>NC_133899.1:49608276-54408276 GCF_964199755.1 Larus michahellis | reverse complement strand
GGGAAGCGCTCACGTTTACGAGCGGGGATAAACACTGAACAACCCCTCAGCCCTTCCTTGCTCCCAGAGCTGGAAGGGCGCTACCCCGGGCGGCCCCCCGGCTGCGGAGGCGGCCGCAGGGCCCTCCCTAGGCCGCAAGGGCCGCGGCCGACCCCACCCGCCATGACAGGACGGCTCCCGCCTCCCCTGGGAACCACCGCTCCCGGCACGCACTGCGCGCCACCGGCCTTCACGGGCGCGGGGGATTGGCGGGAGCGGAGCCAATCGCGAGTGCAGGCCTTGCCCGCCCCGTCGGGCCCGCCGCGGGGAGGCTTTGAAAAAGTTCTCAGGTGCGCCGGTGGCTCTGTTGCCTCCCTCCTACCCGGGCGGGCGGGTTCGGCCCGGCCCGGCGGGAGCCCCCTGCAGCTGCGGGGACGAGGCTGGTTTGCGGCGGGAGCGAGGTTTCGGGTGCCGGCGGCGAGGACCGTGCTAGCGCTCCGGCTGCGGGCGCAGCCCCGGGTCCCGGAGCGATGGGGCGGGCCGGCGCCTGAGTCACCTGTGCGGCGCCGCGCAGCCCCTGCTGTCCCTCAGGTCTTGGGGCCGTAAGTTCATTTTCTCATTCCAGGCGAGGGGATAATGCCCAGGTCCTTCACCAGCACCTGCCGTGGGTCCGTGCCGGTATATCTCTGTGGTTGTCCCCTCACCGGTGTCCTTTGTGCGCCCCCCCGCCCCTCCCGGGACCCCGGAAGGGCCGCGGGCAGCCGCTGCGATCGCTTCACTGACGGCATCGGCTACCGGAGGCCGCGCCTCGGCTTGTGTTCAGCTGCAGGGGCAGGCGCCAAAGCGGCGTCCTCCGTAGCGCTGGGGGCAGAGCGGTTTGTGTGAGCCCTGGTGGTTGGCGGACATGGAGCTGGTGGCTGGGAAGGACACCGAGCTCCTCACATGCTTGGTTTTCCCCCCCCTCCCCGTCCCCCCACTCTCTAAAGAGGGTTTTGGAGAGGGGGCAATAAAGTTTCCATCTCGTGGAGGTGCGGAGGCCTGTGCATCTGCAGACGTTGTAGCAATTTCACGTTATTTACAAACCTTATTGCCTAAACTTCTGGCTAAATAAATGCTAGGAGTATTTCCCAATAATATGACTCGAACATACATATAGGTGAGGAAAACATGCGTGCTTTAGATTGTACCGAGCTCAATACCACCCTCTGGGGTTTTGTTCAGTAGAATGGAATGATAAAATAAAAAAGGAACAAATGTAAATAGCTGAGGGCTAGGGGGAGAAGTATTCATAGTGATAGTATAATTTTACCTGCTTAAGAAAATATTCTTAAGGCCTACCTAAAATAATCAGCTACGCTTTAAGCAGGAGTCTCAGTCTCAATAAACACAACTTGCATAAGTGACTGAATATACCACAATTGTTGCTGCTTTGGTCCAATGGTATTTCTGTTTGCTTTTAGAATAAAATAATATTTACACTGTAGTTCTCTTCCTATGCTTAGCTTTGGCCTCTGGTTTCTTTTACACTGTTGGCAAAATTAAAGAACTTTTTATTAACTGTGTTTGTTTCATAAATTGTTACATAGAATGTTATGAGATGGGTCTGACTATCTTGAGTCTTGCATGCTAAATGATGTTTCCAGCTCTTCAGTCTTCCTGGGGCCTTCCTACACTTTGAACATCTGTCACGAATCCTAGATCACCAGAACTGAGTGTTGTGTTCTAGCAGTATATGTTCGAGGGTTAAATACTTACTGTGATTACTCTGCTGTTCGTGTTTAGGCATCCAAAGATAAACATTTCTTTCTAGTGCAGTGTAGCATGTGGAGTTCTCGTTCAGTTCACCACTGAGTAATTTGCAGCTTTCTTATGTCCCAGAAACCTCTGGCCTATAAGCATTGCTGACTCTTCTGTTCTTACTGTAACGATCTTATACATGGTCAAATATGAGGAGATGTAATTTTACATAACTGCTTTCAGAGTGGTAATGTAATTTAATGTGACATGGACTTATATGGGAAGCCTATATCATATTAAATTATGTATATATATACATACACACATGTGCACACTTCCTGTTCTTTAGTAAGGAGAGAGTGTAATTGTCTGCATAATTGTATTCCAAGCATCTTTCAAAAATTTTTTTATTTGTTTACCCTGTAGGCTGGGAAGCATGGCTGCTAAGAAACTAAGGAGAGCAAAGTTGTCTCAGGAGCTGTGTGAAAGGCTGAGTCGCCATCAGATCACTACCTGTCAGGTGAAAGGATTGTTTTATGTTTGTGGGGGTGGGTTTTTTTGGGGAGTGTGTATGTTTTAACACATGTATTGTTTACTTTTTTGTAGTTTAATTTACAGGGAGCTTTACTTTCTATAAAGTAGGAGGCATTTCAGGCTCCATCTGGCCTGCTGCCCTGTGAAAACTAGCTTTAAAGGGATGGATGCCTAACTAAAACGTTTGAATGTGTATGTACTTACTACCTTCCCTTCTAAAGAACCTGAAGATGCTTTATGTTAGCAGGGGTGTGCAGCTACTACTGCTATGAAGTAAAACATCCATTTCACAAAAGCACATTTATATTACATAATCTAGTGTGTGAACATACTGTGATGTTACAGTATCAGTCATGGGTTGATTCAGCAGTATGTTCTGAAGTTGTTATGAATGCTCACCCAAAGAGAGCCAAGAGGCCCTACATATTTCAGTAGTATGCGTGATAAATACCGGCTCTAGCCCTAGGACTGCAATCTAGAAGACATGATGTAATTTGAATGTTTTTTTTAGTTAGTAGAGACTTTTCTGGGCAAAAAGGTGTTACCTTGTTGCAATTCCATCACACAGTTCTTGAATGATTTATCCTTTGACTCCACGTCCTTTAAAATATAAATACAATCTCCTTTATTATACTGGTATAAGAGCAAGGTAGGAGAGGTATAGCATAATGGCGTGGCACAGTTGGTAAACCTGTAGAATGTGTACTAGGTGTATATAAATTGCATCAAGTTAGTCCTCAGTCTTGAATTTCTAGCTTGAGCTCTCTGAACTGTTCTGTCATTTTTCAGGACTTTTTGTGTCTTTCCTTCTTGGAGCTAATGAAAGTGACGGGACAGAGCTACTATGATGTGCAGAAGCTTCTTTGTAAAGTCAGCCGGGCTTGTGCTCCCAAAATGCAGACAGTAAGTATGCTTGTGTTGATTCTGTTTTTCATACAATATCTGTGAAAAAGCTAAACAATGTCACTCATGTTTTTACCTGGGAGCTTTCTGATGTCTCAGTTTGATTGCACAATGAAATAATACTTTTATTTTTAAATTTAGATCTCTGAGGTACTTTATTTTGATGCAGTGACTTTTGTTAGGTATTATAGCCTCAAGAGATTGTTCAGGTTTGCAGAATTGGTTCTGAGTGCAATAGGGAAATACGGCACTCTCTCTTGCAATCAAGCATGTAAAAATTGCTTCTAGTTTGGACTCTGCAACTAAAAGAAAAAAAGGCATTGTTTAGTACAAGCAAAGAATAAGAATTTCAGTATAAATTGTTTTTAGATGAAATTGGTGCCAAGAAGTGAAGTGATCCTGAAAATAATTTCTCGAGGATTTTTTCCATCCGTGTAAATGAGCTGTAGTGTGGTTTAGGCTACAGGTAGCCTAACTGGGGAGAGTGCAAGAAGGAAACGGATGTTAGCTGCAATGCAGTGGCTCGATTTCATTTTCTTTTTTTGAATTCAGGTGAAAAGATGTCAAAAATAGTGTCTTGTTTAGAATAGAGAGGACATGGACAGTTCTGACTTGTGTCAATGCAGCCTGCTTTTTTTTCCTGAAAAAAATAAGCCATGTCAAAGTTTATTATCTGTAATTGGCATAGTAGGTGTAGCAGTAACTCTGTGAAACTTTAAGTTCACAAAAATACTGTGTTACAGTTAGTGATATGCAGAATTAATATGCCTTATATGAATGGATTAAAAGCTAGCTAATTCCTAGTTTTCCATCAATAGCTGTTAATAATCATCAATAAATTGAATACAGATGAAAGTTTTAAGTAGAGTTCTAGCATTGGCTTTTGCCTGTCATCCATGCATCACTATTCAGTCAAATTTCTGGAATAAAATCTTTGCCAAGAAGCTTGGCAGATAGTGAAGTTTGTCAGACAGCAGTTGTCAAGGACTGTTAATACAGAGACAGCTGATAGATGACCAAATACGTAAACACATATGATACAGAGCTGTACTTCCAGAAGCAGATGGTGTTGGCTATTTTCAGGGGTTGTGGATTGAATCTTTGCAAACACAGGATTTCAAATGGACTTTGAGGTCAGAGTGACTGATGTAACATCATGACTGATGTAGTAAGAAAGTTTGACAATATCTTTGAGTAAATAAAAAGTAAAAAATTAGATAGTAGGAATTATAAATAAGGGGAAAATATTGTTCAGATAGTCATTGAAAGCACTGGCAGCAAAGCTTAAGAGTATGCCAAGATACACAGTAAAATTCTTAATTTCTGGAAAACCTGGCTCGCAGTATGAAGTACAGAGTGAAGCCTACTGAGCTTATCAGAGAGGAAGCTAGTTAAGGGGTAACTTGATCACATTATACACTGAGTAGAAAAAGATAATTATGTTAGAGGTCTCTAGAGTCTAGCTGAACAAGATCCAGTGTCTGGAAGATAAATTAAAAAATAAATCCCTGAAATGGGAAGCAATAAGAAAATCTTTAGAAACTAACATAAGTTACCATTGGAAAAGATTAATTCACTTGAACTCTGATTTAACAACTGAATTTTTAATATTTTTATTTTACTGAAAGACAGTCTGGTTCAACCATAATTTTGTGGGATAAATACTGAAATCACTGGGTAGGAAAGCTAGACTAGAATATTGTTTGTTTCCATGGTCTACAGGGTTTGTTTCCAGTCTACAGGGTTCAAGTCCTGTCAGAGCTTAAAAAAAAATGATTAAATTATGTTGCAAATCCTTCTTCATCAGTATATGTATTCACTCTTAAAGTGAATCTGAGCAAAAACTCTGATCCCATATGAGTGAGGTAAAATTAATTGATTTTTTGTATTGGCCTGTTGTGTGTCTTGAAAGCTATTTTATCTGTATTTCTCCTCAATAGTACTGAAGAACAGAGAAGGTCTGAATGAATTTCAAATCGTTATTCTAATATGCTACCTGTCATAACATAGGAAAGAATGGTAGCATAAAAAAGGAAAGCACAAGCTATCTTATCTTAAGCTGTTGGTTGAACTAGCTGGAAATTTTTCTGGTCAACTTCAGCAGAAAATGCACGCTTGTTGGCCCAACAAGTGTGGACTAAACCATCTGGGATTCAATGGTGTAGCTATATAGTTAGTTATTGATGATTCCTGTGGATGTTGCTTCCATAGTACGCCATACTCCCAGAAGACTGTCTTAAGGCTGGGATAAATCTGATGCCCATATTTCTCTCAGGCATAGAGAAAAATCAGGTTTTCTGGAGTGGTCAATCATGGCAGGTTATGGTGGTATACTGTGACAGGGCTTCAAGAATCTCGGTTGTTGGGCGAGGACCCTGAAACCTCTGGGAACTCTTAACTATAACTAGAGCAACAACCATTAGATCTTGGACTGTTCCTTTTAAAATCAGACTTCTGATGTTCAGGATGCCCGGTGGTTGAGACGTGTCAGTTTTAGCAGGGGTCCACAAGGTGCGAGCAAGACCTGTTTCTTTTGGAAACATCATGTTATGGCATTGCCCTATCACCAGTTCTGTTTTGCTGTTTCTTCTTTGTCTGGTTTAAATTGATTCCCTAAATGAAAATAATTCTTACAAACTAGAATTCTGATCTTGAGCCAGTTCCTCTAGTCAGTGGAGGAACTAGAATGTCAACTATTTTCAGTTCTGTATCTGTCATGTTGTCTTGACTAGTCTTCCTCACAAAAGTGGAAAACTATTAATGGCTGCAGGTTCAGCCCAGGCTTGCTCAAAGACTTGGGAATTTTTATCAAACCTTTTCTTGAACCCAGGTAATTTCAAATTGGTAATGAACATTGGCAAGGGAGTCCTTGGTTTTAGGTTTCACGTGAGTCTTCTGCATTGGTCACTAACCATACATACAGTGTTTCCTTATTTAAAAGTTGGAGTTTTATGGGTTGAAAGCGAGCCTTGTTGAATAGGAGTAGAGAAAACCTTTGAAACATTATTTAAGGCTTGTTATAATTAAATATTGTGGTGAGGGAGATACTGTAAAATTTTAAATCTACTCTGTGAGCTATAAATGGGATATAAATGTGAGGAAGGGTGATGAGCTAAGGGAGGACTATAGCTGAAGGTAAGAATACTTTGCTCATTGGCATGTGTTAAGTCATTCCGGGTTGATGAAAGCAAATGCGAGAAGCTTGCTATTTCCATTAACAAAAAAAAAAAGTAATTTTCTGATTTGTGTGTTTTCTTTTGCTTTTTTCCCCTCCTTTTGTAGGCTTATGAAATGAAACTGAGGAACTCCGTCAATCCCTCTTCAGCCTTTTTATCCACGACGCTGCATAGTTTGGATAAAGTCTTGCATGGTGGAGTACCCTGTGGATCCCTCACAGAGGTAACTTGTTTCACATATTTTACTGCAATTGCACACCTAGAAGTCAAAAGTCACAGATAGATTGGACTGGATTGTGTCAGGTGCTTTAAACACAAAATATATAAAAAATTTGGATCAGAAGTGTGTTTTTTTTTTTTAATTGGTAGAGGCTGCACATTTTTTGGGTGGGCTTTTTTTTTTTCTTCCCCCCAGCATGTCAGGTAAGTAAGAAAATGAAGCAATTAAAAAATCTGGTGACCCCACTTTTGTTTAAAAAAAGTGAAAATTTTCCCAGGAAATTTGGGAGAATTGTTGGCTGGATTTTACAGTGGGGAAGTTGCAGTGTGGTTTCATGGTCAGAACACAAGGTGCTAAATCAGGAGTCTGTCCTTTTAATACTGACTCACTCGAACTTTACCAAGTTATTAGTTTTTATGAAGGTACAATAAGCAATTAGGACAAAAATGTGAAGCATATAGTCATGAGAATGACTTTACAGAGCTTTTATATATAAATGTGACTAATTTATGCAATAAATATGTAATGCATTCTTTTATAAAGAGAGTGTAATTAAGGCCTGTATTATATGTGCATACATTGCCATACTACAAATTGCATATCTGTCTATCTATAACTCTGTCACACTCTGGCTTTTGGATGCACTGCTATGTTTTTGCTTAGAATTTTCTTTTAAGAACAAGGGAATGCTTAATCTTCTAGTACATGGATTTCTCTATGGCCTTGCAGAAAGTCATAACAGTTTGCATAGTTTCTATGATCTGGAAAGAAAGGATTTGTGTGGATGTTCATAGGAATCATTGAGTATTATAAAAATAGACAGATGCAATCTCTGTCTTAGGAATTTGCTGAACTACAAATGGAGATGAGGAAACGTATATATATTGGAGGGAGTATCAATATATGTGTGCCTTGTTCTTATGTTATTGCCCCGGCCATCTGTTGTTGTCCTTTGGTAGAGACAGAATCCAGAGCTAGATGGACCTTGGTTTTATGCTATGTGGCCATACTTTGCTTCTTAAAGTAAAGTTCTGAGTTCAGCTGTGCCCTTGAAATGAGTGGAAAAAATATATAATGTGCCTCATGCTCTGAATTTAGACAGGTTGAAACCATTTTTTTTTCCTTAAACACTTTAACAGTCCTTACCAAGTGCTTTTCTTTGTCTGCTGTGGCAAGTTGCCACAGTAAAGGAGTAGAAGTGAGAAGTTTGGGAAAATCTTACTATGAGGATAATAGGGTTTTTTCCATACCCTATAATCAAACTAGATTGGTTTTGATCTCAGATAAAAATCACTTATGAAATCTGATAGTGACTTAAAACGTATTAGCATTTAAGCAACACTGAGTTTAGACTGCTGTAGGGGATATTACTTTTTGAAGATTCTGAGCATTTCTTTTATGTATGATTTACAGGAATATACATAATTCAGGTCTTCATAAAAATGTTTAAGAACACATCCATGAATTTACGTTGATCTGTCAGAATTATTTTCTTCATATTTAGTCCTAGCTTTGTTACCAATTTACTATAATAAAATTGAATTGGAAGAATTGAACCTTAGGATTAGTACTGCTAGTCTTCAAATTCTGGGAGAAAAGACTTGCTAAATTCTTTTTCATTGAAGGAGAAAGAACTGTTTTTATAAGTAGCAGTGGGATATGCAGGGTCCTGAGATTGTAACTATTCTGCTGTTGAAGGACAGTACCTTCAGCAGGAGATGAGTTTTTCGTTCCTAAAAATATTTTTCTCACCAAAGCGCTGGCCACACTAGGTGTAGTTTGACCTCTTTTGGATATTATTCATGCAGTCAAGTGGCGAAATAACACAGTCCGTGTTTGAAAAGAAATGATGCTTGCTCGTGGCTAGGATCTGGTTTTCCAGGATTTCCACCTGGTCCACCAACATTTCCTCAGTGGAGATAGAGAATGGCTGTTTGCTTGCTGCTTAAACTTCTGAATTGTGCTTCTTTAGTTGAAACGTAGAGCCACTGCTGCACAGATAGTAGAAAAGTAGAATAGGGATGTGTCTCTTCTTGTGATATGCTGACTTTAACATGTCCTTGAGCCTGTGACTGCCTCATGAGTGGTGCCCAAAAAAAAGGATGTCACCCTTCACGGAATCACGGAATCTTCAGAGTTGGAAGGGACCTCTAGAGATCATCTAGTCCAACTCCCCTGCTAGAGCAGGATTGCCTAAACCACATCCCTCAGGGCTGCATCCAGGCGGGTCTTGAAAATCTCCAGAGAAGGGGACTCCACAACCTCCCTGGGCAGCCTGTGCCAGTGCTCTGTCACCCTCACTGTAAAGAAGTTTTTCCGTGTATTTGAACGGAACTTCCTATGTTCTAGCTTGTGCCCATTGCCCCTTGTCCTGTCGCTGGGAACCATTGAAAAGAGCCTGGCTCCGTCCTCCTTAAACCCACCCTTTAGATACTTGTAAACATTAATCAGGTCCCCCCTCAACCTTCTCTTCTCCAGGCTAAAGAGTCCCAGCTCTTTCAGCCTTTCCTCATAAGGGAGGTGCTCCAGTCCCATAATCATCTTGGTTGCCCTTCGCTGGACTCGCTCCAGTAGTTCCCTGTCCCTCTTGAACTGGGGAGCCCAAAGCTGGACACAGTACTCCAGTTGTGGCCTCACCAGTGCAGAGTAGAGGGGGAGAATGACCTCCCTCGACCTACTGGCCACAGTCTTCCCTATGCAGCCCAGGATGCCATTGGCCTTCTTGGCGACAAGGGCACACTGCTGGCTCATGGATAATTTGCTGTCTACCAGGACCCCCAGGTCCTTCTCCTCAGAGCTGCTTCCCAGCATGTCCACCCCTAACATATACTGGTGTTTGGCATTCTTCCTCCCCAGGTGCAGGACCCTACACTTGCTTTTGTTGAACCTCATTAGGTTCTTCTCTGCCCAGCTCTCCAGCCTGTCCAGGTCACGCTGGATGGCAGCACGGCCCTCTGGAGTGTCGGCCACCCCTCCCAGCTTGGTATCATCAGCAAACTTGCTGAGGATACACTCTGTCCCCTCATCTAGGTCATTAATGAATATATTGAACAAAATTGGTCCAAGTATTGACCCCTGAGGGACACCACTCGTTACAGGCCTCCAACTGGACTCTGTGCCACTGATCACAACCCTCTGGGTTCTGTCACTCAGCCAGCTCTCGATCCACCTCACTGTCACCTCGACTAGCCCATACTTCCTCAGCTTCCTAATGAGGATGTTATGGGAGACAGTGTCAAAAGCCTTGCTAAGGTCAAGGTAGATGACATCTACGGCTCTCCCCTCATCCAGCCAACCCGTTATAACATCATAGAAAGCTATCAGCCTTCTATAGGTCAGTGCAGATAACCAAGTCTACTTTGTCCCCCGTCCTATGGCTTGGCAATTTTAAGTAAAAGATGGCCGGAGCGTGAAATTTGCACTAGGGATCCTGAAGTATTTTTTTCCTAATTAAAAAAATAAGCGAATGTGATCTTTTTGGGTAGGAAGAGCCATACAGTTAATTTACAAGGCTGCTGATAACAATATTGTGAATGTTTGCTTTTTTTTCTTCATCCTAAGCATAGCTATAATTCAGCTATCAGTGCAGTCTATCTGATGGATTCTTCCCTGAAGACCAGATAGAATGGCTCTGGAGCACTGATAGACTTCTAAGGTTGCTGATTATCATGTTCTTGGCGTTACTCCAGGGGGAGATCCAGGAAAAGCAGTTGTTGACATGCTGGGAGTTTTACTGTACTTCAGCCAAACTTTGACTACTAAGTTTTGTGGGTTTTTTAAAATTTTTTTATTATTTGAAAGGAAGTTCTGCAAGCAGTTGATATCAAAACATGGATGTCAAATATAATCTTCCCAAGACAGCATAAAATAATGCACTTCAGGAAATTAATGCTAATGCTTAATTTTCCAGAGCTATGTATTTTGTAATCCTTCTCAGTTTCGTTGATTACCACAATACTCGATTTTAATTTTTTTTATTTATGTTTCCTTAAAACATTTATTTCTTTAGATATGAGAAAATCGGGGATACTGTTGCTAAACTCTAAGAATAGCCATACTCCATATATATCAATATATTTAAAGGTACTCGTGGGAAATGAATATATTCAATGATAGGCTGAACTTTTATCTGACTGTAAATGAAAAGCACTATGCCAGGAAATGTGTTGAAATTTAAGTTTTCTTATGGAAAAAAGCTTTTGAATGTTGAGGTTTGTTTTTTTTTATTCAAACATATTTTGGTTAAAAATACAGGACCTGCCTAATGCAGTTATAGTCAATAGGTGATCTCACCAAGTGACTTTGAGATGTTGAAGTCTGTACAAGACATCTAGTGGAGGAGACCAGAACTACAAGCGCTATATCCACCAGTGGCTTGATCTGGTTGCAACCTCACGCTGGATTGACAATACTGATGCATAATAATTTTAATCAAAAATATTGTAGAGAGAACTAGGTAGACTCCAGAAATCAGATGAGTAACTTAAGAGATTAGAGTGTCTAAAAAAAAAAAGTGTATAGCTTTTTATTTGCATTTTAGGTCCTAGCTGTGTAAAGTGGCATGTATTAGGGGTTTCTCAGCAAACGTAGAGACAGAACAATTAACTATGCAGAAACTGAGTTTCGCATTTAAAGCCTGTTTCTGGAGATTTTCAAAAGCACTTTTGCAAGAGTCATGAGATCTGAAGTAGTTTCAAAGGTTGTCAGCACTGCAAGTGTTCTTCAGCCTGATTGTTAGATGAAATTTTAGTAGAAAGCTATCAAGTGTCTGCTGCTGCTGCCGCTTTGATGCTGTACTGCAGCTTGCGAATGCTTTCAGGTCGTGTTCTTTTTGGATTCAAGTGAGTTTGGAACTTTGTAATTTTAATTTGCTCTTTTGCAACTTACTGGAGCATAGCTGACCAGCAGATTGCCCTTTAGTATTTTTGTTATTAGGCAGATATTCTGAGACAAGTTCTCTTCAAAAGTATGCTGTGCGCAGCATTTACTTCCTGACTGGTGTGGCTAAATCGTTGTCTTCCTGTTACCTTACCCAGCAGTGCGGGTGGTTGGAAACTTGGAATTTGAGTACATGAGCCACAGGGTTCAGACTTGTGGTGGTATCTTCTACAGCCAAAGCTGCTTGCTTTTTGAGTGCCAGAGGGATTTGATTTGTGTTACACTGTCTTGGACCATTTTTTCCCAAACCACTATTAGGTTTTAAGTTGGAAATTAAATCGTAGCTGAAATTTTGTGGTCAGATGTCAGAGCTTTTGGCTAACTCCTCTGAGGAAAAATTAAAGTAATGACTTTGTGAATATTGAGGAGTTTAATCCCCTGGTAGCTGAAGAAGAATTAGCTCCTTGTGACTTCATCCAAACCCTACAGATGTGCCAGAGAAAATAATACATAGCTTATTGAAAAATAAAAGTATGTTTTATTAGGGGGAGATAAATTAGAAATTGTAGTCTTCACATTTCTATCTGGGTGGACTTGATGATTTTTTTCAGAGAAAATTTAGAGTAGAACAAACTAATCAAACTTTTTGCAGACATTTGATTTAAATTATTTTAGAGTCCTTTTAGTGGGTTGTTTTTTTTTTTTAAAAACGAAGATTGTCAGAACACTTGCTGAACTCCAGTGGTAATTACAATAAAATGTGGTAGTTCTTTAAAATTGTTTACTGTGGATTATTTAAAATCCCATTTTAATTCCATTTGAAGGAATGCTGATAAAAGATGACGTATTGTTGTCTTTGGGAATAGAAATTCTCTGTTCCTCCATTAGCGTACTTTCTTGTACTAGATTGTATTGCAAGATTCCCTGTCTTTCTCTGGTATGATGCTCATTTCCTCAGACATTTTTACAGCATCTCTGCTGAATTAGCTCCTGCATCAGCCACTGAAATAAATGCTGGTTCCAGTGCACCTCCCAGGCAAGGCTGAAACTACAAACGTTTTTATGAGGTCTCCTCATAGTTGTCCAAACATTTTAATTTAATAACTGGATTGATGCCCTCCCCTCATTCATTTCAAGTCTTCTTTTTAACATGAAACAGCTGGTGAGATTCCTTGGCTATCACAGTCTAAGGAATGTGTATTGCCCCTGCAATTTTTATATATAATTTGGGTTCATATTAAAACCTGGCAGCTATTGTTGATACGATATTTTGTAATTTAAGTACAATGGATGGAGGACAGATAATTGCGTAAATATGACTGATCCATAAGTATGATCTGTAATTCACTAAATGCAGTGTGTGCTTCTAAATCAAAAATCATCTAATGCTTCTCTTGCATTAAAGCTTGAAGTAGATTGACTGATATGGCTTGGTTTTCAGGCCTTGTTTAAAGACAGAAGTGATTTAAGGGATTTTAACCAACTGTTAACAGTAGCTAATGTGTAACTGTAGCTAATGCAGTCCCTCAGTGTTTCCGTGCAAATTTTCTGTGCTTCAAGTCGTATTACTGCTGCTTAAAATGAAAGTAGAGCGATACTATAGTATCTTGTGGTGAAAGAGTGTTTGTACTTAAAAAAAACCCTATTGTGCATTTAGGCTTAAAAAACAGTTTAATTTTGAGAGTCTGTTGTAAGGTTTCTTTTTGTAATTTAAAACAACAACTCTGTATTTCAGCCTTTGTTTTGGCAGTAGTGTGTGTTTTGAAGAGAGGTATGGTTGACTTTGCAGTTTAACCTTCCTGGAGAGGCTTATTTTTATCTTGCGTTATTTTTCAGTCTCTACTAGCATCAGAGTGAATCCATCATCCTGTGTTTAGTGCCTAACATCGCTTCAACTTTGTATTTGCTATTTTTCTGCCCTCTTAGTATTTAAAATGTCATCATCTCCATCCCAGAAGCAGCGAATGTGATATTGTATTTAAAGACACACTGTAGTAGTAATGAACATATTTTATCTGAACACAGAGCCCAGCATTCATTTGCAATCTCTGCAAGATCTGCAGTGGATAAAGAACAGCACACTGCCATCTCTAGTAGAAAAATCTTGCCCTCAAACTGGGGATCTCATCAAACAATGTATACTTTTGATCCTTGTGGTTTTTCTCTTGGATCAAAATCATACTGGAACCATTTCACACAAGTTCAATGTGGTCTTTCTGAATACTGAGTAACCGCAGTAGGCTTTCAGTAAGCACAGGTGAAAGCTTAAAATTGGCAAGCTTGACTGGATCATTAAATGGTATTCATGTTGAAATATGGTACTAGGGAGTTAACACGAATGGCAAAACACGTGCTACATAGCAGAATGTAGTCTCTGGGGCAGATAAAAATCTGTCTTATATATGAGTGATTCATATTGAACGTTCAGTCTTTACAAAATATAAGTTGTCATCCTTGTGATTTCCAAGAAAGACCTGGTTTTAACCAAGGTAATGATGGCTCCTAAGCAGTCATTTACATCTGTGAACTCATTAGCTCTGGACTTTGCTTTCAGCTCTAAAGGCAATTGATGTCATGTGAATGTCAACTGTGAATCTTCTGCTCTGTTTTAGAAGGTAGCATAGGGAAGGAGATGGAAGAGAACTAGGTGTGACTCTAGGGAAGATCTTGTAAGAGGAAGGGGAGAGTAGGAGACCTCACATATGAGAGGTAACAAAGGATGTCAAAGAAATAAAGTACAAGCATAATGCTGTGTCTGAAGAACTGTTTATTCGTCAGTGGATGAGTTTGACTGCAAGGCACAGATCCAAGAGTAACTGCAAGTTGCTTTTTGTGGGCTGCATTCTATCTTTTTGTGGCTGTCTCTTTTGGTAGCTGGAAGAGCAGAACTTGAGGAGTTCTGGCTGATGGGTCTTAGTTAAAAGTAGAATTAGGGTGAAATGAATGTGACATCTCTTGTTTATGTTACTAATCTTTTTCTTCCAGCTAACTAGCCCACCAGGTTGTGGCAAAACTCAATTTTGTATTATGATGAGTGTTCTGGCTACACTACCTGTGAGCATGGGAGGACTTGATGGGGCTGTTATATACATTGACACAGAGTCTGCGTTCAGTGCTGAAAGGTAAGAAAGATGCAAAATTCTAAAATTCACACTTTCAACCTTTTTAGCACCTTTTATCTTGGAGCCTTCAATTATTTTCTGAACAATAATTAAGCATTGATAAAATAAATACCTATGGTAGTTACTAAGCATTCATCTGATATATGCAGTTATTCCATAGATGATGAAATTAATTTTAATAGAATGTGTATGATGTTGCAGATTCAAATTGTGGTGTGATTAGGTGGGTGGCGCACTCACTAATTTATAAATGGTCTTAACAGTCCTATACCTGAAATCTTTCTTTGCAGTTTAGTTTGTGGAGTTAGCAGGAAGGTTTTGAGGATGTAAAGGCTCAGCGTTTTGAGTAGAAAGGAAATGGAATGTTTTTCTGTGAACAGTAGGACTTACACAGCCAGTTTTCCTTCAGATTTCTGTCCTATTGTTGCTGGGTGGGGCCCTCAGCCCTTCTTCTGCACTTCTGATTTCCTTCTGCAGTAACCTTGCATCCTTAGTGGCCATGCAGTACAATATTCCCTTACCTCTGTAACATCTCTGGTTCCTCTAATATCTCCTGGTTTGCCCATATGACCGAAACTGCTCAGCGATGCACTTACAGTATCTTCTAAC
Source organism: Larus michahellis (assembly GCF_964199755.1). Classification (NCBI taxonomy): domain Eukaryota; kingdom Metazoa; phylum Chordata; class Aves; order Charadriiformes; family Laridae; genus Larus; species Larus michahellis. The sequence continues at coordinate 54,393,118 of NC_133899.1, read as the reverse complement.
AGCTGAATGGACAGGAAACACTATATGCTGTAACTAGTTGAGAGTTATAGATGTATGTGCATGTTGGTTTCCGCTCTTCCCATGTTAACTGACTGATTAGCTGTTGAAATAATTTTGCAATATGCCATTAATGGTAGCTCTAACTTACTTTACTTGGCTACCAATTTTTCTAAACCACAAGGAGTTTGATGGTTTTGAGATGTCTATTCCTTTGTCAGTGTTGCTTGGAATTCATGAGTCAAAAGTTATTAAGAGTCTGGGGGAGGACAAGAAATACAGTAGTCTCATCCTTATTTGTTTAGAAAAATGGCCAGAAAAAGGTTCATTGAAATAACTTATATATTTCAGATGACGTACCCATGGCCTGAATCTGGAGTATCAAAGCAAATGTATTTGTATTGTTTAATCATTTGAAAGTATCACAGATGTGGTTTCTAACCCTGTCTTTGTCAAGTTAATTTCACAAAAGTTTGATTTACTTTAAACCATAAGTGTAGTGTATCAAAGAATTCCCCTATCAATACAGGCTGGGGGATGAAAGGATTGAGAGCAGCCCTGCCCAGAAAGACTTGAGGGGTACCGGTGGATGAAAAGCTCGACATGAGCTGGCAATGTTGTTCGCTGCCCAGAAGGCCTACTGTATCATGGGCTGCATCAAAAGAAGCGCAGCCAGCAGGTTGAGGAAGGTGATTCTTACCCTCTACTGCGCTCTCATGAGACCCCACTTGGAGTACTGCATCCTGCTCTGGGGCCCTCAGCTCAGGAAAGACACGGACCTCTTGAAGTGGGCCCAGAGAAGGGCCAGAAAGATGATCAGAGGGCTGGAACATCTCTCTTGTGAGGACAGGCTGAGAGAGTTGGGGTTGTTCAGCCTGGAGAAGAGGAGACTCTGGGGAGACCTTATTGTGGCCTTTCAGTACTTAAAGGGCGTCTACAGGAAAGATGGGGTCAAACTTTTTAGCAGGGCTTGTTGTGATAGAACAAGGGGTAATGGCTTTAAACTGAAAGAGGGAAGGTTTAGACTAGATAAAAGGAAGAAAGTTTTTTACCATGAGGGTGGTGAAACCCTGGAACAGGTTTCCCAGAGAGGTGGTAGATGCCCCATCCCTGGAAACATTCAAGGTCAGGTTGGACAGGGCTCTGAGCAACAAGTTCTAGTTGAAGATGTCCCTGCTCACTGTAGGGGAAGTTGGACTAGATGACCTTTAATGGTCCCTTCCAACCCTATTCTGTGATTCTGTAATTCTAAAAAAAGCTTCAAGTAATGTCTCTGTAAAGTATGGTGTTCCCTTCTTACATACCATTTAAATTTTATTTCAGGTCACTGAAGTGTAGGTAGTAGAAAAGGGGAAAAGGGTAGTACCTAACAGGTGAGTTAAGACTTGTTGTTTAAAAGTGAGTGCTAAAGAAAAGAAAAACAGCTTAACGTGAAAATGAAACTCCTGAAAATAGAGTAGGATGTAGAAAGGAAATGTGGTAAAAATAACGTTATTAGTAAGGATGAGAATATTTATGTATTAAATCATATTTAGTATTGCTTGGTTGAAAATGATAGTTAAACACAATTTCAGAAGACAACCTATATCTTACGCTTTCTGTGTTGCAACCTCTAAGGAGCAGCACCAGCAGAGTGAGGGAAGTGATTATCCCCTTCTACTGGGTACCTGTTAGACTACATCTAGGTCCTGTGTCCGATTTTTAGTTCTCGGTTTGAGAAATGCATGACAAACTGCAGGGACTTTAGCTGGGGACTACCAAGATGGTTGGGAGCTGGAGCGCTTGCCCTTTGTGGAGAGACTGAGGGCTTGCTCAGTCCAGAAGAGAGAAGGTTTTGGGGGGATCTAACAGCAGCCTTCCTGTACCCATGAGGAGGCCAATCAAGAAGATGGCACAGTGATGCATGGCAGGGAGACAGCGGGTGTACTTTGAAATCCACTCTGTACTGCTACATGGAGAAGCTTTTTCAGCATAGGGACATTCAGGAATTGGAAAAGGTTGCCCAGAGGTTGTGCTGCCTCCATCCTTTGGAGGCTTTCAAAATAGGACTAGATAAAGCCTTGAGTAACTTGTTCTGACTTTGTAGCTGGCCCTACTTTGAACAGGATGTCGGCCTGGAGATCTCCTGAGTTCTCTTTCTAACCTGAATTGAATTTTCTTACAATTCTATAATCCTGTATTATTAATAGATGGCAAGTAGAAGAGATTTTTGTTTTGTTGTTGTTCTAAACACTTCAGATAAGAGGGCAAATATTCATTTAATAAACTTATTTTAGAGGGGTTAATGGAGATTTTTAGCTGGCACTATTTTTATTTAAAACTCAGAAGTCTCTATCAGAAAGCCTGGAAAAAGTGTTTATGTCCCTGCTTCTTTTTAGGGCTGAGAGTTGCTAAGTTGTAGCTGTCATACTGGCTGTAATGCCATGCTGCTTCTAGAAAGATACTGCATAAAGCTGTCTAATTTTTTTTCTTTTGCTAAAAGGCACTTCTCTTTTGTCGTTCTGCCTGGCAGGTCTTTCTTCAGGGCAAGGAGCTTTTTGCTTCCACAAACTTTCATGGCCTTATTACTCTCTGACATGACAGTTTAGTTGAATCTAATAGCAATGCTGAGAAGAGTGGTCAGAATTGAGGCTGGTCTTGTAAGATATGCCAGTGTTTTCTGTAGTTTATATGTTTTTCTCTTGTGTAAGAAAAAGCTGTAATAGTGCAGATAGTGTCTCTCATTCAGCTTTGTCAGAACGTGGACACTAGGACAGGTGGATGGAATGGCCATAGTAAATCTGGAAATCAAAATTGTTATAATCAGATTTGTAGCAACTCAATTCAGCTCTAGCCAGCTATTAACTGAAAACATACCAGACTTATTTAGAAAGTCTGAAAATAATTTTGTTTGCTTTTCTCTCTAGCCATACTTACTGCTTGTGAAAAACACTGGATAGAAATTTCTGTGAACCAAAGCTTAGAACAAACAGGGATTTTCCACCCCATGGGCTTCCACCCTGATTGCAGAGAACGTGTTCTGTGCAGCTTTTGGTCTCACTGTGACAAACAGTGTTTAGATCTTAAAGAACTTTGAAACTCCACAGAGCTCTCTGAATTGTACTGTGATCTCAGCAAGATGAGGTGTGTCATTTTAAGTCAGTCTGTGTAATGATGGTCTTTGTGATATGCATGCCCATTAGGAAGGGTACTGAAATCTCATTTCATGCAGACCATTGAATGACAGATCACTGTTGCCCAAATGGTCTGCATGATTAATTATGCAAATGCAAAGACAAGATTCTCTTCCTGGAAGTTCTGCAGGACAAGTTTAAATATAATAAGTGATATCTAATGAGTGAGATTCAGGCTATTGTCATGAAATTGCTTGCTCTGGATAGGTATGTTAACATTCAAACTTAGTGGTTCTGTTTTTAAACCCAATAAAAATGATTTAAAACAATTGTTCTAAAATAGCTTTAATGTTTTGGGTTTTAATGGAAAGGGCCTAAATAAAAAACATAACTAGTAAGTCGTGCCCACAGGTATCATCCACTAGATGCCACTCTTCTCAAGCTATAAGCAGTGGAATATGTCTGCTTAAAATACAATTAAATATTTTCTGTTAGTAAAAAACCAAAATCTTCATTGTATAAAAAATTACAGTGCTTGGACTGTAACTATGAGTTTCCAAGTTGAATTCTTGGATCATTTATTTAAGAACCTAGATAAAATTGCCTTGTGTTCAGAGGGGTGGAACGTCATTCCACTGACTTCCGAAGAGTCCTCAATGATTTTATGTATAAAATCTCATTTAACTGAAAATGTTGGCCTCTTATCAGTAAATTGTTTAGTTTTACATCTATGCAAGAGGTTTTTTCAAAGCATAGTTTGTGAATATAAAAATATTTTCACAACAAATAATAAATACCCAACTTCCTCTGACTTCTTTTGGTGTTATCACCAGTTATCTGATATGCTTCCTTAGTCTAGTCCAATAATAAACAGTGGTATGCTTTACAATTATAATTCAAAGTTTTGAAGAGTCATGAATTTGCTAATAAGGTAATGGAGAACATTTAATCATGGAATCCCACATTCAGTTCTATCAGTGAAGCAGACACTTAAGCTGTTTAGTTATTTCATTATTTCAAGCCACGCCAGTTGTACTTGTGCTATCTGAATGGATGGATGTTCGGTTGTAGCTGCCTGGCAACTGGAGCCTCAGTCACTTTGTGACACAATGCAGATTTTTTTTTTTTTGCTAAGTTCCAAAAAGTATATTTTCTTAAGATTTTATAAGCCCTTTTTAAAAAGAGGTAACTGGGACAGTGGAAATGGTTTCAGTGAAGAATTCTCCCATCCAAATGACCTTGTTCTTGTTTTTAAGGAGAGATTATATGTGAAAAGATTCCCACTATGGCGGGCATATTTTCCATACATGTACTGCTTGTATAAATACTTGCAGTTGAACTGGGCTATGTTGTTTACAGTCTTGCTTCCATGTTGGCTGGACCTTGTAACAGGTCTGTTTGTTATCAGCTTGTTAAATTTCTGTGGTGACACAAGGTCCACTTTATGATTTCTCTGCATGATAAAGGTGGAAGGGAAGATGGTTTGAGTTGGCGAGTACATTTGTTTAAATGAAAATAATATTTAGATATAATAACTAAAATAGGAGAATGCTTGGCCATTGAGTGGAACCTCTTGTATAAAACTCAAAGAACTTTGCATTCAGTAACTATAAACTTTGCAGTTTCTTTCCATAGGATATACGCTGTTTCTTTGCGTACAGACACATTATGTCTTTTGCCAGTGTTCCACTGACTCTGGTGTCACTGGGAAGAGAACCTCGCTGCTCTGACTTCTAGTATTTCACTCTGACTCCTAAAGTATGCTTCTCCTTTGAAAAATATTTCCAGTATTATATGATATCTGCTTATTATTCAGAGATTTGCGTTGTGAATACTTGATGCCTTATTATCCCACATTATTCCTGTTTCATTGTTATGCCTTCTGGTTTTTTGATAGGTTGATTGAGATAGCAGGAAACAGATTCCCTACTTATTTTGACTCAGATGAAAAGCTGTTCTGCATGACCCGTAGCATTCACCTGTATCGAGAGCTGACCTGTGGCAGTGTACTGAACAGGTATCCTTTTCCAGAGTTTAAAAATATAAAGACCATTTTGACTGGATTTTCTGTATCAATATTTGTTTTATATCAAAGTTTTATGAAGAATAATTCATTTGTTTGGGGCTTTTTCATGATGATAACAGCATGGTCTCCAACAAAGGAAAATCGCTACAGAAAGACTGACACTGCTCTTCTCATTTTATAGCACGTGACTAATACACATCCACTTGATGTGATCCACTAATTCCTAGTAGACAATTTCAATATGATCTGATCCCTGTAAGCCTTTCAAGGGCTTCATGTGACAGGTCTTATCTTGTCTTTGATTATGGAGAGACCATAGTGTAAGAGTTAGGTTTTCCATGAAATAGGAGTTTTCTCCTCCAAAATGCAGTTTACTTCTGGGAAGACTGGGACCCCTCCAGCAGTGGGAAGGAGGAATCATTTCACAGTCATCAGCCTGAATGCTGTTGTTGGCAGTGTTGTATTGTCATGTTGTTAACTTAATTTGTGAACACATTATGCAATGAAAATGAATTAAGTTATATTTTAGCATCATCTTGTGTATTTTATGTTAGTGAGAGAATTATTCTAAGAATAGCTTCTTCTAGTTCGGCTTTATCAAAGAACAGCTAGTAGAGTATTATCAATGGGGTAGGTTTGGCATACTGTCTTTGGAGGTATACGGAAATGGATTTGACCTTCTGCATATATAGACACCAAGGATTCTGGTGTTGGCAATGGGACGCTGCTACTGTGAGCAAAAAGGCACAGTTTCAATGTCCACTAAACTTGCTGCCTGCCATTCAGGGGTTGTACAGCATAGAGTTGCTAACGAGAGGTTCTTCCAAAACTCTCTTTTGGAGAGGTCCTGCCTTGGCTTATGTGGTCAACTGGAGCCTGAGATTCCTTTCCAAATCTCTTCAATACATGCAGATGTTAGTGTGAGGTGGGGAAAAAGAGGGGTTAACTTTCAGCTAATTAAAGTAAATCTTTTATTTAAACAATTTCAGGGTTATAAAATGGTTCTAAATAACGTTATCAATGTCTGAGGTTTTTTATTTTTTTTTTTCTCTTTTAGGATTATGTCTTTGGAAGAAGAAATTATTTCAAAGAAAGTTAAACTCATAATAATTGACTCTGTTGCTTCAGTTGTCAGAAAGGAGTTTGACACAAAACTCCAAGGCAACCTGGCAGAGAGAAGTAACTTTTTGACTAGAGGAGCATCAGTGTTGAAGTATTTGGCAGAGGAGTTCTCAATACCAGTAAGTTCTTCCTCCTTTCTTAAGTTTTTGCCTTACAGTACCAAGTAATAAAATCTGGAAGAATGAAAATGACAAGAAGATGGAAACCAGAAAAAGCTTCTAGCAGGAATCTTCAAGCAGGTACCAGCTGGAAAATAGTTGGGAAATGGGCGAATAGAAACTGTTCTGCTTGGAGTATTTTGTTGGGTGTTTTTTAATATTTTTTTTTTAATTTAGTACTTCAAATAGGGGTTTACAAGATTTTCCAGCCGTATTTCTATTTTTTTTTCTTAAATCTCATATTTTATTTTGCTACCACTAAATATTGCTTACCCTGATAGTTCCCTTCTAATGCAATGCTTACTCTAACTAGTTCGTACCCTGACTAGGTGAAGATCTTTTTCTGCCTGTCCCTTCTACTTAAGATTATAGAATCTCAAAAGGCCTTATACTCTGGAGCAGCATAAATTCCTTTTGTGACTGATAATGTATGCTAATTAATGCAGAAGGGAAGGTAACAGCTCAGCAAATCCTTGTCTCTGGGTTTACCTGTAAAATGCAAGGAAGACACGGACAATCAGTGCAGGGACTGGGTGGAACTGGTTCAAAAATGCTGTAGAAGACGTAAGATGTGTAAGTGTGTGTGTGTGTTCCCTCGTTATATGATCCACCAAGGATCATATCAAGTCAGAAGATGTCAGTGAGACTCAACTCTTGGAAGTATTTCTGAGTATGGGTAGCCTACTCATCACTCAGGTGTAAGAGAGAAACTGTGGCAAGAACTTGAGTAAGACTGGTGGGGCCGTTTCCTTCTGATGCTCCTGTCACAGCAGCTATCGTACCAGAAGTATACATGTCAGAGGTTGGAACTGGCTGACTTAGAGGAGTGGTTTTCCTTCTGCCGTGTAATTTGTGAAGGCTTTTGATGGAGAAGATTAAACCCTGTGTAAGTGCCTTTAAAGTTCAGGTATAAAAGATAGCATCCTAATTCATCCTACATAAGAAGAAAATAAAGCTCGAAGGTTTAAAGGTTTCCATTATGTTAATGCTTTGAGGCATTTGTGATACCTGGTGTGGTGGTGCTGTCCTTGTTTCTCACTGTGAACTCTTTGGTCAGGAGTTCTGGAATTTTGGGCAGGAACTTCTGCTCTGGGCACAGCTCTGTCTTTATGAATTGGTTGATGAGATATTTACCTTTTAAATAAAATCTTTGAAGATCTGTGTAATAAACAGATTGAAAGCTTGTATATTTTTAAAGCACCTATTAATTAGGTTTATCAATTTATTCAATGGAAATCCAACTATATTTTCATTTATCATTATCTTTAACGCACATTGCTTGTGGGTTGGTTCTGGAGTATTTTAAAGATTTGTTAAATTTTATTTTACAAAATAAACTGTAGTTACTGCTATTAGCTAAGAATTCTAGGATGGCCTTGGCTAGAGATTTGGGTTCTTGCAAACACAGATCACTAGGCAGGGCTGTGTATGAGTAACATGCAAAATCCAGCAGCAGCTTGTGTTATGCATCTGCGAGTGTTGGTGTGTACTAGAGATAAGTCTACTGTTGCATACACTGCATTAACCTCTGCTACTTCGGGTTACAGAATATCTGAGGTTCTAATTATAAATAACTGTGTTGGAATTATTCCAGTTGTTTTTACTTACCCAGAAAATCATAAATATAAATTTGGGACTAAAAGAACATTAGTAAGGATGGAAAGTGATTTCAATCACTAATAAATTGGACACATTAAACAATAGGTAACGTTTATTTCATGCCAGAATTAGTGCAGGTCAATATTGAGTTGGGCATGGAGTAGGGGGACCCAGTCTGAGACGCTGAAAAAGATTTGGAGTTGATGATAGGAGTGGAACTTGAAGGCAATCCTTTTGGCTGTAGCTGAAAGTCATGTGAAAAACTTTGAGTTAGTTGAGCAAGGGAATCAGAAATAAGGAGGTTGTGAATTATCTAGTTGGCTGTAACTGTTACTGGAGCAGTACATCTGGTGTTAACAGGCCAGGGAGGATGGTGAAAAATCAGCTTCCAGAGAATAGCCCAGAAAATGACTGGGAGAAGGGGAGAGCGGTCTCAGTAATTAAGATGTAAGGTGCTTACTTGGTTTAGCTTAGCTAAGGAAATGTTAAGGGTCTCTTCATTAGTCAGTATGTACCTACTTGAGGAAGAGGTATTTGATAAAAGCAACCTCCTTTTCAGCTGACAAAGGTATACCACAGTTCTGTGGTTGGAAGCTGAATTAAGCAAGTTCAGACTTCAAATAAAGGGGTGTGTTCTTACTGGACTAATTAATCATTGGAATGCCTTACTAAACATAAATAGCTTCTTGTCACTGAGTATTTTTAAATGGGCTCTTTTTACCATTTCCTAAAAAGGAAATGGGTTCAAATAAGATTAAATTTGGGAAAACCCTGTGCTACCATGTTATGCCGGAGTTCAAATGAGTTTAATGCAGTTCTTTCTGTTGGCATTATAAACTCTCTAGCTGTTTATAATTGTGTGTTCATGATGTCAGGATATCAAGTTTGAAGAGCGAAAGTGACTAGCATTCATAGCTTTTGCCAAACTCAAAGGGAGCTGTTTCAAAACCAAGTAGCTCTACATCATATGAAGTACTCAAAAAAAAAAAAAAAAAAAAAAAAAAAAAAAAAAGCTGACCTTATCTGCCTGAAAACTGATGCTCATTGTTTAGTAACCTCTCTGTGCCTCTGTTTTCAGTTTGTAAAATGGGAATAACAGAGCTGTTAGTTGTGAGGATAGGTTCATTACTGTTCAGAAAGCACCCGTATTGTGTCTGTGAACAATGTACAGATGCTCATTGGAAAGTAGTGCTTGCCATCCTCAGTGTAAAATTTAAATGATGTGTAGTAAATTAAACCTTAATCCATCTTTTGAGATGAGAAAAAAATATTAAACACGTTCATTGGATGGCACCATCTTGGTCACTGAATGAAGCAAGTGAAAATCTGTGATTGTAAATTTTTGCTTGACTTAAGCGTTTTTGAATTTTTTGTTTGTAAAATACAAAGAAATACAAAGCTTTTTTTTTTTCTTATGTATGGATTAGTAAAACATAAGTTGTTTCTTGAAAAGTGAAATATGATGCCCGATTTCCTTTTTTGATCCCTTCTGCCTAAGTTAGCAGTAAACCCGGTTCCATCCCAGGCTCTTTAAATGCTTCCAGGGCAAGGGGCAGCACAGGGTTTGGATTGCTTGTGGTCTAATGATGGGCCACCTGGTAGCCCTGCTGATGACTGAACAGTCACTGAAGCATTTTCCTCTGTGGGGCACTATGTAGTAGTGTCCCTTTTTCCCCTTCCCTGCACATAGCTGCGATCAAAACCTACTTTTTTTTCTCCCAGGTTTGTTTGAAAATAGGCAGTCAGATCAAAAGTGACTGCCAGAAACTGAGAAGGATAGTTTGACTATAAATCAAACAAAAAGCCCTTTGTTTTTGAAATCTAGTGAATATGTAAAGCTGTATAAAAAGTTTACATTACATATATCTGTTTTAGAGCATGCTGTACTTGAGAACATTTGGATCTAAATGTTTTCTGTTACAATGCGTGTTGATGCTCTCTACCAGATTACATATTTAAGCAGCAGTAATCAGTTCTAGATGTTTCCTGTCTAGTTCCTGACTTCCTTAGCCTTCTTAGAAAGAATAGAAAACAAATTACTTTGGATTTTCTTTCTTCTTCCATATTAATAAGCAAACTATTATTAGTAAGTGTTATTCAGTAAAAGTAGTTTAGTGTTCGTGCTGGTTGAGAGAAATGATGTCTCCGTTTCAGTGAAGAGCTAAAACTAAAACCCAATATGACTAGAATTGTTCTTGGGATTTAACTGTTTAGCTTATAAAAATTGTTATTTATTTATAGAACCTGGTCTGCAAGTTGCTAGTACTTGAGAAAATGTGTGAAGCTGGCTAGACATCTCTGTGGAAAAGCATTCTGAAAGTGGCGGTTGCAAAGCCAAACTGCTTTAAGCATTCTTTTAAATGTCAAATTGAGACTGAAGATGAGACTTGCTTTGTAAATCCCCAAGGTTAATCGAATTACAACACTGCCTGTCCATTATACTTTTGTCTGGGTTGTGTTCTTAGATCTGTGAAGTGAATCTTTATTTCTGGTAAGAACGTTGGTTATCATTACTACCAGCAAATGTATAATAGTATCTTTCATTCTTTTTTTTTTTTTAAATTGTTCTTCTGAGAATACGAAGTAGCTTAGGAGGAGAGACTTTAATCTCTTCAATCTGTCTTGTGATTTATAGTGTAAATGAAAGACAAACCTTACGTAATATTCTCTAATGCTTTTATTTTCTATGCTAAGTAAGTTAACAGTAGTCAAGAAGCCCATAATTTCCACAGGTAATATTTTTTCCCCTTTAGATGCCACATGCTCCATTAAAAACCTTAAAAATCACTTTATCAGCATTGATAATATGAGAGCAATTAAGCTGTCGTAGTCAATTTTCTTTTCACGCTCAGTTCTCACATTTTTTTGTTTCAGTGCTTCACACTCACTTATGCGTTCTGCTCTGTAAACTTTATACCCAAGATTTTCATTTGCTTTGGAAAGTCAAATGTTTAGCTAAATATGTATTTGTTTTTATGTTGTGTAAGTTTTTTCTTCTCAAAGTCAACTTAAGTGTGCAAATTACTTGACATCTGCAGTGCCTTTTCTGCTGTCTTTGGTTAAGTGTGTTTAATTGTATCATCTCAGCTTCCTGCAGTAAAGTGTCTCAAGATTGAAGTGCTTCTGTTGGCAAAGAGAGAATATTCAAACTGTTAATTTTCTCTTTCTTTATAAGCAAGTATTTCCATTTGGCCTTATCCTTGGTTCTGTTTTATTCTGTTTCCATGCAGATGGTTACTTGTCAGCTCCTCTGCACCTTTGCTGTTGCTGTCTGATATTTGAAAATATTAGTTTATGGAAAGCTAAACAAATTCCAAAATGGAAGACTTCTGAAGAAAAGTTGATTAAATGCCAGTTCCCTTTGAATTGGTAATAAGTATGTAGAAAGGTTGGAAAAAATGGATAGTTGATTTGTTGTTACAGTATGTAACACCACTGTATGCTTACTTTTCTAAAACTATGTAGATACTTCAGACTTACAGGTGAGTTTGTCTATATCTGGACTGTAAGCTGCTGAAATGCAAACTTTGTTTTTATACTTTGCTAATAAAAAATATTTTAAATACCAGTGTTACAGAAACAGTAATTGAATTATCTTTGCAAGTTGTTTAAACCTAGAATAAGAAAAAATTTTCTCTGCTTCCAAAACTTGGAGAACTAGTTCCATTTTGAAACTTTCTAAAAAGAGAAATGTCTTTATATGTTGCACCACATCAAAACATGTGTTTTTTTAATGAGGAGCTAACCTTATCAGAAGAAAACATTTTGGAATTGAGTTACCAGAATTTTACTAGCTATATTTAGGCCAGATGTGGTTCAAACAGTTTCTAGTGGTGAGAATTCAATGGAAAGTATGGGTCCTTTTCTGTTGAGCTGCTGATGTTTATGTAAAGTGTCTTGTTGCTCAAATTTCAAGCATATTTTGTGTTTGTGTATGTATGTGAAATTGAATACCCTTCCAACTGCTAATAGAAGGATCTGTGTATTTCTGCATAATCACACTGAACTCCTGGCTATGTGCTTGCTGCAAAAGGTTGAGGCTTACCTAATAATGTAATTGTCCCTGCAGTGTGGGGCTGCTGCTTGCTTTGTTTCTCTTCCGTTTGAGTAGCTTTGATGCTTCTTTTTCAAGAAGTCTATATATTTCTCTAGGGAGGAGCATGAAAATTAAGATAAATCTGTGACTGTTTGCTTAGAAGACACAGAATAGTGCTTCTGAACTTGCAGAATTTTATTAAGATAATTCACCAGCTTCTTGGAGAAACTTAGTTGTCCTTCTGTGAACGCAATAGGATGAAAAGATACTAGTGTCTTATGCTAATTGTATTGTGAACGTTATCCATAGAAGCATAAATACTTGGAATAATGTAGATATTGCAGAATTTGCCAACTTCTGTTATTCTATATGAATTAAACAAACACTGAATAGCCCTAACTTTCTTTTGAGCCATGGAAAACTGTAGTTAATTTGTTTCCTAAATCGGGAAAATTGCTTCCAAAATTAACTTTCTTCTAGTAAAGAACAATTCTTGTTCCCTTCAAGATGTTTCACTCCCCCTGTGCCAAAATTGGTGTTCATGTCCTCATTAAATGGTGAACTGAGCAGCATTAGAAAATTATGTTTGTGCTAGATGTATCAGAACTTTTTGGTTTTAAACATGCTCTCTTTTGGTGCAAAGAGGAATACCTAACTTTGTTAAGTGTGCTTCATCAGTTTAAGAAACAAGTAGTTTGTGAAACAAACAAAACATTTTATGTTAAGCTTTCCTGCCATGTTATACTTAGCGGTATTTTTGTGCCCAGAAGAGAGTCTATAGCTTTGGGTTATTTTAATTAAATATTCTAGTGTTACCCTTTGTTTTCTTACAAAAACCTGCTTAAAAAACAAGTGTCAGAATTTCACATATATGTGAACACTGCTGTTTGTAAAGTGTTGTTTGGAATGAATTTTAACTTGTGTTATTGTTTAATTAGGAAAACAAAACGGTTAAAAGGGGACTTACAGACCAGAGTTCATTCTGTGCCCTAGCTAAAACTTCATAAACCCAGTTTTTGTTGGCAGATTGTTTAGGTTTCAATTATCCCTCTGCTCTACAGTACTGAGCAAAAAATAGTTTTAATAAAAGGGAGTTAATCCAACTGGTAAGTGTCATTAGTTAGTGGCAAAGTTAGATGGTTTTGTCTTCTCGTGTGGCTGTTAAAAATTATTCTCGAAAGGCACAACTTTGTTTTAGTTTAAAATGACTGGTTAAAATGAAATTATAACTATCTTCAGTACAGCTGCCATCTGTGTACTTTTTTATATGTGTCTGGAGAATATACATTTCTGCATTTTATGGTCCAACACAGTGTTCCTTTTGGACTGTCTATGCTCATAAAATGTTTAATACTGCTGAGGAAAAGAAATGAGAAATAGTAGAGCAGTTTCCTGTTTTCATGTGGTGGTGAAGTATAGAAAAGGAGGTAGTTTAAAGTTATGTGATACTGGAATTCAGTTTTCTTTTAAAGTATTCCCTCCATTGCTTTTTCCATTTTACAGTGCAAGTGACTTTGCCAAAAGCTATCATTCTGCACAATTGCACATATGAAATTATGTAGAAGGAAGGCACCAGCATTAACATATAGGAGAGGGAGTTGAGAGGAATGAGATTTTATTACCAGATTTGTTTTTGATCTGCTATACGATCATGGACAAGGCTTGCTATAAAGAAGGGCAGACACTTTCCCTCGTATTTGCCTTGACTTGAATTTCTGAAATACTTTATCCAAAATAAATTAGCTGTTTTCTTGTGTCTTCTAACCCTCAGTCTCATTTCACTTCTCTGGGTTGCCTTCAGATGATTTACACCATCTTGAAAGTGAGGTGCCCAAAACTGAGCCAGCATTCCAGGTGAATCTCCACCAATGTTCTGGTATGGAGAAGGATTTCTTCTCATGCCTTGCAGGACATCCTCTTGTTTTGTGCATCATAGTACAGTTTGCTTTCTTTGCAACAGCCTGATGTTAGTTAACATTCATTAAAACCCTGGATCCATGTCTGCTGACTTTGTTACTTCTCCGTCTAATGTGTTATTTTTCCTGACTTGTCAAGGTGGTTTTGAATTCTAATCTTATATTCTAGTGTACTTGCAGTCTCCTCCCTGCTTTCCTGTTTTTGCAAGGAAAATGATTATTCTTTCTATTACAGATTCTTTGTGTAACTATTGGATAGAACCAGACCTCGAGCAGACTGTACCATTTTGTTGAGTAAGAGACCTTTAAACACTGGTAACTTCTATGTGTCGTTTTCCAATAAATTTTGCATCTACCCTGTAATAGATTCATCTAGGTTATATTTTTTCTAGTTTAAGTAACATACCTATATAAGATGTTCTACTGCTAAAATAAAAACACAGAATTTGTTTTTGTTTTTTTCTGCCCTGTCATGTTGTTACTTTGTATGTGCTGTAGAAAACAACTGTAATTGTGCTAGGGCTTTTTATGTCTTTTATTGGGAGTTTAGGCTTTGGCGAGATGTGCTGTTTTGACTGAAAAGTTGCCTGAACCTTTAGGCCAATAATCTATTTGTGACTCTGCAGAGAAGTACTTATGTTTTGACCATTTCATTCTTTTCACATGTTTTCTTGTACCTCCTTCTTGTCCTTTGATTTTATTTAAACTGTGTGTTCTCAAGGAATATTTCTGCATTTGCATAATGTGTAACTGAAAGCGATTCTAGTCTGTAGACAGGATAGCAATACAAAGAATCATTGACCAGATTACAAGTTGTTGGAAAAATCTTACCTTGTGAGCTCAGTATACTAATAAGTTATTTGATTTCCAGATTCTCTAGAGTTTGTTTGCGTTATGGTTACTCAGCCCCAGGGCTTCTGGGAATAAAGAGGATCTATTCTGCAATTGTTACTCCTAAATAATATTGTACCAGCCCCCTGAGGTGTAAAGGTATGGGGATAAGAGGAAATTAAGATTGGGCAATGCATATGTCTGTTAAAATACAAATGTGCCCAGAGATCAAAAGTAAAATCTTATTTGCTTAGAAAGTGGTAGTAGTAGAGATGATTGTATCACTTCCCTCTTTGTGTCTACAGGACTGCTTTGTGAGAATATTGCATTTGTGTTGAACCAGGTGTGGTGCCGGGGCTGCTTTTTCATGAAGTATTATCTGGAAGCTTCACAATGCGGTCTGCTTGCTGCTGTTAACTAGAGAACCTGCCTTTTTCAGTCTGCAAAATTTCCTCTCCTTCCATGTGTGGCTGGATGGTAATAAAAGGCAACCAGACCAAACTGTTGCAGCTAGATGGTTGATGATCCCGTGCTGCCTTGAAAATAGGAGTATCTAGGTTTACAGGACAGGCTTTTCAGTCTGCCCTTTTTCTTCTACTGTTGAGGCTCTTGTGCGTTAGAAGAGTTGTGGGGCTTTGTCTGGTTTCCCTCCTCTGTTTTGCTTGGAGTTGGAATCTATGAGCCATAACATAGGGTCTCCTGAGCGATTTCATTCTGATTTTTCTACAAGAAGACTCCATCTTCTTTATTGGGAACATGTATGCTTTGTATCATTGTTCACTGAAGTTGCAGCTATCTATGTTGATTTATTCACCCCAATTTTCTATTTAAAGAAGGAAGCCCGTCATTTTAAAAGCAAGCATTTTAATTCATTTGGCAGAAGTTCAGTACAATCAAACTGAGGGAGGCTCATTCCTAATATGAATTCTAATGGGAATCTACATGATTTTGGTAACCTCATCAAAACTGTCATGTTGCCTCTTGCTAAAATGCATAGCTATATCTCATTTGAGAATATAGTACCGCTGTTGTAATATTCTAGGTAAACAAAATTAGATTTAGAGGTTTTAGAGGTTTTTATTAAATGGGACTAAGCAGTCATCTGCAAAATTCTAATCAGACAGGAATGACTGAGATGCTGTTTTTTGTTGATGAGACTACATCTGAATTTCAGTAAGACAGTATCTCTCCCCTCAATACTCTGTTAACATTTTTGATACTCTGATTTGGATGAGCTGCATTGCCCATGCCGGAATACAGATCACTTTCTTTGTCTTTAGATTCCAATATTTTCCATACTTTACTTTTGTATTTATCATATCTCACGCTTTTGACCTGGGGCAGAGCGTGCTCTGCTCTTCAATGATATCTGAGGTCTTAACTGGGTTCTTGGCATATGGTGGTATTATATTTCTCATGATGTGTTGGTTAGCAAAATCACCTCTAATACATGAACTAAACACTACTTCTTCATGCAACTGAAACCCTTAGCTCTTGTAGAGGAAAACTTTTTTTAAAGTGCTTACTGCTTAGATGCATTTTTTAACTTCATAAAGGTCCCCCCCTAGGGAAAAAGGGGGCGTGTTCAGGGCTGCAGGCACTTATCGGTGCTCTGGGTATGTTACTTCTCAAGAACATTAGTTTAAGCAAACTGGCTTCAGATGTTGGCAATCTTTGAAATACAAAACTGAAGTTATTTCTCTGCAAAGCCTGTGAACAATACTAGCAAGCTACAATTGGATCATTGGAAGTTTGATGTAGGCCTATGTGTTTGTTTTTCTATCAGTCTTAAATTTGTGCATCACCAAGTGTATGTTAAGTCTTTGTTTTCTTCCAGTAGTTGTGAGAGAAGATGCAGTGAAAGGTAAGCTAGGTTTGAAATACTAAGATGATTTTTTTAAAAAATTCAGACCCTTGCCTTCTGTTATCTTCTGTGATTTCCTTAAACAATGTCTTATTTTAACAAACCTCCTGTCTGCCCAGAAAGGTTTGGAATGACATCTAAGAACTGTTCCCTTACACCCTTAGCAAATTCTCTCAGTTCTCCAGAAAACAGTGCAGGAGCCTGCTGCTCACCTTTTTAGCGTTATGTCCTTTTCCATATAATTTTCCAGCTAGATAGTGAAGAGCTTGTTTGGAAGAGGAATTTACTGATAAAACACTTAAAGTTTGCTTGTGCCATAAATTGTTTGTGGGGAAAATTCTTAACCCAAAAAAAATCTTCTGAATATGCATTGTCATAGGATTTCCTGGGGGGTATATACAACTAGCTGCTTAAGGCTGGCGCGTATTGGGCTTATATATCTTTCTCTGGCTGCATGGAAGAGCTCCATGTCATGGCCCTTCCTGGCGTTGTAATGGAAACAGTACCACCTGGGCAGTGAGCACAAAGTTTCTGAGGAGGCCTGGGTACAAAGCGTATGCACAGAACTAGTACACTGTGTATTAGAACAGATATGCTCTACGCTGCTTCTGTAATGCCCTAAAATGGAGCTACTAGAAGCAGACAGATGCTGATGAAACAATTTGTGAAGCCTGCTCCTGCATTTTGTATTTTCAAGGAGCAGATTGGCAATAGTAAAGGAGACTGTTATTGGCTAGAGATACTGTTTTGGGGTTGGCAGGGGTGCTTACTGCTCTGCCTCCTTTTTTCAGTTGGCTTAAGGGAGTCACAGAAGAGAGGAACTGGCAAAGTGGTGAAAGCTGCTGCCTGGAAATCTGCTGACCTGCAGCCCATTCTGAAGTTGTCCTTAGGAAAGAAGTCTACCAGATAAAGGTGCAAGCAGAATAAATTATCTGTGCAAATCATAAGTGGCACATCGGTAGCAGGTTAATTGAGCCTGCATTACAGAAGGTATGAGTAGTCCAAAATCAAGAGGTGGTCAACCAATGTCAGAGATTAAACAGCAGCAAAAGGACAATACATGCCTTTTTTCCTTCCTCCTTGCCTTATAATTCATTTCAGTATAGAGTTTGTAACTGGTTCATACTTGCTGATGAGCCTGAACAAGGATGTAAACCATCTGAAAAGTAACCCAGGGAATAAAATGTAGTGGGCAGTTGTGCAGCTGAACAGGCACTAATGTAGGCAGAAAGGAGGGGCAGGAATGTGTGGTTTCTGGCAGCAGCACAGATTTTGAATGTAAAACTGCATCTTCAGTAAAAAGGGTGAGTATGAGTAAAAATGCGAACCAGGTTATTATTCAGAACAAGCAAAGAAAAAGAGTGTTAAGTGCTTGGAATATCCTTTAAACTTTTAACAGCTCTGGGAAGGATTTTGTTACGTAGCATTATTACGGTGCTTTGTACTTTGACTGAAGGTGAGCAAACGCCTGGCTGCATACAGCCTATCCTTACTTTGCTTACGGCTTTTGTGCATCATTAGGTCAGTGTCCTGGTTTTAGTCTGCACGTTCTGGTTTGAAAATGCATCATAATATGCTGTATTTGGAGTTGTAATATATCCATGCATAATGAATTATAGCTGAGGTCAGAAACTATGCTGAATAGTAGATTTTCAAACCACAGTATTTCTTCCTATGCTAAAATTCAGAACGAAATGTATAACAATCCATAAAATAGCTGGTACAGTTCATAACATGCTTGCATTCCTTCATTATTAATAGTTTCATATCCATCTGTCAGCATGCTATGGCTAAACCATTAGCCAAGTTTTTGCAGCTGCTGCTTTACAAGTCTGTAGAATGTAGTTATCTCCAGCTCCTGTTTTTTGTCTGCTGGTAAGAGGAAATTTTACAGAGAACTCACTAAATTGTCCAAGACCGTAAGTTCAGTTCTAGGTGAAAGTCTGTGATCTTGATTTAACTTACTTGGCCTGTGGTACTTTTCCTGTTATTTCTTTTGTTCGAATGACATTGGTCGCAGCAGTTGTTTCAAGTAATAGTGGTTTGTTTAATCCCATTAAAAGGTCTGCATATAGGTGTTGTAGTCCTGTATTTTTGTAGTTCTATTTTTAAGAACGTCTTGTGCAAGTTGTAGTTGCTGAGTTGATCTGAAGATAGAGCCCCTACAGAGGTCTGTTTTGAGATGGATGAGTCTAGGCATAGTATGTGTGGGGTTATTTGTTTTGACTCCTTCCATTAAAACGTGGATGAAGGTGAATATTGTTTGCAGCAGACAGCTATTGATATATAAAGTAGTTTGTATGTAGGCTGCCAAACTACTTTGTGCATGGTACTGAACAGCTACTGTAGAATAACAGTTAAGACTATTGCTAAATCAAAGTAATTTCATACTGGTTACTTGGAGATGCAAGGTTTCTAGGAGTATTTGTGTTGTCCAGTGCCTCTGTGTGTGTGCGTTTTTTAAATTCCAGTACTGTCAAATTTCAAAGGCCACAATTTGTAAATCATGGTACCTGCTTTCTCCTATTTTTTGGTGCCAGTTAAAATCTGTTAACATAAATATGAAAATTCTACATGATAAAATAATATTTGTGTATATTTACAAGGGTCTGTCTTTGAGAATAACATTATTTATGCTGATAGGATGTAATGAAATCTTTGCCATCTTATAAAACCCCGTGCTAGGGAATAAATTGCATTTTGCATACTTGACGGTCTCACCTACATTCAGTCCAGTCATTCCCCTCTGACTGGACCACCAATATGTCAAACCTCTCACCAGTTTAATGTGGTGGCTGTTGAAATACATACCAACAGATTACATTTCCATTCATTTCCCAAGCCTTAAACTTGTTATTTTCATGCCAAGAGCAAACTATTACGAGATATTATTATAGAGTGGTAGTAGACCAGTCTGTTACGAGGCTTGTATTTCAGTTGCCTTAATGTCTTGTTTGCTTGGTTTTTTTTCCTGATGTTGGAGTGTTCCTCAATGGTGTTAGTTTGAAAGAATATCTGTCTTCTATTTGGCTATTTTAATACTAATTTTTATTTCAACCTTAAACACTGCTTTTTTAAAATACTGTTTGAAGTTGGCTTTGCAGTTTCTTCTGAAGGAATAGTTGACTAGCAATAAAAGTGATGTGTTTAATTTGTGCAGAAGCCTCTGCTGTTTCTTCTTGATCACTGCAATTGAGTCCTTTGTCTGGATGCTAGAGGTGAGGTTTGCATACTGGTGAATACGTCACGAATTGTTGGCACAGTGACCTAACTGCTGCTTTTTTTTTTATAGGGTCTCCCAAATACAAGGAGATACTAAACAGAGGAGATCTGTGAATAGCTGGGAAATGAGAACTTGTGTAGCAATACCACTTAGACAACTTGATTTGCTGTTACTGGAGTACAGCAAACTACTGGATATCTGTAAATTTCACCGACTTGTTAGGAATTAATGATGCAGCCTGAATGCTAGGTGCTGCTGAAAAGTGTGAACCTGGCCCTAGTACAGTTGTAGAGCCTTCTGGAGTTTTGAGCAGAAAACATAAGAATTTATAAGCAGGCCCGAAGCATATGCACGTCATGCAGACTGTGTGATCGATTCTATTGAATATAACTTCAATATTTATGTAAGTTTGGGTTTTTGTAGCTACAGTGTTCCTCAGATACTGAGAATGTCCAAAGAAATGCTGGGTAGTTAAGAACAATTAGTCATGTTACCACGGTTCATCTGAAGGTTAGACAACGTTGACTTTCTTGGCGTAGCAAACTACCTTCTTTCTACTAGTTGAATACCCGACACTCAAGATCCTGTTGTTTAAGAAATCATACAAGTCATGGGTGTCTTTTAGGCAAAATATGATTTAGATTTGATCCATAAATTTTGCTGTATGGGAAAAGAAAAGCTCAAGGAAAATAAAATTTCTGTGGTAGCAGGCAAAGATGCCTGGTTCATGATGCTGCGGTATCAGTGATAAAAGTCATATAGGTTGTATTCCTGAGCTCTAAAAATAGGTACAGACTCAGTTACTGTCATATGCTTCTGTCAGAAACTATAGATAGAATCACAATGTTATGTTTTTTATCAATGCCGAAGTTTTTCAATAATCCATGTACTGACGCAGCCTATGACCTCAGAGCATTTTAATTACTACAGCTTTTTTCTCAGCTTCAGTAAATCTGCTTCCTAGTTCAGAGTTGTAACTGATGAGGTAAGGATAAAGTGCAGAAAGATTGATAGTGAGTGGTGTGAAAGCTTTTTTATTAGCTCAATTGATACAGTCAGGAAAAGGGAGAGCTTTTCACTAGAAACCTGAAGAGGCGCTTGGGAAAACCAACGGTCTAGTAAAGGAGAGTATTTCTGCCTGTAAACTTTCCCTCATCTAGTTTAGAGTCTGTAGAGTTGCTGATGAGCAGAGACATCAAGCTTTCCTAGTTTTTCTGTCATTTAACCTGAAAATATCTTTTTTGTCTAAATTGAAGTTTTGTAATATACTGTAAGACTTGTGCCATTTGCATCCCTTTGTATGTGAGTGATCTAGTAAAGTATGCAGTACTGATATACTTGATCATTTGGAATTAATGAATTTTTTTTTGGGATCCACTCTGCTAGCGCAGGCATGTGGAAATTCTAACAGAAGAATAGACAGAGCAGAATATTTTGTTAGATAGAAATACTTGTAAGACATTTTGTAGAGTGGGCAGATTTTAGTTTGTTTTGACGGTACTGAGATGGAAGCAGAAAGCTGACACTCCTCCCTCTTCCTGCACCAAATTTTAAAGCAATCCAGTTTAAAGATACTTTAAAATCTACCATCTTGTTACACCAGTCACAATATTAAATCTAATTTCAATATCAGGAGTGAGTTTTCCTTGGAAATGGTGAAGAAAGTGGCAGCATGAATTAATTACACCTCTTCTTGCTAGTTGTCTTTTTTTGACTCATATATTCTTCATTTTATCTGTTCAAGGCTGAAGAGATGTTACCACATTCTTTACAACAGCAGTCAGTTTACAGTGCCTGTGTAGTCACTGTTGAATTTCTTGGGTTTTAACGTTTTCTGAAACAAACGCAACCATGGTGTCTTGGTCAGTTGGGATGAAAACGCGCGTGGTTAACAAATTCAGAATATCCTCATGAGACTTAGACTCGCTAATATTTTATATTTGTGATTGAAGTGAAATTTCACTGGTAATGCTGTGGGATTATATATATAAATGTATTTATACACACATTAATGCGCCTTATGTTACCTTTTTTGTTCTTACAGAAGCATTTGTGTAGCATATTGAATTGGAGTGGGGAACCAATCCAGCTGAAAAGTGGTCTTTCAGTTTTTTTTCTGAATAACTTTTCACCTGAACACAATACCCTTGCATCTTGACTTGTTCACTTGTATTCCACTATAATCCCTACATCCTTTTGTAAAGAACACCTGTGTTGCTAATCAGTCTTTGTTTTTAAACTTACTTATCCTTGTAGTAGCTTGTGCTTTCTTGAATTGTATCTTCCTCTACCCCCTTTTTTTCTTTTTCTTTTTTGTCTTTTTTTTTTTTCCTGCAAGTATTTCTCCAGTCTTTTGAGACCTTCTTGAAGGCTAATTCTGTCTTGTCATAGTCAGTTCCTTCCGTTTATGGTGCTTATGCACAAGCATTTTTCTGGAATGATGCAGGGGACTTTAGTGCTGTTACTGAACATCGTGCTGTGGTTTATCTGTTCCTCTCACTAGAATGTACTAATTGGACAACAGTTGTGTTTTTCAACTGTATGGTTAAGACTAAACTTAAATCTACTAAATTCTTCTCAGGTTTATTTTCTGTATTAATATAATGAAATATAGGGATGGCGGGTGATTTGCCAGCAAATAATATTATTCAGGGTCTCTAATTATACCGAAACTACAGGCACTGACTTTTGAGTCATCGGAACTTGAAGATAAATGAATTCTCTGTCCAGCAAGTTGGTGCAATCTATTTTTTCTTCACAATTTTAGACATTGAAATATTAGCATTTACATAACAATACTAACTATAAAAACATTTTCAAGAACTGCAAGAAAATTTTATATTCTTGTAGGTTTTTTGGTTGCTTGTTTTGTGTAGATTGCATAAATGCTCTGGCAATGTTGATGAAATATAGAGATGATACAGACAGGAAACAACTATCTTTTCAAAGTGGAATCACAGGCATTTTCTGATTTACATACTTTACAAATATTCTATATTTACAGATATTCTGTATACTCAGTGCATTGTATTATTCATTTTGTATTCCATCATCCCATTGTCATTAATTTTGTGTTCTATCAGTCACTTTTCGTAATGTGTTTATGGTCTCTTGGTAGAAGGGCATATTTTCTAGTAGCTAGACATTGAAGTAAAAGTTATTTGGATTATTTTGTTAGCTGTGCTGTCTGGTATCTTCCTTGGCAGAACTTTAACATGCAAAGGAAGAAGAAGCTTTAATGAAAAGGCCTGTGGATGAAGGATTCTGTTTGTGGAAAATATATTGTTTGCTACAAATATAAGTACAATATTCTTATTCTAACTTTCAACATACTTTCCTGTAGCAGTTTTGAGTATTTTATTTCACAGGTAGTGGCTGTGTATTTTGCACAGTGCTTGATTAATTAAATTTGCTTTTGAATGACTGCTATTGGGCTATTGTTTATGGAAAAATGATATAATTTCTATGCACAAAATCAGGTATGTTAATTTAGATCCTTGTAACAAGTGTTTAATCAGTCCTTGCTGGAGAAATAATAAATTATAGGTGGGATAGTGGAGAAGCATGTTACGAGTTAATTCCTACCCTTGTTAAGATTTTGCATAGTTGGTGTAGCTTAAGAACTTAAGTATTCACTTTAAGATTAAATATAATAAAGCCTTAATTACTTTCGTTAGGCAGAATGCTTTGTTAGCTGAAACACACTCTGATACTGGTTATTTAGTAGTAATTTTTTAATAATATGAACCTTTGATGCTCCCGCTGACAGAACTGGGAATTAGCTGCATTGGAATTTTTTCTGCCTCTTGGTGAAGCCTTTCCCTGAGCAACATCCACAAGGTGGTGCCTTTTCATCACCCAAAAGGGAAAGGAGCTTTGCTTTACAAAGTTCATGTTGGCTTTTGGCCTGTTGCTTGGCAGAAATGGGAAGCTCAGATACTGAGGTGACAGTATCCTTTTCTCCCTGAATATAAAGTGAACATTATCGTTCTCTGTTCTTTCCGGCCTTCATGGTTGGAAACTGAGTGTGATGCTCCAAAGTTCAGAACTAGAAGAGACAAGGGGAGTGGCTTGGAAATAAAAATTGAGCCATGTTGGCAGAATCATGGAAAGACTGGGTCTGGAATACTGAAGTTGTGCAGGCCAGGGAGGCTGTATATTGCCAGAGCATCTTGTGAAATCAGACCTAGAACTGCAACAACTTTTACATGTCGGGCTCAGGCCACCTTGGTGGAAATACGCAGGAGCTTGAAAGCGGCAGAATGAGGAGTGCTTTAGGCAAGTGCTGTGCAGTCTCGGGCGTAGGTGAAGGGGAACCAGCATAGCATTGACGATTCTCTTTTAGTTACATCATAGTTTGTTAAGGGGAATTCAGTTGAAGATGAGGCAGTTGGAAAATGTTCTGAAATATTACCCTCTATTGCAGAATAAGACCAGAGAACAGTAGTATTAAAAGAAAGAGTTTTTCACATGACCTATATATAATTCCCAGCTGTGAACCCTCTGGCAATGAGCATGAAATCCAAAACACAGCTGATAGGGGAAAGGGCTGTTGTCAGCTCAGACCGAACACTTGAGTATTCATAGCATGGTGTTTTTACAGACATTGGAGTATATCAGAATAATTTGGTTTTGAGATCTGTGCAGGAACCTCCTCCTAGCTGTGTGCGTTTTCAGATACCATGGCAATCAGTGCTGAAGGAGAACCAGGTGTGCACCATATTGTACTATTTTCCCTCCAGAACAGCAAGCCTTGACACCCCACATCCCCCTGCCCCATATACCTCTCTGCCAAATTTCCTGCTATAAACTGGTCTTATGTTTGCCTTTATGTACCTTGTGACCCCTTCAGAATATTTGTGGTATTTTAAACCTTGCATTGTGTGCATGACACAGTGTTTAGTTTGGAAACGAAGTTTAATTTAATCACACATGCGGAT
The DNA here is from genome assembly GCF_964199755.1 of Larus michahellis. Classification (NCBI taxonomy): domain Eukaryota; kingdom Metazoa; phylum Chordata; class Aves; order Charadriiformes; family Laridae; genus Larus; species Larus michahellis. Next base: position 54,368,293 of record NC_133899.1, on the reverse strand, counting down.
TGTGGTGTTTATTTTGGAACCAGTAGGTAGGAGGCAACCTTTTATATTTTATTAGTCTAGATGAATTCTCCCTGTTACTTGATAACCATGTATACATTACAACTAAAAAAAAATCGATATTCAAAGGAATGCTGAAATACGGATGGCACTTGAATACAGGCTCTCATCCACTCTGGGCTTGGATTCTGTTGGACACCTAAACTCTTTAGGTGTTTGTGTTTCACTGTAGCGATAGAGTGGCTATTTTGTTTTTAAAGGACTGTGTATCATTCCTCTTTATGTGCCAGTGGAGCTGGAGAGGGAGCTGTTTTGGAAAGAGCAACATTCACATTAAAGAAGCAGCTTTTTCTGTTTGTTTCTTCCATCTATTACAAAGGAAGGGAGCTGTGTTTGCAGGGGCCCTGGCCTTGTTTCATTCATTTCTCACATGCCTGCATTTACAGCAGAACAAGCAAGTGTTAGAAGCCTATTTGCTACTCCCCACAAACTACCCCCTGCCCCTATCATCCCAGCAAAGCTGCTCCCATGCAGCATCAAATAATGCATTTGATGGTAATTCTGGCCCCAAATCTTGTCTTTCTCTGAGTGTGGAGGGGCTTGGGGAGAAAAAAAGGGGTGAGTTTCCATGAACCCTCTTTAATAGAAAGTGATGGAAAAAGATGTAACAGAAAGCTGAAAGGGAATCCACCAGCAAACTGTAGTGCAGCATTGCAAGGACACCTGTATTCAGTATTTTGACTACTGAAGTGAAGCAATTTTGATGCAAAGTTCTGTATGTCATGAAATAGCAGATATTGTATTAGATAAAGCTGTGTGTTTTGTCAATAACTCCAAGCTCTATTTTTCTGTAATATTCTACTTGTGTTGTTCTTCTGTAAGAAGCTTTCCTTCAAGAGAAGTGTTGGAACTCTCCCCTAATAAAGCAGTGCACTTAAAAGACAAGATTTGATAATCCAGGGATTTTTGAGATACCATGTGTTTTCTATTCCAAACTCCTGTGTAGCAAAATGCAGTGTTATTTCCATGACAGCTATCTGGTGGCTCTTGGAAAATGCTGTTTTTCTGGTGTTTGCTGTGAGGTTTTTTTCCCATATCTGATTTCCTTGATCTTGTTAAAGAAAACCGGATATTATGATAAGAGCGTAATCAAGACAAGAGGAAAAACAGGCTAATTCTTTGTTGTGGTTGTTTTGGGTTTTTTTTGTTTTGTTTTAATTTAATTGAAAATCTGAAGATCTGCTTTAGATCATTATATTAACTTGGACTCCATATCTCAAAGGTGACTGTCTAGTCTTCTGAGCATAGCATGTGTGTTAGTCTGCATGGAGGACAATACTAGAAGGTACGGTATCAAATTTGGCAGAAAATTCATGAGTTATTTCTGTATGATGTTTCTGGCCCTATCTTCCATTTGTTGTCTGTAGAAATACTGCACTTGAGCGCAGACACAGTAGATGGCACTTGAGTCATTAATTTTATGATGTAGGAACGAAAGCCAAACTCAGTTACAGAGTTAGCTGTTTGTAGCAAGAGGCACATTTTATCCAAAGAGCAGCCTCAAAGCTTTTGCTTTCAGTTAAATAGTCCTAGAAGAAAGTAAAACATGCACAAATTCTTTTTCAGTACAAGCAGGCCCTCTCTGAGTCCTTGAGTTTGTTGAATTTTTAAAAAGACAAATGGGCAGGACATGATCAGCCTGAATCACAAACACATAGTGCCAGATTCTGTTTAAACATGTTGCCAGTGTTTGGGTTTGTAATCTGTTGTTTACAGCATATTCTCTAATACAGTTTCTTCATTTATTTTTTTCCTAGTCTTGCTTACTCCATCAGACCATTTGTGATGCAACCTCTGATAGCAGGTGAAGGATAAAAATCTGCTAACAAAGTGGATTTCTAACAATATCATTTTATCAGCAGCATCGTTTGAATACTGCGTTCCTTACTGTGGCTAAGTCTGATAACCAAGGGTATGCCAGTAGTTTTGCTAATCAAAATGTAAACATATGATTTAGGGTATTCCAAAGTGGTTACCTTACGCTATGTTCAGTGCTGTATGCTTGGACAGTACTGGTTGGTCATTTTTTTTATTCTCAACATTTTCAATACTAGCATTAGATGGTGAACTGATGGTCCTGAAAGCTGAAGTGACAGTACAGACTTCCCCCATAATATCCTGTCACTATCATTCAGCACTAGTGCTTATTGCTGAGTTAAGAAGGTGTAGTCAGATTTAATTCATGATTCATTCTTTGGCCTTGCTGATGATGCTCTTATAAAACTTATTTTAATGAGGATGCTATCAGACTCGAACCCAGGAACTAACTTCATTTAGGATGTTCTTCCTATATTGTTTTATCACTCTGCCAGTTCCAGGATTTCACAGAATCACAGAATGGTTCCAGTTGGAAGAAACATTAAATATCATCTAGTTCCAACCCCCCTGCCCCGGGCAGGGACACCTCCCACTAGACCCAGCTGCTCAAAGCCCCATCTAGCCTGGCCTTGAACACTTCCAGGGGTGGGGCATTGACAACTTCCCTGGGCAACCTGTGCCAGTGTCTCACCACCCTCACAGTATTCTTCCTAATATCCAATCTAAATCTACCCTCTTTCAGTTTAAAACTGTTACCCCATGTCCTATCACCACACTCCCTGATCAAGAGTCCCTCCCCATCCTTTCTGTAGGCCCCCTTTAGGTGCTGGAAGGCTGATACAAGGTCTCCCCACAGCCTTCTCTTCTCCAGGCTGAACAACCCGAACTCTCAGTCTGTCTTCATAGGAGAGATGCTCTAAACCTCTTATCATCTTTGTGGCCCTCCTCTGGACTTGCTCCAAGAGGTCCATGTCCTTCTTGTGTTGAGGACTCCAGAGCTGGATGCGGTACTCCAGGTGGGGTCTCACCAGAGTAGAGGGGCAGAATCACCTCCCCTCGACCTGCTGGCCACACTTCTTTTGATGCAGCCCAGGATGCGGTTTGGCTTTCTGTGCTGCAAGTGCGCATTGCCTGCTCATGTTGAGCTTCTCGTCCATGGGCACCCCCAAGTCATTCTCCTCAGGGCTACTGTCAAGCTGTTCTCGTCCCAGCCTGTATTTGTGCCTGGGATTGCCATGACCCAAGTGCAGGACCTTGCATTTGGACTGGTTGAACTTCATGAGGTTCTCACGGGCCCACTTCTCAAGCCTGTCAAGGTCCCTCTGGGTGTCATCCCTTCCCTCCAGTGTGTTGACTGTGCCACACAGCTTGGTGTCATCGGCAAACTTGCTGAGAGTGCACTCAATCCCACTTCCATGTCACCGACGATTTGCCCGTGTCACAACTGATTTAGAGTTAATAAAAATGTTTGAAGGCCAAAAAATGATGTTTATTTACTAGATGACAGAGTTCTAACTGTATCTTTCATTTTGCTTAAGCACGGTTTGTAAACTAGGTAGAGATATTTATGTATGCTTTGCTAATGTTTACATGATTGTTATTACACTTGGAAAAAGATGCTGCATGTTAAACAGGTGTTTACCTGGCACCAAGTTTGACCAGAGTGACTTTGCAGGCAGCTTACCCCTTGGTTTGTTTTGCTTTGAGTATTTGCCAGTGAGTTTCATCTCTCAGTACAGCTCTTTCTGATTGGTTATACAGATATGTACTGGACAGAAACGTAAAAACTAAGAGAAAAGTGTAGGGAATTTTATTTGAGGATGTAAATGACTGTAGCTGCCTACTAGCATGGTCTCTTAATCTCATGATTAGGACAGGTCCTCTGATGTTGTAGCGGCATCTGTCCATAATTCAAGATGCTCCATTCAGGTTAGAGAGTAATTAAATCCTTTTAGCAGCTAGTTAGTTTTGTGAATGTGTTTTCCTTCCAAAAAGCCAGCTTTTTCCTATTCGGTTGAGACTCCCCAGCAGGAGGTACCTTTTTGGTTTGCCAGTTGGAGAAAGCCCACATCCACTTACAAAGGCTATACTGGAACTTACAGGCATTTCATTTTAATTCCAGGCAACCATCCCTTTGCTGCTGCCTTTGGAACAGCTCAGCTGTGGAAGAAGTGAGCTAATCTGGAAATTTGAAAGTGAAGTACTTAGTGAAGCCCTGGGGTTTACAGTTGGAGTAATTAAGGAGGGGAATTGCACACCCTGTACTTGATTTTTGTTTTAATTAGTCTTCCTTTGATCTAGTCTCTCAATTTAAATTTCAAGATTTGAATCACCAACCTGCCACAGTTTATTGCTTAACTCCTCCCCTCCTCAGCCTGTAGAGGAGATGTAGAATATTGTTTATGTTTTCGGTTTTGTATTTTGTTAGGGAAGGTTTTGGCTGTCACTACTGGGATTCTTTCCATCCCTCCCATCCTCTCTTTTCCTCCATCCTCTCCCCTCCCAATCTACTTTCTTCATCCTCTGACATCTTCACCAACTTTCCGTTCACTTTAGGATGTAGTTGAAGATTGTTGTAACTTCTAGAAACCTGCCTCAGGCATCTTTGTAGATTATCTCTTTCACTATGAATCAGTCCCACTCCTTCCACGAGACTTCTCATTTATTGGAAGAGCTATCTTTGTTGCTGTTGCCAATTGGAATAGACTTCCTTCACTTTTCTGCCTTGCTGGATGAACCAGCTAATTTTAGTTTTTATTTGAAAAATCCTTTTTTTATTTCTACCTTGGCATCTGAATTACCCTTTCCTATGTTTAATATATTCTATATCTCAGTTTATCATCAAGTAGCTTTTGTGATGCAGCACAAAGGTATTTTTACATGCACTGTGTCTGCAACTTGGATGTTTGATCATGCTAAAGTCTACTGTGATTGTATTAATCATGAATATTCTTTGTTTTTCTAGCAGGTTTTGATAAGTATAGTCTATGGTTGTTGTGCAGGTCCTCTTTGATGGAAAGAAACTACCAGCTTTAGAAAGAGAATGGCAATTTAAGTCAGAGGCATCAGGCCAACTATGATTTCTTGAAGAAAAGTCATGAAAACATTAATATCAACATAAAACAAATAAGACTTTATTTTTTGAAGTCTTATCCAAAAAAAATTCCTGCCAAAAAGCTGCTGGGCAAATATGGTAAATAGCATAGGAACCTGGTCTATCTGCTTTGGAAAAATATAACTTTATATTGACATTACCAAGATTTGAACTTTGCTTCTAGGAGTTGGATATTTTAGAATTAATCTAAGCTATGTTACTATTAAACTTCTGTTATCTCTGAGTGGACATATGCCCTTTTATATTTTATAAATAAGCAGAAAATGTTTGGAGCTTCTGATACAGTTCAGTGCACAAAAATGCTTATGGATACATGCTGTAGTTGTGATTTCTTTTTGGCAGCTGGTCAGTTTTGGGGTTTTTTTTTTCTTCAAGTGAAGGATTCTCTGCTACTGATTTTTTTCCACGATAATTTGCCCGATCAGCTACCTTACTGCTACCTTTTGTTTCTTCCTATTGCAATGTATATATTCCTGCTAGCTTTCAAGTGTTCCTCCTTTGTGTTTCCTGTTTGTTACAGTCCCTGAGAATCACCAGTGCAGCCGCCATGTGGCCAGTGGAACTGCTAGTAGGGGGATGGAAGGAGACCTTGCCTGCTACTTGCATACTGCTGCTTTGCCTTATTTGTCAATTTTAGCTAGTTGCTATTTACTTTAGGAGCAGTGTTACAAGGTTAAAATTAGTTTTGTGTGTTTCTTTAAAGTAGTTTGGTTCTCTAGTTATATCTGATACATTTTGAATTAACAAAATAGGAAGGAGTTGTATAGGAATTCTTCTCAAATGTAGTCGAATCTAACTTTCATAACTGATGTTTATTCCCAGGTATTATGCATCTCAGCTTTGATAATTACAATGAAAAGCCTAATCAGTTCTAGTCTTATGTGGTTTCATAGTATAGCAGGATGTTAAGTTGAAATATACCAGGTATATTTTTCGCCTTCAAACAATGAATTTTCAAGTTTTTATAGTCCTTAAGCAAGCAAACAAAACCTAATGAAGATGTACCTGAAAAGCAAGTGGGGAGAACCAAGTATCCAGTATTTTAAAAATATGAGTATGCACCTTTTTATGCTCCTTGTCTTTGATTTAAGGTTAGTTTTGGTTTTTCTTTTTGACAGAATTTTTTTTTTTCTTGTTCTAGTTAGGGCAGAGTTTCCAGTGGTAAAACTGATCTTTCTTGAGATTTTGAAGAGCAGCAGTGAAATAGGTGATAATTACCAAGAACACTGGCTTGGCAATTTTAGAATTCATACCCGTGTTGTATTTTTCACAAATGCTAGGCCACATCACATTTTCCATTAAGCTGTTGTTTGTGATGTCTGCTAAGCAGAACTTGCATATTTATTTCAACAGTTGTGACGATTACTCTTAACTGCTTAAACTGGGATTTGTCATTGACATCGAAGCTGTTCTTATGGTGGTGGCTTCCACCAATTGACACTGAGGTAAAATTTTTGAACGTGGTTCCAAATCAAATAAAATTGTATTAGAAAAAACTCTAACATAAGTATAAAATTACATCTTTCAACGTCTTGCATATGGGAATGACTGTTGATTTATCATAGAATATTTCAGACTCTTGCTTCCTCACGGCATCTCATAATCCATACCTAGTAATGCAAGTGACGCTTTGCTGCTGCTTTTAAAGAATTTCAGTCCTGCAGGTTGTTGGAGAACTTGGAGGGATGTCACTAAATCTTACTGGAGTGAGGCTTTTCTAAAATCTCTGGTAATTTGAAACACAGATGACAGTGTGAGTAGTGAGTAGCTAATGATATGTGATAATGTCCAAGAATTGTGTAGGGTTAAGGCTTAAGACAGGAGGAAGAGAAGAGTGGGAGTCCTCTCAGTTTTTCATGGTGCAAAAAAGATTCTACTTGCCTTGCCTTATATCTTATCTTTTGAATAAAAGTTGATTAGATGAAATATAGGTGTGACAGCCTTTCTCAGAAAACTGCATGTAAACACATACCTTAAGCCAGAAATCTTTGAACAGTGCTGAGGAACGTGATAAAATATGCCCAGATTGTATTTGCTCTATTTTAACTTGAAATCAAGAAGTAATAGAGTCAGATGAGCAGGTTCAGCCCTGATAAAGGGATAAATATTTTGTACTGTTGTACTTGTTGCCCATTCCATCACAGTAGGAACTTAAAAATAAAAAAAAGCCTCCATCTGGAAGGTTGTTTTCCAGTTGCTCACTAATCCATTGATTCTGCTCTGGATTGTTAGTTGCCATCCCTGGAGTAACGTGAGTTTATTAGGCATATTACTACAAAGCTTTGTAGTCTATAAGAATTCTATTCACAGTTTTTCTTTTGATCTTGCAGTCTGACATAGGTTTGACCTGAAGTACTTGAAGGACCTATAGTTTCTTTGAGTATGGTTTTGACTGTCTTACAAGCTTTCTAGATAGCAATGAGATAAGAGGCTTGCAAGCAGAATGTGGGGACTTGAAAAGGAGCTTCACCAATGGCTTTCATTTCTGGGAGAAATAAGAATGGTTAAACAAGTAATTATTTTCACAACTATACAAATACAAAATTCATTTTGACTGCTTGGCTTTTGTAAGGTCTTTATTCCATATTCTAAGCATTAAAACCGAAACAACTCCCCCATGATCCTGTAAATAAAATTAATTATTACACCACATTGGAAATGGAGAAAGCAAGAAAAAATTGCTGCTCTTTTAGGTCTGAGGAGGTTGTGAAGTACTGCATTGTGAATTGCACATCATTATCTTGATTACTTGATTATTTTTTTTAAGACACGTACAATAATATTTTTCTGGTAATTAATAACCTTTAAATAAAAGTTCATAGTATTGCAACACTGAGTGAGTTGGTTTCATTCTAGGTTTTGAAAAAGGAAGGATGAGGAATGGTTACATTGTTATTTTGGTTTGTCTTGTAGAGAAATCACTTTAATGTAACACAGAAGTCTGAACTGAATTCTGAGTGATTATGGAGATTTACCAAAAATACAGATAAATTTCATATTGTTTGGATAAAGTGATCAATCTCTCTCCTTCATGGCGTATATAAATTTCTATGTTCTCTCTGTTGGATCCACTGTGGAATAAATTAGAAGGAAATAAAACATGTAAACTAATTATTTAGGGAATAAGCTGTTTCCCCAGTAATTTGTCTATCTCTGTCTAATCTTGGAGAGCTGTTAGCTTGTTTCGTGAATATGCTGCAGTATAGGATTCCACAGGCAAGAATTTTGAAGACTGTATTAGCAAAACAATTTAAAAAAAAGAATAATAATTTGAAGACAGAGAGCTTCCCTGTTCTGGTTGGCTGAGAACAATACCCCTATGTTACTTTCCGTATGAGATCAATAGCTTTTAGAGAATTCTGTTTTGGAACCAATGACTGACTTAGTATAGCGTTCATAGCTTTTCTTAGCTCCATGCAAATAAAATGCAAACCTTGTTTAATTAATGGAGGATGCAGCAGTGTATTTGGGGGGAAAGGGGGAGGAGATCATTCAGAATTGAGAGGAGCAAAACCTTAAATGGAGCTTTAAACCCACATAAGAGGAATAATTTTAAGATTGATGGGTCGGAAATGAGAGGCTCTTTAGCAGAAATTTTGGCAGAGCTGATGTGAGGAAGCAGGAATTGCTCAGTGGTTCCGTTCTAATGGCAGCAAAGCCATGGTGTGTTATGTGTGGGTTTTGGGTTGTTTTTTTTGTTTTGTTTTGTTTTTTTGTTCCTTGTGCTCTTTCTGAGCCCTGGTTCTGTCTGATGGCCTGTGCTATTAGCACACCTTCCTATGCCCTGCTTTTGCTGAGTCTGGCCACTCAGGAATGAATCCTGTGCTATTCAGTTAAATTTATTAGCTTAGGTTCTGCAATATACTTCCCCTTCTAGGGTGATGTGTATCACTAGCATACTTGTTTTGGTGGGGAACAAGTTGTCTATGTGAGTTTTTAGAAGCTTAGTATTTATGGAAAGGGAGTCCTGTTTTTTCCCTTTAATAAGCGCATAGTGTCTTTGAATGGATTTGCGCTGTGCTATAACAGTAGAAATATTGGCTGTGTCAAACGGATCACATTTATTTCTGTCATGCTGGCTTTATCAAGCCTAGCATGATAAGTGTCATTGAAGGAGAAACTTTTCTACTAATGAAAGATGCTATTGGGTAGTTGCTTGTCTTCACTAGGTTATGAGTGTTATTAACTCGTTGAAGTTAATTGGCAAAGACAAGTGAATTTTCTCCACCCATTTGATCTTAGCTACAGATACATGGGTCAGCTCATACACATACTGCACAGTTACAGCAATGCAATCATTTCTCTAAGGTAAGATAGCAGTCAAATAATGTGCACAAAAATATGACCAATGATTGGACCACATCTGTTGGTTTCATTAGAAATGCCATGAGATTGTTGTGCAGTCAGTAGAGGAAACTGAAGTTTTTAAAGTCTCATCTGAAAGATCTTCAGATAGTAAACTGAATTAAACTCCAGTTGTTTTTATCTGCATCCTGCTGTAGATTGAAGCTGTGGTTCCAGAGAGTCTAAGTATTTGAAACCTGAGGCAGAGAGATGCAGGTCATTCCCTGTAGTTTTAATGGAATGACAACATTTTGCTTGTAAATCTAGTTACGTATCAGCTAATAAATGGAAAAGGAATGAAAGAGAATGGAAATGCAGTTTTCGTTTTGAAGTATCGTATACTCTTCTTGTTTTGAAATGCAAATATTGACAGGAGATTTAAGAACAATAACAAAAAGGCACCATATTTTCCTCCTCCACTTTTTGCACTACAAAGCAAATCTTTTAGTATTTTGTCATGTGCCCTGAGCCTTTAAACTCAAGCCATAAAGACTGACTGACTGGAAAGTTTGGGAAGGATAGGTAAAGGGATGGGAAACAAAGTGGGGTGTGTGTATTTACTTGTCAAAGATGTGGAATTTACAGATATTAAAGCAGAATTGGACAAGGATTAAAACCTAAAGGAATGTACAAAAAGTTGTGCTGCTTTTTTTCCCTGGAGGCATTTGAATCTGAGTGAGGTTTGTTTTTGTATAGCCGAAGATGATTTATGATTTCAACGTACTCAGTGGGTTAAACCCTGAAAATGCTTCATAACAAAGATAACCAGAATAAATGGTGTATGGATTCTGTATTCATTAGAAGGTGAACCTCAAAGTAAACACCACTGGTTTACTGAATGTTTTAAGTGGTACTTTGCTATGTTTGACTAATGGGTGTTGCAAGTTTGAGAATTTCAAATAGTAGGATGGGTTTCATAGAGAATAACACTGAATGAAACAGTGGTCTGTCCAGCAAGATTTCTTTTAACATAACTTTATCTTGGCTGTCTAAGTTACGAAAAGGTTGTAAGTGCTCATCATGCAGAAAATCAAGTCTCTTTTATATTTAAAATGTGAGTTTGGATGCTTAGCATCAATGTTTAATCTCTTAAAAATATTGTTCTGTGTGAGAGATAGCTCACACAGGTGGTTGTTGTTTCATTTTCAAAATAATTTGAAGATTATAGGAATGGAAAAGTACCTAGAAGATGAATGTGTGGCCTTCAGTTTACATAAAGGTAGAATTTTCAGAAATAAAATTACTGTTGAATGGAGTTTGGAATGGGGGGAAGAACTTAAGTATTGTGATCTGCCCTGAAGTTACAGGGCAATGTAATTTCTCTTCAAATCTGAGTACAATTTGCACCTTTTAGCAGCAAACCAAAAGAGGAAGAATATTAAGGTTTTGCTGTAGGTGGTACCAGATCCTTTAACTTATCATTTGATTGCTGAAAATTATTGCTCTTCCTTTGCTAAAATAGCATCACCTGACAACTTGACCCTGAAGCTTAAGTTACAGTGATTGTGCTTTACATTGAAATACTTGTTTGATCATAATCCATTTGAGACTTTTATTTATTGCAACTGCCATAGGTATATTTTATGAATGCTGAAATAAAGGAAGGCTATTTTTAGACTCATAAATCTAATGTGGGTAGTCTTATTACAAGGTACAGATCAGTTTTGAGATTATAAAGATAACAAATGTCTTGTTGACCCCTCATCACTTTAGAGTCAAGTCTTGACAGTACTGCGAGTAAGCTCCAAATGGTATGTACTTCTGATCAATCTGTGAAAGTGTTGTAATTATGCCTGTGAATCTTCTTTCAAAATGTTTTTCTTCCCTTAAAAAAAAAAAGTCAGCCTGTCAGCTAGAATAACAGTATTGTAGAGAGCACTTCTGTTATGATAGGGTTGTGGTTGATTGGGGTTGTGCTGAGTTCTGTCAGTCCAGATACCAGTTCCTTGTTTTTATCTCCACTGAAGCATGGTTATGGTGAGTGGCTGTCTCCTTTCCTCTCTCTGTGGCTGTATGCACTGCATATAGTTTATGAAAGAGACTGGGACAGTTCTTTCGTGTCAGTTAGTGGGACTACTTAAATTTCAAATTAGAATAAGGTGCCTGGTGGAGAATTAGAAACATGAATTCCTTTTAGATTCTTTATGATGAAATCTTAAAGCAGCCCAGGCAACCGAAGAACTAAGATGGCAGGACCAGAAGGGTGGTGTGAATAGTTCACCGCATGCTTAGTTTGCTAGAATTTACTCTTCATGAATGGCTCTTAAAGCAAGCTTTGTATGCCCTTATCCACACACTTCTGCAACGGAGAACTTACCAGCTCTGTAGAACCTGCTGGGCCTGTTTAGGACTCGAAGCAACAAAATGATTATGTGGTGCTGTGCAGCACTGTTATCCCTTGGGCATTTTCTGTGTGTACACTGCGCTGCGTTAGGGTGTGATACGCTATATGTACCAATAGTTCTATGTACCTGTATTGAAGGAAAGGCATTTCCTTGACTCCGAAGTCTGTCTGATTTTTATTTGGAGATACCATTGGCTTGATGTGCTGTGTGTTAGTGAAACAGCCTTGAACACTTCCAGGGATGAGGCATCTACAGCTTCTCTGGGCAACCTGTGCCAGTGCCTCACCACCCTCACCGTAAAGAATTTCTTCCTAATATCTAATCTAAATCTACCCTCTTTCAGTTTAAAACTGTTACCCCATGTCCTATCACCACACTCCCTGATCAAGAGTCCCTCCCCATCCTTTCTGTAGGCCCCCTTTAGGTGCTGGAAGGCTGATACAAGGTCTCCCCACAGCCTTCTCTTCTCCAGGCTGAACAACCCGAACTCTCAGTCTGTCTTCATAGGAGAGATGCTCTAAACCTCTTATCATCTTTGTGGCCCTCCTCTGGACTTGCTCCAAGAGGTCCATGTCCTTCTTGTGTTGAGGACTCCAGAGCTGGATGCGGTACTCCAGGTGGGGTCTCACCAGAGTAGAGGGGCAGAATCACCTCCCCTCGACCTGCTGGCCACACTTCTTTTGATGCAGCCCAGGATGCGGTTTGGCTTTCTGGGCTGCAAGTGCGCATTGCCTGCTCATGTTGAGCTTCTCGTCCATGGGCACCCCCAAGTCATTCTCCTCAGGGCTGCTGTCAAGCTGTTCTCGTCCCAGCCTGTATTTGTGCCTGGGATTGCCATGACCCGGGTGCAGGACCTTGCACTTGGCCTGGTTGACCTTCATCCCACTTCATACAGGTGAAAACTGCATACAATCTGAAATATATTTCAGGGGATTTGTAGAGATGTTGGTTGACCAGGAACTCCCTCTGATTTTGATTTATCTGTACTCAATACCCATAGACATGAGAACTAAACTAAGTTGGTGAATGCCTTGGATTAAATTAGCAGATTGGAAATTAATGATGCACAGTAAATGCGTCTATAAACATATTTAGATAGATGAGGCTAGCGGCAGCAGGGGTCCCAGTTATAATTAAGATTTTGAGCAGCAGCAGTTCTCCAGTTTGTAGTCTGTTTGCAATCTGTAGAGAAATAAACAGAATTGGAAAGCTCTTTATGGTGAAGTAGTGGTAGAGTAACGTGAACAGGTAGTATCAGGCAGTGAAAGACTCACTTCTGCTTCTTACTGGTATACTGTCCTCTAAGTTGCCATCAAATTAGAAAAGTCTTTCCACCTCTGATATGTTATTTGCTGTCAAGACACTGTCTTTATTTCTTTATTATGCATTAAGATCATCTAAGTCATTACTTGACTACTTTATCTTATGTTGGAAATGTGTATTCCTAGAAAAGAGTCTTGAAATTGCACACAAGTTTTATTTCTCAGAATAATGCCATTCATATAGTTGGAAACTGTATTATAATTTGAGAAAGTACTTAATGTTCAGATATTAATAGCAGCTCAACAACTTTGCAGTACTTTTGTATAAGCTGCTTCTGTATAAGAAATAACAATAAAGGAGTAAAATCCATACTGCTGAAAGGTGTAGAGGGCAAAAACTGGCTTCTTGAATTTAGCAATGGTAAAGAGGCTTCTAAGTCAGTATCTTACATTAAGTCAGTATCTTTTAATGGAAATTTTGAAGAATAGCTGCTCTCATACAGATCTTTGTTGTTGTTCCAAATTGCTTCTTCAGTTTTACTTAACTCTTATGTCTCTGTCCTTTATTATTCAGTACTATGAAGTTAGGAACTACTACAATATTTATACTTGTTTGCTGCAAGTACAAGGTCACCCTGACTGGCTTGTTTTCACTCACCATTGTTAAATTTTAAGTTTTATTCTTATATAAAACCTTTTAACTTTTGTCTTTGTTTGCATCTAGCTTTTCTTTTCTTGGATTTATTTTCACAGAAAGAAAGTTAATGCTCAGGTAACAAATGTTTTGATGGTGCTAGGGGGACCTGAAAGGCTGGGTTCTTTTACTCCGCACTGTCAGAAGTATTTTAGTTTTAGTTTTTTTCTCTCACTGCCCCCCCGCCCAATTCTGTTGTAGCCTTTGCTGTGGTTTCTACACCCCCCAGCCACCCTCCCACCAATAACAATTTCTTTACCACTCTATAACATGTTAATACCTAGAAAGGGATGCAAGATAACCTCCTTTTAGTTTCTGGATTAAACTATTTGTGGCCCATTTATACCAACAGGTTGTTGTATCTATTTCAGAATACATAATGCAGATGAATGCACTGCCATGGAAACGGACATTAGTTATATTGCTCTTCAGCATTAGTTACATTGCTGTTCTGCCATCTGCATACTAAATAAAGGGTATGTAAATAAAAGTGTGATTTTGATAAACATGATCAAGACAGGTTTTGGAGTTTGTTATTAGTATCTTAACGAGTAATCAGGTTAATATTCTGTATTTCCATCTATGTCTAAAAATAAGCACATTAGATTTTTACTGATGGTTCCAATGAAAGTGCCCATTTGTGCATGTTTTGGAATGTGATGATGGTGCTTGTTTTTCTGTTGTTTGTTTCTTTTCTTTTAAACTCTATTCCATAGCATGAATGCTGAGCAGACACTTTTAAGAAAGCACCACAAGCAGTATCTTTCTGGAGAGTTACCCTGTGTCTGTAAGACTGGCATAAACCTCTAGCTGAAGGGGGTGAGGAGGAATGTCTGTATTGTGGATGGAGTTGAAATGGGCACGATGCCATTGGCAACCAGTCACGATAAATATAACGAAAGTGTGTCTGCAGTTCTAAAGTATAAATCCTAATTTTTAAAGAAACTTCTTATAAGAAATCAATTAATAGCCAGATGAATGCTGTGTATGGGAAAATAATGCTTGCTTTTCTCAAGTATTACACTGAAAAAAGAGCTGCATCTTCACCTGCTGCTGCACTGTGATTCAGCCTGTTCCGATTGGGGTATAAACATATTTGTTTGAGTGCTTGTTTTTCCTGTAGTTACCAGCCTCATGTCCATCCGGAGGGAGATATTTCTTAACACTCTCTCTGTTTTGTCAGAGAAGTTGCCTACCTTAATTTTGTGTTTTCTGGACAACTTGCTGTGTTTTGTTGTTTTGGTAGATCACAGGCGTGTTGAATTCTCTGTTTTTATTGAACAAGTACATATAACTGGGTATATGTAACAAAGCAGGTTTCCAGCTTCTTTAGTAAGAAATGTAATAAAATAAGTTTCTATTTGTCTTGGCTGGTGCAGGAACTTAAATACATTTGTTTTTTGGCCTCAGTGACCCTGAGTACATCAAACTAATGGTTCAGAAGTTGCTGTTGTCCTTTTCATTGCTATAAAACCTCATGCAGGCTAGAACTGCATCTTTTGTAGTTACCCAACCAGATATATAGGTAAGTAGATGGTAGTGATCTGGTAAAAAGAAAATGTTACACACCAGTAGATGAAGCATTTAAAACCACCTTTGTTAAAAAGCCTTCAGGTGAATGAAGTAGAAGTAATAAACTCTTACAGATGTATGCCTTCTCCATGATCACAAAAAAGGATGAACTTAGTTCCCAGAGGAAATCTGGGAGCTGTATTTTATTGTCTCAGTGAGAAGTAGTGCCATATGAAATGATTTATTCCAGAAATGTTCCCTGCAGCAGGTTTGCAGGACTGGCTCTAAGCCTGTAGGTTAGCAAGCAGAAAGTGTCAGAGGGTCCCAGAGCAGTACAGGTATTAAATAATGAGCAGTTCATGTGGTGTGATCCCTACAGTGCTGCAGAGTTATGCTTGTAGCCAGTTTGGCAAAAGTTGAAGGATATGGAATATATGTCTATATTTTATATAGATGAGGAGTTTAGCACGCCTCGTATCTTTGCATGGTTCAACATCTTAGTATGTGTAAATGAAAAATTGTTTTAATTAACTGTCATTTTTGATTAACTTTAAAAAGTTATGTAATTTTATATTCTTGAACTGCATATGATACTAAGCAGGCGTTTTTTTTCTGGAAAACATACATACACATACATATGCACACAGACATGTATGACCAGGTTATGATTTCTGCTGTATTAATAACTTGATTTTTTTGGGGTTTTGATGTAGTCTTTAGTTACTTTCCTTAGATAACTAGTAGTAGTGGTTTTGAGTATTCTCTACTTAAAGTAGTTACTGTATTGGTGAATACAAGGCTCTTTTTGGTTGTTTAGAGATTCTGCTAGAAGACATACATAAACCCCACAAATTTCACGGTATTTTCTTAGATAGATCTGTTTAACTTCTGAGAAAAATAAGGACAGCTGTCAAAATCTTTACTGAAGAGCAAAGGCTCCAAGGAAGGAAAAAATAAGATACCTTGTCTTTCTTGCCTGGATTATTTGGCATACTTAAAACCTGAACTGTTGAATGGACAAATGTCTGGCTTTAGTGGCCCATATATGCCTTAAATGTCACTTTCCAAAACTACACTATCATCATATTAGGTAAGATTTTAAAATATATTCTGTTGCTCTTTACCTCAGAAGCTGTTTTTCTGAGGTAGATGCATTTTGGTCACCTGGTCACCCCTTGTTAAGGGGATGCAGTCAAGGTAAAGGTCATGGTTGTTGATCTCTAGCCTGGCTGAGTTGTGGAATAGCTTAGGCAGATGCACCTCACCTCATTCGTTATATACAATATGATTTAGAATTTGTATCCATTGCAAAAAGAGGATAAGATCCCCGAACATTTCCCAGCAGCAGAAAATTATTTATATGAAATGTAATTTTAAGTAATGACTTTTTTCATGTTTGGTTTCCTTTTAAACTTGGAGAACAACCAATGGGTCAATGCAAATATTTTATACTAATTCATAATCCATATTAATTTCTTTTAATCGAAACCATAAGACTATATGTACCAAAAAAGAATCATTCACTTTCCATTCAAATGGAACTTAAGTGGCAAAAAAAATCAGAAATAATGATGCATGAGTTTAACATATATATCCATGCATCTTTGTCAGACCAGCACAGCATCATCTGATCATGTTTTGAAGATATGGTGCTATTTGTTGTGCTTAAGTGTGCTGGGAATTTACTTGAGATTTATGTTGGTTTGAAAATTCTTCTGGTGATGCTGTGCAAGTAGATGTACTAATCTAAGTGCAATGCCAAATTAGTAACAGAAAACACAATTTTTATTCTTTTTTTTTTTTATCAAAAGGCATCCAAACTTTTCAGGCTTCCTGGTTAGTAGAAATGTTGACAAATCTGTTAGGTTTTGGAGCTGGGATAGCCCTGATTGTCATATCTTCTTATATCAGGTATCTCAGAAATGAGAGATTCTTTTCAAGAATTATTTTGATCTCAGCTGCTATGTTAAATTTAAATATAAATCAGAAAGGTTACCAAAAAGATGCAGAACTCGACATATGCCTACAGTTTCAGAAAAATTCTTGTTATTTACAATGTAGAATTGAGATGGAAGAGTCCTGTTCTAGAAGTTACTAAAAAGAAAAGACATCTGCCAGATAGTGATGTACTTTGTTTAGAGGAAATAGAAGCATCTCTGAAAGAATTTTACTTTTTAGAGACCAGTGGGAGTCTAATGGGGGGGGGAAATGATGAGTAACTTTTACAAACAGGTTAATAAATACCTCCTTTTTGTAGAAGTTCCTTTACCCAACTATCTTGAGCAAAGTATGGTTATTTTCATCTGAGTCTGAAGTTAAAAACTGTACTGGTTTCATTCATTTAAACCTAAATAAAAAGCAATGGTTAAATATATTTTTTGGACTTAGGAAAAATGGTTTGATTATCTGGGAAAAATGCAGCATGATGGAGCCGTAAGAAAGTCAAATTTGATACTGCTAGTGCTTTGGGTTTTTGGGCAGCTAGGAAACATTTTTGATGCATTTATCTTTTAGGTAACTTAGAAGCATTTGTTAGCTTGGACTTGGTGCCATGTTGTGATCTGCTCGGGTTATGGATAGAACAAGCCCCGGGTCTGTTAAGGGCACATCTGCCTGTCATCTGCCTGCAAAAGGTTATATAGACATACATTGTTTTGGTCCGATACAGCTTGTTCATTCTCTTTCATGCTAGCAGCCTGCCTGAAAGATGTTCTTTGTCCTAAAATAGTGTTTCAAGTTCACTGGGATTCAAGTATTACCTCACAAGTGCTGAGGCTGTTTCAGGAAATGATGAGACTCTTGGATCCCCTACCGTGTTGGATAACCTAACATCCGAGGAAGATGTTTGCAAGTCCTTAATCCGTGAAATGTGTAAAGAACCCTGCTTAATGCATCTCCTAATTTCCCAAAAGAAGAAGGTGAGCTCATTCTCTCAGATGTTTAGTGCCAACAAAATCATGGAATAAAATGCTGTTCACAGTAAAAGCCAGGAGACAGTTTCGGGGAAAGGCTCCCCTTTAAGGTGGTCCTCTGCAATGTCTACTTTGTCTCACCCCTCTGATCTTTGTGGCTTTGAGGAATTAATGCAATTAAAATATATTTATAATAGTATAAAATGGGATATCTGCCTTGGGTTTTATTGCCTTGTAACTCATGGTTAGCTTCTCGAGTCACTGTCACTGCGTGTTGGCTTCTGCAGTCATCAGCGGGTATGCCCTTCTTCACTATTGTCGCTGTGGGTAAGGGGGTGGGAAAGATGCCAGCTCCGATAGCACACCTCCCTTAGGCATTTTCCACGTTGAGAATATATCCTTTAGGATGAACTGCATGTGTCTCAAATACAGAAACGGCATTTCTGAGAAATGAATCTTCTCATCTTAAGCAAAACTGGTATTTCACGTGTCCTTGCTGAAGGCGTGTTCTGTTCTTTTTCTTGTAAATGGTGAATAATTAACATCGCTGTCTTAGCTTGTCACGGGTACAGTGGCTGGACAGAAAGCTCTGGTAATCTCTCACCGAAGGCTTTCTGAACCAGTCTGTGATGGCATGAGTGTGAATTTAGACATAGCCATGTTTTACTACTATGTTGCATGTATCTGTTCCTTTTAAGGTGCTTCCCTCTCTACCCCCCTCCCCTGCCCGCACACAAAGTTCAAAAGCTAGCAATATCCTGAACATCTGTAACACGTCTGTCTGGAACTCCTTGCATCCTCCTAAGGTGACATTATGCAACTTCTGGGGCCTCCAGAAAATGCTTTCAGTTTATTCGTTTGAGACCTTTTATGTCTAATTCCAAATGAAGTGGTGGCTACCTTAGAGCTTCTCACGGGGGCGTGTGAGACACAGACAATTAACTTGGAGAAGAAAATGACACGTGTCTCAGTTGCTGGAGTTCTTTGAGTAGTTGTGCTGCGTATCCAGTCCTGAGTCTGGATCTTTCTTTTCTGCCTAGCTGTGTACAGAGGGTGGTAGATGAGCAGAAACCTATGTCCTCTCTCGCCTCATAAAGACAGGCAAGGCATATGCATGTCATTTGCATACCTGGGTCCAAAAACAAATCCCATCACTCCTGTGAACACGCTACCCGTTTGTGAATGACTTTGTGATGAGTTTCTTATCATTCAAAATAGGGCCTAGAAGATCTTTTTAATCAACTACATTTTCCTGAGAGTACCTAAAGTGATGCATGGCATCGCCTGGCCAGAGTCAGCATTCAGTATGGGTTGAAATGGCTGTTACTGGCTCAGTTAAAATCACCCTATAGCTGAGCTCTGCTCTTGCTCTTTTGAATGATACAGTGCAGTTTGCTGTAATATTCCCCTCTGTCTTTTTATTTTTGTGGACTGTTTAGAGTTGTGTGCTTTAATAGTCTTATCTGTGGTGCGTTTTTTTGTTGTTTTTGTTTGGTTGGTTTTTTGGGGGTGGAGCTTTTTTGTTGGTTTGTTGTTTTGTGTGTGTGTATGTGTGTTTGTGGTTTTTTGGTTTTTTTTTTAATGGATTTAAACCAAGTTGGAAAAGGAATCACTGGCATCTTCTAATTTCTGTGACTGGAAAGAAAGATTAAGTTCTCCTAAAAACAGTGATTTGGGATGAAGCAGCTTCTTTAGAGCTCTGGATTTCCTGGACAGTTGTCAGTTTGTTTCAGAGCTTTAACATCAATTAAATGCAGCTTGTTTGATATTGAAGTTGTATTTTTAATAAAGAGAGAGGGGAAAAAAAGGTATAAGAGGTCTTTAAAATACTACCTTGTACTCAGGAAATTAAATGTTTCGGCTTCTTAAATAAATATGATGTTTGGCCATTTATATAACAAAAAAATAGTTAAAAAAGGACTCTGAAGGAAACTATTTGATCCCCAAGAAACTGGTTAATGTGTGTGTATCTCACATCTTGGATGCTGGCCCATTGTAATGGATCTGAAAGCTTGTGGGGGCACTGTTGTAAGAAGGCTGGGTCTTTGTTTAGCACATTGTGCTGTGAATCCTATTTCTGAATTGCACCCATGTCTTCTTCCTTGGGTTCCGGCCTTGGGTTCCAGCCTTCTATCTATATCCCCAAGTGTTTCATAAGAAAACCACATGAAATGGGGAGGGGAAGGTGTCTTGGATCAGTCATTTCTAAAATTGAAGAAATCCTGGAGTGACTCTTAATAGGTAGAAGTAAGTGATAGAAGGAGAGGCGATTATAAGCAAAATACTAGTGGTGATCTGGGAGCGTTGGAAAGTTAGCGCTTAGTGCAGAACAAAAGTCTTAATATGTACTAGAAAAAAAAGAAAGGGCCTTTAGTCTGCAAAAGGGAAGGAAAGGAGTGATGGATGGACATGGTGCACCTGTTAAGACAGAGGTAAGGATTTGTGTGTGTTTACTAGGTTTACCTACTTCAGTCTGGATAGAAACAATATCTTGAATTCATTTGTCAGTAGGTCTTGTGGACTACAGAAAAATCTCAATGTAAAATAATTCTGATACACAAAGAGCAAGGTGTTATAATAGGGTTATTCTTTATTTCAAAGCTGTCTTCTTTATTAACAAGAACACTCATAAAATGTGATGTTTTACAAGACTGTAGAAATTATGTAGGGCAAAAAAAATGTGATTTTTTTTTTTTGGTGGCTGTTCATAGTTCCTTTGAAATCTCTGCAGGAGTTCAGGCATGATTTTTTTTGGAGAACAGACTGTATCTCCAGATCCTTTAAATTGCCTTTTTTAACCCAGTATTTCAGTACTTTTCCAGGGGGGATTACTCTTGAATTCCTGTTCTCTGTTAAGTCTTGTTCCTATGTGTGTTAGCTAGTTGTCAATGTCCACTTTAAATAATGATGCATTTAAATGTTGTTTATCAAATTATTGGTATTCTTACTAGAGATCTATAAAGCTGTGATCAATAAAGCACATATTTCTATTAATTTGAGAAGCAGTTTCTAGGTTGCGGATAGGCAGCACTGCCTGACCTTGTCTGAGAATAGATTAAATCCTTTTAAAACAAGAAGGTAGAGTAAGTGTGCAAATTTAGTTTAAACTTAAATTTACAGACAAAAAATATTATTTTTTTTGGCCAAAAACATAGACTCTTGCAGGTTGATACACACATGAGGAGAAACTGAGACACATATTTTTTGATGTTCACCTGCTTATTTGAGTGGTGTACCAAGTTTTTCTTGTCTCAGTGCCAGCAGAATCAGATGAATAGTTTCTTTGCTAATATTTCGGAGCTACTGTCAGTCAATCCTTAACCCCAAAATTCTGTCTCTAGCAGTTTCAGACTCTCTCTGGAACTTCTTTTTCTATTTATTTTTATCTGCTATTTTCTTCCTCATGAGTACATACACATACCTGTTCAAAACAACTATCAGCAAATCACTTTAATTCCTTCTTGGATTCTCCTAAATCTTTAGTTTTGAGCAGTGTTTATAAGCCTGTGATTGGTTTTAGACTTCCTTTGCAGAAAACCTAGCCGTGTCTTTATAATTGCTTAAACACAGAATATAATGCCAAACTTGAATGATATTTGATTAATTGATTACAATGAAACCAGAATTTCACAGTATTTTTTGGTAATTGTGGAGGCAGACGTGCTCACTAAAGAAGTTAAAGGATTCCCCCCCCTCCCCAAAGTAGTGCTGTAGACTCTGAAAAGACAACTGAATTTCATTTCCTCTCACCTTGATGGTAACAGTCTGCCTTCAGAAAGCAGATCAAGGGATTTTCATGCTGATGTGCAAACTAAAATATTGTGCGTGCCACTTTGCCAAAACCAATTCACTGCAACAACGGTGTTTAAAAGAATACCTTTGTAACAGGATGATTTGCAGGCAAAAGTAGCAGATCTTTGTTTTACTAGAAATAAGAGTTGCAAAGCAGGATTTTTCTTACCTTGAGCGGTTACGAAAATGAATAACTTTTAAACTGCTATATCAGAAAATATTTACCATTGAAGTAACCCCATTGGTAGAGTCCCTTTTGACATCTGTATTGTTCAGAATTTACATTTCTGCTTTAGTAGTTTTCTGGGAAAGCAGGAAAAGCATTGTAAAAAAATTTCTTAGAAAATGTAAGCAGGTTAAGCTCTACATAAAACTAATACATTTTTGCATTTTTGTGAGTATGCAATGCAAACTAAAAGTTCTGTTTTGTGAACTTCTAGTTCTAGTGAATCTGGTGTATAATCTGTTGGTATTTCCAGTTAGCTGAACCAGCCTTGGGTCAAGCTTGGAAGCAGTGCAGTGAGGGCAGTAGTCTGTTTTTGTATATGAGTAACTACTCAGTGTCTTCAAAAACAGCAAGAAGTCTTGTTTCTTAGTCTTGTAGAGTCAGTTGAAGGCAAAATGTGTTATTTCTCAGACACTGACCTACCAATAAAATGTCTTCTACACCTTTTCCTGATGCCATTCTGCAGTGGATTGGCCCATCCCAGCAGCTAAGCACCCACCATCTGCTTGCTTTGTTCCCTTCTGTGGGGTGGGGGAGAGAACTGGGAGAGCAACACCAAGAAAATCTCACAGGTTGAGAGGAAGACAGTTTAATAAGTGAAGGGAGGAGAAAAAAAGAAAAAAAAAAAAAGGGGGGGGATACAAAGGCAGTCGCTCACCACCTCTCAGTCAGCATCCAAGCAACAGCCAGGCCCAGTACACATATTGAAGCTCCGAATGCCCTTACTGGGATGCTAGGAAGGGTACCTCACTTCTCTGGTAGCAGTGTGTCCAAATAATGAGAGCTAAGATAGTCAGACTGAGATGTGGTGTTTGAGGCAGTTTGATGTTTTTATAGTATTACTGTACTGTCATGCTTTAATTTTGATCTGTGTGGGACTTTGGAAGAAGAGGATCAGGATAGAACTCTACTGCCGAAGTCGAAAGGGTGAAATGGAGAGGGATTGATTTATAGGCCATTAATTTAAAAACAGATGTGATAGGTAGAAAGATGAATGTGTTTTGCCATTTCAGTGTTGAGTCATTACAATATTTTTGGGTAAGCTACAGACTAGTTTCTTTGTGGTTAGCGTTCACACCACAGAGAAGTTTCTCAGCTTACATTAAGAGGAAAACTTGTTGATTTGCTGAAGCAAAGTTGACTTCCTTTGGGCATTTTAGGTTTCATTTGAGGTATGTTAGTGGGACACCTATCTGAAGTACGTGTTTTACTTCTGCAAAACATTATTTCTTTGGGAGTGTCAGTCTTGAATTTGTAAGCACTTTAAAACTGGCATTTTCAAATTAAATATTTAAGATCAATTGTTGAATTAAGAGACTGAGTTAGTGCATGACTTGAAGTCTGTGTGTTCTCTGCTCAGAAAATTGAGATGTTGATATTTGTGTATCCACTCCTGTTTTTTTGGTAACTTTTAACATGGAGGTATGAAAATACTAGCAAGTTTTCACAGCCTTCAAGAAGTAGGGTGCTATATTTTTATTAAACTGTTGTTTTGCAAAATATTTTGCAAAGTAAAGTGACACCCTAATAATAATTTCTATTTTGCTGAAATATTTTATCTTGGATTCTCAAAATGTTTTACAAATGCTGATGAATAAAATTTCCTTTCACTTCTGCAAAGCACATGGTGGTGTTCTCATTTAATGCATGGAATGGAACCCAGATGTATTAACTTACAGCCCTGGGCCATAAGCAGCAAATCATCTCCTCCCCTCTGTTTTTACACGGATCGTCTCTGCTTTCCAACTCTTCACTTTATGAGACTTTTAAGTGCACAGTGCAGTGATTTACTGTTGATCACTTTTCTAGCATTTTATTCTAAATGAAACAACCCTGCAGGTTATGAGTTGCCAAATGACAGAAAACAGGAGCTCCCCCAAGTTCAAGCTGTTTTAAAGTCTAAAGATTTACAATAAAGAAAATAATTAAGTGAATGGTGTCAGAGAGGCCTGGGTTTTACTGTTAAGCTGTCACCGACTCAGCTGTTAACATCTTTGTATTGACAAGCTTGTAGTTAGTCACTTTTTTTTTGGAAAAAAAAAAAAGCTCCATCACTGTTGAGCTTGCAACTAACATGAGGGCCTGTCCTTTTTGGTTTTGTTTAGTATCTCTTTTTTTCCAGTTGCAACACCTAGTGATGTGGCCATTTAGTGTCTGATAGTTGTAGCATTGTTTCAGAACTGCTGACTCCATAGGTTTGAATAAACTCAGCACATCTGTGATGTCCTTTAAAGCTGTAAGTAGGAGACAAATATCTGTTGCTGCAATTGTTGTTCTTATTGTGTGCTAAAGACACAAATTCGTCAGAGGTTGAGGTAACTGCTGTACTCCAGAGGTACTTGTGGAAAGGTCTTTAACTGTTGACACTGTGTTGAGCGCCTGCTTGTCTCGAATTTGGAGAGGTGCAAGTGTTTTGGGAGATTCATCCTTGATCTTTGGAAAACACAGATGTACGTGGATATAATTTAATGAGTTCGTCTCTGTATAGTGCCTCACTTATCTGATGAAATTGTGTAGCATATGCAGTTTTGTGCAGTTTTAAATCAGTAGCTTGGAAGCCCTTAGCACTGGGGTATTGAAGAAGCTGTAGATGCATCATCAAGCATAAATTGCATTACATCCTGTTAGTGTACTCTCAGGGTACCTCGGATAGCTTAAACTGACAACAGAAAGGAAATTAAGAGCTCTCTCTCTTAGGTGACATAGACTTGTTTCTTCTTCCAAGGAATGGATTTTAAAATGATTCTTTTTGTTAAATGAGCATATGCAAGACCAGGATTGAGAATGACTTCTGCAAAGCATTTGTTAAATGTAATACTGCTATAAAAGAGTCTTCCCTCCTCCCCAACACTATGAAGCAACTACTTTTTCCAGAATAAAGAATCGGGAAGAATGAGTAAAACACACACACTTTTTTCTTTTTTCTTTTTTTTTTTTTCCACACTCTATCTCCATATAAATGAATGACTGCAAGCGTTGGTCAGTGGGGTTTTTGTACAGAAAGGGTAAGAGGAGAAAAACCAAAAGGTAAGAAGGGGGTGAAAAGCAAAACTTTTCTGTAAAGACAACAACTTGAGAAGAAAAGGATGCTTATTTGTGAATTTGCTCTGGAAAGCAGTCCAATAACAACTTTGAACAACCGTCTCTCTATAGCCAAGTTTATCTTAAAAGTTTTGAAACTTCATTGCTCCTAGAACAGCACCTCCATGGTACTAAAATTAATGCATTGTCAGGAGTTTTGTGCGCCGAGAAGTCTAACTGGTCTGCTCAGAAGCCCTGAAGATTAGGACGCTTACCTGAATGCTCATGTCAGAATTATGAGCTTCACGTTTTCGTGGTGGTATTCATATGAGTGCTATTGAATGTTGCAATGTATGTGCCGTTAAAACACGATCGTTTTGAAATAAGGGGGAGGGAGGGAGCATTTGGCTAGTAACTTGTAGTTTTTAGCAGAAAAGCCTCTACAATTTTTATTTCTTGAGATGAGTTGGAAGAAGAGAAATGATATATCTGAGAAACTGGTAGTTTTCTGATGAAAACTATTTTAACTTTATCTGTACAACCTCAGTTGATAGATCATTCTGTCTTAAGTTTCCTGATAGTTCTTTAAGAAATGTTTAAAGACAAATGATGCCACCAATGTTCCATCAACAATTTAAGTTGATTCCTCTAGATTTTTGCTGATACCTTTTCTGAAAAAATGTGTCCAAGTGACTGACTTGGTGATGAAAATACTCTATAAACATTGGCTGTATTTAAAGGAAGACTTTATGCATTTTAAGTAGGCTTTGTAACTACTAATTCCTTTCCTGTGGTGATGACAACATTGAGGCTTTTTTCTAAATTAAATTATAAATTATATAGCCAGTTGTCTATATAGATTATCTGGTTCTGAGTAAACCGGCCCATCAACAGTTTAAGCTTGGAGACTTTTCTCACCTAAACAGTGTTCTTGTTCTTTATCTCATTTGATTTGCATGGGGGACCTATGGGCAGACAATTCTTCAAGCTCCCCAGCTCATCTTAACATCTTTAATTCAAAATTCAAATTTTAATGAAAGATTTTCTGCAGTCTGCTCTAGTTTGTTTGGTTAACAATCGCTGACAATCTAAAACCTGTTGTTCTTTCCCCCCCGCCTTGGTTTTTGAACTCTCCAGTTGCTTCTTATTCAAATGTCCTTATGTTCTTGAGGGTTAGTTTTGGTCGTGTCATAGGAAAACTTGAGATTTCCTTGTCTTGGGCTACATGACTGTTCAAGCCAACTAAGGCTTCATTTTCACTGTGCTTTAGTCAGGCCTTTGGCACTGGATATCAAGGTTGGTCCCTCCTGTTAAGAGCTATGCCAATCAAGCATGGGCAAAACATATGAAGCTACTACTCTTGGGGATCTTAAGTTGCTGGGATATGTTGTGTTTGTAAATTGCTGAGTTCCTGATGAGGAAAGGCTAGTGTTATTGGTAACTGTAGAGGCAAAACCACATCTTTCCTGCTTTTCACTTTTTCTTTTATCCTAGCAGGCACAAGACATGCTACAAAATCTGAACTAGAGAATACTAGATTGTTACAACTCTGATGATAACAGCCAAGCTTGAACGGCGGGTTTGGACTTAGCTCCAAGGAAAATGTGTGTCCTCACAGAAACAAAAAGTTACGGAATTGTCAGTAAGCTTGAATAAGATAAAGCATGGCCCAGGAACAGGTATGGCCAATGTGCAAAATCATTAGTGGTAGGACATTTGAAGTCTGAATATGTTTGACAAACAACTCACTTTTGCTTTAAAATAAACACAATGGACAGTAGATTTAACTATTGTGTTCAACAGCACTTACTCAGGGTATGCGAATAATGTGAAAATTTTAAGATGAGGTAATTTTGTAGCATATAATTAGCATATTTGTATATTACTGTATTTTAAAAAGGGAGGAGAGAGAAATTGGACAGACAGAATAATAAGAAATACTAACTGCTTCTGAAAGAGAGACATGTCAGGAAAAAGCTGTATTGGTGGACTGTCACATTAGTTTTGTGTGCATGCAATAGTGTTGTGTGCATAGGAAGGGGAAAGTACTAACAGCAATGAAAATGACCAAGAAGGTACTAAACTCCAGCAGCTCCAGAGCTAAACTATCCAGTTTGAATGTACAGTTTCATGGGCCATCCATTCTGAGGAAAACCGCCTATTATAAATAATGATGAGCATGCCAAAGCACAGTAATTGTGATAGAAGGAGTCTTAATTCCTGGTCACAGACATATCAAGGGGAACTAGCCATGGGTGAGTAGTTACGTAGCACTTGCTTCCTATTTACAATAGATGACTTTGTAAATAAGTCTTCCTTTTTCTTGGAATCGTTTGTCTTAATCCTTTGCACTTGCATATTTAAGTCTAAATTAGATATTTAATTCTAGGCCTCACTTACTTTTCATGTGCTCTTTCACTTTATTTCCTCCCCCTTGGAAGCAGGATCTAGCCCATTCAAATTCTATGCCTGCTTGCAGAAAATTAGTGGTTATGTGTAATGGGCCTTGTACCTGCTAATAGATGATCTGAAGTAAAACCGCAGGTGGTTGGACTTGGAGGAAACGTGTTTGAAGTAATGGTTGTTTTGCAGTTGGGCTGTAGACAAGCCAACCTGTGGTCCAGCCATGTTTTCAGTCATGTTTATCCTTATAGCTTATTCAAAATAAATAGAAGGGGAAATTACTATTTTTATGTTAAATCACAGATTAGTTTAGAAAGATCAAATACTGGTAACAGTTGTATCATAGGCAAGGTGATTCTAGATTCAGGGTTTGGATGCATGTCAAAACTCTTTTAAGGTATAGAGGACCTCAGAAGACCACTCCAGATTTTCCCCCTTAACTTGTACCAGATGTTATTTCACTCAACATGGTTACCTTATTCCAGTGTCAGTGATGGATGCTTTGCGAAGTTGCATAAATTCTGTCACTAAAAACCTTTGACACTAGCTCCAGCTTTGGAGGAGAAAGCAGCAACAGAATTGCTTCCTTCTGATCATCGTAATCAGACTGGGTCCGTAAACTAGCCTGTCGTATATGATGGGAAGAACTCATCAGAGATGTTGTTGGGATGTGTATTTTTTCTTCTGATATGTAAACATGGGCTGACGTGACACTGACAAGCTAGTATGACTTGTAAGGAAAAAGCAACATGACAACTTCAAAGACAGAATGTCCTTGTAGCTGCCTAACAGCAATAGAGTAGCACATCCATTTTTCACCAAATGTGAAATTTTTAAGGATTCACAAAATTGGAAGTACAAAAGAGAGATCTTTGTTCTAAAGATCCCAGCTGCGTCTGTTTTTAAACCGTGTATTCCTCAGACAGAGCCTTTAGGTCATGTGGCTCTTAATGACCATTATGGTTAACTATCAGTCACATTTCAAGGAACTTGTGCCCTGCTAAGGAGCTGTTTTTACCTCTGTTGTCATTCGCTATATTTCCTTAATTTCTGAGTGCATCATAAATATGTTGTTCTGGAAGAAAGATTTGTCTCTTGGTGAAATAGAGTAGTACAAAAGAAGAATGTTTCCTAGACAGGAGCACCTTCCGCAAGGGCTGGACAAGGGACTTCAGGAAAACTGTGAAGAATGTTAAAACAGGGAGAGCATAAAATCTAGTTATAAATACTTACTAGGAATTGGGAAAGCTCAGTTTGAGGTGTGATGGGGAGCTGTGTGCATATGCTTTAGGGAGAACTCGGGGGAGGAAGCTAAAGACAGTATCAGAAAAGTAGGTTTGAAAAGGATGCACCACTGAAGAAAGCCAAACAGTAAAAAATGTCTACAAGAATATCTATAGGACTCTCAATACTTCATATCCCTCTAATCCACCTTTACAGGGAAAAATGTAAATGAACATCTTCACAATTTTAAAAAGTTACTTTCATTGTCCAACCAGTAGTACTTATTTAATTGCTAATAATCAATCATTGAGAATGCCCACTAAATGGATCAGGGCGTTGGCTGGGAGTTGGATGACATTTGTGTTCTGCCACTGGTCTGG
This sequence comes from Larus michahellis, assembly GCF_964199755.1. Classification (NCBI taxonomy): domain Eukaryota; kingdom Metazoa; phylum Chordata; class Aves; order Charadriiformes; family Laridae; genus Larus; species Larus michahellis. The sequence goes on along the minus strand of NC_133899.1, from coordinate 54,339,188 downwards.
TGTGACCTCAGAGGTCGTAGCAGATGACCTGATAATGCAGATGTGTCATTCCACCTCTTGCACCAGCCCTATACCATAGCTTTCCTGTCTGATTAATTACAGCATTAGGGTTAGGAGCTTTACTGTTTTTACTTTGTTAGGCACCAATTAAGAAAATAAAAGGCCCTAGGCTTTCTTCGCTTCTGTGTAGTACTGAAATGCACATTTTTAGTTGTTTGTGATTTTTTTTTAAAGTAGAATAGTTAATACAATTTTTTTCCATAAAGATGAAGCTTCTTGTTGCTAAGAATATCCTGTGTTTACAACTTTTTGGTGTTCCTCGGGGACTGATGGTGTCACAGATGAAGTCAGTTTTCAGCAATGTAGTTAGGGCCAGCAGAGAGCTTGGTGATGCTACTGTCAATCAGAAACCTTTTAAAGGCCCTGTTAAAAATGTTAAAAGTTCTTGCCAGTAAGAGGATGCCTTTTTGTATGTGTTTATTCAGGGATTTGAAGGAAAACGCCTCGAAAATGTTTTTCCCTATAGATCATATAAACTTCCATTGGTAAATTCCTGGTAAATTCCAGATGTTTCAATATTTTTGCACCAGCTTGTTCATCATTCCAGTTGTTGTGAAATAATACAATGTAGAAAGCAAACAATAACCCAAAGTACATTCCCATGCACCTGCCCTGTATCTAATTAGTCTGAAATGACCAAGTGGAACTAACTGGACAAACGATGCTGGCCTTCAGCAAAAGTCCCTTCCTAAAAAGTTAAGAAATTCTTACAGGCAAGTTTGTTCCCCTCCCTTTTTTTGAAAGGTGTGGTGGAGGTTGCAGGCAATAAGAAATGTGAATAGCAAAGTGGAGCCTCTGAAATAATCTGAAGCAACTTGCTGAAATAACATCCTTTATAAAGATGTTTTGTGTACTATGACTATACAGTGTATTCCAGTAAGATTACAGTAATTACCTCAGGTTTTGCTGAAAGTATCTTAAATGTGCTCCACCCACGATGACCCCAATTACTTGGCCCTAAATGAGGGGAAGTATGTTTCTCCTGAGATCAGGAAGCCTAAACTGCAGCTGTTGTCTATGCTGTGTATGAGAGCAAAGCCGAGCAACCTCCTCAGCCCTTGTGCTTACACAGTCTTAAGTCAGAGGAAAGCAGTTTTACCATAACCTATACTTGATTGTACTTATTTTGATGGTTAACTTCATTATTTATGCTATTTTTGTACCAAGTCCAATTAAAACAATTGGACTCTGAACCAGCTTCTGTCTTAAGAAATGTATTTACATGGGGTAGCGTATGGAAGCACAACCTGTTAACAGCTGCAAATTTTGTTGATCAAACTAGGTGCAGACAAATTTACAAGAGAAACTGTTCCGTGAAAAATTCCAGTTCACTGACATCCAAAGGTATCCTGACTATTTTCTTACCAGTTTCCACAGTTTCTTGCCAAGAATAATACAAGCTTTCTTGCAAAGTGTTGACACTGGAGGTTCTAAATGCTAAATGTTTTATCAATCATTTTGAGTTGTCTTGAATCTCAGTAAACAAACAAACGTATCTATGCAGACACCTGGAGATACTCTTAGCCCTTGAAGACCACATTCTTTTCAAGCAAGCTTTCAGATCCTTGTGTGGCCACAGCAAAGTTTGTTTGTATCACTTGCTGAGAGGCACCACAAGGTAATGTAAGTTACATGACACTGTGGCTTAATTTTTGTTCCTTACAGAGTTAAGTGAAATTTAGGGATATAATAATACTTGCAACTTGTTTGGACAGGAAGACCATCTGGGTCCTGACCTTGTCAAGCAAGACTTGAAACATTTGGAAAGTTTACAATATTTTATCTTAGAGTCTCAAAGCACATTGCAAATAAATGTTCTTCTAAAAATCTGTTTGATAGAAAATATTCTACTGCTAGGTAACTAAAGCATGGAGAGTATATGACTACTTCAACAATTACTAAGTCAGTGGCAGACCCAGCATTGATGAAATAGTTGGGGATGTCAGAAGATTTGAATCTCAGGTTAGCAGTGACACCAAATGTGGTATGAAGTGATAGTGTCAAATTGCTTTATGCCAGTAAGTCAGCTATGTCTCTATGCAAACACATGTAGCACAGGGAGCAAACAAGAGGAGCTAGACACGCACGCACACCAGCAGGGCTATGATCATATTGGCATCATGGAGTCCTCAGCACAAGAAGGGCACGGACCTGTTAGAACAGGTCCAGTGGAAGGCCACAAAGATGATCAGAGGTCCGGAGCACCTCTGCTATGAGGACAGGCTGAGAGAGTTGAGGTTGTTCAGCCTGGAGAAGAGAAGGCTCCGGGGAGACATTATAGGAGCCTTCCAGTACCTGAAGGGGGCCTACAGGAAGGATGGGGAGGGACTCTTTATCAGGGAGCGTAGCGACAGGACACGGGGTAACAGTTTTAAACTGAAGGAGGGGAGATTTAGATTGGATATCAGGAAGAAATTCTTTACTGTGAGGGTGGTGAGGCACTGGAACAGGTTGCCCAGGGAGGTTGTGGATTCCCCATCCCTGGAAGTGTTCAAGGTCAGGCTGGATGGGGCTTTGAACAGCTGGGTCTAGTGGGAGGTGTCCCTGCCCAGGGCAGGGGGGTTGAATCTTTAAAGTCCCTTTCAACTCAAACCATTGTATGCAATATGCAGTGTTTAAAATGAGACCAATCTTTTAACTTGTGCATAAATGTCTGTATTCATCTGCCATTATTTTTTTTGGTTTAAAGACAAGTACATAAAACTTTCTTGAATTGCTGCTAGGAGCTTCATAATCTGCTTTAATGGCCTGAAGTGTGTTTGCGGTGCTCTTAAGTGAGTAAATTCAACTGCGTTTGCTGCTTTGAACTCCTAAATCAGCCTGCAGGAAAAAATCTCTGTTGAAGTACAGTGATACAAATGGAAACAAAAATTTTTACGGATTGATGTTTCTAATTCTCAAGGTGTGATTATAGATATAGAAGCTTAAAAAAAAATCCTTACTCTCAGGAATCTACTGAAGTATTTGGTACTAATTAAAGCAATTATGTCCATATGTATAAAGAACAAAGCTATACTGGAGCCAAGGTAGTAAAACTTGGAGTTAAATGTCAAACAAATGTAGTTCTTGCATAAATATTCTTTATTGTGAGTTACAGATGGAATTTCTGTTATTTGGTGTGTCAGAAAGCAATACACTCCAGTATTACAGAAGAAACAAGTGTGCTTCATGAGGAACACATATTTCATTTTCTGCTTATGTTTCTGTCTGATAACATTGCAGCAGATGTATATACACCTTTTTCTTTTATTTTAAGACAGTAACTTCAGATAGCAAAAAAGCTTTTTTTTTTTCTTTGAAGTGAGAATAATCAAACTGGTCAAACCATATTTATTGATTGTCAGATTTTAAAGGAGAAAATTTAAATATAGAGAGTACCCTGGATACACTATGAAAAGAGCTCCCAGACTGAAGCAGCCTTCTGGTTGCTGGTTAAAGAACTTTGAGCTTTTCACCTGAAAGTCAGCTATTCATACCTAGACTATGAGCTCAAATGAATCAGAATAATGGATAATTAATAATCTTACTAGAACCTATGTGTAAAAAAAAAAAAAAGAACAAAACCTGCAACAAACTGTGTTTATAAAATATCAAAACATTATTGAGGGTAATATGATGGAGAGTGAAGAATTAGAGAATCAGAGATTAAATTTTTCTATGCAACCTTAATATTTCCCTTTTCTATTATGAGATAATCTAGTCTCACTGTTGTGTATTTTACATGGTATCTCTGCCTTAATCTGTTCAGGGAATGGGACTGTTTGCAAGATTCATTGCCTTATTGGTTGTAAAAATTGATTTTCTGAAGTGAATAAGACCTAATCAAGACAGCTGATTTCTTCCCTGGAGAATCAGATATGTCTTTGGTTAGATAAATATATATAAGTATACTTAAGGATGACTAAATCATTATAAGCAGATTTTTCACAGCTGATCATTTATTTTCTCATTTTCTGGATGCTTGTTTTGTGAGATTAAAAACGAAGTGCTCACTTCTCCAACTACAGTCAGTAGAGGCTGTTCTTTTAACAAATTAAATGTTAAAGCATGCCATATTAAACTGAACAATCAAGTCCTGAGTGGCTCAAAACAAGCACACAAAACTCTACATTAATCTGTCTGTGGCTCCATTCCCTATCTGTAAATGGGATGAATCCATTTCTCAGGACAGAGGTATTCTAAAGGCAAAGCAGCTGTGAAGCACTTAACGTAGGTTTCAGTCACTATAGAAAAGAGTAATTTGGTGTTCAGAACAGAATTTTATCAGTGTGCAGTAAGTGAGGGCTTGGATTACAAGCTTCAGAATGAAAACAAAATGAATAATTTCTTGTTGAGAGCATCCTGCACACATGTAATTGTATTTTTATAACCTTGTTTTAAGTCTGATCCTGGAAAATGAAAACAAAATAGGTCAAGTTCAATAACGTTCTACAGGACTGCAAATGATTTATAATGGGAATAGTTATAGATAATAAAGGAGGCTGACACCCCCCCATCTGTAGTAACTTACAGATATAGGATCCTGATACACGTTTTCAGTGAGACAGCATTTTCCTAAGTGGAAGCCTTGTGGCGTAAAGCAGTCTTGTAATTCTGGGATCTTGCTTGAGTGCCAAAAAAGGGAATTAATGTAAGCTTCCCCCTTTCTGAAAATTTGATGCATATAATGTACTTTTTGACAGAAGGTGGTTAGAACCTTTTCTTTGGTTAGCAACCTCCCGTTGCGTCAAATATAACCTAGTGGTATTTTCTAGTAGCTATTATTGTTAGGATGAGATTTGTAGGTAGTTAGCAACTTACTTAAACCATCTAAGATGGACAAAGCATTGTAATGGTGGGGGCAAGAGAACCTGATGTAGATGAAAATGCTAGTGAAATGCATCTTGAATGACTGTCTCTGCTTTCTGCAGCACATAGGGTAAACTGTATTTAGGACTGCAAAAGAAATTAATATGCTACTTAACATCTCTTCTGAGTATTTTGTATTTCTTCAGTTCTGCTCTCTGCTGCTTGTGAAGCCTGGTGTTGAGACCATTTTGATTCTCTTGTGCTTGAATCCTTAAAAGATTTAAAAAATGTGGTCATGATTCCCCGTTGTGCTCATGATTTCAAATGACATGAAAATGTTGTAAACTATGCTGATGTTTACCCAAAGTTATTACTGAATTTGTCTACATCTTATAATTTATCCTAAACTTGTCATGATGTATCCTTTACTGCACATATTGGTACCTGCATTAGCCAAGGCCAAATGCAGTGGCAGCCTAACTCCTGTGCTTGCTTCAGTTTCAAGAAGAGCATTTTGGGGAGAACTCAAGATTTTAGATCTGAATTGTTCTGTGAATTGTTTCGCAGTATAATGGGGGGAAAACATTCCAGACCATTCTTAGTCTTACACAGAACTTCACCAATCTGCCAAGTTTGTAAATAAAAGTATTTTGAGTGAGGTGTGTGCTCACTTCTGGCTGTGCTTGCTCTTCTGGTTAGCATAGTAAATCATATATGCTGTAGTGTAAGTACACAGTAAACCTCCGAACAATTAGTTGAATCCTCTCTTGTTTCTGAAGTAATTCTTTTGGAAAGTTGAGGATGCAGGATAGAAGATATGATGGACTATTTTGTAATGGTTTGTTATCTTGAGGTGCCAGTGGCATGCAGACTGCATGCATATATTTTAACGTAGTGGAAGTAGATTCAGTTGTCATGGTATTCCTGTAGGGATAGATCTGATAGATCTCATACACTGAGTGGTGGGACCACATCATATAGATGCTGATGACAGGAAATTTCCTGTTTTGAAGTTGCCATCTATCATGGAGCTGCCCAAACAGCTTGCTCTGATTTTTATTATTATTTTTTTTCGTGTCAGGTTGCTACAAATGAGACAAGGGCCATACAAAAGTAGCTTTCTCAGGCCATCTGGAATCTAGCTATTCCCAGCTGCTGCAAGTCAGATACTAACTGGTCTTCTGTTGGCAGGTTATATGTAATGTAGTGATCTAAGAGGAAATCATTGCTTTTGTTTGATCTTCCTGTACTTGTTTCACAAGCTTTCATATACCACTTGCTAATCAAGAACGCAGATAAGTGCTAAGAGAAAGGAAGTAGTCCAGCTGCTATTGCAGTACTCAAAGTACACTAGGAATTCATAATCATCTGTATAAATAGACTTCACAATAAAACCAATCAGTGTAGTATCACAGGAACTGGAATTGTATGCTATCTGTATTCTTGTTCCTCTTTCCCTCTGAGCACATTGGGTAGCATTATGTTGTTGAATCTGTTTGAGCATCTTTGCACCACAGAAGTGTGAGCTACATGGAGGGAAGTCCACCTGAGGTCCTGGGATGTGCTGCCTTCGGTCCATTGGTCTTAATTACCTGCTGGAACAGTTTGCTTTGATCCTATTGATCTAACTCAAGTCTGTTTTGCAGAATACTTGACAATTCATCTACTCCTCTTTTCTCTCTTCTTCCCCATTCTGCTTTAACACATCAGGAAGGTCACTAGTACTCAAAGGCTTTTTGTGCGTTCTCTAGCAAGTTGCTGTCCTTGTCGCCCTCCCTGTCTTGTTGTTCCAGAGGAGAAATGTCAAGCAATAGAAGATCATGTTTTGCTCTAAAAGAAGAAAATGCTCTATATCACAGCAGAGGCAAAAGTTGCACATTTTTCCTCTGTGTACACCTATGTTCTGCCTCTATGTTGTCTGTCTTACCTGATTCTGAAGTTATCCAGGCCACCAAAGGGAGTTCCAATTACTTTGGTTATTGCGTTATAATTACTGTGTTTACTATCTATTAAGATCTTCAGGGTTGGGTGATTAGGACATGATCTTTGGATCTTTTGTTTTGTCTATCTTACTGTTGTTTTAGGCAGTCAGGGCATTGTAAGATTTCAATTTGCCTAACTTTCCAAACTGGAAGAGGCTTGTGTTAGTCCTCTGACAGAAGCCTCTCGTGACTGACTTGTTAACAAAATTGAGGTATGAAATTCTGCTCACTAGGAAAACATTAACTTGGTGACAATAGTTAAATTTTTATTTTATGTCAGCCTGGGTTTTTTTCTTTCCTTTTTTTTTTTTCTTTTTTTCTTCTAGATGCTTCTTTCTGTCCTAAGCAATTTCTCAGATACTTTCAACAGATATTACAGCTAATTACTAAACTGCACCTCCCTTCTGTACTCTGGAGTATGTACGAGGTGCCATATTTGCTCTGCAGTGGACTCTTTACCAAGGTTCACAGCTCTTTTTTTTTCCTTTTTTAACTAAACTATGGCCAGTTAATAATTTTAAATACTATTCATGTATTCTTTTTCACTATTACTTTTCATCCTGATCTTAATCCTGCTGGTGCTCATGGAGCCGCTACAACCTGATAATAATAGATAACAATATTATTTCTTATGAACTGCTACTCTTTCCAAGCCAACCAATATCTTTGTTAGGAATGTGAATCATACAGTTGTGCTCTGTCATCCACCAAACTGTGTGGCTTTGACTTCATTAGGTGTACTTCTTGATAGAGCTGCTTGTTTCCTTGATGACAGTGTTATAGGCTGCATTCTGGACGTTGTTGATGGTGCTTATCATCTCTTTATGCTTCGAAGTTACACTCATAGAGAAAAGAAAGAAAAAAAATACTGATGTATTTAGAGCCTCATTTACGCTATTACATTTTTTACTTACATGTACACTTTTTCAGCTGATCTAAGAGCTCTTCTAGGAAACGTTTCAGGTTGCAGCTGTGTCTCACTAGTTTGTATCTGAACAGCTTTCAGTGCTTCATTTGAAGCTTGTATAGAAAACGTAGCCCTCTTTGCTGGGTAAATGTTAATACAGGCTTCAAATCTTTCAACTTTTGTCCTCCATACTCTCCTTCATCCTTCAGAAGGTTTGCTTTGTGGCGGGGTGTTTCACTTGCAGAGTTGGCTCTCAAGTTGTAGAAAGACTTCTGAGAGAGATGGTCAAGCAGAGATTTTGCACTACTTCAGAGCCTCCATGTGTATTTGGGTTTGGTTCTTACAAATGGTCTAGCCTAATTTAGGTAGGCCTTGTAAGCGAATGTGTCCTCTTGCAGCCACCTTGTCTCTGTCCTCAAGAAAAAGCTTTTTCATAATCATATCTTAAAAAAAAAAAAGCGATGAATCAGTTGGTATCCAGTTGTGTTTCCTTGCTTGTGAGAAGAATTCCAGTATGTAAATTGAAGGCTACAGATTTTGCTTTCGTTATAACAAAAGCTTTTCTTTGTTGGGCATTTTGTATAGCTCAGTCTCAAAATCAATTATCTGGAGGTTATTGATCTCATCCTTGTCCTTCCATGCTCTGTATTTTCCTTCTACTTTATTTTCTTTTGGTTTTCTTTTTCTCCTAGATATATGTTGATTTTGTATGTGCACGTAGACCATTCATAAATACTTAATACTCAGTGAATTAATGGCTTAAGGGTAGCATCTTTCAATGCATGCATGAAAAGGGTTTCTCCTTTCTCCTTTGTAAATGAAATATGTGTATCTGCATTCATAATGTATTATTCTGCTTGTTGTAATATAAATGTAAAATACTTGGGTCTTTTATGGTGCCCTATATCTTTGCTTGAGTTCTGGATGTTTGCTGTATTTATATAGGTGTCTTATCATGGGGTGTGGGTCTTGGTGGGGTTTTTTGTCTTTGGTTTTTAAACTTTACCGCTTTATTCCCTCCATGTTTATTTTGACTTAACTATGCTGCTTTGCAATGTTTGTTCTCTTCTCTGAGGCCTTTGTTTGTATTTGCATTTACTTATGCCCTGGTGGTTGGCATATGATTTGCCTTTGTAATCATGTGGTGTGCATTGCTGAATATTTGTTCACATAACGTTTTTTTTAATATTCAAGCTAATAGTATAATCAGATTCACTGGAATCTGGTTCCATATGTAGAATATATTTCTTCTAGAAATGTAACAATAACCAAGTTTTTCTTTGTTAATTCAAAACTCTCATTCTCTTTTCTCCCCGGTAACATGGGACGCATTGCACTTGCATTGGGCTTGTGCAGCACCTATCACCAGCTGCAGGGCAAACTTTCTGTTTACCCTGTTTTTACTTGTCCCGGCGCAACTTACTTAAAGTTTGCATTGCTGCTTGAACTTTTTCCAAATTTAACTGGCAGGTTTATTTGTCATAATTGTAAAAGCCTCACAATGGTCATATACCTTTTAATTTTTACCCTGTTTGTAGGCAGGTAGTGCACTGGCCCTGATCAAATATTTGCAATCTAGTAGTTGCTTTACTGGGTTTACCTGTAATCCATGGCTTGCCTTCTGATGATGTCTATATTTCAGTGATTAGTTAAGGTGTCCTAAAATTTGTGTCAGTAATGATGCAAAATTATGCAAATACATTGCAGACTCTTTTATAATCTATAAACCAGACCAGGCTGTGGTCTGGTTTGGTTGGGGTTTTTTTTGTTTGTTTATTGTTTTTTTTGGTTTTCTTTATTCTCTGCAGCAGGTTCTTGCCCCTCTGAGTGAAAGTCAAAAGAGAGAGAAAGTATAAATCTGCTTTTAAAGTTGAATCTCTTAATGTTACGAGCTGCTTCATAGCATGTGGGTCTCTCTCAAGTTTAATACCACACAATAGCACTTGTTCTGTCAAACAAGCCTGTTACAATCAGCAATAGTTAGTACCTTCATTGACAGCTTCTGGAGATCAGAAAATAATTAAAAATGTATTTTACTATATAATCTGACACTTTACTATATAAGAAATGCTTTTGTTTCTTATACTCTGTAAAGGTTGTTCTCTTGGGCAATGTGGAGACAGGGAGGGCACGGTTCAGTAGCTTTAATTAAAATTGCCTCTGTTGTACCAGATCCTTTTTACGTACAGATTCATCTCCAGGAATGTCAGGCAACTGAATTGTCTCTTACTAAAAAAATAGTATGTTCTACGGAAAACCTTGTGTGATCTTTTTAATGTAATCCTAGCACTGGATCTGGTATATCAAAAGAGTGGTAAAAGTGTAGCGTAAACAAGTACAAAATTATCTAAGGAAGTAATTGGAGTAATGTAAAGCAAATCTTTGTTGGGTCACATTTTTTAATTTTTAATTAAATTTAGTATTTTTTTCATAAATAATATAAACCACAGCTGTAAAAAAAAAAAAAAAAAAAAAAGGACGAGAGCAGATGTAGCTTCCATCTTTTGAAATAGACAATTTTTCCTGACAGAATATAAAATAAGTTTTACAAGTTCTGACTCCTTGTAACTTTGTGATCGCAGTCGGTCACCACTAACACACCGTCAGAGAGTGTGTCCATAATAGGTTTACAGCGCAAAATTGTGTTACTGCAATAGAACAGTGCTCAGAAAGGGCGAGAACTTGGTGGGTGCTGCTCAATTCTGGTGCTCAGAACTCCAGAAGGCTCATGGGAGCAAGCAATAGGCTGAAATCAGAGGGAGGTTATTTTGTTTTATGCTCCCGCATATCCGCTTGGACACTATCACCCTGACATAGAATAAGAGTGGGAATTTGTTCATAGTTGAACTTATTAACATCTTTTATCTCTTCATTCTCTGTCCATTTTCATATGGAAAGGAAGACCTTGAGGTATCCATAGATAGATATTTTTGTTAGATTTGATTGAACATTTTTTATGAAAATAAGATGTATGTTGGTTTTGATTATACTAGTTCTCATTTTTTCCAGAAAACAGTAGTCTATTTGGATGATGCAGTTTTCTAAACTGATTGTCATAGAAATATAATTATATACTATGTTTCTGAAACTTATTTGTTATGTCTATTTCAAAGAGCATCCTGGATTTTAAATACAAAGAATCACCTCTGATTTTAGGTGTTTCAGTTTTGAATTGCTGCTTTTGCGATTCTTAAGCAAAGAATAATATGTTATATTGAGTATCTTCAAGTGTTTTTGCCCATTTGGTTACCTCCATGATTTTGCCTCATCGTGTTGTCCCTCCTTTCCTGTTTTTTCTTGTCTTTCCTCTGTACTGTTTTTTTACACTTAAACAGTAGAGATTTTTGCACAGTAGGGATGATCTCTCTAGTGCGGCTAAGAAAATGGTGGTTTAGTGGGGTAAAACATGCATTTTTAAGAATGCAACCATCTGCATGTCTACCTTTGTTTCATCTTGCTTTTAATTTGGCTTGAGTAATGAAAATAAACTGACCTGTTTCAGTTTTCTGTGTAGTCAAATTCCTTTAGCTTTGCTTTGTTATGCCTCTCTTTGCTGTTGTATAAAAGGTCACAAAATTAAAACCAAGCATTTAAGTTAAAAATAATAAAGGCACCCTTCTATACATAATGTTCACAGGAGTGATTGTGACCATATTGCACACTATTATTAACTAGAATAAACTTGAACTTTGAAGTCCTTCCATCTTGCTCCTATTGCAAATGTATTTTAAATGGTTTCCCGTGAATCTAATATTATCAAACTATGGTGTGTTATTGAGTCTCATTTATCCATGCTTTTATACATAAAAAAACATCATCTGTTTAAGTAATCCTGTAGGTGATGTTTTGCCTTGCTTGTTTGTTGTTTTGTAGCTTTGGTTATCCCTGAAAATGTATGATTAGAAACAAATATTTTCCAGAAATACGGTGGAGCATTTGAAAAAGTACTGGTTCATCTTTAATTTCTGTTGGGAATATTTTCTGATACAAATTATCATTTTAATACAAAATTATCTGCCAATATCACGTAGTTAATAATTGGCATAACTGCATTAATATTTAAGATAAAAAGTTTTTGTATACTTATGTAATTTTATTTTTTTTTAATCTAAAGATGCTGAGTAAGAAGGAAATTTGTACTCCTGGGAGAGCAAGGCTGAATGTGAGAGTAAATTTGAGGTATCTTGAGGAGATGGCTAAAGTAGAGTTTGACTGGTTTTACACCCCACTGCCACTTGTCTAAGGACATAATTCAGATTGTTTGTAAATTATAATATAATAACATATTTATAATATTGTAACTTATATTTAGAATCTCAGCTACAATAATCGACAGATGTCTGAGTTCTGGGATGATGTACAGAATGGGTTTTCTTATTTTGTAAGTGAGAAAACACACAGCTGTGCAAATTCAGTTTGTTAAAAGATTATTTTTCAGACATTCACTGGAGAAGTGACTAGATTGTGTGTAATCCTTTAACTAACATTATCTTGTCTCATAGAAACAATTTTCCATATTGAATTGCTGTGAATGTATCATATACCTTTCAAAAGCACATAATCTGTGAGTGTCAAAAGTGTGTTTTGTTTTTCAAATAGGACAGCTGAAAGCTAGGCTGACACAATCAACCATCTTGACACCTCCTGTGGAAAACAGCTTAGTTTGCAGAACTCATGTTAATCTGTGGTTGGTTGTTTCTTTTTCCAAAATAAGTAGTAGTCAGTAGTATGTAGGCATTGGAGTTTTCTCTCCCACGCCTTTTATATTACTATCTTTTATTCCTGCAGCTGAAGCAATCTATTGTGCTGAGTATAAAAAAGTAAATTGGGTGTGGCAAGGTAAAAGATACTGTAGAACTCATGCATGCTGTAATAGTCTAAAAGACTGACAAATATATTAATGCACATTTATGCAAAATCAATTATATGTAACATCCTAAACTGCCTGGACATGTGCTTTGTTCCTTGTCATATGAACCCATGGCTAGTGAATTATACAGTAGGGTAAAAATGGTAACAGTTAAATTTTATACAGTTGGCTTCTTTCTGTTAACACAATCTCTTCCGTCAGCATGCATAAGCAGGTGATATTCTTTAGAGGTTGATGTTCCATAAAACCTGAAGACTTTTTAGTTTGGTCTGTTTTTAAAAAACGAGTGTCATTCAAATTCCAGTTTAATTTCCTTTATCGTTGTATACATGTTTTATAGTTGTATACATGTACCTGTACAGATTTTCCTCTTGCTCTGGCATCCATTTTCATGAGAGCCGCTCTACTTTATGAACTGAGTAAACATTTTAATAAGCATGACTTTGTTCTGCACTTGGGGAAACTCAGACTTATCAGCATGGGTCTATTGAGAAAGGTGAGCAAAGGTCCTCTGGGAGTGCCAAGGCACCAGTCTCTGCATGCCAGGGACAAGAAATGCATTAGAGAGCCTGCAAATTTAACAAGTCAGAACGTTTTCACTATTTCCATATTTATCAAACATGTCAAGGAATGTGATCACAAGGCCTTCCAGGGATTAACTGCTCTAGTATTTTGATTGGTTTGTTGTTTGTTTTGTTTTTTCTTTTTTTTAAACTGTGACAAAAGCCAAATTCTCAGTGTGCAGCAGTGCTTTCATACCTATGAATGTGAAGAATGACTGGCTGATCTTGGAGATCTGTTCTGAATGGCAGGCAGCATTCTCTAAATGTTTAATCACACCCTGCAACTGACGAGGACTTATGCTTTGGGAGATGACTGGTGTTTTGGCATGTTTCCTGTGATTAAAGCCTGGAATGAATTTTCTGTAGTGTCTGTAAATATAATGCTGTGGATGAACCAGTCAATACTTAAAAACACATGTGTATCTGAGCAGTAAATTTAATCTCTTTAGGCTTGCAAGTGTTATCAAGGCATTTTGAACACACTGGCTTAGCGGTGTGCACAAGATTTTGAAAGCTGGGATGGGCACGTTCTCTTCCTGCTAATACTGAGAGCAAACCAGAAAATGAGAACAAGAAATAAGGGAATCCAACCACATGAGAGAGACACCTGTAGAGAGAGGTCTCTGCAAAATGGGTTTGATTTCATGACTGGCTTACTGATACCTGACTCTAGGGGTGTTTTGGTAGATTGATCTAGCCCGCTTACTGGTGCTGTGTACTTTTATTGTATCCAAGTTATGAAAAGGATGATGGTAAATGGACTGAAAGTTGTATGTCAAGTTTCTAAAGGTGAAAAACATAGGTAAGCATTGGAATGGGTAGAAGGGTTTTCACTTTTTTGGATACCTTTTTGTTTTCCAAGAGCTACATTCCCCAAACTTCAGCTTCATAGTTTGAACTCGTGTTCCTGTAATCAAAGATACAGGATCACATTCATGTGCTCGTGAATAAGTGTGCAAAACTGCCTTTGAACTTCTGGCCAGTTTCAGACAGATTTGACAGAAGATTAAAAGAAGTTCTTACAAATGTGGTGAAAGCAGATGACCAGCTTAAGAAGGTGAAGAAAAACTGTAGGTGCCCCTAACCATGAGAGAAGGTTCAACAGGTCCTCAAGTTCTTAACCTATTGCAAACAAGCAAGCAAAATAGTGTAGTATAGCCTGTTCTGACTTTAAAACCTTTGGAAGAACAATGATGAGTTCTGCTTCAAGAATTGATTTTATGTTCCAGGAAAAAACCTGTGGAATAACTGGAGCCTTTCCAATTAATGTAGGAATATTGATCAAATGTAGAAAGAGACCATAAAAGAGTCCTTTTGATGTTAGTGAGTATAGAAAATTGTTGCATCTTGTTTTCATTCACAGTGGTTAAAAAATCACTTGGGTTTTTTTGCCATAGGTTTATTGTGATGAAATAGAGATTTGATGCAAGCTGTTACTTGTTTGGGTACAGTGCCTTTTTTTTTTTTACTTGTCATCTTTTTCTTGTTATTTTGGCATTTTGAGGGGTGTTTTTTTTTTTCTTTGTTTGTTCTTCAAACACTTGCATTTAGGCAATGATGTGTTCCAGCTGGTAGTTCGTGGGCTAGATCCATGGGACACTTCGTATCCTTCTGTCTTTTCCTTGAGGAAGAATGGACCACATGTGAAAGCTGTACTTGTAACCCATGCTGATGCCTGCATGTGGGCAGCAGTTACAGCCTGAGTCACCTGCATGTCAGTATATAAGAATAAGGTGGAGGTCATGCATTTGGCTTTGCCCTTTCAGCTGTTTGCTTCTGCTGCAAGTTTAAGCAAACTTAACAAAAGAAAGGTATTTTGTGCTTAAGTCATTGTCTAGAAAGCTGTGTAACAATACGCATGAACAATGGGTGTTAAGATACTGTTTGGATGCTTCTTGGTAAAAATCAGGGTTTTTAGCAGTTTTGAAAGAGAACAAATTTGGTCATTGTGATCAGAACTCTGACTATTAATGAGATCATCAAATATGATTTAATATTTATTAATGTCCAGAAGGTCGTAATGTAGCTTTCCAAGTGAAGATAGGAAAGAGAACTTAATCATGTTATAGATTGCTCTTGGTTAGCTCATCTGTTGATAGGATTAATTTAAAAAAAATAAGAATTCATATACGATGAAGTCTGTCTGCACTGGCTAAGTACTTTGGCATCTCCTGAGCCCAGCCTGTAGCTATACATGGTTCTTGCTGAGACAGGTCTCTAGTATATACAGGGCATGAGGGTGAAGGGAATATTTACTATTAAGATCTGCTAGAGAAATGAAAATAGCAATAATTCTGTTTCACTCTTATGTAGCACCTTTCATCTAAACATTTCAAAGCACTTTAATACCATTCAATTAAACTTTAAAATGTCCCTCTGTTATAGGTTGTTTATATACCTTGTTTACAGATGGGAGAAATATAACCAAGTCCAGTATGAAATGTTGCAAAGGGAGCTCTTAATAAGAGCCAGGAATAAAACCCCAGGAATCTTAAATCCCAGTTTTCTGCTTTAGGCTTAGATCCAGCAAACACTTCTGCAGGTGTTTTAATTCCTGCACGGCTCACATGTTTAAAGTTAAATATCTGAATAAGTACTTGTAGGACTGGTGCATAACATTTAGGAGTCTTGCCTTTTTCAATCTGAGAAATGTAAAATGCTGAACATGTTTCAAGCTGGTCTTGGGCTTTGCACTCTGAAATATATATTAATAAGTCATTCTGTGGGAAACTATGCTAGAGAGGTGATTTTTTTTTTATTTTTTAAAAATAATCAGCTGCTTACCTCCTACAAACTGAAATGCAGAAATTTCAAATATATCATAAAAATACAGTTTTATACAAGTTGGACTTGGAGTGGCTTAAGGATTTGATAATGTGAAAGTTCCTCCTTTTGTACCATCAGACATCCATCCAGAGGAGTGAAGTGTGCTAAAGGAGTTGAATGCCCTTGAAGATTGGCTCAATAGAAAATGTCATTGAACAGCATAGTAAATAGTGCAAATAGACTTAGATGCACTTAGGTCCTAATAACAAAAGTTTATTTTGTAAAGCGGTGGTAGGTAATCATTTGGAAACAGGGAAAATAGCATTGTGTAGTCTCTTGGAGAGGACTGAGACATCCATGGGTAAAATGAAAATGGGATTTTAGAAGAGGTATATCTTACAGATAAAGGAAAGTCTGAATGCCAGTTCATAGGGCAGTCTTGAGACTTTGTGTAGAATTTGGTGGGAAATCAACAGTGTTTAAAAATGATATCATGAAGAAATCAGTTTAAGGAAGAGCTACAAGTGTTGTCAGGAACAGCAAGCCTCTTTTGAGAGGACACTTAAAGACCTTTCCTTGTTTACTGTACCAAGTTAAAGATACGAAGGGATAGGAACATAGGGGTTTTCCCCGTGCAGGAGAGGTGAAGTATAAGCTGAACTCCTCTGACAGTACCAAAAAATACCAGCTAAGTTGAAAAGTAATTTATGCTTATTGTGGAAATTAGAATTGGTTATGTCATGAGTTAGCAGTGTAGTTGTAAATCTGCTCATGGTATTGAAGGGGACAAGAATTTAAACAGTTTTTAAATGGGCTTTGGACAGCTTGAGGAAAGTACTATATTTTGTTCCAGCTCTGATAACAGGAGACTAGACTTGATGTCTTGAACAATCTCATTCTTGTGCATTAATTTTATAAATATAGTATAAATGTTCTATAAATACTGATAAACTTTGGGAATGATGTAGTACCATAGGGCTAAGTTCTGATACAGCATTGCTGCTTTTTTAAATGCTGCTTCTTCAGTCTATTTAATTTCTGCCATGTGTTCACCTTGCCCTAGTAGCCTTGACATATGTTTCAGACCTAACACTGCCAAGTCCACCACTAAACCATATCCCTAAGCACCACATCTACCCATCTTTTAAATACCTCCAGGGATGGTGACTCAGTGACTTCCCTGGGCAGCCTGTTCCAAAGCTTAACAACTCTTTTGGTGAAGAAATATTTCCTAATATCCAGTCTAAACCTCCCCTGGTGCAGCTTGAGGCCATTTGCTCTTGTCCTATCACTTGTTACTTGGGAGAAGAGACCAACCCCCACCTGGCTACAACCTCCTTTCAGGTAGTTGTAGAGAGTGATAAGGTCTCCCCTCAACCTCCTTTTCTCCAGGCTAAACAACCCCAGCTCCCTCAGCCATTCTTCATAAAACTTGTGCTCTAGACCCTTCACCAGCTTCGTTGCTCTTCTCTGAACGTGCTCCAGCACCTCGATGTCTTTCTTGCAGTGAGGGGCCCAAAACTGGACACAGTACTCAAGGCAGGGCCTCACCAGTGCCCAGTACAGGGGGACAATCACTTCCCTAGCCCTCCTGGCCACACTGTTTCTGATACGGGCCGGGATGCTGTTGGCCTTCTTGGCCACCTGGGCGCACTGCTGGCTCATATCCAGCCATCAGTCGACCAACACCCCCAGGTCCTTTTCCGCTGGGCGGCTCTCCAGCCACTCTGCCCCAAGCCTGTAGCGCTGCATGAAATTGTTGTGACCCAAGTGCAGGACCCAGCACTTGGCCTTGTTGAACCTCAAACCACTGGCCTTGGCTCATCAATCCAGCCTGTCCAGATCCCTCTGTAGAGCCTTTCTACCCTGAAGTGCATCAACACTCCCGCCCAACTAACTGTCATCTGCAAACTTACTGGGGGCACTTGATCCCCTCGTACAGATCATTGATAAAGACATTCAACAGAGCTGGCACCAATACTGAACCCTGGGGAACACCGCTTATGACCAGCTGCCAACTGGATTTAACTCCATTCACCACCACTCTTTGGGCCCAGCCATGCAGCCAGTTTTTGCCACTTGTAAGCTAAAAGCATAGAAGTCTGTCTCCCTGTTATTTTGTACGATATCAGGTAAAAATATGTATTTTTGACAATATATTAGATTTCCTCTGCTACTGGTAATCACTTACAAACAGTGAAATATTGTTTAATTATTTTAAACAATTTTATCTGCATTGTACTTTCTTGTGCTTTTCTCAGTTTGGTCAATGGAAGCATGTTAGCAATTTTTAATAGGTTTTGCTTTCAGACTAGTATACAGAAACAAACATCTGTTTGGATTGCTCGTACTGCAGGGTTAAACTTTAATCATACATCATGCACATCACACAGAAGTACCATATTCTACTTTTGCCCTTTGGCTAGGGTCTCAAGTGCCTGATAAGATGGCAAAGACAGAAGTTTTTCCTTGAAAATGCTCTTCTTTGGTGGTACTTGTTGTTAAGTTAGCAGATACAAAAGCATCCAGATGTTTTTGTACATCTGTATTAGTTTGTAACCTTCAGGCATACTCTACAGCATGAAAGATGAAGAAGAAACCAAAGGTGCACCTACTCCTAGTAGGGTTGTGTGGCAGCAAGGGACATGGAATGGTCTGATGGCCTTATTTCCCTACTACTTAGGTGGCTGAGCATCGTGTTAGTGTGACAGTAGTGCTGCTAGTACCTACCCATGCTTGCGAGATGTAAGCATGAGTTAGGTACTGTGTTCCTGGGTCCTGCAGTTAAGAGGCACCAAGTGTTTTGAAGACTCTCCCTTCTCCTCTTATGTCCTGCCTAATGAGTTACGCACCATTTATTCACACACGTAACTTTAAATACTCGGGTATAGTGACTATTAAATGTCAGATGTATTTTCAACTTTTTATTTCTCCTAATAGTTACGTTGTCGGTTTAAAAGTGAGGGGCTATTGAATTTGCATCACTTCAGTAAATTTAGGGATATGCCTCTGATGTTTGGAGGTTATGATGAGCTGGGGACAGAAGCTGAGTCTCATGGTATGATGGGACAGAAAGAGAATGTAGCTGATGGAGTAGGGTGCAGGCATAGCAAGTAGGGCCCCAGAGGTGCACTGAACTTCTCAAATTCACCTAACACCCCTGTTCCCACTCTGTGTCCCTTCTGTACAGAAAATTTCATGCAGATTCCCACATTTAATTTTCTTTGGCTGTTACTGGTTCCTGCCACATCTTCTGAGAAATTCAGAGAATAAAGTACTGTCTCCTTAATACCTGTGTTTGAAAGAAATGCTGATCACTCATCAGTGATGAGAAATATAATACGTAGAGTTATGCTGTAGTGGGCAGGTTTTGTGGTGCAATGTGTTCTTAAAAAAGCTGTTCTTAGCTTTTTTGTTTTGTTAAAAAAAAAAAGGAAGAATAATAAGGACAATTATTCATCTTCCCAAACCTGTGTTCTGAGCCAAAATTGACTTTATTAAGCTATAATAGGACCAACAATTTGAATAGCAGCAGCATTTTCCCCAAAATGTGACTTGGTGAGGAAACATGGATGTAGTTGAAATAAGGGAGTGAGCGACCATGAAAACTAGCAGTGGAGGGAAAAATGATGTATTTTCCACTTGGGATGTATAAAAAAAAAAATAATCTAATTTCCTTTTTCTTCTCTGGGATAACATTATGGGGAAACATAAGCAACAGAAGTACAGGCAAGTATAGAGAAGAAAGGTACAAAGACGGTTAGCTGGTTTGACCATGTCTGTAGTCATTTGTGCAGTCAAGTTGGTCACAGGTTCCCCTGCCTCACCCCCTCCTTTGTCCCAGTCTTCACTTGCTGATGGCGCCAGATTCCTCTGCTACTTTGGGAGTTGTGTTTGCAGCAGCAGCAGCCACCTCCCTGTTCAACAGCAGCACCTCCCTGATTCTGTGGGAGATCATCTTCCAAGAAGCTGACAGCAGATCTGTTTACCAGCAGCAACTGGGGACACAGTAAATCGAAGCACAACTTTTTTTTTTCCTTTTGTCAGAATGAATGAAGTGTTGAGATGGGCCCGTATCCAGAGGAGATTGTGAACCATATGACTTTGTCTTGGTTGTGCTGTATTAAAAGTCACGCTGTTTTCTTATTTAAAATAGTGTGTTTTGTGTTATTTAAAATGATGTGTGTGTTTGAAAATAGTTTGGCTTTAAAAAAAAAAACCAGTCATGCCACGTAGGCTGACTGTACTTAGTTTTATATTTAAATTTCTTTCCTCCAAGAGTATGTAGGATGGTAGAAGGCGACTAAGGCTGGGAACCCATTAGGCTAATGTGTATACAGTACATACACACAAGATGAAGTGGTTTGGGCCGCAGAATGCTTACAGTCAAAATGAACATTGAAATTTGGGCTTGTTTTGAAATCCCAGTTCATACAGTGAAGGAAAAAATACTCAGTTAAAAATAGTCAGGATTAGAATGTAGAAAACCTTAACAGATGTGTGTATGTGTTTCAGGACATGTGCTCTTAACTTTCATTTCTTTAGCAAGAGATTCACATGCTGAATTGATTACTCCATAGCTGTTTCCTGCATAACTTGTTTTGGCTGAAACATCCTGTAGAGACAGGACACTAGATTCGGTCAGAGAGAGTAGCTGGGTTTAGTAAGCCTCTCTTCCTTTCCGTGCTCTATCAGAATCTCTCCTCCGGGCTGGCTCATGACTTACAGCATGGGATGCGTAAACTCCATCGCGCTTCACACTGCCTACCCTGGCTCCATTTTACTTCAGCCCATCTTGCCCAGTCCCTGTCCCAAGGTCGAGCTTTCTGTCTGGTCTGAGGGTCCTGTTAATGTTTCGCAAATATTCAGAAAGTGAATGTAGGGCTTCTACATGAAGTAGTAAGACATAATTACAAAAGCTTTCTAGAATATTTTAGTCAATCTTAAGATTAGATTTAGTTTCTTGGCCAATTTTTTCTCAGACAAACCTAAACAGTACTGGAAATGCCTATACTGTGATAGAGATGGGAGACAGTTTAAAAATAAATCTCTTAAGTTTCCGTTTGAGTGGAAATCCAACTGGGCAAAAAGTTTCACTACATGCTGAGTGATTGCAAAAAAGGCCTTTAGAATATTAACCTTATCTATAGTTGTTTCACATGCCACTTCATTAACATTGCATCCCGATGAGTCTTTCTATTTGTGACTTCCAGAGCTGGAATTTCTAGGGATGAGGCAGCAGCTATCAAAAATACAATTAGATCTAATTGTTGTGAAATAAGTATTTTATTGGCACAGATGACAGGAGTTGAGAAATACACACTATCTTTCATCTGTGCATTTCAAATCACTTTCCAGATGAGCTAATTAGGCCTTCTAGATGATTAGATGTAACTTATAAATAAATAATGGGAAGTGACTTGCCTAGTATCACATAGCAAATCAAAAGCTGCCTAAAATGAAACCTGGGAGACCTGGCTCCAAATTTCCTGCCATCAGCACACAGTCAGTCAGTAGCTCCCGATGCTGCATCTAAGAAAGATGTATTTGTACAAGACCATGGAAAGTGGAGGGCTTGAATTTTCAGGTCTCTGCTGCAGCTCGTACTTCATTGTACAGTACTTCACAGGGTTGTTGCGGAAGAAGAGCGGAGCTCCTTCTTTGCTGAATAAAGAAATGCTTATTTAAAAAGTCAGGCTGTGGCGAAAATGTGGAGAATGCCAATTATTCCTGTAGTAAGGTGGAAGCTTTGAGTTTGTTAAATTGAGTCCTGCTTTGGGAACAGTCTTTAGGTTAAATAAACAGTAGTTTGAAGTTTCCCTAACACAAAGGATTGTTTTATTTGAGCATTGCAGGTGCTTGAATGTTTTTTGTTGGTTTTGGTATTTAGTGTTTTGTTTTAAACTAAAGATCACATTGATCCTTTTAGTTTTTGTTTTTCCTGCTAGTGTTGGTAACATAATTTCTTTATCTTGGTGATATTGGTATTTTGGTACTGTTGACTGGTATTCTGTCGGTCGGTTACGCTCTTCTAGTTGGTCTGAATGTCCTCTTATGAACTCAAGTCTAAACTAGTATTCTTGGAGTATTGATGATATTGATAGCCTTCTGTTTATGCTGTCTCAGGTGAAGAATGACGTACCCCTTTGGAACTGTATGCATGTAATTTCTGAACTAAGGAGGGCTCAAGTGCTTCATGTGTAACAAATTAGGGTGCCTATAGCTCTTACCTCAGAGCTTGCAGTGTGAAACGCTTGCTGCTGACTGTACAAAACTCCCTGGTGTACTGCAGTGTGTAGTGACACTCAAAAGCAGTGGGTGTTATTGCGAGTGTCTTTGCTTATATTCGAAATGAACCTTTTAAAAGCTTAAAATAAAAGGTTTTTTGCCCAACTCCTTAGTCATTTGCTTTGGTGCATGTGCTTGTGGGACCCGCTGGTGGTACCCACATCCAGTAAGCAGGGCTAACATGCTGTAGCAAGCGCCCCTGGAAATGGGAGGTGTTTGGAGTTCAGAAAGAGAGACTTCCAGCTCGTGAAATTTTATCCAGTTCCTTTGAAATTTTGGGGGAAAGGATCAGGAAATTGAGTACACTGCTGTTCAGATGTCAGGGAGTCTAGGTCCTGATGGAAGGACAGAATTCATGTTTTCATGTTACAGGGATCACAAAAAAACCTGTAAGATGGCATTTTTCATATAACAGAACTAAGAACTTCATAATGTTGATGTTTGTGAGCATAATCATTTGGCATAGTCTGATCTTGTTATGCAAGGAATAACCACACAAGTTCTCTCTCTGAATAACAATACACTTTTTTTGGTATATTTTCTTCCTTTCCCTGAAATTAAATAGTAGCATGAGAAAGACTCTTTCAAAACATACTGCATCATTGATAACATTTTAATTAATAGGAGTTATAGGTTTTGCATACATAAGCATAAACGTTAGCTGGCACGAATTAACTTCTTACCTCATTGTTCTTAAGGTACAAGTAGAAAAGCAAATCAATTTCTCATGGGAAAAGTGATGTTGATGAAAGTATGCAGCAAATCAGGGTATTAATTTAAATAATGTTGTGTTAATGAAACTGAGTGACGAGGCAACATGAACTGTGACAAACAATGATAAATTAGTTTATCCTGAAGACAAATTCATTATAATTAAGTTACAGACACTGTAAGAAAAATGGCACTCAAACTAGCTACAGATTACCCAGCAGCTCTGCCTTCTGTGCATTCTCTATGTGGAGACTCTATGATTCTGTGACTTACATAGGGAAGATTAAATAGCAGTTGTATTAGAGAGAAGTGATTGTTGAATCCACATTTTATAGTCAGACCAGATTCTACTACCTTTCCATAAGCTGATACCATGTTCTGAAAACAGTTCTATCAGCTTCACTGGTGCTACTTGCAGAAAAAAAATTACTGCTTAATGTGAGTAAGGATTGCAGATAGCGAATATACGGCATTATTCTTACATTGACAAAACTGATACAGTTGCAGAAAAACTAAGACATTGTAAGAACCTCCATCTGAGTTCTGATACAGGATGTTATCCTTTTAGGTAACAAAATACATTAATAACTTAACTCATTATGAAAGTTACATTCTGCTCTCTGATGTTCATGAGAGATTAAAGATCAGATTTGAAGAGACAGCCAAGCCAAATTAGCATTTTGTTGCTGCTGGGAGTAGTCCTGCTTCTTTTTCCTCCCTCGCTTGTTCTGATGTTCATCTGATCCTTTGGTAAGTTGATTGAGGTTACCAGCTTGCAAAAGGCTCGTTCTGGATAGATTAGCTTTCTGCCAGGGAATTGACTCACTGAAGGATCACATGAATATCAGAGCTGATACAAGGAAAGCATCGGGAACGAGTGGCTGGAAAGGGGAATGCTAAGAGGAGGAGGGAGTACGGGACCCGGTTTTGGCAGCAGTTGATCTGTTCTGCCAGCTCAGCTGAGTTCCTCTTATTGCACCTTAGCATCTGACTGCTTTAAATTGGTCTAGTTTTCAGAATGCTGGTCTGTAAAATACTCAGTATATTCAGAGAGGTGGGACTACCCGAGAAAACTAATGACTAGAAAATACTTCAGTCCTACCAACGCTGAATTACTCTGTCAGCTGGGAATAATGAACTTCCTGCTGGTATGGTGAATGACTGACTTTTTGAAAGAAGTCTTGTTGGTAAACAGGAGAAACCTATTATTTTCAAAGCTTGTATTTCTCATTTGCTGGTATTCTATCATTGTATGAGATCAATTTAGTTGTTTCAGTTGGTGATACCGAGTTGCAGCACAAAACCAATGTATGTGCTGGGGTGCTGGCCCTTGCAGAGGCATTCATGCTGCAGTCCTTCCTGGACTAGGATAAATAGCAAAGTTCTGCCACATGTGCTGTAACTGTACCAAAGAAATATGCAATGTCTGTCTCCTTAGGCAATACAGAATTCTTTCATCATCTGCAGGCAAGGACTTTTTATGCTTTCAGGAAAAATATGTACACTTTAAAATATACTATTGAGTACACTGTGTTTATCCTAAAGCTCTTGAGCTGGGAGTAAAAAGTGCAGAGAGCCTCAGAGGTTTACTGTTCTTTAGTGTATCTGAATAACAGGTGTTCTTAGAACTATTGCTTGCCTTTGCAGCATGCCAGGAGAGTACTTCAGCTCATGCTGCCAGGCTTAATTTTTTCTTTTTATTCAAGGCAGGACAGAAAAGGATCAAGAGCGTCTGCCTTTTACTGACCACCTAATTGTCTATGGAGATGCAGGAAGTTGCATATTTCCCTTTTAA
This sequence comes from Larus michahellis, assembly GCF_964199755.1. Lineage (NCBI taxonomy): Eukaryota > Metazoa > Chordata > Aves > Charadriiformes > Laridae > Larus > Larus michahellis. The sequence continues at coordinate 54,314,458 of NC_133899.1, read as the reverse complement.
GGTTGTAAAAATGACCTTGTTGAGTATCTTAAGCCAGGATTTTAGCATATTCTGCCACCTTTATAGTGCAAGCACCATGCCTGCATTATACTGGATTCCAGCCTTGCTGCTGTGACCCTGTCTTTTCATTATCACATTACTGTTTTTCTTGTATGTCCAAGTAAGGGGGACTTCTGTACTCCAGTTAGTGCATCTCGGCATTCACACAAGTGAGAATGCATGATAAATAATCTTTTGGGGTGAGTATTTAAACTTAACAGGTTTATGTATGTGTTTATAAACATAAGCATATGCAATTAGCCTTTGTGTGTGACCTCTATCAAAAGCTTCCTTCCAAAAGCCCCAACAAAGTACCACGGAACAGGATCAAGAATGAGCAATGTAGTGTTAATTGTGCGTGTCAGCACTGCAACATTACCTCTTCCTGCAGTGGCTATCCTGTTGATACCCAGTTAGGGATGATTCTTCCTTGACTTTTATTGGAGAAACTGTGTACCTTAGTTTGCTAAAGCTTTTTCTGTAAGACTACTCATGTTTCCTGCCTACACATGTCCTCTTGAATTGATGATTTAATATCTATCATGAATATCTACTCTTTCTGTTCCTCGAATCTTTGATTAGACGTAAATTTAGCTATCATCTCGGAACAACAATCTGGGGGGGATTCCACAGGTAATAGCTGTATTTACAGTAAGTAGAGGTAGCCTTGTGGTGACAGTGTTAAGAGTAGAAATCACAAGGTCTGAAATATGCTCCTGTCTTTGTCCTAGACTTAGTTCTTAATATAGACAAGCCACAGCATGTCTCTGCTGTGAAATAGGGATTATACCTGCCTACTTAACAGCAGCGCGAGTTTGCTACCCTTTACTAAGAAAGAAGATTGTAAAAGAAGTGCAAAGTGACATTTCAACTCCATTTGCATTTCATTTGAACTCTGGATTTCCAGGGTGAAGGAAAATGAGTATTTGTTTTACTGTCTCAAAGTACTGCAGCTGGAAAAAGACTTTTTTTCCTCACTGAAAGCTTCCATTTTTTTTCCTTCCTCCTCACTTGTTTTCAGAGTGTTCTCATGTTGCTGCATCTGCCTCTGTCAGTTATGCCAATAAACTGTTTGCATGCTGGCACTTTTGAATTTTTGTCTAATTTAAATTTTTTTGGGTTTCTGATGTGCTTTAACTTCTCCAGAGCTGCGCTTTGGCCGTTCTGCATGTGCTGCAGTAGAAGGCATGAGGGCAACTAAAACCATGAACCATTTGGCTTATGGCAAGTGACTTCTTGTTGTTCCTAATTAAAATATGAAAATGGGAGACAGAACCATGTTAGTGTTACTTTTCTCTTTGTATTTCTGCTCAATGGTAACCTTTGACTCTACAGATTGAAATGGTTTTGGTGCTTTATACCATTTTTAGTATTGGTATAAAGATTTTGAAGACAGCAGGTGGTTTTTTTAATTATTATTTTTATTGAAATATTCCTTGGTTTGGCTTTTACAAACTTACCTATCCAACCTCTGTCCTATTCAGTGTTTCAGGGCTGCTTTGCTTTGCTCTTTGTATCAGGAAGTGAAGGCAACAGGTAAAACAGGGTCCAGAACATGGAAGTGTTGGTTGTGTGTTTGCCTGTTGGAACATGTAACACGCTCATTAACACCTTTTCAGACAAGGTTGCTCCTGCGAGGCTGAGGGGAGGGCGGAGGGAGGAGGTGGATGCCTCTTGGGACTTTTCATGTGTTTTGTTTTAGTTCTCTGTACTTCTGATGGCCTGGCTGGAAGGTTGGCACCTTCCTGTGGGTGCCACTACCTATTTTGACCAGGCATCCTTCCTTGCATTGGAGACTTAAAACTTCATACTTTGAGGTTAAAAGATAAAGCAATTATCGAGGCTTCAAGCAGCCTCTTGATGGAATGAATCTGTTCGGGCATCTTTACACAGTGTTAGTAAATTGGTGGAAGTTTGCTTTTTATGCTTCATTTTTTTTTTCTACTTTCTTTGGACTGTCTTGACGAGTTACCTGCTTCTGGAGTAACAGACAGATTAACAAATTATATAAATATAAAAAATACCACGTCGTTCCTTTTTTGTAGCTCAGGGTGCCTGGTAGGAGTTTAAAATAACAAACATCCATCAATGTTGTTTTCCTGGTTCAAATGGCAACTGTTTGAAACATCTGCTGTCTAACAGTGCGTGGATAACATGCTTTATTAGAAGTCACATGTCTGGAGAGTTGTATCTGAGCCAGTGTGTTTTAGGTTTTTTTTACAGCAAGCTATGCTGCTAATCTTTGCTCAAAAACTAGGCTTTTGGCTGATGTTCCTCAACCTCAAAGCATGTAATTTGGCTAAAGGACATATTTTATTCTTCAACATTTGTGAAGCATATAGGTATGTGAAGAGCAACAAACTCTGGCACAAGCAGCCTGTTATTCAGTCATTTTTGAGCTAAGCTTATTGCTATCGATCTTAGGAAGCACTCCTACATCTTGGCTATGGCTGCCTTTAGAAATGGGGGTCAGCATGAGTTAAATACAAATTCAGTCTGGTTTGTAACAGCTTTGTTTATGCTTATTTTTTTCTACCTCCTTTGTTGGTATATTAGTATAAATCACTAAAACTTGCTTGAAGGAAATGGGACAATGCTGAGTAACAACTGCTAAGGTTTCGGACTTCATTATTTTTTTTCTAACGTGTTTGTTTTAGATAACAAAAGTTCTCATGGTGAGAGAGAGAGGTAATATTAAAGCAGCTAGTTTAGCATTTAAAAGGAAAGGAATAACAACACACTGAAAGACTTTTTTCTTACTGTGATAGCCAACCTCAACAGTAGATCAAATCAGTGTTTAAAAGTTTAATGTAGCAAATGGTGAGTTATACTCTGAGATTCCAGTTTAGGTAGTTGCACTAATTGAACAGTTAAGGAGTGAGAAGTCTGTCTAATAAATTTTCACAAAGCTTTTAGTTGTGAAGAGACAAATGTAAATATTTGTGGTTGTGAGGAACTTTGTACACATCGGTGGGGTCAAATAGAGTAATACAGCCTTTTGTTTGCCTCTTTCAGTGGTTTTGAAGAACATAAGTATTCATCGTAATTTAACAAAAGGCAATATCTCAGTTTTCCACCTACATCCAGATCCTACAGTCAGAATGAGTTGAATTCAGAGGAGGAGAAAGATTCATGGGAAGGATGGTTTTCAGCTGCCTTTCTGTTCCCTAGGGCTGGGGTTTTTTGGTTTTGTTTGTTTGTTTCCTCAGTGTGTGATATTGCAGCAATCTTTGGCCTCTACCCAAGAGGTGATTGTGATGCTCAGAGATCGTCTTTCCACTTCACTGACAATACACTTCATCTCCCTTCAGCTTCCCCTTGAGCATCAGAAGGCAATAACACCCTGATGGTCAAGTGTCTTGCAGTCAGGGTGTCGCTACTTTTCTGTGCAGCAGAATCTTTCCAGGTGACTGCTGCTTTGGTGAACTTGCCAGTTGTAATTCACCCTTGCCCCTTAAGCCTGTGCCTTCTGTTTCTTGTCAGCTACCTCCGTTGCTGAGAAGGAAGCGTGAGGAGCTGAAACGAATTCTGTCTCTCCCTATACATGAACATTCAGCCCTTATCCCGACACCTGTGGAGGCATTTGCATTACTCTGATTAACTGGTTAATCCTAACGATGCCACATACTTAAAGATTAAAGAATAATTTACAGGATTGTTAATGTGGGTTCATTTTCATGGGGCGTCAACTCTCCATTTTTGTGTACAACATAGAACAGTTACTTCAGCACTTGGAGCGTTTGCCTCCCAGTTGGCCGCTGAGCTCTTTGGCTGGTAGGATGGCAGAGTCCGGTACCTTGAGAGAGGCTTGTGGCAACCTTTGCTGTCGACTGTCTTTGGAGAAAGACTTTAGTTTACACTGAGAACTAAGCTTGCGAAACTACCAGGTGTACTAGGCATGGCAAACACGTTTTTCCTTGAGTTTTTCTCACAGAGCCCTGAGAATCCTTCTCCCTGGTTAAGAGGCTCCAGTTTGTAGCGATTATCCATCTGGCAGAAACTTAAATGTATTTGGGCTAAGCGGGGGAATCGGTAGAAAGCGAAGCTCAGTCCGCTGCAACTCTATCAAGTAATGCTTTACAATGTTGCTAGCAGATCTCTGTAACAGCATTGCCTTGGTGTTTTGAATGCGTATCAATAATATAATACTGTGCATAACCCAGAAGTGTATAGTTTTGAGATAATGTCATTTGTACTTGCTGTGTGTTAGAACATGTTCAATGACAGAATATTTTTTTCCCCAGTCAAAACCAGCTGATCAATTTTGCTACATCAGGACTCTTTTATTCTTCCCAGTATTACTTGCAGACTTCAGCTTTCCTTCTTTTTTAGGATAAATCATGTAGATGTTAGTGCCATTTACCAAATCATTTTAGACAGCACTATTTTCTTCTGCCATTTTGTGTGCTTTGTATTACCAAGCTGTAACCTGTGCTGGCAGCACTGTATGTCATCTGTCGACTTCAGTGCTCAGTATTTTAGTTTTCCCTCTCAATAAGGTTGTTCCCCCATTGCTGACTCTGTTACTGACAAGCCTAGAGAAGGACTCTGTGGTCGGACTGTCCAGTGGGAGGCTGTGAAAGAACTGGGATTGAAGCTTCTTGCAGAGCGGGTATATAAACCTGACTGGGTGTTAGAAGCGTGCATTGTGCTGTCCTGGTTCAAGGGTGGGACTTGTCAAACCACAGTTCTGTTTCATTACTCATAAAGGTTCTTGTCCACCAGGACATCCATGATATTAGTAGCAGCCTTTGCATACTCTTTTCAAGAGAAAAAGTACCTTTGAAGGGTAATTGTATGCTTCCTGCACTATCGTGGTGGACTGACCCCAGCTGGCAGCTCGCTCGTTCACTCTCTCTGCAGAGGAATGGGGGGGGAATTGGAAGGGCAACAGCAAGAAAAGAAATGTGGGTCAAGGTAAAGAGAGCTTAAATGAAGGGGGGGGACACCTCAACAAACACACTCCCACACCCTCTCCCCCAACAAGTGATGCAAGGGCAGTCACCACCAGCACACAAATGCCCAGCCAGTATCTGAGCAATGGCTACTTGGGGAAAAACTCACCCCCCCGCCCTCCCCACCAGACCACCACCCCATTTTATGGCTGCGCATGATGTTAGGTGGTTTGGAATAGCTCTTTGGTTCATTCAAGTCAGCTGCCTCAGTTATGTCCCCTCCCAACCTAACAAAGGTGGCACAGCGAGTAACAGAGACGGCCTTGATGTTTTGTAAGCCGTGTTCAGCAGTGGCGAAAACACCGGTGCGCCAGCAACAGTGTTTTGGTCACCAGTCCAAAACACAGCACCATGTGGGCTGCTGTGAAGAAAATGAACTCCATCCTGGCCAGACCCAGTACAATTGTGTACTGTTACTGATTGCGCGGCTGCTTTATTTCAGAATTTCCCCCTGTAACAGGTGCACGAGAATGTGTTGCTGGTCAGTAAAGGTTCAAGCATTACTCAAACATTGCAGTGTATTCAGTTCAGTAGCTGAAATCAGACCAAATTCTTGGATTAAGCTGGGATTAACGTCTAGTGGAATCTATGCAGTAGCAATGATCTGAAAACTAAGATTCTTAAGGTCAGTGTTTTTCTTGTAGTTTAGTCATTATTCAAACCTGACTGAAATATTTATCCTTTTAGTTTCAGTATCCTCAACTATGAAATAATAATGCTGATAACACTGACTGAATTCTGAAGTACGTGGTAGCAGAAAGGTAGTTATGCTAAAAGTAGGGGTGTTTGTAAGGATCCTTTATTTCTTAGGAATACCAGTAATTAAAAAAAAAAAAGCACCGTGTTGTTACGTTTCTCGGATATTTTTTTTTCTGAATAAGAAAATATTCTTGGGAGATCTCCATGAATTCTCAAGTTTGTCTTCATCTTGAGATATTTGACAGCAATGCCAAATAACACTGGAGCTATTGTTAGAAGGAAACCTGATATTGTTGTTGTTCCACTTAAATGGAGTTGTGCCAGGAAGTGCCAGCTCTCCTATTGAGGGAACTCAATCAACTGGAAGAGTTCTTGGTTTCCTGCATTACTAGCTACCCATTGAATGAGAAGAACTGATTTAATCCAAGTATGACAGCTTACTCAACAAGCATTTGAAGGAGTGATATGTAAATGAATTGTCCTTTGCAGGGAAGTTGTCTTCAATGTAAATCACAAGTGGGAAACATGGGTTTTGAGCTGGTAGATTTTATATGCATAGACAAAAGCCCATATCTTTTAAAAGATGATTCAATTAATGTGGGGTAAGGCAATACAACATTTCACTTGGAGTATTAAGAGAGAAGAAAAGCAGTTAGTTTGGATCAACTACATTTCATGCAATTCAAAAGAAATTTTATTCTATTCCAGAAACTTCTCACTTCATTTTACCATATCTTTTATTTAACATATGCTGGGTAGATAGTATATGGCTTAGTTCACCCACAAAATCAGAGGAATTAGCAACTTCAATTGGCTTCAGTGACAAAATACCTTGACATTGAACTGCTGTTTAAAATTTGGATTTCTTAGAACTGTTAGCTTGACTTGTGACATTCAATTACTTTAATTGAATTTAATTTTTAGGCCAGGGACTTAAAGCAAAACCAAAAAAAGGATATGGTGTTAATGAAAACTGTGAGGGGGAATCACTACTTAAATTTAAATGGTAGAAATTCACATAGATAGACTGGTCTGTAGGTTTTGAAGATTCACTGCAGTTGGGTAACATTAAATACCTCCTGTTTAAGTTGTACTAGCACAATTTTTAGACATGTTTCTGTTTCATTCTATGGCAGGTGTGAGACATTTACCATTTAAAAGTAAATAAAGAACCTGGGAATATTTATGTAAGATCATCAGTGTTTAAAATCTTGGTAGTTTGTACAGGTTTCAGCTCTTCAAATTCCCTCTTCAACTTAATTAGGTGTAATATGAAACTCTATATCGTAAGGTACAGGGTAGAGCTTCTTGTGAACAAAGAGCTTTGGGATGCATTGGCATGAAAAATATTACGGAATTACAGGTAGTGTTGTTTGGTTTAGACTGTTAAGAAAGAAGTGCTTGGCTGATGTTGAATACAACTAAAAGTAAGTTTCACTACTTGTTGTGTACACTAACTAGACAGAGTGTAGGAAGTGCAACAAAACAAATATAAATTTTATAATCTAAATTGATTGTTAATTTTGTAACAGCCTTCACCTGACTGTAGCAAATTTCCTGAGGATTAAGGACCGGATGGAGTTAATTTGCTCCTCCCAGTCAGTCACTAATCTTCAAGTAGTTGGTTTCAGTGCTTATGCTTGATTTCATAGGATTCAGTGAATTTGTATTCTGTGTAGAGGGAGGAAGGATGGACACAATCTTGGCAACGTTTCAGTAATGACAGTGATTATCTCCAAATATCTGTTCTCCAATGTCAGCAACTAATTAAACAAACTGCTGTGTACCTTTCTCCCACAGTAGTCATGAATTGCATGTTGTGTAATGGCTGTATTTCTCTGCAGACGCAGTGTGTCTCGCACAGGGGAAAGTGGTTCCTGCTTGTGGCTCATATAATTTATCATATAAAAATAATAATAAAAAATTATCATATATTTCCAGAAATATTAACTGCAGATTTCACTACGTGCCCTTTTTTGCTGCCGGCACTACAGAACAGATTCCTCACCCAACCTGTCTCAAATCAGAATGAGTTGGGCAAGGCTTCCAGACTGCCTGGTCAATCACATGCTCATTGAACAACCAGTACATTACAATTGGGCAAATGTTCCATTAAAAATGAGACAAGTCCCAGAAACACAAGCCAATGATGTCAGCAGAATGAGTCTGTGCAATTTTTAGTTGGTATATTTAAGGTCAAGAAGTGTAGAAGTTCCTGTATTTCTTGTCACGTCCCATTTAAAGGGCGGCTTCTATTTCTGTATAAATGGAAGTTCTGGTAGATGAGCAGCCTTTAGTGGTAGACAGTGGGAGCTTTGGGCCAACTGTGTTCCTTTGATAAACTGTTTGGAAGGAGGTAATTTCACCCAAGGGAAACTTGGTTTTATGGCTTCTTCATAATCCTAACTGTGGCCGTCTTTAAAACAGATAACTATATAGTGGTACCCAAAATGTACTAAGTGTTTTGAAGTCCTTACTATGAAAAATAACTCAGCTCTCTGAAAGGTAGAGGAAATATAAATATGTGGTAAGTATAATAATAGTAAAAAAACAAAACCAAAAACTTGGTAAGTAGGTAACTGCATGAGGTGAAGTGATGGTTTTCTGTGGTTTGGGTTTTTGATTATGTTTTTTGTATATGAGAACGGCCAGATTGGGGAGAAACTTCAGGCATATTGACAAAAGAAAAAGAGTTTTAAATAAGTCTAGGAGTGATGGAGATGAAGAAGGGAGTTTGAGGGAAGAGGACTGCGTGAATGGCCGATTCTGTAAGGTCTGTGTGAATGGCAGAGGAAATATGCTTGGTTGGTTTGTCATCACTTCTCTTCCCTTTTTGTTTTCTAGTCAGCAGTGATTTTCCTTCAATCTTTTTGATCGCTGACGGCACCTGGAAAGGTGGAGGTAAATAGGCAGAAAACTGCTTACTTTTTGCCTGGCAGTTGTCTTTAGCAGTGAGCTTTTCTGTGCTCCCAATAAGGATGCTTTTGTTGTCCAAGCAAGAACCAGGGCTTGGCAGGCTCCAGAGCTGTCATGGAAGATTCCTAGCAGGAGGGAAGTGCAGGAAGGGTGTGAATCTCTTCAGGATTTCCGGCCCCAGAAGCAACTTGTTTTATGGAAGTAATTTTTTTTAAGCTTTTCCTTTCCTTTATGGGCAGGATTTGCGAGTGACTTGACATATTTTGAGGCATTTAATTTTTCAGACAAAACAGGAACTGTTTTATCTCTAGATAATATCACCGTTGACATCAGAGACAAGCTTCATTGCTGGTATAAGCAGGTGCAACTGTATTGACTTGAGAGAAGTTGCACACATATTTGCCAGAGGTGAACGTCTCCTCTTTCCACCCACATAACAGTTGGGTAAATAATGATGCACACAGTTCTCATAAGGGGATTATAGCAAAGCCACAATGGACCGTATTCAGTTTTGATAGAATCAAGTGACTTCACTTTGTAGGCTGATAATGCGATTTACTACCATACCAAGGCTTCAGGTCTGAACCAGATACAACTTGTTTCACTTGTGCATACAAAGCATTTGACTGAGTTTGAGATACGTGTTTTCTGTCAGCTCATTTATGAGTTATTTAGTGCAGGCACGTTTAGGATCAACCATCCAAGGTCCTCTTGTGTCTAAAAGCGACTAAATTAAGAGCTTGTGATGCAGCAGTTTTTACTGGCATGGAATATATACAGGGGTGAAAATAAAATAATAAACTCTTCTGCAAGCATGTCTTAAGTCATATTGGTGTGTTTATTTGGGACTTGGTATGAGGGGGCAGGCAGGGGGGCTTGTCTTTCCCAGGCTCTGTACACACTTCATTAGGGATACTTTATTTATATTACAAGGTCAAATGTGATCCTGGTGCAGAGGCCTCTGACTTAAACAGAAATTCCCTTGATTGTTAGTGAGATTTTTAAATTTTTTTTCCTCCCAAGTCACTTTCTGATGTCTGGCCTGATTGAAAACAGGCAGAAACTGGCACGGAACAATATTATGTCATCCTTTGCTTATATTTCCTGCCCACTCATTCTTTATTTTAATGTTATATGAGGTCTTCAGCAGAGTGTGACATATTGTTATAATTACATCATTTGGAAATGTGTTTATCCCCAAGAGTCGTAATTTGATTTAGGAACTGTTTTCCCTGCTTTCAGTCTGTTATTCATAGCATGGCATGACCATCAGGCTTCTGCAGCAGGACTTGACACACCACTTTAAATATTTGCAAACCAAAACACAAGAGTCCATTGATGCACGTGGGGAGGAAAGAAGGAAGGGGACGTGATTTAAGATTCGATAAAATTATTGCAGGTTGAATAAGCTCTAATAATATTGTGGTAGTTTCTGTGTAGGGTATTAATCCATTCGTATCTCTTTGCCATATAAACACATGCATTTTTATGAGTGTTTTTATATGTTTCTGTAGGGTGCTTGTAATGGAACTGCATGTCTGGCCCTTGGCCTCATGCAATGGGAAGCAATAGCTCTTGAGCGTGTTTGTTAAGAAAATTGCTGTGACTTTTAGCCACGGTTTTTGATGCCTGCAGAAAAACGTATTTAATTAGAACACAGAAGTTAAGGAAACTTCAGAGCAGTGTTCAAAAACATTTCAAGATCTGCCTTGTGAATTGAACAGCTGTGTAAATGTGGGAAACTGCCATTTTTACGATGATAAGAAGCAGAGTCCCATGATGTTCATCGGGCATGGAAGAGCTGCCACCAGAGGTATCAAGACCCTCCAGAGATGTGAAATTCAGACTCAGCCCACGTTTTTGAGGCTTGCTGTTACATGAAACCTACGTATTATAAGAATATATCCAAAGGCCCAGAAAAAAGTATGAGCTGTGCTGTTAGAGTAAAATAAAGCTGTTCCTGCAGCGTTATTTTGCTTTCTCTGGTGATCATTAAGGTTCATTAAACTGTTTGCTTTTAAAGTTCCGGCTTAATAAATAGTTGTTGTTTTTTTATATTTATATATATAAAATGAGAGAGAGAACATCAAAACAAATAAATGAATTAAGGCCCACTAATCTCATCTTTTGTAACTAGTTTGAGATTACTCATGTGAAAGGAACCTTGTAGGGCCGTACTCAGGATTGTGTTTTGTTTTGTACCTGATTATTAGAGCATTTTATATCTGTCTGTCTATCTGTCTCCCTTATGTTCTCCTTCAAGGAAGAAACGTTTGCCACATTTTGATCAAAAGCTGGAGTTCATACATGGAAGAAGGGAGTACAGCTTAACTTTCCCTGCACTTGATTCTTACCTGTGCCAGAATACACTTGTCTTCGTACTGAGCCTGGGCAGATCACAGGTGGCAGCTCCTGAATTCCCGTTTTCTCAAAGATAGCTGGCCCATTGTATAGAAAAGGCATCTAGGGACTCTGCAGAGTGTTCTTAGAACACATAATTCCCCCATGGGGAGTTCTGGCTGCTCTGGCCTGACTCTGCTATCAGCCTCTGCAACTGTCACTGAGAGTCCATCTCTGTTCACAAAAATATATTCCTGAAGTCTAAGAATAAGAGTTGTTGCTTTATGCTTGCTACCTTTGTGCCATTATCCCCAGGGAACAATAGTCTTTATTGGGGTCTAAAGAATGGGGCCCTCAGAGTGAAATAAGGGTCACGTTCACGCTTTAGATCTGCATTTCCTCCTCTGAATGCTAATTTTAATCGTGGACTTGGGGTGTTGAAGGGAACGCAGCTGGTTTGGTGTACTTGCACCATCATTTACAGCTCCCCTGCTGTCCCACGTTTAGAATTGGGAGTGAGGGAGACTCATTTCGGCAGACCTTGCTGCTCCAACTTAAACTGCTGAATCCCACGAGCATAAAAGCATAAACCTTGGAGAACTCTAGGTGAATAATCTCAGTTTTCGACTTTTTCCAGTCTTTTAAGCTATTAACAAATTATATACATGTATTTTTTTATATTCTCCTTACCAGGCGCTTTGAACGTTGAATTGCTGAACTCTTTGTCAACTCAGGCACACATTAAACTTCCTCTCATCCTCAAGCTCCTTTTAATAGGGTATGATTTTGCAGCTTGGATTTTTTTTATGTCTAAGCATAGGAAAATTCAGGGACTTTTATTTCATTTGTTTTTCAGTGTACTCTTGCTCACACTGCTTTTGCAGTGGGCTTCAGAATTTTGCTGGAGATACTTCTTCATGAGATTTCCAAGTTATAAACTGATTTCACTGAAGAACTTTGTCCCATATCTGCATGGAGAAACCCCACACAGAATCCTGTTTTCCTTCTGTCAGAGCCTTGCAGTCCAGGTGCACATTTATGAATGGGCTTTGCTTTTTTATTTCTTGGAAAATGTACAAAAGGTGTTAGGGTAATAATTTTGTTTTTATCGTACTGATTGCTTCTAGGCACTTTCTGCATTGTGGAAAAAACCTCCTCTTGCCCTGTGTTCTTATGTTTCTTCCCTGGCCTTTGTCTGTTCTTCACTGTCATTTCAAAATGGTGCTGTAAATTACGTCTCTTTCTTAAACTAGCGGTTTGCTTTTTTTTACTTTTCACTTGGGAGACTGGTGTGAAAAAGGAAACCAGTTTCAGCCTAAAGTTGGACATGCTCGTATTAAATCTTGACTATACCTCTAAAGCAAGAGAAAATTAGTTATTCACAGTCATTCTCAGGGGGAGAACTTGAAATGATTTTTGGGAGTTACATAACAATGAAGTGCAGTGCAGCTGCTGGAAAAGAGCTGGCGGGAGCCTGGCATTAATAATTCAGATGTTACACTGGGTGGGAACAAGTGCAACGCTTAGTCAAGAAGCCTGTTTTTGACACTGTGTAATAACATCAGTGGATACGAATGTTAAAAAGAAACAGTCAAAATTAAGTATAGGCATCTTGAAATAAGATTTTTTACAATGGGAAAGAATTTATTTGAAAATTAATGTCAGTGTCATAGAAACTAACAGAATCCTACTATATTTAAATTTATTATGTGAAAAAGAAACCTTTTTGTAAACAACCCCCTGCTCCCCCAAACTCTTAAATAGGTTTTCTCCTCTGGCTTTCTAACCCCACCTAATTTAAAAGGATGAATGTTCAGGATTAGTGTAGTGACCTTTTAAGTATTCTGATGTTTGAAAGAGAGATCTTAGCATATTGGTCGTTTGATTAATGACTGACTGCCACGTGACAATTCTAGTACCTCAGATCCTTGGGCTGAAATTCTCCCTCAAAAGTTTTGTTTAGAGGCTAAGGGACTGTGAGCAAAATGGTTTCTTTGAGGCTCGCTTTTGTCTTGGGTAAAATGGGACACTGGCGTCCTCTTTAAAAAACTATGTTATTAAATAACTATTAGCTAAATGTACTCTGTAATGCGATAGTGCATTTGCTATGAGGTCATCAAACTTTTCGTGCTCCTTTGCATATCAATGTGAAGTTCATTCTGCTCAGATCTTAAATCTGCCAAAAACGTGTTTAATCTCAAAATATTTTTCCTAAATTATTTTCTTCTATGAAGTGGTGGTTTATATTAACGTATGTAGAATTTGTCATTGTCACCTCATTTCTGCTGTGCTTACTTATGATGGAGTATTTAAAAATTACTTGGTGGGGTTGTTTAATGGATTTCATGGTGAGAGTGCCTCAGCGAAGTGTGGAGGTTTTTTTTTTTTTTCCTTCTCTCTAATTTCTGGAGTTAGATTCATGTTTATATGTTGTAAAGTTGTAGCAAGTTAATGCTAGATGAGATAAGGTTATGGGAGAAGATTATGAAGAATGCAAAGAAACGTTCAAGTCGCAGAATGAGTTCAGATCTCACTTCTTCCGTTTGAGATAGGTGCAGATACGCTTTTGCTATAGTCAGCTTGTATGTATTGACCAAATTCATCTCTTGTGAAACAGTTCACTGAAGTAAGTTGGGGTTATATGAAACTTAATTTGCTCTCCTGAGTCTAGGTGATAAATGCATATCTCTGCGTGGAAAGATTGCATAAAATTAACAAGCCTGTTGATTTTTTTAAAAAAGTATTTTAAAGTAAACCTTTATATTTGTCCATCTCAACATATTTTCTATGATGTTTTGCATTAAGGCAGTATATTGATTAGGTAGCAGGAGGGGATGTTAACTGCTTTCTGTTCATAAGTTACTTGAGAAGCCTGTAGTTTCTAAAGGTAAAACAACTAGCCAGTAGAAACTGAATTTCACTGCCTTTTAAAATTAAGCCTGAGGCTCCCTTCAGCTTCAGATTATCACTTTTCATGTACATACTTACTTCGCATTGAGGCGTTCTGCTATTTGCAAAGTTTTTTCTTTTGAGGACAGTATTTTGAAAGCACTGAGGAAGAGCAAAGAATTAATCTTGTTCCTGAGATGTTTACCTCATGGAAGAATGCACTCAACTAACAAATGTTGAAGAGGAATCTGTCCAAAACCCCAAGCTTTTCAGCCTTGTTTTTATTGTCATCCTCAGGCTCTTGGCTAATTTCTAATTGTGTGTAATGTCTCAAACCCAGGGCTCTAATTCAGAGGTAATTATCATATGATCAAGCTGTAGTTGTTATTTTAGTGCAGTTTTGGGAAATAAAAGCTGACAGCTGTGTTCCAGCTGCATTTCAGCTGCACTCCATTAAAAAAATAGACTGGAGAAGCAGCAGCAGCAGCTTTGCAATTTTTTTCCGTCGTTGCTGAGCTCAGTGAAGTTGCCATATCTGTTTGCCCTCTGAAATATTTGCCATGTGTCTCTGAAGCCTGAATAAATAAAACAGGAAAAGAAGGTTCAGTAAATAGATTGAAAGATTGTAAGTAGTAGACTGAACACGCAAACACATGTATGTGCATTTGGCTCTGCTGAGATCTGTAAGAGATCAGCTATTAATTCCTGCTAGACTTTTGTGTAGGGTGGATCAGAGGTTACTAGAGAGGTCAGTTCCCTTAAATAAACCAAGTTCAAGATACATTCAGTGACTTCCCTGTTATGTCTTACTAAAGCCTGTCGTATATCTGATATATAAAAAACAGATTTAAAACTTTTACTAGGCTGTGATTTTTCTAAAAGGACAGTATCAGTTAGGTCATTAATTGCTAAAGCCACAAACTCCATTCCTCTAGGCATGAATGAAGTTCTTTAATGTTCGAGACATAGGCGCGTTGTTTATATACCCTTAATACAGAGTCCTGAGAGAAACAGATCTTGGGGGAAAAACCCACACAAGTAAAAGCAAAGCCAAAAATTGGACCTGTAACTGATTGCTCTGTAAAAATGCAGAATGTAGGAGCTCTGCAGATGAAGGCTGAGATACACTGACAATTTGGACTTCCATTACAAAATCTAGCTTTTCCTTCCATTTAGAAGTGCTTGATCTTCATAGGGACAATATTTTTCAAAAGTTGGCGACTGATTCAGGAGCTACTGATATTAGGGCAGTGTCCTGTAGGCTGTAATTAGTTTGATGCAAAGTTTTCTAATGTTCTCTGGTTTGGTTTACTGAATTTTTATTTAGGTTGTTTAAAGATCTCTCAGCATATATTTGTGTTTTAATTGAGAAAAAACCTGAAAGCACCAGTGGTCATGCCCTCTCGATCCACCGCTCAAATCTGAATTCATGCACATGGTGCAGTTGAAGTCTCTGTTCCTTTAATAACTGGATGAAGAGTTTGTGGTTTGGGTCTTTGAGGGAGAAGCATCAAGTGTTTATTTTCAGAGTTATGAGTTGAAGTACTTGTGAGCCGATACTACAGAACTGCTGTTTCTCGATTTTTCTCTCCGATCTCTCCAGTGCAAAAGAATGTGTTTTCTAGAGAAAACAAAGGCATTCCTTTGGGCTGCTCTCATATGAGAGTGAGCAGTCCAGAAGAAGAAGAAAGAGTACAGTGGCTCAGCTTTGGAACATGGCTGATGAATGATTGTGCATCTCATTTTTCTTCTTGGTATCCTGTAATTTATTGTTAGAACTGCAAAATATTGAGGCTTGAATCAATGAAGATATAATAAGTCTTCTAGTCATCTTCTAGTGCTGTCTTTAACTGATGTACTGCTGCATTATTTGACTACAGGACTTTTAAAAGAAATGCTGCTTGTTGAAATCCAGGAGCAATGGTGTGAACAAGTGCTTTCAGGCTAGGGAACAACTGAACCGCATTGTGTATGGTTGACACTTTGAACATGGAGGCTGATGAATATCGTCCAAGTAGCATGTAGATTAATAGCATGACTGGGGTTCTTGGCAGGCTCTGTGTCTTTGCTGGAGGTTGCAAGATGCATCTGCAGTGGTGCTATAATGGGTGAAAAAAAGCGGTATAGCTTAATTTACCCCTTTCATTCCCATATTAAGCACTCCTAACTCATGTCTGCTAACAGAAAAACGTGGTGCCTTTGAAACTTAATAACAAAAATAATGTGTTAAACCAAAGACACTTTTTGCGGAATTTGAACTGATTTGTTCCACAATACATGACACTCCCTTTTTTGAGAATAGTTGCATCTTTTTTCAATAAATTGTTGCATTTTTTTCATAACTTGTAGCTTGAATTGCTACAATGAATCTTAAGGGACTCACTTACAATTGGCTCTTTTGCCATATAAATCCTGTTCTTCTGCAACCTGTGTTTCATATTTAATAAATTGTAACTATATTTTTCTGATCAACATCTCTATCTCAAGCAAGAGAAGCATTGGGGTGATCCCGTCTTCTGAGTTAGATTTGTGATTGACCTATTTGTCTTTCTCATACCCATTATTTCCTGCCGAAAAGACTAATTAACTTATTATAGACAGTATCATGCTGAATTCTAGTTCATTTATTTCAAGAAAATCTGAGATTTAGCTCTGTGTTAACAAATATTTTACTGGGGGATTTTTTTGTCTTCATTTATATATATATTTTAGTAACAACTCTTTTACTGCAAGAGAATAGCATCGGTTTGTGTCTGGGAACAATGTTCTATAAACTGTCGTTTGAATGCTACTGAGGACAAGAGAGTTAGTGATTAGAAAATTGACGGAGGGGATTGTGCCCATCAAGGTGAAGAATTAAAGAGCATACATGTGGCTTTCTGTACAGAGTGTATATATACCAGCATGATAAAGTTTGTGCATCCATGAAAACATTAAGTCTAGAGATGGAAAAAGGCTATAAGGCTTCATTCAGTTCTATTTTTCCCTTTCTTATCCCAGTCAGTCCAAGATTACTCCTGAAATTGTGCTGCAAACCAAAATATCAATCAGACATTTAGACAGATTGTAATGGAACCCTACCTAACTTAGTAGCCATTCTGGAAAAGTTTCAACAAAAGATAGATTTCAGAAGTGAGACAAAATGATTGTAGTTGGAAGGTTAGAGCCAGCTAGATCCGGTGCGTTTGGGTGGAGGCAGAATGCGTACTTAGATGGGAGACTCCCTATGTGCTGTGGAAAAATACCAAAATGGGTAGCTGCCGGTTTCTTAAGGTAATTGGGTGCTCTGTTTTTTGACAGCATGGCCTAGATACCATTTTCAAAAGTGATTCAAGTCAGAAACCCCACATTTCTTAAATCAGTGAGATGTTGCAAATTAAATACCTCAGCCACTTTTTAAGAGAGTTGAATTCTTCAGCCATTTATGGCATTGTGTTGCTGAGTAGAACAATGTCTGTAACCTCAAGGAATTCTGTACTGAAAAGCCTGGCAACTTAGGCTAAGTCTATCAAGTATAGAATCCAGTCTTACGACAGTCCATTAGTGACAAACTAAAACTGGAGTTCTTGTACAGACCTCAAACTCCCGACTGAAGTTCGCAGTCCACGTGCTATGCTTCTTTGAACCTTTCGTCATCTACGGCGGTTTCTCCTTTTGAAGGCTTATGCATATTTCATGGTGGGTTAGCTGAAAAGCGGGAACAGCCTGTCTAACCTGAAAGAACACATCTTGTTGTTCGGGGATTTTAATGAATATGTTGCAGAACATTCTCCAGCTGTTGCCCTCGAGAGGAAAATTATCAGGGCCTGTTAAGAAGGCAGAATGATTTTCTAAACCACCCAACTATGTGCTCTAATACCACGTAGATAAGTAAACAGCTTATGTGTGAAGCTTAACAGAAACAATTGCAATATGACAGATTTGCAGTTGGAAGGTGTAAAATTCCTTAAATTTCTTTAGACCTGATGTAACAGGAGAGCTCTAGTGGAGTAGGATGCAGTTTCTTATGACTTTCTAGAAATTTGTCGTGATTTCACTGTAGCTTTGGGGAAAGTGTGTGATGATCAAGTCAGTCAATAGAAGCGTTGGCAATATTTTTGTCTGCTCGTTGAGCACTGCAGCACTTCTGTGGGTAAATTCCTTGATGCACAACCTAAGGAATTATCCACGTAGTCTTGTCAACATACTTCATCCTACTTTTTCGTCTTGCTGCATGTTGTCTGTTATGTTTGTGTTTCATTTCTAATTAGACTGTAACTCATTGTGGCTGACTCCTTGTTTATATAGATGTTTAGATAACAGCATAAAGTGACCTTGTTCCCTGTCAGGTACTTTTACTCATCTGTAATGTAGATACTGCGTTCTGCTTTTCAGATCACCTAAGTTCCAATACAATTTTCAATTTTGTCTGAACATAGAGGCCTCCAAAACTGTTCTTTGATATCACAGACGGAGTGAAAAGTCAAAAGTCAAAACTTCAGTCAGGAAGCCGGTTCCTAAAATATTGTTCCTTTTTCTCACATGACAAGATGCCGCTGCTATTTGTTTTATGGAAGTGCGTAGAAGCCTGAAGATTGGGATATTTTCGAGTTTGGAATGAATGAGCACCCATCTCAAAAGAAAGTACAGTGTAAGTAGTGAAGATAGGCAAGGTGGAAAAATAGCAAATCCCCATGTACCATGTAACAGCCTAATACAACTAAAGCAGCTGCTTTTGCTTGTAACAGGACTTGTGAAATTGGTGTTTTTATTGTTGGAGAGTTAAGATGACGTCGAAGCTGTCTGTCTGTTCAGCTTAATGCTTTGGTTTGGCGCCGATTCAGTTTAAAAGATAATTAAAATATTTATGTGTGGGTGAGTGGACATGGATAGCTAATGGAGATTATTTGGTGCTGGCAATGTTAGGCAATTTTTAGGGTCAATACTGCCTAAATTCCAAAGTTGTCAAAGAGACTGGTGGTAGGCTGGAGTGATTTTGACACAGTGCTGTGAGGACTGAGACTAGATTTAAGGAATATTTCAGCCTTCCGTGCAGACCCAGCATGTCAGACACTGTTCTGTAGAAAACATGTATGTGAGAATAGGTCTTAATAGTATGAGATAATCCATGGCTTGGTTTAAAAGCAGAGATGGACTTAGCAAATGTTTGAAACCGGAATCCAAAGGAGCAAGTGTGGATATAGATCAGCACTAGAGTATCTTTTCAGGGCAGAAATTCAGGAAAGGGGATTCTTGACTCCAGTTTGACAGAATTAGGAAGAAAAAAGGTTCAGAGGAGAGAAACAGATACAGATATTTCTCTGTCTACTGTAGTCTTTTTCACACCTTACGTATTCCGTCCTATTGCTGTTTAAAAACATCAAAGACGCCCCTAGATAATTATTTGTGGCGATCTTTTTCCTTGCAATATCCGCAAGGTAGGTGACATAGTATCCTAGAGACAGCAGTGATTTTTCTTTGGGTTGCAAAAGAATCATAGTAATTTAAAAGGAAAGATTCTTTTCAGAAAACCTGCTTTAAGTTGCAGTATGTCAAACAGCTAGTGGAGAATTAAAAAGATTTCGTTTAAGGTAATGTTTTCCATTTCACTGGCTTTCTTAACATCTCTTTAAAGTGTAAGAAACCTCATTACCACAGGAGTTGAAATCAGAATTGTGAATGCTTTGGGTAGTAGATGAAATAAAATGAGTTGCTTTGTAAATTTGCTATAAAGCTTTATTAAATCTCGAAAAATAATAAAAGAAATGGATATATAACTAAGGAAGAGCAGCCAAGCTTTCTGTGAGTGTTGCTTAGCTTAATCTGCAATAATACTGTACTCGTGAGAGAGGAACCTGATACACACCCCCCCAGGTAGGGGAAAAGGTGGTTTTATCACGTAGCATTCAGGTTTGCTCACGTTGCAGACGTTGCACAATGTCAAGGCAACTTTTTGCCATACTGAAAAGTACTGAGGAGGGAAACTGGAGTGATTGCACTAGAAGTCTTTGGTCATCTTTTTACTTTAAAGCTTTCAGGACACTGTACAACAGTGGATAATAAAGTATGATGAACTGAGTACCAAAAACACTTCCTAGAAGCAGACTGGATTTCTACATGGTCAGGGCAGTAGTCCAGCTGTGCTTTGAGATGGTTCAGAGCAGCAGAGTCCCCCTGGCTGCTGCTCCTTTACATAGTCCATGAATAGCTCTCCACTTGCCTGCATTTCTGAGGAGTTCAGTTGGAAGGGACTCTAGCTCTTATGTTTTTATGCTTTTTGAAAGTATTTATCTCAAAGGTTTGGGTGTAAGCTGCTGTTACTCAGATTTCACCCTGTGAAGCATTGTGGCTTTCCTCAGTCACTGTGTTTCCCTTATCTTCTATTTATTTCTGTGAGATTCTGATGGCATGGGCAGACCGTTGCTACATATTTATCTGGAACAGTGCAAGAAATTACCCCCAGTGTTGCTTGTTATTAACACCAAGCTGGCAAACAGATTGCATAAATACTCTTTGGACCATTCATCAGAAAGTCATCTGGGTTGGCTTAAATGGCTACTACATGTGAGTTTGCACTGAAGCAGATGCAGAGCACTTACATCACCCGATCTGTTCTATCAGCTGTAGAGGTGTAATAGCCTCGGACAGAGGTTAAACTGCTTTCCTTTTTCCAAAAGGGAGGATTTGTCTTTTTCCTAATCTAACAAAGAACTGTGCTTCCTTAGCCTATTTCTGTCCTGTGAACAGAGTGTAGAATAGCACAGTAAAAACTAATTCTACTGTCATTCATTTCTCTGTACCCTGCTGGACAACTCTTAAATAATAAAATAGCATAGAAATAATTCCCAGATAGAAGTTTATCCTGAGTATTGAAAGCCATGTTATATTTTTAATTACAGACAGTATTTTTATGGATCGCTAGTATTTAAAAAGGCACAGTTTGTTTGTTTTTAGGTATCTGGAAGAAGTATTACTGCTTATCCAGTTGAAATTAAACTACAGTCCGCCCTGGGGAGAATTTAGGTACAAATCAAAGATTTCATGAGACTTAGTTAGAAGAGACAGGGAATGACCTCAGCTTGTTGCTCAGGACAAGCACATTACTGTGCCAGGTAATGTTAGTGATTGCTGTTCACATAGCTACTGCTGTATTTGTTTGGAGTATTCACACAATGTCTTCCATCCCATTTAACAGACTGATCTGACAACCTGTAGGGAAATTAAAGGATTTTATTTTTTTTATTGCCACTTGCTCTGTTCTTTGATGCTTGTACAGCGCAGTTTGTTTTCTCAAATTAATGATGAGGCTATATGTTACTGCATAGTTTGGTAGCAAGCTTTTTTCCTTCGGCTGTTTGTTCTGAAATGCAAAATTAAAATAAAATTGCATTTAAAGAATTCAAATTATTTTCCACACTTGTGTGCCCAGCAGTTGGGCAGCAATAGTAATGGCTTATTACTGGTTTTCCTCTTTTCATCTTTTTTTTTTTTTTTTTTTCCCCTTGCCAGCTATCCTTTCTCATGCTGAAAGGGTAGCCAACTGGTGATGATTAGCTTGCAAAATTTGTTTCACTTGGAAGAAAGGATGCAATGAAGAGCACTGTGGTCATATTGTAGCTGTTAGAGCTTATGATACAAGGAAATTACAATTTGAGGAATTTTGAGCACTCGGTCTTAACTTTCTGTTAACTTACAAATATGCTTCCTTCAATATATTGAAAAGACACTTGGATTGAATGTTACTGCTATAGGCAGCATGGACCATTCGCATGAGACCTGCTGCAGAGGTCTTCCAAAAATTTTTCTCCTCTTCAGTACTTGTTAAAAATCTTCTCCTTACACATTTACATTGCTATATTTTGTAGCAATGGGCTTGAAATGTTCTCATTCTGTATTTTCTTACTTTTTCCTCGGGCTGTTATCTTTGGTTCTGTGTTTTTATATTATGTAGTCATGTCTTTTAAGGCTCTACCATTTCCACTGTTCATTTTGTAGTCCTGTGATATCTTCCCCTTTGGATTTAACTGCTGTCTCAAGGCTGACAGCTTTTATGTCGTGTCATGTGCTATTTTATCTTGAATCTAAAACAGTTTCTGGACCTTGTACCACAACTCGGACTCAGTTCAGTGTTGAAATCCTTGAGAATCTTGACCTGGCTCCTTCTCAGCATTACAGCTGTGCCGATGCGACATCTCCAAGAGACCTGAATGAATCTGGGAAACCAAATAGCTACAAAAGTGTTAACCTTTGTCATTTTTGATCTGAAGTCCAGGGCTTCAGAGTGCTCTAACCAGAATGTCTGAAGAACCTCCTGCTCTTGAAGGTGATGTTGCTCTTGGTTGCCGTTAGCTGCTTCTTCCCATACGAGATTCAAAATATATTTCATTCCTAGAGAGTTTACTCCCAACCATAAGCATGTTTTTCTGCGAGATGGGCTAAAATAAAATATAGTTCAGACCCATACTTACAGTTATGTGTTGCTCCTGAAAAGTCCTGCGGTGTTGTCCAGTTTGACTGCTACAGTGCAACGATTTGTGTTTCAGAAAGTCATTCATAAGCATTTTGTCTGTCAGGGAACCTTCAAAAAGTGTTTTCTTTGTTTCTCTCCTTTCAAGATCAGGGAAAAATTGACCTAATAAATAATTATCTGCTGGCCATGTCTAGGCTTCACGTACTCTTTTCTAGAAGCTTTCCCCTGAGAGTATTATATTATAGTTCTGGCTTTTAATAGCAGAACATTATAACGGTTTTTCCCTGTCATCTGATATGGTTGTTTATACTATGGAATACATGTACATGACAGGTTTCGTGAAATTTTTAGGCCCTTACTGTAGCTGACTGTGTGATCTTAGCTCTCAGTAATTTTATATCTGGGATTCAGTTACTATTTAGTGTGTTCCTCTGCTACTTCCATGCATGTTCATTTTAGAAGTTGTACTTTCAAGTAGACATTTAATGTGCATACATCAGTAATTCATGTTTTGCTGGGACTGTTCTGAATCCACTTTTTTCTCCCCTTATTTTGCTTCATTCTACTTTATTTTACTTATTATTGTGACCCATTTCTGCTTTGTTTAGTATCATTCTAAATCGCTGCAAAGTTTGTCTTGCTCCAGCCCTGAGGTTTATGAATTCTGGCAGGATTTAAGAATTGGATTTTCCCAAGGTCTCGGTCAGGGAGTGCAGAAATGTATGGGGAAAACCAGCCAGAGGCTGAACCTTGAATTATCATAACTGTAGGATGGAGTAAGAAGAAGTTGCACACAGCTATATTCTCGACACTTTTAACCCAGACTGTTGTCTGCTGTTACTGTGAGGTGCAGAAGAGCTTCTGGGTTCAACTGCAGAGGTACTTAACTGTGTGTTTTCAGATCATTGGACATGAAAGGCATGGTAGAAACGAAAGCTGCTATTCTTACTTTCACCTTCTGTATAATTAATTTCTCTTTAGGGAAGTAGAGCAAGATAAGAATGTAGTTTGACCTTAACAGAATTGAGGCGCAGGAACATATGTCCCACTGGTCAGCGTTACCCCAAACACAAATATTTGAAGGTGGAGGGAGCAGAGCAATAGCAAATGAACTGTGTGCCATTCTGTCCTCCTCTGCTTGAGAGCAAGCTGTGTGTTTATTGAAGGAAATGGTTCTGCTGAACTAGTCCTGATGCTGTTCCAAGCCCATTGGTGATTACCTTTTCCATGGGGATTGAAATGAATGTGTTACATTTTAAAATAAGCTTTTTAACTGCTGCTGCTATTCAGAATTTCTGTCTGTTAGTTGTTTGTTCAGCTGGACTTGACAGCTTCTGTCTTAACTGTGCAGAGAGGCACTAGCTCAGCTTTAGTTTGGCTTTGGTTTCCCTCCCCTTTTCCCCCTTACATTAGTGTGCTTATTTTCTTTCTGATCTCCAGAACTGTAATATACGATGAAGGATGTCTATAAATACTAAACCTAAGTATAAAATGAATTGACATTTATTCTGCATGGCTGTAAAAGACGTAATGGACTGATTTATTGTGATCTAGGAAGTTCTTCTGAATTTCTGACTATTTAGCCCAGTCCTCAAAAAAAGCTGCTGGGCTGGAGCCAACTAGTGTGTAATCTGGAGAGGAGAGGAAAGGAGAAAAAGGGAGGAGAAGATCAAAAAGGTGAAGTCAGATTTCTTGAATGTTACTTCATCTACAAGGTCAAAATCACCCAAGTTGGATCTGGAATCTGTTCCAAATCTGAGTTTCCTCAAACAGTGGGGCAAATAATGATCTAAGATTCCCTTTCAAGTGGACTTTTGGACTGGGAAATTAACTTGACGTTTTGATTCATGTGTATTATCAATTAGTGCAACAAGATAGTAATAATCAATGCTAATATCCATTCTGTGTTCCAAGTTTCTTGAGCTGTACTGTGAATATGGGTAATTTTGTCAAAGAACTGCATTTGTAAGTATATGGCATGTTTTGCTTATGCCCTGCGTAGGAAAAATTGCTCTCCACAGCGATGAGTCAGTTGTTTCATTGAAGTGGTCTCTGTGTACAGAAGATTATTTTCTTTGTTTTCCTGACTGGTTAATACATCACTATTTGTAAGGGAATAGACAACATTTGTCGAAATTTTTTTGTTAAGTGGTAGATATTTTCTTCTATCCTATGTCATCAATTCATTTGTTGTGTCCTTCTTGAAGTTTAGACATAAATGGTTTTGTTTTTTTTTTTATTTACATAATATAGACAACACAACAGACCTCTAGCTGGGTGTGTACAACAATGTTTAAAAGATACTGCAGTGATTAATTATTTTTTAGGTAAATATTTTTGGTTTGACTGTTCTGGTAGCTGAGGCATCAAACCCAATAATGAATAATGCTGTAGGTGGGGCTTTAGGTATTCAGCCAGGATGTTTCTTCTAGCTTCCCGTCACTCTCTGCTGGTTTCAGACAAAGGATAGGATTCTTTAGTGACTGTATGTGGTGAATAAATCACCTGGTGGAATGATGGAGAAGGTCTGAAGTACACACAAACCTTAAACTCCAGTTTAAAATAAATTAGTGACTCCCTAAATGCCCAGTGTAAACAAAGTAAAGCAGATATAACGTGAATCATTGCTTTCTGAACATACTGCAGAGAAGATGACCAGCTAATCAAAATTCCAATTAAAGAAATTTTACAATATTAGAACTTCATTTTCATATGGTCTTGGGTACGGCATTGAAAATATGTGTCTAGAGGAAATAACGTATGAGAATCTCGTTGCCACTCATCTCTTAGCCAATGATCATGGTCATGTTTGTTTTCCAGGGACAAAGATTTGTGCTACTGATAAATGTACATCTTTTATCAAACTATCATAAACTGGAAGTATTAGGAACAACAGAAGAGTAGAAATTCCTTCATTTTATATTGTATACATTAGATTCTTTAGGGGTAGCATTGCATTTCAGGGGTGAATCAGAGTTGCTGAAGTTTATGTATCCAGGTGTAAAAAAACAGAAGGAAGTGACTCTAATTACGTTTACAGATCATACAGTAGTTTCTTGTTCTTTGTGTGTACTGTGGTAGGGTCTAAGAGTCCTAAGCACTAAGATCTGAATATTGGTAGGTTGGTACACTACAGAATTTATCCCTGTTTAATTAAAAACCTAACACAACGTATCTTAGGCAAAATGTTAAAAATTATTGCAAAGCTCCTAAATTATGAAAAAAGTAATTATAAAGTTATCTCTGCAAACTCAACTTGGCTCCTTTAATCCTTGTAATACACAGACTTCTTCATGTTTATCTGACACTTTTCTGCAAGGAAGGTTTCATTTATGCCACATATAAAGTAGTCACTGAACTAACATCACAGTTCACTGTATGAGCATACTTTCTGAATGTGTGATTGACCATTGAATATCATCAACACTCAGGAGTCACTCCCAGTTTTGTTAAATTCCATCCTTTCCAGATCCTAGAGCGAGTTCTTCAAAAAGCCTCAGATCTTTGTTTCTCTCTGTATGTAGTACATACCTGCCTCGTCTTGTGATTAACGTGTTATTCTGCCCAATGTATATAAACTGACTCGTATCTGCTGTCTCCTGTGCATCAGACCTGAGCCCTGAGTGTGCAAGAAGAGGCTGCCCTGGGAGCTACCGGCCTTGGTCTTGCAGGATTTCTAGGTCATTGGACTGCAGATTTGTGACGAAAGCTTTGTGTGTCTTTTTTTGGTGGTGGTTGTTTAAATGTGCCAAGGAGTAATACCAGTGTGATCTGCAGGGGAGAATAAATTCCAGTGAGTGTGGCAAAGCGTCAGTATTAAGATATTCAATAGTACTGCATATCATAAAGTATATGGTACAGAAGAAGCTGACATTTCTGCATGCTTGTGTGGAGGCAGTGGTGGTGATTTCTGTTTGAAAGCAATTAAATGGTGCCTTGGGATGGCACCTTTTATAAATGGAAATAAATAAAAATTCACTTACAAGTAAGGTACTGCCAATTCCCTCACTTTAGTTACATGCTGTACAGCCAAATATTTATTCTGGACAGGGGAGGCAGAAAGCATAAAAGTATAGTCACAAGACTAGTTCCAATTTCCTATTGTTTTTCACTGTTAGAGATTTATTCTTCAGTATTCAGGTGAACTCATTTATGAAGAGACTGGATGACTGTGGAAGTGGAATTGCATATAAGTTACAGTATGTGAAAAAAAAGTAGTAACACAACAGGACTTCAAATGGTTTTACATTTTTTGTCATTAAAGTGCCATTAAATGTAACAAAACAATATTAAAAGCATTAAAGGTATCAAATTTAATATCGACCTTGAATCTTAAGTCTGACATGAGTAATTTGATAGTGATTAGTCTTTGTAAATGTCTTATTAGGCCTGTATTCTATAAGGAATTACGCAGATGTTCTGGACTTTACTAATGTTACTCAGGTTTATAGTTAAAAATGTGCATTACGGTGTAAAAGACTTGGACTTTCTCATCACAGCAAAGGTAGCAGCAAAGTCAATTTTGTTTGCTGCTGCCATACAGCCAGTTGCTGGAGGCAGTAAAGCTGACATTTAAGAGAGCAGAGCAGCACTGCATAAGCCTGCAGGATGTCCAACATCAAAGATCCCCTGTACAGTTAAAGCTTCACGAGAGTTTGAGATAATCTGTTGACAAATATCCCTGGAATTTAACATGAACAGCGACAACACTTCTGTTTCTGCCAGAAGTTCATGGAAGTCTTTGAGCACAGAGAGATAATTTTTTTTTCCATTTGTCTCCCACACATTGGCCTTGCAAAAGGGTGTGTGTTTAATCACTGGTAACATTTCCTTCAGCATCTCAACAAGCAGCACATCATTGTGTTGATTTGGCCCCAAATCTAAATTTACTATAGTTCAGCCATCAGTGATGAATTTTCAAAGCTCTGTGCTGTGTGTGCAGTGGTACGGGAACCCGGAGCATACCTTTGTGGAGGGCAGTTTGTGATCTTTAATTCACATAGCGGCACCTTCCCTGCAGAGTTCAATTAAGTTTAGTTCAAGCAGCACACAAAGGAGTGCAACTGTAGAACTGGCCAGAAGATAATGGATCCCTGACACCCCTAAGCCCTCTGATTTCTATAGGTAGAGCAGCTCTTACCCTTAGTAGTTAAAGTAATTATGGTGAAGAAAAGAAATCCTTGTCTGGCTCCCTAAGATTTGTGACAAATGTCATTCTGAACTGCTAGAGTATAACTCGCTTTCTATTAACACAACTCAGGTGGACCTTAAGCACATAACGCAAAATGATAGCTCTGAAATGTAATCGTTCTGTCTGTCTGCTAAGGGGCAAAATTGGAACCATTTACAGTTTCCACGTTCACAGTATTATGGTTGGGGTGAGCATGCTTCCTTTAGGAAATAAATGCTGCTCCACCTAAGGTTCTGGAGACATAACAGTATGCAAGAGTGTAAACTTAATATGATAGCAATTTTTAACAGTAAAGACTGAACTTCTTTAAAAACATCAACAATAAAAAAATCTCTATCTGATTTCCTAAGGTAAGGTCTGTTAAGAACATATGACATGCAGTTAAAGCGGTACTCTTCAGTGTATTTCACTCTTCATGGACTTTAAAAGCTTTTTTTAATAGAAAGAGTATAACCCCACCAAAAATGTTTAAGTCCCAGTCATGTGCAGATGCACAAAAATTGTAGTAGTACTTAGAACATACGTATTGCAATATCTGTGCCTCAGTATTTAAGGGTTAAGATCTTGCCCGAACATTTGAACTATGTAACTGCAATTCATGTTAAGTACCTCACTGTCAGAGGGATGTTCTCGAGCCTGCTCTGAAGACTACTGATTTGTTAGTTCACACGTTTCTGGAATTTTCATTTTGTAAAACGTTGGCTGATGGATGCATATGTTGTTCCTCTACTCTGTCTTCATAGTAGTCCTCCATATTATCATGCAGCAAGGCCCCTGGATTGGAAGCAAAGACTGCAGTTGGGATTTGTCAGTACGTTTCTGCTGATTCTGTAGCACAAACTGGAGTCTGCACTGCCTTGGCATTCTGCTCCCTTCCTCTGCACAACTGGTCTGTGTTCCTTCCAGTTAAGCTGGAGATGTTTGCAGGTTCATGTCTGTGAGTCAGGATTTATCCCACACTTACTACATTCCTCTAAACTTCTGAGAGATGTAGTTACAGCTCTTGCTTACTGACGACCACCTGGCTGTAATCATCTTAGCAGTGTTCAGAGGTTGTCGCTATATTCTGTCCTTCTGACAGATGCTGCAAAGGTCTGTAATATAGGTGTAGGACCTGTGGCTTAGCTGCTGTTTTGGCCGAGTTGAGCAAAATTAGTGCAGAGCCTTACCTAAGGGATAAGGGACCATAACATTAAGCTAAAGACACCTGGCATTAAAAAGAAGACAATTCAAAAGAAAACAGGAAATCAAAAGGGAAGTTGATGAGTCTCCAGAAACCTTCAAATTGAAGGACATGGACAAAGACCAAGTGGACTTTTGGGAGCAGTGAGGAAATTAGTGATTTGTACACAAACCTTTGCTAGGTTTCCATTCAGCAGCTCTCAGTGCCGGTGTTCTCATTACTGATGGCCACTACCCCATTTTGCTTGCCTTCCAGGGAACGTAATTTTGCAGAACTACCATGTCCTGCTCACACAGGTAGAGATTACATAAACTCAGCTGTTTGATAATTTTACAAAAATATGATTACTCTGTCCTTTACCTATTTTTGCAGTTGAGGAAACGAAGATGGAGAGAACAGTTTTTGTTTAGAGCATATGCTGACTGAGAACCAAAATCAGAGAAATATAACAACTGATGAACGTGTTGCCAGTAAGAGAATTTGTTCTGACTGGAAAATAGTGATTTACATTAGTAAGTGCGTAACAGTTGTTGGCACAGTTCTTTAACCTACATATGTCTGTTATGAATAATTTTGTCAATAAGGTTTTGGTTTATTTCCAAATTAACCCTGTGCTCTATAGAGAATACGGTATAGGTCTTTCAGATGTTCTCTGTGTTTTGCGTGTTACTAGTTGTAGTAGGCTTCTACCAGCAAAGACAAGAACTCAGTAAAGAAAGGCGTTTAAAATTTTTGGCATAGCAATACTCTCCGTATGGATGTTCTTCTGTGTATAGAGCTGAGTTGATTGATTTCAAATTCTTTCTCCATTGATGACAAAATAATAATCTCTATTGAGTTTTCTTTTAAGGAAGTTTTCTCCTTTGTGGTGCTTCTTGACAAGAACTTGAAGTAGCCTTATACAAAACAGTGTCAGGAAGTGGTACGTGTTATAGTGCAAACATTCCCACACATTTATCTAATACTGGCTTTTAATTTTCACTACAAATTACTCGCCCTAGTAGTGTGATAATGATATTAATGAAAATGTGATATCTAGCGTTAATAGAGGAAAAAGGAAAGTTTTTTTTTTTTTGTTCTGTGTATTGAGTTTGAACCCTTCTTTATTGTAGTCTTCAGTCTGGTATCACTATGATTTTTTTGATTTTGATTTTCCAATAAACCCCTGTGGATACTGCTGGTTGTATAACAGGGTTGCCTGGCAAGGCTGGGGTGGGCTGCAGGGGTAGCCTCTGAGTAGAAACCAGAGGCTGCTGATACATCAGACAGATAATTAATAAGATAGTAGCATACATGGAACTTTTGAGTCCAAAACACTACTTCTGCTTTGCTGTCAGTAGGTACGAATGGTTCCATGGGTGTCATTTACATGCTTTAATGCTGTCCATACACAGGATAACATCTACCACTGCTATAGCGTTCTGGTTTTTTCCTCAATGTTCAGGGTGTAGCTCCATACTTTATTTCCTACAAACAGTGTGACGCCTGCTTTGAAGATTGTTCGTGTCTTCAAGGGGTTTTACTCAAGACTAGGATCTGTATGTTTCACAAACAGTTGGCTTTTGGTGGTATCTCAATGGGAATGGAATATTTTCGTCAGCCTTTTAGAAAAAGAAACAGATGAGAGACATGTAAGGCAGGTAAGACACCCTAATGTGCACCCTGTTTTGAAATACCTTTGACCTGTTTGGTTTGATTTGGTGTGGAGTGTGTTGCACTTCGGACAAACTGAACTGTGGGGTCTCGAGTCAAGCAGTTGAATGAGGAGCTACAATTAGCAGCTACTCAAAGTTTGGTCCAAACAACTTTCAACAACAGATTTGAGGAACAAAAATAGCAATTTTTCATTTACTGGGAACTAAGTCAGAAATTCCAGTTAAATTCTTGTTTTTTTTATTTTACTCAGCTGGGCTGCAGGTGTAGAGTATTTTGGCCAAGGTTTCAGTACTTGGAGACTACAGTCATTACTAAAACTCCTAGGCGCGCATTTCTGTTGGAATGCAGCTGATGTCATGGAAAAACAGGACCTTTGTGGTAACCCCTAACAACCAGATGTATAGCAAACAGTAAATGTTACCTCCACCAAGATACTAGATTTTAAAGAGACTTGTTAGGATGGTGCCTGTGTGCCAAGAAATATAAACTTTTACTGGTTTAACTACAGTTTTCCTAAAAGCACCAGCCTACTGCTGGGGTTTAGCCATGATTTTCATATGCCTAATAAAACCAGAAATAGTTCTGTTTAAATCTTCAAATACCCAGAATTTACTGTTCTTTCCACCACCTAATGGTTTTATGATCTTTCACATTAGAAATCAGTGATGGTATGTTAGTTACAAGGGAAATAGCACTGTAATTTTCATGATTTGCAAAACACAGTTTCTTTCCAAGGTATATTTTCCATCTAATTAAATGAGTGCATAGATTATTTTTTTTCTTATAGAGTTGTGCAGAAACGTGGAACTGTACAATTCAGTTTTTTATTTTTTTGTTTGTTTGTTTTGTTTTTGAAAAGTCCATTCTCAGCTTCAGGCTGTGCATGCTGTTTTGCTTTCATAGGGCTGCTTATGACTTCCAAGACAATTAAGAGGTTTGTCATCCAAGCAGCATTCATTCGTTTACGTGATTTGTATGGTTTCCTGTCTTTTTTTTCCTTTGTTGATAAAATACAGGTACCACACCTGTGCAAGCCCCACCACTTTGACCTTGCAATATAAAGCTTTACTTTCCTTTGTAAGCAGACAGTAATATTGGGAGAAGGTTGAACAGCCTAACATACAGCAGCACATTGTCTTTTTGAGTGTGCAAATATAGGTCCTAGTACACTTTTTATGACTGAATTGATCATTAGATATTGTATACGTTTGGTATTCTTTGGCTTAAATCTTGAGGTGGTTTTCAGTTGCTTTGTGCTTCTAAAGGGGATGTACCTATTTATAATACTGTTGTCATTTAAAGATACTTTTGGCAGTATAGAATTAATGCTTTTTTTGCTGGCATCTCTTTAAACCATGCTTTCCTTGGGCTTGGATGAGGACCTAAATCGACTTCCTGTAGAGTAACAGTGGTATAGGATAAGCTTTGTTACTGCATACTTCAAAAACTTATATTTTTGTAAATTTGCTGTAAATGTGACATCCCCTAAGATAACCATGAATTGGACTTTAGAAGTAGGAACAGTAGGTTAAAAAAAAAAAAAGTAGCTGAAACACTTGGAAAATATACAGCCATTGCACATAGGGCTTGAATGTGGAATATTAGGAGAACTGAGGTTTTTTTTCTGTCGTTCCCTGTGAGTTTCTTGATTTCCACTCAGGTGCCCAGCTCTTTTTTTTTTTTTTTTTTTTTACTGATATGTTAAGCTGACTCACAAAACTGATCACTGTGTTTACTAACATTTATCCAGCAAAATCACGGGAGTTGATCAATGGTCTGTGATGAAGTCAAAATACTACTGATTTAGTGATCTGATACTCTGAGTCTACCCACCATCTTGGAAGAAAATGTTCTATGTTCCACTGCAGAGCTGTGAGCCTTTTCTTTTTGTCAGAATTAAAATATTTGTTTCCAGTTGTGGCTACATAAAATTTCTCTTCCTAGTTGCTATGACTTTAAAGCACAACAGTTTTTTAAATTAAGAAAATATTGACATTTATGGTCAGGGAATGGAAGATGTGGGAACCGTTTTTGGTAGATTTGACTTGTTTTAAATGGTAGCTGTTCAGGTTGTGTAGAAGTTAGAAATATTAGAACGAGGCCTAATATTGTTAAGCAGACAAGCAGGACAGTGAAATTGTGTAAATAAATGCAAAACCACATGAATGTCAAATAGCAGTGTTTATGTGCATGATTAAAAAATTGAAATGAATTGCCTTTTTTTTTTTTTTTTTTTAAAATCTTGTAAACTCCACAGCATGCTGACTTCCCCTACATGCCTGGGCCTGAGCTGCAGCATCACATTCAGTTTCGGATCACAGCCAAATGTTAAGGCTACCTTATGATCTAGAAGAGAGAAAAACATAGTTGACATCTTCTGGTCATCTCAAAAACATTCTTCTGTTAAATAGCTGAGGGGAAGGAGAAGAGGACGTCCAGGGGAAAGCCTAAGAGTCAGCTTGACTTTCTGAAGCTGGCTTTGGTAGTAGCAGTTAGCACTTGGTTTTTTCTTTATCTTAACTCTGGTATGTAAGACCTGCAATTTCACTAGTTAGAACTTTTTTTTTTTTTCTGAAATTCAAACTCATTTTGGGTAGCCATTGGGACTTTCTGGATATTGTATCCTTACCATTTTTGTTCGCTTACATACCTATAAAGGACTACGTGTTCATCTGTATAGGCCTGAAATTGGTTACCAATGGCTATAAAACTTATAAAAGCCCCTAAAACTCTTGGTTTAGAGATGTAGAAGTTGTACTAAAGGCACTCTTCTTAATTATGAAAGGTTTGAAAATGCCTGCAAGTGAACAGCAGTTATAGTGGTGGCAGTGAAAATAATTGCCTCAGCTCTCCTCACCAGGTCTTGTCAAAGCCTCTATACAAATAAATTGTTTTATTCAGTGAAATTGATTAGTAAAATTTGGAGCATGGAATGGGCATGTTGTGTGGATGTGTTGGAGTTATGTTCTGCTGGGACAGTTTCCCCCAGATCTGTCTTTTCTGACCCAGGAGTGGTGTGGAATCTCACCAGCCTGTGCTCCTGTTGGAAAGCACCCACGTTTTAAGGGTTACTGAAAGGAGATGCACAGACAGATCTAGAAGGATCATCAACTCCAGTGCAATTCTGTTATCACCTTCCCAAGAAATAATTGCTGACAAAATGTCTGTTTTCCCTGTTAAGAGCACGGATCCCCCCCCCAACTTCAGATGAAGCTGAGCTGGTTCTAAAATACAATTTTGAAAAATTAAATTTGTTTGCTGTGCAGAACCAAAGTATGGCAGAAGCCTTGTGAGAATATTTCACATACGTGTTTCTCATTTCCTCCTCATTCTACTGAATTTGTTAAATTTGCTTTTGTCTTTTTGTAAGGAGCTGAGGGACCACTGCTGACAACGAATGGGAGTTTTTTCAGGCATACAGTATTCACAGGCAAAATAAACTGGAGTGAGTCAGAATTTTGAGCAGTTTATGCTTTCTTTTATTTTTATCTCACTTAATAAAGCGTACTCCTTAAAGATAATAAATTGCTGTGGGTTTTGGAAACTGATCTGTTCTCAGTAGTGAGAATAATTATCATTTATATTAAAAATGAGGTCAGTTGCTTCCTGTAAATGTAGTGTTTTCTGAAAACGTGAAGCTTCTCTGATTATCACTATGCCCAGAGCAGTATCCTGTGCTTTATGGAAAATACACTGTTATATCCCATATACAATAGCTTAAAACAAACAAAGCCTCTTGTTTACACACTTGTGAAAATTTTTCATATTTAAGCAATTTACAGAGGTTCCATCAAGAAAATTCACAAAAGATATTTAAAAGCTCTACTAAATTGGTAGATTCCTAGGAAGGAAGATACAGCACTGTCTGTGATTGCCAGCTGCTTTGTCCAATATTAAATAAGCTAAATAATGGACTTACTGGTTGTTGACTAATGGCTATGGGGTTTTTCTTGGCACTACATTTACATTGCCCTTCATTGTAAATCATCTCTTAGGTCTTTGTTATATTTCTAAGTAGCACAAGATTGCAAGCCTTAAGCATTCAGAAGCTGAGGCAGAAACCTTAAAAAGTAATAACGGCTTAAAAACAATTTTAAAACCTCTATTTTATTCTCAGATTTTTGTGCGTTTTTATGTATTCACATTTTCTGTTTTACTTGTGCATTACAGTCCTTGTGTTATTAGTGTTATGATTCAAATAGGATTCAAATATTAAGGAAAGTGCCAAGCATCAAAGGTTCAAGATTAAATGAGAACTCCTCGCAGGATGATTTATAATTGAAATGATTTTTTTTTTCCTTAATGACACCATGTTCCAGCTGCTTACAGGTGTTTATATAGGACCATACTTTAATAATATTTTCTAATAAATATTTAGCATTTCTATTTGCTCTAGTTCCAGCACCATTTTTCAGCACTCCTTTCAGAAATCTTTGACTTTTTTTTCCCACTTAGTGTTTGACATACTCACTAAACAAAAAATTTCTGTTTTAATTCTGCTGGTTATTGCTTTTTGCTCTGTGGTCTTGCTGCCTAGACACTAGCAAGTTGTACTGGTGTTATCTTCTCCAGTCACACTTTTAAAAAAGGAATTAATAGATTGTGTAAATCATGGGAGAACAGCAATTAAGACATACAGTTCTCCAATTTGAGATTTTCAGTTACTTCCCAGCCAGGCAATGTATTTGGAACTAGGACTGACAGCAATTATCCTGAATTTGTTTTCACAGTCTTTTCTGGTCTCCTGGTCTCTTTTGGCTGAAGTTTATCCATAAAGAAATTAACACTTCTGCAGAATTTGAGCTTAGATTTCTGGCAGTGGATATGTAACTAGTAGTTTTCCTATTGTTGCCTGAAGCGTTTCTTTTCTGATTCCAGTGCAGGTCCATTCCATCTTTGCCCTATTCTTATCTGCAGTTGCCAAAATCTCAGTACTTCATCTCCATTTTCTGAGATGTTAGTTGCTTTCAACTGAAATGATTGAGCACCTTTTGAAATATTGTGCTTTCTGGGCTTTCGTATTTCTAGCCTCTTGTAGTTGTCCTTTTACCTCTGTATCCTTTTTCTCTTAGTGTGTCACTTGGAGTATTTTTCTCCTTACTTTCTCTAGCGTTTCATGAGAAGTTGATCTTTGATTCCTTGCCCTTCTATGGATAATCTTTCTTCAATTTCTGTTTCTATTCAGACAATGACAAGAGCTTTCACTTTTCCTAAGACTTGCCCTCTTTGTCCAGAGTAAAGTCTCAGCCTTTCTTGCTGATATTTTGCAGGCTAATCTCTGGGATAAAAAGTTCAAAAGACTCCCTATCTTCTCCATCTTCAGTCATCCATCCATCTTTAGCTGCTACGGACAAAACCATTGTTCTTGCGGTTTGGGCTTAGCTGCACGTTTGTTAGAGATTTTTTTCACAGATCTTTGTATCTTGGACACATGTGAGTCTCATAGTTACTTTTTATGCACAATTAATCATAAAAACTACCAAGCAAAAAACTTCTTGCCTAAAGAGCAACACCTGTTAATTGCATAGTGCAGTCCAGCAGTATCCAGGTTATGTTTTGCGCATGTCTCTGCTGCTTTCTTAGTGGTCTCCTGTCTTCTGCTTAAGAATTGAAGCATTTTTGGGGTAGCTCTGCCTTTGCTGTGTATTTCTGTAGCACTTAACACAGTGATATTCTGGACCATGAACAGGAGTTCTTGCTTTTGTGGTAATAGAAGTAATAGATAAGAGTAAGTAAACGTAATGCACAGAAGACTACAGTTGGGGCTGGATACAAGGCGCTTCTAGGATAGTCCACGTGCATGGTCTTCAGAGGAAAAAAAAAAAGAAAGGGGGTGGGGGGGAGGGAGGCAGGCAGTTCCCTGTAGCATTTTCCTTACATTAAACCTATGAATGACTTCACAAACAGTAGATTGATAATGAATAGATAATGCCTAAATGGAGGATAGAACTGATATTACCTCTTGCAGTGCTGATGTTGACTATCCGTAGTGAGTGATCTGAACACTCTTCTCACGCTATGTGCTTTTCGCACAGAAGAAAATTGGACCGTGCACCATCTCTTAGTCAGTATAAAATGAGAGATATGGTCAAGTCATGAGATTCTGAATATGATCCAAATTTTAAACATCCCAAGAATCAGTGAGCTTATGGTCCTATAATTTTAGGCTGAATACTTTTGGATGTATGTTTCACAAACCGGATTGCATCCTGAAGATAATCTGGAGGTGATAGTAGTGGCTGGAGACAGGTGTGCAATGTTATTTTTAAGAATAACTTTCTCATGTGGTAGTTAAATTGTTTGCAGATCTGTTAAGTACCTTCCAGCCAGTGTAATTTTGTTACCGGTAAATACTGACCAAAGGTCCCATGTTCATTTGTCAGAATTATGGCTGTTTCCATGTTACCAATAAATAAAATCTAACGCTTCTTTAGATTTCCTTGCCCAGGGTCAGATACAATATTTCAGACACCTAATGCATTTGTCTTAGGTAAATCAGATGAAGTAAACAGAACTTCATCAAACAAAGTAGATCAACTTCATAAACATCGTGGTTAAGTGTTACCTTTTGGCAACTATATTAATACTGCAAAACCTGAATGAGTTACATGTCATGTTAAACAATTTCTATAGGGTAAACTTTTTATTTATTAGTTTAGGATGCTTCTCAAGTTCTTCCAGCAGTCTGGGTAGCAGCTTTCTTTCTGGTGATTTTTGGAGCAAAATGATTATTTGAAAAGTACCACCAGCATTTAGGGCAACTGTGTGTGTACGTGAGCTGACAGATTTTAAAACACAGCTGAAAATTTTCATCCTGCTCTTTGGCACTTCTACCCAAGCGTTAGCGCTGTATGGACCACCTCTGGGTGAAAAAGTTGTGAAGCTGCTATTGCAGTCATCAGCTTTTGTCAAGACTGAGTGTACGTGCTCCTCTTACCTTGTAGGAAATAGCCTGTGTATATCGGGTGTATGACCTGTAGCAACTTACGAAAAAGACTGGTTAGACTGAAATTGTTTCTGGTCAGAAAGATTCTGCAGTGAATTTTGTGGAGATAATTCATATCGTACAACAGGAAGATCTACCTTGGCATACCAGCATCATGAGGAAGAGCAATCAGTGGTTTTCAGGATGGGTAGGAGCTAAAAGGTACTTTCAAGTCAAAAGCCAAAACTGGTTTTGTAATCATGGGGTGACAATGATATGTAGAGAAGAGAAATGGTACTGTGTCTTCATTTCCACTGATGATAGTTCCAAATTCCTGAACAGTTGGTGACTTCTGCTGAAGTTGTCTTTATTAATATATCTTGAAGGTAGTGCAGCATCAAAGTTAAGAACTGTAACCGAAGTAAGAATTTGCATGTCACCCTGTTAATGTTCTTACTCAATCTCTCAAGCTAGTTGTGGAAGAATTTCATATAAAATAGAATACAGACATATATAAAAAGCCAAAGGAGTTTTTTAGTATTTTTGTAACTTAAGCCCTCTTACATACATCATCTGTTTTAAACAAGGCTCTCAATGTTATTTCTAAGTGAGGATGTTGGCGATGTTGCAGGTGACGAGATTCTATATTTAATTCTAAAACAAAAATAAAAAGCTCAGATAAACTATAGCTTCAGTATTTGTCCACATCATTCAAGGTATATGTTAAAAGCAAAGCAAAATAAATAGTTTCTACTGCTTCCCAGAATGTAACGTCCAAAACATCTCACTTGCTCTTCAAATCAAGCATTGTATGTCCTCTTTCAACAACATAGTGTATACTACTAAATAGAAGTCAACAATTATCAAGCAGATCTCCTGTAATCCAAAGTGTGTAGGAAGCTGACACTAGCTGGCTGCGCTGCCCGTATTCTGCCCCCAGCATCGCTGAGAGCGAGCGTGAGAGCACGTGTGTTGTTAGGGGGCTGCTGTAAAGCACACTGCAAATAAAGATAATACCCCACCTCGTTCTCTCTGAGCTTTCCTGACTCACGCAGGTACCTTCCACATACTTCTGTAAAGTCTTTGATGTTTATCACTAGGATGTTTCTCTTAAATTTATGTTAGGTCAGACAGAGGTCGAAGCGCCCTGTCTGGAAACCTGGTTTACGCACCTCTGGCAGTTTAATGAAGGACTCAAGTTGTCACATGATGGTTTGCTCTTACAGCGTTATGTGACCGGCCAGGTAAGACTGAAATGCATACTTGTTTTTGTCACTTGAATAACTTTTGTGCACAATAGTTCTGAGTAGATATCTTATTCTTCCTTATTCCAGGGGCTATTTATATGTTTTGCTTACTGGCAGTCAGGGTATTATTAATGACAGTTGTGAACGTGACTACAGGCAGAACCATTGCTCCAGTGCCTCATAAAACTGAGTACCTGATAGGAGATCGCTTTAGACTTCCAAGACCATAAGTTCTACAAATAATGTTTCCTGAGTTTAGGATGAATGAATGAGTATTCTTGTATCTGCGTTAAATACCTGGTGAGATTTTATCTAAAGAGTATGGGGTAGTTCTAGGAACACACATAGAAATATCACTAAATCTGTGATTGAAGGGAATTATGCCTCAAAGTGGAGAGAAGGCCAGTGCTTAAGACGTGTGCCAGTACCTTCTGAAAGGTTATTACCAAAACTGCGTAAGATCGTGTGACTAAGGAATTAATGGAGGCAACTGCTGCTCAAAATGCCTGATTTACACTGCCTGCCTGTAGCGGAGTGGTTTAAATGAGAATACAGTATTGTGTTCGTTGGGGAAGGGAGCAGATGGCCCAATTCTTCATTTGACTATGGGTCCTAAAAAGGAATGAAGGTAACTTATGTGGCAACTCTCATCACCCAGCAGGCTGCAAAGTACTGAGCACAGGACTGCCAAATTCAATGTCTGTGCATCCAACGCTGCATAAGAGGCCATAGGTTACTGCGAACTTTGTCCTTCCTGTGAAGGTTCAGGTATTGGTCATTGCTAGAAGCAAGATCACAGATTAGTTTGTCAGTGGCCTGGGTTATCCTGTTTGTGTGGTGATGAGGGTCGTGAAGAAATATTAGTCAGTCAAGAAAGGCAAAAGTTGTCACTGCTTTACAGGTTAAATTTTGGTGTGTGTCTGTTTTTGTTTGACTTCCTGAGCATCTATGCTGTCTTCAGTATGCAGTTTGGATGCTGGAATTTAGATGATGCAAGGCAGCAGGTTTTAATTTCTCATGGTTTTTGCTTCTTTTTAAAACCCAGAATGAGCATATTTCAAGTTTAGATTCCCTTTCCTAGGTTGTTTGCTGGGGACTGAATGGAACATTACTACATATCAGCAGAGGAATTCACATTGAACAACACTCATTTTCAGACTTTTCACACAGAATTGTTTAGGCTGGAAGGGACTGCTTGAGATCATCTAGTCCAACCCTGAACTTACTGCATCATCCAAATGTTAAGCTATAAATAGACAGATGTGGGACAAAACTATTATCAGTCAGTGCTGTACTCTTTTTCTTTACCCAGTCTTTACACGAGGCTTTTCAACAGACACACAGTAAAAGAAGCTGTAATTGTAATAATCACAAGAGTTTTTAGAAATTCTTTTTTAAGGTGAGTCACACCCACTTGAGCAGTCTCTTATTTGATGTACTTTCCCAAATTTACTTAGATAGATTTAACAAAAACAAGATAGGCAGTGTATCAGTGACAAGCGGCTAGTACAAAGCATTTTGTACAGTGAATTTATGTTCACAGGGCCAGTTTTTCCTGCTAAATTGTGACAGCATATCAGAGTTTACATGTGCAAAATGCCCTCATGTTTCATTCCTGGGTTCTTTGCTCTGTTAACGAGCCTCAGTCTATTTCTGCTTTGTTAAATACCTTCCTCGTACAATACTGGTCCAAAACATGCTTTAGGAGATCAGTGTAATAACATGGATATAAGTTTGATATTAATATTTAAGCTTCCTGCACTCATTTATCTGTGTTGACTCCATACTTGTGGATGTGAAATTCTCAGTAGCGGTCTTGGGAAACTTCAGTGTGCCCAGTTGAGTGTATGCGTTGAGTGAGCTTTTTCTGCAGCACGGTGATGTACTAGACACATCACTTTTGGCTTATGTGCCAGTCTTAGGTACAGTCTTCAGTCATCAGGTTAAGTAGAGAACTTACAGGTCTTTGGAATTTAAGACTTTTACTGGAGAGGATTTTTCAGTCTGCTTTTTGCTGTAAATCTCTTTGTAGTAGCGTTATTTGTCACCCACATCACTGGTCAGCTACCTGACAGCTGCCCCACAAACGTCGGGGCAGTAAGGGGCTGCTCCTTTTGGCCATGGTGTGGTCTAGGCAGCTTAGGCCAGTTTAGAAACTACACCCAAACAAATACACTTGCAGTCAAACAAAAAGCCGCTTCCATGGAAATAAAGGCACAAGTACATGGATGTGACTTAAGCATCAGAGTGCACTCTGCCACTACCTGACTAGATAATTTGTCACTGGTGAAAGGTACAGGCTTTTGGTTCGAGTTACAGACTTCTTTCTCCTGTACCTTTCAGTAGGTAGGCAGAGTTTACCCAGTGTGCAGTACTAGCACCCTTGCATTTAGGCTAACTGGAACTATCTGCTGGAGATTTGCTGCTTTAGTGCAGACAGTGCCTAAGGCTGCAGCCACGATGCCTGGGTCAGTAGGGAAAGAATAAATTAGAGAATATTTGATTTACGTGTGAGGAGTGATCATTCACTAGCTGAACTGGCGACTCAGGCTGCAATGTTGTTAGTAGTCAGGATAGGCAATGTAATTGTAATAAAGCATGTAAAGGAAAGAAGTCTGCATTGTAGTCAGGCAGCTTTTAAGATAGCATTACAGCTAATGTTCAAAGATTAACCGCAGACTTTGTGTGCCGGCAGTTGATCACTTCCTGTGATAGTTTATGTTTTAATGTGTATTAAACAATACCAAAAGCAGTGGTTTCCACCACAATAACGCTGCAAACTCTCAGACTTTCTTACAGGCCATACAAAAGAAACAAATTTGGCATTTTCTCTTAATTGTGGTTCCTGGCACTGGTTGCCAGATGCTGCCAATTTGCAGACCATGGTTTGAGGCATCAGCACTACAGAGAGTGATTGGAATAATGTTAAAAAGATAGTGAACCTAAGTCTGTAATATGGAAATAAGAAAACAACTAATACAGTCCTTGGGGCGTTTGACCTAGAGAGGGACTCTGCGCCGTTGAAGATCATAGGTGTTACTAGATGGCCAGATGCATCAGCCCTCACCTGCTCTGCTGACCTGGGTGCTGCCCCTGTCTTGCGAATTTGACTGCTGTAAGACTATACTAAAATAATTAGCGACTTCCCGATATGCCAGTGAGCTGATCTGTTTCGCCAAGCCCAAGGAGGGCTCTGAAACATCCATTGCATTTGTTCTCTTTTGGACTGAAGTTGAATCCTTTAGCAGAAACCCAGTGAAGTGTCAAAGATGGTCACCTCCTGCAATGCTTCTGGGGGCTTCTTGCCTGCAGGTCATGATTTCAGAATCTGATACAAGAAGCTTTTTCTTCCCTCCTGCCCTGCCTGCTTCTCTATCAGCCTCTTCAAGGAAATGCCTGGCGCTTTGCAGGATGCATTGGCTTTGAACCTCAAACCTTCCTATTCCTAGTTACGTGCTCTCAAAAAGGTGGATGAGAAGGAGAGAGGGTGAGCAAAATTACACGTATGTTCATACCTACCCTTTTGTAGAGCCGGCCTCGAGCTAAGGTGAAGGGCTTGGGAGATTTGAGACCTCTTGTATGCCTCCTGGACTCTGTTCCCACTGTGTCATTTCCTTTCAGAGGCATCTGGTCCTTCAGGCTCACCTGGGTGTGATCACAGGTAGCCAGACCTGTATTGTGAATGAGAAATCGGACACTTAACCTTGGCAATAATTAACTCCTATAGCCTTGTTTGCTACCTCTTTGTCATGCATTTATGGTCCTGTGTTTGCTCACTTCTAAGGAAATTCTTTCTGGCATTTTATCAGGTTTTTATGAATCTGAGCAAGTGAAGAATTAAACTGTGAGGCTCAGGTGCAGAGGGTGGGTTTCTTTCTTTCCTTGGCAATTCACCTGTATAAACATGTATTGGGGATGGGTGGAGCTCAGCAGCGATGATAGCGGCGTGGAAACATAATAAACAGGTTTCGCATAGTGTTTCTTGCCAAGAGCCTGCTTGAGAAACCCCTAATCGTTCCAGACCAATAACCTTCTTGTCCTCAGTGGGGTGAGGAGGACTGGGTGAATTTCTCTGCTCTTTGTCTAATCTGTGCTGAGCCCCGCAAAAAGGGAACTGGAATCTGCCCTTGCCCACACCAATGTCACGGCAAATAACCACAAGAACGACAAGCCTGGCTATTTAACTGTTGTGTTCCCTGACAGAGAATGGTGAAAGCCATCATCTTAAATGTGCGAACACTCTCAATTATTTTAATCCTTATTAAAAAGAGCGTCTCTTCCAAAGTAACTTTTTAACTTGGGCCTCTTGCTTTGTTTGCCTTTTCTGCGTACACACAGTGCTTTGCAAAACATTGGTGTCTGCTAGCAGAGTGTTGCTTGCCAGCTAATAAAAAGGAGCAATTCACAGCTGTTGAGGGATACTTACTTAAGTGTATGGGAGTGGGGCTTGATCTTTGTGATTTAAAAAAAAATATATTTATTTTTAAGTAGAATGTCATATATGTCTGGCTCTTTTGTGTACACAAGAATACTTTTTTTTTGTCTATTTTGCCTTGGGAACTATATCAGAAGCCAGACTTGGGTCTGTGTTGAAGCACCCCAAATTGACTTTCCTATACAATTGAGTTCTCCTTATCTACTGCTGTATGTACAGCAGTGAATTGCTTCTCTGTAGTTTCCCATAAAAATGTTTCAAGAGAACTTAGATGTACTTAGGCTGCGGTTTCAAGGAGCAAAGTGAGCTGATGTACTGGTCCTTTCACACCACGCTCTGCTCCTGTGACATACCTTGCTCTAGTTCCTTTGTTCAGTGTACCCATCAAAAAAAAATGAACAACAATCCCTGGACAATTTTCTCAGCTTCTCCCTTCGCACAGGCTTCAGTGCTCATCTGGTCTTCTGCTGAGCACAGAAGAAAGTAAATGCAACAAAACAAGTGATTACCCTTCTGTAGGGTTAGTAATGGCTGAAATGGCTCAGTGCAGGGTTCAGTGAACAGAGAACTTAATATGAGCAAGTGGGAACACTTGAGTAGGGATGTTGTCCAGCATTTAGAGTGCCCTGAAAGTTGAAATTGATTCTCCGTGTGCCTGTTAATGCTGCTGACAAAGATGCTATTTTGAGATTTCATTTTCCTCTGTGAATTTAGTGGACTTACTGAAACTGCAATCCAGCAGTCCTATCCTGTTTTGAAATGCATATTACTCCAGATGGTATCTTACTGATGTCTTGCATAATACTATTTTCATTTAATTATTGCTGACATTTTTCAGACACTGTCAGAGAATTTGGATGACTTGCAGCAGTAACCTTCAAGATGAATAAATCTACCTAACCTATTCTACTGAAGAGAAGATAATATTGATATGATTTTAGTCCATCTAGTTACCTTTTTTTGTCTTTGTACTTGTCTTAATATTACTTCATACTTGTGTCTCCTTTCACATTAGTGTATACTGTTTGTTTAGGTTTATGTTATGTTCCCCAACAAATGGGTTATTTTGCTTCTGAAATGAGTCCTGAATGAAATTGAAGACCACATTCTTGGTGTAGATTTGAGATGGTAGCAGGTGATCTGACTGGAACATATGTCGGTACAGTACCTAAATAGGATTCTTACAATAATGATCAGTGGACTAATTGACTCATTCCATGTTTTCTGTGATGTTTTCTTCTTATTGACATTATCAGAGAAGAAGTGATTTTGGAGCTTTAAGATGCTTTTCTTGTTATAGAAGTCAGATATTTTTTTTAAAAATTGTGTTTCCTTTCTTTGTTCTTATCCTGTACCTGTAAAGATGGAACATTGTTCTTAACAAGAATATAAATTTGAGCTAACTGAAGAAGGGCTTGCCGGAAAGGCTTTTTTGTTTTGTACTAACTACACCAGTTGGTCTAATGAAATCAGAATTGCTGCTTTCTACAAACCTTTATTGATTAAAGTATTGGTGAAAGGTGGACGTTTTCTTTTCTTCATGCATTTGATTTAACATGTTTAGAGGTGAATATAGCTTTTGATTCAGTGTTTAAAAATAAATCCAAAAAGCAAACCGCCTCAAAATGCAAATTGAACTTTGAACTTAGAAGCAGATCTACTGACTTTAATGTATCTATTTAAGTTTCTTGCTAAATTGAGGTCGAGATGTATCTACAAGTAGTTCTGGTATTTATTGTGGAGCCAACGAAAAAGGTGGATATTAGCTCCCTTCCCTGTGCTGTGCTTCACAGCCCCTTCAATGCCAGCCTAAGGGTTTACGGTGTCATGCAGTGAAATAGTTTACTGAAATAATCCAGGCTAAAAATAACCTTCTGAAAAAATGTGGCATGAGACGATAATGAGTAGCTGAAGGTAAGCAAGGTCGGCAATTTT
This sequence comes from Larus michahellis, assembly GCF_964199755.1. Lineage (NCBI taxonomy): Eukaryota > Metazoa > Chordata > Aves > Charadriiformes > Laridae > Larus > Larus michahellis. The sequence continues at coordinate 54,269,599 of NC_133899.1, read as the reverse complement.
TCAACCTGCTTGGCTGCCGAAAGAGTAGCACCATGTAACTGCCCCCACGGTGATTATTCCCATCCGTGAGCGGTGCCGACATGGCTGTGGTGGTCTTTGTGGTGTCTTCACCCAGTGCTCACTGGTGTCCTCTAAAAGGTCACTTCTGTGATGCGTGTCTCCCCTTCTCTGTTCAGTTGGGTTGGTACACACTCTTTCAGAGGCCACCTCTGAACTGGGTCAGGAAACACATGAATGGATTTTAAAAAACTGTATAAAAAGGAAAAACGGTGGGGTTTGTTTAGATTTGACCAGTTCCCTAGCTGGGCATGTGGCGCTGCAGAAATAGTACTGATGTGAGCTGCTTAAGGTTGTCACTGCTGCACAGAGAAACATCTGTGGAAGCACTGCCTGAGTTGGTGGGGGTGTTTGATAAATGAGAAGGTCCTAACTTGCTGGAAGCATATGTTAAAATTTTCAAGTATTAAAAGCACACATGTAAAAAATGGCATATTTGACTGTATTTCTGCATATAATATATAAAAGAAGATTTTCTGGCAGGCAAAATGCTGTGCACCTAGTTTTACTTGGGAGCGTAGCATAAGCTCTCTGTTTAAGAATGTTTAAACATGATGATGTGGATGCACAGAGTAACTGCAAAATGTCCAACAACCACGTCTTAATCTGGAATGTACAGCTCAGGCTGTAATGTTTTACATCCCCTTCAATATGGACATTCACTTGACTTCAGACTTTGTGCATACTGGACACAGGAAAAATGAGCAGTGAACTTTACAGATGAAAATAAAAGGCGGCCACCACATGTGTAGTAAAGAAATTCAAGTATTTCAGTTGTTAGGGTGGAAAACCAGATTTTCATTTAAAAGTAGTCTTTCACATCTGAAAAGTAATGATTTGTAATTGATTTTTTTTTTTAGTGAAAAAAATCATGTTACCTTAAGTGCTGTAATTACTGTGTCCAAATTCTACACTTGGCAAATAACGTTTCCCATGCGAGTGGGTGTCTTACATCCACATCTCACTACATATTGCCTGATGCATTTTCTTGGAGTTTTACATGCTTGTGGCATTCTTAAGTTCTGTCCCAAACTGTGCTGTGGTGTTTGTGACTGTAAATATGAAGTGCATCGGCTTCAGCTTTGTTTCATGACCATTTCTATGGATTTATGTGTGTTTAAAATAATACAGATTGACTCAACATATTACCCTGAAAGTTATTAATTGTTTTTCTGTAGGCCATTACATCATGAAGAAACCAAAGCATGCTTTGAGAGCGTTTTCTTTTTTCTCTCAGGATTGCTGACATACAAAAGACAGCTGTTCAGAAGTGCACATAATATTTGCTAGCAGTACCAGATAAAAACAAACAGTACAGGAGAATGCAATATTGTGGAAAGCTTCAATTTTCTCTTTAATAGAAAAAGAGCTATTCGTATCTCTGAATACGGGTTTTAGTAAAAATTAATGGTATTAGAATGGGATAAAGCTGTGCATCAGAATTGCGTGAACTGCTCGTAACCTGTCCGTATTGCTGTTTTCTCTTATTTTCCACGTAATAATTATTAATATTTTGTGTGCATCTGATTTTTGAGTCAGTGTATGTCACCAAATACCTATACTTAATACTTCATTTATATAGGTCAATGTGCAGTGCTCAGTTGATACACATAGTATGCATAAAATGAAAATGTTGATTTTTTTGTTAATTGCAAATTGTGTTTCTTTTTCAATTGCTTTCTACTCCCACGTCAGCTCCTTCTGCATCTAGGTTTGATAAGCACATGGTGGGATGATGAATGTAGGAGCTTCTTTTGCAGTTGGTATCTTGCATGCCTTTTTGTGAGTAAATATAGAAACCAATATTGCTTTTATCCAGATAAATTTTTAGAGACATCTCTGAATAAGTAAATTGCAAACGATGTCCTTTAATTGAAATAGTAATTAAAAATACTTTAAGCCACCAGAAGCTGAGCTTTTTTGAGAGGATTGCCTTTATTACTGTTCCAGGTCCAGTTGAATCAGCTGTGCTGTGCATTTGTTCTGAGTAATTGTCTCTTGTAGAGGAAGGTCTATTAAGGTTAGAAATCAAATTATTCTTTACTGCATTAAATGAATTGCTGCTTTCTGCTTACCAGAGGCACTGCTTTAAAACAAAATCAAAACAACCCACAGGGAGTTAAAATATTTTTGTCCTAAGTCATCACGTCTGGCCGAGGAGTGACCTCAGCCTTCTCCTGCTCTGAATCATTGTTGGGATGCCCACGTGATCTGAATAGACCAAGGTAGGTTTCAGTGCCAGAAACTATTTGTCTTTTCATGTGTCGTGGATGACTAAATGAGTACAACCTTGACATTGTTAGAAAGGGCGCAGCTACACCCAGTTACTGTAGGTGTAGTAGCAGATTAACCACTCTAACTACTTTGATGTGCGTAATCTTTCTAATCTTGATCAGGTGGCCATGTTGCTTTTCTCCTCTGGCACGTAGGCAGAATTTGGCTGTGGCTTTAATCCTGAAGCTGTTTTTACAGTGGTAGATGCAGACAAAAAAAAAAAGAAAAAATTCAAGGAGTTGAAGTATCGCATATGATGTTACGCTGAGAAGGTTTGGCTGCATTTACGTGAAAACACCCAAACAATGTATTTGAATTAAAGCAAGTTATTACAGTGATCCTTCAAGAAATGTCCGAGAACAGTGCTTTTCATACTTACACAAATTCAGTGAATTCAAATTAACATAAGCCATACTGACAAAACCAGCACACAGTTCTGGCAGTAGTCAAATTAATGCTCAGAGGGAGAAGAGATGCTGGAGGCAAATAAATTCTTTCCTGATTGTTGTATTCTTGCATTTATGATCAAAACCGTAAGTTGCACAATTACAAAACTTACTGGTGAAAAAGATGTTCACTCCTTCCCTTACTGTCACCCATGAGGGTATGAATGACAACTTGCTTTCTTTTAAAAGCAGAAAGGACAGCTGGTCTCTCCTGGTACTTGTGAATTACAGTAATTCTAGTTAGGCTGTTTCGACTGTGCACAGTGTGCGTATTTTGGATTTTACTAGTTTTCTTTCTGTTCTGGCAGCAAAGAACAACAACTTAAGAAACTAACTGGTACCTTCTTAGTAGCTTCCGGCATTTCGTTTTCTTCTACAAGTTTGTGATACTGTGGTTTCAAAGTTTCATTATCTCTGAAAGAGCAAAACAGTTACTTGAACAGCTCGGTTTTCTTTAGATAGCTTTCCTGAGCTTATGGTTTCCTGTAATAGGGGTGTCCTCTCCTCTCCCTCACTTAGTGTTTTCACTCACTTCATGAGCTCGATCCAAAACTTATCCAGGACTAAGATATAGTCTAACCAGCAGTGCCAAGGTCTGGTGAAGGAGTATGTTGTAGTATAACACGAATATATTAACTGAGTAGCTCTGTACTGTATTAAGTATGGCAATAAAACTATAGATATATCATGCTTGTAGTTTAGAAGAATAAACAAGAACTCTCCTTAGCCTGAAATTGTAGAAGAAAATTCCACAAGAGCTGTAACCATACTGTGGCTTGCATGTCTCACGTCCTTGTCACTTCTGCAATAAAATGGACAGTAAGGAACGACGAGAACAAAGTGGAAACGCATCAGGATAGAAATTATCAGTGTATAAGCACACCCTTTTGCTCAGCAAGACCCGAGAGACCACAGTGCTGGCCAGCCAAACAGCTGTGACGCAGTGCTGCTGCAGAAGCTCCTAACACCCTCTGACACAGTCCGGTGCCATATAATATATTTGCATTGCAGAGTGGGTATTTCTGTTTTGTTTTTTTTTCTCACTTTTAGTCTTCTGATTCTCTCTCTCTCATCCAGACTGGGGGGAGTGAGTGAGCGGCTGCGTGGTTGTAGCTGCTGGCTGGGGTTAAACCGCGCCAGAAGGGAATCTGCATCACAGTGCAGTAATGTGGATTAGAAGAAGTTTTCACTGAGTCTCCTGTAACCAAATCAAACACGGCATTCGGCATCAGAGATAAAAGCTGTATGTGTATAAATAAAAAAATCTGGCTTTATCTTGTGCTTTTTGGAAGGTAATAATTGTGATTAACTTTTTAGAACATTGTACTGTACGTTTAATCTGTAAAATAAGAAAGCACTGGGGGCAGTGGGGCTGGAGCAGGCCGGTCGGTGAATTCTGTCTGTTTTGCTTCTCAAATAGCAGATCTCTTTAATGCAGTCCATGTGTTTAGCCTTGCTTGCCTTAAGGTGGTAGGGTTTTCATACTGTGGGAGGTAATAATTTGTAAATAACTATTATTTTGCAATTCAGTACTAAGATGTATGTGTAGCGTTAGCTAGAAAGGCCTCCTTGCCTTTACACACAAGGAATAGAAACCTCTATGTAATTTTGGGAGTTACTATTTGGTTTGATTTCAGTGCTCTTATTCACTCTAGGACACAAACACCCTCTTTGTGTATACAATGCACGAATGGAAATGTGAACAGGAGGGAAAGCAGGTGTTTGTGTTACAGAGAGGAACATTACAACAATATTTATAGGCTATTCATTTATTATTGAAGTTAACTGAAGTTGTTGCATAAGATAGAAGTTGAAGACAACAAAGTCCAGCTTTATCTAGAGGACTGGTCTCAGCCCAGCTGCAAACCTGCACAATTAAACAGATGTCCACAGGAGACGAACTATTTCTTCCTCACCTATCAATTTTTAGCTTATTTGGAGTCTGATTCAGCCCCTTGTTCGAGTGTTAAAACTAACTGTGGGTACTCTCCATAAGCTTGTGTGCAATGGATCTATTCAGCGTGCAAAATACTCCTCAGGATTGTGGAATTTCGTCCTTTGCTGTTGTAAAAGGGCAACTGTACCGATCAAGACTTCTGCCTGTAAATGTTAGCAATGGATGAGCATGGCTGGCCAGTAAATGGATTTGGTGTTTTTGCTCATCCTGTACTAACTGTCCTGTATGCCAAATACATGGTGTGGGTGGCACTTTGGTTTGTTCTTTGTAATGCTCCTTCAGCTTATTTAGTGAATTATGTGCCAGACTTGATAACATGGGAAATAGATGAATAAAATTTTAATTGATACGTGTGGGTACAACATGCATAGGAACTTTGTTAGAAACATTTAATACTAGTCTTTTTCAACTAACAACATTAATTTCTCCCCCCCCCCTTTTCTTTTCCTGGAAGGGAATGTGTTTAAAGTGTTGGTTTGGTCAGAAAATTGACTAAAATTGATACTAGTTTATATATCATGTTGGAAATCAGATACGCTCATTTTACTTACAGAAATAAGTTTTCTTGTAGATTAGTTCAGGAGGACACGCACAATTTTAAGAAAAGCCAGACTGTGTTCTCTTTCACGAATTAATGTTTAAGTTTCAAGTGAAAAATTGTTTCATTGCTGGTGATGTCAGAGACGTGACTCCGTGTAGAATTTACAGCCTGGTAGTATTTAGAAAGGCCACCTGACCACATGGATTTGTACACTGAGTATGTTAGGCAGGAATCACCATGGAAAAAAAAAAAAAGCTATGGAGCCACCTCATGTCACTTATCCATTTGGTTTTCCGGTAGAAACAACAGTTTTAAGATACAGCTAGGTTCAAGAAGGGAAGAATTAGCCATTTTCCCAAGAAGTAGCTTTTAAATTCTGAGAAGCACACCTACTTGTGAAGAAATGTGAAGAGCGGAATTATTGTAATTTTATACATTTAATATAACTGCCCAGTATAAAGTTACTTTTAAGGGGTTGTTTGGAAAGCTGGTTAGCAGTGCAGCATGTAATTTTTAAAAATCCTGTTCCTGTGTGCTCTGATTTCCATGACACCGTTCTTCAGGGACAGCACATTTGTTATAGGAGGCTGAATTGTTTCCTTTCGCAAAGCCTTACAGGCTCTGAATCTCCTACTGGCTGCTGTCCAGAAAGAAAGATTTGTGGGTTCTGCCCAGTGTCTGCAAATGTGTGATGATATTTATATCCATTGAGTTGTTTTCACTGTAGCTAGATCTGGTAAAACACTTGTGGCTTTACCACAAGTAAAAGACTTGCGGTAAAGACTGAGAACTTTGAAATCAAATTCTGTGCTTGAAGGCATGTTCTGACTTCTATCGCATCCCTGGATACTGGGTGGGAAGGAGGATCATCCTAGTCATACGTCAGCCCTCTCAGAGGGGGGGGAAAGCCACCAGACCTTTAAAGAAAGAAGTAAAACTTCAGTTTTTGAAAGCATGATACTGTTTAAGTGTGGACAAAAAGCAGAATATTGGCTCAAGTGGGACTTCAAAGGTGATTCACAATACTTTTCATTGGTAGAGTCCTTAAAACCCAGTTCATTTTATACAGCTGTACAGTTTTGTTGACTCAAATGTCTTTCACAGATGGGACTTCTAAAGTCTTTTAGACTTTAGAAAAAGCTGCCTTTTCTTCTTATATGTTTCTAAACTGGTGACAACAAAGAGGAGGCCAGACATTTCACTTCCATGTATACTTTCATGTCTTCTTTCTCTTTTCCTCCGCAGGAAGCTTCCATTAAGAAGGAAAAGAAAAAACAAAAACAACCCAGTGACAAAACCTTCTTAATCTGGGAATCATTTACAAGCATGAAAACAATACCAATGTAATGCTTTTATAGAACATTTTTTTGCTGAAATTGACAATGATTCACTTGATCTTCATCTTAAATGTCTTCAAGATATTTACTACTTCCTCCAGATATAGAATAATAGAATGGTTCTCTCAGATTTTTCCATCTGGTGTTCCTTTTTTTTTTTTTAAAGGAGGTAAAGTTTTGGCTCCATACTTGATATATCATAAAGAAAGGATGGTCATGGCCCCTTGAAATGTGTTTGCCACCTCTGAGCTTGAAAAATCCATAGTCTAATCAGTAGATTAGGGTACTATGCAGGTTTGGCCCTGTTCCTGGCTTTGCTCTATGTTTTCTGTTTTCTACATAGTCTTAAGTAATGATAGTGGTCAATCTACCTGCAGGTTTCCTGATTTCTGAAACAAGACATACAGCTACCTTAATATCTCCTGAGTTCCATTTTTATTTAAAGTCAATAAAGGCTGACTTAGAGATCCTTAGAAAGATGTTTGTATGTGGAAATATTTTTTTTTTAATATTCTTTTCTAACTTACACTTTATCAAATGACTTTATGGCATTAGATCTAGAAATAATTTGTATTGGATGAAGCATATGGAGCATAAAACTTTTTGGCTTAGTTCTGTACATGTGACTGTAACTGGCTGAAGATCCAAGTAGCAGTGAAAGGATGTGGTAAATTTTCCTTGGAGCTGGCAAAAGTTCCCGTATTTGGAACTTTTAAAACCAGACTAGGCTGATATACTGGAAAATGTACTGTAGAGAAGACAGTGCTTTATTGGTAGGAAAATAGGCTGGGTATTCTTATAGGTCTCTCTGTGTGCAGCTGAAGAAGTTGTAAATGACAGTTGTTTTAATTCACCTTTGCGTTCCTGGTTTTGCTGGATATGGCCTACAGCATGAATGAAGCCCTCAGTCTCATGCCAATGAAAATGGCCATCGACACTTCCTTGTTCAGTTTCTGTTGTTAAGTGCAGGGTGAAATTTCAAGGGTGTAGCTAAGAAAATATTGATTTTCTTTTTTCTCCCTCCCCCCCAAGATGAAAACTTGCAGACATTTGCCCAGTAGGGCGGAGTAGGAAAGTTATCTTGATTGTGTAACTCCAGTCTTTGGCTGTGTAGCCCTGAGAACACTTGAGCAATAGATGACTGCCGTTTGCCGTTGGCTAGATAATGTTGTTGTTTCTCGGCTGTGGATTGTAGACTGACTTCCACAAAAGCCAATGGTGTGGGACTTTCCCAGACTTGCAACATCGCTGGTTTTCCAGCAGTATGACACGTCTTGTGTACAGAAGTTAAATTTCAACTGAAACACCTTCTGCTCGGGTCAGGCATCAGTTGGACAAAGCTGTGCTCGCTACCCAAGTCAGCAGCGACTGTCAGTGCGAGCGCACAGTGTACAACAAAGTCATTTTGAAATACTGTGCCACGGGGTTATGGCTGTTACTTTCTTTTACCTGCAGATGCATAACCTGCTCCTCTCCAGCTTGAGTTTCTGGAACATCCTTCTGCAGCAGATGTGGCTGAGGTGGCATCTTAGAAGCTAGAGGAGCTGGGAGCCTGACCTAGTCTGCAGAAAGGATTTCAGTGGACTTGGGTCAGATGCATGGCAACAATCAGGCATATAGGTGCAGACGGATGCAGTCATCCGTACCTCAGGGTGAAACCTGGAATACATGGATGTTTGGGCTTTAAGACCCTCGGTCTGAGAGTTTGCTGAGGGGCCTGCTCCAGAGGTCTGTGTGGACGCACGTGGTGTTTGCAGCGAGGTGTTTGGAGCCTGTGGTTTTGTTTGACTCTGAAGCTAGAGGGGTTTTTCTTCATTTGCTGTCCCTCACCCTTAGAAATAGCAGTTACAAGTCTTGAGGTTTTGATGATGTAGAAATTGATTTAATCCAATTAAAACTCCTCGGAAGTTTATCCTGTGGTTAAAGCTACTTTGTTTTGCTTGATAGCATGAAATTAAGTGCTTTGCAAGGAAAGGAATTTAACGTCTGATCTGCTGACCACTGGAGTTTTTTGTTTTGCTGGTCTAGGAAAACATTTCCAATACAATAGCTGAGTCTTTAAGTTTCATCTAGTTTTGTATTTTTGAGGGGTTTATGTAAGAATAAATGTTCAAAAAAGCGTTTCTACTTTTGTAAAACTCATGTAATACAGGATCAGTTCATATTACTAATACTTGTTTTGACTTGTGAGGTAATGGACAAGTGAAATGAATAGTAGAATAGGTCACAACTGTTTTCTTAGCATAACTTGGTGGTATTAGAAGTTGTTGGGAGACTGTAGGTCTCACTGCAGTCTGTGCTGTACCAGAAACAAAGGTGAAGCTGATTGAACACCTCCATTATTATTTGAAGTAGCAGGAATTAAAATTGAGTAGAGTGAATTTGTAATACGTGTACCTGTGTAGGCATGGTTACAAAGGGCTAGAAGATAAAGGAAAGAGTATTATGAGTTGATGTTTTCAGCACTGAGGCAGAGCTGTGCGCCCATGAAGGTCGGTGTATCTGTTATACTTCTCTCCTGACGTTGTCACAGTGCTGCCTCACTAAGTCCCAGCTCTCCAAACCTCATTGCATGTAAATAATGCCTTTTAGGTAGTGATTGCCCTCTGTCAAGTTTTGTATGCCCATCCTGCCAAGGGACCAGAAAGTTCACTGGTCATTTTTTACCCATAGCTTTGGAAAATATTCTGGTGTCACAGAAGGTGATAATGCCGCTCTTTGATGTTTATACTAGCTGCTTTTCCTTTTTAATAATCAGAGCAGGAGGAAATGTGTTGAATTAGCTGCATGACAGAAGCAGAGGAATTCATTAAAGAAAGTAAATTGAGTTCTACTCAAGTTTCAGGTTTTGGGGTTGGAGTCACAAAGCAGTAATCGTCTTCTAGCTGTTTTTAATTATTTCTTTTGTGGTACTTCCCTTGTCCATGAAACCCATATTTACTGATAGTGTGGATGAGCTTGAGAGAATAAGCAATGTCATTGAGGCTTTGAGCAGTGTAAACATTAACCTTTCCGGTGTAGTCCCTGATGTGTTTGTCAAGACCAAGGGAGAGAGAGTGGATGAGTTGGGATGTTACGTTGGGACTATGTGGTCTTCACCTGTAGTTTGCCATTTCAAATAAAACCCAGCTTGGTAGCGACTGGACTACTTTACCAACTGATGGCAGTTTTGTATCATAGGTGACCTAAATGAGTAAATGTTTGACTTCATGCAAGATTTTAGAGAAACTCCACAAGTCTTAGTGTAACATCAAGCCCCTTCTTTTATCTGATTAGAAGTTAGAACAGGACACTGAATCTGTGTCTGCAGACCATGGCATCACACAAACAGTCTATCTCATTTGTGTCCAATTTACCTGCCAGCTTGAGGTCTATGCAGCACATACTTTTTATGTCAAACTTCATATGCATTGCACATCACATATGTACGCATTAGCCCTGCTGTCTCCATTCCCTAAGAAATAATGTTCCCTTCCATATATTTCCCTGTAACTCTAAAGGAATCCTGAGAATGGAACGATCCCAAACCTACACTGTTTGGGTAACTACTTAGGTGAGGTGAATCTGAGCCTTATCCTCCCTGTATTTTGGTCCCTATCTACAAGAGGGGTAGTAATATATAGACTTATATAGGAACGGATGGTTGATTGCTTAAGCTGGGTGGCATTTATGTAGTTCTTTTTTAACACAACATGTGTATATCTAAGGCTGATGAATAACGGGCCTGGCTTGAAAAGGCAGATGTGCAGAAATGTGAACATGCATTAGCTGTGCATATCGAACGTGCATTTGAGCCATGGATTCACCAGGACGACTAATGGGACTACAGACCTCTTACAGCATAGTGCATAATGTGGTGTCCATTGTCTGGGTCACTCATGTGCAAACAGTACACTGTGTATTAAAGCTTTTGTTGTCTGCGTGGTGTTTTGTTTCTCTTCTGGTTGTTCTTATGTAGATCCACTTCTGACTTTATTGAAGCCATACAGAGATACCTGGACAGGCTGGAGAATTGGGTGGAGAGGAACCTTATGAAATTCAATAAGGGCAAGTGTAGGGTGCTGCACGTGGGGAGGAATAACCCCATGCACCAGTACAGGTTGGGGGCTGACCTGCTGGAGAGCAGCTCTGTGGAAAGAGACCTGGGAGTCCTGGTGGACAACAGGATGACCATGAGCCAACAATGTGCCCTTGTGGCCAAGAAGGCCAATGGCATCCTGGGGTGCATCAAGAAGAGTGTGTCAAGCAGATTGAGGGAGGTCATCCTCCCCTTCTACTCCACCCTAGTGAGACTGCACCTGGAGTACTGTGTCCAGTTCTGGGCTCCCCGGTTCAAGAAGGACAGGGAACTGCTGGAGAGGGTATAACGAAGGGCTACCAAGATGATTAGGGGACTGGAACATCTCTCTTATGAAGAAAGGCTGAGAGACTTGGGTCTTTTTAGTCTGGAAAAAAGAAAACTGAGGGGGGGGGGGGGATCAATGATTCTGCAGATTTGGCAGTTCTGGTAGCAGTTGGTTCTAACAGTTCCTGTAGCCGTACCAGAAAAATGCCTTATATTTGATACCGGTCACCTCATAGCATTCAAATAGGCCTTCCTTATGGTTGGTGTTGAACTCCAGCAGTATCTTAAGCATAAAGGATGTTACAATTTACATGAACTAGAGGCTAAGAACATTTTCTTTTTCGAAATGGAAAGATCTAGGAGCAACTATCAATATTTTGTCATTAGCACCCTCATAGAAAATGTGATTAAAAAGCGACAAGGAAGACATTTCCACTGCTAGTAAATATTTCTTCTCCCTATTAGCTTCCAAAATTCTAATCAAGCTTTTTTTATAATGTGGTATAATTTGCTGTTAAGAAGGGTATGTCAACATGTCCACTATAGTGTTTTACAGAGAATGTGCTTATGCGGTCAAAGTGTTACATTTTAAATCCTGCTTTTCTACAAGGACAAACTCAAATCCTGGCAGGGTTGACTCAATCCTCCATCCTTCCATAGTAGGTCTGAGTTGTCCAGTGCTCTAAACATCTGCTGGTCTTCCTCCACTCTTTGTTTTCCTTCAGTGCTTTTCTTCACCTTGATACTCCATTACCTCGAGGTGTTTTGTGCTTGTTTTTTTTTTTTTTTTTTGTTAAAAAAAAAGCCATCTGGTAAACTTCACTTGGGCAAAGAGAGAACACATTTTGGTTTTAGTCAGTTTTCTCTGAGGGTAAGTGTAAATGATGATGGAATAAATCACCTCCCAAGTACAATTCATTATAGAAGAATAAATAATTTATCTGTTGATAATAGTGAGGTTTTTTACATACTTACTGTCTAATGTCCCTCTTTCTGTGCTTTGAGTTGTTATTTAAAGAAGCTATGCAGCTATTTTTTAAAATCTTTCCTCAATCTCTTCAGTCATTAAAACTGACTTTTTTCCTTCTTTTGGAACTTTTTCTTAGGTAGTTGTCACTCATGTTTTCAGAACTGACTCTGAACGGGGTGTGCTGTCTGTTTTAAAGCAGCTTTCCTTGTGCTACAGTCAATATGAACTGCTGGCATTGCTGGGTATCAGGTTGAGTTTCTCAAATATTCCAGGAGAGAGGGAATGGGGCCGGGACAGCGTTCAGAAGAGCATTCTCCACAGAAACACTTGATATGTAGGACATCACTGTCGTGGTGGGACAGAAGATCTTGGAATATAATTTTGGAGAATCCTGAATGGTTTAAAGGCAGTTTTTATAAAGAAGTATGAAGCCAAGGCCCATACTAGTTGCTACAATTAAAGTATTTCTTCTAGTTTTTCACACAAATCATTACTCGCTAAATTGGTGTTTCAGAGAAGTTGCTGAATTTTCCTTACTTATATTGTCCTTGCTATAAAAATTATGGCTTTTGGCTTTTTCTGATGAACAGTTGGGTAATATGTATGCTGCTGAAAAGCGGCTTTCTTCTGATGCCAGGTGTTGCTACACTTCAGTGACATTAGAGAACTCATGTTTACCCACAGGAGTCATCCTGTAACATCCAGGTGTTAAAAATTATAAAATGTCTATTTATTTTGCACACTTTTTGGAGGTTGTAATTCCGCAATGTCGTTAAGTGGACAGCTTTACTGAAAAAATCAGTGCCATCCCCTGTTTCTACAAGCTGCTCGTGTTCTCTCTGCCTTCAAGGGAATAGTGCTGGTGATCTAATACAGATTAAAATGGGAATCTTCCATTTGGCATCAGCATCGCAGTACACTTGTGTAAAATGTTAGTGGAAACCCAACCTACAGGAAGCCTATGGAACTAGGTCTGTATAGTTTCCTATTTTGGGATGAAAGGCATGTAGGAATTAAGATATCGGTATAACAGCTCTTGGCATGCCGTGTGTTTTAATACAAAGCAATTTCCTTAACTACTATATTAGCACCTTTCAAAAACTATTTTAATATCTGAAGTGCTTTCTCTCCAGCTGGTGACAATGATTACCATGGACTTACCCTGTTTGGAACAACCACAGATAATATGGGTGGTTTGTTAAAGTCGAGAAATACCCATCCTTAATTTATGCACATATGCCTTAAGGGAAGAGCAAGCCCCACAGAACAGGGTAGACAGCAGAGAACAGTTCAGTGACCTTCATTTACCCTTCTTTCACTGAGCACCGCTGGATGTATACATTGGCAAGAGATTCAACAGCTTGGTCTTGTTGGGGTTTTGCTTGGTTTTTTGGGGTTGGTTTTTTTTTTTCTGTTCTTCAGAACCTTGTCAAGTTTTATGATAATTGTACTGTGCGACAGCTTTGCCCCCTGGTTATAAATTGTATACCAGCTAAGTCTGATGACTTCAGAAAAGCTGTATGTGCTGTAACAAATTGAGACCTACAGCATTCCTTCATAAATTTTCTTACTTATTTTAAAAAATATTTAGGCTCATAGTTGACCAATCAGTCGTGAAATCTTCTAATTTTGTCCAATGAGATTTGGAGAAATTATTTTTGTAAGTAGGAAAAAACATTGTGCTAATGTGAATGCTGTTTTTTCTTTGTTGAATTCAGATAAATGTATTATCTCTAAGGACATTAGCAATATAGTTTTCACCTCTCCTTGAGAATTAATAGCTTCAGAGGAGAATCTGCTGCTTTTGAAATACATGACCCTAACAGATTCATTTCCTGATCAGTACATTTACGGTATGTCTACAATACTGCCGCAGGCGTAGTTGCAGCGTGGGTAGGCATACCTGAACCAGCAACCCACGTTAAGTACCCGGTGTTCCCAGCAAGCCTGAGCAGTGTGCCCTCCAGCCTCCCCCACTCGCACTTCTCTGCTGCTGTTGTTGGAGTGAAGCTGGCAGCAGCGTGCCCGCTTGTGCTGCAGTCCGACTGCAGTGAAGATACAGCTTTAGAATTTGTTTAACGGTGTATCCCTGTTGTGTTTGTTATTCCTTGCTTTTGTTTGGGAAGTTCATTTCTAAAAAGGACTTGGGAGGAAATGTAAGTAAGTTAGGGTCGTCTTTGCTGATAGTCAGGCTTAGACAGGTTTTGACCAGCTTCGCCAGGGCTTCTGGTTGTCTGCTATTGCTAGACTAACATAGGTTAAGAATATGCATTGTTAAAATGTCAACATGTTTTAAGCACCTAGAAACATGGCACGCCGTCTCAAAGGCTTCATCATTGATACGTATCATCAGGTGGATGAAAGAGGTTTCCTGTTGATTCGAGACTGTATGCTGTTATGCCGAAGCAAAAGAAAGCACAGCTAAGCACACCACAGTAATTTTACCTTAACGCATCCTTGCCTTTGCTAATTTTTCATTAAAAGGTACTGTCAAGTGTGTATTTGTACATTACATTTCTGTGTAGATTTAGCTGTTCCGCTGTGCTAGTAACTTTTCTTTCTCATAACATGTAGAATTCTTCAGTATGCATTTACTGCAGTGATTTTAAATGTGTGGCTGTCTACTGAAAAGTGATCACAAAAAATCATGATCTCCCATACACATGACCTTCTGTGTCAAATATGTGTAGTCAGCAAGTCGGAAAATGCCCTTTTTTTTTCTGCTGGTATTACAAGCTCCCCCTGGGATCCTGAGAAGCCAGGTGTATCCCTCAAAACTGGGGAAGTGGACGAGGACCATAAACACAATCTTTGGTCTGTAAATGTTTATTCTGCAGTCATGGCAAATAATATCTAAGATCAAAATGTTAAAGAGATTATAGAAAAATGTTTTTCTTTCTTTTATTATCGATTTAGTCAGATTAGTATTTTTGTCTGGATACTTAGACAGCATTCCCACCTAAATTTTGGTTTGTGAAAGGAAAACTGTTGAGAACTCGGAAGATTATTTGTTTAAATCCTTTACTTCAAATTTATAAGATACTAACAAATCCTTAAAAATAAATAAATATTACTTCAATATCCATTCCCTGATGCTGGAAACAGAGTACAATGCAGCGTGCTTTTTTGTAGCTGCTTTGATGCTATTTGAGCAAACAAGAGTTAGTATGATTTAAGGTTACTCAGTGAGTTGATATATCAAATGAAAAATATCTAATGGTGCTGTTTCACACTATCGCCATATGCTAAATGAGTGTTCTTTGAAATAGAAGGTATGTTGTACATATCCATTCCTGAACCCTTCTTAACTTGAAGTTCAGAATGAAAGCATTCCAGGTTGTTAGGGAAAAGCAAGTCTGCCGTTACCATATGGTTTCCTTTAAAGATATTTGTGCTTGAAAAGTCTGCATTGTATTAAATTTGAAACAACACAAATGCTGTAGTATTTGGCTCTTTTTCAGCAGGATAACCTTTGAAACCTAATTCCGTAATGTAGAAAACATGCTGTTAAGCATTGTTGTTCATCTATAAATAAAGTTTTATAAAAGAGCTTTCACTTTCCACAGCTGTTATTAAAACAAAATTAAGGCTGGCAACAATGCCCCAGCTTGTGTCTTGCATGTAGTTGTTTACCGATCCCTCTGTTGAGCCTATTGTGCTAGGACAAAAATTTTGATTATTTTTTTTCCCAGATATATTATAATTTATAATGAATTACAGTATATATTATATATACATCATATAATGTCAGACTAAGATTTTAGGTTCAGAGCTACTCAGAAAAAGAGATCAGAGCTGTAAATTTCATGTGCCTTTCATGGCTCCAAAGTTGATATTCATAGAAGGGTGAGTTATCAGAGCGGGGAAGGTAAATTCACCGGTTGTCCTAAGGGATGAAATCTCTGCTTTCTTTATCCCAAACAGAATGACAGAGCCAGAGGAATTGCAAACTTTCGCTCTCTTATACAAGCTTGCTGTTATCTCCTTCTGAAATTGTGACCAGTTCTGTAGGAGGGAGAGGTTTAGTCTTCCGTTTTGTTTGGTCCTTCGCCTGTTGAAAGCCACTAACAAGAGCAGCGGTTGGTGCCAATTGCAATGTTTTGTTTTGTTTTTCCGTGATCCCAAAAAATGTCTAGTACAAACCGGACCGTGACCACCCACTCATTTCACATGAGCCATGGATCACCTGCCAGATGGCAAAGACTAACGAACATAAGATTTACTACAGCAGATCCGTCTGTCTTCTGCGTTCTGTTTAGACCAGAATAAGGCACCACCTCCTCTCCTGCCTTACGCACCCTGTCCTTGCAATGGAGTGGAGAGTGGGGAAAAACTCCCATGACAACTGTAGCAACTGTTTATAGTCTGAGGTATGAGATTTTGTTGTCCTTATCCGAGTTTGCATAAATATGGTGTTGGTTTTGGTTACAGTTAATCAGCTCTTTTCCTAAAGGAACGTTGCGTTATAATTTTGTTCCAAGCTGCATTCTAGCAAATAAAAATCCCCAAGAACCGCTCACCCCTCCCCCCAAACCTTTGCAGGCCTCAAGTGAAAAGAAATATTTCTGTTTCTGTATAAAAACTCTATTGCAAAAGGTGGTTTTGAGTCATGCACCTTGACAGTTTGCCACACAAATGTTACTTTATTAGTGATAATGTATGAAAGTGAACTGACTAGAAATACATACTAATTCATCCAAGTACAGTTGTCCACTCTGCTTCTGTTCAAGCTGAGTTAAAATGGAAACTTTAATGTGTTGGATAAGATCTTTTCAGTAGACTACAATGCTGATCAGGAAGGCTCACACTTTGAATTCAGTCAGCCGTAATGTATGGTCAAAGTCTATGCTTTATGTCTTTTTAAATCATGCTCTCTGGCAAGACATTTTTGCTTCTAGATCTAGAAAATGTAGAGAAGCATAGTTAACACAAAACTGGTGCACAATAAACTATACATTTCAAACACCCACGTTTTTGCAGATCAGATTTGTAGGGAAGACTTGAGTATGTGTTTCTAATCTCCTTATACTTGCCAAAACATAGAAAAAAGAAAAAAAGGGGAATTTGGAAATTATTCCAAAAAATTGTATTTTCTACTATTTTGTCTTAACTGTTGTAAATGAAGGATTTTATTTTGGTGGAGGAATGAAAGGAGAGAACAGCGTGTGTGATAAGCTCACGCTGACCTGAGATTTGTATCCAGAGGCTCCCTGCAAAGAATAGTGTGTCCTTTTTCCTTACTTACGTTGCAGCTTCCTCATTTGTAACGCTCTGGGGATGCCTGTGTCTCAGTGACCTTGTAGAATATTATGGACTTGAAAGCAAAGTTTTGAAATGCTCCATGGAGGAGGAAGTGGAGTCTGTGGCACAGTTACGTAGTGAGTTTTTGCTAGTCTTGCTTGCCTTACAAACAGGCCATTTGATAATTATCGTTGCTGAGTGAATCTCATCTTCACTTCTAAATAGAAGGAACTTGAGTGATGTCCCCTGGAGCTGTTTCAAACACAGATAAAAATTGGGACATCTTTGCCTGATAGGAATAGTTACGGTAAAAATTGGCTTTAATCAGTTGAGAGTAATGTTGCAGTTGATAAACCTGGAACTGGTGTTGAATCCAGCCAAGTTTGGAAGCAATCCTCTACACTGAGAGGGATGGAACTCCCAGTAAAAGGTGAAATCAGCCTTTTGGCTAGCTGTTTCTTCTTGTACGTGTTGCCTTTGTTAAGGTCATGTATCCAGATCTAAAGCTGGCTTTTGTTTGTGTCTTGGCGGGTTGCATGGTACTAAACAGAAGATGCCAGGCATGCAGGACACCTTGCAACTTCTCCTATGGGTCTTGTGTGTTTTCATAGAAAATAAGTCATAGCAAATAAGTTCGGAAGGGACCACAGGGAGTCGTATCAGTCTGCTCTCCCAAATATAGGATATAAGTCTCGTATGTGTGTACTTCGATACAAACACTAACAGGGAAAAGAGATAGGATTGCACTTTACTGGACATAAGGTCATCTTGGAAGAAGAGAAATTGCCCACTGTGATTCTATGTGAGCAGCTTGTAAGGGAAGCAGGAGCCAATGAAGCAGTGCAGAATTCATCCTTCTAGGTCCTCTGCACTGATCGAAATCACTTAGTAATTTGAGGTGATGAAAACGGGCAGGAGCTCTTACATTATAAATTCAGCCTTCCTTAAAGCCTCTAAGGAGACTCTTTCATCAAGGTCAACTGTTAAAGAGAAGGATACGGGCCCAGTTTCAGTAAAATCATCACCACTGGTCTCTTACTGATTTTTTCACACTGGTAGATGACTTGACAAAGTCATGAACACTGAGTATGCCTTTCTTTAGGAGTGACAATGTTGACCAGTGTTACGGATGGTGGGTTCCATACTCCAAAACACATATTGATCTTTCCAATCTACTTTTGAGCCTGACTTTCTCCACCTTTTGTGAGCTGTAAAGATGGAGTGTGCAAAGTCTGTTGGAGGTACTATTTTGAATCTGTTTAAGATGATGATCCCTGGCCATTTCAAACGTCACTGTAAGGAGATTTGCTGAATAAACAGGACTACTGTATCTCGTTTTAGCTAATATGAAGGACACAAGGAGGAAGTAAAGAAAGAGAGGGCAACAAAAACGTTTTGTTTTCCTGAATTTAAACCAAGAGTCTAATCTTATCAGTAGCTGTTTGCTTCACTCAGCCAAAACATAGTTAACTATACTCCTCTGGATCACTGGTTATTGCGAGGTGATGGGTGCCCAGAAACTACTGTCATCTAGTTGTTCTTTCATATTCATTTGAAATGTGTTGGAGATCTCAGGCCTTACTAGCTTGGCAAAAGTTACAAATGCCATCATTTATTCAGCACTTGAAGATTTAATGTTTGCAGACAAGGAACTCGGCCAGAGGTAGTTTAGCAGCTCTGTGATAAGGTAGCATGGAAAAGACTATTTTGCTCTGTCCCAGCTGTAATTAAGCTCTCGTTGTCTAAGGCTGTAACAATGGCACCATTTGGAAACAATACGTTTCCTTAAAAACTGGAAGGAATTCCACGTATAAACTATATATGTGTATATATGTATATAAATGGTTTTTAACATTAACATGCATATTACAAAGTAGATAAATATGCAAGAGATAAAATGAGAGGAATTTTAAGAGCTCTTACCCCTGCAAACATGTTATTATTGTAGCAAAGAAAATGTTTTTTAATGAGGGATAGGAAATAGTTTTGAGTGTGTTGCTTTGTTTCAGCCATGTTTTCACAGTAGAGTCGCTGAATGCCAGCCCTCACACCTATTGACTTTGCCTCTTTCTCTTCCCTTTAAATAGCGCAATGCTCCATAGCACCTTTGCAGTTTAAGACACATAAACTAACTCTAAAAATCTACCATCATTTCAGTGCCAGGCCTCTCAGAGCATTAATGCTTATCATACTGCCATATGGTTTGCATGGGTGAGCAGTAGAATGATGACTAGCATCCTTTTTTTCTGATATTGGCTATGTCTGTGCTTTAATTACCTTGAGGCTCCATAAGGCATAGGAACCAGCACCTTCCCTAGTTTGTTGTATTTCTTCCCAGCTGGGCAATGGAGGCCAGTGCAAGGTACCTCTATTGTAACAAAAGTAAATTCGTCTCATTTACTGCACTTACGTGCTGTTTTCCTCCACACCATGTCAGTAGCAACTGTGGCTTACACGTAGATGTGGGTTTGCTTTGCTTCTGCTTTGAACCCTGAGAAGATGCACTGTGCGTTCGCTTGGTCTTGGCATTGCACTAACATGTTTTCCATTCTGCCTGGACCACAGGCACAGCAAGATTGTATTTGCCTTCAAAAGGCCATACAGCTGTACCCTGAAGACCTCTCAGACTGTAGCATCAGAGACAAATAGCTGTTGTCTGTCTGTCTAACGCTTTTATCACAATGTGGAGAGAGAAATAGCAAAGCATCCCAGTACTGTCAGCCTGTGGAAAGCCCCAACTTTCCGAATGCTGCAATCCTTGCTTTACAGAGGCTTTACTTAGAGCATTTTTCTCGCAGCTTTTAAACCTCTTCATGTTGATTAATCATTTTCATGTCCTGACTCATTCAATCTTAAGGAAATAGCTCCAGGTCCTGGCCACGTTGCACTATAGATCAGGCTAGCTGGATAATAAATAGGCTTGTTGTTGATGTGTAGAGGAATGGAAGCACTGCCAGAAGTGTCTAAGCATGCCGGGCTGAGATGTTGGCAGACTGTTGCCAGGGGCTGCTGTGGATCAGCCGTGTATTCAAAACAGGATGTTAATTGAAAAGGCTTTTTATATGTATTATGAAATGTTTGCTTGTTTTCACATTTTTCAGGCCCTGCAAGATGTATTCATTAATAGGTTACTCCATTTACTCTTTCTTTAATGAAAGGTGCTTAATGTACAAGTCACATAGCTACACCACCTCAGGCTGTGATTTTTGTCACAATTCGCAAATTAAGTAAAGTTGAGTCTGGACAGTAAATGGACGGGCAACCGCTCCCCTGTGAAGGGGTGTGTGTGTGAGTAACAAACCTGTGCACCAGGAGCTCTTGCTGGCAGTTTGGTTAGAGGCATTCTTCCCTCTGAGTCAGGTCTGAGGCAGTGTCCTGGAGTAAAAGATTGCAGCTGGAAAGGGTATGTGATCGGTGAGATGCAAACCCATGGTTTCAACATCTTGTGCTCACCAAAGCACTCCACGTTTTTCACATGGAGATCTAGGTGTTCTGGGCAAATTCCGAAAGAGCATCTCTGTTTTCTTCCCTAAAAATAGTCTTCAAATTTGACTTAACTGAAGGATTTTTGCTTTCCCCTTCACATCTATTGCACTGTATTGTATTTAACAACTCAGTCACAGCGATGCATGGAGTTCAGCGGCAGTATAAATAATTTCTTGACAGTGTACAGTAATTGATACAGAATAATGCAAGTTGTCAGCATATGGGAAATTATACAATAGATTTGATACAGTCTTTGGATCCTTTTGAATGCACTGGACATTAGCATTTCTGCTACTCCATCTTCATTAAGATCTCTTAATGTATATATAAAATAACGAATAAACTACTGGGTAAGAGATGTTAAGAGAAGCATTTCTTCTGGACTTAAAAGCTGGTAGGTCCAGCATGGCCAAATCAAGGGGGAGGTGGGTGAATAGTGATTTTCTTCCCCATGGGGCTATGTTAGGGATTTTTTTACTGGACTCAGAAATGGACAGTTGGGTTGGATTTCCTTTTGTCTTGCTGCTCTGGTGGTCTTTTGTTAACACTCAGTTGAAATGAGGACTGTGTCAAAAATGCCTGTGCTCTTATCTTATAAGCGTCTGTCATGTGTAACTTCTGTCACTAGTAAATGCAAGATAATTAACATTTTCAATCACTGGGGGGGGGGGCAGTTCAGCCACGATACAGCTCTGACATGTCATCTGCTTGACCTCTCTTTTTACGCACTGTCCATGTGTGTTTCCTTTCAAAACTGAAATCCCAAGTGTGAATAAAAACAGGTCAGAGAACAAATTAATCAAATCATAGGGTGTGGCCTTGGTAATACATCTTGTTTTATCAATAGATGATCTGGCTTCAGGGGAAAAGTATCTAATTATCTGCCTTGTTGAAAGGGGCAAGAATTATACGAACAGGGCACTGCAAGGAATAACACTCCTTATGGGAATTCCTATGGGAAAATACCTTATGGGGGAAAAAACTCAAATTCATCATGTTAGAATGAAACAAGACAGGCTGGAAGAAATGCTGGTTGGCTTCCATCTATTGCACAGACAAGGAAATTAGCTTACTGTAAAAACTAAAACATCTGCATAAATTCTTAATGTAAGAACTGCATATACACATGCAGCAAAGGATAACAAAATTCAGGAGCAGAAAAAATATTGAGTTTGTACAGGATGACCTTCCATTTTAGTACAGAAAACAGAACTCTGAAACCGGATCTAGTAAAAACACTTTCATTTAAAATTGATTTTTATGCATGCATGTGCTTTTTCTGCAGGTTTGTTTAGTATTGATTACAAAGAAAAGACGGACCAAGATCTGTATTGGGACCTAGCTCTTCTACAGAATTTCTTTGCCCGTCTTTTAATTGCTCTTGCTATTCTGCACATATAAATGCCTCAAGATCTAGTTAAAATCTCCTTTCCATGGTATGCAAATTAGAAATAGAACTTAATTTCAAAACAAAAAGCAGTAATTAATATTTCACTTCTGCTCACTGGGCTCAGCGATGAGACAAATCTACTAGAAATCAAGGCAGCAAGAGGCACAAATACTGCTGAGCTCATCTAACTTGGCCAACGAGTCCTTCTCTTTCCCACCGTAGCAGGGAGAGTGCAGCTACATGGGGCTCCCTGCAGCGGGAGAGATGCTCTTTCATTCGGGGAGCTGCTGGAGCACTGCCCTGAGAAGTGCCGGCGGTGGGGCACAGAGCTGTTGTCTTGAGAACTAATCTCCCTACTTGACCAAGGGGGGAAACAAAAATTGCTAGGAGGCTTCATTTGAAAGAGTGTGAGGCTGCTATGCATGTGCTGCTTGGCAGAAAGGGGGCTGTACGCCTGTCTAATGTGTAACAGGCAATAGGATATCAAAGGACTGAAGAGCCTGAAGGAACAACTGAATATTCACTCTAAATAGCAGTGGGCAGCTGCCAAACTTTGCAAGGTGGAACAAGCTTTTAGCAGTGCTCTAAATGAAGAGTAGACCAACTATGTCTGTTTAATACAAAGAGTGGTTAACCATGCTGTCTTGTCTTGTGATCCCCCTCCGGTCTCGTGAGCTGAGCAAGTTTAGTCCAATACTGTTTTGATGAGAGGCCACCCGTGGCTCTCTTGGCCCGTTAATATGAGGGAACGTTTATAAGGCAGGGTAGGGGATGGAGCAGACTGCTGCACGCGTGTTCGTTTTGTGGAGTCAGAGTTTCCTTCTCCTGGAAGAGCTTTTTCTGTCCTGCAGTTTGGGTAGCATTTAGAACAGTATTTCTCATGAATGACAATCATTAAAAATCTGAAGGTATTTTTTCAAGTGAGTGGATCATCTTTCAGCGAGTCACTCTTCTGTCCCCAACTTCCCTCTGCAGTTTTATTGGGCGTCCCATTCTTTTTCAGTCTTTTCCCTAAACTCTTCTGATACTACTGCTGCGTGCCCATGCTGGAGATAAACATTTAACGCTGTGCACAGTGATGAGCAACATAAGGACACCATGTGACATAACCGCACTAGCTGAGGTTCTGCGAAAACGTGTTGTATGTGGCCTGAGGTGAGGGGGTGGCACTTGTCATTGCTGCGCCAAAAATAAGTGGTGGGTGCTGTGGGCTGGCATGGACGGCAGCAGCGAGGTGGGATGTCCACCTTATTGTCACTGGCTTTCTGTAAAAGGACTTGTCAAATTTGCTAAATCCTCAGCTGTATTGCTGCTGGAACTGGAGGTGTGAGAGGAGTTACCTTTTCAATGCCACTTGTTTTAGTTTCTCTTTCCCCCACTCAGATAGTGAATGTAGGCTGGTGAATTTCAATATTTCTTTTAACCCGTTCTTTTTATTAAATAGTTTTGATACTGCAATCCAGCAGTGTTTGGGATCACAATTTTCAGACTAAAAGGCTTTTAGACATTTTTTCCTGTGTGAATTTTAGGAGATTCATGAAAATGCTTCCGTTTGTAAGGTTTTTTAATTTTTTAATTTTTTCCCTTGCATGAGGCTCCCCTTCTCAACTCCAGCCCCCTCCATCTTGGCAATAAGCAGCTTTTGGGTCACACACTTGAAAAGTCAGCAAAAGAAAAAGATTGTAATATATTAGCGGTTTATAGTTAATGACTAGATTTTTTTTTCTCCAATAAGGAAGTACTCCCCCTTTTTATTAGGATTTTTTTTTTCTAATTTAAAAGATTTGCATTAAAATATCTAGCATATTCATAGAAGCAACAGCAGGTGGCAGAATAACTTCACTGGAAGTAGGTTTCTTGGTGCACTCAACTTTTTTCAATGAACTTCGAGAGAAAACCAGATGCATCTACATGAGATGTGACCAATTGCTACTCTAGATAGTTGTCTTAGCAGAGAATGTAACAGGCAATTCCCAAATACATGCTACAAGGTTTTCTTCAGTTTTTAATGTGATTTTTTGCTTTTCACTTCTGTAGAATAGTTAAATGCTTATTAAAAAGGTTTCTGAAGAGTTTGTAAGTGGCGCCTCAGTGTTGCAGAACAGGCATGTGTGTTAGTCACCAGCTGAAGTGTAGCAAATGGTATTTTTAGAGGAAGTGTATTTATGTAAATACTACATACATACAATCCTTTGCTTTTACAGAAGAGCATTTATGTAAACATAGTGCCATTGTTCTGCAGAGCAGTTTTGCTGTCATTTTTGAAGAAATAAGCTCCCTGGGAAATTACAAGTAAATTGTGACTAGGATTCTTCAACAATCAAAGACTAAAGTCTGTGAAAGATGTATCTTGCGGGTTGGGGAATGGGAGGGTGCAGCTGTGAATTGCATTTGATGTCTCATGTTCTGTTTAGCAACCCCTTGGCTTTCTCCTCTGGATCTCACTGGGAAAAGTTATAGCATTCGAAATCGTGAACGCCTCCAAACAATACAATTTAAAATAAATAGGACAAATAGACAGCCTATTACGTAACGGCTTCCTTCACCTTTCTCAAAAAGTATGATAGTTTGAGGTACACACTGGGCTGTAGCCAGTTGATCAGTCACAGCTGGCTGATCTAAAATTTTGAGAACTACCAGGACCAGAAACAAGGATGTAATGTAATAGTATTTTCCCTCACTGTAGCAATGGAAAAGAGACTAACGTGTGGGCAATTAAAATTTTAGTTCTCCTTTAAAGGTCAGAGATCATAGTAGTGGTGGGATATTGTGCTCTTAGTTTTGGTCCTGACATGACCTTTTTTATCCTGTAATTCTGCGGACATTGCACACACACGGTAACACGGCATGGCTGCTGACAGAAGTTGTCCCATCCTCCCGCCATCCAGACCGGGAAACTGCATCTGTTCTTTTGTCCAGTTTGGTTTATGACCACAAACATTTTCCTCCATGGAATGGGCAGAAGTTCAGGGATGAGAATGAGAGAAATGAAAGCGCAGGATAGCTTCTCGTTTCAGTGTCGTTTTACACCATTTAAAACATGTGTTAAATTACAGTCTCATATAGTGATTGTTCTGTGTAGAAAAGATACTAGAAATCTAAAGATTAGAGTTGTGCAGTTTTATTCCATAATGGATACCTATAAAGATGTCCCCAGGGGAACACAGGAACAGTAGTTGTGCCAATAGTGTGTTTTCTTAGTTTTGAAACCATCTAAAATGGTTTTATGGAAAAATTACTTCCTATTCAGATTGCAGTTGATATTATCTGCAGTAGCTGGAAATGGCCTACGTACACAAATGGCAAAACCTCAAAGGCTAATACAGCTATCTCAAACTTACAGAAATGATCTTTATAGTGCAGCACATGTATTTAAATGTAAGGTGTTCACATGCAATAATATGCTATACAAATCGACATTCTGAAGGAGAAGGAAAACAGTTAATGCCCAGGTATCTGGGGTCTGATACCTAGGCCTGAAGGACACCACACTGTAGGTTTGGTGTCAGATGGTGAGTTTGTGGAGTTCTAGCAAGGCCTGGGAACAGGGGAGTCACGGATGGGTGTTTTATGCCAAGGCATATGAGGGAGTTTTGTTTTATGCCATGAAAAACAGTAGTGGTACAGAGAATAAGTGTACAGATCGGCAAAAATATGGTGCCTGTATAGAGTGAGAAGAGGAACTTGTGAGTGTCTGTGTGTGTTGTGATGCAGCAGTTTTACAGTGGGTTTTTAAGGAGTTCATCCACTTGAATGTGAGCTTTGCCTGAAGTCCTAGGTGTGTTCTGGGCAATCCTGTTGATGCATTTCTCTTTAATTTGCCACTTCAGTATTTTTTTGTTACCCTTGTTCCTGACAATGCCTCATCTCTGTTATTTGAAAATAGCTGCAGGATCAGGATAAGTATTTGTGTAAGGTTTTTTTCATTGAGAACGTTATTTAACACAACCATATTGTTTCTCTAAGTGGTTCTTATCCCCTATCTGTTTTTTCTTCCCAGCAGGTTCTTTGTGTACTTGCTTTAGACGTGTTTCAGGAATTTGTTTGTTTTTATGTCTTTGTTTATTTGCTTTTCCAATTCCATCATAGCTCTCTAGATTTCATTCTTATATATTTACTGTTGTAATTTATTTTCCTCTCCATCAGCTGTATTAGCCTGAATGTTCATTTTCTAAGGTCTAGTTCTGTATTGAAAATCATGTTTAAATCTTTCACTCTATTTATTATTGGGGCTGTCTGTGTTTTCTGAGATGTAGGCCTTCTGTAAAAACTGGAGGCTTTTAAATTTACTTTTCATCTGAAACGCTTTTAATTTCAGCTCTCTCTTATTAATTTAGCATCACTAGGCTAGCTTCTGAAGTTTTCAAACTGCGGGCACTAGCGTCAGATAGTTATGCACTTGTGATATTTCCTGGATATGCCAGGTATCTCTCAAATGCTCAGTGTTGACCCTTGATTACAGATTGTAAATGAAGCAACTAAAAATCTGAATAGGCTTAATTACCTTTATTAATAGTAGTGTTGGTATTATTAGTTTCAACTTTGTACGCTCACTGTCCTTGTCCTGGAGTGGGGAAGAGAAATACAGCTCTACTTGTAACTTCATTATGTTCTAATGGCGTGGGTTTGTGTTCATGAAGATCCAACAATGCAGTACATTCTCTGCTATTCTTTCAGTATAACATTACTTTGATCTACCCAAAGCCTAGTTCCTCCTCTATGGCCAGATACTGATTTTTGTTCGACAGACTTTTTTTTTTTTTTAGCATATCTAATTTGCCTAAATCCTATTCTGTTGCTGTATCCTCTAGTTAGACACCATTTCCTTTAAGCTCTTGGTAGGGTACATTTATATTTATTTTTGAAAATGTGCATATTTAAAATACTTGCTTGCTTGAAACTTGCTTGAAGACACCTTGTTTCTATAATCTCAAGCTGTCCATCTTCCAGTTAAGCTATAATTTCTTTTTCCCCTGAAATACAAATTTTTATGACTGCATGCAATTTGGTAGTGCAGTAGCCAGACTAGTTGCAACTTACACTTACAAGAGTATGCAGTCTCTGCCTTATACAGCATTTTGTCTTTTAATAATCCTTTTGCATTGCAATGTTAAGTAGAATGCTATGAATACTGCCAGATCTTTTCCATTAACATCTGATTGAATTCTTTGGCCTCAACTCAGGAAAGCACTTAAACATATTTTAATTAGTGTTTTAAGTATATACTTAAGTTTAAGTATATACTTATATTGAGTACATGCTTAAGTGCTGCCTTGAGCAGGAATACTTTTTCACATTGTTCTTTCCTTTTGTCTCTCTTCCTTCTGATATTTTGTTTTCCACAAATAGGTGTGAACGCTGTACTATTAACTCTTTCTGGGCCTGACATTTTTTACTATCTCCAATGAATTGAGAAGATATTTTAAAGTTTGTTATTACACGCTTTCTTTACGGTCTTCTGATGCTTTTGGTGAACATCATAACCTCCTTTTTCAAAACTGAAAGACTCTCTTGATGTTTCTGAAGGGAGGTAGCCTTTGTCTGGTTATCTCTTACAGGTATATGCAGATAACTTACTGACTTACCAGTTGCACTTAAACCTGTGTTAAAAGAGTGCTTCCAATCCTGGTTGTGTGTTCTGAAATATTTGTCAGAAGAAGAATGACTGATAGGAAACAAAGTCCCTAAGGGCCAAAATGACAACAGCAGAAAGTATGCGCGCCAAGCTGTGATGTTCAACTAGGAGGAGGAAAAGGAAAGGAAGACAAATGTATCCCTTTTGGAATATAGTTCTTGGAGCATTTATTACTATTCCCTGATCAATGGTTATCATGTTTAACTTAAACTTGGTTTGATCCAAAGGTACATAAATGCTTGTGAAAATTAGAATCATTTTCTTATTTTGCCTATCAGCTTATTCCAGTATCTTCAGTGTCCAGACTGAGGCAAGTGAAATAAAATTGGGAGTGGAGATGTGCAAAATTTCTGCAAGGATGTGATTTCTCTGGGTTTTCCCCAAGATGTTCCCTTTTTCTGACTTGACACCTCTAAACTCTGAGGGGAAGATAGAAATTGGGACATGCAGGACGTCTTAGCTGCCTAACTTCCAAATAAATAGACACTGCTTATGCCAGACTTCATAGTGCTTCCCCAATGTTCTAGACCTGTCATATTTGCTGTTTAGATGCTGTATAGCACAGAATGATACTTTTTGCCTATTAAGGATGATTTGTAGGTCCATTGTCTGCCTCCGGTGGTATTGCTTCCTCTCTATTCAGCCCCATATCTGCTGTTTTCCTTCGGCAGCCTGAAGTGTTAAGATAGACACGTGCTACCGTAATTTCAAGGTATCTATAAGGTATTTCCATGCTATTAATACCCTGTTTATTACCCATTTGGGTTATATGAATTGCCTCTCAGTGTTCCTTTAGTTGCAATTACTAACAAACAAAAAAAAGTGACTCAGAAGCCTCCTATCTTTGTGAAACACTGATGTGGACTGTAGCATTATACATAACCCCGCTTGGTTTTTTGCCAGTCTGCAGTTGCTTTTTTAAAGCTGTTTGACGCTGAGCACTGTCATGTGGCCTGTAGTAGAGAATTATTTCAGAGATTGCTCAGCTACAAAAGTTCAGTGTAAGCTATCATTATCTTTGAGTGATGGACATACCAAATCATAAAAACGCCGAAGTCATTCTTTAGTCAGAGCTGTTATTCTTTCTTTCATTTCATCATGTGAAAACACTACTCGAAAAGTTCTTTTTGAAGGTTTAAATAAGAGTATACTATGTTGTGCCTGGTCTTTTTGGTAAACGAATGTGTTCCTCTCCAGAAGTACTTCCTTTCCTGTACAGCCACATAGTCTCAAATTTGATGCTGTTAGACAACAGCCTGAACAACTTAGGTCAGTCTGGCTCTGAACTCTTTCCTCTGAAAATTCTCTTTCTTTGAATTTTAAAGCCATCAGCTGTAATGCCTTCCTTTAATATATTTTCCACTTTCTAGCAGACTATTGTGTAGTTTCCTATTTTCTTTATAGAAGAGAGAAGGTAATGGCAAATCTGGCCTTTGTGCTTTAGAAAACTCAGATATTTTAGATCAGTGGGTGCTTTGTAAAAACCTTTTGTAAAAACCTACTGCTTTGCATCCTCTGCATTTGATTTGAGTTCCACGTTCAAATAAAATTTGCGTAATCTGGTCTAGTAGAAGGTGTCCCTGCCCATGTCAGGGGTGTTGGAACTAGATGATCTTTAGGGTCCCTTCCAACCCAAACCATTCTACGATTCCATGAAAATTAGAAAGCTTAGTGGAAAGGCTAGCCAGAGCTAATAGGTTTTGCTTTGTGCTATGCTGAAACAAAGGTTTCAGGTGGTTTTGGAAAAGAATAGTTGTGTGCAGTTCCTCCAAACTCTTTAATACTTCAGGCTTTACTCTGCTACAGCTTTTTGGGGTGATGTGCGTCTGTCTTTTGCCTTGCATTCTGGGAGACAGATAGAGTCTTCTTCCGTCTTGTGGGGCATTTTGAGGAAAGGGGTGTGTATGCATGGATATTAGGAAACTGTGTACTCGTAGCTCTTTCAATTCCCTGCAAAATTCCCCATCGGTATCAGACAGTATATCCCCATAGTTGTTGTTCCCTTTAGCCATTCTTCAGTTCTTCAGATTTGCTGCCTTTTTATTGCCATTTATAGAGTCCTGTCAGACATTGACTCCCTTTAATGCTGGCAAGATCTTCCAAACTCCTGTCTCAGTTTTCTGACCTGTAAAATGCATGGAATAATTCCTATCTATCTTTTTTTGAGATTCAGGATCTGAGTGTTTGTAGTGTTTTGAGAGCATTTCTGAAAAATATCATACAAGGGCACTTTTTCGTTGTGTTTTCATCATGTTAATTTCTTTTGTTTTGAGAAGCTGTCATATATATGCCTTTGTGTGCGTCATGCACGTTTATGTATGCTTAGAATAACTGCTTGCTAGAATATATAGATTATATTTAATTACTACCATCCTGCATTACTCAAGGGTATTAGGATTTTAATATTATCGAGTACGTACTCAGTCTGAAAGTATTTTCTGTTTCAATTAATACTTTGTCCATTTTTTGCCCAGGCGGTTTTAGATGCAGGCAAAGAAAGCAGCTGTCCAGAAGGCAGAGCGGCAGGGTTAGCAAAACACTTCCAGTAAGCAACAAACATAACTCTTCTGCGTCCTTCTGCCTATGTCTGAATGTCGTGTGCCTGGTTTGAGGGGGAAGATGGAAAAACAGTTGTGCTAGCATGGAGCTGAGTTGTGTTGCCCTTCTCCGGCCTAAACTGCCACACTGCAAGGCAGGTTTTTTGAGTTCCAGCTTGGTCTGGGACAGAGGAGGTGGGAAGGGAGTGATCTGAAGTAGCGTGCCTGGACAAGCCTTCTGACGTGATCAAGATCTGGGGCAAAGAGCACATACACTGAGCCCATACATACTGCATCTTCGTGTGTATGTCTAAAACTGTGGTCATAGACTTCAAAATTGAATTGTGTTGTGGCTAGACTCTTGCCAAATTGGATTTGTACTGCAAACAGACTCATCATCATTAGTTAACTTTTTCCTACTTCGTGTTACAAGTTCTCAAGATTTTATTATGAATCTCACAGAAGTGGTTGGTTGAGGTTGTTCATGTGCTCCTGCTAGTGGAGTTATTTCAGTGTTATAGAAGCTTAAGAAAAAACTTTAATCTCCAGGATTGGAGAGAATCTGGATGCTAATGACACAAACCAGGAAGCAAATAAAAATATAGTCCTATCTAATGTCTTTTTAACTCTTTCTTTTTATCCTCAAAGTGCTATGAGTTCTAAGGAGAACAAAGAATGGACATTATTTTGCACCTTCCTGGTGCCTTCCTGGCACCTAAAGCACCTTCTTGGTTTTCTGGTCCCCAAAAGATAATGCTCCACACTGGCAAGGTGGAATTGGCAACCCTCTGTATCTAGATTATCTTTTAATCACCTGATTCTGATGATGTCCCCACAGAACATCAGAAAAAGCTTGTAACTTAGTAATATCTGTGGAATTTGTGCTGCTGTGACCTCTTCAGGTTCCATTGAGTAGATGGGCTTGAACAGTAAAGTTCGTATCCATCCTTTTCCCAAATTGAGGAGCGTTTAGATCTACGGGATTGCAGTGGGTCTCCATTTGTTCTTGAGGCTGGCTCTTGCTGTTTGTAATCAGAATAGAAATTGTGCCAAAATTATGGTGGATCTTTCTGGTAGGGGTTGTTGTAGATATGCTTAACGGTTTGTACTGCCAAGAGACATGGCTTCTTGCAGAGTGAGAGCAACTTCTTTCTATTTATGGCCGCCTTCCTTGAAGTATAATGAAACTTGAAGCACTTTCTTCGCCTCCAAAGCATGACGGGCTCTGTGCCGTGTCATAATCTAGGCATGCCAATTGTGTTGCTCTCATTGGTATTTACTGTTCGTATTTAGAGCAGTTTGCATTCCTGCAGGAAGTTCTGTATTCATTATTTGTTAATCATACCTTCTCCCTAGTTATTTGTGCCTCTTCTCCTTTCTGTTTGAAACTCCAGTGCAGGGTCAGCTCTTGGTGAAGCCATTGCAGGTGGCAGTTCCCTCAATAACAATTCCTTTCTTGCTCAGAAGCCTGAACAGTCATTGAGATGGAGTTTGGACTGAAATCTAGGTAATTTCTGATCTTTGCTCCTGCCTGTTAAAAAGGTCAGCTTTTTACATCTGAGATGGAGTTTCTTATTTCAGCGCTCACCTGCTCGTGTGTATGTGTGTCTGTCAGTCTCTCTCACCCTGTGCTTTTGCAGAGGGGAGTAGAATATTTTTCCATGATACTTACACAAATGTGTCTGGCTCCTTATTTAGCTTCATATTTTAAAAGTAGTGCGAGATCTGCATCTATTGGTCTTGTAAAACCCTAAAAAATAGCTGTTGTTTGCCTTTTACTGGCACAAGAAAGACTTGAGTTATCCAGTTCAGAAAATAAATTAGTACAGGCCTGATTTGAAGTTATGCTGCATTCCTGTTATTTTGTTGTCTTCGCTGCTCTGGAACTATTCAGTACTCCCTGCTCTATAAAATAGGTCTTTAAAACACCCTCACTAAGTTCAAGAGAGACCAAAAGTTGTTCGTCAGGACACAATCCCAGCTAACATTTAAATAATAAGCCGGCATCTGTTTGTTTGTTTCCTTTGGTTTTAAATACAGTGCTAATACTTTACGGTAAGTTAAAACATACCGAAAGTTGAGCCACAAGTAATTTTTCAAATTTACCCGTCCCATTTGTGGTGCTAACCAGTGATACTTTCAGTCCATTACCTGCCTCAAGCAAAGGGGAAGGATTTTTTTAAAAAAAAAAAAAAAAAGAAAAAAAAAGAAAAAAGATAAGAAGGCGGCCTATATGTTTTGGGGGGGAGGGGGTGGAGATTTGGGAATTTTTTTGTTATAAGACTTATCCAACCCCATATTTATAGAATGTATAGTCATCAACTGTTACTGCTAAATTGTATCTAGACGTTGCCCAGCTGTGCCACTGGAAGACTCTGAGAACCCTTGGTGGTTTTAATCACCCTTCACACAGTGAGTTCAAAGCATTAGGAAAGCAAAGTACTGAATCCCACAACACTCTTACGGGGTAGGCATTATGCCTGCTTTGAAAACGGGGCACAAAGAATTTATTATGTCAGTAAGCAGTCACAGCTACTTAGCATCAGAACCGGGATTAGAAAACATGCGACCGGACTTCTGCTCCCTCCCGTTCCCTCTTGAGAATGAATTGAGGTGAAGAGTTAATGGTAAAATAGAAAAAAAAAAAAAAAAGTATAATTTTTAAGAAGCAATTTACTGTAAAACAAGCCATAGTCACTTATCCTTAGTTAGACCCAAGAAATAGCCAGTGGCAAAACAATTTTGTTGAATTATTATCACTACTGCTAAAAACTGCTCTCTAGTTGATAAATGTTTTGATGATTGCAGGAAATCAGACAACATAGCTAAAGGGTTATATGCCATAATTGCCATGCTGCCTGCAGAAGATGTACATCTCCACACCACACAGGGCATTTTGCAAATTATCATCTGTCTAAACATGGAAGAGTTTTTACTGAGCAGTTATCTTCAACCTGTCACACACTCTGCTCTGCTACTGCACCTTGGTTTGAAGTCCAAGCATCTTCCTCTGAATTACTTTTATCTTTGTTTTAGGAACTCTACAAATACATCCCATTCTTTCCTGAGAAAGTCTCTGCTGGGCCACTGTTCCACATGCACATGTCAATCCCAGTGTGTAGCATCCAATAGCTCCTACCCTCCTGCCCCATGCTTATATCTGAAGATGTGCTTTCAGCCTGACCTGAATCATCTTATTGCTTTTTTTGCTCCTGATTTCCCACAATGTTTGCTCATACACCTCAATCCTATCCAGAAACGCTTCTCTAATCTAGGCCTGGTTTCCCATGCCTTTGCCCATGTATCTTGCTCCTCACCGGAAGAAGCTACTCCAGTTATGGGGCTTCAGAAAGTCTACTAGCACACATCTGTTCTCTTGACTAAAACATAATCTGCTCCTCTGCGGTTTTTCTCTAAACTAAATTAATGAAATTCATTCCTAACATTACTGTCTTTGCAATTTATTACTGAACTCCACAGTGGAGACTCGGTTGTGGTTTCTAGAGAAGGACTTTGGATGAAGCAGTTATGATGGAGTCCAAGGAGAATGCATAATCCTGTGAGTTTTAATAGCAAGTTAGGAAATGGTATAAAAAAAAATATTGCTAGCTGCAGTGAACAATTAATCTAGAGCTGCTG
The DNA here is from genome assembly GCF_964199755.1 of Larus michahellis. Taxonomy (NCBI): domain Eukaryota; kingdom Metazoa; phylum Chordata; class Aves; order Charadriiformes; family Laridae; genus Larus; species Larus michahellis. The sequence continues at coordinate 54,235,744 of NC_133899.1, read as the reverse complement.
TAAAATTTCAGTTGGTTGTCCAGAAGACAATTAGGTGCTTTTCTCTGCTGCTTTTATATGTAAGTTGTAGGATGTGCAGCAGATCTCTGAAGATTTGACCCAACTGTGCCCACTTGGGTAATTTGAATGAGGTGCAAAAATTATTTATCTCAGTTAAGATTAATTCTTAAAGAACAGATGCTTTCTAGTTGTGAAATATCTGAAATTTTGTACCGTTCCTAAGGTTTTCCTAAGGTTTAATATGACTGAAGGTGCCACAGCCTGTTTTTATTCACCTGATGTCAACTCTCAACATTTCTGTACTTCTAGTAACAGTTGTAAATAGAATGGTGTACCCAAATAGCTGAATAAATAACTCTTTCTTTCTTTCTTTTTCTTTCTTTCTTTTTTTTTTTTGATGTTTACAAATAATTACATAAAAACTGAGGTACCAGTAATTCTGGTAGACCTGATGTGGAGCTGTTCTCAGTGATCACCAACTTCCCAAACAAATTGATACCAAATTTTAAAAAGAAAAAGAACACCTTTGGGTTTGAATTGATTTGCTTTTGCAGGGATTTCACTATTATCAGTCTCTTAGTTTGATTTGTTTTAGTATTGGGGAAAGGTTTGCCAAAACAACCCTGCAGGGCTGATCCTCCCTGCGACACAGAAGAGATAACAAGCTTTACAGTGTGCTGCCTTGTGCATGTATTGAAGCAGTGACCTTGAGGACTGGGTTGTTATCTGAAGAGACGAGACATTAACTTGAGTATAGTTTCATGGGTCCGTGATTTTCTTTGGACAGTCTCAAATACTATTTTTCTGTATTAGGCAAAGCCAAAGCGGAGTGGGTCATGCTGCGGTCTCAGCACAAAAATGACTCCTTGCATTTTTCTGAGTTCATTTTCCATCTTAGGCCTTAACTTTCAAAGAGGTTTCTAATGATTCATATTTCCAAGGAAAGTACATTCCAATTTAAGCGAGTTAGGTAGGTAAATAGAAATTTATCATTTTAAAATGTGACATAAACGGCAATTTTATTGGGGAAATACTGACTAACTCTATTTCCTAGTGAAAGGATTTAGAAGAAATAGGATACAGAGGCCAAGACAATGCCACTGAAATTCCAGACTATCTTGAGCCACAAGATACTTTTTCCGCCCCCGCCCCCGATACTGAAGAGAAGAAACCTGACTGATTTATGTCCCTCCCCTCTTCTTTCCTCTGGGTAATATCAGATCAGACATGTTTGGAAAACAGTCATGCACACACATGGGTTTGGGTTTTTTTCTGTTTTATTATGGACTATTATCTTTAACTCGTAGACCGTTTTTTTTAATCTACTTTTGTGGAAGAAGAATTTAGGATAATCTAACTCCTGAGAAGCAAAGCTTCCTAAAATGCTGTAGCAGTTTTCAAAAAGAGCTAATAAAACTTCATAACACAATGCACTATTGTGTATTTTATATAGGTTGCCTTTTTTTTTTTTAGGAAAAATTGCTTCAGAATATCTTAGTTTATAAAAATGTATTGAACATTATAAGTGGAAGGATGTTAAAATTTAAAGCTCTTTCCATCTAACTTTGCAAGTTTAGGAGACAGACAAAACGTAGCCAAGCAATTTTCCTTTGCACTGTGTTAGAGGTATGTTGATCTATTACAAATCTCAAAACTTCCAATTTCAGCCTGATGAGACTAAAAGATGTTGACTATTAAAACAGTTACTGGTACAGCAGAAAAATACTACTCAGCATTCAGACTGGTGTGCTTAGCTGTACCTGCTATATTTTGTACATTTGTTGCATTTTAAGGGAGGCTGAAGCTACTGATGGTTTTGAAATATTATAAACATTTCTGGTAGAAATTAATTACTGGCTAAATTGCAGGCTAGGCTGAAAAGGGTGCAAATGCAATTCAGTATATGAAAATGTCTAAAATGTAATGTTAATATATACCTGCAGCTTGTAGTAGATATAATTTGCAGCTGTTCATTCTGACATGTTCTTTCATACATTTCTGAGCCCTGGGTCACAGGGAAGTGAAACCGATGGTGACTTGAGGGACTGTTTGTTTCAGCAGCTGGGTGTTTTGTTTTCTGGATGATTTCCACTCTTTTTTTTGCAGCCAATGCATCTATAGAGGATGATAACTGAATTTTGCTCATGAGAGCATTTTGAAATCACCAGGGGCACAGTATTCACTTAAATGGGCCTTGGTTGCACTAAATAATGCTGTCAGTGCCTAGTTTGCTCCTGCTTTCTTAATAGCCTTCTCCTCATTTTGTAAAAATTATTGGTATATTGGTTTGATTGTCAGGCTTCTGAGCAATAGCAGTTACTACCCTAATTCTCGACAGACCTGCTAAATTGCCTCAGGCAAATTGGGGGATGGAGATATATATCCAGATTCCCTGTTACCCTGTACTCAAGATCTACTGACTATGTGCGCTGAAATAAAGCTACACGATTATCTAAGGAGAGCCATCATAGATAATTACAAAAATCCTGTCTGTGTCTGAAACGTGTTCAGTGAAAGGCAGCAGCTACCAGAACACAGCAAGAAAAGAAAACTCTCTAACAAGCATCGTGTAAAGCTGTGATCTCTAACATCACTGTAGGCTAGAAGAGATTCGCTCCACTTCTGTGATGCTGATAAGAGTATGTTGAGTGTAAAACAATGTAAGCCATGCGATGCCGTCTGGTGGTGGTGGTGTTAGTAGCTACCTGCCTGTAAAGGTTAAATGAATAGACAAGGGGGAGCAAATATTCCTGTAGTCCTCTCTTGCCTGCCTAAAAAGTAAACAGAAAGGCTCCAGTGTGGCAGGGCAGGCGAGGAAGTATGGATTGCAGGGGAATTGAACAGCAAAGCGTTGATGGGATTTCTAGTACATCCTAAAACTGCTTTCTGCTGCTTCCACGAGGCACCGAGGAGCACTCTGAACTAACACTGTCCTCCCTCTAAAATTGTTGGCATAGGGTCACCGTGTGGGATAAGGTGGAGCTAGGGAGAGTGTTTTAAAAGCCGTTCAGCACAGCTGTAAATTACAGTAGCCCATTGAGCTGTTCCAGTTTGCATCCAAGACCCAGTGAGTCTCTTGTGACCCGCTGCCTTGAAGGCTTGAAGGAATTAATTGGAAGGAATCTGAGGAATTAATGGAATTAATGACATTGAGATTGAGTTGTGCCTTATATGCTATACGTCTCCAGATCTGCATGTGTATGTTACCATAAACAGTCTTTCTGATGGGCTTGTCAAAGCATCAAAATCAAATAAAAAAGCTGGTACACTAATTATCAGTTTGAAATAGGCCGTGAGCCCTAAATAGGCCTTTGTTAGGAGTGTTTGATTAGTTGAGTTCATATTCCTATTTAGGTGTTAGGAAAAAACTAAATATAGACAGCTGTAGAAAAACTAAACAAAATAAACCCCAAGTACACAAAGAATTATAAATATATAATTTGCTGGATAGATAATACATTGTCCTGAGATGTCCTATAGTGCTCAAGTGAGTATGAGCCCTTTCAACTCTGTCCTTGAAGTCAGGGTTTAGGAGCGGTAGTAAAGATTTGTGATACCTTTAGCCAGTTTGCTTAGTGTCTGAGCATCTGTCTCTACAATAGGAGTAACAATACATTTATTCCATCACACGGTAGTGAGATTTAATGTCACAGAATTTATGTAGGTCTGGGTAAATTTGAAGTGCTGGACAAAGCAGGGTAGGTGCATGGCAGAAGGTCTGAACTCAGCGAATGAAAGGAAGGATCCTTCCGTCTGCTTTCTGATCTGCTAATGAAAGCTAATGAGTGCCAATAAACTAAACTAGGTTTTTTCATTGAGAAAAAAATAAGCATAAATGTTGACTTCCTTGCAATCTTATTAAAGAGTAGGAGACGTACTCAGCTCTCCTCTCAGCCTGGAGCATGCTGGAGCAGAACAGAAGTTCTGTACTACTTTGCTGCTGTTCCAGACAACCCAGTTTCTTCCCCATCCTTCAAAAACAAACCAATTAAAACAACCAAAAACCCTGTTGCTGAGAACAGCGTGTGATCTAAGAGTGAACTGTGAATTTGGAAATATATTTTCTTTATTCTTTCACAAGACAATTTGGCATTCATCAGAAAACTCCCTGTTAAGTGGTGCCCTTTGCCGCTTTGAGAGTGCAGAAGGTCTTGGCTGTAAAAGTTGCCTGTGGATTACAGTGATTTCCTGCGAGGTACTCCGCGTTGGCGCAGCTGGTGTCAGAGCAGCCTCTTACTGTGGCCCCTCGTGAGCTAGGCACAGGAGCTCCGTTCAGAAAGCCATCGTTACGCAGAGGCTGCCGGGGAGGGTGGAGGAGAGGGAAGGTCTTGCTGGAAACCAACCCGGAGCTCTGGGCAACTGGCAGGGTATGAAGGCGGGTGGCAATCCCTCTGGGGGGGGTGTCTTACGCATGTCTCTGCAAACAGGTCTGTGCAGGCCGCTGGATGTGAAGGCCTTCCAGGCACACAAACCTTTCTCGCCGAGCAGCACAGCGCGAGGGTGCTGCGGTGCGGATTTCGAAGGTTACATTTGTGTTGGCTGCATTCCTTGTTCACAGAGGAGGAAAGGCTGAAGACCTTTAGGCTATCGCTGGGTGGTAGCTATTTCAACTTGAAGACGTGTAGCTGCCTGAGAACAGCGTGCTTTTGTTTTGTTTTGTTTCTTTTTTTCTTCTGGTGGAAGTTTTATTAATTCATTGTGATTATTTTTAAGCAGTTGGCAGAGATGTGAATAGACGCTTTACTTCTCCAGAAGGCTTATGGAATAAAATTGCATAACTTTGTACTTTTCCTATGCAAAGCAGGATAAATTGGATGTAAATACAGCGGCCAGTCTCTGAAAGATTCCTTGGTTTCTTCCGACTCCTATTTATACCCAGTGAAATCCAGTGACTATAAAATGACCTCTGCTGCTATGAATTACCTCACTGAGGGAGGAAAGAGGAGAAGCTTGGGTAGAGATACCGTGGCAAAACAGGAGGTGGAAGTCCTGTCCTAGGAGCTCTAATAAGGTTACAGCTAGCAGCAATGTGACCTGAGCAACAGGTCTCTAATCTTTTAAAAGGACTTTGTGTGCCTTCCAGAGAAGCATTACTTTCTTGTTTCTATGCTGTTAGTCTGTTTAATTGTGCTTTTTTTTTTTCTTTCCTGGATGTGATGAAAATAGGTAGAGCTGAAATTCCTCTGAGGCAAGGCCAACACTTGTTGCTAGATTGCTTATAGGATTAGGAAGTGTTTCTCAATAGGTTTCCAGTGGTTTGTGTGTATATATCTGTTATTCAGGGAATTATGCCAAATTCCGGTGACATTGGTTGAGATGTGAATTTGAACAGCTCTCAGCACAGAGGCCTCCTCTTTGCCTTCAGTCAGGGTAGCTGCTATGCCTTTGTGTCTGAAAACATCTACCTACTTCCCTCTAACGTGAGCATCACCGTTACAGCCTGTGCCTCTGTCACTTATAAACGAGATGGCTGTAATGGGTGCTTTTTCTTTCATCTGATTTAGATTAGCAACAGTTGTTAAATGTGGGCACTTGTCTGTTGCTTATGCCCGCCGTGAAGGAGCTTCGTGCTTTCTTTGTTAGCTACAACCATTTCAGTACCACATGTAAAATTACTTTTCAGTATCTTTGCTAGTTAGGCCTTGATTAAACACCAGAAGTGGTGTTTGACTTTGAACATAGGAATTTCATTTATTATAAGGCTTTTTACTTGTGATGGCTGGGCTCTGTAGAGTACTTGACATTATTTTAATTCTTCCCTACAGAAACCTGAGATGCTGGGGCTGGTGGCCGCTCATACTGGGTGGGTGTGGTGATTTGCTTGGATTTGGGTTGATAAACTGTTGGGTTTTCTCTTCTTTATTTGCTTTATACAAGCCAAAATAGTTTACATTTTCTAAGAATGAAGATATGTGTATATATTTAATCTCCTCTCATAGTGATAGTTGCGATATGAGTATATTTGGTTTGCTCCTGGAGCCCAGAACTGTCTCAATTTGTGCAGAGGCTTTTCACCAGAGAAGCCCACTCTCCTGCGAGGTGAGCCCCTGCAGAGCATTGCCGCAGTAGGCAGCTTCGAGTGCCCAATAGCTGTGGACACTTGAAATTCTCTCTTTAAAACTTATTTTGTTTAAGAGCTCTCAGTATTGCAGTTCAGACTTTCACTTTTTCTGTCTACAACTCCCTGATTTTACTGAAAATGCACAGTTTTAAGGAAGATTTCTTCCTTGTGAATATTAGGTACAAGTCCTGCTGATGTTGTTGACAATTTTTGACAGCTTTTGTGGCAAATGGCTACTGATGCTGAAGAAAATCTCCCTGAAGAAACAGGAGTTGAAAAAAAGCTAATTCAGTGTGTAGCTTAGATGACGATCACAAGTGCCCTATTACTATGACAGACAGTGGTAATTTAGGGTTTTTCCTTGAGCAGACCGATGCCAGTCTGGAGGAGCTGTGACAGGTTCCCAAGGAGAAGGCTGCGGTTCTCACAGCTGTTTGAAGCCTGCTGCTTCACCCCAGGTTTCTCACTGTTCCCTTTTTCTGTTTCCAGGGTTGGTGCCTGCCCCATCTGGCTTGTGGTATTGCTTGGTGCACTTTTCCTTTTGCTGGTGCCTCGACAATAGTCACCATTGTCTCGACCCCTTACTGACCCCTGGAATGCCTCATTAAAAGCTCTGTGCTTCAGGGGAAGGGAGAGGAGTCTTCTCAGGGACCGCTATGAAGAACGGCTGGGGATCAGTAAAACTTCTTTTCTTCCTTCTCTGGCAGGCAGAGTCAGCATCCCAGCCCTGCTGACTGTCACTTGTATTTGGTGCTCTCTAGTGACATTGCTTGAGACCAGTGAAAACCACAAAATACATGAACTAATAAGGGCGGAGTAATTTGGGGTTATTGCAAGTGTCCTTGTGCTTGCTCTCCCAGCTCAATAGGAAGCCTTTAATAAGAGTTTTCCTAAATGGCTGTGCATGCAAAATGGGGAATTCTGCTCCGTTCGTTTAACAAACAGCCATTTCATGAGAGAGTGGTGGTTTTTTTTTCCTCTTGGTACATTCCAAAAGACTTTATACCTTTGCTGGTTACTGATTGATAGTTCTGTGCTGAGCTCCCTTTAATTTTGCAATAAACTAACAAGGAGACTGAGACCACAAGTTTACAGAAAATGACTTATTTACTCAACTGGATTTACAAGGATGACAAAGTCAGATTTAGTAGTTTCAGTGTGGTCCTAGGACGGGCAGGAGGAGTACTTGAAAAATTGTACTGTATAAATAACCAAACAAAAAATAGTTTGCTTATTCTTCCGTGTAAAGTAGTCATATTTCAGTTCTTAGGCCAACTTTCTCCCAGGACCCGCAGGGGCTTTCCGCATATGCAGGAACTGTGCTGTTCCCAACAAACGGGGGTGTTGGGAGTTTAGGCACCTTAAATAAGTGTTTTTACTTTTCTGATGTGCTTCTGACTGGCATCTGCTGAAGTCACATCAGTGGAAGGAGATTCTATTTTCTCAACAACATGTAAAGATTTCAAGAGAACATAAACAGCAGTGTTGACTTATGGATTAATCTTAGAGGTAGCAATGACCTGTCTATAACATGAACACTATTTTCCTTGAGAATTTCTTGTTTCCATTTTTGTCTGGGAATCAGCACCTATAAAAATTGGGGAAGTGATCATAAGACTAGGCATTTTTTTTTAAGGAGTCTAAAATTAGGAACTTGAAAATGTGTTCCCACTGTCTCCTTGTGTTTATCTCCAGGTTTTCTAACAGTAAGGAAAAGGATTCATCTTGCTGTCTTAACACTTCTAGTGGTTAGAAGGGGTTATTTTACAATCTAAGGTTGCTATGCTGAAGTAAAAATCATAAGATTGGGAAATTGTGTGGTCAGTCAATTGTGTGGTATTTTAAGTAGTAGACTTTTTCCCAGAAATTATTTTGAAATTTGAATCTCAGTGAGTTTCTACAGTGTTTGTAATTCTGTTGGGATTGGAAGGCTGTGGACTGTAAATTTTCCTTTGTTGAATAGCTAGTTTAACCAGTTGCAAGTGAATAGACTGAAAGGTTAAAGGCAATGGTTCATTGATCTCCACAGAAGACTGCATGGGGCAAGTTTCCAGTGTTACTGAGCTGTCTAGCTGACCTTTTTGCCTTTTTTTTTTTTTTTTTCCCCTCTTCTTTAAGCAGTGAAGGATGTTTTCCATTCATGCACAGTCACTGGCTGAAGAAGCCCTACGCTCTTTAGTCATCACAAGGTAGAAAAAGAAAGCAGTAACACAACCTCTTACCTGTTGCGCATGTCAGGACACAGTTGTATGTGGAGAGCTGTAATTTTTTTGTGACTCTTAGTGCCTTAGTGATAATGAAAGTATCTCTGGTAACAAAAATATTTTGTTCCATTACTTGATGGTGGAAATAGGAGCTCCTCTTAAAATACCGGGTATTTTATAAAATACAACGTATTTTAATGTGATAACATTAAAATATCATGTAGCAACGTTCTCCCTGTTGAGTGTTCCGCTGGAAGATAATGAACTCATGATTGGCATCAAACCTCTTAAGTGGAAGCTATGCTTGGCTGGTAATGACGCCCAGTATCTGACAAAAGGAACCACAATAGAGGCAAGTTTTCCTTACCGACTTAGGCTGAGAACTTGGCAGGTCTCCTGTACTAAACAGGGCAAATCTAATCTGTACTTTAATGGCAAATCTCCAGTGAAAAGTTGAGGAAGTGCTATTGCTAATTCAGCGCAAGGCACTCTTTCTAATAAGCCTGCTTGGACTTGTGACCCAGCCTGTTTCCAGGCGCTGTTTAGCCACAAGAGGTGGTTTCTTTCAAGTGTGGCACCTAGCAGACCAAAGGGAGATACTCTAACCTTCTTCTTCATAATGTGGGTGATTTGTAACGTATGGGATCATTAAGATCAGAACTATCATCATATTCTGTGCACACATGTATGAATCACTGTGTGAGACTCAGCTGATTCTGTCCATGCACAAATGTGACTACTCATCAGAGAGTCACACAGCTCTCTCACTCCTTATCTCCTTTGTCTACCTGTATATTCTTTCCAAATTACACTCAGGCTTAACCTTTCTCTCAGACACCTATTTGCAACTTTCTGAATACACTGAACCATTTCAGAGGATAGCAGAATGGAGTGGAAGGGTGTCTTTCAGGTTGGTGAAGGAGACTTTGGGGAGAAGTTAATACATTCTTTAGATGTGACACTGATATCAAGTGGTATCAACATTCAGGGTTTCCAGTTGAGCGTCTGTAGGATTGGGGACTGCTGAAAACATAGGGTCTTGTTTGAATGGCACTATTTACTGCCAAGGTATTTTTGACCTAAGTTTTACTCCGGGAAAAAAGAAATCGTAGCACTTTCCAGTAAGGGTATGTGATTGACATTTTGAAGATAGATGTATGTATTCAGAGGAATTCTCTAAATGTGAGTGTCGTAACTTCTCTCTTTGGAACCGGACCTGAGTAAGAGCCAGCTTTTTTTCTTTCGTTAGCAACCCATGGCTTGTTTGGGCCAATGAGGGTCTGGAGCACTCTGCATACCTGCAGAGTGAGGTTCAAACTGTGTTATGGTAGGTGCACAAAGATAAGCATTAATTGTTTGATAATAGGAGTACCAATATCTGATGGAATAATTTTTCAGTAAGTGAAGCTGCAGAAGTTTGACAGGAAATTTGATGTCAAATTTAGTGCTTGGCTAACAGCCTCTTGGCTTGTACTTATGGGAGAACCGAATCTCTGCATTAGCTCTGCAGGCTTGCAGAAATGAAGAATAATTTTCAGTTAATTCCAAAATAAGCATTCTGTACATGCATATGGCTTCATCTCAGAGGAAGTGTGCTTATTCAAGATAGTATTTAAACATGTATTTAAGCAAATGTTTAACTATCAGTGAAGTCATGGAACTAAGAATACACTTAATTCCCATCCTCAGAGCAAGCCAGAGAGGAACATTTACTTGGGTAGGACTCTGCGTTTTCAAACTGACTTTTTAAACAGTGTAACAGGGTGTCTAGGATATTAGTATCCCATAGTTATTGAAGGACACATCAGAAATTGAAATCTAAGTTCAGAGGCGTAGATTGAGTTAAACATAAAAGGTAAAGAAGATTTACAGTCCTACAGTGAACAGTGCTGTGGAGTTCGTGGTTAAAGAGGAGGCCAAAAAAGCTGACAGATATAAAAACATGCAGTTGCATTATACTTGTTCATTTTTCTTTTGATTTTTGAAGCCTTTAAAGTTAGTTCCCTTTGAAGGAGAGCAGTATGAAATATGGTGTGTTCATGTCTTTTTTTCATTTAAAAAAGATCCTTAAGCACGGTAGCTTTTCTTTAAAATGTGGTGTATAAATAATAAAATAAGTGATGGCACAGTACAAAGATTATTTTGGCACAGGTCTGGGATGACTGCATTGCTTACAGAGCATTTGACACTTGTGAATAATGCGATCGTTGCAAAAGTGCCAATGAAAACTTCATACCCCACCAGTGCATGTGCATGTATACGTTCGTTAGTGCGTTCTGTTTCAGCACATTTTCTAGTACCGGATCGAGGAAAAGCTTCAGTGTTGTGCCATATTGTTGCCATATTGATGGTTGCCAGAAGAGTCTCAATGGACAGGTGAGGCTGTGTTTTTTTGTGACACGGTGAAAACAAAGTGAAAACAGTGTTAAGAAAAGGTCTTGCATCCTGTTCCTTATCCCTCCTGACTCTTGGCTGCCCACTCCTTTCATTTGCCTTGAATCAGTTTTGACGTTCATCCTATCACAAGGATGAACTTGCTCACTAAAATAGAAGATAAGTACCCTGGCAAGAAGAAAGGAAAAAGTGACTTTTTTTTCTTCTTTGTTATTAAATTGAATCTTATCTTGTAATCTCATTAACAGGACAGCCAGCAGTGGCTGCAAGGGGTTTTGTGTGCCAGGCCCTTTTCTGTCTGCTTTTGGGTGCTTATAGGTGCACGCAGCCACTCTGGGGGAAACAGCAGCGGGGTGCGATGTGCTTCCTGTGTGTTTGCTGTTGGCAGTATTGCAAGTTGTACCTTAAGAACCTTAGCCTAGATGTAAGACCAAACAAGGCTGTTACCTGCTATATCTGTGTTCACTGCAGTGGTCATAAATGCCCAGTCCCAAACGGTGCAACCTATGGTTAAGCTGGGCAGGGTGGTGGTAGCCAACTGAAGTTTGTCCAGAGCTTGCAGTCAGTAGCACAAGAGCAAGACGGACATCACTACGAGGCTCTGAAGGTCTTGAACTCCTGTTGAGTAGATGAAGATTTGACTTACAAACTTTTCGATTTAGTCCTGTTGATAGAGGCCATAAAGCTCTTGGGCACCGCAGTGCCTGTTTACAAGCACAGAGATGCGTGGGCCCACGAGAGCAGGGAGGAAGAGTTATGGTCTTGGTAAACTTCTCAGACTCTATCACATTGTTGGTAGCTCACGTCATGCTGCCTGAAGAAGACGCAAAGCCCCACAGCAGCACTGCTGCCATTATGACTCTGTGATCTGATACAGCTTCTGTGGGATCTTCAAAGAGAAAGAGAAAAAGAAAATGGAGAGTGTGTCATATCGCATTACTGAAAGTGTTGGAAAGGAGGAGGAAGCCATGACCATAGGGAGGGGAGGAACAGTGGAGGGAAGAGCAGAGAAATTCCTCTTCCTTTTAGCAATGGCAAGCTGTTAATTTATTCCAGTAGCATCATGAAACCACGTCCTCAGAGTAGGATGCGTAGGATCATGTGTAGGATTCCTTTCTCCCTTCCTCCTGTGTCAAATACAGCTGAAGACAGGCCATTAATTTCAAAGAGAGTTTGTTTGGAGTGGAGTCTGTTCTCAGTGCAAGTAGAAGGATCACTTTGGTTCTTTAAAAAAAAAAAAGAAAAAGTAATTTCTGAAGTTTTTGCCAGTCTGCTAAGTGGACACCAATTGTAATTGCGGAAAGTACTGCTGCTTAGAGATCCAAAGCGTTAGGAGATAATGGTGTTTACAGCTGTGTTCTCTCTGTGGTGTTCGCAGTGTGTGCTGTAATGCTTTATGTTACTAGGAAAAAGTATGTGTTCAGAGGTGCAAGAAAAACTGTTCATCTCTTGCAAACAAGACGATTGCTGCTGCTGTCAGAGGAGAGCTCTGTGTGGGTACTACAGTCTGTTGTTTATCAGAATCTTGTGATCCTGAAAAACACTGAAAAATCCTCTTGCATAGAGATAACCCTGTGAAATTTAGTACTTTTGTGCTTCGGATCAGTGGGGGTGTATCCCTACAGCACCTTTCTCCACGACACTGTGGAGAAGAAAGTGTATAAGCTGTGTGGAAATTACTAGGAAAATAGATTTCCTATTTGCCTAGGAAGAAAATGATGCTTTTTGTAAGAAGCATCAAATGGTTCATTGAAGAATGAAGCTCTTCAGAACAGTAGTTTCATTTTAGGTGGCTTTATATATCAACATACTGTTGTTCAGTATTTCATCTTTTTAACAATATCCCTTTTCCTGCGCTTCTTGCAATTATCTCTTTCAGTTTCTGGTAGTTCAATATTTTCTGAGTGTTGAATTTGCTAAAGGTCAGAATAGAGGGTTGCCTGGATGCTGTGCCTGGAGGATTCCAGTCCTCCTGCCTAGGTTGCTCTCTGCCTTCCAGTAGCTATAAAAATTAATTTCCCTTCCCCCTCTCCCTGTCTGTTTGCAGGTTATCTTGACGAATCAGATTACCACATCATTGAGCAATGGCGTTGTGATCCAGGCAGACCTGGTGTCTCCAGCTGATGATTTGTCCCTGTCTGAAGGTAAGAGATCCCTTGTATCAGGACTGAAACTCCACACTGACACAAATCTGCATTGTAACTTGCAGTCTTCTGTTGAAATACAGGGGTCTGCGAGAGTCGAGTTATCAAGCCTAACAGAAAACACTCTGGGAAGAAAAATAATTTTTCAGTTTCTCTGAAACGCCAGTTATAAATAAAAAGAAAGTAAGTGTATTAACTAGAAGGGTCTGACACTTCCTAAGGGCTGGGAATGAGTTTTCGAGCTGTGTCAGTCCTATAACGTGTTCCTCAGCATTGTGCTTTCATTCACATGCATTTAGAGCATTATTTTCTCAGTCTTCTGAAGCTGCTGCTAGAGTTAATGCACAAGTTAGGCTACAAATTTGATCTTATCTAATGATTATCAGTGATTCCAAAGAGAAAGAGCCCAGTCACAAATGAAGGAGAGTGAATTCTCAGGCCCGTCCCTTGCATTATGCTCACCTGGTTTTCAAGTACGATGCCTCAAATTGCAGGTGTCGACATTGTGTGAATGTAGCATGAAGTTTTGTGTGATGCCATATACTACTTTTCATCTTCATGTTTCTTTTTTCTGCACAGAATTACAGACAAGCACACACTTTTGGGTAATAGTGAGGACTTATTGTGCTAAGAAAAGATAATTCTGAATCAGGTTTTGCAAAGTAATATAATAATTTCAGCTTTCCCCGCTTGCAAAGAATAGTCAGGGTACCCTCAGTCCAGGAGAGATGCAGAGAAGTTTGCTATTTAGAGTTCAGCTCATGCATAGACACAAATGTATGATGTAAAGCAATGCTCATCTTTCCTGCAAAGGCATGGAAATCGCATGTAGACTTTCTACTCTGTATAATAGGGGTATTTCCCCTCTTTCTCTCCTTGTTGCACTTTCTGGTGGTTCTGATCAGCTTACGGTGGTTCTGAGTGATCACAAGCAGGGCTCTCAAACTTGTCTGACTAAACACAAGAACGGCTTGGTGGCAAAACCAACTAAACAGTGGCTGAAGCTGACATTACTTCTGCAACTCATTTCAATGGACAAGAGAAAGAGGCTGAAGACAGGTTAAACAGAATGTCAAAGAGTAGCAGATATCTCCAATGTAATGCTTTAATGCTGATTGATGTGTTTACTTCATAATTTTGTCAATAGGAGCTTGGGCAAAACATGGCCCGTTAAATCATTTTGGAATTGTGCTTGCGGCTTTTGTTGGCTCCATCCGTTGACAAAGTATCTCTGAAGTTCATTGCTTGAATATTGCTCCCTATCTATGTCAGAAAGAGTTGAAATTTGGTAACTAGATTTGGAAGAGGAAGGCATCATTTTTCATCTTTATGATTTCCTTCTTGGCACGAACTTGTTGCACAGTCTCATTAAATGCTCTTGATTGCAGTACTTGTGCTTTTCTTTGTCCTTTGGAATTGCTCTGTATGAGCTTCCTCTGAAAGAAAAGCATAGCTGACCCTGAAGTGGAAGTAATAACAAAATATGTTGTCAGTAAAACGTATTTTGTTCTTGTGGTTAACATATTTGAAGAGTCTTTGGAAAAAGCATGGAATAGTTGTAATCTTTCTAAATTTTCCTGCAAATGTGAAAGATTCTCAGTGCTGTATATGAGCCATAGTTCAATAGTATTCTTAAATCAGGACCATGTAAGAGATGGTATAATGATTTTTATAGCAGTTACAACATACTAATGAAGCTATCATGTTGTGTCTAAACTCTCTACCACCATTATTTTTCACCTTTTAACCCAAGAATGGGTTCAAATGTGTTGGCGCTCCTGTGTGTGTTGTTTTCCTTGTTTTTAGTTAAGGGTCTGAAGTAGTAAAATGTGCCAGCATGACACTTGTTGAAAATGGAAACCTTTGGCCTCGGAACAAGAACAGCATAGACAGCAGCAGTGCAGGCTCCTTTAGTAATCCAAGTTTTTTCAAGGGATGCCGGGGTTATAAGCTTCTTTCCTTCTCTCCCTTCCTTCCCTCTTCTGTCGACTAACGTTGACACAGCATTTACATACTGTATTGTATAAAGGGGGAGCACAGTGCATCTCCACACTATGTGGGTTTCTCCATCTTTCCTATCCATAATATGGTTGCTTCTGGATTTCCAGTTTGCTTCAGTTTTAACCCATTCAGTCTACCTGTGAGAAGAAGTGGAATTTCAGGCCCATTCAGCATTTGATTTCTGTGTTTATCTTGCTATCAAAAAATACAGATATAGCCAGTGTTTTTCTTTTTTAACATCGGGGTGTTGACGTGTCCTGAGAAAGTCCCCTCTAATTTATTTCATGTTAGCTATTGAACAGCCTGAAAGTACCAATATTTTATACTTATGACAATCTCGAGTACTCTAGGAATCCTTAATGAATTAGTCTTCTAGGATTAGTCTGATACTCAGAATGCTTACTGCTATTTTCCAACTGTAGAATTTGCAGGAAAGAGTAGTAGGTGAGTAGCCCAAGTGCACCAAGTGGATATGTTGCAGAGGCAGGAACAGAGGCCAGATTCATGACTGGGTTCTTACCTCATTCTTCCTTTTCACTCATCACCAGCTGAAGCTGAATTTGAACCAGTGACCGAGATGTGAAAGGACCCATAGCACATTATTAGTCCTGTAGGCAACTCAGACCCCTTGGTTTGTATATGTCTAGTATGTTGTTTTAATCCTATCTGAAATCAGAGTCCTGTCACTGCAAATGGTTTGCTAAAAGGGTAATCTTTCTTAGAGGCAGAAATGAAAATTTCAAACTGAATGTGTTATTAGAAAGAAATGGAATGTTACAGTGGCTTTTGGTTTTGCTTCTGATTGTGCTTTAGAAGGGAATTGCTTGGGTTATGTGTTAGATTGGGCAAGAAACCAAGGAAGCTGTTCATCTGATGTGTGACAGAAAGTTAATCTGATGAACAAGCTGAAAGGATATTGTCAAGCTGTTTCAGGCTCAAAGCTTGTCTTCTGTAAAACTGTAATCTTGCGCATGAAAACTTGTGTCCTAAAACTGTTAGATTTTTATGAGAACGTTAAAGGCTTTATAAAAGCAGTGCTGAGTGTAAAATCCTGCCACTTACGTGGCAATGTAAGAATTGTTGAACTGCGTTTGTTGGTGGTACTTGTAGGAACTGATTATGTCCAGCTAAATTCCCAGATCTGTGCATGCTACTGCTTCAAGACAGAAAACAAAGTGCTTAGTTTGCTACAAATTAAAGTGGTGAATAAAATACGAAAGTTCCTGTAGCTGTGGGCTGAGTCTTTGCATTTATTTGGCCTTTACAGGCTTGCCAGATTATCATCTGAAGGAGTTCAGTAAGACTAATAATGTTTTTCTGAAGCTCTAAAATTCTTAGGCACATAAAACTGTCACTTCTTCTCTAGGAAGCAAACTCAGTTTTCATCTATAGGCATACCATTCTTACGTAGTCTTCTTGCAAACCCTGTCATTGTCAGGGACAGACTGGAGCATGTTGTGAATACTGCTATTTCGCGTTCATCCTTGCTTTATGAAATAGCCTCTGTTTAGCTCTTCCAGTCAAAGACAACTTCGAGAAGCCTAAAGTTATTTTAGATTGCAGAGATGGTCGTGTGAGCCCTGGACTGTCACTGGGTTTCAAGATGTGGCCTGAAGAACTACTATTTTATTATTTAAACATGTAAAAAGTAGCCCTTAACCCAATTAAAATGTAAAAAGTAGCCCTTAACCCAATTAAAATATTTTTTAGTAATTAAAAAGAAAAGATTTAAGCTGCATTAGGTTAAGTGAATAATGGAAATGGAGGGCAAACAAAATGTTTTGTATGACTGTTAATTGATGGTTTTAAACAAGTTATCTGTGGCTGTGACTGTACTATTTTTCTTATTTCTGCAAAGTCCAGATGACTGGATTATACCTAATGTAGAGGGTCGTTAAAAATTAATTTTAAGCCTGTGTGTTTGAGTGATAGCTGGACGGTGAAATTTGTGTGTTTCATTTGTGTGCTGTGAAGAGATAGGACCGTACGACCTACTTGAGGTCCCTTCTAGTCCACCAGTGCCTATCCTATTAATGTATCTTCCAGCTGCAAGCTCTGACTTCCTCTTGCAGACATCAAAGCCAAACTCCATCTTTCTTGGAAAAAGCTCAGGGGCGTGTTGGCATGAACAAGAGCAGCATCCCCCTCCCAGTGCGCACAAAGTGTCAGGCAAAAAAAGGAATGCTGTCTCAGGCTTCTTCAGTCTCAGCTAGCACTTTCAAATATTTGTTTGGAAAAGTCAGAATTATTTTGTGTTTAAAACTGTCTGTAAACTTGTGCTAGCTCTGGGGAGGCCAGCGTTCAATCTTCTGCCATTTGTGTTCATCAAGCTGTTTGTCATAGCATTGTATATTTTTAGTGCACGGTGTGAGCAATGAGTTTAGTCTGACCTTTTCATCTTTGTTGCTGTGATCTTGAATTCTTTTAAGCTGTTGAGCAGAAGTAGGCTTTCGTGTTGTGGAGACTGGAGAAAACTAAGTTACCATAATATCTCCCACCCACAGGATTTTCCTGCTTTAGTTCAGGGGTAGAAGATTTGAAATTTGAGTTTTTCCCTTCTTTGCTTTGCACTTGATCTCCTGTCAGATTGTGGTTAAATCATTTTATTCTTCGAGCCTCAGTTTACCATTTTTTAAATATGGGGATATGTTTTTATTTTGCAACTTATTTTTTTTCTTTCTTAATATTTCAAGATATTCCTATGGGGAAAATAATGAGATGACCTGCTATTCACCCCAGAGTAAGACCAGTTCTTTAGTTTATTACTGCTCTCCCTTCAAATCCCTTTTTTTTAATCCTGGTGCTGAATGGAGAGAAAACACTCAAGTAATTGCCAAGAGAACTGAGGGGGCCCCGGAGATCAGAGGCTGTTGGTTGGTTTTGCTTTGTTTATTTATTGCTTTATGTATACATTTATGCTTAAGGTTGGACCTGCAGGTGACTTAATAAAAGTAAAAAAGAATATTCTGTGAGAACACAAACATACCTGTTTTGCAGGAACTGTGAACTTATGAGTGAAGCAGCTGTTAAACAAGTTTCTAAAACACTTCCTCCTTGTAGTTTTAAAGCTAATGCAGAATAATGCACGTTTTAGGGAAGTGCTCCAGCATGATATGAATTTAAATAGATTAGAAAGTAGAAAGTATCATGACACTTTGGCATGTTTTAGGCCTTTAGTATTTTAGTTGAATGCTCTGTAAACCCATTGCAGGCTGGTTACACAATTTTGCTTGAAAGAGGAGATAGTTTGTCTTGGATCATTGAAACAGTGGTGTTAGTTAATTATGATAGTTTTTTAAATAGGACAATTCATAAGTTAATATCCTATCTTTGTAATATGTGTCCACTCTGACTTTCTGAGACCCAAATGTTTGGAAACAATTACTAAAGCCCCTTTTTTTTTTTTTGGTTACCATTATGGAATAGTCTGTATGGAGATTACTAGGCCTGCTTATCAAATTCAAGAACCATGTGGCATGTTGTAAGATCTTTTGACTGTGACCCCTTATGTAGACCCTGTGAAAGTTAGTGAATTTTAGATGTGCAAAAACATAATAAGTACAAATAACACTATGGTATTGACAGATTATTTGGAAGGTGAATTCCAACAATTAGTCCATGTCTATGCATACTGAAGAATAAATTTCCCAACTGAGACTGGCGTGCAGGTGTGAACCCTGAAGACTAAAACACAACACTGGAAAGGTGATGGAGTTCTCTTCTTGTTTTATGGTTTATCAAGATAGTGATGTGCTACAATCTATCTTTTGCCCTCTACAGTCATGGTGATACAGGGAAGTGTAGTGAGATTTGCCTCTGTTTTTACTTTGATATGAATTGACACTTCTCACATGATGGTTTGGTTGCCACTCAGGCCCAAGGCCAGCTACCCTCCCATGATGGGACAGGAGAGCTTGGTGAGTCCATCTGTCACAGGAATTGTGCTTTCAGGTCTGAGCCCTGGGTATCTCTGACTTTAGTGTAGGAGTTAACGGAGTTACTCAGCTCACTGGTTCCCGTTCACATGAGCTGTAATGGGACAGCTGGAGTTGTTTCTTTCTAATTCTTTATTTTGCTGCTGGACTTCATGTCTCAGCTTTCTTTTAAGAAACTACCCCAGCATAGACCCTGTAATCTCCTTCGCCAATGGCTGTGGGAAGCGTTTTGTTCCTTCAGTCTCTTTCTGTCTTTGAGTTACTTCTCCAGCTTCAGACCCTTCATGAAAAAGATTGTTAGGCTCAGATACACTGGAAAGTGAGAAAGGATCTCATCTTCCTTAACTTGCTAGAATTCAGGATATATCCACTTCAGGGTAGGTAAGCAGTGGGCACCAAAAAAACCAGGGAGCTTGACAAAACTCGTTAGTACATGTTGGAAGGGAAAATGAGCCTTCTCAGAATAGGATTTTGTTGTTGTGCTTGCACTTGCGTTCATGTTTCTGGTAGCTCTGTGCTCCTCGCAGTAGTGGAGTCTGCACCCCAGTGCTGGAAGGAAAGAAGCCCGTCTGGCTGTTGAGAACGCCTGAAGGAAGTGCACCATCATTACGGGGCCTGGAATAAATGATATTAACCATTAGGGGAAATGATATTGTGATTGTTTCTGCATGATGCAGAGTTGCGGTGGTGTATGGAGCAGTTAGATTTCATGATAACAATGGTCATGTCAGCCTGTACTAATTTTGATGCTATATTTCAACAAGTGGGAAGTAGTGACATAATAACATCCAACCGAATTTTAACGGCTTTTTAATCAAAAGATAAATCTCTCAGTGAAACAGGGTTACAGAGACTGTACATGTCTATGGAGGTTTGAAGCTGAATGACATATGCATAATCACTTGATCTAGACTACGAAAAGGTTGAAAACTGTCAGCGGGAGCATTCAAAGGCTTCCATATATCAGTTTAAGAGAATCTCCATTCCTCATTTCCTAATTGCTGCGATGATAGAATACAAAGTTTTATGGCTTTGTTGTGGTTTCTTTCTGAAGACGTGATATGACTTACAATCATTAATCAACAATTTGTAATCCAAAAACCCTTCAGGTACATTTGCTGGGAATCACTCGTCTATATAATCAGAGGCATGATAACAGAAGTGCTTACAGTCATAGCTGAGTGGTTAGGAGTTACCACCTCTCAGCTGCCAAGTAACTTACCTCAGCTGAGACAAAGTGCGACCGAGTACGTGTTGCACCTTCCAATGCAAAGTAAAATGGGTTTTGCATGAATTCTGCGATGCACACTAGTCTATTTCTGTTTCCCTTTAACTGCAATAAGCTGAGAGCACACGCGGGTCAGTCACCAAGTTTCAGTTGCTGGCATATAGCTGTGACGTGCCGTAGCAAGATTGCAATTGGTCGTCTCCTTATGCCCCAAAAATGTTTAAAAGTAAAATTAACTCATATTTCAGTGTAGGTGTATATAGAAACTATGTTCTCTTATATATTGGAACTTGGGCTTTTGTTTATGCCATAAAAGAAGCAGTAAGAGACCTGGTTATTTAATGATAATAATTCCTTCTCCTTTGCCCTTTCGTTCCATCCTAAGCAGAACAGAAAAGATCGACCAGCATTTTTACTGTGGTCCTGCAAATCAGTGATTTAAATCAGAAACACGAGACATGGTTTGGCTCTAAATTCCTTCTGCAGCACTACATTGTACACCAGTGTTGGTGCAACTGTTCCAAAGTAACTTATCTTTCAAATTACATTGTGAAAAATGAATTCAAGGGTAGGAAAGAGCTAAACACCATTTGTCCCGGTGCACAATGACCAGTTAAATTCTGTCTTAATTTACCGTGGGTTATCCTTTAATCTGTACAAACAGAGGCCGAAGAAAATATATTAAATGAATCTTCTTCATTCAGTAGCATTCAGTCCCATTTCTTGTGGAGTTTTATAGTACCAGCAGTGGATCTCTCTTCTGGTGGGACTGGGAGGGATCAGAAGGATTTCTATACATGAGAAAACATCACTGTGGGAAATATATTTGGCTTGTGGCATTAGATGAAGCATATGGCTGACCTGCAGAACTTGAACCAGTTAGGAGTGACCCTAGGACCCTAAAAGGGAACGTAAAGATGAGGGGACAGAGGATGATTTCAGAGTCTGGTGCCTATGTTCTAGTTGCAGTTCCAGCTGGGTTTCCTCTTGGTTTACTGCAGGATGTTTGAAAAAGTGGCTCCTTGTTAATCTCAGGCAGCCTCTATGATTGATGATTCCCCTTAATCGTAAAAAGAGCACATTGGTGTTTCTGCTTAATTTGTGTGTATTTCCTGCTTTGTTATTGTAATAATGATTTATTGTCTTAAATGATGGAAGTTTTATAACCTATTAGCCTTTTTTGGAGGTTGAAGCTGGGTGCTGTGGCATGTGAATGAACTTCTTCCCAGTGACTGTCTGCTCCTAAAATGTTGCATTAAACCCAAACATCACATGATAATAGAAAGACAGTATATGGTTGGTGTGTTATCTTTTAATTTAATGAAAATAGGCAGCTTGAGTATGAGCAGATTTTGCATGCTCCACGTGGGCAAAATTCATCTAATCTGGGCTCTGCTTGTATTCTTATAATATCAGTAATACTAAAAAATAGAAATAAAGGAGCGTTCAGAGAAGAGCAACCCAAGTGGTCACTGTGCTGTAGAGAAAGATGGGTGAAGAAACGGTAGGAAGAGGAGATGCCTGGAGCTTAACTAGAGGAAGGCTTTGTTTATACTAATTTCTGCTCTCCTAAAATGTCCTGCTGCTGTCCCAGACTCCCAGGCAAGCTGCAGCCTACAGAAGATCCTTGCCTAAGCTGGTGCTTAACTAGGTACATCTCTCTTCTAAGGAGGGGTAGAAAAGACAGTGGCTTCAGTATGAGTAGCATCACTGTTAACAATGGAAAATTTGTCAGGAAAAAGCAAAGCCCAAAGCAGACGCTCCTACCATGTAAGCAGCCGTGATTCTTTGTGAGTAATTTGAGCCAGTTTGATACCTGGCAGGGGAGCTATTGTTTCACGCTGGTACATGGATATGGAAGGGAGTAGTTTGGGCACATTTTAGCTGAATATCAAGAAGTTGTTTCTGAGCGTGAAATCTGTTAGACCAGCTGTTTCCAAATGGTTTCTGTTTGTGCCTCTGTTTCTGGTGGTGAACTCACTCCAGCTGAGCTTGCGACCCTAAATACTAACATAAACAATCGCGTCTCTGTCAGGCTTGCGACCCCGCTCTGTGGGGCTGTGACCCTGCTGGAGGTTACGACCCCTGGTTTGGGAGTCGTTGGGATAGACTGTCAGATAGTCCTGCTGGGGAAGGGCTGATATGCCCCATCCAGGCCAGGATCATCACAACAAATGCCTTCAGATCTCACAGTAATTTGTAGGCCCCTGCCACCAGTTGGAGAGTGCAGCCTATTAGAGCTGACATGTCGCTTTGGTACATCAGGAACATCTCGGAGATCAAAAGGTCATAGTCCTCCCACGCTGCTGCAGCCTTTCTGCATGGACTCGCCTCTTCATCTTACTTCCCCATCAGCTGGCTGGCAGTGAGCCCCCGGCTCCCTCGTGGCGCAGCTGGTTTGGCCACGACTGCTGGATGTGTACCAGCTGCAACTTCTGCCCCACCACCACTCCCTCTTGCCGCTTCTCCCAGGCCACCCTTTCCAAAATGGTTCTCCCTGAATACTCCTTGCCTTAAGGCAGGGATTGGTAAGTCTCTCTCTCTGCTCGAAATGATTAAAAGTTATACTCAAAGTGTTAGTGGGGATGGGCTAAGTCCTCCCCTGTATTTTTTAAAATTAATCCTATTATTCATATACCCATGGATATGAGCACAATCTTACAGATGTGGGATGCTGATGGAGAAAGAAACAGAAAATGGCTTCGTGACTGCTGCTGTGGTCTGCAAAGCCTTTGATAAGCCGTGCAGACAGCCTTTTTAATATAAAATGCCAAGTTACAGATGTCCTAATTAGATATCTGATTTTTAAGCTTTGTTCTGCTGCAATCTCAAATGGAGTTTATAAACAACAAATATGGATTTAAAAATTCTTTTTTGAAAGTGTTCATTACCATAGTAATATTTTAATAGCTAACTGACTTGATAGTCCAAGGCCATTGACTTCATAATTTACAGTCATGGAAGTTTGACTGTGGCATCACTGCATGAATCCAACAGGGGGAGGAGCTTGCAACAGATAATTTATTTTTACTTATTTTTTTGTCAATAGATCCTGGAAATGGCAGGAAGGAGAGAGGAGGAGACAGTGCAGAAAAATATAACAGCTGCTTATCATTTGGATAAAAAACTGTATTGCATAGAATTAACTTGAATTCAGTCTGTGCAAGTCTTGTTTGAGAGCTCTGTATGGAGTGCTGTGTTTAGAGATGTTGCTGGCCTGCTGTTCTGTCAGGCAGGTGCGTAGAAAGCATTCAACTGAAAATGGGAACAGTAAAGGCAAGTTGTGGAGTGTGTAAGCCACACAAGGAAATAAAGTCAGAAAATCTTATGTTATAGGCTGGTTGCTGTACACAGCACTCCAAATGAAAAAAATTGTTCGAAATTTTGTATCTGTAACTTGATCATCCCTTAAACACTAATTACATGACAGAAAATGCAGCATAAAGTCTCATCCATCTGTCCAGGTTGGATATGGTGCACAAAGGAGCATATCCAATTCATAGTACCTCTTAGGTAATCAGATTAATATCTCCCAAACTGAATTTACCCTTTTGATACTGAATCTTTCATATGCCGTGTTTCACATATCACGTTCTGTTGAAGCTCTGTGGCTTTTCAGTAATTTCCTTGAAATCTATATGTGGTATGCCTGCACTCTTTTGAGCTGTTCTTGGGACACGCATCAATTAAATACGTTTCTGGCACTCTCTTAATGGCATAGTTTCCCTGGAGTCAAAAACCGCTCCAAAAACTGAGATCATTTGTTTAATTTAAAAGCAAAAGGCTATGGAAATACAATTTCAGGCTTCAACAGCTATGCCCCTGTAGCTTTGAAGGAAGGGGAAAAAATCTTGATGTCTTACACACAAAATAAATAAATTCTTGAGTTCTTAAAGTATCTGGTTTCATCCAGTTTTTTTGCTTCCCTCGCTTATCTTTTAATTTTAATTTCTTTTTTTATATGGTAGGTTTTCACCTTCTTATCAAATTTCATTGTTTGTTGGTTTTGCTTAGCAAACCAGTGGGCTGGATTTTGTCATCTGGGTCTAAGGAAGAACTGTAAATCATGCAGGATGGTTCTTAATTAAAATTTCTGATAACTAATCCAATCTGAATCCAGAATTGTATTTTAAGTGGTTGAAGCTTTTGGCTCTAGGACATTCTGGGAATATATACTGTATAGGAGTTGACTGCTGTTTTTTCAAATACGTTGAGAGTAGATGTACATAAATTCCCGTATTCTACTAGGTCCATCCAGTAAGATTCATTCTGTGCCTCAAATGTCTCTTAGCCTCTGCATCTGCAGTGGTGTTTTCATTGTGATCAGTAGCATGGTTTTGAAGCAAGTCTTCAATGATCTTCACTTGCTGCATGTTCGTTCATTATGTGGAGTGGTTTTGGTGTGCACTGACTGGAGAATTTTTGTAGGAAATTAAACCAGAAGTTCCCACCCATGCTAGCCAGTTGTGCTCAAAACCATCATGGAGGCAGAGGGATCTGAGACAATGGCTGGTCCTCAAGCCACAGCCAGAGCAGGGATGTTCTCACCAGGGAACTGGAGCAGGTGAGTCTGGAACAGAACAATGACGCGCATACAGGGTAGCCGTAGGGGGATCAACGACGACTCTTTTGGCCAGCTGACACTGGTATGCCAAATTATTCACTAATGTAGACTTACTTCTTAGACAAACATATGAAATATTTTTCTGTAAGTCAGGCAATACAGACGACTTCCAAAGATCAGTAGGAAGGGTAGTAATAAGCTGTAATGCCCGTTGCCTGACTGTGGTAACTTGCGATTACTGAGCTCAGGTAATGCTTGATCACAAGAAACAACAGTCTGTATTTCAGCAGAATACTGGGGGGTTGGACTAGATGACCCTTAAAGGTAGCTCCCAACCCAAGCTATTCTATGGTAGCAGCTCAAACCCTAGCTGGTAGGATTTGACAGGCTCATTTGTGCTGAAGCCTGAGATGCCATGTCTTTCATTTACTGTTGTTTATGCTATGAAATACGGCATTCTGCCTGCCCTTGGCCTACAGTCACATCTGAGCTGCAGTGAGCATATGCCCTGAGTACCACATTCCTGGTTCCAGTCATCCTCAGCATCTGATCTTTTGGAAGTCCCATCCAACTCCCTCTTTCCTCGCTGTACCCTCTGTTGTTAACTTTAAACTGATAATGTTGATGTTCTGTTTTAAGAGTTGAAACAGTGGCTATAACATTTGAGAGTTAGTTACCTGCTGAAAGACAAGTGACTAAGAAGATGAGCCTGCAATTTTTTTTGAAGCTTTAGAAGTCTGTAAACCTTTTCCTGTTAGTGTTCGATAAGAATGAAGTTTAGGATAAACTTCAGTGCCTGTCAGTGACCAAATCTGAATCTCAAGAGGAAAAGTCCATGGTGGATTTGGGTTAAATGCCAAAAAGCTCATGATCCTTCGATCCTCTAGGTTGTTCTGTTGATTGTTCAACCAGAATAATGCAAACTAGCAAAGACTGGTCATGTTATTTTTCCTCCAGGTTAGCATGAGGTAACTCCAAACAGCATGGGATCAACACGTCAAGTGCTTTATGTCCCTAGAGTTCATTGTCTTGGCTTATAGTCAACAGCTGCCCAGTTCTTCTTTTCCTGAGGGTGCATCTGCTTCTTAGTCACTGCTGTGACGGTCATGTGAGCTAGCGTGAAATGAGCTGTTGGGATCCAGAGGGTTCCAGCAGCAGATGAGTCACAGAGGCAGAGAGGTCAGCACGGGGTAATCTTTCCAGTATTTACCATGTGTAGTGTAGATATATCCGGAGGTGAACCTCCCTTCTGTTAAAATGAAGTATCTTTTGTCTGGGTGGGAAGATGCTATGGGTGAGAGGAGGCTGTATCACCTTCATGCCATTCTGACTGTATAAAGAACTTGGAAAACTTATTTTAATGAGCTGTGGGTTTCCCTTAGGTAGGGATACCTTGCTTCCCTCACTTGTTATAACAAGGTATTTGTGTCCAACAGGCTGAATAGGTAATTGTGAGCAAGTCAAATGGCACATAATAGAGCAGCTCAGCCCATGCAGTTTAGGGCAGTTTTGAGTTTCTTATAGATTGAGCCCAGGATTTGGTTATTGTTCTTTTGCATCAGTATTTAAGGTGGTAAAAATTCACCTGCAGTTTGGTGTAGTGCAGTTTTGAATTATAGACGTTTCAAACAAATAAATAAATAAATGAATACAGCTTGCTGCATCTGTAATACAGTGGATTTTTGGCAGACTTCAATGTGATAAAGTATTACTTATTTTGATTGTACTGAAAATTTTTTTGACAACTGTGGTTTCAATGAAAAAATAAGTGTTTTATCAGAAGTGACGTGTTCTGTGGAGATATGTTTGAGCTGATAAAATAAGAATCTTGAAGACAAGAGAGGAGACGAGGCTGAGATCCTCGATCAGAACTAGAGACATACTACACAAAATGACATCTGGGTTATTGTCTGTGTTTGTCTGTGTGTTTCTTTTTTTTCTCTCTCTCTCGCTGTTCTTCCACCCTCCCACCCAAAAAATGTTTTGCAAGGTCTTGCTTTTGCTAAACCAGTGAAGAATAAAAAATAAAACTGTTTACCTGTCAGCCCTGCTTCTTAGCTCCATATGAAATTATGTGGTGTTTGTCTTGCATTTTGCACAGGTACCTGGGGTAGCGGCATGCCATATTCTAATCACTCCGATAAACAATTGCCTGCCAGTGGTCACCTTGCACGTAGTGGTGAGCAATCCCTATGCTCAATGGTGCCATTGAAAATGTTTGAGAGCTCGCTGCCCAGTTTCAGCAGTTTAATTGCTAATGATGTGTTATTGCTTCAGAATTTAATAGCTGTTTCTGGTTGGTTTAAACCTGCAAGCTTTTTAAAACTGAATTTGTCGCTTCCTCTTTGCAGTGTGGTTTCCTCCTTTGGTACCTTCAAAACATTGTGGTCTGGGGTGTTGGGTGAGGTGACATGTCCTATTTACACTCTGTTGGAAAAGACTGCGTCACGGGCACTTGAAGCTCTGTGGGGTTTTCTTAGTTCAGACGCTCAGATGTGGCTTCCTGTCATCACCTGATTACTTACTTTGAATGCTAAAATGGTCTTGCTAACTTTAAGACAACTATTGTTGTCTTAAACTTAAGAAGACGACAGGCATAGATTTTAATGTTACCTCTGTGTGCTGCCTGTTGTGGAGTGAGCACAGTGATGATCCAAGTATTACATGGCTACTCCCTCATAGTTAACCCCAGAAGAAAGCCTCTTATTTGTCTCCTTGGCTGCTTTTGCTGCCTTTCCAGTTTTCTCTCCCATCTCAAGGGCCACAATTCCATATCAATTGAATTATTGAGGCAATCAGGCTCTTGTTGACACACAGGCCTTTCAAACATTAAATCAAGTCCTAGTGATACCAACCCATGTCAGTAAAAGAAGGCAGGAGGGCCCAAAAGGAAAAATCTTTTTTGCCCCTTAGTCTTGTAGAACGATGAGGTGCCCTGACTGGTGGTGGTCAGTATGGATTCTCCAGGCCAGGGACTTGTGCCTTCACTGTCTAAGCTTTTATAGCCCTGAGTATCCTGTTACTATTAGCTAATAAACCAAATTATGATAATTTTGTTCGTTTGTTTTTATCTTCTTTTGTCTCGCTTGACCATGTAGTAGCAACAGAATCAATACAATGTCCTTCCTCTGCCCCATCTCTGACAATGTTAGAGATGTCCTGTGCTTGCAGGTTCTGTGATCAGAATGGTTGTAACAGAACAAATAGGCCAGGAAATGCAACTTAAAATGTTTATCCAAATCTCTTAATCCACCAGCCATGAAAAATGCCCCTGCCATGCTTTCCTGCCATTTCCCAAATCCTTGCAAAGGAAAGCATTAAAGCAGCCATATGGTAGACGTGTTTAGTTGGAGGCCTCTCAGTCAGCTTCTTATCTGATGGAACTACAGAGCTCAGCATACAAAATAGTGTCATTCATTGTTTTTCCTCAAAATTTTAGCAGAAATATGTGAAACACTACTCAACAGGCTTGGCTGCAGTCTACCTGTTTGAAAGTAGTTGGTGATTTTGATTATCTGAGGTTCTGGAGTCTATGCTGAGATGGCTTAAAGGCCGTAAACATTTTCTGTTTTGTTTCGGTTTTGGGTTGGGTTTTTATTTTACAAAATCAAGCCTTTAAGAATCAGACCCTTTGCATTAGGTTCCTGGATAAATTGAAGTACTAAAAAATGTTTTCCTATACCACTTTTCTTCTTTTTTTAAGAAAGAACTTTACTTTCTTCCCTTACCCTTTCTTTTTCTTTCTATGACAGTCATCAAAAGAACCTTCCAGGTTCTTTTATGTTTCCTTCTGCATTTTTCTGCCTGCCTTTTCTTTCTTTTAATCTATACGCCGAACACTAGAGGTTGCCCAGAGCTGTTTATATCATCGGTGGTTTTCAAAACCTGGCTGGATAAAGACGCAAGTAACCCAGTTTGATGTTATAGCGGTCCCAGCTTTGGGCAGGAGGTAGGACTTTGAGACCTCCTGAGGTCCCTTCCAGCTTGAAATATCCAGTGAGCCTATGATGCTACCTTTTTGTCTGTTTTGTACTTTTTCTTTCTTATTGTCATTTTCTATATATGCTCTTCTTTGTTATGCCGTGTTTGTTATACTTATTTATTAATCTATGTACAGGGTTACACATTTTGATGAATCTCTAATATGTACTTAATCTATTTACCGAGGGCTCTTTCAAAAGACAGGGATCTTATTCTCTTTGTAGCTAATTCCTTAATTATAAATCTACTTACTTTGTTGCTGTTAAATGTGGTGGTGGTTTGAAGATTATCTTTTCTGCCAGCTCAGGTTAGTAAATACTTAATAAATTTTGAGATGGATTAGTCCTGCTTGAAGGCAGGAGGAGAAAAATATTTTCTCTTCTGGAGCCCTCTGTCTGACTTGAGATTGTTTTGAACAGAACTTGACAAAATTCTGCTTTTTCCCAAAATCTGTACTCTGCAGACAGGATAATTCTGTTCCTCTTGAAATGAGCAATGAATTTTTTAATGGAAAAACTGCTTTTGTTGGTATGCCTCACTAGTGATTAATAGCACACATACAGACCTAGAACATCCTGAATTTTGGCATAATGAGAACCCTGGCCTGCCAAATCTCTTGCAGTACACATCCCCTCGTAACTCACAGCCCACTTCTCTCCTCTCATATTAATCCCAGGATAACATTAAACTACCAGTAAGTCACAGCCCTCAAATGTTGACATTCCTTGAAAAAGTAGCTGGGTGTAACGTCAGTGATGAACTTACTGTAACTAACCAGGTGTAACCAAGGTGTGTTTAAAGAGTGTTTAAGTCCCACCTCACGGTCAACATTAATGTTTTCCTAACACCTAATATAGGCTAGATGAAAAGAATTTTGCTGCTTTCAGGCTATTGACACAAACAACTGTGCCTTCTACTTGCATCTGTAGTTAGGAAAATATTTGCTAAAACCAGACTGTACTTTTTAATAGATTTTAGTGTACTGTAAGGCACCAAACTGAGAGCTTTGCAAACCATAGTTTCTTTCCTCTTGTCCTTGGACTGTTGAACAGAAGTGGTAGTGGCACAGCTGTTCTACTGGCTTATCGTTGTATTTCAGCTTTGATCTGGAGACTCTGCATCCAATCAATCAGCATGGAAGCTCAGGCTCCCATTTAGTCCTTTGCTGAATTTCTAAAGTTGTTGTGAAGGTCATCGATGATGTAGATACTGCAGTATGTAGTGAAACTGGTAAGTTGGCAAATTCATTTTGCATCGGACTGTAAACAACTGTCTGCTAGTGATGACATTCAGCTACTACTGACCTGTACTGGATCCAAACCAGTGACCTAAAGGTGAAACATAATTTCTCCTAGAGCCAGTCAGTTTCTTGACTTGGGCCAAACTAGTGACCCAGCAGTGAAAACTGTATCTTACTGCATGGCCAAAGACTGAGTTAGAGACTCACAGTAACTACAGTCAACAGACTTCAGGTTTTTGAGCTTTAATGTGCTTGGGCAGAAAATGCTTGAAGAATTTGCAGACAAAAACTGGCAGATGGGCCTGATTTTCTGACCATCTCTTATTAACAGTTCCCACCTGCAGATTCCCTGTGGACTTGAGGGCCTGTGTATGATCTGTATATATATATGTGTGTGTATGTGTTTGTACCAAGCCATTTTGTTACTTATATTAGTTTGAGTTGTTTCCTTGTTAGTTAGAGAAGGAATGTGTATGTAAACACAGGCTTTTGCACTCTGTCCAGACTGTTCCCCCCACAGCCTGACTGATAGGGTAATCCAGTGTCTGTGAAGTTAGTCAGTGATGGTGCCAGGGAACCCGCTTCTGGCCTCTGAATAAATCTTGGAGCAGACAGGTCACTGATAAGGGAGAATCATGCTGTTTAGACTTTCATGCTTGTGCAACTGATGTTGCAAAAGGAAACAAATAAAAGATAATGTAACATAGTTTTTAAAGTATATTAGTCCTTTGGCCTTTACAGATAAATATCTGGTGGACCATAGGTGGACAGGATAAGTCCATGTGTTACACTACTTCTGACTGTGTGTTCCTTTCCAACATACAATCTGTTCCCCTAAAATGAAAGTTCTAATCTGTACTGAAGATGACTACAAATGCTTGTGACTAAAAACAGTTAATAAAATGTGTGTGTATATTACCCCAAAATGTCCTAATTAGTTAAACTATTAGTGCATGCAAGAATGCTGGGATGCTAGGATGAAGGAACACTTCTAAGTACCAGCAGCAACTAGTAACTTTTTTGAAGATTAATTTTCACTGGTGAATTTAATGCTGTGGAATGATCATAGAATCGTACAATGGTTCGGGTTGGAAGGGACCTTAAAGATCATCTAGTTCCAACCCCCCTGCCCTGAGCAGGGACACCTCCCACTAGACCAGGCTGCTCAAAGCCTCATCCAGCCTGGCCTTGAACACCTCCAGGGATGGGGCATCCACAGCTTCCCTGGGCAACCTGTGCCAGTGTCTCACCACCCTCAGAGTAAAGAATTTCTTCCTGATATCCAATCTAAATCTCCCCTCCTTTGGTTTAAGGCCATTACCCCGTGTCCTATCATAACACTCCCTGATAAAGAGTCCCTCCCCATCCTTCCTGTAGGCCCCCTTCAGGTACTGGAAGGCCGCTATGAGGTCTCCCCGGAGCCTTCTCTTCTCCAGGCTGAACAACCCCAACTCTCTCAGCCTGTCCTTATAGCAGAAGTGCTCCAGCCCTCTGATCATCTTCGTGGCCCTCTGCTGGACCCGTTCCAACAGGTCCATGTCCTTCTTGTGGTGAGGACTCCAGAACCGGATGCAGTACTCCAGGTGGAGTCTCACCAGAGCAGACTAGAGGGGGAGAATCACCTCCCTCGACCTGCTGGCCACACTTCTTTTGATGCGGTTGGCTTTCTGGGCTGCGAGGGTACATTGCCTGCTCATGTTGAGCTTCTTGTTCACCAGCACCCTCAAGTCCTTCTCCTCTGGGCTGCAGTCAAGCCATTCTCCTCCCAGCCTGTATTTGTGCCTGGGATTGCCATGACCCAGGTGCAGGACCTTGCATTTGGCCTGGTTGAACTTCATGAGGTTGGCATGGGCCCACCTCTCAAGCCTGTCAAGGTCCCTCTGGATGTCATCCCTTCCCTCCAGTGTGTTGACTGTGCCACACAGCTTGGTGTCATCGGCAAACTTGCTGAGAGTGCACTCAATCCCACCATCCATGTCACTGACAAAGATGTTAAACAGCACTGGTCCCAGTACTGACCCCTGAGGAATGCCGCTCATCACTGATTTCCACGTGGACATTGAGCCATTGACTGCAACCCTTTGAGTGCGATGCCAGATTGGTTCCATTGATGTGATGGTTTCCCAGCCAGTTCCCAAGATGGACAATGGGACTGAAGGCTTTACCCTTTTTGACTCAACAGCATACTTGCACACAACTTTTACGGGACATCTTCATGGCTTAGTGGGTTATTCCATTTATCTCCTTGTCTGGTTTTTAGCTCCTTTTTCAAGATTAGCCATGCTTCTGTGTAGTTCGACTACAGCCAAATAAAGGCAATGTAAATGAGAGGAAAGAATGCAGGTTTGTGCTTGCAGCATAAGAAACAGACTTAAACAGTGATCCAAAGATTATCCCGGGGTGGGAAAGTAGTTGAAATGTCCTCAGCAGAAGCTGTCTTGCTAATCAGCTCTGGCAAAGAGCCTCTTGATGGGATCCTGATATGCTTTAGCAGGATCGCCAAGTAGAAAGGAGGAATGCTGTTTATTACTGTACCCAGGACTGGTAAAATTCTGCTGGAATTTGTGTCCAATTCTGATTCCTAGAGTTTGGGGAGGATATGGAAATACTTGGGCAGAGTTCAGAAGAGGACCACGAAAACCAGTCCATTTGTAGAGAGGCTTTTCCATGTAAAGCTTCAGGAGTTTGGTGAGAATGTGAGATTGCAAGGGTACTTATGCTTGGAATTGCTATTTGGCAGTTCAGTCTTCTCAGTTTTGTGGGCAAACATCTAAGAGTGCAGTGACTGGAAGAAGTAGTGATAAACTTCAGCCTTAGGAGATACAGCTTACTAGCAGTATGGGCGACAACTATGGGGCAGCTCTTCTGTGAAGATGGTACGCTAGTTATTGGTATATTTAAGAGCACATGAAACACCTGTATAGAAAAAATCTTTAACCTAGCTGCTTGGGATGCAGACCAGGGTAGATGCTCACAAGAAGCTCTTCTGGCTGTGTGTATTGCCATGATTTTACTGTAAGGGAAAATGAGACTGGAAAATGAAAAGCCAGCTAAACACAGTCCATTTGGTATGTTTTATAAATGAAGGCACAAAACTTTTTTTGCATTGTAATAATTTGGTTTCTGAACAGCCTTGTCAGAACCTGGCAAAGAAATGCATCTGTGGAAGAAATTAAGATCTGAAGTCATCCTAAGGCATGAGAGAAAGTGCATACTTATAACTCTGCACTTCACTAACAATACTTATATGAGTTTTTCTAGAAGTTTTCTCAGAAAACTCTTCTTTCGTTTTTCTAGGCGTTATGCCTAAGGAATAACTTATTCATGCTCGCTCACAGCATGTGTACACTGTTAGTTTCTGCATGCAGTGACGTGTGAGCTTGGTGAGGTGCACAACCAACGTCACGTATCTATGCTTTCTTTTGAAACATGTCCTCACAGAACTTCTGGGATTTTGAGAACAGGGATGGATGGATGCAAATTACAGTTTCCAAACATATAAAGCAGAATTCTTGTGCTGTGGAAGAGCTTACCTTCCTTTTTTACTGACTCTACAGGCAGAAGTTTTCATAGCCTCTTGCTGGATGCAGCTTTTCCTGGCCACATGCTGCTCAGTCCTTTGCGTTTGTAGTGGAGATCAAAAGCGTAGAAAAGCTCCTTTGAGCTGTGGCCAGTAATGTTTACAAAAAAAAGCAATCATTCACTGAGACACTGGATGGCTCAGGAAGCTCTGCACCTTTGCCAGCGTGCTGGATGCAAAGGGCTCAGATGAAGACTACAGGTCGGATTTGAAAGATGTGGGGTAAGGTGTGCCTGCTGCCCAGTTCATATGGGGAATATTCAAATTGTTGATTGCTGGCAGTGTCGTTATGCGAGTTGTTCACTTTTGAGTTATGGGCATCAAAAATATGTCCAAAATCATACCTGCCTCCAACCGAGTGGGATTTGTGAATTGTACTGAGGTCATCAATGACTTCCACAGCAATCAGTAAATGTGTTAACCATTTCTCTCTGGTTCTATATAGTTTGGCAGACTGAGATCATTGGTGTGAAAAGTACTGATCCAGTACAGAACAAGGTCCTGATGAGATTAGCCACTTACATAAAGTGGGATTTTATTCCTTTCTGGTTATGTGACTATCAATGGGTTATAAAAAGTCACTTTTTTTGAGGGCCAACTTCAGTTATCTTTTCAGCAGTGGCTTGGAATTGAGTGGTTGAGTTGGAATAAACCTTTGAAACAATGAAAGTAGGACGGCACTGTCTCCAAAATCTTTAAATGCTGACACTGTAAATTGACTATACATCACTGCCTTGCTATAGCTTGGTGAGGACAGAAGGTGCGGAAGAGAAGAAGCTATATTATTATAGCAGATTTAAATTACTTAATCCTTGGGAAATGCTGAGATACGTCCGTAAATATTATGTGAATAATGAGCATGGTCCAGCATCTCTCATTAGTCTTAAGAGCCTGATCAGTTGCAGGAGGAGGCAGACAAAGAATGGGTAGTCTGGGTTTCCCTATAGAAGGCTTTTGATTTTTTCTCCTTTGCAGAAATAGTGGCTGCTGTAAATACTTTTACAGTAAGAGCAGCGATGATGAAAACTGCTGCTGTAACCATGGGTCTTAAAATATTTACCAATGTGTGAGTCCCTGATGCCCTAGTACAGTTGGCTGGCAGCTTAGAACCAGCAGAACTGGGCTGGCAGCCTGGAAGGTGATCTTCAGGGAAAAAGAGGGATTTGTCTTTAAACATAGTAAAGTAGCATGCAGCTTCTAATGGACAGAAGATAGAATGAAGAAACGTTGATGAGAAAAGAACAGTGGTTCGTGGAAATGCCTGTGTAGGCCAAGCTCTCTCAACGGACTACAGAGTAACTACACTAAAGTCATCAAGAAGTGACAGCAGCTGGGGCAGTATGTGCTCGAAAGCTTATTAAGGTTAAGAGCTTTAGGACTAGACGAAGACCTTCTAGTCAGAGAACTTGGATCAAATGCACAAACATCTTTCAGAACAGGTAAACTCTGGTTTACACCTGTAGATGAACATGTGATAAAATTCACAAATTGGCGTGTTGCTTGAAATCTCCATTTAGGAAGTGTCTCTGGTTATTTGAAAGTGGAATGTTAGGTTGGTTTCCGGATGAAAACATTTGACAGAATTTGGAGGCGTATAATAGAAATCTGTGTATTCTCCCATATTATGTGATGTCATGTTAGGACAAGGAATGTTTTTACCATGAAACTGCCATTGAAGACAACAGAAATGAGCCTTGAATCCTGCTTGCCAGCTGAAGAAGTACTTAGGATCTCACTTGGCAATCTGTGGATCGTATAAAGACTTCTTGGTAAGAGCATTGATGAAAGTGGAGCCTTTTCAAGTGCAACACTGAAATTATTAAATCAAAAGATGGCAAGCATAAATAACAGGAGAGACCCTCTGGATTTCTCTTTCCTTTGGGTGACCAAATTTCATGTGTTTTGGATTAATGAGATGAAACCTAAGGGGAAGGTACTAAAAGAGAGAGGAAATTTTTGAAGTTGCTTCACCCAGTTCACTCTGAGAAAGCACAGCACAGTCTTATGGTCTCTGCACAAGTGTTTTTACATTCTGACTTGTGTAAGAATAGCTTTTTGCTTTAGTATTTTTTTACTTTCTGAATAAAAATTTGTCGTGGGCAGAGTGAATAACTGCACTTGTAAGAGTAGTGAAAGAGTAGTGAAATGTTTATTAACATAAAACAGCGATTTAACAAAGTTAGTAGTGAACGCGACAGTGTTTTATGAGATTCAATGCCAGGGTACGCTTGAATATTTACTGCATAGAGGCCAGGGTCAGACAAGCTCCCAGGGAGACCCTCCCGTTGAGTCACAAGGTTCAGAAGGGACCCCCTTGCTTTCTGAACTCCTTCTCAGAGAGGAGTCTAGGTGCGGCTGGATCCAATTCTAGTCCCAGACTTGGTCAACAGTTTATGTCTAAAGCATTATATATGCGCAATCAATCCTTATATCACTTAGCTAAGATTTCAAAGTTTAGAATGCTATTAGTCACTTACCAAGAATCTGTTGCAGCAAAGAATCTCTCAACCTTGAGGAGAAGAACCTTAAGCGAGCGTCCCCACTCAAGGGGAGGTCCTGTCGTGCAGCCCACTGCCCTGCAGGAGAGCTCAAAGGGCTCTTGGGCTGTCCACTATTTATGGAGTAAGATAATGGACCTATAGTCATATTCTCATGGGAACAGGGTACCTAGGTTCCCACTCCAGACAGTGTTTTGGTTACGTTGCCAGCCATCTCCCACAGTTCAAGTGCAACTCATAGCAACTCCCGCTGATGGCCATGGCTTGAGCAGAAGCTGGGCGGGGGGGGGGGAAGGGGAGAGCACATTGCCACAAAATTAAATACCAGCTACAGTGTTGTTAACCTTTAAAATGTTCTGTGAATGAAGATATCTGTTTTGGAGAGGAAAGTTTCTTATTCGTCAAGCACTATTGTGTTGTGGGGTTGTTTTTTTTTCCCCAATAAGTACCTTATAATAAAAGACAGATCAGGCTTATTCAGGAGGAAGTGAAGGATCACAAGTGAGAAGAGATGAAAGGATCCTCCTCTGTCCGCTCAAGAGGAACTGGGTACTTCTTTCTCAACACTGCTTTCCCAACATGCCCAAGCCCTGCTGTGTTTGGAAATGGGATACAGATTAAAAGTGACCTTTCTCTGTGATTTTTATGCCTTCAGAAGGAAGAAGTTATCTGTCTTGCAAATGGCATGTTCTTGCTACATCTGGCAAGAAGGCGGGAGAGTCAGCAAACAGTGGCTGTCACTTGCGCCTTACTGTGAATTAGCATCTCATTTTTGGATTCAGTTTCCTGTTATCTGTCAAAACTCTCTTGTGTAACTTCAGTTCCTCCAGAAATAACTGTCTCTCCTGAGTATCTCATGGTGCAGTGGTGGTTTCAACTTCCTTTTGACTGAGTTCCAACTGAAAGGATAATGGATCTTTCTGTTCTCTTTGGTTGCTGCTCTCCCTGCTCATCTTCACAATCTTTTATTACTGAAATTGCAGAAAGTGGATTTATTTCCCAGTGCATGCAATGGCCTCCTTCATATCTGGGAGAATAGTTTCAAATGTTTGGTTGCTAGCTGTGTCACAGACTGCGTTCAATGCAAGTGCTGTCCAGTCCTATTACTATTTCATCATTGTTTATACCTGATCGTGCTGTAAACGATTCCATATGGAAACACATTATCATCCTTGTCCTGAGGGATCTTTTCAGGAAGTCAAGCGGGTGAAGTTGCAGAGGACAAAGCCATGCACCACGCAGGATACTGTTTGTATATACTGTTGGAGAACACATGTAATGGAGGTAGTTTCTCCAAATATGAATTTTTGGTGTCCCGGGCTGTTGAAGAATGAAAAAGAAAAAAATTCAAGGAAGATTTTTAGTAAAACTAAAGCAAATTCTCAGCTTACATTTGTAAAGCCCTTTTACTTAGCTGCTGCAGCTGATCTAAAAGCATTTTAAATCCCATTTCCATACTTGCTTAAGTTAGGTTTCTTCAAAAGACAGGAGTATCAAATTCTAATGCGCAGTTTTCTTTCAGAATACATATTCTCTGGGGGATGAATATCTGAAACAGCTGTAACTTTCACATTCCACCTATCTTTCCTAAATAAACACAAAGACGATTCAGTATATAATAGAAAAGAGAGATACCTATGTGCCTGTGCATATGTCTATACATGTAGGTGGATTTATTGATAACCACGTACTTGGAAGTCTTTTACAATTGATCTGTCTGGGCAACTCGGATGAATGGTCAGTCCCTTTATGTTTTTCTTTGGACTTGTTATGATTATCAGATCTTTTTTCATCTAATAGTGAAATAGTTTACTTTGGGAAATTACAGACTAGTCTTTGATCAACCGTTCATTAAATAATTAATGGAAAAAACCCAAAACCCCCAAACAAACTGGTCTTTAGAGCCAAAAGCTGGGTACCAGTAGCATAAGGTGCATTTGCCCAGGGTAGAATTTGAAGATGGAGACACTAGCCATAATTTTGAGAGAATATGGGTACAAAATTTTGCATTGTTAAGTGTTGGCAACATAGACATTTCAGGCATTATCCGCTGTTCTTCAGCTGAACACGTCAGCCAGTTCACATCTTGCCTTTTGTGATATTTGCAGTCCTAGCATTAAAACATACAGCTTTTTAATGAGCTTCCTAGGCCAGTAAGTCCTGTCATGGTCTCTCAAACAACATGATGACTTCAAAATTTCTTTTTATGGATTAAATGTCAGAAACAGCATTCTTTTAAAACACAACACAGTAACAGATCGGGATTTGGGTTGGTGGTAAATTATAAGTGGTAAATGTTGCTGAAGGAGTTACTTGAATATCTGAAAGAATATGAGATCAGTGGATGATTTCTCTTAGTGGATGAGGCCTTGGGGAGGAACCTTTAAAAAAGAAATAATATTAGAGGATAGAGCAATCAAAATAACCCTCCTTAAAGGAACTTTCTAGGTGATTAGGTCTATTTTTACTAGCCAGTATGGAATCACAGAATGTGTTGGGTTGGAAGGGACCTTTAAAGGTCATCTAGTCCAACTCCCCTGCGGTAAGCAGGGACATCTTTAACTAGATCAGATTGCTCAGAGCCTCATCTAGCAGTATAGTGTCAGGACTATCAGTTACACAAAGCTAGCGTAAACATCAGCACATAACTTTTAGAGTACGAGCTATAAAACTGCATCACGTACAAACTTTTATCACTATAAGAGAATTAATCCTTTGTACATGCAGGCTATTGTTTTGCTTTGTTGGATTATAGATGTTGGTAACAATAGCACTTTTACCACTTTATTGTATGTAATATCTGCACACGAATGATAGCTTGTATAAGCATCCCTATTTTCTTCCTGGATTTGCCATTTTAATCTTTCTTTTTTTCTGACTGCTTTTTGTTTAATTTTGTATCCTTACATTTGTTCATTACGGAGAGTGTTTAAATAGAGATTGTTTCTATTTAAACATGATGGTCTGAAACCATAGACCTCAGATGATGGAGAACATTTTTGTTCTTTACTATTATAACAGACTCGATATGTCCAATCACAAAACCCACCATATCATCTTCAAATAGATAATCTGTTCATCCTTTTAGGGTGCTGATTCAGCATTGAATGTTAGCAAATGTTTAAAAACAGTGTCTCTGCTGAAAAGACAAACCAACAAAAGTGACCAACCCTTAGGGATCTAAACTTCAGTTTTAAAATAAGTCAATATCGTATTGTGCAAAATGGCTGGAAGTTTTCTGTTGGACTTAGATCTAGTATTGTGTTTTTATGAGAGGTGATGAGGTCAAACCTCCAAATAATAATGGTTGCGATATAATGTCTTTATAGATATATTTGTCAGAGTACTAAGAAGCCAGAGGGTAAAAATATTATGGTTCATAAATACAGGTTTTGCTACCACTGGCATTAGATTGCTCTCTGTAGAGCACTTTTCTCTCTGACTCTGCTTATCAAATACAAAATCAGGCTTGATATTACGTTAATCCCAAGAAAGAAAAAAACAAAGAATCCTCCACACTGGAGTTAATACACAGTATCTTTTACTTTTTCCCTTGCAGTTTCAGAATTTCAAATTAGCTAATAAGTTAGTCAAAATTCTAGAGTCTATCTTCTGAAAACATAAAGGATCATCTAAAATGCTGACAGTGAGATGTTGGTAATGACTGTGGTGCTGCTTACAATTAACCCATCATAACGATTGTAGGCTCTGCATCCCAGCCAGAGTTTTTGCGTGAGGGGAAAAAATGAGACAAAGCCCATTAAGGTCTCAAAAAAGTTAAAAAGTGACTTCTTTAATGTACATGGTCTTCTGAGCACAAAGGGCAGAAAAGTCAGCAGAAAAGAATATATATATTGTGAACTGGAAAGAAATCAGTGCCTTTGAAATTGTATCCCTTGCTTTGCCCTAAATCTGACTGCAGCTTTTAGCTTCCACCACATGTTTACATTGGAAATCTCTTTTTGTGCATATAGAGTTTGTTCTCTTATGAAATTATGTCTCAGGGGAAGGATAATTTAAAGCCATTTCCATTTGTTATGTCTGCACCGAACTAGGTTATTAGGGGCTGCTAATGCTGGATAAACTCAAAACCTACAACTGCCTTCATCTGTGGATTATAGAATCTGTCCAACAAATTGCACACTGATATTGCCAGAATATGGGGAGTTTCATGTTGTAGCCAGCACTGGGATCATTTTATAGTGCAGCCCACATCAGGCTTGCGCTGATAATTACAGGTGTGCATCTGACTTCACTTTAGGAAGGTTGAGTTTTTAAAGGTTAAGTCTGATGATAGACAATGTAACTTTACGTGTCTAGGTTAGGACCTCTTGCTGGACTGCCTTTGAGAAAACACAGATTTTGTTTTTTGTAATTCTAGACCTAGCATCATCTTATTTTGCAACACTATAAGTTCAAGCACAGCCGTAGGCAGGGGATGAGTTGTAAGCTGTGCTCAAGGAGTAGCCACAGATAGCGCTGAAAGTTGGAGGCACACCACTAAGCTGAACTTTGTCTTCCTCTATGCTTCAGCAAGAGAATGATCATGTAACAGTGTAACATTATTTTAGCTATAAATTACCATTCCTTCATTGCTTCAGACAATAGTGTAATGAATTGTATGGCTGGGAGCCAAGAATCAACCTGTTCATCTTTACCTGCTGCTCATGACCAACTACTTCTACTGCAGTGGTGAGCCTGATTGACTGCGCTTACGCTGGGATCCAAGACGCAGGGGCTGGTAGTAGCCTACTTGAAAGACACTCGTTCCTCTCTGTGAGTGTGCAACCCTAGCCAGTTCTTCCATTACTCTTACTGAGACTGATAAGTTGAGATACTAATTATCTGCCATTTATAACTACAGGATATATTCAGAAGATGTATAGGTTTGTTGCAGATGTAAGTGGAAGCTTGTCTTAATCGCATATCTAAAATATTAGGCTGCGAACGTCATAGAACTTGTTTTCTGGAGAAAGTCTTCAGCATTTCTTTTTGCTTTCTTTGACTGGGAGATGCAAAAACAAGCCACTCCTTTGGTATGTCCCAGATGACTCCAGTTGCACAGATGCACAAAGGTGAAAAAGAACAGAACAAAGTTATAATTCACAGACAGTATAAAATCTGTATTGCTTAAAAATTCCCCGCCACACTCTGATAGCCCTGATTTTCTTAAAACAGTGGTTTTGCATCCACTGGATTTCTGACTGTGATAAGATGCCTTGGAAGTTTTAGCTTATTATGAATAACCAGATATAGAAGAAATGAAATAGCTTCACACTGGTTATTTATGGAAGTTTTAGAAGCTTGCATTGTTTTTAAGGTGTTCTGATTTTACCTTATCCAAAAAGAGGTCAGAAGTTGCTTGACACATTCACAAAGATTACCTGTGAGTAAAGCATGTAAATTCTGGTCTTTGTTTTTGTGATTCCAGAAATATTCTGTATGTGAAATATAGTAGGGTGGAAGAAGGGACCACTAGTTTCAGGTGCATAACAAGTTTTTTTTGTCAGATGGTGGGGAAAAATAAATCCACTGATTTCCAATCAGTGCTCAGCCAGTGATTACCACTGATAATGGAGAACTGATTTTTGTCTGCCAGGTATGGCTGCCGAGTCTGTACTAACTGCTGTTTGTGATGCGTGTTGGCTATGTTGTTTACTGTGGGGTGCTCTTTCACCTCAGACAACTCTGTCCTAATCTTCACCTGAACGTCCACAAGAGAAATGGGGAGCTGCTCAGAAAGTCAGCGTGGCTCCAGTGGGGCAGCTGTAGGGTTTCACAGTGAGCAAGAGTACGAAGGGGACGAGGAAGCATAAATTCAGCTACTTCTCTAGGTGTCAGCCACAAGCATTTGGTGAGAGAAAGAAGTGAATGAAGTCACGTATGTCTCCATCAGAACAAGGAGAAAACGAGTTGGGAACTGTGACCATGAGTCTCAGTTTCCTCAGCTGCTCAATGGGAAAAACTACTAGGCACTGTGCAGATACTATATAGGCCTTTGTGTCATAAGGTGGATGCTTTGGGTTAAAATATCTGTAAATTCTCCCAAGACCTGAACTTCATGTTCATTCTGTCCTTTATTCCTTCTAATTTTGAGCATATCCTTTGAATAATCAACAAGTCAGCCCCCCTCTGAGCATTATCTCAGCTATGCTGGATTTGTGTTTCTTGTTTGTAGTTGTTAGTTTAACAACATTTTATGCAAAATTCTTGGAGAATTTGCGTATTAAGAATTGTGAAAGGATAAGTAGCAATCAAATGTGAAACTATTCGCTTTTGTGTTTTGTTGTTTGGGGGTTTTTTTTGTAATTAGATTCCTGCTGGTTACTTTCCTTTACTTTTATAATCACAGGTTACCTCATATTCTTTGAATTTCTGCCTGTTTTGAAGATAAAGGCAATTTTGACAGTAAAATTCAATGTTGCCTCCACTGGGGCCTAGTCAGGAGGAACTGTGATGCATTCCTCATACTATATCAATAACAATAGCAACATTCACTTCAACAGAAATTGGTTTCTTCTAATTATTTTGAAATTATATATTAAACCTTTTTGAGTTGGATTATATGAAATATAGAAATCAATATCAACTGTGATGTTTTCCTGTAAAAGAAATTTGAAAAACTCGGGAAAGGCAGGGATTTAGAATGAAATAGAAATGTACATAAAGTTCAGCTAAAAAGGAATATTTAATTCCATTGTCTTACTCATTACTGATAATTTGTAAGTTTTGAAAACAATTGCATATTCAACTCCTGAAAGTGTGACTTTTTAGGAACCCAAATTACAAATATATAAAGAACACTCTGTTCTTAGATTCTTTTCTTTAGAGTCATTGTTTTCATTTGCTGGTATTTTAATCAGTCCAATACAAATAGTGTGGTATGTCTGTATAAACTTACACACTTAACTTTTGGCATTCCTCCGTGTAATAAACTGCGTTTGCTGAGGAAGGATAACCTAGATTGTGAAACCCAGGGACTGCTTTTTGTATAAGGATGCTGTGCGCAATTTTGAACTTGCGTTCAAGGTAAAAGACTCAAGTAGTTAATGGAGGGAATTAATCTTCCCTCATACTCACTGGATAGAGATCACAGACTTGAGGTTTTGAGGAGACAGAATAAAAAGTTCTTCGCTGCTAGTGGCCATAAGGCTGAAATGCTTTTATTCTCTAGAGAGGCAGAACTCATCTGCAGCTTCCCCTCATTTAAACTCAAGACACTTCAGTTTCCTGTTTAGTTTGTATCTAAGTGGATTTTCTTTTAGATTGTAGATAGTTGTTTGTGTATTCTTTGCTAAGGGTTATTATTTTTACCTTTAGCTGCTGGTTTGGGAATTGCCTGAACAGTGTTGCTTTATTGAAAAGGATTATGTGCTACCTTGGCTAGGGAATCCCAGAGGACGCAGATACCATATGAAATCAAAACACAGCGTCTCCAGGTTGCCACTCGCTGAGTCTTTTAGCAGTGATCTACTTGAAGTAACCTTGTGGGAAAACAAATTTTTAATGGTTCTTAATGTCTGCAGCAGCACTCGCAATGACAGAACATGAAGAA
The DNA here is from genome assembly GCF_964199755.1 of Larus michahellis. Classification (NCBI taxonomy): domain Eukaryota; kingdom Metazoa; phylum Chordata; class Aves; order Charadriiformes; family Laridae; genus Larus; species Larus michahellis. The sequence goes on along the minus strand of NC_133899.1, from coordinate 54,192,359 downwards.
TCTGTGTTGCGTTTAGTGGGACAATGGTAGTGAATCTTTGAGTCTGGCACCCAGCTGGTGACGGTGGTGGTGTTTTACTTTCTTGTTGGCTTGTTTGATGTCCTACATCAGTCTGTAGACCAGCTCAAGTGAGTGTTTACATTCCTATTGTGGCCTTCATCAGCTTTTTCTTACTTCAGTGAAGCATCTGTAAGACCATCTAAAGTTTTTCTGAAGACATAGGTCTTCAAATTTGCCTGGAATTCCTGGTGGAACCAGGAAGATACCATTAACTAAACTGGCTTATCTTGCCTGGCTGTGAGAAAAGGGACTGTGCTCCTTTCCAGTCAAGTTAAAGCCTCCCATTTCTGCTGCTATGTCACTTCTAGTGGATTTTTCTAGTGTACTAGCTCTTTTAAGCTCTGCGTTTCTTTTCTAGAAGAGAAAAAACATCCTGGTAAAATCCTGTTCTCGTAACTCGTGTAACCATTTCTTATGGAAGCTTTGTGGACAGGAATGGCAAAGATTGCAAAGTGCGTTGTGCATTCTTTCCAAAAAGGAAAGAAGCCAAAAGAATGGCTCAGAGGTCCATGTTTCAAAATACAACAAGTAAGTATACTGTCATTACTAGGCTGTGATCAGGAGGAGGAGGAACTAGGCAGTTGCTTTTCATTGAGATACGGGTTTTTGCCTTTTTAAATTGTGGTATTTAAGCTCACCTGGTCCTCCTTTGCTAGCTGATTCACAGACCAGTTCAAGAACACAGACATCTTGGCCAGTATATGTCTCAGTTTGACTCCTTATGAGGCACACCATTGATATTTCAGTGTTGAATTCATTTCTAGAGGAATGAATGGATGTTTTTCTGTGACAAGCTAACACTTGCATGTATTATGATACTTTACACACCTCGTAATTGTCAGCAACAGCTCCATGCAGGCCAGCAGTGGGGAAAGGCCTCTACAAAGCTAAAGTGAAATACGGAGAGAAGCTCGTGCAATCTGTTTAACCTCTAAGCAAGTACTATCACACAAGCATTCATACTGGAAAATGCCCCTCTATTCATAAGTGCTTTATTGCTAGGAAAAAATTGTCATCCTTTCTTGGATCGCCTAACTTTGCTTTATAGTAGACATGAACTAACATTTTATTGTGTTTCTGCATATGTACTGGTGAGATAAGAAAGAAGATATAGGCAGATGAGGCAAAAAGAACAGGAGAGAGAAGAAGGAAAAAAAACTGATCTGGACCCTTTTGAGAGTTGAAAGTTTGCTACTGAGCCCAGTATATTGACCCAGGATGGAGAGAGGTACAGACTATAAACCTAGTTTCTCAAAAAACTATGCCTCTCTTAATCCTCTACATCCACTGAGGGCCTCTTAGTATTGTTGTCAAAGATCTGTTTTCCAGAGTGATTTGATTCCCATAGCCATGGGCAAAGGCACCCAAGCAGCTCTTGTTTGATTAAAAAGCTGAATTGTTTGCTGGCTGACTGTAAACACAAACAGCTGCTTTCTGAAACCACACAAAAATGAGAGCCAGACTGGTACTTCTGCTGCAGGACAGAGTTTTAAACAACTCACTAGCTATCTGGGAATACTTTCTTTGGGAAATAATTGAGATGGATGTTAATAAATGCAGAATAAAACGTGTGTGTATTTAGTTCCCCTTCATTCTGCCCTGGTTATTTTTGATGCAGGCTGATCAGAGCAGAACAAAGGCAACTTAGCTTGCTTTGGGTAGTAATGTTTACAGGGACTTGAAAATAGAAGAACCTTACAGGATCAGTCAACGCTGCCTATTTTCTGTTTGGCAGTGACCTTGTTTGCATTCGTCTAGGGACAGAGAGAAGGCATGGCATTTGGGACCCTATGGTGGCCTTACTGCACTGAAGTGATTGTTGATTTTTATGATCATGCTTTTCTACCCGCAGGGTATAGGAGCAGCGTGTAACTGTGTTCAGGGATGTGGTCTCCTGGGTGTCAATGTTTATATTTAATCTATTGTATTGTTCTTTGCAGCTAGGTATCCTGAAGGTTGTGGACTGCCTTTCCCATGCCACTGTGTAGCTACTGTCCTTCGCAAATATTGTTTCATAGGTTGCACAATCATTTTAATTAACTTTGGCATAGATAGGTACTTTTTGAAAGGACCATCAGCAAGATAAATAGAAAGCATTAGACAGTTCCCTACCTGAGACTATTAAAACCAAAAGGTTGTGAACAATCCTGTTTACTAGTTTATTACTTTCTGTTCATGTGGTTTGCTTTCATTTCACTCTGAATGGAGAGTGGAAACCACTCTCCATTGTGTAATTATTGTTTGCCAAGAACAGGGAACATGAAAAACTGTACATAAAGCCAAGTTTTATTACAGAAGTTTAACTTCCCATTTCTCAGACACTAACTCAGACGTCTTTACCATGATTGGCTTCCCAAGCTTTCAGATACAGTCCATGTATGTAGTGACACTTACGCATTTATTATATATTATATATAGATATTGCTGACATACGCACACAAGTTCCTTTCGGGAAGGATTCTGAAATTACAGGAGTATGCAACTGGAGACCTTGCTTCTGTACATGACTTTACCATCAACTTGCTGAAGGACGTAAGCAAAGTTGGAAAGTTTTTTTACATAATTACATTGGACAGTACATAATCCTGTTATGAGGAATAACAAATGTCGGTACAAATCTGTGCTGCCTTGTGGATTCTGCTCTCCCCTGAAGGACTGTGAGAGTTAGGGCTATTGAGGGCTCTTCCAGATTTTACCATCCTTATTACTTGACTCTGTGTCCTGGGAAGCATTTTACCACTTTTAATCCAAGCTTTGTTGACTTGAATGTGTTTAGCCCTTGACCAACTATAAGGGCAGCGCTTCTTTCCCCATCTCCATTTTTCACTTCGCAGGGTAACCTGAGGGTTATAACTACCCCAAAGCTGTCTTTCTGCTGATTCCTCTTTTATGTGCACTGGGGATAATGCAGCTTGTCTTGAGAGACCACAAGACTTGATTCATTGATGCTGTAAGAACTGTCAAAATCTTGTGACAGAAGCGGAAAATTTTGTTGACATTGGAAAGAGAGGTGGCTAGAGCTGTAGTCTGGGTTCCAGCTGTTCCAGGGGTATTTCTGTTAACTAAAAAGGGATTCAGAACCTTATACTGAGCTGTTTTTATGAACTTAAATAATTGAGAACAGTTTTTGTTTAGTACTGGGTATTTCCTGAATGTGTTTGCAAGTCAGACAGTATAGTGCTGGGCTTAAAAACCTGGCTCCAGCTTGAGATGCATTAAACAAAATATCCAAATATAATTTATCCTGGAAAGGTTTATTGACTTTTGGAAGTGTTCATGTTACAATATGTGTTGCTGTTAGTAACACAGCTATATACTTAAAAATATACTTAATTAAAAATATCATGTATTTTCGAGTTGTCTATTGAAAAAAAATCCTTACTCTGCAGATGCAGTTATCTCTGTGCACTACCAAAGTGTCTGAGCATGTCCTAAATATTTAAATGCAGAATTAATGATAATGATAGTACTCTCTTCTTTTTCAGCCTGTAAAGAAGATAGTTCAAAAGTTGTTTACTGTATGGATTTTCTGGCGTCATGGTTAGAGGTTTTGAAATAATTGAGGGAAAGATAAGTTGAATGTCACTTATAGTTTTGAACATAGTTATACCCACACTATTCTCTTTTGGGCCGGTGCAGCCAGGAGCATCCTCTTCAGCTCTGGCAGCCTGGGCTGTCTGTAGGCCCAGTAGAGAGACAATTACTCACATAGTGTTGACTGCTCTCCAAATATCAAGGCAGAAATCTTGAACCGAATGCTGAGTGGAAAACACAGTTTTGCGTTAATGAGATAAGAGAAATTTATAATCCCGAACCAATGGACTTCACAAAAATGCTAGACTTCATTTCTTGGTAAAAAGAGTAATTTAGTCTGGAGGTCACAAATACCAGTCTTGCTCTCCAGAGCAATGTTGGATGTAATAGAGGATGGTCTTCTATTTAGGTGAAAAAGACTGAAGATTGATCAAATGACTGGAAAGAAGGTTATAAGGAGCAGGCAAAAAAGAAGACTGGAAAGAAAAAAATGAGGGCATTTTGTCTTCAGAGTGACTCATCAGGCTTTGGGGAGTGCATGTGCTTGAGTACTATTTAACTCACTTTTGTTCCTCCCAGCATCTCTCATAACCAGAACCTCAGTAATGGACATGGGATAAGCATCAGCTATAGATACTTTTTCCTTTGTGTGCTATGCCCATCCTTCTTTCTGTCCTTTTTCCTCAGTGCTTCATTTACTTCTTGTTGCTTTCTCTGTTTTTTGATCCTTGTCTACTCTTCTTCCAAGTGAAGCAGGATTTAATTTTTTTATTAACCTTATTAATGGTATGAAAAAGTACAAATCGGAAGCAGGAGGTCTGGAGCACACTTTCAACCATTAAGCTCGAGTAACCAGCCAGGTAGCTAGGTGGGAAAACCCCTCGTGCTGATGGGGAAGGGTGTCTTGCTCTCTCCGCTGAGATTCCAGTTTTGTTGCTGACCAGGCTGCAGCCGTAGCTGGAGGCTTGAGAAACACTTCCATGCTGTGCGCAGGGATGGCACGGTGGGGATGGCGGTGAAAGACGGGACAAGGAGGACGCTGGCCCTCCCCCAAAACCGCTTCGCCCTCCCCCTTCCTTTTCTTTTGCAGTTGCACACAGCGCTGTGGCTCGGAGGTCATTTGTTTCCCACAGCTTCACAGAACACTGTAGCAGAAAGGGAGACAATGGTCCCTTACAAGGGGCGATGTGAGGCCTTCTTTCATCTCTAATAAGCCCCTTCACTTGCACTGTGAAGCCTGTTGTGTGTGTGTGTGTGTGTGCGCGTGTGTGTGTGCGCAGTTCCAGTGTGAACCACTCTGCAGCTTCCATTGATGTAAAGCATCCAGGTTTTTTGTTTTGTATTTCAAATGGGCAACTCTTGGCATGTTCCAGCCTGAGGTGGGTTTTCTGTTCAGTGCAAGCACATCAGGAGACATCCCTTCTCCTTTTCACACAGCTATTAAAATCTAGGGCCCATCTGGTCAACGTCAGTCGGCAGAAGGACTGAACGCGGGAAGCAAGGAGAGGAGGGGGGCAACTATCTTTAGCTTCCCTCTGGCAAGCACAGGCTCTGCCTGTGTCTCTGCTTGGGCATCTTTGCCGACTGAGCGTGTCGGGAGAGCTCGGTGAGAACAACCACCCTGGCAAAGCAACCGACTGTCCTGTCGCAGAATTTGCAAGCAAAAGTGCAATTCGAAAACTTTTTCTTCTTCATTATTCTGTTATAATGAGCAGGAAAGGAAAGAGAATAAACAGTATCGTGGAATAGTAAGGTGCAGGAGTTTGGAGCAGTGGTCAGTCTAGTTTGGGGTACTATTTTGACCAGTGTCTTCTGCCTGATCCTTTGAAATCCCACCCCTCGGCCACCCTCTCAGTCTGGAGAACTTTCCTTCCTACATGAAATAGGAAGTTTTTAGCGGCCTTCTGTGCAGCACTGAATTTATGCTCCAAGGTAGGAAACTGGATCTCTCTTGTCTTGGTAGGCTCAGATTAAGAACATAGATTGAAGCTGGTCATGAAGGTTTTCCTACTCTCTGCCCCCTTTCAAAGCCCATGTTTAGCCTGGATTGCCTGTTGCTACGGTTGATTCAAATGTCTCTCTGTGAGGCCCCCTTCAAGCTCAGTGCAGGCTTTTCTTAAGAAATGGCTTTGGTAGTCCAGGTCCATTAAGGCTTTGTGTGTTTCTCCCTCATTACTGTATTATGCCACCTCATGTTCTCCTCTAGCATCTCTGGACATTGTAATGGTCCTAGAATGTACCTTCTGCTTAACCTTCAGACCTGGCCTGGCATTCCCTAAACAGGTTATCTGCTTAAGGTACAGATCTTTTCCACAGCCTGGAAAAGACCTGGAAAAGGTTATGCAAAACTGACAGACTCAGATTTCAGCTAGATTCTACTGCATGTTTTCCAACCTAGAATAAGTATTATTCTGTCTGTTGGGAATGTTATATTGGGCATTTCACTGACTCTGCCTCTGACTGAGCAGTTTCGAGCAAAGGTTGAAAACAATTTTCTCAACAACAAGAGACTGTCAAAGTAACTGAGCAGTTTCTTAGCCTATTTCAGGCTGAATCAAATGAGATGATTCCAGGCAATGCAACTGGTCAGTTAGAGATTTCTTGGCATTTATAAGTTCTCCTGCTGAGGGGCCAGTGTACAAACTCATTTCCTAGCACTATCTAGATGGGAACGAACCACTTTTTTGGAGGTTCCAAATATATGAGGTAGAGCAAGCAAGTGTTAAATTGTGCTAAGAACAATTTTAGTTCATTTGATCAGCTTTTTAGTTCAACTTGATCAGTTGCTTTGGCAACTGGGAATTTTAGAGAAAAATACAGCTTAAACTTCACTGAAAAGGAAGAAAGGGACAGTCTTTGGGGAAAGGTGTCTTCCTGCCATCTCATAAAAATGAGTGTCCATCGTGAGTTACTTTCAGACAGGTACAGGACGCTGATTGATGGATACATGAAGGTAGCATGCATATGTATGAATGTCTGCATGTCTTCTGTTTTGATGGAGATGGGACGAGAGATGATGTACAACAGCTGAACATGTTGGAGCTGCAGGAGGTGTGCTATCTCTAAGACAAATGACATTTTTCTCTGCAAACATATTGTCAGCTGCCCTGGACTTGCGAGTAAGATGCCACAGGAACTGGATTGTAACCTGTTGTCTAGTTTCACTGTGACATCTGTAAATACCTCCCTTTCTTCTGCTGAAATGCTGTTGCATAACTTCTCGCAGCAAGTGCTGTCTCATGGAACGTATCACTTGACCTTTTTGCTTGCCTGAGCAGCAGAACACCAAAATGAAATACAGTAGCTTCATTAAGAGATGCTGCTATGACAGTGACATAGTTTGGGACAGACTAGCCACTGAAATGACCGACAGATGCCCACCCCCACCTCTCTCCGCAAAGAGAGAGGCCTCTAGTTATTTCACAACTAAGCTGCTTATGAACTTGAAGCACGTACCTCTGTAACAGAAGGAAAGAGAAGAAAAAAAGGACAATAGACCCCCAATCTTTCAAATCTATTGATAGCTGGGGTTGCAGAGCTCATCTAATAAGGATTTTAAATTGCTATGGCCTATACCATCTTTCTTCCAAAGTAAAAGAGACAGCAAATTTCGTGCAGGCTGAGCATGGACTACTTCTGCAGCAGTCATGAGCATGTCAGCCTAACCTGTCTGTATGTTTGCAAAACACAAAGAGTAGTTAAGTAAATTTAGTATAGCCTCTAAAATGTGAAATAATACTAAAACAGTCCCAGTAATAAGGAGTTCTAAATTCAGTAAATCGATAAGAAGTAACTAATTTGTTGCCTCTGTCCCTGCCTGGACTTTCTGAAGTTTCTAATGTTGCCTCCATTAAGTAGGAATCTAAATGGGTCTCTTCTTTTTGGAAGTTGGGTTTTGGCGGATGCCATGGCCTTGTTCGAATGATACAGAGTCATTGGTAGAACCACATTTTTTGGCCATGTACTTTTTGAAAAGGGCAGTTCTCTGGGTTGGGTAATTAAATCACAATTTTAACTTATCTGTGGCTTATTAAAAGTATGTCAGAAGTCGATTAATAAAATCAGGCAGCCTCTAGCTGTAAAATTTTACTCACAAGAGCATTGGGACAAAAAAAACAGGTTTCTTCTGAGTGCCGGAGGGGTCTTTTTGGCTGTACACTGCATTCATTGGCCTTCTCCGGTGTCCAGGCTGAGTCCTTGGGTGTACGGGTGAAGTCCATATAGTGAAGGTGTGAGATGCTTCTGTGAACTAGCAGGCAGAACATCCAGAAGTGGGGAAAGATTAATTGTATTTTGTTTTCAAATTCTGATGTGTGAACTAGACCTGTGAAAAGGTTTTTGATCATTTACTAGTAAAACAAGCATTCCATCTGAGAAGATAGGTTATTGTTTGCTTTTTAGGTGAAGTGAGGAAGTAGTCTCGAAACTGGAGGATCTCCTGTGAGAACATTTGTCCTTATGGGGAGGTATTTAGTGATGATGTACTAGGTCTTCTGATTGATCTCCACAGCCTCATTAAAGCACAAAAGGATCCTTCTCCAGCATTCAGACCTGATAAAGGAGGACTACAAAAACCTCCACAGAAGATTTTACAGAACATGATCTGCACAATGTAATAAAAAAATATCGGAAACTTATGAAAAACTACTTGTTGTGTACGGAGTACAGGTGCAGTACATAAATATGTCACTGTTTTTTCCTATATGAAGTTTCAAGGGGTCTTTACCTGCTGTGCTTTTCAGCTGGCATGCTAGCATCTTTTCCCCAGAAGGAAAACATAAGACTTGCTTAGAGTGTCTATAAACTGTGCAGTCTCACCTGAGAGACCTTTGGACCTTTCTTTGCACAGATGAGGGGTAAGAGATGTGACGCCTTGTGGATCAGTACTCAGTTCATTCTTGCAGTATTATTATTGTATCCCAGTCCAATTTTCAAGTATTTAAAATCCACTGTTTTAATGGTGCTGTAAAGTCTATCCTGTGGCTTCCTCACACGACCCAGAGTGCAGCGTGCTCATTGCTTTATGCTGTCCTGTCTCCTTCTCATGATGCTTTACCAGCTCCGACCAGTTTGCTGTTCCCTGCTGTCGCAGAGCTCAGCTCTCCCCACCCCACTCTGCTTCCTGCCGCTGACCCCATTTCAGCCTTGGCTCCCCTTTCTAATTATTTTTTTTCTCTCCTCCCCTCTTCCCTTGCCATTGGCCTATCTTCTTTCTTAAGCCATCCAAAAATAAAGTGGACGTTTGTGCAAAATACGCATTCCTAGGTAGTAACTGGCTGTTAGCTATACCATGGAGAGCAATGAGATGTTCACAGTGCAAAGATAAATGGCAAGCTGAATACTTTAAAAATTGGATTACAAAGGGGAAAAACCCAAACCTGTTTTTGGTGTGAGGGCTTGAGATAGATGCACTTGGGGCAACTTAGCCACAGAGCAGTGACTTAATTTCTTTTTTCTCTTTATGCTTTGGGATGGCATCTACAGAAAAACAAAATCCTCCAGTTAGGGTGTTTTCCATCTAATCCATCCAACAGTCCCCTTCACTGTGGACATGTTTATTCTGAGCAGGGTGCATGATTCATCACCCCTAGGAGATGAGGCAAGATTTGGTGCTGATCTCAGACAATTTATCTCCCTCTTGCTCTCCCCCACCCCCCTGCCCCGAATGCGTGAAGCGGTTTTGTACTAGGAAATTTCATCACTGATAAAATCTTTTAAGGGGAACATCCACAACGTTACGGCAGGGAAAGTAATAGAGATTTTTTACTGTTGGGTAATGGTGAAGTCAATTTACTAAAAGCTATTTCGGACAAGGCAGCAGGCACAATAGACACTGAGAAGCGTTACTTTGGCGTGGAACCTCACTGAAGCTAAGAAAAAGTAGTCTTGTCCTGGGTGGGAGTGAGAGAGCTGCAGAAAAAAGGTGAGGGTACTAGCACAAGCGTCTGAAAATCCAGTCATACTTCAGATCCCTTGAGGCTGCAGTTTCTTTACCTCTGGGAACTAGCTGCATAAGAGGAGTCTAAATTGTCATTTTTGAAAGAATCGTAGCTCTTTACCTTGCCGAGAGAGTGGGATGTAATATTCTGCTGGGAAAATTGACAGACGCAACAGATTTCCCTACTGTCCTGGAACAGGTGGGACTTACAAGTCCCACACATGTATATTTGATGTGACGTTAATCAATTAAATGAGGCATATAAAAGGAATGAATAGTCAAGTCGTTAACATTCCTGTCTGTTGTCCAGCACTGTCCAGTATTAAAGGGAAATAGTTATAGCTGAGTTGATAAATATTTATTTCAGTGATATTTATTTCAGTGGTTTGCTCAAATGGAGAACATGTGCATCCCAAGCAACGCATTCTTCTAAGCCAATGCTGAAATGGTGCGTGTCCTCCACAGTGAGCCACTGCTGCTAGATATGCCAGCTTTAACATGGAAAGCAGAACTGAGATACAAGAACCTTTAAATCATTTAAGAACTCATGCTAGCAAAAGAAAAGCAGCATGTTAATTCCATTAGTGTGGCAAAACTCCCATACGGGTAATAACCAAGACCGTGGGATGTGTTTGCCAGAAGACCCAAAAGGTACACAGAATTTACTTGTGTGTTAGAATTCATTGCAAACTCGGTTAATCTGAGGGCTCACTACAGTGTGCTTAGAGCAGTCTCTGATTTTATGGCTTTAGTTCGTTGTGATTCTATTTGGATGAAACGATATTTTTCAAAAGAACTTTGGTTTAGGTTTTCCAGGATGTTTTTGCATCTGTTACTTTGAAAGATAAATCCAGAAACAGCAGCAACGTAGCACAAGTGCTTGCCTTGTAGTTACACACTTAAAAAAAAAACAAACAAACAAACAAAAAAACCCCAAAAAAACCCAAACCAAAAAAAAACCCCCAAACAAACAAAAAAAACCAAACCAAAAACCCACAAAGTCCCAAACCAGACGAAGATTTTGCTGATTTTTAGGATAGGTACTCAATGCAGCAAGTCACCCTTGGGACAGAGTTCGCAGGGTTGTTCTGCATGCACATACTCTGTTTTTTCTGCTGGGCAGATATGAGTCATTGGATACAGTTTGATTCACTTCTTACTCCAAGCTGCTAAACAGTACAGCTGTAGAGCTGCTGAGCAGGTATTGCATTCTGGCCTCAAGGTACAGCAATCAAAGAAGCGAATTGTGTGCTACAGAGAGCGCGTAAAGGAACTTTATGCATGAACCGTTATAGTAGTCAGTTTTGCTTAATGTTCATCATTCTTGTTTTCAAATAAACTTTGGGTCAGAATACATAAAATCTGAAATATGTATCTGCTTAAAGATGAGATTAAAGATGGACCTGTGAAAGAAATTGACTTTAAACAAAAATCGTAAAATTTAAAGCAGTAAAGCATTAACACAGTTACAGGGAATCATAGTTATTAGCTGATTGTTTTTAGAAAACAATTACTAAGATTCAAGACCACTGGTGTGAATACCAGTGCTTTGTTGTGGGAGAAAACAAGATTCAATATTTTCCATTGATGTATCTCATTTATGTAGAATAAAATAGAATAGACTATTTCAGTTGGAAGGGACTGACAACAATCATCCAGTCAACTGTCTGACCAATTCTGGGCTGACCAAGTTGAAGCATGTTGTTAAGGAAATTGTCCAAATGTGTCTTAAACGCCTTGGGGCTTGGTGCATCAACCACCTCTCTAGAAGCCTGTTCCAGTGTCTGACCACCCTCTCAGTAAAGAAATGCTTCCTATTGTCCAGTCTAAACCTCCCCTGGTGCAGCTTTGAACCGTTCCCACATGTCCTACCGTTGTACACCAGGGAGAAGAGCTCTGCACCTCCCTCTCCAATTCCCTTCCTCAGGAAGCTGTGGAGAGCAATGAGGTCGCCCCTCAGCTTCCTTTTCTCCAAACTAGACAAGCCTGAAGTCCTCAGCCGCTCCTTATAGGACATCCCTTCCAGCCCTTTCACCAGGTTTGTTGTCCTCCTCTGCATGCATTCAAGGACCTTGGCATCCTTCTTAAATTGTGGGGCCCAGAACTGCACACAGTGTTCAAGGTGAGGCCACATCAACACTGAATACAGTGGGATAATCACCTTTTTTGACCAGCTGGCTGGTCATATTGTGTTTGATGCACCCCAGGATGCGGTTTGCTCTCTGGCTGCCAGGGCTCACTGCTGACTTCTATTGAGCTTGCTGTTGACCAGCACCCACAGATCCCTTTCTGCCAGGCTGCTCTCCAGCCACTCTTCTCCCAATTTATACTTGTGCCCAGTGTTACTCTGTCCCATTTGCAGGATCCGGCATTTAGACTTGTTAAATTTCATCCCATTAATCGTTGCCCGATGCTCCAATCTATCTAGATCCCCCTGCAAGGCCTCCTGTCCCTCAAGAGAGTCAACAGCACTTCCCACTTTTGGTATCAAAAGCAAATTTGCTAATGGTGCATTCAACTCCTGCATCCAGATCATTGATAAATGTATTGAACAGGACTGTCCCTAGAATTGAACCCTGAGGAACATCGCTGGTGACCGGTTGCCAGCCAAAGGTAGCCTCATTCACTACAACCCTTGGGGCCCTGCCCTTCAGATAGTTCTTCACTCAGTGCACTGTGAACCTGGTCATCCCACAGTTGGACAAGTTGTCCAGAAGGATGCTGTGAGGGACAGTATCAAAAGCCTTACTAAAATCCATAAAAACTGCATCCACTGCCTTCTCTTCATCCACGAGGTGGGTGACCGTGTCATAGAAGGATATCACATGAGTTAAACTGGACTTCCCTTTTGTGAACCCATGTTGGCTGTGCCTGATAATGTGTATGATGTTGAAGCTGACACCAAATTTAGAATGGAAAGGAACTGGAATCTTCCATTCTGAGGTCATTATCCACGTTGATATAAATATTAACATTAGCTATTTGATGTGTTTTGAGTTTGATATGTTGCTGTGTTTGGCCCAGAAAGCACTCATTTTTACAAGAGAATGAGTAAGATTCTGTATATATCTCAGTGCAGAAATCTGCGCAGTAAATGAAGTCGTATTTCTCCTTGCTTGTTCCTGAAGGTGGTGAGCTTGCAGTTGTAGACAATGAGACAATGGCCTGAATGCACTAGGGTTGTGCTAGAAACAATGGCTATTTGTTTCCTTTTTTCTTTTTTTCCATGATTTTTTTTTCTGTGAGGAAGAAAAAATCAGACGGTATAATGGCTAGAGTAATTCGGCTCTTTTGCAGCCAATACACACCTTAGTCTCTAACATTATATTCCAAATTGATTTATACACTACATGTGTTTTGCTTTGGATATGATAACACATTTGTGGTCTGACAAAGTCCTTTACAGTCCCTTATTTACTCTTCCCTCTCTCTTTGAACTGAGAAAATACTATACAGCCATGGTAACCAATCCCAGCACTATTGCTGTATGTGTTCAAGGGGAAGACTAAAGCTGGTGTATGTTGCACTAATGGCAGTGTCCTGATACAAGGCTGCATCGGCTCCCTGCCTTTACATGAGGGTGTATGAGGTGCAGATGAGCACTGACCATGGCTTTCATGCTAGTCTCCATTCTGTAAACAAGAGTCTAACAGCGACTGTGAACTTATAAACTCAAAGCGAAATGTGTTGTATTACTGTAGGTTTAACCCCACAGTAATGCATCGGATATCATACTAATAAAATTAGAAGTATTGCTGTCATTTGAAAACTGTTTCTGTAACTTCTGTAATTTCATCAAAGTTGCAATGGTTATTGCTTAAATAAGTCACTACATCTGAAGATAAAAACTAGAGAAGCCAATGGAGAATGACTAATTTCAATTTTTCATGAGTCTGTTCTTGCTATAGTTAGCTCTGAGCGTTAACTGACAGATGACCACGGTGCCTCTGTCTCTAACGTTGCCATATCTTGTAAATAAAGAGAACTGGGCTGAAAACAGCATGATAAACTTCTGTTGGGCACAGAATAGCATTGGTTGTTCAGTAAGAATCTTATTTCCTGCTAGGTTAGCATTAAGACAGTTGCTGGGAGTGACATAAAGAGGCACTGTTTTTGTTTAAATGCTGTCTTTCACATGAAGCATGAGTCTGTTATTTTCACCATTTGAACTCATTGACATTCCTGTGGCACTTCTCACAAGAGATAGGATATAACACATCTTGGCTAAATTCAAGACCTTGATTATACAAGCCCAGCCTTTATTTTAGCATAGTCAAGTAATCTATTTTTCTTTGGCAGTGCTTGCCTTTAAAATAAGGATTATATTAACCTTGCCTGGCAAGATCCCAGGAAAAGTTCTAGATGTGGTAAAGTTTGTTGGTATCCCTACAGAATTTGGGCAGCACTTCCATGGCATTATGTTATCTTTGGCACCATGACCTTTGAATGGCAACTAATGAGCCATTTTGAGCCATAGCTGTCCCTATATTGCATGTACAAAATACGTCCACATTTAGGGTCAAGTACCACGGGAATATTAGTAGGTACCAGTTCTTTCTAAAGTACTCTAGAGGTATGTTGTGTCTGTACGTAAGCAAAGGTAAGGGTTGATAAATTTGTCAGAGATGCAGTACTGCCATCGTCCAACTTCTGTCAGACCTTTGATAATGTAAATTTGTCTTGCAAATTGCCTCGTCCTTCTTGAAGATCATTTGGTTGTAGTATTAGAGGCCATTGTGCACTGTCCCAGCCACATGATGAGATGTTAGAGCAGGGAGACTGGTCAGATGACAGGGAAGGAAGTTCTGTGGTAGTTTCCCAAACTAAAAGTTATGGCGCGACTCCAGGTGAGAATGAAAATTTCATTAGAGGGGAGAAGGGAGGGAAAAGGGAAGCACAATTGAGAAGCAGTTGATCGGCTTTCCAGTAAAGGATTAAGCCTGTGGTTCTTTGTAATAGGAACGGCTGGTAAATTGTATTTCTGTTGTGCAATAATTCCCGAGTTTTCAGAAAATCTTTCTAATTGGAGTGGAAATACAAAAAATTAAGTGTCTGCTTAGGGTTGCAACATATTGTTTGAAAAAATGTGAATATGGATGCCCTCCCCCATTCTTACATCTCCTAAGTTCCTCCCTCCTAAGTGCTGGGTGCTTGGTCCAAAGCCATCCTTCGGGCAGGCTGCCAAAGGGTGGGCTGGAAAGCAGCAGGGCTCTGCGGGGAAATCTGCTTGGCAGGTACCGACGTGGCCTGTGGCTGTAGGAAGATTTACTGGCGTGTACGTGTTTTCACAGAACACTTAGTCTTTAGAAGATTTATTTTAAAATCAGAAGATTTATTTTAAAAACTGATCTTAAAAATCAGGTTAGGTTGGTTTTGATTTTTTGGGTTTTTTACTAGCTTTGGTTGGGAAATATTATCAGTATAGCCAGTGTTGGAACATGGAGTGTACAAGTTGTAGTGGGTATGACTGTAGGTTAGCCATGGCTGCAAGCTGTTGATGTGCTTCTGTTCACCAGAAATGGCTGGAAACTACAGACGTAAAACTGTTTATGTGACTAGACCCAAATCTGCCATCAAAGATGTCCCTACAAATCCTACTGCCTGCTGGAACAGCTGGGTGCGTGTACCTATCCACAGGTGGAAATTAGAAAGCTGTAATACAAGTCCGCAGTTAGCAGCAAAGCTTTGAATCCAAATACCCCACTTTTGTAAAGCAAGCAAGTACAAGAGTACTTTCATTTTCTGGCTTTTGGTGCACGAGCTGTTGCTTTAACAACAAATTGTTTTTAATTAAGTTGGAAAGGTGAATTTCGTGAGCTCTTAACAAATTCTGCCTTGTGTTGCCATAGTAGCTTGATATTTTTCACTGTGTGACTTGGGAAGTGCATGGTGAAATAGTTACATGGCCTCATTTTTGAGCTGACCACATGTTATGAGCTTTATTTTACCTATGTTGATGATACTCGCAAGGTCAAAATTTAAACCTGCGTATTTATTGTTTCAAAGTAAGTTATGGAAATCCTATTACTCATTTGCAGAACCAGTTATTTACTTTCATATGATTAATTTTTATTTAATAATTTTTAAAAATTGTTTTGAGTATTAGTCTTCCTCCTTAAAAAAAAAAGTTAGAACGGTCCGTTCTGGTTATCTAGTTTGAGCCATTATAAATCTCTTCTAGTCATTTCTTTGGCTGGGAGAGTAGAAGCGCATCCATTAGAACCAATATAAGAGACTTTAAAGAATCGTTGACCTGCAGTGGGTACCAGGTGTCTGGACATTCCTCATTTCTGGCTGAAGGCTTTGATTGTTTAAACAGATACTAACATGCAAAAAGATTCTCATCATGTGCACCTCCATTGACAGTAATGGAGATTATAGAATGACCAATATCCAAGAGGCACCTTCCTAACTATTGCTTCATAAACAGTTTTCTCTTTATCATGTTTATAGCATGATAATTAAATGAAGAATGTTCTTTAATTTAGAATTATAGTAGATGTATATGTCTAGAGCATATTTATTTATGTGTACTTGTAGAGCACATTCACTTCATATTTGAATGAATCAAACCAGCCTCCTTAAACTATCACTAACCTGAGATCATAGAATCGTAGGGTTGGAAGGGACCTCTGGAGATCACCTAGTCCAACCCCCCTGCCAGAGCAGGGTCGTGTTTAGAGCAGGTTGCACAGGAAGCAGTATCTATACAATGTCCACAGGCATTGCTTTTAGGAAAAATGCTTGTTTTCTTCAGTGTTGTTATTTCAGAAACTCCACACAGTGTCACTGCTACTAGACTCAGTGCTTCCTGAGTGTCCTGTGGCTTGGTGGCAATTTAGTCATCTGTCTTCATGCAGCATCCTCAAAGAGCAATTCTACATATGCTTTTTTATTTTTCTCCTAGGTTGATAGTGTGCAGATAATAAATGTAGCTTTCCACTTTCCCAGGCTCTGTTTTATGGGGGAAATGATTCTTTCCAGATTATTTGTGCCTTCAACTTTTTGTTGACACTTCATGCATGAGATTGGATGTAAGCTTCTGTGAGACGGTTCTGTGCTGTTGTGGGTTAGCTCTGAATCGTATGTTTAGTTCATCTAGGCCACCTTGTCAGCCTTTAAGTTACAGAAGCTTTCTACTACTGTAGAGCTTCTCTGAAAGCTTATGTAAGGGCAAAATTCGAAGTTGATTTTGCAAGGAAAAAGATCAAGTTGTTTAGCCACATATCACTAAGACGCTACTTAGTCCATATTTAGTCCTTTCTTATGTATGTCAAGTTGATATTATCTTTAATCATACTGTTATTTGCTAACAAAGTTAATATCATAGTTCTACTTTTTAATCAGTGTTCTTGTTCATTTGCTTTTCAAAGTCAAGGGCTCAGAACCATGGTACAAGCTCTGCTTGAGAAGCATACATGGAATTCCCCAGGGATTGTACTCCATCATAGCACTCAAGTTATTTGTTTTACATACTCCTAACCTCAGTGTGAAGAAATTTGAATTGTTTCAAAGTGTAATGTAGTCAAATCCTGGAGTTTATGCCTAAGGTAGGGTAGGTAGCTCCACAAGAGGTGGAAAAGCAGCAGTTACCTGTTTTTGCTATGTGAGATAAATGGTCTTCCCATTGTATTTCTCTTTTGTCACATCAGGTAGAATGAACTTGCCCATTGTGTTGCTTTCCAGAAACAAAATTCAGTTGGCTTTATAGACGCTGAGATAGATAGCGAAGTCACAGCACTGCTTTTTGGAGAGGATGATTTAAATGTATATAAGAAGTAGGAATGCCTGGAATTACATCACTGACCAATGACGGAACTTGCTTTACTTTCTGGTGATTACATTATGCTGGAAAACTGCCATGTGCTTCAGACCACTGGATGTGTAGCTTAGCAAGTCACCTCTACTTCTGTTGTTGAATCTTCAGAAGCTCCAGTGAAACACTAGTATAGAAAGAATAGAGATCTGTCATGACCTAGGGAACAGTCCTGGCAGGGTGCTGCTGGCATAGCCATCAGCCAAGTCGCCGTTCCACTGATGAAAATAAGGGAGGAAACCAGTATATTATTTTTTTCATGTGTCACATAGTACTATTTTAATGTGTCATATAGTACTATTTATTGCCAAGTTAGGATGGTGTGACATAGTACTTCCTGCAAATCTTTTTCTTTCATTTTATAAACACAGCTACTTTTCAACCCAAGTTGCAACTTTTCAAATTTTGTGTGACACTTATCGTTGTAGGACCAGACAGACTTCCAGTTCTGTGTTAGGTAGTGTTTGTCTTTTGCAACTTACTCTTTCTTCCCTTCTTACATAAAGGAACAACTGTCTGTATAACGTGGAGTCTGCCTATGGTGAGGTTTTGATGTAAACATACACGCGGCTGGCTATCTACATTAAAAAGTATTTCTGTCCAAAGTAATGTTATTTGCATTTGACCTAGAAGTTGGTGAAATTGTAATGTTGAGAGGTTAATTCTGCAGTCTCAAAGTCAAGGATGAAGTTGCACAGATGAACTTTAGTGTAGGAGGATATAGTTTACCTCTGGAGTGGGGCTTTTAACTGGTGTCTTCATTCTGGACCTCAGAAGGTGTTTCAGACATGCTGGATTAAGGATATAGGCCTGCTTGAAAACAAGGACAAAGAACGTAAAATGTTTACTGGAAAGTCAGTGCAGCGAGTGGGGAAGCTGTCAGTAGGCTGCGCTGCTGGGGAGAAGTGCTGCAGGACTACGTGTGTCCAGTGACTTGACACCCAGCTACGCTGAATTGCTGCCAGCTGGGCAGAAAGCGGCAAAGACAAGTATGGCAGGCAATCTCTTGGGGAACAGAGCTCACCAGAGATGGTGAAAGTAATATATGTGGAGCCTGCTCTTGGAGGCTAAGCATCGGTGAAATCTAAATGCATTCCTAACCTGTGGATAGCACAAAGGAAAGCACAAATTCCCCTTGGTAGAACGTAGGACAGAACCACTGTAGAAAAATATGCCATCGATGCCTCCAGCTCAGAATTGTGTGA
Source organism: Larus michahellis (assembly GCF_964199755.1). Taxonomy (NCBI): domain Eukaryota; kingdom Metazoa; phylum Chordata; class Aves; order Charadriiformes; family Laridae; genus Larus; species Larus michahellis. Next base: position 54,173,806 of record NC_133899.1, on the reverse strand, counting down.
TCATTTGGGCTTCTATCGTATAACTAATTTAGCAAAGTCTTCCTCAGTCTGCAAAGAACTGGAGGGGCAAACCGCCATGTTTGCGGAGGTGGGATTTCAACTCCAGTATTCGCTTTAGTGGAGCACTGGCAATAACATCCGAACGGGGGAACGTGCTCTGTTACTGGCAGGACTTCCTGACTTTTCTCCCTTCCTCTCTGCGGTCAAGTGTATCTCTCAAAAGTCCCTGCTGCTGCCTTGTAGACACTGTCACTAGAAGTTGGCGATGAGAATGCCATTGAAACTCCAGAGGACGTTATGTAAGTCCTTAAAATAACATTTTAGACTGAGGGTGCAATCCTTTTACTAGGAAAAAACACTCTCCTTGCGTTACTCTGAGTGATCGTGTGAAGACTTAATCCTTTATGCTCACTGCCTACATTGTCCAATTTTTATGTGGGGTTGGAAAATTCAAAATAATTGCTATAGCTTTGGGCTTCTGTGACTCTTCTCTCCATACTCTTTTCTAAAAGGAGAGGTCTGTAGTGAAATGTAGGAGGTTCTGAGCATTGCAGACCATATTATTAAGTATAAGCTGAAAGTCTAAATCCTCACCAAAACATCATATGCAGTTTGTCACATCATTTGTCACATCTGTCAGTGCCAGGAACTGACCTAAGCATGGAAACTCAATCCCATCGCAGCTCCTGAATATCTTTGGAGGCTACAAAATCCTTGGCAGGATGAGCAGAAGGAAACCTGCATCAGAGCTGTCTGCTTAACATCTGGACCTGTGTATAAAAAGGACTTAGTGTCTCAATGCAGAGCCATTTTTCTGTGGCTCATGAGAGTGCAGAAATTCACACAACCTGATCATCACTCTCAATCTTGCTATGCTTCCCAAATTATTTTTTTTTTAAAGTACACTATTCACAGAGAAAGCGACGAATAAGGTTATATGGTTAGTTCCCATGGCGAATCCATGAATACATCAAGAGAGTTGCTGAAGGAGAATAAGCATGTAGTTTTCTCCTGTGACTGTATAGACAGTCTGTTGAATCCACTAGTCATCTACCTGGTCATCCTAAGCACCCTCATGATATTCTCAGTTTGGGAGTAAACTTAACTGTAACAAGCTGTTGAACCTTCTTGTTTCTTTTTTTAAATCCTATGCCTACAGCTTGCTATTTTACTTGCAAATGTTGTCAATTTGTGTTTGAAGGGTAGGGGATTGACATTATTTAGTTAACCATCTATCAAACTTATCAGCATTTTAAACAGTTGTTTAAGTTTAGCTGGAGTATAGGTGTTGTTTTTTTCATTCTGTGATAAGACACCAAAACCACAGAATTCTTTTGGAATTAATACAAGGATAGGTAGTCTCATCTAAGGTTTCCAGGCATGTGAAGTTAAGAAGGTAATTGGAAACAGCCAGCCAGGCTTTAGCAAAGGCAAATTGCACCTCACCAGTCTGATGGTCTTGTATGATGGGATGACTGGCCTGGTGGATGTGGACAGAGCAGCTGGTGTGGTTTAATCTTCCATTTATGAAGTTTTTTTGGCATGGTCTGCTGTAGTGTCATTGTAGTGAAATTAGAAAGAAGTAGACTGGAAGGATGGAACTACAAGATAGTGGAAAATTAACAGGACCTCTGAGCACAGAGAGTAGCCATCAGTCATTCAAATTCCACCTGACAACTGGTGGCCTTCCTCAGTGGTCACTACTAGGGCTACCGAGACGATTAGGGGACTGGAACACCTCTCTTAAGAAGAAAGGCTGAGGGATTTGGGTCTTTTTAGTCTGGAAAAAAGACAGCTGAGGGGGGATCTTATCAATGCTTATAAATACTGAAAGGGTGGGTGTCAGGAGGATGGGGCCAGGCTCTTTTCAGTGGTGCCCCGTGACAGGACAAGAGGTAACGGGCACAAACATGAGCATCGGAAGTTCCACCTAAACATGAGAAGGAGCTTCTTTACTTTGAGGGTGGCAGAGCACTGGAACAGGCTGCCCAGAGAGGTGGTGGAGTCTCTGTCTCTGGAGACATTCAAAACCCGCCTGGACGCATTCTCGTGCATCCTGCTCTAGGTGACCCTGCTTTGGCAGGGGGGTTGGACTAGATGATCTCCAGAGGTTCCTTCCAACCTTACCATTCTGTGATTCAATGCTGTTTAATGTTTTCCTTAAGACCTGGGTGAAGGGGCAAAGTGTCAGACTAAGGTGATTGAAGGAACTGTAGACCCCAGACCAAACCACCTTATATGAATCATAATCTGCTTGTGTGCTAAAAAACATGGGAGAAATGATCCTTAATATTTGTAGGCGCCATTTGTCTTTGCAGAAATAGTGTCAGGAAAGAACATAGTAATGTTACTATACAAGATGATGTCTGCCTTCAGTTTTGAGAATTCATACAGAAATGAAAAATTGTGAGTGTTGGCAGCTCATTCTAGAGGTGCAGGAGGTTGGAGAATTGATGCCTCGGCTATTTTTACAGCTGCACGTTGTCTTACTTCTACAATACGAGAATATGTTTTAAAGTCCTGTAAGTTTTTTGCACGGGGAAGAAGACACAAGCATGGAGTGCTCTGCCTGGAGGTATCTGCGGCCTTACCTGCTCTCAGCTGAAACATACAGAAAACACAAGATTTACAGGAATTCATTGCAGATAAAGAGAATTTGTGTATCTGTTGTACTGCAGCTAGACAGATTCAAAATATGTAGCAACCTCAGATGATAACTTATAGTCAAATGATAACTCATGCAACATTCGCATCACGTATTTTAAATTGAAATAGCAAAATAAGTTTGACAAACCTGAAGTTGCTATAACTACATCAGTATTGCCAGACTTGAATATTAAGATTGGCCTTCCACATTTGGCTCAGAAAATTGAGGTTTAAGAGATGCATGTTTGGGAGATCTTTTTATTTGCCCCTTGACTCCTAAACTTTGGGGATGCAATCACAACTGTTTTCAAGCCACTCTCAGACTTGTCATGACAGAGAAGTGGCTATATGCTTGGTGCAGGAGAGGGGAGAAGGCTGCGTAGGAAGCCATGGGTTTTTTTCATAATCCATAACTTGACTGCAGAAATTGAAGTTCTAAAAACACGAAATATTGTAAGATGTGCTTGAGTAAAGATAGTGTGGGATGTTTTGAAGTATATTTGTACACTTGGATATATTCTCATATAGTTTCTTTGGCAAGTTTTGGAGATTGCCAGGGCTGCAGAGCCTGCCTGATTCCTTCTCCACCCCTCCAGTGTTCAGATTCCAGTTTAACACTCTTGATGTTGCTATGGGTTCATCAGTGACTTAAAAATATTTTCTTTTATCTCTTATGAAATAACATCACCGTGGCAGCGTCATGCAAAGAAACAGGATCAAACCTAGTTTTCTGAGGAAAGACTGTCCCTTGCTTAGTAACTGCTGCTGCTCTCTGCACCACTGGGCTTTTCAGCAGAGTTTGCCATGGTAGTGAAAACACAACTGGTTGAACAAGGAAGAGCTAAGGAAACCCTAGCCAGAATGTGATGCCGTCCAAAACTTTTGGAGGAAACCCAGCTGATCTCTGAGGTATCAGAAACAACTTTTGGGTGCCAGGCGAATTCACCTTGCTCTGAAGCCAGCTTGAGCTTGCCCGTGAAGCGCTGCACTGTTCATTAGAGAGTATCCTGGGTTTACCATAATCATGTAATTGCACACAAGTGCTTTCTGCCCAAGTGTCTGAAGCATTTACAGTCCAGAGAGATCCCCAAAATTAAGTTTCTGTATGGACTGCAGAGAGAATAGGGCAGTTTGAGAGGTTAGTGTATGCCTCAGGAGCTTTTCTGTTTGTGTAAAGTCATCCGCTGACATACTGGAATATAGTCCAGGCCTTTCTGGATTCAGGAGACAACAAGGTGCAAATAGATATTTTCTCTTGTGTAATATCAATGAAAATATATCAACTTTTACTTGATTTTTTTTTCTTTATAAGCATTCAGTATAGTTTATAAGTTTAGAAAGTGTATTCACAAGTACAAGGTCTTGTCAGCAGGCATTTCATTGAAATCCACTCTATGAGTTCCTTTGGACATGCTGAATTTTCTTCTGAAATTATGCTCTTGGCTGTTCAAATTCTTTCCACAACAAAAATGAAAAATGAATCTTTGTACATAATTGCAAGTAATTTTTATTCTAACTTCTCAGTGATCTTTCAGTCTTTGGCAGCCTCTTGCCTTGCAGAGTTAAGCATGCCAACATCTCTGCTTCAGGATTGCTTTTAGAAAGGTAGGATTTGCAGGTGAAGCGAAACTCCCACAATTCTCATATCTCAGGCTCCCACAGTGGCACCCGCTGAGGCACCTCACCATGGCTGTCCATCTTTCCTCTCTCTTGTCTTTCCACTTCTTGATGTGGTACCAGGATGTTGGAGGCCCCTTGGAGTTTATGGTGAGAGGGACCGAGTTTTGCACAATTGAAAAGAAAGCTAAAATCCTCCACTTCCATGGGTCAGTTCCACTTACTATATATCCAATAGTGTTTTCAGTGAAGATGACCACATCCTCATTCACATCCAGTGTCACATTGCCGTTACGCACTGACAAGATACTGTGCCTTGCCGTCAGTGTTGGTTTAGGGATGGACAAAGGTAGCAGTCTTTTGAAATTAATTGAGGCAAGTTTGCTTAAATGTCTAAGTTTCAGTCCTGGCCCCATGGCAAGTACCAAGGCATTTGCTATATGTTGCATCAGTGCTTTGTTTGAACATGGTCACACAGTGCCATTATTTTCCCTGAGGTATAGTCTCGGGTCTGTCACACAGAGATCCCCTATACCATTTCTCTATAGCTCAGAACAGAATGTTTCTTTTTCATTTAGAAAACAAACAAACCACCAAAAAATCCTGGAGTGCGTTTGTTTATATTGCATAGCTATGGAGATCACGTTTGTACTGCTAATATCTCAAATGATGAGGCATCAGCTCTCCTAGCTGAAGTGTGTTGTCACGCTGGCAAAGCACTTGAAGGAATGCCGTTATGTTGTTGGAAATGACATTGGTCATGCAGCAGGGGACAGTCTCCTGTCACAGTCCGTAACAAGCCAGTACCCAGTGGAGCCGGAGTGCTGGTAAAGTGAGACGTGCCAGTTCTGCCCTGAGATGCAAACCAGATTCCCAACTGCTGGTAGTTGCTGCCACCTCAGAAGACTTTCAGCGAGAGCAGAAATGCAAACCCTCACCCCCTATCCCAATTACAGCCCGGGCACTCATTTTCTGCCTCCTAATAGTAGCTCAGTAGTTGAGATGCAATTAGTGCTTTTCATTTCCTGGTTTCAAATCTTGACCGCTGGCTCTGTTTCATCACTGAGAATTACTTGCAGTTGTATGTTTTTAGAGTACATTTAATCAGGTTCACTCTTGTAATTAAAAATAAAAAATAAATTAAAAGCATTGATTGTTTCCCTACCTGCTATAGGCCAACACCGAGCACTTCTAAAAATACCACCCAGATCATTTATACATACATGGGAGATGTTTTTATTATTTTTTTAAGCAGATAGAGTGGTTTATATGGTCAGAAAATGTGTAAATCATCTTCATTCTTTCATTTTTAAAATTTCCCATAGATCAGCAGACACTGTTTTAAAAAAAAAAAAAAAATAGCACATCCACATTCAGGTTTATCGTCTGGGCTATTACAGCTGTCATAAGTTAATTCTCAAGTTATCGTCTCTGTAAGAATTTTTAATAGCTGTATAGTATAATGAATGAAGGTTGAGCTCTTTTTTGAAATTTATCATCTCATTGAAATGACAGAGAGCTTGCGTGGCATAAAAGGTCAGTTACTGAGTTATATATAACTTTTTGTTTTCATCTCCTACTGTTCTTGCAGGCAACTAAAAATGTTTTAGACAACAGATGTGGAACACTTAAAATATTTGGAATGTGTGGGAATATGCTGAGGGACCACCTGTTCTGCAACGCGAAAGACAGATTCAGTTTGTGAGCCCTGTTTGTTACCCTGGCAGTGACAGAGGACAGGAGACGGACACTAAAAGTAAAGCAGAATGAAAACTATGGGGTGACTGTGCCAGGTTGTCTTTACTCAAGGAAACATAGGGATGAAAGATGAATCAACAAGTTCAATGCTCATTAACACTTAGCCAATAATCCACATTTGAGATTCCTTAATAAGTATAGCCTGGAGCGGTTAGTCTCAGGAAGCTCACGGTTAAGAAGAAGTGGATTTTATCTGATTTAGCCTAAATAAGGTATTTTATTTATTGTTTGACTATTTCTACTAGTCAGATCCTATCTCTTTAGTTACAAATTAACAATTACAGTTAGTAATGACTACATTTTCCATCCTTTGTGGAAAAAAAAATCCCAAACCGTTCACATATTGTAGAAAACCCGGGTTTTGATAATAATTTGTATTGCTTTAGAGCCTGAGGATTTCAAGGTGATTTGTTGCTGTTGTCTGTTCTTTCTACATATTTACTGTTTCTTGACCAAAGTTAACATATGCAGTTTCACAGATGAGGGAACAAAGGCGCAGATAGGATCAGTATGTAGCATTTGCATTTCTTCATTTGGAGTTCTGGCATGTAAACACCCACAATTCTTTATTATCTTTTTCCTTCAATGATTTTTTAAAAGGAGGATATTAAAATTGGGATGATAGCTACTTCCCCGCCTCGGGGAAGAATTGTGAAGATAGTTAATGTTTATACCAGTTGCCCCCTCTTTTCCTCCCTCCAACTGCTGTGTGAAAACTACCATTGATACCTGGTCCAGGTGACAGTGGAAAGGGAAGGTATTGCTCAGTGCTTCTGCCCGTGGGCAGGTGTAGGCTGGGGAACAGTACATCAGGCTCTGCCCTAAAAAACGAAAATGGTGCATAAATCAGAAAGAAATTCAGAAACTCAGATTCATCCCCCACTCAATGGACTTTGCAAACAGTGAAGTCTGGTTACGCTTAGTGGCTCTGGTCTCTCTAAATTTTGGGTATGGATGTGAAGCTGCCCTTCAAAACTGAAGTCTCTGTCTGATAGTACGTGCCCAGAGTTGGTGAATGAAACAGCTGTTGCTGCACTCTCTTGATCAGGAATGATAGAAAAAGTCAGGATGCACATTAGCAGTGTTTCCCACAGCAAGTACAATTCTCCCTGCCCTCGGATACAATGGCTCACTGCTGTATACTATGCAAACAAATTACATGTACTGTGGGAGCCACAACTTCAAGTTTCTCAACCTTTTTGCATGCAAAAATCCAGCATTAATTATGCTTTTTTTACGTTTAGAGTTCCTCTTCGTTAGCTGGAGGGGGGATCTTTGTGATTAAAGGAAGCGGGTTTCATTGAGCCAGACGAGCTCTGCTCTGTCCTCTTTTTCACCTCCCCTCAGGGCAAAGACCAACAGCTTGAGGGTGACCCCTTCAAGAAGTTTCACTGAAAAGGAAGATGAGAAAGGCTGGACAAGCTCTTTCTAATGCTCTGCGCTGCAGCCAGGAAAAGGCAGCTGTTTCTAGCCTTTCTGGTTTTTTTTTTTATTATTTTATTTCCCGCCCCCCTTTCCTGGTGGCTGAGATCTGGGCTTGCTGCCATATCTGTTTGTCTGTCTGTCTCATGTTGTTTTTCTCAGAGAGCTTCAGAGGCCAGTTGCCCATAGTCAGTTGCTGGGAACAGAGGTTGTTCCTTGTATCGTCTTAACTCTCCATGCCAGAGTGTTCATGCTTGAATAGGAAACAGCAAGATCTGTCAAAATAGCCCTTTTCTTTAGGGCTTTGAGGCTGCATTCTCCACGGCCATCTGTTCCCTTTCACCCTTTTGGACAATGTTGCTATTTGAAACCAACCACTCTTTGCTCTCTCCCTTTCCCCTTGCCCTTCCCCCTACCCCCCCCCAAATCTGGGAAAAAGGGAAAAAAAGTTGTTTGTGGCCCTGACCGGCCTCTAGAGGATTCAACCATTTTGTAGTCCAAGGATTAAAAGTGATATTTTGCAATTTTTTTCTTTTTCACTGACTTTAAAAATGTAATACATCTCAGGAGAGAATAGTCACTGCAGTCAAAAGATCATTTTGGATTTATGCATTACTCTCCACAGAGCACTCCAGTGTCCTGTCGCTGCCTGATGCAGACTATAGTGAAAACTTGGCACATCTTGGAATATTTTGCATTATAGCAGGAACGGAAGGAACCTCCTATAGTTAAGGCTGTATAACTGTTTCCCTTCTAACCCTCTGTCTTCAGTCAGAAAAGCTTATCGGGCTGAAATTTTCCAGTCTTGGTTGTTGTCCAAAATTGAATTTATTTGCTCAGTTTGAGATAAAGTGAGTCATTCCTTTTTGAGAATGAGATGAAGAAAAAAGCATACACCTACTCTGCTCCGGGGTGGGGGACTGCACTGTGAAGAGCGGGACTGACTTGCTGAGAACCTCCTGGAAAGTCAGTGTCAGTCAGGGAGTGAAGCCAGACCCCTGTAATCCTCAGTCATTTTAATATCCCCCATGTTATAGACTGCCTCTGTCTGTCTAAGTACATAAACATGTGCGTTCTGAACAGTGAACCACTGTGGTCTCTGCATGGACTAAAATGTTTTGTCATTCATCTTATAATGAGAGGGAAGACAATGTGGGTATATTGGCTGTGCAATAAAAAAAAATAAAAATGTGAAAGCACCCAATTAACACGTGTCATGAAGGTACTCCAAACACTCAGATGCATCTGCTCGATGTATGTGCAGGGGTGGCCAGGCCAAAAGGCACTTCTTCAGGGAAGTGGATGGGCCACCGTCACAGCCTTCAGCTTGTGCCATGGCCCCTCTGCACTGAGAAATAGATGCAGCCAGTGAGACCCATATTGGCAAATGCAGACTTGTGGTTAAATACCAGTTAAGAAATGCCACAATCAACCCTGATGATATTCGTTGTGAGAAATAATTGAGTTTGCTAGGCAGAGTTAAAGTCTCACATAGCATTTTTTACATGTAGTGTTTCCTAACTTTTATGTTCCTAATCATACAACTAAAACATTCTTTCAGTTTAGTTTTTGTGATGGATAGTATTAAGAGGTTGGCCAAATCGGAACTCCAGATGTGAACAGCTGTAATTTGCAAACAGTCATCTCTAGCCCCCAAATGTTTGGCTGACCTCTGTTGCATGTTGCAGGCTAGAAGAGAATTGTTTCATTTGTTTACACCTAGAGGGAATTGTTGTAACTGTTAACTATGGGACCAGCGTTAAGAACACCGAAGGCTAAATTTTCAAAGAAATGACGATGGTCATCCTGCCACATAAAGCACTTTGCTAAATTTGCATACAAAAAAAAATCTCAACTTGAAGTATAATTTAACATTGATTATTAAACATAGTCCTTGTGGTTAACAGCCCACCCTGGACTCTTAATTATTGCATGTTTCAACCCTCTGTATCAAGAAATTGTCACTCACTGAATTTGAAGATGACTGAGAAAGAGGGCCACTACTGAAATATTCCTGTGCTCAGGAGTGAAAAGGACACGTAACTTAATTCGCTAGTTCAGATCCATTGAACTAGGCTGTGACCAGAAATTGTTATTTGCCAAAGTTTTTTATGCTGGATATGTTGAGAAGGGTCCACTGTGGCGTAGGCTGAAAGTCAGTGCTAGTGTTAATTGAGCAAACTCAGGTGCTCGCAGTGATGTGGCTGTAGCAGCACAAAGCTCTCTGTGGCTTCTTAGCAGAATATATTTACCGAGGCAGACCTTCGTGCTCATTTAAAGCAAGCTTTGCACACACCTACTGTCCTTTTCCGTCTGCCGTGTAGGCACACCATCAGCCTGCTCCCCAGGAAATGGACAGCCGTGTCAGAAACACCCTCAGTATGCTAGCACTAATTGGTGCTTTTATTGGCCGCTTCGATGGAGAACTCAATGTGCGACAGAAACTCAACTCTCACCCTCCCACCCCCTTCACCCTTCCGCGCCCTGACTCTCAACTGTAATTTAAGGTTCATTTGCAGAGTGGCTCCTACCTTGCCTGGACTACTGCTGCTTTTGCCTGCACTGTGTCAGTTTTGCGGGTACGAGAGCGAAGCTGCCAGGACACTGTTTCTTTGCCGGAACATATTTTATGGAAAAAACTGTAGTCTATGAGAATACAGTCTGTGTCTCGGGCCACAGCATCCGAACGTGACCGTACTGCTGTGAGCTGCATTCTGAAACTCACTGCAGTTTCAGAGCTACATCTCCCTCTCCTCCCCCGAGATGTATTAGTTTTTGTTCTGCCTTTCTGGGATTTAGCCATTTAGGCTTCCAGACTTCAGATTGTTATGTTGGGATTGGGTTTTTTTGTCCCTGTCAGGGAGGAGTGTGACAGCTGGCTCATTTGGTTCTAGCCTGGAAAGTTCGGAAGTGGCAAATCCAGATGATGGGTAAACACTAGCAGAGACTGATGAAGTTCAGCAGCTGAGGTTAACCATCCTGGGAAAATCAGATACAATAATGCCATGGCTGTGTAGGTCAGAGGGCTGAGGCTTACGGCATGCAAGGCTTCAGTTGCTCTGACAGTGGGATTCTAAATCTCAGTTCTTTATTCAAGCCTTAAGGGACCTACACATGTGTAATTCTAGCATTCTGCCCCCTCCTTCCTACGTGCCTTCTGATTAATATCATGATCTGCTTAATTCCCTGAGGGAACTTAACCAAAAAAATACAGCAATAACTTCTAGCATGATTGGTGAGGTGATAATTAAAAGCATTTTCTGGTTCAGAGGGCCCTAGCATTGCCAGATGCCATGATTGGGCAAGCTTTGTTTTTCAACCTATGCATCCTTTATATGTGCAGACAGGCAAAATTCCAGATCTGGGTTGTTTGGTTGGTTTTTTTTTCCCCCCTTAGGTCAATGGTTTGAGATTTTATTTTCTTGTCTTGGGGAGACCAGAAGAAAGCAGAGGTTAGATGGAAGAAGCTGCATTAAGTTTTAGCGGTGAGCGATGTGGGAAAGAGCTCTGGATACTAAGAAAGTGGTGTAAATTAATACAACTCTAGTTTGTAGCAAAAGAGGGAATTTCTCAAAAAGCTTCCACAGAAAGGGAAGGAGGGTGCACTGAGAGGTAAAGAATTTATCCTTGATTACAGAAAGGAATTGACTTAACCACTGTCTTCCACTTGGTCTTCACCATCCCTCCCGCCAAAGCGCTACTCATTTGTTCATCGCAATAGCAATGCAGCAACGGAAGAGTGCTGGAAGCTCATCACTTTGTCGTATGTTGTCAGGCCACAGAGGCAGAAGGTTTGCATCGGTAAAAAGAATCTGTTCTCAAGGATCTCCGCTCCACAATTCCCTGACTTGGGCCCTGTTTCAGGTGCTGTAAACCACCAGCTGCCTTCCCACCTCCACAGATCTCCTGAGACCTGACCATTTTGGTCATGGCTGGTAGATTGTCTGGCAAGAAATCAGACCAGCTGGATTTTCTTGTTTCTTAATGTCAGTTCCTTTTTTAGGTCAGCAGACAGGAGTCTCAGTACTAGCATGTGTGTGCTTCTCTCTCTGTATGTCTCTCTCTTTCTTAACTCAAAACAGAATCAACATGAACTCACCGATGTCAGAGAATGAGATCCTCTGGTGCAAAACACACTGGTAACAGTGGGCACGCTGGTGTGAGATTAAAAACAAACCAGCATCTGTCCAGTTCTCTGGAGGACCCTTCCTATGTCTTGACCTGGATAGAGGTCCCAGCTGACTTTTTGGGGGTAGAATAATGGTTAATTTTACTTACTTGAAAAAGCTTCTAATGTTTCATGGAGAATACTGAAAGTTCTTATTTATATACAGTTTTGCTGGCCTATCACATATTTTGGTTTATATTCCCTCATCCCTTAGGGAAGGTTCCTTGTAAGTGGGGAATAATCAGCAGCAGCTAAGAGACTCTTAAACTGCACTTCTTATGGAAAGAAGGTCTTTAGGTCAGGAACTATCTTTTTGTTCTCTGTTTGTATAGTGGTTTGCATATTGCAGATGAGAGCTCTAGGAGTTGTCGCAACAGAAATAAGTGAATGGCTGGGAAAAAGACAGCAGAAAGGACCTTATTCTTGATCTAATATCAGATTAATGCTGTAAAAGCCACCCAGAATGAGTACACTGATACACATAAATATAACGATTTTTTAAAAAAGTTTGAAAACTCACCTGTTTGGGGCGTATGAGATAAATAGACCGTGTTGTCCAAAATGAGAAGTGAGCTCTTTCCCTTTCTGTCACATTCATTGCTGTCTCCATCAGAACTTTGCCGCTGGAGTCTGTTCAGTGTAATCTCTAGTAGGCACTTCAGTGCCGCAGCAGTAGCATAGCTATGAACTAGGGGTGATCAAAAAAATTTACATTGAAACTGGTTTTTTTTTTAACTGGGGATTGGTAGGGGTTTGTACTTAATTGTGCCGTTTGCTAAGTATATTTTGATGCTTATACTATTAAAAAAAAAAAGATAACTAAATTACCCATCATTGATTACTAAACAATTCCCAAAAATATTTTTACTTATTTTTAATTAAAATTTGAAGTAAGCTGGAATAATCTGGGGTGGGGGGGGGGGGTGGGGGAGGTGTTGCGCAGATTTAGAACTAGGTGTTTTTTGGGAGTAAAATTGCCGGATTCCCTCTCTTAATAGAAGGAGGAGAATAAGCATTTTAAAAGTTAGAATTTTTACATGGATAGTCTTGCGGCCAAGCTTGATTTCTTACAGCAGCAACTGGTTTTCCCACCGTATGTCCTAAATAATAAAAGACTGTATGAAAGCAGTACTGTGCTCTAGGAAGTAAGTTCTGATGATCCCAAGATGAACGAGACTCTGCTGTTGATATGCCTGCATAACGCATTAACTGAAACAGATCTGTGCCGTTGGAACAGGGAGCAACATTTGCTTTAGTGTCTGTTTGTACAAATCAGTAATTTGTGTTTGGTAATTACCTAGGTATATGTATATATGCATTTTGGTCTGTGCTTTGTCTCAAGTAGGTGATATCAAATGGTGGTCTAAGTATCCATCTGCTGTTAGGGCCATGGCTTTAATGTAAAGGACCAGGTTTTTTTCATCCTCACTCGTTTTCTGTTAGTTTTGTGGAGGCAGAGTATATGACAGGAAGAGTTTGGGATGTACCTTGGCTGACCTGTGCAGACAGTGAGATGGTCACTGCTGTAGGGTAAGAGAATCAGAGTCACCTTTTGGCTAAAGACAATGCTGTGGAGAAGGGCTGAAAATGGCAGAAGTCAGCACGTGGGAGTTTAAGGACGCTGTGGTTAGTTACTTCACAGATGAGTTTGTCCTGTGGGTTGTTTTTTGCTGTGTGATGGGTTTTTCCACCATTGGATATTTTTATACTTGTACTTTCTGAGTAGGTGAAGATGGAAAAATAGATTGGGGGTTGAGGGTTTTTTTGTTTTTTCTTCCCCCCCCCCCACCCCCCCCTCACTTCTGGTGTCATTGTTAGAGATCTGCACCAAAAATACAGACTAAATGCAATGCAGGTGAAAAGCAGTGATCTTTATGAGCTCTGCCAGTGAACCGTAAAGCTGCACAGCCTGAGCAAGAGGGAAAGTACTTTCATTCTTATTGCATGGCATGCCATTTTTGTTGAGCTCAGTAGTTTAATTTTTATAAATATTTACTCTGTACTTTTGGAGAGTTTTTTCCTCCTATTTGATAAATCAGGCTTCTATCAAGATGATTTGATGTTAAGATTTGAAAGATTTGGGTACTGGTTGCTTCTCTGTTTTGTTATTTCACTGTAATATTGTACATCGATCCCTTTTTTGCCTTTGATGAGAAAAGATTTTTGAATTACCAAATTGATAGAGATTGCAAAGGGGCCTAGTGGTGGGGACGAACCTGCCAGCCCATCAGTCTTTCATCTGGAAAGACAAAAATCCATATGAGAATGTGCAGTTATGCCAACAACGAACAGATTATTTTTTTTAATCAAGAGTATAATCACATTCTGCCTGCAAGGACTCCTTGCATTTAAAAATGTTGTTTTAAGAAGTCTGGTTTATTTGATTCAAGACACTGGTCTAGTTATCCTAATTTTCATAGGATGAGACACTAATGAAACTGAAATTCCTGTATGCTAAATTTGCTTCGACCATATTTGCAACAATAGGGACTTGATTACATGAGGATTTAGTCTTTAAAATGGTACCTCCTTATACGTAGAGGATGAGAAGGTCTTGGAGACCATGTCTGTACTTGTAATTCTCTGGTTGGGCATAAGAGAATAATCCCAGAATCCGTATTGAGCTGAATAGCTTTAATCCTACTGCTTCCTCCAGTGAAAAATGGAAGGTGGAATAAAACCACTTTCCCCATCCTGCCTACATGTGGCATTCATCTCAGTGGTAAGGAAGGTACTTACGGGAGGTTTATTTCAATTGTGTTGATAGGGGGAAACAAATGAAATTAATATAGCCCTTTTGTATAAGTGAGGTGAAGTGTTGTTGCCCATTTCCACCACCAACTCCTTCCAGAGCAGTGGAGCCCAGTGTGAGCCTCCTCTTCTGCTTGGAAGCAGCACTGTGGGCCTCAGTTGGAGAATCACCCTTTCTTCTTCGGTTTGTTTTTCCCCTGGTTGTGGAGAGGCATTTACTTTGCATTTGTCTCAGCCCACAAGAAGCTTTATTTTCACTTGTGACAGCTGTTCAGCGAGAGTGAGGCAGCCAGTTCCTCCTTTATGCTTGCGATCCAGAACAGACACGGTCTCTGCCGGGGTCTCTGCTGGTGCCCCGAAGAGCTCAGTTTCACAGGAGACGGTGGAACAGGTACCCCTGCAGTCCTTGGCCTGTCTGCTGATGTGCCCTTTGAAGATGGGTTTAATGCTAGTTCTTTTTGTGTGAGGAAGGAAGGAGCGTTTACAGGAATTGAAATCACCACTTCGTTTTACTTGAGCTGGATCTGAATATATAAAGCAGGGGGCTGTTTAGAGGTCTTTTCTCACCCTTCTAGCATTTTCCCACCTTCACCTTCCCATGCTAGGATCCCATTTCTGTGCTTCTGGACACCCACTCTCTTTTCCCATATACTACATCCATAAACTGAGATCTGCCACCTTTCTCTCGTCTGTCTGTCAGCCCTGTTTTCTTCCTCTTCCTAGTCTCAATGCTCCCTGTATCGCCCGTGTCCTGAGCAGAAACCCTCACGCTCTGTGGAGTGCGAGTTGTGCTCTGAGCAGGCCGGAGGGATGGGAACTGCTGCCTGTCAGACGATTGCACATCGCTGGCTCTGTGGAAGCATCCACCCAACAGCATGGATAAGCACCTTCATGTCACAGCTGGGAGCTGTTGCTCCATACTGCTCTGTAGTGGTTCAGGTTGGACAGTTTAGGAAACTCTGAACAGAGACCAAAGTCCCTTTTGAGCCTGTTTTCTTCTTGGGCCAAGGTTGGTCTGATACTCCCATCTCTAAGTACAAAGATATCAGGGTTTGGAAGAACAAGGCAATGCATGCTGAAAAATATCACTCTCTCTTTGAACAGTATTATTTATCCACTTCTTTTGTCCAGTTCATTAATGACTAAGTGGTAGTTAAAATAATAGAAAAGATAAGTCCAGGGTTTTTTTAAGGCCATATTTGAGTATAAATCTGTTTTCTTAACATATCCTCTTTCCTTCCTCTGAGACGTTTACTATCTTTTTGTGTTTAGAGTGAGGAGAAGGAATGAAGCGTGTGCTGTCACTGCCCTTGAACTTCTTTGCAAAGCTGGCGCTGCTTCCCCCTCAGTTTACTTCTCTTCTTGTTGGTTTGCCTCTCTGTCTGCCTAATGCATCAGCTTGCAGGAGGATCCCTTATAAAATGGAAACCTTTCCTGTAAGGCATTCCTTTCCACCCTGTAAAAAGTCTTCACTGTAAATTTGCTCCAGGCTTACTAACCGCTTTGCACCAGAGTCATAAATTTGAATAACTTCACAGAAGAGGATTTGCCTGAAAGTGGGTCACACAAACAGCCCTCTTCAGACAGGGGCTGACACGGTATGGTACAGCAGGCTTTCTCCATTATAATAAAATAAAATAAATGACAGCAATTAGCTTGCTTGTTCTGCCACAAGCCTTACACCTCTAGCACTTCTGTTTGCTTTGGGACAGGTTTTAGGCCTGGAAGGAATGCAGAATTAGGAATTGCTATGGAGTGATATCTCCGTAATATCAGCAGGCTCCAGACGTTAAACCACATAAATGCCCAACTGAGGATTGCAACAGCAAGATGTTACTCCTTCTGTTAGCTAATAGCAGAGACATATAATTGGAGGGAAGTTTGGATGTGAATTTTGAGGCTGTTTTATGCCGACAGTAGCTACTTCTGTAATGTCTGGGCTTTTTGTCTGTAGTCAGAGGTCCCCAAGCAGCCATTGGGTGAATTGCTTCTCGGTGGTGTGGAGTGGTGGCTGCCAGCTGCATACAGGGATGCAGTTACACCAGCTGTGAGGGGAACACCTCCACACCCACCAGAACCCACACTTAGCTGCCTCGCTTGAATTTTGTGATTCCTGTTGACTACAGGAGTAACCTGCAGCTTATTCCACATGACAAAAAGAGGACTGCAACACTTTAAAGCTGCTTCACTGTATTTTATTTTCCCTTAGCCTGTTTGTACAGTAATGGCATTTTATTTTTGTGATGTTAGCACAAGCACAAAACCAAAAGTGTGTAGAACTTAATGAACTTAATTAAGGAACTTGGTTTTAAGTAATTTTAAGGGAATGGAATGCAGACCCAGCACCCTGCTTTAACACTTGAATCTGTTCTCACCTCCAGCTGGCAACTTAAATCCAAAACGTAGATGAAGAGAAATTATTATTGTCAGCACATCCACCTTCCCAATAGAGGTGGGTTAGACTAATTAACAGAATAGCATTCCTAATACTGAAACTTCCAGTTGGGTGCTCCTGCTGTGAGTTATTCAGGTGGAAGTTTAATGCTTATGAAGATATTAATACCTTTGTTTTGAGGAAAGAAAAGCAGCTATCCTTGCTGCATAGCACAACTGTAGCCTGTTTTCAGACTAGAACAGATGTTGTTCTGGAGAAGCGAGTAGTGCATGTCGCAATGAGTTCCTGTGGAGTGGGAAGTAATTCAGACAAGTACAGAGTCCAGACTCTTGTCAAACTATTGGCTTGAATTGAGGTGCTTCACTCACTTCTTTTGTAGACCCTGAACATTTAAAACACCTAATCCAAACCCAATTGGTGTTAATTGAACCTTGTATTACTTCGGCAGGGGGAGGTTTGAGGTCTTCAGCTGAGTCCTGTAGCCCACTGCAGTCATTCCAGGCCCTTCTCTCCAGCCTGCTGCCCTCCTCTGCCTCATGCAGTCTAACACAGTGTCCTTCTCATTGCAATGATACAAATAATATTACTACTGCATGACAACACTTTTGGTCTTACCCTTTGATGGATATTCTTCCTAAATAAAAGCTTTAGTGAATGAATAAATTATGTTTCTGGTATGAATAGTTGGGGGGAAAATGCAACAAAATCCACAACCTTGCAAATGTAAAAGCAATGAAGGGTTTTAAACCTGAATCTTCCAGAAGCTCCACTGGGCCATGAGATGACTTTGTCATCTCACTACAGTGTTGTGTCCAAAACTTAGTACTTATAATTTAATTTTCAACATTAACTGTTGCATTACTGATAGTTTTGACAGAAACGTAAGGCTGCTCTCAAGTTCGTATTCCAAAGTGTCTGGTCTAACTTTAATTGACTTCGTTGACAAGGATTTCATGACTGTCCTTGGGATGCAATTTTGTTTGTTGCCTGATAGACGACAGGAAGTTCCCCGACTTTAAATCTAACTTTCTCTCATTCAACTTCAGGCCAACACTCACAGCTTTTTAACAATATGGACTGTCTGTCTCAAACAGTTCAATTTTCAACTTGCACATGATAATTTATTTTTGTTAGATTTTTTTACTATACCCAGATTTTGTTTCTGAATTTCTTTGGTTTGTCTGGCTTGCTCTGTTCTTGAAGTGTCATTTAAAGTAAAAACAAGGCACCCATCTGGAGTTAGGTCAACCCCTAACCGGTACTGGTGCATGGGGTTATTGCTCCCTAGGTGCAGGACCCTACGCTTGCCCTTGTTGAACTTCGTTAGGTTCCTCTCCACCCAACACTCTAGCCTGTCCAGGTCTCGCTGGATGGCAGCACAGCCTTCTGGTGTGTCAGCCACTCCTCCCAGTTTTGTATCATCAGCAAACTTGCTGAAGGTACACTCTGTTCCCTCATCCAGGTCATTGATGACCATATTGAACAAGACTGGACCCAATACTGACCCCTGGGGAACACTGCTAGCTACAGGCCTCCAACTGGACTCTGTGCCACTGATCACAACCCTCTGGGCTCAGCCATTCAGCCAGTTCTCAATCCAGCTCACTGTCCACTCATCTAACCCGCACTTCCTAAGCTTCCCTATGAGGATGTTATGGGAGACCCTGTCAAAAGCCTTGCTGAAGTTGAGGTAGACAACATCCACTGCTCTCGCCTCATCCACCCAGCCAGTCATGCTATCATAGAAGGCTATCAGATTGATCAGACATGATTTCCCCTTGGTGAATCCATGTAGACCCCTCCTGATAACCTTCTTTTCCTCTACGTGCTTAGAGATGACATCTAGGATGAGCTGTTCCATCACCTTTCCAGGGATGGAGGTGAGGATGACTGGCCCATAGTTTCCTGGGTCTTCCTTCTTGCCCTTTTTGAAGATTGGAGTGACCTTGGCTTTCCTCCAGTCCTCAGGCACCTTTCCTGTTTTCCAGGACCTTTCAAAGATGTTGTCATTGCTGATTGCAGTGAAGTGCTTCTTCCTTCAGGGTTATATAAAGTTCATATGATTTCAGGTATTTACAGCTAAGGGGCTCCCTTCTTTGCAAATCTTAGAAAATGTCTGGGATACCTGACGGCATGAAGCAGCATTCTGATTTTTAGATTGGGGTATTTGTGGCACCACATTCTGCCCTTTAGCTTCCATTTTTGTTATGTCTTTATATGGTGTCTCTGCTGGCCTGCTTCCCTCTCCTCTGTGCCCATACAAAGCTGGTTTACTTGGAGATAGTATATCAAAAGAGGAAAAGTGTCCCCCATGCACCGTGCACCTCCAGATATTTAGAAAATGTCATGGTCTCTCAAAGAAGGTATGTATTACTTTGTAACGTATCCTTAAGTCTTGGCACTTTGTCTAGGTATCAGAGGGTAAGACAGAGAACTCACACTGCAGTTGTATAAATAAATCAAAAAGGTAGGAAATTAATGTGATAGTGCCATCTACTAAGTACCAGTTGTGATTACCTAGCTTAGGGAACGATCTGAGATGACTGATTAGAGTTTCCATGCTGAACCCTTCTGTGGTGCAGGCCTGATGCAATTTCTTTCATGTTTATCTTCAGGAGCTTCTAGAAGTGGGAAGAGGGAACCTGGTTGTGTGACAGCAGCCCTTGGCAACACATGGAGTCACAGCGTCAACACCAGACTCATACTACAATATCACGACATGCCGACAAGACAGGTGAGAACTTAACAACAACAAAGAAAATTTAAATAAAGCTAGACCAGCAGTGCTTGGTTAGATGTGCTAACCATATCCTTCAGCCCCTGTGATTATTCCAGTGATGTTGAGAACCTGGCATTCTACAGCCAATTGCTTATTTGGGGTGCGGGGCAGTGAGTGTCCTTTGCTTTTCAGGGATGGCCAGTCCTCCGATGCCTCCCTGTGTTAGAATGGGCTTATCTGTGTCACAGAACCTAGTGCTGGCCTCTTGGCACAGGCATACAAGTTCCTTGAGCTTTTAGTGCATTTCATGTATGGAGATGAAGGGTAATCCTTAAAGTGATTTCCTGCACCAGGATTTTGGGGCAGGAGTAAGAGCTAGTCCTTTCACTGCCATGATTGTTTTCCTGTCGTCCTTTCCAGTCTTTGTGCCAAATTTTATCTGTGACTGTCAGGACAGGGAGCACTCTGTCTTCTGCAGCTACTGTTTGCAAATGGAAGCTTGCTGCCTGCACCAGCAAGCTTAACTTTGAGCACTAAGTATGGTACCAATTTTCCAGAAGTATGTCTGCAAAAAGGAGAATTCTTACCCTTTTCACTAAGAGACTTCATGCTTTTGAGTGAAATATAGTAGCATTTTAGACGGCAATCTTCACCTCTTAATTTAAAAAAAAACTGTGAAAAACTAGGAGGCAAGACATTTGGGGTTTGATCAAGGGAATAACTTTTTTTTTGTTTTTAAAAACATCGTAACCCATGATTTCATCTATCCCTTGGGATATCTGTGGTTATAATCTCTTTTGGCTTTGTCTGTTCTGTTTTTGCATTGATGTAACTCTTTCCAAAGGCTGTGACCCTCAGTCTTAATGTTATTGATTTTCTGCCCGTTAAAGTGGAGAGCTGTCAGAAAAATTGCTATGTGAAATTTGTACCATCTTACTCCTATAGAATTACTACTCACATGCATTTAAATTGGTGCTTCTGGTTTTACTGCCATGACACAAGGTTTCTCGCTTTAGAGCGAGAGGAGAGGAAGTCATCCTGCTTTATTCTGCTCATTAGAAGTAAAATTATGTTGGTGGCACTTCTGTTGCTGTGAGCAGTGGGCACTGCGAAACAGTGGTAGTCCTCTGGACTCTCGGGTAGCAGGTCAAGTGTGTCAAATGCAGTCAGAAAAAACATCTTCTGGACTCGCTTCTGAAGACCGTGCACAGTTATATAGAAACATGCTCTTCCTGCTGCTGCTCTTACAAGTTCTCTATGTTCTGCTTCTTATTCTGGTCTGTAATGAGTTCTCCTTTTCTACGTGTGTGTGCAGAATACAAAGCTGTTCACAAATTTCCTGGATTGCTTTGGAGGTACATGAGAGGTGGAGTTGGCAAAGGGAAAAGGGCAGAAACCGGGCTCTGTGCTACTTGATGATGCACAAAGTCAGCTACAAACAATTAAGAACATTCCTCTGGTGGTGGAAAGAGGGAGCAGTTTTCCTAAAGAACATTCAGGTATTAAACGTAGTTTTTCCTGATTTTGTTTGAGGAGTAGATCGCAAGTGTATGAAATGTTGTTTTGAAGCCTTTTAAATCCCATTATAAAATATATTATGATCCACTTAAAACAAAGCAGTTTTACTGTGTTCCTAACTGGGTTTATCAGGTGCACCACCTTGCTTGCATGTGAAGCCATGGGCTCGTTCTGTTTTAGTTAAGCAGAAGAACTAAATCTACAGTGACGAAAACCAACCTTAAAGCAAACATTAGTGTATGTTATTAAAAGCAAAGTAATTTAAACCAGAAGTGTGATATAAAGAAGGCTATGTCTGTGAAGTCCATGAATGAAATGGGATGTGCCCACGATGTCCCGTTTTTCTGTTGATGATATCTGTGTCCTTTTTTTAGGTAAATTCTCTTTTCTTAAAGTCATAGAAATCTTTCAGCTAGATACGCAGTTTCCAGTTAAAGGAAGGCATCTAGAATTACCCTACCTATACCAGCACTGCATTGATTAAATTACTATAGTTTTAGACACGTATGTTCTTGTATAATTGCTGTATACCCGCTTTCAGAAGTGAATTGTGAACAAAGGTGCCTCAGTTCTTGAGATACCATTTCAGTCATCATAAAGTGGTTCTGCCAGGAGGTATTGGGTATCAGTGCTTTGAAAATCAGCACTTTTTAAGGAAGTTTAACTTGAGGTCCAAAAATTCCTGAGTCAGTAATCACTTTTACAAATTCTCATATTACTGTATTTAAAAAAACAAAAACAAAAACAAAAAAAACCAAAAAGCAGCTTGTGATTATCTGTGTAGTCTTGGTTTTAAAGTGAAATTTTGTCCCAGGTAATTACTGAAAGCACACAGTTGTTCCATAGATTTAGGTGATAAGTAGTGCAAAACCAAGTTTTCCTTGGTTTTCGTAATTTGTAACCCTATAGAATCAATGCTGTTCAAGGAAAAACCTGTATTTTGTTCTGACTTGCACAGCAGACACAATTTTTTCTTTCAAAAACTAGAATTCGTTGTTTCTCAAGTCACTTGACCTCCTGAAGATGCTCTTTCTGCCTCTGCTTTCTCTCCTTCTTTCCCTGGGGGAGCTGGGGCAGTGAAGACAGCCTGAGGAATCTTTCCTTACATCCAACTTCCATGGTAGCAGAGCCAGAGTGCTAATCCTCGCTGGGAAATCCTGCATACCAAGAGAGAAAACACCTCTTGAGTTGCACGGGGCCATGAGGCCCAAGGGTGGTATTCTTCAGAACATGAAGTGATAGTGTAATCATTAAAAAGGATTCAAGCAAGCAGTTTTCCAGTCCAGAACCATACTATCTTCTGGACAGGACAGGCCACTGGGCTGATAGATGCTTGTTCTTAGTCACGCAGTGTTCGTTCCTGGGAAAGCTCAGGGACTTAATCCCTGTTCCTGAAACCTTGGGGAATGCCAGGGCAGCAGGTGGCAGAATGAGTATGCAACAAACCTATGGAAATTAAGCATAGAATTCCTACACAGGGATTATTTTATATATTAAGTAAAAGATTCCTTCATTTCTTTTGTCCATCAGACTTTTTTTTCAGCCAACTATACGTTTTTCCACTCCACCCTCCGTGTGTCTGGTGAACATTAATAAGACAGCAGCCAATTCAGCAAAGTAATGAAATTTCTGGGACATCCTGCCTGCCTTAAAATCAATTAGGTTTGCTTTATTGCTTGGATAGGAACAGATTTCTGAACAAACAGATGAACTTTCCTCTTTTGCCCCCTTCTAGAAGCCAGTGTTCTGGTTTTGGTTTCCTCTAGGGCAGAAGTAACGCCACTGGGGGAGGGCAGAAGGAGGTTTCCAGGCTGCATTTAAATTCCTTATGCCACCAAAACCTGTAAGCATGGACTACAGTGTAGGAGTCTTTTAGCCGCCGAGGTGGGACTGAGCTGCATGACTTCCACAGCGGCGCGGTGGCGTAAGAGCTTGGGAGAACGTCGAGAAGTTAATTGTTTGGCACAAATGGGTTCATGAAGGGAATTTGCTATTATCTTTATGAATACTGATACTTGGTTCTCCATAAGCACTCTTGTACGAAGTTAACCGTGACGTTTGTTTTCCTGAAATCCATACATAAACATGCAGACCCTTTGAGTTTGGGCCAAAACCAACTGAGCTGCACTAGAAACTGTCAGACTCCTCAGTTACCCCTGTGCGTATAATTATCCTTCTTTCCTGAACTGGAGTCAGCAGGCTCCAAGGTTACTGTTTTCATGTGTGCTCAGCTGTCTTCGGGGACAGCATGGTAGGGTTTAATATGTTGACATGCTATATTTAACATTTTATTCTTGTCTGTTGGAGGCAGGGTGCTGGATTAAGTGAAACGCTGGCCAGATCTGGTATGGCAACTTCTATGGGCCTGGTTTATTTTATAATTTTCAAGGGGTTTGTGAGACTCATAGTACTGTGTTAATGTCTGTAGCCTGTTTTGAAATTCTCAGATGGAAAGTGCCCGTAGAAGTGTTACTTTATAACAAATCGGTGTTTTCCTCTGGTGTTTTCAAGAAAGAGCGTTTAGGATTCAGATATGGGCTGGAGCTTTCAAGACGTGCCAGGTGAGCTGGTGTGCAGCAATTTTCCTGCTTCAGGTAAAGTGTTTCAAAAGCATAAGTATATGGTGACTCATTCTTGAAAAAACAAAACAAAACAAAAAACCCTTCTCTCGTTCAGACTAATGCCAGACATAACTTTTGTTGTGTCCTTGGTTACAGACCAGCTGTTTTGTCTTGCTCTGCTTAGTATCATATGAATAAGCCCTGAATAAGCATTCCAAAATTGCGATGGTGAAGTAACCATGGTACTCGCTGGCATGGGCAAGGGCTGGGAGGGAGCCGAGGGGAGTGGGGATGAAGTTTTACACTTACGTGACTTGCTAAGGCCAACTGCTATGATTCTTTACCTTAAATTTTTTATAATTTTAGTGAAGCAGTTCTTTCGAATTGTACAGATGTTTGGCTGTAACTCTACCAGTCATTGAGAAAATATATTAAAAATAGAAATAATGTAACTTGTTGCAGTCATGATGGTTTCAGAGCATAAGCGAGACCAGATTTATCTCTCCCTGTAAAACATTGAAGGTAGTTGTTATTTGGACTCTGTAGCTGTTGGATAGCTGTCCTATTTAAAAGATAACACCAGGTGAGGTTTTTGTCTATAAAATAGGGAAGAAAATAAATGACAGAAAATAAAACACTTACGAACAAAGCAAGAAGGCTGTGGAAGACACATACACGAAGTACTAAAATCTGGGGTTAACACTTTCTAAATTTTGCTACTGGTCTGGAGGATAGCAAGTACAGTAATGAAGTTTGGAAATGGCATCCAACTGTTACGTGTTGAAACACAATGGAAGATTGGAAGATTGTAGCCTCATACTAGAAAAAGTTCTGATTACTTTGGTGAGATGGTAATGTTTGCTGGGGAGAAAGAAGAGGCAATGAAATGTAACCAAACAGAACATGTACTGAAATCACTCTGAGATGGAGGGACTAAGGGGAGTAATAAAAAAAAATACAAACAGCATTGGTGTGTTTCTTCTATTAACTTTGTAGCAGTTACAGCTACCTACTAAAGCAAATGGAGAGGAAGAAAATGCAATGAAAAAAAAGATATTTTTAACAGTCTTAAACATAGTTTTGGAGTCAGATGAGGAAGATGGACATGGCCACTAGTGTTGAGAAATGTAGATGGAAAGCTTTTCACCTTCTTCAGTGGGTGCAGGGGAGAAGATAGTTCAGTCTTTGACACAGTGGGGTAAGAAAGAGTCCATAGAGATCTGGGCAGTGAAGTCAGTGTTTTGCCAAAGGAGGTGACTGAGGATGTGTGAAGGTTGCCCAAGGTTATGTGTAAGGCAAGAAGTATTGATCTTTATGTTGTCCTCTGCTGAGCTTGGATTTTGGGAGGCCCGGAAAAAGAAGTCCTAGTACCCTAAATAAGAACAGAAGGAAGCTTTGCATGCATCACAGTTTTTATCAGAAGCATTAAGACAAATGAAGCGCCATTCAGCAGCTGCGATCCATGTCAGGAAAAACTCTCTCCGTATCCTACGTGAATCCTGTGCATAGTACAGTAATGCAAATTATGTGCGTAGTACAATACTTTTTTCTCAAGTGTTTAGATGTGAGAAAATCTGCTGATGGCAGTGGATAATGAGATCCATTATCCAGTGATAGGAAAGGGATGTGGCTATTGGGTTGTTTTAAAATGGAAGTGGTGTAAAGTGTGTATCTGTTCTAAGCCATCTTATTACATAATGTGTTTATCATATGGAAAAATCAACTCTGTGAAAACATGAAGAGAGGTTGTTGTTGTTGGTTTTTTAATAAGAATGATGGTATAGAGTCATGCAAGGGATAGGAAATTTTGCAGGAAAGTAGATTTTTTTTTCAGGTGAGATTAATTTTTTATGGTTCTCCATCATGGAGTATGCTGCTTTTGAAGCAATAACTTTCGAAAGACGGCAGGAGCACATATTTGAATTCTGCACACCCCTCCATTTAAAGAAATGGTTTTTTTCTAGGATACACAGTTTACTTCAGAGACTTCTGCCTCATCTCTGCTATAATGTGAATATTTGTAATCAAGACACAAGGAAAGGTTGTTATGGACTCAAGTTTCCATGCATATGTACAAACCACATCCTTTACAATACATAAATAAGAAACTTATGGGTTTTTTCTGATTAAAAAGGCTCTAGACTGATAACCCTTATGACAGAAATCTTTTGCTTATCCATAGATCATACACAAGCGAAAGCAGCAATATGAACTTGAGTTGCATGGGAACAGGATGAAACTGGACACAACGCACAACTGTAGCATAAACAGATGATTATTGACACAGTATGATACTGATTTAGTCCAGCAAAAGTGCCAAATGAAAGAATGCCATAAAAATAGAGAAGGTTCATTAACAAGTATTTGGAGCTCAGACATCACTAGGTCACTTAATTTCCTGACTTGTGTGTTTGTTCATGTCTCTGCAGTAAGCTTCCTTCTTAATGGAGTTGTGGGGGATGATCATAGGATATAAACATCACCGTAGCCTTGTCTACATTAAATGGGACTGGATTTATGTCCCTCTTTTCTTAACAGGACACTTTTATATAGAGAAAAAATGTTTTCATCGTTCTTGAACAAGAATTCATTTACTCAGGTGCTTATATAACAGTAATCAATTTGTTATCTAACAATCTAAATAGAAATGAAAGGACCCTAGAGAAAATGGAAAAGAACAGAATAAAACCTTTAAATAGTTCATCTTTTTCTCTGTCCTTTTTTTAATACGCATTGCAGGTTTTCTTAATGAAGATTATTCTAATGTCAGATTGACAAAATATAGCAGCAGCTGTGCAAACTTCGAACTCATAGATCTGTAGTTATAGATCTGTAGCATCCTAAACAGAGAAGCAGGAACATCTCTGAAGCAGAGAGGCAAACTCAGTCGTTGCGTTACACAGAGGCTTCCTGCCGAGGCTGGTGGCAGAGGTGGGTAGTTTCTCTTAGATGTCTTTGACTGATAGGCCACTCAGCTCACAGAGGAGACTCCTCTTTGGTTGCTGCTAAGCTACACTGGTTACGAGTTAGCCATCTCATAGTGTGTTATATTTTCAAATTACTATGCCAGCATTTGCTGACCAGTCTCTGCAATGCCCATGCTAGGTGCTCATAACCAAGGAAACCGAGTCGTAAATAAGTAACCGGCCAGAGTAAATCCTTTGCAGCTGGGAGTGGAGCTGGAATCTCTTCACTGCCACTTATGTGCCACTGTGTGTGATCTTGCTCAACCTTTACTGCCTCTGTTTCAGGCACTTAAGAAGTTTTTGTACCTCCTTGTAGTATGTAGTTCCTTAGCTGTGAAGGTACTCCTTCTGCTTCTCTCTCCAGTTTTCTCTGTAGATTAACTCACCTGCTGAACTGGTTTTAACTGTGATCACCTGTTTCTCTCCTGAATCTCACTCCTTAGCATGACATAAACTTTTCTTCATCAGTGTTCACCACTAATAAAAGGTTAATGAAACTGAGACTGTGGCTTGAGCTTTATGGCAAAACTCTCTCTCTGCTTCCTTGTTTCCAGTTTCTGTTGATACCATAGCTGATTTTTCTAAGCTTCAGCTCTACAAGTCAGCTTTCATTCCTATGGCTCTCCTCTTTGCAGACATCAAAACTGTTCCATGATGCAAGTTCCCAAGAAAGCGAGTAGCTAGCACTTAAATTTTTAGATGATTAAAATGCTTGTCCAGACTCTTATCTTCCATATTGGTTAATGCAACATCTTCAATTCTAGTATTGTCAACTCCGTATTCTTTTTCCTCTTCCAAACATACCACAGAAAAAAGAATTGTTACTTTGGTGAGACCTGCTTAGTCACAGTGACATTATTGATTTAATTTTTACATATTTTCTTAGTTCCGTAACTGGGAAAATGGCCTTTTGCCTTCGTCTAGTTGATAATTGTGCACCTTCATGTTAATCAGATAGCAAATTCTCAGAAATCAGGGCTGTCTCTCCTGTTCGTTATTGGGAGACGCTTAAAGGTCAGGATAGGAGGGGTAAGATTACTATAACAAAATCTGTTCTGAATATAAATAGAGAACTTCAGTCTATGACGCTGTTAATCCAACACCCTTTACAAACACTGTATTTACAGTTCACTAAAACAGCACAAAAATGGGAGAGAGAAAGAACCAGATATGACTTCGGGCTTTGATCTGAATTGTCTGCAGAATGCTCTGTTTGTAAGTTTAAGCCCCTTTGCAGAGAGGGAATGAACACAAATTCCCATCCTGTTTATACAGAACCACTTTTCTGATTTTGTGTGGACTTCAGTGTGAGTTTTCCTCTCAAAACAGACTGGAATTAACCTAGGGCAGGTTCTCTCATCAATATCTGAAGTGTCATTGCTCCTAACATCAGCATGGCAATGACCAAAGTTGTTTATCCTTGGAATGGCTTGGCAGCTCCCCCTGCCTCTTGTCTTCTACCAGATCCTCTTTTTTCCCTCTTTTTTTCTTTTTTGTTTTTTTTTTTTTTTTGGTAATTGAAAACAGGCGAACTAAAATATCTAACTCAAGTTTAAGTGGTTATTATTCAGAAAAGTTCCGCTAAGTCTGTCTTGCCACATAGTATACTTAAAGTTTGGAGGCATTCTTAATAGTGAAAAAGATCAGAATATCATTATGCAGGAACTGGACAACCTTAAGAAGTGAAAATACAGTGGAATATAAGATAGAATAAGAGCAGAATCTGTAAAATAATACTGGGCATTACAAATGAGTTTCTGCTTTACATAAGGAGCATACAAGCTCAAAGCTAATACTGGAGTGGTTTGGTTTATCACAGAAAAACTAATTCAACAGTGTAATGCAATCATGAGAGGGGTCTGTGCTATCCTAGAACAGATCAGGCGAGGTATTTCATAGGAAAGAGAAAAGCGTTTGTGCTACTGTGGAAAGACACTGAGGACATCTCTGGAATACTGTATATGGCCTGGACGTTTGTGTTGAAGCTACCTTCTTCTTCTTTCTTCTCTTTCTACTTACTTTCTTCCCAGGTAAGGTCTGAGCTAGATAGACTATGCTTATTGACATAGCCACAAGTTTGAGCTGTCACTGGTGAAAAAATAAACCTCAGATAAACTTGTAAAACCAGCCAGACTTTGACATACCGACTTCAGTGGGCAAAATGCATCTCATCTTCTGTGAAAAGGTAGGGATCAGACATGATCCCTGTGTTCAGGCATTACAACTTTTATGATGCTCTAAACATATTAATGGAGAATCGTCTCAGAAATTTGTATATCAGGGGTATTATGTTTTGAACTTGAATTTTTGCTTGTTTTATGAATCTAATGTCATTGAACTGTTCTAGATTGACAACACAGGAGACTGACAGCCAGTGATCGGCATTCAAAATCTGCTGTACAGAAAAAAATGTGTTTTCTTCGGTTCAGCCTTATCAGTAGATCTACTCTGGGTAGCATCAGTTAATCTAGAGGGGTTTGCTCTACATGGACTTTTTGATCTTTGATCTCTGTAATTCCTGTCTATGGTATCAGTGCCCTTAGCTGTGATCTAAAAACAGGCTGAAAAAGAAGAAAACCCTCTTAACTGCTTAGAAACTGAATACAGACTACTGACTCACTTTAAGGAATAAAAACAATTTTAACATACCACTGCCTGAGATAGACTGCACCTTAAAATGGAGGGGGTTTTGTTAGTCTGCAGTGTTGGTGACCTGTTGGGAGCTGCCTGGCCAACTTTTATCATGTCTACCCATCATACTGTGTCAAGAAGGTAAAAAAAAATATAATTTGCAAAATATTGCCTTCCCCTGGACTCATTGTTTTAACTGTTGGAAAAATATGGTGGGATTGTAGGACATCTGATCAATCAGGAATGGAAAGGATGTGTCCAGGAGATGGTAGTGTATTATACCCACATTGTGGAAACATTGGAAGATACTTGTGACTAAAAGGTAAAAGGCAATATAAATAGCTACCTCAGCCATCCTGCTTCCAGCTCTCACAAGTAGTACGTATGCTGTACTTTGATTAGTGAGAGGTATGTCCTCTGTATACATATTAACAGACAAGAGTAAATTCTTCAATCTGTGTTGAAATTCAGTGTTTCTGACACGCTTGTGATTGATGGATAACTTCAACTTTTCAGATACTGGTAGGAAGTAAAGTGCATCTTGGTTAATGAATGGCTTCTTCCTTGAGTTTTCATGTTGGAGCAACACTAAATTGGAAATAACTAACCAGGTCAGTTGTCAATAAATGTCCCTGTCTCATCAAAAGAAGTGTCAGACCTAGGTTGCAATGTAGTGTGTGAGGCACTACTAAGGTTATTCTCCACTGGAAAGAGCTCATTTGATTTAGCTTGGGTTTGCAAGGCCCTTTCACATTTGCGTCATAGTGATGGTTCATGGTGTCTCCCTTATCAGTCATTTCCTACAAGTGAGCCCCGAGTCTCTGGCAGAAGTTCTTGCACTAGTCCTGAGTGAACGCTCAGCCTTGGCTTTTTCTGCCATTTGACTTAATTTGGCTGCGCAGATGTCTCTGCAGTTCAGGGTGTTTACATGCCCCACAGCACTGAACTGGAAGCTATGGAGTTTAGGCTGCAAAGACACCTGAGTTGGCCTTGTACAGATCTGATCCAGGAGGTTTGGCTTGGAGTCTGACCCAATAAAGCCTTATCAGGCCTGAGTCAGCACTGCCCTTTTACTCAGCAAATTGATGTTTCTGATCCAAATTGTCTGTTCTTCACTGTATGCCAGTGAAGTTCTTGCTCTTATTGTCACTATTTATTTCTCTATCTAATAATAATATAAACCCCTGTACCTGTATTCATCTCAAGCTACAAATAGAAAGTCACCTGATTCCCTCTCAACTTGTATTGATGTTTCCAGCTGGATGTGGTACATCTCGTATCAAAAACATGAGGGAACTACTTTTTTTCATACATTTTGTCTTATTTCTCACTTGTGATATTATAATGGCCATCTCATTTGAAATAACTGGACGGGCTGAAAAGAGAAAATAAAAGTGAAAATTAGCATGAAAAAAATCAATTAGTTTCTTACTCATCTAAATTAATCGGTATTAGATGTAAAAATAAGCCAAACAACTTCCCATAAGAAATGTAATAAAGGTAGCTATTTGGGTGCCGTTGCAGGAAAGAAGAGGTTGAGGGATTTTTTTCATCAATGTTTTTCCTACAGTTGTGCATTTTCTTTGCTACGGATGTGTTTTTGTCCTTTGAACATAACAAAATAAGTTTTCAAAAGTTCACATGTAGTTAAGATTCCTAATGCACATAGACCAGGATGAATTTCTGAAGCATAATCCCTGTGCAAGAGAATATCTAAGAGCCATAAATGCTACTCCCAGGAATTTTGTGAAATGAATAATCATTACATCTGATCTTTGCTTGTGATTCCTCTCCAACATAAAAAGGCTTATTAACCTGCTGATAGTTATTAGGGGCATATTGTCATCAAAAATTCCAGATCCGATGGGTTATAAAGCAATGTTTTGGGTCCTAAGGGACTGTCCAGCCTTTAGTTGCATCTATGCATCTATCCATGCACTGGAACAAGTGCGTTTGCCTTTACCTGCTGAGGATTGGTGGTGATCCACTATCCTCTAGAAATGCAAATAAAGTTTCCTGAAACATTTCATGTCTGTTAGGGAAGATTTTCCAGGACTCTGTTATTCAGTGGTTGTACACTCAGCAATACAGATGATGTTTATAAGGCCATTGAGCTTTCTTTGAACAGATTCGTTTCCACTTCCTTGGTAAAATCTCTCCCAATAATGTTGTTGCTAGAGAAAAATCTGTCTTGTCGAAAGATTGAATTTAAATTTTAAATTAAATCTATCACCTTTCTCAACACCTGTAAAGCATGACAGTACTCCAAAAGCACGCCTATTGCATCTCTATGTATTAGCTCACACATCTGTTATCTTTTTTTTTTCTTGTCCTTGTCATGTTATGCCAGTGGACTCTAAAACATGCTGTACTGAAGCTTTATGTAAGATAATAGTGTTGTCTCTTGCATGTGAATTTAGCAGTGTTGTGTTAGCTTGTCTCCAGGGACTTTACTTTTAGGAGCAGAACAAAGTGAATACGCAAAAAAAGTTGGAAAGGGTTTTTGTTTGTTTCATGTCAAAAGCATTTTGCAGCCACTAGTGTGGGTGTAAAACATTTATGCTGTGGTCTAGGACTTGGTTGAATCCCAATCTTTTTGGCCTAAGTCTGGGAATTTAGGATTATGCCTTTACATCAAGGAAGAACACTGTTGTTTTCACTGATGTCCAAAAACAATGAGTGCAGGATAGGGAGATCACACTTGTGATGCTCTTTTACAATGGATTAGTTTTCTTTCCATTTATAAACAATAAAGTTGACCTTTTTCATCATTTAGAAAGTCAAAAGAAGGAATGAAGATTGGCTAAATTCAGATTTGAGACACATTAGAAACAGGCGTCAGGGTTGAATTTGCAGCAGATACCTTTTTATCTGTAGAAGATAAATATGTTGCTAAATCTATCATAAAGAAGGTTCATAGAGATCTGAAGAATAATAAAAGTAATAAATCATGACAGCAATGCATATTCCTTATGTTGTGCTGGTGAATTACACCAAGCTGATCTGTTCCATGCAGTGATGAGGGCTGGATGCTGTTTGGATCCCTACCGCTGCAGCCACATGGGCAGAGGAGCCAGCAGCATCTCTGTCTGAGCCTGTGGTTCTGTGGAGGAGAAAGTGCACAGCTGCTGGGCTTCTGTGCTGTCCTCCTCGCTGGTCCTGTCTCTTCCAGGCAAGTCTGGCAGGCTGGGTGGAAGCAGCCATGGATTCTGAGAAGACCTGCCCTGGTGCTATTGTACTGGTACTGCCTTAGGAGTCCTTCCCTTTTCAGGATGCATGATCCTGAGGATACAGCAGTGTTCCAACATGTGTCATAAATAAGAATTGTATCCTTCAGCCCTTTTCCTATTTGCAGAACCAAAATCAAACAGAGGAGTATGGAAGGCTCTGGAAAGCTACATAAACTGTATTTTCTGTTTTTCTCAGTACCAGTGTGCCAGAAGTCTGATGAGTGACCACAAGCTGCCACACAGGAGAATTCCCCTAGGAGGCTGTGTTTATGCTACCCAACTACTTTATCCAGCCACAGCACCATCCTCAGATCCCTTTTCTCCGTACTGTTTCATTGTGGTAACCAGGATATGTTGGCTGGCTGGCCACTTTCCTGCTTAGGAAAGTGGGGAAAGTGTAAAAGCTACAGGCATTTTCTCCTGAATTACCCTTCACATTGGACAATTACCAGGGCTTTGGGCGTCGAAAGTATTATAGCATAGGAAATCATCATGGCCAAGCTCCTGTGAAGTTTCCTGGCCTCTGGAGGACTCTCCACTGGGAAAATTAGGAGAGACTCGGAAACAGAAAAGATGACAAAATTCATTCTACAAAGTAAGGAATAAGGCACGTGGCAGGGAGACAAAAAGTGCTTTTGGGAAGAGGAATTTCACAGGGCCTGGTGTTACATGAGCAGGAGGGAGCCTACTGGCCCTGCATACCCCATATTCCATGCTGGAGAACTTGCACCAGAAGTCTGGCTTAAGTGGAAGTGTACTGGAGGCAGCCTGTTTTTATGCAGTTCCCTGGCCAAGTTGCTGCAGTTCAGACACAATTTGGATAAACATCTGGGATTGCATTTTCTTTTCCAATTAAAACTTGAAGTCGCCCAATGTTGCCTGGGCAGTGCAGTTCCCTGCCACTGAAGTTATTTTTAAGTTAGGTACATCAGGCAGGAAAAGGCACTCTGGGTTAGAAGGTTCAGGGGTCTGCTCATAGTCTAGGAGAGGACAGCTGAGAAAAAGCAACGTTTTGTTAGATTTGGCCTGTTACATTCAGGACAGTCATTGCTCTGGAGCACATCAGGGCAGTTCACCTTGGAAAGTTTTGCTTTTGTTGTCTGTGATTGTCTTTGATAGTCATT
Organism: Larus michahellis; assembly: GCF_964199755.1. Taxonomy (NCBI): domain Eukaryota; kingdom Metazoa; phylum Chordata; class Aves; order Charadriiformes; family Laridae; genus Larus; species Larus michahellis. The sequence goes on along the minus strand of NC_133899.1, from coordinate 54,140,300 downwards.
TGAGGTTTTGATGGTTTCCTTCCACTGAAGTTGTGTTTACTCAGTCCAAGGATATTCAGAGCTCCTCATTATAGTGCCTGAAGCTAAAACCATGTCCGAATGGCAGTACATATTACATGCTGAGCTCTCTCACTTGAAATCCAATGTTTGGATTTCACACCGCAAGGGCTGGAACAATTTGCAGACCGGTCATCTGTTGCTAGCAACTGCCTGGATAGGCACAGCCAAAACACGTGCCTTTGTTCTGGTTTTATGAGAGGGGAAGGAATTGACCCCACTGAATACTTGAGAAAACAGATAGCGGAGCTGTTGCTTATTCATTCTTCTGCTGTACCCTCTGGGTAGGGGAAAGGAGGGTATCTCTGGAGCTGTGCCTACCTGGCAGAAAATTAATATGGTGAAGTTGCTACAGGTATTTATCTCCATGCCTGATTTTGGACTGAAGCAAAGGAATGCTACATGATTTTCTTATAATTGCTCAATGAAACAGTGGCAAAGTTAGGAAGAAAACTCATGAATCCTGATTCACAGTCCTGGTATTATGCACTATGAAAAAGTACTTTATATATGTATTGCTCTTTAGAAGCAAGATCTGAAGCCAGCCAGGTATAGCAGGGCTTGAGATTTGGAGGGCGTCCTCCTTCCTGAACTTGTCCACTCCCCTGTTTCTCCTCTATTCTTAAAAGATTCTTGGTTTTCATTTATCTCTCCTCCTTTTGTTTGTTTTCCTTCCATTTCTTTCCTTTGCAAGTATTGAATGTCTCCTCTGGGAGTAAGCCTAGCCACATGTGCGTGCAATGATGGTTTATTTTTATTGGAGTCATTGCCTGTGACTGTTATTCATTACTATAGGAAGAACTGCACTAACAAACTGCTCTGAGAGCTTTTTTTTTTTTTTCTGTCATAAAAAGTCCTGTTTTGTCCATAGCCTTTGAGAGTATCTACTGCCATCATTAAGACACTGAGCATTTGCAGCTCGGACACTGGTACTGCCTCTTGAATGTCCTGTTGTGTCTGGTGTTGCAAAGCAGAATCTCAGCTTCTCTCGGCTTCCTTGCGTGTTGTCTCTTTACGTCAGCTTTTCAACCATCTCTCCATCTCTGCTACCTAAGCAACTTAGTTGTCCTCTGCTTGGGGAAGAATTTATGGTTGCACAAAGCTAGTGCAGTCACTGACTACTGTTACGCCCTCTTAAGATAATGAAGGGTACAGCCAGAACAGCAGGCCTGCCTGAGATGAAATGGCTGATTCGGAAAAGGCAACTCAAAAATAGTATAAAATGCTCTTATCTTATGTGCGCTTCTTGTCTTGACACTGGATAAGTAATCAGCAGCCCTATTTCTTTACTTTTATTCTCAAGTTATCACACATTTTTGTTTCACCATGGGCAAGAACACCATCTCCCATCTTTAAGGTCGTGCAGGGAATTCCTGGTACTTCTCGAAATGAATCTGTAGTGTAAATAATGAAATTACTGGTAGTTAAATTACTAGCATATGCTTAGCATAAATGTAAGTCAGAGCTTAAAGATGTAAGCACCCTAAATAATTTCACATAAGAAATACAGCAATGTAAAATCAATGAATATGAATTAACCACTTTTGAGGTCAGAGTGGAGCACAGTGAGGAAAGGTAAGTGATCTGCCCAGGCTTACCTAAAAGAACATAGCACCTTACCCTAAAAGTTAACGCTAGGATAAAGGAAACAGGCAAGAAGTGACTTATCTGAAATTTGGCTAATATTGCATAGGTTCGTGATTTCTAGAGATTTGTTTTAAAAATTTCAGAATCTCTGCTTCCCACTAGCACTAACTCTTAAAATCAAAGGTAATCTGTCAGAACTTGGCTGAGAAGGTTTGAACTCTTTGATGTTAGTTTACATTTGTTAATATAAGTGTCATGCTGATATTTCAGGATTGAGATTTCTTTGAATTCTTTATCCCATGCTGAATCCTTCTCATGTTTTCCCTTGGGCTTTTGAAGGCTCTTCCTTCATTAATTTTCTTACTCAAATCAGTGTCCACAGTTGCTGTTTCCCTTACAAAACTGTCTTAAATGCATCCTCATTTCTCACTCCTTCACTTTTTCTTAAGATGAGAGACAGGGACTTTTTGACTTTGCAGTCTTAGCAATGTTTTTTAATATACGGAATTTGTATGCATTGCACTAAAAGAAAACAAACAGATGTCCTGCTACATTTTGGGGGGTGAGACAACAGCAGGATGGTCAGCAGCCTTTTGAGTCTGTTCCTTTTGCTGTTGTTTCCAGATGTGTGCTAATGGACATTTTTAGGATGTACAAACAAACTCTGCTTGTCTACTTTTTTGCACTAATTGGTTTGGATTTATGGAATGCCTCTAATAAATTGTCTCTAGCTGCCATTGTTGCTTTTCTATAAAGCAGCAGAAAGGAAACTCATTCCTAAACAGTTTCTTCTGGACAGGATTTTCTTGTGGGGGAAGGAGAGATACAATCCATTTAAATTGCTCTATAAAGAGTTTTATTGAGTTGTTGCCCATTAACCTGGCCTTGATGAAAGCCTTTTCAAACAACTGGACTTCAGGGAACCACATCTCTCAGGTGCTGTGCATGGCACAAATGAAATGATAGTTTCCTAAGAAATCATTGTAATCCAAGTTGTGATTTTTTTTTTTTTTATTATTTTTTTTTAAATGTGTACAAAAGTGGTAGGGACTCCACATCCACTCCCAGTACTGGGCCATGTTTGTAGCCCCCTCTCTCATTGTTTGCTCTCTAGTGCTCAAGATATCTTAAGCTTTCCCCGTGTCAATCCACCGAGTTTCTTTTTACCAGGGAGAATATATGTGTGAGGTCTAGAAGATGAGGAAGGCTAAAGCATGACTGCGTATACCTCTTTTCTCTCAACCTGTCCGTTTTTCCTCTTTATTCCCAATCATTGCCCAGCCTGCAGCCTTTTCTACTGACGACAAGCAAACAAGTGCAGACAGTACTGCTGGGGTGGCTGAGTTTTCTTCTGCTTGAAAGGGGAAAATCTGTGCATAGAAAGCTTTCCCTTGAAAGGGTTTGGAGGAAGATATAAAGCAGGGGATAATCATTTACATAAGAAAACACAAGTCCCTGATAAAGTAAAACGAATTCTACAGTGATTTGCTTGTGAAGGCAATGTGATTTGATAACATCTTATTCAGTTTTTGGTACTGATATCAGCTATACAATCTTTAGGAACGTATTTAATTTCTGAACTTCAATTTACCCAAATAGATAATGGGGATATTTTTCCCTGCTCTTGTAAAGCCTTTTTGAAATCTACAGATTAAGTACCATATAAAAGCAAAATACTGTCATCCCAAGAATTATTTGCGGTGGGAGATCAGTAAATTGTTTATGGGTGTATCTTAAGAGATACGTAAATGATTGCAGAATACCTAAACTATGTTTTTTTCACCAGAACACTGGAAATGGGTCACTTCTTGGTTCTGCAACAAGGAGCAATTTCTCCCAAGGTAAATCAGAACCTGCTGCAAGCGTGAATCCTTGGAGAGCTCCAAGGTCTAACAGGCACTAGTGTTTGGTGAGGCTTGGCAGAAAACACAACCGTTTTTTCTCCTACCTTGTAAAGAGGCATCTCATTGCACTGAATGATACTTCTACGTGAAAGGGGAGCAGGGAACAACTGGCATACTGCTGTGTGAAGCCTTGATGCCACTGTGGCGTTAGGGCCTGTTGGGGAACTCCTGCTTCTCTCCTTGGGCACCTTTCTGGTGGGCTGGAGGCAGCGTGACCTGTGGGACTGGGAATGAGAACTGGCCCCGGGAACTGGGTCGCAGCTCCTGCTCTAAAGTAAATGATCTGCAGAATAAGGACTGCCATTTTCATTTCTGGAATATCAAATTCCTGCACATAGGGCCCAAGAAGAACCAGAAGGGAGGGCAGAAAAAACAGTTATGAGGTCTGCTGGGATATCTGATGCAAAATCAACTTTGTTGTTTTCCTTACTGGCTCTTTCCTGGGCTCTATTGCAGCTGAAAAAACAACCCTTCTAATCTACAATAAGAAGGGAAATTCTGGCATGAAGGTTGTCCACCCAGACAATTTGGCACAATAAAGGGAAAGATTTGTTTAGCTTAGGACTGATTTCATTAGTATGTGAGTCTAACCGAACCTTGAGAGGTAGTCTTTTCTCTGTTGAATGACACTGCCAATGTTGTAGGTTTTCTTCTCAGTTCTCTCTGGTGTAACTGAAGAGTTCTCCTGAAATGCTCCGACTATTAGCAACGATTGCTTACTGCAATAGTACAACAATATGAATTAGCAAAAAATCCCAGCAAGCCAGCCTTGTTTTAATAAGGACAGCAAGTGTAGTGAGAGCCAGACTTCTTTCACGAATCTCCTGTATTTGGTAATTGGTCAGTAGACCTGAATTCCAAAATAAGTATTGGCTGTAAATGTGATTTTGTTACTCGGTCCTTAGTGCACGTATACGCGTTTTGTCAGTACAAAAGATGAGATAAGGTAAGTCTGGCAGAAAAGGAAATCTAAGGAAAAACTTAACACAGAACAGAATAAAAAGTTAAATTCACTGATAAGAAACTAACATACTTTAAACGAGGCTTTGAATAGTTTCACTAGTCTTCATAAGTCATTGCTAAGAACTAATTTCTTTTAATAGTCTCAGTAAAAAGATGGGGAAGAAACTGGATGTCTTTCCAGTCTAAACGGAAATGATGTATTAAATGTAAATACAACTGATTTTCTCAAATATTTCATTGAAATATCTTAGTCATTACTTTTGTTAAAATAGTTAGTTTTCCATTATGAAATCATATTTTTTTTACCATATGAGAACTTATAGCTCAGTGAAAATATCTTATTATTTCACCGTTTGTTAGTTTATCATCCTGGCATTTTGATAACTAATTTGATGTAAGACTTTGTTCCCTTCATCTTCTTTACTTTGTTTTTTGGCAGGACACTGCCTTGATTTCTGGTTATCAGACTACTTCTGAAAGTCCATCCAATACATTTTCCAATTCATCACTTTCGTTGCTATTGACAGGGCATGTTGTCCCAATAATTAGTATTTTCTGCTGGGCTACCGCAATCAATTTCTGTGATTCATCTCTTCCATAAAGCTTATAAACAATAAACTTTATTTATAAAAATGCTTTCCCTAATTAAAAAACAAACTTTAATGTACAATACTTCTGCTGTCATCATCAATTATCTCTAAGCCTTTTATTTCTCAACTGCTCTGCTTGTCTCCCATTTATCTTCCTTTATCTAATCTAATGGCATCTGTCCAGTTTCTATTCACTTTTCATCAAGGTGATATATTTCCTCTTCCATAGTACCTTTGTATTCTTAATGTGCCTCACGGCAGAAATCATTTTTTGGTTGTTTAATGTTTATTCTACATTGTTGTTAAATAATAAATAATTATTACAACCCTCCTGACAGGGATATATGATGCTAGAAAGGAAAGAAGGGAAACTAAGATTTGACCATTTTGTAAAGTTAGGACTTTGCAAAACTTAAAATAGCGTTGATTTTTACTTTTCTCGTCCATCGCTATCATTTGCGCTTTAGTAGGACAGCACCGTAAAAGTAACTGCATCTGGATTTTATATTCCATTCCAGAAGCTCATGGGTGGCATTCCAGAAGCATCATGGATAGGATCAGTTAGACTCAGTACCGTTTCATCATTTTTCTGTGTCTATTTTCTATTCATTTCACCATTCAAAAAATCATTTTTGTAATCTAAATGCCCGCTAACTTCTTTAGACTATTATTTACCATTACTATTTACTAATATCCAAATGCATACTCCTTTTGTGCAACTTTGACTGCACTTAAGTGTCAATAGGAAAAAATTTCTGGTGAGGCCTGGATTTCATCTTTGATTCCTTCACTAAATAGTGCTTATCGTAAAAGGTGTGTCTTTCACTTATCTGGTTAGGAAACAAAGCAATTAATGCCTTTACGTGCGTCAAGAACATTAGTGGAGTTGTATTTTTCTTTCTTTTCCTGAAGCGAAAAAAGAAACAAGGAAATCTTTTATGTTGGATTGAAAATTTAGGTTCTTAATCTTAAGTTTGAGAAAGTAAGATTGTGGAAAGAGGTTTCTGTTTCAACTTGTTAATAAAGAATTCTGATCAGATCCAGGTACAGATAATAAACCTTTCTGTTCCCTTTCCAGTTTTTGGCCAGGGCTGATTTAGAATTGGAACAAGGCATAGAGTTAAATATATGTGAGTTTTAGAAATACCTGTTCTGCCTGAGCTGCCTGCTTCTGAGTTTATCCTGGAAGACCCCTTGTGTTCTCCACATCCTCAGGTGGCTGCTTGGAACCTTAGGGAGAGGAGCAGATGCTCACCAGAAGATAGAGATGAGAAGGCTTTAAATTATGAATTCTGTATTTGAAAGCCAGAAACTTTTTCTTGGGTTATTGACCACAAAGATCCTTAGTTGCATATGGACCATCAAGGGACACTGTTAGTATGTATTATTCCAACTCTGTCAGTTCTATCAGCATAAAAGATGAGTTGGCAGGGCTTCGGTGCTTCTCAGGACACCCATAGGAGATGAAGAGACTTCATAGGTCTTAGAGTGCATCCCAGGCACTGCTTTATGTCTCTTTCATAAATACTTTAATCTGAATCCTAAAAACAAAGATATTTTTTTTTTAGCCTTGCCTCTTTGAGTTGAAGACTCTTACAGAATCTCACTTTATTGGCGGTTACAAACTTTAAAATTTCTAGCCAAAAATTTATTTGTGGCTGCATGTTTGTTCTTGTGCCAGTGTTGTGAGTTTGAGAAGCCCTTCTCTTTCTTGGAACATTGGAACATAGGAAGTTCCGTTCAAATACACGGAAAAACTTCTTTACAGTGAGGGTGACAGAGCACTGGCACAGGCTGCCCAGGGAGGTTGTGGAGTCCCCTTCTCTGGAGATTTTCAAGACCCGCCTGGATGCAGTCCTGAGTAATGTGCTCTAGGCAATCCTGCTCTAGCAGGGGAGTTGGGACTAGATGATCTCTAGAGGTCCCTTCCAACTCTGAAGATTCCGTGATTCTGTGATTCTTCCTTCTCCGTTCTCTCATTTTCCCTCTCTCCATTCACTTACACGCACAGACAGCAGTCAGCCTTCATTTTTGCTAGACTCACTGAGCTAATTTTTTCAAGTGGCCTCTCAGATGAGCACTCCATTCTCCTCACCAGCCTACAGCCCATCTCTTGCAGTTTGAGTTCATGAGTGACCTGTGCTGTACACGGTATTCCTGATTAAAGCTTTCTAGTGACTCGTACAGAAGCACCAATGTATCCCTTGTTTTGCCAGTTGTATGTGGTGGTGCGCTATACAATTGGATCTGCCCTTGTCCTGGCTACATCACTGGTCAGTAATCTTTTGAGGTACTAATATACCCGGGAAGTGTTTTCTTTTCAATAACTGACTGTTTCCCCTTTTGTCTTACAGCTTCTGTGCTTATCCTTGTTTTCTTTATTATCAGTTCACATTTAGCAGTGTTAAAAGCTTTACAGAGATCCAAATAGATGAGGTCCAATTTATTTCAAATTTCTAAAAAATTAAAAGGAGGATATCAGGTATGTCTGACATGACATCCATGTTTCGTTTTATCCCATTTTCCAAGTCTTTAGTTCTTCTGCCCTTCAAAACTTCTTCTAAAGCCCTGCATGATACTGAAATCAGATTACAGGCCTCAACTCACCAGTTTACTTTTTTTTCTATGGACTATATTTGCTTTTCCGTTATGTTGCGTCATCTTCAATTCCATAAATGAATGACAAAAACTAGTTATCAGACCAAAATTCACATGGAGCAGACCATCCTGAGTGCCATTACAAGTCAGCTTGGGTTTATGAAAGGCAGGTACTGCCTGACGAACCCGATCTCCTTCTATGACAAGATGACCCGATTACTGGATGAGGGAAAGGCTGTGGATATTGTCTACCTAGACTTCCGAAGAGCATTTCACACTGTTCCCCATAGAATTCTCATGGAAAAACTGGCTGCTCATGGCCTGGATGAGCATACGATCTGATGGATTAAGCACTGGCTGGATGGACGGTCCCAAAGAGTGGTGGTCAATGGAGTTAAGTCCAGCTGGCGGCCGGTCACAAGTGGTGTCCCTCAGGGCTCAGTGTTGGAACCATTTCTGTTTAACGTCCTTATTGATTATCTTAATAAGGACATAGAGTGTATCATCAGCAAGTTTGCAGGTGACACCAAGTTAAGCGGGAGTGTTGATCTGCATGAGGATAGGGAGGCTCTACAGAGAGACTTGGATAGATTGGATCGGTGGGCCAACGCTAACGGTATGAGCTTCAACAAGGCCAAGTGCTGGGTCCTGCACTTGGGCCACAACAACCCCATGCATCGCTACAGGCTTGGGGAAGAGTGGCTGGAGAGCTGCCTGGCAGAAAAGGACCTGGGGGTTCTAATTGACAAGCGGCTGAACATGAGCCAGCAGTGTGCCCAGGTGGCCAAGAAAGCCAATGCCATCCTGGCTTGTATTAGAAATAGTGTGACCAGCAGAAGTAGGGAGGTGATTGTCTCCCTGTACTCAGCACTGGTGAGGCCACACCTTGAGTATTGTGTCCAGTTCTGGGCACCTCAATACGAGAGAGATATTGAGGTGCTGGAGCGAGTGCAGAGGAGGGCAACGAAGCTGGTGAAGGGCCTGGAGAATAAATCTTATGAGAAGCGACTGAAGGAGCTGGGACTGTTTAGTTTGAGGAAGAGGAGGCTGAGGGGAGACCTCATCGCTCTCTACAACTACTTGAAAGGACACTGTAGAGAGGTTGGTGCTGGTCTCTTCTCACAGGTAATTAGTGATAGAACAAGAGGGAATGGCTTCAAGCTGCAGCAGGGTAGGTTTAGACGGGACATTAGGAAAAAATTCTTCACAGAAAGAGTGGTCAGACACTGGAATAGGCTGCCCAGGGAGGTGGTGGAGTCACCATCCCTGAATGTGTTTAAGAGTCATTTAGATGTGGTAGTAGGGCATATGATGTAGGGGAGAACTTTGTAGAGTGGAGCTGATGGTCGGACTCGATGATCCCAAGGGTCTTTTCCAACCTAAATGATTCTATGCTGATTCTTATAATGTTTTTAAAAGAGATTATCTATTTTCTACTGAACGTGCTAAGCTCCTGGAGTTTTCTTTCCACTCAGCTGTTAGTTTATATCTATATCTATATCTATATTATATAGATAATTCCCATTTTCTACCTTTTCCTCCTTTTTAAGCATAGAATCATAGAATTGCCTAGGTTGGAAGGGACCTTTCAGATCATCTAGTCCAACCATCAACCTAACTCTGACAAAAACCATCACTAAACCATGTCTCTAAGCACTATGTCTACCCATCTTTTAAAAAACCTGCACGGATGATCACTCAACCACTTCCCTGGGCAGCCTGTTGCAATGCTTAATAACCCTTTCAGTGTAAAAATTTTTCCTAATATCCAGTCTAAACCTCCCCTGGCGCAACTTGAGGCTGTTTCCTGTTGTCCTGTCACCTGTTACTTGGGAGAAGAGACCGACCCCCACCTGGCTATGACCTCCTTTCAGGTAGTTGTAGAGAGCGATAAGGTCTCCCCTCAGCCTCCTTTTCTCCAGGCTGAACAACCCCAGCTCCCTCAGCTGCTCCTCATGAGACTGGTTCTCCAGATCCCTCACCAGCTTTGTTGCCCTTCTCTGGACACACTCCAGCACCTCAATGTCTTTCTTGTAGTGAGGGTCCCAAAACTGAACACGGTATTCAAGGTGGGGCCTCAGCAGTGCCCAGTACAGGGGACGATCACCTCCCTCGTCCTATGCACCACACAGGCCAGGATGCTACAGACCTTCTTGGCCACCTGGGCACACTGCTGGCTCATATTCAGCCATCAGTCGACCAATGCCCCCAGGTCCTTTTCTGCCAGGCAGCTCTCCAGCCACTCTGCCCCAGCTTGTAACGCTGCATGGGGTTGTTGCGACCCAAGTGCAGAACCCAACACTAGCGTCATCCTGCTTGTTGAGAACTGATTATTTCTTCATTCATATCTAGAATATATTTAATCACTACCCCAGTGTCATTTCATTAAAACGTCAATTTTTATTTCCTTTTTGATATTGTTAATAATCTTTCCAGGGTCAGCATTACCTTGATTTTTGGTGATCCTTGATTTATACTTCTGCTTCTTGGCCTCTAAAATGTCATTTTCTTTTTTTTTTTTATATGTATTTTCTTCTATGTTTTATAAGTTCCTGGTGTATACATAAGAACCTACTCTGTGTTGGCTATTCCAACCAGAGGATGGTTTGCGATGACCTTTTACAGTTTTTTCTCTTTGGTTGAAACACAAATCTAAACACATATTTACTTTTTTTTTAAAGTTATGTGGATGTAGAGTTTGGTGTTATAAAAAAGAATTCTGTGTACTTTATCTGGTTGTGAAATATGCAATCATACTTTAAAGGTTATTTTTCTCAGTAAGCAAACTTTCAAAATAAAGCAATACCCTTGAATATTCTGAGTTGTTCCCATTTCACTAAAATGGAAGCTATTCTGAGCCTCAGATTTAACTGTGCAGCATCAGCCTTTCAGAGGGGCCCTGTGATGTGCTGCTGAAAGGATGTGATTTATTATATTTTTTCATTGCTATACTTAGTTATGCACATATTGTAACTGCATAAAAATGCAGTAACAGAATGTACATAGGGTTATTTGAATGTCTATCCGTTTGCACGTACAACTGTGCCTAGCGCACATGCATATATAGGTTAGTATTTATGTGCATAGCATTGCACAGAATGCCAAAAATTTGACCTTAGACATCAGATCTGTAACTGTTTCACTTCAGGCCTTTCCGATTAAACATCCAGCTGTTGTGGGAGACTCTGTAGCTGAGCGCTTGCACAGTTTTTCCACCCCATCCTCTCCCTCTTGTTCTCAGAGCTGAGGGGGCGTGCGAAGCGCTCTGCTGTCCTTCTGGCAGTGTCCCCCTCCTGCCGCGTCGGTGGGAAGTGCTGGCTCAGGGGATAACGACGAGCAAGGGAATTTAAGGTTTGTCAAGGTGCGTCACAGATTTGGGATGTGACATGCCTCTTCTTTCTCCAGGAGTTTGTTCCAGTGAGAACGGTAATTAACAGGGAAGAGGGGAAAGTGCTAGAGCAGCAGTTTTCCTACTTGGAGTAGTTCGCAAAGGTTGTATCGCATCCTGAGGTGGTTTTGCCAGCTTCATATGACTGAAAGGAAAACATTGACATTTGGACTGGTCTGATGTTCTCTGGCTCTATTTGTGGTCTTTATGTGCCTGCCTTTATTTTTTACTGTCTGAAGAAGAAGGGACACTGGTTTAAATTCTGAAAACCATAAAAATGTTAGCTAGCTATGCGAACGTGTGGGTAGTAGTGGTTATATTTGACGAACCAAGTATGAGGATTTTGTTTCTTCAGCCTGTATCAGGATCAGATGAGAAAGAGTTGCATGACATCTACTTAGATGGTCCTGTCTGCAGACTACGTACAAATACAAATGAAACCTACCCACTATACGGATACCCTTAGCATTTGAAGTGCTACAGGAAAGTCACACAAGCCTCGATTTTGCAGGAGAATTTGCTGCCAGATACTCTGGTTAGATAAGGACATTGCAGAGCTCCAGCTTCTGGTGCTTGATGTTGTTAATCTTACACTTAGGAATAAATGTCCCAGTTCCATGTATCTATGAAGACATTCAATACGGTCTGACTTTTCAGTGAAATATGAGCAGTCCTGGTGAGCATGAACTTCCTCGTTTTTCTGTAGTCTCTCTTGGCTTTTATAAAACCTGCTCACTGTTTTCCTGCTGATCATTAGGCACCACCAATCAAAATTCATATGCAGTGACCCTTACAAGTGCTTGAATGTTTGGCAGAATTAGGGCATGACCTTTGGAAATAATGGGGGTTTTTTGCTCCATTTGAAATCAGCAGGATCTATTGGTGCCCCACACCTCTAAAAATAAGATGGTTACTGTCTGCAGTTCTAAGAAATCTGTATTTGGATGTATCTGACAGAGGGATGCCTGTCTTGGGCTGAGAGGGTGTGGTATCTGACAGGGCTTTGGAAACTTAGGCATGGAGGTGCGGAATGGTTCCACAGCATGTTGCTGGGCAGGCCTCATGGCCAGGTGAGATGAAATCAGTACATGGAAGTTGGTAGGCCTGCTCTGTGGCCTTGGGCTGTGCCGTATTGCTGTGCGTGGAGCAGATTCCCCACACAGGATCAGGGCGGGCTGAGGGGGAGCCGCCTGCCCAAACCACGTCCTCAGGGACTGGGAGGGCAGGAAGGCTCTTCCAGCGTGCAGGGCCACCACCGGGAGGGCTGCTTTCCAGTTCCCAGCCTTTTCCAGCTGTTGAGGAGGTGAGCGGAGAAAGCTGTTTCGGCTTTGTTCATTAGCGCTGTGCCAGAGGCAGGGCAGCAGCACGCCCTCTGCTTCAGCCACTGCTGTCAGGGCATTCTGCAGAGCCCACGTGGTGACCATTAGATCAGTGCTTGTGCTGATCACACTCTGGGCAGAGCTTATTGAATCTATCATTAAAATGTCACTTTCACATAGATGACAGAATGGGGGTTGTTTTGAGGCAAGCTGTGAGGGAGCAGTCGTCGGCAATCGGCAAGAATCAAGCAGCCAAATAGTACAGAATGGCACGTTTGTGGGAGTTTGACTGGCACTGCAGATCCCACGTCCCCTACCCTGCCAACAAGCCCATTTCTTTGTCTTCAGAGCTCTGCTGCAACTCATCTTCCACAGAGGACAGTTCCTTCATAGTGGAGCCAGAGAACTTGGGATATTTCTGGCCTGACCATGGAGGGCCAGCACACCTGAATGCCGAGCTAAATGCAATTGCACTATACACCTAGAGGGAATTCCAGTTCCTATTTTGAAACTCCAAGGACAGGATCCTTGAGTAAACCTTGACTTGGTCATTACAAGTCAATGCAAAAAGAGGACATCCAGATAATTGCAATGGCATGTTACCATTCCTGATGCGGTGACCCATGGGTGGCCCACCATTTCTTCCAGGGGCAGGAGGAGGATGGCGGAGGGGGTTCTTGGAGAAGCCAATGGGGTGCATCCATGGAACAGCTAAAGGAGATTAAAATGGCGTTACACAGTGGCAGTTGTAGTTTTGTTCAAAATCGTCTCCTATCTGAGTGCAACTGCCTGAACCAGCAGGAATGATTAGGTTTAACAGGACGCCAAGACAACAAGCAAAGCTTGTTGCTTTCATGATGGTGTTTTTTAGGACCTGTGAATCTTTTTAAAATTGCAGCATGATTTGTACATGCGTATGAGAAGACTTCAATTACCCATAAGTGACAGGGCTAGATCAACAGTTACCTTGTTATTTCTGCAGTACGTTTTACCACTTCTGGAATTTAAATCCAGTGAGATTATTCTATGGATTTGAGCTCTGATCAGTATGTTAGAGAGATGCGTACTTACATATTACTTGTTTGTTTTGCAGCTCCTGGTTGCTAAATCCCCTGTTGCTCCATTCTCTGCTTTTTTCTACACCATTGAGAAATCAGGCTTGGTTCTTCAAGGTAAGACCAGAGCATTGATTGTTTTGCCTTTACAGTTAGTATTTTAAGCAGGCTGAACGTACATAACAGCAACTATTGTTGAAAATGGTGCTGTTTATACCTAATTAAAACCCCACATATTTAAACAGTCTGGTTGACAAGGGCAGCCTTCTGCTATGTTCAGTGTTTTGTCTTGGATTATACTGAATTAGTTGTTGCATATTCCCATGGACCTAAGAATGAACCCTAAAATTATTAATCAAGGCTCCCTGTTTTCCTTCAAGGTAAAGTAGAATGGTTCTGGCAACATTGCTCCTATAGGATAGGTTTCTCCAGGAGAAACATACCCATCTATCATTAATAACATGCTCTAATAAATGGTTCTTCTTTAGCAAATGGCTTGACATCAATAAAAATACAGGAAATTAATATCTGTTCTCTGTTTTTGTGGTCATTTTAATGCTAATGCCCCATGGTCGTAAATAATTCTCAGATTCTCTAGGATATGAGGTAGTGTACTGAAAAGCTGGATATTACTATCATGATGGCAGGGAACTAGGGTTCCTTGCAGCCATGTCCTAAATCATGTACTTTCACACCACAGCAAAAAGAGAAGTTTGGTTCTTCCCTGCTTTTCCCCACTTATCTCAATAAATCTTCCTTTAATGTCCTTACTTTTCGACAGACATTCGTAGATCAATGTTGTTGAGTTGCTGTCTGTTGTTATGCAGCCTGGCTCCTGATTGCTGCATCAGTTTAGCAGACTAAATAAAACTAGTCAGCGCCTGTCACTTTCTCTTCAGAGGATGCTCTCTGATATGCAGCCATGGCGTTTAGAAAAGTTGAGTATCGCTGTTTCTCAGGTTCCAGTGATCAAGAATCACTGATCCCATAAAGCACTACAAACGTTTTAAGGTATGTGAACAGTTCTCTCCCTTCTGATTGCCCATTTTGCACCTGCAAACAGGCTGTGCCAGACCAACGACATATTTACATTTACTAATGACTAAATATTAATGACTAAATATGCTTACGTCTCTGGTGATACATAATGTAGAAAAATAAGAAACAAAAGCATTTTTTGGTGCATTTTTGCTTCCATTTGATACATTTACATAATGATAATGCGGGGTTTCATACGATGTTTCCTAAACCTTTGTATACTATACCCAGTGTGTTCTTAGATGCCATTCTGGGAATTTGGTCTGATTTCTTTGGTACCAGTAACTTTAAACAGGCTACAGGAACAAGAAACATTTTTTATTAGTTTCAACTGAAATGGCTTGCAAGAGTTGGTCTAGACATATTTTGGTTCAGTACAGGGCAGAAGACAAACTACTTTTGTATCTCAAATATCTTCTGAGTTGCAGAGATGTTTCTGGTCATTATAAAAAAAGGCAGACAATTTCCTGCACTGTCCTCAGGCACTGATGTAGTGAAACTTTGGGAAAGAAAGATTTCCCATTTCAGAAACAGGAAGCGTTTGTTCAGAGAAGGTCTTTATTTGTTTCAGTTCTTTTCTGTGAGCCAGGAATATAGCTTACCAAGGACTGAACCCTACCTTTAAAGAACAAATGGGCCTGGTAACACGTAATGATGACAGAGCAGGAGTCTCTGATAGAAGAGTAGCACTCTATTAGGAGTATAGCAATTGCTGTTTTCCCTGTATCCATATGTTTCTGGGGTGCACATTTAAAACATCATTCACCGTTTTTCTAAAAACCAGTGAGATAACAGTTTGGATTTCTCTGAGTAAATGCTGTCTCAATATCAGACATTCTTTGTACATTTTGGAAGGCAGCTTGAAGCTTTTCTTTGTGTGAGCCTTTTCTTACTTTCTGACTACACCATTATGTTTCCATTTTAGATATTTGTCTCCAAGATGGGTAGTAAGCAAGGGCATGGTTCCCCTGATAATGTGGCACAGACTATTTTACAAAGACTTGTAAGTGCTTACACGTGAGCCATCTCACTGAGTTCTACAAAGCAAATCTTTCATATTCTCATCCCACATTTCAATGATCGTTATTTCTATGGAAGGAGGAAGTGAACAAGTCACCTGGAAATGGCTGGTTTGGGTAAGAAAGTGGCACCAGGCTGCCTCGTGTAAGAGAGGCTAGAGTTTTTATGAGAGATACAGCTGGTGCTTCTTTCCAAAGGGAGGCTGGACGCAAGGTAAGATGTCAGTAAGGCAACTAGCCATGGGTCAGCCAGTGAGGGAGTGTCCCTGCGTTGCTGCTTGAGGGACGTCGTATAGCGCTAACAAGTGGAATCTGTCCCGCAGCCTGATTGCAAAGGCAGCTTTCCCATTCAGGCTTTGTTGTTTAATTCAGTTGGTGTCAGGAGGTGAGCACATTCAGGGCGGCTGATGGGAACAAGTGGATGGGTGTGGGAACTGGCGAGAAGCAGCAGCTGGCTGAAATGCCCAGGATTCTTTCTTCTTACGCAGGGGGTCCCATCCCGGGACCATTAACCAATAGGCCATAAACAAATTGATATCGGAAAATGTGGCTGGAAACTCCTTGATTAGTGAGGGTGAATGGGGAATGAAAGACAAAGTGAAAGTGTGATTTAACAGTTCCACAAGCAATTTCCATTGCCACCTCTGAGGGATTAGGATGTGTGGAATGGGCTAAAAATGAGGAGGAGCTCCCCCCCCCTTTTGTTCTGTGCGCCAGAGGATAATAAAACGGCAGGAGAGGCAGTGCGGCTAGTTAGGGATTTCACAGGCTGCTATTTGATGCAGTTTAAGGAGCCCTTCTGCTATTGTTGCAGTTAAAATGGGAAGCGGAACTGTTCTCCATTCGCAAAAATCTCCAGTGTCCTCAGGAAGAGGGCTGAGAGCAAAAGGCTATTAAGATGGTAATGCTGCCCCATTTGGAGGAGTGTATCAAAATCCTCTTTGTCAATGTAAATCGCTGCTCTGTTTCCCTGGTATCTTTGCATCTCATGGCCTCGGTGAAAGCATAGAAGTGTTTGGAGGAGACCCTAGTCAAGGCAGAACTGCTTCTCTTATATTGTCAGAGCCGAGCTCCAGGCTACCCGAGGGTGCCACAGAGAAAAGTTCTTTGCTTTTATAGACTTGTAGTGCTCAGGGATGAAAAGAATCCAGTTATTCATTCATTCTTTTATTTCTGCTTGCAGACTAGAGAAATGAAATTTCATGATTGGAAAGCAAAACTGGCCAGTCGGAGATTTAGCAAGGAAAGTCATCCTTCAGTCTCCTCCTTTCATTGCTTCAGTATGCACTGTGCAGTGGAGGGGGTGGAGCGCATACCCCAAAAAAGCCTCAGTTGACTTTACATTGCAACACAATGTCATGTAACGTACTGCCATGCCGTACAGTGTGACTCTGTGATGAACCTGAATTGTGATTGCAACATCCAGTCTGACAGCAGATCTCTAATTTGTAGAGATCTTAAACAGAAAGGCGGAAGCCTGGATCTAAGCACCACAAAATAATGGAAGTTTTACTGTCTGCTTGTGTATGTTGTTTAGGGACTTGCTGTTGCTGCCCTAATTCAATATACTAGTTAAAGTAAATGAAGTGATACTGTCAAAAAGAAGAATAACAGTAAAAAAGCTCCAGATCTACTTGATTAAGGGTGCAAATCACAAGGTGATATTTCTCATTGGCAGTGATATAATTTCTTTTTTGGACTGGAAATTATTAGCTGGTAATTCTGTTCCTAGTATATCAGTCAGAATGCATTCTGGGCTGTTTTGCCTTGTACTTTCATTGAAACTGAATGTAGCACACATACTGGGTTAGGTCAGCTGAACTAGAAGATACCACTTTGCCAGTCACATACATATCCAAAAAGAAGATAGGCTGAATAAACTGTCAGGGTTAAGCTGTGTTCTGTGGGCATAAATACAAGTTAGCAACAGAGCCTAGCTATTAGCAGCTGATAGCTCAGCTGTCTGTGGAAGTAATTCTCATTCCATCTCACCTAAATAAATGCCCTCTGTTACCCAGAGCATGGTGCTGCAAAAGAAGACAGGGAACATGGTGGCTGGTTGCCAACTGGAGAGTCTATCGAGATTTTCGCTGAATGCTTTAATCAAGTGATTAACATTGCTTTTCACTGGAAGATCCTGGAAGCAACAAGGAAAACATAAAGCAAATAATACTAGTGAGCTAGGACTTGCTTTTGAGTAATAATTTATTTTCAGTTTCTTAGGGTTTAAAGATGGTGGGATCAGCAGTTCATCGAAACTGACCTCCCATATATCATGAATGTTTCCTTCAGGTACCTGATAGCTTATGTTACACAGAAGCATTTTTTTCTAGCAAGGCATTCACTTTTATTTGAAGATACCAAAAAATGTGAGTTCCTGGTTTGCCTTGACAGTGTTTTCAAGTTTTAGTTACCTTGCTGCTAAGTACTTGTTCTGTATTTCAGATTAGAATTTGTCCACCTTCAGCTTTTGGCCTCAGTTCTTGTTATGACCTTCGGTGCTAAATAAAGCCCTCTTGCCATTAAATGTTTGCTGTTTTGCATGAGTGTACTTGACGTTAAGATTGATCCTGCTATCTTTTATTCTTCCTTTTGAAAGAAAGTTATCTGCAAGTTTAACCTCAAAACTTGTGCCTCACGCTGACTGGCTCCCCTCACTACCCAAAGAAAGGAAAAAATACCTTATATTGCTAAAGGGAAGAGTTTGATTTTTGTGGACTGGAGTGGGTGATTAGTTAGCTGATTAATGCACCCTTTTTCCTGCCCTCTTTTCCACTGCACGTGTGTCTGTGTGCGCACAACCACGCTCACCTTGCCTGTAATGTCTTATTGAGACAGGTGACTTATGATAAGTAGAAAAAAAAGATACGTGGCACTCCGAAGAGAGTGTCTTAGATTTTAAGTTTTGCAGTACTAAGGGGGGAAAGATCTAGGAACAGCTAAATCTTGGTATGTTATATTTCATTTGTCACTAATGTAATGAAAGAGGCTCATTTTGATCTCAAAATAGCATAGGATCTGGATTTGTAGTGCAGCATGGCAAACGGTCTCCAAAGTGCTATAACTAATTTATATGGCTGAAGCAAGTGAAAAGTGCCTCATTTTATTTTGTAAAGAAATGCTTTGGTAATGAGTAGTGAGGTAGAAAGGGAATTCTGAAAGAAAGGGCAGCATTATTTGTATTGTATTGTGTGAGTTTGAACAGTGAGAGACAATGATTTACTGCATCAAAAGCTTTTATTCAATTGAAGAACTGTAACTATAAAGTGACCTTTGTCTGGAGCAACATGGATATAATCTGTAAAATGAAGCAGGGTTGTACTTGATGTGTGAATGGATGGAAGACAGATTAATGGGAATAAAGTTGTGCATTGCTATTGAGATGGTAACAGATTTGCAGTGCCACTGGTGATTTCCGGCCCTGTTGGAGGGATAAAGATGAACTGATCATTGTTAGGATCTCTGTGGGGTGGAACCGCTTTTGCTGTATTCCCCACAGGACACTGAAAACCTCATGCTATTTCTAACAGGTTTGTAATAATGAAAGCAAAAAAGCATGATCGGTTTGTAGGCTAAGTCTATCCTGGCAGTAAGGAATGTGAAAATGCCAGCAAAATCATCCATACAGATGTAACTGACATCAATGAAAATGTCCTTTTGTTTAGCCAGTCCGTGGCATTTTAGGGAATGAGTTACTAAACCTGACCCAGGAATCGCGTTCGCTTGGTTGAGGGGGTCCTCGCGGGGTGGCTTTTGGGGAATCACTCTACTGCTCTGCAGCAGCGATGGCAAAGCCTCGCTGGAGTAGCCAGACTCCATGGCTGACAAATGAAGGAGTCCAGGGGAGCAAAGCACAGATGCAAAACCAACTAAAAATGGTAATGAAGAGAGGTGGAGGGAAAATATGTTAATTGCGAAGGAGGACTAGAGGCATCTTGGGCTTAGGTCCAGTAGAAACAAAATAAACTGTCATTTGAATAAAACTAAATGTTTTTCTCTGCAAACACGATCTTTCTAGTGGCATAGTAGTTAGACAACAGAATGGTAAAGTTTCTGGCCATACTTTTTGCTGTGAACTTATCTTGTGGGAGGAGATCATGCTGGTTAAATAGTTTAGCACAAAGTATTGAATTGCCTGCTTATTTCTGAACACTTAGGTAAAGACACTGAAGATACAGTACTGCATTCTTGCACTGAAAGCCAAACATGTCTCTAAATGCTTTGCTAGATTGCAACTGAAGTGCCAGCATTTAATTTTTCTTAAATTTTACAAAGTGTAATATAAAAGAAACTTAGTGCAAGCAGTGTGCCAAATCTGTTCTCATTTACACAAGTATGAATCAAAACTAATTTTTTTTTTTAATCCAGTGTTGTTAAAACAGTGAGCTGAAGAGTAGAAGTCTGTATTTGCAGAGGCGCTCCCCTTTTCAAGGCTGGCATAGGCTTCCTGGGACAAAATGGTCTCACTTCAGAGAAATCTTCTCCTTACCAGTCTCTCTGTAATGAATTCCTGATCAAAGTCGCCTGCTCCCCTGTGTTTTCAGCACAGTGCTAAAGCAAATGGCCTTTTTTCCAAAAGGCTTTTAACAAGGAGTGAAGTTGTCTGTTGATTAGAGGTAGTATCTGTGATTTGTGACAGTATATTGTTCTGGGAACTGAACGTTGTTGTAGAAGACCAAGAGTCTACTAGCGATTGCCTGGATTTAACATAGATGTTACATCTTTCAAGCTACAGATTTGTAGAATAAGGTCAAATGTACCTAAAATGGACTTAGTGTTCTTAAGTGAACGTATGAATGAGTAGGAAGCCAAACAAATGTCTGTCCAGAAACATGTTTTTCAGCCAGAGTGAAATCTCATGCGTTTGTGTGCAACTTAGGAAAGTAAAGGGCAGTTAAGTCTCACTGTGATTTATCCCTGTCTCACATAGGCATAACTAGATTTCTTTTGCTGTCCTCACAGTTATTCTGGCTCCATCACTAGCATGTTTGGTGAAGCCATCACTACTGTCATTCTATCTTGTAAAACTGTAGTTAGCAATAGAGGACTATGACCCAAGTGACTTAACCTTGGTAGTACATGCAGCTTTTCTTTAGCTGTAGGACTTTATGTATCCTCTATATTAAAATCTTGTAAGATCTCTGTACAGCCTGGTTGCTGAAGGGACCGGGTTGCTGGGCACTTTATTGTTCCCCTGCGTTGGGGAGGGGGGAGCGATGTGGAGATCCAACAGTTAGCTACAGCCTAAACCTGGAAGTCTCCAGAGTGCAATCCTGTGTAGATAGGCACATTCGAATAGCACTTCATCTAAACTAGATAACTTTGCCTGAGGGGGTGCTTATTAGCACAGGGATAACATTTTGCAAATAGGGTTCCCACTGCTTTGGCCCCAGTGCTGTTTTTCTTTGAAATTTTCTCTGTGTTTTCAGAATTAACACACCTAGAACAACCTCAGGTCTCTCTGCATCTGATGTGTAGACTTGCCCTGTCTTTAAAACTGGATTAACTACAAATTTAAATGATCTTATCATATAAGCTTAAATCTGTCTTGATAAGGTGGAACAGGAATATACAGCACTTTCATAGAAACAAACACGTGATAAACCCTCCCAACAAACAGGTTTTTACTTCAAAAGGTTTTTCTTATTAAAATCATTCCCTAAAATTAATAACATGGGGCTGTTTCTGTAAAGTATTTTCCATAGCACTCATTTGAACTTTTAACATAGTGTTAATGATTGTTGTAGCACTTCTCCTCATTGTTTCCGTTCTGGCGAAACCAGAATCTGGCCTTTGTCGTTCAGTTCTGTGAAGACCCCTGCAAAAATTGGGAGCTTAAATTTCAGGGCTGGATTGAGTTAACGAAGGGTTACAGACATGAGAGAGGCAACAAGTTTAGTCAGCAGTTTGTTAGAGCATGGTGTATCAGCCCCGGCTTTTCTTGGTTTGCCACCTGAATAACCCTAGAGGGTCTGCCTTAGGGCTCCACCGGAGGCAAGGCAGTGCACACACGATTGCATGGCTGAAGAGGAAGCACAGGCAGATGATGCCACAAATAACGTTTCAACAAGAGATATTGTTGCTGAAAAGATTTTACTTTATCTTCCACTGAATCTCATTTTCATTTAAACTTCGTAGCTTTTCCATTACAGAATCAATCTCCCATACGGTCCAACACCCCGTGAAGGTGTGCTCTCCAGAAGCAGCAGCAGAGATGTGAAGAGTGACATTTCTAGAAAATGTTGTGGAAGTATTAGAATGCTATCAAGCAGTCTGTAATAGGGTGATTTCTCAGAGTGCCATTGTGGAGACCTCAGCTGGGATGTGCCTTACTGTTGAGTGAATGTGCTTAGAATAAGCAGGCTGATGTCCTGAGTCGTGAACACGAAGCATTGCACTCTTGAAGATGTTCTGAGTGAGTTTAGGGATGACACTCTTTTGCTTTGTAGCATATAGGAAACATCACATTCCTTCTTCAACTTTGTGTGTTTGATGAAGGACTTGAGGTATGTGAGGTAGGAACTGCGTGCTACACCTTTTACTTTCTTCATGCCTTATTTGTGCTGTGAGTGAATTACCCAGAACAAGGTATCGGGCAGCCAGGCACATACATTGCAGCTGCCTGTTTGTAGACTGTATCCTGTCTGCCGTGGCCATTTGCTGAAGTTCACAGAGGAGCAGAACATCCTGTTTGCTTAGTTTTCTTTTGTCTGCCCCGTACCAGCACAGGGAGAATATTCCTATATATCTTTTCTTTTCTGCTCTGAAATTGGATCACAGTACTCATGATTGTGTTCAATAGCTGGAAATGCTGAGGATATCCGATTGCTGAGGTCTCTTATTTTAAACTCCACATGCCAGGAAAAGTATGTGGGATCCCACCAGCCTAGCACTGGAGGGTGCAGGATGCATCAACAGGAAAACCAAACAAAACATGAAGTTAAAATCATTTGAAAAGGGAAGGGACTCATATACCACCCATCAGCAGTGTTTAAACTCTTCGTATCCACACAATAGGCCTTTTATTTTCCTTCAGTTCTTCTCAATATGCAAACTATCTCAAATTGATTTTTAGAGCTGCAGATGTCACTAAAGTCAGTGGGAGGTGTAGGTGCGTGTTACCTTTGAAAATCAAGCCAATGTATTCTAATGTGGTAGCAAAAGCCAAAACCGCTAAATTAGGGTGGTTAAAGCATAACTCTGATAGTTATGTAATGGGATCCCAACCACCTTCATATTTGATACAGAGGCAGGGCCTCATGCTGTGCACACCAGAGCTCAAAGGTATGTTGTTTCTTTTTTGCCTCTCGGCCTTCCTTCCCCTGCAGCTTTGTGGCCTTGCTTCATCACTACAGTCCTTCCAGCTGAGTAATACTGAATAGGACTCTACTGGAGTTTAACACAGCTAACTTTTATTCATCCAGAATACTTTCTTTTCCTTGAGAAACAGGTTTGCTTCTCCTCTTTGTCTCAAATGTGCATTAGGCTGAACTGGGGAATGAGGGGTAACACAACTAACCTGTAGCCTCCCACCTACTGTAGCAGCAGCGAGGACAAGCAGCCTCCTGAGGCACTGTTTGATTTTCATTTGGAAGATTTGTTGTGCCTTAGGAAAGGTTCCTAAGCAGTGTCCAGAAGTCAGAGCAAGTCCAGATTTCTCCAGTGTATAATGAACTAAATTCCACTGTCATGTCTGAATGTGATGGGAGAAAGGTGTCCCTCCATCTGGTCCCAGCTGCCTGGGCTCAGGAAGGACAGCACTTAACTGCTGTATCACTCAAGGGCACAGGAAACTTAAGCACGCAAACTGAATCTGCAAACTTGAGTCCTCTTCTGGCAGAGGGGGTAAATGAGCTGGCCCACCTGAGGGCTGCAGCCAACAGCGTGGCGCTAATTGAGTCTGGCTTTCCTCATGAGCGTGTCTTTTGTGGACAGATCTTTGCAGAAAAAGAGCCTTGGCTGAGGATGAAGCTGTCTGTCCCCCTTTGCTCCCCTTCCCAGTCACCGCTGGACAACGGTGTCCACCAACGTCTGTTTTCAGTGTAGCTTCTTGACTATGCCTGAGTTGATGGTCCAGAGAGGACTGCACCATTGTCATTAAATTTGTTCACCTGTCCCTCCCTTAGTGTGTAAAAAGTGAGTGATAATTTAGTAACTTGTCCAAAACAATTACTTGTCCAAGTCTGCAGGAATGCCCAAGTGATAAGTCTGTGGTAAATCAGGTTTGCTACCTGTCTGTTATGGATCAGAGGGTATGGATTTTGTTGAATGATGAAAGGCCTTTTTGTCCTTAAAGTAGGAGATGTGACAGGGAGGGGCCTGGTGCTGATGTTGATTTCAGGAAGTGTGATCAGATTCCTGGATGTTTTCAAATAAAGTATATTTCAAGCCTAAACTGTGTTCCTCGTGCACTTCCTTCAGTAGTTGCCAAGGATTAAGTTGCTTTGGCTTTCTTTGGTTTTGGTTTTGGTTTTTTTTTTTTTTCTGTAATGCTCAGAATCAGTAGCTTAACTGGTTCAGGGAAAGCTAACTTAAATGGCCTTTTGTTATTGCTTGCCTCTTAGACTGGCAGTTTTCTCCGTTCATTGGTTCTGTGTCTAGTCCTTTTTTTTTTTTTCATAGTGCCACATATTGTTGGTAAAATAAGGAGACTTGAAAATAGAGGAAGTAGAGATAATGTTGATCTTGAAACACCAGCAATTGAAAGGACCATTCCTGGTTTCCTTCAAAACAAAACCAAGTGGTAAGATAATGCTAACCAGGGCTGGGTGCCCAGGAGAGCATCATAATGAAGCATCTACTGTTATTGTTCAACTCGGTGTTTGTTCTTCATGTGAACAAAAGGAAGGAAGAACTCTGCTATCAGGCTAGAGAGGAAGGAGTCTTTGTTGCCCTTGGCTACCCTAACTTTAAATGTGAGGAAGCACAGGGCACTGCAGCATAACCTTTCTGCAGTATTAGACAAGGAAAATTGATAGTTCAGGAGGTTAAGGGCAGACATTCTGTTTATCTAAAGACTAGGCTTCCCTTGCATGACAGCCCCAAATCAGGTATGTCAGTGCCAGTATTTATTTAGATCATGTGAGGTTTTAAAATCCTGATTTTAAACCCTGGCTCCTCTGCTTTGCTGCTTCTCTGTCATTTGATTCCTCCCTGCATTGTTGCTCACCATCAGTAAGAGATGCCATTTCCTTATTGAGTGTGACAGGCACCGAGTGTCCTGGCTGTAAAGTTCAGTCGTGTTGCTGAAGCATCAGGAATGTATCTGCTGGAGACTGAGTCAGGCTTACTGTACTTTTCTGCTCCTGCTCCACCCATACAGTTGTCTGCTGAAGTGGCAGAATCCCTGCTGTCCCTCTCCCCCTCCTTCAAGTCATGACACTACACACTGTCAGATTAGTGACAAAGTTTACCATGCTCAGAGCCATTGTTTCAGATTTTCAGATGACTCAGGCAATGATTGTGTCATCCGCTAAGCTCAGGTTATGACTTAAAGATGTTCCTTGCAATCATGAAAGTTTGCTTAGCCTGCCTGTTCATTAGTTGTACTCGGGCTCTGGCTAGTCCATGTACCATCTTTACGTATCAAGAGACACTGGAGAAACAGATTTACACCCCATTAGAGGCAATGCTGTTTTGTTGGGGTGTTTGAAAGAAGTGGGTGTGTATTTTGATTCTGATATAAAGAGTTCACTCCCTGTATACGATGCTTTGAAATTTGTGGATGCAAAATTAAAGCAGCCCACAGATACTTAACCAGCTTTGTCTTCACATTCAAGGTGCATCCCTGCATTGATTTCTTGTTAATTTACAGGTTACCGTGGTGTGTGATGTACAAAATGACACTTTCACACATTTATGACAGAGTCTATTTCCATAATTCCAAAATCTATCTGGGCTCAGAACTCTATTCTACTGGTTTGCTTGGATAAGGGATTTGCTTTCTCCAGCGTGTAAGACACAAGTTTCAGAAGACTGCCAGCAAACTTTTTATAATACAGTGACTTCATAGGTTGTATGTTTTGTGAAGGCTCTACCGACGTTACTGTAGACAGAGCAAGAACTTTAATTAGAGAAAATAGCCTTGTTTTGTTTCATGCAAGTGTTCTGAGGGCATGTTGATTTGGCAGAGAGAGAGCATTTGGTAAGAGTACAAAGAGAATGGGGAGAATCCCATGAAACTACTGAGAGGGTCAAGTGTAAGGAATATTCTTCAAGGGGTCATAGTACATCAATGATATGCAAAACTGATGAAGGCAGGAGAATTAGGGCCAAGCTCAAATTAGAAATGCGTCTTTTATGGTCAGCGTGGTTCTGGAGGTAGATCAGCTTGTGTGTAAAACCATGCTGGATATAGGAAGAAATAAAACAAATACTCCATATTATGTTATTGGTTCTGTGGCTCTGTAAAACCACTAAGTTTAACACAGAAAATGGAAAGAAAACTCTGAATGTCCTGGAAAATAAAATTAAGAAATAGAAAGAATTCAGACCACCCACCAAAGGAGCCTTCTGGAAACAGATTGATCTTTATTTCATGCAGTAGATGTGAAAGCGTAGTAAAATACTGAAAACCCAGATGGAGCAGTGGGGGAATGACTCTGCCTATGCTTAGGTTTTTTACATTACTAGCATCTTAAAGTGTGGTGATTCTTTGAAGAAAAAAATCCAAGATTTTAGCACATCTTAGTCAAACCACAGCAAGTATACTCAGTTTACAAATACAAATGGTTTGGCTTTGTTTTGTTTTCCTAATTGCTAACCCTAGAAATTATTTGTTTCCTAAAAGCTTAAAGGGCTTTTTTCCTTCTTACATATAATCATGCGTGGTTTTAATGGAATAAATTGTATCTTCCATGCCAGCTAAAACTGTTGTCTTCAGTTATGCCAGTCATGGAGGTTTACATATGTAGTTACAGTTTTTGTACTTGGGTGTTAAAATAAAACTGAAGAGGCACAGAAGGAAAGGAATTTACTTAGGTTTTTTGGTGGCACATTTGGTGAACAGAACTAGCAAGGCTGACTGGGCAACTAAGATTCATTAGTGCAATTGAAGACAATAGATGAGCTTCTGAGTACTGTCAGGGAACAATCATCTTGAATAAACATAGGTGTTGGTTTGATGCATCGTAATTAGAGCTGCCTAGCACTGTGGAAGGGGTTTCCTTTCCCGCCCAGGGCTAGAGGGCTTGGCAAAACCTCCTTTGATATGAAAGTTTAGAGCATTCCTCTAAAAGGCTTCTTGGGGAAATGACAACCCTTTATAGAAACTGGTTTTGTGACCAGTCTGTTTATCTATCTATGTCTGTCTGTTTATCTATCATCATTTCAAGTTACAGAGGACATAAAAGACCATGTAGCAGATACCAGAGGACTGGAAGTGTGGTTTTAAAGCCATGCCGAGTGGAATTGCTCCTCGTTGGTGGAGTATCTCTGACAGACTTGAGCAGAGGTTTTAACTGAGAGTGAGAGTCACACTATAATAGATACGAGTGGGGGTGGCTATGGCCATCATCTAACTGGAAAGAAGAGAGGGAGAATCATGGAGGGCACCGCTGTGTGCTGCGCTGCAACAGCACACGTCTTGTGGGCCATTAGTGGTTGGGAGTAAGCTGAGCCCTTGCAGCATTCCTCTTCCCACCGCCTCACCTTTCCACCTGCTTGGAAGGGGCAAGGTATTTTCCTATCGTTTTACAATACAAATCAAAAGACATCTCTTTGATATAATGAAACTGGGTGTGATTACTGCGTTTCCCTGGATAGAGGCTTACTGGAGCTCATAGGGAGATACCCTGGACACGGGGAGAGAGATGCAGTCTTCACATGGCTCCTCTAATGCAGTTTCCAGTCAAGGGACTGGACTTGGTAACAGGATGGCTTGCTGTGGAGATTGCTGAAACCTGCCTGCAGACAGGTAGAAGCCTTTTATAAAACAATCCCAGTAAAAGGACTAAACCTGTTACCAGAAGGAAACTTTTTCAAGTGAGCTGATCTGACAAAAGAAACAAGAATAAATGAGGCAGTGTTACTGTAAAGCAGTGTTTCTTAAAGAAGCAAAATGGCTTTATTTCCACAAGGTAGCAAGAGGGATATTGGTTGCTACAGCAGGAGTCTAATGGCATCATATTCACCAGCCTGGTTGTTTACTCATAGGGATATGTTCACTGAGTGTTTCGAGCACTCCAGAAAGAAAGGAGAGACTGAGGACTTCACTATGTTTTATTAACATTCTCTTTCCAGCACAAATCACAACAGATAAATCCTGATTTCACTTTATTATTAGTTGTTGAGATACGCATTTATTACAAGAAATGGGAAACAGATTACACCAGCAAACACATCTGGCCTCAGACTGGCCTCCAAGTCATCCAAAAAGAAGTACGAAATATGGCGTTGTTTACAGCCAGGCACTTACAATCCCACACAGCTGCAGGGGTGAGAGGCAGCAGAATAAACTCTCAGGACAAGCTGACAACAGCTCCACTGCTGGGGTGCCCCTTTTGCAGACGAGACAACAACAGATGAAGAAATCTTGAGAATGACCCAGAGCAGTGCTCATTAGTGAATGAAGCGCAGGCAGGAAATGGGACAAGATTCCTTTTGTCATAGTTTTTCACCCAGCTGTCCACCCGTCCCAGAGCCACCCACATGCAATCAAATATAGTCACAGTCAAGCTCCAGAAAAGTTATACAAATAAAGCCTCCAGCGATTGCATACAGACCCCTTCCAAGTTACTTTTGCCCCATTAGCAAGGAATGAAAAATTTCTGGGTTTAATCCAGGCACATTTATCATTGCAATTGAGACTTATTACGAGGGGTTGTGTTCAGGTAAAACTGATAGGCTCGTGTAGTTCCTCTTACTCATGTCTGTCTGTCTGTTTCTTTGCATATCTACTGTTTATTATTGATTACTAGCACTTTTACTACATCTGTTATGTTTCCTTCTTATGGCAAAGCTGTGATTTTTACTTTATGCAGGTATATACTCTCATTTTTTGTGTAAAACAGATGTGTGCGATTCCCAAAATGACAGCATTAGCAAGCAGAGAAAAACATTTGGGGACTTCTGAAATGGACTCTCTGAGGAATCAAATGCTATTTTGAGATTTTTAAGTTATCATAATGACATCAAGACTCCAGCTTCTTGGGATCTTTTGTTTGTGAATACAGCTTACTTAAAATCTTGCTCATAGGTTATTAAAAAACTTTTTTTTTTCTTGTGGATTGAAAGCAGTGTTTTACCTGTATTTTTTCAGCTGGAGTTAAAGAACAAAGTCTGTTACAGACAACTCTATAACTCTCCTTCTTCCCAATGGCTGCCATCCTCCTGCTCTTCACCAGGACTGTGACTGCAGGGTGCTGTCAGTAGTTACACTCTACTTGCTTGCTCTTCATGGTCCCTTCACGTTTGGCTTTGCTCCTCAGTGTCAGTGGGCATTTTTAAATAGAGCGGTTGCGTATGAGCTGTTCATGGGATTCCTCTAAAGGGAAGCTTTTAATGGATCAGCACTGAGGTTGAGCATCAAGAAAAATGAGTGTCACGTTTGCAGCTTATTGCAATTATTTTAAAAATCATGGATTCATGCAGTCTTGAGCCATTCAGTGTCCTATGACTGTGCGTAGAGTTCCAGAGTGACATAAAGCAGCCAGAGAATTCAAGTTGGCATAAAAAAAAAAAAAAAGCCCAGCCCCTTCCCACACAAAATTAAAATAATTTAAGATTGGCATTCCCAATTTTCAGATCCTTAGCAGTGTCATATGGTTGCATTCTCTAAGTGTTTAAATGTGTTATATAAAAAAATCAGCACCCAAGGAAATTAATAAAGAAAACTGATGCTGGGAGATCTGGGACTGAGAGCACATAACATTAGTTTAGGGTGAAGTACACTAAAAGCACGCTGTACTAAGAATTGAACAGGAGTAAGTCCAGGTAGTTCAGAAAGTTGGTGAAGAGACTGCCCTTTCTGAGGTGGAGGAAGATTACGGCATTCCGTTCTTCTTCCTTCTGTGTGGCAGGAGGAGAAGAAACAAAGACGTCTACATTGAGTGGTTTGATACCAGTAAGACCAAAGTGTTTTGACCGTAATCGTGTTAGAACTGGTGTAGAGTAGTACTGGCAGCCTTGTTGAAAAGTCATCTATAACTGTGGTCACAAGAAAGAGCACTAAAGGGAAGTGATTTTTTTCTGTCATCCTTTACCATGGTGAGAACACTGTTGTGTTAAAGCCTCTGAGCTATTGTATCATACCAAAATAATTCTCCCACTTACCTTTTGTAGCAGATTAGTTTGCCTTTTCTTTTTCATACTTTTTAGAGCTAATCTAAAGTAGGTTTTCTGGACAAAGAGAGAAATCATTCTGCATAACATCGGCATGGGCTTTGTTTCTTCTTTCATTTGCCCTGAGGAACTCAGAACTGTTTAGAGGTTGTTTAGAGGACAACGTACCCATACACCTTCTTTATCGCTTGTTCTCCCAAGGTACCTCAGCACTGATCTGAGGCAACTCTCTCTAGGTTTTGCACCCCTTTTTAGACATCCCACTTGAATCGGTCCACATGGGTATCACAGAATTCCATTATACTCACAAGTATGAGTGTCTGCCAGGTGGGTATCATGGCATTCTTTTATACTCTACAAGGAGCTTGTCTAAGACCAACTTATTCCACCTTAGCTACCAGAGAGACATGAGATGGAAAGAAGTCATTTTCAAAGTGATTTTAAGTTTAACCGGGAAGGGGTGCTGCAAACTATCGGACCAGTCTTTGAGGCATCTGGTTTGCCACTTTTTCAGTCTCATTAATATCTCTCCTGTGTTATTACGATGGTAATGGTAGC
Source organism: Larus michahellis (assembly GCF_964199755.1). Lineage (NCBI taxonomy): Eukaryota > Metazoa > Chordata > Aves > Charadriiformes > Laridae > Larus > Larus michahellis. The sequence goes on along the minus strand of NC_133899.1, from coordinate 54,109,944 downwards.
TATCAGACATTACTGCGTCTCCTTTTACCAGTATGTCTGTGTGCAGTATCACTAGAGCTTTTAGTTGTGTATTTTTCCCCCCACAACTCTCATTTCTCATCTTTATTTGAATCACAGGCTTGTTCAGCAGGTCAGCTAATGGAGAGCAGATTTTTTACTCATTCTGGTTCTTTTTTTCCCTTTTCCCTCTATTTATATAACACACAATTTGTAATCTTTTTAAAACCAAAGAAGAGAGAAGTCTTGAGTTCATCTAGATTAAAATCAGCTGCAGCCTATTAATGGACTCAGCCCAAGACTGAGACTTTAGGAAACAAAAACACTGGACTAAATTAGACTGAACTGGCCCCTGTCTCCTGGTGAGGGGATTCATATAGCAAAAGGAAAGGGGGAAAAGGGGGGTAAAGGGAGAGGATCTCCATGTGGTTTTAATTCATTTTGATTCTCTTCCTGAAGCTAATTTACCCAACACAAAGGCTCTGTAGTGGGCAGCCAGCTTTTTAGGAGTTTGGCTTTCACTGATAAACAACTCAATTCCTGTTCCGAAGGTCTGAGATAGCTCAGACCTGTGTGTAATCAGCCGAGGTTTAATGTGAGTATTTTGGTACAGGGTATTTCAATTACATATTAGAGTCCTTTCATCATCTGTCAAAGTACATCCTGAAGACTCTCAGATAATTGATCTAACTCCTCCATTCATTCTCTCCCCAGAAACAGACAGTGAATTGTCTCATTGAAGAATCAGATCAGCAGACACATGGGCATGTTGAGCCAAAAGTACTTCCACTGGCGTGGCACTCTCAGAAGGCAGTTCTTAGCTTCTTCTGGGCATAGGAGCCTTTGCCACCAAAGTACTGTTTAGTGCTGAAGGGAAAATACTCGCGTGTTCTATTCATCCCCTTTGCCATTAAATCTTTTTTATTGCATTCTTAGCCCCATTTCTAGCAATGTACAAGAAATTATGTCTTTGCCCTAAAAAAGCCAGACAGTGGGTGGGGAAGTGAAGCAAACAATAAATCATTAGCTGGAAATTATTTGAGTGGTTACGTTAGGCACAGACAGTCTTTGGTTACAGTTTTCATGTACTTAGTGACGATAACTTGTAATCTAAGCAAAACTAAAAGGCAAATGGGGAGATTAATGGAGGGATTGAGATGGAGGAGGGAGTGGAACCGGGCCTTGCAAGGAAGGGTTGACTGAGGCAGTATCTGTGGGTGTATGGTTTCCCAGAGCTTCAATCCCAAGTGCAAATATTTGTTACGGTAAATGAGTGTATGCAGGGCACACATCTATCGCTGACTGGGTAATGAGCCACAGCAATCAGCATCAATTGTTCACTGCTCTTTTAAATGCACCCTCAGAATGAGTAATATCAAAGGAAATACGGTTTTAAGATTGAGGTCTGAAGATATCTGGCTTCATCTGCTAATTCTTGCCATTTTTGTGTAATAGTGGATGAAAGAATTTCTCCATGTCGTGTTTTCCACTTTCTTTTCTAATTTACAGAGATACTGAAATGTTCAGCATTATATGTAGAATGCTCCATTTCTACAGCGTTAAAGGCCATATATACATACACAGATAATCCAGGTATTGCACAGTTATCCAGAAAGCCTTATCTTTCCAAAGTGAATTTTGCATTATTTTTTTCCCACTTTATGACTCAATTCAAGCAAAGATTGAAATACACATGTAATCCCTTATACTTTGCTTAACTTAAATAATTTCTCATATTCATAACAGGTCATCTGGAGACTAGGTTGAGCAGGACATGGCTTTTCCATGGGTTTCTCATGTAGTCCTTCCTTCTCCTGAACGCATGCTGTACCTCCCCGTCAGCACATCATCCACCTCCTGTGTGCCACAGTGCTCTGGAAACAGGCCAGAGATGCTGCAGAGCTTTTGGGAATTAGACTGGGGTTTTTTTTAAGGATAAATCAAGTTTGATTTGATGTATTGGTGCTGTGAGAAAGACTCTTTGAATATCAAGGTGAAGGACTGGAAATCTTAGCATTTCTTGCCCATATTTCTTCTTGCCAAAACTCAGGGCATGATACTGTTAGGTGTCCCGCTTTTTTCTAGGCCTTCCTCAAACGCTGCTGTAAGCGAATTGGTCTACTGTCCTTTTCAGTTACTTTGTTTTGTTCTTTTGCTTTTATTCTTTCAGCAAGTCTATTATGTGTCTAACGCTCAGACTCTCCCCAACACGTATTAGATACTGATGACTCCAGCAGAGGTGGATAAATATTCAGAAATAACTGGAAGTAATTAGCCATCTAGGACTTGGTTGAGGATAAGGTGTGGTTAAAGGATGAAACTGAAGTCCTTTTCACCTGCTTAATGGGTTTCAGAGATTTATTTTAAGGCTCAAAGTAACTTATCAGTATTCTGAGAGAGTAAACTCATTTTGAATGGCTTTGGGTGTCTTTCTTTAAGAAGAAACCTGTTCTTGGTATTCTTTACCCCCCAGAAAAATAGACAGTTTTATGCTTTTACTATTCCACATGCTTTGAGTGACAGCTAGCAAAATACCAAAGAAATAATTACAGTCGGTAGTTTGATGTAGTAAAAATTATGTACTTAGCATTGGCTTACAGTAAACCCCACATGGTAGAATCTGCTTCACGTGTCAATAAAGATACTATATTCATCCTCAACACTTTTATGAGGAGAGCTGCACTACTCATTGCCCTAATCTCCATGTTTGGGGCATCTGTTCCCATGATTCCCTTTGTCTTGTGAGGTCCAGACCCTGCGCAGCCTGTTTTTTTGCAGTCTTTTGTTTTTAGCAGTTACTAAACAAAGAGGTATTTAACTGTAGCCTTATTTAGCTTGAAAGGAAATGTAGTGCCAGATCTACCAGTTTCAATAGGTTTTAACCCAAGACATAACAAAAAGCCGCAGTCTTTTTCTTTCCTTGATTCAAACCTGAAGAAACCAGATATGTTCAAACAAAAAACTCTGGGGAGAAGAATGGGGTTCAGATAGTCATTTCAAGGCATCAAGCTATGACGTGTAAGTTATTTTCGAGAAACCTGTTTTAGTGTGTTTGCTAACTTGGGCAACTTACTATATCGCTTACTCTCGGTTCACAATGTAAAAGTCATCTTCACAACCATAAAACTAGAAATACACTTTTGAAAAGCAAATATTTGAGAACACAATATTCAGTTACCATGAAAAAAGTTTTATATCTTGATATTCTACCCTGACCCTGTCCAATTTGATCCTTTCCTGTCATACAATATGGCGCAGCGGTCAGGTCTTGATCCTGGAGATTCACAGGGATGTGACACAGCAGAGGTGATGTGTTTCCCCTGAGTATCTGTACCAGGCCGAGCTGTACCTGTAGAGAGGAAAAAGCTCACAATTTTTCAATTTTCAACTACACAAAGTTCTCTGCAGAGAGGAAGAAAATGGAGAGAGAGACATCCTGCTGACATGTTCTTCTTGTGGTCCTGTAGCTGGCCGCACAAAAGCGTGTGCAGCCACACGTGCCTAGGCACCCAGACCTTAGTGCTCTTGAGCACATGTGCATTTACGTGACTCAGAGTAAGTTCCACTCCCCTGGTCTGGTGGCTGTTAACAGAACAGGAAGCAGGGCCTGTTGGGAGGGTTTATTTTAAGAAGCTGTTGTACAATTTTGGTTCCTTTCGGCTGCAGTGTTCGTTGTCAGCATATGGCTGCTCTCTTGGGGATGCTCTGAGTGAGCTGTACAGCCATCATTGTTGTTTCTCGTTTGCCTTGCTGTGCTCCAGACTTAGCGTGGTTTCAGAGTGCTCTGCTGATCTGTCAGGTCAAGCTCCTTGGGTGCTGTTTCTCAGGTGGTAACCAGCAATAGTTCACCCTGGCCGCTGTCAAACCTGTTCAACTTTCTTTAAAACTATTCCTGCTAGTGTAACAGTCTACAAGTATTTTACTGTGGAACATACATCCTTCGGGGAGCTTCTGCCTGTATGATGATCTGGGGAAACTATGGGCAGAAGCTGCTGTACAAAGTGTACATTTGTTCACAGTCTGAAACTAGGTTTAAGAATAAAAAGCAGAGTAATATAGAAGAGGATCCTGTAATATGATAGTTTTTTTACAGAAATACCATTAGGAGGATCTTTATAGTCATTGCAGTACTTTACCTGTGATGCTTCTTAATGCTTTCTGAAATGAGATGGTTTTATTATGTAGAGAGCTACAAGCAATGAAATTATCCTTAGCTGGGGAGTTTTGCTGCTGGTGTCTCTAGCAGCTGTTGGGTAACAGGCCATGAGTTCCTCCTTATCGCTGCTGCATGATGGGTGAACAAGGCATTTGGAGTTATTTCAGTGTGCTTTTAGCCTGTTGGTGAACATTGGCATAGAGCCTGAAGTAAAATGGTGGAAGACGAATGATGTTATTGGCTTCAGCCATCAGCAGTTTTCAAGGAAACTAAGATGGCTGAGCCTGGTGCATTTTCCAGGAGTTGGACACATTGTGCATTGCTCTCAAGATTTTCATGCTGGGCAGCACTTACTTTTCTTTTGTACCCATAGGCTTGCAAGCAGTATGGGCTTCCCAGCTTCCCAGCGTGGGTCAAGTTCACTTATATTCTCTGTCTTCTTGCTTGCAGCACTTTCCACAAGAGTGTCCTAATAGTATCAGGTTACTTGTTTCTCTTCCTTAATTACTAGTTCTAAAAAATCTGTCTTGTACCGTTCAGAGAGAAACAGGGTAGTCAATAAAGGCAGAAACTGAAGAACAGTTGGCTGTGTTAGTAGAGCTCTGGGAATCCAGTCATGCTGGTTTTCTGAGTGTACTTAGCATTTCGCTTTGATGCTGTGAGTCCTGTACAGTGAAGGGTGAATACAAAAGTAGAACGTTGGTACTAGTCCAAAATTCAGATGTTTATCATTTGCTATCTGAATTTCACATACCTGCAAAACTGGGCTGGAGGTTCCAGAAGAGAAGTTTTTTTTTGAGGTTTTTACTTTGATTTGGATTGGATCTATCCAGAAAATGTCATGTGGCATATTATTTGAACTTTTTCAGCTTTTTCTCCGTCAGGAAATAAAGTTCCTGAAGATCTGATCCAGCGGAAGAAGGTGAAATAAGATAGAAGATGTTCGTGTAGACGCTTTCACACGTGTTCAGAGGTTTAGTCTTCAGATTTTTGCCAAGTTTTGTATAAAACTTTGGTCTGGCTCTGTTATCGTCCAAAGTGATTTATCTGCTTCTCACTGTCTCCCAAATGGGTGAATCCTGCTGTGTATCTCCAAGATGCGCTATCAACATACACAGACAGAGGTACGCCAGAAAACATACCTGTCCTGAGGGCAAACCCTTTCCATGTAAGTGACAACTGGCAGATGATACATGGAAATGCCCTTTCCTGGTTTTCTAGATAATCTGCTTTTGATTCCCTCTGCCTAGAAAAAGATGAGGCTGACAAGGAGGCAAGCTTGCCTGTCAGAAGAAGTTTCTTTCCTGATATTGAGCACCATAGTTGGGAAGATTATTTTCTCCTTCCTGCTAAGTCTCCTGGCACTTCTGTTTTTTCCTCAAATATTGCTTGGCAGTATCCAGTGGAAGAGATGGTCCTGTTCGGGACAAAACCTTATTTATTTCCGCCTACCCCTACTTTTTTTTTTTTTTGTACTAGATAAGAAAACGGCATCGTTTGATGAATAAAAATTGAATTTCTATTTCTACATCTGCTTTTCTCCCCAGGCTTTTATCTGTTGATTTGACTGATTTGCAGCCCTTCCTTCCCCCCCTTGCCGTTAACTAATGGACTTTGGTATTAAGCCAGCCTTTCAGTGCACACACCACCATGCCAGCGAGAGTGTGTGCAGCTATTCTGTCTGCTTTGGAAGGCTACAGATGCAGCCAGAGCTAGAACAATTCCCGTATTGATCCCGCACTTGTCAGTTAATCCGTCATAAGGCATGGGAATCCTAGCCCCTTCCACATCTGCCTGCATAACTGCAGGGGGAAAACCAATTCTCTGAAGCTCTCACCAGGGAACAAGAAAGCAAAGAGAAACGGGAGCTCGCTGGGAGAGAGGGCTGTAAGCTGCTGGGCTGGAGGGCCGTGAGATAGCCTACCTGCTCCACCCTTTCCCCCCAGCTCCTTTTCATCCTCCTGCAGGTCAGCAGGATCAGGTTTATGTTAGCGAACCATGAAGCTTATCAAATAAATGCTGCAGCAGCAGGTGTTTGGCTGTCTCCACAGGCCAAGTCTAACAAGGTTGATATTGTGTCTGTGGCCAAAGTAATGCAGTAATTACTTTTCTGGGCTTGGAACCCCCAAGAGGTTTCTGGGAACCAGTTAGAAAAACAAACCTTGCTAAGAGCAGGGGATTTTTAAAAAGGAACAGTGGTGCTCTCTGTGCCAGAAGGGGAGGACAGGCATTTCGAGTGCAGCATCCAGCGCGATGCCCCGTCCCCCCATAGCTTGCTCACATTACAGGGGCCCAGGACAGAGGCAAAGTGCTTGAGTCTGTTCTCTCACGTTGGGATGGGCAGCTTATTTTGGCCCATGGTCGCATGTGGAAAGGCAGCTGCTTTCTTTAAAGACATTAATGTGGTACTGCAAGAAGAGCGAACCCCGGGTTGGGGGGGCCCTTGAGTGTTTGCAATTCCATCTATATAATTCAGTTTGACTTACGAATCAGGAGTTGCATAGCATAGCGTTCCCACTGCTGTCTGTGTCTTGCTTTTGAGCATTTCTTTGGTAAGCTATGAACGCAGAAACCGAGTTACGGAGCACAATGCAGCCTAATCACACCAAAGGGAGAATGAGATCTCAGAGCACAGCTCCACTGTGCTGTGCCCTTTTATCTCAGGTACTCCATTGCAGGCTGTGGAGGGGAAAGTTAAAACAGGTCTGTACAGTGATGGCATTTTGAGGCAGCAATCTTCATCATTCTTTTTGAAAGAATATTGATCATTTAGACCAAAGCTTTTTCCCTGTAGCTGATTATTACACATGATAATGCCTATTATTGTAACGTCATTTCAACCGGGTTTAGTAATTTCAAAAATGTCCTGAACTACTGGAAATACCTTCCGCTGCTGTGTGGTTGTCCAGGAGACCAGAATTTGAAAGCGAGAAGAGGAAGAAAGCAAAACTAATTAGGCATTCATAGGATTGTACATTAGATTTGAACCTGGTATGTTTTTAAAAATACTTTTTTTTTTATAAAGAACCTATAAAATTCTTACTACCTATAAGGAATTCTTTAGGCATCCTTCTCTGCTGTTGAATCAAGCTACAAAGCAATGGCTTTGTAGTGATGAATGAATTTTCCCAAGCTAAGAAAGTTAGCATTTCATTAATGTCTGGCAATGCTTTCCCATTCCCACTGTTTATGTTAAGCTCTGCATATTACCTTGCATTAAGAAGACATGGTGCTTTGGTGATGGTCCAAAGATACTACGCCATTCGCTCAGTGTTCTTCAGTGTTTCTTGCTAAAGTGTTTTGTTCTCGGTATGTTGTTGTGCTGAACATACTGTAACTGAGTGTGCTGTAAAGCCCCGCTGTGAATGCCATGGTGTGCTAGTCCTCCGTGTTTAATTTTTTGCTAGGAATACTGTGCACGTGGAGGCGAAGCAGGGTGTGTGCCTCCCAAGGTGGCCAAGATGGTGCTTATAGAGCTCACTACTTTAATTTGGGACACAGCTGCACGATATAGACAGTTTTGTTTAATGTGGTAATTTTTTTTATATATATTGCTGAACCACTTGTGCACGTTTAGAAGGACACACAAAGCAGCTTAACTAGGATAGATTTTTTCATCATGTATTTTGCAGATATTCAGGAATGATGTCTGAAAGTTATTTGGAGGAAGCGTTGCTGCAGAATTTGGCATACTTGCCTTTCTGTACTGAAGTCTGAGATTCTGGGGGGAGATGCAGGCCCAAATATTTATTTTTCTGTAAAGAGCAACTACCAACTATGGCCAACTATAATAAATCATGTATATTATTAATACTGGAGAGGAGTGGATCATCAAGAAGCCATTCAGGACCGAGCCGTGTAACAACGTTAAAAAGAGGCAGAGGCATGTTAGGATTGGTGTTACCGTGTCAGAGCTCTGTATGAGAACCTCACACGTGACTTATCAGTGTTCACCTGAGTGTAACCAGACATGAAACAGAATATATTTGCTATTAATATTGCAGCTGTGATTTTTTAATTAATTTCTTTTTTACCTTTGTGATTAGAAGAATGTGCCAGCTTGTGAGCATGTGTGTGTTCTGGCAGTGGAAGGATGAAAGTGCTTACAGTTTCCATATGAAAGCAAGAGCATGCCTTCTTTAGGCCCAAAATGGTTACAAAAGTACCTCATAAAGCTCGAGAAATAATGACAAAGAGGAAAACGAGTGACAGCGGATTAGACCAAGCTATTTTATGTACTGTGATGTTTTGTGTAGTCGTCTGGAAAGAAACAGAAGAGACCTTTTGAAGATCATTGATTGGAAACAATCTTTATTACTGATCAAGTTCACCTTTGTCAAAAGGATGATTATTTAAATATTAGGCATCTTTTACTCCCATGGCAGGAAACTGATTCAAAGACTTGACCTGATAGATCAACTGTTAAATGGCTCATTAGATTAGATAAGGGGGTTGGAATGTATTTGATGTTAATATTACATCCCTACGTACCATATGAAATCTCTCTCCATCTATCGTCTAGTGAAATACATTACCCGGGTATAGGATGTCATCTGCATGTTGTGTAGAGTCTTCTGAAGGTTGAGGACTGGCTTGGATATTACTTTGGCTTTTACTACTTTTTTTTCCCAGTAGAAAAAATTTTTGGTATTAGCTATAAAAAAATGAAAACATGTTGAAGTTTTCAGGAACTGGTAATGGACAACAGAATTCTCACCTAATTGTCAGTTTACATTTAAATCTGGGCTATATCAGAAAGAAGAAAAAGGGACTCTGCCATCCAGCTTAAAGAGAGTGGATTTCATTCCATATTTAATGGAGCAGGATTATTCCAGACCTTCTAACATAGAAATTGCCAACATGAATGGAGTTACATAGACCCCTGCAAAGACTCTCCTCTAAAATAAAATTCCTGATATTGTCATTTCTCGTCAGGTTCCCAAAACGAAGGTAATGGCGTGATCTACTTGACAGATGCTAAAAGCATACCTATCACTTTAATTAAGTCACTCTTTTTCCCTTGATTAAGAAGTTCTGTTGCTCCATGGCCCAGATTCATCAACCTTATTTTTTCTGTAGCCTGTTTCCATTCATGGCTTATGGTCGAAACAGGAGTTTAAGTCTCCAGAATTAATCTTAAGCCCTTAATACACCATGTGATTTCTGACCCAGCAAGGACTTGGACCTCACAGTAACATATACGGCAAGAAAGTGATCTCAGCCTTCCCATTTCTTGTCTGAACCTGCTGAGAGCCACTATGGAAACACATCAGAGCAATGGTGATGCAGTTGCTGAAGATGCCATCAGCGTTTCCAATGGGAGTCCTAAAAAAACTAAAGCAAAACAAAACAAAGCTGCCTTTCTCGAACCCTTGATAAACTGGCCATGAGAGTTAACATAGTTGAGAAGTAATTTAGCTTTTCATGGTATTTTCTAAGCCTGTGATGAGTAACAACAGCCACTGATCAGTTACTAGCATGGTATATGCACATATTTTGTATTTGGGAGCCAATCCTGATGTGACTGCGAGGTATTCATAGAGGTTGCCTAAGCAGAGTTTTTCTTCTTCTGGGCAGCCTTATGTATTGAGTTTTTGAACATCATTTGAACACTCAGTGTTGCTTGAATGACTTGTCATATCCCTCCCAAATGCTTTTGCATTCTAAACATGGACAAATTTTTTTTTAGTGACCTGCTTTCAATTAAAAAGTGATAAAATGAGCCCTTGACAAGTTTATCATGAACTAATTTCAAGTGCTCATATATTCCGAAAAGCAAGCCTGAGGCAATGGTTGGAGGCGCTTACTAAAACATGCAGATACAAACTCTTAAAAGAATTCACTGGGGAGTCTCTCTTGAACAACTGCTTGTGCAGAATTACTTCTTGCCATCCCCAAGACAACTGGTTACCACTATGATTTAAAATCTCTGGAGATAATGAGACAACTTTTAGGAAACATATTCAGCAGAAAATAAATAGTACTCAGGCCTTTACGTAAGTTAGTCTGATTAGCCTTGGAACGCAGACAAAACTGTACAGTGCTTACTGTGAACAGCGTGAGACTCGAATTTAAAAAAATCAAATAAAATTTCAGAAAGTTCTGTCTGGAATGGTGAAAATTTCCCTGTTGACTTTTTGGAGTGTGAGCCATCTTATAAATGGTTCATGCTGTAAATGCTAAATCAATAGGAGTTTTGAGGCCCATTGCATGGGAAACATATGAAGTCTGTAGTATCAGAAGGAAGTCCAGTGTGTCTGGAAATCATAGACTCTGATTTTCCTTGTTAAGCTATTGGATTTGTCTATTTTCCTCACTTTCTGAAGTTGTCTTGCTCAAAAGTCCCATTTTACTCCCTTTTTCCTTACATGTATCTTTTCTGTGCTAGTTTTTGAGGAAGCAGTGATAATATTAAAATGTATGTATCAACCTCTCTCTCTCTCTGTATGAGTAAGACACATGTAAGTAAAAAATTCCTTACGTTTTTTCTTAGGCCACTGTTAAGATTCCTGTTTCCCAGTCTTTTAATACACTGGAAGTTTATTCAAGGGGTATCAAAGGATATACCTTTCGCCAGGGGAAAGTGGTTTGGCAAACAAAAGGTAGGAATGGTAGAGATTGGATGTCTTTTAATATGTTTTCATGAGACAGGATAGATAGATAGAAAGAAAGCAAATGCAAAAGAAGACTGAAGGAAAGAAAAGAACCATAAGGGAGGAAGAATTAAAGGACAGTACCCAAACTGAAAAGCCATCGGGGAGAGGGAATCATCTGAGAAACTCCAAAGGGTGGGGAACGGAAAACTGGAATTAGGAGGAGACCTTAAAAAAAGTTAAGCCTAAAGCTTTGTCCATGCTGCCAACAAATCTGTTTTGCTCAATTTTGGCTAAGCAAGATAAACATTTTTTCTGGCGTGTATAGGTGGTGGCCCAAATTTGTTTGTTACAATTAGGTTGAAAAAAATCTTCCAAAAATGCTTTTGCCTAGTCTAGTGAATTGTGCTAAATCATATTTTTACTTTGAGTCAAACAAATTTGGCCCCACAGAGGCTGGCCAAACACCGAGGCAGATCAGACACAGTTGGATTTCACAGCTGTTTTTACATTCTGTGGTTTTAGCTGTGTGGATGTGGCTTAACTGCAACATCCCGCCAGAGCTCCCAGGGAAGGAGCACCCCAAGGTAGCATTCTCCAGCTCTGCCAAACATCAGGAACAGCATAAGCAAGGGTGAGTTAGCAGTTAATGGTCTTGATGTCTGTAGTGCAAAATCACGGCAAAAATGCCTGCAGCAGACTAACACAAAGAAAAGGAGGACACAGTTAATTAGTGTGAGTATGCTTGTTCTGCAACAGCATGCCGTGTGTTTGGCTCCGTTTTGTACAACTGCAGTGGGACCAGGACCCGAGGTAGATCGGAGACCTGCTTGGAGAGAGGGGAAAAGTAGCTGAATATTGGCTTTGTCTTTGGTTTCGTGAAGGTTTGTTACTCACTTGGGGTTGGCCTAAATGTCACTGCCTGGTGCATCTTCCCAAGGAGCCATTCTGCTGGGTGAGGATCACCAGGTGCAGATGTTTGACTGTGGCCACATAAGACCATAGCCAGGTTTCAGGTTGTAGCACTGCTGCTCTCAACTCACGATCACCAGCAGGTGGACAACCAAAGGCCAACTTCTGCATCAGTTCTTGAGCTCCTCAACCCCCACAGTGAGTGTCTAAGGGAGCTCAGATGCCTCTGTACTTCTGGGTTAAACTTTTGCCACTTTTGCTCCCTGAACTGACTTCTTGCAGCGAAACATGAGCACTAGCACAAGGGAAGGAGGCTGGATTAAAGACAGATGGAGGACAGGATGGGACCATGTCTTTTGCTAGCCATTCACGCTTACAGTGATTTGGCTCCAATGTCAAACCATGCGGGACAGTAAAGCAAAGGTGCTTGTTTCAGAATAGCACACCCTGAGCTGCAGGTGTTGTAGTGGTGCAAAAGTGGAAGGTGAACCATGGAAAAGACCGGTAGCACAATCCCAATGAAAGCTCTATGTTCTTACTTTTTTCTATGAAACAGACAACTTCAGGGTTTTTTGAAAGCTCTGACAAATGTGTAAGCATAGTAAACTAATAATGTGTGGCTTGGTACATATCTGTACCTTGTGGCTGGTTGACTGTATCTACAGGCTTTTCCTGCAGTTGGCATACTTAGAAGTCCTCTTTGTTGATTTCATGGAATCTAATAACGGGTAACTTAATAAGCCAACCAGGGACATTTGCAAGAGCTCTCCCCTCTACTCAGTCATCTGTTTTCACTGAATTTCTTTAACCTCACATACGTTTGAGAACCCTCATGCTTTGTCAGTCTTGGTTGAAAGCAATCAGTGGTTGAAAACGTTATACGTTGGAACACAAAATGTGATTGCAAAAGCGTTCTCTGTGTAGAAAACCAGACTAAAACAGAACGCGATAAACAGTATTGGGAGGACAATGACACAACTGTATTGTTTGACTTTAGTGACTGCAAACAAGATTTTAACATTTCTTCCTTCAAGCAATGTCTAAATGTCCTACTGCTTCTATTCAACAGAATGTTGCAATGTGAACCTGTTTTAGTTTAGCTGAGAAAAGACTGGACTCATAAATGCTAATCTAACTCTTTTTATGTCCGTTCCAGTGCATGCAGAAGAGCTAATAAGCACCTGTTAAACTGATTCTGGCCGTTAAAAATACGGTCTATATCCCTGGTCCTTAGCTTTTGAGGCTCACAGTGCTCCATGGGATGCAGGGCATTAGTTTTGGGCAGCTAGCTAAAGGCATCTTCATCTTATTCAGCACCTTTTTCTCTGGCGTGCCTCCATTCAGAAATAATTGGAGGAACAACGGTGAATTGAGCCACTCAGCCTTATTTTTCTGACAGCCTGAGTACCTAAAGATCCTTGTGCTGTTACTGGTTGTTTTGCAATAGCATCTGTGACCCCTATTCAGCATCCAGGGCTCCACAATGTAAGGCACTGTGTACACGCAAAGAATAAAAAGATGGCCCTTGCCCTTGCTGACTTCAAATATGGTTTATGGTTCATCCAGCAACTCAGTATGTCAAACCGAACACCAAAACTCATGGCCAACAAAATCATAAACCATTTGAGAACAAACTCAGCTTAAAAAAGACCACAGGAATCACCGTGTAAATGTTGTCCTGTTGTATACTGGAAACATTTCTGACTCCTGATTGTCATGTTGATAAATTCCTGCAACCAACATCATGTGACAAAAGGGCTAACCCAACATCCAGTGTTTCCTAAGCGGTCGCAAATGGGATCACACTTCTTTACGAGCTCTCAGAAAGGGAAAATATATTTTTAAATTGCTGTATTGGCAAATAGGAAGGGCAGATGGGGAAAACCAAGAACAACATATTTAGTTGCAGTAAGTGCCCAAAACCATACAACGAATACCAGTGCTTTCTGAAAGAGTGCTGCAAACAATTTGAGCAGTCCATTTTTCTTACAGAATTATCCCAGCCATAAGCCATTCCCAGCAGATAAACAGTGCCCACCAGTCTTTGCCAGCCAAACAGAAAAGGGGAAAAAAGCTTTGCAGTGAAGTTAGTGTGGTTCCTTTTTGGACTTGCAGTAGTTTTGCAAAGCAGTGTTCACAGTCATTCATTCTGTTTTCAGCAGTGTCCTTGACCATACCCCCTGCCAGTAACAGGACCTTTAAGTCCAAGAGACAGAGAGAAACAACTTTTTTTTTTTTTTTTTTTTTTTAACCAACTAGCAGAGGATGTGCTGAGCCAAAATAGAAATAGCAAGGTCAGGTCAGGGCAAGGCCCTGCATTTCATTAGCCAGGCCTGGCTAGGAGTGATTAAATATGTACAAGAGGCTTTGAATAGATCCAGAGAGGAGGGATGACATTGTGGAATACAGAAAAATCATTCTTTGGTGCTGTTAACTGACTAAATACAGGATGGTACTTAATTAGAGAGATAAAAGGAATTCACTTTAATTATTTTAATTTTGTAGAAGAGAGGGGATTTTTTTAATTTTCTGTTGAGTGTTTTGTAAGGGGAGGAGAGGAGGGTCTGGACAAAAAGTGTGATCCTGGCTTAACAGAATCCAGATAGCCTCGAGGTACATGTTGACCTAGCCTGCAGTTCTCATGAGTATAACTTGATGAAGACGCAGTAAAAAGGACAAAATTATATTGGCAATGGAATCAAGGCGCTCCGGTTAGAAACTGATGACCTTCTGAGCACATTGAACTGTCTGTTTCATTAGACATGTTAGAGACAGAATTTGAAAAGAATGGAGCTTTGAAGCCAAATAAAGTACTGCGTCAAGTGGTGCTCTGGCTGCCCAGCTTGAGTTTGCTATTGGGGCTGCCCGACTTAACTGACATTTTATAGCTGTATTGTAATTCTTGTATGACAATCACATTGTTGCATAGACACCTAGGCACTGAATGCCTGTAGTCCTTTTCCACAGAAACCACCAGCCCAGCTGGTCGAAACTAGGATACATTTACATTTGTCCAGAGCACCAACAATAACGTCTTTGCAAAATTTCTAGGGGCCATTTTCTTAAACTAGCCCATAGGAATTTGGCTCCCAGCTTTATAAGGCTTCTGAAAGGTGATTCCTGCAGCAGCATAGCGCTCCTTAGTGACATGTTGGAAGGTCGCTTCAGAATCAGCTGGGGATTTCTGTACACTCATTTTTGCATGAATCTAAGTTAAAGCCTTGTGAAAGCCTAGATGTAGTTACAGTAGTGCAATCTCTGTGTCTAGACACTAGTGTGTTTATACTAGTAGAAAGATATTTGTATCATACTGGCTCTTGTTACCTAAATACTGTATTTTTCTTTCTGGTTTAGTATGTCTCAACTACCTAAGAACTGTTTTCTTGGGCAGTGTCATTTCTTCTTTTCTCTATTACAGTAAATATAAACCTTATATCTTTGCTCTTCTGAAAGGCATTTGACAGTGGAGCTGACATTAATGGTCAGTTCACTGGCAGAGGAATACAGTTTGATTTATATGTTTTCTTGCTAAGATGTCAGATTGACAGCCCTGGGAACAGAAATGCTCAGCTAATTGCCCAAACATGCAGCATATTGCAAACTTTGCCAACCTTTCACAGCGATAGTATCTTGATCCTTGAGCGTGAGAGCATATCTAAGCCTTCAGAGGGCATTCAGTGCTGAACTCGATAGGGCCTAAGAAGTACTTTTTGTTAGATCTCTTCGTGATTCACTAAGGTAAACAATGACCATGAGTCCCTTTTGTGTAAGACAATTGATCAGCCAGCTTGGCAATAGCAGCTCCCAGTCAGAATTAACAAGAACTACTTTTCGAGCTATGGTAACTTTATCCTGAAAGGTTGCAGATCCCACTTTCCATCCCATCAGTGAGCACTTGCTCCTGGTCACTATATCACTCCTTGCTGTTCCGCTACCAGGAATGACCAGTTGTGGGCCTGCAAGTTTAGGTTGCACATTCTTCGAGATTTCTAAACTAACACTGGTGTAAATTTAGTCTCTGAGGCTTTGTCAGAAGCAGTATTTGTCAATAGATGGTTGCTGAATCAACACTGCTGTTCCGTCTATCCATCACAGCAAGTCCTAACTGCTGACTGATTGTGAAACTTCTCGTTCTTTCCCTGACCCTTCCCGCATCTGCTCTTCTCCTCCTTTTCAGGTTTTCCCCCTCCCATTTCTCTCATCCATGCCCTTCCCCATTTCCCTTCATGTTCTCTACATCCACTTCTTTTCCATTTTTTTGCTGCCTGCTCTTGTCAGTTCTAGTCCTCCTGCACGTCCTCATTCCTGCTGCTTTCCCTTTCTTTTTTCCTTCATCTGTCCCCACATTTTTTCATCTTCCTACTGTTTCCTATCACCCTCCCCTCCTTGTCCCATGGAATAAGTAGCAGTTTTATGAAGAGGGAGATGCTATTAGCAGCGTTGTATTAATCTATCCTGCATCATTCATCTGTCTTATTCTCGTAGTTTCTCGTTACCAGTTGCCTTAATGGTGACGTACTTGATATATCAAATTTTATTATTTTTCTTCCTTTTCATAAGAAATCTAGGAGAAAGAGGGGGGACGATAGGGATATGCTTATTTGTCCATTTCTCCTCCCATGAAGCCAGGGTGGTGCGACTGTGGCCTTTTTCTGTGCATAAGAAGGGGTAGAGGCCCTGCCTTAAAAAATTTGGCTTTTTCTTCCGTTGAGGTTTTCTTCCAGGCCCTTTTTTAAGTGAATGGAGAAGAGTGATTTTCTTGTATCGCAGGCATTCTTTCCTTTCCCTCCTCCCCTCGCACAGTCACGTCCCTAATTAA
Organism: Larus michahellis; assembly: GCF_964199755.1. Taxonomy (NCBI): domain Eukaryota; kingdom Metazoa; phylum Chordata; class Aves; order Charadriiformes; family Laridae; genus Larus; species Larus michahellis. The sequence goes on along the minus strand of NC_133899.1, from coordinate 54,093,467 downwards.
TTGAATTCCCTACTAGACCTTTTGTGAGTCATTTCAATTACCCATTAGTGAAGCAGCCTGGGATTTCTGCTGTGTTTTCACTCATCTTCCTGGAATTTCTCTTCTCCTCCCTCCCCCCCTTCCCCTTTTAGTCACTCTGGTCTGTGAAAAGCATTAGATGGACTTCAGCGCCGAGTGCCTATATTGTTTGCAGGCCCAGCTGCATACTTCCACACTCTGCCTTGTGCGTCACAGCTATTCATCTTGTTTTGTACTTGGCTCTGCTGCAGATGCTGTAAATATGGTAATTTTAGATTCCCTGATTGGAAAGGGTTGCAGGGCGGGTCTAAGTGGTAAGAGCACTGTTTGATTTACACTAGTTCATTCGAGTTTCACAGAGTTTTTGGTTTTAAGGATACAGCTGAAATGAAACATGGTTTTAAGGGCAGTTTCTTTTTTAGGGTTAGGAGAGGGATAAATGTGGGGTTAGCTTTGTGTATTGACATGCAAAAAGTGCTGCCCCAGAAACTCTAGGGAGACTGGAAAGAAATAAAATATAAGCAGGAGGTACCTCCTCAGATTATTATGTAGGATGCCTTCACACATGGATAGTTGCAAAATGTGGATGGATCTGAAAACTGCAAAAATGGAAGAGATCCAAGACAGAGAACTGTGAAAGGCAAATCTGGAATTTGACAGAAATGCCAACAGTACTGAAGTACTGTAGAATTACGGCAATCCCTGAAGAAAAAAATCAATTATTTCTAGAAAATTTTGGAGATACTGGGTAGGACTCTAACAGGTAACATGCATTACATTTCTGAGGAGAATAGGGCAGTGATAAAGCCAGCTTGCTAAAATTATGATGGATGCAGTGAGTGCCTGAAATCTGATGTCTGGAGAATCACGTTTCTATTCTGAAATTGAATTTGTGCAGCACATGAATCTTTCAGGCTTGGGGTAATTCTCAAGTGATACAGAGATGCAAACAGCATCGCTGGGAACCAACCTGCCGGAAATGTGCCCCACACGTCCCAAGTTACAAAAGTAATTTACAGTGCTCAAGCTATTATGATACTTCCATATTATTATGATACTTGTCCCTGCGAGGTTAGAGTATTTCATGAGAGAACTGACTTTTGATAATCAAGCTGTTGTGAGAAGGCTCTCTCTCACGGCTTCCCAGGGGGGGCTCATTTGTTGGACTGACGGGAAGTGAATTTATGAGGGTTCCCTGCACATCGGTATTCATAGGTACTTTTTTCTTTCCTCCTAGCTTTTTATCCAGTCAAAGGAGAGAGGAAGGGAACGGTGTGAAAATACCGCTCGGTATAGACACATTAAGATGTTTGTAGGAGACCTACTGGGAATTATTTTACCTTTATGTCTTGAAACCTTGGCCCCCTGGTACACAGCAGTGAATTTCAGAGGTTCATTAGATGACGCTGGAGTTCTGCTGCTTCACAGGGTTACGTTATTCAAGTCAAAACTGAGACACTGTAAAAGAGAGAAAAGAGATAGTGGAGAGTTGCATACATGAGTCCACTTTTTCTTCATGGGGCGTGCAGCAGCAGGGCCTGTCTCGTTCCATCTGAAGTTATCAGGTCATGGCAACACCTTTTTTTAGCTGTCTCTGGTGTTGCTCTGTTTTCTTGCACACATACCATTGCTAGTATCACGTTACAAGGTTTTATGATTTGGCAGGTCTTACACCTTTTTATTTCTTACGTATCCTCTTAAGTTAAGTCTTCCACTGCAGAATTCACCTGGTGAGGACTGCTACCCAGCTTCTGGACTGATTGGCAGCAGTGTCTGAAACGGAGCCTTGGTCCTGCTGTCACTTCACCTGATAAGCTGTCAAACATGTGCCAGAGGATGCCAGCTGTGCCTGGGTACTGACCGAATTGCCCAAGCTCCGGGCAGCTTTCTGCACCTTTCCATAGTAACTCTTTTCTTTTCCTGAGAGTACCCAGCGGGACAGAGGACTTCTCCTGCACTAGACTGAGAAAAGAAGCCATTTGTCACAGCACAGAGCTGGCTCCTGTAGCACTGGGAACATAGCACATATACTATAGGTGAAAACCCTGTTAGCCCTTCCATGCCAAAATGTATCTGAAGTTCATTTACCTTATGTGGGACCTAAATTCTCCTCCTGAAATGTTATTAGATTTCTTTATATGATTTTTGCTGCTGCTTGGTTCCTACAAAGTACTCCTGAGTACTTCCTGAGATGTTTGCATCTTAATAGCGGATAAAAACCTGACACCAATTTAAGTAATGTAGTTAGTTCAGTTTGTTAGTAAAGGAGCTACAGAAATTTAAGTTTATTGTATTCCTAACTCCTCTTGGAGCTTTCACAGATAGGTCTGTGTGTATAAATAAATCCACAGCTTCTTGAAAATATTGTCCCTTGTGGAGCTATTTTGGACTTGCGGGGTTCTGGGCTGTAAAATGCCCTAGAGCTTGATAGGTTCCCAATTACAAGCTATTTTCGTTACTGTATCTTTTCTAAGAGTGCAGCAAGAAAAAAGTTGATTTCACAAACAACTGAACAGTGACGGGGTTTTCTATTTTTACTTCTGTTTTGATACACAAAAACTAGATTTAGAATATGTCTGCTAAAACCCTCTACACTGCAAAAAGCAAATGATAAAGACGATTTTAATTCCCCTTGTCTCAGGACAAGGGACTGGTTCAATCTCGGTACACGTGACACATGCTAGTGGTTGCTCCAGTACATGCCCATTTATAGCCGTTCTCCAACAGCACCTTCTCCCTTGACTGTCTGTCACTGCTTGTGCTCTAGATGGGGTGCGCTGTTGGGAAAGGGAGTATAACATGTGTGACATGAGAATCACACTGTGCCAACATCATTTTCAAGGAGCATTAGTGGTTATCAAAGTTATGACTATCTAATATTTTGGTTACGGAAGCACACGCATAAGGTGGAAATAGCTAACTAAATATCATCTGCCCAATCTTTTTCGTTGTGTGCTGGCAAACTGCTTGCTGGTTTTGAGGGAGAAGTGGTCCTTTGGATAGGATTTGCCAGGAGAAAGGGAAGGGTACCCCTGTGTGCAGCCATAAGGTTTGTAATTTGTCTGTGCTGTGTGCAAGCAGTTGATTACTTCTCAGAGCTGTAGAACTAAGGACAGGATAGCCCCACGGTAAGTGAATAAGTATGGAGGAAAAAGATGTGTAGGGTTAGCGAAGGATGTAAGTGAGATCAAGGAGAAAAGAAAGAATAAAAAGGGGACATTCCAGGGAAGATATTACAATGTAATGTTGGGGAAGATAAGACCTTAGTAGCTGTATTATTTTTGGAAGAAAGAGAAGGGATCACATTAGGATAATCAGAGAGATCAGGGAGGAAGAGATGGTTAGTAAGGACCAAGCATTTAAGCGTGACTCTTCACGGGATCTGTTGCCAGGCTTGAGATCAAATGAGGTTGGATATATTATCAAATTAAGTGAGCACCTGCATGTAAAAATACACGTTCAAAAATACTTTGCAGAGCTGGACTCAATACTGTGCGGTGCAGAGAATTGTCAACTCTTCCTGACGTCCTTAGCACCTTTCAGGAACTGCTCAGTACTTTGTTTTGTTCCCAAATTCATTTTGCTTGAGCACTACCCTCGGCCCCACTGGCAGCTCTTCCCACGTCCGAGTTGCTTGGTATACATGCCACCTTTTGGGGGTTGGAAGTAGCCTGGCGTGTAACTTCACAGCGTGAGCCCATTGCCAACTTTTGTCCTGTTCCGTACCTGTTGCTGCATTGCCATTTAATGCACAGTAATGACGTTGAAAAGTGTATCTTACCCAATGGCCTTAACTGGGTTAGTGTTTGAGCGTGGGTCGGTATTTGAGCCAGTTTAATCCAGAATTTCGTAGATCCCAATTCTGTATCTAATTCTTCTACAGAACAGATGTCTAATCTAGTCCAGTCCATCTGTTGGGTTGCAAATGGCAGGTTATATTGCGTACATGAAACACAGTGCATTTAACAGGGCATGCAGTTGACAGGGAGAAGATGGGGGGAAAAAATCTCCTTTGAATTGATTCCCTTCCTCACAAATAACTTGTAAACAAATATTTCTTTAAAAAAATAAAGTATGAATCATGCCACCTTTTTTTTTTTTCATCTAAGCAGCTTGATGGCAAAGGTATGGCCTAGTTGTCTGCTTCTCCCTGGGGTTTGTATTTGGTTTTGCAAACACTCGGTGCTTGGAGAGGGTCAGTTTGCTTTCCCTTCTCTCTCTCTCCATGGTGTTTTGCGCTAAGAGGGGTTTGTGTGGGCTATCATGCTTGGCTCCCACGAGATCCCACATCTGGTAAAGGATAGAGTGTATGACCCCACTCCCAGCCTCTTCCTTACCTCCAGCCTCCCCCCCATCATCTGAGAAGGTTAAACTAAAAGCAACATCTATGATGGCAAAGGTCCAAGTTTGAAATGTGTCCATTGTATGTGTTCAGTTCAAAAACAACATATCAAGGCGAGTGCAGTCCTTACAAGTAGCACCCCTGGGCCTTCTTTTATTCCAAAGCAGAGATATTTACCCAAGGAAAAGAGGGAAGTGACGGGGTAACAGAGTACACATGTTGTGAAAATATGCAGGCAGAGACTGAAGAAAAAATAACATTCTGCCACAAGTAGCTGCCTTGTTCCTTAAGGTTTTTTTTTTTTCTTCAGATTAGAACCAGCCATTTCTTGTGCTCTTTCAAGCACCTTCTGTGGTTTCCTGACAGCTGGCTGGAGAGGATTGAAAAATGGGCCATGGGTCATGTTATTTTCAAGAGAGGAGAAGCAAAAATTCCCATAATGGTCAAAATTAACAGGTCTGGGTTTTGGTGGGGTTTTTTTTTAGAATATCAGTGGTGGATATTTCAATATATAACCTTAGTTTAAAATTATTAATAAAGAACAGCTACAGAATCAGCTCTTCACTTCTCTTCCCTCTGATTGATTTAAAATGGCAAGCAATATTTTGTGTGGAGTTGCAGCCTGTCCTTTTACCCTGGCGTGTGAGAGGGAAATGTTCAGCTTCATATGAAGTATGCTGGGGTTTTCTGGAAGTATTTTGTTGGGTTTTTTAATGATGCGATAACACTTCTCTTGCAAAAACTGTTTCGTTAACATAAAGATAAGTCTCAGCAACAGCCTGCCGGCTGGTATTCCCACTCCTGGCTCTCCTGAGCCTGAATTGAAAATACCAATACATTCCCAGCTTTATGTTCAAGCAGATGGTTTCTGTTAGGAGTTATAAACCTTTCTGGTCTTTTGTTCTTTGGTGAACAAGTTGTCTTTTTAAAATATTCTAAAAAGAGAATACTTAGTTCACAGAAGTGCTAACTTATTTGACCTGTATTTTAGGGCATGAGGCTTCCTCTTGGGAACAGGGTTCACTACCCCTGCAGATAAAGGGCACAGCCCAGAAAGGTAGTGCTGTCAACTAGGTTTAAGGAAAGAAAGGAAAGAAAGCAGGAGCAGGGCAAGAGATACAAGAGAAAAATGTCAGCAGGAGGCAGCAAGTAGAGAAATTCAACTGCTATATGGAGAGAGACAAGAAGTCCAGCAAAAGTCCTACTGTCTGTGGAGCATAAGGAAGGTGAAAGTTTTGATGGATTCTTGACTTTTGAACAGGTGGATGAACAAACAACCCCAGGCAGTGGCGAACACGCTTGGGGCAGCTACAGCAGAAGTGGAAGTGGAGGGACTGCATGAGTAGAGAGCTGTGACCACATCACCTGACCAGGGCATACTCTGCATCAGCAACTCTGCATCCTCCAAGATGTTTCCCAGAGCATCTTTCTTCTCTTTGCTTTTCTCTGGCCTTTCTGTAGAATGACTAGAATGGGGTCAAAGAAGAGTATTGTCAGTGTAGTCCAGTCCATCCATAACACTTCTAGAGATTCAGTTAATGGCAATTTTAACAAGAGTGTTTTTTCTTTTGCGATATGAAGACATTCTCTAAGAACTGTAATGGAAGCCCCTTCCATACAGTTCACTGAATAGAGGGGGTTTTAATGGGTAACTCAGATAAAAATAGTCATTTATTCTTAATCACAGTTAACTCCTTTAGAATGAGAATAGGCAGCACAGTCTAATGGGTAGAAGATGTTGGTAGAAACAAGGAGCTCCTTAGTTCTAATGTTCGCTCAGCTGTGGACTTCCTGAGTGACAATGGATAACATGGGTAAAAACTTTCAGCTAGTAGTTAATAATGTTGAACTACTTTGTGAAAATGTGTGGGATAATTACTTAGCATCTGCAAAATGTTTGGAAGATATCAATTTCCATATTTCTGCTAATTATTTGTGACAGTGCATCATACTGTGTGGTGTAAAAGAGATTTGTTAAATTAACTAAACAGATGAATCTGTCTCTTCAGATCCCCTCATGTCCATGCTACAAATGATAAAAGCCCACTGATAAAAGATTAAACTGATTGAATCAAATTTTCTCATCACATCACTGAGTTGCACTGATTTATATGAAGCTATGACCTTCATTAATGATTTGGCTTACCGTGTCCAATGTGTTTCTAAACAAAATTTAAAAATATAAAATTTATCAAGTGACAGGGTCTGCTGTCATAACCTGTGTCTATTTTCATTAGGGATTTCTGCACCAGAGGTACAAAAATCATTGTGGAAGGGTATGTTTTATAGTTCTCAGCTATAGAATGAGCCCTTTCAGTGGTATTAACTCTCCCACATTCACACCAGAAAGTTGACTTGGCTTCTGGAAGTAGTATTGAGTGCCAAAACAGATTACTCCTGCTGTGTAACCAGTTTTCACCTGTTTTTGTGTACGAAGGCATTAATGACAGAATACTTCTTGGAATGGTTTAATGGTTAGAGGAAGGTAGTGCAATTCAAGGCTTTGCTAGGCAGTAGCTTAGGTACGCTCAGGGATTGTTTGCAAACCATAGCAAACCACTTTAACTATCTGTAAAGCACCTTCCCTGCCAGAAAAATGGGTGTAAGGATATTACCACTTTGCAGGCTTTGTTACTCATAAGCTGTTTGCAGAGAATTAATGCTCTGAATCACTAAGACCTTATTGTAGTATGATTTTTTTTAAAAGTCTCTCTTTTTTTTTTTTAGTTTTGGTATGATTGGCTATCATAGCAATAGCTCTGTTTTTCATATGACATACTGTACTCACTATTGTTTGAAATTGCCATTAGAACACTTGACAATAACGTTTTCTTTCCAAACTGGCTTGTATTTTTTCCAGCACTGATTTTTTTTTTCCCTTTCCTGTTTATCTAAAGTAGCTGAAGGAAAAGGACGCATTGCGTCAAGGCTGATAGGACAAGAATTAGACCTACTGTATGCGCTGGTTGTATTCAGGCCTACAAGCACTTCCTTTCTCCTCCCCCATACCCGAAGCCAGCTCTGCTCCATTCTTTGGGACTGGCAGGATATTGAGATTTAGAGGGCCTCTACCCTTTGAAGTACAGGGAGACCACGGTTCTTTCACAGTTCTTTACACAGCCTGAGCCTGAGGAAAATAGGTACAGGGATCGTGAGGATGGAGAGCTTCATAATCCCCGCATTTCAGGTAGTGTGTTTGCCCTGGGAGTAATAGTAAAGAAATACGAGGTTTGCTGTGATTTGGTGCTCGGGATTGGTTACAATTTAAAATTTGGTCTGGGCTTAGTGCAGAGCCAAATTCTGAAGTGATTTAGCTCTCCTGCATACGTGTTTACTCCTGTGTGGGTATGGACATAATGGGAGAATTTGCCCTCATGGAGTTGCAAAGGATTTGCTAACAGAAAACACACAGAAATCCCACCAGTTTAATTTAAATCTGTTTAACAGATTTACTGAAACTTGTGCCACACCCATGTTCCTCGACTGTTTAAGCCACATTTCAGTAAGTGCTTACACAAGGGTTTGCAATAGTTGAAGTAAATTGGATATAAACTGTACCTTTACTTAAAGCAGTGTAACTTTCCTATGTAAACAAGAATGAAGTCAAAACCTATGGACAACCCCCTTCCTCCGGTCCCAGCTGGAAGGTGTCACTGCGCTCAGTTACTCACCACGGTCCTCTGTTGACCACCTCCAACTGCTCGACGGCAGGGGACGAGGTGTGTGTGTGTGTGTGTACACTCTCCAATACGTTTCTGGGCGGAGAGTAAAGGTGCATTAGCTCAAACCACTCGTTTAAACTGAAGTGACAAATCCTGCCTGAAGTGTAGTAGTGTGAAGTTGGCTCTACTGACTACAGGGGACACAGCAGCCCTGGGCAGGGTGGCAGTTAGAGGCAGCTGGAGGGCAGCAATAGCTCAGACTGGGCCAGCTGTTTGCAGAGTGAGTGTCTGCCCATTGCTTAACTTGCGCACAAGCTAGGTTCCCTTCAACCAGCTTATTCACATTTTACGCCTTACTAAAGAATTCAAAGTTGATTTAATTTACAAGTCAAGGAGCATCAGCTTCTATTCACTACTGTGCCAATATTCAATCTGTCACGCGTCAGGAGATTTGTCTACTGTAAATCATTTCCATTTCCCAGCTAGTGCAGAATATTCAAGAGAACAGGTTTCTGTTCAAAATCCAAAGGAACTCCACTTGCCATTTCTCTTCAGGGTATTTACTGTCTACAATTCTAACTCTGGAATACCTTTGCACAGCTACTTTTCAGTTTCACTCTTCATTTGGTTTTGCTTTCTTTGCCACTGCTGACCAAAAGCAGCCTGTTTTCTTCCTACTGCCTTCAGTGGAAGTAAGTGGGGCAGGGTCCAGTAGCCTCTGTCGTAACCAGGGAAGATCTTTTATAAAGATCTGAAAAAGCGCATTAGCATTGAGGAGTGAGCACATAGGAGCTCATGGGCTACATTGAGTAGCAATTGAAAAGTGCATCAAATAGTTTCTTTCAGCATTTCCCCAGGGTTCGGCTCCGCAGCAGTTTAAACTGCTCAGTCTGCTGTGCTCCTACTCGTTCAGCTCCCAGCTGTATGTTCCCCTCTCCTCCTCTTGCACTGGCACCGGCACTTTCCTGACCTGAATAGTTGCATGAACTGGCTTAAACTGGCTGAAGAACAATCCTGGGGGATTTTTTTAGGCCACTCAGCTGAGACTGGTTGAAGGTGCCGTGGAACTGCATCTTTAGATAATCGTTCATCAGTTCCTCTAAGCTTTCCCATTACATAAGGGAGTGCTGGCTGGTGCTGTTTCCAGGACAGTTTCTGAGTTTGGTGGCCTGTGTTTTATAGCTGACTTACAAATGCAATTCTCCATGCAGCTAGGACCTTCCATAAAGATGAAGCAGTATACATTCTTAAAACCACTTTGAAGAGTGTCCTAAGTTAATTGCTGTTAAAGGCTGTTTAACATCACGAAGGGTTTGATTTCAGTAGGATAGTACAAGTCTGCAGACTTATATTAGGCATTTTGCTCTGTAAGATTGGGCCTACTTTGTCTCTAACAGTTACTAGCAGTCAACAAACAGTTTGAAAGCATTTGCCTTTCGTAAGAAATCCCTAGCAAGAGGAGGGGTTAGACTTCTGTTTTCTGTAGCCCATTTTTTTCCCCTCCTGGCAGAGAGCTGTTGATCTCCTTGATTGCGTCTCCATAAGGGATCCTCACTCCATGTTGACATACAGGACTGCAGAACAGCATACACATCCAGGACGGGACCTAGAACTTTACTTCTGCCTGTCATCTTTAGTCTTTCTGATAAGAGTTGGGGGTCCCTCTTGCAGTTGATTAGGGAAAGACCGTGGTCAGGCCTGGAAGCTTTGTCATTGGTGTCAGCAGAGGAGTCCTAGCCTGAATGGTCTGAGCCCATACACCGTTCCTGTCCTGATTCTGCCTTCCTCTGCCTGATTCAGTGGCCACGCACCGGCAGACAATGGGGAAGCTTATGCTGCTGCTCATCCATCATGTCTGGTTTGTAGTTAGCGAGCTCCTCATCCCAGCATTGTTAGGGCTCTTTTATTTTTTAGCAACACTAAACTAATTTGCAGGCAGAACAGAATGAGAAAGCTTTGATCAGACAATCCTGGTTTGTTTTTGCTACATCTTCTCCATCTATTGAGTAATCCCTGGCAAAAGGAAGGTGATAAGGAGTGAGTGGATGGTCGTGTTTGTAAGCAGAGAAGCACGTATCACTACACCGGCAGTTCCAGAAAGCATTTGCAATGGACATTGTAGATACATGAAAGCCCAGGCAGTGACCTCCAAAGGAAGCCCACAGGTTAAGACCAGTGCAGATATAAGCATGGAATATATAATTGCCCCTGTTATCCAGGGAGCATCTGGGTTTATTGATTTTTCCTAAGTGATCTGTTAAGGAGTTTAAGGTTCTTTTGGACACGTTTGGTCATTCAGGCATTTGGAATTGCTGTCACCTTATTGTTGATGGACAGGCAGAGCTAGTCACACCATGATCGTTGCAGTTGTCTTATACCTTCCATTATACAATCTTATTTTCATCTAATTACAGTTTACCATAGCATTTGAGACAAAAATGCTTATATAAGGGATTTGTTTCTAGATGGTTTTGATGGAAAGTTTCTTCAAAATGTTTGTATTGAGTTGGGCAAAAAGTGGTTGTCTTACAAGTGATTGAAAGCAACTCTTCTTTTTTTTTAAGAAGTTCTATGGCCTCCATTTTTGAGTACAGATTTCATGTTATTGATGGATGAATGGGATGTTAGGAGAAAAAAAGGGGTAAGGATTTTTATTTTCACATGAAAATTTACACAGATAGTGATACCCTAAGCATACTCCAGCACAAGGTTGAGCCCATTTTCTTTTGAAATTCCTTTTTCTAGCCTTTAGGAACTGTTGGGTCACTGGAAGGCAGTACTAGGGAATGGGATGCTAAGCTGTATCCGCTGGTTCACAGTACTCCTTGGGCATCTTGAAGGAACAAGAACGGGAAGCAGGAAGGAGTAGAACCATGACAGTGATGGGCTGGGAAACTGTTGAAGCAGAAGGGTGGGGGAGTGACAGCCGCAATGAGGTTTAAGATCGGGGCGGGATAAGGAGGAGATCCACGTAGGGAGATATAGCTTTAAGGGACTCATCTCCAGACCTTAAATGCATGCTGTGGTTTTTGCATCTCGCTATTTCACTGTTATGTAGCAATTGGCTGACAAGATACTCGCTTCATTCCCCTCTTGCCTTCAGAAAGAACAGTGTGGTTCCTATTTGTGGAAGCAGTTAAAAGTATACATCTTAGATCTAAAGCCATCCGAACACTAAAAATACCAACATTTTTCTGTGATGGAATGTTGGGGGGTAATGCAATTTGACATTTTGAGTTAAATGTTTGACAATAATAAACTAAAAACTGGTATTTGGGCTCTAGGATTTTCCATCTAATACAACTGGAACTCAGTAATTTTTTCAAAAAATGCCATGTACAGCAACAAGTCCAAATCCTGTTGGCTTTTCACTGATAGGCCCAGTCTGTGGAAACATTAAGGACATCTCATTTATGAATCCTCTGAAAAAAGCAGTTCAGTAGTTCAGTCCAGAGCAAGAAGGACTTTTGGTGAACTATAAGGCAAGAATTCTATCTAAATAAGAATTTAAATTTTAAAGATCCCTTTGGTAAAATTATATCTACTTCTTCAGTACAAATGAGTTCATGATAAGGGCATTTATTTACTTTGGTAATAACTACACTTGTTTCTTTCCCTAAGCGTCTTTAAACTTTTAGAGTACTCGTGTATGTAATTTGAGTTTGACCTATTTCTAGCAATCACAGAACTTGCTTCAAGCTCAGGCTATTCTGAAATGCTCTGTTTTGATATTGGCAGCATTTAAACCCTTCTCATCTTCCCCCTAAAACTGGAAACTATGTCTTGATTTGTGAGGGGTAAGGAGTGGCCCGAAATGATAAAATCGTCTTAGGAGACTAAAAAATTTATCACGAGATGGAGATATATTAGCATGTAAAATTTTCTTTGGCTTGATTGCATCTCAGAGTTTACCAGAACGTATACAAATAGTTTCTAGTTCTAAGAAGTGTGCAGACCTCAGTTTTGCATATGGCTGTCTCTCCAAACCACAAGTCACTAAAGAATGTCAGTGTGATGTTTGGCTGGTTAAAGGAGGGCAGCACTCCTAAAGCAGGCTTGTGGTTTTATCCCTGCACTAAGAAGACTGAAACGTTAGAGAGATTATTTTCTTTCACATGCATTATAATTTTTTTTCCACAGTCTGAAGTAGCAGCACCTGTGTAACCTTATTTAACTGCCTTCACACGTTTTCTTTCCCTCAGCTAATATTCTGCCAATGTGACAAACTTTCCTCTCTCTGAACTGCAGAACACCGTGAAAGCTGGTATTTCTCAGCCTTGTCCAATAATGTGAATGTCTTCTGTGCGCTGTGCATTGAGAGCTGTCATTTTACTAATATTGTAAGAACAGGACTACTATCAGAATAAATTTTACAGGGAAACTGTTACAACTTGTTTAAAAAAAAACAGGTCGATGCATATAAGGATCTATTGTTTGCTTAGCCCTGAGCCATTCCCAAGCATGGTTCATTACAGATAATTGGCTGCTGCTCTTTGATTACAAATTTTTTGTCCAAGAGAGGCTGTGAGGAAGGTATATCCATAGGCTTTAATTCAGTGTTAACCAGAGGAGTGTGCAGTTATGTTTCCTTTTTGTTGACAAACATAAAAAATAGTACGATTTATAACTTTTAAGTCCTTTCCCATCCTCTGAGGGCCTGAGAGATGTTAATTCAGTTTTGGGCTTCTCAGCTCATTCTGCTAACAAGAATGTCAGTAAAGATGGTGTAATTGAAACCTGCATATAAGTTCACCAAGGCCTACAGAGGACTGAGACTTGTCACATATTTAATTTCTATTCACTGGGGCACTACAGAAGAATTATGATAATTACAGTTTGCACCTCAACCAAGGAATCTTGTCTCCATTCCAGTTTATTTTGCACTCATAAGAATATATCCTTTTCTATCTCCATAGTGATGGTAGCTCACAGCAAATGATCTGCCATGTGGGTAAGTGGTATTCAGTTCCTCGCTGCTCTCTGCCATCTGGCGCAATTGCTTTGCTATCTGTTACTTCTTATCCAGCCTAACAGAGCTGACTGTCCCTGGAATGGGCCTGAATTGATTTCAAAGAAATGCAGGTCTGTGAAAGATAGGTGCAAGTTCCTAGCAAGAGGAGGCAATTCATAGCGTAATTCAGTCTTCTTTTGAGTCCAAAATACCTGCCTTCCAGTGACCAGAAAGTCTTATTTTTACTGTGAACAGCCCTTTTGTTAGAGCTCTTAGTAGTAAAGGGAAGGGAATTTGTTAAAATACTGATTTTATTTCCACACTATCACTTTAAATATGAGCCAACTCTGTTTTCCTGACAACCAATGAGGCTTGATATTTTTTTTTAATTAAAAACCAGCAAAGGTGGGGTTTGTATTTCCTTTCCCGTAGAATGCATTTGAAGCACCTCTGTCTCCAGCTGGCTATGGGAGCAGAGCCAGCCCATAATGGTTTCAAGCCCAGTGTGTGCATAGGGAAAAGGGTTTTCACCTGATTGATGACTCTGAAAGCGTTTGCAGCGCGGAGTGCTGAAGCTGGTAGCACTGAAGTTGTTTAGAAGAGAAGAGAGAGGAGGTGGATGTGTTTTCTAAAACCTGGCAATTCTTCCCTGTCAAGTGCAGTAAATGGTGCATGAAGGGTCTCATTTCATCTGCTTGTGGGCACTCTGCTCCATGAAACCTTTTGAAGTGGTTGCCAGAGGATGTAGCTGAGATTGGTTGAACTTCCTCGGAGTCCTTTTCCCTGGCCATACAGCCATTCTTTCAGCTGGGCTGTCAGAAGTTTTGTTATTGGGGCTACCCATTAGGATTTTCTAGGTGGAGGACTGAAAATTAATTGTTCCCTCTGATATTGCTTAAGAATGCAAAGCAGTTGTGACACTGAAACATCTTCCAGAATCTCGGTATCCTTTCCAACTTTACATAATATTTACTGCTTCCCAGGCATCATATTGCTCCAGTTTTAATCTGGATTTTGTAGGAAATTCATGGTATCTCTACCTGATCTGTTACACAATGGGCCCCTTGTCATTTCCTTAGGTATGATAACAACGTTATTGTCCAAAGTGACTTAATCTTTGCTGTAGGGCCTTGTGATCTTGCAGTCATCTTTATAGCACCTCACTAATGGGAATGCTTCCAGCATTATGCTGGAGAGGGGAAAAGGAAACATCTTTCTTTGTAAAGGAGTCTGCTCTCAATCATCACGTGTGGGTAGGAGTGGGGAGGTGCATTATGTTCAAGGTTCACAGGTTCAAGGAGCAGGAAATAGGATAGGGTGTTAAGCAGAACGTGAAATGGCCCCCAGGACTGCACTTTGGAGGAGCTGAGTTCTTTTTGGGTGGGGAGGAGAAGACATCCTCAGGAGCACCTGAAAGTATGGAAAAGGTAGAAGAAATATGGAGGCTAGAAGGAGGGGAAGGAGACTGAGGAAGGAGCAAAGGGCAAGGTAGCGCAGACCTTGCTCATTGGGATGCATATCTGTAAAAATGGGGCTGGATATCTGAAAATGTGCTTTTCTGCAGGATTTCAGCTTGCTGCTTCTCACCAGCTCAGAAGCTGTATGCATGGCCTGTTTCATGATAGATTAGTGTTTCCATGTGGAACCGTAAAGTGCAGACATGCTTGAAGATGGGCAGGTGGCAAGACAAATTATCTGAGCTTTATCAAAAGCCAAAAATTCAGGGAGACAGACATTTGGTTTCAGTTCTGGGCAGATGCTCAGGTCAAGTCTTATTTTGTCCAAACCACTTCCCCTACCCTTAGGCATGATATTTTCAGAGTGAAAGGACGGGCAAAGCCCGGGGAGATTCCAGAGCACGGCTTGTTTTGCAGCTGGCTGGACATGGAATTTATCAGTGACAGAGCAAGACTCGCTCTTCTCCTGCAGATATAGCGAGCGCTGGGACTTGTGCACGCACAGAGAAGCATGCACACGCATGCACACACAGGCACCAGAACAAACCAGTTCTCTCCTGTCTGCTGGGGAGGCTTCAGTTACAGTGTCTGAAGCCAAAGATTTCGTTTAAGCCATTCGGACTCTGAGCGCTGTAGCCCTGCCTGCCTCCTTCCTCTCTCAGCGCCCAGCCAGAAAAATCCTCCCCCTCGCCTCCCTCCCCTTCCAGCACACACAGCACAAAAAGCAAAAACCGACCCAAGCTTGCCTTTGCAGCTGGGACTTATCAGCCAGAACACACACATGTAGGTCATCCATGGGAACTCGGCAAAGTGTTGGATCAACGAGAGCACTGGTGGGGGTGCAGGGCAGCGGGAGGAGCGGGGCCGGATTCTTTTTTTATCGTTATTATTATTATTGTCTGCTCTTTTAGAAAGGAAAAGGAAGAAAGATTACAGCAGCTTTTCTATTAAATGAAAAGATTAGCATGCCGTGGATGCTTTGCTGGGGCGTGATGAGATTTGCAGCAGATGAGTTGGTTGCTAGGCGATGCTAATGAAAAGCAGGCTTTCAAAACTTCTGTGCTGTGTGGGCCCAAAAGTTATCTAGCCTCCCTCCTGCAGTCCCCCCCCTTCCCCCCCCCGGCCCCATGCAACCTTCCAAATATTTATAAAATCCTCACTAGGAACAAGAAAGCCAGACTCCGGGCTGGGCTTTTGACAGCTCGCTCTTCCTGAGCTGCCTGGGAGACACACGCACATACACACACGCGCAAAACTTTGCTGGTTTTCTATTCTTCCTTATAAAGGAGGAGGGAATTGAAAACAAAACAAATGTTAAAAAAAATTTATAAAAAAAAAGGGGGGGCGGGCGGAGAAGAAGAAAAGTGAGCAGTGGCTCCCAAACCAGCTCGGGCTCTGATTTCGGAGTTCAGTCAGAGTTTAGGGCTTGCATGTGTGCGCGTTGGGGGTAGGTACGTATTTGTTTTCAATTTCTCTCCATGCGTTTTCAAGCTGGGCTCTAGCTCTTCCCCTCCTCCCATCCTGCTGCAAGCCTCCTTTCCCTTTCAAGGCCTTCCGACACAATGAGCTTATTTTCCCATGCTCCTTGTGAAAGCCGGGGTATGTGCGTGAAAGCTGCAGCCTCGGAGGACCCTTTTAAATACAAAAACTGAACGTTGCTGAAGTTACAGACAGGGTTTCTGCTATTTTACAAATGACCTATGTCTCACTCCCCTTCTCAGAAGTATCAGCATTCTTAGATATCTTACCATCTGTCTCTCTCAATTGTTTTTTTAAGTGAATTTAATGTTGGTGTGACAGCATTGAAGGCTGATGTTTGCTGCTTGCTCCATGTTCTCCTTATTGCTGTGGCTAGTGTGCCTCAATGCTAAAGCAAAGTCCTTTTGTATCAGCAAAAAAAGATATTTCCATGGTCAGTTCTTGGCTAAAACTGCCAAAGAGGCAGCATTTAACAAGGTCTAATTTAAAATAATCCAATTGAGACATATAGTCCTCTCATTAAAAAGCATCACTTTGAAGCTACTGAGGTACCTTGGGCCTCTAGGTTGGGCAGAGGAACCTGCAGGAGCGGTGCCTCACTGCACTGCCCACTTCGAGTTTCACCCATCCCCTACCCCGGTATATCACATTGGATGTGAAGGGCATATTCTCCCTTTAATGCCAGCGTGTATTTTTCATGAATGCTTTTGGGGAGGTAAGAGGTTAGCACGAATTGGAAACAGAATTGAAAACTACTGTGAAGAGTGAATACGAGTCTCATACGGTGGTCCCATAAAGGTAGTCCAAGATCGACCATTAACAATCTTGGTTGAGGTCCGCAGAAGCCACTGGCACTTGGTTTAATGAAAACAAGAGCCTGTGGGAGTTTTGTGGGATTTTTTGTTTTGTTTTGTTTTAAAACATGCTGGAGCAGCTGTTTTTCCTGGACTCTTTCTCACTGATGCCAGTATGAGTTGTTAATCAACAAGAAATTCCTCAGGCAGCCGATTTTGTGAGGCTACTACAGTGACCACTTCACACCATATTTCAGATGGCAGAGGCCTATAGGTTCTTTTTTCTCCTTTTTCTACCCTCAGCACTGTTTTAGTGAGATATTAAACCAAGGTCCTGATCGTGTGTGGTCATTAAAAATCTCAAGGCATTCCCTCCAGAAGTTAATCTTTCAATTATCAGTTAGGGGAATTCAATTTTGCTTCCATAAATTCTCCTGCTGTTTCAATTAAATAGGGATGGCCAATTTCTAAATGCTTGGGAATACAGCCAGCTGCTGTGTGCAGACTGTGGGATGACTATTCAGGTAATGCTCCATTATTTGAAGTAAGAATTTTGGTCCTGCAGGACACGTTACAGGATGTGTTAGGGGGTGTGGTAAGGGCAAAGCAACGCCGTGCCCTCCCTCCTGTCCTTTGTCAGGCTGAGCAAAATATCTGGAGGGCTCCAAGTTTTTGAAGCCTGGCTCCAGGCGTTCCAAGGCTGCACAGACATGCCTGCAAGGTATTGTTGACGATTACAAAAGGAAACTTATTTTTCACCTTTTTCCTAAGATGTTGCATAGTACCGTCTGGGGTGGCCAACTGCTGCTCCCTGGTTCCGTTCCAGTCGTGGATATAGGCATTCCTTTGTGTAGCTTGGTCGTCTTTACTTTGATATGTTCTAGAATAAAAAGTGATGGACAAATGCAAAATAGGGGTGTCTTTGGAAACTAACATTATCTGATGTTCTATATTCTGAAATCAAAGCCCAGTGTGTGCCTTTCCCACATGGCTTTGCTCCTACCAGAGTGGTGTCCCAAAAGCTTTGCATATGCGTGCCCACTTGGGTCACTCCTTGTACTGCATGTCTTTGCCAGCAGCCAGTCAAAGTGCTACAAAAATACTTCATTTTGTGATGTTAACAGAATTAGGTGATGAATGTAAAACACGTCCAGTTTTCATTCACATACCACTGGATTTTTCACCTTTACACTAGCATCTACTGAATTCTGAGCAGTCAGGTCTTACCCACGTGATGGTTCATAGGAAACCCATTTGATGGTCACCTCTGTGACCTCTGTGCATGCTGTATCTTGTATTCACATATACAAGAATTCATGAAGGAAGTGCTAACCCCTCCAGCAAAAAGGAGACAGACCATGTAATTTTTCTATATTTACTTGTGATAGATAAAGTTGGGATAAATCTGGTGAAATATATTATACTGTAGGCTTCAAGATGTTTGATTTGTTTAAAAAGTAACTGACCCACCTCAAGTGTGCAACTGAAAGCATTTCTGATAGCAAGCTTTCCTTCATATAAGGCTTGCCTTTGTGCCCACTGGAGTCAGTGGACTTCCTAGGGAGTAAGATAGGGTGCGTAACAGGTTTGGGGGGAAAATACTAGCAAATTGAGGCAAGCAGAGCAGTATTTCCTGATCGAGAGATAGCAAAATGTTTAGGGCTTGCCTATAAGAAATGCTGCGTAACTGAAATTTGCTTTGCTGGATTTCTAGTTCCACAACTGCCACTACCATCTCTACCGATTGTTTGGAGAAGGTCCTCTGCAGATTCACACACACTCAATTGATCATGAATGAAGCTAAGAGCAGTTATTAATCTTACTGCCTGGTTGCACTCTAAACCCCCTTCTAATCCTGCCTCTGTTCTCTTAGACAATGAATGCAGTGAGATGAAGGCAGGATCAATGCCAGCATGGAGCTGCCCTTTTTAGTAGTTGTCGTGGCAGGGTTTTATACATCAGCAACAGTGAGTGGTTCTCAGTGTACTGGGGGGAGAAGGGAATGAAGATGAATTAAAAGGGTCAGACATCGTGCTCCTGAAGGGATGGCAGAGTCCCATCCCGACTCTTGGTTTCTGGTGAATTTTTGGGTTCCTTGTATTTAATGACTGACCTAACGAGACATTACAGCCCTACTGCCCTTTGGAGATCTATGAAGAGCTTGACACAAGCTAAGAAAGGGTGCATTGTGTCTTTGATCCACTGGGCAGTATTTCACAGGCTGGCAGATTTAATAAAATCTCAGAGGAACCTCAGCTCATTTTTTAAGAGGCTTAACATTGAGTTAAAAGTTCCCTTTACTCCTGCATTGTTGGAGACCATTCCCTTCTTGTGTGCTGCCAGAGGACCTGCAGAGAATTGGGGCTTCAGGAGCCCAGATTGGAGGTAGGCAGCTGGTTGAGACTGGTTAGGAATCTGCAGGAGGAATAGCAGGACACAAGAAGCTTCCTAAGCCTTTTTGTGTTGCTCAGTCTTTGAAGTTATCCAGTGCCTCAGATGCAGTGTGAAAACTTTGCTCCACACCTGAAAGGAAAACCAAGCTACTGACCTTTTGGTCAGTCATTTTGAGCTGCATGACATCAAAAAGCTACGTCTAGTACCACTACTTCTAGCAATGTTATTTGTACCACCGTCAACATTAAGTAAGGATAACTGCCTCCACAACTAGAAACATGAACAAGTTCACTATCAAGAAGTCCTCCCCTGATACCATGTTTATAGAGACAGCCAGAAAGCAAGTATGAAGGTGGAGAAGGCCTTAGAAAGACTGATAAATGGATCCTTGGAGCTTCAGACAGTGCCAGAGTTTCTTGCTCAAAGCTGCTAATCTAATGAAAAAAGCAAGAGGTGAGGAAGAAGAGCAGTGAGCCAGGCAGGCTGGAAGAGAGCCGCTGGAGCAGCAAGCTTTCTTTGATGTTGAAAGCTGAGGACTAGGAGCATTTGGGCCAGGAAGCAAATCACTATGTGCCATTTTGGAGTGAAGACCTAGAGCAGGTCAAAATCTGAAAACCGATGAATACTGAAAACTGCAGAGTTTGTTTTCGAACATCTGATCACTTTAACCACTACTCTGCTCGCTTCTGTTATTGTTACGGAGGTGCTGGTTGTGGACTGCATGGATAATTTCACAGCAAGAGTTCCAATCTAAGCCATATGTTGACCCTTCAGTCTAACTTTATATAGAAAAACTATTGCTAGGAAAATGTTAGTGATTAGTTTAAGGGAGGGGAAGGATTTTGCTTAGACTTTCAAAAGTGCAGGGTAAATACTTTTGAAATCCCAAGCACTCGCATATTACCCTTTTTTGAGAAATGAAATACAGTTCTCATGGTATTTCAGTCACCACTAACTCTAAAATAGAATCCTTTATAAACTCAGAAATTCCCTGCTAGGTTGCTGCCCACTCCCGTGGATAATGCAGGCTGATGGAGTTTTGGATTTGAAACGAAAATGGAATCTCCACCCAAGGACTTTTCATTGTCATTGACTGAAGTTTGTTTTTCTTGGTGGATAAAAGTTTAGATATTTTAAGAAGCTTTAACACAAGCAATTAGTCAAAATTGGCACTTGAAATGATTGGAGATGGGTACGGGAAGGCTCCAAACCCTGCTTTATAAGAACTTTTGCCAATTTATACTTCTCTTGTAATATAGCAGCTGACGTCCCCCTTTCACTGATCCTTGTAAGATCCAGCAGAACCGTGCTCCCTTCCTGCTGGCAGATACAGACCCTGCAGAGATGTACAACATACAACGTCCACCGATATTTTTAAGATAATTCCTTTCTTGAGAGAAGACTGCAGAGGGGAATAAATGCTTTCAGGAAGAAGAAATTGCTGTTTGGAACTGATATGTCTAGGGGCACTGTTGAATATCAAGAGAAAACAAAGAAAATTAAATGAACTATCACAAAGGAAGAGACAGTCATGTAAAAGGCAAAGATGATTTGTGAGATTTTGCAATAGCCTCCCAAGGGGAGCAAGGCCTTTTGCTTGAGACATTTAAAATTAGACTGGACAAGGCAATGGAAATTCAGCGTACAGGCCCCCTTGGGACAGAGTGGGTAAGCCACTGGGTCTCCCTTTGCATGTTCCCTTACTCTTTTGTAACTCTTCCTGAATACCTCCATTCCAAATAATCGTTTGTCTTCCCCAGACGCCCATCCTGGCTCTCTGTTCCTCCCCCTCTCCCCTTCAAGAAAGAAGCCGTGTTTGATTCATAGTGTCAGTTATCTTCCAAGCTCCACGCCGATCCCAGGGGTAGGAGCTCATGGGGCTGATGAGGGTAGGAGTGATCAACTGCAGGTTTTCCTGTTGCTGAGCTTGCTGCAGGCCTGACCGTTTTTAAGACTTCAACAGATGTTTCTGCTTAGAAACTATTGGCATCTTTATGGACTGTTTTTTCCATTCTTCCCTCCCAGCCCATGTCCCAGCAGCAATGAATTATGTAAGACTACATTCTAGCCTTTTCTTTATTAATATTTCTGTAGATGCATCTTTAAGCAGTACATCTACAGTTCTCTCTCATAGTTTTAGGTGCATCAGCTTTCTCTTTGACCAAAACACCCACCTACCCTCAAAAACACTTACATGCCTTTCCATCCTCTTACAGGTACAGATGCCAAAAATACAAACACTAGAATCCCACCTCCTGACTTCAGATTCAAGACATCTCTCACTGTTCATACTGTGGTCTTAAGCGATATGCCTTGTGCTTAAAGGTTAAACCCTTGCTATGGGGCTGCCTTTATTTGTCTCTTACTGCTGGTGCTTAACAAACAGTAATTAATAATAAGTAATGGAAGGAGATTTAGAAACTGCTGCTGGAGCTCACAATGTCTCCAACAAGCATCATCCCCACCTGGCTTAGTGGTTTAGCTGACAGTTATTAGAAATGAACAAGTTTCAGACAGTCTTGAGTGGAATAAGTGCATTGAATTGGTTTATTTGCACTGTTGATAAGCACTTGTAATCCCACAAAATACGCGGTGTAATGCGTGCAGGGCACCTGATGCAGTGTGGGTAGACTTAACCCTTTTACATTGTACAGCAAAACTTCAAAGCTCAAAACTGGCTGGATTAAGTTTCTTAAAAAGATGATGTAAGTAATATGTGCAAGACCACATGCAGATTACTTTAACTCAGGAGACAGAGAAACTTTCTGCATTGGAAAATTTGGCATGGCACCACCAGACTACTACTTGATTTCAGACGTACTGTAGTAGCAGAAATAAGCTGTTTCCTTCTTTGGGAACACACTACTAGAAGGAGACAGCCAGTGTACCACAGCCAAATGTGGGATTTTCATGCAGGCCTATGTCTAGTTATTACAGCAAAGGGTTGCTGTAAATCCTCTTGATGCACTTAGCAACTGAATTCCCACTGGAAGAAAAGCACATCCTTGCCAATATAAGACTCTCATTGTTCACCACCTCAAAATCCTTTTGTGACTGTGCTGCTTCGACAAGGCACAATGTCATTTCAAGTGGTCCTCTTGTCATTTTACGCTTTCATTAATTTAATGCTGATATAAAGTTGCTGAGTAGATTACTTCCTTTTATTTACAGTATATGTATAGTTCTCCAGTAACAGCCAAGCAAGTTCACATTGTCCTACCCAGGTGCCTCTGCACTGGTTTTGCTGGACAGTGAGGGCTGGTGAAAAACTCAGCCCTTTCTTGACACCTTGTCTGAGACTGCCCAGCAAGAGAGATAGTGGTACTGGTGGGTGTGACGTGGCTTTGGATCGCTGAGGAGACAAGCTGGACTAGTCATCCAGCCACTGGAGTCTCCCTCCAAAGAGAGCAGAGTGTGGTACTGCCAGCGCGGGCACTGGATGCAGCTCAGATGGTTTGGGTGGCCTGGACTCTCAAGAGGGTTCAGCCCCCACTGAAGTCCCCTGCATTTCCCACCTGGAATTCGGGTGGTGAATCTCTTCTGGTGAGAGCTGAAACATATATACGCTAGGAGAAGATGAGTTCAACTTTAATCGTCCCAGCCTTTTTCTGTCTTCTGAAAACCATACTATAAGCATTGCCAGGTCAGCCAGTTTAGCATCTTTTATCAGTAATTGCATTTGAGAGAGAATTGCATACAGTAGGCACTATAGTAGACAGGGAGTTTTTAAGGCTTTTTAGTTTTTATTTACTGGGAGATAAGGCATTGCTGATGTGAGCAGGTATTTCCCCTGTTTTGAACAGGGACTGCCATTGCAGTCATCAACATTTTGTCGACTGATGTAAAGAAGAGACAAGCTCTGTGTCCTAATGTCTTCAGAGAGCTTGACATTGCACAACTATTTTTGATGTACACCCTCACTGCTGCCTGGTTTTGCAGTTACTTTTAAGATCTAGTGCTCTGCTGGTGAAGAGAATCACATAGCAAAATGGAGAGACAAGATCTGAACTCCAGAATTCCTGTCCTTGCTCCTTTAGACCATGCTGTTTTTCTTAGGAGAGTTTAATTCACTTCAGGATCCAGGAGAGCTACGAGCCAAGCTATGAGCCATTATCCACTAACAAAAATCTGCAATAATAGCAAATGGAGCATGTAAGCTGCCTTGCCAAGGAACTTGATGCTCTCTTTTCTCAGAGGTCTCTGTGCTGAAGGTCTCCCCAGATCTCTCCCTGTTAAATATGAAATCTCGTAGCTCCCTGGGGCCCATGACTGACCCCCTGGCTAATGGCTTTTTCCCAGTCCTGTTTTGTATGGTTAGATGTTGGCTGACACTGCATTTTTACTGTTCGGTTTTGTTTCTCATAGTCTTAGAAGTGGCCATTTTCATTGTCAATAAATGCATCTCTCTGCCCAGTACACAGTATTCTCCTGGCAGCTTGGTGCTCACAGACTATAGGGAGCTGTAAACAACACTGTTTATACTTTCTGCTGATACCAGAACATTAGCATATAAATAGGGGGGAGATTTAAACAGGCTAAAACAACCCCAGCCTGGACTATTGGGAAGGGCGGACAAGCTGCTTTTCACTCTCCTTGCCAAGGATGTCAACTTTTCTGTGGGACTATTGCAAGAATGAAGGGCTTAAAGAGATGGGAAGCTTTTATCTGACAAAAGAAAGGTCGATGAGCCTTAGAAATGCAGAAATGGACTGAATAACAGTCTGCCTGTTGGGATTTCCTTGTGAACCCTGTTGGTGTTAGTCTGGGGATGTGGAGGGAGGGAAATTACTTATTTAAAAATCGCCACTGAGCTGTGGGATAAGAGCTTACTTTAAAGGGTGACTTACAGTGAAGTCTTAAAAATACGATAATTGCACCTGGAGTGAGCATATCACTTCAGAAAAAGTTATTTCATTTATCTAAAGAAACGTATCAGGTGACCTTTAGCATTTTTTTAGCTGCACAGTATTTCAGAAACATGGTACAGACAAATACTAAATCAAATAACCTCTCCTATCTTATCTATCTATTGAATTACTAAAATTCCTCTCACCTTTGGCACCAGTGAGAGATAGGCACTAATGCTGCAGTTACCGTCAAATGGCTTAAGTCCTTTTTTCATGCAGCTGAGGTTTTATTTTATTTTTTATAATAGAATATGTAAAGCAGGGTTAACAGAAGTGCAGAGGCAAGGGAGAAAAGAAGATCTCAGTTAACAGTTCTTTGGAAACCAGAGACCAAGACAAGGAGAAAGAAAAGCCAGAGATGATGTTTCCAGGTGAGAAAGAGGTACTGTGGAATTTTAAAGAAAGCTGTCACATGAACAGTGGGGGTGAAACTGTGAAACAGAACTTATCTGTGCTTGGGATTTGTTGTGTGCCTTGCACATGTGCATCAGCAGGGCCTTCCCCTAGATCTTTGGGGATCCTTCCATTTCAGGGCTGGAGAGCTCTGGGTGGAGCAGCCACTTGCCCCATCTTCCCCCTCCTGGGAGGAGGAATGTTTGTGATGTTAGTTTTCCTCTTCAGAAGCAATGAAATTTTGTGCCAAAACAAGGCATGTCCGTGATTGCTTTGTACCATCACCTTTCTGCTGTGGAAAAGACTAGTTTCAAAGTTATGTTCACAAAATGGAAGAGACGCTGTGATCTGCACAGCGCTTACTACACAAAGGTTGCTGCAAGAGTGTCGTGCATAGGCACCCTAATCGTGGCAGTGAGAGGGGCACATGAAAAAGAGGAGGCAATGGAAAATGAGCAGGCTCTAGGCCTCTTCCTACAGCTCTTCATTTGCCACATCTCAATGCCTTGACTCATGGGCCAAAAGGGAGCTCGAGTTCTGGAATAACTGGCAGTTGTGGTAAAACGCAAGTTAAAAGGCACTTTCCAAAACAAGCTGCAGTGCACGTGCAATCTTGTGCCTCTGCAGCCAGGAGCTAGTGCAAGCAGGAGGCAAACCTATTCTTTGCTTTGGGGTGCAGGTTGCCAGCAGATAAGTCACTGCATTTGTAGGGGTAGGAGTGTCCGATTGCGCACTGCTGGGGTGGCTCAGTGAGAAAAGGAGACATTTCTGCACTGGGGGGCAGTGGATGTCCCAGGCGGGGAGAGGCGTTAGGGGTCAAGGGCTATAGAAGACTCCTGTATTTCAGAGACCTTGATCACAGAGCCACCATGTTCTCCCATAGGATTAGTTGCCCTTAGATTAACCTCATTAGCAGTAATTATGAAGTCTGACACATTTCCCTGTCATTATCTCCCCTGTATCATGCTGTAGGACATCTTCCTCATGCTTCTGTCTTTTTAGCTATCTGGTAGATTAGACCAGAGTTTTTTCACTATGTTATCTCTCAAGCCTTTTCCCTCCAATGTAAACTGGCCAGTTTTAGCACAGGATCCGTTGCAGTGATCGCAGTTCAGTATCTCACTTTCGTCAGGCAAATGGTAGACAAAAAGAACAGCTAGTTATTGCTCATGTAGTAACTTCAATGCCACTGGGGATAAAACTGTGCTTTGTCTTTGGGTTGGGATTCCAGTGCTGTAGATTTTCCTGGTCTTTAGTGAGCGTGGGCATAGCAAAATGCTCTCCATCTTGTGGAATTCCTGGGCCTCTATTGGGAAGGAGATGGCTAGAGCACCACTGTCCTGGTGGCTTGAGGGAAAGATTAATAAAGTACCAAGGGGCCCGTGTTCAAGGCAGGATGATCAACCAAAGGCTGAGCAGGAGAGAGGACCTCGGAAGCGCATATACAGCTCTCAAAGTTAATTTACAGGATGTGTGTGCCCAAAAGACAGAGGAAGTTCAAACCTGGCAAACGTGGAAACTAACCTAAGATACTTTTTGCTAGTGTGGGTCTCTAGCACTCTTTTTCACTGGAACAAGAGTGAAAACGAACCAGGGATTTGTGGTAGTGGGACTAAAGAGTCACTTGGCCATGCAGCCTCCGTGCTGGATTTAAACATCCTCTGTATCACAGTGGACATTCTTTCTTCTTGCACCCAAAGATGAAGAAGTGGAGGTAAACCAGAGCAACACTGTAGGCATTAAAAGCTGAGGATGGAGAGGTGATATCTGGAGTTGAGCTGCATTAAATGCTCCATCCTGCTCCATACACTTGATTTATGTTATATGCAACAAGATTAACTGGAAGTTTGCCCTTCCTCAGTTTGGTTGCCACTTGTAACCTAGGCAGGTCCCATTTGGTCTTCCTCAAAAAAAAAAAGCTGATAGTTCCTGTTGTATATACTCCTCTCACCAGAGGGCAATGAAGTCAAGTCTCTTAGTGTAGGACCATCCAGTATCACACAAGCGATGCTCCCTGTGTGCTGAAACCCAAAGAACACCACCTGACTCGGCAACAGTATTTGAATAGAAAGGTGGCACTGGGTCAGGGTGACTCCAGCACAACAGGTGGCACACAGATAAGCAGGCTGCCCCAATTGTCCGCAAAACAGCATGGGATACCAGTGGGAGGACTTGGGAACAGTCACTGCAGGAGGAACTGGCATTCACACCTACTTTGTGGCAGATAGACTTATCTGCATCTCAGTAAATCTGCTTCCAAAGTGGCTTTAATAGCTTGCATTAATAAGCCAGAAGCCTTGCAAAAACAATGGAGTTTGGAGTCAAGACACTTTAATCCAAATGAATTGAAGTCAACCTGCAGCACAGCTCAAGCACAGAGAAGCTGTGATGGACAGAAGGCCTGCAGGAAGCGAAATGGGAAGAGTTGAGCATGAGCTGCTGCCTGTCCTTGCAGGATTTTAAAGAGGGACGATCTGAATTGATTGAATCAAAAGTGAATGGGAGAGGCTAACTGATGCAAAGAACTGCATTTGTAATGCCTTCATTTTTCCGTTACCTTTCCTTATTCTCTCTAGAGCGCTGCTATTGCATCTCACAGCAATAAGCAGCTCAGCCAAGGACTGTCATTTGGTATTCCAGTCTGACACAGTATTTTGCAGGGTGCCAAACAGGCACAGTGTAGATGCCTCAACCCTCCCCCAATCCCAACACACAGAGAAGCATCTATGCAAAGCCTCACAAAGCCTTTCAAATGCCCTGCAAGTGGGACAAAGATAGGAGGAAATGAGATCTCTTCTCAGATTTCAAGAGTCTATTTAAAAATTATACTGTGTGGGTGAACTGGGGCTCTCACCAGCAGGCTTTGGGAAATGAAACTTTTGCTTTTGGGTGCTAGCTTGACTTTGATCCAGGAGGCCCATCACAGCTACTGTTTAACATTTGACTCAGAGACTGTTGGAGGAGAGTGTGTTTGGAGGGTGTTTCAAGGGACAGAGACTTTCTGTGAAGCCCCGTGGCCAGGCTGAAGCCAAATCCTGACTTGTTCAAATAGGCGGTCCCATTTCTGATCAGATGGGGCTGAGGGCCGGATAGGCTATGGAGGATTAGCTCCCACTCCCTCTTGGAGCAACTGAGTGGCGTGCTGCCCCGCCACCCTTGCTCATACCTGCGCTGTGGTAAAGGATTTCTGACTCGGGAGCTATCAGTCCATCACCGTGCCTGAACACAAAAAGTGTATTTGCTACAAGAGCGCTGGCCTGGGAATATGGCGGCAAGGCCAGGCTGAGCTCCGGTGCACCCGCTGTGCTTTCCCTCCATCGCCACTTGATAAATACCCCGCTCCTTCCCCCACCTTCTTGCCCATTTTCCACAGCAGAGAGCAGACACAAGGGGACCCTTTCATCTTGGCACATCCCCTTGCTGATTAATGTGATGCAATGTTCCCACAACAACAACACTATGCCGGCCATGTAATTAGGCGGGAGATAATGAATGCTTCAGAGACTATTCAGGCAGCAGTGCCCGCCTCCCCGCGAACAAGCTCCTTTCTCAGCAGTGAAGCCAAGTGGAAGGAGAGGCAGCAGAAATGCCATTGGTGCCGCGCTCAATTGTGCAGGAATCAGGGGCTCTCGCAGTAGAAAAGAGAGTAAGGGCCGGTGTGGGAGAGATGGGCAAGTGGGTCTATGCTGGTATCTCGGGGCCAAACTTTTTGTTGTGTCTTTTCATGTGTTTGACCTTGTGGCAGGAGAAGCCTTAAATGTGCACATCTCTGGCTTTGTATGTGTGTGCCTTTTTTGTTTCAAATCATTAGGGAAAGCCATCATTTAATAAGCATAAGAGTCTGGCTTCTCAGTAACCCAGAGGCAAAGATGCTGGTGCTACTTAGTGGCCTTTGAAATGTGGGAAACACACTGGGGACACAATAGGCTTATTCTCTTTTAGGGGGCTTTACAGTTAAGCTGCTATTGTCTGGCTAACATTAGCAAGAAAGATACTCCCCTTTCTCCACGACCCCTATGTAGACTCTGAGAAAACAACCAATTGGTTTAAAATGCACTATCCAAATGCCTTCAGATCACGAGAGAATAAAGCCAGCAAGGAGCTGAAAGTCTGTCTGATCAGCTGGAAGCCAATGAATCTACTGTCAAAGGTCTTAGCAGAAATTCAGTCCTGTGTTCAAATTGCTTTCTGGAGTTTTTTGTCATTTGTTTGTTGATGCAAAGTATTTTTAAACTTCATATCTGACCATACCATGTACTAAATGTAGGCAGTGCGGCCTGGTGTAAGCAACTGGTAAAACTCATCATAAACTGACTTCAGTAGTTACAAAAATAAAAAGGTAACTGAAGTTTTGCGCTAGGTGCAAATAGGCAGAAAACAGCTGTTGTTGATAGTGGAGTATGGAGATGGAGGGTGGAGTATATCAGAAAGAGCAGCTTACAAGTTATAAAATAGAACAATTCATATGCTCGCTCATATTTAAGCCTGCTTCTCTCCAACAAGCTCTAAAGCCACAATGTGTCCTTTTGTAAATAAGTACGTTCCCAGGCAGACCCACTGATCACTCTGCTGAATTAAGTGACAGACTCTTTTGTGCATCCCTTCTTGAATGGCAAATGGATGCAAGATATATTATTCCATTGCCTAAACCCATTTTCTAATCAATTTAGTATATTAAATTAGTATATCACTGCTGCACATTTTGACTCTGCATCAGACGGTACATAGAAAATTCTTATTCTTCCCGAGTATCTACCGCATCAAAAAAACAGATTTCACTGAGAATCTTTTCATGTTGCAAAGTAATAGTAAAGACCAAAAAAACAAAAATCTGTCAGGGAGAACAGCTTTTACAAAAGAAAATCAGTTCCACTGACATCTTCACAGAGCTACCCAGTGGTATGCAGTCATGTGCCTCTGTGTCATACAAACACACTGCATTCGTTTGTGCCATACCATTGCGTCCCAAAGCAGTTGCACGTAGTCTCACCGTAACCCTCAGATCGTGTGTCATCTATTTGCCCTCCCTCTGTCACATGCACAAACACGGCCTACAGGCTCTATGTGCGAAACGGAGAAGTGAAATAAATTACATATCATGTGAGGGCTATAGTGCTTCCAAAATTGATGGTCAGCATTTTATTGGTGTCAGGGACTCAAAAGTTAAGAGGCAAAAGAAGTGATATTGGAACTAAGAAACCCAGTTGTTACTGCCCAAAACTGAGAACTCTGTCCTGAAAGGAGATTCCAATGTTTTTCTTCTGTCTGCTGCAAGCAATCTTCTAGCATGAACTTAGGTTAGTACTTCTCTTGGTTGCATGATGTCCTCCAAAGGAATGTAAAGTCAGTATCAGCATTGATTCTGATTTATAAACTGTATCTATATTGATGAGTGCCATTCCTATAAATTGACCAGGCTGAGGTAAAGGTATTTGATTATCTTACTGACAGCTTGAGGCATCATCCTGTAGCAGCGAACATGTTCAACGGGTTTCAAGAGGAATGAGCAGTTTACTCTCATAAGGTAGTGTGATCTCTTTTTCCCCTCTGCCTAATCTGGTAGCAAAGCAAATTGCATCAAACTCCAGCATGCGCTGCACATCTGGGAGTGGATTTTCCAGTACAAAAGCCATTCAGTCACCAAGAGTTCAGTGACATGACCTTTCTTGGGGCAACCCGCAAAGAGATTGGCACTTCTAGAATTATGTGATGTTGACAACATCTGGAGTTCAGTTGTCTCTGATAAAAAAACAGATGTTTTGCTTCTGCTGGTCACAAATTTCTCCCCATATTCTTCGTTCTAGTTTCTGTTTAAAGTTAGATTCAGCCAAGAAATGAACATACATTTGCTTGGAAACTGTCCCAAAGAATCTGAACTTCAGAATTGTTTTGCTGCGTTATTTGCTCTTGACAGGCTCTGAAACACATCCAGATCTCTAGTTGGGCTGGAGTGTCTTTTGCATCCTTTCTAGTGTCCAAATGATGTGAGGACCATGCCAGTGAGACCCTGATACGGTAGTAGCAAGGAACAAGTTAAGGGAAGAAAAGGCTGTCTATGTGTCCCTTGCTGTTACTGTAACAAGGAGAGAGTAATGCAGCCACCTATGCTCCCAGATTATGCTAAACCTGGACCATATTTCAGTCTCTTGTGGCAGTTGAAGAATAAACCAAAGGAAAAGTTAGGTTAGAATAATGATGCTAAGTAGCACCAAGATCACAGAGCCTTTGCTGACCAGTTGACTTGTTTTTTCGTAACTCATGCTGCAGCTTGCGTAGACTGATAGGCTCCTGCAGACAGAATACGGAGTGTTAAGAAGTCAAGAGGGTTCATATTCATGTTTCACTTGCTGTGCAAGCCCTTTGCTCTTAGCTGTTCTGGCAGAGCAAAAAGGGTCGACCAAGTTTCTGGACTGATTCAGGGTTGAGGAATCCTAAGACTGGCACAAGAAATTGAATCAGGAGAAGGAGGCACAGCCAAAGTACTTCTGTTCTCCAGGAAGCCTCAGCAGCTAGGACAGTCTTTCGGCACAGCTCAGAGCAGGTGTGGGAGCATGTGCCATTTCTGCCAGGCACAGAATCCTGGAGTGCCGTGGCTGTAGCATGACAAGTTTGATGTGAAATGGGAGAGAGAAGGGGGAGCAGTAGGAGGCCTGGCACGGTGCTGAGCTCAGTCCTGACTCTGCACGCCAGCTCTGGCATCAGTATAGTCCTGGCTCTGTGCTCTCTGCCCTCCCATGCCCAGTGCAACACCAGCCACATGTGAAACTTCTGCTGACTCACATCCATGGCCTGGAATGGTCTTGGCTTTGCCTGTGTTTAGTTCTCTGTGCAGCACAGCGTGGTCATGGTCTTGTACAAAATCCTCTCTGCTAAGCGTTGCTGTCTATCGCTGTCCTAGCTTTGCATGCATGCCTATTTCCCAGCTGAAAACCTATTTCTGACCCACCTACTACTAACTACTTCCCAGCATAAAACTTCCCAGCATAACACTTCCACACTTTAAAAATGAGTTGGAGTACCCTGGTCCAGGAAGAGGGCTGTGGGAAAACAACACAATGTCTTTAGATAAGCAACCAAGTAACCTGCTGTAGGGGAGGGTACAAAAGGGGGGCAAAGGCAAACCTGTAAGCTGCTTCTGCACTTGCCAGCCACAACAGGCAGCTGTTTTGCCAGTGCTGAGAGCTCAGAAATAAGGGAACACTAAAGACTTAAAAAGGTTTTCAGGACAGGCAGGATGGTGAGAGAAAGTGGGAAGGAGGAGGAGCAATCCTTTTGTACACAGACGTTCCAGAGCCTCCAGGGATCAGTAAGCCCTAGGGAACCACAGGCCTATGCACAGGATGCTTATTTTTTTCGATCTGTTTTAATGTAGATGTTTGGGATCTAAATAGATAATGATTTACCCTAAAATTGGTGTGTGGTGACAGGATATAACTTGTCGTAGCAAGGAATGCAGCAAGAACTGCAAGGAATGACTGAAATTCAACTTTCAGATTCAGCCTAAAATTCAGCCTGATAGCAAGGGAATCTTACAGTCATATTCGGAGACAAGCAGTTGTTTGTTGTGAGTCATTAAAATATTTGAGATCTAAGAAGGTACCAAAATAGCTCAGACATGCACCTATATGTGTCACATTTACCCACATCTTACTGGCCCCTGGTATCCGGCCTTTCTCCAGTTTAATTTCATCTCATTACCCCAAGATACGCCCCTTGTGCATTTATGTTGTTAATGAAATGCTGGCTCTATTGGAATATCAACTCTGTAGGGGTAGGGGTTGCCAGGACATATAAAAAAGAACAGCCATAAACTATGTTCATTATTGTTGCAGTATAATGCCAGGTCTAGTACTGCTTCCAGAAAGCGGGAGAGGGAGAACAGAACTTAACATGTCCCTGACCTGTCCAGAGGGACAAAACAGAGAGCTTTTATTTTATTTGTTTCTACAGTGACTCAGTCTGTAGTAACTGGGTTAAAGTCCACTTAGAAACGAATAGAACAAAAGGCCTCCTGTTAGTGCTGGACATTTTCCCTCTTCAGATATGACCAGAAGGATTTAAAAAAAAAAAAAAAAAAAAGAAAGGCAGCCCTCTAGCAGAATGCAGGAAACCACAAGCTTATGGGAATGTAGCAACACTTTGGAAAGGAAAACACTGCCTCAGACTTTCATCTGCAAGGCTTGCTTCCCCTCCCGCCCCCGTTTTTTCCTTACCTTCTTTTCATCTCCTTACTGCTAGAAGCATTTGCCAGGTCAACACAGAGCCCAGAGAAGAAGCTGGTGGGGAGAGCAGTTAGGTTGCAGGAGGTCATTGCCAGATCCCAGACAGAGAGAAAAAAGTTGGCTTGTGCAGATTGCTGTAGCCTGCAAGGGGGCTCCAGCACAGAGGGAGCGAGCTTTGGTGCAGCTGGAGCTTGCAACTTCCAGTCCCATAGCTGCTTGCCAGATTTAGGGTCTTACCAGGGTCAGAACCCTGGATGCTACAGGCTGTACTCCAGGGGGAAAAAAAGGGCATTTTCATAATTTTGATTTGGTATGTCTGATTTTTTTTTTTTTAATGTAGCTTAATGACATCTAAGTAACAAATTACATAATGTTCTCTAAGACAGAAAAAGTATCCAAAATGCTTTCTGCCTTCTATTGTAAGTGTTGTCATGGCATGCCTGTGTTTTCATTATAAAGCAAACATTTTCCAGCAAGCATTCACTGAATTTTGCTAATTTTCACTTCAGCTTTTTCCTAAGGAATGTGAACTGACAGTAACAGAAAAAGCATGTTGAAATTATATTTTGTATATAAGAATGAGCACTTTATTGCATTTTTCTAGAATTTCCCTTTCTCAAAAAAAAAAAAAAAGCATCCCTAAACCTGAGGAAAATTGCAGCTATCTAAAATTAAATGGGAAAGTGGAGTTCAATGTTACTTCTTACCTATAGCGTTAGCTGTTATTGTGATCCTGGTTTGTACAAAAGGATACGTTACTTTTTGTTAGGTGAGCTTTATGTTGACCTAGATCAGGGAAATAGCTTGGTGAATGGTGTAATGAGCAATGTGTTGGGTGTAAGGGAGGAATGGGAATGCATAGCCAGAGCTGGACCACATAAGCCAACTGTTAGTTTAATTTAGACTGCTGCAGAACCATAATCTCAAGTGGTGAGCTTCTGAGTGACTTGACCAAGACCGCATAGCACATAAGTAGTTACTTTATTTAGTTGGATGACTGATTCCATACTGAGTTATAGCAGTTTGTCTTTTGTGTGTTCAAAATAAATAGGTAAACAGAGTGGACCTTGCCATGCTTATCTCACTGAGAACTGATGACACTATGCAGAAAATTCAGTCTTTAAAACAGATTTCTATTCTTAATACTAAATGAATCGATTGCTTTTAGTAGTTGGTATTGTGATATATACAGTGTCTTTTCTCTAGGTCATTTGGACTGGTTTCCATTTCAGATAGTGATGAGAATCAAAAATTCTGGATGGTTTTCACTGATGTGAGGTGAGTTATTCCAGATCGTAGTGAACAAATTATCTTCTGTAAAACCTCAAAAATTGGCTTTTTTATCAGCATTTTCATTAAAATAATCAAGGTCAAATACGCTCTCTTCTTATACAAAGTCTCCTGCCTTAGCCTTCTCTAGGCTGAAGAATTTGAGTTCTCCCAGCCTCTCTTTGTATGTCACCTGCTCCAGTCCCTAACCATTTTAGGGTCCTTCCACTGGACTTCACGTCAGCTTGACAATGTCTTTCTTGCACTGTATGCCTTAAGACTGGATGCAATATTCCAGTATTGGTTAACTAACACATGGTTAAAGGCTGGTTTGTCCTTAGTGTGATCACAGCTAGTTACAGTTGCAAGCATGTTTTAAAAGCCTGTCCAGAGCTAGAAAATTAAGCCTGACTAGCCAGGATGTTTTAAATCCCAGTTGGGACTACTTAGACTGAAAAATTCCAACATCTTACAACATGTGTTAACTAGCACACTGTTTGGCACTCAGAGTAGATAAGAAGGGTGACTGTTCCTACCTGGATAGTTTTAAGTCTGGATCTTAGGAGTGAGCTCTTTACAGACATAATTTTAAATGTAACAGTTAAATTTAGCATCATCCCAGTAAACAGATATTCTAACACAAAACCATATTTTCTAGTATAAATGTGCTGACTTCAGGCATGATTGGTAGCTAAGTGCAGTCCATTATACGATGCACTTTGATCTCATCCTTACGCATCGACTGTCCAGATGGAAATGGAAACATGCTGCTGGTTTGTAAGGGATAAGACTCTCGCTAACGGCAGGTAACTGGAGCATGTCAGTCTCCACAGTGTTACTGTGAAAACATTGCATTGCCACATAGAGAAAGGCACATTCATTGCTTTTTAAGGTCCAAACTTTCCTTGATAACCAGAACTGCCGATACCAGTGTTCACTGGGAATGGAGAACATTCCCTGAAAATTGTTTCAGGTTCAGAGCTTCTAACTCCACCTTCCTGAGCCTCGAGAGAGAAGCGTTTTTCCTCTTCTCCATCTGGTACAGCGCTCTGGAAAACTTCAGCTTGGCCCACACCCTCCTCAGCCCCTGAACTTTGTAATTTTTCAGCTGCCAGAATCACTAACTGCCCAGTTTTATGTAACTCCAAATATCTGCAGTGGAGCTGGAGAATACACACATGGAGGAAGTTTTGTGGCTTTTAAGCTATGCCCAGAAGTTTGCCTTATTTTTTTTTTGGTGGGAGGGGGAAGAGGAGGAATGCAGTGGGGGTACACACAGGACTTTTCAAAATAGAACGGAAATTCTGTCTGCTGCAAGGATAGGTTTAGCTTTGCTTTTGAAATCCCCCTCTTTTTAAGAAAGGGCCTGAAAGACATTTTTGGGGGGTGGGGAGGGGGTTGCTGTTCTATTTTATAAGTGTAGATACATTAATAATAATTTTGAGAGGTTTTCAGTTCTCCGTGTTTGTTGCCTGTTGCTCTAGGGAGCCAAATCTAACTTGTAACAGCTATTGCCAATGTCTGTATAGCCAAAAGGGACTAGTGGTTTTCCCCAACCCCAGCTAACTGCTTCCCAGATGAATATGCTGTGCCTGGGCTTCTGCAGCCAAGCAAAGCAAATGGACATGCAGCTTTTGCGGCACTTCAAGCTTTATACTCCAATACCACAGAAAAAATGGCAAACACTCAGAGAAGTCAGGCGGGGCAGGGAGGCTGGCATTGCCGGGCCCGTAACCCCCTTTTCCCTCATTCCCTTTCAAATTGTTTGCAAAGCCCAAGTCAATTTTTGTGTTTGCCATTTCAAAATAAATATGTTGTATTGGGGTGTGTGTGTGCGTGTGTGTGTGCAAAGAAGAGCAAAGTGGAAGAATGAGGCTTAAGCACTGTAATAACAAAACAGCAAACAGCCTATCAAGCCAGGGACAACCCTGCAATAAACTAGCGTATCCAGACCTGTAATCACAAGTGACCTAGCAATAACAAATCAGTGCATGCCTATGGGTGTGGGAGAGAGATGAGCAGAAATGAAAGAGATACATTCCCAGAAGAGCAGAGAAAGAGAACAGAAAAACTGAGGTGTGGAGGAGATAAATGGGAGGGGTGTGCACTTGGAGTGTGTTGCTTGTGCATGTACATCCTAAGCAGCTGAAATTAAAACTTTCTTCCTGTTTCCTATAACATGCAGAATTTCATACTTCTGCCAAATGTTGAAACAGGAGCAAAAAGCAGCTTCAGTTCCTCTTGAAACAAAATTAAAACTGCATGAAAATGGCAAACTGTTAACACAGCATCCAAGTCAGAGTTGTTATCTGCAGGCCAGTTGTGCTAAGTGGTCTGTAGCCAGAGGAGCCAGAGGTAGAAGCCACCACATTCAAAGGGGGATGAAACTAAATGAATAGCAAAGTGGAAGCTTACAGAAGTAAGCTGTCAGTAAGGTTAGTTTTAAAGGGATGTGGTTAAAGATAAATATCAAAGTGTGCATAACAGAGCTACGTTAATGAATTGCAGTCTTTCCAGTGACAGAATCGGAGTCCTTACTCAAGTCAGATTGTAGATGTGGAGGTATGATGCTCTTGCCACGTAACTGAAAGGTGTCAATCTTCTCCTAGGTTGCAAGACTACCTTCTTGGATATGAATAAAATGGATCTTCTGGTTAGGACAGCTGTGTCTCTCCCAGGAACAAGGAGTGACTGAAACAGTAAGAGAAAGTGGACATGCTTACAAATGCAGTGATTCGTGACTGTGTATCCTCTGTTCATGGGGGAGACAAATATGTCAGTGCAAACAAAATTACCGCTTCACAGTCCTTAGTGAGATTTTTTTTTCTTTAACCCCTTTGGGACCCTGTTGATGCATAGCCTGTGTGCTGCAGGCTGAATTGGTTCCTGAGTGCACTTAGTATTTAAAGACATTAATAATTTAGGGCTGTCTGCCACAGCTTCATTTGGTGTGATTAGAGCTTCTGACCTCTCCAGGCTCTAATTCACAAAAAGAAAGGTACTGGGGCACAGGCACCGAGAGCACCCAGCTGTGGAACACCCTACACGTCGGGGTATGACCATGGACTACAGGGAGAGCCTTCCAAAGGCACTGAGATTAATGCTTGTCAAGGACAGGAGTTATTTTACCAAAGTCCCACTTTTTTATCAGACGTCTTCACCATATTGGTATTGTGGAGCCAGAGAGGTTAGAGGTCTGAACAAACAACATTGTTACTGCAGCAGTCCTGCTCGCTTCTCCTATCTTCTCCTGGCTTTAAGGGGCTTGATGAGTTGTTGGGTCTCTGGCATGTAACCAGAGCCTCTCGCTCATTGATGTCTGTTGTGTCCTTAGCCAGTGCCACTCTCAGAGGGCAACAGATCAGACTCAGGAGGCTCTAATGGAGGTAATGATGATGCTGGAGTTGACAGCCAAGGTCAGGGACAAGAGAGCAGCCCATCTTTGGGGGAGGCTATAAATGGTTGTCAAATTCAGATTGGGGAAAGCAGCAAATGGATGCGTCCGGTTTTTTCTTTTCTTCCAAGGCTGGCTTGGGAGGCTGAGTGACTGCAGTCTGACCATACACTGTACCTTGCACATTCCAGACAGAGCACTGATCAAAGCTGGCCAGAGACATTGGTTGTGTGGAAATGGGAGGTGGTGCCCTGCATGTGTTGTCACGTTAAAGGCTTTTTTCTCTCGAATCAAATTTGGGCAGCGCATTGGCATAGGACTCCTTCCCACTCCACTCTGCCCAGGCCAGTCGACTCAAAGCTCTAGAGCTTGGCAGATACGTTTTCAGCTGGGTACATATCAGCAGTGTCCTCCCTCTCTTGAAATTCTTAGCTTTACTTGAACTGCTGTTGAAAGTGTGGAGTTATTTGTACAGAGAATGAGGAGAACTGAAAAGAAAGAGGAGGTCAAGAAGTGCAGCTTTGAGCATGCATCCAGAGCTACTTCATGGGGGGTGGCTGGAATGACAAAAATGACAAGGGTAGCAGGCTTGTCTTGTGGTGCTGCCAAGGGGCAGAGGCCAGAGCCCTCGCCTGTCCCTGAAATTGCACAGGAGAGGAAAGCCCAGGATCCCTCTTACCCTCCAGTATGGGATATCTGTGCAAAAACGAGAGGTGCGTCCCAGTGAGGCACATCATTAACATGGACTTTTGAGGCTGAAGTTGTCCCATGTCCCCTCTGGCCAGGGAGAAGTGTCTGCAGTGTTTCCTCTTGGCACGTCAGAGGGCACTGTGTGCACCATCACAGCCTGCACCCGAAGGCTCCCAGCTTTCACTAACTGCCAGGTGCATGGAGCCAAAATCGACTTTGCTTTATGGTGCCAGGCCCCAGCTCAGAGGATGTGCATATATTTTTCTAAGCTACACAAATTGACACAGCAAATAGTCCCAGCATGGGAGGAAAAGGTAAAACACTGTGACCTCATTTAAACAAAAAAAAATCATCCATCATACAGAGAAGTAATTAAAAAGCGTGGTGATTAAATACATGCCAGCAAATATCTTCAGATCCTAAGTCACTCGTGCCCAAAATAAGCAGTGCCAATGCACATTTGAAGGAAAAGGTAGTGCTTCGTGTTTTCCTCTTCCAGGCTCTGCAGCCTCCAAGTCCTGTGCAACCAACTTGCTTCTTTGGGCTTCATCATCAGAGGTAAAGGGTTGAAGTTCTCTCTCTCTGCATGATAAAAATGATAAGGAAAAATCACACTGTGCTTGGCTGTATTGGGAATAAAGATGTTGTGTCCCAGCTTCGCATCCTGGAAATTGGCACTTTCATAACCAGGACCTGCAGTATCTTGAGTTGAGAGATGATATTCCAAAACTGCAGATAGCACATTCTTGTGAGATTTAGCAACTGCCTTCAGGAAGGTGTTCTGTAAATTCCCTTTTTTATTCTTTCCTTATTTTTATTTGGTTTCTGTTTCTCTTTCTGCTAAAAATGAAACAATAGATCCAGAGCTCTAACTTTTGGGAGAATCAGACATGTATTCATATTTTGAATTTGATTCGTGTAGCATAATAATCAAAACACACACAAAACCAAACATCCCTGTGTTCTAAGAAAGTTTGGTTCCAGATGCAAACATCGTATCTAAATTAAATTCTTGTTTCCCTGCTACTAGCCAGAAACCATGGTGAGATAAGTGAGATCAGATGGGGAAAAAAAGGAGGCTCAAATTTATGACAGAAAAGTTCTCAATGTAACTGCGTATCTTTGGCTGCCCTGTCGAGGAAGGAAAGAAAGGACTATTTCTGTCTACTCCCACTTGCAACTGGCTAGGTACACTAACTTTTTTCACTTTCTT
Source organism: Larus michahellis (assembly GCF_964199755.1). Taxonomy (NCBI): domain Eukaryota; kingdom Metazoa; phylum Chordata; class Aves; order Charadriiformes; family Laridae; genus Larus; species Larus michahellis. Next base: position 54,054,282 of record NC_133899.1, on the reverse strand, counting down.
CTGAATGAGTTGACTTCTGCTGGAAGCAGAGTACTGGCATGATCTGATACAAGAAGCCTATGTTCCTGTCTGCCTGGCCTCTCCTACTGGGCAGATCAAACATGGCTTTCAGGTAAAATGCTGCCTTCCTTCTCTGTCTTGTGCTCAGTTACTAGCAACGATGGGCTTGTGTAGGAGCTGTTAGGAAGGCCTTGAGTCTCCCTGTGACCAAAGTCTCACACAGTTGTGGAAAGCAGACTGTATAACAGGATGTACGACAAGGCCAAAGAACTGGCCTGATGGATGTCGTAGATGGCAGGGGAGAGAGAGAATAAGTTTACTATACGCTTGGCCTGCGCAAACTCACATCATCACAGCCGGGAAAGTTCAATTCCAGAGTTATTTGTGTTTAAGCGAAAAGAAATGGAAAGAGAAAATCCGGTAGCAGAGGGGGAAAGTACCACGTGTCAGACTGGAGTTCAAAGCAATACATAGGTGATTCCTGTCTGAGGCCTTGGTACTTGTATGGGGTATTACAAACCCCTGTGCCCCCCCAGTTCGCTCAGCACCTTCTCAGGGTGACAGCAAGCCTGTAGGAGTGCCAGGAGTGCACCTTCAGACCAAGTGGACATACATGGTGATCTTCATCCCCGTTATAAGAACAGCAAGACCAAGACCTAGAGTCACACAGTGGGTCTGGTTGTCTCTTTTGGCTGTTGCACGGGGGTGCGACTCCATTAACTGCAGAAGATCCACTCTGACGTGTGACTGCGTGAAAGAGGATTTAGGCTGAGTAAGTCCACAGCAGAGCGGAGCAGACAGCTAAGGACTTGCGATGGCCAAACACAATGTTTTGTTGTGGCTTTGCATTGTTTCTTTCATCTGTATTGGAAAAGGTGCATACAAGAGTTGCAACCGGCAACAACTTGACAGTGTTTTCACTGTCCTTGCACTGCATCAGCTGGCATCTCCTCTCCCTTTATCTAAGCGCAGCTTCTCCTTGCACAAGAAACCACAAACACATTGCGGCTGCGTGGTCGCATCAGTGGGGATGAAGTATGGAGCTCTCTCCTCCCCCTGCTCCCGCTCTCACTCCCGCTCCCAGGACAGACGCCGTCAGCTGTCTGATACTCCAGGTTACCATGAGCCCCATCCCCAGGTCTCCCAAAGTGCGTCTTAAGTTTCTGGCAGGAGGGCTTGGGGGACCCACAAACAGACCTTCTGCCCTCTCTGGCAGCTCCACGTTGTGCGTGCCTAGCGCTGACCTTCCCTGCCCTTCGGCCTCTGCCCTTTCCGCCCGACCTTGCGGGATTATTCCTGCTGTGCCTTCTACAGGAGAAGGCCCCTCGGCTGCGGCTTTAGTGTCAAGGGTGACTGTGAGAGGAAAGAATAAAATCCCCCTCCAATGGCTTGCTTTTGTGGAGGGCAGTAATCAATACCCGGGGCACCCAGCTGAAGTGCCAGAGGAAAGCATGTTAACCCTCTGTGTGCTGAGCTCCGCTAGGCCGCCATCTTCCCCCCACAGCACGCTCCACAAGGAGGGCCCTTCTCTGTCCTTAAAAGATAAAATCTTGCCTGTCCTGCCCTATTTTCTAGTTTTGGCCTGAAGAACAAGATCAGAGGTGGGATTTTTGCTGGAGTTTATCCTCGCCCTGTCCTTGTCCGCTGGAAAGGTTGGCTGCGGGTAATGTGAAGAGCCGCTTCCTTGATTGCTGCACCACAGGCCAGGGGCTCTGGAATGGGGAAGCAGGGGGGATTTTTTTGTTTGTTTGTTTGCTTTTCCCTGAACCCTGAAGCTCTGGGCAGTGCTGAAGGCAGACGTGATGGACAGGATCTGGTTTTGCACATTCTCCCTCCCCTCTCCCGCAGGAGCAAGGCTTGTGGCCCCGGCAGCCTTTTCAGGCCGTGCCAGCGGGGGAGTGAGAAACTAGGCCCACAGATTGCATCAGGGCTCTTTTTCTGGTCATGCCTGTTGGTTATAATGAGAAAATACTCCAAATTCCTAGTGAAAAAATCCTTTCTTCTTTTCATTATTACTGGGCCAGACGAGCTAAGCTGGCACTGGAGCACTGAATGGCGGCTGGCTAGTGGTGCACGCAGCGGTGCCAGGGTGGGAGGTGGGACTCCTGAGTCCTCACCCCAGCTTTGCTCTATGGTGATTTATATAAACCTCAAAAAATCACTTAACCTGCTGTACGTTCTGTCTCAGTGTCTCTTTCTGGGCATGAAATAGGATCAGTGATACAATCCCAAATGTTGTTTAAAAGCTCAGTTTTAGCTAATGAGAGTAAAATGATCTTGCAGTGAAAGATGCTGAAATGCAAAGTGGTGGGACTGTCTCAGACTTGATTTCTGAGCAAAGCTGCTTTGAGATGCGGCAGCAGGTACCTTAAAAATGTGCTTAATTTTTTTGATTCCTCTTCCTCATCTTTTGCAGAAATTTAACATACATTCTTGAACAGTAAGTTGGATCCAAAACAGATTAAGACTGAGGCATTAGCAGCAAGGTGTGACTGGAGGTAGTCAGCAATGCAAGTTGTGGAGAATGTACTGTTTAAATCTTATTGGTGGACTGTGAAGTATAATAAATTAATAGTTATAAAATATTTTACAATTTTTCAGCTGCAAGCCCCAGTATATGTTGAATGGTTAACAGATTAGACTTTGAGGCATGAAGACACCCTGTAAAGTCCTCACAGTCTCTGAACGGAGAAGATTTATCTTGGTTTATGTCTGAGTTGACTTCTCTTTGCTTCTTAGGGCTTTTTTTTCTTTCTTTTTTTTGTGATTTGGATCATTACTTTAACTCCTGGGAACTCTGAGAAGCAGGTTTTTTCTTTCTTGGGAGATGGATGCTAAATTTCTTGCAGAATTGATTTGATCAATGTGAAATCATCAGTGAAACTAAAGCACTCATTCTCACTATAGGTCCACTCCATCCGTGGGGAGTTTACTTAAGAGTAGAGTGATGAATAGAAGTCTGTGGATCCAAGAGTTGTGTGTATCCTATATTGTTAGTCTGTGTCCTGTTATGTGGAGATAACCTTCGATTCCTTCCCTGTATGTTTCCCATTTTCCCTTTTAATTTGTGTTTCAAATCATAATTTTCTTTAGCCTTCTTTAAATATTTAAAAAATATTAATTAGCCTCATAGTAGTCCTTCTAGGTAAGTAAATGTTCTAACAATAACATCTTTTACAGGTGGGAAAACTGAGGTACAGATTATTAAATAATATTATTAATTAATTCAAAAATATTTCAAAACCTTTAAGTACTTTTCCTTGTCAGCCTATATTTTATATTTTAATATCAGAGAAACTTCTTTGAGTATTCTTTAAATGAAAAATGTTAACTGTGTGATGATGGGCAACGAGCAGATAGTCAACATAGTAATTTTAGAGGAAATCCTTGGGATTTCCAAGTACCCATCATATCTCCAGATGGCCTGTGGGCCATGTTTTATATTGCAGTATTCCCATTGTTTTTTTGAATAGTTTTGAGACATTTCCAGATGTCTTGATTGGAAAAGGTGCTGCTAAAGGCTGAAGCCCAGATTACCATTCTAAAGGTATAAGAATCTCATGGAAAAAAAGCCCTACCCTTCTTTCCTTTGGTGTATGTATATGTAGCCCCTATAAGCGTAGTATCTGAACATCTTGTATGTATTTAAAAATAGAAATAACAATAACAAATCCTCTGTCTCTCTCTTCCTTCCCAGCCTGTAAGTGGGATTTGTTCAAAAGCTTGATTTGTTCAAAGGACTTTTTCCTTGTGGATTCTAAATATTTAGCTGTGGTTTTGCACAGTTTATCTACTGTTCCATTACTCCACTGAGAGGGGGAAAAAAAGATGCTATTTCCATTATTTCATAGAACTCGAAAAGCCACAGTGTTACGTGTTCTCTCTGCTGATTCCCATATAGAGCTTAACCAACACCATTCCCAGAGCTACGCATTCATTACTTTATTGATGCACAACCAGGGATGTTTTGTCAGGATTCAGTGTTGTGTAAGCCACGTGTGATGGTAAAGGAAGGCTGCTATATATGTTAATTGCAGCCATTCGTAGGATGGGTGTGGAGATTTAATATTTGCTTGTAGAATATGTTTGAGAAATCATTATATTCCCTTATTAAGACCCTGTGAACTTGATAAAGTAATGTTATGTTAAACGAGGGTCATTTTTCTATGGTTTGTCTATATTTCTGGCCTCAATATAAATCACACCGATTGAATAATCAGCTTGATTTCTCATTCAAATTTCTGCTTTCTCCTTTGAGATAACAGTGTGTACAGCCCCATGTTTTCCATGTTAATTATTGTTTAAAAAGCACTGTACAGGATTGCAAAGGAGTTTGCTGAAGACACTGAAATTTATGGCGACTGTTAGCCCTTTTTTCTCAGGGAGTTCTGAAGATTCATCCCTTTCACATGTCAAATTTCTTATATTTATCTCCCTGAAAAGATCTGAAGGCCTTAAACTGAACCAGGTAATCTGTACAGTCGCTTGTGCTGGGGGAAGTGGCTTGTTATTTGGTAAGCAAGACACTGCATGAAAGTGAACTCAAACCTCTTTAAATCATCCCAAATGCAGTGACTACTGAAAGTAAAGCTTGAGGCCATAAAGATGCACATCACGCTGTGATCCTAGTCCTCAGAGTTGGATGCTCATGTGTCCATGGCCTCGGGCATCAAGATGGGGCCATGTTCCTTAAGAGTCACCATCTAGAGCAGCACTTTTTTGGCTGTCATAGTTGTTTGCATATCCTGCATCAGGGAGGCATGCAGACCTTGATGCTCTGTGCCACTGTAACAGCAGTTACAGCAGTTCTTTTGATACAGCATGATAATTGCTAGCGTGTCTAAAATTTTGCCTCTTCTGCCAGCATCACCTCTATTTTGTGTGTTTGACTAAGCAGCAGGATTTTTTTTGGCTTTTATTTGAGCTGAGGAATTCAGATGTCTGGGAAAGAGTACTATCAGTTTGTGAAGTGAAGACAGTATATAGTTAGGCAACATAAATGCTCTCCTGGCATCCAAGGGTGCTGTCTCTCACACATTTATACATGTCTAATGGTATGGGGAAGATAACTGAGCCACGTGGGCCTCTGTGGTTGCAAAAGTGCTTCTGTGTACTATGACCCCTTGGGAGGAGAAGGAATGTGAGATGAGTCTTGGTCTTTTACGTTCACATGCAGCGGAGTGTTAAACTGAGACAGCAGCATTTTGTGATCATTAGAGCTAAAGACTGCTGAGAAATGCCATCATCTGAGTACATCCTGCCCCTTTCCTCATAGTGCAAAATAAATTTCCATAATAGAAAATATTTCTCCTTCAGAAGTGTCACATTATTTCCAAGCTACACAATCTAACAGTAGGAAGAAGTAATTAAGAATAGCACACAGTTCCAGAAACAGGACGCAGATACTTGTCTGAATGTATCATCTGCAGTTCGCTTTATGAAGCATCAGACTTTTCCATAAGAACCTCTGTGATGCTTCCAGTTCCTTTATATCATTAGAAACAAAACGTTTTCTTCTATCATTCAAAGAAAGATCTCATAGCTAATAACAGTTTTAAAGAGCTATTGATGCTTATGTGGAAACTTCAGAAAGTGTTTTACTTTTATAAGTTAGTTCTGACAGTATGTCAAATTTTCTGTCATTCTTTGCTGAAAATATAGGATATTTGCTGCTTCTTGTCTGTGTCTTTTGGTTAACCTGCTTGTGATATCTAATCATGCAGTTTCTGGTTTGGGAAATGACTCTCCTTCTTCTTTACAAACTCAAGCATGTACAAATATTCCATCAAGAGTCTGCCTGCTCACGTGTACAAAAATGCAGAACTGCGCCCATTGCTGTTCTCCTAAGTCCTTTATGTACACCCGTCTGGTTTGGGACCTATTTTGAAATCACTCTCACTATGGTAAGAACCTCTGAGTGACTTACGGAGACTTAGGTTGGTGGCTTGGTTTGCCTTTATTCTCACTTATCTTGCAACTAGCCTTCTTTGCCCATGCGTACTCTTTTCCACCTTTGCAATATCCTTCCCCTTCCATCCCCTTCCTTTCTCTCTGTCCATCTGATTCCAGGCATCAGCCCCAAACACTTCCTCTCTACCTACGAGGCAAACCCTGCTTTGTTAAGTACTTGGGGTATGGGAGTAGGAACTTCATGAATTCTAATGCTACCTCTGACACCCAAATATTGGGCAAGACGCTTTAACTTTCATCTCCTGATTGTCTCCCTGGGTGGCTAAGCAGGAAAATAATTCCTAGTTAAGTGCTTTGCAGAGGTTCTGTGGGCTTAATTAGATGTTGGTTTATGAGCTACCAACATTAAAAATAAACGCAACAGTATGGGTGCTGAGGATTTTAACCACAAACTTCTCTTTCAGTGTCTATCTTAGTCTTTTAACTTAATTAACAGAAGTTAATCTTTTAACTTTATAACTTAATAGTTTTTACAGGTTACAGTTTATGAAAGGCACCAGAGCACATCTTCTGAAAATGCAATTGTGTATTTTTATAATTATGGCTAAGAAATTAAGGAAAGGAAAGGAAAGTAAGAATACTTTGCCCTTCTCAACTACTTGGCACTAAAGCACCCAAGCCCCTGCAGTTTTGGCCTTGGTCCTGCACCCCATCAGTGTGCCTCACATCGTACGAATGAGAGGTCCTTTTGCCTGCCTACAGACAACATGTTTTAGCTGTAAATCTCAAAGAACTTCACTAAGAAGGGCACATTCGATTATTCTCATTTTACAGTAGAAACTGTGTCATACAGTACATGGTAGAATGTGTCATCAGCCAGCAGGGGGTTCCTGGGCCTCTTCTCCCTGGTCTAACAAGCGGGGGTTGTAACAGCAGTATCTGCATCCTTCACTTCACAATATGGAGAGAGAATGATAGTGGTCCTTTAAGCAAGCCTCTTTATACTCGTTTAAATCAAGGGAGATGCAGAAAACTATAGCATGAGTAAGGAGTGAATTAGTTTTCTAATTCTTTTGTGTTTAATTACTTCTGCTGTTTCTAGCAATGTAGATAAGAGTACTACATCCACATGCAGTTGCCCACAGCACATGCTCAGCCTTTCGTGACTGAAGTTGCACGCATGTACAACACAGCAGAAATGAAACCACTATGAGTCTCTTTAAGATTTATAAATGGCAGAGGACTGAAAGGGTTAAGAAAACCCCCTCTGCATATACCTGGTATATAAAACTGTCATGTAATCAAATGAGAGGAATGCACTCCACTGTGTACATTAGCAAACACTCCATGCCGGCTGGCTGGCAGAGGCTCAGGGTTTTCAGTGCTGCCTTGCACTACAAAGCCCTTCTTTGTTCTCTCAGCTCTGTTTTAAATATCTGATGACTGTTCCACACCATGTCAGTGCCAAATCCCCAGCTTCACTGCAAACTCTTTACAACAGCACATTGTGGGCAGATCGGATGGGGATGGGCTGGTACAGTGTGGGTATCTCCCCTTTCTTTGCTTCTCAGGCAGGTCCTCTCACCAACTCTGCCATCTCCCTGTAATTTCTGTAGCCCCTTGTGCAGCCACCTGGATAGCTTTCAAACCCAGAAGGAGTAACTTGGGAGAGCAGGAATTGAACTTAAATCCTGACATAGCAACAGCACTCTGCAAGTGTGCATCAGGATGGGTGTAGTCGAGGTTCAGCCAAGGAAGGGCAAATGAATCAAAGAGTGTTCTTGCAACAAATATTTTTGTTGAAACTTGTTGTGCCTATACTGTTGTTGGCTGGATCTTGCCTGAGCTTGCTGGCCAAGTGGGATTGGGCTTTGAAAAAAATTAGATGAAAGATTTCCTATGAACATGCACACAGAAAGTCAGGAAGTGATGCTGATGATTCAGGAGATGGTGATGTTCCTTCTTGATTTGGAATTAAAGCACTTCCCTGGAAGGATATTAACACAGCAGCACACATCTCGGCCTCTGTCAGATGAGATGTTAAAACAGGGTCTCATCACTTCCTGCTCGTTAAGGGTGCTTTTTCATATGACTTCTACCTATACTTTAGTTAGAAAGGTGATGTTCTAGCTTTCTGTACAAGGCACTTATGTGGTATTGCCTTAGTTCCTACATTGATGCTCATTCTGCCCAAGAGATGTTTTTTCATTCCAGGAATCATTGCTTGAGTACATGAAAATGTACAATAATAATATGGCATCTTCTTTTTGTTCCTAAACCTACTAATTCTGTTCATGAAAAATAATTCTATTTTTCTGAATAAACATAGAGTTAATGTTGTTTCCTACAATGTGCTGGGATTTCTGTGCATAGACACCGGGGTAGGAAATAAACAGTAAGCTTTTTGAGTTAAGAGAAGATTTTATGCAAGATTATTTCAGCGGTGCTGCCCACTTTTGGCAATTAATGTGAAAAGAAGCTAAGCTGCTCAGTTTCCCATTCTGCTTCTTGTTTCCCTTCCTGAAGCTCCTTGGCATCCAGTAGTGGTGTGCTGGAAACTCAGCCGTGCAGTGGGTGGCTGCAGTGCCTTCTAAAATAAACAAACCTGTTTTCATTCAAATTTCTTCATTTCACATGCAAATATTTCTTGGTAGACTCAATAAGAAACCCTTTCTAAAGAAAAACCTGTTTATTAAGGGCCACTTGAAGGTGCATTGTAACACTTTTGCTTAATCATTTAAAATCCATGAAAGCTGAAATCATTGAAAGCAAGGTTTACAGCATTGCAGAAGCTTGTGCAAGGCCATATTTGCTACTAAAACGCTTTGGCTTAAATAATCCCATTTAGTGCTCACTCTGTATAATAGATTGTATGTCAGAATCCTTCAGGGGACTTGCAACGGCCGCTCAGACTATGCAAATGCAGGCACTCTTGTCTTTGCCGTGCTTGCTTCCCTAGTACAGGACTGAGTACAAATAGGAATTAATTTCTCTATGGTAAAGTATTAATATGTGGTGAGGAGGTGTTATTGTCAGTTTACTCAGAAGGGATATAGCAAAAGAGTTGAAGGGACTCTCTTAATGGTATATAGAAGTCTGTACCAGAGTCAGAAACTGAATCCACATGTTGTATGATCCAGTCTGATGCCTTATTCATTAAACCATTTGTTCTCATGTTATATAGTACCTCCCATCACATACAGAGTCCCAAGAAAGTTCACAAACCCTGTCCCATTAGGCAGTGAGTGACCAGCCAGTGAGCATCTCACTTTTTAACACATATCAGGGGCTATGAATACCCTACAGGAACCTTTTAAAAAAGAGAAAATACCATGGGGCGTTTTTAATGTTCTCCCAGAGTTTGGTGGAAACCAGTTTAATGAGTAGTATTTTCCCAAAAGGGAATCGGTTAGCCTTTTTATGATACTTTGAAGAGATTCCTGCTTGCTTTCCTTGCCCCAGCCTCTTCGTTGTCATCCTACAGAGATAATCCTTGGGCAGTGTGGCCATCCAGTTGGTCTTGGTCAGTTCACCACAGATGAATGAGCAAGAGCTCCAAAAGGGACCGACATCAGAGAAATCTTTTACTTTGTGCATCAGATTCTTTTTCCATGATTTTCCAGACCATTTTTTCCCTCTCTCCATTTTCAACGTCACTAACTACTTCCTCTCAGCCTTCTGCTTCAAAACCATTGCATATACGTTGTGCCCACCTACCTGTTTGCATAGTGGTGCTGTAGCACAGGGGGACACGCTTCTGGCATGAAGGTAATAACTCTCTCATTTACTGTTGTTTGGTTTTTTAAGTCCATTATCACTGTATTTACACGGCAACTTTGACCATCTTAGCACAGTGAGATTATTGTCTTACTCTTCCAGGTTTACCATTTGCTGGAACTGATTACAGACAGTCAGGGGTTTGAGAGACAAAGACCAGTACCTTGCCCTGCATGGGTGCCTGCGTCCTTTTGTGCAGGCTGTCAGGAAAAAAAGTTAAAGTCAGCACTGGAAGGACTTGGGAAATGCTCCAGCTGCAAAGATGCTCCAAATGTAAAATTATTTGTTTCCCATAAGAAGAAGTTGCTCTCTGGGGGAGGGGAGGACTGCAGCTGGCAGAAACCAAGGGAATCTACAAAGATTTGCACCAAAAAAGAAGCAGTTAGCCTAAGTAAAAAGAAGGCTGTGTGTTAAAGAGCTAACTATATTTTGTTAGGAATGACCGAAGCAGGCTGTTTTCTTGGCAGTCATAGTTTGGTGGAGCTGAAAGAATGAGCCAGGTATTATACCATTACTTTGAGATGAGACATTTGGGAGAAATTAGGTAGATTTGCTCATTCCCAAAATACTTCTAATACTCAAGAGTAGGGAGTTCAGCAATGAATGCAGAGCCAGAGCAACCAGGAAGGTCAAGAGGGATTCATGATTCAAGGTGATTTGAGCTGAGCAAGGGGTGATCACTTCATGGAGAAGTTCTCTTTTTACTGCTAGTTGAGGACGCTGCGCTCCTGTGTCCCACACCAAGTGTGCAGGTCCCATTTTCTGTCAGGCAGGTTGAATGTCATGTGCTTCCCTTTCTGATTCGCTTGTGTCTGCAGACAGCTTCTTGTTGCCATTCATGGGAAGATGCAATCCTGATGAAATACAGATGTATCTGTCCTGCTGCCATAATGATCATGTAGCGTCATCTCCTTCCTTCCAAACTAGAACCTTCCCCTTTGCTTTCAGACTTTACCTGTCACAGTGGCAGACCCTCTTCTAACTACGTATCTCAGCTTCCAAACTTTCTGGGACCTAACTTCTTTGGCTTGCCTGTGAGCTACCAAATCTTTGTGCCCAGTCTTTCAGTCCTGTGAAGTTCCCACATAAGTCAGTCATTGTGTAGTGTGGGCACAGGCAGGCTCTCCCTTGCCTTTTCTCCAAACACCAACCGAGTGCAGATCTTTTATAAGGTGGGAGTTGAGCTGTGAATTGGAAGAGCAAATGAATCAAAAATTCCCAACATGTACATGTAATGGAAGGGCACCTCAGTGCAATCCCAACAAAGAGCCGCAGCTGACCGCAGAACAAAAAATTCACTGGATTATTTAAAGTGGCAGTTTCTTTCCAGTGTAAATTACATACTTGCTAATATGTGGATGGTGTTGGGGAGATGTACTGTGTGAAGATTTGTTTTCTTTGAGAGTACGACCATACTGCCCTGAGGAAGAAAAAGATTTCAAGTGACCTTTCTCCACTTTGTTGGCAAGTCAGCCACTATATCTCCCAGGATAACAGGAGTGCCTGATACACTGAGCAGATGAGCCTTGAAGGATGTGAGGAAAGCTACTATACTGGGATCAATAGCATACTTTTTCCTTCTGTAGCATGTAAACATTTGACCTGATAAATCCTAGAACTTCCTCATCTGTTTCTTCCTTTTTACTTCTCCTTGAAGAACATCTAAATCCCCATATCTATACATGCTTATGGAGAAGTCTATCTGTGTATGTTTCCTTGGGAAGTCCCATCTATGTTTGCTTAGGAAATCAGAGAGAAATTTAGGTGTAAGAGTGTTGGTGGAAGTTTTTCATTGAGTCCATTTACATTTAGCTGAAATAAATTGAATTAGATTACCTACTGCAGTCAGAAGAAATAGAGTTTTACCGGTACCAGTGACATGTGGGTTACAGTGTGCTCCAGGCTGCGCTGAGGGGACCTCCACTCATTAATAGAATGTTTTTAATGTGGTTTTAGTGTTTTGAGGGCCTCTTACAGATTAAGGCTTCCAACAACAATCTCTGTTTACATGTTTTGCTCTCTGAGGCGTGTATATTCACAAAGAGAGTGAGTGTGGGATTGTATTCAATTGTTTCTTATTTTAAACAGGAATGCTTTTCATTTGATCAAAATTGGAAGGACGCGGTACTTTACAATGAATCTATAAGGCTGCTCATTTTCAGAAGAGGTAATGTTTTCTTCCTGAGACATACTCTGAGCATGTGCTGCTTGTGCAGTGCTGAGTCAAACAGCAGCCATCTGTAGGAGCGGCAGAGCTGAAGGTCAAGGAACAGACTCTGCAGGTGTCTTCCCCCAGGGAACTTTTCATACCTGCTGTTTGCTGCAAGCTAACCTATTACATAAGTGAGAGATTTGCTCTTCTGATGAATGTTAATGATCCTCAAGGATCATATCGTGTTGTCAGGGATGATTTAGAAGGATTCAGAGTGAATGTGAGAGTCAAAGGCAGCCGTCATCTACTGCCATATGTTGGATGGTGCTGTTTGACTATGAAGGTGTCTGATCCTTCACAACATCAGTGATACAACTGCTCTCCAGTATTAATAGGTAAATCAGTGAGTAGTATATATTTTCTTTTCCCTTTTCTGCCTGTTTTTAAATGGATTTGAACCTGATGAAAAGTACTGGAGTGACAGCCCTGGTGATTTCACTCTTCTATTCCAAAACCAAGATGAGCAGAAACTATGGGAATGCAGACTGCACTGACATGGAGGGAAGGACATGCCTTTTCAGATGGCTGGTACCCACTGAGACATGATCTGGAGTGGACCTGGCTTATGATTTGCTCTTCTGTCACTGGGAACAAGAGAATGGAGGGGAAGATTGTGCTGTTGTACTTGGCAGCAGGACAGCACACCAGCCTTTGAAGAACTGGCTGCAGTTAGAAAAAACAACTACATAAGATGGCTATATGGTGTCTTTTTTCATCTTCTCTCAGTAATGCTAAAGAATCAAAACACATAGTAAGTGAAGTCCAGTATTAGCTTGGAATGATTTGGACACATGTGGGCTCCTGGTATTGAAAGAATAACTGCACGCTGTTGTAGGCACAAATTCATTGTAGGAAGCTGCCTGAAATCCATGGAGTTTCAGCCAGGACTAATTTGGCCCTTGCCTTCAATTCAGCTCATACAGTCACACAAACTATTATATATAGAAAACTTTTTGCTCTACCAGAGATCCCTCGGGATCCGTCAGTGAGTATTTCTAATGTCTACTCTACCTGTTCCTGCTAGGAACAAAGCACTATACTGCTGGCAACTCAAAACATCCCATACGCAGTTATTATTTTCAAATTTTTTTTGCTGTTGCTGGAATAGCATCATACAGAACTGAGCTTTCTGGAGTAGAGAGGTAGTGCTGACCTTCTGACCCAGAAACCCACCCCAGTCTTACAATACAGTCTATAAAAGGGTGCCATAGACAGCCCCAGAGTGAACACAAGGCATTAATTCACTGGAGCAGTTGTGCTGACATCCTGGACCGTGAGAGCGCAGCTGGGGCAGTTTAAGAGCAGCAGTCAGGTTCCAAGAGGGAAGCCAGGCTTTTATTATTCACACTACAGTCACCTATTGTTTTGCTTCTTGTTTTTCTCAAGATATTTAGACATGTCTGGTGGGCAGGAAAGTGAAAGACTGGGAGTGCCAGCTCCAGGCAGCCGCAGCACTCCCAGGTATTCTGCAAACTTCCTCCTCGCAGCTCTGTTCCTGCGTTTCACAACAAAGCTGTAACTCCTGCCTGTGCATTTGGTCCTGAATCTCACAACCAAAGGACCTCCATCCTGGCCTGCACACGTTCGGCTAATTTCAGTGTGTAATCCCACACAATGCTGCCAAATCATCTCAAGCTTAGTCAAGAGCAGCCAGGCCAGGATGTGTTTTAAAATTAAACTGCAAATAGGGCTTAATTATACAATGTTCTGTAATGATTTTATGATAGCAGCTGAAGGCTGGTATGATCCTTTTGACTTTCATTTCAGCTAGGATCTTGGACAGAAGTGAATATATATGTGGAGTCTCATTTATTAAATGACTCTTCATAGCTTGAAAAGGATACTATTAATGAAACCAGAATACTTAATATTTGTTAGCTGAATAAACCCCAACAATTCTGATTCTCTGGTCTATTAAGCCATGTTAAAGTATAAAATGGCCCTAGAGCAGTCAGCTGCCCAGTAGAGAATTCCTTCTGCTTAGGGTTTCATTGATGAGAACAACCAGCTGCCTGTTCCCTCCCCTGTAGATGCGTATAAGAAAACAATTTGAAATAAATCTGGAGATACTTTATCTTCTGCTGGATTAATTCTTTGGGGTAGTCCTGTTATGAATGAGAGCTAAGCACCTCAAGGCCAAATATCTGCAACTAGCTTCTGTCCCTGTCCCCTAACTTCTCCTCCAAGCAACTGTCAGAGTAGAGAAACAATTTTTACCATATTAAAAACATTTGAATCATTTCTGTTATCACAGAACTCATGACAGTTCCACCAAGATCCAGAAGCTGATGTTATGCTATCATCGAAGCCTTGGGACCCCCTTCTTCACTGGTATAATCCACAGGGAGGAATCTGGGCTGTAGCATAGATTATGTTTTAGAGAATCTGATCACTGCCCGGATTCATGTGCCAAAAACTCCTTCTATAGTACTCAGGGTGACACCTTTCTTCCAGGTTCCAGACTTCACAGAGTAAATTGTTCGCATAGAGTCAAATGTGTGCACTCAGTTTCCCATGCTAAATAAAGGTAATCTAGTGATAAATAATAAACCCATCTGATGATGGAGGTTGGGGTTATCTGGTGTTTACATAGGGGATACAGATAGAAGAAAAAAGTTTTGTTTTGCTTTTTTGAAGCATTCTAGATGGGTATCTCCAGCTTTCTGAATATAACGTGCAGTTGGAGGCTCCTCTGCACCCTCACCAAGTCTGGGCCGCAACCTATGCCTGCCTTGTTCTGATGCAAAACCACCGTGATTGATTTTTATTTGAGAATTTACTGAGAAGCTGGAGGGATTCATGCAAACTGCTTGGTTGCAACAACACGTGTAAATGTGTTTCTTCTTTCTGCTGATAGTTGTGATCTTTGTGAAATACGACTCTTTGGGGCTGGTAGTGACCAGCAGAGTCACAGTACGGTAAAAAAATGTCTTATCTCTGCAAGGATAAAAATACTGTCCTTTTTTATGCATCCACTCCTTCTCCACAGTAGGAAAATTGCTGGCTGCTGCTGGTGGAGAATAGCAACGGGTGTAGATGAGCCACTGGTGAAAAGGGTTTCCGTTCAAGGGCAGGTTGGGACAAGCAGTGTTTGGCACTGCTCAGAAACCAGACACAGAAATCTGCAAGGCTGCAGCAAAATCACGACTGGTACCAGCATGTGCTATTGGCATCCTACAACAATAGCAGGTATGCTTCTTAGTGTGCAGAAGGTCTCAGCTATGCCAAAGCAAGGGTTCTCCAGTCCTGCTTTTCTGCCAGTCGCTATCAATACTATAAATGGCTGGTTTGGGAGTTTGTTTCTGGGAATATTTTGCAGTTAGAAGGTGCTACATTAATAAAACCAGGAATTAAAGTTTGTAGCCACAGACTAAAGCCAAGATTTCAGGATGCATTTTCATCAGTTGAATGTTATTGCTATCCTACCTACTCCTCTGCCTGTGCACATTACTGTGTAAGCTGTGACTGTACGTCTGTGTGATTGTGATGTGAGCCACATCAGGGAACATTAAGGTTTTGGAAGGTTTTTGTCTAATCAAGCTATCCCTAAATCAGTTTGTTTCCTTTATTCGTGCCACAGCTGCGTAGGGAGTTGTGCTGCACCAAGGATGGGGAGATGCACCATGCATGAATGTGTCCATTTTGATAAAAAAAAAAAAAAGGCATATAAAAGAAAAATCTTGACTCCCTGAGCTACTCACATTTCATCCCCTCTATCATGAATGCTAGTTGCAAAGGTACATTTCTGGTTTGAAGAATTAATAACATGCCAGTGCTGATATACTGGAGATTCATGGACAATGTGTGGAATTCCCAGGACTGCTGGTGCTGACTCTTAGCAAAACCAGTGGGAGTTTGTAGGTATAATGAGCATACCTAACAGTATAGGAATACTTATAAGTAATTGTGTTTATTATTCCATTTTTGGAGAATCATGAACAAGGAAACAACTGAATGCTCTTTACCAAAGATAATTGTTTTAAAATGTGTGAGGGCTCACTTTGTACTCACTTCTTTCTATCCTTTTCACATCATTGCTGGTTTACAAAGGTACTGCTTATGGGTGAGGGATACTTTTAGCTTCCTGCATGCCAGTATCTCTGTCATGAATTTAAGTGGCATGTTGATGGAGCACATTACATTTTTATTCCTAGCTAAATAATACCAAATCTAAAGTGAATATCTAATCTGTTGGTATTGCCTTGCTAATAAAGAGCCTGATGAAGTTAGATGAGTTAAGCTGGAAATGTTTTAACCTCCATTTTTCTCTTAAGCACAGGTTGCAATCAGTGCCTGCATAAGCTGGTCCTGCAGTGTTTTGGCCAGTTGAGTCTTACATGCCCAAAGCAACAGTTTTTTTGCCTTTTCCTCTGCAAAGAGTTTACACATTTTGAGCTCTTGCTGTGCATACTGTCTGTGGGAAGTGTCTGCTCACACCTGGGGGAAATACACAAAGCAAAGTGCCTTTAATTGCTTTTGGAACAGTACAGAGAATTGTTTAGACTAGATTTACTTTTCTGATTTGTGCTTAGAGACAGAGCTGACCTCTGCCAGAACTACAAAGAGCACCCAGCTGAGGCTGTTAACATCTCTTACGAAACAGTTCAGGAACGAGCCTAGCTCACTGCCCAGTGCTGTAGTGATTACAGTAAATCCTCGTCTTCTGCTGACTTCAGCGGGGTGTTTGCAGACAGCAGTTCTGATTCGAATGGGACCTCAGAGCCCAAAGAATGTAAAACACATTTCAAAGTCTACTTGGTCTTAATAGCGGTGTTCTTTAGCAGCTTTCAAACTGGTATGTTTTACCTTGAAAACACGACGTGTGAGTGCTGTGCTTGAGGGGAGTGTGATGAAGAAAAAGCTCCATGTCACCTTCAATGAAAGCAGCAGCATCTTCTTGTCTTTTGTCGTAGGCACTGTAATCTCGCCTGGTGGGACAAGTCAGATCCTACTCCAGAGCTCTGCTCCAATCTACTTTGCTAGTTAAGGGTCCTTATTTCCCCAATCCTTATATCAATTTAAGGATTGATACAATGATTTACATGACTGTTTCTACCATTGCCTTTGCACACTGCATCATAGGCATTGCTACAGTTTCTGTAGCTGTTTGTTAAGCCTCTGTAGCTGTTATCTCAATTGTTTTATTCTGTGTATTGTTCTGTGGATCCTGTATGTTGCCCTGTTTTCCCTCTGCTCCCAAGGTAGCAAAGGGGAACCCATCCTTTCTGTTCCTGGATAAGTATGGCTCTAAAAAGAGATACAATGCTTCTGTCACTCCTTGTTCTGCATTGAAAAAAAGTTAGTTGTTTTAAATTATGCTGTTTATTGTATTACTGGTGAAGAGCACGTGAACACGCTGCAAAATAGGTACCTCAGTTACAGCTCTGCAGCTTCTGTGGGTAGATTTGATCTTGCTCCAGTTCATATACACGTATATCACAAGTGCTGGTATGTTAGTTGGCAGAGTCTAGCCTAGAAACTACGTATTTAATACAACAAGGAAGAAGATCTCTCCTTTCACCCTTAGGGACAGCCCTGTAGGATGTATGAGTAATGCAGCTGTCTAATGCACAGAGAGCCAGCGAGAGCGCACCTCAAAAGCAGCCTTTACCTGTACATGAGGCACGTGAGAGCTCTAATTTAAAGAGACACACAGCTTGAAATTTACAAATAAGAGGATATACAGGTCCCTACAAATGTTAGCTGATGTTGAAGCCAGATGGAAAATGGCGGCTAGTTTTTGACTCCCTCCCAAACCACCCGTTTCAGAAAGACGTCTTTTTTTGGTCTGTTATTTGTAAATACAAGTGAAGTAAAGACTGACAGACAAAGCAGGGAAATCTTACAAGCACTCCCTCCTTCTTCTCAAAATGGCTGCTGCTTTGGTCTGTGCTTCAAAGGCAACAGGCTGCGCTTCACCTGGCACTGCAGGCAGGACCCAGCTTCTCCTCCCGACTCACAGCCCCCGGATCTCTGCTCTCTTTCACCAAGTTTAGGGACTTGGTGCCTGTGCAGAGGTAACACTTTCTGCTCACTTTTTTAAATCTCTTGGCAGCATACTGCTGCCTGGAAGCTGAAAGCTAGATTAATTTGAACACCAGAAAATACTTTGGCACTTAAGGATATGACCGTCTTTCTACTGTTTTGTCAGTAATACTGTTTACTTTCATCTTAGTTATCCTTTAAACAGCATCAGTGTGCCTGATAAGCGCCTCAGCTTTAATGAAAATAGGTTTTGTTTGTTACTTGAGATGTCCTTTAAAGTGCTGAAGATGGAGGTTCTGAGATCCTGGGATCTCGGGTGTGAGAAACTGCCTGGAAACAAGAGTGACACTGAAGAGCTGATGAAATGTTTAAATCAAGTGAAGGGCAGAACAAAAACTGTGTAAGCGATGGAAGGGGAATTTGATTGTTCAATACCTTGTTTTTATAGAATAATGGCAGTAAGGAATTTAGAAAGCGTTACACCGTTTTCATTTTGAATGTACCGCATCTATAAAAGGTAGCCTTTTACTTGGTGCTTGTTCTGTTTACAAGTAGGTGTAGGAGGATGCATGGTAACCTACATATGCTTTGCTAAAAGTTTGAAACATGTTCATAATTGGGTACAGTTACACCATGGAGTACCCTTGCAGATGCAGTTACCTTATGGAAAAAGTTTCCCATGCCTAACTAAGGAACATATTTAGGCCATTTCAGGCACATAAAGGAAATGAATGTACAGCAGAGGTCAATGCCCTGACTGTTCTGTGCCAGAAATTCTTTGAGGTGGTATTTATACTCAAGTATGCATTATCTGTAGCATGTTTATAAATATGTCTGCTAACTCTATACAGCATTTCTCCTTGTAGAAGCTCTTATAATAACATATACCCCAGGGTTTCATTTATCCTTCTGGCAGCCTGATTGTTCTTTTTTCTTTATAATTCATTTAATTGCCTAACACTGGCAACTTAAGTTTTGTTCTGTTTTCTTGCTCTTTTTTGTTCCTTTCTTTTTCCCCCCTCACAAATTATTGCAAGTCATTGTGCACTAAATATAGTTCTGCTTTCTGCTTTCCAGATGCTGAGAGCTTGGCTTACATCCTTGTAGCATTCCAGCCTAATTCTCTCTCTCTCTGTCACACACATACAACTATTCAAAGCAAATTTATTGAGTTCAATGCATGAAGAAAATCTTAATAGTTCTCTTTGTAGAATGGAGATTAAGTTTTAGTAAAACTCACTCATGTAAATTTTTGCCAGCTTTATACTCAGTTGGTGTACCCTGAATTCGTTGTTGTGATGGCCCAATATATGGTTCTTGCTGACTTACATATTTCATAAAAGATTTCATCTCTGCATGCATCTCACTGTGCATTTTAATTATTTAGGTCTCAAGTTTTACAGTCTGATGTAGCCAGGCAAATTTCACTTCTGGTGCAAATGGAGTACACTGGAATATCAGGGCCAGCTTCAGGGATGTTTCAGCTCAAAATGTGGAAATTCCACAGCAAAAGTCAGTAGAGTGGAAGAGTATATACATGTTTGAGCCACAGCTGCAGAGTCAGTTTGGACGTGATTAGAAACTTATTATGGCTATCCAAAGCAACACTAATTTTCAGGAAAATTAACTTTCTGCTCTATTTCTTTTGTGAGCTGGCGCTGGTATTCTCATAAGAGCTGCCCACCAGGCAAGTGACTGTTTTGGTAATGATCAAGTAGTTCCTATATAGGGTATGTGGTATTCCTAGCTTATAAAGCAATTTGGACTAGCAAAAGACACAGAATAAATCTATAGTTTTGATTTTATCAACAATTAGCAGTGCCTTGCACCACTGCAGT
Organism: Larus michahellis; assembly: GCF_964199755.1. Lineage (NCBI taxonomy): Eukaryota > Metazoa > Chordata > Aves > Charadriiformes > Laridae > Larus > Larus michahellis. The sequence goes on along the minus strand of NC_133899.1, from coordinate 54,034,560 downwards.
ATTTTTTTAGTTGGAAGGATCCCAATTTAAGATCCATATTTACACAGAAATTTGCTAGAACCAATGTGTTTGGATCCTTTATCCACTATTGAAATGCAGCTGTGGTACAACATGGCAGCTGTTTAGGGCAGGAAGCAAGGAAAATGTTGTGTCTAATCAAAATTGCGGTGGGAATTGATTGGCAGAACATATTTACCCTGAAGATGGGCCTGTACTGCCAAACACAGTGGGTAATCCTGATTGAGGCTTTGGCACACTACTTTAATACAAATGCAAAGAACTGTTAGTTTTGAGACTTGGTTAGTGCACCAGGATTAAATTTCTCTGCAGTCTTTTGTAAACTGCCTCAACTCTGGGTTGGCCGTGGCCTGGTCTCCCTTCAGACAGTGCTCTGTTCCCCCTCAGAATATTGCCTGCAAGAAGACTGAGCCCTGTCCCACCGCTAACCCCCTTACTGCAGCATCTGCTCCTGAGAATTGCAACAGCCTAGGTAGCTGTGAGATGGGCTGGGAAAAACAGAGGACTCTGGCTCTGTGCCATTGCTTAATTTCCATAATGCTTTCTTAATGTAATAAACGTACAAAACCTCCAAAACATCGGCAAAATTGGGAGGCCAGATAAAATCTGGTTCCTGGGACTGATCTGTGCAATGCACAGAATGCTCTGTGGGGCTGATGAGAGGCAGCTTCCCAGGAGGTTTCCAGCCCTTGGGATTCCAAAGGAACCGTGGTCCCAGGTGCTGCTGCTGGGGCTGCCATGTAGCAGCTTGCACATAAATATCAGTATCAGCCCGTGGCTTGCTGTGCATCCACTTTCAAAGAGACTGCAGCAGCCCCCACCCAAAGTCTCTCACAACACAGGGAGCGTGTCATTCAAAAGAGAAAATAGCTGTAGTTCAGCACAGGGTTGGCGGGAAAGGATCACACAGGGCATGTTACAGAAGCCCTCCTGGCATCCTGCTCTCCTGAAGGCTGGCTGGGGAAGGAAGGGGGGGCTGAAGGCGATGGCCGTTCTCGGAGCCTAACAAGGGGCCGCATTGTTCCTGGGCCTATCGGTTGGTTTCTGATTCACCCGCAGCCAGCGCACCATGATCAGATCACAGCTGGCCCAAGGATACGCTTTCCAGTGCATTTAGTGCTTGGAACAGCCCCAGGTTTCAGGAACACATGGTGAGGAGGAGGGGACAGCTGTGAGAGAGAGAAAGGAGCTGATTTTTGCCTTCCCTCGAGATGAGCTTTTCTTTCATAATTTGTGTTAGCAGCATTCCAGGTTGTAAAATTAATTTGGAGCCTATCTAGATCTGGGTGAGGGGCAGACAGAGGGAAAGGAAGGTGGAACAGGCAGTGGGTGTTTGCATGGCTGCATGCCCCCCGCCAGCAGAGCCCTCCCTCGCCGGTCAGCTGTGCAACTGCTCGTGACAGGTCATAGATGGATCCAGAGTGCTCAGCCTGTGTCTTCTTTCAGCTTAGACCTTTAAGATAGCTTTGCTTGTCTCTAACCTGGGGGTTATGTAGCTGCTACATCCCAGTGGGGTGTATCTGGCAGTAGCTGAGCTTCCTTGTATGAGAGCAGTGATTGGCTTCATGACAAGAGAGGGGAATGTCCTGAGTGTGACTGGGGACTGAACTGGACTTCAGTTCCAGGCAGACCTTTTCATTTATCTTTGCAGCACAGTGCTTCTGAGTGATTCCTGAATTTTATGTTCCCATTTCCTGTGTAACAATAACACACCATTCCTCACCTCCTATCCTAAGCTTCCCTGTTTTTTTGTAAATGGTTTTGCTGTTTCACCTAGGAGTGGCTGTAGTTCAGGGAAGAATGAAGTGGTGCCTGCCTGTTTGCAGGTCCTTAAAGCAAATCTGGAATCTCCTTGTCATCCCCCGAGTCCTTCACTTCCCAGCAGGAATTTTCATCGCCCCTTCCCTTTCTTCCAGAGCTGATCTAAGAAAGGCAGCTGCGAGTCGTGTGTGCTGCCGTCAGTTTCTCTGCTCTACTACGGAACGTGAGTAATAAACGAGGGCTTGTCAGGGAAATCTGCAATTCCCTACCTACGGCCTATACTTTGTAGGCCTATAAAGTACTTTAAGGCTTGAGAAAGTCGATCTGTTAATCAACAAAGGTAATAAGCCAACTTCTTTCTCTTTCCCCTTACAGGGCCCCAATTCTGTAAGGAGTCATAGAAGTTAAACATTGAAAAAGACCTGCAGTGTAATTGAGTCCATCTCCTACTAGTGTGGGGGTGTTCTCTATTACAGATTTTTATTGTTATGTCAGCCTGGTTTTAAACGATCTCTGCAGGATGATTTACACATTCTCTTGAAATATCATGCTTATTCTAACACATCCCAACATCTTGAAGATTTTCCTGATAACTATTATCTAAATGGTTCCTCTAAAGAACCTTTCCTCTTCTGCAATATGGTTCATTCTACTGAAAAAACAATTCCCTTTTCCTTTAAAGGGGCTAGCGGGACAGCCAGTCTGCTATTTGGCCTGGCTGCAGTCGGATCTCATTTCTCAACCCCACCCTTCCCCTTCTCAGAGGAGGTGGGGCAGTCTTCATATTTTCCCTTTAAGCTGAGCTATGAAAAATAATTGTTTGCCAGAATCTTTCACCTTGGCCGTATACCCTCACAGATGTTTTCTACAGTATAAACAAAGCAGCAAAGAATGTCGGGGCATGGGGGAGGCATGGTAGTTGGGATGGGGGAGAGATCAGTCTGGAGAATTACAGCTCCAGCCACTCGGCTGTAGTGTGCCGTTCAGAAATGCACATGAGCTGCTCCCACTGCTCAAGGAGCAGAGCCAGCTGTAAAATCATCCACAGCTTGATATAACATGAGCGTTCAGCCATGCAGTCTAAGCATATGTAATGCACACGTCACAGTAGCATGTGTGCAAATTAAGAATAGTGACAAATCTGGCTGGTAAGACCAAGTCCTCAGCTGTTGTTTAGCCATCTCCCTGCTCAAAGAGAGACGATGCCAGCTATTGCAATTGGGAGAATAAGAGGAACTGGGGGAAGAATTGTGTTGTACATTATGCCCTCTAAATGGCACAATCTGGCTTCACGACCCAGGCCTGAGTTGTACTGTTAGTAGTGTGCAGAACTTAAGAGTTTTATCACGGGCTTTGCCAGCTCCGAGTGTCTATTGAGTACAGTTGAGTCAATGAATCTGGAGTATAGGGCTTGAGTACTGCATAAGAGAATTTGCTGGAGCGAGTAAAACATCCTGAATTTTGTTTGAGGCACAACGTCACTTTGTCCGTTCTGCTACATATTGGAACAAATAAAATGTCCAGATGACTGTGAAGTAGGTTCCAGCTGCAGATTTTGAAGGGAAACAATTTGGAGGAAAGGAAGACAGAAACCATTGGGACTGACAACTTATGTGAAAAGAAGGAGACGCTCTTCCTAAAACAAGTATTTCTAACTGTTGCTGCTAATTGAATGCAAGGCATTGCCATGAGCTCAGTAAGGTCCTGATGAGATTCTGACAGCAGGAGATGGTGGGAATGATGTGATGGTTCACCTAAGCCTCTGTGTTGTCTCAGAATACTGCTTTAGGCCAGTGGAAAAGTTTTTACTGTAAACAAAGTCAGTTCTCGTTTAGGAGCCTTGAAAAGAAATTCATAATGACCAGTGTAAACCGCCTGGTGCAGATGAAAGGGGTCAGGAATCTGGGCAATACTTAAGCAATTTGAGGCTTGGGAGGGAACTTCAAAATCTCTCCTATCGTCACATACAAATCACAAAGAACATATTGGTCATGTTTGCGTATATCGCAGAGGATCAGTTTGTCAGCCCTCCTGCATATGCTGGTGGCTTGAGAGGCACCGAAACAAAGGGGACCATGGTTGGAAAGATTTGCATATTAAGGAAAAGAATGTGGAATGTATGTATTATGTGTAGTAAGAGTGTGGAACTAATGGCTTATGACAGGGATACAACTATTCAATTAATGTGATTTGGCAGCCAGGCATTAATACGGAATGGACAATTTTGGAGGAAGAAGAACAGGAGCACGTAAGACTATAGTTGAAGCTAGTCCCTTGCATAGGAGCTGTATCAAGAGAAGGTTTCTTGCACACATATACACAAGACTGGACAGAGTTTATCCTTATGTCATTATTAGGAAGTAGATAAAGATCTTTATTTGTATTTGTAGGGTGTGAGAAGCTTTTACTCTCTATTAAGTTGACATGAAGAATCCTTTTGAGCATACATCCTGCTGGTTTGTGTCATTACAATTTAACTGCCATCATAGTTTCATTGTTTAGGGCTCCATTAAATATATTTAGGCTTCTCTGTGGAGAAAATGGAGATTAATATATTTATGGCTATCAAACATATGTTGTGTTGGAGATAAATATAATGATTGTGTATAGCAGATCACAAGATCTACTGCCCTAAATACTCTCAAACATCCTTGCCAGCTTAGAGTATGATGAAGCTGGTTCACGGGGGTCCCAGGAAGCTTTAGTAGTCCTGGTACTAGGTCTGTGTCAGCAAAAAGTTCCTGAGAAACAGCCCCTGTTAAAACATCACAGCATTTTCCAAAATTATCTCATTCTTTAAATATTTTTCTGTGCCTATGTAAGGTCTCATGTTAAGATTCAGACTCTCACCAAAGCATTCTCAGCTGTTCAGTATTTATTCAAGCTAATAAACAAGAGAAAATAATTTCTGAAATGTTACTTGTGCTCATAGGAAGTCCATATCAGTACATGTCACGCTGACGTACATTGTCTTTAGGGCTCTGTTCAAGAAAAAGATTTTCTATAGCACATCGGTAGCTCCAGATAATATGTTGCGGTCGTTAGATTGAGCACCATTTGTTCACTGTGAGTTGAGCCATACTCCTGGCAGTTTTTAGAGAACATGATTTGTTCAGAGTCATGTTCACATCTCATCTTGTGTTTGCTAATGGAGGAGTCTCGCCTGGGGCCAGCACTCTCATGGCTCTCCCCGTGTCTAACTAGTACGTGCACTTCTCAGGTCCTGTCATCTCTGCTTGACATCTCTGTGCTGAAAGAGGAGAATGTACTGGGGATATGAGAGAGATTAAAGGAATGGCAGAGATCAGGGTGTTGCAGTAGCGTGCAGGCTGGCTATGAATGGGGGGGAGAAATGGGTGCGCCAGGAATGAACCAGCAAAGAGCTATGGATGAATGAAGTGTGGCAGAACTGTGCAAAGGGTGTTTTTGTGGAAAGGATTTTGTCTATTCTGTGCATATTTCTACTATGTCAGCCTGAATAGAAGTGTTCCCAATGAACTATCAGCTTTTGCATGACTCCCAGGTGTTCCTGCAGCCAGTCCAGTCTGGGATCTGTCTCTCTATGGTGGCAAGAGTGCTGTCTCTTCTGGTCCTTTTAATGTGGGAAGCAGCTAGATATATTATCTTAAAATCAGGAAACAAAAAGTTAAGGTATACGCCTGCTTCTAACTCACCATAAGCCTGCCTTTTTGACTGACGCCTCAGCATGCCAGTAACACACACTAGCACTGTTGCTCTCACCACTGCTACAAAAAAATGTCACAAGAGCAGTGCAGGAGGCAAACATCTTTTCTTTACTGAAGCCTTGGTTGTGGAAAGGAATTGAGCAGCATCACCATTCTGTAAGTACTGCTACCTCATAAGCAGTATTTCACAGTATCTCTGCCATTCAGTCTCTGTTCAAGAGGAGGCATTACACGTAGGTGTGAGAGGCCTCCATTCAGACATTTAGTTTGCTCCACATAAACCATTCCAACCATTCCAGGCTTGCTAGATGTTACCAGTCATGGCCTCTTGCCCTACAGCGTCCTTCTAAAACATGGCTTGTCGGCTCAACTCTTGGATCCAAGAGACACATAGCATCATAGAAGTGTTGGTTAGAAGGAACCTCTGGAGGTCTGTACTCCAACATCCTGCTCAAAGCAAAACTGTTGCCAGCACTGAACAGGTCAGCTGTGACTTTGTCTAGCCAAGTCATGAAAACATCCAAGGATGGAGATTGCACAACCTCTCTGGGTAACCCGTTCCAGTACTCTACTACTCTCCCAGTGAAAAGTTTTTTCTGATGTTCAATTCAAACCTTAATAGGAGATCCTACGTGCTTATACAGACATTTCTGAAAGACCCGGGGGTGGAATGAGACATACCTGATCCTCTGAAGTTCACATTCATCTCTCACCATCACAGCCCTACCATGTTGCTTCTGTTGTTGCTTCCACTGTCATTACAGCTACATGTCACATAGCAAACAGAGCTGAGGCATGGGCAGCTAAAAGCTGGAGCTGAAAACTGATGAGCAGTATCCAGATAGTAGCTTGTTCACTTGGACATTTTTTGCATCTACTGATTGTAGAGTCACATTATCCAAAAGACCCACTATGGAACCAAGGATGACCTATGTAGTGGCAGGGGGGTTGGAACTAGATGGTCTTTAAGGTCCCTTCTAACCCGAACAATTCTATGATTCTATGCCATGCTAACCCCAGGCTCTTCTCTGGTCACTCTCCCTTAAGTGTACTGCCTTGTGCTTGACCAAGGGAATTCCCATGAAGCTGTGATTTGAAGATGTCAAGAAATGGAGAATATGAGAGTACTTTGGCATTGCATTACTTTAACTTGGCAGCAGCGTTTCTGAGGAGCCAGATGCAGTGTTGGGCTGGGACAAAACTGAGATTGCTTGTGGCTGCTGCGAACCTTAGTTTGTAATTTTATGGCTTTGGGGGAAGGGTGTTAAACTTCAGCCACTCCTCACAGTACAGAATGGCACGAAGCAGCACTGTGTAGGTAGGCGTATACTACTAAAGCTTTGCAATACCTAATACAAAACCCAGCAATGAGTCTTTTTCATTCCTCTGATTGCAGGTGCAGACATTGATTGAAGTCATTCCTGTGCTTTTGGTGTGCAGGAAGCTGGGCTGAAATTTCAAAATAATTTCCCTTGCAGCTCTAGTTTGTCACTAGAAAGATTGTCTTGAGAGATGATAATAGCAACTGGAAGTGTTTTTGCCGTCTTGTCACCTGTCCCACTCCACTGCTAGACGCTATAAACTGTCGTCATAAGATTTATGACAAATGAATCAGTTGCTTCTCTATTTACTAAATAAAGAGTCCTTCCCATTTTTGTACCAGAAAGTTTTCCCTTTCTCTGCTCTTAGAAACAAGATCACTTTACTTTCACATCCAAAATTTATTTCTGAAGAAACAACATAAGAAATGTTTTCAAGATGATGCCTGGTTGAATCATCAGCACTGCTTCCTGCTTCACCCTCCACCCTCCCTGGAGTTCTCTCAGTCACATACCTGACCTGAACCTAATTAGTTTGTGAGAGCTAGAAAGTTTGCCGCCCGTGGTGTGGCTGTAGGCCAGGCAGGCAGAGTTCTCTGTGCCTGGTACTGTAATTGTTGTGAAATCTTGCTTGATGGACAGGAGGTTATTCTGTTCTTTGGAATTTATGTTTTTTTCCAACAAATATCCTGGAAATGTGCAGGAGCACATTTTGGAGCTCAGAGAGTTGACTCTTTAGAGGCTGTGGTGCCAGAAAGATCCCCATGTCCTTAATGTTGCTGAGAGCCAGAGGATCAAGAGTACTTTCATTTTGAAGAATATTTAAAAAAAACCCATAGCACATTTTGTCCTGCTTTTACAAAAGTTCTTATTATTTTGTAAGGTCTGTTTATGTCTCTTGTCACACAGTGGAACCTTTATTAGGTCCTCAGGAGCAGTGTCTATATTGTTAGAACAATAGGACTTGTTACTAAGCTTCTCTCTGCCAAAATATGGGGCTGGTTTTTGCAACATCAGCTCTTATAAACAGTCCTGCTGAACAGTCCTGCTGACTTCTTCAAGGCTGCTTGTGTCCATAAGCATTATGGCATTGAGTGCTGCTCCTTATACACCCCTAGGAATCAAGCGTGGTAGGGCATAATCCTCCTGCCATTGTAGGAGGTATGGAATGGGCCACCAGTCTTTCCTGTGCTGTTACACCATTTTGCGCAGCAGAGGAACAAAATGCAGCCTGATGGTGTAGGCCACTTCATTTGTATCTTGCATAACTGCATATTTTTCCTGCCCTCTACTAATGGCCCTGTAAATTTCCCAAGGAATGTACTACTCAACAGTAAATGTGTCCACTTCTTTGCATGGATATTGCGGTGGGGTGATCTTCTCTCCCTCCTGAATGATCAGTTTCAATATCATTCTACATTTTTGTTGGGGCAATGCAGCACTCTGAAAGTGAGGGCCTAGCAGGCATGTAAGAGCCAGGCATTGTGTGGACAGGCTCTATGCAGCATCCACAGTGTAATTCCAACAGTTCATCGCAGACCTAGCTAGTCTCGCTCTTACAGTCTTTGGTTCTCAGCTCTGCTGTTGAAGTACTCTGGTCCCAACTTGCAGTATACTTGTTGTTCCAGTCCTTGTGCTCTTTCAAGCTGGTACCCAGTCCACACTCTCTCCTGCATCTACTGGTGCCTAGTCCTTGTTTCTAGTCCTAAAAATCTGCCAGAATCTCCATGCAATTTTACTCTGCCAGATGTCAAACCTTTAATCAGTCAACCCCTTACCCGAGGCTCTAAAAATATCCCATGGATTTTGCAATGACTTGTTCTGACTGCTGGTCTGAAAGTTGGGGGATCGTGATCAGGGGCTACAGGAGACAGTTTACGTCAGGTTATGCTGTACTGGAATCACAGCCGTTCTCATTGGTTTTTACCCATGTCTGTTCTCAATATAAGAAGTGGTGGGTTTGGTATTAAGTTAATGGTTGGACTCGATGATCTTAAAGGTCCCTTCCAACCTGGACGATTGTATGATTCTGTAAGCACTAAAAGCGTATCAAGAATTGGTTGTAGGTAATTAATCAGATTATTTGATTTTTGGATAAGGAATCTCAAACACAACCAGAATTAGAAATTATACTTAGGAGATGCACATATACCATGATTGAATTTTCATGATTAAGAGTTCAGTGCTGATCTGAGTCTTTAATCCAGCCTACTAGTAAAATTAAAATGCAGAAGAAATTAGCATAATTCCTAGTTATTTCCACTGAGGTGAATGTAGTCCTAACGGTTTTCTGGACTTTAGGAGAGCTAATGTGGTTATATTTGGTTAAATCCTAGTTCTGTTTTCAGCATAAGGGAGTGTGAATAACTAACATTAAAACCACTATATCAGGGGTTTTCATTTCGTTGTCCATGGATCCATCAAAGTCCACGGAACTTCTAAGGAGTCTGCAAAAGATGACTGGAAAGAGCAAAAACATTGCTGGGAGACTTAAATTCGCAACGTAGTGGTCATGCAGTCCTTTGGAAAATGGCCCCTGTTCCAGGTAATTTTTGCAAATGAGTGGAGACCTGAACAGCAGGGAAGAAATGATCAGGTGCAGATCACTATCGTGTGTCCAACCTCAGGCTGTTAGGGATGTACGGGAATCATTCCCATCTGATAGCAATTTAGGCACCGTTATAAATGAGTTGTTTCTGTCAAGGTCCTTGAGAATGGATGGCTGCATCACAAAAAACAGCTTTACATTTTGGATTAAATGGATTGATGATGGTAATCCCAACAGAAAAAGAATAAGAGGAGAACTGTAATGGGAGCTCAGCAAGCCGCTGAGCTCTGGAATTGATCCATTGGTAGTGAGAGTGGTGGGAGAGGTTTGAACTGGTCTTGAGCTTTCTGTGTCAGCATTTAGTTTTATTAAAAAATGAAGCCTGCAAAAGTTAGTTGCTTTAAAATGTCTCCAGTTCTAGAAATGTGCTGCTACCTTTTCTGTTATATTTGGAAATTCTTGTTTATCCAGCATAAAAAATTCATGGACAAATTCTGCCTTTGAGATCTGTAAGTCTGATCAGTGCTTTAAAACCCCTGGAAGCAACGGCTTTGTTTATCTCCAGAAGTCCAAGAATAAGCTGATTTTGCTATTTTTAATCTATCCGGAAATATGCAAAGAAGAGAGCTTAATTGCAAACAGACCAAACCTTATATAGGAAATGGGTATGTCCCTCGGGGGCACCTAAAAAGTGAATGTCTGAAATTAAATTCATATACTCTTCTCCCTTGCTCCCTAAAGCACGTACTCTTGGAATGAGAGGGAAGGCTGTGGGCTAGCATCATATCCCGGTAGTTTCTGTCCATTATAACACTCAGGCTATCTTAATATTCAATTAACAGATGTTTCCCAGCATGTATGAGCTCGAGGTGACTAGTTGTATGTGTTTGTAATGAAACCATTAAAAAGAACAGAGAAAAATTAGAAAAATAATGGCTCCATTGCTAGGATCTTAATTTGGTTGCCAGAGAAAAATGAAGCAGGATTCCAAAATTTCACCCACACTTTTCTCAAGAGAGTACTACCACACCCAGCCAACAAACAACGGTGAAACCTCGCATCATGAAAGCAGTTCCCATCACCTGCCCAGTGGTTCTGAAATGAGGATTGTCTTTTTCTCAACTCCCAAGTATTACACCCTGTAATGGGTGACATATATCATAAGGTGGAACAGATACATGTAGCTTAACTAAAAATCTCCCCACCCAGGAAAAAGGAGAATGGCATTGGTTTTGCATAGGCGGAACAGCAGACCCTGACCTTCAGTGCCATTTTAGAGTTAGCTTTTCCACTAGTCGTTGCCATGACCATTGAGCACATCACACGTTATTCTCTCTGTATGTGCCCTACACTGTGTCATGGACCTTAGGTAGACCACCGGTCCAAACTGTGTGTTCCTGCAAGTTCAGAAGCAAGCTCATCCCAAAGCTCCTCAGGCACCTGCACTTGTTTTGCTGTACTCCCACAAATGGCAATGGCACGCTTGGGCTCCCTTGGTGATCCCATAGTCTTGCAACTGCAGCCCTCGCCCCACTTCACCAGGCAAAGCTGTGCTCCAGGAGCAAATTGCTGCTAACTTCCATACTAACTCGCCGGACACCTGAAGAGTGTGCCACACTGCTCCTCCCTGTTGCCTGCTTGACTTCAGTACAGAAACCTTTACCATGCCCCATGCTATCAGTAGCCTCTGCCGTGCTCTCTGGGCCAGTGTTCCTTGAATTTGAATCCTCAGCCTCCATATTCTGTGGTCCAATAGCCAAAATGGTCTGGGTAACATCCTAAATGCTGAGCGGCCTGCCGGCAAGAGTGCACACAGGGGACCCAAGATCTGTAGATTTATTGCCTGTAAACCAAAAAGTATATTAAAAAAAGAAGAGATAAAAATAGATGGGGAGCTTGGGGACCGGAAAGGCAGCCAGTGGAGATTAGATGCACTGCTGGTTGACTCATCCAGCTTGTTTTATTGTAGCACAGTTCCAATAACGGCTGTATTATTTCAGCTTTTGTGCAGTGAGCAGACATTTGTTTTGCATCGAAGCTTTTTCACATAAATGTGCTCCATTTTTCATTTCTTCTTGCATTTCCCAGTGTTTCAGCTGGCAATTACGAATGGGAGAGGTGGTGGCTCCAAAAGAATATTAGCCAACTTCTCAGCTGGTATAAATCAGCAACACCCCCTGGTATTTAATAGAGCTGTGCAGCTTTATACCAGTTGAATCTGCACCAACTGTTCTTTTAAAACGTGTCCCACCTTATAAAGAGCTGGGTTTTCTTCAGTGGTGGATTCTGAAATTAATGAGAAGTGTTGGGTCGACTGCCTCACAGAGCCTGTGCAGCGCACATCTTGGCAGGATCCGCTTCCTAAGGCGTGGCTCTGTTCAATCTGAGGGACTTCTTTGCGGAGGCCGCCAAAGAACAACAGCCCACTGTGTCCTGTCTGATGGACATGAACCATGATCTGCCACTTTGCAGAAGGCCTGCACACAGGCCATCCGCTGCTTGCTAGCTTAGTGCCTCACAATGCTTTTAGCCCCTGCTTCACTCCAGTTCATTAAAACCCTTCTGTGCCTGCATTTCAGTGGCTATGAGGAACAGTTATAGTGAAAATATGTGGAATGTGCGTCAGGCTTTGTTAACTGTTTGCAGCTTGCTTCATGGCTTGGAAAGTGCTGCCCTGCCAACTTGGGCTGCGTTCAGAGGCAGAGGAGTTCTGTAGAAAAGAGTTTGGAAAGAACCACAGGGAAGGAAAGGAAGAACTATTTACCTTAAGTAAGATGAGATCTGGTGGATCTACATGTGAAGGCTGTTCATTTGTTACAGGATGGTGGTGTTTTGCAGCTCCTAGAGGGTGCACGGATGGAAGGAACACTTTGGGTTCTGTACAGCTTTTCGGAAAAGACCGTTTAAAGGCGATTTAATGAGGCAGAACCTGGTGATCAGGTGGGTCACTTCCCATCTATGTTCCTATGCCTCTTATTATCAGCCCTTGAGCAAGCCAGCCTCTGCCATGTTGACAAGTGAGGACTAGATAGCTGTATATTTTTACTGGAATCTTGCTATGTTTTTAGTTGAGACGTTTATTTGCATGTTGCCTTTATTGTTTTCTCTACACAGATTACACTGAGTAAGCGCTGTGTAGCTGTGCTAACCAGAAAGAATGCCTTTCTCTCTACCATTTATTTCTTAGCAGTGTGGAAGTGGGAGGGAGAATCTGTCAAAACGTGACTTTGTTTCACCAGAATCTGCTCCCTTATTGTGGAAGCTCTATGGTAACAGGCTTTTTCATGGCCAGCTTGTGAGTAGTGTGTGTAGCTTGCAGCCCACCCCTACCATGGACATATACAGATCCTTTAAAAGAAAGCAATTGAAACCCCAGTCTTGAGACTCAGGCATCTGTATAACCAAAAAGAAAGTCCAAGGTGATCCACAATCAATTTCTGTAAGCACATATGAATAAAGTTACTTTGTAAGTACCTGTGTTATCATCAACTATTTTCTACAACACAAAAAATAGCTTTTTTTTTTCATAAACTTTTCAAGTTGATGTATTTCTGATGACAGTCACTTACAGGAATAAATGGTGAGGTAACAGCAGCTTTGTGTAGGATTGAGATAAATTTGGGTCTGAAATAAACGAAGACCTCTGTAAGAGGTAGAGTTAGGAAATAAGTGTGTGGGAAAATTGGAGTGAGTGAGAAGGCAGCAGGGAAAAGGAAGCCACAGTACAAATTAAAGATTGCAAGTAACAGGGCTGGGTGCCAAGAGCCTCAGAAAAGAAAAGAAAAAAAAAATCCTTGATTAGCTAAACTGTTTGCTTTACTATATAAAAACTGACCTCCTTGAGGAGCCCTCAGCCCTGGTCTCCTGGGAGTCTGAGTACGTGCGGGCGAGCTGCTGCCTGCTGATGGCAACACAAATGCTCCAGCACCAGTCTCCTCCCCTGTGGATTTCCAGGTGCAAGTGCTTCATCTGGCAGGAGTTCTGCCCGCATCAAGCCGACAGTGCCTTAATGTTTTATACAGCCTGGCAATATATATTTTCTTTCTTTTCCAAATCACTGCAATAATACCAGTTCCATTAGCTACGTGTGAGCATGTGTGTTGAAGGGAACTGCTGCGTCTCCGAGCAGTTATAATGTGTAGCCCAAGCATGACTTTCGAGGGGACAGATGAAGGACAGAACTGGCATGACAAGCCCATGCCTCCAGCCAAGCTCAGACCCCAGTTCTGGCTCCAGAGCTGCCCACAGCCCTCCCGGATACAGACTACTGTCTGGTGTATGTTGCCCTCATCGTGAGTCCCCGCTCCCCAAGGAATATTCCCATCCTCCTGCTTCAAGGCCTCTGCCCTGCACAGGAGATGCTCTATCACAGAGATCCTTATGGAAAACCACCGATCAGACCTGACACATGCCATCTTAATGCAAATGCTCATTATTTTGCACTATCTGCTCTTATTGATGCTGATATTGATCTTTCTTCCGCTGATCCATTCACAATGCCATCACCAAGTTGAATCACTGTGGCAGAGGGGGAAATTCAAGAGCTACGGGGAATGTGCTTGACCACCTAACGCTTGTGTGGGTGTGCTTTTAACGCCTGCTGATACTTTTTGAATGTGAGTTGTTCTGTCATAGACCCAACGTGAAAGAGGAGCTATCACAGACGGAGCTGCTCTGAGAGCACAGACGAGGCGAGTTATATATGAAAACCTTTTGTCAGCAACTCCCTCACTTTTACTCACAGAATTGTTACTTGCTGTCTAAACGCCCGTCTTCCTCCTCTGTAACTGCAAAAAGCCGTAAGGGAGGTTAGCTCATGAAACTACATTGTACAATTTAATTAATATAAAGACTGCAAAAGAAGAGCCTTCTTTAAGAGCAGAGGATGGAAGAATTGCAGGGCTTCTTTGTAAGGGAACAAGATCAAAACAACCGATATTTAACATTTGTAAAAACTTCTAGAAGTGAACTTTTCTAAACCGCTCTATTATAGGAGAGTATTATAATCTCAGTTTTACAGATGGAGAAACAAAGATGTCGTTGTATTCACAAGGCCCCTAGAAGGCACGTAGACATAGAGCTGAGTTCCTGGAGCAAAAATCTATATCCAGGCTTGGGACTATACCTCACTATCAAGACCTCAGAAGTTCTGCTTTTTCTTGTAAAACTGCAGTCACATGGCCATCTAGTTGCGAGTGTTTTCTATAATTCAAAGCTTCTCATCTACACAAAATCATTTGCTGTGACAGAGAATGCCCACTCTGGCCTTCAAAATGCAGGGGGCCGCAGGCTGTGCAAAACATGCATCTATTAAACTGTTCTCGTCTTCCTTGTTTAAGTATATTAAGAAACATGAGGAAGGTCAGATGGAAGCAGTTTGCAGGGGCCTTGAGAGCAAAGTTTCTGGACATGTGAGATTTGCTGTGCTTAAAGGTGTATTCCAGCATCCTCTCTGAGGAAGGAAGCAAAGACTTTAAGCCCAAGTGAAATCAAATCCCTTGAGCAAGCTTAACTCAGGAATGTGAAAGCACAACACCAACAGCACAGTGAGACAGCAGAGACAATATCAACTAGTTTCTCTTTATATGGCACTGTTCATCCAAGAATTTCTAAAGTCTTCAGAAGTGCCAGTGAACTCTCAATACACCCCACTGGATGGCTGAATGCTTCTGTCTGCATGTTATAGATGAGGAAACAAAGGCACAGGAGGTGCGGCAGCCGTTGTGTAACATGGTGGCATTAGATTTTGGGTGAAGCTGCCTCGCACAGTCAGCAGATGCCTAATTTAGACCTCTTCTGACATCTAGTTTCAGTAATATTGCCCAGGCCAAAGGCAGTCCAGGGCTTCTGATCTCATTATTTAACTACGAGGTGACACACTCCTTTTGGTCCTTTTTACGGGGTTCAACAAAAGGGGAGGGCAAACCACCAGATTGTCACAGAATTTGAAACCATTCATATATAGGTTGGTTGTTTCTGCTGATGAGGTAAGATGCCATCAAATTACTGGTAGACACTTGTTAACCAGACAGAGAGAAATGGAAGATGAACAGATTCTCAGCATGAGCAGGGGACCAATTTCCATCGCAAGTTTTTTTATTCTGCTGGGGCTTTTTTGAATGTAGCAGACCGCTGTTCCAGCACAGAGTGAAGTCATTTGGAATCACAGTGTAATAGGCATAGCAAAACCAGGAAAACAAGAACATGAAATGGGAGTTTGTCACGTAAGAATCATAGAATCGTAGAATGATTTAGGTTGGAAGAGTGGATTAAACTGATTCTGTATAGTGTTTTCATCCCAAAGTGCTTGAGAAGTTTGTTTATAAATTGATTACTTCCTTGTGGCTCAAATGCAGCCACCTCTGGGCTGAAATGCAGTTGTCTTCATTGCTTATCCAGTGTTTAGGCTGCGTGTGAAAGATTTGCTGTATTATGCATCTGGTTTCATCTGGCAAGTTCATAAGAAAATGAGAACTTTGCAGCACTTGGTTCAGATTCTCAGACTGGAATGGGCAGTTGTTAATGCCAGAGGTCTTAAAGTCACTGAGTTTTCCAAGACAAAATTCAGAGAAGTTGTGCGAATACGCAATTGGAAATAGTTGCAACCAACATCACATAAACTGTGTTCAGTGAATCCCAAGGACGGGGCAGTATTGCTTATATCTCTGGAACTGGAACATCACAGCTACAATTGTCAGGGTAGCAGGTCATGTTGTTCTGAGTTTTTTGTGTTTTGAGCGTGTCTTCTCTACTCTTCTTTAAGAATCCAATGACTCTGGTGACACCCTTGAAGATGGCAGGGAGTTGAAAGACTGCAAGAATGAAAGTAATTATTTAAAATTTTTTTTGACAAGCAAAATGTAGGTGTTGACTGACTTCCTTCATGGTTTCCATCTAGATATAACAGACCTAAAACCAGATCACAGCCTAATTCCATACTTTTTCTGAGTAGCTACCAAATTGTTTTGGCGCTATTTCATACCAACTTGTTGATTAGGTTATATGGAATTAGAGTGGTAGAGCTAAATCTGTATTTTACTGAAGACATCTTACACTTATTCCTGCTTCATTTTCAGACCTTGTTTACCTTAGCAGGTACAGAATGTGTAGTAATGATAAGCTTGATATACCCTGCTGCCTGTTTAGTTGTACTACCTTATAGTGAGCTTACCTCAGGGAAGTAGAAATAACAATCAAGAGAGGTTTATATCATTTTTCCTAGCCAGGATACACTATTGATACTTCATCTGAAGCCAGCAACAAGGCTGAGAATATTATCAGTGAAAGGCTCATACACTTTCCACTGGGTCTTATCCCCATCATAAGCAAAATTTTTTAAGCAAATCATCACATACAAAATCTAGCTCTGGACTTTGCATCATTGCTTTTTCATCTAATGCTCTAGGGATTAAGTTTGAACCCACCAAATCCCTTCCAATCTGCAAATCATAAATTCATAACTGAAAAAAAAAACTAAATCCTTGTATTCATGAGGAGAGGGGGCTTTGCCAGGCCATTTTGGCAATCGCAGTAAGAGGGTTATGGTCAGTTTTCTCATACAGGCTTCTCATAAAAAAAAGACAGGAAACTTTTTACATTCATGGACAAATGCCAAATTCTTTCTCTCTATCTGAATGCACTGACACTCAGCTTTTGTTAGCATTTATTGCATAGAAATTACTGGCCTCTAGTTTTGACCATATAGCTTCAAGAGGATTAGGCCAGTTTTCTTCTGCAGACAACTCTGTCTCGTGTAGTGTTAAGATACCTCAGGGCCGCGTCCTCTTTAACGACCTCCTTCAGTTTCTGGAATTGTTAAGCTTTGCAGTCAAAGTCTACTGCCTGTCTTTTTATAGCGGTGCCCTGGGGTTGGCAGGTCACGCAGCCAGGTTACACAAACAGAGCTCCCATTTCAATGAGTTCTTGTGCCCACCACTTCTGCACTCAGTCCAGCTCCTCTGTAAACTTGCTGTATAGCTTGCTATCGTAATGTCTCTCCCCATCATTTTATGGCTGTTGTGAGAAATTAACATTTTTGTCTGTCTAGCCCAGCTTAGTTTTTTTCAGGAGAGCTCTGAAGCCTTTTACTGTGTTATTCTGTTATTTTTTTTCTGCTGATCTTAACATCATCTGATCTGTGTAAATGCTGAGAACTTGGTACATCATCAAACATCTGCTGTATTTTTGGAGAAACGTCTCAAGTTTAGTGAAGCAATCCAAATCACCAGAAATTGTGATTCTCAATTTGCACAAAATGCATGCTCTGTTTTTTAAGGGCTTCTGCCAGACCCCACTGACACATGAAGCATAAGAAAATATTTGGCATCAGCCACTTCCCCAGAGATTTTTCCTCTTGTAGGTAGTGGAAAATGATCCCTCCGTACACATGTATTCAATTCTTTTAGGTCTATTCATAAGCAAAGGTTTCATCTCTTTTTTTAGCATACCCATTCTGATGGTTCCTCTGTGCAGTTTATGGTAATGAATATATTCACCTCCTTTTTTAGCCTCTGCTACAGGGCACAGGGAACCATGCCAGCATTGTAGATTGTGGAGCAGCCCTCAAACTCTTTTTCAATGACTTGATCCCCCAGCTTTCTATAGAGAAGAGCGTCTGGAGAAGCCTGAAGACTGGCTCCCACTTCTCTTAGATTATGATTTTTGAGGCTATTGTTTACCTGTCTGAGTGAGTTTCTAACCTCTTTGGAGGAATAAACCCACCACTATTAGTCCAGAGTTTTACCCGTTTCCTCTGTGGCATGGCTGGTGCTGGCACTGCTGCTGGCAGCACACAGGCTCCTGCACCAGTGCCCACCTTCAGGCCAGCAAATGTCATGTTTGTTCACAGCTCAGACACCTCCATGAGCCCACTGTGTCCCTCCACAGGGCTCAGTACCGCTGTCTTTCAGGGTATGCATCTCCTGTTGACACCCTCCAAAGGATGACAAAACACTGCTTGTTTAGATACTCTATCCAAACATATGCCCAACATCCACCACGACTGAGAGGGAACTCGGGGTTTCATTGCACTGAATTACAGGGATAAGGGCCTGTCCTGAAGCTTGGATGCATGGTTCCTCTTCCTTCCAGTTCAGGGGAGGTTCAGATCCTGGCCTATCTACCGTTACCTAGGAAGCTCAACAAAGCAGACTTACAAAGCAGGCCAAATGCAAACAACATTTAAAGCTCCGTGGCCCCTTACAAATGGGACTATGCTGTGTCAAATCTCAGTAGCTCACACTTAACAGCCATGTCATTATGGAGTATGGGCACACAACTGCTGTTAAAAAGAGAGAGAGCAAGGAGAAATAATAAAAAAAAGACAAAATGCAAGAGACTTAGGAGGCCCCTGGTTTCCTTAATGGAATTAGTCTTTGCTTTATGAATTCCAGGGTTAGATGCTGTAAATGTGATTCGCATACTCCCTCCCCTCACCAAAGCAGAAAGATCTGCTAGACACATGTTCGGAGCAGAGTGGGGGAAGATATGACGTGACTCAAGAGCCTGGAAGGCTAAAAAGAGTGGATGGGGGAGAGCTCTGCAGCCCTTGATCTTTGTAAGATTTACTGCCTTTGCCTCTTGCAAAGATCTTTTTTTTTTTCCTGGAAAATTGCTAGCTTCTAGCAATTTAAAAAAAAAAAATTGGCTGGGGCAGTAAACAAGATCTTTGAAGGGGGAAGGAAGCCAAGAGAAAGTCAGGCCCATTAGTCACGCAGCTGCATTTCCTGTCACAAAGGACCCCAGTTGAGTAATCACTCAAAATATGCTTGTTATTTTTTCCTATTTTATTTCAACTTTCAGCCTGCCAATATCTACTGTAAGAAAAAATTAAAACAAGAAAAAGAAAAAGTCTTTTAGCCTCAGAGGGGAAAACAATGTAGAATTAGACATCAATTTACATTATTTTTCTTTTTCTTTAATTTTCATAGCCTAAAACCACTTCAGCCATATGTGAGGAATGTTGTTAGTGCAGAGTGGGTCTGAGACAATCCCAGTGTTTTCAGGGCATGTGATTTCAGCAGGAGTATGGGTGTCAAAGTTCCTAGGCCACACTTCCAGCTGCTACCATTAATTCGCTGTACAACCTTGATTGAGTCATGTATTAATTTATCTGTAATTTATTATGAAAAGTAAAGATGATAATAGCTTCTGCATAATTGTTTTGACAGGCTTCATTAGTGGTGCTTAGAAGTAATGTTGAGTGTTCTGACGAAAGCTTTGTAGAAGTATTTGTCTAAAGGAAAATATAGTCAAGACTGAAAAGAAATAAACTTGTAATTTAAAGTAGAACATTCCTATGAAAAGATTTTAAAAGAACTTATACTAAAAGAGGTGAAAATAGAGCAAGACTATGAAATAGAAGGAGGAAAATCCTGCTGACGCTCTCTCTTGAGACACTCAGAGGAAGAAAAATACAGCAAACATCATAGGAAACAACCCCCTTTGTAATTTTGGAAGACGCCATATGACTGATTGACCACATCACCTCCCTGCTTCTAGATTTTGAATTATAAGATGCTGGTTCTGGTCAATCTGGTACCAACTTCAAAAAGAAGCCACAGATAACATGACTAAAGTAAAACTGAAAAACCTTTGTTTTTCCAGATTACTGCAAATGCCTTTTTTATCAACAAATACAACTCAAAAATACAAAACCCCACCTTTTATTTACTCAAAAGTAATGAGTACAGTGACCAGGCCACCTATAAAGAATGGCCGTAAGCATGCTTCAGGGCAGATAACAGTTTGTAACTTATATTTCTGGTTGGGGTACCTGACTATATGGCTATGTGACAATGATTGCAAAGGGATTGCAAATCCTTGTTTGGATTGCTGTCTAAGTAGAGAGTAGATGATTGTAGTTTATGCTACATAATAACATGACTTCAAACGCTGCAAAAAAATGAAGCTTACATTTGCAACTAAGTGACTGGTAATGTCATATAATTCTCTAATTTGCACACATTTGATACCACAGATGTGCAATGTTTTCAAACCACAGCTTATGTGCAGATGTGATTTACACAGCAACGTAAATCACAGCTTCCTAAAGCAAGTTAAAGGGTGTAAACTCAAACAAATGCAAGATTTACCCCAATTTGATTTAAGAAAGACATTGAAAAGCTGTTTACGCATATTTTTAAAATCAATTCAGAATGATTGTTTATGCGTATTTACACTGAACATAAAAGTAAGAATCTTGTGAATCATGACTCAAATATGAAAAATTCCGCTCCAGATTATTATTGTAAATTATATTCATCCTTTGTCTTTCCAAATGGCAGGCAAGGCAAGCTGTGCTCCTCAACGGGGACACAAGCGTGCACTCCTTGGTTTGTGGTCAGAGCTAGCACTATGTCATGGGGGCTGTCTACTACTCTCACACCAGATGACTTTCACTGCTACATGTCCGAGTCTACTGGATCCCCGCATCATATGACATTGTATGCAATAACAATAGTGTTATGTCCCTAAAACTAGCTCTGCCTCAATGTGGGTTTATAAAGGCCATTTCCAATGATTATTGATATCTACACAGTTTTTAAATCTTATACTGGTAGGTATGAATGAATGGAAATTATTTGTTTACAAAAGCAACATAAACTTTGTGCATTCCCTTTTATGAGTACTACAGTATGTGATAACATCTCCTATACTGGCAGTGTAGAGATTTATTAGTATAAATCACACCAGTATCTAATACATCAGACTGTATAATAAATGATAACCACCTATGGAGTGAATGATACCTGACCAGTATTTGGGTAGCAACTAATATTTCTCTGTTTACCTACCTAGGTATCTTAGGAATTTGTATGGCTGTGTAGCCATGGTATCTGAGTATCTCCAAACCTCTGAACCTTTGATGTACCAGTTCTCTCCACACAGATCTGATACATATTAGTACAATTATCCCTGTATAGATGTGCCACGGAAGTCCTAAGATAAATGACTAACCCAGAATAACCTCAGAAGTCTATGACCTCTTGATTCACCTGCTGGCTGTGAAGAATTTTTCTCTTGCATAGATGGGAAGCTGAGTCATAACTAAAGTTACGTGCCCATAAGCACATAGATAGCAACAGAGATGGAATCAGAACTCATTATGTACAGATCCTCAGTCCCTGGCTGGGTGCATTAAGTTGCTTTCTCATGACTTCAGTGAACTGATCATATTTGGTAGAATAACTAGCAGTTGTTGCTCTTTCCAGTGCCATGCTTCTGTGATGTGTGTGAATGTGACTTAGCAAATAATTGCTTATCAGAAAGCTAAATTAAGTGGGGAACAGGGCAGTTACTTAGTACATTGACAACTGAACTTACCAGCCCTTCTACTAAACGGCTGCATGAATTTGGGCAATTACTTCACATCCACATGCTGCCATTTTTCTAATTTAATATAGGGATAATAACACACTTGGAGGCAGACACAAAAATCACCATATAGTGTTGTTCCACTTCTTATTTAAGACAATGGAATGAGAGAGAAAAGAACAGATCTGATAATAAATTTTCCCATTTTGTTGAATGAATTTTCTGTGATACAACTCAAAAATCTCACTCTTAGAATCATAGAATCACAGAATCTTCATGGTTGGAAGGGACCTTTGAGATCATCGAGTCCAACCATACACACGCAAAAAAAAAAAACCTACAATCTCTGTCACTAGAGCATGCCCTGAAGTGCCAAATCTGCACGTTTCTTAAATACCTCTAGGGATGGAGACTCAACCACCTCCCTGGGCAGGCTGTTCCAGTGCCTGACCACTCTTTCAGTAAAGTAATTCTTCCTAATATCTAATCTAAACCTCCCCTGCCACAACTTCAGACCATTTCCTCTGGTCCTGTCATTATTCACTTGGGAGAAGAGGCCAACACCCACCTCTCTACAACCTCCTTTCAGGTAGTTGTAGAGGGCAATGAGGTCTCCCCTCAGCCTCCTCTTCTCCAAGCTAAACATGCCCAGCTCCCTCAGCCTCTCCTCATATGACCTGGTCTCCAGACCCCTCACCAGCCTGGTAGCTCTCCTCTGGACACGCTCCAGCACTTCAACGTCCCTCTGGTACAGAGGGGCCCAGAACTGGACACAGTACTCGAGGTGAGGCCTCACCAGTGCCGAGTACAGAGGCACGATCACTTCCCTGCTCCTGCTGGCCACGCTATTCCTGATACAGGCCAGGATGCTGTTGGCCTTCTTGGCCACCTGGGCACACTGCTGGCTCATGTTAAGCTGGCCGTCCACCAGCACCCCCAGGTCCTTTTCTGCCGGGCAGCTTTCCAGCCACTCTTCCCCAAGCCTGTAGCGTTGCTTGGGGTTGTTGTGACCAAAATGCAGGACCCGGCACTTGGCCTTATTAAACCTATTAAACTCTTGAAACAAGAGTCGCTGGTAAGAATATTTGAGTTGTAAGTTTTACGTTGCCAGCTGACATATTGATGCAGGGCTGTTGTGCTAGGGAGGATGCAGACTTTACAGCTGTGGTTCAGGGGTTCTGCACCCATTGCCAGTCAGCACTGGATGGAGCCCTCTGGGTCTTTCTCAGAGCTGGCTTTCCTTTCCTCCAAATATGGTGTAGGACTGTGGAATTTGGCTGTATGTAGCAGACACGTAACTTCACTTACAGGGCAAAACTGACTATGAAAGGGTTAACCCAACTAATGGCAACACTTCAGTAAAATTGAGGGAGGTGGAACTTAAGTCCCAAGTCTTAATAAAATGCAGGTGTTTTATTGTTAGGTTAAAACGTCCTCCTCTTAAGACTCCAGCAAGCATTTAAAAACAAGGAAAAAATGTGCTATAGAATAAGAAACTTGGAAAGGCAACAACAAGCCATGCAAGGCATTTACAGAGAATGCAGCATTCACTGGCTACGGCCTACATTAAAGTTCACAGCAGGAAAACAAAGCATAAATATTAGATGAACGACACCTCTCACAACATGCATCTGGCCTCCGAGGTATTGCACCTGGGATTAAATTCTGACATTCTTCTTTCCACCATCATGACTTTGGTGTCTTACCAACTCCCTGCAGAGTATTTATACTCTCATTTTTCTACTTTCCATCTTCTTGTTTCCTAGGTCTGCTTGGGGACTCGACAGGGTGACAGGCAGCATGAACACTGCAGTCGCAGTGCACAGAAAGCTTCACCATGCTTGGATAGGACCTTTTTTTGGGGAAAAAAAATCACTACTTTAGAACTAGCTAGTAAAAAGAAGTTGTAAAGAAATCACTAATCACTGTTTCCTCCTCTTTCACTTCCCCTCCTTATCCCAAGGAAGCAGAAAATTTTGGGGAGCACTTTTGGGTCACAGAGTTAAGGGATTGCTCTGAACTTTGAGCTTTAGCTTCAAGTTCCTCATATATTTGGAGAATAAAGTAGTTATGACTTACTAAAGGGAAGTGGAACATGAAGAATCAGAGAAGTCTGAACATACTTATGGTGGCCCAAGGCCTCAGATTACTGCATCATCATCCCTATGGGCCTTAATTAGTGTCACGGAGGTGGGCTGAGTATTTTTGGTACCGGTATAGTGAAATTAATGGAATAGCTGCTGTCCATAAAAACTCATCCTCCTGGGAGAAAATCGGGCATCAATTTTCCTGGCCATAGCCTTGGTGATATGAATCAGCTGTCGCTACCAGAGGAGAAGAACAGAAATATCCTATGGAGTACCTGATGGGATGGGACGCAAAAGAGTTACTGTTGGGTTTTGATGCAGGAGTTTCACAACTGCGACTCAGTAGGAAACAGAGAAGTGACAGTGAAGATGGTCAATCTGCCAGTCATTTTAATTTAGAAGACTGACAGGTGAGATACAAATAGTACTACGCAAAAATATGTAAATGACATACATAAAAGTCTAAGGCAATGAATAAAAATGAAACTGATGAAGCTGTTGAGCTTATAAACATGAGTACGTGACGCCCTTTGTTCACATGGAGCCGGGTGATCAGGACAGCTTGAGTAAATAATTCAGAAAACCAAAGAACAAAAATCAAAGCCCTCCGTAATCACAGCAGAAAACCCAAACAAGCCCAAGCTGTGTCCCCTCTGCCCACCATTGCACTGTGTACTTGTTACAGTCGCTCTACTGGGCCATCCAAACTGACGGGCTGGAATACAGGCATCAGGCAGGCATGGCAGAGATGAAGAAGGAGAGTGAAGTGTAGATCAACCCTCTTCACACACCTTTGAGAATAACCATTCTTGACTTCCAGCCATTATCAAAACTGTGTATTTTTAAGAAGCATCTTATGAAGATGTAGTAGAAATGCAGACTGCAGATGAAGAGAGGGGCCAAGAGTAGAAATCTTCATTAAGACTATCTCAGAAATCCTTGTAGGAATCTTTATGTTGGCCTGAATGTGTCCCTTAAGGAATGATAAGGCCCTTGAGGAAAATCAAACACGGCAAGTCTCTGTCAGCGTTTGCTAGCTGCTCCCAATTTTAGATCTTCTGTGGCCTTCTCCTTCTCTCCTTCGCTTTGTAAGACTGCTTTTCATCCCACTCCTACTCTCCTTTGCAGCTGCCAGTTCCTGTTACTAACGTCAGCAGTTCTCAATCTTCTCAGACAGCCCTGCTGTCGTTTGTGCCTTGCTACGTGAAGGAAATAACCCATGCTTTTTGTTCCCTCCTGAAAAGTCACTGCGGCTCAAGCTCCAGCAAAGCCAGGCCAGCCCCTGCTCAGCACAACCCCTGCCCAAATCCAGCATGGCAGACTGCAAAAACTGGCAATGCCTCCAGTCTCAGCGCAGGGAAATAGCTGAGATCAAAGTTCTTTATTTTCTCATCAAACTGTCCTTTTTTTTTTCTTTCCAGTCTTACAATTATTCTTATCATTTCTGATGTATGTTATCTCTGGGAGTCACTGAGAAATAGTGGGATGGATTTGCAATAAAATATGTACAGCCAGGTCAAAGTGTTTTGAAATTATCTCGTGTTGGCTTTGAAATAATAATTATGTCAGTCACTGAAAAACTCAAGACAAGTACTTTATACTAGTACTAAGTATTAGCAATAATCATTAGTGTTAGGCCTCATGGTTATCCTTGCAGATACTGTTAAC
The DNA here is from genome assembly GCF_964199755.1 of Larus michahellis. NCBI lineage: Eukaryota > Metazoa > Chordata > Aves > Charadriiformes > Laridae > Larus > Larus michahellis. The sequence goes on along the minus strand of NC_133899.1, from coordinate 54,009,158 downwards.
TCTTCCATGTCATACAAGAGACACTATTTTCTGCGCTGTAAAATTGTATTTGACTTAAAGAACTGACTGATAACCTTTGCATCCTGTTTCTTATTCCTCTGTCTTTGCATGATGAAAATTCCCCTTCCAAATTTCATTTCCCTCATGTTTATTTATTTAAAATGCCTGAAATTAAAATAAAAATCCCTTGCAGCTTTCTTCTGTACATATAAAACGATGTAGTTAACTACTTGTAAAAGAAGCAAAGATCCCCATTTAAAAGAGTAATAAATAGGTAACTCATTGTGGGGGTTGGCACCAAGGCCGAGGTTGTGCCAATGGCACACAGAACAGAAAAGACTAATTTCAGAGTATTGAAGAAGATCAAAACCTTTGGTTTTATGCCGCTCTTCCTATAGCATCTTAGTGTATTTTAAGAAATGGTTAAGGACATTTTTAACCTTATTCTCCAATTTTTGTAAGTGGAGTAAAGAATGTCTACCCTAATTTATTTTTTATTTCTTCTGGCCTAAAAGGTTTCGGCATTGTACCTTTCACAGGTGATCTGTAGACTTTTAATGGGAGTGAAATGCTGACGTGCTTGCGTGCAGAGCAGCAGGACCCAATGGCCTTCATTTCACAATAGGTTAGAAATGGACTTAAAGGGCAGCGGTGCAGATGCCTCCACCCAAGCCAGGGCTCAGAAGGGATAGGTACAAGTGAGTACAAAACTGTTTGCTTTCCCTTTCCCTTGCATTACTGTGGGATACCCACAAACATTTAATTAAAGCTATTGTATGCATGCTTAACTTGGAGATATCTGTGGTTCCTTGAAACCATTACACAGGAGCACCAAAGAAATTACAAGGGAGTCACTGAAGGAAAATACAAATGAATTGGAAAAGCATAGCAACCGGAGAATACATTTCCCATAATACAACAGTCAAAGGTCATGAGATCACAGATGCTCAGTTGCTCATGCATATCTTCTATTCTCTCCACTTGCATGCTTGCTCCGGAGAGGGCAAAGATTTAATGAGGATGGGGCTAGCTTTAGCAGTTCTCACCCTTCCTCACACCCTACATCTGAAAGAGCATTGAAAGCCTCTTTGAAGTTGGAATAGACACACATTGAACTGTCCCAGTGCACACATACAATCTGGGGTTTTCTCATCAGGTACAAAAATACAAGGTGACCGTTCTCTTCCGGCTGCCCTGGATGTGAACAAAGCTGTTGAATCAAAGGCTTGTTGAATTTTGGGGGTGGAAAGAAGTTTCTCCATTGCACGTCTTTTCAGCCTGCAGTAGCAGCCCTTCTCAGAATCTCACAGTTTCTATTAGTCAGTTCATTTTTCCTAGCTGCTTAAGAAGAAATCCTGTTCAGACGAAACAGTGCACTATTTGCAGGAAGCTTGGCAGGGTCAAAAAGTGACTGTAAAACTGATCTCTTCTTAAAACACATACCGTATCTGCTCTGATGTAGATACTGTTAGAACTCGGCAATCTCTGATTTGCTATTGAGGTCTTGAAGGTGATTTCAGAGTCAGATTTGTTCAACTTGGTGACATTGCAAGTGTTATCACTTGTCATTAGCAGAGCTAACTTAGTTGCTCCAAGTCCCACTTAATCTATCCAGCTCACTACGCACAGCTTCTGACCTACTTAGTCACTTCCTGTCTTTGATTTTCGCCTTAAAGGCTCTTTTCTGTGTTGGCCTGTGACTGCCATTTAATCTTAATCAAACTTCCTTGGACTTCCATTACTGTCAACTACAACTCCTCTCACCATAATACCCACCCTTCTGAGTGCAAGAATATTGATTTACAGCCAACAGTCTGCCTCTTCTCTTGTGCTCCAAGTTCATCTTTGCTTTGTTTTTCTTCCTGTATGAGTCACTTCTTCCCCCTCTCTGAGACACTGTGCTGCGTTTTCGGTTCCCCTTGGTCTGTCAGTGGCTGAGAGGCTGCTGTTGCACGCCTTTACTGCAGAGATCTGGTGAGTGTTACCACGTGTGCCCAGCTACCACGTGCAGATTCGGAAAAAGCTGAACATGAAGAAATTGAGTTGGCCACAGGCTGCTACAGAAGGTCAGCTAGTTTAATATGCTTTTGCCTCTGACCAGAAATGACGACCTACTCTGTTCCCTTATGCCTTTCTTAAGAGCTATTTACGCAAAACACAGCTGTTCGGTCTACGCCTCCCAAACCTAGCATCTTCCCTGCTATTTCAGGGCACCTGTTAACTATACAGATGCTGTGAGGTGGGTATCAGCTCAAGGACTTTCCCAGTTCTCACTGGTTCACTCATGCTACAGTAACATGCCTTTGAAATAGACGTCTTCAGCTAGTTTCCTTCTATGACCAGAATCCAATTTAAAGACATTAGTCCAGTACTGTGGTGACTTTTGCCTGCAGAGGGGCACTCCTGAGCTGGTGAGGTCTGTTGTTTTTCAGGCTTCTTTCACTAGCACAGAGAAGTTCAATACTGTGGCCCTATGCTCTTTGAATGTCAGATACAAAACATTTGATGGCAATGGCAGCTGTGGGTAGCACGTAGGAGATATTTGTTCAGTCTCTCCTTACACATATGCTCACTCCCTGCTCTTTTTTCAATATACCCAGTTCTGCTTTTCCCTCTTCCTCCTACTTCTGTGCTCATTGGCCCTCATACTCTTGGTTTTTGTTGTTGTTGTTAACATATGGAGGTTATATGATCCATCACTGAGTGCAGCCTTGTCCTCTTAATAAGCATAAAATACCATACGTTTGGGAAGGAGGAATTAGCTACAGGCCGTTCTCATTAAGCCTCTCCAACTTATCTCAGCTTAAATTTGAACTGCAGTCACTATGCGGCATTGTAAGTTGAAAACAACCACTTGAGCCCTTTCCAGTGAGGCTTTGAGTGGCCCTGATACTAGGCATGGAGGAGAGATAAGCAGCGCATTGAAGTTGTAGTATCGCTGTAGCTGAGGGCAAGGAGTGAATGGAAACATACCCTCCCTCTGGCACTGCCTGGCTCTGGACGAGGGGAGAGGAACGGGCCGAGCAGCTCGGGTTCACACGCGTGGTGGGAGCCTGCGGCCTCCCAGCTGATGACAGATTAGACTCAGGGCCTGGTTAGTGGGAAGACCATGATTAGACCTCAGCAGCATCTGTCTCTAGCACTAAAGGAATTACTGCTGCAGGCTGCGATTTTCTCAGCAAACTGTAATTATACCAGGAACCTCATTCCTGCTGTTTTTCTTGACAACTTAAGTGAAAAAAAAAAAAAAAAAGTAGGTGAGGGTGCAGGGAAGCAGAAACTGAAAGGAGCAGGAGAGAGACACCTGTTTATTTTTGTTTAACTCGCTGAAGCCGTCCTGCTGTCCACCTGAAGTTGATAGGACACGTCTTCTCCATTCACTTATGCCCCATGGCATCTTACATGAGTGTGGTGGTGGTTGCAGAAGGTGCCATACCAACCTCTGCCCTGGCAGTGCCCCCTCCCTCCTCCCATGGGAGCAGTGGTGCGAGGTGACAGACTCTGATCATGACTGTTCTGAGGACACCCCTGGGAAGGTATGGCCTGGGCAGAAGTGTGGGATATTGGATATTGGGCAGGGGGAGTTTGAACTTTACTCCCAAAGGCCCTGTCTAGACTAGGATTTAAGAGTTTGAGCTTAAAAAGTTTTAGGTTATATATAGTAACTGTTTTAAAAGATGTAAAAAAGGCAGCGTAAGTTTGAACTCCCAATAACACCTGGTAAATTTTGCCAAAATAACAACATCAAAAAGAGCAAGATTTCTTTGCAAGATTTCTCTACCAGAGAAAAACTTTTTGTTTGTGCAGTTGTAACCCCATAGAAGACACTTTGCCATTAGTGTTTTCTTTTCTCAGAATATAAGAAGAAACAGATTTTTTTTTCAATTTAAATCTAGGAGAGGAGGAGAAATATCTGAAAGTAGAGTTTGCCAATGTAGCTTTACTATCTAATACTTAAAAAGCAGACAAGGTCAAAATGATTCAAACTAATCTATGTGCTCCTTTCTTAACTTTCCTCGGGGCTTTAATGTGACTGTTTAGTATACTTTGAAGGCAAGAGTGTCTTGTCTATGTTAAACATTTTTTACATCAATGCTGTACTGCTCTAGAAGAAAGCAGAATTGTTCCTTACCAGCACGTCTGCCCTCCATCCCACAGCATGTCTGGCAGCTCAGCCAGGGATGAGAGCGTGGCAACGGGAACTCGACCCTTAGGGCTGAAAGCACCGGGAGGCAGTATGTTGGCAGGCAGATCGCCGTCTCCAGAGCCAAGTCTCTGCAGATACTGGTGGGAAAGACACACATCTGGAGTTGTCTGGAATTGGCACGAATTGCTGTGGACCAAGAGGAGAGAAAGGAAGGGTTAGAAGGAAAGTGGAAAGAACACTTCTTACACATATCGCTTTCTTTTCCGTCTGCTTGTGTGCTCGTGCTAGTGTGCTGTGAGCTATTAAACAGCTGCAGTGCTCTGCCCCAGAAGGGACTGTGTTTCAGTAGAGATGGAGAATGATTGCTATAGCTAAACGCTTTGGGAGCCCCCTAGAATGAAAGGGGCAATAGGAATAATGTTTCTCTGATTTACTGTTACGCTCAATGCACTTGGACCGCAGCGCCTGGGGCAGCAGCCAGAGACGCTGTTCTGGCTACTCAGACCCAAAGCCCCTGGCAGGCAGTGGGTACTGCTGGGTACTTCTGACTCATCTTTTGTGCAGTAGGTGCGTCCCTCTTGTCTTTTGCCTTCCAGGCAGAACCTCCCAACTTTCCATGCTGGTGTTTGCAGACTGCAAGACTTTGTAGCTTGGGGAGATAAGCATAGCGAAGGAGGACCAGGAGAAGGAGGAGCAGGCGTATTGTGACTGCCAAGGACCGAGCAGAAGAACATTTTTTTGCATCCATTCAGACGCTCAGCTATTTCCTGCATTATTCCTGCAGTCAGCATGCTCCACCTGCTTTTACTTAACCTTTTCCTGTTTACGCCTTCCAAAAACTTTCTGGTGAAATCACTAATCTGCCACAAAATCAGTCTTCACAGTCTCTTTTGGGCAGGCTTCACTAATTTTTTTCTCTCTCCTCGGTATACATACCTTTCAGACTGAGGAGCTGTGTGCTGTGTGTGCATGTCTGCATGTAAGTGTGTGTGCATGGAGTCAGTTGTGTCAGGAAAGTATGTGCTCGCTCAGAAGTTCTTTCTGTCTCCATGTGCCCCCTTTTTTCTTCTCCTGGTGCTCGCTGCTTTTTGCAAACTTGAACAAGCAGTAGCACTGAAGGCAGGTTGCCCTTTCTGTAGAACAGGGGGCTCCAGATATTTAGAGGAAAGACTCTTACCGTTACTTTCAAGTGTCTGAGACCTCTCCCACAAACAAGGGATTTGTTCCCTGTATAGCTTTCCCAAGCTTCAAATTATTTTGTATCTTTGAAAAAAAGCGAGGCAATTTCTTCTAGTCTGCTGTTGAGTTTCTCAAATGTGAAAGGCAAGGTGTGAGGGGCAGGAAGAATCAACCAAAGTAAAATAAATCTCTTTCTTACAGTGTAGATGGCTCCCACGAGTCCCCATCTCACAGCTAGTCAGCATGCTCCACCTCCACTTCTTGTAGAAATCATAGAAAAGCATGCACGCCTCAAGTCTACTCTCCTTAGCCATACTATAGATAACACTGCAACCACAACTAAAATCAAATTTATTTGTCACTGCTTTTACTGTTTGTTTATTTTTTGTATTTCTCTTCTGGAGCAGTGAAAATAGATTCTTCAGTTTCCTCTCTGGTTCTCATGCTCTTGCACAGCGCTGCAATGTTTGGGTTGCGGTGAGCACTGCAGGGGAATGTTCCCTTCTCAAAATAAATCATGGAAACATTTCTGTTGGAATCAGGGCTTGTAGAAGTTTATTTTTTTTTTTAATAAGAAGAATGTCGGGCCAACTTTGACCTGCCACCATATCCCTTTAAAGGGAATGGGCTTGTGATGCATGTCAGAGTATATATACTGAAGTATATATATGAATATGTATATATATGTGGAGGGGTGTGTGTATATATATATATATATATACAAGCACACATATACATATATATATAACATGCCAGTTATACTGGTATAACTGAGTACTGAAATCATCTTCTAAGAATGCTGGACATGTTGGCCCTGTCTCCGTCAGACAGATCTGCAAATTCCTTAACTGGCCGTCCTGCAAGTCAGCGTAAGCCAGGGTGCTTAGTCTGCTGACTTGGGCATAGAAGGTCTATAAGCGCCCACTGGCACTGGCACTGAGCTGTTTCACACTTCTGTAATTCTGTTGATGGGCTCACATGCACACAAGTTTCTGAATATTTTAAGAAGAACGCTAGACCCCCTGTTTTAACTGTGATATTAATATGCACGGGCAGCACTTCTGTATGGGCTAGGAGATATGGTCTGGGCATTGCTGATGTCCAGGCAGCTGTCTGCTGTGGGCATAGCACAACCCCACTTAAATCGGAGTTTGTTGAAGTATCCTTCAAGCTGTCTGTGAGCAGCTTTTGAACTTTCTTTTTAATCAGGAAAAGGAAGCAGTTGTTGTCTGCACAGAAGTGTCTTTCAGATTGGCCCAAGTATGTAAAATGGTTACTTTGGTTCCCATCCAGCCCAATTCATTCAATAGTTTGTGTCAGGGTACTTGTCACCAGTGGCATTTGCCCAGGGTTAGTCACACCCACCCAGGCAGTGATCTGAGAGAGCCTTCAAATCTTTTTCATCTTCATTTAATAGGGTACAGCCCTGGTAAATTCATGACCGTATTGTACAACACAGCTCTTCTTACAGCTGCTCCTTTTCTTCTAACCAACGTTCAGCCCAAGAGGCAGCTACTTCCAAAAGAGACTCTCTGGTTCAGTGCCCGTCTTTGTTTTCCAGATGTTTCTTTCACCACACCACTTTCCGGTTACACTGCAAATTTGGGTGCGCTCAAGATATTTTTGCCTCCCTCCTCCACCACAAAAATGGAGGAAAGCTGAACTATATGAAAACGTAGTGAGAATGTGACTCTTGGGGAAAATGGCAGGGAGGTGTAGAGGACCATGCAGGACTCTTTCCAGGAAATGGGTAGAAGGTTCATCACATGAGTCACTGAAACCTTAGATGACTAAATTCTTGAAGAATAAACTGTCAGGAATATGATACTGGACAGGGCAGTTGCAGGGGGAGAAGAAAACTTCTTAAATAGCTCTTGTTTGGTTTGTTGTTCGTGATTCATTCCTGAGGAAATTACTGCATCTTTGGCCAGGGACAGGGGCAGTGTGCCGGCGGTGCCATCCCTCCTGCACAGAGGCAGCAGGCCAGGCGTGCTGGGGTGCCCAGTGCCACTGCTCCAGGCCCCAGCCCTCCTGCCGGAGGGGCTGAGAGGGGATCAGGAGCACTCCATGGCCATCCTGCCTAAGTGAATAAAGTGAGACAGGGTCACTAGTGCACATATGCCACCTGAATCGATTTGCCGCTCTTTTTGTATACCAGCAGTTATGAGACCAAGAGGAAATGAAGGTATTAAAACTCTAATTCTAAGCTCCTTTTAAAAATTTTTCTTCCTCTACCTGCTCCAACCAGTAAACCAAGCTGTATCAATAAAATTGGCCCAAAGCTCTGAATTTGGATTTCAGAGAAGGTCTTAAGATTTTAAGTGCCAGTAACAACAGAAGCAGTCAGACTCCCTCCACAGCTACCTCCAGAGGAGCTGAACCAGCATTAGCAGCAGCGGGAAATGTTTGCAGTAGTATCTGAGTGTGGCGAAACCCCAATGTTCCAGCACACTGCTGCCAGTTCCCATTTTGGTGAGCTTGACCCAGAGCATTTAACGTTTCAACATTAGTTCTGCGTCTCATAATGCCATTTACGTAATGATCGCTCATTTGGTTCCCATTAAAATCATCGTATTTCTTCTGCAAACCACTGCTTGTAAAAATCAAGCCACCCAGTTTTTCATTAGATTGTAACACAGGAAATAAATAGTCTGTCTGTAGGATGCACGCTGTAATTCTCAAACAGAGAATAGGGGTCTTTCCTTCCCCTCTTGGACATACAAAGTTCAGATCTCAGAAGGAGGAATGAGAAAGATCTGTTAAGGGTTGCTGAATCTGTCTCCTGCAAAAACACAACGTAGTTACTCCCCAGTAGATGTTCCTCAGATACTATATTGATAAAAAGACAGTCTACAGCTCTTTGTAGTTGGAGTGGCAAGAATGCTTTTAAAATTGTAGAAATGGTCGGTGTAGCGCTCACGGGTCGTCCCAGCGCCGCTACCTTTCGAGGCAGCGCAGAACGGTTCCTTGTATTATATATACCAGCACTTTGAAGAATTTAGTTTCAAATGTCTCAAACAATGGGGGTTTCACCGCTTCCTGTGGGAGCCTGCTCTGCAGCCTAACTCGTTTCACCATCTGGAGTGTTTTCCTGAGTGTCTGCCCGCTTTTAACTTTCTTTTAATTGTGTACCCACTATTTCTCCTTAGAGGTGGCTCGCCAAAAGTTTCTATTTTGTGAAATTCATGTTACGTGATGCTTTTTTAGTTTTTATGAGGATCAAGAAAACCCTGAAGGATTGATGGCTTCTTGTCTTTGCTTTTTCTTCCTCAGAAATAATAATAAGTAATTAATAATGTAGTACTGCTTTTCTAGCCATTCATCTCAGCGATTTACAAGGAAGGTCAACGTTGTTGTGCTCTTTTTACAGATGGGAAAAACTGAAGCACAGGGCAGGAAACAACTTGCCCAGGATCATTGAATGAACCCGTGGCAAGACTTGGATTTTTAACCAGGTCTCCACAATTGTGCCCTACTTTTTCTTTTTCTTTTTTTTGTCCAGTCCAGTTCCCTTTGGCTTTGTTGGAGTACCTAGGAAGGACAAGCTTTCCATGAACTTTATTCAGAATTGTCATATTGTAACTGAAAGGTCAGCTTGTTGAATATTTAACAGTTACTATCTTTCCAATGTGTTGGTTAAGCATCCTAATTAAGTAGTGATACATAAAACCAACAAAGCATTTTAACAGACTGATTAAGTCCCTGGGGCCTCTGAGCTGAATTTCCTTCAGCTAGCCTGTGTTTTCCCGGTTGCGGATTGTCCAGATTGAACACAGTATCTATCAAGCACACTCTTATCAGTGCACTGCAGGGAGATTTCCTTCCTCCTCGGTGCCACCATGCTTACTTCACCTGTCATATTTCCCTTAGCTGTGGTTTTCGGTAAGCGTGTTTCTCAGAATCTGGATAGTTGCTAAATTATAAATCTTCCAATTTGGAACAGGAGCACCGCAATCTGTACACCACGATGCAGTGGGTAGAGGGCGATACCCAGTCTAGCACTCAACAGCCTCACCTGGCTATCAGAAGCAGCCTGGCCTTAGCAGCACAGAGCTGCCGGTGAGCTGCTAGCAGGCAGGGTGTTTCTCCTACCTGCCTTAAAACATCTGCCTGTTTGGCCTGTCATTTCAGTGAATACCTGCACGGGGACTAGATCTGCCTGAGCACACAGTAAGACAAGTTTTGTTCCTGACCTCCCATGGGAATGGCCGGGGAAGGCAGCCACAGCTGTGTGCTCACACTCCGACCTGCAGGGGTCCCACGCTGAACTGACAGCACCCATCATGTGCGAAGTGCAGCGCTCTGTATGGATCCAGAAATGTAAAATTAGAGCTCTCCGTAGCCAGAGCTGTATCTGAGGGATAGCACATAGGTCTTCCTGGCTGCTGACCACTTTCAAAGTATGCCAGTAAGTGAAGAAGCCCTTACCATCTCAGTTATTCCCCACACTGCTCCTTCAGGCCTCCTTTGTTCCAGATATTGTTGAGACAGTGTCTGAGGACTTACCGAAAGCTGCAAGACTGCTGTAGGTCACTGAGCACGTTGTATTTGCTTTCAGATTGAGTTTGAGAAATTACCAGTGGTGTCATGCCTATGCCTCCTAGCCATGTGAATAGAGGAAGCTAAGAAGCAACAATAGATTACATAAAGCAGGGAAATCCCCCTCAAACTTCTCCCAGACTATCTCAAACTGAAGTTGATTTGCATACAGACACTACAAATAACTTTGCAGTGGCTTCTAGCTCCATGAAAGGGTTACATGTGCTTGCCTATAATCATTTAGGCCAGTTCCACCAGTTGAATCGCTCAGAGAAAATATAAAAGGCTGAATCAGAGCCTGTATAGAAATCTAAGCAGTTTTAGGTAGCATCAGCCTACTTCAGGTAAGGATACAACTCGGTAATGCTATTGCACTCAATGGGAAATGTTCAATACCTATTAGTAACTAGCAGTTATTCCAGAAAAACAGTGTTAAAAAGCTACGTTAAGCTTTATAATTTGTGATTATGGATTCTTCAGCTAAACAGCTTCCTCTACAAACTCTGTTTGGTGGAAAATGGCCCTTACTGAAAACCAGAAAAAAGCTATAGTATCCTGTAGCTGAAACCTATGGCCAGCTGCTTTACAAAATCTGAGACTCATTAGGCCTGGAATTCCTGAGCGATGCTGTTCAAAAAGCAGTGGTGTTAAACAGACTTGCAAAATTCCCATGATTTTTTAAAATGTTATGGTTTAACAGAAACAAACAAGTGAACAAAAAAGAGATAGCATATTGAAAATGCTTATTTGCTGGGTTATCTCACACAGAAATGTATTTGGTTAATATGACACTACAAAAATCTTTTATGTTATCTTTGATGGACCAAGAATGACAGTGTTTACAAGCCTAATACATCATGACTATGGAATGCCTAAATTCTTCTTGAAGACAGACAGTATTTTCTGTTCCCTTTCTGAGAGAATGGGCTTTTGGCGTTTGGGGGGTTTGTTTGTTTGTTAGTTTTAATAGGATAAGAATACAGAGTTCTCAAAGGCTGTTTCTTTGGAAAGAATTTGCTCATCTACTCCCTTTCCTATCTTTCTATTGAAACAAGTTCTCAGATACATTTCCTGCCAGCCCTCTCCCAAAGCTAGACAGAGTATAGACAAGTGCACTGATTCTTTAGGCTCTCCCAGTAAATTCATAGAAGGATTTTCTGTACATTTTCTGGGTTGTCAAGCCAACTCTACGTTAAAATTAAGAATAGTTGGGTAGGGATATAATTTTAAACAATGCTGTAGGTGCTTTGCAGTAAATACCAAAGCTGTTTTAAACCATCTTAGAGGTGCTTTTGTCAGTATAGTATATTTCCCTTGAGGAATTCATCAAAGGTGTGTTGGCAAAAGTGGGATTTGTTCTACCTGCATTAGGGTTATCATCGTTGTCAGTATAGTTATACCAGGACAGCTGTGAGCAATTCTTTTCTATTGTAGTTGCTTTTCATATAGTTAATAAACAGGGCTAGAGAGGAGGAGGAAAACTGAGAAACATCTTCCCTTGACAACCTCTGTAAGCCTTGTGTTTCTTCTACAATATCACCTCTGTTAATATTAATAATGTCATGGCCTGTTGCAGTGGAATACCTTGCCTTTCACCCCCCTTCTTTCAGCTTTATTGACTTTCTTCAATGCTTTCATACAGAACAATAGGAATCAGCCCAGGTATGAACTGGCTGTTCTGCAGAGTCCTTCAGGTAGCTGAGGTCTCCCTGCGCTACTATGGAGCTTGTCTCAATGGGTCAGCTGTAGAAATCAGAAGAGGAGGAGTACATGTTTGAATAGGCCTGGGACACCTTGCAACAGAGTTAATAGCAGCAAACATGAGGACATGACATAATCTGACTGTTGATTCTTTAGTACCTTGGATATTTCGTTCCTGATAACTGTGTGTGTTTCTTCAGTTTGTGTTCTTTTCATCAACTTGCAGGTAGATCAGGAAGGCTTTCATTTTGTTTTTCAATATCTCCTCTCACAAAGAACAGTCCATTTTCGGCATAAGGTGTCTAATCACAGTAATATAATATCCTGTATTTACATAGTAAACTTCATCCCAAAGCACTTTACAGCCTGGCACTAACATAGGACTAAGATTAGAAGAGAAGCAGCTCATACTGGTTAGGAAGCAGGCTCTGCTCTCAGCCTAGGTATTAGGAAAGCACATAGGGTGGAGCCACAATATTTTCTCTGAATCCAAGGCAATTTACTAATAGTTGGAAAATATATTGGTTTAAGCCGTGCTCTGTTTAACTCTAGGAAATGTGTTTGAACTGCAGAAAATAAGCTGTAGTAGAGAACATCAGTCCTCCTGCACATCCTGTTCTCTGTTGATAGGCACCAAATACCAAAAAACAGTTTTATTGGAAATCAATGTGATGCAAAGTTCCTCAGCAAGTATACACTGGCCTTTGGAGAGCTCTGCCAAAGGATGGTAAAGGGCCCTGGCCTATTCTAAGGTTTGGCTCCACAGCACAGAAGTAGCATCAGAAACTTTGCTAGCCAGAATGAGAATGGGAGTCTGGACGTTGGTAACTAGAAGGACAGCCAGGCAGGCAGCAGCAGGAGGATGGTTACATAAAAGTCAGTCCATTTTCAGCAAGTCTGTGAAATTAATTCATACTGAACTAACTACCTTGATTTGTTTTGTGGATTAAACAGGTTTCCAAGTGGTTGTTCGCTGGAGGAAATAGTAACTTTGTGATGTCATTCTGACACACTGGCATTGAAGTGTTTCTCTTTATTGTGTGTTTCAGATGGAAAGGATCAAACAAATCTAACCTTGGAAGGAACCAATCCTGCCCTGCAGACCATACGAGTGAGGAACAGTGCCTTGAAAGATACTTTACTTGATGCTGCTTTACCCAAAACTACTGGTGAGACTCCGAGCAATACATCCAACCTATAGAAAGGACAAATAGAACCTCCACTAAGAAATGAATGAATGAATGACAACATTGGTTTTCAAAGATCTGGTGAAGCAGGTGGTGGGCATTCTTCTTCTTTTGTCTCTTCAAAAACTAACTTTAAAACCAAGTGCTGCTCTTTGTATGTGCGGGGCCATACTTAACTCTGAACTTAGGAAAATCCTATATATTGTTCAGGTTAATTTAAGTGAAATAGTAATAAAAGCCTCTGAACAACACACATGCTACTGAAGAAGCATAGGACACACGTGCCTTCCTAATTCACCCCGTCACCTCACCAGTGTGGAGGAATCAACAGTGAAACACACAAGAGTGCTTGATGTCCACAACCCATAACATGCTGAAACGGTCGCTTCTGCTTTTGAAGAGAAATGATAAACCCACTCATTGGCTTGGTTAAGAAGCAATAGTTCAGTGAGCTCCTGTTCCTGTAACTCACTGGAAAGTCATCAGAGATGATGTAACAGAGTTGCTAATAACCGGGCTGTGACGGTTCAACATGGAAGGAGAACAGGTAGCAATCCAAAAGGTGGGAAGATCAGTGTATATTACAGCTGCTTAGCTTCCTCTGTCTTCACGGCACTTTTAAAGTATTCACAATATGACTGCAAACCACAGAACTATTTACTCACCTTACAGACTTAGGGAATGTGTGACTTGCTCAAGGCCGCTGAAGGCATCGCTTGCTGTGCTGTGATCAGGATCAGGTTGTTCCCAGCTCTCAAGCCTCACATCCCTAAGGGAAGGCCATGGGTTCAGTTAGTGCTGGGTGCCGATGCACAGTGGACGTTGGCCCGAGAGGCTGGTGGCTGGTTCTGTCCTCTGCAGTCACAGGGAAAGCCTCCCTGAGCAACCTCTTGAAAAGCAAGAGTAACCTGTACAGAAATATGGGAAGTCTGGAGTACTGCCGAAGTGGCTGTAGGTTGCCCAGCAAGGAAATCACCTGCAGTGGGGCCACCTGTGGTAATAAGGTGAGCAAGTTGCCGTTGCCATCTGCTGTTTGCTAGGCCATCTTTGGGTGATGAGAGAGTTCCTAGGGAGCACACGGCCCATATTAAAAAGTACTGCACACCCTTACCATGGCAGTGCAAGTCTCTTGCAGCTCCTCAGTCTCTGAGGAGCTGATGGGATGTGGAAGCTGATGTTGTGTCACTCACAGCCACCAAACAGGATGGCATGGAGAAGGCTACTCTGCAGCTATCTGGTTACACGCCCACTCATGAAGCTTTGGGCTCTCCTTTAACAAGGAAGTTTCCATCACAACAGGGAAGTTACTCCATTTCAATAAGCTACTTTTAAAAGCTAATGACGTTTCACCTTGGGGAAGAGCAATTCTCCAGCTTCAGCGTTACAAGTTTTGTGCTTTGAAGAGACCTTTGTAAAATTTAATTTTAATTTTGTTTTAACTGAAGTTTAGTTTTTCTTCTGGACAGTGCTGCGCTACTGGCCGTTCAGTCAAATCCTGCTGAACTTACTTGTAGCCATTTTATCTGGGTATCTTGTAAATATTTGGTAGAGCACTCAGACACAGGAGTGTTTTTTTGCTCTTACAGTCACATGCCTGGTTCCAGGACCTTTCAGAAGCACAAAAGGCTGAAGGCAGGGAAAATTCCACTGAGACGCATTCAAGTCTCCAGGGAGAAACTGCACTCTGTTTAGACTACAATTTCTTATTGCTGCCTCTCCATTTTTTTAAAAACATGGAAGGATAGAGAAGGGAAACTGGAGGGTTGGGGTTTTTATTATTATAAACAACGAAATGCAAGCACTGTTTCACTCAGGTCTCTCATATTGCAGGACCATTCGCGGTTGGAGAGGGAGATAAGTTTTTTAATGCTCTCTGCACTACCTGGGAAATTTCCATCCAAGTTCTAAAATGTTTTACAAACATTATTGAATTAAAACTTAATCCCCTTCTCCTCAGGCCCATGAAGCAAGTACTAAATATAAGTTTAAAGACAGGGCTAATGAGACTAAAAAGTTGTGCTTTGCCTGAAGTCACTTGGGCGGTGTGGCAAGTGGACTCGGGTCTTTGAGTTCCAGCTTTCTACCTTACACCACAGACAACACACATTCCCTCCCTTTTCAAGGCTTGCTGTACTTCCCCTTCTGGGATACAGTGAAAACGTGCTGGCATCACACCTTGAGATAACCTTGGAACAGAGAGAGTACTCACAGCTGCTGTCCCATGGGATTAAGACGTCGAAAAGATCAGAGAGGGATGTGAGGGGGGTGGGAGAAAGCAAGTCACTGCTGTGTCTGCCTTGGGCATGTTCTGCCTCTGCTGCTGCCAGTGGGGTTGGTGTACTATCAGGCAGTACCTCCAACATCTTTGTGTGTGCTTCCATATAATATTCAGGCATGACTGTGGTAAAAATGCCATAATCAAAGAGAGAACTTGGATGACAAGAAAATTGGAGAGATGAGCCACTCCTGTATTGAATATATGTGATTTCATTATCCTTCTGTATGTGACCTGCATTTCTTACTGCTTCTTCTTATCAGTATCCCACAACTACTGCTGCAGCAATCCTCTCTCATGTTTTCAGAAGAGTGGGATAATCCATCAGCCAGTTCCTCTCCAGTGGTATGAGTCAGGGTTTTACCAAGGGCATTAATGGGCAGTTGAAGAGAGTTGTTCCCAACAGGGCTGAGCAAAAAGCAACGTGAACATAAGCCATGAAGTGGAAGAGAAGGAAACAAATATATAGATTTAAAGGGTTTGAATTATTTCTTTTCCCTTAGCTTCTTTCCTTGCCCACACGGATCAATAACCAGGCGTGCAAAAGGTGGAAATGTGTTGATAGTGGCTGGCGTAAGCGTGACTGAGAGCTTCTCCTACTGTGCGAACAAACCTGAAGTCAGTAGCCCCCCAAACCAGATCGGTGTGTACCAGCTATTCCAGCCCTTGTAGGTGAGAGATGCTGGGCGAAAAATCAGATCACAGTGCAGCAGTCTCCTCCCGTCTCTCCTGTGACCCTGCAGTGTACCCCGGCACTAGTGCCTTTGGCCTCTTCACACTGTTACCTTTTGTGACAAGGCCCCAGCACTTGTCCTCGGGTTCGCTTTCCTCACGCAGACTCGCTGCGTATGCTGTGCACAGAGCTCATTTCATTCCCCGCTGAAAGGCAGCCAGGCCTGAGGTGAAACATGGCAAGCGCTTTGCCATGCCTGGCAACTCCAGGCAGCTGCTGAAAACAAGCAGGAAAAAAAGCAGTGTACAAACACAGGGGAATTTTCACATAGGCAGGATGTAATTAGCAGAGCTGGAATTTGGCCAGGACGCTGGGGTTAAAACGCTGGCTTGCAGGTAACACACTGGGGTATTTCATAATTCAAATGCTCAGGATCTCCCGTTTCCATCTTACCTGGAAGATGTCAGAAGACCGTTCCCTATTTAATGTTCCTGGGCAGCTCTCGAACATCTGACACAAAGGAAAAAGTGTCTAATGGTGCTGCACCTGCAGTGCTTCTCCACCAGCAACTGCCCACCGCCAACAGGAGCTGAAAGGATCACATCCTGACAGGGCTACGGCTGCATCGTGGTAAGACACCACAGCTGCCTCCATGCCTTGGGGTTTACTCCACCCTTAACTCTCATTACTCATTCTTCAGGCCCCAAATTCCCACCAAACAGAAAGAAAAGATGATGAAATTATGGCAGCCCCTCACACGTAAAACACAAAAGAGAGAATATCACCATTAGGTGCTGCTTCAACCTTACTCTCTGCCACTTGAAATAGTACCAAATTGCTATCGGACAACAGAGAATTAGATGAAACGTTTCTCCTCAGTGCAGATGAGTGAGCTTTTCCAACTGGCCTTGCCGGTAATACACAAAATGTTAAGAGCTCGTGCCTCCTCTTTCCTTCCAGCAGAGAAATCACGTTCAAAGCAGCAAAACATTTTTTTCCCTTCATGATCTCACTTTCCGTATAAGCAATCTTTGTGTTTACTACGAGGATGTTGCATGTCCACAAAAGGTCAAGGAAGTCATTCATGAACCTTATGTGTGGAAAGTCCGCATGATGTTTCTACTATGATGCGGCCCACAGCCTGAATATAAATAATTGCAAACCTTTAACCCCTCATCCATCAGACCTGCAGACCGCATGCCGTTCGAAGAGCTGACTTCCTTCCTGTGGTGCAGTGCATGCAAGCAAAACAAGAGGTGTTCCTCCCACCCAAGAAAGCATAATCTCAGCATCAGCAAGTCAGAAAAAAGGGACCCCTCCTATGCCTGTGAGGGCTCCCCGTATCAGCTTTTGTTTTCTTTGGGGTTTTTTCTACACCCAGGCTGCCGTGCAAGTCCCCCTCTGTCAAGTGTTGCTTAACACAACCACCGAGCAAACTTGCTGAGAGCACCTCAGTCAGTGGGATGACAAACCTACAGACTGGCTCCAACGGCAAAGTGAGCTGGAGGGAGGAAAGTACGGGCAGCTGCAGGCAACAGGAAATCCAGCACTAATAAATAAAATGTTCTTATAGCCAGAAAGAGGAAATAAACAGCAACAGCACAAACTGAGAGGACAGAAGAGAGGAACACAGCATAACTGTGGGGCGGGAATCACTGCATTACAGTGAGCTTATTTTTACAGAACATCGTCCCGGTTTGTTATGTGTTCAGACTGCAAAAAAACAGTGGGGGAATGGGAGGACTGCTCAAAGAGAGGGTCTCTATCAGAAGAAGTTGTCAACAACCACTGCAATTAAGGAAGCAGCCAGAGAACACACAACCTGAGCTGCCGCCAAAGTGAAATGAAAGCATTTTTTGTTTGCAGCCATAGCCCCGAAGGATAATAAAAGATGCTTCCACCGTGCCAAGTGAGGAGCTGCAGGGACACCGTTTCTAGACGGCAAATGCCCTGCTCCCATCTTTCCAAAATTACACGCTCTGGGGAGGCAGCAAGTTACTCTTCCTACGTGCGCTTTCGAAGCACATGCCCGCACACCCTGTCGGACTGCAGCCGCCGCCTCAGGAGGCCACCGGGCAGGTGAGCCCCCAACCACCATGGTAACGATGGAGGTGGCATAGCCTGAGCTCTGCCCCCAGCCGATGGGCTGTTCTGGCACTCCTTGGTCCAGATTGCTGAATCAACAACCCTTAATTTTTCCCCCTCGCGCTCAGCTGTGGGTGCGCCACGGCCCCACGGCATTGTCACCACCAGTGGGAGCTGCCGCATTCAGAAGAGCTGCGCCCCGCTCTCCCCCCAGGGGTGGCTGCTGGTGCCTTGGCAAGGAGCTTCGTGCACGGCATGCTGGAACAGTACTCTTCTTGCTGCTGGTAGCATCTTTCACCTGGAACGGCCACGTGGCCTGTGCCTGTGCGGCAGTGGGTGGGCTGGCAGAGCCGAGGGGGTCGGCAGGGACCTTCTCAGCCATGGGACGGTATCGTGAGGCTTTCACTGGTGGCTGTAGAAACTCATGCAGGTTCAGCGAAGGGAAAGAAGTCATTCACAAATTGCATGCATATTTCTGAATTCATTCATTGAGTGGCGTTTGCCTTTCATCCTCCCCCCGAGCCCCGCGTGTGTTGCTGGCATTCTCTCCCAATCCCATATCACAATTCTCAGGTCTGCGCAAGCCACGGCCTGCCAATGGAGCCCACGGTCACTGGACCCCCAGCCCAGGTACATGAAAAGTTACGTGCAAAGGTTCAGCGCTTTCTCCTGACGACAGCCCCCATTCCCATGCATCCCCTGCAGTATTTTCCTCATAAAGTGCCAGAGAAGCTTTGCACCGGGCAGGGTGCTAAGGAGGTAGCTACATAGTCCAGCATTTCCAGAGTCTTTGCACTCTCTCCTAAGGTGTAAATACAAGCAGTGGAGCCAAGTGAATGTCTGACAAGGCTGCCATTTATACCTGAAGGAAAAAAAGAACTGCTGCTTTCCAACCAAATGCATATTGCTGTTGCCTCACTTTCTCTAGCCCAACCACCGTCCTAATCATTAATTGCTTCAGCAGGGTATGGAAATCACGTCTTAAAGCCTGTATACAGGGTACACAGCTATGATCCAGTATAATTTTAACCTTCACTGGACATTGCCAATATGTTTTTCACTAGGGAATCAAAAAGAAAATACAGTTGTTTCCCTAAAGCCTTCCATTACCAAGTTCTAGATGATAGTGTGGGTATTTAATACATCACAAAACCTGTGAAGGTGACAAAATATTTTCTTTCACATCCCTCCTACCTGTGAGACATCAGAGAAAACACATGCTTTTGGAGAATCTCAAATGGAAGTGATTTTTTTATTAAATATAGATGAAAAGCAGAAATGTTCAAAAGCTGTTTCTGATATATAGGCAGTGACAGCCATTTCCTCACTATTGCTGTAACGTGAAGGAGTGCAGGTATCTCCTGCAGAAAGAGCCCTTGTTCTCCACCCAGTGCTTCCACGTAGGATTTCACGCATGTGACAGCGTGTGATCCATGAATTGCAGCTCAGCTTTGGAAAGCATGGGAATTGTGCCTGGCTGTCAGGGCCCGGTGTTCATCTGGGTTTCACATGGCCCACAGAAAGACGTGCCAGTCGCACCTTCAAGCCAAACAGTTGGATAATCAAACCAAGCATTTGTTTTCAGTTTTGGTTCTTTTTTCTGGAGGGGAGGGGGCAGGCTGGTTATGAGCTCCAAAATACACATGCGTTTTTGTGTGTTTAAGTGAAAAGACCATGGCAAGGTTTTAACCTACAGTCTGTTTATACTGTTCTGTTTTAAGGTCCATCATTACCAACAAACAAAAATAACCCCAAATAAAATTGACAGTATTTTTCAAATTCTCTGATTTTCCCATGCATTCAAAAGTGCTAGCCTGTTCTGCTTGACTGGCTGGCTGTTTGATTGTTGCTTTATATTTTATTACATTGTTTAATTGTAAGCCTCCAAAATCATAAAATCTGAGTTCTAGTTTCAGTCTCTACATTCAAATATAACTACTGAAAAATGTCTTGTCTACTCTTTAGTGTATATGGCATTTAACATACTTTGCTTAAATTGGATATTTCCAACTCAATCCAAACAGACTTGAAAAATCCTCCTTCTCCCAGATGAGAGCACACCTGAATAATATAGGAATGACTTTTCTCACTGAAAAGCATTAACAAAATACATGCATAAATACTGGGGTTTAATCAGCTGGTGCTGCCTGTTTGTTTAAAGGAAAAAACTTATTTAACCCTTTAGGAGGGATTCAAGGTACTGGTGAGAATGGAGAGAGGTCTGAGCACCCAAATGGTAAGATGTTTGTAGAAGAAAATGTGAGTTGGTGATGTCTGCGCCTGTGATCTGCTGGCATTGCCCACCCCGACACATGACGGCCAGGAGACCAGTGAGGAGGATTTTCCATTTCTGGAAGGTGCAGTGAAATGGGGGAGCCCAGAGCTCACTGAATTGTCTTTCCATCTGTGAAGTATTGTCTCCAAAATACTGCTTGACATTCATTCAGTCAAACATTTTGACAATTTGAACAAATAAGCAGAAAACAAGAAGGAAGAAAATTTTTACTGCGAGGGTGGTGAAACACTGGCACAGGTTGCCCAGAGAGGTGGTAGATGCCCCATCCCAGGAAACATTCAAGGTCAGGCTGGATGGGGCTCTGGGGAACCTGATTTAGTTGAAGATGTCCCTGCTTATTGCAGGTGGGTTGAACTTTGGGGGGGGGCGGGCGTTGGACTAGATGGCATTTAAATATCCCCTCCAACCCAAACTATGATTCTATGAAAATGGTTTTGATTTTTGGCCCCAGTGGGCCATCTGTGAAGAAGAATAAGTAGCGCAGCAAGTGCCATGTCTCTTAAATAACCCTTCCTTGCCAGAAACATATGTGGCAGTTTCCTGGGCTGTGGAAAGGGTTACCGTTTCCAGTCCACCAAGTCACCCTTCCCTCTCCATACACCCCTCACCATCCTCAACACCGCATCAGGCTGGGGTGAAAGCAAATGTCACTCAGAATTACTACCCTGTTACCTATCTGGGGGTGGGAGAGAGGGTGCGTGTGCATATAAGACATTATTTTATGTGCGTTTCTGGGAAATATTGTATTTGCTGTCACTTTACAGTGGCACGAAAGAGAAGTAGCAAGCCGAGGCGGTGCATGGGCAGGCACGGAAGAGCCAACCCTGCACGCCCTGCTGCCGTGCTCTGCGGAGCCATGCCCGTCTGTGCTAGCCCGCTGCCCCAACCAACCTTCCGAGGAGCCTTGGGCCAGGGCGATGCCAGAGGAGCTTTTGTCTGTGGGTGTAAGAAGGGCGATTAGCTTTTGGGTCAGAGCACATGGAGCAGCCCTGGCTGGGGTGGGAGAAGTCACACTGTGAGGCCACACTTGAACGTGGACACTTTACTGTACCGCCCCGGGTACAAAGACTACTTGTGTGGGGCGCGTCCAGCCGTGCATCACGCTTTGGTTGTCAGCGGCAGTCATGGGTTCCTGGGGGGGTGACACAATAACCTCTTTATGCTTAAGAGAATAGTGGGAGGCCATTGGAACCGTAGCGGCAGCGGAGTGGTTTGGCTTTTGTCTGTCCCTCAAGGTGAGGTGCCCAGGCAGTGGCTGAGCTGCCGCTGATGTGCTGGGAGGAGCCCGCGTGTAAAGCAGCATCGAAGGTGAACGCGGGACTTTGGGTATCTGGGTGGGAGAGGAGTTAAGGGAAACAATCCAGGAAGACCCCATGTTACCTCTGTGGTAACAACAAGATAAAACTGCTTATTTGGGGTCGAGTTTTACAGCAGCTCACTCTGAAGTTTGGGCTGCCACAGTCTTGTCGCCCTCACTGCCTTCTATATCAGTGCAGCCACGCAGGGAGTCAGCTCAAAGACCTGATCTGGCTAGAAATTACACTGCTTTTTTTTTTTTTTAAAAAAAAAAAAAAAGGGTTTTGCTTTACTAGAATATCTCAAAGTTTCATTCAAAGACAGCAGGACAAATAAAAATATTAGGAATTGACATGGGCCAAAACAGATAGAACTTTGAAAAAGATACCAATAGAGACTATTTTTAAATAAAAGCTAATGAAATCTTTCTTACTGTATTCCGCGCTGTCTCCTTTGCCAGCCCCTCAGCCATCCCCTGCACAAAGCAGTAAGCCTAAACAATTCAGATATGCTAAGCAAAGCTACTCTGAATATGGCTTCCAGCCTAATAAGTCAGAGCCTTATCCAGTTCCCATGAAAAGCATCAGGAAAGTTTCCTCCAACACTAATAGACATAAGATTGGATTGCAGAAGAAGCACGTAACTTTTGACCAAAAAGTGAAGCAAAGTTTTTCTTAAGAACTGATAAAAGATTCATGCAGGAGAGCATGGAAACTGACGGGAGCAGTCACATTGCTAAATATGTTTCAAGTGAGCGTAATCATTTTTGGAGCCACACTCGTTCTCACTAGTGATGGGTGCTCTAAGGGGAAAATACAAACCAAACATTTTTTTAAAGGAAAAAAGCATTTATAATTTCTTTATTGTGGATGTGCAAAAAGACTCCCTCTCTGCTGCTGGGAAAACCGGTTCCTGCTCCGTAAGTATTAAAGCACATCCTAATTTTTAGAAAGCATTTGCTAGGCAAAACAGGTTATTTTTTATGATGCTTTCTTTTTTTGCAATTGGAGTCTTTCTGTTGATGCCAGCTGCTTTAGTTGTATGTATCTTATGGGAGGTGGTGTCTGTCAGTAAGTCCCACGTGGGTGTCCCCTTGGCTATCTCTCATAGCCGCCCTTCCATAAATCACAGCATATTAAAAAAAAGGGGATAACACTGACATGTGAACTAATCCCCACATCAAAGAAAGCAACTCTCCCTCCTCTAAACACCCGCCCCCCTCTTTTGCTGGGAAAAGTCTAATGCCTAGAAGGTGATTTACACAAAACTTCATCCCAGTTGTTAGGAAACTTGCAGTGCCACTTACTCGCCAACTGCAGAAGAAACCTGGGAATCAGGGTAACCACAATAGCTAGCCTGCGGCTTCCAGCGTTCGGCAATTCAGGAGAGAAAAAAAAAACAATTGGCTTGTTGCAGCAAACTTGTGTATATGTTGATTGCATGGCAGGATAGGCATGTATATAGACAGATGTAAACGTGACTAGTAATGTGGCTCTGTATGGGCACATAGATATCTGCATGTGTCTACAAGTACTTGTATAGGCACAGGAGTACCTGTCCTAACACATGCACGAACACACACAGATGCACACAGAAATACCTCTCTCTATCTGCTGGGAGCAAGGGGGGCCAACAGGAAATACAGATGAAAAACATAAGCCCTTATGGGCATACGACTGTGCAGCAGGGGTCCTAGACATGGCTAGCTGTCTGTAGCGTACACTCTCTTAAAGTAGTCATTTCTGCCGTAGGCCTGGTTTTGGGCTAGTGATTCAAATGCTAGAAATATATGGATAAGGCAAATGCATCTATGTAAGACAGGGTTAAAACAAAAACTCACTCCTGCCCTTGCCTTTGCAAATGCTCCCTGTGCTCTGACTAAGCACACGAGATACTTCCAAATAATTGGCTGTCTCTGGAATGCAACTGAAGGGAGGAAAAAATACCTCTGTCTGGCTAGATAACTCTTTTTTTTCCCAAATCACCGCTGAGACCGTGCCTGTGCCATACACACTCCTTCAGAGCTACAACAAAGCATACGTAGCACGGACGAAAATTATACTGGTAGTTCTGTATTCAGAGTCAATAAGCACAAACACCCACCCTATGTGAAATGAGCTGTATTAAAGTGCATTTCTATGAGTATATAAATGCATGTAAACTGGATACCTCCACCAGCATCACTGCTTCTAGTTGATTACTGCAGCTGCGCCTGCTGCTCTCCTCTCCAGCCACCCACACAGGGAGGCAGGGATGCCCTGGGGCCAGCACGGCCACCACCACCACCTCCAGGTCATCCCTTGCCCCGGGCCAGAGGGCCATGAACACCAGTCTGCACAAGCCAGCATCACTGCCAAAAGCAGCACGTGAGGATCACTCCCAGTGCAAGAGAGTGAACTGGAGTGGGGAACAGGGCTGGGTTTAAAAAAAGCTTCCTTTTTGTAGTCGTTGGTTGGTTGTAGTCCAGCTGCATTCTCCAGTGCACTTCGGTGTGATTGCACAAGAGCTGTGGGGTGGAAGGAAGTAGCTGGGGGCAGTGAGGCGCCAAGGCAGCTCCCGTTGGTGGCAAGTGCTGGCTTAAAGTATCCATGAAAGTACAGCCTGGGGGAAAAGCTACAGGAGTCCTGCATCTCCCACTCCTCCCACACAGAGGGCAGGGCAAGCGTTGGGGGGGAAAGGCAGAGGCCAAAGATTTTGTTGTTCCAGTTACACACTCCCTCCACGTAGATGTGCAGCTCTGCGAGTGTTTGTGCCTGTCCCCTGCCCTGTGTCAAGTGGGGAGGATGTGAAAGAAACCCCAGCGTGGCTGCACCTTCACCTCCAGTACATGGAAAAACAAACACAGCCATTCTCTTGTTTGTTGATTTAGTGCAGGGTGCTCCTTCCATTACAAAACCATTTCCCTGCAGGCAACAGGCTAAAACCTATTTGCTTATTATTCTGCAAAAGAAAATGAGGGCTTCAGGATGGGCTCGGTCTTCAAGTGTCTCTTCTGTTGATAGACAGAGAGATTGAAGGGAGAGAGCCCTCCCAGCTACCTCTCTGCAAATGTGCTGTGTTTCCTTGTTGTGCGTAACTTTTCGTGTTTTCTAGCTCAGAAGCTCATGCCACATGTACCTCTCTTTCTCCTCTTCTTGAAATACAAATCTTAGTATGGGAGAGCTTTGTGCTTAGAAAGTTAAGCACAAGCCTGTGTTTCATCACAGGTATTTACACAGGGATGGCTCTGACCACGGAAACCTGCATCCAGAGCTACAATTCGCAGACACACACACCCCCCCCCGCCCCCGCATCTATAATTTTCAGAGCCAAAACCCCAGACGTGAACACTTGTGAGCACGGAGGAAGTTTCTTCCTGCTGCTCAGGTTGGTGGCTGCCCCAGTGCTCCTTTATGACCCTGTAAACACCAAGCCGACTTTTTGAACTGGCACAGCAAAGTGTGACTCTGGGTGTGAGATAGATATATCCTTGTTCAAAGCAAACACATAGGAAACATATCTGAAGTCTCTCCTAGCCTGCTTTCATTTCTGAGGTGCACCTGGCGGCAGTTCCTGGTGCTGACTGGGACAAGTCTGGATGAAAACTGCAAGAAGAGCAGCAAAGTTTACCTAGAGCTGGCACCGGTTTTGGTACTCGGCTGAATTAGCTGTTTCTGCTGAGTCCAGAGCTCTTAATTTGTGCCACCATCACCACACTCTCCCCCTGAAAAATAATCAAACTACTCTCAACACCTTTTTTTGTCTGCCAAAATCACCTCTCTGCCAGCTGGTCCCTTAGATGGCAACTTTTCTGGCTGGCTTTTTAGGTGGCTGGCACTTTCCCCTCCTCCCAAATCCAAACCAAACTGCATGAAAAAGGAGTGAATTTACATTGCAGGGGCAGAGTACCCCAGACAATGTCAAAGGAAAAGCAGATCAAAAAGGGCTGCTAGTATTGGTGGGCTGTCCTTTCAGCTGCTTTGGGCAAGAAAAGCTCAAAAGAATTCGGTTAATCTGTTGTTAAACAGAGAGTCTGTGATGGGAGACAGGTCTGTCATCGGCCTCAGCCGGGCGGGAGCTGAGCCTGTCTGTAATGGCTGTGAGCTCCTTCGCTCTTTCCCACCATTTCCTATCCGTAGTGTCAGTGAGCGCATGGACTTGCACCTCGCTGTCCCGGCACTGGCTGTCTCTCAGCCCTGTGGTGCCAGGGCCCCGTCCTGCTGGCTGCCCTCGGCAGCGGCAGCCGGCACGGGCACTGCCGTCACACCGCGCACCCGAAGGCTACCACAGCCAGAAATCACTCTCCGTGACTCTCCTGTGCGAGGTGCTCCAGACAAGCATGGAAGTGCCGCACCAGGCGCTGGCGGTGGCCAACCTGCTGCTGGTGGCGATTTCGAAGAGTTAGGAGGTCAACTTGAGTCCTGAAGCAAGAGCTTCAGCATGATTTACAGTCATAAATCTGAATATAGACATATACGAGCAGCCTGACCCACGCTAAGGTGTGGGGTCCCCCTGACTTCCCACAGCCTCCCTGCTCAGCACAACAGCACGGCTCTGAATATCAGCTAGAAACGGAGAGTAGCCCATAGGCCGGCTAGCTGAGATACCGTGACATCAGAAATAGCCACGGCAGTTGAGAGGTTAACAGTAAAACCTGTAGACTGTAGGAAATGTAGGAGTGGTTTAATTTAGCAAAATGTAGAACAAAGCCAAAAGGTAAGGAATAACACTCTGCGTTGGGCGGCCTGCGAGGTCATGAATTGTGAGGACCTCAGTTGGATGCAACATCACAACTCCATCAGAGGCATTCCTCCCTTCTCCGAATCAGCCGTAGAGATTGGTACTAGCAGGGAGGGATTACAGCCACCAGAGCACCACAGCGTCACCAGGCGGTTGGGCTTTTTTGAAGTCTCCCACCTAATCTTTCTTCCTACGTTATGTTCTACTATGAACACAACGTCCTGCTTAGGATTGTGTGGCACATACTTTGATTGCAACAGCTTACTGTTTCTTTCTTTGGCCGTAGAGGGTGTGCATGTATATATATATGTGTGTATATGTATGCGTATATTTCTAATTGTAAAAAAAGACATCTTCACCCAATGAAAATTTCCAGTTCTCCAAATTTTTATTTCATTGCCTTCCTTCTCCGCTGCCTTTTGGCTTCACACACTGGCAGCATGCTCTAAGTAACGGGTTAATTCCCCTCTCCGTGACTCATTTCCAAGGTCTCCCAGGCAGGATTCAGAATGATGGAGTCAGCAGCCGCCATAAGAGCTGTTTAAATGTCTCCGCACGTACTGGGGAGCAAAGCGCTGATTCCAGGCAGCGGCACTAGGAACGTCAGGGTTTGTTTAACATTCACTGGGGATCTTCCTAAAAAGTCAATGTGCCTCCCTACGGTTTCGTGAACTGGCTGAGCATTACCGTGCCGTTGGTTCAGCGTTTATTTTAGTGCATGAGGAGCATTGTCCTGTGAAAGGGAACCTCCTGGTTTTGGTTTAATGGCAGACTGTGTCACTTTAATTTGATTTTAAATTATCTACTGCCGAGCCTTTCACAAGCGAAGCCAACACACATGCATTTTCTCCATAACAAATTTGACTGTCTGGAGAAACAAAGGTTGATAATTAAGCTCACAGCAGTTTATCAGGCTGGGGCCTAGGCACGGCCTAAAACCTCAACAAGTTAGTGCCTTAATTTCTGGATACTGACCAAAAGCAAACCTTCGACTTGGCGCAGCTTGCTCGTTCTGGATAATCGGGCTCTTTGAGTCCCCGGGGAGGCTGCTGGGCTCTGCCGCGGGACGTCGGCACCTCGGTACGGAGGGAGGAATGCCGAGCAAGCAGACACCGCCCCAGGGGCAACCCATCATGCCAAGTCAAATGCATAATTCAGCAAGATTATGGTTAAATCTGTGAGATGTATTTCTCTCCATGAGATCCCAGTGCCTTTTGTACTTTGAAATTCCGTTAATTAATATTTATCAGATGTGAAATGCAACACTAGCTACTTCACATAGTATGCTTTTAAGCATCATATTAGTATTCCTTTTTAAGCACACGCTACAGCCAGCCAGACTGAGGCAGGTGACTGCAAGTGTCACCGACAGCAAACACCCCTCATCTGGAGGCCAGATTGTGAAATCCATCCGGGCTTTCGACTGTCCCAGCCAGGGTGCGAGGCCAGGCCCGTTAGCAGGAGGCCGGGGGGACAGCCACCTTCCATGGCTGCTTACGCAGTTGCGTGGCTTAAGAAACAAAAGTCATCACAAAAGTAATCACGTAGTGATTGTTTTCTGATGGCATCTTTCCTCCAAACTCACACTGGGGTCTGGAAAGCCTCCACCGTGCTGTGCTTTCGTGCCGGTGCTCAGCCCCCCAACAGGAGGTGTGCCAGGGCAGGCGAGCCCCGCCATGCGGTGCCGTGCCGTACCGTGCCCAGGGAGCGTGGGCACCCTCACTCCCCCAGGCTGGGGAGGCGCATGGGGCACCGCGCACTGACCCCCGACTCCCTCGCTCCGTCACTGAGAGGCACATGGGTTTGACTCCCCGCTGGGGCGCGGTGGGGGGTAAATCCAATGTGTTTGACAGCGCTGGTACCTTGAGACCACCGCGGCGAGGGCTCCCCAGCGGTTTGGCTCCCGAGGCCGCAGCCGCTGGATAACTTCCACCCCAAATGTATGTCACATTTCCTTCCAGCGAAAGCAAAATATTTACACTAATCCAGGGTCACCCGGCGGCCTCCCCGCTATCGCAAGCTGGGAGCGGCTGCGATGCTGTAAACCCAGGGGCGCAAGGGTGGAGGGGATTAGCGCCAACCTCCAAAATAAACGATGCGGCTGGCTGGTGGCCGCTGCTGAGGGCGGTGGGCACCGGGGAGGTGGGTGCCGGACCAGTGCTCTTGCAGCAGGATGAGGATGGGCTGGTGGTGGAGTCAGCGGCTGCCCGAGTGGGCCGGGAGCTCAGGGAGAGCGGGCTGAGGTGGTGATGGTGGAGCAGAGCCGGTGCCGGCAGCGAGAGAAGGCAGGTTAGGAGACCCCAGACAGATACGTCCGGTGTCCCCACCAGCCAACCTTCCCACCAGTCCCCGTGCAGCCCCAGCATGGTCGGTACATGAGGCTACGGCCACACCAACCTCGCTTCTTTACCTGCCTTCCAGCAGCTGTTGGAAATAAATACTCCTCCTGTTCTGCAGGAGTGTTTTCAGCACAGTTAAACCGTCCTGGAAGTTGCTGGGCTAGTCTTGCCCTAAGAAAATGTACTGAACTCGGTGATTCAAACCCATAAGCTTGAACTACAAGACTCCAGCCCCTGTATTCCCAGAAACCCAAGGGAAAGGGTGGCAGTTTCCCATTTGTCATGGTTTAACCCCAGCTGGCAGCTAATACCATGCCGCTGTTCACTCACTCCCCACCTCCCCAGAAGGGTAGGGAGAAGAGGGAGAAAAAAGAGACAAAAAACCTCATGGGCTGAGATAAAGACAGTTTAATAGAACAGTACTGGAAGAGAAAATAATAATAATAATGGTAAAAGAATATACAAAATGAAGTGATGCAATACAACTGCTCACAACCTAATGATCGGTTGCCCAGCCCGTCCCAAGCAGTGATCGCGGATTCCTGCCCCCTGGCCACCCCCCATTTATATACCGAACATGACGTCTATGGTACGGAACATTCCTCTGGCCAGCTGGTCCCGTCTATGCTCCCTCTCAGCTTCTGTGGGAAGCTGAAAATGTCCTTGACAATATAAGCATTACTTAGCAACAACTAAAACAATATGTGTTATCAACATTATTCCCATACTAAATCCAAAACACAGCAGCTACTAGGAAGAAAATTATCTCTACCCCAGCTGAAACCAGGACACCATTGTAGTACCTTGCACACAAAAGATTTTCCCTAGACAGCTCTTCCCACGTCCTCACAGCCTGAATCTCTCCAATACGCTGCCAAAATTTTCTTCTTTTCCCATATCACACTGCTGATCAGCTCCCAAAACTCTGCTGCATACTGCAACACATGCGTACGAGTCTCCTCATAAAGTAGCTGACAACTCCTGGCCACCAACCCATCAGATACCTCTGACTTCTCCTCAGCTCCTGCTGTCCCACTCCCTTCCACCCATTTACCCAAAGTAGTGACCAACAGCTGAGTTTCACATGGGACGGTGGCATGTGGACTATGGAAAGACTCCGTCAGGCAGTAAGCAAAATGGTGCTCGTTTTGTATGTCTTGCACCCACTGTGGGGGCATGAGGACACCGAGCCTGCCAGCACCTGGGCTGCTTCAGAGAGCCTTCACTCACCTGCTGAGACAGACACGAACGTCAGGTGTGAGCCAACAGTGGAGACGGAGGTGGTTCAGCCCCTCTGATCAAACGAGCCCCTAAGGAGCAGCAGGTGCGTTCGAATGATCCCACAACCTCTTCTGCTTTTGTAACGCTGCTGCCACGCTCCCAGCAAGATTTGTGTGAAAGTGTGTGGAGTAACCAAAATATTAACAGGACATTCCAGTTATTCTCGGCTGTCTAAGGGAGAGGTAACTGCACTTTTTCCATCAAATCATTTTCCACTGGCACTTCTCATAATGATTATCACGGTGTCAATATCCGAGATGTCTCTTTGGGGCCAAAGCTGAAGAGGGTGGCATTTGGCCACTCTCTACCACTTGGGATATACGGTTTTCCCCAGCTTTGCAGAGAAGTTGCTTTAAGCTGATTACTAAGCTATTAGGTATGCAAGGCATAAGTATAGCAGAAGGGGATTTCTGTGTGGGAGGAACAGTATGATTCAGATTGTCTCATCAGCCTTGCGAAACAAAATGTCCAGTCAACAGAATATCCTTTTGCCATGTAACCACTCATTTCTCCGCCTTTATGTTGTACACTTAGCCATAACCCCGGTGTGCCAGGACCTGGGAATCAGCTTAGCAAGCCACAGGAGGACCGGTCGAGAAAAGGGCAGTTTATGGAAGCACAAAGATGACCTAGTACTCTAATAGCGCTTCCCTCACTGGGTGAGATGTCCAGAGCATGGCGAGGGGAAGGAGGGAGCGAAAGCTCTCCTCGGGCACCTGATTACCACCTCTTGTAACAGCTCCTGGAGACAGCTGGCCTGGGAAAGTGGTAAGAGGAACGCAATTGCAGCTTTGGAGACTTGCCCGCTTCACAACCAACCCGGTATCTGGAGCACAGACACGTGGCTGAATGTTGCTCACATAATCACCTACTGCGTTGCACTGGTTGTCTAAAGGGGTTCATTAATGCAGCTGAGGTAAGAAGTTGGCCCTGCTGCTGGATGATTATGTTAGAGCAGCCTTCAGGAACGTACCACCCTTCATTTTCTGGGGTTGCAAAGGAGGATGGTAAGGGTAGAGGAAAGGCACTGATTTCAAGAAACGATATTCTAAGTTGAAGATCTCCCTAAAAGCATCAATCCCTATCTTACAGGTAAAAATACTTTCTGGAACACTGCACTTATGCATTAAGAATGAAATTATGTCATGACCCTTTCCTCCTCAGAAAACTCGAATTTAAGAAAAAAGCAAAAGAATTCCAGAAGTTTTAAGGTGTGGAAGCTCATGGTGTAGGTACCAGCCTGCCCTTCCCAATGGTGACCCTGAGAAAAATCCGAGCCATCCATAACAGACAGTTCCACCTTATCACGGACCACAAAGAGCAGAATGCCTTCGTCTCACTCACATGGGGACTGGGACAACTCCAGCCGTCACTGCAAGTATACAGCGATTTGTTTTTAGCACATTCCTGACAAGACAAATGGCACACAGGAGGAATATGCGCTTCAGCCGCCTTCTTAAAGGCTGGCTCGGAAAGCCAGAAGCTTTGCGCACTACATTGTGGTGTGCCAGCCTCGTACCTCGGTGTCATTAAACACGGGACTAGGATGAGTCTTTGCATACTTTCCTAGGCTTCACACATTCTTTTCACCCGTGTTCCTAACATTAAAATTACACTGTTGTAGATATGTTTTTGTGAAGCCAGCTAAAAGGCAGTGTGCGTGTGTTGTATTTGCAGTACTTTAGCCACCCTCAAGAAAGGAGGGGGGAAGAGGGCAGGCTGCAGCTTGCTTTCTTAGTAACAGGCAAAACCTTTAAAGCTCAGGTTACGGTAAGTATTTTGGCTCCAAGCTCCAGCTATGAAGCAAATAACCCAAAGGCTCTCCCTAGAACTGGCAAACTCTGATAACATCCGAAGTGCAATGATGAGGGGCATCTGTGAGAAAAGAACCTGCTGGTTATAAGATACCAAAAATAATGCTTTTTAAATAACAAATTTTAAGCTGTCCTATCTCAAAAACAGTGTCACCAGCAGGCATCACCTCACTTCCTTCTGGAAGCGCCTTGGGGCTGAGACTTACCCCATTCCCTCTGCTCTTACGGCATACGGGTCCTACCGGATCACGGCTTTTGTGCTGTCCTTTCACGCGCCCTGGCTCTAGTATGATCTGGGCCTTTGGCAGGTCTTCTGCCAACCCCTGCAGCTTTATGGAAGACCAGACTGACCAGTTCTGGGGTCTGACTCAGTACGGTATGAGAAAGCTCTTGTAGTGTCTTAGCAAAGGCACTGAACTCTTGCAAAAGACCATGAAAAATGTAACTCCCAAGGAACCATAAGAACATATGATAAATGATAAACCCAAAAAAACACAACTGAAGGTGTCAAGGATTTTTCTACCAAGTTTCTTAAGGGAGTGCAATTAGGCCTTTTATAGCCTGTCCTTGGCCACGCTGCAAGTGGTTTAATGGGGCAATATCCAGTAAATAGGGAAATTAAATTATTCCAGCATGAAGGGACCATCCTCTTCTGAGCCCCTAAACTCTCCTCCAAATGGCAGCGCTACCTTTTTCCAGACCTATATACAACATTGGTTCAGGGCCTTCCTAGAATGAAAAGGCCCATTCTTCCTCACCTTCCTCTTTTCAGTGAAAACGTATATGATGAGAAACCACACGCACACGCACGTGGGTTGGCGTGAGCCCCAGAGTGGGCACAGATGTCCTTTCTGAATGAATGGACACACAGAGGTCTCTGTGTAGGTAAGAAGGTTTACCATGTGCGGTGCTGGGAAGGCATGCGTGATTCCAGCTAAAGCCGACAAGATTGGCTGTAAGATGTTGTAATGTAAAGATCCCTTCTCCTATGTCACAGCCTTAAAGTTTTGTGCCATTGGGATGGTGTCAGATGGAGTTCAAAGATGAGACAGGTTGCAGGTAGGAAACAATTTCCAAATCAATTTGTGCAGTGGATTTCTGCAAATATGATTAAGGTGCCTGCAGCAGACAAGGCCATCAGATCTGAGCAAGTCCTTTTGTATCTGATTTTTCTAACTAATGCCAGTTTTACAGAGTGGTAGACAAATCATCAGCTTTCCCTAGATGGGTAGGAGTCCCATGTCCCTCTTTTGCCCAAGGCAAAAATGTTGTCTTTGCAATTTTGGGTAGGCAGATTCAACCCTGGAAGTATTTGGCGCCTTACACCAAACTACATACTGGCCACGGGGTTCAACGTGTTTTCTATAAAATCAGGTCCAGCAGAGCTCTGTTCTCTCAGTGCTTCCTGTCGGGAGCATGCTCGCAGAAATCACACAACGGATCGTGTGGGTCACTCCCCCCATGCCGAGAAAGAAATGCAGGCCAGGTTAGGTGAGCTGCCTGTGGAAAGGAAACTAAGGGCATACCGGGCAAAAGGACAACAGATTCTTAAACTGACTTCAACTTTAATGTTCTGCAGTTGTTTAAGGAGAAGTCAACAGCACCTTTGCCACTGATACGAGTGAAACATTATTTTAGAACATTTGTTTGAGAAAAAAATGTCTTTTTGAAGACATTATTTGATGAAATTAATTCATTCAACATCAGCATAATTCCATAATATTTTGCTTCATGTGTGATCCTTTATCCTATACTATTCCCTCTCAGGGACAATATATTTTTGATGGGCAAGTAGTCATTCTTTCCACTTTTTTGTTCTCAGCTGGCCTCTTTAAAATCACACATTCTAGATTTGCTTCAGATTGCCGTCATGGTAATTTCTAGCTCAAGCGAAATGGACAAACTTCCTTTCTTTTCTTTCCTTTTGATCTTTAAGGCATTCTAGAAAGCCCAGGTGCCCTGGTGGCCACCCCCTTGCTCTGTCTCCCCAGAGACTTGCCTTTGTTTATTTGTTGGTAGCGCTGGCCAAGGATTTTTGCCTGCACTCCTTTGTGTGTAAGTCAGTAAGTGGTTCTTCACCATCATTTCGTCCCCTCTGCTCCTGTGATTTACACGAAGCTGGAAGGCTGCCGGTGGAGATGAGATCCTCCCCAACTTTCCTTTTGTCAGGTTTTGCTGCCTTTGAGGACGCCGCTGGCCTTTGATGTGGGGCTGGGCACTCGGAGTAAAGCGGAGAGGGATGTTCTCCAAACTTGACCTGGACGGGGAAATACGATTCCCTCGGAGAGGTTTCTTTTTACAAGACTGTAGGCCTAGTTTTTGTCCAGGTTTCTTGCAACTGGATGGTTCATGCACATTTATAAATTGTTGGTTATATATAAAATGCTAATTTTCTGAAGCTCAGGTGACATTTACAGTTTAACTCCCCTCCTGAACTCCTAAGTGGGGAAAAAAAAAACCAACACCCCACAAATCCATGCCACTTTCAGCACCTTTACCCTTATGATTGACACCTTCCCTCCACTGCTGGGTTAAGATCGCTGCAAGTGGGAATTCCTTCTCCTGAATTAATTAACTCTGTATTGTTATTGCCTTTGATCTACTGCCATAGGAACAGGGACAAGCACTAGAAAACCTCCATTTGTGTGCATTTCTTACGCAAATAGCTCTGGACAGAATATTAAAGGGACCATTTAGAAGATGGTGGGCAGAAATAGTGCCCTCCCCAAAGCTGCCCTTGAGACTGACATTCACTGTGGAAACTGCATGGGAACGGTTACAGACCTCTAGTGGCTCCGTTTATATAGCTCGTCTAGCTTCCTAATTGCTCACCAGCGCAGTACTTCGGGTAGCCATATAGAGATTTCCCATAAGGATTACGACACGGTGTCATTTCAGCTTCTCTGCGTTTCCCATCCCGTTGTCTGTTTGTTTTATTTCCCTCACCATAACATCTGTCCCACATCGCTGAGAGATTTCACAATTGGAAACCTGCTATAAATTATAACACGGAGTTAAAGGACTTCAGTGTTTCCTCTCTGCTATTTTTTTCAAGGGACATTGGGTTAGCTACCTCTTTAAAATAAGCCTTCTTTTTTTTTTTCTATTTATATACTGATGTTTGTAAAAGCTGTCTTTAGAAACCGAATTGAAAAAAAAAGAGTATTTCTGTCCTTCCTGCTCATACCCTTTTCCACTTATCTTCCATTGAATTCCTAGAGCAACACGAACTTCTGGAAGTGCTTGCAGAAAATAATGTTTAGCAAGCTCTGTCCCTAATGGCCCACGGGGACTACAGATAAAAAACAATTGCTCACATTTCTGTTCCCCAGCGTCTGATGGAGGCTGTGGCAGCTTTAACACTGCTGGTGCCAGCCCGCGTCACGGGTGCCAGGGCTGCGGGCTGAACCGGCCTCTGGTTCCCAGCAGAATGGAAGCAAGCAGTCTGGAATTCTATAGAGCGGGACAGCCAGCTCTGCTTGGCTCTACAGGAGGCTGCGACCAGCGTGCGGTCCCAGGAATAGCCAGAGTGACAGTTTCAGCATGGCAGGCTGTTTCGTACTCATCAATGCTTTCAAGATTAATGTCACATATCATCGCCGCGTAAGGAGTAGGGACATTTAAATGTGAGATAAAAGACGCAGGACTACATTCTCATGATCCAAGGACGTCTCAGTCTTTGGTGACTTTACCTGCCACTGCAACCTTTTTCCTCCGAACCAGAAAGCAGTGTGTACAGCTCCTGCAGAAGGGCTCTTGGCCCTCACTCACAAATGAGAGCATTACAAACTGCAAACGTGGAGCACTCACAATGCTCCGCAATGTCAGCCTTGCTTTCTCCCACAGCCAGGAGAGAATCAGAGGCGTATACAGCTGGAAGGGACCTCAGAAGATCACTTAGTCCAGACTCGTGTCCCAAAGCGGATCGTTATACTTGTCACTCTTGGCAAATGCTTGTCTAACCTCTTCCTAGATGCAGGATGGCAATTCCACACCCTCCTCAGATACTTCTGCGTGTCATTACCCTCACTGCTTGCCATCCTTTAACATCCAACCTTGGTCTCATTTTCTGTAATTTAAGGTCATTGCTTATCCTGTCCCTCATGGATACAGAGAACAATTTATTCCCCTTTTCTTCCCAGCCACCTTTCACATATCTGACAGCGGTAACCCTGTACCCCTCAGTCTTCTCCAGACTAAAGAAAGGCAGTTTGCTCATTCTTCCCTCCTTGGTTTTCATGATCCCTGATTATCCCCCAGCTGTCCTCTGCGCCTTGTCTTGAGCACAGCACCCACCGCTGGACATCACGCTCCAACTGCAGCCTCACAGAGAACTAACAGGATTATTTGTAGGGTACATGCCTATGCACACATCCTAGTAGGGCATTTGCCCTTTTTGCATTAACAATTAACTCATCTTTGGATTGTGACACGGAACATCTCGCAGATCTTTTTATGCAGAGTTGCTACTTGAGCAAAACATTCACCACCCTATATAAATAGAATTAGTTATTCTTGGTGATGCCCATGTATAGGAACTGAGAACTGTCCTTACTGAAATGAATCCTATTTTTAAGACCCTTTGTCTAAATACTTTTTAATTGTATCTTTACACTACAGTATACCCGTAGTCCCCTTCCAGCTTTGTGGTAGCCGAGAATATGATATTGTCTATTCCACTGCCCAAGCTGTTCATAATCCCCTTAGATCAGACTGACCCAGCAACTCTTCTTGATCCACCTTTCCCTTCTTACAGCACAACTAATAACTACTCCCTCTGTGCAGTTTTCCAATCAATATTGCATCATCCCCGACCAGCTCCATCTACCACAGGTTCCCTTAGTTTGCTTAGGAGTATCGTGTTACACTGTGACGAAAGCCTCGCCACCGTCAAAATACAGGACTGCCGTTGCTTCTCCCTTATCAACGAGGTTTTTTTACTCTGTCATGAAAGGAAATTTGACCCGTTTTACACAATTTGTTTTTTAACAAATCTATGCTGGCCATTATTCATCTCTTTGTTTTGTTTTAGGTGCTTACCAAAGTTTGATTGTTTGTTCCAGTATTTTTCCGGGAATTGAAGTTAAACTGAACAATCTGTAATCCCTAGCTCCTCCTTTTTTCCCTTTTAAAGACAGGAACTACGTCTGCACTTTTCCAGGCTTCCAAATACGATCTCTGGACTCCGTAACATCCCAGAAGCCAGGCGAGGTTACACCTAGAGCTCTTGCAGTTAAATAACTGGATGGAGCAATTACCCTAGGATGAAGTTCATCTGGCCCAACTGACTTGAACACTATCTGAAGCATCTTGTTCAAAACTGTTCTGATTTTGTGATCTCACCCCACCTCTGTCATTGACATTGCTTGCAATATTTGTCTGAAGCGATAACAAATGAAAAAAAGGTAGGAAACAGCCTGAGGCCCTCACCATGAACTGTCCACAGCCTTTCTTCCCCACTGGAGAGCATGTTTGCAGTAGCCTGGGTCTTCCTCTTGCTGCCAAAGTAATGATGGAAAAACTATTTGCTACGTTAAAGTCTCATCTTAATTGGATCCCATTTTGCTGCTTGACCTTTGTGATTTTCTCCTCACATATCTAGCCCAGCTTCTACATGCTTTTTAGCCTGAGGCTGAGATCAAAGAAGAGCTGATGATTTCTCTGAGTTCATCTACTGTTACATCTCCTGTGAGCTCTCTGGTTTTTGGATAGCCGATGCTCGTTGCTGTTCTCGCCAAGGTGCTTTCTACATCTTTAAAACTCCTCACTTGCCCGAGATCCAAAATGACATGCCTTTAATTACCGAGTAAGTGGCTTTAATGGGATCACCACTGGTTTATCTTGGTCTGGGGAAGATCAGAAGCCTAATCTTTCCTTCCACCTCTTACCGACTGTTAGGCTTCACCTGGAAACCTTCAGTCTCCGCTGGTCAGTTTTTGTTTAACCACTTGTCCCTGCCGCAAGTGGTGGGTGCAAATCACAAAATCTTCTAACACAGATCTGAATTTTACATAGTCCCAAATGCCAGAAATGCTAGAAATGTTTACAGCCAGAAGTATTCTTCAAGTTCATCTCAACTGCTCATTAGAAAAAAATCTTTTTTCATTTGGGTACTTTTTTTTTTTTTTTTTAGCTGGCTTCCCTCTCAGCTAGCCTGCCCAGCTTGAAGGCAGAACAGACTAGGCTGATGGAGTGGGCAACATGGTTTTGTTTTCATACGTATGAAAACCTCAAAACTCACTAGTACCATAATCATGACAAACTTCCGCCTGCACAGAAGCTCTAGCTTACCTTCCTCATCACATTCTTCTCATCGGTAAAGATACTCACAAGCTCGCTGCTTGAAGAAGCCGAAGCTGTAAGAGCAATGCTGTAAATACAGCACTGTTACCCTGCTGTAATGGAGCTCTTTCAAAAGAGCAGCATAAGCAGCCAAAAGGGGAAGGAGTTCAGACAGTCTTTCTGTTGCCCAAGAGGAAGCGAATTTCAGATAGCGCTTCGGTTCCCTTTAGTTATGATTCACCATAAATGAACAGCTAAAGCATCAGTTGATAGTAAGGCCATGCAAGCAGGGACTTCCAGAAGTGGACGCTCAAAGGAAAAAGCAGAGAAAGCTGGCCGCTTGCCTGGCTGTGAGTCGCCTTCCTTCCCATTTGCTGCTTTTGTTTTTAGGGTTCCTGTGCGTTTTGCAGTGTCAGCCAGTTGTCAGAGAGGAGGAGACAGCCTTGCTTGGGTTTTAGTTAAGGCTGAGACCCCAGGCACCTCCCAGACCCTAGACTGGGACATGTTCACCACAGCTAACTGCTGCCGAACCAAAGCAATGGTCTAGATCATAAAGCAAGTAACAGAATATCCTGCTGATAAACTGCGGTATATGGAAACTTACACAATATTTATGGATTGTTAAAGGTTAACACTAGAAAGAGCAAACCATAATGTCTGCGTTGGCCTCCTCTAGCAGAGTTGTTCCCCAAACTTACGATGACAATTTTCCATGGTAGAAAAATTAACTCTGCTTCTCAGCCTGGGCAAATTGCAGCAATAGCACAGTATCCCACTGCTCAGCCACTCTTAACATGCATTCTGGTCTGAATTTGTTGTGCTTTCAGCCACTGGATCTTGTTTTGTCTTGTCTTACTTCTTCTCCATGTCAATATGCATAAATCATGTGTGACCCATGTGTAAAGAGGCTGATGCACAAAGGCACATAATGTGTAAGACCTAAAAAGCTAGAGGGAGATATTTCCAGTTTTTATAAGGAATCATCGGAGACAACTTGTCAAGAAGCAAGGAAAAAAACCACCATGCTTGGAAAGAAGGGAGAGAGGTGTGTTTTCAAGCTGGCAAAGAGACAGGGGGCATTAAACCTCCCCCAAAACAGACAAGTTCTCCACTGTCCTGAACATATTACCAACGTTAACACCAGGTACAAAATGGTTATAAATGATGTTAAACCAGATAGTGGTGTAGGGTAATGGATGAGACCACTTCTGCCAGAAGAATCCAATGGCCTACGTCTCCGTCTCTCTTTTACAAATCCATATCACGCTGAGCAAACAAAGCCTCACTGAACTTGCATTGGCCTGCCCTACCTGAGACCCTGAATGAGCGCAGATGGGTGAGGTGACTGAAGGAGCAGCATGCTATTGTTTGTGCACACACCCCCTCCCCAAATATAGGATGACCAGCATTAATGAAAGGTCCCTAGCAAACAAAGTTTCCCCCTGCTAATACATCCACTATCTAAAGTTATGTATATGTCAGGAATGTATTTACTGATTCAGGTTATATTAGCCAAACCAGCCTGTTTGCTAGCATTGCTCAGCCAGGCAAAGTAAGGGACAACTGTGACATGCCCCCCACCCCACCGTGTCTCGCAGTACCTTTGGCTACAGTCCCACTGGCAAAAACTATGATAGAAAGACTGGAGGACAGAGAAATGAGAGTGGGGGATGTGCTAGATGCCAAACACCTGATCCCTCTTCAGAGGGAATCCCTCAGCAAAAAAGGGATTGTCTTCCAACAGCCTGCAGAAGGATTGATACCTGAAAGAGATTAAAACAGTAAAGCTGTACTCAGGCTGAGCTGCCATGTGGAAAATCCGACGCTCGTCATGCAGCAAGGGTCCCTGCTGGCTCCTATAGCTGGAGGGGAGGGGAAACTACTAGAAGTAGGAAGAGAAATTAATAAAAACGTATTTGCACATTTAAAGGCTGACCTTATCTTTGGAAATAGCTAACTTTATCCCTTGCAGTAGAAGTGAGCAGTCCACGTGCCTCACCTGCACAGCGAGAGGGAAATTCTTGGCCAGAGGGAGGTATTAAGGTGGGGAGAAGGACCTCCAGGCAAGGGAGGTTAACATAATTATTTACAATAATGGATTGCTTTTTAATAAGAACTATGAGGTGGCTTTCCAAAAAGAAACCCAGCCTCCTCTGGGGCTCATGGAGAAAAGGCTCAAGTGAAACCAGTGGAAATTTTCTACCTAAGGCTGGCAGAGTTTTGGAGAGAAAAGGTGCTGTTTGCCACCGCTGCCCCCTCCCTGCCCAGAGCTGTGCCGGCCGGCAGTCATGCCACCCCCTTCTGTCCCTGCAAGAAGAGAAGCCTCACATCAAAGGGAGTGCTCGTCTCATGACTCTCATGAGCAAGAGGATGCACGAGGCAGGTGCTCGCTTCTGTTTTGTGATCCATCGTTCATGTGGACTCTCAAAATACAGCTCTGATAAGCAAACTGGCTCATTTTCAGATTAAAGGAAAGAATGCACTGCCAGTTACTGCACTCTGCCACTGCCCTTGTTGCCAGCGAGGGATTAGGCCCTACCCTGGTTTCTTCTGCTGAACGCAGGCTTTCGAAGAAGCTTCCCTATCAGCCTGCAGCCTCTGGCGTTCTCTCGCTCTTCAAGATATCTGCGCTCACTGAGACATGCTGTGGTGGCGTCCCGGTTCTCCTGAGGCAACCAACGCTGGCCGCAGTCAGATGAAAGGCACTTGGCCAGAGATCCCAAGGAAAGAACTGTGTGAGGTTTTGCTAGGCAACACTTTGTTTCAGTGCACAAATCTTTTCGAATCATATGCTCGCTCTGGTTTTGTAAAGGCTGGTGCAGATCAAACAAAGTAAGCAACACGTTTCCAAGGCAAACATTTCACATTTGCATTCAGATTTGACCTCTATCATCCCCGAGGTCCACGTGTCCTACTTAACTTTTATCTTGCTATTTCTCGGGAGGCTGGATGAGCCGAGAGGAGGAAATGGTAATGGACTTTGGGATCCCTCTCACCTGCAGCCTACACTTATGTCAAGCAGCACCCTTCGCTGAGGCTCCAGCTTGCTTGACAAATGTTCACATTTACAAAAACTCTCAGGAAAACAATTAGACATTTAGTTATTTCTACAAAAGATTTTGGAAGGAAGTGATCCTGCCCCCCTACTTTGATAAAAGATTTCTCCATCATGGGGGTGGCAGGAGAAAGGGAGTGAAATAAGATAACTCCGCTCGGCTTGCCTCAATTTAATGAGCTCCTCATTCACCCTGTGCTTTCCCCCATTGTGAACTTCTCAGCCTCATCAAAAAGAGCTTCTTTTATTCCCCCCCCCCGCCTTTTTTTTTTAATCGGACTCCGTTTGATCAGCCCTTTCCCCTTTCTTTCCACAATCCCCCGCATCACACTGGAACTGGTACCAGTGGAGCATGTCGGTATGCCCTAGCAACAGAAAGATTAAGGAAACTACCAGCTCCCGAGGGCGGGCTGGCTCGGACTTCCTAATTAACTGCAGTGAAAGAAGTGAATGAGAAGGGCCCTTTCTTTGGGACAGAGGAGGCACTAGAGGTGGATGAAGGAGTTCAGCTAAAAGAAGGTTTCCCTCCTCCAAAACATGTGTCAACATTCAGACCAATCCTTTCTTAATAAGACTTTGTGTACGTACGGGGTTTGTATGAATGGGAAAAGGCTGACAGCGCTCAAGCCTGATACAGAAAAACACGGGTGAGACCCAAGTCAAACCACAGGTGCCCCTGCCTCGTGTCTGGCTCTCTCACACGGCTGGGACCCCTGTGTCGGATGCTGGTCACGCCAGAGAGACAGGTCCACACACCGCCCATGGGATGCCCGTGCCCCAGGCTACACCCCTCGGGCACCAAGGCACAACAGGGCTTGGCTCCCGTAAGGAGAGAGGGGCTGGACCCTCCAGGGGTTTGTAATGAAACACGAGCAGTCCTCCTGTCCCCTTCAAACCTCATGGAGTCCACCTTTACCCACCATACCCAGGAACAACAGGCTACGTGTTCCTTTCACACCAAATCCCTGTCAGAGCCTGCCCATTTTCGGTCAGCCGCAGCCTCTGCTGGTAAATCTTTTCTGAATTATGAAATACTTGTGACGTGTCTTTTTTTTTTTTTTTTTTTTAAACCATTGCTTTTTGTTCTTGCTGCTTACGGGCGTTTGGCCCTGGGTTGGCCATGGAAGTGAAACTGCTGAAATTCCCGCGAGCGGGGCAGGGCGGCTGGTGTTCCTGGCCCCAGCAGGAAGCACCAGGCACCACGACAGGCAGCAACTTCTGGTAACTCTCCAGCCTGTTTCGCTAATCCATAAAGGCTTAGACAAACTGGATAAGTTTTTCTAAAATCCTTGCAGCTTGGTGGTTTATCCAAACCGAACGGGCATCTCCTCACCTGTGCTCCAGTAAGGCAGCTGGGATGGGGCCCCGCTCATGCCCTGCCACAGATACCAGGCAGGTGGAAAAGGGGAAGGCTGGCCATGGGGGATGCCCCGCTGTGGCATGGCTGCTGAGCTGGCCTCCAGCGCTGCTCCGTTCCCCATTTCGCGCAGCAATTCCCGTACGCCCTCCTGCAGAGAGCACCTCCCCAGAAACCAGCAAAACTTCCCCGGGCGAGGCGAACCTGGATCCCAGGATCTTTATTTCCTGGTCAAACACAAGAAATGCCGGCCCACCGGTCAGGATCCCCATCCCACACCGACGTCTGCTGAGCCCCATGGGGCTGGAGGCACTGGCAGGGTTTTTCCCCACCGGCAGTGAAGCGGGTGGCGCGGCCACAGAGGTGGGTGACTTGCAGGAAGATGGGGCAGGCGGCGGGCTCGTGGTCCCCGATGGTCCCGTGGGACGTGCCACGTCCCATGTCGGGCACCAGGAGACGCAGCAAGGCAGGGTGCAGCGTGTCACTGGCCTGGGGAAGGGTTAGGTGACTAATCAGCTCTTTTCCACCTCTGCTGTCAGCGATACACAGGCCTCCCCAAATATACTGTACTTGCTGAAAACATTTCTGGAATAAAATGCCACTGAAAAAGGGAACTGTAAAATCCTGCGCCTCACTCTGAAAGTGTGTGTTTTTTTTCTCTGAGAAAAGACTGCAGAAAAATGGTACTATCTTACAAAACAGAACTGCGCCTTTGCATATTTAGCTTTGGATCTGCTGGTATTAGACACAAAGTCGGATTTTATTACTTTTTATTTCTTCTAGCCCTGCAGCGCCAACACAGAAAAGCCATGTAATGAACTGCAGAATCTTTTATTTCTTGAGCATCAGAAGTGATTTTTATTTTTTTTTTACTGCATACTGGTTCACCCCTAACTTTGCTAACATACCATAAGCCATATACAGCATTTTGTAGCTTCATAAACTTGCAATCTTTTTTTTATTCAGGTGTACCGCTTTCCAGAGTTAATCTCTATGGACTTCAATTAAATTTGTGTGGCCTGCTGTTGATTTCATCCTCTTAAATTTTGTGGGGCCTTGCCATATGTGTTTGTACATAATCGTTTTTTGGTGTAGACCTGGGCTTGAACTCTGCTACTGCCTGCAATGTTCTGGTGCCTGGGAAGGGAGGAAGCACTCCAGAGCTGCAGGTCCCCAGTGGAAACACAAAAGGGTTAACTGGCTGCTGCCTGCGGAGACTATTTCATGGGACTCTTCAGATCTCAAATGATGAGAAGGGACACGAAACAATAATCCCTTAGAGAATATGCTAAATAATTCAAGGCTAGTTAAGAAAAAA
The DNA here is from genome assembly GCF_964199755.1 of Larus michahellis. Lineage (NCBI taxonomy): Eukaryota > Metazoa > Chordata > Aves > Charadriiformes > Laridae > Larus > Larus michahellis. Next base: position 53,965,615 of record NC_133899.1, on the reverse strand, counting down.
ATAAATAAAAACAACTTTAAAATATTTTGTTGTAACAGTTTGACCTTTCTTAATATAGCTTGGAGGCTATCTGGCTGCTTTCCGAAAGTCCTTGTTATGGTATTTAATGAACCCTAGGGATCATTACACTATAAATATGCATCATGTTTATATAGATGCATTGGGCAACCTATTACAATGCTAAGGGTTAAAAGTCATTTCCATGGATTCCCAACCAAGATAAACTCATCCACACCCCCGAGGTGAATAGTATTTAAACCTGTGTTTGTATAAAGAAGGCAGTCAGGTTTTCCAGCACCTGGAAAATGGGCAGGCTTATCTGTTAGTTATCTCTCACGTTCGGCTTTTATATGTAAATTTGTCTGCAGGAGCAGTAATCGATAGTCAATGTCCTCTCTGTCTCAGGGCTAGTCACTGCAGGCCAGCATCTCCTCCACTTGCAGGCAGCAGTAGCCCTGTAGCTGGTGGGGAAGCCCGGCCCAGAGCTCCCTCTCCTCGGTGGGGGACCAGGCTGGGAGCAGCAGCCATCTCCTCTGGTGTCTCTTGCGGGAACTCTTCCGCTTCGTTCCCCTCAAACCACCGGGGCCTGCCAGCCAGAGCCGGGCAAAAGTGGTAAACTCCTTCCAGATGGCATATGCGTAGATGGCTAAGACCCATTTTAAACTGCTGCTTGGCTTAACTAAACTAATACCCAGGTAATGGAATATTCTAATAGTACCTGAATTAAGCAGGATATTTTTAACACATATATGCGTGTATAAACACACACACCCACCCACGGAAATATAGCTGTGGTGACTCTGTTAAGTTTTCTGAGAAAAGGACTGAGGGGTGAGACCAAATGCAGAAAACATTACCAAGAAAGTGTTGGAGAAAGAAGGAACAAAAACCCCCTACGCCTCACGTGTAGTAAAAGTGCCCACTACATCCGTCACAGACACACAAACAGGAACAGTTTCCCTGGTCGTGCCTCCGAGAGACGGCTGGAGAGAAACACAGCTCTCCTCGCAAGACTGAAAAAGAACACAGTAGGACTTCAGACAAGAACCCAATAATCTCCTATCAACCCGCTGCCACAGACGGGGGCAAAAGCTGCAAAAGCTGATGGCTAATGGCCAGCACGCCAGGGCAACAACAACCCTGTGGAGAGAAAGATGGGTTTTAACCATTGCAAGTGCTCAGGCCACCTGATTTAAAAGCTGTACTGTGCATTATCATAGCTACAAACTTCAGGCTGCTTTTCCTTCCCGACAGAACAAGTTGCTTCTTGCTTCCACCTTCTCCTATTTCCGTATAGCCCACAGGCAAACCCAAGTGCCTTTGGTTCGGAAAGCAGAGCATTCCTTCCCAGCATCAAAGGGGCACAGAGAGCGTGTGGTGATCACTACACGCGCGCGCGCACACACACACACACACACACACACACACGTATGTATGGCCGTTAAACACACATTACATCACCTGGGATGCTGGAAGTCAGCTGCCCAGTTCCTCGCATGGGGGATGCGAGGCTCTGCCAAGCTCCTTGGGCGTTACTTTTCTTTATTCCTCATTTCATGGGTTGTGTTTTGGTTTTTGTTAGTTTTTCTTTTGTTTTTTTTTTTTTTCTCTTTCAATACTTGCTTCCAAGAAGGGATTAGGTGTGATGGGTGTGGGGTGGATTGCACGGGCACTGCTATATGCAGGAAAGGGACCCGTCTGTAGGAAAGACGTGGGTTGTTTCTTAGCAGCTTACATGACTCCAGAAGTCCCAGAGCAATCTGCTGGACACCAGCAGCACAGTGACTACGCAGAATTACCCTCCATGTAATGGCAGAGCAGACCCACCTTTGGGTATTAATGTGGCTCCGATGACAGCACTTCATTTCACATCTCCGCTGGAAAGCTTTCTTAAAAAGTCGAGTACCCACATGGGAGTATAATAATAATAGAAATCTCTTGCACTTCAGTGTAAGAAGCAGGGTGCGAAATCAAGCGGCTGATCAGTGGTCACAACTATTACCACACCAAGTCTTCTGCTGCCTTATTCCATTCAACAAACTAAAATATTTTGATGCAGGCCCTACAACACCAGGAACATAGTGCTTCCTTCGTCTTGCTTTTACCCACAGGGAATGTGGAACGTCAACAAACCCAACATTTTTCTGTCAAAGACCTGTGGAAACTGCTTGCCAGGGCAGAGAGAGGTGCTAAAGGAAAACCGGCCACCCCCCGGTGCCGAGCCGTGCTGGGAGCAGAGCACAGCTCGCCCGCTGTGAGCTGGGGAGCTCTGCAGGGCTCACGGGAGGAAATAGCTGCAAAAGCGCCTTTTTATCACTGAACTCAGCAGCTGCGCCTCTGAGTACACAGCTCTGACCTATTTCACCAGCCACACGCACCAGTTCTACACCAGCGTCAGCCCAGTGACGTCAGTGGGGTTACTCCATCCCTCCATTAGATAAACCTAGGGCCCAAAGAAGATTCACTGAGGAGGAAGACGCTCTTTTGACATATTTCCTAGCCCAGCCACCCTTGCAGGAGACCAAACTCAGGCTTTGCTACACATTTGTTCATTTTATACATCAAAGTATTTGTCTTTTGGGAGCTCTCAGGCACCAAGCCAGGATGCTGCCCCTCGGTGTGTGGGCTTACTGCTTCTCCTACTAAGAAATCCCAGCCAACAGGTGACTGAGTTGCAGTGACCAATGTACCGAAGTGACAGGAACACCAGCGCAAGTGCACAGGATTAAGGGCTGCTGGGGTGAGAAGGGGGTACCGGAGGGGCCAGGGAGTCCCGCCGGGAGCAGGATCAGTGGCTTGGCTGCAGCACCATGCAGACATCACGCCTTGTCCCTTTCTGGTCAGTCCCCACAGTTCAATGCCAAGACCTGGCAGGAGCAACCCTCTGGGGTCTAGAGATGAAACAGGGTATAGCTCCCAGGAGCCGGAACAGGGGGAACACACCCAAAGCCTTTCTTGTTGGTGCTGTGTTGTACGATCTTTCCTGCTTTTGCATCCTAATTGACATATTTTCTTTGTTTTCTCTGTTTTGTTTTCTTTCATCTGTTTTTCCTGCGTGTTACTCTCACAGCCTAACCTTTTCTTTCTGCTCTGGATGTTTTCTTTCCCTCTGACCCTCTAGATCCTCCGCAGCTCCCCTGCTCTCCTGCATCTCTCGCTGTGCTTCCTGTCACCACCAAGGTCACACGTGTCCTTTTCCTTCTAAGCTCACTCTTTTCCCATCTTCCATTTTGTACTGCTTCAGAATTTCCTTGCATACTCTCCTTCCATTCACATCTCCCATTTGTTAGTGGGCATAAGGAGCTTCATCCAGCCTTTTAGCTACCAGTTAAGGGGATGCTGGAAGCCAGGCCGGCAGAGCCTCTGGAGCACATCAAATGAAGCAGAAGGTGAGATTGGAAAGATGGCCAGAAGCAGAGCGAGTGTGTGGTGTCAGATCAGGGAGATAAAACCTTTTGTTTTAACTGATACTGCTGCCAACAGCAATCCAGTCTACTGCTGCCAGCAGATAGGTGTGCCACCATGCCTTGGCAGGCAAGCCAAGGGATTTTCATACCTCCTGCAGTGAGGATCTGGATAGGCTGTATAGACAGTTTAAACCTATAGCCATCATTGCTGTTGACTACCCCTTACATAAAGCTACGCGCAGAGCTCAGTAAGATTGCAAAACCAAGCTCCTATATTTAGAAAAAGCCAGGCTTATGTTGCTGGTGAAACCCTAACTCGTTCCCTGCCACACACACATTGCAGCTCATTCTTGCCCAAGCCCCCACAGGAAGGCTGTTGCGGAGCGGGGCCCCAGGATGCAGGACAACATTGTCGGGGCTGGAGAGAGACCTACTGCCCTGACCTCCCATCCTGCGCTTCAAGTGAGGTGGGCGTCTTGCAGAGCAAGTAGTATGTGATCACGTAATTACAGACTGTGCCATAATGCATGCTCACAAAAGAGCTGAATTAAGGCTGAACAGGCAGTTACAAGCACCATTACATCATTAGACTAATCTCTCCTTGGCTGCCCATGAAGGACTTCATCCTGTTCCCACTGAAGCCAAAAGACCGTACCTCTATCGACTTGAGTGGAAGCTGGCTTGGGCTCGCCCCAGGGCTCATTCACTGCTGTTAGCTGCTAGTTGAGGCCGTACCCTTGAACGCATTAAACTTTTCATGCATAACTCATATACCACGCCTAACACTTACACTTTCATTCAAGTAGAGACTTCAGCCCGGGTGCTGTGGGTGGTGGAGTGTGAGGGGAACTTGCTCTGCCACCGCACTCACCCTACCTGTTCAGCTTGTTGAGTGGTTCATCGCTCTCAGCAGCGGCTCACGGCTGAGCAGGAGGTGGAGAAGGGCTGCTCCTGCCCTCACAGCCCGCAGCCCAAGCACTCCTGGCCACAGCAAGCTGATTAAGTCTGCTTTCCCAGCCTGGTGCATACCTGAGAGCAGGACAGGGGCGGCTGGGCAGTTGGGGTCAGGGTGCAGTGGCAGGTACGCCCTTCCCTGCACCCCCCCCAAGCCTTGCCTCCCCGGCACAACCAGCAGCCCACGAGCAGCCGGGGGACAGCAGAGGCAGGGGTTGAAGGCAGACGTGCACTGCCTCAGCATTATGCCGCAAGGCCAGTGCTGTGCTCCTTCGGGCTAAAGGGCTGCTGCGCTGTGGGCTCATTTCCCGAAGCACATCTCCTTACCTTTACCACTTCCCCACCTATCTGGCTTTTCTTGCAGGACACTTGCCTAAATACATGCATTTTTTTTCCATTGCTGCGTCCTTCATTTTAACCCCAAAGTGTAATACTGGAAAAGGGGCCAAATGTCTCAGATCTACAGAGGACCCTCCGGCAGGGGATAACCTAAAGGTGAGCAACCTTCACATGTGAACGTGTCTTAACCTCAACCCTCTTGTTTGTTTCTTCCAAATATTGCATGCAGTCATTGGAATTTTCCTTCACAACAACCTCACAGGTGGCCTTTTTATCACCTCAGGAAACCTCTTACCATTTCTGACATCTCTGCCCCTGTGGCTTCCCGTGTTGCTGATTTCAGAGCTGCATACATCAAAGTGATGAAGACACACCTCACTCTGGGGACACAGGAGCATTATCACTCCCCAAAAAATCATGTGCAAACTGTCCGGTTCAGCCACTGCCCTTGAGAAACAAATTACTCCTCAATCTGACAGACCGAGGATGTTTTTCGTGTTATTTCATCTAATGCTTTCCATTGTTTAATTTAAACTGATCTGGTTTAACTCTCTTTTCTTGTATCATATGAAAGAACTCCATCGTCGTCTTCTGTTTATCCATGAAGGAATGGATGAGGTCATTTTATATTACTCTTCATACCATCGTTTTGAAAGATGAATGCAAGTGTTTGTGGATCTGCTATTTTACAACACGCAGAAGACGGGGAGAGGGACAAATAAAAAGCAAATACAAGAAACTGAAAGGAAAAGAAGTGGAAAGGGTAAAAGAGAAACTCAAATTAAAAATAGAGAAAGCATATGTCCACACGTGTTCAAGTTTGTGTACCCAGGCATGCTCTTGCTGTCACCCAAGAAGCCTGATATTAAGGCAGTTGTTCAGCTGTTTCTAATACGTAGCATAGAAAAACTCTGGCTGGAGAAACATTTTGTTTTAACAGTGAGTCATCCATGAGAAAAATGTGGGTGTAGCTTTCAGGGAAGGGGCTGGGGGAGGTTTTATGAACTCTAATTTTGCAAACCCCTGTATAGGAAGATGCATGAAGTTGATCAAGACACAAAGCGTGTCCCTCCCTCCCTCCCAGACATGACGGAGGGTAATCAGCTCCCATTGAGAGCCTGATTGCACCACTTGCCCTGTGCTGGATCTATCTCCCGCCTTCCAGGGACCCCTGGAGAGGGGCAGTGGGAAAGCTCTGGGTTGGCCCCACCAGGGTAGCCCCATGCACAGCCACCGCTGGTACCAGCCTTGGGCAATGCCTAGTGCAAGGACCAACCCATACCTGACCTCACCTGACTGATCACCTGGGACGTTTTCTGACACTTCCCTGACAAGTTTTTATACCGATCTGACATATCAGTGCTTATGCTCATGTTTAGCCTAAGCATCAGCTGGTCTTGAGGGCCGGACTTCTGCTGTTGGATAGATGACTTTAAATCTGGAATAATTCAGATTCGCTTTGGTGTCGATCAAAGAGACCAGGCCCCCAGGCCTGAGGGTTTCCTTCCAGCCCCTTCATCAGCACAAGTACCAAACTCATACCACCACGAGCCATTATCCCAGCACATCTGTAGGCAGAGGCTGGGAACTGTAAACACCTTGTCAGGTTGTGAAATGCCCATTGATTCTCCCAGAGTGTAAACACCATGGGAAGAAAGGTGGCTATCTCTTGGGAGTGACAGCCTGAAGATCAGGCTTTCTCCCTTGGCTGTCCCGTAGCCTTTCTACGGGAGTTTAAATTCAGATGTCCTGGTTTTCTTGCCAATTAACCAGTGTGACTAACACAGACCAGTCTTCCCTGGAAGACCTGAACACTATTGATGGATGTCGCACAGAACATTCTTGATGGTTAACACTTTTCTGGTGGGCAAACCCGCTGAGACTCAGAGTTACCTTATTGCTAATTATTCCTTGGTGTGATTCAAGGGGGCACAGCCAAGAATAGCAGCAAAGCAAGCAGCAGATGACTTACCAGGACATAAAACATAATGGTAAAACCTATGAGAGTGTCAGATTGGCTTCTGGGGAAAAGGTAAGGGCTCCGTTCCTTGGGCTATTTAAAAAAGGACTGAGTGATAGGCACCACCGACAATGTTTTGTAGGCAACAATGCTTTTTGGCTCGCTTAAGATGGACTATCTGGCTTAACGAAGGGGAGGCTCTCCTGTAACTCTCTTATACCCGTGTGACTGCAGAGAAATGCTTTTTACTCTAATTACATTATTCCTTATATACACCAGGGTTGGTGAGAGAATTTGTCTCTGGGTCTTTTCCGTCTGTTAAGTTCCATGGTTTGTGATTCACTTTAGAAAAACAAGGGTGGTTGAAAAAAAGAGTTGTTTTCAGCTGTGTGGTGATGAAATACAGTAACTGAAAATGCTGTGGGTTTTGAGGTTGGATTTTGTGATTAAAATATTGTTAGGTTCAGGATAGGATTGGTTGGTAAAATGAGTTACAGTAAGACATTGTGCTTTCACCTCTAGAAAGCCGAGTTCAAGCCCTGTTTAAGATCACAAAACCAGTAAGTAGTTCAGGATGATTAACAGTTTCTGAATGGGCGGGTGGGAGGCAGGACAGGAACACCCTGGGGGCTGGCAAGGTCAGGTTTGATTCCCACCGCCGGCGCTGCTGCTTTGGGGACCTGGCCTCAAGCAGAGGAGGGCACTGCAGGTGACGGAGACCTCTCCTGGTGTGGAGACCAGGGGGTCAAAGCTCAGTGTTACGGGAGATGCTGTGGGTCTGGATGAAGGCTGTGCAGCCACGTGATCGTGGCAGGTGCCACATGAAGCACATGCTCTGCAGAGGCCACCTGCGCCAACGACAGAGGCTTGATCCTCTTTTGTCCTGGCCACCTCAGTCAGTCTATGACAAGCAGGCATGGCCCTGCTCCTTCTGGAAACTGGTGCAACATCAGAGGCTCTTGGGCATTTCTTCCTACCTGAGGTATCTAGTTCAATCCTTGAAGCAATGACGTTTCTCAAGACCATTTTGCAATTTGTTTATGTTAAGAATCACAAGCTGCTGATTCGAACAGCCGAGTTGCAGCAGAAACACTGCTAGGAACCCTCTGTAGTTCATTTTCCCCACGCGCTTTCAGTTTTAGCCCATCTTAACAAGACGTGTACTCTCATCAAATAGGCAGCTTACACAAATGCAGGCCAGACAACTGTAATCGGCTTCACTGCCTTCCAAACTGCTAAATGCGAAGCAGTGCGGCAAAGCAGATTTTCACCTCTGCTGTCGAGCTGCCGAGGCTAACTCACTAGCCAAGTACCACTTGCCGCTGAAATAAAGCATAGATAGGGTGTAAGTGGTGCGTTGTCTCTGGTCTGGTGCTCTGCAGTTACTCTAAGTGCAGATAACGCGGTTACTGTTAGCCGAGGGTTACAGATCTACCCACGAGTTAATAGCTGTGTTCAGATCTTCTTATCTAGTTATCTGGAAATAAAACTGAGCTTTTTTCATAACATATTATTGGGTATTTTCTGTTACTTCTGGGATTTTGCAAAGTACTGTCATAGGGGTTTTTTTTGTTTGTTGTTCTTTTTCTGCCATAATTTCAGTGTTTCCTAGAATGAAACAAGAATTTGATCCAATTTTAACTTGAGTACCCTTTTGTACTAAAATGTTTTCTTTTAGCACTCGAAGATATTCCCTCAGTTTCTAAAGTTTATCTGTAGGCTTGGCTTACACAGGGAGTTACAAACCCACTCAAAACCACAACATGCTTCCAAAGTGCTTTAGGGACCTGGGTATTATTTGATCCATTTTTCAGACTGGTCCCCACCGCTGCGCAGAGCGAAGCCTGGCTTTAGCCCTGTCTCCTTTACGGTAACCACCAGCCCACAGCACCATTCATAGGAAGTTCTCTCAGCCTGGCTTAGCTAGTCAGTGGTGCAGGGGAACTGTATTTATTTACTTTTTCTTGAGTAAAGAAAAACCTATCCAAGACTCTGGATAACCCAAAACGCAATTAACAAATCCATTCAATTTCTGCAATAAGAAAATATTGGGTTCAGTAGGACACTGGTCAGGTAGCAGTGCCAGAAATCCCTTTCAGTGCTTTTCCTCATCATGGGGAGCAGTCTCATTTCTCCCACAAAACTTCAGTCTCTCCAAAAATCTGGCTTTAGGAGTAGCCCTGGAAGACCAGCAGAATCAGACCAGTCCTAGCAGAGGCAGGGGCTTCCAGCATCCCAGCATGCCCCTACGGAGACCTTCTCTAGCAAGGGGGCTCCAGTGCAGAAACTCCTGCTGTGAGCTGCTGTGACAGTATGGAGAAGGAGAGTCAGACGCTTTTTAAAGCCAACTGTGGGCCACTCAGTGTTTTATAGGAAGCAACCAACACCCAAAACTGCACCCAGGAACCCATGAGCCATCAGAATATGTCCTGGAGGGACATGGACATCCTGTGCTCCCAAGGAGATGACCCCTTGAACAAACGCATCACTGTGCTTCTGCATTAGCTGCCATCTCTGTGAGGGTTTAAGATGTGACCTCAGGAAGGAACACTGCAGCGGTCTCAGTCTGCCAGCTTGGGGAATGTGAATAACACCCTGCTGAAGGGCCGCGTTGCACAACTGCAGCATCACACGGGCCTTTCCACCAGAAAGGTTCCCAGGGCATCATTCACTTGACTTTTGCGTCACTTTTCCTTGCACTTTCCCAGGTTAAGTCACTGTTTTCCCAGCATTCTCCATGGGATCACGTTGCACAACTCCAGAAAGGCTTAAAGTGTTCTTGGGAAGCACCTGGGCTTGGCCACTGGCGCATGAGGATTTCCAGATTAGCCTGTTGGTCTAATCCAGTACATGGCTCCGTCTGGAGGCAGAAGCCCCACTTCCCTCCCAGGTATCATTGGCTAGAAATGGAAAAGAAAGGCAGAGGGTGCATGACTGCAGCCGAAAGACACGATGTCCCCGGCAGTGCCTCAACGCTTCCCCGTCCCAGCAGCCCAAGCCTCCGCTGCAGCAGAGAAACAACATGAGCACTGAGGGGAAGCATGGTTATGAACACCCCGGACACTCCATTCCTGATGGCCTGGCTGGCGTCAAGGGAAGGATGGCGAGAGCAGCCTGTGGGAAGGGGTCGTGCTGCAGCCGGCGGGTTGCCCGCACCCGGCTGCCAGGCCCCAGTGAGCAGCGTCCCTGATGGACACAACCATCTCCTCTGGGACACCCGCCTGCTGATGGGGGACCGATGGCCAGCTCAGCACGCCCCTCTCCCTTCCCACCTCTGCTCGGGGTGTCCTGGAGGGCTGCCACCCCCGAGGGTGGCCTCCAGTCACCTGCGACACCCCTGCCAGGAGAGGCGGGCCTGCAGAGGTGCTTCTTTGTGCACCGGGGTGCAGAGCAGCACAGCTCCCCAAACCCCGGCCCAGGGAGAAGCGGGGCCATGGCTGAGGCGTCACCAGTCTCTCCCATTACAGGCGGGCGTAGGCACGGCACCACCGTGGTGACACTTCTCCCAGTGCCTGCAGCTAAAATGATCTCCGTCGTGCAGGTCAGGAACGTGCTTCCCACAAGGGAAAGCTGGCAGGGGCCATGACATTTCCCCCCCTTGTTTTAAAAGGGGGAGCGAGGACCAGGCCCAGATGAGGTGGGGGTACCTGTGCCCGGGGCTCCCGGTAATCTCTGGTTATGGCTTTGCTGCCAGACACAAGGTACAGTTCCTATGACAGCTCTCATTTCTGTGCCCCTTTGTTTATTTAAAAGCGCATCAGTGCAACCTCGCATCACAGGCCGTGCGAGCCGAAAACCTCTAATTGCTGCTGAGTCACGACAGCAGCTCGGCAGTAACTCAGCACTTGGGATCCTGGCACCAGGGCATCCCGCCACGGCACAGGAGCCGGGATGAACTCCGGCACTGAACCATCACACGTCCACCCATCGCGCTGCAACTCCCGGTGCCACAGAAATTTTTCAGAAAAGGTCCTGGCGAGCACCTCCTGGTGTGCGTGGGTGGCGTGGGAAGAGAAGGACACAGAGGAAGGGAAGGAGGCGGGTGCTGCGGGCGGCGATGGCTCGCCGGCGCCTGTCCCGCACAGCTCCTGAACCGGCTGGTGAGGAGGGCTGCCCTGCGGCCGGCCCTGTGCACCGTCTCCTGCGAGCGGGGTGAGCCAAAGCAGAAAAATGCCTTTCAAGGGAAAGGGCTGACATTCAGGCAGGACTCACGCTTATTTTTCCCAGTATGCAACCAGTGTCAAGCAAAAAATTCCTTTAAACTCAACACTTTTTAGTTTATTATTTTTTTCACTTGAGAATACCTCAAGGGAAATTCCGAATACCTCCCTGTTTGGGTTTGTTGGTGTTTATATCTGAGCTGCAGTAACAGAGCCATGTGAATAATTGATTAACGTTACAGAGAGGTCTCAAATAAAAAGAACTGAGTTTCCTTGTTGAATGGAACCTGCTTTTTTTTTTCCCCAAAGAGTGATTCTCTAGCCAGGGAACCCCCCAGTGTCTTAATCTTAATCTGTTAATTTCTTTCTCTTTTATTTTTTCTTTTTTTTCCCCAAGAGAGTTGTTTCACTTAGAAATTATTAAAATGTAACCAAACTTGATTTCAAAAAATCATTCTAAAATGAAAACCAGCATTTAGATACTTCTGCACGTAAGCGTGGCAACGGTTTTGAGCATTTTCTGCTAAAGCTGTTTGCAAATACGATACATTTTTGCTGGTCTGAAGTAGCACAGAACCAATTATCTACGCAAAATAATGTGCCCAGCACTGCTTGAGATTGTTCTCTTAGCACGACAGTATTCAGGTAACACTCATGAAAAACGCTGCCTCGAGTCGTAAGTAGAAGCAGAAGAGCTTTGTTTTATCAATGCTTCACAGCGTGACAAAAAAGCAGTGCTGACTTTCCTCCTCTGTTGTCAAAGCTGCTCCTTCGGAGGGAGGGCCTGGCGAGGCAGCCAGGGTGAAGGGGAATTCAGTTTCCATGACTCATCCATTCCTGGGCCGCTGTGGAGACAGCCAGCAAGTGGTCGATTGGTGGCAATTGTCATGGGGAGCTGGTGATGTGGATGCTCAGACCATCAGCATATTTCACAAGAGCCATTCAAAGGCCCTTCCTCTTCAGGACAGCAGGACCAGAAACTGTCTCTAAACCTGAAAAAATCCACCTGTATTTCTGACCAAACCCCTATCTCAACCACCTTCCACTGTGTCGTTTACTTAAAAGTGTTTTTTTAATAATATTTTTAGCAATAATGAGAGTAAATCAACCAAACTTCTAACTGAATAATATATCAGGGCCAGGTACGCGTCAGGGATGTATACATCAGGCAGATAAAAACCAAGTGTTCTTCAGAGGAGGAATATTTTAGAGACCATTGTAGGAGAAGACATTTAAAAACTATTCCACCCTCTAATCAAGTCTTTCTGTAAGCCTTCCCCCTAAGGCACATTGTGTTCTCAGTGCTTCTTAAAGTTCGTAAAGACCAAGAAATGTGTTCAACAAAATAAAGAATAACAGTATGCCTCAAAAACCACTTTAAGCTCCCTACACTTGTTCTGGGAAGCTTCCCACAGTCCCATGACACAGCTGGATTTATCTAATGCTTTATCTGAAGGGGCAAGTCTTATTTTCCAGCCCTTCCCTTGAGCCAGGCCTTCACTGAGTCAGTAAAAAGAAATTATCTTTTTTTTTCTTTCGTTGGGTGGTTTTCTATCCTTTGGCAATAGAAAAGATTTATAGCAGTTTAAAGGGCCAAATATTCAGAGCATCTCTTCCTTCAAGTTCCAGCTTTGTTTTTTTTTGGGGGGGGATAGGAGATGTCTTTGATAAGCTTCAGCTAACTTACGTGTTATACTTGGATTCGAGAGCACAACAAAAGCAGACATATGCCAGGTAGTTCCCACGCACGTATCCTCAGCACACTGCATAGTGTGACAACAACAAAACCCTTACGCATTGCTGAAGTAGCTCATGCTCGTAATCTGGCTGGTTAGTCATACGGTCCCCACCGCCGCTGGAGATAGGCAGCGTGATGGGAGGGTAAGAAACCAGCAGTTTATGAGCGCAGCGAGAGCACACGGTGAGGATGCAATTACCGTCCTGGAAGGCGGAGGCCGCTTTTGCAAGCCAGCTCCCATCGAGCTCCCAGGCGGTGGCCCCCGCCTGCAGCTCTTCAGACCAGGACTAGTCCTGCCTTCTGCCCTGCCTGTCTTGAGCATCTGGGGCAGGGGGAGAGGGTATCAAACAAGCGTCCACCAGACACATCAGCTTGAACCAGTCTTCTCAGCTATGCTATCAGGGCATTCACTTTTTCTTCTGGCAGATACAGAGAGTGTACCGGGGGTACACCGCAGCTCCCGGCAGACAGAGTCCCTGTGCCACCTCGCTTCCCCATGCAGGGAGAGGGGATGTGGCATCAGCAGAGAGCATGGCCTTTGTTCTAGCTCCCAACTCCTGCCGGTCCTCCACAGGCCACCCTCTCCAGTTCCCCAAATCCAAGCAACAGATGCAGACATCTCAAAATACTCCGTAGCACAGCGTGGAGTGGGGAAGGCGGGAAGGCGTGCTTCTCCCACCTGGGGTCACAGTACTGCAGCGTGGCCCACCACACCATGCATCGCCCCGGGGAGGTGGCTGCTGGGTCTGAATGAGGGCTGTAAAAGGACACTTAGCATCCATGTGCTGGATGGCTCTCCTCTTGTTGCTATGCATGCATTCAGCATTTAAATTCAGCTTCATTTCCCTCTGAAAGCTTGCATTGCAATTAAAAAAACAAAAAAACCCAAAAAAAACCCAACCCAAAACTAAAAGCAGGGGGTTTTTAGAGAACAGTTTTATAGTACGGCAAACTCCAAGCAGGAGTAGGCTCACTTGTGCTAGGCGCTGTACAAACACAAAGGCAGTTCCCAAAAGAATATGGCCCCATGTGATCATCTTTTGTCCAAGACATAAAGCGGCAGCTCCGAAAGGCTGGTAATCTTTTTCCATGGTGCTATCCAGGTCTGAAATAAGTGGGGTGTGGTAAATCTCTGCTGACGTAAATGAGAGAAGGTGTTTTGAAGAACCCAGGACAGGGAGAGCAAATTAAAACCAGAGCAGTCTGGTGAATATTACACAATAAAAGCCTACTCTATTTTCTGTTGTGACTGCAGAAATTCCCCTCATCTTAAATGAGACAAAGGAGACCAGGAGGCCAGAACCAGCACGCTTTGCCACGGTGAATTGGCAGTAACCAAACAAGGAGACTGGCAATGTGACTGCAACCCAGCCATCCCAAAGCCTAGGAACTGGAGATTCAGAGCTCCAGCTGGATCAACAGCTGTTCCCTGTCTCTGATGCGGGCCAAACCCAAACCTCACAGCCACGTACAACTATATCTGGGTCAGGTGGGAATGGGACTCGGTACCAAATCACCAGTGACACCGTTTCACTCCTCCAGGCAGTGACAGTGTTTTGTTTGGGCTTTTTTATTTCCCGCTCAAAGCTGCCGAAAGCCGTGGAGCGGACTTTTTCCACTTGCCAAGGACAAAAACCTCCTCTGCTTGCTGCATTCGCCTGCTTAAACAGCACGATAGCCTGTGAGAAACATTCTGAAAAAGTTGTTTGGGCTTGATTTTTATATTCCTCTTCCTCTAGCAAAGTGCCTGCAAGCTCAGTACAAACAGATCGACACAGTCAAGCACAGCTTGTAGCCTAGCTACATACTCAGCCTTTGCTCTGAACTACTGAGGTTTTGGGTGATGTCAGTCTGGTCTCCTGAGGGCTGCTGTTGTCATCAGATAGTGAGGTCGATAAGGCACATGTTGTGATGAGGCACGCTGCTGGGTTTAACCATAGTACCGTGCACGACGGAGCCAAGAAAGCGGTGCGTTTCCTGGTACAGTGCCCCGATAAGGCTCTCGCCGCTTCATAGGTATTTCCACCACACTCTCCTCTGTGCACAGCACGCAACAGATTGCTGAGAACCTGAAAGGCCAAACAGTGCCAGGGTTCAGAAATCTAGTTCCTCCATCAAAACCATGTTTGTTTGGGATTTTTTGTTTCTTTTCCTTATCTCAATTTCACTCTTTTTTTCTTTTAAATTTTATTTAATGTTTTATAAAGCTGGTAAAAGCAGGACCCAAAACAGCTGTTCAGAGATGGCCAAAGTACAGTCAGTTTTTGGAGCAGGTTTTTTCTGGGTCCCTTATCTAGTACTCCTCCACCGCATTTGGGAAGCCCAGCCTGCAAGATAGGGGCCCTTGGCTGGATTTGAAGGCTCCAGCCCCCACCAGCACTTGTCTCCACCCTGCTCAGATGCTCAGTCCTGAATTGTGGTTTCTTCCTCTCTTCCTGGTTTACTTTATATTTAATATTTTGATTTGTTTTTCCAGCAGATAACAGTCCCAGACCAGTTCTGTGTCTCAGAGAGCACTGAAAAGGAGTTTGTATATTGCCTTTACCTGGAACCGCACTGGATTTTACTTTTTTAGCATTCAGGTTTCTTGTTGACTTTTCATATTTCACTTAGATGGAGCTGGGGAACAGGCTGGATCCCTCGTCACCCCTCAGTGCCACCTGTGGGAAAGAGTCATGGCAGTCCTCATCTTATCAGTGGGACCACACAGAATAGATGTGCAAAAATGGAAGTAATCCACACTTCTGCCAGCTCTGGCCTTTTCATAGTCAATCGCTATGGGCTGGGAAAAGGGGCATAATGTACTTTTTTCAAAATCCTAATTATACAAATTATCACCCTGAACCCCGCTGTCTACCAGGTTTTAATGAAGAAAGAGCCCATTTCACTACCTAAATAAATCCTCTAGGACCCAGTGTGGAAGTATAGTCCCTGTGTGTTAATGTGGCAGCAAAATCTTGACCTGGCAAAGGCATGATGGGTGCTGTCTGTGAGAGCCACACAAGCCCACGGCCTTAGCAGTGAGGAGGAGAGGTCGGGTAGGACGGTACTTACAGCAATGCAAGGGCGTTGGGTTTTTTCCATCCCCCTAAGGAGATGAACTCAGCATACTCTCTGAACTTCTTCAGGCCTTTCAGAAAATAACTCATTATGAGCTTTTTAGCACATGAAGGGTATCAGGACAAGGGAGGCAAAGCCAGAGGACGGCAAGTCACAGGAGCAGAGCTCCTCATTTCAGCAGGCTGGAGGAGCTTGGTGGGCTTCCAACTTGCCTTCTGACATGGTCCCGCAGGTCTCTGACTCTCAGTAGAGCCGGTGACCTACAGGGCCAGTAGACAAGTGGCTTATCTACACATTGGGGGAATTTTAAATCCTTTGGTCTAGCCAGAGAGAGAGAGACAGCACACATCTTGTTGCTCCGTCTCTCCCGGGAGGAAGGTGTAGGCAGAGGTGCCCCCAGACAGTGACCAGCATGTTACAGCCCTCGGTTCGGGGAGTGGGTGCTGAGCACGGCGGGTGGCGAGCAGGGCTGCAGGAGGAGGAAGCGCAACTAGGAAGTGAAATGAGCATCTGGTCCTCATTTGCCAGCAGCCCGCTCCTGCCATGGGCAGCCTTTGCTTGCCCTGACCCAGCTCCAGAGCCCCCTCGGTGGCAGGGTGGCCATGGCCAGCTGCCTGCTCTCCTCTGCCGGAGCCAGCGCTGAGCGTGGTGGGGGCAAAGGGCCTTTTCTCTCCGACGTGAAGCCAGCGTGTCCCGCCAAGGGCTGGCCCCACGCAGTGGCTGTGCCCGGCCCTCTTCTGCCCAGGCAGCGGCGCTGCCTGCTCCGGAGCCCAAACCCGCTCCGGGCAGGTTGCCACTGTCGCACCTTTTGAAGCCTGCCTCGTGTTCCCTGTTGCCTGCAGTGCTACAAAAAAAGCACTGAGTGCACTTGGTGTCTGAACCAAACCAAAAACCCATCTTACGCCCTCCGACTTCACCCACCTACACCTCATGCCCTCCTCCCCTCACTTTCCTGGGGTGCTCGAGGCATAATTGCTTGTGGGGCACAGAGTTATGGTCTTATCAGCCCAAGTGGTTTTGATTGCTAATCATGTTGTTTGTGATGACAGTCATACACTGAATAAGAAAAAAACAGTGGAAGAGCAGATAAAGGTGACCTACTAAGCATGCTGTGGGTCAGCCATCTTTTTACACCAATTTTGATAAGGCCTTTTATAAAGACTGTTGGAAGAAATAAATAGCATGACCCAAAGGGCAAAGTTTTTTATGGACAATAAACCAGTGACGTGATAGGAAACAGCATTACAGGTTACCCCTCCCTCTCGGAGCCGGGAGTAAGAAGGACCCAAGAATCTGTACCGTCCCGTCCAACTCACTGGCAGAAACAAAGTGCAGGTACCATTGCTGGAAAAGTGTCTATCAGATATCGCTGGTTGTTCAGCTCATCTACTCCTTATGGGTATTTAGATTCATAGTTTCTCTTTTTAGCAACTAAGATAAAATTTTATTGCTCTTTTTCCTTTGGATACATTAAGCATCTAATCTGTCCTGTTTACCACCGCTGGAAACCAGATTCTCATTGCTGAAATCCTGACGCAGGTCAAGTGCGATTCCTGAAACCAGCCAGCCAGCCGTTCAGGTTCCAGATGAGACACACGTTAGAGAAAATATTTTACTTGCAGTACACCCAGAGGTGACCCAACATCCCTGAAAGAAGATCATCACCGCTTTGCCAAGGAGCCTCCTTTTCAGGGCAGAACTTGATTCTAAAATATTAGTGACTTGATAGCCGCTGGTGAGGACGCTGGATGATTTAGTTGATTTAAATAACAGAGCTATTCCGAATGGGGAAGCAGCACATGGTGAAAGGCTTGCTGTACTTTTCTATACTGACCAACACTAGGAAACCAGGCAAGCTGGCTGCTGATACAGAAGGGAGATGAACATTTGCGATGAACAAGAAGGGGCTGTTTCTTTTCCCACTGCATGCTTGCCTGTTGGAAATGAGCTGATCAGGCAGGTCACAGGGCCAAACTCTACAGCTGAATTTTTTTAAGGCCGGATAATTTTATGACCACTGTTAAGCGCTGTAATTTATGTAAACCAAGATAATGATAAGTGGAAACAAATCAACTCATGTTTCAAAGCTTATGTTCCCCGGGGACAGGGATGAGTGTCTCTCCTTCAGGAAGGAAAACCAATGGGCAGGAGCACGACTTCTTCTGAGCACGTTGGGGGGACCCCGGGCTGCCCCAGCCTGACAGCGGGGTGACCGCCCAAGGATCCTGGGCACCGTGGAGCATGGTGCTAATATCAGAGCTAGATGTTATGCATGTATGCTTACACCGTACATGCAATCCAGTGGGGATAAAGTCCCAAGAACCAGGCACCCACCACTGTCAAGCTGTGTGCGGGGAGCCAGGATGCCCCACAATAACGGGGCAGGGCCCTGGTTAGCAGCACAATGCTGTGACAAGAGGTCGAGCTCTGTAACCCATTGTATTCCTAACAGAACCATATCATTTGATACAGCATTTTTCTCCTGTCTTCATCACAGATTATGCCAGGAAGGTTGAATTTTCCTCCACAAGAACCAGCATCAGTGAGAGCAGAAACAGGCTGAAAATGGAAGTCCAGGGTGGATTTAGGACATCCTGGTCTTGAGCGGGCATGGGAAGAGAGGAGTGGAAAGCTTTGGAAAAGCAGATCCTCTGGTAGCAGGCTGGGGAAGAGCGCAGCTGGCAGGAAAGCTGAAAGGTGAAACCACATGTGCCATACTGCAGGGACTTCACCTGGAGCCCAACTGGACTCCAGTCTCGTTAACCAAAGGGGATGGGACACAAAGTTAATGGCCACAAACCTCTGTAGGAGACATTCAGGTTAAGTATTAGACTACATAGAGAGAGAGTAAAATAGCCTGAGCGTTGAAACTGCCTGACAAGGGAATGCTGTGGACGCGTCAGGGCTGGAGACGTTCAAGGCTATTGCTAGACAACTCTCTGTGCCGGAGCGGTGGTTTGGGGATAATGAGATCAGTCCTGTCACAGTTAAGAGTGAAGGTCTGGATGACTCACTAGAAGTCCCTGCCAACCTGGATGATACACTGATAACCCCACGGGCGGCCTGTCTCCGGCCTCCATCACGAGACCGCTGGCCTCCCCCAGCTGCCTGCCCTCAAGTTCTTACAAACTACTCGCTTCTGAAACAAATTTTCCAGTGTTTCAAAAACATCTTCAGTTCTGTTTTCATCCACAATGAAAGTGTTTTCCTGGTCAGAAAAGTGCTGGAAGAAGGAAAATGTCTTGGTCAGCAGATTCAGTCTATGAATCCAAAGCCACACGACCTAAACTTAGAGGAAAACGATTTTCTGCAGCTCCCCTAGCTCTTTTGGCTGGGCACCCTCAAGAGGGGGTAAACTAGCTTTGTTCTCGGCTTTTTAATCCCATGGTGAATTTGTAGGTCTAATCATGGGGAAAATGGGGTTATTTGTAAACACAGCACAGAAGATCTGAGGCTGAGAGAAAATAAAGAGGGAGCTTCTTTGCACATTGTCAGCACCATCCCTTCTCCAAGCAAAAGTGCACCTTTTACACTCTGATGTTGGCCTTGAACAAAACTTTTCCTCATTTCTGGTGCCTGTAACTTCTTAGTAAACCAGAACTTTGCTAGCGGCCAAAAGCCCTTGCAGCATCTCCAGAGCTGTGAGAAACACAGTATATTCCCTCCGTGTAGCTGTAGTCAAGGTAAATCACAATGGGTCCCACGTAAGACTGCTCAAGAGATCTCTTTATAGCAAACACAGCAAGAGCTTCAAGAAATAACTTAATTGGAGTTTGTTCCATATTGCTTAATGTCTCCTTAGGGGCTGTGGCTACCATCCCAAACAACATTTCTATGGCTTGCGTGGCTACATCCTTTTCCTGTGAATCAACGTTGGCATCTGCTCATCCAGAGTATTCAGGAGAAATATTTGCTGTTGCCTGGAGACTAAGACAGGAGAAAAAGTATCAGGAGTCCTAAATTATTTTTGCAGCTCTTTTTGTGATGCTGTGACACCGCTGGACAACCCCCTTCACTTAGCAGTTGTATAGCTAACAGGGCTTTAAAACCTGTGGAATAGGTACAGTTATATTTGCCAAGTGCCCGGAACACCTGTAAAGTCCTCCCAGGCCCACACATGAAAGGCATCATGTAGAAGTTCAAAGTGCCTCTGCTACATGGGCCAAGCAGACTCCATCCTTCTTTGTTGGCATTGTCATCGCTTGTGCTTTCTGTCCTCTCTGGGAGGGAGAAAAACACCGCAGAGACAGAACGACTCCACTGAAAAATGTCCGACCAGCTCTTTTGCCGACCGGTGGTCTGGTAGCACCGGAGGTACTGCAAACATACCATACCTACGGCTTTGCCTCCGCCCGGCTGCTGTGGTAGGACTTTAAATACACAGAGAAATGCTGAACGCTGAAATGTTTCCACCGGCTCCAGTTGTTAAAACTTTTCACATCACACCGGCAACCGCTCACATATGTGGGGGATGAGGAAACTTCCTTCCACCCAGAGGTGCAAGAAAACTCTGGAGCTGGCAGTCACGTGCTCCACACTGCCTTATAGCCTGCAGGATCCTGCACGGAAAAATTTCACTTCCACGTGTTGACTAAGTTAATGTGGTGGGGATAGTGGGCGGACATAAAATGAAACTATGAAAAGAGATTAATTTGCAGCTGGAGCCCAGGCAAGGAGAACTCCGCTCCTCTGTTTGCTCAGAAAACGGCAACTTTGACCAAAACCTGGGCAAAAAGAAGATGTTAAGGCAGCGGTAGTTAAAAAAAGAAAAAAAAGAAATCACAACTCGGGGGGGGGGGGCGGGGGGGGGGAAGCAGCAAAAGTTAAGCAAAGCCTCTCTGGAAATTGAGATGTGGAATTCAAAACATTTGCAGTATAATAAACCCAGGCGAGCCCATAAAGCTGCACCAGCCAAAAGGAGCTCTGTTCTGCCCAGGAGGAAACCCGAAGCGGCGTCACGCCTGGCAGCAGCCGCCCCACAGCCCCGCTTCCTCCCCGCCTCACTGCAGGGCTGCCTCCCGCCCTGCCCTCGGCTATGTTTAACGCGGCGTCTGTTTCCACTCTAACCCCTTCAGTTTGGAGGGGGAGGATATAAATCAGCCGCGGAGCTGCCCACAGGGCTTAGTCACAGCAGGTATTGGTTTAGGGTGTCTTAGAGGAACTATTTTTTTTTTTTTTCATTTCGCTGGAAGTATTCTAGGGAATAAGCGTCAGCTTTGTGAGGAACAGGCATTGCTTAACAGGCCAGAGAGTCTCCAAACAAAGGACATTTTACATCACCAGGCAGAATCATCTTCTAACGTTTTGGGCTGAACTCAGCCTCGAGCGCCAGGGCTGTTCCACGAGTTCCCGGCAGATGCTTGCAGCATCCCCACCGAGCCACTCTTGCCATCCCTCCCAGTGTTCCCAGCCCAGAGAGACCCTCTGCGATGGGTGTCACCCCATCCTCCCAGCTGAACTGCTTCACAACACTAGTTTTGCTGTTTTCCTCCTGTTTGTGGCTGGTTCATACCCCTCAAACTGCTTCTGCTATGGGCTCCTCCTGACCCCTTTTCTGTGGGGCCCAGGTAAGGAAGGCACCATTCTTCACTCTTCTTTTTTTTCTTGCCTGTTTTCACTTCACTCACCATGCAGAAGCACTGCCTCCCTGGCCCCACTGTGGGGTATGAGACCACAAGTCTTGATGTTTGCCAGTTGATACGTAGGGCATGAGGAGCCTCCCTCAAGCACAAGCCCCTCTCTCCCTCCCAGGTGGGTACTGGCACCGTGCTTTTGTGTCAATGCCACCCCTGGACATATCTGCAGCCTCCAGCCACCACAACACCTCCAGCACTGGAGCTAGGAGCCTCTTTGCTCACACACTGACCGCTGCACCTTCTCCCAAAGCCTCTTTCTCCAGGCTCAAGCACACGCTAACTTTCCTCAACACAGGCCACACAAATTGCAGCAATTAGCAAGTGCAAAGGGCACGCTGTGGTTTTCGCATGTATTACTGCATCTCAATACTCATTCATATCCTTGGGCATAGTCATCAGACAGTATCCAGCAGGCTATCCACTATGCAGACCTTCCTCTCAATGCCGCTGCTCCTGAGCCCCACTGGAGAGACCCAGTTCATTAGCCTTCGTGCATCCAAACACCATTAGTGAAGAAATCTTCAGACTCGAGACTTCTCTCCAGCACGGCTTCTCTCTCACCCTCGCTAGCCCCATGCTGTGTGGACTTGACCTCTGGCTCTTGCCTTGCTTCCAGTCTCTAACGGTGACCCCATCATTTCCTGCCCCACCGCTACCTCCCCTCTGCTGTGCAAGGCCTGGAAGAGCCCCAGTCTTCCCCACATGATTTCCCACAGCAGCTCCAAGTCCTAGTCACAGACCATTGCCCTCCCTGCGCAGGAACTGTACAGACTGAAAATATGAGCCAGCTTGGAACAGTCTTCCAGGCATATTTCTGCTGTTCTCCACTTCTCCAAGTTCTTTCCTTCTCTGCCTCACAATTTCATGACTATGCTGATGAGGCAAATTCTGTCAGGACCAGGAACTTGGGGCATTTCAGGGTTCTTTTTAAATGGTTTTGTTTGTTACTTGGAATCTGGCACACCATGCCTATGTGCAAGTAATGCTAAACAAAGGCTGGCCAAAACTAGATAGTAAAGTTCCCAACTGCCATTAAAAACAACAACAACAAAGAAATCCTATTTGATTTTGCAGCCCTCACCTACCCAGGACTTTGGGAAATGAGGCGGCCTCTGTTTCTACAGCCCCTGATTGCAGAACTGGAGATGTTTTGGTACAAAAGCCACACCTAGCCCATAGCAAGGGAGGAGCCAGTACAGTTGCTGGGACACCTACAGCTGTTGCAGGAATTAGGAAGGAGGGAGGCAGCTACCGGGGTGGGATCTGAGCCACCTGGAGCTCTGCAGATCAAAGTCATCCTGTTACTCCTTACCAAGAGGCAACTGGCACAGGCAAGCCGGCTGTAATTTCCAAAGACAGCTAGATATGTTGAAGGTGGATAGCACTGGAGTCACCTGACTTTGAAGCCAAAAAATAAGTGACAGCTAATGCCTGCAGCCCAGGAGCATGGAGCCAGCCTTCTTACAAGGAGCCCACAGCAGCAAGCATCCATGACTACAATAAAAAGTACATGAAGAGCAGCAAGAGCCACCATAGGTGTCCCCCTGCCCAACAGTAAGAGCTGCAAGTGCAACTTGTGAAGTGCACCGAGGCACACTCTGCCATGCCACCTTAGATGTGATGACAGGTATGTTGTCCTTGTGGCTGCTCCTCTCTGCCCTGGCACCCCAGGCACGTCAGGAGCAACTGCAGATCAGGCAGATCCCTGCACTGCTGGAGGCTCTTGCGAGCGAGCTCGCTCTCTCTCAAACTATTAAAAAAAGTGAACTTCTGATGCTGCCTGTTCTGCTGTTCTCTATCCCCTGCGTGATCTAGCTCAAGGTTAGTTTCAAGAAGCAATACACTGAGTGACAGAGCATTTATCATTAACAAACTCACAGGATGGTGCTGGCTTCCCAGGACCAGTGCACTAGAAGGACGAGGGAAGTACACGAGTACCATGAGCAAAGACCTACTTTTAGCACAGCTTCACAGTTGTTTGCCATACCAATAGCGCTGTGCAACTAATACAGCTATTTTCTTTATCAATTATTAACCGGGCAAAGACTATTTGTTTGAAGAGCTGCACAGAAAGTCCAGAGAGGAAGCAAGCAGTTTCAAGCTCCACATGCACGCCCCGCGATAGGCTTGGGATCCTCTCCAGATCAGATATGCCTTGCTCTTCAGGGGCTGGCGGCTCAGCTTCCAGCAGCGGGGAAGGAGGCAGGCCTGGCTGCTTGCTGGAGCCAAGCACGTCTCTTCCAGGCAGAAGCCCATCTCTCATGTGGCCCTCATTGCCTTTGTGCCCAGGGGTAAGGCTGTGGTCAGCAGAAGGTATCTGAAGGCCGTTGAGCAGTACTGGGGCTGTGCCTGAGGCTCTTCTCTCAGGGACCAACACGCAGACCCCACTGTGCCCTAGTTACGTCAGCATCTGCCAAGCAAACCCCCCATACAGCTTTTGCACCATTCATGGGAACCAGCTTCTACCAGCCACACTCCTCTTCCACCATCTTTCCTCCACCTAGCTCACCTTTAGTGCCAGACCACACAAGAAAGAGCGTTGCACAAAGCCAACAGCAGGGCAGGTACGTCGGTGTAAGCCTTGAGGGATCCTGCAGCTTTTGTGCGGCAGGAACTTTTCCAACATGAATTAGGAAACGTCTCTCCTGAACATTGAGGCATGTCAAGACAGCTGAAGGACTGGTGGTTCGGCAGCAATATTCCACCCCCAATTTGGAAGAGACCTGGAACAGTTTCAGATAAAGAGCGCCAATCTTGCTCCAGAGGAGAGCTCAAAGGTGAAAACACAAGACTTTCACCATGAGCAGTGCTGGCAAAGAAATGTCCCTGAACAAAACCACTGGCTTCGGAAGTTTCTGGGATTGCCGACTTGAATGCGATAGCACAGAGCTCTGTGCGTACACCAAGACTTTGTTGGCGGTCCGTGTTTCTTTCCCATGCCACACACCAAACAGCTGCTCTGCCAAAATGGACCAGTACTACCAACAAGCCAGGCCTGAGATTTGGGAGATATGCACCACTTCAACATCCCACTTCAGCCTCACTCAACACGTGCACAGACTCTCCTTTAAGGGGAATGAGCTGTGCAGGAACACAGGGCACACACATGAGGAATAAAAACCAATCCAAGGTTTAAGCTACGCTCATCAGAAAGAAGTTTGCAGGAACAGACTGAGCAACTCCGGATGCGAGGACTCCATAAGAGACAGGGAGGGGGGTAGAGGCCACATCAGGTATTTGCTGCCATTGATCCAAGCCCCCACGCACATGCAGGGCTGACCCATTGAATGAGTGGGGAATGATGGAGGGATGCCTGAGCACACGGTGGGCACCTCAAGGGTCAAGAAAATTATCTGCATTTGAGTGGTTGTCTAAAACCAGCCCCTTGATTTTTGCAAGTAAAACCAGCTCCACTGTCAGTTTCTTGAAAAAACTTGGGGTTTATTGATTTAAACTGCAAACAGTCGTTACAAAAGAGATTCTCTTTTAAATAAACTCACACAAAGAGGAAGAAAAAGCAATGTAGTGAACAGTAACAGGGGAAAAAAAAATTACATTCATTTTTCTCTTTGTGCCAGTCCCATTCACCTTGGCAAGGAAAACTCCAAACTTGGAATACAGAAACACAAAGACAAACTGTATTTGGAATGTCTTCAGATAGGCACTTTGAGCCCAAGGCTTTTCTCCTTGAAGAATCTATACAAAAGAGGAAGAAAAAGGTCTTCCTTTCACGCTGCCTCTCAACAGAGCTCAGGTATGTACATTCTAAAGCCCAGGTAGGCAAGACCCAGGGGAGGGGAAGAGGAAAAGTGGAAAGGCAAAGAAGCACATTAACTCAATTTGCAGTCCAACACAAAAAAAAAAAAAACAGGAGGGGGGAATTCTAAAATAAATAATCCAAACACAGTTTTTGCATTTTTTTTTAAATTAATTTTTCATTTTTTAAAATAAAATAACCAAAAAAGGTGAAAAGTTACAAAAAATGTCATTGTAGTATAATATATTAAACTGTGGGGAAAAAAAGGAAAAGACACTTCACAATCTTAAGATTAATATGGAAGATCATAATTTAAACATAAAAGAATATATTCTATGGATTCATCATCCCGATAAATATGAACAAAATTAACAAAAAAGCATAGGTTTCGGCAATAAATACGTTTTGATAAGTTAAATAAGCTTTTTTATATTGTTGTGCAGTGACAAGCAAAATTTGCTCTCCAATTTCTGAAAAGTTATACAAAATTAAAAACCCAGAAAAAAATAATAAAAAGCTTGGCGTGAGTGCTCTAAGATAGGTCTAAAGTACTCTAGAGCAAAACCATTAAAGCTATGTCTACTGGAACTTTGTTTACACGAACTTGTGTGTGTGTGGAATGACTTCCGTCAGCCCCACCCCCTCTATTTCTTTATTTGTTTTAAGATGTCACATGAATACACGGGGAACTTTTAGCACCAAAATCAAGTCTCTCATAGTCCATCTGGTTTTTGTTTTCTTCCCACTCATGTTACAATCTTTGTCCGTTCTCAGCTTTCCTTCCCGCAGACCTGAGCGGATCCAGGCAAGATTTAGTCTTTAAGGGGAGGGTGAGAAAGAGAACTGGATGTTAACGCTTGCCCACATGCCTGCAGCCTAGCGGAAACTGGCCAGTCGGGAAGGAACTGGGAGGGGGCGATGCAGTACATGGCCAGTGGAGGGAGCTGGATCCGGACATTTCCTGCACATCTGGAAGTGCACAGAGCTGCTGGTGCCCTCTGCAGCTGGAGAGGTAATACAGTCACAGTGAAAGTGTTAAAGGCACTAATTTTGTAAACGTTATTGCTTTTCATCGTAATTTGGCACTTAAGGTTTAAGCCAGTGGGTCTACAGCAGGCAGGCGGACACGTTAACATCCAGCTCAGACTACTGGGGAGAGGGTGAGGGGAGTTCAGCTTAACATCATAATAGAGGTGTGGGGGGAGGGAGTAAGAGGAAACCCCAGATTAGTCGTCGGAGATGGAGAGTCTGCTGAAGATGGGAAGACGTCTTGAGGTGTCCAGGATAGGGGAATCTGAGCCGCTGTGGCTGCTGCTGGAGCTGCTCAGATAGCCCTCCTGATCAGAGAGGGAGTCCTGAGGACTGGGTGGCGAGTCAAACATGTTGGGGGACTCGGACATGGGCCTGAACAAGAAGGTGGTGGGGGAGCTCCCGCTGGGCACCTGCACCCCTATGCTGGGGGCAAAGAGACTGACCAGCTCCTGGCTGGAGAAGGTGAAGGGGTTGCTGGCGCAGTCAGGCAAGGTGGGGGAGCCCAGCAGGTCGTCGGCACTCAGCATGGGCGGCGGGGTGATGGAAGTGGGGCTGTCCAGCAGCCCGCTGGCAGCAGTGCTGGGGAAGCCGGCGAAGCTGAAGCTGTGCTGCAGGCGGGGTCTGTCAGTGACGGCGGGCTCCCGGCCGCCCGCCACGGCCCGCCGCTCCTCCGCGTTGTGGATGAAGTGGCAGCGCGGCCCGTAGGGGCAGAAGCCGATGGTGTGGAAAGTGCGGCAGAGCTCGGTCTTGTACTTGGGGTGGCGGGTGAGGCTCCGCAGCTCGTGGATGCCGTGGGCGAACTGGCACTTGTCGCCGTACTTGCAGGCGCCGTTCTCCTCGAAGGGGCGGCACAGCTCCGTCTTGTAGCGGCTGGAGTTGACCTGTCCCCCGGGCTGCTTCTGCTGCAGCAGGCGCTCGCCACCCTCGGAGAAGGAGCGGTCCCGGAAGCGGCTTTCCCGGGGGCCCAGCATGGGAGCCGGCTCCCCTTTCAGGCTGCTGAGGAGCTGGTTCTGGTGAAACTTGGAGTTGGGCAGGGTGACAGAGTGCCTCCTAGGGAAACCCCCGCCGGCCGGGGTGCCCACCGCCTTCCTGTCCAGCAGGCACCCGCCGACACCCGAGGGGCTGTAATTCAACATCTTGTTGCTCTGCGGGGAGAAAGCAAGGGCCGGTCACTGCCACCGCCTCCTCCGGCGTCCCCACGCAGCCCCGGCAGCCTCCCGCGGCAGGGCTGCCGGCTCTCACTGCCGGGCAGCGAGCAGGGCGGCCCGGGGAGCGGCGGCCGCCCAGCACCGCCGCCACCCCGAACACACTCCGCAGCAACCTCAGCCCCTTTCGCCGCTCCACCCGAGGGCCCCGGGCCGCCCGTCCCCCCGCCCCCCCCCCCCCCGCGCAACCCTCGCGAAGGGCAGTAACGAAACGAGCCAAGCGCCAGACGCGGGGGGAGCCGCCGGCTGCATCTAAAAAACAATTCGAAACTCCCGAGGCCGGACCTCTTTTCCTGGGAAAGCCCCCCCGGGCGACGGCGGCGAGCGGGAAGGGCAGCGCGCAGCCCTGGCGCCCGCCCCGCCGCTCCCCCCCGCAGCGCAGCGACGGCTCCCGCCCAACCCCCGTTTCCCCCTCCGGCAGGGCTGGGGCGAGGGGCGGCCGAGCCCCGTGGGGAGGGAGCCCGCCCGGCCCCGCGGCAGCGCCGCCGCCCGCCGCGCCGCGCCCGGGCGTGTTGCAGCGCGGCGACCCCGGGGGCAGGGGAAGGATCCGGATCGCCCCCCTCCACTCCCCGCCCGGCGCGGCGGCTTAGCCCGCCAGGAGCGCGGGGGGCTGTCCCCCCGCCTCCTCCTCCGCGGCGGCCGAGGCGGGAAGGGCGGGCGGCGGTGGCGGGGGACCCCTCGCCCCGGGACGGGACGACCCCTGCGCCACACTTCCTCCCGACCACAAAACAAAATGGGGGGGGAGAGAATAAAAAATACCCCACGCCAAACACGAACTCCAAAGAAGCCCCGAAGCCGAAGGAGCAGCCGCCGACGGCGCCCTTACCTTGCATAAAACTTCGCTCAGGTCGAAGATGGTGGGCGACACCAGGGCTGTGGACATCTTCGGCCAGCGAGGGGGGGTGCGGGGGGAAGCGGGTGGGGCAGCGGCACAGAGGGACACGAGGAGTCACGGCGTGGGTACAGCACAGCCTCCAGCGCCCCGGCGCGCAGCCTCCCCCCGCCGACGACGCTGCCGCCACCCGCCCGGCCGCCGCGCCCGCTCGTCGCTTCCAGCGGGCTGGGGGAAAAGCTCAACTTATAAAGTTTCGGACTTACCCCGGGAGGAGGAGCCGTCGGCGGGAGGAAGGGGAGGAGGAGGAGGGCGGGCAGGGTGATTGACACCGCGACTGAATCACCAGGGCGGGCGAAGCCCAGAAAAAACTTTCGGGAGGAAGAAGGCGGGGGGTGGGGGGGGGGAGGGACAGAGGGAAGAAAAAAAAAAAAAGAAAGAAGAAGAAAAAAAGAAAGAAAAGGGGAAAAAAGCCGCGGCGCGGGGGGGTCAGTGTGTGCCCGCCGCCCGCACTCCCCCGCTGTGTGGAGGAGGCAGTTGCGCGGGCCTGCTGCGCGCGCGCGTGGCGTAGCGCGCGGGGACGCGCGCGCGGCGGGGGCCTGGGCGCGGGGGGGGGGGGCAAAGGCGCGCGTGGCCCGGCCGGGAGCAGCGACCGCGCCGCTCCCCCCCGGCCGCGGTGCGCCGTTCGGCGGCGTCTCCTCGCCCCCCGCCCCGGGAAATGGAGGGTCCCGAGGGGGAACGGGGGGGCTACCTCCGTCCCATCCGGGGCCACTGGGGTGTCAGCGGATGGGCTGCGCGCTCGGCGCGGTCGCTCGCCCGCGGCGGTCTTTGCCAGCCCAGTGTCTTTGTGTTGATTCCCCCCAGCACCCCCCCACACCCCCCGGAGCCTTACTCCCTTTTTTCCTATTTTTATTGAACCCCGGCGGGCTCTGCAAGGGGGGAAATCGCTCGCGTCCACGTTAATTTAAATCGTTAAAATACGTGCTCGCCCTTTAAAAGGGTGTTTGATAAGTCCTGCCTTTCCTCCCCCAGAACTCCAAACTGTAAAACTGGAAAAAAAAAAAAAAAGAAAAATATGTCTCCGAGCAAGTAATCAGTTCCAGATTTTAGTAGGCAAAGTATGATTCATACTGATATCGATATGGCGGGGAGGAGGGGGGGAGGCGGCAGTTTCTGTGTTTTAAAAAAAAAAAAAAAAAAAAAAAGGCAAAAGACTCCCAAGGTTTGCCTGTATCAGGGCGCCGCGGCGCCAAATAACCCTGCTGCCCCAAAACCTGTGTCCCCACCTGGGGCACACCGTAACTTTGGCGGGTGCTTCCTCGCAGGCCGAGCGATGGCATCCGGACTCTTCCTCCCACCCCGCGCTCCCGCTGCAGCCGGCGGAGGAGGAAGGCCCTGCCTTGGGCGGCACGAGGCCCAGCCGAGCGGCCATGGCAGCGAAAACTTCAAACGCCTAGGAGCCACTTCCCCTTCTGTTTGCTCTAGAGCCACGGGACCTGGACTTTGAGCCGGCGGCTGGTCTTCCTCCCCTCCTTCGGTCTTCAAGAACGGCCAAAACAACCAACCCAGAGAAACGCCCACAGGCTTTGGCTATTCCGGATTTTTTTTTTTTTATATTATTATTATTTACTTAAGGAGAGCAATCAGGTTCCTCGAATTTCCTTCTCTTTCTAGTTTCTTTTTTTTTTTTTTTCCCTTTCCCCTTGCCTTGGCCAGAAGTGAGGAGTAACCAGGGCAGAGAGCAGCCTATTATTTTCTGCAGTTGTTTACTCACTCTGTAGATGGTGCTTGTTCCCAGGGCTCTGAGCCTCTCTATAATTAAACCCATTTTAATTGTTAGGTTAGAAACGTCATTTCAGGGACTTTCCAAGAGTTACCGAGAAAGCCAGCCCAGATAACTATTTCACTACTGAGTCGCTCCAGGCCCGGTTTTGGCCCCAGTTCCTCGCCACCAGCCAGCCACACTGCGAGGCTGAGAGCGGGGAGCCCACGGCCGGCACCCCCTGCCGCCCACCCAGCCCCATTATCAGTATTATTTTTTGCATTATTCGCTCGCCCCATGTGCATTTGTTTTGGAAACTTTGGGGGCTGAAGGTTGCACGTTTCCACGGATCGAGTGGCGGCGGCTGAAGCCGAGAAGGAATTTATTTTTTTTTCCCCCCAGAGATTTAGCTTGGTGAACCCTGGCTCCACGGTGGTCTGCTTTGCATGGGCTGCGCACATGCTCACATCGGGAATTTAGCTGCTCGCCCCACCTCGTGGCTAAAAGTCAGAGCCCTCCGGGCTGGAGCGGGAATTTGTGTGGGCATGAATTCACACCGAGCCCAGGGATGGAAAAACGGGAGCCTCGCGTCTCCTGCCAGAGCCCTGCCACAGCTCTGAGAGATGCAGAAGAAGAAAAGATAGGTAAATGAATAAATGAAAGTCAATTATTAAAGAAGATTACTGAAGAAGTGAATGAATGCACTAGCCTTCTCGTGCGGGTCAATCCATCCAGGCCCAGCACATTCCAGTTGGGATACTGCAGCTCACCCTGGGAAGCAGGAATAAATGCCCAGGGCTTCCCAAGCCCTTCCTGAGTCCTGCTGGAGGTCAGTCCTGCTTCAGGAGCAGCTTCTGGAGCATTCTCGTTCCCTGGTTCCAATGCCAGCAGGTGCTAAACTTGTCTCAAAATACAGAGGGATAAGGTTCCTCATCAGATCTGGGCACACATTTAAGGGAGTGATGAAGGACCGCTTTTCCGAATCGGAGCTGGTGGGGACCAGAAAGGCCAGGAAACAGGGACGAAGCGAGGGGCAGCAAATGGAATGATAAAGGCAGGAGGTTCAAAGTAGTACTTTTTCCAGTCGTGTGCGCATGTATAAAACCGTGGGCTCGCTGGCACACGATGCTGTGGAGGTCAAAAGTATAAACGGGGTCAAAAAAGCAATTGGACAAATTTATGGAGGAAAAGTCCCTGGAGGTTTACTAAAGGCACAGGCAGACCTCTGCCACACGTTGCTGGACAATGCACAGCGAAAAGCATCACTCTCTCATTCCCCTGTTTTTTCCCGCTAAGCAGCGGCTGCTCTTGGAGGTAAGAAGGCCACAACAGACCTTTGATCTAACCCAGATCAGTTATTTTTGCATAGTTAGGGTCTGCTTTTACTCTTCATACTCTAACCCGGATGGGCTCGGAGGTGCACCTCACAAACTTGGGATGAGCTGTGCAACGTCCGACTGTTTGGGCTGGGCAGGAGGAGGTCAGCCCTGGGAAGCACAAGTCAGCACTACTTCGTCCCCACGCCGCTGGGCAGGGTTTCATACGCCGGCCTCTGCTGAAGGCTGGAGAACTGTCCCGTGGCGGGGCTGCCCTCCTTGCCCAGTTTAACTCCCCGTCAGGGTAATAAGAGGTTACTTCGAGCACCGAGCATAAACTGAATCCAGGTGCCAGCTTTGCCACAAGTATATTTGGTGATGCTGCAGCTCCCATAGCAGCAGAGGAAGATTGCTATCTTGAGACACCTCCACTTTTCTTCACCTGGAGCCGTTCGGCAATAGGAAGCCTGCAGGTCTGCTTGCATCAGTTAAGAGTTACGGAGCAAGAACCAAGTACAGAAAAGCCTGAATTGTTGAAAACAAGGGGGGGCGGGGTGTGTGTTTTGTTTTGTTTTGTTTCCCGTCCCTCCCCCCCCAGTTTCCAAAGTTTCAAGCTAGGAAAGGGAATAGGAAAGGGAAGTGCTTTCATCACGAGCGTGGTTTTCCCCTTTGAGTTTCAGATGAGTTAGGCATTTTGCTCCCCCCGCTCCCATGGGAATGTTAGAACCCCAGAATGGTTTGGGTTGGAAGGGACCTTTAAAGGTCATCCAGTCCAACCCCCCTGCAATGAGCAGGGACACCTTCAACTAGATCAGGTTGCTCAGAGCCCCAAATCTTCAGGTAAACAGACATGTCTTTTCTGCAGCAGTGCTCCAATGTATGGCGGCTGGGGCGGAGGAAGGATAAACCTCCTGCCTTTATTTCTGCTGGGGGTGTAAAATAAGTTGAAGCCTTCTACAGTCGCTATTCTATTATTATCTTTTGGGTCCGGTGCTATTTTTGTTGGCTGTGGCCCTGGAGGTGGAGGTGGAGGTGGAGGTGTGGAAGTGCCTTTCTGCTGGTCTCCGCAAGCGGGTGTAGATGTTTCCTCCGTTTCAGGCGCCTCCTCAGACGCTGTGGCCTTTCAGGGGGAGTAGGCAGATGTCAGCGTGGCCGCTCCTCGCCTGTCCCTAACTTTTTAATCCTTCCTTTTATTTTGGCCTTGCGCTCCTCCTTCCATGGAACATCTCTGGGTAGCCACTGGGAGGTGTGAATGGCTGGGGATGGAAACCACAGCTCGCAGGTGTGCCCTCTGCCAGGCTTTTCTGGCACCCGAGGAAGCCCGGCCTCCGCCTGCTCCCAAGCTGAAGGGATATTACTAGCTGCTCGGTGAGAAAACAAATTTGCAGAGATACAGGAAAGTGTGTTAAGGTGGTGGGAAGCAAGGGGAGTGAGATTCCTGGCAGCTCGGGTATGTAAACATTCATAAAATAGAGAGTGTGTGCATGTGTGTATTTTGTGGTGGCAGGAAACCCAAGAAGCTAGCTCCATTATTTTTGCTGGAATTGGCAGCAACGGTGCCAGACAAATATTATAAGCTCTTAATCCTCCTGACTTTACACCTGTGAATGACCTAAAGACCATCCAGGGCAAGCTAAATTACGGGACATCTTTACTAATTAGTAATGGGATTTGGTATCTGATTTTGTTGTTGATGAAGAGGGTGTTCTGTTTCTCAGTAGCTCAGATGCTGGGCTGCCTCAGGGGGAAGTGAGGGGAGGGGGAGACTGAAGGTGGAGGTAGTGTGTGGCCTCTTCTGAAGTGTCACATGGATGTGACTAGGCTGCCACAGATTTAGCACTGGTGGCCCTGACAAGGTGCTGCAGTGGAAAAAGCAGAGGTGTCCTTTTAGCAGAAGCGGAGTAAGGAAATTGGATGAACTTAATGGATCTAAGTTATAATTTCCAGTGGAAATACTAATGCAATTAATATGTTTCCACATAGCAGGACAGCAAGCCGGAGCTAGCATTTAGCTGTTTGTCACAACAGCCCAGACCCATCCCGGGGTCCCTCCAGCTGCCCCCAGACATGTGCAGCCTGTGCTGGGGGTGGCAGCAGGGCTGAGGCACGAAACACTGTAGAAAATAACAGGTTTGAGGGGCTGGAGGAAAAGAGCATCACCAGAATCGGCTGCTGCTCGGTTGTGAAAAGTGAAGGTGCCTGAAGAGGAACCTCTGCCCCTCTGCCCCTGCCCTGGGCGCAGGGCTGTCACTGCAGCCCGGCTCCCCGGCAGGACACCCACCAACCTGCCCGGGGTCCGCACACCCTCCCGCAGCCCCCTCCCGCAACGCCGCAGAGCTCCCTGCCACTGCTGGCACCCACCGCCTCCTGCAGAGAAACCTCCCTCTTCTTATCGGGGTTTGCCCATTCTCGGAGAAGTTGCAAACCCTTTAGGGCGAGGAGCAAGTCTCGTCTGATCTCTCCTCCCCGAGCGCACCGCAACTGCGCAGAGCTGCAGAAGGGATCTCCGTGCTGCTGGTGCCGTCACTGGAGCCAAGGAAGCGCCCCAGCCTGGATACAGCACGGTGAGGGATGGAGCAAGAGGTGCTTCCCACCACTGGCGGAGGAGAGCTGTGAAGCAGCTGTCGGGGAGACTGGTGTACTGTCCCCGGAGCAGCATCCTGGCCCCCTCCCTGTGGGAGCCCACCTGCATGGGACAGCCTGCGCAGCCGGCTGCCGGCACCCTCTTTCCTCCAGGTTGCAGCCGGGCACGCGGCGGTTCCGGGGTCCCCAGCATCCCAGCTGGGCCCCACTTCAGGAGCTGATTATGGTGTACAGCAAGGGCAGAGCTTCAAATAGGTATCTTTAACCTGGCCTAGTCTGCACGGGGCTCTCTGCCTGCCAGGGTGGAGAGAAGTCAAATATCTCTCTCTTAAAAGAATTGTCATTCAGATTAAGGGAAGTGCCAGAAGCTCTAAAGAGGCTGGTTTTTTTCCAGAAAAAAGAAGCAAGTGACACCTGCTGCACACCGAAACAGTGATTGCTCCTGTGTCGATAGGGTGGTTAGCGCATGAAACAGAAGCGAGCCAGGACATGGAAAGGCACCGATCTAAGAAACCAGCACAAATTCCACGTTCTTTTTCAAATCCTGCTTCCACGCTCCTGAGCCCATACACAGCAGGGCGATAACGCAGCACAGCGATTCCCGTTGGCCTCTGCCCGTTTCCAGCCAGAGCTGTCCTGGCTGCTGATTTATTCAGCAGACATCAACCAGTGGAATGTTTCCATGATTTTTCCCTCTGAAAGAATGTGCTAGGACTAAATGCTTTCACCTCTTTTTTTTTCTTTTTTTTTTTTTTTTTTTTTTTTAAGGAGAAAGTCCAAAACTACTCGGGAGCCTCTTGGATCGTGACATTAGTCTGACATGCCGTGCTGGTGGCAGAAGGTGCTGCTTGCTGTGCTGGTGGCAGCTCACCTCCCATAGGCCCAGCTATAACCCTCTGAAAAATACCATTTTGGCCCTTCATGGCAGAATTTGTCATAACCTTGTTTCCAAACACCTGGGTTGCACTCCACACATCTCACAGCTCCGTGAGATTATTTGCATCAAGGAGGCAGCTTGCTTTCCCGCCTATCCCGTCCCATCAAAACACACTTTTAGCACCAGGCAGGAAGCCAAGGTCAAGGCTCCTTCTCTTGTTTTTTTGTTGGTTTGGTTTTTTTTTTCCTGTTCCCCCTGCCTGCTCTGAATACATTATAATACAGACTTCAGTTCCACTATTATATCTTTTCCCACAAGACCGTTGCCTCACTCAGACCACAGCGGGGAACATGCTTTCATCTCTGCCAGCTGGGCATGGCTGGAGCGCCCCGTCCATGCCCGTAGGAGCTGTGCTGGGAGGACACGGAGGCGAGGCTTCGCAGATTCCCACGCAGGGAGGACAGAGGGGTTTGGTCAGGTCCAAATCTGGGAGGGCATTTCCAGGGAGCCTCTCCCACTGCCTCCTTTCTCAGGCCAGTAGGGAAGGAAGGACCTTGATGAGGAAGGGATTCCTCTCACCTGGTATTAGGTGCCTAAAAGTTAGGTGTCTAAACCTAATTAGTCGGACAGGCTTCCTGCATAGTCAATGGAGACAAACAGTCACCGCTAGCGTGTGATTCATCTCACCTATCTCGAACATTTATCTTGAGAAGGGCTGACTCACTCGGCGGCCAAACACCCCACTTCTCTTCTCTGACTGTAAAGGTAGATCGGCAACTTGCTGAGGATTTGACAACTAAATTTTGGATGTCCCGAGTTAGGTGAGGTGAGTCTTACCCCCGGCTGCGGCAGTGGCTGCGGGAAGCATCATCACGGTGCCCCAGCTTGGTCCCCCCCCTCTACCCTGTTTCCCTCAGAGGGTCCACTTCCAGCCCTCCCCAAGCAGGGCTGGGTTTTAGTCCGTCCAAATCACATTATCAGTCCTTACCACATTATCAGGCCAAGTTAAATATTTATAAAGCACCTGGGGGCAGGGTCCATGTCTTGCTCGGTGTTTGTATATTCCCTCACAGAGCGAAGCCCCCGCGACGGTTGCAGCCCTTTGCGGACTGGTGCAATACGGCACTGTGGGTCCCAGCACCAAGCTGCAGGTCTTGACGAAACGCAGCCGTGAACGCACAAAAGAGCTCACGGACATTGGGAAATAAGCAGGAGTGAATCATAAGAGTCAGGAGAAGCTACTAACGTGTGGGAAAAAGGCAAATGTGCTACCTCGGCACAAACATATAATAAGGAAGTATGTAATAATAATTATTGTTATTGTAATACGGTCCGGGTGAGCATTTGGGAAAAAGATATCTAATAACTGACAAGCGACGTGGCTTGGTTTGTTTTGATCTGAAATTCAAACAATGGTTGTGTTTATAAGGCAATAATACGCAGGGCACAGAGCACTGGCACTGCACCAACTATGCGCTCCCGAAGTCGGGTTTATATAGGTCATGCCAAACAAATAATAGTGTTCTTCAGTATAATTACTGATTCATTACGGAGAGAGAATGTAATCGAGTCAGTTTGGATTTCAGGGAGGCGTTAGATATGGTAAATTCATACATTTTGAACTCAGATTGGGAAGGCTTTGTGCACTCGCCTAGCTCTGCTCCTCCAGGAGTCAGCGGTAAAATTCCCACTGCAGCCTGCCCCAGCAGCACGGGAGCCTCCCGCCGGATTCCGCAGGCGCTGGTGCTCCCGCCACCCTTTGCAGACTCTCTCAGCGCCCTTTGAAGCAAGTCACAGGTAGACTGGGAAACTAAACTGCTGCTAGACCGAGACCTGGATCCAAATGTGCCGGACCTGGCACTTGGCTCAGGCAATTGTACCCACCCCACCAGCTGCCCTCCATCCCGGGGGCTCCCTGACCCCTCCACTTCTGAGCCTCCTGTTGGCCTCCTGGTGGTCACCAGTTCCCTGGCCTGATGCTCACGCTTACTACAGGGGAGTTAAGCTGGGGTGTCCTTGTCCTGGGAAGACGTCTGTGGGGCTGGGCAGTGGTGGGGCCGTGCTGCCCCCTGCCACGGTGAGGGGGTGCCACCACGACTCGAGGCATCAAAGGAGAAGAGCCAGGCTCAGCTGGTGGTGAGGGAGGACCAGGTGGGCTGCTCCAGGGGCTTTGGGACAGATTTTCCACATGGCCTTTCATGGAGCATGGGGAACTGGCATTTCGGCTGCAGCGAAAGAAGACCTGGGCAGCGCCGCACCGGTCCGAGGTGTTTCCCGCTGGCCTCTGCCCTGTGCAGACCCCACACACAGGGATGGATGATGGTGCCCACTGCAGCATCCTCCACACCCGCCATAGCCACCGGTACCGGTGATGGGGCTTTGCTCTGCGTGGCAGCTGGACCCAAGGGTTTTACCCAGGAAAACACAACGCAGTGTGGCACAGCCATGGAGTTGGCACCCCTCATCTCCATCAGCCCTGCTGCTGCTCCCCACAGCGCGAAGGGAAGATCCCCAGTGTCCTCCCTCCCACCCCGCTCCGGGGAGCAGCTGCATTTTTAAAAAAGGCCAGACTGGGCAGAGCATGAGGCTTCTACAAAAATGGGGGCCATGCCAGCCATGCCAGCAGACCAGCACCCAGCTCTGATGGAGCACTTTTTTTCAAACCTAAATCATGCCCCGCTAGTCAGTTGACTCATGTGAGCTTCTGAAAAAGCAGATCAGGAACAAGTAGGGACTATAGTAAATACATGCTTTCAAAAGGTATTTTGATAAAGGCCTTTCCAAGAATGAAACAAACTTGGCAGCCATGGGATGAAAAGTCCCGTCGTGAATTGAAAATTGAGTCAGAGCTGATAGGAGGGGGAAAAATCCATTAAAAGTATATTGCCAGTGTTGCAGTGGGGGAAGAAAAGCTTACTGGGGTGAGAGGGGGCGGTGGGGCCACACCTGGAGGAGACGAAAGCGGCCCTCCAAATACCGGTTCAAAAAACTGAAATGGGGGAGGAGGGATAACAAGGCAACAGGATTTGCTGCCAACAGAGAACCATGTATTATAACTGCAAGCAAGGCTCAGCAGGGCTGGGAGGAACTCCAGAAGCTTCTAACAAAACTCAGAAACCAAACCATAATGACGGAGAAAGTTCAGCGCACACAAACGCCAAAGCAAGCTGTTTCAGAAAAATTGGGCAAGCCTCTCGCTCTGAGTTAGAAGCTGACTTGCAGGGGTCAGCAGTGGGCATGGGCAATGACTGTTCAAGCATTGCACGTAGAAGACCTGCACCGTGGGGGTGAATGAAAAATATGTATAACCTGGTCACACAGCCCAGTCCATGTCCGCTTGCCCGCTTTGAAGCAGGACCTAAAGAAACATTGTAAGACGGACCATGCTGAGTCAAGATCAAAAGTCCACCAAAGGCAGCATGGAAGAACAGAAACAGGATCAAAGGCAGAGCTGGGTGGGGGACTTTTTTCGTGAAGGGAGATTGAGGAGCGTAATATTATTTAATTTGCACCAGGGAAGCAGAGGGCTACAAAACAATGGTTCCCTTTGTAAACAACTGGCTGATGCCTACGGTTTATTTGTGCTGAGCAGGCTGAAAAGAAAGATGTAAAGGTGCTTTTAAAAATAGTTGCAAGGGAAGTTTGCGCTTTGCCACCGGTCTGCCTTGCAGTACTGTTCCCCGCTGGATGCGATCTGCTGATAAGCTCCTACCTGGCCTGAACTCGGCTCTGCGTGCCAAGCCACCCCCAGCAGTGTACCTGCTCTGGCTGGACTGCCGAGACCCGCTTTTGCAGAGGCTGGATGCAACTGCCGTGTGGGCAGCCTCCAGCCCTGGGCAGCAGCTGGCGATGCCCAGCCTGTGCACTGAAAGCCCGCTCAGCATCAGCCTCCATCCGACACGCAGCGGGGACTGCACGGCGGGGGCAAACGCGGTCCCTGGCAGGGTGCAGTGACACCAAGACCCATGCAATAAGAAACGGAAGGGGGAGTGTGTGTAAATAATTTACTAGTGTGACCTAAATGCTACCAGGCCTTTGTTTATTTTCATGAAGTCAGTGAAGAACCACGCGGATTCTGAGACTGGCGTTTGGGGACCAGAGGCTGAGAGGTGACACAGAACAAAGGCATCCAACCCCTCCGTGCGGGAAGGCAGCCAGGCTGGGAGCGTAAGGCTCCAACTTTTCCTGCACACAGAAAGCTTTGCGGAGAAATGAGAGAGGACGAAATGCCACCTATCTACAGGTGGCTGCCCCAGAGAGGTGGGAGCTTCGCCACGCACCCTGTGGAGGGACCAGGGAGGGGACGTCGTTTGCTGGATGATGCCTGTCATGTATTTCCAGCAGGGTTTCTCTCTGCCCACAGCCACCAGTGCTGTGCTGGGACCCTGGGTCCACGGAGAGGTAGGCTTTTGACTGAGAAACAAAAGTGAAGCCTGGACTAATTGGCATCAAAGAAGAGCTAATCGTGCTTCTCACGAGAGCAGAGACGTTGGGCCTGGTGTCATGCAGGTGATGAGCACTGATGGGATGCCGTGATGCCCTGCTCCATGGCACAGCTTCCTCGACATTGCCAAGGCCAGGTGGTCTTGGAAGATCAACAGCAGGGTGCCTCCTCCTTACAAATCCTTTGCTTTCTGTAAGGGGTAAGAGGTGTTGCACACACGTGAGACATTGATTGCTGGCTACTGGCGTTGTGAGAAGAGGAAGGCTACTGCTCCTACTTGTCCCTACTTTTTTTTTTTCTTTATGACTCTGCTCCATAGATTGTGCGGTTATAAGATAATCTCATTTTTCAGTTAAGAAAAGCATGCTTTTCCT
Source organism: Larus michahellis (assembly GCF_964199755.1). Taxonomy (NCBI): domain Eukaryota; kingdom Metazoa; phylum Chordata; class Aves; order Charadriiformes; family Laridae; genus Larus; species Larus michahellis. The sequence continues at coordinate 53,926,179 of NC_133899.1, read as the reverse complement.
GCTAGCTAGTGCAGAGAAAAACATGAAAACTCAGGAGTGTGAGCCAAAGACTAAAGAGTCAAAAGGCAAGCATACAGGATTCAACATTATTGTTTTTAATTTTTTGAATTATGTTCTTTAGCTGACTGACAATATTTTGGAACCCAACTCTCAAACGTTTGGGATTAGCTGTCCTGGAAAGGCGATGACGTTGGCCCTCTAGTGCCACTTGGGAAATGCCAAGATCCCAGCCCACAGCTCTGCAGGGGAGGTGTTACTTGGCAAGTAGCTAGAGCTTAATCAGAGGTTTGGGACCACCGTCGGGGGGGTCACGGAGAAAAACAGATCAGTTTTTCAGCTCTCCTGCATGTGGCCAGTCCAGCTGGATAATAGGTCCAGCGGCAACTCCTAGCAGCAGGAAATTCTCCCCTTCAATGGCCCCTGACGGTCTGTGTAAAATGAGAGTTCAGCCAATGGTACAGGCACTTTTAGTGGACAAGTATCCACACAACGTAATTTCAGCGGTAACTGGTGTCTTTGTGTCTGCTGTGACCAGTCTCCCTGCCAGCCCTGCAGAGAGGACTGGAATTACCTGGAAATAAATGTCACCATCAAAGCGTCCTTCCAAATGAGGCTTTCGCGGCTCTGCAATAACAGCACATGCACAATCGCTGCTTCTTTATTTCTTGCTGTAGCGTGTCTGTGGATTGACAATGGCTACCTCCAGGCCTTCAGAGTGAGTATTGTTAGACATATTAAAAATTAAAAAAACCAATGGCTTCTGACTCAAAAATTCACTGCCCTTCAGTGAATTTTGCGTACATCTAGCCCTTCCATCTGAGGAGCTGTACCCACTAATTGTTGCTGAGGTTTGCAGTTGGTTGACCCACCAGTACAGGGACGGGACGCAGGGTGCAGTTGTGCAGCTCCTCCTGCCTTCAGATGTGTTCAAGGCGCATGACTCAAAGACGACCAGTCTGTCACCTTTAATATCATTGATGGATGTCGTGGTTTAACCCTGGCTGGCAACTAAGTGCCACACAGCCAACTGCTCACTCGCCCCCATTGGCATGGGGGAAAGAATCGGAAGGGTAAAAGTGAGAAAACTCATGGGTTGAGATGAAGGCAGTTTAATAGGAAAAGCAAAAGCCACGCACACGAGCAAAGCAAAACAGGGAATTCATTCATTACTTCCTATCAGCAGGCAGGTGTTCATCCATCTCCAGGAAAGCAGGGCTCCATCACACATAATAGTTACTAGGGAAGACAAACACCATCAGTCCGAATGTTGCCCACTTCCTTCTTCTTCCCACAGCTTTATGTTGCTGAGCATGACGTCACGTGGCATGGAATATCCCTTTGGTCAGCTGGGGTCAGCTATCCCCACTGTGTCCCCTCCCAGCTTCTTGTGCCCCCCATCCTGCTCGCTGGCAGGGCGGTGTGAGGAGCAGAAAAGGCCTTGACTCTGTGTAAGCACTGCTCAGCAGTAACGAAAACATCTCTGTATTAACACTGTTCTCAGCACAAATCCAAAACATAGCCCCATACTAGCTACTGTGAAGAAAACTGACTCTGTCCCAACCCAAACCCGCACAATGGATCAAAACCCCACAGGTTCCAGCTGCAGTGGATATGACTGCGTCTGTTGCAAAATGCAAACCAGAATTTCTAAGTGCCACTGGAATGGTGAAGACCCACTGAGGAGCAGGTGGACAGCAAAAGCTCCTTTGGTGAAACTGTTCAAAAGAGCAAGTCTGCTGACGGAAGGAGGGTCCCATGTGCCCCTCCAACAGCGTAAGTAGAATGGAAAGCAGCAGCAGCAGCAAAAGCCAGCAATGCACCAAAAGCTGTGTCCAGGCTAAATCAGGCCAACAAAATAGCTGTGCTGGTGAATGAGTAACGCCAATCTAAACCACGTTTCCTGAAGCAGTTGAACCCTCAGCCCCAAAGCTCATCCCAGGAGGACGGGCTGTTGCAGTGACGATGCTATGGAGGGGATAGCTCTGCCTCATCGTTGCGCTGCGTGCAGTTACGGCCAGTTTGCATTTGTGAAATGCATGCTTTTCCATCTCTCATTAGTTAAAAAAAAACAATCAGCGTTTCTGTGTGTGTGTGCACTGGTGAGTCCATGAACTAGACTAGGAAGAGCGCGCGTGTTTGTGTGTGAGTGCTGGCTGAAGGGATTGTGTAGGCGCATGAGAAGAAGGGCTGGTGAAGATGCGGACAAGACCCCGCGTGGCCATCGCACGGCGGCATGGCGGCGTCCCAGGCTGCAGAAAGGGCGGCGTGTGCTGGGACAGCCCGGATGGCCACAGCGCAAGGGCGGGTAGGGCTGCGTGAGTGCTGGCTTATGCAAGCCATGGGGAGCCTGGGTCTGCGCCGGCGGGAGGGCAGGGGACAGCACACCAAGCACCCGTGTGCACGGGATGGGGAGACGAGCGCCGGCGCAGGACAGGGGAGGGGAGATGCTGGAAGGCTTCTTCGCCACTGCTTATACAACCGGGTTTGGCTCAGCAAAGAGTTAATGTGGTGAAGAAGAGTCTAGAAGGGCTCCTGCCAGCTATAAACAGAGCGATCAGCGTACACACAGGATGTGGCAAGCAGCTAAAGGCGTCCCGTTATTAACTTCACTTTTATTTCAAGGGGATTCACTTCTCTGTTCTGTTTCCCATTTGGGAAGTGAAACCTAAGATCATGGTACCATTAAAAAAAATATTTGGTCACAGCTCGTTTGTTTTTCTACTTTATTCTCTCTTTTCTTTTAAAAAGTTACTTTGCTTTCCCTTGAATGGAATTTATTGAAAATCCTGGTAACACATTAAGTCTTCGCTCTGTGTTCCTCTCCGGAGGAATTATCTCATTTGCTCTCATTTGAAACTGTTGACTCTGAGGGGAGTGTTTACACCTCACGACGTGCTCACAGTATGGTGCAACCCGGAGCTGAGGGAACAGAGCGGGTTCCTCCTCAGCACAGCCAGAGCCGGCCTGTGCGCTGCTCACGAAGGTGCTTTGTAAACATTTATTCATTCTTGCACACAGGCTCCCTTCCCTCCCCCCATCAGGTGAGGAAATATTATTGTCACCGTTTCACAGATGGAAGAAGTGAATGCAGATAGGTTTGGTGACTCACCCGCAGCCGCTGAGGCAGATCTGAGCTGAGATGTTAAGCTCCCAGCCACCTAATTTAACCCAGCAGGTCACGTTCCCACCCAGTGCTGACAACGTAGGTAGTGCCAGCTCCATCTACCTGCCACCCACTTGTCCTGTGAAGCAGTAACACGCATCTCCACGTTTGCAGAATGAGATCAGATCGCCGTGGCTTACTCCATGCGATGGTGTCATCAGAGCGCGATATATTATTATGATATGATGGTGTTATTATGCCTGAAACTAATGCAAGGCCACGCACAGAACAGAGGTAGGCAGCTGAAAATCAGCGACCGTGTGCTCCTCAACCACATCACACACACACAACACACACCCTGTACCGGGGTGTTGGTTGATCCCGCCGCGCTGCAAGGATCTGCAAACCATCTGCGTGCTGGGCAGGGTCCCCCCACCTCCTCTGCTGGGGCCTGGGTTCGTTTCTGCCCCATACGGTCCTCGTGCAAATGACTGAAGTACGAAAGATGGCTCCGTGAGGCAGTGGAAGGAAACTGTTTGCCTCTCCAGTGGAAATGGCTCTCAAAGCACATGGTCAGTAGATAAAGATCATGGCCCCAGTGCTCCAGTGAGACTGGTTGTTTTTGAGTGCTGAGCGCTTACTGGAACCCAAGCCTCCTAAAGGCGGTTCAATACGTGCACCCGGGTGTCTCATCACGGCTGAACATGCAGGGCCACATGTTGCCACCATTTGGTTCTGCTTTGCTATTTAAAATCCTCGCCAATATTGTTATCCTCTCCCATTGAGAACAACAACAACAACAATAATAATAATAATAATAATAAAAAAAACCACCTCTCCTTATCATCTTCGTTTGCTTTTCACGCTGTTTACACGGGGCATGATTTCACTCATGTCCAACTCATCCCAGACGACTGAGATTAGTCAGCTCCACTTTCTGAGACGGGCTCGTCTGGCTGGCTGCTGCCCAGGCCCCGCAGGATGCTGCTGCAGCCAGCCTCACGCTGCTGGAGGGGAGGCTAGCTTTCCCTGTGCGAAGCTTATCTTGCATTTTTAAATAAAACACTTGGTATTTTCTTCTTTTTTAACAGGTCACCCCAATGAAGCTGCTTTTTGCCCTAGACAGGTGCAAAACCTGTTTCCGTTGCTCCGAAGAAGTTTGCAGAAAGATCCTCCTTGATTTCTGTGGGCTTTGGACCCTTCTCTCAGGGGTTGTTACTGCACCTGCTGAGAGCAACGGCAAAACGCCCACTAATTTCAAGGCGTGAGAGGCTGGGGTCTCAGAAGTACTTTGGAATGAGAAGGGAATGCATTTGAGTGCCTGGACCGTCCAAAGGCCTGCCTACATCCCTTCCTACCATGGTGTGTGGCTTTGGGGAGCGCTGGGACTTTACAGTTGTAGGGAAATTGAGAGAAGGAAGAGTCTTGAGCATCTAGAAGGCAGATGGCTCGCTCTTCTTCCTCTGGCCCTCCTTTAGGGACTAAGTGCCACCCAAACTCTGCCAGAGACCTGGGGTGTAGCACACGATTAATCGTGAGAGTCATGACAACACCTTTCTGGGCAGTTGTCTCTGGAGTTGAGGTTTGCTTTCCTTACCGAGGGTTAAAGGGGAGTTTTCGGGACGTGGAGGACGGCAGGGTGGCCAGCCCTGTGACCGGCGGCAGGAGAGCGTGGGCTGGTGTGTGGTAGAGCCTCGAGTCAGCACCTTTCGTCCACAGAAACACAAGACCCTCTGTTGTTGAACTGGCAGAGAGTTAATCTCGTAGTTAAAATATTACTGGGCTCTACCTGCTCTTATCCTTCCACAGTGCAAGGGGCAAGGGGCTTAGTAGGTCAACTGGCTCGTACCTGACCGCAACTAAAGGGACCCGGTCAAGGCCCAGAATTTGACCCGTGCCTCATTGGTTAGATCCCTTTCCACAGTTCATGTCGTTCCTTTATAACCCTTGTTCGTGATTCAGTGTGTTCTGTGCTGAACAGAATGAAATAAAAACCCTGCAGAGAAGACAGCCCCGGCTGAAGGTGCCGTTCGGTGCAGGCTTCGTCAGCTGTCCCACAGCAACACAGGGGGGCACGGGGTGCTCGCGCGGGCGGCCTCGGCATCGCTGGCTGGTGAATGAAAGTGGAGTCCTTAGAACAGCACAAAACACAATACCTAAATTTCAGGAGCCCACAGTGGGGAAGAGACAGCTGTGCCAGCTGTGAGAGGCAAATAAAATGACTAGTTGAGAAGGAGCCACAAATCCAGGGCAAACGCCCAGGCACTACCCTGCCTTCTTCTCGTAAGAGGCGTACAGCCAGCACCCCGTGGCACGAGTAACCACAGCCCTGGGGAGCACGGGGCTTGTTTGCTGCTGGCATTGCCACTGTGCCTACCCTCGCCACAGATCTCTGCTCCCAGACCTAAGCCACCGAGACGTCAAGTTACAGTTTTGCTGTCCAAAAGCTTTCTATATGGGAGCGGGGAGCAATCCTCGCTATCTCTACAGGTCCCAGCTCGGCGATGCCTGCTACACCCATTCATCTAAATGCAGAATTAGCTCTCAAACTAATGATAAGGCTTTAAATGCCATCCCACAGCTCATTTATTTCCCCGCTGTCCCAAAGTGCTTCCCAGGTGCTGAAAAGCTTAGCTGCCAAAATCTCCATGGCCTCTGCTGACAACCTCAGCGTCGCAGCTCTGCATTGCGTCATATTTCCTATTCGTGCAGGCCCCAGGTGCTTTCCAGCATTAACGTGATCAGCCTCAGAGCCCCCAGCAGTGGTGGGGGTGGCCGTTCTCCCCCCGACACAGGCGAGGAGACCCGAGGACCAGCGAGGAGAAGTGACTTGTCCCCTTTCACAGGGGAAGTGGGTGCTGGAGCACCACCACCAGCTGATGGACGCCTCCCCTCTTCTACGCGTGTCTTCCCTCCTCAGAGCAACGCGCCTTGCCTTGGTGTCAGTGGAGTTGCACAAGTGTCGGCGAGGCGTGAGCTCACACTGCAACACGCTGGTGGCGCTGAAGGCACAAGGTCATCCCACCCTTGGGAAGGAGAGGGAGGACATGCGTGCATATACGCACCCAGGAGCTCACCTCGCTGATGGCTGTTTATAAACACACACGGAGCTTCCATTTGGAGATGTGCCCCGCATGGCACGTGGCTGTTCGGGCAGAAAAACATCACTGCCCCAGTTCCTGCATCAGCATCTGTTTTGTTTTTCTCTCTTGGGTTCTGGAGTTACTTTTGGTTTGCAAAAATAGCACCGCTCAAGGCAGCCTTCCTGATAGGTGGAATAGTTTCCCCTTGAGAAGAAACTGGTGGAAATCCCCTCTCTTGAGACATTTTTAGCTTTGCCAAAAAACGCACAATGGGAGTGACTGCTTTAACTAGTGAGCTGACTGGGATGAGCTAATGGGTTTTTCCATCTCTGGTGTCTAGTTCCAGGGATTTCCATGAATTGCTGTCAGGACAGAAGAAGGCAACAGATTGCAACTGTGGGATCTGCTGTTTCAGCTCCGCTGACACGTCATTCCCTCAGGACACCCAGTGACCTGGTTAATCTAGTTCTTTGCTTCTGACTTCTCCTCGTAAATGATTTATCAACTGGCGTGGATCCCTGTTTGCTTAAGGAGGCGTGTGACGACCTCTAGCAGACTGGCTGCACAAAGCTACAGCCCGCCTTTGGCACCCGGCTCCTGGTCCCAGCTCGTGACCCTTGGCAGGGTGAGCAGGAGGACGGGGCTCCGGCCCCGAAGCCCAGTGGCAAGGGCTGATGCAGGGAACCGTGGTCAGTGTTTACATGGCTCGGCGGAGAGCCCCGGTGACTAAGCCGACAGCTCGTCAGCGAGGGTGCTTGGAGGCCTGCCTCGGCCTGTCCTGACCCCCACAATATGGAGGTCCTGACTGGGTGGCTGGCCCCCGTGTTCCCTGTATACAGGCTGTTGGGTACAAGCCATGGGAAGCATCAGCCGTGCCAGAGCCAGCCTTTGGGTCCATGTGCTGCAGAGAGAAAATACCGTGAACGTCCACCACCTTGTCCATCCTCACAAAGTAGCACCGGTGGTGTTGACACTGGTGTCTGAACCAGATGCTGCTCTGGAGGTCTTCGTCATGCACACACGTAGGTCAGTACACAAGTCACCACACACGGAGCACTGCAGCTGAAAAGAAGATGGTACAGATCCAAACTCAAGCATTCAGGCCAGGGAGGTGAGGGGTCATCCTGCCTTTGTACGTGAGGCTGAAGGAGCGTGGAAAGAGATCAGATACCACAAATTGGGCACCCCCCTAAAAAATTGTCTGTGGGCAACTCCCTGCCTTCCCTCCAGGCCAGTTATTGCTGCTTCCTGCTCTGATTGTTTCAAATCCGGTTATCTTGAGTTATGCCTGTTCTGGCAAATATGGTGCAGCAGGGGGGAGGTCCTGTTCCCGTCGATGCTGTATGCATGCCACAGATCAGAGATTAGCATGGGAGGAATAGCTGAGATGAGCTGCTTCAGGCGGGTATTGGGAAGCTTACAACTGAGCTGTGTAACGATTAGAAATATAAAACTGTTTAACAGAGCCTTCATTTTGGAAGATACAGGGCCATGCTGGATTTCCAGATGGACGGAGGCTGTTTCATAGGGGCAGCACCCAGCAGCAGGGGCAAGCTGAGAAGCTCACTCCAGCACCGGCCCGGACAACCCCACTCCCAAGAAGCACGGTGTCACGCCACCCAAGAGCCACACGTCGTCAGGGAGGGCTGGCTCCGGCTGCGGCAAGGAACCTGCAGCCACATGTAGGCAGAAGCATGGGGTGTGTTTTCTTCTAGCGTAAGGGTGGATCTGAAGGAGCTTTCAGCTTCCTGGGGCCTGAGAGGTGGTTCTGTTCCTAGCCCAAGAGGATGGAAGGTGCAGCTCCTGTTGCCTTTTTTTGGGGCTACCATGAGCTTTTTGGGGCTCCCACGAGCTTCCTTTCCTTGCGCCTCAAGAGGAACCTCTGTGCTCCCACACCGCGTGCTCCCACTCTGCACCTTGTACAGCACACCAACATCACAGAAGGACAGAGAGCTGGTGGGGTGTGTGAGGGCTAATTTGCCTCACCAGAGGCAGCCATAGCTACCCTGTGGCTCAAAACCCCAAACCACGTCCCCAAGAACGTATTTGGTCTAGGCTGAGCCCACACGCCCCATGATATCTTAGTTGTAGTTACAGAGCAGAGAGGCGGTGCAGGGAAAGAAAGGACGGCTAGTGAGTTACCCCAAAATCATATTTCCAACCTTTTAATATGGGAGGATGTGTTTTAGGTATAACCTTCAATGTGAATTCTTAGTTTCGAGCCCAAACTCACTGAGTGTTCACACCACCTCTTCTGTACACAGTCTGGCTCTCCAAACAGCAAAGAGCCTGGTCCACGTAGAAACTATGTCCTTCCCAGCAGCACAAGTACTCCTGGCTCAGAGCTCTTGGCTTTGCAAACTCATTCACTGAGGGCAGCACAGATGTAGACCAATGCAAGTGCAAAAGTCCCCAAAAGCATTCCCCTGTCCCTAGGGTGCTGAAACAAGAGCTGGGTTTTCTCATTGACCTCTTTTGTGGCAGGTGCACAGATTTAGCAACGGCGTGTTAAAAAGAGCACCCAGAAACTCTTTGGCAGAGCCAGGACTGGAACCTGCCTCCTGTCAGCTCCAGTCTCCCAGGCTGGGGGAGAGGCTGCTTCCCAGTGCCTGGCTTTGTTCTGGTCCTGGCAACACAAGGCCATATTCTGGTCCATTCTCTGTGTAGCCCAAAGGGGTTTTAATTTGCATTTTTGACCACAACCAAACAGATATTTTCATTGAGCTGTTCAGGCAGAAACCATTTTATTGAGCTGTTCTGGTTTTGGTGTGCTAAAATCAGCCAACTGGCAGAGCAGTTTAGTGCAAGACAGAGAGAAGTCACATACTTCTCAGCTGGGTCTTACCACAAGTGATCCTTCTGGGATGCTCCAGTCAAGGCTACAGCTACCTGCTGCATAGTCAAGGCATCCTCCTTTACCACCACTGCTCTGGGAAGACTGGCTCAGAGTTAAGAGGCAGCTGATCCCGGTGTCTTATCCAGGTCCACCGCTGATGAGGTTCACAATAAATCTACTGGCAAGATCTGACAAGACTGCATGCAGAAGGGCACAGTTATGGATGAACAGAAGTTAAGGGAATAATAACCTGTTTGCCTTGGACCTGGTCCAGTATTCACTAAAGGGATTTCCATGAGCATTGGTAGGATTCAAATCAGACCATAAAGTCCTTGCAAATTTTCTTCTGCTTTATTAAAATGGAAAAAAACCCCAACCCAAACTAAAAACTATTTTAAAAGTTGTTTCCCCTTTTTCTTACATACTTATTGTAGAATCATAAAATGGTTAGAGTTGGAACGGACCTTGAAGTTCCAACCCCCCTGCCATGGCCAGGGACACCTTCCACTAGACAAGGTTGCTTGAAGCCCCATCCACCCTGGCCTTGAACACTTCCAGGGATTTATTCTCCTGCTCCTTCCTGGCACTGGGAAGAGTATATCCCATCTCTGACAAGACCATGATTTGACAACTGCCCATAGTGTGAGAAGTGCATTCCTGAGCCTCCCAGTTTTGCTGGCCCTGGAGAACAGTCGACTCAGCCCTCCTCCACTTCAAGGCTCGTCATTGGTGCCGGGCACTGGCATGACAGAATTACGCACCAAGAGGACGTTCTTCCTATCTTGTTATCACTTCCCCAAACTATCAATTAAAAAATGTCACATTTCTGTACCCTGTGGATATCATCTGCCTTATTTGCGCAGTTTGTTCGTGCAGGGTTGTGACACACGCTTCCCGCAAGTCATCTAGGGAGGAGTATTACAGGTATCGAGGCACTTAAAGATGCCAGCAGAGTGCCTAATTGGATTTCAAGAGGGCATTTCTCCTGCCACCTTTTGTTTTCAATGCAGGCTGGACGTGTAAACCCCGGTTCCCATCTCTAGGAAACAAACACCTTTAAAGTCTGGTTGACAGCCTCAGTCCACTCTTAGACTACAGCACTTAGCTCTCAGGGTGTTGTGAGGATGGAAGAAGGAATGACTGTGAGTTCTCAGGAAATACAGAAATGGGGTCAACTAAGTAACTTTTAAGTCAGTTAGAAAGACAGTCTATTAACACTTTCTGCTAATAGCCAGCTTTGATAGATTCCCATGATTCCCACTGCCAGCATCTCTATTCACACAAGGGAATATTTATGGCCCTTCTCCCTCAAAAGGCTGGTTTATCTCATTTAAAATAGAGCAAGCATGAAGATACATCTATCAACATTAGGGACATTAACTCTCCCTTTTTGTCCCTATGCTTAAAAAAGAAAAGAAGCATTCAAACCTTAAAGTGGAAAGTGAATCACACAGAGTGGCTGTGGATGAGGGCCATTAAATGCCTGGCTGCATTTTTTTTATGGAAACAGTAAAGCAATTTACCTTACAAATAGCTGTGGTAAAGTGGGGTTTAGGTTCTGTGGAAGTTCAGAGCCCTACGTCCCTAAAGGTCAAGTGCAGCGGCAAAGCCTTTGACCCTCCTGAGCACTGCTGGGGGGGGTCCTGGCTCTCGCCCCAGGAGAGCTGCTGGCCCACCAGGCAAAGCACATGCCAAATGGGTGCAAGCGCGAGGCCTGAAGGAGCTACCGCATCTCTGCTTTGATTTCCACACAACTTCAGAAATGTCAGGGTCAGTTCCCAGGTAACAATTCTTGGCCCATTACAGACAAGCGTGAGCTCCAGAGGGGGGCAAATCCACACTCTTTTGAACAAGAAGAGAGAAAAAACCAAATCCAGTTTGTTTTCAGGGCAGTCTGTTTCGACTGCCTGTAGGTTTTGATCGGAACTACTGAAGTGTGGGCCTGTCTTTATGCCCCATTTTGGAAAGGAGGGCCTTTCTGTGTTTTTCAGCATTTTGGTGTGTGAGTCATAGGGCTGCCATCTAGAGGCCAAAGGGACTTTCCAGCACATTCCCTTGGACAGCAATGGCACTGGCGATAACCTACTCCTCTTGCTACCTCCTTATAAAGGATTTCTCATTTCTAAATAAGAAGGCTATAGTACAAAGCAATTCTCCGTCCACATCTCTCATTCAAGAATCCTGCCTTAATCAGTCCAGCTTAAGAATGGGCTACATAATGAATGTACCTGCCATAGGGATGAAGGACAGTGTGAAACATGAGATATAAAGCAGAGCCTTGCAGAGATATTTGAGGGGCTCTGGGGAGCTCTAGGCTTCTGGGATTGGTGTTAAATGTGTGGTTTTGAAAGAGTTATAGCAGGGAGACTTGAGCATGGGGCAGGGCTTTTTGTTGCCTTCTTAGTAATAACATCAAGCTCTATAGTCACAAAGTGAGCACGATTTTCATCTGCTCATCCCGTTGCTGCTCCTCACCACTGCCAGGCTTGGGAAGAGTTCGCTCTGGAAATGCCCCCAAACTGCATCTATTTTGGCTCTGAATGTGCTTTTCTCCCATCCCTGCAGCAATCTCATTCCTCTCTGACAACAAGCAGGGACCAGCAACAAGCTCTGTCTACTTAGGCCTGGACACTGTCCTTCCCAGCCTGGCCCTGAACGGAATACTGCAGGTCCAACTGATCCAAAATCCCGGCAACAGGAACCAGTCTGGAACCTGTCTTGGTGGTTACAGCCTGTACAGAAAAGTCACATCTCAGCTCACGCTCCTTCCCCGTGGCTGTTCCTCTGCCTTGCTGCCTAATCTTCCCTCTTAGTCTAGTTTAGGAGTGGCCTCTCCCTGCGCGTTTCCCTGCAGCAGGCGTAGGAGTCATTTAATACTGACAAATGTTAAAAGGAACCAGGCAGAGGACATTCATGGCGACCTATTGCTCTCCACAATGCCCCGTGCTAATTTGAGGTGTGTTAAAGCCTTCCACCTCCCACGCGGCTCGGGTGGCCGGGCAGGTTGCAGCGGAGCGGGGCAGTGCGGGGTTGCAGGGTGATACTCCGGCCGGGCGGCTGGAGAGCCCCACTCAAACGCCCTTGCAAAGCACTTCAGCTGTGCTCGCACGCCGCCTGCCCCGTGCCCTGCACCCGCCGCGTTGCAAAATCCCCCGCCGATGTGACTAAGAGTCACGCTCTGCAGCCTCAGCTTCGGTTTCTACCTCTCACAGCCCTGAAATGGAGACAGGGAAGTGTCAGATGCTTTCTGTTCTCCTTACCCAGGGACTCTCTGGCCACGGGTGTTTTCGAGCCCAAGGGGCCGGGGTGCCCGTCGTGTGAGTGGCTAAATAAAATCGTATCTGAACCCAGCCAGCTCTGCTTACATCAAGGAAAGGGGAAGCGGCCGTTGACTCCAGCGAGCGCTAGCAAAGTTCTGCAAGAGGTGGCTAAAAATAGGGCTGCCCCCCCCTACAACACTTCCGTCCTGCCTTTGACACACGCGCGGCTTTCACATCCCGTGGGCCTCGCTGTTTCCTCGTGGCGGGCTTGCCTCACGCCCCGGCGTCACCCAGCAGCCCTTCCTGCCTGCCTGGGGACAGCCTCGGGAGCTCTGCAGCGCGGGCGGCTCGCTCCCAGCCCGGTGTAAGCGGCCACTTCCCCTGCCCTCTTTACATGCGCTTGGGTTGCAAATGAGAAGTGGGGCAAGCCCCCAGTGACCGTCTCGCCCGAAGAAGACGCTAAAAGTCCCAGAGAGACTAAAGACTGGAAAAGCTTTCCACAGCGGCGTGTTTTCTCAGTAAATGACACGATGGAAAGCGTTTGCTTGAATACCCTGGGACAACATTCCCAAACGCTGCCTTTTGATTTTCGTGCTTATTCTCGGAGAACTCGTAGCTGAAAATGGCCTGAACCTGCTTCTTGGCGTGAAAAGGAAAACAAGTGAACCCGGATGCAGAGGAGGGGATGTGAAGGGGAGCACTTCTGCGTGCTCTGAGGCTCAGAGATGAGATGTCCTTGCCTCTGGAGCCAGGGAGATGGCAGTTTGCAGGCCAGTGATACTGTCTGGGTTTTGGATGGTGGCACATGGAAGATGGAGATCCGTTAGCAATGTACTGTAGGAAGAGGGAAAAGCAAGAGCGTTACCAGTTCTGCCAGTGCTGTTTGTGAGAACAGAGCTCAGGGCTGATGGTCGTCACTGTTAAGCTAAGGAGAAAGCAGCGAAGTGCGTTAACCCAGATGAAACGGAGACTGTTGAAAATGGCCTGTGCTGTTTGCCCTAGGTTTTCCAAATCCTAGGAAAGTAATGCCCATGGGAAGTTGGGCTCATTGGAAGCTCATTAGTGTTTCTGTCTTCCCCACGTTTCAGTCCAGCAGGTACCAGGGAAGGGCAAGGCAGCACGTGCTGGACTCCTGGTAAAGACAAATAGGATGAGGGAAATCCAAGACCAGGCCTTTTCCACCTTCTCTGGAACACAAGATGATTAAGCAACCTACCACCTTGTTGCCACACTGCAAGGAGCAGGGTCCAGGCAGTCTAGGAGCTGATCCGCTCTTCCAGGAGCTTGGAGTCTGGCTGTTCTGGCCTCAAGCTGTCAAGCAGAGGGATCTGGTCTTGAAAGAGAAACACTTCACAGCCCCCAATTCTGCTCCCAGGCACCAGGGGTAAATCAAGAAAGCCAGTTGAGTCCCCGTGCTGTAAAAGGACTGATGATGAGGGAGAGCTGAGCCCCTTCACTGTGGGTGGGGGATGCTCTCTAGGGGTAGACCCTATGGAGCCCTGATGTTGTCAGAGGATTGTGGAGAGGCTGCCTCTGGAAGTTGGTTTGGTAAGTGCCAGAGGTCTCTGGAGTGGACCGGTGAAAGGCACACGTGGAGAAAGAGCCCCTAGCCAGCCCGCAGGGCAGCCTCCAGCGGGTAGTAGCCCTGCTGCGAGAGGGCTGCGTCAGGGCACCGGGTGGTAAAACACAGCAGAAAGGCAATCCACTCAGAAGTCACACCCAGACAGCACGAAATTTTCTCCAGACCAAGCCAAAAGCTATTTCCTGAAGCCTCTTTGTCACCACACTCCTTTGGAGGAGTGGCAATGTTTCAGCGTACACCTAACGCTGGCTAGAAACAGGGCCATGGCAGGAGAAGGGTGCAGCCCCAGTTCTGGGCAGCTCCTGCGGGTACACGTGTGAGTGTGGGGAGGAGGATGCTGGGGGTGGGGGTGGCTGGTTCCTCAGCAGACAGTTTTATATTTCTCAGTCTGGTGCAGAGGAGAAGCATCTGTAAGCTCTCGCTACTTCTAAGCCTTGCTAACCAATCTCCTCTCAAAACTAGCCTGTGAAGGTTTCCTGGGTGGTTGGTTTGTGGTTTTTACCGTTGCAATTGGGTATCTGGATCTTAATTCAACCTCTCCATCTCCCTCCCCTGCCCCGCCAGTAGTCACAAAGGCAGGCAACTTGGGCCTCTCCTGTTGTGGAGGTGGAGGTCTGGGGAGCTACGCCGGGATCGCAGCTGGCCTGGAGAAACAGGTCTGTAGCCCTTTGGGTCAGTTCTCACGGTGATCCTCACGACAGAGGGACTTTCGAGGGCTTGAGGCAGTGACAGGGAGTCAGAGGGATGGACACAGAATATCTGCACATGCTGACATGGCTTCCAGCAGATCCTTTGAGAGAGCTGCACAGGGCTCAGCTCCTCGGTTGATTTTTGAGGGCCCCCCCACTCCCCCTTCTGCTGCTCTGGCAGGTGAGCGTGCCGGAAACCACATGAGCGGAGGAAGACAGAGTTTCCAGTGCTCTAGTCAGGGGTGTTGTTATGGGTTTTTTTGTGTGTGTGTGTATATATATTTTTTTTTTCCGCAAAGGCGATGGTTTAGGTCACCAGGGCTATTTTAAGATGGATTTTGCAAGTATCTTTTAGAAAGGGTATTTCCTTGAGGCAGTGTTACAGCACCATCTGGTGGGGTCCCAGCCAACCTCCAGGAGAGCAGGAGAGGGGCTGCTCTTCTGCAAATGGCGTTAACGAAGGGGCTACTCTGAGCCCGGAGCGCAGAGAGAGAGGGTCCGGGGCAGCATGCACCGACAGCAGGCACGTCGGTGGGACCAGAGGTGAGGTTTTGGCCCTGTTCACAGAGCGCTTGGCAAGAGCTGTCAGAGAGTTGAATATTCATTGAAAGCAAAGCCTGCTGCCACGCTGCGAACCGTCCCGGGCCTTGTCTGCTTCACGTGATGTTAAGCTTTCCCTCTGTGACTGCATTGCAGCTGACACGCTGGTACCCTGAGATCTAATTACCCACATACTGGACAAACCCCACTGCTACGTAAACCGCACCGACATGGTGAAGAAGCTTGTGGGGCAGCTTTAGATCCAAAAGTCCAAGGCAGCACTGGCTGCTACCTACCACCGCAGCTTCTTCCCTGTGAGTACAAGCATAAACCACTCTCACCACACTCTTTTTCCACATACAGCTATTACGGTTGTTCAGGTAGTGTAGACAAGTAGAGGGTAGGAAGGTGCACAGTGCAGGTTTGCGAGGTCTTAGCCGAGCTAAGTAATAAATTCACTCATAGTTTGCAAGGAGCTTGCTCAGAAATCTGGGGTCTCAAAAGTTACATACTGAGTATCATCCATTCTCACTGGGAAATACAGCATGATGTGATCATTTTGGTGTTCAAGGATGAGAGATATGAGCTACTGGACTAAAAGAAGTTCAGGAGAGTATGTACAATGAGTAGATGTGGATTTTAGACCATCCAACTGGGAAAAAGTAAAGCAAATTGAAAGAAATGGAGGGCGGGTGTGGGCAGAAAGCTTGCAGCAAGCACTTTGGCAAACCGGGAAGACTACTCTACATGATCAGCAGTGTTCTGGAACAGGGCTAGAAATAGGCTGTGACAATTTGAAGGAAAAGAATGAGGAAACTTTTTAAACAGATAAGAAAAGTTGTTCTTTTGAGCACATCACTTTTCAGTTAGGCATTCACAGAAACCAGCAGTGATGCAGAGAACGTGTCAATGGCCGTGTGTGTAAGACACAGCAGAGCTGCTTGCTTATGCTTTTTGTTAAAGACCCAGTGGGGAAAAGACATAGAAGGAAGAAAACCAAGCGCAATCAAAACCCAACACTTGAGGCTGAAGCACTAGATGCTGTGTTTAACTCCAGCTCTGGTAAATTCCATCTTTGGCCAGAGGCATGGAATGGCCTGGCTGTCTGGAGAGGCCAGATCCCAGTTCTCTGGCGGTCAGTACCAGCAGAAGGACAGGCTGCCCATGGCCTAGGCAGGCACAGTCTGCTGCCTGCTTTGGAGAGCTATGGCTGGTGGCTGGAATGGTGCTGGCTTGGACTCCCGATGTCTGGAGGCACTTAGGAAAATCCTAACCATGGGGCCTAGACCCACAGTCCGGTTCACTGAGTTTGAGGAATAATTCTTTCACCTGTAGATGTGAAATGCAAAGATTTCATCCAGTTTTCTTTCTTTCCCTGTATATCTTTTCCTTACTTCCCTTTCCTGTCATTGCAGTGCCAACATCTGCTGCAACAACTCCACCCTACCCCCAACTAAAATCTGGCTCAAATTTTAGTATCAGTTTGTTGTACCTCTGCTTTCAAGGCTCTACAGTGGGAGCATTTTCAGGTTTTAATGACTTCAGCTATACCAACGGGTGCTCACTTCCTTTAAAAGTGTGACCTGCTACATCTTACCTCTATGAACCCCAAAGTAATATCCACGGGCCTCTGACATGCAAGGAGAAATCAGTTGCCTTAGAACGCCAGAGAGCTGGGTGTTGGGTAAAACAAATCCAGCGTGGAAGTAGGATCCTGCTGAACCTGATTTCAGGGTCTCCAGTGATGTATCACACCTACATACACACATACGGAGTATTTTTTGGTCTGAACTGAAATATCCACTCTAAGCATATCGATCTGGATCTTTCCAGCTCAACCTAAATGCCCACAGAGCACAACAGTTTTCTAGAGTGGAAAAGGAGAGAACAGGGAGAGAAGACATTCATCCCTGGTTACAGGAAAAAGCCATCACACAACACAAAACTATCATTCATCACCGGTCAAACTCTGTCTTTTATTTTAAGCCCTTTGTTAATCTTGAAGAGCAGGTTTTACCATAGACCCTTCTACTCTCCTTCATCACTCCCTCATGGTCCTAGGCCCAACAAATCAATAGTAGTGATTGTCCTTTGAACATTTTGAGACAACCCAGACCTACGTACAGAGCTGCCATTAGCTAGTATTTCACTACAGCATATAATTTGGCCTTGTTTCTAACCCAGGCCCCCAGCCTGTTAACCCTTGTGCTTTCCTCTTGGTGCTGGCTCTATCCAAGCCCTGAATGGCTCCCTTATGTGGAGCCAGTGTTTCTGCTATATCCCCTCATTTAAGCAGACATGCACAGAGCACTCTGTGGTGCTGCCCCAGCTATAGCCCTCTGCCAGGCATAACTGTTAGCTAATCAGCGTTATTGTCCTAGTAAATCACCCCCAGGGTGAAAAGCTAACAACTCTCTTGCAGGTTTGCAAAGAGAGGGGGTGGAGGGGTGACTGATTGCGGGGCTGGTAAAATGGGAAACATGCCCTCAGGTACTGTACACACAGAGCATTTAGTCTTCCAGCAAACAATGGCTAAAGAGGGGGAATGAAGGAAACAGACTGGAAATTACATGCTTCCAAAACCCTTGTAAGAAAACTAAAGCCACTTGGGAACTGTACAGGACTCAGCCCATGACCAGGGTGCAGCAGGAGGAGCAGGCAGGGCTGAGAAGTTCCCACCTCAGAACTCATTGTCCTTGACCCTCTCTACTGGAGCAATGGCAGAGCACCGCGGGTACGGACCCCGGGGCTTTTCTTCCTCCTGGGAAGCACGCTGCTACTTCACCTCATTTTTGAAAGAGAAACTTTTTCTTTCCTGAGAGGAGCCAAACTCCTTCCGAGCCCGTTTCCCGGCTGCACCAGGAACGTACGGCCACTAGATGGCACGAGTCAGAGCCCAAGCTGTTCCCTGGGGAATCCCGGCCTTCCCGTGGGCACCTTCCTCCTCCTGATCTCCTCCTCCGGACACCGCAGGTCAGCACACCCACCACTTGCTTTAATTTTCTCCTCTGCAGAGCAGAGATGTGATGTGGCCAAGCATAATAAAGTTTATCATCACAAACTGCTGCGATACCCTTGGATGGAGAGCCCTGTGTTAAATTGACAAAAATGTAATTAAGTGATAAAGAGGTGCCATAAATGTCACAGAAAATATACTCTTATTTTTGGGGTGGGATGTTGCCACTTGCCTAAATGCAACTCGTCACCGTGCTCAACTTCCAGCTGTGCCCTGTGCTGCAAGCTGCAGAATAAGGCTTCCCCCCAGGAGGAAAATATCCTGTGGTAAGAGAAGCACAAGAAATCCTGGGCAGAAGGAGAGTGGTGATGGTGTCCTGTTTGGAGACTGACGGCTTGGAGAACAGAACGGGAGGATAACGTTAGGAAAAATCGGATACTTGTGATGGAGGCAAACAGAAGGTTCACATGGGAGTTATAGCCCAGGTCATAGTGCCACATCCTCCCTCCCAGAGAGGACTGGGAAAAGCTGTAT
The DNA here is from genome assembly GCF_964199755.1 of Larus michahellis. Taxonomy (NCBI): domain Eukaryota; kingdom Metazoa; phylum Chordata; class Aves; order Charadriiformes; family Laridae; genus Larus; species Larus michahellis. Next base: position 53,907,596 of record NC_133899.1, on the reverse strand, counting down.
TGCAGGAGACCTGAAGTACCCACTTTTTGTGATATAATTGACTGGCTTCTGAAGGATCAGATGAGCATCAGAGCTAGCAGAAGACAAGGGGCAGGCACAGGGATGGCAGCTTGTCTTGCCAGCAGCAAGCTGCTTGATCATCCTTGCCATATTGCCCAACTGCACCCCCAAGGTACAACTGGAACCTTTGAATCTAATGTAAATTTAACATTTATGTTGTCTTATGTCACCTCCATTTGCTGAGGAGAAATTTGTGAAAACCGCTCTTCAAGGATGGGGTTAGCAGAATAAAGGTAGAAGTAATTACAGATTTACTTGTAGATGCATCATGACTTCAGCGCTTTGTTCCTTTCAACTTCGCAGGGCTGAGAGCAGAAGCTTTCTGCCAGTTGGAAGGGATGATTCCCAGCTTTCTCATGGAAAGTGTTAGATGTTGGAACATGCTGCCTGTAAAAGGTATGACTTTACTACATTAAAGATGTCTATTTATGGTTATTTTAAAGTGGAGCTTACATTCCTGTCCTCTGTAAAGTTGGAACTAAGGCACCTGATATGGATAAATAATTTGTCCCAACACAGTCTAAAGATGTTCTATTTTTAAAATAAGCTGGTTTCTGAAATACATTAATAGTTCAGCCAAGTTTCAGCCTATAATTTGTTCCCTAAAGAGTCTACCAAACAAGACTATGTCTACCAATCAAGATGCTTACCTGCCTTATAGGTATGATCTTCTCACAGGAACACAGGTACAACTTTAGTTTTCTTTACACTGTTCGCTCTTCAGCAGAACACCAAATATTTTTAAACAGAAAAAACGAGCACACCTTCCCCAATTTGTATATCTCAAGATCACCATGCTGGAGGAAACCTCTAAATTGGAACTGTTGTCATGAGTTATATTCCTTTCTGTGGTCTATCTAATAAGTCTTTGACACCGAAACTGCCACCTGTCAAAATTCAAACTCCCCTCTTGTCCTTTTTTCACTTCACAGCTTCTATCTACCCCAGTCCCTCTTCTTCCCTCTCAAGACTTTTCCATGTTTGCTGATCACCAAGCAAGTATTTTATTCAGGCTGCTGAATCGTCTTTTTAACCCCTCTAGCATCAACTCATACGCCCTACAAATTCCAGATTGGGTTTGTTCCAAGTTGAGGTCAGACATAACCAACTTAAGAGTGGCACTGAGTTATCCCTTCATCAAAGCAATTGAGTGTATGCAGTTTTAGCTCATTTTACATGTCAGGTAAGACCAAAACTTTAAATCCCAACGAAAAATGTAGCTTTCATTTCCAACTCTACCGTGTGCCAAACAGGGCTGTGCTGCTCTGAAACCTGCTCAAAATTGTTAGGACTTCCTGATATGATAGTCTTGAGGCTTGGTTTGGTTTTTGTTTTCCTCCCTAAAGGCAAAAAAATCTAATCTGCTATTCATAGTCTGTGCTCTTTAAGTAAAAATAATAAAAAAAATAATGTGGTGACACAGCAGGAAATGGGGGGAGGGGGCAGGGGGGAGGGCAGGAATCAGATCACCCTTCTGCCTGCTCCCCAACATACATTTTAAGGCATTAAGCTTTTTTGACACGGAAAAAGCCATGGAAAAGAGTCACATGCACAGTAAAAATTTGGGCTTCAAAATCCATTATTTCTACAGGCATCTAAATTAATATACCAAAAGAAACAACTAAGAGCTGAGTAACCAGAGACTCGACCTCTCCTTTAAGGAAACTGGTTTTAGCTGCTAAAGATTCCTACCCTTGCCCTTCAAATATTGAGAAAGCTGCCAAGTTCACATCTACCATAAACAAATCTTTCCCTAGAGATCAGATTTGCTATTCTTAGTATTTCCAAAGCTCACCTTTTCCTCACCTAAACACCTTTGTATATTTCAGGGGAACAAAGAGCCACTGCTTGCCACCTCGAACAACATGTAAAAAAATTAGCAAGAGGTCTATTTTTGCATCGCGTCACGTTGCATTGGTACCACCCTACAATCTGCAGTCCCGAGTTACCTGTTGCTACATTTAGAAACCAGTACTACATACAGTTTACTTGGAGGCAGCTGTGCTGGCAAAGACGTTTAAACTGCTACTACGCCAGCACAGAAAAGAAATAGTCCTAGGTGTTTCCACACTAAACCACTACCAGTTCAATCATACCATTTAAAATAAATTTTAAAAAATGTACTTCTAACCAGGATTAATAGCAACACAAATCTACGGGTAGACCAGGCTTTAGGTTCATGTATGTATTTATGTCTGCAAGCACAACAATTTTTGGGGGGAAGGGCAGGCTGGTTCTTTGGTCTATATTCATCTTACTAATGCCACTGCTGGTTGAATCAACAGAAAATCATGGAAGGGATATTATGTACAATAAAGAATCAAGAATTAATAAAATTCACAAGACCTATGTTAGCTCTATATTTAAAGTATTTGCAAGGTAAACAAAGGTCTCAGGCTAAGCAGTGGACGTTGCTGGAAATATTTTTGGCAGTGTAACAAATTTACTAAAGCAAGCAACACTGACGATTAACACAGCTGAGCATACCCCAGCTTTCCCAACAGAATCTGGTAAGATTCCTCTGCAAAGTGATTCCTATTTGTTCCTTCTGTTCTTTCTGAACTGCTAGCGTATTCAGATCACACCAAGATGCGTGCAAAGAACATGTTTAGCAGTAATTTGTTCTAAAAAAGGTGTCAGCCTTGAAGACTTTGATGCACGGAAGTACTGTGGGCAATATAAGAATCTCTGGAACCGTATTTCAAGTGACGAATTATTTTACTTATAGGAAGATTCCAACACCTATGGCCATTTGGTTGTTGGTTCTTCTGTTGAACTGGTGGACAAGGAGGTGTCACACAAATCTTCTGCAAGGACTGGAGAAAAATTACTATTTGGCATCCGTGCAAACAGCCACTGATGGCCATGACAGGAAAATCCTATCCTGTCCTCCTACTAGTCAGCATTTGGTTACTTACCTGTCATAACTGGTTTCTAGTTTACATTTTGCTTGCTTCCATATGGATACACCTTCAAATAAATTTCCTTGTGATCACATTTGCAAGACTGTACAAAGTGAACAACAGCAACGTTACTAAACAAAACTGCAAAGTAAGCCAGAAAAAGGTTTTATTTTATTAGGAATGGTACATTTAAACACATGTAAGACTTTGGGATTAATTTACATATTTTTCCAAAATGTTTCCCTTCTTTAACAATACAGAAGTTAAAAAAAATGTAATTCCAAATTATTATAAGAACAAACAGTATCTGCAGTGGAAAAAGACCAAAACAACTGTGCATTTAAGAGATTTAAAGAAATTATCCTCTTTATGCTTTCAAATGATTAACATTTCCTGTCACAACTGACTACACTTTTCCTGGGATTTTTGCTGCTGTCGTTACTAAAATAACCTTCCTTTCCATCAGGACTATTGCTAGTCATACACACATTATTCAGTATCATACTTTTGGGTATGAAAGCTATGTCACTTTTATAAACATCAAAAACATGGACATGCATATTGACATTTTTGTGCAGTTTTATGGAGTCACCTGCCAAATAAGGCCTCTACATACAATAACACATACTAGTGAATTACTGGAAAATTAGTATAATGGATTCCCAATAATCCTGACATCTGGATGGTATGTCTCATTTTAACAGGAAATTCCAGCTTTCGTTACTGGTTAACATTGTATCGATTCACTATCCAAATGAGCGATATTCAACTGACCAATGTGTATTCCTGAAAGTCTGTTGCAAATTAAGCATATTATCAAGGTCATTTAAAGCTGGAACTTAAAACAGCCTGTTAAGCCGAGCAACGGGGGAAAAAAGTGAACTCTAAATTCAGCTGGTCCATTCATTCTCACACAGAAAAGCAGCCACAGAACCTTAAAGGAATAAAATCTATACTTCCTGTTCTCGGGGACTTAATACCAAGGACAAAAGCTAACGTAGTATTTTGGAAGTCAAAGGCCTTGGAGGTGGAGGGGAAAGTGAGGGCAAGAGAGGGAGAAAGCAGCGTATTGTCTCATCCCATTACCTCAGCATTATGTGTACATAATATATCTATGATAGAAATGTTTACTAATAGCAGGGAAAAAACATAAAAAAAGAGACTTCCCACTCCAGACTTCACTGAAAGGAGAAAGCTGACAGCCCCTCCTCACAGAGATGGCCTATTTGATGACAGGCACTTTGGCAATGTAAGAGGAGGTTACGCTTTCATCATGTTAACTCATCCCCTCCCAGTTCGCATGTATAATTTGTCTCAAGTCTTCAAGAAACTTGAATCAAATTAAATGCATTAATACATCTCTAAGAGCAGGTTAACTACGGCTATGAGCAGAGCTCGACCTAGAACGAGATTTTCTTTTCGAAGAAGAGGGAGATGGGGAAGAAGCTAGCAAGCTGGAGCGGTGGCTTTTCTGGGAGTAACTCTTTTTAGGTGTACGACTGCGAGATCGGGACCGGGATCGAGATCGGGACCGGGATCGAGAACGAGACCTGGACCTGGACCTTGATCTTGACCTGGACCTGGACCGGCTGTCCGATCTGGAAGATCCTGTAGACCTGGACCTGCTGCGAGATCTTGAGTAACTCCTCGATCGAGATCTGCTTCTAGAGAAACACAATTAAGAGCTGTAGTCTCACATCCTACTGAATTTAAAAACCTCAATTTAAATTCTCAACTACTTCGCATGCACAGCACACCCATCTGAACATCTGAATGCACTATGCACAGCATTCAGTTACTTCAGAGTACTGCTGGATTTCTGCTATGGTCCACAGAATCACAGAATGGTAGGGGTTGGAAGGGAACTCTGGAGACCATCCGGTTCAATCCCCCTGCCAACACAAGTTCACCTAGAGCAGGCTGCACAGGAATGTGTCCAGGAGGGTTTTGAAATGTCTCCAGACACGGAGACTCCACCACCTCTCTGGGCAGCCTGTTCCAGTGCTCTGCCACCCTCAAAGTAAAGAAGTTCCTTCTCACGTTTAGGTGGAAGTTCCTATGCTCAAGTTTGTGCCCGTTACCTCTTGTCCTGTTGCTGGGCACCACTGAGAAGAGCCTGGCCCCATCCTCCTGACACCCACCCTTTAAGTATTTATAAGCGTTGATAAGATCCCCCCTCAGTCGTCTTTTTTCCAGACTGAAGAGACCCAAATCCTTCTGCCTTTCCTCATAAGAGAGGTGTTCCAGTCCTCTAATCATCTTTGTAGCTCTCTGCTGCACCCTTTCCAGCAGTTCCCTGTCCCTCTTGAACCGGGGAGCCCAGAACTGGACACAGTACTCCAGGTGCGGTCTCACCAGGGCAGAGTAGAGGGGGAGGATGACCTCCCTCGACCTGCTGGCCACACTCTTCTTGATGCACCCCAGGATGCCATTGGCCTTCTTGGCCACAAGGGCACATTGCTGGCTCATGGTCATCCTGTTGTCCACCAGGACTCCCAGGTCTCTTTCCACAGAGCTGCTCTCCAGCAGGTCAGCCCCCAACCTGTACTGGTGCATGGGGTTATTCCTCCCCACGTGCAGCACCCTACACTTGTCCTTGTTGAATTTCATAAGGTTCCTCTCTGCCCAACTCTCCAGCCTGTCCAGGTCTCTCTATATGGCAGCACAGCCTTCCGGTGTGTCAGCCACCCCTCCCAATTTTGCGTCATCAGCAAACTTGCTGACGGTGCACTCTTATCCCTTCATCCAGGTCATTGATGAATATATTGAAGAGGACTGGACCCAGTACTGACCCCTGGGGAGCACCACTTGTCACTGACCTCCAACTAGACTCTGTGCCCCTAATCACGACCCTCTGAGCTCCGTCTTTCAACCAGTTTTCTATCCACCCCACTGTCCACTCATCTAAGCCACACTTCCTAACTTCCCTATGAGGATGCTGTGGGAGACAGTGTCAAAAGCTGTCCAGGCTCCATCATAATATCTTGTTAGGCCAAGGGGAGCAGGAACTGCTAGCCTTGACAATCTCTGCTAGCTTGCCAAAATATGACTTACCTGAGAAAAGATGCCTCCCCCCGCCCCAGGAGTGGACAAACATTTTTTTTTAGCCAATTTTTTAGTCAAGAAAAGCACAGAAATGAAAATTCATACCTGTGGTATTTATTCTCTATGGAAACAACCATCCAAATTAGTTAGGGTTTCTTTCAAGATGCTAAAAATGTCTCTAAAGGCATGGAGCACCAGTACATTTTAAGGCCTGAGAGTTTAACACCTTCTCTAGTTATGCATCCTTTTTTGTGAAAAGAAATTGATTTATTTTTAAGAGAGACAATGAAAGGGCTGCAGCTAACATGTTTTTTTAATGACCAAATGGCAGAACTGCTTTGGGAATAATGCAAGCAAGCTAACTTTTTCTTTTATTCTCATTAAAAGGTTGGCTTTCACAACTATTTGAGAGCCATTTCGCAGGATTGTGAAGCAGTTTTCTATTAAATTACAATTATTTTAATACCAAAATTCCTATGTTTTTAAAAAAGGCCTTTCATTTAGCTACAGTTTTATCTTTAAAAAAAAAAATTCTCCTTACTGTCATCCAACAGTATTCTATTTACCTTATTTTCAGCAAGTTAGTTCTTATCTAGATCTGTTTACACTGCTAGAAAGTAGTTCTGTGCTGTGCTATTTAGCTCAGGGACAAAGAATTAGATAATAAAACTTTGGCATTGATGCTACCCAAATCCATGACCTCAGCAGAATTTTATCAGGTCAGGTGACATACCTATGCCTTCTGTGATCTTCAGTCAGTTTAATTCTGCGTCCATTCAGCTCAGTGCCATCCAATTTTTCCAGTGCGCTCTTCATATCACTATAAGACGCAAATTCCACAACCCTGTATACCATCAGGAAAGACAAAAAAAAAAAAAATCAAACAACTTTCTGTTGATTCACAGCTCGGTATTTTATCTTCGAAAAGCTAATTGTTAACTTGGTTAACAGGAAAGTATGACACTAGCAGTCCTAGCTATTCATACCTTTCACATTTTCTTAAATCTTTACAAAACTCTCATCTGCAACGAGATGGAAAAAATCCAGGAAGCTACACAAAACTGCACCAGCTGGGGAAATATCTTTTAGTCCTCCACTAAATTGCATTCTAAAGCTGTCCAAGAAACAAAATAAACTTGCAGACTCTCCTGCCCTATTTAGATTTTTAACAATGAATAGAAAAATCCTGTGTTTGTTTTTTTTAATCTGTTTTCCCCTCAAAAAAAGTCTAAGTTACATTTGGTTGCAGTGGCCCTAGAGCACTGTTTGACCAGCAAAGACACTCCATTCATAATTCCCTCTCCCCTGCTTTGTCGTGCAGGACCTTTGTAGTTTGCAGAATTAAGAATGGAGAGCAGGCAGGTAGGTATTCCCTGTGGAGATTGGTTATGTTGATTTCCCATGACTTTGTCTGTTGAACCAGTGGAAAGAAGCCATGGACAGGAATTATTCTAGCCTCAGGAGTCATAATTAGATCATAAATTATTATACATTAATAACTCTAAGTCCAAGACAGCAGAACCGAACTGTGGAAAGGTTTTGCCCCTTCTTCTGTTTTGACTTTGTTTTCATGGTAAGGAGGAGAGACTGAGTTCAATACCACTTCTGAAGTCCTACTTTCTGACAGGATTTTTTTTTTTTTTTAATTGGAGAAAATTCAGCATCTAACCCACACCACAGGTTTATGTTTCATTTCTTTTATGTTAAAAGGATAATCTTAACAGTTTCAGTTATCATACAGATTTGGACCCAAAATTAACTTACCCTTCATTCCTGTTGTTTCTGTGTGCATCCACATAGGTAACCTCCCCTGCCTTTCTCATTACATCCTTCAAGTCCTGCAGCAAAAGTTAACATTTTAGCCTTAAAAAGGAAACAGACGAGTCAGCTAGCAGTACATAATACCCACTAAAGCTTTCTCTGCTAAAACTGCTTAATGCTTTTATATTTTTCTATAAATATATGTAATTTAGAAAAAAGTTTCTGAAACTCAGTCTATGTAATATCAGCTGCATACAGAAAGAACCCCTCACTTTTACAACTATAGTGCGTAAAATACTGCTTTTAAAATAATCCTGCATCCCCGAACCAGCTGTTATGAAAACACTTAAAATACATATGCACTGAAATCAGAACAGATGAAAAACAACGTAGTATTAAATGCAAATTTTCATGACGGACTATAAGCATTAACACCCCAGTTAAATACCAATCCAATATATGTAGACAAACTCATTCCATATGCTCACCTCCCCCAGCTTCACAGCAAAATTAAAAGCAAATAGGTGTAATTACTATAAAATTACTGATTTTACATGGGACATCTTTTTCTTATATTTCACTTGAATATCTGTCACACTACAGTGCCACGTCAATAGACACCCTTCCATTTAACTTAATAGAGGCTAAACACGCAGACACTGTAAAATTACTTGCTCAGCAACAGGATAAAGTACAAACAAATAATGTAAAAGGTCACTAAAATACTAAACATTTGTATAAGTTAGAGCAGTACTTTTACCAAACAGTATCTGGTTATTTTATAATCCCAGACTACTTACCGCAACACGCCACAAGTGGCAGATGATAAAAGAAGGTACCTTAAGCAAAGAGTTGCTTGTCCAATACCTAGCTGGCCAAGAGGAACTCTCTTACATGAGAAAGGCAGAGTGATGGCTCATAGCAATATGCTTCACGGAGGTACCAGAGGCCCTGAAAGCACTGGACATAGTCTCCAGAAGTGGCTAAAGAACCCGAGGATGATCTGTGCTAGCCAATCGAGATCAAACCCAGGCAAACCAAGATCTAGATTGCCAAAAAACAGGAATGTCATAGGAACCAAAAGGAAAATTCAGAACAGGCCAAACCCTAGAATTTCAGCCACTAGAAAACCCCCAAATCTTTGGTTCTTTTTCCTCCACACAAGAAAAATGAGGGTTAACCAAATCAAGGTTGTTAGAAGAGGTTCAAAATGCACTTGGTTAGAAATATGCTTAAGAAAGGAAAGACTACAAAACAAAAAGCCAAGAAAAACTTTAGAACCTTTGCCACAGAATATAAGAAGGCTTAGTTTTATCTAATATTTTAATTAAAATTTAATAGATTTATTTTAAAAACTGGCATATGCAAACTCGTAGGTATTTCCCTTGTTTCACACATGTTTAACACAAAGAAACTTTAACAGCAAATGAAAAATGGGCCCTACAGCACCATTAAAAGTTATACTTCAACCTCAGTATGTTTATCCCAATTTAGAGATGAAGAACAGAATTTTGGTTCTGCTCAAGTCAACGAGAACTTAACCAGACCAGGACTGGTAAGGCAAAAGGAAGTTAGAAAATGTTAATCTACGCAATTATTTTCTAATTCAATAGTTTTAGACTTTAAAATCGAGGCCCCACAGACTTGACACACTATATGCTGAATACTAAGGATCATCATCATGAAATACCATTTGTGATAGTAATGTCAACATGATTAAGATGTCAACATTATTGTTCAAAAAAGAGTAAGTGTGCATGTGTAATACAAGCTCAACAGAGTATTTACTCTTCATAGGGGAATGTTTTAAAGTTATCTGGTTTTACTTAGCAGAAATCAGTGAACAGTCAAATTTTATCCTAACTTTACTGTTCTGGTTCACTTTAAACAGCACAAGAATACCCTGTTGTCCTTAGCAGCAAAATAAAATAAGGTGTAGGACAACCATAAATAGGAAAAACACATATTAAAAATTACATCTTGATGTAACACAGATCTACTTTCCCAACTGCTTGAAAATTCAAAGATACTGAAGAACTAATGAGGGTGGTTGGAAAGCTCTGAACACGCACAAATATATGTTTGCTAAATAAGGAGAATTCTGACAGTTTGTCTACTACTTAGATATGAGATTATCTGTTAACAATATAGTCAACAATTTGAGGAAACTGATCTGAATACAAATTTTATTTGTGGTGGGGGTTTTGTGGGGTTTTTTTGGTTGTTTTTTTTTCTTTTTGTTGTTGTTGGTTTTTTTTATTAAGTATCCCAACAGAGTAACTTTTAAAGGAGACAGAAGTTCTATAAGCACAGGGATCTGCACACACCAAAAACGAAATTATGCATGCAAGTTTTAAAGGAAGGTTCCATCAGCAGCACTGATTGTGCTTGCTAGAAACTCAGGGATTAGAAAGGAAGAATAATGCCACTACTGTTAATGTGTTTGCTATTTTAATCTGTTGTGTAAGCAGCATAGTTGAAAGAAGTTAAAACACTATAGTTAGTATCAAAGCAGTACAGCTTCAAAAATGAAATGAGGCTTGCATATGGATTTTAGCTTCAAACAATTTCTATTTAGGCAGGTATCAAGAAGTAAAGTCTCTTATGCTAACTTATAACATATTTGAGAGAGTCATTAAAACATTTAATTAGAATCCTAAAGATTCATCAGCATGAAATCTGAATTGGGTGGGCTTCAGTCTAAAATGGTAAGTACACATAAAGCCATTATAAATATTCACAAGTAAAAAAAAGTTACAGAAGTGTTAATTTTTTTTTCAAATTATGAATTTAACGCTAAACAGTATCACAGGATTTGCTCTCCTTAATACTTCATTCTTGCTTACTTCTCTGGTCCCTACTGTAGTTTCCAATTGCTGTGTTTTAAAGTGATCTCTTCATATATGTAATTGCATAGCAAACCAGAAGGTATTCAGATTAATGCTCATCACATCAACTCAGAAGTTGTTTTTTTAGTTATTCAGTAATTAATAGAACTGTACAATTATGAACCTTTTGAACCTGTCATGCAAAAGATAAACAAACCCAGTTCAACCATTTATCTGCATGGATTGTACCCAAGCTCTTATGAAACACATCAGTGGAGCTCCAGGCAAGCCTAACAGCCTCCTCATGTGGATTTAGCTGTAAGACCAAGGCTTTGAACGTTCAACATGTTCTACTGCATTTTTCAGTACAGTAATTAAAGTCTCTTTCAAAGAATATAAAGGTTAATGAACACGACTAAACTCCACTATTCACTCACGTTTTGTAAATGGCATCGTTGCTATGCCCTTAAAAAGTAAACTTTCTATAGACTGTATACTATGCAGAATACAACTAATGGAATTGATTATGTAGTTATTCTGTTAAAAGCCAGCTAAAAATTAGCAAAACATTAGCAAGAGGTGAAAAGGAAAAAAAAAAAAAGAGAGATGGCAAGAAAGCTTCAAAATACAATTACTGAAAGTTTGGGTTTTTTAAAAAAATATCTACAGTAAGCATACTTTATACTTTACACAGTAGCTTTCTTAAGATTCCCTTTATTAATGACGTATTACCAGGCTTTTCAATCATGCATCATGTCACAAAAGTAGTTTGTGAAACATAAGACAAGACCCTAAATTTCACTCAAACCAAAGGCAAGCACTTCCAGGTGTAACAATACAAAAGGATGACAGTCTGAATGGATGCTATGCTGCAATAATTTAGCAACAATTTAGAGTCTTCAAAGGTTTTATCAGTTGGTAAACACAAGTAAGCAAGAATCACTTCCCAACTACAAAATCTAGTTATAGAACTTATTTGCACAGCTGTGAACCCAAAGTTTTGAATGCTAGTTTTTAGCAATCACTGAAGCTCTTTTGCTTGTTTTCTTTATTCAGGTTAAATATTTATGATGGCTTTATTAAGAAATTAAGCTGAGAGCAGTCTACTTACAGGGTAGGAAAATAAGGTGTAAAAAAAGAAGACAAGATGTTAACTCACCTGCCAGCTGATACGGGATGAAAGGTTCTCAACTATGATCCTGTGTTCAGTACGAACAGGAGGTCCATACCGGCTAGAAGAGGTCAGGAAAAAAAAAAAAAAAAAAAAAAAAAGGAAAAAGCCTCCAGTGTAAGGAATTTAGAACTTAAGAAATCTGATGTTTTCTATAGTTTGCTGAGAGATTTAAGTATTTTCCTTGTTGCTGGACTGCTGATTTGATTCTGCCTAGCCAAAAATATATTTGAGAGTCCACTACAAGAAGAGAGCTGCTACAAGAGGGTTTGAAAGGATTTTGATGAAGAATTTTATATTAAGGCAGTCAATATAGCTGCCATTTTTCCTAGATACACTGAAACAAGTGCCTAGGAGAATAAAAAAAAATATAAAGAGAATTAGTTTAATTTTGGTATTTGACAGGCTTGGCTCACGTATACGGTTTTGGAGGATATTCACATAAAGGGCAATTTTTAAAAAAATTTCTTTGGTTGGTAGGATAAATTCTGCTTTATGTCAGGGAGATAGAAGGCACAATTTAAAGGCATCTTAGTTCGTGCTTCTAAATTCCAAATCACTTGTTAATATTTATAAATGCCACCATGACCTATATTAGATATTTTTGTGGATAGAAATATTCTTATTTTAGTAAAACGAGAGCTAGATAACTGGTTGCCCTGAAATAACTGTAGCAGTTTACAGTTCCTGAATGAAAGCCGATTTTTTTCACTTAACCAAAAATTAAAGCCCCTCTCAAACATGAAAATATGACTTGAAAATGTTCATACATCTGGAAAGAATACTGCCCTTGCAGGTCATTTCTGTTCCCAATCCTAGTCATTCTGAGTCCAAATGGATCTGAGAACTATGGAAAAAGGTATGCCAGCCTTTTGATAAGTAATGCAGGATTCTAACAATGGCACTACTTTGTATTACTATAAAAAGATTCAAGAATCAAGAACACTGACCTTAGAGAAAATTATTCTCATCTTCTCCTCCCATAGAAACATAATCCTAAATGGTGTGTATTGATTTGTACACTGAAGCATAGGCAATTTCATTTCAGTGCATACCTCAAAGTGTCCCAATTTTTTTCAGAACATCCAGATCTTCCAGGCATTTAAAGAGAGGTCCCAGAGTCCCAAAACTGGCAGGCTGAGTCTCATTTTTCCATTATTGCAAACGGCAGTCTCTTCCTGTCTGGCATCGGCAGTCTGACGTCATGAACATGACTACAACGTCAGATGCCCACGACCTTCAATCACACTTCCTACTTTAAAAGTCCACTTTTAGCCTGGACCTCGGACCAATTATACCGCATCAAGGTTACTGCCACTAAAGAAAAAATAATCTAATTAGCATACTTGCATATGCAAATTAGATGTTCCAGACACTGGTTTGTAACTGGCAGCAATTCTGACTTTGAAACAAACGCAAAGATTTATGTCAGTTAAGTCTTCGTCGTTCTTCCAAACTGTATTCTGCATAGGCCACGGCTATGAATGTCTCTACAGAGTAAATTATTCCATACATATTTACATCACACAGGTCGATATAAAGTACAAAGACGTAATGCGTAGTTGTTTGGTGGAATATATGCATATCTGCAGAACTTTCACAAACTCCACTGCAAGTTGGTGCAAGGTTCACCACTGGCTCAAATGCGAAAGTGAACACCTCCACAAATACTTCATGTCCACTACAGGTATTCTAGAGATGAGCTATGTCCTGTTTTTCAGATTCCATCGTCAGACAGAGGCTCTCCTTCTGCAAGGCACCTGCTCGGTCAGCAAACTCAATCAGTTGGTATTTAAGCACTTCTGCACATGATAGTGTCTTGTGCCCTAGCACTGTTTCTCAAATACAGTTCCTTTTGTATGCTGTACTGCAGTAAGCATTTCCATAACCGTACAACTGGAAATGTGAAAGCTTGGTTAGACAGTAAATACCTTGAACTACTGCTCTACAATAATTCTACTTAGCCTGTAAACTCAGTTTAATGACAAAAGCCTCAATAGAGAAACTCTGGCATTTTTCTTGATGTAGTGTTAAAAGCAGCCAATACAACTGCAGCATTACTCCTTCACATCATTTACCACAACAGTAGGAAGCAAGACCGATGTAGTGCCTACAAGAAGGAGAGGGAGCATTTCACAACAGGTTTGTGAACCTCTGTAAGCCAGTTAAACTGCTTTAAAACCTACATTCTCCCAGCCAGAGGAGGTAAATAACAGTGATGGACCTCCAAGGTTTGAGAACATAAAACTTATTTTGTGAAGCTATACAAGGAAACAGAGCTGAATCCCTAACTCCAACCACACAAAGAAAACAATATTTCAGTACAGTTCTGCAGTTATTCTGTTAGTAGGAAACAGAGTCCAGACCACCTACCTAGATCCACTCTGCGACTGGTAATAACTGAACCGTTGTGGGAATCTGCCCCTTCCTCTTCGGGCTCGAGCATGCTCAATTGTAACCCTTATGATAGGAACAAAACAAAACAAGCAAACAGAAATTAAAACAAAACACAAACTTTAAGTATTTGACACTGACTTAAATCTTTCGCAACTGGAAGCACATGTACACAAACAAGAATTATCTTGCCCTTGCAAGCAATGATTTATAACACAGTTACTGGCATTTCTTAAAGAGCCAGAACAGTGGTATTCTCTTGCCTCATTCATCTCCCTCAGACTTTAATGAAAATTGTCATGGGTCTGTAATTCAGACTGGAACAATTAAATTTGCTCAACCAGAGCCCAAGAGTAACCACAAAAGGAAAAAAGTACCAAAATAAGTAACAACAACCTAATGACCTAAACCCAACTTCCACAATCAAAATAAAAATTACTGTAATATACAACGACTATAGTCCACGTTGTTGCAAACCGAAGGGCAACCCTCCAAATGATGAAGCCGACAGATAAATAACAAATAAATAAGTTCAATTCACTTTTACCAATATTTCTGGTGACAAGACCTTGAGTCATCTTTGAAGGAGAAACATGTACAAGTGGGGAACCAGTCAGCCCTGCTCCAAACCACCACACCCTCCAGTCCCAAACTATCTTTGGGGCTGTAGCCCCAAACTATGTAAGGCTGTAGCCAGGATCCCAATGAATCTCTTTATCTAAAGATATGGAAGGTGTATCCCACCATGGAGCCCCAAGAAACAGGTGTCAGAGCACAAGCTAATGCACTGTATTTGAATACAAAGCACTTTTGCTGTTTGTAAGTGAAATTATGGTATCAAGTTTACCTTTCATCACACAACTCTTTACCATTTAATTCATAAATTGCATCATCAGCATCCCTGTGGTCTTCAAATTCCTGGAAAGAAAAATGGAATAAAAATGTATTTTTCCCTCATAGTACATTCAAATGCTAGAAAACTGCTTTCTTTATAAATTTTACATTTCTGCAGCAAGTATCAGCCAGAACTTTGAAGGAGGAAGTGAATTCCTAGTACATTTATGACTAAAAACCAAGATGTTCCCATTCATGACCATTTCTTCTCTCTCCACCCTGCAAACTCCTTTTGCTTCCCTCAGTTGTTTCAGTATAACTATTTGCAGGACCTGTATAAAATAAACTAACTAAATTACCTGGTTTATTACAGAAATTTTTAAAATACTTTTGGGGAGAGAAGTGGGGGGATTACTTCAGTTTAAAATACAGATCTACATACAGGGAAATCCATATAACAGCACAAGCTGACCAACTGCAACCAAACGCAGGAGAGCTGTGCACTCCCAAAACCCTCTGAAGAGTTATGGAGCTGATTCAGTTCTTACTGAATTGTCAAAGAAAGAATAAACCATAAAAAAAAGCCCTTCCTGATTTTTTTCTGAGAGAATTCAGATCACTAGTCTGGCAAAAAGGTGCCTGCGTAAGAAAAGTAAGAAACATAAGCCCCTCTTCAACACTGGCCACCTGTGGGTCTGGATCAGCTATAATACGCAATTCCGTATACTGTTGCAACGGAATCTGCTGCTTCGCTTTTGGCAGCAATGCTGCTTTAGTCAGCCCGAGTAGCCTCTGCCCACTATTCAGCCCACTGGTTCTTGGCAAAGCTGTTTGTACAGCTCTGCAGGAAACTAGGTCAAGAAACCTATCCAGATTAAAAACTGCACACTTTGTGCAGGAGGTGGGGTGAAAAAGACTGTTATTTTTCAACTAGATCAGCTTCC
The DNA here is from genome assembly GCF_964199755.1 of Larus michahellis. NCBI lineage: Eukaryota > Metazoa > Chordata > Aves > Charadriiformes > Laridae > Larus > Larus michahellis. The sequence continues at coordinate 53,891,656 of NC_133899.1, read as the reverse complement.
CAGGTAGGTTCATTATGTGGCTGAACAACAGTGGTGACACCATGTGAAGCAAGGGGAGAAGGGAAAGAAATAAGTGGTGAGAACAAGCAGCTGGGGAGGGACTGCTTGAACCAACAGTGTGGATGGGGAAAAAAAACAACTGTGGAACTGCAGCTTGAGCGCAATGAACAGCAGAGAAGAGGCTTCTTAAGTTGAAGAAAGGGTTTGCGTAACTATAAACAGCTTTTCAGAAGCAATATAGTATTGCTTAAGTGATCTTACCCCCTCTGCAGTGAAATCTGTTTCACTACTGAGTGAAACATCACCCATCTTTGCATGATGATGCAAAGATTATCTTGAGAAAATTAATTTAGGCCCAGCAGTTAAGAATATCAATAGTTAGCACCTACAACTCCCATGATTTCAGCAAGTTTCTAACAAACAATGCCTGCAAGTCTATCTAGCTTTACCTACTAGCTTTATGGTCTGAAGTTTGAAAACATTCTGCACTGGAATCTACAAAATTTAAGTCAATACAATTAATTTCAAAGATCAAGCAATGATTTCAATCAAGCACAATGAAATATGCTTTTAACACTACAACAATGTTAAATCAAAATCACTTGGTTTTGTAAGAGGTTTTATAAATACAGATTTTAAATAAGCAAAACCAAAGATGAACTGACAGCCCGTCATAAGTGAGGTACCACAAAGGATAATGCTATTCAACGTATTTATAAATTATCTGGATGACAGGACTGAGTGTACCCTCACCAATTTTGCAGCTGACGCTAAAGTGGGAGGAGAAATAGATATACCAGGAGGAAAAAAACCCAGAGAAACCTTGGTAGTCTGAAGGATTAGGCCAACAAGAATCGCAAGTTTTAACAAAAGATAAATGTGAAGTCCTGCACCTGGAACAGAATAATCCCAAGCAGCAGAACAGGCTGGGGTCCGAGTGGCTGGAGTGTAGCTCTGCTGAAAAGGACACGGAAATCCTTGTGGAGAGTCAGCTAAATGTGAGTCAGCAGTGTGGCCTTGCTGCAATGAAAGCAAACCGCGTCCTGGGTTGCCTCAGTAAGAGTATAGCCAGGAGACCAAAGGATGTGATTATTCCACCCTACTTGGCATTTGTTTGGCCACACCTGGAACACTGTGTCCAGTTTTGGTCCCTTCAGCTCAAGGCAAACACTGAGAAATTGGAGCGGGACCAGCAGAGAGCCACCAAAACTGATCAGAAGGCTGGAGAACAAAGAAAGGTTGAGAGCGCCATGCTTGTTCAGCCTGAAGAAAAGGCAGCTCAAAGGGGATCTAATCAGTCTTCCAAAACCTAAACCACAGTTACAGAGACGATGGAAGTGCTTTCCTCATGTGGCTGCACAGTAACAGGATGACAGGTAAAACGAGGGAAAGATTTGTTCAGATGTAAGGAAAAAATTCTTCATCATGAGAACAATTAAATTTTTTAGACAGTCATGGGACAATTATTCAAGCTTATTAGCGAGCTTCAAAAAGAAAATGCTTCTGCCCAGGAACTGGAGAAGAGAGGAAGGAGGGTTGGCTGACTCACGTACAGGAGTTGAACAGAAGTTGTTCCTGAATGAGTCAACAGCCCTGCCCAAGAAGAGAAGAGCAATGCTCAGGGAAAGGCGATTGAGAAATAGCAGCAATTGGAAAGGACACACTAAATAAACTCAGGCTCACGTCTAGATCAACCATTTACCTCCAGCAGGTATTTACCTGGTTGCAGTCAACAAGAAGTAGCTCATACTGCAGGGCAATCAGGAACTGGCATGTGTAGGAGTCAAGAAGTAATACTCGTATGAAACTAACGTAGGCAAAGCCTGCTTTTTTGTTCTTTTCCCATAGCTTCACCCAAGGGATTGATTTTGGCAGAACAAATGACATATAAGCCTGACATAGTGCAAGGGCAGTATCAACCTTTCCAGTTTGAACTCAGTGCAGCAGAACAGCTAATTCTCAGTTCTCAGGAAATAACAGTTAAGTAACAGGCTGATCCTGAGTCAACGTGGGAACATGTAAAGCTGTAAAAAATCTGGACAACAGTTTAGGAGCACAGAGCACTAGAAAGCATTGGCAGAAAACTAAGATCCAACAAACTGTATTTCATTTAATAGTCTGACAGACACTTAGGCCCCGTGAACACATTAATGGTGAATATGCCTAACTTCAACTGCACAAGAGTTAAAAGCTGTGCTGCTTAAATCCAACAGGAAGCACCTATTACACCTGTTGTCTTAGACACGTACTTTGCTTTTATGTCGGGCCACTATTTAGAGATATGACCAAGCAGACCAGAAGTAGTGAGGGAGAAACATACGTGGTTCTGTATAAACTTTTCTCCAGGTCAAGACTTTGTCAAGTTTTGGAATGCCATTACAGGATATTTATACTGTCTTCAGAAATAAGGGATAAAATTTAAATCCATGGAAGACTATGATTAGACAATGTATTTAATATAGCTAGAATATTACCAAGATTTTGAGCAAAACCTGGCAAAACCCAGTTGAAACTGTAATTCCAACATCTGAAAAGCAGTCTGAAATGTATACTTAATATTTTCCATTTTCCATTGGAACTACTATTCTCTAGACCGTCTTCCCTTCCTTGACATCAGCCTAGCAAGGCTAGTACCTGCAAGCAAGAGAAAGGAAATTAAGGTATTACTCACCACAAATCCAAATCCATTTTTTAGATGGATTTCTCGTATACGTCCATATCCTTTGAAGAATTTCTCCACATCCCGTTCCCGAGCACGTGAGCTTAAGTGTCCAACAAAGACACGACAGCCACTCATCTTAAGGTTGATGCTAAGAAAGAAAACAGCACTATTTATCAGATCGACAAACTTAAAATAGGGTGATTAAGATCACTTTTACATCTCAGAAATCTTGGTTAAATAGGATTTGATTTTATTGTCCCCCCAGTATATATGTTCAAAATCCAATTCTCTATAGCCAGAGAAGTGAGAAAATCCTGTCTTACAGACTTCTAGTAGAACCCAGACAGAACTCCCAATTCGTCCTTTTTAGTCATATAAAGACTTCTTGTATTTGAAACAATGTTTCTGTTTGTTGTTAGACTAATAAGGCTTTTTCACCACAGAGCATGAAAAAACCCACTCTATAAGCTCCAAGATGAATCTACTGAGCTAAGAGCTGTTAACAAAAACAAAACAAAACTGTTACACTAATCATTGGGATAACAGAAAACATTCTCAAACTTTGGTTTTCACCTGAAAGAACTGCTGCAATAAATTACATTACCATCCAAAAGATAAATGGTAGTCATCAAATTACTTCGATTTGCACTAACCATAAAATACCTTATTTTAACAGTCTATGAAGTTACGAAGAAGAAGCATTTTGTTATTCGCAGATTTCAATGGCAAAAGCAAAGGTCATTTTGAATATTCAGATTTTCAGATCTATTGATCCAGGATACAAAATCTGAGATATTTTATCGAAGCTCCATTGTTTACCCTGAGTATGTCACTTTTTCAGTTTATGTGATTTAAAATTTTTAATTTTTAAGTTCCTGTAACTGGAAAATATTATTTATTTGGCTCACTCTGTGAGCTTGCTGCCATACAAAACCCAAAGAATCCAGGCCCTAAGGAGTGGTAATACAATGTGATCTTATATTACAATACTGGTCTGTAAAGCAGACAGTAAACAGACAACATACCGCATTAGCTGTGAAAGTAGTTCAAGACAATTTGGATGCAGAATTTTGAATTAGCATGATGTACCTTGTGTGTTAACACCCACTAGGTTTCTATCGATTATCATCTTTCCTCGGGCTCACTACGCCATCAGAGAAGTGACAGAACTTTGGAAGGCAGGGTATAGGTATAGGGCTTCCTATGGGCCAAAGGGCAGAAGTGTGACAGCACTTACGTAGCCTAAACTGTCCCCGAACCGTGACCTGAAGTGATAGCTATTTAATCACTTTCACGTGAAAAGTTTTGTGCTTCCCCTACAAGAGCCTATGCTGCCCTTTGTAACCATTCCCTCCTTTGTGCCCACACTTGCATCTTTATGCCCACATGCAAATCCAGCTCAGAGGACTGAATCAGCTCCCTCGAAGAGTAGCCAGTGTTCCGACAGACTGTTCCCCCGATGCACCCTTACCATAAACACTGGCAAGGCCAGCAGTATTAAGCAAAAGCCAGGCCTTTGCAGAGGAAGGACAGACTTACATAACTATGCTCTAAAACACGGCAAGAACAGTCACTCTGCCAACAGTGCTCATTTGGGGAACAACATAGACTTGACAGATTAAAACGACTGCATAACTGCTGCTCGATACTTTTAGTTCTTCGTTCTAGGGAAACAAAGTGAGGAAGAGAGAAGAATCACAGAAGGAAATTTACATGGGGTGGATGGAACTGACTGCCCGAGAAACTGTCACAGATACAGCGGAGAACGTGGAAACTGTGCACGAACGACTTATTTAAACACCAAGGGAGCACAATGGATCTGAGATCTGTATCGACACCTGCAAGTCGCAGAGCTTCACACGTTGTTCCCAGCACAATGCGTTTGCTGACTAGCGGCTCACAAGATCGAACATGCAGGCCGGCAAGCACGGGGCCGCAGCCAAAGGCCATCTGCTCATCCGCCTCTTTGAGCGAGCCGAGACGGGACGGGGCAACGCCAGACCCGCCGCTCCCCCAGGGCGGGAGGGCCCTCTCCGGGGGTGCCCCGTCACCGAGGTGTCGGCCCACCCAGCGGCGATCGCCTCTTCGCGGCGGACGCCACGGCTTTACGCTCACCTGCCAGCCCCGCCGGCTTCCAGCCGTCCCTCCGAGCAAACCCGCCGCCATCAGCCCTCCCGTCCGCAAAGCCTGCTGCCGCCGCGCCTCCATCACCCACGGGCCGCCCGCCGAGCGCCCGGGCCCGCAGCACCAGCGAGGCCTCCGAGCGCAGCCTCCTTCCCCTCAGCCCGGCGCCGCCACAAGAAAGGCCGGGCCCGTCCCCGCCCCGCAGCAGGGCCCGGCTGCGCGAAGCCCTGCTCGCAGCTCGCCGCCCGACGCTCCCCCGGCCCTCCCGCCACCGAGGGAGCCGAGGATGGGCGGCCGCTCACCGTCGCCGAGCGCTGAGTCCTGCGGGCCGTGAGTGCACCGGCTCTTCCCGGCGGCGGCAATGGCTGCCGTATTCCGACCAGAGACCAACGCCGCCGCGCGCCCCCAACCGGCGCTGCGCAACCGCCGACGCCCGACTACCATTCCCAGCGTGCCGCGCGGCGGCCCGGCCGCGCCCCGCGCCCCCGGGGCCGCCCCGTTGCACGCTGGGAGATGTAGGCGCCGGGGGACGGGCGCCGCGCTAGGGGCCCTGCGGGGGCTTTGGGGGCGGAGGGACGGTGGTTGCGGGGGATGAGAGGGTTGAGGATGAGGGTTCCCCAGGGGAGCGGCTTCTGGCCGGGAGGTGAGGGGTGCCGGAGGGGTGCGGCGGGCCGGGGCGGGCTGCGGCCCGGTGAGGGCGAGCGGCGAGGCCGTTGGGTCAGGGGGAGGCCGAGGGGCCTCCTGCCGCCACCAGGCCCGCGCTGAAGGGTAGGAGCCCGCCGGCAGCCAGCGCCTGCCGTGGGGCACCCTGAAATCAGTCAATCCCATGCCTTTCCCGGTGAAGTGATGCTGTGCCGGTGCGTCCCTGTCAGCCTGCTGCCAAGACCCCTCCATTCCACTCCGTGCCGAACTGCCCTGTGGCTTTTGACCAAGACATAGCCGAAAAGGCGGGTATCTGTGCTAGGTAGCAAGCGGAGGAGCAAAGGCACACGTCCGAAGAGTTTATCCGAAGTGTTACACCTTAGCTCGGCAACTACAGTTCTCCTGACAACAAAGTTCGCCGTGGCAAATCCCTAACTACCGTGTTCTCGTACACAGAATTAGGCTGCTTTGCGTAAAACCGCAATACGCTTACTGTCGCTGACACCAGGGGGAAACCTTGGTGAAGACACAGGCTTGTATGGAGCTGCTGGGCAGAAGCAGTTTTTCCATGTGTATACATCTGCAGCACGCTACTTTTCCGGTTTGTCAGTGTCTGAGATGTACTCATTTTATGGAATTCTTACAGTGTAACTCATATCAGTTCACAGTGTGATAAAATTGTTGTCCGTTTCTTCAGGAGAGCATAGCATAGCTTATTAAATCTTTACTGTCCAGACGCTTAAATATAGCTACAGTTTGTTTTGCTCTTTTTTTTCCCCTCCTCTGGTAGCATCATGTCTGGATTTCATGATTTAACTTGGAGTAAATATCTAAGTTACATTTATGACATTGTATGTTAGATTTCAGGCATCATTCCAGTTTCTTGCCCCCTAATTATCCTTTAGGGTGGAGATATTCAACATCCATGTGTAAGCCAATGCAGGCAGGACGCAGGAACAACCACAAAACCATGGATGAAAGGCAAAGAACAAGTTTAATCTCAACACCTCAGAGAGCGGGGAATCTCCGAAGCAACACCCGGGCAGAGGCACACAAGCAGGGGACGCAGGCACCGCGGAGTGAGAGTCCTTGTTAGCAAGAGTCCTTGGCAGTGAGAGTCTCCTTGTTAGCAAGAGCGTGCATGGACTCCCTGTTCTCGCTGGTATTTAAAGGGTTCAAACAGGCATAGTTTTTCCACTGTGCTTTGATCATCTTCAACAACAGCCCAGGATTCTCAAGCGGCTAGATAAGGTGTCCCTGAGCCCATCGCAAACTTATGTTATCTAAGTGCAAGTGTTTTACTTGCAAGCACCCAAGACTGAACAACAATTAGTGTGATATATGTGTTTCCCAGCACCCCAGGTGCAAGTCACTTGAGTGTATTTACAAACCTCCTCGCCGATCTTCTGTTGCTTTCCCACAGTCCATAATAAACAGAATCATTTAGGTTGGAAGAGACCCCTTGAGATCATCTAGTACAACCCCCAAGGTTGCCCAGGACCCTGTTCAGTCAGATTTTGAGTATCTCCACAGATGGAGGCTCCACAACCATTCTGGACAGCCCAATCCAGTGTTCAACCACCCTTACAGTAAAAAAGTGTTTTCTTGTGGTCAGATGAAATTTCAGGGCTTTTAATTGCCAGTGGACCCTACTGAGTAGAGTCCCACTCCATCCTCTTCATTCCCTCCCATCAGATATTTGCACACATTCAGCCTTCTCCAGGCTGAACGGTCCCAACTCTCTCAGCCTCTCCGTATATGAGAGATGCTCCAGTCCCGCAGTCATCCTTGTGCTGGACCTCCTCCAGTAAGTCTGTATCTCTTTTGTACTGGGGAGCCCAGCAGAGGACACAGTGCTCCAGGTGTGGCCTCACCAGTGCTGAGTAGAGGGGAAGGATCACTGCCCTTCACCTTCCAGCAAGGCTCTGCCTAATGCAGCCCAGGATGCTGTTGGCTCTGGCCACAAGGCAACTGATGTGGACTCTTTTTGTTAAGAAAACGGAGTCATGTGACAGCTTAACACAGATAACTATGGTTAAAAAAGTGGGCAGCTGTAGCTGGGGCAAGTATGTCTTACAACTTTGAATCATGGAATCATAGAATGGTTTGGGTTGGAAGGAACATTAAACATCATCTAGTTCCAACCCCCCTGCCCTGAGCAGGGACACCTCCCACTAGACCAGGCTGCTCAAAGCCCCATCCAGCCTGGCCTTGAGCACCTCCAGGGATGGGGCATCCACAGCTTCTCTGGGCAGCCTGTCCCACTGCCTCACCACCCTCACAGTGAAGAATTTCTTGCTGATATCTAATCTAAATCTCCCCTCTTTCAGTTTAAAACTGTTATCCCTCATCCTATCACTACACTCCCTCATAAAGAGTCCCTCCCCACATTTCTTGTAGGCCCCCTTTAGGTACTGGAAGGCTGCTATAAGGTCTCCCCAGAGCCTTCTCTTCTCCAGGCTGAACCCCAATTGTCTCAGCCTGTCTTCATAGGAGAGGTGCTCCAGCACCTCTGAATACAATGTTCAGTTGTAAGGCTGTTTTACTTCTTTATTTGATAAGACCTTCCAGGACATTCAAAATGGCAGCCCTATCACTCTTTATATGCAAATTCTGCATGGGTAGCAGAGCTGGACTATTATGGGAGTAGCACCAGAGTCTCTGTGTGCCTGTGGGCCTGAATTGCTGCGTAAGAAGCTCAGAAGCAGGAAAAAAAAACTCCTTAGGTGGTAGACTTGGAATGGTATGGGAGTGATAAGGGTTTGCGTTACTGGCAATAATGAAGATAAGTCATGACGGAAGCCCAATTAAATCTTTCTTAGTTTTATCCTGCATCTCTGCAGCCTCTGGAATTGTGTCAGTGGGGAAGAATGCGCTGTACGTCTGGAACGCAGCTCTGGCTGCTCTGATGGTGCCTGAGCTGGGCTGGAGTGCCGCTTTCCCTTTCTTGGTTGTGGACACTCTGCACGGGTGGTAAAAGGCACGAAATATATCATTAGAAGAATCTGCAGTGTTGCCTCTAGTGTGTGGGTAGCGGTTCTGGAAGCTATCATGTGCAAAATCAACTTTTGTAATGAAGCGGTATTTTAGTTTCCTCGTTATTTTTGTTGCACAAAAAGATTAATCTCAGAAGACCATCTGAATGAAAGCCCACTGGGAACTGTTAGCGTCCTGACTGCACACCTACGAATGTAAACAAATACTCAGCTGGAATAAGGATACTTAAAAAACACTTCTATTTATTGCTGGGGTAAATGAGCTGCTTGCTTGCTTCCCCGAAGAAGACATTTTATTTTCTCTGTGGCAGAGAGCAGGATGCTGTGGTTCAGTACCACACATTAGAGTAAGAAGTAGCAGGAGAGAAATTCTTCGTTAAAGTGGTGATGGTGTTTCAACGTGCTTAGTAATAAAGAAGGCAGAAAATGCTTTCTTACCTCTGCAGTTTAAATTAGTCCCTGGTTTTAGGCAAATGTGTACAACGAAAGCCACAGGGTTTGTACAAAAAGCAAGGGGAATGGTCTGGGAGAAGGTTTGAAATACTTGTAGGATGACTGTGGCACTCAGGCTGGAATGCGACAGAGCTGGGCTCAGTTCTCTGCTCCGCCCCAGACCTCCCCGAGGACCACGGGCAAATGGCTTCTGCCTGGAGGCAATAACCACTCATTTCCCTTCACTGCAGCACCTAACCCAGAGGTTCCAGCCACCCAGGAGGCATCCAATATCTAGAGCTAAGTCCCCACTCTCCCTGCACAGGACACGGGGGAAGGTAGACGTGGTGACCAAAAAAGTCTGCGTGCTAGTGAGCGAGCAAGCGGGGAGCTGCTAGGAAGCAGTGGTTAGAGATGTGGGTCTGAACGTCCTGCCCCCCTGAGCACGTACACACCTGCCTGCCGCGGGGAAATCAGAGCCTTGTTCCACTCGGGATCCGCAGCTCCGAGTTGTCTCAGAGAAAAGTGCCAACATCTGTTTCTAGTGAGGACTAACTAGGACTTGTTCTTTTCTTTAGCTGCCAAAAGACATGTTGAGACCAACAGCTACGTTTTGTAAAATAGCCTATTGTTTAAAATACCCGTCACTCTGGAGGCTTGGGTCCGCTGTCTTCCTCAGGCTGAAGATTCAGGCTCCCACCGGCCACAGAGTGCCCCAACCACAGTGTGAGCCTGCGGTGGTGGAGGAGGGAGGCTTCTCTCATTCAAACTGTGCCGCTGTGGAGCAGACAACGGAGGGAGAGCAAGTATAATGGCAGACCTAGTGGTTGGGGTGCTGGGAGAGGCGTCTTAGGGCCTGTTTCCCAGCCTGAGGCTTTGTTCTGTATTTTGTCCTTTGACTTTTTAATGGAAAATACCTAAAAAATGCCTCCATCAGGGACTGAAATGCAACATTCCTTCTGCAAACTGATTGCCTAAAACCATGAGGATGTGGGTTCATGCTTTCCTATTCCTTGTGTGCATATTCTTTATTTCAGAGACGGACGGAGTGAAGCTGGGGAGATGCTCCCTGCCCCAGCCTACTATTTTTTCCGCTGGTTAGGGGGTAGTGCTGGGAGGTGGGGGTCCCCTGAGGAGGGATGAAGCATTGAACTCATGTTGCTCTCTTTATGTGGAGATATTTTAGGCAACCAGGCGCTTATAGAGAAAATGGGTGGCAAACCCACCTCAAGGCTTTGCAAAGAGAGCAGCCAGTCTTGCTGGTTTGCACGGCTCTTTGTACCTGGGGTGAGGTTTGCAGCCCCCGGTGATGTTTGCGAGGGGAATGCTCAGGCCCTGATGGGGACTGCCACAGGGGACTGGGTTGTTTCAATGGCCTGTTTCAGGCCTCCCCTAAAACAGAAACATAGGTGTGCAGAGAAGACTTAGGTGCAACAGGGAAAAGGCTAGTGAGCAAAACCTCCAGATCTGGGCAGCAGCTGAACAGAGACTGTTTGGATTGCAATTTTGAATACAGGCTTTGCATTTCTACCTTCTAGTGACACCCAGGCCTTTTCCCCCATGTGCCGCCTTCATCTGCACAGTGGGAATAACACTAGATGTTTCCCACAGCAGAAGTGAGACATTACATTTTTCGAGACAGCATGAGGACTGGGGTCACCGAGGTGTTGCGATAGCCAGAGGTCCTTCTCAACATTTTGCTCAAACGCTTGCTAGGTCACCAGGATGTGAACTGCTGACTAATAGCAAGAAGGTGTAAACAAACTTGCTGAGAAGAGATAAGACAGTGATGGGATGTAGTGCAGTTTCCACCAACATGTCTTCGTGCGTGTATGCCCCAGAAATCAAAGCAGAGAACAAAACCGAGAAGCTCTTTCCTGACCATTGTGTGGTGTCTCAAGGCAGGGCAGGAATCCATTTTAATGTTTTATTGCTCAGATGCCTATAGCAGTCTATAGTGCCTGTAAGTCCTCAGAATATAGAAAAGATTTATTTTCTTCTTGCGTTTTCAGTGAGTTTAAATAGCTGTGGTTTAAGTCTACCTAAAATAGCCTTTTAGAGCATCCTTCCCTGTACAAGAGCTGATCATTCATCTTTATCCCTCGCAGTGGCTGATTTCTCTGCTGACTGCAGCATTGAACACATTTTCTGGGTGCACGCTGGGGAATGTTCTGATTACCTGTTTGTCTCAGGATATGCCCTAGACTTTGTTAATCTAGGTTTATTATGCTAAGACTTTCCCAGCAGCTTAGAGTTAATGCAATGGATTTTAAGGGTTTACACAGTAGCAACTCTTTCAGTAGCCAGAGTCACCCCGGCGATTTGATTAATTCAACAGGATTAAGCTTTCTTAGTACTTGGCTACTATAGGGGTGGGCGGGAATCTGTGCTACCCCAGCATCTGTAGGGCAACTAATGTCGTACAAATACTTTTCTTGTCACGGTCTGAAAAATCATACCTGCATTATGGTTCCTTAACCAAGTCATTTTAGTTTGAGCTGTTCCTTTTCCTAGCCGTTAGGGCCATCCTCTCTTTATTCCTCGCCCACTCCATTATTTCCCTGATAAAACCAGTGAGTCTGATTCGGCTGGATGGATCCTCTATGGATGTATGAACACTTCTTTGAAACCAAATTCATTCAAGGTTGCAGACCAGTTTCCTTTCATTGTCTTCTGAGACTCCTGGCTCTGCTCCTCCGCTCCAAAACCAGATGCTGGCAGCACTGAAGACATGCAACAGTCACAAGATAGATTTGAGCGGCTTTTGGAAACGTGGTTGACATTCTGGCAGGCAAGACAGACCCGTGTTGTCTGAGCGCTGTTGTGCTTTTTGCCCCTGTACTGACAGTCATGCAGGGTCAGGTACCAAGATCTCAGCAGCCAAAGATATCAACAGCCGTGAAAGGAAAACGGTTAATTTCTTGGGAAAGCATTATTTCAATATCCGTGCCTGAAAACAGTGAGCATGACAGACTGACAAAAACAGTTTACCCCTGAATGGGAGGTGTGAGCTTGAAGCGGATTGTCCGCTTCTGCTCTTCTTGGCAGGAGAAGGGGCAGTCACTGAGCTGCAAACAGCTGCTTCCAGAGCCGAATTTCATCAAGGCTGATGTCAGGACTGGCTAAAGAACGGCACATGCATGCATGCTGCAAAACCGTGAGCCTAACACAAAAAACTGTTTTCAAATTTCAGCATACTAACTGGCAGAGACTGTTAGGCCACACGATTGCAAGATACGTCTTGTGCTGCACGTGAGGAAGGTGAATGTATTGCAGCCTCCTAGTGTCCCTCCTTGGGTGGGGTGGGAATGGCGGGGGGAGGGGGGGAGATGTATCTATGGCCTAGTGGGAAAGACCAGGTCACATAAGCTCTAGCCAGTTTGTCAAAGGCTGTGCCACCTAAGCAGGCGAAATACCAGTACATAGAATCACAGAATCATAGAATGGTTTGGGTGGGAAAGGACCTTGAAGATCATCTAGTTCCAACCCCCTACCGTGGGCAGGGACACCTCCCACTAGACCAGCCTGGCCTTGAACACTTCCAGGGATGGGGCATCCACAACTTCTCTGGGCAACCTGTGCCAGTGCCTCACCACCCTCATAGCGAAAAATTTCTTGCTGATATCTCATCTAAATCTCCCCTCTTCCAGCCTAAAATTTTAGACACCCCCTACTGCCGATATTCTGAACTCTTCAACGACTCAGAAGCACAAGTGAGGCCCTCCTGGTGCTGTTAACACCTCAACTTCACCAGAGGCTGAAGTGCTGTGGTGCCAATGGAGCAATGTTAGCAAGGCTGGAGCCCACATGCTGCCACCCATTTGTGGTGCGGGCAGGGACGAGCCACCCATTTGCTTTCTGTCTCATAAACCCAGGAATACTTACACCCAGCCGGGGTTTTGTGCGAAACCTGGTCACAGACTGCAACACTACCACAGCTCACTACAAGGTTTTTGTAAAGACTTCTGGAATCTCCACGCATGGAGTTGCAGAGCGCTGTCACCGGAATCATTCCAAATAATTTGGCTCCATTCTCAGAGTGATAGCAGGCCTGGGCCCAAGGTGCACCCATGGTCTTTTTCAAAATAACACGTGTCTTTCTCCAGACAGTGGTCATTTAATACCCCAACGGATATTCCCCCCCACTCCCTGGTATTCCTGTTTAAATAAATAAATAAATGTCACGCATAAAAAAATGTGTATCGTTACATCATCTGGGAATAGGTACAACCCACAGGGAACCTCAATTTGTTTGACACTGCAGATGTCCTTTCCCAGGTGCAGCAAACCAAGGATGGGGCAGCTACTGTGGAAGAGGGTTACCAAAGCAAGGGCAATGGGTGGGCTGAGGCAAACTTCAATACAGGTTGTCTGCTCGTGCCTGTAGTCATCCTCTATGCTGTTTTGGTTTTCAAACAGATAGCGTATGTTATGTACATCAAAACATGGCAATGGAATCAGCACTCCATATCTTTGAAGAGGACAGTCCCATTTGTAGCAACATAGTAGTGACGTAGCTGAAAATGGGCCCACAGAGGAGCCTGGGAGTGGATGAAATACTGATGCGGCTGCAAGTCCGACATTACTGACAGTTCATATTGACCCCTCCAGGCTTCTTGGGTATCATGGGTTACCACATGGGAAACACAGCTTCAGCTCAGCTCTAGCACTCATTAACGATGCAACTGTAAGTTAGTTACATGAACGGTCTCTGCTTCAACCTCTGAAGACAAACTATGGCGAGTACACTCTGGTCCCGCCTATGTATGAAGCTAAATGGCGCTCACTTGCATACCCTCTGTGAACACGTTCTCCAGCCCACAGGAGAACGTAGATCTTGGTGTCTCCTGGAAGAAATGTGGTAGCAGACATTAGCATCCGCTCTCCCAAACACAGTATGCAGATACTGTTCAGCTTGGCATACATCGCAACACGCTGCTGTGATTTTTATTGTGTCCTACTCAAGGTCAGGAATAAACCAGAAAGCTGTGCTGAACCCCAACCCGCCATGTACAACGTCTTCCTCAGGACTTAGCCCTGCCTTGGAGAGCAGAGAGCAACACTACTGAGAGTGCAGGAGCTCCTTGTGAATCTCTGCGTGAATTCTCCACTCCTGCAGCCATCACTTCAAAATAAAAACTGCTTTCAGGACTGGAGAGTATGTGGTTATACCTAAAAAAACACCATCACGAAGCACTAATGAATATTTTTCCTTCTAACTCCATGTTTCCTAAAAAAGTCGTGGGAGGGCAGGAAATGCACCTGTAATATGAGATGGCTGGGAAAGGATTAGCTGCTTCCCTGTGCTGATTTTCAGGCACGTGCGTGTGTGCGTGTATACTTTATGATTTATTAAAGCTCCCAAAGGAGTTTTTCTGAAAGCTGGTTTCTTTTGACTGTCCAATACAAAGACGGCCTTAAGGTCTCTGGAAGAATTTATGATGTCAGAAGATGTGATATCAAAAGCAGGGAGATATTCAATGCTGAGCATGGGAACAGTGGAGGGATTTTTCATAGATGGTTCAAAATACAGCGTGCGTTTGTATAGCTCTAGTAACTGATTTTGTGCTGTTTTTTAAGGAATAACAAGAATATTATTCCTAGAGATATGGGTGTATCAGGGATGGTTAAAAATTATGTAAGTTATTAAAGTAGTCAGAAAGCTGTGAAAATTCCAACATCATTCAACAAGAATGATAAGGTTAAGGGGGAGGGGAAGTTTACCTTTAAAGTACTGTAATTTCAATTAAAAAAAACACATTAATTTTGGATTCTCTTTGTTGTGTTTGTTGTTTTAACTAAATAGGATTAAAGAGTTTTACTATACAAATGAATAAAGTCTAGAGTTGTTATCACAAGAAATTTTTAATATGGTTTGTGACAAGCAATATCAAAGTTATCAACTCTCAAGCTTCATGTTCTGAAACCAGACAACTCTCAGCAACAAAAAAAGTTGTGCACTGATAAACATAGGAGGCATATTGTATTTTTTAATTAAATATGAAAACATGAGCTGTGTACATTATTTTTTTCCCTAGAAAACACAGCAATTTCAAAAGTTTATCATAAAATATTTTCATGAAATGAGTGAACCAGCAAACACATGCACTTGTGTGCCTTCCCCCCTCCCAAGATAAACGTGATAAAAGAGACATACGCAAATGTAAAAGTTAACAGAACAAGTGGCATTTGGTTGTTGTTTGGTTCTTTTTGGAAAGGATGGAATGTAACATTGTGCTTGACCTTCTATGTCACAACAAAAAATATTTGGTGTGATATTTTAACATGTTCTTTTTAAGTTTCAATCTGGTGGAGAAAAATACCTTTTCCTATAATAAAATATGTCTGTTCTTTTTAAAACGTAACTTTTTTTGCACAAAATAATTTTGTAAACTGTCATTTCAAGGGCAAGGTAGGCGGTGCCATATCAATGTCCCCCCCGCCCCCCCACTTAAAAATGTGATCTGTTATCTGAAGCAAAACAGGGAAACACAAAAAAGAGCGGAGCAGAGGCTGCTTTGCAAAGAGAAAGAAGGGCGTGTCGGACGGGGGAGAGGGGAAGGGAGCGTGTGGTGGGACAGAAAAAAGTTAAAGGTCACTTTCGCCGTAGAGCGCCGTGGAGAAGGACATGTAGTCCAGCGCACCGGGTACAGCATCACGGCCATTGTAGGGTGCCATTCGAGCAATGCAGTATTCAGCCTGATCAGGAGGCAGCTCCCGCCGTAATTCATCCACAGTGATGTAGTTCTGCAAGGAGGACAAACAATAAGGCGATGGTTACTTTTCAACAAACTGACCTTCCTCGCAGGGAGAGTCACCCCCTGTCCCCCCAGGGCAGCAGACAACAGACAGGGACAGGACCCAACAACCTAGACTAGCACCGTACACCCACACAGGGAGCTCTCTGGGAGGAAACACAGTCACTCTCCCTACTACTTGTCCATGAAAATGTTTTTACAACGGAAAGAAAGGTTTTTTTTTTGTAGGAGGGGTGCTGGCACACCTAAAGAAAAGACCTGGAGGTAAATAAGGTGAATTATTAGTGTAAGACTGTGCCTTCCTGTAACAGTGGAGGTCCTGCTGAAAGCAAATAGGAGGAAGAAGAAATTTCATTTGGCTCCTGTGCCTCACCAGCAGGAGGTAACAGCTGCTTGTGCTGCTTGGGAGGTGCCATTCCCACTCTCCTGAGGAAGGACAGGAGCCATCCCCACTAGCTCTGGTCGGTGGCAGCCATGCAGGCAGCAGACAAGCAAACACTTTGTATTGCTTCCACAGTTCCCCCAGGAATCCTTGCCGTTCACAGCAGACATTTTTAATAAGCAAGCAAAACTTCTTATGTAAATTCAGCTTCTGGAGACTCGCTGAGCTGAAGTACCTTGGCTTCTCTCCATGCAGTAGGTAACAGTAGCTGCCTGTTTGCTAACCAGCATGTTGTCTTGAGCTGACTGACTCACCAGCATTTGCAGTCATCTAAATAATGGTTCAGGTTTCACACCTCTCTCTCTCCTGTGACTTTTTATTCTTTCCCTCCTCCCCTCCCCCCCGTCTTTCAGTTTAATGATTGGAGTGAATAAGAGGTATTTTTCTTCATAATGAAATACTGTCTGATTCATGCTATAGTCACTAGAGCGTCTTTAACACTGACAAGTATATTTAATGTACTGTACAGCGTAAACGAGTTAATAAGCAATACTGTATCCAAAAGTACCTATTTATTCAGTGATTAGCTTGTCTGAATAATGTGGAATTTTCAGGCCTTGAAAGACAATAGGATTGGCTTCAGTCAGGCAGATGCCTAAAGGATGGATATCATGGATTTCTACATTACAGATTTGTCCTGGTTTGAGGTAAAACAGAACCAACTTCCTGTTCAGTAATTTTATTTCTTAGCTAGGCCTCTTCCAACTCTCTGAAATTAACAGCATGTTGTGTTGAAAACAGTTCGTTCTCAGAGTGGTAAGACCAATGTTTACAGCTTGTGCCAAGGAATGGCACGCAGAGAGGCTCTTGCTTATACTTATTGCTATAATAACCAAGGTCAGCTAATTTTGTTATTTGCCCTGTTGGAGGGTTGGAAAAGCGTAGGGGGGTCCCACCTGTGGGGAGGAGCAGACAGGACAGGTGACCAAAAATTGATGAACAGGGATATTCCATCCCATCTGCCCCATGCTCAGTATAAAAGCTGACGGATTAAAGGGTCAAGTCTCTTCCTTCAATGGCTGACGTCTGGGGAGGACCCTGTCTGTTCATCTGCCTTTGATCCCGATCTGTGTGTTCCTGACTCCATCTATGGAATCCAGTTCCCACCTGTCGCTGAGTCCAGTCTGGGACTTCCCCAGTGCCTGATGGTGATGTCATCCTGGGAGTTTAATACGGTTTTGTATATACTGTATCTATTTAATTATTTTCCTTTTTATCTTAATATTTCATTAAAGTAGTTTACTTTCTTCTAAACTTGTAAATCTCTTTATCTCTCCTCCTCCTCTCCGTGTACGAGAGGCTGGGCGGGGGGGCATCTGTCGCTGGCCATTGGCCAATTTGGCCAAAACCATGATAAGATTATGAAAAGTTTATTAGTGAAACATGGAAACCAGTATTGGATTTACGGGTGACTTATTACAATCTGAGAAATGGTATCCCACATTTCAAGTGAGATGAATAAAATCATTAGCAAATATAGAGATATATTAATATTACATGTGCATATTATTTATTCAATTACATAAAAGATTAATGGGGATTGTTATATAAGAAAAATAAGATTACATAATTTATCAGCTGATGATGCAAATTTAGAAAATTAATGCTTTTAGTATCATCCTGTGAGTTTTTCTACTTTTGACTAATTTCTATGATTAAAAGATGCTCCTCTTGCAGGTACAGCATATCCTCAATGAAAATCTACTATTGATTGTATAACTACTGATAGTGACACACGTATATCTGAGAAAGATCATCTCAAGTTTACAGCTGTCAGTAATTAAGTTTTTCAAGACTAATCAAGAACCATCTGTTGAATTTGTTCATATGTTTTAAAATAACAAATCACGACCAAGCTCTTAATTAAATTTTTAAAGCGAGAGTGGGCAGCATAGTTCTGACTGACAGCTGAACAGGACTTTCAAGCGCCTTGGCAGGCTGCTTATTAACCCACACTTTAGCCTTGCACTCCTCCAGCGCTGCACAGTGTTCCTGTGAAAACACCCTCCGTGCTAGAGAGTGCTTCCCTCGAGACTTTCTCTCAGAGACAAGAGAAAAAGGAAAGCAGGGGCCGTGCAGATGCAGTAAAGGAAGGTGTGGAGCCTCACCTTATCTCCAGCCAGGATCTTAAAGGAAGCCATAACCTGGTCAGCGGTATCTGTATCTGCTGTTTCCCGGGACATGAAGTCGATGAAGGCCTGGAACGTCACTACACCCAAACGGTTAGGGTCAACGATGCTCATAATGCGGGCAAACTCTGCCTCTCCCTGGAGAACAAGAGAGTCACGTAAGCCTGGACGTTTGGGCAGCAGTGCTATAAAAGTGAGGAGAAACTGTCCACCAGCACATCTCACAGCTAGAAAAACAAAGCCAAATAGAAACCACTTCTGTTTGGTTTATTTTTTTTTTAAATCAGGATATTCTTTTTTAGCTCACTGTTATGTACAAATGCTTCCCACTCATTTGTCCTTTGGAATAAAATATTCTCAGCTCTGCCCTAGGATAACATCCAGCTGCATCTAGCTCTAGGACAATGCTCCTATCAGGGAACAATATCACACTGACTCCAGGGGAAGACGCAAATTTCTCTGTAACACATGTCGTGCTAGATGTCTGTAGAAATATTTGAATATCTGCATTCCTCAAATCCTTTACTTTCATTTACTAAATGAGAACTTTTACAGTTCTCTTCAGCTGCCAGAACAGAAACCACCAGAAGAAATATCTTTGGGGTCTTTAATAGTATCTGGTTCATCTTAACCAGACAGGCTTTGGAAAGAAGGACTTACATACCTGGAGTGGCCCAGGGAAGTAGCCTTTACAGGGAAGATCCTACAGAGAAGCTTGTTACAGAAGCCAAAACCTTGTAGTGTAGTTTTCTGCAATTTTTTTTGCATATAAACAGAAAAGCAACTATTCTCATCTCTGGGACTCCTTCCTCCCCAGGCAAGGTGGAGGGGAGGGCAGAGCTGAGTCTTCTCCTAGGAACAGGCTCTTCTAAAACATCTAGAACAGTATACCTTCAAGAGTGATTAAGGTATCTAAATCAACTGTTACTGTGGCTTGGCACGCTACACTAAAGAGTCTGTATTTACACTGGGCTGATGAGTACGATGAATAACACTGCTTTGCCTGACATCAGGAGCAAAGATGCTGGGAGTACAGCTGAATATTTTAGCACTATGCTCTTCTCCTGCCCTTTGATGAGCATCAGCCTTTGCTGAAGCTCTTCCTATTAGTTATCGTGCTTCTCCAGATGCCACATGTTACTGTTCCTACTCTGGTGAAGTAAAAGCTACAGGGAGGATGACTGGAACTTGAACTTACATGTACAGGAAAAGAGATGTGAAATAAATGGTAGGAATAAAGGAGCAGCGTTTGAGTGTATTCAGATCAGGTGATGTATAATTCCAGATGAGTTCAACTGATACTTAGGGCTGGGGAGGTTGTGTGTGCTGTGCAGAACGCAGGTACCGGTAAGAGGAAATTTACTGTTTCTTCCACTTGTAGCTAAACAGTTTGATAAATATAATTCTTATTTGAAATACACAGGAATTAGACAATAATTTCCAACTAACAAAGACTAATACTAGATTTAACATCCATTGCTGATAATTCTGGAAAATGAGGTTGTATTTACCTTGATTCACTACACATTCTCCCTTCATTTTTGAAGGTGCCTACAAGAATCACTTTGAACAGGAGTGATAGAGGGCTCTACATTACCATATTGTAACCCATGGAGATAAGGCAGGCTCGGAAATCTTCACAATCCATCATACCAGTCTTCTTCTACAGGGAATGATGCAAAGATGGAAAAAGCCAAGGGAGAAAAGGGAGACCAGTCCAGGGAAGAATGAACCCACAGGAGACATTACAAAGCATGAGTTTCAGGGGGGATGAGATGGAAGGAAGGATTTACAGGACAGCAAAAAACAATAGAGGAAGGGTAGTTTGTGAAACCATGAGGAAGCAAAAATGGTTTTGGACATGGAACAGTTTCCACACAAGGAACATATTGATGATGGAAAAAAGGAATGAAGAGACGAAGCACGACAGATTGAGAGATGGACAAGAAAAGGAGTGTTAAGTGACACAGAAGTAAATGGAATAGTTTGAAGATATAAAAGGAATTCTCCCAAGACAAACAATTAGGGAATTAAGAAGGCATAGATACCAAAGTACATTTAAAGAGGAAGTAGTATAGAAAAGTGATATATATATATATACATATATAGAGTCAAACACAAGAACAGCAATGACAGATGGATTAAGACAAACAAGAAAAGAAAGGAAAAAACTGTTATTTTTTCACAGTTTAACATCTGTCTGTGTTCACCACTAGCATTCTGTACCTGTGCATCGTTTCCAATATCGTAACCCAAGCTGATGAGACAGGCTTTGAATTCCTCAGGGCCAAGTGTGCCGGAGTGGTCCTGGTTATGCGGTGTGCCAGGCAGCAGGACATGCAGTGCCAGTGGGGTGATGGTGTGGGGCAGAAGGAAGGGAGACATAGAGGAGATCAAAGGGAGGTGGAAGGACAACGAACAGGTGCACCATGCAATGGGTGAGGAGAGAGGGAGAGGAAGAATGACATGCAGACAGAAAGACAGGGAAGAAAAATAAAAAGTGCACAACATTAGATATCACAATGACATTTCAGGATGTGCTAAAAATGCTCTTGGAACAGTTCCTTCTCAGAGAGCTCGTCACATCTTGAGAGCATTTGATTGACAAAAACAGTTGATGCTCAGAAGCCTCAAGATCTCCATCTCCCAAGTGAATTACTTGCATCACTGCTTGTTATCCATAGTGCCAGAAGCCCTGTGTTTCACTAGTAAACCGGAGTGCAGGTAAGCAGGCAGAGGCAGTGGGAAGCATTACCTTAATCTTCCAGTCAAAAGTCCCACTAAAGGAGTAGGTGAGGGCAGGTGTGTTTGGCAACACACCCAAGGAAGCTTAGCTGTCAGGGCATCCCAGGAACAGACAAGGAAAAACAGCTGAAGCTCAGGGGAGCAGTGTTACGGCTGTATTTTTACCTGCACATGAGGTGGAGCTTTGACAGGTAAAGCTATTTCAAGTGCTCAGCTCTGCAAACAGCACTGCTGTACAGCTCAGCACAACACGGCTTGGCAGCTGCTTTTCCATTTGCTCATTCCCCGCTCCCCCAGTGTTTGGATGTACCCATCAAACTATACACGAGCTACCACAGGAACTGAGAATCCCCCTCCATCCTGCAGAATTTTAGCTCAGGAAAGCCCTCAAGCACTGAAGAGCCCCTGCCTGCCACCACCATCTCTGGCCAGATCAAGGATGCTATAGACAGGATGGTGGGGCCAATTCCAATTGACTTTCCTTTCTAAAAAATCAGCTTTTAAAGTCAGCATTAAGCCTTCATAAATAAAATACACTGTTGAAGATGGGAAACCCATGTTCTCTCTGCATTATCAGACTGTGGTGGAGGGAGGGGCAAGCAATATGAAGGTCAAAATATAAAATCTACAGGGCTTTATTGGTCCCTCTGCTAAGAAAAGAAGCCATGGGTTTTGTTTTTCTTAGGCTGCTAGAGAAGGTCTGAAATAGCCAGCGTTCAGCAATCTGGAAGTGTTGCCAATCTCGGAGGGCAGGCTGCAGCCCTGTTCTCCTTTCAAACAGTATGGCTGCTGCAGCAGTGGTGGAGAGCAACACATATTTGCAGCACTGAGTTAGTATCTCCGCAGGCTGCTCAGGCATTTCCAGACAACACTGAAGGGGTCGATCATGGAGCCAGCTTCAGACTTGGGCTGCTGTCCTGTTTCCCTGCATGACACCTTTGTGATTTGGATTGTAGAAGGAAGACTTGCAGACAGGCTGCCAAACTGAGGGGAGTAGAACTTCTTTTAAGGAATTCCTTTCTTATGGCACCCATTAGTGCCTTGGCATGTATTTCCACAGTAAGGCAAAGCATGCTTTACATCAAGGTTTATCTACGTCATGCAATGCCACGGTGTGTATAGATCCTCCTCTGTTTGCTCCATACAAGAGCAATACTGGTTTCTTCAGTACAGGTTGATGCGATGGTATGTCAGAGCGGAGGACAGCTGCTCCAAAGAACGTTATAAATCAAGATAATAATCTGCTCTCCGGAGAAGATGGAGTAAAAGTCTAATTTCCAAAATAAGCCTTCAAACCTTTTCATACTTTAGCTTTATCTTAGCAGTTTCCTGTGAAGATATACTTAGCAGTCTTCACAGGAATGACTGCTCCACAGGAGTGATGTTTGTAAGAATGAAACATCTTCTATTGATCTAGTTTTACCACAGTGACTATTTGGGTTTTTTTTCGCACTGCACAGTCTACATGGAAGCTTGCAGTTTACCAAGCTGCAGTCAGAACAGACTTACCCTGTCGAAATGGTTGAAAGAAGCCCGGAACTCGTTCATTTGTTCCTGGCTGATTCCTTTGGCATCACGGGTCAGAATCTGGTTTTCCACTTCGTTGATGGTTCTAGCAATTGTTGTTAGTAACTGCTCCCAGCCCACTCGGATATGCTGGAAAAAGAAGACAGGACAATTTTTAAATTAAGAAGTAGCTCTTGTGCCTCTGTGGCCAGTGTACTGGATATGCTACTTGTTGCAAATTAAATGATCCTGGTGGCCAAGGCAGGAGAAGTCTTTTTGCTCAGAAAAGCTTCCTTCTCATCTGCAGTGTGAGCCAACCAGATGTTTAAAATCTGAATTTTGACCGAAGAAAATACTGAAGAGGCCAATTCCTCATCTTAAGAAAGCCTTGGTCCTTTGCAAAGTTCCTTTGCCTTGTCAGAGAAACATATTGGAGGCCTTTAACACAAATAAGAATGAGACCTAGTGCTTCTAGGACTTGGTTGGGCAGAAAACTCTCCTTACCAAGAAAATAAATAAACCACAGTCCTTGGAAGACACTGGTGCTCCACTGCCTCTGCTGTTGCATAATGGAGAGCTGGCCAAAACCCAAAAGACAAGTTTCAAAGCCCGGCTGTGTTCTGCTGGACTCATGTTGAACTCAGATTGCTTCCAAGAAACCTCACGTTGTCAACAGAAAGCCAGATTCCGGTTTTAAAAAGCTTTTGTTGGACTTTTTTCTTTTGCCAGGCTATGGCAGCTCAAAATTACTAGCACGCCCCTGGTCTTTCTAATCCGAGCTAATAGGTTGCCACAATTGGGTGGCAGGAGAAATGAGATCAGCCAATTTTTCAAGCAATAATGTTGATCTCATTCAGGTTATTTCTATTGTCTATATTTGGAAGTACTTTGGAATGGGTTGGCATAAAGTACAGCTATGAAAAAAAAATAAAAAATTCAGCGACATGTTGTTGCATGCTTGGCCATATTGTCAAACTCTCCATTTTCCTGAGAACTCCCAACATGTTGCCAGAGTTAGATGTGGCTGATGCTAACTGGCCACAGCAGATGAGGCTGGCTGATCTGCTTCCAAAACTTTTACCTCCATGGTGTAGTTGGTGTGCTTGTTGTCAAAGATAAGCGCTTCCTGGATCTGTTGGTGGTCTCCTTCCAACTGGTCAATCTTTGGTTTGTAATTCACAATGCTTTTCTCATACTGCCGCAAGTGGTTGAGCTGGTCCTCCAGGGTCCCATGCATCTCTATTGAAATGCGGCCAATCTCCTGCATTAGCAAAGCCAAAGGAGTCAGATCCCGTTGGAAGGACAAGCCTCAACATGCTTGATATTTATTGCAGCTATTTCATGCTCACACAGGACGATGATTCAAAAAAAATATCTCATGGAGCAGTTACTTTAAATGAACCGAGAGAGTGTCAGCAAAAATCTTAGCAGAGCCCTGAACATTTTCCAAGTGAGGTGAGTCACATGAGATATGTCTAATACAAGGATATAAAAAAATAGAAAACTGCAGTCCATAAGCTAGTTATGTATCAAGCTAGATCTTTTTCTGATATACTGTCTGCCACTAACTGTCTTAGTCCCTTCATACAAACATATTTCTGTAATTGCTTCCTTCTTTACAGCTCCTGCCATCAGTAATAGCTTCATATCTTTCCATTTCATCAACTCCAATTACTTTAACTCAAATTTTACCTAAAGGGAGAAGATCTCCCTTAAAAACACGTCTCCTCTGCTGGTTTGATATGCTAATTGTATTTATTTTGTCATGTGTATCAAGACTATTGCTGTGAAAGCAGTTACACAAAATATGCTTCTGATGTAGGGTCTTTAGCTTGCTGCATATAAACACAACTCTACTGAAATACCAGTGTTCCCCATTTTAAATCATGTTTTTTGTCTCTGTACTAAAGAGTTGGGGGAAGAAAAGTACAAGCACTTCGGTAACCAATATCAATCTTGGGATTCTCCATATTTTGTATTAAAGTTTCTCTTGCTGTAACCTGAAGGAAGAATGACTGTGACAGTGGTCAAGAAAGACCAAGGATAAGAAGATCAGTGAAGACCACAGAGGAAAACAGACTGTTTCAAAATGAGCAAAGCACTACCTCCATCTTGGTCTGGATCCAGGGTCCGATGACATTGGCCTGTGCACCAAACTGTTTACGAAGTCGTTCATTTTGCTGCTGGCGAGCATGTTCTTCCATCAGGGCTTGATCCCTTCTGGGAACCAGTTGCCGCACCTACAGCAAAGAATAACAAAGTGTGCAGTTTATACATACAAAGGCACAGGTATAGTAAATGTAGAAATTACCACAAGGAAGGGAGGAGCGGGTGTTTGCACTGAAAACAAGCAGTCATATGGTTTAGGACACAGTGGGAAGGCTCATAGAATGTGAATCCTATCTGCTGTAGGTTGCACACTGCAAACTCGTCTCAGGCCATGGAAGACCAGAAGAAACTTCCATTCACTACTGGGGTTTTTGTTGGCTCATGTTAATTGAATTGCAGGACCCTGTTCAGATCTCACTTTGGTGATCTCGTTTGGTCGTAAGAACCATCAGCACAGCTGGTATGGAGGGTAGCTGCTCTTTTAGGTTTACAGCAAGGGAAGGCTACTTGGCTGCAGAGATAAAACACCTGAAGGATTGAAGGGTGAAAAAGGATACTGATACTTACTTACTTGATACTTACTTACTTACTTACTTGCTTCTCAGGTCAACTGAGGACTGAAAACCTCAAACCTTTTAATTTAGCATCTTTCATTATAAAATAGCAAATAAAAGGGATCTGACACCCCTTAGGCATTTATATGAAAAATGTCTTCCACTTTCCAAGCACATGGCAATTAAGCCAAAAACAAATCACAGAAAAAAAAAAGAAAAGCTCATCAGTAGGCATGAGAGGGTAACTGAAGAGTAAATAATCCACTTCCTGGGACCCCAGTGATGGAGCAGTGGTGCCCTGCCACACTAACTTGCAAGGTTGGAAAGAACTCACATGTTCCCATTTGCCATTGATCTCATGTGGCGTGATCGTAGTGTAAGGATTCGTTCCTGCCATGTTGACATGGTATGTCTGGACAATCTTTGAGACTTCATTGTGGATTCCCAGAATGGCCTGTCGCTCCTTGTCGGCATCTGGCAAAGTGGCTTTGAACTGTTCGTGGGCTGTGGTCAATCCCTGCAGAAGGAAGACAGCAGCAAAGGGAGTGTAAGAGCATTAGTCACTGAATAGTCTCTTCAGCAAATGTATCCCTGCAGAAGTGACTGCAAAAGCTTACATGTTCCCAGGATACAAAGCAGGCTACTCTAATACTCTAATACACTTTTCAGGTTCTCTCAGCATCACTAAAGAGGCTATTCTAAGTAGTTAAATGATGTGAAGTCTTGTTTTCCCTCCGTTTCTGTCCCATGTTGACCAGTGACAGGGACCACAGCCCCCAAAATGGTGGAATAATTTTGGCTCATAATTTAGGGGGAACTAGTTCCCCAACACTGCTCAGTGACTGTCTGTCAGCCCCTTTGGGAAGAAGATCTGACTACTAGCATTACTTGAAAGCAGTCATATCTCACTAGTGTAAATATGCCATGTTATTCTTCTCCTACTAGGTACGTACTAGTTTTACACCTAAGATAACTCCAGATAAATACTAAGAGCCAGATTCAGTCTGATCGGAGTAAGTTAGATCTAGGTGAAGGTCTTCCAGCCAACGGCAAACTTGCACAGGCAACAAATGCTCCTGCTGCTGAAAACCAGCTCCTTCTCCCTGAACACAACAGGCCCTTTCTGTTCCCCATCTTGCTGCGGTGCCCAGACTGTGCTCCAAGGACCAATGGTGGGGGCACGCTTGCTGGTAGTTTGTGGACAGCTGACAAGCCAGTTGGTCCTGGCTCATCTCCCACTGCTTCTAAAGGCCTTTAAGGTACTTCATCGCAGAAGCCTGGAAGATCAAGACTAGGGAAGCAAACGCAGGGAAAGACACAGCAAAACAAATCGGGGACAGAGAGGCACGTGCAGGGGTAGTCGAGGGAACAGTGTGGACAGAAGAGGGAATGAAAGTAAACTGCATGATCGACCACTCTCTTACAATACACACACTGTAACTACTTTTTGTAAAATTGCTTCCTTACATGGTGACTCATTACTTTGCAGCTGCTGCGGGGCCACAGAGATGTAATGCAAGTCTGGGGGGCTGGGAAAGATACTGCAAACAGTCACAAAGAGATGATGGAAGTGTTTAAATCCTGTTCAGATTTGTTCTGCGTTATGAAAGACTTAATGAACCCCTTTGTCAGCAGGGAAGGGTGGAAGAAACAAGTGGCAGCTCAGTAACAGCTGATACCAGGCTAGGGCTCTTTCACTAGCCCTCTGCCCCCCTGTCTGCATAGTGTCCCCTGTTGGTGTCCCATCTGCTGCCTCACTGATGGCCATGTTGTTGTCAGCCATTCCTGCAAAGTGCTGACTTGGATCATTTTCATGAGCCCATCAAGTAGGAGAAATAGAAGTCCCCACTGCAACCCGTGGACGAGTAATTCCTGCTGTCAAAGGTGTGAAAATTACCTGCAGATACCTCAAGTTGCTTTTGTAATACCCTTTCAGATGGTAGAAAACTGAGATAGTGTCTCTGTTTTCTTGCAGGAGGTAAGAAGACTTTCACTTCAAATGGTAATTTCACTTCAAATGGTAATCCACCACTAAAGTGGACGATTCTGATTTTTTTTGTGCTCAGCACTGAAACCCAGCTGGCAGCTCAATAACTCCCCTGCCCTCTTGGCACATCCTATCACATAAGACCAAATGACCTGGACATTACATGGGACAACTGACCTGCAGAACCTGTGAGCAGCACTACGCTTTGCTCATATGAGTTAAAAAAACAACCACAAGACCCTAAGAGAGTCTCTCAATTTTCAGGCTTTCATTAATAAGACAGTGGAGTAAGACTGAAAAATCCACTTTCAGTTTTTTGTGTCCAGCTAGGATGGTGTGAGCATGTTTCATACCTATTCAGATCCACGTTTTTGGAGGAAATCAAGGAAAACCACTCCTTTTTGTTTCTCTTGCTAAGGTACACTCACTAGAGCAGAAGCACCAAAACATGACCTACAAATTCAGCACCACCAGGAATCCAGAAGACCCCCAACTCTCTATGCCAGCTGACTGGTGCAAATGACTACTCTGTACCTGGATCTCCTCAATGGTGTGAACAATGAACGTGTCCTGCAGGTCCTCCATGGCCCCTTCCATCCAGTTATTGAAAGGGGCAGCTCGTTTGGCATATTCCAGGTACAACTGGTCAATTGTTTCCAGTAGCTTCTCTGTTCTCTGGGCATGCACAAAAAAAGAAAGAAAATCAGGAAAGAAGGTTAGAGAAGAATAATCACATAAATATGTGGGTTGTCTGAGCTGCTCCTTCCTTTCAGACCTCCTTGGTGCTCTCAGGATGGCACTACAGTAAAAGTCTCTCTGCTGTTAAGAGATTACACACAGGATGTTTTTTTTTTCTCTGAGGGAAAAATTTGAGGGTCCTTTGAAATAAAACAAAACAAGGACAGTCTTTTCAAGCAGAATGAAATTACAAAACACATAAAAGTAGAAAAAAAATCAATAGCCTGAGCAAATGAATGGCATCATAATTGGGCTGGAAGGGGAAAAGCAGGATAAATACACTGAAATGTAGCTCTTGTTTACAGTCTAGGATGTTCTAGGAGTCCACAAAAGAGCTGAAATTGGTTGCTCGTGCCCACTGCAGCTTGTTTCCCACAAATGACCTACCCACATAATCCCAAAGGTCCAACTTGTAACATGTCTCACCTCCAAGGCTTCTCTACGTTTCTGGGTTAGGGCACCCAGATTATCCCACTGATCACAGATCTTCTGGCACCTGGCATTGACACTGGGAGAGTCGTAATAGTCCAGCTCACTATAAGGGGTGGGGAAAAAAGGACCAGAAGTCAAATAAAAACATTTTGGAGAAGAAAGAGAAACCAATTAGAAAACTGTATCAGCCTTGATGACAGGTTCAGACAAAGAGCTCACGGTCTCTGCAAGTAAAGTGAGCCAGGAAGACAGCAGTATCTAGTTTTGGAGACACTGTATGTTACGGTACATCAAACAGCACAGAACAGGAAGAAAAACAACCACCACCCAAGGCCTCAACAAACACTGGTGCTGGCTGCCTGATGGGAATAATTTGGCATTGGGGGAAGGGAGTACAGACCTTTGCTCAAACTGAGAATAAGCAGATTATGAGCAGAGCAATATGTCCCTGTATTCTCCTTAAGAACACCAAGCAGGCTAACTACCTGCATCTTGTACATCAGAATGGGCAGCAAAGATTTTATTATGAATGCAAAGAAGCTGGTTAAGGTTGTTCCAAGAGTTGCACAGTATGGGTGGCAAAGAATAGCCAAATTACACAATCCATCCATTTATTTAGGACAATCCCAGAATTACAGTGTAGGTTTCTCTTCTATATGCCTGACAGAGAGTGCTTTGCTGAGATGCCTGGCTGGCACTCATGAAAGATGGGCTGGTAAGAGTATGGCTGGGGAAAGGAGAGCACGGGGGTAAACTGAAGCTTGGGGTCTTGTATTGCTTTGTGCTCTTGGTTCTGCACGTGGACAAAGAGGGAGAAACCTGCAGGCAGAGGGAGATCAGCCAAACTGTGAAGTGTCAGCCTCAAAAGAGAAAGCAGAATAACTCACTGGGCTACTGAGAGACCATGGGACATCTGATGAGCATTTCTCTAAGCAATAGTGCAGGTTTAAACAGTTTCTTCTTGCCTCCCTCAGCCTTGTTTCTTCCCACCATTGTATTGCCCTCCTGAGGTGTGTGGGCACAAGTGCTGGTGGGAGTCTTGCGGTAAACTAGTCAGGAAACTGATTTGGGCTAAAAATAACTTTTTCTTTGCCGGGTTTTTAATCCAGATCAGTTCCTTGATCTACTTTGCTGCAGAGACAGCACAGCAGATGAAAGAACTGCTTCTGAAAGCCTGGCTTGTAATGCAGCCGTTCTGGACCACTGCTGCTGGGGAGTGGAACATACCGTGTCCCCAAAACATGCCTGGCACAGGCAGCCGCAGTGGCTTCTTCCAGACCCTCTCCATCTCCCTGGCAGTGTATCTCTGGGCGAGAAAAGAGCTCAGCTACAGTTTTTCAGGGCATGGCCTCTTTCTAAGATGGAAAATGGCTTTTGGAAGGATGTCCGAGCCTGCTATTCCCACACTTTGGAAGAAATCACCTCTCTCCCCCAGCTTAGGGCCCAGCCCTTCCCCGTTGCTCTTAGAGCTGCAGCTGCTTTGGCTGGCATGTAGCGTGTGCTTTGGAAGTGGCAGGTCAGCTAATGCTTGCTGACTAGCCAGCCTCGGTTTTAATCTTACTGACATGGAGGATTGCCTTGAACTCTCCTCCGGTTCCAAGGTCAATCCTCCAGTGGACAAGGGAGCAATTCTGTAAACCCGTGTTGTTAAAGGAGATAATGATCTTGATCCAATAATCCTGACTTTTAAGAGAAAAACAGTCCTTCAGACAAAGAGTACTGATCTTAGCCCAGACACTAACTTAAGATAGGCCAGTGTGATATATAAATATTTTTAAAAAAGGAAACAAAGTCAAAGCCAACTTGTTCAGACTGTTTTTGCCAAGAAACATGCAGGGTTTCAAAATCTCTCTCCCTGTGCTGCAGAGACCCGCTCTTTAACTACCTGCTATCCCTAGCAATCAACTGCCCACCCTGAGGAGAGTCCATTTCTCCTGGTAACCTGTGCCACTCGTCACTCCAGGAAAAGGAGTGGAGGTGAAGGTTTCCTAGCTGGAAGAAGCAGGGAGGGAGCTGAGCTGCTGTGAGGACAGGACACCCTGAAGCAAGAGCCGACTGGAGTCCATGTGGTGCAGTACTCCTGCGGCAAGGGGCCCAGGGTGGCAGCAGAGGCCATGATGGGCTCAAGCATCAGCAGGTGTTTTTCCTGCCAAAATAAGGAGGATTTTTTTTTTATAAGAGCGAGCAAACTGAGAGCCTGCTATCCTCTGCTGTTTCCTTCTGTTCCTGGAAAAGTATGATGGCATTACAATTCTGAAACCTAGGCAGGCACCAGCGGCAGGTCAGACTCTTTAGGAAAGGGTTCACAGCAGCATAATGATCTGGAAGAGGATGGAAACTTGGCTTGGGAATATAATACTGACACCCCCGCATCAGCACCCACGACTCATCCGTTTTCTGGCCTGCTCTTGTAGTGCATCCGGATACTGGAGAGCAGTATCCTAGATACTGTTTGGAAACACTGGGACTTCCCAACATTTTTGTACGGAGATTGATTTATGTCTCTCCAGAGGGCAAAGGGCAAAGATGATTAAGCCTCTCTGGCCCCAAGGATGGGATGTGCGCTGGGGTGCCGTACTTCAGCTCTTGTGCAATAGCAGCAATCTGTTCCACGCGGTCCTGGTGTGCAGCCAGGTCGCTCTCAAAGGCCTCGTGTTTCTTCAGCAGGGCCTTTATCTCCGAGAGGGTAGCAGTTTCGTAATCCTTCTGCTGCAGCATTGCTTCCTTACCTGGGGAGGGAGCCAAAGGACAGGAGAGTGAAGGGCAGGACCCAACGCCCCCAAAGCCAGCTCCTGGCCACCAAGGCAGCCCTGGCACCCTGCTCCAGACACCCTGCTCGAGGCTTGCCCCCATGCATGCTGGCCTAGAGATGCACAATCCTCACTTTCAAATCAGGGAGTGTGAGTTTGCCATTAACAACAGAGAAGGGCACATAGTGCACCTCAAGCCAGTGCTGTCAGTTTATACTGGACTCGTCTCAGTATGTGCAAACTGGGCTATGCTGGTCCTCCAAATGCCAACTGTAGCATTTACAGTAGGGCAACTTTTTCTCTTCTCTGTAGCTCTTTTCTATCCAAAGTTCTCACTTTGCAATAGTTAGGGAATGCTGATGTGGACGCATGATGTCGCAGAACAGAGATCAAGCTGATTTTCATGCATTATTTTCTAATAAAATAATAAATGAACCTGGCATTTTTGAGAGGAAAATCTCATGTAAGGACCTACACATGATCCATCTCTTCCCCCCTACATAATGGACAGCACTATGTCAGGCAATAGGAAGCATGTAGGTTGGCATTACCATCTGTCCAGGACTCATGAATGGATGCTTTCTGCCGGAACTTCTCTGCCAGGTGATCCAGCCTCTCTAGCCTCCGGATCTCATTCAACAACCACTCCTCATAGCCCTTCTCAGCCTGCTCTAGGCCACCCCAGGCATTGTTTATATCCTAGAGACAGAAGCATGAGAAGAAAAGGCAGGTTAGAAGATGAAGGGGGAAGATGTATCTCAGCATTAGTCTCCACGAGCTACATGGCTCCAATTGGTTGGAGGGAGTGGATGTGGCTTTTAATCTCACAGGGTTGTGCAGAGATGAAATGCCAGACTTAAGATAAGCAGGACCAGCAGTCTCAGGATACACCTGTCTGCACAAGAGTCCCTCTCAAAACACTTCCCAACATGAAACTTTAAAAAAAAAACCCAACCATTTTTCAATTAGAAAAAATGAGAGCCACCCAGACATCTCTTCATAAAGGCATGCAACTTGTGAAGACCCTCAGAGTCTGGTTTAGATACAGGGAAGCAATGATCGCTTGATCCTCTCTTATTATGGCCTCACTGAACTATATTCCGTAGGGTTCCTACCACACAGTATCTCACCCTGAAGGTGGGCATGCTCTGCCCATCCATGGGTAGAAAAGGCACGGCTGGGGTATATACGAGCAAGTTACACCTACTCACCGAGACCATTTTCCCTTCTGAAGGCATGAAGGCCGGCCTGTTGCTGAGCCGCAGCTTGGTCTGCAAGGTGTTGAAATTGATTTCAAGTTGGCACTTCTCTTGGACCTTGGGGGGCTTGTGCAGGCGACGGTAGTCCCGGAAGTCCTCCAGTTTCTGCTGCATGGCTTGCATGGTGTTCTCTGGGGCCCGGTTCTCCAGCCAGGGGATGGTGCGACGGATCCACTCCAGCAGCTGGAAAGAGCAATGACAAGAAGCGTTGAACTGAAAATTGTGTTAAAACTACAGGTGTTGCTCTGATCTCTTTAGGGACCATTTAATTTTATGCTTGCTGTCAGAAAGATTCTGCCACCAGCAGGGCTTGTAAACAAAAGTTTGCCAGCTTTTTTGGAAGTACTTTTTTTTTTAATGAGCAGCATATTCCCTACCACACTAAGTAGAAGTGCTTGTTGCAGCACTCCCAATCCAATATGTTTAAGGCGTAGCTTTTGCACAATCAGGACCAAACGATGTTCTCAGATTACACTAAAGCCTTAGAGTTTTGCTGGACTGTTGCATAACTAAAGGACGCTGTAAATCATATTACCTCCAGAAGGATCTGACAGGGGAAATCAAGTCTAGCCTCCGGTTACACTTTTCCCACTCTAGCTTCCTTGAAGTCAGTGTTGCTCTTTGAATAGCCCTCCTTAGCAAAACCATCTGGGCAGCTGTCAAAATGATAATGCAATGGGCAGTCTATAGTTTGAGTGGAGAAGTGTCCTATGCTTTTCATACGAGGCTGAAACCAAGCTCAAGGTCTATGCTTGCCCTTCTGTTCTCCACCTTCCCCTCTGTGCTTATCTTCCACAAACATACTCCAGTCCACATTTGGTCACTTCTGTAGTTTCACAGCTGTCAGTCTGTCAGCCTCCTCAGTTAACCAAAGCAGCCTCCAGCTTGTATCTTACACAGATTCTTTCCAACTCTCAGCAAGTGCATATTTCTTTCCTCAATTATCTCTAACTTCCATTCTCTCTGATCCAATTCCTGACTTCTGTAGTATATGGGTATACAATTTGTATGAAAGATGTTATGAACTTGTATAGTCCTGAGGAATGCAAATTAAACCAGCTTGATTTTTCCTTTCATTTTAGCATTTCTGTGGTTGCTCTTAATAAACTGGGAAACTCAAAGCTGCTCTATGGAAGCTTTCTGTTTTAAAGTAGATTGCTCTTGTCTTTAAGGTAAGTTCGATGTTTAATTTTTCTCAAGCTAGAAGGGGAAAAAAAAATTTCCACGGAAATGTGGGCCAACAGCATTCCCCAAGACTAGTTACCAGTGTTATATGCAATTCCTTTCCACATACCACCACCCAGAAACCAACAGCACCATGGACACCTACATCACTGGCCAGTTTTTCGTAGTCTTCCATGAGCTGTTCGTTTTCTTGGTTGACTGCCAGCACCTTGCAGATACGATTTGCTGCTGTCTCCGCCTGACGAAGAGAAGAAAAACAGAAGGGAAAAGCGTAAAAAAAAAAGTACAAACCAAAGCTTGCAGCTTAGCTTCCTGCTACATACCTGTGGGTAAGTCTCCTACACTTGGCTCTAGCAACCTGTCTGCACTTCGAAACATCTGTCCTGACTGCTTTGCTTTCTATCTGATCTTCTAGAATTATTTTTCCTTTCTCAGGTGAACACATTCCTTCAGAGTTTCTCAGCTCTACTGATCCCACCCTACGTGTTGTGAGACAACCACATTTCTATGCTTTTTCTGAAGCTGCTTGTACGAGACAGCCCTGTTGTTTGCTTCCTAGGAGAGGGACCCTGGCTGCCTCTTTACAAAGACAGGGGGTTTCTACCACCACCTCCACTCTTCTCACCAGCATTCAGAGCTGCAACAGCAGTAACTGAGTGGTGTCAAGCTGATGAGACTCTCTACGTGCTTTTACCCCAGAAAGAACTACCTAAACTGAGTTAATCCATAGACTGGACTTTGGAAATTTCCTAATTTTGTTTGGAAGATAAAGTGGTAAATACTCCTCTTAACCTTAAATTCTGCCCAGCAGAGCTCTCTTCCAGCTTTCCCTGTATTTCTGGCTCTCATTACAGGGCCACCTCCTCCAGCATCTTGCCGCATGACACCTACCATGTATTCAAGGTCTCATGATCCTTCTGAGAAGACGATTTTTATTTTTTTTCCCCTTTATGGGTAATCTATCTGCTTACTCTCCCAAAACAAGTCTCACCAAAAAAGAGCCTGTTGTTACAATTTAGTTTTTTTGGTTTTTGCTCTCCCCCCACCCCCGCCCCCGCATTGTGGGCCCAAAACCTTGTTCTCTGCAGGGAGCTGAACACGTTAAAACATGAATTTGGAACAAAGTAAGGATCAGAAAAATCCCAGCTATGAACTGAGGAGCAGTCAGTCTTCCCTGGAGTGCCATGCGTGTGTTTGGCATAAGGAACATACAGCAAGCTGATCCTTGCACAGCATGTATCTGTGGATATCAGCTCCCTTTATCATTACCGTGGTAGACGCCATGCCACAAAGGCTCGGAGGATGTGCCCCTGTGATGGGTGTCAGTGGATTGCTCAGCATCCTCTTACCCAGTACAGCTATCACCCTGGTGCCTGGGGAAGGTGCTAGAGCTACCCACAAGACCTTTGTGGAGTAGTTCTCCTTACAACTAAGTGGAGTTGAAGAGGAGAGGGCACATGCCAACACTACAACAGGCCAATTGCACATGGTGTTGTCCTGCCTTAAAACTATGTGCGGGACTGATGCCAAAAGAAGTTTCGCTGAGCTTATAGCTGGCAAGTTTCAACCTTTTTCTATTTTTAAAAGGCCTTTTATTATCTGTTTATTCAATCTCCAAGGCCATTTGAGAAAAATCCTCTAATTTTTGCAGCTGATGAGAGGCAGCAAGAATAGCAATAAAGTCATAGACTATACAGTGATGTATGGATTGCTAAGGTCCCAAGGGATCTGGCAATCTTATTCATTTATAAGAAGTGGTAAAAACATATATTCAGTCATCTGTCCCTTCACTAAAGCAGGGCAGCTAGCAGATACACAGAAATTAACTAATTTAAAACACATCAGAGGGACCTGTACAGGAGAAAGAGCAATTTCACCTAAAAAAAACCCCAACAAACTGTAAAAAGTGCAAACAATGGTTACATTTAAGAAAGCTTGTACTTTGTTCTGTTTTTAACTAAAGTTTGTACTTTAGTTAAAGCTCTTTGATATCCAGAGAAAACTTTATAGACATGGGACCAAACAGTATGTCAAAAAGACATTGCCAGAGCCCCACCATGATGTGCCTAGTGACTGCAGGGAACTGGTGGTGCCAAGTGTTTATCTCAATCATCCCAGGAGAGAAGCTCCCTGCACACTCTTAACTCTCTTCTTTTTATACCCCAGGAGCTCACTGCAGCAGCAACCAGCTGTGCAGGAGGGACCCCATTATGCGTAGGCATATTTACATGTATCTGACAACAGATTTCCTCCAGCTGCCCAAGTTTTTAAAAATATATGTATGTATATATACGTGTTGAACATCTGTCCAAACACAAAAGCCCTCTCAATGACAGCAATTACGACATTATTTGTATTATCCTAAAGGCTGAAGTGTAGAGGCTTTCCCTTCCCTATCAGTACTTGCTTCCCTATGGTTCTTGACTACTCCAGAGCGCTCTGTGCAACAGTGTGCTGCTGCAGCAGCAGGAAAGGCTCTGTGGCCACTGTGACCATTAAAGTCATGAGCAACACATTACACTGACTTGCTTTGAGCATGGTAGGACAAAAGGATCCCAGTGCTTTCAGGTAATCTCCACAAATACCTCCGATGCTGCTGCTAATAAGCTGATCTGTGGTGATGGCAACCTTAGTCAAACACTTTCAGGTAAAAGAAGGGTGGCATGCTAAGATGTTTACATGAGGCCAAGGCAGCTCCCCCTACACTTTCATTAGTGGAGTGCGAAAAGCCATTTTGGCTTCCCCCCCACTGCTGAAGGCAATGATGCATTTTGGATGCTCACACTGACTCCAAACAAGCCAGGATGCCCACAAGGCATGGAGCAGCCCAGAGAAGATGCACCATCCTGGGGGCTGGAAGCTGCATACCTGTGTTCTCAGAGAACCTGTGTGAGCCGATCAGCTTCAGTACAGTGTCATGCTGACACATTACACTACTTGCACTCAGAGACTGTGGGGAGGGCAAGCCCAAGGCATTCTGCTCAATACCATGCTGCCATGTGATAGGCATGTGCTGTTTGGTGGACTCAAAATGGAAATCTGAATAGACAAAGTAGCAGTAATTTCTGTGCTTTTTGCCTTTTCTGTACTTCTCAACCCTGACTTAGACTGCTTAGGATGGAAGCGGAGTTAGCTGTCTCTCTAGCTCATGGATCCAGGTCTCTTTGCTGAGGAGGATCATAAAGGAAGGCACTCCCACTGCACACTATGTAGGGAAGATGCCTGCCTGTTGCTGTCCTCTGGCCTTAGAGGACCACTCCAGAATACTGTGTGCCAAACCATCTCTTAATAAAATGGTAAAACGTTAGTTAGAAATTTTCACCTCAGAAATCAAGTTTACAAAATATTAAGCCAACCAGTAATTGCATGCATTTAGTGTGAAAGTCAGAAGCGGTTAGAAAACAAGCAAACCAATCAAAGCAAGTATACCTACAAATATATATATATATATATAAAAAAAAATGGCATAAAGAAAAAGCAGTCATCTACACACAGAGGTCAGGCTGGGAACCCTGTACCTTCAAAGGCTCAGTATAAGAGAGTGAAAGAAGCAGAAAGCGGCTCATGGGACTTCCCCTTCAGGACTGGTGGCAGTAAGGAAAAATCTGAATGAAAAACGGAGCGATATCACAGTAAGTCCCCTAACCGTGCACAAGGCAGCAACACATTACAGTCTGGGCTGGGGCCTGCACTCAGTAATCACTTTGCATTTGCCCGGGGGTTTGAATCTGTGTAACTCAGCAGCTGGCTAATGTATGGCTAGGGCAACTCCAAAAAGGAGCTGTGCCCCTCCTGCCAGGACACAGCTGAGTTGATGGCCCATCGGGACTGCTAAAAAATTAATAAATGATTAAATCTTTAATCTTCCCTATAAGCCAGTTAGACTACGTGGGACTGAAGCTTTAATAACTAAGAAGCTCCATCTCTAGTTCTTGCCCCAGTTATTTGGTTCAGGTCCTGAGGCAGTAAAAGGTTGTTTTCAGTTATACCTGGACACCTAGCATCCACCTAAATTGCTGATGAGAATATGGGACCTGCTGAGCAGGTTTCAAAATCATGGAATGGGTGCAGAGAGAAGAGGAAGGGATTGGCGAGGGGCATGGCTGCTCCTGCAGCAGGCCACAACCCTCCTCATATTGTGGTTTGCTGTTTCCTCAATCTGGAGTTCTTCAGGTTAAGCAGACAGCATGCAGCAGTCCCCCAGGGGCACCTGGCAAACAGCAGGCCTTATCACTGGGCTGGCATGAGTTCTGAGACTACAGTCTTCCTGGGCAAGTATCAGCTGGCTGGAGCTTGCAGCCTGGTTTTAAGCATTTTGAACTGTTCACAAAGCAGGATCCTTGCAGAAACGTTATGATTACACAAATTATGCCAAATGGGCAAGTCTATTGCACTGCTGTGGGACACATTCCCAGTTCCTTGAAAAAAAGACAGTATCACATAATTTATACGAAACAGGGCAGAGAACAAAAAGCTTGAACTAAAGAGCTGCTCCCTGGAACCTACTGCCTGCATTTGCCCCTCTGAAAGCCAGCATCAGCATGGTATCTGCATCAATGCTGTGACCATCAGCAATGCTTTGTACAAAAGTGATGGACTCTTCCTGGAGTCAAGTTAGCCCTCAAGCTGGGCAACACATGGATTGCGTCTCAAACAGAAAATGCCGAGTGAGAGAAAGAAGTTGTGGCTGGGGGAAACAGGGAGATTTTACATCTATTCGTAACATGAAGAATGTAGTCTTGAACTTTGTATTTTATTGTTCCAAGGCCTACCATCTGAAATTAGCAGTGACCTTGTGGAAAGGCTGCAGCCCAGTGAGGCTATCGCATGGGATGAAAGGATGGACCTTTTTCTTCTATTCAAAGAACTGCAGGGAAATTGCTGTTTTGGAGGAAGTTTGCCCAAAGGCGAACTATGACTATTTGGTTCCTCTGAGGACAAATGTCCCGATGTCAGCTAAAGAGACTTTGGAGTAAAGAAGAAGCAGAGGAAGAAGGACTGAAGTTATGGAAATGTGCAAAGCAGAGGAAAGAGATATAGAACATATAGGTGGTTTGGGAAACAGAGGACAATGACCAGGGAGAAGCAAGGAATGGAGAAGCATATGAGTTTGGTAAAGCTCAAGGCCTGGTAGGAATGCACTTTGTGGCTGGAGCACAAAAGTGCTATGTAACCAGCTCACAGATGATTCAGCCTAGGAAAAGACCACTGACCTAGCGGGGTCTGAGTGTGGAAGGCAGGATGTCAGCTCAAGAGGGACAGGCTGTGATTTCCTGGAGTAGACTGATTTGATTTGGTACTTCTGGAGGCACATCGCCTGGCCAGGATGATGCCCAC
The DNA here is from genome assembly GCF_964199755.1 of Larus michahellis. Lineage (NCBI taxonomy): Eukaryota > Metazoa > Chordata > Aves > Charadriiformes > Laridae > Larus > Larus michahellis. The sequence goes on along the minus strand of NC_133899.1, from coordinate 53,852,869 downwards.
TAATCTCTGAAAGGGTATCGACTCGGTCAGAGCCGACATTCATTCATCTTTCGATGTCAGCTTTACAAAATGCTTTCTCCACCACTGGGGTGTGAAGCTGGAGGGAAGGAGCAGCTCAAGTCTGTTCGGAAGGACGTTTACATCACTTCTCCAGTAAGACAACAGATGGCACATCCAAGCGCACTGCTGGATGCATTGAGCTTCCCTGCAAACGCCCTGGGGCGGAAGGGGGTCTGACACGTTCCTCGGTGGAGAGGAGTGGTGGGCAGGGCAGGGAATGGGGAGGGGGTTGTTAGCGGTAAAGTCTCACCTTCTGCGCCCCTGAGAAGGCGTGGTAGTAACATGAGACATAGGTCATTATGGCCTTCTCATCCGGCCTTAGCGTGCCTATAATATCTGTGCAGAGAAGGAAAAGAGGTTGAAAGGATAAAGTAAGAAGCAGCACATAGAATAAAACAAAACAGTCATGGGTGGCGTGAGAGAGGGGGAGAAAACTTCCCATCATGCATTGCAGGACAGGCCAAACAGATTTCCATGCGGAGAGCTGGGAATTCGGATCAGAAGGTGGCTAGCAGCGTTGGCTTGTGGCTCAAAGCGGTACCCCTCCCTCCCACCCCTCCAATCCAGGGGGATCCCAAACTGAGGATCTGGGCTCTGCAGCTTCACAGTTGCGGTCTGGGGGCCTGGCCCAAGGATGCAAATAGTCTGTTTGGAGGTTTGAATGCCTGCGCTCAAGGCCTTTCTGTACGCCAAGGAGCTAGAGATCAGAGCCTTCCTACGCAGTGTGCTTCCTACACAGTATCTGCTCTGCTGCAACACGCACTGCCTGTTCCTACTGCACTGAAGTACAGGCGGCTGCTTGGTTTTGGCGAGAGATGTGTACAGTGTTTCACCCACAAAACGTTTTCCTTAAGTGACTCCATTACCAACAGGAAAATGGCTAAGCCAGACACAGCAAGAATTCAACTGCCCGATTTCCAGCATGATGGGTCAGAAAAGAGGAAAAAAAGAAACAAATGAACAAAATCAGGCATCTCAGTCCTGATAAGCAATGCTCTGTTTGCAAAATCACCATGGATGTACTTGTTAGACATGCTTTGTAAGCCCCAGGTGAACCGGGACTGAATTTGTGGCGCAACTCCTGAAAGCAGCAGGTTCAGACCTTGAAGCAAGGGTGTGGGAACCTGCAGCATATGCAAGGTAAAGATAAAGCTTTGGGTATTCATTGAACCCTTCATAAAACCACTAAGTCAGCTCTGTTCCCTCATCTTTGAAAAAGAAAAAAAAAAAAAAAAGTGAGTAGGTATCAGCATTGTTTCCAGTGGGGGCAGGCTGCAGTGTCCTGCTGAGCAGAGCATCTATGTGGTGGCGTCCACCTTTGTGAGACCAAGCTCAGACTTCCCAGGAACACGGGGTACAGTCCTCAGCCAACAGGGCAGCAGTTTGGAAGGTAAATGGAGAAGGCAGAGCTCCCCGCTCCCTCAGATTTGTGCCACAGGATAGATAAGTGCCACAGGAAGTAATATTGACTATAGGGAAATGGGACTCCTGGCTCCCTTGCCCCATGTATTTTGTCTGGGGCACCCCTTTGAACCAACAGCCAACTCTACCAAGAACATAATAATAAAGATGCCCGTAGCTAGAGAGGAGAGAGAGAAAGAAAAAAAGGTTTGGACATTAGCAACGGCACCAGGTGTGCTCTGTGGAGGGAGCTTGGGATCCTGCGATACCTTCTGGGCTCCTGAGAAGGCGTGGTAGAAGCTAGAAACATAGGTCATGATGGCTTTCTCGTCAGGACGGGCAGTTCCAACAATGTCTGTCAAAAAAAACCTCACGTTAAGAGCATAATCAACTGATGGGAGGAAAGCAAAGGAGAGGGAAAACCACAACTGTCCAGGAGGCCTGCTGGGGTATATGCTTGTCATAGCAACTCCACAGGGCTTCCCAGCATTCCCCGGAAGATGTGTCTCTCTCAGAAGCCAGGATCACCTTCCTGGTTCCCCTCCCTCATGATAAAATTGTTTCCAGGATCTGGCCAGGCCAATGCAGCCATATGTCAGCATGTCGCATGTCACAGCACTTCCCCATCCTGAGAACATTACTGTGATTGATGGGTTGAATCAAAACAAACTGGCAGCAGGTTGACATGACTTTTATAGATGTATTATACTGCAATTCCTCCATGCAGTTCTTCAGGAAAGATCCCTTCTCCCTTCCTTTCCATGCCCCCATCCTCCATTTCAACACAATGATGGCTTGAATTTCAAAAGGCCCTTTCATTAGTTGCAGAGGAAACTCAACACCTCTAGAGATCAGAATTAATGGTGTGGAGGAACGCGCATTAGCTCCACTCCATGAGGGAGGAGAGTGATCAGGAAAGAGCAATGGGAGCTCCTGCAAGGGGCCCTCTTCATTACTGCTAGCTTTGCTGAGATCTGAAGCTAGATCCACTTATTTTGGCAGTGGCTTTATTTCCTACAGAAAGGCAGGAGGCACTTGAATGTTCTCCAGAAACCTCATTATTTTTTGTGACCTCAGCATGATGAATGCAGGGAAAGCAAGACTCATCCCTGGGGATGGGAAATACTACCTCAGAATACGAACACCCTAGTTACCCAAATATAGGTTCACTGGGTTCAGCTGTCCTATCACCATCTTTCCCCCTTGTTCCTCTCACTCTCTTATTTAACTAAAGCCTTTAATTACTTCTCCTGTCCAAACCTAGCCTGAAATACAGCTTCTACCATTGAAACCAGCTGGCTTCAGGCAAACAGCCAACAACCAGTGAACTATTTCAGGCTGTTGTTTCTACTCCAGAGTTACAGTCTTCAAAACCTATTGCCAAGCTGGTCCCGACAAGGCTCTGAAAAGTAATCCTTGCTGTCCCAGTGGTCTCAGGGAAGTGGTCACAGTCAGTAGCAAAAGCACCTCTGAACAATATGGACCTCTGCCTTGGTCTCCAGACCCAGCCAGTGAGAGATCTTCATGCCCAACACTTCTGAGTAGTCAAGAAGAAGCAGTTTATAACACTAATATCATGCCCCAAAAAGGAAGATCACCAGCAATATCAGAAAGAGCCCAAAAAAATTCTGGAGCAAAAGGAACGCAGTCCTGCACCATACGTTAACTCAGTATTAAGCCCGATTCTTGAAAGGGAATACTTTAGTCAGCAGTGGACATAGCCAGGTGTTACTCATCTCTGCCTAGTGTGTCAGTCTCAGGTTAAGATCTCCACACCAGACTCAGAAGACTGAGGGGCACAGGAGGAAGAGGGAAGAACAGGCGATTCATTATTCCGTTGTAACTTTTTCCCTATACATTTAGTATGTGGTCATGGAGGGAGCATTCAGAGGTTACTGAATTCTTGTACAATTCAAGTCCACCTAGAAGATGTGGGAAATTTCTTGAGAAAAAGCAAGTTAAAAGCCACTAGGTTCTACTTTACCTTCTGCATCCAGCATCTTCGGAATATCCAGGTATTTCTCAGCCACATCAAAAGCTGTGTTTAGATTAGTGAGAGGATCATCCTGGGAAAGAAACAAAGCCAGAGCATTAGCATCAACTTGTAACAAGGTACAGAGCATTTCTCTCAGAACAGAGGTATTGTGCTTGGTTTGGTTCAGGTAACTGTGCTGGTCCAGACAAAATTATGTATGAATCCTCATGTAGCAGGATGAAATAATTAGCTTCCTTTTGAAGCAGAGCCTGGAGACTCATGATATAATAATTAATCCATGCACTTGCAACAAGAAGGAATAATACATTTTGTCTTGAACCTAGTTTGAAGTAAAATTAGCTTCACATCATACTGATAGTAAACGGCCATATCTCACATTTACTTCTCATGCTTATATTAGCTTTGCAACTTCCATTTTAACGAACTGCAGAGCCGTGTGTCTGTTAGAACATCTAAGCAATACTGAAATAGTAACAACATCTGCAACGGGTGCTGTCCTTAGCTAGTGTACAGTTTGTTGAACACCAGTTGAGTGGGAGGAACAGAAATGTTTTAACAAATCTCTACAAAATAAATATATATAAAAAAACCCGTTTTGTCTGAGTATTGCTTTTCCTCCTAGTCACTGCACAGGACTTGTCATTTCCTTAGTACATTTCTATTCCTCTTTATAGAAGCTTTCTGCTGTGGCAGGATGCACTTCAGATACAGACATCAATACACAGTAATCAAATCCTAAACAAAGTTAAATGTGACTTATCACATCGTGAGTCATATCACAAAGGTAACTAGATTTTAAAGAGCCACACAAGAGAATATGAAACGCAGATGTCACTGGAAATGAAAGACCTCTGCAAATTGTTTCCAGCATTCAAACATAATGATTGTTAAGTGCTGGGTCCTGCACTTGGGTCACAACAACCCCATGCAATGCTAGAGGCTTGGGGAAGAGTGGCTGGAAAGCTGCCCGGCAGAAAAGGACCTGGGGGTGTTTGTTGACAGCTGGCTGGATATGTTTTTTACTATCCTCCAGTCACAAGAAACCACCCTATGCCATGGAACTGGAGGCTGGTACCATTTCAACTTCAGCCCACGTCTCCTGTGCCTGCTGTGGAGAGACCTCTATGAACCAAAAGTGTAACCAAAAGCCTTATTTGGGAAGGTGACACTAGCTTCTCAATAGATACTGTACGTTGTTTACTATGTATAGACAGGGCCTTAGCTCCATTTAGGAAGGGAAAGTAAAGGCCTTTCTTTCACTCAAGTGCAGGAGAATACAAAAATGCCAAGTGGCAGCTCCCTTGCCAGTTTTCCCATAGCTCATGTGACATTTTCTACATCTGTAGAAATGTCACCACTGTGTACCAAATTTTAATCTATGCTGACCAGATATGACCACCATGGCATTGCTAGCGCCCTGACAGAGTGTTTAGTATTAACACAGACCCTTTCTTAGCACAGATCCATCTGAATGAGCTGTCTGAAGATCTGTCAGCCTCCCCTGGAGGAAAGGGAGGAGCAAATTCACTGCAGATAGCTTTCCTATCAGTTCGCAAGTAAGAACACCAGGAGCAATGTTGCCAAAGGTTAAAAAGAAATTTTAAGCTGGAAGTTGGGTGAGGTTTCCTGATGGGAAAACTTACTGGGCTTGGGCGCTCCCAAAGGAAGGGCTGGGAGTCTTAACATGCGGGAAACTGGAGACTCACCTAGATGAAGCCAGCAGACTTCTACTTCGTATGTAAGAAAGATGTGTGATCACATAGTCTCTTGGGGAATGAAGCTAAAGACAGTGCTACTGAAAGCAAGCTACGTAAGCCCAAGACTAGCTCCAAGATGAGCATAGAGCTAAACCTTGAGCAAGACCCTGTTCTCTGTGGGAAAAGTTTCACGCCTCATGGACAGTGGGGTTGCTCATCATGAAGGTGATACTTCTTTGTGCAAGAGACGGGGTTTCCCTGGGGGCTTGTCCAAGACTACAACAGGGTCTTGAGCCCCATGAAACTCCTCCAAACTCCACTGGTTTCAATTCCATCCCATCATACACCATGATTTCAAATCGCCTGTTTCAATTGACTCCCATGAAAAGGGATAAAGTAGTAAAGACTGGCCTGGCAGCTCCAAGCCTTGCAGTGCAGTGCTGCAGCACCACATCTGCAGGCACGTTTTAGGGACCCAAGGGCAGCAGAGGAAAAAAAGCCAAGTCACTTGTCCCCTGATTCCTTCCACAGCTGAAACACCCCCCCCAGAAAAGCACTGACCCAGATGAAGTTCTGCAGAGGTGCCTTGGTTCCCACTCTGCTTATGTGAATGTAGAAATGGCAGAGACACAACGAGGAGCAGTAATTTATCAGGCTCTATCTGGGCCAACCACAAGGAAAGCTATAGTTTCAACACTGAGGAATTATGTTGTTTTAATGGTGGCAGATAGCAAACCTGCCTGAAACAGATGGCACGTTCCCTGCTTTTGCTGACTAAAGACTACTGCAGCTCCTCCTCTTTGACCACGACCCTAACTCACACAGGGAGTCTTCTCCCCTCCCCCAGCTATTGCCAAGTGCTTGCGGCATACAAGGTTGCCATGGCAATTATTGCAGTGTGACATAAAAAAAAAAATCTTCTATTAACTAGCAATCAGGAAAAGAGATGGAGGGGGAGGAAAATCAAGAGAGAGCAAGCACTTACTATATCTGACAGAGTTGAAGACACTAGGAAAGAAATCTATTGGTACAACTCATGTTTTCAGGAATATCTGTAATAAACGCATCCAACACGGCAGTACACAGACCACATTTCTATATGGATTGTGGTGTATGAGGGGGTGTCTGAGCCATCAGTCAACCATTGTACTTGATAAAAAGATCTGAGATGTGGCTCACAGTTGAGCTACAGTCGGGGGTAAAAGGAGGAAGGGAAACCCCATCTTCTGCATATTCCTCACATGCAGATCATGAGCTGAATCTTGAGATCTTATCTACAGTGAGCTGAACAATAGCAGATAGATCTGCACCAAACAGAAACCATCTAACCAAGTAAGTAGTTGTGGTGTCAGGGAATCACTGACACCGAGCTGGGTGGACTAGGAAAAAGAGCTATGAACATAAACTCAATACAAAACTGTGCTGACTAAAGAAGTTGCTAATTTTTGTGAAGAAGACATGCAGCTACCTTTTGTTAGCATACGCTGCCAATACATGGTCTGTAGCATAGACACTGCCTCTGTGAAGGAGCAGAAAACACTAAAGCTGCGCCAGAATGCTGCCCAAACAGGAGGTACAATGCAGACCTATCGGCAGCTTGGACTGATGCTCACCTCTATCTTATACATGCGTGTGTGTGTACACAGAAACACATGGAACATTGTCAAAGGCACACAGAACTGAGATGTCATTAATCAGTCCCTAGAGTTGGAAGAGACCTGGAGATGGAACTCTGATCTACTATCCACTGTGATGGCTGCTTCTCGGGAGCCTTTCTCATGTCTTTCTCTGCAAGGTAAGTCCCCTGCAGAACCAGGAATGATTCAAAATGTTGGGGTTTGTTTGTTTGTTTGTTTGCTTGTTTTTGAGGGAAGGGCGAGAGGAGAAGTAGGCTCCAAGGAGAAGGGCAAGAATCAGTTGAATTGAGCCAAAGGGAGGAGAAAAAAGCATTAAAGGAGGAAGCAAGTGACAGAAATAGTCCAGGCAAATAACTGTGTTTATGAAGGTGCCGTGTCTATATCCTACATTCTACAATATGGGTTTCAAAGATCTAGCATAAAAAAGGCAATTTCCCTTCAGCACACATCAACTGCCAGAGCTAAAGGCTAGTCTCTTCGCAGCTATTTTCTCAAGATTTCAGCTATGGTAGAGTTCTCAAACATACATTTAATCTCATGCCTTTAGAGTAATCAAGGCAGAAAAACAATAAAAATGATACAGAAAGAGTCAGAAGACTGCAGGAAGGCAGTGGGAACCTGATGAAGGATGGGATCAAAGGCAAGTGGAGAACAAAAAGCTCTGGTCCCCTTTAACCTTACTCCAAGGAGGACAAATCCCTTCCCATCTACGTTCATTTTGGCTAGGACAATCACCCTCCCTTTCACCTTAAAAAGTCTGCAGGCAATATGACCAAATAACTTTCTTTCCCTCACTCTCATTTTTCTTGGGTTTGGCTAAGGGCTTTGTTGATAACAGAGAGTGCTGTAGCATTTACACGGCTGGAGTTGTCAAACACACACTGCTCAGCTGCTTTTATTTTCCCAAGATCAGGCACTGAAAATGTAGCTCTAATAATTCCTTTTCTTATTGCTGCTGTTTATGTAAACAGGTACAGTCTCTTCCCACTGTTTATTCATCATGTGCTGACTCCAGACACTAAAACTGATCAGATAATATAACTGACTGCTCTGCAAGACAGTAAAGATCCACAAGGTTACTGAAAAGCAGAGCAGGCATTGTACTATTCACTGCCTCAAGGATGCAGCTAATTTGACTAACTCATTTACATATTGTCTATTTGCACAGCGATCCAAGAGCTCAAGTTCAAATTTAATGGGCTTCTATGTTTATTTCCCTAGCTAACATTGAACACGTATCCACTTTATAACACCCAGCCTCTGTAATCAGATGGTCAAACTTTTTGTGTATTAGCCTCAGTAACAACACGTGAATTATGCTCTTGGTGACATTTCACTCCACATGTTCACAGATATAATGAAACCGGATCTCAGGAGACTGCAGGAATGCCAATAGGATGGGAACCCGGTTTGGTCTTCCATCACCCTGCTGGGTTCAAGACACTGCTGGCAGCACATACCACTGAACACTTAGTCTCATCATCCACTTAGCAATCTTGTCTTCAAGACACACAGGAATCAAACTTTGGAGAAGCTAGATATCATGTTACCAGTGGCACTTTTTAAAGTAAAATTGAGTGTTACAGCAAATGCTTTTCTGGCACCTGATACCTACACGCTAGGAGAAGCTCAGTACTGCAAATGGCTCAGTGCTAAGCTGGGAGCATGTGACAAGTGTCCAGTGAGGATACAGAGACCCCCTCAATGAGCTTGAACACCAGGTAACTGGTTTATATCCAACTCTCCACAGAAATGTTAAGTCTGATTTGACTTGCTAGTCTGTGACATTAGCACAGAACTAGTCTCACATTTGGTGTTAATGAATTTGCCAGCTTTTGCTCATCAGCTGGGGTTGGGGCACGTGTCTCTCATAAGGCAGTCTGAAAGCAGAGAAAGGCAAGCAGGAAGCTCATTAAGTTCACGCTTCACTAAGAAGCCTGAATGTACTGATTCATCCCTCCTTCCTTCCCCCCCCAGTCCTGCAACTGCCAGCTTGTGCTGAAGTTCTCCAATTATGTTTATCAAGCTAATTCTTCTCCCTCTTTACTTTCAAGGAGCCAAGCATCTGGTCTGACAAAAAAATTGTGTTGTACCTTTCGTAGCTTCCCGTAGTCGATGAGCTCTGGACGGTGTCTATGAATTAAAGCGCAGAAACCAAGGCCATCCTTCCAACTACAAGAGAGACAGAAGATAGCACAACGAACAGTGGTCAGCCAGGGAGGGACACAGTGACAAGCATGAGGGAAGGCACCAAGACAGCAGGACAACTAATTCTGGTTTAGTTTCTGGCCAATGGTGCTTCTATAACTGCTGGGAAGGAGGCATGTCTTGTACCTGCATGAGACTGCAATAAAGATTCCTTTCAATCCCTGCAAAAATCCACTGTAATTAGGATTTGTTGTTTGCATTGCCACCTCCTTTTTGCCAGTTGTCTGTGCTGAACTCTCTGTGCATGTCCCATGGAGCATGCAAGGACAGGTGTAGAGCTCGGGTTGAAAAAAGGTGTAGATACAAGGCTTAAAGAAGGAACAAGTGCATTCCTTAGGGAAAAGGCAGATGCCCATAGCTAGCTCCACTATACTACTGCCTACCATGGATGGCACTTAAGCTCTCAAAAAAGCGCTTTACATTTATATGGTTCATACAGCTCTCCAAGACATGCTGGAAAAAGCACTACTATGCAGAATCTTCACTGGGACATCTGCCAATTTGGAAATATTAAGAGCAGAGCAAGAAAACATCTCATCCATTTCCAACTCTGCCATACTACAGAGTTTCTGGTGCAGCCCTTATTTCATGGCTCCTAAAGCGTTCTGAGTTTCCATAAAGCAAAAGCTGTCTTGCTTGGCCCAGGCATATATGCTGCTGTCAGAAGACTTAATGCTCTGAAGAACTTTATGAAAGCAACTAGAATGAGGAATTGGGATGTAGGTACTTGGATCCTCTTATAACCTCTGCCTTTAATTTTCTAGGTCTCTCTGGACTACACTGTTACTTTGTAACATGCATCTGCATTGCCTTGGGAGGTCTGTCAGGAACATTGTTGGATGTAACAAGAGACATATGAAAATAACACAGATTGTAAAGCTAAAATCTTGCCTGTAACTCACCTGATATGGAAGTTCTGGATGTTTACATTTTTGTAGGGGGCTGTCTTCCTCTGACACCATAACAAAAGTCCTTCTTTAGCAGATGTCTCTAAAGAAAGCAAGCAAGCACACCAATTAACTCATTTTCTTAGAAAGCAGGAGTCTCTGAGGCATATGCTATAAAAACATGACCAACTTCTCTTTGGTAGGGACTGTGCTGAATTGTGCTTTATTTAATTTCACTTCTCAGGAAATTCTTTGTTTGGAAGAGTCTACTGGGATAGTTTTGTTGCTAATATTTTCTTAATGAGGTTCTGTAATAAGGAGATAGCTTTTCGGGATTAGAGAGGAGAGTTTTATAGGACTTGTAAGAGATAGGTCTATTTTCAGTGCTAGTTCCTGAATCAGCCTGCAAGAAAAGCCAACATCAAAGTTGGCTTTCAGGCTTCACCATCTTTTTGAGCTGCTCTTAAAATCTCTTACAAGAAGAGGATGTGAAAAACTCTTCTCAGTATACCTGAACTTGGCCAGAAATGTCAGTGAGATGACAGGGCAGCTTGGGGAGGGTAGTTCCCTAGGATCTTCCAGTGACTCACATAAGCACATTCTGGGCCTCTTAAGTGGCAAAGCCATTTAGTTACTCCAATTCATTGCTGAACAGTGGCTAGAAAGAACTAAGGTTTACCTTCAACTGAGATATCCTGAATGGCAAAACGAAGGATGATGGTCCAGATCATTCCAAGAGTCATTTTAACATTGCCATCCACGATTTCTATGGAGAAAAAACACAGAAAGGGAAGAAATAGGAGAAATCAAGTTGCAGGTGAAAATCCTAGCAAAACAGGAGCACTGGGGAGCGTTCCCTTTTGCAGATGGGAGAACTGGAATTTCATCTGAAAACTGTTCTTCCCCACCTCCCCAGATGCTCTGCTGGTACAGCACAGTCTTGCCCAGCAGTACCCAGTAATCAGACTGGTTCTCTTGCAGTATAATACTGAGTGTAAAACAGACACCAATGATCCAAAAGACCAGGAACAAGGACCAATTTAGATCAGTGCGATTCCCCACAGGGCCCTAAATACATCTTTTTCAGGTTTAATTGCTATCACTTAGAAGCCATATAAGCCAAACTAGGAAAAAGAAAAGCCTTCCTCTCTTACTCTGAAATGTCTGCTTCAAGTCACCTATGTAACTGCCCCAGCGTAATTCTACCAGAAGAACCAGTGAGACTTCCTAGTGCAGATGAGCTCCGACAGCTGGTTTTGTCATGTGAACTATCTACCACCAAGAAAACCAAGAAACATCAACGTTTTAATTCCAAACAAGCCCACATACACCAGACTGCCTCTAAAGGACTTCTTTCAGTCATGTAATTGACAAAAGACACAACAGAGCATTCCTCAAAGTACATGCGTCCTGCTTGAAGAGGAAGCCAAGACTCATGCTGACCAGCCTGAGCTGACCATAATATAAACTAAGATGTTAAGCAGATTGTGCTTTATTGCTCATTGGACCCCACAATATAAATCAGCAAGGGTCAAGAGGTTTTAGAAAGTGACTGCTTGTGTGTGTGACATATGATCTGTTTAGGATGAGTGATCAAGGTTCTGGGGGGAGGCACTGGGGGGATGCTGGCCCAGAAAGAGGCTTCCACCACATATAGATCAGCGTCAAACAGTCCAAAGGGCGAGCAGCTGGGTCTCAAGCGCTGATCCTCCTCAGCATCTACAAAAATTCCACACAGACTATATATACATGTTATAAAATTTACAGCCTTCACTTTTTTGGATAGTGAAACTAGCCAACCTGCCTTCTCCTACTCATTCTCTGGCAGATTCCTGCATGGCAGAAGGATCTTTATCAAAAAACTGACAAGCTACAAGAATATTTTCAGTAAGAAAAGGATTAGAATTTACCTACTGTTTGGAGGTAGAATAATTCATGTCCTAACAAGGCTGCTAGAAACCATTTTTGTACTACTGTAGACACCTCTGTGTCACTGCTTCCATAAAGCTGCCCAGTAGGAACACATCATGCTCTGGGGCAAGTAGAAATTTGCAGTATAGGCAACTGCCACCTGTCTGGATCCTGTCACAAAAGTAACAATATTTGGAATTTTCCTTTTAAGCCATTAAAAATTTTTTCCTTTTATGAAATATTTTCAAACACACACCAAACATGTTGTTTCAGAAACCATGTCCATCTGGTCCAAACTCCTGAAAGCTTGTGATTTAGCAATACATGTGGTGCAACTTCCAGTGTAAATGAGAAGGATAATCTCCACTGTGCTTTGACATACATCTGCATTAGGGATTTACAGATTTAAAAGACAGAAAACAAGACACACCACCACCTTGTTCTACTGCAGTAAACCCCTGTGCCTACACCTTCCTGCATTTACGAGTACAGACAGAGACCTGGTGGGGCATCAGTTTGTCCAGAATTAAAGAGCCAACAACTTTTCACTACAGTACAAAAGAACTACAGTTATTGTTGCTGGCATGAAAAAAACTATGTTTGCCTACTGACAATTTTCTCACAAATTAATTTTTTACAGGTATTTTGGGGTCAGGGTGTTGTCTGCTAGGCTGATGTAAGAAAATGTCATGTGATGACAAGTATATTCAGTTCTGCACTTCTTGCATTCTCCAGCTCAAAGGAAAATTCTTAATATTGTTACAAATACCTGAGATACTACAGATAAAATAGAAAAGAAAGCATCCACATTTTCAGCTTGCTTGTTTTGTTCATGTGATAGATATTTGTGGGGGATTTTCAAAAAGCAAAAAACCCCAATGCCTGTAAAGACCACAGCAGTTGGCAGGAGGACCCTAAGGTATATTTAAGATCTGAAACTAAATCGAGCTCTTTATTTTAATGGACTAGATGAAAAGCTGATGGCAATACTTTAATGTTGAAAATGCTTTATGAACACTAATAAATAAATCAGTGAGCTGAAACAGGTAATTAATGTTACTGTTCCATGGACTTTAATTGGAAATAAAGGTCAAGATACCTACATAAAACCAGATGGCGTTAAGTTGTTAATGTGGCAACAGAACTCAGCTCTATTCTCTGGTCACATTCTCAAATTCCATCTTTATAAAGTTAGGTGGTGGAGTTAAGTTGGAAAGCATCAGGTTGCCCAGAAGGCTGGATGGGGCTTTGAGCAACCTGGTCTAGTGGGAGGTGTCCCTGCCCATGGCAGGGGGGTTGGATCTAGACGATCTTTAAGGTCCCTTCCAACCTGAACCATTCTATGATTCTGTGATCTCTTCTCCCCCACCCTCTTCATTGCATTACTCATTTAAAAAGGAAGATGTGTGCTCCCTGCTCCCATGTCTGATTCTTCCTTCGCAGTGCACCAAAGCAAAGCTGCTCTAGAAGAAGCCCAGAATATTTCCACCACTTCATCTCTACATATCATTTTATTTTTTCTTGACACAAGGAAAACCCACCACCTACCAAGCAGATACTGATGTTAGTGAGATTAGTAAGTGAAACATCCCAGGACGCAGATTTAACCAACTTCACCATCCCTGGTCCTTTTCTTCTTTTTTTTTTTTTCTTCTTTAAAATAGTCGACAAAACTGTTATTATTTGTTAGAAGCGGGCAACCATTTTTTATTTCTAGAGCTAAAAAATGTCTCTTGGCAACCTGGTTACAAAGTCAGCCAGCCTGATCAGAAAGGATATGCTCTTTGGCCCTCACTCACTCAGTTTTCCACCCTTGCATTCCCCAATGCCAACCTCCTTTTCCTTTAGGATCCCTTCAAGCTGCTGCCAGTCTCTTTCCAATACAGTAGAATATGGTGAAGAAACAAAAGCGAAAAACATGGTTGCAAAACAGGCTTGCATGAAGCCTTCTGCTTCATGGTGATGAAGAGAAAGAAAATCCACAGGAACTGTTAAAAAGTTGAGTGTAACACTACAAAGCTAGAACAATCTAATGCTTAATTAAAGATACTGTGTTTGTTCCCCACTGATGTAAGTAAGGCTCAGTAATGTGAGAGCAGTTCACAAATTAACAGTCTAATAATCAGACTGTATCTTCTGCCTGACTGTGCTTTCCAAGTGCTCTTCCTAGGCAGGACCTCTGCAAGTGTTGTCTGTGCTTCCTCCACCACCAGCAGCTGTTGTCTGAACAGCAGCAGCAAGTACATGTTATTAATGTGATTTACATTCAACTTGGGGGTGGATGAGTTGCTGGCTAAAGCTGAAGAGGCATCTGCATCCACTGGAAGGAAATTTTTTGCACCAGTGAATACGCTTCCACTCAGCTCCCATCATTGTACCAAGTTCCACAAACAAAATATGCAAAAGCTACAGTACACTCATCCATTTGCTTGACAGCCAATTAAGGGCCTGAAAAATATTCAGTCCTTAGGAGCAAGACTGGCTGGCTACACAGATGTGGCTTTTAAAATGACACCACCTTTTTTAAATGCATGAACTCATTTTGAAAAATGTAAAAACAATTAAGCTTACTTTTCTACACTGGCCTGGGTAGTTAGAAGCAGAATCAATGCTACAAAAACTGTTATCCCCCCTAGCTATTTCTGAGTTGCCTATAAGAGCACAGCCTCTGGTTACCCCATGGAGAGAAGGAGTTGCAGGGGATGAACAACTAGCAGGATAGCTTTATAATCTGGCAATTGAAAACATAGACCAACAATGGTGACATAAAATTAAGGCTGCTCTGCATTTTGTTTATCCTGACAAAAGCCAAATAAAGCAGGATGAGCATCCATGCCCCTGTCTTCATTAAGCATGTTGCTAATCATGGTCCAGCCAGATTTAGGACAGATGGCTGGCATTGATGATGGGGGTGTACATCTCAACTCCCTAACTGTGAGCGGGGACGAGACAGGGACAAATACAATGCTATGTTTCACTCACTGATGTGTAGAGACTTTATTTTCCCCCTCTTTCCGCTGTCAAATATATGCTTGCTCTGCCTGGGACTTCAGTAGGTGTTTTGCTCAGATGGGACTTCTCCAATTATTGAAATTTCTAAGCTTCTTTTCTCCTTTCACAGGTGAGAATGGGGATCAGTCCATCCAAAGTTATGTTTATGCTGAACTGGAGCCACATCTGTCTAAGAAAGCAGCAACCTTCTATGAAGATTAGAGGTGCAAATAAAACAGTCTTAGGGTCACATACTTGACCTATTCAATCTGTTAAATCCCAGGAGCATTTGACACCAGTATGGAATCTATTACAGCAAAAGAAGGTTCCTGAGGTGTCAGATGACAGTGAGATTTAAAAGCAGATGAAAAACCATTTGGAACCTGCACCAGGCTAGAGCCTTCCTTGATCCAGATTTACACAGATCTGCTGCATGCCACAACTGCTTTGATCCTATGGACTCTGGCTAAACAGAGATGTTCAGAATCATCTTGAATTGTTAGCAAAGACGGTTGTAAAAAGCAGCTCTTAACCCTTACTGCTTATTCTGTTTGCTTAGTTCATCCTCCGTTTAACATGGACATGGAATATGTCCTGCGCTCATGCTGTGTGTAGGAAATCCTCTTCAATTCTGTTGTCGCTCACTAGGACGCAGCTGCAGAGCTTCGTTTATAAACAGCAGAGAGGGATCTTTATTTGATGAAAAGTGAGATAAATGCCATGAAAACATTTTTGCTGGCTTTAACTCTGATTAAACACAAGGTTTCATAAGGCTTAAGCCGACCAGAGAGTCTTCTTGGGATTCTTTCTGAAGCTTATATTTTAACCACAAAAACTAGTAATAAATAAAGCCAGGACACTGATGCCCAATGTCATTTGTCTAATGCATACAGAGAACTACAGCTGGCCTGCAGGCCATCCGCACAGGACCCTGGCTGCCCAGCAGATACCCAGAGACGGAGCAAGCCACCTCAGGGTGAGGACTGTGCTGCCCCAGCCAGTACCACCACACTGCTGCTGGATGGTGGTTTTCTCCTCTGGGAGAAAAGCCACCTGGAAGACTTCCTAGATCAGTCCAACCTGACCGAGACATTTACAGCTCATTTTCTTAGTGCAGTGTTATGACTGCCTCATTGGCTTTTATCTTCTACTTTACTGCTGCATGATGTCTTCTTAAAGTCTGAAAGTAAGCCCTTAAAATTCATGCTCCAGGAAGGCTTATAATCTCTTCCATGGACAGAGTTACTGCTGTGCTGTTCAAAGTAAAAGCCCATTTTTATAGCTGATGTGTAATTTACTGTACACCAAGCACCTGGATGGACTGGGTCGATGGCACTGCAGCAGGTTATGCTGCCTGGTGACAACCAGAGTCATCTGGGCCAGGTCTGGGTGCACAGCAGGAGCTGGCGTCAGGGAACCTATACTGTGATCACATTTACGCGGCCTGAGCTGGCATCACAGCACAGGCCTGAGCACTCTGTATAAAAACTCAACCTAAACTTGGTCCAAAATTCAGTTCTGTGCTACCTTTTGTGGTATAAAGAAAACCATATGGGTTCACCATGCAGCTATATGGGAACCAGGACAAAGGAGAGCAGGAATATTTGGCAGGGGAGGTCGGGATCACCTTTCAGACTGATGTAAATCATGGCTTCTGTCACAAAATGGCACCTCACAGCCTATTTCTGAACAGGGTAACTGCTCTGAATCCATGTTGAATAACTAGGCCCTGGAGATCTTTGGTCACAGACCATTTTACTTGCAAATGATTTCTAAGTGCTATGAGAGTGCAGTCACAGCTGATAGAGGAGCAGAGATCAAAAAAGAAAAATCCAGTGGAAAGGGAGGACAAGGCAAACTGGTGCCAAGGAGAGCAGAACCAGGAAAAAAAAAGGGAATAGCTCAGGGAAGATAAGTTTTACACATGCTCTAGACTCCCAGAAGGATTCAAATGTCTGTCTGAGATCCAAATGACAGCAGGAGCTGTTTTAAGGCAGAAGACCTCTGGCTCCAGATCCAACTTCCAGTTTGAAAAGGGTCTCACATAGATACGGACTACCATATCAGACACTGGATGCACCAGTCTATTTTGTAAGGGCACAAAATTATCTTAGATATGCATTTGTGCTACGTAAAGAGTGCTCAGGGCCAGCAACACTCTCAGGTTGCTCCTGTGGGGAAAGCTGGGAAAATTGAAGAAAAGCTTTACATACAAAATATCAGTATCATTGAGCCGTTCACCTCTTGTATTTTGCTTTTAAATACCAAACACAGTAAAGAAATGCTTGCCACATCCCTGGGCACTAGTTTCAAATTGTTGCAAATTCTCCATAAAGTTAAAGCAGTACATTCAGGTAAAGGTCTCGGTAAGGCAAACGTAAGCACCTACAGCTGCTGCAGTATTCTGCCTGATCTGACACAGAAAAAGCGGACCGTAAGATGGGCACGTGTCTTGGAGATGTCTCCAAAAACATGCCTGAAAGGCTAAAATTGGGAACAACATGCTGACACTGCTCTGACCTCCTGGGCTAAGAACAGGCAGGGCTCAGCCCTGCAGCTCCACAACTCTCCCAAAGGAGGAATGCTCATCCAGAACTGTATCATGGGCTAATTTCCTGGCTCTGTCATGAGTTTCCCTGGAGAAACCACATATTTCCATCTGTAAGATGGAGATAACAAACCTCCCTCATTTTCCGTGGTCACTGTAAAGACAAACCTAGAAATACCATAGAAGCTGAGTGTCTCCACAGCAACAGTGACAACATGAAGTCCATAGGCAGGACTGAAACACAGGTCCAGAGCAGAGGAAAACAAGTGTCAGGAAAACACAATCCAGATAAGGTGACAAGTTGTTAAGGTTTATAAAAGAGCAAACTATCTTACTAGCCCTGCAAGACCTTCTGGGTCTCGGGTGACATATCTGCAGAACACCCACCATCTTTGCTAAAAGGACAAAAATCCTACACAACTCCCCGCTGTCTGTATGATCTGCAAGTTCATCTTGAGGGCATCCCTGGTGCTACCCACAATGGTCTCAAAAACCCACGCAGCTTTTTGGGTTGCACAAGAAGCCTGGAAGCCCTGAAAACTGGGGCCTCTGGAGTCCTTGACCTGTGCTGGGGACTGCACTTGGCTTTTGGGATATCCTACAGCAATAAGGGATCTTTCCCAGCAGCTCTGCACCAAGCTAAATGCAAGCAGCTGCTGTGCTTCAATTGAGACTTTTTCTCATTTGAGAAAGAAACATCTGAATTAATTTGTTTCTGCCACTGCTCAATGTTTTCCTTAACTCATGAGAAACAGGAGAAAAGCAGGACCTGAACAATAAACCCAAGTGGGAATCAGGTTTGGCAGCTTGGTGCGAAGGTGGGATTTAAATACAGAGTAAAGGCCTAATATATCCCCTTTTTCCCTCCATGTCTTATTCTGCAAGGACATGGTAGGGCTAGGGAGGTACGAAGGGAAATTACACACAGCCGTGAGAGAAAGGCAACAGCTAAGCACAGCTTGGGCCTGGACAGATCAGCTGGTTTCTTTACCTTCTGCTCCAATAGATACTAATTTGACTCCTTTGCTGGCAATGAAATCCAAGGCCTTGTTCACGTTGGATATTTTGTGCACTCGCATTTTGCCTCTTTCAGGCTTAGCCAAACGTTCACCTAATAAGAAAAGAGAAAGAAAAAAAAGTATTAGAAAACCATTCTGAATGCCTTCTTCCCTGGTGGGTATTTCCCGCTGCTGGTGGCTCCTGCTGCTCAGCCAGACAGAGGGTAGACCTCCCTGCATCCTTTCTTGACAGTGAATGCAGGACAGCCACACTCACTGTTAAGTGCCCCCAGAAAGAATCAGACTGAATAGTATCTTTTTGTTGCATCCCAGATATTTTAGTAACAGAGGAACTGTGGGCACTGAGTCCTCTCCACAGCAGGCTTGTATCAGAGGTGAAAAGATCCTTCAAAACCATGCTGAGCTAGACAGTGGAACTAACCTCCACACCATTAACCACAGACAACGATGCCTGGAAATGGCACAAACTCCCGTCCCCCACAAAGACAGGTGAGGAGCTCCCCTCCAGCGTTTACAACACCCAATTTACAAAGCAAATCTCTCCTTCTTGGACCTTCCTACGGTCAAATATGAGGGTGATCTTGTACCTTGCCTTTTCTTTTCCCCAGCCAGGATACAGACCTTGCACCTCTCTAGTCTTTGAACTGAATGGCCATAACCGTCCAGATCAGGAAATAAAATCAGTTCTTTGACAAGTGGCCTTATAACTGTAAAGACTCATCTCAACTCCTTTCCACTACGTTTGATGAATTTCTAACTCTATGCAATGGTCTTTTACAGAGCGGTATGCATTTTACATGTTTATAACAAGGCAGAGAGAGGGAAGCAGCCTAGCTCCGAGGTAAGAGCAGGTAAATCTCCGACAGAAATGAATCTTAGGGCAAATGCCAGCTCCTGACTGGAACAAAGCTGTAAGGTTTGGAAAAGTACTTTCTTGACCTTATTTATCTGAAAGAGCTGCATTAAGTGCAGTCATGGCCATTTTGACACGCTGCCTGTAACTATGCTGACAGCCTACTTTTACTAACACTAACCCAACATGCAGAATGAGCAAATTAAAGCTTGGACAGATAAGTGGACTTTTCAAAGGAACCTCTGCTAGAAATATAATTAAACGGGACATCAGGAACCACATGTATGTAACACACAACACCAAAAAATGGGTGGAACAGCTGCCTTCAGATCACAAGCTCTAGAATACAAAAAAGATCTAAACAAAATGCAAGCAGGTTTTGCACTTTGAAAAAAATGTTATAATTAAAAAGAGATCGAATGGGCAAGTCTAGGCAAGCAATTAGCCACTTGACCTGTTCAGTTCCAAAAGTCTCCTGCTATATCTTGAACCTGAATATTTAAGTCAATATAAGCTGAGTAAAAAACCTTTATTTGAGGCTTAAGAGTCAGAAAGAAAGGTACTTTTTAAAGAACTCTTCTTCACACTAAAACTGGATGGCTTGTTTCCTAACAAAGGAGTGAGGAAAAGATAAAAGGGAGAAAAAAAGATTATCTCCATAGCCATGCCCTACAAAGAAAAAACAGTCTGGAAATGAAAATCCTTTAAAAGTGTTTCAGTGATTACTATAGGCTGGTGTCATTAGATCTCTAGCTTAAGGATAAAACCAGATTCACTTTCAAAATGAAACACTGATGTCTGACAATTTAAGTAAAAAGATGTATTTACGGTACTACCTCCATCCTAGGATTAAAAAATTCTTCTGCTTTAATGGAGCCTCAAGTACACGTCATGGTACGTTGCCTTTTTTTTCCATTTGGATAATGCTAGTCATTCTAAATAAAAGTGGAAGCATTTTTTGTGACAGTTTTACAATGGCATTTTTACATGCAGTTTCACAATAGGTTTAAGCAGACTTAGGCTGCCAAATGTGAACAAATGGGTTGAGCCAGCTAAAAAATAACCATTTTCTTCAGCTGATGTGACTGTAAACTAGCCTTGCAAAAAGAAAAATAAAGACAAGAGATAAAGTTTCATCTGGAACAGCAAGACGATCCAATTCACCTTGTGGCCGCAGGATGCGCATTGCCAACATAAGGGAGAGCATCTGAACCGCTCTCCCTGGGGCCTGCGAGAGCAGGATTGTTCCCTCTGACAGCAACATGATCCTCGAGCAGTTGATGGTGATTGCAAAACTGCAGTCTCCCTCTCTCAAATACCACAATAGGATATTTGTTTTAGAATCATTTTTTTTGGAGCTTAAAAAGTCCCAAAGCCCGATGGCTATTTCCTTCAGACTTGGACTTTATTACAAATTTAGATTTCCAGAGAAAAGCTTCATCTGGTTCCATGCCATACATTATTAATGGTGTAGACTGTTAAAACGGAAGCCCGCTAGAAATATGTTCTACTTTCAGCTATTTGCATCATCGCTTTATTTCTCAGTACTTCTCCCATCTGAGACAATGAAAATGGTCTACTCACTTCCATTCTCTGATCTCCATGTACTAGCCCAAGGCTGTACTTTAAAAGCCAAACAATGCAAGGAAGTGTTGGCATAGAAGTTGTTTACAGCAAATTTGTTTAGGAAAAAATTGAATTAGTCATTCCTTCTGTTTGGGGGGAAAAGAAAAAGCCTTAAAACTTTATTTTAAAAGTACTAAACATGGTCTTAGCCTTTTTCAGTCTTGTAGTATTATTTTTAAAATGGCTTTGTCAGGGGGAAGGAAACACATGCGGTGAAAAATGAAAGTGTGTCATTTGGGGCAATTTCGGGGGGGAAGGGGGGGCAGCAACTGTTACTTCCCACCACAGAGGCCAACAGGAGAGGACCCGCGATGAGGATGTCCCAGGACTGTCTGTGGAGCTTCCCCCACTGCACAGTGGCTGGGGGACCGAAGGCCTCCGACTGGGCTGGAAGGGGACCCATCAGCAGCACCACAGCTCACCACCAGAAAATACCGGGCTGAGTAAAACTGAGGTGCTCTCCTCTTGCAGAACACCACTGCTTCCCATATTTTGGGAAGTCGCGTCGGATAGGAAAACTGCTTCCTACCTGCCCTAGTTAGGCAGCAACGTGTCACCAAGGACACACAGGAGGGTCTGCCCTGAAACAGATTTCCCACAACCCCAGCGACATGGTCCCTCTCCCACCCTAGGGTCTCCAGCAGCTTCCCTTCCATCCCTCCTCCCACAGCAGCATGGCGGCAGCCACTGCTGCAGCAGGGGCAGAGGGAGATAGTGCTCCCTCAGTCTCACACAACCCAGTCAGGCAGCCAGGTGGGAGGCAGAGCTTGGCTCTGCATGGCTCTTGGCCAGCCAAGCTGAGCACTCTCACGGCTGAAAGCTCTTATGGCCATCGCCCTCTGGGTGAGATGAAAAGATCAGCCTGCCACAGAACAACCCTGGCCACGCCAAATTCCTGTCAGCAGCTCTGTAGTCCACCAAAACATGGGAAGAGGAAGATGTAAAGTGAGCCAAGAACTGAAAGGAAAGGCCAGAAGCTGGAACTGGAGGGCTAAGAGTCATCCGGAGACTCACCCTTTTGGCAAATGATCAGTGGGAACCACGGCAGGAACACACATGCAAGCCCTTGCCAACCAGCAGGAGACTCCTTACCCCAGCACTGCTCTTGGGTTGGGCTGCTGCTTCCCCAACTATGGGCCAAAGGGGCTACTAAGTGGGGCCAACAGCTGCAAGGAGGCTCCAAAAGAGCAGCAGGGCTCACAACTGGAAATGGAACCGCCAATGATGGAAATGAAATGTGGAAAAAACCCACTGTGCTAAATTTCTCCTCTTTTGATGCTGTACCTAGGAGAACTGTGGTTCCAGCTTTTGCTGGCTCTAAGGAAAGGATGCTCAGTCCTTAGTATGTGAAGGACCGTGGCCTCTGGTGGGATGCAGCCCATGGCAGTTTGCCGTGCCTTTGGCCACTGGTCATCGAGCAATAGGCTGTGGGCACAGAGTCGCTCTGCAGTGGATGGGGAAATGCTGTGCCCACTCCACCAGCGCACTCAAAAGCTTTTAGCTTCTTCCCAAACTGAGGGGGGTCCAACAGGACCTGCCAGTGGCCTCCCAAAGGGACAACAGGAGAGGAAGATTGGGAAATGAGGCAAGAAAATCAGGCAGTGTAAGGTATGAGACCCCCTGCTCTAGCACCAAGCCTCACCCACCCTCCCCTTTCATGCTTCTCTTCCCTATCTTCCAGTTCAGCGATTAGAAACTAAGCCATCAAGGCCCATCTGCCCCAGATTCCAGGCTGCAGCACCTCCTCTGCAAGGGAACATAAATACAGAAAATAAATTAATAGGACTCTGCTACCATGTTTCTCACAGGCCCTGCAGAAGCAATGCGCATGCCACAAAGTTCTGATAATATTTTGAACTCTGATCCCTCCAAACCACAAGCATGGGCAAAAACTCTGAGGTTTTATCCTATATTCATAAATTCTGAAAAACACATATACCGACAGCACTTTGCAGCAGCTGGCAAAGGAGAAGGGAAGGGAATGAAAGGAAAGGAGGGGCAGAAAGAAGGCAGTCTGAGTGCTTTTATCATGGCAATTTTATTGGAAAATGCACCAAGAAGGTCAAGAGTGCAAGTCACTGGGTTGCTATTACTGGCTCAGAATCCGTCAAACGAAAGTCCATGAGCATACAACCCCAGTTTCATACATACAGTCTTATCCCCCCTTGATGCCTCCCATAATACTTTACTAAGGTATTTATTTCATCAGCACATCAATAGGGATTACTGTTTATATGAAATAATCCCTGGGAGATATCTGTCAAGTAGTGGGACATTTGTGATAGGGAGTGAAAACAAATCTGATCTAACTTGTTCATGCCACTATTTTCATTTCAGACTGGGTTTTCTGGGATTTTGCTTTTCTTTGGGATTTTTTTTCCCCCTGAAGGCTTGAGCGCTGAGCTCAGATTGAAACTAGAATGGAAAAACTTCAGTCACAGCTGAAACTGAGCAACACAGAAGATTTACTGGTTTGACTCCCCTCTTCCAATAACTTCTATCCTATTCCCACTGTCATGTGGCTTTGGTATGATTTGCCAGTGCAGCCTTCCCACACTCTTCCCAGAGCTGCTTCATCAGCCCTGCCAAGCAGTAAGAGCTGTTGCCTGAGTCTTCACAGGAGGCTGTGCATTCCTGACGGGCAGAGGAAAGCCGAGAGGCAGGAACGGGAATGCAATGGGCAGCTTGCACAGGCCATGGGGCTTGGACTACATTCCAAAAGCACATTAATGGTCACTGCTGGAGACAAGATATTCGTTAGGGAGGAATTTGTTCTGAATCAGAAAGCAGCTGTTCTTATATTCCATCAAAATCTGCAGCATTGCAGCCCTTGCTGTCCCTATTCTGAGAGAAAGGGGGAGGACAGATTTCTGAATGGAGATGCTCAGGACACTTGAGAGCACCACACAGAACCTCTCTCACCTGAAATGACTTCCAGAAGTAACATGAGTTTGAGGCCATCCCTGAAATCTTCCTCTATGTTCTCAATCTGTGTCCCAGCCTTGCGGAGGTGAGAGTTACACCATGCTGTAAACGTCTAAAACACAGGAAAGAAAGAAAGAGGAAAAAAAAAAAGCAGTCAGTAATCTTCCCAAAAGCCAAACAACAGTTCAGAACCAATGCAGTGCTGCTAGGTACCATGACACAGATTCAAATGCTGGTTAGGTCATCATCTTCCCACCTGTTGCCCTTGTGGAGCACAATCATTAGTGCTTAAATATCCAAAGAAGTTGCAGGGTGTTCTCACAACAGAGGGAGTCTGAGAGAGACATTCACTTCATGGCTCCAGCATGTCTGATTTTCTGGAGAGGCCCCTACATTTTGTGTTTGGTTTAGAATACTTTGAAACTGATTTTAAGGCATGCTAAGTGCTCAGATTGCTAAGGACTCCAGTGGTGTTAGATGACACAACATAACATGAGGGAGAACAGAAAACAGAATTCCAGATCTTCCCATCTCTAGACAGGTGCTTCAGAAAATAAGGACCATTCGTCTATGGCCAACTGCCTCTGGCCTAATTCATCCCCAGCAAACACTGCAGCCCTTAGACACACACTGAGGGACAGCGTGCCGAGCTCCTCAGCAACATCCCAGTAGCGTGCCTCCTGCTGCCTTTGTTCTCACCAACTCGCTGCTAAGCAGACCTCCCTCCCCTTCATCACTGTCCCACCTTCTCTCCCCCCTCATGTGGAAGAGCAAATGCTTTCTGAATAACAATGCTATCACCTGTCTCAGCAGAAGTGGGGGCCACAGAAAGGATAAAAGTAAGCATTACTTAGCAACACTACTGCCTAGCACAGTCCCAGACTCCCACTATTTGAAAGCCTCTGGCAGAAGGATCACTGCAGCCACCTCAATGATAGAAATCACAGTCACTCTGTAATTAGGGATATTATGCACCACCACTGGAGTAATAATATGAGTTTGAAGTGCGGGAGAGACTGAGGTCCAAACTGCAACACAGCCAGCGGCATTCAGGCTAAACAAAACTCTTCTTGGAAACGCTTTCTGACCTCAAGTGGTCAGAATAAGAGGATCTCTCATATAAGAGAAATGAATTTCACCACAACTGATGACAAGACACATTTTCTGTGGTTGCAATCTGTCAGCCCATGTTCTGAACAATGGCCATGTGGAGCACTGAAGGGGAAGAGACCACCTCACCCAAGAGATGTGATAGTAGGGATTATCTCAAAAGAGCACCATGTGAATGGGTCTGTAAGTGCTACCATTCAATGGTCAAAACACAATAAGCAAATATAAAACACCTCAGAAACCTCAGTGTGACATGGTCTCAAATAGGTGAATCAAAGAGCCCAACCTGGAGATGCAGAAGCTGTTTGACACAAGAGTACTGTTTGAAGAGTAAATGGTAGCAACTAGTTCTTTTAAGGCAGACAAGTTTGTTCAAGTGCTAATGAATGTGTTTCACAGTGTTTGAATAAGGATACAAAGTAAACCCTTTCCTTTGTACAAACTGATAACCCCTCAATCACTCTTTAAATAGAAGGGTGAGGTTACTAAAAAAATGAGCGGCTCCAAAAGCTCAGTGCTACCACAAGGAAAGGAGGTCTTTCTTCCTTCCCTCTCCCAGATGTGCTCCCAGAGCCAATTCAACTCACTGACCCAGCAAAGAACTGTTTACTTGCTTTGGTAAGGCTAGTCTTCTGCTTAGTAGTGCATGGAGGCAGTTCAGCAGTCTAATAAGTCTCTGGAAGAGAAAATTGGGCATACATGGGACAAGCAGGAAGGTGGAGTGGACCACAGCAGTCATGCCATCTTAGGCTGTATGGGAACCACAGCAGAAAGGACTCAGCTGATACAGAAGCACAGCATGCCAAAATTTTAGAAATGCTTCACCACTGCTTACACCACGCACAGGATTTCAAAAGATAGTTTACCCCAAATGGCAAAGAGCATCAGGGCTTGTTCTTATTTGTCTGGAAGCTGGGCTTCCTCTACTAACCTGCCCACATTCGTGCTTACACGACTACAAATAGCATAGCAGAATCTTTCCTTGGAAAAAACATAGCTCAACAGCTGCCAAGCTTCCCACTGCTGTGCTCTGGCCTTGCTCTCCGCCAGGGCTGTGGGATGGAGCAGGATAACAGTGCAGCTGTAAATACTTTCATGGCAATGGCCCTTTGGACAGATGCATGTATTGTGAAAGTCTGGGATCTCTTTTTTTCAAGATGGCCTGGTTTCCTTCCAGATTTGAAAGCTTTTAAAAAAAAGAGTAAGTCATTAAGCACCTTTTATTGCTTTTTATTGTTATTCCCCAGAGAAATAAAAGTGTTTTTTGTTTTTTTTTTTTTTTCCAAGTAAGAGCGGTGTTATTTGAAAATGGGACCTGCATCCTGAAGTACATCCTTTTGGCACTACTTTCTTCATTCTACTGCCTGCACTGTATAACATGAGAAGAGGTTCATTCATTCAGCTCCCCTTTTGCAGCCAGGTTCCTTCACTCCTCCAGAGAGGCAAATGAAAGCAGAGATGCTTTCAAATGCTACATCATCATCACATATCAAAGTATGAGAGCAAGTTATGTCAGCAAGGTTGTGGATGCCCATGAACCTCCTTCTTGTATTTGGAGAGCAGACAAAGCAAGATACCTAGAGCTAGTGACTGGCCCTGGGCCACATTACAAAATCCACGTGGAATTGAGGAGGATGTCTGAGATCTAACTCTCAGGCCACCAGGCTGCACTTCTATTTCTTCTATGACTTCTCTGAAGCCACTTCAGTTTTGTTTTCTATCAGCCCAAAGCAGGTCAGAAAGTTCTGTTTTAAAACACGAATACTCCCAGTATACCTTAACTGGGCATCTCTCTGCACATTTTGAGGATGGAAAAGGGCGACCAGGTCTACATTTCTAAGAAACACAGACTAAATAAAAAGCAAACCTTCTAAACTTTGCATTATTGTAAAGCCTGGCAGGATAACCAGACCAGTGAGAGTATTTTTATTGCTGCAAGAGTCATCTAGGGCTTGGTGGAAAAGTAAGTCACAGATTCAGCACTCCTGCTTCTTCTGATGGAGCCATCTCCACCACATCATGCAGAGTGAGACGACTCTGCAAAACACTGACATTGGCCATCACTGTCAGAGCTGACACCTCAGCTCCTCAAGGACACGCACCGTGAAGGGTTAATAGACAAAGCACACACAGTTCGCACTAGACAACTCCCAGATGCGTAGACATTTTCTCAAGGTACCCTTGAGTTGCTGCATGAACTCCAATAAGCATAACACCATAAGGAGCACAACAGCGTATGGGAACAGCAACAAACCGCCGATGCATTAAGCCATTTTACAAGAAATCAGGATTATGAATGCTTTTAATAATTGTAATGGGATTCACAAACCATATTCTTCACAGGCCAACCCAGAGCAACATCCACCAAAACATAATAATAAGAAAATAGCTTTATGTTACATTTGCTGCATATACTGCACAGAAGTAAACAAACTATCTTCTTACTTCAAAGTAGCAAATTGGAAGGAAATTTGACAGACAGATAGGAGAATGCTGGAGAAGTGTGGCAGAAAAGTCAGCAGGAGTAAGGGAAGGGAGAGCTGAAATTTTTGCTGTCCGCTGGGGTCTTGCAGTCCTGGCAGTCTTGTTTGGAGCCATTTTTACCGACTTGGCTTCATGCATCTGCACAGAATCCTTTTTGTTATTCTAGGAAACCTACTGAAACCACCCACTCGCCCCATCCATCCTCTGGGCAACACAGTCGCTCCTCCCCTCGCCCTGAGTCACAGCTAGCAGTGACAATCGTCTCAGGGCGGCCACTAAGCCCTGCTGTGCTGTCTGTCACCATCAAACAAACAGAAAAGGCTGCTGAGAGCAGCCAGCCGTCTTTCTGGCACAGGCCCGGCCCTGGGAGCAGTCATACAAAAAAAAAAAAACCAACAAAAAAAACCCACCTGTGTTTGCTGGGGTGAGGTGAGGCGCACCCCAGTCTGAAGGGCAGAAAAGCACTGCCAGGTGGCAAGCACTGTCTCCTCTGTCATGAACTCAAATCATTGCTCTCAGGCAGCAGATGTGCTTCCTTGCTGCCTGCAGACGCAGAAGGCTGGAGATTATTCTCCTGCTTACCTCTAACTCCCTGTCCCAAGATGGGGAAACAAATACTCTGTTAATCTTGAGGCTTACGGAAATTTCACAGAGCTGGAAAACTACTCACAGTTAAATAATAGCACAAAAACATACCATCAACTGGATTTTCTTTATACAAATCTCACACCATAAATTTTCTGTGGTAACTGCAGAAGAGGTGCAAAGAGAGCTGTGTTTCTTGCCCCTTGGATCTTTCCATACATTGTACTGTATTTCGTTTTTGGACACAACAGATCACTAGGACCCCCCCTGCCAGTCTCCCTCTTGTTCAGGGTTCGCAATGGAGGATGCCCAATGAAGGAGCACGCGTGCATTTGCATGTACATGTATGCATTTCTCATCATTGCTCTGAGCATCCCCTGCTCCCATCTAGCTATGATTTTTTTTTTTTTTTTTTTTTTTACACCCCAGATACATCAGCAAGATCCCTGACACTGGGATCAACTCTTGCTATTTGTGTGCTGTACAAACAATGGGACCTTCATATTCTACCACAATATAACCTGCCAGCTCATAAAAAGAATAGCAAGCAAATATGATTAACTGCTCTGCTGCCTCAGCACATGAGGCAGGTTTACTGCTGGGGTAACCTCTACAAGCCTACCTGCATACCTGTTTTAACAGGCACGCACACCTTTCTTCTGACACAACACGAAGGGTCCCTGCTTCTCAGAGTTCACTGTATCAACCCTTGCCCAGGCACGAGTGGCATGAATTAAGAAAAAACAACAGCCAGGTGACTGCTGGAGGTCCTGCAGCCAAAGCTCTAATGAGATACCATCTTCAGCTAGCTCCTTCCTAGCTCCTCTCCCAGTCCTGCCATCTGCAAACCTACCTTTGGTTCTCCCTGCATTACACGTGCATGCACAAATGAACTCTCCGGTACTCTTTGCACTTCCCTAACTTTTGCTTTTGATTCTGAAGCAAATAACCTTTCCTCTTCACACTATCCTTTCCAAATTCAGTACCTCTCTGCTACTGAAGTGGCTGAGGAAATGTTCCCGAAACCTGGGGAAGTAGGAGAGTAAGTCAACATTTTTACATTTAAAGAATGCTTCTGCTTGAAAAGCAGCAGTGCTGTGACACCGCTGAGAGCAGACCTAGAGAGCTCTTTGCTGCAAGAAAACAGTCAGAAGGCACTTCAGCCACTGAGCAATTTTAGCAATGTAAATGTTGAAGCTACCACAACCGTGTAAGTGACAGATATTAAAAAAAATAAATGGGCAGTTTTATCTCTTTGTGGCTGCAACAGTGACACTCCAGCTTTATCTGACCTTTCCAGATGCTCTTTGCTTCTCTCCTTGCTAAATCACTCTTCCATGCAGCCCTGCTTTCCATGGGTGAGTGTAAACTTTATGACACAGCCAAGGGACTGCCATATTTGTGTAACAACCCTGGAGAAGCTGTAACTGAGACAGAGCAGTGCTGCTTGCCTCCTTCCTGACAGGAGAAAGGTCTGGCTTAAGCAAGCAAAGAAAGAATTCACTGGAGCACTGCCTCGCCAGAACACCACCACCGTGCTCAAAGGGAGGCGGCATTCACGGCCACCAAGGCACCCTCCCTTCCTTGCGTTTATGCTGGGGGATGAATTTTAAGCAAGTATTTCAACACAGCTCTGCTGTTGAGATGTGTCCACAAAGGTTTGGCTCCTGTTAAGAAGGGGATGGAATTGCTAGCACACAAAGCACAGTTTTATGCTGTCTGCACACGTGCTCTGCAAAGTGAGGTCTTGAACAGGCTGAAAGCTATGGGTGCTAGCCCAGGCTTTCTTCTACTGTTGTAGGGGAAGTGACAGGAAGACTCCCTTTCCATTCACCAGAAAAGAAAGCAGGATATTCAAACAATACATCGTGCACAGCTGGAAAACAAAATCAGTTTACCCAGCTGCAAGCGTTGCTCTTCTGCTAGTCACACGTTCAGAGCAGTGCACCTGGGCTTCTGACTGCACAGCCAGGCTGCATTCCCTGCTTGGCCTGAAAGCAAACTCCATGGCGCCTGCTTACTACAATGCCATATGTTACAGGACTGCTGAGACAGATCCACTAATTCTTGCAACAAATTCTACATCAGATTCCACTCTGCAAGAAATTTTATTTAAATGAAATTATCTGGAACAACGACTGAGACACTCACCTAATAATGACTAATAGTTTATTAAGAGCAGGCAGAAAACTGCTGCACACACAGGTTTTTTTTAAGCAATAGAATTGCTAATAAAGCAGTTCCAGCTGCCCAAAAATGGGATCCTTCCCACCTTAGTAGTCTGAGAGCTGAATATACTGTATCAAAGTAAGGAGGATGCTAACCCACAGTCACCACAAATCTGCCTCTCGTTCCTTGAACAGACAGACTAGGCCATCATTAGCTTATTAATCAGAGGATTTTAGACTGCAAGGCTGGGAAGGCCATGAAACAAACCTCAGCCACCCAGTCAAGTTTCCCCGCACTCAGCACTAATTCATCACCAGCATTCACCCCCAGGGGTTCATGTGATTTTCCCCTTCCTGGTGCTATTGCTCTCTGACAGTTTCTGTGGTACTCCCTTCTCCAAATCCTCCTTTCACACTTTAAAGCACTTGGAAGAATCGCTGGGGTCTTGTGGGTGGCTGCTTGTCACCCTCCCCGCACTCAACACAGACTCAAAAGACAGGCTTGGTTGCAGCTTCTTTTCCTGCCAAAGGCTGTGGTATAAGCTGACAAGGAGGTGCTCAGTTAATTAGGGAGTAATTACAAAGCGATCCTGTCAACACCTTGGAACAAGAAAGGCCACGGCTGGACAAGACAGATCACACCAACTACCCTAGTGAAGAAAGCTGGGCACTGAAAGGGCCCTTCAGGAACTACAACTGTGATCAGATAAGCCAAAACAGTCTCCTGGCCCACTGAATAGTTTCTGTGTAATAGTTTCTGTGCCCACAGGTTGCAAGTGACAGCTTTATACACATATATATTAGTGGGTTTCAGCTGCTATGGAGGAACTGCAGCCCTACAGCCCTCACTTGTGAATATTACACCTCTTGGTTTACTCCTTGTCATGCTTGGATGTCTGCTAGGATGCCCAAAAACACTCACAAATGGCTGTCCTCTCCCTGCAGAGGAGCTCTAGGGATTGGAGATCCTCTACACAAACCTCATTGCAAGTCCAGGAAGCCACTCAAAGTGCCTTTTGTTTGAACACGAAATTAAGAGATCAGCCACCATTTGCCATACCTTCCAGTTTCATCTTCTAACCTGAAACACCTCCACTGCACATTGGTTTGCATTTGAAGTCACCTAACAATTTTGAAAATAAGAAAGGCATTTGATAAACCCTTTCAGCCTTTACTAAGCCCATCCTCTAGGACACTGGTGTGGTTCAAAGAGCTTGGTTTGTGTTGAAGAGTTATGCTATCAGCAGCCTGACCTCTAAATTACAGGTATGATGGTCAATGAGACCAACACCGCACAATGAGGAGCATTACCTTCCAATGGAGTTGGCCAATTCTCTTAGAAAGACCAAAGGAATTAAACGCATATTCAGATAGAATCATTACAGACACTCGTAGCACTATTTCACCACCCTCCCAAAAGGAGTTTAGTACCACTGGCATCAGTGGTAATATCCTGTTCTGGTTTAATTGCAGCTGCTGAGTTCCAAGCATGGTTGAAAGATAAAATATAGCCCACACTGCTTCTGAAGTACTACATCCTGAAAACAGGAGGTATCATTACATTGTACTGTGTTACCAGCATACACCTAAAGAACCGTTTGGTGGCTGCGTAAGGAATTACTGAAGGTGAAAAGGAAAACTGTAAGTTTACTTGCATTTCCCAACTCCAGGGTACAGCCCTTGCAACTTGGAAACACAGAGCTCAGTCACTGCTTCTTAGCCACTTCCCAAAACCAGTCTCTGCAGCTCAGGATGAGAACAACACTACAGCAGTAAGAGCCCCAGCCCTAACCATAACTGCATAAGCCAGGCTGGATCCCACTGGGAACATGAAGTTCACTACCAAAGCGTCTCCTTGTCCAGAGGAGCTAGGAACTGTTGCATAGGGAAAATAAACCCCCCTGACAATCAATTAATCTTTTTGGACAATGGCAATGAATCAGCACATCACTTGCAAGAAGTGCAAGTAAATTCAGTGTAGGAGTTTATTTTTGCTCAGTGGATTACAGTTGTCTGTCTTGCACAATTTTAATTTTCCTCTCCTAGAAGACAGTACAAAAAAGAAAAAGCCAGAGTCCCTTTCACACTAGTTTTCCTGTGGCATGGTATTAACTGCTTTGGAGTCAGAACAATCCCTTTTATTAGCTAACAACAGGCTAAATTAGCGAGGGCAGAAATCTCAATCTAGTGCACTTCCCGTCCAACACAGGGTAAATATTTGTTCTCTACATTTCTGCTTCTGGAGTCTTTAACTCCATTTCTGCTACAGAGCTGCACCATTTTAGGAAGAATCTGCTTCTGGCATTTGAAAGCTACTGACCATTAAATCAATGAGTCGTCTGGCATTTCAGATCATTAAAATAAAAGCTCTCTTTATCCCAGAGTTACCAGGGAGCACTAATAGCTAGAAACTTACAAGAAGTCTTCAGACATGCAAAAACCATGCAAAAAAACTGTGCAAGGAGATCAACTGGCTAGAAGTATGGTCTTTTAGAGTTTATTGTGAAGCTCAGATTAGCAAGACTCTTCGTTATGCTCTTCTCTCTCCTATGAAATCAGCTCATAAATGTCAACTTGCTTCAAGCTCTCTCATAACAAAAATTAAACAGAGCTTGTCTCTGCACTTTATATGCTGAGCTTCCCAAATGCTTTATAGCATTTGAAGATATACTGGGAGCAATCATTTTACTGAGCACCAGGATGCAACTATTTATGGACTGAAAAGTGGCAACAAGCCACTGAAAGAAAGACTGTTTGATTCATGGAGGCTGAAATCCAACTGTCCAGAGCAGGACTGGGCCAGGACACCAGGATGAAAACCTTCATGAGCAGCCTTATGTCCCTGATGGCAGGCATGCACTTCACATCTCACTGCCCAGTCAAACTCTCTTGGAGGATTTATCCAGACCCAGTACTGGTTTCACGGTAAGGTGTCACCCACTCAGTCCCAGGAAAAGGCTGTGGGGGAAGACAGAGAATGCCTGGCTCTGTAACACAAATCAGGACACGTGGATCCACTCCAGCCATGGCTTGTCTGAGAGCACAGGAGAAGGGCACAGGACTTCTTTCAAGTGGAAGCAGGGCAGGGAGGTGCCCTCCCTCCAGTGGATTCACTTTGCTACACAGGCAGATGCAAATGCAACTGCTGTGCTGAAGATTTGTCTTGTGCTTCTGCTTTCATGGGGTGGGGGCACCTATCAGTTTATACGAAGTCCAGAAAGCCAGCAGTGCAGGAGCTGATCTGGCTGAAAGCCCTTCTGCAGTGTAAGTTCAGAGACATTTAGGACTACCCAGAGCCTTGCGTCCATCTTGCATGCTGCTGCCCTAAGGAGCTGCTTCCTCCAGCTTCCTTGGAGGACTCACAGGTGTTGCTTTTTCTGTGGCTCCTCTTTAGCTGTTTACTTTGCTCATGAAGCGTAAGGGAGGAAGAGGAAGTTAGAGCTTCATTTATCCCCACTTTCCAAATACAGAGCTAAGTAAACAGGTTGAATAATTGAAACAACTTAATGTATTTGCCCACTGCTCCTTATGGATGCTGCAAAATTAAAACAAAGCATTGCTTCGGGCTTTTCAGCTGCAGAACTTTAGTGACTCTGCAGCTCTGGAAGGCAGAAAAAACTTGAAATAAGCTGGTTTTCTAAGGGATAATAGCAAGCGTCCTGGCTAAAAGAAACTATAGCTGCATTTCTAGTGAGAAAGGGACTCCAAAGTGGTGTTTGGCACAAAGCCTAAGAGCTCTTTGACAAAGTGCAAGGAATCAGAAAAGATACCTGTATCCATCAGAATTTCTGAAGGCTACACGGCATGGATGTACTATGTATTTGGGCTTCGCTCCCATCACTGATGACACAAACTCTTAGTTAAAATGTACAGGAAGAAGATACTTTTAGATACACTTCTCCCCTTGGCCATCATCACTGTCCCTGACTTAATGTGTTGTCAATGCTCAGAGCTCTCATGCTTATCTGCAGCTGTGAAATGCATCACAGCTCCAGAGGATTCTCCTTTTGAACAAGGTCTGCAATTGTTAAAATCATTCACTTGATATGAGATTTTCCAAAATTAAGAAAATAGCTCCTGGGACAAGATGACTGTGATGCACATGTATTATCAAAGAAGTAAGGGCCATGAAGATTGGTAGGAACCTGACTGTGCTAGGGACTAGGCAGACTACACAGGGAGAAAAGCTGCTCTGTGCTCCAAAGCACTTCCAATATGAGACTCAGAGATGAGGGCAGTGTCATTCAGGGCGCTTGGCAGCGATCTCAACGCATCCACAACCTACCTCTCGTCAGGTTCTTTACCAAGATCATAGTAAACTAAAAAGAGATTTAATCCAAAAAAAGATGGACACTATTTGAAAAAAAAAAAAGCTACAAATAGCTCACAATTCCTACAAGCTACATACCTGTGTCTGAACAGGAGCCTCCTGTGCAAGACCACAGGACTGATACCCTCACACACACTAATGTTTGGTGCCATCACCTTGTTCTCAAAAGCTACATCCTGCTGCCATGGTGCAATTTGCTCTAGCTTGGTCCATGCAGTTGGTGCTGACAGCCTAACTGGAGGGGAAACAACAAAACTGTGGCTGTCTACAGCAGGCTACTCCTAAGTGAGAGAGGCGGTACAAACAAGAGCAAGAAAGCATTTGTTTGAAAATGTAATGAGCAGACATTTGGCATCAGGGGCTGATAGAGGCGAGAACTGACATCTCACAGCAGAGGGATAAGAAGAATGGGAGAGACAACATGAGGCCTTGAAAACAAAGGCAGGTACCTCATATTTAACAAGGTGAAGAAAGGGGTGCTACTGGAGAGACTTGAACTGAAGGGCGTGTTTATAAGTGATGGGTGACAAAAATTATTGCTGCAGCTGTTTGGTTGAGTATGATTGCATTGCTTCATGGAGGTCAGAAAAAAAGGATGTTGCTGTTACTCAGACATAAGATAATTGAGAGCCCGTGCGGGAGCTGGATGGGAAATTCACCAGCTATTCCAGAGGGAAATGAAATGTCAGGTCAGACTAGGGAATGTCACATTTATTGTTGGATGAAAGGATTTAACTCGTCTGGGTATAGGCAAGATATTGAATGTTTACATAAAGGCACTATGAAAAAAGTCCCACTGCTAACCCACATGAGCAGTAAATGTCTCCTAAAAGGTAAAATACAGAACTGAGCCTCAGAAACTCTAAGAGCGACCACCCTGGCACCCTCTCTCTCTCCCACCTCCACCCCCGGAACACAGACCAACACAGAGACTATGAAGAAGTGGAGCCACTCCTCTATCTACCCCTAAAAGCAGATGTGTTCCTTTCATTCACACGCACAGAGCAGAGTTGTCACTTTTTAGTGCTGTTATCCCTGTGAAGCAAGCCAGATGATAGGGGTGGTGCCACAATCTGCATCTTCTCATGTATGAAGAGTAGGTCCTTACTGTGACACAAGCTTGCTAGCGTGTCCACTACTACGAGTAGTGTCAAGATGATGAGATGCTCTGTGAATTACTGGGAGTTGACCACAGGCATTTCTCTTTCCACGATGTAACTCTTAGGTGGGCGCACATGTTTGTACAGCTGTACGTTCAATAGTGTTTTCACTTATAGTTTAAATACCCAG
Source organism: Larus michahellis (assembly GCF_964199755.1). NCBI lineage: Eukaryota > Metazoa > Chordata > Aves > Charadriiformes > Laridae > Larus > Larus michahellis. Next base: position 53,817,143 of record NC_133899.1, on the reverse strand, counting down.
CACATGAAACACCTAGAACAACACAAATTCATATATATCAGTGTCTGTGTGTCCTCTGGTTGTAGGGAAGGGTATTTATTAATGTAACGGTCATATTTAAAATTGAATTGCATCGTGACTTATTTTTAATTGGACACTGAAAGTGCTAAAGCTACTGTGGGTGGTGAGATTATGAAGATGGTCTTTTCTGGGATCTTAAGATATATTCCTTGCTGAGGCATGAATGTGTCATCTAAGAGCTAGAATAAAACAGGATTTAAACTGTCTACGCTAGCACTGAGTAACAAGCTATTTCTCAGTGTGCATCACAGCCCAAGGAGTGGTTTAATTAGTGAGCATCCTCATGGCCCCTAAGGCATCTGCATGTCATTGCAAGTTTCTAACACCACCTTACCACCACATGCACTGCAAGTGATGGGATCTCACATCTGCACCCAGGATATATACCCCTGACTGGTACTTGAAGCGTGCTTTGATGGATCCATGCCAAGTCTATGGGTACACCTGGACAGCACAGTGAAAACCGGTGTAGAGGTGTCTGAGTATCTGAGCCAAGGTACCAGAAGCAGCAGCGGTAGGAAAACACAGCTTGGTAAGGGCTATCTGATTTAGGAGCTATACCAGGGGTCCAGGGCACAGCCCCCCTGCAAAGATTAGTACATAGCAAGCATAGGAACTGAGGCTCAGTACTACAGTGGAGCAAAGAAGCAGATGAGATTAGGTCAGGTCTTCCCAGCATGCGTGTTCAGACCAGGATGGAGATCCTAAAGTAAAGTAAGAAAAAAAAAAAGGCAGTGGAAGATTAAAAAAAAACCAAACCAAAACAAAAAACCCAACTGATAGAGGTTAATTACAGCAGGAGCTTTGTTCCAGACTGCTGTGGTTCAGTGTTTCAGACACCCCAACAGAGCAGCAACTGCATTAAGAGCCATGGAGGCAATGCTGGCTCACCCACCATATCACCTGGGTGAGGACAGCACAGCACTTCTCTGCTTCCCCCAGTTTGCTGTCTTTGCTCCAACCTCATGCTCCTTTGCCCTGCCCATGGCCACCAAGACGCTGGACTGGGAATCCAAGCTGAATATGATCTAACTTTAAGGGGATGTAGTCTTAAAAGACTTTCTTGATCTCATGACCAAAACCTCATATTTTTATCTACTTTGACCTTAATTATTTTGTTTGTCTTGAAACTATTTATGCAGTTTATCAAAGCAAGAAACTCTCTCCAAAAGAAGTCAGATGTGGGACTGATATGAAGGATTAAAAGAGAAAGAGAAACATTCAAGGTTTTTGTTTTTTTCCTTTGATCTTTTATTCAACCTGAACCATTAGCAAAGGCAGTTTCAGTTCTAGGTAGCACAGTAGCTCTGAGCTAGTATCTATTGGTATCATCTATTCTTTAAAAAGCTTGCGCTACAGTTTTACAATCTAATTTTCCAAAACTTTCATGAAAAGGAAAAATAGGAAGTGAGGCTTAAAGACACATGCACCAGGGATCTGCAATACTTCGGGAGGGTGTTCAGCTTGTAAGAATAGCTGCCCTAGGTAAAGCCCGGGAAACAGAGTCAGCAAACTTTCTGGACTTGACCCAAAGGCTACCAAGGAGAATGTTTCCACTGACTGCAGGGGGTTGGGATCAGGCCCTGTGCTGTGGGGGACAGTGGCAGAACGACAGAAAGAGTCTGGTGACTCCAACCAAGTCCAAAGGAGCCATAAGGAGCTGCTGCGTTATTTAAAAGCAGACAGGGAGAAGACTTTGCCAGATACTAATGGGAAAAATTTGATCTCTTTTTAAACCTAGCAGCAAGATTTTCACCATCCTGATGACAGAAAAACCTATGGGAACACAGAGGGAAACACACTGCAAAAAGAACTGGGAGTAAAACACTGCTACCAGCCAGTTCAGCTCATCAGGAAGTGTTTGCTGTTTCTCCTTTTCCGCCTCAAAGAGCTGGAGGCTTCAAACAACGTTCTCTGAGAGACAGAGCACAAGGGGATGGCAGGGAGGCAAGTCCCAGCATCGATGCCCTGGGTAAACAGACATCCCCACTGACTGGTGAGGACCTAAGGACCAGCCCAAGACCACCTTCTGTAAAAGTCATGCTCTGTTCCTCAGTCACCCTCTGGAAAGATGCAACAAGCCCAAATATAACCTAGATTAGCAACACCACATTACTGTATCTGGCTGGGGAAATTTTCTTGGCACATGGGGCAGTCAGGAAAGCGTATGAATAATCTGAAGGCAGGAGCTGGAGCTGTAGCAGGTCCAATGGCTGAGGACAGAGTGTGATTTAAGTCCCAGCCACAGACACGTTCACATTCTTGCATTTGCTCATTTCTAGGAGATGAGGTCAAAGAGCTCACCACAAGAGAGGATGAATGATGTAAACTGGACGTTGAGTGCCAGCACTAGGTTTTTTTTCACTGTGCTCTGCACATACCGAGAGCCTTTCCATTTATAGGAAAGGCCATTGGTATAAAAGGTGCATTCTTCAGTGGGCCAGAGAAGGCATCGTACTGGGTATAAGAACGCTAGCACTGTTTCCAAAGCTCAGCAATCCCAGTTAAGGGATGAAAGGAAAAAACCTCAATGTTTTCCCTAAGGAAGAGCTTTCAGAAGGGAAGAGGACTGGAAGAGAGATTCAAGGAGAAAAATCAGGTATTTTCATCAAGGAAAAGGAATACACCTTGGAGTTAATGGTGTCTTAGCTATTTTCAATAAAAAGAGCCATATACCCATATTTTTTTGACCAGCTTTAGGCTGGAATAAAGAGGATTGGGACTATTCTCATTTGCCATGCCAAATGTCCCAAGTTGCTGTGCATCAACGCAAATAACTTGGGAAAGAGAGAAGGTGGAAGAAGAGTAAAATCCCACCAGAAAGTTAATTTTTTATTTATTTATTTATTTTTACACATTTCTACATTACTTAAGTTGTGAGGATTTTCCCTTCCTTTCTGTAGCTCCTTTTCAATCCCAACCATACTCCCAGCTATATTCTTGCTAAATAGTGAGTGTTCCCAATCTATAGCTACAATTTCACCCTTTTTAGAAAAGTGAGCAAGTTTCAGGATAGCTCTGACAATTTGAGATATTGGCTAGAGTGAGTCAGAGACATCCTGCTCTACAGAAAAGGACCTATTTTCAGCAAGGGCGCATATAAGTATTTTGCCACGAGTTGCAGGATTTTGCTTCAACAGTGGAGTTGTGATGTCTTTCAGGAGCTGTAGTTCAGATCCCTCATGCTCCCATTTTCTTCTGCTGTGCAGGAACTCATTTAAAGGCATCTTCCAGAAAAAGCTACCAAGTAAGATGGTACTTTACAGGAGTCTGATGGGTGCAAATCATGTGTGGTACAAATCATGGGAGATGCAATTCCCTTTGGAAACTACCCCACAGATACAACTGAACTATTAGCTACATGCCCAAGTGTATTTTGCAGAAGGGAAAGGAAACTGGTCAAAATATTGGGGCTTGGGGATTTCTGGTATTTGTCTTTTTTTGTTAAAAAAACCCCAAAAAAAAAGACAAAACAAAACCAAAATCACCCCAATATTGCTTTCCCTCCATGGAAAACACACACCTTTCACTAAAAAAAAAAAAAAAAGCTGCAATACTACAGTTAAGAGTATACATGTTTTTGGTCAAAGAACATTTCTAACGGTTTGAGAAGGATATCCCCCCAGGTACCAGTGTTTTCCAAAGCATCATCAAGAAAACAAGGCATGCACACACACACAGTGCTGCCAGTTTTGCCAACAACAGTGCAGTTCCTACATGTAGAAAAGGCTTTTTCTCTCTTCTGCTAGCAGGCTGCCTCTAGGAAGACGGTCACTGAGAAATGAAGACAGCAATTTGAAAGATGGTGGTTGGTTGGAAGAGGATGGCAGAGAGGCAAGAATAGGGTTTAAACTTTTGATTCATCTGTAGGGAGATGCATCCAGTTATAAAGGATGACTGATACCCGGAGGGAACAGACTTGAACGGGCTCAGGCAAAGATTAATTATTATTTGCCTTTGCTGCTGTTTAAAGAGAAGAAATGATGAAAATTGCAAGATGCGAACTGCTTCTGACTCGACCTGGGACAGGAGGAAGAAAAAGGGGAGGCGGGGACTAGTTTTGCATTTTCTTAGATAAGGGAAATTGCAAAAATAGGTGGGGGAAGAGTTTATTTGTGTTGTGAGCTTTAATCTCAGTCTGGCAGTAGTGGCAACAGGCTTCAGTCCAGCAGCAGCTGGAGAGAACGACCATATGAAAAAAATCTGTATTATACATGAACACAAATCCAGAATTTTCCATTCTTCTTCCTTCTGCCTGGAAGCATATGGCATCTATTCCCAAAAGTTTCAAATAGCAGACACAAAATGATCACTAGCCCCGTGGGCTAGGAATTATTTTTTCACAGCTCTAGGTCTAAAACTATGTATTTTATACTTGAACATGATGAAATCTTGCAATACATTTATATTATTACTGAACTCAGGAGAATTTTTAACCTCCCTGCCTGCCAAACAGAGCACAGGAGCTCACTGCTGAGTCCAACACTTGTATTTTTACAGCATACATGACCAGAGGTGCAGCCAGTCCTGAAGGAGGTACACTGCAGGATGCACAAGCTACCAGTAGAAGGGAGCATTTACATGGTCTACCATAGACCTGTGCAAAGCTCTACTACTTTCTGACCAGTGGCTCGCTCCACCAATGTTCATGTTTCCTTTTGGCGCTCAGCTCTGCTGAAACTGCTCAGGGACCACAAACCACACTTTAATAAAGAAAACACACACACGCAGAGATGAGAAATTTCACCACAACTAAAACCCTGCCATCTTCCTGCTCTATCCACCTCCCACGCTGAGCTTCAACCTTGCATTTAGAACAAGTCAGAAGTGCCTGGCTCTGTTCAAAGCATTAAAGCGTCCAGGACACAGATGCATCAGCAGCTTTATAGTCTCTGTAGGTAGCCATCAGTCACACATCAACATAAACTCATAATCAGGGGGCTATGTGCCTCCACTTCTAGGCTGAGCAAAACGGGAAGCAGCCAGGACAGTGAGCATTGTTGGAGAGTCCTAGAAGATGGGAGTGCTATGTTCAGACACCTCGGACCCAACAGGACACCCCTCCGCTCTGCTCAACAGCCAAGACAGGAGTAGTTAAGGAAGCCAAAGGGAGGACACAGGGGTAGCTGCAAGGCATAACCTGAGCTCAGAGCCCCCCAGAATGGAACAGCTTGAGCACCCCCCTCGCTACGCACCAGAGAGCTTCACTGTAAACACACCCTCTACTGAAGCAGAGAGCAGTAATATAAACCAGATGCTGTAGGGAATTTTTTTCCCTCTTCGTCTGCACTAAATTTAAATACTGAGCTCTTCTTTTGCCAATTCGTTCTTAAAGGGCCTGTGTGCCGCTCTTCATCTCTATCCCACTTGTCTGAATTTAACGAAGACCTCGGCAGCCCTCCACGCGCTGCAGCCACCCTGGGAAGCACGTGTTCATCATGAAGCCTTGAAGGCTTTCTAACCACTGCACCAGGAGCCCTTATTGCTTCTATGCCCATTCACCTGGGCTCAAAGGGAATCTTGCAGGTGAAATCATGGCATGAAAGCACTACTCATTGCTCTGGCCACATAAATGCCAAAGGATTAATGCAGTGCCATCTCCCCATTTACTCAGGTTCTTCCAAGCTGAGGGAAGAAGGAAGGAAGATGTGCCATGCAAGATATACTTTGGAAGTTGGGTGTCACGCTGTAGCACACACTACCAACTTCATCAACAGGACACATCATCACATTTCAGCATTGCAGCATGGCTACATCTAAATTGAGGCAAGGATTCCTGGGCTGAAGATTTGCAAAGCTGTAAGAGCAAAAGAGTTAAAGGCAGCCTGACATGTGATGGGCTGCTGAACACTGCAGTACGCAGAGCTAATTGCACACCATCCAGTGCAGAAGCAGCATACAAGCATCAGTGTAATTGCACACTGGGTAACAATGTTTTCCAAAAGCTGTTTTTACAGCTTTAACAAAACAGTAGGCTCAAAAAAACCCTCAGCCACAGTTTTTAAGACAACTCTACCCTGCCCCCCTGCTGAACACTGCTACTCCACCAAGAGGTGCAGCAAGAAGGAATGTGTGCCTGAACCACAGCAGCTCCATTGCTAGGTCCAAAGTCTTCTTTCAAGCCAGGTGCGAGCTCGAGAAAAGTTTCTCCATCCTTTAGGTATATCCTACTCCAGGTCTTCCATCTTCTGAAGAGATAGATATGTGACAGAATCAACACAGGAGCTTAATTCCCACCTGATGTGTGACAAAGACCACACTTTGCTTTCAAAAATTGTACCAGTTCTAATCAACACAAAGAAAGTCCTGCCAAGAAGCTAGTTTAATTGTGGTGCAAAGAGCAATCCACTAGGTCTTCTATGCCACGTGACTAAAATGAGTACCCTATCACAAGTTTCACCTCCCAGGCAGAGTAACGGAAATCTATTAGTTAAGGACATCTAGGTCTTACCACAGAGGGCAATGGAGGAGGACACCCTTGAAGTACTGTCCCTCCAGACAACGGGCTCCACCTGCATTACCACCATCACACTCAAATGGGTCAGCTACCATAGTACAGCTGAACTAAGGCATTAAATCAACATCATCTTTCTAATGAAGGCTTTAAGTGATCATGGCTAAACCATTAAAATCACAAATTGAAACATTATTGAGGATGTGTCCCCATTATCCCTCCCTTTTGTTGGGCTATCAAAGCCCACAGTTGCTTTGGTTATCAGTAGGGCTTTTTTTCCAGGAAGGTGCCTTTGCCTCCTAGCACTGCTAAACATCAGCTTTCCTTGGCAACTCAAACAAATCACTAGTAATGTAAAAGGCAATGTGCCATTCTTGAAAGATACAAAATAATGTTAGTGCACCCTTTCCTACAGACTGTTGTATTAAATTTTTACTTGGTTTCAGCTCTTCTTGAAAATTAATGCCTCACCCCCAAAGTCAAATATTAATCTATTTATTCTTCGATAACAAGCCATTCAGAAAGCAGCAGAACTAACGAAGTCCGTCTTCCTACACTTCCAGAAACAAGCATGCAGTTTGCACCTTTTCTCTTTGTTGCCTGACTTCTGACTTATTTTCCCTAACTTTGCTGTTATCATAACATCATTGACCCTTTAACAGCAAACAGTCATAGGGCAAGAGGGGTATTCTCTCCTGGAACACAAAATAGCTAGAAGATAGAAAGTTAAAGCAGAAAGTGGCCAATCTCGATCACAGAGAGAACTAAGCAAAGGGAGTTAGGCAACATTTCATACACGCACAAATACCACCTGATGTAATTATTAATGATAGTGAAAAATAAGACGATCAGTAAGGTGAAAACATATTTTAGTTTATAAAGCCTACCTGTGAAAAACTAGATTTAATCAAAGGCAAGTGAGTAACACAATGACAAATAAAAATCATTGGTGATAAATCCTCAAGGATTCACTTGTATTGGAACTACTCAAACATCTTACTGAATCCTAAATTAATTCAAAATAAATTGGGACAAAACAGGGAAAGAGCCACAAACAGCTCACCAACTCATCTGCTTAACGGACAGCAATACCATAGAAGTAAAACTTCAAGTACAGATGAGGAAGGAATGGGCTGAACAACCATTATGGACATCACAATAACTGCACACCACTCTGTGCTGCACCTGCATGCAGAACACAGTGGGGTCCTGAACCCGTACAATGAGGGAGCAGGAACAACACATTTTTGTAAGTAAAAATCCTTAAATCATCTGAGATGTTCAATTTACTTCTGCTTTACAGTTCAGTAGGAAAGAGCAGAATATAATTATGCAGCAATTGTTTTATACATCTATGGCAGATTTTATGTGGAGTTTGACTTAGGTGAAGGTCAGATCAATACTATGTGGCTTACAGTTGGTTTGTTTAGCTTTTTTAAGGCAATACAAAGTAAATATCCCCTTTCCTGCCCCTCCCTTGCCAGTCTTGGAAAAGACATTGTCAAAGCATAGAAATAATTGTTGAAACCTAGACTTTCTGTGGACATTGTGGTTGCATATTAACTACCAGTGAGAAATGCCACCAACAATAGCAGCTCTGAGGGTAGCACGGGGAGGTGCCCTTCTCATACGCAGAAGTGAAACCATTCAAAGGATGGGGTGCTTTTTACCTTGTGTACTGCAAGTTTTGAAATAGTCTTACAAAGATAGTTATTTTGGGTGGATAACAGAACGGAGCTGCTCCAAAGTGCAGTGCTTCAGCACCCCCTGTAAAACAGGGCATCAAAAACACTGTGATCCATCACAACACGTTATTTGCCTAAACTGAGTATGCATGCAATCATATCTCTAACCCATATCCTTCCTTAGTTTTTTTTCCTTTCTAGTAAGCTCTGATCTCATCTGAAATGTATGTTATTTTAGCTACAAGGTCCCCAACTTGCATACGTTGCTCTCAAAATTCTCAGATGTGGCTCCTGACCACAGGAAACGATCTGTGGTCTATCCTGTCAGGAGGAACAAAGTACAAGGATGCCCACTGCATTCTACTTGCACACGGGTAGCTGGAACCACTAATTTTACCTAGCAGCTCTTCAGGACACAGGCTCATCTTGTTTTCTCTGATACATGAAACACTTTGGTGCACAAATTAATGGCCATTCAATCTGTGCACTTAATAGTTTTCAAAACAGGGGACACATGAAAAAATGCAGAGGTCCTCTACAGCAGTGGTCCCAAGCTACCACAGAAGTCCATCACCTTGGGGTCCTGGCACAGCAGAATGAGGGTTTTTCCCCCCTCAGGGACAAGAGAAACCGCTAATCCCATATAATTCCTGAATAACATTACAAAAAACACAATCAAAAAAATCTCTCAGTTTATTTGGCAAGTGGCATGGGATTATTCAACCCAGGAGCATGATAAAATTTCAGACAGTTTTGAGCTTTCTACGGCCATTTTGGAAAAGCCTACAGACCTAAGCAATGTGCTAGCAGTGGACAGAAGCTGAACTCATTGAGATGTTTGCCACGATCAGCAATAGGAAAGGAGCTCCCCCAGGACCATCCTACATTTCTATCATCCCACAACCTTTTAAGCCCTTTACCAGTACCTCAGTTTAGCTGAGGTTAGTTAGGCTACATGGTAATTTTTTTCAATCCCAGAAAAAAAATCACTTTGAGGACCTTCAGAGTGTAATTTGCTGGTGTGGTATTATGTGCAAGCACCACAAAGTTGTGTTTTACATATCCATACTCTCAGCCATTGTCTCTGTTTCTGAGCAGGCTCTTTTGGCTGTGCCCACTCAGCACACCGCTGAACACGTATATGTGGATGTCTGCTCCGCAGCCTTAGTTACCAGAGCTTGTCTCTCAACTCTTACCCTGCTTCCTGACACAAGTCAACTGACTTCTTGTATTAGCAAATACACCTGCCAAGTTCCCCATTTTGTGAACAGAGACAAATCTGCTGTGAGGAAGCTCATAAATTCATGGGGTGTAGGGACAGCCAGCTTGCTTGCAGAGCAGAGCATGCTCTCACTGACAGGGAAGGCAGCAGGGAGGCAATCCCCTCGTCTTCCAGACAGACCAGCACCCAGTGCTGCCCCACCAGAGCAGTGGGACCGAGATGGGCACGGCAGCACATGCCATCCTAGGAAGGCTGGCAGAGATGAGTCACCACTGCAGACAGATGTGGGAGGCAGCAGAGCCACCAGCACCTGGGGGGGGGGGACAGGGGAAGCACGCACAGCAGGAGCACCCTCGTCCCTCATTTAGGGGTGGGGCACCCAGCCTTGCATGGGGAGAGAGGCACCCTGTACTGGGCTGACAGGCTGCTCTGCCAAGCACACATGCCAGAGCTGGAAGAAAGGGAGGAGACTGCTGCCAAAGAGGCACAAGCCAGCACAGCACCACTGGTATCCATGGGATGGAGACAGCCTGGGTCTCACACACACCGCAAAGGCCCTGGCGGCCATGCAGCACTGGGGACAGGTCCAGCAGCAGGACTGTGTACATCCTCCTACCCATTTCTTGTGAAACACCATTTGCTTTCCACCAACTGTGCAGCCTTTGGAAAAGCAGGCGCATCCAAGGAGCACTTTTTTTTAAACAGGGTTGGTTTGGTTTTTTTTTTATTAATTGCAAGCATGAGCGAGTCAGTAACGACAGCGCAGGCTTCCCCAGTATCTGCCAGCAGCACCTGCTTCCTCCAGCAGCCATGGAGGATCCCTTGGGCCTGTTTCACACTGTGCTCATCAGCACAGCAAGGAAAGAGACACAGGAGGGATTCAATACAACAGCTGCAGCACTATGTCTGTAACAGAGCAACATGCACCCCTTGCTACCATGTCTGGAACCCCACAAGTTCAGCAGGGCAATAAAGTTGGAGAGGCTCCTGCACCTGATGACAAGGATAAAATGAGGTCTCTGCCAAGGGAAAGGCAAATGATTTACACAAGACATTTCACCTGAGGGGAAGACGAGGTAGCAGGGACTTTACCTTTATTTGGGAGCTACTGTGGCTTGCAACAAAGAGGATTCCTGCTAAAGAAGGACACGAGATCCATACAGGGCAGCCAGAATGACAGCACAGCAAGTGGCACTAATGCTCATTCCAGAGCTGCCACGACCCGCCACAGTGAGGGGCATCCTCTACAGTGTCCTTCCACTGCAAAGGACAGGACTTGCAGAAATATCTCGCACTCAGGTGGGAAGAGAATTTCAAAAAATTATAATGCCTTGATGAACATGTTTTCCTCCCAGACCCTTCTGGTTCAAACATGGCAGCTCTCATCTTGGAGACCTACTATGCGAACTAGAACTATGTGGTCACCCTAGCAAAACACTGATTCACCCCTGCCACATGCTATACATTTGGGACAGGCAAGGAAGAAAGGGCAGGTATTTAGAAGACAGGGCCCTGGTTCCAACTGAGCCATGGCCTGGAAGGACAATGAAAGCACTATAAAACCACACTGCAACACTGGGATACTGGGAAAAAGAAAACCTTCACCCCAAGACTGGGGAAGTAGCCTGGGCAGATAGCTAAGCTGTACCCTGACTCTTCCTTACATAACTTCTAAAATCTATTTTTGCATAGAATTTAATAATCAACTAAAAAGGAGTCCATAAGACATGTGTCAAGCACCCTCTCACAGATAACCTAGTAGAAAGACTCCCGCACACTCTGAGGCACATCTCATACACCAGTTCAAGGTAGGTTTCTTTTGCCTTTAATCATTTCTCCCATGAATAAGTAACACCTAATGAAAGTGCTCTTACCTGACAGCATTTGTATTCTGATACCCAGCTGCTACTCATATGCCATTCCTAAGACAGTCCCTTGTTAAGATTACAGTAGCAAGGGCAGGAGACATGTGGAAACAGATATTACCTAACGTAAGTGCTTAAAGCAGTCATTTAGCTTAGTACCAATTTCTTATTTCATACTTTAGTCCTGAAGACCACTGGATTAGCTCCCTCCATGGAGCCTTTTAAACACAGTGTTCTCTATAATATACACGACAAAATTAAAGCCTTCTTCACTGTAGATTCATCCTCCATTCAGGCAGCTCCACAGCCGACACTGCTTGAGCAAGTACTTCTGCAGACAGGATAATAGTGTGTTACTCATCATTTTGCCCTGTCCTGCTATGTACTTCAGAGTGGACACACCAATACCTCATTCGCATTTGTGCTCACACCACTACCAACCTTGGTGCAATTCCACAGGAGGGAAATCTCAAACGTGGTATCGGTCACAGTCCTCTCAGGTACATCATTTATTGTATGGGAAAAGGAATGGTTTCACAATGGCGAATGACTAAGCCAACTACCATTCTTCAGTTACAATTTCCACTCAAATTCATCACTGTTGCCCAAGGATGAGCCATAGAAGTTACTACCACGTCAAGCGCTTCGACCCTGCTGCCTTGTATTGGGAAGCTGTGTAGAGATATCTACTACACACAGAAAGCCAGCAAGAGCATTTATGAAGCTAGGAGATTGAACTTACTTTCATGCATATTCATAAATGCTCATATTCTTACTTGTTTGTGTAAGAAAATGCCAAATCATTTAGTCACAGATAATATGTCAGAGTACAGCTCATCTCTTAAAAGGAGTGCCTTCCGTACTCACCATTCCTAATTTTGCTGTTGCCTGACAATTTTCCTTTGCAACAGTTGCTAAGCAAAACATTTGCAATTCAGCTTACTATCACAACTGATACATGATGATTGTTCCTAATGGTTACACAGTAAAACCCATGGCTGTTGAGTCCTGTTCCTTTTTTGACCTACCCTGTTTTTTTTCAGATCTGTGACATGGGTTATTTTATTCTTTACCCAGGGAACACCTAAATCATTTCTACTGCAATATATGCATGCACAGATACAGTAGAAATAATAAAACTGCCAGATACTGGATCCTGCATCACATTACATTAGAAAAAAACAAACAAACAAAACACAAAAAACCCCACCAAACCCAAAAACCACTGACAAGAAATAGATAACCCAAACAGCAGGACGTGCAGTTAGTGTACAATCTACAAGTCATCATTTCCATGACATTTGTCATCTGTTTTCTCAACTAAGGAATCATCTGAGTGAGGTAAAGTGCATGCAGATGACAGATAGCCGTGTTAGTTACCACATGGAAGTCAAATTACCCCTGGTACAAACAGACAAGGAATGTTTATTGCCAATTATTACAGAAGACCTAAAAACATCATTCCAGCAATATCCATATGAGGTCTGTCAATATCTACGGAAAACAAATATCTTGCTAGCACCCTAAGACATCCACCATGAGTGGATTTTCTCTCTAACAATAATAATTCTAATTAGAGGAATTTGAGATTATTTCTAGAAGTTCAAGTAGCTTTATGTTTCTCCTACAATAATCCAGTTCAGTGTAAGACCAATACAGAAAAGTTAATTCAAGACAGACTCAAAGTGCTATATATTTTTCATATCTGTGGCTAAGAAACTGTACCACAGGTTAGCAGTCACAGCTAGCACTCAACAGAATACGAAGCAGGAACTTATCTCCTTTCCAAACAAAAGTCAACTTTGTTGAAAAAAATAAAGGAGAGTCTTTCTGACATTACTAACAGACATGTGGACAGGTTTACTTCAAGCTTGTGCTTAGACCAGAAAACCTCTCCTATTCCCCTTCAGCTCAAGAGCTTCCTATTGGGTAGAGCCCAATAACAAACAGAATGGTCAAGAGAAGTTCTTCTTCCATTAGCTTTGGCTTCATCACGGGGGCTGGGGGTGGTGAGGGAAGGGGAAGTATACAGGTCTCCATCCTTCCTCTTCCATGTCTGATTCATACAAACTTCATCCATGGATGATAATCAGACTTTTCAGGTAAGACAGAAAGAAGGTGATGGAAAGAGACCTTTGGAAGCATGGAGGAAGACAGACTTCTGCCATTCCTGAGAGATGATAGGAGTCTTCAAAAACAGCTTAGGAAATCAGCAGCAATGCAGGTTGCTGCCATATGTTGAAGCTCTAAGGAGGACAAGGCAGGTCTTCACAATTGAACTGATGCTATACTGAAGAACGGAAAAGCCCCATACTGTGTATGGGCAGAGATAAGTTTGTTAGGAAAAAGAAAGTAACAAAGGGATCTTCCTTGTGCAGGAGAAATAGAAGAATGGTAAATCGCACTCTGCCTTGGGCCATATGAAGTTTTCTAGTTATGCCCATGCTGATAGCAAGGGTAAGCTATAGACCGTGCTGCAAAATTACACCTTCCCTTTTGTTCAAAGCCACACCTCAAAAACTAATATGAATTTTATACTTGGTTCTCCACCACCACAACTGCTTGTATTCAGTACTGGCCAAATCGCTGAGCGACACCCATACAAATCCTTACGCCCAAGGGGGTCCCATTTCCCAGACAGGTCACTATTGAGCTTGGATAGCTTCATGCACTAACCTCAGACCAGGGTCCAGCCAGAACCTCCTGTGGCAGAGATCAAATTATTATGTTACAAGTCAACCCCTGGCAAAACTCCCCTGACTTCAAGCCTACACCAATGATAAATGCAGTTCAGTTCAATCCAGTCTTTGTTCCTAAAACTGTCCATTTTCTGCTTTCCCCATAGCTCCCTCTGAGGGCTGCAGGGACAAGTAGGTCTCTGCAAGAGAGCTGATGGCAGACTATGTAGCTTCACAGGAATACCAACATGAAATGCATTGTTTCAGGGTCTCTGGTTAAGTGCTAATCTTCTTCCGGATTTGGATGCCAGCCCCAATTATGAGAAGCACGCAGTAAACAGAACTGTGCCATGTGATATGCGCACTTAACCCTCTTCCTGCTGGCAGCTGCACATCAGCACAAAGTTGCAGTGGGAACAACAAAACAGTGTCTCCACAGACTGGTTGGCCTTTTGTCCTCTGCTTGGTGCTTGCTACTTGCTACTGTCTCCTCTGGAAAACCACGTCCATACAATGGAAGGCTGCAGAGGATGAATGCAGTTTCCACCACAGCCAATCCCCTGGAAGTCCTCTTTATTTTGTGATCTACCCCGCTCTGAACCAAGCGTATGGCTGGGCACCAGCCACAGCCAACAACAACAATGGTCTACGTGCAGCTTCACAGGGAAAAGGGTATGGGTAATTAAGATTGTGCAGTGGGAGGTTCAAGCTGATCTTGTCTGTGGGCCAGGAAGAAATAATCCCACTCCCAACACGCTGAATAACCAGCGGGTGGGCTTGAAGAGCAAGGGCACAGTTGTCCCAACACTTTCCTCAGCAAGCAATCACACGATTGTTAGACTCTACAGTAGGTATTGGCCATTGCCCAGGGGCACTGTGGCTACTGCACAAGTATCCGGTGCAGTGCACCATACGCTGTGCTCCCACTCCAACTGTTGCCACACATGTTGTGCAGTTATGACCACGCAACCCTACACCAGCACCCACCACAGCTTGGGAAGAGAAAATGACCTGAACCAGCAGGCTGGAAGCCAGGTAAGTAATGAATTTCGGCCCCTCTCTCCCACGGAGTCCTTTTCCCTCCCACGGAATCACATATCCTATCATCAAGGCAAGTAGGATCTAACTTTTGCAGGACTCTTCCTTCCTCTTATGCAGTCAGATGGCTACAGAGCATTGGGCTTGGAAGGGAAACATTTTCTTCCTGCACAAATCAGGCAATACAACTCAAAGTGGAGTTTTCGCAGCATTAAATTCAACTTGGTACTTAGCAAGCCGAGCAACACTTATTAGTGGCCCAGGACCTCCTTACATCCTACCTCCTACATCCTATACACTGCACTGGCAACTGCCAAAGGAAGTTAGTCATTTCCACATTAGACTGTCTCCCATGCCATGATCCAACCAGCCCATTTCTGCACGCAGGTAAGGTATTGTTAAGTGAATTAGAATTTATTTCTTCCTTTCTCAGCTGCCAAAACAGCTAAGCCTCTTGCACTGCTTAGCAGGCTACTCTCTAGCACTTTTTTTCCCCCCTGACTTCCTGATGCTTAAGAACCCAACCCTAATAACTTAGAGCCTGTCTCCAGCTCTCTGTGTGGTTTCTCTGTATTTAGGACTACTATAGGCTGAGCTCTACTCAGGAAGACAGCACAGAGCCCTGACGCGTTCATGCTGCAAACTTTGAACTACACTTGAAGCAACAGTTGGCAGAGCAATACAGGGTCCACATGAACAGCGGCCAAGCAGCAAAAGCAGATCAGAGCACCATGTATTTGCTAGAGAATAAAGAGCCAGACACCCATCAGTGAAGAAGTTGCAGCAGGGCATCTCCCCGCTGACAGGGGATTCCCACTCTGCTCACTGCAGCAGCAGCCAGCCCTGCTGCATTATCCCAAAAGGGAAGCACCAGCTCCCAGGCATGAGGAGCCAATCCACAGCACAGCCCTTTGCTTCCCAAACTCCCTACAGCAGCTTTGACACTCTTTAAAGATTGGGAGTGGACCACCAGTACCTGTTCATGGAAGAAGCCTGGTATTCTGCAAGGCAGCATGGCAAAGTTTTCAGGTTTTGAGCTTTCAGACTTGGAGGGCTAAAGACTGCACCTGCTGAGCAGCTTTCTTTCCTCAAAGCTTCAGCAACTGGGTTCATGTGAACTGCTCTGAGCCCTGGCAATGTCCGCAGGGCCTAAGAGGAGGCAGCTAACATTCCTGCATAGGCAACAGAAGCAGCTTCTTTCCCAGCTCAGCAGCTGCTGCACAGCGGTTCTTCGACCAGCTATTGAGCACTTGCTTCCAGAAGGCGGGAGACTGCATTGGACTTGAAAATGAGAAAGATGCCAAATCCCAATCCAGGGACAGTGCTTGGGGAAACAGGCAACGTGATGTTCAAAACACAGATCCACCAATCTTTATTTCCACAGCAAAAACAGTTAAGAGTTGGGTTGGTTTTTTTCCTTCAGCTTGTTCCAGCTCTCTCCCGTTCTCTTAATGCTCCCTCACTGTGGGGACCTATCTAGGTTTAACTCTTCTCCCTCTTATTGTTTGGTAAATTAATTTTAACACTGATTAAGTTTTTCACCTGGGTCACAGTTCACATCCACAAGCAGTTACACTGGAGCAACGCAGAGGTTGTGCCTTGCAAGGGAAGGAAGGAGCAGCTGGGGACACGTATTTCTCAGTCAGCTCTTGCGAGTACAGCCCCTTTACTCTATCAAGCCATAAGTATAGTCTGACTGCTTCCAACATTACTTACTTGTGTAAGGCAGATTTCCATTCCCCCACTCCAAAACCCTTCCCCCATAACCTCAGATATCTTGCATGGCTAGAGGTAGTTTTAAGCTGCATTCCTACCTATGGAGAGTTGGCGACAGTTTATTCTTTTCACACGCAGACTAGAACTATCACCTGGTCCAAGCTACAAAAATTCAAGGAATTTGGGCAGGGCTTAAGGAAAGTGAGAAAGCATTGCTTTGCTTTCCAACCTAGTAAAAGGCATTCAGAAGCCTGGAACAGAACACAAACCTCAAGCTCCTTCGGCTGCCAGAGCCGGATCCCCTCTGTATTTGCTGCAGTTCCAAATACCATATTGCTGGGGGAACGGTTTCATGACTGGCATTGGACACTTTATTGACAAGCTGACATTAAAGTGGGCAGTCCCACTCTTCACTCACCCTACCACCTCCCTCTTCTCTTAAATTTAGGCTCGATAAGCTCAAGTCTATTATCTGGCTGAAAACTCAATTTTCCATCACATGTGCAAGTACTGATCATCCAACTGAGAACGAGTGACAGATAAGCACAGCCTGGACTGAAGGTTGTGAAACTGCAG
Source organism: Larus michahellis (assembly GCF_964199755.1). Classification (NCBI taxonomy): domain Eukaryota; kingdom Metazoa; phylum Chordata; class Aves; order Charadriiformes; family Laridae; genus Larus; species Larus michahellis. The sequence goes on along the minus strand of NC_133899.1, from coordinate 53,799,849 downwards.
CTGGAGTAAGTCTTGCCCTAAGTAAAGGAATGAAAAGAGAACATTAAGCACTCGCACATGCAAAAGTTAAATAAATTAGGTGCAAAGCGTAAGATTTTGGCAGGTCTTTGGAATCGTCAGGGACTGTCAATTTGAATATACCTTATGTCACCCTCTGGCAAACTATCTAAAATACACTTTATAGACTGCAATTCCACAATACATTAATTCACCCTTTTCGTAAGGCTGCAGAAATATCAAAAGTTCACTAGCCAAAAGGCAGATAAGCACTACATAAACTACATTAAGAGCTCTGGAGTATGTTATCCCCAATATACATATGTGAAATATTTTGCCCAGTCATATCCTCTTGGGAATGCAAAGCAAGGAGCAAATGGGGGGTAAATTAAGTCTCGGTTAGTTTGATAGAAACAGGCACATCTAGCTAATATTTCTTTCTCTTCTACTAAGATTGGAAGGGTGGTTGTTGTTCTGGTGCCCTGCAATTTCATGACAAATACGCAGTCTTACAAAACCTTGTTAAGGGTTCACATGAGAAGAAGTCATAGGAGAATGTGACTTACCAATCCACCACAAAGGAAGGTCAGAGGGGAAGAGAAACCGGAGCAAGTTTTGCCAATGCCTCACACTGCTATAGCACACCCAGAGGCACGCTTATCCAAACGACACCTCTTAATGCACTCTGTGCCCCAGCACTGATAAAAGAGCTTTGCTCTTTGCCTAGAGACCTGTTCCTTTGGATGGGCCATGCAGACAGAATCCACACATTTGATTCCCACAGCCCGACTGTGCCCAGTGCAAACACTCCCCTACCTCAAGCCTGCCTGCTGCTGCCCTGTTCAGAAGCAGAGCAAGGTTACTCAGGGGCTGCCAGAGCCCACTGCCAGCGGGGGACTTCCAGATAAGTTCTGAAGGAAAGCAACATCACCAAAATAGTCTATAGGTGAAAGTGATGAAGACAATTGTTAAAAACTTATTAACAAAGAGTTTCAAAAGTTCTTTTCAGTACCATATGATTTTGTTAACTTATCAGACCATGAAAGCCAGCAACCCACCTAAGCAGAACAGCAATCTTCAGGCGAAAGCATATGAGATCACTGAACATCATGGCAGAGTAAGGTGGGAACACAGATTTTTTTTTTTCCTTCCCAGCTCCTGTTAATGAAGGCAGGGCAAGGAAAGAAAGAAAGAAGAGGAGGGGGAAGAATTTGGGATAGGGAAATATAGATAGAAAAAGAGATATCAAGGAGTACCATCAGAGGCTTTAAACTCAAAGCAAAACTTAACAAAAAATAGTATGCTGGTGATTTTATTCTCTTTGGCTATGCCCACAGCAGAAAGTCACTACAAAAACTGCTGTACTGTACTAACAGAGTTGGAAGGATGCGGAGAAGGGGACATATATACTTGCAATTTTGTAGCGGCGTGCTGAAAGCAGACATCTGAAGTTAGAGATGACAGAAACACACAAGCACCACTCTGAAGTGGTCTATTACTAGACTTCATCCTGAAGAGAGACAGGGAAGCACTCAAGCAGGGTGCCCTGATAGTGGCTGCGCCAGCACCTAAAGCCAACAGCAAGTTAAACGCACGGTGCCAAGTGCAGTAGTATACAGAATTGAAAATAATTTGAGTCAAGTGGATTGTGAGCAAGTACTGCAAACAGGGAAGCAACTTTTATGTGCTGTAATCAGCACAAGTGGTCTTAAGACAAAACTTAAGTAAGAAAAAAAAAAAGGGGGGGTGTCCATTTAAAATCCATTACCATCGCTTCAGTGGTCACGGCCTTGCAGCATCTGGGAATCACGCTCACAGATCAGAGTTGTGCTGTACGGGGTGCGGTACAAGCACAGGGCAGAAACACTGCCCCTTTCCCCAACTACCTTGCGGGCTACGAGCATGGCAAGGGGCTGCAGGAAGATGCAGACAGATAAGGCAGAGTACAAGGCAACAGGTAGACACTGCCCAGGCCAGAAGGAAGATACCTTGGCACATCATGCAGCCCACCACACAGATCTCTGGCCACAGGCACTCTAGGACTTGCTCCTCACCTTACTGACCACTCTGGCCTACATGGCAACAAGTACATTTTCAACTGTTTACGTAACTCAGTGACAACAGCAGATTTCTGGGGCAATAAGGTAAGTATATAGACAGCAGTGACAGATACTGACAGAACACACAAGGTCCCAAGGGATGAGAACATCTCTCCCCTCCCAAGCTAAATCCAGAGTACATGAAACAAACTCATCAGAGGTTGTTTCTCTACTCGCTTCACCTGCCAGGGCAATGATGCAGACTCCGCATCTTATAGTACCTCTATTGCCCAGCACCACACAGCAATGAAGCCTGGAAAAGCAGCAGGATCATTGTTCAATAGCAAAATGAAAACCTTGTGATAGGAGTGGTTTTTGGGGTGGGGGTAGGTTTTGGGTGCGGTTTTTTTCCTGGGGTGTGGTGGTGATGGTTGGTTGTTCTGTTTTTTGTTTGTTGCTGTTTTGGGGTGGTTTGTTTGTTTGTTTTTGTTGTGTTTTTTTTTGTTTGGTTGTTGTTGTTTTTTTAAAGGCCAAAGAGACTTTTCCTTTTTCTGATCCCATCACAGGCCAAACACTGCAAATGAATATCCTGCTCAGCTGCTGAGTAGAGTGTGCTTGCCAGCTGACGGCAGGCAGCTGGGCAGCTAGGTATTTTACCACTGCAGGGCCTTTGCTTGCTGCAGTTGCATGTACACACCCACCCTCATCCTTTCTCACCCAGCAGGGCTCTCCACTTTAAAAACTGCCCACACTTGTTCCTCACTATGGTCCTTCTCCCCAAGGAGGAAGAGCCTGAATTACAACAAGCTTCATCTCAGGAGGTAAAAATGAGGAATCAAAACAAAGGCTGGAGACAAGTGCACTGGTACTGCCCTCCTGCCAGGCTATGGAGGGGAGGGCAGGAGAAGCCTTCAGGAAAGCCAGCTCATTGCTCTCAAAAGGAGAAGAGGCTGAAGAACGCAGCAGAGCGATGCATCTGCTTGGAAACCCCATGTCCTGCAGAACAAATCTCAGGGCCAAGAGCTGAAGTCTCTTGGCCTTGCCTACAAAGTTAGTAATTTGGTGGGTGAGGGGAGAGCACAGACACCGTGTGTAAAGACAAGAGGGTATTCTGACACCAAGAAGAGACATTGAACCTGCTGCAACGTAGATATTTTCTACCATGTAATAAACTAGATGTTAAGTACTACTACATCACACCTTCAATGCCACCAGCTGCCCTGCAAGTTCCATCCAACACCAGTGTCCTCTGACACAGCTTGCAAAGAGAAGCCTCTTTCTGACAAAGGGGATGCAGGAGATCACCATGAGCTGGGCATACTGGCTCACCTCCACAGGGATCCTGAGCTTCTCCCTGCTGCAGGAAGCCCACATGGTGCCAGCCCAGGCTTGGCAAGAGATACAGTGAGAGAAAGCGTGGCCTGTGCCAGGCTTGCCCTGTGTCCCCTGCACCCACCCTTGGGCCACCAGCAGTAACTACCTCTCACAGGACTGCAGGCAAAAGTTGTTCCAAGCTCTGCAAACACAGAGGATATTACGCTTCAAGTGTTTTAGTTACTGTAAGCAGTCCACTAATTACAGTAGTAATGATTGGATTATGGCCAGTTAACAGTTTTAAAGAAACAAGCCATTATAGGAGGGGGAGGCAAATACTCCTTTGGGTCTAGGATGGAAAAAGCTTTCAGTGGTCCACCCTGTAGGAAGTTGTCAGTAAGTAGCTGGGTCAGACCATTTGCAACAGGCTGCAACAGCAAGGAGCAGTGTAATGTGTCACCAGATGATACACTGGCACATGAAAATTATCAGAGTTGGAGAAGGGGTGCTTGCAAGAACAGAAGGTCTCCTGTTCATAAGCTGGCCCCATCAACTCCAACACCTCTGCATGACTGGACTCAAAAGACATGCTGCAGACAGGTGTGTGCATGCTAAATTAACGACACAGCATCATGCTTGTGATGCTTTGTTTCAGCATGCAAGGAGTTGTTACTACAGGCATTTTAGAAACTCTTTAACAGCGATGTGCTAGCTCCAACCAAACAGCCAAATGCAAACACCCACATTATCAGGAGCCAAAGGCACTCACCAGGAAAAGCAGCTAGAAATTTCCTTTCACTAGCAATTGTTGCCAGCACTGGAAGGCCCACAGTATGAGGCGTTAATCCCTTAGTCCCTCCAGTTGCTAAAAATCCATACAAGGAACATGCAGGGAGGGTTCCTGCACACCTGACTCTCACACCTCTCCTTCAGCAACAACTGACTGCAGAGCATTCTTTGCGGGAAAAGCAGCTGGAACAATGGATCCCTGCAACAACTCCTATCCCAATGCATGGATACTGCAACAGGAAGGACTGCCAGCTCTGAAAGATGAAGTTTTGTGTGGCCATGCCTTTTCTATGGAGGGCAAGAGGTCCCAGTTGCACAGCATCGCCCACTTTCTGCCCTGCAGCACCTTCTGCAAAAGAGGAAAGGAATATCATATTTTACAGAAGAAATCCCCAATGTGTTGAAACCACAATGAAGGGAATGATACTCATTCCCAGAGGACTACCCCGATGGCACTGCCAGCAGTATGTCCCTGTGGGTTGGGTAGCTCTGCCTAGCCAAGGAAAGCCTTGCACCCCCACCACCCGCTTTTCCCTCTCCACTTGCCCTAGTAAAAGCATGTCCCTACACCTCTCACCAACCCTCAGCGGTGACACCCCACTATCCTGCGCAAGCTCTTCAGTGCCTCCCCTCACCCCCTCCTCAGAAGTATCTTGCTCAGCTTGGTCTCCTTGTTCTGTCCCTTCAGAGGTCTTCAGCTGAAGACTGGCAGAAACTGAGTTTGGTATCGCTGGCTGGAGGGTGAGGATTTCTGGCAGGAGAGAATCAGTGGAGCTGGGCATCTTGCCCAGAGTGAGTTCACACTTGGCTCACCACAGCTGGAAATAGTCTCATCCCTGGCCAGAGTTCCCCAACGGCCCAACAAAACCCTTGGGAAACAGCAAGTTTCCACACGTTAGCCATTTTGAAACTGACTTGTTCATGTTCATGAACGTACTCCCCCGCTGCCCCCACCCAGCCTTCTCCAAGCAGCACAGCCGCCTGCAAGCGCCGCTGCCAGAAGGTGCTTGATGAGCGAGCACTGACGAGGCATAAGGTCTCGCTTTGTGCATTCAGCTAGGTGCGTCCCAGACCGATGCTTCCCCTGGAGATGCTCCTCTTGTACAGCAACACCACAAGCAGAGCTACAGGGAAGGCAGAGGCTTGAACAAACGTACTGTCACACTCCTCTTCCCACCACACCCTTCCATCCAAGTAACTGCTCTCCCCTCCCTCATCGGTGGGAGATCTCCACACCTCCCAAACCAGATAAGACATGTAGGAAACTCACCTGGAAGCATAAATACACTTAAAAAGCTGGAACTGCTTTTGGCTGCAATCAAAGTTTTCCTTAGGAAATGAAGTATTTTCCATTGCGATAAACCCTGGCATAGATATGGTCTAAACAGCTTTAAACAAAGCATCATTTCTTTGGGATTGTTCAGCAGTTAAGAAATTAACTTGCTTTTTTTCACCTATGGAGCCAAATTTTAAAGTTTTCTTGGGGATAATACATCTAAGTAGCAGAACTAACTCACAGTCTACTGAATGGTAGATTTAAATAAACTGAGGGGGATCACAGGTAAGTACACTGGGTAGTAAGAGAAACTCGGCTGCTATAGAGTCAAGGAATCTGGCCAGGAAACAGGGCTCTGGGATGTACACATCACTTTCCATGATGAAGAAAAGAGCGCTCAGATGGGATGCAGAGACCATACATGGCGCTCTTGCTCTCCCTCATCTCTCCAAGGCCTTTACAGGCTAGCTCCTGGAGCGAAGATGTAACAGTTCAACTTCCATTTACAGCAGCAGTGAAGTTCGAGTGCTTAGCATCACATACTGCAGTGAGGAGTACCAAGTGCCCCGACTGCCTGATCCAAAGGCCACAGAAAGCAGTCGTCCTTCCTCCACTGCCAACTGGCCGTGGTTCAGCACCTCTGTAAGGACAGGAGAATTGTCCTCAGTGTTGTAAAAGGAAGCATGAGTATTCTGTGCAAAACTGTCCATCCAGCACACTGAACGATGGAACGAGCTGAGTGAGCAGGCTGTGCTGCCCTTCCGCATTGTTCTGCCCAGCACAGGGATACAAGATTTCATAAAGGTCCCTCTGAAAGTGAGGGCCATGCATAGGACATGTAAGCAGAGCCCACCTGTGCTATCCTGAAAGGCAGGCCCTATACTGCAGTAATGCACGGTCACTGCAAAGTCATAGAATCAGAGAAAGGTAGGGGTTGGAAGAGACCTCCGGAGATCATCTAGTCCAACCCCTCTGCAAAAGCAGGTTCACCCAGAGCAGGCTAGACAGGAACACATCCAGGCGGGTTTTGAATACCTCCGGAGAAGGAGATGCCACAACCTCTCTGGGCAGCCTGTTCCAGTGCTCCGCCACCCTCAAAGTAAAGAAAGTCAAGCAGACTGCCAGAGAAGCAACCAGCTGATACATCAAGTTCAAGTCATCACTGCCTTCTCATTGACCATGTAAGTCATCTAAGAGGATACGGAACAAGTTGCTGATTAAGAAGTCTGCCATACAGCCTCACCTGCCTATCAACTATCCACACCAGTGTGTTTATGTAAGATTGCCCAGAAGCCTTGGATTGCTGGCATTCATAGACCTGCTTGAAACCACTCCAATCTGAGCAACAGATAGGTGATATATGGAGACTCACATCAGTAGTGTCCACTGTATTGAGCGTTAATAGCCAAGACATGGCCTTTTCACCTGCCAGCACTTCCCATCTTGGCTCTAATACAATGGAAAGGCCAGTTTTGCTGTCATTTCCCACACCACAGGGATGAATACGTTTCCAGCAGGCTTTCAGTCTACATAGATAGAATGACAAATCAAAGATTCATCCGGATGAGACACCAAAGTCCCCCTCTGTTTATTCATGCCTACCCCAATCCTGTCAATGGGAGCTGTTTCAGTGCACTGAGGGTGGAGAAGGTCTCTGCAGAGCTTGTTCATGTTGTAGTGCTTCAAAGCAACAACAGATTTGGAAGAAGGGGAAGAGAGGAAAACTGCAGGTAAAAGCCTGAAGTCAGCCAGCTGCAGTATTGGTACAAGGGTTGGCTTGCAAAGGCCTGATCCACCCCTTACCAATAGGATACACACATTGCCAGCTGAGCAGGAAAGACACAACGACAGGAAACCAACATGGGGAAAAAACGGTTCTGCTTTACTGCCTAATAGGGAGCAAAAGGTTAAACTGGCACCAGGCCACACCACAAACATCCTATGACCAAGTTCTGCTCTCATGCAATGGGGGAAGAAGAACAGGGACGGCGGCAGTGGGAGGGGAACAGGAAGCAAACTTTTTTTTTTTGCTAATCATATTAATGCTAGTGGTTTTCTCACTTAAGCATCTTTTGGGTTGGCCCAAGAAGTCCCCAGTTCTGTCTCGGGGATCTGGGTGACTCTATTGAGAACCTGTCAGTCTCATGCGCCGGGGTCAAAATAAAGCAGTGGGCGGCTCCACAGACTTCAATAAAACAGACTTTTCTGGCATGACTAGCACCAAGACAGAAGGTCCTGCTGCTGACAAGCCTATCTCACCACTCTACACCAACTCATCCCAATAGATCCAAGCTTTGTGTAACATGCTTCATCCCCAAAATCCCAGAGTTAGAGCAAATCTTATGCCTCTATGAAGCAAAGATGACTCTCTGCCTTTCTTGCTAAGGTCATGTCTTTCCCACCTAGCCAAGCATACTACTCACATGCTTTCCCCCCTACACACGCAGTTCACCTATGGCTTTGAGGGGATGAGAGGGTTTTATGTTGCTATACAAGATTTATAGAAGTCATGCTAAGCACGTTCCTTGTGGTAACCATCATGTTTCCAATAGTCATACACAGCAAGAAATCGGTTTTATGTTCTTAGATATATTTTTTTAAAAAAAAGTAAATTCCATTGCACTCTGTACCCAACTTTTTCAAACACCATTCCTTAGACTGTACAAAACACCTCAGAAAAGTCACAGCAATACATCCAGCAAGCCCCTGAGGCAGACACAACACATTAAAGTAAGACCAGTCCACTGTATGTGTTGTATTTTAGCAGCTACCCATTTCCCCAGACAGCTCTCCAGCCTCTTTTCTACAGTGACTGCTTTCTGCACCTCATCATCAGAAAGAGCACAGCCATCCTCTGCTAGTGTAAGTGCACTCCAGAGAACAGCCTAAGTGTCAGGCACAACAGTGATAATCCACAGGCAGCTGGAAAAAGCTCTCAGTCCTTCCCCAATACTGCCATGCAAGTTTTTCACCATCGCTGTCACTGCTGCTTGTGCCAACCTTAAGAACTCCAGGCCAAAGCCTTAAGCGGATCCCAGTCCTGTGTGCACAGGAAAGCACACAGGCTCATAACCTGGCCAGGGAGACCAACTGAACCCTGCTCCTCCTCCAGTTAAAAATGCATGATACACATTAGGCTGTAGAACTGCACCTCTCACACAGCACACACGAGAAGAGCAAGGTGCCTACAGCAGGAGCACGTGGGCAGCATATTACTACCATTCATGGTGGTCACCTCAGTGGTGGCAAGAGCAGGCACCATTCACTGGGTCTCCACTGTAACACACACAGCTTCTGAAAATGTGATCCCAGTGTTCACAAACGCTTTTACTGAACAGGCTTACCAGCCCACATTCTCACAGCTACCATCCACTTACACTTGAATTTCATAGCCAGACAACACCACCTCATACAAAAGCCCCCGCTTCCTTCTAAGGGGACAAGTTCTCACCAGACAGCCAAGAAAACTGAAGTTTCCAAGCAGCTTCTGCTTAAAGATGCCCTATGTGGCATGCCAGACTCCTCAAGCTATACCACCAAGCACTGCAAGCTATCAGGGAGGAAAACAACATTATCTTCTCTAGCCTTTGCGCTTATGCATGGCAAAAATGTCATTACCAAATCACATGTACAAGAATTTAAACTGGTTGCCTGAAGCAGTCAGCAAGAAATTCCCCAGACAGACACGCTTTACATCACTGGGCTGGTAGCTGGATGCCTTTGAGGTGTTTCATCCTTCCCTAGAGGATTAGGAAAAGGAACAGTTCAATCCAGTTTGGTGAGTATCGTGTTCTCATGAGTTGATCCTTCGGATCTGTTATACACCCCCCCAAAGAACATGCAGTCTCTTTCTTAACCCATGCCCACCTTCACCTTCATTTTTCCCCTTAAATAGGATGTTGAATAGGTGGGCAAGTCACTGCAAAGAGCACATGCCTCATTCATCATGCACAAGAGGTTACAATGAATAATAATGTTCTTGTTAAAAAACCCACAGGGATACATCCTGATGAAACCCGATCACAGAAAGTATGAGGCAGCTCCCACACTCAAGGACAAATAACTGATCTACAAAGACAGATATTTCCAGAGTTCCCTACAGCAATTTTTTAGTTTAATGTTTTGAAAAGCAAGTATCTGGCAATAAGCTACCTATGTTAAACAACGAAAGTTTGATCCGAAAGATAAGAGATAGCTGGTGACCTATATTGCCTGCCTGTTTGACTGTAAAAGAGCAGCTGAGCAAGCAGCCTTACAAATTTCACCATTCTGCTTCTGTATCAATACTGGTCACTGAAAAATAAGGACTCTCAGGTGCACCCGGGCCACCTTTCCTACAGCACACCCACACTGTGGAGACGAGGCAAGCACCATCCCTCACTATGGCCCAGCAAATACTACGCAGTGTCACTCACAGCAGGAGCAAAGGACCCAAGTGCTGTACATTCACCAACAATGCACAGTTATTTACCTCACTGCTGAATCTATGATGGTACTGAAAGAAATTTTAGCAAACTACAGACTGGGTGTGGTATCACACCTCTGTATAGGTCCACAGCAGTTACCACAACTATAGCTTTCTGGAAATCTAGATAACCTTCCCAAAATAGACCCTGACTGGATGACAGGACACTCAATCCAAGGGAAAAGGAAGCTCTGATTATGACTTTTACATTTTGTCAGAGATATTAGTCACAGTCTTACCACCTGATCTGAGCATGCTACCAGCAGGCTTGGAGGTGGGCATGTTTCCATGAGGGACCTGAGCTCTGTTTAATGGGTACTTTCTATCATTAACAACCCTACCTCAGAGATGTGATTAGCACAGCAAAATTCAAATCATAACAGAGCAGTAAGACCTGTTGGATGCAGATACAGTAGGGCCACAAGACCCATGGCTTTTTAGGTTATAAGACCATCTTCGTGTATTTTTGTGTATCTTTACATGCAGCGTACAGCACAGAGCAGCAAGAGGGGTTCTGGGAGACTGCCATTTCTAACAAGGAATTTCTTTAAGTTCATGAATAACTGTACTTGGTAAGTACTTCTTTAGGGCAGAAGTAGTGCTCCCGAAGTCTGTGCTATCACTGCATCAGCAGCACCGTAAATCTGAATAGTGCAGTTCTCTCAGCCAGAGATATCATTTACTGCCACATTGCCACAGAAATGCCAACATGGTGAGGCAGAGCAGCACTGGACAAAGACAAGGCACATTTATTTCATCGGTTTGATTTTTTTTTTTTTTAAAAAGAAAAGCATTACTGACAATTCTTACATCATTTGGGTTGTATAAGGCTGTCTTCTACATGCTGCAAATGAACACTACTTCCTACTCATATTGTCAAGACAGCAGCTGTCAGGTCAGAAAGCAATTCGGCATTTAAAGTTTCCCCCCCACCTCTACAGTTTGGGCAAGTTGTTTCCAGCCATATTTTAAAATAAACCCTGAACGAGGTGCACTTTGAGCAATTGGTTCATGAAATGACAGTGGCCAACAGGAGAGCCTGCTGCATGCAGGGCCCGAGGGCTGACCCCTACCAGCACCCCAAAGCAGCAGCAGCTTTGCCCCAGTGTCATTCCTGACCTCCCTGGGACACTCAGGAGGCGGTGACAGGAGGTTGTCCTTCTCACCACTGTCCTTCGTCTCACCTGCAAAGATGAGCTAGGTGTGCTGAGCACCAAGTGGCTCACACAGCCCCTCAAGGCCAAATCTGGCTCCTTCACCAAAAGCCCCCAGGTGACTCAGGAAAAGTTTGAATGCTTCAGCCGGCCATTTGGCATCAAAAGGGAGAAATGTCCTTGTGGGCACAAGTGACAATCTCTTGGCCAGTAAACACCCACATACGTACTTTTTACATGACAAGTTCGTCTACCTCAACAGCTAGGTAAGACCGTGGCAACGGCTTTCAGCAAGTTTTGCTTTTTAACACTGCGAAACAGCAGGATCAATCTTGTTATGCCTTGGCTGGTGCTAATTTGAGGCCTGACTCCCGACAGGAAAGAAGAGAGAAGAGAGAAGAAAGAAGTGTCTATTAGAAGAAACTACTGAGATGAGTTCAACAGTGCGAAGGCAAAAGTATTTTAATCCCCAGAAGAGACCCCTGCTCCCGCACAAAAGCCCATGCAGAGGCTTATACCAAGTGAGAAGTACTGCACATTATATCTTTTTACCACTTATGAATAGCAATACTGTAACAAGCTCTTTAAAACCTCTTAGAGTCTCCTCTGATAGACATGAGAAATAGGCTTCGTGTACAAAGCTGCTTTCCTCCCAGGAACTGTCACTTTATCCCTATATTGTAAAACATTAACTTCCCAGAAGGGGCAGATGGGAAGAGGCGAGATCAGTGTCTCTTCTCTGTATCATGTTCAAGAGGCCAAACTTCACCCTTCAAATATGAAACTCACTCTGCAGCTCATTTATTTACCTATCTCAAAGCAGGTCATGACACCATATTTCAAGCACGACCCCAGACACCGAAGGCTGTCATATTTGTCTCTCAGCACAGGTAAGAAACCCACAAGCCAGCTCCTGAAAACTCAGCAAACTTCTTGGCCTCAACAGGCATGCTGTAAGGACATTACTGAAAATCAGCAGATCTACCAGCTTCTGATGCCTGCCATGAGCTCTGCTGAGCCCATGCAGCCGGGAGAAGGAGACCTGGATTAAATTCATCTGTGAGCAACATCTCTAGACTGTTTGCTTCACAAGTTTCAATTAGTCCCAGCTGCGCAAAGCCACGCAGGACAGCACTGTGGCACAGCTATCCCAGTCCGCAGGGCCTTACCGAGCCAGGACACAAGGGGCTGGGAGGAAACAGCCAGTAAGACATGGCCACTTCTCACGCAGACACTTGCTCACTCGATTACTGGCCGTGCCACCACTTTAGACATGCTGTCTCCCCACCCAGAGAAGGCCCAAGCATAAAAGTTTCAAGTTTGTCTCCCTGGCTGGAATCAGTGCTATAAATAATAATGACAACAATAATTTGGTAGTAGTTAAATCAGATTTCGTACTGTCTGATTTAGTACTTAAATCAGACAGATTTCCTCTATCAGAAATTCTCTAGCTATTCCTTAGGTGAAGGAAAACCTAAAACATGCAAGTCAACCAGGAAAGACTGAGCCTGAAAAGAGCCTACAGGAATATCTGGGAGGCACGAATCTCTCCTGTTCACCTCAGTAAGCTATTAATGAACGTGTACAGTAATGAACATTTAACTTTAATTACTGCAATGATTTCATTTCACAGGTAAGAAGGGGTGACAGTTTTACTACACCATGCATCCCAGGCTTATGCTTACTGGATATACTGTTACCTCCCCACCTCTGAAGGAAGCAAGCCTCAAGACCCTAACAGGGCTCTCGGTCACATTCAGACCCCAGGGTGGGGAACAAGAACTGTCCCTCAATATCTGCACAGCCTGCGGTCCGCTCATTGATCCCTCTGAGGAGGGGTTAGCGTGATAGGCTACAATTGGGAAGAGTCATCACTCTCAGACCTGATCTTCCTACCTACAGACACCAGAGGGGTGGGTCATGATAGAAATATGAGCTTGCACCCATTGGAGAAGGGAACAGCTTCAGCTGTCCATCGGCAGGAAGAGAAACAACGTAGTGACTCCACCACCAGAAAAGGACACCTAACTATACAGAGCCCTCCCATTCAGCAAGCCGGAGAGTAACACCCAGCACATCAAACTCAACGGGTAGTGGTTGACCATCAAAAGAAATTGGCTTAGATTATTTTGAAGCAGATGTGTTCATTCCTTAGAACTTCCCCCTGGCTTCTCCCCTCAACTGCAGAAGTAACCCACGTTAACAGAGTAGCTCTCTGTCCCCCTCTTGTGATAGGACCAAGAGGACTTTAAAACTACTCAAGGGAGGTAATATTAAAAGAGCGCATGGCCTTCAGGGCACGTACCACAGCTTGGGTTTTGGGACTTCTTTTTAAGCCAAAGGTTCAACCCCTGCTTCTGACAACCAAGTCAGTGTCCCACTACATATAAAATATTTCCCCTCACCCTGCACCATGAAAGGCAAAAAAACCCGCAGTATGACAATCATTTCCCCTCACAGCCTGTGTGCAATACTGCCCATCTCGGCTCTGGGCCCCACTGACTGCTCCTAGATGTATTAGCCAGATATTGGCATAAAACTGGAGATAGGGATCACAGTCAGGCAGATCTTTTGAAAAGGAAGAAACTTCCCTCCTTAAAGGCACAGAGCCTGGTCTTCAGATAAGCCATCCATCCCTCACACCCCAGACCAAGATTACATTCCTCTCTTTTGTTGAAATGTAAGCTCACACACCATCAACTCTCTTTCAACTAAATGCCCTTGTTTGCATGCTTTAATTCTCGTGCTGTCTACTCTCACCTCCGAAGTCTCTCCAAGCGAGGAAACCAGGAAACCGCTGACAGCGGCTTTATAGCTATCACCTTCAATTAACTCATCAGACTCCAGGGGAAAGACTGCTCAGCGGCACCATTTCAGACAGCTATGAACAGCAGAAACGGAAAACCCTTCATCTCGAAGCAGAGGACGGGAGAAGGAGAGGGGCTAAAGAGGAAGAAGAATCTGCTCACTGGTGTGCCCTCCTTCCAGAAAGCCCCACACCTCGGGCTACATTATATATATTAATATATCTTCTATGCATAAATAAGGAATATCCTCCCCTTTAGTATGGAAGGCATGGAGATTCTCCTGCCTGCTTGCACCTCCGGCAAAGCAAGGTGGGATCCGAAACGCGAGCCCAGAGCGAAGGAGCAACTGGCCAGGAAGAGCAGCAGGAGCCTGCTGCACCCCGAGGTGCCCCTGCCATGTTAGCACGAGTGGTGTTTCAAATTCTGCTTTACTGTTGCCTGATGAAGTGACTAAAACGGAAATGTTTCGGGGATTAGGATTCCAGAGTGATCTAATACAGGATGCTTTTGGTTTAAAGAAGGAGGGGGGGAAAAAAGCCCCATAACTAGAGAGCGGCGAGGCTGGAGCTCCTCCTGAACTCTCCCCCCCCACCGCCACCCTTTCGGTTTAAAGGAAAAAAAAAAAAAAAAAAAAAAAGGGCCGAATGTTACCATTTTTGGACATGAGCTCCGCGCAAGCCCTGCCCTAAACCACACCATTCAAACGAGAAGCCAGTCACCGTCCCGCCGCCGGGCCGGGGCAGCCCGGCGGGGATAGCGGAGGGGGGACCCGCCGCCGCCGTGGCCCCCCCCGGGGCGCACCTGCGGGCGGGCTGCGCGTGACAGGGCGGACATCTGTTGCTGCGGGGGGACCCGCCGCGGCACCTCCCTCCCTCCCTCCCTCCCCGCCATCACCTGCCCGCTCCACCCGCCGCCGCGGCCCCCGCCGCCTCGCCACGCCTCGCCAGCCCCCGGCCAGGCGCGCACCGGCCCCGCCGCGGCCGGTGGGGGCGGCGGAGCCGGGTCCCGGCAGCCTCGCGATGTGTGTGTGAAGGGAGGGGAGGAGGGGGTCACCCACCTTCCTCTGCTGCTTCTCCCAGGCCGGGTCGAGGAGCAGGTCCCGGTCCCAGTCCTCCTCCGGCTGCATGTAGTCGTTGGTCTGCTGCGGGTCGTAGTGATCCATGGCGGCTGCTGCGACGGCGGCCCGTGCCTGTACCTGTCCCCGTCCCGTCCGTCCCACTGTGCCCGGCCCCGCGGCCGCTCAGCCCGAGCAGGCGGCGGCGGCGCCCGCTCCCACCTCTCCGCCTCAGCCGCGCGCACCACGGCGGGGGCGGGACGCACCGCACCGCCCCCGCCCGCCTCCGCGCCCTCTCATTGGCCGCCACCCGCCGCCGAGACTGCATTTCACAACCACAGCCCGGCGCTCATTGCGCGCCCACCACGTCCGTCATGGCGCCCGGGCCGTCGCGATAGGCGGGAGCTGGCTCATCCGTCCCTCCCCCAGCACCTCCTCGCACCTCCCCCGCGGCGGCAGCGGCTGAGGCAGAGGGCGGGCGGACGAGCCGGACGAGGGGCGGTGGGGATGGTGCCCGCTGGGACGGGGCGATGCGGGGCAGCTCAGTGCTTCTTTCGGGGCATTTTTCCCACAACGCCCCCGCGGCGCGGGTGCGCGGGAGGCCGTAGCGGGAGCGGGCCCCTCACAGATGCGCCCTCACGGGCGGGGCGGCCGAGCGGTGCCGGGGGGCGGCGGAGCTGCGCGGGTCAGGGCAGCGTTTTGTCGCCGGGAGGATGTTTCCGTGTGACACAGCTGGCGGCCCCTGGTGCCGGCCCTGCCGTGAGGGTGTGCGGTCGCAGGTCTGCAGTCCCGCCGCCACCCCGCGCGAGATACAGCCGGTCACGCAGGTGTGCCCCCGCCTAGGGTGACAAAAAATAGCTATTTTCGCTTGTTCCCGGCTGGTAGCCGCTGGTCAAGGTTAGGATTGCCGGTGTGCGTGGTGGCACAGGGTGACCCTGCTCGCAGCGTGCTGCGCCACGCCGCCCAGGCACGCCTGCCGCTTTCCGCCCGCAAATATCCCGTTTAACGAGAAAACGCTAAGCTTAACGTACATTTGGCTCATCTAGCAGCTTCCTAGGTGAGAAACGCAAACCGTCAAGGAGTTTACTGACACACAAATGCCTGACGTGGGTTTCTGTCAGTTAAACAAGTAGAGAGGGGAAAAAAAATGACAATAGGATTATTAGTTTCCCCTGGTAGTCTCAGTGGGAAGCAGGATGGTATCTCTCTCAAGAGTGAGAGGAAGCCCAAAGACACCATCCAGGGCAGAGCGAGCCCATGTCCCAGTTCATCCAGATTCAGAGGAAACAGAGAATTTCTAGTCCATGAATGTGGGGGAGAGGGATGCTGAGAATGCAGTGGAAGGATGCTGCAAAGCATCAGGATGAAACGAGCAGAAATGCTCAACATCAGGCAGAATTTAGCCCCAAATTACACCTGTGAGCTCCTCTTCCAAAAGAAAGGAATTTGCTTTCTGCTTCTTACAAACATTAGAGGTGAAATTGGGTATTTTCTTTCATTTCTTGGCATAACTGTGCAGACCATAACGGATGGATGCTCTGTGTGGTCCTCCGTCTTCATGCGTCATATGATGCTCCTTGTGTATGCTTTCAGACTTCATAAACACAAATATAATTATCAGAGTTGAACTGTTCAGAGACTTGTATTTACCCTGCCATGCATCACTCAGGGTAGAAAGATTATTTAAATATGTTAAGTACAGTAATATCCATGATTTTCAAAAGCAATGTGAGATGTCTCCCTTTTGAGACCATTTGGGAAACCAGGCCACTCAGGGCATCCCAGGTCAGCGGAGCCAAATCTGAGGAATCCAGGAGTACCAGGCGCTTTGGAAATCCTCCTGGATGTGTTTCATGATGAAGTGCTGGGGAATGCAAAATAGTCCTATCACTCTGGAGAGATGGTAGTGGGCTTGAAAGAAACTTCACTGTTTGGCACTGCAGAGAGGTGCAGATGATGATGGCTGTTTTTTTGACAAGCAGAGCAGAGGAGTTTACACCGGGGAAATAAGTAAATCATCAGGGTTTGAAGAGAAAAGGACAATTTTTATTTCTTATAACAATTTGATGAACACCCCACAACAGAAGCTATGAACCAACAGCCTGATCACATGATAGTTTAGAGATAAGAAACGTGTTGTCCCAAAATTTTCCTACCTTCTAGTTTTTCATATTTATCAGGACACTTCCAACCCGAGGAATCTGGAAGAATATGGGAATTGGCAAGAGCTGGGGAATCTGAAGGAAAGGCTGAGGGATTTGGGTCTCTTCAGTCTGGAAAAAAGACGACTGAGGGGGGATCTTATCAATACTTATAAATACTGAAAGGGTGGGTGTCAGGAGGATGGGGCCAGGCTCTTTTCAGTGGTGCCCAGTGACAAGACAAGAGGTAACGGGCACAAACTTGAGCATCGGAAGTTCCACCTAAACATGAGAAGGAGCTTCTTTACTTTGAGGGTGGCAGAGCACTGGAACAAGCTGCCCAGAGAGGTGGTGGAGTCTCTGTCTCTGGAGACATTCAAAACCCGCCTGGATGTGTTCCCGTGCAACCTGCTCTAGGTGACCCTGCTCTGTTAGGGGGGTTGGACTAGATGGTCTCCAGAGGTCCCTTCCAACCCCGATCACTCTGTGATTTTGTAAAGCAAAGGGAGGAGGGAAGCAAACACATTCCTTGAGAAAAGTCTTGAGCTTTGTATTTTAAGGCAGGGGTCCTATCGTATTGCTTCCCCAGATTTGTAGTTTAAAAGCCCATTATTGAAAACCACTTTTCACACCTCCACTAATGTGGCGAGAGCTCTCGGCTGCCATTCAGTGAGTGAGGATTTTCAGCATTTTCCAGGAGATGCTCAGCACCATGGAGATCCAAGCCCTAAGACACGCGATGGGTTTCTGTGAGGCTGAGTCTTCTGCATGCTGCCGTTTTGGTTCTTTGGAGTTGAGTTTCAAAGCATCTGTCCCCATAGTCATAATGTTATTTTCTTAGCTGTGTAAAATACACCTAGTCATCCCTCTTACAGAGGTTGGTGGTAATATAAATTGAAAAATGTTATTAACTGCCAGTATCAGCAATCCTATACATTTACCTATCTCTTCTTACACGGGGCAGAGAATGGATTAGTTATTTAATGTACAACACCAGTGCAATAAAATGTAATAAAATCAAGAGCAACTGTGAGGTTTCTAGTGTATTAGAGCCTCTCTCCTAATTGTCCCTCTTATTTGTATTTCTAACTTCACGATCCTCACTTATTAAAATTCTTGCCTGGATTTCTGGGAAATCCTTAATTTTTCACTCCTCACCCCATACCAATCCTTGGCTTTTCATGGACTCCTTAACAAAAGTGAGAGAGTGTTCTTGGCCAGAGTTTTGTGAACTTACGGGCAGTACTCAGGAGGGAAAAAAAAAGATTGTTTCTAAACTTGGGATAGTTCCCGGATCCACTTGACCCTTGCCCTTGCAAAGAATCGTACCAGCACCACGAAGAGGAAGAGATGAGCTCGCAGTGGGAGAGGGAGGCACAGCAGCAGCAGGAGCTACAGAAGCCGGTGCTGCTGATGGGAGAGATGTCTGTAACCACAGCAGTACTCTGCTTTTCCTTATTTAGTCTCCTAGAGTTCTCCTCCGTACAAGATCGCTGCTGATTTCCTTGGGTGTTATTCCAACCTTGCTGGACCAAGGGGCCTCCAACAAGGTCTTTCCAATCCAATGAAGGGAGAGTGGGTTTTTTTGTAGGGCAGCAGGCAGAGCCACCGTGGGAACGGTTGGACGTACATCCCACTTCTTCAGCCTGTAACATGAAAAGAGGAAGGAGCCCAAGGGCATTGGGGTATTTCTGGTTACTGTTTGCTACTCTTTCTCTTTGTGCTTTGCATATTAGCTACAGGTCACAAGCTTCCCTGGGGAGATATCTGCTTTCTTGCCAAGAACATCCATAAGCTTCTGTAATGAGGCCTGGCAGGTGAGCTCGGTCACCGTACAACAATGAACAAGGCTGTGTTGAAGTGGCCCTTGACTTTTGTTTTGGGAAGTCTCACAGCCAAGTTTCAGCGATTATATACTGCAGATACACAAAAGCATTGTAGCTCTGGGATTTAGCACTTAAATTTGAACTGCATGTTGTGCTCTTACAGTAAAGGGTTCAACAAGTTACACTCTTTTTCATCATTTCCACTTCCCTGGTCCAGGACACATTACCAGTCAAAACTCTGAAAAAAGCACCTCTGAAAAGCAGACTTTAATTTGGTGGAGTTCAGTGGGATATTCCGTGCTTCATAGGAGACTAGGGAGGAGGGGCCTCATGACTAGAGATTGGGTAAAACTTGTGCTTTTAATAAGTGCCATGGTCATCCAGGGATAGCTGGAAATGAGGCAAAAAAAGGAACAACCAAGGCAGGGATGCTGTGTTTGGATGAGAGGAAAAGGAGTCCTGAAGGAAGCTCCCAAGTACAAAATATTTCTCTCCATCAGGGCCTCTTCATACTTGTATTCCTCTTCCACCCTGCCTTCACCATCCTAAGTCCTCTTTCCCTTTATTTTCCTTTCTATTTACCTGAACTTCCAAAATCCTCTCCCCAGCCCTGCACCCTGGAGCTAATGTGGCTGCTGGGACAACCCCTTCTTCAGGTACTTGTGCAGTCTCCTCCCACTGACTGGGGGTCAGCCGTGCTTGTTCAGAACACAGGCTTTAAGGTCAAAGTGACTTAGAGAGCTGTCTCCACGCAGTAAGCACTTGCTAATACTGTTTGAAGCTTGTCATTTTGTGAAAATGATGATTATTTTTTTCCTCCTGTAAGAACATTGATTTTCCTTTTCTAGCAGAATGTACCCTAGATTGCTCTTTTTGCTTTCACATTGTCACTTAAGCAACAACGGGATCAAGAATTATACACCCAGGCCCATATTCCTGTTATGTACGCACTGTGTCTACTTTCATCCTGCAAGGCAAATTGAATACCAACATATGAGAAGTACCCACATATTTCTTTTTGTTTCCTCCCTTCACTGCTGAAGAGGAAGGTGTTTGCTGCTTGGAAGTGCACAGGAGCATCATGTGCAAGCGAAACAGGCTCAACTCAGGCAGCTGCTGAGCTGGTCCTGCAGAGGGACATAGAGGCTAAAATCAGACAATAGTACCTGACCTACAGGGTCACGTTACATACCCATGTATGTACAGCGAAATCACCTCCCCGGTGGGGTTGGCATCCTTATTCTATGGTCATGGGCACAGAGACTGTACTGAGGGGCAGCTCTTTGTGGGCTTCTTTGCTCAGCCCTTTTGATTTTCTGTGTCAGTCTTGAAAGGACATCCCTGGCACAGTACCTCTGTCTGGCCCAAATGTCAAGGAGGCTCGGGAACCAGAGATGCTAAAGACAACAGCATTTTCCATGTTCCTACACAAGTCAGAGGCTGGATTGAAGTATAGAAGAGAGCATGCTTCCAATTGGAGATCACAAGCACACAAATCCCTGACAACTGGTATATCCATGTACTAACCAAAGGCTTGATCCAGGCCACACTCAGTGCAGTCTCTTCTGGCTGAGGCAGCTTGAGGGGCAGGAGAAGCCATGGTGCATCAGGGGCTGCAGCAGGGACCCACCTCCACGAGCAGAGCTCCAAAAGGTAGATCCAACCTGTGCCTTCCACATGGCCATGGTGGTGAGAAAGCAGGAGAGCCTGCTTACTTCTGGGGACTGCAGATGAAATCCAGGCTCACTTGTTCCTGGTGCCGCCAAGGGGGAAACTCAAATTTGAATCTCTTGTTCTCACTCTCTGGCTGAGTGGAGCTTGCCAGATGATGTGCCCATGCCTCGCAGATGCAGGAGGCAGAATTTGTTGCTTCTCTTGCTTCCCAGGCACAAAAACTGGCCATGGAGCAAGTGTGACAGGCTTTGGAGGCAAGTGTTATGAAGTCTTTCTGGAAAGGGAACAGCAGCGAGATGGTAGCGGGAAGGCAAGCACAGGGATTAGTCTCTTTCCAGCTCCACCCTTGCCCTCACAGAAAATCTTATGAGAGAGTCACTGAACTTTCAGATCTGTCATTATTTAGCCCCAGCTTAAAAACTTCACTTAGAAACCCTTTCCTTCACTTTGATGTTCTCCATAATTGCAGGTCTGCGATTTTCTAGGACAAAGTTTGGAAAAAGTAGCCCTCCCCCATGTCCAAGTATCACTTGTACAGCGGCATCCTCAGGCTGTTTTCAAGCAGAACCCCTTTCCGGCCACAGCTTGGAATTACTTTCCCGAGAGCAAGCCAACAAACGTTTCATTTCTTCTGCGGAGAGCGGCTTCCTCATCGTACTTCAGCAACAGCACCAGCTTCCTTCCCGCATGGCTCTGCCGCTAACCTGCGAGCCTAACGTTGGCCAGAGCAGCAATAGCCATTGCCATGCCATCCACCACTGCTCTGGGATGCACTGGGTCCGTTACAGTTACAGCTGCTACTGTTAGGGCATGCAACAGTAGGTTATGATTGTTGCAATAGTGTGTCAGCAATCCCTGCCTGATCAAAACCACCACTACACTCAGGTATGCTTAGAGCAATGCGCTTTTGGGGATGCTTGACCAAGCTTTCATGTGCCATCTCAGTGGTCTGTAGCCACCTGGAGACCTCAGGCTCCACCATCCATGGTGCGGTTTTCCACAAGAGAAGAATCCCTGGGAGGGAATCTCTAGGGTATGTGAAGCTGCCATGGGTCTGCTCCACTGGGCCTGCCAAGGATAATGGCTCAGAAACGGATTACCGGAGAGCTCAGTGCTCTGGTCACGCGGCCACTCCATCCCTGACAGGCTGCTTATGCAGTGGCTGCAGAGAGCTGGTGTCAGACCTGGTCATGCATGAAGTTCATCGGCTCACAATTTTTGCTCCCTGCATGACGCAGGCCTGGGATGATCCCACAGGGGGAATCACGGAGGGTGATGGATGGTAGAAATCGGATACAATGCAAAATCCGATACAAGCAGGCCAGGCAGCTACTGCAGTCTTTGGTTCTAGGTGGAGGAGTTCGTGGTGTGAGATGAGCTAACTTTGCAGTGCATTGCTTTTCAGGCTATGTTAGTTACATATGCAGGGCAAACACAGAAAACCAGATATGAACAGATCTGGAGCAGGCTGTACTGTGAGCGGCCGGGGAATGCTGAGCAATTGCAACAGCACGGCAAGGTATGTGTGCTATGCAGGCCAGTGTAACTCCAGAGCAGCAGCTCTCTCAGGCCTTCCCCAGGAAATCCATGCCCAGAAGTGCACATACACAGCAGTGTCATTTATAGGACATGAGAATGAAACCTTCTGTTCCCCTCAGCATTTGTAAGGCTGTGGATGGAGTGCTCTGTCTGGCTCTGGGTGCCAGTTTTTAAGAAAGATACGCATCGGTTGGAGAGAGTCCAAAGGAGAAGTAACAAGAAGGCTGAGAGGTCTAGAAAATCTGACCTTTGAGGGGAGGCTCAAAAAAGCAGACTTGTTTAGTCTAGGGAAGAAAAAACTCAAGTGAGACACAGTAGCAGACCTCAAATATGTAAGAGTTTACTGCAAAGCGGAAGACAACAAACCATTTGCTGTAGCTGCCAGAGAATCAGCAAACAGTCAGGATAGCAAAGCACTTGAGTAGTCCACCAAAGGAAGCTGCTGAATCTTCACTGTTGGAGGCTTTAAATAACAAGCAGGACAGCTACAAGAAAGGCTAAACTTCAAGTACAACTGATCCCACCACGAGTCCAGAGGATGAACCCTGTGTCATCTTTTGGGATCCCCTCCAGCTCTGTTTCTTAGCCCTGCAACACACCAGCTTCAGAGGGTAAGACAGTACCATGAAGCAGTACGACATGTTGCACACAGAGAGACTAATGGTGGAAGAAAAGCTTTTACAGCTGAAGTCATGTACAAATGTAAAATCAGACATGTGGAACCTGACCTAGACAGTCCCATCAGGTGCCCATGCGTAAAGCACATTGCAGCATGACTGCAGCAGGAACTTGGCTCAGCTGAGAGAGGTGACTAAGGTGAAAGAGGCTGTGGGGAAAAAAAAATATAACCACACATTTACGTACACTTACATGGACAAAAACTTCCAGCTCTCTCATAAAGGAAGTGGTAGTTCTCTCTTGTGTTACAGCTACCAGCAGAATTCACCACCAGTACTCCAAATGCTGAGAGGAGATGCTTCATTCCTAGTTTTGACTTTCAAATGCACCTCTCATGGCATCTCCATCTCCTCATGCTTTTAGCATCAATTGTTTATTTCAGTAGCAAGACATGTCACAGTGACAGCAGACTGCAAACTATATTCACAATCCATGCTTGGGTATGAGGCCACGATGGCAGATAGTTCATAAAGGGCTAAGAAAATGCACGTCCATGTGACTGAAGTGAGGCCCACCCTCATCATTAGTGCACCAACAGGACATAATTGCTCTTAATATTAGGGGAAGGGGGTGGGTTAATGCTTACCTGTTAGCTGTGACCTTCAGGGTGCTAATTGAGGCTCCTGTAAGATCATCTAGTGCTCCAAAGGCTGCCCTGGGAGATCAGGGAGAAAGAGCTGAGCTGCAGGTTTTTGGTGTCTTCTGTACTATGCCAAGCCACCCACCTCCACCACTAGCAGAGGTGGCACAGCTTAGCGCAGTGTGGAGGAAGAGCTCACTCCTTTCAGAAAAGTGGTTGGTACAGCTGAAAAACACACCAACAGCCTTCCAGGCATGCCAGCTTATTCTCAGCACGCAATGGCCCAGCAGTGAGAGGGGAACATGATGCCGAGTCAGTGAGGCTGGCATCTGAAGTCAGACTTGTCTCAGAAGCGGAGCAGGACCTACACGCTGAGCCTAAAGCCGCTGCTCGATTAACTTACCTTCCCGAAGTACACTTGCTGGAGCCCATCGTATAAGGAGGGATGGCTAAAGGCTTTGCTTGAAGAAGCACCTTCATCCCACTTCTCTGGAGAGCACAGGGAGCACCTGGGTGGTCGGCAGCCTGCCTGCCTCCACAGAGCAGGTTAAGCTCTTGTGCTCCGCAAGCACAAACTGCTGCATAGCAGCAACTATGGGTTATGCATGCGTTCTGCGCAGAAAATTATCTTGTGTTCATTATGCTTTTCTCCTAACTGCCTCATTCTCCTTGCTGTTTCTTCCCCGTGCAGTGGGAGCAACCGTGCGCACCTACCTCAAACCAAACTGCGCCGTGCAAAGTTACCGCCTACATCTGAGAGCTTCTTATTTGGGAAGCAGCAGCAAACCTCATACCTATTTGCAGTAGCTCTGCTGTCAGGAAGGGGACACTTGTAGAGCAATACATCCAGTAGCGTGAAACGGAGTTGGGCAAAGACACACAACAAGCGAGGAAATGCTGGTGGGCAACAGCACCCAGCAGGGGCAGCCACTCAGCAAGAAAATGAGATAAGCTGCTCTCCCCAGCTTCCTTTAATCTCTTCTCTAGTAGGATTTCCCCCTCCTCCCCATCTTCTCATGTAATGTACACCTGTGATTTTGCTTGTAAGAGGAGGCTCCAAATAAGCAGTGCAAGCCCTGGGTTTCCCTGTGGTGCTTTGCCTCTGTTGGTTTTTCTGAGACGTGACCACCTGCTTGTGCCTTCCCTCTAAGCCCGCTGTGAAACTAGCTTTGAAACACAGCAAGTAAAGAGGGATATGGGAAATGCAGACAGTGGCACTTTCAGGCCAAGGGAAGGAGGCCCTCGGGGCAGCCCAGCCACCGCCACGTTCAGTCTGGCCTGCTGACTGTATGCACACCCCACCTCTGCTCTCTGTGGCTGTAGCCCAGCAGTCAGGGGCAGGGCTCGGAAGTCATCCTCGCTGTTTAGAGAGTTTGCCCCATAAGCAGGTCCTCCCCCATTCCCTAAGAGCTCCTCCCAGGTCATCCTGCTATCCATTTATTTATTCTGCCTTTTTTTTTTTCCCCCTGAGAAAGCCTCAGCTATTTCCTCAATAGCAGAGAGGGGCTGAGGAATAATAAATAGCATGAAGTGGGGGAGCAGACTTCACATTAAGCCTGAAGTCCACCTGTCAAGACATCACTCTCATGTCTGTTGTTGGACCAACCAATTAACCCACGTGGGTACATGATTCTTTCCTGACCTTTAGGAAATCAGCAAAAAGATCTAGAAAATGCTACTTCGGCTTTCTTTTTTTGTCAGGGCAGTCATCAAGTGGAGGCCTTCCCTGCAGTTGTGCTCCTGTCATGGGAAGGGCAGATGCTCTCCCATGAGCGGTGCCTGGGGATCAAACTGCGGGCTTTTACATGACATCATTTGAAGCTTTAAACAGGGGTTTAGTGCAATTGCTGCCCAGCCCAGCAGTCGGTGACCTGAGTGGGTTGCCCTGGATAAGCGATGCACACAAGCCGGACCACCACAGCACTCGTGGGCTGGCCTCACTGTTACCCACGCTGTCTCTCCCCAGCTCCAGCAGTGGCCAGCACCTGGAATGGGGACAGGAGCCAAGTGCCCCTGGTCATCCTGGCGGGTCATGCTAGCCCTCCACCCCCAATGTTTCCCCTGCCCTGGGCTGTGCCTGGCCCCAGGGTGCCTGGCCGGGAGCCTGAAGGTTTTCACAGCCATCTACGGTAAGGCTGGCTCCCGTGGGCCAGCTCACCCCCCCGCTGCAGCACGGCCGCCGGGAAGGAAAGGTGGAAACCTTCCAGCCTTGCATGGAGTACGGCGGCAGCCAAGCAGCAGCGGGGGCGATGCCATCCCGCTGGCTGGGGGGTCCTAGGCCTGCTTGGTGCTGGCTCCCCCGGGCGGCTCCTCTCCCCATCCCTCCCTCGTACAGCGCCCGGCTCATCCGTGGCCCCCACCGGGCTCTTTCCCCAGCTGAAGTGGGAGGCTGTTAGGACCGAAGCTGAAAAATGGAGGGCCAAACTTAAGCTGGGGGCAAGAGGAAGAAATAGCGAGTGGGGAGTTTGGGGGTGTGCTGACTGCTCCGGATATCTGTGCTGTTTAAATAACTGTCTGTGTAGAGATGTGCTGCTTTATATTGCCCTCCAGCACCCAGGCGGAAAGCGGTGGTGCTTTCCTCCCTGGAAAGTGAAAGCTGCCCTTTACAGCTCCTCTGGGTCTTCCCCTGCTGAAACAGGAGAGGTGCTTGTTAATATAAAGGAAGATGTGGTTTTCTCTTGTGTAATGGCCAACAGCAAACTCACCATCACTATTCCTGGTCAAAAATAATCCGAACATCCCTACCCCATCCTTTTCACAGGGCAGAAGTGGTTTCAGCACTTGCACTTTCAACTGGCAGGGAGGCAGCCTGTGGGGGCAAAAGGCTCCAGGAAGCGAAGAGCACGTGTGTGGGCATTCAAGAGGGAGAACAACGCTGCCATGGTCATGGTCATGGTCGTGGTCAGGAAACTCATAACCATTCATGCTGCTATAGATACAAAATGGAGTCTTTTAAGTGTCAGAACTGCTGCATCTCAGGTTTCTGTTGCCTGTGTGCTGGAGGCCAGGGCAGGAGGTCTCTGACCCCATGTATTTACTGAGAGCAGGTCTAGGAGGGCTTGGCAGCGTTAGGGGTGTAGTTGGAGTCCCATCGCAGGCAGAAGGGTTCTGGCCTTGGGGTGACACAGTGGGACCCACTCTCTCCTTGCTCCAGGTGAGGGAGGGCCTTGGGAAGAGGTTGCCGCAGCCTTGGCACGTGCCTAGCACCGCTCCTCTGTCACTGAATCACTATCCCCATCTCATCTGTCCTACGCAAGCCTTGGCCCATAGCAAACATCTACTTTTCTTTCATTTGTAGGGACAAGTTGAAATCAATTTCCATGAAAAGTGCCTGGGAATGGCTACAGGTATGAAGCCCAGCCTCTCTGAAGCACACCCCCAGTGTCATCTCCCCATCCCCAATCAGCAATGGGCTACCTCATGGAGTCATATCTTCCAGACGAGCGAACCTCACAAAGACAGAAAGGCAGAGCAAAAGGCCCTGTTTTCCAGCAGTCTCATGGCGGCAGCTGTTGCCTGTCCTTTGGAGGAAGAGAGCCAGCCTCACCTGAAGAGGTGGCCCTGTGGCTGTTGTGTATCCTGATGCCTGACCACAGCATTTTTCCACTCAGTCGAGGTCAGTTCTCCAGCCAAGACGCTTGTTACCATGGTCTCCTCCTCCACCTTAGCATTTTAGTGATATGCACCCTGGTATGTCTTTCTTTTGACCCACAGCTCTGAGAAGCTGACCCCAGCCAGGCACCACTGCCTCAAAGTCATTGGACAAGAAGAGAGGACATCCCCATCCAGGGAAGAGAGAGATGATGAGAAGGAGCCACAAGGTCAGTGGCCACAAGGCCTCTTTCTCCTAATCACTCATCTCTAGCTTTTTTTTTTTAAAAAAAGACCTCATCTCACACTGTATTTTTACTGCAGTAATTCCTGTGATAACTGAGCTTGCAGGTATTTGGAAGCAGAGCTATAGATGGGGCCAGAAAGTCTCCCATGGTTGATGGCAGTGCACAGACCCTGGTGCAGAAAAAGGCATCATGGATTTTTCTCTTGCAGTAACCATTGCACAGGTTATGTACATTGTACCCAAAGTGTTATGGCTGCAGAAGCTGAACTAATGAAGCATGAGGAAGCATGAGCCTTGGAAAGGTTCCTTGTACTGTTGTGGTAAAGAGCCACAGGCACTCTCTACCCTCCCTCGTAAGGGTGAGCTAGAAAGAGCAGCTTTCAGGTACTGTGTCAGCCAGGATTTTGAAAAGTAGTGATGAAAATAGAAGCCTGTGAAGAAAAAGAAAGAGACCTGGTCTTATTGGAAGACTCAGCAGCTCTGGGGCTGAGGTGGGTTTGTGGCACCATCCTGCTCTTCTGGACACCCCTCTGTCAGCTGCCGTCTCTGGGATACAGTGTTCACAGTGCTGCGGTCCGGCAGAGAGGAGTTGGAGATGCTAAGATACTAATATTTTGTGAAATATCCTGATTATTTCTTATGAGGTCCCGTTCCAGGTCCTTTGCTGTCATAGATGAATTTAGATGGTTCTTGAGATACCCCATGGGCTATAGCCCTAGATTATAATCTGTCTGTCTTTAGAGCAACATCCACATAAAAGAAAAACCCTTGTGGCATTGTCTGCCTGACTGTTTGTGAAGGCAGTTCGTTTCTTTTTGAATGGTAAGTGGTTTCTGAAGGGGAAAATGTGAAAAAATCAAGAGGGCTGCCACTTGTGTAAAATGAATTGACAATATTTGTTTGCGAAATACAGTGGAATATATTATTTTCTATTGCAAATCATTACAACTACTAATAGGCACAGCCCTGTGTTTCCTAAGGCTCGTGGCCATCTCAGGTCCAGAGCCAGAAATATTCCATCAGAGAAACAATTCTAGTTCTCTGCTGATAGACCTCCACCCACAGCCCATGAAGCGTGTTTTAACCCCTCTCTCTGTTCTGTTCAGATCCAAGTGTATCTAAGTGCACCTAAAGTACCTCAAGTACCTGGTACTCTGAAGAACAATGGAAACAAAAAAGGGGGAATATTTGACTAAGAACCTAAGGGAACTTACATGCAAATTACACATTTGCAAACCACTGCCAAGGCAGTGCCAAATTCATCCATTGCGCTACACAAATACGAACTTGGTTGATGAAGGGTTTTTGCTCGAAGTTCTGGTTAAATTCTGTCCTGAGAGCACCTTGTTGGGGCGCCCTGTGATTCTCAGCAGACAAAATTGTGAAACAATTTCCATCATAGGTCTGTGCATAGACTCTGTTCCACATACTCATAATTTCTGAAACATTCAGCTTTGGGATTAATCATGTTTCCAGACTCTTTATTCAAGGATGATTTTCTGCTAAGGCAAAAAAGTAACCAAACATCTCCCTCCATCTCCCTGGATTCCTAAATCACTAATCTTTGGATGACCGGCAATGCAAAAAGTACACAATTGACATGTTAGAAAATAAATACAAAAAATTCTCTATCATTTGACTCAAGCAAAGCTCCATTTTGGATTTTGAAAGGTATTCAGGTCTCCCTTGTGCTGAGTTCAGTTTAGCACCATTGCTTGACTTGAGTGAGGGGAAAGTCAAGAGAGACTCAAAAGAGAGAATATATGAACTTAAGGCTACTGGAATATCACTTTAAAACATGCTTAAATAGCTTCTGCTAATTGTAGAGCTGAGCACAGCTCCCAGCCTGGTGGCATCTACATGCACATCCCCTCCACCCAGGGGCTTAGGCTGGGGCTGTAGAGCTGCTGGAACAGGCTATGTGGGTCTCGCTGAAACACATAAATAACCTCACTCCTCTCTGATTCTGTTTTCTTAAACCAGCAAATTAGCCACAAGTTTCATTGCTTTAGCTAAAAATAAAATGTAAATATCACGGGGTTGTCTGGAGACGTCTGGTCTCTTTGTGCATGACACCCGAGATCCCTACAAGTGAAAAATAAAGCGGAGGGCGCAAGGCTCCCCGTTTTCTCCATGCTTTTGCGGTTTGTTGTCTCTGGACATTTGTCAGCACTGTGCAATTGCTGAGTTTCCTCTCCAGGGCCACTTTGCCCAGACCTTTCAAATAGGTCCTGGGAAACAAAGCCTGACCCCTTCTGCATGAGCACCACAGAGGAGAGGTGAGTCCCAGCCCAGCTATGTGGGTTCTTCTGGGCCATGACCAAGGCTGATGGCACTTGTGCTTCTTTTGCGGCGCAGCCATGGCACAGCATCTTTGCCGATGCCAGCTGGCCTGGAACAAGTCCCCTGACCCTTCTTATTTTGCAGCATGACCCGTCCCTGCGCAGTCGCACCCCAGCCCTCAGGCACTCTCTGGGAGTGACTCCCATTTGCATCATGGCTTTTGCACTCAAGTAATGAAAACTTTCACAAGGGAAAAAAAAAAACACCAAACCTACACACAACAATAGTGGTAATTATGGAAAGGGCAATTAAAAAAAGAGGGGGAGAGAGGGTCTGGGCCTAGTCCAAATTGTGCGTGCCCAATAGCAAAAGTACCATTACCTTGAACAGGACTGAGTGCTGGCGTCTTCCTGATTCCCAAATAAAGCTACAGAAGAGGCACACCTTGGATTTACTGTAGCTTTTTCTCTTGTACCTGCTTATCGGCTTTGTTCATTTATCTGTGACTTAGCATTTGTATTTACAAAATTCAGCCCATCCAACAGGTTTCTAGGAGCACAGTCACAGCGTATTGCACACATCTAGAACACCCTGGGAGAGGGAACCAGCTCCAAGAGCTACTTAAACATCAATGGAATTCAGCTCTGCCGGAGCGCTGGTGGGAGAAACTAGAGACGGGTGCGAATGGCTGAAAAATTCCTGCCGCCGTTCTCCAGCCTGGTTCAGCAGAAGTACCAACCTCCTTGCAACAAACCCATCCCTCCTGACAGCAGGTCTGTTTCCCTCTGGTTTCTGCCCAGACACCCTCAGCCCTCAATGGCCACCATTGATGCAGGTGATTCATAGCAAGGACTGTGGTGTCCCCTGAGCACAGCCCCGTGCTGTGTGTGCTGGCACCCGCCCACATTTGCACCATCACCTTTATTAGACACAAGATGACATTCAGACCAGCCTGGTCCCAGAGTAGGTCTCTATTTTCAGATAAGCCTGGGATGGATGCCCTGAAGGAGGAATAGGGCCAGTATCTGCCTTCAGCCTCCCCTGGAAGTGCAGAAGCAGCATTCGCTCTACATTTAGTCCTGCTGAGAAAACTTCAGGTCTTGCATTTTAATCTCTAGCTACAGGCACGTCTCTCACTCCTTCCAGCTCCAACGGGGAGGCTTGGGAAGAGCTGCCACCGCAGGGTGTTGCCCTCTGGGAGGAGGTGCCCATGCATGGGCCGCCGGGTGGGAGGAACTGGCTGAGCCGCAAGGCCGGCAGGGCTGGCTGCTGGGGAGGCCCTGGGTGCTTCCATGTGGTTCACTTAAAAGCAAAACCAGAAAGCCACATCAAGTCCCGGGGGTTATAATGTAAAAAGGCATTAGGAGCTTGAATTGCATTCTGGTTTAATGTCTGTGAAAGTCCGGGAGGAATTTTTCAGTAGGACTCCGTCATTCCTGAGTACCATCGGATAATTCAGGTTGGAAGGGACCCCCAGAGGACATCTGGTCTGACCGCTGGCTCAGAGCAGGGTCAGTTTTGTTCATGTTAGTCCAAAAAAGCATGATTCCACTACTATTTCTTATTCATCCTATCTGCTGGCTCGAGAGACTGGGTTGTGTTTTCACCACATTTCAGTCACAGTAGCAATGCAGAAACCACTGCAGCTCTGCCCAGCTAAGGAGTCAGGTTCTATTTTTTTCCCTCCTGGTTTATATGAAAATGGCAATTGGTAAGAGCCCAAACTGTCAGCTCCACCAGAACAATGGCCATTGTCCTGGAAATAAGCAAGTCACGCTGAGCCCTCTTATGCTACCTCTAGTGGCCACATTGTCTTTGATAAAAATAACTCAGGGCTATTCTTTAAAAAACATGCTCTGAGCTCCTCATGGAAGGACAAGGTCTTTTGATAAAAAACTATGCCTGAAAGACAGTATCTGCCATGGCACAGCCTCATAGCACCACAACTAAAATAATGCTGGTGAAATCTTCTTGTGGTACCTGAGTTTTGCCTTGGAGATCTCCTGGCCAAACAGAGAGTGTGCTGGGTCTGTCCTGCCCGGAGACCAAGTGAGCTTGTGGTCCTTCCCTCTGGTTTCACCAGGAGTCCTGCGCCTTGTAACCGCTTTTGCTGGAGTCCATGGAGCGAGTGAGGTCCATGGTGTGAGGTCCAAGATGTGATGTCTGGCTTTCCATCGTGCAGTGCTGGGTAGGGTAAGCAGCATTTTGGCCAAGCGCTGAGACCAGGCGAAAGGAAGTGTGGGGCTGTAAAGAACCAGAGAAAGGGAAGGAGGAAGGACATACTGGGGCCATCAGGTCATGTGCTGCCAATGGGAAACTTAGTGGTGTTTGGGCATGTCTGGTTTTAGGAATCAAGTCCTGCCTCTGCCATGGAAACTTATGACTATGTGGAAAACTGCTCTCTTTGAAAGGAAGTTTCTTGCCCTCAGTGTTATGAGAAAGACATGGGTCTCTCCCCTGAACGCCCAAAAGGTGGACAACATCTCCCACTGGTGTGAGACTGGTGACAGATCGGGCAGGGCAAAAGGCTGGTGGCAGATGGGGCTGCCCGATGCCCCTGCCCCACACCATGGGAGGGGGAAAACAGGAAATATACGGAAAGAGCGGCGTGAGGAGAAGATTAACCAGGGAGTATGCAGCGGGACGCTGTCTAAAGTGATGTGTTGAGAGAAGCTGAGGACCACACAGGCTTCTTGCAACCGTGCAAGATATTTTTGCCAGGCTTTGAAAAGGGTACAGAGGAAATTGCTGGAATTTAACACTTGGCGTGCCTACGTTTTATACCAAGAAGTATCATTTTCCTCTTTGCTTGTAAAGGAAACAGGCCATCTTAAAACAAAGGTTTGAATGATTGAAAAACCTCTTCTGGGCAAACTTTGTGGGTGTCTGGTAAGAGGCAAATGAGCCATTTTGATATCACCGTGTCTTCCCCCACTGTATTTTAAGAGGCATAGAGGCTCCTACTTTCAGGAAAAATTGCCTGAGGGAAATGACAAATAACTGATAGATTGAAAGGCTTATGTCAAAATCTTCCCTCGCTTTCTCCCAATTCAATGTCAAAGGGAGGTCAAAAATGGGGCTGGCACACTTTGAGTGTCCCTAAAGACGTTGGATTTTGTCACTTTACCCTACAGTCAGCAGATTCAAGCTTCCAGTCAAGTGTTTCTAAAATTGATGTTATATTGATGTCAATACAATCCTCCAAAGCACAAAAATAGGACACACTCGAGCAAGCAGGCAGATTTCCAAACCGTCTGGCCCCTTTACATCATTTCCTCCTCATAACTCATCCCGCGTGTTGTACCTCTGACTTGCCCATCTCCAGCTTCCTTTAGATAAGGGAGAAATTCTTCTCGTGTCACGTGAACTTCTTCAACTTTATCACCAATCTCTCAGATAAGGGGCTCATGTGAAGCAATCCTTGCCGTGCTCACATTCCAGTCTTCTAACAGCAGAACGTGGAGCTTTCCCACCTTATAAGGATGAGTTTCACTGCTCATTCGAAAGGTGCTGCAACTGCTTTAAAAGATTTCTCAATCTGAGTATTACAGAAGGAAACGTACCTGGTACCCACCCTTCTGGATTACTCAGCAACCTGGCATTCCTGGGATGCTGTTTTGCGCGCCTGAGCCAAAAGCATTTGGGAGGCTATATTTGTATACTCTTATTTTTTGTAGATAGATTTTTGTCCCTCTCCCAGCCTAAGCCAGTGCTGGCTGCAGTTGGATAGTCAGAAAATTTCGGTGGCGAATCAGAAATTCATTTCGTAGATGGGGAATTCACTTTCCCCAAAGTCCGCTCTCCTCGCTGATGGTTGAACTCCAGGCCCTGAGTGCGTGTCTGCTACCGCTGCCTGAAGAACAAGCAAGCTAATGTGCTTCTAACTAGAAGAACCCCAAAACATTCCTTTTTTCTTTTTTTAACTACGTGTGAGGAAAACCTGAATGTAAATGTATTAACAAAATAAGCATTGGCATTTAAACATGAAGCAGAGAAACCAGATGCTCTGTCTCCCTCCTTATGCAAAGCAAGAAGTCAGTGTCCCAAGGAACACCCAATGGTCCCTGTCGTATGGAGACCAGGCTGCCTGTTCAGACTTTTATGCAATAAAGTGGACACTTTATAATACACCCAATACCCAGCCTTTTAATTTCTTTCATTTTTGTTTTGTTTCCAGTTGTTAGGTTAGAAATCCTTGCTTCACTCATAGAAAAAAAAAAAAAAAACTGTTTTGGAAACCAGGGACTGGGGAGGATGGGAAAGGCTCCCTTTTGGCAGCTTATTTGAACATCCAGGCTGCAATGATGAGTGATGCACTATAGACCGTTTCATCACGGGCCATGTTATTCTCACGAGGCTTATTTCTCACAAGCCTTCCCGTCCAGCATGGAAAGCTCAAGAGCAGAGCCGTGGAGGGCATCAGGCTCCACTTCCAGGGCTGGATGGACGTCAGGCTGCACAGTGCTGTCCTGCGAGAGCTCAGCCGGTTCCTTCTTTCCTCTTCTCTCTGTTTTCCTTCCAGACCGGCCTGCATGAGGTTTCTCTGAGGCACAGGTCAGGAATGGCCGAGGACAGGGCTCAGGGGTTACACTGGGTGGCGGAGAGGCAGGAGGGTTGTCTCTGGGTGGGAGCGAGGGTGGATCGGAGGGGTTGGAGGCTAACGTCCCACCCTGACTGCTTCAGCCAAGACCGACGCCAGAAGAGTAGGTTATTTTTAATTAAACCAACCACAGAGAAGGACCCATGATATTGTTCTTGAATGGGAACTATTTAAAGGAATAAATCATCGCCATGGAAACGAGGAGCTTTGCCAGAGCGAGGCAGGAAATGAAGTTCAGTGAGAGATACCCGAGGAATTTTCAGCCATGATAACAACAGTAACTGCTCTTTTGGGGTTGCACCTTTGGGCCAGGGGACTCCAAGTTGCCTTCCTGAGCCCACGGAGCACCGAGAAATCAATTGACCCAGGCGCATGCGGTGGGATGCAGCACCTCTGCAAGGTTGCCCACCAGCACTACATAGGCCTGAGGGGAGACGCAAGGAAGAACACAGCCTGTGACAGAGCCTGCAGAAGGACTTTGGGAAGGAAATTAGCTACACAGGGATTGGACAAAAATGAATCCAGAGGTCTTGAAAGCTTTGAAATGTGTCATCAGCCTGGCTGCTTCTTCAAGTCCCGATTGGATCCAAAGACCTGTTCTTTATCTTGAAGTCCTAAGAGGCAAGGACAAGAGCTTAGCTGAAAGGCAACAATCCCTTCACCCCATTTAGGAGTTTCTTATGTCCCCCGCACTCATCCTACCACTATAGGGAACATATGGACACTCCATTCTTGGCTGTTGCAATTGCTCATCAAAAATAAGTTTCCTAATTGCATAGGGTGGCTTATATAGCTTACACAAACCTATCAGCATTTAGCCTTCCTCCCTGGCTGACTCCTGAGTAGATCTTTTCACTCAATATGTTTATGGCCTTTTTTGAGCCATTTCCATATGCTCAGGAGTCCAGCCTGGGCAGCTGTCTTCTCCTCCACTGCATTTGAAGCACTATGGGCAGCCGCTTTGTGTTGTTCTTTTTTGGGTGCCTCTTCAATGCAATTCCAACCATGGTTGAGTGTGCAGGCAGAAACAAAGTTGAAGGCATAGAAAACCCAGAAACAGAAAATCCAATTGTGTAAAACAAGGTAGACAAATGATAGTAGCAATACCCCAAGAAACAATATGGTGGCAAGGCAGCTTAGGGAGGTCTGAAGGAGCAGCACCACCAACGCAAAAGGAACCGGCAGCCCCCGTCCTCACTTCAGAGCAAGTGCATTACTTATCTGGCCTCCTTGACGCTTATCCCAATGTTTCATTTTGTGACAAGAAACTCCAGCACTCCTATATGCAAGCCAGTCTGCAGCGAGGGCACTGGCGGCCTCAGAAGTGACCTCGGTTTAAGTGGCAGTCATCTGCCTGTGAGTCAGCCTTGGAGGCTTGCTGCCATGAACACGTGTCTGTAGGCACTTTGAAATCCATCTTGAGCACCAGCTCTTGGGTGCGATGGAAAAATGTTCTCTGTGGTCAACACTTTCATGGGATCTAATTGCCAGTCGCAGATCCCAGGATTAGTCCTCGGTAGATTAGTCCTCCAGGCAGATCGAAGCGGAGCCTGGAGAACCTGCTGCATCTGAGGAGCAGCCGGTTTGTTAGGTGCCTAAATGCAGGGGGGTGTCCTCGACTTCAGTGATCTCATTGGGCATCTCCTCTCCTTTTATGGGAGCCGCAGCCCCACAAGTGCCCTGGGGACACGCCGCGCCACGGCGCCTGCGCCGGTCCTCGGGGCAGCTGGGCTGCAGTCGCCAGACCCAAGCCAAGAAGGCAGTAAACCAGACGGAGGCTAATATTACTCTTCCCAGAGGTTCAGTAGGTCACTGCTTCATCCTGTGAGCAACTCCAAATTTCAGGGCAGTGAGAGAATTGTTTATATTGGCTACTTGTACAAATGCGGAAAAAAAGAAGGGTATTATGGGACTTCTGTTCTTTAATTCCAAAAAGAAATCAAACATGTCTAGACTGTTGCACGCATGTGGCTTTCTTCCAGGCTTCTCCCACCTGGAGCAATAAGCAGGCTGGAAATTCTCCACAAAAGAGTTTTCAACACCCATTTAAAAATGCTCTCACCCCATGCACACTAGCCGGTATCGACCAGCCAAATCCTATTAGGAGTCAACGTCAGATAGGGAAAGAGATTTCAGGCGCAGGTCGCAGAAAGCCTCTGTGGTTTCCTCACTCCCTTTCCACCGAGGGAGACTGAGGACCCGGCTGGCGGCTCGCCCACAGCCAGGGCAGGGGCAGCGCAGGGAGACGCGGCTACCCGCCCTCCTGCAGGGGGTCCAGGGGAGCAGCAGCCAGGGACCCACGCTGCAGGGACGCACACTGCCCTCCGCCAGCCACAGGTCCATCCCCAGGCACTCGCCCCTGTCCCAGCCCACACGGAACAGGGCGGCAGTTCAGGCGTGGTTTTGGTTTTTCTTGTTATCTGGTGAACTTGAAATTGCTGCCGACAAGAGATGTCAGAGCTGGCTGCGGAGAGAGGCGTTTTCCCTTTAGCGAGGAAGCAGCCCGAGTTCAGACTTCATCCATGTCAGCTCACCAAGGAGCCGCCATGGCGGAGGTGGGGGAGGACCAGCAACCGGGGAAGGGGTGCTCTGCCCTTGCAGCCTATCCAGCCCGTCCTCTTTGATAAGGCTGACGGCCGGGGAGCTAGGAGGGTTGTGGGAAACAATTAGGAGAAGGCACAAGGGAGTTGCCATGCTGATTGAAGCCCGAGGTCTACCTCCTCTGGCAGCAGCCCCAGAGACGCGGTTCAGAGGGAAGTGAGAACCCTGTGGTCAGGCACATGTGAGACTGTCACGTACCTTAAATTAGTCTTGGCCTTTTGAGAGGTTTCTTGACCATGACCTATGTTGTGTTCAATCTTCTTCCGAGATTACCAGTCCCAGACTTTTCATTCTTTCCCCCCCATATACAAAGGAAGATCCTTCTTAGCTCAGCACTGTAGACATTTGTCCAGCAGAGGCGAGACACAAAAGTACCTGCATAACCAGTCAGAGATGGGAACAACCCTAGGTGCTGGCTTCTGAAAGCCCCAGAGCCCCATTCCCTCCCTTTTCTTAGCAGATGTACAGAGCTACCTTTAACTGGTTTCCCTGCTGCATGTCCTCACGCACAAACCCCCAACACTTTGCCATCACCACCATCACCAAGACTTTCCAGAGCTGCCAGGGACATGGGTAGGTTTAGCCCCATGAGGAGAAGAGGGCCAGGGAAACAGGTAGTGGCTTTCACACTTCTCTAGTCCAAAAGAGTCCAGATCATGTAGTTT
The DNA here is from genome assembly GCF_964199755.1 of Larus michahellis. Lineage (NCBI taxonomy): Eukaryota > Metazoa > Chordata > Aves > Charadriiformes > Laridae > Larus > Larus michahellis. The sequence continues at coordinate 53,762,529 of NC_133899.1, read as the reverse complement.
TCTGTACACGATGCAAAAGATAAATATTTGAGAGAGGTTTTGAGAAATCTGCTCCTACAACGGTGAAGAGCTTCTGAACTCAGACAGCAAGTTTGGTCCCTGTATGAAATATTGCTTAGTGCTGGTGGAATGTTACTACACAGCAGCGGGGCGTAAGTAGGTCTAGATCATCAGAGAGGAATCTTTCTAAAGCTACGAAACTTGAAACAAACAGAGAGCCGGGGTCAGACTGGGTCGGTTCCCCGGGTCTGGGGACTGTGAAAGAAGAGCCCCCTGCTCGGGAAGCGGGTGCTGAGCCCATCTGCTGGCAACGTGCTCTGACTGACCACGCATGGAGCTGGGGTCCGTCTGCACGGCTGAGGGCAACCCTGCTGTGCCGGGGGTGCCGCCTGCCCCCAGGGCCAGCACGTTACTAAACAGCAGGGGAGGGTGGCCAGGGCAGGAGGGAGGGACGGGAGCCCTTTTAGCTCTGTGGGCCGCTCACACCTGAGCTTTTCCTTCTCCTACAGCAGGGGCAGCTCCTCTGCTGATGTGGGAGGCCACACCAGTTGGGCAGCAACTGGGATCTCTGACACAGGAGGAAGACACAGACACGGGCTGTGCAGGAGCAGACGTTTCCCATCTGGCGGAGCCGACAGCTCTTAAGCGGATGGATAACACTGTGGTTATGCAGATACGCTATGTCCAATCAGCTATTCATATATAATTCAAGATGTATGTGGTGACATGCTTTAAGCCCCACAGAAAAATCCAAGATATGTATGAGATTACCAAGTACTTACTTGGAGGGGTTATCGCAGCCCACTGCCTCGGTGGCACCCTCACGCTCAGCACCAGCCGTTTTCCCCCGTCCAGCATCGCTCCTCCGTCACTGTGATTTTCCATGGCTAGGAACAACCTGGACAGGACAAGGCAAGGAGCGGGTAATTATCACCATTATCTAAACATGATTTCATTGTGAAGCCGAGTAATTTGATCAGATACTTCCACCTTCTTCTACCGACTGCCCAGGGCCACGCACGCCGCTTTCTTCACCAGCAGGACATTGTCTTGTTAATATTACACGAGTTATAAAAGGATGAATGAACGATACCTATAATTTGATTCCATTTCCTGCATGTAAAAAAAAATTAGATTTATTTAAGAAAAGAAGAACAACTGAGTTATTATTCATCATAGAGTGTTCCACTGGGAAATGTTAGAGAGCTAGGGAGAAAAAGCCAGGCCTCAGAGTCAGCTCTTTGAGTTTAAAGTAATAAAATTTCTCCAGGAACATTCATAGATCTCTCACTAATGCTAATTCAGCCTCTTCCTCTGTTTATGCAATGATGAATTCCCTGACTGATTAAATCAGCTCCCCCATCATAGTTTTCATGAGAAAGGAACTTAAATCAGTTTGGTTTGTGGAAGGTAGTCAAGCACAACCAGAAAGTTTTTGCAGACTGATCCTCAAGCTGCTACTTTTCAGAGACGAACCAGTAACAAAGTGTATAATAAGCTTGGTGAACCTCAGCACGACTGTTCAGTGAATTAGTTTACTACGTCTCAAAGAGTTTGAATACTACTGTGCAAGTATAACACAGAAGGGATTCTGTAGTCAAAATATCTGTACGCCCCGTCTTTCCTCAGTCTGTTGCCATATAGAACCAGACACCCCATGGGTTATTCTCCAGAGACCTGTCTGCGTTCATAGAGTTGAAAACATCAGTTCGAGACGGGAGTAACAAGAAATGGCACGGCCTCAGTGCGGTGCTCCGAGGGGCCCCTCAGAGACAGGATTCAATGACGTTACGATCAGGTTTGCACTATTATCCCTCTTTTTCCCATCTCCTCATCTGGTCATCGTACAGCAGCAGTGAAACTCCTGTTGCCGTCTTGACAGGGTGCTGCCGGCATGGCCGGCTCCAGCCACCCGCTCGGCAGAGCACGGGCTGAGCAGCAGCACAAGGGGTGGGGGAACAGTGGGAAGAAACGGCAGGAGAGAAGAGTCACAACCTGCCTTAGTAAGAAAACGGGCTGAAAGGGGCTTTTGTCTTTGCAGCTTTCACATTCACCTAAAAAGCAGGCAACTGGACCAGCCGGCTGCTGTACCTTAGGAATGGCTCATGGCAGCTTAAGGTAACGATGCACGCAGCCTCGTTACCTGAAATGACATTCAAAATGCTTTTTCCTCTCTCTGCTTGCCTCTCCAGTACATCCGGCAGGTGCAAGTTCACCTCCGCAGAGCATTATGCACCGCACCATTAAGTTCCAGCAGGAAATTGGGCTGTTTAATACAAGATTTACAGGGATGAACATCTGTACTGCTAATGTTTCTGTGGTGGAGCCGCAGAAGATGCAGAAGAGTCAGCATCACGCAGCCACCCAGCCACAGCGCTGCAAGAAAACTTTTCTCTTTGTGAGAAACCCCCAGGGTTGACTTGTGCTACAGCAGCCAAGGGGAGAAGGAAAAACTTCTTTGAGGGTGGCAGAGCACTGGAACAGGCTGCCCAGAGAGGTTGTGGAGTCTCCGTCTCTGGAGATATTCAAAACCCGCCTGGATACTTTCCTGTCTAGCCTGCTCTGGGTGAACCTGCTTTGGCAGAGGGGTTGGACCAGATGATCTCCAGAGGTCCCTTCCAACCCCGAGCTTTCTCTGATTCTGTGATCAACAGCACAGCAACTAAATGCAGGCATCCTTGAAACTGCTTAGAGTCTGTTTTCATTTAGTTTTCCTAAAAGATGTTAGGAAAAGGTAACATGGAGTTGCCTGTTTTACACCTCTCAACCATACAAACTCCTGCATTTGCAGCTGCGTCCCTCCCATACCCAAGTCCCCCATCTCTGCTTCCCTTATCCATGCTTACTCCAGCCCTGACGCGAGATCCACGTTTTGGGTCTCCTCTTACTCCCCAGCTTCCCGCAGCAGCTCATCCCCAGCCCTGCACCTCTTTGCTCAGGGGAGGAGACCCCGTGGCCTGTCGGCACGGTGAGGTGGGCGCACCTTGGCCCCCGGAGTCGGAAGATGGGGTGAAGCGAGGCGTAGCGTTCCCAGATCCAGCTCCCAGCAGCAGGGGCCGTCTCGGGACTCACATCTTTTCTCTCGCAGAAGCCTGTTAAGAAGCCAGCACAAGGGGTAGGTGAGCACAAAGGGAAAAAGCCTCGTGACTTATCTTTTGTCTAACAGCTATTCTTTTTCTCAAGAAATAGGCCCAGGTTTGGCTTAATTGAGCACTTATTTGGTCCCTGGTAACAAGCAACATCAAGGTTATTCAGCATCAAAGATGCTTTCCTTTGCCAACATCAGCTCTGTTGTCCCTTCCTTGGTCCTGCCCGACCCACCGAGAGGCTGCTGCCAATGGAGCTGCCTCACGAGTCACCACCAGGTTGTACAAATCAGCTATTTAACCTTCGACAGGCCAAGCTTTCCGAATACTGGATCCTTTTACCACATGTAGGATGTAAAAGACAGGCGTTCCCACAGCCTGCGAGAGACCCTGTGAGCGCAGCAGTGAATCTTTTCCATACGCCCCGGTTCGGTGCGTGACGAGGGCCCTGCTCTCCTCCCTGTAAGCAGCAGCAGCGGCGGCGGAGTTTAACCGATGCTGCCACAGCAAGCGTGCTTAAACAGCGTGGCATGTGCCTGCATAAATGTATAGCTATACATTTTCATAGAATATAAATGTATGCAGGTGAATGAAAACAACCCGAGTCGGTTGAATACATAAAACATTTTTTCCACTTTCGCCTTCTCTCCGGAGGGCGGGAGCCTGTGCCACGTTCAGCTCCCTCACATCATGCTCAGTCCGGGGGAGCCTCAGCAAGGACACAAGCCCTGGAGTAACGCCTCAAACATGGCCAGTCCTTCCACCCTGCCCTTGGCATCCAGCAGCCTGGGGAGACATCAGGGGATCTACACATGGTAGTGGCCACCACTTGAGGGTCTCGGCTAATGAGACCGAACCTTTGCGAGGCTGAGCCTGGCGGCTGATGGCACCTCCGGGCCTTCAGCACTGGTTCATCATCCCCGTGCTGTTCTCTCAGGTGATGCTCTTGGGCAGTCAAACATCTGTATCTAAGTGATACACAGAAACACCCAAGTCTTTTGCTCACTTCTTGAATGGACCAGGGTGCCGAGATGGTCTGGGGTGCCTGATGGGGGGCGGGCTGCTCGGCATGACAGGCTGCAGAGCCTCATCCTTCTCGCTACGTGCCTTTCCTGCCCATAATACAGGCTGCAAAGGACATAGTTATGCTTGTGTGTGTTGCCCGACTATTAATAGAGATATTAATAGATATATCAGTAACCATTCCAGGCTCTGCAGTCCACTGGAAGCATCTCTAATGATTCGCTGCTTGGGGTTAACATTGGTTCATGCTGAACGCACTGAATGTGTGTTACTCTGGTTTAATAGACAATGCTCGGACCTTTCAACACTGAAAACACCTCCCCAGGAGCCTAAACATTATTGCCATTCTACATATATCAGCTGAACTTGAAATCTCATGAAGTACGCTTAGCTCAACCCATTCCATTTTCTATGCCATTCCCTATCAGTTTGCAGTATTAATTAGCCATGATGGTATTTTCTTGCTTGTTTTTTAGCTCTTGTCCCATATCGAGCCTTCCATCGTTCTGCCAGTGCTGAAAGCAAGTCGACGGGACCGGAATTAGGTCATCCCATTTCCACAGCTGCTTCCCAGTCCCCCAGAGTGCCCCTAAACTCCAAGACTTATTAATATAACCCCCGCTATATTAGTGGTTCAGAGACCTCTCTGCGCAGTTAGTTGAAAACTCCCGAGTGCAAATTATCTGCTCCTGGTTGTTTGAAGATACCCAGCAAGAGCAGCAGCTGCTTCCCAGCTTCCCATTTTCCCTAGGGATGCTGCCCACTCTGCGTTACTGCAGACAAACTGCACTTTCAGCTAATCCTGGGCAAACAAGAGGTTCCTTTTGATCTGGATTTAATTGAACACTCCTTCTTGCCCTGTATTCCATTTTTTTCCCCTTAGCATCTTTGTTTCCCTCATTACTTGCCCACATTTCCTCATTTCTTATTCATATTTAGTGCAGTGAACTTCCCCTTTTCACTGTTTGCTAATTATAAATACATATTTTATTACTGCATTTACTGCCCCTGAACCCAAGCTCATTTGCAAACCACCAGTACGCAGCTCTCTTGGTGTGCCTTTTGGACTTTCTAGGAAAATGTCCTAAAACTAAGTCAGGGCTGGAGGGAAAGAAGCCACAGCTACGTTATATCCTGCTACCAGCGGCAGCGAAACAGGGGGCTTGCACCCTGAAATAAAAAGCAAGGGTGTCATATCGAGTGGTATCAGTGAGGGAGGGAAAGGGAGTTCTAGCGATTCCCCTCCTTCCCCAGTAAATCGCTCCTCAGATGGGCAACACCCCACGTCCCAAGTGGGGAAGATGGGAGCTGCAGCACTCCCCTTCCAGCCTGGCTCCCACCAAACACTCCTGCGGCTCCTTCTGGGGTTTTCCTTGGGAGCGAACAAGCAGGAGGAGCCTGTCAGCTTTCCACCAGCTTCGGAAGTTGAACCCGTTCCCACGGGAAGCTCAGGAGAGCAGGACCTGCCTCCCTCCCGGAGAAGTGGGTTCCCTTCTGCAGCGGTTTCATGCCAGCAGATCTCAGCTGCTCATGGAAACATCCTCACTCAGAGTTTGCAGTTTAAATGGGTTTTTTGGTGTTTGTTTTTGTTGGGTTTTGTTTGGTTGGTTTTTTTTTTTCCCCACAGATCAAATCCTTTCTTTTAGGCAGTATAATTGTTGTATAGTATGATGAGCTGAGGATTTCATTTGGTTTAAACTTCACAAATGTAATCAGCTAAGCAATACACTCACTTTAAAGTCTGTAATAGTTTTCATCTGGCAAGAGTAAGACTAAAGTAGACTTGCCCTTCGGCTGGAAACAAACACTGACTTTGGAAACTACAGGATAAAACTGTAGAAACATCAAAGGTATTTCAGGCCCGGCAGCAGGAGACCTCGAGATGTGTCACTCAGACCGAAACCTTCCGATGGTTGTGCAGATTTTCAACTTAAGAGCGCAGCAAAGTGATTAATGGGCCATTACTCCTGCTGTCTGCTGCAATTTGTGCATCTCCGGCAAGGTGATCTACTGTCCCAACACGTTCCTTAACTGCTGTGAAGTTGGGCCACAAAAGATCTGTATCTTTTACATCTCTGTCATTAGCAGAGGGAATGAGAAAATACACCCTTCCTGGCCAAATACACGGGAGACGAAAGGTGAAGAGCCCTTGTGTTGGGTGACAAACTGCAAGAGTTTTGACTTTAAAAGTATGTGTAAGTAAATAAAAATCTCCATCTAAGGCTGTAAATTGCTTCCACTGTTGCTCAGACAGATTATCCTAGTCGGTCAGCCATTTAGGAATTCAAAACATTGCTACAGACTTTCCCATCTTAAAAATAAGTCTTCCACATCATCAGAAACATGTAGGAGCTAAAAAAAGCTTCTTTCTGGAAAGAGTAGAGATCTGCCCCGTAGGACATACTGAACCAATTCTCGCTTCTCATGCTGCACGAAAAGGGAAAACAGGACGGCGTGCAGGTAAGCGCATCCCACAGCAGAGCTGGCATGTGGGAAAGGCAAACTTGGGGAATACTGACTGTTTAGAGAGGGCTTATAAACACCTCAAAGCATGTTACTTCCTTTCATTCCATGATTGTTAAAGCCTAGATCGTCTTTCCTTTTTCTCCCTCCAAAGCTTAGATATAGGCGGGAAGCAGACTGTTCTCATGCTTTGGAGAAAATATATAACCCAAACCAGGAAATGCCAGATCTGGCCATAATATACTGGAAATGTCACTGAAGCAAAGAGCATTGTGACATCCTGAACTGGGGACAGTTTCATTTTTGCTTTCTAGGCACCCAACACTGCAAATCTCTCTAGATCCTAGAGGGAAGAAAAAGGTACGGGGCTCCTTGAGGAGATGTAGAAACCTCAGGAAGGGGAAAATCAAGTTAGAGGAGGCTCTTGCCTTGGAGTTCTCTGTTCCTCCTGCAAGGATGTGTTAGTTTTCTTTCTGTTGTTTTAACAGGCTGCATAAAGATCACTCTGAAACGAAGCCCCAAAACTTCCTTCCAACGTCCAAAGACAAACATCAATCAAAAATGAAGTGCTTTCCTCCAAGGATCTTTGTTCAGCAAGTCCCAGGCGACATCAAGTTAAACCAGACAGCTGGACAACAAAGAGACGGGATCAAGCAGCCAAAATCAGGGACCATCTTGCTGCTACCAACCACTTGTTTGGTTCCCTGCAGGCTGCTGATGGAAGAAAGGATCCCTGCTGGGTGACAGAGGGGCGGCCGGCCCACCGGCACGGCTGCGGCTTCTCAGCTGCTACCCATCAGTGGTACGAGTCATCCAAGCTCAAGTGGGAGAAGTCACTTCCATTAACATATTTCTTAGGCTTGTAGGAGATAGAAGTAGAAACAGGTGATGAACTTTTATGCAGAACCTAATGGGTATTTAGGGTATGTAGGGGTTTTTGTTTGCTTGTTTTTAAATACATTTCAACTCCTTTCCCCTTCCGTGACAGAACTCAGTTCTGAAGCTCATGGTGTTTCTTTCTGCCGTACATCCACATTTTAGAGTTCAAAAACGTATCTCATGAGTGTTTAACCTTAAATGCTGAGGTAAAGCTGAAGCTCTTTAAAAAGATGCCTCAGGATTTCCTCGAAGCAAATTTTGTTTCAGGGAAGCAGAAGACTTTCCCAAGTCTTCTTGACCCTTGACCAGAAGACGCCCAAGACTTTCCCAAAGAGCATATGGTTTGGCCATTTTGAAATGACCAGAACGCAAACCCTCTAAGTATGCAGGAGCTGGTGTTTGCAGCCATTAATATTGCTGTAAGCAGCTGCGGTTTGCAAAGTAAAATGCTGCAGACCCCTGGCTCATAGTAAAGCGGTCCCAGGGGTAGACTCTACCTAGAAACGAGCAACTTCCATAGCATCTGATCACGAAAGTGCTCAGCATATAGCCAGAGGCATCGTCTGGCTGCAAAGGACCTGGTCCCCCATCAAAAGTTCAAATTCAAGCAGTTTTTTGCCTATTTATAGGAACATAGAAAGTGGTTTTTGCTCATTTGCACCACTTCCAAATAGCCAGTGTGCAAATGGCAGCTTCAGCAAAGGGGCAACTCCGATCGGCTCCAAAAGCAGCAACACCACCAACCTGTATCTGTGCAGCAGCTCCAGAGGTGCCGGCCGATAATCAAGACTCGAACTGAACAGAAAAATATTCACGAAAGAAAAGCTGAGCCTGCCGGCCATATCCCTGAACAAACAGCTCACTGGCTTGGGCATTCATTTAGGAGGTTGTTATTACGTGTCTACAGGAAAATAATAAAAAACCCCAACCATAAACACTCCAGCCAATTTAGAAAGGGCAATTCTCCCAGGTTCAAGACAAATGGACTGCATACAGGGCTGGGTCAGCATCTCCCTCTTGCTCCCTGTGCCAAAGAAGATCACAGGAGGTGGAGAAGGGAGGAAGATAATCCTCTGGCGTTTTCTCCGCAAACTATAAACCGTCAGAGCTGGGCTCAAGGCCCCGCTCCAGTATTTGGGGAAGTGTTTCCATTTCCTTTCCCCTTTGCATTTCAGACAAAAGAAGAACAAAGCCCAGTCCTGAGTAATACAATAGGCTGATGCTTAAGATGTTTCGGACAGTCGAGTGAGAGGCAGGAGACCCAACTTCAAGTCCTTGACCTGAACCAGGCAGAGAACAAGCATCAAATTCAGATTGCTTATCACCTACGACAACGTAACACACTGACATCTCTCTTGAGATTTCACTGCTTCTGACCTGCACAACCACTGAAGAAAACTTTGTCAAACCCAGCACCTGCCATAACCAGTGGGGTTTTCTGTTGGGGTTTTTGGTTTGTTGTGTTTTCCCACTAAAAAACTGCCATTTTCTCAGTAGCTGTTTGAAACAGAGTCCTTGTTCGCATTAGTACAGCATTAGCTGGGTTAAGTAGTGCACCCCGACACAGCAGTGCACCGATGTGTTTTATAAATTATGCATGTGCTAGAATTAGCTTATTAGAGAATTCCCAAAGAACTAGGCGCATATGCACGTAGTGATTCAGATGTTGCAGCTATTTGCATTACTCTTTGGTACTCTGCAGTCCCTGCAGCAGAGCACCGAGTCTCCCAGGTTTGGCAAAAACGTTAGGAGAATCTGAGTGGGTGAAAATGAGTGAAAACATCAGGTGTAAAAGGTACCTCTCCCCATAGCACCGCCTGCGAAAAGAGATGAAAACTCACCAACGTGGAGCATTTTAACTCAATGAAGACATAACAAAAATCCTGTCTTGCTCTTGTGCGCAAACAGCAAAATAAATCATAACTGCAAATGAAAGCATCCCAAGACCTTAGTAATATCAAGCCACATCAGCTTCTGGTGGCCACAGTGAGCAAGAAACCCCCATCTGTTCACTAGGATGTGACAATGCAAGCACATACAAGACCTCAGAAGTAGACCTAACTACATTTATCTTTTAAATATTTGAGGAAGAGTGCTTTTCTAGCTAGCTACCAAGTGACATGGCTTAAAACAGAGATTAGGACCAGGTTTGAATCACTATTACGAAACTTCGGGAGGAAAAAAGAAAAATCCACTGCAATTTTTGGAGAAGAAATGGTTCTGAAATTAGTTGTCCTTCCCAATTATTACTCCAACTGAGACAGGCTGGATTTCGGAACAAACTGCAATCAACTGGGATGCCCATGCTCACACGCCTGTGCTCTTCCCTTCTCAAGGCAGCTGGATCTTTCTGCACGTGCGTTGCCTGTGAGGAAGCGCTGCTCCTCAACAGCAAAGCCTGATCTCCATTGAGCCACTCATCTTGGAGAAGACTCACCGGCTTTGGCAAGAGGATCACTCGGGAGCTGCAAAAACCCCAGCAGAGCTTTGGTTGACAGATATCGTATCCTCCTGCATCTTTGAAAGTGGTGAACGCCCCAGCCCAGAAAAGCCTCGTGCTTTCCTGCTTCAGAGGAAGAGTCAGCTTTGACTCTCTCACAAACAGGTTGGCTTGACGTTAATTCTTTTAACAGCAAAAGCTGAAATAACCTTGTAGGAATATAAAAAAAAGAGTTTCTTCAGAGATCAGTCTTTCTCTGTCCAAAGTGTTATGAAGAGACATAAGGGATTTTTTCTTTCCCACTGATAAGATTTTCTGGAGATGAACTGTACAACCTGGCCCAGTGAATTTCCTGCCATAACAAGTTGCATGAGAAGTAAGTAGTGGCTAGCTAACAAGGTAGTTCAATATTTACACAACCTTTTCATTTCTAAGTACGTGGCACAGATTTTTAGAAAAGGTGAAATCTCTTCAGATAAACTTGCAGGATTTTCCACTGAACAGGTTCCTCTCTTTCCTCAGAGATGGGGAGTGCCAATCCCAAACATCCAGCACCACTCATCTCCCAGCCCAGGAAACCCAGCACAGCACGGTTAGCAACCCAGTGTCAGGGAGAGCCGCCGGACGCACGGGACCAATGACAAAGCAAAGCCACCTACAAAGAGCAGCTCTTTTCACTGCTGGCCACCTGCAGCAGACATGCTGCTTGCTTGCTTGCTTATTTTTTTTGGTCTTTTCCAGATACCGCAGCTGCCTAGCGCTGATAACATTTCTTTATGTCATAAGGTGAACGCACTGATTCAGAAGTTACAGTTCTTGCGTGCACTGAAATTTCCTGTGAACAAAAGGTTTTGATTGCGGCCTACCTTCCTCCTCCTGCTTGACAGAAACTAGAAATAACAAGCCTGCAGACAGCACGGAGGGCCGTCTTTGGGGAAACCACAGCACACCTTTATGCCCAGAGTCTGTAGAGGAGTGTTAACACCAAACCTGGGAGTTTTTATTCTGCTTTTGAAAACAAACAAAAGAACCAGAGACTGAGACCACAAGGCATTTGAGAAAACACTGAGAAAAGATGACCATGTTGAAGGAGAGCGGAGATGCCCATTCACTAGCAACCTGGGCATTCTTCAGCGGAGAGCCAAAGAAGTGACAGCTGAGAAAATCCTCCAATGCAAAGAACTTTTAAAAAATAAAATAATAATAAAAAAACCTTTTGACTCAGCAACCTCAGGATTTTGGTTAAGACTGAGCATTTACAATAAGGTGTTTATACAACCAAGGAGAACACTCCTATAGTGATCTTGATTGCAGCGATCTAAAATATAATCAGAACAATTTTTTTCAATAAGATAGCAATGTATCGGCTTATCCTTATTGCCACTTTCACCCGTGTTTGAAAACAACCCTTTCTTTTAGCCTTCTTACACGCGTCTCAAAAATACGACATCATATCTTATTCCAAGTTCTCACTTAACAAAGCTGACCAAGTGTGGGCAAAGTCTATGGCACACAGTAGTTGTAAGAAAATTTTTCAGCTTGTGTTCTTCGCTCTCCATCCCATACCTTCCCCTCCCAGCATCCCTTCTGAAGTGCTCCTTTACTTTCATCATGTTTTAACGGGGCATGTTCCTTCTTTCCCCACGTACTGGGTAGCTGTGCACATGAAATCATTATTCTGAGACCAGTGCTGTACAGCAGTGTACTGCTAGAGTCATATCGGAAGATAAAATCTCATATTCCTTAAAATAATTTAGTCCTTCCTCAGTACTGGGCTTAAACGCCTGTGACAATTACTCGGTTCAAAAGAAGCCTCTTTTTATGTTGCCAGTACTGCAAGGCACAAACACAGAGTTTTCGTGTCCTCTATAGGTGGTTTCATTTCCCTTCACACACTGACTCCTCTTACCTTGGTGCTAAGGAAGCAAGAGCAATTCCACCAGATTCAGCATGCCGGAACTGAGAGGACTCACAAGATACTCCATTAAAAACGGAGTTCAGGCAAGAAAGGACTCTGTCCACCTGAACAGTATGTCAGTTCACGGCAGCCAGAGCTACGCTCTTGCTCAAGTTCTGATTGCCAGACTTGGAGTCCCGGAGTCCTCACACGTGGGGACATTTCTCTGAGGCTCTCCCTTACACACACAGCTCTGTGGAATCCACCTACCAACCCACAGTTTTAAATGTTTGCAGTACAGTATCGGAAAACCAACCCTGATCTCCAATGCCAACCTATTTTGAGCTTTGGGCTAAGAAAATTGCTAAAAAAAGCAGTTTTCAGACTTTACCAAGTGTTGCTGTTAACATGCATCAGTGACGTTATCCATTCTTCTGCTATTTTCTCTGTGACCTACTGCCTCCACATGGGGGATGGGGAGGGCACAGTCAAAATATATCCCAACACTCAGAACCATATCCTTAATAATAATAATGATAATAATGAATCTCTGTGTGTTAAACTCACAGAAAGGCATGTTTCAATGCCTGATTTTTAATAGCCCTTGGTTAGAGCGAGGCCTACAGAACGATACCTTCCTCTTGGCAAACAATCACATTTTAGTATAGCGATGACACTGGGTTATTCAGTTCTTTTCTTAAAAAAAAAAACACACTCACAAAATTGAATGTCACCATGGGAACAGTCTAAAGTTGATTTTGGAAAGAGGCTCATTTCCTACAGCTTTTCTGTTGGCATAAAAATAATGTCACTGAACTGTATCAGAAGCAAGTCCTTTATGAAGTATCGTCTCTAAAGATACCAGTCAGTTCTGAAAATATCCTCCCTAATGGCTGCAGTTCTTTAGTTTCTGAAGCAGAATAAAGGGCTCAGACAGGTTTCTTCCCTGTTTTCCTCAACAAGAAACACACCCCAAGCTACCACCAGTGTGATCTAATTCAATCATTCTTCAGCCTGTAATGTGTAATAAGTGTCAGTATGGAAAAATTCCTTCTTAGAAGAACAATTAAAACTTAAAGCAGTCATCCTGGTTGGCTGTCTGAACAAACGACACATGTTCACACAAGAATAATTCAGTCAACCGTCTTAATAAGGATTTACTTTAAACAGAACCTTGTATGGGTACACTAGACTCAGTCTCATTAAGGAGTAAGTTGGATTTTTATACAGCATGAACCATTGGCAATCTAAAACAGACCCACTGAAGAATGGAATGGAGAATCAAACGCAATGTTTCAGACCCAAGCTCTATGTGCCTTTAATAACTTCTTTTTCCTTTTCTTTTTTTTTTTTTTGAGAGAGTGCACACTACGACAGACATTTGCATTTATCATGTTTTTAACTTCTTTTCTAAGGATGAACTCTCTGAATCTGCATCTTCCAACTCCGCTCTGTGTCTTTTCAGTCCTCCAAAAGATTGAGCGCCCTCACTGCCCGTAGGATGCAAGTCAGCAGTATCCTCTCTTGTGCTCACGTTGTAGCTGTTGGAGTCCATTTCAGACAGGCAGCAGTCTTTGTGCAAGCTCACACCCATCTGTACAAGGTTGCCATTATCAGCATTTGAGTGCACCTGTAGTCCTTGCGTCACAGCCTCCTGCTCTCCAAAACTCTGTCCGTTGCTGAAGCATGAAGGGCGAAGATGCAAGTGGCCGTTATTGTGGTTAACACAGGAGGTCTCGAGGCTCCTCTCCTCACTGTCATCAGTCTGGTTTCTGGAGCAGTGACCCGACATGCCACAGACGGCAACAGTGGAGAATGGAGGGACCAGTGAGTGATGGCTTGATGCTGGTTGACAGTTCTGACTATTTTTCTGTTCCACATGTCCTGCTGTCTGAATGCAAGGTTCTTCAGTACAACTATTTAGCCCTTTGCGGTTAGCTTTTCCATTGAGCTTTGTAGTCTCAAAAGAATGCTCTATACCTCCACTGCTAGTGTCTTCAAATGTGTTTTCTTGACCCTCCGTTCGCCGCTGATTGTCACATTCATGCGCTTGACCATTACTAGAATTTTCTATCAAGCCACATTCTTTTAAAGTTTCTTTGTTGTGGCCTTCAGTAGAAAGAGCTGGGGAACCTTGAGGAACTACTGAACTCAAGTTCCTAGCATCTTCCTTATTTAGCGAGTGTGCTGTACTGTGCCTTCCACTAGTTCCTGGTTTCCCTTCATCATTCTCTCCATCTCCTCTGGAGGATTCACCATCTTTACTAGCTGAATATGATATGTAAGAATAATGAAGCCATTTGTAAGCTTTGTAAATCTTTCTCTCCACCGATTCACTGTCTGAACAAGGAGAAGTCCTTTCTTTGAGAACTTCTTTGTTGGCTGAACTCCTTTCTGGCGAAGAAGCTGGAGAAGAAGAAAGATCATCTACTTTGATCTGGGGGTAATCATAGATGTCCTCACCTATGTAGGGGGTCACATTCTCTGTGTTAGTGCTAGTCCTTTCCTCCTTTTGCACCTTCTGTCGGCGCCTCAGCGCGTTGCGTTGCCTCATAGATGTGCGTCGTTCATTCAGTTCCTCTTCATCTTCTGTACTGCTGCTGGAGCTGCTGGATTCGTTCTCCTCAGGGCTGGGGGACCGTGGCCGTGGGAAAAGGTCCGTATCTAGTTCTGGCTCACAGGTATTGTCATCAGAGTCAGACTCATTGGAAAGGGCCAGGAGACGTTTGTCCTGATACTTTCTCAGTGCAGAGAGCCTCTGCTGACGGGAAGTCACGTCTTCTCTGGCTGAGGGGGATTCAGTTGATCTTAAGGCCCTTAAGTTATAGGCAGTTTCATCAGACTCTTCTGCCACATGTGGTGGGGAGTGATGCAAAGAGGCGGAAGATTCCGACTCGCTGTAAGCGGAGCGTTCGCTTACTCCTGCATGGAGCTGCAGGATTGTGCTCTCACTGAGGTCACTGTCCGAGTCAGAACTCCAGCCCTCGATCTCCCGGCGCACAAGGGAGTCAAAAAAGGCCATCATCCGTGGATCTTCCTGGACTGACTGGTTGGCATAATCATGGGACAAACCACTACCACTGTTCAACACAAGACTGATGTACTCTTCATGAGTGTAGAGGCAACGTGAATCATCCTCAATTCTACCATCCAGATCCCCTGTGCAGTCAGGCTGCTTGTAAGGACTCCAGATCTGTAACAGAAAACAAAAAAATATGTACGTCTTCGAATTCATAAGCTATTATAAGCATTTGAAATAAAACAGTAGTGCAAATACCCATAACAATTGCAAGTTCCAGATTGTTTTTATTAAATTTTACACATCAGACCCATACTTACAAGTATTACAGAGATGTGGGGTTTTTTTCTCCCCTTTTACAAATGTGGTTTTCCTGCATCTACTTCACCCATCCAGAATTTAAAAGCTTTCAGACTGCAGATTATCCATCATTTCAATATTTCATTGTGTAACTATTTCTCCCAAATTGCAAGGCTCTATTTTTATATAACAGGGGATGCTTACTCACTAACGGTAAGAATAGTTTGTTGCCTACAATACAGTCTTAGCACTAATGAAGGCACTTGTTTCCCAGGAAACTAGAGTTGCTTGTGCCAGTGATGTAGAGTAACATTTCAGCCAGCTGCATAATCAGTCACACCTGATCAGCAGGCAGGGAGCTGAATGTATAGAGGTGAAAAGCAGAGCTGTACTACTCCCTTTAGGGAACAGTTGTGAAGGAAAGAAAGCGTCCAACATCCTCTAAGGACACAGCAGCAGTTTGAGTTAGTGGGAAAAGGTAAAGGAGAAGAGTTTTACTGAAAGCTACTTTTGAAGTGGAGAGAGTAACATGGTGAGGTGTAATGACTTCACCAATAGCAACAGCCTTGGCTGTGCTATCTAGCCTTCCCTCAGTTTTCCTGGTGTGGAGGGGAAAAGTGCTGGGGGAGCGGGGAAGCCCCAAAGAAGATCCACCAATATCCCTAAGAAACTGGTAATCCATAGCACACGTAGTAGCTGGATCTCCTTACCTTTCTCAATTTTACTCACAGATTTGGGGACAATTTGTTTAAGGCACTCATTGGACGACTATCACTTTATTCTAGCTCAATTGTTAACGTGATGCGCAACACTTACAGGAAGCCGAGCTAGTATGTAGCTTATCCACAATACTACCTTAAAGTTCTGCTTATAAAATATCTGATTTCAGTCGTGCTTTGCTTTTAGCACACTAACAAGCTCAGGGAAAAAAAATCCTATGCCAGCTGTCTATACCAGGGTTGGCCTTTCGAGATAGGGTTTTGCAAAAACATCCAACTCTTTCCCAACAGAAATCAGTCAAGTTTTGTTCCAAGTAGACAAAACCACTAACAAAAAAAGTATTTTGCCTGTATAAATGAGATAATCAGCACTCATCTTACAGATACGTAGTTAACACATGCAACATAATCTGATACTACCATGACAAGCACTATAAAAAAAGCCCACGAGAATGCAATTTGGTATTCACAGAAATTTTCAACGGCGTACAGTAAAACCTTACACCTTTAATATTGGAAGTAAAACAAAATAAATTATCTTGCAGCTAGTTGTTTGGCACAGCCAAATTTTAGATGTACAGGTAATCTTTATTCTGGATTTCTCCCCAACTTGAATGCCTTTACTTTGCACTCCCTGTAATTTATGGTTAACAGAGCTTCCACATATGATCTGTCTGTGCAGATAAAAGATACTCTATTCCAAAATTAAAGTGGGCTACAGATATAACTTTTTCTGTATGGCAATCATCAAGCTGCCTTTTCTGAACAAAGGCAAAGGAATTTTCCGTTGCGTTACATTAGCCTGTTCCTAGGAACATGCCTCAATATCAAAGTGTATTCACTATTTGTACGTAATTGCTATTTTTACTCTTTGCAGTACTTAAGCAAATTCTCTTCCAGTACAGTTCATTGATATAATACTTGAAACCAGAATGAAGACAGTCTCCATTGCTTGGTTCAAGCAGTGCACTTACTAGACACCTAGCTCATGGGAGAAGCATCAGGTTTGCACAAAGATAACAAAACCCAACATAAGCCCACTACACATAGACTTCCATCAACCATACTTAACCTTTTTGTATTATTCAAAAGAACAGAAAGAATCTCTCTTCATCCTCTAATTATTTCCCATGCTTCACCTCCCAAATACAACATAGGGAAGAGCCTTCTCTCAGTGGATGCCTGAGAAAGATTGTTGATTTGGGGATACACCAAGTTGTTTAATAGAAAAATAGAACTCTACCTGCTCAAAGGACTATTCTGAGTTGCTGCCTTCTTGATGATTTAACTAGCACGTGTTCAGTACCTTCTCTCACAATTTATCAGATCTTTTCCCCTCTTTGTCCCACTACTGAGCATTTCAGCAAGTAGATCAGACGTTTTTGCACTTCAGAAGCATATACCTTCTTGTAAATGCTTCATACAGTATGTGTGGACAAGCAGGCTGGCATGCTCCTTCCTCAAATAGTCTTAGCAGTGTTAGATTGATCACTAGCTTTTATAAAACTATTTTTTTAAGCAAGAGAATTAGAAAACTCTTAGATTCTGTATGAATCAATATAAACGGAGGAGAGGTAGTCTGCTCTGAAGTCTCTCTGGCAAAGGTCTGTTTTATCATGAAAAGTCATCTAAAAAGGTATATAAAGTGTGCACAGAGAGATTTGACATCCTCATTAGTGCTAACAGATCTTTCTGCTCACTCTGCAAGCATCAGAGAAAATACAGCAGTGTTAAATATTGAAAAGATAGCTACACTATAAAGAGTCTATAGTGAGGCTTTTCCCTTCCAAGACAGATTTGTTCAGAGAGAAGGAGTAAATAATAAAGAGAAGTCACAGGAATTCAGGATGAATACCTATTTGTACAGGATCAGATGTCTCTGGAGATTGATACCCCTACTTCTTAGACGTTGCCATGAGGGAGTGTGAGGGCCTGCCAGAGTCCCAGAGAGAAATCATACTAAGAATCTATCCTTGGCAGAACCGGGAAGTCTTTAAAATGGCAGCAACTGGTGCAGCGCTCTCTGTGGCATCCAAAATGGGCTTCTTTGTAAATGGAATGCCTTTGCCTTTTTCTCATCCTCTGACTGATGCCATGTCAAGGAAGGATGTGAGCAAATTGGAGAAAATAAGTTGGCAAATCATCCCACTGAAGCAGCAATCTATCATGAAGTTCTTTCTCTGTGTGACGATTACGGAGCTGAATATTACTCAGTGATGCCCCAAGTATGGATATAAAAATAGGAACAATAAAAAAAAGGGGAGTACAAAACTGGTTCTCTACTTCAGCAGAGATGCTTCAGAGTACGCCTTTGAATTGCTTGTATTGCACGATGGCAAACCCCCAAATTTTACAACAAAAAAGTAGTTATGCCTGTAGCGTGAGAATAATTAAAAACAGCTATATTAGATTATCTGATTAGGCAAAGGCAGCTAGCCACAATGACATTAATCTGTCACCATATCAACGTGGGCAAATAGACTTTGCTATCTTTGATATACTGATGATTTTTAAACAAATGGGACCTACAACAGTACTGC
This sequence comes from Larus michahellis, assembly GCF_964199755.1. Classification (NCBI taxonomy): domain Eukaryota; kingdom Metazoa; phylum Chordata; class Aves; order Charadriiformes; family Laridae; genus Larus; species Larus michahellis. The sequence goes on along the minus strand of NC_133899.1, from coordinate 53,744,163 downwards.
TCAGTTACACAGTACTCCATTTCCAATACAAAACAGTATTTCTTTCTGAAAATCTTTATGCACTTTATCTATTTTATCTTTTCTGGAACTGTCTTCTAGCTGTGTAATTCTCTCTAAGCCCCACACATCAGAGGGAATGCCTCATTTATTTCTCCTGCACAATTTGTTTTCCTGACAGTACATCCCAATGTCTCACACACTTAACTGAGGGGAAAGTGTTATTTTTCTATTTGATATTGCTTTAGCCTTTGTGGCGAATGTTTGCTGCAAATAATAATTTTAGTTCACAGCTGTGCTTTTCCATGCAATTTTACTGAGGTTCAGGTTTTTGAAATGGAGGGCAATGAACAATTCATTTGGGTTGATGTGTCCAGCACACACTGTCTGGAGTCAAGGCTTCTAGTATCCTTTACTAATGAGCTTGTTAAGTCTTATTTTAGGTTTCTGAAACCTCCTTACTTGAATATTCACACACCCCTCCTCGTCTTATCCATTGTATTCTCAGCCCCAGCCGCAATCAAACCCTAAATCATTGAGTTACTGAATTATATTCTTGCAGGTGCTTTACAACAAAATAGAACTAAAACAAAAAACCCATAACCACAAAGGTCAAAATCATTCTTGTGAATACTATTCATTTCAGCAGGGCTAGGCCTGAGATGAATTTGTATCTCATTTGCAATCAGCATTAAAATAGCAAGCGTGTTGGCAGAAGCACGTGGAATTATTGAATGGCTTGTCTGTATCACGCCTTGACGTTGGTGCTATCAGTTCCTCACTTCCAGAAGTACTAAATTTAGGCCAGCTAGTCTAAAAATTAAGGGCTCAGACAAACAACTACTTGAATCCACATTTTTAATTCATCACAGAGTTTCTACAATTGAGGGAATGGAATACCAGCCAGTGAAGTTATCTTCTGTAATTTAATTCCAGAAAGACTTTTAGAAGACACTTGAAGGAGAGTAAAAGGAAGGACACTTCTTAAGGAACTGATTAAAAGAAAGAAACAAATAAAAACTGACAAAATAAGAAAACATAAAAAAACCTAACTACCATTTTTATTTATGGCTCTTCCTCTTGTCATCTCAAGTTCTCCGAGCGAGAACATCAAGCATTTATATGGGGAAAGACAGCCAGCCATGCAAGGCAAGGACTTGTGTTCCCAGCTGTTTTTAATGCAGTAATTAGCCCCTCAGAACTGCTGGTGGTGTTTTGCCTGTTTTGCCCTTCTGCTAGTGGCAGTTACTAGCCTTCAGCCCACCTGTAGAAGTAGCTGGAATGAAGAAGAAACCACCATTGTATGGTCACCCACAAATGGCTGCTCAGTAAGACAGTACCTTTAAAGAGCAAAGTCACGCAGATCAGACAAGATATGAGCCTTAAAACAACCTGATCCCCAAACGAGGCACGCTACAAGCTGAGACAAAATGACATACAACAAAAGGGTAGGAAGTTCTGGCTCACTAATAAACTTAATACATGAAACGCCCTTCCCTTAATTTGTTTCTAGCTTGCAATGTTTGGGGAATTCAGTTCCTTCAAAGCAGCTACACAAGTTCCATTGCACATACTGCGACACAACAGGCATTCTCTTCTAAGGAAGCAGTCAAGCAGAGGTGTCTTTGAAAGAGTTACACAACCTGTGACTGGAGCCTTAATCGAACTAACCTTTTAATCACTAGGTAAAAAAAAAAAAAGCCAAAACCCTAGCAGATGTACACAAAAGCAACACAGGGGATGTTTATACCAATGCTAATCCAACAGTCTAAGAACACTCATGCAGGAAGGATTCATCGGGTGAAGGGTCAGCAGATCTAAAACCCAAAAGGGAGAATTCAGGCTGTGAATCAAGTTCCCAAAGCAAAAAAAAAAAAAAAATGCCTCTGGCAAAACTGTTGTTAAACAGTGGCAGTTTCACTGCTTGAAAATTGAAAAATCAGTGAGCTGCTAAGACTGTTTGATGGACTTTTGTTCAAAGCCTGGATTTGACAGATTTGCGATCAAACCTGTCAGAGGGACACAGATGAAGAAAAAAGTAGAAAAGCAAACTAAAGTATCAGTGGAAGGTAGAAGAGAAGGAAAGCTGAACTACAATCAGAACCCAAACGCTGATAGTAGCTGTAATGCAAGTGAAGCAGCTGGGCATTGGGCCATGGTCCCAGGGTTTTGGGCCAGTTCTGGTACATAAGTTGCAGACCACTAACACATTCCTTTGCAGGACAAGTTCATTCAGTCAACTTGTAGCTGACTAAAGCATTTACTAATATTCAAATGACCTCATTTATAGCCACACGCAGGTAAGACTTTTATGAAATCATTCAAAAAATAGTTAGAAGTAGCATCAGTTCTCATTAGACTACTAAAAAATTAAATAGTTCTGCTTTCTCTCATCCTGTTGATAAACCATAATTATAGCAAAATTTCTATGGCAGCAGAACACGAAGTGCATTAGTGTACCATAATCCCCTGCCTCACCACCCTCCACCTCTGCTATTAGAAATGACAAAAAAAAGTTTCTGCCTTGCTCCCACAATATTGACTGTCTTTCCTTAAGGAAAGGAAGTTTTAGAACCTAACTTTGTTATCTCTTTACATTCCACATAAAAAAGAGCACAAATTTTCTAAAAATACTGTACATTGCTGGATTCAGAATAGACATATTGTGGAAGCTATTAAGAGTCCTGTTTCCTCTGGAAGCTCCAGAAAGGTATGTTGAATTGATTCAATGCAGAAGTGTGTTCAAAAATTATAGAAGGGCTCCTGAGGCAGTATTTGGGCCAAATTCAGCTAGGTCAGGCTAGGCTAAGGCTCAATGAAGGCTCTCTTTGGAGAGACTTCATTAAATTTTAGCCCAAAGTACCAGAAGTCTTAGGAGATGACATGTTACAGCTGTGATCAAACTCTCCAGAGAAGGACTGTTTGCGTGATAGTTCAGTTATGTACAGAAAGAAACTGGAAAAAAAAATCCTTTGTCAAGGTACAAATTCAGGATAATCTGATATTATCCATTATATCTAAAACCTTTAAAATTGAAACAGAGTTTACAGTTGAAATGCCCAATTAAAAATTTGCATCAGTTTAGCCAGCAAATGAGACATACCACTTCACAAATAACTAAGATGAGAAGACAGGATGGGTGTGAAAAAGAACGATGCTGAGCAAAACAAAGCATTTCTTCCTGAAATATTGAAAGAACACATTTTCTGATAATTAATCTTACCTTTATAATCTTTTCAACACCAGAAGAACAGATCATGTAAGTGTGGGGATTAAACCGGACTTGGTTTACAATTGACCGATGACCTTTCAATACCATAAAAGCACCATTGACGACCCTGCCAATGCCACCTAGGGGAAAAGCAAGAACACACTGAAATGAATAATTATATCTTCATATTGTTTCCATTCATAATCATTTAAAGTCATATTATATTTGACAACGCACTTCAACTTTATTTTGCAATATTTTAAGGCCTACGTTGGCTGCAGAATTCCAATTTTATGAGCAATGCCCTATGAAAAGCTGCAAGTTTGATGAAAAGCATCCTTCTTGCAAATTAGGACTTGGAGGCTAGCTTTAGTTCAACTATCTAAACAAACAATGAAGGTTTTTGACCTAATATGACAAGTATGTGAATAAGAACAACATACATACATAATGAAATCACCAGTGAAACCATTGTGCCTAAGGCATGACACTACTCACAGTTTGTAAATCTGAAGCAGAAGCAAATAAAGAGGTTGACTTAATTAATAGCTATACTCTGTTTTTTAAATTTATTTTTTAAATCAGCAATTCATTACTGTCACAGTTGACTCTAGTCTGATGGGTAGGAATCTAAAGGAGGCAATCTTCAAGGCTACAAACCTGAGTTACTACATTACAGCAGGACTTAGTATAGCCTTCCCTAGACCGGGATCTATAACAACTCGTATTTCCGTGAATCAAGCTTAGAGAGGGATCTGAAATAACATATCTGACCAGTGGGTTACATCATTCTTTGTCACAAGGCAGGGAATTAGCTGAAGTGGAATGCTTTTGTGCTAATGGCAAAACTCAAAACAGAAGCCAGATAATTTTTCTGCTTGGTCATTGGCTCTTACTAGGTCTATATACCAAAGCACGAAACTGTCCCACAGTAATTTTTTATATTAATAGATTCACACAATTAAAACCATAAGTTTGTTAGAAAGTACACCTGTGTATCTGAATAAACAAGTGTCAATCAACATGCTATGATTAACATCTTCAGTGAAAGAAACCAAAACTTTTAAAAGAGGGAAAGTAAAACCTGAAAACCACTTCAGAGGAAAACAATCTTGCTATTTACAACTTCAAACGTCGTAAGCACACTTTACAGAAAGTTAAAATAATTTCATTAGCTTCTGTGCTGCTTATAGTCATCTCAACACTAAACAAGTAAACTTTATGTTCTTCTCGCTGAAGATGTTTGCTATCCTCCTTTGTCCTCAACAGGAGCTCTTTCAGCTGAAATAGCTGCTGCCTTAAGCCCTGAGCCCAGTGTTGAACAACTTGTCTTCTAAAACAGAGAGTCGGAGTTCTCCTGCAATGCACATTTTCCTAAAGAAAAACTTGCATTAACACTAAAGAGTAGCAAGGTAGAAGGGTCAAGAAAAAAAAAAAAAGAAAAAAAAAGGCATTCCTATATCACCTTCAATTTGTCCGGTTACATAAATGATAAACTGCAATTAGTGAGGTTGTGTTCAGCCCCTTTCCTCTTAGAAAAAGTACTCTATCCCTTCTTCCACTCATAACTACACTCTGAAGACCAGACCAATGCATACATGGTGTACAAACCATGATAAGGATTTAGAAGCAAGGAGTCATCCAGCTCCTAAGAATCCAGAGATAGATCTTTTTACTGCTTTTGTAAAGTGTTCTGTTTGCACAAATGAATTTTTGCAGACCAAACTGCAGTCTCATGGCACTTTGCGATAGAAAGATAACGAGCCTGAAGAAAGGAAAAGAGATAGCAAGTAACCCCAAGGACCAAAACGCATGGCCATTTTAAAGACTTTGTATATAGAATGAAAGCTCATTTGAAATTAAGAAAACTTGAAAGGGAGACAATCACTCCAGTTAACTCCTAAATACGTTCATCGAAACTGCACTGAGACTGAGCTACCTGGACCAGTTCTATAAGTTCTGCCTTCAGCCACTGGAGCAAGATTCCACCAGTGTAAGCAAAGTCGACTGAGAAGTAACTGATTGGAGAGCAAGTTCATTAAATGCCAAATTGGGCTCTTTTGATTTTCTTTTCCATTTTATGAGTTTCCTCATGTCCTTTCATTCTGCTCACCCTGCTAGACATTCGTGACCACATTTATGGCTGATGGCAAGTTGCCCTACTCCCACAGCATTCCTTCCAGCCAAATCACAGTTGTCAGTCCAATTGCATCTATCAAGCCAATGGTAGATGGTTACATCAAGTCCAGTTCTCAATGCGTTTATCTTGACCTAGCAGACAAATGTTCCAGGAAAGAGGGCCTCAGGAATGAAGAGACAATTTGCTTAGGAAATGTTTACAAGTCTGTAAGTAATGCCTAAAACAAGTTTTAACTATCCATGGTCTCTAGCTGCCTGAATTCAGTACAAAACAAGAAATACGACCTATGAAACACTCACAAAAGAGCCAGAAGTTAAAGAAACAATGAGCAAAGAAAGAATTATAATGGAGATGAAATACAAATTTAGGGCACCAATATCTTGGGCTGCATTTTCAAGTCAGTCATTAGCCTTTTGTGGTACTGTCAGCAGTGTGAATTAACCCGTGGTTATTTTGCTAGTAAAACAACGAAAACAGTTTTTTAATGCCAGAAATGTCTTCTTGCATTAAACTTTAAATGTTTATCAATACACTAAGAGCACCAGATGAAAAGTGCACATCATACCACATCTAGAACACAGCTCTCCCTAGGCTGTCATCAAATTCAGACAGTGTCTGAAGCCCAGAAAGCCAACCGCATCCTGGGCTGCATCAAAAGAAGCGTGGCCAGCAGGTCGAGGGAGGTGATTCTGCCCCTCTACTCCACCCTGCTGAGACCCAGCTAGAGTACTTCATCCAGCTCTGGGCTCCCCAGCACAAGAAACACATGGACCTGTTGGAGCAGGTGCAAAGGAGGGTCACAAAAATGATCAGAGGGATGTAACACCTCTCCTACGAGGACAGGCTGAGAGAGTTAGGATTGTTCAGCCTGGAGAAAAGAAGGCTCTGAGGAGATCTTATAGCAGCTTTTCATTAAAGGGGGCTTATAAGAAAGACAGAGAGAGACTTTTTACCCAAGGCCTGTACCAACAGAAGGGGCGACAGTTTTAAGCCGAAAGAGCGTAGATTTATATTGAATATAATAAAGAACTTTTTTAGAATGAGGGTGGTGATACACTGGAGCAGGTTGCCTGTGGATGTCTGGGGATGTGCCATCTTTGGAAGTGTTCAAGGTCAGGGTGGACGGGGCTTTGAGCAACCTGATCTAGTGAAAGATATCCCTGCCCTTAACGGAGGTCACTTCCAACCCAAACCATTCTGTGATTCTATGAAGGAACTCCAAAACTTTCTGCTTTAATATTCAAGTTCCCAAAATTCCTTTTAAGCTGCTAACAGTAAAATCAGAGGAAGCACAGTACTAGAACAACCTTCACTCCTCTTAGAGTGAAGGTGAAGTTCCCCACAAAGCCTCTTAAAACAACTAACTACTCAATTTACAGGAAAAGTCTCCTAGGAGCAGATTACTGCAATCACAAATCTTAGCAGTCAGTTTATTCTGGTAGTATGAGAGGTTTTAATAATTTAAACCAAAAAGTATTGACTCCAGCAATACTCTGATAATCTTTGTGTCAAATATAATAGACTGCCCCAGAACCTCAGCTTTGGACAACCCCTTGCCTGATGCAATTTCAGTCTACCAACTCCTACGTGCTTAGGCGAAATCTCTTAAGTTAGTGCTTAATGCAGAGCCTTCTACATCCTTATCCTGACAGTGGTCCCTTCATTTTATAGTGGCCCAGCAAACTTGGTATCGTATTACATGAATAGCTGCATGGCGGACACATGCCTGTGTCCAGACTTGTCTGGAATCCCCTGGTCTCTCAGCAGAGGCTTTGCTGAAGCCATCCAGCTTCTAGCCATCTCACAGTGTGAGTTAAGTTTGCTCATGTCTGCTGGCAAAAATAAAGCACATCTGTACATTAAGTGGAGGTTGGCCATAAACTGCTCAAATTCCTGAGACCATCTTCCTTTTTTTGCATGTAATAATTTCTATTTCTTTTTGCTGTCTTCACTTGAACTGGTATTTTTATTTGCATTGTTTCAGCAGAATTGACCTCTGCTATCCCAACAACGTCCAAATTTTGCTTTGGAGGTTTGAGGGTTTTTTTAGGGGATGGGAGTGTTGTTTGTTTGCTTTTGAATTTAGTGCTATGCACAGGTCCTGCAATCGCTTTAGTATGGCAGCTTTTATATTCTTAGGTAGTTACCATGTGTATAAGCAGTGTTTATACAGAAGCCTACATATGTTGTTAATAATATTGCTAAGAAAAAAATGTCTTAAAGTCTTCAGAGGCTGATTATGCTGTTTTTAAAAGCTTTCTAACTTTGTAACCTCTAAGCATGGGAGGGAAGGGATAGAGATATACTAGCTGGTTTTGCAATACTTTCCAAAATTGCTATGCGTAAAGACAGTTCTGAGTAGTGGTTTAGTGTTCTAGCTGGGCTGGTCAATGTTTTTTTGGTCAGGTTTTATTTGATACACAAAGTGAAATGTCAAGAAAATCTCTCTTCCTCTATACCCTGCAAATAAGTGCTTCAAAGAGGAGCAAAACAAAGTCTCAAAAAATTCTTTAAATGATATCCTACTGTAATGTCTGATCAGCTGGAAGAAATAACTTGTAAAAGGCTAATTCTGAAGTCTACATTTTAACACAGATTTCCCCTACACAGATTTGACAAGAATACCATGGCAACACAAGGAACATCCACAGGCTCTGATATAGACAGAAGGAATAATACAACGCTTTGAAGTAGTAGATGTCTACTAAGTTGCCAAAGTGATTACTTCTTGGTTTGCTTTATTATTTTGTTTTATACATTATGCTAATTAAATCCTCATTAATTATGCAGCTCTGTAACTGTTTATGCAAATGGGATGACATTTCACATATTGAGAACATGCTGGATGATACATACCAACTATTTAAAAAACCACTAGTAAATCATAATGAAGGCGAGTGAGATATTTGGACAGCAATCTGACTGCCCAGGCACAAGTTCCACAACACATAGCACTGTTTAAAAAAAACAAACTAGAAGAATGAATTATTTGAAGGATAAGGAAAAAGAAAGGAAGTGATAGATTATTATGAAAAGTGCCCTAGTGCAGAAATCCTGTAAGAATGTAGAACAGTCTCTAAACTAATGGAAGCTGCATTGTTCTAAACATTAAAAAAACCCAACAACTGTCAAAGCGCTGGAGAACTTGCTGGGATAAGGAACAATCCTCCACTGGCTCTGTAACAGAGGAATTAAATGACCTCATTGAGAAGAAGTCCTTTCTATCTAGGACACTGAAAAAGAAGTCCCACTGGTTGTTCATATAAGGTAGAAAGACGTTCCACAGACTAAAGCATAACTTCATACAAGCCTTGTGAATTATTCAAAGTGTTGAAAACTCCTGAGAAGAACCAGATATTTGCAGCTGCTGCCAGTGTGCCATAGCATACCATTCCACTGTAGTACTTGGCACTGCAGTAGAAAGCTCGTTTAAAATTAATTTAGTTTTCATTAATAATATTCCGGGACACATTTAGACCGTAGGCCACAGCCCTGCATTTGAATCCTATGAGGTCATGATGCATTTACGGAAGAGACATACCATAGTTTAGAAAGCTAATGCATAGCACAATGCAAGCAAATACGCACAGCATATAGGGCCTCTGCCTGCAGTGCAGCGGATTATGTTTAGATTCCTTAAAAAGTCTCTCCCTGGTCACTCACACACCTGTATTTGTTTTGTACAACAGATGCCAGCAGATGGCTTTGCTCCTCAGAGACCCATGTGTAGAGAAGCTAGGTTTAAACACAAGCACTCTTGCCCTGCAAGCACAGGGCCCTGCAGCATTCCTTATAGAGGGATCAGGCATCTGACTCCAGCTCTGGCAACAGCCAGAGCAACTTCAAGGTTTCTCAGCAGCACAGGCAAAACTGACTTGGGTCACATCAAATATGGAGTAAGAACAGCAAGGGCTGGCTAAGATCCTTTCTCCTCTGAGCATGGTAAGAGCAGACAGTTTGGAGGAGGCACCAGGGGACTCCGGCTTAGTACTTCTGCTACTACAAGAGAAAGCGAAAGGAAGTGCCTCCCCATAAGAACGCAGCTCCAACTCCATCTGCAGACTGCTTCCTTTGGCACCTTCAAACCCACCCTCCTCCTGCCAGGCCAGGTGAAAGGATCAGTGTGGCCTTGCAGAGCTTCAGCATAAGCACATACGCCTAGAACCAGCCCTGGGTTGTGGTCTTGTACCTCTGCAGAGGTTCCAAAAGCCAAAGAAAAAAATTCATATTTAAACATCAGAAGCATATGCAGAAAGCTGGTGTGGTAGTGGCTATTTTTGGACATATATTTTCTCTCTTCTTTTGTTGCTGCTAAATATGTGCCATGTCTATCTATGCCTTATCTAGACCAACCTTCCCACTGTTGTTATCACCAGTAGAGCTGAACAACAATATGAAAACTAAGACAAAATTACTATAGAAACAAACTTTGGCACACCCTTTCCATTCTGTCCCCTCTCCTGGTCTGAGAGAGATTGCTCTTTTGGTGTGTTTAACTGTACAGGTCGTAATGGTTTTTACAATGTTTTTGGAACCATGCAAATTCCACCACCAACTATGCTTTCTGAACATAAAGGGAATAAAGTAAGTGAAATTAACACACAACTGGTAGCTGGTTTTTGTTGTGTTTTTTTTTGGTTTTGTTTTTTAAATGGAGGTGTGAAAACTGCTTGCCTGTGCATTTATTTTGTACAGGTAGCTGCAAACAAGTTCAATGCAATAAAGAGGAAGAAGTTTTGGTACAACCACATGGCTAGGTGCTGGAGACTAAGGCTTCTCCTGCCTCTCCCAGTGCTCATTGTCATTTTCAGCTTTCTAGGGCTGAATTAGGTATGAAACATGCCAAGGCCTGTAAGAAAAACACTCACAGATGCTCAATCTTCTTCCACTTGGCTACAGCACTACAAAGCACCCAACACTGCCTTGTTTTGTGATAGATGCCATCTAGACAGGACATTTCCACAGGTTTCTGGTGTTACAAATCCACATTACATGGAAACCAGTCTAAATTCCACCGAATACAAGAACCTCTTCTACACCACCCTACCACTTACTTGCTGTGATAATCAAACTGTTCCACAGAACACTATGGTCAACACTGACCTGAAGGGAGAGACAAACCACAGTCCTAAAATTAAAACAGTTCAGATCCCAAGACCGCGCCTCAGAAAAATAAATTTTTAAAAAAATAAATATACAATCCTTCCAGAGCATGCTCCCCATCAGGCCAGGAGGCTCCCCCCGCCCCAACCCAACTGGTATGCATACATGCATGTGTGCACATATATAGAAATCTCAAAAATAGCTAAAGACATTAAGAAACACTTAATCATCTATTATTCATCTTCACTTATCAGCCTGGAACTTTGAGAACTTAAACCACAAGCTGTCTACAATGAGATAACCCTGTTTAAACATTGAGAAAAGATCTGTTGCTGAATTCTTCCAGCCTAAAGAGGTGTTTGCATTTACAATGACCAACAAGGAGAAAAAAAGGGAAGAAAAATTGCGTCAGTTCTGCTGAAAATTGGTGCAATTAGTTTAGTAACTGGACAATGACAGGCCCCTTCTTGCTAGCAGTTACAGTCAAAGACAGAATGAAAATAGGTTTTGAAATGCAGTTCGCTGTTCTGATTTAGTGAAGTTTTTCAGAAGTCTGGTGGCAGCCTGCTCACGTAAACTGAAGAATCCCCAACTGTCTTCTCAATCACAAATAAATATCCTATCCCTCACATAGCATCTTTGAGCAATATTTCAAAAGCAAGAGACAAGCTCTGAGTTGCAAAGATGATTCAGAGTAGTGGGTGAGGAATGTAAATTCCATTTTGCAAAACATTTGGTCTACTAAGCTCTCTATTACCCCACAAGACATGTCAGGTTCTGTCTTGAACATGGATTCTTCACCAGCTAAGATACCATGTTTATAGGAGTTAGGTTTAAATACTGCCTGAAGTGCTTATATGTTAACAGTCTTGCTTGGCAGGTCATGTAGGGCTTGATGTCTCTTCTCACTTCTAGGTTGCCTTGGAGTCAAGTAAAGGCCATGGAAACTCAGGACTGCTTTCCTTCTGCCAGACTAATGTATTAATTTTGCTAGAAACTCTGCCTCTGAAGAAAACTGGGATATATACTTTAAAGAGGAAACTGGATAACAATTCTGAAGCACAGTGGAAAGCTGGGTACTACCTGGATGGAGAAGAAAGTGGAAAAAAGAGCAAATTATTCCATCTTCAAGAAAGGACAAAAGGTGGTAAAAAAGCAACCAACCTTTGGCATAGGAAATCCTGACCTACTCAGAATAATCCAAGATTGTGGAGGGCCAATAAAACTCTTCATCAGAATAGCTTCCTAAGCAATTTAGGAAATACCTTTTTTCACAGACCTCCCCAGCCTGAAGTAAATCCTAGTAACTGGATCGAACAAAACCGCTGGCAAAGTTTCCAGCTGAGGGGGAATGACTCAATGTAACCTACTGGGAGGACACCTCTAAACTACAGTTGTTTGCAAAAAACAGCAGAGTTTGTTCCACTTTCCTGGGAAAATACCTGCACAGGTAACCGCATTCCTCCAACTTGAAATATGTTTGCAATTGCCTGACTGGTGTTTTCCTTCCCACTTTTCTTCACCTCTCCTGTAGTAATGTTGCTAACCATTAGACAGCTAGTACTTGCTGCACCTGTGCTTAAGCAAAATAATCTATTTCAGAGTTGTCATTAAGAATGCAGCTCTGTAAAAGGATTTATGCTTGCAAAAAAGCTGCTACTTACAAATAGCTGATATAATGTAAAGGAGTTGTATTATAAATATTTATAGCAGCACAATGTCTGAATTCAACCGGAAGGTACAAATCAGTGAGAGAGATATTTTTATTTAAAATACCAACCAACAGTACAGGACATTACATCATCCTGTCTATTTTGTACGGTATTTTAAATGAAAGACCACGTTACACCCCCTCAGATCACAGACCCAAAGACACTCCTATTTTAAGCTACAACATGAGAACAAGAAGTTTTCCATTGAAGCAGAAGGTTTCCAAGGTCTCCACATCCCTACAGCAAGACTCTTTCTCCAAGCAGGAAGCACAGCAACCTCTCTAGCTGAGCAATTATTCTGAACCACAGGATGAGATTTAAGAAAGGATGTTTCATCATTCATCATCATTTCATCATTCATCACATTAAAAACAGGCACAACCCTCCAAGAAGAGCTGAATGAAGAAAAGAAGAGCATCAGTAAGCCTATCACAGGTGATCTGGGTGACCAATGAATTATTTGCCACAGAAGCCAAATCTTTAGGACTAACAAAGCTCACAAGTTTCACTAAAACATTTCAATAAGAGAACTGCTCAAGTTACAAGAGACTAAGACATACAGCTCCTAGTACAGGATCTTCTGAGCCCATTAAGCAACCACTGAGGGCACTTGACATTAAGTAATTAATTTTGTAACTGAAATGTTGCAAGTTTACTGACACCCTTCCTCAAGTTACAAGAACCAGAAACAAGAAAGCTGACCAAAACACAGATGACATTGTTTTGTGGTAATTCTAGCAAATTCAAGCACTCTTTGTGCAAAGGTCCCAGATAAAAAGTGTCATATGCAGCTGCCTGGGAAAAAAGTTTTCAAGAGCATCACAGCCACATAAACACAAAATCTCAAATCTAGAATTTACAAATGGAGTTAAGGACAAGTATAGTAATATGCATAAAATGTACGTCCATACATATGCACAGTCCACACATAAAAACATACAGATAAATAACTAATTTAAATGTATGCATCCTTTGTTTTAACTAAGAGGAAATTCCATAAGTGGTAATAACACAGTGTCAAATGTAAAAGGAAATCATACAAATTAAAAGGAAAGCGGGGAGAAGTCTCTATAAACCCTACACAAAGATAGAAGGCCAAGGCACTGGTACCTTTAGTAGGACCATCTTCAGGACTTCTGGACTGCAACATCAAATGTTGGCTAAATAAGCAATCCAAAATTAGAATGGCATTTTTCTCAAAACCCCGCCGTTAACCAAACCTTTTAGAGGCTAGTCATCCTCTCAGCTGTGACTATCAGCCTTCGAAAATGAAATAAAATATTTTCATTTTACCTCTAACGCAGCTTGTAATTTGCTCTCACTATTGCTAAAGCACCTGAGACCATGGGACAGCACTCACTTGTACTTAATACCGCTAAAATACACAGTTTTAACTGTCAGAGACGTTAAAATGGAAACGGCAGAACATTTTCGTGAAGTCTTGAGTCTTTCAGTCAAGATTCAACACCCTTCCAAAAGAACACAGTGATTTGTTTCAACAGAAGAGATATGCTGTTATATGGCTTAGAGATAGCAGTGGATGATGTCATATTGCCAAACCCTACACAATAATAGACAGTATCAAATTAGGCACTGACCAACTGTGGCATCTACAACACTACTGCTACATCCCACACACACTGCTGCTTTTCTTTAACACCCCCCTCCTCTACTTTCACACAGAGTTGAAGTAGTGCTACTTGCTTAGTACGTCTGCCCCAGCATGGGGAAGGGTCAGAAATGAGTCAAAAGTGGTCACTTCCAGCAGCTGATAGTGCTTCTCCACCCAGAAAGTAAAAAAAGCAAAACTGCTCTGCATTAGAAATCAGTGGGAGGGTTCTGGTGTAAGAGGAAAGAAAGAGGGGAAGAAAGGCCAATGCACTGGAGCTGGAAGGAGCAGCAGCCTATGAACCCAGCACCATTTTCTATTGCAAGCTTCATTGTGAGATGAAGTTTCTTAATAAGAGATCCTAAATTCTTCAGTGAACTCAGACAGGCTTAGAAGCAGCAGAATTGGCAGACAAGAGGGAGGAAAGACAGACTCTGCTCCAGCCACAGCTCTTTCTCTCCATCAGCCCATCTAGAAGATTTAAATGATCATTATATGAGAAGAGAAATAAAATCAGTACAATAAAAGATTCAAATGGCATTGGCCATTGTTATCCAGAGACCGAATTAGGCATTTGTAAACCCTCCCCCATCTAGCTTTCATCAGAATTACTCTAGATTCAGTGGCTGAGTGAGAACAGCAATTTTTCAAAAAAACCAAACAAGTATTTGTCAGACACCTGCTCCCTCTCCCCCAGATTCCAAAACAACAAAACTTACCTGCTTCTGGATCTGGAGGAATCCTCCACATATACAAATTGAAGTCATCAGAACCCGAAAGGATGTACTGTTAGGAATAAAAATAAAAGCAGTTTACCACAAAGTATCACCTGAATGATGTTATTTTATTGTTGATCTAGTTTCTCCAAACCAAAAGTGAGAAAAAAAAGATAAATTGTGTCATTCGTTGCACCTCACTGATCAACTTACCCTTAAAATGGGGGTGAAGTACCAGCACAAAAATGTTGCATGCATATAAATGGACCAAAATTCAAAAGCATGTTTCACGTCTCTAATGCCTACTGTCCAAAGTGTATGTCGTCTTTGCTAAATAAGGCTATGGATTTTGGTTGGCTTTAATACAAGCATGTCTAGATCAAACTCTCATATCTTGCAGCCTGCAACTCTGGTCTTTTTTTCATGTCAAAGTCTTTCATCCTTTTTTTTCTCATCTCCTGAACTACCAAAGAAAACTCCATCAAACACATACCTAAGAAGAGAGGTAGCATGTCCACTACACACAAGCAAAAAATGTCTGACTCATCAGTCTACTAAGACCATCAAAAGTCAGTCACTGAGGATGATCTTAAACACTGAACAAAACCAAAGCTAAACACTCCTTGTCAGCAAGTCTCAGGCAATTTTAAAAAAAACCCCACATTTATCATGCTGTTCGTTTTTTCCTGGTTATGTTACTCTTGAAGAGATGGAAGGCTGCCCTTTTTCAACAGTGCATGAATGATAAGCAATCTCTTTATTGTACAGAAGTTTAAGCAATATGCAACTTGAAGTAGCTTAATATACTACAAACACGCACTGGAATGACAGGTGACATTTGACGTGGTAAAAACCTTACGCCTCTCAGTTATAAGAGGCCACAAATTGTGCCTTGTCTCCAAATATCTCTTCTCCAATAAACCGTACTCGATGTCATTTCTCTCTCTCCCAAATTAGATGAGATGGCACATAGTGGAACCGAGGGCAGATTCCAATTCCAGTTATACTGGTGTAGACAGTGTAAATCTCTAGCCCTCAACTGACTAAAGGCTTCTGTTTAATCAATACAGTCCAGAAGTTGGGGTTTTCATTTTATTATTATTAGGGTAGAGGGAAAGGAGAAAAAGAAAGAAACGGATCAAGTTTGTCCCTTTTCTAATGTTTCACAGGAGACAAGTTCTGTTTTGTTTGGCTCACATGTAACTGGTTTCTGTCTTTCACTCTGCATGGATACATAAACTCATCAAGCAAAGTAACATCAAGCAGTGAGGAGACAAGTCCTGGAATAAAACAGGACTGAGAAGCAAATAAACAAAAAATATCCAGTAACACAGAGAAAACTGCTATAAATTTGCATATATTCTGTTTGCAATGCTAATTAAGTTCATGAAGTGTTTGGATATTTCCAGACACAAAAATGCAATAACCAACCACTAAAATCCCTTCTTTGGTTTCCTACATGACAATCTAACCATTCTTTTTTCTCTTAGTTTTAAGGATGTAGGATGTGAGTAAGCACTTGTGAATGCAATTCTGCTCATTTTCTGACAGATAAGAAGCACTGATCAAACAAAAGGTCCTTTAAAAACTTGTGCACACTAGTTCTGTATCACTCATAGACCCATCCTTTCCAAGCCAGAAAGTTATTTCTAAAAGCAAACATGTTCAAGCATTTAGGCAGCTTACCTTTGCCAAACTGACCTGATGGTGCCAGGAATATGTGCTTCCCTTTCATTTGACTGCTCATAAACGTTAGCCCACAGCAGGCTGAGCCACTGTGCCAAAACGACAGACATTAGGGCTCACACAGGCAACCTCCCAGCAACCAGAAAGTACCTCTAACGTGTTTTGTTACACAAGAAACGCTACATGGAAAAAAAAGTCTTGTTTAAAGTTATGGAGATGTTGCCAATTATTAGTATTTATTACCAAATTCTGTGGTTGAAGCAGCAACTGGCTTGCCTAGAACATGCGGGGAAAACAGACTTCTAAACCAGCCACAAAGCTCAGTATCTCGAATTTATGACCATAACACACTTTTTTTTTTTCTCTAAACCAAACAAGTTCTAACAACTCCTCAATATGAGAGACATTTAGCACTTTACATCATAAATCAAAGCAAGCTACCACCAATGACAGGCTCCAAAGCGACAGATTTCAGATATCCTGCACCAGGCACGCAACACAGAAAAAACATGCAGGGAACAAGGTGTCTGTGAGACTCTTCAAATCAGCTTCTGAACTGATTTGCAGAGGAAAATACCGTATATCCTGCAAGACTCAATAGTCAATCATCTAGGAAATCCGGCATATCATTGCCCAACAAACAAGAACATAGTACGGGCAAAGACCACTGATCTGAGTATACTCCGTCTTGCTTTGCAGACAACAAAATTTAGAGTGCCCTTGCAGTGGTGTGGCCTAATGGCAATTTGACTGCACTATTAAGAGTGTAACCAGGTCAAGACAAGTGATTACTCCCCTCACAGTCCCTTTTGCAGCCATACCTGGAATATTGTGTCTGGTTTGGGTCCCCCAATACAAGCGTGACACTAATGACTTCGATAGGGAGTGGAGGAGGCTGAAGGCACATGTCCTGCAAGGAAAAGCTAAGCGAACTGGCCTTATTTAGCCAAAGGAAGAGAAAGTGAAGGGAGAGAGTGGACCCCAACAGTCTCCCACTGTCTGAATGAATATGAAGCAGCCGGGGACGGACTCTTCAGTGGACGCTCAGGAAGCGACCGTCACAAGTCACAGCAGGGGAAATTCCAGCTGAGCTCAAAGGAACAGCATGTTCAGGAGAAGCATAACAAACACTACACCTCAGCCCCAGAAAGGCAGTGGAATCTCCACCCTTGCAAATCCTGAATTTACCTCTACAATTTCATGAGCAACCTGATCTGACTTTGAAGATGCTCTGCTTTGAGAAGCAGCTTAAGTCAGATGACCTCCAGAGCTCTCTTCTGATTCATTTTTTCAAAGATTACCAAAATAAAAAGGGAAATAATGGTTTTGGTGGATTGGGGTTGGTTTTGGGGTTGGGGGGTGGGAAGGGGAGAGGGCAGGAGAGGTGGGCAGTGTCAGGAAAATGCCCACCTGAAACCCTGACACTCCATCACACATCACAGCTTCATAAAAACTTCAATGGGAAGACAAACTTAGGCCACACAGAGGCACAAGCTGCAGTTCAGCACATGGACTTGCATAAATTCAGGTGGTCACAATTTGGGGAACTTATAGAAATAAATTATCCAATTATCTTAAAGTAGTTCAGAGAATCATAAAATAGCTGAGGCTGGACGGGACCTCTGGAGCACATTTGGTCCAACCACCCTGCTCAAGCAGGGTCACCTAGAGCCGATTGCCCAGGACCCACATCCAGAAGGCTTTTGAACATCTCCAATGGTGGAGATAGTCAATCCAGCTAAGATAGTTCCTACCTACTTAAAAGCACCATGAAGTCCTTCTCCTCATTACTGTTTTCTAGCCTTTATGACATTTGCATCAATCAAATACACTTGGCCAAAATATTCTGGAGCGAATTAAGAGAAAATAAGTAGGAATGAATAAAGCATCTGCATTGCAATTTAAGTCTAGTCACAGAACAAAGCTCAGCACAGGATCTGAGCTGTTCTGAAGTGCTTACAGGTTTAATCTTGCAACTGAGACAGCCATCACTAAGTGCCAAAATCATTAATTGATAAAGTCATCTACACAAGTTTGATGTTGTAAGCAATGGGCTGTGAGTTGCAAAGTTTTTATTTAAGTTGAAATTTTATTTCGATAGTTAGCTCTGCCAATAATTATCAGAAATAGATGATATTCCACAAAATGTCCAATTACTTTGTATCTCTGCCATTCCATTGCCATCACTGTAGCAGCCAGCATTGGTTTCCACTCTCTTTCCCCGTTAGGATACCTCTGGGGTACGTGTTTTCCTGCTGTTTTCACAATATAGAACTGAATCCCCAAATGTATTCCTTTTGTCCTTTACTGTAAGACCAGGTGATGGAGGTCTGAGAAGTAGAACGTGGTTTTTCAGACAGAGACCAAGAGACTGCCAGAAGCACAACTTTATGACTGCAGCTATTGCAATAAAGATGTGCCAGCTGAAGCTTCAAGAATAGACACCCAAGCTGCTAAAGCCAGAAACACGCCTCTTCCATGACATTTCAAAAAGAAACTCAATTCCAATTAGTACTCTCTGCATAAGACAATGGGAACCCAAAGCCTTTGGAGAGCACAGCTGGACTGACGTTACTAGGACATTTACATGATCATCTGTTAAAATTTTTCTTTGATGCATTCATTACTAGTGTAACAATAAGCCAATAGTTTTCCACACTAGTTGAAAGTTGGAGAATAAAGATTGAGAAAATGCAAGTTAGTCCATATTACTAGAAAATTCAAAGTAATAATTGCTATGAAGTGCACCAAGCCCTAGTTAATAATGCTGAAATCCTGAGGGAACTGAGTAGACTTTTAAAAAGAAAGGAACAGAAAGGAAAGAAAAGAAAGGCGTTGGGGTGGGGTAGATGAAAGAATGTCATGCCGCATATGCTTAGACTCCACTTTAATGGTGGCCAAGGATTTCTGGTCCTGGGGGGATTCGCAAAATGCCATTCCTAGCAGAGTACCTTCTATTCACTCACTTTAAGAACAAAAGCCCCGATAATCAAATCACAGAGGTAAGCCAGTGAGGGGCAAAAACATGCGCATTCACTGAGACAAGTAAATGGCTAAGACATCGTGCACTCTCCCTCCTCCCACACACCCTCCCCAAAAGACAAACTGCAAGCCGAACATAACCTCAAGAACCAGTGCCGAATTCTGAATCAGACCAGACACTGTGTGAGGAGCTTAGATGCTCAGATGTCTGGGAGGGAAGAGACCAATATTAAAACCACCTGTTTCATTGTCTGCGTTTTTGCTGCTGTATCTGCCCAGGACTTCGGAAATCAACATTCACAATATTCACATGAACATGAGATTAGACAGAAAAACAGTTGCTAATAATTAATATTGGAGTTTTTTTAGAAGGAAAGAATCAGCTTCTATGTCTAGCTGTTAGCAACAATGACAGGAAAAGGCTTCCAGATGACTACAAGCTGCTGATTCAGAAGTTTGCCTTAGAAGGAAGAAAACTCTCAGGCGTGGTTAAGTCTGCTGCCGGAGAAAACACAAATTCAGTCTGAGCTTCAAGTACGCATAAAATGCTTAAAATGAACTACCACCAGGAATCTGGCAGAACTACTTTGGACTAGTGCTCCCCACTCATTCCACTGTAACTCTTCTCATTTTCTCTCTCCCCAAGGAAATTACAGCAGTTGATATAAATAAGTGGAGATCTAATCTGCTGCTGCTATAGTCTCGTAACAGTAGCATTAGCATTGCATTTTGCAGAGTACTACCACTCTGGGGAATTTATTTTTGTTCTTACCACTGCCAGTTTGAAAGCTTTCAAAATTCCACAAGCTACATTTCCTCAGGTGCTACTGAATATGGACTATTTCAATAAAATTGTATCTAAATCAAACTTTCTTTTACAGTTTCCAACATCCACATTTCCTGTTTCCATAAAATTTCCTCTTATGACCTATATCGGAGACATCTTTAAGCTTTTGGCCCTAGACAAGGGACCAGCTGACATGGATCATTTTTCCAAAAGTATCAGCAAGTCTTTTCAATGGCCCTACTAATGTAGGGGAGAACAAGAAGAACGTAGGGGAATTTGTCTTAAAAACACAAACCAAAAAGCACCATCACCATATAATTATAAATGGGTGAATCTGACGACGGGTAGTGGTACAGAGATGATAAACATTTGAAAAGTGATTGCTGCTAAGTTACTAACAGGAAAATGCTTGTTAGAGAGACTCAGGTTCCATGCTGCTGCTTACAGCTTTACTAACAAGTCAGCTCTGAAAGAGACTAAACTTCTTAAATCTCAATTCTCACTCACTTGAGTGTGTCTGTCCTTTCCTCAGACGGGCCAATGAAACTTGGGGCAGAAAAGATCAGAGCGGACAGAATTTTTCTGGGGCTTTTAGCAAGCTGTACCTTAGCTTCTTGAAGTAATGCAAAATCCACATGCTGGGGAAGAGGCACAGAGGCATCCAAATTTGAAACAGTTCTGCCGGTGCTTTTCACAGCACCTTTAAGAGGCAGGATGTACAGCCCTGCCATATATTGCCCGTAACTCATGGGTGGGGGGGTCAGCTTTTGCTTTTTTTCCTAGGACAACAGATAAAGAATCTGGATTGGTGGCAGTCTGCTAGGCTGAAGTCTTAACTCCTATTGAGAATATGAAAAGAGCTGCCTTGCACATCTTCTCTGTGGTGGGATATGCACAGAGGAAACCACAGTTTGACATGAAGCACCACTGAAGTCTGAAAAACATTATTTGTCCAAAAGAGATTGAAATTCAGAGCAATCAGCACTTTGGAGAAGGAATCCATTTACAGGAAGAACATAAAAACTGTGTATTTTTCCAAGGAGGAAAGGTGTCCTAAGGAAACAGGGCTTATGCTATTTTGTTCTTTGTGGCATCTCTCCATCTCCAAGGACTTCTAAGCCTAATGGCCGATTTCAAATTTGATAGAGGGCGAGGGTTCCAGAATTACGGACTGCCTAGAAACATTCTTTTACAAACAGGCAGACACACTGAGGAGAGAGAGAGAGACCCTTTAAGTAGCCACTGAGAGCAAAGCAGTACCATAATTACATCCCCCTACCTAAGCATCAGGAGACCCAAATGGGAACTCATCCTTGAACCCAACAAAATCCCAATGATATCACCATGATCTGTTTCTCATGAACTATTTCAAAGGGGATTAGAAAGCAAGCTATAAATAAAAAAAAGCAAAAAGTAAGGAAGATCACCTCATATACACATATATATTTGTGTGTGTCCTTCTATGTATAGATATAAAATATCACAACCATGAACACAGGTCCTGCTACACATTAACATATTTTGCATGAAAAATGTTTGACGGAAGACAAGCAAAAACATTTTTTTATAGCTGCTTATGGGCCTTTTGTGATGCCAAGACTGCTCTCTACATCTTCCTTATAAATGAGACTTCCCCTGCTATTTTCTCCATTTAAAAAAAACCAACCCGATACTTAATTTACCATTTGATCAGAATTTAGTGTTAAGTCTGCATTTCCTGCAGGTAGAAAACCTACAGATTTGTTTTCAAATCATCTCTCTATTGTTAGAGTACCAATTGACCAGAGAGGAAACAAGGTAAGGACACATCTATAGAGGAGGAAAAGTTTTTCCTATTCAAAAAGCAAAAAGAGGCAAACAAACAAGAAATCAGCAACATAATACAGCTTGTTTGAGATGGTCAATACCAGAGAAATAAAAGAAAAAACAAGGTCTCCCACAGAGAAGAGCATTCTTTTCCTTTCCTTAAAAAATTAAGAAATAAACAACAGTATATCGGTCAAGTATTTCCATCTCTTTGCAATTCCTGATCTTTCTGTTAGGCTGTAACCTTTATGCTGATGAATCTAGGCTTTTAGTATAGAGCTCCCACTGAGTACAGCTTGAAAAGCTGCTCTAATGATCATCTACTGACCTCCTCAGTAGGTATGTTCCCACCTACATTCCCTTATGCCAACATCAGTGCTCGTAACACAGCAGTGGTCTGGTTCGGTAGCTAGAACAGTAAAACCCCATACAAATCACAATCAATCATTCAACATATTTCTTCTCATTTACGCATTTCAACCAGCTTCTATAGGGGTCAGGTGGGTGCCAGTACAGCCCACGTAAAGCACAGGACCTCCCCTCTCAACAGCATACTGCTTTTTTGTACCCTCAGACTGCAAGCCCAGTCAGAGTGGCTGCCTCTTCTCCTTCTTTTAGAAGCTCTCACTGTCACTAACTAAGAAGTTCCTCCCTCCAAGGCAGTTAACCAGGGTGTAGGGTAAGAGCAGGCACCTGTGCAGCCTATGAACCTGTTGCTGTCTCTCAGTGACAAAGCCTAAAGTAAGAAGAGACATAACTGGGAAAGTTATTTCTGAAATGTGTTTTGGAACACTTATGGTTAAGAAAATAATTTACCTATGTTCTTTTATCTTTTGCTTTGTAATAAGTTCTGGGCCACAAATCATATCTTTTGTGCAATATTTAACAAATTTAAAGAGTAATCTACAAGCAGGGCTCACAGCACTGTGGTATTAAGAAAGCTGTTTGCTTTGAAACAGCTGTCTTTTTTCATACTAGCCAGAACAGCAGCTTGCAACCTGTATGGTTTGAGACTGTTTTTCTGGAAGGCTGAAACTGGCACAAAAAAGATCTTAAAAGTTTTCCATCTCAGCATAAGAATCAAGCAGGTACATCCAAAGGATTTTTACAACAGAAACTTTGTTCTTCAGTAAGAAGCATGCCTATCTCATGAACTGGAAAAAGAAAAGCTGTGACACAGCAGACTGGAGAAACACAAATTGCTCCTAGTACATAAAATTCAAAGCCAAAAATTTGTATTCCCACTCCCTAAATCCCTAATCTTATAAGCAGCCAACTCTGTGTGGGGCAGTTTTAAATGCTTACAGAAGCATCATCAGGAACAATCCATCAACATTTTTACAGCTGCCTTTCTGCCATGCAGAAAGGCCATAACAGTAATTTTATTCATGAACAAAAGCTATTTAGAAACCCTTATTGTGGACTTCTATGGCAGGGAAAATATTCCTATTATATTGCAAAGAAAGCAACAACAAGTTTATCTGAGCGTATGAAGGGGACTCTTCTATACAGGGGTGAAACTGCATGTACCCCAATTCTCTCTCATGTTTTCTTCAGACGTCTGTTACTTCACTGTTTCAAATACACATTAAATCAAATATTCTATTCGTCAAAAGCCTTGAGAATTCATAGTTGCTTTTTCAGTACCTAGACAAGGCCCAGTTTTAACAGCTCAACAAGGAACGCTGTCAGTGCAACACCCATTGTGTGTCACTTTTAGCAGTGCACTCCTGCTCACGCTCCCTTCCCTCTCAGCGGTCTGGCAAGGGATGGTACTAAACTGCAGATCCCCTGTGATGCCCCTATGAGGAACACAAAGCGCACAAACCTCAAAGTCTCCCAAGTCAAGGTTCCACTCCACCAGAATGTAGCCCCAGCATGGGTCCCTTTGGGCTAAAGCATTGCCTTGCAGAGGTCTAAAAACCTCCCCCAAGGGCTTACAGAATGCAGAAGTGAAGGGAGACAGCATATGGAGCAGGCAGGGTGCCCCAGGGAACTGGAAAGAGGCGATAAGAATAAGAAGGGTTAAAAGGAAAACTCCCAGCCCTTTCTGTCAAGACCCTGACTCTGAAGAGCCAGTGCCAGTATGACCCTCCCATGTCAATTACCAAAAGTGATGGGGAATAAATAAATAAATAATTTCACAGACAGATAAAGTACTCACGTATGTATTTTATATGTGTGTAATGTTATGCATAGATCTGCAATTTAAAATGCCATGTAAATAAAGTAAAAACCAAAATACCACCTCATCAGTAATTCTTGGAAGAAGCCAATTTAAGGCAGAGTAAGACATTGGTTTTCTTTTCATCCAAGCACTACAACATATTTGCACACTGAGTGCTTTTCATATATTAAGAAATACTGACTGCAGTAAGCTACTATTCATTAAGTCTTCTATGCACAGGAAACTCACAATATATTCTTTAGAAGAATAATTCCCTTTCTTCTTTTTAGTTTTTAAAGCTACCCACTGATAAGTATGATTTCCTGAGATAAATGGCCTTTAAATTAGATGACATGGAGAAGAACACAGAAGAGTTCTATTTCTTTACAAAGGCAATGCACAACCCCTGGCACCTATACAGCTAATCCTGTTCTTAGAAGGGTTACATTCATGTAATAATTCTGTCCTACTAAAAACTGGGCTGTCCCTAACCAGGGCTATTTAGCACACAGGCTTCAACATAACGAAGGCTGTAACTTTATAGGGAGTTGGAGCCGTCTGCAGGACCGTGAGCGGTGCATTCCTGAAACTCTCCTATACCAGAGTAATGTCAACAGAAAAGGCTGAGTGGTGATGTAATGTCTGAGGGCATGCCAGAGTCAAGACACTTTTTGTTTGATTCACAGGGTACAAGTTATTTCTCCCCACCCCCGCCTTTTTTAAAATCGGGTAACAAGCAGTTGATTTTACAGCCACAAGCGGTATAGAGCCTCACAGTGAAAAAAGGAATGAGCTGATAGCATTCATCACTGTTGACACAGGCAACAAATCTTGAGCAACAAAAGCTTTTGGTCTATTTTAGTTTGGAGGGGTTTTTGTGGTTTTTTTGTTTTTTTTTTTGCAGGGGGTGTGGTGTGTTTGTTGTTTGTGTGTTTTTTTGTTGGTTTTTTGTTGTTTTTTTTTTTTTCTGCTGCCCATTACCATGGCCTCTGAGGCTCCTACACTTAAAAATGCATTAAACCTGAAGCCCTTTCATACCTCCCATATCCTCAGATCCAATAAGATAATTTCCACATTAGTCTAGCAACTAAAAATCCTTAGTATTTAAACATTTCCCAAATTCTAATGCTGACAAGAAGAATGGAAACTCACCCAGCACCTTGATGCTACTTGAGATTCTCACACATTTTATGATTTGTATGTAAACAAATACTTGTGCACACAAGGGTAAAGCCAGTGGGAGTTGGGTGTATAAATAAACTGCCTTCAAAATTTTGGGCCTGGATGCTTGTACCAAAAAGATGGATGGATTATGCTCTCACATAAATCTCTACAGCCAATAGAGGGAGTGGGCCGCTGAGAGTCACGCTTGATCCATCTAGCCTATCTTATCCTTCTTCCCTTTCACAGCTGTATGACTCAATGAGCTCCCGGATAACGCAAACGGCATACAATTTTGAACGCGTTTATCTACCAACATCAGAGCTCTCCTACGAAGAAAAGAAAAATCAGTGGCATGTGAATGAGGTCATTACAGTCATGACATGGACAAAAGACAGAGTTCTGAGAGGAGCAAATGAAGGCAATTATAAATGGGTGCAAGTAAAACACCAGCTAAATATTGCCTCTCAAGCTTTGGTAATTGTAAAAAACAAGAAAGGTCTAACTATGGCATTTCTAGGAAAGATGCTTGCATATACTGTTTGCTGATTTTCAAATCAGATCCACAAGGACTAAGGCAATCATGCTTTTGGAGGAAAACAACAGTTTGCAAGGACACAAAAAAAGCAAAGCTGTTCATCCAGCAAGAGCTCTGTCACTTAGCCTGTGCTACAACCCACACACCCAAAATACCTGCAACAACTCAAAACCATCTAAGCACTTCAGAATGTGTTCCGTTAAACTTAAAAAAAAATATTAGGGTTAACAGGTGAACCTTTCTGAGTTTTGTTCCTTAAAGCATTAATGGTATTTCATTCTTTGTTAGGAGCTTTCCATCTACTTGCATCACAGATGCTCCAATAAAACGACGTGGTAGGCAGATCACTGCACACCTGCAGGGAGCAGGCTCCCCTCTAGAGTGACAAGTCAGGAGTTCTGGATTCAAAGTCCTGGATTGAGTACCTGTCACAATCTGTGGGCGCTGAAAAGACAATACTGAGAAGAGATCAGTAGACAGAGCCTAACTGCCATCAACAGACAAACCAATCAAACTGTTCCCCAACCAGTAGTCTGTGTTTTATTTGTGCAAAGAAATTATATTAATTTAACATGCATACTTTGTCAAAGAAAGAACAGCACATCTGCTTGTTATGGGAGCTTACATATTTAATTTCTTAAAATATAAGGGTGATCTCTAAGAGAGCTTCCAAGTTGTGTGTTTGCAGCTCAGAATTCTGTTCATTTTTGCCGTATTAGAATCCAACAGCTCCATACAGAACAACGTGTTATTTACCTTCTCTGTAGATTTTCACCACTGTGTTGCAGCAAAAGGCAAGTACTAAGATACTAACAGTTGTGGGTTTTTAAACACCGATGATCATGATTTACAGGAAGATTCCCTGTGAGGAAACCATTTTCCATGTACAAACTCCATAGAAAGAGTAGCAAAGGCCGTAGTTCTGGAGGTGCTGAGTCTCACAGTGCCAAAAGGCAACCTCTCCATCTCTCACCCACCCTCTGATCCTTTCCTTATACTGCATCCAAACACGTGCCTGAGCCCTTGGAGTGTCAATATAAGTCATTAACACAGAAAA
This sequence comes from Larus michahellis, assembly GCF_964199755.1. Lineage (NCBI taxonomy): Eukaryota > Metazoa > Chordata > Aves > Charadriiformes > Laridae > Larus > Larus michahellis. The sequence continues at coordinate 53,717,491 of NC_133899.1, read as the reverse complement.
AGAAGTAAATGCTGCTGCCAGGTTGGGAAGCTGAATCAGTGAAAGGTCATGCATCACCTCTGCTGGATAAGAAAGGCCTCCACATTTCAGCAGTTCACTTTTTCTTTTTTTCAATGTATCTGCATTCTAAGCATTGAGGAGTTAAGGATAGCCCTTTCTTGTTAGGGTTAAAATACAGAATTGAAATGCAACTTTATCAGATGAACTAACTGTGCAGACAACACATAATAGTTTTTGAACACAGAAGAGTTATACTTCTGTATTAGTAGGCTCTATATGAAGTATTAAAACCCAACTATTTAAGACAGCTTAAAAGACGGAAAAAAGACTGAGTCATCAGTTTAATAAAGATGAAAAGAAAAATCGAAGACAGAGAAAATAAGAGGTGCAATGAGAGAAAATCTCAGAAGAAGCCTTTCTACCACAAGTGCCACTCAAAATTTGAACACAACTTTCTTATCCTTAGATCCCTTCAAATGAGCCATAGCCCACACAAACTTTTGATCCTACAAGGAAATACAAGCAAGGAATTCTATGAAGCTCACTTTGCATGGAGCTTGGATGAAACACATTCTTTACTAAGACAAAGGACTACAATATTAAATGGGAGAGGGGGCTGGAACCAGATTAAATTGGAAACAGATTTATTTCTTTTTTTGGTGAATTCTGATTTGTGCATGACGTCTTGTATACATTATTTCATACTCACAAAACTCACCAAAAAGCAAAAGCATACTAGTTGTACAGAAGGGCAAAACTCAAAAAACATTGTAATTTTTTTTTATTCGTCTTCTGTATCTTTAAGTAGGTTCCAACTCTAACCTTCTTTTTTAGATACACCTGGAATCGGAAGAGGGTTCTCTGTAAAAAGCAGTCCCTAAGGAGTATCGATAGTGTCGACAACCTTAGTCATCTGAACTTGAGCAGTATGGACAGTTTCAGACACACACAACTGGACTACATGTGGGCATTTTCTGCAACTTTATTATCTTCTTTCCTTCCAGTTAGAGGATGGGTACAAGCGGGTATCTAACTGTCAAATTCCACATCTCTTTAATATTCCATATTAAACTTCATCTTCCCTATTAGCTTCTTATAGCAGTTATAAGGGAATATAAATGTCTTTTGCTCTGATTTCCAACTGGTTAGTAGCATTATGTGCTGCTACTTATATGAACAGAAAGTCCACCAAGCCAAAAGAGTATCAAGTTTTTAAAAACATGTAGGCCTCTGAAGCCTATCAACCTTGCATGGAACAGCCATATTCTTCTCATTAAAATAACACCATACCCATAATAAAATGGCTTAGAAAGCACAACAACAGACACTAAGGCTTTTATCTAGATCTTCAGCAACAGATGGGAAGCTAAACTATACGCCAGAGTGTACACAGGTCTACTCTGACTTCCAGAGAATAAATGAGTGTCATCTTTAGGCTGACTAAATAATGGACCAAAAATCATCAGCAGTTTTCTTCTTCAACAATACATGTGTTTGCCCATTGTTTATAGTAAACCATTCTTTTTTTCAGATGGTTTCATTATTGCATTTTCACATTCCTTCTGCCAAAAACTATGTAAAACTCAGGAACACTGCTCAAGTTCAGTGACGTAAATGTATTTCCTACTTGCAATCTGAAAGAAGCTCAACTCTGCCTCCTGCAGCAGCAGCAATAGAATTAATGACCAAATTCTGACTGCAGGAATTTTACTGATGACAGCAAAGAATTTTCAGATCTTAGTTCTATACTATCGTGGCTTGAAAATACGTTTTTTTTTGTCCTTAGTGTTAGTGGATATTAAATACAGCTGGCCAAGGACAATATCCAACTCTAGAATCACACAAACTGTTGTTAGTCACTTTACGTGTGACCTATTTCTTTGTGATTAGTCGTAGGGACAGAATCCTGTCTCAGTGAAGTAACAGGTATTCCCTCCTAACCACCTGCCATTACCACTTACAGAACACTGAACTATAAAGACCTATGATGTGATCCAGTAGTATAGTATTAAAGGAGAGACATTATAATTTGAAATAAGAATCAATAACTCTATAAATCACACTATTTATGTTTTGTGGGATTCCCTCTACTGGACTCAGTACCAATATTGAAATGAAAGGAAGATGCTTCCTTAGCATATGTAGATAATACTGTCTACTCATGGTTCTAAAATCATATTAATTTGACCTAAAACGCCCCTGCAAATGTTTTTCTTGTGAATATCACCTTCCAAGTAAGTATCAAACAAGAAGTAAAATTTATCATGTGCTTTGGTATAAGTTTTTCTTTTTTTCAGAGCTTTTGTTGCAAAACAGTTCTGAGGTAAGCCTACATGCATCCTGCCTCCTGTTTTAATTCCTGAATCAGGAGGGGAAAAAAAAAAAAAAAAAAAGCCTTGCAGAGGTGTTTTCCATCACTCATGGGCACTCTGGAGACTCAGGACACACATTGCTTGCTTATTACCTGATCACGATCACCTGCAAAACAGCAGCTCTTCATGGTACATGAGTTGAAGTACCCTTGGTTGTCAAACTGGAAGACAGGCAGCCGGCAGTGGATGTCATAGAGGACAGGGGGAAGGCGCCGACGCAGTGCCAGCAGCTGGGTTCCATTGCTGTTGAACCGGACACTCATGGCACTCTGAAGGGAGAGGTTTCCACCATAGCGGAGCAGTGAACTGGGAAGACAGAGGAAACAAGTGAGATGGGCCATGCATATGAACTTAACTACTTAAAGACAGAACTTTATTGAGTCATTTCAAACAAACAAGCCCAGTAAACCTTAATCTTATTTAGTTTCTGCTTCAAAGCATCAATTCCTGAACAAACTTGATTCAAAACCTGAAAAACAAACTACCAAAATGCTAAGACTATAAATTGTTCAGAAGAGTAAAGTTAAACACTGCGAGTAGTTTTGTTAATGACAAATACATTTCCTGCACAGGAGCAAAGTCTCACAGGGTAGCCTTAGCCTTAAAAAGGCTGTTCTTGTAATTCTGGGATGTCTGCATTTGAGACTGACCCTCCCAGCACTCAGCTCTTTTTGTTCGGCTGGTGCCTGACTCCAGCCAGCCCAAACCTTTTTTCCCCCCCGGTCTGGCACCGGATGGCATTTTCTCTGATTGTAGACACTGTGACCATTATTTCACTTCTGCTTCTATTTACATTTCTACAGGGCATCAGAGAAGGTTTGAACTCTACAATCAGTTCCAGCTGTCTTAAATAAAAGGCCATCTTACTAACAAGTTATTACAAGAAATGCTAAAATAAGTCACTTAGCTAATCTCAAACTTGCTTCATCTAAAAATATTGCCAAGTAGGCAAGACAATTATGCTACCACATGATACTATTACCTAAAACTCTCACATGGTTGAATTAGCTAGTTTCCTTGTCCCATATAAGGCTATATCATCAGAGCTGGAGTATTTGTATCAGTTCTTATTGACATATACAAGACAAAAACAAAGGGTCACAAGTTTCCAGGCTCTCTCTTTAAAACAATAACAGAATATGGAATTTATTCCATCCAGGAACCTAAAGATAATCACAGCATACCTGAAATTCAACTTGCATTGTATGGGCTTTCTGTTTTTTTCAAAGACTTAATTCAATCCCTGCACTTGAAAAGATTGTGTGTATGGGAAGGCAGACAAGGAAGACATTTTATCCCTTTTTTGTTCAGTGAACACTGAAACCTCCTTAAGCAGTAGCACAGCTTGACCTTTTGTTAACAGGTTTTGAGCAATCACCATCAAATCTTGTTAAAAGCTATGACTTTTATGCACCTTCTGGACTAGAGAAGGCCTGCCAGCACAGAATTTGCAGATTCTAGAGGGAAGTTTATTCATAGATTTTAATGCATTTTACTTTCTGCTGTAGTCCTCTGCCCCAACATTTGTGAAAAATGAGTCACTCCACATGGATGGGAAGCCACATTCCATGCAGGTTGAAGCACGCATCATTACATGAGATACCGTAAAGTTAAATAACTATTGCTCCTAAGTCAGAGTTAAAGAAAACCAAAAACAAAATAGAAGACTCCACATAATGAATGGACTAGAAGTACACTGTTGTCACACATATGCACTTTGCGAACTGAACAGTCAAAGCCAGGGCACCACAAAGGAACCAGAAGTCACATTTTCAAGGCCAAATAATTAGACCTTCAAGCTGAGCATCAAAACTTCTAAATGCCTGTATCAGCACAAAGAATCCTGCTCTCTCATGTGCGTGTGCATTCTCCTCCTGCTAGGCAAAACTGCTGCACTTCTCTTAATAGCATTTTTGTTTTTTAATAAAAACATGAGAAAATTTAATACTAGAAACTGTAACCTTAGAGACGAGGATTTAGGATCCCCCTCATCAGCCCTAGTTTCTGTTCAAGATTGATAAAGTACTCAGCCAGCTCAAAATACTCAGTCAGGCATTAAAAAAAAAAAACAACAAAACCAACAACCAAACACAAACAAACCCAAAACACACAGGCAACTTTTGTCTTTCCCCTCCCCCTTTCCCAATAGGTTTGTGTAAGCCAAGAAATTTTTCTATAGAAGTTTCCATTTCCTTAAAAAAAAAACAACAAAAAAGCCCAAAAAAACCCACCACACCACAAAAATTAAACAAGCAAAAAAACCCCCAAAACAAACCAAAAATCAACCTAAACCCCAGACCAAAAATCAAGCAGAAGAAATAAACCCAGATGTTTTTGGCTAAGAAAGGTCAATTTTTCTATAAAAATATACAAATTCTGCACCATGGACAAGAACACCATAACATATATGCACCAACCAGACTTCCTGTTAAGGTGCAGCCACCGCTGCACAAAGACTAAGCCCCTCTCCTTGCTACCAGTTCTCCTCCTCAATCTAAAATGCAACCTGGAATTCTCCCCTGTCTACAAGTGAGCGAGACTACCAGATGCCCCATCCTTTCAAATCTTCAAGCAAAGTTTCCATGGTTACTATTATTATGCCCTGTTTGAAATATTTTGAGATTATATTTTATAGTAATAGTAGTGTAGTATTAAAGTAGCTTCCATTCTGCTAACAGATGTTTTCATTAAGCTCCTATAGCAGTCAAAGCTATCAAAGAAAACACCTCTTGGAGTTGAATTCTGTATTGTGTTTCAGTAACCTCAGTGTAACAGAGCTCTAAAAGAATATTTTACTTCAGAAATTATGATCATATACACACATAAGAAGTCTAGAATTAAGGAGCTGCACAGTTATGATCCCTCAAAAGATCCACAGCTTTGCCTCCCTCATACCCTCATTCCACACAATTCAGCCACACGTGTAATGGAAATACAGTTTGTGCTGCAGCTCCTTGAACGTTTGTCTCAAAGGAAAAAAAAAAAAACAAAACAAAACACCACGCCCACCAACCCAAACCCCACACTAGTAAAAAAGGCAGTGGGCTAAGTTTAGCTGATAGAGAAAGAAATGCTAAAAAAGCCACTTGCCATTTATATAGAAGAGCAACATGCCAATGACTTTCCTCGCTTGCCTCAATTCTGTCCCCAAAAACCAGACTCAAGAGCTCCAAGCGCAGCATTTTGCTGCACTAATCACAAGACAGTGGTCTTCTGTTTTCCCCACCCCGCTGTGTCCTGCTTGCTTCCTCTCTGCCTCTTTGAAAGGGCTTGTTAAATTAACTGCACAGTGTTTTCATTTAACAAGCTATGAAAAGAGCAGCAGGTAGTCAGGTGAGGATGAAGAAAGACAAACTGACACCAAAACTCCCAAGCATCCATTTCCTGACCCAAACAGAAGAGAAATATTTGTGCTCTCTCTGCTCCTGCAAGACAACGTCTGAGAGATATGGTCAGAAATATGATGCAGGGGGTATTGAGGGGGTGCAAGTCATGGCTCCATCTTGGTGGAAAAGCTAGGAACCTAGCTCACAAACAGAGGAGACAAAGGATTTGAGAAACCTCTCTGTGCCTCCTACTGCAGGCAGTGCACGTGGTAGCAGTATTTAGAACTAAGGAATCCCAAGACTTCGCTAATTTCCATTATAAAATTTAGTTGCTCATAAACAACCATGCTGGCTTTAGGAAGAAAAAAAATAATTGCTCAAGATGTCTTCCACAGTATTCCATCTCCAAAAAAATTGCAGGAAAAAAGCAGTCAGTCATCTCCAAGAAAGAAGTTGGGGGAAGTTACATTATTTTTTTACAGTATTAAACCAGTACTAATACTGATTAGTACTAAAGAGGATGTCTGTATCAAGAAGCTCTAAAGATCTTCAAACTAATCAGAACTAGAGCTTTTGTTCTTTTTCTTTTATTGGGGTGGGGAGGAAAGAGGTAGGGGAGAGCTGTGTTTAAGCACGTTCAGTGCCCAAATGACTATCTCCGCTTTCCCAGTTGCATCATGGTGGTGTTCTATACCTTTAGTCAGTGCTACTTTTGTATTTTTTCCACACAGGATTACGTGGAGCAGTGTAGACATGCTTGGATAAGTTGCTCATGTTAGAACTGCCACTTCTCCCTGCTCCTTATTACGTGCTCCAGCAAAAGAATTTCAGAGGCAACACCTTATTGCAGTTACTAAAAGTTTACTGATGCATCAGACTAATAGCAATGCTCCCCTCTTGAAGACACAGACCGTGACAGCTAGTGAGAAATCCGAAGAAAATCCTAAAAGGGCACCTCTGAACAAGATGGGTGCCCTTTCTGCCAGAGGCATTATCTTTATGAATCCAGACCCAGTCTACTCTGGGATTTAGTCTGCTTCCAAATTTGGCTCACCCAGCCAGCTGCGGAATGCTGATGCTGCCTACCAGCTCTGGAAGCAATAGAGACATGTGCACTTCTGAGTTTTTTAAAAAAGTCATCTTGTATGATTAAGGGAAATATTTAGTCCACAGATGGAACATTACAATCCAAACACACATGCTGGAGCTAAAGGGAAGCTGAGGAGGGAGAGAATGGACAGTTATGCGCAATATGGTCATTTCCGTAGTTGGATACGCTGCACACAGGCAGCACTCAAGTGTTAACTAAATACCAGCTCAGCCAAACAATGGAAGGCTTTCAATCCAAGAGTAGCACTGCTAAAGTAAATAAATCCTGTTCTACTGGCAGCTAGTGGGGTGAGGGAAGAAGTAGTCTCGCTGCACTCAGAATCTGCAGGAAAAGTCTATACCTGAAACATGCATTTCCCTCTCCTCTCTCTCTTTTTCTAAACAAAGAAGTTGTTTCATCCCTGTTTGAAAAGTCAACTGCCTGAGTGGTAACATAAGCTTAACTCAGGCTATTCAAAAGTTAGCTTGGCAACAGACAGTGGCCATTAAAACTGAGAGAAGATCAGTGTCTTGGTAGAAATAAAATAAAAACAGGAAGCATGACAGCATTAAATAGAACCATTAAATAAAACCATTGAATAGCTTCTCTTGATAAGCTACAAATCTGACAACGAACTGCAGTACAGACACTGTTCTTGGGAAATGAGTGTCATTTAAGAGGGCGAAGGAAGGAAGGAAGGGAGAAAGTGTTGATATCATAAACAGCAGTGTGTGAAACTAACTTAATGAAAGAATGACCTTAAAAGGAAAAAATGAACTGAATACTTGTAACTAATACACACCATTGCATACAACCGTGTTTGTCAGCATTTCTGTAACCACAAAATTGAGGAACTTCTAACTGTGCAAAAAGAACTGGAATGAAACTTGGCAAAAAGAACATTGGTCTGGAAAACTGCAGAAAGGTTTGGGGTTTTATTTGGAAGAAAGTTATTCTGTGCTATTCTGTGTTATTGTGTGTGTAAACACACACAATTCTTAGTTTGGAGCAAATACTTAAAAAGAGCCAAGTTAACCAATAATAGAAAAGCAAGCATGGGATAATTAACATTCAAACTTTTTTTTTTTTTAAGTAGATTACAAGTCTCACAGAAATCTCAAGATAGTTTCTTTGAAAAGCAGGTAAGTCGAGTCAAAGTGTATGGAGTTTCTCCATATGTATTCAGAAGTGTTAACAAATGCGAAGGAAGTCCATCAGTGTTTTAAGATTAAAAAGGTACACAAGCCATACTCAGGATTTTATTATTTCTCAGTAACATGCTCATTTTTCTAAATTCTGTCATCACTATTTCTGATTATCTCACTACCTTTACAAGAACTCTCTTCAAGAACTACATCCCCTGGAATCCTTAACAGGAAGTAAGAGGTATTTGCTTGGACTTTAAAGAATAACCAACAAAAAGAAAAGCTGTGTCTTGTTTGCAAAACTAAAAACCTTTGCTTTCCTTCAGAAAGAAGATACAAGTAAAATCAACTGCATCCACCAACACTGGAAAAGTAGGGAATTCAGGGTGAAGATTCTGCACGTTCAGCTCTTTACCGTTAGGGTCAAGAACATGGAAATTAGTATAAAAAGGAATCCCCCATCATTAATAAACTTTGATGCATGACAAGCTCTAAGGCGAAGAAAAGCTTCACCTTTCCCCCCAGAACCAGCAAGGCAATAATTTATTAATTTTTATTTTTTAATAAGAGAGATTCTTATCTGATAACTTCAGATAACTTCTCTGACTTCAGAATCTGGAGCCTTAAGAATGTCAAACATCACCAGATTTACGTACCCAGACCTCATAACAGGAGAGGCTTGCGTGGTTTTGCCCTTACGATCTAATTGAATCACTGAATGCTAATGTTGCTTCACCAGTGTTCTCAGGCAGCGCTCCAGAAAGCATTATGTTTTCCTTTATTCTGCCTTCATTCACAGGAAAAAAACTACCAAATTTCAGTGTTTTGAGGACGATGACAAGAGCAGAGGCACAAAGTACAAAGCTGTCCCCCTCATCTGTATTATTTTTATCCTTTCAGGACTTAAAGCTTACCTCTGCCACTACAGTGATTAAACAGTAGCAAAAGACAACAACAACAAAACCAACCCTATTTGTTTGAATGTTTCACATCCTCCTCCAGCTCTATCCAGGGTTTGTTTTGGTCTTATTACAGACCTGTTCCCAAACATTCTCACTGACCAAGGCTTCCCCCCACTACAGATCTGAGAGTCAGCAGGCACAAGAGTGCCCTATTCTCACTGTCTGCTTGAATCATCTTGGTGTTACTGTAATGTAAGTAATAAACGAGATCTAGCCCAGAGTGAAATAGTTTTGCAGGAAAAGAAAAAAAACATATAGTCAGATTAAAAAAGAAAAGAAAGTAGAGAATACAAAGTAAAGAGCAACTGTTCAACAGCCACAAGCTAAACTAGCCAAATCGCCTGATTATTTTCCTCCTTTTCTAATCCCTAAATTCTACAGTCGGAGTCCATTATTCAGCCTGTTCAGGAACAGTACCTTGCAGGATGAAGTACAGACTGTGAGAGAGAACACTGCTCAGCTGAATCCAGCAAAACACAAAGGAGTAGCTTCCATCAGATAACCAGACAGAGAATATGCAAATACAGTGAGATGTGGCATGGGAAGATGACCTTTAGGCCAAATGAAGGAACAGGAGCTGTTTCCAAAATGAAGCGCGCACACCAAAGTCAGTATAACACAAAGAACACAGATACGAGAGAACGTTACCTCAGAAAAATAATCTGAGTGTAAAAGTTGGTAAATCTTCCTGAAGAGTAAATCCATTTTCACACCTTAGTGTCTATGCAAAAGCAGTCACAAATCAATACTGCAGTCCTATGAAGCGTTTGTTCCTATACATGTTTCTGTGCTCCGATTCTTCTATTGCATTAGAAAGGCTGAGTAACATCAGCCACAGATTTTTTCTCTCATCTGACAATACAAGAAAGTAGGGCTTCCTTTTGACAGGGAAAGTGGCAAGATCCAAGATGCTCCTGCAGAAGCACAGACAGTCTTGAATCAGTAAAGCTTTTGCCTCTAATAGGCACAAGATGAATCGAAATTATCATGTAAAGCTAACTGAATGCAACTGCACACACAACTTTGGTCTCATCAAATTGGTTCCACCACAGTTTCCCATTGACTGATGTTTCAAAGACTAATTCCCTTGTCTTACAATAGGATTGAACTAACATTTCAGTTGTTCTCCCAGTAAGTGCACTAAAAGGGTCTCTCCCTTGTATTCAGTTACCAACGTTTTTTAAAATTTTATTTTCTTTTTTTGAACAAAATATGGTATCTCTTTTAATTCCTTTCCTCATTTTAATTCCCTCCTTATTGAAATGAGACATAAAGGTGATTAGGACAAGATGATCACAGACCTATTTCCTTAAAAAAAGCAGGCTACAAAACCGCATTAAATCAGAGCTCCTTTTGAACAACAGATAACTATTTTATACTTTTAAAATTTGCATTGCAAGGACAATACTTGGCACTTTAAATTCTTGCTTTAGAAAGACCTGTGTGTTAGAGAATTTCAACGCTAACAAAAAGATTAAGCATCATGAGGATTTTGAAGTAGGCAGTATTCCCATTCCTTGATACAGGAAAAGCTGAGGGCAAGAGAGGTCAATCAACAGACCTAACCAACACTGTGAAACAAAACCAACTTTCCTGACTTCTTGTTTACTGCATGAAGCTACTTATATTCTTGAAAATTACAAACCTGAATACCACCACTGCTTCTGGGAGCAAGCTGGATCCCACAGAGCAAAGGAACAGTACCTAGCTTAAAGTGCCCGGCCAGAACCAAACCAGTGTGGGGATGCTCGTAGATGTGAAAAAGTTTAATCTTCAAATCAGAAAATACCCATGAATATGATGGAGGGCTAACTATCTGCAATGGATAGTATGATTTTTAACTAATGAAGGTTTGAGAAAACTACTAAAATCAAGACAGGAAAAGCTGAACAGAAGAAGAGTCACCATAGCCCTGTCTAAGAAGAACTAAAAGCTGAAGTACTAACAGTACATATTTTTATTATACAGTTTCAACCTCAGTACTCCAAAACTCAGTTGCGTGTCTGATCAACAAATCTGAGGATGCTAGAGGGAAATCAAAAATCTTTCATTCTGTCATTGAAAAAAAAACTTCAAAGATCTTTAGTTTGCACATCAGTGGACTAACCTGAATATGCTCCACTACAGGTAAGATACCAGCCTAAACATAGAAAAAGCTAAGCTAAACCCTCTATCCCAAGAGGGGCTGACAAGGTAGGACATAAATAAAGCAGGACTGCCATTGACATAAGAAATGGGTATATCTAAAACAGAAGCTAAGTGAGAGGGACCTTCCTACAGTACCATCCTAGTTAATTCCACGATAAGGCCAAGACATAAAGGTGGGAACAGAAACTATAGCACCCGATTCACACACTTGATTACCAGGTAGTAGTTGGCAGACTTGCACACTTACTTATTTCTAGACTATTAGTTGGTGCTCACACTAGCAACAGAAAAGATCACTTGCTTCAGAGTAAAAAATATCTAGCTATAAATTCACTGATTTACATCTTTTGCAATTTTAGTGCAGCACTTCTGTCTTCAAAAGGGAAAAAGAAAAGAAAGAAAAAAAAAGGGAAAAAAACCATTAACTTGCTGAAAGTGGCAACCACAAAAAAGGAGTCCATATGCAGGAAAGTGCTGTACCCAGCAGAAATACCACTTAAGCCATCAGCATGACTGAAGCCTTAATGATTGTCACCATCTCTCTTTGCTCTAAGTCAAAAAGGTTTATTTGCAAGTACTCCTTTTTTTCTTCAGTGGCCCCCTACTAGAAAGGCAGAGGAGACTACCTTAGATGTTTCTAATGCTAAAGTAATCTATTTTGGCTAAATCTGTGGCAAATAGTTTGGAGATTTATTTATGGTTACAATGAGGAAAACGAAGCCAAAAAAGATCGCAAAAATACCAACCCTTACCCCGATGCCATTACCATTCAAAAGTTCCTTGAACACATTCAAAAGATTTCCAGAAAAGAATAATTAAATCCCCACGAACTTAAGCAACAATCAGCTCACCTTCTATGACATTAAAAGGAACATTAATAAATAATGGAAAACAAGTAGGGGGAAAAAATATCTCAGTTTACATTCTGTGTTATTTGGGGCAAATATGCCAAGATGGACCTTGTCAGGAGAGCTTCAAATTCTAGCTTGAGACACACAGATCAGCTGAGCTGCCTCAAGAGCACAGAAGCAAACAGATGAGGATGGTACATGTGTGGGATGAGTTATATTTCCTGAACTATGAGAGAAGAGAAATAGTTATTTGAACTATTTGAGGTGGTGTGGTTGACCCATTCTGGTGAGCGCCTAAATAGCACTTAAAATTTGTCAATCTGTAACCTAGCTAAATTAATTACTTTAAGCAGCATAAAGTTATTCAAAAGTTCAAAACAAATGTTTCAACTGGGAAGGGAAAAAAAAGAACTGATAAGTTTGACAATGAAAAAGTGCTTGCCAAGATACACACATTTTTCCTGCACCCATTAATACAGTGTTCTGCTCAGAGCAGGACTGACAAAGGTCTCCAAACAGAAACATGCAGCACACTTCTATTGCACTGAAATAATTTAAACGGGTAGTTGCGGATTCAATGACGTAAAGGGACACCCCCATCTGCAGGGGCTTTGGCAATCCCAAAGCACATGCTTTAGAAGTGATTAGAATCACAAGCTTCTTTCCTTTACATGCAGGGTCAAAATACAAAACAGTCAAAGAAAAACCTTAAATCTCCACATACTACTTCTGCCATCCCATTCCTGTAGCCATCATGGTAACATCTTATTAAAAAGCTGTAAAAAAAACACAATTACAACCAAAGATGCTACTTTGAGAAAATTCCCAATCCACCACTTCTAGCCCCGAACCTCACTAAACTCAATTGCCAAAAGCAAACCCTGTGGTTACTCCCTGGATTAATATCCCCTGCAACACAACCATCAACAATACTGGATCCCACACTTGCACTTCCAGAAGCTCAGTATTTCAGCCAACATACCAGACATCTTGGTAACACACAGATAAAACTAGGCAACTGCTACTTTTCAGAGTGAGCTAGGAAGGTAAGCTAGAAAGGATAAAACTCAGCATTGTGCATGAGCATTTCTCAGAAAATAACTGCTGTCTCTGTTCTTCTGGTATGATCTTTAAGGATCAAATACCTTGAAGGTATGAGCCTGGAAACTAAAATTGGCAACCGTCGGAGACCTAAATCTATGGACTTGGACTCAGTTACGATGCTGGTTTTATGACCTTAGAATACCTTCCGCATCACCACACAGGTTTTTTTTCTAAAGTCCTCTCTATGCAACAGGCTATAAATATCACCTGTGGTACAGACAGAGCTGCAAACACTCATCATCTCCCTTTTCCTTGTGCTCCCACCCATCAACAAAAAAACCCCAACAAAATACACCATGCCTCTATTCAGAGGTAATACTTAGCCCTCTCTTGCAAAGATGGTCTACTTGACGTGCATCTAACTAAACTCTGAAGAACTGTTCTCAAATTGCCTGTAGTTCTGGTAGCCATCACTTCTATTTCAAAACCGACAAAGGACTTGTGAACCTGCAACCTAGCTTTTCCAACCACATGTCAGCATGTCAATCTAAGGTCATAGACGTCAAGCAGGTCATAAACGACCTGCAAGACTTCTGCATTCTCAGATTATCATGAAAACAGAGATATTCCATACCCCTACACAGAAAGGGGTCATGTGGTACATACAGTGTTTTCCTCTTGCCATCAGAGGCCATTACACTGATCCAGAAACAAGGTCTTTAAAAGGCTGTGAACTAAATGAAACAAGTGAAAAACTGTAAGGCAAAACAATCAAGAGACAAGAACGGGATTTTCAGAAGTACAGAGTACCTGTGATTTCTAATAGATTTGGACCAGAAGTTGTGCGTTCAGTACATTGTTGTAACAGTTGGATCACGTTTTCCTGCAGCACAATGACTAAGCTGAACACCGTGTATGGGGTAACCAAGTAGACCTCTGCCACAGGGGAAATTATGGTTACTTCGCCCCTATCAATAGGCCTCACCAATCTATTGATAGTATTTCCAAAGGTGAAACAAATTTGGCAATATGATCCGTTTATCATTGCCTTGGGCTTTTTGAGTACATTGACTTGTAACTACACAGACAGCACAGGCCTCTTGAACTTTCAGAAGAATCTTAAAAAGGTCTATCTTATGTAAGCATTTCTACCTCACTCAGAGTTTGAATCCATTACTTGAGTTCTGGGAACAGAAGTGTTCCCAGAACACAACACTCAAGACCAGTGTCCTGCAGCACTACATCGTACTGCAGGAACATAAAAAGTCAAGTGTCAAGCAGAAACACTCTCTGCTTATAGTTTATTCTCATGAAACAGGCAGCCTTGGAAAGTAAATCACCCCCAACTTGGGTTATGTTTCACCTCTTCTACTTTGTAAAAAGCCACCAGGAATTCTTGCGAGAACATACTGATGAGATAAAAAAAGGAAAGGTTAGTGTAGCAAAAGAAACTGAAGCAAGTAAAACAGTAATGCCACAAACAGATGAACATATCTAATAGTTCACTGCTCCTCAAATGAGGAAGGTCGTTCTTCCTTCTTATCTCCTATTCTCAGCCTTACAAACCTCCCTTTCTCTTCTCCATCATCTATGCCATCCACTGGGCCCTCCCTGAACCCAGTTCAACTTGCCAGGCCATAAGAATGCTACAAAGCTTTTCCAGGTTAGTTTTCGAACTTCTGAGCATGAGTTGGCTCAGAAAACAGGTCAACCACAGAATTAGTGCAATGGACATAGCAGGAATGAGGGCCTGGGAGCTTTTAGATAAGCCCTCCCAGGCTCACAAAAATGCCATGAGATACGTATTTCTGATACTGACCCAAGACTTAGCATTTTAACCCTTGAACTGGACTCAGAAATGGATCCCACTGTGTAAAAAGCACAGGCTCCACACTCTCATCACAAGCAGAAAACACTTCTATGAACAGCCTTTTTGTAGTATGAAAACCGGTTTAAAAGTATGTGATGGTTATTAATAGGACAGACCAATAATCATTTTGATCTCAAAAACTTCCAGATTAGTTGATGTAAATTGGGGAAGGAGGGTGAACATAGGAAAAGAATGAATTAAAGGGGATAATTATCATATTTTCTTAGGGAAAAAAACCCAGCCTTTTGATTTCAGTAAAAGAAGGAGATGGGCATGGGGCTGCACGGAAAAGGGCAAGGGAGAACTGGAGTATCTAAAAATAACTGGAGTTATGTAAATGTAAACTGACTTGTTGAGTTGCCCCCAGCAATCCCATAATAATACATATTTGCAATACATATTTTATTGTAAACAGTTTAAGATGCACAGACTTGCCTTTTATGATTTTCTTAAAAAAAGGCACAGCTTCCAGACCCCATCTAGTGGTGTGAGTGCCTTACAACAGCCTCATTAATTAAGACACAGTTAAGCTTTCCAATGCTCTGTTTTTAAAAAAGAAACAATACAGTTGGTTTCAATTTAACATCCACCTGAAAGAATGGCAATACTCACACGTTCTAAAAATAGAAAAATAAGATTTCCAGAATCACTAGTCAACTTGTAATCATGCTGGACTTACATTAGTTCTGTTTTAACAGTGCTTCATATGCTATTTTTGAGGAGCCAGACCACCACATTCAGATCTTATTAGTATACTGGGAAAGAAGGGGAAAATCTCAATTGCTGCATGCACTAAATCTGAGACAGAAAAGATATCAAGCTGTGAATGAACTTTGGAAAAAGCAAAATGAATCTGCCTCTGTATCCTGACTCAGTCAGCAAGACTAATCAAATTATGACTATTTGAAGTGAGCTACACTTTTCACAATTCAGATCTGTCTCTTAAATTTCCCTACGCGTGCCAAGAAATGCTGGCTTTTCAATTACCCTCTTCACTGTACTAGACAAGCATAAAGCACTCCAAGCTTCCCATCAGAAAGTTAACCAATTTCACAGTACGTGAATAAAATCTACTCATAATCAGGACTTTTTTCTAACCCTAAAAATATTTTGGTTTTAATTTGTAGATGTGTTTGGTGTTGCCTGACTAAAGAAGGAGATAAAACCAACTTCTCCCGGCTGGAGGCATGTAACAGCAAGCTAGAAGACAAATTCAGATTTTCCAGATAAATAAGTACATGCAGCTAATGTGTTTCTGACAAGCAGTGGAATCTGTACCTGAATTCTCTAACCTACTAGGATATCACTACTCCATTCAAGATTTTGAAAATTTAGAGATATTAGTTTAAAACTGCACCATTAGCCATATTGCACTGACTGCCACACAAGTTTCACAGTTAACAGCAGATCACCCCTTTTCTGACAGTGCATCATCAAGTTGAACAAAGTTAAACTATACCTCAACCTGAGAAGCCTCTGTTGATTAAAACCAGAAATTCAGCATTAAACCTGATCCCCTTCAAATGAGCGAAGGCCAGCTGAATGCTGTGGGCTTATCAAAGCTCACCTAAGTCTGTGAAGAGTATTACCGCACCAGCGCTGTTGGCCATAATACATGTTACGTGAAAGTATTGCTAGCTACAGAACTGCTATTTGCCACAAACAGCTAGTCTTCAGAATTCCAGGTTTCCCATTTGCTTTCTGGATTTTGCAGGACAGCAGCAGCAGGATTCCCCACAACAGTCTCCAGTTATGAAGCAAACCAAGTAGTGGCTGCATCTGTTTAATATTGTGAGTTCCATCTGAGAACTGACAGAGAACAGGACAGTAGTCAGGGTAAATGAGTTTTATATGAAGTGTTATACTAGCAGCAGATTATTAACTACGTATAACCATTTCACCTTTCCTGTATTGGAGGAGTGCTGCAGCCCTGCTTAACCCACTGGAAGTTCCTATTTTCACAATCCACAGCAATCAACTAAAAGTATCTACACTTCTTCCCCTTCTTTCTATCCATTCAACCCCTAGTCAAAACCCCACTAGCACACGTCGTGACAAAACAGCTAAAGTTTACCCGATCTAGCCGTTTCTGCTAGCACCACAGGTGGAACGATAGAACTGAAAAACCTCCCATGATGGCCACAATATTATGAAGGACTACATCAATACTGAAGGAAAGGAGGAATTTCCCTTGACAGTTTACAGCATAAAATAAAGTCCCTCACAAGTGAGCTCCATGCACAGCAATGGAAATAAAAATGTAGGCTAGGGAAGGAATAGACAGATATAGCAATTTTATACTATAGTTATATATTGTGCTATTCAACAATCCCAGCAAGTTAACACTTCTACATTGTGTCCCCCAAAAGTCTCTATTCCCTCATCCTTCCTACACCTTAGGCAGTGTCCTATTTTCTTGGATACTTATGACAGCATAAAAGAGAGCTACAAACCTGTAGAGAAGCAAGGATTTCCACCATTAGCAGACTTTTTTGGCAATGAGAAAAGCAGCTGATGCAGTAGCCCTTCTTTGCTGCGCTAGTGTTCTGGCATGCAAGTTACACAGGCAGCTTCCTGTTTATCCCTAGATTATGGAGGACTTCAGGGCTGTTTAACCCATTATGCCAATAAAATTCATCAGCCAAAACACTTTTGGCACACATCTTACCCGAAACTACATGTTGTGTCCTTTATTATTAATAAGAAAACGGGAAATATACACAAACTCCCTCACATACCAACTTCAGTTCTATGCAAAGTCTATCACAAGTACTTACGGCATTATGTGGATTACTTCATCCTTAACAAAAACCTCTTTTTTTCCCCCGATAATGAAGTTCACAGTGTATTTTCTCCAGAAGAGACTTTAACAAACTAAAACCCACAGATACAAATCTAAATTCTGGTTTCTACTTCCTCACTGCAGTAAGGATTTTTATCTTAGCTGATCTACAAATTAATAGAACTGTTTCCTCATAAGACAAAGTTAATTGACTCCAAAAACGTTAAAAATCAAGTTGCATATTTCTAGATTAACAAACTAGATCTGCAGATAACAGTGGGAGTTTTGGCAAATGATCTGTTACTTTAAGAAAGACTAAAAATCCTGTCTAATTTATTTAAACATGAGGGATTCTGGCTTTGGCAGCCCACTAGCAGGACACAGCTCACTCTGAGGAGTCCTCTTCCCAAAGAGTTTCCTGGGAGCAAACTGGAGTGGCAGCAGAGTGCTTTAGGCCATTTCCTTTCCCTCAGCTAAGCATGCCCTTCTCACCATGTTTTGAGCACATCTCTGATCGAGCAAAGGAGAAAAGCTGACGTCTGTCCCAGAAAAACGGCAGTTGAGAGCAGACTTATCACCTGCGTTCCTTTAAGTTACAGCTTACCCAGCCCAAGTCTGAGGCTCTAAATATCAGTCAACAGCATTTACTCCGCAAGGAGCAGCCTGTCTCTTACTATCCACTTTCTGAGTCCTCTGGGAGGAATGAGCTGCAGTCAGGAAGCATGTGCCTGTTTTACACAATGCACCACACCTAGTAGGTGCAAATGCTTTAAATTCAGTGCTTAAGGGAACAGCTGCATGGTATAAGTGGCATATGTCCAGCTGTACAAGAAGGGTGTTGTACACATTCCCCTATGCACAGAAAAAGTGGCATGACCTGTACACCTAGGAATTTCAGCACTGTAGTTGCAAGGTATGATGGTTAACCATCACCATTTAGTTTTTAAACTGGAAAGATTTACTTTCATTGGATTAGAATCTGAGAAAGGCATCTCTTGTCCCTCAGATGTAAGCATACAAGCTTCCACCAATTTAATTTATTAAGGCCTTCAAGATGACACGAGAGGTTACAATGTGAGGCACCCTTTCCCCTCCCCTTCCATCATTCAAAAAAAAAGACTCTAGAATTCAGATTTGTCAAAGGTTATTAAGTCTTTCATACTGCTGCTAAACCCGGAGAAATATGAATTACGTGCCAAGAAGCATTACCAATTTAATTTTGTTATAGCCGTTTTATACTTGGCACTAGAAAGAACAATGCCACAATACAGCTAAAAACGTGTCCTTAAATATGTGAGCACAGACTATTATCCCATACACACACAGTAGCCCCCAACAAGCTCACAGCAAGCACTTTGCCTTGTGATCAAGACTGAGGTAGAAGGCAGGATAGCATCTAGACTAGAGATCATCTGAGTTTCCATGACTTTTGCTGAGCTTCCATAGCTGCTACCACCCCAAGCAATAGGCCATCAACACTTTTATATATAAGCTGAGAAACTTTTGGAGATCAAAGTCTTAATAAGAATAGATAAAAATAAAAAAACCGCACTATTTCTGCTATTAGAAAGCAGCTGTTAAAATTTGTAAGAAGAGAATTCCTTACTGAAGTAATCTGCTCCTGCACTTATCAGGGTCAGTGCTTGTATCCTTAGTGATACTTGCCTTCCTCTCTCTATTCTTGTTAGCCTTGTACATAACCTTTCCAGGGGTGAACCCATTTCACTTTGCTACCCAAGTGAAAGACTTCATCTAAATTTTGCATCCATATAGAATTTCTGTTGATATAAGCTACACCACTCCATCAACATCATTCCTTTTATATTCACAATCTGAGAAAAAAATGTCTGAAGAGAGAAATGCTTTGGTGTAACTCCCTTTCAAAAACGAGACCAACACAACCTGCAGAAGTTCTTAAATAACAAAATTGAGGTAGAAGCTGAAAAACAAAGAATCCTGCACAACTAGTATGAGGCCAGCTGTCTTGGCAAGAGGAAGCCGACAATGTCCATATTAGTTCACAAGGGAAAACCAGACATGAACTGAAGTTAAAATGACAGAAAAAAACCCCAAGAAACATGTTTTATAAGAGCAAAATAACCCTAATGTCGTGTACTTCTCTCCCTCTATCCAGTACATGCTGAAGTTAGTTTGATGTTAGAAAGTTACTTACAAAGACCTAAAGAGTTTGACAAGGATAAGAGAATATAGCTTGGGCAACTTCCTAACTCCCTTCCAGTTAAATTTTATCAAACCTAAATTTAATAGCAGACTGTAGAACAGCTGCCAACAAGGGCTCTGGCAAACTTCACAAATGTGAGTGAGCTCTAGAGCTATCAGCATCAGTGTGCAAATTTTGATTTAAGCTTAAAAATAAAAATCAATTCAAGCCATTAATGTTTACAATTTAAGAATAATAAATGCTCCTGAAACCATAATTTGGTTGCTATTGCAATGGATGTCTAAACATTTTAGAATTTTTTTTAAGCCAGTTACAATTAACTTCATATGAGATTGCTTTTTCTGTCTGTACAGCACAAACCCAAGAAGAATATTTAGTGATATGCGCTTCCAGATATTCCAAGAAATTCACCAATAAAGGGGAGAGTCAAGTGTACACTATGAAAGATTTTAAATAGCTGAGGCTACTGCACTGTAAAACAAGTACCACCTGTTTTCCCCTCTTTTCACTTTTTTGAAATTATCCCTTCTACGCTTACACTTGCAAATGGAAACATGTAAACATAAAAGTTGGGGGGGAAGGGAGAAACATTTAATTTAGGTGCTCAATTTTTTGTGATTATTACAATAAAAAATGAAAATTACTTTCAAAATCTGAAAGATTGAAAAATACTTCAACAGAAGCTTAACCTCTCATGCATGTGAAACTCTGGTATCAGACACTGCATACGTCCACTTTAGAACCTAGTCTGACCACACGTCATACTGTAAACTTACTCTCTTCTTTTCATTTGTTTAAAATCCTATGCAAATCTGGAAGCACATAATGCAGCCAAACTGATTATCCACGTGTCTAGGAAGTCATATAAAGCTCCGATGCGTTGAATAAAAAGCCTCCATGACCACAGTCTCTAGTCTGACACTGAAAACTTAGCTGGGTAGAAAAAACAAACTGTAAACCAGGCAGTGTCCACCATGGCTTCTGCCAGTATTGGCAAGACAGTGCTAAATATAATGATGCAAACTTGACACAACAATATGAGTTAACCTGCAGTGGTGAGGCCAGACAGGCTTCCAAAAAATCACTTACCTTAACATTGACGATCTAGCCCTATTTTAAATCAAATTAGATTGTATGTATGAAGAAGAATGTTAATTTTGCAAAATAATTTAATTCAGCATTCCTAACATTGCTGTTAACTTTGTTCTGCATCTTTTCTTAGCATCGTATGTTCTGACTTAAAAAAAAAAAAAAAAAAAAAAGGCATGCCGTCATCTCTCAAGGGAATGAGATAGCACAGCATAAAACAAGGATAACAAGGACAGCCAAATCTTACCTCTGAGGTTTACGAATATCCCAGAGTCCCACACCCTCCTTGGAGTTGGCAGTAGCCAGTAATCTGGGTTCTACTGGATTAAACATCACACTGTGAAAGGCTGATGGGTAGTGTGCCAAGCAGAAGGGCTCTGTTGAAAAAATTGAGATTTCAGACATAAGAACAAACAATACATACAACTGTTCTATGCAATGAGTTTGGCAGTTTAATATGGAAAGAGCGTAACAAGATCTGAAGATATGGAGACATGTTCAAACCATTTCTCAAGCTGACACATCCAAAGCAATATAAAAACTGAGGTTTTAAAAACCACCCACATGTACATTAATTTTGTCTAAATATGGAAAAGGACACATACTGGATTTCAAGACACCATTTTGCATACGGAAGGTTATCAGAGTTTAAAACTAGCCACTTAAAGATCAAGTATCCGAGTCTTCTTAAGGTTCATGACCAAATGGTCATCCAATAAGGACTACACACAGGGGTTCTTCTGAAAGTTTCCTAGCAACATATACCTGGAAGCTTCCACAGCCATTGATGATCACCCAAACTGTAAATGTAGCAGCAACTGCTTATATGGGAGAATAATATTATAAAGAGTGAAATAAATTTGCATGGAACTCAGCTCAAGGCAAGCTGCCGACCCTGGGGAAGAGAGGCCTGCCACCTCTTAGACAAGAAGGGTGTTCCTCTGGCATAAAAGTGTTAACAGTTGGCTTCTGCTGCTCACACACAGAGTTAAGAACATGCTCATCCAGACTCTCTCCCTCTCATCTTGATTAGTGTAACAAGACTGCGTTTGGCCTGCTTCTCTGCCCTATTCATTCCATCAAAACGCTGCCTCCATGAGGAGTGGGAAAAAGCCTTGACTCTGTCATCCTTCTCTGTATGTTTCTGCTAGCTTTATGGCTTTAGGCACAGTCTAATTCTCTTTGTTGTCTGTATCTTTTGTGGCATGCTGCCACTCTTTCACTCAACTAAGAAACCACAATAAATGCCTATTTTGAGCCAGGGATTATGCTAGACTTTTCCATTCACTGTTTGCTTTGATGCAACCACTGTGTTGCTCACATGTTTGGGAGACTCTCTTACTGCCCTTATTTGAGCCACTGTGTGCAGGCACCTTTAGCCCCACAAACACCTCCAAAGGTACTTCACTTTCTTTCCTCATATCCCTCATTAAGACATATAAAATATGATTAAACAGATAACCCTCCCAAATTCCCAATACCTTCTGAAACTACTGCCCATCAAGCAACTGAGACAGAATTAACGTTTACTTGTCCTGCCCCATATATATCCTCCTCTTATGCTCTATTACAAGTGTTTTGACACAGGGACTTTCCTTTTTAGTGTTCGTTTAGCAGTGATCAAAAAAAAAGGTCTCTGACCGTGGCTGAAGCTCCCTGGTGCTATTAATTGTCATAGGAGGCAGAGGTAAAAGGAAGAACAGGAGCAAGTTTTTGTTCTGCCAGTCTGTGCCAAGGCGTTAGAGATTACTGTTGGTCTGACAGCAGCTCCAAATAAGGTTTAACACCAAAACTGACCTTCTACATTTGCATCATCAAATCAGATCCCTGCTGGGACATAAAAGACTGTGTTATTAAAATGGCAGCCCCTACCGAGAAGCAATGGCCTGCATTACCCAAGTGGAGATACAAACATTATCAGATTGCCGAACAAAGGAGCTGTTTTTTTAAAATAAACTTTTAATTTGTGTACCTTTGTTTAGTCAAATCATTGTCACTAATTACTGGTGTTTTCCTTCACCCCCTTATTATAAATAGCCTGCCCTGGTACCAGATTTTTCTTCTAGTATATCAAAAGTTGCCTTTCAACCTGTCAAATTAAAGAGAGATTACAGGAGTTAAACTAATGAAGCACTAAGTCACTTTAATGAAAAGTAGGGGGATTACTTTTTTATTGTTCTTTATGCTCATTCACAATTGTAGTTCTTACACACTGGAGTATGAAAATGTTTCTCAAGGGAGAAGCTCAACACCATCTCTAACAAAAATTAAAAGTGGGTTTATAAAATTATTGCATAAATCACTCAGCAGTGAAAGATAGGGAGAAACAGAAGGGAGATGAAACTCCTTTTCCAGCTTCTTTTAATGCACTATTTTAAACAGGAGGTTATTTGCCAGATTTTAATGAGCTGGCCACTCAGGGTAACTAACTATACTTAACACTGGCAAGCATAGTGCCTATTCCCATAACAATACCATTGCAGACAGTGACAGGCATTATATTGTAGTAAACATTGGCAGGGCTCACACATAAATGCTGACTCAGGACTCCTATATAAGCATGCAAAAGCCCTTTATTTAAAACTTAGAGAACCTAAGACACTACTGCAAAAAAGCCCCAAATGTACCACAGTCAACACTTATTCACTCCATTTTCACTAGTGCAACCTTCTCATTCAGTCTCAGCAACAGTAAAAGCAGTAGCAAGGTTTAACTACAACAAAGAAGGACAAACCTCATTTCATACAATTTCAGAAACTCAGACCAGACTGGACATTAGCTTACAATACTGAGAAGCTTCATACAGATGCATTTAAGCAGCCAGTCCCACCGACTTTTGGCATCCACTGTCAGCAACAGCTTGTTCTCCTAACAGAGACAGTTCTTTATGGTGTAGAGTTTGGGAGAAGGCAATAAAGGACCATTTCACCATTTCTAATGTGGAAGCCATATTCAGTGTCTGGTCTCATCACTTGGATATTACAAAAACAGACAAATAGGGATGAAACGACACTTGGATTTACCAAAGGTAAATTAGTCACATCCAACTAATTTGACCCCTTTCGTTGATAAATTAACTGGCCTTTTATACAGGGGAAAGGTGATAGATCTAACGAGGACTAATTTCACATGTGGTATAGTATCAAGTTTAGCTACAGGCAGTTGGATTTAGCAAAGGAAGTTGTCATGGGGCAAGAAACTGGCTGAAGGGAAGACAATAGTGCACTGTGCCAGTGAGGGACTTCGGAGCAAAAGGGAGGTTACCAATGACTTCCTCAGAGACTGATTCAGAGAAGAGACATTATGGATATTTTTATTCAAGTCTGCGACATGCATATATTGTGTGCGTTGTTTTTCAGAATTTTTTAATAAAATTACCAGATGGGAAGGAGATAAGGGGGTATCACAAGTGCACAAGAGAATCAAAATTTACATTAAGAATCAGACTCCTGAAAATTGAATGCAGTGTTATTACATTTATTTTTTATTTATACAAAGGCAATAAGCCTGGGGTAGGGAGGACCAATAGAGACAGTGAGTTAAGGCAATTGCATTTAATCAGTTTACAAAAAAAGATGAAAGTTTATTTTAGCTATGAAGAAAGGGAACCAGATTCTGTACTCCTGCAGATTGCACAGTTTTAATTTCTCAGCTTTGTGTTCTTTAAGCTGGGGTAAACTCACAACTTCATTTACTGAAGTATTACTTAAGACTTCATATACTGAAATACAATTACTGAAGTATTCCTCTCCAAATTTACGTAAGTACAATTCTAAACTGAGATTCTTCAGCCTTAAAACTGCAGCTGTAAAAACACAGATTGCAGTGTTTTGAGAAGCTGCAGGCTTGTTACATAAAAAAACCTTATTCAGTTCTGTTTTAGAAAACAAAGATTGAAGTAATAATTCAACTTCCCTGTTATCACATAAGGGCTCTAAGTTTCCATACAACCAGAAAACATTATGTGTAAGAACAAGTCTCAGTGTCACTGTGAAGTATATAAACAGCTTTGGAAAATTATTCAAACCAAAATAACAGCTTTCTACATGTCCAAAAGTTTTTTATCCTAGGCTATAGACAAAACAAAACAAAAAAATACTCCACATTCCTAATTGATTTCAAGTTTAGCAAGACGTTTTTATTGGATAAACATGTCCTCCACTGCTTCTTTACTCAAGTTAAAACCTATTCATACCAAGTTCTATGCTAGCCTGCACTATATGCTGGTATTTTATGAAGTCATTTAAGACAGTAACACTGAACTGTAAAGACCAGGGCTTGCCTGTCACCAGCCACAAGACTCATGCCTTGCCTTCACCCTTCTCCAACACTCCCTGCCTCAGCCACCCCAGATAAGCATAATGTTTTCCTTCCCTGCCTTGTCCAAATTCTTCCTAAATCTATGATTTTTTCCATCTAGAGACCTCACCTCCATGGGAAGACTCTCGGATGTCCCAAATAAGAACCCGGCCATCATCTGATGAACTGGCAAAGATGTTGTCATTTACTGGGCTCACTGAAAGGCCATACACTGCATCTTCATGGGCAAACACATCCAAGGTCTCAGTGCTGGAAAAAAGACGGACAATATTATCATTCTACCTTCATTTGCTGTTGTTTTAAAAAGTAAAGTACTTACAGCTTTATCTACCTAGTAATACTTAGTGACAAGGTTTATGCAACTTCATGAGACCCTTGCGTTTAATTAGAGTTAAAAACAAACAAAAAGCCTATGTAGAGTGACTAAGACGGCATTCTGTGAGGGAAAAAAAACCCCCAATCACCACCCTTAGACCAAACCCACACACTGAAAACTTCAGAAACTGCAAGATGCTATGGAAAGCATGTTGTACGAGATGAAGTTTGGGAGGAGGTAATGGGAAAGAGGTCTTGAGACCTGTGAACTAAATTATTACTACTTAATGTGAAAAAGAAAACAAGACAGAAATTCATTCTTTAATACAGGCTTCTGCATCGTCCAAAAGTTCATTTGAAGCTCACAAGAGCAACTTTCCAGCTGGCTTTTTTAATAAGTTTTCTTGGTTCTTCAGGATAGACCAGACCTATTATTTAAATTGGTAGTAAAAGCAGCAAAAAAGAACAAAAGAAAAATAAGTCTGCCGGAAGTACCTAGATTTCAGTCATTCTACAGCTATAAAAAAAAGAAAAAGCCTGTTCTCTGTTCTTCTCCCAACTTTTTAGATCATTTAAAAAGGAAGAAATAACGTCATGGAGAGGCCAAAAGCTAAAATACTAAGACAGAAGATTCTGGGGTTGTTTTATTTCTTTAGAGAATATGCTCTGTATACAATCCTTATACCTCATAGAAACTCCACCAAAGAGATCTCACGTAAAATCACTGTTTTGCTCACATGGCAATTGATGTTCTTAGGGACAAATATACTAATTCTGTCTCATGGGCCATTAACAGCAAGGCCAAAAATGCAGTAACGGAAAAAAACATTTAAAAGTATGAAAAAGGTTGTCAGACCAATTGTTATCATTGAAGAAGACAGAGTAATTTTCTACAGAAATTAATTAGAATTCAGTGTGTCAGACTAGTAAGGTTTCTTTCAGAAGATCACACAAACAGCCTTAGAGGAATTAATACTGTATGCATTACAACTGGACTTAGCACAACCCCCAAAAAACCCCCACTGATAACAAAAGCACATTAAAAGTACATACATATCAAAAAGACTTGTTAAAACATCTAAGTGAGACATAGCAGGAAAAAACGTATTATATAGAAAATTGTCAAGGACCAAGATCTTGCAGAAGCTTGAAAAGTCAGAACACAATAAGCACCGACATCTAAAATTTTGACATTTCCACATTTAATTAAAAACAAAACACGAAAAAAACCAAACCTCCCAACCCCCCCAAACCAAACAAAAAATGCACAAAACCCACACACCCCAAAACCCCCCTCAAAATCACAAAAAGTCAAACCAAAACAAAACCAAAAAAAAACCCCACAAACCACCAAACAACATAATATTCCTGAGAAAGCATTAGAAGAGTAAGGCAAATTTACTTCTGCCCAGCTCTCATGTAAGATTTATTCAAGAAGTATACATAAGTTAGGATGGAAGGCAGATGGTACACTGATCAGTTCAATGCAAAAGGCTTTGGAGAAACCTAGCAAGAAATATATCCAAATTATGTTAACCAGGATTCAGGCAACTCAAAGAGATTTAAGATTTTATATTTCTCTGTTCTTACATATATCTCTTCCTGCTTTATATTCAATTTTCTTGAGTTCAAGTTATTTAAACGGTCGTTGCTTAAATCTGTAGAAGTTATGAGTACAGACCAAAATTTAAACTTTATAATTTTTCTACTTCAAAAGCAGTAAGCTCAAAAGACAGGATATCTAGAGAACTCCAATCTAATACGTTACCACTACTGTATTAATTATATTTTGACTAACAGCCTAATCTTGATGTAGCACAACAAAGCCTAATTCCCAACTGCTTTGCAGTTTTGGTAAAAAGTAAGTATCAAAATAAATATGCTTCACATTAGTCTGGAGAATCAGGCAGCTGTACCCAAAGTTTTAAAAGGCAGGTAGGCCAGGCACTAAATACAAGTCAGGTGAGTGTTTTGAAAAACCAAACAAAAAGCCCGTATGTGCCACAATACTTGCATATGTGCCAGAATAATCTGGCCCTGAATCTACTCAGAACCTACTATGCTGCCTGCAGGACAGCATATGTATTTAATAACCATTCTCTTTCCCAAGGTCAAAATGATGCATAACCCAAGTGCTAAAAAAAAATAAACGGGGTGATGTGGCATACTTCATTCCAGATATGAATTTAAATAAATAAAAGGCATGTTTCAGGATTAAAACACTGTGCTCTTCTCCCAGACCATGAATTTAAAACACGAAGTTCCTCCAGTGAGTTGACGTTAAGGGAGCTCTTGAAGCAGTGCAAACACAAACTGTATATTTACCTTTCAACGTCATGGAGTATAACTTGCTCATCATTGCCTAGAAAGAGAAATATAAACACTTAACATCATGTCCCAGTGGTTAAAACGCATTATAGTGAAAGAAATAAAAAACAATATTTTTTTTTTATTTTCTATTTCGAAAACAAAACTGAAGCAGAGAGAAGACCAGTTCAGTTGCCAAGTGGTCAGCCCTCTGCTCGTTTACGTGAAAGGCTCCATGTGACATTTCTAGTCACGATCAAATGCACTAATCCATTCCATCTCCTACTGCTCAACAAATAATTCTACTTAACTGTGTTACTGATCATTCTTTGTTCAGTTTGAGCTTGAGTTTTGGGACATTTGCAGTAAAGAGAAGAATATTATATGAAGCAGCAGAACACCTTTAACTCTGATGCGAATACATCTTTCTTCCTGCTCAGAGGAAGCTCTGTAAAAAGATAATGGAAGGTGAAAAGAGATGCCATAAGCAAAACACACTGGGTTCCCAGCTCAAATGTTGCCAGTTCACACTGTCAGCATTCAGGGTTTTGAAATCATTGAGAAGGCACGAACATGACAGCCAGTATAATTTCTTTTGTATTAACAAAAACCAAACCAAGTAACCAGACAATCATGTCACTTTTCTTTGATCACATCCATTGAATACAATGGAAACTAACCACATGCATGCAGACTAAGAGGGTCACAGCTACAAAGTGATTCTGCTGGCTCATGCAGTGTTTTTCAAGCTATAGCAACAGAATATTTTTTTTAGTCTCTGCACTGAATATTAATTTATCTAATTTGGCACCTCCTTTTTAGAAATATTTAAGGAGATACACGTTTATATTTAATTCAGAAGAAAAAAAACAGCCCACAAAGTCATATTTTTATGCTCAGTATGTCTGTAGTTGCGATATCAAGTTGTGAAGCTTTCCTCACGTACACCAAAGGTTCAGAAGGAGCAAGATTTCACGTTATGATTCTTATGTGTTCAGTTGACTCAGTTTTCATTTATCCCATACACATTTCAATTTCTATTCTGTCCCACCAGAAGAAACATGAGAAAGTTTCTCTTTGACTAATGAGGTATGAGATTTTTCTACATCCACTTGCTCTTTGCACAGGCTCCTAGTTAAATCGTGCCAGCCTTAGATTACTGCAGTAGCTCATCTTTTCCATGGTACAATAAACAAGTCACTTATGTGTAAGTGCCCTTTGATCATGAATTGCAATGGAAACTGCCCATTATACGTTGCAGGCAAGGTTTATACCTAGTAAAATTACTCTAGTGCCTATGTGTTTCATCAGTGAAAAGTGTAGCCTAGTTTCTCCAGTGACAAAATTTCCTCCAGCAGACATTCCTACTCCTCACTCTCCATACAGCGTGAGCACAAGAATCATTCTAGATGCCTGGCTTCAGGCCTCTAGTCATCATGGGATCGACCTTCCCTTCCATCGCAAGCTCCAAAATGGGAACGAAAGAAGGGAGTGTGTGGAATAACTACTGCTTCTCTCTGTTTTGTGTGTGGGAGGAGATGGTGGCAACAAAAATCTAACCACAAACTGCTTGGTTGATTCTGGTAAGGATTCATCCCTGCAGAAAATGTCACTGCTGTTCAGGCCAGTAAGGTTCCCACTTACATTGTTTTACTTTAACACAGGACAGTTCATTCTTCACTGAGAATAACTGGGTTGTAATTGTATACGCAACTCTCCCATTTATAATCTCTCTTGTTTTGATAACTGCAGTTACAACAATCAGAAAAACAAGAAGTATCTGCCATTCCCTTCAATTACACCTGTGAGGATGAAATACTGGCAGTACATGTACAGTTAAGGTGGCCTAAACCCCATTATCTGTCACATCAAGCCTCTACAGAAACAAACTGAGTTCCCTGTAGGTTTATTTCAGCTGTTCATATACCTAACATTAAATGAAAAAAAAAGAAGTCCATGCAGTTTACTAAGTGGGGATCTTTGATTTCAAATGCTGCCCTACCTAGTCTCAGTGCGTGTGGAAGGGAAGCAGTATTCTTCAGGGATGGGAACTTCTTTGGTATCTTAAAGAGTTTTTTTCCTCTAGAGATTACAGGCAAAACACTGTCCACTCAGTTTCTGCCTTCCAGTTTTGTAATGGCTACATGTGGTGCATGCTACACATGTGCTCCTTCAAAGCAGAGAGCTTTGAAATTCCTTGGATGCAATTCAATTTGTACTGAAGTGGAAAATCCTTTCTCCTCTGCTATCAAGAGCTGCTTTAGGGAAAGGTCATCAGATCCTAAGTCATTAGTCATTGGCAGCTTTATTTACAGAATGAATTGAGTTCTGTGCACCTTGTGCTAGTCTCCGTACTCTAATTTTTTGGGGTTTTTTGGAAGTATTCTGGCTTCCATGATTTGAATATCACTCCAACTTCAGTATTGGGGGGGGATGACGACCAATAGATCTTAGGACACACAATTCTCTCCGACCTTTTAAGAATCTCTCAGAACATTATTGAGTGAATAAATATAGTTAGCCCCATTTTACTGACAGAGATAAAACAGATGGTACATCTAGGCCATGCAGCAAAATGACTCTTTACAAGGAATCCAAGAGTTAGACTCACAGCCCCTGCAGAAGAGCTCTGTGAATCTTGGTGGAGCAGCTGAAAGAGTTCCTGACTCCTCCAATGGAAATAATTTCTGGCAGAGGCACAGAGTGTTTATGCAAACTGGGGGAGGAAAAAGAGATGAGAATGGCCAGTTTGTCTGTGCATCAGCTGTCACAGCTTATCTAACCTGGCATTTTAGCAAAAATCCACCATAATAAATGATGTAAATCTTTAACTGCAGGTGTTAACTGCAGTGGCAAGATACAGTCAAACCACTCTACTGCCCTTCCTGTAAAAACAGTAGCCTCTGACAGCAGGGCCCAATGGACAGAAGGTTGAGTTAGAAAGGAGAAAAATACCATTACAACTGCTCCAGCAAGATTTGGCACAGTTCATTCCTTGAATATTCATGTAAGGTTCCATTTGTCTGAATTCAAACTAAAGTAAAACAGACTCCAGCCCAAAATTTCATTGGAATCACTCATGCAGATACATTCATTTGAAGACAGCGTGGACTGCTGTCTTTCTCATAAAATAAACAGCAGTCCCCAGAATTGTAAGACAGGCATCACTATTTTTGGGGTTTTTTCTCCACCTGAGAAGTATATCTGAATCATTTCATCCTTAAAACTTGACACCATCCTAAGCTTTGTCATGTCTTTTTTCCTAAGGGTTGTTATAGTTTTAACACAACGTTGAAGGCTGAAAAGCTTCCACTGTTCACATGGGCTTAGAATCAATTTATAGCATTGATTTGCAGTTCACAAATCTTGGTTCAAAAAGATAACGAAGGGCTCAAACCAAGTAGTTTCTAAGCCTAGCTGTATGTTAATGGATGTACTGATGAAAGATATAAATTCCTGTCCATTCTATTATCATGTCAGATAGAGGAAATGAAATACAACAAAAAATGACACTGACTGCATTTTGACAGTCCTGTGCCTTTTTATTCTCACTTCAGTTTTCCTCCTGACCTCAACACTTCAAAAATCAAGTGGTGAAATGAACCTGAATTCTAGGAATTATTACCCCAGAACAAGTACATGTCCACTATCCTTACACTAGTTTTAAGACTGAGACTGAATTAAACTTTCTGTTAAAAAGTGTATTTATATTAAAAAAAGATGAAAAGTATCAAGGCCAATTAGAGCCAACAGTGTGCCAACAGTTCTGTTCTAAAAGGCAGACACTTACCTAGCGAGGACTGAAATGAGGTCTGAGAAAAAGTGATCCACCAATAGATGGCAATAGCCCTTCATTAGCCAGCTAAGGGTGTATTAAAATCAGCTAGTAGCAGTAGAGATTTTTCAAGCATCACGCTTAAGTGCCAGAGAGGATGCAGGGTCTGCCCTCAGCTAAGAGGGAATAACAAAGACCATGTTCCACAGTCTGCAGCACAAGCAGGGGCAAACCGGACCCAGGATTCTCATGATGGCTCAAGACACAATGCGCTTACACCAGGGTTTGGGAAAAGGAGAAGCATAACAAAATTGAAAATGTTGTGCTAGCCAAAGAATTCCCTGTTCCCAAAGAACCTTCAGCTGCTGATTAAGGACACCTTCCAGATCCTTAAGGGACTATGGAAAAGACTTTTCGTGTGGGGCAGGATCTCGCTTATGGCTTCTATTCTAAGGCATTCACAATGCAAACTCTCGTGAAATCAGGGTGCTCTTCCTTACTTACCTCCAGAGAACACTTTTGTATTGCCACTGTTGAAAGCTAGGCAGAAGATATTAGAGTGATGCTCCCCTTTCAGCTGAACTGGTTTAACTCTTGAATGGATGGCTTCTTCCATATGCCAAAGTAAGACCCGACGGTCATCCCCTCCTGGAAGAAAGAAAGAAAATGTGCATTACTGCCCGAGCCATGTGTAAACTGATGACAGACAAGTTATTTAACTCTGCAGTTATTCATAAAAGGCTTTGATTAAACCCTAATTAGCATAAAAGAATTTATACCTTGCAAGAGTTTGGATATATAGACACACATTTACATTAAGATGCCATGCAGTCAGCTATTCAATTAATATTAATGAAAACAGAGGAATCAGCAGGAAGAGTTTGGATTAAATAGCTGCCATTCTGCCAACACATAGTGACAACCTATAGCAACATGGAGACTCAGAATTTTACTGCTATGTAAAATTCTGTGGCGAGTTGTAGATGAACTACATGCCAAATTAACATATTCAAGTTGGCAAAATGCTTCTACATCAACTCCTGGTTGCCAGCATCGCTTATGTTATTCTGAAAACAGGAACTTTTTTTTTTTTTTCCTCTTTCACCAACAACTGTATCTCCTCTAGTAGTCTTCACAAAGCCTTCACAGCATAGGTTGGCTACAGAACTGACCTGTGGCCATAAAAAAATTTTACTGAAGCACTTGGAAGTCTTCAGCATGCACAGTTATGTTGTGCTTCTAGATCTGTAAAGGTTAAGATAGATGCTTCCAAGAAACTTCTGACAAAGAGAATAAATGGGGAAAAGAAGTTCAACTCCCTCTTGCTTTACAGCTTGCTGTACTTCTAATTGCTTGCCTAGGTGCAGTCCTCAGTTCAGAGCTTTATGCACAAATATATTTAAGTGACTCCTTCTCTGTCTGGTAAACAGTCAGATATAAAATTAATATTAGACTCTGTTTGTGCTTCAGTTGCATCAAACTATTGTTTATTAGGAAGAGAAAAAAATTCACGATGCTATTTTATTGGACAGCACTCTCAACATGAATTTTGGATGCCTGTAAAAATCTGAATAAAGCTTCTTCAAGTCAGACTCAAAATATTTTTGGTATCTGTCTTTAATAAAAAACGAAAGAGAATGGCATCACAAGTCAAAAGCGCCACATGCTGATTTTACTGCTTCTTTGCACGATCAAAAGCATAAACTCGGCACCTTCTGAGCTGCTATCCAGAAGGAAAAAGGCATGAAACAGAGACAAAAGGAAACTGAAATTAATTGGTCTGCAGTTTACTTCAAGAAGAGGTAAATGCATAAATAGAATTAATGACTACTGTTAATCAGATTTCTTAAAACTTTTCACATCATATGATGTTATTAAGAAGTTTTCCCATGGAACTGAGTTATGTCAAACATGCTTTAAGTTAACAGTCTCTCAGCCTTTAAGTCTCCTAATAGATTTTATGACAATCACTTTGATAGACAGTACAGCTGCATGTTACGCTTACCCATGCTCCATGAAATTAATTGTGTATTCCTCCTCCTGATTTTTTACTTTACAGAGCAAACAGGAATAACGATAAAAAGATTTGTGATGCATTTGATAACTACCGGGAATAAGAGCCAGATATGATGGGTCCAGAAAAACTCACAGTAATTTATGGTCAACTAAACTGACAGGACCTTAGATTCCTTTCTGTCTAGAAATAGGAAAGTTGTATTTGCACCCTAGTGATTGCAGATGAGCTACTAATAAAGAGACACAAAAATACATGACTGCTGAAACATATGACCGTGTTAGTCACACTAAAATCAAAAAGTGATTGTCACACTTAAAGTGGTTAGTTTCCAAAGCTGCCAACAGACAGGTCTCAATGTTATCACTACCTGGCAAACAGTTTAAGCAACATTTAAGTTTGGTGAACACCAACATTGCTTCTATCAGACTATATTTGTTGCCTTTCAAGACTTCTGGAAAAGACATTTCAGGGCAAAACATAGTAACATGTTGCTGTTAATTGTTACCATAGCAAACCAATTTGCAAAACCACTGCAGTAAGTCTACACATCCTCCTACTTTATAGCACAGCCATCTAGGTGTCTCACTTTAACAGCAAACTATATTCATTTCCACTACACACCTAGTCCAGATACGAACAAAAATAATGAAGATATCCAAAGACAACAAACATGACTGGTTTCTAGCATACATATAGTATGGTAGGAGTGAAATAAATTGCAACCTGTGCAGAAAAGTCTTTGACAGTGTTACAAGTTGCCATTAGCTTCTTTTTTTATAAGTTCCTATACCTTACTGCCTGTTTCCTCTGCCTCCAGCTTAGAAACAACTCTTCCTACTGAATCCAGTTGTCTCTCTCTTCCCAGACACCTAGATCTCCATGAAATTTTGGTACAAAGGGCCCCACTATTGAGTATGCACTACAGCAGTTTGAGAATTATGTTTGCCTTCATGGCAACTCCAATTCAGCTATTCCAGAAATACTTCTGCCTTAAGGCCAGTTCCACCAGAAAGAAAAAGCCTTAACAACGTGTCCAATCACAGAGGAGGATTTGTGGCAGAACGACATTTTACCAGTCTCTACATCCTCATACAAGAGAGCAAGAAGCATTAAGTCACAGACAAACGCACCCAAGAAAAGACAAGTCTTATGTGACTGAAACCGGCAGAGGTGCCAACCAGCAAATGCAATCTGCACTACCACAATCAGACTCTTAAAAGTTAGAATAAGAGGGAAGAAAGGAGGGAGGTACACACGTATGGACAGGTATACAGTGAGACAGCAAAGAAAGTGTGAATATATAGACCTTTTACACTGTAGAGAGGAACCAGGATTCATCAGACACAAAGCGCATTCACATTATGCAACATAAGTTACAAGTCTGAGAATTATAGGAAACTCCAGGCCTATAGCATACGTTCTGTACAGTTGATTACTGAATGCAGATTAATTAAGATGCTTTCAATTTGCAGCAGATTTATTGTGCACATACACCAGTTCTACCACATGTGAAGCAGAAGCCACTCAACACTTTTCAAAAAGCAGTGGACCCACTGCACAAACTCATGATAACTCCCAATGCTCCCCGAAAGACAGTAACTGTGTACGGCAAGGGTATGATCTTGACACGATACAGAGCGTATATCAACAGCAACAGGTTTACTACACATCTGGGAAACCTGGATATATGGCCTCATATGAAAATACCTTAGCCACCAAGGCTCCACATGTGAATTTTCTAGAAAATGAAGCCCCACATACAGTCTTGAATTTGCAATTTTTCAGTTTGTGGTGTCAAAAGTAATAAGTTTGACATCTATGCAGTGGAAATAGCCTCCCTTCTATCTTATTTTGCTGATTCTGTTTAGGACTACATGGCTGACAATTTGAAAAGTAAAAGTTGGTGTGACCCAGCTAAGAATCATACAATGCCATTCTACGGTTACTTTTCAGAAGGGAACCACATTTCAAAAGATTTAATTAGTCAAGTACTTCAGTGTTCATTACGGGTCAAACCTGCTTTTACACTCAAAATCAAAATGAGACAGGAAGAGAAGTCAGACCAAAGAAGTATTTGCAGTCAGAGAAGCTGGAAATTTTATCACTTTCCCATATTACTTTTGATGTAGAGAAGAGCAGCATTCCGACTTTTTTTTCCCCACAAGCACACATGGATGAAAAATACATGAACACACATTTCCTCCCTGCCCCAAGTTACTGGAATACTTTGTTAATGCTTTGGGCCCTCTGACTAATGTTGGAGAGACACAGACAGGATTAAGGAATTCTACACTGAAGATACGTAACACAACATATCTAAAAAGACAGCTTGCATTTAAAATCTTGGGATAGTTATCCTGAAATAAGATTCTTAAGTAGACAAACACTTTGTGTTCACCCTTGACAATCTTCCAGCTCCCGTGGATCCAAAATGGACCTCCCAGAAGAATTAAAAGTGCCTTGTCTTCTTCACAGTTTGCCTGCTTCAGAATGGTTTCTGCATGCTGCCTACCACAAGACTGTTGGGGGTAGGGGGAGGGAAGAAGGGCTTCTCCCAAAAAAGTTCTTTCTTTTGTTTTGTTTTGACTTGGTGGGGGTTTTTTGGTGGTGGTTGTTTCTTTTTTTTTTTTTTAAAAAAAAAAAAAACCAAACAAAATCTGACAAACAGTATAGATAGAATATGCCTATTCTAGATAACTGAACAGGTCCCAAATGACTCAGCATGGCATACATTTCAGCACAAACAGTTCACTGCCTCCACAGTTCCGAAACCAAAGCATTCTAGTTTTGCCCTGCTTTTGGACTAGTTCTTCCACAGAAAGGTTTCCTGATCTGGTTAGCTTTTAAATAGGTAATCACTAAATTTATACGCAATTAAATTTGGAAGAACAGTCTACCTCATAGTAACAGTGGTCTACCTGCAGTCCAGGACTGTTCTTGTTAGTCCTAAAATGATTTGAAGGGGGCCAGAACATACCCTTGCCAAAAGCAAATCTAGCCTAAACAGTATCTGCATAGCTCATGAAACACACCTGAGCTCTTGTGTGCTAACAGAAGTACTTCAAAATCATAGCAGTCAGGACTTGAAAACTGCAGTTTTAAAATGCGTTAACCTCGCTGATTGTACACAAAGCTCAAGACAGCTACTCTTTGTCTGCCATATACCAGGTCCAGTCACTAAAGAACCTACATGGCAAGTGGACAACACTTCTAAATCATAACATAAAAGATCAATCCTATTGCTTGTATCTACTCGAGAAGTTGCACGAATCACAGAAAGTGGGATCAGACTGTATTTCAAGAAGTTGATCACTTAGTTGACCCCGGCCACAGGCAAAAGGCCAGACTGCATCAGAGTTATTTCTAGCAGATGTGTGTCTAGTTTGTTCTTAAAAAACCACCACTGAGGTAGATTTCACACCCTCCTTAGGCAGCCTATTTCAGTGCTTCATTATCCTTGCCATTAGGCAGATTATCCTAATATCTAGCCCAAGGGTGCAGTTTGACGTTACATATAATCCCACTCCCCCATGCCATGTGGTCCTGCTATTTTCCCTGCCATTGAATTCAGTGGTGATGCAGCCAGAGGGGGAGTAAGTTAAAGAAGTTGACCTGACAGAAAATCAACTGTCAGACAAACCACCTCTCCCTCCTTATTCCTTCCCCATGTTCAGATGCTTCCATCATACCACCTATAAAAGTGCCACATTACAAACAAGGGAGAACGGAAATAAGCATAAGATCAAAGAGCATCCTAAAAATCTTTCTTTCTGTAATTTAAGGACATTTCTTTGTCTTATTCCCTGTGGACAAAGAAGAGTTTACAACTTTATGTAATAGTAAGTAAAAACACTTTCATGCAGCTTAAGACTTGCATCTCAGCTTTTCTTTCTGTAGACTAAATGGACCTCTTTCTTTCAGTCTTTCATTTTCCTAGACCTCTGATCATTCTTCATACCCTCTTCTGAACTTCCTCTAGTTTGGCCACATCTTTCTCAAAGTACAGTGCCCAAAATTGAGCACAGTTCCACAGCTCCATCTGAGGCCCCAACAGCACCAAATAAAGCAGGATTACTCCACATGCTTTACCATGTCTGATGATATTTATTTTGTGATCTACTATTACATTTGGATCCTCTTCTATACGACTATGGTCTAGTCTCCATAGTGCATTTGTAGAGTTGACCATTTTTATTCAAATGCTGTAGTTTGCACTTGTCCCTATCAAAACACAGGACATTTTTTTCCAGGAAATGTCTCTTAATTAACCTTAAATTCAACTCCTATCCTCTGAAATTATTGCTGTCTTTCCTGGTATCATCCTTAAATTTTATAATTTCTTAGACACTAATGAAAGCATTGTATAGTAACGGGACCTAAGACGACTCCTCACACAGAATTCTGCTTGATACAAAGAGACCAAGATAAAGACTGCCCTTCTTTAAAACACACTTGATACACAATCCCCTTACTTCAGAAGGAATATTCCACTACCTTTGGTAAAGTCACCTCATTCCCCTGTTTTAGGCTCGTGCTCCTTCAGATTTACATGGCAACCAAATGACAGATTGATTTCCAGTACTTTCTTGCATCCCTACAAATTTACGATTATAGAAGAGCTATTAATTTTTACATTATCTGGTGAGGGAAAAAGAAGCCAAGGAAAAGAACATATGCATGGATTAAGTAAGTCTCAGATTACAGTACTCCTCAGAAGTTATCTTGCAAGTGCAGTTTAAAGTAGGGAAAAAAAAGTGGGAGGTTCTGATAAAGATACTCATGTTTGTAAGAGATAGCAGCCATGAAAAATGACAGTCAGATAAACAAACAGGAAAACACTTCCACCAAACTTGAGAATGGGAGAAAGAAAGTCTACAACACAGACTAAGTAAAAATGATTGTTAAGAAGTTAAACTGCAGAAGGAGATGCTTGGCATATCTGAGGGAAAAAGTCAGTTGCATATCATTGCATGGTGAATTTAGTTTCCATGTACGGATAGCCTTGTGTTTCTCAAACTGTTAACAGAAAAATACCACCACCTAGTATACAACGTGTTACAAAAACACATTTTGTCCAATGAAATCTTTCAACTCCATCCAGCAGCTAGTTTTAAGTAATTTCAGCCCACTTACACATTTCTTACACGTTAAGCTTTCCTCTTCTCTTGTGTGATTCTACAGATAGGTCTTTTCTACTTCTCACAGTGCATCTTCTCCCAAGTATCCACCTCCTCCTTCCATTTCTCTCAGTTTTCTTTAATTCTTGTTCTTATGCCTGTCCCTTCTTCTAGCACTCCTGTCCCAAAAACATTAGTGTCTCTGTCTTTCTCCCCGTCTCTAAAGTGACACTGTGGAGTTCCACATAGGTACAGCAAAAGCCTACAAACTGGCCCCCAAACCAGCTTGACCTCAACTTTTTTACTTGAAAAAGTGGTTAGGAACAAAATTAATTACCATTAAATGTGTAACCTCCACCACAAGATTTAAAGAAGTTAAAATACCAAAAAGTTTCAAACATGCTTTCAAAAGGCCTGCTGAGGCTTGTCTACACTGAAGTTCTCTCCAAAATCCTAACAGGAAAACTATCTGGAACTGTAATATAAACCCTGTTTAAGCAGTTTGAAATGTTTACTGAAACAGTAATTGTTAGTCTTACAGACTTGCTTCTGGGAGATACATCCAAAACAAAACAAACAAACAAAAAAGTGGGACACATACCCAAAAAAACCATTCCAGCCAGGGCTGATGAGAACAGCACTAATTTGGATGCAGGCTAGCATTTAAATAGCATCAGTATAGCCACTATGAATGCACTGTATCAGCTGTACATAAAACAGCTCTAATAAGGTCTAAGTTGGTAACAAGTCAATTAGTTAAAGCAGACTCCTCTAGGTGAAGAATATACATATTACTTAAGACTGAAAAGACTGCTTTCACTCTCCCTTTTCACAGACTCCAATATCCCTGTTAACTCTCTCAGCTGCTATAAGCACAGATGGAAGCATCTAACATCTCATCCTTACCTCAGCACACTGACTATTTTGAGGGAGGAGAGACCCACATGCCATCTATTCTAAGGCTTTATCTGCATTTGGAAGTCTTCTGAAGCAACTCTTCTAGAAAACTTCAGACTACAGTCAGCTTATACCCTTCCTGTATCCTTCATCTGAGCACTCCTTCTCACTGTTTTTTCCTGCTTTTGCTATTTCTCAGTTTCAAGATTAAGCATGACCTTAAAAAAAGAAGTGTTTTGAGCCTAATTTTAATGAGGCCTGGACTTATAATGGCACGAAATTTAACAAAGTATCCATAGCTCTTTTGCCTTTTAATTTCTTATTCTTGATTGAAGAACAAGGCACCTGCCTGGTGTTGCTACGTCACATAAAGCATTCTAGATAGGGCCACAGCATGGCCACAGATAACATAAAACTTTGTTAAAAACAGTTACCATAATTAGAGCTTTTCATTTTCTCAGGGCATCAATACAAGGTCGGACTTAAGGTAGTCTGTTATTAATTATCCCAAAGTTGTGCACTGCTAAGACATGTAACTTAAACATCCTCTTCCCACCCCTGCCTTT
The DNA here is from genome assembly GCF_964199755.1 of Larus michahellis. Lineage (NCBI taxonomy): Eukaryota > Metazoa > Chordata > Aves > Charadriiformes > Laridae > Larus > Larus michahellis. The sequence goes on along the minus strand of NC_133899.1, from coordinate 53,677,316 downwards.
TGTTTTTCACTTGCTTCCTAGTCATTTCATTAAATTTAGGAGAGTAGGACTCTATCACTATTTATTTCCTATATACAGAGGAAAAGCTTACCCCCTTTAAACATTCTGCAGCTTTATGAGGAGTTAGGAACTTGACATAGAACTAGGAATTGACATTAGGAACCAGACATAGTTTGAAAGCCTTCCTTTTACCTAGGCTTCTTTAGATGTTCACTTTATAGGAAATCTGCCTCTGTTCTCTCACTGCACCTACCTTGACTCAGGCAGTTTGGACAAAATTAATTCTTACAAGTCCCTTACAGCCCTCAGCTTTTTATGCTTCTACCTAAAGAATGGATGTCAACACAGGCAGGTTCACTGATGGTATGACAAGACCTGAAGTGTCTCCTGAGGCTTTCTTGAGCAAGAAGAACAGAAAATACTGATGGTGTTTCCATCACTTACTATAGAAAATAAAAAAGCAACAACAGACGCACTTGAGCTCTCCGTAGCACTTTTAAGTAGAAATACCTAGCACTACTTAATACTGGAGAAGGACCAGTACCAACCAGTATGCCAAGTTTAGCACATCTGGGAACTTTAGAATAGATGAATCAGCATTCCCTTCCAAAATACACATGTGAATATACATATATATGTGTACATAAATATATGTATATTCACAAGATAAATGGATGTGTATCTCCAAAGCTGCATGTGTATGTAGATAAAAGAATCCCTGTTAGTAACACTGGAATCCTTCATGTAACACTTATTCCAGAATCACCGGACTTACGCTTTTAAGTTTCCTGAGGTAAGAAAGTTAAATTTAAGAAGGTCTCAGTGTATCAGCTTCCACTGCATAAGGTGGTTTTAGTCTGCCCTTGCTTAAAGGTAACCAAGCAGCCATAATAACTTTTTATTGAATCCCCGTGTTATTTCTGGAGTTATTACCAATACCTTTGTGTGACAGAGGCGGGCTCTGCCCAGACACCACAGCAAGGCACTGAGCAGCCCGCTCAGCCATGCCCCCATCACCTTCCTCAGTAGCCCCTGTAGCTATTTACAGCCCACCAGAGGGTGTCAGGCAAACCCAAGACCCCCTCTCCCTTCCTCCAGCCCCTCTGGCTGGTAACCAGGCCGTTACCCCCCGGCAAGCGAGGAGACCACTCCACACAAAGCTGCTACGGCCCCGTGCCAAGCAGCTCTGCGATACCCCCGAAGGCCGTTGCCCCACAGGACAGGGTAGGGGCCCTCCCCGCTGCAGCCCGGTCCCGGGGGAAGGCAGGGCAGGGGAAGGGAGTGGGGGCCTTTCCCTCCAGCCCGCTTCCCCGGCGGGCGGGACGCGACGCCCCCCGCCCGCGGCCTGCAATGGACACCGCGCTCAGCGGCCAGGCCGCCCGCGGGGCGGCCCCTCCGGGACTGGCAGTCCCCCTCCCCGCCGCCCCGAAGGGCTCAGCCCCCTCGCAGGGGGGCGCGGGGTTCCTCGGCTCGGCGGGAGAGGAGCGCGGCTGTCCCTCCAGGCCCGAGCCCTCAGGGCGCTGCGCCGTGCCCCGCCGCGGGCGGGATAGGCCCTCGATTCCCCGGCCTGTCGCTGAGAGCCGCCCGAGGAGAGCGCGGCCTGCAGCGCCCGGCCAGGCCCCGGCCTGAAGTTGCCTCCTTCCCCCGCCGCCCCTCCGAGCCCGGAGGCGGGGAAGGAGGAAGAGGCACCTGCGCCAAGCGCTGCCGAGGTGGGGGCGGGCGAGCAGCCGGCCGCCGAGCCCCGCAGCCCCTCCCCGGCGGCGAGGGAAGGGGGGTGCAGAGCCGTCCCGCGTCCCCGGTGTCGCAGCTGATGTCAAGCCCTCGCCTCCCTCCTACCTGACAGCATCCCCCCACCCCCATGGCTCCCTCAGCCCCGGGCAGGCAACGTGGGGAGGAAGGGGGGCTTGAACCTAAAAAACATCACCACGGAAATAACCCCCCCCCCCCCTCCCCAAACGCGCCCTGCAAGGGGAGGAAGGAGGAGGAACAAAACAAAACCCTGCTCCCCTCCCCCAAAAGAAGATGGGGGGGAGGGAGGGTCCCAAAGCGACCAGTCCTTAAATTAAACCGATCCGGTTCCCCGCCCGACACCGAGGGGGGCTGCAACCTCCCCCCGCAGCCAAACTCCCGCCCACCCCCCCCGGCTGAGCCCCGCCGTCCCCCGGGGAGCCGGCCCAGGGCAGGGCGCTGACAAATGTCACCCGGCGCCCACAATGCACGCCGCGGGGTTGTGTCCCCTCCCTCGTCGTCCTGTCGTCCCCCCCAAAAAATAATAAAATCCCCTTTTAAGAAGAAAAACCCGCGAGCCAGCAAATAAAGGGGCACCCCCGGCTTCCACCCCCCGCGCCCTGGAAACACTCTCGTAAAAACTTTGTCCGGGGCTCCCCCCCAATAACAGTAAAATTTAAAACCTGTCAACCATTTTAGATCTCTACTTGGGAAACATTATTCCCGGGCACCGGTGGGTTTGAGGAATGACTCCGAGCGCCGCCGCGGCTCCCCTTCCCCCGGGCCGCGGGGGAGGCGGCCGAGGAGGAGGAGGAGGAAGATGCTTTCTGGGGAGGGGGCGAGGGACGGGGAGCGCCGGCTTTACCTGAGACCAGCCACTGGCCTCCATTGTTGGAGAATTCAATGGCATTGACACAGCCGAAGTGGCCCAGGAGGTCCTTCTTGTAGAGGTTCCTGCAGCCCCGCAGGCGTCTCCGCTGGAAGTCCTGGGTGAGCAGGGGGTCCCCCTCCAAGCCCCGCTGGGACAGGAACCCCACCACCGACCGCATGCTGCCCCCCCGGCCGCCTCTCCTCTTCATCCTGCCGCCTGCGCCGCTCCCCGCCGCTCCTTCCCCCGCCGCCCCTTCCCCCGCCGCCGCCTCCCCTCCCCCGCTTCCCCCCTTGTTATGGTTATGATGATTTTTCTTTAGCCAGCCATGGCAGAGAGGTGTTAGACACTCCGCCGCTTCCTGATCCCGCTGGCTCCTCCCCGCTCCCCTCAGCAGCTGATCCTCAGCTGCAGCCCGCGCCTCCCGGCCCGGCTCTAACGTCGCGCCGCCGCTTTTTAACTCCCTCCTGTAACGGCGCAGGGAGGGAGAGGGGGACTCAGGCACACACGGGTGAAGTCGCCGCTCCGAGGACCTGCGGCAGTTTCCCGCCGCCGCCACCCGCCTGAGGGGCGGCCCGGCCCGGCCCGCCTGAGGGGCCTGCAGCGGCCCGGAGGTGGCGGCGGGCGGGCAGGTGCTGCTGCGCCGTCCCCGATGGAGGTGAAGCGGAAGGGACCTCTCCGGAGCCACGGCCGGACAATGAAGAAAAAAAATTACCCCAAGCGCGTCCTGTTTGCAGTGGGGTTTGCCCTCCGCACGTGGTGAGCCGGCTCTGTGGGATTTCGAGGTCTTGATTTTTATTTTTTTTTTTATCCTTTAAGATGGTTTTTACGGGGCTCGCTGAGGCTTTAGTGCTTGCTCTCTCCTGCTCCTACTCGAGCAGTGCTGAAGTAGGAGGGCTGCCCCTTCTCCAGGGAGTAAGTAGACCTCTCTGGACTTTGCCCCAGAAGACTGTCAGAAATGCAGAGGAATTTTCCTCTCTTCTTGCCTTTCAGTACCAACAAAACACGCAAAGGCAGACGGCTGAACAGATGGAATTGATCTGTGCTGTCCTTCACTGCTCTAGGACATCCTAACCTGTGTGTTTGTGGGGAAAAAAGGATACCTTTTGCCTTTCACAGGACCGTGTGAGGCACAGGAGTGTCACTGGAAGAGTAACAGCTGCCAGGTGCAGCCCGTAGCCCCCACACCACCGGCTCCCTGGGCACAAGGTGAGCGGTCCTGGACCTGCAGCTTGAAACTTCCAGGTCTGCGTTTGCCCCCAGGTGCAGGTGAACTGGCACCAGCACCTAGGGAAGGTACGGTTTTTGGAAGGTGAGGAATTAGCCTGACAGTCCTGGCCTTCTCTGTGGGGAACGGCACCTGCTGGGAATTAGGAGTCTCCAAACTTTAAAACAAACAAACAAACAAAAAAATCCTTCCTGACATAAGCTGTGGTATGACAATGTTACTGGGTACTGTGAGACCGCTGCCATGTTCCAGTGGCAGCTTTTCAGTAGAAATTGAAATTATTTCACTATAGAAAGTCAGTTAAGTAACTTGTGATTCTTACTTGGCTAAGATTATAGGAGGAACACGAAATCCTATGAACCACACTTTTTGGTTGACAACACTTAACTTTTAACATGTAACAAAAGAAAATACCAAACTTTTCACTTCTACTCAGAATAAAAAAAAAAGTAAGAACATATAAAACAAAAACCCAGAACATCTCTTGCACTTCAGCTTTTTATAACTTTTTTCTGTATGTGTTATCAATAGGTATAAATATCAGAACATAATTAAAGGTAGAATAATAATTTGAGAGGACTATCCAGACACAGTCTGTTGTTTGCTGTTAGAATGATAATTAACAATGTTACTACTGAAGTGAAAGACAAGAATGCTAAATCTCTTCTGCATCTGAGCTATATGAAGTTTTTTTTCTATTTACAGTTGTTGATGGCCAGCTATTATTGCTATGTAACATGTCTAGCAAGCCTCAGCATAAAGAGGCAAAACCCTGACCCTCATGATTTGTGTTTATTACCTTAGCTTCAGACACAGATAAATTGCAGTGGTATAAATCATATTTTATAGCTCTTTTGCTTGCATGCCACAAAATTCCGTGCCATTATAATTATATCAGAAACTGTTGCTCGCTTCTGAATTCCCAACATAGGTAAGTGGCATTACACTTTTCTACCTATATTAAACTGTCTCCATCAGTTTTTATTCCATTCTTTCCTCTGTAATTTCCATACAGCTCACATCACCATATGATTTGAGACCCTTCCAGAAACACATTACGGAATCACAGAATCATAGAAAGGGTTAGGTTGGAAGGGACCTTAAAGATCATATCATTCCACCCTCCCTGCACCTCCCACTAGACCAGGTTGCTCAAAGCCCCATCCAGCTTGGCCTTGAACACCTCTGGGGATGAGGCATCTACAACCTGGTTGTAGGTATCCTTGGTTTCTGTATTGAAATAAATAGGTGTAGGAGCCTTCCATCTGAAATGCAACACGATAAAATCTTGGTGCTTTTTCTTCATGTTCTGGATCCAGTCTCTAGGAAAGCTCTGTACTTCCATGGACAAATAGAAATAACATTATTTCATAAACCTCCAGTGCCAGGATTTTCAGGAAAGGTTTAACTGAGGTTTTATTTTAAATCACATTTCTAAGCAGTCAGAAAGAACATACCATGTTGTCAGAATTTGAAAGAAAAATAATACAAGACTGCCAATCTTTTCTGCTAAATGCAATATCCTCTCACATGACCATATAGGTTCAAAAAAAAAAAAAGTGTTGGTAAGCATTCTCTCTGGTTCCTTTGTTTGAATTAATTTTGAAAATAAATAACACGTAAGAAAATTATAATGACTGATACTGGTAACATTTTCCTTTTCCTGTGTTAATGCCCAAATGCTGTAGTCTCTTGAAAACGTATATACTATTGGCCTGAGTCATGCTGAAGTAGCATCAATGAAGCATCTTTTTCTACCTTAATAGGAACCTGACGCAGCTTGGAATGGAATTGAGGTATGGACAGGGCTTACTCAAACCAATTGGTCTTCATTGAGTTACTGTTCTGCAGGACGCGTTGGCATGCAGGGTGCTGTGCTGAGACTGAACATCACAGAACAAACTGGACTGAGTCTGGCCAGGCTCACGGGGCAGAGTAAGTCAGGTTCTCTTCGTAAGCGCTGCTTGAGCAGCTTAATTCTGTAGGATGTTTGTAGCCTCCTCCATGCCTCAAAAGCAGCATGAAATAAAGCACAAAAAAATGTTTTGACGGGAATTTCGACAAGTAGGCAATAGAGGGGAGGAGAGAACTGGAAAGGAAATGGGAGTTAATGAACAGGGTGGTGACTTTCTGTAGAGGCTCTTGGAACTGAAGATGAGTAAATAATGTTTGATGCAATATAGAAGAGGGAACTAGCAGGATGCTTCAAACAGAGAAGTGTTGTGGTCAGAGTAATGATCTACGTAAACAATCTTGGGTTGTGGTTTCAGGGTTGCTAATTCCAGGGCTGTGCAGAGCCCCGTCTCCCAGCAGCACTAAACTGATCTGGATCAGGTATGGCCATGGTTTCACATTGCTCTCTCATTAGCTTCTGCCCAAGCTACAGAGTTTTTGTTCGGCTTCTGGAAGGATTGACAATAACTGATCTGTTTTTAATGTCCGCTGGTACAAAATTATCCCTTCAACATTTTTTCTGAACAAGTTTGAATTGGCAGAATGAGTTAAATTGTATTAGTGGTTTCCATTTGATGTCTGTGGTGTATTTGATCATTAATAGGAGGCCTACATTCAGCTTTACCCTGTTGTCAGATCATAGCATTTACAGCAGTTAATGGCTGTTATGTTACGAGCTATGTTGGTTAATGCTGGAGGGAGAGGTATTGGGGGCAGTCTAGATATGGAAACAAAAGAGCTAAACAAGGGTCTTAGTTGCATTCATGGATCAAAGGACTTTGTCTTAGAGATGCCATGTAGAAGTCTAGAATTTACATGTACCCTGGGCGCTAGGATCTAAAAAGCGGTTTCAGTCAGAGCTGACAGTTGACATACAAGCTTGAGTGGCAGGTAGACTTGTGATGTTATCCACAGACATGCGCAAATATGACAGTGAGAGGCCTTTTGGGGAAGAGGAAGAACCATGTTCTAGCTCTGCTGAGCTTTAATTTCCTGCTAATCATACACAGAAAAGAGAGAAAGGCTATGATTTGAGTTTGGATAAAGGGAGATAGCTCTGGGGAAAGGAGCAGATCAGTAAATCATCTGCAGAGGGATGTTAGTTGTATTTGTATTTCAGACAAGATCACGTGGGAGGATAAAAGGAGAAGACCAAGGATACAGCTCTGTGAGAGCATTAGGAGAGTCTGTCAAAGAACACTTGGAAGGAAGGCTTAAATAGGTGAAAGAAAAAGATTTTAAGTGAAGCATGGATGATTGTGTTAGGTCAGAGAGGATGAGGTTTAAATACATTTTTTTGAGCTCTGATGAACCTTTGAATGGCTGTGGTTAATCCAGAGTGGAAATGGAGAAGTTTGGACACTGATAGTTAGATGTCTGTGGAGTGAGTCTAGAGGTGAAATAGAGAGAGGCCGGTTGTTAGAGAGGAAAGTGGGGGTGGGTGAGGGCTTTATTTTATTTATTTATACCATTTTCTATTTTTGAGGGGAAACAGAAGCAAAAGGAGGGTGAACCAAGAAAATTATGTCATATTTTACCCATTTTTATTTTTTTTAATAATTTTGCTCATGGAGTTTATTCCCTCTAGTGGAAATTAGATGGCTTCTGGGCTTTTCTCCTTTTGCTTAGTAATTTCACAGACCAGAAAGGTGGTAAGAACAAGCGTTCTTCTCTCAAATGTCACCCTTGGGGCTGTTCAGCTAAAGGTGTAGCTTTAATACGCAGCTGAGCCAATCTAATGACTTGTGGCCAATGAAAGGTGGCTTTATTCTTCATGGGTATGTGTTCTGTCCCATTTTTTGTACTGATGCTGCTACTCATTGGACCTATTTGTCTACTGGTTTACTGAGTTCATTTGGCTCATGGAGATGTCCTATTGAGTGACAAAATCAGCACAGGCTAGTCTGGAGTGCCCAGCTGGGAGCGGAGTTTCAGGAGATGGGGGACGTCACCTTCTTAGAAGCCGGGAACTGTGAGGTCAATTTAGCGTGCCTTCTGGAGCTGCACCACTGGGGTAAGTTAAGCTGCTCTTCAAGAAACAGAATTGTGAAATTACTCTCTATCTAAGCAATGAAAGAGTTGGCAATTCATGAAGAAATATGTTGATGATGATGAATGTTAGTACAACTCATCCTCACGGGATCAATCTGGCAGCTCGCACCTCTGAGAGCAGTTTTTTCAGACTCTTTGCAAAACCTGCAAACTCTGGCAGATCCCTGCAGTGAGTTGCCACTGATTCATCTTTTGGCTTGGGCTGTAGTTTCAGCAAGATCTGGCTCTATGGTAAGCTAGTTCAAGGTGTTAAGCCAGAAGAAAACTATTTTTCACTGTGCTGGCTCTCTGCTTGCTTAATTCCTTGAATCAAACTGGCACTAGTGTTTGCAGAAGTGAGGCAGTAGAAGAATCCCTACAGGTAGAAGGGGTAAGCAGAATTGCCTTTTCAACAGAAGCTACACCTTCTATCCACCTTGTTGCCATGTGAAACTCCACGTCTAGGATGTGGCTTCACAGTTGATTGAAGCTGATCTCATTCTGACTTTTTGGTGAAAGAAGCTGTCCTACTGCCTCCCTGCTATCAGCCTGTTAAAACAAACCCAGCTCAAAATGACTTGAATATGTAGTCATGGGGTTACTAGCATCAAATGAGGAAGATAAATCACATTAGGAGTTGAAATGTGAGTTTTGGTTTTCTTCTGTAGCTTGGGATGGGGCCTTAAATAGTGATATTAATGAGCTAGTGGGGACTACATGCAGCTCTCTGCTTATTGTCTGCTAACAGCAATTTGAGCCTCGACTGGAGCCTCTTCCCTTTGATATTCCACAGTCATTGATTTTCCTTTGAACACTGAGTCATTTACCCTAGTCTTCTCCCTGTTAAAGGATGAGCTAATGTGATTATAAAATTATTTCTTTTTCTGTGATCAGCGGAGCAAGTGAAGCCTGGTTTCCTATGGACTTGTGCTCATGTGGCACTGCTGTGTGGATTCTCTTATGTATATTAAGCAGTGTCTGCACATGCTTGTCATTTTATCAGTGACAGCTTTATTAGGATCTGTTTCATCAATTTGGTTTGCATTTCACAGAAGTTACCTTTGTACAAATTTAGATGGAATTGGGCAATGGTTTAAACATGCTTTTTTGGCAAGGAAAGGGGGGAAGAAAGGGGACCCACAGGCAGAAACACCAATAGACAGTGTAATTGCATAAGCCTTCTTTCCTTAGGAAATCAGGCTAAAATTGAGTCTTTTGACAGAGACCTCTGCAGAGATCTCAGATCAGGCTACAGAAAGAGAAAGAAAAGTAAATCTTGCTGTTTACCATGTAAAGGCTTCTAGTTACCTGCTGCAACAGGTTTTTCACAACTAAGGCTAAGCCAGCAGTTGGTGTTTATTCACTTGGTTACCTTCTCATCTTCAGCAATGTCCCCATCAGGCTTTGGGAGCTTGTTTGGTGTTTTTTTTTTTTTTTTTTGCCAGAGTGCACTCATGCATCAGTTGCTTTCATTTATTTTTAATTTAACCTTTATACTTGAATAAATGGCTATGTAGGTAGTAAGACAAGCTGTTAAATAGACTTGTGGTTTATGGGACTCTGTTTATGTCAGTGATGCCATGAAAAATAAAGGCTTTAGATGCAGCCAAGGATACAATCCTGTTACTGTAGAAAAGCTAGACTTGGGGGTTCTATTATATAGCATCTTCTCTGTGAGACTTTCACTGTGTCATAAATGCTGGGGTATTTTATTGCTTTCCTCTCTTTTGTAACTTTTCACTTAAGCTCCTATTACCTTAGAAACTAAAATAAGGAATTTGTAAAAGGAAAAACTGGCCTATTTCAGATTTCTGGACAGATGCCCGTTCGTACAAACGGGTCCAGCTATGAACAGACTTTGCAGATTGGTTCAGACTTTGTCCCTATTCTGAGCTTATCTTGAGCTCTGATAGAGTTCTCTTATGAATGCCTTGCCGACCCTGTGACAGGGCAGCTGTATCCTGGAGCCCAGCTACACCGGTTTCTTGGGTCTCCTTCCAGTCACCTGGACCTTGAAACAAGTCTGTCGTGTCCCCACATGTGGGCTTTTTTCCTTGAAGTACTTTACAGCTGGATCAGTTCCCTGATTCTCTGACCCTGCCATTACAGAAATGCTGGTGCTGGAGCAAGGGAGCAGGGAGGGAGCAGTCAATCAGGTTGAACAGGAAATGTGGGACTACCCTTTCAAGTGGGGTTCCAGGTTTAGGCTAGATTACAATGACCATGTAAAACAAAGCATCATACCCTGGGGGGAGTGAAGAGAAGAGGGAGGGAGGGGGAGAAGTTGGGAGAACGTGTCCATATGACTGTGGGAACTCAGTTATAGCCAGTGTGTGTGAGGCGTGATGAGCTTTGGAGTAGCGCCGTCCCCTGCTTGGTGACCTCCATTTCAACTGGTCAGCTGTGTAGGGGATGGATGGAGAAGCTGTGGCTGGGTTGTGACTGTAAGGGAGATGCAGCCCTTCCAGAGGAGAATGAACCAGAGACATGATGTGTGAGTTACTACGGTGAGTGAGATTGCACTGCTTTGTAACCCCCAGTGGGTGAATTTAAAAAAGGAGGGTCTTTGCAGAAATACTTACTGTACAGAAGCTCTAACTCTCAGGTATAAAGCAAAGGTATGTTTAAAATACAGGCACAAGTCAATGGAAAGCAAACTTTCCTGACGTGACTCCACCACCAGTGACATCTAACATGATCGCACCATCCTGGCTTAGACCAGGTCCTTAGAAAAAGCAGCTGTTTAAACTTTAATGGCTTGGTCGTCTTATTTCTGATAGGGAGAGGGCCTTATTTGCTTAGAGAAATGTTGTTCTGGAAACCAGCTGTGTTCCTTGTTTGCTATCAGTTGGTCCCTGCCTCGTTCCTGAGTTAAAAAAGAAGGTGGTGCCGGGGCGGGGGGGGGGGAAAGCGTGCATTCTCCTATAGGCAGAAAAAATACTGCTTCTATAGAGAGTTTCTCTGATGACAGCCATTAGCTGCTTTGTTGCACCCCTCTGACAATCTGTCTGCTAAATGCCAAGTCTCTGCTCGGGAGCTCCTCCTACCCTGATGATCACATTACAAGTGGCAAAGTTAAAACAAAATGAAATTTGACACTGACTGTCAAATTGTAAAAGCAATTTAAAGCAATATTTCCTGTGGTTTCAGTGTCTCCTTCAAACAGATGCAGCTAGCTAGGATTCTGACAGCACAAAAATTGGGAAATGTTGGGAATTGCAAAGGAATTGGAAGAAACTGGGTGCTCAGATCCCTTTCAGTTGCAGTGGAATTTGGGCTGGAAACTTGTTTGCATTTTGGCAATATTGGCCTCAAGACTTGATGATAAACCTAAACCTAGGCTGCATCAAAAGAAGGGTGGTGAGCAGGTCAAGGGGGGCGATTTCACCCCTCTGCTCTGGTGAGACCCCACCTGGAGTACTGCGTCCAGCTTTGGAGTCCCCAACATGAGAGGGACATGGACCTGTTGGAACAGGTCCAGAGGAGGGCCACAAAGATGATCCAAGGGCTGGAGCACCTCTGCTATGAGGACAGGCTGAGAGAGCTGGGGTTGTTCAGCCTGGAGAAGAGAAGGCTCCGGGGAGACCTTATGGCAGCCTTCCAGTACCTAAAGGGGGCCTATAGGAGACATGTGGAGGGACTCCTTATCAGGGAAACGGTTTTAAACTGAAAGAGGGGAGATTTAGATTGGATATCAGGAAGAAATTCTTCACTATGAGGGTGGTGAGACACTGGCACAGGTTGCCCAGAGAAGCTGTGGATGCCCCATCCCTGGAAGTGTTCAAGGCCAGGCTGGATGGGGCTTTGAGCAGCCTGGTCTAGTGGGAGGTGTCCCTGCCCAGGGCAGGGGGGTTGGAACTAGATGATCTTTAAGGTCCCTTCCAACCCGAACCATTCTATGACTCTATGAACAGGGCAGCTGGCTGTACACTCATTGTCCCTGTGTCGTGGTGTTATGTTCTTACGTTCATACTTGTTCCCCACGCTTGGGCTTTGCCGTCATTATTCCTGTTAAACTCTTAATCCTTTCCACTCGATCTTTCCCTCGTTGCTTCCTTCCGGCTTGCCAGAGACGGCTCCGATTTGCTTTGTATTTTCCGGGCTGCCTTTGTTCTCTCCCTTCCCCTCTCCCTGCCTCCGCCGTGCCCCGGCTGCCGCTCCTCTTCCCGGGCGGGGAGGGCCCCGGCTGCCCCGCGGCGTCCCGCTGCCGCCCGAGGCGCTGCGCGCTGCGGGGGGCTTCCACAACACGCCTACAGCTTGCTCATCAAGCCTTCCTAATTACAAGCAATTAGCGGGTACGACCCGAAGTGACCGAGCACACGCCTTCCGCGGAAGCCCCGAGAGCCGCCCCGCTTCAGCCGCCTGGCCGGCAGCTGCCGTACAACATGGCGGCGCCCAGCGCCCGCTCGCACCGCCGGGAAAGAGGAAGCGTCCGCCACTCTAAGCCTCCCGGTCTGCGCGGCGCCTACCCGGCGGGGCGTTCCTGCCGCCGGAGACAGCCGTTCCGCGGAGTGGCAGGTAGCGGGCGGGCAGGTGGGGGCCCCGGCGGGGCGCCTGTGGGGCGGGCGGCGGCGCGGCGGGGGCCGGGCGGGAAGGGGAGACGTTGGTGCGCGCACAGCAGGGGCGGGCCGTGCCGGCAGGTGCCCGGGCTGCGCAGGCCGGTGCCCGCTCCCCACCGGGGGGGGGCACCCGGGCCTCTTCCCGGGAAGGCCTCAGGAGGGCAGCGCCTTCGCCCTGATGCCAAGGGGCGCTGCGGCCCGCTCCCACCCGCCCCCCTCCCGCCGGGCCTGCGGGGCGGCACAGAGAAGTGTCCTCTGCTCTCTCCGGGGGGTCCTGCGGCGGCCAGGCACCGGCCCCGGGTCCCCGGCCTGTCCCCCGGCGTGCCCTGGGTCCCCGGCCTGCCCTCGGGGCCCGCCGCCGCCTCCCGATGGCGGGCGGCCTGGGCCCCGTCTTCCCCGCGCTGGGGCTGAGTGTGGGGCGGTTTATCTCATCGGGGCTTCTCCTGCCGGGGCGGGATGGGGGATCCGCACAAGCGGGCTGCCTGCGTCCCCCGGTGCCTAAAGAGAGGGCAGCTGCTGGGCCTGGGGCAGAGGCCGTAGGTGAGGGTGTCCCTCGTTGCTTTCAGTCTTCTCCCTCGGTTGAAGGAGTGAGAGCAGATTACCTGTCACCCCGCAGGCGTGCGGGCAGGTGTCCGTGCCTGCGCTCTGGCCGCAGTTGCGCAGGGCTGTCGGAGCACTAACACCACAGCTTCTGCTTGTGTCAAACAGCGTGTAAGGGCAAACCTTTAAAAGGTTTAAAAGGGTTGGAGAGATGGGGATGCAGGAGTAGGATTGATTTCAGTTGACTGAAGGGGAGCCAAGCTTTTGTATGTCGGAGGGAAAACTATTATAAGTAGATGCTGCTTCTTTAGAGCTTTTCAATGCTTGAAGAGCCATTTGACCTTAGTGTGGATGTGAATGTAATGGACAATGCCTATTATTTAATAATGCATGAATGGACATGCTTATTCTGCAGTGATCTCATTTTGTCCTTGTTTAGGCTGATCTGGGCCCAAACTAAGCAAAAAGATGTTGTGAATAGCCCTGACTATTTTATTTATATTTGTTTTAAATATGAGAGTTTGTGGAAGCATCTAGTTGCACCAGTATAAATCAGCAGATTCCCTTTAAGGTTTCTGGTGGTGTGATCAACAGCAGCATTCGCTCTCCTGTTACTGCCCAGTCCACCACTGCAGCAGTCTGTTCCCTGACCCTCAGTCCATCAAAGTGAGATGCAATCCTCCTTCTGTCAGGATTGCAAATTGTGGGTGGAACCTTGTATGATACCAGTGGGTGTATTTAAAACCTCTAAACACATTTAATTAAGTTGTCTTTAATTTCCACTTCTTTTCTTTTTCTTTGCAGGCCATGATAAAATCCTACAATGCTGTTTTGACTGGCTGAAGTGAAGGAGGAAAAGGGGGGGTTAAAAAAAATGCCCAAGCAAACAGCAGTGACGATTACTTTGGCGACCCTCCTGGGTGTTGCAGTGGGGGGCCTGGTTTTGTGGAAAGCAACGCAGCGTCGGAAAGGAAAAGCATGCTGTAGTAGTAAGCGAGAGGAAGCAGTTATAAACTCGGGAGATGAGGAACTGATTAAGGCAGAGGATAAGGAGGTGCTTTCCTTCTTCAGATCTCCCACCTTTTCCTGGGTAGAGAGGACCCTTGGTGCAGACATAGTGGTAGTTTCAGAGCAGGAGGAGTGGGATCGTGTTGAACCTTTGCTGAAGAAGGAGCTGGAGAAGTGGCCGGTGCTTGGAGTTGATTGTGAGTGGGTGAGTGATCAAGAAGTGCCTCTCCTTTAGATTGCAAATTGCAATGGGAAATGATCTGTGTAGGAGCAATTCCTTTGCTTGAATGGATACAACAGGACTGACTATTGAAACTGTCTATGGGATTATCTGTCATGACAGCAGTGAAGTAGCTGCTAATTTTGGTTCTTCTCGCATTTAAGTGTGCTGACTGTAAGTTTTTAGTTCACTAGTTGTATTTGTTTACAGAACTCCTGTGATAAATCGACTGCACTAAACATACTGATACTTGTATGGCTAAATATAGCATTACATGTTTTGTATAATATCTCTTTAAACGTGATTTACTAGAAGTAGCTTGGGTTTACACTGTTTTAAATCCAGCTACATACTTAAGAAAAAATTTCTAAAGAATAGTAAACCCAAAAAGGAGGATAATGCTGATAAGTAGGTATAACTCACTGGGACTACCAGAAAGCAAAGTGCCTCTTCCACTTGTACATTTGCCTGCGTGAACTCTCAAAACAGGCTTTGAGTCATTTATAAAGCCTGGGTTTGCCATTGTTTTGTCTGTAAATTTATTCACTTCAGTCATTAGTATAAGCCACAATTAAACAATGTGTTTGCCATAAACACTTATGTAGTGGGTGGCTTTGTGCTGCTGTGGATTAAGAAATGTGTCTGATTTCTTCCACCAGCTCAGCTATGAGGGGGAAGGGTGAAAGGGGGAAAGTTTCTCTTGTAGGAGTGTGGCAAGAAGTAGCTGGGGACAATAATACTGTGAAACAGATCACATAATTTGCAGTAAAATTTTAGAAACATTAACAATACTGACTGTATAAATGGATAGGTACTTCCTGTCTTCAGTGGCCTCTTTTTTAAGTTGTTCCAGCTCCAGTATTGCTAATAATACTGTAACCCAGACTCTGATTTTTGTCTTTATTTCAGGTATCTGTGGAGGGAAAAGCAAATCCTGTATCCCTCCTACAGATGGCTTCATCCAGCGGTCTCTGCATTCTTGTTCGGTTGCCCAGGCTTGTTGCCAGCGGACAGACTATTCCAAAGACCCTGGTGGACATCCTGGCAGATAGTACTGTGTTGAAAGTTGGGGTAGGATGCTGGGAAGATGCTTGCAAGTTATTTCATGATTATGGTCTTCCAGTCAAAGGGAGCGTGGATCTCCGGTATTTAGCCATGAGACAGCGGTGAGTGTCTGAAGCATCATTTGAGTTGGAAATATTTTAGAAGTAATTTGCATATGCTGAATGATATGAGGCAGGTAGGTCTGGAGTTCTCAGGGTGGTTTTAGAGCATGGGCATTGATACATGTCATGCTTCTTTCTGTGGTCTTAATGGAAATGAGATCTTCATGAACATTTCATGTGCTAATTGTGTCTGTTACGTTAGTCTTCTCATGCAATACCCATATGGACGTTTCTGAGTATCATGCTTCAGCTTGTAAGAAGTCCAGGCATAGTGATGTAACATAGTAAGAGTGATCACCTTGTCAACAGATGTTTGAATACACTGTCTAGAAGTATGGGTAAATGTGCCAGGGGCATGTAAGTGGAACTGTTGAATTACAGGATTTCTTGAAAAATTACTAAAATACACCACCTCTAATTTTCCCTTCTAATAACAATGCTTCCATTAAAAAGTTACAATTATGATGCCATTTTCTCATCCTTTGTTCTTCCTAAAATACAGTGTTTTACTTGAGAATATTCTTCGTGTACAGTATATGTATGTCTGGGTGTGGTGTTAGTAATCTGGGGCATGGATTTGTTGACCTGACAGTGCCTTTTTATTAATGAGGATGGACTAGTTGTCTCTAGTGGCCAGGATTCCTCTGAGTCATTCCTGGCTCTCATGCTCCTCCTGAATCCCTGCGGCAGGTGGTCCATCACTCTGTGGTAGACTCTTTAGTTCAGAAGTGGGTAGCTCAGAGCCAAACGCTTCAGGCTTAAATGTTATCAACTCCCAGTCTTGCCTGTTTTGCGTATTGCAGGCACTAGATAATTACTAAATCTAGAAAGGACATTTTAGCAGAGGGGAGGGAGAGGGCCTGTAAAGCTGTCAGGCAGCTGTGTGCCGTTTGAGTGGGAGTCATGCTTCATGTGCATTGTGTTCTGGCAGGTTCAGGGTGTGTGAGGCCATCCAAATTTGCATGGGTGTATAGTTTCATTTTTAATATGTTTGTTTCACTTTCTTTGTTAAACTAAAGGAAGGATCTACTTCACAACTGCCTTAGCCTTAAGTCTTTAGCTGAAAAAGTCCTGAACTGCCCGCTTGACAAGTCTCCTCATGTGCGTTGCAGCAACTGGGAGGCAGAAGAACTGACACAAGATCAGGTGTGTCTTCAACTTAGTGTTTTGGGAGGAAAAGCAACCTTCTTAGTAGAGAAGAGACATTACAATAGGGAGATCTGAGCCTTCTTCGAGTTCTGCCTCAGAACCTTATGTGTGACTGTGGTCTGAAGTTAATTTTAGACTCTGTGCCTGCATTTCCCTTCTTTTCTGTGAAGGTAATTTTCTGCTGTTTCTCCCTGAATTCTTGTCCCTTGTTTTCCTTTAGTCCTGAAAGATCTATAAAGCAGTATTCCTTGAAGAAGTGTTTATGCACCCCAAATCTCACCTTTTTATTATTTTCTTTCCTCCAATCTATAGCAGTCGGTGCAATATTAAAAATAATATTAAAAAATATTAAACCTTGTTCACCATCTTTAGGCCATTGTTTTTTCCCTGATCACTCACTTTCTTTAGTTATGCTGCAGATGTCTACAAAACCAGTGACCGGTAGAGGGAGTGCCAGGATAAATAACCACACGGAATAGTCATAGCGTATCAAAAGGGAACTTTTTTTTTTTCATTTTGGGGGGGGGCTTGGTGGGGTGGGAGGGTGTTTAAGGCCGGGCTGACCTGAATTTTTTTCAGCCCCTTGTGGTTCCCGAAGGCACCCATGAGTGTTTCAAGTCTGATTGACCCTAAAAACCTGGGGCGTGGTGACGTTATGAAAGTGTCACTCAACTGCCAGAATCCTGTGTGAACTTCAAAGGGAAATAAATTCAACTTCTGGCTTTACTGTACCTAGTATTAAAGACTGATAATGTAGCATTTGAGTGTTTGCTGTTTCTCAGTATCTTGATGCCTACGCTTTTCTGCAGGTTCTCTATGCTGCTAGGGATGCCCAGGTCTCGGTGGCTCTGTTCCTCCATTTGCTGGGATTTGCCAGCCTTCCTGCGACATCTGATGGTGAAAATTCTATCGCTGCTTGGGAAAAAGCACTGGGTAAATGCCGGGGCTTGGTGGATATCCCATTTAGAGGAAGAAGGAGTGGCAGCACAGGAGAGGAGAAAAGTGGAGAGGGGCGGTCTCCTCAGAAAACAAAGAATCGGAAATCCTCAGTGAATGGCCAGCCCTCTGGCAGTCAGCAAGTGAGAGATCCACGGAGGCACAAGCGAAAGCCTCTGGGCGTGGGATATTCTGCACGGTAAGTCTATGAGCACGTTTTACTCCTTGTGCTGTAGATGGAAGACTTTGAATGATGCCTCATGCTCTACTCATTAAACAAAGTGGATAATATGATCTAGGAAAGAAAATGCAGGACCCAATGGTCATGGGAGCTAGATCATGTTTATGTTTTCCCTGTTTCCCTCTAGGTGGTATTGAAAGTGGACGCAGCACTTGGATCTGTACTAGGTCATAAGCAAGTTGAGGGGCTGTCTTCAGCTTTTGGCCTTCCTTCTCCTATGGAGGAGCATTAGCTAGAGAGCAGAGTCCCGGCAAGAAGCGGTTGGCTGTCTGGGTGGCACTTACTGCCCACACAGCTGTGCCCTGTCTCCTCCAGGGAAAAGGTGGCAACTGCATAGAGCTTGTCCTGTCAGCAGGATCTGCCTCGTGGAATGCTGTTTGTACCGTGCTGCCCCAGGTCACTGTGGCCACAGAGATGTCAGGGTACTGAGCAGAGCTGAAAGCTAAGGTTAGAAAGGGTGAGACGCGTTATGTGAGGTGCCAAGAGGGCACAGGAAGGAGCAGTCTGCGGCAGCATCAGAGCACGGCACTTCTGCGTTGGCCAGGGAGAGAGAGGAGAGAATGGTACTACTTTAGCCTTGCAGACTCAACTGTTGCTGGATTCAGGATCCCTGTCCCGCAGGTGACTTTTGTGGAGCAAATCCCAAATTCTTACAGCCTTTTGCTAGTGAAAGTTCAGTTATTTTTAAATTAAAGCAAGTTGGAGAATTCTCTTTAAGCTCAATGCAGTGGAATACACGGAGATCTAGTATGTGTGGTTTTGTTTGGGTGCAATCTAATAAAATTAATTACATGGATGTAGGAACTAAAATTGTCTGTAGTTACCATTTGGAAAGAAAACCAGTCATTTTAGTATTTGTTCTCTCCTTTTCAAGTTTATTAGATTGGCAATGAAGACATTTTAATACAGTCAATAATATTGATTTTGTTAGCAGTCATTAGCAGTATTGTGTTGTACACAGCAAGTCTCTTCAGATGTATTTTTATTTCTGTTGGAGCCTGTGTCATATGAAACAGAAGGACTCCATCTCATGGGAGGGTTAAAATTTAAACAAAATTGCATTCCAAGCTAAACTGGGATCTCCCCGTGGTTGTTTGTTTATTTATTTATTGTTTTTAACCACACTTGACTTCATGAGAGATCTGTAGACTCACTGTTTTTTATAGTATCTCCAGCAGTCTGTCTCTGCTCTGTAATAAGACTGGATGTGATTTCTAAGATCTCTATCCACTCTTACTTTCTATAAGCCTGTTTATTTTTAATGTTTCTTCATTTAGAGTTGGGAAGTACTCAAATTATCATGGTGATTGGGCTGAACTGCTGATGCCCAGTGAAAGGAGACCTCCTGTATTGTTATTGGTTTGTTGCGGTTTTTTCCCCCATGGACCTCAGAAGAAATCCTTTTGTCAGATTACATAGCCTGTGAGTCAACCTTTTTAGCTGGTAGAGCTCTGATGAGTACCTGTTTGTATGATCTTGTTGGAAAGAAAGGAAACTTTTCCACAGTGTGTTGTGACATGTCTGTATCCCAGGCCAGTTCCCCCCAGGTGCTCCCCAAGCTCAGCCTGCTCTGCTCTTCTGTTTTGTTTGAAGGAGGTTGGCAGAGTAAGGAAAAGTTTTCTGCAAAACAGAGCCCTTCCCCACACTGCCACAAACCACCAGAGACCGCTCAAGCAGGACTTTTCACCTCTGACTAAGGTTAGGTGCCATGTGTTTTAGAGGGCCTCAGCTCAGCTTTGTTGTTCCCGTGGACTCAGGTGTCTGGGTTCCTGGTGCTCCATCCTCTTGGATGAATGAAGTAATTGCTGTTCACACTAAGTTCTAGAAAAGTGGTCTTAATAAAACGTTGAAATACAGGCTTAGGCAGCTGGTACTTGAAATTGCCATGCCTGTAAGTTGACACTCTCTTTTAGCTTACTCTTAGCTCATGGTTCTTCTTGACTTCAATTCTCTTTTGCTTTCTGATATAATTTTTTTTGAAAATGCTGTCATCATTGATGGCATCCCTTGAAAACTGGGATCCAGAGTTACAATTCTTTTGGCAGCAAGAGAACAAAGATGCCATAAAGATACCTTACAGTCAGCTGGTGAACCCCAGGTAAGTTTTCAGATGTTCTGCTTCCCTTAGCAGCAGCCTGTGCAGTGCTCAGCAGCCGTAAGTGTGTGTTTAGGGGCACTCTTGTGATTTGGAGGAGGCTGCATGAGTTGCAGTGTGGAAGGCACGGTTATGAAGAGCTCTGCTTTTTTTTTTTTTTTTTTTTTGGCATGCTGTTATAGTTGCTGTAATGTTGCCCTTGTTTCATAGGAAATCTCCACTGTATGACAACTGCTTCCTGCATGCACCAGATGGACAGCCCCTGTGCACCTGTGATCGCAAGAAGGCTCAGTGGTATCTGGACAAGGGGATTGGAGGTGAGCATACAGATTTTCCTGTTGGTATTTGAAATACATTGCTTTTTGGTTTTTTGCCTTGTTTCTTAGGTGACTGGGCATGAATTTTTTGTATCCTTTCTTATTGGAAATACTGCTGGGGATTCACTAGGATGATTCGTATGTTTTAGCATTGTTATTTTATCTTTCAAATACAAATTAGTCTTGAACATTCTCGGTTTGCCTTTACCCTTTCAGAGCTAGTTAGCACAGAGCCATTTGTTGTGAAGCTGCGATTTGAGCCTTCAGGACGTCCCGAGTCTCAAGTTGATTATTATCTGACAGTCAAAGAGAACCTGTGTGTTGTATGTGGCAAGCGAGAATCCTATATCCGGTGAGTTATTTAGCGGGGTAAGAGAAAAATGCGTCTTTTAAAACAGGACTGGGGTCTGCATCTAGTTTGGCATCCAGAAGCTTGGGTAGTGGCCTGAAACGTCATGCTTGTTTGCTTCCTGGTTGGGCTATCACTATTTGAATGCTCTGTAGTTATATGTGTCTGGGTAAGTTTGACACTGAACAGGCCAGCCTTCTCTCTTCTTACAGAGGCAGGAGGTATCTGTCCTTGGAGAGAACAAAGCATATGGAACATGTATGTGCTGCAGTTTTAATGACAGGGGGCAGCAGTATGCCAACACACACTGTTCTGATGGCATCCCCTTCTGAAAATAGCTGTACTATTTCCTCCGCTACTTAATCCTTATATTTTTGAAAGGTTTAGGTGAGTCTGAAGCCCGTGAGATCACAAAGGGTGAGATTTTTGTCTTTGCAGCTGCTACTGTTTAGCTGAGAAGCATGCTTTTCATAGTGCATTGCTTTATTATTATTATTTTTTTTTACAGTATAAATACTTCTTTTTTTTTAAATTGAAAGGAATGAATTTTTGGAAGGAGAAAAAAAAAGAAATGCAGAAAACCCGTAGAGAGAAGTACAGAAAAAAAGAAGTTGCAGAACCTGTTGCTCCACTGAGGGTCCTGACCCTGGTGATCTCTTTTTTTCCTGGACTTTTAGTATAAGTTAATCCTTTGTGGCCCAGGAAGAGGAGGAATTGGGGGGTACCAGCCCCAGGCAAATGTAATGAGGTGGCTGGTTTCTCTTCCCTAGGAAGAACATTGTTCCTCACGAATACCGAAGACACTTCCCCATCCAGATGAAGGACCACAACTCCCATGACGTGCTCCTACTTTGCACGTCCTGCCATGCCATCTCCAATTACTATGACAACCATCTCAAGCAGCAGCTGGCTGAGGAGTTTGGTGCCCCCATCGGCTCTGAGGAAGGTGTGCGTCTGCTGGAGGACCCTCTGCGCAGGCAAGTGCGCTCAGGGGCTCGAGCCCTGCTGAATGCAGACAGCCTGCCTGACCCCCGAAGGGCAGAACTTCTGCAAAGCATCAAGGACTTCTTCAACACAGAGGCAGTCACTCCAGAGATGCTCCAGGAAGCAGCTGATCTGGAAACCAGGTATAACAAGCCCATCAGTAGATGTAACTGTTTTACTGTTAACAGTAGATGTAATATTTTAGCCATTTATGTTGGCATGTAAGTTCAACAAAAAGTTGTCTACACACAGAGCCTTGAGTAAATATTACTGTAGCAAAAGGAAAGAAAATCCAGCAGGATTTGCAGAGCTGAAGGTCATACACGCTGACTTACGCCCCCACCCCCAAAGCTTTTTAATGAAAATAAGACAAAACCCATTGCTCTTCTTGGGATATTGATGTATCTTCCCTAAAACAATGGTGTGAAGTTAAGGAGTGTCTGAATTTGAGACTACTAGGAGCTGATCTGCACAGGAAAAATGAGCCTCTAGAAGCACAACTTTAGCACTTGTATAAGCCTCCAGAGTCTGGTTTTGTAGTACTTTGATACATTTAACTAGAAAGCAAGGATAGGAAGAAGGTAATTGTTTGTGCTGTAGCCTAAGGCTCTAAGCAGACAAACAAACTCTGCATTTCTTACTGTGTTTTTGTTTACCCCTTTTTCCCCTCAACCAAGCGGTGATTTATGAACTGCAGCTCTTGTTTCTTCCTCTCTTTCCCTTTCTGTTCCAGCCATCTCCTTCTGTTCTTGTTCACCATCTTCCCCTCCACTATTTTATACGTTTTGAGGGACAGATCAGGGAGGGAGACTGAAAGACAATCATATCAGAAGTCTCCTCTCTTTCTCAAAGCCTCCCTAAATATCTTTTCTTAACTAGCATCTGGTCTCTGCATGAAGTCGGTATTTTCTGCTTGTTATGCTCACTGTTGTTTGTAATGTGCCAATGTTATAACTCGGAGCCTATCCAGGCAGGGAATTCAGTGGCAGGATCAGGGGTCTGGAGTGTCATATGCTTCTTGCCTTGAGAAATTTGCAGTCTGTCTCCTGAGGAGCTTGTAATGGACCTTGAGAGCTTTGTTTAGTATTGCTGTAAAAGAAGAATGCTTTCTCAGTTCAAAGAAACCAGCTTCCCAGTGTAACTGTGTTCTAGAAAGCAGTCTGGCGTCGAAGCAAAGCTTAAAACTCTCCCTCCTGCTTAGCTTACCATGTGTCTGTAATTAGACTCCGTAGCTGAACGTATCTTCGGTGTCTTGCTGTTCATTGTAGACAGGTCTAGAGTCTGTCAGTGGGCTTGTGTGAAAATAAACTCTGCTTGTGTCCTGGCAGGATCTGCAATGAGAGCTACGTGCCACATGGACTGAAGGTGGTGCAGTGTTTTGCTAAAGGAGGCCTGCGCTCCCTTATGCAGTTGGAGAGACGCTGGCGGCAGCATTTCTTGGACAACATGCAGCCCAAACACCTCCCAGAGCAATGGTCAGTGGACCATAACCACATGAAGCTGATCCGAAAGTATGGGGAGGATCTTCAGATTGAACTGTCATGAAACTAACTTCCTGGACTCTAGATAGTGTCTAATGGACATAGGTAACTGAAGGTGGAAGGACTGTTTTTATTTCTATGTCTCCACTAACATCTGGGCCTGGATTTGCAAACAGGCAGCAGTGGATCTGCCAGATCTGGCATTTTATAGAGTTAAATCTGTTGAATCTGACTTGAATTTTCAGGTGTGTCGTGGTTTAACCCCAGCCAGCAACTAGAACCACGTAGCCACTCACTCACTCCCCCGAGCTGTGATGGGGGAAAGAATGGTGAGAAAAAATCTCGTGGCTTGAGGTAAAGACGGTTTAATAGGTAGAGCAAAAGCCACACACGCAAGCAAAGCAAAACAAGGAATTCGTTCACTGCTTCCCATCGGCAGGTGGGTGTTCAGCCATCTCCAGGAAAGCAGGGCTCCATCACGCGTAATGGTTACTTGGGAAGACAAACACCATCACTTCGAATGTCCCCCCCTTTCCTTCCTTCTTCCCCCAGCTTTATATACTGATGTCATATGGTATGGAATATACCTTTGGTCAGTTGGGGTCAGCTGTCCCAGCTGTGTCTCCTCCCAACTTTTTGTACGCTCTCGGCCTACTCGCTGGCGGGGCAGTGAGAGGAGCAGAAAAGGCCTTGACTGCTTGGCAACAACTAAAAACATCAGTGTTTTACAACACTATTTTCATCCTAAATCCAAAACATAGCACTATACCAGCTGCTAGTAAGAAAGTCAACTGTGTCCCAGCTGAAACCGTGACGAGGTGGTTTGGAATTTTTAATCCTGGTCTGTCACTGACTCATTCAGTGCAAGAGTGATATGCTAAGGGAACTTGCCTTCTCAAAGTGACTATGGAGAGTTATTTTCTACACCCCAGGATGGCTAATGCCTCCAGACCATCTCTTAACACAGAGCACAATTTATGAGCGTTTCCAGGTTTTCCAGCAGATACATCTGTGCCCTTAGCTGCACCTTGAGAGTCTCCTGATAAAGGTCTTTGCTTTCAGTGCAGTTGTACTCATATGAGTTCTTCTCAGAGAAGACTCCCTGCCAGAGAGAGATTCCTTGTTTGGAAGTGACAAAGAAACTACCTTTTTTTGCAGATTGTGAGCTGTATCAGCATTGCATATAGGCCTCAGTGAGTTTCCTGATGGCAGGTCGCTGACGAGAAGTGGCACTCTTTGACTCTGGCAGTACGGAAGCACCCATGTCAAGTCTTTTCTTAAACAGCTTCCAGTAACACACAGTCTATAAAAAATGTGGCCTACTTCCACTTGTTTGTCGTGAATAGCTTTTGGTAGGTACCTTTTCATATCAGACTGAAATGAGGTCAGGTGTCTTAAAAGGGATGAGAGGAAACAAATTTTATTTAAATACCAGCAATTTTTAAGAGGTCAGACTATGTGTGGCAGAAAACTGGAAAATCTGGTGTTCTGTTCCTGGATTTGACGTGTGTGGTGGTGAGCAGGTCACGTTCTCTTCATGCCTGTTTCCCTGTCTCTAAAATGGGACTAATAATACTTACTTATCTCACAAGGGTGTTGTGAGGCTTAATTAATTCATGTTTTTGTAAAATGCTTTGAAAATATAAGCTAGTGTGTGCTAATTATTACTGTTGTCTTTTAAAATGTGCTGCTCTCTGAGTTTCTTAAATATTAATGTTTTTTGCCTGGTGTTATACCTTAGTTAAATGTAACTTTTTAAAAATACATATCCCTTTCTGTGAAATCACTTTTGATTATTTTGATTGCATGAGTGTGCTTCTCCTGAATGATGAAGCTATACTCAACTTCTGTAGGTCTCTCTAAAGAAGTTTCAGTAAAACCCTGAAGTCATACTTCACACTACTGCATATAGTGCAGTTGACGCATGTTTTATTATAACATTTGGGCAGAATCGTGGACCTGCTGTGATCGTGGCTGAAACTCTCCCTTATCAGATAATTCAAGAAATTTCACAGGCCAGGGGTGAAAAACCTGTTTGTAGCAGAGGTTGTTTGAGATAAGTAGGAGCCCTGGAGAAATGGTACGTTAATGCCATCCCAGAGGAGCTGCAGTAGCAGCCTGAGCACAAGGAATCAATGATTCATGATAAATACTACTTATCTCAGAGCTGCAAATGAGACCATTTTCATTATATGGGCAATTTTATTCCTCTCCTGTACCACTGACAGGTTTAGACAAAAACTGATCTAGCCGAATGTGTTCTGTCTCTGTGCTCGTTCACATAGCTGATTGTAATCTCAGCAAGAACCTCCTGTCTACAGCAGCAGCTTGGCTATAACTATTTCTCTCCAAAGCATTTTGAGCATGTGTTCAGATAGTGCTATCTCCTATCTTTAGTGCCATCTGATCAGGGTGGCGAGAGCTCTTTGCATGGCTCAGAAACTCCTTTTCAACAATTAGGAGTACAAGGTGTCCGTCTCACTTCTTCATTCTGCTTTGTTTTTTCTCCCTTTGTTCTGATGCAGGAACTCCTGATCAAGCTGTCCTTGTTTAATGGAACCGATAGGCTGACCACAGGACTGCTGTCTTTTCTGTTTTGTTGAGACAAGAAAATGATGTTGAGACAAGGACAAGGTCCTCTAAATTTTAAGGAGTCAGTGGTATCGTTGAAAAGTTTGGGTTTTTTTTTTTTCCAAATCGCTTGTTCAGAACTAGACATTTGCAAGGAAAATGTCATAAATATTTTCTTAACAAAGATTCTTTGTTGTTTGTAAGATATTTTTAACTTTCATCATTTTAAGTCAACCTGAAAGAGGAGGGGGAGCAGTATATTTATAGGTTATTTTTATATGATTATTATTTTAAATTTTCTGCCAGTCTATAGATAAAACTCGTGTATGTTTTCTTTGCTAATTGTTACATTCAGTAAAAACTTGCTCTTTTACCAGACTTAGCACTACTGAAGCTTTTTTTTCCTTTTTCATATGCCTGCTTTTTCTCTTCTTTCCCTGTATCTCACCCAGTCCTTGTGAGTCCATCCTTCCTTACAGTAACACCTGGACCTCACCCTCTGAGTTTCCCTTCCCTGATCTCTCTGTCAGAGATCAGACATGGAAGAGCTGGTGCTGGCAGCAATAATGTACTTCTAAGCAATATGATAGCAAGTTTGTTCAGGTATACTTGAATTGTTCTGAGGCTCAGTGAATTCGGGTGCTGTCCTTGGCCTGATCATGCTGGTGAGTCATCATGGCTACAGATCTACTTTTTTTTGAATGAAAACTTGAATGCTCGGGTTGATCAAAATCTCTCTAGGTTGCCCTAAATATCTTACCTATGTTAGGACCCTCCTGCACTAAACCATGCGCACCCATTTTGCCTGTGGAGGGAGAGAATTGACGTGCCTCTCTGCGTGGCCTGGCTTTCATGTGGGATTTTGCATTCCATCGCTTGTCACTTTATGTTTGTAAGCTTGCCCAAGGTACGCTGCCAGAGATGGGGGAGAGAAATTCTCTCTTTTACCTGGCTCTTGATGCCAGACGTCTCAAACTGGTTCTTGCAGGTTAGTGGGGAGCACGCTCCAGCTGTTATGATTTATGATTTTCCTGCAGAACTTGCCTCCATCCTTTTTCTTTCAGATGTTTTGACCATGTGAAATGGATGTGGTTTTCTAAGAATACGACTGGGTACATGTTTCCGGTGACGCTCCTCTGGAGCAGGAGTAACAACTGGCCCTGTGGTAGGTTAGCTTGACTTCCCCCATGGGGTGCAAACTGATTTCTGGCTTCCCAAACACTACAGGTTGCCTTTTTCTTGGCTTTGCGGTAACTTAGACATTGTTGCAAGGTGCAGGAATTGCCAGCCAAGCAGCATTTCTGTTAGTCTGTCAGTTGGAGGTGCAGTAAGTGCTGCATTTCTGAGCAGACCTTATGTGACATGTTAATTATGCTGCTGACAGACTTGGCATTTGCAGTGCCTTGATTTCCCTCCTTTGACAGTATTTAAAGGTCCCCGCTGTCACATCTGTGACTGACAGGACTGAAGACAACATATGCCCGTGGGCTTCTTGCGTTTTTCTCTGTTTGGTATTCACTAATGGCAAGAATGGGAAGGTATCTTCCTCTTACATTTCTATTGCTCTGGCTCCCTGCGGAGTATCTGAACTCTGCACTGTCTGAAACATGGTTTTGGTCTGGTTTTTTTCACTGAAGGCAAAATGGTTAGCCTTGAGAAGTACCTCATTGCCCTGGCCTTGTGCCTAAATGCCTTTGAGGAACCTGGCCTTCTGCACATGCAGAGGGAGCTTCTGTAATAAGGAGTGACCAGGAGCCCTCGTGTTCTGTTTGAATTTAGAGGCACCTCCAATCTGAACCAGTAGGTCAGTTCCCATCACTGCTTCTTGATCTCCTTCCTTCAAGGCCTCCGCAGTAGTCCAGACCTACACTGCCTTCTTCGTTCCCACAGCTTGACTCAAACTATCATCCCCTTGATGTTCTTTGGGAATAAGGGGCATTGTGAAGCCCCTTCTCTCATTTCTACGTAGTGCTGTGTTATTGGCATAAGGGCTTTTCCCCGCCCTCAGGGGTACATTGCTCTGGAGAAAGGGAGCGTCAGTTTGAGGTTAAGTGCAAAGGAGACATAGTCAGCTTTCTCTGCGTGCCTTCTTGTATTAGCCCCCACATCAAGGGAGTTTTGTTAAATGTTTTTACAGGTAGAGAGAGTAATGCAAGAGAGCCAACATGGTTAAACTTAGTAAGAAAAAAAAAAACCCAAGAACCAAAAAGCCAAATAAACATGCACAGAATATAATTTCCCATATTCAAACCAGATTCTTCTATCACTGTGAATTCCATCATGAACAGCAGACAGCTGTGGTAAGGATTTTCTGCACCAAGGTTAGTGCTGCGTCTTCTCTTCCCACTCAACTATCATGGTGCTTGTTTCTGTCTTGAATTAGCCAGCATGATACCACCTGGGGTCTCAGTGGTGTTGGTCGCCAGGAAACAGAGCTAAACCATCTTTCTTTTATTATTTTTCTTTGCAAGCTATTGGATAAGTTCAGTTTCTGAGATGGGGGGAGTAAAGAGAACTGGAAAAAAAAAGGATAGAGGCTTTTATTGTAAAATAGAGATGTCATCTTCAGATAACAAGAAACCATTTCCTTGTACAGGAAAAACTCCAGCTTCAGCTATAGCTGATATAAAATATGGCTTCTATCTTTCTTTGCTTAAAAAATTGAAAGATTGTGCCGTGGTTAAGGAGCAAAAGAGAGAAGACATTTATATTTCTCAGCACAAATGTGACAAGTCTGGGCAAAAAGTTACTAGGCAGCTGTCAGAAACGCAGGCTTAAGAGGAAAAACTGCCTGTCCAAACCCCCTCCACAAAAAACTGCTGCTCTGAGGAAGCTGTTTCGCATTGTAGTGTGCTCTGTGGGGAACTGACACGTATCTGTTTCACATCGATTAACAGCAAGTCCTTTCCAATTGATTGTCCTTTGAAAAATGCCAAACGGTACTTTGCGTCAGCTGAGATCTGCCAGTTGCTCTCCCCTTTTTTCCTCTGTGTCCTGACTCTGTCCCAGACTTTTAGCCGTAAATAAAAGCAGAGAGACTGGCTGCTGGTGACAAGTTGTGAAAATCAGAGTGGGACCTCCTTTGAATGCGCTGTGAATAAAAAAAATTGTTATCCCTACTTGTCTAGCAAGGGCTATAGAGAGCCCAAATCTGAGCTATGTGTATATAGTTTGATGTCAGATTTTTGCTATTCAGATAATGCTTTCCATATGTTTTAAAAGCATTACACCCTCTTCTTTCCCCCTGTGGTTCTCCTGTGATATATGGGTAGCGATACTAGATGTTGTTCAGCTGCATATCTCGAAGCGCTGTGCTGATGTCTTAAAGACCAGCTCCATTTTGCAGGTATTTTCCCCGCATTAGAAAGAGTCAGTCCAAGCTGTAAGATTAGAACTTAAGAAATCCTTACAGAGCCCTGGAAAATACCAGACTAGACAGCCCATCTCTTAACAAATTGGTTACGGGGGAGAAAGCTTAAAATTCACAGGCCTTCAAGTGCATGTTGTGTGCACGATAGCCATCGGTGACAACCACTAGATGGAGCTGAGTATTAGACATCCCCCCCAAAAATACAGAAGTACCTTCTTTTGGTTTTCTTTTTTTCTCTACCTTGTAAAATGGGCATTAGGACTCTTAATGCCGCTGGGCTCTGGCCCCATTAGCTCCATGTCCCCCAGTTCCCCTCCACTGCTTTCAGGGTTTCCAGTGCGTAGTGAAATATCGGAGGGTGTTCTTGCTATCAGCAGGGTTGAAGCCCTGCTGCAACTTTGGACAAAGGAAGTGTGTAAGTACAGGTAGATAGATGTAAGAGCTAAAAAAGGTGGGTTATCTTTCTTTCACTCAATTGGAATAATCGCCAGTTAAAAACAGAAGGGCTTCCAGCAAGGCAGCATCCTGTAGTTGGATGTGTTTCACCACCGGCTGTGGCTTGTCAGTGGGTTTATAGAAAAAGCTTATTTCTCATGATGGGCTGCAGTAGGGGAAAAGGAGGAGAAATTGCCGTAGCTATCAGGTGTGTGCTTGGGTAATAACCTCATCCGTCTCAGCCTGCCTTGCCCTAAACATGGAGGGAAAGGAGCTAAGGGAAGCCTGGATGGATCCTTGTCCTCCTCACTGCCTCTTTTGCTCAGGACCTGCCACTCTGGAAGGTGAGTCCTGTGCTCTGCAGGGGACACCGGCATGGAAATGTGGCTTATGAGTAAAGCCCAGAAGAGCTGAGTTTGTCTACCTTAAAAGAAACAAAGAACTGAGAGACAAGGAGATAAATAAGAAACATACTGTGGTGAAGAGGAGGGGAATTGTCATGGTTTGCTTTCTAGTCTGGCTAGGACAGGGGGTTATGGACTTAAATGTCAATGGAGGAGATTTAGGCTAGTCATGAAGAAAATCTTCCTTATGGTATGCGTTGCTTCATGACACAGGTCACATTGCTTCCTCACAAGTGCGCTGACTGGCTCCCCAGCTGCAAACCATCTGTGCTGCCCACCGACAAACCTGGAGGTGATGAAAACGGAAATATTTTAGCGAACTCTGCCCATGGGCACTTCGTTCCCATATGTGCTACATGCCCTTCGGTCACCTGCTGCCAAGACTGACACGCAGCGCTTCTCTCTGAACTCTTTAATTAATGTGTGCCTGCTCTGGATTTTTATAGCTCTTAAAAAGTAGCTGTGAGTGGTATCTTGTATCAGAGGGAGGTTTTATGAGTGCTCTGAAGCTTGCCATTGCTACTGCTGAGGAGGTGACCTTGGCACGTGTTCCCTCCCCTTTGCTCCTCGCACTATGTGTTAGCGCTGCGCTTTGCTTTTCCAGTCAAATGCTTCAAAAGAGGACACATGAGCCAAATGAGGTCTTGTTGTTTTTTTGTTTGTTTGTTTGTTTTTTTAAATGCAACTTAGTAGCTTTCCAAAAATCCCTTCTCCCTTGAGAAGAAAGACAAAAACAGACCTTCAGACCTAAACAAACTTTCTCTTGCTAAATAAGTACTTGTTTTTTAAATCTCAGAACTTCACTTGGGGAGACAATGAAGACAGTAATCTCACCAGCCTTGTTTTTCTATAAATTGCTGTGAGTTTGTTGGAGGAATTTTTTGGTGGTGTCTTTTTGGTTTTTTGGTTTTGGTTTTTTTTGGTTGTTTTTTTTTTTTTTGTGGCTTTGTTTCTTTTTTTTCCCTAGGAAGTTAAATGTACCTGCTGGACAAGGAAACAAATTGTGCTGGAATCAAGATGGGAAATACACACCAGTAAAGGCAGCACGATTTTCTCACTTCTATCCTTACAGGCCTGTACTTATATCCTGAACAAAGATAAAGGGGGAAGCCTGGAAAGCACAATCAACTTGAAGTTGAAGGGGATCCCAAAAGCCATGGGGTGCTGTGTGTTAGGCACACTGCAAAAAAATACCCCAAATTATCCATGAGGGCAAGGATGGGGACGTAGGAGTTGCTGTGCTGGACTGAAGTCTACTTGGTTCAAGATAATTTAGTGGTCAGTAGTGAGAGCTTGGTTCTCCCTAGATAGTTTGTTTTTCGCACTTCACGTTTTTAGGGTGAAAAGTGATTTATATTTCATGTGGTAGTTCGAGGAAAGCTAGGCAGAATTTTTCTAACAAGTCTGCTATCACCAAGACATGTGGTAGTGCCTGCCTTGCTGGGGATGAGTGGTATGGTCAGCAAGATTTAATTTCACCTTCCCCTCTCTACAATACCCGGCAGTGAGTAAACTGCCAATGAGTTGGTTGGCTGAAAAAGGTCCGGTAAAGTGGCTGCACCTGTTTCTACCAACACAAATTCTCAAACTGCATTCAAGGCTTGAACAGGAGAAAGACCCCGATTGATACAAAACTGCTTCGGTTTGCTTGGCTGAAAGGCTCCTGTGCAGATCTGGTTAGTTAACTGACGGTTAGTTAACAGGGCATTTTACAAGGAAGAGCTTCAGAGTCTTCACACAGATTGACCTTTGAAATAGTCTATTCTCTAGCTGGCTCTTCTTTTTTTTTTTTTTTTTTTTTTTTAATGGGAGATGCAAGGAGTGATGGTAAATGTAGGCATCTGTGGAATGAAGTGCTAGTGTTCAGGCAGGTTTGGTGGTAAGCTACACAAGCTATTTTGTGCATTTTAACCTCAAAGATGTCAATGCTCTACGTGTGCTGGTTGGATATGGCAAAAACGACTTCTTCGTCCTCCTTCCTATGTTTGTCAGTGGATTGTGGGGATAGCAACATAAAAAGATGTTGGGGAACAATGTCAGAGACGTGTAACCTGGCTTCCCAATTACAATCTGTGGCAGAGGAGTAGAAACTCCCTCTACTTGTGTGCTAGTCTTGCTGCTCTACAGATTTGACATGGAGGGGACAAAGAAGGAATTCAGGTTGCTTTTGTGGTCCTCATTACCTTGGCTGAAACCATTCCTGCCCATCAACACCTGCACTGTGCAAACAAAGCCCTTGTAAGGTAAATAGTGGCAAGGAGAAAAATGAGCCGACATCATCTGTTCAGGCTTGAGGAACACCATGGCTGTGTCTTCAGCAGTGAAGTACTTAAACATCAATGGTCCTTACTAGCTATACCTATTAAACCCCACTGAGATGCATCAAGTGACCTATTTTCTAAGCTACTAGAGGCTGTCTGAAGAAGACCCTCTGGATGTCTCTCTCTGTCATGAAAGCCAGAAATTTAGACCTCATTACATGGTATTAATTACTATTTTGATTGGGGGTGGATTTTTGGATAGTCTTTTTGTTTATCTAACTGAAATTTGATCTGATGATGCTGTCAAGGGGGGTGCAAAGGTCTGTTATGTGGTTATAGCTCATTCCCCTGGCAATATACTGCTATAAACACCTCAAAGCCAGCAGCTGTGTCCATCCTAAGAGAGCTGCACTGGTTTAAAGCTGTCAGTATATTAAAGCAGTATTACTTGTGTATCAACAAGCTCCTCTTTCTTTTAACGGTGAAAACATGTAATGAGTAAATCGCAATTTTTTTCAACAACAGAGAATAAAAGGCATTAAATCTGTGCGTCCCCGCCTCAGGCTCCTGGCTAGGTGCGTTTATGCGCTGCTGGCAGCCTGGACCCCTGCTGCCACCCAGCAGACTTGTACAAAAGGAGCCTGCTGAGGAACCGGGCACTGGAGTGACGCTGAACCGAGGTGGGAGTTTGTCACAGCACCAGGGGACCAGCCTGCCTCGGAAGCAAAGGAGTAAGAGGCAGTCCTGGGGATGGAGCTCCCCCATTCTTGCTTCAGTCATTACGGACCTCACAATTTCACCTTTTGCTCCTGTTCCCTGTTAAATTCACATCAATGACACCCAAACCACACGTGACGAATGTAGGAAATGCGTCACTGCTCCTTGAGACAGCTCCCATGGGGAAGTCTGTCCTTGTCGTTTCTAAAACCTCAAATCTCTAGAAAGGGCTGATGGTGCCCTGGTAGCTGAGCTCGTGCTTCATCAGGTGGGGTGGTGGTAGGGCATTGCGCCTCAAGTGCGGCGTAGCTGCAAAGGGTGGAACAGTGCTGGAAAAAATGGTTCCCATAGGCAGCAAAATAGAATGGGGGAAAAAAAAAACCACTAACACAAAACCAGAATGAGACTGGGGCATTTTAGGGAGATCAAGTTGCTGAACAGGATTTTCAGAGCTGTAGCTGTTTGCTCTTCAGAGAGGGGAGGAAAGAGCTTTCCTTAAGGTGTGTCAGTCCCAATTCTTCATTTCTGACCTCCCTGACATCTATAAACTATCTTCTGAATCTCGCTTGAAGCTGTGAACTCCCGACTTCAATAAATCCACAGCAAAGCATGACACGTGGGCTGGGGTCAAGAAATTACAAAATCAGCGGAGGCACAAAATCAGAAGTACCTGGAAACCCTTCTATATATTGATGCGCTGGCTGTAGCTCATTTATTGACTTCTGCTCAGTCTAGGGGCAAAAAATGGGCACCTGGATGAATGTGCAGAGTCAGCCTCAGTTCAGCTCACGGAAAGCAGTGCCAGGTTGCTCGTTTCGATGTTTTATTAGTGAAAGAAATGCATCTGAGCCAAAAATGAACTGCAATTTTTGTTATTTATATGGCAGTGGCCGGTGGCCTAACTATGCATGGAAATTTGGGTGAGCCCCAGTTCATGATGAATGGGCAATGACCTAATGGTCTCATGTCACCACAAATCATTTCTGTTGCAGATGATTTAAAACAGCTTCAGAGTTAGATGGATAATGTGCTACTCGCACCCCAGATAATAGCCAGATCTTTTGTCATCCTTATTCCTCTCCCATGGTACCCCAGATTCACCAGCCCTCAGTTTTGTCTTGCCTCTCCTGGGGTATGAGCAATCCAGCTTCTCCTTCTTTGTCCTTACCGTACACCTAATTTCACTCACTCTGGTAATTGTGCTCTTCTATCTTTCCAGCAGGTTTGTCCCTAAGCATCCAGGGCAGCGCTGAGCATGGCCAGGAGAGGAACAGCCTCACGGCTTTTTCTTGCCATGCATGGGACACCTGGCCAAAGAATTCCTGGCATTTCCCAACATCGCTCCTCTGATGAGTAGTCTCTCTTTGTGGCTCCCTCTGAGACTCCAGGAGGCTGGACTTTCATTTCCAGATCCATCGGACATTTTTCATTGTGATTCCCATTTGTCATTCTCAGATTTACTGGCTCAGACCTTTCATTTCCCACTTCCTCACATCACGAAAGGCTGTCAACTTGCGTTATTTAATGACAGGGCTAGTTTTCTGCTAGCGAGCAGAAAAGGCTTCTCTTCCGTCGCTGTTGATTACTCTCACATTGCTTATTCTTAGCCCTTTTTTTTGATCCAGAACCTGAAGGAGGAGAAGGCAGGAGGAGGGAGATCGGAAGAAGTGGAGTGTTTACTTCTCCTTGCCCATTAAGGATTGGGATTTTTCCTTTCTGGGGTGTGGTAGTTGTCCTCCAGCTTGTTCTGCAAACCTCCATCCTTCTCCATCTGTTTGTTAACTTGGTCCATCCTCCCTTGCCATGATTCACTCCCTCCTCACTGGTCTCCTGCCTCTGGCACACATACAACCTGCTGGAGAAAACACACGTGTTTCTGACAGTGTCTCACCTCTGCTCTGCGGGGTTATGCACAAGATTGATTGGTCCCAGAGCCGTCCTATCATTTTGCACTCCATCACCGCGTGAGCTGGTCACAGATCAGCAAAGGCCACCTGCAGACTCAGGTGAATGCTAAGGCTGCAAGAGCAGTGGTGAGACCATGGCCACACAAATCTGTACTCATTTCAGTCACGGGGCAGCCTTTAAGCTGGTTCTGTTTGAAGCTTTCAAATCAATTTAAGACATAGCCCAAAGCAAGAGGCTTGAACTCACTGAAATTATCCTTTAAGCTGCTGTGAGGAAAATGGCATTCAGCCCAGGTCTGGAGGAACAAAGTCAGCCACACAGAGCTGACATGGCCACGCTGGAGCAGGTCACTGGCCATGGGTAAGGGGCATCTGGCAACTGCCACCAGCCTGCCCATGCTGTCCCTTCAGCTCCAGTTTTCCGCTTGTGGGCCATTTGCAATGACGTGCCCTCAGAGACAAGCGGCTAAAGCCAGGACAATTCTTGGTGCACCATGCAGGATCCATCCATCTGCTGAAGCGCCACTGAAACAGACAAAAAACATTTTGGGATGCTTCTGGCAGAGGATCTGGCTAGGAGCTGCTGAAAAGAGACCTTGGCCCAGGCCAGGCTGAGAACTGCTGCCCCTGTCCTTCGAAGTGATCCTCTGCCCCGTGATGCGGCCTCACTCTGCTCCACTCCTGCCGGGAGAACACACAGCGATGGTGACAGACCCCCCCTGGCTGCCGTCAGGGGCCTGCCGTGTTAATGAGATAGCCTTCATCCATACATGGCTGGCAGCATCCTCTCAAATAAATCCTTTTTTTTTGTTTATATGTTTTAAAGGGGAGCGTTTGCCTATTTGATGGCTGATCTCTCTCAGCAAGAAGAGAGACTGAGGAGTTTGAGGCTGGTCAGGGACGAAGCCCAATATTTCAAGCTGGCTTTTGTGTGTAGTAATTGCAGTAAAGCACAGTCCTTCTCCACTTCATCATTACGCGAGCATTTTCCATCCCTTCGGATACATAAAGCACCATGCCTAACAGGGTTCACAATAAACTTGTGCACGGGATGTGATGACTGGACTAAAACACGGGGATAGGTCTGTCTATGGACGAAACATGTAACCCACCCTGGGTACAGCTGACTCAGCTTCTCCTTTCCAGAGAGTGAATGTCCATGGGAAAGGTGCAGGTACATTCCCAAACTGGAGGGACTCGTGTGTGCCGACACCTCAGTTTTAACCATCTCTCCCCATCCCTCACATGGAGGAAAGCTTTGACTCTTTGAAACCTCAATTCTACCTCCACATCTGACCCCTGCCTCTATACTGAGCCAAAGCATACCCTCTTCAGTCCCAAATCCAAACCCTCACAATGTCCTGATGAATTTATACTTGGCAGGCTCAGCTTTAGTGCATTAGCTCCTCTGCAAGAAAAAGAAGAGCTAGCAAAGGAGGGGAGAGCAGCTGGCTTTCTGATTTACAAATGCTTTTGTTGCAAAGCACCTCAAAAATGACAATTTACAAGGGTAGTTTCTCAGAAACAGAATGAGCCTCCTTTCCCATTCAGGGAAAATGTCCATGTTTCCCTTTTTCTCCGACTCTTCCTATTTTTCCTTTTCAACAAACATTGTTATTTATATGCTTTAAGAATAAGAAGCAGGTTTTTCCTTGCAAATACCAGAAGGGCTTAACCTCAGGCCATTCTTTGAAAATGATTAGCTGGAGCATGCTCTGCCCCTGCTGAGAGTTAGGAAACGGGGCTGTTCTCCCTGGCACCACTGCTCAGAGCGGAGTCTAATGACATTGGATCTTTGCTCTTGAACAACAAGCCACCTTAAATCTGGATCCTGGTCTCACTGCAAACACTGGAAGAGAAAGAAACGCCTCGGGAGATGCTGTAAAGCCTAGATGTAGGAACTGAGTTTTTAAGTTGGGCTTCAACGCTGACTTTCAGAGGGGTGGCAAGAGTTGCCTTTGGGTGGGCCAGAGCTCGGAGGGCACAGCCGCCATCGCTGAGGTTGGAGCAGCCGCCCGTCTTTGCACAGAGCAAACCCCAAACACAAGGAGACTGCTTGCACGACAGCCATCAGGGACAAATGAGGACGTGATGTTTGGAGAGCAGAAGAGATAAACTAAAATAAAAAGTGAAATAGATAAAATCTATTTTAAATCTATTTTTATCCTGGATTATCTTGGAAGGTTTGTGGAAGTCCTTGAGGGCTGGAAACCAGTCTGAACAACGCCATCCTTCAGAGCTTGGCAGGAACCAAACGGCCCTACGAGACACAGCTGTCCTCCTAGCAAGCTCCTCCCTGGACATGATGATAAAGGAAACCTGGTGCTTCCTTCCCAACTTGCTCTGTGCCTGCTGCCCTCAGCTGCTCCTGTGGGTGCCAGGTAGGGAAGAGCTGCCCCTCATCCCTGGAGATGTGGGTACAGGGGCTGCTGCTGCCCAGATGGGGCAGGAATGTGGTGTGTGAGAGCGCCCAGTGTGTGTGTTTGAGGTGCTGTGATGGTGGGGCCTGAGCTTACCCTGAGCTGGGGCTCGATCAGAGCCTGCCTGGCTGACATGGCTGCTTGGAGCAGGAAAGAGCCGGGCTATGGAGAATGAAAGGTCGGTATTGTGCTGACGCATGGTGGTGCGACTGTGCTGAGGTTGCACCCAGGATGTACATAGGGTTTTAAAACTCGGGCCTATTGATATGGTTATTTTTGTCTATATGGGTTTTACTGTGCTAAAACAACCTATAAGTGTTCTTCAGTATGCCATTAAGCAGTACGATTATAGTTGTTGCACGTAGGCTTTTTCATCCTCTCTCTGCAGAGAAAGGTATGTTGCAGTGGACACATTTGTAGAGGAATTACGTGCATAAGTAATTATATATTTGCTAGAGATAGCACATTTCTTTGATCTTGCCGTGACCTTCAAACAGAAATGGTCAGGCTTGCGATGCCTTTTAGCGCCTGTGGGAGATGTTTTCCTTGTCTTTAGCCTGCATCAGGGAAAGTAGTGCCTGCTGCAAACCCGAGTTAGACTTGAAACTTATCTAAGTGTGTGAAACACATGTGCGCACGTGTATATGCGTGCATGGATGTATCTCTGCATCTGAAAATGCTGCAGTGGTGTGCTGAGCATCTCTGCAGACATGCAAGCATTCAGATGGAAGAGTACCACTTCTACTCACGGTGACTTAACCAGTTTCTCTCATTTCTCACTCTTTTTTCTGGCTGCTGTGCTCCCACAGTGACAGCTCTTCATTGCCAAGGCTTGCATTCAGGTATTGGAGACAATTATGAGGAAAAATGAGGGGTCATTTTTTTTAAACAGTGAAATCTCTTACATCATAATTTCCATCCCTTTTCTGTGCAAAAGTGGTGGAGGTCATTTTGTTCAGCACTTCTACAGCATTCACCTTTAGCGGGGAGAAAATATTTGTCCTAAAATGTGAATATTTAAAGAATATGAATCTGACCTTTCCTATTACTATTAGAAATGTAATCTCTAGTATGTTTCTTTATTATACAGTGCATGTTATAAAAACGGCTTCCTAATGATGAAGCACCTTGCCTTTCAAGGAGAGGGGGAAAAAAAATCTGGGACCCCTTCATTTGGGAAAGGGGAAGGCTGGCTGAGAGGACAAATCGTGGAGGTAGTGGATAGGGTGGATGGAGAACTGCCGTGCACCAAGTCCCACTGCTCTGGGACCAGGGGGCACTCGGTGGAGCCTGTAGGAGGTTCTTTTCCAACAAGTGAAAGACAACGCATTGTTGCACAGTGAGTAGTGAAGTATTGGACCTTGCTGTCACAGGAGATGGTGGAAGCAGATGCTGTTAATAGGTTAAGAAGGCAGTTACTTAATTTATAGACTCTGTTCCCATAAACAGATCCTATGGGGAATAGCAGGACTGAACGCTCCAGCATCCTGCACGAGAGGGGCAGGTATCCCAGGGGAATATGAGAGGCATGGACTGCAGGAAGGGGCCAGGTGTATGAGCTGTCCCTAGACAGCATCTCTTCCCACCACTGCTGGGGACAAGGTGACAGGGTGAAACGAACCATTGGTTTATCTCAGTAAAGCATAACTTACATTCTTGCTAACTATGTGTCAAATGCTACGTTTTCTAGCAGTCCTTTGGGATGATGTTTTGTAACAGATAGCCCCTGGTGTCAGGTATGTTCATGGTGAGGCTGTCAGCTCAGGCACTGGCACTGGGGAGCTTTGGAGGAAAACCCTGCCCTCAGGCTTGCACCTCCAAATCTCCTTTCATTCTGTGGGACACGATCAGCAAATTGGGATGCCCATGTGCCTGCTACAGGATTCAGGGCTGGAAAGGGCCTGCAGGTGCAGAGACACCAAACAGGGATGATGTGAACTTGGTTCCCCAAAGCAAATGTACTCAAATCTTCACCACCTTCAGCTGGAGTCAGGTGCTCCCAGGACCTCGCAGCATCAGTCTAGGGAGGTTACTTGTACCTGCGCTGAGATCATTCATGCCAGTGCTTCTCTTGCCACCCCAACTGTCATTGCACTTTTCGTGCTTCATTAATTCTGGGTTGCGACACGGCACAGGTCAGCCTGGCTTTCTCATCCTCCTGCGCCGCATCGGTGCTTAACCCCAATGTGGGAGACAAATGGTGAATGCTAACCTGTGATGCTGACCTGTCCCACCGCCAGCAGAGGCTGGGGGGCTGGTGGCGTGCAGGGGTTTAATTTCCAAATTACCAGTCTTACCAAGCAGAGCTGTCACCAGTCTTATCACAGCAGAGCTGAGGGTTTCTCATCCAAAACGACTGGCTACCTGCATGATGCCAGTGCAAGGGGTACCCATGCTGGATGACTTTATAAAGTCGGGAGAGGACAGAAGCTCCATTTCTGCAAGAGCGTCAAAATAAATTAGCGGCGTGTTTGTGGAAGCTTAGGAATACCTAGATTGTTGTTTAAAGCGATCGCAATGGCAGAGGATGCTGCCAGGCTGAGACTGCGTACCTTACTCTTAAATCAGAAATGGTGCTGCATCGATGGAGGTGTCTGTGCGTTGCCCCATGGAGTGCCCTGGTGTCTTCCAGACTAATGTAACTGCTTGTCAGCCTGCTGCAGGTCAGCAGGTTTTATTGGTTGTAGTTCCACTGGAGCTATCATTTCAATAAATATTCTTGCCATCCTTGCAGTCCCCTTCTCCCACCTCTCTGGGAGTAAAGATGTTCCAGTATAATAAAGATGGAAAAGACAGAAACTGATAAGTCTTTAGCATTGTGTTGATCTGCCTGGATCTTGCTCCTGACATTACAGGGATGCCTGATGTGCTCTGGACTCCAGCATCTTCCCTGGCTTTTTTATGCTCTCTACTTGCCACCTGGGGATAGATCTCAATCCCAGCAGGCAGAGATTATGGGATCAGCCTTGCTGCAGGGGCACTGCAGTGCCTCTGCAGTTGACCGATCTGTGGCTCCTATTTCTGGGTTCCCTTCAGCCTGGACTTTCTCACGCTTGGTGCCAGGGCTGGAATGTTTTGGAAAGTTTTCCATTAATTGTCTAGGCTATTTTGAGTGATAGAGCTTAAAAAATAAATACTTCACTGTGACTTTTAGGAAAGTCAAGCATTTTTTCGTTGCATTTGACTCAAACCCAGTCTGCTGTGCAGGGTGCAAGCCCCTTGTATGGGATATGCGAGAAACTGGGTAGGATATTTTTCACAGGTTATTTCCCAGATTGTTGTATTTTCACATGGAATTCTTCTGTAGTGGAAGACGGGAGTTTCATCATTTTGCCAGATGAGTGTTTCAAGCTGCTTCTGCTTTGCAGCCAAGAGGACTCTTATGAGCACTAACCTGGTAGATACATTGAGCTGTAAAAGCCTCGAATTTCTATGAGGATTAAATTGCAGTTCGGGTCACAGTTGGCGCTGTGATGGGCTGCCAATAAAGGAAAGCAAATTGTCATCAGATCGTAATAAAAAGATTTTATTGTTAATTAATTCTGAGCACCAGAAAAAGTGCTACGTGCTTTACCATAAAGGTGGGAAATAAATCCATGTCCTAGAAAAGATGCAGCAAGGAAGAGAAGCAAATGATTTGAGGTGAGAAAAGGAGATAAGAAAAGGAGGGAGAGTGAAAATTTATATCAGGCTCATAAAGTGAATCAGGTTGATTATAAGTGTATCTTCTAGTTAATAAGTTATATGAATATGTAATTATTACTACTTAAAATATTTATTCTGTTTCTACAGTTTTAAAAAATTACATGAATTTAGGGCATTTTCCGTTGCTGTTGGTAGCTCCTGCCTGATTCTGCCATAACTCTGCTCCTCACTAAGGCTACGCCTGGTCTGGTGGTGGCAGAGAGTTGGGTTACCTGGCTCAGAGAGGCTTAGTGGGACCCCCTCCCAGGGGGAGAGGGGGGGTCTTGAATCCCAGCTAACCATCTCTGAAGACTTCCCTGGCTCCTCCATGCTGTCAAGGGAGATTCATCTTGCTGGTGTTTGCCTTTCAGCAGATGATTTTTCTCTTTGTACTTGAAGAGCACAAGTGTAATGTGGAACTGTTAATTACAGTTTATTGGGAAATCTTCTCTATGCTCTTATTTTCATTAAGAAACATACTAATGAAAATAACGTTAAGGTTACAGTGACCTTAAATAGCACTGAAGACAATGTTTAACTGTACAATTGGAAGCAACTGAAATCCTAGTTCCCACTTAACCACATGCTATTTGCCTAAACTTGCCCCTGAGTCGCTCCCCTCCACCACCTTACCGTTTGCATGCTGGCCAGAAACAATGAGCCAGAAGGTATTTCTGTCCTGATCAACATATATGCCACCCTAGGCAGCTTATCTCCTGTTAAATGTGGAAATATTTGGCATCTGCCCTATTCTGATTGAGCACCAGGATAAGTTAAGGATGGAGCAGCTCCCAGGGGAGCGGTTTGTCTGTCTGGGCTTTCTACAGTGCCTGTGGCCACGGTGTCGGTGTGAAGGGCAGTACCTGAGACTGCCGGAGCAGTATCTAGCTCTAGGCAGGGCACGATTGACACTAGCTGTTGGATTTCTGGCGCACCTTGTAGTTTCCCAGTGGTGACTGAGGCCAATGCTGTCGAGAGTGATATATGACCTGCGGCACGGCAACATGGATTTTCAGAAACTCACATGCATACCCATGCCCTCTGACCTGCAT
The DNA here is from genome assembly GCF_964199755.1 of Larus michahellis. Lineage (NCBI taxonomy): Eukaryota > Metazoa > Chordata > Aves > Charadriiformes > Laridae > Larus > Larus michahellis. The sequence goes on along the minus strand of NC_133899.1, from coordinate 53,635,642 downwards.
GAGAAAGTTTTTGTTTTTTTTTTTTTTTTTTTCAGACAAGGAGAGTATTTCAGGCAGTTTAGGAATTTGGCCAATGTAGATAAGTAATGCAGATAACATTTTTCTTTTTCTTTTCAGCAACCAAGCGGTGGCACACACTTTGCCATCTTGGCATGAAGGTAGGGGTAAACATGTCTCGGAGGCTTGCAGAGGTATGATTTAGATTTGGATAAAGGGCACAGTGACATGCTATGGTCATCAGAGGAGCCTTTCATACTTTATGGGGAAAGGACTTAAGCTCTTTCTGCCCATTGGGACAAACGTTTCCTCTTCTCGCTCCGTTTCCTGTAGTTTTCCTGAATTGAAATCAGGGATGAGCTCTGAGTCCTCTCCCTTCAATGGGTAAAATGCTTTCGGCCACTCCTACCTACCAATTCGTGACCTGGAAGCAGATCATTGACCCTGCTTGGTAAAAGCTTCATCAGGGAAGGTGAGTGTCCAGCCCAGGGGTGGGCCAGAAGAGGAGGAAGGAGCCACTTGGTGACAACAAGTTCAGAGAAAACCATCTTGAGATGTCTCACCTTCTCCCAGGCACCCTGCTCTGCCCTTGCAGAAGGAGCTCCTTGAGACGTGGTCTCTTGTGAAAAATCCCTGAACTGAGGCTGCTCTTCCCTTGCATAACTCTTCTAGGAGCCGTGACAGAGGCTTAGCTAAGAAAAGTACCAGAGCTGTTTCAGCTACGTGTGTAGATGTGCTTTGGAGTGTGAATTAAAAGAAGGAACTCCTGCAGCTGGAGGGCTATAGGGAGCTAAGCCGTATTTATTTCCTTTTTCCTCGTGGCTTTAAAATACAGGACTTTCTGGATCTTCAGGCCATAGCGCATGCAGCATGCAGGCAGGAGACCAGCTGGGTGCACAGGACTTTCCTGCAAGGTGGAGCTCAGCTCCCGGCCAGCTGTGAGCAGACAGAGCTGCCTTTCCCTGACCACATGCTCTTGTCCCAGCAGGATAACATGCCACACTTGTTTTTCTCTGGAGCATGACCTGCTGTGGTGGGCTGACCCTGGTTGGACACCAGGTTCCCACCAAAGCCACTCTATCACTCCCCATCCTCAGCTGGACAGGGGAGAGAGAGTACAATGAAAGGCTCATGGGTTGTGGACAGGGAGATCACTCACCAGTTACCATCATGGGCAAAACAGACTTGACTTGGGGAAAATTAATCTAATTTATTACTGATCCAATCAGAGTAGGGTAATGAGAAATAAAACCCAATCTTAAAACAGCTTCTCCCCCACTCCTCCCTTCTTCCAGGGCTCAACTTCACTCCCGATTTTTCTCTACCTCCTCCCCGGGAGCAGTGCAGGGGGATGGGGATGGGGGTTGTGGTCAGTTCATCACATGTTGTCTTTGCCCCTTCTTCCTCCTCAGGGAGAGGACGACTCCTCACACTCTTCCCCTTCAAGTGTGGGGTCGCTCCCATGGGAAACAGTTCTCCGTTAACTTCTTCAATGTGAGTCCTTCCACAGCGCACAGTCCTTCAGGAACAGACTGCTCCAGCGTGGAGCAGTTTTCCTGAATTTCCTGAATCCCTTCCACAGGGACACAAGTCCTGACAGCAAACCTGCTCCAGTGTGGACTCCTCTTTCCATGGGGCCACAGGTCCTGCTAGGAGCCTGCTCCAGTGTGGGCTTCCTGTGGGGGTCACAGCCTCCTTTGGGCATCCACCTGCTCTGGCGTAGGGCCCTCCATGGGCTGGAGGTGGATAATCTGCTCCACTGTTAACCTGCATGGGCTCCAGGGGGACAGCCGTCCTCACCACGGTCTTCACCACGGGCTGCAGGGGAATCTCTGCTCTGATGCCTGGAGCACCTCCTCCCCCTGCTTCTTCATTGACCTTAGTGTCTGCAGGGTTGTTTCTCTTACTCCTCTCTCCTGTTTGCTCTTCTGTAAGTTGGTTTTTCCCCCCTTCTTAACTATGTTATCCCAGAGGGGCTACCACCATCGCTGATGGGCTCAGCCTTGACCAGCAGTGGGTCCCTTTTGGAGCCAGCTGGCATTGGCTCTGTTGGACATGGGGGAAGCTTCTAGCAGCTTCTCAGAGAAGCCATCCCTGTAGCCCCCCCTGCTACCAAAACTTTGCCATGCAAACCCAATACACCTGCTCCAGCCCCTGAATCCTAATGCTGATTTTTCTTTAAATGTTCTTAGCTAAACTCTGGATGACTTTGTTCAAACTGTTTCCAGAGTCTAGACAGACCTTATGTTCATGTTTCAGATGGTACTTCCATGCCTGGAGGCCACAAATACAGAGGACCTGATTTTTCAGATCAGAGTAGAGCTAAGAAAAACCCTTTGGCGTTCTCCAGATGTTTCATAGTTGAAAGCACAGCTACATTTTATGTCAGATGACTGCAAAAGCATGCACTTTGTCTCACCATAACTATAAAGCAGTCACACTTCACTAATTTTTTGAAGACAAATCTGGACAACGCTTGTCTTTTCTTCCTCTGCAACAAAGACCTTAATTCTATCTGGGCAATTTGGGACAGCAGATCTGCTCTCCTGGCTGTTTTTACCAAGGCTGTCAGCCAAAGACACAAAACTGTCTTCTTGAATGCACTGTTTAATATTCATGGTTCTAGGAGATCTCTTTCCACTGAAGGTGATGAAGATTAAGGCCTTGTTGATTATAAAGAAAATAAGATTCTTAACCCCCTACATAAACTTCTTCCCTGTAGCTGGTCATATTCCTCCCTCCCGCTTCTGTGTCTAGATTACTCACCAAATACTTAGCCTATGCTTATATTAAAGAATCAGCCACCTGGATTGTCAAGGGGTCCCTTATATTATTCCACTGTCCAAAACTGTACAAACCTTTTTAATTTCTTATCTTTAGTTTTTAGTTTCTTACTTTAACAAAATAAGAAAAGACTTAATATCTCTAACATGGAAGTAACAGCTATAGAGGAAACTGGAAAAGAACAGGCATGGTGGTAAGACCCCATAATTCTGCTGTGATATTTGTATAATCTTGATTTATTTAGTTTGTTTTTCGGGTAACTTCTCTTAGGGCACTTATTGAATTAGCTGATGCTTTTGCAAAGATCAGCAGTGAAGTATTATCACTGTTAATATTCATTGTATGTCTACATTGCAGGCTGTGTTGAGTAGAGATCTCTGTGCCAGACTGCTCCTGGTACTCTTGTTATCTCTGATGGGACTGGCTCTAATATCTCTATGCAACATTGCAGCTTACAGTATGGCTATACTTGAACAATTTATATTGTCAGAGATCCCTGTAGATACATAAGGCTAGAAATCTACTGTCTTTTAAAAAGAAAGATGAGATTCTGGAGCAAAGCTCTGCAGTCAGGGGTGAAATCATTGCGAATTCTGGCTGCGGAACACAGGACCTTGGCTATGAGTAGCTTGGACCTGGGAGCTAGTCATCCTGCAGTGAAGGATTTGGGCCCTGAAGATGAAAGATCACCGGGGAGACACTTTCAAAGCATATGGAAGCCTGGTGCTGCAAAAGTACATGTCTCTTCCGCTGGAGCTGTGCTGAAGGTCCTGTCCCCCTCAGGTCAGCCAGCTCTAGTCCCTAACCCTTTCCAGCTCTAATAGGTCCCAAAGCTTAAGCGATGTAAATAATGCGTCTCTGCAAATCTGGCTTATCTGTGCTGAATTGGGTACCTGTGGTCAAGTGTGAGCTGCTCTGCCAACAGCTCTGAGGGTGAGTGACTTGGTGCTTTTGCTGGGGTGGTGGGCTAGAGCAGAGCTTCGCTACCCCGTGCTCCGGCTGCATTTCTGCAGGAACAGCCCATCTGCTTCGGGGCTGACTCCTGGAGGGAGAGAGGAGTAACAGCAACTTTCTCCTAGGAGAAAGACACCTTGAACTTCAGCTTGTCCTTCCTATGTCAGAGCTGAGTTCTGTTCGGGGCTCTTGCCTACAGAGCTCTCTGCTTCTTCTGACACCTGCCTACAGGCCATCCAGTGAAAGGGATTTTGGGGTCCTCAAATGAAAGGGTTAATTTATCTGGGTTGTGGGTTTCTTGTAATTAATGAATTGATTTAATGACTGAAAGTAGTCATTCTGCACAGGATGGTTCCTGTCACTTGTGTAAGTTGTCAGCAGGTCACATAACCCAGGTAGTACAAGTAAACTCTGAGGTTTTGTGGTTTTTTTGTGCTGTTTTCTACACTGCTGACAATGCTTTGGGAGTAACAGGATGTGATGGGGGCAGAATAGCAAAGAGGGCTCGGCAATGTGTTCTGCAGGCATGAGAAAGTGCTGCTGAGAGCTCGAGAGCCTCCTCTCCAGGAGCACGACCTCATCAATGTCTGGGAGCACACACTGGCATGTGGTCAGTTTTCAAGGCTTGTGTGTAAGGTGCTTCCAGAGATGAGGGCCAGCTGGGTGCCGGGAGCTGCTCTGGCCCTTGTAAAGCCTTTGAGGTGCCTTTGCCCAAAAGGTGATGTCTGCTCTGGAAAGGGAAGGGTGCTTAAAATGATGTTGTCCCTGGGGAATCCAAAGAGTCAAGGAGCTGGGTTTCTTCTCATCAGAAAAGAGAAAATGCTGGGTTGACCTTATAGGGGGCTTCTCAACTGTTAGTGGCATGGCGGAAGCTGAGGCGCTTGTGCAGTGGGGGTCACCTTCAGGATGATTGGAAGTGGTGAAATGTGGTGTGGGGAGGCAATGGAGACAGCTAGCAGCTTATAGTCTGCACTAGCAGGGAGGGCAATGGAGGAAGAAAATGAATGGCTGTGGTAGAAGGGGGGAGCAACGTGCTTGTAAAGGCAGGAGAACGCGGCCTGTTTAGTTTAAGTGTTGGGGCAGAGGGTTTTCTCCTGGTTCACACACACTTCTCCATCAGTGTTTGTGTGACTTGCTTTCTGTAGTGAATCTCACCCGATAGTGAGAAAAGACTAATAAGAAAACAAGCAAAGCCTGGTATGATCTGCACAGTGGTGAAAAAGGAGACAGCGTATGGAGCTGGCTCTGCTGTCACAGGGACATGAATGTGTTGTTCTTCTGTGTCTTTCCCTTTTCTCAATCCTGGATACAGCTTCTCTGCCTCTCTTCATGTCCCTCTGCAACCCCGGCAGCTGCTGGATCCAAACCCACAAAGGAGGGCAGCTGCCCTTTTGTTTGTAGGACTCTGAAAGAGACCGAAAACAGTGGGAGCCCAGCTTCCACGGGATACTCATACCACTGGGACAGATGTGGACTGGGCGGCTTGGACTAATTACGTTTTTGTCGATCCCTTGGAGGACTTTGTTTTTTTTGCCTTGAGTGTCTCAAACTTCCCCTTGCCGCTGGCTATGATCAGCCGGCCTGGGAAGCTGTGGGTGGCTGGTGGGCTCCTGGCTAGGATGTACGATGCGTTGTAACCCCTTTCTGCATGAGGAGCGCAGTGTGCTTTGCCAGGAGGTCGGTGTGGAGCCGTGCTGCAGGCCTGGGAGGTGGTGGTGGTCCTAGCAATAGCCTTCTGCCATGAGTGCTAGCACAGTACGAATCTGACAGATGAATTTCATACTGTGCTGTGCTTCAGATAATGAGTGGCACACAGGTAAACCTGAAATGGCAATTTAGCAGGGCGGGTTGTAATTACATTTAGAGGGATTTGGCCACGAGTAAGGAAGGCAAAAAGTCCCATTTTCCGTTCTGTAATTCAAATCCTCTAATCCCCTCATCGGGTGCTTTGGAGGCACCCACATTCTCTAAGCACGCTTCTTCACTGTCAGAGTTTTCTCAGTACCTCCTCTTGCTCTCTCAAACCCTTAAGCCCTAGTTGCACAGCAGCTGTACCGTGCCTGAATGTAGCTTGGTTTCACGAGCTGGATGGTCTGTTGCCTAAGCTGCCCACAGGGCTGTATTCGGTGATCCTTTTACAGCTACAGCTTTGTCAATGCCCTGTGATGCAGAATTGTATCATTGTGTCCCCTCTGCTGCTGCACTTCCCGTCCCCCAGGGCTTGGAAAACCTTGTGGCTGTGGTGGTCTCCAGGCACCTGGCCCTTGTGTGACCATGTGTGGCTGTTGGGCAGGCAGCTGTGTGTAGCAATGATGGGAGCGGGTGCTTGGGCAGCTCCACTGTCACCCCAGAGACCTGCTTCTGTGAACCCCCACAGCGTCAGTGCGAGATGCCTCCAGGGATGTGCCCATCTCCATGGAGTGGAAGGGTAATGGCTTCAAAGTGGAAGAGGGTAGATTTAGATTGGATATCAGGAAGAAATCCTTCACTATGAGGGTGGTGAGGCACTGGAAAGGGTTGCCCAGAGAAGCTGTGAATTCCCCATCCCTGGAAGTGTTCAAGGGCAGGCTGGATGGGGCTTTGAGCAGCCTGGTCTAGTGGGAGGTGTCCCTGCCCATGGCAGGGGGTTGGAACTAGATGATCTTCCCTGAAGTCCCTTCCAACCTAAATCATTCTGTGAGTAGGCACCTGGATCCTGTGTGCCATGGGGTGCCACGGTGTACTCACTGGCCACCTGTCTTACGGCAAAGAGTGCCGCGTGGCGCTGGGGCCACCAAGGGCAGGGAGCTGGGCTAGTGGTGCAGGAGGGCAGGCTGCTGTGGCACCCGTGGGGCTGAGCCCGTGGCACCCACTCTCCCCCCCCGCCTCATGGGATGCCGCCCCATCGGAACACCCGTTTCCCCGGGGCTGCCACCCCCCTGCCCGCTCCAGCGGGCGCATCCCCAGCTGCACCCAGGCAGGCGAGGCGGCGGCCGCCGCCGGCCGGCTGCTCCCCCCGCCGTGGAAGAGGAGGAGGAGGAGGAGGCGGCAGCGCGGAGCCCTCCGCCCCCTGCGGCGGAGCGGGGGGGCGAGGCGTTAGGACCCGGCGGCGGCGGCTGGGCGGTGCGGGGCCGGGTCCGTGTCCGGAGCGGTGCGGGGACAGCCGCCGCGCCGCCGCCTCTGCCTTCTTCCCCCCCTCCTTCCTCCCGCAGCCGCCCCTGCCCGTCGAGGCAGCGCTCCCAGGCTCCCCCGGGGCGCCCGGCATGAGGAGGATCAGGGCCAATGCCATCGCCATCCTGACCGTCGCTTGGATCCTGGGCACTTTCTACTACTTATGGCAGGACAACAAGCCCCGCTCGGCGGCCGCCGGCAGGTCCGCCGGCAGCGGCGGCGGTAGCGGCAGCGCCCGGGGCGGGCAGAGGGCGGGCGGCCGGCTGGAGCTCCGCCGGGAGGAGAGGACCATCCCCCTCATCGTGAGTGCGCGGCGGCGGCCGCCGAGCATCCCGCCCTGCCGCGGCGGGGAGGGATGCTCCGGGGAGGGCCAGGGGGGAGGAGGGCTTCGCTTTGCCTTCGGGTTGCTTTGTATTTATTTTAGCATTCGTCTCTTGTCGCCATGGCAGCCGTTACAATCGGGGGAGCGGGGTGGGCAAACCTCAGGGGAATAGAGTAATGCCGCGGGTAAAGTATTTGCGAGTTGCCGCCGCCGGCTCGCCCGGGCTCCGCTCTCCGGCTGCCCTTGGCTGAGGAAAAGGGTGGGTGAAACAGCTGGAAGGTTTTTGGTTCGCGTTCGAGAGGCGCATATATACTTACATATACACTCACATATGCGTGTATGATTGTAGTTTTTTCCCATCAGGACGAGGTAAGAGCCATGGCCTCTCACAAGCCTGTCCTCTGGCCAGACGGCTGCTGGGCATCGGGCCGGAGGATGCGAGCGGCGCTTGCAGTGAGGGACTGTGCAGCTGGTACTAGCCTCTGCCTCGCCTCCTTCTGCTTTGCTGCCGAGCCGGCGACCTGGGCTCAGTTTTCGAGTTTTGTCTGTTTTAAGCCAGAGACAGCAGTCTGCGAGTCGGGTTTGGGCAGGGTGGGAGAGGGGGGAGCCCTCGGGGCTCCTTGCTAACCCAAGGGGTGGTAGCAGTGCCCTGATGTGCTACTTCAAAAGTGCTTTCATAAACCCCACACTCTGCCTTCCTGGGTGTCTGTGGGCTGGGTAGGGTGATAAAATTGAGCTCCTGACTTGAGGATGGTGAGGACCTTTGTGCTCTGTCCATGGAGGAGGTTTGTCCTCCTTCAGCCTTTATAACTGCATCAATATAGCTCTCCCAACTCTAGGCAGTAGCTTCATAAAAAATAAACCAGCCTCTGGAGCAAAAGTGGCCCAGCAATACCATTCCCCAGAGTGATCCAGCTGAAGCAGTTCAGGAACTGCACTGTGTGTCACTCTTTGGCTGCAAATCCATTTATCAGCCGGTTACGCACACATGGAAGCAAACAAAAGCAGCAGCAGCCTGGCCAGAGTCGGAGCAGGGGCCAGGCGCCGGGGCTCTCCGCTTCCCTCCTCAACTGATGCTGGGATTTTTGGCCTGTGTCTCTCTTTTCTCCACCTGTAAACTCGGGTGGCAGGTGTGTGGGTGGGTGTTTGGGAAGCCTCGTGAATGTTTGGAAAATGCTGTCAGAGCAGCCCCAGCCCTCAGGCAGCAGGGTGGAAATCCTTCTGCTGAGACCCTCAGCCATCGCTTGCAGCAGACGCAACTCAAAAGTCAAAACTGAGGGTCTTGGGCAGAGCGAGGACGTTATTTGCCGCTCACTGGGGCCGGGGGCTGCCGGCAGTTCTGGCTGCTCTGCTGTTGAGACCTTCTACGGAGCAGGAGTGGAAATGAATGTGGTGCCCCCTGGGCAAGGAGCTCTGTGCGAGTGCTGTAGCCCATGGGAGTGTGCTGGGAAGCGCTCTCAGGCTGGCCAGGGTCGACTTGAACAAACGGAGGATTTGGAGCGTTGCTGCCTGTCGGATTCCACCTCAGCAGCGGGGGAAGCTGCCCCTGATTTGTTGCGCGTGCTTGAACATGCTGCTCTGGCAGTTTTATGTCTCCATTTCCCCCGCTTATCCCTTCCATTTTTTTATTGCATTTACTTTACTCCCTCTCAGAGGGCTTGTGAGGTTACATGAATCCATATCCTCTGCCAAGCACCTTAAAATCCTCCTCGGGAGGAGGATGCTGTGGCAGTGCTGCACGTTGTTACATCGCTATTTGGGGGAGGCGGTGTGGGCTCATGGCTAACCACAAAGCCTCTTGTTACAAACTATAGTGCCGTGTAACAGCCACTCCAAATCTGGTCCTGCTCGCAGAAAGAGGTAAAGCATCCCATGCCTGAAATCCCTTAGCAGGGGAAAATACTCATCCTTTGCCTCTTCTCTCCCTCTGTAACTGAGCTCCCACGATGGGCCAGCCCCCACGAGTAAGTCCTGGTTCCCCCTAGCAGTAGTGGCTGGGATGAAGGACCCTCTCCTGATGCACCTGACAGTGAGGTGTGGTGGAAATACCCCATCCTGCCATGATCTGTTTGCATAGAGAAGGGAAACAGGAGGATTTTGTGGTGTCTGGGCTTCCCCGCATGTGTGCAGAGCTGTTTCCCAAGAGGTTGGGGGGCTGCCGTGAGAGGCAAGCTGGTAAAATGCAATATATGTGCTGCTGTAACTACACAGCAGCGTGGCTATCGGAGAGCCGAATGGGCTTCGCTTCAATGGGAGGTGGATAACGAGCCATCCCGGACGCAGTCTCTGCTGGCGCTGCTGGGGTGGAAGCAGAGAAGCAACTGCAGGCGGGCGCAGGGCAGGAAAGTCGGTGGGGGCCTGGGGACAGCACCCCCCCGCGCAGGAGGTGGCATCTGTCTGGGGTCTGAGCAGTTGGTCTCCTGGGATGAGTTGTCTGTGTGAGCCTGCAGAGCTGGTTGCGCAGGGGCTATGGCTTTGTGTGAACCTTCGGGGCTGGTTGCCCAGGGGCTACAGCTGTGCGAAGCAGTGCTGGGCACGCATCCTTACCCTGGCTCTGGGGCGCACAGTGTGCGAGCTGCGGCACTGCCCGCTGCCCTCACCCAGCCGGCGTGGAAAATGTGTCATTTCAACCACCTCGCTGGAGAAATGATGAATTTAGAGAAACGGTTGTGCTTTAGCAGTGCAGAGCCCTCAACCCTGAGTTCATCCCCCGCAAAGTCAGATTACTTGACTTAATATATAATGGCAGTCTTGTGTAAGAGGAGGCGTGCCTGCGCTCCGCGTGCTTCCCGTGTCCCTTGGCCTGCTGCAGAGGCACCGAGACAAGCTGCCCGTTTTGATCCAGCTTTTGGTTTCCTCCGCTCTGCATGAGCGATGGTGTTGGAGTTCAGGTTTGGGCTCATCTGCGAATAAGGGTGACTCATGTGACTTACGGGTCTCTGGAAAATATTTTTTCGGTTTTCTAAAACTGGCTGCTTTTCTGTCTGGGACAAAAAAAAAAATAAATCTTGGCTTTTGGGTGAGTGAGTCCAAGAGTTCTGCTCTTGCGTCTATGCTGTGACATTTCAAATCCTGGGCAAATTAAGGCGAATTGCATGTTTTTTAAAAAAATGAAGAGTTTTCTGGGTTTGTGGTTTTCTTCTTTATTCTCTCCCAATGTGAAGAGTAAAAATCATCTCAGGTAAAAGATATAGTTGATTGCAAGTCTCGGCTTCAAACTGGTTTGTTATTTGTTGATCTCATGTTTATGAGCACAACTTTAAACATAAAATGTGGATGTCTGACTCCCAGAGTCAGCAAGGGAAAATTGAAATTGAGAGGGAGCTGTCAGAGATCAGTGTCCCAGAAACAGCTCCTGCATTAATGGTGATCCTCCAGATCCCTGCTTCATAGCCAGAAATCTTGACCTTTGGGCTCTCTGCAATAGCCTCTCCCCAAACAGGTCCTATAGATGCTTGAAATAAAAATGCAGAAATTGGTAGAGGGCAGGGCTGACTTGGTGGCGTGCCGAGCCCCAGCACGTTTCCCCCTTCCACACGCCACAGAGGGTGGAAACACAACTGAGTACCACAGTCCTCGGAATCCATCTTTTCTCTGGACCACGGCATAGTTTCATATCTATTAGGAGGAGCCCCGGGACCTCTGGCAGTTGGTTTGTGTGCTGGGTGTTTCTGGAGGATGGACTTCTTCCCTGAGCTCTCTTCTGTCCCTTCTGGGCAGGAGGTTGCCTCTTCCTCCTTGGAAATTTCTTGGAGGCAGGAGCTGTGCAGTGTGTCTTTTGGAGGGGCTTTGGCATCATTTCCACACTGTGTACGGGCGGTTAATCATTCACCATGTGCCGCTTATCTGCTTTAGCACGACGCTGATGGGCAGAGCCCAGGACTCTGTCCTCCCACCTCTAAAGATTGCAGGGTGGGAAGCTCGCCCAGCCTGCCCGTGTCCCACTGAAGAGAGCAAGGCCATCGCTGTCACGTGGGCAAAGCTCGATAGTCAGAGGGGTGGCTGGTAGGTAGCTCTGAAACGGGAATTCTGCTCCTGGCTGACTGTGAGCTGAGGATGGGAGTATTTGCTCCCCTTTCCCGGTCAAAAGCTGAGTGTGAGGCTGCCCGCAGGCTCCTCCACCTTGCTGACTTCTCTGGGGTGGTAGGAAAGCAGATGGAGGAAGCGGGTGGTAGGAAACACACCTGGAAGATGGACACAGAAGAGTATCATTAGTTAAACGCTCTGAGTTGTGTTAGGCTGGTGCCCGATCGCTCTTTGGAGCGGATATATTGTCTCTTACCTCTGTCCCACCAACTTTTGTGACCTGTGTAGTTCCTCTGTGCCCCCACTGCAGGCAGTTTGGCCGCTGAGAGACCCAATATTGCAATCCTGGCTCACGTTGCCTGGGCTCAGCGTTCCTGGCTGCTCCCTACCTCTGCACTCCGCCATGTCAAATGAGCAGCGGGGAGATAGGATCAAGGTGTCCTTTTCCCTTGTAGCAAAGGGTTTCTAAATGCTCTGCAAACATTACTGAGCTGAGCGTCACCTGCCCGTGGTGAGACAGAGAGTGGGAGACTCCCTGAGAGCAGCAGGTGTCTGTAAGCATTGAGCAAGGAAAGATGTCAGTTGTTTGATTCTCCCCTCTTGTTTAGCCAGAAAATAGGCAAGTTTTGGGGTTAACCTGCTTCTCCGAGTAGCCGGACTGGCAAGTTTAGCCTCACTTGTATTTGCTACCGTGTAACCCCACCGTAACGTATGCTCTTCAGACCCTGGCAGACTTAGCTCGGCCAAGCAGTGCGCTCTGCTGTGTTTGTTCTCTGCCTTTGGCTGGGGGTCTCCGAGTCCCTCAGAGCAGGTGCCGGCTGATGTTCACTGTCCGTTCGTGAATGAATTTATTCCCATCCCTTCATCACATTCCCTCTCTGCGCAGCTTTGGGGGGGTGCTGTTTCCCTCGCAACCGGGATAAGCTGCAGCTTTTGTGGATCAATAAGTGATACCCATGGAGCTCCTGCATGTGTGCCTGCCCGGAGGCAGGTCTTGCAGTCTCAGGGATGTAACTCTGGGATCAGAGGTGGGTCCTACATTAGAAAGCAAACAAAAAAAACCCCCACCAAACACAAAAAAACCCACCAACAATAGGGGGAAGAGCACAGATTCCTTGCATTGGCATATTGTCAGGCTTATGAAGTACAGGTTTGATTTCATGTCCTGCTGTGCCGTGGAGAGGGAGGGCCTAATATTTAATGAGGTGCCACAGCTCGTTTCAGCAAGCCTCCTTACGGTTTGACTCTTACCAGGTTGCTCGCTCTCGAGTCTCCTGCCTTTTGGGGCAAAGATGAAGAATGTGGCTATATAGGCTTCTCTCTGTCCTTTACGCTGGGCGGCCGCGTGTCCGTTTGCACAGGTGTGAGCACAGCCCGGGAGGCTGCATGGTCCCCCCGCGGCTGCTGCGCTGCCTGTAAGCCAGACCACATCAGATGCAGGCAGTGGGAACCCAAGCCCGGGGAGGCACGGTGAGCGAGCCAGTGACATCTCCATGTTCAACAGCTTATGAAATGTCTTCTTAAAAACATCTTCGTCCCTTCAAACTAAAGGAGAAGTGAGGGGGACTTGGGCTTTCCATCGCACCAGCCTGCAGAGCAGCTCCGCTCCCTGCAGCTCTGCAAATATCTGGGGTGCCAGAAAAAGGATGGAAAAGAAGCTGCAGGTCGTGGCGCCGATGCTTTCGCAGGGGGGAAGGTGCGCCCTCCAAGTGCTGGGTTTGTCTGTGCCGTTCAGCCTGGCTTCTTCCCCTGCTAAATCCCAGCACCCACCCAGCTCTTCCCTGCACCTGTATGGCCTCTGCTCTTCCCACTTAATTTTAGGGTGGGGGGGATGGCCCTTAACACTTGGGGTTTTGTGGGAGCCATTCCTGCTGCAGCCAGACCCCCACAACACTGAGTTGGTGGTGGGGTGTTTTGTTGTTTGTTTGTTGTTGGTTTTTTTGTTTGTGTTTTTTTTTTTTTTTTTTTAATCTCTGTGGGATTCTTATAAATGCCAGATGAGAGGCCTGTGCCAGCTCCCTGGGAAAGGACAACTTGGTAACTATTTCTCCAGGGGTATTACTGCAGGAGGAAGATTCAGTGAGAGTTCGACAGCTTAATATTTTATTTACGGTGTTTATGTTTTAAAAATGCAGGAATGAATGCTGTTTGCCTAAATGGCAGAAAACGATTTTATATTTAATTTGTCCCAGTGGCCCATGTGGTGCATTAAAAAATAAGGAGGGGAAAAAAAAAAAGCAATGGTTTGCAATAATAATATTAATAAAATCCAGTTGGCAACGCTGGCCTTAATTGTTAATCAAAGTGACGAGGTAGCTGCAGCGAGGTCGCTGGGGCTTGGGAAGCGTGGTGGTCTGGGCAGCCTGGGACGGTGTGTGGAGGTGGCGGGGTTGAAACACAGACCCACTGGAGGTGATTTTTTTTTTTTTTTTTTTTCCCCCAGAGCCTTTCCATTAAATAAGTGGGTGAAGCAGCTGGAAGCATTCTTTCACTACGCAGCTGTTTCCACAGTTAGATTTGTCTTCGCATATACAAAGATTTAAAAGCTAAAGATGTAGCAGTGTTTGCTGGAAAGAGAAGCCTTTGCGAGACATCTCAGGTCATTCTTTGCCATGGTGAAACTCGGCCTGGGCGCTTGATGCTGAGGCGGGCAGGTCGTGAGTCACCTGAAAGGCAAGGGGAGATGATCAGGTTTTGTTTCAGCGGTACCGAACTGGGACTGCCCGTGTTGGAGCACTGAAAAATGACTTATCGCTGTTAGAAAAACATGCAGCGTAGCAGAAAGGCAATGACATGAACAGAGGCGAACGTGCTGGGGCTGAAGCAGATGGGTCGGCAGGGGACCCCGGCTCCCCCGTGCCATGCATCCCCTCCCTTCTGCAGGGAAAGCCCTGGCGCAGAGCCTGGCCGGGCAGCATCTCTTTCTTGCTCTCCGCAGGGTACCAGCTGGTTGTTCCTGTCCCACGGCATCTCGGTGACAGTCCCAGCACCTCGTTCTCTTTTTCCTGTGTTAGTGGTGAAGACTGCTCTCTTGTGCTCCCCCAGCCCGATCTGCCAGCTCCTGTACCAGGGCTGTAAGCTCTTTGGGGCTCGTCGTGTCGGTTGTGGCTGCTGTTCTGCCTGTGCAGCGCCTGGTGCTGAGGCTGTGATCTACAGCACGTCCGTACTATTGCATTAAAGGTCAAGACATAACTAAAGCGAGACCCGTGGAGCGGGAGTCAAGCTGACTTACTGACCGAGCTGCAAACTCCGCCTCCTTACAGGCTTCTGTGTCTCAGTTTCCCCAAAGTCTAAAATGGAGATTTTTATCTGCTTCACAGGGCTTTTGGGAGGCTTAGCTTGCAAGTTTTGCGAAGGGCTGGAGATGAGATAACCTTAGCAAAACATTTGGTTGAGTTTACCCTTTGTACGTGTTTGAACCAAGAACGGGATTAGCAGAAATGCAGCAGGTCAGGGATGATCTGCTGCAAGAGGAAGATGTCAAAGGTGCAGCACGGTGAGCTCTGTTCCTGAGCAACAGGATTTATAAGGAAAGGCTGCGTCCTACCTGCCTCTGTCTCTCACTGGATTTTTATATGCACATATTCCTGCAACTAATAAAAGTGATAAAGGACAGGAGCTGGACTGTCCTCATCAGATTTCCAGGTCCACATTGTGCTTGTGGCTGTGGAGACACTGAGATATATAGGAGTACATTTAAAAAAAAAGAAAAAGAAAAGTGGTCTCTTGGGCCCCATCATTGCAGAGAAATTACCCATGTTGTGATGTGCTTTGAGCATATGGGTAATTTCTCGACAGGCAGCTGCGTGCTCTTTCTGGAGCCGCTTCAGGGGCATCATCTCCACAGAGACCTGCTCCAGCTCCTCCTGTGGTGGCAGCGGAGGCCCAGCAGCACCCTTGGCGTGTCACCTCTGTGCTGTCCCAGGACAGGAATGAGGCGGCCGCGTGGGGCTGCCCCTGGGCAGGGAAGCTGTTTTAGCCAGGCTGATGGTGCGTGGTTGGTCGCCCTGCCATGATGGAGCTGCAGGGTTGATCTTTGCAGTCCAGGCTCCAAGGCTGCCACGGGCTGCCACGGTCAGGCTGGGTTAATGCTCTGACTTCTGACTCTGTTGTAGCATGGACACTGATGACACTTGGCTAAAGCTGTAGAAAATTATCTACTTTAACCTCTTGTTTTCTTTCTCCAACTTTCCAAATGTTTCATCTTTGAAGCTGAAACGTGGTCCTTGTGAGGAGGCTTTGTTTTGAAGTAGCAAAGAGGGAAAAAAAAGCAACTGCGCTGAAACATGCATCAACCATTTTGTGGGACGAGGAAAAAAAAAAAGAAATATTTTTCTTGACGACTTTATTTTGGACAGGCTGAATCCTGAAACCGCCGGGTCTTGGCTGGAAAAGTGCTCTTACCCAATGAAGATATCTTCAGAGGTTCTCTGAAAAAGTCTTCCTGCAGGACAAAATTGGAGAACACTGATGTTTTCCATCTGCTCGCATGCTGAGTGCCCCAAACAAAGTATTTGGTGCCAGAGGGTGTCATGCTTAGTAATGCCATGCTGTACCTTTGTGCCTTTTGGTAGGAAGCATGCAGTAAAAAGCCTAATAAATGAGGAAAAGCTCGTCAGAGCCGCAAAAAGCGGTGCAGCTCCTTGGGTAACTGGTGAGTTAGTCTCCGAGCGCGGGAACAGGGATACGGTAGCAGTGCAGATGGGAGCCATCACAGCCACACAACGAAGTTAAAACAATTCTGCACTCCCTGTGTAGTTTTCCAAAGTAATTTTAAATTGTAAAAATTAATAGTAAAGTGTCTGAGTGAGGAAATGTGAACGTTGCAAGTGCTCGCTGCAGACTGCATCACTCCACAGTGATGTGATCATGCTGTAATTCCCAAGTGCTATACTACGTATGTGTTGTTGTTTTTGTGTTTTTTTTTTTTTTTTTTCCCTTTGTACCTTTCTAGGAGACATTTTGGATCTAGTTGCATGGTAGGAATTACCATCTACATCAGGCTGCTCATGGAGTAGGCTTTATGTTTCCCAACCTTCCGGCGTGTCACAATTTGACTAGAAGTAACTTTTTATGCCTAAAGGTAGGGCACAGCCTCCCAAAGTGATCTCTGGGTGGGCTGACAGGAGCAGTGACAAACAAGTAGGGCATAACCCTGTCCCTGGCATCGGGATGCTGAGTTGCCACATCCCTGCTGGTCCTACACTTGCTTCTGTGATGCTAAGGCTCTTGGTTTTGTGTTCGGGAACAGCAGAGCCGGCTCCCCTGGCAGTACCAGATGCAGGCTGGGGTGAGCACAGTCATGTTTCTCCCCTCACTTGGAGTGCAATGTGGTGTTTATACTGAGCTTGGGTTGGCAGCAGAAGGATGGATGCTCTGCGATGAGGTAACCCTTTCAAAAAAATCTGTTGGAGCAAATCTGAGCAAACTTGCGTCTGTGTGCATCCTCTCTGCGTTTGGGTGGTCTAAGTCTGGCTGTGCTGTGCCCTGGGATGCCCCATTGCTGCACCGTGCCCGCTAGCTGAGCAGCCCTGGGGGGCATTTCCAGTCCGTGCTGGGAAGACTGGACCACACTGGTTGGGCACTCCCAAAGAAATTTTGGGAAGGGCTGAGAAATCGGTGTTCCTTGAGGACTAGCTGTGGGCAGCACAGAGGGACCGTCGCGTCAGGCAGTGACGAGATGCGGTCAAGTGAGGTCTAGCCTTGGAGAGGCTGCCCAAGCACCTATCAAAAGCTCCCTTTGGCTGAGCCTGAAAAGGTTTTAAGTCAGCGGATGGACTGCTGGCTTGGGTCAGGTTCTTGAACAGACACAAATCTCATGCTGGGTGTTAGGCGAGCCAGGAGGAGGTGGTTTACGGTGAAAGTAAACAACGCTGTCCTTACAGCGCAGGATACAGATTGAGTCACATTGGGTAGTAGGGAAAATCTGCTGATATGCCTGTATGGCTTGGATTACAGCATTATTACAAATAATTATTGATTGTAAATTATTTACTCATTGATTTTCTTGGGCTCAAAGCCTCACCTTCAAGAAAGATGTGCTGGAGTTGAAGCAAGACATGGTGGGATGATGTAAATGGTTGTGCTTGGCAGGGCTAATATGAAAAATAGGTTATTTATTTGCTACATTCTTCTTCCTGCTGCTGTTCAGCTGTTTAATGGTGCAGCTCTGCCCTGTGTGGTTGGTACCACTCTGACCTTTGCTGCCCCTTGCACCTGTGAATCAAGGGGGTACCTGAGTGCTCCTGCCACCCCCATGGCTTTGGACGCTTTAGTCTCGGCATGGCAATGAGTCCTCTTGCCCACTGCCAGCACCCTCGGGGCAGTGGGTCTCACCAACTCTTGCTTGTGCTTCCTCGCCGAGGAGTTGGCAGGGACAGTGTACTGCGGGGACGTTGTTAGAGGCGTATGATATGTGCAAAGCTGAGTCCTTTAAATCTTGGTGCCCTAGTTAACGGAGATTTAGTCCTCCCAACCTGTCACAGCCCATCTCATTTTTCCTCTTCTTTCTTTTTAGTTAGAGGATTATAATTATCGCATTGAGCTTACAGGGGATCGGAATGCTCTGTATCTTTCTTCTGGCTTTCCCCAATATCTCCTAAGAGACATCATAAAGAAGGGCCAGGAATGGATGAACAGGTATTAGCAGCACTATAAGTGCTGAAGAAGGGGTGAGAAAATTCTCCCTAACATGTCACGCCTGCCTTCGGGATGCTCTGTGGCCTCCTGAACTGTGGCAGTTCCCTGACACCCTGGCGTTACTCCGTGTCCCAGATCGCCTGGTGTGCAGGAGCAGGGGCTCCTGGCAGTCACTTGGGCAGGAGCAGCAGGTGCAGGAGGGAGGGGAGAGTGTGGGAACTGAGCGTATGAAGGGATCTCCTTATTCTTCTGTGCCTCCTGTACCTTAGGAGCCTGGTAAAGCAGTATTCTAGTTCCCCAGCTCACGAGTGCGCAAAAGGAACGTGTTGCTGCCCATGGGTTGCACGTTCAGAAACCCCAGCATGCATATGCGCTCAGTTCCTTCAGCTGGTCTTCAGCAGAATCAAAAACTGTAACATCTAAAGTTTAAATGAAATATCTGGACTTTTCTTGGGGGTGGTGGGTGAGTGGTGCTATTCACCATGGAAGAATCCTTCAGAGCATTAGAAAGCAGAAATGCATGGTGACCATTTGAGCTCCCTCATTTATACAGCAATGAATCTAAGAAATTAGGAAATAATGCAGCGCACAGCATTTATTAAATGTCCAGGAATTTACTAAACCAAGTCTTGTGACAGATTCATTAAGGCTAAGTAAATTTTGAGGATCCACGTTGCATCATCAATTTTCTTGTCTAACTTTCTATTAATGCTTTTATAATTCCACTAGAAATACATCTCCCACTGCTAGATTTAACTTGCTGGCCCTGTGTGAAGCTTTAATTGTGGTCCACACGGTTCTCTGCGGCAAGGACAGCCATGAAGCATGTGGCCAGAACGTTATTTTGAATCATTAAAGACAATTCATATCTTTCCAGTCTTGAGTAGGTGAATTGAATTTGAACAGAAAATATTGCTATTTAGATCAGAATTTGCTTTAAGATATCAGTTTAGTATTTTTCTCCCCAAGATAAATTCCCGTATCATTGTCATTGTCCCATATCTGATGTGTGTAAATTTAGGTGCATTTTGGTCATTGCCTGTCAGTTGGTGGCCCTTTGAGAGTCGGATGCTGCTTAGGCTGGGATGGGCTCAGCACTTTTGCAACGTAGGGTTCAGATCCGCACCGGGTCGCGATGGGGGTGACTCCAGCCATTACCTGGGTCTGCTTGGCAAGAGCTGGGTGAGTGCTGGCAGTGTGCTTTGGGTTCAGGTGCAAAAGGAGAGAAGCTGGTCTCCATGAAAACTCAGCTGGCTCCAGCAGCTGCCAGCCTTTCCCCTGCCCTGGCTGTAACTCCGTATGCCAGGGGAGCGCATCGCCTGGCTCACAGCTGGATGTGTATCTCCGTAGCAGGCTCTTCCTGTGCACGAGGGACTTGTTTTGGTGCTCATCTGGGATGGGAGAGCGAGGCAGGGCAACTTGTTGAATAATAGGGGCTGTTAGGAGCAGCTGCAAGCCTCCGTGGAGTTACCAGTTGCCTTGCCATCCCTTTCTGAGCAATTTGCACATCAGAACTACGCAGCCTGAGATCTCCCATACATCTTGCTCCTAGTCCAGACCTCACATACAGCCTGTGCTGCTGGGTCCCTCCTGATAGCCTGCACATCCTTCCTCATGGGGGTGTTTGGGCGTCCAGACCTGGGGCTCTTCTGTGCAAGATGAAATGTGAACTGAAAAGACGACCTTTGTCCCGTGGAGTTTATAATAAGTAAGATAAAGACCTGGGGAGAGAAAACGTTCGTCCCCCCATTTCCCTGATGTAGGCCTGAGTTTAAGCCTCAATTTCTGCTGAAAGGAAGAAAAGAAAAAAAAAAAAGTATGTTCGTTATTCAGATCTGCTAACCTGGTTATTAACTCTGATTAAAAGACCAGTGAAGCCAAGACAGCTTGGATATTAACTGCGTACCAACATGAATTCAGAGAACTTTGCACGGGATTCAAGCTACTACCCCAGAGACAATTGAAACTCCTGTGGTAGCTGCTGTTGTAACTGACTGTGTACCTCATTCTTGTTAGGGTTTCACTTGCCGTGGTGGTTTGGATCACCTCCTCACCCTTTAATTTCCATGTGGTCAACAATGGGTTGGCCACTTAAAAACCGTTTTGGTACTTCCCATAAACGAAGGGGGCTGAGATAGCTTGGGGGGAATAAATTTTGCCCATGTCTGGGGAGGTTGAGAGCTTTCCACCCTCTCAATTACCCAGGTTTTGGTGCGTGGTTTTTTTTCTGCATGTTCCTTTGGGGGAAGAAGCAGCATTTGAGGATAAGCCATTGGGAGCCGGAGCGGGGGGACAGGTTAGAAAAAGCTTCTGAATGATTCTTGTATGCGCAAATGTTAATCATTAAACCTGTTACCGCTTAACAGCGTGACTTCTTGTCATGATAAGCTGCCCCTCCAGGCTGACCAGGAATAAATCTCAGGGTGTTTCCTGAGCTCTGGGAGCTGGATTTCAGCCTGTCCCACCTCAGCCCTAATACTGAACAGTGTTTAAACACTCCTTAGTGGGCTGTGGTGGCAACCCACATGGCAGTGGGGTTCCTTGGGGCTGCTGCTGCTTCCACAGTCTTAACTCTGTCTTTGGAGAGTTAAATTCTCAAACTTATCAGGGTAAAGTGAGGTTCCCCATGTCTTGTTGTTTTTGATGCTGAGTGACATCCGTAACCAGCGTCTGGATTCTCGTTCTGTGCTCAGAGCAGTAGCCTGTGTGATTTGCTCTTCTTGGGGGGGGAAAAAAACACTGTAGGCACTTTAATCATTCTCTCTGCAGAAAAAAGAGTGTTTGCATCTGGGAAACACGCTCCTGGCATTTGTAGTACGTATTCATTTTTCGTCTTGCTACCAAGTTCTTAAAGCAGATAGATAACAGCAACGTGAGTGCCTGCATGCTGAAACACTTATATTCCTGTCCCGTGGCAGAAGTTGTAATGGGCAACACCATCTGACTGGGCATATGGCCTTTTTGCCATGAGTTATTAATAGTCACATGCAAACACAAGCAGCAGCATCTGCTTTTGTAGGAGCAGAATTTTACAAGGATGAATTCAGCTAGTTGTACTCATTTCCCCTGAAAACTGGAGTCTGAATGTAGGACATCCACTGCTGCGGATGTTGAGAAGGGGTAGGTGGCTAATTCAGGCTCTAGCAGTCTGGATGACATCAGTTGGATGATGAAAAGTTGTAAATGGATGACTAGGCCTTTACCCCTGTTGTTTTGGCCAGTGTTATTGGGTAATATTTGTTGCTAGTAATTCTGTAATGCAGGCGGGGGAAACTTAGCAGTATAAGGTGTGAGGGCTCTGGGGTACAGCCTGCAGCGGAGCTGGATAACCCGCTCTGTGAGGCACGCTGGAGACCTTCTCTCCTGATCAGAGAGGTGAGGAGCAATGTTTCTGGGGCAGCAACAATATGCCACCTCAAGAAGGCTCCTAAGAGCCACAAGCGACTCCAAGCCCCTAGGGAAGTCTGTCCCATTTGACATAGACTTGCTATTGCTTCTTGAAGGTCTCCATATGGCACTATGGGATTGGGACAGAATTGTCTCTTCAGAGTGGCACTTTGCACTGTAGGCAGAAATGGGCTTTTTGGAGTTACTTGGGGGGGGGGGAAAAAAAGGCCAAAATAGACTGAAAACCCTGATGATCTAAAGGAAATACCTTTTTTTCCTGAGAAGGGAGGGGGGAAATCCCCACCTGTTTGGTAGCGCTGCTCCGGCTCCCTGTAGGCTGCACTTCCAGAAGAACTATTTGCAGTTCTCCTGCCAGTTCAGTACCTCCAGCATTACCAAAGCACGTGTGAAAAGCAGCTCTGTGGGAATGTCTTCAATGTCATTTAGAGGGCAGCTCAGCTCTCTGTCCTCCAGACACACTCTGAATCTGGCAAGGAGACAAGTACTTATACTGTGCTTTAGTAAGTCTTGGCCTAAAAGAACTTGTTGCTGTGCATTTCTCAAAAATTTGTTAATTTAAAAAAAAAAATCTCTCTTAGTTTTTCATTAGATTGATTTGGAGCATTTCTGAGAGTGTGAACAGCAGTGTGCTCCTTGGTTTGCTGAAGTAGTTACGTGAACTTGGAGGAGCTTCCTTTGTACTCCCTGTGGATGAGAGAGACATGAAGAGGCCTGGGGCGCAAGAACTTTCGTCTTTAGTATATGTTCCTAGTGTAGGGTGGGTGTGGAAGTATTCAAATATATTTAAAACACTTGAATGTTTGCTGAAATGTGGCATCTTAATCTTGTCTTTCTTACCTTGTTGCTTCAACTATTTGAGTTTATTAGGAAAAAAGATGTGTTTTTTTTGTATTTCCTCTTTACACGTATAGTGGTGTTTCCATCAGTCATGGAAAGCGGAGATGTTGAAATAACTGTATCATCCAGGCAGCCTCCCTGCAGATGCTGACTGCCTCCTGTAGTAACGGCCCACACCATCTCTTGGAGCCCCTTGCTTGTTAAGGGACGTACAGAAACCATCCAATAGCTCTTCCTTCCCTCCATCCTCTTAAATAGGTTGACAATATAATATGCAGGATGCATGGCGCTGTGGTTTTAGTCTGTACTGAGCCAGATTGGATGCTTAAGGTCCAAAACTAGAAAGAAAGATTATCTAAGGATGCTGGGATTATAGAGTAGGATTCAATGTCACTGGGCTGGAGCTGGCTGCTCCTTGCTATAGAAGGAGAGCTCGACAACATCCCCTCCTTTGAAGATGATTTGGGAGGAGAGGACTGCTGTTAGAGAGGCTTGTCTGCTCCTCCAGAGCTGATTTAAGAGCCTGCCTCCCATTCAGACAAGGGAAATGCTATCAGTGGAATTTTTCCTAGTGTATTAAGTGGCCTGGCTGTATGTCATAGCCTAATGGTGTTACCATAGAGAGCAGCGGATAGAAGATGATTTTCTTTGAACCTTTTCTTTGCTGCCTGGGAAAGGGGCTGCTCCCATCTGATTCAGCTGCTAGGCAGCCAGACTTCTCTCTGCTGGTCAATAAACAAACTGCTGTTTTATGCACCAGAAACTGGGGTACTGGCTGCTACAGTTATGACTTAGTTTCTAATGTCAGATTAGTTGGGACTTGGATATTGCACCAAGCCAAGGATCAATCTACTAAAGATGTACAGGCTGAAAGTGAATCCATATTTCTACGTTAAACAGATTTGCAGCAGTATCTGTTCTGCCCAATGATTTTTACAGGGGAAACAGTCCAGAAACAGTAAGACTGAGACACTTCAATTGGTACTTTTGGTAATAAACATTTTTTGTGTTGACACGTCTGGTTCACTTGACTCTTCAGAAATGCGGTAAGTGCTTAAGCATCTTCTGTTATGGATCAAGAGTCTGAGGGAGGCTTAGTAAGGTTAAAGTCTTGATTTACACTGATTGCTCAGGCTCCGTTGACTTTCTCTTTGAACGTCTTTTTCCCACTGGGCATTTGACTGACATCCCTTTCCCTAAGGCTTCAGTGCATGTGCAAATAGGCACGGCTATTTTGCAGGGAGGGGAGGTGGATCAAGGAAAAGCAAGCTGAATACACCCCGCTGATGCACACACAGTGTCAGCAGGCTTTGCCCCCCAAGGATGATGCTTCTCCTTTTGAGGTGTCTTTGGGATGAAGCATCAGGAGTGCTCAGGTGTCTGCAAGTGTGACATCTTGCAGTGCTGCAAGGTGAAGGCCCTTGTAACGAGCGGCTCGAATGAGGCAAACAGTAAGGAGTTGTCCAGGGCTTGTTCATTGGCTCCTGCCTAGCAGAAAGAAAAGTGCCACTCTGTCACCTAGCTGTGCAACTGAATGTTATCCTTGAACTGAGCTGAGTTCCTGGTTAAAATAAAATCCCGCGGGTGAGACGCATGCCATTTGCACAGGGTTCTTAATTAGAAGAATTCGTCATAAACACAGGCATCTTTCTCTTGTTAATGTGGCAGGGGATAGAGATTAATTACATCAGCAGAAATAAGTCTGTTGTTGTTTACTGTTTCTATGAAATGTGTCAGTCCTTGGTGTCTGCAGACAGAGATGAGGTTCCATATGATAATTGCTGTGCTGCCACTATTATGCTTTAAATTCTTTAATGAATTACTGACTTTGGAGTTGAGGTCACTCCACGAGGCTTGCTATCTGCTCATCAGGAGATGCTTAAAACTTAAAACTTCAAGATCTGCAGTGATAAAGGGGGAAAATTACGGCATTTTAGATTTTTAATAGCAACCTTCTACTAAAGTATCCATGTTCTCCGTTCCCATACTGCCACCAGCAAAGGACGGGATAGAGGGCAAGGAGGTAATTTACTGTGATAATTTCAAAATTAAGAGCTTAGTTTGAGGCACAAGCAGATCTTGCATCCTGCTTCTCTGCCCTCTGTCCTCCCATCCCTTCCAGTTCAGCTGGCCAAGGGATGCCGTTTTGAAAAATGTCTGAAAAAGAAGCGTCTGGCTGTGCAGGGTTCAAGAACTGGAGATTAAAATTGCTTATGGAGTTCTTCTATGTGAAAGCTAGCTTCC
The DNA here is from genome assembly GCF_964199755.1 of Larus michahellis. NCBI lineage: Eukaryota > Metazoa > Chordata > Aves > Charadriiformes > Laridae > Larus > Larus michahellis. The sequence continues at coordinate 53,611,281 of NC_133899.1, read as the reverse complement.
AGCACCAACGATTAATTGCTTACATTCAGGGTTTTTAAGGGTCCATGTCTCTCACAGAGAATAATGCAAGAATGGCTTGACGGCTCCGAAGCATGTAAGCATCATTTAAAATGATTGCCGGTGGGGTGCAGCAGGACTCTCCTCTGAAGGTAGTGGGAACAATTAGACCACTGGAGAGTTGGTTTTGGTGGGTTTTTTTGACCAATAACCCCCATCTATCTCCTCAGGGAAATTTTCCTTTAGCTGGTTTGTCTCCTTTCTTCCTCCCCGGATGGGTATCATGCTATAAACAGATTGCTGAGGAGAATTGCTTCCTTCCCCTGCCTAAAAAGGAAGCAAACGTATGGAAGCTGTCTCACAGAGACAAATTTTGGGTCCTCTTTTAACTTGGCAAAGAGTTTGCTGTCACCCCAGGAGCCTTGAGGAGCAAGGACAGTGTGGTAGGCAAAGGCAGAAAGGGACGCTGACATAGATGGGTTATAGGAAGAACGGATAAAGTGTGTTTTGAGGAGAGCAGTGTTGTAGCAGCTGGGTACACACCTGTAGTGTACTGGGCCAGATCCCACTCTGGCTCTCACAGTAGGTAAAAGTTGTGATTTTTCAGCTGCTTCTGTCCTCTAAGCACAAAAGCGAGGAGGTCCGTGGTATTACTAGAGAGGAGACGAGTGTTTGTCCATGTGTTTAATTAAGACCTGCTCTTCGGTGAGTGCTTTATTGCGGATGCGCTCTGCACACTTCTTGTGCTTTTCCTTTGGGATTAAAGTGTTAAGAAATCTTCATCCCCTTGTCTTCTGTACTCTCGTGTCATGAGTTAGGGATGAAAGTGCTTCCTCTGCCAAATATGATCTGATGGAAGGCCTTGCCTTGAAGATTTATTTCAGTATGAGGTTTTTCAAGTTTAAGTGGACATTAAGTTGGAATTTAAAGAAATATTTCAAAATTAAGGAGGGTTGAACAAGCCTTTCTGCCCGTCCTTGTTCTCAAGCGTGCAGTGCCTATCGCTCTCGGAAGGCGAACAGGCTGTTGTGGAGTTGTTAAGATGCTTGAAGAGTCACGACCTGTGGGCTGTGCTGCCTTCTCTGTTCAGAAAAAAAAAAAATCCAGAACAGTTTCTGTGCAGTTTTTTAAATGTCTGGCTTGCAGTTTGGGGGCCCAGATGTGAATGATTCTAAGATCTGTTGCATGTCTGAGGACGAGAGTTACAGACCCTTAGAAGTTATAAGAATTTAATTGAAGTAGGTAAGAATTTACTGTCAATCCATAACTTATTGGATTCCTCCATGTAAAATCTCCTGTACAGTACTGAGGATTAATTGATTAAACTCTTGTCTAGAAAATTTTATTCTTTAATAGATGAGTAAGGTAAAATTGCCTTACTGGCTCAAAAAAGCATAAAAATAGGAGCTTGAAGTGGCTGTTGCTAGGCAGAGAATACTGTTATCTGTTTTTAATTATAGGACAATATTTTTTTTTTAAAAAAAAAAGTGAATCCAAGTCTTTTGTATCCTTATAGTGAATGGAAGCAATTAATTAAAATAAACACTTTGGGTCTGAGATTTGCAAGGTCTTTCAGATGAAGCACTTGGGTAGACCTGGAAGTAAGCGTGTTATGAAGCTGTTTCCTGCTTTGCAGTTCTCCCTTTGAGCTGAGATGGAAATGAGATGTTAATCACTTCTCAAGGGCTCCACAAGACATTGCTGCGGTTTTGTGAACATCATTGATTGTGTCCTCCAAAAGATCTTGCTGGGGCCGTGCAGCTGAAAGAAGGGATGGACAGCTGTGGTAGCTTGCTGAAAGAAGCAAGAATATTTGATTTACGAGCCTGCGGGTGCTGTTCCTCTTGCTCTGTTAAGGCACTAATCTTATATTTTGCTCTGCAGGTTACCATGAACAACAACTGTGCCATTCGTCCCGATTTTTGCTAGCTACTGGTAGACACAGTGCTTGGGAGGTCATGAAACACAGGAGGAACTAGTTTCACCAAGACATCCTTCCATCTGTCTGCAAACAATGCTTGTATTTCCTTGTGCCTGGGTACTGCCTCCCTTTTGGGCTGTGAAAGAGGCCGAGTACAGCCCCATACTAGCGGGAGATGGGGGCTCTGCTAGGTCATGAGATGCCTGAGGGCAGAGGGGTCATCTTCCAATAACCAGCCGGAGACGACACTGAGGGACACGAGGTGTATTTGGAGGGAGAGTGGGGAGAAACAGGAGGAATGAAAGCCAAGCTGGTCTCCACCAGATGCTGGCTATGGTCCCTGAGGAAAAGCATTATTTTGCTCTGTTGCCACTGATGTTTGTACTCAAGGTTGAAGCACTTGAGCAGAGGTGAAGACACTGTTCTGGGAATGTTTTGCTTCAGATGGGTTGGCTGCAAAAGGAATTCTTCTTGTTAGCCTAGTATTAACTAGGGGCTGTGAGAGGACTGATGACTCTGCTACTTGCCTGGTATCATGGAAGTGTGCAGTGAAGGGTGACGTTGTCATTATCAACTAAAATTGATAGGGAGGGAGTTGTTGAGGGAGTTCCTTTTTCTCTTGGTTTAAAACTTGTTGCTTCACACAGGCTAACATGATGCTCTGGGAAGAGCCTGAAGGGGTAAATGCGTGTTAGAAAACAAAGGACAGGGATGGGTTCTCTATACATGCTTTTCCCACTTGCTGCTTCCCTCCAAAGTTTATCAGTAGTTTGGGAATTGGTTCTGGCATATTGGTCTTGATATTATAATAGGAGTCTGTTCAAGGCATATCTGATGGGTGCGGGAGTGCTTGTGTGTGTGAGCTGTTATCTGTTAAGATGTTATCAGGTTAAAGATGGTTGTTTGCTGGGGTGGTTGCTGCACCCCCAGCTCCAGTTCAGCACTGAGTGGAGGGACTGGGAAGAAAGATGCCATTTGAACTTGCAATCTTCAGTTCAGCTCCGAGGGCTGCAGGAGCAGCTTTGCTGTAAATATCCTTGGAGTTTGAGCCACTGGCCTAAATGCTGGCTCCGTAATCCGGAGAGTGAATAATAACCTGGAGATAGAGAAGTCTCACAGCCTCTGACTCAGTGCATCTAGGTGATGTGGAACGGGGAGAACTTGCAGAGGGCCAGGCAGGATGGATAAAGAAAGTTAATTTGGAGGGGAAGCACATTGCAGTGTGGCAAGGTAGGACCGACTTGTTTCCTTGTGCTTTTTTCTCTGCACTCTAGACTTCAGAGAACAGCATTGATTCAGACATCCCCGTAGACTTTCCTCACTTTCAGATGAGGAAAGAAAGGGACAATAATTGTTTAGGAAACCTGAGGTTTGTCTACGTGCACAGTTTCTGAACAGAGTTGTCTGGGAGATGTGTATGTGTTATTTGTGTGGGTGTATATTGACATCCTTGAGTTTCACGTGGCAGCCCAGCTATGAGCGCATACTGTAATATTTTAATTGTGATAAATTCTGTAGACTCTTTTTCAGTACAGAGGACTTCAATCATCTCTGTACTTAGTTTCCTGTTTTATTTAAAGTAGTAATTCAGATCTAGTGTTTCTCTTACTGCTCTGAGTGGTACAAATTAAATGGTGACAAGCCATTTGACTTCCTGAGCAAAGCCCCTGGACGTCAGAGGGAGGCCTCCCTGTATCTACCAAGGGAACTGGCATATCTACCTGATGAGAGACCAAACCTGATCAGTTTGGCTGGTGCACTTCTGTCCCCACCAAGCAGAGGTCTATTTTGAACACCTAGCTTTAGTTTAAAAGGCCCAGAGCCTTCCTGCAGAAGGGGCTGGTGGCAGGCGGCTCCAGGACCCAGCTGCGTTCCTTCCTCTTGGTTTTCTCTTGTCTGAGCCATTCCTAAGCAGGACTTGGGGCATCCAAGAGCTGGGGACAAGCCAGGTTACAGTCCTGTCCTGTGTGAGGGTGGGTTTGCCCAAGAGTGTGTGCGTCCTCTGATGAAGTCACCAAGGCAGCAGTGACTTGCAGCAGGTAGAGCCCTCTGTAGTTGGAGATGATGTCTGAGCCTTGCAGCAGAGACTCTGCCAGCTAAAACTGGTGAATCACTTTCAACTCCATTGATTAAAACGGCAATAAATGAGCATTTACTTGTGATGGCTAAGTGAAGTTGTAGTACCTCAATCCATGAGATTTTGTTTGATGTTTCAGTGTTCCCAGGTTAATGAGCCTCCTTGAGATACATATTTCTTTTTCTCTTGACACCTATCATCACGTCTCACAGCTGGCACTGTTGGATTTGAACTGAGTGACACTGGTTAATGCAGAGTTGCAAAGTGCTGTTGCATTACCTTCACCATGGTGCGTGGTCTGTGTCAATTGTCTCTCTCCAAGGCAGCCATTTTTGAAGCAGTTCATCACATGCTGCAATTACGCCTTTGCAGAAAGTAAGTGATCTTCCTCACCAAAAAGAAACCGGATTTCTTCCCTAACCTATGATTAAAGGTCACTGGACTTTTTGAAAGATACTCTTCTACTTTTCTTTAACAAAATTACTCATTCTGTTGTTCTGCATGACTGGCATATATAGATCAACGACAGGCCTTTGGCATCCCAGTACAAACCTGCGTACTGCCTGCATTAAGGCCTGATTATTCATTTGCAGGAACAGTACCAGGCAGTTATCCTCTGTGAACCTGCATACAGAAATGGGTAGTGTGCAGTTCCAGCAAATCAGGAGGGTAGCTTTGCAAAAATTGCTCCATTTTATGACGGATGTGCCTTACCAAGATTTCATGCTGTGAGACAGTTTTCAATTGTTTCACTTAACTGCTGTTTTCTAATGAAAAGTGTGCTGCTCAGCTCTTCTGCTCCATTGGTTGCTAAAGGGTCAGCTTTCCTGAATTACCTGAATGTACCAAGTGCCTGGCTCTTTGGGTGGGGGGTGGGGACCAACAATAAAAAAAAAAGCGTCTGGCAGAAGGATACCTTTCTGCTTCTGGAATAATTCCCCCTTGGATATTCTTGACTCTGAACATGACCGTAGTTAACTATATTTGGAGGGGTAAATGCCTGGAAATCAACTTGTTTCATCTTTTCCAGATTCCTTGGAGTAGCTTGTGAATGACATGCTGAAAACCAAGTTGTTGACCAATGTATGTTGATACAGCAGTTCTGGAAAATGCCTTTATGATAGTTGTATTAAGGCTTCTTGTAGATCACTAACAGACCTGGAAGTAGACTCTGGCATTAAAGGAAAAGTCGGCTTTACATTATTTGTGCTGGTCTTGTAAGCTCCTTTTGGCTGAGCTGTTTAGGAAAGAAACTGAAAGTGGATGCTCATAACAATTTGATGATTGTTCTGAGAAAAGTTAATCGCAGGAGCTCCCTCCCCGAGGAGGTAAGGAGGCAGAGTAGCATGGTACTCATCAGCCTGGGTAGGTAGCAGCACTGTGCTGGGTGCGGGCAGCAGAAACGTCTTTGGTGAATGAAGTGGGCAGAGCCCTGCAATTGCAGTGGGGTGTGAGGCAGGAGCTGAGCATCTCCTCTCCGCACCTTGCTCCCAGCTAGCAGGCCCTGCCACATCCGCAACACATTGCGAGTATTTAATTTCCTTCTCATGTAACTGGGAACTGTCTCCATTTGCACTGGATAAGAACCTAGCTTTAAAAAAAAAAAAAAAACCAAACCAAAAGCAACAAAACACACTAAAAATTACTATGGTATTGCTATGGTAACAAACATCTAGAAATGCAGACAGATCTCTCTATCAACAGCAGGCTTAGGCTTTATAGCCTGTGCCCTGGTGGTTGCATATGCCATTAGAGACAGAAATGATGCTGTAAAGGGAAAACAGCAGCAGGTTTATGATACCTTGGGCTCTTTCCAAATATGAGACCTACTGCTCCCTCTGAAGCAGGCTAGGAGCGGTTGCAGGCTGTTGGTAGGCATCTGTCATGGCCTGTTCACTACCCACCCAGGCAATGAGAGATGAGGGGCCAAATGCACTTCACAGCACTGTTATGGCTGAGCAGAAATACCTGATTGGGGGATTGGTGTTGAAATGTCCTGCAATTTGAGTTTAAGAACACCTTGGCCTCTCATCTGGTTTTGGGAGGGCTTTGACTAGTTGGAGAAGACAAATTCATTTTGCATATTGTGTATTATTTGCAGCTTCCAGCAGAACAGTCAATGGCAGGCCTGGGAGAAAGCAAAGGGAGCTCAGCTTCTTCACTGGCATGGTGTTTAGTTGTGTGTGTGATGCTTGTGGGTCTTGCTTTTTTGTCATTCTTTCTTCCCAGTTTCACTCTGTTATGGGCAGCGTTAAAATCCATGAAGAAGGAGAGGAGGTGCTAGCAGCAAAGAGCTTTGAGTTTCTGGCTGAGATGGAGCAGGTTCTTCCAAAGCAGCCCTAAAGCATGGGGTGTCTTGGTAACTCAGATAGCCATCTTCCCCTCCATAAGCATCTCCTGAAAAAATATGGCAGGACTGGGCAATAGGGCAGGAGAAAAAGGGAAGGGCAATTATGGAGGTGCAGGGGACCCTGCTATAATTTTTGAGGCTGATCTTAGGAGAGAAGGCCTGTCCTGAGAAGGCCTGGCTTCGAAGAGGAGAACAGACCTCAAAATGCTGCCTCCTAAAAGAGGTCTTGTTTCCCTGCAGCCCTCCTTGAGGGATGATCCTGAAAGGATCCTGGCATGTGAAAAGGAAGCTGCCTCTTCTACTGCCAGGATTTCTCTGGCTTGCTGCTGTTGTGGCTCCCCTCAGGACCAAGTCACAGGCTGATTTTTGCTGATAACCATTTCTGGCTTCAAATTAGTTGAAGCTACTGAGTGTGAGATATCACTGGTGACTTGATCTGGCCACTTTTGGCATGCCGCTTGTTTCTGTTGTAACTTGCATGTGATTGCAGAGAAGCAAGGGAAGAACTCCAGGGAGCTCAGTCTCCTGCGTCAGGGCACAAGTTCACATCAAGTTATGTGCAGTCATGCCAATTTTAGTGCTGGTACTGGACACGCATGGTAAAACTAGCTTTGCGCTGACACTTATAATTCAGGATTGTCCTCTGTGTTAAGTGCTTGATTCTTCAACCTTAACTATGCCTTTTATTATTGCTTTGAGGTGGAGGTGGCAAAGGAGAGAGCTGGATGAAGTAATATGTATATATATCGACAGACAGTGAAGTGCCCTTCAAGTAAGGTAAATAAGGCCCTGAAGGATGTGCTCCTGTAAAAGTTTGGTACATCTGCTTAAACATCTGTTAATTACAGAGAAATATTGAAAAATGCTGTCCTGGCAATTGGCTGGATCCTGAGCGGTGGACGCTACTCAGTGGGCATGAGAGCTGCTGTGCACACTCTGGCTCGCACCCTGGGGCTGCAGAGGTCTCCGTGGGAGCTGCCTTTGTGCTAATCAAAATTAAGATTGGAACCATTAAATGCATTTTATTCAGTAGGAGGTGCTGCTCTGCTGGAGTTGTGTTCTTCATTGGCGTTGGGTGTGTTGGTGGTCAGACCACCTTCAGCAGTGGCAGGGATAGACTGCTGCTATACAGGACATGTTGGGGGACACACTGCCTGGGTGCTGTCGCTCCGTAGTCCTGCCGCGTTCAGAGTCATTATTTAGAATACCTTTTACATCCGACCAGCTGCAGTAAGAAATGCTTATTCCACACTGCGTAATGCAGACTTACAAGGTAATTCCTCTTTCACGTTCACCTTCTGTCATTTCAGGGTAGGCTTTCCTCATCTTGTTCCCTCTCTAACAGTTCTTTCGAGTTTTTTGATGGTTGGTTTTCTGGTTTGGTTTTTTTAAAAGTTTATTTTGTGATATCTTTGGTGCTGTCTGTCCCCACGCTTGCAGCCACAGCTGTGCTTTTGGTTTTATGACTTTTTTTAAACCTACTTTGAACAAACCTGTCAGCACATTTCCTTTGTTCATGTTTGTTCATCTCCGTGTTCCCTTCTGGAGCCAGAAATGCTAAAACCCAACAGGAGCCAGCTAGAAATGTGAAGAATGTCTCAACATCTTTTTCTATTTGGGAGAAAATGAATTGTGTTACAGACTCCATGTCTCTAACAAGCTGTATTGCATTTAACCTTTACCTCGCCACCACAACCTCCAGCTAGAAATTTATACGTTATTTGTCTTCTGGGTAATGAAGGCTGTTTAACAACATATTGCCATTTTCCAGGGCAAATAAAGATCTGGAAGAAGAGGAAGTTCAGTGTGTTAAACAGCTTAATTTTTCCAATAGATCAAAATAAAATGATGAGTGTGAACGACTGAAAGGTAGTGGGAAAACGGGGGCCTTGATGAGTGCTCTGTGTGTGTTTGTTTCTCTCTGTTTATATTTTTTGTTGTGGCTGAAATCCTGTCCTGCTGATGTCACTGGGAATTTTGCCACTGGATTTCACTAGTAATTTACAGCACACTTAAGACTCTTACATTGTGTTCTTCTGAAGACAAACAACGCCTCTGCACTTCACGCTGCTCGCTGTGGAGAGGAGCAAGCAGAGCTCATCCTCGTGAGCAACCCTGTGGCTTCCATGGAGCTGTGACAGGACTGAATGTATCTAGGTTTTATTTTTCATTCATATTTAGGAAGGTTTCTGAAGGCCCAGGCAAGATTCTTTGACCATCACAGCACCCGTGGCTTTCTGGAGCTGTGCTCTCTTTGGTGAAATAAATCTGTGTGGTGAAAAGTGCACCTCCCCAGTGCTTCTGGGCAATGGGAAGTAGCTGGGCTGTTCCCCTGCCCAAAGACATGTATGGAGTGCACTCAGTCCTACTGTCATACTTTGGAAGAAGAGAATTTAAAAATGTGTATCCAATAGATCTTGAGAAGGGACAACTCTCTTCCTTGGCAGTGTCAGTTATACTCACACAACACTCCTCTGGGAAGCAAACGGTCAGGGGCACAGCCCCAGCTGTCAGAAACAGACACCCACATTTTTCTTATGACGCTTGTGTGAGCTTTTAGTTGGAAAACTTGCTTGCAGAATGGAAACTGCTGAGCTGGTGGCTGGGTTGTGAGACAGCCGGCCAGGGGGCGACGGGGTTGGGGGGGGGTCTGTCAGGAGTGCAGGCTTTGCACAGTGGGAGGAAAGTGGGACCGAACCGCAGGCCTCTGGGAGCTTTCCAAAAATGGGATTTGGGCAAAAACTCACTAGTTGAATATGTGGGGAAAAAATGTCAGACGTATTTTAATAAATGAACTCAAAACCAGGGGTTCCTCTGTCCTGGTTTGAGCGACACAAGATTAATTTCTCTTTCTGTAATTTTACTTTTCAGTAAGGTCTCTTCTAGTGCTTGGGAAAACTGTACTTTTAGACTCTAGTGTCTGAATTTGTGAAAATATTCACCTTATAGCCAGCTATGGTATGTGGGTTTCAAGTTCTCAGTGTTTTTGAGCTAGCCAGGTGCAGGGATGAGGGGGATCGAGGCCTAGGCTGGCCAACAAATTATTTCATACTATGAATGTCGCATTCAATATAGATTAGAAAGGTTGCTGACAAGTTCTCTCTCTTCCACGATGGTGGTGGTCCAGAGAACTTGCCCCGGTGCTGGAGCCCTGAGCCCTTCCCTGCCTCCTGAAGCCACAGCACTCGCAGTGTCCGACACTTGCTGTACACTGTTGGGAGTGCGCATCTTCCCACTGAGAGAATTGGCTGAGTATAATCCTTGTACATTTTATATTGGTATCGGCATCAGTATTGGTTCTTTAGTATTATTGTTAATTATTTAGTCTTATTCTATTAAATCTATTTATATTTCAACCCTTGTGTTTCCTTGTTTTTCCCGATTTCCCCTTCCCGGGTGGGGAGAAGTCATCGGGTGATAGAATAATTGTCTAAATGACAATAAATTGTTGTGGGTTCTTCAAACGATAACATCCCCGAATCTGCGTGCTCAGACTTACGGTTTAGCCAGGCCAAAACCCAGCTATAGCCCAAGGGTTTTGCTAGCAGTGTTGTTGCTGACCACAAGCATTCAAACATTACTTGATTTGAAAATCACGTTTTGTGTTCTTCATGTTCACCTTCTGGGTTTTGAATTTCTACGTATCCACCTCTTTCTCTTCTGCCTTCTATGAAGACAAAAAAAATTACCCTTTCAAAAGAGAAGCTGTGAGTTCTCCTAACAACATTACCCAGGAGCTGCATCTTTACAAGATGATCTTGCAATATGACACTCGCAACAGAACTACGAGCACTGTATGTGGGGAGGCAGACGATGGCTGCCCCTTATATTGGATGGGGACTGGCAGAGTAATGGATTTTAAAGATCCTTGCTGGTCACTACAATCAGTGACTTTCTTTTGCCGCAGTTTGCACCTGCAGAATGAGACGAGCGTCCATGTGAGGGACCGTGCCTGGGGAGAACTGTGTTTCCGTGAGCTGTGGTTTTGGCCATACCTGTCCTGAGTGTATTTCAAGACTGTCAGATGTGTGCATTTTTGTGATGCCCGCTTCAATGGCTGTGCTCTTCCTTATATGCCCAGCTCTTTCTTGGTTGACAGTGATTAAACGTCAGGCTCTTGAGGAGGCCTCTATTAATAACGTGATTGAAGTCTAGAATGAGAGAGGCCTGCATAGCGTTAACACAGGGGTTTTTCATATTTGACAGGCATATATGAGCCCATTTCATGATTCTTCATGGGTATGCACCATCCTTGATTAAATTTGCTATTGGGGAGGTGAATTTAATGCCTTTGCAAATGGAGACCCAAGCAGAAGTGGAGCGCGGCTCTGAGGGTCTTGTCAGTTCAAATTGATTGCTGAGTCCTGGAATTGGAGCAATGCAGTAACTGAAAAATTAATCAATTAAAATGGAATATCATTTGGCTCCTAAACAAAATGCCAATGGCCTGATATACTCAAATCTTCACTGACAAATAGAGGATGAGTTTTTCCACTATTAGAAGACAATGTTGCATGCCGCAGGGCTGAATGCACGGCAGAGAACATATCTGAGTGAACAAGATCTTGTGCAGGACTCATTTTTGTAATAAATCGTGGATGCATGTTCACCATCGCTCTTGTCACTATAGAAAGAGTACCAGTACAGTCTCTGGGGACAGATCTCACGGCTTCAAACCTCCGAAATACAAGTCCGCATTGTGTGCTGAAGGTCATTCTTGAACTTCTCTAAGAAACTAGGTCATGATTCAACAGCGGCACGAGGAATTATATTAAGTCACTTTGTTAAACACTAGTTTGGTTGTTGGTTTACAGACAGGTTGCATTTTCGTGTTGGGCCTGGCTAACTCCCAACCAACGGGTCCTGCCAAGAGCCTTTCTGTGTGATGTTCAAGAGCTAGTGTGGGGAAGAGCTGTGGGAAGCTCATGGTAAATTACCTGACTCATCGAGGTTGCATCCTACCCAGGTGTTATTTCCTGGGACGACGAGCTCTGTCTTGGGGCTGAGGGGCCAGCCTCCAGGAGCAGCATGGTACCCGAACCAGCACGAAGGCTGGAAGGAGTGTGGCTCCCTGAGGCCAGTTTGCCACCTGGCTCAGTCTGCGGGATGTGTGGTGCTTCCCACCTGCCTGGTGCAGCTGTCTGTGAGGGGCTGTAACAGGATCTATCTGATGATTAACATGGTGAGAGAGGAGGGAGTTACTGCTGAATTGGATAATATTCAAAATCATGACTGTTTGAGCAAGACCCACTAACAAAAACATGTTAAGGAAAAAAATCTTTCCTTGCTGGAAGACGGGGAGAAATTCCCATCTCCTGCTGTGGGGCTGGGTTTGTCCCTGGTGGAGGTGTGAAATGTCCTCTTGTCTTCCCGTCTCAGCTGTGCATGTGCACAGTATTTCTGTGGAGCGTGAATGTTCGCTAGTTGCAAAACCATACTATTTTATTCGTAATCTTCTAATCTCCGTTTAAAGCTCTAACTCTTCAGCATGAATGATTAAAAAGGTACTTTAACTTCCCTTCTCTAGCCTTAGCAAAAAGCCCTTACAGCGTGATCTTGAAAGCAAAGCAAATGAGCCCCAAGCTTAAATATAATTAAATATTTTAATGCTTTGGGTGAGCGGTGCCCACTCCTCAGTGCTAGCTGACCCCTGCTCATCTCTTAGGTAACTACTTCACTGCTGACTATGTTAGCAGCTTATGAGGTCTAAAGTTGCTTTCTCTTCTGCAAAAATATCTGTGGCGGCATCTGTCACTCTAGACAGTTGTGATTCACTGGGAGGAAAAGGCTGAATGTAGGTCACTTGAGTTCAAAGGGAACAGATTAGTACATCAGCACAGGAGGCACATACACACATTATGTCTGAGTAGATGGGGGACTGGGCTTACAGAGACACAATTTATGTGACTGATGTGTTTAATGGAGACTGAGACCATCCTCATTTGAACTGTCTTATTGGTTTCATAAGTGCTGCCAGGTAATCATGAGGGCATCATCTGTCTTGATACAGAATGCTATGTCAATCTGTCTGATGCTATAAATCGGGGTTCAGCTAACGTTTAAAAGGCCGCTGAGCATCTAACACTTAGAAGACAGAAAACAAACCATTGTGCCTTTTACTTCTTTGTTTTAATAATTCAAAATCACTTAGAAACCAGGAACATTCTTTACATATTTAAATATCTATGGAGACTGTGATATTTTCCCAGAAGAAAAAGTGCAACTTCGTATAGTGCCTTTCTTTTTTGCTCTGAAGGATCTCAAAGCACGCTTCTTCAAACTGTGTACGTATAACCTTTAGCAGAGGAGTACTCCTATACACAGTAAATAAGCTAGATGGCTTTTGCTAAGGAGGTTTGCTATGTGATACTGAACAGATGTCTGAATGCAGACAGCTTCGTGTCCATGTGACTCTCGGTTCTGTGTACAAAACCTTAATTCACAGAGGAACTCTGCCTCAGCTACCCGTTGGAATCTCTTTCTGACAATGCTGCTGTTTTGGTGGGAGTGCCAGCATGAACTGCCCAGTCCCTTAGGTATTCAAAGAGTGTGCAGTCACGTCTGTCTTCTCCCTGACACCGGATGTTGTCATGGATATTTATGGGTAGAGAGAGGTATGCTTGGAAAACAAGTGCTGTTTCAGGGAAAAACTACCCCACGGGCCTCGCACTCCTCTCTCGTGCTTGTACTCAGTAATTTTGAAGACCATACCCTCACTATTTTTCAGGGGTTTCTCCACATTGTTTTTCTCCCGGAGAGAAATATAAAAGCATAAAGGTTTCTGTCAGCAAAAATGGCTGTGTTCATTTGGCTGTACTTGCCAAATATGGAAAAAATGGCTTTGCTCCAGGGAACGAGATGAAGATGAAACAAACATAGAAGCCAGATGTATGTGTGTCTGGACATGTGGGTGTTTATACAAAATCAATGTATGTGAATGTCATAAATATATTTAAAAAAAATTGTAATATAATTTTTCAAATTTGCATAATGGACATCTGTGTGCATTAGACTTCAAACTGAGGGAAGAAATAGGCCTTGGCATCTGCTTCACCTCATCTGGGGTCTGGTTTTCCAGGCTTCTAGGCAGGCTCATTTCCCTAGAGCTGTTTGGAAGAGTGCCCTTGGGCACCTATCTTTGAAGCCCTTTTGGCTTCCACTGCTTTGCTTTATTCCACGCTCCTAAAAACAAAAGACTAGAAGGATGCCCCAGGGCATCATGTTGCCTCCCTTGAGTTAAGGGCAATGTCTTCCCGCTTCTGGGCAGCTGAGCCAGAAAACACTGCACGATCCAGCCCTTGCTAACTGCTCAAGGTCTTTTCAGTATTACGTAGCCGGGCCAAAGATGGACATACTCATCTCCTGCTATATGTTATATCTATATATCTGTCTTGGCCAGCCGAAGAGCTGGATAGTATCGTGCACCTGTGACACGTGAGGTTGTATAGTAAATGCCAGTTTCTCAAGTTATCGCTTTACAATGAATATAGAACAGGACTGTATTCGGAGGGGAATCCAAGTTGGCATGATTTACACATGGACTGCTAATCTACATGGGGGTGGAGAGTGGTTCGTTCACGCTGAAGCCAGTCACTGCATGTGGAAGCGACTTGTTTGCACGCAGTGCGATGCTGAGCTCATATGACCAGCATGACAGCGAGTACCCCGCACTCCTTAGGGCTGCTGTCTGCAAAATGAATGAGGCTGATGTGTGCTGTAATGCTGGCGCCGGTGCATGGTGGGTTACTTTTGGCTGTCTTCCAGTTGTCAACCCATGCTGCTTTGCATACCTTTGGGACCTGGGCAAAGTGATCCAGATGTGCTTCCTGGAAGCATCCCTCCCTTCTGTAGACAGGGACATGCAGGAAAATCCCACAAGAAGGATGCTTCTCTAAAGAGTTGCTAAAGAGATGACTAAATAGGATCATTAAGCAGAGGCCGCATGGCTGCCTCAGAAACAAGATTGTGCATTCTTAGACATGAAAGCAAGGAGTTGGACCGTGGTAGGACAGACATCACCTTTCCATATCTGAGAAGTTGGATGAAGGTAGTGGTGTGTGAAGCTGTCAGAGAACCACTGCTTGTGATAGGCAGAAATAATAACTTAATTGCTCTTGGGTTTTCTTTGCTGCTCCCCCTGTAAACTTCCCCCACATTGTTTTTCTCTCTTATGTTGCCTACTTTCTTCCCCCTACTTTCTCCCCCAAAAGACCAGCTTGTCAAAACACGGCAAGTCTGTTTGAAAGACTCTTCACGCTAACAACCTATGTCTGCTTGTGACAGACATCATAGGAGAGTGTGATGTTCACCTCATCCAGACTGTAGACAACAACATGGAAAACACTGTGCCATCTTCCATGTCTCTTGGAGGAGGCTCTGAAAGTAATATCCAAAGCTTTATGGGTGTGGGGAGAAAATTGCTGTGGAAACCAAACACACAAAAATAATTGCTTCTCCTGTCTTGCCTTATACAGGATTTCCACCTTTTCAGGCCAGATGCGTGAGGACGCTCTCCTTGTCAACGGCTCAATGCCTGGCAAAACTATGAGGGAAGAAGAGAAGAACAAAATAGAAAACATTTGACTTCCTAGCCATGAGGCAGGGATGGAGACAAAGGGTTTCTCAGGGCTAAAAGAGAAGAGAGCAGAGATGCAGTCTTGCAGAGCCGGCAGAGGATTGCCTCTGCGTGCACAGAAGGCAATAGATGCCAGGAGACGGGAAAAGAATAGGGAGGTGGAGAGGCACCTTGAGCAAGCAGCAGTGCTGGAAAGCAAGGCCCAGCAGAATTTCCCTGCTTCTCACTCCCACCATCCCTTGGTGACTACAGGTCTGTCACAGAGAAACCCTATGAGCTGGCAGCCATGGCCTCTTCTTGGAGGGCATTGAAAATAGCCTCTGCTGGGGGCCCACCACTGGTCTCTCCAGCCCAATTTGGAACTGGCAGCAGGCCTCAAGATTGTCCAGTGCTGATGGCAGTAGAAAATCTCTTGAGACCAGTTAGCTGGTGTGGGAGCTAATCCATTCAAGTTGCTTTACTGCTTCCATTGTGTTACTCCAGTTTGTGCAGGCCACAAACAAAACATTCAGATCGGTCTCTGAGCTACTCTGTCAGCACTTGCACTTCTCGAAGAACGAGATGGTTCTATTTAACTGTGGTAATTTTTATTAACATTTCATAACAGAAGTTCCATAAGAGCATGGTTCCTAAACCACATTTAAAATGCTTTACACAGTTAAACAAAGCATGAATAAAATAGGCCCTCTGCTGTGAGGCACAGTGTTTTCTCTTAAAGTATTTTGAGCGATTTTTCAGAGGAGTATACGGACTATTTCACGAGACACAACAAGAGCCATGTGCACACTAGGATTCCTAAACCCAACTGAAAATGCAACACACCCTCTAAAACAAGTGCTTTTTGCAACAGGCATTCAAGAGATGGTGTCTTGCAAGTTCAGCCCATCAAGATTAGCTCGCTCCCTGGGCAAACAGGATCTTCTGGGAAATTCTTGGCAGTTGCTGCAGCTCTCAGTCCTTCCCTGTTTGTGTTTTGTGCTGTTCAGAGCCCATCCTTGTGCTAGCATATGGGTTACAGAGCTGAGCAGCACCTGCCTCTGTAGCATCCCAAGCACTGCTGTGCTCCCCAGCATCTGATTGCTGCTGCTGGTGGCGGTGCTGTGCTGTCCTGCCGTCTCTGGGACTTGTCTTCAGGTCACTAGGACAGCTTATGGAGCAAGTGGAGTGACCCCACAGAGAAAATTTTCACACTGTGTGGGCCCCAGCAGCTCCACTGTGGTGTACAGAGGTGACTTGGCCCTCGTCTTTGCTCTCAGGGAAGAGGATTTGCTCAGCCAGCAAGGTTGTAGCTCAGCCCAATGGGATGAAGCTGGCTTTGAACCAGTTCGGAGTGGAAACCTCTGCTGAGGGTGGTTGGACCTGTAAGGCCGGTGGGAGGGAGGTGCTGGCAGGGTTGGGGGTCGTGGCAGTATGTGAGGCTGGGGCAGTGGGATAAATCAAAATAAAGAGGGAGGAAGGTTTGGAGAGGTTGTTACTCCTCTTTGTGTCCATATTCATTAGTTAGACCTTCCTGGTCATTTAGTTCTTCCAGGGAAGGATGCTTACGGGGGATACTTGTGATTGATGCTTTTCTGTCCTGGGATTTGACAGAGCTGCCACAATCGTGAAAATTAGCTTAAAACAAAAGAGAAGGGTGGCAGCCCCCTGCTCTGTTTGTTGAACTAGTGGTAAACACATGTAAGAAAGATATGCAAGAGCTGCAAAGTATACGTCTTATCATATAAAACTGCTGTTGGGCTAACTTCACGGTGACTGTAAAAAGAATTGCACTTACCTTTGAGAGTTTTGCGTACCTTACTCTAGTTAAGTAATGATTCCTCGTGACCCCTGGGGTATGCTTATTCTTTTTGAATTTGGCCAAGCCTGCTGATACAAAAAATGTCTTGGGACCCTGAGGTCCCCAGCTGCTCTGGTTTTAGTGTCTGTTTGTACGATGTAGGAGCTAGCGTGTCTGTGCCTGGTGGCAGACAGTGACCGTGCACAGAGGTGAGTGGCACTGTTTGTAGTAGAGTCTTGGTATTTTACAAGTGATCAGGCCTAGAGGAACATCACTGTGCTAGTTGAGAAATGAGCCTCAAGTTTTCATAGAAGTGCCTGGCATTAATTCCTTTCCCTTAACCCCTTGCTTACAAAGTTAATTTCACTACTTAAACAGTTTCTGGTCTCTTGAACCATGTCAAAACACAAATAAGAACATGCTTTCAACAGCAGAAGAGCAACTCAGTCCATTCTGTCACTGAAAGGGAAAAGCATGTGTGGAAATGAGAAACGGTGAAAAGACATCAGAAGGTTTACAGTATTTCCTGAAATTTTGGTATTTGAACTGTGTTGGAGGTCTCAGCAATGTTTGGGACAAACCTTAATTTGTGCAAACTACTTTGCTAATCCCCAGTCTAGACGCTCACATTTCCAGTGCCTATTCATCTTCATTTCTGCTTTCATCTAGCAAAGTTTTTTGGCCTATCACAGACCATCAGTCAGAAGGAACTGGGCTCTTCTGCTCCCATAACTCTTGTTGTTCCTGCCTCAAGCATGGGGATACAGGGTGTGTAGCTGCATAAAGAACTCACAGGTATGAACTATTCTGTTGATGTGGTTAACTCTGCACTCAGCCGTATATACTGTGCCTTTAACATACCCAGAGCTCACATGTGCTTATATTGACTTCTTCCTGAAGGGAGAGGAAAGAGGGGGTGGACATCAGTCTGCCCTTCCTAGAGGGTTTGGCAGGGGACTGACTACTATTTCACAGAGAGCACGTGCTGCTCCTGTCAAGTATGTTTTCAACTAACAGTGGAAAAATGTCTTGTAGTCAAATGTCTATATTCTAGGAAAAGAATCTGATAAAGCAAGTCAGTCCTTAAAGATAAGCTTTATATTTGCTTTGCCAGGCTTGTTCGTAGCTGTCTGGGCTCCACTCAGGATGGTGTTTGCTCTCTTCTCTTTATTGGGCTTTGCCGTTGTGTGCTTTGTGATGAGCTGTAATATCTAGAGCTTTTCTGAGGAGCTTGCTCTTTCTTCCATGTTTTGTATTAGCGCAGCCCTGATGAACTGCAGAGGTCTACGGGGCCTTATTGAATCGTATTTATTGTTTTCAGACTTTTTTTTCCCATTTGTTGAGATAATTTTGAATTCTAATCCTGTTCCCCAATATGTCTGACGCTTTTGATGGATTTCCTATGGATTTGATAAATGTACTCTGTCTCAATATCCAAGGTGCTTATGAAAATACTGAATAGCGCTGGATCCAGAACAAACCCCTAAGACCTGCTGTCACCATAGCCCCTCTGCTCTGACAGTGAACACCTGGTAATTCTGCTCTGACAGTGGGTTTCCAACCAGTTTCACCTATTCTGCATTAGTTTCATCTAGACTGTTATTTCTCTAGCTTGCTAATAACGTCTTACCAGCCCTTATCAAAAACCTTACCAAAGTCAAGATGGTATCTACTGCTGCTCAACACCCTTGAGACTGATTACTCCGTCACAGGAGAAAATTAGGGTGGTTTGACATGGTGTGGTCTTGACAAAACTCAGTTGGCTGCTATTTATTAGCTTGTTATCTTCTTGGTGCTCACAAATCAGTTGTTTGATTACTTGTTGATTACCTGTTGATTAGCTGTCTGCCTGGAAGCTGAAGCTAGGCTCTCTGGCGTATCATCCCCCATATTCTCCCTTTTCCTGTTTGAAGAGAAACTGGCTGAGATAAAAATGAGAAACGTTCTTAACTGACAATTAACTCCCAGTGCTCTTTTACCACTTTTTTAAATTTGATGTGTAAGTAATGCAAGAACTGTAGTATCTAGAGGAGTTGCCCCTAATGGTTCAAGTTTAAATGTGTCACGGCTCTGATGGCACTAATGCGCCTTCCTGTCCCTGCCCTGTCCCTGGGGCTCCCTCCACCCTGCCCACAGCCCGGGACCCCATGTAAGCCCCATGGAGCTCCCTCCACCCTGCCCTCAGCGTGGGACCCCATGTCAGCCCCGTGGGGCTCCCTCCACCCTTCCCATGACCCAGGATCCCAGGTGCTGTCAGCCCCTGCCCCAGCGATGCCGCAGCAGGGCCAGCCTCCACCTCCCCATAACCCTGCCCTGCTTGGCCATGGGCCCTGCCAAGGTGGGCCCACAGCCTGGCCTATCCCCAGAGAGGTGCCCAGTGCGCGCTGGCTGGGTGGTAGGACCGTCCCCAGGCCCTGCCCTGAGTCCTGCCATGGGGAGCCCCCAGCCCTTGCAGTGCCCTGACAAAACGGCTCCTGAGGACTTGTTGCTGCTTCCAGCTTTTTGCACAACGTTCACGGCAATAAAAACCAAAACCAAGCCCATGCGGTGGCAGGGGACAGTGGGGGGCAAACGGCATCCCTTGCAGAGGGGCGGCAGCGCAGAGCAGGATGGAAGCAAATGTATCTGACGAAGTGTGCCTGTGTGAGTCCTGCACTAGGGAAAATCCATAATGTGGCAGCTTGGTGGTGCAGTGGTTGAATAAGTTTCTTTGTGTTTGAACATAGTGGCACTTTTTTCTTTCCTATGAAAAGATGTTTCCCTCATTCTTTTATGGTAAGAAAGGGAAATCTGAGGATCAGGCTGACCTTGGCTGTATTAGGCATAATTTTATGGGCCACCTTCGTTTTATTTCTCACTTCATTCATCTTCTCTCCAAATGGAATAGTCCTAAACTTTAATTTCTCTTCATCCTCCAGTAGCTTTCTGCTAGAGACTGGTTTGACAAAACTTGTGCTGTGGCCACGGCTGCTGAGCTGTCGCTGGTTTCTCATAACAGTGTTCACGATGGTTTCAGTTTTCTCTGTCCCATTTGCAGTGCACTCCATTTGCTGTATTTCCCGTCTCGGTGGACCGAGTGCAGGGTTTCTCTGAGCAGTCCACGGGGATGCTCAGATCTGTAACCTGAGTGGTCACGGTTCATTTGGAATCCATCAATGTGCATGAGTAGTTCAATTTGTTTCTTCTAATGTTCATTATCTTGCACTTGTCTACCGCTGAATTTCATTTGCCAGCTGTCTGGTTCTCCTAGGGCTGTCTGCACTGCAGGGTAGCCCTTCTCAGAGAAAGATGCGGAGATGTTTGTTCTTCTAAGCGCTCTCCTGCTTAAGGCATTGGGTGCGGTGCTTGGTCTCTAGGGTTGTTTCCCAACCCGCTAAGATGGTTCAACCAAAACGCTGTGCGATATTGGGGACCAGTCTGAAACTCCTAAAAGAAGCCTTATAGCGGAGGGAGAAACGTGATCAAGCCTGGTATCAGAGGGTGTCCAAACTATTTTACGCAGAAGGATCTCAAGATCTGGGGATTGTCCAGTGCTTTGGATGAGATGTGAATGTGCCAGACTCTGCCTTTTCCAGCAGTTTTGGGGAACTCCAGCACTTCTTCGTACAAGGCTGGGAGCATTTTATGGTTTCTTTGTGATTTGGTCAATCAAATGGCTACCATAGACAATTTGATGATCTACTTTTATTGTATACACAATCCTGATTGCTTTATAAGCCAATATTTTACAGTTTCTAGGTTGTTTCCAACCAAAATGTCATATCTGAGAGTTCAGTATGGGCTAGAACTGGGCCTGTCCTCTGTCCCAGTGGCCCTAGTGAATGGTCTTCAGTTGCTGGCATTGCGCTGACTCTGTGGCCTAGGGAAGCTAGAGGAAAATTAGGAGAGGAGAGGGATGGCCCAAGTGGTTTTGCTCTTGCGTGGGGCTGGGGACATTTACATGCAGTTTTCAACTTTATCACCGACTTCTGTGAGACTGGGCAAGGCACAACAAGGAACCTGTTAAATCAGCTGCCTCTGTGTTTGTATGCCAAAAGGCTGAAACTGTTTTTTGTCAAAATACTGTGTTTCAGCCACATTGGCTGGAGACTGCTCTCAAACCCATGTTGCCTCGAAGGGTTTCCAGATGCCTGCAGTCTCTCACATTCTGCGTAACAAGTGTTAAAGGGAATTTGGCTCTGCTTGGGCTATCAGGAACAGCAGCTTCCATCCCAAGCTCAGTTGGTAAGGATAGTGAGGCCTGCAATTTTCCTCGGAGAAGGAGTTGTAACACCATTTCTGTGAGGCATTCCTGCTCTCCTTTCCAAACTCTTGCCTGTCCCGCCTTCACCCATACCCGAGCAACTTCCAGATTGTGGCAAACAACCTACCTTAGCGTGTGCATGTCTGAACTTATTACCTGTGTCTCAACATGAGTTGGCTGCTCTCCCTGATGCTCTGATGCTTGTCTCCGCTCTAGATGACAAGGGCTCCCCAAGGAGAGAAGAACAGCCGGAGGGGTTTTGATGAAAAGGCTTACTTGTCCTCAAAGCTGCTGAAGGCCGGAGAAGACCCGTACCGCCAGCATGCTTTTAATCAGCTAGAGAGCGACAAACTCAGCAGCGATCGGCCCATTCGGGACACCAGGCACTACAGGTACCGTGCAGCCCTTGCTCCAAGCCATGGCTGCTGCTCAGTGTGGGGAGTCCATTGACCTCCTGTGCTGTTCTGCGATGTTGACAAAGGGTGGTTTGGGTTTTTCTTCGCCAGCGTTGGTCTGTTACTTCGCTGTATTTCATGGTTAATCTGGAAAGGTCTCAAATGCGCAGAGACCCTTGACTAATTCGGACCCAGCTTGTTGCTTTTCTAGCATCTCCTCTCCCAGGTCCAATCAACATCTGTTTCTTGCAGCACAGACCCTCCGTTGCACCTCAAATTGCTCATCTGACAGTTGGTTTTTGCACAGCTTCCCTCACACTCATGTGTTTTCTCAGCGACCCTCTGTCCTGGCTCCAAGGTACACACCATTGTTGCAGCCTTGCTTTACTCTGGTATTCTTCATCTGCTCTGAAGGTTGCTATTTGGGTATTCCTCACCTCTGAAGCTGGTTTGGTGCCTTCTTTCCAGCCTGAGGATTAACGGTTTGGATGAAGGCTGCTGGGATGGGGATGAAACTAACATGTGACTACAGTGAATATTTCATGGCTTGCAAAGTGCTCATTGTTCTGTCCTTGTTTCACTGGGGGTGAATTTATGCTGCTGACTAAACTCATCTTTAAATCGCTAATAGTGCTCAGGTAACTATGTTGTAGTTTCTGGAGTACAAAAAGATAATGTTGTACCTTGAAAACTGTAGGTTTGACAGTGATAGGATAGTGTAAACCAGCCTACTTCAATGGAGGAAAAAATAGAAAAAAACTAACCATGTCTGAAATGCATGTCTATCCAGGCTGGACCTTACCTAGGCTTGCAAAGCAACACTCCACAGCTGCTGGGAATGGGAAACCAGGCCTCTAACTTGATTGAAACTGTGAAAGGGATGTCGGGAGACATGGAGCTCTGTGAGCCTGCCAGCACTGACAGTCATCAGGGTGCTTTGTGAATGCAAGCAGTTGGGACCTTGGTTGTGAGACGAAAGTCTTGTGCTCCCGTTCCCCAGCATAGTACTCGGGATTGGCTTCCTAGTGACTCAGAGGCAGCGCTGTGTTACTGACAAGTCTCCCTGCCATGCAGAATTGCTGTTTTCTGTTAATCTGCTGTCATGTTCTGGCCTAAAAACAGCTCACTTCAAAGGTGAATAATTGTTTATTTTGGTCTGCGGTAGCATGCAGAGCATGCTTTTTGTGAAAAGCCTTGTCTATGCACTTCAGTCTGAAGAATAACATATATGTGATTCCCTGGAAATGTATGGCCACTTCAGCCCCAGTTTTGCAAGGATTCCCTTCAGCAATGAGGAGTCCAAAGCAGAGTATAATCAGAGCAGATAAACCTATTCCCATGTCCCATTCTTTGCAGAGGTGGCAGTTTGGGAATGAGGGAGCTGTGTTTGAGTATCTTGTCTTTTAACTATATTGAAGTGGTTGCTGGGATGGCAATTTAGGATGAGGGCTTAATTCAGCTGATACAGGTTAGATTGTGGTTTGAGGAAAGCTCATTCTTGTGTCACAAATGGATCTGGCTCCTTGTTTAAGGAGTGAGGGGTCAATAGGTCACCAACGTGTCACTTTTTCTTCAGGCATCCAAGCAGAGCGTGGACATACTTGACTCCACATCCTACAAGCTTCTTCTGACCTAGCACGTGCTGGTTTTTTGATTCAAAGCAAAGAGAGGGCCAACTTTCAAGCACAAACTTTGTCCTTGTCCTCTGTGATGCTGTAATAATGCTGAGATCTCGGGAAGACTTCTCCAAATAACACATGTGCCAATCTCTGCTGCTTTTCCACTTCCTGATGCCTTAAAACATTTTATATGCATTACATCATGGAGTTATTTTGAAACAATAATAAGTGTGGTATGTCTCCTGTCTGGTCTCGGGTTTTCCACTTTAGTCTTTATCAAGGTTTCTTTATATGTTTGAAAATTGCTGTAAGAAGCTGCTGTCCCCTTAATAAAATATTGCAATGAAAAAGTCATAAACCAGTAGGATTGAATGTGATGGCAAAAACAGTAATAGTTTAGTGACAGCCATAAAAAAACAGTAAGTAAATGTAAAAGAACAAGTAATAGCTGTAAGAACTGAATTGTATTCCCTCCCAGGATGGATTCAGTCTTCGCATGGCCTTGAGTTGTTAAAAACACTTGGCCACAATTTCAGGTGTGGGCTCTTCTTCAGGCAGGGAATTAGTGCAGACTGACTTCTGTTTGACACTGGCCGGAAGTTAAGGCTGTGGACAGTCTGGAAGAGCAGAACGGCCCAAATCTGCCATGCCTAATGTCTGCCAGAATTGGATCCAGGGTTCACGTCTGTGAGTTGTTCTCCCCCAAGAATCCTGGTTCTCCACAGGGTATGAGCAGCCCTGGTGCAAGCTGATCCTGAGTTAATCCTTGATTCTGAGTATAAGAATGAATGTATGTACCTGACATTACAAAGTCAGATGAGAAGATGGGAGGAATTGCTTTCCATGACCAGCTGAGGTATTAGTGTTGAACCTCAGCAACTCCCTGATGAAGATCACAGCACTAGCTAGTGTTTTCCTTTCTGTAAAGCCCAGTATCCAAAGAATCTGAAGTGCTTTATACAGCAATGCCTGGGTGTAGCAGCTCTGTGCATCCTTAGCATATGCATGTCCTATGCATGGATAACCAAGATTTTACATGAATCACAGGTGAATCCAGGGACTAGAGTCCACAGAGTTGAACCTTTTGTTCCCCATGAAACCCACGTCCTTTCCTCAGCATGCAGCATCATGAGTTTAGGTATCACATTTTCAAGACTTTGCCTTTCAACAGGCACAGTTCTTTTTAAGCTCTTCCAACCTTGGTGCAGGGGCTGCTGAAGCCTCCCTTGCTGCAGCTCAACCGCGCTGTTTCTGGTTTTAGCATATTCTGCTTTTCTCCTTCAGAAATTATAGGTGCGCTGCTGCGGTGGCTGCTACTGGGTGATGTTTGGCTTACGTTTCTGCTCTCCCCTGTTGTAGGTGCACCTCTGTACGCTATGACACAGACTTGCCAGGCACCAGCCTCATCATCACCTTCCACAACGAGGCGCGCTCCACCCTGCTCCGCACGGTGAAGAGGTGAGTTCAGCAAGGGGTGCTGGGCCCAAACGATGGTGCCCGGTAGGGCACTGCGGGAGGGTTAGGCATTTTCCAGCAGTTAGGCAAGCAGGGTGGCTGCAGTCCCCAAATACTTGTGATCTGCCCTTGAGCTGGCCCACTAGGACAGGTCAGGGGCTTGGATTGGCAGCGTGGGTGTATCTTCAAAGACAGAGCGTATCTGCAGTTAGCCGCTATATAGCCCCAGCGGGGGGAATCGTTGGCAACAGGAAAGGGGCTGCTGGGCCTGTATCTGTGGGTGGGAACTGTCTGTACGAGCTTCGTTTGGAAGAGTGCGGGACCAAAGGGGGCACTGCGTGTCGCTAGATGCAGCTGAGGAAAGGGGCTTAGGAGGGACTGTGTTCCATAAACGGGAATAAGCAGCCAGCTCCATGCTAGGGCTCATCTTGCAGGAGCTGGGTCTGTCTCAGTGAGGGCAGGGGGCACAGCTTGCAAGTTATTCAAACAGAAGATGATGAACTTGAAGTCTCATGGAGACTGAGCCCTTGCAGTCCGAGCAGGTGGTCAGAGTCACTTGCTGGTAAACGGTTGCTGAACCTGATGGTCCACCAGATCCTCCCTGGGGCTTTGTGCACAGACCCTGGTGAACCTGCGGGACACTTACTATCTTGTATTAGTGTCTCCTCATATCTAAGTATCATCATCGGTGGCCAAATCTAACTGAGTAAATAGGTGGCATAGGGCCTGTCAGCATCCCTAGGTAGACAGGAGCATGTGATTATCTGTACTAAAAAACAATGTTCCAGCTGCTCCCTCCCTTCCCCATTGCCCCCCCAGAACCCAGGGAGGCTCTTTTCCTTTTAGTTTTTACACAAAAAATGCCCTCTGCCCTCTCTGACTTATCAAGGCATTTCTCAAAGGGTCTCTGAAACCTGCACACAGGTCCAGGAGCAGCCTGTGGAGGCTGAAGGAAGAATGAATTGTCTGGGTAGAAGGTTGAGCTGATGGTATCACTAACATGGATGCATTATTCATCATCACCGCTTCTTCCCCTGTCAGATCCTGTGGGCTTAGAGAAATGTGCTTTGTGAATAAATAGCAGGCTTTTTCAAGCTGGCCTCATGGCTAGGAGGCTGGATTTCTGTCTGCTGTGTTTGGTGCTGCTGTGCTTCCAGAGAATTGTATATATTGCGTTAACATATTTTGCCTTTTTATCTCTATCGTTTCCTTTTCATTTGAACCATAAAATGAGTTCTACAGAACCACTGTTAAGAAAGTGAGCAGATTTGTTTGGAACCACAGTGCTGCTAGGGCAACGGCAGCAGATTTTCTGCCAGTTACATCATAGGTCAGACAGTAAATGGCTAGATGCTCAGAAACCACGGTAGTAGGGTCCTTAAGAAAATCTCAAGGCAGCCAATCAAGTAGCCAGATGCCATGATAGTTTGTCGTGGTTCTGTTTTACCTTAAACCAGGACATAGTTAAAATGAAGAGAAGAAGACATTAAGAGCAGTAGTAATGCATAGAGAGAGGAATTGATATCCAGATCCTATGGAAGTGATGTGTACTAATTAGCAGATACGAGTTGCCAATGCATTAACAGGCCAGTCTTGCTCAAAGCAAGGTCAACTAGAGTAGGTTACTCAGGGCTGTGCCTGGTCAGTTTTTGATATCTCCAAGGATGAAGACTGTGCAATCTCTCTGAGCATTCTCTTCTCAAGGCTAAACAACCACAGCTCTTTCAGCCTCATCTCGTACATCTGATGCTCCAGTCCCTTAATTATCTTACTGGCCCTTCACTGGGCCTGCTTCAGCCTGTCCCTCTTTTTTGTTGTCCTGGGAAGCCCAGAACTAGACACAGCACTCAAAATGTAGTATTACCAGTCTCTCAGATGTGGTCTCCTGCAGCCCAGACCCCGCAGCAAAGACCTTGAAAAATGGATGACCCATCTGTTCAGATTGGTCCCTGCAATCCTGCTGTCACTGGAGAGGTGCTGTTGTGAGGGACTGGCTGCACTCTGCTGTGAATGGTGGGGCGGATGACATTTCCTCCCAGACCTCTGGCTGCAGCTGGAGTCTTCAGTGCCAGATGGTTTACAGCCAGTGAACATGATTGATTTACTCCTTGCTTACATCAAATATCAGAAGTATCCATGATTTATCCCTGTCTGATGAGGGATCACAAAGGCTGAATTCTTCTTGAGCTCTATGGTATTTGCAGTGTCACACAACCAAGCATTGGCTAGTAGCCTTGTCTTTGAGGCACGGGAAGTTTGACAACTCCACACAGAGGTGAAGACTCAGGTCATGGCTGCACTGTTAGAAGAGGTATGGGGCTGAGTCCCACTTGCAGGATGACACTGATGTTATATAGAGGGAGTTGAAGATTCAGATTTCATGATGCTTTTCAAGGCCGCTTCTGTAACCCGAGAGTCCTGTCTTTCAGCAGAACACATCTGAATGTGCCAGGCTGAGTTACTGCTGTGACTATAATTGTCGCTCAATTCGCATACACAGTCAGTGCACCAAATGCTGTGTAATTATTACTTTGCAGCACTTTGGGGTAAGTGAAGTACCGAAGGGACAGGACTGTTCTGTTCTGTTCTGTTTGGTTTATGACCTGGCTGTGAGTCTGCAGAGGACCACAGTGATACTAAGCAACAGGAGGCATAAAATTGCACTGCCTGCTTACCTCCTGACTAGTCAGGCTTGCAGCCTGTCATTATTTCTATATCCATAAGAGCTTTCTTAAGCCGGGTAGAGCATGATTATTTAGGTAGTTAGAATTAACCATTTGAGATGCACCTGGTGAAAATTAAATATGATTCGACCGTTATACTTTTCCCAAGTTTAGTTATCGTAATTACACTATGGGGATGCTAGAAGAGAAGTGGAGGTGGAAGAGGACAACTGAAGGAAATGAGCGGGACTAAAAGCAAAATTTTCTGTGGCTGAAAGCTTTTTTAGAGTCTCAGTCTTTAGAGGTGAGTAGAATATGTACTACCAGTTGAAGTTTTCATACCTGAGATCTTTGCAAGCCTGGCTGGTGAGTGCCTGAATTTGGACACTCAAAAATCAGCTGTAAAACTTTGGGAAATTCTAGGAAGAAATATATGAAAAGGGTACTGGGATTGAACTAATCTTAAAATAAAACTAGAGAGACCCTAAATGCGCTCCCCTGAGCCAGGTGCCGTCTTACTGTGTTATTCGGACAGCTGTGCAAAGTAACTCAGCTGAGTCGCAACGCTGGTACCAAAAGGTCTTGGGAAGACCCAGGGATGAGACTCCTGCATTGTGATTTATTTCAGTGATCTACATATGGCAGCTGTACGGGCCATATCCTGATCTGCAGACCCTTCTTGCTAACCGCACCTATACGTGTACACACACGGACTTGCACAAGTATCCCTGGCAGCTCGGCAGTTGCCAGGCTCTCCCTGCTGCCCCAGGATCTCTGCTGCTGGGTGGAAGCAGTGGGAGTGATGTGCTGTTGTTGCCACTTGAGGATGGGAGAAGTGTTTGTGTATGAGGGAGAGGGGGCAATAGAGGAGTGACTGTGGGGAGGAGTAACTTCTTTCATCCAACACCCTGTTTCTTGTCCCTCCTGATCTGCAGAGGCAGCACGGGCTGCATGCCTGACTGCTGCTGTGGGTTCCAGCCATTTTACTCCTCTGGCCAAGGTAAAGGCAACAGGCAGCTGGACCTGCTGCCCAGCCTGCAAGCTGCCAGAGGGACCAGGCCAGCGCACCGATAGGCCATGCTGCCCTACATCCTACTGGTCCCATGCAGGGAGTCCTTCAGACAAATTTTGTTGCTTTGTTTTCAGTGTAGAGGGAGACAATTGGTTAAAAATATGCAGCAAGAGACTAAGAAGGGGAGCAGGGAAAAAAATGGGAAATGGGCTATCTACCAGAACCTGTGAACATGCCAGTTCAAATGGCTTGTTGCTGGCATCCTCAGTCCTGCAGGAGATGTGTGTCAGTCAAGAGCTGCTTGCTTGTGTGATGTCTCTTCCTTGTCAGGACATAGCTGTCACTCTCAAACCAGTTACTTGCTTGGCATCCTGTTCTCCCTCAGAAATAACTGTCACTCCAAAGGCATTTTGCATGATTGATGTCAACGCCTGATTAGTCATTAAGCGATACCATCACTTCTGCTGCAGTGACCATTCTTGCAGAAGGGAAAATACTGCCTTATTTTCTGGTCCCTTTCTTCCTCTTTATTTGTGATTTCAGTCAGTATTGTGGGAACTGTTTGTCTTTAGCACAAATGTAAAGGTGAATAGTCCGGCTTTGAGTCAATGGACTTGAACAGATGTCAGTGGTTCAGTGCCTATGCGGAGAGCCTGTATAAATTCTGATTAAAAAGGATGCTGTTGTAATGCTAGAGCACTTGGTATAGCAACTCATTACAACGACAATTTAAATAATGGCAAAAGAGATTATTTTAGAGCAAAGGAAAAAAAAGAGATGCTTCTCTGCTAACATCTGTAATAAACAAGATTATCTATGAGCTGATGAGGGATGGACAGATCAGCAGAGGAAAGAAACTCATTGTCAATGCTGATGTGGTGTCATGCAACAGAGTAAGGACACTGATACTGAGAGAAGGAAGCTGTGAGAAAAGACAAAGGAGGTAGGGAATCCATGAGTTAAGGGGAGAACAGTCTGTGTTTCTGCTGTAAAAGGCAATTGTCATTTGGATTTTGGAATCCTAATAATACATTTTGTTCCTAAAAGTAATAGATTGTCATGCCAGTCTCTGCACCTCATTGGAGGGAAATACTAGGATTACCATGTTCCTTGTTAAAAAGACAGACAAGACAAAGTGCAAAGAAGATTAAGTACCTTTCCCAAGGTTCCATAGCAAATTATTGCAGAGCTGAGAGCAGAACTGGGCATTGAACGATGAGCTGCAAACTCCTTGAGGAGTGTTTTTTCTCTACTGGGGAATCAGTGGACAGGTGAGGAAGAGGGAACAAAGTGTGTGCTTTTTCTTTCCTAGTTATGTTGAGTTGGAAGACCTGAAACTTGCAGAGAAAACGTGAGCACTGCTAATAGTCAGGCTAGTGGGAGAAGGTGTGGAATACTGTTTTACAGCCATTATAGTGCAGGATGCAGCCTGTCTGGGTTGGTTAAGTTTTGCATTGAGTTTGCACAGACAAGAATTTCAGTGCAGGGCAACCTTGTCTGTAAAATATGCATATGATGGCTATGCTGGGAGAAGCTGCACTTATAAATGCAAAGAGGAACATCTCCCACCTCCCACCCCACCATGCTAGAGGATCCAGAGAGGTATGAGCCAAGAGAAGCAAATGAGATTCAGCTTTGAAAAATGCAAGCTCAGTCATCTAGGGACATATAAGCTCAAAATACAAATACTCTCAGAGACACAGGAAGCAGCATAAATCTGAAATAGAGTGGGATGTGATACTGAGCAGCAGAGCAGTCAGGATTTTGCTGTGTGAGACAGCAGAAAACTCCCCCAAACTGAGGAAACTTTGGTTCTGTATGCAAAGCCATCAGTGATGCTACTTAGTAAGATGGTAATTTATTTCTCTACAGCTCCATTCCTGCTATTACTTTTGTTGTCTGTTTCCTGTATAAAACCAAAAAAAAAGGAAAAAAAGCCAACAGTCTTTCTGCAGAATAGCTCAAAATCAGAAGAGTGGGTGCTACTGAAATGAGACAGGTTGCTAGAACCAAGAGGACAGTGTTTACCTCTGTTTTTTTTAATATGAAAGTTTGCATGGCTGTCCTCATCACTGGGGTGACCAAATGCGACTGAGCAATCTTGTTGAAGGCAATGAGGACCCGCCTGTACATAGAGGCATTGGAGGAGGAGGCTTGAAGGGGGAATATGCTGTGTGGCTGTAGTAAAACCAGGGGAGGGACTTGAAGAACATAATGGAAAATTATGTCAAGTGTCTTAAACAAATGAGAGGGACAAAGAGTTCAGAATCAGACTGCTCTGACTCCAGGGTACCAGAGTACATCAACCTCTGAGGAAGGCAGAAGCTTTTATCCCCCCCTCCTTGTGTGTGAAAGCCCCTGTGTCCTGCAGATGGAGTCCCGAGGGTACTGTGGGGTGTGCCGTCACCAGTTTGAGGAAATGGGGGTGCTTTCAGCAAGTGTTGGGGCTGTTTTGAAAGAAAGATAAGTAACAAGCGAAAGAGGAAAATAAAACCCACATCCAGAGTATTGCCAAAGAAAATTGCCTTCCTCCCAAAGAATGGATTTGGTGAGAAAGCCCCAGCAGGCCTCATCTGTGGCATTGAGACAGAGCTCCTTGCTGGGGAAAGTGGCAGCTCTTTCCACTCACAGGCAGCGATGAGCTTTTCTCAGAGCCTGGCAGATGGGAATGGCCTCCTGGCTGCCTCGGGGCGGGTGGTGCTCTCCTCTTTGCCTCTCTGTTTAGAGGCAGAAAGCATGCCACAGCATCCTTTGCTGACTTGCCCCTAGCTGAGTCCCTCAGTCAGCTTCCTGGCTGTGGGTCCTTGTAAAGTCCGGATGAGATATAGTACCTCTCTGCTTGCAGTTTGGCTCCTGCCAAAGAACCCTGGTACAAGGGCAGGGTTACTTCTTCCACATTACTGTGTGTGGAACTACACAGTAGTTCCTGCTGTAATGCATAGCGTAGCAGGTTTGTATCAGTCCTACCATTGTCATTATTATGGCAGCTCACAAAGATTGTCTTTTTCCTCCCTGGGTCTCTGAAGTGTGCTGAACCGCACCCCTCCCAGCCTCATCCAGGAAATCATTTTGGTAGATGACTTCAGCTCAGATCGTAAGTATGGACCTATTTCCCTTGCACTTGTTTCTTCCCTCCTGTTTTCCCTCTTTTTGTTTGCTCTGTTCAGTCCTCACAGAGATGCCCTCTTGTCTGTATGCAAGAGAAAAAGAAAAGAGAGGAAGTTTTTCTGTGTTTAGTTTATGTCCATGCATGGTAGAGGCCAGAGTTTCTTCCTTCTTACTGTTGGGTCTTCCCTTTCTGTCAGCATGGCAGTTTTGGCCAGGTTGCCAATTTCATTATGCAGCATTTTCTGAGCTGTTTAGCCCAGATATGTATGTAACAATGGTGTACATGAGCAGAGTGGGTAATTACAAGAGAGAGCAAGAGGATGCAATGGAGCCTACAGAAAATTGCTCCCTGGGGTCCTGCAGGCAGACTGGGGCAAGACTGTCTGCCTGCCTCCATGTGTCTGGGAACCCAGGTGTCCCTGTGTGTCACGGTTCAGGACATGGAAGGATTATTGCTTTAGGCAGCGACATACCTTCTTCTGCAGCTTGGCACAGGGATGGAGTGTCTTCTGCATGAGTCCCACCAGCCCTGCAGACTGGAGGCTATGGACTCTTTCCATCCATACAGTTGCTCTTCCTCCTGGGTGTTGTGTAGTAGCTGTGAGGTGGTGGGGACAGAAGACTTCTTGCTTCTCCCATGATGTGCGCTAAATTCAAGGACAATCTAGTTGTGTACCACTTGTAATAATTGATAATTACTCCCTCAGAACACTTTACAGATAGCTGAAAATGCCCACCTTGACCTACTGAGGTAAGGAAGTGTTGCTCTTTTGATTTTGTGGCTAAATACTTGTGTAGTTTTGGACAAAAAAAAATTTTAACGGTGGATGCTGAGATTATGGATTTAACTTTCAGAGGGCCTAGAGTGTGATTTGGATAAGGACTGAGCTGTGACTGCCCAGCTGTTTGAGTTGGGTGTTTCTGAGCACCTCCAACAAACAGTCCTAAATGTCCCATATTCGGCATTAGAAATTAAACTCTCAATGGCCAAAGCGTACCAGATCAACACCAATGGACCTCTGGGACCTACTGCACAGGGCTCAGCCAGAAATTCCCATTTAAGCTCCTAAGTAAATGGAAAGATTTTTAAAGAGCCCCATCCTATCACAGCTCTCATTTTTCTCACTGGCAGCTGGATATTTGTGGGTACAGCTATTCCTCTGAGGCACCTGCATGGAGGCACTTTAGTACACGTTTGAGGTCGGACACTTTGCTTTAATGTCTGCCTCAGTTTCTCCAAAGATACAGAGAGTTTCTAAGCTCTGGCACGTAGTTACAGTCAGAGTGATGTGCTCCAATCCTGAAGAGTGAATGACTTTATAAGGATTCTCCTTACCTGGAGTTGTGACTTGGCCTTCCCTTGTAGCAGATGTCCAGCAAAATCTCAGTACTCTGTAATTAAGAGCACCTGCCACTTCACTTGGATGATGCAGCCACTGCCAAAGTGCTCACACAAGAGCAGTATTTCAGATAGCACGTTATCCTGGAGAATGGAAATGCTCCTGCAGGAACATGCACTTCGGCTAATAGCCTTTGCGTTCTCCCCAGTCTGTGGGAAGATTACAGCAGGAAAGAGGAGGTGTGATACATGAAAAGGAACGAGCAATAAACATGGAAACTGGGGTGAACTTGGTGGAGCAAGGAAAAAGAGCCAAGTTAGAAATTGTTATTCCTGTGACCTCTGCTAGGGCAGGAATAGAGAGGGGATAACAGAGAACTAAAGACCCAGTGCTCCTTGGTACAGCTGGGCTGGAGCCGGTAGCTGTTCCTTTCTGTCATCTTGCTTGAGCAATGTAAACGAGGGACTGCAGGAGCTTCTGGCAAGCTGCCAGCGAAGCCCTCGGTTAGGCATCCATGTGTTAATTTAATGGTGTCTCCAAGGAAGTGGGTCACATCCCTGCGGCCTTTATTTAATAAAATGAAGCAGAAACTGCCCCAAGAACTAATGGTGGGAAATGCCCAGACGAGCCGCTGAAGGCAAAGAGAGCGGATGAGATCGCTTTATATGACAAGACTCTGTTTTACTTGGCACTTTGGTGATTTGCAGCCATGGCTCCCTGTGGTCCCTCTGTTTCATCAGTGCTCGGTGCCGCGTTGCCAGCGCATGCCCTGTTGTTCTTGTGAAACGCTGAGCACGGGAGGCCGAAGGCCTGGCTGCTCAGAGTATCAGGAAACACAGGCTTAGCTGTCCGAGGAGGACAGCAAGCAAGCAGTGCTCTTCTGTGCACTCTTTAGACAACAGGATTAAGGCCATCAGGCTGATTAATGTGATGTTAAGTGAAAGCAGAATTTCCCCTCCTGTGGAGACGCAGGAGAACAGATAATTGGAGCTCTCTGTTGAAGCCAAATAGTTCATGCATGTGTGCCAAATGTTGGTTTTTTTCCTTCCCTAAGCTGAGGACTGCCAGCTCCTTACCAAGATCCCAAAAGTCAAGTGTCTACGAAATACCCGGCGAGAAGGTGAGTGTGGAAAGCTTGGTAGGTACAAAGATTTTGCAGATTTTCCCACGTGTCCCCGTTCGCTTGCCAGCTGCTTGCATGTTGTTTCTTATGATTACTGTTTGTTTTTTCAGTATAAGAATTTGGTGTCCTAGTTTGGAGGCTCTGTGGAGGGAGAATCTGGCTTATCAGCCCTCAGGCTTCAGGGCTCTCATTTTGTATTTGAAATAATAAGAAGTGGTGTCCAGAGGCCCTGGCTAGAACAAGGACCGCAGTTTAAGATCTTTATGAATATAGATGCAGATGGAAGTCTTATCCTTTTAAACTCTGAGTGCAAGATAACAAGCCATCTAGGAGATGTGGGAAAGGGAAAAGCAATCATATATCTATCATAAATAGATACAATTAAGGAAAGTTATTTCTCGTATATCTCCTACGTGTGTAAATGGTAATGCTGACTTTCCCAGCTGCTCTTCAGTTTGACTCACATGTGCTGGCTTATTTCTAAACCTGTCAGGGCACAGCAGGCCTGGAGCAAGGATCTGGAAGGGAAGATGAGAGTCACTGCTCAGTTCACAAAGGGCATCCCAGGTATGCCCTTTGTGATGGTCTGTAAGAAAGCATGGAGACATCTGAGAGACAGCTTGACATCTCTGACTGCAGGGCAGAATAAAGGACAAGTGGGAATAAAGCAGATAAGCAGTAAGAACAGCAACAAGCAGGGAGTAGAGCTTGGTCCCATGGAAGTGGTGAGAGAGGCAGCGTGGTGCCCTGATGGGACGGACACTGAGCAGGCAGCAGCAAGCTACCTGTGGGGAGAGCTGTAAGTGAAGGGGGACATCATCAAGGCAGGAACCAGATGAAAGTTCAGTGGTGTGGATGGGAGTCACAGGTTCTTTGTCAGCTGGGAGGGCTCAGCTGACAGCATGTCCTCCAGGGGATGCCCTGCTAACGCTGCTCTCTGCTCCTGACGGAGGTGTGATATAGGAGAACCACCTGCTCTTCTCCACTAATGGCCACACAAAGTATTTTATTTTCTGAAGGAGGCTCAACTGTTTCCCTTCTTAACCTTTCTGTTCCTCTGCTGTCCTTTCCTCATTGTAGGGCTGATTCGCTCTCGGGTGCGAGGGGCTGAAGTGGCTACTGCTGACATCCTCACCTTCTTGGACAGTCACTGTGAAGTTAACAGCGAGTGGCTGCAGCCAATGCTTCAGAGAGTGAAAGAGGTGAGCATCGTCTTCCCCTCTGGAAAGGATGGAGCTGACCTTTCTTGTGCTGGTGGATCCTCTGCCCTCACATGCCA
The DNA here is from genome assembly GCF_964199755.1 of Larus michahellis. Taxonomy (NCBI): domain Eukaryota; kingdom Metazoa; phylum Chordata; class Aves; order Charadriiformes; family Laridae; genus Larus; species Larus michahellis. The sequence continues at coordinate 53,576,347 of NC_133899.1, read as the reverse complement.
TCAGCAGTGCCAGTGAGGACATCATTCCCAGTTACTCCTTGGGCAGGCTGTCACAGAGGAAGGCACAGCCTGAGCTAGATGGGCAAGAGATCCCTGATGGGCTTCTACATTGTCCTGCTAATGTGCCAGGGCAGAAGGTGCTCAGTGATGGGGATGCAACCTTGAATGCTTGAATCACTAACTTTTACCTCAGGTCTCCTGCAGGTGCTGTGCTTCCTAGTCCTGTCCACCTGTACATAGGATAGCCATTTTGGCAGCACACACTGCAACTTTTCCATGGTGGCCACCTCCCTTCTTGCTGCTGGACCCTCCCGTCTGCCTGGTCACTGCCAAAACTTTCCTTCCGTTATGCTCCTGCTGAGCTGCCAAAACACGTCACCTGCATGCAGGTGGCTTCCTAGCACAGAGGAGCTGCCTGTGAGTGCAGAAGTGTCCCTTTGCTGGTTCACTTGGGAAAGGATTAACATGAAGCTGGAAGAGTGAAGATGAGGCAGGAATATCAGCAGCTGTCACCTTGGCTGCGCTGTAGGGCTGGAGGGGGAGATTGATGGCTCTGCTGTAAGAGCAAACTGGGGAGAAGTGATGGGAGGATTCGCAGCCATGCTTGCAAGTGGAAGAGATTGATCCTCTCCTCTAAAAGGAGGATTCCATGTAGTAATGGGCCACACGAGAAGGGGTGGAGGCTCTAATGCTGCCTTGTATTCATGTCTGCTTGGCTTAATATGAAGGAGCAGAAGAAAGTGAAACTTGAGGATTGATGACTTAAAAGCTCCTGCTTTTTATTTCAGCTCAATAAATCCTCCATCTCAGAAGCCCGTAAGTGTTTTCTTTACTGCTGCTCTTTAAGTCAAGCTGCAGCAGCAACAGCATAGGGGTTCCTAAGCAGAGGGGACCTCACTAGTTTCGTCAGGGAAGGATCTAAGTTGCAAAAGCTTGGGTGCTGATGCCAGTATTATTTAGTGAGCAGATTTCAAGTCAGCCTATTTCTGACCTACTTCCTACTTTTCTGATGTGCATCCTAGTTCAGATTTCAGTCTTGGCCTGCCCAGTCCTAGCTCTGGCTGGTTGGAGCAGTGGCTGGAGCACCAGGCTGCCAGGTGGATGCTGGAGGGGGGCTCAGGCTGGGCAGACGTACTCTCGCTGTGCAGCAGTCACAGCACGGAGGGGAATAAACATGAATAATCGCTCTCACTTAGGATGCGCCATCCTGGCCAAGTGCGCTACTGCGGGAGGAACTATTGCAAGGCACAAAATGAAAGTTTTGATAGGAAAGGCATGGAGGCTGGCAGCTGTCCGATAACAAGACACTCTTTCTGGCATTGACAGCTCTCTGTTTCATCATATATTTCAGCTATCACAAGACTTTCTTTAATGCCCTGTCTCATGATGCTGAAAAATTGTTATAATCTCAACTTCTAATTAATAAAAGAATTGCAAAGGAAAACTGTAAATATCTACGCCCCTTAATGCCAGTAAAGTACCCTCAATATCTTAATATTATAATATTAAGGTTTTTTCAGTTTACACTATGATTCTTAAGTGTGGGGTCTTGATTCATAGTACTTGTTAGGAAGATGCTTTATCAGTAGGTTGATCATATCTAGGCTGATGATAATGAGTTAATTCAAGAATGGCTGAGCAGGAGGTATGCTGTCAGTAGGTATCAAATACAAGCATAAAACCTTTGGGACAGTGATTCATGCCCTATGACTTGGGCAGGAAATAAAGAGCTGTTTCTTTGCAGCACTCCTGGGTGTTGGTGTCTCTGGCTCTATTCCCCACATCCACGGCGTGCAGCTGGCTAATACCCTCTGTCTCCATGTTTGGATGTAGCGGCCATGGATCCCTTGCCTGGCTACGAGAACTGCACTGGAGATGTCAGACGAAGATTTACATGTGCAGCTTTGTGTTTTCTGATCTCTGGTAGCTTTGCCAGACATTCAAGAAAAGCCTGACTTTTTTTTTTTCTTTCCCCCTCCCCCGTTCTCTCTCTCCCTCAGGATTATACCCGAGTGGTGAGTCCAATCATTGATGTTATCAGCCTGGATAATTTTGCCTATCTGGCAGCATCAGCAGATCTGAGGGGAGGTGGGTATAATGGCTTGTGTAAGTTAGGCCTGAGGGATGGTGCATGAAAAATAATTGATGTTCTCTTCAGCTTTCTAAGAAAACAGGGTGATCATCTTTCCTGATGGGTTCTCTGTCCTCTTTTTCCTGTAACTAGAAAGTCAGATCTTTTGCAGAGTTAAAACCCAACTAGTGTTTCCCTCTTGAGCTTGCATCACTGTCACAACATTTTGCAATTTCAGGGCTTAGTTAACTGATTAAGCATATCGCCATGCCCTCCCTACACTACATGTACACCGGAGTCTGACAGCCACTTCCAGTTGCTGCGCCTGTCTGCCAGGCTATCTCATGGCATCTTCTGAAAAGCATTTTCACCTTTTTCCTGGCAGCTATTCCTGTGGTCATCCACAGTGCCTGGTGATCTTCTCCCTCTTCTATGGCTGGGGTTCACTGCCGTGCTGCTTGCCTGCCAAAGGCTACTCCTTCTGTGGCTGCGCTTAACCTGTGGCTGCCCTTAACAATGGTATAATGTTAGTGGCTGTGCTGCGCTCAGCTGTCCGCCACAGGCCAACTATAAATACATGGTAGTCTTGAAAGAGGTGATGGTTATGATCCCTTCCAACTCAAACTGTTCTGTGATACTATGATTCTATCTGCAGGCCTTTGTTCCCAGAATACATCACATCCCACAGAGTCCTTTGATTAAAGCCTCATAGCTTTGGCAAACAGGGAAGTGTAAGACTGTCTGGCCAAAATGCAATTACATCTCATGCTGACAACACTGTCCTGAAGATATGGAGTGGAACTGAGCAGAGATCTGTAATGCTAAGGGATGAGGATGCCAAAACAGAAGCTGGTGACTTCTTAGCTACATTAGGATAGACTCTTGCCATTTTGGGTAGGCCACGAGGGAGGTCAGGGAAGGAAAGCAGGGATAGCCTGTGATATAAAGGTGGAGACTATCACTGAAGCTAGTAGAAAAACAGTAACAAAACCTATTTGGTATGTTTCTTTTCTCAGGGTTTGACTGGAGCCTTCACTTTAAGTGGGAACAGATTCCTATAGAGCAGAAGATGTCCAGAACAGACCCAACTCAGTCTATAAGGTAGCTGTCTCTGATGGACTGCGTACAGTCCTCCAAATGCCTTTACTGAGCCTTCACCCGTATGACAAGGAGTGCACAGGGACTGCCTTGCTGAGGACAAAATGCCACAAACTCTTCATGTTATTTTCTGAATGCATTGGGGTCTATATCCTGATTCTGAGAGTATTACTCCCTGGATATTGTAAGAATAGCAATTACAGGCTTGTAGGTGAGCCACCTCTACAAGCCACCTCTTCTATACGTTTGTTTTTGTGGTCTCACTCAACACCCTGAATGCCTCAGAAATCCGTTTGGGTTTTTTTAACTACCTCCATTTTCCAGGTGAAGAATTAAGGAATGAAGCAGCTAAACAGTCACCCAGGAAGTGTGAAGCAGACCTGGGAACTGAATCTTGACTAGTAATTTGGGCACAGAATTATCCTCCCCTCCTAAACGCGCATGTTCGTGGTGGAACAGTTATTGCCAGCCTTGCTGCTGTGTGCATGGCTCTGAGGAATGTAGAACGTGACAAATCCCGATAGAAAAATTCACAGTGCTTGGCTGCACAGGCAGACAGCTCCCTCTTTGTAACATAAAAGTATCATTCAGTTTCTCTGTGTAATACGTGAACCTCTGTTTTGTACTCCAGAAGCAACCATCTTGCTAACAGCAGAGCAGTACATTCAGCAAAGTCTCTCACACTCTGTGTGTTTGGTGAACACAGTCATCAGACAGTGCCCCTGTCATTCCTTTACACTGTATAAATGCAAAAGACACGGACTTACTCATGTAGTGCTTGCAGGGCCATCTAACAAAGGCAGGAGGATGATCTAGTGAGGGGGATCTCAGAAGCCCGCTGCAGGTTCATGTCCCTACTCTACTATATTCCTCATTTAAATGAGATACGATTTGTCAGGCCTGGACAAATTGTCCCCCCTCTAAAATAAAGATGGTAGTTGGTGGTGCTACGTATACGTGTGATCATTTTGTGGTTTCTTTTCCAGAACCCCTGTCATAGCAGGAGGCATCTTTGTGATCAACAAGTCCTGGTTTAACCACCTGGGAAAATATGATACTCAAATGGACATCTGGGGAGGAGAAAATTTTGGTAAGTTTAGGGTGTTTCCGGGGAATGACGCACTAACACAGAACCGCTTCCCAGTCTTCGTCGCCTACCCGAACTCTCCTTTTGAGGGAGATGATTGACATGTAAGGCTAGAGACATGGTCAGGTAATCCCCATGTTGGTCAGAATCATATCGCTGTCAACTGTGTGCAAAGTAAGTAGCGGCTTTTTGCGATCAGGGCTATCACTCTCTTACAGGCACATGCACTATTATACAGGTGCTTCCTCAAGTGAGAAAGAGGAACCTCCTGATATTTAAATTGCTGCTTGTTTTTGGAGAATATTCCTCCGTTCCTCCCTCCTTCACATGACAGACTGTGTTGCCCCAGCTCTGAAGTGGACAGTCACTCCTATGCTCTCTTCTTATACCTGCGCCTCTTTCCCAGATAAGTCTGAGTTGCTCTCCCAGCTTGATAGGTCGAAGGATGTTTTTCCTAATAAAACAAGTCTCTTTGTAAGTGGAATTTGGCTACAAATAGGTTGAGAATGCAAACATTTAGAAGCAGACTAGGGCATCACAAACATCTGAGGAGATCAGAGGCCCAGGGTAGTCTGTCCACTCAAGTGCTGCTGCCTTATAGGCCATGGTGCTGAAACCCATCTCCTTGCACTTCATGGTGGCACGGGTATTCCAGGCATCTCTCTTTGGCCCCTGTGAAGGGATGCTGCAATGTCACCAGGTGTTAGTGGCAAAAGGAAGAAGAGTATTGAAAAGAGGTTCACAGACACCTCGCGAATTTGGGGCATTCATTTAGAAATGATGCAGGTGGAGCTGAAGAGATAAAAGCCTTACTCTGTTTTGCAGTCAACTTAAATAGACTTTTCTGTAGCAAACGCTGCCAAAAAATTATTCTGTTTCTACAGTTTCCATAAATGTAACAGATTTGTAAATAAATCCCTTTAAAGAAGAATTTATATGGTGTTTTCTAGCACCTGGAGGACCAATTAGAAAGAAAGAAATAGTCAGGAAGAGGAAACTTGTTTCTCTGAACACAGCTGGGAGAGCTGCCTCTTTCTGAAATGCTCTCTGAAATTAGGAAATAATATTTTTGTCTGATAACAGAATATCAAGGTACCACTTTTTTAAAACAAAGTGTATAATAATGAGTGCTTGTGTTCTCTGTTTTCTGAGGTCTTGCTTCAGTTTTATGGTATTCATTATATTATAAAGAGATATTAAACGGGGCTTGCATTGGGATCTCAGCAGTGCTGCTAGCATCAGCTAAGTACTGTAGGCAGAAGTAACAGGCAGCCTTTACCCAGGCATAACGACCCCATCTCCTGTGTCCCTCAGACTCCTCTGCATAGCCAAACCCAGCTCCTTGGTGTTCACTAGCCCTGCTCCAGCTGCAGAGCCAGCCACTTGGCCATCCTGCCAGCCTCTGAGCTGTCACTGTGTAAAAACTGTAAACACCAAAGACGGAGAAAGAATATTTCTTTAGGCTTTCGGTTGTCTGCACCTGCCCACCTGGGAGCCCAGCGTTGTTTGGTGCGTACGTCAGCAGCTTGATGCTAAGCAGAGCTCTCTGCCATAAGTGGCAGTGAATTACCTGCACACCCACAGCCCTTCTTGAATGTAGAGCTGATCAAAACCTCCACAGAATTCCTTCATTCTCCTTCAAATCGCTCCTGTAAAGCCTGTCCGTGGCTGGGCCAGGCTGTGTGGGACTGGGCCAGGTGTACAGGACTTGCCAGTTTTGCCTTGTTGTGTGGTTTCCATGTAAATTCGTTGTCTCCCATCACTTGTCTCTTATCCTGCACCTCCACTCTTCACTTAGGAGGGGAAAGCTAAGAGCACAATGCTCTGTTTAGTGGAGCCTGTCCCTGAGCTGCGTTGCCACACCGTCACTGTGATGATGGCAGTGGGAAGGCATTTTAAAAACAAAGCAGGCTATTCTTTTTTAAAGCTAACTCTTTAAAGCTAACTCTTATTTGGCTCTTCAACATAATGTGAGGCAACAATGTGAGGCTTCTACATTGAGCCTCTTGCTGTTGCATAGCAGAGGGGTAGAAACCAATCTGTATTTGACAATAAAAAGTATTAATTTTCCTTGAAGTATTCAGAATGGTTAATTTACCCTCCTAAAAAAAATTTTCCATACTTAATTGAAAATGAAATTTTGTGATCAACGAAAAATGTCGGTAATGTTCTGAAACAGTATTTTTACTACAAGTTACAATTTTGAGTGGAAAGGAACTGTTTGGATAAGGTCATCATTTGCAGGTAAGGTGGGAGAGTGGTTCTGACTAATTTGGGTTGGCCGTTCCCTGCCCGGGAAGGCCATTTTTAATAAACTACTTTACTTTGAAAATTTTTTTCCTGTGAGGAAACAGGATAAGAGAATATATGGGAAGGTTACAGAACCGGACAAGCTCTATGCACACAGCAGGTACACAGAAATGATCAGGCACCAATTACAAGCTGCCTACATACCCTTCCAGCTGGAAGTGAGCTGGTAAACCCCTTTTTTTACGCTATGACAGGGAAAAGCCACAGTGATTAAGTCATTTAAAACACATATGGACTAGGTCACGTCCTGGAAAATATACAACAAAAATTTCTCATATGCTTTCCTCCAGAGGATGGATGAAAGTCCTTAATCAGCTATGTTCGATCTCCGTTTTCTCCTCTGTGTGTGCCCAAAATCTGCATTCTTTCACCCCTTCTTTAAAGAATTCTGTCATTTACAAACCTGGACATGCAGTCTGTCTGTGTGCCTAAGATATCAATATGGCATGAGGAATCCTCTCTTGGGAAATGGATATTGCTTTAAGTTACACATGCTAGATTGAGAGGGTTTTTTTTGTTATAGGCTGGAGTGAGTCAGAACCTCATATCCAGGAGAGCAAATGCCAGCTGGACACACCACCAGACAGAAAGTTATGTCTTGGCCTTTTGTTTGTTTTTAAAGCCCTCACTCTCTTCAAAGCTGAAACTCCCTGTCGAAAAGTGACTGAAAATAATAAGCTCTAGAAAAGTGTCAGGGAGATACAAGCGCTAGTAAGAAATGCCACAAAATACAGTCTAATAAAATGGGTTTTTACTTAGAAGCTAAATTAAATACACCATCTTCCCCCCCAAACACACTGTTTAAACAAGCTTTCCCAGGAGCTAGAGAGGAAAGCAATGGAGAAAGATGAAGGCTGGGAAGATGTTAGTGTGTGTACATGCTTTGAAAGAGCCATTAGATCTGGATACATAATTTCTTTGTAATTTCTAAACATCAGAGCCCCATATTTCAGGCATTACTGGAGGGAGATCCCAACTGAGTAAAGTTTTTGAAGTAATCAGTCTACACAATCTGAAGTCCTTTTGGTAAGGGCTACCAAACTACGCAGCTAATTTTTGTTTTCCTCCTTCCTTCTTCTCTTGTCACCACCACATGAAACACAAGTGGAAAACCCCTCCGGTGTGGTAGTGATTAAACTTGCGAAGACAGACCCGTAAGCTTGAGCGAGGTCACATCTCTTCTGTGATGCAAATAAGTGCCTGTACATCAAAGCTCCTTGTTCTTCTTATCCTTTAACAAAATGTTGAATTTAGCTTCAGGACCAGCTGAATTTCTTCAAGGAGCAGGGTTTTCTGTATTTTTATAGTCACACTATTAGACTGACTTCTGCTCTCAGTATCTCCCCTAGCAGAAGTAACTGGCAACAAACTGCAACCCAGTCATCCACTTTTTGTAGGTTTTTTTTTTTGTTTTGTTTTTTAAGTAACAGAGCCAAGCAGTACAGGAATAAGATATTGTAGGATGAATAGCATGGAGGTATGAGGGAGAGGACTCTGCTGTAGACGTTGACTCACTTCCTATACCCTCATCTCTTTCTCCTCTTTCTCCTTGTCTCCTAAACTTCCTTTCTTCCTCACATCATTTGCTTTACACAGCAAATTCTTCTTATTTTCTTTCATCCATATGCAGGGTTGGAGAGTTACAGAATTCCAAAACAAGGTGGGTGTGGGGGTGATCTCAGTCTGTTGTCAAATGTCATCCTGAAGGCCTGACGGCAACCACAAGGACCTGGTCAAAGGGAAAGGCGTCTCACTGAAATGCTCAGGGGAGCAAAGAGAGGAGTGGCGCTGTAGAAGGCTGGGGCGTCTCTGAGCCACAAAGGTTACCTCCATTTTAGTAAAAGGAGGACAGTTTCTCCATTCTCACCATGGCATCGCTTTTCCTGGTTTTGCTGTTACAGGCAATACATCTAGAGTAGAGGGGTAAGGTTTTGAAACACCCTGATGAAGTTGCCCTTCTTGGAAATGCTGCCGAATCTGCCTGCAGCTGTATGACTCTTGGGGTCTCTTCCAGAGCTCTCTTTCCGAGTATGGATGTGCGGTGGCAGCTTGGAGATCGTTCCCTGCAGTCGAGTGGGACACGTGTTCAGGAAGCGCCATCCCTATGACTTCCCTGAAGGCAACGCACTGACTTACATCAAGTAGGTGTTGGGTAGTTCGTGGTAGCAGCCAGGTCACCTTGATGTTGGGCATGTCTAAATAAGCCTGAATTCTTTGTTGTCTTTCTGCCTGATGACAGAGGAGAACAGCTTGTGGCTGAGCATCTGTTCTCAAGGGAAGGATGAGTTGCTGTTTTCTGTGAACAAAACCTGTTTCCTTCTCTGTTGTTTGTATTAGTGCATCTTTTTCTTCCTCAGTCTGCAGTGGAGGGCAGGAGCAGTACCCCAGAGAGACCCTGGCCATTCGTGGATACTGCCCTATGACATGTGCCTGTCTATCAGCAGTCCTTAGTCATCCTTGTTGTCTCTGAGCTGCTTTTGAGTCCAGAGATTCTACTGAGCTCTATGTGCTCTGAGACAAGCCCTAAGGAAAACTTCCGCTGCAGGACAGATGGGAAGAGAAAAAAGATGAGACAAAGCACTTCACAATGACAGTGGTTAAGCAGTGGTGCAGGGCCCCAGAGAGGTGGGGAAATCTCCATCTTTGGAGATTTCCAAACTCAACCAGACAAGACCCTGAACAACATGACCTAACCTGAAGCTAGTCTGCTCTGGACAGGAGGTTGGACCAGGTGATACCTAGAGGTGCTTTCCAAGCTGAATTATTCCATGGCATTATTCTAATCTGAGGAAAGTGATACTGTAAAGGAGGGTGATGGTGACAGTCAGTCCAGGTGTCTCTGCAGAGGGAGTATATTTGAAAAAAACATGATAAACTATGGCTGTTAAAATTTTAACTTCTGAACTGAAGCGTCCTTGCAAGGCTTTGTAGACTTAACACATTCAATCTATATCCATCCATACTGTCCACTGTGTTTCATGTTTGGGACTGTCCACCACTCCCTCTTGGCAGACAGGCCTTGGGTCTGCCCACCCAGTGCCTGCTCACTGGGAGGGCAGGTTCTCCAGCAGCACTCAGCAAAGCATCTCCTCATCCCCATGCAGGAACACCAAGCGCACAGCAGAGGTGTGGATGGATGAATACAAGCAGTACTACTATGAAGCCCGGCCATCTGCCATTGGGAAGTCGTTTGGAAGGTAAGCTGCCCCCAGACCTCGGTAGGAGGGTTCTGGTAAGCCCCTTGCTAGCAAGAAATAGGTTTTGGATCTTCTCTGGGGCTGTGTGGGGAACAGAAATGCTCTGAATGACTGGCTTGCCAGGGAGGTTGCAGCTTGAGTGTCTGGCTAACAAGGTGTGCTTCTAATTCACTTTATTTTTCCCCCCAGTAACCCTGCATAAATCATTTGTTAGCAGACGGCCGAAGGCATATGTAATGAAATTAAAAGGCCAGACATTTAAGTGGATAGATGAGAATATTTTCTAACACAGCATGCAGCTGGTCTGGAAATATGAGCTATGCAGTTACTAGAGCTTGATCCAAAGTTCCTGCGCAGATGCAGGATCCTGGGGCAAGCACAGCTAGCTGGCACGTAGGGCAGGTTGGACTTGGTGCACTCCCCTCTTTCCTGATGAGTGAATGGGTGGTTTGCCTGGTTTGTAGGGCAGGAGAGCCAATGGTGAGACATCTCGTTTAGTGAGACATCTCGTTTAGAAACACAATCTGGTTGTAACTCGTCTCCAGCCCCTGTTGAGCCCACTTCTGTGCAGAATTGTGCTCCTTACAGCACCTTTGCTAAAACTGTCTCCAGGCCACATAGGATTTGGTGTTATGGGCGTACGCATTTCTTTGTGACTGAGAAATCAGTGATGGACACCAAAACTTGGGATGAGGGGAGAGCTTGCTCTCTGTGCTAACAAACCTTATAACTCCCAAATAAATATAAAAAATCCCAGGAGTGGTGTATATGTTTGGGCTATATCTGTGGGTTATATCTGCCTGTGAACAAGTGACTATTGTATCAGCTTAAGGACTCGGCAAGTGCGGTTGTATCTCAAATGCGTAGCTACATGCACTGAGCAATGATGCATCTCCTGCTTATTTGATGACAAGCAGGTTTGGTCTGGCCCACACACACTTTTTTGTTGTACATCGTGCTTTATTATCGTGATGCATCACATATTTTTGCACAGATAGCTTTGCCTACCTAATTTATCTGTCTTTGAGCTGACTGCAGCAGCTGGGCTGGGGCCAAATAGCAAGTAAGCCTGCTGCTTTTGAAGGAAACTGGACTGTTGTATATTGGACGTGGATATATTACTAATGTGGTTTAGGGCCAAAGCCTGCAGTTCTTGTTCACACAGACTTCCTAGTGGCTTTACTGGCAGCACTGGCTGAATAAGAGCTGGAGCAACACTGTAGGATTTGATTTCAGGCAATTTCTTGACCTGTAGTAAGAGTACTGTGAACCTGCATTAAATCTAGATTTTAGAATGCAAATGCCTCTGACACCATCACTGTCAACTAGGCCTAAAGTGTAATGTATTATTTAACACCGAAGGACCTGGGCCCTGCCATTTTTCTGAGGCAAAGGAAGTGCAAGAATTGCTCTCTGAAGGTGTTTATGTCTTCCTTTTCTACTTTTTGCCACCTGCCTCTCCTCCTTTTCACCTCAGGTCACTGCTAGTGCACTGAACCCAGCAACAACTAGGTGGGAGAATGAGTAAGGGGGAAAAGTCGTATAGTTACCCTCAAACCTGGCTGATCTTCAGTGTTCCCCTCCCTCCTGTTCACTACCTTATCCTCAACAACCTGCCTGTGTTTCCAGTGTTGCAGACCGAGTGGAGCAGCGACGCAAACTGAACTGTAAATCCTTCCAGTGGTATCTGGAGAACGTCTACCCTGAGCTCAAGTGAGTCAGTTCTCTGCTTGTAGAAATCTCTGAAGGATCTGGGAGGTGGGTCACAACAAGAAGCTGAGCCTTGACAGCAGTGGTCAAAAGAGAGACTTATGCTTGGAAAAGCTTTTCCTCTGTTCTTCTTTCTGGTGAGAAACCTCCTGTGATTTCCTGGCTTGTATCATCACAACATCTCTGCAAAAGGTTTGTTGCTCCTGCCTCTGGGAGCCCTCTGCTCTGCCCCATACAGCCGTCCCTCAGACAAGTGCAACAGTGGTGTTTTCGGAGATGTGGGGTGTAGACAAGTGCCAGAGCACTACATCCCTCCTCATTAAGGTCTCTGCCTGTTGGATGCTCTGCTTGCAGGTAGTTGAGCCAAGTAGAGCTAGACAGCCTCAGTGCAGAGGTGTGGGTGGTTCTGAGAAAGCCCAGGTGAATGCCAGAACCAGCTGTGCCTGTGGCTTCCCCTGCCCAGGATGCAGTAATGCTGTGGCATTGCTCTGCTGGGGGGTAGCCTGGGTAGAGCTGTGTTGTTAGCGCTTGCTGGCTAACACACCCTGACAACGCATCTTTTATATCAGTCAAGCAAAGTCTGTAGCTAACATGGGTCAAGGCTAATACATCCAGCTGTAGTCTGGCCTTGACAAATCTTTCCTGTCTGGAAGACTCTGGAAAACGGGGAGGCAGAAGCAGATTAAATCAGTGTGGATATGGCTTTTTACTGCCAATGGCCTCTTTCAGAAGAGACATCACACTGAAGTGCTTCGGGTACACCTAAAGTACCTTATGCCGTCTGAAACAAAAGAGTACCAGCCCTCTGACCAAATTTTCCATTGACTTTTGCCTCCTCCAGACACTTCCAGTGGATAGCTAACACAATATTGTTAATTTTCTGTCAAATAAAGGGGACTATGTTTCAGTAAGGGGCCAGTTACACCCTTCTAAATGCGTGTGTGCGTTGTACATTTCTGTGTACGAAGTGCCATGCAACTGTCATTTTATTTCAAGGGTTCCTGAAAAGGAGCTGATTCCAGGAATAATTAAACAAGGAGGAAACTGCCTGGAATCTCAGGCACAGGATACCACAGGGAATACATTGGCTGGCATGGGAATCTGTAAAGGAACAGTCAACAATCCACCTGTCACTCAGGTAAGGCAGGCTTCAGTTTGGTGCTTTGCTCCTGCTTCTGCCCTTTTCATTACTGGTGAATGAAAAGGCATCTCTGGCCTTGGTGGGTTTGTATAGAAGTGAATGAAGGAAGAATTTGGCCCTGTTAACGATTTTAATAGTAATCAGAAAAAGAAGCTGTGCCCACCTCTTAGAGCTCTGTTGGCTCAACAGACCCAGCAGTCAGGCATAGAGTGGGAAGGTTTTCATCACTCAAACGCAACAGGTAGTGCTTGAATACTCAGGGGTGTGACTAGTTTGTAGGCGTGTGATCAGGGTTTGAGTCATGTAGCTGTTCCCACTCAGACCGTTGCTTGGGTGTGCTCTGCTTCACTGTTTAACCCATGAGAACTGGTCCTGGGGTATGCTTGGCTAGTACCCTGGCACGTGGGCAAGAGATTTTCCCAGGATCAGGAATGTTCCTTGGTCTGCCAGTTCAGCTGTAGCTGCAGATGGCTTGAATTGTGCTGTTTTACACATGCATTTCAGTGTAAAGCCCAAATAGAATTTAAATAGCCAAGACCCCAGCTGCAGTAATTTTCGGTGTAGCTCTCCTAACTGCAGTGGAGCTGTACTGGTTTATACCAGCTGAGGATCTGCACTCAGCCTCTTCTTTTGGTGACCAAAAGCAGCATGGAAGCAGCCTGAGAAAGTTAAGGGTCACAGTAAGATATTTTATGCCAGAAAACACATATTCACATCTGTTAACTGTTGGAAACCAGTTTGCAGCCAGCGTTCAACATGCCATTTAATCTGACTCATTGTTCCATGTCATTACTGTTTGAAATCTCTGAAACTTACTGCATTTTGTATTTGTTCCTTGGGGAAAGTATAATAATAATAATAATAGCTGATTGGGTTGTGTATCCAACTAGCAAGAGGAGGCTTGTGCTTTACATGTGCTGGTGATATATGTTAGCTCACGGATATGCTTACATGTGTTTTGCTTCACTTGGCAACCTATAGGTCCCAGATACCTGTTACAGAACATGTCTGCTATGTAAAATATGCAGAAGCAGTTGCACGTCATGTAAGTCGGGGGTCCTCCCTGCTTTGTAGGCCTAAATCTCTAAAGCTGCAGAGCAGGGAGTTGCGTGGGATCCAAGGTTAATCAGATGGCTCACATGGTCAGGGGAGACAGCTGCAGGCTTTGAAATAGGCATGATGCACCAAGCCTGAGCATAAACTTCTGATCAGGTGAAGACTGCTGCCATAGTCTTCCCCGGGAGCCTGCGGTAAGAGTTGAACAAAGGATACAAGTTTTTGAAATACCTGATAGAAAAAACTCTCCCTCATCTGATCACCATTATGATCCTAATGCAACCTTTCTTTTTCTTATGACAAAGGAGTGGGTATTCAGTGACCCTTTAATTAGACAGCAGGACAAGTGTCTTTCCATTCCCTCCTTCTCTACTGGCTCTCAAATCACACTGGAAGCCTGCAATCAAAAAGACGGCAGACAGGTAGGTAACTGTGCACCTGTTTTTAATCCCACCATTGCCATGTTTCGGTGTTCCTGTATCAGTGCAGCCTGCAGGGGCAAGTTTAGTACTATCAAAGTGTATAGAAGTCCCTTCCATCTTCTGCGTCTCCCTCTCGGGTGTGTTTCATAAGCTGGGATGTATGAGGTTGCCTGCAACCAAAGCGGGGAGCACAGGCTACACTAGTGTGTGGGTGTCTGCCCTGCCTGGGCCCTCAGCAGCGTGGTTAGCTCCAGCCCAGTAGCACCCCGACCTCGCTCCTTAGATACACTAATGTTCAGCCGTATCGGTGCATGGATGGAGCACAGCATCAGAGAGGGGTAGATAAGCAGCAAATGCTTTGAGATACCCAAGAGAAGGGCGATGTATGCTATTGTTTGTTAATTTATTTGGAAGTGAGAGAACTGTTCTTTGTGCTGTTTTTGGACATGTGAACAGTAAAACTGAGTGTGTGCAACTCATTTGAGAAGTACCGACTAACATAAAGCACCATATGTTCCACCCAAACTGCTCCCTGAGGAAAAATACACAGCAGCAGCCTTCCCAACAAAATGCAGCTCTGTGACTCTTATGCTGTTTCCAAAATGTGCATCCCTGATCTGTCAGGACACATAAGTCATTTTGTCTTACAGTACAAGGTAAGAGGTGGCCTCTGCAACGGCCAGGGTGCCCTCACAGGGATGTGATGTGCCTTTTCATCAGAACTGGGCAAAACACAACAGGTGACAACGCAGCACTGGCAGACAGTGGACTGGGCTTGTCTCATCCCTAGTTCCTGTGCTTCCCTCTACACCAGGACACAACACATTTTCGGTCATCTAAGGCTGTGCTGGCTCTGTTTTCTGACACAGCTATTGTTTTGTTAGCCCAAAGGTAGGAGACGACTCTGCTTGCTACCAGGCCTCGTCAGCATCCTCTTTTGTCAGTACTTTTTAATGCTGTATGAATTTCTGAATTTAGTTCTTCCTGAAAGAAAGCACTGAAATCCAGTCTTGCCCATTTATGGAAAGCCTGTGTAGACTTTCCTCTGGAGAGTTGGTTAATGCGGAAATGTCTTGAAGAGTTGTCATTGTGAATATGCTGGGAAAATCTGAGTTTGGATTAGCCTTGCAAGCATATCCCAGGTGGGCTCCACTTGCCTGCTCCTTTTTCTTGCTGGTAATCACTTACCCCCTTGCTGTGTAATTAGGTCACTTAGCTTCCCCTTAGGTGCCTTGCAGCACTTTCCTCCCTGGCAGCAGAGAGGACTCAAGCAGCTGCCAAGATCAGCTGTCTTTCCCCACCTCCCCTGTCATGGAAGGACAAGGGTCCCCTGAAGGGGGGTGGAGTGCAAGTCCTATTAGCCAGAAGAGAGATTAATCCACCCTAACACAAGCAGGCTCATTCTGCTGCTGGAGTAGGATTTATTGAGCCTTGATGTGTTGGTTATATACAGGCTCGTTATAAAGACATGCACACACACTTAAGGATGTGAGACGTTGTTTTCCATTACCTTATGTGAACAAACCGCACTTAAATCAAGGACTTGACCTAGCAGATGACTGAGCCAACTGACTGTAAGCAAGCATTTTATTTAAGCATTTCAAATAATTAGAGACTGATTTGAATCACAGCTGCCATTCCAAACCAGCTTGTGGCTGAAGGGATGAGGTGGGGATGAAGTGGGAGAAGTGCATTTGAATTTTTAATCTAATTTGGGTTGAAATGCTCTGAAATGTTGGGGTTTTTTGGAAGTCCCAAATTCCCATTTCAGATTTCTACTTAGAAATCCAGTTCTACTTGCAATGCTCAAGTTTATTGTGTTCTTGTGGAATGTTGTTATCATCCCTTCCTTCCATAAACACAACAGTGATAATTGTTGTTAATACTGACATCGGATTTTAATTAGCTCGAAGTTAGTAATCTTTGCAAACTATCCCATTCTCTCTCCTCCGTCTCTGTTCTAGAGGGACCACCTGCATCTAATGCAATGTTTTCTGCTTACTTTGGGAACTGACTCTTTCTCTGCCGGGTCCTAGCTAGAAAGCAGAAAGTGAACCTAGAAGCTTTTATGGGGGTCATCTGAGAGCGTGTGTCTGGGCTGACAAGGCATATTTCTGGCAACAATGAGCCAAGAAGGAGGAGGAGTCTGGTTCTTCCTAGGTTTGCAGCTTGCAGAACTCCCTGCCTAGGAGGTCACCCAAGCCTAGCTCCTGATATATGGGAGGTTAAGTTTCAAGGAGATGGCCACTACTGCAGAAACTCTGAAGTGCAAAATGAAAGAGCAAAGCTGGAGGGAACAAACTCCCTCAGTTGCCCTACAACTTGCCTATCTCCCCATGGGTACTCACAGCCCAAAGTATGAGTAATGGGGGGAGAGTAGTGTTTTCAAAATACACGTGGGTGTAGCCACTCCTCAGTTCAAGTGGGCTTCTCAGAATGTCAGAGGAGCTGAGTGGGAGTGGAAAAAGGGAAGTTGAGCAATCAAGAGCCCCAAGTAGGTGGTCTGAGTGGAAGGGCATGAACCTGGGCAACGTGCATCACATGTACAATATCTTAAGAGGAGATGGCGACATGATGAAAGCCCAGCTTTGAACATCTCTGGTGTCACACTCATCAGAAGTCTATGGTGGAAGACATTTGGACTTTTTAGACTTCGCGTCTGTCTGAGTGATGCAAAAGCAAGATTTCTGACAAAATATGGGTCATTTCATAGCTTATTTTTTTAGTGTCACCAAAGCAGATTGGTTAGATCCTTATGGCAGCACCATGAAGCTGCTAAAGTTGCTTTCTGCTTTCAAACATACTGAATCTGTGTCCATGTTACACAGCTGTTGCGCATTAAGTGTGTCCACAGGGCAGATAATTTTATTGTTATTTTTGAGTGCTAACAACAGTCCATCTAACATATATGTAATACTCTAGCGGAGGCTTTACAGAATTATGAGCTGTTTCTAAAGTATTACTTCAAAATAACTCTAGAACTTTGCAAGTAGGAGGATATGAGACAATGGTCAAAATTTAGATGGTTTTCGGTTCTGTCAGACTATTCTCCCTTGGGTTGAAAGGAACCAAGAACAAAATCTATTTGGCACCATGATCCTGTTGATCATTCAACAGCAACAGCTGGCACTGCTAGCTGAAGACCAGCCAAGAGCTATTCTGCATAATCAGAAGTAGATTTCAAACCAGATGGATGTTATCCATAATGTTATTTGGAGAATAGCATTTTTTAGTTGAATGCACAATAAATTATTGCCTTTTGCTTTGGTTTTGGCTCTGACTGACGGTGGGAGTGGCGTTTTAATTTGTATTATAGTGAGGACAAATAGAAGGCAAAGTGAGAGTCAGACACTAAAACAACAGAATGAAAATGAGAAACACGGGCACGGTATTTCCCAACAGAACAAGCAGCATGCTGAGAAATCCTATTAAACAGCCATATTTCATTAAAATGTGCTGAAGGAATGTGACCCCGGCCTGAAAATGAGGACACTAAGTTTTCTTGTGAGACAAACAGTATTTGAAGTCCTTTGTGCCTTTGGATGTGATTTGAAATTTTTCCCACCTTGCTTCCCAGTGTATCATATTACCTGAAGTGCAGACAAATACGACTTTATATAGACTATTGGATAAGACAAGGAGTGAAAACCTGCCTGTTCTGGAAGAACCTGACTTGATTACCCTGAAAAATTACACTAGTGTAAACACTTTCAGCTCTTGTATATATTGGGTAAAAGAGAACTGGCTATTTTGGGCTTTTCTCTTAGTAATTGCACATGGAGTGCTTCTATCCAGTCACCTCAAAGTAGGTGATAAGATGACAGATAATATGACAATGACAGATAATAAAGATGGAGAGGGGCTTTACAAAAGAGTGGGGAAATTTTTGGTTGACATTGGGGAAGAGGATCAAGACACAATATTTCAAAGAAAATATGGATTCTTACTTTTCCTTCTCCACTCCAAACCTGCTGTGACCAGTAAGCTCTATTATCTCTGTCTGCACAAGAAAGGGAGACCGAGGAAGATTTTCAAGCCAAAATTTTTCAGAATCTGCAATGCTTATACCTTCCAAAAGCTTTCCTTCCAAGTACAGGCCAGTCATAATGTCTGGGTGTAGGACAGACAGGAGACTCTCTGTAATGTTTGGCTGTGTATGCAGGGAGATATCTGCTCTGTTTGTTTGTTTTTCCTAAAAATGGGCATCATCACTGTCATTTAAAAGTTAGCTGTCCAGGCTCCCCTTGTGGTCTGTGGAGAAAGCTGGGCCCTCTCAGAAGGTGCTTGTACCTTGGACCCCTCCATAAGTATGTCACCAGGTGACTAGTTGAGACTAAGTTACCCAGCTCTGAGGTGGGTAGCAGTGGGAGACGAGCATCCTGTCTCCTATTTCCACCAGTCCCTATTGCCTACCCTCCTCAAGGGTCTGAGATATGATGTGTCCCTACAGGGTTAGGTGTTGGGCTATCCTCGGTAATCCTGTGGTCTGGCAGTCAGGCAGAGGTGTCTTGTGGAAGGTTCAGGTGAAGTCAGGGGACTTGTTCTGGTGTCTCATGGTGGTCAGCAAAGCAGTTTCTGACCAGAAAGGGTAGAATCCATAATTTTGAAAATTTCACATCCATGTGAGATGAGGAGCCCTACTTTGGCTTTTACTGTCAATACGCTTAATAATACCTCCATGCATGGCACCTCTCTGCAGCCCAGATGAGCCTTATATTCAACTCTGTCACCTTTTCAGTGTTTCTCCTCCCCCTTCCCCATCCTTGCCCCGCTTTCTGTTGAACGTAGGGATCCAGTGTGACTCAAAACAGTGGGCTTTCCAGTGGTGTGATTCACTTAGAAGCTGATTGGTATAGTTTGTTAGCAGCAGAAAATGTGCTCTAGTGAGTGTTTGCTGGTGTCCTCTGTATCTGTTGCTGTAGACTCTCCCTACAGACATCACAGTGGGTACCTGCTCAGCATGGAGAAATGACACAGCAGCAGGTATCTGATCTGGAGGAATAACATGAGCGAGCCTCCCAGCAGTGCTAGTGTTCTCCTGAATGGCTAGAGGGGAGAAGAAAACCAGTGTCTTTTAGTAATTGCCCTTGTCCTGGGAAACAGTGGTAGGAGACCGAGATGGAAACAGCTAGGCACAATGTGCTTCTTTCCAGGGAAGACTTTCTACTTTTTTTCGCTTCACTATCAGCCACGATGGTCCTAGTTCTTCCCAGCAGGGATGGAAGGTACAGCCCTTTCCCAGCAGCATTTGCAGTTCAAGGTTAGGACATACATTTTGTTTCCCGGAAAGCAGCACAACCAAAGTGGACCTTCAGGAAAGGGTTGCATGTGGGACCTTGTGGATATGCTGTGAGGACAGCAGACCCAGAGGACGGCACTGCAGAAAGCAGAGCAATATGTACCAAGAAGCTGTCAAGTGGACACTTATAAACCAAAATGTTGGCAGGACAGATAAGATTACAAAGAAGAGGCAGCTGAGAAGGGTGTAGAGCTATGAAGAGCTTTCAATGTAGTGCTGATAAAAATCTTGAATTCAATGAGAGGAGAGATGAGGGGACATGGAAGAGAGATGGATACTATCTAGTCAAGCAGCAAGAAGTGTGATTTTTGCTTTCTGTGGATGGATTGCTTTGCATGTTGAGAGGGCTTTCAATGCTTTGCTTTCTGTGGATTGGAAAGAAGCCATAGAACGGTTTCAGATCTTGACAGGTATCTGGATGTCTAGAGATGCAGGACAAAGAATGGCAGGGAAATTGTGAATATAATATGCTTTTGAAAATGCCACTAGTTGCTGATTTTTGTGTTGTTTGCCCTCTAGATGCTTCTGAATATCTAGTCCTGTAATTCAGCTAAATTCAAACTCCAGGTATCGTTAATACAGGAAACCAGTGCTTTGGCGATGTTGCCCATACCCAGATTTTCAGTCTCCCTATTTGTTGGGGTTTATTTGAGGTTTATGCTCAACCTTTCTCCTCCAGCTTGGAGGCACAGTTCCGTGGTGAAATGGAAGTAACAGCATGTTTCTTCTCTGTCTTCTCATAGAAGTGGAAGATGAAAGGCAGTTTCATTCAACACTTTGTCAGCGGTCTCTGCCTGGAAAACAAGACTGGGAGAGTGGTGACCAACCCTTGCCAAGCAGATGTACCTGGCCAACAGTGGGAGCTGCTACAAGCAACATGATGGTAGCACAGAGATCTCCTTGTTTCTTTGTGCATGAGACTTCGGGAACAGAAGGGGATCGGGAAGGGAGGAATGGTTTTGTATGTCTGACCCTAAATGTTTTCATTGTGCCCATCTGCAAGCCACCATTTCAGCTGAGCACTTGGTGTTTTTGAGCTTTTCAGAAAAGGAGCTGGGGGTGAAAGAGGGATGAGGAGAATTGTTAAAATTTTCCTGGCTGTTCTAAGTTCTCCTTTGTAGCTGATGTCTGTGCACAGCTGCACCCAGAAAGGGGGGAGGACCCATCCCAATACACGGAGCTGCCTCGCAGCTCTCCCCATCCATTCCTTTCTCTGCATCTAGAGTCCATGACCTTCAGACCAACAGCTTAAACGGTGCTTATACAAACATTGGTAGCTCTTTGGCTTCCCTGGCTTTTCAGTCTAACATCATGCATCATTTATGCATGTGTGTCTCTCAGTGAGAACTGGCCAGAAGAGTCATCATGATGAGCAGAGGGGATGGGAAGGAACTAGCAGACCCTGGGGGCAGGTTTGTAACCCCTTTATGGTGGGCCCGTTGCTTCCTCTGCCCGCTGTAGCTGCCCTACAGCCAAATGGGCTGAGGCTGTGAAATGGGGAACAATGCTGACAAGAGCTGGAAAAGGGACAGTCTGTTTTAGCAGCATAACCAAGGATTGTTTTGCGGACTATTCCCTCTTGAATTCTTACTTCCAGTTTTTTACGGGTGGCAGGCCAGCCCTGCCTCCATGAGTGATCCAAGCCCACAGGCAGCCCAGCTGGACCTGGGTTCAGGGTACCACTCTCCTGCAGAGCTGGTCAGAGAGACTTTGGGATGTCAGGGAAGCTGGCACTGTTCTCTAGCTGCTCTTCCTGGTGCTACCAGACACTGCCTGCTGCACTCCACACCAAAGGTGATGCCCAGAGCTGTGTAGGCAGCGCACACTGACAGTGCCACTGCACTTGGCTCAGGCCTGTGGCAGGAGACCACCCAGTTCCCCGCTGTGAGAAGCAGAAGGGGACAACCGCTAGGTCATTGCAGGTTTCCAGCTGCTGGCTGAGCAGGAGCGCAGCCCTCTTGCTAGCTCTCCAGCTCTGCATGGCCCTTGTGAGCACAGCCCGGCACGACAAGCCACCCAATCCCTCTGTTTAGTTGTTTTCCCCCCAGCTCTCTCAGAAAGAGGAGGAGAAAAGTCCTGGGGCTGCTCCACTTGCGACGCCCATCTCTCCTCCCAGTGGGCACTTTGGCAGGTTAGTTGGTGAAGCTGAAAATGCCCCCTGCACAAATGCTGCCACAGTACAGGCCTGCCCAGAGGGATCTTTCCTTTTGTGTTCTGGAAATACTGAAGACAACTGGTGTCTCTAGCTAGCATCCCAGTCCTGCTCCCAGTTACCAGTCAGCGGTAGCTGAGTGTGGGTTTTCAGGCCTGCCAAGGGAAGCGTACCTATTCAAATAAAAAAAAAATAATCCCCACGACGTTACCTTTTCCTGCTAGATCTGTTACATTTTTCTCTTGGAGCTAGGTTTTGTAAACCAGCCCTCCTCTCCAAGAGCCTGGCAGGGGAACCAAATGGTGGGGCCACCTTCAGTAGGCAATTGCTTGCCTGGATCCTTTCTGATCTCGTGTAAAAGAAACATGATGTTCATCTGGACTCTGAACAGCTGGCTGCTTTTGATCATGCTTGTATCCCTTTTTAATTCTTTCTCCTACCTTGGTATTAGCCCAAACGGTTGACAAAAGAACAGATAACTGTTCTTCATACGTTGCATGTGTTCAAAAGTGCGTGTGTGAGAACTGGATGATTTGTTTTCTGTTCTTGGTTCTTTTATTTAAAAAAACAAATCAGCCAGGTGGCAGGAGCTCTTTTCCTGTTTTCCCCTTCACTTTGACTTCAGCTCACCATCTTGGTGCCCATTAACTAGGTGAATGACCTGCCTGCACTGTGAAAACTCAAGAGGCAGTTCCCTTTAGTGCCAAGCTTACAGCATGGTGCAGCCACACTTCTGTGTGGGAATGGGGGCACTGACTCTGCAGAGATTTCTCTTTCCCTATATAGAGATGCTTTGGGCCCGAACCACTGAGGCCAGGGAAGAGCAGAGAAGGAAGGAAAATAGCCTAGGAACAGAAAGAGAGCAGGGCAGGCAGACCCGTCAGGGGGGAGAGTTGCCATCCTACTAGCAATTGCTTTTTTAAACAAGAATATGCAGGAGATGCTACTTCTAGAACATCATCTTTAGGCAGTAGGAGACAGGAGCAGTCAAGTTCTCACACACCTGGCTTGAAAAAAGTTGATGCAAAGACAGACAAAAGGCCATTGAGCAGGTACTGTGCATTAGCATTTCATTGTATACAGGGCTTAAGGATGATGTATTTTCATCAAAATGCATCCTAAGGAGACCATCTGAGCTTCCCCCATTTCACTCTCCAGCAGCTTAAGGCTCACAGCTAACAGCATGTTCACTCCTCCACCAGGTACTGCTTCCTTCCTTCTTGCTCCCACTGTGTGTGTGCAGCTTTCTTGCAGTTCCTTCTTCATAACCGTACTGGGACTAGGACCCAGCTCCTCTACAAACAATTCTCCTGACTGCTGCAGACCACAGGAGCCCTGCTTGTATACAGTCTCCAAGCTTCGGGCCAGCCCTGGTTCGAAGGGCTCTTGTCAGCTCGCTGGCTACTGCCCTTGACTTTGTGCTTGGCTCCAATGTTGGAGGTTACTGACCACTCCCAGAGCAGAGGTACCTGGACTAGCTGTGTTGATTTGTGCCTCTCCTACTGCTCACCACCTGGCAGAGTATGAACTGGTATCCATTTGGGGCTGTGAGCTGGGGCAGCTGAAGATTGGACACTCTTCTTCTCCAGGTGCCCCAGCCTGGGGGAGAAAAGGGAAAAGATGGGCATATGCTAGATGTCAATAACTTAAATGGAGTTAGGGGCTACCAGAGATCTAACTCTACCTGATCTGGGATATGTTCTCCTGAAGTCACCTCCCCACTGTCACACTCGACTGTCAGCTAAAGCACCTTCCTGTGGGACCAATGCAGACCTCCCCTCACATCATCTTCTGGAAGCCATTGGTTTCCAATGGATTTTAGCAGTTGCTGAAAAGGAGGTGCATTACAAAAGGCTGCTTTCAAGTGTGGGCAAACTAGACTTCCCCTCGGAATAAACAAACTCTTGTCCAAACTCATTAGTATACTTTCCATTTCCCTTGCACTGAAAGGAAGGAGGAATTATGTTATCTGTGCTTTTTCCCCAGAAGGTCCACACAGTGCCATGTTTTGGAACAGGACTCCAGTGGGGTTTTTGAAAGCAAACTGACTGAGCCCTCAAATTTGGCCCGGTGATTTGTTTCTTTAACAGTCAGAACAAGCAGCTGCTCGCCCTTGTTTTCCTGCTTACTTTAAAGAGCCCCCTAGACTGTCAATACAGAGCATTTGCATTGGTAATACCTTTTAGGAAAGCTGTTATTGTATCAGATCATCCAGTGTAATTTCGTGTGCCATGAACCAATGGGGGTTTATTTAAGAGGAGCTGAAACTACTGTTGTACAGAAATCAATTTCAAAACGTTTATTTTCCCCACTCACTTCTAAGTTGCACTTTGCCAGATGTAATTTATGTGGAGCCCAGATTTGTTTTCCCTTTTCTTGAAGAAAGCATGTGCCAGAATCTGTTTAATGCCTGGAATAAAATCCACTTTGAAACAAGTGTTTCAGCCTGTTCTTATTCCTCCTCACTTCCCATCAGAAAAGAGCCTCCATCCTTTCGTGCCTGGTCCCTGCCTCTGTCTCTAACTGGGTTTGTCTCCCCAGACGTACATACCCCAGTTCTGTGCATGGGTTCCTGGGTTTCTTCTAGAGGGATGCTGCAGGAGCTGGCAGAGACATTTCTAGGACACAATGGCATATCAGTTGAACACAACTGAAGCAGCCCTCCTCAGCTGGCTAGGCAGCAAAGTATGCTTTCTGGAGAAAGTTAAAAGCAGATAATGGACTGGCTTTTACATGCTGAAAGAAATAGCTGGGTGTGGGGGGAGTTAATTCTTCCTGTAACTCCCTCCTTGATCTTTTCCTCAGGCTATCAGCCTGCCTGTTCCTTGCTGAGCCTCCCAAAGGTCTTTCTTCTGCCTCTGGCTTGAGGGCAGGGAAGCATCACCACCCACAGATGCCTCCTAGCATGTGTATTGCTGAGCCTCAAGTACTGTGACTCTCCAAGGAAGCTGGTAAGCCTTCCTAATCTCACTTTATAATAAAAAAAAAAAAGCCCAGCCAGCAATGTCAATTTGGAGGCTTTGAGTTTAAAATCGGGGCTTAAGTGCCTGCTACTTCACCCACAGAGGCTTTTTCAAACTGGGATCAGCTGGGCCTGCCTCTACAGAAAGCAGCTGTGCCGGAGCCTCCCTCTAGGGAAGGGGGGTGAAGGTGTGCTGGAAATTAGCTTGTGGGGGGGGACCAGCTCTTCCCTGTACTGCCTGGTAACATATTTGGTGTTTGAGTACTGTGGGAACTCGATAAAAAGGAAAAGAGTTGGGGCTTTCTCTCCTGGTGCTGCTTCTGTAGCAGGACATCAGTTGGGCTGTGTCCATGGGGTCCTGCCGTGCATGCTCTGAATGATGACTGCCATAGTGCCCTAGAAACCAGGAGATTCTCAAGCTGTAATGATGGCTGGGAAGACTTTAATTAGTCCTGTCTAGGAAAATGAAATATTGATCTCTTGCAGAGCCAAATGGGAGAGGGGAGGAGAAATGAGTAAGGGATGGGTTCCTCTCTGAGGAGGGTAGGGTTGGACATGCAGAGATTTGGCGCATAAATGAGGTAGAGATGAGTTTGGAGTAGAAACAGTTGCGTCAAAGGGGACTAGAACCAAGCGTGGGGAAAATTATAGGGGAGCAATTTCTTTGCAGGAGGTTAAAAACATAGCAGCACCACATCCACAGCGGTGACACAGTTCGGTCAAATTTGGTCAATGCTTTGTCTCAAGAGGCAAATCAAGTGTTGTTTGGATGTGTTGTGATTTTGGGGTTTTTTTTTAATGCTCAAATAGTTCATTTTAACACTCACAAAGCAGGTTATTTTCTTAGAAACAGAGATGTTCTCCAGACTACTTTCAGTAAGAAAGTTAGATGCTAGGAGATCTCTGTTTTCTGCAGTCTGTTTAAAGGGACGTGCTTGATACAATGGCGTTATGTGAGTGTCTCTTCGTTCTTAAAACCCTCTGCTGTTGGGCTGCAGGAGGTGCTGAGGTGGATATCTCTGTCCCTCTAATCGGACCTATTCAGCACTTTACAAGTAAATACTAATTGCAGGAGCACCTGGAAACCTGACGGCTGCTCTTCCTTCAGAAAACCATCCTAATACACTTCTTGCATCCTTTCTCTTTCATCTTGTACTGCTTGGGCAAAGCAGCTGAAGAGCTCCTGTATCCTTCCCTCTTAGGGCACCTGAGATACCTACCTTCCTGGCAACTTGTGAGCGTTGTAAACAGAAGCAAAGAAGCCCCAGAGAACTGCAAATGTTGAAAGTAGATGTTTAGATCTACCTGAAACAAAAGCTTGTTTTCAGTGTGTTTGTTCTGCTGCTATGGTAGTGAAAAAATCAGCACTGCACTGCACTGCCCTGTGAAAATATATGGGGTGTTTGCAGCATGCTGGGCTTCTGGCCCTGCTTCTCCAGCAGAGAACTCTGTGCCGACAGGAGGCATTGCCGCTCCGCCACTCTCCCAGCTTGGGCGCAAGGTAGCGGGGCTGTCATCCACGTTTCTAGGGCTTCGTTTCTGTAAGGTGGTTTGCAGAAGTGTTTCTGTGCCTCAGCGTGTTGCAAAGGTGTCGCTGGGCAATGGGAGGCTGGGTACGGGAGGGAACTGAGGGAGCTGAACAACCTTCTGCTTTTTTAACTGATCTGCATCTGTTTGAGAAACACTGCTTAAATCTCACCTGTGACTGACTGGTGATTAAAAACAGGCCAGAACAAGGTAGTATTTCTGTGCCGAAAATGACACTGGGTAAGTGTTCAGACCTGCCTGTCTTTGAGTCGGGGACATCCTGTCCGAATGGAAATAGCGGCGTCTGCTTGACATATCGATGAAACTTGTGCTTTACAAATCTGACTCATTAAAATAAATCCCGCTTCATCTGTACTGCACGGTGCAAAAAGAAGAATGAGAGAAAAGATAACAAAATAATCCACTTGGGACAAAATTGTGTTTTAATGTGATTTTGGTGGAAACCAGCTTCTGTGGTTTTGATTTCCATGGAAACTAGTACAGCAACGCTGCTTACCACTGCCTGCAGCGGAGCTGAGCTTGGCGGTAACAACAGTACCGGTGTGGTGTGCTGAGTGATGGCTTCATCAAAATGGGATCACTGACCCAAAAGACCACCCATGGGTCCCTCCGCACCTCCTCGTATGTCTCAGCTTTCTTTTCCCAAGGGCTCTTCTCCCTGAATTTTGTGGTCAAAGCCAAGACCTGCTTTGCGTCCTCCCCATCTGGGTCTCAACTGATGTGTGGATCTCAGTGTGGCCTTCTCTGTAGCTTCCTGAGCTCCCTGTAAGTGTGGTGACTGCTGGCTCCTGGGGGGGTCATGAGCTCTCACAGGTTTCACCCCAGCTCTGGAGTCCCTCTTCACCCTGGGCCCTGGCACATCATGTCACATCCCTGTGGGGCTGCCGTGAGGTATCCTGATGGTTATTTGGTTTCAACCTGTAGACACGATGCTGTCTGCTATTGGCTTCCCTTCAGCAGCTGGGTGACCAGAACAGGCCCTGCAGAATAGCTGTATTTTGGAAGTGACCACAAAGGTTCCAAAGAAGTGGGGCAGCTGTGTACAAAGTAGAGAAAACAGTTTATTTGAAGAGGTGACACCTTTTTGTG
This sequence comes from Larus michahellis, assembly GCF_964199755.1. NCBI lineage: Eukaryota > Metazoa > Chordata > Aves > Charadriiformes > Laridae > Larus > Larus michahellis. The sequence goes on along the minus strand of NC_133899.1, from coordinate 53,549,205 downwards.
TTTGACCAGAGTTTGTGTGAATTTCTTTACCCACCAAAACACCTTGTTCTCTAGTCCTCCCAATATATAATGAGGGCAAACCAGAAATCATGTCAATGCTGGTGTATTTTGAAGGCAACGGCTTGAATTTTCCCCTTGCTAAAAAGAAGTGGTGGTGTTCCCAGTGCTCTGGCAAACAGAAAGGGAGGAGAAGGGGAAGTGCTGAAATAGGTATGAGGGCACTCCAGTGTGGCCATGGTTTCCAGAGCAGAAAAAATGGGAAGATGACTGATGAGTGCCTTTGAGCCCTATCAGCAGTAGAGCAACAGGGTAAAGAAGAAAAGGGCGTGAAAGGAGCAGGAGTCTTCCTGTGATGGTTGGGGGTCTTTCTAGGACAAGATGACTGTGGCCTGGGCTCTGAGGTCTCTTGTTTCTAATCCCTGCTGCCCCAAGCCCTTCTGTTTCAGGCGGGGCTTGGAAGTGGTGCTCAGGCTGTGACTTTCAAGCCTGGCTCCCACCGGCAGGACGTTACGCAGCCAGCCGTGGGGCTGTGCTGGTGTGAGGGTGTCGGTATCTCAGTCTGCAGCAGAAAGTGGGGCACCGCCATGAGCTGAGGCTGATGTCCCAGACCAGATGTTGGATCCAGTTGTATCCTCATCTGCTTCTCTCCTTGGCTCTCTCTGAAACACGTCTCCTGAGTCTCGTTTCAGGATCAGACAGCCCAAGGCTGGCCAGGCCTCAACTAGAAGATCTTTTCCACCCTTCATCCCAGTGATTCCTTCCCTTTTAAAATAAACACAGGAGCTACCAGTGCTACAGCTGGAAATTCAGTGGAGAACACAAAATGAGGACAGTTAATTCTGAGTTTTGCCTCGTCTTCCCAAGGGACAGAGCAAAAAGGATGTGTTCTGCTGTCAGCTATGATCGTCGGTGACTGCAGACCAGTCATATCAGCCCCCAGTACTCCTTTCCCTTCTCCAAACAGGGGACTGGTTCCATCTGGCTGCCACAAGAAGTGAGCTTTGATTCAGCCACCTTAGAAAAGCACTTTCTCCATGGCAAAGAAGAACCATTTTTTGTTACTGGCATTCCCTAATCAGTCTTCTCCTTTGTTGAGTTTTTCCTTTGCGTGGCCAATCGCCAAGTTTGCAGAGCTGGCATCGCAGGGTGAGAAGAGTGATCCCTGCCCCGGGCACCGGGCTCAGCGAGTGCTCCCAGCGCCGCTGGTGCTGCCTGGAGGGCAGGGTGGGCTGCCACCGCCCTGGCGCTGGGGCCGGCTACCCCTCGCTGTGCCGTGGCTACAGCCGTGACTGCCCGGCAGCTGGTGTGGGCACCTACACGTCCTGCCAGGCAGGAAGACAAAGGTGAAAATCTTGCTCTATTTAGGCTCTGTGTGTTTTGCCACTGTCTTCACTTACATCTGCTTTTCTCCTTTCTGGTCTTAAAACAGACTTCCATCCCTGGAGGTGTTCAAGGCCAGGCTGGATGGGGCTTTGAGCAGCCTGGTCTAGTGGGAGGTGTCCCTGCCCAGGGCAGGGGGGTTGGAACTAGATGATCTTTAAGGTCCCTTCCAACCTGAACCATTCTGTGATTCTATATGGGTGACGAGATGGAACAGAGAAACATTTTTCTTAGCAGAAATTGATGGTGGGCATTCTCCTCACTGCTGCATTTTTCCTTCTCTTTTTGCAGGGTTGTGGGGGGTGTTATTCATTAGTGTGTACACTTGTCAGATTTGGGAAACAGACTCGGTCTAAATCACTGTTCCTGCTTGGGTTACTTTTCTGATTGTGCGTTTTAGTACTGTTGGCTTAAGACATGTGAGTGGCTGGGAGAACGCTGCCGGTCAGCAGTCGCTGGCTTTGTGGCAGAAGCAGCAGTAGAGAGTTGGACCAAGGCAGCTCTTCCCTTTTTTCCCTCACTCCCAGCTTCATTTGGATCTTATTGAAAAATAGATAGCGTCAGTGTCACACCAACCTGGCATCAGTCTGAGGTGGCTCCCCAAATCAGAGATGAGCTTAGCACTGAGTTTGTGAGGGGCAGGGTGGTAGAAAAGCTGAGGGCCAAGGGGAAGCTCGGTGGTTATCCTGCTTGTTCTTTCTTCAGCAAAGCAAACCAGTAATATGACATTTAAATCTTTAAAAGACTACAAGGAAGGAGAGAAATACAGGTAATGCTTGCAGTGGGTCTGCCTTCTGTACTGGCACTGCTCGGGGGATGCTCTGCACGGATCCTCCCTCAGCGTCCAGCATCACCTCTCTTCCCCTTTGAAACGCCATACCTATCTCAGGCTGTTCATCTGCAATGCTGGCACTTACCCACATTAAAATCAGCTTAATGACAGCTGCTGCTTAGATGAAGGCTTGACTATGTGGGCTTTACAATATCACCTGCCCTGCTTCTGCTGCTGAACACGCTGCAGGGCAGGAAGGACGTAAATGGTGTTTCAGCAACTCGGGCACAGAGGGACCTCTTTGAGGCACAAGCTGTTTTTCTAGGTCATTTCTCAGCTTTTTGAGGAGAAGTAGTGAATTGTAGCAGGGGCTTGATTGCAAATTGCTGGATTTGCTCAGCCTGGTGTATGAATGAGGCTTGCGGGCTGCTTTGTCCTTTTGGCCAGCCCTGGATAGTTTTAAACTGTCCCCTAGGCCGGGCTTGCCGGCACGGTGCAGCCTGGCCGTGGGCTGAGACACTCCGCTGCCACGGGAGAGTTCGGTCCCTGGCTCAGCAATTGCTCCTACCTCCTGCCATAGCTGGGATTTTCATGGGAGCCTTCGCCTCCAAGAGTTTTGTTCGGCCTAAATCGCTCGGCCTCTGAAAGCTGATGATGCTGCAGCCATAACTATCTGCTGATGAAAACGGGCATTATAAAGGCGACAGATGCAGCTGAGTTTAAAAGCATACCAAAGGGTCTTATGCTTGGGGTTAAGTTACAGAGTGCGGATGCTCAGGCTGGTTCTCGGCTCCTCTCAAGGTTTCAGTGCAGCGCATTTAATCTTTTGTATTTTAATTCTCTTAAACTCTATTGTGTGAGAATTGTTGTGTGTGGTTTTTGTAACTAGAGGCTACGGGGGCGTTGTAATGCTGTTGACAAGGACAACGAAATGATGTCAAAGTCCTAATTATCCCAAGCTGAAGTGTCACCTCTGCTTTCTGTCTGAGTAGATGAAAGCAACGTTCAAAGAGATCCACTTACTACTGAAGCATTTTTCAAGGCAATCAGCTGCTCCAAGCTCTTTCCCCCCCTAAGCAATCTAAATGCTAAATAGATCTTTAAAAGAATTACCATATCTAAGACGAGGAGCCATTTTCCCCTGCAAACACCTGATGCTCATTAGCAATATTTAACGTGTCACATATCACCTCTGTTTAAACTTTTTTGGCAGGAGTTTGTCAGGTGTCTGCAAGTGCTGAGCTCTGCTGAAGAGCTGGGGAAGCCTTTTGAGCACAAATCCTTTGTCCTGAGAGAGAAGGCATCTGGATTTTTGCAAAACTCTTCCCTTTCCCCTCCAGCTCCCAGCTTCATTTTGATCTTATTAAAAATAAATAGTGTGAGTGCACGACGCCAACCTGGCGTCAGCCTAAGCCGGGTCCCCAAATCGGAGGTGAGCTTAGTGCTGAGTTTGTGAGGGGCAGGGTGGTAGGAAAGCTGGATTTAACCTGTCTTTGCAGCTCCTCTTTCCCAGGTCAGAAGAGGACGCATCTGGGTCACTGGTGGCTGCTTGCAGCATCCAAGAGCCCTTGGCAGGACCAGCAGCTGCCAGCGTGGACGTAGCCCCTTTGCCCAGGAGCGTCTTTAGCACAGGCTGAGCTATGAACCCCACAGGGCTGCTATAGCAGCTTCCCCGCAGCAAGCAGACTCTCCTGTGAGGGGAAATCCATGGGAGGGGTCTGCTTGCTGTCAGGAATCACTCCTACGCTTGTACCGATGCAATATATTAATGAAGGAACAGACCCTCTGGGAAACTGGGGTTGCTCAAGGTGGAGGCTCTCTTAGCTCTGCCTGCTGAAGCTGCTCTACTTTACGCCTCGCATGATAATGAAGCTTACTTTGGACAAAGGATGTATGATTCTAGCCTAGTGGTTCAAGAGCTTTCCATCTCTGGTGCAAGGCCTGGAGCTTGAGATCGCTTCAGGAATTACTTTGCATTTTGATCCTTTAACCATTGAATTTCAATGGTTTGGAGCCTTTGGAGCAGTGCCTGGAATGCAGGACCTTTCTGCCACGCTAATGCCCCAGCTGCTGCTAGAAAACTGTAATTACTTTCCCTCTGGTGCAGGTCATCCTCAGATATTCCATACCAAGGATTTCAAAAGAGCCTCACCAGAAGATGTTCAGTGTTTTGCCCTCTAATCCCTCCTGCCAGCCCCAGACAAACCTATACAGCTTGGTGAAACAGAGAAAGCGGTGACTGTTCTTTTATTTTTGTGTTTATTCACAATGGCTGTGCCCTGGGAAGGCTTACCAAATCAAGGGAAATGGAGGAACACCTTGTTTATGAGTTCCCTTAGCACTTGCTGACGGAGACAGTCTGAACACAGCTGAGACTAAAGCACTTCTGGGCAGGTGTTGGAGCAGATCCTGAATTGTGAAGACCCAGACGTACATGTTTGAGGTGAGTCCAGCTTTGGCTAACAGCTGCATAGAGGCTTTTTGGATTCCGGTGTGAGATCTAACAACTCAAATCCCAACTACACCCTTTGCATCTTGGCTTCTGGACACTGTACATCATCTGGGGTACAGCCTGGAAAAGCGTCTAGAATCATCTGAATTTGAGCCCTATATTTTGGCTAGGATGCCATACATCCATCTTAACGCACACTTCTCAAAGTTCTTATTCAAATGTCTCATTTGAATAACGTGTGCTTCATTAGCACAGAGGTTCTTTATCCTGTAATATACTGCAAAGAAGGTTGAAGGTCTGGAGTTAGTGGAGTTCACGGGACCCTTTCATGAGTGTGCTGTGCATGATAATGCTACCACCTATGACCTCTGTGAACTCAGAGCCTCCAGGCACCATGTCCATTAGTAAAACATCTTACAAAATCTCAAAGGGTTTTTTTGATGTTGCTCGGAGAAGCAGCAAGTGCTGCTGTAGAAATTTCCTCTGAATTAGAGAGTAGTAAAACCTGACCCAGAGGACTGTGGGCATGTGCAAGAAGGGCTATTTGGGGGCTCCTCGTCATACCCCATGGCCCCCACCAGCTGATCTGTTCAATCACGTCTTACTCAGACCACAGTCCCAGCAAGCTGATGAAAATGAACTGGCAGGAAAGGCTTGGTACCTGCTGTAGCAACGAGTGACCAAGCAGATCCTGAAAGCTGTAAAAGGTTTTAAGGGGATCAATATCCTCTGTGCTCTCATTTCTAATTGGGCTTTATTGCAGGGCTCTGATTCATCTAGTTCATTAAATGGACTCAGATGGAGTTTCTATAACTGAGTTTATACTCCTAGGGCACAGGATCAAAATAGCAGCAGCAAGCAATTGCTAAGGCCCCCAGAACTCATCTGGAGAAGTAATTGCAAGAGTGCTGAAGCATTAGACTTCAAAGAAACATGGATGTGGCTAAATCAGTATTATTCATTGCATTTAAGTTTACAAAAAAAGTTATCATCTACCATGTTAAGAGTCACTTTAAAAACCACTCAGTGCCATGAAGCAGATATTTCAACTGATTTGTAGTACCACTTGCGTTCTGGGGCAAGTATTTTCTGGGTCCTCATGAAGCCCATGAGCCCAAGCTCCTAAACAGTAACTACATCAGCTAGTGTTACATCATCTCCAGCTCTCTCATTCTGATGACACCATGCCCAAAACACCAAACTAGTGGAAACAATGAGGAAAGTACACACTGGAGAAAGATGCTGCTGTTATTGCACCTCCTTATCTACCTTAGGTCTGCAAAGACACTTTGAACTTTCCCTGCAAAACATCTATGGAAAACATCAGTCAAGTAGGAAAAAACCCAAACAAATACAAATAAGCCCTCAACACAAAGAGCTTCTGTGCATCTGACCAGATAAAAGTGCCACCGAGTCCATTAGCCTCTTTCTGTCAGTGACCCAAACCAAGCGTCTGGGGAAAAAAAAGTAAGAACAGGGCGATTGCATGGTGCTGCTCTCCCAAAACACTCTCAGGGTTCTCAGTAACTTCTGATGTATTGACATCCCAAGCCAGGGACGGCATCCTTGCGTTTAGCAGCCATGGATAGATTTCCCTTTATGGGGCTTGTCTAAGTAATTAGGAAGAGGGGTGTGTTACAATTCTTAGAGGATCTTCTGCATTAACTAATTAGCTCTACTAATTGCTAGTTAGGGTGAGTGGCAGCATTTGATGGGAAGTAAGGCAAGAGATAGCAGTTGGGTCAATGCATGTGTGAGGGAGGGGAAGGGGGGATTGGAGCAAGGTGCTCAGCGTGAAGCTGGCTCAGCTGGCATTGGGCTGGGATCTGGGTTTCACTGTCAGATTACGCCACGAGCTAGAAGGGAGCCTGGGCAAGTCACACAGGTAGTTTTTTCAATCTGAATTATGTGTTAAACACCTTTGAGGCTGGACCTCCGTTCTCCCTGCAACTAGCTTTTAGTAATGTCTAACTTCTAACGACAGCATGCCTGGAGGTAGTCATGAATTTTCTACAGAAACAGTTTAAATGGAGAACTCGGGTTTATGGAGCTACACCGTGGTATTTGAGGTGTCTTGGGGGGCAGGAAGAGGTTGATAAAAATTCTGCTGGCTGCTGTTCTCCCCCGGGAGGAACCTGGGGCTCCAAATGAGATGCCGAGGCTTCCCATAGTTAGGCAAGATTGGGGCTGAGGGGTAAGGTAGACAGAAGCCAGCGTGCTGAGCAGAGAGCTGGCTGGGTTATGCAATATACTAACAAGATGATTAGTCCATTAATTACAAGATGGAGGGAGGTACCTATTTTTCCTTAGGATTTTCAGAAGGGAGATACTTCCTGGGGCTATGGCTGACCTGATTTGGGTGCCTTTCTACTAAGAAATAGAGCAACGCAGTTTTGTGGTTAATGTAGCTCCTGCTCTGCTCATTTCAGACAGGCTTTGAGTCCTCCCGGAATATCCCAGGTGAGCGTCCTCATTAAGATCCACTGCTTGGTTATTCTCATGTGTCTCTGTCTCAAGCTTTCTAGCTGAAGGTGTTTCACTTTTGTATGAATAATGAGTGCTTTTACTTGGAGATGGTAGAGGAAAGGGATACAGGGTGCACTGAGTGATCACTGAACAATTAAGTGTGTTGTAAACACAAAACCAACACATGTAATTTTAGGAGGCATTAAATGTTTCATTCTTGGTTAAGACTAAGGAGATATCGTCACCAGAGTATGAAAGATTGGTAAACTTCATTCAGAGCTGCAGGTACCTGGAATTATCATTATCTTCAATTGGAGACAGACTTAGACAGGAAAAGATCCAGAAAACTGCTAGGATGAGCAGGAGACAAAAGCAACCTTTTTTGTACAAGAAGAAACTACAAATCACAAGTTACTAATTTATCAAAACTGAGATGAGGAATGATTGCTCTTCCTGGGACATGAGGGGTGAAGTACTTAAAGAAGACAAAAAGATGTTAGTAGCGTTAAGTGGATAGAAGTCGAACTCACTTGGCCCAGAATCTAGAAGGATATTCACGAGCAGGGAAGTGTGTTCAGGAACAACGTTACAAGCCAGGCAAGGAGACCTGCATTGGTTTGGCACTGGCTAAACTTCTGGAGGTGACGGGGATGGAGAAGAAACAATTCTGGATTTGATAAATGCACTTCTTCAAAGAGAAGACTGGAATGCTGACTCTGCTTGCTGCACTCCGGTAATGCCTCGGTGCTTCTGCCACATTCCCGTGTTGCAGTGGAATAGATGTACAAGCTAAGAATTCCCTCAGAGATCAAGTCAATGTATTGAGAGAGAGAGATTTCTCCCCCCGCCCCGGATTTCTTTCCTGCTCAGAACCTGAGAGTAGGCACAGCTAAAAATGAACTGTGGAGCAAGGTTTATTTCTCATCCTAGTAGCATTGACTTTCCTCTTTCCCCTGCAAGTGCATTACTGGCTGCTGCACCGGGATGCCTTTGCCTCCCAATGAGACTAGCGGGGGCTGTTGGGGTGGGGGCAGGGACACAGGTTGTGATTGTTTTTCTCTCTGTTGTCACGCATGGCCTGTTTCTTACCTTCCCCTGGCATTTTGCAATGTCCTTGAGCTTTCCCTATCAGTACATCACAGATTTCTGAGGCCTTTAATCTCTTATACAGATTTTTTTTTTTTTTTTAAATTTGTGAAAGGCTTGCAGGGTGTGCGAGTGTATGGAGAGGAAGGCGGGGCATCTGGGTGGCAGGTCTGATGACCTTGCAGGACTAAACCCCTACAAGAAGGCATTATTCTCAGTGTCCCATGTGAGCCTTCTTTTATTCAAAGAAAACATCACAACAAGATGAAATCCGACTGTTCTGCGCCCTCTCTTTGTCACCAGGGATTAGTTGCCCTTTCTGTAGCCCAGTGAACGCTCTTGTTGTGTCACGCAAACCCACTCAGGACTGCTCACTAGCCTGCCGTTTGCAGCACCGTCCTAGGTGGCCTGGAGAACGCGGGGTTCAAATGTCCGCATGAAATTGGTCGGAGTAGGGATTCAAAGATTAGGTTTCCCATTTCTCATTATATAGGACGTTCCAGTAGTGAATCCAATAGAACGATGGATAATTTAGCTTGGAAGAAAGCTCCAGAAGTCACCTAGTCAAATCCTGCTCAGAGCAGAGCTGTCTGTTCAGTGCTGTGTCCAGTCAGGTCTTGACAACTCCAAGGATGGATACTCCCCAACCTCTCAGGGCAACAGGTTTGTGTTGGGGGTGTGTGAAAGCCCATCCCCTGGATAGCTGAGAGGTTTAAACCTAGGAGCCCGTTTCCTGCACAGTCAGTGGAGCGATGCAGAAGCTGTCTTGAACAGGCAATTAGATACGCTAGACGGAAGCACCGGTGCATTAGCGATTCTGTGCCACACAAGTGGTAGAGTCCAGAAACACAGCCCCTCAGTACACAGCCCAATTTTTCTCTTCTCCAGGCCTTGTTGACTTACATGCTACAAATGCAAGGCCCGCAGCAGCTACCCAGAGCTCCAGAAGCTGTGTGCGTGTCACTGATGGCTGACGCCAAGACGACAGTGCATGCTAACGCTTTTATTTGGAGGGACTACGGAGACTCTGCAGCAGCACATCCACGAGGGTGTGTAAAAAAAAAAAAAAAAAAAAAAAAAAAAAAAAAAAATTAATAACAAAGCCCTTGCTAACATTCCACCAGGGAGGGCACTGAGCCGGGGTACGCAGCACTCAAGTTTTACTCATGTGTCATGTGCGAACTCAGCACGAATAAAACCTTACAAATTGGAGCTGTGCCCAAACCTCATCCAGATAAACTCTTGGTACAGGCACCGTTCAGATTACTAATTGCTAGAATATGATGGTTCCCTGTAACCGATGGGTGTTACTTTAACTTGAATCCTTTTCAGGCAGAGTGAGGACGAAGCATTTATTAATGGGTCAGAATAGAGAGCTGCCTTGTACCGTGCAAAACCAAACATCTCCGTTCAGTCTATTTCAGTGGCAAATTCCTTCCCCTGCTATTTCGGTGGATGGAACATTATATTCAGCCAACACTAAGTAATATTATAGCAGACAAGGCACTCGGTGTAGAAAACCTGAGAGAATTGACTAATATGGCAGAGCTTTAAAGTAATATTCTATTTCAACAGATTTACTCTTGCAGTTTATGTATAGCTGAGAACCTCCGACTCGGTTGCTGGCCTTGGCCACAACCTGTCTCCTGCTGGAGAACTGCTGAATTATGCTCCCCCAAAATACTCCCAGCCCAGCAAATCTATGATAATGGTAAACCAGAAAATTTATAATGTATTTGTTTTAATGCACTCCAGGGTCTAGCTGACACTTAACAGTTTCCTAGCAGCTGAAAAACAGGAGCTTGAAATGACTTTGTACTCGTAATCCAGCTGCCCTTGATTTTTCCACTGTTTATTAGTTTTCTTGACGGATTGTTTGAGTTTCCAATGCAGCTGAGTTCCAGCACAATCAGGCTGTTACTCAGTGGGAATTGCAAATGTACGTAACTGTTTATGTACTCTAAAGCAAAGTACCTGGGGTGTTCCCCTCCTCCCTTGGAGGGCAAGTCATCTTAAGGAGCGTCCTTGCTTTCATGAACTAGCTCGTTGCTTGGCATGTGGTAACGAGATCACAACCAGCAACTTTCTTACCTCTTTCTAATGCGGCTCAAAAATCTGATGGTTCTTCCAACCTAAAAAATCCTGCGAATGGTGAAGTCTTTCTCTTGCTGTAAACGGTGTTTCTTCTGAAGCACACGCATTAGGTGCTAACAAAGATAACAAGGTGGTCTTGGCTACCTACTTACTCTTTTTACCCGCTGTATGTGAAGGTGTTAAACACAAGCGCAGACTGAAGAAACGATGGGGATGCTCCTTTCCTGCTGTGCTTATGATGTACTGTGATGGATGTCATGATTTCAGTCTATTTTAAAAGATTGTGAAGCTGGAAGGAACTGTAGACAAGCATTTTAACCGCCTGGCTTATTTCACCCTCAAAGCAGGGATACAAACTCCATTTTCCTTTTCTCAATCCCCTTCAGCACGCTGACAGAGGCTGCAGAGTGACATTTCTGTAAGAGAGTGTTCCTGTTGGTATTGTGGAGTCACGCACAACTCAAATTCTAATCCTAGTGGGGGGTTACATCAGACCTAGGTCCTTGAACTGGCTGCAAGATTTTTGGCTTGTAAATTAATTGTTAATTAAAGTAAGCGATAGAATAGTGTCAGGCACTTTTCCCCTGGCCCAGTACATTACTGACTGTCAGGAGCATGCAATTGTAGATAAACTGGTCCTTTACACATACATATATATGACAATTTATCTACTGTTTTCTGCAACAGCATCTACCATGCTCGACCTTGTTCTGAAAGCCTCGGGTGAGGTTGGTTTGGTTGGTTTTTTTAAGTGACCAGCAGCCCTGCTCTCCCCCACAACACCCACGGTCTCTCTCGTACGCAGCGTGGGACACATTGTGCCTTCCAACAGCAGGGAACTGTTAGATCGGCTCAGCCACCTCACCAGACATCACCTTACTATTTCCTTAGCTAATAGCCAGGCCGAGAAATGAGTTGTATCATTCTGGTCATGCCTCAACCCGAAATCGCGAGCAGGCAGGCCAGAGCCCACCGTGAGGACTTGTCAATTCCATGATGAGAAAAGATGCAGTGTGTTTCCCGGCTCCCCGAGACAAGCTTGAAGTCAGGCAAGCCCTCAGCTCCTCTGTACTCCTGGCGATGGATGAGGGCTCACACATCTCATTGAACTCAGGCTAGAATTGCTCAATGCGCTTGCTTTAAAAAAAAAAAAAAAAGAGCTGCCTTCTGCAGCAGAAAATAAATCAATATAACTTATTTTATCATTTACTCCCACACGGTAGCAGGTACGACCAAGACTGTTACTTGTACCTACCCTTCATGCAGGAAGCACCAACCTGCCACAGGCAAAGCCAGCATGGGATGACAGGTTCTTTTCTGACATACTTCCGGTAAATCATGCAGTTTGTTTATGGCTTTACTTGCAAAACGCTGCTGACAAACCTCACTTTTAAAGTAGCTGAACTCAGGCAAATGTTTGCTCACTCTCAGTAGAAGTGCTGTCTTGTGCCTCTAAGGACAGGTGCACCCACAGAAAGTCCTAAACACACCACTGTCATCCTTTACTGGAAAAGATGCCAAAAAGCAAACTGGGAAGTAATTTTTCACCTGGCCTGCTAGAGCAGACTGGAGTGCCAGTAGAATGTCTACTAGCACGTTACATGTTTCCAAATGCTCATAACCCTCTTTACCGTATTCCTGAAGGCAGTGATTAGTTGGGGACAGCTTTCCAGATTCCTCTTGCCGACCAGCTGCACACCTGGTAGATTCTGCAGCGTTTTTTTTCCTTCCATTGTGTTCAGTCAGTTGCTCTGTTAAGCAACAAAACTGTTGCTTCATGAGTAGTTAATAAAGTGAAAGGCAACTCTAAAGGAATATGGAGAATAGCAGTTCAAGAACTACGCACTAAAGCGTTTTGACTAGTAGCTTATTTTAGGAGGGGGGGCAAGCTTATAGCTGGGTGACAAAGGGGAAATGAGAAATGATGCCCAGGTCCCTTATCTTAAAATGGTCTACAGACAATATGTTTATATCAGCAGAAGTTTGAGTCTGGCTCTAGAGGTATAAAAGGAACATTTACTTGCATATTTCAATTCCATGAAAACTTCATTACTGAGATGACCACAGAAGTGTCAGTGTGTAACAACGACAAAAAAAAATTAAAAATAATAATTCACATGAATTAACCTTGAACTTAAAGCTTATTTACCTTCTACTTTCCAAAAAACCATACCTTCACAAAATCCCTTTCATAAAGGAGGAACATTTATTACTGCCTACTTTAAAGCATTTTCTTCTAACATGAGAAATTCACGTTTTGTACTTGTTTACTGGTCTTAGTTTGCAATTATTATACTAGAATGAAAACCACAAAAGACGAAGAATTTTATTAGACCAAATGTTGGGTTAAAGAAAGAGCTGCGTTATGTTCCGAGTTCCTGATTAGGACAGATTCAGCATGCTCGTTGCACTTTTCACAATAAGGGAAGAGCCCCCACGACTGGTTTTCCTTAAATTGCAAACAAGCTCATAGAATGAGGAAAATATTAAATCAGTATTTTTATCGTGAGAGGGAATGTTTATTTGCCTTTATTTAAAGACTGCAAAATTGCATTCTACTTAGCACCTTGAATGATCCACCATGAGAATATTGGGATTTTTACCAAAAAAATTGTAAACATTTACCAGAAGTAAACCTCAAACATGTTAGAAAAGAACATGTTATTTTACTACTTGCTATACAGGAGGAGAAGCTATACAAGCTGTTTAAATAATATTGCTTATATTAAATTTGAATGTTATTATATCGGGCAATAGTGAATTTTGTAAGTTTTAGTTACTGTGTCAAGCTGCATTTGAAGATAAAACTTGCATACAGAAGTATTTGCAGACTTAAGTAACCTTAAGTGGACTAATATAGTTCTGACCTACTATGTTTCGAAAATCACTATTTCTTATATAGGAAGCATATTTTGCCATTAACAGATGGAATCAATTGCTGGGCACTAGAGCTAGTAGGTCTAATCTCTAATTTGTATTCATGTTGGGGAAAAAAGTTTAACACCTGCTCCCAATATCTTTCTAAGAATTTCTATCTCTCCAGTAATTTGATTCCAAGTCTTCAGCAGCTATTACTTATCACTTAAGTGAAGGTATTTCATGAAAGCTTTACTCTAGACAGTCAATTTGACCTCAGATTCTTTTAAGCCAATCCATTTGCCGTGAGGTCCATCAGAAACTATTGATGTGTATTAGGAAGTTAAGTGCACTGGAGAGAATTACATTCCCCTGTTAATGCTGGAACTGCTCTTGGTTAAGCATACCTGTACGGTCTAAGACTCAAATCTGTACCTACAGTAGAAAAAATCTAGATTAATGCAAAGGTATAAAGCACCAAGCCAGCTTTGCTTTTCTACCTGCTGTATTTTTTGGTCTAATGTGCCCTCCAATCCAAACTTTTTTAGCACAGCAAAATTACAAAGACATCAGCATTCAGCATGTCCAGGGGCAGGTAAAATTTTACAGTGTGTGCAAGCAGTTAAGTCTTTAACATTTGTAAAGAGAAAATGCAGTTTGGGGCAAATTCTCATCAAAACAATTTGCTTTGCCTATTCACTTATCAGGGGAAAGGTGGAAGTAGACTAATTTGTGGGGTCTGTGACGTGGTATGTTCAGTCTGCTCTTACCCATCACCTACCCCAGAGAAGACACACTTACCTGAATAAATGCCTGGTAGAAAGATCAAGTTTAGAGTGCAAGAAGGTTGCTGTGTTTCCTAAAGATCCCCAGGAAAGACAGTAACCAAGACTAGGACAGAGCGTTAACTTGGCAGGCCAGAATTTGAGCCATTCTGTAATACAGCAAACAACTGTTGGTTCAGTCCACGTAACCTTTCAAGCCCTGTTCTTTGGTAAACAGGCAAGAAAGATTTAACTTGTTGTTTGGCAAAACCCACAAAATTCAGCACTCAAGTTTAACTAAAGGGTAATTTTTTATTCCCCATTAAGACTGTCTCAAGGACATAACTAAATGTTGGAAACCCCACAGAAGGGCACATACAGTGAATGTGGCGAAGTACAATGTGAACAGCCCCAGGGGTTCAAACAAGGTAGGACCATTAGTTAACCAGAGGAAAAAACAAATTAAAACTCTGCTGAAGATGTTGCACTTTCTTCTCCATTTACACTGAAAAAAAAGTCAAATTCAACAAAATCCTTGCATCTCTAACAATACATTCAGTCCTGGCTAAAGAGTTACAAAGATGGCAACAGGATGACTATAATACAAAACGTTCACTACTACACTCTGTACACACCTGTTGTCCGAGCCCTCCCCCAAACCCATGTAATGATGGTGCCCACATTATTTGCTTGCTTGCTGGGCCTGCCTGCGGAGGAGGACGTAGATCTTCTCCTTTATCCAGTCTTTATTGTACGGTTGGTACGTCTGAGTATCAGCACGGTAACTAGAGAGAAAAAAAGAACTAATGTAATATCAGTCTGTCCTGTAGTACATCTACCAGAAGAACTTGGCAAACAATTAAGCATCCTCAGGTGTTTGAGGCAGGAAGTTGTGTACAGAACACAAGTAATATCAGAAGTAGATGGGAATTGCCACTCATCAAAGAGATTTATCCTGTTCCCTAAAAAACAGTCACCCAGCAAATCAGTAAGAACCTGAAATAAAACAAAATCCTCCAAGGACTACTGCGTGACTGGATCACAGCGTTCACATTTTAATTCGTGAATATAATTACTTATGGGAGACAGCAAATGGAGCACCTTAATATCCTGGAGCTCAGAATGAAGAAGAATAGTTCCACCAGGAAACAATTTAATTTATCTTAATGAGCCAAACACTTCTTCAACAGTACTTCAAGCAAGTGTTCATGTGAGTTTAAGTATTCCACTTCTGTTTGGAACTTTTAGAAAATGAATAAAAGCACCGCTTCTAGGAGCAAAGGTAGACTCATAGATGGATGACAAAGAATTCTTGCCAGTTGGCAGTGATGGCAAGCCTACCTCTAACAAACAAGGACGCTTCATAAAACGCAAACTGAAAACAAGAACCCACAGATGCATTTTCTTTGCTACTCAGGGATAGTTGGTAATAGTAGTCCACTAGCAAGATTTCTTGCCAGGGCCAGAGAACTCAGTTACTCAAGACAGTGTTGAATTGAAGCAGAATTAGACCAAAAAATGAAAGTAAATTGTGTGAAGTTATCTGTGCAGATTCATGCCCTCCTTTCCCCCTTAGTCATTAAATTTGAACATTTTTTTGTGAAGATGAATGATGAATTTCAGTGAATGCTTCAAGAACTACTGAAGTCCTGGTCATTCTTTAAATCTCGGTATGTGTATTTCTAATTGGGTAAGAAGGATGAGATGGTCATTGGCAAAAAGCTAAGTAAAAATCCAGAGTTAACTCCATCCAGAGTAATTTACAGTTCTTACCTAAGGAAGAAAAACCCTAAGCATAGAGTTTCTAACAAAAACTTGTTTAAACCCCAGTGTGACTGGTTCATGGCCACAGAAAGTGTTTCTCCGTGTGTGTGTGCGCGCGTGTATATATATAGTAGCAGTTAGTAGTATTCCAGTGCAGTGTAAGAAATGTTAGTTTCAGGAAAAGTTACTGATCTCCACCCCCGTCCCAATCCATTCATAATGTTATACTGTGAGACCAGATAGCAAGTACTATAGGAATCTCCTTGAACACACGTCTGGTACACTATGTGCTACGTGTGCCATCTGGTGGAAAACTATAAACTGAAGTAGAATATGGCACAACTCTGAGTTTACAAGCCTAATTATGAAAGGCACAAGACTGTAATGGAAAACAGTTGCTACTTCCTAAAGCAAGTACTAGCTTCAGTCTGTTAGATAAATTAAAACAAAGTGTGTCTTTCAAACTGCATCAGGCCAGCACTATGACACGTGAAGATCAAACGAGGCAGAATGTCTAGGAACAAGGTAACTGCAGAAACTGTAATCCTGGTTTACTTATTCTGCTGAAAACTTTGTTAAATGGCATTTGTAATAAGTCACTATCAGTAACATAGATTCTGTGTGTACATCAGAATGCAAAGAAAAGCAATCTGATGCTCCGTTGTTTAAAAATAGTTTTTGTTTTAAACTGGAATTAACTGGCAAAGGCTGTTCACTGTGCAGCTGCACAAGTACTTGCACTGGGATTTGAGACAGAGCAGTACAGCTGCAGGAATGTCTGCAACCGATACCTACTGCCTTAAATAAGAGTTTCTCTCGAATTTTGAGCTTGGAGAGACAAATACTATGTCTCTTGTAATTTGAATATAAGATTTGTATCCTTATTTCAACAGAATTTCTGCAAGGTTGATATCACTGTCATATCAAACCATTACCTTGAAATTTATGGTATGGGAAGTACTCATGATCTGGGCTAAGTGATTTCATTACAATGCTAAGTTATATTCTGAGTAGTGAAATTCAATATTTGATTTCACAGTGCAGTCAGAATGGAAAGTACATAAAACCACCTTTGCTTGCCCACAACTACAATACAGAGATGAGAACTGGACATAATGTATTCACAAGAACACTGAAACAATTAGCTAGGGCTCTCTGGAGGATTGATCTGTTCCTCAATCACTTCATTAGGATTTACAGAAACTTCCACCTTGCTGTATCTCGATGAAAGTAAACAATTGGCTGCAATGCACTTCTATGGACTTCTACTGCACCACTAGTAAAGCCCTCAGCTGAATAAAATTCCGTAATCGTTCTGCCTCCTTAAGAATTGAACCAACTGCACAAAGGTAGATACAGCCCCAATTTAAACAGATTCTGACATTAATAAAATACGTAGCTGTACTGAACTGTAGGACTTCAGTATCTGAAATGCTGGGAGCTTCAACGTGACTAAACTCCAAGTGGAACTGTCAGTTTCTAAACTTTCAAAATACTTTATTCCAATACAGTTAAGTGGAGTGGGCAACATGACATGCCAGCTGCAATACTGCTGCCTTACTAACGGTTATTGCAAAAACCTCCAGAATCTCACCAGGTTTCACATAAAACATGCAAAAGTTAACATGGAAGACTTCTGACTTCTCGAAGTCACTGAAATGGACTTGTAGAACTGAACTTACACAAGACAGCTGAGGTCTGCCAAGTCATCGATGAAGTCAAACAACTGGCTGATATCATACGTAATGGATGGACTGTTTGGATTCATTCTTTTCAGATGCTCTTCATACATTTTACAGACTCCTACAGAGAACAAAAGATTAACAGTGCAATATTAAAAACCCAACAACTGTATTTGCTGACACTTCTTCAGCTTTTGAACCACGACTATCAGGAAAGTTTAGAGATGACTACCATGAAAACAGAGACATAAACTTCTTACTCAGATTTTGCAGTGCTTTTGTTCTAGCTATTTGCATTGAAACATAATACTAATACTATAAAATCAGGTAAGATGCATGGACAGAAGCATCTAGAGTAAAAAAATGTCGTTTGGTCAAAGATGTAACTTTCCATGCAGTAAGCTCTAATGGAAACGTGAAATTCCTCCTAATAATTTTAAGACAGCAATTGCAACATAATTCCTACTGTATGAGCACCTGAGAAAGAAAAGAACTAATGTCAAATAAAGCTACTCAAATCCCAGAAGAGAGATCATTCTTGATGAGAAGAGTCAATCAGGGCTACTGAGGTAGAAGTGACAGCACAAGCCTCTACGTGAATTTAAATCAGTTTTATTTAAGCTAGTCCATAAATAATTCAGATACACTTGAGAAGAATATAATATTAAAGTGAACACAGAGGCTTTACATGGTCTTTATTATGCTTTTGTTTGCCTCACAAAACTTCCTGGAATTAGAATTATTAATGTTAAGTGAACTTCCACATTTAAATCATACAGCTGTAGTATTTCAATCTTTCCAAGCTCACTATATGTCTCTTAAAGTCATGCAGGATTTTCTTCTCTGTCAGACATGCCATGAGGCTGCAAATTATGTCTCAACTGCACACGTACTTTTATTTTACATATTAATTCCAGTAGCAATATTTCCTCTACGTGGCTAGCACAGAAATTAGAGAGAGAGCTAGGCTCTGATCAGCAAGTCTACTGCACAGCCCCACCAAGAATATTGTCTGCTCTTTTGAGTTGAATGTGGTTCAATCTAGTTAAATCAAAACGAGACATCTAATATAAAAAGGAAGTTTTAAAAACAAAAAATAGCTATTTTTAGTTTGCTAAAACATTAGTAAACTAAAAGCAAGAGACATTTTTGCATTCTTTTGTGAATTACCTTGAAAAACATGAACAGCAACTTATTTTCTTACAGAGTAAGTTCGGGAATATGTCAAAAAAGGGGGTTTAACAACATTTTTTGTCTACCATTTCTGCACCCACCTTCCATGCACTCATTCACCGATTCATAATCAGCATATGTTCTGCCTTCTGGCCTCTTGGTAGGCTGGACAAGTAGAATTGTGTGAGACTGAAAAACAGCACAAAACAAACACCAAGAAAACAGGTTATTTGCAAAATTTGCATGTTTTTTTTGTTTGAATTAAGTTATTTATCTGAATGAAGCACTAAAAAGAAGTGTAATATTAAAATACTGACCCAGCACTCAAGGACACACAGACATTTTCCAAATAGTACTTACTGTTCATATAAGCTGTGTTATTAATTTTTGTTTCCAATCAGTCCTATCAATCCTTATATAAGTTTAAATGTGTAAAATCACCAGTAAAGAAGCTATTGTGCTGAAAAAAAAATACCAGAAATAATAGTTTCTATATAAACAGAAAAGCAAAGCGATAAAGAGTCAATGTATAAAAGCTATGCCATTAGTGCATTTACTTATTTTATTCCAAATGCAAGCTGTTAGTATGATTTCAAATACCCCAATTAAAGAGCAAGGGGGGAGTCCAACTTAATTCACTGTCAGTATCACCTTAAAGATTTTAACACAAATAGCTACTTTTGTGTTATTCATTCAGCTTCAAGGGAACACAAATTATACAACAAATCCGCACTTAATATTCAAGATTATTTCCTGCAAAACAGATGCACTGATTTTTCATACTTCAGTGAGTCTACTGCAACAGTAATTATGGCACAGATAACTGTTCCAAATGTCAGAGCCTGTAAGCTTGTTCTTCTGCAGGAAAGACTTAGATGATTGTACAGTCGGTGGCTTGCGTTATTTCCTATAATATTTTTCACTTGGCTACAGCAAGTAATTTGAGCAAACAACAGGCAAGATTTTTGAAGTGTACACAATCTGTGATCTAATTAACAGGTTACACAGCACAGAAAGTTTGCAAGCAAGCTACCAAACACCGTTTCCAGTGCTGCTAATTGGATCCAATATTTTCAATGCTAATATATGAGGTGAGCACAAACATGTAATATTCATGGCGGCAACTGCAGAGTAAGACAGACTGGAAACTAATACCAAAGTGTATTATTGGGCTTAAATTGATCAGCTGGTGGTAGAAAAATCCTGACCCACATTTTGGACATATCAGTGAAGATACGATTTCAGTATTCGAATGCAGGAACAGAAAAGAAAAATGGCAAATATCAAGATTTACAAACAAAACAGTACAAATTTTTACACCATGACTGATAGCATTCCCATGCCTGGAATGTATTTTTCAGTTCTTTAAATTCTGTCTCAAATAACATGGTAGAAGGAGATTCAGAGAATCCCAGAAAAAACTTGCACAGAGAAACAGCAGCAGCAAGACTTTTCATAATCAGAAGTGGAAAGAGAGGGGAATTCAGAGCTACACACTGTAACAAAAATCATACAAAGGAGACTAGACCATTTAGGTCCACTTCCACGTATGCCAGAGGACCCTAGATTTGAAAGAAATTCCCCAAGGGAGGGCTGGTATCTGGCTGTTCCTAAGCACATTGTGCTTGAACAGGCACGTCTTACCAGGCAGTCCAAATGTCCCTGCCAAACTTTATTATAAAGTACTTTTCCAGCAGTATGATTTTTATTTGCTGCTCACTGATGACAAGGCTTGGTTCCAGGACTTGCAACTCTGATTTTTTGGGAAGATTTGACTAAGGATCCCTTATTAACAACAATGAATGAGGTGCATCAGGCAGTTCAGTCAGTGAACAGTGAAAAGCTGTGTTACTTTAGTATCAGAATGTCTTGCAAACTACATCTGTGGTGTCTGGTTACATACACATATTTGCCTCTTTCAACTAAACTCAGTATTAAAAAAGTTGGGTCTATTTGGCCTAAGAGAACATAGGTAAAACTGTACTGACCAGGAGTTACAAAACTGTATCACAATTGAGTGAATTCTGTATTCAGTCTCCCAGAATATTGCTGGGGAATCATTTTAGGCTTTCTGGCCTGTAAATACCCAGGCTATCCCTCCCATTCTTCGAGTATTAAATGAATGTGTATATATTCTGAAATTATCACAATAATCAGATTACAGAAAAAAATATCAGTGAGCCAGATACGTAAACCAGTTCTTTTAGAACTGTAAGGTAGAAATTATTTGGGCTTCTGACTTTAAACCACTTATCACCTTAAACACTCTAAAATACCGTATCAGATACTGGCCTGGAATTTATTAAAATTAATGCTATTAGGACTATCTGTATTGTAGGATTAATGTATTACATCACAAATGTTTCCTTGGGAACTTCCTATTATTTTACCTTAAGGGAAAAAGAATAAATTGCATAATTTGATAAAATTGCTCCTCCTCTCCTACCACAGAGGTGCAAAAAAGTGACAAGCTCAGAAGCCTGAGAAAAGTTTTCTCCAACTATTACCTGCCCTACTGAGTATGCGCTATAGGTGGCCGGACAAAAATCAGTCTAAGAACTATTCTGTTTTCCTACAGGTATAAATCTTATTATTAGGAAAAAGAAAACCAAAACAAGGGAAAAATCCATAAACCTTCATGCATTAGAACCAGGTTATCTGGAAGAGCATAATATGGTTTCTTATTATTCTGATGCATATGTAGGGTTTTCTTGCACTTTCTTAAAAGCCCAGTTGTACTGGCTGCTGTTAAGCAGGACACTAAATGAGACACCACGTGGGTTATATTACACCAATTTTGCACTTCTAGACAGCATTTTAGAAAGCCCTTCAATTACTGAAAACACAGCCCTGTAAAAATGGTTAAGGCAGCACTGACAGCCAAACCAGCAGAACTCAGGAGCTCAGCAGCATCTGCCTGAAGAGGCTTCAACCAACTGTAGAGTCTATTCAACAATAAAGTAAAAAAATAAAAAAGGAAGATAAGCAAGTCTTGTAAGAATAAGATGTGCGGTGATGCAAATACAAGTAGTATACCGCACACACCTACGCGTGTTTCAGTTACTCCTGCTAGGCAGAAAAAGTGGTTTAAGTGTCGTCTTTCACTTCAGACAAGAGGGACAGGGCTTGCGGCTGCTCATCCCAGCAAAAGCCAACTGCTTTCGAGCAAGCGCCAGACAGACGCAGAACTTTGCTGCAAACCCAGAAGCTGTTCTCCCACCGCAGGGCGACAACTCGCTTCGGTATATTCAAATGTATTAGATGAATAACACAAACTAATGTGACCGGTAGGCCTTTGTGCTTTAGCGTGCCATTCAAAAGGTTAAACTTCTCCTCCCAGATAGCAGCCGGTCTGGGGGCACTTCATGAGGCCGCGACCGTCGCTCCGGGCCCGGGCGGGCGGCAGCCGCCCGCCCGGGCCCGGAGCGACGGTCGCGGCCTTCCTCACCACCCACCGCGCCTTCCCGCCCGCACTACCGGCCTACCCCAGTGGCAAGGGAAAGCAGCCCGCCCCACTCCCCTTAGCCGCGCCGACTCCCCCCTAAGTAGGCACGGAGGGGCGAGCAGGAGCCGCCGGGCCTGGCCCACCCGCCCCGCTCACCATCACGGCTCCCGCTCCCTCAGCACCGCCGCGGAGAAGAGGCGCGCGACGATTCCCCCCACAACCCCCCGCGCCCGACCGGAAGCGCCGCGCTAACGGCCGGCCACACGGCTGGGGCGCTGAGGATGCCGGGAGCGGCCGGCCGCGCCAGAGCTGATGGTGGGCGGGGCGGCGGCCATCTTTGATGAGGGAGCCGCTCCTTCCCGCCGCGGTCTCGTCCTGCCATTTTGAAGTCGGGTAGCGTGTGGGGTCAACGTGAGCCCCGGAAGGGGAAGCGCTGGGTCGCGGAGGTGCCACTTTGGCCTCCGAGGCGGTGGCGGCAGTGGGGGTGGGTGGAGGCGCCCACTGATCTCGCAGGTTCCCCGCGCCCAGCGGACGCGGCCCGTCTCAGCCGCTACTCTGTGAGGAGCCGCCTCGGCGCCCGCTGCGTTCCCTCCCCCGGGAGTAGTGGGGTGCTGGGCAAGGCCCCGCTGCCTCAGGTGAGGGCCGGGCCTGCCACGGCCCAGGGCCGCTCCCTCCTTCCAGCACTACCCGTTCCACCCCTGGGTGGCCTCAGGGGGATAGCGGCTACCGCACGCCGGGCCCAGAGGGGCCGCAGCTGGGGGCCGAGCCGGCCGGAGCCACTGGGCAAGAGAGACATGGCTGAAAGCCTTTCCTGGGAGCTCGGTGTCTGTACGGGTTAAGGCGTGCCGGGCGAGGTGGAAAAGTTGCTGTTGAATTTCACTTAAAGGGACTGGAGGGAAAGCGGCGAAATGGATGACTTCAGCTCCATCTGCCTGCTGTCTCTGGCCATGCTGGTCGCCTGCTATGTGGCAGGAATTATCCCCTTGGCAGTTAATTTTTCAGAGGTAAGACAGCTTCACGAAAATGCTCGATGGGTGCTAAGGAAGAATAGCAGAAATTAGATGGAGAGATCTATCGGGAGTTAGTGCTGTCCCCTTTCAAGTATGGTAGTGCTGTTAGGTGTGACATTGTAACTTTAAACAACTTTTAAGGAAGTTGTGAACGTGATATTTTTATTCAAAATTGCGGTCTAAAATTATGCTTATTCTACAATGCACATAAAAGCCATTTAAGCATACAAGATGTGATCCAAACATCTTGGCTACAGATGAAGCAAAGTCTGAGCATGTAATGGAAGGACATGATAGGAGCTGGACACCGTTATTCTTAGAAGCTTGTGTTAGAAACTTCTGAAGTCAGGTTAAGTTTTATTTTGTGTCTATGGGCTACTCAAATTAGGGCTTTTAAAAGCAATTCAGAGAATGTTTTCAGAAAACTTTGGTTTGGTTTGCAATTTGTGCTACTGGAAAGTTAAAAGTTAGCGCTTTGATTACGACACAACTTCAAGTTGTGCTTCTATCCTGTGTAACTCAAGGCATTCTTCTGTAAAAGTATCTTGGATGCTGACGGTGTTGTTAAAGGAGAGGGAGACTTTCATGGATTGAATGAGTTTTCAAGCACGAACAGGAGTTCAGAAGTGAATGTATTCGTGTGCTTCTAAGAGGTGATTGCTGAGGTGATGATGATTGTTACAGTCTCTGGCAGTCTCCTAATATCGTCTCATGCCCCAGGGGTTTTTATCTAAGTGATGATTGTTGTATACAGGTGTGGTGTAGTGAGAGGTTAGTTGTTCTGAGGTAGTAAGAGCTCTATTATGAGAGGTTTACTGTTTCTACTGGGAGCAGTGCCACTTTTGGAAAGCAAAGTGCTGGAAGAGAGATGTGACTTGTTCTTCCATCAAGTCGCAGAGCTGATTGCACCTGTCCTTTGGTCCCATTATTGCTAGGAGGCTTTGGGAGCAGTAAACTGAACAGCATGGAAGGAAAGGCTGTTTGTTTTGGTAACAGTACCATTCAGCTAAATGGTTTAAAATATGACTATATATTCTGAAGGCTTTACATAAACATTAGCATAGTTCTGTTTTGCCAGTGCTTCATCTGATGCTTTGGTGGACCTTCCCTTATATGTCTTCAGTGCTGTTGCTTCCACTGTCCAGCTCTTCAAAACTCACTTTTGCCCTGAAGCCTACAAAGGAATTTTCTGCAAATCTGCTGAGAACACTGCCAAGCATGCTAGCGTTGTCTCTTTTTTTTTATTTAATTTTGCATTTCCTCGTGTATGTGCTTGGTAGTCACTGTTTGTCTCTGACTTTGTATTTGGTGTTGTTTGAAGGTGGAGTTCTGATCTGTGTTTATGTGGCTTATTTATGTTTATATAGATGAATCAGGAGGCTCCTAAACCTTTTGGGGCTCCTAGCAGGTGCAGAAATACAGATCTGTTGTGGATCCAAAAACATAGCACTCTGCGTAAGCAGTAATCACACATTTATTAGCCTTTTGTGTGTGCAGTACACACACACATGTAATCAAGTTTATTGTGATGTCTCAAACTCTCAGAAATTCTCTATTCAGTTTTACACTAAGTTAAGTATTTTAAGGATCCACATGCTATGCTGGTTTAAAAGAGGAGCTGAACGTCTCTGCAAATTATGTGCAAATACTAGCTAATCCTGGAAGTATGTAATTAGATGATAGAATTGTTTTGTTTAAAAATGGTTGCTTAGGCCTGTGCAACATGGATGATTTCAAACTGAAATGACTGGACTGTGCATTCTATCGTTTGCAAAAAGTTTTGTGGATGGCCTTGGTGAGAAAAAAATGCCTCCTCCCTCTGGCCATTTATAATGGTTAGAAAACAAAAATGAATGCTTTGCATAATATACCCCAGATGCTGGAGAACAATGAAATCATTCATTAGTGTTAATAATACATTTCTTCAGATGAGTTTTTTTGCTGTGGAATCTGTTGGTTGTGTTCCGATTTCATAATGACTTCTAGTCTTTTAATTATGTTTGGATATTCTTGAAAGTATAAAACTCCAACAAAGCCAGGTATGACTAAACATTAGTGGTAAAAAGGTAGAGACTGCACAGAACTTCACTTTATTTCTGTATGCGGATGTACCCTTTCAGCTTAATCCTGATTTACAGTACTGTTAGGCTAACATTGGTCTGGAAACAACACTATACCAGTTCTTGAGGCTATTTCCTATGTTGTAGCCTAACTGCACCCAAAAAAATAACAATAATAAAAAAAATATTGAGTTCTAGCACTTTGAATCTTCTGCTGGCCTAACACAGGCAGGCAGTGTTGGATGGAGTAGGACTGCTTGCTCTTTAAAGTAGGTGTTATTGCTAGGTCCAAGTAAGAGTTTCAGTACCATGTAGATTTAAAACAAATACTGAGCTGGGGAACAGCTTGCTAATTTGAGGATTTAAGACTTTTCCCATGCATTTTTTTTTAACACTGTTTACTGTGTTGCTCCTGTTTTTAACAAGAGACACACAAGTGTTTTGTAACTGAAATGGTTTGATTTCTTGGATGAAGCTAGATGACTTGTGCCTGTCTGGGTAGGCTGCAACTATTAGATTGCTGCATTCACTAAGTATTTTGTACTGAAAAGGAGATGAGGACTTCTCTTGAAACAGTAACTTGCTAGTGTGTATTATTTCCATGGATCTTTAAAATCCACAGATGCCCAAATGAAATCAGGTAGTACTCTGTATTTGCAGTTGTAATAAAACTGTTTTATTACTTCTGACACTTTTTTCCCTGTGTTTATGTAAAAGAGATTATAGTGCTGCGCTATAAAAATAATCTTGTTTTTCTTTGTAAGATACTTAATTTTTTCAAAATGACTTTATGAACAGTGCGTGTTGAAGATTATCTTTTCATGTAGGTTGCCACTGTATAACAATTTACCAAGTGTAATAGTTACATGTGCCAGTGTACAGTGCATGTTTGTGGAAACTTTACAGGTGTTTTCATCTCTTGCATACTGCTACTTGAAATTTCCCCAGCAATGCTCTAATTGTTTCCATATGGTCACATTTGGCTTGCTTTCAAGAAAGCTAATTGTGCATTTCTCTAGAGCTTCCTATTTCTTCTATACAAGTGTTGCCTATTTCGGTGAGTCTAGACATCGTGTGTCACTATAGTGCATGAAGGAGAACGGATGGCATAATCAAGATGAACAACAAGTGGTTTCCCATTAGTTAAACACTGACCTCTGTCTCCAGGTCCTCAGTAGCTAATGTTAGTATTTTGGTAGCGAAGCGAAAAGTAATAGTAAAGTACTCTTATATTGGTAAAACAGAATTTAGTCAGTTTGGGAGGGGTGACATCTCTCTAAGCTAAGGGTGTGTTTTTTAATCTCTTTGTAGAAATTCTTCCTGGAATATGAACCAAATTATTTTTCTTTCTATAAAAACATTGTTTGTGTATTTTTTGTTGAAGTTTAATTGCAAATTTGCAATACTTATGTAACAAATCTATTTTAAAACCTATCTTTGCAGAGGGGGGAGGGAATTGCTATTGTGTGTAATTACCTGGAGAGTGGAATATAATTTCTATTGCCCTAAATGCCTTCACAGTCTTTAACTCCTTTTAAAATGCTACTGGAAGGCTTAGAAATGGTTGTAAAAACAATATGCACTGGTCTGCATTTATGCATCTCCTAAACAGATTAAAAAGGAAAAAAAGACTGAGATGAAATGTATATTAGCATCATTATCGGGCTGACTGATGCAGTTCCCTCATTTAAACTCTCATTTGAGTAAACCTTTTAAAATTATTTTTTTATAATTCTGGTTTTGGACCTGTTTTGGGGATTCAGGCCTTTCTGCCATAGTTTTAGCTACCTGATATTCTGCAGGTGCTGTGATACTGGAGTTCTAAAACTTCACCTGGCACCTTATTTATTTTTTTTAAAAATACATGGAACACATCATCAGATGTTTCAAGTAGAAAAAAAAGTGTCTTGCTCTTAAAACTGTGGATAAAAAAGTAATTTATGTTTTTAGAGAGAATCGGTTCTTCAGCGATACCCTATTAAATAGAAGGACATTAAAGTATGGCAGTTTTAAGGACAAGCTTCTGCACAAGGGCGGCTGATTGGTTTAGAGACTCAAATATAGTCTGTTTATTGTGTAACAGCCTTACAACAGCTTAAGGTCATTTCTTGTGTCTCTCTAAACCTAATGGTGAAAGTAGAGCTCCTGATGCTTTTTTTCCTCTAAAGTCTTCCTTTTCTCTTTCTGTAGTCCTAAAACTTTTGTTAGCCCTTTTCTGTGTTATATAAATATAGCTGACTTAGCAGTTTTCGTGCTTGACCAATGTATTTGTATCTGTAGTTGCTTTTATGTTAGTGGTTCTCTTTCTGGTTTTGCTTTGGTAATTTCATTTTCTTTCTTGTATTTTGTTTTATTATTTAGATTGGCCTTTTTGGCAAATAGGCAATTTATCTTGCTGTGTGCCATACCTAGCAGAGATTTTAGGAAACTTCATGTTTAAGTATGATTTGTAGTAGGAAGGATATATTTGAAAAGAAACCTAGAATGGAGACAAAATGTAGAGTTGCAAATGCACTTCAAAATTCAAACACTTTCAATCTTGCTTTGTCTATGCAGGCCCTACAGTTTGAGTCCCTAGAGGTTGAACTAGACCCCAATAGTCATTAGTGCCAAATATAGCAGTTCATGTTATTTTGAAGTATGTGCCGTTTCATTTATTGTCTGATGTTAACACCTTTAACTTTCATTTCCTACTTCAGTTGATTACATCAGGCACTGGATATGCTAACTTTCTGAAAAGTTAATCGTTAGAAATGTAGGACTATGCAACTGGGGCTCTGGAATAAAAACCAACAAGAGGTTTTGTGGATCATTCTCTCCCCTCCTGCCCCTTTCCCCCTGCCCCAACCTTTGTTAAAGAGGTTGAGTAAAGAAAACATTTTCGTTCCTAAAGATGATACTTGTTTTGTACTTGCTTGCAGGAGAGATTAAAGTTGGTGACTGTTCTGGGTGCTGGGCTGCTGTGTGGAACTGCCTTGGCAGTCATTGTGCCAGAAGGAGTACATGCACTTTATGAAGACATTTTGGAGGGTAAGAACACAGATGGCTTTGTTCAAGATAACTTAGGTCATGGTGTTATGATGTACTGGGGCTTGTTTCTAGGGCTTTTAACATGAGATTGGTGGGAGGGTTTCACAGCAGCATGGCAGATCTGGCATGGAATCATAAAACTGCCATAGGCATGATACTGCATATTAATGGTGATCTGACAGAGGGAAGTCATCAGGCTGTAGATTGGATAACTCTTGCTGAGTGATTCGGTCATTGGCAGCTCCAGGTACTGTACTGTTCGTGGAACCAAAGCTTTTTATGCCAGGCCATGTGTAGTGTTCCTTATGCTGGGGGGAGTTCAAGTTTAACTTTCACTGGGGCTTCAAAGGAGGTATAAGGATGCCTTTGGCAGAGAATGAAATTGTCGACTATTTGCTGTTGCTTTTTTTTAGTTTAGATTGCTTCTCATTAAAACAATCACAGGATGTGTTTTATAGATCTATATGTACTTGCCCTCGTATGAATGTCCTCCTTTGAAGCTGAAGAGCATCTTGGAATTAAGTTGCCTTAATATACTTGTCTGAAAATTATGGTTATATAGGACTAATTCACAGAGTAGGAGGCATTTCTTTCTTGGGTGGTATTACACATAGAATCTGCACGTGGTTCTAAGTTCAAGCATCCAGTTCTAGTTTGCTGTTGCTGGTCTTCAAAACCTCACAGGCTCTAATGAATAGCTCAAAGCTAACAGCAATAATGTGTCTTGTAGAGACATGAGTGTGGAGCACGTGTTATACCCAGAAGTCTAAGTAAACCTTGATTTGAGGTTATGACATTAATTTAAATAGTCAGAGCTCATTACCTCTGTTTGGAGTGCACTCTAAATCTTGCTTTAGCTTGGAGTCTTGTGCTATTACATTACCATTGCATGTATGAGATTTTTACAGCATGCTCAGAATCAGAAATTTGTCTGAAGGTAAACAGCAGCAACTTAATGGTCACAGGAGAAAGGACTATGAAATTGAGGCTGTAGAGAACTTTGCAAGTGTCTGATATAATGTTGTTGCTGATCTGAGATGTCTTTTTAGCAATATGCTTTAATTTATCTTTTTTTAGTTTCCACTAAATTTAAGTTATTCTGCTTAAATTTTAAGTAAACAGAAGATAATATATAAAATCATCCTTTATTGAGAAGTGAAAGAACCTCTGATTATGCTTTTACACTGTACTGTAATTTATGCAGTCTGATGTCAGATGTCTCTAATGATCTGTAGTTGTGGGTTTGCTCTCCATTCAATTTCAAGTCTAAGTAGACTAAATTTTTCTTGTAATGATATGGCTAGCAGTAAATACAATTGCTGAGAATGTTTGCTTTTTTTTTTCCACTAAATGGGGCATACTGTTCATGTATGAAAACTGCAGTCTGCTGTTTAGAGCTATATGCTATATAACTTAAAGTTTAGTATGTGGAGAAAAGAGGCACTTCCCATTACTGCAGTAGTAATATCAGAAGTATTTACCTAGGTAAAAAGAATTTGTTCTGTGAATAAATTCGGACTAAACTCTCGGCACACAGTATCATATCGAAAGCCAGTCTGTCTGTAAGAACATTTTTTTTTGCATTGCAGAGAGGCAAAATTCATGGGTGTTACAGATTTAACTACAAAAAATATTTCTAATATTTAGGATATTCAAAGTTAAGCTTAAGATTCTGAGAACTTAACAGCTTTCGGTACATTTTTCTTGCAACTTTATGTAATTAAATGGCACCCTAGAAAGGTGCCTAAGGGAACATTGAGGTGTATTCGTATAATAGGAAGGGAAAAAAGAGAGGGGGAGAGAGGTATTTGTGTTTGTCCAGTTCCAAGTGTAATTTAACTCAGACTAGTTGCTTGTTGTCAAAACAGGTGCTTGTCATTGATACAAAAGTCATTTACTATTACTTCTGCATTTTCCCACAGGTCTGAGAATAACTTCTAATTTTTGACCTTGTAGGCTGAGACCAAATAGCGTATCATGATTCAGATTATTATTTGATCATAAACCTATGTATGTGTGTAGTGAAGCTTCATTTGAGTATTTACAAGCAAGTAAAATTCCTTCGGCAACTTCAATCCTTTTCTTTTAACATGTGAAACTGCGTAACCGCTGTCAGAAAGATCCCCTGAGTTACCCACTTTATTCTAGGGCTTGAAATAGTCTGAAGCAAAGTTAACTTTTTAATATAGATGGTGACCATATTGTGTGGTTTAAAATGATTTTATTGATCAATCTTGTTCAGCAAAGATATATTTGTGAAATCTTTCGAGGGCTACCAGACCTATTCTGATGTGCTTTGTCTGTAGTTATGGCATTGTGCCAACTTTTTGTACAGTGGGATGGATGTACAATTGTGTCTCATCCAAGAAGATGTATGAATGCTCCATCAAGAAGATGACTTGCTAGAGTAAGTCAAGTTTTTGCCGTCAATATCTAAAACTTCTGAAGAGTAGTTGCCAACCAAAAGACCTCCCCAAAATGACCAAAGTTTTACTTTTGTCACATAAGCCACAGTTGTGAAAGCCCTAATGTATGCTGTGCTCCATTTTGTTTGTTGCCATTCTTTTTCTTTTTCATAGTTAGGTGCGTGAAAGTTGCACTGTCACTCACTTAAAAAATAAAAAAAATTATCTAGTGTGAACTGTGAAAATGCAAGGTTGAAACAGCAGAGAGAGTCTGTGTGGAATTGTAACTATTATAATCAATTCAGACGTGAATATCCTTACCTTGATTCAAGCAGAACAAATCATCTTTTCTGAAGTCAAAAAGCTTTCTAACGCTGAATGATGACTCCTCCAAAAGCCTTGTCTATTCTCATGCTGAGAAAACATTGCATGCTGTTAGACCAATGAAACAATCTAGTTAATATCCTAGTTTCTTGTAAGTGTTGTAGGTTAGTCCTGTTAGACCTGTTACCATTAAATGTGATAAAAAAAAACCAAACCCCAACAACTGACCCTAAAATCAGTAACATTGTTTCCAATAAAGATTTTTTTTTTAGAATTTCTGGTAGAAACTTCTTGCTCTTAATCAATGTTGTTCTGTATAGTATTGTCATCAAAGCAGTTCTGTCCTGTGAAATAGCACGAAATACAAAGTGAAACCAATGAAGGGTTTTTGCGTGTCATTGTTTCAAGTCACTTTGGAAGAAGTATTTTTCAGAAAAAAGAGAGTTCAGCTGATGGACAAGGTCAAGTAGGTCATTCCAAACTTCAGGAAGAATTAAAAGGGATAGATAGGAACAAGTGATTAATACATAAGACTCTGTCGTCTTTACACTCTCGCATCAGGTATTTATATACATTGATGATAAGATCCCTCTGAGCCTTCTCTTGTCTGAATGGTCCCAGCTCTCAGCCTTTTCTTATAGGAAGATGCTCCAGTGTGTCCATGTGTCTCTTGTACTGGGGAGTGCAGAACTGGACCCAGCACTCCAGGTGTGGCCTCGCCAGTGCTGAGTAGAGCACATATGCCTCGACCTGTGGGCAATGCTCTCCCTAGTGCAGCCCAGGACTTGATTAGCCTTTTTTTTTTTTTTGCCACAGAGCACACTGCTGGCTCATGGCAAACTTTGTGTCCACGAGGACCCCGAGGTCCTTTTCTGCAAGCCTGCTTTTCTGATTGTTGGCCCCCAGCATGTACTGATACCTGGGGTTATTCCCTTCTTAAGATCAAGTCAGATATTAAGAGTAAAATATAGCTCCTGATCAAGCATTTGAATGTGACAGAGTCTTCTTCATGTTCTGGGTTTATATTATAGTGTTAACTGTTGCTTTGAGGGGGAGTAGAAATTAATGTGTCACCTGCTTCCTTATATTGGACTCCGATGCATATGTTTTTTAGGGCACTGGAGCTTTGCAAATGGGTTCTCTGTTTTTTATTTCTTATTTAAAAAAAAAAAAAAAATTTCTCTTGAGTTCCCATGTAAATGCAGGAAGGTTGCTTGTGTCAGTAACTGTGTTCTCTAATGTAAGGGAAGGACAGGAGACTTTACAAAAATAATTACAATTAGAGATTGTGATACTATCACTGGGTCTAGCGGAGAAACGTAGAAGAAGAAACGTTTTCTCAGTAGAACATTAAAGAAATCTACAAATATTAATTGAACCTGCCAAATGTGATTGTAAGCATTGGCCCTGTTCTGGAACGGAGGCAACTTGTACTGAATCGTTGGTAGTTCAGGGCGTGCAACTCAAACATGTGACTTACCTTGAGGTATCAGATGTGGAAGTAGATTTACTGTGTCTGTTCTCCCATTGGGAACATTTGCATACTAGTTACTGGGTGTAAAGCACCTTACCTGCTGTGGAAGTACAACTATTTATAATAACAAGTATACCAAGGAGTGTTAAATGCGTCTCCTGCATCACCCAAAGGGCTTTCTAGCCTGGGACCACGAGGAGAAATATTAAAAAAACCCCAAAACATATGATTCAGGGGAGCACAGAGTCTGAAACCAAGAGGTCAGATGTTTATTGTGCATTATATGGTAGTGGGGAAATTAATTCAAAATTCCCTATTCCTGATCTTTGCATGTACCTTTCCAACAGTGTATTTCTGTACGCTGTTGGCAGAAGAAAGTTTAGACATGATTCTTTGCTTATGTCAGCTGGAAGCAATACCTAGAATTTTGCTAAAAAATAGCTTTATTAAATCTTTCACATAAACGTACTAAGGTAACTCTTGCCGATCTTTGGTGGCCAGTACTGAAGAAGCTGTGTACTTCTGGACATTGTTTGCCCTCTGTGTCAGATGGGATTGCAGAAGCAGTAGTCTCCTGTGGTCTCGAGCAAGGTTGGAGGATCTCATGGACCTCTCTTGGAAGCCCCTATGCCAAAGACTACTGGAAATATTAAATGCATGTGCCAGAAGAACCTTCTCCTTTCTCTTTAGGTCTGTGTAAGTTCAGAGTGAGACTGATGTAATTTCTGTTGAAAATTCTGTTGAATTATGTGCGTGGTGAGTATTTGGTTGTGGTAAAGATTACACGTGCTGGGCTAAAGGCAACCTGTAAAAGTTGGTAAAGTTCTATTATGTCTCTGTTTTCTAAAAGTCACTGTAGGTAAAGACGTTTGTCACTTACGAACCTATGAAATATTTGAAAATATTTCAAATTATGAACTGTGCGCCAAATAAAGCATTTTATACCATGGAAACTTAACTAAAAACCTGTCCAGCCATCTTCCTTTCCCCTTGTTAGATTTTTAGAGTCGTTCCAAGCTCACCTAATTTCAGGGTAGCTCAGTGAGGCAAAGTAAATGTCTTGGAGTGGGCGTGGAATTAAAGCGTGTGTAGGGAAAGGGAACAACCACACAACATTCAACTCCAGGGCTTTGGGGTTTTTTAGTTTCTACTGACATTTGTAGGACGCTGTGCTGACTTACCTGTTGTTTTAGTCCGTATCAGTGGAGTGTATCAGTGCTAACTTGTTTAACTGGAGACTGATTCTTTGAGATATAAAGTTCATCTTCTTAAAGACTGCATTGGATTTCTTAGTGGACGGAACCTATTTTATCTCCTCATACTGTATTTTCTCACTTAAATGAAGGTTGTGACTTTACTGCTTGACAGTATCTCTGAATACTGTCAAAACGGGCAAATTCAATTAAAAAAGGAATTATTTAGCAATTTTTGTTAATCAATTTGTGTTTCAAATGCAGCTTTAAACAAAGTAGCCTTGGCTTATCAGGTATTAATGCCTTCTTTGCTTTTCCGTGCTGAAGATATATGGGGAAGAGGCCAACTAGATAAAGGTGTGCTTCCCTAAGTAAAGGGTCTAAGACTGACCTTAAATGAGGACTTTTGTGTATTGTCCAAAAAAGCGTGAGCAAAGCTTTCAGCAAAAGAGGAGAAAAGTGACCATGCCATGTTTAGTCCCCTGTCTCCTAATCTGTTTGCTTACCTGCCACAGGCAAACATCACCCAGCGAGCGAGATACAGCATGTGATGGAGTCTGAGAAGGTTGCGGAAATCCCGGTTGTACATGAGTATGGCCATGACCATTCCAGGTTGCATGCCTACATTGGTGTATCCCTTGTCCTCGGCTTTGTCTTCATGCTGCTGGTGGACCAGATAGGCAGCTCTCACGTGCACTCTACAGATGGTAAGTAAAGATTCACTTCAATTAGACTCGCCAATTAGTCTTAATTAGCAAATGGCAAATTTCTTCACTGCTGATGGGATTTAATTTGACCAGTCATGTCCAGAGTTTCAGTAGGTGCTTTACAGACATAAAGCAAGGTCTTTGTGAAATGTTTTTGCTGGAAATCTATCCTGGAATTCAGCATAATTTGAGATCTTGCTTTGCTAACATGAAGGAACTGTATGAGCACATATGGTGTGGGAGTTATTGACTGGTTTACAGTATCACCCATAGGGTATTTCTTTGGTTTTCTGAGAAACTTCAGGTTAGTCTTATCTTCATTTGTTTTTTCTACTTAATTGTCATACATGTAGGTAAAATTTGCAAAGAACAAAAAGTTATCTTACATAAGACTGCAGAAATGACTAGATGTAAGCTCTGGTCCCTAACTGTAACTGCACAGCTGGACTTACACACCAATCTAGAGCCTTGCTTACTTCAAAATATTTCCTGCTTAGTCCAAAGATTTCTCAACTTCATTGCAAGACCCTCAAAATGCCTGCAGTTGCCTCTTTTTGCTGCCTGTGGCTTCATGCTCAGACTGTTGCTTGAAATGCACCAAAGGTGTGTTGTTGTCATCTGAAAAGGTATTTTATTGCCTTTTGCTGCTCATTTTCTCACAAATAATTTCCTCTGGTGGTGGAATTTGGCCTTCAAAAATTAAGGAATGGATTTTCAAGAGGTAAAACGCACACACAAGGGAGGTGGGTTGTGTTTTGGTTGGATCCTTGGCAGTTCATAGTGCAGCTGCGTAAATGCTTATATAGGGTTAGTGTGGTGGGATGGATGGGAAGCCAGTGCAGGAGCCATGTTGCACTTGTGCTCCGGGAGAAGTGTAAATGGAGCCACAGCCGTGGCTAGCTGATTTTCAGAGCTTTTCAGAGGAAACAGTGGCAGTGAGGATGACAAGGGTATGTAGGTAAGCAACTGACAGGATTATCCTTGACTTGTATAGATTATGAACCTTTCCTGTGTCTCTGATCAGAGCACATATAAGGAGAAGATTGAGTGTGATCTGTGTTAAACACTATAAATTAGGATATCAAGTAAAATTTTCTCTAGTCTGTATGCCTGTCACAGGAAATGTAGTAGTGCTTTTGTAATGTTTTTTTAAAGCTACAAGAGAAAAATATTTTTCTCATTTGAAACAATGTCTGCTAGTTTTATCTCCAAGTGGCTAGATTTTACTTTCTCCAAACTAGAAAAATTCTGTAGGTTAGAATGGAGGTATGAAATTAAATGTGACATTGTCTTTGAGCGTGTTTAGTTCTGGTCAATCCAAGACAAATTTAAAGAAAATGTTCTTTGTGAATGATCTCCTCCTGTTTGTCATGAATAGACTATCACAGTCATCCAGCAGGATCTTATGCAATTAATTGCTCAAATAGGCTCTCCTTGATTCAAAAGATCAATCTGACCAAAGAGAGTACATCAATTTTCAGCCCACTCACTTCCCTGCTCTGACTCACTGCGGAACTACATGGGTGCCTGGGCACCAGGAGAGAGAGACTGGAGGGCAGGGAGACAGGCAGGAGGAAAGGAGCAGGACTTTCCCTTTTGGCAGCAGTGCAAACTTATTAAAGTAGCTGTGTAAATGTGCTTGTAGTCAGCTTACTGGCCTCTAGTATAATTAAATAACAGCTGTTCAGCTGTTTGTAGTTAAACAGTTGAATAATAAGTTTTCTATACCTGTGTGGGATTTATCTGCCCTGTTCGCTGCAGTGATTCTTCATAACATTTTCAATGCCTGTTGTGTAGTGGTGGATATTGCCCTGTTGTGCTGTGTGAGCTAACCTGCAAATGTCCTCAGAGTAGCTGTCAAACAATTGCAGTCAAAACACTAGATCTCAAGCAGGACTGGCTGCACTTCTTCTATGTGGTATATAATGTTGGAGGGAAATCTTTGCCACTGCTGCCATGACAAGTAGAATTTTTGTCTTACTGGGAATTGCCAGAGAATCAGTGCAACAGAGACTGCCCCAGACTGTCACCTGATGGAAAATGCCAACACTGGGCTATGTGGGGAAAAAATCATCCTGACTCTTGGAGCAGCTCTGGATTCATGGGATGCAAAACTAGCTTGAATTCCCTTTGGTAGCACAGAAGTTTAATATTTGTTTTCAGGAGGTTAAGAAAAACAACTGCTTCTGCTTACAACAGTAATCCTGTAAATTGCAAAAAATTGTCTATGATTCTGTCACTTGTTTGTTGGCAGAACTTCAGGTGATTTGAAGGTGTTAAGTATCAAACTATTTTATAGTAAATCTAACGCAGAAATACAAAAGCTGATAGTTTTGCGTGTAACTGCCTAAGCTGCTGGTAGAGACATGTGTGATGATACTTACAATTTTTCTTCCAGCATAATTTGTTTGTTCTCTTTATCCTAACTTTTTTCTCATAACCGTTTCAGATCCAGAAGCTGCAAGATCAGGCAACTCCAAAATCACCACGACGCTTGGACTAGTAGTCCATGCTGCAGGTAATGTGGCACCTATTGTTACCAGTTGACAAGGACTTCCATTGCTGTGTGGCTCATCTTTAGATGTGATGGAAACAGTTGCGTTTTGGTTTTGAGGGTGGCTTTTTTTAATAAAAAAAAAAAAAAGTGGGGAGGAGGAAGGAAGAACTAAGGATCTTCCTCAAAACTTACTGGGAAAACATACTCCAGTGCTCAGAATGTTCCATGGAGTTTTATTTGGGTACAGTGTTTTCAATTCTTTATTTTTTCCCATGTGAAAAGTTGTGTGATGCTCACTCTGCCTCTCCAGTTACTTCGCTGGTTGCTTTAACTGCTAAATTTCAATATGTGCTAAC
This sequence comes from Larus michahellis, assembly GCF_964199755.1. Taxonomy (NCBI): domain Eukaryota; kingdom Metazoa; phylum Chordata; class Aves; order Charadriiformes; family Laridae; genus Larus; species Larus michahellis. Next base: position 53,512,215 of record NC_133899.1, on the reverse strand, counting down.
ACGTGTGATAAGTAGTATGAAACACCTTCAGGTTTGCTTGTCAGTTGACCTGTGTTTTTAAAAAAATAATAAAATTAAGTTTAAAAAAATAATATCTTGTGGAAAAAGGAGATTATAGGGCAGAGTGCAAAGATTTGGGGTGACTTTTGAGGACTGAAAAAGTTACATATGTATGGCAGCCAACCTATGTTCATATTGCAATTCTTCACTATATATATGCAGTACAAATATGATGCTTTTTCTTTTCCTGCTGAAAGTTATTTTCTAGCTAAGTCATAAGATTTTGATTAAAAATATATTTTTTTCATTAAATGAAGTATCTGTATATTAAGGATTTAAGATAGTGTCCATTTCCTACTTCATTTAGACAATATTTTAAATGGTAAGAAAATAGTATTTACAATAGTATCTATAGTTTTAAAAATCATTTCAAGAGTAATAATTAAAATTATTTTAATGCTTAGAATCTAAAGCTGATTTTTTTATTTTAGACAGGAACCCACTTATACTATAGAAGACTAAAATAACTTGTTAGCTGGTTCTAACATGTCAGAATGTGTCAATGCTGAATTGATTCTCAGTATGGTTTTTATGGTCTTGGTGAAAAAAGAGACGGCTCCTGCTGAGGGTTGTCTGAAATCCTGAAATTGTGGCTTAACAAAGGGAAGTCAGTCATGGGTTGGGTTGATGTAGTTAATGGCATTTTGAGTAAGAGGACTTCTGAAATCAACATGTTTTGTACTGTCAGCCATTGAGGGTGTGGGAAAGCGAAACTGATCCGGATGGAGGAATAATCCCTGAATTTGCACTCCTCTTTCAGCTGATGGTGTTGCATTGGGTGCAGCAGCTTCTACTTCTCAGACTAGTGTCCAGTTGATAGTATTTGTTGCGATTATGTTGCACAAGGTAAGTCGTCATCCAAAAAATTTTATTTGTTCTTTAAAAGACTGTTAAAGCATATAGAATTACTAAAGATCTTAAGTTTCCTTAGTAATATAATCTGGAAATGTGTAACACCACTGAAATGAACAGGCGAGTAGTACAGCTTCCAGGACCAAAAAGCGCTGGTACGATGTATGACAGGATAACAAATGATGGGTGCTAAGTCTGAATGAGGTACAAATGAGAGAGAATTCTGGATGCCTACTGCCTGCCTTGGTTGCAGTGGTTGGGAAGAGTCTCCCAAAAGTAGGGAGAGAATAATAGCTCATTAAGAGATGCGGCAGTTTCACAATGATTTTTTTTTTTTGTTTTCTGAAGATAGCAAGGTGGTGTGTTTTGTGTTGTGGGTGTTTTTTATTTGTTTTGTGGTTTTGTTTTTAAACCCAAGCCAACAGTATAACTTCTGGTTACCTCTGTTACTGTAGTGGGTTCAACATCAGTTATATGCCATTTCTGCAGGAAAAACTTTTAAACGTTGTTCTGATGATAACAAGCAAACAATGACTCTTGAAATGGGAGGATCTTTTTTCATTAGTGTTTGTACCAAGGTATATATTAGCCATATTGGTTCTAAGCGTATATGTGCAGATGCATATTTGACTTATGGCAGCACTTGTATATATTACAATAGTTAGTCATGTGTTCATCCAAAGTCTCGCTTCTGTAATTGCATGGAAGCAATACATAATACAATATTTACAATACATATTCAGTACATAATTCCATGTCCAAAATGTTAGGAAATACAGATCTACTATGTCTCTTCTTCGCTGTTTGTACAATAAACTGTGCTTTACATAACCTTCTTCACAGGTGGCAAAGTCAATGTCACGTCTTGCTGTGAATCTTAGTTTATGGCTATTGCCAAGTGAAACTTGTTTTTATTATTCTTAATGTTCAAATTAACTGTCTTCTGAAATTGTACAATATCAGATCTCCTATGAAAGATTGTCAATAAATATTTGGTATTGAAAGGGAAATGTATTTCTTCTCTGGTGTCTTTTTTTTATTCTTATCTTCTGATCCTGTTTGATGCTTTTGCCTTTTTCATCTTTCCCCTCCACACCACTCACGGTTTCCTCGTTCTAGGTTTAAAACAAAAAAGATTCTGTGTATAAAAACTGAAAACTGCTCAATATATTTTAGTTTGTCTTATCTCACATAAAATTGTCAGAGTGGACTGCTATTGCCTTTGTGCAAGCAAAAATGTAGTCAATTCTGTGAGTAGATGGACAGCTATACCTTGTGGATGGGAAAATGGATGCTAGCAGAGGGAGAGGAAGGAAGTATTTGTTTGCCTCCCAGTGGGAACAGAAAGGGAACTGAATCTTGAACTAATCAAAGAGCTCTTAAGTCTTTATTCACGTGGAGACTGACAGCTGTATTTCTTTGGGAATTTTTTCCTCTCCATATTAATTGTAGAATTTTTCTGCCGTAGCTATAGAAACTGTCCATCTAAGGATGCATAGTGTCCAGACAAAAAAAAGAAATTACAGAAGTTAATGGCAATGTAGGGATTATAGCAACCATTCATGTCAGAATGAACATTTGAATATTTATGATTACTACAATTATGTATACTCTGCTAGATAGAGCACAGGTTTCCATTAGGTACTGTTCTTAATGGAGGGCATTCTGCAGAATTCTGTTGATTTGGGTTAACTGCAACATGCTAGTCCTTTCCCTGAATTTCTTCCAGTTCAGTGCATTTCATAGTGGTAAGTTGTGTTTCAACTTTAACTCAGATTTCAGGGGATTTCAGAAGCAATTGTATTACCAATGAATATTGTTTTTTGCAGGCACCAGCTGCTTTTGGCCTCGTTTCCTTCCTGATGCATGCTGGGCTGGAACGGAATCGAATTAGAAAACACTTGCTGGTCTTTGCGTTGGCAGCACCTGTTATGTCCATGGTGACATATTTAGGGCTAAGCAAGGTAAGTCTGTGATTTTTGTTCTGCCCAAAATGTAACTTAGTGATGGAATTTGGGGAGAGGATGGGGGGGCACACCATATGGGGTTAATTTAAAAATAAAAAAATAAAAAATATCCAAACTGAAAAATATAGCAGAAAGGAGATGTTTAAAAAAAAAAGTAGATAAAAAGGTAGTAATATGAATATGTGAAACAATAACCCTTTCTTTCTATCAGAACCAGCGACGTAGCTCCTCTCTAGTTATGTATAGGTTTGGATTTTTTTTAGAAGGTTGATTTGTCTTTTTTTTTCTACCTCTTCCCTATCAGAATTTAACGTATTTACTCGCATACCACATTTTATGAGATGGCTACATAGTTGAGTTATTTTCGGTGTTTCTGCATGCATTCTCATTTTAATATGCAGGTAGATAATCATCTTTGCTAGTTTTCCCCGCCATCCCAGAACTGGTTGTGTCTCACCCTCCTAAAAACAGAGTCTTGTCTCAGCTCTGTGTAACAATAGAAATCTGTGAAATGGGGCACTGCACATGAGTTTATCATATTATGACATTCCTGTATTTCTAACTGTTGTGGGCTGTGCTGGTGACACTATGATGTTACCATAAAGCATATAACATGTGACCTCATGAACCTCAAGGCATGAGAGGAAAGATTAAGTAAATCTTCTAGACTAATCCCTTTACTTGCTGGAAAGAAGTTGTAGTTGATAACTGTAGCACAGGAGACAGCAGAAAGGGCTGGGGTTGTTTGTAAACAGAAATGAGAATGGTGTTTGATCATTCTTTTGATGTAGGCTCACTAAGAGTTGTGTTTGCATTTTGCACTTCAGAAAGAACAGAGAATTGATAAGGTGCAAAGGCTGTCAAAGTGGTTATATAGTTCCAGAGCAGAAGATGTATTTCTGCTCTTTGTAAAAGTAAACTGAGTCTATACCAGAGAACTAACATCACACATGAGTTAGAAATCGGTCAAGAAGCATTTTGAAACTGATATGAGCAGGTTTGCATTTCATCACATTTAATTATGTATAGCATGATCTTAATCCTAGCATGAATGTGAGGACGTGCTCAGTTTTTTGATCCAGAAGATGCATTTATTTATGAAATTTGCATGGAAATTCTGGAAGAGTTTGGGATGTTTACTCGTACATCCAAATGAAATATTGAAAGAGTGATGGTTTGGGACTTAAATCTAGCAAATCTTGCTCTGACCAGCAGAGGACCAGATATGTAAAGGCTAGCTTCTTATTTGAACTGTTTAGAAGAAGGAAAAAAAGAAAAAAAAAAAAAAGTCAGTCCTGAGTGTCCAATCTGAATTTTATATTTTTCAAAGCACATTTTAACATTTTTTGTGTTGCTGTGAGATGGTCAAATGAGATGCTTCAGCATTGATTGTGGCTTTTTTTCTTCTGTAAGGGTTTCTAGGAGTCTGAAGTGACCTAACTAGGATGAGAGGTGTCTTTTTGCCCCCCACATCAACTTTAGAATGTCAGTTGCTACGTGTAATGTGCAAGACATTAAACAACACATTAAACCATTGTCATTGTGAGAGAATGAGGGTTGACAGAAATCCTACTGTGTCTGGACGTTTATAGAATTGTTTTATTATTGGTTGAAGAGCTTCTGCTTATCCTCATTTTTTTTTTCTCTTTCCATTTTTTTTTTCCATTTCAGAGCAGCAAAGAAGCCCTTTCAGAAGTCAATGCCACCGGAGTTGCTATGTTGTTTTCTGCTGGGACTTTTCTTTACGTTGCCACAGTTCATGTCCTCCCAGAAGTAGGAGGAATTGCTCATAGCCACAAACCTGAATCAGCCGGAGGAAAAGGACTCAGTCGTCTGGAGGTGGCAGCCCTAGTATTAGGATGCCTTATTCCTCTAGTTTTGTCCATTGGACACCATCACTAAACGTTCAGATTTCACCGTTCTTCTTGATCTGACATGAGCAGTAAATGTTGGCTGCTCCCTTTATCATTGTCTCTTACCCATCATCCATCCCATCCACTTTATGGAGTTCAGAGGGAACCTTGATTGCAAAATGAGGAATACTGGGAAAGTTTTTAGCGTAGCAAAATGTACTTTGGCAGCCGGACTTAAATTCTCTGTAACTTTCTTTTCTGAAGACATTTGCTATTTTAATTGTTACTTCTGGCCCTATTCTCAGGGAAGATGGAATTTGGAGTTTAAGAAAGGTGAGTGGGGAAGAACATAATAGCGACTCATCACGAAATTGCAATCACCAAAGTATCCTGCAATTCAGCTTTCACAGCTGAGAGCAAAGACAAAGGATGGCTGCCTTGTGAGAGGCTCTCCCCCATCGGTTCTGTGTCGTCCTGATAGTGCGAATGGTCTTGTAATGTTTGTCACTAATTATATTGCGAAAATGGGCTACACTTGGAATTCTGGACAGCACTGCTGTTGTCACAGAATTGTCACTATAAGAAGGAAATGACGTAGGCAAAGTGTAGGATTAGAATAGGAAATCAGCTGGTTGAGAAAGTGCAAAAGAATTTTGCAGTGTATTCCGTTATTTAAGACAAAACATAGAAGCAAGGAGAATATTGATTGTTTGTGCAATTGTTAATAAATTTTAAAAGGCAGTATTTCTTGGGAGATGGTCTTCTGCCAAGTCAGTAAAGCATAGGCACCAGAAATGTTAGGAGGAATTTGGTATTGGATACTGTGATTACATTACTGCTACTGTTGAGAGAGATATCCATAGCGTCCTTTGAAATCGAGCTGTTCTGGGCTCTGAGGAGTAGAAATCCGGTGGAGACAGCTGTTGAGGGACCAGAGAACTTTACTAGCTCATCTTCAAAAGTCTGAACTGCTGAAATCGGTGGGGAGGGGATTCATTAAATAAAAGGTATTAAGGCTAGCAAAGCAAGATGTTTAGTTAAATATTTATGTTGCAGATAGAACTGCTTTAGAAAGACTTTGTACTCTAAACAAAAAATCCCCAACAAACAAAAAACCAAACTGGTGGGTTCCCAGCAGACCTGTTAGGCATTTTACTTTTCCTTTAGGAATTGCACGTTCGCCTCTTACTGATAAGCATTAGTTTTGGTGAATCTACTGGAGGACTTGTTGCCAGCTGCTGATACCTGAGAGGTGACTGTGAGAAGAACGAGGTGGCAGAGGAGTAACAAAAGATCCCTCCCTTTTGAAGGCACAGCCTTCTCTTGCCAGGCACCATTTCTCTTATGCAAAATATAATTATACTCTAATAACTGTAGTGCATTGGAAAGTCAGGAATGCTTGACGTGCACAGATTCAACATAAAATTCTTTCTTTAGAGGAAAACTTTTCAATGGTCTACCCTTTTTAAACTATACTCTGTCTGCACTTTTTAAAGATAACATTGCCAAATAGGTTTTTCTTTTGACTTTCTTTAAATGTATTTTCAAGGCTTGAAATATCTTCTTAACTGAAGTGCTTCTTGTTTTCATTTGAATGAGTGTGTCTGTTTTTCATAACATTTATTACTGATACTACACAGGCCATTGTGCCTCTTAATGTCTTTACATTTTTGTCATTGTCCTGTTTGTCTACTAGTCCAATAGCGGGTATGGCCTGGCTCTTGGACTAGTCATTGCTTTGTCTGTTGGTTTTGTAACAATACAGGTGTATCCCAGGATTGAACCTGGTATTGGTCCCCAGGAATGCTTGTTAATTTGTGTGTTTTACTGTGTAAAATCAATGCAAAATCATTAGAAGTTGTTTTTTCCCACAAGACAGTATTTTCAGGTAGAATTAGTGTATTAGGCCTAAACAAGCATTTTTGACATCAGACCTCCAAAACTTTATTCTATTCTGAAAAGCCACTTCAAAGTTAGTGACATGGATGAGGTCCTTTCCTGCACATTCTTAAACTTTTTTTTTTTTACAACATACATATGCAACTAGTTAAGTTGCCTGTTTAAAAAGTTCAGTGATACAGGTTACTGACACATGTGAATGATACGTAGGCATGTTTACACCAGAGCTCTCAGTGTTCTTCCTGATTGCCCCCTAATTACCTTCTTCCTTGATAATCTCACTGTTTTACTTTGCTTAATCTTTCCAATTAACTGTTTCCAAAAGCTGGAGAGTTTGGAAGATCTGCAGCAGAAGCAGGAGATAGCTTAGTGCAGCATCAGATGCTTATGTTTTACAAAACGGTAGCTGTGTGGTTTTTTTTCTTTAAACTATCACCTGTCACTTGCACCCCACCCCACTGGTTAGGCTGGCATCCTGACTGTTCCCACTTCGGCCTCATTTTGTGTATAATGATAGCAATGTTCTAGGGAGGTTTGTAAGTGAGGTCCCATTTCATGCATTTTGTTGCTGTGTTGGAGCATGTGGCTAGTACCTGATATGGGTGAGTGTGTATTGAGGAGGATGTGGCAACCAGCCTTTTCACCGCTGGCATAACCTCTGGCGTATTCATCACTAGAGGTGCCACTGCCGAGAGGACTTGTCGTCTGTGTTTTCTCCTGTCCCTCGCATCGTGTTTCCAATTTCTGGGGCAGCCACCAGTTTAATGATTCGTGAACTACAGAGGCCAAGTTATAGCAGCAGGTGAGGGATTTTGAGTGAAAACATTGGAACTTAAAATTGGCACAAAAATTCTGATAACATGTACTTTTCATTTTGGCACTCAGTTAAGTGATAGAAGACTTGTGATTTTTTTTTTTAAATTATTTCCCCCCACACCCATTTAGAAGTAGCAACAGCATTTTCTTTTGGCTGCCTCTGTTATCTCTGTTTTGAGCTATTATTTTCAATTCTGTAGCTGAAACTGCAGTGACCAAGGAAGCTTTTGGTTATGTGATAAGGAGAATATAAAATTTTAAATGATCAAACACTTCCAAATTGTTAGTTCCACATGGAGAATTATTTTCCTAAGGCAGAGTATTTTAATGAGTTAAATAAAATGGTCCGTTTTATCATATCCCCTTTTTTAACCTATCTCCCCATCTGTCACAGTAAATCCAAGCACTGTATGTAGTCAGGGCCATCTGGTATCATTTTCTACTCCTCAGGGGACCTTGGTGCAAACAAATTCCTCTTACTCTCTCTGTAATAGCCATCTCTGCCTGTGGTTTCTACTGTGAGGGAGGTGGCAGCAGGTCTAGCAGGTAACGCTTTAACCAAGTGCCAGGCACGTCCCCCTTTCCTTCTGTAAATCCCTCTAGGAATTGTATAATCTTCTCGTCAGCTGTTTTTTTGGTTAATGATTTCTTAATTGGAAATAGGAAATTGGACTAAAGCTATTTCTGTTGACCCGGGTGTGTTCAGGTACTTTCCCTGCTGTTCTGATTCTTTTATTGTTCCTTATATAAAGAAGGGAAATACTTTTTCAGCTCCTGGTGACAGATGCAGAAGCTGTACCGACACTAACTTAAGTGAGGATGGCAGAGCTGTCACACCAGGATAGAAATTTTTGATAGTTGTGGGATGTCAGGTGGCTGGGTGTTAAACACAGAAACCCACTGTTGACTTTAAAGAACCATTTCCAGGCGGATTCTGTAAAAGGCCTAGGAAAACTACTCTCTTTATTCAGGAACTAGTTCAGAGCCCTCAAGGAGCTTTTGACAGTAGCAGATGTGTCCGCGTGGTATCAGGTCTGTGTGGAATAAGGGAGAGATGCTGTGGAGTAAATGTTGCTGCTGCTGCCTTCCTGTTCTGTGCTGGGACTTGCAAAGAAGAGGAGGGAAGTGTATTTTTATTCTTTTGGGGGTGGAAGGAGGAGGAGTGGTTGCAGTATGGTGGGAAAGCTTATGATGAATTTCAGATTCTTTATGATGAATTTCAGATTCCTGCTCACCTCAAACTTCTTTTAAAACTAAATTTATTTTTTGTTTTCTTACTGTCCTTTTATTACATCTCTTAGCAGCCTTGGCTTTCCAGGGAAAAACACTGCGTGGTCATTGCTGTTTACCTGACTCCATGTATGGAACTGTAATTTTAATGTCTCTTTTTCCAAACCATTTGTACACAAAATCATTCCATGAATGGCTGCCTTATGATTTTTCCACTTTAATTGTGAATGGTTAAAATAATGTTGCCGTTTTCGATTTGTTTTATTATATTAAATTTTTACTAGGTGCAGTGCTTTGGAGTTGGCTTGTCATTTACTGCATGCGGTTTTGTGACGGCTCCGACGAGGAAAAATGACAGTCTTAAATGGGATGCAAGCAGCGCAGACAGTACATTTTATTTTTGTATAAGTGCGTTTGCTGCTTTTCTTCATGTCTGAGCTCCTCCTGGAAACCTGAAGTGTGAAACTGCATGTTGGGAGGCAGTCTAGCAGGTTGGTTTGGACATGGGTATGAATGGGCTTAGAGGCAGAAATACAGAAAGGATTTGACAGCTCTGCTTGAGAGGGGCATTTGACAACTTCTGTCTCCCACAGCGTGGTTAGGAGTTGGCATTGCCCTGAAGCTCTCTTCCTCCACCCCATCAGGGAAATCTCTGATGCTTACAAGGCAGAGAGGGCAGTAAGGAGGTGATTGACTCAAGATTGCTCCAGGGCACTGTTAAAAGGCTGGAGGACATGTTTGGATTAAAGAAAATTGAGAGGATGGAGTGAAAATAATCTTGTCAGCCTCAACCCAAAATGTAAACACTTAAGTCCCTCTGTTCTTCTTGGAGACTGTGATAAAGCAGCCTTTGCCATATATACGTGCTTGCGTGCCATTTGGATTAAAAGTCAACATTAAACGGGCAGGCAAAGATGTGAGTGCCTCTGCTTTGGAGGAAACCCTAGCCTGCTTTTTGTTCTTGTGTTACGGGGGAAAACTGCCGGTGAAATCCTCGCTCTGTGTTGTTTTGGTTTGGGTTATTTTTTTCTGTCTTCTTGCTGTTCTCAGGCACCATGTCACTGCTCAGCTTTCCTTGTGACTGACCTGTGATCCTGCTGCTTACCTGTGCTCAGCCCTTCAGTATTGCTCTCAGACTTCGCTCCTGACACAGCTTTTCATGAAGGCAGCTTACCTTTTTCCTGCAGCGTGCCATGAAACGAAAGCCTGTGTTAAGCCATAGCTACCCAAGTTTTCTCTCAAACGCCAGTAGTGGTGGTCATTGTAACGGAGAGCAGATTGTGTTCTTGCTGCGAAGAGATATTGTCGTCTTAATTTGTCTGGAAGGGTTTTATTTGCCTCTGACATAATTTTGAGTTGCAAAGAGTAGATGGAAATGGCGTTTTAGAAGTGATCTTTACAAGGTGCTCAGGCAGGGGATATGAGGAAAGCTTTGAAAATCAATTTTGTTTTGTTATCTGAGCAAAAACTTGCAGGCCAGTCTCTCTACAGGCCATATTTTCTTTTTTCTTTTCATATTTTCTTTTTTCTACAGGCCATATTTCTTTTTTCTCTCTCTACAGGCCATATTTTTAGGCTTTGCAGGTTTTATCAAAAGCTTCTCAAAAATCCAGTGACTTGCACATTGTGTGCTGTGATTGTGGAAGGGACAAATTTTTCATATAAAACACTGAATTTCTTCTTTTTTTTTTTTAAAAAAAAAGATGCAACTTTAAAAAGAATGGCCGCAGTGAGACACCTCTGACTAAAAATGTTACGTTACCAAATTTTGTTGGGACTAGATTTAATGTTTTAAAATACCTGTAGAGCATAAATAAATTAATAAATTGAAGGAGAGTAAATGCTGTGTAAAAACCAGGAGGGTGCTTGCCTCTTGTCAAATCATATGTAAGTCGTGGTTTCTCTCCTGAAGTGTGTGTGCTTTTAGGGGCTTGTAGAAGAAAGTTGCTGTTAGCACTGTAGCATCCTATGGCTACTGCCAGGATTCAGGGCAAGGATGAGAATTGGAGCTGGGATCCTTGGAATAAGTAGGAAGTTGACTGCCTGTCACAAGGCAGTCCCTGAGGAAACACCTAGGTAGGCTTTTCAGATCTGTATGTAGATCTGTGGGTTTTGCAAGTAAATGGTCTCAAACTCTGTCACTTGACCCCAGGTGACAAAACTGTCAGCTCTAGCAATTCAGGAAATCTTAGAGATTTAAAACAGTCTTGGAGAGTAAGGCAACCCTTAAGCAGCTTGCAGATAGGTAATTAAGGACTTGTCACCTCCCTGATACGGGGATGGTACCTTGCAGTGTGCCCAATTCTTTAGCACATGGTGGGAAGGTGCTAACTGAATGCAGCCTAGACCACTGATTGCAGAGTGGTTGCAGCTGGAGGGGACCTCCGGGGGTTGTCTGGTTCAACAACCCCTCTGACAGCAACCCCAGATGACTTTTGAGTATCTCCAAGGTGAGAGATTCCACAACCTCTCTGGCAAACTGTGCCAGTGCTTGGTAACCCTCAGAGTGAAAAAGCTTTTTTTTCTTATGTTCAGAGGGAACCTCCTGTGTTTTCATTCTGTGCTCATTGCCTCTAGTCCTGTCACTGGGCACTGATTGGAAGAGGCTGGCTCCATCCTCCTTGCACCCTCCCTTCAGGTATGTGTATACGCTGAATTGACGGAGTTTATAGATATTCTTGCTCTCCATGCTCTCCAGCTGCCCTGTAAGCAGGACTGCGTTTTAGACCTACATTTTCAGAAAAGAGACAGGGGAATGATGCTGTGATAGGATGGGTGATGTACACATTCCCAAAATCTTCATGCATCCATTTACCCTTGATGGAAATGATTTATAAGCAACTCATTTTAAAAAGGATAGTTTTCTTCTCCTGCACTTGCTATCTCCAGACTTATCTAAGATGCTGTCATGTTAACAGTTAAGTGTTTTAGCTATTTCACTCAAGCAATAAGCAATCTTCTCAGCCAGTTGCTTACTTTTGATTTTTCTGGTGGCTCATAGGACTTGTGGGGTTAGGAAAAAGTGTAATCTCTTTATACTGGCTTAATCACAAGAGAATATGATTAATGTAAAGTCAGTAGAAGAACTGAAAGAAATGACTGTGTTGCTATTGTAGCTAGTACAGGCAGAGGCAAGGCAGTAAGGATGGGAAGCCAGTACTTTGCCAGATAAGCTCTTGTTTTTTCAGCAAGTAAAATTTAGTTTTAATGATGAAACATAATGCAGTATATTAGCCACCTTTTAGTGTATTTAATAAAAATGCCATCTTAGTAACTGGAGACTTAACCACTGCAGTCTGTCGTAAATCCTTTTGGAGATGTGAGGAAGTGCTTTGGATGCATTTATGTTACAAGATTTACCACTAAAAACTTCAGTATTGAGGAGCTATGGTATTGCAGGCTTCCTGATAGTGGGTGTAGAGTGTTCCTTCATTTGTTAAGGAAAAAAAAAAATCATCAGCATTTTAATCAGAGACTCATTAGGGATGAGCACAGGAGCAAGAAGATGAGCTGTCATCTATTGTTCCAGCTTACAAATTAAGTCATTCTTCTACTGATATGTGCAAGCCTTATCCAAATATCCCTGCGAGCAGAACTGCGCAACATTCCACCCTCCTTATCACAGCGCTTTCCCCTCTTGTCTGAGGTGTCCAGAGATTAACAAGCCTTTACGGTGGATGGGAGGTTAAGAAGAATGCCTCATTCAGAAAACTTGTAAAGCTAATTAAAAGTAAGCTGTATCAGACACCAGACCTACATAGTATTTAGAAAATCTAAAAGGTGAGGTGAAATTATTAGGGTAAAAATGCTTGTTCTGTATCTGTATGCCCATCCAGCGTCTGAAGTGGTAATTACTTTGTGATATATGATCATAGTTTGTGTTGGAGTCTGTGGAAGTTAATGGGCTTCTGCTATCTGAAGAAATACTTTAAATGGGGTACTCGTTGGAGTGGGCTGAAGAGGGCTGAGAAGAACCCTGCTTACAAGCTTTACTACTAATCTGAATGACTCTTGCTGTAACACCTCTTAGGCAAGCTTTCCTTGCTTGCCTCCCGAGGGCGAAGCTGTAAGCAGAGTTGCCTTTTAGGACTGCAACGGATTTCCTGTATTCTGTTTTCTCTTTTTGACAGAGAAACTGAGGGGATGGCTGATCTTGAACAAAACTTCGTACTCCTGGTATCTGCTCTGTGCCGGTGCTTCATGTGAACATGCTTTGGAGCATGTGGAGGGCTAAGCCATGGGTCTGTCTGGGAGCTTTTTTTTCCATGCTTATTCCTGCAGCCTGGACTTCAGCAGCATGAAAGAGGCCTCATCTACAAAAGCTGTGTGGCAGCATGGCTCATGGGAGGGTAGATGGAGATGGGTGAAGGAGGAGATGGCCCTCTTAGCCTGCTGTATTTTGTGGAGAGCAATATTTTTGGTGCTCATCTGGCTGATGGCTGTCCTCAATATTGCGGGGTTGCAGTAGAGCTGTCATGGTCTTCTGATGTGGTAGATGGTAGCAGTAGATCTTTGTGCCTCTGTATTTAAATAATAACTACTTGAGAATAGGGATAGGAAGGAGGCAAGAAGTATGTCTTGTTCCTGAGCTGTGTATGTGCACAGCATGAGCCCTGACGTTGCAGTGACTGGCTGTGAGCAGGACCAGGAAAGGGAGAGAAACCTGGAGTGGAGGCTGCTGCAGATTAGAGTTGATGGGTATGGCAGAATGTCTAGGTGAAGGGCACGAAGAACATCAGTGTTGTGGCCCCTCCAGTTTCCATTCCTCAGTGAAGCCCTAATTGTCCTTAGCTTTTTAAGGCATTGCATTCAATGGTCATAATAATGGTAGGGGTAAAGGTAACATTGATTGTGTACACAAGAGCAATTATGGTCTCTGTGTACATGTGCACGGACTTCACATTAAATAAAATATGGTTTAGCCAATCCTGTTTTCTGGATATGTATTTATTGTTTAAAAGCTAACCTTGCGAGTTCTTTCCCTCTTGTGACCAGAGGGAGCAAAGTGGGTAGAAATTAGTGGAATGCAATCAATATCCAAACTTTTGCAGTTGAGAAACACCTTGTAGAAAGTAGTCCTGCCCCAACCCTGTTTTAGAAACTTGGAGGGAGAGTTCATATGTACTGACTGGTGTTGAAACAGCTGACGAGTGTGCTCTGGAGTGGGCAACCATCAGCCCTGGATCTCATTTAGTGTCCTACTTCTTGCTGGGATGTTTTGCCAGATCTCAGAAGTGTTGATGGTGCTCCAGTTTGCCTGTGTTAATACGTAGAGGTCTTACGTTCCTGCCCCCCCCCCCCCCCCGGTTATTCTGCCAAGGAAACTCCAACAAATCCTTATCTTTTGCAGGATTTTTTCGTCTGGCCATTGTGTCTAAGCTACTGCATGAGTGTCTGTATTCTTGTGGTGTTCTGGATGCCAGCACCAGTGTCATAGGTGAGGAACTGTGGCTGAGAGAAATCAAGTTACATGCTCAGGTCAGGTAGGGACATTGCCAGGGCTGGAAACTGAGCCCTGGTGTACTGAACCCTGCTTTGGTGCCCTCATTACAAAGGCAACGTTTTTTCTGTGCTCAAAAGCAGGACTGAGTAAGCAATTGCACGGCTTGAAACTCTGTGCTGGCCCCCAGAATAACTGCTCTAAAACTGGCCTCTGATCTATTTGCCAGATCTGAGTGTCCTGGCACCACAGGGTGCAAAGGGGCAAGAAAGTCTTTTATAATTGCTAAGCTGACCTTTAGGTAGCCTGTGCTACTCACATGGCACGTATATGTGTGTCACAGGTAGTCCTTGACTTGACTTGGATGTCTTCTGTGCAGAAAGCGTCCTTGCAGAGCTCACTAAGCTGGGTGAAAGCTGGTCAAACCACGTCCTAGGTAACTCTCTACTGTTGCTACTGTCATGTTTGGGATTGGGTAGAATAATGTTGATCACAAGCAGGTAAGACGTGGATAAAGCAATATGCTCTAGGAAGGGTAAGTAGATGTGCAGGTGGCGTGCATGCCAAGATGCGAGCTTACCAGCTCTGAACGCTGTTGAAAAACCTTCTTTAGGGAAGGGTTTGTTCTTGTCTGTCACTGTGCGTTGAGGTTCAGCCACCCTCTGTGAGGAGGAGTGCTCCCACAGTCGCTATGCCCTCCTGCAGCCTTGGGAATGGGGCAGGGATTCGGCCGGCTGGGGCTGCCCGAGCGGTGTGGCTGGTAGGGCGGCAGTCACCCTGGGCATGCAGCATGGCCTTTCCCCAGGGAGGAAGGGAAGGGAGCGTGTCCCATGGGTTCATCATCTAGGGAAAGAAAGCAAGCAAAGCTACATTTATTTATGGCTCTTGAAAAAGGTGCTGGTTGGAAGCAGACTATTTAACTATTCCAGTACTCAGCATTTACTGCTTATGTAAGCCATGTGGTCACTTTGTGGTATTTAGGCTTGATGGGGGAAAAAATTGGTGTATTGCAGGAAGCCTACAGGCTATAATCTGGAGGAAGCTTTTTTTCAAATGTAGCTGACCATGTTGATGTATTCTAAAGTCCCTAAAAATGCCTGTTTAGCAGAAAACCTTTTTTTTTTAAGCACCAGGGTGCATGAGTTGTCTTCCAGAGGAGATCTGGTAGGATTTAAAAAAAAAAAAAAAATTATCTCCTTTAGATGCTGAGAGAAATGGTCATTGACCGTGGTGTCAGTCCCTGAGCAAGCCACCCCCCAAAAGCCAGGCTGTGAGTGCTTGCTGTCCACAAAGCTGTTGGGCTGGCTGCTTGCTATCAAATCCCTTTGCTTCAGGAAACCGGCATGTTATTTCCTGTCTTCCTGTCAGTCTCCTGAAGTGGTGCTGTATCCACAGCTAATAGTGTGATTAATATGATTCATGGGCCATCCAGTGGGGATCTGGGTGGGTTTGAAGGGCTGGGACTGATGGGGGGCTTTGTCTGGAACAGGGCACTGGGACCACGTGATTCTCACCAAGGGGTGATGTTTGATGGGATTATATATCTACACAGATGGTACAAGATCTACAAAGGCCCTTCACTTTAATGCCCATGTGCTGAATAACTCTTTTCTTTGAGCTCTGCAGGACAGCTCTGACTTCCCACGAGACACTAAAAACTTAATCACGTGCAAAAGAAACATAATCTGTTAATGTTTCACTCTGAAGAGACGGATTGGTGGTGTTTGCTTTTGTTCTACTTAAAATAGCCTCTGTGCACAACTGTACGTCTGGGAAGCTGGAGCATCATTTTGATAGGTACATATGACACTTTATCTTTGCAAGAGTGATATATCATAAACTAAGCTTGAGCTAGACTTTCTTTTTATTTCTCCACATTGTTCCAGGTACCTGCTAATACCTCCTATAGTTGCTGACGGTTCTCAGGGTTGGAAATGGCTACTGAGCCTATCAGAAGCTGTAAGAGGAAAGGAATCCATACTGGAAGGCAAAATCTGAATCTTTCCAACTTTGCAGCAGCTCTGATCCAAATCTTGATTTCCTGGCCCCACCCCAAGCATTAGTTTGCTCTTTTCTGCATGAAGTACTATTGTAAGGCTGCCCAGAATATAAAGGCATAATCTTTCCCTTAAAAAAAAAAAAAAAAAAAAAATTAAAAAAAAAAAATAAATGGAAGCCTCCTCATCGGCTGCAGTTAGCCAGTGTGTGCATCCTTAAACTGAAAGGGAGTATCTTCTAGCTGGAGGGTGGCCTGTGATGATGGAGTGTTACTTCCATTCTTCAAAGGTTTTTTGAAATTGATGAGCAAATTTTTATTGGCTTCATGTGTAGGAAAAATAGGGACAACATATTAGAAAAGAAATTCCCGTAGCAGTACCACCTGTTTCTCTGCAGGAAGGTTTCCTGAGTAAAGCTCCGGTGCTTTCTCTCCAGGGTGTATAAGCTGCATTTCCCCTACGAGCCATCAAGAATGAAACATCCCTCTAAAATGTTTTAATTATTATTCTGGAACAAAAATATTTCAGGAAAAGAGGATGAGCCTAATCTGTACCCCTGGAAGGTATGGGCACCTCAGGTCGCTGCGCATGTAATAGAGCTGGCCAAGTAATGGCTTTTTGCCTCTGCCGCTCTTGTTGCGAGGCAATTCCACAATTCCCTTGCTGTGGCATTACATACCTTCTCATTTATTCATGGCCAATTTAGGCCCATTTGTTTTATTGCAAGCATCGACTAATACATTAAGAGGGGAAAGAATGCTTGAAGCCAGACAGCAGTCAAATTTTCACCTTTGTTCTCATTTAAAAAAGTGAAGTCCTTTATGTTTCCTGTCATGCTATGGGTTAACTATACCTGTGATCATCCCTCAAGTCCTTTTCTGCGTCTCTTCAGGGCTGAGGAATCTCTTTGGCCAGAACGGTACAGATGGGATCTCGTGTGGGTCTGGTACGAGGGTTTATGTCTGCCTTCACTTGTAATGCAGACCACCACTGCATTTTTCTTCTTGCGCTTGTGTCACATGATTGTCCTATAAAGGTCTCGTATGTTTGGGTTTCCTTCCTCTGCTCTTATTAAATGATGAGCTCCCAGATTAAATACAAACCGATTATCTCCGTATAAATGTCTGCATGCTTTTGGGCTGTTAAGTTTCACCAAGATCTTACAGCAAACCCCAGCCTGTTAGCGCTTCCCTAAGGATTTCTGTCCTCTGGGATTTGGAGAAGGCCCTTCTGCAGGACCCGACTCTCCCTACTCACCCTGGGGTTGACCCTTTTCTCTTGCCTGGGTTTTGTGACACTGTTCTTCTGATCTCGAAGTTCCTGGGCAGTTGAAGTAAGTTTTGTGTCCGACAGAAGAAGTAACCCTGACAAACCTGCAAGCTGGCCCTTATGCCATGACCTTCTGTTTGTGAGAGGCAAGCTGCTTAGACCTGCTGTGTCGTTTTCCTGCTCTTTCCCACAGACAGGCCCCTGATTTATTTAGATGAGTACACACATAAAGGCAATGTTAACATAACCACAGCTATTATAAATTACTTTGTCCAGACACCGGCAGTTACGGAACTCACCCCATTGCTCTTTCCTGCTCCAGTATTGCTGGCTCCTGCCCATGTTTAACTCTCGGTGACTACAAAAGCTTTTGCCTTTTTTTTTTTTTAACTTTTTGCTTTTTCACTCCTCTGGAGCTGCCGGCTTTAAATAATTTGCTGTGACTGCTCTGTCCCTTGCTTGTCCTAGAAGTTTCCAGAGGAGACAATATCTGCATCTTTGGTGTTTGAGGCTGGAGACCTCTTTTCTTTCTTGGTCCCTGTGAGACAAAGTTAAGTAAAGAAGCAAAGGATGAAAACCTGCTTTTCCTCACTGCAGGTCACTGCTGTCAGATCTTTGCATCGCTGGTGCAGGACAATGGCAGGGGCACTGGATCAACCTTACACAGGAACTCTGTAGCCTTTCACTGCATTTATAAATTAGGGTGATGCTGTTGGGCCCAGAATTGTTTTTACCCTTTGTGCAACACAATTCCAGGGAAACTTTTCCCTCTTATGAAACCCTGGTTATTAGTAGTATTTTCTTTTCAGTGCAGTGTATGGAATGGTTACTGTAGCATTAATACTTCACTTCTGAATGCGGGGTTGTATTCAAGAGTGGGGGCTCAGGTGAGATGGAGGCATCTCTGCTGCTCTCTCCTGTTCCCCGCCCTCTCCCTTAATGTCACTCTGAGATGGGATTTGCTGCTGCCTGGGACACAGCCTGACCGAAAGGCCAGTCAAAGCCAGGGTGAGAGAAAGTAACAAAGCACTGAGTTTGCTGACTCCCTCATTTAGCAATCAATAGTGACTTTTATCAGCGACCTGCATCTATAATTTCCCCAGTACTGAACGCAGCCTCTGAGGCAGGCAGTCTGCGTTTCCCCTACTTAATATGCTTTGCAAGTGCCTGTGACCATGTAAAGCTGGGTGGGCCTGTGTCCAGCGCCGTGAGGCAGCCTATGGCACGTCCCAGGCTTCTGATCTCCGGGAATGAGAAAGGACTGTGTCTCTGCAGCACGTCACTTCTGAATAACGGCATTGGGATGGGCTGACATTTAGCAATTATAGCATCAACATTGCTATGTCTAGGATGGCGTAGGTCAAAACAGGAGCAGATGCCTCACAGCAGGTATGTGTCTGTCTTGGTTAATGAGACCCCGAAACTCCAGGTGCTTTACCAGGTGCAATGGTAAATTTGCTTCCCCAAGTCCTAATCCTGCAGGGAATGCAAGATGCAGGAAGGAGCAATATGGTGCTCATGCGCTTTCCTGTGGGCATTACGAAAGACAGGGCTTCTTTTGGAGGACTGTTTGTGTCTGTGCAGGGAGGGAGGGTTTCAAGAGAGGAACCAAGGACTTAGGCAACCAGAATAAAAAGCTTGTTGTGGGACTACTAAACAGGAGGTGAATGGAGACTCACCTGAGCTGCATGTCGTGTTCCTATGTTTCTGTGCTGTGGCCAAGAAGGATGGTACCTGAAGGGCAGGGCAGAGGCTGCGCTTGCCACATCTCCAAGATGCAGCAAGACACGGAGGTGGCAGGATTTTGATGCTCTAACTCTGATCAGCAATGGCCCTTTAAGGCTGAGCAAGGCGTGCAGCATGGACACTGCCCAGTCCAAACCCGCAGCCACGTGAACTGTACCCGGGTGGGCAGTGCCAGGCTGGCACAGCAAAAGCCTCCCCATGGCAGAGAGAGTCTGATTGAACTTGCTGGCTCCCACCCACTCTGCTCCCCTTTTTCTTGGGACAAATGAGGGGAACCTGTCTCCAAGCGCAAGATTTTGCAGATATGTGTCAGAGTAAAAGACGCCTGACAGTAAAACATCCATCTTGCCCTGATTTCTGCCTGGGATGCTGCAATGTCGAGTGAAATAACCTTCCGAGCTGATTCTGGTGCAGAGGTATTTTGGTTTATGTTATCACTGGGAGCTTTCTCTCTCTGCCTCTCTGTGTTCCTAATCTCTGGCTCTCTTCACTATCTTTTTCTTTTTCTTTTTTTTTTTTTCTTTGCCTGGGATGTGTGCTGCCTGTAATGCATCAGGAAGTAATACGCAATGAGGAAACTCTCATCATCTGTGCATCAGGGAGGGAATTATTGATTGAGTGCTGAGCAGTCAAGTTATTGATTCAAACCATAGCCCAGTCTCTCCGTCTGCCGCTTGGAGTGGCTGGTTACGTCCTTCTGGTTCATTGCATTTAATCGGATTCCCTGAGCTGCCGCACAGAGGGGGAGAGTTAGAACCAGATCCATCTATAATGTTTGCTTCAAAATCCAGCTCCGTATCCCCTTCTCCGTCCATGGAGCAGGCAGATTCAGATGCTCTGGACATCAGCACCAAAGTGCAGCTGTACGGCGTGCTCTGGAAGCGACCTTTCGGGAGACCGTCGGCCAAATGGTCCAGGAGGTAAGCCGGAGTCGCTGAGGGACGCTCAGGTGAAATACAAAGCCAAAGGGTGGGGGGGTGCGTTAGAGCCTGAGCGCGCAGCTCTTCAAAATGCAGCTAGCCAGGCAGAGACAAGGAGTGAAACTTTGGGCGTAGCTTCCCCGCTGTTCTGAGTCTGCTTCGCACACATGGCACCCCCGTGTGCTTTCTTCTTCGTCTGCCCAGACCTGTGCCACACGCCCCTCAGGGTGGGAACAGGGACTAGCTGCCTCCTCTGGATAATCCCCCTGCAATCATTTCCTGAAAGAGTCAGCCCATATATTTTGCCCCTGAACTGCTTGACTTTGTTTATAAGCACTTGTTAAAGCTCTTTGGGTGTGAGATGGCTGGGCTGGACTGCCTGTGTGTGTGGCACTGTGTGTGTGTTTGCGTATGGTCTCCAGGGGTTTGTGGACCAGCATCAGCACTGCTGTGCTGCGCGGCAGTGGTGGCACGCTGGGAACAGCAAATGCAGGCTCTTCCCTGGGGGGAAGGTGGCTCTGAACCCTGGGCTTCTCCCCCATCTAGTGCCAGGGACTGGTGCGTTTTTGTGTTTTATCAGCAGCCAGGAAGTTTGGAGCTGGAAAGCATTTTCTATAACCTTTTACCAAGGGTAGAAGTACGTTCTATAATAGTTTGAAGTTGGTGTAGTGCCTTTATACGAATCGCGGAATCTCACAGGAGAGTTTTCCACTGGTTGTCAAATGATGAGACGCGACTGTTTATGGGTGGGTACTCGTGCAGAAACATGGTACAGCTCTTTTTCATTGCTCACTGGGGGTACATGATCCAATGGATTACGCCTTCCAGCATTCCTGGATGGCAGATTAATGTCGCTGCTGATAGACATCATTCAGTTAGATGACTAGCAGCTGAAAAACTTGCATTTTCACCCAACCTCTGCCAGCGATGTTTTGTGACCCAGGATTTGTTGCCGTGATCTATTAAGGAAGGATAGTAGTTCTTATCCACTTTAGTAGTTTCATGTCTGCAGATGAAAAAGTCTGCGAGAAAAGCAGAGTAATGTTGTTTTCTTGCCCCCCCCCCCGCCCCAGTTTCCACTGGGGAAAGGCACAAATGAGTCATTAACAAATGGCAGCATGGGAAGCCTGAGTTACCTCTGGAGCAGAAAGGCAGTTTTGTAGCCTTTGTAGCATAGCGTGTCTTAATGCTTTTCAGAAGAATAAATTAACCTGCACAGGAGTGGTGTGTGTTGGGTACCTCTGGCACTCACCTCCTGTGTGTACCTCTTTGCTGCAGTCTGCAGGGTAGACACAGCACGTCAAATCCGTTTCTAGACCCAGCTTTCCCAGTTCTGCTCAGTGCCGTCCAGTCTAAACCCGTGAAGGTGGCATGGCCTGAAAAATATTAAATGTTGCTTGGAAAGCAGTTTTGTGTTTGTGGCCATCTTTGACCTGCATGCAGGTTTTATTCTGTATCCCCCCCACACCCCCCTCTTCCCCAAAAACAATGGCTTTTTTTCACCCAGGAGAGAATTTCTGCTGGTGCTCCCTACTCAGGTCCCAAACATTGATATTTAAATGAATTGTGTCTAGAAACTAATGTGACTGTGTTACAGAAAAGAAGTGGATGGAATAATGGAGGGGGAGGTAATTTGCCATGGAGGAGACATTCTTAAGAGGCTTTCTTCTTCCTGATCAGAATTTCTTGCAGGCGAATGGCCCAACTCTGCTCTCTCTGTCATTATTTATTTAGTGCTGTTCTATTCCTAGAAGTCACCCCCATCTTCAGCAAGTGGTAAATGTTGTAGTGATAGCAGGTGGGAAGAGATGGGGGGGTGACCGTGGGGCAGTGGTGATGGGGACGGTTAGCTGCAGGCACGGCAGCAGGGGGTCCTGGGGGAACAGAGACAGGTTGGTGGGAGGTGAACACAGGGAATCTGTAGGGTTTGGAAGGAAGGGTTTTCTGAGGTAAAAAGGCTAGAGCAGGAGGAACAATAAGATTTTTATTTTTTTCTAATCACAGGAGCGATTTGCTTTAAAGAAAAAATCTTGCATGTTAGTCAGTCATTCTAGGGGGATAAGGAGCAATCCATGCATTTCCCCCCACCTACTCCCCATGTGCAGCAAGACACAGGTGGTCAACTGCATTATTTTATGAAAAGGAGAAGAGATGTTTCACAGTCCACTTAACTTAAGAGAAAAAAAAATAAAAATTACCATTGCTAGATAGAGTCAAGGATCTGATCTGAGCAACGTAGATTTTGTTCTGAAATCTTGGATTACTACTTTTTATCCGTTTGGTATTTACAGGTAGTACTTTTGCTGTGAAGTAATTTTGCACTGAACGATAGTACTGCTCCCCAGCCCGAGGCAAATTTTTCCAAGCCATGGGAGATAAACCAGCATGTAATGGGTGGAGGTCCATCAGCAATGCATGGCTGTTGAGATGCATGATACTTCACTGGCTTGATCCCATTCATTTGGCTGCAGCAACAGGGCTGCTGGAGACACTGAGAAGAAAAGCAAGTGCTTAAGGGAAGGATGGAGGCTGACTGGATAAATGGATCAAAGAAAAAAGTCCAGGCAGTGCAGTGTTTTGGTGATTGAAATCCCGGGTCTGGGGATTTCGCAGCAGTAGAGGTTTGTTTTAGTCAGGGCTGACATCTGATGGCACCTGTAAGGACAGCAAGGCCCAACACAAGGCAGCTGCCTGGACCACTTTCAGTCCTTTCCCTTTCCCACACAAGGCAATGGTCTGTCTGGGTGGGTGCTTCTGGCACTGGACCAACACGCCTGTGTCTATCCGCTGGGGCTGACGTCTGAGCATGCTGCCTTTCAGAGATTTGTTTTGAAATGCCATTAGCAGCATCCTAGCTCCCATCTCCCCAAGAGAAGTTCTATTCCTTGACTAATGTGAATTTTCTTTCCTTGTAAAGCAATATCCTTCCAAGAGACACACAACCATCTTCTGAGTTTACCAGTGCTTTTGAACAGTACAGTTGAAGACTGGGTCACTGCTGGAGTGGCTTTGAAAAGTCATACTCTTCCTCCTTGACTTCTGGTCCTCCTCTTCCCACCAAGCTGCACCCCATTCTTAATTCTAATTAACAACAAGCAGTTTAACCTCTTTCCTATGCAAACGTTGTACTGGTAACAGCATCAGCCTGACATGGAGTCTGGAATGGAACGCACAAGGTACATACCTGCCCTGGAATTGGTATGAAGGGGGGGCACTGTAGCTTTGCAGGTAGGAAGTGACAAATTCTTCTCTATTGTGAATAGTCCGGGCCCCACATAGAAACATCAGGCTCTAAGCTCACTGTCACCATCCAGGTGTGAGCCTTCGGGGCCAAGGGGGACAGTTCCAGGTGGGTACCTGCTCCATGGTTAGATGGAGTCAGAAAGCAAGATGGAATGTGAGGAGTTGAAAAAAGTAGAGAGCAAAACACAAAATACGCTTATACCTCTGAGTAAATCCATCAGAGATGCCAGGTTGCTGCTGGAAGGAGGGAAACACAGCACAGTTAAGAGAGAATTATTTTTTTTCTCTTGGACCAGACCAGCCTGTGGCACCGCAAAGCGTGCACAGAACCTTGTTGTCTGACCGAGTGGCTACCACTAGTCACTGGATGCAGTCACAGGACAGATGGAAAGGATAATTGTTTAAGACTGTTTTCTACTCTGGAAAAAAAACCCTAGAAAACAGGCAGTGTGGCTGCCAGTGCAGAGCAGCCTGCGTGCACGCCGGCCTCCAGCATGGGCAGCAGGAGCTGCTGAGGCCGTGGGGCTACGAGCCGAGCGGACCACGTGCTTCCTGCTCCTCCTTGCAAACTTTCCTGCTCGGCTGGTTGCTGTCGGGAAGCATCCACCTCTGTTCCTGCTTGCTCCCTGCCTGGCTGGGTGCCACTCCAGCCGCCAGGCACCAGGGCGGGAGGCAGGCGGGAAAAGCCAGGGATGCCAGGAAAGGAAGAGCAAGGGACAGGTACGGAGGTCTCTGAGCTGACGTGCTGATAAAGATCTCTTGCCCGTCGTTTTCCTGAGCTGTGCCCAGAGAGAGAGAACTGGTCTGATCTAGTAACTGGGATTTACTGCTTGTGCTCCTGGACTGGTGCCCAGAAAACCGCCATTGGAAGGAAGAAGGACCAGTGAGGCCACTGCAGTTTTATAATGTAAATACTTAACTTGGGCCATTGTCACTTCAAAAGCTTTTACAAAGATTAGTTAATTAATCTCCTTAGCCCTCTGTGTCTCAAAGAAAGCACTTTATCTCCAGAGATCAGGTATCTCTACTTGTCCAGTACGGAGCTGTTGTGTCTAATCCTGGCAGATCACGTCACTGGCTTTACATCCAAGTCACTCGGATTGTTACTGTTCCTCCAGTTTAATTACACTGTGGTTTCAGTGGTTTCTTAGTGCAGGATCTAACCATGAGGGATGGGTGACCCAAAGGAGTTGACCACATGCGAATGGCTCTGGTATTACTTGTGCTGAGCATGGAGTGTCCATGGTTATACCAGGTCTTCTCACCTTCACTGGTGCTCTCCAGGCTTTTTGAATGTTGTTTTTTAGTTCAAAATCTTCCCCTGTCTTACCAGCATTCCCTTTTATTTTGTTGGCGCATCTGTGCCTAATTCAGATACGTGTTTGGTATCTCTCCCCATTCTCCCTTGGTCGTCTTTGGCCTTTCTGCTCCTGCTCACCTGGCTGCTGCTGCAGTCTTCATCTTGCTCTTGAGTCCTGTAACTCTTTCTCCTCTACTCCTTCCCTTCATCCCCATTTCCATCGTGCTGCACCAATTATCCTTGCATCATTGGATGGAGACGTTGTCCTGAAAGTCAAAATGATGGTCTTAGTTGCTTGCGTGTTGCCTTCCAGATAAGGATAGATGAGTGAATATAGCCTAAAGATGTTACGGCGATCAGCTAACCAGGTTTTCAATGGTTTTCATTCATTATTTGCTGTAGAGTTTTGTTGTTTTTTTTTTTTAAACTCCTATTTTGTATATTTTCCTTCCAAATCCCCACAGATTTTATCCACATCTGTGAGGTCAGGGATCTAAAAGTTCATTAAACTGCCAGAGGCGCATCAGTTCTGAGAGATCTGTGCTATGCTTCGTGCTCAGTTTTGTTTTGTTTTTGTTTACCACTGGAGCGTAATCTATATTACGGGGATTATTGGGAGCACTGAGCAGACAAAAAGTATGCATCAAACTAAACCCTAGCTTTAACTGGAGGTTAACACTTAGCTTAAAAATAACACATGGTTAATCAGTATCTTTACCTGTCTTGCAAATGTTTCTTGAGGATGTTCAGACCGAAAAGGCTGTTGAAAGTGCTGAATAGACTTTCTCTATTTCATGTGGTGTGTTGGCTTTTTATTCCTCAGTTTTGTGGTTGTGCCCACAGTATCTGGTTCACTCTGACCCACCAGACCGAGCACAGTCCGTTGGCCAGGCAGGATCTGTTTGTTCTTTAAAGATGTTATTTCTGTATTTATTGTGCAGATGGGGTAATATATCCCCCTAAAAAATCAAGTCCATGTTGACCTAGGCATTAGAGACGCATAGTGAAGATGCAGCCACTCATAGAGACTTTCTCACGGAGTTAGTGACAAGAGATTGGAGGAAAAAGGAAATAGGAAGGCAGAAGCCTGGTGCTCACGGAAATGATGTGGACAGGAGGAACCAGGACGAAGCCCTCTGTGCTGTGTGGAGATCTCTCTGGTACCTGCCTTGGCCAGGGTCGGCTCTGCTCCTGCTGCACGGGTTGTGGCTGCCTTTGCCATTAATGCAGATATACTGGAAAATACCAATCCTTGCTTCACACAGAGGTGGAATATATATGAATCCACTCTATCAGAAATGTGTCCCACAGATGTGCCTAATGCATCTGCTAAATGGGCTTTGTTTGCCAGTGTCTCAAAGTTGTGTGAGTGGTTCAGCCCCCCACCTTCTGTGGAACACTCCTTCCCATCCCTGCCTACTGTCATGAGGAAACCCTCATCTGTGAAACCCTGATCCATTACACTGGAAAGAGATTTAGGATGGAAGCTCCTATGACAAGGAAAGCAACTTGTGTCCCATGGACCGTCCATCTCCGTGTCCATCTTAAGCATCTGGCACCTCTAACAGTAATACATAGAGGGAGTGTATGGATGGCTGCCACAGGTGGGGTCGTGCGTTGCTTTCCCATCTAGGGGGGACATCAGCTACAGCTCCTCTGGGAGGTGCACTGGGACTCAACCCCGGGATGGAAGCGAGATGGCCCCCTGGGCAGAAGGTGCATAGTAATTGTTCCTGCTCAGATAACTTGCTGGACAGGCTGCACTCTGAACAAACACTTTTTGGTCCTCTAACTGAATGAGCTCAGTTCAGGAGAGTGATTTTTGCACTGAGTCGTGCTGTTCTGTCTAGAGAGATTTTGCCAGGCTGTGGTCAGGAGCAAGAGGTGAGGTTAGGCAGTCAGCCATGATGTTCCTGGAGTATCAAGTGAGAAGACAGTGTCCTGCTGAGCCAGCAAGCTGGCTGCTTCTCCCCACCTCTGATGTCAACAGGAACAGGTATAGATGAGCAGGCAAGGAGAAGAAAAAACTTGGGGCACGTGAATTGCTGCTGGTCTTTGTACGTTCCAAAGATTTCTGGATGTAAATATGCGGATGTTCCATGAGACTTTGGAGCAGTCTGTCCAGAGCTTGAGCTTGCTGCAGGTATTCAGAAGTTTAGCTCTCTGTCCTTTGTCTTCCAGTCCCTCCGTGAGCCCATGGCTCGCGTTTCCACTGCATGTGGCAATTTCATCTGTGTTGCCAGAGCCACGACAGAAGAGCAAGAGACAGGAGCTAGTGGAAGTGCTAAAGCTTTCTCCCAAATATAATAATGATTAATTATAATGTAAGTATAATGATGATTCTCTGCCAGCTTCAAATTCTTTATTGAGCTTTAGGAACTAAACTGGTACCATATTGGTGTGCTCATCTGTACTGCGCTTGGCTCTATCTGACCGGGGCCTCTGCTTCAGGAGAGGACTGGGGTGGGATGGGCATGTGGAGGTATTAGAATTGCTCTCGTGGATCAGACCTCTGGGTCCACCTTTAATGGTGGCTTCAGAGGAAGGTGCAGGAATCCCCGGGCTGCACAACAGGAAAGCACTGCCTGGAGAAGCCTCTTCCTGATCCCTCTTAGTGGAGGCTTTCTGCCCAGAAGCAGGAGGTTTTCCTGGGGATGTTCTCATTATTCACAGAAATGCCTTATCCTTTCTGGATCCCTCATGAGCTCTTGTGCTCGGAACCACATGAAAGTGATTTACACAGCAGTGTTTTGTGCAGTATAAAAAGGCATTCCTTATTGATTTTCAGCTTATTGCAGTTCACTTTCTTTCCAAATCCCTCTTTTCTCATATCAGAAAATATGTGCAGAACAGTGCAACACATTTTCTCTGTCACTTACTCTCTTGAAACCTTCCTACTAAACTAGTCCCTGTGTTTTCAGCCGCTCTTCAGGATTTTTGAGTGCTGCAGATTTAGACCGAATTTAAGCTAAGTCAGATATCTCTCCCCTGTACCACTGTCCGCAGGGTAAATGCAACCTCATTTTTCTAAGAGGAACTCTCCCAGGGGCATTTTAAACATCCAAAGAAGCTAAAACTGGCAGTCCTTTAATCAAAATTTTGAGGACATGCTCCACTAAATTAGAGGCTCGGCTTACAGAAGTTGTGATATTTTGTGGCTACTATACAGTGCTCATCAGAGCATACCTAAGGCTAACTGAGCAGAGCAAGGCACACTTTAATGTGACAGAGATGAGAAAAAAGAACTTCGATTTCCTTTGTACTTACAAAGGTCAACGACGGGAGACTTTGCCAGAAGCTCTGCTTAAAAATATCTCTTAAAATTTATTTCTGCTCCTGAGTGCTCTCATGGCCAATTTTTTGCCTGCCTCGAGAGTCTCTTGGGGATGCTACTCTGTGACTCTCCTTTATGCGGCAATGGGAGGAAAGAGGGTGTCAGGGAGTAAATAGCAAAAGTAAGCTTTTAGTTGCTCTTAACCCATGTGAGAGAGACTCTTAAAAAATGGAGCATGTCACTTCTAATAGGTTGAATCCAACACATGGGCTAGACAGAGCATGCACAGGTCAAGATGCCAAAAGGCTTTGGCTGCGCTCCTGTCTTGGACGCAGACCACTGTCCCATCCCCCTGTGAGTAGATGATGCTATGGTTTGCCGTTAACACTGAAGCATGCATGCTGCTGTGAAATGGAAGCACAAAGCACTTGGACTTGGCACTTAGTGTTGAGCACTTGCTCTTAGCTATAAAAGGAAGTGAGGCACCTCACCTTAGGCTTAGGTGGGAATAGTAAACTCTTCTGCTCAGAATGCAGCTTTGGTTAGGCAGGGATCTTCTTGTGCTGTGAACCAGGACCTCTGTTCTAGCAGAATTTATTTCCTTTCTCTTTCTTGAAGGTTCTTCATCATTAAGGAAAGTTTCCTGCTGTACTATGCTGAGAGTGAGAAGAAGAGTTTTGAAAGCAATAAATACTTCAATATCCACCCGAAGGTGAGCAGTGTTTGCATGGGAGAGGGGGTTATTCTGTTTCTAGCTTCCCCTCACCTCCTCAGTACCTCTTCAGACTTCTTAATGATTCAGCAGGTACATGACTTCAATTTTTTTTTTTTTTTTTCCTGATGGCAGATGTATCCCCTTGTTTTCATGATCTCCTCATCAATTAATCTTGTGGCTATGAGAATACTGTTGGCAAAGCCAGTGGTGGGGCTAACAGCTTTGGTTGCTGCTTGTTCCTAGCCTGTACTTGCACTCGTAAATGGTGGCAGCCAGCCCCTAGGTGCCCTCAGCCGTGAGGAGCAGTCTCCATAGCTTGCCACCTGCAGCTCTCGCGGAGGGACTCTTTGCTCTGAGTCTGCTTTTATCCTCTGTAGTCACTGGAGGCTGATGGAGCACATGTGCTTCCAAAGGTGCTGATTTCACCCAGCCTGGTTAGGGTAGCAGGCCACCTGTCTGTCCCCACACAGCGTGTGTGGGGTGTTGACCTGCTGGTGGTGACTGTAATGGATGCACAACCTGTCTCATGCTACCACAGTGCGACTCTGCAATGTCTGCCCCTGTTGGGAGATAGCCTCCTGCTTGATAAAAGAACTCACACTTCCATGTTCTAGCTAGAAGCCTTCCCTCCAAGCTGAATGCAGGAGAGACATCTTTACCCCCTTTCAGATACCACTTGGAGGTCTCCTGGTGGTCATGGGAGTCCCTCTGCTTTTCAGGAACTGTGTGTGTGTTGTCCCTCCTGGGATAGCCAAGGCAGGGCAGGGGCCTGCAAGTGACCAAGGCTGAAAGTTCAGCTTCTGGTTAGTTGTTAATAGCTATACTTGATTCTGCTGACTGATTGGAGTGCTCTGGTTCATCCACAGGGTGTCATACCCCTGGGAGGCTGCATCGTGGAGCCCAAAGAAGAGTCCAACATGCCTTATGCCATAAAGATCTCTCATGAAGACTTCCATGTAAGTAGACTTCTTTCTTTCTCAAAAAAAAAAAAAAAAACTAAACCCAAAAAACCCCAACCAACAAAAACAACAACAACAAAAATAATCCAAAAAACACCACCACAAAACACTTTATTGCTGATGGGCAGAGCTGGATTGGCAGTCTTTCCCACCCCGCCAATGTGTGCCTACCCTTTCTGGGCAGACTGTCCTGAGAGACAGAGTGGCTTAGCATCCAAAATCCCCTCAAGGCTTTGCTGCTGCTCCTGCTTTGACAACGAACAAGAAAATTTGCTCTTTCTTACAGCAGGTCTTATGGTACTAGCAGACCAGTAGACAGATATTCCAGAGCCCTAGAGCTCACGTGGCCCTATTGTTTTATTCCTGCCATGACCACTTACCATGCGCATCTCTTTCCAACGTGTGGTAGGCCTGGGTCACATTTGCTTCCATGCGATGCCTCCTGCTGAGGTGGAAGCCTGTGGTGGGCGCTCTTCCCACTACAGCTGTGCTAGCTGCGTCCAGTTCATGCCCTGAGTGCACAGAGGCTCATAAGGCACCAGCCTCTCTAATTTGGGTTTTTTTCCCCTCCCCTCCCCTCTTCTAGGGTAACATTGTTCTAGCAGCCGAATCAGAATTTGAGCAGGCTCAGTGGCTGGAGATGCTACAGGAGTCTGGAAAAGTGTAAGCTTCTTTCTATTCCTTATTCTCTTTGATCTGCTCTGTAGATGTGTAAAGGATAAAGAGGGAAAAGCCTGACTAGAAGGACTACAGGGAGGGGAGAAGCTCACCAAGACGAGTGAGACCCTTACTTGCTTCCTGAACCCATCCTTTCCCTAAATGAGAAAGCTGACACAAAGCTTCCCACAATGTGACTCTAACAACCCTAGGCTGTCATCTGCAGATGTATGAATTTGGGGTAAGGTAAGAGCAGAACAGGCAAGGCACAAAACTAGTGCGCAGCTGTCCACGTGGCTCTACACCCTGCTGGTGAGCAGGGACCTCACCAGCCCATCCCTGCTCTCCTGAGCAGTACTGGTTATGCTGAGATGTCAGTAATGGCCCCGAGGCAACTGTGCCACCATGGGGTGTGCATCCCTTCTGCCCAGATCCTAGGACACCTGGGCCACGCAGCAGCAGCAGGATTTGGCCTCTCGAGACAGTTTAATTCTGAAATGCAGAGGTAGGCTAAATCCCAGGGGAGGAGGTGTTGGCAAAGCGCTTCTAGCCCACCCAGAGGGGCGAGAGGGTCTGGTTGCCGGGTGTGTACAGTACTGAATTGCCAGAGAGATTTGAAGTGTGTTGGCCACCAGCTCTGCAATCCCTCAGCACCCAGGAGCCGGATGGTACAATGAGCAGCTGTCCTGCAAACCTACAGCTGACTCTTTCTAAATATCACCAGATGCAGGAAGAGGTGACACTTAAACAGGGATTTGACTTTCCTAGGCCAGGTGAAAACTTCCAGAGCTGTAGAGCAGAGTCTACTATTCATCTATGAGACTTAGAGCAACAAGCACTTTGCTCTGCCATTCCAACACTCAGTTAATTCCAACACTATGAGGCTGAAAATGTTCCTTTGTAATTAATGGGGAACACGGTGTCACAGTGGCCTAGCCCAAGGCGAGCTCTGCACTGCTGCAGTGAGCCCGGCATTGGTGCTGGAGCCATGAACTGCAACCCAAAGCCGTCTGTTAAAGCTTCATGGGAGCGTGAGCCTCATGGGACACAAGATCCAAGGCAGAGCTTGGGCACCCACTCAGCGTGAGTAGGCTCGGCCACCACAGAGGAGGGACCCAGATTCAACCCTTGAGTAATTCAGAGGTTTTCCTTCGATAGCATAGGCCTGCACTTGCCTTCATGAATGTTAGAATTAACTATTGCCAAGGGCAATAATTTAGGGACCAAATTAATCTTAAGCGTGTATGGGAGGAAAGGAGCATGGCTGCACAGCTCAGGAGGGGTTCTCACAAGCAAGTCCTGTGCAGCTGTTTATTTCACAGCCAGCCTTTTCTCTAGTCCTTGCTCCAATATTCCAGTGCTAGAGAGGTGGCTGCTGTCATACAGCAAAATACCTGCACCTGGCTGAAAATCTGCCTGAGAACATCCCCTTCCCTCCGCTCCCTGCTTCTGCTCTTGCATCAGAGGAGAAGAGCGATGCAGCTCCAGCCTAATAAGTGCTGATGGTAGGCTGCATGTGAGGAAAAGCACAGATTATGTGATTTACGTTCGCGAGGTCAGGTTGGGAGCCAAGCAGCAGCCAGAAAGGCACAGCATGGGCCAGTAAATTGATCTGGAAGCTAAAAGGACACAGCTGAAATCTTCTCGGCAACCTGTTTTAGTGCCCTGTTGTTCCTAGACGGAGATTGTACTGCTGATGGCACTGCAGCATTTAGAGTTTATTGTGATCATCCTACAGTATCTCTTGTTATTTAAACAAGGAAACCAAAGAAAAAAACCAAACCACAACACCACAACCCACTCCGGGGAAAACACCCCCAACTTCATAGACTGAGATTTTGTTAAATAGGGAAAGAGTTAAAAATTAACCCAGGATGGGGAAGCATCCTCTATCCTTTGTTTCAATTTTGTCTGCTGCCTCTTTACATCTGGGGCTGGGTGGTGTGTGTGTGCGCCTGCCTGTGCAACTGCTTGTTCCCTCCACCGTCACAGTCTGCTCAGTGATGCCTTCAGCTCTTCACTCCTTTCCTTGCCTCCTGGTTTGATTGGGAACCCGCTTGTTCCATGTGGAGGGGAGCTGGTGGTCTCTCCACCCTCCTCACGTGTTGTGGCTAGGAATTACCACACCTGCCAGATCCTGAAAGCTTTTCGGAAATGCACTGAGCCCTGACTCCCAGCTGGCCATGCTCTCTTCCCACCCAGAGAGGCTTTTGCTGTGGCTAGTAGGGGACAGGAACACACATATGTTCTCTGTGCCCATAGTGGCACTCGCTGTATGGATTAAAAGTAAACTTGGTGGACAAGGTGGGGAACAAAAAAAAAAAAAACACCAACCGTTTCAGTCATGAGAAAGGCATGAAATAGGAGATGGCTGAGCCCAGCTGGGAATAATGTTGAGTGCTTGTTCTGAGAAACGTGCTAACAGTTGCCACACCGTATGTGTACCTGCGATACTCTGCTGGGGCCATTTTGATTGGCATAAAAAAATGACCTGGCCATTTGGGAAGGAGGAAAACCTGAGTTGTCCTAGTTCTTTCTTGTTTTCTGGAAGATATTTGTAGCTGCTGCTGGAAAAGAACCAATTCAGACTTGGGAATTTCTACCAATGACTCAGTATGTGTGAAATCACTCAGGGTGCCATTTCCCTCATGCTTCCTGTTGTCTTCTAAGCAAAGGTCCCTTCCCTATCTCTACTCCTTTAGGCCCTTGGCAAAACTATGCTCTTTCCTTTCTTGACCCTCAAGGCTCTCTACTTAAGCAGCCCTACCTTCATATAGCCGGTATCCTTGGGTGGCTGTACCTTTGTGTCACATCTTTCCTCATCGCCATAAATATACAGATGATTATCCATCCTGGGCTGTTACCTGGAGAGAACTAGGTAACACAGCACATACATCCTGCGGACCATGAAGTCCTAAGTGTCTCCAAAAATTGGTTGTGGATGCTCCTGGGAAAGATAAAATGCAGGCAAAGCTAGAGAGATGTTCCCAGTGCTGCAAAAGAACTGGAACAGATGATGTTTGAGCTGTAGAGCAAATGGACATACTTTGGGGTTTGTTGTTTTTTTTTTTTTTTTTAAGAAGTGTATTATAAAGGCACTTTCTACTTGTCCCAAGAGCCTTCCTGCCCCTCTGCTTTCCAGCACTTCGAGCAATGTGGATTTCTCTGATGAAAATTCACTTGGTAAGAAGTACAGAATAAAAAAAAAAAAAAGCACTTGCTTCCCTCTCAGCTGCAGTCAGAGCCTGTACCTCCCCGCAGATGTGGTTACACGCGGGCGTTGGTTCTGGCAGATAAAAGGAGTAAAAGCTCAAATGCTGCCCAGTGATATGGGTGCATCTTGTAAGTTACACAGCAGTGGGTGTAGTAACCTTTGAGTTACAGACAGTCTCATCACTAACATCTTGTTAGGCTGGGGAAGGGAGGGAACAGTGAAAAAGTGAATCTAATAAACAGACACCTTAAAGGCTACAGCCGTTCTGAAACCCTCCGAGTAATTATATGCCCCTGAGCTGTTTGTTGTTGGTTTCTCTGGGATCAGATTCATCCCGTATCAGAGAATGTTAGTGGAAAAACACATTCACACCCACATGTTCTCACTCAAGATGAAGATGTCTACCTGTGGGCAAAACATCACCTTTTTAATTAGCATTCTAATTTCCTCTGCACTTCAGAAATATCCTAGATGCTCGTTAGCTGAAAAGAAACCCAGCTGCCTGCAAAGAGCACAAGGCAGTGCTTGGGCTGCTGGAGCTGTGAGCTGCCTGCTCCCTGGGGTGATGTGTGTTTAATATATTTGTCTGGCTTTTGTAAGAGACGAAGTACAGGTAGCCTTGAAATTGTTTTGTAAGAGGTTGCCAGCTTACTGTTTCCAAAAAGCTACAATTTCAAGTGGCTCTCAAAGAGGACTGGTGCAGGAAGGCTTACAGGTGTTTAATATTAATAAGGTCCCTTAGGATTTAACAAAGATGGCAGAATTTCTAAATAGCAATTGCTATTCCTGTATGTACACCTATATAAATAGAATGAGATTAATTTTATGTATGTATTTTGTGTGTGTAGATACTGTTTTCTAATGGAATGCGAATAGAAGCGAGCAGCAAACTCCATTTATGCTTCTGTTTTTAATTTGTACATCCTTGTCCTTGGCTATTTAATATCTGTATTAAAGCCTACCCTGTCCATCAACTTAATCAGTAATGGACATCTGCTCAAGAGCCATTTTGGGAGCTTAGTTTCATAATGTTTTCAAGAGACCTTGAGATCCTCTGGCCAAAGGTGCTATAATAGCACAAGGTACTCTTTGAATACACTTGCTTCCTTTAACTCTCCCTACTTCCCAGCATCTCATCTGGCGTTTATCTCTGGTTCTCCCTTGTTTTTATAGGGAGTGGCACTTAACTCACAGTGTAGGGCCAGACACCAAATCCTAGTGGCTTACAAGTTTAGTGGAAGAGCCTACAAGAGTAGGAAGATTGGTTCCAGGGTGGCTGATGGATACCAGAAAGGCTGAAGATACAAGGCTGTGGGAAGGAGCCAATAAACAGTTAATGTTTGAAGGGGAAGAGTGTCTATAGCAGAAAAATATTGGAACGGCCGCAGAAGACAATGTCACTGGCAGATGGGAAGTTAGCTGTGTTAAAAGCTAAAAATCTGGTTCTAAAGTCTGTTGGGATAAATTTAATGGGTTCCAGGTACATCCTGTTGCAATTGGAGGCTGCGACTGTACTGGGATGGTCTGGAGAGCCCTTGAGACTAAGCTCAGTATAGAAGTCTCCAAATCACTGCAGAAACATTTGAATACCTGTGCGGTGTTGATCTACAGCCCTTGTATTTAAATAAATACAATTGCTGAATGTCAGGGAAATTTCTCCAATTCATTTGTGGAGAAAATTTTAGAGAATCACTGCCCCAGCTGACGAGAGTGTTT
This sequence comes from Larus michahellis, assembly GCF_964199755.1. Lineage (NCBI taxonomy): Eukaryota > Metazoa > Chordata > Aves > Charadriiformes > Laridae > Larus > Larus michahellis. The sequence goes on along the minus strand of NC_133899.1, from coordinate 53,477,088 downwards.
TTATGTTTGAATTCCTTGGTAGGTTGCTAGGCTGAGTCCTGCTGCCTTACTCTGTGGGACCCTTAGCTCTCTTACATTGTCTGCTTTGTGTCTGCTCTCCCTAGGACCTGGAAGAATGCCCAGCTGGGAGAAGCCATGATCGAGAGCCTGGAAGCCCAAGGACTGCAGTTGGCCAAGGAGAAACAGGAGTACTTAGGTAAGAAACTCTTACTTTCAAAAGTCATAAACCCCAAAATAGTCATTTTGCTTTTCTGGAGTTGTCATTGTGGCCAAGCTACAGGTTTTTACTGTTGACTTTTACTGGATGAAGCTTTTTGAGTAGTCAGCAGCTGGAATTCAGGTTTTGAAGGGAGTCAAAACATGAAAATATTAAGGTAGGGTCTGGCCATCTGTGTGGAGCACGGAAGGAAGGTCATGCCTTGGCCAGCATGCTGCAGTCCTGCAGCTCCGGATGGCTGGACTGTATGAGTGTTTGCTGGCCCTGAGAAGTTTGGATGTGCTGATTTCAGCTGCTCCTCAGGCAAACAGTCAATACCTTTGTCTCCCTGAATCACAGCAGGACTGGTATTTCTGAGGCTGATCACAGCTTTTCATGCATGGGTTTTCCTCTCCAAGCTGCTTTTTGGTCTTACTGTACTTGGTCTTTCTCTGCGTTTGCCCACACTGTTTGTGTTGAAAGTGGGAGCATTTACATGAGCTTGTTTGAAGTATCTAACAGCAGTGGCAAATTTGTCATTGCTTTCTCCAAGGGCAATGGAGAGAGAACATTTGCTCCAGATGAACATACAACAACTTAACCTGCAGAAGTCTCTTCCAACTTATCTAGTCCAATCCGCTACTTAGAAACCAGCCTCTGGATGGCAGTACCTTGGGTGCTCTGACTGCCTTGGGATGTCCACCTGTCTCTTCCCCACACTGCCTATAGCAAGAGCCAATAAACCCTTTTAACTCAGATGCCTCCTAAGTTAGAGCATTCTCCAAGGTGTAAGTGCCCTTCAGACCTGGGGGCTGCTGGTCACACATGTGAGCCCAGTGAGTTGTCTGGACAGTCATCTGCTTTAACCAAGCTAGCAGCAGCTTTGGGTGCTCCAGGTTGGTGATGCCTTGAGCGGGGGCTTGTGGTACCTACTCCTAATCGTCAAGCTGCCGGAGGGATCTTGAGCCTTTTGAATTCATGCTGATCAGATGTGATCCCAGTATACGGTTTCACATGTAACAATGACCATAATTCAAGTATCAAGGCACGTTCACTCTGGCCACCTGAGCACCATTCACACGTGTGAGCTGGTGGATGGGCTCGTATGTGAGGCAGGCAGGGAGGAGTGGTTCCACACCTGACAAACGGATAACAGGGAGTGCGGAGAGGAGGACCTGGAGAGACAGGAAGAAAATTAGAAACGGGGAAGTTTTGTCAAAACACTATTTTGCAAACACCAGAGCAGACTAAAGAGCCTAAGAGGCTTAAGGAGGCCACAGTATGATAAAAGACAAGGTGATGGAGGAGTAGAGGAATATGCCTTCTGTGGCAAACAGGAGATATTTGAAATATAAAATATATATTTCACTAGGTTCTTTGGTCCATGACAAGAACATTCAGAGCTGGTCAATTTTCACAGTTGGTTACTTTCTTTTAATAGCAGTTGTCTATTTATTCCTATATAAATGCTGAGGCTTCTGCCTCATTAGCCTTACCTTCAATGACCTGTCTCCATCCTGTAGTTAAGCTTTGAGGTCAGGCACTGCTCCTGGCGGCAAGCCAAGGCTCTCTGGAAGAAGCAAACATTGCTCTGGAACTCCCTGAATCCCCCCGGAGTTACCTTCCACCTGCTCCCCACCCAGCTGGGATCCGTGTTTCTCTCTCAGGCCGGGACTTTGCAGAAGCCCATCATGCCCTGGGCTTGGTCTCCCCAGGAGGGGCAGAAGAGGGAAGGTGGGAGAGCTTCTCTCTAATTACAGGGCAGCTGTGTTGGGTCCTGGAAAGGAGGAAGAGGGTGAGAGAGGGAAGGAAAGGCAGCAGTGGTGGTCAGCAGAGCTTCAGTAACATAACACTGTCACTCTGGCTCCGAGAGCCCTGCGGTGGGAAGGAGGGTAGAGGTCTGCGTTCCTCCTAGCAGTAGCAATCTGCCAGCAGTAGCATACTCCTGACCTGATACGGGGAAGACTTAATCATAAGGTGCTACAGTGAATTTCACCATGCTGACATGGCAGCTGGGTGGCAGAGCTGCCAGCTAAACCCGAGGCTTAACTGTGAGGAATGTGTTTCTCTCTAGTTTCCTGTAAGCATGACTGAGCTGCCTGAGGCAGAGCCTCTATTTAAGGTTAGAGCATAGCACAACATAGGTACATCAGGGCACAGCGTAAGCATCAGAGCAGAATCTCTGGTGGGCGTGTGTCCTTCTCAGTAGACAAAGGCAACTGATGTGAGACCCCACCTGGAGTACTGCGTCCAGATCTGGAGCCCTCAGCACAGGAAAGACATGGACCTGTTGGAGTGGTTCTAGAGGAGAGCCACAAAGATGATCAGAGGGCTGGAGCACCTCTGCTATGAGGACAGGCTGAGAGAGCTGGGGTTCTTCAGCCTGGAGAAGAGAAGGCTCCAGAGAGACCTTATAGCGGCCTTCTAGTATTTCAAGGGGGCCTACAGGAAACATGGGGACAAACTTTTTAGCAGGGCCTGTTGTGACAGGACAAGGGCTCATGGCTTTAAACTAAAAGAGGGTAGATTTAAACTAGATATAAGGAAGACATTTTTTGCAATGAGGGTGGTGAAACACTGGCACAGGTTGCCCAGAGAGGTGGTAGATGCCCCATCCCTGGAAACATTCAAGGTCAGGTTGGACGGGGCTCTGAGCAACCTGATCTAGTTGAAGGTGTCCCTGCTCATTGCAGGGGTGTTGGACTGGATGACCTTTAAAGGTCATTTCCAACCCAAACTATTCTATGATTCTATGTGGAGAGGAACTATTTCTCACAGGTAAAACTTTTGTGGCTAAATTAGGGGATTGATTTCTGGGCTTGGCTGGAATATCCAAAGGTGACAATAGGGAGCTGGCAGTGATGCCCAGGGGGCTGAAGGAAAGGGATGGGACACTGAGCTGCAGGAGGACAACTGACTACTGCTACACAGTGTGTGACCCTGTGCACCCCCTTAACCTCTGTGCCTTTGCTTCCTCAAGTGTGAAGCAAAGATAAGGATATTTTCCTAACTCAGCTAGAGGATGGTGAAGGTTAGTTTATTAATGCTGTTTAAGAACATTGAGAGGAGCCCTTAGAAGCAGTATACAGAAATATGGTTGTTTAGTTTATTAAGTTATTTGGCAGGAGGGAAATTACAGAACATCCCATTAGTGTCATCTCAGCCTTTGGATCCTCCCAGACAGATGCGTGCAGAGCAATAGGGAACGCTGCGTTTTCAAGCTCCAGTCAATGTTTCATACTCATAAATATCCCCAGGATATAAATTGCTTTTCTCTGCTTTTGGCCTTTGTGTGTGTTTGCAGATAAGCTGATGGAAGAAACAGAAGAGCTGTGTCTGCAGAGGGAGCAAAAAGAGGTGAGCGTTCATCACCAGCCAATTTCCTTCAACCTCCATCTGGCAGGACTGGGAGGCTGGGATTTATTGGTTTGAGAACACAACAGGTTTCAGGGAGGGAGGCTGTGGAGCCAAAAGGGTCTCCAGCCAACCTGTGGGCCCTAGGGATGAAGAGAGGAATAAGAGTTGTGCCATGGAATGGGTCTTGGAGGTGTATTCCCGTTCCCCTTCCCAGGCACTGTCCATGCAGCGTACTTGTGATTATGTCTCCAGGAGGACCAGGGAGGATTAAATTCATATTCACTGGGTTGAATTAAGCACTTGTTATTGGGTAGATTCAAGAGGACTCTGGCAATCAACTTGTCTGTCCCCACAGTTTGAAAGCAAACAAACAGACCTGACGTTGTTCTAGTGTAGAGATACTGTAGTGAGAAACGAGGAGCAGCAAAAAGCAACGTGGCTTGCTCTTTGGACACACCAGAGACAGGGAGAATAATAAATATTGCACTAGGGGAAGCCCAAGAGAGTACTCCCTTAGATGTGACTATTGTACCTTAATTGATCAAGTTTATTATTGTTTTCCAAACTATTCCTAACCTATATTTGCTTAATATAATAGAACTAGCTCATTCTCATGTTTACACCAAATCTATGCCAGTTTTTATAGCATCATCATAAAGCTGTTGCAACATAACTTTGCAAATGGGTTGTCCTAATACATGGTAGGAAACCCTACATGAATGTGGACCCACCACATCACAATCTTGCAAACTGCCACATGCTCTCCTCTCTGGTTAATCCAAAATGACTGTTGTCCCTCTTCAGCACAAGACGGCAATGCTGACCGAGGCTTCTCAGGCCTACGTTTTTCCTGTGTGCATTTCTGAAGAGCTAAAGTCCAAAGGTGGCTTGGATGCTCCTTTAGGCTAAGCTACTTCTGCTTTTGGAGGGAGACATCCCTTTCTGGTGAGGTAGCCCGCTGCACAACCCACAGCCACAGGGAGGGAAATGCCATTGTCCAAAGACCCTGGAAGAAGTCTCTGCTCTTACAAAGCCGTGCACGGCATCTCCATTGCCCACAAAGGGCAGATGGGCCCAATTCAGTTTGAAGGAGTTTGTTGCTGATGAAGGAATGAATACATAGCTCACTGAGCTATGGTGGTCTGACCTGCTGCGAGCCTGAAGGCTTCAGAGCAATATGTCGGGAAAGCAGCTTGAACTGTGTATCCGCACCACGGAGCGAGAGTCTTATTGTGAATTTATCTGGTGTCTTGTGCCCTGCCTGGGCCTGTGGCAGGAGTTCTGCCCAGCAGCTAAAGCTGCAAGGGGACCTGGCTGGGGGTGCGACTGTCACTGTACTTTGTCCCTGTCTCCCTTCATCTGCAGAAGGTCTCAGTACAACTGCTTCTTCTAAACCAGGGGAAGAGACTGCTTCACTGCTTGAGGACAGCTTGTGGTATTCAGTGCTCTTTAAGCATGTTTTTATTAGCACAAAGACAGTGTCAGGCTGTGCAAAGCTGTAACTACGCAGTTTGTGTTTTCCTGTCCCAGTGGGGATGGGAAGCAAGGCTGAGCTAGTAGAAATATCACACTTCAGGTGCAGCCGTGTTGGGGCTGTCATGTTCCTGTCTGGGCTTCTGTAGCTGCACACGTGGGTGCCTGGAAATGGTACACGCGTATCGAGTCCAGCTTTCCCAGGGAGCTTTGGACCTTCTGTACAGGTGCAGCAGAGCTGATCTGAGCATGGAGCACGTCTGGGATTTCCAGGGGTCTGGTAACCTGGCTGGGACTTCCGAATGTCTGGAAAACCTCAACCAACCTTCAATCCCTTCTAATTGCCCCTGGACAAAAGAGTGGTGGAATCAGACAGCCCGTGGCTCTACATAGCTCAGGTTAAATGTCCCAGGCATTGGTAATGGGGAAGCCTTTCCTAACTGTAAGTGTGTCAGCAGATTACATTCCTGTCTCCTCTTTTGTTCCAGGAACTCGAGCGTCTGAACCAGGTCCTGGAAGCAGAGAAGCACCGCTTTGAAGAGGTGGTACGGGAGCTGCGGCTGGAGCAGGAACAGATCAGACGGTAAGGTGGCAAACTGCACAGGGCAGAAAAGGACACGGGCTCCCATGCTGGGCAGAAATGCTGCTGTGGTGGTGAATCAAAACAGTTCTTAAAATCCACCTATTTTGTGCATGTAGGAAGGAGATAAAAGCTATATTCACCAAAATGGGAATGGTTGAGATCTGTTTACCTGCATTTGCTATCACTTGAGTGACCAATAGAATACAGCTTCATTTCATTTTGCATCAAGGGTTCCAGCAACTTCATATTCAAAGGGCTGGGACATGAACAAACCCCAGATTAGTCAGGGTAGCATGGCAATGGACAGGTCCTAGGCAAATTCAGAGAGATAATGAGTTTGATTGACTGACCCTCCATGTGGGCTCCAGATATCTGATTCTGCTTTTTCACCATTAGCTGAATGACACTGGGTGCATGATGAAGTTGCCTCATCGAGAATAATTTTGTCATTTGAAGAGTTACACCATGCAAAACATGAACAGCAAATGTATTTAGAAAGGGAAGGATCCAAATGCTTTGCCCAGAGTGTTGAAAGGGTATGTTTCGCCATTGCCCTCTTTTTCTTTTGTTTTTTTTTTCCTTTTTTCTCTCCCTAAATAACATCTTGGAAATGCCAGTGCGATTTTGCAAACCATTTTTGTTTTCATAGAACTACATCTGCTTAGGTATGACTGTCCTGTCTGAGCTTTTCCAGTTGCTTCTCTGCCCTTGCTAGAGAAGCACGCTCACAGTTAGTGTTGTTTTGATGATCAGGAGGCACGGTAAAGTCCCTGGATGCCCATAGTATGTTTAAGGGGGGGATGCTGCCTGTACCAACCACCGGTCACAGGTCCTGCACCAAGAGCTCCACAGCCCGCGCAGTCTGAGTGTGGTCTGTGGGGCGAGTGTTCCCCTGCAATAGCTGTCACCCTTTTTGCTTCTTTAGGGAGCTAGAGCTCACAGCCCGCTCCCTTAAAGGAGTGGAGGAAGAAAAGAAAGAGTTGCGAAGCCTGACACAGTCCTTACAGAAAACCCTAGAGGTGAGTGACTGGTCCTCCCATCTGAGTGACAGCATTTTGGGAATGACCCATAAGAACTGACCAGGGCTGAAAGCAATGCTGTCCTGTGGGATGAACCTAACATCTGCTAGTGCTGGAGTTAAAGCCCTGTGTGGATGAACAGGTTCATTTGGTAGCTGATACGAAGGCCAAAATCCCCTTCAGAAAGGGATTAGAAGTGACATGGAGCCCAGCAGAACTGAACTTTTTTCAGAAGTTCCAGGTGATGTGATGTAGGATGGCAACCATAAGCTGCAGTTTGGGAAGCTCAGGTTGAACACTAGAAAGATTTTTTTTTTTTTTTTTTTTTTTTTTTTTTTCCACCAGACAGGTAGGGCTGACCTAGTAGGCACTAGGAGAGCCTGAGTAATCTTCATCCTGGAAGGTGGAAGGTTTTCTTGACTCAACTGTAGAAAGCCACAGCTGAGCATACCTTGCTGTGTTGACAGACCTGCTCTGAACAGGAGGTTGGACCGGAGCATACCAGAGGTCTGTTCCAGCCAATGTGGCTATAATTCTGTGGTAGCTTTCTGACCATTATTTTTTTTTTTTCAAACTGCAACTCCGTAAGTCTTGGTGGGAAGTGGAGCAGTAGAGAGGCATTCCCTCTTCACAGAAGAGATTGTGGTCACAGAAGAGATTAATGGTCTGAAGTTGTGGCAGGGGAAGTTTAGATTAGATATTAGGAAGAATTACTTTACTGGAAGAGTGGTCAGGCACTGGAACAGCCTGCCCAGGGAGGTGGTTGAGTCTCCATCCCTAGAGGTATTTAAGAAACATGTAGATTTGGCACTTCAGGGCATGCTCTAGTGGCAGAGATTGTAGGTTGTTTGGTTGGACTTGATGATCTCACACGTCCTTTCCAACCACGAAGATTCTATGGTTCCCAGGGAATCATGTACCACAGGAAAATTTAGGAAACAGAGTGTTGATATGTTAAAGCCTTTCTTTACTTGGTATCACTCTGGTGGGTTGGTGGAAAGTGACTTTTCTAAATGTATATGATTTGTGAAATTTCCACACAGCTGGCCTGATGAAACCTCAATGTCATCCTTAATGTTCATGCCAGATCCTGCAAGTTAGTCCAAAAATCTGTTGTTGATGTTCCTTTGAACCCTCTTCCTTGCCCACAGTTAAGGGTATGAAAAAAGAACTGGGAAGTTAGGGAAGGAGCACTCATGCTCTAGTTGCACAATGGACTGAACACCTCACAGGAAAACCGCATGATGTGTCCTATTGCCCCGCAGTTAGAAGTACCATAGAGGGGATGCCTCTGGCTTTTCCCTCTTGAGGGAGGGGGTGAGGAGGAAATTGTGGAGAAACCTGAAGGGAAGAAGAGGGAAGGCGTGGAAGCTGCCTGCATTAGTGATGTACTACGGAAGCACTAGGTTTCAGTCCCTGAAACCTTGCCCTCACTAGCATGTCATGTCATGTCAAAGAAGCCTTCAGGTTCTCATCCCCTTACATAGCGAAGGCTGTGGTGGAGCCTTGCTCCTCAAGAGGCAGATTTTGTTTCTGCTGTTTTTAACCTGAATGAGGAGTGTGGATGTAAAGATGGAGGGACTCAAGGGGCAAAAGCCAGGCAGGAACAGGAGCAGAAATATTAGACTTGGCTCATACTCACAATTTCTGCCCTTCTTCAAGGAGCTCTCCCTGGAAAAGCAGCAAATGCTGGAGATGCTGGAAGAAAATGAGGGCCAGCTCCCACCTCCAACCAGCCCCAGCAAGGAGCAAAGCCCCATCTGGGGACTGCACTGCAGCTTGCGACAGATTGAAGAGAAGATGCAGCAACTTCTGGAGGAGAAACTCCTGGCGGAGAAGAGGTGATGTGGGGGCAGGGGCTGTCCTGGTTTGATCACTGATGCCAGAGACAGGGACATGGGACAAGATGCCACCCAGTGTGAAAAGGGTGGTGGGAAAAGAGGTAGTTTTTCCCCTTGCAGGTGAGAGACAATCCAAAAGGGTATGGCTAAATATTTCCAGGCTTAAAATTAGGATAACTTCAAAACTGTTCCCTTGTTTATCTTGAGACCTGCAGAGAGGCAAGATCCTTTATAATTTCCATTCTTGGGTGCAGTGAAGGGAAGAGGACACTTCTTCCCTGCTCGGGCTTAGTGGTGCCAAATGACGTGGCTGTCTGCTGACTTGCTTTTTGGTTGCCAACACAAGACAAGTCTGGAAGCTTGTCTGGTTCTCATGGCAGGAGTTCAGGTTATAAACACTTCAGAGAGGACGGGCAGAGTGAGGCAGGGCAGCTGAACTCCTTGCTACCACTTGGGCCTGCTCATTTCACATCAGGGCTAAGGCACGTGAATCCATTTGATATTCATGGACTTGTGCATAAGAAGTATTTGGTGCTCCTGGACCTCTTCTGGGAGCTGAGAATGCCCCATTAAAAGAACTGTCCACCTGGCTTTCTCCAGCAATGCCTGTGTTAGTGAAGCGTGGCACAGACGGTGCTCCTGTTAGTGACTCTTTGCTCAGGGCAGCCAGGTAGTTAGGCATGTCCCACCATGATACTGAGTCCTTTCCTTTCTGTGAGTTGTTCTGGGGTGGGAATGGTTGTTTTCCTTTGCTGTGCCGTGCACCAGGATGAAGGAGAACGAGGAGCGGTCCCGCGCGCTGGAGGAGGAGCGGGAGTTTTACTCTTCCCAGTCCCAAGCGCTGCAGAACTCGCTCTCGGAGCTGACCGCGGAGAAGCAGCAGACAGAGAGAGAACTCAAGGTATCCCCTGTGTGTCGCACGTTGCTGTCCCCGGCGCCAGAGTTCTCTCATTTTCCCTTTCAGTTCATCCCCTGTCAAGTGGGGAACTTGATTTTATTTTGTTTTCATTTTGTGGTTGCAAATCTTCATTTGCTGTGCTTCATGTCATGGTAACACGTGAAGTTGCCATGTTGTATCTATGTAGCACTACTATTTATTTTGTCATTTTGAGGCCTGATTAACCCATTCAGTAAAAGTCTTCACTTGTTACTATGAAAGCTTCATCTAAAGATGGAGGGAGGGGAAAAAAGAGTAAAAGAATAAAGATTGTTTCAAAGAAATGCTAATATGGACATCACGGAACTGAGAAGAAATCTTCCCTCCACACTTGTGCTCAGAGAATAAATCCTAAGATTTGTAAATCTTCAGGAACCTCTGCATGAGCTTGGGTTCAAAAGCAGACAAATGCAGGTGAGGTACCAGCCCTCCTTCATTATCCCATTAACAGAAGATACTTTAGTCTACACAAAGGCACTTGGACAAAGTATGCTATTTTATTTTAATCTAAATAATGTAAAAGTTAAGCTTATCATTAGCTGTTTGACATTCAACCTCCTTCTACAAATACTTTGTCAAAAAACCCACTAATTCTTCTTTTTCCTGCACCTCCAAGACTTTCTTACCCTGTAGCCTTCCACTTGGCCAAACAAAAGCTAAATTGACCTAAGCTGTATTAGGTATTCTCATTTGCTAAACTACTAGTGGTATTATCCTTTATTTCTAACTTATCTTGTGTTTCATTTCTGAAACTAAGTACTGTACGCCCCTCTGTGGGAACTGACTGCCTTTATCTCAAGTCCTTCTCAGCTGGAAAGACATCCTCCTGTTCCTGCTCAGCTGCAAGTACTCACATAAGCACAAATTCATGTGTTGAAATGCCGTCTCTGATTCCACATGGTTCATACAATGAGAGGGAAGCTGTGAAAATAAAAGTCAGAGTACAGGAGAATTACTAAAATAATCTGGGCATCAGAGTCTGTCTGAAGACACGAGGAATAACTTTTGTGTTGCCTTACAATATTTCTACTGTTGTCTTTTCATTTTCATCTCCTTGATGAGTCCCTCACAGACCTTGTGAGTTAGCAGGATGGTTATTGAGACGCAAGCTCTTTTTCAACAGTGCTTATTCTCTTCCTCAGGCTGAGGTGAAAGTGCGCATGGATCTGGAGAAGAGACTGAGGGAAGCTGAGGAAGCATTGCAGAGCTTGGAGCAAGGCTTAAGTTCTCTGGATTGCAACAAGGAGAGAGAGAAGAAGATGAAAGCAGATGTCAGCCACTTGAGAAGTAAGTCAGTCATCCATCCTCTCTACTGATGAGCAAGCTCCGAGAGAGGAAATATTTCTACCTATCTTCTCAGACACAAAAAGAAGTTCCCAGATTAGCAAATCTGCACATAATGTGCTCTCCGACCTCCTTTTATCTCAATGACACCTTCCTTTTGAGGAGCTAGAACGTGCTATGCCGGCACTTGACGTTTCGCCCTCAAAGGAGGGCAAAATTATCCCAGCCTTCCCTGTAGGGTGGAAGACAAACCTAGTGGCAGAGATGAGCAAATGCTTCCCAAAATGTCAAACAGGGAAGCTGTGACAGAGCTGTAAAGACTGACTAGTTCTGATTTAGAGAGTCCTACAATTCCCCTAAAGATAATCTTTTCTCAGCCTTGGTTAAAAGAATGTGAACAGTTTATGGAGCATCATGGTTGCTGTAGCAACGTGCTGGTAGATGACCCAGCAGGTGAAGTTTGGATCCTTACTCAGAGCTGAATCACTGCATCAGCCCAGCGCTACTGTGCTGAGATGACTACAGTCCACAGGTCAGGTTTAAGACTCAGGTTCCTCACAGTTTATCCCTGTTTCTTTTCCCTTTTTTTTTTTTTTTTTTTGAAGATGGGGCATTACCCTAGCATCTGGCTTGAGTCATGTTTGGGAACCTTCCCTTGCTTCTTCACTGACCATTGGTGTCTGCAGAATTGTTGCTTTCTCATATTCTCACTCCCCTCTTCTGGCTGCTGCTGCGCAGTATTTTTTTCCCCTTCTTAAATATGTTCTCAACAGAGGCACTACCACCATTGCTGATGGGCTCGGCCTTGGCCAGCGGCAGGTCTGTTTGGAGCCGGCTGGCATTGGCTCTGTCGCACATGGTGGAAGCTTCCAGCAGCTTCTCACAGAAGCCATCCCTGTAGCTTCTCTGCTGCCAAAACCTTGCCATGCAAACCCAATACCGCTGGTTAGGCCATAAGAGGGAAAATGGGCCAGGAAAAGCAGCTTACATGGCAGATCGGGACAGAATAACATAGAGTTTGGACATGGGGCTTTGCATGGGGCCTGTAAAGTACGTACGTATGTACTGGTATTTGCTATGCGACTAAGAAATCCCTGGCCATGTATGGCCCGGGTGTGTGTGCCCATGCCAGTGTTGCCAACACCTCCTTTTCTGTGGTTAGACTTGGCTGGTTTTAGAAGTCCTTCAAAAAAAAGTGTGACAAGCAAGGCTTCAGACCCCTCCGTTGCAAGAGAGTTGAGAAGTTTTATCATAATATCAGAGGCTTTTGGCAGTCAAATCATGAGCAGTTGTGGAAACAATAGATGGGGAATGGATGGTTGCAGTTCTTTCTATAATTGGAGTGTGCATTTGCTGGGGACTAGATGTTTTTGTCGCTTCGAACTTGTTTTTTCTTGTGTCCTGGAGCATCATGGATTGTTGTTTGTGAAGATCTAGGGAATTGTTGAACATCGTTACCTGTCTCAGCCCATCAGTGAGCGCAACCCTTTGCGACTGGTTCATTGCTTGAAGTGTCTCTCCCTTTCACTGCTCACAGTGGTGTCTTCTCCTCAGAGTTCTTTGAAGAGTGCATCCGCAATGCTGAGCTGGAGGCCAAGATGCCCGTGATCATGAAGAACTCTGTGTACATCCATAAGGCTGCCACTCGTCGCATAAAGAGCTGCCGCTTCCACCGACGGAGAACCAGTGCTTCGTGGAATGACTGTAGGTATCAGGCAGCTTCTTACTTGTCCTGCAGGAATAGATATGTGCTGATGGGGCTGACAGAGCAGTAAGGTCTGCAAATGTAGTTCGTATTTTATATTCCCTAGTAGCAGAATGAAGCTACAGAAACCTGGAATTTCCTTACCCAGAGAGCAGGCATTGGGTCTGCGCACCGGTTGCCTGTCTCTTCGTGTATGTTGAAAAGTAACTGCTGTCGTGGTCCAGGGCCCCTAAAAAAACATATGCTGAAAGCTGACTTCATCTCAGTGCTTAATTATAGACTGAGTTAGGTTGGAAGGGACACCTGGACATTGTCCAATCCAATCCACTGTTCAGAGTGGCTACCTGCAAGGTTAGATCAGGTTCTACATAGAACCCTAAATCAGAGGCAGCAGTAAAGATGAAAAGTGTGTTTCCATGCTGTCAGCATTTTCCTCCTCTGAAAACAGGAAGGTGAAGCTGTTAGAGTTCATCCCTTGCCAGGCTCTCAGTTGTGTTGATCGCGCAGCTTGTGTGCTCTAGTGAAGCTTTGTCTTCAGTTTGCGTCCCTGAAGTGCTGACCTTCCCGTGCTGTTTCCTATTTCAGTGAAGCAGTCCCAGTCCTTCATCTACTCACACGCAGAAGCTGAAAACATTGAGGAGCTGAAAGAAGCTGCGAAAAGACTGAGCCGGGACCAGCACTTCAGGGAGACTCTCTATCAAATCATGAGGTCGCAAAAGGATTCTGCTTCGGGGGACGAAAAGTGACTCTTGTTGGGAGGGGGCTTCTGATCTCAACTTGCCATTCAGCTCCACAAAAATTATGCCACTGGGCACTAGGGTCAGAAGGGAGATTTGCCCTTTGGTAGGGAAAGTGGGGGGAAGTTGTGTGTGGGCAATTCCCTCAGTTAGTGGCTTTGCTTTAGTTTAAATACTCCCTGTAGCCAGGCAGACCTTCTCTGCCGATTACTCCAGATCTGTTTGCTTCAGCTGCTTATGTTAAGCCACGTTTTGCCAAGAGACCATGGTTGGTGTTAAACTGAACCACAGACCGTAGCTTAGGAAGTGCCTCTTCTTTCCTTTCCTGCCTAGTCCGTCTGCCAAACACAAGTGGTTCTGCAAAAGTCCTTTTGTCAGCCTGTGCTCCAGCTGGTGTAACCTCCCCAGCCGCACACAGCTTACCCTGTTCTGCCTGATCCCCTCTAGGACAGGGCTTGCTGCACGCCCCCAGCCATCAGCACTTCGGTGGGCCACGTTTCCTGGCATATTTCCTGAAGAATGCAGCAGTCCCAGCCTCCCAAGCGCAGGCAATAATATCAAACACAGGGTGATCTCTTGATGCTACATCATTTCAAGCAAACAGTAGCAACACAAGCAACTGAGGATGCTGTGGATTTGGCTCCAAGGAGGATCAAGTGCAGAGAAGAACTTATAGGTAACTCAGTGGCATCGATGCAAGCTGGAGGGAGGGTTGCATTGTGGTGACGGTGGGCAGAACATCCTGGGGCCACCTTTGCACTTTTTTTTTTTTGCATTGGGACATCTGGCTGTGTCACTGCCAGAAGGAGGAGCAGAGCTATGTGCTGCAGAAGGTGTTATCTATAGGCAGATTCAGTGTGGAGGAACCTTTGACTCAGCTCTGATGGCTTCCTCATCATGTCTGTAAAATAAGCTGAAGGACAGGTGAGCGTCCAGTAACAAAACCCGCTGCCACTTGGAGAATTAAACATTGCCAGCAGCAAGCTGTGAGGGCTGTGGAGGTGGGGAAAGTCATCTCTGTACATGCTGCAGTAAATAGCCCGTGCCTAAGGCTTTGTACTGCTCTCAACCTGGATTCAATTAAGAGGACCGGTAATCTCAGTCAAATTGGGACCTCTGCCAAGTCAAGGCTGGACTGGGAGAGGCGCTGTGGGCAGCCTGCTCAGAGCTGAGCTCCTGGCTGGCCCCTGTCCCCTCCCAAGTGCTCACCATGTGGTTATTGCAGGGGAGGATTTGCCCTACACGTGGTCATCTCGTGTGTTACGGGAGAGGAATCACTTTGCTGTGGAAACCTTGTAGCGTCTCCCACCTTCTTTAAGCAAGCAGCTGGCTGGTAATTATCCATGCTATAGTAACAGCACTGCGGGGTGCTCACGGAGCACACGACAAGCACGCTCAGAGTGATGCTCTTGTCCTTGTGGGATAAATTGGGAAACAAAGGTATAAATGCTACAAAGGTGAATAAAGTTAGCACAGAGGTACAGCTAGGGCTCAGGGGCTCTTAAGTGCAGATTCACTGGGGCTTTCAGGGCTGTACCCCTCATCATACCCCTGGGTATTATGTATGTCCAGTGGCACTGGGGTAGCTGCTTACCTGTCCCATGCAGGCTGTGATCCTGTCCAGCCCCAGGCTTTGACTTCTGGCTGCCTTAGTCTTTCCCTACCAATTCAGTGCTGTTTCCAGGGAGAAATCAGGGATGAGGCAGGGAAGGGAGCCCTGGCTTGCCAGCCAGAGGAGAGGCGTTGATGCTGGGTTGAGGAGTGTACTGGGAGGGTGTGATGCTACTGGAGGGAGTCACTCTGGTGTGACCAGGGAAAAAGCATTGAAGGCACAGCCTGTACTTTCCATTTCAGGCAGTTACTGACCAGTATCCTTCTGCCAGGCAATGGGAGGTCCAGCACTGAAGGCTGACGTTTTTGTGATGACAATTGATGTGATAGGAAAAAAGAATTTGCATTGCTCCTTAACATTACCTGATCCATCTGTGGTTTTTTTCCACTCATGCTTGTGTGCTAGAAAGCCACAAACGAATTCTTGCTCCTACAAGGCTGAAGGGCTGTGAGAAAGCAATCCAGAGCTGGTTTTCCCCTTTACACTGTCCTCACATCATCTCTGGCTATTTTCCAGTTACAAGGTCTATATTATGTGATGCTGGAAAGGACAGAAAAAAGGACAGCCAGGGAGCACATCTGTAATTCAGGCAGTTAGGAAAATCACCACGTGGCTTGTGAATGCAGCACCTTTGATCTATTACATCAAAAGCCACAATATCAGACTTTACAGAAGTATTGTACTCAGGAGGTAGCCACATCGGGTCTTCCTTTACTGTGCATATTGACAGCAATAAATAAATAAAAGTTTGCTGACACTACAGTGAATTCATCTGTGTTCTTGATACACTGCCACTGAAATGATGTTAAATTGCCTCTGCAGGAGTTGAGACAAATTGTTGTGACATGCTCGTTTACTGCCAGTGTACATCCTCTGCTTCACTGAGTTGTTGTATTACGTGCTGAACATCACCTCTCCAAAGGACTGGCTGTACGTAAAATGCTTTCACCCTCGCTACCCGCTTCCACTTTTAAAAATGTGTATAAAGTTAAAGCCAGGATGTATCAAATCTAAAGAAGAACTCTCCCATTTGCTTACCTGAATCCAGGTAACCACCAAGATGCCCTAAGCCACCTGCGGTGATGTGCTTGCCATCAGTCGTTCCTCGCTGCAGATATTAGTCCTGCAGAGGAATCTGTTGGCCCTGACCCTGTAAGCTCCCTGGCAGAGTCAGCACAGAGCTGGATCTATGCACTGTAGCATCTTAATTAAGTGACTGTCTCCTTATTCTGTTTGAAAGGACTCAGAATTGCTGATTTCAATGTTATCTGTGTATTTTTAATGCAATGCAGTAACAGGAAGATGGCTTAGGGACACCTCTGTTCAAATAACCTCCAGTAGAAATCCTGGGTCAGATTGCTTTCTCCTACTGGGAAAACTGGGAATGAGATAAGAACTCCCTCCACTGAGGAGACTTCCCTAAATGGTTTCCTTATGTCTGAGTATGAAGATGATACAGGATGTTTTGTACCTCTAAGATTTCTCTTCATAAGTTGCAGAACAGCTACAGTGGCTCTGGAAAGCTTGTGGCTGTTCTTCCACCACTTGTACCTTGTGGCTATCATCTGGGAACTTCTCCTCCCTCTGAAGGCTTTCCCTGTTGTCCCCTTCAGACACACTTTAAAATATGGTTTCATTTGCAGACACTGCCAGACATGAAGTCTGCTGATTCCCCTCTGTGTTGTCTTTTCACAGTGTGAAAGGTGGCTCTGGCTGAGGTCAATTTAAGGGTTAATTATGTCCTCTATGTAAGATGCATGAAGCCTCCAGGCTCAGTCCCTGGTGTAGGAGAGTGGCTCCTGCTGAAGGACAGGGCTTTGGCAGCCCCAAGGCTTTGCTCTTGCACAGACGTAAATGGCAGAGAGAAGGCGGCAGCGCCAGCCCCGCTGCCTCCAATATGTGCTGCTTCTAAAGCAGAGAAAGTGGACAAGAAATGGAAACTGCCCTCGGGGTCAGAAGTCACTAATAAAAGATAAACGGTTGCTGGTGCGTGATATGCCTTGCTGTGCACGGCACTCAAGGGACGCCGGCTGGTAGCAATTTTCAGCTATGGAGTATATGGTGCTGCTTTTTTTTTTTTTTTTTTTTTAGCCCAAGATGGTAGGCAGGCTTTCCACTTCGGGCATTAGTGCATTCCTTTGGAGATAAGATGGTAGTTTTTCACAGAAATAGTCTGTTTTGAATGTTTTTCAATGCAGTCCCTTTTTGTGGTTACTGGAGAGACAGAAGGTGGCTCATGTTTTGTCTACTTGAAGTTTTACTACTAGAAGCTTGCTCTCAAGAAGGTGGCTATGCTCTGAAAGATTTGTCCAAGGCTTAGCTTCAGGTAGGTCCTGGGGCTTGCCTGGAAACCCAGTGCTTCACTGCGCTGGTGTGACTGCAAAGGATGCCACGATTTTTAGTATCTTCTAAATAATAATTCTGCAGTTTTTCACCTAGTCCTTGTACAGTTTGTTATCTACCTAGTCTGAGTGTGGCCATGAATGTGAGAAAGGATTGAGCCAGAGAAATTGGCTGTAGTCAGTCACCTGAGAGCTGGGTCTGAGGTGGCCTGTTGTGGTGACAGCCACCATGAGTGGGGCTGGGTGGGACCATGAACTCGGCAACCACATGTGGTTTGTCAAACAACCTGCAGTACTTTTCTGCCCACTGAGATAACATCTCTTCTATATTAAGTAACTCATTTACTTCTTACTGCAGGCTTAACTCTAAAGCTGAAATGGAGAAAGATCCAACTGAGTACTCAGTCAGGTCTGTGAGTCCTTTCTGCTCCTTTTTGCCACCAGTACTACGTGCTGGATGTGCTATAGCGCTGGAACCAAAATCTCTTTTTTTCAATGTTGGCAGATCTGGCACTTCAGAGGAAGAAAAATTATAAAGACCATTTTGTGGGGGTAGCAAAGGCACCTTTTGCTAATTCAGAGGTGTTGCAATAAATAACTTAGTAGGGTAATGAGTTCTTTAGAGTATTGTGAAAACTGCAAAGCTTTGCATTGCTTAAAATAAGTAGTGAACTCTGCTTACCCTTGAGTTCTTCTTGACTGCACCCCTGCCTTAAACCTCTCTGTGGAAACCACCCAAAAGCAGAGGAACAGGTCCTCTCCTAGAGCTGCTGCTCCCATCGGTTTATTCATTGTTAATTCTGAGGGCAGGAGAGAGCTCCCATTTTTCTTTGTACCCCAGTGGATCCCTGCAGGAGATGCCAGTCCCTGTTCCTCTGGCATCAGGAAAACAGGTTCTGGGTTTTGTTGTTTGTTTTCTTGGTTTTGTTTGGTTGCTTTTTGTTTTGTTTTGTTTTTTTTTTCCTAAGCTCTGCAAAATAGGAGTAAGTATTTTTAGCACCTCCATTTTAATAAGGGACCTTGAAAACAAGCTGTTTATGGTGGGTGTGAGAAAACTGACTTGCTGCAGTGGGATTAAGTCCTGTTCAAAAAAGGCGCTGGCGCTCTCAGCCCTGATGGAAGTATGGCTGGAGGCTTGTGTTAGTCACTGCTGAAGGCACAGCCGCAAACAGGGCAATAGCACGTACGGCAGAGCTCTCTCTTTGGGAGGGCTCACAAGCACTCAAGGACCCTGGGTGACAGAGGCAGTCTGCGCTCTTAGGTGCGCTCATCTCAGTGGCGTGCAAGGCACTGAGAAGAATTAAAACTGCATGGCAAGAAGGTGGGAACGCTGTGGCTCTTGTAGTGAGACAGAGCAGTGGACTTACTGCGAAGATTGTCAGAGAGAATGGATTGTAACTCACTTGGGAATAGCCATTGCTTTCATTTCTTCTTTCATTTCCTGATTCTGCCAGAGGCACAACATTCGTATTTGCTGTAGGCGAGAAGAAGGTGAGGAGGCTTCACTAGGAACTAGATTGAAAGGTAGGAGTGTAGCAGATGTGACTAAAAAGTAGACCACTGTTGACAGTGGGGTGGTGTGTTTAAAAAAGCAAACAAAAGTGTTTGCTATGGCAAGCGCATCTCAACAAGCAAAAGAAGCTGTCCTATTTCTCAGTGGGCAAAAACCACCTCGAGTCCCAACTGGAGCCCAGTCCCAGGTGAAAAAGAAAAGGGGTCTGTAGTCAAAGCCATGTTTTTCTCTCCCCAGATTACTGCTGCTGAGCGAGATGCAGTGAGAAAACGCAGCTGAACTTGCACTGGCACGGCCCAGCTGAATTACGGGGATGTGGCTTATGGTTGTTCTCCTTTGTGGATAGCTGTGTGTATGTAGCAGCTGCTCAGGGGGGCAGAAGTCAGTCTTTTGGTGCTGGAAAGGTTTTGGATATCAAAACATTGACTGGAAGGGGCTGGAAATCCTTGCAACTCTCAATGGACTTGGATGTTCAGAAACTCCTCTAGCCTGGAGCAGCAGCCCTCTAGATGCCTCTGTGATCGAGTGCATGGTACTTCAGACAGATGCTATGACCCATGAGAAGATGCGGGAAACAGCAGTGAAGCCAGTGATTCTCTCTTTCTGCTTCTGATCCTGCTCCTAAATTTCTTGTGTTGTAGTTTCTCTCTGAACACGAATGCAGAGCAGGTGTCGTGTAGTGTGGAGCTTATTTTAGATTAAGAGAAGCAATGTAGGCTTCCTGTGCAGGCAGAGCTGACTTTCTTCCCTATGTAGGGGGAATATGGGATCCAAAAACGAGGACAGAAAATTCCCAGCCATTAGAAGCTACCTTGGATGGGTAAAATAAACACGCTTAATCACATGTGCCAAGCTTGGATGAATAGGAGTAGCAGGACACACTGTACTCAGAGTTTGAAGCCAGCCTGCAGTAAGGGAAGAATGAGTTTGTTTGGAGAGGGAGATGTTTTAGCCCCTTGCTCTGGCTGATGCTGAAGGAGCTAGAAGAGAACATGTCCACTAAGCCCATGTTCTCCTTTTAGCTTGTGGCCAGCTTTTGGTGCTGGCAAGGGGTTAGGTTTGGTGACTGCTCACTACAGAGAATATCCTTATCACTGTGACCACTGCTTGAGCTGCTCCTGCATCCCAGCCTCCCCCCAGGCCTCATGGATTCCAGCATGCCAGGGCAGACCTCTGCCACCGAGCCTTCATCCAGCAGCGGCAGCAGGGAAGGAAGGGATTTAATGACCCAGCCTTAGGAAAGGCCATTGGAAGCAGGCCTGGGAGCCACCCCGTTCCCTTCCTGAAGGGAGAAGAGCACCTCCCTGTCCCTGCCCCAACAACGCTCTGCTGGAAGCAACCTGTTCGGCTCCAAAGTGCAGGGAGGACCCTCAGCCTGGCTGTCAGAGGAGCCACGTGTGGGCTCTGCTTCATTCCCAGAGCAGGATGGGGAAGGGGAGAACTGTTGCTTTCCAGGTGAATTGGAAGGAAAGAGATGACCTAGTAGGGAAGCAAGGAACAGCTGTTTTAGATACTACTCTGCAAAGGAATAAAATGTCCTAATAATCTTTTTGTTGTTCAGGCAGGAGGAAGGAGGTTTGAAAGACTTTTCTTGGGCCTTGGTTCTGAGGCATTCCCTGCACCAGGAGTTTTTGTCCTGTCTGTACTTGAAGAGGGTCACAAAGTTAGCAAAAAAATTGCTTTACGTGAGGAACATCCTCTCCCTCTCTCTTCCCACTCCCCCAGCTCCGAAAGCGAAGGGCAAGCCGTCTTCTTCCCGCCTTCCCCCTCCAGCCCTCTCCCTCAGCTTTCCGTTTCCTCCTCTTTGGCGAATTGTGGCTGTCTCCCTGAGGTGGAAACTGGCATCACCCTGGCATGCTCGGCAGGAGCTGTAGGAGGACGGTGCTGCCCCAGGCGGGGGGAAGCTCACCCCACCACGGTGGAGCTGGGGAGCTGCTCCCCTTGGAGAGTGCAAAGGAGGTGAGATGTGGCCTGCAGACGATCGTAGCTGCTCATGCCTCTTTCATAACGCTGGCTTTCTGTCTAGAAAATATTATTCATCCTACTTGCAAAGTCTTTCAGACTTGAGCGTTTCATGCAGAAAATGCGTAGAGATGGGCAGCGAACACCCCGGGCTGTTAACCAGGCACCTTCCTTCCCTTCACAGCCCATATCATATGTGACTTTGAGCCACGTCCTGTGGGTGCAAAGGTGGGCAGGGGGCTGCCTGGTCCCCCCTCGCCTTGCACCCTGCAGCAGGAACCCTCAGGTCCCATCCCAGTGGGTTTCCCAGGGGCGAGGGGCGGGCTGAGGAACCAGTGCCTCTGCCAAACCAGTCCGAGCCCTCGCTGGGAGGCCGAGGGGGCCTGTGCTTTAGCGAGTTGTCCCTTGCAAGCCACTAACAAGCACTGAATCCAGCTCACATTCACACCCACCACGTATTCACACACACGTATATATACACACACATACATACATACACACGGATACTCATATATAGAAGGATGATGTGTTTTAAATGTATATCTCAAATATATGTTAACTATCAAAAGAAACACTTCATAACGAGTTTTTTTTCAAATATTTTTTGTTTTGCCTGAAAGGAATTGGCCGGAAAATAATTTATGATTTTTCCTCTGATTTTCTTTCCCCGTGGGCAGAGAGCAGACTGGAAACTTTTACCTTCAGGTGAAGTATGGTGTGCTTTATAACTGAAGGTCACCCTGGAGGCTGTGTCTGGACCGTAGCTGCCACTGCCAGACCCATGGAGAAAACAGCATGTGGACAAACAGCCCTGGCAAGGGCAACAGCCGGTTAATCGTGTAGGGACATTTCTGCTTCTCCACCCCGCAGCAGCCAGGTCAACAGTGGTCTTGATTTTGCCAAGTTTTCCAGTGACCCGCTCAAGACATGCAGCCGAGCATCTTTCCAGCTCCCCCGGATGGACATCAGTGGCGGCAGCTCCCCAACCCCGTGAAGGGGTAGGAAGTCTTCTGTCCCAGGGCAGGGGTTGGGGCAAGAGGCTTGGGGCTAAGGCAGGTTTTGAGGTTAGTGTGTGGGGGGAGTCTGATGTGTCCTTTTCTCTGGATAAATAGTCTCAAATCACGAGGGTTATAAAACTAGTACATTTCCTAGTGCTAGCATCATGTAAATAAGTCAGGTCAGACAGCTGGCATGCCAGAAATTTCCTCAACACTTTCCTACCCGCATGATTTAACCAAATGCAACTACATCCTAAGAGCCCTGGAAATGCATCCCTCTTACATGCATTTGGGATGTTTTAAGTATCTCTCAATGTCATGGAAAAGAAAACAAGTAACCGTTTCCCCTTGGAGAAGGTGGTGTGTGTCCCCCAGACAGGGGGCTTGAGGGAGGGAGCCACTGAGTGCCTGTAGCTGCAGTGCAGCAAGGAAGGGGTGGTGTTAGAAAGAAAGATTTCCTGACTTAAGATGCTGTGAACACATTTGGAGTGTTTTGCAGAATATCTGGCTTGCACTTACTATTGCTGTAATGGGATAGCCAAAGAAGCAGAAGCCGTGGCTGCTTCTGCAGCAGGAGACATAAATTATGGAGGAAGGAGGACGTGCTGTGTAAGGTCAGGAGACAGTAGGACAGACAGGACTATATTCTGCTTTTTCTCTGCCTGTCCAGGTGATGTTTCCCATGGTAGGGTGTGAGTTCCCAAGGTAACATGAAATGAATCCTTCCTCCTTTCTAAGAAGAAATGGGGTCAGTATTTGCCATCCCTACAGCCCTGATGCCACAGCCTGCCACACTATGGATGCTAATTACAGTAGCAAGGCCATGACTTCAGCTCACTTTCCGGAGCCTGTGTGCGGAGAAATGTGAATTATACAGAAGCGGGATGTGGGTACTCATCTTTGGATGGACAGCTGCACTAAAGGCAATCAGATTTTATTTTATGGAATCTCCTCTCTCCTTAATCTTCAGAGATTTATTGAAAAGCTTAAGGTTAGGAAAGACCACTCCGGCCTCTAATCTCTTCTCCAGCAGTCTGCCACAGACAAGTACACTTCACCTACTTATCACTGGGTGAATTTTAGTGTTATTCTAACCTATGACGAGAAAATCTTGGGAAGGGGATTTGCATCACGTTGTCTCTGGCACTTACTGGGGATTTCCTCACCTGCATTAACTCTGCCTGGACCAACACACACCTAAACATGCCCCAGCATGGACTCTTCAGGAGGTGTTTGGGAGCAGCAACTGGCTGGGGAGCGTGTGGGCTGGCAGGGCTCCGTGGCTTGGCTGTGCACAGAGGGCTGGAAGGCAGAGGGGTCCCCAAGGGAAACCTGGCAAACCCAGCTGGCAGCACCAGAGCAAGGGGAAGGAGAGGAACGGAGGTGCTTGGTGAGGGAGACCGTCTCACACAGCAGGAAGGATCTTGAGGCCACACTGTTTTTCATGGAGCTGGCACCACTGCTTTCCTTCTTTTCCCTACTAGTGACTGGCCCAGGCTACTTACACTCACTGCTGGAAGGATAGTATTTAATTACATACATTTGCCAGGGGCTGTCTGTATCTAAACGTATATGGACTGTTTTTTCCAGGCAGGTGTATTGTTATCCAGGCTAGTTCCCGTAGCCTTTGGAGGCCGGGGGCCAGTGAATCCGCTGGAAGAGGTGATCCTGTTCTTGGGGGCCATGCTGTCAGCCATCGATCCAGCATGGTGGAGGTGTAGTGAAGTCATGAGTAAAGTCTACTTGTAGGGAAGAGGTGAAGCTCAAAGAAATGAGAAAACTAGTCCAAGCAGAGGTGCCAGGCTGGAGCTTTGTGGGAGGAGAAGGCAACTTACACCATCCCCCAGCTGGCCTGGTGAACTTGCATAACCATTGCCCTTCCTCTGGAGCAGCTTGTAACTTGGCCAGAACAAGTTCTGGGGTTTGTACCCAGCTGCAGCCTGCAGCAGCACCCCTGTGGAGAGAAGCACACGAAGGACAGGTAGAGCAGTGTTTGATTTCTATGTGATTAAGAGGGTCCCTTGCACATCTGTGCTCTGGAGTTGAGCTGTGGTTTTGTGAAGGGGTTGTTCAGCTTTCTGCTATGGCCAAAGTGACTTTGAGGCTTGGGTTGAGGTGGCTGCAGATCCTGGGGACTACAGGGACAGTGGCTGTGGGAGGGATGCGGAGGTGACAGGGCCCCTGGCAGGCTGCAAGGCAGACAGCTCTCAAATGCAAGTTCCCCTCTCTCTGCTCTTGAGAGTCACTTAGTGCAGAGAGGGTTCTCTTGTCCTAATTAAAGACAATATAGAAATATACATAATGTCAGATTTCCCCAAAGCTGTAGAGAAATGCAGGTGGGAAAAGGAGGGGAGCCGAGGAGCAGCAGCGGAGTGGAAAATCCGAAGGTTTATTAGCACTCCATTTTCCACATGGAGCACCATGGTGATTTGTCATCATCTTCTGTGACAAGAGATGGGAAAAATGACCTTTATTTGCAGCCAGCTCATCCAGGCCCCTTGTAGGGCAGGCAAGTTACCTATTCCGCCTGCCAGTCCTGCCTGTAGTTTGTTTGAAAATCTGTGTCTCTGCTGTGCAGTTGGAGGTGGGTGTGTGGAGAGGGCACCGACGTCTGTGCCCTGCCCCAGGAGGACGTACAGCACGCACGTAATCTCAGTGAGCACCTCTGTGGGGGACACGCTCTCTTTGGATGCAACACATTCAGCTCAAAAAGGTTCAGCTTACCAGCCTGCCCATCTAGCTTGCTTTCCTAAGAAAACGAAGTGTTGGCAGTTGCTCTGCCTTTCTGCAGTTGTCACCTCTGTCCACCAAGCTTAATAGAGACATAGAGATCTCAAAGATGATCTGACCCTTCATGTTTCAGAGCTGAAAGTAATAAAAACATTTTTATTTTGATTTATAGCTGAACAAGAGTGGAATTTTCCAAGCAGGCTCTGGGCTAAGCTTGTACCTTGAGGTGGGAGCTGCTTCTCTGGCGTCCCACACCAGCGCTGCGGGAAGCACCTCTTGGTGGGAAGACGGAGGAGAGCAGTGTCCCTGGCCGCAGCGTAGCCCTTGCTGTTCACAGGTGAGGCACACGGACTTGCCAGGGTGTGGGTATTTCACAAATTATAATAACCATGGTCTTTAGGGAGCAGCTGTACTGCAAACGGTGAGACGTACTGAGTGAGGTGGGAAAATGCCCTTTGATTGCTTAGCTGCATTTGAAAGGTGCAACAAGGAAGATTTAGCGAATGTGTGATTTCAACCAAGAGCCTTAGGGGCCTGGCTCAGCTGAAGCGGAGAGACAGGGGTTCCTCCTCTGCAGTTACTGTCATACACATGACCTCGAAGGAGTCACCTGGGGAGCTGGAAGCTATCTCTATCACCCAGCTTTGGGTAGAGAGCCTCATCTTCTCTGAGTTTTTCTGTAATCTAAGTTTATGCCTTCCCCACCTCTGAAATGGGGCTGATCTCAGGCAGCCACCAGGCAGAGGGGACCATGGGTCATCCTGCCTGGATGTGCACAGAAGGTCCTGAGGTGCTCACAGCAAAGATGCGGGGGCTGATGCCCTGTGTTAGTCCCTAGTAAGAACCTGGTTTCGTAGCTTTCTGTGTCAGGAGTTCTTCTCTTTCTCTTCTGGTGGCAGGAGATCTGGATTCTTTATATTTAGATCTTAGATGAAGAGTTTTCTTCACTAACGCCTTCTGTTGCCCTCTCGCAGCCCAATGGGGCTGCCCCTGTGCGAGCAGAGCTGTGGGGCTGGCAGGCTGCCCCGACGGGCTCGCTTACATGGGAACAGCATTTCCCACCTTCCGCTGAAACTAATGTATAGGACCTATGCCTTCTGAAACTGTATTTCTAGATATATGTGTTTCCCTTGAGGTCACTTCTTTTCTGGCCCAGTCGTAGCGCTCGCTTAGTCTTCACAGTCTATTAAAAGCTCTTCCTGCGTAATGTTCTCTCTTTAGTAGACAGTGCCAAATATATCCAACCATCAAAACCTTTTGCTCTCAGAGGGACAGGTTTGGCATCGGGGGTGTTTATGGCAGGCGGACATGTGTGCACAAAGCTGAATACCATTTTTCCTGTGTTTGTCTTCCCCTGCCACCAAGAGGCATCTCAGGGCAGGTGGGAAAAGTCGCTCTGCCTGTTCATAGCACTTTAGTGGTATTACTCTGCCAGAAACAGCAATAAAGCCGTGGCCTGCGGGCTTGCAATGACAGTCCAGCCCCTCATTTCGTTCCAAGCCCTGGCTGTGCTATCTGTCAGGAAGATAATTCCTTGACCTTGTGGTCAGGGGATGAGCGATTTGCTTAGTGATTAAGCTACTGCAGTAGATAACACGCCATGTTTAATCCCTTTGGTAGCTGGTCCTGGGGCTGGGGCGGGGGAACACACACAGGATGGGCCGCAAAAATACAGCAGCTTGCGATAGGTCTGGAGACCTCAGAAACGGTGGCAACAGCGCAGAAACTGTGGCTGTATATGCCCATCCTCTTAAGTTAATTTGGTGGCAGACTGGAAAACAACCAGCGTATCTAGGGCACTGTTTTATCAAGTGATAGAGCCATATGGTGCAAAAACCCACAGTCGTCTGAGGGCTTAGGCATGTCAGAAATCAGGGAGTCCCTTGGCGTATGCATCCTGTCTGCTAACTGGCATGTATAAAAAGAAGGTTTACAACTATTTTTCCTCCACTCTGTCAATGGGGGAAGGGACTCCCGAATAACCAATTAATCCTGCTGACTCGAGCTGGGGACGAATAGCCATTTCTGCTGCTTCAAAGTTGTGGCTGGGATATGGCTGTGAAGCATCTGGCTGGCATGCTGGAAAGCCCCACAAGCCCACCTTAACATCCCAGCAAGTGCAGCAAATGCGTCAGAGTGTGGATGCATGGCCAGGCCTCAGGGCTGTACAAGTCATTGAGGCTTGAAGCCCCTGGTGATACTTTGGGTCCTGCCTGCAAGTGAAACCAGTGTAGGAGCTTTGACTGACAAGGTCTGACCTGGGAGGCTTCATCCTCCCAGCCAGCTGTCTGTCCCCCCTTTCTGCTTCTTGCCCCTGCCAGAGAAGGAGATGGGGACACGAGCCCACATCCAGCCTGACAGTGATAAGACACTATCTTTCTTGAGGGAGGACCTATTTTTTGAGCAATCCTCTCTTCCCATGTTGTCACTGCATAGGTGAGGATTATGATTCCCCTTAAATCTGGCTTTTCCCTTTCTGAAGGTCCCTGCCCTCCTTGGAAACAACCCCAGCCCCAGGTTTCCTTTGCCTGTGGTGTCACCTCTGTTAGGACACAGGAATGTGCTAGTTGTCATCATGTGCTTGCCTTTGGGCAATTGACCTTACCAGGCATGAACCCAGCCCTGCCGCCTGGTGACGGAATTGAAATGGTTGCTTATAAATAAAGCCGCACATGGCTCTGGCCTTTGTACGAAACTGCCAGCCACCTCTCCGCTTCCCTAACAAGAATTGGGATATGGGCAGGTCATGGGTCTCTACCAGCCTCTGGCAGTTTGACATTTAATTTGGTCTTTAAGGGCGGGGAGGGGGGGAAGAGAGAGAGAGAAAGAAATGTCTCCGTCTCTGGAGACATTCAAAACCCGCCTGGACATGTCCCTGTGCAACCTGCTCTAGGTGACCCTGTTCTGGCAGGGGGGTTGGACTAGATGATCTCCAAAGGTCCCTTCCAACCCTGACCATTCTGTGATACTGTGGAAAAGCAGAATTTAAAACAAGCTTCAGCAGAAATGTGCTTCCTCATCCTGTGCTCTTGAGCTGGATACCTCTCCTGCGGCTCATCCTCCTGATCCCAGCACTGACACACAGTAAAACCCTTTTAGTGCCCGCTACATTCAAACACTAATAGAAATGGTCTGTATCACCCTCTGCTTCACAGGGGCACCCTTGGCTGATCCCCAGAGCCCAGAAGGCGGTGGGATAGCTCGGGATCCCTCCTGCTCTAATGTCGGGGTAGAGAAATCCACCGGGCTGGGGTGCTCCAGAAGACACTTCTCTGCTACTGTAATGGAGGAGCCTTCAACAGGAAGGAGACCTTAAAAAATGTAAAATTCATCATGACTCTCATGTAGGGTCCCAGTCCTTTTTTTATTATATTGTCCACTCATTTATGCGCCTATCCCAGGCAGCTCTGTGGAGCTTGTTTCCCTTTTCCCTTCTTACTTCCACCACGCATTCAGGACACGTTTCTTTGCTGCAGTGCTGTGAAAGCCATCATCATTGAGGATGTCTAGAACAGCTTTTCTATGTTTCTTCACTCACCCAGCTTTCCAGCCACCCCCACCTCGCCTTTCTTACCTGTGGTCCTAAGTACCTTCCACCATTCTTCATTCCCTGAGGGCATCCAAAATGCTGTGTGAAAGAAGCTGTTTGGCCACGCACATTTCTCTTGCATGAGACCTATACGCTGCATCTCCTATGATTTGAAGGTTATTTAAAGCTCCCACTTTGCCATTTCTTTCTTCTCTGTCATGTTCAGCAATTCTTTCCTTTCCTCTGGGGAGACATTTTGTCCCTTTGCCTTTGTACCTCCACCTTCCCCATAGAAAAGACTTATGCTAACATTATACTCTATACATCTGATATATTGACTCCCTGGCCAGCCTTGCCTGCTTGCAGGATGCCTCCCTGTACCTGAGGACATTGCAGTGTGTTGTCATGGAGAGGATTCAGACAGTATTGCTAGGTCAGCGGATCCCATAGTGCATGTGAGTTTATACGGTGCTGGCATCAGGATGGACAGAAAGAGCCCCGGTAGATTTCAGGAGACTCTGCAGAAATCCCCTCGGTAGCTGCATTACAGTAAATTTTCTGTGCATTTGGGGACTTGCAGGCTGTGACTGATTCACATGGCATCTGTGGCACCTGCATTATAGTACAGTGCCTTTGCAGGGAGGGATGTGCAGGATCCCAGAGACTGCAGGAGCCACAAGATATCTGTAGAGCAGCACAGCATAGTCTGATCCCAGACACTTAGAGAGAACAGTAGCTCTGGGTGCGAACATCACTGCCTTCAGGAATCTCTACTGCCACAATTTTTTTGACGGAACCATAAATAAAATGCATTGAAATACCTGACTGTGCAAAGAGGTACGTGCGGGTTCTTTGAAATATTGTAGGAATCACAGAAAACTTCTGTTACAAGACACAACACCTTCTGCCTGGAAAGTATTAGGGCTCGCAAAACCTGAGAGATGCGAGTTGGGGTGACAGCTACCGTGCGAAGTGATATGGAGTGTATCTACAGCAAACCTGAGATGTCAGGTGCTTTAACTACTGTTGCATAAAGCCCTGAAGGATCCCTCAGCCTGCCCACCTGCATTTTCTGAGAGCAGGCAGGTCAGCTCTGGTTTTCTGAAACAACCCTCCCTGGCTTTACTTCCTCCTGCGCAGCAGTAGGTGAAACTACCAGCAGAAAAAGCAATGTCATGACTCAGAACTGCTAAGATACCTCTAAAATTCCTGTCACGACATGTCATGCAGGCCTATATAAGCTAACTATGAATTTACTGGTAGGGCTCAGAATAGGCTGAAAAGCCCATCAGGAGAATACCGGACCAGTTAGCCCAGCCTGGGCTCTGCACTGCTGCAGTTAAACTCCTAGTGGTGACCAAGCTCGTCTGTTTAACGCTGGCTTGGTTCTACCCACACCTCACCGGCAGTCATGGCAGTGGTAATAGGGTGGACATATCTTAGACGGGGTGCCAGAAAGGGAAGCTTCCCTCTCACACGAGAAGGGGCACCACTGCCCATGCCAAGGACTGGTCTAAGCAGGAGGGCAAACACCTAATCACTTCTTCTGGGCTGCTAGTGCTCGCCCCATTCGTGTTACGCTGTCTGGGAAAGCAATGCAAGGGAAGCAAGTCCGCAGTGGTGCTGCTATTTACAAATCAAACAGTAGCATCCTTTGCTCCACAACAACATCCTAATTCCTCTGTAGGTTTTTCAATCTACACCACCCAAAGGCCCAAAGTTCGGATTCAGACAGTTCCTGTTGTTGCTCGTGTGCAGGCATGCCTCAGTTTAAGGAATAGCAGGGTGAATTAGTCGGCTTGAAGCCTCCACAGGCTTCCACAGCCAAGTGGAGACTTGGCTGCACCCTGTGGCCGGCTCCCCAGGTACCAAACTGTGGGTGTAGGCAGTGGGAGTAGGAGCCTCGGCCCTAAACTGGCTAGGAAATAAGGACAACTTGAGTCTGGTGGGGGCAGAAAATGGTGCAGATGCTCTTAGTCAGTGTCTGGGTGAGGGCTACAGAAGTCCCCCAACAAGCGCAAAGTGTCACTCCTCCGTGGGGCTTCATGTCAGACATAGGCTGAGTCCACCCAGCGTGGCTGGGTAGTGGTCCCTCTATGGTGAAATACTGCCTTGCTGTTCGTGGATCTCACCTTGTGTTTCTTTGATCTCAATTTTCCCGTCAAGTCTGAGGAAATAGCTGTTACTGGTAGATAACATGAAGCCTGTCTCGTTCAGTGTGGACTGGAGACGGGTGCACAGGTAGCAAAGCTTGTGAACAGAGTGGGCCCCCTCCTAGGGTCTAACAAAATGCATGCCACTTGGCACTTGACAAAACTCTCGACTTCTAGTATAATGCTCAGGGTTTTTTTCAGGCGGGAAAGGAAAATGTCTTTCTGCTTTACCTACACATCTGTGTTTTGAGCTCCCTTCCTCATTTATTTTCCCATCTTTTATAAATCATTAAATAATTGTCAAAGATAGCACAGCTTACTTTGGAGGTGATTAAAAATGAGAAGAAATTATCCCCTCACCCTCTTACAAACCAAAACATTGCCAATAGCATCCGACAGACACGGAGCCAAATCTCTTACTCCCCACTGTTTAGCTTGCTGTCTGACAAGGTGCCTCTGT
Source organism: Larus michahellis (assembly GCF_964199755.1). Classification (NCBI taxonomy): domain Eukaryota; kingdom Metazoa; phylum Chordata; class Aves; order Charadriiformes; family Laridae; genus Larus; species Larus michahellis. The sequence continues at coordinate 53,446,657 of NC_133899.1, read as the reverse complement.
GCCAGCTGCTCTTCCCTTTGGCTGCGCTGTGCTCCTTAAGCAGACATTGCTTTACAAACACCCAGGAACACGGCGTGCAGCACAGGGTATTGACAAACTCGTCGCTATGCCTAAAAATACCAACTGATATGTGACCCTCCCATCCCATTGCCCGGGTGCAGCGCAGGCAGGGGGAAATTTCCACCAGGCTCTTGGAAGCATAACCTATCCCAAGGCATTGTGATTTACATAAATAATAAAAAGGTTAATATATCTAGACTGTATTCATTCCTGAAGTAACTCTGCTGGCTCTAGGGAGGTAACTAATGGGATGAACCGGGCCCTGTAACTTTAATGTGCTGAAAGAAAGTGTTATTGTATTCTGTCATACATACACATATAAGTGATTCTAGACAGCCAGGATGGTATAAGGGTCCTCAGTTCCTGCCTGCTCTTTCATCTAACCTTTACAATGTTTAACCTGTAGCTCCTGCCCATTTCTGCTAATGCACCTTCCTCCTGCCTTGCTTCTGTCTGGAGCTCCCAGCCCAGCCTTATCCGTGCCATTCACCTTTAGGTCCCCTGTCTGAAAGCCTAAAGAGAAATTTTACAGGCCTTTCAAGTGCTGCAAGGTTTGGGGGCGATGCCCAGAAGTGGAGGCTAGCACCTTAAAACCTTCATCCTCCATGAAGCACCAGCTGGAGAGCAGGAACCAGAGGAGCTGCCACAGCAGGGGGACACAGGGACATCCTTCCCTTGCATCCAGGAGCAGTTAATTAGAGGGCTGCTTGGGGAACGGAGAGGATGTGAGTGAGCATGAGCACTCCAGCTAGAGCACGGAGTGCCAGCATGGCCTGGGGCATGTCACATCAGTTCTTTCTACTTCAGTTTTCCTGTACTTAGGCTGGGGGCGATTAGTTTACCTCGCAGCCGGGTCCTGAGATTGGATGTGGGGAGATGTGTAAAGCATGTAAGAACAAAATAGCACCGGCAGTTTGGTTTTGTAATACAGGGTATTTCTTACTGCCAGAGTGATTTTATAATGCGGGGGATTTCTTGCTAAATGGCAGGGATGTAGGAGATGAGCACAAACTTGCCAGAGAATTATTTGGGTCCTTTTAGACTAGAATCTTACGATAACAAGCTTGTGTTTCACAGTGAAGAGCCATGCTCAAAGAATAGGCTAAGGACAAAGAAGTCAGACCTAGAACTGAACTTTATATGCCCTAGCATTAAGAGGCATGCGGGATGTGAGGCATAAGAGGCATTATGAAGACTCTGAACGCTGGCCTCCCCCAGAACGCTGGCTGCTCTACATAAACGGAGAATGTGTTTCCAGGTACCTTGTACAGAAGAGCGTTGCATTTTTTTCCTCTTCCCAGTGTTATCCCTTCAAAACACCATCAAGTGACATCTTACCAAAAAGAAGGGCAGAGCTGCCTCCTAACTAGCAGACGCATTATGATTTTCTTACCGTGTCTCACTACTGCCTCTTTACAGTGGGTGCTACTTGCTTGCCGAGGGCTTGTGGGGCTGCACTCCCACAAGGAGTTGTATTGGGGCTCCACCAGCTCACGTTAGAACATGCCTGTACTGTGCTGCAAAGTCAATGTCATGGGGCTCATTTCCAGAGAGACTGGGCTAAGCCAGTGTTTTCCTTTCCTTTGTCTATGGCAGCCTTCTTTTACAACTATGACAGCTAAGTCCAATTCCAACAAACTTAATTCCCTAGGACCTCGACTCAGCAAAGCATTGAACGAGCTTAAACTTGCATGCTTTGAAGGGAGCCTGTGTGATCCGAGCTCAGGCAGATCCCTCCCAGAGCAGCTCCGCTCTCCTGGCCGTGGTGGTTGCTCTACTGGGCAGGAGCACAGTCTCAGGTCTGCAAAGCAGGACTGTGTGCGAAGAGAGCCATGGTCATCACCCATAGTGTGTTGTATCTAACTAGTTTTGTGTTTTGTCCTTATACCTCCCTGCATCTGCTTTAAGAAGAAAAACAAACTAAAAAAAAATTAAAAAAAAAAAAAAAGACTTGTAAACTGGCATTCTAACTATTACGTTTTTGTCTTCACCACCAGAGGAAGAACACCTACAGCTGAAAGCAAATCTCTTGTTTTGACGTAGCAACTGGTGGTGATGAGAAGCCATCTGCGGGTACAATGCGATCAGCCTGGCTCTCTCTGAGGTCAGTAAGAGAGCAGAAAATGTCATTTTCCTGAAGCAATCAATTCCCTGATGACAGCTATCAGAGGTGGCTCTGGGGCTGTTCTTAGCAGAACTTTTGGAAGACTACTAGTTGATGGACTTTGTATTGCAAATTCTGTTTCCCACATCTCCTTGTCCAGGTTTGGCTTAAAGACACGCACACCAAAATAAGTCCCCTCTCAAACCTGTGTGCACTGCACATTCAGCATTGGTTTGGTGAACAGAATTCCCCTGGCATCAGGAGAAATTTTAGCACAGAATGAACTAGAACACCATAAGCATCGTAAGAGAAACACAGTAGGTAACCAAGGCGAGAAATCTGATCCTCACATCTCTTATCTATGCAGCAAAAGGATTTATGATAAACTGGGTTAAAAAATACCTTGTAAAATATTAACTAGTGGTGGTGCAGCTGCTCCTCCTAATAGCTTTTGAACGTATCTGCCAAATTCAACCTTGACAGAGAGATCGTGTTTTAATGATGAATTGTGTGTGAGGAGGCAGCATGCAGAAGAGGCTGTTGGCGCTCTCGCTGGCACTGAAGGGCTCCAGCTTTAGCCCAGATGCTGTAAAAAACTAGGCAATCCACATAAACAACATAGACTGTGAACTCTCAAAATGGGTGAAAGATTCATCCAGAGCTCAGGCAAAAGAAACTGCTCTTTACTCAATGCTCCTCCCCCATGTGTGAGTTCTCTGATGTCTAATACCAGATGAACTCTTCCTTAGCATTGGTTTCACTGAAGTGAGAATCATGGGGCACCCGTCCAAGGAAACCGGGGTGCAGAGTTCTGGGGCCTCTGAAATTACTTGTCTTATTCTGCCATAACCAACAGTGCGACAGACTCTTCTTTTCGTATGCTGTGTGCTTCATCATGTTGTCTCACTATGCAAAACGTGAGTATATGATGATGGGAGTTTTGCCTGAAAATGAATCCCAGGACTTGGTCTTGTAATTCTCTTTAGTACATTTGAATTATATTGGAGTCTTTCTCCCTAATGTTTCAATATCTCAACTTCAGAAACCCTGTAAATACTCAGTCTTGTTCCTAGCAGGTCAATTTCTAGCAGTAGTCCTAGTCAATGGGCAGCAGTAAGCACTGCAGTGGTTTTCAGTGGGGTTAGAGGTGTGTGTTAGAGGTCAGTGCTCGGCTTTAGATTTGAATGCTTAGTGGCACTGGATCCAGATTTTGGGTTGCCCTTTAAGAGCTATGGGATACAACGTGGAACCCGGAGCTAGACTCCCAAGTGTTTAGGAATTGAAACCTGGGAATTTGATGCTAGCTGCATCTAAGATGCGTTATCGCTCAAAGCAGCTTTCTGGTAATTGTCCTTTTGTTGCTGTTGCTTTTAAAGTGCAGGTATTTCAAGGTCTAGTGGTCATTCTGCGCCATGCATGCAAATGGCCTAGAAGCAAAGTCTTTATTATATAACCTTGTGATTATAATACAGCAATAGCCTAAAACGTGTTTTCTAATCCCAGGAGAGGACCAATCTAAGTTATCTTTCTGCAGGCTTTAACCAAATGTCATCAGCTGCTCCTCTGCTCTAAATAAGCCTTGTTCTACTTCCGAGCTGTGAGGTAACATGTTGCTTGCTTTGATTTTTAGTACTCCCTGGCCCTCAACTCAATATCAAAAATACCAAATAAGCCTCATCTAAAAGGCCCATACTTTTTACTTGTGTCCCAGGGTTTAATTTCTATTCCCATGGAAATCCAGCAGTAAAACTCTTTCTCAAATAAACAGAAGCATAAACAGACCCAAGAAATACCTCTCATGCCTCTGCCCAACTTGCTGACTTAACTTTCCACGCTGCAATTTTAAACAACTTATAAACTCCATTGACTTTCACAGACTTTGGACTGGAACCACCATAGAAATAAAAAATATCCATCCACAGATTCATGTCTTTTGAAAAAAAAAATTTTTTTTTTTCTTAGGTTGCACATTCAAAACTTGAGCTGCACACCGCGCAGTACAGGAACAGTAGTTTGCCAATCCAATTACCACCATTTAGGTGTGTTTTGATTAGTTCAGCAGTAGCCCCAAGGTGTCAAACACAGTCAGCAGCACAAGATGGACCCTGGGTGTAATTATAGTCGGTCGCCAAGACATGTCTTCTGGCCTGTAAAACGTTCTCAGTCTACGTTGGAAATGCCCCATCAGAGGGAGGTTTGGACAAAGCCTTCAGGTAGATTGCGGTAGACTTTAGGGAAAAACTACTGTTCCAGTTAGAGATTGCATCTGCTCAGTCACCCACCGCATTTTGCCTTCTGTCCACTGTTTCCCAGCTCTACCCATTCACCCTCTCCTAAATGGATCAAGCAGTGAACTTCAACCACAGCGCGATGACGTAGGGAGCAATGGCCCTCACATCCATGCTGGCAGGCTTTCTCTGCAGCCCTGAAGGCTACGAAAAGGATGAAATGTTGGCTATGCTGGAGTCACCGCAGGTTTTATCCCAACTCTAGTGCTGCCAGGGAGCATGGGAGGTTTTGTACAGGCTGGATTTGAGCCACCAAGCATCTCTTTTCTAGGTTTTTGCAGCTACAAGGGCACACATGGACCACTGCTGTACAAACGACACATGAAGAAGACTGTTTTTTATCAAGGACCTTGTCCGGTGTTACAGCAGGATTGGTCTCACTGTTCGAAACCATTGCTGTTTTGAGGACGACGGTGAGGGGGACAGAGAGACTCCTAGCTGGAAACAGTAACGCAGTTATCTTTCCCACAGCTACTGGTATTTTTAGATTTTGGTCTTAATTAGTGCTTTTCACCAACGGATATGTTTTACTTTAATAACCACTCAAATAAATAAATAAATAATAAAATAGTACTTTGTGCTTTGTTAGCATCACTTGCCCAAAGTCTCTGAAGCGTTCTGCCAAGCCCAGTGTCGCTATTTCCTGCGAGTCCCAGCAATCCCAAGAGCCCGACTCTGCTTCCGTTTATATCAATAGGAGCAAGCCCAGCCCCTGAGGACTTGCCTGGCGTTACACAGCCAGCCAGTGACTGACAGAGCAAACATAGCTCAGGTGCCCTAATTCCGACTTCCACGCTGCCTGCCCTCAACAGCACCAATTGTACCGTGATTCAAAGAGGAGCAAGTTCCATCAAAATCAAAGAAAATTCCTACTTGCTTCGTTTTCAACATTGTTTGTATAAGGTCTCCAGCCTTGCAGGGCATCAGGGTGCACTTGGTCTACTGTTGTTGTTGCTGTTCATTTAACACCTTTCTTAAAGCCTTCTAAGAGGTTTTTGACCTGCTGTCACCTCCTGGGAAATTCTGTTAAGCAATCTATGCATGCAGGACTGCATGTCTGTGCCACACGTCAGCCGTCTTCTGTTTTTCTCTTCTACTGTATTGTTTGCCAGAGACATCCACACGGAAACAAGATCCTGGCTGTTCTTGCTGCTTCTCCCACATGTTCCAGGTCTGATGCCATCACCACAGCAACCCAGCATGGCGTCACGGGCGGTGGAACAGAGAGCTGGCACTGCCCAGAGCCAGAAAAAAACAGCAGAAAGTGCCTGGTTTGCATGTGTGCTTGTATCTGCAACCCAGCGGAGAGTAAACATGGAAACCTGGAGCAGAACACTGCCTTACTTGAATGCTGTGCACAGGGCATAGGTAGGCTTTTCACATTTCCAGTGCAGTAATGGCAGAAGGACCCAGTTACCTCTAAATGGTATTGAGTTAGAGTTATAAAAAAGCCATGATCCTCATCTAAGAGGATCTGTAATGTACCTTATTTTGTGCATCTACTCTTTCTTGTGCCCTATGTAAGAATACAACTGTTAGCACCAGTGGACAGATAAACGCTGCCCTACCCAGTAGACGATGATAAGAGCTGGGTGAACATCTCATCGTATGCAGCTCATAGAACCGTTAGGTTGGAAGGGATCTCTGGAGGACACCTGGTCCAACTTCCTGCTCAAGGCAGGCCAAGTTGGACAAGGTTGCTGAGGGTCTCCTTGAGTTTTGAGACTTCCCAAAGGTGGCAATTTCTCTATGCAATCTGTTTGCAGATTTCCATTTACAAATGATCCACGTGTTTGCCATAAAGGCCAGATTCCGCAGGTTCATTCCATTCATTTTTACATTTTAACAAACAAGCGGGTTGTATGGGTGCCCATCAGTTTGTGGACTGCCCACAAACTCCTCTCCTCCTCCAAAAGAAAAGAAGAAATTGTACAGATGTTTGTAAGAGAAACTTTGAAAGGAGAAGGAGAGGTGAGGATACCCGGAAGGGGCAACAGTTGCAAACAGCAAACGTGAAATTGTGTTTGTGAGCACTTCTAACAGCTCCTGCCCAGCTCTGATCATAATGTCTACTTACATGATGTTACAAAGCCTTGATCTGTGCTGTCTCTTGCTCAGTACCAGCAGCAGGCGAGGAGCACCCGGGGCGTACGGCATTCTGTAACTCCAGCCCTCCTCACCTTTGGTATGGAAGTGCAGCGGCTTTGAAAATGCAGTCCCGTAACTTAAACCAAGCTGCCTGTCACTCAAGCCAGACTCAGCCGGGGTGGTTTTGGTTCTTAGTCAGTAGGCTCTAGTAGTCCTTAGTCTCTGTTGTCTGCATTTCCAAATGAAAAGAGAGCAGCTGTAGTCAGCTCCGGTTGTAGACAATCAATAGGTACCTCACAGGCCCCAAGCAGACTTCTTCTGCAGCCCTATTTGAGAAAATGTGTGTGCTTGTGGGGTGGAGGACACAAAAGCTCGCTTCCCCTCTGAAAAGATGGCTGAAGTCAGTCCTTAAAACACAACCAGAACAAAAACGTATTTTAAAAAGTATGTGAAATAGCTGCCACGTTTTTGTGCGGTACCCTGTTCCCCCAAAATAAGAAATTAGGGTGGTTGTTGGTTGTTGCTGTTGTTTTTGAAATGTTAAATGTTAATGCGGAGGAGCTTTCTGATGCATTATGATGGACAACCGGTGATGTATCCCCACTCATTCATGACAAGATCTTTCATTTCTTGTTCAGGTGGGCATGCAGTTCTGCTTCCAAGGCCATCTTGTCAAAGGTGCGCATGTTCGTCTCCTCCCGTACCTTTTCCCGGACGTGGAAGGACGCCCGGGCAACAGACCTGGCATTTTCTAAGACAGTCTTCTTCTCCTTGAAGATCTGCTCACTCCTCTCCAGCTTCCTCTCTATAGAGAGAAGGATCTCTCTGCGTCGTAAGTCCTCGTACTGTTCCACCTTTTGCTTGTTCATCTTCTGCACTTTCTCCTTCTCCAGACGGCTCAAGACCACCTTGCGGGCCTTTTCTTGGACAACCTCTTCGGCCACCTGAGCAGCATGCTGGAGCTTTCTCTCTGTCTCTCTAGCCAGGGCCTCCAAGTGCTCCTTCTGCTCTCTTTCCTTCTTCTCTGCTGCTAGTTTGGCTCTCTGGATCTGCATGTCCTCCCGCCTGGCCTTCTCCCTCAGCTCCTGGTTCCTCTTCTCCACTAGCTGCTCATAGTTCTCCTGAGCCTTGGTCAAACTCATCTCCAGGGAGGCCTTCAGCATTTCCTTCTCTTCTGCCTCTTGCTTGGCCAGTTCCTTGAGCAAGGCCTCATGCTTCAGCTTCTCTGCTTGGTTGAGCAGTTTCTTCTCCTTCTGCAGCTGCACCTCCTTCTTCATCCTCTTCTGCGCGGCTGTGGACAGCTTCTCTTGCAGGAGCTGCTCCTCTCGCTCCCGGTGCTCCTTCTTGCCCTCCTCCCTCGCCTTCAGGTTGTGCTCTTGATGGAGCTTCTTCTGCTTGTCCTCCTGGACTACCCTCTCCAGCTTTTCCCTCCGCAGCCGCTCCTGCTTCTCTGCTTGCTCCCGCCACCTCTCCTCGCACACCAGGCGCTGCCTCTGCTTCAGCAGGGTGGCCTCCTCCTGCTCCTGGCTCAGCCTCCCCCGTCGCTTCTCCACCTGGCTCTCCCACATCCGCTGGCCCTGCAGGAGCTGCCTCTGCTTCTCCTTCTCCTCCTGCTCCTTCCGCTGCTCTGCCAGCCGCCGCTGGCTATCCCACTGCAGGTGGGCTGCCTGCCGCTGCTCCCGCAGGAGGTTGGCCTCCTGGTGCTTGGCAATCATCAGTGCCGCAATCTTCTTGTCCCTCTCGGGCACCTCCGAGAGACCCTTCTTCCTCTTCACCTCCCTGACGATCCTCTCCACCCTCTGGGCAGTCTGCGGCGAGTGGCTGAGGTCGCCCAGGCTGAAGCTGCGCCCCAAAAGGGAGCTGGCGGTGGCAGCTCCCCCCCGGCCCCGGCCGCCCCCTTTGCCACCGCGCTCCCGTAGGCTCTCCCCGCTGTAGGAGGATGAGGCCCCCGACTCCGAGGAGGTCTTGCCCCAGCTGCCCTCACGCCGCTTCTGCAGCGAGTCCAGGGAGTGGCTCTTGGCCTTGGCACCCCCCGACGCCCCGGGCTTCCCCCTGCCATGGGGCCGGGACGCACCGGTGGTGGCGGCAGCAGCGGCGGCAGCCCGGGGGGCGACGCGGGCGGCGGGCGAGGGCGGCAGGCTGCCGAGGGGCGCCAGGATCCGCCTCTTCTCCTCCCGGATAATCCTCTCCCGTTCCTCCCGGCATTGCTGCAGCTTGCGGCGGCGCTCCCGCTCATAGGCCTCGTAGAGGCCGGCGGCCACCCGCATGGAGCGCCCGGGGGCCTCCCGCAGCAGCTCGCCCAGCGCCCGCGGCAGCAGCTCCACCGGCCGCACGGCGCAGCGGGCGCAGGCCTCCAGCGACCGCGGGCTGGTCAGCACGTACCGGCTGCCCTCCGCCGCCGCGCAGTCGAAGTTGTACAGGTCCAGGTGCAGCAGAGGCGACTGCTCGCCGGGACGGGCCGGCTCCCCCCCCGCCGCCCCCCCGGGTGCTGGGCAGGGCTGCGGGGGAGGCTCGGCCGGCGGCTCCACCATGGCTCGGCCTGCAAGGGAGAGAGCGGCGGCGGGTGAGCGGGGGGAGCGGACCCCTTTTGTCTACCCGGGAAGGCGCAAGGGCAGGGCGGGCGGGAGAGGGAGGTGGCAGGGTCTGCAGCGGGGGCGGGGGCGCCTGGTGTGTGTGCCCGGGCTGGGGGAGTGCAGTTTGCGGAGGGAGGGGGCAGGTGGCGGGGGGTGTCAGTGTGTGGTGGAGGGGGGGGCCTGGGGTGAGGTGGTTTTGGGGCGGGGAGACGCGTTTGGGCGGTCAGTGAGGGGTGATGGGGGAGTCTTTAGGGTGCGTGGGTTGCGTGCCTGGGGGCGTTTGGGGTGATGGGGGTGTTTGGGGTGGCGTGGGGTGCAGCCAGAGTCCCTGCAGTACATCTGGGCTGTGGGCGCAGGCGTGTTTGGCAATGGATGGGGGTGCTGGGGGTGCACGGTGTCTGTCCGGGCCAGGGGCGGGGGAGTTGTTCGGGGTGGGGGGTGTTCGGGCTATGAACGAGGATGCCTGCGGTGCACCGGGCTCGGCGGAGCGGCGCACCGGGGTGTCCGGGCTGTGAATGAGGATGGGGGCGTCAGGCAGGGCTGGGTGCGGGAGCGGGACCACCCCCCACCCCGGGCCGGCACCCACAGCGCAGGACGGAGCCCCCCCCTCCCCTCCCCGCAGCACTCACCGGGCGGGCGCGGTGGGCAGCCCCGCGCTTTGTCTCGGTGCCGGCAGCCGCGGGGATCAGGCGGGCGGCGGCGGCGGCTCCTCCATGGCACCCCGGGCCCCGCGCGGCGCCCCCACCTCCGGGGCGGCGGCGGTGGGCACGGCGGCCGCCCGCAGGCTGCGGCGCCCCGCGCTGCCCGCTGCAGGCCCCGCGCGGGGGGCGGGCGGAGGCGGGAGCGGGGGGAACCCGCCCCGCAGCCCCACGGCGGGGCCGGGCCGGGCGGGGGGCAGCGTTGCTGCCGGGCGGGGGGAGGTGTGGGGGGGTGTCCCGCCCCCTGCCCACCCCACACCGCTGCGGCGGGAGCGGCGCCGGGGGTGGGTCGGGAGGTGGGCGGACGCCCGGCCCGCCAGGCGTGTGTCCTTCCCTGCAGGAATCCTCCATCCCCGAGTGCGCATCCCTCCATCCCGCCGTCCCTCCGTGCACCTGGTCCTCCGTACACGCATCCTTCCCTTTAGACCTTCCCCATACGAGCGGCACTTCCACCGTCGTGCCCCCCCCCCCCCCCCCCCCATTTTGCACTGCGCCCGCACACAAACAAGCCCATCCGTATTTGCAATTAGTATAAGAGAGGATAAAGGGGCATAAGAAGGAAGAGGGGGTGCTAACCCAGTTTTACAGATGGCAAACTGAGCCACAGGGAGATGAAGGTGCCTGCCTTGGGCCACTTAGGAAATTGGTGCCGGAGATGGAAAGGAAAGCCACAGCTCTCAAATTTCAGTGCAAAGCAGTTTCCAGCCATGAAACTCTATTCCCTTTAGTGCTAAAGTAAGCTACTGCTTGCTGCAGGGATGTGTCAGGACTAAGAAGGAGGGAACTAGAGTGATGTTGTGGGCAATACAGTATGCCTTTGCAGGTACCCACTTTGAATGGGCTGGTTGCAGTTACTTTGATGGATTCACCGGTTTCTACAGGGATCCTGGGCTCAACAGCCACAGTGGGGTTGAGGAATACCCTGCTCTAGAAATACTGTTCAGCAAAAAGGGGATTGTTGCTGGTTGTGGAGCTGCAGAGCATCTGTGCCACACAGTGGAGCAACTCTGATTTTGTCAGGCAGAGGACAGTAGTAGCAAATGGACCACTAGCCACTGTGTTACAACTTCAGTGCTTTTCAGCAATTTCTTGTTTAACCTCTACATGCTCAGCTTAATCTGCTTTGCTTTAATAAGGAAGGAAACGGCACTCACCAAAGGACTTCCAGAATGGCCCAGGACAAGGATACAGAGCAACAGAAGGACCCAAGAAAGGTCTAGGGAGCCCTTGGGAGAAAGCTGAAGAGCTGCAGGTTGGTTGTGGTTTCCTATTGCACAGGCAGAGACTTTGAATCGTGCTCATCCCCATGCTGATGAATGCACAGAGTGATGATGCATCCACAATGAGTGGGCAAACTCCACCAATAAACCATATTGACTAATCTGATCTCATTCATTCATCATCATTTTAGTCTGCAGGGGACGGTTATAAAGCTTGGTAATTAGTTATGGGAAAAATCCTCAGGGCAAGGAACAGCTCTCTGCTGTCTGAAGAGCCCAGCTTACTGTCTGGTGGGGCTAACCATTAATACTATCTGCATCACCATAGCAGTCAAGCCAAGTCAAGCTGTGTTCCCTCCTTGTGGAAAACATTAAGCTGGTAAGTGTATATGCCAGGTAAGGTGTGGGCTTCTTGGGGCTTTTGGCAGGTGTTATGGTTTGAGAAAACCCATAACAATTTATTGTCATTTAGACAATTATTCTATCACCCAATGGATCTTCCCCACCTGGGAAGGGGAATTGGGGAAAACAAGGAAACACGAGGGCTGAAATATAAATAGATTTAATAGGACAAGACTAAATAATTAATAATAATACTAAAGAACCAGTATTGATGCTGATACCGATATAAGATGTACAAGAGTTAGACAATTCCATCAGTAGGAAGCTGCACACTCCCAGCAGGGGACAGTAAATGTCGGACACCGTGAGCGCAATGGCTTCGGGAGGAAGGGAAGGGCTCAGGGATCCGGCATCGGGGCAAGAAGTCCTCTGGACCACCACCATCAAGGGAGAGAGAGAACTGCACAGCAAACTTTCTAATTTATAATGAATGTGATGTTCATGGTATGAAATAATCCTGTTGGCCAGTCTGGGTCAAGTGTCCAGGTCTTGCTCCTCCTCATCCCTGCACCTGGCAAGGCTTGAAAACACTGAGACCTTGAATTCCACATAGCCTAGCTGGCTGTAAAGTAAACATTTTCATGAATTCAGACATGAGAGTCTTCTGAAAGTGCACTTTTCCCGAGCATTAGAAGAGAAATTAGTCCTGTGTTGCTCAAACCAGGACAGCAGGTTGCAGTTTCAGCTCCAGTGGGGCTACATTTTGGCCTGGATCTTTCAGGTTTCCCTGTGGATCTTTAGGAGTCCCATAAGTGTTCTCCCAAATGCAATGGGAAGGAGATTTATTGGGAGATTTTAGAAGGAGCTGGATATGGCTTTAGGAGATATTAACACACACTGTCCACACATGGAGTCATATCCCTACCCCATCAAGACTAAAAGAGATTTTGGATGGTGCAGGAGGACATATCTGGAGGAGTTCAAAAGGATCACTGCTAGTGAGCCATTTTCCCACACACAATTATAAAATCTAATTCTCGGTTGGCTAGAAATGTCTAGAAATCTATGCACTCAGGTGGAACAGTACTGTCAGGTTACACTCCTGCTTTAATAAACATTTTCCTTCTTTGCATTACTGTTAATGATAGCAAGAGATGTAGGGCAGTGGAAAATTGGGACTGCAGGTTGTGGGGGTGGAAATACTTGTATCACTTCAACAAATTCTTCTGTATGCTCTTCGTTGCGCATGTATTAATTACTTTCTTCCCATACAACTTTAAAACTGCCTGTACCTGGGTTTTTTCCCGCTCTCCTCGTGAGAGCTATTTCACAACCTACTAGAGCTTATTGCTAAAATGTTATCAGTTACTTTCAACTTCAGTTTTTCCTCTCTTTGTTTTATCTTCTCTAGTAAGTAATTTGCCCTCCCTCCTGCTTGGGTTTATGCCTTACAAATGTTTGTAAACTGTTTCCATAAGCCCTCAGAGCCAAGGAAAACATACTGTCACTGCAAATCAATCCCCTGTAGTTGCACAACGAGAGCTATCACCTTTCTTCTGACCTCCTCCCAGTGCCTCAGGCTCTCCCAGTAGCTGCTGCCCTGAACTGAGCAGTGGGCTCCTGCCCAGCGCTTACCCCCGTGCTGCCCGGCACAGGGTAGCTGTGTGCGCAGGCCTGGTCCCGCTGTGTTGCCTTCCCTCTCTCTTGCATCTCCTCGTGTCCCTTTCTCTAATATGCTAGCTCTCCTAAGGTTTATTCAACACAGTTGGACTTTCCAGAAATGTTCCCCCCTCTGCTGTGGGGATTGTTAGTTGGTGAATTATTTCCTCCTTGCTAAATAGCTTTTGTTTTCCAGGTTGAATCCTGTCTCCAGCTAGTTTGCAATTTCTACTCTCTGAGGTAAACGATGTGTTTACACCGTTGTTGGGAGGACCCTGACCTAGCTATTGTGTAGCTCCTCCAGCTCTCAGCCTACTCACTCCTGTTTAGACTCTTCCTGGTTTTGCAGCAGAATATTCCTGCTCCTTTCTGAGCCCTGTGGGATAAGGGGAAGGTGACAGCCTTGGGGAGAGGAGAGTAAGGAGCCCTCTGACACAGTTTTTAGGCTACAGGCTGCTGGTGTCTCCCAGGCACTGGGTCCTTCTCTCTCTAGCTGCCGACGGGGCACAGGCACCCAGCGCCTTCCCGAGCGTGTTCCTTCTCTGCCGAGGCAGCTCCTGCACCCCTCCCAGGCACACCAGAGCCTCTATAGCACAGCCTTCCTCTGTCAGCTGGGTGGTTTAAGAAATAATTTAAAACTTTAATGAGGCACTGAGTCTAAGGTCTTACTGATCCCTGTCCCCATGATACCCTTGGTCCCTCAGCTGTAAACTGCCCCTTGCCACATGCCATAACGCACTTTACGGTCCTGCAGCCCCTCCACCTGAGGGATTTTGCAGCCAGCTCTGAGCTAATGCTGAACATTAAGTCCTGTGAGACTTTACATGCTGAGCTTGCCTGGTAGCCAAGGTCTGAAACCCAGCATGCCACAATGTCAGTGTAGCAACCTAAAAAAAGCAAAAGTCCTCTGGGACATCTTGATGTTGGCTCCTTCCATCCATTCCCATGCTTTGACTTTAGCTTTTGTCACTCCCTGCTTCTGCTCTGTTCGCAGCCCTGGCACGGCCCGCCTTTCCCTTCCTCCGTGGGCAGCAGGATGGGCGTTTGCTTTCCTCCTCCTGCCACCACAAACTGCCCCCCCCAGGCAAAGCCTCCCTCCTCCCCTGGGTCGTAGGCGTTGTTCTGCAGCCCCCTGCCAGGCTGTTCCAGTGCAGGGAGCGGGCTGCAGCACCCTGAGCCACTTCAAAGTAGCTGCCCAAAGCCGAGGCACCGTCCCCACCGCTCGCAGCCCGGAGGCTCTGCTTAATGTTGTCATCTGTGGCTGGGCGTCAGCCACTTCACATGAGTCTCTAGGGAAATGGAGCTTCTGGTTGGGGCAGATGCGCAGAGCAGGGAAGCAGAGAAGAGATGGGGCGTGAGGAGGTAGCCGGAGACAACGACATATGGTGACAGACAATGCAGAGGGCTACTGCCAGAAGCGAAATATTTGGCAGCCACTGGGGACAGACTTGCACTACAAATACTACATCCTTCACTCTAATTTAAAGCCGGAGTCTAAGGCCAGCATGTGAACTGTGCTGACAGGGAGTAGTTATTATTGTTCAGCTTGCTGGATGACGCTATGGTGCGTGCTGTTTGGTGTCTCGTCAAAAACGCCTGGTCCTTGGTAACAGGATCTCCAGACAGTTGGCGCTCTCTGTATTAAGGACCGGCAGCAGTGTTGCTGCATGGGTGCTTTCTTGGGGTCACGTTGAACAGCTCTCTGCTTTGTGCAAGTTTGGCACATCTGCAGTAGTCTCTGTATTTGGGTAAACTTATGCAGTTGGCTGGACTGGCAGAGAACATTTTGAAAACGAGGGGAAAAAACCTTGTCAGTACATATTTCCATGGAAACAAGTGTAGATGTAAGAGCAGATTTTATTTGCTTTTGGGGATATTCTGTTGTCAGCGCTTATTTCTGGAGAAATTAGAAAGGAAATCTGAGATGTGGCTGCTGAACCTCATGCACTCAGTTCTCCTGGTCAGGCTTGGCTTCTTACGGAGAGAGCTCATGGGTCATGAGGGAGTTATGGAGCCCTTGCACAGGTGAATCGTGGAGGATAGATTTGGCTCCAGGGTCACAGAGCAAACTTAAGATGGGGTAAACAAATATGTGAATCACTCAGAAATTAGTACAAGGAAGTCCTTGTTATATGAGAAGTCAGAGTACACCGTTAGAGTGATCTGTGCAGGGCTACAAACTGCACCTCCATGAGCTACTATCCATATACAAATAGTGCAGTGACCCAGAATCATCTCTAATAAGCAAGTGCCATTGAGTGTAAACTTGACAGGAAGATTACATGCTAACGCTTGTTACATCTTCAAGCTGAAGCTGAAATGCAATTACGTTCCATTCATTTACTTGAAAACTGTTTGTTTTGAGCAAATGATCAGTCTTGCATGCTGTTTCAGTTTCCAAGCTGAGCTATTTATTCTGGCACAGCCTGGAAATCGCAACGTGAAGCTATTGAAGAACAGTGGGAAATATGACATTGCTGGTGATGCTCTTCAGGGGGAGTAAAATGCAAAGTGTAATCAAATAGAAAAAACTGTTCGATTAAGACTGGACATTTTGAATTATTTTAGTTTTAAGTAATATGAGGTGTTTATTAGCTGAATAGTAACAGTTTCTTTCTCTTTCTGTATGATTTCTACCTTGACTATGGCATGGATTTTATCAGTTAGGTGTTTTTAGGACAACTGCAAAAATCTCACATCGCTCCTCCTTACTCTATCAGAAGCCATAACAAAACATAGTTTTCCAGGGCATAGTGTTCAATGTTCCGGTCTAAATATGAGCTACTTTTCCATTCCTAGATTGTACTTGGTCTTGCCTGGTGATGCTGTGCTGAGGAGCTTGTAGACAGAAGGAAGAGATTTGCTGTTTGCTTCTGCTCTTATCTGGGAGTGAAGCGCAGCAGGGAGCACGAGAGAGGGGTCAGGAGTTGGGAGATGGACCCTTCCTCACTTTGTTAGCTGTACACCCATGCTCATGGAGCGTAAAAGAGGTATATGGGGGCTTTGTACTCGCCCTGCATTGATGTACATTACAGCTGGAGGAGAAAGGCGAAGAAGCATTAAGCCCGTGATGCCTGCCCCCCGAACTCAGGAGAACTGAAAGGCAAATATTGCACTGGCGGAGGCAGAGCGATCGCACACGGGCAGAGTCACATCATGCACCCACATGAGGCCCAACGAGGCGATGAGTTGCTCCTGCTGTTTTAACACCGTTTAACAATAACCTGAGCTACTGAGTCTGCCTCGGCTACAGCCAGCCCCCTTATGAATAATTCTGCTTAATTACAGGCGAATGTCTGCAGCTGAAGCCTACTACGCATAATGATAGGATTACATTTATATTCCCCCAAATTATATCTATATCTGCATGCTTAGACTTTGGAGAGGATAAACTCTATTATTATCTACAGCAAGAGCTGGGATCCTCTTGGCGGCCAGTCACCAGTGGTGTCCCTCAGGGCTCATTTTTGGGGCCAGTTTTGTTTAATATCTTTATCGATGATCTGGATGAGGGGATTGAGTGCACCCTCAGTAAGTTTGCAGATGACACCAAACTAGGTGGGAGTGTTGATCTGCTTGAGGGTAGAAAGGCTCTACAGAGGGACCTGGACAGGCTGGATCGATGGGCCAAGGCCAACTGTATGAGGTTTAATAAGGCCAAGTGCCGGGTCCTGCATTTCGGTCACAACAATCACAAGCAACGCTACAGGCTTGGGGAAGAGTGGCTGGAAAGCTGCCCGGCAGAAAAGGACCTGGGGGTGCTGGTGGACGGCCAGCTTAACATGAGCCAGCAGTGTGCCCAGGTGGCCAAGAAGGCCAACAGCATCCTGGCCTGTATCAGGAGCAGCGTGGCCAGCAGGAGCAGGGAAGTGATCGTGCCTCTGTACTTGGCACTGGTGAGGCCTCACCTCGAGTACTGTGTCCAGTTCTGGGCCCCTCTGTACCAGAGGGACGTTGAAGTGCTGGAGCGTGTCCAGAGGAGAGCTACCAGGCTGGTGAGGGGTCTGGAGACCAGGTCATATGAGGAGAGGCTGAGGGAGCTGGGCATGTTTAGCTTGGAGAAGAGGAGGCTGAGGGGAGACCTCATTGCCCTCTACAACTACCTGAAAGGAGGTTGTAGAGAGGTGGGTGTTGGCCTCTTCTCCCAGGTGAATAATGACAGGACCAGAGGAAATGGTCTGAAATTGTGGCAGGGGAAGTTTAGATTAGATATTAGGAAGAATTACTTTACTGGAAGAGTGGTCAGGCACTGGAACAGCCTGCCCAGGGAGGTGGTTGAGTCTCCATCCCTAGAGGTATTTAAGAAACATGTAGATTTGGCACTTCAGGGCATGCTCTAGTGGCAGAGATTGTAGGTTGTTTGTTTGTGGGTTTGGGGTTTTTTTGTTTGTTTTTTTTTGTGTGTGTGTATGGTTGGACTCGATGATCTCAAAGGTACCTTCCAACCATGAAGATTCTATGATTCTATGATTCTATGATTCCTAGTTCCTTAGGCAGCAGAGAGCATTCATCCCGAACGCCGGCGGCTGGACCAGTTCCAGTTTAGTTCAGATCCCATCATCTGCATGCCATGCCATCAAAACCTCCCAGAGAAGGGAAACTCTTCTACTTGAAGAGTGAGAGACTGCAACTGGAGACAGTGCCAAATAGATTTTTCTTTTCCATTGGGCTGATAACTGGGAATAAAGCCAGCTGGAAGACTGCTGGAAGGAAATCTTCCTAACTCTGATCATATTTGCAATCAGTTTTTATGCCAGATGTTGCCTCAGAAAATATGAAAGTCAGCAGACAGTAGTTTTAATATGCAGCTTTGCAACTTGAAAAGGGCTGAGTTTTTATAGAGGGGAAAGAGAATAAAGATTTACTGCTTCCCTGAGGTGCACAGAGTCACTATACGTAGCCAAACAATGCAACATCATGTGGAAAAAACAGATGGGAATCCAAGAAGTTAACAAATGTCCCATAATAAAAACCTACTGAAATAGAAAGATTTTTACAGCTACCCTTCATTTTGAAGAAGAAGTCGTCAAGAGATGCCTGACTTTCTTAATTTAATTTTCAAAATTGATAATGAAAGGAGAAGCTGAGAGCAAATCAGGTTGCTTTTCACAGGAGAACCTGGAAAATGAAGTTCTCATTGGAAAAACCGAATGCTTGAGGACAATGGGTGTTAGGAACAGGTTCGGTTCTTTGCTTTGTCATTTTTTTACCTAAATAAATGCTATGAGTGGGGACCTTTGGGGATGTGGGCCTCCCTCTTCCATCTGTGAAAAGGAATAGTAGCACCTTCCCTAAGCAGTGCATAGCCAATGTGATAATGAAGCCGTATATTAAATATATTAGATAAATTTGGCAGCGGGAGGATTTCAAGATGGTTGGAAGGTAACTTAATCACGGGATTTTACAGTGAAGGAGATCTTGTCCTTCAGCCTCTTTGAAACAGAATCCCTCAGACAAGCAAAATGGCATCCCCTGTACCTCTTTATTGTAGCACATAGGCGATGGTACAGCTACTGTGTCATTGAACGGATACTAAATGGAGTCTGCATGAAGGTGGAGCTGAGCTGGTGAGTAGGATGGATATTTTCCTATAACAGTTTTGTAGAATTGGTGTTTCATATATGCATGTATATAGGTCAGATTCTGCAGTTTCTCTGCTTACACCAACAATTTCGCTGGACTCAGTAATTTGGGTTTTGTCATACCTTTTTTTCCCTGAGTTTTTAGCCCAGTGTAGGGATGGGATTCATGAGATGGTGCTGGACAAGCTGGTACAGGTGCATGGCACTGTAAGATACCATGGTGAGATACTGGTGCAGGATGGCTGCTGTACAGAGGTGCTGTACCCAGGCGAATCGTTCTGCTGGCATCTGGGCGCACCTCTCTTGGAGAAGGGGTGGGTGACAGCTGCAGGGGGGCTCTAAGCTACCCATGTGAAGCAAAGCCAAGGCAGCCAATGTGATCTTCTGGTTTACTGGGCAAAGTGTCTCTGGTGGAGACGAGGGAGTACACCACTGGTTTGTGAGGAGCTAAGGAGACCCTGTCCAGAATGCTGCTTATTATTCTGGTGTTAGGAAATGCTGCAGGCAGGACTTTGGTGTTAAGAGAAATTAAATGAAGTTTGAGACAGCGGAGCTAGTTGGGATGATCAGCAAACCAGGAAGGTAGCCTTGGGACAGGACACTAAAAGAGCTTTGATCTTTGAGCCTGTAAAATGAAATTTGAGGCGGGATGTGGCAGATCTTCAAAAATATGCAAGGGACCAGGCAACTTGCTCAGCCAGTGCCTTCAATGTGTCCTGCATTTTGCCGTGTTAACCCAGAGGCATGTCGCAGTCAACCTCAGAAATGCAGGCACTGAAGAAGCCACTCCTGTGAAAACCAGAGTGCTTTAGTTGTTGACTTCAACATAAGCAAGACCTACAGGAAACTCCCTTTTCCTTGCACTGAACGTTTAGTCCTTAAGTGAAGTGGAATTAATACCATTGTGCTGTGTGGCTTGAATCTAGCACAACTGGAGCAGAAGTCAATTTGCTGTATTTGAAAGAAAATTAATTAAGGCCTCGTTTGTTTCCCTCAGAGAGAAAAGCTCTGGGTAGTTTCCAGGAGATGATTTATTTTTTTTTTCTGAGCTCCTTTGGTACAGGCCTATATGTACAGAGCAAATGTTGTACAGCTTCGAGCCCCAAATCCCTGTAAGCTTGCAGGCTGCGAGTTGGGTCTTCTGGCTCCCATGACGGCGTGACAGCCCCAGCGGCTGCTCCGCAATTGTGCGCTGCATTTCAAGTCACAAAAAAGGGAAATTATCTCATTGCAGTCAATATTGGCAGTACTCCGAGAAGGGAAATGTCATGGCAGAGATGATGCTTGTGGCCTGGTTTAGCCTCACCTGTCTTTTATCAGCAGGCTATGAACTGCGCAGAGGGAGGTGTGAAGGGGTTTGGAGACGAGGGGCTCAGCATCATCCCCTCGGCTCTTGGCATGATCCAGCGAGGTAGGAAGGTGGATGGTGCGCCAGGTTTTCTGGTTTACTGTTGTTTTGCCTGTGTTGCTTCAGGAGTCTTTTGGAGATGAGCTTTTCTATTTACATCTACTCTGAATATTAATAAATGACTAATGCCCTGCTAAACACGAAAAATGTGAGTGGGTTCCAGTTTACGATCCTGGAAGTGCAATAGGGGGCTGGCAGAAGAGATGTGTGCAGGAAGGAATGGGAGAAAACAAAGCAAAACAGGAGAGGTAAACCATACAGGAGGCTAATGGGCTGTGGGGATTTCAGGAGCACTTAAAAACTGATTTACTGCTGCAGAAATCCCATGTCAAACGAGTTGCTAATGAATAGGTCACGTAGGTGTTATCAGCAAGAAGGCAAAGGAGCAAGAGAGTGTGTGGCTGTCATGTACACCCGAGTGGGAGATGCCGTTTGCTGGAATCATGCCTGGCATGCTGCCGGCTCCGAGGAACAAAAGGTACTTCTGGTGTGATGCCAGCTACCTGCTTTGCCACTGGAATCTGGACGTGGGGGATTCATGGAAGCAGACAAAGGTGAGTAGCTCTCCTGCATCTTAGTCGTAAGAGTTTTGGAGCTGTCTCGCTAAGGAGAAAAGGTTTGTGAGGGAGCCCTGTGAAGCTGTATTGGGTTTGCGTGGCAATGTTTTGGTAGTGGGAGGGCTACAGGGGTGGCTCCTGTGAGAAGCTGCTAGAAGCTTCCCCTATATCCAAGAGAGCCAATGCCAGCCAGCTCCAAGAAGGACTCACCATTGGCCAAGGCCGAGCCTGTCAGTGATGGTAACTGATAGTGCCTCTGTGAGATCATATTTAAGAAGGGGGGGGGGGGGACACCAAACAAAACTGCAGAACAGCAAGAGCAGCAGGAGAAAGGAGTGAGAATATGTGAGGGAACACTCTGCAGACACCAAGGTCAGTGAAGAAGCAGGGGGAGGAGGTGCTCCAGGCACCGTAGCAGAGATTCCCCCACAACCTGTGGTGAAGACCATGGTGAGGCAGGCTGTCCCCCTGCAGCCCATGGAGTTTTACAGTGGAGCAGATATCCACCTGCAGCCCGTGGAGGATCCAACGCTGGAGCAGGTGGATGCCCAAAGGAGGCTGTGACCCAGTGAGAAGCCCACACTGGAGCAGGTTTGCTGGCAGGACTTACGACCCTGTGGAAGGGACCCATGCTGGAGCAGTCTGTTCCTGAAGGACTGCACCCTGTGGAAGGGACCCACGCTGGAGCAGTTCACGAAGAACTGCAGCCCATGGGAAAGACTCAGATTGGAGAAGTTCATGTAGAACTGTCTCCCGATGGAGAGACCCCATGCTGGAGCAGGGGAAGAGTGTGAGGAGTCCTCTCCCTGAGGAAGAAGGAGCAGCGTGTGATGAACTGACCACAACCCCCATCCCCATCCCCCTGTGCCGCTCTTGTGGAGGAGGTAAAGAAAAATTGGGAGTGAAATTGAGCCCTGGAAGAAGGGAGGGGTGGGGGGAAGGTGTTTTAAGATTTGGTTTTATTTCTCATTACCCTACTCTGATTTGATTGCTAATAAATTAAACTAATTTGCCCAAGTCAAGTCTGTCATGCCCATGATAATAGTTGGTGAATGATCTCTCCCTGCCCCTATCTCGACTCATGAGTCTTTCATTCTTTTCTCTTCCCCGTCCAGCTGAGGAGGGGAGTGATAGAGTGGCTCTGGTGTGCAGGAGCTCATAGCGCTGGGGAGGAGGATGTTGCACAGGATGGTAACGTTACCAGGGGTCTCATGAGTAAGGATAAATTGTATCGCAGCCTGAGGTAACGTTATCTGTTAGGCTATTTTTTCTCCTCTGATAGTGCTTAGATTGTCATGTCACCTTTTCCAGCTGAGCACTACCATCAGGAACCATATTTTATCTGTGGCTTCTCTCTCAGAAGGAAAATTAACTCAAAATTGGGGTCATATTAGATACGTGGTGCCTGGACAGACATTGATAACCTGTGAAGTCCATCATGGGATGGAAGGGATGGGCAGGCATGTGCATGAGGGTGAAAGGTACCATTTGTTATCACAAGGATGTGAAGGGCTTTCAGCAGTTTGAAGGAGAGGATACAGATTTCATGGCTGGGATTAAAAAGATGTTTCTTTTATCTGAATAATCCAGTGGCAGGTCTGGATCTGGTGGGCAGCAGCCGTCCCTGTGGGAGAACTATCAAGACGTGCAGAACAGCGTGCGTTCGCTGCACTAGGAGAGATGCTTTGTATTGCTGTAAAATGGGGCTTCCCCCCAGGCCATGAGCAGCCCGGCCTCCTCCACCATCCCATTGCTGTGGCCTTGCCAAGGGAACCAGCAGGAAAAGTGGTGTGAGGTGCCCCACTGCCCCCATGTGTGGGCCACCCTCTTCCCCCAGCCCCCTGCCAGCGGGTCACAGCCTGACCAAATGCCCACCGTCGTCTCTGCCAGGAAGGAGTGTGTTGATGGGCTAGGACTCCTGTGATAGTAATATTCCTTCTGTGGAATAAAAGCAACATCCATAACCACCGGATAAGAAATTAATTGTCTAATCAGATGGGGCTGCACAAAATAAACGTGCTTGGACCTTCCAGTGAAATTTGGCAGCTTTCATGCTTTAAAATTTCTGCTATCCATAATTAACGTTTCAATAAATTATTTCTTTTCACTTCTATTCAAGCAACCTGAAAGCCTTTGAACATCAGGAAAACTGTGACAAAATATCTGGGTTGAGATTGTAAGCTTTTTGCCTGGGGCAGAGGTGCTCTGGTGGTAGCAGCTCCCCATCTTCCTTTATTGACACGTGTGTAAAAAACGGAAAATAGTTCACCTCCTGTTCAGAACCCAGAGCCTGAAAAGAATGGGACCAGTAGGTCACAGGCACTGGGCGGTGAAGAGGGAGGTACCTGTTTTGGGGGGAGTTGTTGACATTTACCTCCTCTGAAGCATCGGCTGTTGGTTAATGCTGGAAACAGGACCCTGGATTAGACGGATCCGTGTCTGATACAGCATGGCAAATTTGATGTAAAAGGCATTAGTCTGTGCGATACTTTGGACATATAGGAGAGTCTGTAAATGCTGATTTCTGTGATTCCACGATCGACAAAAAACCAAGCACAGTCCCATTAGTGTATCTGAGGGCCCAAAGGAAGAGCACAGCGTTTTTTTAATTACGGTTTGATACAGTTATAAAGAGAAATGTGTAGTAATAGGAATTAAGGAAACAAAGTATAGCATATAAATGAAAAAGCACCTCTAAATATTTTAAAACATTAACTGTTTGAGCCTGAAAATGTGAATCCGCCTCCAGCGAGAGGCCATTTTAGTGAGGATTTGCCAGGAGTTGTGCCTTTTTGGGTGCGTTAATGCTCCGAGCAGAGGGAGCAGTGTGGCAGCCTCCTCACTGCTCTCCTCTTCCAGAGGTGTGTGGGTTTCCAAACTTCCCCTCCAGGTCCAGAAGAGCTGCGCCAGTGGATCAAAACTGGAGCAAAATGCAAAGGTGGAAGGGACAGAGTGGAAATCCTGGCCCACGTCCAAGATTTCACAAAAAGAGCAGCTGTGTGAATCGGCAGGTTTTGTGTGCAGCTCCAGCTTCTGCTCTCTTCCTTCCTGCCTTCAGGCATGTTTTTCCGGATGACCATGTGGTTTTTTCCTGCTTTTTTGGTTTTGAAATGCTTACGTGAGGAGTATTTATTGGGAATGTTTTGCCATGTACCGTATTCATGTCTTACATCCGATCGAGTGATGGCAAGCCATTTCTATAGCCTGTTATGGGCTTTTACTATCAACGTTCACTGTGCTATTGTGGAAAAATTGGAAAAGTAAACTTCCCTCCACATTTCCAGTAGAGCTACGTATGCTTCCCTCCTCCATATAAGAGGGAGAAAAGCTAACTCTCCATAGCAAAATATGAATAATGCAGCAGATCTATAGAAGGTAAGTGTTAATTCAAGGAAGAGAAAGGAAAGCACAAAAAGAGATCCTTCTTGATTCCCTGCGGGCACTGTTGGGTACAGAAGTGTTGTCTTGGGAGAGGCTGTGAATAGCAGATGAAGGGAGAGGAGGTGGCAAGAAGGTGCAGAACTTCCCCCAAGACCTGCGGGCACCAACCCCCTGTGAGCGTGTTCTCCTCCTCCAGCCACGGCTCGGCCTTGGACTTTCTCACCAGCAACCAACAAGGACGGGGCCAGGTGTGGCTTGTCTTTCCACAGGCCGGTCACCTGCAGGGTCCACCTGGGAGGGGAGCCGCAGGGGCTGCCAGCAGGTAAGTGGGAAAGAACAGAGCGAGGGACAGCTGGCAGATGGCCTGCTGAAATAACAGCTGCTGAAGGGGCTCAACGTGGCTTCTGTCCCGCTGTGGTATATTCACAGCGATGTATCCATGGCAGAGCCTCTCCCCTGCCCGAGCTCTGCTACGATTCAGAGCTGCAGCAAAGGCAACAGGTATCTCACTGTGAGATAAACCCCTCGCCCTGGGAACAAAGGGGCTGAAAACGCACGTAAACAAGTTGGATTTGGCTAACAAGGCCAAGTGCAGGGTCCTGCACATGGGTCGGGGCAACCCCAAGCACAAATACAGGCTGGGAGGAGAATGGCTTGAGGGCAGCCCTGAGGACTTGGGGGTGTTGGTGGATGAGAAGCTCAGCATGAGCTGGCAATGCGCACTCGCAGCCCAGAAAGCCAACTGTACCCTGGGCTGCATCAAAAGAAGCGTGGCCAGCAGGTCGAGGGAGGTGATTCTGCCCCTCTACTCTGCTCTGGTGAGGCCCCACCTGGAGTACTGCATCCAGCTCTGGAGCCCTCAGCACAAGAAGGAGGTGGACGTGTTGGAGTGGGACTAGAGAAGGGCCACAAAGAATGATCCAAGGGCTGGAGCACCTCTGCTATGAGGACAGGCTGAGAGAGCTGGGGTTGTTCAGCCTGGAGAAGAGAAGGCTCCGGGGAGACCTTATAGTGGCCTTCCAGTACCTAAAGGGGGCCTACGGGAGAGATGGGGAGGGACTCTTTATCAGGGAATGGAGCCACAGGACGAGGGGAAACGGTTTTAAACTGGAAGAGGGGAGATTTAGGTTAGAGATGAGGAACAAATCCTTTACTGTGAGGGTGGGGAGGCACTGGCACAGGTTGCCCAGGGAGGTTGTGGATGATGCCCCATCCCTGGAAGCGTTCAAGGCCGGGCTGGATGGGGCTTTGAGCAGCCTGGCCTAAGCGTGAGGTGTCCCGAACCCCCACCAAACCCCCTGTGGGCGCCCCCTCCTCCTGCCACAACGGCTCAGCCCTTCCCACAGCTCCCCCTAGCGGCCGCGCCGCGTCACCGTCGGTCGGCGCGGCCCCTTTAAGGCCCGCCAGGCCCCGCCCCGCCCCGCGCGCCGCCGGCCGGCGGCGCGCGGGGCGGGGCGGGGCCTGGCGGGCGGCGGCGGCTGTGGCGGCGGCCGGGGCGTTGGGCGGGCGAGACGCCGGGGCGGCCGGGGCGTGCGGCCGCCGACCTTCACCCCCTCCGCCCCGCCACCGCTGCGGCTACCGCCGCCCCGCCGCCCCTCCGCCGGCACCGCACCGCACCGCACCGCACCGCCCGGCCAGGCGCCGGCCGCGACCCGCCCGGTGAGCCGCCGCGGGGGAGGGTTGCGCATGACCCGCTTGAGGGGGGGCTGCTCCGCTGAGGGGCCGGGGTGGGGGGGGCAGGCAGCGGCCTGGCTCCGGCGGGGCCTGCCGCCGGCGTGCGGAGGAGGGTTTCCGCCTACCTGCACGGCGGAGGGCCGGCTGAGGCGGAAGGGCTCGGCGGCGCGGAGCGGCCCCCGCGGGGAGAGAAAGGGAGAGGGGACCCGCCTGCCGGCCCCTGCGCGCCTCTCCGTGTGGCGGCGGTTGTCCTCCGTGAGGCGACGGTCGCCGTTCGTGGTGGGGCGGCGGCGGGACCCCCGTCCCCGCCCGGGGGTGGGCGACGGGCTGTCCGGCCGGTCCTGTCACATCAGATCACCTGTGGGGCTTGTGTGTCCTTTCCCCCCCCCGTCCCCGGTGTCGCCGCGGCGTGGGGACCGGGAGCCACGACAGGGTCGGGCCTTTCCCCGGGGTTTGCGGTCTTCACCCGTGAGCGTTCAGGCGTGCGGAGCCTGCCCGGTGTGGGATGAGCCTCTGGGATTTAAACACCCAGCCGGGGAGCGTTGCTTGCTGTCGTAGGTTTTCCCTCTCGCAGAGCTCAGGGGTGCGCAGAGGAAAAGCGGCGTCTGAGGTGAAGGCGCTGCTGCGGACGCTTTAACGCGAGAAACTTTGTGTTCGGGAGGGCTTTGCTTTCTTATTTGTGATGCCTTAACCGTGCCTAGAGGTCAGAGCTTCCCTGGCAGCTGCCTTTACACGTGTGCAGTGCTGAGGCTGAACCTCTACCCGCCTGTAACAAATCTATCCTAAATCCCCCGGAGCACCCGGGACTCAAAAATAGCCTCGCTGGGCTTTTGAGAACTGAAAAGCAGTAGCTGTTTTAACTATCCCTAAAATTGAGTAAAAGGTACCATAATAAATAGTTTCTTATTTACTTAATGCAAACAGTGGCACATTTTTTAATCTCCGTAGCGTTCTTTTAAACAGACTGATGCAAATACAGTAGTTTCAAGTGGGCTTATTCTCAAGAAGGTTGAATACGTTATTGTTGGGAACGGACTTGATCTCGGTGTAGTTACAGTAACAGATTTTGTTGAGTGGAAGGAGGTGAGAGGAAGTAAACACGTAAATTAAAAATATCCTGAAGTCGTCTTTGGAACGGTTGAGAGCTAAACTGAGCTGATGGGCAGAGAGGATTTTGCACTTGTCTGGTTGCGCTTCCTAGTGGCTTTTTGTGCCTGTTCCCATAAATGCTATTATGTAATGGTGCTTCTCTTGGCAGGAGTCTATTGTCACCGTAATTCCTGAGGTTTCTGGAGCAATGCAGCTTGTTCAGGAGTGTCAGTGGTCAGAACAATAGGAAGAAAAGTTCTTAAGAGGAGGTTTTAACCTCTTTAATTTTTCATGCGGTAGGACTAAGCTCAAGACATCTGGATCTCTTCCAGAGTATCTTTACTGACCTTCTGTTTGTTGTTCAGCTTGTCTTTCTCTTCTCCCAGGCTGTGCTATAGGTATCAGGCACCCGCTTGCATCCTGCATCAGAGCTAGGGAGACATTGCCTCTCTGCTTTAATAAGAACAATTTTTATACTTCTCTATTTTTTGTGGTTTTTTTTTTCCCCCTCTGAACAGAAGCAGAAGTGGTAAAGTTATTTTCAGAGCACTTAACTGTTGCTTAGAAAAAAATACTTGAGATAATGGGGAAAGGGGACTCTCCCAGTCTGCATCTCCAGTTAGAACTTGTCTGTATACATCAAAGGGAGGCAAAATGCCTAAGCAGAGAGAGAATTTGCATACTAAATGCCAGTGCTCTAAGGATCAGTGCTTTTGTGTCTGCAGTTTATCGTTGATTTCATCCACAGCCTCCTCTTAAGGTGTCTGTCATAAATCTCTTTGCAAGTCTGCCTCCTTTTCTTTTGCCACACTATTTTTCAGGCGTATATTTCAATGCAGAGAGAATAATTCTTTCCAGTATTGTAATGTGGTGGCCAGTTGTGGCACTGTCAGTTTTACGGGTCACACTGCTGTCTTTTTATATGTTGCATGTTGTTTCTGGTAGTGATTCCGTAAGCAAAACCTGGAGAAGTAAAACAACTTCTTCCCCCCTCCTTGTTCGGAGTTTCGTCTGCCCTCTTAAATTGTCTTGTCCTGTTATGTAAATGAGTGTTTTATGGACCACTAAAGAGGAGAGTACCACCTGAAAGCAGGAAGGTCTGTCTCTTTAAGGGGCCACTGGGATGAAGGAAATGTGCCTGAAAGACCTGCAACCTAATCTAACTAGCTTTTAAAATCGAAGATGATTGTTATCCCTTTGTGGTGTGCAGAGTAGCACATGGCAAGGGGACTCTTAGACAAGTCGTGATCAACACCCAGGTGCCCTCACGTTCCTACTTTAAAGGGATTTCTCAGTCCGCAGATGCTTCAATGAAGTTCGGGTCTGGGAAAGTACTGATCTGGAGGCTGAAATTTCCCAACCGCACTATTACTGTAGCAGGGACTTTAGTTCTGTCACCTTCTCTCCGCTTGTCATGCAAATTGGCCACCTGTGGTCTTTGAGGAGGGCCCAGTGTCCTTGAGTTGTTC
The DNA here is from genome assembly GCF_964199755.1 of Larus michahellis. Lineage (NCBI taxonomy): Eukaryota > Metazoa > Chordata > Aves > Charadriiformes > Laridae > Larus > Larus michahellis. Next base: position 53,418,465 of record NC_133899.1, on the reverse strand, counting down.
AGTCACCGTGTATCTGCTGAAACAGTTTCCAGGCAGTTATCAGCAGAGTTTATATTTAGTGCAGCATGTGAAGGTGGACTGAAATGGCTGCTTGAGCTCATGAGCTGCCTGGGGAGTCAGCGAGCAATGGTTACTGAAGTCACTAAATGTGTGTTCTGCCTGTAGTGTAGTGATTTTCATGGGATTAGTTCTGTCCTGTGATCATGGTTGTTTTCAGCTGTTTTATTCCTGTCTGGAGAATTGTTTCAGCGCTCAGTGAGAGCAGTCTGCAGTGGCCTTAACCTCAGCTGTGCAACCTCCTCGCTGCAGACTTGGGTTTCTGTGTCTGCGGCGGTTCCTGTTGCATCACTTCTGCTTTTTATCAGTGTATGTGCTCACACCACAGCTATCTACTGCTGTACCGCCCCGATACCTCTCTTGCTTGTTCTGCTTTCATGAGAAAACGGATGTAAGCTGCCGGCCTCTGTCAGTCCAGGAAGATTTGACACAGCACCCAGAGTCTGTGTCAGGCCACTGCTGTCTTTTTTTTTTTTTTTTTATTTCCCCTTTTGAAAGTTGCATCTCTTCTTGTTAACCTGAGATCCTCCCAGAGGAGCCCATTGCCTGCCGATACGTGCGTGAAAGGTCAGTAGCTTGAAAGTCTTGCTCCAGCGTTTCCCAGTCTGCATCCTGTTGTGCACTCTGCCTGGTACCGGGACTCCCCGCAGCTCCCCTGCCCCCTGAGCCACTTGTCGGCTGCTATAAGCAGCTGATCCCAGCTGATCAGGCTTAGCAGGGAGAGAAGGGATCTTTCACTGGCAGGGCTGGGCCCGCTTGCCTGAAAGATTCCGGGGGTGAGGCGGGGGGAGAGGTAGCAGGGATTGAATTCTGCTTTAGGAATATGTAAATAGAAACATGAAGGTGTTTCCTAGAACAGGAAAAACTTAACCCATACTCGCAAAGGTGCTTGTTCATAATGTGGTGTTGATTACAGTAGATTTCTCTTGCCAGAAATACAGTAGTCAGTAATTATGTTTATCTAGTTGTCATGACAAGCGTCATGTTTTTAGAAATGCCATCATACATGTTTAATCTCTGTTATGAAGCTGTTCTGGGTACAAATGGAATTACTTCAGATATAACGACTTAATCCCCAGCACAGAGAGTAGTAGTTAGGGACAGGTAGATGACTTTGATGAAGCACACTCTGTCTTTGCAAGTCCTTCTGTGTAATTCACCCAGCTTTGCTGTTGTGTAGTTATGTAGACGTTTTCCTTGACTCTGCTAGCAGACTCATTTGAGCAGCTGCAAAAATTCATTTTAAGTTTAACCAGTGGAAATGCTTCTTATAAATTTCAGGAAGTGGGCTTTTGTATGTAGCAAGAAATATTTTTGCCCACCACTGGTATGCTGTTTTTTTGTTACTGAGTAGTGGCAGCTAGTGCTCTCTCACAGGAAGCTTAGTGTTCTGGTGCAGCTTACTTTTTGATGCAGTCTGCAAACTGTGTATTTTCCGGCTGAAGCTAGTGATGCTAACAAGAGACCAGTAGAAGCCTGGCCTGTTGTTTGCTTGCTTATTTGTTTATTTTAAACTGATGATATTTATGTGTGATAATTGAAGACAGTTTATTGAGTAAGCTCACGCTGTCAAAGAGCTGCAGGGCCAGAAGTTAGAGGTCTAAAAGCCCCTACCTCTTTCCCACTGCTTCAGTTGTCCCCTTCCCCCAGCTTCTGGCTTTCGCTGACCCTGTGTGGAACAGCGGGCAGGCTCCGAAAGTGAAGTGTACACTGTGGACCTTCTCCACAGCACAAAGGATCGATGTGTCTCTTATGGCTCTGGTGATTCCCCGAGGGGAACTGCTCTCCTGGCAAATAGCCCACCCAGCAGTAAATTTGCATCCTGGTATAAGTGAGTGTGAAGTGGAATGGGTTGGTCATCACCTCTGCAGCAGTAACCTTGTAGGCAAGGTAAAGTACAGCTTTTGGAGCTGGTAGAGCAGGGTAAAGGGAAACTGGCTCCTGGAAGCACTTTTATGTGGAGAATGAAACACTGCGTCGTATTTGTGCTACAGACTAGAATGGCTTTCAGTCCAGCAGTGTAAACTCCCTTGCCTTGTAGATGCTTGAACTTTGCTAGGCTGAAATGTGCACCATTTTAACCTCACGCTCAGAAGTGAACCCATTTCAATACTCTTTGTCCATAGCTTCCTTAGCTTACACTTTAAAAGCTCCAGAACCATTTTGAAAACTTTAAAGCTGTTTACGTTTCCCCTCAACTCATTTTCCTACTGATTTGTAATTAAATATTGCTGTGGTTTGCTGCTGTTCCTGTTTTTTCCCTGCATTGGTTTAATGAGGTTTTGTAACAAAATGAGTGGGAACTGAAAGAATCTCTGATCAAAATTCCACTTGTTTGGGAATGAAGATAGGTAAGAAATTATGTTGGAGTATTGGATCTCTTTCTCTGGGACTCTTAAAGTAGCAAAAGTTTTAAGACGGAAATCCTGTTGATACATCAGTCTTGTTTAAAAAAAAAAAAAACCACCAAAAAAAACCCCCTGATCCCAACCCCCAAATTTCTGTAAGGGAGATTGAGAATGATGTTCTGCTGTATAAAAATATAGATCTTTCAATAGCTAAACTTGCAACTTGATTTTCAACAGTAGTTTTCAAAAGAAGCTTGCTTTGGAAGGAGCTGTAGTTTTTACGTGTAGTTTTAAATACATAGATTAGTGAAATGCTCGATTTGTCTCTGACCCATTTAAGATGTTTGGGATTTTTGTCTTCTTGGTAAATAACTTCTGGAAAGTCTGCAAGGAGTAGATACTAAAGCAGCCCACACTAATACAATTATATTGTGGGATGTGCCAGGATCTCCTTTGGGTATTGGAGCCCATTTGTGCCAATCACTCTCACAAGACATTTTATTTGTTAGAGTAGTAAGGTGCTCTAATGTTAATTAAAACTCCTTTAAATGCAGGGCAGGGGGAAGCTAAAGATGCTAACAGGGTATTCGTTGCTCTGTAATGAGCCAAAAAGCAAAAGAAGGCTGATATGCAGTAAAGAAGACTTAACAGTACTTTTTAATTCTCTGCAGTGTTGGGGATTCGTTATACAGAAACTCTCCCCAAAACAGCCTGTATCGGTTATCCTTCAGTGTTGGTGCACAGCCCGAGGAGAGTCCCTTCTGCACCAAAACACCAGCCTGGAATGGTGATTGACATCTCTGCTTTTCAAGAGAAGTGTCAAAATTACAGAGCATTGCTAAGAGCGTATGAAAGCTTCACTTCTCCATCTGCCGCTGCGTATGCCGCTGGTGACCCAGCAGCCATATGTGGGATCATCCTGAAAGCTTTGAACCCAGCTCCTCTCTGAGGGCCCCTCGCTCCTTTTGAAAGTGTAAAAAGGGCATGCAGCTTGTTTCAGGAGAGGGAGGCTCCTGTTTTCCCCTTAGGAAAATCTAGTAATACATCTTTATAAAGCTAAAGCATTATTGCAAAGAGCTGTGTGATCCTGAAATGCTGCAAACTGGTTCTGTCATGTGCAACAAGAATATGCTGGAGACTCATTGCAGGCTTTGCCCTGGCTTTGTGAGCAGGGGCTGTAAAACCATACAAGCCTACTAATGGAGATCCATTAAAAACTGCTTCATGGGTATGGGGAGCAAGGGTGTACAATCAGCGGTTGTGTCTTTTCATAAGCGTATGATTACTTGAGTTGAATGAGAGACATGAAGTGGAGTTCGCTAGGCTTACTTTTAATTTCATTAGCTGTGAGAACCTCCATCTCAAGTCTGTTCCTGGTTTGCTGTCTTGCAGGGCTTGCACACTTCTGAGACTCAAAAAGTTGAGATTTAAGTATGACAATGAAATGTTTAACAACAAAGGAGATCTTTAAGTGTGCTAGACAAAAATTCCTTTCAGCTGCACAGCTTTTACTTTCACTTTTGGATGACCAGTTTGCCCAGCTCTCTGTTGGTTGCTGTGCTTTGCTAAGTGGAGAAGGTTACCTTATTAATAGCAATCTTTTCTTTTTAAGTCTTGGAATTTTTAGTATTGATGCTGAGTTAAAAGGGTATGTGGGGGGATAAGAGATGATAAAACATACTGGTGTTTTTTTGGCACCATAGAAATAAATTTCCTTTCTCCTATGCTCGTTTGGGAAGTACACAGTATTTGTGATCACTAGATTTTTATTTGTAGAAGTGCATGTGTGTATCCAACAACTGGACTTGATACAGTTCTAATAGGTGTATTTCAGGTCACTTCTCAGAAGTTTCTGTCCCATTGAAAAAAAAAAAATTAACAAAGCTTGAGTGCTGCTGAAAAATGTTTTCAGTAACACTCTGCTATGCTTGAAACTGTGGTCCGTTCTCTTATACTTGAGATTTTTAAATGGAATGTGTGAGGGTAGTTTTGAATATTCTTTGTTTTTGAGTAATTTGTGCAGTATATATCAAACCCAGATCTGGATTTTGTGGGTAATGTCTGTGCCTGAGGCATAGCTGTGTGCCTGTGTCCTAAAAACATAATAGAGCTGCTTCTGCCCCTCAGCCTTCTAGCTCTTTCATGTGACAGTGCCATTCTTATCCCCTATGTACTCACAGCTAATACTTAGTTTTTTGTGCATTCCTAGGTGTGTGAATCAACCTATCGCCACTGAATCATCACTTTAATCATACTAACTTGACAACCATTGTATGCCAGCTTGTGTCAACACCAGGTAAGATGAAAGCTAGGGCTGTTACTTTATTTTTCCTGACTCTTTGCTTTTTAAACCTGCATTTTGTCCAAATGCCATGACTCTCCTGTAGACTAAAGTCAGAATGTGCTGCCTTCCATATTCTCTTCCTGCAGCGAGACAGCTGCTTACTGTTAGCATTACTTCCTGTTTTGAAAGCTAGTGTTCTAAAACGTTCTTAGGGTCTGACTCTTTTTGTAACGATGCCTTAGCCTTTTTCCTGACACCTCTGTTAACCTGGGTTTACAAGCTGTTTTTTCCCTTGTATTCTTCACACCCTTATTGTTGCCTCATTTTGCTGTAGAAACTGATGAAGTCCTGAGTTAAGCATGCACGATAAGCCACCTGTACTATCTGACTTTTTCCTCTTGAACAGAAAATAGTTTTTGTATTGTTTGGATTTTTTTTTTCCATACCTACTCTCAAATGTTACCTTTGAAAACCTATCACAGAAGGATCTTACTTGTGTACTTTATGTTTTAGTGGTAAGAAACTACCTGGATATGTCTTTCAGAGAACTAAACATAAAGCTGTTTTTTGGACTTCACCCTTTTATCCCCCTTTAGAGAAGGGAAGGAGATTGGGGGGCGGGAGAGGGGTGGGAAGGAAATCCCTCTAATGCTTTCAACAAGGTTATTATCCAGTACTCCAGAGGAGTCCTAGTGCTGACAAACTAATGTGAGCCTTTGTTCTGATGCTAATCGGAATAGGGATAATTCCTCTGACTACACCCTCTTCCCCTCAGATCCCTCTAGCAGAGATAAGGCATTAAGCTCCTTTGCTACCACTCTTCTTGCTGTGCTGGCCTGTTGTCCTTGTTTCCTGCAACTGCTACCTTGAGCGCAAAGGCTTGAGTTTTGAGGAGGTCTCATTAGGAGTGCTCATCTAAATCTTTTGAGATTTTTTAGGTGCTCCTGAGTGGTACTTGTACATTTCAGTTAAATAGTTATCTTCGTGAATATGTGTGTGTTGATTTTTTTTTTGTATTATTAAATAAGAAAGTAACTTTTTGTTGATTCAAAACACATTGAACTTTAATGTAGTGGTATCTTTTGTTACATGTTGGGACACGTAACTGAAAGAATGCAAGTCGGCATATAGCTGAAACTTAGAGGTATTTTTCCTTTTGTCTCTTCTTTCCTCCTTCCTTGGCCAGAGCAAGCAAATACTGTTTCTCAAATGCTTTTAAATACCCTTCAAAAGACTGATTTATGGTCACTAGTTGAAAAAGCTCTGTAAGTTTTTTAGGATGAATGTGTATGCAGCCTATATATTGTTTTGGTTTACGCCAATGATATGCACCCAGGCTAAAGACGAACTGCACACCAGTGGAGAGAGGAAGCCTAGGCATGTAGTGAAATAAGACTTTGCATATAATATAACACAAAAAACAACTCATTAAAATGATGTCTCTTCACTAAATCTTATTTGTGGCTGTGGGGAAAGGGTTGGGGGTGGTGGTGAAGATACTGGTCAGGTCTGATGTGAAATGATCGCATCAGACAAATATGTTAAAAAATGTAGATCAAAAAGTGAAGGGGAGAAGTGTACAGAGTCAGCCTCTTTAGCCTTTCCTTGGCAGTATGAAGCTGATGAGAAGTTCATCCTTGTGTTTCTAAAAGCAGATCTCCTAGTATAGCTCTTCAGTTTGTGATAGTGGGTTCTCTGAGGATAGTGGGTGGCAATCCTCTGTGGATAATCTGTCCTGAGCCTGGCTGAGCTGGCCTTCTGGTGAATTTGTAAGGGAGTTTGCTGTCTTTCACTAGAGGCTGTTCTCTCCGCAGGATGGTTTGAGACCCTCTTTAGTATCAGTACAGGACAGAGGGACAGGAAGGATTTAGGCAAGTTAAAGAACTTCCCTAGAAGACAGACATTGAGTGTATCTGCACAGCTAGCATCTGTGTATCAACACAATAGTCTCATGGTGTTTCATTTTGTCAGAGAGTGTTTTTTCCTAATGCAGAATTGGAAAAGGCCTTAGTAATGGTATAAAAATCTGATGTCTTTGGAACTGCATAATTTTTGGCTATGTAGACATAATGTCTAGATGAGCTGAGCTCAAAAAAGCGTGTAGGGAGAGGAGGGAGAAAGGCTTCATCAGAAGATGCCTATCTGAGGAGACTGATTTAAAGTGTTTGGAGCAGGGGTTGCAGAGCTGAATCTTACCTTTTTGCCTAGTGACTGTGCACAGGTGGGGAGTGCGTGTCACAAAGGCTGTCCAGCGTGGCTTCCTGATGTGAATGTGTATGGAAGCATTATCTGTGAGAAGAGGTTTATGAGCACTTCCAAACAGCAATTGTTTTTTAAGGTTGATTATGTTGGCAGTATCATGAAGAGACATCACTAATAGATGCAGTGTGAAACATTTTATGTGGGTAAAATTATGGGCTAGGCATAACTGCCTTTGCCTAGCATAATCAACCCAACAGTTGTTAAATCCCAGGAAATGCACATTTTCAGGGTGGTGATTGCTTTTATGACCTGAAAATAAAAACTGGAAGGCGTATGCGTTGTTGGTTTTCTTTTCTTTACTCTTGATTAGCATATGCAGGGTACTTCCTGCAAATGAGTGCCCGGTACTTAGACTTATTCATATTCTATCATTTTGCAACATCCTGTTCATCTTCTATGATTTGAAACAATTATCCTGAAATGCTGTGTGTGTGTATGAGAGAGAGAAAGATCGCAGAGAAGTTGCAGCACGGAACACAGGATTCCTCTCCCCCATTATTTTTATCCTGTGAAGTGAGAACAGAAGGAGGATAGCAGAAGCATTTCTGAACAGCTCCTGTGCAAAGCTACGTGTAAGGCCTTGAATGCTCTCTAACCTGCGCTTTTTCGTCTGTTCCCCTCTTGTCTGCCTGAACCATTTGTAACGTGGAAAGCCTAAAACACAAGTGTTTCTAACAGTGGTGTCCGCTCTGGGATCGGACAGCGTTCACCTGCATCCTTTCATATGTATTTGGGTTTCTCCTTTATGTATATTTTGACTTGGGGTTTTTTTTGTGTCCAGGTTAGTATTTCCTTTTTAAGTGGTGTGCTGTAGCATGAAAATCTAGGGGCATATGGCATTGTTGGTATTAAAAATAAAGGAAACAGTAAAGAATATTAAATATTGATCTCTCTTTCTCACCAAATATTTTGCTTCTGCTCCACTGATAGGCGGTCAGAGGGAACTTTCTCTGCATGTTTCTTTATGTATGAACTGAGGGTTTGGATTCTAGATGAGAGTGGGTTGGGTTTTTAGTGGATTTTTTTGGTATTTATTTTAATGTAACTTGAAGACCAGCTTAACCCTTGTGACTGTCTGGTTTAATCTCTGGTAGAGAGGAAGGAAGACGAGTTTTCAGTGGCCGTCATATCCTGGAGACAGTATATTGTTCTATTTAAGCTGTGATGATCGCTTCTTACCACCTCCTCCCCGCTTCCCCCCTAACATTTTGTGGAACAGGCACTTCTTGGTTTTAATTTTTCATGTGTATTTACTCCTTATTGTGAAGCTAGGTTTTTTAATTAGCATAGATTAGTCATCAACTAACACATAGCAAAAAGGCTCTTTGACTTTTGATGTGACAAATAACTTGCTGCGTGTGAGGTTGGGAAGAAGATTTTCCCCATAGTCTTGTGCTCCCTGGATGATTCCCTGCTGGCTCTGTTACCTTAACAGAGTTGTGTTTACATGTAGAGCTTAGCATCTTGGGGAGTGCTTGGGTCAAACTAGCTCGTGATCAGTTATCTCACCTAACCTTGGAGTGGCAGGTTGGAACCCAGCATTGCCTGTGGGTGCTATTTTCCCTCTGACTGTAGTAGGGATCAGGCTCAGACCATATGCTCCTTAAACAGGAGTTGCAGTGAGGTAAGCTGGTTTCATGTGGGATGTATAGATTGAGGTACTTCTCCTTTATGAGGATGGGTCCTTCAGACGAAAATGAAGGCATGCGGGGGGAATAGGTGTTGCCAATGTCCTTACTGTGGCTATCCAAGGAAATTGACATTATAGCTGGTCTACCATCTCACTTGCTGGAATCCTCTCTTCTTGTTGCCTCTCCAACACAAAGGGCTTGGCAGTTTGTGACAGAAAGCAAACTTCTCTAGTTCAGCAAATCTGTTGTAAGAGTCCCAAGAAAGGACAATCATTTGTAATGGGCATCAGAGCTATTGATGTGTAACTTACTTTTGGGGCAGCAACTCCCCTCTGTGTTGGAAGAGTGGTAGTTTTATGGCAGTGAGAGCCTGGAATGTACTCATGAATGTGAAATACTCCTCTGAAAAACAGCTTGCTCCAGAAAATCTCCTGTTTAAGAGGTATGGCACCTGAAGAGAGGCCTGTTGCAGAATAAGTTGAAATCTGTCAGTGCCTCTTTTTTGTTTTAAATGATTAACAGGAAATACCTAGATTCTTCAGAAGAACTTGGGCGTGTTTTTTGTTTGTTTGGGTTTGGTTTTTTTTGTTAACTAAAACCAGGCTGCTCTGCATAATGTATGAGACAGCAAAGGCAGGTGAGAAAGGAGATGCGTATTGTACTTGTGAAACTTTTGAAAGGGCCTGAACTTGGAAGGTTTGAGACACTAAATGTTAACAGTTAGCATTAATAGCTCCTGACCTCTAGCAACATGGCTGAGAAAAGTCTGCATTGCTCCTTGTAAGTAGATCTGCTTGGTTAATCCAACCTAGGCAATTCTACGAGTCTGTCTGTGTACCTGTGCCTGGTCTTTTCCACCATCTCCAATGGTGTACTGGTGCGTTGGTTGATGCTGACTGAAGAGGAGGACTTGAGTCAGAAATACTGCTTCTTACAGAATGATGCACATGCTGCAGCCTCTCCAAGCATTGCTCCAGACAAGCCTTACTGAATTTGAGATACATGATAAGATTTTTATTTAATTTTTTTCCTCCGAGGTACTTGGTTGCAAGCAACCATATTTCTTAAAGCAAGCTGGTATTTTATAGTCCTCTTGCGCTGTGCATTTAATTGCTGCATAACTGATTCCTGCTGTCTCAAGCGTACATTGATTTTTCTTTTTTTATGCCAACTGTTTAACAGGTTCCCAGTACGTAGGGGAATTTTGCACCCTCTTTTACTTAAAGTAGTACTTTGAACTTGGAATTGTTGAGGGATATTATTCATCTTAGACAATACAGTATTGTGTCTTAACAAGGGTGTGTGCCTATCCTAAATTCTGTGAATATATAGCTGGGCACTGTCTAGCTGCTCAGAGAAGTTCAAGGCAACACTTTCTTCCCTTCCAGCACCTCACGCTGGGTGCTCAATTTCATTAATCTCCACAAGTGGTGAATTTTATAGGATGGATGCAGTAAATGGTGCAGAAGGGTGTTGGTTTTTTTTTGTCTTCCAAGACATGAAGATCAATAATAAATGTAAAATCAGTAAATTCTGTCTAGATTTTTTTTTTTCCCCTCTAGGACTTAATGATTATCTTAGCCTTTCTTGTCTTTGAGGTCTTCTCTGTCTCCTTTTTGGCTGTGGAGCCAAAAATGTTGTACGTGATGATGGTAGAATTTGCTTAAGTGTAGAAGGAAGCCTGTTTTTCAAGTTGAAGCCAATTTTTGGAGGTAGGTGAGGTTAAGGAGGAGCCAATAAGGTATTTTAAGCAGGCTTTTTGAAGCTAGCTTAGCTCATTAGTTATACTGGGATGAGCCCATGAATTCAGTAGAGTTATTTCAGGCTTGCACTGTGAGGGTGGTTGCGGTTACACCCTCTGCACCTGATGTTTGAAAGACTGCTGTGGAGATCCTCTGCCCTTTCTGGAGAAGGGACGGAAAGTAAGAAGAATATTGCAAACACAGTATGTAGAATCCCTTGGTGAGTCTGACGCTGTGCCTGCTACCCAGGAATTAGATTCTGAGAAAAGTATTTGACTTAGACTGCCTAGGAGAAGAGAGACTGACAGCTCTGGAGGCTGAGGCTCTATTAGCCTCTAAGAACAAAATCAGGAGAGGTTGAGAAAGGTGATTAGAGTAGGCAGCGTTAATGCAAGCTTTGTATAGTGCTGTGAATGTTGTGGTGTTGTTGCCTGGGCTTCTCTACATGCTTCCTGCCTATCAAAGCCTCTAGCATCTGCAGGAAATGGAGCAGTGAGCTAGATGAATTCATTTTGATCACATGTGAATTCTTGCACACTAATATATGTGTTAATCTTTGAGGGTAGATCAGTTTCCTTAGCTATGTATCTGTCTGTAGTTGAAATGTAATCTATGGTGTGCTAGGCAGTGCTCTCAGCTGAGGACACAAATCACAGCTAAAGGCCAGTAGCACGCTGTGAAAGAAGGTAGGAAAAATGAAAATACAGAAAAATATAATTACTTAAAACTGAACTAGGCTGTTTCTTTTATGTGAAGCTACTCCTAGGAAGGTGATGATCTGTGTATGTTTGGAAGACAAACCTCTCAGCAATCTACCAGTCTCCTGGTGTCCAGGAACTAGTTCGGGGAAGAGATGATGTCGTTTAGCTTCCTGGTGAGAAGGAATAGCTTTGGTTGTAAAGTCAGAGCAATAAGGGTTGGACCTCTGGAGCTGCTATGGACCCAACCTCCTGCTCAGAGCAGACACTTGGATTGTGTAGATCTGGATACAAGGGATAGGTCTGGATGTCTTTTGTGACGGTTTGGGCTATAGGAAGTAGGTGAGTGTCCCTTATGGGACCTTCCCTCAAGGGACATGCTGAGCTTGGTTCCCAACTAGTGAAATCACTGCTATTAGCTGCAGAACAACAGGAGGCTCAGAAGAGGATTGCAAAGGCTTCTCTGTTTAAATACACATGTTTAAGTGATATTCATTTGGCTCCTGGGGTCTGAGCTTTGACACTCTTTATTATTATTTCTGTCTTTGAAGGATCTAGATCTGGGAAGAAGTGGTAAGAGGTTGTAGGTGTCCTCTCAAGAGAAGTTGTTGCATTTGTTTAACATAGAGAGAAGGAAGATTTCTTGTCTTGTATAAAGCAAAAACGTATTTTACTGCCCAGATGTGACAACCTCTCTCCCTCCCTTCCCACCCTCCTTCACCCTCTGATGAAAGCATGTATTCCAGGACATACGTGTCTTGGAATAGATAAAATATTTCCATCCTTACAAACATGATGTTTTCAAATACCACTGCAGTCTGTCATGCTGTCAATACTACATCCTGGGGTTAGGGGTGTAATGATTTGGCCATAGTCTTTTGCCTTTAGGCTGTGTTTGGCAAAAGAAGTTTTAAGTAAATTCAATACAGTTTACTTTGTGTTGGTATTAAAAGCTTAAACCCCATTTTTTTTCCTTGGTATTTTTGTGGAGAAGACATTGCTGGGGTGAGATTTGCAGTTGGATAACTTGGCTGTGTTTTATAGGTAGCCCTCTTTAACACAGGATGAGCTTCTCTGATGTCTTCTGGAATAAGAGCAGCTACAATACAGAAGCAAAATCTCAAGTAAAAATATATGCAGATTTACTTCTGCAATAATGGCCATTTCCAGTGTAATAGCACGTAACACGTGGCTGCTGCATGCCTTGCACTGTGCTGTGTGACTTCATTATGTTGTGGTTTTCCCAATGTGTGGCTGTAAGGTTGCCAAGCTTTCAGCTGCTGGTGTAGGGTTGTGCCAGCCATGCCTGGCATAGGAGGAGTGGTGACTTTGTACATGTGTGGGGCATGGGCGGCTGCAGGGAGGATGAGAGTTTATGTGCTGCATGGGGCGGGTTGGCAAGCCTCGGCAATACTGTAGCTGGACACAGAAGTCTTTATTTGTTTAGTCATTTGGTCTCAGGTTAAGTGACAAACTTGGGAATGCAGGGCTGCTACCTGGCCTGGAAAGAAAAACAAAGTCTTAATGCGGAAATGCTGTTCTCGGTTGGAAAACATTAAGATAGAAAGCAGCAGCGAGGGGTCTCTGCTGCTGCCACTGAGCCAGTGATGGCCTCTGGAGTGGCTTGCTCTGCATTTCTTGGTCTTGCAGACTTTGGAGGTGCACATTTTGCTGTAGTGGGCACTAAATAAACCACTTGATTTATCTAGAATGCAAACACGCAACAATAGCTATACCACAGAGGAAGATTTGTATGAATCTGTGTTGAACAAAAACCCAAGATACTTTGTCCTGTTTTTGTGGTTTGTTTTTTTTGGTTTTTTTTTTTTTTTTTGGCTTAAAATAGCAAGTGTCTAAGTTTGAGGGTGTGCTTGTCTTTGTTCTGAAGGAAGGCGAATTTAGGGATCTCTTCCCACAGTAGCACTGAGCTAGACCTTATCTCATTTTGCATCAAATGGAAGTGCTTCCTTGTCATGCTTCATTGGGCAGGAGAGCTCAAATACGTGGTGTTCAGAAAACAAAAAAGTCCTGTTGCTCTGGGGTTTCTGAACACCTAATGAGCAGTGACTACTTAAAGGGACTTGGTCAACTGGGAAATTCTACCTTTGAAAAATTTCTCTACATCTGTTCATGTAAGATCATGAAAGAGTTTGGAGGGTGAAATGTTACTTTCTCCTTTCAGATCATGGTGTGCCCATTGACATAGGTGTGGTCATTTTGATATCCCACAGAATAAATCTGCTCCTCCCAGGGTCGAAGGCTTGCTATGCTTCTGTTTTTCTTCTCTGCGCTGCATGAGGTAATAAGCAACTGAGCTATCATGAGTCGAAAGTTCAGACCGTGGCAGAGCGGCTTGGAAGCATCTCTAATACCTGAAGTTCCTTTTAATTTACAGAGGAAGAAAAAAAATCCTTTAATTACTGGATAGATGACAAATATGAGGATCAAAGTGAGACTTTTGAGGCAAAGCTTAACTACTTATAAGCCAGAAGTAATCGTGGCTCTCCTTGCTAATGAAGTTTAATGTTGGAACTACAGAGCTGAGAAGGCAGACTTCGGAAAAGACAATGTGAAAGACTTTTTTTTTTTTTTTTTTTTTGTCTGCCCTGTGAAATACCAGCCTTTGCCCCTTGTGCTCTGCAGAGGATAAGGAGGCCAGGTGCCATGTGAAGGGTCATTTTGGCCACTATCACTTCCTGCAGTCCTGTGTGCTTGTATTGGGATCACCCACAAAACTGCTGGTCTGCTCTAACATTTTCTCTTCAGGCTTCCACTACTTCATGCCCCAGAGTGTAAAGGGGTCACCACATCCAGCTCTGGGTTCAGGTGATCCTAAAACGGATAGGGTGTCGCAAGTTCCACACAGGAAAAAAATGGTTTTGTTTGTCTCCACAAAATCACCTTTTCTGAAAACAGTAGCAAGGTTGCTGTGGTTTGATCACAGTTAGCCACAAGCAGAGTAAATGATAGTAGACAAAAAGGAGCCTAGAAATGTTTGCTATGGAAGTCCATATTTAATCTCTCCCAGTGGCCTTTGACTTGCTTAAAGCTCTGCTACAACCTTTCTGATTTCCAAGACTATTGATTGCCCCCCATATCTGAAAATGCATTTAATTGTGTGATGCATTTAATTGTGTGATGCTTTTGCTGGCAGTAGGTCTTCCTTTTCACATGGAAGAGATGTAGGCTATAGACCTTGGTAGAAATTGATTAGGAGTAACGTGTGGTGGCATGGAAAAATCTTATATGACAATAACACAAGCCATGTGCAGAAGTCTGACTTGCAGAAGGCTTTAAAGTCAGAAGCCTGCACCCAGCTTTCAGCTTCCATAGGAGGTTACTACCCCACACAAGTGCACTGTTGCTGCTGCTCTCTGGTGCAAAGTGTATCCTTTTCTAGTAGGATCATCAGTAAATGAAATAAGTAAGGAGGGCAAAACATGGAATAAAATGACACTTCATTCTACAAACTTATCATCAAAAGCTGGCTTTTACAGACATGAAGATGAAGTTCCTGGTCTTAAGATGAGTCTGCTAGCCACGTTTCTCAGTGGCTAAAATTCAGATATTGCATCTCTTTTTCCCTCTGGCACTTTCTATCTGTGAGGTTGTTAACCAGATAGTTGCTGTCAGTGTCTCTTCTGTGCTGCATTACTGCTTGTGAGGAGGCTGAAAAAGCCTTGCTGTCTCAGCAGCGGACTTGAAGTCCACATGAGAGCTGTACAGCAGGTACCTGGGAGACTACCTTTTTGACATCCTGTAAGCAAATACTTGGCTCTGATGGAGACCCTTATGGATTGCTCTTTATGTGGGAATGTTCAACTCTGGATTTCTTGCCCGAATTCCCTTCCATGGGGAGAGAGTGAATACAAAGTGAGATGTGTGGGTCGGGGCAATAATATACCTGGACTCAGACTGGAGTGTTTTAGAGGGATGGAGAGGGGAGACTGGGACATGTTGTAACCTGGATGGATGGATCTGGGAAGTAACGCTGGCACTAGTTAATCTGGCCTGTCATTTTTCCATTTTATTTACTCCTGGCACTTGATTGTCAGAGCAGGCTTTTATACTGTGTTCTCTTTGTGGCTTAGGCTGCTCAGCACTGCTGCAAAATCCTTCTAATCCTTTTTGCCATCCGTCTTTTGCAACGAAAACTCAATTGACAAAGTGAATACTTGAATTTCAGAGAGCAAGTGGGGATTCAGGTTTGGGAAGAATGAAGAATCAGCAAATATGGCAAGACCTTGTTGGGACTGAGGGACTCTTACAATAGGTGAATTAACGTGTGCGCTATACCTTGACAGCTGTTGAGGGACTTTGCTAGTACCAAGGATCTTATCTCCTTCCACAAGACTTTTGCAACTAAATGATACCCACAAACAGGTGCTCAAATAGAAAAAGACCTTATTGATCTGTTTTTTTAAGAGATAATGAGGATGCATTAAGATTGTTCCTTTTGACTTCATCCAGTATTAAAACTTTGCTGTGTGGCAGACCTGCACGTGGGATAGCACTGCTGAAGTAGAAACTTTCTCAGCTAGCGTGCCTGTGTTCTGCAGGATATTAGAAAGCATTGCTGCCATGTGTCTGGCCTCACATTTGTTGAAGAAAGATGTGTTCTTGGGTGCTCTGATCTGAACCAACTGTGTTCGCTGCAATTCTGGGCAGCGCTTTCAGTAATCGAAGATGGCTTCAGGATAGCGGTTGAGATTTACATGGTTACTGCTGCCAAATGCCTCATAGCTCCAGACTGTTACTGTAATCTGCTGGGGACAAAACTGGCCTTTCAGCGTTGCAACTCTGACTGGGCTGTGGATTACCAGGCTTGTGTTAGGGCAAAGCAAAATTCCTACAGGAGCGTTCTCATCCTCCTCATTCTGGCGTCCTGTCATGAAAAGTGCTCTGAGCTTGACTGTCCAGGCCAAAATACTGGCAGTACCAGTTCTTCAGAAAGCCGAATCTGGACTGGGGGTGATGGGGCTGGAACGGTGGAAGGGGAACAGGCATTTTCTCTCTTGCCTTGGAAGGAGTGAACTATTACTTTTGCTTTTAAATATGAATGAACTCATTCTCCATACTTCAGTTACTGACCATATGGTATTCCTGGTAAAAGTAGCAGATGTTCCTCTCTTGCTGTGTTTTGCTTTGTTACACAAATTATCTTTGTTTTCTTTCTACCCTGTCTGCAATGGACTGTAATAGTGTTTGGCTCCAGTGTATCAGGTTATTGCCCTGAACTTTTAAATGTGCATTTACAAATAAGGCAGGGACTGCATAAAATGTTGCTTGGGTTGTTGATCTGATGCATGTGTGTATATAGGTGGTAACTGAACCCTGCATTCTGGGTCAGTATGCTCATCTGAATTGCTTCTACTTCTGTTTCACTGTTGCTTATGGCCTCTGCACTTTGTTCTTCAACATAAAATAGAACGTTCCACCCCACCTTCTTTGTGATAGTTTGGTTTGAATTTGCTAGTGAATGCAATTTCTTTGCAAATCTGCATCCCTGTATCCCAGAGCAGTGTTGTTCTAGTGAGAGAATGGGGATATTTTTGCACATAAGTAGTTGTTTTTTGTATGTTCCCTGCCAGTATAGTTGTTCGTCCTCTTGTGTACTCATGAGCTGCTGTTCCAGTTTAGTAAGGGAGACTAGGCTTGTGGTGGTGGACTGCAGCAGACAAAAATGTCTATGAGTGCTAGATAGACTATGGCATGCCCCAGTCAGGATTGAAAGGGTTGCACCCACAAAGAGTTGTTCTCTGTTGTGTCTTTATTTGGATGGGATATAAAACACTTCGCACAACACTATGAGAAACTGGTCCTTGCTGGTGAAAATGACTCAGCTCTTCATAAATCTCATAGTGTGTATTCTTAGGAACCCTCATGTGGAAAGGGGCACATTGCTTTGCTGCTGGAGGTCTGTTGCCCTAAGGCTGTGTCAGAGGCTGGCTGAGCCTGCACTGCCGCCCTGATCTGCATGTAGTCTATCGCACGTGCAGCTGAACAGGCCGGGTTATGAATGGAGTCTTTCTGCGAGCTTCTTGTCTGGGTGTAGATAGACAGCTCCTTCCCCTTTGCCTGTTAATCTGGCCATGGTCAAAACTTCTTTCTTTCCCCTATCCAGAGACCCTACCTGCTAGTCTTCTGTGTAAAGATAAGCATGTGTCAGTATTGATGTATTTACTAAGGGCGTCAAAGCGTCAAACAAAAGAATGTGGTTGTACGTTTTTTTAAAGATTTCTGGAACGGGGAGGAAGATTTGTAGTTCATATCAAGGAAACGGCTATGCTTTAACAAAAAGACTTCATCATTCAGTGAGGTATATGGTGATGGGATTGCTTAAGGTGAAACAAATATTAGTTTTGTCTTTCCTTTTTGAGAGAATGCAGATACCAGCTTTCTCCATATATAAATGGCTGTGGAACAGTTCAAAGTGTGTGTGGGTGTTTGTGCTCACTGTTTAAGCGATACTGAGAAGAGGCACTAGCATGTGTCTTGTAACCAGTCTGTTGATGTGTTGTCTCTTGCTTTACTTTGGAAGGCTTGGATGTCAGTGGCATGGGTCTAGTGCCCTTTGGGGAAAGCATGAGCCTCTAGAGGAGGGATTCTTTCTGTCTTTATGGTGAAGGAAGCAGAGGTGGGGAGGTGGTTATCTCAGGGTCCGAGGGGTTTGCCTCAGACCATGCACTAAAGAAAGATGCAGTACAGAACTGCCCTTCCTGTCTGTGCTCAGAAACCACTAGTTCTTTCTGGAAGACTCATGTCTGGGTGCTCTTAGGCCGTCTGTTTTCTGTTTGAGCTGTAAGTCACCTCTGATGGTGTGTTTGTACAGTGCTGCTTAGCATGTGAGGGCTTGTAGTTGCTATATTCAGTGAGACGAGGTGGTCTTGCAGGCACCTTTGACTGCAAAATACTGTAACTTGCATGTAGTTCTGAATTTAATGTGGCCCCTTGGCAGAGCCAGTCAATGGGCCACGCTGTTTTAAACATCTGCTGGTGTGGGAGACTGAAACCTAGAGGACTGTTTGAGGGAGGAAGTGTGTGTTTGATGATGTTGGGATTAATGGTAGAGTTATTCAGTTATGACAGATTGCTCTAAGTCTTTAATGCTCCTCTTAGTAGAAGACAAAACCACAGGAGTGAAACCTGCTGATAGCTGTGTTTGGGAGCAGGCTCGGGTTCCCTGAGAATCCTACTGGAGCCAGTTACAAGCATGCAAGGAGGCAGTGATTTCATCTTTGTCCTTAATCAGAAGAGGAACAACTGCACAGGAGGTGGTGAAATGCAAGGAAAGGCCAGATAAATGCTAAGATATCAAGAACAGAAAGAGATCTCTTCTTAATGTTTTTGTTTGTATTACAAAAGTTATCACAGTCTTTGAGGTGCTGCAAGAATGTACACCCTTTGAACAAAAAAAAAAAAAGAAAAGCTTAAACTCAGATGGAAAAGATCAGTGTTCAAGATAACTGGACATGTTATGTAGTGAACCTGTGTTCTCTGTCCCACTGCTCTCTGTAGTTTACTCACCACTGCCATTGCAGCACCCCATTGTCTGTGCTGCGGGCACGCTTTGGCTTAGTATCAAGCTTTGAAAGATATGTGCAGCAGCAGCTCTTGATCCCAGCCAAGGAGGGGGCGTATGCTTGTACATAGGTTCTGTCTCTTAAGGAGGCATGACTAAATTGGGGAAAAGTTTAAAAACAAAACAAAACCCAGAAACAAACCAAAAAACACTCCCACTCCCATCCCCCCAAAAAAATCCAAACCAAAACCCCCAGCACAAAACCTGCACACTTTCTGAAAGTACATTTGGCAGGGGAGAGGAGCCAGTTTGCTTCTTTTTCCCTGGAGCAGGAGATTCCTGTGTTCCTAGTTGTGGTTGTTTAGAGAAGCCTGATGCAGGTATCTGTAGGGTGGCGATAACCCCTTACATGAAGGAACATAGTCTCCATTACCAGTATGCAGCTCATCTCTGCACTGAGCTCCAAGAAGTCAGAGCACAGCTCAGCCCTTGCTGAGGGACTGGTGTGCCCGCACAAGTCTCGCTAGATGGCTAATGCTGCCACCTGACAGGACCTTTGCAAAATGCAGAGTAACTGCCCTCAAAACCTTACAAACTCATTCCTATATGCCCAGGGGCAATTTTTTTCAGTCATGGGAAGTCCTGCAGACATTGTTAATGAGTTCAGCTGAGGAAATAGCACAAGGAACTGTGGGAGAGGGAAGGCTCGCTCTTGCGTGCAAAGCGTGAACTGGAGTGTGTGCAGAGTGGGTAAGGAGGTGTGGTAGTAATCTTAAGAAGGAATGAAAGGGAAATGAAAGCAGAGGTGAAGCTGTGTTAAGACTTGAAAATGAGGGGAAAGAGCTGGGAACTGGAGAGGGAGAGCCATTGGCAAGGAAAGTCTTAGTCTTTATGCCTTTCATAAATCTGGTTTTATAAATCAGTAAGTATCAAGCTCGTGTCAGTGACTGTAGCTACAAAATTAAAAAGGGAGTTAAATATTTACTGATAAGAACTTGAGGGAAGCCTGTTCCCAAGCGGTTTTCCTCTTTGATTATTCCTTCTGAGCCAAATTATTGGCATGTTCTGGGACAGAAATAGCTCATGTATCTGAGTGACCTTTTAATTTCCTTTTCAATCTTCTGAATCCACTGTAATGAACAAAGAAAGCATTAAGAAGAGGCGTGGTGCAGATTTCACTGCATGTTTGCAGTAGACCAAATAGCTCTGGATTTCTTTGGGTGTTATATAGCAAGAACCTGCTGTGAGAAGGGAGTCTCAGGGAACCAGTCGTGGTTCAGATTAAAGAGGTGGCTTCTCTCCATGTGATGGTAGCTCTTGATACCTTTGTAGCAATGGTCTCTTTTGTTCTGTGTTTGTGCAGCACCTAGCACAGTGTGGTCTGATTCCTAGGCTCTGATTTCTGCCTCCGTTTGCCCAGCAAATGCTAATGAGGGAAGAAGTGCTTGTGAAGGGCTGTTTTTTGCCTAGTCTTATACCTGTCAGAAGCAAAAGTTTATCCTTTGGCATATGACTCAGGTTTCCTGCCTGCATCTCTTCCCTTGCAGTGACTTCTGTAGTGAGTCACAATAACTAGCTGTAATGTATAAAAAAAGGATGTTAAAAAGCATATGCTAAAGAGAAGGGGATAAGAAATGACGTTTCCCCCAAGAGGCTTTCTTTGGGTGATGGGATGAGGGAGGTGCATGCAGCGGAGGAAGAAGCAGTACGGAGATCAGTGCATTTTTTATTGCAAAGCATGTTAAGATCCCACAACTAAAATCTGATCTAACCTTTGCTTCCTGTGTTTTACAAGAAATGTTTTCCATGTAAGGCACAGGAGAGCCTGCTGTAAGGAAGCACGTGGCTGTCATTTATTTCAGAAAATGTGCCTTAGCATTCAAACATAAGAAAACAGACCAGATAGACCTGTGGTAGATGCAACCTTTATTGCCCACGTTTGTGCTATTTAAAGACTAGTCTTCTCCAGCTTGATTATAGTGAAATAACAGCCTTGCCTAAAGTCTGCTAGCTACGTGTAGGTGAGGAGAGTAAGCCAAGTGTCACTAGGGGTAGGCCTGACATTTCTCAAGTCAACATAATTGTATTATCCAGCTGATAGTAAGCTGAAACCCTTTCAGAAGGCTTCTAGAGCTTAGGTTTGGGTGTTGGTAAACGATTTCTTATGCAGGACGCCTATACAAAGCAGCCTGCAGTTCAGGTGTGGTTTTAAAAAGAAGCTTTGATTATGTTAATCACTTCTCTGAAGTTCTTCAAGATTGGTTCATTCCCCTGATACCCTTTTTTCTCTTATACTTTTTCCTGTCATATAATATTGGAGGAAAAAAATTTCTGTCTAGGAAATGGGGATTTAAGCATTTCTTGTAAGAAGCAGAGGATTCCGTTTTGCCTCTTGAAATGAAGGTGTTTGCAGACCTCAGGTTAATCTTAATAACTAAAAAATAATTCTAGCTTTTAACATTGGCTAATTCCATGAACCAAACCTTCCCAATATTGATGATATTAGGGCACTAACATGCACATCCACTGTTCTAGTCTTCTCTTCAGCTTTTTTTAGGCTTCAGCAAAGTCTGGGTCTCATTGTGTCTTGTGCATCTTTCTTTTGTTGTGATGTCTCTCACGTTACTAGTATAGGTCTTTATCAGTCTCAAACCTTTTGCATTTTGTGTGTAGGCCTGGGTGAACACCTGTAGAAGTGAACTGGGATCCCTCTGCATATTGTCATCTGTTGATGATTGTTTGTAGACAAGGTCTATAGCCTGCTCTCAGGAATGTGCAGTGGGCGTTAAGCATTACAATGCTCTGAAAAATAACGTGGCCCTCACAAGGCTTTTTCTTCCTGTTTCTGCATTTCTTCGTTCTCATCAGACCAGGAGTCCTTCCTGCAGTTAGGAAGTCTGACGGTCAAGCTTAATTACCTAGAAAAGAAAGTAAAAATTTCAGGTTGGGCATCTTGCAACTGCTGACACTGCAGACCATCACCTGCTCTGCTTTTCTCTGCAGGTGGAAGTACCTACAATGTTTGGAAGGAATAGTCTAGTGCTTCCTTGATGATGGTGGTGTTGAGTGTGTACCATCAGTTCTACAGAGGCATCCCTCCTGAGAGCCTTTGCCTCTTGAGAAGAGTAACTTTTTATGTCATGTGGTGGAGATTGAAACTTGCTGTTGGTCTAGTTACAAAACCCAACACCTTTCTTGGTCAGAAGTAAAGATTTCGGAATGGAAAAGCTTCTTCAAAGAACTGAAACTCCTGCCCTATTACACCTGTTTCATAGCAAATGTAGCCTAAATATAATTAGCTGCTTCAGATTTGGTTTGTTTGCAAGGAACTAGTGAAAACTATTGTTGCCTTTGGTGTAAATAAAGCATGTCTGTGCTTGGCAAAGAAAATGAAACTTAACCTTGGTCTCTCAGAAGTTGTTGGGCTCTGTCCTCACCAGCAGGTGGTCCTACCTTTCAAAAGGGCTGGTAATAGTGTTTCAGTGGGATTTCTTTCCATTTGTGCATGTGGTGTGAAGCAGCCTTTGCAGTGATTCCCAGCAGCTATACTCAAGTGCTTTTGAGGGGTCTGATTTGGAGGGGGGGTGGGGGTGTGGTGGGCTGGAGAGGAAGGTGGAGGCTGCAGGAGTGTTGCTAGAGGCCAGGGAAGGGGATGTGGCGGAGAAAGGGATTCTGATAGCCATTGTGCTCTGTAGTAAGCTGTAAGGAAGGTGGTTTCCTCAAAATGTGCCTTATAGCATCCTGTGGAGCCTTAAAGGAGCTATTTATTTTCCATGATGCAGGCTCCTTTGTCCTCCCCCCCACTTCCCTCTGCATGTGAAACAGTGACTGCTTCATGAAGAGAGTAGATCCTGAAGTGCAAAGGGAGACAAAGAAGGTAGTTTATTGTCCAGAGCCAACTGTTGCTTACATCTGTTAAATGTCATGTTCAGCTCACCCATAAAAACAGTTCTAGGTGAGCTAGAATGTGTATAAAAGCAGGCAGAGGATTGCGTTTTCACAAAATGAAGCTTGTAAGTGGCCTTTTAAAAGATGCTGATGGAAGCCCGGACAGTTGCAAATGACAGACCACCAACTCCTCTGGATACTGCTGCTGTACATGACATTCACAAGACAGTCTTTCCCTGAACTTTATAGTTGGAGCTGCAGATGACATCGGTTTGATTTTTTTCTATAGTTGTTTCTCTGTGCATTTAGTGAAAAGAAGGGAGGTCAGCTTAAAAAAATTCCTTGTCAGTTCCTATGCAGGGACCCTTTCTGGAAACTCTGCATAATGTATTTTTTTCTTGTGGATAAGAGAGAGAAGCTCAGTTAACTTGTGCATATGAGACAGTTGCCGATCTGTTGATGTTTAGACCTTTCTGCAAGATACAGGTTTTCTTATTTGTAAAGCATACCTTAATTTAAGCGGTTGCTCTGTTTCTTTTAAACTGTTGCTCCAGTGCCGTTACTTTACTGTTACTTCCTATTGTCTGTTCAAGAGATGCCAGAGAATTGTTGAGCAAGTTTCTGATACTGATGTCAGGCTATTTGCTCCCCTCCACACGTATGTAGCATTTGTAGGAACTAACACTTGTCCCTCTGTATTGTTTTTATTTAAAATGTTTGGCCTTAGAGGAAAAGGAAATTGGTAACACTAAAAGATGGAGCAAATGGATTTAGCCTGGTGTTTTGCAGCAAAGTCTTAAGACTGCAAAGGCAAAAGGAGAACAGCTTTCATGAGGATGACTGCTGACTCTCGAAAGACTAAATTGCATGTCAGATTGACAAAATGGGGAAAACAAATTTAATCTTAAGAGTACAGTAATAAAGGGATTGGGTGAAATTTCCTTTGAGAAACTCACTTGAAAATAGATTAAACGAACATGAAAATACTCTGCTATTGAAAGACGTTTTAAATCTTTGTCTAGCAGTTTGGTGGGTTTTGCGTATTAATTTTGCTGTAAGCTCTTGTAGCTGATCTCTTTGTGCTGCTTCTTGGAGCACTATGTTACAGGTAAAAACACGAAGTGGACGACTTTTAAACTAGCTTGCTTTATACTAATTCTAATAACCTTTATTTAATCAATTCACTCTGAGGGAACCTCGTCTCCAGAGACAGAAAATTGCTTGAGTATTACTGGCTGTGGCAAGACTTTCATATTTATTTGCAAAATATCTGAAAAAATAAATAAATAAAAACAGTCTTCCTTTAAAGGCAATTGAAGCTGGAGTTGCTGCGCTTTTCCCATGAGGCTGAGTAGAGGTCACTGGGAATTCTGTGCCAGAATGTTTTTTCTTGACAAAATAGTTTGATGGCTTGAGTGTACTCACCCAGGTTGATGCTTGGAGGTGCATCAAAACCCCAAGCAAAGCAGAGAGAAACCTGTTTCTCAAGTGGGTGCACTATTTGCTTAGCTGCTAGTGGCTCAACAGAGTTGTTTCCTACCCTGACAGCAGAGAAGAGTTAAATGTGCCTGCTCTAAAATGCCTTTTTTAGGGGGAATGAGGAAGGATCTTCTACTTCTTAGCTCTCTGTGTGTGCAAGAGGAGCGTGGGGAAAAGGTGTTTGGGGCAGCATGTGTGGTATCCTTTATGCTCATGTGTCCAGCCTCTTGTCATTTGAATATAAGCATACTATAAAAGTAACAACATGCAGAAATCTAATGAAGACTCTGTACTCTCGTCCTCTTTTTGCTTATGTTTCATGGATGCTTGCCTGGTAGCTGGCCCATTCAGGTGGTGGGAGGACTATGACTAGAACCAGGAGGGAGGCAGCACCTGAGAGCGATGTGCTTGGCAGAGGGACAGCAGGCAGTATGTGTTGCTTTCAGGGGGGCAGCTGCCCAGGTCACTGGCGGGATGCTTCAACTCTAGCTTCTGGACCCAGTGGTAAAGAGGCATTGCCTCTGCATTTATCTGGGGTTTGTCTTTGCACATGTGAGTATCAGGAGGGAATCTGATGTTTCGAAGGGTTTTCCCTGGAGTTTTGAGGCAGACTGGCCTCTGTATAAGCCGTGCTTACGCAGTTCTGGGTGGTCTAGTGAAAAAGTCAAGGTGCGAGGCAGAGGGTTATTTAACCTGTATCCTCTAACTTTTGGGTGTATCTCCTCCTGACCTAAGCATTGTCATGTGTGTGATTCTTGTCTGTGTACAGTGGCACTCGGTAGCCTTTCTCGCTGTTGCATAGAACTGTAAGATTTACTGCCAGAGAAAGTTGCTGACTCTTGCTGTCCTGCTTTGTACAACTTCTTCCTCTCTCTTGACTTCAATTTCATTTGACTTCCTCTAACTAAGCAAGCCTGTGTTGCCTTTGGCTGTCGTGGGGCACTCTCACCCAGCCTTCTGGCTTTTAATCTGCATGGAAACCATGCTTCTCAAAGCCCTGATTTAGAGAGAGGGTTTAGATCTAGACCATCTTTATGCATAGTACATTATTTCTGCCACATTTTAATGTGGATTGAAGACTGAGCTGATTTTAGGAGCAAAAAGCCTGTGCAATTACTTAGCCCAGCACATAGTACAGGCTACTCGCTTAAGTCAGTAGTTCCATGAACTACAGACCTCAGCAGCAAAGCTGAGCTGGGAGTTTCTTACCTCTCCCTAGCTACTGCTTCTACTGGCTCCAGAGCTGTGCTGGTGCAAGGATCCGGTTTCCCCAACAACCTCCTAAAAGTTGCATCAGCATTGAGAGTGGGAACAACAGCATGGGGGTATCTGGTCACCCTTCATCCGAGGTAGCAGCACAAGTATGTTACTTCTTGGATGGCGGAAGGACAGACCTCAGCCCCAGGCAGCTCTGCAAAGGGGTGGCGCTGATGTACAAGGGGCAGACTAGGCTATGGGTCAGTAGAGGCTGAGGAACCATTGCTGCTATATAAACAAAGCACTGAGAGCTGCTGAATGAGCAGTTACTACCAGACAGTGCTCCTTGGCTGCGTCGAGACCCTTTGCTTAACATTTGTGTTGAGTTTCTGTTCCGTGGTATCTGGGCAGAGGCTCCTCCTTGGGGAGCAGAGGAAGGGTGATCCCTGTGAAACTTGCAGGGTGGGTGCTGTGGGATGGGTGCAGGAGGCCACGGCTGTGCTGCAGGTCAGAGCATCCTGGTTCCCACCTCTGGGCTGTCCTAGTTGTAGCAAACAGTGTCCATAGAGATATTTTTTTTCACTAATAGCCATACTTTGTAAAGTGTGGCCATCAGTGTAAATATCACTTTGAGTCAAGTGAGGGAGAAGTTGAAGATTCAAATTGACCTTCCATTGAGGTGCAAATTACAGGATTTGAGACAGGTTTTATCCTGCAGACTTATTCCTCTGCTCTTCTCTGTTGGCATGCCTCTTCTCTCCCACACAATTTAATGGTAGCAATCTTTAATGTGCAACCCTTGAATGGTGGCTCTTGGTCTCAGGAAGCCAGTTTGCCACCCTATTAGAAGTGGACCTGTCCTGGGGATTTTTCTTGGAGTGCTTGGCCTCCTCACTGTGTGTGTGTGTGTGTATGTCTACCCCGACATGTAATAAGCAGCGATCCTTCATGGAGTGTCTCCCTGGCTTGATGCTCCTAGCTTGTACTGCTCAAATCAGAATATAATTACAACTGATCCCTCGTTAGAAAATCAAATTAAGCATAGCCTGTTGAGGGAAGCCAGTTAGAGAAAAAAGGCTGTGGGGGTCTTCTGCGTAGACATGTGTGCTGTCTGTGAGCTGGTAATTGCAAGAGTGATTTAAAAGAAAGGAAGCTGTTAGGACTCCAGTTTCCCACCTCCTCTTCTCTCAGCCCTTGAGTAATGACTTTTGAGATTAATTTGCAGCACCTTACCTGGAGTCTGAAAGCTGAGTATCGGGGTGAACGCTGGTATGCCTGATGCTGGTGAGGGTGCCCAGATGAGGAGCCTGCCTGCCCCACCTTCTGCAGCCACCCTTGTCCGTGGCCTCATGGGATTGGGTCCGCATGCAGGTGGTGTGCTAGTCGTCCTACAGTTTTAGTTGGAAGGGGTTTGAATATTGATGCAAAATTTGAATTTTCCTTTTCCAGGTGTAAGCTGTCAAGAGTGATGTGGCTGGGCTCTGTAGAGTGAGATATGCCCAATGCCCTTGTGATTGGTCTCTGCCACAGTGAGCACTTATGGCAATACATGTGCATCTGTAATGTTAGCACAGTGCATCCTAAGTAGGAAAAGCAATAGGAAACATCTAACAACTTTGCTGCTACTAAAAAAAAAAAAGTAAAGGGAAATAGTGAGCTAATAGATAGAAAACTGAGCCATGGTGCTGAGACCTTTTGAAAGTCTGCTCCCCCCCCCTGCCCTGCGCCCTTATTGAGATCTATTGAAGCAGTTCTCTGCTGTGTTAGAATACCAAATGCCGTCTTAAAGTTAGAACCAGAATTCAAAACTGTGCTTTTTAATTTTCTCAGTTTGGTCAATGATGCTGGGTTGTTGGAAGATGAAGTTTTCAGAGGGCTTAAGGGGCAGTCTTATTTCTCAGAGCTTCTGTGTGTTTGTTTACCTTTGAAAAGACCTTTGTTCTGACAAATACCCAAACATCAAGGATTTGTTAGCCTGGAAGGTTCTGATATTACAACATGTCTGTTGTGCAGAACTTTCTATATAAACTGTGATACAAATAATAACTGCTGCGCAGCAATTGTCATCATCCCTTGGAAGTGAGTGAGTGGATGTTTTCATATCTGGGGTGGCAGCTTCTAAACTTGAGTTGTGTCTCACAGCTGTGCTTTTAGGAATAAACCTGAGACTGCCTCCATCTTCTAGTATAGTTCCTTATTTAAATGTCAGACTGGTCCACCAAAGTTTATGTATAGAGGGCTTTGGTAGGAAAAAGATTTCCCAAATGGGTGTCCTCTTGAAATGGTTGTGCTGCTGGCTGGTATTGCAGCTGTGTGTATAGCAGACTGATGCTTTTAGCCACATCAGTTGAAATGAAAGCACAAGAAGTGGTAAGGGTGGGGAGAAGCACATTCTAGTAGTGAGGGATTATAAAATAAGCCTTTACTGTACATGGACCTTGTGGTGCATTTCCTGAAACAGATTAACACAGCTGCATAAATGAGGAAAGCATACTGGATGTACAAGTGACCTTACCAATCCATTGCTGCTTTGACAACCGTGTTTTACTGAAAATAACATTTTAAGCTTGTATGTGGTTTCAAGAGGTTCTGCCTTTGCATGGCTTTTCTTTATTCTCTTTCCCTGAAGCCATTTCAGTTTACTGTGAGTTTTCTTTTTTAGAACTTATTATTTTTGGAAAGCGTTCTGGAACATTTTGTGCATATGGTCCTCCGTAAATGTGCTGTTGTACTGATTAAAGCTGAAAGTATGAAACCTAGCCTTTCTGATGCAGTGCGGCAGGGGAAAAATGCTGAAACAATAGTTTCCAAAGGGAATGCTTTTCCAAATAAAGACATATTAAAAAAAAAAAAAAAATAAAATCAAAACTGGGAAAGATTGTGAGAGAGAGATTCTCCACTATCTCCCAGTCTCTACTTTCTGCCATAGATTCCATAGATGCTAGTATGCTAAAAAGAAAAAAAAAAAAAAGAAAATCCCTTAAAGCAGATCCAACACTTCATTTTTTCCTTAATAACTGGTTTCTCTTCATTCACTGGTGACGTGATGCATTGCTATAAGCATCTTTGTAATAGCACAAGAAATCTGCCATGCATTGGAGTTGTGTGCATTAACCTGTCTAACTCTCCACCCTGCCCCTCCATGGCTCTGCTTTTCCTTCCTACTGATGCCTGGAGGTTCACAGCCTGCCTGTAACTAACTTCTTCCTTATTTGGAAGGACAATCGGATTTTGATCTCTTATCTTCCTCCTCCCAAGTAAAACAGGAAAAGTTTCCACTGAAATTCTGTGACTTTCAAGGAAACTTCTTAAAACTTGGGGAGCTAATGATATCTAGGGCTTTGTTTCAGACTTACCAAGGCAAGGAAAATTGAATGATTTTTCTTTTTTTTTTTTTTTTTTCAGTCACAAAATTCAAATCTTCTGTGACTGTGTCAGACTTGGCATGACAACAACAGTACTTGGAAATGGGGAAGGATCTTCACAAGACTGAGACCCTTTCTAACAATGTGTTGTCTGACTGTTTCTAAAAGTATGAGTGCTATTTACAAGAATGAAAACCGGGTCCTAGAGCAAGCTCTGCTGTGGTGTCCTCTTTACTGTGTCACACAATGGGAAAACAAGTCAATTGAACAGAAAACATTTTGTGGCTTAAAGGCTATGATGTGAAGCAATGTTACTACGCATTGATGTATGAGAGTACATCAGAGTATTTTGCTAGAGTATTGCTAACAGTTTGTCCTCTGCAGCTGGATGTCTGACGCAGGCAGTCCTGAAGTGAAGTACATCTTTTTGGAGGCCTAATTTGGTGTCTTCTTGGGAAGATGGAACTTACTGCTGCAGTGCACAGATGTATTTAGAACACCAGCATGGCTCGTTGGTTGGTTTTTAAATCTTTAATATACCATGCAAAGGGATAGCAGTCTATACTGTAGGAGCTGCAAATCTGTGACCTATGACTGACAATGATGTAACAATGGACTTCTAAAGTGTGCAATGAAAATATGCTTGTTCTGGTTTTCCTTGGGGGATCCAGGAGTCCCTCACTTGCTTGACTTATGCCCAATTAATTCATCCTTCATACAAAATATCTTCAAATGCCCACATTGTGGTTCTCAAGGGGATACTGCAAAGAAAATTGTTGGGAGTCAGGTGTTGGAACCTGAGGTGTCATCTTCTTTCTGGTGCTTCTTGGATGTGCCCAAGTGTTTCTTCAAGAGGCTGTAGGCCTCTTTTCTTGTTTGTTTTCAGTGGCTGGATAATTAGGAACAGAGGAGACTGTCAAGCAAGGTGTCATGAGCAGCAGCAGAGTGTTGGGGTCCTTGTTATGCTTAAAAATTGCCCTGTGCCTTACACTGGACTGAGGAATGGTAAACCTTTGGGGTTAATTCACAAATGACTTCAAAGTTTCCATCATGCAATGGACAGTGAAGAGTACTGAATACCACCCTTTCCCCCCCTTGGCAACCTTGCACCTCTTCTTTGTACACCTTAAAGTCTGTTCCTTCCTTATCTTTAAGGGGACTGTTGGAGTTGCAGCTTGTTTGGTCCACTCAGGAGTATCTCTGAGCCTGCTGTGCATTTCCCTTTGGGCTGCAGCAGGGAAGCAGCTCATATACAAAGGCTTGCATTCAGCTGCTGGCGTGGAAGGGAAAAAGATGGAGGACGGAAGCGATCCCTGCCTTTAGCCCACAGAAGAATATTCTTGGCTAAGCTCAGGATGAATTCTTGAGGAACGTCAAGTGAGATAAGGAGGCAAACAAGGGAGGGTTGCAAAAGCATTATCTAGACGCAAACAGGACTTTAGACTGTGATAGGAAGCATAGAGAGGAGGAGACTGGGGAATAAGCTATGCAAATGGCTGAGTCTTGCAGGTTTAGCCACTTTGGGTAGGAATGCTGGTATGACTTTCCCAGTCGTAAGGGACTGGTTATCTGGTAGCAAAAAATCCAGTTTCCTGGCTTAAAGCTTACGTGTACCTTAGTGGGGCTGTGGAGAGTTAGGCACATGCCGTTTTCAGTGGGGCTGTGGAGATTTAGGCATGTGCCGTTTATCAGAGATTAAAATGGAATTTCAGAATTTAGCTTGTCCAGCAAGCTTCTTTATGAGCAAACTCTAACGTTCGCTCTTGAAAATGGGAGTTCTGCATCACCAACAGTGGTGCTGGTATTTTAGAAACTTCCATGAGAGAGAGTAGGTGAAAGCTAAACCAAGATATTTATGTGAAAGAAACAGATGAATTTGCAGGTCATAGGCCAAATCCTGTGGCACAGTTGGGGAATGAGGAAGGAAACCCAACAATTCAGGTCCCACTACAAGTTGCAGTCAGGTTTTGTTTTGCAGGGGGATGTGGGATGATTCCAGCGTCTGGAACAAGCAGCCCTCTGCCCTAGCAGTTCCTCTCTGTAGCAGGGGATATGTGCAGTTCAGCTTTATGCTGCGCCTGTGCTATGCAGAAATCTGCCTTTTTATAATTCAAAGATGAAGGTGTAAAATGAAGCTACCAAACACCCATGTTCTAAATCATCTGATTCCTCTGTGTGTTTGTGTGGAGTGTTACATGAGTTGTTTGGTTTTTCTTATTTCCTCTCTTCCTCTTCCACCTTTTCCAATTATCCAGGATAATTGAGAGTTGTCTGTGCTGAAAAGTCAGATGATTAAGATTTTTCTAAACTGCCTGCAGGTAACTTTGAATGCCTTGGGTGCCTTTGAATGCCTTCTTTCTGTCTAGTTTAACTTAACAGTTTAATTGAACTGTGAAGTTATTCCAAAATGTTAAAAATACAATTCTGTTTCTAAAAGCTTTCAATTAAACTGGTTTAGCTACAGAAAGTAAGTAGAATTAGAGATTTCTTTCTTCTGCTGGCACTTGGACTTGATTTTTCTGCAATTTTTCTTACTAAGCAGCCAAGAGGATGACTTTCTTTGTTTTAAAGCTTGACTGCTTATTGAAAGCAGACAAAATAAGGATACAACAAAACCAGCAGCTAAGGGTGAAGGTTAAATCCTCTGAGCCACATTGCTCACATCAGGTTCCACCTGCAGCGTGACCATGAGGCAAGAACAGTCCTTGTACTTAGCCTTTCAAAAGGTATGCTGTGCACACCCATCACGCATCCCACTGCCAAGATCTTTCCTGTGTGCATTCAAGAGATAATAAACAATTTCTGAGTATTATCTTGTGAGGGGGAAACTACGTGGATAAAATAGAGATTTCTGATGTGCATGAGGATAACTAATTTTCTTTTGGCAAGTTTCAAGTATGGCAAGCAGCATTCCAAACGTACTGAACACTTCCCTAAACAAACTGTGAAGAATCCAGGTTGAAGACCTGTTTTCCAGAAACGGTGACACAGGACATAGCTGTGCCAGGCATCTTGAGCAACTGGACAGCCCCAGACTGTCCTGTCCACCCCCTTGACATCCCATGTCCTTGGTGCACCAGAAGTACACGAATCTGGTTCTCTTTCGTGTCCTGAGCATGTGACCTTCCAAAGAACACTTCTTCCTTGGGGATTCCTGCTGTGACAAAATGGGGAAAAATCAGAAAATTAGTTATAATCCTGGGAAAATGTACCCGTGTTCCACCGTTTCTGGAAAACAGGTCTTCAACCTGGATTCTTCACAGTTTGTTTAGGGAAGTGTTCAGTACGTTTGGAATGCTGCTTGCCATACTTGAAACTTGCCAAAAGAAGGGATCTTGGATCAAAGGATGTGAGTTGGCAGCTTCTGAAGGTCTAGAAGATACATGGGAGAAGTCCCCAAACAGCTTAGCTTAGAAGATGCTCCTACCATATGTGAGCGCGTCCGTCATCTTTGGAAATGTCTGATTGTGGTTTAAAAGCGAGCAGAAAGTCTGGCCTGTGTGGTTTCAGTGGAAGCTGATGCCTGCTTCAGGGAGCTCATGTTGAAGTGAACTACTGCTTGTTATGTGAGCAGGGCTGGCCATGCAGTGAGGGGCACTAATGCTGAAGCATCACTTGGAAGGTTGCTTGATGACAAGACTTCAAGAAAAGAAAGAGCCGGGGATGACTGTAACTCAGGAGCAATAAGTACTTTTCCCCCATAACGTTCCCTGAGAAGGTGTGTGGCTATTGACTTTTTGGCCATAAAGGACAGTTTATTTTCTTATCTGTATTTAGTAGGTGCTTTTCAAAATGCACATTAAAAAGAAAGCAAAAGAAATACCTCTAATGATTGACGTACTGCTGTTAACAGAGAAGAATCTCCTCTCCCCTCCTTACTGTATATATGGGAACTGCTGGCTATACTAAATATTGTCTTTGAAAACATCTCTGTTTAAACTTAATCGTCCCATAACCCGTCAGCCTAGGCTGTGATATGTGAAACAGGTCTGAAGTGTCCTCACTTTGTACACTTGTGCTAGTGTTGGCCTCTGCCTCATTGTTTCTATGATCCATTAAAGAAACCAGCCTGTTCCTTAATGCTGTGTGTAAACAGGGAATCACTTTGATTCACTTATACCCATGAATTGTTAAGCTATCTTTCCTGAGAGTGTGTCTCTGACAAACGTGTATGCTCTACAGTGCACTCCAGTTGACTTCTGGAGGTGGAGGCCTGAAGAATTGTTATGAAAGCTGCTTCCCCCTGAGCTGTAGGTATGAGGAATGTGCTAAAACAACAGTCAACTTTCAGAGAATTGAATGTCTGTCTAAATAGCTTCCCAACCACCAGCTCCCCTCTGGGAGGAAAGGATACCTTCTTATCTAGCCAGAATCTCTTTCATCATCTAATTTTGCCAAGGAAAAGTCAAGGCTGGGAACAAGTTTTGTAACTTGCCTGAAGCCCAAGGGAGAATCCTTGCAGGCGGTACCTGTGCCCATTCTCTCCTAACAATTCTGAGGGGTTTATTGATGCTATCTTCCACTAAATGGTTTTGCTGCCTTTGTGCCTCCTTCAAATCCCACACTAAACTAAATCAGCTTAGTGGGATGTTAATGTAGGCACAGCAGCAGCAATTTACAGCATTCCTTGTGGGGCAGCCCCGAGCCTCTGACAGACAGGATCCCTGGTAACGTGGGGCTCAAGTGGCTTGGTAGCTGAAAAGACACAGGGAAACCGTCTCCAACTTTAGAAGAAAAGAGAGAAACAGCACTGTGCTTTGGAGCAATGTGTTAGTGAATAGAGAATATGCAATAATTGATTCCCCCAGAAGATATTCTTGTTTTAGGTATCTCTAACTAGATTGTTGTTCAGAGGCTGTAATTGAACTGCTGGCTTCCACATGCAATATTTGGGAGAGGAAAATGCCTCTGGGGCAAGGTAGCACACCTCGGGCAGCTCAGAAAATTCTGTGATAACTGCATGTCCTCTTCCCGACCTCTCCTTCTGGCCACTGATATGTCCCTGGCAAGCACTGTTCCAAGGGCAGGGAAGGGCACCTTTAAAAGATACCTTGGCAAGACTTGTAGAGTTTGTTATACTAACGAGGCTTCATTAAATTGGAATGGGGAAGACAGACCTGTCTTGATCTGATCAGAAGGGCCATTTGCTGAAGGTGGTGTATTGCTTTGTCAGAGCTGTAATTTGGTGTAGAGCAGTGACTCTTGGAAGAAAGCAGCCAGCTGTTGGCCTGGAGTATAGGCTTGATGCTGGCCTCTTCCAATTGTATATGAACTTAAAAATCATGCGGGAGACCTAACTTGAGAGGAGGGGGCAGAGGTACAGACTAGCTGGCTTGGTTTTCTTCACAGAGGAATATTTTTTCATTCCATGGTTTAATTTTTGCTGAAGGAATGCTAGCAGGTGAGTGACAGCATCCTTATTCCTTTCTGCATGGTAGGAATTTGATGAACAAAGCGTTGGCTCCTTGTCTGTGGAAGATATGAGAAATGTATAGGCGGTGCTACAGGCACAGAGTGGGATAGCTTCACTTCTCTTCCTCCCCCTCCAAATGAAGCAAGAAACAAAAGGGGCAGACACAGAGTTTATTGTAGCATCAGCTCCAGACTTGCCACATGGCAGTTTAAATGTCATCTTGAAATGACATTTCAAGTCGGGGGTGTATGCAGACAGAGAATTATTCTTTGGTAGAGACTAATTGACTCGAAAGATCCAAATCTTAAAGATAGCCCTTTTGTGAAGGAAATGCGAGCATAGTGATGACATGGAACTAAGGAAACTCTCTTTTCACTAGGATGACTTCCAGGTTTCATGACAAACTTACATATTCCCCCCCATAATGCAGCTTCTTTTTTGCCTGAGTAACTGGAAGTGTGAGTTGTGGCTGTTGGAGTTGTGTGTTTCTCTGGTCAGTGCTGGCATGTTGACTTAATCTCAGAAGTACTTAAGGATCTGAAAGTCATACTGCCTTCCCTTTGTAGTAGAAGCACTAACTTCAGGTCTCCCATCTCTTCTCACAGGGTACAAAGGAGTACGATACCCACCTCTGCACCTCTCAGATTTGCTTGGAGTTATCCAGCAGTTTTGAATTTCTATGGGAAACTTGGCCAAAAAAAAATAAAAATAAATAATGCCTCTTCAGTATCAATATCCATTTAACTGAAGGAGCTGTGGCTGAACGGGATTTCCCTCAAAATTGAAAGTATTCCTGTGGTCAAGTGTAAAGAAACATTAATTTCTGCAATTTTATTTTTTTCCTTGAGAGCTTTAGATGTTTATGTAAGGAATAACATGATAGAAGTGTTGAAATGTGTCTTCATGTGGCTTGTTTGTTTGTTGGTTTTGTTTTGTTTGTTTTTTTCCCCACTCCATCACTCACCCAGTTTTCTTTATCCCAGTTTTCTCCTTCTTGCTTTGTAGAACCAGTACACACACATTTTTGGTCCCAACTTTCTTTCATCAGCATTGGAGTCGTGTGTGATGTTGTTCATTCATCCAGGTCCAAAGTTACTGTTGGAGGTATCGCAGGCTAAAACCAAACTAGATTGGTGGGACAGGTATTCTGCTGGGTCTTTTTCCTTCATTAAAAGTAGGGGTTCAACTTTGTGCTTTCTTGATTTCCCAACTGTGCTTTGTGTGTTTGTGTACAAGTTTGGTTTTGCTGTGACACTGCCTGATAGGCTATGACTGAATCCCTCAGTCCTCAGGTATGAGCAGTGTCACATCCTGCAACTTTAATTGCTATGCTCTGTACTGTCAGAACATTATACCTGAGGTTTGCAAGCTGTTTTACATTCTTCCTCATAAGCGTGTGTTTGCCTGCCTGCCAGCTGGCTGTCAGGTTTGCTGTGCCTCTCCAGGTGGTTGAAGAAGCATTTGATTTATTTATCCTAGCTGTCTAGTACAGTCTACTGTGTCTTGGAGACCTTCTGAAAGGTGGTGGGGGTGTAGGAAGGCTGGCTCTCTTGAAGTTATTTTGAAACGAATTCCCCAGATGCTATGTCCTCTGGGGTTGTCTTGAAAGGAAAAGCTGAAATTAATTGTAAGCTAGGCAGTCTTCATACCTGAAATACTACAGGGTGAGTGAAATTTTCTAGTCTCTCTATAATGCAGCTCCTTGTAGTATTTTCTGTGCAGAAGATTGTCTTCTCTGCTCCTGTTTCCTTGTGAACTGTGGAATCCTACTATGCAAAAGGTTGCTCTAGTTTGTTTCTGAATTTCCCCTCTTCCCCCTCTCCCCAGATGATGTAGGTGTTTGGCTTAACACTTACTGTTTCTTTCTTTCTCTTTGTTTTTGTAGACCAAGGTGCTCCTGATCAACCAGATCTTTTGGGAATTTTTAAAAAGAAACTTTGGTGGGTAAAAGATGTGCCATGGAATGGTAGCACCAAAGAGCAACACAGGATCGTCTCTTGCCTTGACTAGCCATGGGTTATTTCTTCTGCTAGTTATCTCTGGTACCTTTATCCTGGAAACACAGGCCACAGGTAAGTGAAACATTTGGATATACTGCAGGGTGGGGGAGATGTATAAGTATGGAGGTGGGCTTACGTATTTATGAGAAAGCTGGTGACGGTTGATGCGTTTGTACACATCTTTCAGTACTCACAGGAAATCTTTCATAGCTGCTTGTTAAGTAAAGGGCAGTGTCTGAACTGAATGAGTCTTGCATATTAGTAAATAAGTGGTTGTCCTTTACCCTGTTATTTTGATTCCCCCAGATTTTTTTCCCCTCCATTCTCGTCCCTTCACTGCAGCTGGACTGTCTCAAGAGCACGGACCACAGTCTGTTTGAGTGAGATTCTCATGTAGACACTCCTGTCTCTATGCCATGTAGCAACTGCTTGTGTGAAGTAGTTTTGGAAGCACAGACTGTCTTCAGCTCTTTGCACAGCTGATGAATCTGTTCAGTGTTTCCTTGTGTGCTATCTTCTGACACCTCATCACCTGCTAACTGCATCCCTCTACTGGATCCTCTTTGGTGCTTGGGTTTCCCCTCCTCACCTTTCTAACTTCTTGATGTTTATCTGATGGATGAGTGGTAAATAATGTAAATAGCACTGCAATGGGATGATATGTAAAATGTGAGCAGAGATGAGGGAACCTGCCTTTTAGAATTGAGAGGAAGAAGAAAATTATACTGATATTCACAAGGTGCTACATGATGTGAAGTATGTGTTTGTTTACCCAGTGTACACTGAAATACGTCTTTTTTCTCAGACCAGCCATGATACACTTTTTGTCTGTAGAGAGATGCCTGATCACAAGGGGCATGGGATGGAAGGAATAACTTTGTGTGCTTTTGCACAGAACTTTAAAGGAGATTAGTCCCTAAAGGCACATAGATTGCAACAGCTGCTGAAGTAAAACGTAGACCAACAGCTTACCTCTTAAAACAAAATCTCAGTTCTTGATGTAAATCTAAAAAGTCCTATTTATTTGACATATCATGGCACCTGAAAATGTCCCATGACCAATGCTCTTCAGCATCAGTGAAGGTTGAATTGGCCTTTGTGTGATAGAGCAGAATAAATGTTAGTTGCCAGATGCACTCAAAGCCAAGATGATGCTCTATGGAAAAGTCTGCTGGTGCTGAAAACTGCTGGAGGAGGAGCTGATCTCCTTTTAGTATTTCTGGCTTTTCGAGTTGGAAGGGAGAGGCTGCTGAAATCAGATATCCCAGACTTGTATATCTTCCTGGCCTGATTTTGGCATTGTATGTAATGAGGGGTGGGGGACACACACGTGAGAGAGTGACAAATTGGCAAGAACTGATAGTGAGAGTGGGAAAGGGACAAGGTCTTTTTGGATCTGGTCTGTCCTCATTTTTTTTTTCCAGCCTTGCTGTTATTGGTGATAGTGTCGCTGCCTCATTTCAGATGTAGGCCTGTCAGATATGCCTCCCAGCCTGGGGCTGGAGTGCACCATCCCCGACTGAAACTCCCATTACAGCTGCGGCACCTTCAGTTGAGTCTGTAATCAGTATGCAAATGCCTTGTGCTGCACAGGGCTGCTGGGTGGGGAAGGCAGCCACAATACTGGAAAGCCTTTTCGGTATCATTTTTGAGGCATCCAGTCACATTAACAAAAGCACTAGTTAAGCATGTCAGAAGGTCCGAGAGCGGTTCTGCATTGTTTCCCTTTCTGTGTTCCTTTTGCTTCAGGACCTGAAACCAGCTGTGGTAAACTGATCAAGGCAGATCATCAGCGAAATAGGATTAGGGTGGCTAGGCATGAACCATTTCCTGCAGGGGAAGTGAGAAAGTGAGTGCGTGTGGAGGGGAGCCCAAGATCGTAGCAGAGGGCAAGACGTGCAGGGGAACAAATCTTGGGGGAGGGGAAGGGCTTACTGAGGACTGCTTCCATATACAGGTTTTCTGAGACTGGGAAGTAGCAACCCAGCTGCCAGTTGCTGGGAGGGATGGGGCTGCTCTATGATGCGTCATGGTCCCGGAGAGCTGCACCTGCAGCAGCACGCCAGCCATGAGTAACATTAATGAGCAAGTCAGCCGAGGAGCGGAGAGCCAGATGGAGAAACAAAGAATACTGGCGAGGCGCTTGGAAAATCATCTTCCCCTCATCTTTGTCCCCCAACCACCCCGCCATCCTTACTTTATTACTTTACATAGTGAAATCATTCAGAGCAGGCAGAGCAAAGCGATGTTAACATGAAGGAGGTGTTTGTATTAAATCTCTTGGTGGTAATGCTTATCTTGAATGCGGGGCCAACGTGACGTGCTCACAATTGCTACAAAAGCTGAAGAATGTTCTCATAAAAAGACAGACAAGCATGGAGACAATGGCTGGCTCAGCTCTGAGTGAGAAAGCAGAGTTTGTGATTCATATGTCTAAAACCATATGATGTGTATTGTATTGCAATGATTTTGCTATTTAGAAATTCTATTGCTTGAGTTCCAGGAGGCTTAGAGATATATTCATGTTCTAGGCAGAAATGTGTTCTCTTTGCCACGTGGTTAATGCAGAGGGCAGACTCATTTCCAGTCAGCAAGCATCTGGTCTGTCCTCTGGTAATAAATTGATTTTATTTATGCATGAATTTTTAAGGAAAATCTTCAGCACTTTGTCTCAAGCAATCTATCCAAATATCCTGGAGTGCCGTGAGATGAGTATGATAAGTTGCTTAGTCACTAAGCACGCTGCAGAATTTGGAGAAGCTGCTCCCTTTTCACAGGAAGATATCCATGAACATAAAAATAACTGCTGCGCATGTTTTAACACAAAACAAACACAGCATTTGGTGATGGGCAAGCAACGAAGCTATGTGAAAAGAGGAGGATTTATGGAAGCTTCAGTGCTGTTCAGAAATATTTTTTGAGCTTTATCACTGTTAGGCTTTTCTTTCTCTGTCTGGCAGCCTCTCCAAGATTAGTTGGGTGAAATAATGGAATGAGCAGGCAAGGAGACTTGGAAAGCCAAGGACCTGAAATGCTGAGGCTTAGTTCTTTGTCTGTCTCCTCTGTTTTCTTTGAGGGTTCATCTGGAATGTAGCTAAGAGCCAGGGTGCTTAGTAGGTAGAGATAGGGAATTTTTGAAGTATTGGAGGGGAGTAATAACAATGATTTTGTCTGCTTTTCTACAGGTAACGCTTCTCCAATATTTCTTTGTTACTGTGACTATTTTTTTCTTTTTTATTTTTTTTCTTCCCTCTCCATCCCATCTCTGGCCTTTAAGGTTATTCCCAAGCTCTCAAAGGCCTTGTGTTTATATCTCATTCACAGTGGTCCTCCTGTCTGGCGAGGCTATTTTTGGAAGGATGACAGGAGATCAGAATAAGTTGTTCATTAAATTTTAACACGTAGTCTCTAAAATACTCTGAAAGCTTCCCATCATTTGTGTTCCAAATGGTGTAATCACTCTCAGATTCATAAAGAGCTCTGTCAGAAACCTATCAAAACATAGGTTGGTCCTTTCATTATTGATAATAGCATCACCTGGTCCTGGGAAATGCAAGTAAAGGTGTTGGTAAAAGTATTAAACATCTTGAATTAAGCAAACATCAATTCCCATGAAGAAGAGACTTTAAATATTAACCTTTAAAAATTAATAATAATGCAGGCTCAGTGAATCTAAGTCCATTTAGATTTACACACAGCCTGATTTTTGTTGACTGATCACGTGTGAAACACTATAAAGCTAGCTCTTTAATTTCTAGGATTGCCATTAAAGTGATAAATTGAGCTTGAATAAACTGAAACGACTTCATTCCTGTGTGTTGTCTCTGACGCAAATGCAGCCAATCTGCTGCTTGCTGTTCTAAGGTCTTTTCAGTGCCAAGGTTATTCTGCACAGAAGCTCTTGGATACCGCTGGTATTTGTTTGCATTGCATAGAACAGCTTGTTAGAGCGCACTCCAGTCATTGAGCAGATTCAGACTTGTTCCTATTCTTTGGGAATCTGTGCAAAGCAGAGGTTTCCTTTGTCTCTAATTGTGCAGCTGAAAGGAAGGCTGCGGGGATACAGCTAAGGATGAATTCAATGGTCATGAAAACAAGGACACTATAACATTGGATGGCCAGACAGAAATGTGGGAGGTGTTGTGCGTGAGCAGAGGATCTTGATTCTAACCTGCATGCTTCATGTTTGGAGAAATTACAGGGTCAGCCCAAAGACATGTGTAGTTCTCCATGGAGAAAAGGGGGAGCAGTTTTAGGTGCAACTCTTCTTTCTGGTCCCTTTGTAGAACTTAGTAAGAGCAGAGTAGTATAGAAGAGCACGGTGAGGAGCTGCAGAATAATGGCCAGGCTGCAAAGGTGGCTAGGAAGCAGATGCAGACGGGCCCAGAATTAGGCTATTCAAATAATAATATTCACACTGTTAGTACACTGATCCAGGCAGTGCTATTTAAGCAACTGGCTTGAAGGGAGTAGTAAGGGAGTAGTAAGTAACTCCTTCCTTCCTTCCAGACAGCTTGTTTAATTTTAACCAATTCTAATGGTTGACTGAGGAATAAAAGCAAGCATAATAGTAATCCTGATTTTTACTTTTGTCTGTCCTAGGTTGGCTCAGCAAATCCAAAGGACCTGCATGTGAGTAGACTTATATTCACTGCTGTATCATGAGAAATGAGTGTGATGTTTTACTGGTTAATACAAGTGGCTATGAGCTAGGATTCCCCATTATACTTTTGTTGTGTTGGATAGTCTGAGATCCATCTCTATGTCCCATTTCCACTTTTATCCCTGGTATTCAGGAAAGATGTCTGCCCTCAGTTCGAGAAAGGGAGATCAACTTCATATGTTTCACTGTGCTTGAAGGGATCCCTGTGCCTTCTATAGCATTTAACTTCAAATGACTCAAGAAAAAACAAATAGAATAAATATTTCATTAAAATGTGGAGAGAGATGCTGCTTGTGAGAGATTTGAGAGGCTGCCAGAGAGGACTGAGAGGACAGGGAGGGCAAGCTAAGGCAAAAAACCTTGTTTCCTTTAATCAAGAAAGGTGAAGCATGACTTTGGATATATTCCGTTGGATACTCCTGCTTTTCATATCCTGTGCTTGGAAGAAGTCTAAAATCTTTCCTGTGTGCATGTTATGGATGTACGTAACTTTGGGAGGAATTGCAAAGCGTTATTTGGCTTCTGTATCTGTTCTAAATGTAAATCTGTGGAGTAGATATGTCCTTAGTGTGCTTACATGGGTGATAAGGGGGAAACAAGTGGTAGCACAAGGTGGGTAGCCGTAGACTGAGTCGTCAGCTTTTGTGGCTGAATCTGTCAAAGCCCTGTGTTAAACCCAGCAGTCTGTGTCTAGATGAGAATTGCTAAAACACTGCAGGTAACAAGCTGCTGATAGTCAAGAGTGAAGGTAGGGTGCTGAAGGCACCTGAACAGCAAGCTCAAAAATGCTTGTACCTTTGTGAGAGTAATTGGAACCCAGTGACAGTATTATGGCATTGTCTCAAGAGGTTGTCTTGCTTATCTGTGTGCACTGATCTGCATCTCAAAAAACGTTTTCCTTTTAATGAACCAAAACCTCTGGGGAGTGTTCATCTTTCTCTGCAAGCAGGAAT
The DNA here is from genome assembly GCF_964199755.1 of Larus michahellis. NCBI lineage: Eukaryota > Metazoa > Chordata > Aves > Charadriiformes > Laridae > Larus > Larus michahellis. Next base: position 53,376,963 of record NC_133899.1, on the reverse strand, counting down.
TCCCCTGAGGCTCTGCTGCTGCAAAGTGTTGGAAGGCTGTTGAAGTTCTTGCTTCCAGATGTCATTGAAGGGATTTGAAGTAACCCCTTAGGTATGGGGCTGCTTAGATGAGTTATAGGATGTGCTAGAGGGGACTTGTTGAAGAACAAAAAGAGCTTTTTGGCCAGCCTGGTACAGTGATCCTTTTATTATGGAAGGGGAAGGGGAACTTTTGGAGTTCCTGTGTTGAGAAGACTGCCTAATCTCAAGAGGTTGTGGGGATGCTTCCTCACTGCTTGTGTACCTTGGCCTGGCTGGTGTTGGATGGAGATATCTCCTGTGTTCCTTCTCTGTAGGGCCAATGCTGTGAATTCAAGGATAAGTGCATTTATCTGCTTGGTGTGTTAAGAAGTATTTCAGGGGAAGCAGAAGCCGAAGAATTGAATAGTAGGGTAGCAAAAGAGCATCTTTAAATCCTGCGGACTCAGCATTTTAGGTCTAACCAGCCATCTTAATTCAATAGGGAAAATCTTTCTTGTTAGAGAACAGAAGGAAACATTGCTGCTGCTTTTGAGATATATCGTTTACTTTGTCAGTAGAGGGAGAGGCATGTCTGATTGGAAAAATGTTGCCTTGCTGTTGAGTGAGATAAGCACCTCTGGTGGACATTGTCTTGAGTTTACAACCCACAGACAGGTACAAAGTGTGGTAGGCCTGGCACATGCAGAGTCATAACTAGAAAGCCAGAGGCTGCTGCTGCTTTTCTGGCTTGAAGGAACATTTTCTGTTCCTGAGAAGATCATGAACATGATGTATAACGAGTTTTGTGTCAGACATACCCTTAGGCACCCATAAAATTGTCGGTCAGAAAGAGAATGAAGCTGTTTCGTGATCTTACCAATTTTGTTGTTTAGGCAACTTTGCATTTTCTTCTGCTTCTTTTTCAGCAGAGATATCAGTTGCTGAGACAGCAGGTGAAGTTATTCTGGTTTAGGTAGAACTAGAATATTTTGATGGAAATGGAGCTATCTGGAAACTCTTCAGGGTTAGAAAAGGACTAGAAGTGAATGGAGACTTGTAGGAAGGTGGTAGAATAGATTGAAGGTGAATGAGGATCATGGGAGAATACAATTCTAGGAAGGCGAGGGACACAGGAGTGCAGCAAAACAGGAAGGTGAAGGGTTTCCATAGGTGGAGTTGTGAAAAAGATCCTGGTGGTTTGAAAAGCCAATTATTGGCTTGGTGGTTAAGTAGTGTAAGTCCTGGAAGAAGGTAGTGTTTCAGTTATGCAAGCAGATTAGAATGGTTGTGAACAGTATGGCCTTGGGAGGGAGGACTCTAGTAGAAATACATATGTGTGTGTGTGTTTATTTTTTTAATGGTTAGGTAAAAGTGTCTTAATGCAGGAGGATGCAGGATACGCCTTTACATCATCGGGCCTTTCAGGCTTTTCTATATGCAGCAGGACTGACTAATGAGACACTGGCAGAGAGTTTAAAAACTTGAGGGTTACAAAGTGTGTGTGCCCTCCAGGGACTGAAGCTTCAAGGCAGGAATGTCCTCAAGGCAGGAGCAGAGCAGGATGAAGATGTCAGTTACTGGAGCACTGGCTGTGCCTGCCTATAAGTGCTCCAACATGTCTGGGGACCTGGAGGGGGAGAGAAACTGCAGAAGCCCTTATAGCAACTGTGCGTGAAACAAGACATAGGGAGGAATTTCAAGTGGAAGTTGCTGCCATGTTCAGAGAAATATCTGTGGCTTTCCGAGAAAGTTCTACTTTTCTTAGTTTGTGTTCAGTTTTACAGTTAAAAGCTGCTTTGCTCTTCCCCTGTCCTGCATTTGTTTGGCTGCTACACCCGCTGTAGAGGAACACTGTAAACAAGATAAACCTATTAAAGCTGCTACACCCTGGATCCTTGTCAACACCAAGGTACCACTCCCTGCTGGTGGTGGTGCTTTCCAGGTGGGGTCTGTGTGTCACTGTATGTGTGTGTTAGGGACTTCTGGTGCTGCCTCTATTCTGGACCACCCTGGAGACTTATCTCCGAAAGCTGTACCTGATGCAGCAGAGGCCTTTAGGAACCTATTTCTGGTGTGCCATACAAAACCCACAGCTGTCAATTTATCTTTGGCTAGGAGGGGAGAAGCGTGGGGGTTTTGTTTCTTCTAGCCTGTTCCACTCCTACCTTCAGAGCAGTAACTTTGAAATTCGGAATCCTGGAGATGCGCCTGTTGTGTAATCTGTCTCCAGTAGTTCAAGTTTTAGGCCTGCTGACGTGCTTCTTGAAAAGGGCTGGTACTGTCAGAGTGGTGCTGAGCCACGCGTTACGCTGCAGCACACCTTTACTTCCCTTTAGCACAGGCAAAGCACCATAACTGTAATGGTCTGTATTATCTGTCTGTCTCTGGTTTTGCTTTCCCTAGTGAAAGTAACCTTTGAATGCTCCTGGAGAACAGCCTTCAGGTTTCATCGTAAACACTTCCTTGGAAGTAACTGGCTTAGGTTATAAGATACTAAGAAAAGATAAAGGCTTTATCATTTGAGTGTTTAGGTTCAGCTTTCACTTTTCTCTCAACTGAGGAAATTATTTGGTTTTGGTATGTAAGCTGAAAAATCTGAACATAGTGACAAACTGTGGTGAGTTTGCGTCTGAGTGCAAGTCTTAGTGAAATCCATGAAGATGGCAAATTTGTTTTTCCAGTTGTATTCTTTTAATCCTCCACTTCTTTGTCTTTCCCAACAAGCTAGTCTTGTTGCAAATATTGCTAGTAGCCCAAAGCAGAAATGAGTATTGCTGTGATGTAGAAATGTGATGTCTTTGAGCTAGCGTAATTTTAACCATCGGGCCTTCCCACTTTGAATCTCTTTATTTGCATTTACTTCTGAAATACTTAAATGTTATCTTTAAGTTGACAGTTTGCTTCGATGGTGGCTGTTTCCTCCGTGGCATTTAGTAAGCTAGACTCCACTTTTTGGAATAGTTGGGGGAGATATACCTGCTGAGAGAGCTGAAGATGGATCCTGTACCAATAAAGAGCTCAATTTTGTGTCACTGAAGCAGTAGTGAAACAAATAGTTGTCAAATTTGGTCTGAGGCAGATCACAAGACTGGCAGTCAGGCACCATTAGTGCATTTCAGTGTGGGAGAGGAGGTGCATGCAATGGTGACCACATCGCTGTCTGCTGGGGTAAGGCAATACCTCTGGTGGGCGAACAGACTTGAAGTGCAGTGTGGGTGCTGTGCTGGAAGTTCTGTCTCCGCTTAGCACCCTGGAGACCTAACTGCCTCTTGGCTCGTGCCTCCAGCTGTGGAGGCTCCTCAGGGCTGGAGCACCTTTTCAGAGCACTGTTTCTTTTCTTCTTTTCTTTTTTTCTTTCTACTTCATTTTTTCCTGTCGGTGTTGCCTTGTTCATGTTTGCTACCACTTTAAGCAGCTCTTTGCAGTAATGAGCTGATCACTTGTAAGACTTGGATCCTTGGGTGGGCAGTGGTATGACTGCATGGGGGACAGGGGACATTGTAACCTGTCATCCGGTACGTAGGTAGGGCTGCTTTTAGCATCCTTGATTCTTGCTGTCAGTAAAACCAAGAGAGACTGGTGGAAACTGCTAATTAGGGGTGTTCTGAGGAGATTTATTCTCTGACTACAATCTGGGTGAGCAAAGACTTAACTATTTTACTGCATACCTCTGGCCACCTGCCACTTGTCTGAGGCAGGTCACGCTTGGCTGTGTCGGGTGTTGTGGAGCGATTTGAGAGGATGAAAATGAATGTTCTGCATCCTCTGACAGCAGGGAAAGCATCTATCACTAAGTCTGTTTCCATCCGCTGAACTCTTAACTTAATTAGTGGCTTTAAATGAGGGAAATTTTTCTCCAGACATTGGTTAGTTAGCAGCACAAAGGGAAGGGTGCCTGCAGAACTGAAGCTTTTGTGTTTTTCATTTTAAAATAATTTGGGTTTGGTGGCAGCATTTCAAAGCTGCTTACCAGTGTGCAGCCTGCAAAAATGAAGCCAAACACATCTCCCTTTCCAGAGCAGTCTTGTCACCTTTCTTCTTTCTGTGGCAATAGAGGCTGGCCTCCTCATTAAATGCAGGTCCTTCTCTATAGGTAGGAGTTCAAACACTTAAGCAGCAGTAGGATGACTGAACTTTCAATGTGAAATAGCTCCTCTTTCTTTTCCAGCAGAGGGATTTGGGGCTCTTAGTTATTATTTCTGTAGTATTATAGTAGCTTCACCCAATCACATAGTGAAGTGGGAATTGCTGTAGACAAAACAGTTTGTCAATGGCAAATGTTTCAGTCCGTAGCTTGTTTTTCCAGTTAACCTGTATTTCACCTGGTGTAAAACTTAGCTTGAGTTACATCTCAGCCATTGTGGTGATGGGCTCCCTTTTCTCCTGTAGTGGGAGGCACTCTGGGAGACGGTAGGAAATGATGAGTTGTAGGAAACACTTTTTTTTTTTTTTTTTTGCAGTAAATCCTGTAGTATTTAAAAAAGAATCATTACTTGAAGTTGGTTTTCCCTGGTCATTCCATGACTGGTATCGGAGGCAATGAAAGCTGAACACTAAATTGAAAACAAAACTAGAAAGCCGTCTGGTAACCATCTGTCAGTTGTTACAAATCGCGTGGTGGCAGGATGAAACTTGTGCCCGATCTGGTCTCTGATCTCCCCACAGCAACTAGTTCCAGTTCCTTTCGCAGGGAAGTTGCCTGCTCTGCATCCCTTTGGAGTAGCTTTCTCCATGGGAGGGATTCTTCCCTGAGTCTGAGCTGGTTCCTGGGGTTGTCAGGATAGATGTATTTATGTTGATTAGTGTCTTTGAGCTGTGCTCTCCTGTACTGGTATCTGTTGTGCCCAGTTTAATGACCAGCTGTAACATTTTTTTTTTTTACTGTCATGTGATTGTTTAGCAGTAGCAAGAGAGCAGTTGGGGACCTTTTGCTTTGCCTTTTTTTCCAGTCTTCCCTGAGCCCATCTTTGTCCCTGTGTGTGTGTTTGGAGAACACAAGGCTGTGGCGTACGGCTGCTGCGCCCCGGGCCCCCGCCCCGCACGCATGAATTCATCAGCTTGATCTTTCCACCCCTGCTCCTCCGGAGGGTCGGGCGGCAGCTGTGGCTCCTGTCAAGCATAATGCCGGGCAGGGAGCTTTGGGGAGGAGAGTTACAAAAGGCCCAGCTTAAATCATCTGTGTAAGGGCACAGCCGAGGCTCTGTCACCCAGGCCCCACAGCTTGTCTTCTGGTGCTATGGTTGTAATGACATTAGCATTTCAAAAAGGGGATTATCACAGCCCGCAGGTTCTGAGTGGAGGATATTTTGGCTGTTACTTGAAAAGCTGCTTTCTGTCTGTCTCTGCTTTTTTTTCCCCTGTGTATGGATCCTGAAGGGTTGGTGAAGGTGGCCACACCATGCTAAAAGTGCATTGTAGCTGTTGCGAGGTAGCTGGTTGTTTATTGGCCTAAATGTGGGCTGGTAAATGAGAACTTGTTGCTGCTAGCATTCTTTCTTACCGATTTGGAGTGACTGTGAAGATTTCCTAGTGGAAAAGCTGAGTTAAAGGGTCCGTGTTGGGATCACAGCTGTATGCTAGAGAAGTATCCTGAAGTCATACTTACAGGAAGAAGTTAAGGTAATTATACTGGTCTGTCTTGTGTATTTCAACCAAAGGAAATGGGCAGCACATGCATCCTATTCATTGTCTGCCTTCCATACCTCTTTTGGTACCAAAAACCACTTTAAGGGCCCTGGCACAGAATTTCAGGGTGGTTCCTTGGGAAAATAATTGTATTTTTATAAGGTCTTGTTTAAAAACAAAAATTCCTCTAGTGAAATTTAACTCCTGAGTCTTGCAACTCTGTTGCATTACCCTCACCTCAGATCGATATTCTGTTGATCTTCGTTTTTCACTGAGTTCGCTTTCCCTTTCCGATGTTGCTTGTGCTGGAAACTTGCGTAAAGGCCTTACATACGTCAGGCTCTAGTGGAAAATCTGTGTAGTTGCCGTCTCCTCTCCAGTTCCATTAGCTGTAGAAATGACAGGTCAGACCAGGCAGGTTGGTCATCTGGTCCCTGGGGCAAGAGAACAAAGGGAATTGTCTTGTTTGCCTACTGGAGAGAGGCAAGAGTACTTTGTGCAACCACTTCAACCATGTCTGGGCCCTAAAATTGGTAGCTGACCCACAGTGTCCAAAACAGGAGCCCCTTGGCTTGAGCGTGGGAGCATGGTTGGAGGGTGTGGAGCAGAAAATGCTGGTGGTTGCCTGGAGCCTTGTCCTGAGTAGTAATGCTAGTGCTGTGTGTGTTGAACTCTTGAATAAGAAAGGGAAGGTGTGTTTTGAAGAGACGTTATTATAAGCATAGGTTGAAGTATTCACAGGCCTTAGTCTTCGTGTGTGCCCATAAGGACTGGTCTGGCCTGTTCCCGTAAGATGTAGTTCACCCACGTGTTTTTGCAAAGCAGTGCTGGCTGTAGTCACGGCTGCCCCTTGCGCTGGGAGCAGCCACGAGCCGGGCCTCATGCTGTGAGTCACTGCTCCTGCAAGGGGACAAACAGACGGAGACCGTCTGGAAGACCTGTGTAGCTCTTCCTGAGAGAGACGGCAGGCCTGAGCCATAGATAAGCTGTCCCTCAGGGCATCAAGGAGGAGCAGAAATACAGTTTCCTCTGTAAACATGGCAAAGGGTACTTGGTGTGCTGAGGAAGGGAGGCATTTAACTTCTCTGTGTGAAAACAGGAACTGTGGAAGGCCTTCCAGGAGTGTGGTGGCTGCTGACAAGGTTTGTGTGCTTATTAGATGTATTTCTAACTCTACTAATTTCCAGGCCTGTTCTAATCTGCTTATTTCTGTAGAACACACATCTGTCTATGAACTCCCAACAAGGATGGAGTGTCTTAAACGTTAGATGCTCAACTGAACCTGCGCTGAGCAAAGGTGGAGCTTTTGGGTGCCCTGTGCCTCAGGTGAGCTGGACAGAAAGCACAGCGTGGCAGAGTCGCAAGTCGCTATGGTCACTCTGTCTTGTCCTCTCCTTTTTTTCTGTTTCTGCAAATGCACCAGCAGACACAGCTATGCAAACCTGCCAGCTGTCTCCATGCGAAGTTAGTCACTGAGTTGCTGTGCAACCAGCTCTTGTTGCACAGTCTTTCGAATTTGCGGTTAAACTTAGCTACTGTGCGTCTTTGGCTGGTTTGGGGATGTGTGAGTTTCTGCATCCTCTTTTCAAACCAACTTTTCTGATAGTAAATGATAGAAATGAAACCTTCAGTATTCAGGTGGAAGTAGGCTGGAGAAAACATAAAACTGTAAATCTCAATGCTGTGAACTAAAAACCTAAGAACTAAAGAATGCAGGAAACAATAAACAGCCTGGTTTCTAATCAAATTTTAGGTTTACTTGGGGGGAACCCTCTGTCTTTCTTTTCAATTTCAAGGCAATTACTGTTTTAAGGCTTGTAATAGAAAGATAAGGGCAGCAAAAAATAGAATGAATAAGTGCTGGTCATAACATTTGGTGGGATAAGAGCATTTATAATTATTATGGAGTAAGAGGAGGGGGAAAAAAGCATGAAGGAGAAAGTAGTTTTATTTCCCTTGCTCCCTGTTTGGATTAATGAATTTAATTACTTGGAAATAGCTAGTAGCAAACTTGTGGGTTTTTTCAAATGTACTTTTAACAAGACTGCAAATTTTAAAAGAGGAGGAGGCAATTCAGTAAAAATAATTGAAGATGTGAGTAAGAATTTAACTGCTACATCCCCCGTTGCAAGTGCTTCGTGTCTGTGGATGTTAAGAGACCTGAATTAATGTGCTTCTGATGTACTGGGAGGGGAGAAACCAGGGCAAGAAGACACAATTCTAAATGTAAGGAAGCAAGCAAGATACCAGTTTTTCAAATAGATCCTTATAATAAAGTTGTTCGTTCTTTTGTTCCTGTCAGCATAAAATAGAGACAAATATGGAAGCGAAATGGCTGAACAGAGTAATGGGATTCTGTCTGACAAGCAGCAAGAGTGCATAAGGTGGGAGAAAGGAGATCGGGCAGAATGCCAGAAAAGGATCTTTGTATAATAAAGTTTATGTCAGAAATTCCTCCTTTCTTGATGGTATAGTTTAGTTTCCACTAAATTGTTTGCTCTTTTGTCAGCTTAAACTGGTTTTTTTAAAGCGATATGGCAACTAAGCAAGTAGATAGCAAAGAAAAATAGCACTGCATCTTCTTTAAATTAGTGAAGGTACCTGGTGGGATGGCTCTGATGTCAGACATGTTTACCATCAAATGAAACTTTCCAAAGTGCTTGTGTCCCACTGGTAATCAGTTGAGAGAGGATGTTTTGAGTCATGCAAGCACCGCTGAAAATTTTGCCCAGTGTGTTTAACAGTCTGAAAGAGGGGTTTAGTATCCTGCTGCCTTAATTTGCAGGCAATACAGTACTGAAGGAGAGCTGCAAAATTCCCATGAGGACTGAGTAACATGAGATTACTCTTGAGTTACAGAGCAACTGAGTAACATCTGGAAATCCATGAAGAGAGACTGACACTAGCTTTCCCCAAAGTTTACTTGACTAGTAAGCAGATTGAGGCAGCATTTGGAAGAAGGCACAAATCCATTCCCTTAAACAATTTGCAGAAGGTGGCAGCCCATTCTGAGTTGTTTCAGGAAGGCCTTTTCATTTCCTCTTCGTGGGTTTGTACCCCCGACAATACTAATTATCTGTACTAAAAGTCTACCAGCAGTACAAGACAGCTTCATATTTCCAGCTTGTCCAATTCTGTGATGAGAACAGGCATGTTGCCACAGCTGGCTGGGCCGTGAATACTGATGCAGGGAAGCTTAATTCTCTATCTGCAGTTCTACCTGGAAAGATGCTTCTGTGTTCCCAGTTTGACCAGTAGCAACAGTCTCTTCTATTCTCATCAGCATTAGCGTGAGTCCCAGTGTGAGGGCTCTGCAGGGCATGATTTATTAGGAAATAGTATGCTGAATAAAGTAGTTTTGTGCGGCAAGGGTGAGGCAGTTTCTTGTGGTTTTCTTAGTGTGACCCTTTTTGTCAAGTCATCAGGAGGAGCGTTTGAAAGCAATGTGCCATGTTTGGGTCAGTCTTATCAGGTGCTCTACCATGCAACAAGCGTGTCCCCTGACTGGAGCCAATAGAGATGCTGTAGGACAAAAGTAGCCGTTCATTCTTGTCCTAGGAGCACCTCTTGAAAAGCCATCCTTCCTGTTCCTGTGGGCTACTGTGCCCCCAGAGATCGCCTTGACTACAACATAGTTCTGTCTGTGCAGGTATTTTGCACTTCTAGACAGGAACTCACTTCAGTCTAGTAGCCTGTGATTGCTCAAGAGGATTTTCACATTATGTTCGCATTGCTGTGAACCTTGTTTTTTAATGTTTTTAACCATTTTTACTGAGTGCTAAGTTCCTTAATATGTCCTAGTTTTGTACCTGCAGTTGCACGACCTCCTCTCAGAATGGAGCATTATGGAAAAACTACTCTTCTGGGAGCTTTTTGCAGAGTCTAGACTGGAAATCTGTTGCCAGTAAATGTGCTAGAGTGGGATTAGAAGTTTCCAAGCAGTGGTCTTCAGAACACATAAGACTAGTCCATGTAGTTCTTTTGCCACATGACAGCTTTGTATTTTCAAACTGCTTTAATTCTGTTGAAGTGGAGCTTTAAATTATGTTTGCTTTCCAGTGCAAGCAGTTTCTGTTATTGTCAGAGGTATATGCCCCTGAATAAGAAGGTATACTATCACAAACTGCCTCTGTTATGGAGGAGTGCTCTTGTTGGAGTGTATTCTATGCACTGGGGTGACTTTCATTGCTGATGAGGAGTTCAAGAGGAGCAGGAAGGGGTAACTTCAATAAGCACAGCTGTTTAGAGGAAAACAGAGGTGCAGTTGAGTAGCTTACTTTTCCCTATGGAGTTACTGCAGAAGGAACGCTAGGCCTGGCAGTGTGGTTGTTGCAGGATAGTGTGGGATCAGTGTCTTTCCAGAGCAGCGGAAGAGATACTGTGATTTGGTTTCTATTTACCCCGTGAGCTAAAGAGTAAATGTCAACTGTCTGATTGTCTCTTCCACCCTGAGAATAAGAGTGACAGTGACAGCTTTGATGTGCAATAACGAGGTTGCTGTGATTTGTGTTCATGGCTTTAAGTCCTGATGCTGTGGGGGCAGGGCTGTGAAAGTAGATCATGGCATTTAATATAAGACAGACACCTTGATTCACTTCATTAATGAAGGAAATTTTCCCTTTTACACTCAGCCATACTGACTAGGAAGAAAAACGGGGAGAAAAGAAAAATCCAGTGTCATAATGCAAGTGACCTTTTCCCAGGGCTTGGGAAGCTTTTGCTCTCTTTGTCCTCAGGCAAGATGCCAAGAAAAAGAGGGTGGAGAAGAACAGCGGGTCTGTCTTTTGAGGAACACCCTCCTTTTCTAGACATTAAATTCTGTTCTTACCTCTTGGGAAGTCACCTTTACCTCTGGTGGGAGTTGACACAGTATAATGGTGTCTTTAGTCACAAAATGGCCTTTTGCACGATTGCAGCAACCGTTTAAGAACTGAGAACCTATTTTAAGGTTTGTCATTGGGTAAACCTTTGGGAGAATGAAAAAATCTATTTCTCGGAGTGATAGATCTTGAACATGTATTTTAGAAACAATAACCTTGAAATCCTTGGGTATTTCGTGAAAAGATCTAATCCAGAAATTTTGGAAAAGGGCTCTTTGTGCTTTGATCCCAACATAAGATCCTCTTGTGAGGTTTTAGAAGGCTCTTCAGTGTACACACAGAGGGAATGTGGTGTCAGCTGGAGAATGTGTGGTCGAACTCTAGTGGTGCTCTGACTTGGGAGAAGGAGCACCAATTTGGGAGGAAAGGACACAGAGAAACTCTTGAGTTTAGATCAGTCTCGGGCTGTTCAGTATTTCATTAATACTCTGATGAAAGATACGTATTATTATGAGGAAGTCCAGTTGGGAAGTAATACTTTTAACTCTTCTCCCTTCTTTCTCAAACTTGAGCTACTTTCCACTGGGGCTAAGCTGTCTCCTAGCAGTATTGTTGTCTGCTCTCCACGTCAACTGCCAGAATATAGCTGTTCTTATGAGTAGCATCCTAAATCCTAAGCGTGGCTAAAGTGGCCTTTTCTAAAAAGTGAATAGGAAAGGCAGGGGTGGACAAGGGGCAGAATAAAGGATGGCGCTGCAGGCTGTCTAACATGATCGGCACTGTGAAATTGAATGCAACAGCCTTTGGACAGTCTTTGACTATAATTGTGTTGGCAACGGGAAGAAAGTTCTGACAGTGTCTGTGCTTGATGGGATGTATCTGGTGAGAGGGAGTAACTCCCGTGTGCTGAGCAAATTGTGTGGGGGTGGAAGAGATAGGAAGAAAGGAAAATTACCAGAAGTTCGAAAGAAGGGGCCGTGGAATCTTGTGCTGGTAGCTCCCTGCTGCCTGCTAAACACGGCTGTGCAGTGCCTGTTGCTGTACTAGTAAAACAGGGGGTTTTCTGTTATTTCCTTCCCCCTAAAAGACTTCAAATCCCATTTTCCCCAATCATATGGAGGAGATGGGGAAACAAAGGAACAAAACCAGGTAAGCTCTGGATAAAGGAGATACTGTTTTTGTCCTTAGTATCAGAAGGGCTTTGTAATATCTGCTGTTGATCCATAGGCTTCCTAGATGGTGTTTGTTCAAGACACTATGTGTTCCTAGCAAATTTGACCCACGTGATCAAGATTGGGCATTTTGGTTTACATTGTCACCCCTATAATGCTTATTCTTCCTCATTAAATGCATGTGCTTTTCTCTGAAATTCTCTATGTTGGTGTGAAAAAGAGATCAGTTACAGAACAGTAACTGATAGATTTAGTAAATGGAACTCTGTTTTACTGTCTGGAGGCTAGTTTACCGGCATCAAAATAGCCTTCCTCCCTGCTGTGTTTTCCCACCAGTTCTCAGGCATAAGACATCTGTATCTCTTATTTAAGTGTTCTCAAGGAGCCTGCATACACAGTCAAGAGACTTCCCAAGTGTGTTTCTCTGGGGGACAGCATTTCTGCTATTTTTAGCATGATTTCTTTGGGGCTTCCATTTCCTTTGTGTGAGAAACCTCACTAACTGGTAAGAGGTTGAGTCTCGAAGTTACATGGGAAGCTTTCACTCCGCTACCAAGAAACCTGTAAGCCCTGTCTGGGCATTTTCACCAAAGACTGAGCTCCCCTGAGCAGCTGAAGAGACATCATGGTGTAGCCTGGCATAGAATTACTACATCTTGGAAACAGTTGGTGTAGGGGCACTGTCTGTGTACTGTTTATTTTCACCGTGTCTGGGGTCTTCATTTGTGTCAACTGGTAAACTCCGTCTGGCCATAATGCTCAGTGGTTTATTGCCTCTCTACTGAACTACAATCCAGAGGGTGTGATGGGAGAAATTTGAACATCTGCTGCAGGGAGAAAGAAAAAATGCATTAGCTTGTGAATCGTCTACTTAAATGAGGAGGAGAGACTTTGCAGTTCGTGGAATTCATGGAGCATAGAGAGATGCTGAATTCTATAGGGGACATGGCGGTAAGGCTGCGTGACAGTCCAGAAATAGCAGTAGGGATGTTGAATTAGTTAGCATGGGAAGTGTTCAGATGTAGACGTGGTGATTGTGAGTGTGCTAGAGTTAGTGGCCTGTACATCTGGCCTGCTATTCAGCTGCCTTTTTGGGAGGGCACAGGTCTCCTGAAGGCCCTGTGCTGTATCTACCAGCCCTGTGTGGATGTCTAGTGCCTTAGAACTAACTGAACCCTCCGTCTGGGGAGCCCCATGCAAGAGGTGCTTTCTTCAACTCCCTGAAAGTGACTTGTGAACATGTATGGGGTCAGCTTTTAGGATATGGGGTGCCCTATGTGTTGAGGGATCTTTTGTATCTTGCGTTTTTCTTGAAAGCGTCCGATGATCTGCTTGTGAGCTGCCTTTTCACAGAAATGGGGCTTGCTGAGTCAGTGCCCAGGACCTGCAGGTGTCTGGTTGAAGCCAGGCTCCATGGGCAGAAGCCTGGTGAGGCCTGGGAAGGTATGTGCAAGGCAGATTCAGCAGTTGGATCTGTAGAGGGTGGGAAATCTAGCTGCAGTGGTAGTTAACACTGAGTGAGAGAACTCTGGTGAGAGAACACAGAGAAGAAGAATAGCATAACCTCTGCCCTCCCCTGGTTTAAGCTTTTGATAGTGTAAGCACTCTTACTGGAAATAAACAGATGCTTCCCCCCCAGCCCCTAGATTGAGGGGGTATTAGATGGGAGCAGTGATACTGGGGAAGAGCTGGGATTTGGATCCTCGCTGCCTACCACATGCATTCATGTGATGATGTGGGAGGCAGGTCTGGGTCCAGCTGTGTGAGCGTGAGGGCTCCCCAGGGTGTTCTCAGCATTCCTTCCAGCTCTGGCCCCAGCTCTGCAGAAGCTGGGAACGCTCATGAATTTTCCTCCGTTTGTGCTCAGCAGAGCACTTCCTGTGGCATTCAGGCGTGCTTCAACAGCTTCCTCTGCTGCATTCTTCCCTGGGGAGCATCTGAAATGCTCTTTTTGTGTATAAGGGACTTCTTAAAACTGCTTTGTTCTTGCATGGCTTGGGAAAGATTGTGTTGTTGTTTTTAGCTGACGGGCTATAACTTCTCCTACTGTCTTGGTTGATCTTGCTTAATGTTTCCATTCCAAAGTCTGAGTCAGAAGAAGATGGTTGTGAAATCTTTCTGCTACATCAGTGTCTATAGATGTGAGATGTATTCCATGTTGACCAGAGTACTGGAAGGAATTTTTATGTTCTAGGAAATTATGAACTTAAAAAAGAATAAATAAATCTTTCCTTTTAACAATTATTTTTCTTTTGGAATAATCTGGGCCTCCCACCTCATCCTGTTTCTCAGAATATAATAGAATTGGGCTATTATAATGACATTTTATAATGTAAAGTTAGCATTTCATTCTGGTAAGTCTTCTGTCTCTCATAGTGAAGACAAGGTGGTTCTGCACCTCTTGAAACCAAATTTGAAATGTTGTCCTGCTGAATTGACAATTTAGACAGAAAGGAGCAGGCAATTTAAATGTCACCGAAATGTACTAAAACTGTCTTTGCAGGTAAATGCTTAAAAAAACCCAACAACCAAAACCCAACCCAACCAACCAAAACATCCAAGCAACCAAAAAACCAAACAACAAAACCAAAAATCAAAACAACAACAAAACCCAAACAAAAACACCGCACACCCCAAAACCCCAACTAACTACACCATCTCTTTTATGAAGCTAGGTAGTTGAAACAGGAGTTGAAATTATTGTCTGATATGCGGGAATGCTGGAGCTGAGCAGGAATTTTCTCATGCATGTTTGATAGAAGATGGCTGTGAGCAGGAGCAGTAGGACTTAGGAAGGAGAAGGCAAAACTGAAGAGGGACTGCTTGATGCAGTAAATGCTGACTGGAAAGTGCATAGGACAAATAGCAATGAAAATGTTTTCATGTTGTTTTGGTGGTGTTCTGGTATTTGGGGAAGCAAGGTTTTGTAACAGTATCTGCAAATCAACTGAGTTGTCTTGAAGAACCTGGTCTGCAACAGTCTCTTCTTTTCAATAAGGCAGTGTCCTAGACCCCAAGGTCTGTCTGGTAAGAAATGGTAAAAGTATAATTCAGGCTTGGCCTGTCAAAGTCAAGAGCCATGCAGGTAAAATGCTATTGTTGAGTTGTGATTCTGGGTACTTTATGCAACCAAAACTCATTTTCACACTGTTGTTATCCTGCTAACTGTATGTTGCCTTGAGAAATACTCTTGCTTGTTTAGCGAGAACTGCTCTGAAATGATTGATGATGCTGTATGGATAAGATGTAGCTGAAAGAAGCCACTTGAGAGAGCTGAGTAAATGAATACTTCAAAACGATAAATGAAACTTAATGAAATGCCATGAATAACATAAAAATACCAGCTGGCACAAAAGGAACCTTGTCGAGTTAAAACCAGACGGTGACACTGCAAGACGGTAATGCAGCATATGTGTCCCTAGCCATGTGTTTGTCCTGTTTATGACGATAGAGATTGAAGTAAATTCCTGGCCAGAGAGACCTGTGTGGAAGAACTGCTGAACTGTGAAATCCTGCATCTGGGTTGGCTTTCTCCTATAGAAAAAGAAGACACAAATATTAATGCAGTCAAATGAATCTGTAAATCTTTGAAATTAATCACATTGGTGACAAGGGCCCTTAAACCATCACATTGGGCTCTCCAGACTACCTGAAACTCTATATTCACAAAGGCAGGCAGAAAAGCTCTCTGAAGAGGGAAGCTGAGGCAGGGAAGCAAAAGCTCAGGTGAGGTAGCGGTGGAGCATGTCTCTGGGCCTGGGTCCCTTGTGCCTGGGCCTTAGTTCCAGCCACTAAGCTGCAGTCTCTTGCTTCAAAATTTCATCCCCTGATGTAGGGATCCATAGGCTCTGAGTCAGTGATGGGATGTGTTTTGGCTGGCTTTGTGGCAGTAGGTAGGAGCTGGAGTTGTGTGTCTCCAAGGCTCTTGAGCATCTGTCAGGCCAGCTGTGCTCCAAACACACCAGGAAAGGAGCAAAAGCAACCCCATAATAAAGCATTCTGAGAGTGTTTGCTTTCTTAAAGATTTAACTTGGTATTTTAATTGTTACAGAACAAAGAATCTGTCTAGGTTACCAGGGAATACAAATAAGAAGCAAAGGATATGTATAGTCCTGTATTTCTTGTTGCTCAGAAGCAGAGAAGCGTAGAGAGGCAGGACTGAAGATTAGCAGTCCTTGAGGAGATCTGGTCTCTTTCCTGAAGATTTTGTTTTGAAAATAGCTGTGCTGTGGGAGGTTGGGTTGTATGTTTTATAATCTCTTTTTATGTCAAATGGAAAGAATGGTATTTCATCTCTTCTTATGTTGTTGTCACACATCTAGGGCTACAAATGGGTCCCGTCTTGGCCGTTGCTACCTCTAACCTTTTTTTGTTACGTGCTTTTTCAGCTGGATTTTTTGACTTGCCTGTGCTTTGATTCCAATGGCTATAGTGAAAGTGTCAAAGGGCAAGTAGTATTTTGAAGGGTGAAAACTTCTACGCATCTTTTCTGTGCACTTTTCTTGCCAGGTGTGAAAGGAGCTTGTTTTTCAAATGGTTTCCCAATTCTGGCTTGTTTCAGTGTGACTGTTTATCCTGTGGGTGTGTGGGATGAGGGGCTAGAAAGACAGAATGGAAAATTTCATGTTTGCTGCTAGGTATGCTTTTGATAATTTGCTAATACCTCTTGTTAGGCCATTTGCTAATTCGTATCCATTGAGTTGCTTAGAGCTTTTGGTAGGTACTGGGAAAATGGAGATATAAAAACAAGCACTTTGAAGCTATTACATGTGTATAACAGGACAGTCTTCTCAAAGGAGCTGGCTGAAAGTCTGAATTATTTTATACACTGCATTTGTAAGGATTATACTAAGTTGCCATTTACTTCCCATGTGCCATTTGATCTCCAGCAGAATCTGAGTGGGTGGAATGTGTGGGACTCTGCCTGTTCTGCCAGAACTGATGGTGTCTTCTGTGACTGGTAAATCAAAGTAGCAGCAGCATCCCGCCAGACCTTGGTGCCTCTTCTAGTCACGCTCCAGTCACGAAGCAAGCTTACTGATAGCTTCACTGGGTTACCTCCCTTCTTTCCAAAAAAACCTTTCTGGTTACTTGCATTGCCAGTAAATAGAGAAGACCACATACTGAGTAGCTGTTAAGTTTCAGTGCAGGTTATACAAGGTCTGACACCACCTTCTCTACTGTCATGTTGCTAGCTCTTAAATTGCCCAACACTGTTAAAGTTTAGAAAGGTGTATCATAGCTAGCTCTTCTCAGTAGAAGAAACTTCTTACTTTGCTTTGACACTTACTTCTTCAGCTTCACACTGTGTCCTACAGCTTTTGAATTATTAGAGTCTGGATTGGGTCTGTATCAGCTAATCAGTTCAAGAAGATGTAGCCGGTTGAACTTGCAGCATAACTGCAGCAGCTCTAAGACTTTGGTCTGTGGAAGAGCTAGGTTTGCCATGTGGAGTACTTCTGTTGTTCTAGTCTGAGGTGCCTCACATTTTGAATGGAATGACTTGAGTGTTCAAGTGGGGCTATTTTTGTTTTCTGCCAGGCTCTGTAGAGAAGTTGCTTGCGATGCTGAGCCTCCTGTAAAGCCAGCAGAAAAGATGACTTAATATTTACAGCTAACCTAACCACATTTAGAGTGAAAATATGAAGTGTGCTTAAGAGAGGCTTTCCGTTGAGACAGGGTTAATAACTCTTTACAGTTCTGCCCAGTCAGTGGTGAATGATTTGAGTGCTTGTTCTGACAAGTCCCATGACAGAGATGAGTCATTCTTAAAGGATAAACAAATCTGCCCAGATATTAGATCCTGATATGTTCAATGGTCCTGAACAGAGCCAAAGGTCAGAAGAGAAATGTCATGGCAGGATGAAAAAGTGTTCTCCGGTGTGTGCTGATACATCAGACTGAGGTTTCAGGATTGCTGTCCTTACCCACCTTTGCCCAGCAGAGCTGTCCATAGAGGTACTGCAGAGGGAAGCTTCAGTAACCTAGGGCTTTGAGCTTCCCAGTTTGGTTTCCACACAGATGAAAGTGGAACAACGCTTAGCACAAAGCAATCTCCTGTGTGCGTGCCATTACTAGATCAGCCTTGGCCAAACTTCCAAATTAGTACTTTTTGGATAGGCTGAGTCAGAGGCAACAGCTGCTGCTGCTGCTGAAAGGATGAAAAATGAATCAGCTGCAAAAGGCTCATTAGTGAACGAAGGAGGCCTACCAGAGTAGAGTTTTAAAGTGCCTTGGATAATGTAGGGATCTTTCTGTGCACATGTAAGAAGATAGAGCTCCTTTCTAAACTCTCAAATTCTTACGTCAGATATTCTCATGTTCCCTTGGAGTTTAGGACTGATTCTTTAGCAGATTCATGACTGTGCAAGTCTCAGAATAAACCATAGCAGAAGGTAGGCAGGAGCTGGCCTCTTGGCTAAGGGGGAGCCGAGTGTTGTGTAGGTTGTTGATGACTGCCTGAGTTCCACCTCCCAGTGGAAGGACAGCAATGGACTCCTACTGCTGTCAGTGTTACCAGCCAGGTGACGTGTCATCCAGAGCTTGAGTGGGCATACTGGAGCCTACAACAGGGACGTATTTTGGGAAACTGCCATAGCAAGAACTTCTAAGGCCTTATTGGAGAAAGGAACTGAATTACTATACTAGGCTGAAGTTTAGGGATTGTAAATGTTTTGTAGTCATATGGAAATCCACAATCAAGTGAAGCCTTCTGAGGCACTGCTAATTGTCACTTGCTGGTAGAGATGAGTTTTGCTCTGCAGTATCCTGGTGACATGTTTCCCCTATGTCCTCACCTCATGTCAATAGAGGGCCTGCATTTATTTCAGTCAGGACTTACAGACCAGTTAGCCCAAATCAGTCATCACTGTCCTATGAAAACCTGGTGTCCAAAATCAGCATGAATGTCTGATAGTTACGCTTTTTCCTATCATGTCTCATTGTTTTTGCTGAAGAGCCAGATGGTTTTCCTTAGACCAGAGCCCATAGCGCGTGTCAGGCTTTTTACCTACAAAGACAGCCTTGGGGCGTTACTACATCCAAAATGAAAACTACCTCGAACAGCCAAGGAAACAGCAGGTAAATGTGCAGATTACCTCTGAACTAAGACCAATTTTTAGTTTTGTAGGTTTCTGGAAAGAGATGAGCAGGGACAAGACGAGAATCAAAGCTGTGTGAAGAGTGAAGTTGAAGTTTAAAATTAGCACCAGTAATTGAGGACAGTGGATGTTACTTCAGTTCAAATGCCATGCTAATACCTTTCCAACTAACCTGCCTCTACACAGTAGGTGCTGTAAGTTCCTGCACAGCTGCCTGTTCCTTTTTTGAAAGAACGTGCTTGTTGCAATTTAAAGTAAGGTTTAGAATTGAATGAGCTGCCAGTGAGAGAAAGAGAGGCCCCTGATGAGTGTTTGCTGTCTCTGCCCAGTGCAGCAAACACTTTTGGACTCTTTACATTTCTTAATAATCAGAATTCAAACTAAAACACATATGCAACTTTCTTAGGGGGACCCTCTTAATCAAATTTTTGAAGGGAGAGGGAAGTCACAAAACTAGCTGGGTGCTACTTACGACAGTGGGTTTGGGTTTCAAAAGCAGAATCTGGGACCCTGCAGATTATATACAGTGTTGTTACAGCACTTGCTTAATTTTCTTCTCTGAACACGTGGAAGTAATTATGGGGTGGTTGGAAGAAGGCACAGGGAGGCCGGAAGCAGACTTGAAAAACAAAAGCAAATGGAACATGTGCCACTTGGAAAGCTGTGCTGTGCCCGAGGGGAAGAGCAGGCTTCTGTATTAAACTGGCCATTCTAGTGCCACTGTACCGCTGGCTCCAACTGCAGCCCAGATGTAAATTGTTTATACTGTCTTGGCAGTATGGGATGCTGTAAAGTACCAATCAGCTGGTCTTCATCGTTACTGGACCTGAGCAAGCTGCATGAGCTTCCACATACATCACCAACAGCAATTTCATTTATTTATTTGTGTGTGTGTGCGCACGCAACAATAAGATCATTTTATCAGAAGATCTTAAAAGCACTTCTGCAGCTGTTCCTGGTTTGTTTCCTCCTCCTTGTTAATGTTTCCGGCATTAATTTGTCAATCCTTGCTTTGTTTAAAAGCACCAGGTTTTTGTCTTATGATTTTGTGTTATCCTGATGTCCAGAACGCCCGGTGCGGATGAGAGCCCTACTGCAGCCGGCCCTGTGCAAACATAACGCAGAGCCAAGTCTGAAAAACTTGGCAGTGTTAGTCTTAGAGCCTGTCAGGCTGAATCATTCAGGAATGTATCTGGGGGGAGTGCATTACAGGTGGGCCTATTACGGGGAAAATAATACAGTTGTCATAGTGAGTAGCACTCTTCTAGGGAGGCAAATCTGCTGCTAGAATGCAGTTGTGTTTTCGTTGCTGCTTTCCATCACAGAAATCTTCCTTTCCCACACGTGGTTCTTTCGTTAGCCCTGGATTTTGTGTCTCGGTTTTCCCTGCCTAGCTTACAGTGAAGTCTGTGCTCCTGTTCTGGAGGGGGAAAGGAACTTGAAAGGCATAAAACTTATTTTTCTGCTAAAATTTCAGTGAGAGAGGGAGTTGTCTAACTGAAGCAAAGCTTTCTAAGGGACAGAGAAAAGTACATTTTATATTAAGTCAGTTTGTAGCACTCTAGAAGCACTAGTGCCAGCTTCATATAGCCTAAACATTTTGGCTCTCATAGAATGTAAATAGAATTTGCATTTTAGAGCAAGCTTTGATGCTAATGTTTTGGGTTTTTTTAGGAGAGAGATAAGCCACAGGGAAAAAAAAATTATATTTCTAATAGAAAGACAAGACCCATAATTAATGTTGCACTAGCAGGCTTCCTCCATGGTTGGCTAATCACAGCTGAGTGTTAATAACCATAGAGTTTTTTTAAATACTGTTGTAACATGTTAATTAAGATAATTTGGCTCCATGTGTCTCATGAGTTACCAGATGGCGACTGCATTGGTGGAAGGCAGCAATTAGCGTCTTTTCTTTCTTCCTTTTTCTTCCCCTGCCCTAAAAAAAAAAAAAGGCAGCTTTGGTGTGGATGGGATGGCTGTGTGAGGGGTGCCTGTTACTGTACACAGTGTAAGTGCTTCTGCCTAATTATATAAATGCACAGCTATATGATTATATATACAAATCTCTGCTTTGGTTTCTTCTCATTTACCCGCATTATGACATAAAGAAAAATAAGCCTCCTCTTCAGACTGCGTCCTTGCTAGGGAAACTGTAATTTCCACGTAAAGACTTCAGTCCTGCTCAGTTTGCTCTTCTGTCATTGACTTCAGAGTAAGCAGCATCTGGAGCCAGTAAAGACAGAGAGCTTATTTTTCAGCAGACTTTGGCCTCTGCTTAATACACAGAGCCCAAAAGAGGGTTATGTTTTGCAGTGTGTTTTTAGGAAGGCTTAAAATATTTTAGGGGCAGGGTCGGCGAGAAGTGTGTGTGCTCACAATGGGGGCCTTTTATTGACTTCTGCCTCCTGTAAGTAAAATATAAAGAGGTCCTTTAGCCTCAGCTGTTGTGACTGGGCCCCGGCAGCAGCTGCCGTCTCTGGTTTGTCCCTCTGGGAAATGACCCATCTGCTCATGTGCTAGAGAAAGCCAGAAGTGCTGAAAAGGAGAAGGTTCAAAGTCTGTTCTCCTGGTTCCAGTCCCCATCTCCACCCGAGAAATTACAGACCAGTGGAAAACTTGGGCATCTGGTAATCTGTCTTCTATGGTGTGAATGCCGTCTCTGGCTAGAAACACACAGAGTTCTCAACTGTTTCCAGCTGGCAGAGGACAGCTTCAGTCTGGGTCCCTTTTCAGATATTGTATCTGTAGCTACTGTATTTGTTACAGTTAAAACAAAGAGGTTAGCACACTTGTGGGCAATAAAAAAAAACAAAAAACCAACAACTGACTAACACTTCAATCTACCTGAAAGGGCAGCAGAGCATCCTTCACCTTCACTGGGAAGGACCCACCTGTCCTCTAGCGGAAAGGCTTTCTAATGCCTGCAGGAGACATTTGTGTTGGAATTTAGTTATATGGGCTAAGAAATGTCCCCCCTAAAGTCCCCAAGATGCTGGATGTCAGGAGAGGGCAGAATCTCAAATATGATTCCCAAAGCAGGTCATTTGCTGTGCTCCTTGGAGCCAGCCTGCCAAGAGAAACCCTGACCTAAAGCGTGTGCCTCTGTGTTCAGCACAGATCTGCTGTTACAAGCAGTGACGCTTATCCATGAAATACTTGGTGAGCCATTTCCTAGCCTAATATTGGTATTAATCCAAATGCTTGGACTGGGGAGGACATTGCAGGAGCAGAGGGTGCATAGTGGGAAACTTCTGTGCTGAAAGCTTTTGAGTGCATCCAGGCAAACATCACTGGTTGGAAACCTGAAGGTATTTAGCATTCAGAAGTGGAGCTGGTGCGCTGACTAGCTGGAGCATGTGGGTAGAGATGACTGCTTTTATATCTACCACTTGTGTATCTATGATACATCACATCTATCACTAAAGGGCATCCCCTTGTCATTGCTTTCTCAACAGGAAGGAAGGTGTGGGTGCGTAAGAGGCAGTACTGTTGATCAGGGCCTATCTAGGTGCTTTTTCTCTGCAGACCAGCTGCCTGGGAAGTGGTTTTTGCTTTGGTAAAAGGTGGTGTTTAGTTGACGTAGCTAGTCTAAAAAGGGTACGACATGATACAGACTTGCTTCTTACTAAAACCAAACTGCTGCTGAGGGAGGGGCTTCCAAAAGTGGTTTCTGCTGTTTATAGGCTGGTTTGTGTGCAAGAGGGAAGAGAGGAAAAACAAGGACGTTGCCTGTCTTGATTTCACACTGAAAGCAAAGCTGGCTCATCTTCTCCCCACTTCCACATCATCCCTCTCTCTGCAGAAGACTCCTGGAGCCAAACACCAGTCCTGCCTCAGGCAGAATGAGATGTTATGTGTGACTGAAGGTCCTGGTTTGAGAAAAAATCCTGACCAAAAGAGGACCTTGTGGATTTTTTTTTTTTTTTTTAGTTCTGCAGTCATGGGTGTCATTGTGGTTGTGCTGGTCTTCCCCTGCTTCCCCAGAGAGCGATGCAGCAGGAGGCTTGGATTAGGGCGGCCTGGTGGGTATCCGTATACTCTTTGAATCCAATAGGTGTGTATATTTTTTTTACTTTTTTAATCCTCAAGGCAGCAAACCACCTTTAGCCTGGACTCTTCAGGGCATAGAGGGTGAAGTTCTCATGAGAAAAGCAGCTGACTTAGTGAATTTCCTGTCTGCTCCTTGGGAAGGATTTATAAAATAAGTGCTTGCTGATGAAAACAGCATGCATGCCGGTTGTATGCATGCCTTTAGTTATGGTGCCACTTTTCTAGTTGTTTTTTTTTTCTCTCAGTAGGGATATTGTGGGGTTTGAGTTCATCATATGCTACATAAGGATCTGTCCTACCCTAGCAAATGTGGGAGGGTTTGAGACAATCACTTCTCTAAGAGGAAAAGAAAAGTTTAAAAGCCAAAAATGTTTTATTTGCAGAAAATTTGGTCAGTGTGTTCTGTTAGGTGTAAGCTGAGGCACTGTAGTCTGTCTGCAGGCAGGCTGATGTGTTGCCTTTGTTGTTGCTCAAGAAGCTGCTAAGTGAGCTTGGCAACTCCGGATGGTTACCCTATTGCTGTGGCTAAGGACAGTAGTGACACTATTATCTGGTTGGGTCACATTCGTGCTTCTCTGAGTACTGACGACAGAGGTTGGGAGCATATCCAATAAATAGAAGAGAACCAAGAAGTGGGCAAAGGGAGGGGTAAATTGTTTCCTTATTGGCTTACTAAACAACCAGGAGATTAGTGGAGAGGTCGGGTGGTGCCCTGCTGGCGAGAATTGAAACTCTGCAAAGAGAGAAAACAATGTCTCTTCTCCTATTAGCAAATACGGCCAGAGCTCTTGCTAGCAAATTCATTCAGTTGCTTCGTAAGGCGAAACAAATGTTCAGGGTCACCCCTGAGTGGGATCCATGGGCAGCACTCTGCTAGAATTGCCAGACCCTCCAGAAGCCAAAATGAGCTTTATTGCTGGTCTCTGACTTACACTTCTAGTCCTCTGTCTGTCCTCTGTCAGGCTGTCACATTTGTATTGTGAAAAAGCACTGCGTGAAAAAGTTGAAGGATTGTGTATGAATTTACAAACAAATAGCAACTGGGAAAAGAACCCGCCTATTGCTGCAGGTCCATTCAGGGCACTAACTGGAGAGAAACAGTGAGCGCCTGGCTCTGTTGTTTTCAGCATGGTCTGAGATGCTGAAAATGCACAGTCTCTGCAGAAGGTTTCCGACGCAGCTGGTGTTTCAGACCACCCATTTAGCTGTGGCAGGACCCAGGCTGAAGAGGGGAGTGGAGAGAGAGGATTACTCCGAAGGATACCATTGAGAGTTTGGGGCTTTTTAAAGGTCCTTGCCAGAAGTTAGTAATAGCTTTTGCTATTGTAGTGAAGAGATGCAGACGCACAAAATATCAGAGTTGAAAATCAGAAGCCTCCATAGCAGGGACAAGTAACTAGATGATTGGGATATCTTTGTGTTTATTTCGGATGCTATTCTAGATGTGCTGGTTTCTGTGGCTACTGGCAAGTCCTGGCTGAGAAAATAAAGGTGGTGGTGTTTTGGGGAACCAGAGACTTGGACAGAGAAGCGCTCCTTGCTGCTGCGGAGTGAGCTTGGAGCACAACTTGGAAGAGAGTAAATAGGCGAAGGCAGTGACTTGTGACTGGGAGGGAACCTTTCTGTGTGACAGGAGATACGAAAAGAGACAAAAAGGAAGACTTTAAAGGAAGACAGCATTTTTAAAGCTACTCCACAAAAATCCTACAGTAGGGGAGTCAAGGTAGCACAAGAAAGTTAGGATGAGGTTTCTGAGGGAACTAATCCCAGCATGAAGGAAATAATGTCCTTTAGTACTGGGACACAATTTAACTGTGTGCTTCTGTGTTCTGCTTCACAAAAATGTTTACTCACCAGGCTGGACATGCTGGCATGAGAGAGTTATGACAGGTTTAACCAGACTAGCCAGGAGAATGTTCATCTTGTTAGATCAGGAGGGTGTTTTTTTCTTGGCAGGATGTTTCTCTTCTTGAGTCTTGATAATATCAGTTGAATGGAGTAAATCTTGTAGATGAGGAAAGAGAAGAACGGAGCTTAGGATCTTCCATTTCCAGTCTTAATATCCCACAAAAGTTGAGTATGTCTGCAAGGCCAAGGAGGTGTTAACATATCCAAACAGGGCACATGTTCAGGGGATCCAGCTGAAGAGTTGTCATCTACCCAGATTGCTTCCAAAATGCTTCAGCGCTGACATATAAGCTTTGTCTGACACTGCTCTGAGGATGGTCAAAAATGCTAGAGCACTTGTGTAGTCAGTGAGGAATTTACCTGAGGACCTCAGTCCAGCTTCCTTTTCTGGTTCCTGGGATTTGAGCCTGACTCATATAAACAGCAATTTTAATTTGTCAAAAACATTCCCATCCTAGCTTTAGTGACCTTTGTGCCTTGCTGTGAACTAGAAGAAATGCTACTGGATGTTCAGTGCCAAACATCCCTTTGTTAAGCAATGTTTTACCCATCCGTCCACCCACATAAGGTGAGCAATGCAATGGTTTCTTCTCCCTCAGTCACAAACCTCCAGTTACACATGCTAGCAGATGTCTTGTTCTGTTGCTTTTTGTTTTATTGTCTTATAAAAATGCATTCAGTTAAGGAGGATTTGTTTTTCATCTGTGTGCTCAGACTAGCAAAAGAGGTGAGTGACTGAAAATACAGTTCAGGTGCTTGATGTCGAAAAAAGGGATGTAAGACCCCTGCTAGGATCCAGGAGTCTTACTAGTTGAAAAAAGAAACACACAGT
Source organism: Larus michahellis (assembly GCF_964199755.1). Classification (NCBI taxonomy): domain Eukaryota; kingdom Metazoa; phylum Chordata; class Aves; order Charadriiformes; family Laridae; genus Larus; species Larus michahellis. The sequence goes on along the minus strand of NC_133899.1, from coordinate 53,351,456 downwards.
GCTGAGCAGACAAGACTGTAGAAAGGTGCCTTTTGGTCACCTCTCGTGCTGTGTTGTGCCTGTGCGAGGAAGGTCAGTGCTGGGGAGCTTTCATAATTCTGTGGCAATTACCCAGTCAGATTGGAGTACGTTTTAATCTTCCATTGTATGTGTAAGTGGAGTGTATTGTACTTGATCCATGCCACCGCAGGCTCATCCTGCTTGGGCTTTGGAAATCTTCTGTTTATCTGTGAATTTCACTCTCGGAGATCAAGGCCCAGCTGCGCATCTCCTGTGGTTTGTAGACCCCTCACTTTTACGTCAGCACACAAAATGCCACATAATTCATCTGTGGCATTATCTTTGACCATGGCTTACTTTTGTGTCATTTTTACATTATTTTTAGAAATACTTTGTAGCTCTGCATCAGGTTGGTGTTCAGGACTGTGGCTCAGCTTCAGCTCAGCCAAGACATAGACGATCAATTTCATCGTTTGGTGATTAGGTTAATCATTTTGGCAAACTGACATCTCTTGTCTCCAAAAGAAGCCATGTTGCAGCCCCTCACAGCTGTCTGAATTTGGTAGAAGAGAAAGCAAGTGGAGCTTGCTACTACTGGCAGAGCCATGGGAAAGGGAGCTGGTGAAGGCACAATGTGATGACACTGGTTGCAACAAAAAAGAGGTTCCTTAGTGTTGTGCTGCTTATTGTCAAGTTGCTAACAGCTATTCAGAGAACCTGAACAGTTAACCCTCTTTGAAGGAGGACAGTATTTTCTTGTGTGACTTAGACACAGAAAAATATGGTGCTTACAGATGATTTGATGGGAAACTGAGTGGAAGTGCATACTGGCTTAATATTTTTTCATTTATGTATAAAAAATTGTCTATATATTAAATACCTAGTATTTTGGAATAGCATTTGCAGCAACTCAAGTGTATAACTTTATTTCTGCCTGCCAATCTGGAAATGACAGGTTTTTTACCTCAGAACAGAGTTCAGTGATGTTCAAAATTTTGGACTTCTTGTCAGCTGTTATCGCCTTCCTGTTTTCCAGCAGTGTACGCTGGCAGATAACCAGCTCTCTCGGGAGATGTCATAAACTTCAGTACCTCTTAGAAACCGGGCCTTTGGGAGTAGAGCTCTGCCCCCTTCGTACACAGTGCTGCGATCTTCAAAACCACTGTTTCTGTGCATCCTCAAAGCTTGATGAATCAAGTTGCTGGGAATAGCTTTGCAAGCCTAGGATTTTGGTAACCCCTTAGGAAATTGATAACTTCTGTAACTTGGCTCTCTTTCTCTTCCCTGCCTGGCGTGAACATTTGTTTTAAGATTTCACCTAAACTCTGGGATACTTCCAAGAACATGTGTTTCAGGGAGCAGGTTGATGAAATTCCTGATGTTTCTCTGCATTTCAAATATAACCCAGTACCATGGTGAGTCTAGGCTGATGCTGTTGGGAAGGGGGACAATGGTTACAATATATGTACTTAAAGTGACCCACAAATTTAAAGGAATTTTTGTAATCTTTTGGGAAGCTTCAGTGTATCTGTTATGGGCCACACACCCTTGAAACTTGGAAGGAGTAAATCTGAGGGTCATGGTTTTGCTGTGTCCCTTGAAATCCGCCCAGCTTTAATTGGGGCTGAAATGCTGAAAAACCATTCTCCATGGTTTAGTTCACGTGCCTCAAAAAGCATCAGTGTCCCAAAGTAATATACGAGCTAGCCTGGGGCTTGGCCACACAGCAGTGTGCAGACACTGCTGAGGGCTGAGCACGAGCAGAGCACTTGGGGAACGTGAGCTGTAAGGAGAGCTGGGTCAGGCTGCTCCCAAACCCGGTACCAAACTTTAACGACCCAGCCACACTCTGGAGTGCTAATAAACGGCTCACACAGGCAGCTATTCCCATCTGTGTGCACCCTCTAGCTACAGCGCATAGCCACGAGCGGGCTGCTCTGGACGTGCGTTCCAGCAGCAGTTGGCACCCAGCCCTTTTCACCCCTGGGGTGTCAGTGGTTTATTCTGTCAAAAGTGGTAAATGGGCTGCTCTGCCTGGTTCTGTATTGCCATGGGTATACCAGTGCTTCACACTCGCGGCATAAGCTTTGCTGGTGTTTGAGATAAAGGGTTGTGCAGAATCAGACTGTACCTTTTCTTCTGTTAGCCCCTGTTTAAAGCACACACACAGAGGCAATTAAAGAAACCCCTTAAGGAGCACATGAAAGGTGAGGGCACTGAACACAGGTTGCTGTAGTGGAAGGCTGCATTGTCACTCCCAAGCTTTCTGGGTACCTGTGTCAGGCTGGTCCGGGCCCTGGTTTGCAGAGGTGCTGAGCTCTTAGAGATGCCAGGGAAAGGTAGTTTATCCAGCAGGGAGCAGAGGTGTTTGGCTTCCTCAGCTTTTTTCAACCACCACCAGTCCACCATTTACCCACCCAGCCCTTGCCTGGGCCACCTCCAGCAATTTTTAAAGTCATCAGCACTGTCTAGTAGCCCTCTCCAAAGCTGCAGGCCCCTGAGATGCTTGGTTCCCATGAGGCTGCCTCGCAAAGGACAGTTCAGGTGGTCTTCCAGGGAAGCTGGGGTTGCCCAGAGTTGCTCTGTCAGGTGGAGGGTGTTGATGTTCTGGCTGCCTGATCCCGATCTTTTTTTATCTATTTCCCTAGCACATAAACAGTGTTTTTTTCATCACAGTGAAGGTGACATTTTAAAATACTTGTGATGCTTTTGGATGCTGTGGTGGCAAATGACCTAAGGAGGTGAAGGGGGGAAAAAAAAAGGGGAGGTGACTAATTCTGCAGTCTCCTCTCTGTGTGAAGAGGACAAGTCAGGCACAACTGACTGAACACACTTATTAGCTGCTTCTCTCCCTTTGTGCCAAGTGGCCTGTGGAGGTGGGGACGAAACCAATCTGCAGTTGTGTAGCTGTGCCTTTCCTCCTGAAGCCCTTGCGTGAGGAGGCCAAGTCAAGGCTCTGTAGGTAACTGATGTGGTGGTATTTCTAAGCCTTCGAGAGCACTGCTGCGATGTAAATGAGTGCTTGTTTCTTGTTGGCTGGCTGATTTTTGTACGTAATTCAGAAACCTCATCAGTGTAGGTGGCACTTTACAATAAAAGGGGAGTTGAACAATGAGCTACTGCCTGGTCCAGAAGGGCTCCTGGTGCAATGGCAAAGCATGGGTATGGCTCAGGAGAAGAGGGCACAGAGGGAGTGAACTCTGTTTGCTGCAACCACTTAGCAGAGAGATGCTGTGTGTGGCTCCAAAGCAATGCCAGGTGCCTCCTGTTGCATAAAATGGTGTGGGGAAGTTGTCCCATCTGCTTCAAGTTTCAGCAGCTGCTGTGGCAACAGGAGTTTTATCCCACAGTGCTCTACTCTCTACCGTTGCCTAAAGAGGCAATGTTAAACTGCTGAAAATGTTTCTGGTATTCAAACGGGTCCCCACAATTTAGCATGAAACACCCTGCTCTTGGGCTGCAGATGGAGCAGGGCATTTGTCTGTGTGCCTGAGTGTGAAATGTGCCATGAGGCTGTCGCTTCAGCTGATCCTGAGTGTTGGACAAGCTTGAAGTGAAAGCAAGTTTTAGCCTCATGAGTTAAAGGATTAAAACCTTGGTTACAAAATGGGAAATTATTGCAGAAAGGAAAAATAAAGAAACACAGAAGAGGCAACAGTTAATACTCATGAGGCACAGGACAGTGGCTTCTCTGAAGCTTATTTAAGAATAAATCTCCTCAAGAACAAAGTCTTCTTGAAAGGCTGCTGCTTAGACCCCTGCTAACCTTTTCTCTCAAGACGTAAATTGAATTGCAGTTATAAAGCTGGCAGAACTCATACCAGAGAGCTTTTGGCTCCACTCAGCACTTCATCTTGGAGTTTACTGGCATTTACAAGGCACTACCTATGATGTGTTCACACATGTGATAAGGTTCAAGGGTCACTTGCACTGCAGCAACATAGCAAATTTTCCCACAGTGAAATGAATCTCTAAAATTTTCTTTTGCTTCTTAAATCTTGCCCAAAATCCTTACTTGAACTTTGGCCAACTGTTTCTCAATGTTTGTCCCATGGTAAGTGGGACACTTAAAGGCAGAACCTGGGAACACAGGCTCCAGGGGTTAAGGGCAGGCCTAGATCACCATGCTGTGATGGAACAGGGTGGGTGGGATGGTTGGTTTTCTGTGTCCTGGAGTATCTCAGGAGGAATCTTTTACATATTTTCTTTTGTGAAGTTTGGGAAGCTTATGTGGATTTAAAAGGAAAAAAAATGGCTTTCTCCGTCTTTCAGCCGGGCAAATGCGCAGCGTCAGTGGCGGGCTGTTCTGCAGGGTCACCATGACCTGACAGAGAGGAAATTCTAAGCAATACAAATATCCTGTTTTTTGTGCAGTTTCCTCATTCGTGATTTGTTGGTTTTATATGAATGGCTATTGAAAATTCTACGAGAAAATTTCTGGTGTGTGCTATGTCTATGCCCATTGGTCAGGACGGGGGAGACGCAAGAAGGGTAAAGTGCCTTCAGCACTCTAGACTTCACATAGGTAAATGGAGGGGTTTTTAGAAATGTCCTTGTAATATAACTAATTCCTTTTTAAAAATAAGCTAGAATACTTGGTCTTACTTCAGCAAAGCTCTGTTCCCTGTACTGTTGGTGGTACCTCTCTGTAAAATAGCTAAAATCAGTGCGCCTTATGGGGCAGCTCTGTACCTTGACATTCTATCCACAATACAGTGGGGTATTTGCATTCTTCATTCATTTCAGTAGGAGGTCTCATGCTTTTTCCATATCAGGCTAATAAGAAAGCCTGGTTGTTAGGTCCCACCGGTCTCCAATGAAACAGCTGTGGGGAAAAGATAGCACCAAGGATTTTCTTGGCCTCTCTCATGTGGAATCTCTGTTGTGACAAACTTACATGTCACCATTCAAAAATATCACCAGTTTGATGCATGACAACTAGATTGTACTACTGGGGTAACAAACAGTATTTAGCAATCACAGAAGACATATCAGAGGTGAAACTGAGCAGTGTTCTCTGCCATTGTGTAACAGTCTTTCTTCTGAGTTTTGGTAGTTTCTTAATTTAGTGGGTGTTTGTAGGTGGAAATCTGCCTCTGTGCCAGATCTGTTGTGCAACAGATGTCTTCCTCTGAGATATTCTCCATGATGCTTTCTCTTTTTTACAGATTGTCCCCAGCCACCACAGCCTGAGAATGGAGGCTATAAATGCCACCCTAGCCCCTGCAACAACCCTCTGACTTCAGGCAGTGTCATAGAGTACCTGTGTGTCGAAGGCTACATGCTGAAAGGAGACTACAAATACCTGACCTGCAAGAATGGAGAGTGGAACCCAGCCATGGAAGTCAGCTGCAGGCTCAGCCCGGGTGAGTGCTCCCCAACAGTTAGAATTGCCCTTGTATTAGCTTTATTATTACCCTTAAACACTGAGTCCGTGTGATACTGAGGAAGTCCACACAGCTGCCTCTCATTGCTCCAGCAGTTTCATAAATGTCACTTACAAACACAGCTCTTGATTAGAAATGTCCCTTCTGTAACAGCCCATCAGATGCAAGTTCAGAGTTCCTCATACAAGCAGACAACCCATGGAAAGGAGTATAAACGAGGCAACTTGTTAATTAGTAGAGCTTCTAATTTTGACAGCTCTCATCCCAGAAATGGGGGAGGCCCTAACTGAAGCATTTTTCATCCTGTCTGGTTTTGCTCCTGATGGGTTTGACAGTACATCTCCCTCAGTGGTGTACCCTTTTGTCAACATGTGTATGTATGAGCATGCAGAGCCGATCTTCCTTGCAAACAGGTTAACTGACTGTTGGTCTCCTGTGGCAAAGAGCTTGATGGTGCTGCTTTTCACTGTACTGGCAGGAAAGACGTTGCTGACAAATGATTTCTACTTCTCTCCAAATGGAAGTGGACAGTTTGTTTTGTGAGTCTCTCCCAGCTGAACTGGAATTCCTTCATCAAAGCAGGAAAGTGAAAAGGTTTGCAGGAAAATGTTCACCATACAGCTCTTAGTTTTCCTATGTCTCTTCTGGTTTTAAAAGCATGTGCACTGCACAAAGGGAGAACTGCCTCCCCTCTTAAAGTTTGGCTTGTTGATATAGTCTTACTGCTCAGTCATCCTGAGTCAACAAGATATACACTCTGGGATTAAGTCTTATAATCCATAAAGCAAAATGTGTTCGCTTCATCAGAAGGAAACAGAAAAGCACCTTCTTCAAGCTCTTTATGGAGCTCACTGCATGTCTGTAATCTCTGGAACATTGTGTCCCGTCCCAAAGACGCTGTCTCTCAGTGTCTGCCACAGCCACTCCAATAGTCCCTTCCTATGATGTATAAGGAAGGGAACTGGGAGTTTACCTGGCAGCAACTAGATCCTGAAGAGCCTTTTCAAATTCAGCATAAACTTCCTTTCCACAGTGGTCCCCTTTCCTCTTGCTGCAGCCAGGCTGGAGAGCAAAGCTGTGCTATTTCAGGTAGTTTTCCCTGGGTCGCATTCCTGCATAGTGGCACTTGGTCTACATCAGGGCTGAAGAGAATGTTGTGATGAGCAGCAATCCCTCAGATTTCTTTAGCATCCTGAAGGATCAGTGGTCTTATCAAAAATACAGGGACTTAAAAGTCTGACCCAGTGAAAAAGCCATTACTTTCACAGCACAGGCTTTGAAACAACTGGTCAGGGTCAGAGACAGCTGAGGTTTAACTGGCAGGTCTCCTTCACCAGGCTAAAAGGAGGAGGAGGTGGGAGACTGTAGAGAGAAAGGCAGTAGGTCTTAAAAGGTTGCTAATGGATAAGATCCTGCCTGCTCCCTATAGAGTAATGGAAATCCCTAGCAGTTATCAGATGTTTTGTGTAGCTCTGAACCTGTCAGCCCCATAGCCTTTTGACAGTTTATTGAATGAGTTAGTGAGCATCTTGTTGGAATATGAGATGGTGAATGTACTGGAGTGTACCCTGGGTAGTGAGCAGTTTTACAGCATCGTGTACTGATGCTGAAAACAAAGCACCTCTATGTGCCTACCCTGTTCCCTGTCGGTGTAGTCTGTGCCCTGAGCAATGTTGAAAATGGACATCCTTACTCAACCCTATTTGCCATAGGGAAAAAATGTACCAGACATTGGTTTTTCCTGGGGAGAGGTCAAGCTACTTCTCAAAAACTTCAGAAAACAAGTTCTAAACAACTAAACCAATAGGTTTTTCCCCAAGAGAAGGTGCAGAAAATGCAGACTTGCTTTCCATCTTACATGCCTTTTTTGGACGTAGATTTCAGGCGGTACTCTTAAAAACAGTGGTCCTTCAGCTTTTTTCTTCTGTTTGCGTGCTCTTCTTACCCTCATCCTTACCTGCAGGTGTGTCCTGCATCCTCCTGCAGTTTGGGAGCTGCGCTCCCGAAGAATGTGTTGAATGTAGCTAAAAAGAATCGAGGATTTGATAGGTGGGAATGTCCTGAATGTGAAATGCCCAATAGTATTTGCAAATGGGGAAGCGAGGTTTTTCAGGTCTCTACCAAAGACATAAATCAGGGATAGAAGCAACACATATACAGACATTTATTTGCTCTAGGGAGGTGAAAGGGCTAGTGTAGCATTCTAGGCATGATATGCAGTGCTTAGCAATACCAGCTCCGGGCCATTCTCTCTCCACTCCCAATTTATTTCTGTCTTGCAGGGGACCTTAAAAAGCCAAATCGGTTCCTGTACAGTCACACAGCACAGCTGAGGAAGGATGGGGGGGAGTAATGTGAACAGGGTGCCTGTATCTAACACTGAAAACTCAGCATCCTGAGGGGAACATCTGCCTTCTCTATCTGTTCCCTGGCATACGTTTCTGTGAGAGAGAATGCGAGAGAGAAGCTGAATGCTTGCTGCATCTTAAACATACCCAGCCAGGTGACTTCCACCCCTTCCTTTGGGAGACTGCTCTATTAGCCAAGAAAAGCTGTTATTTGGAACTTTTCCTATTGTTTGGTCTAAAATATCCTGCTTATTGTACTAGACAATTATTGGCCTTGCTGATGACATCAGGACATTTTTTTAGCTTTTGCTCAGCCAGATCTTTATATAACGTGACCTTTACCACCACCTATCAGTTCCTGTGGCCTCCTTGCACTGCTTTTCTGTTTGCCTTGTGTTTTTCCAAAGGACCGTTATATGTGCACGTTTTGTTTTAGGTTCCCTTTACAGCTGATGGAGAGGTGTCAGCTTGAACTCTGAACGTGTGCACCAAGTATAATTCCTGAGGGCAGGCAGTGTGGTTTGGTTTTTTTTCCTTCCCTATGGCAGTGATTTAAGGGAGTGGATCATTTTACCTTGTGTTCCTCTTGGTTTTGTAGAAAAGGACTCTCCTCCAACAATTGGAGTACCCACGCTGTCCATAGTAGCCTCCACAGCAAGCTCCGTCGCCCTGATTCTGCTCTTAGTTGTGCTGTTTGTTTTGCTGCAGCCAAAGCTGAAGTCATTCCATCATAGCAGGTAAGTGTAGCTGGGGGCTGGAGGGGCTCAGAGGCATCCTGTTTGCAGCCAGTACTTGGTTTAGGTTTTCATTTTAGAGCAACTTATCTCCTCACTTCTCTGCTCCTGCTTTGATCACCTCAGTGGCACCTCTGTGCCGTGGTCCAGTAGTGGTCTGAAATGGTTGTCTGCGATACCCAGCTGCAGTCCCTGTTCTAACATGCCATCTGATGAGTGGTTTCCTTGCTCTTTCTTCTTGGCCTTGAATGTGAAAAGTTATGATTTCTGCTACTCTGGCTATAGATCAATCTCTTGCTGCTTCTAGCTTTGGGTAGCTGCTGAAGTATGTGTCTGGGTATATGGATGTATGTACCTCCTGCAGTCTGTTTGTGAGATCCTATGGACAGAAATTCTGACAACTGCTGATTAGATACACATGCAAATCCTGAAACTGCTGATTAGATACACATGCAAATCTGCTATTGTTCCTTTCTATGGGAGGAGAACCCTCCTGGCCAGGGGTTTGTAGATGTGGGGAGGGCCTCAGCTGTAACACTGCTGCCAACTGAGGTCAACAAAGTCACTGTGGACTCTCTCTTCCAAATCAGCTACTGGTACTCCTTAAATAAGAGCAGAGACGTGGCTGTACAGCAGCAGGGAGTCTGGGAGGTGGAGCTCTGGAGTGTGCCCTTTTCTGAAGTCCAAACCACTGGAAAAGAAAAAAAAAAAAATCAATCTTGGACTCTGACTCATGAGCCTGGGTGAATCACACTCTGCCAATTGAAGAGCTGTCTGCCCCACCCCGCCAAAGGTTATCTTGCCAGCAGCAAAGGTGGCAGAACGGGCAGCGGAGCTGGTGGTTGTGGAATACAGCAGTGTAACAAGCTGAAATGAGCGGTGGTCAGAGCTCTTTTTTTATCTGCAAGCTGTGACAGCAGAGGGCTCGGAGTCATGATCTTTGTCAGATTTAGCTATGGAGGCAGGTGAGGTGGGAGGCATGGTAACCTTTTCAGCGCTTGCTGCTAAATCTATCGGGCACTGTGAATTGCAGCCTCTGCTCCTGTTTATGGCAATTCATAGTAGGGATGCAAGGCTATGATTGCTTGACCTTGTTATACCACCGTTCATGTTCCTGTTTGTTCTGACCTCTCAATGGTGAGTGTTAGAGTTCTGCTGTGGGAGGTTGCTGGAGTTCTTGGTAATATGTATAAAATTGTAAATGCTCAACTTGATTTTTATTTTTCCCCCTTCCCCCGCTCTGTGTTTCCTTTTTTGAGGCGAGACCAAGGTGTGTCTGGAGATCAGGTCTCCATCATGGTGGATGGTGTCCAAGTGGCTTTGCCATCCTATGAAGAAGCGGTGTATGGCAGCACGGGGAACTGCATTCCACCCTCGGACTCCCGAGTGCAGATTGTGCTCTCAGAGGGAGCTGGGCAGAATGGAGCCAGAGAGATGCAGCAGCAGGACCAAGGGGTTCGCAATAGCCTTGAGAGAGAAGATGAAGCCCCTGGACATTCTGGACTGTGTGAAGCCAGTGGCTCTCAGCGCTCTGAAACTGTTCTTGTGCATCAGGCTGCTACCTCTTCCTGGGTAGCTGGCATGGCTAGCAGTAGACCTGTACACAAAGAGGTCCAAGATTCAGAAAGCAGTGACATACAGAGCCTTTTATCACTCACTTCCTCCGAGGAATACACAGATGGTACGTTACTTGGGCAAGGAGCACTGAAGGGAGACCCTTGTAAGAGTAGGTTCTGCAGCTGACTACCTAGGATGAAAATGGCAAGGAATGCCCCTGTGTATGTCAGGCACCAGAGGAGCTTTTGAGAAGAGGTGTCCCAGTCTCTGTGGCATGTTTCACAACTTAAACGTGCAAGCAGTATTTTAATACCTTCTTCTGAAGTATGCGGTGCTCTCAGACTGGGAGCCTAGGGCAGTCTGGAAGGACTGTCGGGGTTCTGCTGCTCGCTCTTGTTTTAGCAAAGGATTTACAGAGCAACGCCAGCCTCCAGTGTCATAGTGCAAATGCAGTAAAATATCTGTGTTTGTGGAAAACAAGGTGGTGGGAGTGGGAGGATATGCTTGGAATACAAACCCTTTGTGATATTTGGGCGGCTTCATTTTTAGACTGTTTTAGTGAGCAGCTTGCTGCCACAGTGCATACAGTGCCGCAGCCTTGGCATGCGAGAAAACCTAAAAGGGATGTGCTTGAACTTAAAGTACAGGACGGAGGGGCAAGTCTGTTAAAACAGTTACTGTATCTTGCATTCTTGACTTCTGTTCTGCCCTGAAGGAGTGGCTTTACAATGCTAGAGCTGATGTGAAGCTGCAGCTTAAGATTGCTTCTGCAGAGACTGCTGTGTCTTAGGCAAGACGCGTAACTGGCTTGTAGATAGTTCAGGGCAGAACTTCTCCTTTCCCTGCTGTCAAGCCCTAAGGCTGTTGTAATGCCGTCCAGAACCCTTGCAGTAAAACCAGTTAAAGGGGATTTCTGCTAAAGGGCGGAAATGGCAACATGTCCTGAGATGGGCATTAAACCTCAAGTGCGTAAACAGCAGAAATCCAAAAGTGGAGCTTAACAAAAAATGTCCGCATTGTAGAAATCAGAGTATGTTACCTCTGCACTGTCTCATTTTTATCACTGCCTGAAACATGTATTGCCTCTAAGGCTTGTACAGTAGCAGATTGCCCCTTGCAGCAGGAGGGACCATAAAGCTGGTGCTTGTGGCTCAAAGATCAGGAAGCTGCAGCTGCTGGAGGAGGTTACCTTTCCTCAAGTTAGATAAGGGCAGGTGTGATCCTTGGATCTCCAGCCATCCCTGTCACAGTAACAAACATGGCTTGGACATGTAGAGGAACTAAAAAAATTGATGAGGTTGTGGGAAGGAAGGGAAGTTATTCTTAAGGGAACTTATTAGCTTCCCCTAAACAGCATTGGTGAGGCTTTACTGGGAATGTTGTACCTTGTTGTGGAGTCCCCAGTTCAAGAGAGATGTGGAGAAACTGGATGGGCTCTGCTGGAGGCCTGCCAAGATAGCCAGGGGCTTGTGGGTAGTGGCTGAGGGAGCTGGGCGTCTTTAATCTGGTGAAGCAGCAGCTGAGGGCCAAGCCAGCAATTGACTACAATTACTTTACAGGGAGGTGAAAAGACTACAAAGCCAAACTCTTCTCATCCAGATGATATATCATGGGGCAGTGGCCACAACCTGTAACTTGACAGATTCAGTTTGGGCATTAGGGTAATATTTTGTGCTAGGAGAGTAGTGCAGGACCAGACGGGCACCCAGAGAGGTGATGGAGTTATCTGTCCGTGGAGATTTTCAAGGCTGGAGCTGGCGCTGGTTCTGCTCACAGGGGCAGGTTGGAGCAGAGCCCTCCAGAGGACCTTCTGCTGTGTTGTGATGACAGGAAGACCACTGCATTATAACATTATGGAACTGGGAGCCTGTCTTGCTTTCAACGGTGGTTATTCTGGTGTGCATTGAACTGCAAAAGTTTGACGACTATTTCTTTTTTTCTTCCCCCACCATTCAGATATTCCCTTATTGAAGGAAGCATGAGGCCTGCTGTGTTTGTCCAGCCTTCTCCCTCTTGGATTTCTTCCTCCTCCCTTCCCCCTGCCTTCAGGACAGAAGCACTCTGTGCAGCCTTCCCCGTCCTCGCGAGCTGTACCCTGGATACCTCCAAGCAGAGACGCCCTCAGCTGAAGATCCAAAGGATGTCGCCAGGTTGCCTCCTGGATGCACCAGTGGGGCTGGTGCAGCGCTGGCTTCCCCATTCCATCTGCATCAGGGGCTCAAGGAACAGAGTGGATTTGAGCTCTCCTCTCCTCTTCCCCAGCCAGATGTTTGACAGCAGTCTCTGAAGAGCTGCTCTTTTCTCGTGCCTTTCTCCTCCTCACACCGGCTTGTTGCAGCTTATCAGCCTCTCTAGCCCTTCTGCTGCCCGGAGAGCAAGGGCTAAAACCGCTTGCTCACTGGGTGCAGACACAGTTTATATATACGTATATATGTTATATAGGCTCTTCTTCCAGCATCCTCTTTGTGATAGGGCAGGACGAAACGCCTCACTGGGACTGAAGCTGGGCTTGGGAGGGATCCCAGTTAAGGGGCGGCTTGTGATGTCTAGAAGCGCCTCAAATGAGATGGGCTGTGTGACAACTTAGCTGTGCAATAACAGTTCATTGAGAATTGCTAGAGCGCTGAAGGCTGAGAAGTCCAATGTGTAGGAATGCCCTCCGACCCTTTCTCAAAAACTCTCTGCAGGAGTCCATTCCTCAAAATTGCTTTTGTCTCCTCCTTCCTTCTCTACTTGTGCAGCCCACTTAGTTACGCTGTGTTTCTAGAAGCTGGGACTGGGACTGTACTGCCAATAAACCAACCCTTTCAGCTTTGGTCTGGTGCCAGAGCAGCTCCTGATGTTAGGTTGTAGAAGAGCCTTGGAGAATGGCCTGTGGGTAGCAAGGTCCAGAAAGCTTGGAGGATGTGACTTTCAGTTAACCAACGCTGTGTTAACCTAGGAGTTAGCCCCGTTCATTGAGGCATCAGGATTGGAGCCAAATTTGTGGCCCTGCTCTTCTGAATAAGCTGTATGCCTCAAAGCTTTTTCAATTAAGGTGATACTGCACTAAAGCTGAGGTTCCTTTTGGTCAGATCTTCAGGCAGAGGTAACACTTTTCAGATGTAATCTGGAAGTGGTTCAGGTGTTTGAAAATATCAAGAGAAAAAATGCCCACAGGTAGTGAATGCCCATGCCATTGGTGCAATCCCAAATTACCTTTCCAGCCACACTTAGGTACCTTGGTACTTGAACCCTGGGTAGCTACCGTCTCAGAGGCTAGTGTCTTCCTAGCTTCATACAGCAAGAGTCTGCTCTTTTCTCCTAATGGGCTTCAGTGGGCCCACAGAGAAGAGCATCTTCCTTGTCTGGCATTTATAAAGTGTCTCCTAAATACAACACAGTTGCCTGTTGCTGTGAGGGCTACAGTGAGAGCAGTGCCAGAGGACACCATAGCTTATCCCTGAACCTAAGTTTTGAAGATTGTTTCAAGTTCTGGTAGCAGGGAAAAGAAAAACCCCAAAATATGAATACCTCTGCCCCCCACAGTTATCTATGGCAGTTCAGAACATCCTGGTTGCTGTTAACAGGACTCTCTTTTTGCAGGAAGCCACATTCGTCTGGGGTAGATAATCCAGTCACAAAAGTGTTGTGGTGGTTGTAAGGTTCTTCACCAGGGAGGTCTGGACCAGTTCCCTGGTATTGGTTTCAGCAAGAAGAGTTGGCTTTAGATGCATGTACCTTGTCGTAACCGTCTTGAAGTAACTAGGGGAGTGTTTGCCCTGTGAGAAGCTGCTAAGTTTTTGAGTTGGTGGAGCAAAATGACATGGCCTTATACATCATGTGGCAATATACACGTAAATAGGGATGCTGTCTTTGCTGCTTTGCTTTTGGTTTTTGATCCTCACCATCCTCATCCTTGTTGTTTCAGGAACATACCGTCACAGCACTCGGTAAAAGTGGCGCAACACCTTTATGTGTAAAATCACTGTGGCTTAGCTCCAATTCCTGGAAATGGGGATTGGCCATAGTGTCCAGCCATGCGCCCGCTGTTTCTGTTCCTGATTAGCTGTTAAATCCCAGGACACCTGGGACAGTGTGTGCCTGTGGATGAGAGAATCCTATTTTCCCTATCCTTGTTTTAGAGGGATGTTGTTAATTTAAAAATACAGTGTTTTAAACTTCCTTCCCTATTGCTCGTATTACCTTGCGTTAACACGAGGATTCGATAAATCTGGTTTGGGTTTTTTTTGTTTGATTTGGGTAATGAAAATCCCATGTCGTTGTACAGTGGGCTGGGGTGTCTGAGCTGCAAGTACTGTAGAAGGCAAATGCTGTTTACACATCTGCTATTGGAATTTTAAAAAAATAAGCGCAAAATGTTTGTATTTAGTTTTTTGACTCCTACCTTGGAAATGGTCTAAGCTTGAGCAAATTGTCTCGTTCATTGGTTTCATCAGGGCAGATGGAGGGATTGAGCGTGTGTAGTGGTAAGGCTGAAGGAGTGCGGAGGGAAGGATATGTGACTTCTTTCCTGCTACCTAACCAGCTCAGAGCTGGAGGAGTTGCTCTTTATGCATTTAAGGTCCTGTCTGCTCAAACTGACCCTCAGCAATCAGGGTGCAGAAGTCACGTTCGTGCTTGTCTTCCTGCAAGGGACAGTCCTTTAACCCAGTGTTAGCACCGGGTTGGGGGGAGAATCCCACAACAAAGCTGGAAGCTGATCCTGAGGCCTGACCTTGCCCTGGACGAGCGCCTGCTCCGCCGGCAGAAAGCACGTATTGTGTGGCCCTGCCTCCTCTCCCTGCTATTGTAGAGCAAATAGTTGCTGGTTTGGGAGAGAAAATTTAATTTGGGTGGGGAAGAGGAGGAAGCAAGCTGGACAGAAGAGGCAGTGCTTTGATTTTGTTTCATTTATAGAAATTGTGGGAAATAGCTTTACTAAGGAGGGGGGGAAATGCGGAGGTGGAGGGAAATATGCAAGCGTGGATCTTGTGATCAGGCATAAACAGGCAGCTTCTGTTGGCTTGCTGAGAGGGTAAACCAGCAGCTCCCAGGCCAGTCTCCGCTGTGCTGGCTGGTAACCCCAGCTGATGCTTCCAGCGCTTGCAGAAGAGCCTGTTCCCTGCAGCAACACCGGTGGGGGAGCGTTCTGCAAGCCAGAACGTGAAAACCAGTTTGGGGGCATCACATTCCTCTTGCCCAAGTTCTCAGCTTTAGAGTTTATTTTCATATAAAATGAAGTACTGTGGCTGGGGAGGAACCTGGGAGATGACTGCTTGATGATTTTTTTCAAGGGGGAGAAGGAGGGGGAGCAAGGCCTCACCTCACTGATTTTTCAAGTGATTGTTACTCATTCATGTTTTTTTTTTTTCATTCTGCAGAGGCTGAAGGATGGGGGAGTCTTTTGGGCAGAGATTTAGGAAAAGCTAAATTGCACAGTCCTGTCTTTACTTACGGGAGCGAACGCTGAGGCGTAAAGATCCCTCAGTCGTGAGCTCTGCTCTGTCTCGGGAGCGTTCGTCACTTCTGAGCAAAGAGTGTGTCCTCTTTGGCTGGTGCCGTGGGTCGGTGCAGCCTGGATCTCAGTGTGGTGGGTGGGTAACACAGGGGCTCAGCCTTACAAGATGTAACAACAGTAAATGATTATTTTTTTTTCTTTCATTTTAGTTCTTTTTTTCTCACGGGGTCACAGCCTCCTTACTGTTTTTTTCCACCCATGTCTGGTAAAAGAATTCAAAGGGAGGCATTTTTTCTTATTAAATGCTCCCGACAATCATCTCATGTTCTGTCCTACGTGCTGGATCCTGTGATATTCAAGAACATTAAAATGATTTAATTACGTTGGAAAAATAAAAATAGCACTTATTTTGAAGGTTTCTGTTATTTTTGGAGTCTGATAGGTTAAAAAAATTAAAAGGGCATTTCAGAAATTCAAAGTACTATGTGCAATAAAAAATAACCTCATTGCTCCCTTTCAGTTGCATAGTTTTTTTTTTAAAAAAAAAATTAATAAAAATGCAACCTACTGCAGTGTTCCCAGCCTGGGCGTTGCAGAGCTGGGACCAGTCTGAGAGAACCAGAAAGTGAAGGTGTCAGTAACCCTTGGGGGAGCGGGGCAGCCGCCTCTCAGCATCGGCACCATGAAGCTCAGCTCAAAGGATGAGCCGGCCTGGGCTGTGTCGGAGCCTCCTGCCACCTTGGAGGGGGTCAGCGACCCTGGCGAGAGAAGTGGTTCTGTGCGTTCGGGTTTTGAATAGCTTGCATCTCCCCGTCATTAACTGTAGAAGAGGTAAAAAATGAAGTCTGGAGGAGAGACGTGCTGCAGCATGTGAGTCTCTGGAGTTGTTGCTGGGTTAAAACTTCAGGAGTTTGGGAGGGAGAAGAGTTTAATGCATTTTTATCCTTTTGGGGTTTGTTTTTTTGGGTTTTTTTTTTTTTTTAACCACCAGGGAACTTGCTGTGTAGAAGAATGCTTGCTCAGTGAGCATGCTGCTCGTTTACCCCTTGGACGTCTCCCCTGAGGTTTCTCCTTAGCCTTTCAGCTCCAGTGTGGTGGTTCTTTTAAAGCACCTGAGGCCTGTATTTGACCATTCGGCACACAAAGAAGTCAGATGTGTTAGGAAGAAATCTGTTTCACTTGTTTGGGGAGACAACATCCTAAGATGCTCCCAGAGGTGGATGACTTGGGTCAATAGTGAGAAGTGGGGCTAAGAAAGCAACAGGCTCAGCCACTGGAAATAATCTGGGATGGTGAAATCATTTGCAGTACAGAAAAGGAAACACAAGGTGGGGGGTGAGGAAGAGCTGTGACTGAAAGCAGAGGTTTGCTGCAGGCTGATGGGCTGATGCCTTCGTGGCCGGGTTGTAAGGAAGCTCGTGGTTTGTTTAAATGATTTGGCAGACACCAGCAGGCTTGCTATATGAGAAGGAAAAAAAAAAAATTAACGTACAACTGGTTGGACACACTGAGATTTCCTTGCTGACCTTTTTAGAACATGTTTGCAGAACCTGGTTTTACTGTTCTGATAGCAGTTGTTTAAAAAAAAATAAAACAAATAAAATCTGCCTTATTACTCTATCCAGTTAACTTATTAAATCAATTTCACTTTCTGGTTTCTGTATATAAATGCAATAAAACCCATCCGTTTTGCACATCCTGCCTCACCCCATCCTCGCCCTTCAGTCCTTACCAGGGAACTTCAGACTGAACTTGCTCTTTGTGAACAGCTTTGCTCGCAGAAGAACTTTCTTAGAAAACACGTATTCTCTACGATACACTTTGAAAGCGCAGAGAGGTTTCCTAGAGCAGGCTTCATTTTAAAGCATATTTTTATATAGGAAATAAGCCCCCTTTCAATCCTCCATCCCCTCCTCCTGCCCGTCCACAGCAGGACAGAGCACGCTGCTTCCCACGCTTCTCTTTGGGGCCCTGTGCTCAGCACCGCTTCCGAACTCAACCCTCTGCAGGTGGTGTACGGATACATGTACCCACCGAAACAGGTTCTACTGATGCTTTGCACATGCTTTCTGTAAGCTCTGCTTTTGCTTCTGCCCTGGGGTAAGCAAGGACAGAGGCAACTGAGTTGTGCTGGAAAATGTTTCAGTTCTGGTTCTCAAATTGGCTTCCTTCCATAAGAAAATGAAGCGAAGTTGTCCCTGAAGCAGACGTCCTCTGACGCGGTGGGTAGGCTGCTGGTAGTTGCAAGGGGAGCTTGATTGCCTTTGTGCATTAATCTTTTCTTCTTTCCTTGTATGTGTTTTCTTTTCATCTGAATTGCACCACTATGGAATTATTTGCAGAATGGTACTCCATATATATGTGGGATTTAAAAACAAAAGCAGAATTGATGCTGTGCAGGATGTCACTCAATTGGTTTTATTTTGCTTTATTTTATATATATTTTCTGGTATCCTGTACATTGCAGTGGGTGTGAAGATAGTATTTTAATATTTGTACAAAGTTTAATTTAATTGTTCTATGTATATAACTGCATTTCTAAATTAAAAAAAAAAAGAAAAGTTCTTTTGAAGTGAATCTGTAATCTCTTGTGTGGTTTTTTTTTGTTTGTTTGTTTTTTTTAACTGCTTGGGCCTGACGGGCTGGCGACGTAGCGGATGATTGGTGAAAGCGTTGCGGTGGTGCAGAGCCTTCTATGTGAGGTCCCCTGGTGAGGCCGGACGAGGCACTTGTTTGCTTTTGCTTTCCGCAGCGCCGGGCGCAGACGCGGCAGGTTACTCATGGTGGGGGTCAGAGCCCTGCAAGTGCTCTGTCCCTTCCTCTGCTCCCCCGGATAAAACGTCGTCTGTGCGGTCTGAGGGACTTGGGAGCAAGCAGCAGCGGCGGGTCAGCAATGGAGAGGAAGAACGTGAGCTGGGAGGAGGACGTGGCAGTTTTATTTGGCTCTGCCACAGCGGTGGTAGATGTGTTGCCCGCAGGGCCTGCGCGCGAGGGGAAGAGGCCATAGCAGTAGAGCAGGAGGGGTGACTGCCTCAGGAGACACGGGCTGGATGAAAGCCCCAGGGAGGCCTCAAGGAGGGAGCAAGGTTGGGTCTGGATTTGATGCAAGGAGAGAAGATGTATTTTGGGGAGCATTTGAAACAACTGCTGGGTGGTTTTCTCACAGTCCCCTGCTTACCGGGGCTTGGAACCTGCGCTGGTGGCTACGGCACCGATGGCTGATAGCTGCTGCCACGTCTCCATCCACTGGTGGGCCCTTGGGAACAGTGAGCCAGGGGAGGCTGGCCAAGCTGCCCACCGTGGGAACGGGGAGGGGGGAGAAACGTTTGAGGAGATGATGTGTGGTGTGAAAGGGCTTCAGAGGGGAAGAAGGGGGTGAATGTAATAAATGACTACTTAATCTTGGAGACTTGATAAGGGAGAACAATATATATAGGAAGAGGATGCTATTTTCAGAGGGAAAATAGCTCTCATTGGCAAAGTACTAATCCAAAGAAGGTAGCGGGAGAGGAGATGGGAGACGTGCGTAGGAGACACTGGAGAGGTCTTTTAAAACAGGTGGGTGTAGAGCGCACGGGTCGGGGCGAGGGGTGAGGATGGGCTCTAGTCTTCCCTCTTCTGGGTAGTCGCGCCGCACCGGGAGGACGGCAGAAGCAGAAACTCCAGCGGAACTGACCCCCGTTGTTCTGTTAGTGCCATATACAGTCCTCTTTATTACTATTACTCTTTGTATTCCTTCAAAAACCTAAGGTAACGTTGCCCTTTGAGGCAAGTGTACGAAGGAGCGTTCCTTTCTTTTAAGGAAATCTATCGGTAGCGTAATAGGAGAGAGGAGGAGAGGCGAAGGGCAGAGGAGATCCTTTTGGCCAACTTGTTCAAAGCAAAGTCCTTAAATTCCTTATGAGATTTTTTTGTATGCTCACATATATGGTGTTTCTCCTCTGTGGAGGAACAGGCAGGCTAAGGTGACACCTGCCTTCCTCCCATTTCCGTTTACTCCATAAATGATTCCGACACAGCAAGCTGATCTTACTGTAGTTTTGCCACTGCGAAACTGGAGCTCTGTGGCCTTTGCCTGCCCTCCCGTAGCAGACACTTGGCTCACGGGAGTCGCTGGCCTCCAGGAATTGCTTTTAAATTATTCCTATTTTTCACTGGGCTGCAGTCTCCTGCCACGGCAATCCTGGCAGCCAGGAATGTGCCTTTCTCGTTGTTCTGCAGCTCTTATCTATTAGACGGGTTGGAAATAATTTGTCACCTCTGGTTTGTGCCTGTGATGGGAAATGACTGCAGGAGCCAAGCCTGAGGGACGCCAGCCTGAGGTGGGTGGTCTGGGAAATCCTCCATAACAGTCGGCCCTTTGGCTGCAGGGCGGAAAGGCCAGGGCTCGCAGGAACAACTCCGCTTCCAGAAAAGCGGCCTCGCCACAAAGACATCGACCCCGCTACAAAGCCGCTTTGAGAAACTTGCTGGGGAAAGGGGATAGATGGGCTCCTGCCCTTACCAGGCGTCCTGCCAGCCGGCACACTGCGCTGCCCGGCTCCCAGACAGGATGTTCTGTACGTGTGGATTTTCCAGGAACACAAAGCCGTGGGCACACCAGCCCCATTACAACCACGTGCTTTAACAGGACTGAGCACATCTGGAGCCTTTCCTCACCGCCCCTGGGTGCTGCGTGCTGCAACGCCACCGTTGGAAAGCTTTGCGGGGGGACTGTGTTACTGAATCGTCCCCCGATGCACCGTAGCTTTGCCCCTGCCGGAAACCTTCCCTGCTTCTGGCCTGTTTTTAAGGGTGTCACAAAATGCAGGATTCCCCCCCCGGAAGCAGAAGGATGTCGGCAGGCTGTGCCAACAAGCCCCATGCTTCGCAAAATGAGTGCTTGTCCTCACCCACCATGGCTGTCCCTGGAGAAGAGAGCAGGGTCCGGCCGGGACACACTGCCAGCCCTTGTCGGCTGCGGTACTTGGCAAAACTGCGGTGGTCTCTCTCGACACCAAGCTGGCATCGCACGGTGCCAGGGAAGGGACGGACTAACTGAGATAATGGACTTCCTGATTCTCTCTGTTCCCTTTTGCAGGAGGATGATGTTTCCCAGCAAATTCCTCCCCTCAACCTTCAGTGAGACCTGGGCCGGGACACAGCAGAGCTAAAGAGCCCCGAGGGTGCCTCGGTGGGAGGTGGCTGTCCCTTGGCAGCTCTCTGTTACTTGGCCCATGCTGAGCTCAGGGTGGCTTTTTGTGACACAGCTCAGGTTTTTCGTTACATTCATGATAAAAACCAGATTTTGGGGCAAGAGGGCACAGACTGGTGCCAACACACTGGCGTTCAGGGCACAAACACCCTTGTCTGCTTCTGTGGTCATGCCCCTCAGGTCTTCTTGTAGCTACTTCAGGATATTTGAGACCATGTTGTGTTTAGCAGCTCTGCCTGGCAAGCGGACTTCGTCTTCCAGGTCCATGGATCCCAAGTGAGGTGGGGGACCCACTTTGTTGGGGCAGACGGGCTCTCCCTGTCCCCATGTGTGCCAAACCAGGGCGCCCAGCAGCCCTGGGGCAGTCGGGTGCTGCTGGGCGCAGGGCTGATGCTCTCAGAGAAGGAGGAGGGAGCCATGGTAGGCTGGAGCGTGCTCTGGACACCAGAGTGCCAGGGAGGCCTTGGCAGCAGGTAGGTGTCCCACCCCTTGCCACCGCTGTCGGACAAGGTGTGTGTGTAGTTCACCTTGCTCCTGTCCCCTGTGCCTGGCACTGCCACCTCCCTGCGGTCCAGGGGCAGACAGGGGTGGTAGGACAGGTCGGAGAGCTGGCGCTGGCGGTGCACATCCCTCCTTACAGGACAATAGCAGCTGGGGATGCCTTTTGCAAGGCCGGGGCTGGGCTGGGCAGAGCTGCTGGCCACAGCTGGCACACAGCTGGATTTGCTTCTGCACTGGCTGTGCCCATCAGGCAGGCCCTCCCTTAAGAAGGGCTAACACGCTACCCATGTTTAGGAAGTCTATAATGTGTGTCTTTAATTCCAAGTTTAAAGTTTCCTCTTGTTGAGGAGACCAGGGGCCAGGTACGGGAGTAGCAGAGTTTTCCTTGGGAGGAAAACTCAGGCAGCAAAGCCCTCTTGGACATGCCTGATGGGAGCCAGAAGTGGAAGCCTGGCACCCAGGAGGTGACAGTGCTGGGTTTCCCACCTCATGCTCCCGTCCCTGGGTGCTGCAGGGCAGGGGGGGCTCCCCGCGGGTGGGACAGGACAGCAGGTCTTGCACAAACAACTTCCCTCCACCCCCACGGGCCGCTGGCAGCGACGTCCCTGTAACGGCTGTTTCCAAGAGATTTACGATCCTGGGCTCAGCTCTGCAGACACAGTTGTAACCGTCCCACAGTCCGTGTCTCCCCTCATAAACGTAACCTGGCTCCACATAATTGCTTCCTCCAGGAAGTTTTAAAATAGTTGATTTGTTGCTGAAACTGTTGAGCATTTCTCTTGTGCTTCTCTTGTGCATTTTCAAAACCTTACAAATAACTGTGAATTTATCTTCATGGCATCTCAGTGGGCAGGAAGGTCCACACTGTCCCTGTTCACGGGGAGGGGGGAAAAACAAGGCCCAGGAAACTGAAGTAACCTTCTCCAGGTCATACCAGAAGCTGCTTCGCAGAGGGAAACCAATGCTCTTAATGACGTCTCCAATGTATCTTCTTCCAGATCTCCGCTTTATCTGCGAGCTGGTGTTTCTTCTGCATGTGGTGATCCAGCCATCACCCAGAGGGACGGCCCCTTTATTCCAGCGCAGGCTGTGCCTGAAAGGGAATGACTGAAGTGGTAAGTCAGAGCTACTGGTTCTCCTCATCGTGGAAGCTGTAATGCCAAAGGCAACACCTGCTACATAATCGCTCTCTCCTTATTCTGCCTCGTGGCTGAGTTTGAGATAAACCAGTCAGGGCCACGCCCCAGGGAATCAAATGGAGGCCCTGCTGCTCCCAGAGCAAGACAGGTCAGTGGGGACTCCGGGAGAGTCATTGCGGGAAGGTGAGCTTTCTTCTTTGCTGCATTTTGGCAGCAAAATTAGGAATTTCAGAACACAGTGGTAAAAATGCAACTGAATGGAGCATGGGAGGGGTCTGGACGCAGGGGCACGTGGTGCTGGGGTACCTCTGAGATGCTGGAATTAGGTTTTCTTGCTTACTAGTGCAATAAGGAACAAAGCGTGGTGGTGCTTTGGTTGGTTTATCAGTTGTTGGGCTGGTCCTGGTCCCTGGCGGTTGGGAACCAAGGACCAATGCCTTGTAGTTTCCCCCTACAGTGGGTGTAGACAATCATGAGAGATCCAGGGAGAGTAAATGCTGCTTCTTTGTTTCTTCCCCTGTTAGAAGCCATCTTCATAACTTTATACCGGGGATCTTTTCTCAGTCAGTTTTCGAGGATGCGAATCACCGTTGCGTCTTGACCTTTCCCACAGGAGGAAAAACCCGCACGGCGACGCCTGACTGCTCCTCGCCCAAGCCACAGTGGCGAGGAAGGGAGGCAGAGGGGATGGAGGGAAAGCAGTCCCTCCCGGCCCCCCTCCGGCAGCAGCGGCGGCGGCGGCGGGTCTTGCTTGGAAAGCCCACCGAGGCGCGGGGGCGGAGGAGAGGAGGCCGGGTCCCGGCGCTGCCCGGCGGTCCCACACCCCCCCCTAGCGCCCGCCCGCCCGCCCGCGGCCCGTTGCCGGCAGCGGCTGGTTGCCAGCCGCGGGGGGCGGGGGGAGCCCGCCTCGGGTCTGGTCCCCGATGGTGCAGGAGAGGTGGCAGCACCCCCGGACACTTCTTTCATGGGCTGGCGGGTCCCCGCCGCGCCGGGGTCGGGGGGTGTCGGCTCCCGCCCTTGGACAAACTTCGTGTACGTCCTCTGGCGACTGGGCGCTGATTAGGAGTTAACAATGGAGACACCTTCCCCTAACCAAATAAATCATTTTGGGGAGGAATAAAGGAAAGGATATTTATCTTTAAGATCAAAATAACAGAAGTTTTTTTTGGGAGAAAAAAAAAAAATCACAGCAAAGCTGCGTTAGCAACCAGGGTGCTGGCACAGGGATAAATGGCTCTAAACTAGCCCTGATGGACATTTGGCCAGAAACTAGGATCACCACCATCAGTTAGATGCTAGGGAAGCTTTGTGGCAGGGTCAGGGCAGCTGGGAAGCTGACTGGTTTTAAGATGCGTAGTGTGATCGCTTTACAAAATGTCTAACGCTTGCCCAAGAATGGGGCCTTGCAATTGTTGTTCCTAAGCTGGGCTTCCTTATTATCGAAACAACTCTCCATTAGCTCTCCAGGATGCCTTTAACGGTGCCAGCAACAGTGACCAAGTTGAAAAGGAGCTGGTAAATGTACCTGCCAGGACACCTAAGCCAGAACAGACTCTCAAGGTGACAGAATTTGAAATCGCGGTGGCTTTGGTCTAAACCAGCCCGCGTTCTGCGGCGGCTGAGAGCGGTGCTGCAGCAGGGCCATTGCCACCAGGGCACCCTGACAAAGCCATCTCGAGGACATCTGCCAGGAGGCTGCTCCTCTCTACCAGCTCTAACCTGGCACTTGCGCCTGCAGAGGGTCACAAGCCCATCCCAAGCATACCCACCTGGCTTGGGCCAGAGACTCCTTGGCGGAAGACTTGGTGCTAGAACACGTTTTTTTGCTCTGTTGGGCAAAAACCTGCTGATTTCATCAGTGCGAAGGCGTCGAATTTGCTTGTGGGACCTAATGGCCATTGGGAGAACAAAGCTCTGTAGGTGCTGGGGGTGATGGTCTGCTCCCTGCACTCAGCAAAGCTGGCTTCTTTCTTTGACAGAGCAATAGGGAGTCATTTTCTTACACAAGAGGAAACAAATTCTCCAGACATGATGCCCTTCTGGGCAATTGTTGCAGTTTGCTCTGAAACTTTCAAAACCACAAAATACGATTATTTTTTTTAAAATGTCCAAAGCCCAAAATATTTTTTTTTCTTTTATTGGGTTCCGTAACCGAAAAAAAAAAAGGTTATTTAAAAATGTTATGTGTTTCCTTTTTAGTCTGGTGAGGGAGTAGGGGGATATTAATGCTTGAGGGGGATTCTCTCCCTCCCCCGCTTCTCAAAGAAAGCTTGCCTTGTTTAAAGTGTTTTCCTTCTGCCTGTCTCCATAGAAAATATTAGGGATATGGGGTCTGGTATTCATTATAAGCTCCCAACAGAGTCAGATCAATGAAACTTTAAATAAAGCAGCTGTGAGCCAGTATGTCATTTAGCTGGTGAAGTTAAAAGCACGTATAACGAAAATGGAGCTTAGCCATTTGGTGAGGGCCTCTATTCCCTCCTTCAGAAGCTTGCGTGACGTTGGCTTGTGGCTCATGTTTCATACTCACACAAGGCAGATTTTGCCTGAATTTTCACCTGCGTACCTACCTATCTACTAGAGCTCAAGCCTAGACCACCAAGCACTTGGCTGTTATACAGCCATGGCTATGTTCACCTTTGCAATCGGGGTGCCTGGTGGTTTAACCACAAAGTCAACCCTTTTTTTTTTTCTTGAGTGTGAAAATAATTAGGCAAAACACAAACGCATATTAAAGTTGTCTTTTCTATAAATGGGGAGTGAAATGAGTCCCTTCCCCCCCTTCCTTTTTTTTTTTTTTTTTTTTTTCTTCTCTCCTAGCCTTGGGGGAAAAAACAAACCCAAAATAGGACCGCATGAAGCCCCAGTGCAGTTGTCAGGAGAGCTCCAAGTCTCCCTGCCTGTGATGCTTTGTCACACCAGGTTACACACGGTGTGTGGAGGCTGGCAGTATTTCCCCTGGGTCACCATACTCCTCCACCATGAAGCTGCCTGCGAGAGCCAGTGCCTGATGTCCATGTTTCCATCTCAGTCGGACAGGTCATGGAGAGCTTTTTTCACCGGACAGGGAATCCATTTTCCTTCCTCTCTCAGCAGCGCAGCCCAGAGCCACAGAGGTTGATTGGGTCAGCCTTGTAACGCGAATTCAGCCCTGCCTGAAGAAAAGCCCCCCCCCCCTTCCCCCCCGGGCTGCCAGGAGGTTCAGTCTCACCAGCAGATGGGAAGGAGGGGTGGGAGGCACCTCGGGGAGCAGCCACATATTCCAGCAGCGTGATATTTATCGTTTTCATCAGCGGTATTGCAGTTAAGTCGAAGGTGCAGGAACACAGAGGAAAGGTCAGGCAAGAGCGATGAAATGATCAGAGGCTGGAAGGACTTACAAGAAAAGATGAAAAGGGCAAATACGTGTATCTCGGGTGAGCAGGGATGGCTAAGGAAGGCTGACATTACCATCCAAAGGGAACAGTCCTCAGGGAGGAAAAGGGAGTCTTTAGCCTAGCTCAAGGGGCTTGCAACTCAATGTGACAGGAGGAATTTTGGAAGGCAAATACGGGTTAAACAGGAAAAAAACGTTCCTTGTAGTGTCATTTGTTAAACTGAAGTGATTTCCCACAGGGAGCAGCAGAAGCCCAGACTTGTCTGTATGCCGGGGAGGGGATGTACCTTCCTGTGCTTTAGGAAAGGCAGGAGGTGGTGGCGAGGAGCTGGGGCAGGTACTGAGTGATGGACGGGCCTGTGTCTGCCAGCTTTCTGCCTGACAAATAAAATCCTGGGCCTGTTGCTTTTCCTACGTGCCACCCGATGCTTGAATTTGGCAACAGTAACAGAATAAAACTCTTCTGCCGGTGCATATGCTGGGAATTAGCAATTGGGGATGTTGGAGGGTCGTGTAGCAGAGTCAGACCCCTGGAAAATCTGATGCGGCTTTATTGAATGCACTGTGCAGGTCAGGGGGCTGCAGGAGAGATGCCTTGGCTGCTTCAGAGCTGCAGAAATGATGCCAAATAGAGAAGAGATCTGCATAATCATGTCTTTTGTTGCTGGCAGACACATGGTCAGGACATTGTGGTGTCTGAACGCTTAATTCTTGAGCAATAGGTGTAATATGTGCCTCTGAATGGTCTGGGAGGAAGAACAAATAAAACGTGTGCCTATTTCTTAAAGAATTTAATCTTCCTAAAATAATTTAAAATGCAATTTAAACAGTAGGCTTTTTTGCCATTGTGTTTGTGAGCAGAGCCCAAAAAGTACCTGAACAAAGAATTTATTTTCACCGAAACGGACATCCTCAGCTCAATGCTGAAAAAGTAGCAGAGTCACTGATCTGAGTGCAGAATTTGGGAAGGCAGCTGTGCCACTGACATTTCCTTCTGGGAGGTGACACCGATTCCTGTGCCAAGCGAGCAGGCGCTTTGGAACGAGACCTGCGGAAAGAGCAAAGCTAATGCAAACAGATAATGATTCACTGGCAGGAACTAGACACCAGCGCTCCTGGCCCTCGTCCTCTTCGGACTCCCGACAAGCCCGGGGTGCCTGACTGCGCATTTGTTATCTAAGCCGGAGCAGGAAAGCCCTGCTCCTCTCTGGCCCTGCAAGGAGCAGCCGCACTCTGGCAGGCCCAGCACACGGTGCCGGCGAGCCCAGGGCAGCGCCGGTGCTGCTGGTGAAAGGTCTGGGAATTGAGCTGCCTTCCCCTCTGGAGTGGGCAAGTCACGCAGAATAGCCTCGTGGTGGTCCTTGAGCTCAAACTCCGAGCCAGAGGAACCCTCTGTCTCTGAGGCTGAAAGTTTAATTAAGTTCTGGCACCAGGTTGGCAGGATGGCAGATAATTAACCGAAAACACCAGACCCAGATAGATGTGGGTCTGGGAAGTAGGCTGAGATGCCAAAGCACTCCATGTGAACCTAGTGCCTGGCTAGAAATTTACTGTCAGATCCAGCCATGTTAGTAAACGGCTGAGGGAGGCTGGGGCTGACAGCTCCACATACTGCCTGTGCTCCCCTGGCCCCAGCTGGGTGACAACCAGCCCCTCAGAGGCCCACTGAGGTGAGGGAGAAGGGGAGGTGATGCTGGAGACATCTGTGACCTTGGGCTACAGCGGCTCGCTGCACACTGAGGTTGAACCTGGCACAAACTGACAACCCTCATACCCCATGGTTGGCCTTTAAAGTCTACACAGTGAGTAGCACCCTTCAGTCAAAGCCAGCTGCTTAAGGATCCAGAAATGCATGTGAAATCTTCTTCTGAACCTTCCAGCTATTGCACGCTGAGGGCTGTCCCACCTCGACCCGTACATGTGCTGGTGTAAATCACTTCTTAATCCCTGCAGGTGAGAGCGCTTTGTAGCACCAAACACCTGCTGTGCTGATGGAGTGCTTCTTGCAGAAAGAGCCCGTGTCTGAGGATAGTATGACCCAAAATCTGCTGAATCTCATCTTTCATTTGGACAACCTTTCCAGCATTTGTGGCTGAAAGTTAAATATTCAAAGTATGAATTGTTGTCTTCTTGAGGGCTTGGGTGGCTATCGTTATGGGCCAGGGGAGGAGTGAATTCCAGCATCCTCCCTCATTATACCAGCTCCGTGCTGTTATACCTGTCGCTTGGATCACAGGATGGTTTAAAGCCTGACGCCACGTGGTGGCACGGTGCCCAGCAGGGAAAGAGCACTTTAGAGTTAAATTCTCTGGTGTGGTTACAGTGAGATGTGGACCTGGTTACTACTCCTCTGGCGGCAGACCCCTGTCAAGGGGGAGGAGTGATTGACAGTTTGGGTTAAAAAAACCCAAAGAATTGGTATTACAGTGGCCCTGAAAGTTGAGTTGGTAAAACTGAAGGAGAGAAAACAGCAAGTGGGAGAAGCTGGGAGCAGAAACCTCCAGAACCAAGACTGCCATTGAACTGACTGTAGCATCAAATCATACCTATAGAAAGACCACGCATTCCTGTATCTGTAGGCAGTATGAAGAGAAAGACCTCTGTATCCGGGTGAGTACTTTCAAAGAGTCGTAATGCTTAAATATACCTTTTCAAAGTAACTATAGTGGCATAAAAATTCTGTGCATGCTAGGCATAATTGCTGGGTGGTTAAACAGTTAGTGAAATGGCAGTTTTTCCAGCAAGATCTATCAGAAGGTTGGAGGAACCAGGACGTCATATAGATGCCGTAGTTATATGTAAGCTTTGTCCTTTCTACTTTGTGTACCTGTGTAACGTTACCCCTGTAATGTGACAACTAATTTAAACAGTCTCTTTTGATTACAGCTTAATGACAGTTTTCATGGATTGTGCAACTATGTGGTATATTGTTTTAATGTTGGTTTCGCTTAATTTAACAGTTGCCTAAAAGTTAGAAATAAAACCACTAGTGATGGGACACGTACCATCCTCCCCAGAGTTGAAAAGCAGGTGAAAGTTAGGTGATATAAACACAACAAGATATTTACAGCACTGATAACGCTTCAGCCTTCTGCAAGGGTTCCACCTCTACTTCTTGAAGATATCGCAAAGCTCTTCATGAACTGTGTGGCAGCCACATGCCTGTTGGAGCAGTACCGTGCCATAAGAAATCTGAGGTCATTGTTAAGTCTTACTTACCTTCCTGTCATTAGGTAGATCATCACTTGTCCGTTAAATATCCTACCCTCCATTGCCACATCCCAGAATAGGTTTTCCCTGTTTCTGCAATGCCAGTGTATTTGTTGAGTTATTGTCTAGATTGTGATCTACTTCAGCTTACTACTATCTACTTATAGATGTTGCTACTTCCTAAATGGGTATTTCTGATATTTGTACTGGTGGATTAGACTTCCTAAACATTCTGTGCCCTTGTTCTTGCAGAATTTCATCTTCTTGTTGAATCATTCCTTTGGTTTCTGAGACTCATTTTGAATTCTGTTCTTGTCTTCAAAGCATTTGAAACTCTTCCCAGGCTGATTCATCTGTACGTTTTAACACTGCATGCTCTAATCTGCTTAACAAATTATTAATGCAGGTGTTGAATGGTCCTGTGCTAAGAAGAGATTCCCTGATTCCACAAAGGAATTGTCCCCAAGTTTGTCAAGGAGCTATTTTGAAGGCAAAGATCGAAAAAGTTGTGCTTCCAGCATGCAATGAATTTTACTTTGGCATTTTCCTGTTTGCTTAAGAAAATGGACTAAAATCTTTATTACAGTCAGGTTTAACACATCTCTATTTTATTCCCCTTGGCCGCTAGCTTAGTTATTCCAATAAGGAGTATTGGATTCATTTGAAAGAGCTTGTTCTTGATTGCCTGCCTTGTTGGCATGAGCAGCTTACCAGTTTACTGAATGAAAGTGCTTATAAACTGATGATTTAACCTTTTGTTCCACTGCCTTTCTGACCTTTGAAGTTAAGCTTGCCAATCAAAAAATTACCCCACCACCAGGAAGTTAGGTGCTCAGGATGATGCTAGATGTTTCTTAGTGATGGTTCATGACTTCAGTGAGTTTCTTTAGGATTAAAAGCACTGGCTACTTGAGAATATGCAAAGTTTCTTCATCCTATTCTACCCCTATTATGACCTATGTTCTTCACTCCCTTTTTAAGATGAATACTGGGTCTCAGTTAAGCAAAAGGTGAAGATGACACGCCCAGTGTTTGCAGTCTGCCGTCTGCTGAAACCCAAAACGGTTGCCGATGTCAGTCCCTGGGTCTGTGTAAATAAAGAAGACGGTTTCTCAAAACAAAGAGGAGGCGTGATTTGAGCTGCTTGGAAAAGTAACGGCAGACCCTGGCCACAAGTACAGTGGCTGCATTTTAGGGGGTATGTCTAACGTTGAGTTAAATCAGAAAGGTGCTCAGATGGCTTTCAGGAAAGGTCTGAAAGGGCCAGCTGAGGAAGGACACATGACCCTACAGAAGCTCTCCTGTTACCCTCTGAAGGTTTATAACTAGCTTTGACCCAGTAAACTGTTTCCGTAGTGGTCTACAGCTTGCTTTCATGGCATTGTGAGATTTCCTCACAAGTTCACATTCAGTGTCTACCAATAAACACACTGAGCTGGTGTAAACTTGTTCTGATGATTCAAATATTAACCCAAGGAGAAAAAAAATCTTTTTCACTTTCTACCTGTAAGCTTCATGTTGAACCAGGTACTACTTGCAGCTGGCATAAATTCAACATAAAAACATAAACCTAACCTAAACTTTTTTGCTTGTACTAGATGATGTAAAAAATGTGTAATTCCTTATCGGTATTAAATGTTTACTGGGATGTGATCTGATGGGATGATGCCCTATTCTGCTGTCAAGTCCCTTAACTGCCTCACGCAGTGTCAAGCTGCAGAGACATAGGCAGTGCCCGCCCCATATCCTAGGGAAGAGGAGGCAATTGGTTCCTGCCTCCACGGCTATTTCCTGAGCCACAGCCATCAGCACAGCCCTGAATAACAGACTCACCCGAATTAAGAGCTAAGGTCTGCAACTTCGGCGATGAGCTACAGATCCTCCTGTTACCATAAGGTACCTCTGGGATCAGTTGAATACTGCTGCTGAGCTATAATTAATAGGATGTTAATTATTATGTTTGGTTCAGAAAGATGAGTGTGAGGAATGGTATCCAAGGGGTTTTAGCAGGAGCCAGCTGAAACAAGGCCGGTTAGGCAGTGAGGAGCTGTTCGGACTGTGGAAGAGGAGCCCTGAGACAAGGCTCCCCAACTCTACTGACTGCTCCGTGACACAGCCGCACGGCAGCACGTTGCTCTCTGAATTACAGTCAAGTGAAAAAAATACAAGTGCTACAGCTAAATCTATTTCTGGTTGGTGGACAAGGACTCTCGACCTGACACTAACATATGAGAAATCTACATATTTGGATTTGAGCAATTTGAGAAGTTTAGCTTTCCTGAAAAGTGGAAAAATAGAAAAACCCAGTGACAAAGTGATTTCTGAGTGTCTGTTATTCTATGATATCTACGTCAATTTCCATTTTCTTTCTCCAAATATTTTGAAGCAAAACAATTGGTGCTCAAAGATTAAATTCTCTTTTTAGTTTTTGCCATCTCCTTGAGACTTTTGCAAAGCTATCTTTAAAAGAACTACACTTGGTCTAGCAGTAACAGAAATACATTAGTTCACAACCTTGGGAAAAAAGGACAGAGAATGCATAAGTAAAAAAGTGTACAGAAAAGGAGAAAGTAAAGAAAGGTAGAGGAGATTAACATCGAGAACCATAGTGAAAGTAATAACAAATACATTCACCAGTAGCAGGAGACAATGCTAGCTACATTTCTGCCTTCATTGACAGAACTGTTGCAGAACTGGGCAAGTGCTGAGTCTTTGGCTGTATGGCTTATACAAGCAGCTTCACCGTGGATTCAAGGGGCAGTAGTCTTTGCAGAGAGTCTTCAGCAACGGCAGGTAGAGTCTCTGAATTGGGGCCTCTCTTTTTTCCTCTCTCTTGCTCCTCCTTTTTTTTTTTTTTTTTTCTCCTGTTCCCTCCTCCTCACTGGTTTAATGCTGTCTGTTGGGTGAAACCATATAAACTTCCAGAGCATCCTCCAGCAAGTTATGCCAGAGGTCTACTACCAGTTGGTGAAGAGCCACTTCCTTTTGCGTGTTTTGAACTTGAACTTCATTAGTTTAATTTGATGACATCTAATTTTCATATTTGGAAGAGACAGTGAAGAGATAATCCCTATTGACTATTTTCTTCAAGCAGTATCAGATAGTAATGGTGGCTGGCTGGGACTGTCATACAGTCCTTTGCTGCTTTATGCCCTTTCCACTTCCAAATAGTGACTGTATTTACCTAGTTACCTTGATGAATTAACTAGAGGAATTTCAGCCTGCTTTTGTGGTTTTCAGCAGCCCAGAGTTGCAAGGAAGTTAGC
The DNA here is from genome assembly GCF_964199755.1 of Larus michahellis. Taxonomy (NCBI): domain Eukaryota; kingdom Metazoa; phylum Chordata; class Aves; order Charadriiformes; family Laridae; genus Larus; species Larus michahellis. The sequence goes on along the minus strand of NC_133899.1, from coordinate 53,319,304 downwards.
AGTGTGGACATTGCTGGGATAGCCAGCAGCAAGAATATTAACAAGTTTTAGGTGGTCTTCAAACAGCCTCAAGCCAAAGGGAGAAATACTCCTTCCTGTTAATATAAAACTCGGAGAAACTGGGTAGGCAACAGATGTGCCTGCTGATGACCTTAGCTGATGTGGGAAGACCATGTGAGTAAAAGAGCGGGTGACCTTTATGTTGGTAACACCCTTGGGCAACTCAGTAACCTTTTAAAGAGTGATTTTTGTCTCCTGGATCCCCCCCTGACTTTTGCTTCTCTCCTCCCAGTGGTCTGAAAATGAGATGCAGAGGATATAACTGCCTTGCAGTAACAAGGACAATGCTTTTTAGGCTGCAGTTTTGCACTGCTAAAATGAACAGGTTTTCCTTAATGGGGTGCTCCTGCCCCTTCCCCTCCTCTCTGTCCAGCGCTAACCCTTGTTTTTATCCCACTGCAAGCTGGTTTTCAGGGAGTTAAACCACCAGAAATCTGCTTCCTGCCTTTTCCAGAGCTGGTTTTTGCTGGTTTAGGTTTCTGAACTAGCTTACTGCGGTCAGAAGAGTCCCAGTGTTGGTGGGAACACGACTGTCTGTTCCCACGGCACCTGTTAGAGCACCGTAACTCATTATGAAATTAGCAGCATTAAATGTTAGACGTCACATCTGAATGTATTTTTCTCAGCAGGTAAAGGTTATGATCCACAGGGATAATCACAAGTGTTGTCTTTTCATTGCTCAAAGTCCTCGCTCTACTGTGGATTCTTGCACGCGTTCATCATCCTTGCTTTTCTCCCGGACCCAGACACTGTGAAGGCTGGAAGCAGGGAAGCGTGCATCTTTGTAACCCAAGGGAAAAACAGGCGGTGTTGCTAAACCTTTAGCTACACTGTAGCCTTTCTCATCATTGCCTGCACAAATAACTTTCCCAGTTTGGGGTCTGTGCACGGTGTTGCAGTTTGAGGAGTGTGTGTGGGGGCAGTCATATAAAGCTATGACGTCAGGGGCATCATGTGCGGTATTGTTTCAGGGAAATTTACGTCAGTCACTAAGCATGAAAAAGAGAAGTTTGTCCCCGTAGAGCTGATTAATAACAGACACTGGGTGTAACAAAGATGGCATTTCACAGTCCTCAAGGAGAATGGGGAGAGGAAGGGTTGGCACTTGAGGCAGTGCACGACTCCAGGTGACAAGTCAGGGAAATGTTATCGGAAGGGTCATACCATCCACAGGTCAACCTCACATAGCTATAATTGCCGCCTAACTCTTTGTGTAAAGCCAGCTGATCCAGCAGTGCACAAATCTGGCAATGACAGTCACAGAGCTGCAATCTCCGTCTGTATTAGAAAACTAGTGGGTGTATCTTCAACTTCCAGATGTCTTCTGCATTTTGAATGACCCTTGGGATAGTCTGTTGCCTCTACTGCAATCGTCTAGAAGCCAAGCTGTGATAAATTCTGCAGAGTTATGTAAAAGAGAAACAAAGCTCAGCTCTCTACCTTGTCATTACACAATTGATTCCAAATGAGGATGCAAATAGATCAGGTGCTCCTTACATAATTTTCTCCTCTCATTCTTTGCTCATCATGACCAAGAGAGAAGCGCTTGTTCCTGCAAGACCTTGCCCACTCCTGTGCCTGCCTGGCACAAAAGCACAGCACAGTTTTTAGTCTGTTATGTACTGTATGAATAAAAGAGCCTGATGGTTGTGTTTAACCCATTGCCTCAGCTTGAATGACAGCCCTGTGCTACGCAACCCTGAAAATCCAGGTTTGTTTGTGCTTTCGCTCCCTTCTCAAAATGGCTTCCAGATGAAGGAACACGCCGTGTTTTCCAGGCTCCGGACCAGCATTAACGCCACGCTCAGTTTTCTTCCCACAACAGGCAGATTTAGCGCACCGCCGCCGGTTACCTAACGCGGGCCGGGCGGGCTGACAAGCGAAGGCGAGCTCACCAGCGGCCGTCCTCCCTCCGCGCACCGGGGAGGGTCTCGGGAAAGGCCGGGTTATGAGGGGGAACAGGTAGCGAAGGGCGCCCGCTCCCAAAACCCCTCCGCAGGCAGGGCCGGGCTGAGGCCCCGGTCCGCTGGCCCTACGGGAGGGCTGCGAGCGGGACCGTGCCCCGGAGCAGCAGCGCCGCACAGCCGGGACTCGCCATCCCCCCTCCCCAGCCCTGACCCAGATTCCGTGAGGGAAGGGGCGAGGTCGCCGCCTCCGCCAATGGCCGCGCCGCGCCAGCGTCACGTGGGGCGGGTGGGCGGTGCGCGGGTCCGCCTCCATTTCGCAGCGGCGCGGCAGTCGGCAGCCGGCCGTCGCCCAGGGAGGAGGGAGCCACTCGCCCGCCAGCCCAGCGCCGACTGCCCCGCACCAAGGCCCGCAGCCCAGGTTCGTGACAGATCCTGGGGGAGCGTGGGGGCTTCCTCGTGGAGCGTCTGCGGGTGGCGCCGGGAGCAGTAGGGTCGGTGGTGCGGGGAGCTTCCGGCTGCGCAGCCGGGCGGCCTCCGACCGGCAGCCGGATTTTCTCCCCGCTCTGGTGCCCTCTGCGGGGTGGGGGCCGTAGACGTCGCTGTTGGGCGCGGCCGGGGCCGCCATTTTGTGTCGGCGCGATGGCGTTCGCTTTTCTTCCCCTTGCTGGAGCGGGGGAGGGGGCGGTGCGTCGGCGTGTTGTGGGCGGGGCTGCGGGCTCAACCTCGGGTTCCCATTGGCGCAGGCTAAGGCGGGTCCCACGTGACTCCTTCCTATTGGTCCGGAGCGGGGGCGAGGCCGGGCCGGCCGCCTGCGGGGGACTGCGGCAGGGAGGGCGGCGGGGCCGTGAGTCAGCGGGCCGGGGGGCGGTGGTGGGCCGGGCCGGGGGCGCTGACAGGCTGGGCGCCCGTGTGTCCCGCAGCGAGCTCCGCCGCGCCCACAGCCATGAGCGGCTGCCGCGTCTTCATCGGGAGGCTGAACCCGGCCGCCAGGGAGAAGGATGTGGAGAGGTTCTTCAAGGGATACGGCCGCATCCGGGACATCGACCTGAAGAGGGGGTTTGGGTTTGTGGTGAGTGCGCCCCTCCGCAGGGCTCTGCGGGCCCCCTCCGTTGGTGGTCGCTCGCATCTCACGCACGTTTGATGTGTGCAAAGCTGCTATCAAAAGATAACGCTATTAACACGCTCATGTGGCATTCTTAGAGGTGTAATTTTTTGTTTTTTACTTTTATGCTTTTGTTGTGGTGGTTTTGCAGGAATTTGAGGATCCGAGGGACGCAGATGATGCTGTCTATGAATTGGATGGAAAAGAGCTTTGCAGCGAGAGGTGAGGTACCCTATTTCATGATTATATGAGCTTGGCTACCTAAAATAGGAAGCGAGTCAATTTTAAGTTGCACTGTGTTAACAGTTTGTTACTTTGAACGATTTTTTTTTTCTATAACTATGAAGGAATGTGTAAGAAGAAAAATGTAACAACATATGTTTTTCCGTTTCTTTCTTTTCCCCAGGGTTACAATTGAGCATGCAAGGGCACGCTCTAGGGGTAGAGGCAGAGGGAGGTACTCTGACCGTTTTAGTAGCCGCCGTCCACGTAGTGACAGGAGGTATGTATAGCTTTGAACTGACATGGCTTAAAAAAGAATACTGTGGACTCATCTGATCTAAGAACTTGAGCTAGAATGAGATATTAAAAGGCGTTATTTGCCTTTTCAGTCAAATCATTTGATGTGGCAGCAGGGTAGCGAGGATTATAAAACTTACCAGATACACTTGTCATCTTTATGCTTCCCGCCCCAAAGTACTTAATGCTTGTCCTAGATTACTCAGGGCATTCCCTAGTTAAATTGTGGCAGTAATGGTGATATGCTGATACCGGTTATTGGTATAGCCTTTATTAATGTTAATGTGTGGTTATATTTTAATTACTAATAAAAGTCTCAATTGTTTATTTCCAAACAGAAATGCCCCACCTGTAAGAACAGAAAATCGCCTCATAGTAGAAAATTTGTCTTCTCGAGTCAGCTGGCAGGTTTGTTGAAACACGATTAACTATTTTGACTTCATTTAATGGGTATGTAATGTAATGTAATTATTTTGTAAAATAATTAATTAAACAGTAATTATAATTTATTTAAAATGTTTATGTAATTAATGTAATTTTAAATAATGTAATTTAAATATTTTCAATGAAAATTAGTTAATTTTAATTTATATTAATAATAAATGTATATATTTGAGGATATATATTTATTTTTTTCTTGTTTTTTAAATCCATTTTAACCACATATTAAACCCTTTATTTGCCAGCCTATCTGTGTCGTTGGCCTTATGACGAGGAGTGCCTGTGGGTTATCCTAATCGTTCTGTCTTGGTCACTCTTGGTTGGGCCTGGTTGACTTTCCAGTCAGCTCCTACAATGTCACTTGGCCACCTCTAGATCTGTGTTTGCCGGTCTAGACGTAATCGATGCACTCCTTAAAGTGCCACATTGCAACGATCCCAGAGCGTTAACGAGATCTGATTCCTAAGTTGAGAGCTGTTCTTCCTGTAACGCTTCCGAATAAAGAGGTCCCGGTCGAAAAGAGTTGAAAGATACGAAATTAGGTGGTCGTTGGAATCCTGATCGCAGTAAAGTGGTCCTTGGTAACATCAAGCATAGAGAATGTCTGGATCCATCAATAGTCTCCTAATAAGGGAGGGCAGTGCGATTAATGGCTTCCATCGACTGGGTAGTGTTCGTCAAGTGGGTGGCGAAGAGCCAGTCGGGCATATATCATGACGGTACCTCCGGTCGCTTAATGCAGTTTGCTGCTTGGCTAGCCTAGGGAAATGTTAATAAAGGTAAAGTAAACTATATTTTTAATGACATATGGGGCACAAAATAATTGGTGTTATGTAAATGTAATTCTGTATTCTGTATAAGACTCTTAATGTAAATGGAGATTGAAATAGTACAAAAATATATGGGTAGTATTTCACGCTTAGTCCAGTATATATACAAATGTACTTTTTTATTTCTTTCTCTCTCTCTCTCTCTCCTCTCTCTTTCTTATTTAATCTATATAATCTTTGTAGACTAATATTTTCCTTAATGTTAAGACAGATTATGAGCATTTTGCTTAAAGCAATATGCTTTTTTCATTTATTTCGTGCCCTGATATAGATAATTCAATTTTGATAGAATACAAGTATGGCAATTGCCATGTTTGTAATTTATCTAACATCTCCTCTTTCAGTAGTCGTAAGTTTCTTTTGTTTGTTTTAAAGTATTTTTGTATAGATAAGTATTAGTATCACTTCTTTGCATAACATAACTGGTCTTGTGTTAGGATCTCAAAGACTTCATGAGACAAGCTGGGGAAGTAACCTTTGCGGATGCACACAGACCTAAGTTAAATGAAGGGTAAGTCTCTAAAATAATCTCTTGAAAACTGTAGAGTAATATTTGTATGCACAATATTTGGGGCGGGAAGCTGGCTGCTTTCAGTGCTCGGCAGCTGTTCATGGTTTAATTTAGCTGCCCTTTGAAAATGCATTCTCTGGTATTTGGGGAGGGGTGTTCTTCATGCTTGAGTTATGACAAGGAATGACTACACTGAGCAGTGTAAGTTTTTTGGATTTGTTTTTTTTTTTTGTTTTTCTTTTTTTCCCAAGTATGTTTTGCTCTGTCATCAAAAATACAACTCGTAATAGTGAGCTCTGTGTTTTGGTTTTTGTTTTGTTTTTTTCTGTAGGGTGGTTGAATTCGCCTCTTACAGTGATTTAAAGAATGCTATTGACAAGCTTTCTGGTAAAGAAATTAATGGAAGGAAAATCAAACTAATTGAAGGCAGCAAAAGGCACAGGTATGTATTTCTATTCTCTTAACTAATGCTCCACTAAGAAAACTTAGTGGTCGGTGACCAGGCAACCCAACTGGAGGCCAGTGAATTGCCTGGTTATTGTGGTGGCCCATGACATTTTGTTGCTAACACCGACGCTCTTTGTTTCCTCAGTAGGTCCAGAAGCAGGTCACGGTCTCGTAGCAGAAGCTCATCCAGGTCTCGTAGCCGTTCCCGTTCCCGCAGCCGCAAGTCTTACAGCAGGTCAAGGAGTAGGAGCCGTAGCAAGTCTCGATCAGTTAGTAGATCTCCAATGCCAGAGAAAAACCAGAAGCGTGGTTCTTCCAGTAGATCTAAATCCCCATCATCCGTGGATCGGCAGAGGTCTAGATCGAGGTCCAGATCTGTTGACAGTGGCAACTGAACTATAAGTAACTTGCCCTGGGGGCCCTTTTTTAAACCATACTTGCTAAAAACTTGTGGTAAGTATGTGACTTTCTGGGGGAAGGGTTTGGATGGGGAGGGGGGAGGGATGGGGGGGACTTTGTAGATGTGGACCATGGTGGGAAGGGTTATTGACTAATTGTATTAAATGTTTTTTGATAACCCTTTTCTTGCTCACATTTTTGTGAATGTCTGAAGTGTATAGTTTGTGTATATTGGTAGAGCTCTTTTTAACTAAAGCAGACAAATTTTTTTGTACTCCGAGGAAAAAAAAAAATATCATCTGAACACTTAATTCCCAGTATATTGAACTGTGAATAGCAACTCAGAACACTAGTTTAATATTGCAAATTAAACCAATAGCTTTAGGCATCTAAGAGCTCTACATGTGCTGTACATAAAGCTTTATTTCAGAGGGTATTTTTTTTGTGCTTTTGAACCGGTGTTTCAGTTATAGGTCAGCAGATTAAGTGCTGGTCGGTACTGGTAATAAAATGTTATTTTAAAAGCTTTTCATTTAATACGACTTGCACTACACTAAGAAAATGCCCATTTCACTGCCCTGTGGTAATAATAGTCTATAAAGCACCCTAATTCTTGATACTTAAGAACTAAATAGCTAAAATAAAGTATAAAGAAACACGTCTCTGCTTCTGGTGTGTTCTTACTGTTAATAAAGTCTTTGTGACTGTGCCTCATGTTGTTGGACAGCGTTAAAGTGTTTCTTAAAGATGGGTCTGCAGCAAAGCTGTAGTTGAGTGTTTTGGGTGTGAGGGAGTAATTAGTTCCTCTTAAGTACATCATGCTCTGTCCTTAAATATCTTTATGTCCTGAAATAAGGACCTTGATAATAAGGAGAATCATGCTGTCATAGTTCATAGCAGAAAGTCAAGTCATTTAAGGTTTTAATCTCTGCTCGGATAATAAGCATGGAATATAAAAGTTGGATGTAGCAGGCATATGTCATTAGTGTGTTTGTGCACCTGTGTATGAGAGGACATTGAGGTGTGGATAAAGCATTTTTATAGGCATTAGTGCTCGTTCTGCAGAAAGAGGAGGGATTTTTAAGTTGGTGGGTGGGAGCGCTGCAGCCTTACCAGGGCAGCAACCCTCTGCCATCCCTGTGTCTATCAAACCCTCATCCATGTTGCAAGAGAGAGCTTTAGAATTTAATTTAAAAAACAACATGTTTTCTTATAAAGTGTTTTACAAAGCTACTCCAGTAATTCACTGAAACCTTTAAAAAGATCTCTAGAGCCTAGTCTGGCCTTTGGATGCAAGGCGCTTCTGTTTGGAGCGAGGTCTGGCCTTGGGGGAGGTTGGTTGTCGGGTGTCTCTGCAGGCCCTGCTGCCTTTTCTTTGTGCTGTTGCACAGCTCTCGTAAATGTGTTCGAGCGAAAACAAGCTTTTGTGCCTTGTGAATTTGACCTTTGAAGGTGGCACTGTATCAAACTGTGCGGGAGCAGGCACTGTGTACACAGTTAATTGGATTATTACTAGTCTGCTTTGGGGAGACACTGGCACAGGTTGCCCAGGGAAGTTGCGATGGCCCCTTCTGTGGATGTGTTCGAGGCCAGGCTGGATGGGGCTTTGAGCAGCCTGGTCTAACGGCAGGTGTCCCTGCCCAGGGCAGGGGGTTGGAACTAGGTGATCTTTAATGTGCCTCACGACCTAAACCATTTTCTGAGCGTGAGGCTTCTTCTCAGAGGTTAGCAGTTTAGATGCTGGATTACCTTAAGAGGTGTGGAAGAAGGAGGGCTTTAACCTCTGGGGGGTAAAGGGGCAGCATTAGCTGCAAGGTTAGCTGCTCTCAGGTCGATCGATCCTTCCTGCTTACTTGAACAACTAGGGGTGTCTGTGCTCAAGTGGGACTTGGGCACCTGGGCTCAACAGGAGCCCGGGTGGCTGAAGGCACCTGATGATTGGAAAGGGGTGGAATTTCAGACGCTTCCCTCCCTCAGGCTAAATATGAAGTATTACCTCCTCTATAAATAGCTGTTCCGAATTCTGTTTCTAAACCCCATGACTTGCCTTGCAAAGCAGCATGAATAGATTTCTGCATTTTATTTGGGGAGCTGGCTGTTGTGGCGGCAAACTTTCGGTGTAGAACAAGCTCCCAGGCTTTGCGTTACGGAGGGTTACATTGACTTCTGGCCAGAAATGATTCTGCAGCGATGAAGCTGAGGTTCTTGGTACAAGCCTGTTTATTCATCTTAGTTCAGATGGAGTACTTCAGGTTACAACGCGTACTTAGCACATTGGATCTCTTAATGCCGGTATTCCCTCATACCTCGTATTTGTGATGTGACAGTAGCTAGATGGTGCCCTGAAGGGGTGTTGTATTTAGTTTGCTGACTCCTACAAAGCGGGGAGCATTCAAGGCTTGTGTCATTTCAGAGGCACGGCTTGCAGGCCCCAAACTTGACGTAGTAAGGCAGTTTGCACGGCCGTGTTCAGTTTCTGTGGGCTCTGTTGCGTGGAGAGCAGTGGTGGTACACCGCACCATGCGTGGGGTCTGGAGAATGGGAGCGACCAGCAACCCACGGGCTGCTCAGCTGCACCCAGGGTCTTGGTGGCTCCTGCACTGAGAAACTTTCACGCCTCGTTTTGGGTCTGTGTTAGAGAAATTACGTGAATCTTCAGCGATGTCTTTGAGAGCTGCTTCCAACATGTGCCAGCGGGACAATTCCAGGTAAGCGAAATTAAAGAAGGGAAACTGATGCGGGCAGTGATTTGCAAACGTACAAAACCCGGGGCAGTCACTTGGCACCATGGCCCTAAGCTGTCCCAAAGGGTTGTCGTGACGACTTGAAAGTCACCGGGAAGTCTCCCTCGTGGGCAGGCGGGGAGAGGCTTAGTGTGGAGCAAGGTCTTTGGGAAATAGCGGTGAGGGCGCAGAAGGCTCCGTGGGGGTCCCCTTGTCTGGCGTGAAATGAGCACACGGATGAGTGTCTTACACAGAACTGCTAGAGACCTGCGAGCCGGCTGCAGGAGGTGGTGCTCGGAGGGGTGGCGACAGCAGCTGCCGCAGGATCCGCCTGTGTTGTGTTCCTGGTTTCCCAGCGTTTCTGCAGGGTCTTGACGCTGGTTTCATTTCTTGAGCAGTAACTGCGTCCCCAGCTGCACGCGTCGTTTTTGCTGCATCTGAAGAAAAAGAAAAAAAGTCCTGAGAAGAGGCAGTTGTGAACCCAGGTTGTGGAAATGCTGCGACACAGCTACAGTTGGGGTTGCTGGGTGATTTAAAGCAAAAGGAAGGAAGTTGTGAGTCCTGTCAAAATATTTAGGCCATTTTGCTTCCAGTCATTTGTGAATCAGAGGCTGGAAAGCCGCCCTTCTTAAAGTAGTCTTGCAAACACCTGCGTGGCTGGTTCCAATATCAACCGCCCTGCGCTGCAGGCACACCTGAGGGCCCAAAATGAGCATTTTTTTTTCCCCAATAGCAGTCATCCTTCAGCTGTAGCTGTAAGACAGAGTGAAGTGCTCCTGTAGCAGCTGCTCCTCTGTCCCAAGGGACTGGAGAAAGCTGGTCTGGAAGCATCAGAGGGATGAGTGGGGTAGGACCTCATTCGGCCCTGCATTCTCCAGCCATCTTCTCAGACACTCAGCTGGGCTTTGGCAGTATGGACCTGCTGAAGTTGGAGAAGAGCCTACCTCGCGTCTATACCAATACTGTATGTATATTTTAATTAAGCTCGAATCTATTTGTGTACTTCTCTAGCAGGAGATCCACACGCTTCCTTCCTTCAGCTGCAGCACTCGACAGTTCTGTCCTTTTCCTCCCCCCGCCACTCCAAAAGTGACGTCCTTCAGTGAATCTCAGCAGTTTATGGTGAAGCTGGAATTTGCTGCATTAAAGAATATCTGATATTCTGTAGTTTTAGGGAGCGTGCATGTGACTGTTCTTGGCACGTGCTCAGTGCAAATCACAGCTTTTGTAGGATGCCCGTCCTAATTTAAGCACAGGACTCTGAAAATCTCGGAGCACTGATGATGTAGATAGTAGGTCGCTGTATGAAACATTCTGCTAATGAAAGAAGTCATAATTTCTAATGTTACCTATGAATTTTGGTCTGATTTGTATTTAATGCATTGGGTATGGTAACTGAGTTAGAGGGCAAGCCAATTCTGCCCCTAGAAAGCAGAAATTCATTGGTAATTATATGTAAACATGCGTGGTTTGGATTGGAAAATAGAAATAGGAGAAAAAAGGAAATGCAGGAGCAAAGCTGTACTTGCCATTTGGTTTCTTTATTCTGTCATGGATCCTAAAGACCAGGATCAGCAGAAGTCCCTCTCCAAGCTGGAACAGCAAGTAGAGGAGCGGGAAGAAGTACAGGGGGCCGATGATTTCTGGGGCGAAGGCGACCTTGAGGATAGTGGAGCAAAGCTGTACGTTCTGGCAGCCAGTTTCCATGCACACTGTCCGCCTGCATCTGAAGGAGGAAAAGTTAAACAGATGACAGATTTAATCCACTCTTTTTAACAATTTGAAAAGAAGCCCGCCCACCCTGCTGTTGCAATGCTTCGTGCATTCGCCTGTGCTAAAATCTGCTTCATGAGGAGCAATACTGGCGTCCATCCCTAAAAGGTTTTGCCTCGTGCTCCCTTTGCAACGTGCAGGGACAGGTCACGTTATAAATGTGGACTTTGTGCTTAATGGAGTTTGGAGACATTGCATCCCGCTCCAGGCACTGCAGCTTCCTGCAGGAAAGGAATCCGCTTCCAAGGTGCGAAGGTAAAAAATAGTGAAGCCTAGAGGGCTTCCTACCTGGATTAGATAGGATGGGAAAGGGAAGGAGCGGGTTTTACATGCAAGGTTTCCATTCTGAATTCCTGGGCTTTCAGCTGAATGCATTGGCTGGTTTGGGATAATTATAGCTGAGGAACAGTTGTGTCGCTTCAGGCTTGCTCTCTGTTGGTATTCCCTAATTCTTTGTTGTTCTTCGGTGCTATTCCATCTCTTCGTCCCCCAGCTTCGTTACTGAGAGGCTGGTAATGAATGCCTAGCAGATCACTGGTGACCCCAAGCCAAACCCATCCGTCTGCTTGTTCAGTGAACCTGCATAATGGACTTCCACCCCTTCCGTGGTGTTCAGGCACCTGTGTCAAACACTGCTCCAGCTGAGCAGAGCTTGAACGCATTTCTCTCCCCACTCAAGGTGTGGGAGTCCTGACTGGGACAGCTTGCGGTGTGTCTGCTCGTACTCCTAGGGCCTGTCCTGGGAGACTGCAATCAATCTTTAAATTACAAAAGTACATTCGTGTTGAAACCCACATTTTCACCATTGCTCCATAGACCAGAGCTGTCATACCTCTCTGTTCTTCTGGTGACAGAGAGTGAGGAGAGGGGGAAGTGGAGGAACATACCGTTCATTAAGCTTGAAGACTGCGGAGAGAACATAGCCCAGCAGGAATCCAATAAAAGGCATCAAGGCAGAAGATCCCAGGAGGGATGGTGAGAAGATGGCCGTGATACTGCTTCCCACACTGGCCACAGACAGAACAATTATTGCAGCAGATGACAGCAGAAACACAACCATCCCTGCCTAAAATGAAAGTGGTCAAGACAACAGACAAGAGAGAAATCCCCAGCAAAATTTGCCTCAGCTGTTGGAGGCGGCTGTGCCCAGTTCCCTGCCTATCACATAAGTATATAGTGAGAATGCGTAAGTGCCTTTTACGGACATAAATGTGACAAGTAGTCAAGAAGAGACCACCCTGAGGTGTTATCTAGAGAGACCTTAAACAATCAAGTACCTTTCTGGTCTATGTGCAAAACGACGGGTACTTGCTCCACCAGCCACTTGTTACTCAGCTATTGCTGTGTGTCTCTCTGTCCAGGTCCCTTCGTGGGTCGAGTCCACACAAAGGTGGGGAGGAAACCACTTTACTCACAGGTAGAGTCTGCCTGCAGCAGGCATGGAAGGTGGTGGCTGCATTTTCAGATTGTCTCACTGCCGTTGGGTGATTCGGCAGGTGAAGCAGCTGGGGAATTTTGGGAGGCAGAATACACAGCTTTTCTGCCTGTCTCTCCACTTTGGAGTCCAATTTGGATGGAGTTCCCCAGGTGTTTTTTAAAAGCAAGTCTCCACCCCCTTCGTCTTTTGCAGAGAAGATAAATGGAAAGGTGGTGTTAGCAGAAAGGAACATGACCCAGGGGTCGGCTGGGCTGGTGCAGGTCACCTACTCATGCTAGGCTTTTAAAGCTTTTTCTGAAACAGTCCAGTCATTCCTGCCCTGTGCTTTGAAGAGCTCTGGTCCTCCTGCATCTGGTCTAGCCTGACTCCTGGGTTCTCATGCTTCTTAGAGGTTAGTGATTCCTAATGTCGTTTTATCAGGTCTGTTACGGAGTCTTGGCACCCAATTCTTGCTGTGCTTGGTCCCAGTTTCTCTGAGATGAAGCCTTAGTGAAAGAAACTATGAAAAGCAGGTTTACAAAGTTGTTAACAGCTCTCTGGGTACTGCTGTTAACAGTACCCAGAAGCTCTTGAGCTAGGCGATGGTGTAGCTGGTTGTCCAGATTTCCCTTTTGCTGTTTAAATGCCTGATGTGCAAAGGAGGCAGGGAGATGATGCCAGGCATAAATGGGTGTTTAGTGATCTAGTGGCTTCTGCTGGACACATATCTCATTGATGCAGGCAGCAACTGTGATGTGACTTTTGCCCTGTGCTAGACCTCTGAGAACAGTGGGGTAGTTTTTTTTTTCTGTTTGCGTCTCTTTTGGAGTTGTGGGGGTTTTGTTTTTGTTCTTTAAAATCTGGGGTCTGCTTTGGTTCCAGCAGTAGCTGGGGGCAGTGCCTATGAGGCTCATTAGTGCCGCTTGTAGCAAATGAAAATGAAGCTAAAACTGAAGCCAGCAAAGAAGAGCAGGGTAGAAAGTTGCCTACAAAATGTTGTTTGTCTGGAAAAGGTGGAGGACTTCTCTTTGGACAAATATTTTAATGATTAAAGTGGTGAAGTGGATGTTGTGAGTTCTGTCCTTGACTCTCTCATTGATTTGTGGCATGCCTTAAAGAAGTTAATGTTTCTGTGCCTCTAGTTTTGAAAACTTCCTTGAGGCCCTCGGTTGAAAGACAACTAGACCAGGATACTTCTTACCTTGATGATAAAGCCAGTGTACTGTGGTTTCTTCTCATTCAAGATGATGCCGATGGCACAGGGGATTAGCATTAGGACCAGGGAGGTGATTATTCCTTTGTAAGGCACCTTGCCCTCCAAATCATCCTCGTATAGTCCTCCCGAGTAAAGGTACAGAAGCAGAGGCATTAGTCCAATTGCCAGGATCGTCGAGCATGCGGTCATTACAATGCTGAGTTGAAGAAAGGACCCTTCAGCAGAAGAATGACACTTCCTTTATGGAATACGCTCACTTTTCTTACTAACCAGGACGCGTGGCTTTAATGTGAGATGTTACCTTGCTCTTTCCCAGCCTGTCACTGAGGTTTCCCCATCACTATCAAGTTGTATAAGGATGTGGTATGAACAGAGAGGGGGGAAGACAACTCAAGTTCTAGACAAGCTCAGAAAGAACCCGCTGAAACGTGGGTGCAGCTCACATTTCAGAAATTCACAAGTGACAGAGAAATTAATAGTTGATACTTCCCCCCTGGATATTGTTTTAACACTAGGGTTCGTTGGATTGTGGGGTTGTGCTAGTTCAACCTTTCTCACTGATGCAGCATCTCCAGGCAGCGTGCTCAGTTTATGTAGAGCTATGTGCTGCTATATAGATAGATATAGCATATATATGCTATATGTACTCTTGTGTAGAGATGAAAAAGTGTTCCTGCACCCACCTCATCAAGAGCAGCATGCCATATGCTTCAGAGAAAGGTACAAAATCCCATTTTATTATAAAACTGGGACAAATTGATTCATTGAGCAATATGGGTGCTTTAAAAATATTCTAGATTTAGTATTTCGGTCTTTGTCCAGCTTCTTGGGGATTGCTAATGTTGATTAAGCTAGTTTTGGAACCAGTCATACCAGACTAGGTTGGCCTGGGCAATGAACACGCGCTCAGCTTGCCTTACCTGAGGTTCATGTCCCCTCTCAGTGCCAGGCTAAAGACGTTGGAGAGGTTTCCCCCTGGGCAGCAGCCACAGATGAGGATGGCCAGGGATTCGATAGCACCCAGCTGGAAAAGCTTGCCCAGCACAAATGCGGTCAAGGGCATGACGCCGTACTGAGCCATTACAGCAATTGCCACGCCTTTGGGTTTCCTGAGGTGAGTTGTGATCTTGGCTATCTCCATTGTACACCCCAGAGATACCATGATGACGAAGAGGACCACAATAAGGATCACATTCAGGGCTTTGTCTGTGGCCTGCTGGCCGAACGCAAGCGGTGGTGCCGCACTGGCCATGGAGTTGCTCTGTGTGCAACCTGGGCTCCGAAGCTCTGGGCTCTCAAGGGCCCCCTTGGTTTTGTTCATCCTGCTGAAGAGCTTAGAGGTCCCCCCTTCTGTAAGTAGCTGGGAAGATGAAGAAGGGATTAATTCAGAAATCCATATAACATCCAATTAATGCAAGCAAAACATGAAATCTCTTTCCGGCCACCCCCCTTGCTGTTTAGCAGCTGTTGAAACAGAAATCCGTGTTTTGAGCAATCAGCTGTGAACCCCATTCCCTTCATTAATACGTTGTGCAGTGTGATGTAGCTTCTGCTCTGGCCCCCCAGCTCTTCCAGCCTCTGCTCTCACCGTGAGAACACGGGCAGGGCTGGTGAGAGCGAGGGGGAGGCTCATTAAAAACTGGTAAAGATGGGCATTTCATACAAGGGAAAATGAAACAGAAGAACTCTCGTCCACAAGATACTGCTGAGGCCAACACTTAAAACCATGATGCATCCAGAGTACTTTAAGTATTTTATAACCCTTGTTATAAATCTACTTCTGGCCATAAACCAATCTCTTGATAGGAGGGCTAGGAAGAAACTTGGATGAATAGTTTCTATGGCAAACTCTTAGGGGCCTTCCTGTCTCTCTTCCTTCAAAATATTGTTCCCTTCTGAGCGTTGAGAGGAGGCGCTGCATGGCAGGAGCCTCAACAGACCTCTGCATGCACAGCCGTGCTTGCTGCAGCACAGCAGTGTTGCTCGCAGGACCTGAGATGCCTGCACCACTGGCTGGATCGTGGTGTAGGGTACCACCCGAGCTCTCCAAGCAAAGGCAAGAAGGTGATTCTTACTCACCCTGGACCGGTGCCTGCCTAGTTCTTTCAGTACCAGCATGCAGAGCTCTAGTGTGCAGGGAAAAGGGAGATGGGTGGCTGGAGCTCGGTCAGGAAGAGGGGTCGGAGAGGTGGCTGGCAAAGATTCTTCCTCCAGCTGCTGCAGAGGTGACATCTGTCCATCCCCCTGCTGCTCCCTGTACCCTGGCTGTACAGGGGACGTGCTTTCCTGCATCTGCCATGCTGGGGAACAGCACGTTGCCTGCCTGTCCCCAGGTACCTCCCTCATCCCTCTGCAGGTTTTGCCCTCATTTATGGAGTGAATGGACCTGAGGCAACCCCTAGGTCAGGCATGGGACTCCAGAAACACACAGAGCTGAACACGTTAAACTAGAACAAAGCAAATGCCGTTACCTTACATGCCTAGGGGAGACTTCGGTCAGGTTGCTTGCTGCTCCATCCCTTCCTTGCCAAGCTTGGTCCTTCAGTTTTCTGCTTCAAGAAAATCTTTCCCTCTTGGCAAAATCTTGTCCTCTGCTTGCAGAATATAAAGCCTTTTAGAAAGGGAAGTTGCTATATGATGGTTACGCCTACAGGTCTGCAGACTTTTCCTCTCTGGTGGGGGATTTTAACCAGGGAGGTTTTCTGCGATATGGCCAAGCTCTGATCCCTCTGCTGAAGGGTATTATAAGGCTGCATTAATGTGTCCATTGCTCCTATTCATCTGGGAGCTCAGCAGCTCCAGCCCCATTGCTCTGGAAACGCCGTTGGTGGCAAGCAGGAATGTTTGGGCTGTTCTTCTCCACTTGCTCTCACTTTGGTTGGGAACTTTGTTTTCCAGGCTGGCAGCCAGGACGGAAAAGCACCGACAACAGCTCTGGAGCCCAGCGTGGGCATCCCCCACCGGGTGGGCAGGAGCGGTGCCTGCTGCGGTGTGGGACAGAGCCGTGCCGGCAGCTCCCGGGGGCTCTGTGTGTCCGTGCCCGCAGCTTCTTCCACACCCTTGTGAGCACGACGCCACTGTGCGTGGGGATGAGGGCCCTTCCCCGTAAATCGCAGGTGGTGCTTTGAGGCATCTCTGGCCCTGCAGTGGCAGAGTACTGCCCAGCCTTGTCGCTGGGGTCCCGGCTAAGCAAGTGGGAGGAGGTGGCCTGCAGTATTGTGCACGCTTTGTTTTTCCTGTGGCATCTGCAAGATTTCCAGGCACAAGTAAGGGCTGCCCAAGTAGCACATGGGCAAAGCCCGTAGGAATTAGGAGAAAAACGCAGGAGCAAAGCCCACAGCAATTCCTTCTCACTTGCTCTGCCTCCCTTCAGGTTTCTCTCCCAGAGGTCCCCAGTCATCCTAAGGAAATGATTGTTTTCACTGTGTTTGCCTTTTAGCTGTACGCCGAGTTTTGTCAGAAGATGCGAGAAAGGTCAAGTCAAACAATTAAGTGGCTATAAAGTGTCACTGCCTCAGCAGCACCCAGACCCCCCTCCGTCAAGCTCAGAGCAGCTCGGGGTTTTAAAACAACGATGTTGTAACGCTCTCACCCTTTGTCTTTGCAGGGCTGTAGAAGAATGTTTCAACTACCCCAATAATTAAAAAAATGCCTGCTAGTTGTTTGCTCTTCAAGTGTTCCTGCTGGTTCCCTGTAGTTAACGCAGGAAATGCTGTGGGAACCAAGGGAGAGACTGGTCCAGAGAAGCAGAATAAATTAGGATCATTATTTTGCCCTGATTCATGCTGGGGATATCCAGTTGTTTGTTTTACACGGGCATTGGAGCTGGGGGTTTGCGTTCGGATGTGGCTGAAGAGCCGCATCTCTGCTCTAAAGCCGCTGCTTGCCGCAGTGGGACCTGGTAGGTGGGACCACCAAGGGGCTTGGCTGGAGAAAGGAGCAGGCTGCCGTGCCAGGAGGCAGTGGGGCCCGGGTGGTACATGCCATGCTTCTGGTTAGTCCACGATGGGCTGCTGCTGACCTGATGGTCACGTCATCTACCTCGGTTCAGAGGAGGCTATGGCCTCAGAGGGAGCTGCCTGCTCGGCGAAGCAAGCCCTAGTTTCATCCCGAGGCAAAGCGTGCCTTTTCCTTCTTTTGACGGCTTTCCAAGCTCAGTTCTTAAAAGGTAAATTTCTAGATGGTCTTTAAATGGTCTCCTTCCCACCCTCACCCCACCTCCACGGCCCAAATACCCTCAAACAGCTTTCTCCCCCTGCAGAGGCCTTTGCCTCTGCCCTTGCCCCGTGTAAAGCCGAGGAGCTTCCCAAAAGGTCCTGCGCAGCTCATGCCACTTGAGGGCAGTGGTTGCCTGCCCAAGAGCCTGGTTGCTCTCTGAGGATAAAAGACATCATAAAACAACAAAGTCTTACCGTAGGTGCCGTCGCTTGGATTGTTTTTATTAAGTCGGGTACTCCCAAATTCAGAGATACGGTCCGATACGCCAGGCATCACAGGATGCTTAACAAAGGTAAGGCGTTAAAGGAGATATTAAAAACCCCCACAACACTACACAAGTTAGCAGACTTCCTGTTGGAGCTCAAAATGAGCTGTGTTGTGGATTATTTTTTTTAATTAAAGACACCAAAGGAGCCAGTGCTTTGTGCTTTCATAACGCAGCTTCATAAATTCACCGGATAAATATGAAATGGCTCACACGCCCCTTTTGCTGATGGGGAGCTGAGAGCCATTTTTCCAGTTTGCAGCTGGGATTGTCACTTCTTCTGTAGTTTTTACAGAATGAATGTAATTTGAGCTCAGCCCAGTTGTTACCCAAAGGCCATACTTCAGCAGAGGTGCACGATAACAGCAGCAGTGACTTGATATGTGCCAAATTTCACACTATGTTGGCCCACAGCTGGAGACACGACCTTGCCCTTATTTTGCTCAGGTAAGGTTTTCTCACTGTATTGTCACGTGCTTGGCTAATCGATTTGCTCGTTTCTGTGTGCTTTTGAGGCAATTTGCCCACCACAGCCTTGCCCACATGGCCAGAGGGCTGTCAGGGGGTTGAAGGACTTCTGCAGGGACAATCATGACTTGTCACAACTTGTACTAGCTGTGGCTCTCCCGTGCCACAGTTTTCAGTTTTGGTCCTGTTCATGTTTTTTCATTTCTGTCACCACCTGAGGATGCAACCCACTTAAATGGGATGCCCTCCAACTAAAATCTAGGTCTGGTCTGCCCTGTCATGGGAAAAGTTGTGGTTTTGGGGTGGTGGTTAGGTCTGCTTGTGTCTGAGCCTGCTGAGATAGGGTCAGAAACAAGAACAAATTGAATGGACTTGTCTAGAGAAGCAAACCACTTGCCACCCTGCTATGGAGCAGTCTGGGCACAAGCTGCCATGTACCATTGGCCAGGGCAGCTGTAGCCTGATCCCACGGTGATGGCCACACTCCTCTCTCCTCACCCCGGTGTCGGGTGCCATCCTGTTGCCATGCCAGCTGCATGTTGCAAATGGCTACCCGCTGTGTCACAGGGAAGGGGCACATCTGGAGTGGGATGGGGCCGGCGGGGTGGGGGGCGCAGGAGAGGCTCCCCCAGCTCTTCACGGTCCTGCTGGTTCCCAGCAGCAAGGCTGAAAGCCCTGCCATGATACCGGCAGCACGCCCTCGAGGCCTCCCGGAGCTGCTGGGACGTGCTGGGGATGGGTGTCCGTGCGATCTGCTGTTCACTGCCCAGCTGTGTCTGCTGCGCATTCCAGCACGGATGGGGGCCCCATCCCAGCGTCCCGCAGCAGGGTGGATGGGACTGTGCACCTCTGCCTTCCCGGTGGCAGCCACGTCCCGTCCCCCACCGCCGGGCATCCACTGGCTCCCTGCCCCAGCAGTGCTACTCTCTTAGCGGTCCTGAGCCCAGACGGGAGCCAAAGTTGTTTACATTTATTCAAATCCCATTTAGCATCCGTCAGGCTTAAAAATCCCATGACTACCCTCTTATACAATTTTGTTTTATAGGAAAATAATTAATTTTGCAATTAAGCTGTGCCCAGAACAAATGATGTAAGAGCACTCCGTATGGGCTAAATTAGCGCCTGCTGAGACACAGCGCCAGCATCTGTCTGGTTTAGTGACACTTATTTTAAACAGCCAGAGGAGGGGATAGTGCACCCTCCTGTGATTTTACTGACGGCTTCACCTCAGCTGGAGACCAGGAGAGGACTTGGCGGTGTCAGCTGGAGCACGCTCTGGTCGGTCAGCAGTGGAAAAATGAGCTTACTCCGATGCCTCTTCTCCCTTTTTAGGGAAGCTGTTTTAAAATGCTGTCCAGGTGGGCATTGCTTATTGCCTTGGGTGGTGCGGGGAGCTCTGGAGAAAGGAAAGCCGCCCCCAAGAGCCTGAGTGAGGCGCTTCAGCCATTGAGACCAGCATTTCAGTAGGTGGCCCCTTCCTCCTAACTTCTAGAGCACCGTGAATTGCCAAAGGGCCTTGGTGGCAGGGAAGGGTCCTGCCCCATCCCTTCAGTGGTGTTACTACCCTAAAGGGTTTTAAGTTAATCCAGAGACCTACAGTTCTGGAGAAGGGTGATTTTTACGGTAAGCAAACACAGGTTGCCGTGGATTTCTGACCGCTGTGACAGCTGCTTGGTTTTTCTCTAAGGATCCCATAGCAGACAGTGCGGCTTGGTGATACGTGGGAGAGGCTCCGTTTTCCCTCAGTGGGGAGCAGTCTGCAGGTCTGGGGTAACCCCCCTCCTCCGCTCATGGGAGGGGGATCTTTGCGTGGGTTGAGGGGAGCGCTGGGGTTACCCCACGCTCCCAGATGCAGAGGGTGGTCCTGGCTTTGCCCACAGGAAGGGTGTCAGCTTGGTGCTGGAGCAGGTTCATCTTGAGGGCGGATGTTTTTGGGGGGGAACTTCACAGAAGGAAGCGTGTTCTTGTCTGCGACGCTTATTTTTCCCTGTGGGAAAAGAGATTGTTTATTGTCTATTGTAGTCACTTGTTAACTACAGAATTAACAAGTCTGGTTAATCTTGACTGTTCCATTTCCTTGGGGACCAGATGTCAAAAACAGCTTCATAAAAATTTGACAGCTTAAGTTTCCTTGAAACTTTGGTAAAATGCTGTCCGCTGGCCCTTCCTTAGGCCTGTATCCGATCAATACAGCCTTGACTATTGCTATTAGGTTTATGGGAGAGCCTATCCTTTTCTGCTCTTCTTCTGATCTTTGCAGGGTGATAACTATTCAGAAAATGCTGTGTTTTCTCTGGGTCAGGTGAGAAGCTTCTTTGGCATGAGCTTGGGAGAGCTGATCTGGGCAGCAGAAGGTTCCTAGTGCCTTGCCCAGCTTCCAGCTGTGGATGCCATATACCTGTGAAGGGCAATGGCATCTTGAGCTGAGGTAAGTGTGCTTCATTTGTATCAAAGCTTATACTAAACAATTTAATTGAGTAGGCTGTGCTCGAGTTCTACCTCCATAGCTTTAAACAGTGATATGAAGTAGCTCTTCTTCCGACAGGGCGAATATGAAGATTTAACAAAGGAGATAACTAGGAAAGTGGGAAATAAGAAGTAAGGTGATTAGGATTACTGAATGAGTCCAAGACTCTTACGCAAACCCAGGGGAGAACGAGGAGGTCTATGAGAAGGCAGACTCATCGCCCAGTCTTTCCCCTTCTGTTGCACTGAAGCTCCCACCTGAAGGGCAGCCAAATTGCCTTGATGAGAAACTTCCATGTTGAAGAGAAGGCATGGAAACTACCACCAGGGTTTAATCTGAGTAATAAGCAGCCAGGTGGCTGCGTGGGAGACTTCTCCAGTCACAGGGCACAGAGCAGCAGAGCCACACAACCACTCAATTCAGTGTCTGCATGCGAGGGCATGGTGGGAGACCTGGGGGTTCCCTTGCAGCATGCATGCAGTGCCGGAGGAGAACGTCCCATGCTCCTCAGCGCCTTTGCGGGTGTCGGTGGGATGCTAGCAAAGCCTAGGTCCTGACATCACTCCGGACATCATCCTTGAGCTGCCGAGACAATGCTCCAGCCAGCAACCAAGAAGCATTAGCTGCCTGGAAATTTTAATCTTCCCCTGCAAATCAATTTGGGTACATTATCTGCTGACATGCTGAACTCCATCCCCTCTTGTTCCTCAACTCTGCTGTGATTCCCTCAACCACCATCCTTCCCAGCATGAGGATGAAAAATCTCTCTTTTGTAAAACAAAAAGAAAACATAATTTAAGTAATGCAGTCCAAAACAGAGCTATGTTAAAGTGCATCCCTGACTTTGTAGGACTAAGATGACACTTTGGAGTTGGAGTTAGAGTTACAGGGCGAATAAGGAGGAAAATAGTGCTGCCACTGTGGAGCGCGTGGCTTTGCCTGGTTCTTGTCTGCTCCTTCGGCACCCTTCCATCACTGACTGCGGTGCCTGGAAATGATCTTGTCTCTCCTCTCTCTTCCTCTTGTAGTTACTCACAGACTTTATATGAAAGCTGTAGGCTGTGCGTATTAGAAGGTCAGACTTCTGTCTCCCCGATTAGGTGAGTTAGGAGCTTCAAGAAGAGGACGTGTTATCTTGCTTATCAGTGAAGATCTCCCTGAGAGGCAGAAATGGCTGCAGCAGCCGCCCTGCACTTGTTCATGAGGCTCAGGACCCAGAAAGCCATTGAGCAGGTGGCTGGCGTTGGTCTAGGTCTTGCTCCCTGCTTTATCACCATCCCCTGTGTGGGGCAAGCTCCTGAAGAGATCTGAGCTTAATAAGAGATCAGCACTTATTTTGTTGCCTTTTACGTCAATTTGGACCTGTTGCGATGGGACCCTGATTCAGCCTGAAGAGGCAGGATATGCAGAGGGTTATGCTGCTCGCTTGCAGGGGGAGAGATTTGGACTTATGTCCTTGCTTAACCCCACTGCAGGACACAGGTAAGCAAATTTCTGCCTCTCTTGCACCTCTGCAGACAGGGGCATTTTGCTTCCTGGTGGTGTGGTGAGCATGAAGACCCTAGAGGATGGGAGACACGGTGCTGGGCTCCACCATGCAACACTGGGAAGGCTGGGAGCTTGGTGTGATGGGCTCTAGGTGCATCCTTTGGTCTGACTGGGGGCTCAGGGTCCCCAGCATCCTGGGAGATGGTGCGCACCATCCTGCGAAAGTCCTGTTGTCTCCTGCCTGAGCCCGAGCCGTTGGCCTTTCTGCGTGGTGCAGATGGGCCACAAAAAGTTCGAGAGGACTGCTGAAAAACCTTTGCTTATTCCTGTGCTTCCCCGTCTGCCTTCACCTTCTGCAGCCCCTTCGCCCCACACGCGCTGAGCTCTGCCCACAGCAGCACCGCCGGGCACTGGGCACCAAATGTACGCCTCGTCCTCCAGGGTGTTTTGCCGAGTTTCTGGGCTGGTGGAAACCTCGAGGCTTTGAGTTCCACCCATGCATCAGGCACCGTTGTTTTTCAGTTACTGGCGTTCCTGTGGCGAGCCCCTGTGCTTGGGCTTGTCCGAGTGCCCAGGCAATGGCGAGCCAAACCCAACAGCCCAACGCTTTTGTCTTGCTTTAATTAGAGCAGGACACAATTATTAGCGGCATGTTTTTATTTCCATTTGTTCATTCTGACAGCAAGCAAAGGAAGCCATTATCTCTACAAGAGGATGTTTCAGCAAGTGTTACAGTAAATAAAGCTGACAGGACCAGCGCAAAAGAGAGTATCGCATTCTCTTACAGGCAGCAATCGATAATCAGGGTGTTACGAGCCAGATCCTTTCAAGAGGCACGATAGTGAGTCCGCACTCAGATCAGCCTTTAATCTTGGGGGATGGCTGAGCTCTTTACAGGCTGATACATTTATCACAGCCTATCTGCCCCGTAACACAGGCATCCCAGTAAAGACATATGGCAGCTCTTTCAGCGCCTTCGGAGATGAAGAAAGTTAAGTTGGATGGCACCCACCTACCTCATTGGGGCAGTAAGTTTCTGCATGGATCAGGCTAAAGATGGAAGGTCGGGTCTGGGTTTGACCTTGGATAGTGCTTCCCAACCTTCCCTTCTCCATGAACAGCAGCAACCCTGAGCACAAAACACGCTCTTGGAAACTGTGTGCTCCTCTGGTCCCTTTAGCCTGGGACAGCAGCCTCAGTTTTAACTATTATGCAGCCCTTGGCTGCAAGCAACGTTGTTCTTGGAGGGAAAAATGTCACCGAAGACTTGTTCTTCACGCTGGCAAACGCTTAAGCAACGTGATGTTTGCAAAAACAGCAAAACATCTTCTAAAAGTGTTTTTTGCGCAACGGTGGAGAAAAATGGTAAGAGACACATATACTGCAGGGTGTTCATTCTTGAGATCTCCAGTATTTCCTATTCTCCTCGTTTTAGTGTAAGTCTTTTGATCCCTGCTGTTTGCCCCAAAGCTGTGGGCATTAGGTGAGCTTCTCAACTTTATTTTATAATAAAAATGTAGAAGTTTGTAGCCCTCAGGGATTTGGAGAAAACGTTGAAAATGCGATCATAAAGTTCAAGAAAGCAGAGTGCAATTAGGAAAAGCTCAAACATTTATAATTTTCTTTAAAAACCAGAACAAAACCCCTTGTGATTTTTAAGCCGTGATTCTCTGGAGCCTGACGCATAATTTTTGAGTATGTGGGGTTGGCAGTGCTGGAAAGGATGCTTTTCTCTGCCCAGATCATGTATTTCTACTGGGAATTTTATTTACTAGCTACTTTTAACCATTTCTGCCCCTCTTTCTTGGCTGGCCTCTCCTGCGGCTGAGGAACCCTCTCCATCTCTGGGAGCTTGGGAAGGCAGATGGAGGTGGTGGTGGCTGCCGGGATGCTCCCAGCGGCAGATGCTGGGCTGCCCTGTGTGGCTGCGTCTGGCCGTGTGTGTCAGACCTGTCGAGCAGCAAAACCTGCCCGAAGCCCCGCTATCCTGGTGGGGAAGGCACTGGGGCAGCAGCACCCCTTGTCCCCCGGCCGAGTTGCAGCCAGGGTGTGCAGCTCCTGCTCCGCAAACCCCACAGCTTTGCTTGGAGGATTTTCTCCAGCCTGCAGAACTTGCTGGGGGGATGCGATCTCCCCAGGGGATCAGGATGGAAGGGGATCTTTCCTTTGGGGGCTTGTTTGCATGACATGGTGGCTCCTGCGAGCGGGGCCCCCAGCGTGACCCTGCTCTTGGTGAGGCACGGGAAGGCACGGTGCCTTCCCGAAAATCCTGCAGGGATGCGGCAAAAACACCAGTCTCTTCCCTCGGCTTCTCCCGCCCCGAGCCGCCCTCCCTCGGGCACTGCTCTTTTATATTTTTAGAAAGCACAGTTTATGTTTTTCAACGCTAGCTTTGCACGTCAGCAGCCGCTGCACAATGAACTCTCTGGGGCCCGTTTATTTTGCAAGCAAGTGTCGTACCCTGCGACAGTGTTTTCCACCACGTTGTCAGGAGCACCCTGGGCCCTTGCTGCTTCAAAATGGCAGACTATTGTTTGGCATCCCAAGCCCTGTTTGAAACCAGGTCCCCCCTGGACCTCTTTTAATAGGTCTCTCTGTGATCCATTTATCCCCTGGTGCTTTCAGGGAGAGCGGGGAAGGGTTTATTCCTTCTTTCAGGGCCAAGGCAGCAACATGCTGCAAGCAGCCCCTTCCTCTGCCTCCCTCCCAACTTTTTGGGGTAGTCCTAATTTAATCCAGCGCAAAAACTGGATTAATCCCTTGCAGAACTGGAGGGTTTATGGGCCGGTCATGCTTGCTACACCGTGCTCTTTGCTGCGGGGGCGCAGCCCAGCCCAGCCTTTGCAGAATGGTGCCTGCAATAGGGAAATCATGCTTTGGCCTGCTCAAACAAAGATAGTTTTGAATTACATAAAAATAAAACATCAGCCCTCTAGGTAGAGGAGGACAACAATTAGCAGGGCTTTGTTCTGTAGCTATAGGATGATCGTGGAGATGTTTTGTCAGAGAACATGCAGATCAGTAGAAAAGTGCACTGGTTACAGCCTGGCTGGGCAAGGCCAGGATCTCCTCTGTACCTGGCTGGGCTTGGGGACTCTGACAGTTCTCTTTAGAAATGATTTTGCTCCACCTCCCACTTTCCCCCCTGCATGCACCCATATTAACATCGCGTAGCCACCATTTCCCGCAAAAAATAGCTTATTACAGGGAGCTTGTTTCTCCATCCCCGGCTTGTAAGCACCCGTGAATCGCGTGGCCATGGTGGAGCACCCTTGGCTAACATGTGTCACCTCAAACTAAGCTTTCAGGCCTTCAAATGTTTTCACATTTTCCTAGCTGGGCTGAGCGCCCTTCCAAATCGTCAGCCTGACGCCACCCATGCTGATTTATGTTCTCTGAGAAATGCAATGGTAACTATTTCCATTAAGAGAGCCCTCAAAACCCTAAATGGCTCCAAAGTTGTGAAGCGTGCCCCAGTCTGGGACTGCACTGGGACTGGCTCCTTGAAAATTGCCCGTTATATTTTCCTGAATTTGGCTGTATCTGGTGCTTCAGTTAAATGGTGTTTTTTGCTTCCACGTGCACGTGTGCAAGGCACACCATCTGCTTACCCTGATGGTGGTGCCCACACTTTCAGACTCTACCAGGACTCCTTTCTCCCACTTACGGCTTCTCCCCAGGTAAGTGCCCCTTTTCGTTTGTCCTGTTCCTTTCCCTATTTGCTTATCCACCTTGAAAAGAAGCTCTCCAGAGCCCAGGATGTTATTGTTGTTTATTTTGGGCTTGTTGGGGGTTTTGCTAGCAAAGAGGTCACAACTCTTGCATGGTTCCTAGGACAATGCGTTTTATTTCGGACACAAGCAAACCCCGGCTTGCACTTAGCATGTGCAAGCCGCTGTGCAGCGCTGCATTCACCTTCGGAGGTATATAAAGGGTAATGATAATGTTGCCCAGAAGGCTAACACATCAAAGGCCAAGGAGCAGTTAAAATGCATTACGAGCTGTTGGCAGTGATTGTGGGGGGTATTCGTGTATTGCTGGTTTGGACGGCCTGAGTAAATGAAAACCCTCTGGATTAATTGGTACACCAAAGAGATTTGGAGGAAAATGGAGATTGATGGAAAATGACAAACCAGGGAAAATACAGATAGCTGGGTGTGCTGACCTATGGCGGGGCACTGCTGATTAACTTGCAGCTCCCTACTGTGTCCTGGGAAGCCGAGCAGGGCCGGGGGTGCCCCGCCAGCAACTCGCCTGGTGCTTCGGTGGGAGCGGGCTGAGCCCCACGGGCAGCATCTGCAGCGCTGCTATTCCAGCACAGCCGAGCGGGTAGTTAGAGGTGAGACTTACCAGGTGTCTGGTGACACCTGGACACCACGGGACAAGAGTTTAATTATTTTTAATGATGTGGGGGGCTGGGGGAGGGAGGGGAGGCTGTGTGGTGCCTGGTGTCACAGAGCAACTGAAGCTGGGAACTTCGAGATCGGTTTGCACAGAGACTGCTGGATGAATCGGGTGATGACCAACACGGGCAATGTTGAATGGTACGATCCCATCTTTTACTAGGATGCCCGTATTCCAATTGCTATTATGTATTTTATTACTAATGCTTCAATTATACACAAACAGCATCTAACCTACGTGTGACAGTGACAGCCATACAAACACCAGTCATACCAGCTCATTCACGTGCTAATTGACTGGCTGGAGCAGGACCACCACCTCTCAACACAGCACGGCCACACCAGGTAAGTCGTGCCCTTGCAGGCCACCCGACTGGTGATTGGGGCAGGGTACCCGTACTGATGACAGTGGGCAACTGGTGCTGTCCTGGGGGGGGTCTTTCACCCTTACACACTGGGGCTGCAAAGGCAGAGGGTCCTTCTCTTCTTTCTGATCAGCAACTGGGTTCACCAATGGGTTTCCTAAAGAATTTCCCCAAAGTCAACCTGTCACTACTTGTGCTTCTATCGGCGATCTCTCATCTGGGCATCACATGGCTCATCCCATCGGGTACTTCCTCTGCCATCTTGCCACAATCTTACCTAGTCATCAGTGACTCTGGTAGATCACACCTTCCTACTGTTAGTCTTGACACCTCGCAGTTTGGGTGGTTTCCCATTCTGTTACATCAGTTCCCCTGCAGCTCAACAGTTCACTTCATTCCTGTTCCCAACATCTTAACTCCACACTTCGCGTATTTGTCTCTTGCAGAGTTGAGGAGTCCTTGTCATACAAATAAAAAGCACACAAGGTGGTGTGCTTCTGGTCACCTGGTGATTTACAAGCTCCCTTTCTCCTCACATTATCTGTTCAGTGCATGGAAGAGGGGAAGGAAGAGGCTGCTCAAACTGGCAGGTTCTCCTGACCATGTGTCCTTCTCCTGGCAGCTGTGTGGGTGTGATGGGGATGGAAGGTGGGGGCAACACAGGGTGGGGGCAAATTCCAGCGGGGCCTTTCTCTGTCCTTTCTCTGAATATACTTTAGAGAAAATCATGTGAGTAGAGAGTCGGCTGAAAAAGAAGGAAAGTGCGATGCTATGCAGCAGTACCTGCACAGGTAGGATCACTCATCTTCCCAAAAGCTTGACTCCCGCTGACCCAAGTCTGACAGGCTCCCGTCTTGTCTCCCAGCTTGTTGTCACAGCTGATTTCAAGCACGGCTCAGCCCTGCAGCCTCTGTCACTACCCATCCCACTGTCCTTCTGCTGGCAGTCTCTTTCCTTCCCTGGGTGCCACAGGAAAAGCCTTGTTTTCTGCTTGTGCTAGGGAGCGTTGTAGCAGGGTGGGAGAAGCAGCAACCTTCCACACTTGTTTCATACAGCAAGGGCGTAAGAATGAGCATCACCAACTTATTCCTGACACCCTCCCTCCAGAAAAATTCCTTGCTTCTCCTATAAATCTTAGACATCTATAAAGAATATGTTTTCATTCTGAAAGCTAAAGACAATCATCAATTTTAAAATCTATTTTTGAAGTTAATTGCATTGTAATTTATAATCTTAAACTGAAGTTTTTAAAGTGCTCTCATCCTTGAAAAAAAGAGACCATTTCATTTTTGGTGAGTAATGATGAAGTGTTTTCTAAAGGTGACTGGGCATAGCACAGAGAGTCCTAAATGTATTTATTAGCTTATTAAACATAATTAATTGAATCTGGTTGCTAGTATTAGCTATGCTTTTGCAAGTGAAAAGCACTTTTGGTTAGCTAGACAGTTTCTTATCAACAAATGAAAACGCAACATTGAAACGTATGCAGCTTACTGAATAATCATGTTATTTGTCAGACAAGCAGAAGAATCATCACTGAAGTGCTCTTGAAGTACCAAATTGGGTAATATACATAATTAGGCCCCATTTGATTAGATATGTGCCCATGGTAACAGCCACACTCATGATCCACATAGTAGTACAGCCTTGAAATAGTCTTCAAGGGGGGTGATGGCAACCGAGCACATCTGAAGCTACACTGGGGAGACCTTTGGAATATAACCTACATGCTGGTATCCTTCTTTATTTTATCTTATTATCTTTTATTTTATCTTATTATCTTTTATTTTTAAAACAATGTATGTCTCTGTTCTCAAAGGTGATATACTGCTTCCACGAAATGTCACTGCACTTTTTTCCCTAAAAGGAAGATCTCTTAATCATCTGCATCACATTTTAAAGCCAAAAACCTTCCTATATTTAGGGATGCATCCTGGCAATTGGCAAGGCTGCTGCACGCTGTTCCCAGGAGGTGGGAACAATCATCACCTGGAAGCCAGCCCATCTCAGATCCACTCGCCTCTCGCAGCCCAGGACAGCCCGGTGATGGATAAAGGCCTTCTGGATGTTCTTTTAGGCTTTTGCAGGAGCCTCGTGAAGAGACTGCAAGGTCTCGGCAAGAAGACTGATTTTGCATCGGATCCAAGGCTCTGAGAGAGCCTGCAAGCGCTGAGCTACTGCCAACCCACAGGGAATGAGTCTGGAGGGTACTGTCTGGGTAACGGTGGAACCCAAGTGAGTTTGTTTAGCTGTAGATGCAATATGAATTGTTCCTGCAGTTTATTTTTACATGCTTAGAGGATGAATGAGTTTGGAAGAGTCGGAGAGAATCAGATAATTAGCAGAATGAATTATTATGAGGGGCTATTTATACAAAATGAGAGAAATATATCTCCTGGTGCAACAGTGTATGTCCAGGCCTGATGAGAGTTGCTGCTTTTGCAGAAATGCCTTCTGGGAAATATTTAAAAGAAGCTCTATCCCCCAGTAAGGAAGAGACCAAAATACAGAAAAGTTCCCCCAGATGAAGGCACCAATAAAAGACTAGCCCGTAGCAGAGCAACCCAGGCACTGGGTGCTGAGAGTCTGGCAGGAGAGGAGTGTGGAGCCCCAGTCCTGGATAGTCTGGTCCGGAGGGCAAAGGTGTACAGGGCTAGTCTGGTCATCTGGCCAACCATCCCACCAATGCGTACCCACCTGCAGACACCTCACCCTCTAGAAACAAGATAGAAGCTGGCATCAAGGGACCCTGTTTGGAGATAAATGCCAGAGAGGGAATCAACACTGAAAGACGGTGAAAAATAAATGCACAAAGATGATTTAGGATGTCTTTTAGCTTTTGTGAGGAAGAGGGCTATCCCAAGCATATAGGAAAACAGAATAGCTAAAAGGCTTTGGCCGGGGGGAGCACAGGGGAAGACTTCATTCCCTGGATTGGCTGTCACCTGGCACAGAGGAGGCGACCCCTTTCTCCAAGGGGCCAGTGACACAGCCAGCCATGTTTGCAGCCTTCAGCTGGAGGGCAAGAACATTCCAAGTCATGTCCATACAAAGTTGTCGAATTGCTACTGGATGCAGAGTTAGGATTACACCTACTGAGGCAAAAATAGACCTGTGGATCCACCTCGGGCTTGCAGCACATGATTGGGCGTGTGTCACCTTTCTCCATATTAGCCTGCTCTTAACCATGCTCAAGGGACAGGATCCATAATCCTCAGCAATATAAATTAAGATCGCTGGTAAGATTATACTAAAGTTGTGAAACTCCCACACCCTTCCCTCTTCTCTTTCAATACGTGCTGTTTTTTAGCATTGCTGCCCAAACCAGGGGATTATTCAAACCAGTTCCTTGCTATTCACATCAGCACCGAACTATGAGGTCTGAAATGGGTCAGAGCAAACCCTGTGTCTGCCCTGGCTGAGAGTGGGGAGGACTCTAAAGGGAACCGGGTTGTATGTGAACCCTGTGGTGATGGCTGTGCCAGCCCTAAACACCCTGTTTTTAGGGTACCTTGTGGATATCCACTGCTGGTGTTTGACAGCGCGCTTGTACTGGGTAAGCCCAGATACTTGGGACCTCCTGCAGACCAAAGGGCGTCCTCTGGTCTTGGGGCTGGTGGCTGGACAGCTATATGGGTGGTGAAACCAGTCCGGAGAGAGGCCTGGGGGTGCCACTGGAAGGCACAGTGGATGTACTGTGTGCGCAAGTGAGAGTGCTCACGCACACCCGCCTGTATAGGCAATATTGGTCCCTTCTGTGATAAACGGCCCAAAGCAGAGTTATGCGAAATTTTGAATTTATGCTTCTGTCTTCCAGAACAGAACAAACTGGGGCAAAAAAATAGGAAAAAATTGTTTCCTGGAATTAAAACAGTCATGCTCAGAAATGTCTCCGTGTTCTGTTTTGACATTTTTTGGATCAAAGTGAAGCATTTTGACGTTTCTGAGGTAGGAATGTTTTGTTTCAATTTGTTGAACTGACATGAAACGTTTTGCTTCAAGTCTGCTTAACATTAAAGTAGGCAGCGCCTTGCCTTGGGTTTGGGTCCCATTCTCTCCTCTGGGCTGTGCTCCCTGGGAGCTCTGCCCAGCTCCCATAAAGCTTGGGCAAGGTCCACGTTGTTCTCAGTAAATGCAGCTCAGCCGCAAGCCCCACGCACAGGAAAGAAGAGAGGCCTTTTCGGGAAAGTTCGTTTTGATGCTGAACTCCACTGAAATGAAAAATTTGGGGCTGGTTGAAGCAAAGCGCTCCGCTCCGGTTCACCTCCAACAAAACGTAATTTCTTGTCAGCAGCATCCCTCTCTTCCCACAGGGACTTTTTGTGTTGCAGAAGCTGTCTTCTGATCAGAAAAGGCGGCGATCTCCCAGTGAGTGCCTGCGCAGGTGTTGACATGATCTACGCCAATGAGCTCCCCGAGGGGTGCAGAGTGGTGCCCTGGACTTAGCGGTGAAGCTGTCCTGTGGTGTCAGTGGAGCAGATTCTCCAACAAGCTAAAGGCTCCCGCTCGCCTGCTGGGGGCTGGCTGAAGCCAAGGCAGCCTCTGGCCCGACTGTCCCCAAGGGGGCTGTAAAAGGAACAGGAGTTTCTCTTAGGACATCAGCAGACCCTGCTCTTTTTATAGAAGCGGCTGTAGGGCCTTTCTGGGATCTCTGAAGAATTTTACCTAAAAGCCAATCCAAAAGTTGCTTTGGTTCATTCTCAACCTCTCTCAATAGGATCAGGCAGCTCCTACTACTTACTGTGGGGGATAATTGAACCCTTCTCCCTCCCCCTTTCCTGGGCAACAGCTTCAAAAGATCTCTGATTTTGCTCACCAATCAACCAATCTCATTTGCAAAACAACTGCAAGGGCCCTTCGAAAGCAGAGGGCCGGGTAGAGAGCAGAGGGCCGGGTCCTTTGTTAAATAGTCGCTTTTGGTGACACAAAGGAACCATAAAGGTGATGGAGCTGCAGCCTGGGCAGCCGGGTTTCCTGGACTGTGCAGGCTGGCCTCCCTCCCCCTCCGCTCTCATTTCAGACCCCCAGCCTAAGGATTATGCAGGGCTTGAGCCCAAGGAGAACAAGGTGCATTGCAACTATTCTTAGCTCCAAAAATTATTCCTGGCTTTGCTTTGAAATCTGAACCAGGGTTAATTTCTCTCCCCCTTCCCCCAGTCTGTTTCCTCTCCTCTTTCATGTACCTATTTGCATAGACTGTCATCGTAAGAATCTCCATTAAAATTGAAAGCCTCCTTCCTGCATGTCACCTCTCGCAGCCCCCTTCCGCTTGCCCTGCGTGACTTTTGGAGGGCTGGAGAGCAAAGGTCCCGGCGCTAGCATCGCCTCCCCGAGCCCTGCATTCCCCCTGCCATCAGTCCTGCTCCTCCGTTGCCATAGGAACGTCTATCAACTTGGGAGTGCCAGAGAAAAAGAACAGAGAATTATCTTAATTATTTAACGATTGATTAATATATGTTTATAGAGCACTTCAAAACTGTGCATCCTTCTGTAAATTGTTTATTAACTGGGCAAGGGGTATAATTTGCTGAACATCCTCCACTCTCGTTGGTTTCAGTGGGAGGAAAGAGCAGCAGGCATCTTGCAGGTTTTGTGATAATTATATTACCAAAAGTACTGGTAGTTCTGCTTCAGGAAAATAATTTAAATATGAGCCTTCGCTTCAAGCTTTTGTAGGTGGGGCTGCTCCCAACACCTGCCACTGAGGTTGCTCAAACACCTCCATTGTAAAGACCTATCTTCAGCTGTTCTTTGGCAGATTTTACCCACCTGGAAAGGATGGTCAGGCTTGATTCTCCTTGAGGCTGGATAAAGTGAGGAGGTCTGGGAGAGTGCTTGTAGCATGGTGGTATGGTATGGTGTGGCTGGCTGGTACAGGGAAGCTTCTGGCTCAGCTGCTCCTCTCCTGCTGAGGGATAGTCTTTTTGTCAGGAGGCCGTGGAGGCTGTTGCTAAAATTTGTGCACCCTGTGCCTGTAGTACCAGGTTGGAAGGACTGTGCAACCAGGCTGTGTCAGCTGGGTGAGGAAGTACGGAAGCAGGAGCAAGGTTCTGTGCCTGCTGCCTTGCTCCCACAGCCAGGTGAGGATGTCAGCCAGACCCACATCTGCTGCCCATGCTGGTTGTGAATCCACATCTCTGTCAGCCTGATCCAGATGACCTGCTGGAGCTGGCCCACCTCTGCTTCCTCTAGCCCCCAGGACCTCCTTCAGGCGCTGTAAACTGTGAGTGCATGAAATCAGCCAGCACTTGTTGTGCCCTTTCCCTGGTACCTGGCCTCTCTCCGGCTTCCTCCCTCTCTTCCTAACAAGCCGAGGCTATCCCAAAGTGGGATGCAAGGTAAATGCAGACTGGCCACCTGGAGAGCTCTGCTTCATCAAGTAGAAGAGAGTCTGGGACACGCAACACGCTGCCCTGCACGCTTGAGAAATGGGATTTGCAGTCTGAACGGCTTTGGTGTGAGGTCTCACGCACCTTGGAGACCCATAGGGCTGGAATGGCCTCGGTGTCAAGCCCGACTGTCCTTGTAGTGCAGGCGGTGAGATGAGCTGATGCAATGGGATACAGGCAGCTGGTGCTCCCTGTCTGACTCAGGCAGGATCCTTCCCTGAGTAAGGCCTGCAGAATCATGGCTGCTGTGATGGAGGATGATTGGGAGGGTAATAACTATAGCTGGTGCTCTTGGAGAGGCTGCTTTCCCTGGTTACTGCTCTGTAGGAAGCACAGTGATACCACTGTGATGGGTGTTAAGACCTGTGATGCCACGGGATGGGTGTTGATCAGATGTGTGATGTGCACAGCTCCCTCATTTTTAAGTGGGAGCACAGAATGAATAAGGAGAGTTGCAAAACAAAATGGTTTTGCCCTGGATTCACATTGGTGTTTAGGAGGTATTAAAGCCTTGTTCATTTTAAGGACTTTCAGGCTTTTCAGTCCCTGTGAATCCATCTGCTGTAGAGCAGTCATCTTGTAAAGATGCCTTTGCATGTGGCAGCCACCTTCCTGGTTTGTTTATGGTGCTTAATCATGGATTGCTGCTGCAGAAAAGTCTAGGCTCCAGCTGAAGAAAGCAGTAGCGGTATTGGGTTGTTATTCTGCAGTAGTTCAGCACTAGAGGGGGATGTCGCATGTGCTTTCCAGCACATTTCATATGTGCATGCAACAATATTTTACAGCAGTATTTATGAGGAGGCTGCTTTTTTAATTGCCGACATTAAGATTTTTCTCTTGCAGGGGTGATTTTCTTGCATAGGATAAAAATCAGAGGCTGCTATTTTCCAAGCCTTAAAAGACTGTGCTCTTAGCAAAAGAATTTTTTTTTTTTTTCTTTTGGTCTGACATGAGCAAACAGCAAATAGAGGCTGCTCTTTAGCTTGGCTGTAGCTCTCGTCCAGGCTGCCGGCTGGGAGGGTCTGAGCTCTGCCCTTCTTGCTGTGGGGACACTCGGTGTGCTGTGCTGGAGGGCTGCAGCCCGATTGTGGTAGTGAGTCCTGTGAGCGGCCGAATGAAGGCATAAAGCCAAATCACAGAATGATAGGGGTTGGAAGGGACCTCTGCAGATCCACCCGACTCCGCTTGCTGGGAGAGCTGCTCGTTTCTGTTCTCAGCAAAAACATCCCTTTGACTTCGCAGACATCCCAGTAATAAAAACCAGTTGTCCACTTCACGCATGAGCAAAAACACTTTGCGAAAATGCTGCTGCCTCATGGAGGTTTTGCAAAAGCTGGTCAAATTCCTGTCCTCTTCTCTCGTTTTCCTCCTCATGTCCAGTGGGCAGTTCTGATTCCATATTTTACTCCACCGTGCAGGAGCATGTCAGCGTGGGGAGGTGACTTGCTAGCCTGTTAGCCCAGGGCATTTCTCCTGGAGCGTTTGGGTATGGTATGTTGGGAGAAGAGCAGGCTGGCTGGTGTATGCCACGTATATGCACAAACACGGCTGTAGCAGAAGGTGGGACTGCCACTTGCTGAAGGAAACCCATATTGAGGCCAGCGGGTACAGACTCTCGCAGATCCGAATGTTGCCCGTTTGCTGTGTCTATGGGAGACCTTCGTGCGCAGCTCCGTGCCCTCCTCTTACCCCAGACATCACACGGGGCTGCGGTTCCCACCTCACGCTGAGGGCAACGTCGGCTCGCCAGAAAGGATGTCCCCATTCACATTTCCACATAGAAACTTTTCTTCCCCTACTTTTAGTGCCTGTAATTACCTCTTTACTCCAGTGCCAGCAATATTCCATCAGGCATCGTTATTAATGGAGAGAAAAGAGAAGGGGAGGGAGGGAGAGAGAGAGCCACAAAACTTAATTTAATCGCAGCACCCCATGCTCAATTTAACAGACACAACAGCTCAGAATGGGGTCCCTGTGCAACGGGAGGGCAGGCAGTGGAGCGTCCCTGGAAAGAATTAATTGTGGATGACAATGTGTAAACAGTGCAGATGAATAGGGCATGCAGGTGTGAGGCACCGGGGCCATCCCGGGGACTTTTTCACACGAATTTCAGCTCCTTCACTGCTGACCTGCTCCCGAAAATGTGATTAGTGTCGGCGTTGGGAAACCATTCAGGGTGTCAGGATTTGGCACATATTAACTAGCCCTGGGGGAGAGGGGAGGGAGTGCATGGGGGCTATGAAAGGAGGAAGTCTGGCGGACAAGGGGATTGTTAAAAGGCCAGAAAATCCTCATTGCTCTGAGGTGCCCTCGCTGCTTGGACGAAAATGGAAGGGAGCCAAAGCAGAATAGAACTCCGAGGCATCCTAGCCCTAACTGAGCTATGTGGAAAACAAGGCTTTGCATCGTGGAATATTTTTCTCTGGCTGTCCATCATAAATATTGATGATGTTTATATTACTGACGACTTCTTGGCGTTGGCTTTCACGGTTCTAGACACTTCATCTCAAGAGATAAACAGTCAAAACAAGCAGGAAAATTAATGACACAGCAGCACCGAGAACAGGAAATATCTCCTGGGTAACATGTGGATGTTATTCAGTGTGCGAAAGTCCCCCTTCCTCAATATGTAATCTATATGTAAGGTGATACATACAGACAGGGGTTGTATAATGGGCCCAATTTACCAAGCATGAGGCTAGATGCTCCTAAATTATGTTCCCTGTACCAGCCTGGATCTCTGCATCCAGACGAAGGATTTAAGTGCAGAGAGCAGACCAGGTTACTGATCTTTATTTCCCTGCTTGGAAGAATGATGTGAGGGGAAGGACAGAACTTCATGAGGACTACTGTGAATACCGGTGTCTCTGCTGGACTCTGTTAGGCTCTTTCTCCCTTGCTGGGATCCCTTTCCCTGCCTGTCTTGTGGCATGGGCAGCATGGCAGGGATGCTGTGCAGATGCCTGCTGAGATTCCCAGTTTTGCACTCCTTAGACCAGTGCAGTCTGAAGGCTCATGTAATATAAAAGTTATTCTAACTACAAACACACCTGTGGGTGTGAAGGTGAGGCTGGATTCTTGCTGGTTTGGTGAAGAAAAAGGGTATTGCCGCCGGTACTGGTTTGGCTGCGCAGACAGCTGTGCGGGAGGCAGGGTCGACCAGCCTCTTGCTCAGCTGTTTCAAGCTTGGAGGGATGAAGTAGGTGGTGAGGAGGGGGCATGAAATATCAGCACAGAAACGATGAAGGCCGGTATATCCAGTAGAAATATCACCTCAAATTCAGAGTTGAACTTAGTTAATCACTGTTGGGAAATTAGCTGCTGCTTTTGCTCAGTAACCTACACATACGTGACAGACCTGTTTAGCATCCTTTTTGAGAAAAGTCTGGTGGTGACTATCACTGCCTTCAAGGGGTGTTGTGGGGCTGAGGTTACACGGGGAGTTACTGCGCTCAGGCAGTGGAAGTTCTGCCTTTGGTTCTGACTGTGGCAATTGTAGGTGATTCTTCTGGTAAATCACAGCAATGGCTATGTGGGAAAGGTACTCCATAAGTACTAATGTCACCTGGCAACGCTTGTGTACTCAGATAAATTGCCGGCAGAAGAGCAAAATTTGTTTGCTGTTAAGCCCAGTGATATCTAGCTTCATAAGAAGCAAGAAATAATGGCACAGACTTTATCCAGTGTACATCTGGGGGAGTCCAATCCTGCAGCTCTTGAGGTGTGACCCTCCCTGACTAAAAAGCTTCCCAAAAGCTGGGTTCTTGATTCTCTCTGGGACTCCAGAAGGTGCAGCACCTCACTTATCCAACACGCCCTCAGCAAGGATGAATGACAGTTGTTGCATTGCAACCTGCTAAACTGACTGCTGTTTCCAAAAATGATGATCAGTGCTACTATTATTTCTTCCCCTGGTCTGTCCCCCGCCAACTGCTCCTGCCTCCCCCCACCAAGCTATCCGCCCCCTCAGAGCACAGCTGCCCTTGGGAAAGCTGATGCTGAAAGGGCTTTCTTCCTATGAACCGTGCCTAGTGGTTCTTTTAAAAACCATCAGAGATAAGTTAATTCTGTAACGGCTGTTCTCGCCAAGGTGAATGTGATGTTTTTCAGAAGAGTGACTTAGTCTTGTTGCCCCAGACAAATTCCAAGATACTGGCTTTCTGCAGTTTTCAGGAAAGGGTGTTGCATTTGCTGCAATAGGGCTGTTTCTCATAGTCCTGAGTTCCATGCAGTGGTGCCTGTGTTTGACCAACTGCTGTTCATGCTTTTAAAGCCCTTTTTTTGATTTTTTTTTTGTTTGTTCGTTTTTGTTTTCCCCATCATTTGCATGGAGTTGTTATTTTGAGAGGCATTTCCTCATCTTTCCAATTTTGCTTTTCATTGAGGAAGAGTAATGTGCTAGAAATCTCACCAGTTGGACAGCTGGTGATTTACCCACTGGAAGGAAGAGGGCTGCCAGAGCCAAGGAGGAGATCAGCTCCCCAGACACCTGACCTAGAGACTACTGCAGGTAATGAAGGACCATCTCCAGGCAGGCTCTGTCTATCCTGCAGTATGAGCTAACTGGACCTTAACTGATACAAAGACTGGTGTCTCAGGCTGTAATAGTTCATCAGCTAGAGGGCCCAACAAATGTTCTTCATTTGTACTTATGGTTGGATCACTGGATCTTCGCTTGCACTATATTTACGGTTCTACCATCTATCCATGCCCCTGCCATAACCCCCATGGGAAGCTTTCCTTGAGGCCACCCATCATGACAGTGCTGAAGCCCTAAGGCACTCTGGTTTGGAGCTGTCTGGATAGCAGGACTGTGATGGTTCGTCCCTGGACCTTGGTCCTAGCTGGAGGACCTGATGCCATGCCACAGGTCTCAGCTCTGCTGATGTTTGCCAGCTGAGGACTGAGCTAAAATGGTGATTTTTCATGACCTCCTGTATTTTTTTGCTAAGATCTTGCTCTAGAGCCACTAGCTGCCATAGAACCAAGGAAGGCTATGTTGAGTCGCTTTAGTTTAAGAGTGGAGGAGATGGGGCTAATGAAAGGTCAATAATTTGCAGGCAGTGAAAATGGGACAGTGAAAAAGAAAAGAAAGAAAGTGAGGATGTGGCTCCCCAATCAGTTGTGTTAAACTTAAGACCATATCTCTAGCTCGAATTTTTATGGAATCCTCATACCACTCTAAACTGATATTGCATATGAAATATGCTCCTGTGGTGACAAATTACCTGTTCTTGTAGGGTCTCCAGTAAGCGCAGATGTTCTCTGGCTTGCTGAGAAATCTCTGCAAGGAGGAACTCTGGGAAGTTTAGAAGTCGTACATGGATGTACCTCTTCTCCAGCCAGCTCCACTGCTGTCTGTGGGACCTAGCATGGGATCAGAGCCTGGCAAGGTGGTGGGGAAGGGGCTGGGCTGTTGGGCACTTTGACTTTTGCATAAGTGCTGATCAAGTTGTGGTGCAGGTGGGAAGTTCTGCTGCCCTCTCAAGCTGCAGAAACCCTTGCGTACAAGCTCTTTCTGGGTGTGCATTGAGTGATGGATTTACTTACAAAAATCTGAATGGTTTACATCAGAATTCCCAATGGTATTCCTAAATTATTGTGCAGTTCATGTTGCACTGCTTTTCCCTAACATCAGGTGCCCTTTTCAAGCCTATCAGATTGTTGACTGAGCCTTCACCCACGTGCCTCCTAAGCCATGTCTTCAGATCTGTGCCACTGGTTAACCAGGGGAAGAGCTGTGCTCTGGAAGGAGACGTGACTGCAAATGAACTTGTCTGTCTGACTTTTCTCTTTCATGTGAGAAGGGAGCTTGATATGACAAAAGGAGAAACCCACCTGTCCTGGTTCCGGTGGGGATAGGGTTAATTTTTCCTGGTATTCCATGCCATGTGAGCCACGCCCACCCTGAGCTGCCGGGGGAGGGGGCAGGAAGTTGCCGCTTAAAAGCGGGCTGGGGCGTCCCGGGTCCGGTCCGGCCGGCGAGCGGCGGGGAGCGGCGGTTCCGTAATCGCGTTTGTATATTCCCCTATCCGTGTTGTTGTTGTTGTTTGCCTGTTCCCTTTGCTGTCCTGTTAAACTGCCTTTGTCTCAACCCAAGAGTCTTGCCTTTTCTTATGATTCTTCCTGTATTAGGAAGGCGCGAGCGAGCGGCACGTGGTTCTTTGTTGCTGTCTGAGGCTAAACCACGACACCACCCTTCCTCCAAACCAAGGCAACAATATTCAAAAATCTCCATAACAGTGGGGGAAAAAAAACCCTGGGGTGGCCAAAAGGGATGTTACTTACAATTAAATAAAAAGGCAATTTCATAAGTAGTTCAAATTGTGGAGAATTCTTCATGGTGGTTCCCTCTGACAGCCGTGCTAAAGGTCCCCAGCTTTCTCTTGCTTTCTCAACAAACACTTCTGCACTTCTGTGGTGGATATCGGTTATCATATCCGATGAATTTGAAGATATACTGAGTCAGGCTTTGCACGTGTTTCTGTGCTGCAAGAGGACATTCAGCAAAATATTTGGCTTCTTTCAGCCCCCTGACAGTGTCTTGGCAACACTGGAGTTTTCCAAAGTGCTCTTAGATACAGAATCTGAGTAACTTCTTTTCCTTGAAGCGAGGCTGAAGCAAAAGCTGCCTTCAGAAGAGGTTACAGCAGAGGGCAGGGAAACAGGAGCTCTGGAGTGAGAGAGAGCAGTCCGCCCCAGGAAAGAAGAGCTTTGGGTGCTGAGGGCTACTGGTTTCCCTACACGAGGTCCAAGCTAGGACAAAGTCTGGACCTGCCAGGAGAAGGAGACCTGGGAACACGGAGGAAAGGCCGTGAGGGGAAGTTTACCGCTCGATATTCAGGCCAAGGAGCGATATCTCACAGAGTAGTCTCCAGGGGGTCACTCATCACCATAGCTTAGCCGGTCTGCTCACAAGTTGTGCTGGTCTGGCTGCAGCACAGAAATGTAGTGGTGTGGCAAAAACCAAGACGGAGGAATTATGAAAAGCAAAGTCTTTGTTGGTTTATAGGCGATCTGAGGGACAGTGAATGAAATGTTGTGGAGCTTAAAGTCAAAATATATTTCTTTTAAGTTGGAGATGCATTGACTAATTCTGGTAAAATAAGACTGTATCAAATCTTCAGCCAAAGCACAGATTAAGTAAATTCTGAGTAATTTGCTTTTCCTGATATGTTTTTGAAGTATGCATTTATAGCTTCTGCTGGAAGTGCTTGCAGAGCTGCTAAGTATCACTTCAGACAGGCTTGTTGCATATTTCGTATATCCTAACCAATGCCTGCATTAAGGCAGAGGAGAGGCAATACTGATTTCTCAGTGCAAACTATTTTTCTGGAAGACCCTTTTCTTGGGTGTAGACCATGAGTTTGAAGATAGAGAAGGCACTTCCTTTAGTCTCAGAAGTTTATCTGTATTACTGAACTGAAAACCAGAAAATCCTTAAATCCTATCTGTTACACAGTGGTGGGCAGTTGCTAATGCCACCTGACCTGGAACAGGCGCCAACGTGGTGATGCTGGGATGTCTCAATCTGTCCACCCAGGTGTTTACTTGCTAGCATGTGAAGGCACCTTCTCTACACTGCCAACCCCTGTCCTCTGCCTGGGGTGGAAGCAGGCCTGCTGGCATGACCAGAAACGCAGGGTTTGGTTTATTGTCTGGCTCCAGCTGCAGTGATCAAGCATAGGACTTCTTGACAAACGCCCCCAGGCACCCTCAGCCACGTGAAGTGCATATCTTATTATCAATTTCTATGTTTCTCGACCCCTCTTTGCCACTTGTGCATCTTCCTTTCTCTTCCTCAATCAAGAGAAACAACCTACACCTAACTACGTTTTCCTCATTAGTCCTAGTTTTGCCATCTCCATACCTGAATTTGTTATTTCTGATACTGCTAGCCAGGTTTTCTTAGCCTTATGTGCTATTATGGGTATGGTTACCAGGCACACTGGCCTGGTGAGGTCCTATTTCTCAGAAAGTCCCCAGTGCTCCACTCCAGCTATCTGTGTGGTTTGGCTGTTGCTCATACACATTCCCCTTAACCACATGAGGGATCCATCCAGCCCTCACAGCACCGTCTGTAGTTTTGCCAGCTTCTCACAATATTCCCTGTCACATCCAGCTTTCCACACTTCACATCCACTCTCACGTCCATTAGCTTCCACACCTTTTCCAGGTAGCTCAACCTCAGGCCAGGGCCCAGCTGACAGCCTGATACCTGCAGTGCTATCCCTATCCCCATCCTCCAAGCTGCAGCATTATTATTTGCTCGTAAATGATGGATATGATTATGAATATATTTATTTGACAACGTTACTAAGTTGTTACTGAAAAGTCTTGCCCTGTTGAGGATATGTGATAAGAAAGTCAAGGCAGAGGTTGCCTCTGAGCAGTTGTGTGTTCAGCTTTCCAGCTAATGCCAAAACCCATGGCTGTTTAATAACAAAGCAGACTCAAAGAAGGTGGTCGTGAAATGTTTGTGGATGTCCTTGCATGTTCCTTGGCAAGCCTATGGTATCACCTCTAGGACACCGAGGGTGGTGAAATGATTCAGCTTGGTTGTTTCTCTCACACCTTCAAGAATGTGTGAGGTGTCATTTTGGATCTGCTAAGCAATGCTGGATGTCTGCCCAAACCAAAACGCTGGCCGTGGGAACAGTTGAAGTCCTTATGAGAGGGACTTGGGGGAGAGGAGGCAAAAGCAGCCAATGGCAAAGGGGAAAGCACTCATGAGATGCTCCCTCTGTCTCTGCCCTTCCCCTGGCACTCCAATTTTCCATCTCTGATGAGCCCTGGTGGAACCGGTTCCTCCTGGCCAACCAAGGGCAGGGGGATGTCTTCTCCACTCAGGGATGCCAGGCGAGTTGAAGCCACCTGCAGCTGTGCTCCTTGCTCCCAAGAGGGCCACGCTGCTGCCAGGGGATGGACCCCCGCCGGGGGTAAAGCCCTGCCCCAGGTGTCTGCGGTGGTTCAGCAGCCGCTGCAGCTCTGCTCTCGCCTCTCCTGCTGTCCACCATCCACCTGCCTAACTCCAGCTCCCACGGGCAGCAGCAGACCTCTGCCAGACACTCCTAGGCTCTTTGTGTCCTGGAAGCTGGCACACCTGGGGAAAGGTCTTTTACGAGACTGTCTCTCATGGATCTTGGGCATTAGCATCACAAAAAATTGTAGTAAGGTAAAGAACTTGTTATGAAGCCACAGATGTGACAAATGAGTAAGTAACCCACCCCTGAGGGGGAAGGTGTCTAGTTCAGGCTACTGTTTTCTACTTTGAGAACGAAGTGAGACTATCCTAGCTGTGAGTGCCCCTTGGATTTGTATCCATCCATACGCTACAAATGGATTGCAACGGCGTCACTGGTTAATCTTCATGTTGCAGTTTAAACTTCCTCGCTTAGGCCCACAAAATATGACCTTTTGGAACACAAATTACCTGTTTGTCCTCCGTTTGCATGGCAAGATCTTGGTCTGTGATTATTTCCCCAATGTGTTGGGCTACTGTGTATCTTAAGTAAGAATAATATAATTCATATCACCTGCTTAAAAAAAGCCAGACAAATGGTATTTTTTTGAGAAGCAGATTATGTTTAGAGAGAGAGAGGGAGACACTGAAAAATCTGAAAACACCTATTAACAGAAATACACAGAAACCTCTGTTTAACCACACCAAAGAGTCCTATTCTCTCCATATTCTGGGCACCTTTGTCTTCTTTTGCATATATGAAAGGTGAAGTATTTGGCTTGTTCTCAACCGAGATTGCACACCCAGGATTTCACTCAGCTTCTCTGCTCCAGTTGTGCAGACAGCGTTACGTGCTTTGCCAACAAAGGCACTGGTGGGGTGAGCAGCCTTGGCTGGTACTAATGCTTGGCCTCAAAAATTTGGGTGGTTAGTTGTTGGTGGCC
Source organism: Larus michahellis (assembly GCF_964199755.1). NCBI lineage: Eukaryota > Metazoa > Chordata > Aves > Charadriiformes > Laridae > Larus > Larus michahellis. The sequence goes on along the minus strand of NC_133899.1, from coordinate 53,275,990 downwards.
ACATTCTGGGATGGCTGCAGAAATTTTTGCTGAAAATGTTTTCTGAAAAATGCAGAAGGATCAGTATATACATACATGTTACTCTCTTCTGCTCTACCAACCAGCTTAGCTTACTGAAGAATCAACTTTTTCTTTGATGCATGGTGCCTGACAATGTATCTCCATCTTCGTGTCACGTTCAGGAGACATCGCTACTGCAGACGATTAGAGATGACATTTTACAGCAGTCCTGCTGGCTTACGCAGGTGTTCAGGGATCACACCAAGAAACCAGTGGCAGCATCTTACTCGGCTGGTACTGCCAGACCTGAGACAGGCCCACAGGTACTCCTACCAGTGATGCCCTATCTGTATTTTGGAGGCCAGAAAGGACTTCTAGGCTGATTCAGCCATTAGAGGGTCACCCCAACATTAGTAAAAAGGGATGTGTCACACATGTAAGTGGGGAATGGCTGTCTTTTGCTGCTCACGGTGGAGGGCAGCAAGGAACCACTACACTGGGGAGCTGGCACATGAACAAACTGGTTCTGTAGCTCAAAGGTGCAGAGAGGCCTGTGGTTCAAATATAATGCCTGTCCAAAAGTTCATTTTAGCAAATGGGGAACACGTGGAAAGCTGTGTTCCAGGCCTGGAGCAAAAATGCTAGTGCTTTGGGAAGGCCTTGCATGGCCCAGAGGCAAAGGAGGCTCTTCACAGGAATGGGGCAGGTCCTGTGCCGCCCACCAGTCCCTGCACACACATGGTTGTCGTCACCATCACTACTTGCCCTTTCACCAACAAGCAGCTAAACGGAAGGTAAGCCCCTGACTCTGCTGGAGTGTCATGGCAGTGTCTTCCTCCTGCCACCCAGGAGCATTTCTGCACACCTTCACGGACCATGTGGGTCAGGAAGAGACCATGAAGTGAGCACATTTCAGGAGACCTGCAAGTTCTGAGGAGACCATAGATATGCCCCCAGGAGGTCTCCTCTTTCAGTCAAGGTGCACGTGCTGTGAGGACTCTTGCTTTCTCGGCAGGGGTGGGAGCAGCCTTTGGCAGAGCTGTTGTACGCATGGGGCTCTGGCATCCACCTGCAGTGCAGTTAAGGCAGGTCTGTGTACTGTGAGGCGCTTCCACACACACACAGGAGGGGTGCTTGTACACAAATATATATATATATATATATATATCTTATGTGGCTGTGTTTTTTTGAACTGATCCAGTATCCCACTGAAGTGGATGGGAGGTGGGTAAAGCCTACAAGCCTACTCATGGGAGTAACAATTTGCATGAGCACATCCTTGTTTTCGAAGCAGACTACTGTTCTCAGCAGACTGCAGGCTTTTTCCCATCTCCTTTTGTGTTTTTCAGTATGAAAATGCTGCGTATGCTTTGCCTCTCTGAAGCCTTTCCTTGTGATGCCAGAAACTCCTCTTTGTGAGTGCGCTATACAGCCTCAGCACCTGAGGAAGCAAATGGCAAGCAGTGGGGACTGATGGTGCTCAGCACTCTGCTAGGAAGTGTTCCGGATCAGCCCCATAAGTCCTGGTCTCTCTTCCTGCTCTCCGCTTCATCCCCAGTGTGTATTACACTTGCCCCAGCTTTGCAGAGATAATTTGCACTCTCCTAGTTCATTAGCTGCTACCCCCTCCTGTCCGTGGGCAAAAAAAAGCCCTTACTGTTCAAAAGAACACATGCAGCAATCATTAATGCTGACCCTAATTGTGCCAATTCAAACCACTCAATAGCTCTAATTAAAACCTCTCTTGTGCAGGGCACTGAACAGTAACAAAACTGTCACCCCGAACAATCAAATCATGGAGGTAAGAATTTTTTTTTTCCCCTGTTGTGTTCAAATGTTGTTGCTGCTGTCGGAAGGGTCATCTGAAGGGATTAAGTATGGGGCTTTTGTAGGCTGCAAAGCAGGGAGTGGGGGAGAATATCCAACCCCAACCAATATCTTTTGGTCACAGTTTGAAATCAGAAGACCCCAACTCTTTTCCAGGGCTCCTTTCATCCACTTTACCCACCCCCATGCAGCAAGCAACACCTGCAAAGTAGACAGGCTCTTGGTTATGAGACACATGGACACCACAAGTCAACTTAAACATCTGCAAAGGAGGGGGTGAGGGGGAAACCCAGGCGTTCCTCTCGCTACAACCTTGTTTCTCAGGGTCCCTGACTACACTTTCCTGTGCGCCATAAATAACTCTGCAATTACATTAATTGGTTGCATATTTGTTGACACAGGGGTGGACAAGGGTAGGTTATGGTGGGAGGATTTTTGCTTTCAGTGCAATTTTATACTACTTTCTTCAGATGTCCCTTAATCCCCACTCTCCCCTCCCCCATTATTTAGGATTCGCATGTCTTCCAGAATAACTTTATAAGCCTGTGGGTGGGAGGAGGGGGGAGAAAGAGCGTTAAAATTCATTTGATGGCACCCATGCACACACATCTGTTCTGCCGTGTTTCCCCAGCAAAGTCTATCAATCAAAAGCAAAAGGTTGATATGTATCACAGTGGGATATTTCAAAAAGCTGGTTGCAGGCGATTGTGTGCTGGAAGGTTTCTTTCTTCACCGAGTTTCTGACAGGGGTCAGAAGAAGGAAGCAGTATGCATGTGCACCTATATTTTTTGGTACATTTGCCATTTTTTAAAGAAGGTAGATAAATTAATAGAGAAATAGCATTAACTACTGAAATTACGGTTTTGGTATCTTTTGCTCTGTTTACTGTCGAACGCGCTCTGAAGCCCAAACCTGGGATCAAATGGAAGAGCCTGAAAAGCTGCAAGCACTTTTGTATCTGTGGTTCTAGTTTAGATCATTGCAGATGCTGGCTATGATACGTGGCTCTGGGTTCAAACCACCGTCTCAGAGTATTTGGTACGGGGTACGTGAGCGAGTCTTTCCTTCCAGTGTCTCCTCGGCTTGCTTTCTTTTGCTAGCAGTAATCAGAGTTGCGGTAAGAAAGTTCATGGCGCGTTGTGTTTCGTCTTTCGTCCTTTCATCTCTCATCTGAGCTGCTGTCCCAGATGAGGACTAGGGAGTAGGATGATACCCGTAGAGCCCTGGCAGTCTGCCTCTTCAAACACCCTGAGCGCTTTCTGTTAGAAACCACCTTCGTTGTTTCTTGTTCCGACTGCTGGGTTGCGCTGTGTGCCATTACAACATTGCCTTGTCTCAGCAGTGAAGCCGTCTCAGTTAGCGATGGGTAAAATAGACCACATTTAGAGTACAGCTTGACTCAGCCTTCAAGTATTTAGGCTCGGTTAGCGACGAAGCACAAAATCTTGATGTATAAACATATAAACACACATTCGTTATGTATAGGAGCAACGGGACAAAACTTAAGAATATTTTTAAAATGCTTTGAGGTAAACAGTCTCTTTTTGTGCAAAATCATTGCAAAGTTGGCCGTCTGAGCAGATACGTTCAGGGTAAGGTCGATTTTCACCAGTTTGCCTCGGACCCTGCCAATCCTAAAACTCTTTTTTAAAAGTGGGGGTGTTGCGCCATGATGGGTGACAGTGCTGACCTGCTCCTGTCTTTGTGTCACCACCGAGCGGTACCACAACCCTCCCTAGTTTTCGATGGTAACTTGCTTTTACCCATGGGATGAGGAGGAACAGGCGACGCTACTACATGGCATTCAAACAAGCGCTTTTCAGAGCAAGGTCCCTTCAGCAGCAGAAGTGGGGAGAAGAAATCAGAGCTCTCTGACAGTTTTACTGTCTGTCGGGGGCTGTGGGAGATAGCACAACATTCATGTGAGGCTCTTATACTTCTTGACACTTGCTCAAGAGGGGGAAATAAAGCACAGAGAGGTTTTTTGACCAGATCTATGTTCTTTTATTAAGCCAACGGCCAAGCTGAGAACAAACCCTGGGATCCCCAGTACCATCTCTAGCTTCTAGAAAGCACCACCTCCTTTTCTGAGCTGCTTCTTGCCTGTCTTCATACAGGAAGCTCTCTGTCTCTGTTGATCTGTGAGCTGAAGGTAGGGGATTTCTGTAAAATACATTCCGCTGTAGATTCCCATCGCTTTCTGTACAGATCTCCCACGGTCTCCATCTGCCCTTCCGTCCTCATTCCTTGCCCCCATTTTCTAGGCAGTGATGCCGGAGCCTATCCTCTTGACTAAGCTGTTGCACTTTAATTTTCAACAGGCCCCTATTGCTCTTGCACCTTGTGTGTGGTCTTTGAACGTTATGTGGCTCGGCAGCTGGGAATAGTGAGTGGGTGGGCAATTTAAAACAGAAAAGACTCTGTATCAGCACAGGGCTGAGGTTTGAACTCTGCTCAGCTTTGGATACACGTAGCTGGTTCTCAGGGCTGTGATTTAAGTGCAGTTTTGCTGGTGTCAGTGTGAAGCCTAAATCAGCGCTAAGAAACTGGTAGGGAAGAAAAAACAATCTTTGCCTCTCCGATAACGAGTTAACACTCTTGTCCCTGAAGAAAAATTGCAGGATCAAGGCATCTTAGAATTCTATCCTGCTCTTTTGTCACCATTTTGGCTCTCCAACTCGGAAGACAAAAAGTGTCTAACATGATGCCAGGTCTTCTTTGCTGAAGTACATTTCTGAGTTGCTTTCGTGCCATTTAGGACACAATTCTGATTCCGAGTTTTTTGAGGATAAGGACTGCTGATGGAGGGAGGCAGATGAGAGGGGTGCCAACCTGTGACACAAAATACTTTCTTCTGCTCATCTGAGCATCTCTCTGAGACGAGGTATATGTGCTCAAGTGACAAAAAATAATCCCAATGTCATGACTTATTGAGCCCATAGGGCCTGATCCTCAGCTGCTTCCTCCTTCTTTTTGCTGTTTTATCTGCTGGTGGAGTATCACATGGAGGGGACATCGGGCAAGAGACCCTGCCTTCCATGTGCCCTGGCATGATTCCCCTCCTGCTGCTTCTTTTGCACTTTCTATGGTGAGACCACTCCATATGGGCAAAGAGTGCTCATGTATGGGAGATTCACCACCTGCTCTCCCTCGCATTTGCAGCCCAGAGTACCTACTCCTCAAAACTTCAGCGCGGAGGTATTCCTTTCCCCACCCACTTTCCAACTATCCCACCCAGGTAGACAGGATGAGCAGAAAGAATCCTTGCCTTGATAAGATTGATAAATGAGGTTGGAACAGAGCTCCTCTCTTCTGGAGTCCATATGGGGTCCAACCCAACTTCAATCTCATAGCTGATTCAAAATAAAAAAAAAATTGGCAAGTCCCTAAGTACTTTTAAAGATTCTAAAGGTTAAAGATATTGTCGATTGGCATTCTTTTTAGAGCCTGGAGTGATATTATATTTACTTCTCAAAATTGAAAAAAGTGCACAATGAACATTAGAAATCTGTTAAATTATTGGAAGAGTCATCTAATTTTCCAGTGCCACATAAATGCTCATCATTCACCACCACTCCATTGGGCCTCATACCAATTCTCAACATTATACCCTAGAATTTGCAAAACATAAGTAAGTGTAAAAAGGCAAAAAAGGAGAATACCCTCATTTTCAAGGAGCCAGCAGTTTACAGACTAACATCAGCCAGATCATTGTAGAGGTTCCATCCTTAGAAATAGGTATGTGCTTCAGCACCATGAAAAAACATACTGAAGCTCAAATGGGCTTTACAGTCTCTTTACTACATCTTGCACTTCACTGCATTCCTTTTTTGGGTTGTTTTGTTGTGTTTTCCTAATAATACTGGTGTATGGTCAATAGCCTCTTCCTGTGGTGGAATAAAGTAAGGGCATGAAGGTATGGCTGGGTAGTAGGATCAGATGGATGGGCACTAGTGAGAGGTGAGGGTTTGGCAGTGATGAGGAGCTAACCAGTACTAGCAACTCTTTAGGAAACCAAAGAAGTGGAGCCCAGGACACACACAATTTAATATACTTTCTAGAGAAAAGCTCTGCACAGAAGTATATGAAGTATAATGAATGAAGTGGCGGATTATAGACGGATTTCATGGAAACAAGCTTGCAATCCTGTTATATTTTTAACAAAGCTTTTTGTTCAATTATAAGCGAACATTCTGCAAAGAGCTTCCGGGATGAAAAGCCCAATAGCACACTTACTATTACTAACAGGGTTTCATTCAGGCATATATATAATTAGCTTTCATAAGAAGCTGAGACTCCTTTTTGTTGACATAATTCAGCAAGTACACCCCAAGACATGCTAATAGCAATGTGTCTCTACATCTCGACAAGTGTGATTACTTTGCCCAGAGCAGCAACTGTGCTTGACAGCCGGGTGACACTGTAAAGTTGACGTATGCTGTGATGTGAATCCTTTCAAACCCAAGGACTTCCCAGCCTCATAATCACTGTGAGTCAAACTTACTCCTCCCCACTGGCCCCATAATTAACTGGTGTCTGAGAAGCTGGGGAAAGCTGGCTGTATTCTGCCTCATTTGAGGGTGACTGCACAGGCTCTCTTATCCTGTGGTTGCTATTCCAACCTGTGAAGGGTCATGAGTGTGCTCAGCTGTGGCTTTTCAGTCTTATTCTGGGCTTTCCTGAACTCACCTTTGGATGGAGGTTTGGGGTGTCATTATAGCTCTTCCAACTGTTGCATGTTCTCAGCACTGAAGGCCTAGCAGCAATGGATAATTCTCTGATTATAATTATCCAAATGATTCAATAGGCATGATGTTCAAAAAAATAGCTCTAAGTTCTGCATCATTACAACCTACAACAATCAATCAATCTCACAGCAAATCCCCCATATTCTTCTTTACTCCTTTTGTGACAAAAAGTGAACTAAATCTAGAGCTGCTGCAGGAGTGATTGTAGCATCCACAGACTTAAAAACGAACCACTAACATTAATTTTGTCCCTAAAAGCAATTAGCTTGTATTTGGAGGCAGTGGATTGTTCTTTATTGGAAGCGTGAGTAATTGTTTCTGCTAAACGTGTCCAAGAGGGGATACGTTCCCTGATGGAAGCTGTGGCAGACAGATCCCATGGCGGTTCTGTTGTGGGTGCCAACACTGTTTGAAGGAGGACAGCAATCTTCTGAAACTTGTCGGAGGACAAGACAAGTAGATGCAGAGGCAAATAATCAAAGCAATCAAACAGCTCTCCCTGAAGAGTTGTCAAGACCACCAATATATATGTCCCGTGCCATGGGTTTGAGGTGGTACGCATGATATGCATGCACCATAGCAACAAGATATTAATCATCCACACATACAGGCACATGTTGGGCTAAGTCTTCAGAGGTGCAAGTTGTAGGCTGTATCTGGTATACACAACAAGCCCCAACGGTACCAGTGCTACCTCCAGCAGCATTGCATAGCTGAATTCATTACAGCTGGGCTTACACCTTCCTCGGAAGGATCCCAATGTTGGGTCTAGTGTACGAATGCCTGGGCATGAAGAACAACAACTCTTCTAGTTCCGTGCTCTTCTCTCTTTGTAGTTTTCAGTTAAACACCCTGGGCAAGTTCTTTGCTGGTGAGACACCGCTGACTGAAATGGCAGTGGGCCAGCACAGCTTTTGGCACTGCATCCTCAGAGCGATGGCAGGGATTTTCAGAAGAGCTCAACTGAAAAGGTTAGATGCCCAATTCCTCCTACGTTTAGACACTAGCCTCCTCTTGGCTCATCAGGATCTCTGCAATGCCACTGATGGCCAAGGCAGGCACTTCCCATTTGCCAACAACTTGGAGAGAATTAACAGACAACTTAGTGGCACCAAACTTTCAGTTTGGGCAGTTTGTTTTATTTCCCTAGATTTTTCTTTGAAGATGACACACCAGTAGAGTGCACCTATACCAACCAGAGTACCAGGCCCAGTATACTGAAGAGTTAGGCACGCATTTTCAATGGTGAAGGTGATTCACCACTGGAACAAAGACACATATTCTCTCTCTTGCTGGTGTCTTTAAACTGGGTCTGGATGTCCTCCATCCACCTGGATGGTTCTTTGCTCAGGTTTTTGGGTTCAGAACAGCTCAGTGGAATTTAATGGTTGTAATATGTAAGTCAGGCTATAGAGTCTCTTCTGGCCTGGTTATTGCACTGAGGCAGTTACTATCTGCAAAGGAAACATACGTCCCTACAGAGAAACACCTGGCCATGGAAATATTGGTCAAGACTGGAAGTACATGCTGCAAGGTTATGAACAGCTTTGACCATGAAGAGGTCAAAGTGCTCATTTATTGGGAATTTCTGACCCTCCCTGTAACTTTTACTTGATGTTAAGACGCTGCTGGTGTCAGGGCCTCATAGGCATTGGAGGGTAGGCTTTCAGTGTAACTGGTATTCTCTGTTAGGGAATACGAAAACAATAATTTCTTCACAGGAGTGATGAGCATTTATATAGCAGAGAGATCCTGGTATTCATGGGTTTGTCTATGGAAAATACGCCAAAGACAGACATTCATGTTTAAAGTGCAAGTGATAAGGAACACATGAAGGCATCACACAAAGTAGGTCAGATGCAAAAAAACTCCCTATGAAATTGGAGAGGGGAATGTAGGCAAGCGGGATATTGTTATCTGGACTGGAATTTAATCAAGACTTAACTATGAGGTGATGTGGTACTTCAGTGGTGGGATCACTGCCTCAACAAAACTGTACTAGATTCTGCCTGTCTTTTCACAGATGTCAGGTGTGCACTTGTATAACTTGTCCAACCTCAACAGAGCTGATCCTGATGTACACAAGGACACTCATATTCAGATTTCCCTACTCTCCCCCTTCTCTTCCCCTCAAGGTCTCTCTGCTCGTGTCATGTGGAATGGCAGAAGTTCAGGTGTGGATCAGAGAGACTTTGAAATGGAAAATCAGAGGATACCGCAGGCCATATTGAAGAAGAGCTGGCAAAGCTTAGGACCAGGATAGCAGAGTGGTGAGGGTTAGGACTAAGGTACATTGGTAGGCTTGTATGGTGTGCCGGGTTTGGAGCTCCAGAGAGATCTGCAAGCCAAGAATAACGAATACTGGCAGAGCTCCGTGTGAGTAACAAACTGCTTATCCTGCCTAGGCTAATGACAAAATGTTACGTACTGGCATTTTTAAAATAAATACCTTTTTTTAAAAAAAGAAAAAAGATTAAAGCAACCGCTGTAGCTAAACACCCAGCTTTGCTCTGATAAGATGCCAGAATTATATGACTTCTGTGTAACAAGGTTCTTCGTGTGGGTGTAGCAGCCCCTCCCCATACCTAGCGGATACACTCTAGGGAATTTTTACAAGTGTTGAGTATTGCCTCTTGTAAGGTCACTGAGTAAAGAAAGTTAAATACGTTTTATGAAGAAATCACGTCTTGTGTGTTTCCATAAGAGCACCGCAAAACAGTCCCACGAAAAGGTTATTATCACTATTATGTGCACAGCAGTGGCCAACCATGCATATTATTTTGCAAAATGTTGGGCCTCTGCCTGCCATCAAACTCATGATTGTAATTTAAAAATTAAGGACTTGATGTAAATGCAAGTCACCCCGGTTCACAAGACACCTCCATCACTCAGTCAGCAGGTAGAGGCTTGGCATTGCTCTCTGCCTCCATTGCTCAGGGTCTACAGCTTACTGCCATTACGCTGCCATGGTGCTGCTCTCTCTTTAGCTCCTAATTGGACAGACATAGAGTCATAGAATCGTTATGGTTGGAAGAGACCTTTAACATCAACCAACCATTAACTAGCACTGCCAAATTACTACTAAACCATGTCCCTCTGCACGACATCTACACAGCTTTTAAAATCCTCCAGGGACGGCAACTCAACCCCTTTCTTGGGCAGGCGGTTCCAATGCTTGACAATCCTTTCAGTAAAGAATTTTTTCCTAATATCCAATCTAAAAGTCCCCTGCCACAACTTGAGGCTCTTTCCTCTTGTCCTAACGCCTGTTACTTGGGAGAAGAGACCGACCCCCACCTGGCTACAACCTCCTTTCAGGTACATGCCTGCAGAGACTGAGACCTGACAGTGGATGAATCTCCATTTTTTCCTGCTCCTGCTCCCACTTGCCGGTTTGTGACACAACACTCACTTTCTACACAGGCTTCCCATTACCAAATGCCTGGTTATGCTTGCACATACGAGGAACCACAGGCAGGCTGAAAACTCTTGCTGCCTCAAGAGATGTCAAACTTGATCTGGGGATGGTAGGGCTTGCTGTCCCAAGAGATGCCCAATTCGATCTGGGGATTGTAGGACTTGTCTCAAGAGATGTCAAACTTGATCTTGGGTTGGTTTTCCAGGTGCAAGGTATATATTACCAAAGCCCCCAAGCACATCTCCACCACAAGGTGTCTAGGCTTCGTTAGGCAATGCAGACCAATGGGCCATGGGGCTACATTTGCACTTGGGAGAGCAAGGAAAGGCCTTTGGGGATGGGCAGTCTCTGTGGTTGTGGGTCAGCCATGCTTTGAGCCCTGGCACGGAGGTGACAAGAAGACCTACGATGCTCCTTGAGATACGAACTTGTTTCTACAGCAGCCCTGGCCCAAGAGCGCCTATCCAAAGGAAGAAGGTCCGTGGACCATGAGGTATTTTCCTGTGCCAAATTTACTTGCTCATTGTCCTGACGCGATCGCACGGCCCAGCTGTCACCGCCACCTCCAGCACCAGCCGCCGTGCTGGGCCCCGGGATGCCCAGGGGGGCTCAGGGGCGGGCGAGAGGCGCGGCCCGGCAGCCCCCCGGCGAGTGGCCGATCGTCTCCCGCAGCCTCGCCGCGACTGCCCGGCACCCCTGCAGCTCCTGAGGGCGCGGCGGCCGCTCCAGGTGCCGCCGGCCCGGGAACGTTGCCCGCCACCCTCCGGGCCGCCGGCAGCACCGCGCCGCCCGGGGCCAACCTGCGCCGCCCGCCTCACGGCCGGCAGCGGGGCGGGGCGGGGCGGAGGGCCCTGCCGCCCCGCCATTGGCTGCAGCCCGCGGCGGCCGCGCTGCGATAGGTGCGCGCCGCAGTCAGTGCCGCCCGGCCCCGCCCCGCCACGGCTTTATAACGGGCATCCCCATGGCCGAGGCGGGTAACCTGCCGCGGCGGGAGGGGGCAGAGCCGGCCCGGGGCACCGCGCGCGCCGCCCGCCAACGGACACGCCGCCGCCGGGCTGAGGGGCGGCCGCCCGGGAGAGCCGCCTCCGGTGGCCGCAGAGCTCCGCCGTCCCGCCGCTGCCCCTCCGCCGCTGGCCACCCCCACGAGGGAGGATGGTGCCGCGGGCCTGTCGCAGCGCGGGGGCTCGCCCGTTCCTGCTGGCGCTGCTGCTGGTGCATCTGCCTCAGGGTCGCGGCCACCGAGCCACGGGGCCCCGGGTAAGTGTGAGCCGGCGGAGCGGGGCTGCCTTTCCGCCGCTCGCCCCGTCGCCGCCGCAGGTTGCCCGGCCCGCCGCCCCCGCGCCCTGTCAGTGCCGCAGGTGAAGCCCCGGCGGTGGCCGCCGCCGAGCCCCAGCCGCTCCCGGGGCCGCCTCCCCGCGGGCGCCGGCCCTCGCCGGGGCCTCCACGCTCATGAAAAGCCGGGTACCGGCTGAATGCGCGGAGTGTGTGCATCGGCATTAACTTGTTGGTATTTATTGCGGGGGTGGGGGGGGAAGTAGGGAGGGGGGGAGGTTGGCAGGCTGTGTTTTTATATTGCTCGTCTTGCATTTAATGTAGCCCCTCTTCCCAGCACATTGCTCTAGGACTTTTCTTTTCCTTTTTTATTTATTTATTTTTTTTATGTTCCCAAGTAGGGATTAAATGAATCCTTGCAATAAAGCTAGATGCCTTCAGCCCAGACTTCTCCCTGTAGGAGTCTAGCTCTGTTTTTTTAATCTGACAATGTTTGACTCTTACTGGGGCTGTTAATTTTACTTACCAAACTATTACATTGCTCTGGAACCCAACATCTTTTCTAAATATGGTCCTCTCAGTGAGCTAATGTTACCACTGCAGCACCACTACAGAGTAGCATGAGAGCTTTTAATTATAAAACTGCAAAACAGTAGCTGTTCTTCAGCCAACGCTGCAATAAAAGCACAGCGCTGGGTGAGTGGAAAAACTTGATCTCTGCAGGCGTGTTGGATGCATTGACCACGTGCATTCTTGACCCATCAGTCTGAAATGGTATGAAATGTAGTACCTAATTAACTTACATCATGGTTAGGCAAGACCAGGAGTCTTTGGAATCCCTGCTCAGCCAAAGTGTAACAGTAAGGGACTTTAGTGCAATGTTCTAGTTTTTTAATAGAAATGCTGTTTGACAGGATGGCTATTAAATGCTTCTCTGAGCTATGGAAAGTGTACTGGCTGCACTGGTGTCCTTGTGTTTAGCTATGCTGTGTAACCTCTTTTACGGCCAGATGTGTAACAGCAATGGTTAGAACGTGGCAGATCAGAACTAGTGTGTGCCATAAATTCTTGGAGACCTGTATTAAGGGATGGGGAAACATGGGGTGCTTATGCATATATCTGTATTACCCAATATCAAGCATAAACCTCAAAATTGGAGTAGCACCAAATAGAGAGGAGCTTTGAGGTGATAAGTAAGAGGCTGGCTGGATGACTAGGGCCCTTCATCAGCACTGGTATCTAAATGCTTTAATGAAGAGAAATTGAAACAAAGAACAAAATAAAAAAATCCTGATCCTAGTGCGTAATTGCACTTCCATATATGCCACTTTTATATACTGTACTTTACAAGGCAGTTAATTGCTTGCTGTGCTGTCGTCTTTGGAATGGGAGCTAGTTCAGAAGAGTGGAAAACCAAATACAAAGGACTACTGATTTACTTTTTGCTTTAAGTGAACTGATGTTGCTGTTTCTCTGACTTTGCTATTTCTCCCTTCATGACTGGGCGAGAGTGTCAGCTGTGAGCACCAATGTCTACAGTTCTGTAGGAAGATGTACCTTAAAGCTTTAACTTCTTAAAGTTTTAGCTTATGAGCTCTTAAATGGAAGGCTGTGAACTTCCAGGGTGTTTAACTCATGAAGCCTGTCTTCTCACCCTTCTAAGTGTCATGCTTAAGTGCATGTGAAGGTGGGGAGTTTGGTTTACTCATTTGCAACCATGTTGATCAATACGATAAGCCCCTGAGCTTCATCTTTTCTAGCGACTGGACATTGCCAGTAAAGTTATCATTAAGTATAAAGGTGCCATACTATAGATTCCAGTGTACACAAGAAAATTCTTTATTATTAATTTTTTAATGATGATTACCAAGTTACAACAGTGTTTCTCACACTAACTTGTGACCCAGAGTGTATTCCTCTCAGGAACGCTCCGTAGATGGGGAGGGGGTATCAGTGTTGCAGTTCTGGGGTCTGATCCTGTAGGTGTTCATTTGCTAGGTGTGATATTTGCCCTTTTGCATTTTCTTTTCTGTATGGTAAGCACTAGAACTACAATACTTGCAAGCTGAAATGTTTTTAAAGGTGAACAGCAATTTTTAATCCTACTCAATGAGTTTAAATGAGCAGCAATAATGCTTGAAGCAAGTTCTTGATCTTTCTCCTTGAATTCCCTCTCACTACTGTAGTGCTGCTGCTAAGCTAGGCAGTCAGCACCGTCACTGAATACATAGGCAGAGGAGCATGGCTTGCTACTGTTTGCAGAAAATGATGGAAAACTAACGGTATTGAAGAGAAACAGGTATATCTGCATCTCTTGTGCCAGTAAGGGAGCAAACTTTTGGACTAAGTGAATTAGTTCAAGATGATTACTTGAATACCAAGGTAAACTACAAGTGCAGCTAGTATTTACTGGCCCACTGAGGTACTTTTGGATCTCAAAAGATAGTGTACAAAGCTTTCTGTTTCCTGTTATAGGAAAACTCTAAGCAGTGACACGAATCACTTAGACTTGGGAAGTGTCAGTGATCTGTAGGAAACATCTGTACATATGCTGTGGCCCACTGAGTATTGACAACAACTGCCCAAGACTGTTGTGTCACTTGTTTCCTTACTTGACAGAATCTAGAAAAGCTTCTGCTGTGTTACATGATTGCTTAGTCACGTCTACTCTAGTAGGTGTAAAGACCACTGTGAAAGCGATCAACTGACTATACTTGGAAAATGTTTGTCTGAAGGATGTTGCCTTCTGGAAAAAGATAATCAGGCGTTACTTTCTATTCATATTGTCTTCCTGTGTGTCTCTTTCTCTCTGCTGGCATGAGATCTGGAGTTGTGCGACAAGCCAGGTCTTGCTGTTTCCACTCCTTGACCCCAAAGTGATAGAGCTTGACTAGGCTGGCGCTTGCATCTCCTACTGTGTGGTGCATTTGAGCAGTACTCTTTCATAGCAGATTATATAGGTTGTGCCACTAAGCTCTGTTTTCCCCCATCTGGACAATAAATGGTGACCTTTGTCTTTCTAGTTCAGAAAGATAGATCTATGTAGGTCCCCTGCTTTTAGAGTATAATGCCTGACCATTATGAACTCACTTCATTTATGGCAGAGAACTGTTAGTGGCAGCAATGACAAAAAATAGCACAGAAAAATGGTGGGTGCTTGCAGAAGGAGCAGAACATGACTGCAGCAGTCAGAAGCTGTCCTAGGAGCAGGCTTGAATTTCTGAAAGACTGGGGATCTGTACCCCATAGTGACTGCGGAGGAGTAAGAAATGGGAGGGGAGGGAAGGGTAATCACTATAATTTTCTTCCTAGTTTCATGCATGGAAGCATGTCATATCCCTCTTTGGAACGCGTGCTGGTTGGAGACAGGGGGAAGACCTTCCATTTCAGTGCTGTTGCAAAGGGAAGGTAGTAGTTAGTAAAACTATGAAGATATCCACAAATTCTAGTGCGTAAACTGGAGTGCTACAGAGCAATGAGAATTCCCTGCTGCAGCTACTAGTCAGAACCCCAAAGAAGAACCTTGATAAAAAGTGCTGAAAATGCTCCTGCAGCTTTGCCATTCCCTCTGGAGGAGCAAGCAGTATCACAGATTGTGCTAAGGAGTATGTGTTCCTTGCACAGTTCTTACTGCAGCCCTGCTGGGAGGGTTCCATAAAGCATGGGTCTTTATACATGCCCTACTAAAATTAGGGAGACTGTGTTCTTCATGGTGGGAAGAAATTAGAAAAGGATATACAATAAAAATATTCTGTGATAAATATATAAAGCAGAGGGCTCCATATGAAGGAGATCTAGAACAGAAGAGTGAAACGTAGGATAGATTTTCAATGACTGAATTTTGTTTCTTGGTTTGACCTTAGTCATCACTCTGCATTGCAAAGGTCTACACTGATAAGTATCAGCTGAAGCACTTTAATGTTTTAGGTTTCCTTACTGTTGGAGAGACTCATTTTAATGAAAGAATAAGTACCCAAAGGCAAGTCTTTAGAAAAGCGTCCCCTGACAGGACAGATTTGTTACTGTATGGCAAATAGCTTTTGGTTACAGATACTCTGTTTTGGTTGGGTGAGAGATATTCTTGCCTAAGTGGAAGCTCTAGTTGTACATAGTGCTATACTAATTATTTCTCCCTCTCCTTGTTCCTATTTAGACCTTTAATGTTAGACAGCTGGGTTCTTTGATGTATAACAAAGAAACTGATTTGACTTGCTTTTTATCCATTACACAACTGTATTGAGGAACAGGATTAATTCTTCTGTGAAGAAGTATTGGTCCATAATGTTTTAATACATTAGTATTGGAACATCAGGTCCTGTTCTAAACAGGAAAGTGCTGTAGGATCCAACTTGTGCTATGTAGTCTTAGAGCTGGTGTTTTAACTGCCTGAGCTTCTGAGTTGGCTATGAGAATATTTCACTCATGTTGACCTCTGCTGCTAATGAAAGATTTCGGGCCACCAAAAGATTTGATACAGAAAAAGAAACTGTAGTTGGTGGAACACCTGCAATGATAACCTCTTGGACTCGTTTTCAAGTTTCTAGCAGTAGTCATGTGTTAAGGTAATCTTCACTGCCATCAGTGCAGAGCAGATGCTGTCTTGGCTTCTTTCATTTCCAGATGGCCTGAAGCAATTGGTAAGATGACTGTAAACCTCATTTCAGTGGTATAGTAGCTCTGAAATATTAATACTGCTGTTTAAATATCTTAGATGTTCTTATCCTGCCATCTCAAACTAATTGCGACATTACTATGTCAAAAAAACCCCAAACAAACAAAACCCCATTTGTCTCCTACTTGGCTGCTGAATCCCCAGTTCTTCTGGGGCTGGCACATCTGACAGTGCAGTTAAGTGTTACACAATAAACACTGTGCTCACATTAAAAGCTAAACACGGAGGCAATACAGGTGAAACTGAAGCTCCTCCCTGAAGGCTGCTGTGCTGACTGTCACACTTAAGTCTCCTGTGTGACAGCATGATGGCTTTCTGTCAGAGCCCCCCAGCAGCTGCCACGAGGGCTCTGGTGCTGACACAACATCCAGGGAGACTTTGGCACAGCAGACCTCGAGCCAAGCTTGGTGTGCAGCGGTGGTAGCTTACTGCTTTGTCATCGAGTGAAATTCTGGCAGAGCAGTGGATGTTATAACTTGCGACTTGAACTATGAAGCCTACTTCTTTGTTGTGTTACAAGCTCACTGTTGTTGCATTGGTAGGACTCTAAGCTTCCTATGCTTGTTTGTGAGAAGCTCCTCCATTTGTGAAGTTCTTGCCCCAACACTGTAGGCTGCCATTGCTGTGGGTGAATTGCTTCTACACTGGAGCTTTCTGGGTAAGGTGTGGAGTCAGTGTGAGATGTTTGCTTGCACAGAGAGATTACCAGGATGCGACGAATGTGGTATGTAACTATCTCCCTCTTCTGACTGGCTCACGTGAGCAGTTAAGGCTTGCATTCAGCAGCTTACACGTGAGCTCTGTTGAAGCTTTCTGTGTGTGGTGGCTTTACTGCCTGTAGGTATGAGGAGGGAGTATTCTGGCACTGAAACCCTTCTTGTGATGACTAAGAATGCAACTCTGCCCTCTTTTTTTTTTTTTTTTTTGGAAGGCATTGTAGCTATAGGAGAGTAACCACAGGAGAGCATAGCTAGTCACACCATAGTGTAAAGCTTGCACTCAGGGCAGTGAAAACAACCACCCACCATACAAAGGAGCTCTTTGTATGTGATCTCATGTAGGCTATCGGCAACTCTTCAGCCTGAGAGCAGTCAGCTCCCTCAGGATGAGGCCTTACCTTGAAATCAGGCTCAGGGCTACTGCCCTGGTTGGTTTTTTTCCTTATCACAGTAGCCTCCTGATGCGACTTAGACTCCTGTGGGATGCTGCATAACACTGCAGATAGTGTTAGCGGTATTCATGAGCATTAGAGAAGAATCATCCCCTCATTTGGCAAGGAAAACATTGCTTTGTATAGCAGGCCTGCCCACTCACAAATGCTATTCCTTATGAAATTGAGGAGACAAATATGGCTGTTATGCTCCCCTACAAGAATTGCTCTGAGGGAAGCCTGTACTGAGTAAAAGGCCTACGTGCTGAAAGTGCAGTCCCTACAGTGTGGGGAGGGGTGATGGAGCAAACAGAAGCTTTGGCTTATCAAGGGATTGATTCTAGTCTGTGTCACCCTTACGAGGTAGCCTTAAGACTGGCCTGGGCCTGACTGGATCATGCTAAGATGCCAGTGGCAGCCTGGAGTGACAGCCTTGGTGGAAGGCTGGCCTGCCAGATGTTTCTCATGCTGGCTTCTCTGGGGCAGTTGTGCTTCTGTCCTCAGAGCAGTGGCCTAGAAGGCCCCATAAAGCTTCCAACTGCCTGCGCTGTCAAACTCTTCCCCGGCGGTCTCCCATCTGTAGTCTGCTTGGGAGAACATGCCTGCATGTTGGGTTTGTGCATTTTTGCCTCCCACTGGCTTGTGGCTGAGCCAGCTGCTTTTGAGGGCCCACTGACAGGTGTTCTCATCTGGAGTGGCACGTAGCTATGCAGTAGGGAAGTGAGTGGTAGGTGTGAAATGAGAGCAAACTTAGACCTTGAGGGGAAGCACCTGTGCCTAGAGATAGGAAAATAACACTAGTTACTATAGGAACAGAGGCTGCATCATTAAAGGTTGTCTCAGGGTTTTGTCAAGTAGAGTTTGGCAGCAAAGCCTAGACAAGCTACCCACCAGTGCTGCTGGCAGACTCTTCCATGCAGGTGGAGGAAACTATACAGAAACTGGTGTGTGTAGGCAGATAACTTGCTCTGCTATGGGCACGCAGGCTCCTCTCCTGGGCTGGAGCTGGAGTTCCTAAGGAGCAACTACTGCCTCTGTCTGAAGGACATGAATGAATGTGAGCAGGACAGTAGTACAGGAGTAAGTGCCACAGAGTACCACACTGCTCCATACTTGAGTATAGACCCAGACCATGTACCATGGTTCTGTAAACTGTCTTGCCTTGCCCCAGACACCTTGACTTGGAGTGGCTAAGGGGAAAGGACCTGACTGTCTGCATGCAACACTTTTTTTTTTTTTTTTTTTCTGTGCAAGGCGTAGACTGGATCTATTGAGACTGGCTTAGTAGGCTACATGGCAGCCCTTGTCAGTCTAAAGTTAAACTAGTTTCACTGCTGGAAGAGCACTGGCCTAACATAACTTTTCCCTACTGTGAGTCCTATGGCAAAGTGAAAGAAGGTAATTTCACCCTTTTCAGAGTGGAAGAAACGTGCTGTTCTGTACCACTGAGGCATTTGATTGAAGCTGGCATTGAGGGGGTGGTAAATGTGAGGGCTTTCTCATGGATGAGCTTATGATAGAAAGAATCATAGGAAGTAGAAGGGAAGGTGCACAGGAATAAAGAAGATGGGGAAGTAGGACAGATGAAATAACTTGCTTTTCTGAGGTTTTTCTTGGCCACTGATCCAGTTAATGATAGTTGGAATCATATCCAGAGGGAAGTGCTGATCCTCAAACAGGGAGGAGAGGTTCCAAACACTTAGTGGGCAGATTCTGTTTCAGAGTTTCTTTTGGCTACCAGTCCTCTGTTACCATTAGCTGGGTCACAGACTAGAAGGAATGTGGAAAATGTTGTCCATCCCTGTTCTCTTCCCTGTTCTGTGACTGAATCAATCACTTAAATTGCATGGGGAAGCCATACTCTTCCTTCTGATGAGAAAAGTCCACTAACTTAGCTGCTATACTTAGGCTTGTTGTGATGCATGGAATAGTGCTTGTTCTATATTCTTGTAGAGTTCCAGAATACTGGGGTAAGAAGTCTTTCTTTGGTTGTACAGAGAACCTGAAATATGAGATCATTTGATCCTTCAGTTGTAATAATTTAGCGTTTGAAACTCCAGCAAACTAAAATAATCCAATACAGTCTTAATGTAAAGGTAACTGTCTTATGTTTTACAGCCACTATGGAACTGAGTGGCCTCATGGCTGCTCCTTGTGCTACAGAAGCAGCAGTGTGGCTACCTGTTATAGAGGGGGATTCAACTAGGAATCAAACAGATAAGGAAGCATCCTCGGGTGAAAACACCTGGTAAAGGTAGTGGTATCCTTTAATGTACAACAGGGACACATGCCTAGTAAAGGTGTCCAGATGTACACTATCTCTAGATCTTGCTTCTGTGTGTACCAGATACACACTAGTCTGAAGCAGATGCAATGATAATCTTTTGTTGCACCATAGACTCCCTTGAGTAGCATGAAGATTAAAGAGCCTACTCTAACTGGTACATCAAACCATTTCCCTTCCCATTTCTTTGAAGCAGGTTTACATGCAGTCTACACTTAGGCTTAAACAAATACTTGGTGGAATGAGGTGCAAGTTAAGAACTAAAAAGCCAGAAGCTTTTGGGTGTAATTTCCAAGTGGAGGATGTTAAACGAGTTGGAGTTTGTGGATACTGGCCAGATAAAGGGGTTTGTCTGAGCCAAGCAGCTACTTCTGATTTGGGTCTAGTTAACATACAGAATGGTGGTAACTCTCGTTGGCTTCTGCCTAGAGTTTTGCATTTGGCTTATTCCCATGGTTTTAAAAGTGAGCAGGCAAGCGTTGCAAAAGTAGATAAGCTGTGTGCAAAAGTAGCTTTTAAAAATGTGTATGTGTCTGGAACACTAGAGGATAATCTGCTCCAAACTTGTAAGGGAAAAGTGAGTTTTGATGTGTGCATTTCTCAGTCTTAGTGGAAGCAAAATACTTCTAAGGTAGAAACCCATAAAAGACTGATACGTATAAAATGAACAGAGATTTTTGTGCAATGAACACTGCTTTTTTGCTACACAGTTCTAGAGATTAACTTCACCTGTTTTCCTTTCTGTGTCTTAATCTAAAAATATGTAAATCTAGAAGAACTTGCTCCACCCTTTTAACTTAAACAATACCAAGGCTTTGAAGTTCCGTCAGGTAAGGGACCTGGTGCAAGGCAGTAATGCAGCACTGCTGCCATACATTCCTGCTGTTGTAGTAAACCGTAGTCAATCGGATTCTCAGTGCTGTTGCTGGTGGTGTTATTTGCCCTCAATTAGATGCAATACATCTGAAATACTCCTGAAAATTATGCTAGATGCAGAAATCTACCCTGGTAGAGACTTAACTTAGCATCTGAAAGTGGTTGCTGGGGGATAGGATATTTTAAGTGCACTGCACGTGAGTATGAGTCCACGGGTTTACTTCTTGACTTTAAGAGAATGGTGCTTCTGGCTGCTGTAAAGGTCTCAGGTTATTTTAGAGATGTCGTTCTGCAGCTTTATAGGTAAAATCTGAAGTGATGGCAAAGTGACTACTGCTTATGTGAATACCTAATGGTGGAAGAAAGTATTTCAGTGGTGGCTGGTGGCCATGCTACCTAATGAGTGGCTCATGCTTTCTATAAGGGAGTAAACACTGAAGGAATTTGCTATGAATTTTTATCAGGGTTGCTACCTGTCCTCTGTTGTCAGTGTCTATAGGCTATCTTTCCTTTCTAACTATTACGCAGGTACAGCCAGTATTTTTAGGAGAAGGAATCATACCCTTAGGTACAGGATTGAAAGTCAAAGCTGTCCTCTGCACGCTTTAGCTTGTTAGGTGCTCTGTAGAGCCAGTGATGTTCTGCTGCATCCAGGTGGGATGTTCTGTCAGTGGCAGCAACTGGTCTTGTACTCACTTTACTCTTTCTAGTTTAAGTTTGAACTGTAGAAGTAGTAGCTGCAGCTTCTACAGATGTTTACAAAATGAACATAAACATATTTTGCTGGTGATAGAGTATTAATCATGGTTAAACCCATTGTCTGGAAGTATGGGGAAGTATGTCAGCCCAAATTTATTTTTTTGGATGCTCATCCTCAGGAACTTCCAGGGAGCTGAGCACTCTGTTCACAGTGAACTCTGAAAGTGCTTTATGGTCTGACTTGGTGGTGGCTTTCTTTTTTTAAATTAAGGACTCTTATGTTGAGGAAGGCCAGGTGGCTCCAAAGCAGTCTGGATGTAACTGTTGAAGACTTGAGTTTTCCAAGGCTGCCAGATTTTGTCCTCTCCTCACTTCCCCAGAAGTAACAAGTGTGTTGGCAGGAAAAAAAAAAGTATTCTGCTGGCCTTGAGCTGTCACTTAAGCTACTACCCTTCTTAAAACTTGAAGATATGTTAAAATCTAACTGCAGGAACTCTCCTGAACTTTACAGCTCATGTGTCAGTTGCGCACACCCTGAAAATCAGGATTACATTTAAGGTGGCTGATGGAATTTTATATAATTAGTCAAGCTAAACTTTTTTGCTATGTTATCACTAGTATAGGTGCGTCTTGAGGGTGAATAGGATGGCGAGTGGGAGGCAATCAGTATGAAACTTGGGCTGCTGGTACTTTTCTTGTCTTTGTCCTCAGTTGTCAATGAGACTCTCTAAATTTCAGTATTTTTATTGTGAATGATAGGTACCTAAAGGAGTTCCAAACTATCTGGATTTGGAACAGAAAGATTTTGAGCTGTTCTTCACCACAAAAGAAAAAGTGCTTCTTTACCTGAAGCACTTGGCAGCAGTATTGGAACTGAAGCTAGCTGTTGCTCATCAACATACTGCAGTGTATGGTTTGCAGATTTCTACTCTGTATGTAAAAGCACCCATAGGACAAATCATCTTAACTCATCTGCTCTGTTCTGTAAAATCTGTCAGTGCATAAACCGCTATAATGTATATCTATGTTAACTCTTATCCTAGGAGTATGAAGCTATACTGGTTCACGTGTGTGGTACCTCCATGAAAGTAAGTTAAAAGAAATAATCAGTCACAACTTCCAAATTGAGTTTTGCCTATAGACTTAAATTCAGGAAAACTCATATGTTTTTCTAAAATGCTAGTCTTTTTTGGTGCTGAAATTGGGACTGAGTGGGAAGAAAAAAAATCTGCTACATTTGAGTAAATTTGAGCATTCTTAAAACCTGTGTCAGAAGTAAACTAAGTTTTTTCTAAGTTTCCTGTTGGAACTCTAAGAATTTACCTAAAAGGCTCCAAGACTTGCTTCTAGTTCTCCTGGCATGAAGACAAACTAAAAACAAAAAAGCTTCCACAATTGCTTCACATAACCCAGGAACTCTTCCCCAGAACTCCCAGAATAGATGGGAAGAGTTCAGTAGGAAAATCGCATGCAATTTATAAAGAGAAGGATTTGATTTTTAGTTGAAACTTTAAAAACCACAAGCAACATTTGTGCTGTCAAGTGAATGACAGTCACAAATAGAAAGTCTGACTTCAGCTGTCAGCAGGTTTTTCTCTGTAGCAAAGAATATTGAGTTCCAAAGGCATATCTGTCTTTTTTTTTTTTCCCCTGCCCTGTGTTAAAGAAAAGGTAGGTATCTTATCACAGTAACTGTTCTTCCTGTTAAACTCAATACCTTCTGAGGTGTCCTGTGCATCTCTTAGCTCATTATTGCTTTTATTAAGAAAATGTCCACATCTGACCTTCAGTGGCCTCCACTGTAACTACTTCCAAGTTAACTTGCCCACTGGTAGTGTCACCTTAAGGATAGCTATAGGTGAAAAGCTTCCAACAATCTTTTTCCTTATGTTGAGACTCTTGTCAAACTCTGCTCCATGCCCTCCAAGGTGTGTGTTCTGTGTGTGTGCCTCTGTTCAGGCAGGGCATGGAGAGCAGGAGGACAGTTCTGAACTTGGTAGTTCTTGCTGAACCCTGTCTGAAGCCTTCCTCCTGGTAAAGGTGGGTCCAACTTCAGGAATTCATGCTTTTGTTTGGAAATCACTGGGGCAAGTAAATCAAGTTAAACTGTACATATATTTTCCACCTGACATGCTTTCCTTCAGTTTGTTCAGCATTGATACAACTCTTCTTAGGGGCAGAGATGTGACCAACCTTTCAGTGCAATGATTAAGTGCAGTATGTCAGAGCAAAAGCTAAAGATGACTTTCACTTCTCTTTCCTTGTCTTCACCTTGCATGAAAGCATGAAGAATAGAAGCACTTATATTCAGGAAGTGCCAGAAGGCTGATGGTAGACATGATGAGGTCACCTCAGATTAAGAGGACAAAATAGGGCGTTATCTTTGGCTTGACTCTGGTTAGTATTTATTAGAAAGCAAACCTAGGGATTACCACAAACAACCGAAGCCAAGCATGTCAACTCTTTACTGGATGGCAGACTAATGTTCATGCATATCCATGTATCTCCTAAGGCAACCAATTAGGATCAAGTGAGAAGAGATAATATTGTTAAATCTCATGCCAATGTTCAGATGGGTAGAACCATACTTATCTGAAATTGCTTTAGTGGGACTTGCTAGTGGCTTTTGTTTCACTCGCATTGCTGTTGTAAAAATACAAGACTCTCTTGGCATCTGTTTTGTTGTGAAGTGATTGACTGACACCAGTGCTAGGCATTTTTTACACAAAGCATCTGAATGAAGTCACTACTAGATTCAACAAGATACTAACTGAAGACAGAACTTATAAATGCCGACACTGACAAAGCCTGCTTAGTTAATTCCCTGTACTAAATTGCAATCAGGCTTTGATGGCTCTGAATAGGGGAAACCTCTTAAAATAGGCAGAGGACAAGGTTTGAGGGAGAATTTCTTTCCCAAAGAGTAGGGAGTACTTTCTTCTCCCTCACTCCCCAGCTCTGTCCTTATTTTTGCTGATAAAGCAGTTGCTGGGTTGCAATATTGACTCTTTAACTGAAACTCTTGTCAAACTGCTGTTTGGCTTCTTATTCATCTTGAGTACTTGGCTTGGAGCTCCAGATCCCTGAAGTGAAGGGAAAGCACCAGGAAGTTTCCTGTTACTTTAAGCAGAGACATGCCTGTCCTAGGTATTTTCTAGGTAGGAAGCTGATGGTACCCAGTGTCATCTTGTTCTCGGGTAATGATGGTTAGAATGTACAGCTGGCTCTTTGGAATCTTTCTAGAGGTATTATAGGGCAACATCTATGTTAAATATAGTGCTGTATGCAGAGGCTGCTCAGCTTGAATAGTTGTAGTTGGATGTACTGCTTTCAGACAGTGAGCTTGACTTTGTAGGAAGCTTCCCTTTAATTGTGATTCCCTCTTAGGGAGAAGTCTTTGTGGAAACTGAATAAGACTATAAAGTCATCCCATTTTAAAACTGAAATGGCAGTGATTCAACAAGCACTACAAGCTACTAAAGAAGCAGTTGTGGAGGGCTGAATAAATAACTGGCAACTGTCTGTCTTAGCTGAAGCTTGGAATCCACCCTGGTAATTGCAATATAAGCTCTTAGGCTAGAAAAGAAAAACAAAAGGCAGATGTTTCTTTATCAGTCTGAAAGGCCAACAGTTCTCCTGGAAAGACAGAAGACCTCAGAATCTCTGACTTGGTGTCAGTCAACATGGCAAGATTAAACTGAACTGTAATTAATAATTTGCATTCACTTCATTCCCCGTTCATTCCCTTGGTTGACTTATTTGCTGGATTATTCATTTATGCCAGGGAAAGCTTCCTTTTAGATTTCTTTGTATTTCTTAGCTTGCACTTAAGCTACTTCTAGCACTTAAGTCACCTCTAACAACAAGCAAGATGGCACTAAGTTATCCACAGGACCAAATGGCATGGGCAGTTTTTAGCTGAAGTGTGGGGATGGTGCCTAGACTCTGTAAACTGGAAAGTTTTCTGCTTTTCTCCTTGCTGGTGTTGTTGGTTGACCTTGCCTAGCTGCCAGACCCCTCCTCACTTTTTCCCCTGCTCCAGCATGGGTCTTTCCCATGGGCTGCAATTTTCCAGAGAAAATCTGCTTTCCATAGAAAACCACGTGTTTTCTATGGGCTGCAGCTTCCTTCAGGAAATGCCTAACTGTTCTGGTGTGGCATCCTCTCCATGGGCTGCAGGGCAATACTTCCTCCACCATGGCCTCTTCTATGGGCTGCAAGGGAATCTCTGCTCTCGCATCTGGAGCACTTCCTTCTCTGACCTTGTTCCTGTTGCGGCTTCTCACACTTCCACCCCTCTCACGTGACACTTCAACTTTTCTTAAGTGTGTTTTCAGAGGCACTGCCATCTTGGCTGATGAGCTCACCATTGGTCTGCAGTGGGTATGTTGTGGAACCAGCTGTGTCTAGCACAGGGCAGCCCCTGACTTCTCATAGAGGCCACCTCTGCACCATGCTGTTACCAAAACCTTGCCATGTGAACCCAACACAGCTGGTCAGAGCAGGTTCTACACTGTTAAGTTTACAGGCTGAAGAAGCAATGCTGCCTTGGCCTGGAAAGCCTCCAGTGGAGTCAACAATGGATGTGCCTGTACTTCTGGAAGTACCACCAACATGGAGTTCACGTGTCAGTCAAACTGGTTGTGCCCTGAAGTCAACTGCTTCAACCCTTTTCAAGGCAGCATGGATGTTTTACAAGGGTTGCATATGGTTTTGCTGTGAAGGGTGCCAGTGCACCTGAACATGCTCCAAGAAGATGTAGTCTAATATATATTCTACTCTCTGTTCTTTATTTTTTTTCAAGATGTAGCCTCAAATTGGCTGAGTACTTTCAGGTTCTGTTCCCATATGAATGTAGATTTCAGTATTGATTATGCTAGTCTGTTTTTTGCATATGAGTGCCTCTACTTCCAGAGTACTGCAGTTCTATACTGATTGTGAACAGCTGCTTTGCAGGAGTATGTGTAACTTATGGGAAGTGAGTGACTTCCATAGTAAGGGAGGGGAAAGTCTGATCACCTTACTTGAAGTTCCTTGGGATTTTAGCTTCTACACACTAGAATCACAGAATCTTCATGGTTGGAAAGGACCTTTGAGATCATTGAGTCCAACCATACACACACAAAAAACCCCACCAACCTACAATCTCTGCCACTAGAGCATGCCCTGAAGTGCCAAATCTACATGTTTCTTAAATACCCCTAGTGTTGGTGACTCAACCACCTCCCTGGGCAGGCTGTTCCAGTGCCTGACCACTCTTCCAGTAAAGTAATTCTTCCTAATATCTAATCTAAACCTCCCCTGCTGCAACTTCAGACCATTTCCTCTGGTCCTGTCATTATTCACCTGGGAGAAGAGGCCAACACCCACCTCTCTCCAACCTCCTTTCAGGTAGTTGTAGAGGGCAATGAGGTCTCCCCTCAGCCTCCTCCAAGCTAAACATGCCCAGTTCCCTCAGCCTCTCCCCATATGACCTGGTCTCCAGACCCCTCACTACTGGTGTTTCAGATCATGGGGAACTGATGAAAATTCTCTGGCAGTGAGTTGGGTGGATAATGGGTGCTAAATCTCACAGGAATTCAAACACCTAGATGCTATTCATTTCTGTAAGTTCTGACTCCTTGAGGAGCTTCTAAAAATCTTGGTATGGCGCTTCAAGGCTGTCACAGCCAAACCCAGGGATTGGCTTTTCATCTTCCCCTTTTGGAAGGGGAAGAGAACACAGTTAATGATGGGAAGAAGCGCTATTACTGGTCCTGGTACTGAATAATTCTGAAAGATATTGTAGCTCCTGGGAAACTCACAGGAGCATCTATATAACATCTGGATCTGTTTTTCTGTCTCCTTGGGTGTGGACAAGCCCCCATGCTCTGATTCCCCGATGAAAGTGTTTGGCCCTTATCAGCAAAAAGCCTAGCTAGAGTTATGTCAGTGCTATCCAGTGAGGCATAGGATCATGATAAAACTTTACAACAGTTTTAATTTGTGACCAGTTCTCTTCTCTTAGAGTCCAAGTTGCAGGTGCTGAAACTTAACATGTAATAGTGCTAGTGTTCTGTACTTCATAGGGGAAAGGAATATGAAATACTTGAACAGAAGCGTCAGAGAAAAGCTAGTGCCCATTACTGAAGTTCACTACTTAAATATCCTATATGTCAAAGACCAAAACTTCATTTCTCTTATCTCTTAATTTTTTTTACTCTTGCTTGAGGCTAAAACCTTTCTCTGATAGTTGTCTCTAAATTCTGTGTTTTGCTGGACAGCAAGAAGTTACTAATTTTGGTCACAAACGGTCTCTAAGCAGGATAGAAATAAGCCTTCTTGAGTTTCCAGAATCTGCCAACTTCTCTAACATTTTCATCTGAGGGTTTAGGCCTTTACCAAATTGTTTCGCAAAGCCTCATGAGTGCTATGCCACTGCAGTAATTCACAAGCACTTACTGACCTTACACTTTAAAGCAGTAATAAAACTGTACTTCCTTTCTTGCATTGCTTGCTGCCTTTTGGCAGGATTTTGTGAAAAGTACAAGCTTTAAGTGAAATAAAGCAATCTATGAAAAAATAAAATAAAAAAAAAAATGGTCTGCCCTAGCTGTAGAAGCACCACTGTTTGAGTTAAGGTTGTTGGCAATTAAGGGCAGCAGACAACAAGCTTACTCCTGAGCTGTTTCCAGTCTGTTTTTCAATGCATAAACATCCCCATAAACAACAGCACAAACTTATGCTGCCTCTGTACTGTTGGTTTGTGTCTCCAAGCTCATGTCTGGGTGTGTTTTCTGATCCCTTGCAATGTGTTGGACTTGTTGCTTTGGCCTGCTGTGAGCTACAGCCAGACAACTGACTCTTCTGGCAGGACTGACGCTTAAATTTTGCCTGCCAGTTGAATGGCTGGAGCTGGAGTTAATCACTTGCCTTGGTGGTCAAGTCTGGATGAAGGACAGCTACTGAAGGCAGTCTAGACAGCTCTGACCTCCTGGTTGAAGCACTGACAGATCTTGGAAGTTGAGCAGCTTTTAGACTACAGGAGCTCTCATCATGATACTGCAGTTCCTGATAGCCTGTCTTTGCTGGCTGTAGGCATGGACCATACTGAAAATGGGCTCTTTCTGTTGCTACTTACTCGTCAGTTCTAGCTATCAGGCAATTAAGACACTTGGAAGTGCTTCAGCTGTTTGTTTCATCCAACATACTAGTGAATTGAGTAAGGTTAACTTTTTTGAAATAGCTTCTAGAAGCACAGTAATTAAAAAAAAAAAAAAGAAAATCCCTGTCTGCTTTGCAACTGTTATCTTCTGCAGCCTGGACACTTGGCTCATGTTGACAGTTGGTGCATCTCCTGTTTCAGAATCCCAGCTTCTTACCTGCTCTCAAAATGCTAGTTTATTACCTCTTCTCATCACCCGTAGTTAGACTGCTTGCACATCACTGGATTAGAGATGTTGATTCAGCAATGGTACTTAGTATTTAGTATTAAGCAAGAGGCAATAGCGTGACTTGTGAACAAAATTGTGCAGTAAATCCTAGAGTTGTACTTAGGAGCCCCAGGCAAAGTCTGAAAGTGCTCGTAATGAACTTTAATGCTGTCCCATTATATAACTCCTGTGAAAAAAGGAGTTACAGCACTGAGTCTCTGCTACAAGTTAAACTCTAAAGATAAAACACTGCGTTCCTTTCTTGTAGAGTACACTTGGGAGCTATGCTAACTTACAGTTATGCTTCCTACCCTCAGTTCAGAGTAACAAGTCTTTTTCCGCCCCCGCCCCACCCCCCGCGTTCATAATGCAAAGTTCTTCATTCTGTCTCTTTAGCAAAAGCAGAGCTTCTGCATACTCACCATGAGTTGTGATAGCTGAGAATAGGACAAAATGTTAATGTCTACTAAAAAAAAATACAATAGACCTCTGCTCCACTCAAGTTTGTGTTAAGAGTTGCAGTGTTCTGGTATGATGTTCCGGCCAAGTTTAAGAGCAGTCTTACATGCATGAGGAGTAACTTCACTTCCAAGGAAGTGATGGGAGACCTCATCACTCTGTACAACTACTTGAAAGGACACTGCAGAAAGGCTGGTGCTGGTCTCTTCTCACAGGTAATTAGTGATAGAACAAGAGGGAATGGCTTCAAGCTGCAGCAGGGTAGGTTTAGACTGGACATTAGGAAAAAATTCTTCACAGAAAGAGTGGTCAGACACTGGAATAGGCTGCCCAGGGAGGTGGTGGAGTCACCATCCCTGAATGTGTTTAAGAGTCGTTTAGATGTGGTGTTAAGGGATATGGTGTAGGGGAGAACTTTGTAGAGTGGGGTTGATGGTTGGACTCGATGATCCCAAGGGTCTTTTCCAACCTAAATGATTCTATGATTCTAAGACAAACTACTTCTTCAGCGTTTTAAAGTTAGAGTAGGCTAAGGCTCTGCATAAAGTTTGTCGAATAGGGAGGATTTATCCCCCCACCTTAATAGGGTCTATCTCTCAAAGCAATAGTGGATTATTTCTTTGCTTATATGAAATGAGGCAGACCAGTTCAATGTGATAATAGTTAAGGGTGTCTTGACTAACTTCATGTGAATGCAAATCTCTCTGCTTTTAACACAGGAACACTTTGCTGGTGTCCTGTGCTGGCAGAGCTTTCTACCTATACTACAACTAGTGTAGGTATAATTGAACACCAGAATTGTCTGGGCTTACTTTAAACATGCATATTGGCTATCTACAAGAACTTATCTGTTAAAAGAAAACTATACATATCTCCAGCAGAGATCTGGGGTAACTTGTGTGCCACAACCTTGACATTTATAATTAGTTTTGTCTTGCCACTTGTCTGGAAGCTTTCCCTGCATACCTGGTATAGTGGTGGGGGGTAGATCCAAATTGTTTACATGTACTTTTGAATTCTGCAAGGCCAACAACTGTAGAAGACATGACCATGATCTGATAAGAGCATTGTCCGGACTTCATGGTGCTGGATGGATGATCTGGAGATGCTCTAAACTCACATACTTTATCATGTTGTACTCCTACTTACTGAACTGCACAAGGGCAAGATGCAACCCCCAGAATAATGTGGTTGTATCACACTGGTTATGACACTGATGTGTGATGCCCTGGGCAAGCTGGTTTCAAACTGGATGCGGAGAAGCACTTAAGGGGATGATGTGGCTCCTCAGAACCTGGAAGAGTTATTTGCAGTGCACTAGAAACTGAATTATCAAGAGGTTTTTGTGGGTGGGTTTGGCCATATGTATACCCTGAAAGGTCTTTGTCTTAATAGGGAAGGAAACTCTGAGCCCTCAGGTATGGGTGTGATGAACTAGATTTAGCCTAGCTAGGGCACACTATTATTTTGGGCTTTTAACATCTACATTCTCTTTGCTATTAAGTCCCTTGGTCAACCTGTGCAAGGTTCTTGACAGCTGATTTTTATTCTCCATTGTCAAACGTCTAAGTACTTGCTTGAAATAGAACAGTGGGATTATTCAGCTGAGTGCAGGGCTTCTCTGCTCATCTGTTGCTTGTTAAATCAGAATGCAGGATTGTCAGTTGCCTTCAGTTCTCCTTGTTTAGGTTTGCAGCATGTGAAAGTGAAAATCTGTCATGGGTGTATGTAAACACAGTTTGTTAAAGCATTCACTCTGCAACTGTGAACAAGGCACTTGATGGGAATGAGGAAAGTAGGTCTGGAATGTGTAGCAATGTTGAACTTAGCCTAGAAGGGAAGAAGACAGTATTGCTGTCTGCAGATGGGGCAGAGAGTGCTCAGAAATCCTTTCTGCCTTCCAAATTATCAAAAAATTGAAAGGAGATGGCAATGTAAACAGTGGTGTACCAGGGTAGGAAGATACAGGTTGACATGATTTGTGGCTTGATGAGGTGAATTTGCTGATGTAAGCTAAAGGCTCAAATCTTGCATTAAGGCAGTTACTATAACCATAGGATGTCTTTCATGTGGTTCTAGGCATGAGCATCTAAGTGGTGATGCGATCCCTTTGGACAGAGGACTTTGAGTAGAGAAAGCCAGTATCAAAGTCTCTGACTCCCCTAAAGCATAGGGCAAGGCCTGTCTCTTACACTGAGTCCTATTTTCAGAGTAAATTTCAATGCCCTCTAGTGGCTTTAACTCCCCAGGGAGTGGCTGGCTTGTTATCTACAGCACCAGCCTGGGGTGTTTTGCTCAGCAGGAAGAGGTAGTTGGAGGTGTGTGTTCTGGGGACACAGCTATGCTGTAACTGTACGAGGAAGAACAATGGAAAAGATCCAGGAAATACTTCCCAACTTGAATTATTATGGAATGACAGGCATTCCAGAAGTGAGATCTAGGGGTACATTTGCCTTTTTAGGCTGGAAATAAACTTTCTCTGAGGTGCCCCCTGCAGAAGAGTTTCAGCATTCCCTTCTGTAAAAGCCTGGGTTTTAAGAAAAGAATCAGATACTCGGAACGCTAAAATGGGAAGCTAGCCAACTTTCCAAGTTGCACAGTGCAGAACCACAACAGCTTTTACCTCACACCACATAGATAAAATGCACAGTGCTTTACCTACAGTCCAAGAGCCATGGAAGGCTGTACAGGCTTGGGGACTCAGAGCAGTTGGAGGTCTGGTATGGTCAAATCAGCTACAGGTGTGAGCTCTTAACAGTTAGGTTAATCTCCTAAAATAACTGCTTAGCTTTAAATGCTGTTGCCTAACACTGTTTCTTGTTCTTTTGAGGAGTAAAACCTGGGATGTTCAGTGTTTGTATGGCTATAGAAGGTAAAAAGGTGTTTGGTGGCATAATTGGCTGTCTGCACTTGCTTACTACCAAGAAGGAAAACTGGAATATGCCTTAAGGAGTTTTCAAGATCAAAACTGTTTGCAAGACTCTTGCCTTTAAATCTGATCTTTAAATTTACTGTGGCTTCTAATAATGATGTAGCAGTTCAACTTTCATTCAGTATGTTGTTGGTGAAAGTTAATTAGATGCCTTAATTCCACTTGAATAGTCTGCCTGACCAATGATATAATTAATTGGCTGTTTGTGCCATTTGGAGGTGTATGCATTGGTGTGCAGCATACTGATAAGGTGTCTTAGAGATGGCTTTCTTGCGTGCTTAGCATAAAGTGCTTTGAACTGGAAATTGAGCAATTACTTCTGGAAGCAACTAATAAAAGCAGTGGAAGTTGTAGTTAGTAGGTTGTACTGAATGAACAAAGATCAGGCCATGCATCTGGCTTTTGAAGACTTAGTCTCATCTGAGTGTGCTTGTGGATTGGAGAATCTCTGTTCTGGTAATTTGCTCAGGTTGTATTTTAAGTTAGAGGACTCCTACATAGCTTCAACATGGTAAAAAATTAGCCTAAAATGCAGTAAGACTTGTCTTTTCTCTTTAGATTGTGTTCTTTGAAGTGGCGCTCCCCCAGTGTGTTAAGGCTTTGCCCCAAGAATTGAAGGATTTCGTTTCACTAGGCTTAGGATCTTGAGTAACTCTTCAATGAAGTAAGTCACAGGCTTGGTAAGAACTTTGTTTTAAGGCTGCCTTGTCCTAAACTAATACAGTGGGTGTATAGCTGCCAAAATACTTGCCTGATCCTCCTTTTTTCAGTTCAGTGGTTTGTTTTCTTCAGTAGGAAGAGAATAAAGCTTCTGAAGAAACTCAGTGCAGTGTCTATTTTCCCCATCATGCCTACTGCAGCTTCATATTTCCTTGTTCTAAAGTATCTGAAGTTACCTTGCCATGTAGTACTTCTGCACAGACATGGCTAGATGTCTGAGGGGTTGAGCAGATGCTGACTGCTGCTTCAGTCTGTACAATGTGGACTCGTCCAAATAAGAAATAGGTAAAGATAGAAACTTGTCAGGCTTCTGCTCCCTTAGAAATCGAATCATTACTTAGCAGGTGATGAAATCCTTTAAGGCTCACAGCCACTGTTTTGGCAGATCTGTACTCAAATAATTGAATTGTACTTTTCAGCTTCTGGTTTTATCATGGATACTACACTTGATTATGGTTGAGTTGCTGAGTTTATCCAGTCAATCCTGTTTGATACTGAACTTAGTGGACATTGCTGTACTGGATAGGGAGGAGCAATACTGAGATGGCAAAATAGTTGCTAAAGTTGGCATGCAACTTCTGTAGCCTCTTTGAGCAGCTGGCTTGGGTGCATCTGCCAAAGCCTATAGCTGTTGGTCTCCCACAAAGGTACATGCCTTAGATCTGATATTTTTAACTCAGAGCTTGTCAGCACCTGAGTGGGTTTCTCTGTGGAAGGGAATGATGTTAACAGCAGTCCTACTTGATCTTCTCCTCATATTAGTGTACTAAGCTGGATTGTCAGCAGTGTGTATATTCTACCACAAATTTGCTGAGTGGGAACAGTCCAAAGGAATTGCCCTGGAAGTTTTCAGGAAGAATCTACACAAGCTGTGAGTTGCCCTGAGAATTAAATGGCACATCAAATTGGCTACTTTTTCTGGCTCCTTTCTCGTCTGCCCCTAGTAAATTAAGAATTTGAAGGCAAAGGGTCTTTGCCTTTTTACATCTCCTGCTACATTCCCTGTTTTGGGGTGCCTTACCCTTTTCCTGTTCGTAGTTAGGTGGATGAGTGATTATTTTTTTTTGTTTACAGAAGAGCTGCCATGTGTTTCTAGATTTCAGCTAAGAGGAAGTGCCAGCACTGGAATAGAAAACAAACTCATCCTTCATTGCCTCTTCCAATGCTTTCTATCCCACAGGCCAGTTAGGTGATGGGAAGGGACAGTGCCTGGACCTCCTATGTTGTGCTAACCTCTGAGGGCACAGGGTACTCCTTTGAGATCCTAAATGGTACTTGGCTCTGCTGTAGTTGGTTTGGGGCCATGTTTACACTTAGCTTGCCCCAAAGGTGGGGAAAGGGAAGGGAGGAATGTCAAGTATCTTCAACTTGCCACAGGATGTGATTAGGCAACTTAAGAGGATTTTCAAGTCTTTCAAACAACGAGTAAACATGTCAAATGTGATGGAAAGCTCCAGAGTCTTATATGGAGAATCTAAGTCTCTCTGTCAAACTTGTAACATCAGGCTAGCGTTGAATTTCTACTCTGTTTTGACCCCACTCCTTTGAGGCAGAAGGTACCAGCTGTTGTGGGAGGGGGAGCAGGCCTTCACAGGCCAATAAGGGAATAACTTCCCCTTTGCTATTAAGAGTTAGTATCTTATGGGTTTGGGTAAGCTACAAATGAAGTTATAACTTAGTTTTATAAGAAAAACTGTGGCCTGTTACTCTTACAATTGCATGGGTCTGAGTTTCGAATTCCACTTAACTCTTGGGCTTAGATCAGTGTATGTGTAACTTCTTTAAAAGCCCAAACAAGTCAAGTAACTCCACAATAAACACGCCATGTATTCACTCAACTGGACCGACTCTCTCTTTTGTACTACCTTTTCCATATTTCTACCTAACCTTTCCTTGACAGGTGAAAAATCTCTGACAATGCATGGTAGTGTTCTGTCTTCTCCCCAGTGCAATACTCATGCAACAGTATAAAAGAACAGTGATAGGTTCTTGCTTAACTCTTTACTATTGAAGGGTATTTGCTGTACTGGTTAGGTTAAAGCGGTAGCACTGCTACATTCACTTCTGCCCAATGTTATTCATCCATTTCCTATGTTAGATAGCCAGGCTGCATCAGCAAGCACTTCCCTATAGTTCAAACACTACATGTAAGTGAAGCCTGTGTCTCCTTCACAGCTGTAATTGCTCAGAGGTAAGAGTAAAGAGCTCTGAGGCGTAAGGAGTTAACTGCATACTGCATCTGACCACAGTGATGCATTATTGTACTCTTTTCTTGGATGTACTTTTGGTGAGTAACTATGAACGTGAGGGAGGCTGGGTGAGAATAGCTTTCCAGGCATTAAATGCCTGGAGAATGGTGGTAGCTTGTGCTCTCTTTTATCTTTTCTACTGGCTTGTTTTGTGAACTTGAGTGAGTTGCCATCTCTAAAGCTTTTCACCTAGAGCGGGATAATGCCTGCCTTAGAGGTATGTGGCAGAGCCTTTTTCCTAGTAAATATGCTGTAGTCCACAGATAAAAGAAGTCTTAGAAGTGCAAAACCTCTGAAGCTACCCAGCATGCTTATAATATATCCCTATTAAACAGCTGTTTGGCAATGTCTAATGCAATTTCCAGTTAATGAGGGATGTTTTCAGGCCCTG
The DNA here is from genome assembly GCF_964199755.1 of Larus michahellis. Taxonomy (NCBI): domain Eukaryota; kingdom Metazoa; phylum Chordata; class Aves; order Charadriiformes; family Laridae; genus Larus; species Larus michahellis. The sequence continues at coordinate 53,240,880 of NC_133899.1, read as the reverse complement.
CCAAGAGAACAGGTGATGTTTTAAACTGATATTTTTAATAAGTCTTCTTTATTTCAGAAGAGGCAGCCAAGTATGTATCCTGTTGCGTTTGATGGGATCCTGGCCATTCTTGTTCTTAAACAGGACTCCAAATTATTCTTCTTCATGTGTTGCACAGCACCTAAAAGAATCCCTGCCTTAAAGCTCAAACGAGAGCCAAGAATGTCTGGGGTGCTTTTGTATCTGTATTGGTTTGGGAACTGGAGAGAAGAAACTCTTCTGATATCATTCCTGCAGTCTGGTAAAACTTTAAATAAGGTGGACTATAATTATGTCGTCACTTAAATTTAAGAGCAAGAATGTGCTCAATAAGAAAAACTCTTCCTCAAAACAGTTCCTTGTCACTCCTGTGGCAAGTGTTCATCTCATGCTTTTTAATAAATCTGAAAAAGGGGTGAGGGGAGTAGAGGGGTGTCAGGCCCATTTCATTTAGGATAAAGGTCGGCTTGGAGTTTAAGGAACTTGATGAAGATGCTCATGTAAGTAAGCATGCTCCTTTGCCTGTAATTCAGGGAGCAAATAAGGATTTTGGACGTGACAGGCTGGAAACACATGGTGGGGGGTGAAGGCCAGTGTCTGGGAGAAAACTGGGGGAGTAGTATGGCAGTGAAGCCACTGGCCAATAGGAAATGGAGAAGGGCTTGAGGGTGGGGAGAATGAGGAGGGGAGCATGTCTGCTGCATAAGGCTTTGCCTGCAGGCAGTCTCACCCTGGTGCCTTGGGGCTGGTTTGCAGCCTCTGAAATAACAATGCCTTGGGATGGAAATGTGGACGTGTCCTTCCCCTTTGCTTCTGGGGTACTGGAGCTGTTACTCACAACACCATTTCCACTGCATCTGTATACAGCAATGCTCAGAGGTACTGATTACTCAAGGGGCAAGCTAATGTGGTAGAACTTGCCCTTCCCCTCAACGCTATGCTCCTGCACCCCCAAGCAAAGAGTAGGCTTGCTGAGTGGCAAAAGATTACTCGGCTGTCTTGGAGGCTGGATGCAGTCTGTAGGCTACCAGCTGAAGAGTCCTGCCAAGTCATGTAGGAATGCCTGAGATGGCAGTAGTCTCTCACTATTTTCTGTAATCCTCAGTTATTTTAGGCTGCGTATTTATAGGCATTAAGTGTCTGAAACAGAATTCATGCTAATTGCTGTATTGGTTTGTTTCAGAAGCATATGATTGCTGTGTAAGAGTTCTTATGGAGGGGGAGGGAGGTAAGAGGTAGAAGAGTGATAATATCTATGAGCTGCCTTGGCACTAGATGTGCTGTCCTTACTGCTTCTAAAACATCTCAGAAGGAAAAAGGCTTATTCTTGGCATTGTTTCCTCTTTATTGTAAAGTGCAAGGAGCTAAATCTTACAGAAGATTGTGGACAAGACACTTGGACTGAAAGACTCAAGCAGATAGAGATCATTCCTGATAAACCATATTTGGGTTGGCTAGAGATGAGAGTAATTAAAACAACCTTTGTGATGGACATTGTTTTGAAACCCTCATATAGTCTTAGGAAAGATCTTCACAGTTAAATATTCTGTGACTTTTGTACTGGGCTTTCATTTGACCCTTCCCTTTGTCATTCTGCCTGCTGTCCTTTAAAGTCTGTCAGTATCTTTCCTGATGCTCAGTTTTTTTGTTGCAAGTTTTCTTTGCAGGTATCATGCTTTTTCCTTAAATGCTGAGGTGAATCTCCTTGCTGATGCTTAGCCTCTGAGGATAAGCATACCAAGCTGGCGCCACATATTATCACCATGTAAAACAGTTCTTAAGATGGTCAAAAAAGCTACAGGATTTCTCTTGTATTCCGGATTTATTACCAATATCACTTCATTAAGGCTAAATAATTTACCTTTCTCGGGGAATATCACTCTTGCCCTTCTTGACAAGGGGAACTTAAGCTTGGTAAGCTGAAGAGGTCAGTGTACTTGAGAATCCCAGTTCCTCTGGTTAGGACACACATATTCTTCCAGCACTTGAAGGCAGTGCAGATTGTTTAGTGTGTGGGGAGGAAGTCTAGAGGTCAGTGAATGGTTTTCCTAATGATGACCAGAAGAGTAAGTCCGCCCACAAGCAAGCTGTTGGAAAAACCTTAAACTGATTACTTTGTTAAGTTTTCTTGTTGCTGTGACTTCTTATGGGAATTACTTTCCATGCAACTACCTACTGTTTTCTGACTACTGGTTTAATTCTTTCATATCTGACTCCACAAAAATTGAAAGTAACTTCTGTATTTGGATAAACATCCTTTGCATGTGTGGACATTGCTTAAGGGTAATACAAATATGTGGCTCGGTAGTCAGAACATCTGTGAAGAAAGTTGTTGTAGGAGCTTACGATCAATTGCTTATTAGTTGTCTTGAAGCAGACCTTTAGTGATGCTTCTGCAGTGCAAGTGTGGTATATATTTGTGTTGGGACAGGTTGCTTGTGGCTCTTGCATCCTGTATTCCAGTTAGCGAAACTAGACTGTGTAAGTGGGAAAAGCAGTGTGTTCAGGATTGTGGTACTGCTGCTTTTGGTGGGCTGGTTCTGATCAAAGGGGTGGGGGAAGTCTCTTACTCTTGGTGCTTATGGGGAGAAGGATGACTGGTGTAAGCCTAAAAGTGACAAATTTTATCTGAAAATACAGTTGTGCTGGGGGAATGATTTTAAGTAGAAAATGGAGTGAGGTGCAATCCATCCTGGTATAATAGCCTTTGGGTAGCTGTTTTTATGGATATTGACTCCCTTTTTTGGGGCATCCTGGCTAACAAGTACTGAGATGAAAATAAGCAGTTCCCGTATCATCTAGTTGTGAATCTATTGTGTGGCACCACCAGCAGGAGTAGAGCTACTCCAAACCAGTAAGAGTCTCTCTCTTCCTGAACCGTTTAGTACTATGTGGGAAGAATTTTACCTGAAAGTAATGTTTGTCATGGGCTGCTTCTGCTGTTAAATATGATTTCTGATGAAGCAGAAAAAAGATGAGGGGGAAAAATAGGATTAAATAGTAAGAGTGACCTGGTGGTTACTGTGTACCTAGCGCATTTGACCGATGAATTTGGGTTAATTGCTACCTGTTGAACAGTATGGTCTGGCCTGTAAAATGCTGCAAAGGCTAGCTGCTGATTTATGTGTCCTTATGTAAAAGCAGTCTCCTGGTTTTCAGCTAAGAAGGAGTCTTTTAGATCCTTTTCCTTGCAGGGTGCAGTTCTGCAGAAGGTACACTACTGCCTCTTTGAGTTGACATAAGTACTGGACAAGAGCTTTTCTGCACAGAAATATTAAAATCAGAGCTGCTATCACTTCACAGAAACTTTAGGTCCTTGAATTTTCATGGGAAGGCAACATGAGACAATCATCTAGCAAAAATGTCATCTTTAAATCCACTTCGGGGATACGAACATGGAGAATGATGAAATAAGCAGGGATATAAATCTGTGTATTGGAGCCAAATACTGCTGTCACCCTCTTTGCGTGCAAACTTCAGAACTTCACTCCCTTAAACCTGCTTCACAGGTGTTCAAAATCTGGCTCTGGTTTTACCTAATGACACTTTCCCTCCCTTCTACCTTGGGATTAATGATGACTAAAGTACCCTGCAAACTTTTCTGAGAAGTTTGTGTTGGTCTCTGCTTACAAATGAGGAAATTCCAGTGGTGGGGGGAGAGGTAAGAAGGAAGTTCCTTGGCAGAAACTTCACACCCAGACTTGGGAATTGCAATGAGTCCTAGTCCTGCGTGAGCCCTAACATACCTGTGCTCTTAGCAGGCTCTGGGTACCCAGGGGGAAGGTAGCTGAATCCAGAGATGGTTCCTCTGCAGGACACCTTAGTATTGTTTTCAGATGGTTTGTGTTTTCTTAAGGGTAATTTGAGTTTGCATAGTTTGTGTTTTTTTACTCTTTTCCACTCCGCTTTATTTATTGGGTAACACTAATGCTTTCTTGGCACTGTCTTGATACCCAAGTGTAACTGTAGTATGGTGCTTCTAAAAGATCTTTGCAAGAAACTGAGCTACTGCTTCTCTGCCGCGTGGCCCACAACTATGTGATATCCAGGGACGTGTTAGCAAGAGGAAACTAGGCTACACTTATCTTGCTCTGTCACTGAAAATTAATAGGAATAAAATTTGCTTTCAAGATTTAAAATTTATCATCTGACTTGATGGGTCAAACACAGGGCAACACTGAACTGGCTTACTTCTCTGTAGTCTGTAGTCATACGTCCTTTGAAAACAAAGGAATATGCTGCTACTTGAGCTGTAACCAGTAACAGAGGATTTGGTATTGAAATACCATCCAGTGATAGAGCTGGATTACTGAGTATAATTAGGGTTTTTGAGGGTCTGGTTAATAACTTCCTCTTCCTACTTGAATTCTGAGTGAGAAATTGGCTAATGAAGTTGTATGGGTTTTTAACTGCTACTGGGGAGAGAGAAAAGGTCCAGGAAGCTGGACAAGTTGAGAATGGGAGGGAAGAGTTGGAACAGTAATGAGATGGGAGTGAACCAGCAGCCTGGCATGTGAATAAACCTGGGAAGAAGATGCCTGGTGCATGAGTTGGTAACAATATTTGTCTATGTAAGATGTTAACATAATTGCTAAAGGAAAAAAGTATTTCAAAGTCCATTATAGGAGTGGTCTTTCTGTGTGCAAGAGCTGGCAAACCTCAGCTGGGAGGAGCAGAGATGACTCTTCTTTGCTTTAATGTTTTCTCAAAGGTTTCAGTATTTTCCAAGTACATACTGGAAGAGAGCTGATTAAATGTGTAGGATCTCTCTGAATCTTAAAAGGATTGGAATTAAATAGGAGCAAAGACAAAGAGTGAGCAAGTAAGAGTGAGAAACTGGATGTCTGCTTACGAGGAGACTTGACTGAAGAAATGTGTGGAGCAGACAGTCATGGCAAAATCAGGACTGATAAGGATAAGCAAGCTGACTCAGACAGAATTAGGCTGGAATTTTTACTGGTGGCCATATCTTTAATTTTCAAAGGTCTGTGAAATCTTACAACTAGGGCAGGTACACAGCCATTTGTCACGCACCTACAAAACCAATTTTAATGTGACTGTCAGCCCAATTTCTTAAATCAAAACAGATATTTCCTCTTGAGTTACAGCTGACCTAAACTGATTTAGCATCTGCCTGGAGTCCAATCAAACAACATAAAATCATTTTTGTCTAACTCTTCCCTTCCTATTTGTAAGGCTGAATTTCCCTATATTTCTTAAACTTGATTCCCCCTTGAACTACCGCTTGCCTCCTGGTATGGACCAAAAAGCTTGTAAGAAGCGTGATGATACATGATTCAGCATGACAAAAACTTTTTTTTTTTTTTTTAGATGAAACTAAGACTTCTCAATGTTTGCTAAGACAGCTAGTGCCTGGGATAACTTTTCAGCTTGAAGAGGTTGCTGAGCTCAGGGGAGGGGAGAGGAGAGGAGAAGGGTCTTTTGCTCCAGAGCAGGCTCCTCCTCAACCTGAAGCTCACTGAGAGCTGGTTGCCCTGGATGCTGTCACCACTTGTCTTGCTAACATTTAGATAGCACTGAGCTGCTTTTTTGGGGGTGGATGCCAACCACCACAGTCTAGGCTTTCATTGTTGCTATCTATCTACCTATTTCTTACATTTGAGCAGGGTGAGGGAGTGCAATTTGCTAGTGTCTTGTTCGATGAGAAGAAATGCATGCTGCAATTCCTACATGGGTGGCTGCAGGTGGATGGGGAGCAGTGATTACTGATAGTTCATCTCCCTTGTTCCCTGCCAATGCATTAGCTTGCCTGCTATCCCCTCAAGCAATATAGTGTCAGATGAGCAGTAAGCAGCCTACCCTTCAGTTGCCCTATTCGATGATAAAGCAAGTCCTGCTTCTTTCTGATATGTTCTACTGGTGCCACTTTTTCCTGGGCTCATCTTCTTACAGGCCATAGTCCAGGCTGCTGGGAAGGTGAGCAATATCCTCCAATGAAAAGAGGAACCTCGATCACTGGGGACAGAAAAGCAAATTCCTTCAGATGAGATCAGGCCCAGTAGACTCTTACGCTATAGGAGGTATGAAGAAAGAAAACTGCTTAACCCTGTGCAGAAGCTTGCTGTGTTCTTCCAAATGTGGTGGTGATGGTACGAGTACTACTTACTCTTCATAGTCTGAAGCAGTCACAAAAAAACTGTATGTAGAAGCTGGTATCACAGCCTGCTTTAAGTCTGTCAACTAAAAATGTCAGTTTGGTCTTTGTCCACTGTGAGAAGTCTGACCAGTGAGCCTGAGTATGTGTTTGTACTGAGGCCAGGTCTTAGACCAGACGGAAAGAGATCCAGAAAATCTGAGGAATCCAGATAAAGCCACAGCTGTTTTGCCACAGCTTTCTCAATAACATGCCCTGAAAAGGAAGATGAGAGACTGCAGTAATCTTGCCAATTATCTGTGTCAAAGATTTATTGTGCAAAGGTCTCATATTTGCTTATATTAAGACTGATACCCTGTTCCCTTCAGGGAGGTAGACAGCAAAAATAGAGCAATATGTATGTTAGATTTTTTTTTTTAGCTTCCACTAGAGAGACACATACAAATTGAGCACAAAGTTAGCTGAGCACTTCCAGAATCCCAGTGATTGCAATTGGAGGAAAGGTAACCTGGGGAGTGCTGTGTGAATTTGGGCTAGAGGTGGCTATTTGTGCGGAAAGCTGTCAGTCCCGGACTGAACGGCTCATGTACAAAGATATCCCACTGGCTTGGATGGCTTTTAACTGCAAGGGTCTTGGTGACAATGAACTTAGCATGTTTAAGGTGAAATACTGTAGAACTAGAAAGGCTCTAAAACTTAATTCCACAGAAAATAGGGAAAGCATGTTCTGCCTCTAGCAACAAGGAATCAGCATGAGTATTCTGCAGGTCCTAACCGAAAATGTGAAAAATAATTCAGCGTAGCTGGAAATCACCCTTACTGCAAGTTGAAAGGGCACAGTAAAATAAACAGTTCTATAGCACAAAATGTTGTGAAAAAGCTGTCAACCTGAGAGAGTGAACAGCCTGTATGAAGATCAGTCACTAACATTTTTCTGCTTGGATGTGGGGATTAAGTCTATGTATAACATGGTGGGAGGAAGGGAGGTGCTTTGATATGAAAGAAATTTTATATCTTGCTGCAGAAACTCATACCAACAATCTGGGGCAGCATCAAGATTACTTGTAAATGTTTCTTCTTTCGAAGTCACCCCTGTCCATGATTCCCCTTTTACATATTAAAAAGTGCAGACCCCATAGCAGCAACCCTGACAGCTTAGTCATATTCCCCCTCACTACAGGAAAGACATTGAGGTGCCGAAGGATGTCCGAAAAGCAATGAAGCTGGTGAAGGGTCTGGAGAACAAGTCTTATGAGGAGCAGCAGCTGAAGGAACTGGGGTTGTTTAGCCTGGAGAAAAGGAAGCTCAGGCGAGACCTTGTCACTTTCTGCAACTACCTGAAGGGAGGTTTTAATGAGGTGGGGGTCGGTCTCTTTTCCCAAGTACCAAGTGATAGGACAAGAGGAAACGGCCTTAAGTTGCACCAGGGGAGGTTTAGATTGGATATTAGGAAAAGTTTCTTCACTGAAAGGGTTGTCAAGCATTGGAACAGGCTGTCCAGGGAACTGGTTGAGTTGCCATCCCTGGAGGTATTTAAAAAATGTGGAGACGTGGCCCTTAGGGACATGGTTTAGTGGTAGACTTGGTAGTGCTAGTTTAATGGTTGGACTTGATCTTAAGAGTCTTTTCCAAACGAAATGATTCTATGATTCCTCTTAGATCTCAGCAGGAGGGCTTCTGCTGGGAACACCATACGACCATGGCTGTCACTTCACTATGGAAAATACTCCTGACCCGTGTAAACAGATTTTCATGCTAAAACAGATTTTACTGCTAGTGTAATAGTAATATTGCTGGGTAGTTCAGCAGTAGTGATAAAATGCAACATCTTACTCCCAAGCTATTGGAAGGCATGTGAACTCTACTTGAATAAGCTAGAAAACCTTGCACACAAACAACTTCCTAGGTTGAAGTGGTGTTGCCTAGTTTGATTCTGCACTAAATGGCAGTGCTGTAGTGATGCTTGACCTGTTTTTTTTTTTTTTTTTTTTTTCCTTTGAAGTTCAGTAATCAGCAGCTAGGTTACTGCTGCAACTTTGAAGAAAGACAAGAGTAAATACTATAGTATTCTGCAGACAGGATACTATAAAGGAATCCTGTCTGCAGAAATTAGAAAATGTGTTTACTCTTCAGTGTATACAGTAACACTTTTCTGAATGTTGTCTGTTGCTGACAGTAGTTGATGGCACTGAAGCTAACCATGGTGCAGCTAACAAGGATCTTTCATTCTTGCTTAGCAGGAGCATTTTATCTTGGAAAAGCTACAGAGAGATAGTTCCAACTGCTGAATGGTTTGGATTGGAAGGGTTGTCTAGTCTAGAGGTCATCTAGTGACCCCCTCCTGAAATGACCAGGGACATGTTCAACCAGATCAGGTCGCTCAGAGCCCTGTCCAGCCTGACCTTGAATGTTTCCAGGGATGAGACACTTACCACCTCTTTGGGCAACCTGTTCCAGTGTTTCACCACCCTCATTGTAAAAAATGTCATCCTTATATCTAGTCTAAATCTTCACTCTTTTAGTTTAAAGCCATTACCCCTTCTCCTATTGCAACAGACGTTGCTAGAAAGTGTCGCCATCTTTCCTGTAGGCCCCCTTTAAGTACTGAAAGGCTGCAATAAGGTCTTCCCAGAGCCATTTCTTCAGATTGAACCACCTCAGCTCTCTCAGCCTGTCCTCATGTATCTTGTCTGTTTTGGAAAGCTTTTTATTGTATGTTTAGATAGTCATATTAAGTGACTTTTTGAGGTGGAAGCAGGGAGTCAAGAGTTAGTTTCATACCAGCAGAACTGAAGGTCGTATCCTGAGCCTTCTGTGCACAGCAGGTTCTTCCATTTGTGATCCAGAAAGACTTTAGCAGTGTGAAAAGCTGCTCTGCTACTGCCTGTGCTGTCCCAGAAAGCTCTAACTGCCTGACAGTCCGAGAAAGCATTGTCCAACACTTAATTCATACAAAGGGCTAAACCCTGTGGGTGGTTACCCCTACTAAAATGAGGGAAGCATTTGGTTTAAATGTAAGTAGAAAGATAAGAATTATTGTAAACACCATCAAATACAATGCAAACAGAACTGCAGAACAAAGCAATGAAACAATAACTCTTTCCCTTAGGGAGTTAGGGGGAAAAGTTTATTTTTTCTGACTCTTGACAGGAGTTTCAGTTCTGTTTTGTACATCCTTTCCTGATTCTTTCCCTTTTGCTCTAAATTCCTGTCTGGCATATTTCTTTTCTTGGTTAGAAGGACTACTTTTTTTTTTGTTTGTTTGTTCTGAATTGAAGCCTTGCCTTAGACTTAATGTGTCTGTCTGGGTCACTGCAGAATCCACCAAGGTGGGTTTGGCACTTGAAGCAGTGCGTGTTAAGAAGGCAAGCCTGGGATCCTTATGACGACGAAAGCGCCCTACTGAAGGGCTCTTTTGAAGAGTCTCTGCTGGCCTCCTAAAGCAAGAATTAAGATTTCTAAATGATGTCTTTAAATGTTATCGTTGGACTTGTATAAAGTTGAGTCTCTGAAACTACCTGTCTGCAGATCAGACATATGCAATCTTAATGAGAAGTACCTGCCTGTATTGGTAGGTGGACATCACTACTGCAGTGTTTTATAGGGCGAACAAAGAGTACCTCATAGCTATTAACTGAACAGGTAATACTTTTGCTAATGAGAATGTCTTTATTTTTTTCTTTTCATCCAAAGGTTAAAAGTCCAGGGATAACACAACCTCTATAGTGTTAGGAAAAACCCCCTTTCTTTTAAGAGCACTGGAATAATATTAACCATACATGTGAGAAAGCTGCTGCATTCACAATATTGGCAACATAAGCTACTCTGTATTTAACATGAGAACATGATATTATCTATGAACAAGATGAAATTCCTGTCTTTTTTTTCTTCAGTTTCACTGTCTTTGACACTTTAGAGGAGTAATAGAGCAACCTCCTTTATTACTGTGTGGCCAGGACCCAAATCTGAACATCTCCCTGGAGATGGCAAGGTAGGCCTCTAGAAGGAGACATGTCAAGATAGTTATGTCCCCAGACAGAAGTAGTAATAGTGCTTCAGAAGCTTTGACACTGAAGTGTTGATGATAGTACGTGTAAAGTCAAATGAACTAGGGAGAAGCCCCTGATGCAGCCATTTTCCCCTGAGAGTTATCTTTGGTTAATCATTGTCTTTGGATAATGTAGGAATAAGAATATAGTTAAGAAAAGTGAACCTTTTAATGTTCACAGTACCTCCTTTTTTAATATCCCTCCTGTGCAATGGAATTTCAGTTTGGCATTCAGTTAGTATACCTCTACTGATGGGCAGCCAGCCCTTGCTGGGTTTTGAACTAATGAGCTCAGTTATTTCTAATACCTACTTCTTGGTTCTGCTGTTGGCAGTAGTAACAGCAACCATAATGAAGGCTGGATGCCAGCTTCACTTTGAATGCCTCTTTCAGCATTTTAGAAGAATTGATTTAAGAAGGACTGAAACTTGTAGAGTTATGGAGTTTTAATGGGTGGCATTTTCCATCCTGGAAGATCTACAAGAACAAAACATTTGTGGTCTAATGGTGCCTTTGTATAGTTGTATTTCCATTGGAGCTCAAATCTGAAGATATGGCTGCCAAACTTTGTTTGCAAACTATGTTTAATCATCATGTCCCCTCATGTAATGATCTCCTAGCAGAGTACAGCGGTTCCAGAGATGGTAGTCCTCTTCATACACCTGCCTTGTTTACAATAATAGTGTCTAATACATATGGCTGTGACTGAAGTAAGACACTAGTGTAGACTAGACAGTGGGGAAAGAGTATCTGACTTGCTGTAAGCTCAGTTTTACTTTCTGTGCTTAAGTAATGTGCCTTGTGTGCATACTAAAAGGAATTGATTGCACTCATGCAGGAGACAGTGTTCAGAGGGTTTCAAAGCCATCTTTGGTAAGACTTGGTATCCACTTTTTGAAGTGGGTGGTCTCTGGCACGTACAGAAGGTTTTGTCTTATTGGGGAGAATGAGTGATGGGAGGAGAAAATGTGTTTATTTTCTTGCTAGTTTGGGATGTTTAGAAAGCTTCTCAAATGACCTGGAGATTCCACTTAAAGTAGGTGCCCTGCTCTCACTGTGGAAGGAAAGGGTGAAGTACTTTGAGTTCTTAAGAGAAAGACAGCATGAGAAGGTACTTAAGAGAAGGGGTCTGGATAATTTGATTTCAGGTGGTGAAGCCAAATTTTAAGGGCTTTGGATTTAAAGGGAAGCTCTTTATAGCTATCAGGCTACTGGTAGAAACTCAACAGAGAATTTGTACTTCATCAAATAGATTATTCATTTAAGAATGCTTCAGAAAAACTTGGTTGTAATCAGACATGCTTGCAGTTAATGTGTAGCCCCATATTGTATAGCAAAGACTCATGTGAGAAGCTTATTTGATATCAAGACTCTTCTGCCCTTTGAAACAGGGAAGAAGTTTTATGCTCTTCATTACAGCACAGCGAAAGGCATTACTGTAATGTTGGCAAACTGGCATTATTAGAAATTTTGAGACAAATTCAAGAGAAGGGTCTTGCACTGTTTTTGAGCAGTGATAGGCCCCAGAAAGGTTCTAGTGGAATTACTAGGAAGGAACTAAATATAGGTGGAGGGGAAGATTACTGTGGGTTACACAGCGGGATCTAATTAGGTAAACTTCCATCTTCTCACTCTTCAAGAGCTCAGAACTGATGGCCCCACAGCTTGCCCATTCTGTCTGCAGTACTCCAAACTCTTGTAAATGGGAAGAAGCTTTCCTAGGCTTACTGTGTAGCCAGTCCTCCTAGAGGTAGTATAAAGGGGAAAACAGGCTCAAGAAAGTATTCTTTCATAGACACTTTCTGCATGTGGCTAAACTACCAAAGTGACTGCACAGAACTCTACAAATCCTGGAACTGACTTTTAGTGGTTTATACAGTGGAGGGGAAGAAAGCATACACTCCAGTCTCCTCCATGATTCAAGAGAATCAGGGCAATGGTGTAAAGCAAACAAGATGGCGTTTGTGTAAGGATAGGGATCACTCTTCCCAGAAATTTCACTTGAGATGCTGTCCTTTGTTAAAGTATATACCTGACATTGCTTCAACCCTTTTGCTTTCCTGAGAGCTTCTTTTGAGGAAAACATACCCCGTTACAATGGAATAGCTAACTTCTCATCTTCTAGTGACAGCACAAAGTTTTAATCCTGCTATATTTGCTAGGGGAGAAAAACAGCCTCAACTATCGTTATGACAAACTAAAGTGGGGGATATTGTTACTCAAAGGAGACTAACTTGGCATAAGTTATACAGAAGGATGTTTTGAGTTTGTTTTTGAGTTATGCTGAATAAGCAGAGGACTACCTAAACCAGAAAGACTGGATCAGGTTATTAAACAATACAATTTACTAAAGACAAGATTCCACCTTTTATGTCAATGGAAGTTTTGCTGTCGTTTTCTTTTGGACAAGAAGTTCATTGCCTGACTTTGCGAACATCTGGATTTTCTATGTGGTTCAACATGTATAGTAGCAAAGCTAAAGAGAAGAAACAGTCCAAGTTAAACATGCCTTGTCTTGTCAATGTGTTTGACAAATTAAATTTAATCTCAAGTTTGTTCTAGGCTTGCATGTCATCTTGGCTGCAAGAATAATCTGAGTAGGAGAGCGAGCTTTGACAGAAGCTGAAGTAATGTTTTTTCAAAGGAATTAAATCAGTCTCTACCTTAATATTGCCAAAATTACTAGAAGGTTTAGAAGTGGTGTGTTAGAAACGTGAGACTTGAGCTGAAATTTCTATTTTGTGTTTTAGAGTTTTGGTTTCCTCCTCTGTTCAGTTGATTGGTATACTGGTCTGTGGTACAACTTACGAGATGCTTAAACTTCATGTTTATAAAATCAAAGTCACTTTTTAGAATGGTGATACAGGCAAGTGGATAAACATTCTGTGGAAGGGATTATTTTAAAATCTGAAATGAACAACTTGTCCTTGATGTCTCTGGCATTTTCCCCCCCACAACTCAACTGTTTTTAAGCACTTGCATGAACTTACACTCAAAAGCATAAAAGATACAATTTTAAAAATTCAGTCTCTGACTGCAGTGGCTTTTTCCTTTTCTGTTAAAAATACAACAACAAAATACCACAGTAGAGCTTCTCTGGGATGAAGTTAGATTCTAAGAGTTTCTCCTGAACCATTTGTCATAGGTGGGCTCTTCAAATATGCTGTTAGGCAACTTCTTTGGATCTAGTACCTTATCTTTGAAAAGCAGAGCACAGCTGCTGCATCGTGTTTGGGGATCAGCTTGTGAAGAAAAGCAAACTATTATTTCTTAGCTAGAAATCATCTAGGAGATGAAGCACAATACTTAAGCACTCCCCTTACACAAAGCAATGATTGAGGGGGGATGGTGGGGGGAAGGGAGAATCACCGTAGAAAAATGAGGTTTCTATCCTGTAAGGGCAGAAAACTGTCTTGAATTCAACTCATACAAATACATCTCGAGTTTGCCTGCTTTGTGGTGTGATCCCATATGTTTGTCCTGCCTTCATCATCCTTGAGAACAGGCCGTGTGCTTTGAACCCATTCTTGTTTGCACAGCTGGGGGCCTGGGGTTGAAACATAAGTGGTGCTTTAATTTAGGCTAGACTCTTCACTTTGCAGGTGGGATGACTCAAGGAATAAAAGTATTACAATATCCTTCTCATAAGTCCCTCCTGTCTGGGGAAATTGTTTCCCAACAAATTTCCCCCCAAAAGTTACTGGGAAAGCCTTAAGTCTCAGTATAAAACTGTAGGATGCTAGAAAACACCCACACAGGGACTGGAACGTGTTAAGATCCAGGACTTGGAGAAACTTTAATTTAAAAACATGTTCTTAAACCAAAGTTGTCCAGGTGCAAGTGAAATACAAACTTGTGAGCACTTCCAAAAAGGGAATACTACAATTAATCAGTTTCTCCCTCCCCTTGCCCCAAAACACACAACAGACTTCCCAGGAAGCTTGCTTCGAAAGCCTTTTTTCACTAGGTAGGTTCTGAGGCTGCACAGGTACTTTCACGAGGGAGGCTGGACACCCTGGTCAGCTGTTGGGAGTTGTGGTGGTTCTGACTGGTTGATATCTTTCTGCACATGGAAGGCTGCAAGCCCTGACAGTACCACCTCTGCCAGAGTTTCTAAGGCTTTCAGATTTTTTCTTTGTATTTCTAGAAGCCAAGCGTTTTAGGTCTCTGGCTTAGAGCAGGACTTTTGACACCTTTGAGGCCTGCTAGGTTTCTGGTTCCATGGCAGGAAACTTGGCTGAAGTCCCAAACCCATGGTTGAAGTTGAAGTCCTTGTACCCTGTAGGCAACTTGCCATGGAGCTGAAAGTCTAGTCGTGATTAAAACTGGGACTTGGCTCAAGCCCTGCTTCCAGTATGGCTGGTTGCACCAGTTTGGAGCGTGAAACCAAAGCATAAATCTGTGAGGTCAAAACTAGGAAATGTGAAATGATGCTTTCCAACAGCAACAAAAATGTCCAGAAGTTTATAGTCTCCCCTAATGTATAAATGGTATGGTTTTCCTGGGGAATTCTCCCTGTGAAGGACTCACTCATTTGTACCCAAGACAGGCCAGTCTGAGTGCTTAGAAAAATGAGTGAGTGATCTGTGCCATATGAACATACCTAGATTTATCACTCTTTCCAAACATGTATTTTAAGGGTCTTCAAACATGAAGTCTGCCAAAACAGGAGTGCACATGCTGTTTTCTTGCCTCTCTACTCCTCAGTTTTGTAAGGCAGCAGCCTGCGGGACTAATCGGAAGCGAAGCTGCTAAACAGCAGAGGCACCTCTGTTTTGATCCGTAGTGGACTCTTGTCTTGTAGATTTGTTTCTTAGCAGACTTCCACTTTCTCACGTTTATGTCACTTGTGGCCCTTGCTCCCTCTTTCCCCTGAAGCCTTGCTAAAGCACATTACTCTGGTACTGCAATGCCTTGGCCATTTCTTGTTACCCCCATCACAGAGGACTGTGCTGTTCTGTTTGTGCTTATAATGTACCCAGATGGTGAATAGAATGAGTGACCACCAAGCTCATTTTCACTTGTGGGGTCAGACCTTTCTCTGCTAAATAACACAAGTGTTCCCAGCTGCTGTGCAGCTGCAGGGAGTCTGCTTTCCTTCACAGGCATTAAAAAGCCTTTAATCAGTGTTTGTTGTTTGTCAGCAGTGGTGTTGAGGTGTGGAGAAAAAGAACAGATATGCTTTGTTGGCAAAGTTAACTTCATTCTGACCTCTTATCTTTCCTCTTTCTTTTCAAGTCTGAAGAAGCAGAAAGTAGTTTGGGAAGTGGTTTCTGCAAGCACCTGTGTAAATGTATTTGCTAAAGGAGGGGGTTTATGTCCTTATACAGATACAGCATTTGACATAAAAAGATGCTCTGAGAGCTGCATTGAACTGGAAGCTCTTTAGGGCAGCAATTCAAACTGACTGGTGTAGGAGCTGTGCAGGCTCCCTTAATGTAAGCAAATGCTATGAAAAGGCAAATATTGTTGTCTAATACTAGTGTTACTTACGCTTATTTTAGTATTGAGTCTGCATTTAAGGAATACCATTTGCAATCTGGTCAATTTTAACATTTCTCTGGAAAATAGATTATTCTTGCTAGTTTTTGTGTGATTTTTGTCAGGTTTTGTATTTGGTGTGTTTGGTTTTTTTAAGTTCTATTTTTAATAGTTCTTCTCTCATGGAGGAAAAGGGAGGAGAGTAAAGGACTGATAAGCCAGTGACACCATCCCCAGTCCCATTTGTTTTGGATGCTGAAGCAAATAGGAACATGTGTATCAAAAAGAAGCTTTGAGAAATCTCAGTGCTAAGATAATTGTTTCCCTCTTCTTTCTAGATGAAGCTTGAAAACCTGCTGGTGCTGCACGTGTTTTTGTAGGTTTACTTTTTTACTGAGTCCAGATCTGTTCACGTTGTGTGTCTGTATGTACAGCACCAAGCATGGCTGTGAGTGTTGATTCTGTTGTTTGCAAAGCCTGTTTGTGCAGGCATCCTGAGGCTGTGAGGATCACAAGCTTTGATTTAAACTTCAAGGGTTATGATGGGACATTTGGTGTTAAAGGTGGAATACTTTATCTTGCTATGCTTCCCCTGGTTTGAAGGGACCAGAGAATCATGTTACTGCCTCGGCTGTATGTGGGGAGGGTCGGTAGCACCGGGCCACCCTGTGCACATTGTTCCAGCCCTCTGCCTATGTCAGCAGTATCTCCTGCAGTGACCAAGGTGCTCTTTTGGAGCAGAGCTGTGCTCCTTGGAAAAGCAGTGCCTGCTTGCTCAAAGTGGGAATAAAGAATGGGGAACGAGTAACTTACAAATTGTAGTCCTAGCTGTTAAAATGATAAATTCATGTGTGCTCCCCACAAGCAGACATGTATTTTAGTGTTCATCCAGTGTTTTTCTTCTTCGAGTGGCCGAGGCTGCTTACAAAGGAGGGCTCTTGGACTGTCAAAATACTAAAAAGAAAACTCTGTGCTGGGCAGGCGGGGATGGACACTCAAAACGGCTACTGCGTTAAACATCTCTGAGTGGTCTGTGTTGATGATCACTTCTGTACCATGAATGATTACCAGCTAGAAGAGGGACAAAGAACCACCATTTTACTATCTGAAAGCTGTCAGGGCTGCCGAGCAAAGACAAGGCTTCTGAGCTACAGTGGAGCAAGTGTCCTGCTGTAGGGGGCAGTTTTTTGAAGCCCTTCAGTAACATCTCCAGGAGATTCAGCCTTTCTGGCAGTGTTGTCTGATCACATGAGAAGAACTCTGATCAGACAGGCATGATCCTGGATCCTTCTGGAAATTAATGCAGACTTTTACAATTATAATCTAGCTGAATAAAACAAGCACCATCTTGTGCAACTACATAAACCATAAACTTTTTTGGCAAGGCAGGTGTGGCATCTTCAGTGTCTGGAAAGCACCTAACATGCTGTGTGGGCTCTGTGCTGTAATCCAAATTACAAATGCTAAAAAGGCTTTGATATTTTTTTTTTTTTTTTATAACATGGTTCTTGGCTTAATTTGGGTAGGCAAGAACTTCATAGACTGCATTGGGATGCTCTGCATGTTTCCTCAGGCCCTCATAATTAATCAATGCTGAGCTGTTCCTCCCTATCCCTCTGTGAGGAGGCACCAGAGGAAAGCTGTTCCATTGCCTTAGGTTTAGCTCATTTGTGTCGGCCCTGAGAAGGACTTTTTATTCTTCAGAGGTGCCCTTTCCGGGAGGACGGGCGTTCCTGGCCTGCGAGGCCCCTCTATACTAAGTATTTTGGTACAGGCTGCAGAAGGCTTAGGGGAGTTCTCATGATACAAGCTGAGCTTTCAATAAGTTTGTAATATGGTTTGATGCTGGGAACCAATATTGTAGCTTTTTTTGGTGCCCCCTCTGGATAACTCTGATCTGTGGAACTTGGCTTCTGACACAAGGAATTTGCAAAAAGTTTCATGCCAGTAGCTCAAGCCCTCAAAGTTGTGATAAATGGCAGATGCGTGCGTTCCTCCTAAACCAGAATGGCTTCTGTGTTTAACTGAATATTTAATCGCTGCATGTGCACCATACTGTGCTATCAGGCAGCTCTGCTTTTAAAGTCTGTTTATAGAGACAGCTGAAAAGCCTTGCGAGTTTCCAGGGTCCCTGACATCCCATGCTGGGAGGAAGCTTCAGCATCTTCAGTCTGCTGCTTTTTGCTGTAGGTTTACAGTCACTGGTGATCTTTGCACCTCGGGGGCTGCAGAAAGACATTACTGTAGCCAGAGCAATTCCAAGCTAAATTGTGATAGTCTAACCCCTGACAAGAACTGGGCAAAAATGTGGTCCAGCTTTACAGTGTTTTTATAGTCTAGTCCAGATCTCTATAAACCATTTAAAATTGCCTTCAGGTTTAAATTTTCCAATTTCCCATTTGGAACAGGTGTTGCCAGGTTATAGAAAGTGTTGCAGAAAAGGAACAAAAACATTTTAAAAACTCTGTGCTGTTACAAATTTTGGCAAGTCTCTGACATGAGATTTTTTTTAAAAAAGTTTGCCCCACCCAAATTAAAACAAGTGCAGACCTTGCTTACTTTTCCCAGCTGTCATGTTTAAATAGGGTTTTTAGTAATGCATGAGTCTTCAAAAGATCCAGCAGTACAGAGCTAATATGTTTTTATATGAAAATATGCAACTTCTCAATTGTTTTTCATCTCATTTAATTGGGAAGAGAAAGAGGGTGAAGAATTATTTTTTTAAATGTCAAAAAAACAAATTTCAGAGATGCATGTTCTTGGAGTGGTTAAAAACCAACCCAAACTAGGCTTCAGGCAATGTTTTTTCAACAGCTTTAACCTCAAAGCACAGAGCAGACAGCTTTGTAGGCAACTGTAACACCAAGGTGATTATGGCAATGACTCACACTTCCCTGTAAGGCATCCAGCTATCAACACACTTGGAGAGCCGTGGCTTTGTGCATGCAGGCAGGGTGTCAGTCAGTGCCCACTTGCCAGCCCACTGCTGAGCTCATGACTGGTTTGCCAGCAAGTTGGTATATTGGTGTATTAGAGAGCAACCCTGGGTCCCCCCAGGCTTGCGAGAGGCTTAAGAGATGGGAGCTTGGGAAGGGGAAGTCCAAGGCAGGTTTAACTTTCCTTTTCTTTGCTCAGTCCTCAATGAAGTTGTTTCAAGAGTCACCTGAAATCTTCCTGTGAGCAGGTGGTTGGGTTTGGGTAATAGTTAAAGGTCTGACTGACTAACCACTAAATGGGTCAGTGAAAAGGGCTGCTACGATCATGTCCAGGTGAAACTCTTCCAATGGTTATGGAAAGAGGGTGGCAGTCAGGGTTCTCAGGAAGGCAGTATGAACTTGGGAAAGAGACCTGGGTACCCTTATAGGCAGCTCAGAGTACAGCTGAGGGTAAAACAGTACACTACTGCTAGATGTTGGGATTTGCAGGGAACCGAACAGACAGAAAATGGAGACTCATTCACGTGCATTGTGCGTTCCCCTTCTCCAAAAGATAAGGCAGAAACCAAGCTGCCTTCAGAGAAGGGAAATGGCAATGATTGTGGTATGGAGGAATTCTTCTGGGCAAGGAATTGGGAGACTGGGGTTGTTCGCATTGAGAGACTGAGAAGAAAGAAGTGCCAGTTTTATACAAAACAGGTGGCATCCAAAGTGAATGCTTGGGAAGAAGTATTCAGAAAGATGACAAATTCAAAATTCTGAAAGGAAATAGCTTTTCACATAGTGTGCAATTAGATTGTGGGATGCATGGAATGCAATTGCCAGCTGGGCAGGATGTCATCAGGAAGGAACAAAATGTGGCTTTGGGAGTGTGCAGGTCTGCTGTTGCAGGTGGTATCCACAGATGACATAAGTAATGCTTTAAAAAACAAATAACTGGTAATATAAAGCTGGCCACATCCATGGTTCAACTACCAAGGCCAATCTTGATAGGTTATTTGGATTCCTCCATCCTCGTTGATAAGTTTCTTGCACCTCTGACTAAAATTGTCTAGTACCACATACTTTTTGTGGCAGGGTGCTGGGCAAGCTGGGCTGTTGTGACTCAGTATTGCCCTTCCCGTGTGGGTTGTGTTTGGCTTTGCACATCTTATGTTTTCAGAGGTGAGGCAGAGTGAGTAATGTTTCCGTTCTATTAAATAAAATGGAATGGCAAAGACCCTTAATTTTTTTTTTTTAAAGATGTACGTGTTTCATTTTAAGTTCCCTTCAGGCAAAGTCAGCTTTGGTAGGCAGCTTAAACTGCATCATAGAACATATTGCTATTGTCATAAAAACAAAATACTCCATGCTGTGTTTTGGGAAACCAAACAAAACCTTTTTTTTTTTTTTCCTCCCTCCCTACTTTTTTCCACTTCCTTCAGTTTTTAATTAGTGACCGTGACAGAGACCCTCAGTGTAACCTGCATTGCTCCAGGTCCCAGTCGAAACCCCTCTGTGCCTCTGATGGCAGAACATACGAGTCAATGTGTGACTACCAGCGAGCCAAATGCCGGGAGTCAAGTCTGAGCGTGACACATCGTGGCCGGTGCAAAGGTAGGTGGATTTCAAGTGCCTTTGAGGGGAGGAATGGGAGTCTTACCTTATTAAAAAAACTGGAATCTTAGACCCTTGAGTTTAGTAACGTGCTCTGTGAGTAATCTGATTGAAATTGTGCATTCATGTGAGCATGGGTATCTGAGTCTGGGTTTAGGTGGCAGGAGTAAGAACTGACCGAATTATCAATGAAAGAAGGCAAAGGAGCCTGAGCCATCACTGAAAAAGGGACGAAATACGTGTCTGCAGAGCAGACGGAGCTGGTCTTCTGGTAATGCAAAATCAAATCCTAAAAGAAGAGATCTTCCTTGCTACTTGTGCCAGTGAGGAACAGAGATACCTTTGAGTGATAGGAATGTGAAGTGGGGAAGAATGTGCGGTGCACGTTAGATGTCTAGTCCCTTTTCAGACATACACAGCCTTTCTGTGCTGAGCTAATTAAGAAGGCAGAATACAGGCAAGGCTTTACATGGCCTCTTTTTTGCCTGTTTGCTGTTACACATCTACTCAAAAGTGAGAATATTATTTCTCTCTCAATTCATCTCTTCAGCATAGTATAAAGATGAAGTTGCAACTTTTTAAAGGAATACTGGTGTCTTGTCACGCAAATGATTTGCTTCTGCAGTGAAGTGAAAAATCAAGTTGAGTGCATTTTCTGAGAGCACAATTGACTCAGAGGGCAGATGGCACAGATGTTTTTAGCAATTGGTTAAAGTGACAGGAGAAACTCATTAAAATCCCTGTGGAAGGTTAAATAAGCATACGTTTAAGCCTGACTATTGTTTATGAAGGCTTTTTTACTGTTGTAAAAGTGTATCTTTGTCAGAATTACTTGTTCTAAAATGGAAATCCCTTTTCAATGTATTGACAAGTTTTATAGTTTAGGTGAATTATGAGCATGACCTCAAATATTGCTCTTTTAAACAGATTCTCATTGGAAAAAAAGCTTACTTGTATGATTTTATTTTTTTTCTCACCACTGCTGCGTTGCTTTATGGCAGCTTCTCTCCCATAGCATCCTGCTTTCTGAGTACTGGAAACCCAGAATCTTTCTTCCCAGGGCCCAAGAAGCAGCTGGACTGTTCTTGCAAGTGATGCACTTTTGAGTGTTACAATAAGAAGTGGTAGAGTGGGAGTCCTGCTTTTGCTTTCATCACTTGAGCAGAGTGGCTTAGATAAGCAACTTCATGGCTGATATGGGCATATAAACTGGCTCTGTTCAGTCACTTAAAACATGGGATCTGAAATGTGGTACATCCATACGCAAGAGTGTCTGTTTCTGGAAGTGGAGAAAATGTTGATTGCCAAACTACACAGGCTACTGTATATCGTGATTGCAAAGAATCCCAAAGAAGTAACTGGAAAAAAAGGCAAGAAGCACAGTTTAAGTATACTTAAGCAGAGTTAAAGTATGCTTTCCCTTTCTGCTCTCTGACACAACTGAAATGTTTAGCTGAAACTACTCGTGTTCTCCTTTCCTTTTTCCTCTTACCCTGCGATACTATGCAGTACCTAATAACTTGTGTGTGTTTGACAACTGCAAGTCTTGCTTGTAAAACCCACTAATGCTCCTATGAATCCCTGGGAAGTAGAAATATTCTTTTAACTATCACATTCAAATTTAACCTTGCCGGTAATGTCCATGTGTGCTGCTATTTATTTTGTTTTTCTAGTCACATTAGGAACATGACCTCTAGTTGTGCATAAAGATCACTATTCTTGGCAAATACAGACAGTTGTGAGACAGGTGTGCCTAACTACAGGCGGTTGGCCAGATCTGTATCTTGTACTTGCTTGAAGGAGGGTATGACCAGCAGTGTTCAAGCACCTTCTACTGCTGCAGTAGGGCACCAGGCTTACCCCGAACAGTTTCATTCCTTCTGCATGACGGAGATGCTTTACAGGGGAACTCCCGTAGATCTGGAAGGGGTCCCATGGGACACTGAGTCCAGTCACATCCAATTGTGATAGATACTTATCCTTATGAAATGAGCATTTTTAACCTGTGCTTCCTTCTCTGAGGGTGGGGAGGGGAAAGAACAGGTATCTAAAATAATGAAAAGGGGAAGTATATTGTGGACAGTGAGGTATAGTTCTGCACCCTAGACTACCATTTCCAATTTCATATGCTGTTTACTTGAACTGTGCTTGTGCCAAGGCAAGCAGAATGGTTTCCATAGTGAGGACAGAACCTATTTGATTCAGCTTAGCTTTCTGTTCTCTCTCAAGAAGCTAAGGACCTTTAAAGATGAAATCTTGCCAGCCCTTTGGGAACTATAACTCTTATTCAGCTCTCACTCCTTGATAGCTTCCTCACGTGCTTTTCGATGAAATTCCTTCAGTGCTAAATTATCTGAACTCTCTTCGAACCCTCACTCACACATCACAAAGGGTTAAAAGTCAGGAGTAGCTTAAAATGATCAAACTACGGCATCCATGACAAATGGAGCCTCATTGATGAGATTCCAGAGAACAGTTCCAGATGGTGTAGCTGTGCGTAAAATACACAGCCGAGCACTCCTACCTGGATCTTTTGTCAGCAAGCATCTTAAGATCTGATGTCAAATAAGAGTTCTGCCTCAAAACTTTGCAGGGATGAAGGACAAATACTTGTTAAATAAGTCATGGCAAGCTGTTAAGATTATGCAGTGATTATTAGGGTATATTGGATATCTGTGTCTTAAAACACATTTAAGTTCTATGTTAACCGGTTGGTTTTTAGGAATTTGTTTGGCCTATGTAATTAAAAAAAAAAAAAGGGGTGGGAGTGTTCTAAAACCTTTCCTTTAGATTTATAATGGTTGGTTTTAAAAGTCTGCTGATATAGGGCTTGTTCTTAAATCACAAGTCCCTATGTAGGATGAACCTATCTGTAAATTACTGGTGGGAATTGTAACAAGGGTCTTCAGCCCATCTGTTGGAACACCTGGATGAACATAACTTTTGGCTAATGTGCTGGAAAGGAAGGTCTCCTTCTGACTACTGATGGGTTGTTTGAACAACCTCCTTTACCTACTGTTCTCATTGGACAGGAGATGATATTTGAAATCACTGTTTTTTCAGTCCACTTGCTAAATCCATGTGTTTTGTCTTTGAACTTTCTTACTCCTAATCAAGGGAGAATTAAGTGGGTCCTTCCTGGGCAGCAGTTAGTCAATAAAATCTGAAATGACTCTTTCAATCACTCTGCAAATTTAGGCATGTTTTTAGCTATGCTCCAAATAAGTTAGGGAACTGGTATGTGGGTATCAAAGGAGCAAAGCACATCAGCATGAAAGGAAAGCAGTTGGAGATTGCAGGTGTAGGACTTGTCAGAAATAAAGTAGAAAACAAAGGGGAGAGTGGGGAATGATTGACACCCTGTGGGGCAGATGGTCATGTTTTTGTAGTTAGCTCAGGTTCCATTTTTGCTGGTTTTATGCAAAGACACAGATCATTGGCTGGAGTAAATGAGTGTGAATCTGCTGACTTCAGTGTAACTGGACTGCTTCATGCCTGGTGAGGACCTGGACTGTATGTGAGGCAGGGACTAGAAATAGTTCAAAAGCTGCTTGGATCAATTTTTACCTTTTGAGCTTTTGATAAAAACAAAGTAGAATTAAGAAGCTATATTTTTGTGGTTGCATCGTATGGGTTTGCTGCTAATGCCTGGAGATGTTTTACTTTGTGTTATTAGGATAGCTTAGGTCTTTATACCATGATGTTGTGTGGTGTCAAAACTGCCTCTGCCTGTCGAAGAGAGGATGCTGGAATTCATGCGGCCTCTTCAGGAGTGCACTGTGTATATTATGAGGGACACAGTGGTCTTATTTGAATAAACTGTTCACGGATAAGATCAACCCTGGTAACTAGCCAACTTCATTGCAAAATCCAAAATTATGTGCACCTGTGTTCTGCAGATTAGGCCACAGATGTCAAAACCATCACTTGTAGTTCACAATCTCATAGTTGCCAGCTACCAACTTGAGAATGACTTTTCTTTAAAAAGCAGCTTTTTTTTTTTTTAAATTTAAAGTCAAATTTTTAAACAGCTCTGCTTTTAAAAAAAAAAAGTCATCCTGTTTTGGTTTTTCACCTTATGTAAGGGAGAGGAGAAAGTCCTATTTAGTCTGCCTGGACCATGCAACTGGAATCCATTAATGCCATTCTGTTTTATAAGCTTGATGTTTGATACTCCAGAGAACATTTTTAAGAGGGAAGTAAAAGCGCTGAAACACTCAGGTGAAAAATCAAAATGCAGAATAGGGTATATGAATCTACATCATAATATCAGGCTTTAGTAAAATTTGTAATGCATCTTATTTGGAGTGAGCTATTTGGCAGCTACTTTTTAACACTTGGCACTTAGGTAATATTTTACATTTTCTAATTAACAAAGCAAAAATAGTAAGGTGAAGTCATCCCACTGAAATCACAAGTTGATGCAAACATTATAAAAATACCAGACTGAGGAGTGAGGAAGAGAAGGATTGACAGTCCTTTTAAAAACAAACTGGTAAATGTTGATATTAAAGGCACTGTTTTTACTGGAAGTGAACTGTGAAACGACAGGCAAAAAAGATAGTGGTATGCACACACCTCTCCAGGCTGCGTGGTATATAGGTGGTTGTTCCAAGTCAAGGCTATAAAAGGACTGGCATGACTTTTGGAAATCAATGAGGGAGGATTGAAGAAATAATCAGGGCTGAGTGTTCATGAAGAGGAGAAAATTGTGTGTCTTCTCCACCCTTCAGCAGCTATTTGTGAAGAAACATCTCTTGAGCCAGGGGTTGAATTGCAAAAGAGGATGCTGCAACAACGATGAGCTCTTAAATGCTGTGGTGTTCTACACAGTGTGGTCTACTGGGTGGTAGTAGAGTTCAATCTATAAAAGCCAGTTAAAATTGCCAGGAGGGACATAGTCACCTTAGCAGTAACATGTTTATGATGTTCTCCTTATAGTAAGGGCTTGGTTGTGTGCACGTTTGTCTGCTCATTGGACAAGTTGGACAAAGCTCTGAGTTAGTCTTCCTTCTGCCTGGGCTCCTAATGTATTTGTACTACAGGGCATACTACAAAATGTTTGTTCCTACCAGCTATGTGGTGAAGCATCCTGTTTCAGTCATGTAGTTGTGAGCGCACCAGCAGATGCTGTGTGGAAATGCTTTACGCTTCTGTTTTATGTTCAGGAGAGGAACCAGATATGCCTGTCTGCAGTCCTGTATCCTCAGATGGAGAGACTAGAAAACACACTTTCATTTGTGAGTCTGTGCTCTGATTGTCATGTGAGAAATTTGCAACTCTTTTTTTTTTTTTTTTTTCCTTACCTTATATGTGCAGATCGGCATAATCTGTGCTGATTTTTTTTTTTTTGCTACTTAGTTGTCTCCTGTGAAGCAGAACTTGAAGGTGTTTTTAGTCAAACAGCTAGCTATAAAACAGAATGTGCAGCCACACCATCTGGTTTTGTAATAATGTCCTATGTCATGCCAAGCAAGATTAGACTCTTAAGCTTGAACAGGAGATCTGCAGGTGATAGTTAGGTGTTCCAGTTAACAACATTGCCAGTGCTTCCTTTGCAGCTGAAAGAATGAGCATGTGTTGGAAGGGTCAGTACTGCGGGCAGGATTGTCCTCCAGCGGAGGTGTGCAAACAAGTTCCAATCATCTGGTCACTTTGGCAAGCAGGGGGGAAAAAGGAAATTCCAGCTTAGTGGTTATATTATGGCTAATTAGGAAAAAAACCACAACTGCTTCTCTAAATTCAGTGTAAATTTTATTCAAGAAAGTCTTTTAATTCTGTGCGTAACATTTATATAAACTCATAATAGGTCCATCTGAGATCAAAGCTCCATGTGCGAAGGGTATTGTGCAAACACCCCACAAACTAATTACAGTCTAAAGACGAGAGTGACACAGGATCAGAAGGGACACAAGGTGATAGGGAGGTCGGGTGACTGACTTATAGTCACTCAGTAGGTCAGTGGCAGAACTGATATAGACATTCTTGCTTTTTAACCCAGTGCCTAAGCTTGCAGGCGTCTGTGCTGAATGCTATTACTATGAATAATGACTTTTTCCAAAGGGATGGGTTTGATTTCCATAATTTCAGAAGACTTGTGAAATCCTTCTTGGAATAATGTGATAGGTTTAAAATAAAAATGTGTTGGCAAACTGGAAACTTAGTCTCTTGAGTTATCAGTTGGGTAAATGAAGTATACAGCTTGAAAGCTTTGGTCTATGTCTTTATCAAAACTATTTACAGCATTGTCATTGGTTTCTGCACCTAGATATGCTTAGATGGAAATCACTTCTATTGCCATGCAATGTGAATTCAGTTGGTACGACAACCCAGACTGGCTTTCTGGGTATTAGTGCTGGTATTAGAGATTCTGTTGTTGAAGTTCATGTGATCTGTGAAGCAGAATATGGGATCTTCAGGGATCCAGTGGAATTTTTTTGTTAACCACTCTCTATGGTGCTGCTGAAAAATTCTGACGATCAGATTTTGCAGTTTCTGCACTGAAAATCCTTCAGTCAATGGATTCATGGGAAAAGGAAGAAGGTGCTATGCTAGTCCCTCTGTCAGAGTCCCATGGAAACAGGTGTTTGCTGTTTTTCTTCTTTTTCTAGGCTGAACAGCAGTACTGTTAGACATTATGTATTTAAATGTAAACACCAAGTCAATCTGTATCTCTGCAGGGCAGAACTCTCTTCTCTGACCCATCAGTCATCAGTGTTAGGCTTATCTGGGGGTATGCTCTGTAACAGTGAGCTGGACCTGGAAGGGGTTAAGGTCATGCTATATGCTGCCTTCATCTGAAATAAGTGCAGAGCCGAGATCTTAACCCCTTCAAGCTCTGCTTGCAGAGCAATGTTTTTTTTCTTGGCAGGAAAGTGAGTAACTGATATGACAAAGCATAGTGCACACCTGGCTTTAAGCCCTGGGACTAGAGGTAGAAGCTGGGTTTCAGGAAAGCACAGGCAATGGCATATCTACCTTATCAGAACCACACAAAGATGGAAGTTCAGATGAGTGGCTGGTTATTCTAGCATCCTCCTGGGAGAGCTGCTCAGAGAAGAAGCTTTGCTAGGGCTCACTTCTGCACATTGCTCACTTCTGGGCCTGAATTACTTGGCTTATGCTCAGCCATCCAGTTTCAGGATGTTAATATTAATACAACTCCCTCTGGGAAGGCCTTTCACTGCGTGGACATTGTGCTCCAGCACTTGTTGGAAGAAGCTTCCAGAGCCCTTGGGCGACCATAAAAACTATTGCCTAGGAAACTGGGCAGCTCTTCATTAACTGGCTTGTAGTTTGATTGTCTAGGTTCATATTTGGCTTTGGGATCATGAGTGCTAACTTCATAGCTGCCTTGTTAATGTTCCTTGGTGCCTTATATTTGTTTGTTTGGGATTTTTTTCCCCCTGCAGCTATGTGGTGTATCTGGTAGCTTTTGAAGAGGCCAAATGGTGTTTGCAATCTAAGTGGGTTTTGCTTTTCTCTTTGTAGATGCTGGCCAAAGCAAGTGCCGATTAGAGAGAGCTCAAGCACTGGAACAGGCAAAGAAGCCCCAGGAAGCAGTCTTCATCCCAGAATGCAATGAGGATGGATCATTCACACAGGTAAAACTTCTACTGGCTTCCTTCAGCCAATGTGGCTCCCAGTGGCTGCAGGAGATTCACTGTGAAGGTATGAGCCAAGTGATGCTAGCAGCATGGGTGCTCTGACTCAGTTACTCAGGTGAAAGTGTTGAAAGCTGGGGACTTGTTTAATGAACTGGAAGCTTTGATTCAGTCACCATACCTTAAGACACATGCATCTGTAATGGCATCCACCTCCAATGTAGCACAGAAATAAATGGAATCAACCTCCAGCATAGCAAAGAAACAAAAAAAAAAGTTGCAGAGGATGTCAGTTTTTCCTTAAAGATGAGCTGCAGAGAGACCTGTGGCTCTCACAGAACAGGGTGGCCAAGCTTATTCTGCTGTTACCTGTGCTTGACCTATGCCAGCAAAAAAAGAGCGGTCTATTGAGCCTCTTCCCTCTGCAGGGTACTTATTAGCGACAGACTCCTGTTTCCTGTTCTATGTCCTATTGTGGTTTGGGGGTCTGTCAGAGAGATAATGAGACTGCTTTGTTTGGGGTTTTGATTCTTCACTGTTTACTTGCTGGAACTAAATGATGTGCTGGGATTGCAGGCTGTTTCATAATGCCGCTTCTCTTGAGAAGCAATTATCTTTAGGCAGGGGTAGCAGAGGAGGCTTGTGGTTTTGCCTTTAATATCTGTGAAAAATGAATAGTCAATCCTGGCCACTGAGCATCCTTCAGAAGTAGTTGGATGGGAGAGGTCCTATAGAATTCCAGAGAAGTTAAAGTAGTTATGGCAAAAAGAAAGCCCTCATGAAGGAGATTTTGAGAGGAAGAGTAGTTTGCCGAGGCAGTGTAGAAACGAAGAGGGATACTTGGTTCTGTGCTGCTAGCATATTGAGTAGTGTCCTAGTGCTAAATGAACTGGGTGTTAAATATGACTCACGTGCACTTCCCTGACAGGTAGGAGGGGATATGCTGTCTGCTAGGTTTGGCACACATCTCAAAAGCCCAAATCCTGCAACCTGATGACCTTTACTTTGTGAACTTAGGTAAATCATACAACTCTTTTTGCCTTAGATTCCCTATATCTAGCACTGCTCTAGAGATCTTGTGCCTTGGAGAAATTTTAGGATTCATTAGTTATTGTTTACAACGTCTTTTGAAGGTAAAAAAAAAATAATCCAAAATATGATCAATATTGGCTTCAAAAAGATGAGAAAGACAAAAAGCTTTGGGGTTGGTTCAAACACTTTTTGCTGCCTGGGGGAAGAAGAAAGAAAAGATTTTTTTGTGATAACTCACCAAAAATTTTTATTCTCCCCCTCAGCCTTACCCTCCCATTATCGGTGTGTGGGAGTGTTTTTGTTTTGTTTTGTAATGGTGAACTGGGAAAAGTTTTATCCATCCTGCCAATTTTGCATACTTCTTTGGAGCAGCACCATATTTGTGTACAGTGTGGACCATCTTGGAAAGGTTGGGGTAAGAGGGAAGGTGGCTGCAGTTTCTTGCAGTCTAACTGCACTCAATTGCTGAAATCTGATTTTGTGTAGAGCTGCTCAGGTTATGTTGGCAATGGAGGGGAATACTTATAAAATCTAGCACAGTGGGGCGATTAAGTGTTCCATGTTAAACTTCATGGTTCAAAAAAAGAGGGGGAAGGAAAGCTGACTTTCCAGTGTCTCTGTCAGCTGTCCATCAACCTGTTAAAGTAGGGAGTGCAGGTGACACTTTTATCCTAATAAGCTGGACTCGGAGTGCAGTTGATACAGCTTTATTTCAGACAGGTTTATTTGGAAGGGTGATACCAGAGTCTGGATTGTGGAGCAGTTGCTGGGCCTCTTTTCTGCACATTCCCTGGGTAGTGTGCATTGCCAGTGGAGGGGCAGCACGAAACTGCTTACAAAAATTGTATGTTTTCAGCTGGCAGCCAAGTGATATTTCACATTCTTCCTCTGTTCAGTCCTATCTGTGAACACTAAAATGCTTTTGTTTTACCTGGCATGAGGAGGGAAGCCTCTGATCCCTTTGTAGCTGGAATTAACTGAAATTCATATCATTCCTTGGATTGTAAAAATACCCCATGTTCCACATACCTCAAGAATCAGCTTCATCATTTATATTGCGGCATTTAAGGTCATTGTCCCTGCATAAGATGTGAATATAAAACAACGTCTGAGGAAGCTAGCTGGTGTCAACCTGCATTTGCGACAAATATTTCCTTTAGCTTCTGGTCCAAATTAATTAAACTTTGATTTTTAAAAGGATGTATAAAATTTAGAATTTTGGTGAAAGGTTTAAACAGTTTTTGCTTCCGGCAGCTCATGAATAGATGTCATCTGGTAGAGGTGGTTTGGATACTGCATCTCTTGCGCAGAGAATTAACACCCCGAGGTTCTGCTCCACAGGGAAGCTGTGAAAGCCAGTTCTTGAAGTCCCTGAAGCCTTGCTGAAGTCAGGTCTGAACTGTTATTAGTTTATTCTGGTTCAGTACCCAGAGACTTGCTCCATCCAAACTCCAAAATCTCAGTTAGGAAGTCCAGAACAGAGCAGCATCTCCCAGTGAAGTTTCTAGGAGAAATACCCACCATGCTCTTCAACCTTGAATCCCCAACCAAACCAGAATCTAAGCAGATGCATATGCTTCAGTGTATGCCCTGTATGTAGAGTTGGCTAGGGAAATTTTTTCAACGACTTACCACCTTCTATGTAACTGTTATTGGAGGAATATTTTGGGTAGAAGAAAAATTCTGATCAGCAAGGAAACAAAGATGCATGCGTAATTTTGAATATAAAATGTCTTAATTGTTATAGCATTCACTTACAGATGTGGATGACTTGCTTTCAGGTCTTGAGCTGAGCCTCTTTTTTGTAGATGCATACACAGTAGGTGTTCAGGCCCACATCACTGTCCTGGTCATCAGTCTTCAAAAGATTTGTTTTGTTGGGTTTTTTTGTCCAATAAATTGTTGGAAATTCTTGAAAGTTTTGCAGGAGTGACAAAGAAAACAGTGCTGATTTGGGAGCTGCATTTGGTAGTGGTAACTGTATGTTCACAGAACCTGCTTGATCTTAACCAGATTGAACTGTTGCTTTTGTGGTTTATCGTTGTCCTCTTGGTTAGAAGCTAAATTGCAATCACTACTGGTAACCACTGAAAGCAGCACCAAGTGAGGATGTTCCTCTGAAAGCAGCTCAAGTCTGACCTGTCCAGCTTCTGGAATTGCATGCAGTACAAAATTGTGTGAATTCGGGGATGGATCCACTGCAAATTGGATGGGGCTGTAGAGTGGTGAAGAGAACAGGGCCACTCTGCTGTTCTGTGACCAGCAGCATGTGCTGCATGGGGATCTGGCTGCAGAGATGAGACCATGCTTGCCTGGTCTCTTGTTGGCTCCAAGACCCAACAGTTAGATGTGGTATCAAGGGTGAAAGGGAGGAGCGCCTGAAGGCAAAGAGCTTGGTTTGGCTTGCAGAAAGAGACTTGTCCTGTGTGTCTTGAACACTTGCATAATCTGTCTTTTGTCATTGTCTGTAAAACTAGACCAAAAAGAAATGCTGCCATCAATACTATTGCTTGGATGGCCAATTTTCCTAGGCATGGCTAGTTATAATGGGTTTTGGGAACTGCATGAAGAGGAGCAGGCACCTGCCAATTCACTGGTTTTCATACCTGTTTCTATCCACCATGTCTGCTGCTTCCCTTATTCTGGGAGTTTATGTATTGTGAAGATCTTATCAAATCCCTTTTTAGCGATGCTTCCGCATATAAAAATGTGGCATGGTTTTGCAGTGTGTAAGAGGTGGTGGCATTTCAGGCATGATAGGATGACTGTAAATGGGCACAGACCTGATGGATTGCTCTGGAATTGCTATTTCTTTCTATTTCGGTCTATGTGGGGAAGATTACTTCCTATAACAAAAGCTTTCTGCACTTAGCCCACAGTAATATAAGCACGCAGATAAAATTTGAGTTATTCACAGCATAAGAATGTTTGTTTGATATGAGTAATTTGATTAATTGTATAACTGAAGTCAAGTACTGTTGTGCAAAATTGGACATGACTAAACCCAGTTTCTGTTCCCAAGACTTGCGTTCTCCTTTTTGCTGTTATGCTGTGTTTTGCATAAAAGCCATTCCTTTTCCATGCTGCACTTAACCTGCTGTGATCTGTTCTTCATAAACAACAGGCTCTATTGGGTAATCTGCACACTTTCTTTTGCTGCCTAGTGCCATTGGGCTTGTTGCCATGGGCTGAGAGAGACTTGCATTCTTCATAGTTTTCCCCCAAGCAGTTTTTTAGAAAAGGTTGCTGAAGTTTTAAACGGGGTCCATTTCAGACAGATTAATATGAACATGAATATGTTAACCCTGCTTTGGGGGTGTAGTCTTGTGGGGCTTTTTGTTGTGTCTTGCTATTTGCTGCCACCTTCCACTGTCTAGCTGTGGTTTCTTTTCCTTGCAAGTCTGCTTACAAGTGGCTGAGAGCAAGTCTCCTTGGAGAGTTTCTTTGACTTTAGGGCTCTCAAAACTGCAGCTGCTGGTCTAGCTTTGATGCAGCACTGAGATTTCTCTTAAAGCAAGTGCATCAGTCAAACCTGTTGTCTTATGATGGGATCAGTGAGTGGGCTGACTTTGTCAGAGCAGTTTGCCATCATCAGATAGCTTCCAGAGCACTCCCACATCTGGTAATACAAGTCTGTTTGGAAAGAGTGATCTATATTATGGTCCATAGCAATAGTTTACAAATTGTAATGCATGTGCAAAGTACTGCTTTCTCTAAGTCTCACAAAACTCCCCTTTGTAAAGAAGTGGGGAACCCTCTCTTTCAGCCTTCAGTGTGACCTCATGATCCCAGTCTGTTCCTCTGCATTGGCTGGTGTAGCACGGTGCTGGGCAGAATTACAAACTCATTCCTTAATGCAGCACAGTGCTGCGGGGCACTGTGTAGACACGTCCTGCATTCCCTGGATGCTGTCTATTATTCCATTATTCAGTGCTCATACTCTAGCAATACTAAGCTCTCAAGGACTTAACCTCTCCTTTCAAAAGGAAAGAACGCAGTCTGTCTTGCTTAGATTAAAGAAACTCTTTCTTCGTAAAGAATCTGGGCTTTAATTAGTAGATGGTTCTGGCTTTTTTTATTAAAAGACCTGTAGCTTGAGCTCTCTGAATACTGCTCTGCAGATTTGTCTGCTATTTACGCACTTGCTTTCTTCCTGCAGCTCTCATTGTGTTTCTTATTTGTATGTTGAGCTAAAGATAACCCATAGATGGGTAAGGAGGTAGCAACTTTGGTTATATATGGCATTTCGGCAAATAAATACCAGTCAAGAGAGCAAAGGAATAGATTCCTAAAGCAAAAGTGGACATCCTTTAGGAAAGCGACAATGTAAGATCATTCTTAACTTTAGAGGGTGACATTCTGTGTGAGAAGCAGAATGCCTCTCTTGGGCATTCCTCTCCTGAGCTAAAGCTGGTATCTGTGCCAGAGTGTGTGTTGGGAATGCCCTTGGCTATGGTTAAGATTCTTTTGCTACAAATCGCTTCTTTCCCTGGTTATATGAATAGCGACATTCCTTTGGAGCACGCATTTCTTGAATGGTGCGTAGACTTCAGGGAGGTGGCTGCTGCATAAAGCCCTGGTGGGAATATTTATCTGCACAACATCATTTGGGAAGAATTAAAAGTGAGCAGGGAACAGAAAAAGTGACAACAATAATTTAAGGGGTTACAGTCCCAAAGAAGTTCAAACTTAAGATGCAGACCAATTCATAATTCCCTAAAATTTTCCGTAAAGGCGAGGCAGGCTTCTCACAATAGTCAGCTGACTCTTAATCTAGCAGAAAGTATGACAACATGCAGGGTCTAAGCAGTACAGCAATACATTTAAAGCAGAACAGAGGCATCACCACTTAAGAGTTAATATAAATAGCCATCAGGCCCGTGTGCTGATTATGTGCCACTAACTTGTGTTCAGAGGACTTTCTAGATGAGCCTCATTGGCTGAAACAAAGGAAAGGCTTGATTAAAGAATTGCTCTGTGACACTGCGGCTTCTGCTCTCTGGGTCAGACTAGATGACCTACTGGCTTGGAACAATTCATTGAATTGTTTCTACAGTGTTTACAAGGAGCACCTGGGTGCAAGCCAGGGTTTGGAGCCTTGCCTCACGCTGTGAGTGCGGGCAGTAGCTCTGCTGCTGTGCCATTCAAAAACTGGATGTGTTTTTTCTTCTTTCATAGAAGTATTACTTTGAATGCAGAAGGAATGGGTTTTCCCTTCTCGTCTGTGCCCACCATTACAGAAGGAGCCAGGAAATGTTTGTCTGATCTGCAATGGGATAGGAATCGGTTACCAAACTCAATCTGAACAGCAGTGAAAGGCTAGTCTGAGTGTTGCTGTTCCTGTGCTCAGCCCGGTGCTTGTCCAAGGCGCTCTCAAGCCTCTTACAGCAAACTTCTGCTTTCTATAAATCCGTAGAGACTGGTTTCAGCCATCACAGCATTACTGCTTTGCCCCTATTCTCTCCCTCAAAATGTGCTTGCAATTCTTACCTGTTTCCGGTTTATCTTTTGATCCATTGATTTATCTTTTGATCCCATTGATCCTCCTTTGTCAAGTGACTGTAGAAGGATGCTGCTGCTTGCTTGTTTAGTAGCTTTGGACTGCTTGGAAGTCCGAATCTGGCATTGCCGGCAAGATACTGAAGAAACCCTCAGGAAATTAAGGGGCGGAGTCATCTGCCAGTGACTACACTTCTAATATTTTCATATTTTAATGAACTCGATAGGAGCAGGTGTTTATTCATGTGGCCACTGGCTAGTATGTTAGCTGCTGTTTGGTTTCACACACTGTGATGGTAGGGAGGAGTAGAGGAGTTGCTGCAAGGGCGGCAGAGCAATTTTTGTTGTTTTTTTCCGTTAGGCTTTTCATACTTCAGTTGAGGCACAGTTGAGGTGGCATCTCTGTCACCCCTGAAAAATAGGAACAGTGTCTTGCACAATCAGGGGTTCAGTTGCTTTAAACTGCAGTTTGATATTTTTTTTTTAAATGTGGCTGTTAATGGTGAATCTTGTTGGAAGACCTCAAATAATTTGCAGGTTTTATTTCTTTGATTCCCTATTGTATAACTTAAAATGTTCAGCTGTTGGACAGGTGTATGTTAATTTGAGATGTCAAATTCTGTAATGTGCCTTGTAGCTGCAGTTTGGTTAGCGATCAAATTTATTTTGTATATAAAATTGACAATGTGTTTTCTCTGACACAATGCTTAGCTTTAGGAGACTGAGACTCAAAAAAGTCAAACGCTTTTTCTAACATGTGTTTTGATAGAGCCCAAATTAACTCAATAAGTGAAGAATAGATCTGTGCAGTAAACAGGTGTCACTTCTACAGTCACTCTTCTGATAAGAGTATTTAAAAATCTTTCTACTGTAGGAAGAGGATTAGAATGAGGTTGAATTTCAGGTAGAAGATGGGATTTAGAAACAAAAACTCAAACCTAAGATCACTGGAAAAACACAGTGATAAAAACGATACTGGATGAGCTATTGCCTTTACATTTTTTTCAATGGCATACCAGTGCTATGTAACTGATTAAAAGTATACCTTTTTTGGTTTTTTTTTTTCTTCCCCCAGCCTTTAAGCTGCTAATTCTAGACTGTAGGGCACTGTTTTTATGACACCTAAATATGCTGAGATCTGGTCAACGGTATTAAGGTGAAAGGCAGCATCTCTCAACATGAAGACATTCAGGAAAGTGAACTGCAGTGATTTTTGAGGTTTCTAAAGTGTCTGTTCTTCATGAGTAGCTGCCTGGTGTTTATGTTAAGGGCTGAGATTTCATTGCTGCTATTATCTGTACTAGGGACATCCTTTGGTGCTGCAGTA
The DNA here is from genome assembly GCF_964199755.1 of Larus michahellis. Lineage (NCBI taxonomy): Eukaryota > Metazoa > Chordata > Aves > Charadriiformes > Laridae > Larus > Larus michahellis. The sequence goes on along the minus strand of NC_133899.1, from coordinate 53,205,224 downwards.
GAACATGTGGTTATTGTGAAAATGCTGTCAATCTGAGATTTATTTCTTTTTCTTTTTTTCTAATGGAAGCGAAGAAAGGCTCATGGAATACCAGTCCAAGGAAGACCAGCATTCATTAATTTAGTTATTTATAAAGTTACTTTGCTTTTGTGAATGTAATGTGCTTGGTTTGCATAAATGGCTGTATGTAATTGGTAGCTCTCCATTGAGATGAGTTGCTTAACCTGCTCTTTGTTAATGCATTTATCCTAAATTTATGTCAATACATTTTTTTTGGACTCCTCTGCCATGTACTTTGTTATTTTCTGAAGGCTTGACTAAAGGACTATCAAGTCACTAACATCTGAATCTTTTAAATGCTGGGTACACTGGAGTCTTTCTGTAATATAATATGGAATAATAGTCTTGCCCTATGAATTCAAGACCCTATCCTGGAATTTGGCTTCATCTCTGGGTAAGATTTTTACAATTAATGCTCAGATGTAAATACAGCTTTTTGTGCTGTTGGGAATGCAATAATGTGTTTGTGATCAGCAAAGATAAACACAAAACACAGAAACCCAAGCAGTTCCATCACGCGCATTTTGAATGTGCAATTGATTTGACTAAGCAATAAGAAATATTTTGCAACTTGATTATTGCTAATCATATCCATAGTGTTTTTGAGTAATTTGCAATCAATTTTGTGATATATTGAGAGAATAAAGATGAAAGTGTGCAGATAGCAGTGACAGTGACTTTGGTAACATGGATACACGAGGTTATTGTTGATTTTTGGCTGCTAAAAGTGAATTTGCCTGAGGCAAAATGATTGATTTGCACTTTAGTAAAACCCAAGATAAACACGTGGTACTGTGTTATAATTGTTCTTAGATCGTGTTTTATGTGATACTCAAAGCCTTTTAAAAAAGGCTGCTGTTAAGTCTCTGAACAAACTCCGCTACCTTAGGGAATCGGAGCCAGCTGTCAGCAAGGGGGAATGACTGGTTTAGCTCTGAAGGATCCCTAATAAAGGGAATGGTACAAACACCTCATCACTCTTCTCTTCTGTGTGGAAAGGACTGGAATGGGAAATTGGCTTCAATGAACTTGTTTGGAAAAAGAGAGAATGGACAGAATTCAATTTACAAGTAAAATAAAAAGGCAGTTTCTGAAGTGATCTCATTTCATGGCTTTTTTTTCAGAAATGTATTGAAGGAGCCATCTCTAGCTTATTGTAATGTAGGCATTTTTATACCATTTCAAGATGCTGGAAGTACTGTTGTGCACACTCATCCACAACTGAAAGTGTGTTTGCTAAAAAGGATTTTGGAACCTGTTAGTATTTACACAGATGCCTGTATGATGATTGTTTACTTTTGTCTCAAGGGAAAGCAAAGGCAGGATGCCTTTGAATTTCATCCAAATGCTGACCACTGTGAAAACTGAGGCAAAGGCTCTATTCTTAAGCTGACTGAAACTATAGTGCCACTGAACTAATATCAGTATAGATGTTACTAAGACCAGTCTGCTAGATCGGGATTTATCTGCTCTTACTTTAGAGGTCCACATCTGAACTGTCATTCTGGTATCCTTCTGTGGTGAAGGAAGAAACTGGGCAATTCTAGATGTTCAGTTCAGAAGTAGAGCTTTAAAGTTAAGCAAGATGAATCTTATGCTGTGTACTTTTTGGCTCATTAGAGCCTTCATCAAATGTTCTTAATACACGTGTCAATACATGAAGAGCAAGCATGTTGGATCTTGCTCCTGCTGCCTAGGTTGACATAGTAACGGGATAGAGCTTAAATTTGTCTGTAGAAGGTTTGTTAACATAATAAGTCACTGTTGCATTTTTCCAGCCACGTTTACTGAACAAAATGCTCCCAAAACACCCACAGATGCTGTCCTCAAGCAGTGGCTGTGGAATTGGGCCAGGGTGGCCTTTCCAAATCCCAGCTGGGATGCAGTGGGACAACTATTTAATGGTAAATAGTACATGGGATTTAGCAGAGGGTGGAATGAGCTGAGACACAACTGCCACATGCCCACACTGAAGTGTTCTCAGATGACTACTTCCAGCTTCTTTTGCCTCCTGTATTGCAGCTAAAGGAGTTGGAGTAGGAGAAATAACCCTTTTCTGGGGAGGGAGGTGAGGGGAGAAAGAAAAGATAATGATATCAAAGATACTCTTCTGTGTGACCTCCTCACTCTGAAGCATGTGTTTGTGATGCGCTTGGGTTGGGACTTCCACTAAGATGCTGGATTGTAATAAAAGTGGTGGGTGATAGTGAGAAATGAAATGCCTGCTCTTTGTTTTATTAAACAGGTGCAGTGCCATACCTACACTGGATACTGCTGGTGTGTGACACCTGATGGCAAGCCTATTAGCGGCTCTTCTGTACAGAACAAAACTCCTGTATGTTCAGGTACTGTGGGAGTGGCTTCAACAAATACTAATTTGATACCTGAAGGGGGTTGGGGAGAATGTGTCTTGTTCAGAGTGCTTAATCTTTTCAGGTGACTTGGCCAGTTTACCCGATTTAACGCTGCGGTTGTGCTTGTATCTCACTGTGTGCTTGCTGGCATCTGAAAGCTGCAAGGGAGCTTGGATTGTGACATGTCCACCCTGCAGTTAGGGTGCAGACTCCTGCAGGGCTCACTGAGAAAAACCACGACAGTAATAGCTTGTGGTAGCTAAGGCGTAAGTTGCCATGTTGCTGTGTACACCAAAACCAGATGGGATAACTTTTTTCCGTGAGCTGTGTTTCAAAGAAGTGGTTCTCGGGCTGTACTGAGTGGGCCATGGAGTCATTTTGCGTGCAGAGCGACTTCAGTTAAACATTTGCTAAGGTGGTTATGTGAGAAACTGGTAGCTGTTGACTACTGACCCCCAAATCTGGGGTCCTGCTACTTTAATGGGTTTGGGTCTTCTGATCTGGGTTGCTCAGTTCCAGAATCTCCATACTTGTGTCATGAGGCTGGGCAGCACTGGGCTCACAAGAGGGAGGTCCAGAGATGGGTTTATTAACTGACATGCTTCTGGGCTCTCAGCCTGACAGTGGTCTGTCGCCTTGTGGTTTAGTGGGCCCAAATCCATCATTTTCTGTACTTAAACCAGAGTGATGTTTTTTGTTTTCTCCCCAGCATTCAATATGGCAGCCCACGACTCAAATGGGATGAGGCTAGGCTCTAGGTTTTCATATGGCCCTGCAGTGTTTGCCCTTTGTATGTGAGCACGACAGCAATCAAACTTTTGGGGTTTTTTTAGTCCTTCTCATCTTATTCAGTGTCCTCTTGGCTGTAGGGCGTTTTGTGGTAATAAGCAAGCATGATGACTTGCATGAGGGTTTGAGTTGAGTGGGAGAACTCTCTGGAAACCAGTGAGTCAATGTAGCTTGAGGGAATGCTTGGTGTTTCACAGGTACGTGGAAAGAAAATAAGATTAATATCCTGTTTTTGTGTAAGGTGAAATGCTGCAATAATTTGGCTTAAACCTTAGACTATTACTTTCTTCCATCATTCCCAGTGTATGGTTTTAGTAGGGCATGTTTTAGAGTCTTGCTGATCTGTTCATTTAGTCTTGAGTTGTTTATAAAATTGTGTTACCAGGAAAGTAACGGCATGGTGTATTGTAGAGACACACAGATGTTACGGCTATGATGACTAATATTGGGTATGTGCTTCCTACTTGTAATTTAGCAGTAGATCTGTCATGAACTGATCTGCAATTAAAAATGCCTGGGAAATAGAGTTTACGTTTAGAGTTTGTCTTGACTGGACTCTTGGGCCTGTCAGAGCTGTCTCCTTTGGAGCTGACTTTTTGATCCATGTTTCCTGAAGGATCAGTAATCAGTGGAACTGTTTAGTAATGGTGCATGGAAGAATCAGTTTCCTGGGAATAAAGCTACTCAAAAAGACCCCAAACTAACTTGTCATAGACTTCTATACACTCAAGTTGTAGTGGAAAACTGTGTGATGAAGCACTAAAGCAAACTGCAGAAACAAGTGTAGAATTATATTATGTGAAGATTATATTATGTGAAGATCTAAGTTATATTAAAAAACCCAAGATGTGTTCTATTCAAGTATATGCTGGATCTCATTCAGTGTCCGTTTTCAAACATCTGGGGATGTGCAGGGGTTGGTTGAAATCCATTTTCTGCAACTTGTCCCAGTTAATCCCTTTCCTTTCGAATACTGCCCCTTGCATTCCCTGCACACTCTCCCCACCTGTTTTTGATTTGTTCTTCCTGACATTTGCAAATGAAATGAGGGACTCTTATTGATCTTTCCTTCTTGCCCTTGGATTTTTTCCAGGTTTCTTACTAGCACACTGTTCTGTTGAGCTCTTTCAAATCACTGGATCCAGCTACTAAAGATTTCTTGTTTACCCTCATCTGGATTTAACATCTTAATGCATAAAACTTCCTTATGCTATCCCAGTTAGTTGAAGCCACAGGCTCTCTGAATCCCAAACTGAGCTGCTGGCAAGTAAAACAGACACTCTGTGGATTGAGGTATTGACTGTATTAATGTGACGTTACATGTTCTGTGTGATCATGCAGCATCTAAAGAGATGTCTTTTTTTTTTTTTTTTCTTCTCCCCTTTAGGTTCTGTAACTGATAAACCATCAAGCCAGGGTAATTCAGGAAGGAAAGGTGAGTGGAGTCCTGTGCTTCCACAACTTGTTTCGTAATAGCAGCTGCCCAGCCAAGTCCCTTGAGATAACTCAGAATCTAGGTTCCTAACCAGCTCTGTGTGTGGGAGGCTTACAAGCCTTTAGACCTCCTCCTTCAGTAGGAGGAATAAGATGGCAGTCTGTTTGTGCACCACCCTGTGGAGTAGAAAATGGTGCACTCTGCTCCATGCTCATCAGCTGAGATGTAGTACATGAAAGCAGAGCGTCCCAAAGGGGCAGCTGGCACAGAATAACCTCTGCTTGTTCACTTTGAAGTTAAATACTGAACATTTCTCAGTAAAATCCCTAGACATTAGGAAGGCTATCAATATGACTAATACGTGGAAGTCAGGAGTGCCAATGTCATGGCTGTGGCCTTATATACATTGAAAGGTGGCTTTTTTTTTTTAACAGAGCATAAAGTGCTCCGGCCAGCAGGAGCGGCACTGGATTATACCCTAGCTGCGCTTGGAAACCACACTCTTTTGTGCATTAGGCGTTGGTCCTCCTTCTTTACATTCCTTTCTTCAATCCTTGCCTTTCCTGAGCAAGACACTAGATGTGTCATTCTTCTCCTGTATGTATTCGTAGCCCTTCTCTGTGTCCTCTGATTTGCATTCGTTGAAATAGTCTTGGGAGGGGTGACCACTGAAGTGTATATTGATGTGCAGTCAAGTTTCTCTAGGCCTTCTCCACACCCTGGTTTTCAACCTTTCTCCCTTCTAGCCCCTGTTCAGAGTCAACTTTTGAGTTTGTCTCCTTATTACAGGAAAGCAGTGCTGAATGCATCCTCACTCCTGCTGGTGAGGATGGAAGGATGTTTCCTTGGGAGAAGCTCCTGTTTTGATATCTGAAGCAGGATTTTTACTGCTAACTCTCTAAAGCAATTATACCTGACACTTCAAAACGCAGGAAAATGCCTACCGTGATGCCAACACTTTAATTTGAAGAACATCTTCTGTGCTGGGACTGTCAATCTAGTCCTGAAAACACTTAAAAGAAATTACAGGTTGCCATGTTGTAAGAGCAGTGATGCATTTTGAGCACATCTATTCTCCAGTCTATTGGTTGTGTATAGTAGCTTAGGAAAAGGTAGGGGGAAGAAAGATGGAAGGAAAACTACTTAGCGAAGACTGAATGCTGAAGCCTGTTTCTTATTTTAGATAAGGATATGTCTCTGTAAACCTGTAATTATGTGTTAATGCATAATTGGCACCTGAATGCATTGTTATCATTTGGTTAATGAAATCATTGCTAGTCTAGCCTGAAGTACAAGCAAATCAAGTAGTTTGTGAAATCTGCATTATTTTTGGGTGGGGGTTATTTGTAGGCTTCCTACCTGAGTAGTACTGGTCTGTTCTTCTAGAATTGGAAGCAGCTGACACTGGATTTCATAAGAAACAGGAACAAAAGAGGAAAACATCTGAACTTGTTTTTTCCACTTCACTCCTTTTGTTAACTCAGAGGTTGGAACATGTTAAAAAAGAGAACTGTAAAAGGAATGAATTAATCTAAAATTTGTAATATAAATTGATTCTCCTTGGTGCTGCCTGTGGCATCCTGTTTCAAGAATGGTACACTTGGTCATGTGGCTGCAGAAACATCCTATGCAGGAGCTGTTGTTGCGGTTTGAGCCAGCATGCTTCAAGAAAACATGTGAATTTTGTCCCCTCCAATTCTGAATCTATTCATATCTGTTGGAAGCCTCCCCCACCACGTTAGCGTTTCTCCATCATGTTAGAAAAATACTTGTGAGCAATTATTAAATAGGTTTTTTAAAATCAAGAGGGCTTTTAGAACCTGAAATAATTTAGTTTAATGATGGACTTAGCATTACTTTTTCAGCTAGTGATGAATGCCCAATCTAAAAATGAATTTGGCTTTATCATCGGTGTTTTTTTTGTGACTTAAGTTACCTTGATTCAAAATTCCCTTATCAGGTCCTGTCGTAAGGAATCATAGAATCATAGGGTTGGAAGGGACCTCTGGAGATGATCTAGTCCAACCCCCCTGCCAGAGCAGGGTCACCTAGAGCAGGTTGCACGGGAACGCATCCAGGCGGGTTTTGAATGTCTCCAGAGACGGAGACTCCACCACCTCTCTGGGCAGCCTGTTCCAGAGCTCTGCCACCCTCAAAGTAAAGAAGTTCCTCCTCATGTTTAGGTGGAACTTCCGATGTTCAAGCTTGTGTCCATTACCTCTTGTCCTCTTGCTGGGCACCACTGAAAAGAGCCTGGCCCCATCCTCCTGACACCCACCCTTTAAGTATTTATAAGTGTTGATGAGATCCCCCCTCAGCCGTCTTTTTTCCAGACTGAAGAGACCCAAATCCCTCAGCCTCTCTTCGTAAGAGAGGTGTTTGAGTCCCCTAATCATCTTGGTAGCTCTCTGCTGCACCCTGTTTCCTTGAAACAGAAAGTCGGAACCAAGAACAGCCTGGCTTCCTTGAAGCAAGGTGGTCGCTGGAGGTCTGGGTTCTCTGAAGACTGGTGGCTAGCCAGCCTGCATATAACCATCCCTTCTAGCTCAGTGTTCAGACTCTTTGCAAGAAGACAAAAAGGGCAGGGTGAGGAGGGGTCCAGCAGGAACTGGGTCAGTGATGATCTTTCTGTTAGACGAACATTTGACGTCACTTTGAGCAACTGCCCTCTGAGTCGGGAGCTTTTGGACTTTTCCCATTTGCACAGCAGACTCCTCTCTCGATCCCTGGATGAGGGTTTCTGAGTCAAAGAGCATTATCTGGCACAGAATAGGTGCTCTCAGGAGGAAAAGGAATAGCTAAGACTCTCAAAAGTGTTTTGTCCCATTCATACAGGAATGTAAAATATGGAGCTAATAAACTTTGTGTGATGCTGGTGCCTTTCAAGTCTTCAGGGCAAAATAGTTTGGTTGTTTTTTTTTTTTTTGGATGGAGGCTGCTCTGCCTTAGTAACAGTGCAGATGGGTAGGCTGAAGCTGTTGGATAATAAATGAAGACTTTACTAGCATATTAGCTCTCCTTTGGAAGAAAGAAATTAATGCTGGAAGGAGAAAAAGGCTGGTTATCTGTAATAAATCTTTCTCCAAATGTTTTGACCTCTTTTCCATCCTGTTTAGCCCTAATTTCTGGGAGTCAATAAGTATTATGGAGTCACCAGAAGATGTGAGGTAACATGCAGTTCCACTCACAGGCTCTGTTACTATTGATGAAAAGAAAATGAAATGGCTTTATGGTCACGTGTCTTGGCATGTAGTGCTAGAAGTGGCTCTCTGGAGCTTTCTGCAGAGAACAGGCAAGAGAGCTGGCAAGAAACCCTTTTTACTTTTAAATCCCATGCTCTGGTTGCCTATGTTTACATTGCTGCGATTGCTGTATGATGCAATGCCAGTTACTCATACAATTTGCCCTGTAAGGTAATTTAAATCAAATTAAATTGGCACCAAACTTAAAACTTTAAAATAGGACATATTGATTTGTTCTGTATCTGAGAAGTGCTCTGTTGCTGGAAGGCAGAGCAGACCTGCACCTGAGGAGATGGAGGCATGAGGTGGAATGGAAACCTGGGTTCTCCAGGACACGCTCAGTGTGTGTCAGATATTTACCACTGTTGTTTCTGTGCTGAATTCAGACTGAAAGTGAAGAACAAATTTCCAGGACCTTTGTCAGGGAATGCAGTTATTCTTGGGTGGAATTACAATATCCAGAACCTGCAGATTTCTATTGCTGTCTGTTCCTTATTCCGGTTTGTAATTTATACAATCCTTTCTCATAAGGAGCTTCTTGCACTAATTTACTCCAGTTGCTGCTTAGTTTGAAAGGCCCGAGAGAGTTGGAAGATGCATGTTGTCCCCTAGAGGGCTGGATCTCCCCCCTCTCTCCCACTGGGAGGTTGTTAATGTTTTAAGAAGCAGTGAAAGGCAGCATTGGAGCCAACATGACTGGATTTCTTCCCTGCCTAAAGAATGCAGAACGTTCCTTTCCAGCCAAAGGGAAATTGTGCCACACGTTTGAAACAAAACAAGCAAACACGAAACAAAACAAAACTTTATTTTCTTTATCTGAGGAATGCTGGGGCTTTAGGAGCTCAAAGCTACAGATTTGGCATATTGCAGCCATGAGTAGTGTCTCTCGCAGTCACTGAGCAGGTTTTAAAAAGTAGACTGGCCAGGAGACAGAGGGATGTAAAAAGCAGCCATGTCATTTCTTATCTCCATAATGTCACTTGGTTTTCCTTCTTAAAATTGGAAACTGAATGAATTAGAAGTGGAGAGACTGGAAATGAGCGAAGAGGAAAAAAAATCTAAATAGGGATGCTGATTCATTAGTGGTTGTTAACTGTTCTGGATGCTACGTGAGAGGTGTTCATACCATTTTTAAATCACCTGAATGAAGGAAATGGGAAAAGAGGCTTGGTTTTATAATCTGGGATTAAAAGATCATGCAAGTACAGGGTAAATATGGGCTGGATAAACTGTCAGTGCCAGTCATGAAAAGTCTTGAGTGGTGTGAACTCCCTTTTTCTTTCATAAAGTCTCTTGCAGTGCATAAAGTTCCAGGCCTGTTTTGGCTTGCTTTGTTTCCCTATTGCAAAAGCCGGCAATAGCATCTGCAGTTCCCTGAACCTGGGACAGGTACAGCGATGTTGGTGAAATGTAAGCTCTGATGGCCCCGCAGAAGGCAAAGTTTGGGCTGAGCTCATTTTACACTTACTGTCTTACATGTAGACATAACTCTTGTATGGAGATGCAAAAAGCTTTGCCCAATGAGTTTGCAGCCTACAAGAAAACACTGAAACAATTGAGGAACCCAAGATGAACAACTTAAAATTCCTGTCAATTAAACATCTAGAATTGGGTTCCTTTTTGTGGGTTTAACTGCGAGAAGTGTGCTTAAAGGCAGGCTTTGTTGCAGGGAAATTCTCTGCTGCAATTGTGAGCAAGTTGGCCCACTCTGTGGCTCTTCCTGCTGGTTTCCAAGAGTCTTACCTCTAGAAAATGTTAATGGCTTAGTTGTGCAGCCAGTAGACTGAGCAATTTGAATCAGTAATGAGCCATTAGCCTGAGTCAGTAATTAGGCTGAGCAGTAAAGGGTGAAGGCTCTCCTCAGGCAAACCCAAGTGGAGGACAGCTTGTGCCGATGTAAATAAATGTAACCATTTGTACATGGAGACCTGGAAGCTTTGTCTGCTGGTGGTAAGAAGTCAGGTGCAGCTGGCACTAATTCATCTGCCGTCTGCCTGCAGGGAGGGGAGCATGCTGCCTCCGCAGTGGTTAGTACGTCTCAGAAGACAGGTAATATCTTGACAAAAATGTCGAGTTGAAATGTGACCCAAACCTGAGACTAGGACTTTAGTCTTCACCTTTTCCGGTTCTTTCTGAATTCAACCTGGTACTGATCAAATCTGAAACAGAGCTGTGCTATTACACAAACCAAGCTTCAATTGAGTGCCCAATTATTACTGTCTCTCCAACCTCATAAATATTGAGAAAATGCTCTGCGATGTCTTTAGCAGCTTGTGGAGGATACAGAAAAGATACAGAAATACTGGATGGCCTTCATCAGTAAGGTGAAAGACAAGAAAGTTAACTGGGGCAGTATGAAGTCAAGTGGTGGTTCTAGCTGGTGAACGCTGTCTTATGATGAATTTCTTGCAGAACATTAGCAGGTACTAAGTCTGCCGTGCTACCCAAACAGTTCTTCTTGATCCCTTATGTTACGTATTTTTCAAGATACGCTAGTTTGTAGGTCTGGGTGAAGGAGAATTTTCATGCAAAAATTGCTTTCTGAACTGTACAACTCTGTCATATAATGTTCCTAGACCAAGGCTGACATGTTTTTGTCAGGTTTTTTCTGGGTAAAATGTACACGTGCATGCAAAGTGTGCACATACCATTTGATGCTTCTGGACAGAGCCGCGTGTGTAGTGGAGCTGTGGGGAAAGTCAGAGTGTGCTATGCATGTCTGCGTCCTGAAAGCAGCAGGTTTGCTCTGTGTGTGCTGTGTGCCAGGTCCTCTGGATGGGCAAAAACTTGATTTGTCCTACCACGCACTGATGGTGACGGTTTCTTAGTCTACCCTGATAAAATTTAACAGGGGGCAGGGAAGCATCTCTGGGAGAAACATGAATGTGTGCTGCTTTTCATGAAACTAGGATAAAAACTCAGGTGACTGAAAAGTAACTGGGAGAGATTAGTGCAACAAAAAACCACTGTCCTGCAAAGGCCTGAGTGGGCTGGGAATAAAAAATTCTGTAGGTGGAATTTGTAGCACATAAGATTTTGGTTAGCTCATATTTATATTTCTGAGCAAACTTAGCGGTGAAATTGAAGTTTGCTTCTGTATTATAAAAATAGTTCTGTAAAAAATACCATTACTTTAATCAGTACGCTTGACAGTTCGTAGATATTCAGAATTCTGTCTGGTTCCTATTGCTAGCTATATGATGTGCATAATCTACAAAATTGTTTATTAAATTACAGTTATATGTAATTATAGAAAGCAAGTGAATTTCATAGGTATGGCAGATTGTAGTTGGCCAATATTAGAGGTTTTGTGAGATAGAGAGAACCCAGCTTTTGACTGGGAGTTGTGATCGATTTTTGTGAGAACAGAGGAATGTAATTTTATAATACTATGGATACTGGGTCACTTTTCCTGAGTAGAGCAATGTTCTAAGAAACACTTAGATATAACTCATAAATCAAACAGGTTTTTGAAATATTAAGGTCTAGAAGAAAAATTCAACCTCAAATTCGCTACATAAACAGTAGAATTAAAAACAATCCTTTTGGGTCCCCACATCACTGACTTGTTTGAAATTGTTTAGTTTTCATCAAGACATTTTTTGTGGGCCTCAGAACATATGTATCAAATTTGAGGCTGAAGAAAGTTTCATAGGCAAATTCTGTTTTAAAGTATATTTTGTTCGATATAATGCAAGAATTCTGCTTTCATCTATAAAGCAACAGTTCTAATCGGTAGGTTAGTCTATATAATATGACTTAATAAAACTGTAGTTTACAAGTGTTATTATAGCAATCTACAGACTACTCATGTCTGTAATGTCTTAAGGACAGCTGTAAAGGTTTTTAAATGATTAAGTCATAGTATTGAGCAGCCTGGTGAGTAAATCTAATAAGCAGACTAACAATTGATTAAGCAACATCTGTTAAGATATTATTAACTGTTTATGTGCTATACACGGATTTCTGGTGTCTGACCAATTACAGCTTGCGGAGAAATGGAATAGTTCTGGGGTCTGTGGGTTGTTTTTGTCATTTAAATACTTCGTAGCTATGTGGCCTCAACACCTTTTCTCTTTTTAAAGAGTAGTTAAAAAAATTCTTCCCATGCTCTTTGAGTGTCTGGATCAGCATGCCAAGATGTTATACTATTACGCTATGTATTCCTCTAGATCCTTTAAAAGAACATTATTATAACTTTGAAATTAATAGTCCTAGACTTCCTGTCTTCTGTAGCTGTTTTTTAAAAATAAACCTGAGGATAAATTGGAGAAATTGCTGGGTTTACAGATAAGTGAAGCTAGAAGTTGTTTTCTTATTTCAGCCTAACATGACCTTATATTGTTTGAGCGTTCACATCCTGCAGAAGAATCTGGACATCTGAACGTTAGTGATTTCAAATCAATGTAATGCACCAGGAAATGTATTTAGTCGTCGGTGCAGGGGCTCTGTTAAGGGAAGTAGTGGAAGTACTTTCCTTTTAACAACTCTGCCCTGTGAGCTCTGTCAAGATCTATATAAGTGAGATAAACTGTGAAATTGTGATGGGAAAGCTTGAATGCATGCAGAGCATGTGTGCTTGTAAGTAAGGTAGGGGGATGCTGGAGAGGCAACCGCAATGTTTGTTCAAGTTCTGGAGACGGCACCTGTGGGAATTAAAACTTCTTTAGAACAGATTTGGGTAGAATAATAGCTTCCCTCCATGCACTCATCTGGATTTTTGTTTCATGTTGACAGCAAGGGGACATGTATTGCAAAGGGCTTAGATAAAGGCAAGGGACGGGAGAAATCTTCCCAACTGACTTAGTTTCTCTGGGCTGTGTCTTTTCTGACTTTGTTCAGAGTTAGAAGCAGTTCTAGCAGTTCAGAGTTCTAAGACTGCTCAGCTTGGTGCTCAAATTCCGATGGGACCTTTAGTTGCTGCAGCAAAGCAATTCTGAAGCGTGAGGACTTGATCGCTTTCATCTTGACTTTTCATGTTCTCACAAATGCACCTTTAAATGGTGATGGTTCTTAAGATCAGTTGTCTTGGGTTCCTTTTGAACAGTCAATCTGTAGATGTCTGGCAGTCTGTAACTTTGAGAAATTACCTTCTCTTAAAAATAGTTTAATTTTGACAATGTTCTGTCACTTGTACCCTGTACAATTTTGAGATGTCCTTTGTTCCATACATACAGATTTCCTTCTGAAGCACGTTAGATCCTTTAGAGGTTCTTCCAGCACTACTCAGTTACCTTGCCTATCTGCCTCCATTCTTTTCTGTTCCTTCCCTCATATAGAAAAACTATTCCTTCAATTTCATAATCAAATACAAAAACTCCTTTAGACTAAATTCAGATCCTAGGGTGAACTAGCTGGAGCAATATAGTTTGCAGAGTTGTGCTTATTCACTAAAGCTCTTAACCTCTACGCTTAATGATCCTGGAGGGGAAAAAACCTGCAGAAACAAGTGGTGAAAAAAACATAGTTAAGTTTTTTCCTTTTCCCTTATTCCTGCAATACAGACATAGCAGCGAGGTATCCATTCTCTTTGCCTGCGAAGAAATGAAAAGGCGTATTGTAAGCTCAAGACTAGTCTGGTTGTCAGCCAGGAATTAGTCCTCTAAAGGAGAAGGGGAGAGGGGCTGGCAAGAGAAGAGGCTGGGCAGGGGGAAGGGGGAGCTGGAAGAAGGAAAGTACACTTTGAGATGGGTTCAGCACACGGGGCTAGAGATGGAAGGGGTCTTGTGCTTCCTCAGCATGCAGGTGTTGGGAGAAAGGAAGGGAGCCTGTGTTCTTATACACGGGCATGTGTCTGGGGGAGCAGGGTCAAAAATTTAGACTATTTACTTAATCCCTTGGAACAGCTTTTTTCTCTTCTGTTTTCTTTTTGTGTTTAACAGACTGCTTTACAGGGTACACGTGTGGTAATTAACACATGCAGCTGTAGGGCTTCAGCCATATGTCTGAATTTCAAATGGCCATTGATCTGGGAAATTTGTTGCCGTCTCCACCCCCCACTTATAGGCTGTATTCCTTGAAGATGTGGGGGAATTTATAGAGTCTTTACCTTGAAGAGACCAGAGCTGGAAGGAGAGATGTGAAAGGGAATGTGTGTGATGTTGGGGGGAGAGGGAAGAGAGATTGTGAAATTCCAGTCACATCCTTCATGCCCCTTGCCCCAGGCCACCTTGTATTTCAGGTAGCTTCTAAAAGGTACCCAAAGATAGGGATCTGATCATTAGTCATATGAAGCTTGCATAACAATCAGTAATATTTTTCCTCATTCAGCAAAGCAGTGTAAGATACGAATCACGATGTCCTTGTGGGCTTTTCAGATGTGCTGCCTTTTCCACAGCTGCAGGTATCTGGCCTCTTACACAGCCTAGAATTGGCAAGGTGGAGCTGATTGTGGACTCTGAGCAGCCTTTCAGGAGAGGTAGTCAAGGAGGGGGTGTTGACAGGGGTGGGGAGGAACAGAATACTTCACATCAAAGCAGAGGCTTCTGAAAAAAGATGTGATATATTGTAGGTAGAATCAAATCGGAGAGGCTAAACTAAACAATCGTACGGTGGTTGTTGCTTTTGCCAACTGTCATCAGGCAGCTGTTGACGGTGCTATAGAGCTTTCTGCAAACTTCTCTCCGAGTTTGGGGCTATGTCAAGTGCTAAAATCTTGCTATGAGATATGGTGTCTTAAGTGAAATATTTCTTTGTGCAGAAACTTTTTTGCTCCCTGTTTTATTTCAAAAGTCACTCAAGGCAGCAAGCCAAATGGAAGATGGTTCAAAATTAAGATACTGTGGTTTAAAATCCTGCAGTATCTATCATACTTCTAGTGCTTAGAGAATGAGATAAAAATGTATTCTTCTACCAAGTTGGAAGTGATAAAAAAGTAAGCCTTGTTTCCTCCACTTCCCCTCCTTCTCAGGAAGAAACTATTGCTGATTCCTTGATCTCATCACTCACTCCACAGTGTAAGTAATGCTGACGCTTTGAGGCGTTTCTGCTCTGGAAAAAAACCCAACAAACGTTCCTAACAGTATGTACTCCAACCCTTGCTGAAGGGGGACTGTGATTTACCCAGCCCTTATAATATTGCTGCTCTGTTTTTTCTGTGTTCTGCCTGTCCTCTCCACTTTCCTGGTGAAGCTTAGTGCCAGGACTGTCTGGAGCAGCCATGTGTATCCTACTGTCTCTTCTGACTCACCACCCTTTTCTTCCTTTATTACTCTGGACAGTGTTCTTTCTTGGAACAAGGTGGCCTAACATATCTTTTGTGGATTGGCATGACCTTTTCCAAATAATTTGGTTGTAGCCTATGTTGATATGCACTTGGGTACAACTTTTTTTACAGAGATGCAGGGCCTAATTCTTCTTTATTCACTGTTTATTACAGCTGTTTGATTTCCTTTCAACTGTTTATCTCCCTGAAGAATAAGGTTATTCCTATTCTTCTGCTCCTCTTCATTACCTTCATCCTTTTCTCTAGAGAAAAAGATTTACAACCATATAATTGCTGGGTTGCATTTACCACATCAAGGCTTTTCTACGCCAGTTGACCTATGAAGGTGTCTGATGGTCAAAATGAGCCTTGGAGACTCAGTTTTGGAATTTAGTGCCGTTCCCAGAGCCAGCTGCCATCGTCCGTTAGGAAATATGTCATGATTCTTCAGTAACCATCAAGTAGTCATGATTTTTGGTAACAGGTAGTTTTTGATGGCTATGTATTATGACCAGTCCCAAAAGCCACCCGGTCCCCTTGGGTTTTTGTAGCTATCTCTCCATTTCTCCTTGGGTATCTGTATCAGCAGGGGAATGTCATTAGACTTTTGAAGTACAGCTAAGTAGACAGCTGAATGAAAAGTATTCTTTACTTCCATAGGGAGCCTCTTTCTTAAGCCTTTAGACTTCAAGGTATTCCATTAGCCTTCTCCTGTGCTGTTGTAGCTGAGCTTTTTACGACACTGAAATTGCTGCAGGTATGTAAGGACAATAGCTGTGCTTAGTAGTGCTTGCATGTTCTTGTTTTTTAGCTGTGCAAAACATTGCTAGTAGCTGTGAAACATCAGTGCTAGGACAGGCAGGCTGCAATCCTGCTTGAAAACTTTACTGGATGACCGGAGCAGAACCTGGAAACTGAGCCGAGGCTCTGACCTTTGCTCTACTTCTCATTCCTCAGCAAGAACTTGAACTAGTATATTTTAACCATGCTCTTTTGGCTGGTGAGGATGGGCTCACAGCTTGTGTGCTACAAAATGCTATGAAATTATCTGCTGTGAAATAAATGGGTTTACATGTAAATGTGTGGCATTTACATGTAGTGTTTCTAGGCAAGCTGTACAGTGGGGCCAATGGAGTCTAGGCCAAAGAGGGATTTTAATGTTGTCTCTGCTGCTGCCTGGCTGACTTCATGAGGTGTATGAAAAATACAAAGGGAGATAAATTCTGACACCATGGGATTGGGAATATGCTCATTTTTCAAGATAAAAGTATTGTATAGTTTATACAGTCATTAAGAAATTACTTTTTTGATTATTATCTCAGCAGGGTGGCAAGAAAAGCGGCAGGATAGAAAAGATGCAGCAATACCAGGGAAATACTGCCTTCTTCCAAAGGATTACGACACGTTGCCTATGAGGGAAGGGAGTAACTTGGCTCAAAGGGAGAAACGGTCAAATCTGATACAGTGGAAATGGTAGATTAACAAAAATACGTATGACGTGCATTTTAGCAGCGCCCTCAAGAGCCTTTGAACGGATGATAAGCAGGTTCTTTAAGTTTTTTTTTCCTTTTTTTGCTTTGTTGGCAATTTGAGTCACTCTGGGAATGAATTGAAGGTTTTGAGTTAAATCAAGACAATTAAAACCATTGCCAAGCTAGATGCCATTCTCTTTGAGGAGGGGACATAACTGAAGGAGATAAGGCTTGGTTCTGTAGGTCAGGGCCGATGACAACAGGGTGTATTTCTAAGTCATACGATGCCACGTGATTTCTGCCTACCTTCACAAATGAAACTGCTGAGAGTAGAGTAGTGTTGGGGGAGGGTGGGATTAACAAGTCTCTGAAGATGGTGGTGGGATACAGGGGACATGCCTTCACAGCTTGAGAGTGATTCCACATTGATGAAAATAAAGCTTTTTGTGCAACTCAAACTGGAGATGGTCTCAGACTACCCTGGCCTTAATTACCTGCTTCTCCTTTTTTGCCAATAAGGTTCAAATCTACCTTGGGCATTTATTTTCCCATTACTTCCAAATCTTTGAAGATACCTGTTTTGCCTTTTGGGTATGAATTTGGCTGTGTAGTCTGAAAATTGTAAAACTGCATAAGGTGAACCTATGTGCAATGACAAGCCTTCTCCATCCAGGCTTCCCTTGCATTTGACCTTAGAAATCCTCTATTAACCAAACTGAAATCTGATCATCTGCTGCTCTGCCCATCTCTTACAGACAAATCGCTTCAATAGAAAAGATGATCTCTGTGTTGGACTTTCGCTGAAAAATGAACTGAAAAGTCTAGTTAAGTTCAAAACAGCAGGGCTGTGTGCAGGTTCCTTGTTCTGAATTACTTCTTTATCCAAGATACTTGAGAGATACTGCTGCTACTTGTACAAAACTCCAAGCCTGCAAAACTGGTTAAGACTGTGGTTTATTGTTCACAATTTGAAGAGAAAATGGCTGAAACCCAAGAAATCTTATTTCACAGGTTACAAGGTTTTGAACCCCTCATTTATTACTCTCTAGAACAAAAGAGAGATCACATAAGCTTGTGGCTCCCTGCTGTCCTCCCAAATTAGTTGATAGCACTATAGTTGGGACCTTAGCTTGAGAAAGGGGAGAGCAAAAGGTGGGTCTCAAGTTTGAATTAGGTGCGTGCTCTAAATGCTGGCTTTGATTATTTTAAGGTTCTTGCTTTGTCTTCTGCTTGGAAGCATGCCCATATACCTGAGGAAAACTATTATTTGGAATGCCGCATTTCTGAGTGGGTTAAAACAACAACTTTTCACAAGTACTGAAGCAAATTTACATCACTAGAAAGTTCACAACCAGCTCAGCTTAATTCTCTGAGCCTTCATGGCTGCTGCTTTTTCCTAGAATAACATGTATGTCTCTCTGCAAAGGCACCAAAATCTGTCAGAGTTTTGACATCAAAGTGATAAAGTATAATGGCTTAGTTTTCAGCCACGTTGTCCTCCATGCAGCAGTACTAGGAAGACTTTTTTTTTTTTTCTTCCTCTCCAGAAAGGTTTCCATAACTTATGAAACAGAGTCAGGTATTTAAGTGGTAATTACCATAGGGCTTGGTTCAACCTGCAAAGTTCAAATCTGAATCTGGATCTGAACTTTCCCAGAGGCAGGGGGTGTGTTTGGACATTGTGTTGGTTTGACCTATTATAGTGGAAGTTCTGAAATGCAGGTCCGGATGTGGTCTGGGATTCTCTATCTTCCCAACTATGAGACATTCAGGGCCACTTGTTTTGTTTAAACTGACTCCTGTTAAATGATACAGAATTGAAATAATATAAAACTGGATCTCATTTTGGGGAAGGTGTCTACAGCATTGTTTCTGAAGGGTAACAATATCTTGCTGTGCCTTTATTTTTCACAAGGAGCTGTGTGAAAGCTATGAAGAATGAGAAGTTAGAGGGCAGGTTTGTTTTGGCTAATTACTGTAGAAGTACCTTGAGATCTTAAGCAGTAAATGAGGACTTTAGATTTTAGAGAGATCCTATCTGAATCTCGGGATTCAATATTTTTAAAGCCACCGAATCCCAAAGACTAGAGCATTGCTATTAATACAGAGTGCTGCTCCAGACCCCTTTTGACACGTTTGCTTTTGAAGGCCCAGTCCCAGGAAGAGGGAGCTCTTTGTTTGCCATCAGAATAAACTCATTGTACACCCAGACAATTAACTCTTCAATCGACTTGCCAGCCTCTGTAAAGCGCTCCAGTCCCCTCTCTGTCTATCTCCAGTTCTATTCAGACACTTAAGCACACCAATGTTTTTTGTTTATTATTCTGAAAAAGTCCTTCACAAGAATAGTGGAGCGGATCAACATTGTCCTCCCAGCAGCATTTATCTCCGGCTGGCAGTGAATGTGTCAATCAGGAATCAAAAAGCCAAACAGAGGAGGCTTTGAATTGTGTCACGGGGGTCAGAGCTACTTCCAGCTGTCTGTGCATGGGATAGGTTTTCTCGCAGGGCAAAGAATTGTGCTGCCATACAAATGCACTGACTACATTGGACCACAAAGTCCTCGGGGTTTGAGTGGCTTTTTCATGTTGATGCACCTGCGAGGGAGATGTGAGGAGGAAGCGGGGGGAACTAATGCCTTCCAGAAGGCGCAGGCGAAGGCTCCTCTCCTATGTGGATGAGGCCTGGAATGCAGTGTTGAAGTAAACACTGTCTGTGTCTGTACTGCATATAGAATAGTTGAAGTAAGAAGGGAAAAATCACTGTAGTGATAGTGCAACTCTACCTTTGCAGTTAAGAGCTCCTAAGCCATGCAGAGGCCTTTCATGTTGAGCACTTATGCACATTTTCACCTTTTTAAGCAAAACTTTTCTGTTTTTTTGGTGTGTGTCCAAGTGTTTGTGGGTTGTTATATCCAAAGGGAGCACATTGTTGCTGTTTCTTAAAATGAAGGCAATAAAGACTGAGAGCTTGCTTTTGCTGATTTGGTTTAAAAAGTTGGGCTTTTTCTTAACAGCTGCTGGATCTTCATGCATAGAAGTGGTTGGAGTTGATCTTAAAGGTCTCTTCCAATCTAAATGATTCTGTGAAAAGGGATGTGAAAACCTGTCAGGGAAACCTATCTGCACTGGTGCATTTCCATATTTCCATTTCAGCTGCTTGGCAAGAAATTATCCTGATTTGGCTGGACTGTAAGAATTTCTTTTTTTTTTTTTCTTTTTCTTTTTTTTTTTTTTCCACGAGTGCTACTTTCTGTGACCAGCAGAAGGAGGGAGGTGATTGTCCCCCTGTACTCAGCACTGGTGAGGCCACACCTTGAGTATTGTGTCCAGTTCTGGGCACCTCAATACGAGAGAGACATCGAGGTGCTGGAGTGAGTGCAGAGGAGGGCAACGAAGCTGGTGAAGGGCCTGGAGAATAAATCTTATGAGGAGCGATTGAAGGAGCTGGGACTGTTTAGTTTGAGGAAGAGGAGGCTGAGGGGAGACCTCATGGATCTCTACAACTACTTGAAAGGACACTGTAGAGAGGTTGGTGCTGGTCTCTTCTCACAGGTAATTAGTGATAGAACAAGAGGGAATGGGTTCAAGCTGCAGCAGGGTAGGTTTAGGCTGGACATTAGGAAAAAATTCTTCACGGAAAGAGTGGTCAGACACTGGAATAGGCTGCCCAGGGAGGTGGTGGAGTCACCATCCCTGAATGTGTTTAAGACTCGTTTAGATGTAGTGTTCAGGGATATGGTGTAAGGGAGAACTTTGTAGAGTGGAGATGATGGTTGGACTCGATGATCCCAAGGGTCTTTTCCAACCTAAATGATTCTATGATTCTGCATTTATACTGGCAATATATGTTTCTGCATAAAAGTTGCATAGACTATTAAATTAATTATGACTTGCTGAAACTGTTTCAGTTGATGTAGGGAAGGATTGCGATTAAGACAACAATTTGCTTCACTCTACGATACTGGAAGAGCCGTGTTTTTGTGTAAGACCCCATGTAGTGCAAACACAGGTTTTGTTGTCTTTTTTCTTAATACTTAAAACAACACGCCCAAGCCTGGGCGTAATACATAGAAATGTCAAACATGTAAAATTGCATCTTGAAGATTCAGGAGCGGCACAGATACGGGGCGTTTGAGTTGAGCTGTCAGGTCTTTGCATCTGACTAGAGTTACTAAAGCCACAGAAAGATGTGTATATGACTTAAGTCCCTGTCCCTCAGGAGTGCTTAAGTCTACAAAAGCTCATCTCCCTACCCATTAGTTTGACAGACTCACTAAGGGTGAGCTTTGCTACATAAAACAAGACATGCTAAGAATTCAGTCATTATCCTGGCTATCCGTGCTCCAAGTTGCCTATTTAGCTTCAGCTCTGTAATGGCTCACTCAAAACCAGATGATGGTAAGTGATGGAACAACTTGACAGCCCCCTCCCAGGGCAGGGCTGTGCACTTAAAATTGTCATCCTCTTATTCTATCAGGCTGACTCAAAATCTGGAAATCCTTGATGTTCAAGATGTAGAGTTACAAAAAAAGACCAGATTTTGTACAAGTCTGAAAGGTTGACCCCATAAACACTAGCGCTCTTTAAAATGGTAGAAATGTTTACGGAGTGTCTCATGGATTCCAGTGATGACACAAAGGTGATGTACTGAAGGTTGAGGTTGCTTAGGAAGAGTATAGAACTTAGTCTGTTAGCATGGTGATGCAGGTATACAGATGACTTTTGCAGCGAGTGTATTGTTTCCTGGGTAAGGATATATGATATGGGAGGTTAATTCTGTCACCTAACTTTCCCTTTTCTTCAGCTTGCATTAGGTGGCTGGAGGCAAGAGAAGTGATTCACAGCAGCAGGAAGTTACTTCACATTTTTCCATAGTAAGTTAGATTTTTTCTATGTCAGGGAGTTTACTTTTCCCCAGACATAACTCAGGTTGCTCATGGCCTCAGTGCCTGTTGTTCAGAGTAAAAAGATCACTTTAACAGTTGTTTTTTGCATGAACTGAATCTCCTTGTCCCTCAGCCCCAGTGTACACTGCAGTCATTCCAGATGTGGATGCTTGCTAGATATTCTGCAAGGATAAGGGTAAGGGAGGGAAGTTGTAGTGGGAGCATAAAAAGCATTTGCCCAGCACTAGCAATAGATCTGAGTTATTGTCAGGTTAACACAACAGAAGCTATTCTTAAGCTTACGAACCTCTGATAGCAGTAGTGCAGGTGGGCTTCTGGCTTGTAGCCATGGTATCTTAATGTGAAAATGGCTTGTGTGGACCTGCCTGTTTCACTGTTAACCAGTGATAAGATAAAAATACCATTTTTAAGTTGACACCAGTTCCGCCAGAAAAATGAGTTCAACTTTTGCAGGTGTAGGAGACTTAGTGGAAAGGAGTTTTATGGCTTTAAAACTATGTCCCATCAGAGGTATTCTGTTGAGTGATGCTGTCTGTATTAGTGGTCGTCGTAGAAAAATAAAGTGTGTATTTATGCTGGGCTGTAAAAATGGAAGAGAAGCATGCCAATGTATTCTTCATCAAGGCTCTGAGAGTATTCTGCAACCAAGGGAAATTATCTCTGATGATTCTCCAGTATGTGAGTTCCTCATCTGGAAGCATTGCCATCTAGAGGGATTAGGAAGCACTTACTTGACCTCTTTGATCCCTCTATTTGTGACATGCTCTGCATGAGGATCTACTCCAGTTACACAGCTTTTTTGATAGCGTGGAATTTAATAGCTTTTTGAAGAAAGGAATAGATCATACTTGATGAACATATTACAATGGCCTTTGTCTCCAAAGTAACAGTATCCTGTACATCTCATGTAATATCACAGGAGATCCCAGGTCTCTCTAATACCTTGTTTTTTCTGTTCTATGTTAAAATGCTTTTTTAAGCAAATACAAAATTTTTGTTCAAAAATTTTTGCACAAAATGTTTGTTCAAAACTTTCAGGTATGTAAAGTAGAACTTATTCCTTGTTTACCAGGAGGAAACAGGCCAGTGGAACAAATGTTCAGTGTGATGAACACTGTGTTGAGCGAGAGGAAAAATCGAATGAGAGTAGACAAGTATTAGGGTTGTTCTGCCCAAAGGGAACAGCAGTGAAACTCTTTGCCATAAGCTAATTTGAAACACTGAGACCTACTGAGAATTCTTCAGTTTAAGAAATAGATTTGGTAGTTTCAGAGTAAGAAGCTAGCAGCTGGGAAGTGAGCATGGTGTTTTTAATAAAGTACAATTTTGTCTCTTATGTGACTATTTCATGACCTTTAAACAAAATAATCAGAAATATCTCTGCTTTTGATTTTTGAAATATGGTGAATGTAATCACAGGGCTCTTGTCTATTGCATTTTTTTCATGTATGTGTGATGAAAGAACTATACTTGCTTGAACAACAGGAGAGTAATTATACTTCCCTCTATTTGCAAAAACCTTAACACTATACTGGGTTCTGCTATAATGTGGACTTCGTGACAATTTGGCCTCAGAAACTCAATGAGGAAATGATTGTGAAGTTCACAACCATTTTACTGAGATGGTCTTAAAAAAAAAACACAGTTCAAAGGTTGGTATTTTTGTTTATCTGCTGCATTTCTTCTGTCACTGTTTAATACCCTTCAGTAGCTTAATGGCTAATTTTATATGAAAACTGCTACAAAATTTGGTTTCTTTAAGAAGAATGTATTTCCTGAACTGTAATTGCTACTGTCTCTGTTCCTCACACCTACACACATGAGCCAAAAAGAAACCCCCTGAACCTGAAGCGTCCCAAGTTCTGCCAAAGTTCACATAATGGTTTGGATAAATAGTGTTGTGGCTCTGATCCACTTCTAATTTTTCTCCATTGTTGGCTTCTGGGTTGCTGCTTTAAATCTGAAAAGCAATTCTGTAATTAGTTGGTGCAGAAGCATTCATGAGAACAATAGGAATAAACTTATTACCATGCTGGCAATTATTTTTTTTAATGCCAGGTCTCTTCCTATTTTATATAACGTAAGAATTATTCACCTTTCCAGTTGTTCTATGAGTATCTTTTGCAGTTTTGGGTTGGTTTCTCAATCTGTAAAGCCAATCATGCTGACTACATACTGCTCATTGCTTCATTACAGCATGAAGTGTCATCCTAAATAAATAAAATGCCATAGCTGTGGTTTCTGGGATCTTGTAGAAGCAGAGCAGCCTATTCTGACAAAAAAGTAAAGACCAACTATTCACTTTTACACAGAGATTTCTTTAAAGGGCAAAATCTTCCTTCTTGTAAATAAAGCAAAATTTGGGAAATATTTCCAAGAACGTTGCTCAAACTTTTAAAGAAAAATACTGCTTATCCATATTACTTCTAACACCCAGTAACAGGAAAACTCAGAACAAGAGTTGGCTGAGAAATGGCAAGTATTTTTTCTTCCAAATATTTTTGCTATGCTTATAATTAAGCATAAAACCAAATACATTGATCAAGAGAGAAAATGACAACAGCATGTCTTGCTTGTTTATGTCAACCTTCTTTACTTCAGTGGATCTCTGAGGTTGAAATGAAAATACCATCAAGTTTTTTCTTTTTGTGAATTAAATTGCTTTCTGTGGAAATGCATAAAATTAATGATCTATGGAAGAGGTCAGGCTTTTGCTCACTTTATAAAACTGCAAATACAGGTATTGGTGGAAAAATACTTTACAAGCCTCTGTTTTCTATCTCTGCCTTTCCTTTCCCCTTCCATTTTTTTTTTTTCAATAAAACCAATATAAGAGAAGGCTGAGGATGGTTATTGCTACTTCTAGGAAAGGCTGTCCGATGCATCTTTCCTCCAAATGGCTACTGCCCTGTGCATCTGATACAGTCGTGGAGATGGTGGCAAGCCTGGCTCTTCTGGCATAGACTTCTCTCTCCAACTGATTTTTGCTGTGCAACTTTCCAGGTTATTGCCAACTTTGCTGATGCCTAGTGTCATCTCTGCCTGTAATACGTGCAAAAATAGTTGTTACAAATTGTAAGTTTCTAAAGCCACTGTATTCCAAAGAGGAGAAAAAAATAAGCAAATCTAGGCTAATCTCATCTTAGTTTACTTCCCAACAATGCTCTACATTCATATCTTGCAATATAACAAAGGACTTTACAGTTTTTTCCAGCTTAGCTTGCCCACAGTTGAAGGTTTTTGCCTCACTTAATGCTATGCCACACAGCACTCC
This sequence comes from Larus michahellis, assembly GCF_964199755.1. Lineage (NCBI taxonomy): Eukaryota > Metazoa > Chordata > Aves > Charadriiformes > Laridae > Larus > Larus michahellis. The sequence continues at coordinate 53,180,485 of NC_133899.1, read as the reverse complement.
TAGTGCTGTGTAAAAATGCTCCAAGCTGGGGTGTGAAATCCAGATCCCTCTGAGTGCTGAGGAAATTAAACTCAGCCTGAATCCAAGCTGGGCCTGTAGATATGATGGATAGGCATACCAAGCCAAACAGAGTGTAAACTCAACACTTTTCCCTGTGGTCCATCTCTAAATGTTGAGATTTATATTTCCTGTGGAATCTTTTTTGGATGAAACTTTTAATTATGAAAGGCTTGTGGTCAGAAGACATGGAGCGCTCTTGCATATGAAAAACCTAATAGAAATTCTTTTTCCACAATTTTGCAATTAGAAGACATTGCCACAGCGTTGCAATTAGAGAATACCTTGATGCAGACATTGAAAGAAAAAAGATTTGCTATTGACCATCCCTTTCTAACAGCTTTGCAGTGAACGCTGGTGCCAGGTTCTGCACAGGTAAGTTTTTCAGAAGAAGAGTTTTTCTTCTGAACAAAAAGAGTAAGGAGAAAGACACAGTGGGACAGCAATCCCCAAACCTCTGCTGTCTCAGGAAATGTCCTGTGTGGGATCTATAGCCACCTGAAACTAAGGTGGTGATTGCCTGACCAGTGCAACAAGGGGAGACTACCAGGTGATGCACACCAGTGGTCTGTGGAGGGAGAGGGGAGGGAGGGCAGCTTCTTTTAAGTCTAGGGATAGTGGTTGATGCATGCTTGCTATGTAAAATGTTATTGCTCTTAGCGTAAATGGAATAATTTGTTTTCATTCTGTCTGTCTTCTCTCTCTTCTGGACTTGGCCGGGCCATGTACAAATCCCAATCATTCAACAGTACTGGAGAGTAGATAGTATTTACCTCAATAATGGTAGTTTCTTTTCGATTCTTTTTAACTCTCAATTCAGATGATGGTTCGAAGCCAACGCCTACCATGGAAACCCAGCCTATTTTCGATGGAGAAGGTAAGAGCATCCCTTAAAAAAAGAACAACACAATAATAACAAAAAAGCTATTTCTGTCTCTCTTTTTCCTAGAATATATGGCTCAAATGCTTTCTTTATCCTGCAAAGCAGAAAAGCCAGTGAATCTCATAAGTTATCCAAACTTCACAGTGCCCTTGGGACGTCAGGTATTTTCCCCTAATCCTTTTTCATCCTCCTCTCTTCCCTGGAATCCAACAATAACACCAGTTGATCAGATTCCTGGGGTAACCTTGGAGGAAAAGGTGTCATGACGAAAAAAATGTGCATTGAGTCAGAAATGGCAACTTCCTTTAGACTGACCTTACCCTCTCCCTCTCTCCACCCTCTTGATACCGATGCTGGGAGTTTCATAACCTCTGCAACACGTTGCAGCTTCACGAAAGGGAGGGCAGTGCTAAACCACAGCTTGTGAATGTTGACTTGGAAGAAAATTGCTGGGAGGTTTCTTTATTTAGCAATTACTTTCATTGACGCACATACTATTTAAGCAAATTAAGTCAGTGTCCTGGGCCCACTTAATTCACAGCCCACCAAGGCAGTCTACTTCTCAAATGGGCTAATCTTGCGATTGTATTATTTTGTAGAGGAAATATCAGATGTTAGTCCATTGCAATCTGTGAAACAAGGATAAAATGGCTGTCATCAGAGGGTTCAAGCCTTTTACACACACAAACATAAATAGCAGTGGGGATAGTGGTCCTTGGGTAGTGAAGGGGCCTATTAGCAGCTGCTTATATCTTGCATATTGCTTGGAAGTAGCGCATGTTTTCTACAAATTTAAACCCCCAACCATTATAGTTAAGCTGTAGGCTGAAATCCGAACCACTCTGTGGCCCACCTGAAACCGTGGACCTCAAGGCATTGAGAGAAAGCCTAAGCATTTTCATACTGAACTGCTGTACTTGACGCTTTTTTTTTTAAACTGGATCGAAGGCAGAAACGGAGACTACTGAGCAGGAGTAGGTGGTGCTGCTGATACCTCCTGCTTTCTTGTAAAAACAGGTGATGGGATGGGGGGGGGGTTGTTACTAAAATAAGTTTATTTAATGGCAAGTTGTTGTAGTGCTGTCACTTCTATTCAGCAATCATAGGTTTGTAAGAATCTTCTTGTGAACTTTAAGAAACAAAGCAAGGCCCTCGGAGCAAAAAAACATTCTCCAATAAACAGAGGAGACTGAAGCCATGCTGACTATCTCTTGTTTATATCAAAGGAGAGTTCCTCTTGGCAGCAAGCTGATGTTGTATTAAATTGCTGTTTGTAATCACAGCATGCTCCTGGCCTTTAAGTTTTCCCCTGTGAAGGTGCCCATAGATATTGAAAGGAAAGAATGAACTAATAAAATGCAGGAGTGAGCCGATCTGGTTAATACAGCTTGTTCAGAAGCTCCTTCTAGGAGAGACTCAGCATTTTGGGTCATTCAAATAAAACTGGGCAAAGTTTTTAAGAAATGGTGTAGTGAACAGACTTTCTGTGGTCCTTCTGGTGACAGGCAGAGTCTGAAAAAAATCTTGTCCTATCTTCTATGAAAAACATTTTCAATCAAAAACCTTTGCTTTGATTTGCAGGTGAAATCAAGTCTGATAAATGGGCTTGGACTGTATGATGAAAGATTGCCTTTCACAAATCTTGCAATATATTATGCAAGACCTTATCTCCTAGATGTCGAGAGAGAATGACTAATGCAATGGCTTCCTGTTGTACTAACAGTGTCCCTTATGGTTTGGGAGAAGAGAGTATGGGTATGACAGGCAGGTTAAGCTATGCATCGATGAATAACCTCTGCTAAGTTTGTCGCTCTGTATTTTTGTCATTCCTGTTAATAAAATTGAATTAACTAGATTTCAGTAGTTGTAGCGACAAGCGTAAGAAAATGCATTCTGGGTCTGACCAAAAGTTTGTATATACGCTACAGATGGGGGCTGACCTCTTCTCCCTGGTGACAAGTGATAGGACGAGGGGAAACGGGTTCAAGTTACGTCAGGGGAGGTTTAGATTAGATATTAGGAAACATTTCTTCACTGAAAGGGTTATTAAACATTGGAATAGGCTGCCCAGGGAGGTGGTGGATTCACCATCCCTGGAGGTGTTTAAAAAAAGGGTAGATGGGGCACTTAGGGACATGGTTTAGAAGTGGCTCTTGTCAGGGTAGGCTAAAGGTTGGACTCGATGATCTTAAAGGTCCCTTCCAACCTCAACAATTCTATGATTCTACCTTTGAGCATACTGTCTCCAACAGTGGCTCAAAGTGGGTACATCACGAGAGTGTAAGAAGCGTTTAGCCTGGAGATGAGAAGACTTAAAGGTGACCTAATAGCAGCCTTCCAATACCTACAGGGAGGTTTATCGAGAAGATGGAGCCAGGCTCTTCATAGGAATGCATGATGAGAGACAACAGTCATAAATTGAAACAAAATGTTTCGACTGGATATAAGGAAAAACTTATTCACCACGAGTACAATGAGGCAGCGGAACAGAGAGGTGATAATCATAGAATGGTTCAGGTTAGAAGGGACCTTAAAGATAACCTAGTTCGAACCTCCCTGCCATGGGCAGGGACACCTCCCACTAGACCAGGCTGCTCAAAGCCTCATCCAGCCTGGCCTTGAACACTTCCAGGGATGGGGCATCCGCAGCTTCTCTGGGCAACCTGTGCCACTGCCTCACCACCCTCACAGTAAAGAATTTCTTCCTAATATCTAATCTAAATCTCCGTCTTTCAGTTAAAACTGTTATCCCTTGTCCTATCACTCCACTCCCTGATAACGAGTCCCTCCTCATCTCTTCTGTAGGCCCCCTTTAGGTACTGGGAGGCTGCTATGAGTGCTCCCTGGAGCCTTCTCTACTCCAGGCTGAACAACCCCAACTCTCTCAGCCTGTCTTCATAGGAGAGGTGCTCCAGCTCTCTGATGATCGTCATGGCCCTCTGTCCTTCCTTTCTGAGCCAGTTGGATAAAACCATGAGCAACCTGGTCTGTTCTTATAGCTGGCCCTGTCTGGAGCAGAAGTTTGGACTGGACATCTCAGGATGTCATCCTGAACAATCCCTTGATTCTATATGAGGAAATGTCATGATACTTAACTAGAGTACTGTCTCAGTGTCTTGGACAGGTCCTGAGGAACAGCTTGTACTTGATGACTGATGCAAATGTCAGATGACAGAAAAGGGCAAAACAGTTATCCATTCACCTGTCAGGTCTGCGCTTTTCAGAGATGTTCAAAGGAGTTAAAGTCCAAATCCCATTCAATTTCAGTGGGTTTGTGATTTGCTGGGTTCCTGAAAAATGGTGTATTCAAAGTCAGGCAACCAGTTTGGAGCTGATAGCAACGTGAATGGACAATAGAAATACAGAATTTTTTCATGCTTTATTTTTGGGTGCCTACCTTCGATCCACTGGGGGCTGACTTTTTTCAGAGGGCATTAAATACAGTCAGCTGCCCCTGAAATGTGTGATACCTCTTGGGCCTCAGCATCTCTAAGATGAAGGTTCACCTTTCTCATGTTTTCACCTACATTAGAGGATAATGAAAATTCAAATTTAAGGCATAATAAGTTCCACTCCCTACCATCTTCCCTGAGGGCATAACAGAGCAGTGCCAGAGATAATGTAGATCAGATAACTTAAAACTCTCCTGTCCAAGGTTTGAATCATAAAGCAGCCATCTCTGTGAAAATTATTTAACTTCATTACAATGCAGATCTTAGTGATGTTCATAGTGAATCTCCTCTTGGGACAAGATTCTCCTCTGCAGAAGAGTATTTTATTAATGGTCTTTGCTATAGTTTTAAATTTAAAGTTTTATTTCCTCCTGTACTTCCTAGGCTCTGTTTTCTTTGCATCTACCCTCTGTTTAGTTTCAATATGCAAGTTGTATTCATCTCCTAAAGAATAACTTCTTTAAACATCATCTCTTTTTGGTAAACTTCACCTCTTCACTCAGTGGGAATATACTCTTTCCACAGATCTGTTGTTCAGAGCAGTCTGTTGCTTATCTGTATTCCAAAAAATGTCCAGGAAAACTGAATGGAAAATACATTTTTATGGTAGATCCCAAGGGATTAATTTCCTTTTCTTTTCCTTTCACCTCTCTTCCCACACTTCCTTTTTTGCATCTTTCAACCTCACTTAAAGATATGTACCATTATGTCTCTAAAGGCCCTGACCCATTCTTTGGTGTCTGTTGACTTTGGTGGTCGTTCCTCTTTCAGGTGTAGACATAACACAGTTCATACAGTGCAGAGCCACAGCTAAATTTCATCCCAGATTTAGGGGTTTGGATCCAGCATTTTGATTTATAAACTTCTACTTTCGTGCTTCTCCCTTTCCTACCTCTCACCTAGAATTGAATTTGAGGTAGTTCTCCCCCAAAGAAGGCCCAAGATAGATAGGGATATGTATTTATAGGAGCATATCATGACTGAGTGGTGGTAAAATAGTGTAGTGAAACCTGCAGATAAGGCAAGCTTTAAGTAAACTTTTACTACTGCTGGAATATCAGTGTTCAGCCTATATTTCCATCTGAAAAAATGCCTGAACATGATTACAAAAATGCCTACAATCAATGTAGCTGAAAACATTTAGGAAGGAAAAATTCCCTTTTGTTTTTCCTTCATGCTCTTATAACGTATAATCATTTTCCCTTGCAGTCCACCAGCTTCTCCCTTGCTGAGCAGATCAATGTAAATGTCAACAGGAGAGCAGGAAAACGCTTCTAAAAACGTCTTAGAGGAACTTAAGACAAACTCCAGGATTTAGTATTTAAAGCGTGCTCCTGTGGGAACTGAATTTTTCAGAAAACATCAGTTCTGGAAATGTCACTTTAGGAGCCCTAGCACATGCTATCAAGTACTGCTTTGCTCAGTTCTAATCAGATGCTGATGTTGTGTCATTTCTGTGGCTTAGGGCAGGTTCTGCTGTGTTGATTGCAACACCTCAGAGGAGGTGCTCTAAGCACTTTTTCCCCCCAATTTATGTTTGGATGTCTTGGTTGTAGTGTATCAGACGTGCTTTTCTAACCAGAACTTGTTTCTCTAACAGACTGCCTTTCAAGTCTTTCCAGAAATATCTTCATTTCTCTGCCGGTTTATTTTGGATTTTGTTGTTGCTTGTTTTAGGAAACTGACTGTGGTCAGCTCTTCTTGGGCTGTTAAAGCAATATTTAAGGTCTGGATTGACTTTTTTTAATCTGGATTTCATACGTAGTTTAGTGGAAACCAACATATACTATGGGACACAACATAACCTTTGAGATCTCTAAGTCTTGAGGAGAAGGGCTTTAGACTGGAGAATCTGGGAAGTGTGGAGTAGAGGGAGGGGAAAAAAAAATAATGTCTTGCCAGCAGAGAAATACTCTCTGGAATGGGAAAATGAGATAACCCTGTGGAAGATTTACAAATAGTGGTTCATAAGAGGTGGAAGACCTCACCAGGGGATGAGCCTTAACAGCCATGATTGTAGCAAACATCTTGTCCTCATGAGTAACAGCCACGTGTATTCCCTAGTTGCTGTAGCTTCTCTAAGGCAGTTATTGTTTCTCTTTCAGAAATCACAGCACCCACCCTTTGGATTAAGCACTTGGTCATCAAAGATTCCAAACTGAACAGCTCCAGTATAAGGAATTCAGGTAATGTTCCGTCTGGATAAAGAACCCCACACGTTTCTTTTAACTAGGCTGCAGTCCCTCACCATTTGTTCCTGTTTCATTCTTTCTTCATTGTAGCTATCCTGCTGCTTTTCATTGTTGCAGGACCTGAAGTGCAGGCTGTAAAATAATTTCAGATAGCATCTGTTTTTGTGTCCAGAATGCCACAGTTGATGCATGATGAGGGATGTTTCTGTTTCCTGAAACCATAACTGGCAAATTTCTAATTTCTTCATCTGTTAATTCATCACAGCTAGCTGTCATCTTTATTCTGTTTGTTGTTCAGCATGATGTACAAACTGATGCATTTTGCTCTGAGATCTGGGCTGTGGTTTTGGTCTAAGCACTTGAGAAAATACAGAGAGAGGCTTCTTTTCTAGCAACTTCAAGATTCTTCTCTGCAGATATAGAAGATTTTTTTTAATAGAGAAATGAGCGGATTATTTCACTATTTCACAACTGAAACTAGGTTACTTATGACTGGGTGTAAGTAAATGTTGAGATTATTTTTGTGGGTAATAGAGTGGATGAGGGAAGACCCAAGCACAAAAACGAGCAAAGAAAAGGTCATGAACATGAGTGGGAAAAGGGGGAGTGGGAATATATGAAGTTAGGATGTAAAACTTGAAATTGGACATGGGGGTGAAACTGGGTGGAGTCACTGAAATCACAAGAAACTGGAAGCATCTGAAGAGGAAATTTAGGGATTCTCGGTGAGAATGATTTCTATCTGATATATTTTAACTGAAGTGGGAGGAAGGAAGAAGGTAAAGGGAATATCAAAAGAAGAAAATTGCCTTAACAAGTCATGGGTTTACTTTAAGGTTTAAATAGGATTTTCTACTATTGCGTATATTTTATGAAACAATATATGCCTAGGACAGCTGTTGGGAAGTGCTCCAGTCCCCAGAACAAATAAATCGTGATAGCCTGAAGTACCTCATCACCTGGTATTTCTGGATTAGTCAGAGAGCATTCGTGACACTCGGTGGTTCCCTTAACCTTGGCCCAACAGAGCCAAAGTAGGCTGGCTTTCAGGTTGTAAAGGTAATCAGTTTGTTCAAGTGTCTGCTCAGGAAGCTGCCTGGTGTAAACCGGACTTTTGTTCGTGTAAGAGTTCCTTTTGCAAGTTTATTTGTCCACTTTTTTCCCAGTTGGTTCTGATGCCATTTCAGTTATTCAAACAAGATTATTGGGGGTGCATGCTACAAATTGAAAATGATCCTCTGGAAAATTCCAGAGTTCCATGAGAGGTGGTTTCTACAGCAAGCTAAAAGGGGATGTGTGGTTCATCTGACTCAGCCTTACTGATTGCCCTGACAGAAGCTCATTTGCTGTAGGATCTCGTTAAGATGCTGGGTTGCCAATTTTTAGCACTAGACTTCCACGTTAGGCCGTACAAATACACAGCCATCTCAGTTTCCTACACTGAATTATTGATATCGAGAAATGCTGCCTCATTAAAATAAGGGGTATGGTTTAGCTGATGATAGTGTGCTACTTGTAGTCTGTTTCTTTCGATGTTTCTTTCAACCACTGAAGCCTAGTCCCCTTGTTTGGTACCTTTCATTCCTTTCATCCCTTGTCATATATGTTAAAAAGCAACGTAGGGTAGGTGTGATTGGACAAAAAAGGGATGGGGAGGATAATTATAATTTAGAATCAGGTTCTTCAAATGTCTTCAAGTCTGTCTTGGCTGAAGATGAAACAACTGTCATGAGATGGGCATGCAAAATTCAGGGATGTTAATTGCTTTTGGCCCTTGTCAGATTGAAGTACTAATGCTCAGCATATTTCTGATTTTTCATTTATCTTTAAAGGTTTAAGGTGGGTTTTACTAGTGCAAGATTGGGGTTTTGGTTTTAGCTCAGCTATATTATCTCTCTGAGCTTGCACTTACTGTCTTGAAGCAGATACAGACTGGTATCATCTTGCAGCAATTTAATGGGATCCCTGAAATTAGCAGTGAGAAAAGACCTAGTAGGCCATCTAATCTACTGCCTTAGCGCTAGTGAATGTTTGTACTGCATGAAGAGCAGCATTTTCTAGTGTAGCATAAATGCCTTAGGCAATAAAGATTTCACTTCTTCCCACAGGAAGCTGCTCTGCTGTCTGAACTCAGTCTCGGGATTCTTCTTTTTGTAATATCCAGCCTAACTCTTCTTTTGTTTCTATTCTTTTTCATTCGTCTTGAGTTCGTGAAAGCCTGCCCTATTCCTTGGAGTTTGTGTACTGAAACACTTAACCCTGCTCTCTCTTGTCCCTGCGGTGGTTATATAGCCCTGTCCTTTGTAGTGAAGAGAAATCCAGTAGATACTACTGTCAGAGGACGTGTGCAGCCCTCTAATCAGTACTGACATTGGATATCTTGGAAAGCTAGCACCATCACTTTATCAACCATGAGGAGAATTTAAGAATTGCTATATGAAGACAAATAAGCTCTGTAATTTGCTATCATTGATGCTGGTCAATGCTAGGCTTCAGAGTGCAACAACCACCAAGTAGCTGAGCACTGCAGAGCTGGTGACACCCTGTGTTGCATATGCAGCCTGTATTTGCAAGACCTGAATTTGAAATCTGAGTGTTCCACCTTCTATGTAGTGTTGACAAACAGAAGAGGTTCTCCTGAAACATTCTTTTCTTCTGGAGCAGTTATATTTTGCTTGGCATGTGTAAATACTAATTAAGCTAAGGATCAGGAAAAGCAGAATGACTCTAGCCTGGTGATTGGAGCACTTGACTGAGAATCTATATGTCTCCGGGCATTTTGACATTGGATTTTTCTATGCTGAGTAAAACAGCATTGCTAGGAGGGATTGCTAGTGCTCTTATCCCCACCTGCCTTAAGTAATGAAATGACAACTAGATCTCTTTCTCAGTAGGGTGAGATGCAGGTTCAAATCTTCTCAGCCAGAGGCAGGAACCAAAATATGAATGCGCTCTAACATCTGGACTGTTGAGTAGCAGAGAAGTTATTGGTTTCCTACACTTACAAACTAAGTCTTCTGCCTTTATGAAGCCTAAAAGCCCAAAAGTCAGTTTGTCTTTCTGGGGCAAGTGAAAGATCTAGATCAACACGGTATTTTGTTTGCTGTGGCAAGATGACAAAAACATTTTTTTGGTGTTTGTTTTGAATTGATTTTCACTTTCCCCAAACATGCACATACATGGATACCTGAAAATAAGTCTGTTATTTAGCACTGCCCTCTGTGATATGTCATTATTTTTAACACTGCCAGAGCAGGAGGTGACACTAGATGGGACCTTTGCAATGGCCATTCTCTAATCTCCATGGTTGGGAACAGTCTTTTCATTCTACTTATACTGTTGCAGCCTCCTGCTTCCCTACCTCCTCCCCACAACCTATTCCAGCCTGGTACAGTCCAAATGATTATTCTTTTACGGTTCTTAATCTAGGGAAACACTTGATAATGTATCTTGCTTCCAAGAAAATACATCTAATGGCTGCCTGTTTGGGAGTACCCCCGCTCCACTGAGGAATACATAGTTGTTCCTCATTTCCAGAGTTGGGTTATCTCCAAATCCAAATTTGTGCTACTTAGTGATTTGGTTTTAGTTAGCAAGAGATTCCAGCCTGTATCCAGCTTACCCTGACAACCTTTAAGAAAACCACAGAGTGATGTAATGAGCTCATGCATGGAAAAATAAACAACTCTAGAGAAACCAGCAGTAGCAGCCTCAAGTAAATATTCTGCAGTCACTGGGGTTTTGAACATGACGTTATTTGAAAGGAAGAATGAGTAATATATTAAGGTTAGCAGCTGAAGACAGGTTTGTGTGTGCCGAGTTTTTTAAAAAAAAAAAAAAAGCAAAACCCCCATAGTTGTTTACTTCAAAATCTTGCTTGTTGAATGGGGGCCAGCTCTATGTGGCCTATTGTGTTCGGCTCTGTCACCCAAGCATCATGCAGGCATCTCGTGTGACAGCTTTCCAGTGACAGAGATTTCTGCTGTCAGGAGCTCTTAGTGGACAGAGTGTAACTGTAAATGAAGTTTGAAAACAAGAATGGTGGTATTCATATTTCCTTCTGTTAACTGAATTCACTTGGAGTCCAAACTTTAGGGCTTCTCAAAGGGAGAAACGGCTTGAAAGCTGCATGTCTGTATATACTTTTGCAAGAAGCAGAAGCACACCCTGCCATCCACCCCAAAGGGATTCTGTGTGTTCGTGCGTGCAGTTCATCTCCAGAGATCTGCACAGTGAGGTGGGATATGATTATATCAAGTGTACTACCAGGATCTGGGTTCTCTGGTTTGTCTTCATTCCTTCCTTAAGGTTTTTCCTACTTTCGGGGAAAAAAGGCAAGAAAACCTACATGGCACCCCAAAATACCTCCCTCTTTCTAGTACTCACCTAGGAAGTGATACCACTTTGCTGCACACCTTTCTTAAGGATCAGGGATAGTGATTGCTCCTAGGGGGGAGTGTACTCATTGTATGTTGCCTTAGACATATGGAGTCTTTCTAGGATCCTATACATTAACAAGGAGTCTGCTTTTAAGCCACCTATATTGAGAATTGGTGTAGTTCCTCCTGAGTCAGATTGTCAGGGAAGACCAACCAACATACATCAGGGCAGGGCCTGCTGATTTGCTCTTAAAAATGGGGATACACCAAAAATAGCCATGGTTAGACAAAATTTTTATTTGTTATTAGGACTTTCCTTTTTAGCAGTGAAGACTTAACCCCAAGGAGCTTGAACACCTGTATTATTTTCCAGAGTGGGGAAACAGTGCAGCCATTTGTGTTGCATGTATAGTTATTTGGAGTTGGAGTAGATTTCCTTGTGCCTTGGAAATGTGGAACAATGCAGAAACCAGGGAGCCACAGGTAGATTCAGATGAGGCCCTTGAAAAGCAAAGCACTGTTTCGAATGAGGGCAGTTTCTCACCTGTCTTTATGCCGTCTTCTTAGCCTTATTCCTTAGCTGTCTTGTCCTACGCCTGGTGCACAGCGCTCCCCACCTTGTTATTTAAAGACATGTGAGATCATGGGCTTCTGCTTCTCCTGCTACTTTTTTCCTACATTCTGCTACTGCTAAACTAGTTAGTTCCAAACTGGCTGGCTGTCTCTCCATGTGAGTTGTGTTAATGTTACTGTCCAGATATCTGTTACAGGATTGTAGGTTCTTCCCCAGAATTTGTAGCTTGTTAGTTTTAGTCAGGACACCAAGTGGAAGACACAGGTGGAAGCAAAAGTTGATCTCACTTTATCAGGAAAGCAGGTTGAGAAGAGGAGGTAACCAGGCACAAGTCTGCTTTAGTGAAATCTGAATAAGATGTTACAGTGACATTGGAATTGGAGAACTTAGTGCCTGGGAATGACATCCTAATGCTGACTGCAGTCCTCCTTGGTGAGCGTTCTGGTGCTTCCATCTCCTCTGAGCATAACACCTGCTAGTAGTGGCTTTTGAACTTTCCCATAGCTGAAGAGGGGAAAAAGGTGTCACAGGAGGGAACCAATGAGTCAGAAAGCTTTTGCCTTTTCTACTGTCCTCTATTAATGTGGACTCCTGCGCTCTTGTCCTGCATCTTGACTCAGTGCCTCCCAACACAGCACTTCTCTGACCTGTCAAAACTATTGGGTTGAAATTGCCACTTCACTGTCCTACCTGGCAGAACTATTTATATTCAGACCTTTGTATTAGTCCTCCCATACCTTATTTTTGTGAGGATTTGTTTTGAATTTGTTTTAACGTAGGTTCTGGCTTGATATCAAATGAAGCAATCTCAGCAGAAGCTCCTGTTGAGTATGGCATGTTACTAATTCCATTACATTTTCACAGCAGATCTCTATGCTCTTCCCTGAGTTCCTGCCTCCTTGCAAGCCAAATGTGATGTTTCTCCCTTATTTTCTGTCCCTCCTTTTCCTCCGGCTCCATCTGTGGTTCAACCTTCCTGTCTTGACTGCTGCTTGGGAGGCCTCTGTCTCTTCTTCCCTCCTGGAAGTTCTGAGAAGGTATGATATATATAATGCCCGAGCGTGATTCTCCCACAGTCTCAGTGTGACAGGTGTGGTGAAGAAGGGAGTGTGTAGGCGAGAGCAGAAGCAGGGAGAATGGAAGAATCTAGGACCAGGACCCTTCCCAGACAGCCAGCAAACAAAGTCATAAATAACATGCCACTGGGGACCAGTTAATCTGCTCTATGAAAAGGTGCAAAGTATACAAGTGGGAAAAATAACATTGTACAATAATCGGCATGCAACCATAGGTGTTAAACCATATGCAGCTAGGCAAATAAATGAAGCTCCCCCTGAGTGCTGTGTGATAAATCATTCCCAAAGAATTCAGTCACTCCCCCCTCCTTATCCCCCAAAGAAAGAAAACAAATTACCCTAGGCATGGAGTCATAACTGCTACTCTACAGCTGCCAATTAAGGCAAGTGGACAGGGAGCTGTAGGAGAGGGGCAAAGATATAAGAAGCTGGGCTAAAAGGGGAAAAAACCCCAACCCTGCATTTAAAACCACTGAGGATTTGGAGGGCAAAGGAAATAAGCTCCAGCAGCAGGCATTACCTGGACATACAGGGAAAAACAGAAAGTGGGAAGGTCGACTTTATGGAGTTTATTTTGCTTTTAGCAGAGGCGGGTTCGTATTGGAGAGGTTGCCTTGATTTGCTGAAGTAATTCCTTAAAGTGCTGCTTGCTGTCTGTAATAGCAGTGCTCAGTACAGGTTTGTATGTGGATCTGCACTTCAGACATCCATTTGAACACACGTTGATGCTTGCAGATAGACTGTACTTGTTGACTCTCCTTTCTGCTTCTCTTGAAATGTTCCTGTCAACTTCACAAGAAAGATTATAACATTTCTAAGGTGCCACAAATAAGGAGGAGCTGTTTCAAAGTAACGCCTTGACCTGGGCCCTGGATTCCCCCTGGGAAAGGTTTAGACCTAGGATTCTCTTGAAACCAAAAGCCCTGGTGGGGCTTGCAAGTGATTTGCAAAGAGATAACAAGAAAAAAAGGATTCAGTGATACACAGATCCATGTATCCCTAAGAGTGTCTGCTGCCCCCAGAGTTGTCCAAGGAGACAATAGATATCACCTAGTAGAGCACAAGGCTGTGAGGGAGCAGCGCTGCATTCCACAACTGCTGGAAAAGCCTGCCCTTCCCATGAAGGCATCCTTCTTCTGGTGCCACGCTTAGGATTAAAAGATTCCCCATTTTGGAGGGTCTTGGAGGTGGAGTGAGTGGATAAGTCGGGAAATGTGTAAGGCCCTGCAGAAATATCATCAGGGCTTGTGGAGCAGCAGCATGGGACATTTGAGGAAAATGTCATAGGATCATTAAGTTAGAAAAAACCCTTAAGATCATCAAGTCCAACCATTAACCTAACAATGCCAAGTCCACCATTAAACCATGTCCCCAAGCACCATATCTACATGTCTTTTAAATACTTCCCCAGGGATGGTGACTCAACACTTCCCTGGTCAGCCTGTTCCAATGCTTGATAAATCCTTTCAGTGAAGAAATTTTTCCTAATATCCAATCTTAATCTCCCCTGGTGCAACTTGAGGCCATTTCTGCTCATCCTATCACTTCTTACTTGGAAAGAGAGACCAATGCCCACCTCACTACAACCTCCGTGTATGTTGGCTGTGTTCTATTTACTTTCAAACTGACGTCAACAGACCCGTGAGTTGTGATGTAAGAGTCCTGTGTATATTTTGGGGGTGGGGGGCATGAGTAAAAGCTGCCATCCTCATGCTCCCTTTCTCTTTCGCATTTTGCCAGACCACCAAAATAAGAAAGCAGCCAATGGGAACCACCGACTACATTTTGTGGTGCAGTTCAGTGGTGGCTTAACTGTATGCTTTTCAGGCTGTTGAAATGGTGTCTAAGTAGCTGGAAAGACCTCTTGGTAGAAGGTCCCAAGGGTTGTCTCTGAAGAGTCATGAAAGAAGGCTAGGCAAAGAACCCACCTTCAGAGCCAGGCAAAGAGATGGGAGTATGTTTAAAAGGCAAGGCAGCATTCAATCTCCTGGAACACGTGAGGGAGGAAGATGTGTTAAACTGGCTACCCTCACTCTGGGTGAATGGGATGGCATTTGTCTTGTTTCAGTTGCCTGCGTAAGGCTGCAATTTGGAGAAATCCTACTGGGAAGAAAACTAAACTCAGCTATAATGTCACTCTGTAGTCCTTCCCTTGCCTCTCAACCCAGAGTGTGGAAGAGAGCTACCTCCAGCTCGTGACACCGATGAAGTGGGAGCGATTTTGCTGTCCCATGGCTGATGTCTGAATCCCATATGTTACGTCATTGAACTTCCAAAGCCTGAACATTTTGCCAGAGACAGCTGGCTCAAGCTAAAGGTCCAAGAGTGAGCGCTAACACTCCTGTCAGAGGCAATTCCCTCTGCCTCCTCATAAAGTGCTAAATACTACAGGAAAAAGCTGATCTGTCATTACACGAAAAGACTCATCACACTATAAACCTGTCTCTTCCCCCCACTTTTACTCGCCAGCAGTAGCATAAAAAAAGAATGTTACTGTAGTTAGGAAGACCAGTCTGAAATAGTTTTTAGCTGCCTGTGGCAGTTTTCAAAAGCTTTCTATTTGGTGTCCTATAATTATACACTTACAGTACTGTAAAAATAGTGTGCTCGTATACTCCAGCCAGCAGAGGTAGGCAAGTTCTCCAACAGTCGCTGTGCTAGTTGTTCCAAGCACTATTAAAAACAGGTGTGGAAGTGAAAATAGTTTCCCAGTAATGTTAAGGCTCCAGTGGAAACACCTATGGCTTCTCATTTTATTGAATAGCATTCCTTAGTGTGGAAAGAGTGCAGTGAGAAAGGAGTATAGGGAAAATGAATGAATGTGTTCAAAGACAGGTGGCTTATCTCAAAGCTAGGTATGCCGCAAGCTAACTATGTGAAATGGAAGAGTTAGGGAAGAAAAAACACAGACTCTGGGTAGCTTCCTCTCAAAATCAGAAGGGCGGTGTCTAATGTTGAAAGTTTTTCCACTGTTGAGGAACTGTCCTGATGTAAAGAACTGATGAGGGCTGCATTTTGGTGCCAAACTTTCTCTGCCCAGACTGCAGAAACTGTTGTCATTGTGGAGGTACTGCACAGCTACGGTTGTCATACAGAATATGGAAGCCAGGTGCATTAGGAAGATCAAACCCCAAATGCTGGAATCTTAAAGCAAATCAAATATTTTCAAGATTTTAGGCCGTGTGTGCGAAGAGGTTGCCTCAGTCATCTAGGATCTGCTGGAGCTTCTCAGTCTGCAGGAAGAGAGTGGAAAAGACCTGAAGAGGTCATGTAGTTTTTTTCCTCGCCTTTTTAATTTGGGGTCAGATCCAGTTAACAGCAGCTCTGATGCGTGTAACCTGTTCCTAATGCAGCAACAGGGATCCCACTGCCTCTTCCAATGAGTGAACAGTTAATCACCAGGGCTTTTTTATATCAAACCTAAATCTCCTTTCTCCAAGTAAGCTGACTGCTACTTGAACTACCCATGGGGAAGGGAAAAAAAAAAAAAAAAAGATCTATGACCGTCTCTTTTTATATAACAGCTTTTATGTCTCAGAAGACTGAATGTCATCTGTAGACTAAACAAATGGAATTCTTTCAGCCTTTTCTCATAGATCAAGTTTCCTAGACCTCTGCCTGTTCCCTTTGCTCTCTCCTGCACTCTTGCCAAGTGGTCCACCTCTCCCTCAAAGTGCAGTGCCCAGAGCTGGACACTGGGCTGATTTAAAGGCTCACCAGTCCTTAGTGTCTGTTTCTTACGTGAGGCCTCTGTCACTACATCCCACAGCTAGATTTACCTGTGTTGATTTTTTTTGTCTTTGTTTGCAATGTCATGAAGTGGCAGACTTTTTTGTGGTCTACTGAAGCTCCTGACCATTTTTTTCCAAGTCTTGCTGTCTCACCAGTAGTTTCCTCTCCGTGCACTGGATTTGTCCTTGCTGGTGGTTATTGTTTGTTCTTATAAGTTGCGATTGAAGTGATTTAAAACCATTTATCAAGATGACTTTGAATTCTTTCCTGAATTTCAGTCTGCAAGTTGGACGCTATATTCCATTAGTCAAATCAGTCATTTAATTTGATGCAAGACAAGTCTCATGATCGCTTTCAATACTGAAGAACTGTTTCACAGAGAACTTTTGAGACCTCTCCTCTTGGAGCATGTTTTTCTTAGCCTGCAGTGTTAGCAACTATCTCGTAGTAATTGTATGTAGTCTAAATTTTCCTCATTTGCTTATGAGAGTGATACAACTTATAATATACTCTAATGAACCAGAATTTAGTCAGAGCTCTGTCTAATGCATTATGTATGAACATGCAAACATTGGCAATTTTTTGCCAGGATGATGTACTGTAGCCATAAAAAAAAGTGTTGTTCTCTTTCTACCATCCTTCAGCTGGTCTGGCGCCCTTTAGGAGGGCTAGGACTGTGTGACTGACTGCTTCCAGAGATGGGGATGGTAGAAAGAGCCCAAGCCCTGCCTGAAAGACAGTCGAGTTAGAATTGCAGGGGCAGGTAGCTTTCAACTGGCGGGTTTCAAGATACGCAGGTGTGGAGCTTTATTCCTGTGTAGTCTGGAAACCCTGTGGAGTGCACTCCTTTCCTAGATGGGCAGCACCCAATGCCCACAGATTCTGCAAAGTGAGCGCAAGTTGTGCACCAAAAAGTCCCTCAGCAAGTTCACTCTTAATTCTCAAGACAATGCTTCCTTCAGCCATTCCTCCTTATTTCAAGATAAAGGGTAGGGATTGAATAGACTTCTCATCATTGAATAGGCAGGAGTGCAGTGCAGCTTTATCACTTTGAGCAGAAGGAAAATGGCAGGGGAAGGATGTGTTCCTGGATAGCTGAAGTTTAATGAGCCACTTGGAACAATGCATTTTTTAAAATTATAAGATACCTGTTAAACCTTTGCATTGTACTTGTGCAGCACTGGAACATGTAGTAACCTCTGTTTCCTCTGTAGCCTATGCCTTGAGAAATGAAATTGAGTGAGTACCAAGGTAAAGCAAGGACTGGTCAACTGGTACAGAGTTGGGAGCACCTGCAAGGTTTGTTTTTCTCTTTACCTTTATATTAGCCAGAGTACCCTGGAAGGACCACGGTCCCAGACAGAACAGGGTGGAGTGGGTAGCGGTGCTGATGACTAACAGAGGTGCGGAGAGATTTATGCTATCCCCATGAGCCATATTTGCTCAGCTGTTATTGTGCTCCTAATAAACACAGAAGGGGTTGTTTCTCTCCCTCCACCCACAGCCCTGCTCAGGGGACAGGCAGCTAGTGCCTATTCACCGTGTTGCTCTGCTAGTCCTGCCAGCCCCTGCGCATGTGCATACCCAAGGCTTTTCAAAGTTTCTTTCCCTTCCGAGGCAGAAGGGATACAGATTTGAGCTGCTGATACAACCTGTGCTGAACTTTCTCTGTGGAATGAGGCTGTGCATTCTTCCCGTGGCTTCTGTAAGTTCCGTTCTGGGTTGAGGCACCTGTTCTCCCAGAGCGGACCTGGGTCCTATTCATATTAGAGCTCCCTTTTATGCAATGGAAAAGTACCTTTAAGCTGGTGTACAAGCTATGATAAAATAACCAGTTCAAGGCTCCTCTTCTCTGCCACAGTAGTGTAAAGACAGGCTAAATAAAAATGAGAAATCAAGCCTATTTGAATTAAGCTTTTCTGGGAGACAGGCAAACACTTGCTCTCACTGAGAGGAAAACTGAGGTACAAAGACACAGTCCTCACTTTTGGGTTGGCACAGGATGTCAATAGGAAGTTGGCACTAGATATCCATACTGCTGCCATTTGTTCTGTGCTGCACTAGTTCCTCACAGAGGGTAAAGCTGGGAGTTGAACAGAAAAAATTTGGGAGAGGCACGTGTTTGATTTTTTTGAAATGGTATTTTGAAGTCAGATCCCTGTTGCAGCATTAACAATGGGGACTGGTCAAGAATCCTTCAGTAAAAGATCTTTTCCTCCCCTTCTGATGAATGCTTGTTCATTAAAACTGAAGGTTTTTGTGGGAACTTCATGGGAAAACCTTCCCTGCTCCAGACAGAATTCCTGGACAAAAGAAATGAGAGAGGGAAAGAGAAGGAAATCTGCCCTGCCTGGCATAGCCTGTTTCTCTGGGATTAGGCTATTCACGTAGGCCCATTGGGGCTGGGCAGAAACACAGAGGGAGGTTAGACCCTCTCTTTTGCCTCATTTAGAAGAAGGATTCCTGTCTCTCAAGGGTGTAGGGATCTCTCCAGGGTGGTTGGTTTTGGTGTCATAGTCTCCCTCTTTTAATAAGAAAAAAATTGGATGCAGAAGAACAATATTCAAAAAATGATCCGCTGTGGTTGGATGGCAGATCTTCCTTATGCCCTACCCTAATGATCCGCAGCATCCTCTCAGCCCCGGTGATTGATGCTTGGTTCTTTGGCTCTGATAGCAATGAGAGTTGTTCTGTGTCGGGAGAGCAGCTGGGGGAGGCTGCCTCGTCCCCAGAGCAGCACGTTGGCTGCATCTGGCCCTGCAAGCTGAGCATGAGAACTGTTAAGCACAAGTCTTTAGTTAGATGCTGCGAGACACCCGCTCTTCTCAACTTTATAAGGTAAACAAACACCCCATCTCTTTAATAACCATCTAGTTTATTAGTCAGTCAGATGAATCCCTTACCTCATTCATCATTTTTATTTTTATTGTGCAGGCACTAGATGTATGTTTGAATGCGTGTACTTAGGGGACCAGGAATGAGAGACCTTTTTATGAATCTGACCATGTATTTCTCAGAAGGCCATTACTAGGTGAAAATTGTTGCATAAATAACGTACAACTTCAGATGTCCAAGCCCTGTTTTCCTGCAATAGCTCATGGCTTCAGAGACACTACTTTTAAAAATGTTTTAAGGAGTGTTAGAAGCAGTCAAGAGTAAGAAGGAACAGTTAGCATTTTAGAGCTGAGCAGTTAAGGTAAAAGGGGTATTTCTGCCAGCGATTCTGTCCTTCGCGTGTGTGTATGCATTCCCTATTGGTTTTTTGCTGTCATTGGATTTGTAGTCTAAATTTGCTGTCTCCCAAAGGTTTTGCTCCCCAGCAACATCAAGTTGGCAAGTGTTACTCAGCTTCTTTGCTGGTGGTTGTCTTCAGTCAAAGCAGAGATGGCAGAAAACAGGGGAATGTGACAGTGCCTTTAAAAAAAAAAAAAAGAAAAAAAAAAGAATGTAATATTACTGTTGGTCCTGGGAAGGCTGTTTGTGTCCCACTGATTTGCTTTCTTAAATGTTCTTCTCTCTCTAAATGTTTAATATAGGGAAAGAAAGAAAACCTTTTTTCTTTATCTTTCTGTGCCTGTGACCCCCATTAGCTCAAATAGGGAATAGGCTTTTAAGTACCCTGCACATATAATAAAAATATGCTTCTTTCTAAGATGACAGCTTAATTTCATAGCTGGCACTAAACCTTCCAGCTTGGCCATAGGCTTTCACTGTCCTCCATAAACCTGGCTTTGGCAACAACAGCAGTCAGTTTCCAGTAAGCAGTCTGACTGGAACAGGCTGACTTCAGTGTCCTGGAGCTGGGATAGCATTTGATGGTCCCTTCGTTACCCACGAGACTGTCTTTCGGGGTGCCAGTGTATGCAGTTCATGCCAAGTCCCATACTAGGGAAGCTGATGGTATGGATTTCCCAGCTGATTTTGCCGACTGTTGAAATACACCCCAACTATTAATATTCGTGTTTATTTTTTAAGGGAATTAAGCGCTGTTAGAGTGGTAGCCTGGAAGAAAGAGCCTCTCCAGGGGCTAGTACTAGTTAATACTTTTTTCTGCTTAGTAGACAGATGTCACTGAAGGAACTTTCCACAAGGCCGCTGTCAGAACCTCCATTTTTGTGTCAATGGGTTTGCCGTTTTGATCCCCTCCAGCTCAGGGAAAGTACGGTGGATCTGGAAAGGGTTCAGAGAAAGAACTGGATCAGCTGGGACTTTTCAGCATGTAAAAGAGATGTAGGAATCTGTAAAGCAGTGAGAGGCAGGGAGGGGGACTGCAAACTGTTCACTGCTTCATCCTCCAGAAGAGCTAGGGTCAACAAACAAAACTAGTTGGAGCCAGGTTTAGATCAACCCAAAGGATGTGCTGTGTTCCATATGTAACGCAGCGAGTCACAGAACTAGCTGCAGGATGTCATAGTCAATAAAAGTTTATAAACGGAGACACGACAAACTGGTGGAAAGGAAAAACCACTGCTACTCACTAAATACAAACTCCATGTCTGTCTCTGCAAGTTTCTGATCCACAACTGGTTGAGAGATGAAATACAAGTGGGAAAGAAGTATATGCTTGTCCTGTTCCTCTCTTGTCCTCTAAGCTTCTGCTTTTGACCATGGCTGGAGGTGAAACCAACACATTGGGCCTTTGGTTTGCCCCGGTATGTCTGGTTTATATTCTCCAGGATGTAATGGAATAGATAAGACTTCCATAGTGGCTACTTCTAGGTGCATGCTAGAAATGAGAAAAAATCTGATCTCCCTGCTATTTCGGTTGTACTGCTATCATTGCTAATGACGGACCATTGAATACTGGTGACAATGGCAGATTTTGAATCACTACTTCTATTTGATGTCAACTGAAAAAACCCTGGAAGATTTGTTTCACTCAGCCTTTAAACACCCTTCAAACAGGAGTGACTACCAATTAGTTCTGTATTCTGATGGTAAATGCTGTGACTATTCAATTCTCACAAACTTCTGTTTATTTGTGCAGATAATTTTTTGCCATTTTTTATGGCAAAGTACAAATGTGTGTGTAAGTATGTACATTTACTCTGTGTAATTTGCATACCTAACTGCAAATGGATGTAAAATAAAATACTAACTCATTAAAAGACATTTATTCTTTCCTTTTTTTCTTGATTTCAATAAAAGTGGCATATTTCTTGTTCTGAGACACAAAAAAAACCCCACTCTATTTTTTTTGGAGTCATTTTAGTGATAGTTTTGCAATACTCAAAGGACTTGAGAGTTGTTGGTATGACTTTGTGCACTCAGGAAGCTTTGGGGATTTCGATAGAAAAATTTCTGGAATGAAATTCTCTTCAGCAGAGGTTGTTGGTTTTTTTTTTCTTTTGCTTATTATGTAAAATGATGGTAGGGAATTCTGCCCCAGGTTTTGCTTCCCCGAGCTGCATTGAATGATCCTCCTCACCTGAGGGCCAAGGTGTGAATTGCTGTTGGCAAACCATGGGCAAGCGGGGGCCCCTCATGATGTAAGTGGTTTGTTAAGGAGCCTGCAGACCTCTCGCTCAATGACTTCTCTGTCCACGTACAGCTTGGGAACAGCCACGGGGCCTTTTTTTTTCAGATGTGAAATCTGTCAGCAAAGTGAAGTCAGCTTAAATATCAGCTGAGGCTTGAGCTCCCTTTCAGTTTTTGTTGACTTTATCCCCTCCTGCTCCTTCCTGATCAAGTTTCTCTCTGCTTGGGTCAGACTTGCCGACACTTAAAAGTTTTTATTCTGTGTTTCAGTTGTGTGAATTTGTGTGTGGCAAAGTTCAGGTGCCCTTCGCATTCCCAGTCTCGACAATGGTCTGAAATACTGAGGAGAGGGAGACTATTCTGGGTCTTTACTCTTTAGCTGCTACAGTTCAGTTAGAAACTAGTAAAAGTGCTTCTGGTACGCAAAGCATGCTGTACTCAGGTGATGCTGTGCAGATCTGCTGGAGTTTTTTTGTATCGTATCTGCTGCTACCAAGCTGAGAAATTCTAGTTGTGAATCAGCATCCTTTCTGTTCCCCAAATACAGAACAAAAGTTACTCTCTGCACCAGAATTTATCACCAAAATATAAGGCATAACTGATGGGGTACAGACAGGCCAGCAAGATACAAGGGAACAGTGAGCATGTGTTAGTTGTGTGCTGAGCCTGTCCTGGGGGCAGGATGCTAAGGTCATGCCATGTAAGCTGGCTGACGATGCAAACATCTGCAGGTTTGGGATGAACCTGTGGTGTCACTGCCTGTCAGTGTAGAAGCATTTTATGCATTGAAAGCTTGAGGGGATTCTTGGCTGTGGAAAGCAGCCTGGTGCTTCTCCATGCATCCCTCACTCTTCTGCAGACGGTGGTTGAAGAACCGGCATTAGGGCTGCCGGTGCCAGGCTGGCTGCAGAAGCCACTTTTGGGCTTCTTTCTGTTCTTTGGTATGTGCTGTCTGTTCTCTGGTTAACAATGTCTTTGGAAAGAACCTTTTCCATGTAATAAGCTATTAAGGGACAGAGTCCTACCTACCCCTTGGTAGGAAGCAATGTTGGGTGTCCTTTGTTTTCCAGGTGAGGACCACGGTGGAGTGTGCTGGAAAGGTGATGGCAGCATGGGTAGAATGGGATATCCCATTCTGTTCCCTGCTGAGGTGTGTGCAGGTGCTCTCTGCACTGGACGAGGTGGCATTAAAACATAACCTTCTGCTTCTCTTGGGGTCATGCTGGAGAGATACTATTGAGAGGGAAGAGTGTGTTGCAGTCTGGAGAAATAGACGGCGGGGGTTTTGCAGGGTGTTTGCTTGCTTTGTTTAACTGGAAAATACAAGTCACAATTTAGGATCTCTCAGTATGTGAAAACGTCATCTGGGAAATGCTTACCCCATGGCTGCAGTAATAGTGAATTATTGTTATCTGATAGCTCTGTTCCAAAACCCAGGTGAATGGGAACAGTTTTTCTTGCTGTTCCTGGCTTGCTGGGCACTTGGCAGTCAATGTCTATAATCCATAATCTTGTTGTGTCACAGCTAAATGTAGGAGGAAGCTCTCAACCAAGAAGTCCTTGAGTTTTTAGGGATGTAGATACAGTAATGTTTGCTGAGAAGAAAACAGACACAAAGGTCTCCTAATGTGAAGGATACTCATATCCTGCTGAGCTGAGAAAGGTGATATTGATTTGACTTTTTTTTCTACACCCCTTCCAACTTCCCTCCCGTCTTCCAGAGAAAGTTCACTCCTGCGACCAGGAAAGGCAGAGCGCCCTGGAGGAGGCCAGGCAGAACCCCCGCGAGGGTATCGTCATCCCCGAGTGTGCTCCCGGAGGGCTCTACAAACCAGTGCAATGTCACCAGTCGACTGGGTACTGCTGGTGTGTCCTGGTGGACACGGGACGCCCCCTGCCTGGTACTTCCACTCGGTGAGAGCTTACCTGGAGAAAATGAGATATAAAAATATACTGTTGCTATATCAGATAAGTTCCTACTTCTAGAGCAGTCTGCTCTATACTACCTTCATTAGAGCTAGCGAATGCTGTATGTGATGTTCCCTACTGAATGTTACTATGCATTTCCTTCTCTGTAGGAGTTGGTGCATCGTTACCACTGCCCTTACTTTCCTCTGTGTTGAGTATTCATGCAAAGTAGCCTTTTTTTCCTCTAGCTTGCAGCTTTTGGGTGGTAGCAGTAACCAGGGCTTTGCTCAAGGGTATAGATCAGGGGTGTGAACAGTGAAAAGACACGTGTCTTTGTTGCATTATCCTCTGCTTTACGTTTCCATGCTGCAGCAACTTGACCAATACACATTTAGAAGACTGCTTGGTTGTGCATTGAGAGATTTTTAAGTCAGTGATAGATTTTTCTTTAAGTTAGTCTGTATCTTAAAACTACCTAGGGAATGTTTTCTAACTTGGGGTTTGGAAACAAATTGTGGGTGCAGCAAGTTATAAAAACAAGCCAGTAGGAGCTGGGACCTAAACACTGATAGATACAGTGATTCTGCAGAGCGTGGACAGCTTTGGAAAAAAAGTTCAGCCTGTGCCCACAAGAGTTGGAAGAGGGGCTTGTGCTGTTCGTGGGTTTGGATTGGTGGTAGCTGGCACTGGACTTCAGAGTGCGCTCTTCCTTCTCTCTCCGCTGCTGCTGCTGACTGTCTATAAGCAGACAGCTGCTTGAGAATAACATTTATTCTGCAGGTTATTGGTTTCCCCTACAGTAAGCAGATAAGACACAAGCCCTTTGCAACCATCTGATGACGCTAAAGCTATATCACATAGTTTAGCATCTGCTGTTCTCCTTTTTCAGCTATGAGACCCCAGTGTGTGAAAGCGATGCCAGATCGAAGAGCACAGAGATCGATGATCCATTCAAGGACAGAGAACTTCCAGGTCAGCGAGGAACAAGATCTTGTCTCTGCCTTCTTCCTTTTCTTACCTTGGGACTCTTAAGAGGCCAAGAATATTGTTGAGGAGATGGGGGATTTCCCTCACTGTGCATGTTTTACCATGGGTTTTATTTGTTATTTTGGATCACCTCCAGTTGCAGCAGTGAACTGGAAAGGGCTGGGAGTGTCGGGATCAGAATTTTCAGGAAAGAAACCTGGATTCCCAGAGGTCCCCTGGGAAAAGAACGGACTCAGCATTGAACGTTCTTCTTCAAAGCCTGGCCAGGAGAGGATCCTTTCCATTTAGCAGAGCTTTACAGCAACTTGGTGTCCCCTTAGCAAGGAAAGAGGACACAGGTGGCAGATGTCAGTGGACCAACTGGCTCTCTGACACTGCACGGACCAGGCAGGGCAGCATTCCTGGTGCACTAAGGTCCCTTAACTAGTGCTGGTTTCTTATTTAGCTGAACTTTATCCCTCATTTTATGCCTAGGACCCACTTTATCTCCCATTACTGCTTGTTTTATATTCTGCTTTCCCCCCCTTAACAGAGTAACAAGCCATAATTTACTGTGTGCCTAACTTGTTTCTGCTAGGAAGATGTGCTGGGCATAGGTGTCTGTGCAGTTCTTAAAAATGCGTTCCTACCTGCCTGGGGGCCTTCACTGACAGGTCAGCCATTGCTCTCCTGGGTGAGGGCTGACTGCTTGAAAACAGAGGCTACACTGGGTCCCTCACGGTCCCTTGGTAGAGACCAAGAACTCTGCAGAAAGAGCTGGTAGCTCTGGATCCACCATTTTCTCCTGGCCTTTTCTAGGGCTAGCATAAAGTGAGTTGTCCCTGAGCAAGTTAGCAAAGGAAATGAGATTTGTTCCAGATTTGCCTTTTGTGTCTCCTAATTCTCATCCTGCTGGCTCCTGACCTTGGGCCCTGTAGCTTTCTGCTTAGCAGCTCGGGCTGCAGTGGGGCTCTTTTCTATGCAGCTCCTCATTTTCACAAGTGATGTGGATATTTCCTATTTGTCTCCCTCTCACATTGGGATGAAATTGGCCAATTGGTTCAAGTATTACTTTGGAGGGTAGGAGGAGGGAAAAACCAGCTAAATGATTGCATTAAGACTCATTTCCTCAGGAAATCACGCTAAAATAGAATAACCTTATTTTCCTTTCTTCCCCATCCCCTTCTCCCCTTGCTTTACTGCCTCTCCCTGCATTTCCACCCTGCTTCTCCAGAACTCCTCTCTGAAAATCCTTTGATCTTGGGCTTTTTCTTTGAGATTTCTGGTTTCTCAGGAAGACAGAATGGTTTCGTTTCCCTTCTCCCTCCCCTTCTGCACTGCAGCGGCAGCTGGACAAGGGGATAGGAACTGCTTGACAGAGAAGAGGACGCACAGTGCTGTGTACCTTAGTGGTCTGGTCCCAGCATCAGACTCCATGAGAGCTCCCCTCTCAGCTCAAGCCACTCTTCTGTGCCTGAGTAAACTTCCAGCTCTGTGGTTGGCTGCATTGGTTGGCATGATGGTTCCTGTCACTGAGAATAGCCTTGTCTATGGAGAGACTAGGAGATGGAGGATCTGATCCTGGTTTGTCTGCCTGAGAGATGCTGTGCTGCATGATCTTTTGATGCAGACCTGAGGTTTGTTTGATTAGCTGCTCTTGGATGCAAGAATTCACTGGTGAGCCCAGAACTGCAGGGAGTGAGAGAGGATATTTCTTTTTGCTTTCTTCCCCTCTTGTTTCTTAGCAGAACTGAATTTTAAGAAAAACCGCTGCTTTAATTTGAGTCTGATCATTCCATTTGCACTCAGTTGTGTAAGGGGGACCCCATACCTTATTCCTCTTCTAGAGGTTCTCCCATTCTTCAGACTCCCAGTGCTGCAGGCAGTGTGCACCTTGGCCTGTGTGAAGAGACCCTGCAGAGGACAAGGTTGGGGAGACTTAAGTCCAGATCCTTGCACACCTACACATACCCTCTTCACAAGCTGTGTCATGGCTGTGGCCGAAAGAAAGAAAGAAAGAAGGAAGGAAAGTGTTGCTTGCACATAGCAAATGGCACGCTGCTAATTCCTGCAGACGGTGAGATGCTGAGGCCCCAGGGAGATGACTTCTAGCAAACGGGTTTTCAACCTTCTCATTACTGCAACAAAAAGCTCCTTTAAGTGAGTGGTCTACTCTGGCTGCCATAGCAGCTTACCCATTACAATGCTGACATTTTCTGGACCATGTGCCAAACGAGTGCTGAGGGGTGTGCGTGTGTGTAATGCACATAGTATGGAGACAGGCGAGGGACTGTTGGTTAGCTATTGCAGAGAACAGAGCCTGTAATACTGCAAAGGAGGGAATTTTTTCAGATCAATTTGCAAGCTGCTTTCAGCTGTCGAGGGATTACAGTAAGTTTCTGGTGCTCTGTTTGGGGTACACATGCTTCTCTGCTTGTCCGAGAAAAGCAGAAAGTGTTGACACTGCTATATGTTGCTGGGGCGGGCTGTTTTCTGATGTCGTCTGCCTTAATCAGCTTACTGATTTGTAGTGCATGGTGGTTTGGAGAAAGAGAAGAGGTGAGGGATGTGGTGATGGCTTTTCTGTCACATCAAAAGAAGGTAATAGGATGGGGGGTGACGAGTTTTGGACAATAGCTTTGGAGGTGGTGGGTTGAAGTTAAGTATGTTCACTTCTTGGTAGGCTAGAGCAGTTGTTAGATTATTAATATGGTAGTAAATGAAGCATGCTTTTGCTCCTTTAAGAAACAAGGAAATGGCATAGATTGCCTCATAAAGGTGAGGAGATGGAGAATTTCGTCTCAGCTGTGTCATAACAGGCTGGCACTGTTAGGGGTAGGAGGCCCTGTCAGTCTGCGGTTATGGTGGTGGGGAACTAGACAGCCTCAGCACTAAGTAATGGAAATGGTTACCAAGCTCGTCTTCAGCCCACTTTGTCCTCCTTAAGCCAGGAGTGACTGGGGGTGATTACCACGTGTTGACTTTGATGTATTTCCCATGCAGTGTGATCATGCAAAGAACTGAATTATTGTGGTAGCTGCTGGCAGGCAATGCTCTCTGTGCCTGAAGAGGAGAGTGCAAGCAGCAGTCCTCGCTTTGGCCCGTGCTTTGGGAAGCTTTAAGCTGTCAGTTAGGCGCTCAGAACAGCCATGTTTACAGAGGAAGATGACCCAGGAGGTAATGAGTTGTTTTGCAAACTTCTCTGCAAGTGTCACCATGGGAACTCCCTTCTGCCAGGCGCTTCCAGCACATCCCTGTGGTTATTCTGGTAGAGAACTGGGAGAGGCCATAAAGCTAACCACACGGTCTTCCTGCCAGATATTGTTGGTGACCCTGTGTGTGCCTGGATAAAAGCTGCAGGACAAATTACCACGCAGAGAAACCCACTGAGGGATTCTTCTGCCTTTCCTTAGGGACTGTGATGATGGCTGCCATATTACAAACAAAGGAGGTTCTGGCTGATCCTTGCTGAACTGGGGTAGGAGACAAATCCTGTGTGTTATTGCATTAAACCTCCTCTTTTCTTTCTGCAGGCTGCCCAGAAGGGAAGAAAGTTGAATTTATTACAAGCTTACTTGATGCTCTGACTACGGACATGGTACAGGCTATTAACTCAGCAGCCCCTACTGGGGGTGGGAGGTGAGTCCAGGGAGCACTGGCGCTGAATGCCACCAAGGTAGCTGCAGGGCTCTGGGTGCCTCTGAGGTGGGGGTGGGAGGGAAAGGTGTTGCTCTGCACTGGTTTGGGTTCCTCTGGGTTGCTGGGAGAGGAGCTGAGGCTGCATCTTCAGATGCTGCTTGGTCCTGTCATCCTAGCCCTGCCTCCTCCCGCCCCTCCTCCCTGGCAGCTGCTCCACCATAAAGGTTAGTATAGCCCATTTGAAGTGTGAAATGAGAGCTCAGTGGGAGGAAGTGGCTTGTTCTTTTGTCCCCCGGTGCATGAAAAGACCTAATAAAATGCAAATGGATTGAAGGAGACCGTGTGGCCTAGTGGCTACCACAGGGAGTGAAGAATGCGAACCAAATTCTTGGCAGTACCAGTGCTGTGGTTTTGCTGTGGAGCTGGAGCCAGCCTGCCGATGATGAGAGGAGCTGTTTTTCATGGCCCTTCCCTCTGACCAGCTGCCTGCTCATCCCTCTTGGAAGGAGCAGCAGGTCAGGCCTGTTGAAGAGGTGGGCAGAAGTCTGCGTTTCTGGGGAACTGGAGAAAAGCTGAGGTCTTGTCTCCCCCTTCTGCTTGGTAACAGCAAATCCCCTTAGCACAGCAGCTGCGATGCTGTGGCAGGACAGGCCATTGAGAACGGACTGTGATGGATTTAAAAGAAGTGCTATATTGCCTTGGCTATGCAAGGCTTCTATGATTCTGGATTCCCCTGACTTTAAAGGCAGTCAGTGCTAGTTTAGCACGGACAGATGCCACAGCAACTAATGGGCGTTCATAGGGGTGTAGAGATGAAGGAGGTACCTCTGTACATGTGTTACTTCTGTGGGTATTGCTCCAGCGTATTGAGAGTAATGTTGATCCCCTGCTTTCCTCTTTCAAAATGCGGAAGGAAGCAGTGCCATCTTTAACTACTCAGGACAAAAAACTTCTTGGGTGGCACCTCTGTTCCTCTTGGTTTCAGTATGGATTGCCTCTGAACCCATATGGTTTTAACTTCGCATTTGGACCTTACAAATCAGGCCAGTGGCTGAGTGCCTGCACACTGAATATTCTGTAACCCATCGAATTAGCAGTATACGCCTAGCATGTCTGTATTCATATAAACAGGATGAAAAATGCCCCAAGGATGGGAAATAAGTTCAGCTCTCCCAGCTATAAGCATTCCAGTGTCAATTCTGTGTAATTTGCATGGTTCAAATGCAGTGGGTAGGGGTGGTGGGAAGCCCTGGAGAGTATTTGATATTAATTTGGCATCTTTGGCATTGGGACTGAAACCCAGCCAATGTAATCATGAGTCTTAAAATAAAGCTTAATATAAACCAATATCGTAGAGACCAGAGATGTATGCCCCCACTGCACTTCTATAAACCAGCAGGCTTGCTTCCTAATGTTCCCCAAGCTTTGTGTATTTCTCCGCTTTCAATAGAAGCCTTTCTGGTAGAATTTTTCACTGCCCAGCTCTTCACACAGTCGTCATGTTGATTTATTTTCAGCTGTAGTGTCAGCAGCCCAGTTGCAAGGGGAAAAAGAAATCTTTTAGCAGGCTGTCCTTTGTGAGGCGAAAGACTGCTACCACCCAAATACTCTGCCTGCCCGCAGCCATGATTAAATTCAGGAAACTGCTCTGGCATAAACTTCCATGTGCATCAGCCAGGCTAAGCGCATACCCTAAAGAACATGCGTCAAGTTTTTCCATCCCACCATGCCATGATGAGACCATTTATTTTGCAAAAAAAGGCATTTCAAGGAATTTTTGGTACTTACATAAAAATTTAATCAGTACAGCTTTCATTTCATATGAGTTTGCAGAGTTGGGAAGCTGTCTCTGCAATAAGTCCTGCTTTCCAAGTCTTCCAAGGGGAGGAATGTCCCCAGTCCTCCCTTCAGGAGTATCTGAAATTGTCTGGGTGACCTAACTTTGGCACTGGAAATGAAAGCTCTTTTCCAAGATGAAGGGATATTTTACCTATAGGGTTAATCGTAGTGCTTATTCATTTCCAGACATAACAACTAACAAAATACTGGATTTATGACAGTGCTTATCCTGTATCTCCTTGGCCCAGGTTTGCTGAGAAGGTCATGTTGAAAAGAAAAGCTGGAGATCTGGCTATTTGATTTTTCTTAATGTCAGTCATGTCAGTTTTAATATCTTAATGTCAGTTTTCTTATTGGTGAGGCAAGCAGGCTCTTCTCCGTCTTTGCCATAATGATGGCAGAACAGGTTCTGTGTTTAAACATGCACTGGTTCCCTCTGTAGCCTCCCTCTTTCTCTTCCTTTACAGTGTTCAGCATTTCATTCTCCTGGGCCTTTTTTAGAGTTTGAACAAATGCATGCAATGATCTAAGGTAAATTTTTAACGTATCACCAGCAAAGCTTATGCCTGTTGCAGAGGGCAGGCCAGGCAGGCAACAAGCCGTGTCGGGTGGCCCCATATATTGTCCTATGTATTTTAGTCAATCTGAGAAGCAGCAAGTAGGAGTTTTAGGGAAGGGAAGGTGTGTTCCTGTTTCTCTGTGGCAGCAGAGAGATGATACTGGCATACAATATGCATCTTTAGCACCAACATTAAAATATGGGACCAAACGCAGAGCCTTTCCAAACTGTCAAGGGCTGAAAAAGCCTAACAGTGAGAATCGTAAGGAGCTCAGCCTACCTTAGGGTATTAAAGGAAAGAAGAAAAAAAAAAAAAGGGTTGAAAGACGATTTTGTATAATCTGGGTATCTCCAGAGGGACAAAAGCTTTGCAGGCTCTTTAGTCTAGCAAGGAAGAACATGATTAGCTGAATTTAAACAAACTTGTGATCAAAATTTCTTTAAAGCAAGGGCAATTCTAAGGCAGAATAAAGTCATGAGGGAGGTGACAGATTCCCTCTCTCTAAAGCTTTCATCTTAGGCCTGATGCCTTTCAGAAAGACTTGCTTTAGTCAAACCTGAATTATGCTCTTAAGGGTAATTTGATTCACATTCTGTGAGTATGATCTACAGGAAATCAGATTAGATGACCCTGCGGCCTTTAGTCTGAATCTGGATACGTGCACTGAAAACTTCTTGCATTTGCAGACTGTCTTCATCTTCAAGACTTTACCTATTTATGCTGCAAAGCTATTTGTGGCTTTGCAATTAATGTCCGTATTAGCTTTTGGGGGGGGCGGGAGGGAGGAGCATGGGGAGAAATGAGAGATCTGCATTTTAAATACCTCATTGAGCTGTGCTAAACTGCACGCTTTATACTTGGCACACAGAAAAACAATCTAGTAGCAGCAAAGTGAGGCTGTGCAACTTGGATTGCTGCAGGCCATGTAAGTAAAACCTGATAAGACTTTTTTTTTTTTTTTTTTATTGGGCATGCTTAAAACAACCTTGTAATCCCTTATAGGTCTTGTCTCGTTTAAGCAAGTTCAAAGCTATTGACTTTAATTGAGTTACTCTTGCTTTACAATAATGTACATGAGATGAGGACTTCCCTTCCTCATGGCCCTGGTTTATATTACAGCAAAATAGGCAAGTAGACTTCATTTAGACTTCTGAAACAGAAAATCTCTGGTAAAATTCATTCTTAATTTTAAGTTTATGTAATAACTCCAAGGCACATCTTGTTACTGTATGTTTTCAAAGTAATTAAGGGAGCGCTTGTAGGAAATTCGTTTATTAACCAGTGTTTGGTATACTTTTTGAAAAGACGCATAGTAGAAATTGTTCACATACAAATCCTGTATAATAGGAGCAGCACTTTTTAAAATTTAGCCTTTGCTTTAATACACTTTAGTCTATTTTGTAATTCGAACGTACTCATATTACATGGGGCCTAAACTAAAATAGACCAAAGGGGATCCCGACCTGGGTTTCCCTGGTCTGAGGAACTCTCTTTGGTCCCTGCCAATTCAGAAATGAATTTTAGTTGCCAAAGTATGTGCACTATGGCTTGCTATATTATCAGCAAAAATATTAATGCCCTGTGGAATTTTGGGTTAAAAGGGCAGCTTACAACAGCCATCCTTATCATGTAACACAGCAGCTGTGTCCCTTCATTTTAAGTTGCCAATTATTCCCCGTGTAATAGCCCTAAAAAGTACTTCAGAAAATTGCCCCCAAGGTTCCCTTTCATGCTCTAGTTGAGCAGTTTGAAGCAGGCAAGCACAGCTCAGCACATCTCCAGGGTGTTCTGAAGCCGAGCCATGTTTTAATAAAGATTGACACTTTCAAACAGTGCGGGGAAGTTAATGCCCAACTCCTATTGCATTTCAATTGAAGTTGGATACTAACTTCTCTTTGTGCTCCTATGGAAATTCTAGCCTAATTAAAGGTACAGCAGAGTTTGTGTAAGAGGAGGATCTTTGAACAGTCAATGAGGAGTGAAGGAGGTGGTTTTTAAACCTTCTAAATGATTTATCCCATAAATCTTTAGAAAAGTTGTGTTCAGCATAGTGTTTCATACACAACTTAGCCGGAGGAGAAGAAGAAATGGGCCTGTAATAGGAAGATAACTTAAGTTCTAGCTGTAGAGGAATTATGCATTCCCCGTAATGAATTCAGATTGTGTAGTACCCTTTTGTTTAGTCTCAACACAGCTTAGTTTTTTGTTGGCTTCTTGATTCTTTGGCTACAGGAAAGGGAGAATAATAAAACAAATACATTAGAGTAATCCTCTTTGATTCAAGCCGTGTTCTGCCATTACAGCTTTTAACTTTAGAATAGACAACCACAAAGAACAACAAAAGGACAGTAAGAATAGCAAGAACCATTTTGAATTTTACCTCAGTTTGTTAAACTCTTACCACTTTCCACCACTCCCCCAGGCACCTTGGTGGACATCATGAATGCTATTGTGGGCATTGACTGGCAGGGTCAGTCCAGTCATTTCTTTACCTTTGCCCTCATCTGTCCTTTCTTCAGCGACAGCACCAAGCAAGGCAGACATCCTTGCAAAATACTTTCAAGTCATAGAATCTTACAGCTTTAACTCCTGTAGATATCCCGACTACAAGCATACCTTATGTGTTAGGAGTGGAAGCCAGTCTAACTGTTTTTCTACTCTGTTGCTTCTGCTAGCAGCTTCTTGTCCATCAGTGTTCTTTCATCCTGGAATAGCTCCCTCTGGTTTTTAGTCTCTGCAGTCCTGTTAGGTGATGTTAGGCTGGTCTTAACTCCCCTTCCCTCCATCTGCCTCAGCTGCTGTTGTTGCTACAGAAAGTTTGTATTACAAAATAATAGGTTTTCTAAAGGTCTTCAAACAGGTGGTCATCTGCTGGGTACTTCAGAGTTTGCAACCTCGCTTTCTCTCAAAGCGGTGTTTTGTATTAGGATTTTCTGTCACTGCAACAGTAATGTGGGTCTGTGCAGCCTGGGCAGCGGGGTGCAGTGGGGCTGCAAGTGTGCAGGGAGCAAAGGATCAGCTTTGATAGGAATGGACTTCTGTTTTACTCAGTAAAATTTAGTGGGACATATTACACTTTGACAGCACAGTTCTGTGGAGGACAATGTGATTGCACACTGTACATGGTTTTGTCTCTGAGTAATGTCTGACATTTGCTGCTCTTGTATACTTTATCCTATATACCTCCCCTTCTTCCCTGCTCCTTCCCACTGAGTTAACTCCTCATTTCTTGCAAGGGGCCTCAAGGGCTGGAAAGCATTACAAACTGCATATTAAAGCTGTCTATTTAATATTTTGGCATATTCTTCTCTGTCTGCTCCAGAATTCAGTGCAGCTGCAAAAGTACATGTCCATGTTTTTTAATAGCCTCTTTGCTTTCTGCCTGTACCCCAGTTACACCAGATGACATGAAGGTGTTCTCTGGAAGTGTGTCTTGACTGGAAAACAGTGTTGTTAAAAGTAACAGTATCTTAACCCACATATCTCCAAGCATAAGCCACCTAAGAAATACGTATTCTCCTATGGGGGAGCTGGTGGCACATTATACAGGAGGAGGATCAAAAGCCTACTTAGAGGAGATGATATACTTGATGCCAACAAATCAGTAAGAAACCTGAGAGAGCAGTTTCCCTGTCCTAGGCTGTTAATGACAGACATGCTTCTCTTCATTGTTGGTCTGTGGGTGGGCTTATGCTGTATAATGGAGCTAAACTCGCTGGCTTATGTACGGAAGCGATCCAGCAATAGCAGGTTGGATTTGGTATATCAGCTCACACAGAGCTCTTTGCTTCCCCAGCACTCATTCTTTAGGATTGATTGTTTTGCCATAGAGTGCTAAAAAGGAACAATTAGGAAGAAAAGTAAGTACAGCTGTAATGTAGTCAACACAAGAAGACTGAGAAGGCTGTCTGCATTTTGGCAATGTCTGTCTTTACTAGGTCTTACAAGGCTGTTACAGCACTGGAATGAGAGACTGGAATTCAGTGGATTTTTGTGTGACTGGCGTTAGAGCACTCTTGTTTTGCTGGGAGTTGAGAATGTACAGGGCAGCTTTATTCGCTCTTGGTTTTTCTGGATCCTTTATGGTCTGAATGAGTAAAGAGGCAGCCCAACAAAGGAAGTTTGCATCTGAGGGCTGATTTATTTCTCTTGCAACAGCAAAGGAGAGGCAATAGAGGGACTTTCCCCTGGAATAATCCTGCAAAGTCTGTGCTTGCAGGACAATTACAGCCCCCAGATGTATTTCAGCTGACCGGGCAGGTATGGTTGTTGTCATGGCACATCATCAAAGCTAGGTGGCTTAGCAGTGCTGTGAAGTTGCATCAATTCATGTTTCGTGGATGGTGCCTAAGGGCCTTGCATGGGCAGCCGTCAAAGTCAAGATAGTTAGATACCGTGTTGTAACCTCAGCCTTCTTTAGTATATCATGTAATTTCATAAGCCAGGGAGATATGGCTGCACTGAGATGATGTGGATCCTTCCTGTTCTGGGGTTCTGGATGAGCATCATAAAGGGCAGGCAACCAACTTGGGAACTGTAGTCCTGCCAAACCAGCCAACAGGAAGTAGTAAAAACTCAGAAATGACTGTATCTTCCTTCCTCCTACAATCACAGCAGTTAAACTAACTCCCTTTAGCTCCATTAGCATGCTGCAGTTTTCAGCATGAGCTCTCAGCATGTTTGTAAAGGGCAAAGATTGATGTATCATCACCTCACGAGTCAATGTATTTGTATTAGCCTGTGGATTTCCCTGGTTTTCTTTATGGAATTGCTGAAGAGCGCTATATTGCCTCTCTTGGTAATTCTTAAGAGCTCCTCCATGGTGTGCCTCTGAAAAAGTGCCACTTTTAAGACCTGCTTCTGAGTATCTCTGCAGCAGGTAGAGAGAAACTTCTGTTCCTGTCTGTTGTCTTTCTGCTGTTGGTTCTAAAATGCTCTGCTATTTTCTTCATTTCTGCCTCTCCACTTGTGGGCTTTTGGGAAACAAAGGGCAGGCCAAGATGTGGATGAGGGGAATCTCGCATGCAAAAGCTCAGGTTTTATTCCCCTGTCTCAGCAAAAGCAGAATATTGTCCCTTGCAATACAGAGCTTCCCAGTGGCTGTTGGAAGCATGCTAGTCTTCAAATGATAGCCAGCTCATTTCCAAAAGGGAGAGAGGCTAATGGCTGCGTTCATAAATGTCATAAAAACAAGCTACAGGATGTGATGTGTTTTTATTCTCTCCTGTCATCCTGGTCTTTGCATACAGTTTCAAGGCTCTGAAAAATCCAGGCACTCCCTTAGCTTCCTGGGGGGGGAGGTTTTTGCAATTTCTGCATATCCATAGGTGGCTCCAGGGGTTTGCCTTGTATTTTGGCTCCCAAAACAAAGCCAGACTTATTCCCAACCTCTTCTTCTTCCCCTACAGTGTTTATCCCACTGTACATTGACCAGATGCTGTGACTGAATGCCAGGCTGCTGCTCAGCTAAGAATTAAATGATGAAAGGGATAGTTTCAAGTAAAACCTTGGGAAAAATGTTGTGCACTTTATTTGCTGCTCTCTACTGTGTGTATTTACTTGTTGTGAAGATACAGATGTCTCTGGATAGGGGCTACCTTTCTAAATTGTATCCTCATTTGTTAAAGGTATCAGAGAAGGTTAATGGGGATCTCTGTTCTCCACCTAAGGTCCATTGCTTGCTTTCTGCACGTTGCAGGTTCCCCTTCACTAGTGATTTAAATTACCACGGCGGTACGGTGAGGTTTTTATTTTTCAGGCTCTGTAACTGCATTTTAGAGGCAAAACAGGTCATACTGGAAGGCCAAAAGAGTTTTCTTCCTTCTAGTTCCCAACAAAGAAATTTTCAGTGACAATTTAAATATATATCCTACCAGTTTCTGAAACAAGGTCGATGACAGTCTTAAAGTACATTTTATAAGGTACCTGGGTTCATATTTTCCCATCAGCTGGAATGCCCCAAACTCTCACCAGAATCTGGCTGCCTGCAGCACGCAACTGACACCGCTTAAATGGTATGACATAGCAGTGCCTGTTCAGAGATGACTTGACGTTGAATGGCAGCATTCTCTATTTGTGCATCTTCAGCTGTTGCTTTTCCTCCTGCTCCTCTTCTCCTCCTCTCTGATACTGTTTGTTGTTGTCCACAGAAAGAAAATGTGAGCCACTAACGTCAAACTTGTAATATCACAATCAGTAAGAAACGAAGCAAACTGAAGTTGCCAGTTCCGCAGTATTGCTTTTAATGGATTTGTGGTGCTTGTCTGCTGTGGAATTCTTGTGTATAAATCAACCATGTGAAAAGCATTAAATATGCTGAAAATACAGCACAGGAGTTCAGATCGTATAAATAGATACAGCAAGAATGTTGCATCTTGCCAAGGACATTTTCAAACAATGAATGTGTCTTGCATTAAATGAATTTGTTCCCTTTCTGAAGTCTAGATGTTGCTATCACAGAAACTACCATGACAGCTGACAGTCACGGCTCTCCTGCTGGTAACTCAAATGGGAGCCCAAGGGTCAAAAGGACCATGGAGATTGCCTTTTGCCCTCTAGAGGGGATCCTTCTGGGATTAGGCAGGGTTTCAGCAACTGGTGTGAGGAGAACCAGAGCTACTGAGGGTATCAGTCTCAAGGAATGTCTTGGCACGTCTTGTTAATGCTGAAGGACATTTTTAGAAAAAGTTCATCTCTCTCAAAAGAGCCCAGCTAAAAAGAGGAGATTGTAAGACGTGTGTATTTTGCCTTTGCTTTTAACATGGCATAGCGTGCATCTTACTCGGTGAGCAGCTTTGGCTCCTCATTATATGCTTGACAGTGTTGGTTAGAGCACCCGTTTGTCGGGGGCCTTTGCTTCCTCTGTTCCAGGTTCTCTGAGCCAGACCCCAGCCACACGCTGGAGGAGCGAGTGGTACACTGGTACTTCAGCCAGTTGGACAACAACAGCAGCAATGACATCAACAAGCGGGAGCTGAAGCCTTTCAAGCGTTATGTGAAGAAGAAAGCCAAGCCCAAGAAATGTGCCCGACGTTTCACTGACTACTGTGACCTCAACAAGGACAAGTCAATCTCGCTTCAGGAGCTGAAGGGGTGTTTGGGAGTCAGCAAGGAAGGAGGTGAGTGTCTTTCTTTCCCCATTGCATGAGAATAAAAGGCTTGACATGGAGTTGCAGCGAACTCAGGAATCAGTTTTCTCCCAGATGGTTCAAAAGTGCCACAGTTTGTGTGAGAAAATGAGTGGGATTAATACCCTGCCATGCAAATGTAGTTATTTGTGTTATGGCTCTGACTTACATCCCCTATCATGAACCTTTGTGCTAAGCAGTACATGGAAGCAGGGCAAAAAGATGAGCCTTGCCCAGGACCCTGCTTATACTGTAGAAGCCCTTGGAAACTGTAGTTCAGATCAGGTCCCTTCTGAGTAATGCACTGCTAACAATATTCTGTTGTCTCAGCCATGTAGGTTGGATGATGTATGAGCCAGCACAGACCCAGTCCTTCTCCGGAGACCCTGTTGACTAACAGAAATAATATTTATTTTCATTGCTAAATCCAGCATGCAGGAAAGCGGATGACGCAAAGAGAACAGCTCAGAAGGAAGGCACAGGGCTGTACTGTTGCCCTTTTTCAGAGTTAAATTGCACTTCAAGACTGGGGCAGAAATAGGGCATATGAATAACATACTTTCCTTTCTGTTTAGTGCCTGAGCAACCAGACCATCCTGCTTCTGTTTCTTCCTCTTTCATCTTCACCTCATCTTCTGTTGGGACCTGGACCAAGTTGATGTTTTTTGAATTTTATGAATTGAAACTGTTCAACCCAAATTCAGTAATTATCAGTCATTCTTAACTGTGGGCAGATTTGCTTGGCAGGAGAAGGCAAACAGGCAGATTCCAGGGGACTAATTTCCTGTGCAGGTGTCTTGGCTGTGCGGGCAGCTCTTGTTATAATCATTGTGTTGATTGGGAAGGGTGGGTAGCTTGCTTTCTCCGGGCTTAACCTTTCCTTAGTTCTTTCCTCAGGTTTAGCACGAGCCAGTACATTCGGGTGTTGGGAAGTTGCCTCTTCCAGGTTCTTTGCAAACATCTTAGTTATTGTAATAAGTCTGTTGCATTACTTGTCAGCAGTGATTAGCATTCAGCTTCCCTAGCTCAGTGGAAGTTTTTTTCTTAGTCATCGGTACCTTACTGAGGAACGACATACCAAAATAGCAACCCTGTTCCTTAATTTTATTACCTTCCCAATAAGCTGAATATGCCAAATGAGTTTTATTGCTATTTGGCTTGGAATAAGACTCTCTGGAATCTGCTGTCTTGGCCAACCAGCTGTTCAAAAATTTAGTTTATGGAAGGGGGGGAAAAAAGGGAGAGGAGGAAGAAAATGTGCATCTTTGAGCCAGCGTGAAGGAAAAATAAGGCAGTGAGATATTGTTGTGAGTGCCTGATTGCCCAACTATTTGCTGAAAACATAGCCTTGACCTTTCATGGTTTCTTCCATTGTATGAGGACAGGATTGTGTGCAAAAAGGGGCTCTGACCTTGTTTTATCATACAGCTCCACATACTTACGAAAGGCCTGAGAAGCCTTGAGGATCAAAGATAAAAGGGTAAGTTATGTGGAAAGAGGACCAAGGGGGTCTAACGGATGGTGAGGGCTAAAAAGCAGGAGAAGGGGCAGGCAGCACAGGGAGCAGGTACTAACAGTAGGAAAGAACTGAGGGGAGGGTACTCCAGAGGTTCAGTAAGCAAGTTTGCGATGGATCTTTTCTAAGATTTTTGTGAGGTGGTAGATGACATGTTTGTTCTGCTTGCTATTCACAAGAACTTCTAAATTAAGAAATAACCAGTAGCTTACCCCTTCTCCAATGTTCCCTTATCCTAATCATGGGTGCATGCAGTCAGTCAACTAGTTCATGTATTTGCTCTCTGTTTCTTTCTCTGTACCGTGGCCTCCAAACATCTGCTGGGGCTGTGAGGTCACTGTGGGTCCAAGCCAAGAGCTAGTTGGGAACCTTTTTGATGACATACTTTCAGTTGTAAACTGCCAGTCAGATGAAACCAAAACTCTTCATGGAAATGTTTCTGTTTCAACAAAAGCTTTGTTGGAAACGTTTTTCTGGTCTGGATTGGATGAGGAATGGTTGGAGGGAGGCAAGGAAAGTTATCATTTCCCCGTGGTATACTTCGTTACAAATGGACTTGCCTCAGATGTTCCAAATCCTGGTTGGGTATCCAGCAGCCTAAGGACTAAAATGAAGCGGGTCATCATTCCACATGAGCGTGCCTCCTGTTAGGCAAACTGAACACTTGTAATGATTTTTAAAATAAAACTTAATACAAATTTGGTAGAGTTTGGGTTGCTGAGGAAAACAAATGTTAAGGCATTTTTGTCAGTGTTTTGCTTTTGGGTTTGGTTTTTTTTTTTTTTTTGGCCAGTTCCATTCAAATGTGGAAATAGTGTTGCTTGAAGGAAGCACAGGGCATAGGATAAATCAGCACTGTTATGTGCCTCTTGGGCTCTAGATCGTCTAAATAAATAAGATTTATGTGTGAGGATTCAGCTGGGATATTCATAAGGACAAACCTGAATCTGAGCTCTTTCCAGCTTGGGATCAAATCTGTCCAAGATGCATAGTTCTGTGTGTCATCCCCTCCTCAGTAGGTTCTTGATGCCTGTGGTAACCTAATATGTGGGTGCTGCCAGACAGTGGCTCTTCAGTGAGGAAAACAGCTGTCCATTCGGCCAGCAACCTGTCCTCTTTCCATGCTTATGATGGCCCAGAAACTTGCTGGGAAATCTGCTAGGTCTGGTGGCCACTTTACACAGCTCTTGCCCCTCTGCTTAAACCAGATGTGTTTCTATCAGGGGCAACTCAGATGGAAAAATGCCATTGCTGGATCTCAGAATGGAGTAGCCACATAGAGCCAGCCTTTGAGGGCTTGCAGAAGCCTGCAAATGGTTTCTTAAATTTGAGGAAGAACAGGCAGAGAGGGTGTGTAGCTTGGAGTATGCCAGAAATGGTCTTTGCCATCATTTGATCTAGGATTGTCTGTTTGAGGAATTGTGGAAGGAAAACAGACTGATTTACAGCCTGTTAAAAGTTAGCATTCATCAGTGCAGCCTGCGCAGCCTGAGTTAGGGGGGGAAACCATCTGTGATCAAAGAACAAATTTAGCTCTATGCGTTAGTCAAAAGGCAGGGTCCTTGAGAGGAGATAGA
Source organism: Larus michahellis (assembly GCF_964199755.1). Lineage (NCBI taxonomy): Eukaryota > Metazoa > Chordata > Aves > Charadriiformes > Laridae > Larus > Larus michahellis. Next base: position 53,139,530 of record NC_133899.1, on the reverse strand, counting down.
TGTGCACTGTAAAGCTTTGCTGGAAAGTTACTGGACCCAAGATTAATTGGAGTCCAGTGGTCTTGAAGAGCAGGACTGTCGATCTGAGCAAGGCTTATACCAGTTGTGCTGACTGCAAAATGCTGGAGTTGAGTTTTACCTCTATATTCTTCCAAATTCGGAAGACAAAGTCAGCATTTTGTGCATGCCCAAAGAGGAACTAAGGGATTTAGCAGTGAAGAAATGTCCCTCTGCCAGCTGACGGGAAGTTTCCTTCTGCCAGTTCAGATCCCGTGATTGCTTTGCCATCCAAGAGCTTGTCAGATGGTAGGTGTTGGGCGCGCTTCACAGGCCATGAGGACTCCTGGGTTGGAACCCAGCCACAGTTTGTGCCACCAGCACAAGAGCACATTCCAGAAACAGGATCAAAATGTCTTAATTAAAAAGTGTGTGTGTGTAATTAAACAGCATGTCATTTTCTACTGAAGCTGAGCAAATAGTACAGAAAGAAGGAAAAATAATGGACAGTCTAAACAGCAGATTTAATTCCATGATATTCGGGACCCTTCTTATTGTTATCCGCAGAAGTGACTGATTCTCTGTGTGCTTGGGAGGCTTCTGGGAATGAGGATGCTCTATATCACCGCTGTGCAAGCGGCTGTGTGGGAGCAGGTAGCAAGGAGCAGTCACCAGGGAAAGGCTTCTGGACCAATGATGGTAGAAAGCTGAAAACAGTCTGAGAGGCTCTGAGAAAACTGTGACCAGGTAATAACTGAGTTAATAAAAAGGAAATTCAGAGTACATCTAATTACAGTTAGATTAGAATGTAAATGAGCTCTGCTGGTTCAGTGCTTGGTTTTGTTTGCCTTGTTCAGATATCCCCCTTTGGAGCTCAGTAGAGATGCTGTAGTTCGTCGCCTTTAATCTTGAAGAAAGTTACTGATGGTTAGTATGAATCAGGACATCAGTATTGTGCTGAGAAAGCTGCCGGGGTTTCCTTGGGGCTTTTCCTTTTGAAAGACACTTGGCCTAATCTAGTGTGGCTAGTATTGTTACCCAAGAGACCGTACTTGTGAGGCTGAGAAAATACTGTGCATTATGAATTTACTGAATGATGGGATGTTACTCTATAATACCCAAGGGTGTCCCAGATATATGTTAGTAACCCGCTGTCACCATCTGCAATATTTCTTCCTCTCTTTCATGCCAATTTTATGCCTGGCGCAGAGTTGTTTTGGCAAGGTTTTGCCTTCTGCAGGTATATGTGGTTGGCCTGAGTTTATATCGAAGGCAGACAGCTGAAGGCGATTCTCTCTGTATTTGGAGTGACAGTGGTGTGCCTCGGGGTCGCTTCCCATCACAGATACATGGGGCCAGCCCCATCCTACCAGGCTGCTGGAAAGGCGTGCCCTGCCCAGCCTGGAGCATCCCCCCCATTTCAGGGATGCTCCCTGCCTTTTCCGTCAGCTTACCTCGACCTCCACGCCTCTTTCCGAAGACGAACAGGGCTCATTCACAGCAACGCACCGTAGGCATAGCTGCACTGGTTGTAAAAAGGGGTTTTTTGGGATAGCTTCCGCCTTGCCCGTGCGGCCGGGGCCGGGGCGGGCCGTGCGCGGCCCACCAGCGCCCTCCAGGGCCCGGCCCCGGGAGCGGCTCCGACGCCCCCCCCGGGAGAGTCCCAATTAGCTCTGGAGGAATCTGCCTTTTGGCAACGGGCTCTGCTTTTTATGCACGGGCGCAGGAATAAGCGAACAACAGCGGCTCTTCTGATCTCGCCGGGGCAGATGGTGATAGAGGCCGGCATTCAGGGGCCTTGAGATAACTTACTGTGTTTATACAGTTTCTCTTATTAACAATCTCTAAAGCCAACGGGTTCTGCGTTCTGGCCCATTTCAAACTCAGCCACCGCCACCTTTCTTTCCCTCTCTCTTTTCCTTCCCAGCGGTTCTGCTCCTGTGCTGCTGCCCAGCGCCCCGGCCCCGAGGCTCCCCGGTCTCCCCCCTGCCCTCTGAGCTTCTGCTCGCCTTGCTCTTGCGTAGAGATAAGTTTGCTGTAGCTGCCAGTGCGCAAAGTACTTCATGTGCAAAGCAAGCTGTGCAGTCAGGTCAGATGCACACGCAAATCAAAGATAAGTGTCTTAGGCTGGGCCAGAGCGGAGGGCGGCAAGAGGCTTACTGCTTCTGTCAGGGAGCAGGAGTTCCCCTTTCCAGCTCATCCCTCATCTGAAATCAGACCAAGCGGCTAGCAGGAAATGTAACATGCTTTCGAGATCTCCTGTAATCCTTGAACTGTCTGTACCCAGGGCATGGTAGGAACAGGTTTATTGTCGAGGTGAGAGCCCTTGTCATGAGCTCCATCTGGTGTAGGGTGTGTGTGTCTGTATCTCATAGAATCACAGAATTGTCTAGGTTGGAAGGGACCTTTAAGATCATCGAGTCCAATCATCAACCTAACACTGCCAAAACCACCACTAAACCGTGTCCCTCAGCACCATGTCTACCCGTCTCTTAAATACCTCCAGGGATGGCGATTCAACCACTTCCCTGGGTGGTCTTTCCCCTCTGCTCACAGTCAGGCTCCACTCATGACACAGGCACAGCTCTGCAGTCTGTCCCTGCCCTTCTGCCAGGTATGAGTTCAGGTCTTTTGATTTTAGGCAGCTGTTTGTTTGGTCCAAGCTAAAGATCTAGTAAACTTGGGCTATCTGTACACCTACACCTTCACTTTTCTGGCTGCCCCCTGTCTACATGATGTTATTTTGCTTACTCTTAGCAAAAACCGTTTTGAGAAACTTCATGGTGCTGCTTGCATCCTTCCTTTCTTCTTCTTCCTCCTTCCACAGTTTAGTTTAACCTTGTAATTGTTGCTTCTTGCCCTCTGGATTTTCATGACATTCAAATACTACAACACCAGGTATTTAAGATCTCTCATCTCAAGCACATTAGTCTGACTCTTGCATGTGAATCTTAAGGAGTGCTGGCAGGACTTGCCGTGTGCACACTCAGAGGAGCTCCTTTGAACCTGCCCTCCGGCAGCAGACAGTGGGGAGGCTTCTTTGTCATGCCATGGCATTTATTGCCTTTAACATGGTTCTTGGATTTTACAGGTAGCCTGAGCAGTTTCCCCAATGGAAAAAGACAAGGCCTTAACCCTTTCAGTGAGTATCTTGTCAAAATGTTTCCTTTTTTTCCTGTGATAACAATGTTCCCCAAAACTCATTCTCCCCTGCTCTCCTATGTTCACAAATACCAATATAGAAACAGCTGGAAACCAAAGTTGTTTATAAGAAGTGTGAATATAATAACATGCAGCTTAGCTGCATCATCTCCAAGTCCAGCACTGTGTCTTCAGCTGGAGCAGACAATACATTGCTTAGAAATTAGAATAGGATACAGCAGTTATGGGATGAACACTCTCCTATCCTATTCTCCCTGCTTCTACTAAGCAATGATTTAGGTGATTTCTTGTGTTTACATAACGTTACTCCATGGACAATTTCCCATGAAGACTCTTCTCTGTCCTGGTGAAGGTCTGCTCTCCTCTGTATTTTGTGGCAGTGAATCGCACCCTTTCATCAGGCATAAAGAACAACTTTGATTTGTTTTGCTTTTAGTCCTGCTGCCTCATGGTTTCATTGTGTGCTTCTCATTTTGGATTGTGAGAAACAGTGAGCAGTTATCTCCTGCCTGTCTTTCTCCTGCCCCTTGTTGTTTATAGCTCTCCAACACATGCCTGGTTAGACACTGTTCTGTGTTGAAGAGACCCAGGCTACATGTTTGCTTAACGGCAGAAGTCTTCCCATACCTCTTGCTATCGTCCTTACCTTTCTGGGTACCTTATCTGGTCCTGATGAGATGGGCTGAGCAGAGAACTGAAAATAAAGATCAGCTAAGCCTTACACATTGAGATAGTGATGTTTCTTGGTGTATCCTCAGTTCTGAGCATGTATTTGATTTTTGTCTGCTGCTAAAAGCTGAGCCGGAGGCATTAAAGAAAATTATAAAATGCATAGTGTGGCCTTCAAACTCTTTCCTAGTCGCTCAGGGTACGCAGTGTAGGGCAGGTCATCCCCACTCACGCCCTGTGTTGACTGTATAGACATTGAAGTCAATCCACTGTTTTTATGAGCTGGTCATTGAGCACTGTGAGCGCCTTTTACAGAGCTGTGCAGTCAATTTCAAATATCGCTATTTGGAATAATTTTGCATTTGACAATATTCACCCCCTGTGACAGGGCATGTCGATTAGTGCCGATCATGGCGATCATACCACTACCACCGAGGCCTGTGTGGTAACCTTTCTCCTCTCCAAAATCCAGATCCATACTCTTCTGCCTTCTCTTCAGCATATTTTCACCTGTAATTAATCCACAGAACTCTTTCTCTGGTCCCGTAAGAGCTTTGATTCTTTAAGAACCTTTGATGAGGGGCTTTGATGCACAAGGGTGTGTGCATCCATCTGACCGGCTAATCAGCGTGCTCGCACCATCCACTGGGACACGAATAGCTCAGCAGGGTCCTGGGCCCCCCAGCTCCACGTACGCTGTATCCCTGCCGCAGATTCAGTAGCTCGGTAGGCTTCAGAGTGCCTGGTGCAGGCAGGTCTCCAAGAACGGTTGAGCAGGGAGACCGCGGCATCGTGCTGTTGCAGAGGTGGGGAGAGGTGGCTTGCCCTGGCCCTACGTGCTTGCCTCCTTCCAGGCCTGCTTGCCTGCTGGGGTAGGAGGCAGCTGGCTGTGGCTCATGAGGGAGATGGTGGCAGGGCAGCCTCACGGCAACGGGCTTCTGCATCAGCCGTGGCAGGTGGAAGAGCAGAGGGAGAGATGTCGGACCAGTTGTTTGCCCAGACTGCATGCCCATTTCCACGGAGGAGGAGAGAGAGGGAAGTGGTAGTTTATGTTTAAAAATGCGTCAGTCCGTAGGGCTCCGTGTGACTCACTCGGTGCTTTTTTCAGCAAGGCTGTCTCATTAGCCACTGGTTGTTTTCAGCCTCACAGCTTACTCTGGGATCTCAGCCTTCTGGGGCCGCGGCTGCTGCAGAGGCTGTACTGTATCTTTATCAGTCCGGTGCCCTTTCGGTTTTAATTTGTCTTTTTTCCTCACTTTCCCTGCTTCTGTTTTGTTTTCTTTTCCCCCCTTGCCCACCCTACCCTTTCAGTAGGTCGCCTGGTGTAGCAGCAGAAGACAGGAAGGGAAGGTGGGAGCCAACCCAAAGGAAAGAAAGATCCAGCGACAGACGGACAGACACCTTGCTGCTTGTGAGCATGCATGCAGCATCAGCAACATCTAACGTAGCAGAAGTGGCACCCAGAACATTTGCACTTTTTAATAATTGGTTTGGGTTTGTTTTTAATTGCTTTTCAAGGCCATTATCTAATACTTTAGAGAGTGGGGGGAAGCAGAATCATGACTTTTTAAAATTGGAACAGCTACTGATGACGTAAAATTGAGTTCACTGGGACTCAAAGAAAGAGAATTTTATATACTGTATATAAATATATATGTAAATTGTACAGTTGTCTTGTACAGGGGTTGGAGTCACTGTTCTGTTCCTCCCTTTGCTTTTGAAGGCTGTTAGGGTTAGAGGGACGCTTTGCATTTAATGGATTACAGTAATGCATTCATTTCTGCCACCAAACCATCATTCAGTTGCAAACCTTAACATCGCCATGCACAAAGGAGCAAGTATGTCAGCATGACTCGTGCTTTTGGATGTGCACACTGCACCCCAGATACCAAATGCTTCTTGGGAGCAGCTGAACCCCTTCCTTTCTTACTGTAAAGCCCCGTTCAACTCACAGGCAATTGGGCTTTTGTGAGAGCACAGTTTTTGCCTAAGTATTGGTGCACTGCAAAGCTGCTTAAAGTAGGGATAGAAAAGGGTTTTATCAAGGACATACAAAAGTAGTTTCTGCACCTGTTGCAAGTTGGGCAGAAATGAATTGGAAATGCATTACTATCCAGGGTCAGAAGACATGCTTAGCAAAGATGTGCCATGCCTCGGGAATCTAACGCCGTAGGAAGGACGTGGGAGCTGTAGGCCTAGTACAGTCAGCGGAGTGAAGTCACACATCTTCCTCTGACAAAGTGTTCATCTGTGTGTTGTACAACAATAAAAATATTGAGAACCCTGCTAAAAGCAGCATCAGCCTGCCTTGTCGCTTTGCTGAAGAGCAAAGAACTTATTTGTCAGTGCAGAAAGACACAATCATGCTGCTGGTTCCCAAGAGTCTGGCTTACTCGTGTTTCAACTCTACAGCTTGGGCCGCCGTGCTCACTGGTAAAGGACTGTCTGCAGTGACTGTTCTTGTCTTTGGTGGTTGTGAATCCCAGGCTTCTCTCCCGCGCAGTGGTGTGCCTGCCTAGCTTAGAGTATCCACTTCACCCACTTGGCTGCAATCAGTATCTCCGCTGTTACCACGCTCTAGTGTCACCACACTCTAGTGTCACATTACAATAGCAGTGAAGGCTTGGATTGAGGACCAGGGTCTCTTGGGGCCACAGGGCCCCAACTACCAGCAGTTTTTCCAGAGTTGTTTCTTACTTAACCTCAAATACAATTGTGAAGGCAGGGGCAGGCGAGGGACACCCATATCAGCAATCCTAGGTTTGGGCAGAGTGTGGTGGGACGCACAGTGTTTTGCTTTGTGCATTTCCAACCACTGTCAGCACTTGCCCGTTCATGGGAAACGTTCTGAGCAGCCTCCCACTTCAGACCTGGTGATCCTTGTGCCACTCCTCTCCGGACCAAGAAGCTGTAGTCGGAGATGATGAAGTGCCATGCTAATATGAGATCACACCAAGAATTGCTTGTAGCACTATTGCATTACTGTAGAGACTGGGCTTGACCCTTGAGGCTTTGTTGCTTTGGTAAAAGATCTTGTGACGCAGCATCTTCAATCTGTGGCACATCGTTGTGACGATAGCATGAGATAACTGCATCACAGCAGGAGTGTCGTGATGTAAGTCAGTGCCTTGTTGCTAAAATGGAAAGTTAAACACCCTACAATCTTTCTATAAAAATCTTTTTAATAGTAATAATAATAGCTCTTCCTCTGGAAGTAGATTGGAGCTAATTAAAGCATTGGACGTGGTTAAAAACACCTCTGGTAATCTCTGAAGTATGCATCACACCACCATAATATAAAGAACTTCTCTCTTTAACAAGAGCAGATCCTGCTGCTCCTGGATCTTCATGGTTCCTCACATACAATGTGTGTGCTTTACTGGCCTGCAAGCTCCCATCTGCTTGATTGACTCTTCACTTTTTAAATGCCCGGGATGCATCTTTTGTGGGTTGAAATGATTTGGTTTAGTGTATAGTTAGAAATGTCCGTGTCACTCATTAATCCTTTTGTAGGAGTAAAGAATGAATCCAACTGTATAAAAAAACCTCTCCTTTTTTAATATGCTAGTTTTAGGAATTAAAAGCTCTGGCTGATGGGTTGGTGGTTGTTTTGCCTTTTTTTTTTTTTTTTTTTTTTTTTTTTTTTAAACGTATAGTTGCATCCAGCAAAAGCAGCCACTTGGATGCCTATGGGAGTTCTGTCAGCCAGCCACTGGGGCCAGGCAATGCCCCGCAAGATTGCGGAGGGAGAGCAGAGCTGCGGAAAGTCGATACATCTTTTCTTCTGGAAATGGCAGCAAACCAGCCAGCCAGTGCTGCTGCCAGTCACATAAATCCTTTTGCAAACCTCCTTTTTCTCATCCCTGTGTCCTTCCCCTCTAAAAGGCCTGCATCCACATGTAGTTTGTGATTAAAATTGGGTCAATTCTTCAAGGAAGCCAAACGAGAGGTGGCTCTTGATGTTAGCTTTGGTATTGGTGGGTATTCATGTTGCTGTGCTAGAGCTGACTTTGTGGATGGCTTGGGATCCAAGCATTATATTGCTTCCCCCTTTATTTTCATGGGAGAAGCCCAAGTCCCGGCTTGCTGGGTTTGCACAGGCCTCTGAGCAGCTTTTGGCAATGCTTGTACATTGGCATGCAAGACTCAACCAGCATGATTGTGTGATGTCTGGGCAGGGGTTGGGTTACTTGTTCTGGGGTTTGTGTGTTGGGAGCTCCTGCAGACGGTACTGGTCCTGATTCATATGCTATCTATAACTCATCCTATGAGTTGTCCAAACAGTCTGTACTCATCAGAAGAGAGCAGTGCCTCAGCTGTCCTCTTCCCTCATTGCTTTTATTGCCAGATAACTGGCCAGGCTACCTGGCTGCTAGGCCAAACTTATCTGGTGGTGCTAAGCATGTTCTGCTCGGCCTTGCATCAGTAGCATCCTACTGAAGCTGGGGCATGGGGAGTGTCAGCGTTGTGCCTGGAAGCAGACCCTGGACATGTCTCTCCTCATCCTTCAAGTCCTCCTGGGCCTCTCCAGCTCTACTTTGAATGACAGCTGAAAACAGCTGGGACAGAGAAGAGAACCAGGGCTCCACAGTGCAAGTCATCCACTCTTCCTGCCAGAAGCAAAAGTCTTTCCTTTGTTGCTGATCCTCCAAGGACATAGTGTGTTGGAGGGAGCTGGATTATGGTGGGATTCATTCGTGTGAAGGCACTGCTTTCCATGGCCTGAGTTTATATTGAACTTACCCTGCCCCAGCACATTTCTGCCGATGGCGTTGTTTGTTAGACTGAAAGGCATCTGTTTGATTTGGATTTTGTAATAAAATAGATAACTTTTGCTCCAGTGTCTCGTGGTGGTTTCTTGTTGAATCTTGATTTCCAGAACTCATCTCTTTCACAGAATGTTGTTCTGTTACCTACGCAGTGCCATAGGAGAGGGAAGGGGACCTTCCTGCTCCCAGAGTCATGTGCCCGTCTTTGGCTGGGATCTGAGATCCTAGGGTGTTGCTCTGTGGTTTGATGACAGCTGCCTGAATCTGCCTCAGGCTGCTTTGAAAGGCTGTGAAGCTTCAGCAGGAGAGTAGAGGTGACTGCAGAAGGTGGGACCCATAGCTAAGTGGGATCTCATAGCACAGTCTCCCTAAACCAGGGACAGAAGACAGGCACTACACCTCACATCTCCTCATCCCCACTCACCTCTAATTTTGCTGGTCAGGTCTTGTAACATGGTAGCCTGAAATACTGTCTTCTAGGTGTTGTCCAAAACCTTTTAATCCTCAGAGGTGACAAGTAGCAAGCTATGTTAGGAAGCCACTGCTATGGTGAAAAATGCGATTTCCTAGGCTACAGGGAGGTGGTAGAGGCTTCACCAGAGGCTGCAGCACCAGGTCCATGATAGAGGAGGCCACACACTATTCCCATCAAGCAGATAAGACCAGCTTTCTCATCACTGTCTATGTCATTTCACTTGATCACATGTAAATCTCTTGCAATTAATAAGGAGCCAACTCATTTATTGCACATCAAAGGGGAGGCAGTTGCAGTCCCAAGGGGAGGTTTTCTGCTTGTATAATAGTCATGTGCTGGCTTGTTTGTAGATGGGCAGAGAGAGGTCTGCTAAGACTGTTGTCTTGAGGTGCAAGGTCAATGACAAAAGGAGAAAATGCAGGAATGAGTGACAGCCAATACGGATTTGTCAAGAATAAACTGGCAAACCAAGCTAATTTCCTTGTATTGCCAAGGTAGCAACTTGTGGGGCTAAGGGAGAAGCAGTAGTTGTCATCTCTGGAGTTCTGCAAGACTTACTTAATTAAAAGTAGGAAAAGAATATTTGTTTTAAAAGAAGAGCAACTCATTGGCCGTGGCTCCTGTTTCTGGGGTCAACATAAGGTGCTCTGAGAGGCCTTCACCCTTCCCTGGCGGTGCAGTCGTTCTGTAAGCAAGTCAAAAGAACTACAAAGAGCTCGCTTCTGCCTCTGCTTCCAACAGTGATATTGCCAGAAGACCTTTCCTCCTCCCCTGCCTCTTTCCCCCGTATCTTTGACATAACTAACAAAATCCACATGCAGAATGCCGACCTTCTGACTTCTCAGCAGCCAACCCTTGCAAGCCATTTCAGGCAAAATAACTTGGCAGCCCTCCAAAAGCTGATATTAAATCGGACAGCAGGATCTGCAGAAGCGGAGCTCCTTACTTTGGAAAACACCTTGAAAACTGAAGTGCGGTAAAAAAAAAACCAAAACACCGCCTCAGGAAGTGGGAGTATAACAGCAAGTATTGTCTATGGAGCGTTTGTGAGACAACCTGAGGCGGGCTGCTTTGAGAAGCAATGATGTTTTCTGCTGCTCTGTATCCGAGGGCCTGCTTACCGATTTTAATAGTTGTTTTTGTTTTTCAAAGGCGCCTTGCCTGGGCACACCAGGAGGTGTCTAGCTTTTGTTCAGAAAACACCACCAGCTCTGTGCTACCCTTTGTAGCGCAAACAGATGTTCCCACCTCCCGCAAAGGCACGAATGAACATTTATTCCCCGTTACCTTGATCTTTTAGCGCAGTGGGACTCAGCTGAGGGTCTTCTGGCTCCCAGCCCCGGCAGAGGAGCCGTGGCCTCGGTGCGTACCTAGCCAGTCGGCATCCCCTTGAGCTCCCCACCTGAGCTAGACCCGCACTGTGCTGCGGCAGAGGGACGCGTGTTGGGGGACGAGGGAGGCAGAAGTCTGCGGCTCCCAGAGGTGGAGGTTTCCACACCTTGCCTCCTCTCTTGGTGCCAGCAGGAATAGGAGGCCCAGCTCTCCTGCATGCAATTCACAACTAGGTGGCACTACTTCGCAGCTCAGAGTTGCTCCTCGGTGCCAAGAACCGGGAGTCGGGAGCGCAGATGACTTCAGCTCACCTTACTAAAATAGACATTTTCAGTTCCACTACGAAACAGATCCTTAATTCATTGCTTTTTGGTATGTGAACAAAGGACTCGAAACTGCGTGTGCCCTTTGTCCTCGGTTTGGTGAAATGAGTTCTTCTGTAGCATCTCAGCGCTGCGCTTCAAGCAAATAAAACTGGCAGAGTTTGAATGTCCGTTGTACAGGACAGCTCTGGCTCTGCACGGCACAAAGTACCATTGCTGTCTCCCTCAGTCATGATTTGGCTGGGACCACTCAAGTAATCCCTGCTGACTTCACCATCTCAGAAAAGAGTTGACGCAGCACTTGGCTGAGGAGATGGAGCTATTTCTGCAGTGACTTGGATGTTCTTGCTACGAGCTGGCAGGTTGTAACAGGCAAAGCTGTGTGAAGGTGGCTGAAGTTGGATCTGGTCATCTGCAGCCCAACGTGAATGTGAATTTTTGCATCTCTTGAGCTGTTACGATTGTTTCAAGTGTTCAGATGTTTGCCGTGAGCCGCTTCTCCTCAAAATGCAGTTAAATGCCAGGCCTTTGTAAAATTAGTTAGTCTGAAGTTCTTAGACTCCAAACAAAAAAATATTAAATATCAATGAATTCAGAAAACTGGTGGGCAGGCTCTGCGAAGAGATGCCCTGAAGGATAAAACAGGTCTTGAGAACTGGTAAAAGAGCTGGGGTCAAAGTCCCAATAAGAAACTACTATCCTGCTGCAAAGGGATATGAAGTAGAGACCAATAAAAGGGATCGAGAGCTCTTCAACATCCTGAAGCATGAGAAGGAAAATACGAAGTGTGGGGTTGCTGTTGGAGCATTGTAGACTACATTGAGATTTCAGGGGACTTAAGGGCAGCGTTACAACATCACCTAACTAGAGATGAAGAAAAACCTAGGGAATTATAGACCCGATGTCCTAATATCCCTCTGTGAAAAACACACAAGAGTGAGCTACTGACCAGTTGTTCTCTAATCCCCTAGGTAGTGTTTGTAAAAAAAAATAAATAAATATGGCTGGAATAGATTTGTTGATGTTTTGCTGAGGACAAATCGTATCAAACTAATTTGATTCCATTCTTTGACAGGATAACTGGCCTCGTGGCCAGGGGGGTCAGCACTAGATGTGATATGTCTTGACTTTGGTAAGGCTTCTGGCACTGTCCCAGAAGACGTGCTCGTAAGCGAGCTGAGGAAACACAACCTATTTAGACTCACAGTGCATTGAGTTCAGTGTCAAAGCCAGAGAGCTTTCTGGGGAAGTCTCCAGCGGCTCTCCAGGGCCCAGGTCTATTGAGGGTTTTCATCAGCAGCTTTAGGAACTTGCTTTACTACAAAATTTCCTGGTGATATCCAGCTGGGAGGGGCTGTGAGCACCTACGCAGGGTTGGAGCAGAATTCTTGATAAATTGCAGAAATCGTCCAAGGCAACAGGATGAGTTTCAGCAGCGAAGCCGGCGCTGAGCTGGGGTGAGGCAGCCGGCGGGAAGGCACAAACACACAGCGAGACCCAGCAGGCAGCAATCCGGCAGAAACGGCTGCTCAGAAGCTGGAAGAGGAGAAATTGGAGGACCCGAAGGGCTTTACCACATACAAAATGCTCTTACAACAAGGATAGTAATCAGTTGTTTTCCATGCCTTTGTGAATAAAACTAGAAGGGGAAAAAAAAATAGCAGTGCCAAAAACCCCCACATTTGGGTTTGTTGTTATTTTTCTTTTTCTACCCAAGATGCTACTGAAGAAGAGGAGGCAATCAAATCTCTTTTGATAGCTTTTTTAAGAGCTTATGGGACAGCCATGGTGTTGATAGAGGCATGAAAGCACTCTGTACGGCGTGCCTTAGTGCTAAGAAGGTGCCCAGGGGACCGTCTGAGAGCACTGTTAAAGCTTCTGTGTTGGGATTGTTATTTTTTTCTTTTTTTCCCTACATCTTTTCCATGCACCCAAGTTGTACGCAAGTAATTCTCACAAAATGGGAGCGGTGTTTCTGTAACGCGAGCTTATTTTCTGAGACAACAGAGACATCTTCCTGGGAAGGTATTTATAACTTCACACCGTACGCCCCTCAAAAAAAAATGAAAAAAAAAAAATAAAAATCTTGCTTGGATGGTTTATTTCTTTAATTCGCCTAGATTTCATACCAGTTTCAAAGTACTTCCTAGACCTGTGTTATTTTTTATTGCATTCTTCAAACTGGGCCAGTTCCTGAGTGCGTGCCCAGCAATGGCTAGTAGGCAGGTCACGATTTTTCCTTTAGCCACAGCTCCCACTCAGCTTGCCACGTACGCGGCAATAGCAGCGGTACTGCCTGGGACATCAGGGAATGCTCACATTTAGGTGCAGTAGGAACATCTGATGAGCTCGACAACCTCACATCATGCCTGCAGGCTCCATGTCTCAAGATCAAATTACCACCTGAGGCCAAGTCTGGGGAAGGGAAGGGTTTCCCAGTTTGAAGTGGAGAGGTGCTGAGTGTTTCTGCTGCTGGCAGCAGGGGCAAGTGTGAGTGACGGGGATGCCCTGGGGTGCTGGTCTTTCTCCACCACCACAGGCTGCCAGGCAAAGCACAGACCCCTCTGGGCGAAGGGAAGGCAGATGTGTATCTGTGTGGGGTGGGTAAATCTACTCCTGGTGTTAATTATCTAGATATTTCAAATAGTCATTTAAATACTGGGAGGTCCTTAATCCCTTCCCCTTCTGGAGGCGAGCTGGGAGCCCTGTCTTCTCTGCCGGGCTCTAAGCGGCACTGGCACACATAGCTCCGTCATTAACAAGCTGGCTGCCGCTGGCACACGCACACAGATGACAATGGTCATTAAAAAATTTTTTTCCCCCATATAATATTCCAAAGGTTATTCTTGGTGACAAGTGCTTTTCGGCTTGTGGCCAGGGCTGGCCAGGGCTCAGCAACTGCTGCTGCCATTCGTGCAGGCTGGCTCCTACACCAAGGTCAGGGCTGTGATCACTCCCTGGCAGAATTAACCCAAAAAAGCTTTTGTCTGTTTTTTTCCCCAGAAAAAAAAACCAAACCAAACAACACTAATTCCAGGTGAATGATATGAGGAACAACCTGCATCCAGCTGACACCAAAGTGTGACTGAGGTTGGATTGAAATTTCCTTGCTTTGACTGGTGGCGTGTTCAAGCATGACCAGATCTCCTGGATACCCTTCTGTTACTATCGATGTCTATCCTATTGTGCTATCAAGCACTGGATGATGGTCGTTCCTCAAAGGTCTTGTCACCAGCCCTTTATCTCAACAGTGTCCAGGTACAACAGTACCAAGGTGTCCTCCAAAATGCTTTCCCAAAGCAAAGTGCTGTGCTGGTGGAGATATGCAGGTAGGCATCATCCCACCCCAGCAGTGGGCCAGGGTGGCTGGAGCCTGGGGTGGCACAGGCAGCTGATGGAGGCTTCGCCTTGCAGATGGTGCTGTGAGGTGAGGTGGTGTTGCTGCTTTGGGATGGGATGGAGGTTGGTTGTGGGGTCCTCCCATACCCAAGCCAAGTGGCTTACAAACCAGCCCAGCAGCCCCAGCTGTGGAATGAGAGGACATGTGCATCACAGAGTATTTTTGTGTTTAATTTGTGCTTGTCCAGAAGAGCCTTGACTGCACCAAAACCACAGTGACTGCGAAAAAGGTGACAAAGCCCATTCTGAGAGCTGCAATTGCCTCCTTCCCTGGCTTAAAACCTTTGCTCGCTGGCTCTAACAAAAACACTTCATTCTCACTGTGCCGTATTGCAGCCCATTCCTGATGCCTGCATGCTCCTGTCACTCGGCCCAGCTCGCTCCAGGACGGCGCCCTTCGGTCCTGGACCTAAGCCTCAGTGCTCGTGGGGACCGGGATGCTTCTGCGCAGCTGTGGCAGCGAGCCAGCCCCAAAGGGTCGTACCCCTCCCACCCCTTACCCCCTGCTCCCACCGCCCCAGCCTCTTCACTGGAGGCAAAGGCAATGGGTCCTTTCTTGGAGACGGAGCACTTACTTGTGCTTGCCCTGGGCCAGGAGCTCGCCGTGGGCGTTGCTGGCTCATGGAGTTGGTGATCCGGCTGAGGAGGCAAGGGCTGGGAAGCGACACCTGCCCCCTGAGATGTGGGGATGACAGTGTGCAGGACCCAGAGGGGCAGTGCTCTTTTTGTGGTGGGGCCGGTGGGCTTTGCTGAGCTCTGGCCGCCCCAAGGGCACGACGTGCAGCACAGCTTCCCTCCCCGCAGCCGCTCCACCAGGGTCCCCTCACCTACAGCCCAGGCGCCCAACTGGGGGTCCTCCCACCCTGGGTCCCCCCAGGGTTACGGGCTGCACCAGCCACCCCTTTGCTGCAGAAAGGCACATGGGGACGGTTCTGGCACAAGGCTCGCTGTAAAGGGGATTTTTGGGGTCAGGGCCCCAAATACAAGTGGAAAAAGGCAGCCAGTGGCGATGCTGGGTGAGGAGGTGGCATGGGATTGGCAAAACCCGGGGCTCAATTGCCGGCCAAGTGATACCTCTTTCCAAAACTGTTTTTTACGCAAAAGCTGATTTTGGACTGGCATCCATGCAGTGCAGCATCACCTGGGTGGCAAAACATGTGGGGTGCCCCCCATGGCAGGGGAGTGGGAAGGCAGCCAGAGGTACCACTGGCCCCGCACCGTGCGTGGCCCTTAGACGATGGCCCCGTGCTGTGACAGTCCCCGGGGACAAAGCAGCTCCTTTAATCACCTCTGCTTTTCCCTCCTGATGTCAGGGCATGTTATTAATCCTCAACCACAGCAGCGAAGGGGCCTTGGCGAGGAGCGGGGATGGAGGGGAGAGGGAGGCTGAAAGGGCTGCCGAGGGAGGCCAGCGGCTGTTACTGCAGCTGCCACGGGAAGCTGACGGGAGAAACAGAGGGGAAGGAGCCGCGATAACAAAAGCACCAGCAAAATCTCCTCTCCACCAGCCAGCCAGGGGCAAGCTCCATTGGGGTCCTGCCAGCAGGACCAAACTGGAGGAGGGAGCAAACCAGCCAGAGACAGCGCCACCAAGTCCAGGCACCTGCCCAAAGGAAAGCAGGAGCAAGCAGATAACGAGACCCAAAATAAAACATAAAAGCCTTAGCAAACAATAAATAAATAAATAAAAAATCCCCAGAGGCACCAAACTTGCTTGTTTTTTTTTTTTTTTTCAGCTTGCATATTTTTTAATGAAGTAAAAAATAAAAATAAAAGAAAGAAACACTCTGTGGATGTTGTCGGCCTGATGCAGATCGCCCTCGTGCATGGAGGGCATGCAGGTCCCCATGCAGTTGGCACTGATGGCAGCCAGTCCTGTTCCCCCCCGCCCAAGGCCAGCTGAAGAAGGAAGCAGATGAAAAGCACGTGGTGGACACAGCACAAGCAACAGAAGAACAGCACGGCAGCTCCCCAGGCCGGGCTTTACCCAGGGGTGGGTGAGCTGGCACGGGTAAAATAAGAGCTCAACAGACTTTATATGCTCCAAATTAAAAACAGCAATGATAACAAACCTTCCCCTTGAGAGCTGCACTTTAAACCCCCCCGCCTCAGACAGCATTTGGGGGTGGTGGGATATTTGTAATTTTTCTTTCAGTGTCATCCGTGTCCCTGGCTGGCAGGCAGTGGCGGCGGTCGGTGGCGGCAGCAGCTGCTCTCGGTGGCTGTTGGCACAGCTGGAGGCCAGAAAGACCGGCAACCTCGGTGGGAGCCCGGCCTCAGGGTTTCTTGCCCGTCTTTTTCAGGCCCTTTCCCAAAGGCATGGTGGAGGACGGGTAAGGAGGCGGGAGGTCAGATGCTTGTTGGCTTCAAACCCCATGGCTTTCACCCACGGTGGGCTCCCACCGGCAAAGCTCCTGCTGCTCCCCTGAGAAGGAGCCGCCTTCTCCGCTTTACGTGTATACACACTTATATAGAGATATAGGTATCTGATAAACATTTTGTATGAAAATAAATACTTCATCTGTGTGTTAAGGACCATCATCGCTTTCATCCAGTCACTTGCTATAATGTTACATCTCTTTTTTTGTCCGTGACAACCTTGTTCCCATTGCTTTTTTCCTAACCTACGGCCACGTCCTCCCCGCCTCCTGGGGCAGCAGAAAGCACTGCAGCAGGCAGAGACGTACCTTTTGGCAGACCCTCTCTTACTCGCTGCCTCCCAGGGTTTGGCTTATTATAGGGAACTTTATGAAGAAAACGCTTTCTTTTACAGCGCCTGTTTCTTTATAGAATGCATTATCTTCATCTTGAAAACACTTTACAAAGAATAAGGTTTTAACATCCTCTTCCAGGACTCTCCATTAAGAAATATGTTTCTAGATAGCACTGCTTAGATAGGTATAGGTATAGTTTTTATTTATTTTTATTACCAACCCAACATTTCAATTAGCAGCCATTGATGTAATTCATGACATACTCTTGTGGTAGTTTTTTTTGTTTTGTTTTGTTTTTTTTTCCTTAAAAAGAAATGCACTTCAAATGAAAAGGATGCCTTTTTGTCTATCTGGGTATTCCTGAAAGGTACTCGAGATGCTACAGGAGTCCTGATGTGGGTGGCAGTTTTTAAGCCTTTCAATGGCCTGGAGACCACCAGCAAGATGCGGGCGCTGTGAAAACTGGGGCAGCAAACGAGTGAAAGGGCGGCCACGCCACAGCTCGGGGTGGGACGGCGCTGGGAACGAACGGGCACGCTATCCAGGGGTTCCTCAATTCATTTCCATCTCCGAGCAGGAGGGCCACGCAGCAAAACCCACCACCCCCAAGGAGCTGGTACCGCTTTCCCTGGACCCCTTGCTCGCCCAAGGGCTGGCTATTCCCGGATAGCCATTTATTTCTTCATCGGTTGTAAATTAACATAATTTTCTCTCCCTGCAGTACCACAAGCTCAAAGTTAATTATACAAAGAGAAATGCCACAGTCAAAATATACATGACACGTATTATATTAGAAGGTTGGGGTTTGGGGTTTGGGTTTTTTCCCTCCTTTTTTTCCTAGCCCAGGCAGGTGATTGAGATGCTACATGCTCCAGCCTTTGTCACTGTGTGTCTGTGTGTCTGTGTTTGTAGTAAAAATATATCAGTCTTGTGATGTTCTTAAAAAAGAAAGAAATGGAAGGCGGCGAGGGAGGAAACGGGTAATAGTGAAAAAGTTCTTTGACTGTGTCACAGTCTTTTGTGGCTTCAAAAAATACACATGTTCAATTCCAGCACTGACGGCAGCTTGAAGCTTTAGAGTAGATTTTTAACATTTTTTTGTTTCAGTAATAAAAAAAGAAAAAAATATAAGCAGGCAGCGTGACCCCCCCAAACCAAAAAGCAACAAGCAAACAAAAAAAAAAAAGGAAAAAAAAATTTCAAATTCCTGATCAGATTTCTGCAATTCCCAACCAGTAAAAATAAGAAAAACATCTCCGTACAGCGGAAGGGTGCTCAGGAGAAAAGGAGAAGGAGACAAGCCCCTACAGGAGAGGTGGCCTTTAGAGATGACTGAAACTTCTTAATCTCACTGAATGGGGTCAGTGGCTGGGTTTATTGTGTTTTGTTTTATTTCAACACTTGCCATTGTTGCTCTTTTTTTTTTCTTTTGTATCATTTTGGGTGGGTTTTGTTTGTTCGGGTTTTTTTTTTCCCCCCTCTGTGATGGTTTTTCCCTTCTTGGTGCCCAGCCGTCCAACCATCTGGGCAGCAGCGGCCCCCGACGGACAGCCGTCCCCTCCGGTGCAACCGCGCTTCCAGGACTGGTGTCCGGTGAGGTAATGGAGGAGGGGGTCCCTCCCCCCGGTGGCACCGTCCCTCCACCGCCTAAAACCCTTTGATGTAGCAATAGGCCTCCAGGGTGGCAAAGAGGATGTAGAGCAACCAGAGGCTGACGAAGAGCAATGTTGTGGCCAGTTTGCATCCCCGGGGGCCACCCAGCTCACCCCCGAGGTGGGGCCGCCGGCGGTAGAGGAGGACACTGATGCAGATGAAGGCGAAGATGGTGAAGAGGGTGACGGAGAAGGCCAGGGTGCCTGCCGACACCTGGAACTCCTGCCCCTGTGATGCCCAGTAGATTGCCGCCACCGACCACGCCAGCCCAATGCCCAGGAAGACGTTGACGGCGTTGCTGCCCGTGACGTTGCTGATGGAGGCGTCGGCGTACACGTCCTGGACGGCTGCAGCTTTGCTGGCGAACGTGTCTGGGGTTAGGAGAGGAGGGAAGGGGAAATCACTGGGGGTCCAACAGGAGAAATGGGCAACCTTTCACGTCTGGGGGACAAGGGAGGCTCAGGTGTGGCACTGGCCAAATTGGGACACAGACTTCTGGTGCATACCACTCTTCCCGTGTCCAGGGACCCTGTGTTGCCACCAAGTGGGGTGCAGACCTTGCCTGGGGACAGGGATTTGTGGAGCCTTTTCCCAGCCTGAACCCCATCCCATGACAGAGCTGCTTCCTGGGAGCAGGAAAGCCACCAGAGGGCTTGCCTCCCACCCCATCCCCGGCCCCCCCAGCTGTCCCACCTGGTACAGAAGTGCCAAAGGCGACAAAGACGACGGCGGTCACTGAGTCCTTGAGGCCAATGGTGCAGCCGAAGTGGGAGGCGAGGTCACCGATGACAGCTGTGAGCATGCCGATGATGAGGATGGAGACAACAAAGCAGGCCCAGCCGTTGCAGTACTCAGTGGGGGGCACACAGGCGAACAGCACCTTCCAGAAGACGGTCAGGAAGTGCATCACATAGTCAAAGCAGGACGGCAGGCGCTCCTCGCCGGACTCGTCCTCGTCCTCATCACCCGCTGCAAACAATATGGAAGGGGAGGTCCAGCACTCATGATGGGGCAGGTGAAGATTATGGGGGTGGGCTGCAGCCCGTGCTTGGCCCCCCAGCGCAGGGCTCCAGGGATGCTACTTTCCTGGGACAAGGAGGAGTGGTGCTGGCCACAACAGTGGGCTCAGGGCACACCAGGTCCCCCAGTGGTGGGTGAGGTTTGGCAAGAGGGCTGCCTCTCGATACACCCCAGAGCCTGCAGGGCTGGTGAGTGGCAGAGTGGTGAGTTGTACACACAGAGAGACAAGCCCCATCCCCATCCCCGTTCCCATCCACAGGCAGTCACACAGTATGTAGTCAGCCTGTGGAGATCACAGCTGAGGGGCACCATGAAGTCACACAGGCAAGTGACGTGGGTAAAATAGCAGAAAGCGATAGAATTGGGAAACTCTTGGTCCTCCTGCACAAGAGCACCAGCAGCACCCCAGCAAGACATTTCTCATCTGTGTGAGGGTATCAGCAGCAGCGCTGCAGCCCCTTGGAGGGGTTCTGTCCTTAGCCTGGTGGGCCAGGTCAGCTCCGAGGCTGGAAGCACTGCTGGTCTTTGTGCGGATACAGGATGATGGAAATAAATTGGAGGAAGAGAAAGCAGGCAGGGAGCACAGAGCAGAAGGCAAAGGGAAGGAGAGAGAGAGAGGAAGAGAGAAGCAGGCCTGCTTGCTCCAAGGATGGAAGTATTGTTTCCACAGAAGCAGTTTCTCTTAATTGTTAGAATGAAAAATCTGAATACCCCACATCTCTTCTTTCATGTCAGAAGAAGCCGTTGTGGCCACTGGCGACAGCTCCCACTCAGCCACCTGCCTGCTACCTGCACTATGGCGGGGTGGAAAACAGCCCTTCGGGAAAGATGCCAAACTATCAAGGAAAGGTTCAGAAAGGTGCCCAAGTGTCATTAATGGCACAGACATGCCTAAAATGTCTGTTCCACAGCTGCCTGGCTCTGGAAGTGGTGAGCTCTCTCAGCTCCCTGGGCAACAGCTGGCAGGTCTCTGGGCCTTTCCCTCCACCAGCTGCTGCCTTGTGGGGCAACATCTCCTGTCTGCATGTGGTAACCCCCCCTACTCCCAGAGACTCTACTGGCCGTGGCAGACAGCACATCTTCCAGCAGGAGGATCTACCTGACCAGGACAGCACTGGGCACACCAGGAGCCAGCAGCCCAGCCAGGATGGGATTTTGATGCCTATATGCTGGTGGTCAGACCACTGAAGCAGCAGGACCACTGCCAGCAGACGTAAAGTCTGAAAACTGGCCTCCTGGATGGCTCCGCACCAAAGGATGGATCTCCTGGACTCCCAGCCAATGCATCTGCAAAAGCCCAGTATATTTGGAGCAAAGGAACTCTTTGGACTGGCTTTGCTGGTGGCCACTGTGCACGCAACCGCTGAGCATCACTGACCAGGCAGATGCTGTTTCCTGAGCCCAGATAGACCTCATCCCAGGCCGCATGAGCCCTGCGGATGCTGGTGTGGGTTTTCTGACGTCCCCCTCACCTGCACTGACGGTAATGGCCTCCATGAACTGGTCCCTCCAGGAATGTGTCCCTACAACCAAAGCCAGGTTCGTCTTCTTAATCAGCTTGTCCACGGTGCTCTGTGGTGGGAATAAAGATGCAGAGCAATTAAACGGGCTGCTAGTGGGCAAGGCTGATCTTGCAGTGCACTGTGATCTCACAGACCCTTCCCAAACTGTGGAGGTGCAACAAGCACTCTCCTACCAGTCAGATAAGGCCATGACAAGTTGGGCCCACCTTCTCCCCAGACAGGCTGACTCAGACCTCACCAGAGCCTGCCTATTTGCCACCCCTTACTTTAGACAAGGTTCCTTTTTCCTTCACCCCTGCCTCACTAGAGACAGCTTTGCTCCTGCCCTCTCCCGCACACTGGCTTCCATCTGCTTCCAGCAGAGCTCCAGGCTCCCTTGCCTTCCTCCCTCCACCTCTGCCTACCAGCAACTACATCTCCTGGCATTTCTTGTAGGCTTCTCCGATGCCTTATTGCATTGCATACTCCTTTTCCTCTTCCAGCAACGCTTTCCCTCAAAAAGTGGCCACCCCCTGCCACCTCGGTCCTGCTCTCCACAGCTGCTCTTCAGTGCCACATGGCTTTCCCCTCCTGGAGGACCCCTGGGACAACTACTGACCTTGAACTCATAGGACTCTTCAATGATGACTTCTAGTTTGGGATGCTCGCCAAGTATTGGTTTGCCCATCTCTGCAATCCTCTTGGCTTCCTCCTCTTCAACCGTCAGCTTCCTCTCAGCCACTTCTGTGAAAACAAGGTCAACACCAAGCTGTAGACAGCAGCCCTAGAGCACCAGGGCACCGCGGAGGCTTGTCTGCAGGGCCTGAGCATGGGCTTCATGAGCAGCCCCTTCACGGCTTGCTAAGTGCACACAGTGACTGGGGGGAGTGGTGGGGAGTTGGACCACAGAAACAAAGGACGAAGATTTCTGAATATCAGCTAATCACTGAGAACATATAAAACATGGTTTTAATTTATTAAAAAAACCCAAACCCATAATGTTCCTTCAGCCTGTATTGGTGCTCTTGTATGACATATGCCCTCCCATCACCCCTGCAGCAGCCACATCCTTGGTGAGATCGAGGTACCGACTCATTCCACCATTTGGCACAAGCATCTTTTCACACAGCTTTGACACCCTGCTGTGTTTCATGGTTTGAAGGAGCAAGAGACAGGATCTTTTTACTCCCCTTTGATTAGAAAATCACTGTTGGCACCCTGTGCCACTCAGTGCTTGATCTAACGCTCCGTCACAACCACCCATGCACACAGATACATGTTCCTAGCATTCGGAAAAATGAACTGGAAGAAATAAGTCAAGAGCCAAGTGGGTTTTTTCTTTCATATTACTGGATGTTTAGTTTCTGCTGGAGGAGACTAAACCAGGACCCCAGGTTGGCAGCACGCTGAGACGACCCTGTGTCAGGCTCACCTTGCTGATGCCCCAGCAAACCCAAGGAGGAGCCTGGGGAAGTTCTGGTTGCCCAGATGGGAAGGAGCACGCCTAACCATCAGGAAAAGTGCCCTGGCAATGTCCCCAGCCCTGACCAAGATCTCCTCTCCCACCCAGACACTCAAGTGCAGGCATGTGTCGATAGGCTCTCTGAAAAGCCTTGACATGTCAAGAAAGAAGCTGTGTTTTGCCCAGCCTTCCCGTGTCTGACCAGTCAGAGCTGCAGCACAGGGCCCAGCTGAGCCTGGCAGCAGGAGCTGAAGCTCTGCAGAACCTGGGAGGGGTATCACAAATGCAGAGCATCTTGTTCTGGCTAAGCAGTGGACCAGATGTTACCCAAGGTTTCCTGCAGCATTTACAAACAGCCCAGGTAATGCCTGAAATGTGATTAATCCCACGCGGGCTCCAACAGATCTCATACTTTGCACCAGAAATCACAAAGAAATTATCAGCTCTCCATGAAGTCTAGTTGTACACCCTGGCTTCTCTTCATCAATCCAGCTGGATTGATTGCAAAGGCTGTAAGCCTTGCAAGACCTGCAGAGTTTATAAAATATATAATAACTCCTGTCGCAGGTGACATTATTATAACCCATCACAGAAGCAGAAATAACTACCTCCATCATTTGAAATCAGTGATCAAAACCATCACTGCCTAGCTCAAAGACAGTGTACTCTGGATTTGGGAATCCCCAAAAGTTTACAAATACTGAGAGAAGGGAGCATGGCACCTGGAGCAGCCAGGCAATACAGGATGCCAGAGGGGTAAGGGGGCAACTGCAGGCAAAGGCCAAGCAGAGAGGGGAGGGGGCAGCTGAGATGGAGAAGTGCAGAAACAGGGGTGAACCTGGACAAATGTTGTGCCTCATGCAACACTCGGGAGACATGACCTCATGATCATCAACAACAAGATTCAAGTTACTTATATTCATTTGAGCAGGGAATTAGACAAAACATTTTCCAAGGCAGTGATCAAGAAAGTCCAGTCTGCTTCTACATGGAAGTGTACAAAGATGTCGAGCTGCATCCATTGCTGAAAATGCAGATGCTTATGTATCAGTTGCCGTGCCGCATATGTGGGTCTCTCCTGTCTGAGCTCCACCATAACCTGAAGCTCAGGGGAGGAGGCACCTCAGCTCTGCAAGGCCCACTTGGCAGATGAGCTGAGCACGGGCTGACGTATGCTGATGGTACCGAGCTGAGAAACAGCACGGCACCCATCCCAGCAGGGCTGCAAAGCTCGGAGTCGGTGATAGTCTGGCTCACTACAACCTTTGGTGGGGTTGGTTGAGGAAAGCTGCGGTCACAGCCGGCAACACGGTCCCTTGGGCTCTCGCCCACTGGCTGCAGTTGCACAGCACAGAAAGCAAATCTCTGGAATCAGAGGACCTGCCCTGAAAACGGGGAATGTCGGGCAGAATTTCCTCGGCTTAACAACTCCAGGAGAATAGATGCAAGGTAGCCTCAGTCTGCACTTTGACTGATTTGACAAAAGCCTTTGGCGTGGTAAGACAACACGGAGCCTCACGCAGGTATCAGCTGCCTAGGCAAGGCTGAGCTGCAAGCAGGTCTGTGGGCACACGCAGTGCAGAACGCCTTCCCCTCCCCGCAGGGAGCAGTATCCAACACGGCGTTATCCCAGAACCTGGCATCTTCCTCGTGACGGTTTATGTACCTGTGCCAGGCAGGAGAGTGCAATACCCGAAACCCTCCTCCGAGGAAGAAAATCTCTTGTGTCTCTTCTGACTGTGTGCCAGGCCCAAGGCTGTCGGGCAGGCTGCATGGGAATGCCTGTGTCCACGGCCAGAGGCAGGACCTTTGGCTCTGGCAGGTGGCTTTGTTGCCTCTGCAAGACACTCACAGATCACCTACTGATTTGATGAGCTTGGCAATCACTTGCCAGGCAGCTCTTAGAGTAAACCAAGTAACACATCCATGTCAAGGAGTGGACAGATTGCGCTAAGCCTGAAGGCTGGATGCAGTGTGAGCACGGGACCGGGCACTCCACCGAACTGAAGGCACTGGTACTTACCACAGCACTGAAGGGCTGTGTGACTTGCACTATTTCAGAGGGCACCTTGTCAGTGGAAGACATGCCACCAGAGGCACCTTCAAGCCCTAGGTAGGACACTCGTGGTGAAGGTACAAGCTGGCCAATGATGGAGACCTGCCACCTGCTGACAGCACGTCCACCGAGACATGAATAATGGAGGCGCTGCTGTCACCACGCAGCTCCTCTGCGGTGAATACGGAGAACTGGGGCGCAGAGAGAAGAAACACAGGTGCCCAAGAAAGCACGTCAAGGATGTCCTATGGGGGCAGCCGACTGAACACCACTCCCAGGCTTTCAACGTCAGCTGCAAGCAAACTGCTGGAGAATAGGCACAGGCAGCATCTCCAAATGGGCAGAAATGTTAATAGAGGAAACTTGCAGATGCTGAAAAAAGGAGGTAATTCTGTCACGCCTTATTAAAAAGCAGTCACATTTGTGAATGTGCAAAGCACAGAAACCTAATCGACTTTAAAGGTGCACCTGAAAACATTTAACCTGCCATTGTATTTTCACTGAGCCTCTGTCCTAATGTAGGAGACATAAATTAAGAGTCGCATGTCAATATTGTGCTGGATCTTGCTCAATGCACTCGTGCAAGTGACCCAGAGGTGCCAAACAGCAGGCTGCCGATTGTCCCCTGAAGTTAAGGCAGTGCCCTTTGTGGCAGGAAGGACAAACTTAGGAGCCCAGCTGACACATCTCTTGCCCCAACCTATGCTCACCATACTGTTAAGGGGGAGAGCTACGCACCTTGAAAGAGCAATACAAAAAACCTACATGAACCCACCACTTCTACCCACCTACCGTTCAGGACACCCAAGCACACTGTAGCAGGAATCAGTGCCAACCTCTGCCGAACACCTGAACCTGCTCCAGTCTGTCTGTTCCGATGGGATGCTGAGGACTGAGTTGAGCCCCGTGTGTACAGATCCAATGGCCGAGAGGGAATAAACCCTTGCAACATCCCAGTGGCAGAGCTCACTCCCGATGCTCCTGCCTTTCAGGGAAGCCCTTCAGCCAGCAGCAGGGTGCACCAGCCTGCCTTCAGAGACACAGGAGGCCGCTGTCTCCGCAGCAAGTGTGGGGCATGCTCCCACCTCCTGATGGACCAGGCGTAGGGATGGGGGGCTTGGAGGGCTCCTCCAGAAAGCGGGGACAGGGCATCGGTGAGGTGTGTCACGCATCACCCCGGCGCAGTAGCCTGCAAAGATGACTACCAAGGGCTGTGATAAATAAACCACAAGGGGCGGGGGGGGAGAGAGACAGACTTTTAATTTGGAAGGTCAAGTCTGTCAAGGTGAATGCTGCCAAGCCACAGCTTAATTATTAACTAGCCTGATTTCTGTTTGTATCAGCATCAGTACCTACTTCTCAACACGGATTGCACCCTGGACTCCCTGCTGTCAACCCCGATTAAGCCTGATAAGGTCTGGCTATGCCCAGCAACAACAGCCGCTTGCCAGGACCTCCTGGGCTGCCTCCACCTCCTCCCTGGGACAGGGAAGGTGAGGAGAGAGGGGTCCCCTAAACCCTGCCTGCTCCGGCACATAGGTCTGTGCTACCATCGAGTGCTAGCAACCCATCTGGGCTACAGGAGCCCGCGCAGGCTGCTGAGGTGAGGCAAGCTGGGGCTGCTGCGGCAGGTACTCTGCTCCTGGCACCAGGGAGCCCGCGGGTCAGAGAGGAGATACTGTGAGCAGGGGAGACGAACAGGTCTGGTAAGATCAAAGGCTGGGTGGGAGGAATGAGAATGAAGTCTCCTTTTGACCAGGCTGTAGCGAAAGTCACGGCTGACACCCGCTGGGTGCTGGACCCAACGCTTGCTGGAAGATAGCAAGGAGAGGTTTTTTTTGGTTAAAGCACTTCACGCTGTCGCTTATTCTGCCTCATTCGGGGTCAGTTCAGACCCTCAAAGGTCGGACAGACGAGGGGGGCCAGCAGCTCCTAGTTGTGGTCCTGCCACTGCGGTGCTCTGCAGCCCTGCTGGGCACGTCCCTGCCACGCTCACTCCTCAGCTCCTCACCTGCACCAGAGCCACCTGCGCCCGCGGGGCCATCCTGGCACTTAATCTGCAGCTATTTGCAAGCGCTCTCCAACCTACACATGATAGGCAGTTTCCTGGGCTCAAAATACTGTAAGCAGGTCCGCTACTCCTCCTATTTTTTTTCCAGGGGAAAAAGGGAACACCGAGCAGTGTTCTCACTTCAGGCACTGCTCCTGGAATTGCTCTGGACACATCATAAAGTTAGATAAAGCCCATTTCCATGGGGTAATCTGGCCACTACATCTTCTGAGCTGAAACAGGCAATGGGAAGGCCCTGGAACACAGTTAGAGAGGTAACAACCCATCACCTAGGCAATGCTGCAAGACTACCAAACAGCCGCGGACCAGTTTGTATTCCCTGTCACTTGCTGAATAAATTGGATTAAAACCAGCAATGTATTCATGAAAGATTGCTATGAAGGCCATTTCACACCCCTAGAGCTATCTCGTTTCCATCCATTTCTAGGGCAGGCATGTATCTGCATGAAGGTCACCCCTTCTGGGGACTGCACTGCTAGGAAGAAATTAAAACGACAATTAAAAAGGGATTTTTTTTTTTGTTGTTGCGGCTCAATAAAACATAATCCTGGCTAAACAAAGTAAACAGTGAGCATGAATGAGTTCCTCTGTCCAGAGCACTGTCAAGCCGTCAGTCACAACTGGGGAAGACTGCTGGCTAAAAGACACTGTGGCTTCTGAGGTTAGCATATGGATATGCCCTTTACTGAAACACATGCACATGCACAAGCACCGGCAGCCTAGGCTGCTTTCTAAAAAAGGGAGGAATCTGCTTACTTAGCCCTGGAAGCTATTTTTGAGGCGTAATAAATCCCATATACATGCCCCAGCGTCCTTAACGCTAACTGGGAACCGCTGCACATTCATGAGAGGGAGGTCAAGGCACAGGGCTGGGAACTGCGCATTATTCCACTGCTGGCTCTGCCTTGAGATTGCTGCTGACACGACTGTCCCCGACAGGCCAGTCAGCTGCCATCTCCGCTCCCCAGTCTTTCCCACCACAAAGTGGACCCATGACTTTTAAAGCCTAAGTAAAGAAACGTATTTAGAAATGTTTTCTTTGATCTGAGTGAAGATGTGGAGATGAGGGTAGACAAGTATCTACTGCTTAGATAATTTCTCATTCCTTTAAAGACATCAGCCTCCTGAGCCCCAAAACTTGCAAGCCAACTTGCAAACTTGCTCAGGCTTTCAGTGGCTTTTGTAAAGCCTGGCAAGACAGCCAGAGCAGCATCCACTGCTGGCAATGGCAGGGACAACTGGAGTAGCCACGCACTTTGGTATCAAATATTTAACAGTATAAAGAGTATATGGAGAGATCATTGCCAGTGCTAAAACTAAAGGCTATGCATTAAAGCAGTTAAAAAAGACCACCCAGGTTTGCCTCTCAAGTCACTCCACGGGTACCCAGTACTACTGTGGTCCTCTGCAGCCCCAACAGCTGGCACTGGACGCTTGGCGAAGTGAAGCTTTCAAAAGCTTTGCACAGCCTTGCAAGTCTGGCTCGGAGAGGAAACAAATGCTGAGCTGAACCTGTGCCAAAGGCTCTCCCCTGCCCAGTTACTTTGCCTTGTGTAAAACTCACAGCCCTCTTTTCCCAGGGAGGGCTCTGCAAGGTGGCGGGGGCAGAGCCAGGATCTCCCATGTACCCCCAGGTTAGGGCTGCAAGGACAAGGGAGGTGTTTTCTCTTGGGCTCATCCATCTGAGCATCCCAGGACTTCTGCAAAGAGACAGGGCTGCTGCAGTGAGCGGAGGCCGTGCTGCTGCTGGCCCTGCGGGGGCTGACGAAGAGGTGCCATGGGAGGGTGAACACTCCAGGGCCGCGGAGGAGAGCCAGGGTGCCCAGCACTCCCAGGGAGGCAGCCTTGGGGAAAGGGATGCTGCCTGGGAAAAGCTGTGCGAGTTGCTCCCGAAGGGAGGGGACGAGGAGCGGGACCAACGGATTCCACTGAAACGTTCAGTAATGCCCTTTTTTTACAAAGATTCCTGCGCGTCCGTGTAATCTAAATCTAACATGACACAGACTAAACGAGGACGTCACTTCTCTCCCTGCTGATTAGCCGTGATTGCCGCTTGAGCGACACTCCAGCACGTGCCTCTGCGGCAAGCAGGACTCTGCTCACCGGCTGGCCAATACCTTGAAGCATGCACGGGGGCCAAGCACCGAGAGCTCAAACCATGGGCCAAGCACATGCCATACACATGGAAGGCACCTCAGGACAGCCTGGCAAGGGGGGGACACCCCAGGGATGCCCCCCGCCTCCTCCTCCCAGACAGAGAAGAGGCTTTTCTTCCTTAACTGGAAAGCAACTTTCCATAGCTGGTGACCAAGTTCTCCAATAACGGCTGCCAAAAGCAATCAGGCTGTATCACAACAGAGGGAGGAAAGTTATGTTATTTTAATAGAAATTATTTGGTTCCTGGGGTTCTGATCAAATTAGGCAGCTACTGAATTAAAGCAATGAAATTACTGTGAAGGAGACTGTGCTCAACTTATTTCCAGTCCTCCCGGACCTGAAGAAGTAACAAAGGAAAACGTCCAAACCGCTCCGAGGAGTTTTCCGTAAACACCCTAAGCTGATATTTGGGGAGCTGGGGACTTCTGCCTGCCACTAGCAATTTCCTAATTAGCCCAATATCCGATGGGCTCAGGCCATCCCCTGCACAGCAGATTTGGCATCCTCCAAAAAGCAGCAGAGACTGAAGCCTGCACGGCAGATGCTTCTCCTTTGATTTGCAGCACAGCTCAAGCGTGATGAACGCTTTGGTTTTCAGCTCTGCTTGCAAACCTGTCAGACTCGAGCTCCTCTCTGCACCCTGCGTGCCCGCCCTTAGCTTTTGACAAATGTTGCTTTAGTGCAAATTCAACTGTAATCATCTCTGGAATTGGTGGAATAAGAAAAATACAGGCGGCGTACATCGCACCGCAGTGGGATCAAGAGAGATCGGCGTTAATGGGGATTTCGGGCAAGGAAGAGGGGGCTCAGTACTAATGCACAGAAAAAACCTGACACAGGGAGAGGAGACAAAGAGTGCAGAGCTAGAGCTGGGGGTGAGAAGGAAAAGGTGCTGATGCTTATCATGCCCTGGCAGCGCTGCCCTGGCGCTGGGCGCACTCCCGGGACCCCCCAGGACGGGCGGTGGAGAGCACCCAGGTGCATGCACCGAAGGGCGATGCATGGCCTGATCCTGCATGAGAAGGGGACACCTGCGCAGCCCTGCACCCTCGCCCACCCCGGGAAACGCCGTCCCGTGCCCCAGGAGTGCTGCCCCCCTGCAGAAAAGCCCTGTGCTCCCTGGTTCATTAGCACAACCCAAGCCCCAGAGCTGCCCGAAGAGAGGGTCGAGCCATGGCCCCAGATCAGTAAAAGCTGCATGTTCTGCTTTGCAACCCTGACCGTGTCATTTCCCAAAACCCTGGAGAAAAATCTGGAATATGGGGAAGGCTCTTAGATGTCAATCAATCACTGTCATGTTCTTAACGCATTGCTCTTAACTAGTTCCTGCTGGACGTGAACACCATGAGCTGGGGTTGTCTACAACACAGTAAACACAAACACGGAGTGGGGGGCCTGACCAACGGGGATGAAAACAGAGCCAGAGCAGGCGGAGGAAAGGAGAAAAAGCACTTACCTTGGGTGAGCAGCAGGGCTGTGGGGAGAGAAGAACACGAGAAAGACAGGGAGAGAGAAGAAAAGAGGGAAAAAGTTAATATCCCAGGGGAAAAGCGGTTTTGCAGATGACAGCTGTCAGTGAGCAATGGACGTGGCGCAAGGCGGCGTGCGAGCTGGCCGGGGCTGCATGCCGGGCACAGGCAGGGAGCAGACCTCGCGGCAGTGAGACGGGCAGGAGGCTGGCCAGCACTGGTGAGCACCAGGGCACTGGCTCCCCAAAGTCACACTTTCACCCCCCAGTGAAGGCAGAGGGATGGGATGCAGGCAGGGAGTAGCGAGGAGGGGAAGGGAAAAATGGGGGAGGACGGTTATGCTTGCTAGCGGGGCCTGACGTGACCCGAATTGACCCGAAGGCACTGGGGGGGGTGTCCCCACTTCAGCCAGGAGTGTGTGGTTGTGATGGGGATCGGCACAACTGGGGAGGCACTGGTAAACCCATGGGTGGCTGAGAAGAGAGGGTGGCCGGGAGCCACGGGCAGCTCACTGAGAAGAGCATCATCAGGGGAAGGTGTTGATAAAATGGGCTCTGCCCTCCAGTGCGAAACGGGGCAGCGGGTAACCCTGCCGTGCATCATCTCCTGGGATGCCCTGGCTCACCTATGCCTATCCTGTGCCCCGCTGGCACTGCTCCCAGAGGGTCAGGGTGCTGAGAGGAGCACAGGCACACCTAAAGATCACCGCTTTGAGTTCCCCTGGCTCTCTTTGCTCCCAATTGCAGATCTGCCCGGCAGCGCCGCAGGGGCACATGCCGTGCAATGTCATCACAGCGGGATGTACCTCCCGGGAGATGTGACTGCGTGGTCCTGTGAGATTAGAGGTGGGAGGAATGGAGGAGAAAGGTCCAAAGATCCTTGCAAGGGATGATCTTACCCTGACTTTCTGTACAGGCACAGCCCAGCCCTCCTGCTGCCTTGGGCTGTGACCCCCTGGCCTTCCCCTGCCTTGACTTACCCACTCACCAGAGCTGTCACAGAGAAACATCCGGCTGGATCCCTCTTTGGTGTTATCCCTAGAAAGCCACAGCCTGCATCCAAGTTTCAAACAAACTACAGGAGAGTTTGTATAGCCAAAATACTGAACCTTCTTCAAGAGGGGCCAAGCATCAGCTCTGTGCCTTAGCTTTGACTTCTACCTGTCCTTCAAACAGCAAAGTGGTCCCCGAACACTTGGTTGCATGTGATGACGGTCTTGTAATTACTAACACTTACTATCATGCACTTTTAGTCTCAGAAGCTTAAAACTCTGTACAAAGACTGAGTCAGTATTAACAGCCCCATTTGACAGATGGCGAAGCAAGCAAAGAGAGGCTAAAGGGAACATTTTGCAAACTCAGAAGTGGGCCGGAGTCCAAAAGTGCTAATTTACCCAGGCTTGCCGGTTCAGGCCTCTGAAAAGCAGGCACTTTTATACAGAGGCACCTAATCGTATCTGTGCTGGTTTGAAAGCGATTTCCTAAGCGATTCGTCAAAGGTTGCACAGCGCATCAGTGGCAGAGCTGGGGAAAGTAATCCTGAGTCCCGGCTCCCAGTCACGTCTCTGCTCTGTCAGGCAGCACCCACGGGCACAGCTTCCCAACAGCCTGCAGAGGGGCATCCTACCAGTCAAGATCTTCATCCACCTATCCATCTTCCCAGCTGGAAATACCGTGGGCAGTCAGGGAGATCTTCCTTGTCTATGCGGGCAGGTAGAAGCGCAGTGAAAGGAGAAGGGGCAATGAAGAGGCTCCTTGCTGAGCATCCCTCGTGTTTAAGGGTAAATTCCTTTTCCAAGTCAAAAACCTTTGGGGGAACCATTCGTGAATACATTCTGTAGCACATACAGTGCCACAGAGCCATGAGAAGCAATGGGATGTTTGCTCTGCCCACGCCACCTCCTGTCATCCACACAGCCCTGCCTGGAAGCCTCCAGCAGGCCCATCACTGCCCCTTGTAGCACGAACCTAGAGTCTCCTTGTAGCTCCGTCCTGCTGCAGCCCCATACTACCCTGTGGCCTCCTTACAATTCCATGGTCTTCTGGTTCTCCAGACAATGTGGGAAAATTTAATTTGCCTTTTGCAATTACAAGCATTAGGACAATGGGTCGATCCGGTCTTCAAATTTAATATAATGAAATATTACTGGGCCCCTAAGCTACTGTGGTTATTAAAAAAAAATCATTGGTTCCTCATGTTTTTTAAAACTGTTATTCTAGTGCTCTGGGATTTGAGTTTATTTTTTTCCCCATTTGCTTTTGAGCCTGCAAAAGAACTATTTTTCTCCCTTTCACTTATGTTATGATACATGAATATTTGAAGAAGCCTATAAAGCTATGAATGAAACATCAAGAATACAGCATGCAGAAAGCCGAGGGATTATTTTATCTTTATATTTCTGAGTGAATGCTGTGCATGCAAGCAAGAAAATGATTTCACGGCCTAAAGCTTCCTTCCTGCACATGCATCTGCTAATGTGCCCTTAGCCCTGACCTGTGATGTTTCCTGACAGTCCAGCTGGGGATGCTGTACCTGTACCAGCCCCATCGATGTCCCCTGTGCTCTTCCCATCCCGCAAGCCTCCCTCTGCTGCTCCCAGCCTGGGCTGCATCTCTCCATCCCTCCCCAGGGCACCTCTCCCTCTCCTGCACTCATGCTCTGCACGTCACGCTCCTCCTGGGGCCAAGCCAGGCCACCACATTGCTGCTGGCATCTCAGGTAGTCTCAGAGGCTTGACATGCATATTCTTACAGGGAGCTGCTAAAATTAGCTCCTCAGTCCAATCCAAAATAGCAGTCCCAGGTACCCCTCACCTAACCCCTGCATGGCGTGAGCGCAGACACACACCCGTGCCTGCAGACAGGGCAGGTGACGCTGACTCTCTCAGGGGACCCAAAGCCTTCAGCTCTGGATCCCTGTTTTTCCTTTACTGGGATTTCTCTGCCCCACAGGTCTGTTTTTCACTAGGCAAAGCCAAAATTGTGTGCATGAACTCTGCTTCCCCTGCCACGCCTGAAACTGGACAATTTAGACCTGAATTTAGCTGCTAAAAAAGCTAATTGCTAATAAATGATTTCACCTGCATGTTTTCGATGTACTTCGGAGAGAAATCCTGCTGGGATGTGCATGTTGGTGTGGGGTACAGATCGGGAATTGAATTCCCTCCTGCTTGAACTCTACCGAGGCCCAGGAAAGTTAAACCAAGAGGAACCAGGCTTAGGAGGGGAGCAGATCAGAAATAGGGCAATACTGTAAATCCTGTGCTAAATGTGTGTCCTGGTCTTTTTCTAAACAGTGAAATAGCTTTTTCTGCTGTTTACCTCAGAGAGAGATTTGACCATGCTGCACGCTTTATTCTGGACTCATTCTTCATTAACATAAATCTTTTCTAATCAATATCCCTAAAGACTCCAGGAAACCACTGCATAGATACGAGGATCCTTGTTAAAAGCCTGGGATTTACAGAGCGAGCTGAAATGAAGGAGAGGGGGCTGGATTTTGAGGACACCCTCCATCACACCACAGGGCACTCACAGGCACCCAAAGGAGCTCGGTGACGATGCAAACCACGGGCTCAGCTCCCCAAAGAGGCAAGGATTCCCTCATCTTCCAGATGTAAGTGTCCACAGGCTCTGCCTCCAGATTTGCTCACTGAGGTGAGCAAACTGTTTCCCTAACGGACTGTGAAGAGCTATAAACATGGTTTTTTATAGGCTAAACAAGGCAGAGATTTTGCAGCATTAGCCTGAATGCTGTTATTATTGAAGTCAATAGCAAAGCTCTTGCAGACTCCAAGAGACTCCTCCTCTCCATCAGGAGAATCAGGGGCGTTCAGCTTAATCACAGAGCTGCAAGCAAATTATTAAACCTTTGGGGAAGGAGGTAACAGCAATCTAACATTTCTTTGCTATTCCCAACAGCAGCTGATGGAAGAAGGAGTTTCTCAGCATCTGCCCACACTTCAAAAATCTGCAGCACATGTGCTCACGTATCGATGCAGCTTATCTTATCCAGGCATGGACTTTTGTACCAAGTCACATTATTTCATCAATATTTTGATATAGATAACTTGCTGGATCGATCCAAGCTAGGAATACTTCTTCCTTCGCAGTCTAATCCTTACTCCGTGACTCCCATCCACATCCTCCCTCTGGGGCACGAAGCTTTCTCGTCAGGGATGCTGACACTTGATTAAAAGGAGATGTGTTATGAGATTTTTCCACACCGGTTGACTCTGCGCTGGGAGGGCTGAGAGGACTTCAGACAAAAACTTCGCAAGCCAGGTCATGCCAACAAGCTGTTTAATAGTGCTGGCCAGCCATCTGTGCTCCTGTTCCCACTGAAGTCGTATCTTGTGGGAGACATGCTTTCTGAAGCAAAATTTTGCAGGAAGGATGTTGTTCCTTTTACAAAGCCTAACCCTCAAGACTCAGCCTTCATGCACCAGCTCTGAGGTTGAATCTTCCACTGCTGTGCCGCAAGCTGAATTCTCATGAGCAGAATCCCCATTGCCCTTATGAAAAAAAATTTTCCAAATGCTATTTTCACCGTTATCTGCTATCAAGTGAAATCTTCAAAGTAGCCTCACGTGCCATTTGGGCTCCATCAACACTAAGGTTAACCACAATTTAAGCAGAAGACTTAAGGGAAAGCAAAGCAAGTTTTTCTCTTGTAATCCAGGACCGCAGACAAAGTGTGAAAGCTGACGTGTAAAGAAAGTATTTCTCCAAAATCCCGCTGGGCTGACAGCAGTAAAATCCTCGGTCCGAGTTGTGAGCAGACACGACACCAGAGCTGCCATGAGAGCAAGAGTCAAACCAGCAGACAGCATCTTGTCATAAAGGAAAAGACTCGTTTCACTGCAGGAACACTTTAAAAAGGTGCTGAAAAAAGAATGGCCAGAAAGGTGGCTCAGGGTGCTGGGAGGTTTCAAAGCCCCGCAGAGCTCAGTAGAGAGGGATTCAGTTTACGTCACCGCACATAGGGAGGAAAGGTGAGACAAAAAAGGATTTAGAGGTTCATTTCTTAGAAACAGAAAAGACAAAAGATTGGGAAACCTGAGAGATGCCCAGGAAGCAAAAGAAAAGAAACATTTACCATCCTTGCCAAGCAGAGAATGAGAGTCCCTCTGGTTCCTTTTCACTCATTCACTTTGATATAATCAGCTTGCAGCAAGCGCCATCGTTGCCAGTGCTCCTTGCATCTGATACGCCACTACTGAGTCAGTATTGGTCTTCATCACAGACCAGCTGGCAAGATACCCATCGCAGATCTAGCTTCATCAAGTTGAATTATTGGAGCACATCAACAAAAAGTGCTGGTAAAGTAAAACTACTCGATGTGACTTGTTTGGATGATCAGAAAGGCTTTGAAAAACTCCAGCTGCAGAAAGCACTTGGTGAAAAAGAACAAATAGGTTGCAAGATAATGTTTGGTATTGTAGATGTAACATCTACATAGGGGGGAAAATAAAGAACAGGAGCGGTCAGCTCTCCTTATGGCAAAAGTTAACAACTGAGTGCCCCAAGGCTCAAAGCAGCATGGTGCTGATATAATTGGGGGTGAACAGTGAGGAGCGGCATCTGCAGATGATGCAAAATGTTTCAGTCAAAAGGCTGTTTCAGTGGCCGTTACGTGTTCTGCAAGTCTTCAGCAACCTGAAGAGAGGAATTTGTGTTTGGACAACCACGGGTACCTTCCTGAGCAGAGATGTTTTTCCCTGGTAAGGTGCTTGCAGGTGCAAACAGCAAGAGCAATAGGATGAATTTTCTGCTGAGCTCTGGTCCTCGCAGAGACCCTCCTGGAGATACTCAGCCTCACCTAATTGTGCAGCCCAAGCCAAGATCATTGCCCTCTATCCCAGATCTCCAGTCAGGGCAAGTAGACAATTCCCTTGACTGGTGGCAACTGCTTTGTACCAGCACATGCATGGGACAGCGCAGCCAGTCATGCAAATCGACCCTACGACAGCAAACCTTGTTCCCACCTGCTGTCCTCTTTCGCTGCTTGTCTATCAGAAACCACTGCCGCTGCCACCCTCAGGGACAGCACATGGGATTTGAATAGCATGGGACTCCAGACCAAGTTCTGCATCCAAAGTAAACCATCCAAACTCTGCCCCAGGCTGGTTTGAGAAGCATGCTCCCACTCCCCTGATCACCCATGCTGCCGTCAGCTCTGCCTTCCCTTCAGGGCACCACACTTCCTCACCAATTTCATCACTGCTACCTGGCTTGTATCCTTAAGGTAAGCTAGCAGCTACCCTCTGCACGGGGAGGTCCTGGGGCAAGTGCAGGCCCTTGGCACAAAGCTAGCGAGACTGCAATGCACTGTCTGGCTGTGCACGACCTGGATTGCAGACTACTTCCAAACAGAACTGCCAGTCAGCTGAGGCACCCAGCGCTGCCCTGGTCCCAACTGGGTTGGAGAGATGTTTTGAAGACGCTACAAAGAGCCGTCTGAGAACACCCAATACTCCTACAGCCTCCCTAGGCACCGGTTCAATGTGACAGAGCTAAGTAGGGAGTAACAACAAAACGAGGACACACCATCAAGAAAACCACATCTTCTGCAGTGCTGGAAACAAACGTGTGGGTAGCTGAAACCCAGAGAGACTCTTCTTCAAAAGCAGCCCAGCCCGAACCTCCCCAGAGAGGCAGGAGCTGTGTGGTGCCCTCACTGTGTGAGTCACATCAGGGCCCAAGCATCACCACAACAAAACCAAACAAAGTCCCAGTCAGGCAGCTGCAGTTTGGGATATTCCCCCTGTCTGTGGGTGCGGGGCAATGGCAGCATCCATGCAGCAGCCTGTAGGGCTGTATGGGTCACGCGTGGGCTTTGCGATAAGTAAACCATCCCAACTCTGCCCCTCCAACAGCACGATGGCGACAGGAACACGAGCGTCCCTTCCCGACACTGTACGCTTGCCGAGGGCGTGTGCATCCCAGGCTGCCTCCTCTCCGCCAGGAGCCGGCTGTCCCATGAAGCTGCTGGCAACAACATCCGCTGTCGATCACTCCCAATGTTTGGAGTGGGAAAACCTCACGTAGATCTGTATTCTTCACCCCAGGTATAAGGTACACTCGTCACAGATGCCATGGCGTGCAGCGCTATGGAGCTGAGGATCTTTCCAGATGCCCTGGAATTAGTGTAGTGACTGTGCCACCTTGTGCCAGCAACATTTACAAATGCATTTTAATCTCTTGCCTCTTAGATTTTAAACCCACCGTGGCGTTGCTCTGACTTTCTCTCACAAGGCCCACCAGGGCTCCACATCTCCTCCTCGGCATGGTCCTTCAATTCTTCCAGGTAAAGAGGGTCCATCTGAGGCTGTGCCCTCACCTCCGGCAAGTGACACGGCTGGCCTGCTCGCTCTGTGCTGCAGATCATTTAGTCTGGCTCCAATCTCCTCTCTGCCTGTTGCAAATCACAGTCCCACTGACTCCAACTCATGCTGGTGTAAATGAGACACACACAATACAGCAAACCGGCATTGTAGTCCCAATAATAATGAGGACATTTTACAACTGAACGACCTTAGGGGCTATCTGGATTTTTTTTCAAACACGTGTTTTTATTCAGCCAGCTGCAATGTGGCCTATACGGGAAAAAGAAATGCAGGACTACACAAAAACCATCCCAATCCTGACTCTGTATCCTGAAAGCTCACTGGTTTAGAAAAGGATGCAGGGCTCACAGAGAGCAGACAACTAGGCAGAAACTTCAGTGTGATGCTCCAAGCCACCAAGTGCATAAGCAGGAGAGAGCCAGAGGCAGATAATTTTCCTCCTGTACCTGCTGAGATGGAGGTAGGAGTCCTGTGGATGGGAAGGGGCATGTGTGGAGAGCAGATCCCGGCGTGATGCTAGGGCTGAAGACTTTGATCTAGGGCTGAAGACTTTGCTGACACAGATTCAAAGGGCTTAATCTCCTCAAACTTCCATGAAGAAATTTGACCGTAATATGGCTACGGTGAGCAGGTACCTACACAGAAGGTACAGCACACTGTATATAGTTCTTTCGTCTGATGGAGGAAAGTAGGAAAATAACTAGTGGCTACAAGGTGAGGCCAGACAACTTCTACCTAGAAGCTGTGCTCACACATCTTCACCCTGGAGGGCAATTAACCACTGGGACATATGCCCATGGGATATGGCAGGTTGGTCACTGCTTCTGCTCAAGGGCAGTTGGACTTTGGTGAAACCTGAGGGCCTCTGCTGGACACACAGTGAAACCTAATTCCCCTCATTGCCTGCAGGCTGCAGGAGATGGTCTAAGGGCATTAAACTATGAATCCTCTTTGGGTTTACATTGTACAAATCCACGGATGCTAGATGATATTGTCATGCTAATGCAAGCTGTGTCTGTCCCCAATGTCCCACAGAGCCATGCACAGGAGCTCGGACTGGCCAGAGGGCAGCTGCTCTGCTGGCCAGATAAGAGACAGGAGACGTTTCAGCAAGGAAAAGCTGTGCGATGTATGGGCAACTGCCAGGTGTCACCATCACCTGCAGCAGCTCAGAATCACAGAATGGTAGGGGTTGGAAGGGACCTTTGGAGATCATCTATTCCAACCACCCTGCCAAAGCAGGTTCACCTGGAGAAGGTTGTACAGGAACGCATCCAGGTGTGTTTTGAATATCTCCAGAGAAGGAGCACATGGGAGCAGAAATAAGCCCGTGGGCACACACATCTGTCTCAACTGCGTACCAGACACCCAGAAGGTGGATTTGAATTCCCTTTTGTAAAGTGCTTCTGTTTAAAGCTTGGCCCTCCTGGGTCACCCCAAAGCTGGCGAAGCCAGTGGCAAGACTCATTCAGTGACAAAGGGGTCAAATGCGTATAGCACAAGGACAAAGATACATCTATGCAAGGCACAACCGTAAATCAGGGTTTATTCCCACTATAATCCTGCTCTGCTGGGAGATCCTAGTTCTCACTGCTGATGATGTAGGACCTCAGCACAGCTCCACACCTTCTGCACAACAGGCTGTGATTGCTTGCGACACACTAAGGGCATTTTAAGATGAAATACACGGAAAACCATTTTTAAAAATAAAAGCAAAATGAGATACCTCACACCTTCCCTCTTCTCCCATGGGCTTTTCGCCGCG
Source organism: Larus michahellis (assembly GCF_964199755.1). Classification (NCBI taxonomy): domain Eukaryota; kingdom Metazoa; phylum Chordata; class Aves; order Charadriiformes; family Laridae; genus Larus; species Larus michahellis. The sequence goes on along the minus strand of NC_133899.1, from coordinate 53,100,187 downwards.
CCTCATAGGGACCCAAGAGCACCAAGGCAATGCCACTGGCAGGCAACAACAGAGGGAAGGACGGGGGGTGTACAGGAGGAGCCAAAGGGGCAGCCATGCATTACGCCCTTCTCTTGCCTTTCACACTCCCCAAGGCCCTGGCAAAGGAGCAGGAGAGGGGAGAACAGCAAAGGTGTGCTCAGAACAAAAACAGATCAAGACACGGAGACCCAATCAAAATAACACAGTCTCAGAGGCTCAAGCATTGCACAAAAGGAGGATCAGAAGTAAGCTGGGCTCTAAAGGCAGAGATGACACCGAAATAGGGTGAGAGTGAGAATACAGGAGGGCAGAGAGTAGAAGTCGATCCATCTACAGGAGGAGGAGAAAAGGAAGGAGGGGAAGGAGGAGAAAGAGGGTTATATTTTCTGGATTTGGGGTTTGGAGACTTGATTCTGATTTTTTTCTTTTTTTCATTTTTTTCATAAAGTATCTCACACCTGATATTCCTCGTTCCATCCATTTCGGTTCGCCAAGGGCAATGAAGAAATTCTCCTGCCTTTCGTATTCCTCCTCATCTACTATCTTAACCCTTACGGTCTTCCTGTAGGGACAACAAGAGAGACAACCGTGTACAGAGGGTCAGCTGGCTGGAGGCGAGGCGGCAGCAGCAGCAGCAGCGGCGGCAGCAGCGTGGGCTCCTGGCATGGCACACAGCCCCTTCCCCGGCGGGGTGGTGTGCCTGTTGGACATGGGGCATCCGTCGCAGCTGCTCCTTGGGGAGCGGGAGGGTGTCAGGGAGGGAGGGGGCTGGCGAGGGGGTGAGGAGGGAGGGGGAAGGGGAAGAGGTCGGACCTTGCTGATGGTTAGTGGGAGGCGAGTTCTGCAGCGCATTTTTTTTCAGTGTCACATGGTAATGGCAAGGGTTTCGTCTGCCTGGAAATCACCAGGGACCACCCCGGGGTACCCACTGTGTTTTAGCTGGAAGATCAATTGCTTCTGCTACCTTTACAATTAATAACAAATCTGCAGGGACTCTGGGCTGGGAGCCTGAGGAGAACAGAGAGAGATGGGTACTCACAGACATTCCCCAGTGGGGTGAGATGGGTCTCTGCTGGCAGGCCACAGCTCTGTCAGCTGCGGAGGCGGCTGATATTTCTAATTTCCATTTTTAAAACGGCACATCTTATTGCTTTTTCTCTTTGATAGCATCTGCCTCTTCCCCCTGACTTGTTCCCTGAGTGAGGATGCAGCTTTCCTTGGGAGTGGACAGCTTTGCTGGGACCTTGAGGGCGAAACAATGGGACTAAAATGCCTTTAATGCTGGAATGGAAATATGCTGGGTGCTAAAGCGGGGCTAGCCCCTTCTCCCTGCCACCAGCTTGCCTGGCTCCCTCCAGCACCCCTGCAACACACACAGCTGCTGTGAGCCCTCGGGTGAACCAAAGTGGGGCGTCAGCTCCTCCCTGCCCTCTTCTCCTGCTCCCAGAGCCACTCCGTGGCAACCGGACCGGGGGCTGCACAGCCTTTGCCGAGTCCTTCTCGGAAATCACAGGAGCTGCTTCTCTGCCAGGCCTCGATTCCTGTCGTTATCTACCACAGGTCTGACCAGGACACCCTGTAGGACCAGGGCTGGGCGATGATCTCCTGAGATGTTGGATGTGTTTCTAGCCAGTATCTTCCCGCTGACACTACAAAATTTGCTTGGACCCTCCAGTGGGGATGGCAGAAGGTCCCTCTCTCTCTCTCAAGCTGCTGCAGAGATATGGACAAGCAGGACTGCTCTCCAACCTTCTCTCTCTGTCCCCCCTCCCCACTTCGCCTCTCCCCAGCCCCAGCATCACCCACCCCCCATGGGTACCATGTGACACGGTGTGTGCGCACAGCAGTGTTTAGGGCAGAGCGGTTGGAGACAGAGAGACATCAGAGAAAGAGAAGGAGAAGAGGAGGAAGGAGATGGAAGAGAAGAGGAAAGAACGTTAATGTTAGTCTGGAGGGCCAGTACTACACCTTTCTGTAAACTCATATCCACCATGCGGGGGCTCATCAGCTCAATGAAGAAATTCTTGTTTTTTTCATACTCCTCATCATCAATTACCTTGATGTGAACTGTTTTGCTGTGGACGGAAAAATAGTAAGTGTCATAAAGCCGAGAAGAGAACAGAGAAGCAACAGTGGAGGAAGGTAGAGTTGAATGGGGACATTAGAGAGTCAAAGTTTTCTCACCCACTGAACAAGCTCAACATGGCCCTTGAGAAAGGCTAAAGCCCCACTCCTGCAAGCGACACTGGCCAATTTTCTGTTTAACCCAAAGGCATGAATGGCAGGCCACCCTGGGCAAAGCGAAGTTAGACAAAACTAGCTCTGATCCCTCAGCAAACCAGCAAGGGGCTCAGAAGCCGCCAGCACAGTGGCTCACGGCTCAGCGTGTGGGCAATAAGGCCTGGTGGCCAGCAGAGAAGCAGGCACCCCTCACCCTGCTACCCACCGCACATGCACACACACGCGTGGAAAAGCAGACGCACAAGCACACACACACTGCAGGCACCGTGCTGCTGCCTCCCTGCTGGCAACACCCGTGTGCCGGGCAGACACCCTCCGACCTCACGGGCCATGGGGGAGCCCAGCTCTGCTATCTGCATGTCCGAGCGAACCCCCCTTCCCACAGCTCCGTACCCACACGTGGCCTTGCAGCTTCGACCTCCCCTCACTCCCTGCCCATCCTCAATGTTCAGATCAGTCCCTGGTGCATTTTGTGCACAGCCTGCCTTGGCTGGGGATGGAAAGGAGGAGAAAAGTAGAACTGGAGATCCTAGAGCCTGGAAAAATAGCCCCAAGCTTCAAATCCCCATCCTGGGGCCAGCAGCCCCCTGAAAATCACCATTGCACAACGGAGAATAGGAGGATTGATTAACTGCCATCACTGCAACTTGCATTCCTACTGATATCACCAATGACCACAAAATTATCCCTCCTCCAATTTGACTCTCAAGTCATAACTGCTCCTGCACTCTGACCACGGAAATCCCATTCCCTGTGGTGCCTCTGCTTTTGGCTTGGTCCCAAACCCTGTCTTTCAAATGATGGCATACGGGATAGGGGGAAGAGTTTGGACAACCTCTGCTATATCCATCAGTGCAGGAATATGCAAGAAAAATCACCTCTAATTCTTCTTTCTAAGACAAACCAGCTTCATTTTTGCCAGTGCTTGTTCCGCCCATATCCTGTACTAATGCCAGCAAGCCTCCTTTCCCTTCCCCAGACCCTTTCAATCCCCGCTAATCCAGCCTGAAGGATGGAGGATTTTAAACGATATGTCTCTAGTGTAAATGTTGGTGCGTGGCTAAGATTTCATCACAATGATTTTGTTGCATTTTCTTTGGAGAGGTTGACCGAATTTGGCTTTTGAACCAGGTGTTGTCTGGGCCCCTGGAACTTTGCAAAGCTTGTTCAATTTATTGAGTTAAACCTACAGCTGATTCATAGCTCTGATCTTTTCCTTGCTCATATACTACAAAACAGAAGGTGGGATTTTCAAAAGCAGCCAGTGCTTCCTGAACGTGGGTTGCTTTTTAAAATCCTATTAATAATTACCATTGCTTATGGTTTTTCCATTCCAGGAGCTCCAAATTACTCAGTATTGCTTGTCTGCAAAAATTTGGAAAAAAACCCCACCGACGTCATTTCCCTGGGGCCAGCTTAGGTATTGTGACAAAGCCATTCTAAGGCTTTATGCAATGAACGTCATGCATGCACACCGTTTGAGTTTGCTTTCATACAGCAACTTTTTCTTTCTTTCCCTTCCTTCCTCTTTTTCTTTTTCTTTTCTTTTTCTTTTTCCTTTTTCTTTCTTTTTTATGAGGTGGCTCTCCCATCTCCATGAGTGGTGCATGCACACAGCAGAGCAGAGGAGAAAAGCTCGTGTAATGAGGACGCATGCCCAGCAGATGATCTCCCCAGCTGTGTGCTGTGTGTATAAAAAGCCAGATTTCACATAAGCCCCTCATCTCTGCGATGAATACTCAAAGTTGTGGACTCAAGGAATAATGACTCACTGCATGCATATTTTGTTAAGTACAGAGCGCTCTATACAGCCTACTAAGTAGTCCCACAGCGGTGAGATTTCCTTAGAGTAGTCCTTTTTAATGTTTTGGTTTTTTTTAAAAAAAAAGTCAAGAAGGAGAAAGAAAATGTGATGGGCATCCATAGGGAGGATACACAGTAAAATGCTGATTTCGCAAAGCAAGTTCCCTTGGGACAGGAAATCGAGAGAGCAAACCCTCTGGACTCCTAGACCAGCTCAGCTTGGCTGCCAACTGGGCCATTACCACACACTCAAGCATCAGGTGGCTTTTCAAAAAAGGGTGTCTGAATTTGGTGACCAATCCAATAAATTCCTGGTTTCCTCCTTTGTTACTGTATTGGGGTTACGTGTCAAGGTTTTGGTAATGGGGGTGCTACAAGGGTGGCTTCTGTGAGAAGCTGCTAGAAGCTTCTCCCATGTCCAACAGAGTCAATGCCAGGCAGTTTCAAGATGGACCCGTCACTGGCCAAAGCTGAACACACCAGTGATGGCGGTAGCGCCTTTGTGAAGACATAGTTAAGAAGGGGGGAAAAAACTCCTGTGTAACAGCATCAGGAAAGAGGAGTGAGAATATGTGAGAGAAACAGCTCTGCAGACACCAAGGTCAGCGAAGGAGGAGGAGGAGGAGGAGGTGCTCCAGGTGCCAGAGCAGAGATTCCCCTGCAGCCCCTGGTGAAGACCATGGTGAGGCAGGCTGTCCCCCTGCAGCCCATGGAGGTTAACGGTGGAGCAGATATCCGCCTCCAGCCCATGGAGGACCCAATGCTGGAGCAGGTGGATGCCCAAAGGAGGCTGTGACCCAGTGGGAGGCCCGTGCTGGACCAGGTTCCTTGGCAGGACCCATGGCCCCATGGAGAGAGAAGCCCATGCTGGAGCAGGTTTGCTGTCAGGACTCATGACCCCGTGGAAGGGACCCATGCTGGAGCAGTCTGTTCCTGAAGGACTGCACCCTGTGGAAGGGACCCACGCTGGAACAGTTCGTGAAGAACTGCAGCCCATGGGAGGCGCTCATGTTGGAGAAGTTTGTGGAGAAGTGTTTCCCATGGGAGGGAGCCCACGCTGGAGCAGGAGAAGAGTGTGAGGAGTCCTCCCCCTGAGGGGGAAGGAGAGGCAGAAACAATGTGTGATGAACTGACCACAACCCCCATATCCCTGTCCCCCTGTGCCACTCGTGGTGAGGAGGTAGAGACAATTGGGAGCGAAGTTGAGCCCAGGAAGAAGGGAGGGGTCGGGGGAAGGTGTTTTAAGATTTGGGGTTTATTTTCTCCTTATCCTTCTCTGATTTTGATTGGCAAGAAATTAAATTAATTTCCCCAAATCAAGTCTGTTTTGCCCGTGCTGATATGATCTCTCTCAGTGATCTCACCCTGTCTTTATCTTGACCCATGAGCCTTTTGTTATGTTTTCTCTCCCCTCTCCAGCTGATGAGGGGAGCGATAGAGCAGCTTTGGTGGGTACCTGGCCTCCAGCCAAGGTCAACCCATCACGTTAACGAGCCATAGGGAGAAAAGGATCTTTTATCTGTCTCTGAAACAGCAGTTGAGGGGCAGAACTTCCACAGACCAAAGCTGCAGGTGCCCTGCATGGACACAGGCAGGACCTTGCACCACTTGCCCAACCTGAATGAATCCCAGAAGAGGAGGAGGTGCCTGACCTCCCCAGCTTTGCTGAGAGGCAGCGAGCAGGTCCACTGCACCATGAAAGCTTTGGGGACCCAGTGCAGGAGCCCAGAGTGGGGGGGCTGTATGGTGTGGACACCCTGTCACCACCCGGGGTGGGGTGGGGTGGAGGGCCCCAACCAAACCCCAGCTACTGCCCACTCTTGGTCCAGAGCCAGCGTGATGCCAGACCTCCCCGTGCAAGGAGCGAAGGAGCCAGGCAGAAGTTTGCAGGCACTGTGCAGCAACGCTGGGAGGTGGGTGAGGGCTCACAGACCCAGCGCCAGACAGTGGGGAGCATTTAACTGGGATTTTGCAGCAGAGGGAAGAGCAGCATCCCCACTCCCGGGTCGCTCTGCAGCCCGCAAGGATGGGGGCACGGGGCTGGGCTTGCTCCCTTGCGGGGAAGTGCCCTTCTCTCAGCTGGCTGGCTGGCTGCTCCGGTGACTGTCACCACAGAAAGGTCAGCGCTGACGGAGAGCAGTTGCGGTGGCCCATCAGGCCACCCCTCCCAGCTCGCCCCAGCTGGTGGGGGCTGCCCTTTCCCGGGCTCTGCAGCTTCCCCAGCCACCGCGAGAAGCTCGCTCCTCTCCAGGCCTATGAAAGCAACCGTAACTACAGCTGCGTCCTGAGCTGTCATAAATCGTCTGGAGGCCAAAACACAGATTGCTCCCGCGCAATCTCATCTCTCACCTGCAGCCACACTGAGAGCTACCTCCTTGGAAGGCATGGAGAGCGGAGGAGATGGATGGGGAGAAGGGCTGGAGCATAACACCGCCCCGGGAAGGCATCACGTTAATGCAAGAGATGTGACAGGAGGACACCGAGAGGCAGAAAGCGTGCGAGAGCAGGAGGCTTGGGAACATTTTGCTGCAAGAACATCCTGACAGCTTCTTGAAATTAATGGAGGCAGAGGCGGGCACAAGAGGGGCTGGCAGCACAGCAGCCCTGACGGGCACGCTCACCGCGACAGGAAGCAAGGGATCTGAAGCCCACCTTGCTCAGCTAAGCATCTTTCATTCCCCAGCCTCTCATCGCTCCACGTGGGGAAAGGAGGACAGTTTCCAGCCTTCCCCTGACAGCTTCATTGTGGCCAATGCGTACCTCAGACAGCTCGAAAGTGGAGAATAACAGAGGCCATCCAAAAGCCCCTCCTGGAAATCAACTGCCTTCACTAAACGCCGCTTGCAGCTGGCAGCAAGGAGACACTCTGCAAACCCCCAAGACCCATCACCAAGACATAGCATAGTCCAATCTCAGCCCCAACATGAATACTTTGGTGGGAAGCACTCCTTAATTCAGGCCTGGGTGGTGTTCTCAGCAGAGTGAGCAATGCTTTGGGCTCGGGCTGTGATGCAGCAGGGCAAGGCGAGAGCCAGCGTTCCCAGGGATCACCTGGCCGTACAGAAGTCAGGATAGCTGCTCGCTCTCTCCTTTTTCTCTGGGGTCATTGTAAGCTGCCACCAATGACTATCACATGATGGCAGCCTGGGCTGTCCTTTCAACATCCACTTAGAAACAGTCACTGGTTTTAAAAGTTAGGGATGGGAAACCTCCTCTGGGGAGCAACATTAAGTATGAGATTTCCCTGAGTAAGCAACGGAAGATGAAATGAATAGACATCGATCTTCTCCTAAAGGACTTTGCGCACATGATGTTGCTAAATTCCCCGCCTGGGAAGTACAGAGGATAATCTATAAAATCATTTTATTTGACAACACGTCCGCTTCCAACACATAAGGCAACAACTGGACGGTTATTTGATTAATGTGCTAGAAAATATTGAGTATCTCTCTGTGTGGAGACTCTCATTTGCAGGAATTATTGCTGAGGAGGTTAAGAGGATGTGTCTGCATGACTTTGGAATCTGAAATAAGGCTCAGCTCTAAAAACAGCGTAAGTCAGGAGATGTCACATAGTATATACCATTGAAAGAGGCAGGGCTGTGCAAGGGCAGGATTTACAGTTCCCAGTGGGATGCTGTTAGCCTGGATGGAAAGCAGCCAGGACAGCAAGGTAAACATCCCTGGGACAGTAAGAAGTACCAGGAGATCTTTAGTAACTCATTAATGTGAATCATTAGCGCATGCACCTTGGGGCAAGCCACAGCGTTCTTGACGCATCTTGATATACCCAAATCCTCATCGGATTTGCTGTGGGTGCAGGTCCCTACAGCACGAATTTCAAAGCGCGTGGTGTAAGTCTGACTCTTCCCCAGAGCTCTGCACTGGGCTGGGATTTCAACATGAAACTACAGATAGGACCTATTCACTCTGCCAGAAGATCTTGTTGAGAAGTGCTACTGCAAAAATGCTGACTAGGTAAGATGTCAACATTTGAGGCAAACCAGATGGGATTAAATAAGACTATGCATAGTGGGGAGCTGCCTTTGCCCAGCTCACTGGGAGGTGGATATTTAACAGAGCAACATGACAGTGCTGGCAGACAAGGTGAAGGAGCCAGCAAGAGAAGCCCTGATATGATGCATGTGGTCACGTAGAGTTGCGCATCAAGTAACCCAGGGTGGGAAAAGCTGAGCCATTCTGAAGGAAAGGATTAGGCTGTCACATAGCACATAGGTGTTTGAGGAGGAGAATCATTAGATGCCAAAGCAGATTCACTAACTCACCAAGGAGATGATGAGTGATCTTAATTTCAAAGGAAATCATGGTAATTTAGGAACCTATTCAGAGTATGACCAAGACAGACAGGTTGCACATTGGACTTAAGCTCATGCACATGAAAGAAAACTTTTGGCTCCCATGGGGATTACAGAGGGAAGAATAGATTTTGAAGCATCCAGCTGCAGGCACCGGTGATGGCCACAGTTTGTTCTAGCAGCCAGGTCAGAACTGAAGGTGCCTTTAAGGTCAGAGCAGACATTGGTAATAATTACTTACGCAGACGTCAACAGGATAGACGAACTGTCAGGATAGAGTTTCAAGCAGATCATTGATGTGCAAGTTACTGATGTATGAGTTACAGAAGAACTGGTGCTAGTACAGGAGCTGGAGACAAGCCATTGAGGGCCAGTTTCCAGGAACTGGCTGTGTCATTCATGAGGACCTTGGAAGAGCAGCTGTGCAAGAGCCATCCCACTCTGTGCAGCAAGCACATGGAGAACAGCCCAGACCACCTCACTACAAGACCAGTTGGCTGCAAAGTATCACAGACCCAGAAATGTTTCTTTTTTTTCTCTTTTGTCTTGAGTTGGCTTATGGAATAACCAGATGATAACAAGTTATCATCTTACCATTAAAACAGGGTTCTCTGCAGTGCTAATCACTAGGTACTATGCTACACATAGAATACCTATGTATTTCTCCAGGCAAGCCTGAAGCCATCCATGCAAGTCACTTGATACTTCCGTGCTTCAGTTTCTATATCCATGCAGTGGTTGTGATCCTTATTTTTCACAGGGATTTAACCTGGGACAGTCCCTACTTGTTTTGAATGCCTAATGTGGAAGATGTTATAGTGATGCAGCCATAAGGAGGGTTAGGGAAGAGAGCAGAGAGAGCTTCAAGTGGTGGTGGAAACATCACTTATTCACATGAGTATCAACTTATTCTGCTTCACCTGATTTGGTTCTCATTTGAAGGGAGGTGTGCATTTCTCTAGGGCACCTCCTCTTCCTTGCTAAAGTTCCTTTACATTATCAGGAAATCAAAAGACCTCAGAAAACAGGGCTGTAAGCAACCGCTAGCACTCAGCTATCGACTGGTCTCTGGGAAAGGCCAGTCCCACCAAGCCATTCCTGGCAGGGAAGGTGGTTGCCCAACTGGTTTTTGAAAGCTTCATGGTAGAGATGATTTTCTGGACAACCTTTCCCCTTATTTCAACTCTTTACTCCTAGGAAGTTCTTCATAATGTCCACCCAGACTGATATAACTTGCTTGTGAGGGGAGCAGACAGCAGTTCCCGGCACGGGTAGCAAGGAGAGCTCCCTATGCCCCTGCTGTCCCTCCCCACACAGGCAGGCGCTGGGACCTGCCCAGATGACCTAGAGTCCTTCTGCATGTCCCTACCCCTGCCCTGCGTGCAGCACACGGGGCATCTCCACCCCGTTCCTGTGAGGGACAGGGCCAGAAACATCCATCTCCTCTGCAGCAGGTCACAAGGAGGAGGAGAAAGTCCACTGAGGAAGACACTGTGCAAGAAGTTGCCATACCCTGAAGCAGAGACCAAGACCCCAGTCCAAAACCCTGCGTGCCTTCCCGCCATGCCTATCTCCCTGGGACTGCGTGGGACTCTGCTCGGGACCGCCAGGAGCTCAGCAGCTCTGCCTGGCTGGCTGCTGGCAGTGTAGTTTGTTCACGTTGCACCAGGTCTTCGTAAGGGATAAAGGAGGAAATATTGACACAGAAGGGCGATTTCCCTTTGTGTATTCCTCATGTAATCTTGGCTAATTAGTAAATTGGCTCATGTTTCAATTAGAACTATTGAAAATGCTTTAGTAGCTGACACACAATAATTCAAGGGACATAGCCAAGACTAAAGCCATATTTTTTGAAGTCTTTACTTGTATCAGAAAACTTTAAAGTGTTACCAGTAAAAGATTTACAGTGGTAGCTGGCTAAAAAAATAAATAAAATAAATAAATTAAAAAATAAATATTGCCCAACTGTTCTCCTTCCTCCATCTAGGACAGGAAAACTAAAGTGGTCCCTTTAGGTTTTTTTCTAAATTGTTTGAAACACAACAGCCACAGCAGCCTAGCCCTTACTTTCTGCTGCCGTCAGAGGCATGACATGACATGCTGTCAACTTCACATGACAGTGTTTCACACCTACTTTGTACCGGTGCAAATAACTGTACCAGCAATGAGAAATCAGAGCTGCTAAGTTGCAGGCAGGTGAGCCTGCATTAAGCACTGTCATGCCTTGCAAAAAATCCTTAAGTATACCCACACGTGTCAGCCATGAGAATCAGCACTGGAGCTAGTAAATGGCAAACATCTCGCACTCAACTCAGAAGCCCTGAAAAGCTGGAAAAGGCACAGTAGGAGAGCACAAAAAAATGCTCCGGCAACTTCCTTAATGCAGTCAGCCCTGCCAGAAAAACAGATTTCCAAAGCACTCTGTATATCACTTTGTTTGAACATGATAAAATGTTCTAATACAGAGAGTTTGTCAAGGAAAGATCATAGAATCATTTAGGTTGGAAAAGACCCTTGGGATCATCGAGTCCAACCATCAACCCCACTCTACAAAGTTCTCCCCTACCCCATATCCCTTAACACCACATCTAAACGACTCTTAAGGATGCCACAATTTGGTTTCAAGAATTTCTGCAAAGAGGGGAAGAACACGGTTATGTTAAACCCCCTTTCCTTCAGCTGAGTCCATGCTGCTGGTCAGCTGAGTTGAGATATTTAAGCCGGGTTGTACAAGCATAACAGCCCAGTTCCACAGGTTTGTTTCCTTTATTCAGTTTAATAAAGCTATTTTTTTTCTATTAAACATTTTCAGGTTCAGCTATAATCTTTGTTTAAGTTCCTCTTTAAAAAAAAAATAAAGCTAGGCCGATCTGTGCATAACCTTCCAGACTGTTGGCTCCGAATACTGAAGCTGTATGTACCGATGTACAGACACAAGAAGGCCTTTGCCTGGCCTGCTGCAGGTCAGCTTTTTCTTGCTGACCCTATGAGACTTGATGCTTCAGGGCCAGGGGAGAGCAGAAAAAGTCTCGGCAGCCTGTAGAACTATTTGTTGAGGTCTGTACAATAAGCACTTGTCTTGTACAAGTAATAATTCAACTTGGCAGCCCATGAAATCAGCCAGTTCTGGTGGGTACCAGGCTGGTGTAGGTGCAAAGCAGTGCCAGGGCCCTGGGCATGGACATTTCTCTCCTCCCTACCTTGGGCAGGTTCCCGGTGGAGCATCTTCTCTGAGAAGATGCTGTGCTCTTTTTCCCTCAGAAAGGAATTTTAAAAGGATCCAGACCTCACACACAACCCCACTATGGTCACACAGTATAAAACTTAAGAAGAAGTAGAGGGTGGAGAAAGAAGGAAGGAAGAGAATTTATTCCTTACTAAAAGCCTTTGAATTGTTCTGCTTCCAGCTTAGTCTAATGCACCACAACAAAAGCCTACGGCGTCAAAACCCACCATGGATGTTAATAGCCAAATGAAGTACTGGAGATGCTTCTGTTTGCTCTAAAAAGTGGCTCCAAAACCTGACAGGGTGCAGAAGTGGGAGTGCCCGGGACAGGAGAGGGTAGGCTGGACTACTTCAAAGCCCCTTGAGATGTTGTGAGCAAACAAGGAACTGGCATTCAGCTGAATGGGACCCCTGTCCCACCACAGCACTCCTGAATCCCACCTGCAAGACACTCATCACTGGCTGGTATTAGCAGCCCAGTGCTTCAAGCTGTCGCCCCTGGTTTTAGACTTTTTGTTGAAGGCATGGAGATTTGGAAGCTATATTTAGATGTCTTCGCTATTCTTCAGCAACAGGGTTGCCATGGAGATGCTGGCGAGGACGAGAAGGTGGGGATGGAGGGGGAGAGGAAGTTGAGGAATGAGAAGTGCCAGATTCAAAACAACCCTCACCAGCCCGGGAAGCCTTTAAACTCCTCGTAGGGCAAAAATTGCTGAAGCTTGTTAGCTGAAATGAGACCCCTGCACTGCCTGATGGCATGGCCCTGCCATGCATCACTCAGTGCTTTGAAGAGACCCAAGAGGCTGGCCTTTGGGCACTGCTTCTTTGGGATAAGGTGCCCCATGGACCTGAGCTTGTTGCCCTGGGGAGTGCGCTGAACACCAATCCCTGCCTCGGCTCGTCACTCCTGTGAGTGCTGATAACCACCTGCACCCTCGGGTCATCCACCCTCGGACATCCAGAGGACAACCACCCACATCCTCCTCTCTGGGCACAGCTCTGGAGGGCTGCATGCCATCTGGTGATGGCTGTAGCTCAGCTTAGCTCTACGCAACTTCTCTGATCTCTCTTCAAAATTCAGTTCCCTGCAAAACCCTTCTGATGTGGGGTGCCCAAAACCAAACCTGCAGTGCCACATGGCATCCCAGCAGAGACATGCAAGCCGCTGCTGCCCGAGTGCCAAAAGCAGCCCTTGGGGAGCTCCACTCAAGTCCTGCTGCTGTGCTGCTTCACAAGCTCGTATTGACTCTGTACTCGGCCGGCTCCTGGCACAGCTGGGGTGGCTTTATCTCTGCTGCCGACAGCAGAGGCAGACTGGGAGCCACAGCTGGGGACAGAGCTGCCCAAAGTTCCCCAGCATCGCAGGCAGGGACATGATGGCACACTGGGGACGAGGCACTCAGCACAGGATGCCACCCAGCACCCATGACTGATGGCCACAGGGACCTCAACGTCCTGATCCTACCACCACAGGAGCCAGGCTGTGGTGGGAGTGAAGGTGGCCCCTGCCAGCAGGGATTAGAGACCCTCGATCTCCACCACGACACACCCACATCCCCCAAGATGGCAACAGGTGGAGGCACAGCCCAGATGTGCAGCTGCGAGCAGAGATTTGCACCTACTGCCCAAAACACTGCTCTTTCCAGCACAGACAATGTAGGTGGAGACCAAAAGCTCTCCTCTTAAGGCAGCTGTTCCCAAGACTCACTGTCCTACACTTACAGTGCCTGCAATGAAATTTGGCTTTCCAAGAAAGGTCAGAATAATCCACCCAATTCCCAGCGTGGGAGCTGGCATATCTCAGCTCCCCCCTGCCTACCTAGACCTTCCTGATGGCTTCTGCACATGACAGCATCCCCAGATTTCAGTGCTCAAAGCACAACAAAACCGGTGGAGAGTTAAGCAAACTTTCCCATCACAAACCTCTCCGGACATCACCCTTGTGAGTCCCTCTTTCCCCTCCCTCAGCCTGCTCTGCCCACATTCCCAGGGAGCCGGTGCTTTCAGCTCAGCAGGGCGGTGTTCAGCCCAGCCACTGGAGTTGCGCTACGTTCAACGGAGCAGCAAGGCAGTAATCTGTAGGAAATTAATGAGCTGCAAACAACGCTGTGCAGCTGCCAGCCTGACACAAGCCCGCTCTGCACGCTGCAGATAGATACAATTATTATATATGAACAAAAGGAGCTGGAGTCGGAACCGGGGTGCTTTGGCTCCAGTCACAGGCTTCTTGTGACCAAGATAAGGGACAGCACACCGAATTGCCACAGCAACATCACGGTTGCAAATCCAACCATTTACACAGAGCCAAGATACTGCATTTTTATCCAAGGCCCTGTGCATTTGACCAGGTTCAATGTTTTCTTCTCTTCTGTAGCACTGAAAATAGGGTAGAGGATACTCAGTTACACCATTTCATTTCTTTGGGACTGTTTTCATTCTATTTCTTACCTATTAAAACACACTGGAAAAACCAAACAGGACCATTCATTAGCTTCCAGGAGCTAATATCTTCGGAGGAGCTGCAGGTTCCCAGGAGAAGGCCAGCCCCACCAGGCTGGTGCTTCCAGAATCCAGAGCTCTGGACCATAAAAAAGCTACCTCCTTGTTCATAAACTGAACAAACATAATGTTATCAATCAGCTCTTTGGCGAAGAAGAGTGTTTCAGAAGGGTTAAATGTAGGAGCAGGGCAACCTTTGAGCCTTGCTTGATTTTGCAGATGACCTTGCTTCAACTCAGAGGGGCTGCCAGACACCTTCCTGCCTCCCCACAGCCGGTCCCCTCGCAGGACAGCCCCGCTCAGCCAGAGAAGGGAACAAGTGCTGCACGCTGGCATGGCCACATCAGATCAAACAGACCACAGCCTGCGCAGCCCTCTCCTGCCCAAGCGGGTCTCCTTTAATCAACATAGTCCTCTATCATCTTCCTGCTGTAATTTCCACTCTAACACTTTGTCCCGTCTCAGCTTTCACATGTGGATCCAGCTTTGTGGAAAGCGTTTTTGGCCTGCTGGCCAACTCATATCAGAGACAGCTTGAACTCGTCCTGGAGTCTCTGTCTGACAGGCAGGAGTCTCCTCCTGCCCTCTCTGCCTCATGGCAAGAATTAGTGCCAAGGCCCTTCACGCATCTTAAGAGCAAGCCCTACCCTCATCCCAATATGCCCCTCAACTATTGTTCACCTTCTTGCTGTCTAAATCCTCCTATCGCAACTCCCTCAACACCTTGAATGCTTTGTCCTCTCTCTCTCAGTTTTTGATGGCACTGCTGATCAACTGTTTGACTTGACCTGTCCTGACACAGCCCAGCCACACTCCTGATGCACTTTGGTGTAAATCCTTTCAAACTCCCACTGAATGTTGGCCTTGCAGGCTGGTGCCACATACTTCTCACCATCTAGTTAGAACCGTAACCTGATAAATAACCATGTATAACCTGATAAATAACCAAGTAGCCTTGGTCTTCCACCCAGCTTGGTGGTGAGTGCAGGACCTTTCACTCCAGCATTAGAAAACATGTCCCCAGGGGTTCAGTAACATGACACAACCGCTCTGAAGGCTAAAACCTCATGCAGACCTCTACAAGAAATCCCTTATGGTTTCAGAGGAGGGGCTGTTGTCTAATGAGCTCCCCCTTTGCCCTCCTAGTCCTTTCACCTTAAAAATGTAACTCCCTGACTCCATCAAGAGTCTTTCCCATTATGGGACCTAGAAGACTTTTTAGGACTTGAAATCACAAGATGAAGAGCTTTTGAAGAAAAAGGAAAAGGTGCGCTTGATAATTATTTTTTTTGAGCTGATCTTGATTTTTTCTGAAAGGAGATCCCATCCCAGCTCTCTGCCCAGCCAGAACGTAGTTGGGTTGCAATGCCATTGGTGCCTGAGCATCGCTCCCTCCCCGCTGCCTGCTCCAGCCTCCACTTTCTTCCAGCTCACTTCACATGTGCCCTGCAGTGAGTGTCAGCGCTCTTACAAGGAAACTGCTATATGCCGGGGAGACTGTCAGGAGCGGGAGCCTTCTGCTCTGTCTGTCTGTTTACCAGGGTGTCTGTCTGTGTTTATCAGTGGCTTATTCTATTTTTCAGATGCTGTCCCTAGCTCTGCTCCTTGCCATCACGCTCCCCCCTGCTTCCTTAGCCACCCGAGAAAGGCAAGGGGGTAAAATGCATGCTGAGAAATAAACTCTTTCTAAATGCTAAAAGCCACCCAGACTGATGCAGATCACCCAGATCTGAACACACGCCTCATTGGTCTGAGGTTCTCCCCTGGCTTCGCACCCGTGGGTAGGCTGCACTTATCTTTGCTCTCCAGCAGCAGAGATGAAGCGGAGAGGATATCAAAAACTTGCTTGGCTTCATAGGCAGCAATCAGCTGGAATGAACCATGGGAGCGAGAGTCCCCCCACGTCTCTCCCTGGGCACTCACCCGGCCTCCCCGCTGCTGGGAACACCCCTCACACCTGGGGCTGCTGCCAGAGCTGGCTCCGTGCCGCAGCACAGCAGCCCCTTTCTGTCCCGTGACCCACCTGCAGCAGCATCGCTGGTGCATAGAGGCTGCAAGAGCACAATGAGAAGTGCCCTGGGCTTGCCAGGTCCCCACCCCACACATCCCCTCCTGGGTCGTCAGGCACCACCAAGCAGGCGGCTCACCAGCTTGGGTCTTTGAATCCAGAACTGGGGCCTGAGCAAGAGCCAGAGGAAGACATTTAGGGCTTTCTGAAGTAGTCTAACAGCTCATTTCAACTCAAGCTGTGCAAGACTCAAAATCGTGACACTGGACTAGGAGAAATGAAGCTGCCTGGGCAAAGTACCTCTTGTCCTACTCTCATGGCGAGACTGAAGGTGAGTTGCATGTCCTACAATGGTAGAGGAGAGCCTGTGAACCCCTGCAAACCATAGGCACTGACTTTTTCATGGTCCTAATGTTGAGGAGGGTCTGCAGAGACAGCCTTCAAGTGGGAAACAACTCCCCAAGGAGGATTGAGAGACAGTCTACAGCAGAGAGAGCCTGCAGCTGCAAAAGCTGGCTTTGTCAGGCACATTTGCCTACAGAGAACCAGGTCACATCCCATTCCCAGCAAATTAGAAATAATCCTGGGTTGTTTTGTTAGTTGGTTTTTTTTTTTTTTTAATGTTTATTTACCAGTTGGTGCCTCCTGCAGAGACAGACATTTGGAGATCTGTGACTGGAAAAAGGAGAAAAAGAAGCTTCTAATGGTATTGCCATCTCTTTAAAAAGCAATGATAGTAACAGTCCCTACTAGCCCTTGGAGCTTCACATATGACTCCGCTCTGACGGAGTGTGACTGTACAGGATGGCAGCGTTGGGCTCTATTTTAATTTTAGCCCAACCGCTCCAGATCAAATTTTCACAGCCTCCAAAGAAAGAGATGGCTTTTATCAGAGACGAGAGTTATTAGTTTACAGTCGAGCTGTACTCTTTCCTTCTCATGCCTCAGCACAAATAATAACAGTTTTGCAGGCTAAATGAGGCTCTCCTGGCCATCTGTGAGACACACTGAAGACTGAAAGATTGCCCAGGTATAATTCAGGATAAAATCTGTATTTTGGAGCATTTAGCACTGCTGGGAGAGAGAGAGAGGGCCCAGCCCCATGTTTTGAGCCAAGAAATACTGATACTGCTGAGAGAGACTAAAATCTCCTCTTTTTTTGTCTTCCACTGCCAGCAAATCTGATTTGAAATGACCAAGACTGAACGCGTGGGGTGGTTTTTTTGGTTGGGTTTGTTTGTTTGTTTTTTTTTTTTTTACACTAAGTGCAGATTTCAGATCCCTCAGTGCCTTGTGTTCCTCAAACAGGGAGATGGGCTCAAAATCAGTCCTTCCAAAAATGGATTTAGGCAAGATTGCACCCGAGACTGGATTCACCCTAGGCATCTATGACACCACCTAGCTCCTTTTGCTTCTTTTGGGGGGCTATGCACTAATATGGGGCATCGCTTTCCCCAGAGTATTCATGGTTAGGAGTGCAGTGCTGCCTTTCAGCTGAGCTCAGATGAGTTTCTTCCTAGCCCTCCAGGTGTTAAGGTTTTGCTCAAGTCAAGAGACATTTTTTATCTTTAGTCTAATTTAAAGAGACCCCCATTCTTTGGAGCCCCTGGCGCTCTGCAGAACTACGTCACCACCCAAAAGCTCGCTTGGCCGTTAAGACCATCTCCATTCACTGCATCTCCCCCATGCTCAGCTCTAGCAACAGCAGGGGCTGCCAAGAGCTGCCTGGCCGGAGAGAGCTTTCCCAAGCAGGACATGTCTTTTGGCCGGTGGTGGTTCCTGGCATGCCTCCATCAAGGCGAGATGTAAGGCACATCCCCATCCCATCCCGCCCCCCTTATGCAACCACCACTGGCTAAAAATACAGCCGCAGCCCCGCCTGGGCGAGATGCAGATTTAATGAGGCTTCCATGGCAACGGGCTTCACTTCGGCAGGGACCGGGATGCAGGGGACAGGGATGCCTGGGGGGAGAGGTGCTCCTTGGCCAGGGGAGAGCTGCACAGTTAAAAGCTTGCAGCGGTGGGGTCTGAGGTTTTTCTCCTCGCTGGTATTAATAAAATTGCCAAGTATTCGTTTTCAGTTAGCTGCAGCCAAAGAGGCGAGCTGTGTAATATTTTTAACAGACAAACCTGGACCTATTTCCGTCATGAGGATAAATATTTACTAGTCAGCCTTAATTAAACTCAATCACCCACAGGCAGAAATGTTAAAACAGGGATAAATCAAGGAGCCTGTTTCAGTCTACCAATACTATAAACATCCTTTTCAGTAAAAACAGGCTCCTGCCAGAGCTCACAAAATACTGTGGCAGAACTGGCCCATACGGAGCCAGGAGACCCGAGGACAGCTAAGGGCATGGAGGAAGAGGCCTTGGTTGATGTTTCATGAATGACATCCTCTATGCCAATGCACAGAAAAAACCCAAACAGAAAAACAAACAGCTAATGAAAAATCTGGGATAGAAAGATGTTGTCAGCCTGGCTTCCAAAGAAGAATAAAACTGAGACTATTGCCTCCTGTCCTCTATGCTGATTCTTCTACACTGTGTGTAAAAGTAAGGATACATGCTGGCCAAAATCCCACTTTGGTGTACATAGCTCTAAGTGTTATATCAGCTGGGGCTGTCCTGTGGCTGACGGGTGTTTAGGGATCCATGGATTATTTCTGTGACATGTGGAAAGTACCTCAGAAAAGCTAGCCTCTCACTAGTTGGTTAGATTTGCTATTCAGAGGGTGACAGCCATGCTGGAAAATGGTCGTGGCGTCACAGATCAAAGCTCCTGTTTCCATTATAAATGTACAGTATTTTTCCAAAATGCAGATTTTTTTTCAGGAATTTCTTCTTATTTCATTTACAGAGTAATACACCGCCTTGTACTGGAACACTACTTCCTATCAAAGGCCCAAAAAGAATAGAAGCAACTCAAAAAATAACAGTAAATATTAACATTTGCATTTCGCTCATCAGAAACTGAGGCACGGAAAAATTTCATGGGAAAAGGGAATACCCAGCCTGCCCCCAAATCCGATTATGTGGCATTGGGAACATAAAACGCAAGGCCCTGAGAATTGCAGCTTGTTATTGAAAATTCTAGCCAAAATCAAGTGCCTCTAAAATAAAGCACTGCTAAAATCAAGTGCCCCAGCTAAACGCCCCAACCTGGTTTGAAACCCATATATCTGAATATTAAAACAAAGTGACTGCTTCCTACGTCTTTCAGCTCAGTTCCTCGTATTCAGGCATCCTTCAATTCAGAGCAATCTGCCCAGTACCATTCTCCAGAACACGCCATTCCTGCTGATGTGAAGTCATCACTTGGAAGCCTCTAACCCTTAAATGAGCTGATTTTGTAGATGTTAGCTCCCACAACTTATGCCTCTCCTGCTAAACCGTGTTCTTAGAACGGTCTGGGTTGGAAGGGACCTTTCAGATCATCGAGTCCAACCATCAACATAACACTGACAAAACCATCACTAACCACGTCCCTCAGCACCGCGTCCATCCGCCTGTTAAATACCTCCAGGGATGGCGATTCCACCACTTCCCAGGGAGCCTGTTCCAATGTTTGATAATTTTCGGTCAAGAGGTTTTTCTAATATCCCCCTGGCATACTTTAAATGAAAATCTTCCTAAGGTAGTATTTTCAGAGATTCAGAGGTTTGTTGGTCCTTTTTAATGTCAGATGTGTATAACCTTGCTTTGTGAGCAGGTAAAGAGACACGTGACCTGTATTATGAAGCTTGAGAAAGGATAGGGGTTTCTGCCTCCCAGTGAAATGTGCTGTAGCCATCACTACAAACTGCACGCAACAGCACACTCGGTGCCAAAGCTTTTGTGTAAAATTCTTGTAAGAAGTGAACAGGCCAGTGCACAATGTGACTATATTGCTAGCTGAGCTTTGGGATACAAAACTTCCAATTACACTTTTAAGTGAAGAGCCTCGTCATCCTTGGCTGGCCAACCCTTCATGTGAGGTGATGACAGTCCCAAGAGATGATATTCTCATCCGTTGTGCGTAATGCCGCCACAACAGACCCCAACCCACGGCCAGCACACCCCGACTCCCGACGCATTTCAACTTCAACTTCATCAGGTTCTGCTGTCACATTTCTTGTCCTGTTATAAGCAAATACGAAGCATTTCACCAAATGTAACAGAAAATCATCTCTCTGCCCCACGGAAAGTGCCTGCCGCTAGGATGGAAACGTGGTGCTTACTAAACTACACACAGCACCAAAACCCATGCCACAAATCAAGATGCTGAAGCCACGGGGCAAATTTAGGGACACAAAATGTCATTACCCATGCAGAAAACTGGCCACCGCCATTTGCTAATGTGGAGATGTCTCCAACGCTGCAGCAGCCCTGGTCCTGGCCACCTGCAGTTTTCAAGCTGGAAAGAAAATGCTGCCTGTTTAAGCATCCCCCTTCCTTTCTTCCTTCCTGCTTCTCGTGTCACCAGGCTGCTTGGTGGCAGCCTCACCATCTATCTCCCCCCAGCCTGCACACAGAGGGGTTGACGGGACCTACCAGCCTCCATGGCACCAGGCACACGCCATTTCAGTAAGGCCAGTCTCTGGAACTTGCTCTGGTCTCCTTTTTGGAAAGGTGATGGATGGACAGACCTGCTCTCTCAGGAAATTGTAGTCTGAACCATAGTGGTCATGTTTCCTCAAGATTTTTCTCCTCTGCCTTTGTGAGCTCTATTAAAAATAACTTTTGACATGAAATGGGCCTGGGCAGTCACTTTGCACTGTACAGCAAAGCAATTCAAAACCCAAACTCATTACCCCACTGAGTTCTGAAATAAATGAGCGAACGTCAAGGCTCTGTACGTCCTTCCCTGGGATGACAGATGACGGTGTGAGGGAGGAGCTGGTGCAGCATCTCCTTGATCAAAGGAGGTGCCTGGGCAGCTGGAGCGCAGCACTGGTGGGCAATGGGGAAGTCAGCCATGTCCACATCTTCACTTAGATGAAGGCCAAGCTCAGTTTAAAATTACAGCACAATCCATTATCATTCCCCATAACGTGCAGTTAAATCATGAATGGCAAAGAGCGAGAGCATAGACCTCTTCCATTTGAAGCTCCTTAGCTTAACCTAGATTTCCTAATCAGAGGAATCGCTGCACCTGTATACAAGGACCAGCACGTGGTCCTTGCTCTGCCTCTGCCAGTGTCCTCCTTTGTGACTCCAAGAAAGTCACTTCTTTCCCTGCTTGTAAAATGGGAACAAGCGCTCCTTTGCCCCTGATGCATGTCAGAAGCATGAATGCATTAATATTGCAAGACACTTCAATATTATAGGGGGGAGAACGCTTGAAATGCATAAATAAATAGAAGGAAGGTTTTTAAGGAGAGGCAACATGCTTTACTAGCTCAACTAATATTGCTGTATGAGCTTCTAAGCATGAGGGATTTCTGCCCAAAATATATTCAGTTTCAAATTTGGGATTTCTGTTTAAGCCTGTAAAAAGGTTTGCATTGCCTCAAATTGCCTTTTCCTGGGAACTCACACCAATCAGCTGGGCTCCTACTTCCTCTCCCTGGAGACTTTGCCACTCTTGTATCCTGAGGCCATCACAGTTTGCAACAACATAAATAGCTAATTAACTTTTTACTTAAAAGTAAGAAAGCAATCAAGCCGGCATCCTCATCAGCATCTGGAAACAGTTCAGCTCTCCACCACAGCTCTGGCTTCAGACAACCTAAGATGTAACCTTAAATATTTGCTGCAACAATATATTCCACCATTGTTGCACCACATCTGTAGCTCAAGTCATATGGAAGGCAGCACATGGAGAGATAATTTGCCCTATAATCACTTGGCCTTGCTACACAAGATCATACATCCTAGTGAAACAAACACTAAGTTACAGGAAATGGCAAGGCATGGAACTTAATAATAACTAAATCTCCTGACAGGAGCAGAGAAGATGCCCCAGAGGGGGCATCCCAAAGCACCACCTCTCCCGCCTGCCCTCCTCCAGCCATGCTGCTGAGCACTGTCATTCCCAGACAGACTGGAAATCTTGCTTTACTACACATACAAAATAAGGTAACGCCTTTTTTGGCCCCAAAGCAACTCTCACAGACTTTGCACGTGGGTTGTTTTCACACCTCACAGTGAGGCAGAGAATTCTGGCAGGTTTCCACCTCGCCAGGCAGCTCAGCCACCTGGCCTCAGACATCCTCCACGCTTTTTTGTGTTCTCTCCCTTTCCAGGATTTTTCCTTAGGGATGCTCTTAGCAGGGCAGTCTGCCTGGACACTAGTCCCACCTTCCTTCTCTTCCCACCTTTCCCAGCTCTGTTCCCAGCAGTCCCTGTGCAAGGCTCTGGAGTCCTCAGCACAAGAAGGACATGGAGCTGTTGGAACGGGTCCAGAGGAGTGCCACAAAGATGATCAGAGGACTGGAGCACCTCTCCTGTGAAGACAGGCTGAGAGAGTTGGGGTTGTTCAGCCTGGAGAAGGCTCCAGGGAGCACTTATAGCAGCCTTCCAGTACCTAAAGGGGCCTACAGGAAGGATGGGGAGGGACTCTTTCTCAGGGAATGTAATGAAAGGACACGGGGCAATGGCCTCAAACTGAAGGAGGGTAGATTTAGATTGGATATTAGGAAGAAATTCTTTACTGTCGAGGGTGGTGAGACACTGGCACAGTCTGCCCAGAGAAGCTGTGGATGCCCCATCCCTGCAAGTTTTTAAGGCCAGGCTGGATGGGGCTTTGAGCAGCCTGGTCTAGTGGGAGATGTCCCTGCCCAGGGCAGTGGTTTGGAACTAGATGATCTTTAAGGTCCCTTCCAACCCAAACCATTCCATGATTCTATAAGGACCAACAAGGGACAAGCCAGCAGCACAGAGGCAGGCAGGGAGCTGCCTGTAAGGGGGACAAAGCTGTCAGGAGGGGACAAGCTCAGCTGCCATGGACCTTCTCTCTCTGCTGGCAGGAGAGTGTCCAGCAGTGTGACACCGAGGCAGGGACACACGGCACATAACCCACATGAAGGCTGGTGTCGGCTCAGCTCCTCAGTCCACTCAGGAGCCCTGCTGCGTCCCCAGCCCTCACAAACCAAAAAGTCAGCAGATATGTCAAGAATGATAAAACCTAGCCATACACCCTTAGACCTCTGCTTGTTATCAATTATGAGGCTTGCTGGCAGAGCTTACAGGCTTGCTGTGAATGGGAAGGCCACAATCATTTCAAACAATCTGTTCTCCTACAGGACCCTTAACGTCCTAATGCCTCACGCACTTCCATGCATTTACCCTTGCAGCACGCTAATGAGATGGGAACCAAAGGCAGAATTAAGGCAGGAGCTGTGGCTCCCACCCACAGTGCCCAGCAGGCACCGCAGATCTCCTGTGGCTCCCATGTGGGGAGAAGACCCTCCCCTAGACAAACATTCCTGTAGATGGCAGCTAGGGATGGAAAATGATGCATGAAAACTGCCAGGGTCTGATGCCTCCAACCAGACTGTCCAGAGAGATTTCAGTGTCTGAAACTCCCACCCCATAAAGCAGAAGCATGCATAGCTCCCCATAGCTGCACCAGCCCATCAGGAATGAACCCCTCTGAGCAGGGCCACATTGGCTTCTGGACAGAAACCCGGCATAGCCAGGATCGCCAGAGTGAGAGCTGAACTTATTGAAAGGCACATCTTTAAGCCTC
The DNA here is from genome assembly GCF_964199755.1 of Larus michahellis. Classification (NCBI taxonomy): domain Eukaryota; kingdom Metazoa; phylum Chordata; class Aves; order Charadriiformes; family Laridae; genus Larus; species Larus michahellis. Next base: position 53,076,403 of record NC_133899.1, on the reverse strand, counting down.
GCAGCTAAGAACTAGGCAACCTGCTTCTTGTCTGGAGCCCAGAAGGAGCGCTGAAAGCTGGGCCCGAGGCTTGGAGAACGTGCTATGGTTTTGAACCACTTGCAAATGCATCTCTACTACTGTACTGCTCTTCAAACACCAGTAATGTGTGGGCAAGGAAGAGTCAAGCTTTGCCTTGTGTTTGACTTGATTTTCAAGAGCTCGTAAGACACGACTACACCCAAAGATAGAAAGAAGTAATTTTTTTTGTTATTTTGTGTTATGAATAAGCACACAATCTGGTGTGCTGGCTGCAAAGGGAAGGCCGTAGTAGATTACACGGTCCTTGCAGGCTGTTGTTGCATTTGGGTTAGGCAACAGGAGAGGAAAGAGGGATAACAAAATCATCACACTTTTTTGTTTTGTTTTGTTTTAAATAAAAATACTCTGGACTTCAGAGAACAAGCTAGGGACGAAGCTTCTAGTAAAGCATGCTTAACAAGAGACTCTGTTCTGCATCTCACACGTAAGTGATTCTCTCATTTGAGTCCTGATCATCTCAGGAGAAGAGCCTGCCAGAAGTACTGAAGGTGACAGATTTGTAGTGTATGTCTTGGATAAAAGCCTATCTTCCGCATAAGGTAGCTAAGAGACGATGCCTAAGCTGAGCCTCGTCTTATTACCCAAAATGAAGACATTTATAGGCAGAAGAGCCCTGTTAGCTATTGTTTTGTGAGAGGGAAGGAAAAATAACCTCTGTGATAGAAGAGGAGGAAATATCAGACAAAAACTAAAGCAGCAACAACAGAAAACCTACTGGCTGAATAAGAAACAGGATTCGGTCTATGCAATATCTGGCTCTCACCATGTCCTCTTATCCCAGCCAGCTCAGCCCTGGGGCTAGGGGTGAGGGGAAGGTTTGCCTTTGTCCTTTTGGGTTTTGTTTTTCAGTCTAGCTACTCAGGTTAAAATGGACACCGTATTTCTAAATTGTCAAAAAGAAAATCATTAGCTTGAAGCCCTAAAGACGACACTGCTGAGGGCTGAAACCATCTCCCATTTTACTGCTAGTGTGCCACATTCTCTTCCTGCCCCACGTTAGGAACCTAGCCCCTGCTTTAATGTCATTTTCTGAAGAAGCTGAACATGAACTCAAGCAACAGACCCTGTATGTTAAGCACATTATGAGGGAAAAAATCCTCACATAAATGTAGTGAAGTTGTGTCCACTCCTACATACACCCAAGGAGCCCACCATGCTCCCTAAGAGTAACTTCTATTTGTTGCAAGGTGGATCTGCAGTCTCTTTTCTCCTAAGCCCTGACACAACTGGCTGAAGGCTGAGTTTATTGCTCTGTCTGGTGTCTTCTCATTTGGCTCTAATCCCCTCCAATATATACGCAATATTTCAAACGCTCTTGCAGAGATGGGGCTCTTCTGAATACCTGACATTTTTATAGTCCTGGCAAGCCATCCATTTCTATTTAATTTAGTTCCTGACACAAATAAATATATGCACTGAGATTTACATATGGGTAGACTGGCCAATATTTTCAGGCTTGCATGCTGAGGGCTGCATCTGTACTGCAATCTCTGCTGTAGCTATAGCTGGTGTCAAGCTACTCATGTTGGCTATCACCAGCTAGGATCGGGGGCTGCTAGCAACAGAGCCGCAGCAGCGCAGAGCTCCTCATGGGCTAAAAGCTACCACCTGCAGATCTGAGTAAAAATCAACTGATTGCATCTCTCCAAGCTACTGCAACTGTTTTACACGGTTCTCCTTCTACAAGCTGCAGTCACAGCACAGACATGTCCAGAATTAAAGGCCTAAAATAGAGGTTTTATCCTTTCTGCACCCCAACCATCCCACAAGATACTGTGTAGATACAGCTCCCCCTTCCTCTTCGCATTTATAGTCTTGTTACCTCTGCTTGAGTGTTTTGGCTGTAGCTCCTCCAGACTGCTCACTAGGGCACACACAACCCCTGCCAGCCCTGGATGGAGGGTCTCCTTGATGTCAGGACCTGGCCGGTGCCCACACCATCGTGGCTGTCTCTTACCACTGCAGCAGGGGCAGGGAGGGCTGGACCAGGCAGCACTTGATCTCTCCCCAGCTGGCACCAGTTAGGGCAGCCCCTGCCTGCTCCCACCTGAACTAAGGGGTGAAAATCAGGCTTCAGAGAAGAGGTGGGAGGGTCTGCTCAACCTCTGCTCACCCCATGGGGCTCTACTTGAACTCTTAGCCAATGCTTTCTCGGTTGGTATTTGCGTTTCCTAGCCAGATATAAAAATGTTTCTTCACGGATCTCTGTCGTGGTCCCAAGGGCAGAGCTCCACGGCTACAGGTGGGACTTGACTTTCCTTGCTAGCAGTGCTGCAATGGAAAGGGACAAGAGCAAATGGAGAAAGCAGGTTTGGGAGGCTCATGGCTATGTGGAAGACGAGTACATAAGTGATTTCCTAGGAAAAGCGCTAGACTGGCTTTGAGAAAAACAAGGAAATAAGAGCTCAAAGCTGTGAAAGCAGAGGCCTGATCAGCACACTGCCACCTTCACCTGTCCTGTGCCCCATCAGCCAAGCCCAGGGCTCTAGATGCAATCCTGAAACCCTACCAGTGCGACTTGGATCTGCTCTTCTCCCATGGTTCCTGGGGACCACCTTCCAGGTAGCAGCTTTGCGTGGGACGCTGGGTGCTGGTGTGTCTGGGTACCAGTAACCATTTCTCTTCACTTTGTGAGCTTTACTGGGGACCACAGCATAGTGGAGGGTGACCAACTGATGAATACTCATTTCTAATTCGCACACTGAATGTTTTTACCGTGGTGTGGGTAAATTTACTGAATGAGACTGAAACTGCACCTGAAGGGAGGGTGCAAAGGGGATGGAGCCAGGCTCTTTTCAGTGGTGCCCAGTGACAGGACAAGAGGCAACGGGCACACACTGAAACACAAGGTTCCCTCTGAACACTTTTTTTACTGTGAGCATTACTGAGCACTGGCACAGGTTCCCCAGAAAGGCTGTGGATTGTCTCCATCCTTGGAGACAATCAAAAGCCATCTGCACAAGTTCCTGGGCAACTGGCTCTAGGTGGCCCTGCTTGAGCAGGGGGATCGGACCAGGTGACTTCAAGAGATCCCTTCTGGCCTCAGCCACTCTGTGATTCTGTGAAACCTGTCAATAAGCGGGACATTAAGATGTCAAGATTCCTCCCTCCAAAGGCATAACTATTCCCCAAAGAGCACAACAGACCAGAAATGGCCCAGCAATAGTGGCATATGCTGGGAATACCATTAAGAAAACTATTATAAGCAGAGTATGTGCAAGCTGACACTGTGTCTGGGACTCGTGCAATGGCCTGTAAGAGTTGAGCTGATGATAGCAATAATGTCCCTGGCTGTGAGCTCGGTTGCACTGGCCTGCATGTATTTAATCAACACATGGGTACCTACCTCCTTCCATCCTGAAAATGCTTGCTATCCCACGGAATAAACACAGAGAACGGTCCCCTCCCGCTCCCCTGATTCAATGACACGTCCACAGGGGAAAGAGGATTGGTGACCCCTGTTCTGACACGGATTAAACCACTGGCTGGACTTCCACGAGCAGATTAAGGGAAATGACTGCCTATCCCTCTGTTCTGAAAGGAAAATACAGCCTGCTCATTATGAGGGTTGAAAATTGTTGAGAGAAAAGCCAAACCTTGCACTCCTGGGATTTTGAACTAGAACGGCCAACGCAGAGTGGTAAAAGGATGCTAAATATTTCAGTGATTGAAAGAACATGAAGGCAAAGTTATTAAAAATCCATATGGCAGACAGTGGCTCTTAGACCACGGTCTGTGGGGCACCAGTGGCCTGCAGAGTGTTCGTATGTGGTCGCCAGACCAGCTGCTGTCGCAGTGGCAAAGCATCTGTCACTTTTTAAATGGTGACCTGCCCTGCTCTTTCTACTCCCGTCCAAGAGTCACAGAGTTTCCCCGAGACTATTTTTGACCAGCTGGGCTAGAAGAAAGCCTGAGCCTGTCTGTCTGCACCAGGCTCTCCTGCAGCTCCTTTTGATGGCTGATTTGAAACGCATAAAGGGAGCCACAAAAAATGCCAGGCAGAGGAATACAAACCATGCAAGGACCACTGCAACTCATCTATCAAAGGGTTTGTAAAGAAAGTAAGCAAACAGCGTAAGTGTCACGTTGGGCACGGTGTCCTAACCAGGCAGCTGTGCCCACTACACTGAAAACACTTTCACCTCATACTCTTCCCATAATGTTTGCTAGTATTTTCTTTTAAAGTACTTAGCCCTGGCATTGTATTTACCTCGGGGAAGGAATGGGGTCAAGAACTGAGGGTCTGGAAGAGGAAGATGATTGGGAAGTTAAAATTGTCAAGAGGATCAGCTCAAGGAAATCCCCAGTTGCCATCCTGGTGGAATTCCCAAACCTCCTTAATTTTCAGCTCACTTTGAAGAGCTCCCTTACACGGTTACCCTGAATAGATGCATCTCTGATAGAAAAACCTGACCTGAAATCTTGTAAGAACAAGATCTCTTATGTTTCTTTAACTTCAGGGCCAGAAAATTCACATGAGCAGCCTTCATCTATTCAGGGTCTGCAGTCTGCGAGTGCCTTCTAGCCCTTCATTAGCAACGTGACTAACACTTGTCACGTGTGCTTTGTTATCACTCCCATCCTCCCCGCGGGCTCTGGATGCAGAGGGGCTCTGGATGCAGCTCTGTGTTTTGTCTTGGTAGGGTTTAGTGGTTTCCTTTTTCCATGGTATTTGCTGCTGCATGGTCCCGTTGGCTGCAGCGAGCTGCTGGAAGGTACCCTGCATTTAGAGAGGGAGGGGGCAATGTCTGGGGAGGTCCCTTGGTCCTGCGGGAAGTCACTCCACTGCCTGGCATGGGCTGCACCTGGCAGAGCAAATGTCACAGCACCCTGGCATTTACAGTTCAAGCCTGGGGACAATTAACCGCAAGCATCACAGCAACACGTTACTGATCCTGAGCAGGGGGTTAGAGTAGGAGATGTGTACTGCTGGAAGAGAGGACACCTATACCTAACAAACCAGAGGATGTTCCAGGACGCTGTGCCAAACACCTCACGTCTCTCAGCACAACTGGCTAATCTCACCTGGTGTATCAAAACAGGCCAGCTCAACACTAATTAATTCTTGAATCTCCTTCCTGATACATGTAGTTTTAAATCAGGCATCCGAATGAAGTCAGGGCTGTTAAGAGGGAAACCTATCTGCGGGTAGCACGTAAAGGGTTTTGTTTCTTTCTTCTCTGCATGGGCAAACGACATCGTGAAAATCCCAGCTACTTTGATTTGGTGACCGGAGGCACTGGGTGACCTTATCTCTCAACCAATCTTTGCAGTGGCTCTGTCGTCTCCCTCCCACTCCGTGCAGCAGCGCCGCTGGCATGCACAGCGAGGCAGCAGCCCCGCAACTCCCCTATCATGGGAAGGCTCCCGCTCCCACCGCCTCGCTGCTCGCAGCTTCACAACTAAGATGGGGCACCCCAGCTTTGGCTAAAAAGCACCTTACGAGGAGGCGGGTCCTCTAATGTGGCCAAAAACACCAGTCAAAATTGCTCAGTCTGGGCCAGGGGATACAGAGAGTGCTGGCCCTGACCGCAGGCAGCTCGCAGGAGCCTGTGGACAACCGGCATGCTCGCTGCAGGCTCCAGTTGCCAGAGAGATGAGCCACCTTCCCTCTTGCTCGCAGGGCCTGCAGGGCTCTCCAGGCAATGGTGAGACAGTCACGCAATATTTCGGAGAAGTTGAAATCGGTCAGTGAATGAATGGTGGTTTTTGAGTTTCTCAGCCAATGCTCCTGGGAGTAAAGTGTTATTATAGCAAGAAAAAAAATACTCTCTGAACTCTTGTTACTACCATCTGAACTGAAGCCCACTCCTGAGATTTCAAAGGCGTTTCTTTAGCTTTTTAACTTTTCACTGCTCTTTGCATTTCCACGCCTGGATAGTGAAAAGGCTAAGTAGACTAATGCTGTTTTCACAGTGTGCATATCATTTTCGGCATCATAATGGCAACGCCAGGCCTCTTGAAGTGAAGTTCCAGCCTCAGCCTTTCTGAAGAGGTCTGAACTCATTTAAACATTCCAATTCTGGCTACACATTTAATCAAATCCTTTGAGATCACCTTTGGGGCTCGCTGCCTTTGTTCTGCAGCCAGGAGCACGTCCCACGCCTTTATGCTGCTCTGACTTCAGCCACAGCCAGTGACTCTTTTCAGACCGAGCAGCACTACCCAGTAAGGACCAAACCCAAGGCTTCTGTACTCGCTTTGTATGGTACCAGCTAGTCCTGCAATAATGAGGCCTCCACTGCATTTCCATCACAGCTGAGCCCCTGTGCATGACCGGTCCTCTAACGAGGCTGTTTCTGAGAGAAGGTGGGCCGAACGCTGCCCCATCAGCGATGGTGGTGGGGTGGCTTTTTGCTTACCTCTCTCGATGTCCCCTCTGAGGTCTGGATGCCTCTAAAAGGAGCTAACCTCCCTGATGGACTTCTGCGGTTTCACCTCCTTTCCAGGCTGGCAGGTGTCTTACACTGTCCATTCACCTTCTCACCAACAGAGGCGTCACTAGGAAAGCACATTCCTTTGTACTTTCCAAAGGAAGTGTTGAGAGTCTCATAACATTGACTCAAGGAACTATTCACCACGGAATTACACGTACCACTTCTAAGTAGTTTGTACTCGTCCTTACTGACTTTGTCCACACAAGAAACTGTAGTGGTTTAACTAAAATGGGGTTAAAATCTGACAGCCTTAAATCGGTGCAAACCACAGCAGAGACACTAAGTAGATATTTGGCTTACATATATGTTTAAAGAAACAATATAATTAGTTAAAATTTTGTTCCTTAGTGTGCAAACGAGCTACAAGGCTAATCTAGTATTGACATCCAGGTTTGCAAAAAGCAATAGCCGGTTTAAGGATTATCTGTGCTGGATCTGACTGTTGATCACCCTTTTAAACAGCAGCATATTATGATCATTACTATCAGAAATGGCTATATAAACTGTAAAAATATTAATATATTCACATCAGTCTTCAAAGATCCAGCTTACACTTTTGAAATTCATATTGGCCTCAGAATTCGACTCCATATATCCATCCTCTGCTGTAAATTCACTCCTGAAATCAGATCTGTCAGTGGCACAGAGTTTAATGTGATCTTGTGACTCTCTCCAGTATTTGCTACTATGCTAACACATTACATTCTGGACAACATATTAAGCTGTGATATAACATCAGGGTCACACAGAGATGAGTAAGAAGCAATATGAGAGTCCATGAGTACCCTGGTCCTTCGCTGCTGCCCGTGCTTTGAGTTATTCATATTCTGCAAGGGTGGAAAGATGATACAGTTTTCTGCTTAGAAGCTTGAAGCTTGAACCGTGGTGCAATAATCAGACGCCAAAGGTTAATTTTAGTCCAGCACAGAGGTGACTGCTGAGAAATCACTCAGAAAACACCGACTCAGAGGGTTGGGGTGGAAAAGAGAGAGAGGGGCACCTGGTGTTCAAGTACAAGCACCCCAGTGGGCTGCATGTATGAACCTTTGGCAGCTCATAAAAGGCAGTCATCTACACGTACGCCTACTCATCCCTGTGGTGCAGACTTCCAGATAAGAGGTAATGCTTCTTTATAGTACAAATGATAGGTGTGGAGATACACACAGCAATGCATGCTAACAGAGTGTACCAACATTGATACCTACACACTTAAACATCATCCTCACCAGGAGGCACGGGATCTCCTGCCTGCCCACACTGTTTCCTCCAGGAGAAGATGTGCTGGTGTGCCAAGCTGCAGAGCCTTTGGCAGCAGCATCACCCACTGACGGGGGAAGGAAGGGGACCAGCCTGAGGTGGCAGGTGAACATTAGGCAGAATATCTTCTTTCCTCCTTGTTCCTGCCCAGGTGAAGAGGAAAGGAAGGGAGGAGGAGGCAGAAGGACCCTGGATCCATAAAACCAGGTTGTCTCCACAGGTTTGACCTTGGACAGGGTGGTGGGAAACTTGCATATTCAGAAAACCATCCATCAGTCTGAGGATTGAAACCAACAGCAGGAGAGAAGAGTGAAGCCATCTATGAGGTCTTTATGGTATAGACCCATCCATTCTGCAGTTACACTCGGATGGAAGGGCTGAAAGACAACACCTTGGTACCACCATACAGATGGGGCTCCACTGCTGCTCCACCCTTCTCAGTGCAAAGGAGAGGGACAGAAAAATATCTCGCAAGGGGAACAGCATTCAGTTCCCACAAACAAACAAGAAAGAAAGAGAAGACGAAGCTTTGTTCCCAGTATCTACATCAGACAAGCATTTGGGCAAGGCTGGGTTATTAATAACTCCAAGAAAGGGCTCTCAACAATTTTCATCTGGGATACCTGCGCAGGAACAGACAGCATTCATGCAGATTCTTCCTCCCTCCTATCGTCATTTATTTAGGACTCCTCTTTGAACAACCTATCCTTAGTAACCCAGAGAGCAGAGCGCTCACAGAGATGCACCATGGTGCATTTCCCAGATGCAGAGCCAAACCTACTAGAAACTCAAAGAGACTGCAGATCTCACGTTTTGATTCCCTATTTCAGAGCAAGGATGCTCAGATCTGAACCTAGAGTGGCCAGAAATGTAGGACTGTTGATCTCTGCATTGCTCTTGTTGGACCAGCATGTGACAGTATTGGGTCACTGAAGAGCGACACAGCCCTGGCTTGCATGGCACTGAACACAGCAACTGCTGGAGGTCTGGGCCAGGCACTGAGGGACAAACCTGAGAGCACTCTTTGGAGTATTTGGCACCTGGAAGACTGAGAAAAAAAGATCCCTTAACAAGCTTCTTGCTGGCTTCTCCCTCCTGGACATTTTTGGCTCTCATGAATGTAAAATAAGCCTTTTCTATAAAGATGCAGATGACGTGGCTGGCAAAATCCTTCCTTGAACATGGTCAGGGAAAACTAAGGAAAGAAAAGCCGTTTCCAAGGGCTGCTTTGGTCCTCTTCACATTGCCCACAACTTGAGGCCCAGAGTGAGCTGCCACACCTCTCCGTGGTCCAGGCCAGCTGGCTGATGAGACCTGCCATGAGGGAGCAAGCTAGAAGCAGCCTCAACAGAGCCTCCCCTAAACAGGTCTCCCCCAGAGCCTCAGCAGCACATCCCCCCCCATCAAAGAACTGCTTTTCAGCTGAGGCTCTTGGCCCTGGTCCCTGCCTGAGCTACACTGCAGGCATGCGTGCGGCTGCACGTACCCCACTGACACAGACTGGACCCTGACCCGCCTCCCATCCCTGTCGTATCTCCACCGACCTCTCCTCCCGCACATCACAGCTTTCCCACCACTGAGCAGCGCTCAACCTGAACTGATGTTCACCACTGACACGACACACTACCGAGCCCTCCGGCTCCAGGCACAGGCAGGCATCTTGTGCTGCCTTCTGGGCATCAGAAAGCAGGACGCTAAACACATATGGACACACATGCTTTCTGCTGCATCCTCCCACATGCCCTGCCAGATGACCACCTGCAGCGGTAAGCTAGTCCTCGTGACTTAGACTTGATATTACTCATCCCTGGTTTCCAAGGGTGATGTCCAGACTGGGAGCAGGCGAGTCCTAGAGGTCAGTAAGGCATCCCAAGGTGCCTTCAGGAAAACAGGACATTTATAAAAGGTAATTGTATGGAATATCAGCTGTGTTGCACATCATCGTGCTAGCTGCTGCTTGCTCACACCCAGGTAAACAAAGAAGCCAAGAGTGCGCAGCCATTTTGTTTTATTAATTAAAGTGACTGGCATTTATACAGCACCAAAGCACTTTGCAAATCTTAATTAAGCTTCGCAGCAGCCCTGCGAGGTGAAACGTGTTCCCATTTACAAACAGCAAAAAATGAGACACGGTGAAGTAAGCGACCTGCCAGTGTGCTCAGAAGCTCAGGGGAAAAAAAAATTGGGAAAGAATCCAAGATCCTGCCACCTTCCCACCCCTTTCCCTAGCCGCTGCTCCCCACTCCGTGCTGCCCCACAGCTTTAACCCTGACCGAACATGACGGGGACCTCTGGCCCAAGCAGCCACATGCAGGTGGGAGTAACAGCAGCACAAAAAGCTGAAATGTTCTCCCATGTCTAAGAAATGCCGCAGGGACCTATAAAAATTTTATTATTTTTCATATATTGAAACAGGTAGAGAATCTACAGCCAAGGCTTCAATACGCCTCCGAAGTTCATTTCACACCGCCCAGGGCCACTGATTTTTATTGCGCTTACGCTGGAGAAGACTAATACTGGGTGTCTGGGCACAGAGTTATTCCTGCTGAGAAACATCCCCAGCAGCCAGGGGAGAAGCCGGGAGACCCTGTCATACCCAGCCTGCCTGCCCTGACCCTGGGGGGAACCCCCACGCGTGCTCCCCCTGGTCGCACCAGTGCTGGGGCAGCACCAGTCCTGGGGGCTGCCTGCAGTGGTCCTGCCCAGGCGCCACAGCCACCTTCAGCCATTGGCATCAGGCCACAGATGGCAAGGGGGTGGCCAAGATGCAGAGGGGTAGAGGGGAAAGGCGGAAGCCCACCACTTGAAACAGCATCACAGGGGTGGGGCGGGAGTCTCCTTGGTTTGGGGGGAGGAGGAGGATCAGGGATCTGTTCCCATCTCCCTTCGGGTGGGAACACGTGCTGCAGGAGCGGCACTCTGGAAGCAAACGCCTGCCTGAGGGAAACAAGCCTGACAGATATTTTGCACAAATAATTGAATTATTTTTAGATGCTCAACACACCCACTTGCAAGACAGCTAGCCACGCAGAGAGGAACAGATCTCGCAGACCTTTACTAATCCACTGAAACAGCTAATCTCCTTAACCCTTGCAGCTCATGAATAATGGAAGACACATGATTTCCAAAGGCATTGTGCCTCGTTACTTCTTATTTCTAGCCCAGACACCATGCCCATAGGAAGGAAGCCTGCAGCAGGGCCTTTTTTGTGTGTCTGTTTTTTTATTTTATTGAAGGGAAAGGTAGGTCCAGATAGGATGCCAGCAGAGAGGGACCAGGACCAACCATGTGGGGAAATGCTCCTACAGCAGAGAGACCTTTCCTTTCCTTCCCTCCCTCCTTTTCTGCTTCTTGCAGCTTGACATATACACAGGCATGATTCATCCCTGCCAAAGTGAAACAGGGTCATCAGCAGCCATCCCAAAAGCATGATAGCTGGGTTGAGGGAGGAGAAGGTTATTGTCCAAGCATCTCTAAGAGCCCCAAGTTTAAAAGCCACAGGCTTGGTTTCGCTGAGCAGTGAAACCCCTGCAGTCACCTTCTGTTTTTCTTCGACTTTCCGTCACTTTCACTAAAACAGTCTGAAGCACCTTATTCTGAAAGACAGTTCTGTCTCAGTGCTCTGCGTATACCGTTTATGTTCAGTTCTGTCCTCACCCTTCCCAAGATCGAGGGTAGGATCCTTCACAAGAGCAAGCGGTAAGGTCTGATTCCCAAAGGCTGTATTGGCACCTTTTTGTCTACAATGCATGCTTTAAACAGCAGGTCTGTAAAATCTTACCAGTTGAAGTAAACTTGTGAGATAAACAGCATATGGAAAAAAGATCCCTAAATACATGCATATATACACTCACACGAAGCTCATGGGAGATGGAGACTGGATCTTGGACTTTCTTTTCTCCACGTAGCCAGGACACAAAGATAGTATCCTGATATTTCATTGCTGCTGAGGAAGTATCAAGTTTGGTTGTATTTCAGCCAGCTCTATCAGCAAATCTGCAAAATTCCTGGAATTGGGGCAAAAAGGATCACACAACATATTCACAGTGGCAAACATATGCTGCCGCATCCAGAAGAGATGTGGGAAATGCCCAGCCATGGATGTTGGTATGGCTGTACCAGTTCTGCTGCTAAATGCTTTGGAAAAACCTCTCAGACGCTGCAAAACAGAGTTGTGCTTTTCTGAAGCCCTCGTTGCATAATACTTCCACATAATCACATACCTGGGTGAATTTCTAGCACAGTTAGGGTGTAGAGGCAAGGGGAGGAATATTTCTACGTCTCATTAAATTTGCATAATGGATCCGCAAAGGGCTATGACTTATTTTAACAGTATGACCCGACCTGAGCATACCCCTGCTCTGCTGCTGGGAGAACCTGCGCTGAGTTCGACCAACCCAGCCCTGCAGTGGCCCAGCAAAACTATTAATGAGCCCTGCCAGTGCACACCAGCGCAGAGGCGGCCTGACCTTTCCCAACATCTGGCCACAGCACCGCAATCTTGCTTTATCAGCAAACATCCTCTGAAAGGTCTCAAAGTTATACGAGTCCAAGCTCAGGCCAAGGTGCACTGAAGCCAATGCCAAAGTTAGCCCTGACTTCTGCAGAGACAGCATAAGTCCCACAATTGGCAGTGGGTCTGCAACAACAAATCTAATTTATAGATTCCTTTTCCAAATTCAGCAATATTTTCAATATAATTATAGAAATATGAGGCTTAGCGTTCAGGTCTTAGAAGATCTTTAGGCATCCTAGCATCTGCGTATGTCTACTGTTACCCCTGCTGCTGTGGTAAGTGTTCTTTATGGAGAGCCTGTTTGCCAAGAAGTGGTTTTACCTACTCTGGAAACCTGGACCTGAAGAAAACCCTCTGAGATGCTGTACCAACAAATTAAACTGTTCCCTTTGGAATGATTACAGCGGTTTTTTTCCTAACCGCCCCAAAAACCCCAAGCAACCAGCCACCACTACAAGACAGTGGTGGGTTGTTTGTTGCTTTTCCATACTATTCAAAGAATCACTGAAATGGGTGAATAGTCAAATGAACTGCAGATTTTCCACCAGTTTGCAGAAGAGCACAGCAAAGCATCTGCTCTGTCCTTCCCATCTCAGTTTTGTAAGATTAAAGCATATAAGAAGATTTCAGCTCATTAGAAGTGTCACAGTAGTACCTCCCACCAGCAACAAAGTCAAAATTAATGTTAAATTAGCATTAATATTTAAAATAAATTATTCTACTCCATGCTTCTCTGTTTGTAAGGAGATCAGTGTAATCTCTCTGAGGATTTCCAGTCGGCTTCCCTGCCAGGGCATCTGCTAGACGAGAACTGATACTTTCCAGCATTTGATATTGTTCAATACTACAGCATCTGGAACATGGTTGAGATGCATGGTTTCTTCAAAGAAGTCCTTGCCTGAGTGGGGAATGTAGTCGGATTAGAGTTAAAAATTACAGATTTTGGAACGAGGAAAGGTCCTTTTTCCTGCTTGCCCTTTCCAGCAGCCTGCCCTGTCTGGGGGTGTCCCAATGTGAGTCCTGCTCCACAGTCTGGCTGTACACCCTGGCTCCCCACTCGTCTCCCTCATGTTCTGCTGAAGCTGACGCGACAAGCACAAAGTCTCCTCCCCACAGCCCAGCTCCCTGCATGGAGCTGCTCGCCAGGAGCCTGGGCTTCTTCCCATGCCTCCCACCCACCAGGGCACCGCTGACACCTTCTGACCTTGCCCGCAGCCAAACGAAATTGAAATGTAAAAGCTGTGACTCATGGGGAGAGTAAAATGCAAAGCTGCCTGCAGCTCACTGCTTCTCCAGCCTCCATGCATGGCTGGGGTCACTGGGGACCAATGAGCTAGACATTTCCCTGCCAGATCTTGCCTCTTTTATAACCAGGTGTCTCCCTTGTGAGACTGTGATATTTCCCCACTGGAAACATTCTCCCCCTCAGCCAGGGGGAATAGTGCCAGTGCACACCAGCCACTCTAGAAAAGACCCGGGGGATGGCCTGGCAAAGAGACAAATAGTCCTAGGCAAAATCAATTCCTTGGTTGGAAGCCACGCAAACACCCCTTTAGTATATAACTGCTCAGCAGCATCCCTAAAAGCAAACCTCCCCTGCATGCTGCGCCCCCTCAGAGGGCGCCCCAAAGACAGCCTCACATTTCCCCTGCCCTGATCCCGTTAGCACCCTATGGAGTCATGGGATGCTCGGCCTCCTCCCAGGAAGGACCCCCAGCCAGTGCCAACTGAAGAGCCCCTGCCTGGGACAGCTGGACCCTGACATCCCCAGGCACCACAGCATGGAGACAGGCCCAGACCCAGCTGCCCGCTTGGGCATCTGGCACACAGCGACTGCTCTGCAGGGATTAGGTTGCGGCCAGAAACAACGCAATGGCCTTTGACTGGGGGTGTGAGGGACCAGGTGGTTGAGCTGTGCTAAGTGTACTGCTGCACACTGACCTTCTTCCCTGGCCTGGCAGCTCTGTAGTCTGAGTGCCTGGCTCCATGTAGGTGAGACTTGCAGTGGTGCTTGCCCCGGAGGGGAATAAGATAGGGGGATGCAGCAGAGGGATATGGGGACCTGTACAGCCACAAGCAGTGGCAGAATGTCCCCTCCCACTGGTCCAGGCACCAGCATCTGGTAGCCACCACCACTGCACAGGAGGCAACTGAGGAGGAGATGTGCAGCTGCCAACAGAACACCATGCCAACCTGCATCAACCACCATCCTGAATGGCGGTGGGAGCAGGACATAAGCCCCCTGCAGCACTCCAGAGAGACCTCCTCCCACTTACAACCTTTCTCCCAGGCTGGTGTATGAGCTCAGGTGTCCAGAGAGGAAGGTGCAAGGCCCAGGGTATCACCACACATTGCAGCGGTATTAATCAAACCCTTCTCACAATAGTACTGGAAATGCAAAGCCTCTTCCCCTGGTACGCAGCACTGCCAGTGAGCTGCCTGCTGTCTTCACATCCCAGATGTGCCCCATGAAAAACCCCAACACATCAAGTCAGCAGGATTAAACAGCACCAGGACATCAAAGGGTTAAAGCCAGAGAGGCTATTGCAAAGGAGATATGAGATGAGACAGAGCTCAGCCTTAATACATTGGAGAGTAAAACCTCAGGGAGGCTGAAATTCCTAATAGGATCAACCTACGGGATCCACTTTCATCCAGATGTCAGTGCCCACGTATCAGCTAGCAAAGGGGCCAGGTGCCCTCCCTGCACCAGGCTGGCTGATGTCCCTGGCAGTCCTGGGGAGCCCACAGCTTCACGTCTCCTCGACCAGCTCTTTCTCAGGAGGACCCAGGTAGCTGCTCCCAGATTGCCGGCTTTCCCTGCTCAGCAGGCTGGCTGCAGGCCCAGACCTCATCTTCACACTGCCCAGCATACCGGCTGGCCCTTGTATGGGGCACAGGTGAAATTTCATTCATTGCGATGGCTGTTCAACAAGATACAACAAAGAAGCTCCACTCGCACTTCTTTGGCTCCCTCCTCATATTCAGCCTTATTTTATTCCGCGGAAATAAGCCTGCAGGGGTCATTTCATTTATGCTGCTCAGCACTACCAACTCCAATAATGTGATTCTTCATTTGCATCACCAAGGGATGTAAATTTGCCCCAAAGAGCCCATGATCCACCCACAAAACTCTCCCCTGAGCCAGCCAGAAGAGGAGCAGAGGAAAGAAGATAATGGCTGGGACAATCTAGAATAACAGGGAAAAAAATCCAGGAGGAAGAGAACTGTGAAGAAAGGGAGCAGGAATAATCTGCAGTGCTACCTTACAGATTCTTCAAGTAAAGCTGAAAAATGCCGTATTTCAAAAATCCCCCCTGACCTGGGCACACCTCTAGCCACTGCATTTTGCTCCCAGACCCCTGCTGCATTCACAATGAAACGCGAGCAAAAGCGTGGAGAAGTGGCCTGTGGAGCTGGGATGCTGGAGTGTCACAGCTCATCACAGGGAGGAGGGAAAAAACACCCCAGAGCTCTGACAGCTCAGCTCTGCATGTCACATCAGTGTCCATTGAGGAAAGCAGGCACAGGAGATGTCTTGGTACAAAAAACACTCTACACGAAAAAAGCAATGTCTGTGGGAGGGGGAGGGAGCTCTAGGGCCAGTGGAGATATTTCACAGAGGAATGAAAGGTTCAGTTTCAAGCTACCTAGAAGATCAGAGTTAAAAAGACCACGTCTGGCTGTACAGCTTCCTACCAAGGACTGAAATTCCTTTTCCGTCACATTTTCCACAGCGTTGGTGGCCAAAGTATCACACATGATATTTGTGTCGTGGTTAACACCCTTCCAGGAGGTGAGGAAGCACTCAGGTTTAGTGCAGCAGGGTCGGGGCAGTGTGTACATCTGAACAGTGACACTAAATTTTTGTGAGCCAAGTCTGACTTCCTGAGGGAGAAAAGGGCACCTTGTGGGCTCAGGTCCACACAGAGCTTGCTCCGGGCTAGGAGCCACTGACATAGTGAGTGGCATCAGCATCCCTCTTTTGCACAAAACAGCTGAAAGTGGATGCCCCCAAAACTCAGCAATGCATGGTGCATGCAGAACCTGATGAGAGAACAAAGGCAGAATATCTGGGACTATTCCTCACCATTTGGTCCCCCTCACTATTTGGGGACCAAATAGTTACAGGTCTGTTACAACGTCTCGCCTCTCACCTGCAGCTCCTGATCTGACTGGTGCCATCACAACCGCCATACAGCATTGTCTCCTTTGAACTTCAGGCATTCACCACATAAGAGCTCACCACGAGAACTTTTGATGATGATGATGAAAATGAACATTTTCAGAACAGTTTCCAGGGCCCGAGTAGTTCAGAGGGTTGCCAGCACATCTGGGGGACTTTCATCTTGAAGCTGCTGGTTCCTGCACAGCCTCACTAGGAAGGCAGACTGATAGCTGATGGCCACCTTGGGGTCCATCTCACATATGATAAATGTCTATGACATGCCAGAAAAAAGGAGCAAGCTTCAAAGAGGCAACAGACATGCTGAGGTTACATGCAGTTAAAAATAACTAATGCTAGAAATGCTGTGTAAAGCAAACATTACACCCATAATCTCCAAAAGTAACATTTTAGAAGATACTTGTGGAAGCAGTCCTGTGCACTTCCCTATGTCTCAAAGGGGCAGAAACAATTTTGAGATCTCTGCCTGATATTTGCTGTCGAGGTAATGTCTCCTAGAAGTGCCTCCTGAGATCTTCAAAAAGGCAGAGAGTGAAGGCGTCCCAGGCAATCACTCTACCTCTTCATCTGCAGTTGTCACCACCAGCTGTGCCTGCTTTACCGAGAGGAAAAGCCAGCTGGAATTCCTTACTTCCCAGAACGCGCTAGACATGCCCTGTCCTTACCCTGCCTCCCACAACGGAATAGCAGACACAGTCTGCCACATTGAGCAGGTGACCTGTTTGATCCAGCCCAACATCCTGGCAGTGCCCAACTCCAGCTGGTTTGGGCACGGTGCCTGCAACACACCCACCTGTGTTAGAGGTCTCTGAACAGTCTTTGCTTTCTCCTGGCACTGGCTGGTGTTCAGCTCCTATTTTGAAGCTTGAGGACTCCTGTCCATCCTAATTTGTACAACTGCTGATGCTATTCTTATTCAGAGGAATGTCTAATTCATAGAAACTTTGTTCACAAATGGGACCAAAAGGCCTTGTGCACTGGAGGAGAAGCTCCTACCAAATACAGGGTCACAGCAGAGCTCACCTTCCCTTCCCGCTGCAGCCCCACCAGTTATGGCTTTGCTACCCTGATGCCATTATCTGCCAGACCATATCCACTTATTCCCTCCCCCTCAATCCTTTTTCACTAGTACTTTTCCTCGGGCTGTCTCCAGGCAGATACACAGACCAACCTAACTAATCTTTGAGAAAGAAAATCTCTTCTCCTCAATTCCTCTCCTAAAAGCCCAATCCTCTCTCTAGTCTCTCCCCAACTGTTTCAGTATCTCTCCAACTGTTTGATTATTGATGTTGCACAGTAGTGAAGCCAGATTTGCCACCTAAAGACTCCTCCAAGAAATAGCCAGCCCCACCACCTTGCTCAGGTGACCGCAGGAGAAAACAAGAAACTCTTGCTCCTTTCCTTCTAGGATCTCTGGGGAGTTGTTCACACATCCTTTGCTTACCCCAGCAGTGACTCTCGGCAGCTCAAGGGATTTTCAGAACAGATTAGTCATACCCAGTGCCTCAGGTACTCTGCATGCAGCTTTTTGGGGAAGGAGGATGTGGTTAAGGAATGGCATCCCCATCTGAGTTCCCAGAAGACCTACTCAGCTAAGTCCAGGCTACGTCAGCAGCACAGCTAAACCAGAGGTGGCAACTGAGCCACCTCCTCCAAGCTACTTACAAAACTTTCATGGACGCAGACAAGCAAGGATGAGACAGAGAGTGAGAGGAAAAGTGGGAGGAGGGAACAGGGAGGGCTGAGACCCAGGAGAACTTAGCGGGTTGCCTTGTGCTGTTCCCTGAAGGGAGTATCACATTTGTCTGGGCTTAAATTATGCTGGGAGACAAGACAGAGAAAAAGAGAAGACAGGTGACACTGGCCTGGCCTTACAGGCTCCTCTCTCTACGGAGCTAGCATGGGGACAAACTCCTGGATTCCATGAGCTGTTGACTCAGTCATGAGTCCATCACATATGGATGGAGGAGATCCCACAGCAAGGCAAGGCACTATGAGGGGATGCACCCTGCCAACCCCTGTGAGCATGGGTGTGTGACATACCAGTGTCAGCCCTGTGTGGGGAGCCAGCAACAGCTTTGCAAACACACAGGGCACCAGAGCGTCTCCTGTCACCCCTGCCATTTGCAGATGGAGAGAAGCACGTTGTGAACATGCAAGTCCCAGCCCAGAGGTTTCCTGGGTCTGTAAGGCGACTGAGTGCCAAGACAGCATGTGTGACAGCAGTGGAGAGCATGTCCTGTTGATAATCTCCCCCTTGTCCTCCATCCAGGGAAAAAAACATACCTCCCTCCTTACTCCATCTTCAAACCAAGGCTCGGTAGGAATACAACATCCTCTCAAACACACCAGGAGGTTTCCTAATAAGCCAAATAGAATTAGCATGTCTGCTCCAGACCAGTAGTATATTTCAAAATATTATCTGGGTATGGAAAAAGCTATTTTTAGCATGTTACAGGCTTCACAGCTCTTCAGTAAGTTTAGAGATCTTGACAGGCATTAGGGAAGTCCTTCCTCCTGACAGAGGGATGACAAACACAACTCAGATGCAAGAGGAGGTTAGGGGTCATTTGCAGCAGCTGATTAAATCTGAATTTAGGTATATCAGGACAGAGGGATCTCCAACAGCTTCATAACAGAGTGCGTATTATAAAGTAAGATAAACAGTCACCTTCTCATAGGCAGGGTGTGAAGTGAACAGTCCTTGGGCTTAAAGATTTGTGCTCAGCACCCAGTGCACCCTGGCAGATGCAGGAAAGCAGATGTCCTGGAAAACACAGAACGAGGCCAGAAGAGAGGACCAGGAGGACTTACAGTGGCTTAAAGCTTATAGGAAGGAATAGGAGCAGGAAGAGCAGCCACTGCAGGTATACATACCCTCAGCCTCATCAAACAGGGAAAGTTTTGCAGAACACAGTACTAATTACAAAGACAGATGAGACCCACTTTTAAATGGCTAGGAAAGGAGGCAGAAATAAGGGCTGGAAAGAATGACCTACCAGCATTGACTGGCAGGACCTAGAGAAGGTGGCAGAGACAGTCATGAACCAGCGGTTCTGGGATCAAACCCATCTCTCCATGCTACCCAGAACTGGAAAGGCCTCAGCTGGAGTTCAGGGTCCAGTTCAGGGTGCTGCACCTCAAGAGATACATGGACCAAACGGAAGAAGTTCACAGGGGAGCAAAGACAACAACTGGAGGTTGAGCAGGGTTGGTTTGTTTGAAGAAAAGTTAAAAGGAACTGGGATTACCCTACAGAAGAGGGGAATACGGGAGGGGGAGTGCAACTTTCAGGCATAGCATTCAAGGATCTAACAGGCTTATTTAGGAAGAACCAAGGGAAGAAAGGATTTGGGGAAAAAATGTATTTTGCATGTCACCAATGATCAGAATAAACAATATGAGGCTGGAGTTGGAGCAAGATCAACTTAGCTTAAAAATTAGAAATGTTTTTCTGATGGATTAGGATACTGAAGACTTACAAGAGATTGCCTAGGGAGAACGTAGATGCCACTGCACCAAAGATCTTCAAGAACAGGCTGGAAAAACATCTGTCTGAAATGACATAGGTGCAAGTGTATCTGCCTTAAGCTGAGATGATGTCGCATGGTGCATCTTTTAGATGGCCATGTTATGCCCATGATTCTCAGATGAGCAAGCAGCAATCACTGTGCTTAGCTTGGGACAGTGAAAGACGTATATGCCTCCCTTCAGGTGGATCACCTCTTGAACTCTGTAGACTGTTGGCCTCCACAAACCGAGCTTTTTCCTCCATGGGTAATTCACCAAGAGCCGTCTCCTTGCGTGCCTGCCCTTCCCTGTAAGACAGGATACTCCATTGACTACGGTTGTTGGGAGGCAGGCTGGCACCAGGGAGATGAGAAATCCCTTCCAAGTTAAAGCAGGCACTAATGGTGACTGTTGATGGTAAACTACAACAGCAGAGTAGTGGCGTTCTCTATAAATACCAGAGGCAACAGAGGATGAGAAACAAGGCTAATTTGAGAGCTGGTTAGTTTGGGGAAGAAAAAGCCCTTTGCTTACCTGGCTTGGCCTGAAAAAGCCAGAGCACTACACTAAGTGCACTGTGGTAGAGATGCTGTCAATCACCTCCCCTACCAAGACATTTGGCCCCACTGTTCAGGTGAGAAAGGCCATGAATTAAGGATGTGAGAACTGGTTTCACAGAGCTGAGATCCATGTTCATTTTTGTAGCATCTCCAGTTTTAGAACATCATTAAGAATCTGACAGTTTTTACATTTCTCCCCTATTTCTTTTCATTTTCTCTTGCCAACAAACTGCCAGATCCTGGCCAGGAATGCAGTCAGTGTGCTGAAATCTAATTTGAAAAGATATTCTTTGCTTCTAGCTGAATTACTATAAGTATCCAAATTTCACAAGAGAGATAGCAATGTCCCTTCTAGGTGCGGAGCCCGCATACAGGCTTCATAGTCCAGCATTTATCTGTGGGGCAAAACAAATGAGAGGAGGGTGGGGAGGGGACACAGACCTCTGTGTGGGTCTCTCCTGTCCACGGATGGGGGGGTCTGCAAGAATGCTTTGTTATGGGTGCGGAGCCAGGTTGGTAACTAAGGTGGTAATTAAGGGGAATTAAAGCCCAAAGGATGAAATATAAGCTACATCAATACCTTTCACGCCACAAGTTATAAAAGCTGGGCTTTTTAGTTTAAGTGCTAGAGAGTCTCTTTGCTAGAGTAACATTTTGCCTCTACGGCTCATTTAAATGACAGCGGAGGAAGAAGTGACTGTCATTGCTAGGGGGGGCACAACCACTTCTGTCATCACACGGAGCTAGGATCCATGGTCTCTTTAAAAGAAAGCAGGGAAGAGCTCACAGAAGCCAAAAGATGGAGATTCTTATCAAACCTGCTGGACTTAAGGGGGTGGGGTGGGTGGCAAATTACATTCATTGAGAAATCCAAGGAAAGGATCTCTTACAGGCAGACCTCTCTATTATTTGTCTGACCTGGACTGCAGGCTAGAGGTTTTATGATATACCAGCAACTGAGGACAGCACTCTAGCCTCCCCCTAACAGCAGGATGGCGCTAGCTGTAGGGATCCCTGGACTTCACCCTGTTGACACAGTCTGATGGGCCATGGCAAAAATAAGAGACCATCGTCATTCTTCCCAGCCTAGAGGAATCCAGGTGACACATATCCCCTATCATCACATGCTTATCGAGCAGCCCAAGAAAGCAACTCAAAGAAAATCAGAGGGGGATGCAGTTGTGTATGCGTGTGCTAAAGTTAAGAAGGGCAAATGTTATGCTGCAGCCTCACATTTAAATATGACAAAGCGGGCAGATCTACATAGAGAACCCCAGTAGATCTACCACCTAATAGATTTTTTGGAAAAAAAAAAAAAAAAAAGCTATTCATAAGTATTTCAAATAGTATTTACAGTGTTTTGATGGGTATTAAGTACTCATTTACTACAAAATCATACAGCGTGCTGTTTCTGGACGCTGCTGGGAAGGACTGTTGACACCTATGCTCAGAGTTGATATCCATGCAATGACCCTGAGGTCTGACTGCATTAATGCTTTTTGAAAAGATATCCAGGGCCTGTGCTCCAGCCATGGTGCAGGAGGAGAGGCACGGTGCAGCACTACGCATAACCATGCCCCCTCTCTCTCCCACCCCACCAGCTGCCCAGGCTGGACCCTGCAGCACAACTCTGGAGCGCTCTCGAAGCCACAGTCTACGTCCTTCCAGGACACACCACCACTGATGCCTTTGCTCCAGCCGTGACAGTCCCCTCTCCGTGCTGCAGGAAGCGCTGGTCCAAAGGGCAGGAATCTCATGGAAAAAAAAGTTAGGGAGAGCCCCTTGCCAGCACTAGCGGCCAACTTCTCCAGGCAACATGAATTTTACCTGTGCCACTCCCTGACAGACAGCCATTTAATTTTTTTTTTTTTTTTTTTTTTTTTTAAATCCTTCAACAACAGAGACTGCACAAGCCCTGCAGGCTATCCACTCTGGAGTTTAAACATCCCAACGGAAGCAGGGGAAGAACAGAGGTTTCATCACTGTCACAGCGCTGCTATCACCTCTAATTAGATGCCGCCATGTGCTGCAGCACTTGGGGCTGCTGGGGCTGACCCCACTAGGCTGCAGGGAAACGTGCCATGCAGCTGCCCCACCGACTGCATACACTGCTCTTGAAACACAGAAGAGAATTTTTTAACAGGAAAAAATTACTAAGCCTAATAACAAAGATAGTTTGGGCTTTGGGGCTGTAGATTAAAAAAAACCAAAAAACAAACCACACCATAAAATATTGGCTAAAACAAAGCAGCTAGCTGGAAACTCCCCGGAAGCCAGGCAGGCGAGCATCGCATCGGTGCCGGCCAGGACATTTCAGGGTAGGTTTTTTCTTCTGTCAAATTTATATCGCTCCCAGATTGCTGAAGATCCGCAAAGACACACCGACCCAAGCCCTGGAGAAGCAGATGACCCGTCTTGCTTGGCTGCACCAAGGCAGTAAGTCAAGCTCCATCTTGAAGCTGAGCTCTGTCTGCTGGTGGGTTTGTGGAGCGGCAGTGATCCCCCAGGGACCAAGCTGGATCCCCAGAAACTCAGATCACTGGAAACTCAGCACTCTGCTCACTGATGCCAGCCCACCTCCCACTTCAGATTTACTGCTACTTCTGGCAGTCAATAAAAGCCTGCAATGCACTAGGCAGGAAACCTCCCCTCTCCATCCCTCCCACCCTTCCAGCTAGAGAGATGTGGGAAGATTTATTACAGCAATAAAAACAAAAGAGAAGGAAAGATCCAGGGGAGTCTCCAAGGCAGGCAGTGCTTCAATAAATCCCAAGCAGGCTCTTGGGGGGATGCTGATCTCCGGGAGAGACCACACCAAACAGCAGCAAGCAATTCATCCGCTGGAAGGGGAAATGTCAGCCCACACTCATGTGATACCCCAGTGGGAGGGCAGGAGAGATAATTCAAACAGGAGGGAGTATTGGGCTCTGGGTTTTTAAAGTCCCTGAGTGGAAGGGCAGCCAGATGGGAAGGGAGACGGATGCTCAATCAGGGGATCCAAGAGGCAGCCACACAAGAGCACTTCCACCTTCCTCCTCCCATCGCCGCATCTCAGGCCCAGGCCACAGTGATAACCATTGCTCTGGTCCCAAAACTTCACCCATCCCTGACAAGGCACTTCACTCTCCTGGGGCAGGGTGGCTTTGAGGGGCTGAATGGTCCCCATGTCACCATGTGCCTTGCACTGCTGCAGGGGGAGATAATAAGGAAACTCCTCTGTAGGAGCCTTTTACTTACTTCTGCTCCTACTTGGCAGGAGGGACAGTCAATAACTGTCAATAACTGAACTCCAGTCCCTCCTTCCCAGCCCCCAGCATCCCTTACTGAGGCCCCACGGGTGGATGGAACATGAGATCAGGTCTTCCCAGCTTGGGACAGGCACTATGCAGGGCTTGCAGCTCCTTGCCTTCCTTCACAAAGCCCCTGCAGGTCCACACGCTCCCAGCACTGGCACCTACCCACAGGCAGCCTGAAATTCCCTGGGAAACACACTCCCTGCACAAATCTCCATCACCCTCAGCACCCAGACTGGCTCCTCATGGCCAGGCTGGCACCCGCCAACCTTTTCCCTGGACAGATGCCATTTGCGGTGTAATGTCATAGCGAGGGTTATGCTTTTGCATCTAAGGAGAAAGGAGAGAAACACTTTAAGCCTGAGAAAGAAAGAAGGAAAGAGAAAACGTGTTCCTTCAGGAGGAAGGAGGGAGTGTTTTGTAGCAGAGAAAAGCACTGCAGACTTTGGTCCCATTACTTCCCTCTGCAGAGCTTCATGGATCAACCTCACAAAACTGCCTCCTTGCCTTAGTTTCATCTGCAAAACAGGGTGTTAGATCTGTAAGGATGCTAGAAGGTGCCACGGAAAAGCAAAGCTGCTGCTCTCACGCAGGCTGCAAGGCAGGCTCCCTCCTTGGCAGGGCATCACATTGGGGCTGGAATACTCTAAGAGTCCTTTTACTGCTTGGGATTTTCACACCCACAGAATCAGGTCTTCCCTGAGATTAGCCACCAGTTACCATGAAAATACTTTTAACTCAAGCCTGGATTTCCACATGGTAAGGTAAAGCACAGATCTTGGTTAAAAGCTATTCTGTACCCCAATTCTTGCCTCAGATGCAGATGTGCATTCACACCTGCATTTTCTGACAACACAGAAACAGGCTTTATGCCTGCATGTAACCAACCAGTACCACCTCAATGCCTCTAGATAAAGTGGGCCTAAGGGTCTACACTGGGGTTGTGTTGACCAGCCCCCTGTCCCATCTCAAAGTTCTCAAGATACAACGACAGCTTCACTCCAGGACTACAGGAGGGGACACAGGGTACTTTGGAAAGCACAGCACTAAAATACAGTAACTCCTTCCAACACTGATTTACTTGGTACTGTTGATTAGACAAAAGCAACTACCAAAAATCAGGCAGAGAATAAATAAAGGAGGAAGTGATTTTTGGTCCTCATTTTCAGTAAGCAAATGTAGCTGTGCTCAAAGCTTACTATGCTCTCAAATAATTGGTAAGTCTTTTCCCCCATGCAAAGCTCTTCAGTTCACCTTTAAAAGAAAGAGATAGATGATTTAGAGTCCAGCATCCCAAAAGCAAATCTCCACTCCCCACGCAAGAGGCAATAATTCAGCACAGCTACGCTGCCATCAGTCATGCTTCTCGTCTTCCCGGCGCACCTTTCCTGTCACTGCCTGGCAGGGGGAAATGGATGGCAGATGCTCCCCGCTATGCCAGTTTTGGGGGTGGGAAAGATAGGAAAGGGGTGACCTTGCAAACACTGCCAGCAAAGTCACTTGTGTCTAGCTCAGAGATGGCTGGTAGTCTCCTTTGTGACTGCCTGGCTTTGCTAATTAGATACTTTAAATGTTAGCGGGAGATATATTTACCTCCCCAAAGTGTGGTTAATGTTAGAGAAACTTTGTAATTTGGGGATTTTTGTCATTGCTGGGTTTTTGGTTTGGGTGTCTTTCCCCCCCCACCCCCCCGCAATGGTTCCCATATGAAATAGGCTCAGTTTTCAAGTCAAAAGATTTCTATATTTATTTATATAACTACCACTTCTGCAAGCCCAGCCTAGGATCTGAGAGTCAGACAAGGTCTTGTCTGCTTTTCCCAGTAATAAAGGCCTTGTAATTATACAGGAAAGCCTGGTGCTGATAGACAAGCCAGAAGGCATCCCAGTCTATTTTTCCATAGCTATAGTGTTTGTGGAAGACTGAGAATAGCTTACCCATGCTGCCTGCGCAAACAGAGGTGATTCACACAGAGAGACCAGGCCTTGGATAACACTGAAGCTGAGAACTTGGTGGAGAAAGGGAAAGGACAATTTTTTAATTTTTTTTTTTTTTTAAGTCATGTATCTATCATGTCCCCTGTGGCTCCGTGTACAACACCGCTAGGGAAGCGCACCATGCCGTGTAGTCAACATCATGTCCACAGCTCTCCCACAGCTACTGAGCCCACCTCTAGCAGCATCCCAGCAGCGTGGTGGGAGAGCCAGCCACCGAGCCTGGAGGAGCCATGGCACCACTCCCCACCGCTCTTCCAGCACCTGATGGGGAAGGGACAGATGTCAGGGGCTGTGCCCTTTCCAGCAGGCTGGAGGGGGACCTCTCTCTGCCGGAGGAGAATTCACACCAAACCCTACGGCGATTTTCACAGGCTTCAAGTTGCCACATTAGTCTCTGCTTACCCTGTCCAGCTGTCTATTTTAAACCAAGCACAAACACAGTCCTTCAGCAAATAAATGCTCCTATTGATCAAGCCTCCATCTGAAGAAAAGACTATTCTTCTCCCCTTACCTCTTTGAACCAGCCTATTTAACTTCACTCCAGTTACCAAGAGACACTTCAGGCCTGTGGACATAACCAAGCTAGGCAGCATCCATACCGGGAGAGTAGGGAAAGTACAGATCCTCACAGTAGCACACAACCTCATGCAAGTGATGAGAAGTAGCACAGATTTCAAAAATTATCTGTTTTAACTACACACGGAGAGATTTATAAGACAGGTAGGAACATTTAGATAGTTGTTCAAACATCTTTTCTTTGAGAAATACAGTATGAAGATTGCTAAGCTGGCAATGCCTGAAAGTTAAGTTTTAAAGATCTTTCCTTCCATCTGAAAGAAAGTGTTCTTCTGTGTTTAACATATAAATAAATACATTAGACCCAGGGGGGTAATGCAGCAGGTAATTTCACTCCATTCAGTCCAATGCCAAGTGATAGTTTTCCGCATATCTAATGAAAGATGCTAAGCTGTGAGCTAACGTATAGTTCAATGAATGTACTTGAAAAACCTATTTGGTCCCCAAAAGGAAGAAATGCTCAGTCCTGTGTGGACTATGACACTGAAGATGCCCTGCCTTACATGAGTTTTGGATTCTGCATTCTCCTAATCTCAGCCCATGCCGTTGGATATGTGCAAGGACCTGATCCCACACGGAGCTTTGCTGAAGCCTGGCACCGAATGCAGCACAGATGCCTTCAAGCTTCATCCCTACCTGCGGCTGGGCAGGCTGCTAAGGCAGCAGTCTCATCTGGTACAGTTCCAGTCATATTCAAAATCACTCTGATTCTTCCGACACGTGCCTTATTAGGGCAGAGATGCTCAGTTCTGGGCCTCCCTGGAACAGAGAGGTGCAACAAGTAGTGACCAGGGACAAGACCCAGGGTAAGAGAGTTTCCATGATACACAGCATTAGAAGAGGTAATGGTTGCTACGTTACCCCCCATTTTGCATGTGGGGAAACTGAGGCATAGAGCAGTGATGTGTCTTCCCCACACTGCACAGCAAACCTGAGGCAGGTCCAGGAGAAGCAGCCAGTGTCCCCCACCTTATAGGCCACAAAGCAATGGCTGGAAAAGGGAACCGGCCAGGCAAGTCTGCAGTAGCCACAGGCATGTTAGCAACAGATTTAAAACAGATTTTCCTACCTGCAGCTGCCTCAGCTGCCCTGCGAGCGCTCCCAGCTTACCAAGCCTGGCTAGTCCAAAGTGTTGACTTCCTTTTTTGCCAGTGAAGGTGGATTTTGCCCTGGGAGTGCAACATAACAGACCCGTGTCAGGCTAAAATCCAAGCTGTGCCTGTACCAGGTGCTCCGCGGCTAGCACTGCCGAGGACCTCTGCCGTTGCCAGGGCTCAGGGGGGTTCTACTGGGTGCCCTGGTATGACTGCACAGTCCTGGACAGCAGTTCCAAGTGATGTTTGTTGGTTTCTTCAAAGGACTGTAGACTTACCACAGCCTGTTCACTCCCCCCAATCTTGTAGGTTTAGCAGGAGGAAGGACACATACTTCAGACATCCCAAAAGAAAACTGCAATCCAGCAACACCAGGAAGGGCTCATTTGCCTGGGGACGCTCCAGAAAATTAAGCTGAATTAATTAGGAGTGGGAAGTTATGGCACGAGAAAGCCCTGTGTGGATGCTCACGCTCTGAAGTAACATGACCTCGGTTCTGTTTAGCTTAATCTTCCTGCAAAGGCAATTAGACTAGAGAGTAAGGCCCCGGGAATGAGCTCACCCACACAAGGATTTAATGGACTTTTACTAACACCTGCAGACAATCCCTTAGTCAATAAAAATACAACTGGCCCAGCCTGGTTTTGAGAGATTCGAGTCTGACGCACTCAGTGCACGGCCATCAACCTAGCAGTTGACAACCCAGCACTGACACCACGCTCTGGTTTTGTTTCTTTTTCAAGGAACTTTTTCCTTTTCATTATCGTCTCCATGCTAAGAACCAAATATTTTAACAACTACTAGAAACTTCACATCCATCGCTATGGCAGAGGCCAGAGCCACCATGAGCTTCCTGGAGAGCAGTATGGCCATAGCCTGGACTCAACCACTCCGAACATACAGTTGCTACCGATACAGCTACAGGGTGTTTAAATGGCTATGAACCACCACGGCCACGCTCTACCCCGCCAGCTCTGGTCAGCAGAGAACACTTCCACATGTCAGCCTATCACTGTCATTTGGATGTTATTTTATTATTTTGTTGAGCTAAGATAAGCGCTTGTTTCTTGATTGCAATCGTAAATTAAGAGAAAGATGTTTGCAGTCAGCCATTTAAAAACAAAAAAAAAAAAGACAAAAAAAAAGATCCCTACTAAAAAGCATGATTTGATTTTTGCTACAGAAAGTGATGCTTGAGTTTGCAGTCTTAGCTCAACAGCATTCTGGCACACATACTACATCAACCAAATTAAGGGGCAATATGAAGGAGAACACTATGATGGCAGAATTAATTTTGTCCCATGGCGTGACAGAGATGCTTAGCCAAATGTAATTCTTTCTCTTTACACACAATGCAGACATCAACAATATAACCACATCTCCTTATTTAAATACCACAAAGCAACATTGTATCAATAAGTGCAATACCTCTCAGTACAGTGAATCTCTTCATGTATTACAAACAGAACTTCTCAGAGTCATTCATGAGCAAAAGAGTTTAGTACACTGCTCTTGCACAACATACTAGAAAATAAATATAACAGCACATAATAAGAGAGAACTGTTGCAGGCATATTTAGGCCACCTAAGTTTTGCAGCTAAAATTGCTCCGAAGTTAACTGTTTCACCCTCCAAAGTGGAGTGCTAATGGACAGTGAATGGCATAATACACAGCCATTGACTTGGAAGGGAATTTTTGCCTAAAAGGCTTAGAGCGGAGGCTTTCAGCCTGCCATTTTGATGGCAGACCGCGGACTGCTCCTGAGGGATTCACGAAAGGTTACTGCAAAAAACAAGATTGCCATACACTATAAAACAAAGATATTTCTGAAGGGGGTCATATATCCCCCCTAGAATATTTTTAAGGTGCCACAAATTGAGAAGGGCTGACAATCCCCATACAAGGGACAAACTCCTTATTTTATTTTGCCTGGTTTACACCAGCGTAAGTCTCTTAACGTGAAGGGAGCATCTTCTGATGTATACCATTTTGGTAGAAATTAGGAGAGAATTAGGCATAGGTCAATTCAGCTGCACATGGCAGAATCAAGATAATTAAACTGGTGAGAGTACAGCGGACTACAAAAATATGACAAGATGTTTCAACACATAAAGCTCTGCATGTAGAAGACACTGAGAATACATTTGATTATCAGATAAACAGTTTGTAATCGTGTAATTAGATATCATTTTATAACTACACACACTGGGGGCAGAATTAATGTTCTGCTTGGCATTATTGACTTCTAGGGCTTAATCATGCAAATGGAATATTCTCTTAACGAGATTATTATTTTTTTAAAATAGCCTCTCTTGGGTTTAAATGGAGAATGCAAGAGAAGACACACAGCTCTCCATCCCAGAGAAGGATTTTGCACGAAAACACCCTCTGTCAGACATGCCACACGCTTCCCCCCCAGCAGCTCCTCTCAGGATGCCGCAGAACAGAGGTTCACCCTGCAGATCCCCTCAGTGAGCATCCTCCCGAGCTCCCACGTCGGGCAGCTGGCACAGGCACAGATAACTGGGGCACAGTGTAGCCACACTCAGCCCCACACAGTCTACTACAGAAAAAAAGTAACCCTATGTGGTGGGTTGACCCTGGCTGGACATTAGCTGCCCACCAAAGCCACTCTATCACTGCCCCTGCTCAGCTGGAGAGGGGAGAGAGAATATAATGAAAGGCGCATGGGTTGAGATAAGGAAAGAGACATCACTTGCCAATTACTGTCACGGGCAAAACAGACTCCACTTGGGGAAAATTAATTTAATTTATTACCAATCAAATCAGAGTAGGATAATGAGAAACGAAAACTAAATCTTAACACACCTTCTCCCCATCCCTCCCCTCTTCCAGGGCTCAAATTTACTCCCAATTTTTTATACCTCCTTACCCCAAGCGGCACAGGGGGATAGGGAATGGGCATTGTGGTCAGTTCATCACACATTGTTTCTGCCGCTCCTTCCTCCTCAGAGGGATGACTCCTCACACTCTTCCCCTGCTCCAGCGTGGGCTCCCTCCCATGGGAAACACTTCTCCACAAACTTCTCCAACATGAGTCTCTCCCATGGGCTGCAGTTCTTCACAGACTGCTCCAGCATGGGTCCCTTCCACGGGGTCACGAGTCCTGACAGCAAACCTGCTCCAGCGTGGGCTTCTCTCTCCATGGGGCTGTGGGTCCTGCCAAGGAACCTGGTCCAGCACGGGCCTCCCACTGGGTCACAGCCTCTTTTGGGCTTCCATCTGCTCCAGCATTGGGTCCTCCATGGGCTGGAGGCGGATATCTGCTCCACCGTTAACCTCCATGGGCTGCAGGGGGACAGCCTGCCTCACCATGGTCTTCACCAGGGGCTGCAGGGGAATCTCTGCTCTGGCACCTGGAGCACCTCCTCCTCCTCCTCCTCCTTCACTGACCTTGGTGTCTGCAGAGCTGTTTCTCTCACATATTCTCACTCCTCTCTCTCGATGCTATTACTGTCGTGCTGTACCTTTTCCCCCTTCTTAACTATGTTATCCCAGAGGCATCACCACCATTGCTGGTGGGCTCAGCCTTGGCCAGCAGTGGGTCCCTCTTGGAGCTGGCTGGCATTGGCTCTGTTGGACATGAGGGAAGCTTCTAACAGTTTCTCACAGAAGCCACCCCTGTAGCCCCCCACTACCAAAACATTGCCACGCAAACCCAATACACCCTAACAGTGGGAAGGCAGCCTAAGGAGAAGCAAAGCAGGAAGGGCTGCAACACATGGTGTTCATGAACATCTATATCAGAAACTTGGCGGCGTCCGAAGTCTCTGTTTCATGCGGTTCCCATGGCTGAACACAGTTCAGCAATTGCTAGAGCAAAACAAAGCTATGTTCCCTGCCTGATGCCAAAAGTGCCATCAAATGTCTGTCCTGCTTACACTTACTGAGCATTAAACACCATTTTGCTGGGCCCAGCGATGTCCCAATTTGCCACTAATGGTCCTGCGTCGGGGTGCACCACTCCGTGCTCTGCACAGCTAACTAGCGATGGCAGGAGGTTGCTTGGCTCTGCCCAGCACCAAGTCTAATTCAGGAAAGAGCAGAAGGGAACGTGATGATCTACCCACAGTATTCAGGTTTCTAGTCACCAGGAACTTAGGAACCATCTGCACCCCAGTCTGTATCCACCACAGCGTGCTGACTGCAAGGGGCTGTACGAGAGACTGCCCTTTCTATTCTCCTAAAACTCACTTACTGGAGGTGACACCGACATTATGTATGATGTTCCTCAGCTTTTCTTATATTTGCATTACTTGCCAATCCTGGCTCCTTTCTCCAAGGACTTTTAAAGCATATGAAACAGAGGTGCGCTTGGAAGCAAAAGCACAAGCAAATTGAGAAATGAAGGAAGGCCAGAGGAGAGGAGATAAAAAAAATGCATATAGGAGTATATACAGAGAAAGAAAAAAAAAAAAAGGAATATGAAACTCCATCTGGCTTCTTTCCAGAAAAATGGAGGCTTAGTCCTATTCCCAACTGCACAAGCCCCTGTTGTTTAATGAAAAATCAGTATTCAAACAGGGAGCACAGTCAGCCCCACTGTACAATACCCAGTTGTTCTCCATCCTCCCAGGGCGTGTTGGATGAATTCAGTCAATGCTGCTAACCTTAGGCGGGAGTGTGGGTGGCTCTGTCACCGGATGGCACAGCTTACACAGGGCCACTGCCAAAAGCACTAATTTCAAGACTGATCTCTTCTTGCATTGGTCCAATAGCACAACAAGCTGCCATGCCAATGCCCAGCACCCAGAGCATCCCCTCTGGGATTTTCAGGCTGCCATTAGCAGGTGAATGTGCCACCTTCCCTGGTGCTGATGAAAGCACCTCCATCCCTATTGATTACCAATCAATAGCCACTTCCCATCTATCCCTCTCAGTTTCTGCTGTAGCAAGTGTTAGTAATCAAATAAGAGTGGCAGGCTGATAAGATCCTGTTATCAGTGCACCAGCAAAATGGGATTCTAGATCTAATCTCCTTTGTCACATTTCCAACCCTGATCACTAAAAATTAACCCCTCTGATGACTGAAGTATGTAGCCACAGCGGCTTGAGAGGAAACTTCCCAATCTACATCCAGGCAAAGAAAGCCAATGGAAAAGCCAAATTCCTCCTTCCACTGAAACCCAGGGAAAGAAGGAACAATTGCAGGAAAGGCCCCTAATGGTAGGGATTACTGTTTACTGCATTTTCTCTTTGCTTCCAAGTTACTGCAAGGAACAAAAATGCTGTGCAGCCAAAGGGGTTTAATCTGCCCTTTTATTCCATTTTTCACAAAGAAACACCACCCAAAAAATTGACATTCCCAAAGAATATTTCACAAATTCATCTTGTGGGCCTGTGAAATCTCCACTCCCTCTCAGCTACGAAAGGGCAGTCCTTCTACTCCATATAGGACTGAAATATTTCAGCGCTTACTTGCACGCCAGTCCTGGCAAACCTTGGTTAAAATCTCATGTAAATAGCCCAATTTCATGGCTATTTACCAATATGTCCTCATGGCACATGGCCATCTAGAGACACCTGGACTGCCTGAGAAGAGAAGCTTTAAGTAAGCTGCCTTGACTGCATGGCTTCTGTTCTTCCCACTGATCAAGTTAAAATGACATCAAAACAACCTTGCCAAAAAACCAGCAAATACTAGCAAAGAGATGGTTAACGCAACTCCCTCCACCCGCTCTAACTGTGAGTCTTTCTATCACATGTAACAGGCTTCAGCTCAGGCCCTCCGAGGACTACTCCATTTAAAATGGAACGTTAACAGAAAAAAAGAAGACATTCAACCAGACATCACGGTTGAAAGACAGCCAGGCTGGCTGTTGTGGTCCTCCACATGAAATACATGATAACTGAGATCTCAATAAGATGGTGCTTCTCCCCTCCCTATCATTAGCACTTTTTTTTTTTTTTACTATTATTTCTGTAATGATTCTCCTGCTTTTCCTCCCTTTCTGCCAAATCTGCTACAACACTGGTGTCTGGAAGAGAAACCTGCTCCGGGGTCACTGCTGCTGGGCCCCAGCTAGTTTCACACTAGTTTCACTTTCATAGCCTGGTGGCACTTGCTTCTGCCCCTGCAACCTCAGTGCTGGCCTCGTAAAATTTAGAAATACCACCCAAAGGTTAAAGCAATAGATCACCAGGACAGACTTTTACTGCATGTCCTCGGCCATTTCCAGCAGCCAACAATGTCTGCATACTGCTGTGTAGATAGAGAATCAACAACACATGATGAATACGTATCACAGGTAGCCATCATGCAAAGGGACATCCTCTAATGCCGCCCAGGAGGTTCAGCAAGAAGGACACTTGCAGGACTGGGATATAAGCTGCTACCCTGGGGCTGTGCTCTGCCCAGGAGCTCTGCTATGTGTCTAATAACCAACACCTCAGCTGGTCAGCATCTGTCCCAGATGGAAAAAAAAAAGCCCAAAACATACCTTAGGTGGGAAATACTAGCTCACCACCTTCGCCTGGACATCCCCCCGAGCAGGGGAGAAGGCGGGCATGCTGGGAAGACCTTCTTTTGACATGCCAATGAGGGCCAGAGCTACTTCCATCTTTATAGGGAACAAACCTCTGCCACTGCCTGCAAAACCCCAAGTCAGTAGCGGTGACTTACGAGATGAACATCTAAGATCTGCTATGCTGCTGACTCACATCTGCAGGGATCACCAGGTCCGTGGGGTCTCACGGGGCCAACCCTGGGCAGCACCAGCCATTGACACAGGAACACCGTGGGGGCATGTAACTGCCTGCGTGAGCATAACTTTTGGGGATCAGTTACAGAAGGGCACTTAGAAATTTGTAGTTGAACATGAGCGTCGCATAGGTGTCCAACACTGTGGTTTCTCCACTGTATTGCTGGTATTGATCCTCCTTATACAGTTCACTGATTGCTGGTTAATTACACGATGCTGATAAATCAATGCACCACTTCAACCCCGATTTGGTTTAAACTGCACGAACCAAGCAGTTTTTCCCTGCAGCACAGCTCCTTCCCTGCAGAGCTGCTCCCAGCCAGCTGGCCCCCAGCCCACACCAGGGCAGCAGCTGACCCCATCCCAGGCGCCGGACCTGCGTTTCTCTTGTCCAGCTTCCCAAGGCCCCTGTTGGCCCATTTCTGCTGCACGCTGAGGCCCCTCCAGCCAGCAACCCACACTCCAGTGTACCAACCTTCCCCTAAGACCATGGTCCCACTGGGCTCCCTGGGGCAGGGGTGTGTGTCACCCCGTCATCCCTGGCGCAGATGAAGGTGCTGCCTTATGTTGAGTCCTCAAGGTTGTGACTAGGAACTGGCTACCATTAAACCTCAAATCACAGACTGCTATTTTTTCACCCTGACAGACCAGACAGTTTTTTAATCCATCTTGTAGTGACCTATCAAGGCCATATCTCCCAAATCTGGCTGTAAGGACACTATGGGAGAACACGTCAAAAAACAAAAGCCAAGATAAATGACACCCACTGCTCTTTCCATGGCCACCAACTCAGGCTTCTCATCGCAGAAAGCAATCGGGTTAGTCAGGCACAATCTGCCATGGTAAACTCATGCTGACTGTTCCCAGTCACCTTCCTGCACCTAGAAATAGCACAATCTAACATATATCCACTCCAAATTGTTTGTCCTTCACTGTAAAAAAGCTTTTCCTTGTAGATTCTCAGGCTGGTCAGGGCTAAAAGCAATTTAAAGTTGCTAAGGGACTCTTGTGGTCTCTGGAGAGAGGTTTGGGTGAGTAAAGGCTTATTACACAAGTTGAGATGGGTACATACCCACATCACAGGCCCCGACGTCAGCTTACGAGCAGGCTGTGAGCAAGACCTTGCCACCTTTACAGATGGAACTTTAGTCTCCACAGTTCACAGAGGTACTCACCAGGGTTTAGGAGCAGGTCCTTATTGGGGACAGTATAGGCAGCATGAGTGTAGCAGACAGCGGCACCACCACTTTCCCCCCCTCCTGCACACAGCATACACTGGGGGTGTGTGTGTTACAGAGAGGGGACAGTGTGCCCAGCTGCCGCAAACAGGTAAAACAGGTCAATATTTCCACAGCTGCTAAGGGGTTAGCAAGAGGTTGATGCTTTAAATGGCAGGGCGCTGGTGAGACACGACAACCCTGCAGGAGCCTCACAGCAATAGCTGACGTTCAGATCCAAGCGGGCTCCTTGAAGAGGGCTGTGGGAGCCGGGGGTGGTGGGGGCAGCCGTGCCACAGCATGACGTAAAGCCCACCAACCTATCTCTGTTCCCAAAGAGGATCAATGTTCCCAGCCTGGGCACATTGACTGAAGCATCTCAGAGGTGACCCTGGACAGGCCACCCCAGGGAGGCTTTGCCCCAGTGCATGGTGCTACTTGGTGGCTGTGCAGGAAGGCAGGCTGTGATTTCTGCAGCAGCCGTGCTCCTGCTGAAAAAAGCATGCATTTTGAGTTCCTGCATCCCAGCCGTGCCGACCACACGGCTCTCCAGAGCCTGTGTTTCCAACAGAGCACCACACAAACTCTCTCTGATCACCCTTCCAGCATTGACAATGTTCAGCGCCCGGGCACTCACACCTCAGTCACTGCACACTCCCCAAGAGTGGCACAACCCTCCTGATGGGCCAGGCATGCTGCTGCCAACTGTGCCAGCCCCAAACCTGCTCAAAACAGGCATCCCCTCACCCTGATCATCCCCTGCCCTGCGATATCTCACAGGACTACAGGCTGCCAAACATAGTGTGCCTACAAGCACTTGCTTTTGCTTAGCAGATAAAACAATCCTCCTGCCCAATTTGTTGAGCAATTTGGGATCCCTCCATATGAAAGCAGAAATATAAACACAAAATAGCTTTAATTGACACAAGAAACTGCCTGAGGTAACCAAATAATATTACCTCAATAGTCCTCAGGCATTCTCCATGCTCTGTCTACAGGAGGTCAGATAACCTTGGGCATGCTACTGTTCCACCACCTTGTTACAGGGAAAGCATGTCATTGTTTCTAAGGCCAAGTGAAGCACAAGATAGCTGGTAAAAGGGGTTTTCCTAGAAACAGAAAACCAAGGTATTACTCCACAATCACTTCCTCGTGCAAATGCCAGAGTTTTGGTGAAAACACAACCTTTACGTGGCCAAGGGAAGAGCCTGCCACAACTGTTTGCCTCTTTCCTGTTCTAGACAACGATATGGTGCTTCGGAGCCACCAGGACCTACACGATGGTTCAACAATCTCTTTCATGCCAAATCTCT
Organism: Larus michahellis; assembly: GCF_964199755.1. Classification (NCBI taxonomy): domain Eukaryota; kingdom Metazoa; phylum Chordata; class Aves; order Charadriiformes; family Laridae; genus Larus; species Larus michahellis. The sequence continues at coordinate 53,039,643 of NC_133899.1, read as the reverse complement.
TGCTTTGATACACTGTTGGCATTGGGGATCATCATTACAGATACCTAGATGCCAAGAGGGAAGGAAAAGATGTGCATGGGGAAGAACACTGCTTCTCTCTTCACTTCAAGCCATACTCCATTAAAGGCAGCACTGCTTTAAAAAGGTCAGATGGCTTCCAAGTGTGACCAGAAGCATCCACTTGAAATAGGTAGTGAGAGGAGGTAGGCTCCAAGGTGCTCTGTTTTGTGGAGGGAAAGTGGGGGGTGGGGGGGAGCAGGGGCAGAGTAGAGACATCAGCAGGGAAAGAGCAGGAAGCAGAAAACAGCTCCTCTTTCCCTCGGCTTGTCTCAGCAAGGCTGAACGTTTTTTTTTCCTACCAGTTAGTGGAGGAGGAACTATGAGATAAATTTCAATCCACCTCCAAGACATCCCCACTGACTGAGAAGTCCTGGTTGAAGTACTGGCCTTGCAGCAAGAAACCGAGCCCCAGCCCCACATTAGGGGGAAAAACCAAGGCCCCATGGTTCTCAGCAAGTACCTCTCATTCATTTAGTTTTCTCATTCCAATCACATTGTTCTCTATCTGCCTTTCTCCAGAGTACTTATCAATTCACAGCTAAGCTTCTTTGAGCCCTAGACATACCCCCACCAGTGATTCCCTGTGTAATTGTCCCCAAGGAGAGAACAACACCTCTGCCCCACCCTTGGTGATTCACCACCAAAACACAAGTCAACGACACACATTGGGATTCAGATCCATTGCCTTCAAGGTCAGTACAATGTTCTCCTGCCTCCTAACAGGAGCAAACCTCGCTTGTCTGCTGCCTCTGTCATCTCTCAGAAGTCCTTTCCCTGCTTCCATCTCGTATTCCAGAGGTGTCCAGCTCACTCAAAGCTCCAGGATTTGAGGGCAAAGATACGCTTTGGGCCTGACAGCCAGCAATGCAACAGCACTCACAGCAACTACAATCTCATGACAGGTAGATGGGTTTAATTATTCGCGTGGGTGGACAAACTTTCTGGGAGAGCCGTCTGAAGCTGCTGAACTACAGGAGGGTTGGGGGCAGTACGTCAACAGACCTGTACACACTAAGGGTATCCTTTGATCATGAGGCAGCTAATGCTGTTTCTCAACAGATTTGTACTGTGGGGAAGGAAATTCCTCCATGTGATTTCTTCAGGTACTCAAAGTCACCCCACCCTGCCCTCCCTCTCTGTTTTTCTGCCGGTTAATTTAAGCTGATGCCTCTGGTGAGAGTTAACTGGAATTGCAGTATTTCATGGAAGTCCCCTACATGGTGGTAAGGTTTGGTGTTCTCACTTCTAGCCTTAAACTGTTTCAGATGCTGTGACACTATGGTTCACACTGGAGGTGGCTACGTTTCAACTGGCACTACAATTATTTCTTTCTCCAGAACGTCCCAACTTGTATCAAAGTTTTACAGGGTATCAGCAGTAAAGTAGGACACTGCCTATTAACAGAGCTCAATCCCTTCAGCACATGCTGTATCACTGGCTATTAATACCCAACAAGGGGCAAAAAGACAAGTTCAAAGGGTTAGAGAAAACTTCCCACCCTTCAAAATTCCCAGGAAGCTTCAGAGTGGATGGCAAGGGTAGAGGAGAGCAGCCCTGGTTGGAGTGGTCCAAGGGTTGGGAAGAGAGATGCAGGGGCAGCGATGCTCACGTGCTTCTAACAGGTTTATTCCGCTGTCAGGGATTCCCTTCAGAAGCATTTGGGTAAGTGCTGTACACCGCCGAGTTCAATCTGCGCTAAGCAGATTAGTTCCTTACCGGTGAAAGGTTCTGGGCAGCAGCAGAGAGTTGCTCACCATGTGATACGAGGGGGCTGTCATTACGTTTCATAGATATGATATAATTATATGCTCCCTGGAGGGTACTTCTAATTGAATTATAGGGTGTCTCACAAGTATTCTGGGCAGCAGTTTGAGGAAGCTCTCACCGCCCAGAACAAGATACAGATACCCTTTAATTCCATTAAATGTACCCTCCAGGGATCAGGCCGTTACTCTATGCAGCAGTTCACTTAAAAAAAAAAAAATAATCATCTCCCCCCCAAAACTAGAAAGGAGGTACACTTAGCAGAAGTTTGTTGTTGCTGTGTACTTGTTCCTCAGGCCTCTCCGTGAGCTCGAAGCCCTGTGAAACTCCCTAGCCTGGCACCGGGGACAGCCCTGCGCTGCAAGGGAGAAACCCTTCGCCGGGAACAGACACTGTCCCCTGCCCGGGTGGCTGCTGGGCTCCTTTCCCAGCACAGAGTCAGGAGATACAGCACCACATAAGGTGTCACGTGCCAGGCTAGATGTGCACAGGAGGTCTAAGCCTCCTTTAGAAAAAGACCCTGAAAAGCAGTCCCCAAAGGCAGGACATTAATAGCCCCAGGACAGGCCAAACAGGAGCTCCAGTCATTACAGTGCACACCGGTGAGGTTCCCCCCTCAGCCTGCCCATCCATTTACCCTGCCTTCAAACACCCCAGAGCTGCAAACGGCCACCCCGGTCCCCAGAGACAGCTGGAGTGACCTCTGGACAAGGCAGCTTGCTCCCCCAAGGCTGGCCATGCTTCCGTCACTTGGGTGCCCAAAGCTATGCTTCCAGGGGCCTATTTCAACCCTTGAATTTTGCTCTCCGTTTTAATCCAGACTCATTCAGTTTTTCCTCATGAACCAGATCTTCCCAGGGGAGCTGCAGCACCAGGCTTGCAGAAATCAGCTGCCCTGCTGTGCCAGTGCAGCCTGCCTGCGAGCAGCACGCTAGGGACCGGTACCCCTAAAGCGCCCTGCCCAATGTCACCTCACCTCCTTGGGTTCCCAGCTGGCCAGAAGCACTGCACAGGAACACACGTGGGAGCTTAGAGAAGAAAAAAAACCAAACAAACCACCTGTCCACTTACTGATGCTCTCCCAGCACCAAAGGCAACCGCTCCTTTGCTCTTTACCCTCTCCTCTGGGGGCCGTGCACCAAGGAAACCACCCTGCACTTCTGTCCTGCTCTGCCACTGTCGTCTACAACGTACTGTCAAGCCAGGGGAGATGTCACATCTGTTATGCCTTTTTCTGCTGCTCTACACCATACAAAGGATGGGATAATCAGGCCCCAGAGCCTTTTTTTTTTTGTTTTCTTTTTTTTTTCAGTCACCTCAAGGGAAAGCCAGCACCAGCTGCCCACCACAAATCTAATGATCTACTGAAGCTGCCACCAGCTCGGACTCCCACAGATCACGTCTAGCACTGCTCCACTTGTCAGGCCACAAAAAGAGCAAGAAAGACAGTTATGCCAAGAACGTGCTAATTATAGAAAATGAAGATCTTCCTATAGGACAGACACCGCGGTTGCCACTGAGATAAAGCGTACGCAGCTCCTCACGCTTCCACGGTGCTACAGCCTCGCACGTCAGCAGTAGCCAGGCATCTGATACGCTCCACCCCGCTACAGCTTTCAGGTATTGCTCTGCAGGATACAGCTGATCAAACCCTGGGAGCCCGGCTGCTAGGCAAGCAGTTATTGCTCATACACAGTCCGTTTGCTGCGCTTTTGCATTATTCACAGCTCTGCCCACCTCCGGTGGTGTCAGCTAACAGGACACCTCTGGGAAAAACTGCCAATTCACACGTTCCCTCCCCCCAACTCCACTACAGAAAGAGAAAACTACTGTGAGCTATCAAAGCTAACCCAAATCCACCCCTAACATAAAGCAGCATTTCTGATGTCTCAGAAAACAGAGTGCTCAGGGCTTATTTAGTCCTGCACAGTCAACACACTGGTCCTGGCACATCCTACCTAAATAGCACCGTGGGCCAGTTGCCTTTACTAAGGGAGGTGGAGGTAGTGGTATTAAGCCAAAACTCTCAAGCAGATGAGGTAAAGGGGACACCAACCCAGGAGGGAAGACAGGTAAAGCAGAGATAAGTGGAGCAGAATTTCTACATTAAATATTGATAGCTTTATCACGCTTTTTTCTCTAAAGGATAAAAGCCGAGCAGCACGGTGCTCAGGTGGGGATTTTTATGAGGGTAGGACCCATTCGGCTTGCTTATCTCATGGAAAGAAAAACAGAGGCACAAAAGGTAATTCCTACCCCATTTCATTTTAACAACATACTTTTACGTGGAGCACCAAAGAGGCACAGCAGCAGCTAAACCATCTGCAACACGCTCAGCACGACAGCCGCAGCGCAGGCAGGAGCAACCACTCCTGAAAACTCCATTTGGAGAGGCGAATGGGGGAGAAAGAAAAAGCCTCTTTCCTCCCCAGCACCTAAAAACACCAAAGGAGCTCTTCTACCATCTAACAGAAGGACCAGGAGATCACAGCCATGGCTTTTGCTTGTGAGGTGTAGAGCATCGAGCCCTTTATGCCCAGAATGGCTCCACGCCAGCACCTGTAAGGAGAGCAGCAGGACACAGCAGAGGCTGTCAGGGATCTGACGTCCAGAGGAGGGTTTCCAGGCGCTACAGTCCAGCTCTGGGGCTGAGCCACGCTCCACGTGAGGCTGCTCAGGCTTCAAGGCAGCCTGGCAGACATCTCCATCAGCCTCCTAAGGACAGGTCCTGCAAACCCTGGCAGGAAGAACTGATGCTCAGACTTCCACCCCGCTGCCCTTCCAGCGTCACGCACCCAAAGGGCCCGACATGCCGAGCAGCCAGGGCCTGCTCAACACCAGGACTGGCTTCAGCTGAAACGCTCACAGCGGTACGTGCTGGCACCCAGGCAGAGACTTGAGGGGCCTCATCTGTCAACAGCCCATCTGCTAAGACAGCTGTAAATATGTACCAGTCCACATTCCTCCCAGCTTTAAATCTGCTGTTTTCACTGAAGCTAAACGGAGGATAAACTTGGTCCCCAGTGCTTCTATCAGCTAGCATAGCAAATTCTCTTATCACCTTTTATCCTGACATGAGGTAAATCAGAAACAAGCCACACTGCTAGCAACAGGTAAATCATCTCTTATTTGAAACAGCTGCCACCTTCCACCAGGATCAGCTGGTTCTATTTAGCCACAACAAAAACACACTGGGGAGATTTTTAGACTCTGCTCTTCTCATCTCATTCAGAAAAGAAGAAGCCCTTATTTAACTCAGAAACTTTGCTGGTGTACTGATCTGTTAGAAGTCACATACACGTTACAATGATGCTGTAAGTAATATTCCCTCAGTTCCCACTATGGGTTAAGAAAAAACAAACCAGCACATACTCAAAGTGATAGATGGTCTATCAAGCCTTGCTGCCAGCATCTCTTCTTACCCCCTGAAGCTGCATCATTCAAACTGTGCCTTCTCCTCCTTCTAATAGGTGTGAAACAAATATGACCTATGCCTCTGCAAACCTGTGTGTAAAGGGAACGATGTCCAAGCCACTCATTTGCAAAGGTGCTCCACACAATAAGGCATGAGCCAGTATGAGTAAAGGAGGAAAGGCTCACCCAAGCCACGGGTAGACTTGTTTTATCTTGAATCAGTTATGGTCTGTTGTTTGTTTTTAAACCAAAAACTTGGCTGTGTCTTGTGGCAGGGTGAATTTCCCTGCGTTTGCTCTCAACTAGCAATATCGCTGCCCTCTCTGATACCTTCCAGAATGTCCCTTCCAAGGGCTTCCTACTCCAGGAACCCACGAGCATGCCAGGGGCTTCTCTGCTAGATCAGAGCACGCGCCAGCTCTGAAGAGCCGATCTCTACCACAAACACCTCTTTTCAGCTGGGGTCCCTAGCCTCCCCTGTTTAATGCTGTCACATAAACTCATACAAATACCTCCTTGGATGGGCAAGAAGTCACAGTCTCCGAGACAGGATGTTGTTTGTCCTTCTGTGTGGACAGATGGCAAGTATGTGCCCCCAAACACCTGCCAACAGGACTATCTGGGGAAGTAAAGGTCAGCTTGGGGCTTCTCTTCTTCCCAAGGATGGTTCCACGGTCTCACATTACTGCAGGCTGATTTTACATACGCTCCAGGAACAGTCCCCTGACACCTTACACTAATCCCCTGCAGGCCACACCACCTAGACCTCACAGGGAGACTACAGCAGAAACCCAGAGCATGTGTGTGCCTTTGTGTGTAAAGGACTTCAGTTAAATTAGAAACTGCTACTGTTAGGAACAGTAACATGAGAATTTCACAGCAAGAAGCAAATACGACAGCCTTTCACCACTGGCAACATAGTGGGGGAAAGTGTTTTGGTTTTGGTTTTTTTTTTTTTTTTTTTTTAAACAGGACAGCTGCTACTGTTTCCCCTTAAACTGAATTTTAATTGAGTTAGGAATTAACTAGGAATTCAATAGGAATCAAGAACTTCTAATTTATGTGAAGGCATAGGAAGAGAAAGCCAGAAGAAGCTTACCCACTGATGGAAAAAACCTTGAGAAGAGTTTGGAGGATTCAATCTTAAATTCAGTCTCAGGAAATCTCTAACGGGAAGGAAGTGTGTCCTGAGAGAAGGAAACCATCAGCCTCACACAACAAATTCTCATTGCCTGGAGTCCCACTAATTAGTCTTAATTTTTTGAGCACTGTTCTTCTCAGTTCCCAGAGCCTTAGGATCAATGCACGGTCTATGAAAGCTGCCGAACAAGAGTTCTGACTAGATTACCAAAATAATTTTGTTATGACCTTGGTCATTAATTGGAATCATCACAGCCGATATAGATAAACCAAGGTCTGCAGATGCAGCACACCTCCATGTCACATGACCAAAATTTCATTTAGGAAAATGAGCACCCAAAACCACGTTACTGTTGACAGCCTGGGGGAATAGTGAGATATTGCAGCTACTGCCTGTACCTGTACCAATCTGATTCGTAATAGCTGGGGAAAGGTCAGTGAATCTTCATAAGTTCACTGTGGCCCTGAGTAACAGGAAATTATAAGCTTGATGAGTGCAGACCTTCCTCTGGATAGAGCACAGACCAGCAGTTCAGGGAGATCAGTTTTATTCCTGTCTTTTCCTCTGATCTTCTGGGTAATCCAGAGAGAACTGAAGTCGCTTTCTCTGCATTTTTCTCCCCCCATATACAAAATTCAAATAATGTCCCTCAATTTCCTTGAGGGACAAAAAAAAAAGTGCTACAAGGTCTACTGACGAAACACCAAGCAAAAGAGCTAAGCATCATTAATAGGATTCCCCTCAAAATGCCACAACCATGACTGTGTAGGTGATCAAATTAAAAAATTAAGTTGACAGTTTCCTCAAGCACTGAATGGCAATAAGGAAGGACAGTTAATTACACCAAATCTCAGTATGACATCCTTCAAACAGACAACTGCTGTTCACCTTTCTCCACTATCACCTTCACCAGATCTGCTGGGGGAAGCTAACAGCCACCACAGCAGGACTACAAGCAAGGGGTTAGGGCCCAGGTACCTCTGCATGCAAGCGTGGGTGGAGAGGAAAAGGAGGATGAAGGGATACTGACCTTCCCACCAACCAAGGGTGGCACAACGCACAGGAGAGAGGCCACCGGCAGCAGCAGCATGTGGTGGGCTGCCTGGGGCAGTTGTTAACCACCAACCTTGAGGCACAGCACCAACCTGAGCTCGACCCAGCCAGGATCACCTCTGGCACAGCTCTGGCCTTCACATACAGAATCACCAAATGGTTTGGGTTGGAAGGGACCTTAAAGATCATCCAATTCCAACCCCCCTGCCATGGGCAGGGACACCTCCCACTAGACCAGGCTGCTCAAAGCTTCATCCAGCCTGGCAACATACACACACTCACACTCCATGAGCCACCCTGCCAGAAAATGCCTGAAAGCCCCAACAGGAAGAAATGCATGTGGCTTTCTACTGCTCAGTGTTGTAGCAGAGCTCTGGACGACCAGCCCCACTGTGCTAAGCATGCACTCAGAGACAGCCCAAGGCTCAAGGTGACTCCACGGAGCAGCCTGGGGGCTTCTCTGTAAAGAAGCAGACAAGGAGAGGCAACATGCAACTTGCCGACATCATCCTGCCTGAATCCTAAAGTCAAAAATAATCTCACTGCTTATCGAGGCAGGGTTAACGTGTTTGTCTTCAGCAGTCTCTGTACAAATGGAGGAGACAGCCCTCCTGCTAATGAGAGCTCTGCCTAACACATGTAGAGAAAAATGAGTGTAGGTTTCCACATCTTACCCAAGTTCAGCTATGCTGACTCTGCAAAGAGGTTCTGCAGGCCACTCGATGCCTGTTTAACACCACAGCATCCCTCAACACCCAGTTCCTTCCTGAGCCACAGACAATACTGTGGGAACTATGGACTCAGGGCAGATGACTACACCTCTAGTAGCCTTCAGGTCCTGCAAGTAACTGAGCAACCAGCAACAAAGTAGGTCTCTTCGTCTAAGCCTTAACTCAGTATAGCTTCTGCTATACTTTTCATGGCCCCAGCAGAACTTGTCACTATATTCTAGCTGGCATATCAATTAGCTACCGGTAACTTCTGAATCTTCCTAAACTTTCTAAAGCAAGACCTAGACAAATTTCCATATGAATTTAAACAGTTTTAAACAGAGAAAGTTTAAATTAAATTTAATGACTTGCTGGGAGTTCCTTTTATTATGCAAAAGGAAAATCCTTTAAAACTCAATTCACTTCTTGCTGCTGGCTCTTAATGATTTCTTTATTGCTTGGACATGATAAAGCAGCTGGGTCAATCATCCTACATTTTCATGGCTCCAAGAACCTAACATTTATTTCCATACAAAATCATTTAACAGAAAAGCGTTCAGTCATCTTGAAAACAAAACAAAACCAAACCATACCACACCACCCCCTCACCCTCCCTCAAAAAAACAACCCAATAAGTTTTGGGCTTGATTTCTTGAGAGTTTCCTTTTAGTCAACAAGTGAATTAGGATTCTGCTTCAGCTGATTAGGTCATTTCTGACCCTTGCTGGAGCACAAGCTTGTACATAACAAATGTATGGAAAAAGAGGCAGTATAATCAAATATTTAAGACCAGATCAACTCCTTTCTCAACAGATGACAGCATTCAAGATTATATGGCTGGATTTATAGCTATCCAACACCCATACACATCCACACACACACACATTTCATGGGACCATATTTCAGTAATAACTGCATTGTTTCAAGTCTTCTCATCTCAACCTGCCCGCTCTTGTGCTCCCACCCAACTGTGAGTAAGGAAACTTTGACCATGTTAGTCTAGAAAGAATCACAGAAGCAATAAGCAAGAGCCGTTGGCAGGATCCATTTCCCTCTCGTTCTGTAACGTTTGCATCAACTCATCTTTTTTTAGTCCCACATCCCTTAGGGAAAGCCTCTTAAAAACAACCTTGACATAGTTTAGCTTATCTTGTTATATTTAAGTGAAGACCCCTTCTCCATTTAGTTTTCATGCAAAGTGCTTATCCTTGGCCCTAGGGATTTGGTAGGTGGCAGTGCTTCTCCTATAGTTTAATCTCCAGGATGGTGTGTAATCCAGTGCCCCTCAAATTAATCCAGCCATTGCTACACTTAAGGAGAGCCGACCTACAAACTACTTACAGATCGCCCACTGCTGCAGAACACGAGCTGAAGTTTATTTAATTCGTGTGTCAGAGAGCGAGCTGAGAGCGTGAACTGAAGCTTTTACTCTCCTTTGATTTACACTGATCTTTGTGGCTGCAGTTCTGCAGATCCTTAGCATACACACAGAGGCACAGTAAAGCATAGCACTGTCTTATGGGTTTGCAAGATACTGTTAATTCATTTACCTCCTCCACGTCTCAAAAGCCTTTTCAAAGAGACTCCATGAGGAGAACAACAAGGCTAAAGCAGTGAGGGAGGCAGGACTCCATCTCGAATTTGTGTAAAACCACGAGCAGCTCCTACACCTGTGTGGAAACTAGAGCCCAGGTTTTACCTCTCCTAAACAAGGGCCTAATGATTAGGCTGAAGTGAGAAGCACGTAACTTCTCACTGCTTTCTGACCCCCTGTCTTTGGCAATGCCTACACACTATCTTACTCTTCCCGCTTTCCCCTCTGTTCTGCACCAGGCTTTGTGGTCCCCCCTTCAGTGCACGGGGGACATCAGTACCTCACGGTGGGTTCCCAGCAGCAAGGCATTTAAGAGGCAGGGCCTGAAATATTCAGCCAGGCAACCCCTTGGCTCTTCGGTGACCCAGTGTCTTCATACAGTCTAGTACCAAGCAATACCATGACTAGTCACTCACACACTGCCCTCTAGGCCAGCAAAACTGCCCCAACACCCTATCCACTCATCTACCCAAACTAGTCTGGCTGACCAAAACTAGATAGTGCTTGTTGGAATAGCAATATTATGGGCCCAAATTCCAAATTCAGACCTAGATTACCTCATGTTTGCCTGCAGCCCAAATATTTGCTCAGAGGTTTTTTTTGTGTATTGAGATTTAGAAAGCAAAAAAGGAGGAAGAGTTTAAACCTACCCATTACTGCTTCCAGGTTCCTACACCTGCTTCTACCTGCACCTCAAAGGAGAGCTGGCAAAGCTCAGAAACCAACATGTGTTTACTGAATTTAAAGGCCGAGGATTGATTACTGAAAACTACCTTCACGTGTTTCCAACCCAAAACTCCATTCCCAGAAGACCTGGAAATTTAAAATTAAACTCAGGAGTGCATAAAGGCAGCCTGCTGGCTGACATGATCTCCTTCCACGTTAGGCTTATTAGTTTGATTAAGTGCTATGTTGAGACAGCCACACTAATTCTAGCTTCAAAAGAAATCCATCTTTGCTAGCCACGTAGTCTCCATGGCCACTGTGGCTATCAGGCTGTGTTCCTAGCAGTCTTCTGATTCAGAATTGAAAGCCACATTAATGCATTAGGTGTGGGCATAGCTTTAAGTACACCACGAAGGTCTCATCTGTGCTCTAGGGCATCTTCTCTGGCTCACAAACCACAGTGCTAAGCAACCTACACATACATGTTTTCTGGACTGCCTTCATTTTCATTAGAGTCTGTCCCACCAACGATACATATGGTTCTGCTGAACGTGATTTGTTTTAACGCAAGTGAAGCAACTATGTGGGTATGCTCTGACCTTCTGTCACACTTTTCAAAGACAAAAAGAAGTCCATCAGGCAGAAACTACAGTTTCAAGTAAAATAGCTCATGGGCTTTTTCTCTGGTACCCCAAATCTGATGGCCTTTCAGTGATGGGTCTTTTTCAAGCAAGAAGAGTCTCTTTCCTTCAAGACCTGGCTGAAGCAAGGTAGTACCCATTATATTTTAGGTAGTCTACTCACAGGAGACTGTAACCACACAGCTGACATTCTTCTTCACTTTCTCTACAGAAATCAGCTTGCGGCTTAATTAAGGAGAATAACCTGCATGGCCCATCTCCCTGACAAGGCCAGATGAGGACTGCTGATCCTTTTCCGCCTCTGATAGTGGCTGAACTCAGCCAACCAGGAGCTTCTCTTCCTTTAAGAACACGTACTTATAATCAAGCATCAGGACTGTGGATATTATCTGGTTTAAATGGTTTAGTGGGCTAAGGCAGAAAGTGCTATTGAATTAGGGCATCCCTACTCCATAGCATTTAATATATTAACATCCTTTTGGGTACTGTATTGGGAAGTTTGGTACAAAGATTTCCTTTCTCTGATGCCAGGTGCAAGTCTGCACAATTCTTCCTTTGATGGCTCAAGTGATTAGGTGTTAACAAGAGGAACCTAGGCACTTAACACCAGAGAGTTTTAGCACCAGGTTCACACCCCCCTCCCCCTCCTTACTCGGCTAAGGGATTTTTCTCATTCCCCAATAATGTTAACAGCAGGTACTTAAAGCAATTAGACATTATCGCCTCTCTGGTCTTTATTACTTCCTAGCTTCCTATCAGCTACTCTGTACACAATAAAAGAGCTGAATTAACAGGACTGGTACAGACTGTTTTGCTTCTCTTCTTTATTCTGTATGAAAACACTGGGTCATGGAGCCACATGGACAGGCTGTGAGCTGCAGTGCTTTAGACCATTATTGCCAATTGCCATGGTATTTTACAAGGGGAAAAACCACAGGTAGTAAAAGAACAGACATAGGGAGATCATAGAGAATGTGATGTGGGGAATACGGGTACACCATAGGGACAAAGAGGCTGGAAGGATTTCCCAAGTCCAGCAGAACAGCTTGCAGCTGTGCCCACGCTGTGAATTAGCTGCCACACTGATCTGCAAGTGGCACAGGCAGCCTAGGGACAGAGGTATGATGTATTGCTCCTGTGCAAATAAAGCCCCACATCTACTGAGAAGCTCTTGCTAGCCTGCGAATAACTGTTGTAAACTTGTCATCTAGGGACAGCAATAAACTCCTGTGCCCTCTATGTTTGGTGTTCAAGAAGAGGCTTTCCCATATTTGCCCAGCCAGGTAAAAGCTGGCCCTTTTTCTTCTCTTTCTACCTTAATTCTCCTTTAACCCTTAGCTTTAGTACAGGACGTCAGATAATGATATATTTTCCTCCCTGTCACCCCCCTCCGCAGTATTTCTAAGCCTCACTTTGTCATTTCCAAGAGGGAAGGGACAAGAGCTTTGAGCTCTTAAATCCTGCTGTCGGTTCTTGCCTGAAAGAGGTAAGTAGAGAAACTGAAGGAAAGCTGAAGAAAGAAGCCTGTCCCTTGTCAGCATTCACCTGTAATGGAGGCAAAATGTGGGGTTAAACACCAAAACTAGACCCAGGAACAGAAATGAATGGCGTACTTACACAGTTTCATCATTCTTGAACTCCAACTCCCCGTAAGTGTCTTCAAAGTCTTCTCCACCTCCTTTTGCTGTCCCTTCTACTGTCCTAAATGGCACTATGACTGTACCCCGAGCACCTGATGTCCTTAGGACTTTGACTTCCATCACACCAATGCTTTCACTGACATGTATAACATCACACTCAAATGTGAAGATGCCAGCATGGTCATCATCCAGTATAGTCACTGTGGCCACACAAGGAGAAGCCAATATGGCCTTTGGATATGGGGAGTTACTGAGCTCTGGAGGTTCCTCACTCTCCACCACACGGAGGTTACTGAGCCGCACAAAAAAATGCTCATCTTCCTCAAAGATATCGTCATCAATAATTCCCACTGAAAACTCCTTCTGTGTCTCCCCTGATTTCAGGACAACAGTCCCCTCTGTGAACTCATAGTCAGCACCAGCATTGGCAGAGCCATCCTCTGTTTTATAGTCCACATAGATGGTCTTGGACATGTCCCCTCCTTTCCGCACCACTGTCAGGAGAACAGCACCACAGTTCTCAAGACACTGGTAGGAGCATGGGTCAAAATAAATTTTGGAGATGAATTCCTCAGGTTCATCTGGCCGCACCTCATGCAAGCTGGTGCTCTTCTTGGCTTGCTCAGCTGCATGCTTCTTCAGAATATTGCCAGCTCCCGTCATCATTCTGGTAGCCTGAATGCGATAAAAGGCTCTGCTCTTTTGCTGATGAGACAAGGCATAGTAGTTAGCCATTTCTACCAGCTGGTCCAAGTCCTTTTCTGGGTGCTTTTGCTTCAGGTCCTTAAGGATCCGGATCATCTCTTTGCGAGATTCATCTACCTCTTTCCCTTCCACAGTCACTAAGTTTCCATCCAGAAAGTGGGAGTTCATCATCTTGCCATCCATCTCAATTCCCTTAGGGTGATCACCTTCTGATTCTATGATAATGCCCCTGTGCTTGTCAGTACGGTACTTTTTGTGCATATACTTATAGAAAAGCAGACGTCGATCTGCTATCCAAGCCAAAAGGACGCAAAGTGGAAAGAAGAAAAGTGTGAGCAGACCTTCCCAGACCTGAACCACACCTGGAGAGAAGACAGCAAGGATCATGTACAACCAGATGTAAGCAAAGATGCTCCATGCAGCTGTGACAAAGAAAACCCTCAGGTGTTTTATCTTTCTGGTTTCCCCATCAGGGATCACATAGACACAGATGGCAATGATGATAAACATATTGAAAGCAGCGCTGCCAACAATTGTAGACGGGCCCAGGTCTCCAGCTATGAATCCATGCCCACACACTTCTATCAGAGACAGAAGGATCTCAGGAGCAGAGGAACCCAGAGCCATAAGGGTCAAGTTGGAAACAGTTTCATTCCAAATCCGAATGGTGGTTGTCGTGGTCTCTCCATTGGGTTTCTTAATCGTGATTTCTTTCTCTTGCGATGTGATGACCTCTATAGATGCCATGAAACGATCTGCAATGATGGAGACTCCAAGGAACATGTAAATCAGTGCTACAAAGTATACGATAACACGGGCAATTTTGTCCCCAAGGGATGGGTTTTCTGGATACCATATTGGCAGGATAACACCTTCCTTGCAGTCAAAAGATCCTGAACACGAGCTGTTTTGTACTGAACTGGTTGAGTCTCCCGTCAGGCCAGCATCCACCTGCAAACCATGCAAAAACAGCACAAAAGTAACCAGCCCAAAATGGAGGAAGGCCGAGGTGACAGGCTGCAAGCTTAACCACGCCATACACAAGATGCAACTTCCACTGTGTAGATCCAAAAAGGCCGAGAACCTGAAACAAACAAAACAGAGAGGGGGGAGGGAAGCATGAGAGAAAAGGAAGATGCAACATTTACCCAAACGCACTTCAGTATCTCACCACTGAAGAGTACTGGTAGAGATGAAGGGGTTGTCTCTCTGTCACTTTGAAGAAGGTATTTAGCAGGGACTCTAACAAACTGCAGCATTTACATGCCCAGCAGAGGAAGATCAATTGCTAGAAAAGTAACTCAGAGGAAAAGTGTACATATATAATAGCCCACTCTTGACCTACAACATGTGCAATAGGAGTACTGAGTGCTCAGCTGCCACTCATCTAATGATGCCATGGTGTTCACCAGCATGCAGCACTTCAACTCAGCATGACAAACCAATCTAAAGGCTCCCCTGTCTCACTACTCATGGGATAAGACAAGTCAAGGAATCACTAGCAACACAAGAAGCACTACGGAAGGCCAGTGAGCAATCTCCAAATGAAGTTCATTTGTTGGACATAATTCAGTTACAAATTATGGATTTGGCCTTGGTGGCCAAACCATCTTCACAGCCAGCCCCTCCCAAAAGGTTGTAGAGTCTCCAGAAGGGTCCCAGGGCTCCCCTAACCTTCTGAGGCACAGGTCCTCTGCATTAGGAGGTAGCTGTGTCAGCCCAAAAATGAGGCAAAGGACTCATGTGCTTGGCAAAGCACCTAGGGCCATTTTTCACTAGTCTTTCCATTGCAATCTGGAGGATCACATTTTACATCAATAATCCTGCTTTTAAATGGTCACAGAAACCTATAAAACCACCAGACACATAAAAATCCATGCTCAGGAACCCAAAAGATACAGAAAAACATACATACCTACGAACATTCCCTCTGCATCCCTAAGAAATCGATTTATTTTCAAATACCCCCTAATATGAAAGTAATATCTAACCTAAAATACTAGGCAAAACCAAAGGAGCTGATCGATGTGTCACATAGATTTGGCATATCGCTGCCCAGTAATGCCTTCTGTTACTTATGGACTATATCGCTCCAGGGCTTGCACCACTTAAAATTGGATTCTGAACTCTTCACATTGTCACAGACCATGCTATTCTCCTTCCTTTATATCATGCCTCTGGAAGAATGTGATCTCAGGCTTAGCTGACAAATCACGTTTGTGAGTCCAGACACAGCCAAGTATCTCACAGGAAACATCAAACTTAATAGCAGCATTATCTACAGCACTTAGAAGGTTCAAGAGCCTTAACTCCCACCAACTTTCATTGAGGTTTCTACTGCCAAATCAGTAGGGCTGGGATTAATTTCCCCTACTGCAGCTCTCTAAATCTTGGGCAGTAAGTTAAATGAAGTCATTTAGGCCCCCTTTGTAGTTAGAGACAGTCACTTCCAGGGGACAATCCTTCCTGTCCCACCCCTGTTCTGACCCAAAAGATGTATTTAAGACACACATCTTTAGAAGGGATTTTGTCCTTTTCTATCTCTCTCCATGGTCTCAAGAGGGTGCCCAGATAGCCAATTTAGAGCAGATGCCAAACCTTCAGATGGCAGCAGTTCAAAGATATGAACTGTCCCCTAACTAAGCACTTGAGGAGGTCCCTCCCCTCTCCCTTGCTCTGTAAATATTACAGGAAGCATTTTAATGTTATCAGCATTAACAAATGCATCTCAAATGGCTATTTTATCATCATGTTGTGTCGCTCGCCTCTTTTCAAAAGCAGGTGCAATCTTCCTGATATCAACAAAAACGTTTTCAACTTTCAGATAAAAATCTATAAAGACAAGCGAAACAGGAAGGAAAGCATGAACAAGGACTGCAAATGAACAAAACCGCTCTTGACAAAGCACAGCAGAGGGGAGAGAATTGATTATGCAGTATCAGAATCACAAATCCATATCTGACACCCTTGATATGAAAAAACAACATACTTCTTCATGCTACCTGGACTAATTCAGAAGAGAGAGATTTTCCCACATAAGCCTATTTACCTTCTCTCTCCAATGCCTACTTATCTGCCTGTCTACCCTAGCCCCGCTGCCTGGCCAAGTCCCCGGGGGTCAAGAGGGACCTCAGCCCCAGTGAGGGCTGTTAGCCAGACCCAGCCCTAGCCCCAGCCCCAGCCTCGAAGTCTCGTTAAAACGCCTCGCTGCCTGCATAGCTCAGGGTCACAGGGAAGGCTGAGCTACCTGGCACTTACAGCTTGGGTTCAGTTTGGCATTCCCGTTGTGTCTTCCATCCCGCTCTGCATGGTATTTCATCGGATTTCTGGCTGCAGGATGTTGGGGAATCCCTAAGAAAGGGCCAGTGAACACATGCAGAGGGACTATGAGCAGCCAGCCCAAGATCTCTGGGCTGCAAGGTAGATCTGTGCCCATGCACAGTGAAGGTGACACGTTCCAGGTGCCTCTGACTGAAGGTGCACACAGACACCAACTGCACAAGCACAGCAGCTCCAAAAACACCCTGGGCACATCAGACCATCCTTTTCCGTACTGCAATTGCTGGCAGGTATCCACCAACCTCTTGACACTTCCAGCTCCCAGCTCCTACCTAACTGTACAGCAGCCAGTAGGTGCTGTGTCTTCCAAGATCAGCCATGTAGAAACGGCTGACAGAAAGACAGGAGTAGTTTCAGAAACGTCTACGTGACTCAAGAACCTAAATTTGGTTTCAAAAATGACTTAAGAGTCTAAGTATCACTTAAATTCAGAGCCTTGTCTAGGAATAGTACAATGACTAAACTACCCTCTGAAATAAATCACTGCTACCACCAGCCTCCCTCTCTGTGGGACAACCAACTTCTGTAATTAACACTATCTGTCTACCTTCTGTAATGCTGTGATGGTTTCTATTGCTAGCCATTGCTCAACACGCTCCAGGACCTTGCCAGTCCTTCTTAAATTTTTAATTTGATTTTAAACAGAGGGCAATTTTATTACTATTCCTCAAACTAATTTTATATTATTTCAAAAACAACCTCTACCAGCATAGCCTCTGTTTACGTGTTAGGACCTCCAAACTCAGGCTGTGGGTTGTAGACCAAAATCTCAGAATTTGGGAATACTCTTCTTCGCTGGTTTTCACTTGCTTTGACAAACATTTTAATGTTAAGCAGAGGTCACAACCATTTTCTAAAATGATACAATGACCCAATCCTGCAATTCTTTGACACAGATAAAACTCTCCAGTGGGATCAACAGGAACTTTGCCCACAGACACACTGTCCAATAAGATCTTAATATGTGTTCATTAACGTGAAAAGCATTAACCTAACCAATCTGAAAAACAGAGTGAAGCATTCTTACTGTCATCCCCCACTTGGGAACTGGTGCAAAAGTGCTTTACAACATAGAATAAAACTATTAAATTTTAAAACTGCTGTTAATAAAACATTGAGATAACAGTTTTAACATTCAGATGACAGAGGACAGAAGAGTTAAAACTCACTCTGTAGCTCTAGGTCAGCAAGGTTGCTTATACAAGGCGCAAGTTTGCCCTCAGATATATCTTCTAAACTCGGTCCAGAAATCACTGGAGGGGACTTTCATAGCTCTGGCCTGCCCAGAGTGAAGTAGACATGTCCCCTACCCCTCCTCTAAGCAGCAGAATTAATCTCAGCAGAGCTAACTGTGACAAGAGCCACCCTTTAGCACGAGTCCTGTTCTGAGGACCGAGCCTCCAGGCGGGCTTGCAGCACAGTCCTGAGTCACAGCTAGTCACCCAGAAGGCATCACGGTGTCACTCCTCCAATGCCAGTGCAACAAAACACATCCACATCTGGCGCAGAGAGGTGTCATTCCAACAACGTCACTGCCCTGGCCCTGTGGGATGTAAACAGGAGGCTGCAGCAACAGTGGAAGTCAATTGGTGTTGGGTGATCTTTGGCGTATAAAGCCATGGTATAAACACAATGATCATAATTTCCGCTACCTCTTTGCTACCAGACATCATTTTCTCCTACAGGTCTCTGCCCCACTATTGCTATCACATTGAATACATGCAAATAAGATACTGAGTGAAGTGTCTCCTATCTGGTAGGATAAGTTCAAGGCATACAATTGATGCAAAAGAGAGAAAAATAGCTGAAAGCATCCACGCAACAGAATGAGCTACTGTTCAATAGCAAGGCTCCGGGAAGATCCATAACAGTTATTTTAGCAGGAGGAACTCCTTCTTCTACAAGAGTTGACAATGGCCACGTGATCCATAAATCCGCAAATAGAACCCATAAATAAAAAGATCAGTTCTTGAAATACTTCTGGAGACACCCCAGAAAGTAGCATGGGCCACGCTTGTCACAATTAAGCCTGCAATAGTAAATGACTTTTAGACAACTATCAAGCTCCTTACATCTTTTATAATAGCTGAGTTTCAGAAGACTGATGGTTCGTCTGCTGTGGGCCTATATTGAGGTAGAAAGCTGGGAAGGCTATACTTATCCCTTATAATCTAGCTTTTTGTATACAGCTGCTCACATGACTCTAAAGGCAAGGATATTTGCAAAAGGAAGCATTCACAACAAGAAATAAAATCAAGGGGCAACATAACACAGCGATGGCCGCTAACACATAACCTCCACATACTCAGTTCCCAAGATTGCTGCTCGGTAAATAGAAAACAAAAGGCAAACCTCTAAGTCCCTATTAATTTCTTATTTACGCAAAATTCCCCTTAAACCATCATAAAAAACTTTGGATTTGACCTGCAAATAAGATTAGGTTGTCTGGCACCTCGCTCTCCTTCCCCTCTCCCTCCCACCCTGCAAATAAGTCAGACACACAAAGCACATCCGTGGCCATATATCCTCTCTCCCCTGACTCGAGACTGGCCAGGAAAGGCTGCTCATTATGCCTGAGCGTGGGGTGAGCCCTGTTCAGGCGTGGGCGCTGCACGAGGGCCAGACAGAGACATCTCCAGATCAAGGGTTTCGTCTACTCAGCAAGCATCTGTCCCAGAACAGAGCGGATACAGCGCTGCTATTAGTGTCGTCTTATAGCCCTGCTCCGAAGCTGGAGGAGACAGAAATGAGGTTCAGCTTAATAACAGGGCCTCACATTCCTCAGCTCCAAAACACATAAAAGCTTTTTGATTGAGCACGTGGGCTTTTTGATAAGCATCAGCAAAAATTGAAATTATAGCCTTTCTGCCAAAGAACGCAAATAACTGAGTTTCAACAGAAGAGGTATTACACCTAATTCACACTCCTCCCTCCCCCAAAATCAAAGCGTAACAAAACATTTAATGCAAAACAAAGCATATTTTTCAACTGGCTCCATCCAAACACTATTGAGCCCTTTGCTCATCACTACAAGAGCGCCCAGAGAGTAAGCTAAAAGCCTAAGTAGTGTAATCAGGTCCATTTTGCCAGACAAATGCAAATTTCCAAGCACAGACCTGTCCTTAAATCATCACACTGATGGCACGCACCTATCTGATACGAGCACAGCCATGGACCCCAAGCTGACTTTACATAGGTTACTGCACAGCAATAGGTAGTTCAGCTCCCTACTACTGCACCAGGTAGGTTTTATGAGGAAAAAAGCAATGTAACTCATGTCTAAGCCCTAACAGATCCCCGCAGTTTGGCTCTATGGAAAAGTTACGGCGGGGAGCTGTAGGTGCTTTGCACTTCCCAGCAAACATGCCAAAACCCAGAATTAGCTGCCTACAGAATAACCTCCTCAGTGCGTGTCAAAAGCAGCCTTTTTTTTCTCTCAAGATCATGCAAAAAGCTACCATAAAAAACCCAGCTCTCGTAGCAAGTCTTTTAATATTTACAAGCTCTACTAATTTGTGTAGTTCCTACCATTCTAGCATGGTACACGGGTGTTAATTGACATAATGACTCAAGCCTACTGATTCCTTACAGAAACGCTGCAGCAATGGGATGCAGTTACATTTGGTGATCCCAAGGGCTGACCCAAACCGAGCACAAGTCCGTTTACAGCTAAGAGCAACCTCCCAACACTCAACTTGCCCTGGGGAATTGGTCCGTGATGGTATTTCTGTATTTTAGTATCCATGATGCTCCTGGAGAAGCAGTGCCATAAATAGCTAACCCATAAAGATGCCCACACTTTATTGTCCCCTTCTGATACGGCACCGGCTGCACTTGACTGGCCGGGCATTTTACATCCTCACTCTCATCCCAGTTGAAGAATATTCATACAGGACAGATGGATATATATGGATATAGGAGCTGTGGTTTATGCTCTGTGCACAGCTACGTAAAGGAGGAAAAAGCAGACACTGAAGGAAACACAGCCACGCTCCTGAGAGCTGTCCTTATTTATGGCATGGGCTAGCGCAGCCTCCTTGGGAGGCTCTTCCATTCCCCATACATGTCCGTATGTCTCAAATTCCTCAGGCTAAGGGACAGCAAGCATTACCCTTTTCATTTTTTCCCCCAGAACTGTAGCCTTTTTTACATTCAGAAAACAAAACCTGGTATTTAGGCTGACATATAGATTAGTAGTGGCCATCCTCCTGCTTAAAAAGCATATTATCTACTCTGATACAGATGGCTTTTTTCCTTTTCATTAATACTACACAATCTCACTGTTGTTTTTCTAAATGGTGTTTTGTAGTACTTTCGAGCGGCCAGTTCACACAGGAGATACAAGGGACCCCAGAGGTCATCTGGTCCAACCCCCCTGCTCAAGCAGGGCCGCATAGAGCCAGCTGCCCAGGACCACGTCCAGTTGGTTTCTGAATATCGAGAGGATATTCAAGGATGAAGGATGGAGTCTCCACAACCTCTCTGTGTAAACTGTGCCAGTGCTCAGTTACCCTCACAGTAGAAAAGTGCAGGTATGGAGGCCAAGCCTGCTCATGACAACCACATCCAGTGTTGGTGCTCTCAGGGCACTCGGTACAGACTGCACTGGGAGCTCACTGTAGTGCTTAGGTGGCAACTGCGCTCACATTTGGGAAAAAGTCACTGTCCTGGCCTTTTGGAAGTTGCTGGAAAGCCTCCATTGCACATTTAGGGGCAGATCTTCCAACATCAGTCTTTTTATTGTGTTTAGAGGTATTTCTAAACATAATTAAAGCCTTTCAGTGCTTGAATACCAGTGCACATCTGAAAACACCATTCTTCACAGTCTTAATGGCCCCAAATTGAGAGGGCAGGTACTTTCGAGGGCCTTCTTCAGGGCCTTGATTTTACGCCTATGATGTGAAAGGTCCCAGTGAAGAGGCTGAAAGTCCTTCCTTTGAGGTTCAGGAGGAAATAAAGAAGTGGAGCTACTGGGTCACCCACTCGGCGTCCCCCCTGCCTGTTCCACAGACTGCAGCTGATGGAGACAACCTGGAGCAGCCACCCAACAACACGTGGGGTTGCAATAGGCGCTGACTCCTCTGCTGCAGCCTTCAAGGCACCGGTTTTCATCACTCTCTGTCTTGCTGGTTTATAAAGAGCAGCAAAGACTATTGGGGGAGGAGGGGGCAGGGGGACTGGGAAGGGAACAAAAATTATTCCAGCGGTGTGAGGAAAACTTCTTGTCAGTAAAAGACATTTTATGTACTGCCTGTGGCAGCACACAGGGTGTGTTATTTACTGCTCCTGCTTCACGGACATATTATACTGCTGGTTCAGGTGCCACCATCAGAGTGCAACTTATCACCTAGTGACTCACAGCATCCTAGAGGAAAGATGACAGCGGCAACTCATGACATTTCTTTAGCGCTCTGGTGACAGATCTGCAACAGCTACAATTAAAGACCCTAGGATTTGTTGTCAACAGTGCATTTCTGCTGCAGAGCCAGTAGTTATTTGTACACAGAGGCAGGCTAAGTGGTAAATAAGAGGGGGAGAAGTGTTGTAGTCATATCTCACCCCCTTTAGATCCAGAATTAGTTAAGAAAAATACAAGTTCTCTGACAGAAAAGACTCGCTTGAGGCAAACAAAACAAACCGTATGATGTGTGGGATTGGATGCAACAAGTAGCCAGACAGAGAGCCCTTCCCCTGCCAGCTCATGGGCTCCTGGGGCAGCCACCAGCCAGCCATGCTGGGTGCTAACCCTGGCAGCTGGGGCACACACTGCTCCGATCCTCCAGAAATGGGCCTGTTTCTTTCTTAACTTCTCCTCCAAGAAAAAAATAAAAAATTTCAGATTTTTTTTTTTTTGTCCAAATACAGCAAAAAATAAGTTTTTACCAAAAATGCCACATCACGCACAACAGAAATTATGAGTCCTCCACAAGTCTATTCAGAAGGACTTGTTCCCAGCTTGGTGAGAAAGAAAATATTTTAAAAGTGAATGGAGGCAGAGGCAGCACAAATGGGAAACTGGGCAGAAAACAGGGAGGGGAGAAGAGAAGGAGAAGGCTGTGCTTCAGAAATTATCTTCACTGCTGCAGCAGAGAACAAGCTGCTTGTCATTTGTCATGTTAGACTGAAGACTTCTACGCTCCTCTGTGCGATGGGCACAGAAAAGGAGTAGATAGGAAAGGCTCTCGCTTAGCCCAATTAGCATAGGTTTCACAGAATTTGTCAGACTAGAGCCAGAAGAGTTGTCTGGTCCATGCCTCAGGGGCCGCCGCTGCATTGTTCCCCTTGTGAACATTATTTCCTAACACTTTGTCCAGCCCAGTTTTAAATTACCCAAGTGACGGCATTTCCACAACTTGCCATAGAGACTCTGCCACGATGTAATTTATCTCAGAGGTTTTAGCCGTCTTCCTTATATTTAGGATGAAATTAAGAAAATTTATGCTGCTAGTTCTCATTATCCTGTCCTTGGAGCACTCTCAGCCATTCTCCTCCCTGCCTGAGATTTACATGCTTCAGATACTTGTAAATAGCTGTTCTCCTCCACAGTTATTCTTTGGCCAAAGCACACAAATTTATTTTAATCTTTATAAATTAGCCCAGGCTGCCCTTTAATCATTTATCTTGATCTCCTCTTGGTTCTCCATCTTCGAGGCGGTCGGAAGCAGCTGGGTATCTGTTAGCAACATACCTCAGTGCTTGTTCCCATCAAAACCAGCAGCAGATCTGCTCTTGTTGGAGCAGGCAAGCCAAGCCTGGGCAGCCAAGTCTCGCCCTGAGCTCAGCTCTGCCGTCCAACAGGTTTTCATGAGGTACTGGACCGTTGCAAAGATTAAATCTAGATTGCTATACATAAACTCGCTGTGTTGCTCACTTTCGAAGGTCTCTCTGCCTGTTTGCTGTGTCCCCAGCGCGGTGGGGCTTCTGCGAGGAGCACCGTGCTGACTGGCATGTGTAGAAGCAAAGCAGAGATTTCCAGAGTTTCAACCAAAAAGTCAGGGTCTCCAGCTGAGAGGAGGGAAATACACTGTAACACGCTCACTGCTTCTGCGGATCTGAGCACAGCAGGAGGCATGAAAAATGAACTGAGCTATGGGTTATCCTCAAAATACCTCCCACTTCACTTGGAAGGTGCCAAAACCTGTAAATCCACCCATTTGAATACAGTTATCAAATAAGATTTCACACAGCACACTCACCCTTTGCTGACACATATACCCACGTCTGTCTTATTGACAGAGATGTCTTAATCATTTGGTGGTTTTTCAGCTGCTAATTCTGCAACTGCTTTAAAAAAATAAACCCTTGCATCTACCATGATTAATTCATTCTTCATAAGTCCAGGCTGTTTATTGCTCTTTGTTCATTTATGCACTAGCTGTTTACAGATTCTCTCTTAACATTAGTTCTGTTACTTGCTAGAGACTCAAGTCATATTTACCATATGGTAATTGCAGAGATGACACGGACAACAAACAGTGGAAGCCGAGCTGCTACGGCAATTACAGTAAGTGGCAGCAGTCTCCAGGCTATCTGCTGCCCCACCTTTATTTCTTCTCCCCCCACCCTCTCACGGCTTTCCTTGTGGGCTGTATAAAGCCATACGCCACTCCCATCTCCATAGCACAGACAGGTGGAGATTTGTTCTTCACTATGGCATTACCAGACAGGATCATCCACCTTTTTCCTTTCAGTCTGGGTTTCAACTGCAGGTCTGCTCTCCCTGGCTGTCCGCCCCACTCTGTCCTGTCAAGGGTGGGTAATCTGAAATACTGCCTGGAGCTAGTCACTCTCAATACCCACGTTTTTTCTCTCACTGTTACTGCAACACTAACTTCCTCCTCTGCCCCTGGATGGTCTCAATATGTCTCAGATATTTCACTGAGGGAGTCGCAAAGGACCAGATTTCACAGGGTAGTTAGAAACATAATGGCGCAGCTCTTTAACCCACTTGGACACCTTGACCCCATTGAAATCACAGATTTTCCACTGGACACCTAAACGTGACTTAAAATTCCTGCAGAAAACCAAACAGATGACTATGAGAGGAGGTCACTGCTGTCTTCTTCAAAGAAAGACATGAGGTCTATTTCTTGGTTCCTGCCAAGAGCACTGGGGAGGTCCCACACCCAAAAAGCATAGGGCTTGATCCTTCAAGGAGAGTCAAAAAAATAAAGATTACTTAAATGTGTATGCCAACTTGTGTGTAGTGCATACAACAAAGCACCGTGTCCGAAAAGGACAAGGCTCCTCCCTTGCCATTTCTAACATGCCTGCAATGACAGTCTCCTAATTCCCCAAGTCTTAACTTAGATACTAGCGAGGAACATTTGAAAACTGGACGCAGGGCACCGTATATCAGAAGAATTTCCTAGCAAAATACATAATAATCACTCCGTTGTTTATCTCCAAAATGGAAGAAACAGCATTTTCATTGCATTCAGAGCACTACTTAGACCGGCTTCCCTTCCTTGACCCTCCCCTCCAAAAGCCTCCTTTTACACAAAGTCATCTTAAAAATGAGCACTATCTTTCCAGCCCAGTCAACTTGCAAGCCATCAGCTGAAGGCTGGCAAGAGAGAAGAGAGAAAGGGTCCTCAGGACCAGATTTCCTCTGGCGTAAATCAGCATAGGTCCAATGAGCCCAAGTCAGCAGAGCCAGCTTATTCTACTGGAAGAGCTTCCCGAGGAGCTTTGGCAACATTTCACATAACATAAACCTCCAAAAGGAAAGCTTCATCAATTTCCTCTTTGCAACTCACGTCACACATATGAGCTGGGGGACATCTTCCTGCTTCCTCCACACCCACTGCATTCCTGTCCATCCTGACCTGGCTCCTCCCTCCTCCCAATGCTCCATGCTGGCCCTGGATTTGCTACAACTAGTCCTGCCAACACGAGCAGCTGAGTCATGGGAGATGACCACATCAGCCAAATGCACTGAAACGAGACAAGGGAAAAAGAAAATCCTGCTTCCCTCCACAACACCAGACCCCAGCAAACAAGGCCCCGAGTCGCTCTTCTCCACCATGTGCCCAGTGTCACCTTGGATCAGCATCCTGAACTGCCTCATCCTGGAGGTACAATGACAGGAGTCACTGGCTTAATGTAGGCGCTTGGATAACATGCCCATCCCATGCAGCCACCTGCTGTACAGTCTATTTAAGCCACTGAGGCAAAGGAAGAGTACAGCCTCTTATCCTGCCACCGAGGGGCACCGCCTCCATTATGGATGCTAGTAGTCCCACATCTCCATCAGTTTTACTGAGGAGCTCGAGTCCCCTTCAGGCACTGTGGAAATTATCTTTCCATCCCTTTCTGCAAAGAGAAGATTAAAAGTGAGATGTGCTCTACTTGCTTTGAAGTCCAAATCTCTCCTAAGACAAAGCTAAGGCAAGAAAATTGCAGGGTCTCTCTCTTGATGGGAGTTTCAGTGGAGGACTGACTTGAGCCACAGCTAAGGCAGGAATGAACAGCCTGTTTTCATGCCCTTACTCCACACTCAGGCCCCATTCCCTGCTCCCTCAGCCCAGAAAATCTCTTCTGCCCAGCCCTACTTCTGTCGTGGTGCCCTGAACCCAGCTCTTCCTGCCACCACTGATGACAGTAACTCCTGTCATCTGGGAAACCTGTCACAAGTGACGGAAAAACACTTTGCCCAGAACAGGAGCAACAGTCCCCAAACACCAGTAGGTGAGAAGCAGTGGGACAAGGAGAGCATTACCCTGGGCAGAGTCACCATTACTATTTCATTCAGGTCAGTGACACAAATGAGTAAAAGAACGAGCACAAAAGGTCTCTGACAAAAGGACAGTCACTTTTAAAGACAAACAAAGCCTTGAAATGAATCCATTTTGCTGTGGGAGCTCAATGAGCAGACAAATGAATAAAAATGGGTTTTCAATTAATTTGAGCCCTGTATCCCAACAATGCTCCGCTCTGCAGTAATCCTTCCTCTGCCCATTCTCCCTGCCCTCTGCTCTCCCCTCCCCGCAGACACACACACAAACACTTCCATGCCCCTTCCCCTGACCCTTCCTCCCATGGCAGCACCCCTGTGGTCCTTCCCATACCCGGCTACCAGCCGAGCAGCACGTACTGCAGCCCCTTCTGAGCCCCCTGTGCTGGCCAGCAAGCCACCAGCACTACTGCTGCACCTTTCATGAAGCGCATAAGAACGTGACATCTGAGAGACCACCACACTTTTGTCCGAGGTGATTGCCGCCATCCCACCGTGCCCGATAGCAGTTAGCTCCCATACAGATACTTGCAAATTATGACCATGCCACCTCTTCATGCTCTCCTTGCAACGTTAAGTAGATGAGGTTTCTGGAATCCTGCACAACCAAGTACAACTCCCATATCCCCTTTCACAACTCCCATGTCCCCTCGCTCAGCCTTTACTGGGAAATCAGCTTTGGTCAGAGGGACAGAGTTGGCCAACCCGGTCAAAAGAAGCTCTAGGCTAACACCAACTTAAAGCTCCCAAACTCAGGGTATTTTATCTAGTGAGCACTGGAAACGTTCTAAATTCGGTGCTGTGCATTTGTGCAATCTATGGAACTCAATGCCATAGGAAATAAAATAAGTACTGGAAGACTCAAAGGAAAAATAGATGTGCGTGGAAACACTCAAACTATCCATAGATTCACCAGCCCTCCTCTTGCTCCAGAGCATATTTCAACTTTACCAGTTTTTGTGAAACTCGCTCATGTGTGTATATAGTGAAAGCTGGAAAGGCCCTTCTTAACTGAGCATCTGCTTCCTGACTGGGCCGACCTCTTGCTTTGTCCCAGCAGCCAAGTCCATATGGACCTGAGAGACAGGCAGAAAGCCACACACAGAGGACAAACGGAGCGGGGGTTGCACACGTGAGGCATGCTGCTAGAAGACTGGGAAGATACAAGGCATGGAGCTGTTGAGGGAAGTGGGGAGTTGGGGCAGTTACTGGAGAATCATGAAGAACTCTGTATATTTAAGAAGGAAAAGCAGAGGAGGGAAAAGGACAGAGCTGAGGGAAGGAGGGGTGTTCATGACTCACTGGGATGCATGAAGCAGCAAGGAGATGGATCTAGGCAGGCAACAGACAAGCTGGCAGTTTTTTGGGAGTGACGTAGGTGCACCAAGTGCAGCTGAGCATCTTCTCACCTTCAGTCTCCCAGTGAGATTCCCCAGAGGGAAGGCAGCTCCATCGTGCTCTGAAGGTTAAGCTGTGCCTTCTGCCTGGCACAAGAGCACAGTGCAGCCAATGGGTAAAACTGCCTACCTACTTAAAAGCAAAGCCCAACACTGCCAGGAGGGACAGGCTTTATTTTTAGCTGGGACACCAGCAGGGTCACTGCTGGTGCTGCATTTCCCCATGGAAGCCAGGGTTTCATGAAGTGAGCCGTGCGCGCAGGGTCACTGCGGGGGAAACATCTGTCAGGTCAGCTTTGGGGAGATGGATTATTTAAGTTGGAGAAAAGGAAACATTTACTAGAAGAAGTGAACCTGAAACTGCTCTGGAAGGTTAAAATGGAAGGAAAAAATGATGCTTAAAGAGTGAGAGCAGGTGGTAATTTATGTGAGGGCAACGTCTAGTGCACCCATCACCAAGATGCTCAGACAGAATAGCCTGTCACGTCTAACTCTGCTTGCCTCCTATAACCCAAGCTTTGAAAGGCTCATTCTTGTCTGGGGCTGCCAAAACAAAAGCAGCAGCACGTCATTATCCCTCATCGGGATCCTTTGCAAAGGAAAAGCATGCACAGAGAGACCCACCTTGCCTTGCACCTTGAAGAAAACAACAACACTGAGACCTCCACCCCACTCTGGACCTCAGGTCCTCACACAGGGGCCCCCAGTTATCCCCAAGGCAGGCAGGTCACCCAGGACTCACACGCTGGCTGAGCGCAGCACCCTCAGCGAGCGCAGGGCAGCAGTACAAACTTAGCCCGCTGCGGCCCCGTGAGGACAAGGAGTCAGGTCCTTGCCTGCTAGTGGGTTTCGTGGGTGCAAACCTAATAAAACAGTTGGCACCGCTCCCACTTGCACTGCCAGGGAATGCAGTCTGGAGGCTTCAACATGGAGAGATTGTTGTTGATGAAGTGCTGAGTGCTAGTGCGAAGCTTTCAAGGGACTTGAGAGAATTGAGAGCAGAGGGGAAGTTCTCAGTTTATTCTCTTCTTGAAGAACCTGAGTCCATTTGGCATGTTGCGTCTGAGAAATAGCTTGGCCTAGACTCTCCATTTAATTTTTTTTTTTTAAATCAAGGTCAACCCCTGTGCATGTTCTTCAGAAGATTTTATATTAAAAATTATTTTGTCTTGTTTTTCTGCTGATTCTTGTGCCTCTTAATAGCTTAGGAAGTGCTTTGCAGACCCCATCACTCTTAGGTTCTTTGCAACTAATTTACATTCAGGACTATCCATCTCATCAAGAGCAGACTTCAAGGCTGAACCAACTCCAAGCCTTAACTGCTGCAGGCAATTCAGACAGCAGCTTTACAGGTGGAAGCAGGGCTTCTTAAGCCAACCTGAATGTTTTCCACTGCTGGTTGGTTGTTCCCGCTCTGCACTAGCTCTCCCCTTTTTTGTTGGCATAACTGTTTGCGTGGCTATGCCATGAATAAGAACCAGGAACTGATCTGGCTGAAAAGCAAGCTGAACCCAGCACCTGGCCGCACATGCCACTGTGCCAGTACCCTGCAGGCGGTGGGACAGGAGCAGGAACAAGCAGCCAGGGTGGAAAGGCTGTAGAAACCAACGCGCAAATGACAAGCACGGTAGGGGCATTAGCTGTACGCGAAGGGGCAGGTTTGCCTCTTGCAGCGGTGAATCCTGCAACGCCTCCCAGACCATTTAACACCCTCGTCCTGCTATGCAGAGACATATCTCCACCTCCATTTTTCCCACCCAACATGCGTGTTCAAGGGTCACTGAGTATTCCCAACCAAAAACACGGAAGAAGACAAAGGTGCTATTAAGGAGAACATAAGCTCAACATCAAGATATTACTTCCTGCCACGGAAGGTCCATCTCAAGGTGGTAAACCAAGACATCCAGCCCTCAGTGCCCAAAACCAAATTTACCCAACAGCAAATAGTATGGAGGGCAAAAGGAGAGTGTCTTCTCTGTGGTGGTGCAACCCCCTCCTCCTTAGGCCACTTGGTGCTTGGCATGATTTCCCCCACCTGGGCCACGCAATAACCCAACATAGAACAGGGAAGAATGCGAAGGGCCATGGACCAGAACGTTACAGCAACCCCTTAGAGCACCTGGTTCCTGCATCCCCTATCGCTTGCAAACAGTCGATGATCGATCACCCCCTGACAATACCTGCATCGTGGCCCAAAAATGGGGGTGACATTCACACAGAGCATTACCCCGAGTCCCCATCCGACACCAGCTGGAATGGGCCAGCAGTACATGGCAGAGGCAGCACCACCCTTCCCCATTTTGGCTGTGGGGAGCTGTGGCACTGGGGCAGAGGAAGGTTTCGCAGCCTGCCTGGACTGTGGTGACAGATTCTCTCCTACCACTACTCGCACTGAGGGCAGGTAGGACACATCCAGAGGGAGCTGCAGCCCGACAGCAGAGCGAGGTGCAGATATGCTCCAGCTCTCCCTGCTTTTGCCCCGGCTCTGGCACGGGGAAGGAAACCAGCTCCCACCAGCACACAGCATACGAACACACTGGCAGGGCACCTTGCACTGTCAGCGCTGTCGGCCCCCCTTCACTCCTGGACATGTCACCTTCAACACAACCTCAGCAGTCAGATCTAAGTCCCCTCTCACAGGTACATCCCTGCATCGCTACATTTCTTTTGATTAAAAACATATTCTGCGTTGCTGCTGGGAGGGTGCTGCTGTTTGCTTTGAGACAGCCTCCAAGTACCAGCCTCAGAGAGGGTGATGATGAAAGCTGTGGCAATGCAGTCTCATATGTCTATAGTTTCTAAAACTCTTTGACACCTCCCTGGTTGCAAAACATGCCCAGCAGCATAGGATATTTAGTATTTCTGATTGCTCTTGACCTGGCTGTCTCCGCTACTGTCCTGAGTTAGGAAGCTTAGGTAAAAAGACAGCAGAATAGAGGAAGGCAGCAAACAGAGCAAGTCCAGTTCTGCAGCCGTGAAATAATCTGCTAGTGAATGGAAATGCTGAATGGAAACAGCAGCTTTTCCTTAAATCTGAGTGCTCTGGAAAAGCTCCCTGTTTTATTATGATGGAAAATCCTCATTGGAGTGTTTTGTTAGAAAACAAGCTATCATAAAAGAAATGTTAAGAGCCCTAAGCTCCCCTCTCTCCCATGATGTCAACTGTCAGAGACATCAGCGACAGCTCAGCTGTGTGATCAAAGACTCCAGCAAGCGGATTTTAAGACAGAATTACCAGAAAATTGAGAGTTGGAGGAGCATGGGGGCAAGATTGTCACCTGTTTATAAATGCATCTTATGGGGTGAACTAATTACAATGCTGTACCATGGGAACAACGGCACCTGGGTCTTCTCATTGCAACACTGGCAAGATGGGGTGGTGGTGGTACTTTCAGAATGGCATGACATATCCCGGCCACCCGATGCCTTGCTATTCCTGCAAAACCCTGTGACAGAAGTGCCTAGAGGGGAGACTGGGAGGCCATCATGCTGAACTTTGCGCACAAACATCTGTGATGGCCCTCAACCAGAGCCTGCAGTTTAAAGCATTAAGGCAGAGAGAGCAGAGGGGAAGGAGAGCAGCAAACCATACCACCTTATGGTTTGGTAACATCCATACCACATTAGTCCCCAGGCAGCCCAGCAGCCCACTGAAGCTGCAGGAGACTTGAGGTGGCTCCTGGATTTCATTCTGGAGGTGAGCAGGGACAGCAAGCTCATCTTCAGCCCCAAACCCCACAGCCACAGGTGACTGAAATCAGTCAATGCAGGACCGTGAGCTCAGCAGCACAGAAGGTTTATTAAAGGTGTCCCAAGAACAGCTTGTGATCTAGTGTAGTCTCTCAATGCATGAAATTCTTCAGGACAAAGAATATAATTGATTAGACGTTTGTATGGCACTTCAAAACATGGGCCCCCCAACCAGGATGATGCCTTTAGGAGTTACCATTATCTAAACAGTAATCAACAATAGCATTAATCTATGACAAGATACCTAACCACAGTGGGTGATGGTAGACAGAGCATCACAACTATCAATTTCCTGGCTTCAGAGATGTTTTTTCCCCTATTAAGATGTTTTGTCTGTGTAATTTAATTTCCTTCACTTTTTTTTTTTAAATATAGGATCAGATGTTACTACCTGATTAAAAAACCAAAACAAAACAAAACAGAAATTTGGCCAGCAATCAAAGCCATCTTTTTAACTGTTGAAGCACACAAAAGGCATCTGAAACACGACAGCAACAAAGAACAAGGAACTATTTGTCAATGCCACTTGGTCATTGGGGAAGCTTAGGGGAGGAGACTGATGCTGTTTGTTTAAAACAAGCAAACAAAACCTGACAGACAAACCATTTATCTGTATAGTGCTTCACTTGAAAATATTGGCGGAGGGAATACATCTTAACTTGGTTTCTAACAAAAAGTGCTGACGCACTCCATTATGGTACTTCCCAGCCTTGGGGTGGAGGATGCCCATAGCAGGAAGGGCCCTGTGAAGCCAAGGGGTGGGTGCAGGACCAGGCATGACATGGCAGCAGGTCAGCCCAGGACCTTAGAAAAACCCTTCCCTGTCCTATCAGCAATACCATAGGATTTGACACGCTCAGGATTTGACCAGCCTCATCTGACTTCAGCCCTGCCAGCTCCAGAGGAAGGCAGAGGAAGCAGGGAGGCTGGATTCCTCCCTGAGTACCTCTTTCCTTCCTACAAGCCAGCCAAGCTGAGGAGCAGTGTCCTGAGTGCCCTGCGACCGCCACGAACAACTGCCCGTGACTCCCAACAACAAAGTCTGCTCTGGTCAGACCAGGCAGCTCCCACCAGCCCAGCAAGAGCCTTTAGAGCACAGTGCGGTGCACAACCCAGGCCACGCTCAGTATCCCATTCCACGTGTGCTCTCCTATTCTGGCTGCTGGTGTCCAAGACAGCACAGAGTGTGCTTTCCACGCTGCCCAGGGCAATGGAAAGGACTACCCCACCTGGCAACGGCATCTGCAGTCACCAGTGCCATCCTCTCAGGTGGCGGCTTTGCCGAGGAAGGGGGCAATCTCTCTGCAAGGGACAAGCATCCACCTTCCCTCTCGTACCCTGTCACCCACTAGCTATTGCAACCATATCCTCGCCAAATCCCCACACAGGTAGAAAAATATTAATGATACGAATGAGGCCCAGGGAGAGGAAACAAGTTGCCCAGCAGCACGCTGGAAGCTTGCCAGAGACTGGGAGCCTACCTGCACTTCTGCTGCCCTCACACAGGACCTCAGCAGCGGGATTACCACAATCTGTCATACCTTGGGCACTTGGGAAACGCTTGAACAACCGGCTTACTAGAACAGGACTCGTATTTGGCTTAGGTAAAAAAAAAAACCAACCACCGACTGCCATACTGCACCTTTTACCTAGGGTTCTCTATCCATTCCCATTCGGTCCCCTCCTTCCCCATCCCGGTTGACATTACACCCTTTGATTTACATTAGGGGGTAACTGATTTGACTGCCATCATGTTGCACGCTAGCACCGGCACTGAGGGCTCCTGGGCTGCTCTCGCTCCTCCCCAGCCAATCCTCAGCAGTAGCTGGACGTGCTCTTCTCTAACATCACTACTTCTGTTCAGGGAACAAGTCTTGTTCCAGTTGACCACAGAAGCCTGACTGTAAGCACCAAACATGACTTACTTTCTTAGCTAAACCACGATCAGGGTAAACAAACGCCTGCAACAGCAGTGGAGGGAGCAGGGTTAGGGACTCCCTGGAAATGCTTGTGCCACAGGGGAGCAATGCCTCTCCCCGCTGCACCGAGCCTACAGAGCACCTTCAAGGCCTCTGTGTCTCAGCAGTCCCCCAAAGCCAGCTCTGCTCTCCCAGGCCTTCTGCCAGGCTCCCAGAGAGCATGGGATGAGCGCTCTTGAATGGGAAGACTCTGCTGACTGTTACCTAAGTCTTCCAGCCCTGTCCTCTCCAGAAATAAAACATAGCTCAACAAAATCACCCTTTTGCTCTACAAAGAGATTAAATTAAAGGAATACACATACAAGCATGAGGAGGGGATGCGCATAAGGCGCCCATTCTCACCCCCACTGTTCCTCCAGTGTCTCACCTTAAATTTGAAACAGATTTTTAGGGTGAAACCCCTAGAACAAGCCCAGGAGCAAACCGAGGAGCCACGAACCCAACAATTACGCTACAGCTCCACTTGGGGGGGGAGGAAGGGGAAAGGGCCATAGCCTCACATTTTAGAATAACTGTAAAAAAACACCCAAAACAGTTGCAAGGGTTTCATCTCCCACCCAGGGTGATAGATACTTTAGACGCAGGTGAAAAAGAAAGGCTGGGAGGAAGGGAGAACACGAAATTACCCAACATTTAGGTCAGCTCGTATGCGTGCGTGTGTGTGTATCATTTCTCCCCCGCTGCCAGTCGGGGGCTGCGGGGGCCCCGCCAGCGGCCCCGTGCCCTATTTAGGGCAGAGCCTGGCGCAGCAGCTATATTTGACACCCGGGGTAAACAAGCCGGCCCCGGCGGACGGAGAGCGACAGCTGCCCGGGACGGCGGCCCGCGGCCGGGGATGGCCCGGCCCGGCCTCCCCCCGGCGGAAAAAAAAAAAAATGGAAAAAAGGAAATTATAAGGAAAAAAACCAAAAAGGGAAATTTATAGCACTGCATAAGAGGCGCTTCCCCCGCCCGGCAGCCCCGGGCAGAGCCGCCCCCCCCCCCCCACCTCCGGGCTCCCCGGCATCCCTGCGGGCCGCGCCGCACCGAGCCGTGCCGAGACGGGGCACCCCCGCCCGGCGGCGGGAGGGATCCCGGGGCCGCCGCGCACGGTGCCGCGAGCTCGGGCTGCTCCCCGGCGGGGCTCGGCGGCTCCCACCGCTCCCTCCTTCATTCCCTCCCTCCGCCAAGGCCCCGGCCCCGCAGCGCCCGGCCCGGCCCGGCTCCCCCTCCCCGCCACGCATCCATCCCGCAGCGCCCGCTCCGCGCCGTATGCAAAGCCCTCCCCCCGCAGCGCACACACACGCACCCACACATACACATATACACACGCACACATACACACACACGGGTAGTCGCCGCGGCTCCGGCAAAACAGCACGAATGAAGCGAGCTGCCAGCGCCTGGGCAACATTAAATCCCCTTCTCCCCCGCCCCAGCCCGGCAGACCGGCCTGCAAAGAGCAACCCCCCCCCGCCCCCAGCACCCCCGGCTCCGCGGCCATTCGCATGCAAGGCATGAAGCCCCACTTGATAGCAGGAAACTTAACCGCCAGCCTTGCGTCTCCTACGGAGCAGGGGGTAGCACCCTCTTACTTACCCCTTCTGGCTGCTTTCCTGACTTTTTTTTTTTTTTTTTTTTGGAGGGTCGGGCTGGGGGTGCGGGGGAGGGGGGTGCTCCGCCGGCTCCCCAGTACAAATCCTTCCGGTTCCTAAAGGGAGCTCATCGCATCTCCCGGTGATTCACCGACGGTGTGTGCGGGTACGGGGGGGATTCGCCTTTGCATGTCAGTCCAAGTTGCCTCGCTCGCTACAAAACCTGTGCTCTCTTTTGCAGCTGTCAGGGTGAGCGGGGAGGTGCATCTGGAAAAGGGGGTGGGGGTGGAGGTAAAATGTTGATAAATCCACCAGCCTTGATCTTCAGCTCCGTGGAGCGGTGGAGTTCGGGGAGGGAAGGGAGATCTGGCGAAGGGGGAGGAGGACGGGGAGGACGGAGATGAATGGGGGTCGAGGGAGGGGGGAAGAGAAAATGGATTGTACCCCAGACTGCCACTGAATCTGCTGGGCTTCCCCCGCTCCCGCGCTCACACCATCGGGGCTCGGTCCAGGCTTCCCAGCATTACGGCGCACGGCAAAGCGCTGAGCCCGATTTCTGGGAGCCAGCGAGGTTTGCACAACTGCAGCAAGAAGCCAAATCAAAAAGCCAATCTGCGAGCCTCCAAACTCCACGTCACCCTATCAGCTGGGAGCAAGAGCTGCAACAGAATTACAAGCCATGCATATTTATTCTTCTGAATCCAGGGGGGGATTTTCAGATCGTTTAAAGCAAGGCACGACGAAACAAGAGCAAACCCTTTCCAAAATAAATAAAGGCATGTAACGTGCGCACACTCACACACACACGCACACACATCCCTATGAGATCTCCATGGGTACATATAGATAGAGATATACACTCACTGAGCGGCGATCACTCCTGTACCCTCCAAGTATATTGACTTGACTTTGTGTATTTCACGCAAGGGAGGGGAAGAACATGGTAGTTGAGCTTCAGAGCAGAAAATATTGATTGCATATCTGAAATTTAAAGCATCTGCCAAACGCTTCTGAGAGATTAAATATAGGCAATGTAATTACACAGGCAGAGTTGGTCCTGGTAACCATTTGAAACTGCCTGCTTTGGTTTGTACATGTAGAAACCACCCAGTCATTTTTTTTTTTTTTTTGTTTTTTTTTTTTTTAACCAAAGTCAAATAACAAGTTGTGAGACAGCAAGTCATTTTAAGGTAAAAAATACATGTTGCCTCCAAAGCTACTATTTGACTTTGGCAGAAGATGACTGGGGGCTGGTTTCCAGGGCTGTGGAACAAGACAGTAGCTTTATGCCCTGCACAAGACACATCATGGTGTTTGCACACACGTTTGTCTCTCCTTGTGATCCCCTCTGTTTTCACCACAGCAGTTGCGGGCAGACACGTGCCTCCAGGAGATTTACCTTCTGGCATGGTTTCTCACTTATTTAAAGAACCGTCAAGCCCATACTATAAGGCAACAATCCCTGACGCGGGGCCATTCTGCCAAAGGATGGGCTGTTTCATCCTCCAGAGAGGTGTCCCCACTCTGTTGTCTCCAGTGACTCCCCTTACCCCATGACACGATAAGAGAGCAGAAGCTTCCTGGTGAGACTTGAACACACACACACACAAGTGCAAACCGTCCCTGTCAAAAGCAGCTGTGTAAACTGCCGTGAGAAACCTGAGCCTGAGTCCTACATTGGGCAACAGCTTTTACCTTGGCCAGGCACAGGCAGGAGAGGGAAGGGGAAAAGGTAAAAAACCAGTTAGTGGGAGGGTGACATGAAATATTTGCACCTACTCCTACTTCATGCTGCCAAAAATGGGTAAGGAAAGCTACAGATGGGCTGTGATCCCCTGCAGGAAAGCATAGACCACCAAGTCCCTGAAAATCAGCTGGTACGTTGTGGTTATGGCTCCGCAGGGCAGCCCCTGGCCCCACACCTCAGCACAGATGGCATCCAGAGACCTGGAAGAGCAATTACCCATTCTGGTCTGGCTACTTACAGTTATCAGTTAGAGCAGAGCATAGAAATGCAGAGACAGAGGAGTAGCCAGAGAAGGGCACCAGGAAACACAGTGCTGCCATGTGGGGTGACCGAGTAGGACATGGCAGCACAGAACATTGCAGAACATCCCGCGGGTCCTGTAATCAGTCCTGTATCTCCCCAAATGCCACCTACCACTCCTGCTGTCCCCAAATAGCCCAAGCAAGGCAGCGTACCTGGTAGGAACATGGCATGGGATGCATGCAGACCAGAGGACAAGGTGAGATCTAGCATGTGCCAAGATGCCTGAGCTTGGGATGCCAGCCAGTCCCACACAGGGCTGCACGCCTGGATGACACTTCTGTGTGACTTCAGGGAGAGGAAGGGCTTCCCAGCACCTGGGGGCACACAGGCACATGCGCACGTGTAGGCCAAGGCATGAACATGTCCAGCAGTCTCACCTGAGCTCTGGAGGAGCCCTTGTTAACATCGACACATAAAATCAACGGCACAGCATCAGTGGCTGAAACCCAAGGCTGTGTGGATGCAGGGACCCTGTTGCTGGTCTGTGTCACCCGAGCTCCAGGTGGCCACCTCCAAACCTCACACCCCTGCCAAAGGGGACAGACCCCAGGGGTGGCAGCTCTCCAGTCCCCTCCAACACCGAGGGAAGGAAACAGCCCCAGCCGGCACGGGGGAACTCTCCCAACCCACTGCTCATCATCAGGCAGTTCCAAACAACCGCTTGTGTTTAAGGCTCAGCAAGAATGGGTCTGAAGTCGAGGAATGGCGGTACAAACTGCTCATTGGCAGGAACAAGCCCTGGGGGTGACACACAAATTTACAGTTAACAATAACTTAAGACAGACAGAGCCCTTTATTGAACACAGATGTTTTATTTCACCTCATCTCCTCAACTCAGTACATAAAATCATGCCTAATACGTTTAAGAAATGCTCCCAGACACTTCTCTCTGTCTTCCCCTTCCATATGGGCCTGCCCTTCCGTTGCTCAGTTCAGGCAGAAATTGTTCATCACAAGAGGGACTATATGAAATTTTTTATCTCCTTAGTCTTAAAGGTGTGCTTGCAAGGTACTAACCTGGGATGAAAGCATTCAAATCCTTTATAGAATAATACTATAAAAAGTTAAAAAAATAAGCCCTCCTGTTTATGTTAGCATATAGGGATTTCAAACTCCCGGGCTGCTTAGCACAATCTCACTAAACAAACCCAGATGTCAGTTTTTAATAAATACCAAGATCACTTGATGTTCCAAGTGTTACCTCACCTAAACCAAAACCACTGTAAGACTATCAAATACTAATATATTGAAGGAACACACACTACTTCTTTCATAAAAGCTTTTCTCACTCCCTGCGAATGACAAGCATAATTAAGAATTACATTATGCAGCACCAAAAAAAAAAAAAAAAAAAAGGAAACACATTTCTAAAGCAAAACGCATTCCCCTCCAGACTCCTCCATGGTCACCTGAAACAGAAACCACAAGCAGGCAATATCTCTCATGAACCTGAAAGGCATCCGTTGGGTGCTTTTTCCATGAGCAATCAGGACCTTACTACCATTTTCAAACCCGTCTCCAAGCTCATGAGATTAGGGGTGGAACAAGAAACGCAGGCTTTGCTTTTCCTTTCCTTGTCCACCTAAGATGAGACAAGGTTTTTTTAACTTAATCCATGGTTTCAGCATCCCACAGGTTCAGTCTTGTGCTGGCAACCGTGCTGATAATAAAGATGCTGACAGCAGAACGTAGCGACGGCAGCATAGTCGATAAAGACAACGTGCGTAACAGGCATCAACTTGCTCTGCCAGGCCAACGTCATCTATCGACATAAAAAACCTGCCAGTGCCTTACAAGTTCCCGAAGAAACTCTAGGATTGTGTTAACTGAGTCAGAAAGGACCTATTCCTTCCCCTTCATCCACCACCTGTGTGCTTAGCATGCACGGGTAAGAATTTCACACAGTTGCCATCCCAAATTTCAGATGGATGTGGCCGTATTACTGCTATATTATGGCAGACACAACAAGCTGCAGGTTTGTCTCCTCCTTCGAAAATTTCAAGGCCATAGGAGTTGCTGCCACCATCTTGCTGTCCTCCTCTGATCTTTCAGCCCTTGGCCCAATGACCCAAGAATGGCCACAAACACTATCTACATTTGCCCTTGTCGCTTGAATACAAGCGGCCCGATGGCTCCTGCCCCAAAGTCAGTATCTAAGGGCCTGGCACAGCCCCCTTTTCTCATTCAAGATTTGGTCTCGGTGAGCCTAGGTTATGTGTCAGGTTATTTTTTTCTTAGCTTTGCTTTTCCTCCCTCATCAGTGTTCATCAGGTGCCTGCTCATGTTCATGTCAGAAGAGACAGGATAATGTGACATTTATTAGTATGATGCATCTGCAGAGCCTTGAAATGAAGCTCCAAATCTGAGAAAAAATTACTTTCTAGGGGAAAGAGGAAAGGAGCCACCCTGTAGGATGCAGCTTCAAGGCCATCCATGATTACAGAGCAAATGAACCCAGTTTAAATGTAAAATTCTGTGCTTCATTTTTTTCCCCCATAAAAGCCTGCTTTGCAAACATGACTGAGGCTCTGAGAGCCAAGCTGGGCTTTGCACGCACATCCTCAACAGTGCACAAGATCCTGTCGGTCAAAGCATGGGACACCAGGAACAGTCCATGCTCTCTTCATGGCACTTCCCATGACCAGTGGGCAATTCCTCCACTGGCCCTAGCAAATGGGTTTCTGGCACAGATGCACAAGGAAGGACAAAGCATTGCTCATTCTTTCTGTATCCTTTGCACGCCGATCAGGAAGGAATGAAACATATGTTTAATCTCTCTGATCCACAGATGTGGCTGTGACAGGTGTAGGTTGTGATAGGGTCCTCTAGTCTCATTGCAGAGCTCCCAGCAGCTTTAGACTGGTGTCAGAGGCCACATTCCTCAGGTCTGGCTCAGAAGGAAGGGCGGTTCTTTGTGTGGTCATCTTCACCATTGCAACTGAGAGACAAGCCCACGTGTAGGTGACTGATACCACAAACACGTCCCGGTCTGGGTATTCTGTGTAAGTGAAGACGCACCTAAAGGAACTTAACTCAGCATTCAGACAATATGTACAACCACCTCCAAAAATTAAAAAAAAAAAACCCTAACTAAAGATAGCAGCTAGTCATCAGGAGTCCAGGGCAACTCAAGCCCTTGAAAACTTTTGATGAGAAATGACATCTTCCAAAGAATCCACCTGACAACGGAGAGTGAGGGCACACCTCACAATCAGATTTTGATCATGGTGGAATCCAGGACACATGTTAATTCCAAAGTATTGCATTTTAGCATTGGCTTCAGAAACTGTGTTCACCCATAAATTGACCAGTGCAGGGAAAACGGACATGTGTGGTGGAGCATATCATCCCAGGAGAAACAACCTGGGGCAAGGCCTGGCAAGCCAGTGCATCCTGGGGCAGCGAACAGGCATTCAAAGGGGATTTTTCCAGCATTTTAAATGCTAAACATGTGTGGTGTTAAGGGGGACCTTCTCAGGTTGAGGACCTCTGAGACTTTCTTTCTTTGTTGGCATCTTAGAGCAAGAGCTCAATAGCAACTCTTACAAACTAGCGTATATGCTTTTGGAGGGGTTTTATGACATAAGCTATTTCCAGCAAGGACCAGTGGGACTCTATTGCTTACACCATCAGGGCATGTGCCAGGGCAGAGGTCACAAGCAGATCAAGAAGCTCCCTTTCAACTGCAGTGACTAGTAATTAGCAACCAGCACCAACACTGCTGGCAATACACTCGTTTTCTCAGCTGCAGAACAAGTACACGAGGCTCAGATTACAGCTGTGGACTGGATCTGCTCCTCTCCCCACGACCAAGAAGCCTGGCCTCAGAGGAGATCTGGCATGACAGACGACAGCAACTGACATTAGCATGGCAAGAAGCCTGCAAGCACATCAGCACATTCTGATGGGTTCTCATACATGTCTTACAAAGCCCCAGAAGAGGAATTGGCTCCCAAAGTTGCCATTTATTTAACAGCTTCCCAAAATAATTTTGAATTCCAAAAATCAATGGGAAAAGCTCATATTTCATTGATTTTGAAACCCAACAAAGACAAAAATCCATTGTACCTCTACTACTCTGGTTTCCCTGTTAAACACTGGCACCAAGATTTTTATTTTTATTTTTATTTTCTGTTTCCTGCACCACATGCTGGCTAATAACATGAAAAAAAAATAATAATCTACGTTTGTAAAACTAAGCCAACTCTTCATGGAGAGGAGGATTTGCAGCAATTCTAGAGCAGCAGCTGGTGCTTCGGCCAAGTGCCATGGACAGGCTGGCTTTCTCATGCCTCTCTCAAACTCTTCCCTCATTATCTTGTGCCTGTACCTTCAAATTCTGGGTAAGCTACTCCATGGCCAGCAGGCTTGCTACCAGGCTAAATTGTGCTGCTATTGATAATAAAAAAAACAGTTAGGGTTATCTTATATTGCAGACAGCATACAGGTAGCAGGAGCATGTTGTCCCCTGTATCGGCTTCCAGTTCCTAAGGGTCTTCCACACCATTCAAACTCTCCCACCCATTTTGCAGCCCGGGTGGCCAATGGACTCGCAGCCACCCTGCGGCCACTTGCCTACACTAGCAGTGCCCGGCACGGGGCTGTGGGTGCTCAGCTCATGGGCATGAAAATGCTGGTGTGGCTGTGGGTGCCCCTGCCCTTAAACCTCACGGCAGCTTCTGTAGGGGCTGCAAATAAGGTTTCACGCTATGGTTTGTCTCCACTTTGAGCACGCAAGATGCCAGAGATGAAGGCCCCCGACCTCAGGGGATGTTACCAGACAGCACTACTACAGACCTTAATAGCACAGTCCAGTGGGGATAACAATAAATGCTGGATAAAGACAGAATAAGATTTTACTATTCCCTTAAGGTCAATGTAAGAATTTTCTTAGCAAAACAGCTGAGACCTACTAAAAAAAAAAAAAAAAAAGGAAAAAAAAAGGCCTCCTTTGCAATAGTGTCTCTTCCTTTAAAAATCTGGGACAAAGTGAAGAATGCCAGATTGTCTCTTCCCCCTGAGCAGTTAGAAGAAAGCCATTCTTCCCTCCAGGAGACTCTCATCCTGGTTTATAAAAACCAGGGGGGAAAAGGAACTATAAAGTAAATTAACATCAGCTGTTAATGAAAGTTAACAGTTTAACTAAAGGAGTGAGCGGCTTGTGCATGGAGAGATCGGAGAGATGCATTCATCTCTAGGATACACGCAGCCTCTGTCCACATCTGGCAAGACCCAGGAAACACACACGGGACAAGCTCTCCCGGTGCAGGGTCTAACCCCAGACTGCTCTGGTGGTGGTGGTAGGGCAGAGACAGCCTCCCTGGGAAGAGGCCTGCCAGCAGGACTCCACACAAAGTCTGCCACCACCCTCACTACTGAAGTCTTGACTTTAGGTCTCTAGTTATGTCGCTGCCCTTCTGATATGCGTCATGTTTTTTGATTAAGTGGGTGATAAAACATTGGTTATCCCTTAAAGTACTCATTTATTCAGCTTCTCCTAAAAGTTGAGTTTACAAGAATATTATCCCTTGTTTCAATGTTTAAACAAAAATGCACAACCACAAAAGGACATAGGCTCATGCAACGTGTACCTACACATGCTTAGATCCTGCTGAACACAACCTGCTTGTCCTAGGCACGCCATCGCAGCCCAAAGCAGTCCCACAGGATTGCTCTGACAACAGGATACCACCCTCAGTGCAGCCAAAAGGATTCAGATGAAAGGAAGCTAATTTGTGGAGGAGAAAGGCACACTCAGACACGTGCACAAAAGACAGGGTGGTCTTTCATAGCCCAGATTTTCTTTCTAAAGGGGATTTTTTTTCCACACAACATACATTTTGTCCTGTAGTTTGTACACAGTCCTTCAGCTTCTGCCCTGTCCCCTGCCACTTTCTGTGCACCATCTCCCACCTGCTCACACCTCTCGCTACACATGCTCTTTAAACCACCCTTCGTGTTGCTCTTTGTCAACACATCAACATAAACTGTGAGCTTGGAGTACCTCTGTCTTTCTCTCCATAACTAATTCGTGTCCCACAATATACAGAAAGAGTTTTGCTCTGGAGAGTCTCAGGCTGCCCATCTCCCACCCTCAGCACCCTCCCGGTGCTCCTGGCAGAGGCAGGCTATGGCCATTTTGCCCAGCCTCTGGTCTCTGCAGTTTTTCACATTCATGTTTGCACTGCTGGCCATCTTACAGCTACAGAGTAATATCTCCCGCTTCCAGGAGTCCCAGTCACACGGGGCTGCTCAGAGAATTGCTATCCAAATACACCAACCTCACCCCAAGGGCCACAAACAGAAACAACAGGTAGAGAAAAAACACCTCATCTCTACACGCCGGTAGGAGATTTGTCAAGGTTCGCAGCTGCAGCGGCCACCAGAACCACGTTTGACAGAGCAGCCAGACGTGACTCGGCACAGCTGGGCACATGAGATCTAGCTGGCAGCACTCAGTGTGTCGCAGTAGAGCCCTAACAGACCGGGTGCTTCCCTCAGCCAGGGCATCCCGCGCCTCTCCTTCCTCCCCCCATCTGCCTTATTTCTCACAGCTGGGAAATTAAGATTTTGGGAATTGCTACCCGGCTATCAAATTTCCCTGCGGTGGGCTAACAGGTCCCAGAGCCACATGAGGGACCATCGGGTGATCACAGATAGGTACCTACTGGCAAAGGAAGGCCACACAGCCTCCTTGCCCCAGAAGCCCAGGACAGAAGCCAAACCAGGGCTCTCAGCGGGTACCGTATGTGCAGACTAAGCGCCACAAGCCCTTTACAAAGGCTAAACCGTGAGAAAATGCCGTTTACCTTGATAGGAAGGGCAGCAGAACCTCATGCAAACACCAGAGCTCGGGGGAAAACAAGGCCCAAAGGCCGGCAGCAGGCAGGAGCTGGAGGCAGAGCCATGTTCCCTGCCACGCTGGCAGGAGCTGAAGCAGCAGCTTTGTGGTGCTCGGGGAGGCCCAGCTCACCTGTGCAGCGAGCTCAGAGCAGGTTGCCCGGGGGGGTGGGGACAGTCTGGTGACAAGATGCAGGTGGGGTCCAGCCCCCTGGGAGCGTGCTGCTTCTGCTGAGGGCAACGGGTGATGCCAGGGAACAGGTTCTGGTTCAGACACTCGCCTTTGCCGTGCCCTAGGAGTGTCCTGCAAGAGTCCTTATGGGGTGGCAGAGCCCTCACTCCTGTCCTGCCACCAGCTCCCTCCTCCTGGGGACAGGGAGCATCTGAGAAGCCATATGAGCTCCGCAGCTGCTGCCTCCATATGCTCTTCCCTGCCCCAACCTGCACTCAGCTCACATCTCCTGCATCAAAGGTCCTCAGAAGGGCCTAGATTTACTCCTGAACTGGAAGTTAAAGGTACTGACAATGCCCAAAGCAATTTCCAGATGCATCTCCCAGTCACCACCCATACAGCAGAACAGGCTTCTGGGTCCCAGCAGCGTGCAGACCAAGTCACTTGACTGGGAGACATGAGACCTGCTGCAGCTTACTCCAGGAGCTTCGGCAGCACCAGGCGACTCCAATACAATGGGGCATTAC
Source organism: Larus michahellis (assembly GCF_964199755.1). NCBI lineage: Eukaryota > Metazoa > Chordata > Aves > Charadriiformes > Laridae > Larus > Larus michahellis. The sequence continues at coordinate 52,994,891 of NC_133899.1, read as the reverse complement.
TCATCTCCCAAGGCTGTTGCAGGGCTAATTGCTTGATACTTGGTTGCAATGCCCTCCAGAGGATGAAGGTGTGCTTCAGCACACCCATTATGTGGCTCATTGAAGTTAGTGTTTACTAGACAAGGGAATTGGCAGCCCAGGAGCAGCAGCACAGTGAAGCAGCCTCCTTCCCTAGCACCATGTGCTTTTGCTCACACTACAAAAGCAGCTGGGCCTGCGGTGCTTGGATTCCCTTTCAGCTGGTTCTGCTACGAACTGCTGCCCTCCCCCTTCAGCTGCTGTCCCTACCAACATCATCTCACTAGTTTCCACTGCATCTAGGCCTATGGCATTCCACTTAACATCTTTCTAGTGCCTCTTCAAGTACTTTCTTGCTACTGAAGAATAAGAGTGTATGGACGGCTCCATGTCCTACAGGTCAGAGGTAGAGCACCGTGACTGCTGCTGGGGGATGAGGGATAGCCAAGCCATCAGCTGCCACACTGGGGAAAAGACCAAGGCTTCCCTCTTCTCCACTGGCTGGTGGAGCATTATCCCCTCTGCCCAACACTATCCTGCGGATCAGCATGCCTCCAGGCTGCTGTCTGTCAGCTACTGCACTCAGAAGCCTGGTAGCAAGTCCCTGACTCCCCTGGGCTGGGTCATTGTCAGGCCCACCATGGGCTCCCAGGGGCCGTGATGGGCATAGCTCCCTTTCCACATGCACTAAGGGTTCTAACCCTGTCCCTGTAAGGGTGTGCAGGGACAAGAGTATGCAACAGAGCCATGAGGTAAAGTTCATTTCGTCATGCCTTCAGAAAGACAGAAACCAGGAAACACCTTTTATCTAGCCTCTGCATAGACACATTTTCATCCTCATTTCTTTATTGGTGATTTCATGGCTTACTGCCTTCATGAGACAGAAAGGTGCTGCCATGTGGTCGGGGGACAGGCTGCAGGAACAGCTTTCTTATTGGACTTGTTTTGTGTGTGTATTGACCATTTTAAGTCCTTTGCCAGCTTCCACGAACAATGAATGCATGCTCAAAAAAAAGGTAGGTGAAAAATGAGAGAAATATATTATTAGAAGGAGCAAAGCCTCAACGAGTCCCATCACTTCCCCCAGCTGCTGCTGTGTCTAATCATTTTCATAGTGTATCAGGAAGCGTGAAATCAGCGATTAATTTTATGACTGCGATTTTCATCACAGAGATAGGGACATGAACCTTTCTCTCCTGAATCCAATTGCAGCTGGGGTTCATTCTCAGTTACCGAATCTCCTCCCTTACCCAGGTACCACTGGGGAAAGCAATGAGACAAAACACTCCAAACCAGGTCACCTCTTTTCTTTGATGGAAACACACAGATGAGTGCCAGTCCTCACTACAGAAACCTCCCAGGATGCTGAGATGCTGAACAGGGGAAGTTCCCTTCACAGATTTCTCACCAGCACACAGTAAATCAGACGCGTGCTTCCTCCAGGGCCCTGCTGCCTGGAAAAGGCTCGTGCACCTCTCAGCATCAGCGACAGCCCAGGTACCCCGGTGGTGAAGCATCAAGCAGACACTGTCTTAACTGTCCGAGATCGCACTGCTCTTGGCCAGGACTTCTTGGCCTGCATCTTGTAGGACCAATTAATGAACTTTGGACCAACTCATGAACTTTGGACAGCCTTCTCTGAGCTGTTGGAGAACCTGAGGACCATCCACAGCTGCCAATGTGAGACTTCTCCCTCACCTAATGCATTTACAGAGACAAGTGCAACGAGGTCCTGACCAGCCCAATGTTACTGGAGTGCACAGGGGGAGATGCAGAGAGCTTCCAGTCACTTTAGCAGAGTACAGATTATGATGAGATCAAGCCTAACCCTGATCCTATGGAAATTAGCTGGAACTTTATCACTGTGAGCAGTGTAGTCCACGTTACGCCACAGGAGCTGCTGAAGAGCCAGGAGGAGCAGTGCAGAGTGGCAGAGGGCAGGAAGCGAAGCGTGCTGTGTCCAACACCTTCCAAGGGGAATTCGCAGAAGCAGAATGAAATTTGGACTCTGTCCAGAACATCACAGCCACCAGTCCCTTTGCGGAGTATAACAGACCTTTAATGACAACCGCTGAGTTGATGTCTGCTACTAAAAGGCAAGATCACAGACAAACAGGTCAGTGGTTTGCTCCTGACCTTGAACCAAACTGGAAGCTACTGCAGTCCCACTGGCACTGTCTCAGCCTCTCAGAGTGCAACATGCATGGAGACCTGCTGACACAGCCTGCATCCCGCTCCACATGCTGCAGGACCTCCTCCTTCACACACCAACCCAGTACAAGGTCACTGGCCACCCTGGCATTACACTCTGACTGTTTATTATTTAATGAAGCAGGTTGGGAAGGGGATTACCTGGGGCAGCAACAATTCTCCTGCTTCCCTGGCACAGGATGGTGTTAGCCAGCACGGGTGAAGTGACAGTCCTGCAAGAGACCTGCCTTGACCCCATCCGGAAGGGAAGGCTAGTGTGGGCCAGGTTAGCGCATGTGGATGCTTGTACTGCTTGGATCCCACCAGGGTCCAAACTGAACTGAGCAGCTCAGAACACCGGGACAGAGAAAAACCCTTGAACCAGGATACAAAATTAAATCAAAGTTTTATGGGCTAGGATGAAAGGGGAAGTACTTCAAAGACTGAAAAGCATTAATTTTCCTTTTCGCTGTGGTTTTTCCTTCCTCCTTGTTTTAATATGATGGATCACCTGATAATGACGGGCGGTTGCTCTGACTGAGGCGTACACCCAGGATAAAGGAGAGCAGGAAATTGGATCTGAGTCTGTGTACTGTATTTCAGTGAGTTCTGGAGCCACCAGAAAGAGACACTTGGTCAGATTGTTAATGCCATCACATTCCCTGCAGCCACAGCCACGCGGCCCTGCCTTCAATTTCCTGCCGTCACTTGTGTCTAGTGCGCAGACGAAGAACAGGAGTATGAAGTGTATCTGATTTAGAGATGTACGCGAGTGAGGCACAGGTTCTGACTACAGTAGGAAATTGAACTGTTGATGAAAACCGTTTTCACCAGGGAGCAGCTTTCTCCTCTCCCAGCATTCTCCATTCTCTATTGGAAACCCCTCTGGGCTTAAGGTCACAACTATTGCCTCTTTCACCAAGACATCAATGAACTGTTTTAATACTTGCTTTTCTAGCCCCACTTTTTCTGTCCACTGTGAGGAAAGCTCTCAATGTGTACGGAGCCCCTTCCCCTCTTCCTCCCTGCCCCAGCTGCTCCATGCCATAGCGGAGGTAATAGGCTGAGCAAACAACCTTAGTTACCTTCACTCTGCCACCTTCTGCATCCCACAGGAAAAGCTGGTTTGCCTGCTAAAGGGGATGGAGAAGGAAGGGGGACCACAACAGGGCAGGGGTAGATTTTCTAATACATGGTGAAATCTCATTTGGGTTCACATCTGGCCTTGCAAGAGCCGTCAGGACATTGGGAATACATTCCTGTTGTGGGCTTTGCTGGATCCTCAAAGCCAAATCCCATCACATTCTTCTTCAGCTGTTCAGGAGGCAGGAGGGCACCCTTCCAGAAGGGCCACGAGACTTGCGGGTGCAAAGCCAGCCCTGATGTGGCACTGGGGCACTAAGTCCTGGGTCCCACCTAGCTGATATTTTGAAGGAGATGAAGCCTGTGAATCCCAGCCTGGGGAAAAGCATTGCTAATGGTGCCTCTCCCTGAACTGGACTCAAACAGCTTCATATCCTAGAGGTTTTAGAGTCCAGACCCGGGTTCACAGTCCTCACCCACCTCTTGCTACAGACAGCTATCTGCACTTCCAGATTGCAGTCTGGATAAAAGTCAGATGCAGTGAAATACTCAGGCAAGGTTTTTGCTCAAGTACAGCCAGCCAGTCCTAAGCAAAATACCCTGGATATTTTATGAAAACCGTGTACTTTTACTTTAGATCTATGAGCTGGACAAGCATCTGAGCATGCATGAATTTAAATTGCTGCCCAGCTTTGGGGGATCTGCACTACAACCCCCTGGAAAGCTATTTTAATTGCCACACCACCTGGAAAACCACCCAGCAATAATATTCCTTGCCTTACTGACCCATCTTACAGGCTGGACTGTAACAGACAAGATATTGATGCAGCAACCTGATGTAATCAAGATCTGTAAAAGGCAAAGCAGTAAATCATTTGGATGCAACAGTCTGTCTGTGCACTTATCTGTTCTTTATGTTTTCTAAAACATCCAATAAACAGAATTGCATCTAACTATTAACAGTCACACAGCAATTTTCCTTGCAAAATTTGTGCTTTCACAGACAACAGGCAGCTGTGGGCAAGGAGCATGGCTGGGAAATGGGTCAAGAAGTGCCCAGAATTAAGAACTCTTTTTTTTTTTTTTCTTTTCTTTCCCACAGGTTGGTCATCTGAAATTTATCTCACTGTTGAGTAGAGCTGTTGGAAAAGGTGGTTCTCACTACTCCTAGGGTTAAAGAGTCAAACATATTCTTTACTGAGCTGAGATTTCCCTCAGTGCTCCTAGGGCTGACCATCAAGCACACTTACAAGACCTAAAACAAGAGCTGCAGCTCTGAGGGAAGCTTCTGTAACACTAACTGGAAATGAAGAGGTAGGTGTGTCTCTTACACCTCAGTTAGGAGCACCAACACCTGCCCTGGAGGGCAGGAGCTGCCTTGGCAGAGGCAGAAATGCTGGCTGCAGCTTTCCTCCTGAGCAGGATCTGCTGTTCCCCAGAGCTGTGAGTTCAGGTAAGCTGGAGAAATGCACACAAGGGCAGTAGCAAAAGAAGTTCTTGCTAGAGGACCAGGAGGCCAGATTCCTCTCCACAGCCTAGAAGTGGGTCACAGTCCCCTCCCTGCCAGGGACTTGGTATTTCAGCACAACCCATGAAAACACAAAGATACCTTATAGATTTCAGATACAGTAAAACACATTTTTATTCCATCCCATGAGATGAGCTTTGCTTTTTCTCTGCACCTCAGGACTTGGGTTTCCAAATAAAGAATCAGTCAAGATATACAGAGGGTAAATGAGATCAATAACTCCTATCAGCTTTTAAAGTGACTAAAGAGACAGCTGAGGAGCTGGAAAGAACCATAGATTAGGCAGAAATTGAAGCATTTTCTCAGCTGCATCTTTACCAGCATTCCTGAGAAGCAGGGGAAGACAGTGCCTCTTTCTTTACCTATCTGGCCTCAGCAATAAAACAAACCCTGAGGCCTCAGGAGAGAGAAAACTGTGCCAGCAGCTCAGGCTTTGCTTAAAAACTGTGGACCATCTCACTAGCCTCACCCCAGCAAATTCATTGCAGGTGAATGCTATTGAACCAGCCAGGTCTGGAGGTGGGTGGTTGGTGGCCAAGTGTCCCCAACAGCTGCAGAGCTACTTTAACTTACTCCCAGCTGAAAATTTTCCCCATTAGCTGACATTTAACTGCCCTAGTTTTTCCAGGATTTATCAAGAAGTCAGGCACCCAAGGTGACTGACTCATCTCCAGCTAAGCTGGAGCCAGCCAGGGCTGTCACACTGCGCAGCACTCTGGCTGCCCAGGGGGGCTGTCAGTAACGCAGAGTGACCCGATCCTCCCTTGCCGTATTAACTTGGGCATCAGCATCGTGTTGCAGGAGGTCAGTCAGGTTGGTTGAACCCCTCCTGCGCACTAGAGGTCTGGGCGATGGGGAGCCTCTCCCTCTCTATTGCAATGGACCAACATTCACACTAAGACCACAGCAAAATGCCGCTACACCAGGGCAGGTGCAGAGCAGTCCGACTGGCTTGTGTGCAGCTGCAGCAGGATAAATAGGAAGAAAATCCCTAATTATAATCACCTGTCAAATAACTTTCACCTTCCCCCACCCTCCTCCACTGCCTTTAGAGCCTGTCTGTCTCCCTGTCAGCCTGCTCTTGATTTTCAATGGGTTTGCGGTATATTTAGACTAAGGATAAAGCTTACAATGTGAGCGTGTGAATTGAAGGCAGCAGACCAGCACCCCCCAAAGCCTGGAGGAGGAGGTGGCATGTGGTGCCAAAGGAGCTGGGCACCGTGGTCAGCAGCAGGTCCTCCATCGCCAGGCTCTGATAACACACCCATTTCTGCACACAACAGGTATTTTACTCCATGGGCCCCCTTCCTTGTCCTTCTGGGCTCAAAGCCAGGCCTGGACCACAGGCATTTCTCACTAGGGGGCAGCAGGATGCATTTAGAGATGGACACGGCAGGGCCAGAAGTCAGTCCAGATTTCTGGGTCCCCGAGAACAATAAATGGGACAATACACTGCTCTGGTGCAGATGGTGCCACTATCATGGCTTGCACATGGGGCCAGGAAAGAGCCAGTCCAGCAAAGCCCTGGCCAGGCGGGTGAAGGGAGAGGGTTTTGCATTCCGAGTTACACCAAGGGGTCCAGGGCAGCACTGCCTGACATTAATAAGCTTGGCACAGCATTAAAAAAGAGAAGCAAATGGGATAGGAGGCCAGAGCAGCAGCCTTGATGTAGGACATGAAAGGAGACATTTGCTATCAGAGGATCAGAGACGAGGAGGTGCCCCTGGAAGAAAAAAAAAAAAAACACAACACACACACAAAAAAAAGAAAAAAGAACGAATGGCTACAGTAGAGGGTTCAGCTGCTGAACAACTGCATGATGGGCAGGAATTGGGAAAGAGCTGCTTCTCTCCAAGAGACACACACAAACCTACCCTTCCCTGGCTTATTCCAGAGAGAGGAGTTATGCAGGACAGAGATGTGGGATGAAGCTGTGTTCAAACAACAGAGCTGCTAAAAGCTGCGTAAAACTGAATTGAATGCGCAGGATGAATTGAACAATAACGCTGAAGTGACACAGACTTTGTCACTGGGATGTCTGGAGTGAAAAAAGAGAGAACCAGAAATTACTTAGTGTGGGCAGGTGATCCTCTGAATAGTGGAAACAGCATTTTTAGGCTTACTGTGAGAGCCAGATTAGCCCAAGGGCACCGAACACAGCACTCATTTTGTGGGCCAGGAATCTTCCATTCCAGTGCAGGCTACAGCGAGCTCCAAAGGTGTCTTTTCAGATAAGTGGTTCTGTTCTTCTTAAAGACTAGTCATAATGTTGGTGACACCATTAAATTCTTGTCCGATCTGGTTCATGCATTACTATAAAGAAAAACTGGGAACAGACCAAGTCCTGCTCCATGCCACAGGAAGCAAGATAATGTACCAGCCACAATGCAGTTCATCTTCGCCCAAGGATCAAAGAAAATCTTTGCAAAACTACACAACACACCCAGAGTCACCCCATCCACCACTGAAATTAAGCGGTTTGGAGGAGCACAGCAAAGATTGCATTAGCCATTACCATGCCACCTGCTTTAGGATGGGAGCTGATGAAGGCAACATCCAAATAGCACTGGGGCTTATGTTTCTGCAGGTAAAGGGAAGTCACCATCATGGAACCTGGGTAGGAGAAGGCTCCTAGGGCACTATCGGACTTTAGAGTTGGAAGTGCGTGCACAGACAAGTGAAATTTGGCAGGAGCCAAGAACTGGACAGAGTCAGGGCCCAACCATTGAGTTGTGGGAGCAAGCAGCCAGCCACTGGTACAATACGTTCTAGAACATGGCTAGCTTTCGGTAACTTCAGATTTTAAAATTAATATCTAACATTTTTTAACTGATCTGCTCTATCTCGAGCAGAAGTTTTGGGCCTGAGGCAGGGATTACTTGATGAGTTTAGCTTGCATGGCTTGTGCAAGAGGACAGCCTGGAGGAAGCCTAGCTCTTTTCCAAGATTTTGTGACGATGCCCATCTCTGAAGAGAGGACTCCTGAATGACCCCCATGGTTTGTTTGCACAAGACGCCATCTCTTATAGCTCTGCTCAGGTAGCTGCACGTCATTCTGTCCCTGCAACGTGGTCAGAGGAAGAGCTGCCCACAGGAGTGGGTCCATGCGGAGGTTCTGGCTTACCACCACATCCCACCTGCAATAACAGCTTGCTGAGCCGAGAAGGGGAGATGGTGGTACAGGAGGCACCACAAAGGGTCAGGGCCCCTCAGGGCAAGGGAGAAAAGAGCACAGAGGAAATAGACCTATTTAAAAAAAAAAAAAAAAAAAGGCAGGCACAGGAAAAAGTGAAATCACCTTCTCTGAGCTTTGGCAAATTAGCCCTGAAAAGGCAGTGTGAATCATTAGAAGAAAATTATAAACTGCCCCCAAACCCTGCCTCTGGTATTCATAAAAATCACAAGGATTTTAGCTCCTTAACCTGCATTTACCCATCTTTTCAAGTATGGGTCTTGTAGACATAAAGAGAAAGATTGCAGGGATGACAAGAAAGGAGAGTGGCAGGTGTCCCCAGTGTGCTGGTTACCCAGCACACCCTTCCTTAGGAGGCTATACATCTTTCTTCTGGCTGTTCTCATGCCACAGCCAAAGCTTGCCAAAATCACATGGGGATAAGGTGGCCTCTCCCTCTGATAAGCACTGTTTGGGAGACACCAACATCTAGGAGCTGATGGACACAGGGCATCGCCTGCTGCCGTTCAGACCCTTTCCTGCTCAGGATCTCCCTGCCTGCCACAGTCCGGATATCTGAGTGAAAGGATCTTCCTGGCCTCCTTCTGCAGATGGCTGTCTCCAGTGGAAGGCTGTAGTCACAGTAGCCTGTCAGCCCTCTTCTTTCATAGTCTTCAATACCGGTATAACCAGAAGGGAGGGGTGGCTTGCATTGCCCCAGTGCTATATCCCTGGGACAATGATAGCAATTTGGAGAAACCACAGGCAGGGGAAGTACACAAGGGGTTTGGTCTGCAAAATGGAGCTTGCTAAACATCATGTAGTCCTTGGCCAGGTGGCGATTGTGGGACACAGCCCTGCCAACAGCTGGCTGAGGACAACCCACCCACAGAGGAAAAGATCCCTTGAAGAAAGGCTGGAGGTTGGAGGACAGCCAGGATTTGGCCCCATGCAACATTTAAGTAAGCTTCTCCAGCTATACTTGGGCCTCTACAACACTCTCTTGTTTTGAGTTGGCTTCCCAGAGCAATGAGGTGTTTCTGTGGGTCTGTGTGCTCTGTCTCTCCTCCTGTCTCTGTTACTCTCTGATCCCAGCAGCTGGAAACATTACCCGGGCAGAAAAACACAAAAGCACAGTAATTTGCCCTGCGTTGTTAGGGGAATGGAAGCAGGACAGCAAGCCCCAGCCCTACAAGTGGTTATCTTTGAGTACATAATTCTTAATTACACACTTAAGCAAAGCCTAGAGTAATTTAGTAAGTTAAGCATGTAATTCCGCTTTAACTGATGGGTAAGTCCCTACAGCAAATTCTTATGTGTACGCAGGGCTGCTCCCTACTCGGCCAAAACTCGCTGGGGAGGTGGAGAGGCTTTGCTCGGGCAGCACTGGGAATACTTTAGCAAGGTACCGTACCGGTGTGCACACAACTGGATGTATAAATCCATGCTCCAAATTTGTACAACAATCCCAAGTCACTGTGAGCGCAACTCCAGATGAGAACAACCCACTTTCGCTAGAAGAAAGGTAGATGGCGGTGAGGACAGACGCAGGCTGAGGAGGGCTGCCCGGTCCCATCCACGCACTGCAGCAGGCAGCCCTAAAGCCTCCCCAGCAACTCTGCACCTCTCCATCTGCCAGCCCGGCTCCAGCAGCCAGCCAGCTCACCTCTTCTCACCCCGGCACAGCTGCGCTGCAAGGAGTTTGTTGCACAAACCTGCCTACTTCTTAGTTTCACTGCCTATAAAGTTAGGTTAAAAATAAGACAGCCACCTTGGTAAAAATATCTGGAGATCCTTAGGTGAGTGCTGTGCAAACAGAAACTGTCATCTTTAGTAACCAGGTAAAATGAAAAAAAAAAAAAAAAAAAAAAGAGAAGTCTGTGTGTGTCTCGGGAGCCTTTTGATGAGTCTGTTGCCTGGGGGGTGGGGGGCAAGAAGGTAATCTATTAAAGCCACTTTTACTCTTTGAAAGATTTCCTCATCTCTGATCAGGCTTTTTAAAAAAAAGTAGTGAGCATCAGTGGGCAGTCAGCCTGCCTGTGGCTGCCTCTGAACCCCCACCCCTCCCCAGGTGCTGAAGGAGCATCACCTAGCCCTGGGAGACAGGGACAGAGACATGTCTTGTCCCAGGAGCTCCAGGGGCAGCACCGTGGCTGCAGGACCAGGCTGCCTTCCAGCCCAGGTCAGCTTCCTCCACTGATGTGGCTTTGGGCAACCTGGTCTAGTGGGAGGTGTCCCTGCCTACAGCAGGGGGGTTGGAACTAGATGATCTTTAAGGTCCCTTCCAACCCAAACTATTCTATGACTCTATGTTTGCTTGCTGCCCATGCAGGCTTGCTGCTCACTGAGGGAACCCCCATACTCTTAGTGTGAAGTTTTCCATTTCCGCCTTCAGTCAAGTCACGAAGCTCTGTATCAAGCGAAGATACACAAGACCCAGGAGGAAGCCAGAACCATGGCTTAATTAATTTTATGGGTGGCTGTCATGCAGCAGGACTTAACATAATGCTCAAGGGAAGCAGCAGAGGGTTGTCCACCACTCTTGGCCACATAAAGGAGGCCCCTGGACAACTGGATTAAAAGATAACAGCACTAATTGCAGATCTGCCTTGCTTGGTAAGGAAGGTCACCTCAGCCACAGAGAGTACCTTCACCAAGGCACAGAGAGCTGCAATGAATGGCCTGGCATGTGACAGTCAACCCTCCTCAAGCAGTTGAATTCCTCCTGCTTCTTTACCTCCCAGGGGTGAAAATATCCCGCTCGGTGCTGAATCACATGCTGAAAAAACAGTGCAAACCAGCTGGTGCCTGCACGTCCCTGCCGGCGCCGAGACAGGGGGCAGAGGGCAAACAGCTACGAGTGAACTCTAATGGTTTGAGGTGCATGCTAACAGCACCAAGAAACGTATCCAGTGCAGAGGACCATTATTTTGATTATTGTGTGAACGCAGAGAAACTAGGTTTTGCCTTCTTACCAGCCTATGAAGGCTAGGCAAAAGGTGGGAGTAAAGGGGAATTATTCCCTTTTCTGAGATGTAGAAGAGCAATGACGTGACCTATCCATGATTGCAGAGGGAGACTGTGACAGACCTTTTCTACCTCCTTAGGAAGTAAGGGACAATTTCGTTCAAGAGCAGCATCAGTAATTTCTCCAAGGCCAATAGTCAGCTCAAACTAGACAGCACAAATGCTCATTGGCATTTCAGAGGTGAACAGCAAATAAACATTCGTTGTTGAACAGATGCCTTCCTCCTCTCTTCCTTGTGTTAGATCTGCTTTCTTCTTAGGCAAAAAGATAAAAGAAAAAAGGCACTGCTAAGTACCTTCCATTAAGGCATACGATGCTACCTTGCCAGGGCTGCCTACCCTCTGGGCAGGACTCTGGGTGAACACCCCAAAGCATCTTGTGCCTGCCAAGTTTTATTCCAGCTGGATAGAATTTGGAGGGTAGAATCACCTGGGAAGAGATGAGTGAAGAGACAGCCAGCAGAGATGTGTGGAGGAGGAAGCTAAATGAAGCTGTGGAGCTGGGAGGGGGAGGAGGCAGGTCTGCTCTGGCCAGCGCCAATGTCACTCAGTCAATGCGCAACTCAACCAATCCACTCTGAGCATGACATTTCTCTTGGTAGAACATGTCCTCTCCCCAATTCCTCCACTCTAATGCACTGATGCTTTTATTTCAAAAGGTGACATGATTACAAGGGATGCTAAAAATACACGTGGGCTTTCATTCCACTCCCCCGTCTCTGGTGGAACTGAATTTCCAGCTTTCCTATTAGCCAACAAACACTGAGTTAATCTGAAAAGCGTTCGGGGTATGGGGGACAGGACGGGACACAAGAGTGTTTCTTTCTTTTCATTATCTTCTTCCTTTACACATCATTAACAAGCAAGGCACAGACTTATAGTCTAGTCTAGTTCTGTGGATGACTGTCAGTTAGCCCTCCTACAGCCCAGCCGAGGGGAAGAGAGCCTTTTTCTTGCCCATCCTTCAATGTACCAGCTCTTCAGCATGATTGAAGGTCTAGCCCAGTAGTGCCCAGATTTCCCATGCTGTTGGCCACCTCAGCTGCTCTCTGAAGCCCTCACAGCCTGTTCCTTGCCATACAACTGAGTATACATCAGACACACAGAGCTGGGGTTCATTACACATGCAGCAGCCAGATGCTCCCCCCAAAACACAAGCCTCCCCATGGAGAGGCACCACGAGAGCCCTGCCAACAGCCTGCCACCCCGGGTGTCCCTGGGGAGAGAGGGGCCTGGGAAGCCAAGGACAGGCTGGGTAAGTTGTCCTTCCAGGGAATACAGCTCATGGATGCTCCAATACTCATCGCAGACCGGAGATGAATGTCCAATCAGTCTCTAGTTCACAAAGCCACCTTAGTGTTTAAAAACAGGAGGGTTTAGATAACGAGGAGTTAATTATACAAGTGTTACACTTTTCTTGCTCCAAATGCTCAATGTACTAGCAATTCTGCCAAAAAAAAAAAAGAGTCAGCCTATGATTGATATCAGACAGACTTTGTGCAGGGGAGCTCTTCAAACTGATGGGAAAGTATTTTCAAAAATTACAGTTTATTCATATAACATCAAGTCAGTATAAACTTTCTCTAGCTTTAAATGCTTTTACCTCATCTCTGAAACATTTTCCGCTACAGTTTGAAAGACATATCCAAATACTAAGTTACAGTAATTCCTGCTTATGTGTTAGGTATTCAAAATAGAAGCCTTAATTGCAAGTTGCAAATGCTATAAATGGCAGGCAATAAATCTCAACAACAGACGATCAAAAGGGAAGAAAACCCAGCAACATGGTTGTTTTTAATCTAAGCCCAGGTCACATTAGTCTGGTACAAGACCTCAGTTGTTAGCAGGAGAATTTTACCTCAAGCAACAGATTCCATGAAACACTTCTGTATTAGGAAGATTAAGAAAATACAAATATTTCCACTCAGGATCATTGTCAGTATCCCAGAACTCAGGGACCGACATTGCTTTTTCACTGCTCTTTCAGAAGAAAACACCTTATGCCTCTGATTTGTACACGCACAAGTGAGGGACTATTGAAAGATATTGCTTTTCATAAGCACTCCAAAATTTTCTTCCAAAATTCCATAGAAGAAACTGACAACTCAAAACATTTTAACCACATCTTTTGTAGTCCCAACATTTTTTATTTGCTTAAAATCAGACATTTACTCTTACACTTCGGAAAACCCTTTTAAGGTGGATGTTTTACAGCAGCACGCAAGCCCCATATAGACTTCATAGCAAGGTCAGATGAAGAGGACCTCTTTACGCACAAAACCAGCACACTCACTTTATATTCTAGCTACCGATCAGAGCTCATTTAAGTATAAAATTTGTATTAAGGGCTAATGAATTACTCCTTTGGGAATGTGGAAGCGAGTTCCCTAGGAAACTCAGGAGCGCGAGTTACCTCTCCAAAAAAATTAAGCAGAGGAAAGATGACCTTCTGTTTTGATTACAGGATATAAGAACTCATTGCTTAAAGAGATAACTTTACTTTAAACACACTTTCACATGTGCTTGGGACAACTGAAACAGTTTTTCAGCTTCTACGAGACAAAGTCAAAAGTGAACGGAATATATATATATTTTTATATATACAAATGGGTGTGTATATAAATAGATACCAAGTGTTTCAAACAGACATTCCAAAGACATCCTGCGGCACTGCTGCCACAAGGACGGCGCAGCCAGCACCCTCTCTGCCCCCTGAACAGACGGGCTGTTGATAGCGAAGGAGCCCCGCCCGGACCAAGGCATGGAGCTGCGGCACCCGTGAGAGACTGGCAGCAAGGCTGCCATGCCCTCACTGCACGGCATGTTCCATTTCTACAGAAACTTGAAGAAAACAGATGTTTTTCTTCCACTGAGGAGCCAGCAGTGCCTTGCCCTCCCAGCACCGAGGCTCACGGCTCCGTGTGGTGTCCCCAGCCCATCTCTGCAGCGAGCCAGCTCTGCAGAGCAGCGGCTTCTCAGGTCGGCACTATTTCCTGACACCAAGACATCCCCCGACCGCGACATCAGGAGGAGCACGAGGCTGGCAAACGGGCTGGCAAATGGGGCCAGCAGCTAGCGTGACACTCCTCTAGTTCGGCTTCTAATGGGATAATGAAGTGCCATTTCAGGTAGTGACAGCTTCTGTTAGACATCGCAGGCCTGAGGCCATGCACTCGCAGGGAGAAAGAAGCGATGCTCAGTAAATAGATTTCACTTGGACTGAAAACTTGCAGTGTTTATTCACCGATTTGTTTCGGGAAAGCTGTTTCAGTAGCTTCCCTGCCATTGTTGATTCAAATACTTTTGCTAATTATTTGGAACGCAGTTGAGATTTGCCCAGCTGCTGCAGTTATCTGGGATTTACCAAACAAGAGTCACCAACTGGTAAATGCGGTTCTTCTGTCAGAGAACTCATCTGATTACTTACACTGGAGCAAGGCTCACTGCCACGTATGGAAATGAGGACTTTGCTGTCCCCTAAGGGTAGCCCAAATACCCCTTGGTCTGTTCAAAGCTCTTCAAAGAGACACAGAGATTGCCTTCAAAGTAACTGTTGTTCATTATTTATTTCTACCTTTTCCTTTTTTAGTAACAAAAGTCATAATTATTAATCACGATTGTTTTAAGTGGATCTAATTGCAGTGTTCCCTAAAGCACAGCAACACTCCCTCCACGCCCAGCCAACCAAAATAGACAAATCACATCCCAAAAATAGCAGCAAGAGACAGTGAACAAAACCTGGACTCCCACAACTTCTGTCATTAGACAAGACAGATCTTTGAGACAAAAAGCAGCTGAGAGACTAAGTCTCTGGAAGACATTGCTGCCTTCCCACAAGAGCCAGCCAGAGGTTTCTTGTAGCAGAAGTCTCCTACATCCCTCCCTATGCCAAGGGATGTAGAGCTGGCTGGTGCTCCCCCAAAAGTTGTTTTGGAGGGTACTTGGCCAGCCCTTCCTAGGTGGAAGACAAGTTCGCAATATCCTCCATGTACCTTCTCTGCAAAGGGTAGCTGCAGGGACAAGGGTGGAGTTTTTTTTAATGATCTCCCCCAACACAAAGACTGGAAGATACCCCAAAGTTACCGGGTTTGATGTAGAAATGCTGGAGTGAAATTCCTTTGAGTTACACACAAGGTTCTGCTATTTCTTTTTATGGACTCTTCCAGAGATAATGTATATGATTTCCTGTTCCATAAGTGACTTAGGCAAAGAAAAAACCCAACAAACCACAACCCGCCCCACCCCCCCCATCATGTAATTACATTGATGCCACTATATAATCCCCGAGGCAGGCCCACTACAGAAAGCAAAGCACGGACTGCTCCAAGAAGCGTTCGCCTGAAAAACATGCGCAGATCTCTGGCCAAAATCTGCTAACCTCACTTGGAGGTTAGACTGCTGCAGTTGCATCCAGATGAAAAACAAACAGGGAAGGAAGGGACATGTCACCTGCATTATATCATAGGCACTAAGAGAGGCACCCACCTCCTGTCACAGGGGTTGGAACGGGTCACAACTCAGGAAGACAGGCCACAACAAAACCCAGCATCCCAACAAAATCCCAGATAAAATAACATCCAAAGGTTTTTATCTGGGGTATCAGCATCTTCCCCTCATTCTGCGTGCCTAACAAACTTTTTTCATCACAAATTAATAGACCTTTGTATAAAAGCCAGGGTTAAGTAAGATCTTTAGGCACCAAGTCTGGCTAGCAATTACAGTGTCCCTTGTGGATACTTAGCTTTGGATTTAGGAAGTTTACAACTACCAAAACTAGAAAAACATGGACATATTATCACTGTATTACCATCACAATTTTTATGGTCTTCCTATGTAAGAGATATTTGTTGCCTGGCCCTAAAACCACATTGATACAGGGGTGTAAAGCTCTCTGAGGACTTACCTGCATCATCTTCTTCCAAAAATGTTTGGTTTATATTTCCTCTAAGCACTAAAAGAATTTTGAAAAAAAATCCCCCATTACATATAAACGTTTTCTTTGTTGGCCTTCAACAGAAGAGACCTAAACCCTCCAGCTATGTTGCAATTCACCCCACTTTAAAAAGCAGAGGACCACCTGCCTTTTGAAACAGAAGTAATTCAGGCCAATGGCTTTCAGCTGTAACTGCAAGGCACGTTAAAAGGGACTTGACTTCTAAAAGCTGCCAGGTCTCTTAAAAAGCAGGGATGATAGTAGTTACAGATGGAAAAGAACTAGGAGGTCACTGAGCCCAGCCTGCTGCCAGGTCAGGAGAGAGTCCCCAAAGAGAGGACATGCCAAGACTTCAACTGATACTGCACTTGATCTTAGCCAAAAGGCCAAGAAATGATAACAGGAAGGGGACTGAGGATGAAAGCGACTGGCAGCTGCCTCTGTGCACTCGGCACAGGAGATTCAGGCAAACCTCTTTGGAATAATGCTTAGAATTTATCACATTAGGCAGATGGTATTTGACTTGCTGCTCTTAATACGTAATCCTGAAAGGTCTGTGCCAGTTCTCTTCTATAATAATAATGCTATTTTGCATGTTACAAGAAACCTGAAGCAGTATCAATAAAGTAGTCTCGCAGGGCCAGTTTGCTGACACACTGTTCATGCCCTTCCTGTACACAAGGTTATCTGTCATGGCAGAAAATATCTTTTTATTGCTCCCTCTTGACTTGGAGGGGACTATGGATCCTCTGACCTTATTGCCCATACAACATGAGCTCTGTCTGAAGGATGGTCTAAGCAAAACTTTGCTTCTGAAGTAAGAAAGATGTATTCCCTTGGCTTATTTCATCCAGCAGACGGGACTGCATTCAGTCCTGCCCAAGAAAGCTGATAGTAGGACTTACCCTTTTCCGTGCTGCGATTCCCCTCCTCAGAAAGGTAGCTTAGATACATTACCTCTGTAGTAGGCAATGCTAGTATTGCAATTTCTATCATCTAAATACCATTGTGACAGAGTAAGATATTTGCTGATCTTTGTAATAATAATTTACTGAGATATTCTTTATTTAAGCAGCCAAGAGAGTCAGCAGCTTTTCAAGAGAAAGAAGAAACAGGAAATTAAAAATATCAGGCAATATCAGAGCTGCCCTAATTTTCACACTCTTTCAGAGCCCATAACCCTGTCACAGAATGTTCAGGGGGAGCGGCTCGAGGGCACTAGCAGAGGAACACAGGCCCTCACTGATTTTGCAAACACCCATCCAAAGGTTTTGTCTTAACTTCCATGAAAGCCAAAAGTGGACCTCCCCAGACTGCTTACTAAATGCGGGGACTTCTTGGGATCTAGCTCACCCGAAGCCAGGCTTATAAAGGCAAAGTGATCAAAACTCATCATCTAAGTGACTTCCAAGACCGGTGAAAGAGAAGAAGCGGTGGAGCACAATTCAACACCCACCTTGGTAGACATCCACCCTTGAACAAGGTGATGACTGTCTGCATGTGCCTTGATGTTGATGTTTGCCTAGGCACTTGACTTCCATGGAGCTACCATGTATGCAGTCATATGGCAACACACAAGAGACCTTAAGGTATTATGTATTTTCCAAATTTCAGATCTTCTGCTACACCTCTTCATGCAAAGAAAGCAGAGAGCAGTGAATGCTCCAAGGGCAAAAGACACTTCTCCAAGGACAAAAGAATAAGGCACAGAAGCAGCTCGGTCAACTGCTGCAGGAGTTCCTAGATCACGGTATCTCTAGACAGAGCACAGAAGAGAACTAACACCTGTTCTCCTGCATTACATGAACACACAGAAAGGGAAAAGCAAGAAAACTGTATAGAAAATGTGGCAGTTAAAGTGGATAGCGTCTGCCAGCAACAGAAAAAAAAATATGAAGAAAATATCCTTTTGGGGAGAAGAAATATTGGTGTTTTTAAGCTTAGGGGGTTGTAGAAAACACTGCGCATCTTTCTACTGCTAGCAAAGAAGATGGGGAAAAAATAGACACCTCAGGGATAAATAACTGGGAGACCCCTGTATGATATGATACATGCAGAGGATACTAGCAAGTTAGTGGGGTTAACCTAAGGTAGCAATGTGCAAATCTGGCTTCACCAGGAAATTATATCTGCACTTTTAAGATCATGTGCAGTATGTGTTAGAAAAATGGACCTGTCAGATAACATTGCACGACGCTGTGTAGCTTCAAGGGACAAAAACTGCTCAATTTTTAATTTCTGTTGCAAATAATCCATTACAGGGGTAAGAAATCTTCTTGAATAGACAAAAGATAAGAGATAAAGGTCTCCTCCTCCTATTCATATTTAAAATCCCTGACCAGCCAACTGGGTCTGTCCATAGAAAGCACAGATTCCCATATCCAACTTTTTCTTGCAAAGTCTGAAGAACCTGGATTAGTTAGAAACCTCAGTCCACTTAACAAAGAAGGACATGTTCTATGTTGGTCATGGAAGATACACTAAAACAGACATACAAACAAGCATTTTAGAAATTTAAATTTCTGATTATTTAAAATATAGGGGGTTTTAGCTAAACTGAAACAGACCATGAATAATCCCAGCTATTCCTCTGCAGTGACTTCCCCAAGTCAAGTTGCAAAACGCTGCCTGTCATGATTCACTTTTAAACCTTCCAAAAAAAACCCGTATCAGGGCCAGGGTGAACTTTTAAAAATTTGACCAAACTGCATTCAAGTTCATCTTGATTTAAAGGACGGTAAAAATAAACCATACGATGTTGCTGCCTATTACTCCACCCCGGCCGATAAGGATGTTTGCGTGTCACAGGGAGCACACAGCCTGAAAGGCCCCGTGTAAGAGATGTGCCATCTCAGACTTTTGCACTGAAAATATACGTTTAACTTTAATCATGTCTACAGCCCAGCCAAGATGACTGTAACGCAAAAAAGCATCTGCAGTGGGGTGGATAGCCAAATAACGGTAAGACGTGACTCCAAAATTGGATGGACTATAGTCACTTCAAATATATATGACCATGAGTAGGACTGGAGTCATTCTGTCTTTGATTGCCAATTTATTGCTAGACAGGTAACTTGAAATGATGGAAACCCTACACCTAGCACTTAAACAGGGGCGATGCCTTTTTTGTAGACTGGGAAAAATGTTGGGTTTCTTCTTATATTATGACGTGTGAGCATTCCGTTTGAATATCTAATAAAAAATGGCATCATTTCAGACGAACTAAACAGAAATGAGTGCAGGTGGTAGTATTAGCAAAAGCAGGGGGGAAGGGGAACTACTTTTTAGAGGCTACTTCATCAGTTTATGTAAAAATTAATGTCACCACCTGGGATAGCAGAATATTGGATGCAATAAGGGGTAGGTCTTTTCTTATGACTTACTGAATAGCAAAATCCTCTGTTAAATTACAAGCGTGCAGCTTTCCGAAGGCAGGTGTGCGCATCTGGTGGGGAGAAAGCTGCCGTACGCAGCCACAGAGGTGTGCAGTCACACTCGCCAGCGCCAGCGAGCACCATCAGCGTTCACTAATTAACGAAGGAACTGTCTGGAACAGCTGATAGAAGATCTTTCACAATTATTTTTTTTCCTTAAGCTGGTTGATGGACATTTTGCAACCTGTTCATTGAGAGGGATCTATTTCGATAGATCTTTACTCTTATTTGGAACACTTTTCGTGAAAAGTTTTGGAAACTGTTGAAACATTTTGTGCTGACAGTCTTTTATGCGAAAAACACGCTTTTAAGATCCGTGGTGTTTTTTCATTTCCAGAGTTAAGCTACCTAAGGAAAAAGAATCAAGAATGGAAAAACATGAAAAGCGAAATAAAACATTGCGGTTCACCCAAATAAAAGTATTTCTAAAATCACTAGCTTGCAAAATATTACACTTTTCGTTCTGACTCGAGATGAGTATTTTTTGAGCTCAAAAGTTTTTCCTGAGACAGAAACAATTTTCCTTCCTACTCTATCCAGAGGGACCAGTCAGAAAGAACACTCTGTTTTCTATTACTATTTTTGTCCCTAAGCTTTTTTCTTTCCACATTTCTTCTTTTCTCTTCTTTCCTTTTTTTTTTTCACTTTCATTTCCCTTCCTTTTCTTTCTTAAAATGCCCTATCTATTGCAAAACAGAAGAAACTTGAGCCTGGAACCCAAGATTCTTTGCTCTAGCTTTCCTCTTTTCTTCTGTTTATTCAGAAGGAGTATGAAAAGAGCTATATTAAGCTGAAATTTTATTCTACTGTCCTCTATTCAACCAAAGATAGTCCACTAAAGCCACTAAATCACAGATAACACTTCTCTGGGCAACATTATTAGGAACTGACAGCTGGTGATGGATGAAGATCTCATCTTTTAAAGAAAAAAGTACATTTAATTTCCTTTGTACATAAAATAGAGAGCACAGCATTGTGTATCTAAAGATAAAAAGAGACTCAGTGTATGCCGGGTGCCATACTTAAGGGGATATAATACTGGGTCTGTGTTTCTGAGCTTACATTTCACAGGTCATCTTCAAATTAATTTAGAAACCACTATTCTTCAATTCTTGGTAGACAATGAACTTTAAAAAAAAAAAAGAAAAAAAGAGGGTGACGTTTTACAGCCAGCTCCATTAGAAAAGAGCAGCTCGGAGACTGAGCTGTTACTTTTTAGGAGGAACACTTGAAGACAGGACAGAAAGAGGAGGGAGAAAGGATGTGTGGGGCAGAGAGATGGGTTTACTCCTGATTCTGCCTGGGATTAAGCCGTACTCCTGGGAGCCACTGAGCCTCCTTGAGGTTGATACCATAATGGATTTGGTACTGAACACCCAGGATGGAGTTGGGATTGAACATCAACGATCTCATCAACTACCTTGAAACAGACATAGTAAATAAGCACGGTCATTTTTACCATCAACTGAAGCACATCAAGCCAGACTCCAAGTACGCTGGGTGAAGGTGCATAAGTTTCTTCTACAGAGGCACTGGCAATATACAGTACTCCCTTGTTTCTGGTTTTTGGATCATTTTTCTTTTCTTTCTCAAATGACCTGTGACTATGACACATACGCTACTTTTCTTTTCATGTTTGCAATGTATAACCATATTTTACACGTCCTTTCTGCAGCACTACCAGCTGCTGCTTTGGTTGAATCTAATTTTAACACACCTCTCAAGCAGCACGGACATGGTGAGGGTGAAACTTCAATTGCCTGTCTGTGTTAAGCAAGAGAGTTAAACATGCAGTTAAAGCACATGTTCAACAAGAAAATATGGTCGGTCTGATTCCAGTGCTATGAAAGCCTCCTTTGGGCTCCTGGGGTGAGGACAAGTTTAAGAAAAACATCTGCATGGAGTTTTTGTTTCTAAGTCTAGAGACTATTTGTGTGTTGGCTGAGGCTGGCTGCAAGTCAGTAGGAAAAGAAGGCCTAACAGTAAGCAATTACCTTCCTTTAATTAAAGCCTTCTAGTTAGCTAGTCTAAAATAGAGTGGAATTTTTTTTCCAAACCTTACTCCACTGAAGGATGAAAAGAGGTTTTCCACTGAAAACACTGACAAAAAGCAGCCTTTCTAACCATAAAACTTTATGGAAAATTCTTTGACCATCTTCATGTAAAAATAGTTATTCTGCTTTTCCTAAGACTTCAGATCATTCCCTTCTTTTCTCTGTTTCTTTATTCTCGTATTTTTTCCAGTGGACATAAAGCAGTAAGTAGCAAAGGATAATATTAGGCTTTCACATTTCTTGCAGAAAGAAAAGCCTCTGGAAAATACAAGATATACAAATGAAACTTGCCCTGGACTTGTGCTGGAAATTCAAACACGGCAACTCAGAGCAAAAAAAAAAAAAAAGATCATCAAGAAGTACAAGGGTCCTGTGCAGGCTGCTGTAGGTGACCCTGCTCTGGCAGGGGGGCTGGACTAGATGACCTCCAGAGGTCCCTTCCAACCCCGACCATTCTGTGATTCTGCGATTCAGAAGGTGAAACCTACTGTTTTAAATTTCACCTAGACACATGCATATACAGTTAAACAAAAAGTGTCCATATAAAACATCCAATGAACAGTGACCTTTAAATCACTCCCAAGTTGCTGCTCCTCTGTGAAGAAATGCATTTCTCCCTCTGCTTTTTGGGACTGGTCTCCAGCTGACGATGGGGTATGTTTAAGTTGTTTTTCAGAAGTTTCTGCATACTATATTCTGGTCTAAAATTCCCATCGCTCGTCTCTTATTATGCCAAAACCTACCTTTTCTTTGGGTAGTTGGAGCCATTTCCAAGACCTTGGAGGATCACTATTGGCAAGATCGTTCTCTGTATTTTGATTCTAAAAGTTTTTAACACCCAGCTGCTCATCCAGATGTATTTAGGAGCTTTGAAATTCAACTGCTATGCTATTGAGCATGTTTTGCAACCTTTTTTGTTTCACAGTAGCTACAGCTTTCACTAAGCCTCTCCATCTGTGTTACAGCTGAACTAAAATATTGAGCATTTTCTTTTTTGGGTGATCCATGACTCTGCAAATTCAAAATGCTATAGGAGAAACACACTCAATAAGCACAGGGCTGATCTCATTCAAAGATCTGGTTAGCATTTTGGGCTGCAGATAGCTGCTGCTGGGAAGCATCCAGATGGATACCCACTGGTGCGACACTGAGCTCTCCCTATCTCTGCAGACAGGTGCCCCAGATTCCCTCCACTTTCATGTCCTACTGCTTTTCTTGGTATGGAAGATCCCAGAGACCAAACTTGCCACAGTTTCTTTGAGAGATAAACACTTTCTCCTTTACTGTCAAAACAGGGATTTTGAAACTGATTTTTCAGTCCACATACACAGAGACACCTAGCCAGACTTCCTTCTTTTCTTTCTGATTTCAGCAACACTGACTAGATCTGGCTTCTTCAGTCCTCTCTTTTACCCCTTTAATACTTCACACCTCTCACTAAAGCCTTGTTTTCATTCCCCTCACATCAGTACATGCCAGTTACCAAAGAGGATGCCAAAATGTCAATCAGTGTCTCAGACTAACAATTGTATTTCATTACCTCTGACACCCTGCCCCAGCCACAGATGTTTAGAATAACAATTCAGGAATTCAACAAGGTTGTCCCCAGGTGCCTTCGAGATAACCAAAAGGGCTATAACATGGCTTTCAAAAGCATAGTTCCAATAAGCAGCCAAGCTACGCATGAGTCCTGAACCAACTGAAGTTTGCCTCTCTCGCTAGTGCTGAGAGCTATAATTCTGCACGTTTCTGAAGTGCCTTCTACTTTAGGATGCACAACAACTTCAGAGACTTTAATTGACTCTCTACATGCCTTTCGTAAGTATTATTTCCAATTCAATGGCTAAGAAAAGCACAGCATAAAACATGAAGCCATTGTCCAAGTGCGCGGCGATAAAGAGTTATTGGTGAAATAGCTCTCCCCATTTTATGAAAAGTACAGCTTCTGTACCTGCCAAAAGTTATTGTGTTGGGTTTTTTTAATTCATAAATGAGTCAACAGTATTTAAACAAAATAAGTGGGATATGGGCTATCTCTTAAAAGGGAAGTTGAAGAAAAGGGCAAGTTGGAAAGTTTCCCAACTGTATGTTTCTCAGAAATACTAAGATAAATCCATCACTTTTCAGAGATGCCACTTCAAAGGTAGTTACAAATAAGCCCTCAGAAACTGCACGGAATGTAGTGCCTATAAAAAAGGGAGGGGTGGGGGGACCCCACAACCAGCAAGCAACCAACTAAAACTGGGTCCTAAGTTACAACATAAAAAGTGTTCTCCATAGAAGAAATTATTTAAAACCACATTCCAGACCTGCTGAAATAAGATGACCATTCCCAAAATAGCTGGATATCAAGCTACTGAAAATAAACAGGGTATTTCAGTGAGTGTTTTGTTCTTCAAGAAAACTGATAAGACTAAGGGCTTCATGGAAGAGAAATATCTGCTTTTTCCCCTGGGGGAAGGGGTAGCTTTTCCTACTCATGTTTTTCCTAAAACGCCACATGCTTATTTCAGTGGTAGTGTTGGTCCACGTTGTGAGCCCATGTTGCAAGACTGGGAGCTGATCACGCCTCTCCATAGGCAAAGCAATGGCAACTTCCCCCGCCTACAATCAAGGCTGGCAAAAAGAATTTGTGTCTCCTCTGGAAAAGACATAGTGAATTTGCAGAGTCCGCACAAGATGGGTCTATACTGAGGAACGTAAAGAAACATTTCCAGTAGTCCCGCTAGTACCATAAAAGTGGTAGTGATGCTGTAGAAGCCCTAACTCAGAGAATACCCTGCCAGTGTAGTCAATGCATTGATGTCCTTTGAGCAATCGATCTTGTTGCTGTTAGTGGAACTGCCCCAGAGTTTGAATTTAAGAGTTGAAAAAATGCTTAGCAAGGTATGCAGTTGTAATTATTCCTTATTTGCCCTATTTTATATCTATTTGCCTAATACTGTTTTACCTTTTAGGTAAAACTAATGACAAAACAATTAAACCTATCTCCTCCCTGTCTAGGTCTAGCTTAATGCCTCCATATTCTAGTTTTTCAGTTGTTTCACTATAGCATTTATGATTGCCTTACACTTGTATTGCTCCTCTTGTTCCTCTCCTGGTTGGTTTAATTTGTTATTACATTTTTTTAGAACGAAAGATATGAATGATATTGAACAGGGAAACACACAAACACATGGCTCCAACCTTGTTCCAGATAACATGAAACACCTTCTGATGGTCTTTGCAACTCTATGAGAAAACATGCACAAAACATGGCTAAGATGTTTCATGTAATGCTTCATGAATTGCTTTACAACTCTCTAAAAATCAATGTTGATTCTTCTTCCTGAGAGAAAGACCGGACCTCATCACTGAGAGACTGAAGAAAATTAAATGCTAAGGGAAGATTTACATGAGCACAAGGAGGCCACCCTAAATAAAGTGTCCAAAAGGACGTTTAGATTGCATTGGACATGTCTTGCAGAGAGGAATAAGACCACACTTCTTCCAAAGACAGTTCCAAAAGGATTTACATATAGGGTCGCTGAATGGTTTGAAACTAGAATCTATTGTTAATCCGTGCTTTACTACTCTGTTCCTCTGATGAGAAGTTTTACAAGTCTGTTGTATCACCTTATCAAAAGCTTCATTTCATTTGAAAAATTGGGTCAATGCTTCTTCATTGAACTGTCTCAGCAGAAGGGTCCTGATAGCACGGTTTCCTCTAACAGCAAAAATTTAGCACACAACGACAAATATAAAAAGGCAAATATTTCAGAAGAATTCATCAAAAGATAAAAGATTTCTGTGCATGTGCACAAACACACATGTATCAATACATGTAAGATGAGCTTTACTACTATAGTGGTTGAAAAAGGCTCTGCTACAATACTTTCTCACAGCGAAACAGCTCAGCTCTCGGTGAGGAAGAATCCTTCCAACTTAAACTGAGAAGCGCCAGTGCAAAGGTCCTACCTGCGCAAAGGTATCTATAAACTAATCACAAAAATCTAACCACAGCTAAACAAATGTTACTGGACCAATCACCAGCTGACATTCTGTACGTGCCTCTGTACAGTCAAGTTCCTGGAAATAAAACACGAGAATATTATTTAGCCAAAAATGGACTCGCTGTTTCGAACAGCTCATATGCCTGTGGAGTCCCTTCCAAGCTGAAGAGCCCGAAGTCATGCAGGGGCTCCCTGAAGCAGCATTTATCTGGTCACACACATCTAGATGACAGCACTGTTGTTCTCATTAGGATGAGAACTTCTGGTACTGACAAGTGACTCCTAAAATGTTATTCTTTGCTGAAGCATCTCACTTTTGAACGACGGGGATTGAAAAACAACGGGATATTTTTGGTAGAATAATCTGCTATTTTTTAATTGAGAATTCATATATACAGCCTGTGGAACTCTGTGCAAATAGATACAAAGAACGAACCTCATATAATACAGTGCCTTTTGGATTCATCTCACAGTTACTTATATATACACTGGCATGAATCGCTCAGTGCAATTTTCCCCTCCCATGTCTGTTCCTGACACTGGATTAAAAAATAAGACAGTCCAGCCTGAGACTTTCTTTTTTTTTTTTGGCAGAGGCACCGACATAGGTTTGCTCAGTCACTCTGTCTTGAGACGGAGAGCCTCCCGCCGTTGCTTCTGAACAGTCCTGGAATCTTCCCACAGACGGGGTCCTCTGATGTTCTCCCAGTTGTCCAAGTCAGACTTTTCCAGCTTCTGCAGATAAAGAGCAAAAATATCAGTGTCACCCTGACAGCCCCATGATTTAAAGTAGGTATTACTCTAAGTTGTTTTCTTTTGGCACAGGAAACTCAGTATCACTACTGGGTTGATGAACTTTCATCTACCCTGCAAGAGAAGTTCAAAAGCAAGGAAAAAAAATTTGGGAGTTATCCATATAGCTACATAAATGACTAGGGGGGGCATTACTGCATCTGCTTAGCAACAGATAAATAACATGTAAGGACAGGAAGCATCCAAACACAGCTGAAGCTATCTTGTATTCACTTTTTCTTTCTTCTCTCACCTTGTTTTCCAGATCTGTTCTTCAACTGCAAGTCTGCCAAGTACTGAAGTAGTAAGAGTGATAAGCATTGGTATAGCTCAAACAGAAGATAAGTAATTAGTGACCTGAAGTATCTGTCAGCACAGATACAAAGCATACTGGAAAAACGAATTCTCTAGCACACAGAGAGACAGTAACAGTGCAACCACGTTCAATCCATGTGGTTTTAACTTGAGAGAGGTTTGTGATGCTTTCTGCTGCCTAGTTTCTCATGGCACCCAGACATCACAGATCGGTCTTTCACTAAGTCATACAAGAGATATGCTAACTGGACGAACTGTCAGATACTTTTAAACTATCTAGATTTTAATTACCTCCCTGCCTATTCCTATCATCCCCACTCAGAAATACCAATGATTGCAGTGTTTATCTGGCCTTAGAGGTGCACAAAAATGAAGAACAAGCACTCTCCTGACCTCACCTACGAAGTGCTGCAGTTGAAAAAGACAAACATATACCGCATCTTCACAGTCCTACTGGCAGAGACACAGAAGTCCTTTCCCAGCAGACACAAACCTCAAGCCTCACATACCAGCCTGGAACATCACACCAGACATGAAAGGGCTCTGCTATCAGGAGACTGAGGAAGGGGTCTGTACCACTGCCAGAAACAGGGCTATGCTACATGCTACTGAAGAGGACAATACTGCATACCATTAATGATACGTACTGCAGTGGGATATAAACCTCTGATTTGTGACCCGGACCTCATCTCAGCAAATGCTGTAAAAATACACTAGAAAATACTTAACTCTGCCCTGAGCCTGTGGTCTAATTTGCCTGCCATCAATCATCCAAATAAACGGCAAATACTGAGAGACTTGAATAATAGTTGCAGAATAATTCAACAGCTAGAACAGAACAGACCTGCTGCTATTAGTTCATGTTATGTAAAAGTTTTCTGCCACTTCTACAATTGAGGAAACTGCAATGAGGTTAGTCAGATATCAAAAGAAATTAGGCAACATTGAACAGAAGATATATGAGAACACATGCACAAACACAGCAGACTTTCACAAGGTAGGAGCAACTGAATTTTTTATACAGTGGAGTTGGCATAGGTCTTTCTGAAGATTTGTCTTCAGTACTTTATACGTCTTATGATTAGCTAGTACTTCATTTCAACTGGAAGCTGACATGGAAGGAGGAACAAGGGTGGAAGGCACCCATTGTCCCACACAGCAGCGACTATCCACTCTGATTGCAAATTCAGAATTTAACATCTGATTCTAATGGAAGCTTCAAGGAAACTACATTGAAAATAACCTTATGCTTTAACAGAAAGGAAGCGTGCTGACTGTGTTAAACCCAAAGGTACCACACAGCTGTGAGCATCTAAACTATTCCCAAAGGTGCTCAGCTCCCAAAGTCTGAACAAGAATCAACATTTAAAATATATACAACAAAACTTGTGGTATCTAAAGATAGGCTATATAAAGAAGTCTGTCAAAAGAGACATGCATACTGTAGATCTTTACCAAAAGTTCGTATTAATCTGCCCCTGAAATTTCACAAAGGCTTTCCAGAGAGGATGTTTGGCCAAAACAGGAAATACTTCAAAACTATACAATCTAAACAAACCAGAACAAGAAAGTATTTTGGCATTACCTCCAACTACAGAACAGATGAGATCAATTGACAAGAGTTAATTTTTGCCAATTAAAATTTAAAGAATTAAAGATTCTAATGAATACATAGAGAGACTGTATTTTTATTTTTTATTCTCATTACATTTATAGAGATCATTAACATTTTGTGTCACGTATAAAGATCATGTTTGATACGTTGCTGCCATTCGAGAAGAACGCATCTTGCTTACAGGCATATGACAGTATCTGCAAAAATCAGTAGTTTACAGGACAGGTATCTATTCAGTCATCAGAAAGCAGCATGATCAGACAATCCAATTTTCTAAACTGATGCTATCAAGTTTTGAAAGAATAGAGGACCCCAGTTGCATGTGGATAAGAATAAGGAGGAGTATCACCGGTGAAAGGGGACCCAAAAGTCTGCTCTGCAACGCTTTCCTACTGTGTAGCTATTTTCACGTGTGTCTACCTGTGCTGGTTTTGGCGGGGATAGAGTTAACTTTCTTCACAGTAGCTAGTATGGGGCTATGTTTTGTATTTGTGATGAGAACAGTGTTGATAACACAGGATGTTTTCGTTACTGCTGAGCAGTGCTTACACAGAGTCAAGGCCTTTTCTGCTCCTCACACCACCGCACCAGCGAGCAGGATGGGGGGCACAAGAAGCTGGGAGGGGACACAGTGGGGATAGCTGACCCCAGCTGACCAAAGGGATATTCCATGCCATGTGACGTCATGCTCAGCAATATAAAGCTGGCGGAAGAAGAAAGAAAGGGGGGACGTTCACAGTGATGGTGTTTGTCTTCCCAATAACTGTTACGTGTGATGCAGCCCTGCTTCCCTGGAGATGGCCAAATACCTGCCCGCCCACGGGAAGTGGTGAATGAATTCCCTTTTTTGCTTTGCCTGCATGTGCAGCTTTTGCTTTACTTATTAAACTGTCTTTATCTCAACGCACGAGTTTTCTCACTTTTACCCTTGCGATTCTCTCCGCCATCCCACCGGGGGGAGTGAGCGAGTGGCTGCGTGGTGCTTAAGTTGACAGCCGGGGTCAAACAACGACACCATCTCACGTACAACTAAACAAAACCTAACCCTTTTTCTTGGTCACCGACAT
Source organism: Larus michahellis (assembly GCF_964199755.1). NCBI lineage: Eukaryota > Metazoa > Chordata > Aves > Charadriiformes > Laridae > Larus > Larus michahellis. The sequence continues at coordinate 52,965,671 of NC_133899.1, read as the reverse complement.
GAATATTCTTACAACAGAATCACCCCCAAGTAAATAGCTACATTAGATGTAGGCCAAAGACACGTACATAAGCCACATTTTAAATTAATCCTAATGCTCAGAATAAGACCAAACTGACAGTCCTTCCGTCGATTAGGGGCAGCACAAGTTGCACAGGTCCTTCAGATTGCCTGGGCTGTACAGTGAGAATTCAGGCAAGCAGCTAGTTCTGCTCTGAGATGAAGCCAACATCTTTCATTCTAACTGGCTGCATCTTTTTAATTGCTTGTTTTATTTCTTTTTTCTTTTTGGCTACCTGGACTCTGCCCACTTAACTTCACGGAGACATCACATGAAGATGGTAACCACTGCCAGCTATTACTAACTTGAAATCCATATGAACTGGCAGTCTAAAAACCAAAAAGCTTTTTCTCCCAATTCAAATGTACTAAATAGTCAATCACTGGAGACTACAATGAAATGTAATCAGATCAGACCAGCACGACTATTCCTGCTTGTCTCAAATAGCCCAAAGGATATTGAAAATTAGCTGTTTAAAGTAAGATCAGTGAAGTCCATTAAACCTACTGATTCACTTCCTAAATCAGCTAAACTGCCTCTTAAAAGTATGGGACTGACAGAAGCTGTAAATTCAAGAAAAAAATGCAGCTATGCAGACAGGCAAAGCGAACCAAGAAAAAACAAAATTCAACTGTTTGCCATACACTTGACTTTTAAGACTTTTATTACACAGTTTGCCTGGCGCAAAGGTACCAATAAGGATGTAGACAGACCTTCCCTTCTTAATTGCTGGTTCAATTCCTGGCTTGATATTAAGTAAAAGGCATAATGCTCTGTCAGCCTACTCTTGCAGGATAGTCTTCATGCCACAATGAACAAACTGAAATCTGCAGAAATTCACTTAGAGCTACTGGTGCTCGGGCTGAGTTAATTCAAGGTTTGGCTTTAGTCTCTGCTTCCCACACGTGAAAGGGGGGATAAGAAAATCCTGTTTACTTTACAGCTTGATTTAAAGTAAATTTACTTACTTGTTTACTTACTTTACACTTATTTATTTATTTTATTTACTTCCTTATTTACCTTTACTTCACTTTTTAAATTTCTTTCTGTGATGAGCACCACAGGAAGAAATTCCTCTAATTCAGAAAGATAATTATTTCCTATCATTAAAGTAAGCAAACCCATCTGCAAATAAAAGATGACCCAGGGAAAAATATCCTCATGGCTGAAAGATGCAATGAAAGAAATGCATTAAACCAGTCTGGTTTTGCAAGGGTGTCAAAAGAGCCTGAAGACCATAAAAGACATATGGAGGAACTCTATGATGACGTACAGATGCAGAGGTACAGAGCTAACACTGAATCTGCTGTCTTGTGCGTGACTGCAAATCTTAACTTTACCGTCATGCTGATATGGCCTTATTGGGTTTTTTACAACTCTTTCCCAGAGCCACCTTTTTGACATCTCATTTTCTTAATACAAACTTACTGTTACTTACTCTGTTTCGGATATGACATTATTTAATATCTGCAATTAGTGATTTAACAATTTGTAATTTAATAGCCTGTGATTAGTGATTTAATCCTCAGATCAAAAAGAAGTACTTTTTCCAACTAGAGAATGTTTAGGTTTTGTGTTATTAGCATACAAGCTTGTCAGCAAGCAGCGTGCTATGGCCAGAATAAGGGGTTTTTTGTTCATTAAGGGAAGAAATGGGGTTTTTTTGCATGTAAGCATCCAGAGATCTGCTTCTCTTTTGGGCTCTGCTGAAGACTGGCAAAAACCGCAATGATGAAACCAACAGAGGTTTTGTTGCTTACTTCAGTGGGATCCAATAGCATTCATCTATGGCACAATTAATTAACCTATGGTTTAAGGGACTCCTTCCCCATAGATTGTTTTCCCTTTAATTATGCCAATCCATCTGTCTGTGGGGCTGTGCCCCAATCAGAAAAATGAAATAGATTAGGAAAACAAATACGTACTGTTTATGAATTAATCCTATTTAAGCATAGGACTACACAAACACTTGAACTGTCACAGCTGAAGGAATCATTGGGCAGAGAGAGAACAGAAACATCTTTAGGTGGCTACGTTGTAGAAGATGTGTATCAAGGAACTGCACCACCCATTTGCCTGTGCATCATTTTCCCTACTTGAAGAATGAGAACAGGACTTACCTCCATCGCAGAGGCGTCATAGTGTTCAATTAATGTTTGCAGAGTGCTCTCACAGTGTTGCGTGAAGATGCTATAGTGATACAAACTACTCAGTAAACCAAACAATTATAGCTCGCAGTTAAACTACATGGTTACACTGCCTTGAATTTTTAAAATAACAGAAAATAACACTAGGCAGATAGATTTTAATCTAAGAATTAGGGTTTGCCATGATTTCCTCCTAATTGACAAGCAATTTCCCTTTTTGAAGTGAAGAATGTCTTAAAAACCGGATTAAATCTCAAAGTGACATTTATGCATGGCACCTGCAGATCAGCCAAGATGGACTTCTCGTTCCAAAGGATTCACAAGCTCTGTGGGTAAAGTCAAGAGAACTCATGCACGGGTCATTTACTTTCAGCTTATCTTCTTTTCTTGAGCAAAAATGAAACTCTGAAACATCCAACATATAAAGAACAGCATGAGTGCAGTAGTACACCTTCAAGATCAAACATCCAAAATTCAGCAAATTCCACTTTTAATTAAGCAATGAAGTACATTTAGGATAGTTTTAATTTCCCTTGTATATGGAAGTTTCATCAAGCTATGTTTAACGTGCCCCAGAAAGAGAAGCGCTCCTTATTAAGGTTTATCTCTGAATTTACAGCTTGACAGACCTCGCCAACTTAATAGTACCAAGGAATTTCCCAGTTTTGAGTGCTTGATCTTGCCAACTTTGTGTCATATTAAACTCTGTAAAGGTCACTAGTTACTACGGCAGAACCCTCTAAAAGAGAAGCAGCCAGGGACAGACTTTGGGGATGTTTGCAGGCTCTTTTTCAACTATATAAAGGCAAGCTCAGCTGAAGGGGATATGTGATATTTTACAATGCAGGCGTGAGGTAAGAGCAAAAAATGACAGTTCTGTGGCTGGTGGCAGGAAAAGCATATGGATTTCCACAGCATGTCCCTGTCTGGAGCCCACAAAAGCCTGCTGACACCACAGTGAAGGTTTATTTCAAACATCTTGCTAGGACTATGAATACTTGGAAGTGTGGACAACTTTTTCACTTTGTGTATATAGAATTTGGCACAATATGTCCTTCTAGTAATAACAAAAAGATACTCTAATCAAAAAATAAAAAGAGGTGTATGAGGATCAAAATATAGTAGACCTATGAGTCACACACGGTGTTTTTCCTTCTGAAGAGATCTGAAAAATAAGCTTTTACAGGTTTCTTATATGAAAGGAAAAAGCTGTGATGAATATCACCGTGAAGGGCTAAGAGATTACCACAACATGAAATGATCAATTGCCGCTATGAAACTACTAACAGAAGTGTGTAGGCATCAAAAAGAAACAACTAAAAAAGGTTTATGACAACAATGTAAAATTAAACTTAAATCCAGGCCATTAAATAAATACCTTAAAGTAACCACTCTCCTTCAAATCAGCTGTCAACCTTATTAAGCAGTTGATCCTTCTGAATTGGTGAGTTAAATCTTCTGCCTCTCACATGCTGCTGCCCCTAGCCTGGCCTCAGGTAGTTCAGGTAACATTCACACAGAGTTAGTGCAGTTAAGGACTTTCGTTTCTTATCTACGCTTCCCTGCTGATTTTCCACTCATCTCTCTTCCAGAACTTGCTTGTCAGTTTATATGCTGAATGCTTTCCTCTGCGTAGAAACGATGGTTTTGGCTAAATGTTAGCAGAGCAACTTCAGTCCCTTCAGCTATAAATAGTTTTTTTCAGTGACATCAATGGCTACTGCTTGATTTGTACAGTTGGGCAAATTTCTTGTAGAAAAAAAAAAAAAATCCTCCTGTTTTTTCTCTGTGGCTACCATCCCGTGTCTATTTGATGAGGATAGTAATATGGGTGTTAGTCCCCCACTATATTGCCAATGACAGTAAAGCTGCTTCTCAGCAATACTGCTGAATTGACAGTAAACAAATAACTTGTGAATAAATCTACAATGATCCACTCTCTGACAGTAACTTCCTACTGCAGAGTACATTTGTACCATATAGTTTCAGCATTAAATAAAGATGGGCGACAGTCATTTGAGAATCAAAGAACATGCGAGAATTGTGTAACAATACTTGAAAGTATTTCAAATTTAGCCTGAGTGTCTATGTGGGCATCATCTGGAAGTAAGCTGACAGTCACAAAACATTCCAGATAGTGTTTATGAAATTGGCAAAAAAAAAGAAGAGAAAAAAGCTAAGCAAAACAAACAGGAAGATATTCTTGCAAAAAGCCAGTTTGCCTGGTTCCTCAGACAAGAGCCTCCTTCAAAACTATCTGTTTTGCTGTATCCTCTTCAGAGGCAGTCAATGAAAGGAATGTATACAGCCCCAGCTGCGTAGCTAAATTCCCATACACTACACTAAAGTTACTTCAGAGATACTTCATACCAAAGATCGAGCAGTTCCCCACTGGGGCCCCATTAGTATGACAGAAGCACTTAACGTTTCCACCTAGTCAGCTGCATAAGAAAATGTTCCCAGTACTGCCTGGTAGAAGCTAGCAGCATCCCTTAGGACAGCAAATAAAATAATTCAGCCATGTTGTGTGGATGTCACTTTCCCTGCTTGAACTTTTTTTTTTGTGAGTGACACAATACACAGTGTTGGCCCTAACATGGTAAGAGTTGGTCGGTTCCTCCAGGATTGAAAAAAAAGTGTACAGGGAGCACAAGCATGTACAAGAAATTTCTTTTGAAATGAGGAGAAAGAGTGAGGAGAAGAGATTATTTGTAACAGGCATTTGTATGTCCCGACCATGTTTGCTGTCTGATTGCACTCACTTTCTTTTCCATCTATGAGAAATCAGTGTCTTATGGGATAAGAAAAGTGCAACACACATGAAGGAAACATCTCACAGTTAAGGAAAACTCTGTGCAAAGACGTATGTTAAAAACATGACCAGGAAAGAATTTACAGGACTAATTAATAGAGATGAATTCCAGAAATAAGACCAGTAAAAAGCGATACTCTGTGAACTTTCCTCTGGAGGCTAAGTATCTTTCTTCCTGCAAGAAGGCTTTTCCACCAGAATTCTTTCTGTGCCGTACCATTACCAAATCCCACCTTCTTGTCTTTCTCTGATTACATTTTGAACTACGGCACACAAGACTTTTGAGATGTCAAGAAGAAAAGGAGCAAACTATAGCTTGGCTTTGGACTGTACATGCACCCAGAATAAAGTGCCTAACACAAACAATTTTAACTAAAACCCTTTCCCATGGCAGTTTCCATTAATGATAAACCAACATCACTTTGTCCTCTACAAAACATTAAGTAATGAAGACTCACAGTGAAATAAAAACTCTCAAGACCATTTTTCATGTGAATAAAAGGAAATGCAAGAAACTCTACCTGCCCTAGACAACCTGGAGGACAGTTGGAATCTAATGGATAGGCTGGACAATGCACCGACAAAGGAGAGAGCATGGGAGGGACGGAGTGATTACAGGGGGAAAGAACAAATCTCAACCTCATTTAGTGTCACAACAGTCATTAAGGAGGGATTCTTTCCCAACACCTTTGTCATCTCTCAAACAGCTCAAGGTATTTAGCCACTAGTATCTCTACAGACACTGAAGTAAATCAATTCAAGACATTAATGTGATAATTCTCAAACAACAACAAAACCAGTAATCCTCTGGTACTGATAAGTGCAGCAACAAGATCCCTGCAGATTTCAACTACTGGCATTCAGGAATTACGTTCTTTCTAGAGTAGTCCTCGTGTCCATACGCTTACATGCATCTATTTAATACTATAAATGACTATGTTACTACACTGTCCCTTCCTGAAAAAAATGTTTCAGCCATTCTGCTGGCACTACAATCCTCGAAGTTAAGTCAAATGAGCATTAAGTGGCTTGAATCTTTTTTAGAAGAGCTTATTCGAGTTCTTCTTTTACCCTTAAGACAGTAAATATACGATTTATATTCCAAAGCCACCTCTCATTATACCGACTTTTACTTTTTGGACTATGCTAAATAAACATTTTAATACTGCAATTACAGTACTTTTGCTATAATTCTCAGGACAGTTACACAACTATTTGTCCAGAGCTAACGTGGATCTTTTTTGATTTATCAAATTATGAGGAACAAAACTTGCTGAATATTGATATACTTTAAATCAAGTAAGCAGCGTTCTCTAGACTGACTATTCACAGACCAGCATATTCCCTCACTTATCCCATGCTGCGACCAATAGCTTGCAACCAGTTGAAAGAAAACTTTAAAAAGTTTTACAGTTTTCATGTTCTGAAAGACAGGGAAACCATTTTTCTTGCTGTTGTGTTCAAACGATGTTCCCATCTATTAATAATGGACCTTACTTCTAATTTTAGTATCTTTGCTGCAATAAAAAAAAATCTTCAATAGCTAGTACTTTCTTCTTACAAAGGTATTTATATGTAACATTCTTTTCGGTACCTTTAAAAAGATTTAAATCTTTAAGTTTCTTTTAAGGCATTTTCTCAAGCTCTAAATTAACATATTCAGCCTGTTCTACAACCTATTCCATTTTTAAAGCCCTGTTCAAAATGTGGACACCAGAAGTAGATCCCGTATTTCAGTACTAGCCTCACCAGTGCCACACTCAGAAGTAAAATCATCTCCTCCTACCATCTACCATTCCTGTTTTTATTCATAAAGACTAAATTAGCTCTTTGTGCCACAGCATCACAGTAGAAGATCAATCTGAATTATTTATTCACTGACTCCTAAATCATTTCCAGAGTTGCTGCTTTCCGTAATGCAGTCCACTCTCTCCTGCATTTCCAGTTTCTTAAACAAATAACTTTGGCTACTTTAAAAGAGGGACCATCCAGAGGGACCTGGGCAAGCTCAAGAAGTGGGCCCACATGAACCTCACGAGGTTCAACAAGGTCAAGTGCAGGGTCCTTCATCTGGGTCGGGGCAACCCCTGGTATCAATACAGGCTGGGGGATGAAGGGATGGAGAACAGCCCTGAGGAGAAAGACTTGGGCGTTCTGGCAGATGAAAAGCTGGACATGAGCTGGACATGTGTGCTTGCAACCCAGAAAGCCAACTGCACCCTGGGCTGCATCAAAAGAAGCACAGCCAGCAGCTCGAGGGAGGAGATTCTGCCCCTCTACTCTGCTCTTGTGAGACCCCACCTGGAGTACTGCGTCCAGCGGTGGAGCCCTCAGCACAGGAAGGACATGGACATTTTGGAATGGGTCCAGAGGAGGGCCACAAAAATGATCAGAGGGCTGGAGCACCTCTCCTGTAAGGACAGACTGAGAGAGTTGGGGTTGTTCAGCCTGGAGAAGAGAAGGCTCCGGGGAGACCTCATTGGGGCCTTTCAGTACTTAAAGGGAGCCTACAGGAAAGATGGAGAGGGATTTTTTAGACATCTGTTGCAACAGGACAAGGGGTAATGGTTTTAAACTAAAAAAGGGAAGATTTAGACTAGATATAAGGAAGAATTTTTTTTTTACAACGAGAGTGGTGAAACCCTGGAACAGGTTGCCCAGAGAGGTGGTAGATAACTCGTCCCGGGAAACATTCAAGGTTAGTCTGGATGGGGCTCTGAGCAACCTGATCTGGTTGAAGATGTTGCTGCTCATTGCAGACTAGATGACCTTTAAAGGTCCCTTCCAACCCAGACTATTCTATGATTCTACAAGGTACTTTGCTGATTTAATGGGCTCAGTTTACCAAGCAATATGAACAACTCTGCCCCATCTTGCCATACTTCGACTATTTCAACAGTTTTGTGTCACTTGCACATCAGCAATGATTTTGCAATTTCTTCCCTATCACTGAAAAAAGTATTCAGTATTGCCCAGATATGTCCCAAGTCTCACAGAACACTTAAAAATATCACCTTCCTGCCCAGCGATGATTCCCGAAGAACCACCATTCCCAGATTCAGATTTCCAGCAGCCATTGAAGTCTTCCAAGCATTTTCTTGGAACTCGGCTATAAACCATCAGAGCCTAATAGATATTAAATAGCATCTTGTTTGGTTATTGAGAGGTTTGGAAGTACATCCCTGGTCTCTTCTGATTTGAATACAAAGGACATTTTTCTCTACAAGAAATATAAATATATTTTTTCAATGTTGCTACTTTGCCAATGCAGTTACTCATGATTTTACATCCTCATTATTTTATTCTTAGTTTGCTGCAACACCATCCTCTTACCCATATCCTTGTCAGCTTACTTATCCGACAAGTCTGATGTCCTTAGCATCTTTTATCAGTCTCCTCCGCTTTATAACTTCTCATTTACTGTTTCCATAGCAATCCTTTGCATTTTTTATTTATTGTGATATGTTTTTTCTCTGCCTTCAACTGCCAATGGCTCCCATTGGATATCATTTATTTGACTCAAACTTAACTGATTTTTCCATTATAGAATGTTAATAAATTCTTCTTAAAGATATTTTTATTTGCTTGAAAAACCCTGAACAACAGTTCTTTATTTTGCAGTCTGATGTAACTGACTGAGGCCAGATTTTTTAGTACTAGGCCATTAATTTCACAGAAGTACAGAAACCAAGTGCTAGAATAAGGAATGTTATTTTGAGACTGCATTTAAACCAACAAAAAGGAATGTACTCTGATTGTTAAACACCCCCAAGAATGTTTTTCAGTCATCACATTAATCAGTTTTTTATCTCCCTCTTTCAAACAATATTTTTGTGCTTTCAAATAAAATACTCTAGGCTTTTGTCACAGGTCAAACTCTTGACATTTTTTACAGTGTGTTCTACAAGGCTCAGCTCAGCAGCAGAACTACATTCACATTAGTACCAGTGTCACTAGTGGACAGAGCAATGATGTATTAGGCAAAGGGGAGCAGCAAGAACTAATTGGCCATATGAGGACACATAAGTGTGTGAGAGGAATGCATAAACAACGGACAACGCATGCAAAGGTAGCTTGCTCCTCTGGCACATCCCAAAGCACAAGATAAATGGCATTATTAACAGATCCGAGACATAAGAAATGCAATACAAATTACACATGCAAATTCTTTCTTCCGCAAAACAGTATCTGGGCCCATGAAATAAAGTAAATTTTGTATAGTTTGAGAAGATGTAATTTACTAAAACACATCTCACAAGGTGAGAAAATGTCTTTATGTTCATTTCCTCTCAGTAAATTGATTAAATCTGTGATTACAACTTTTATCATCACCACCACAAGACTGGAGACAAAATGCAGACTTCAACATGTCTGAAATATCAAAAATGTCTTTATCATTGGCAATATGCTGATAAAGCTGCATGCTTATATCAGAAATTATGACATTCTAAAAGAATTCAGTATGTATTCAATATGTATATTTCAGTAAGGACAATAAGATATTTTTAAAAGTCTTAGGGAGGGTCAATGGACACTTGCATGTATCAGGCAACCATGCTTCAAAAGAGCTGGCTTGGTATTCTCAATAACAGATGCAGATATAATGCTAATAATATTGTAAAATAAGGCTTTACATATCAAAACAGCAACTTTTTTTTTAACTGCCCTTGATCTCTTATCATACTATATTTAGTAACAGCCACCAGTGTATTCCTCCAATGTGACCTATATAGAGAATTAAAAGATGTTCTCAAGAGTTGCATTTTGGACAAGTAAAACAATTAAGAAAGGGATTAAAAAAACACCCAACCACCCCCCTAGCCTGGAACACATAGGGCCCACAGAAAACTACTGTCCTAAATGTTAGCTGTAACTCAGCGATTGGTTAGATTTTGTCCACCGGAATATAGAGGTAGCGTTGACTAAAACTGTCACACACTCAGTGTGGAGCCTGCGAAGTATATGCACAACTGCTGGTAGTTCATAGGTTTCACTGAAGCAAGAGACGAATATGCCTAGTGCTGGCAAATTGGTGCCCACAGTAAAGTACACATTGAGATCAGAGTTCGAAACAATAATCTGAATCTATTTTCATTATGTGGAAATGCAAATCCATTTGTTTTGTTGAAACGGTCTGCCCTCTATAACATGCAAACCCTACTTTGGAAGAATTTTGGCCTGAGAACTCTGCAATTTAGATTAAGAAAAAAATAAGATTGCTTCTGTCATTTCTGTCCATCAGGAAGAAGCCTCATTACCCAAGTAGGATTGTAAAATGTTGTTATGCCAGTTGTATTTTATTACCATTGATTTATCCATAAAGCTAATGCAAATATGGCCATTTAAATATTATCCTTCAATTATTTACTTATCTTCTGGAGAGAAAGCAAGACATATCTGAATACAGATCAGTTGATTTTGAGGTTAGGTAGCGAGTTAAATGGAAAGATGTGGTTCCTTGTACTGCTTGTGGTTCTTCCACATAAATAAATCAGAGCAGCCTTACAGTATATTCTGTAGAAAGTGGGAGACACAATAATCTCAGAGGCGATCAGAACTTAATGGATTTGCATGTTTTGAGTTTCCATTGGAGCTTTCCATATGTACTCAGGGATCAAATCTTTCAATGCTCTACACCATAAAACACAGTTCTTTGCAGGAGGAGGATGGCCCAAAACTGTTTGCAATAATGGTAAAACACTACCACAAACCTGGCAGGTAGGCAGATGTTCTGTGACATAAGGCATGTAAAAATACAAAAGATAAGTTTTATTTTTATTTCAGGCAAATCACAAAAGAGAAATATAACAGAAAGGTTTTATTAGCAAGACTATGTACTGCCATTTGGACACCTAAGTATGTAAGCTATCGGTACAATTAAGCTCTTCAAAGGCTTGTTGTGACAGAAATGTGGTATGAGAAGAAAAAGAAAACATAAAGACCACAGAGATAGGTAAAGGGTTAGCTGGACCTTTGATCCAAGTATTTTTAAAACACTAAAAATTATCTTAAATACCTTTATCCTTTGTTTCTGGATACAGGAAGGCTTTTTCCAGTTGTCCTAACATGGCTTTTTGCAAGCCTAAAGATTTATGAAACTCTGGATATTAAACTGGCCAAACCAGCTATCTTGGAGCTCAGTAATGTTTGAAGAAAATGCATCGTTGAGGGAAGAGTGAACTATTTCTCTATAAAATTTTCCACAATAGCAAAACCAGAATGACAGTTGTTTGAAAGACACACATTAAGTTTCAGTAGCAAGAAATAACAGAAAGCACGTCAAGCACATTGTTCTGTACTTTGGTCTGAAGATCATCAAAACTCATGCAGTAGAAGTGTTGACATATACATATACACGTTCTGTTCGAGGCCAACATCAGCTCTACATTTATAGACTAGGTTAACCACAGAAATAGTGGAATTTATTTGTACCACTGTACCTGGCACCTGGACATCAAAGTAAAGCTGTTTTCAGAAAGAAGCACTCTATGTTCAAAAACCTTTCTTTACATAAAACCTTGTTTTTATTGGACATCAATGAGTCAAAGGCAGATGGCTGGTCTAATTTTAGTTAGGGACAGATATAACCCACCAGCGGCCATGGTAATCAAGGGTAACCAAGGTTATGAGCCCCAGGCAACAAATTTATTTTACCTCATATTCAGATTCCAGTGTCACAGTGTTCTGTTTTAATTTTTCTTTCAAAGCTGGATCAACCTGCAAGACAAACAAAAATACAGCAAAAATGTTTGCTTTTAAGAATTATTTTTAAAAAGAAATCTTAACCTCAAATAAGCTAAATATTGGTACATGCAAACCCTCCTCTCCTCTAAATGAGTTTATGTGCTGTTTGTTCAGATACCAGGACAATACAAGAACTGGGCTGAGACAGTTCAACACCCAAACTTTTCAAATCAAAAAGGAAGCACATTTGTAACTAGCCCTGCATTTGCATTGCCTTAGATACTTAAATCTGTAACTGGTTAGTTTGAAATTGTAAAACTAAACAAAGCTTTAAACAATTAAACACAAAAGATCAAGAAAGAGAAAACTGTGACCACATTACATATTTTACTGCTGAATGTTGTGTTCAGTGAATAGGTATACAATATGTTCTGGTTTTCAAAGTCTAAGGGTGAGTCAAACTTCCAATTTTCTGGTGAACACAGCTCTTTCCTAGTTTTGATTCTGTACTGACAATGCTGGTTATTCCTGCCACCTTCCAGAGAAGTTTGTTCAAAGAACAAATCTAAGAACAGAAATGTCAGTCAATCACAGCGAATGTGTTCCACGTTTTAACTTCTGAGCCCAGAAGAAGTTATGTTCATCCCTCCCTTTGCATCTGTCTCCCACAGGCCTAAGAGTAGAAGTAAAGGGGAAAAAGATAATTAGCATTCTTCATGCTTAGAGAAAGTGTTTTATGTTCTCCTTAAATAGACATCAGCCACATACGCAGTATTCAGACACAGTCTTTAGGCTAATCAATTAAAATATCAAATAAATCTACCATGAGAAAACATTCTCATTTTTAGACCTTAAATACAACCAGTGTTAAACAAACAGATGTGCAAGGAGACTGGTAATGTGTTTAGTTCTACATCCTTGGTACACTAGTCCAACTATGACTAGTTCAGTGAAGAAAAGTTGTTATTCTTAATTTGCTGCTTCTTGATCTGAATGAAAAGGGCTCGGTTATTCTCATCACAACCAACCTCAAATGTCTATAAGCAGTCTAGAAAAGAAAAAGGAGGGAATTACAGAATTTGCCTGGTCGATGAGAAGATCCACCTTCAGATTCTGCCCCAACAAGCTCCTGATCCTCAGAGGTACTTAAAATACACACCTACTATCTGTATTGATGGGAATTGCTCTGAAGAATTTTCCCAGGCCATAATGTTCCCCTTGATTACAGGCACTGTCCGCTAGTCAGTACGCAGCTTCTGAGACCTCAGTTCCTAAGGATGCTCAGACAGGCAACTCTAACACCATCTCTGCATGGACAGATTTCCCTATCTAATCAGAGATCTGGCCATAGAAATACATGTATTTGCAACTTCCAGACTCATTACACTTGGGAACTAAGCCAAAACATCTTAAATGGTTAAAGTTTGTACAGGATACAGCTCCCACCTTTTTTGCAATAGAAAAAAAAAACAACCTTGTAAAACAAGGTACTGTCTCTGCACTGGCCCTCTACGTCAAACAATAAATGAAATGCTACATCTCTGCCTTGGCATTCAAGGCCTCCATAGAACTGCCCCTCATTAAAGATGGATCGCCTCTCTCCTTCTGTGACTACGACCTCCAACAGCAGCCATGCTTCATTAGAAAAATGAACCCATCCATCACACGTGCAGAAATGCAACCTCTCTGGGCAGCCAGACAGACTTTGGAGCTTGCTTTCACAGAGATAAGAGTGATCATGGACCTCACTATATTCAGAACTAAGTGCAAACACTATTCGTTATGCGTGGTGTTCTCGCAATACGCTTATGGACAAGGGGAAATAAATGCTCCAGTAAGTAAAGAAGCAAGAGAGTTTTATTTCCTCCTATGTCTGCCCTTCATTTAATAATGAGAGACCCAAGACAACACGGTTGGAGCAGCATTTTTACTTAGTTAACCACAACTAGAAATCAACTTACAAAGACAGCTCAATATTCCCATTATCAAGTTTTATTTTAGCAATCTTTAGTGTATTATTTTAATGTGTAGTATTTGCATGGCCACATTTGTGTAAGGTAAACGGAAAGAAGCAGTGAAGTTACAGCTCCTTCTCCTCCCTTTCAGGCCCTTCTGTCCTCAGACTTCCTTGTGTATTCATTCTGCTCTGCCTGCGCAAAGGGAGAAGGCTGGCTAAAACTGAGACACAGCATCCCATCACTCATAACTGTTTGATGCTCTACATTTACTATTGACAAAAATGCTGAAATGAAGGAGGCTAGTGGAAACTTATCAGGAAAAAAGTTATCCTGTAGATGATAAACGAAGAGAAATTCTGTGGTGGGTTGACCCTAGCTGGACAACAGGTGCCCACCAAAGCCACTCTATCACTCCCCCTCCTCAGCTGGACAGGGGAGAGAAAACATAAGAAAAGGCTCGTGGGCCAAGATAAGGAAAGGGAGATCACTCACCAGTCACCATCATGGGCAAAACCAGGCTCGACTCAGGGAAAAAATAATTTAATTTATTGCCAATCAAAACAGCGTAGGGTAATGAGAAAATAAAAAAAAAATTTAAAACACCTTCCCGCCACCCAACCCTTCTTCCAGGGCTCAACTTCACTCCCAGTTTTCTCTACCTCCTCCCCCCAAGTGGCACAAGGGGGATGGGGAATGGAAGTTGTGATCAGTTCATCACACACTGCCTCTGCCGCTCCATCCTTCTTGGGGGGACGACTCCTCACACTCTTCCCCTGCTCCAGCATGGGGTCCCCTCCCGCAGGAGACAGTTCTCCATGAACTTCTTCAGTGTGAGTCCCTCCCACGGGCTGCAGTTCTTCACAAACTGCTCCAGCGTGGGTCCCTTCCATGGGTTCACAAGTCCTGCCAGCAAACCTGCTCTGGCATGGGCTCCTCTCTCCAGGGGGTCACGGGTCCTGCCGGAAGCCTGTTCCAGCACAGGCTTTCCATGGGGTCACAGCCTCTTTTGGACATCCACCTGCTCCAGCATTGGGTCCTCCATGGGCTGGAGGTGGATATCTGCTCCACCGTTAATCTCCATGGGCTGCAGGGGGACAGCCTGCCTCACCATGGTCTTCACCAGGGGCTGCAGGAGAATCTCTGCTCTGGTGCCTGGAGCACCTCCTCCCCCTGCTTCTTCACTGACCTCGGTGTCTGCAGAGTGTTGCTCTCACATATTCTCACTCCTCTCTCCAGCTGCAATTGCTGTTGCACAGTAACTTTCCCTCCTTCTTAACTATGTTCTCACAGAGATGCTACCACCATTGCTGATGGGCTCAGCCTTGGCTACTGGTGGGTCCCTCTTGGAGCTGGCTGGCATTGGCTCTGTTGGATATGGGGGAAGCTTCTAGCAGCTGCTCACAGAAGTCACCCCTGTAGCTTCTCAGCTACTGAAACCCTGCCATGCAAACCTAATACAAGCGCCCTCTTCTTTATAAGAAGTAGTTTTATGCAGCAAATTAACTTACCAAAAAAGACTACGAAAACCCTGTTTTGAGGGTAAACTATACACACATCTTGTCAATCTCTTAGCATTTAACATAAAGGCACATGAAAGACTTAAGTTCACTCTGCAGAACATGTTACTTTGCTCAGTTACACACACAAAAAAGTGAGCAAGTTTGTATTTCATCATCTATTTCCCTTTTTTGTTCCCTACGCATTTACCCACGTAGAATAATTTAAACGTACTTGACTCCACACAGAAATTGAGTCATCTGCACTTTCAAAAGCCTTCATTGCAAATCCATGCTTTTCAGTTGCCAAATGGAAACAGACAGGTTACAAATTGTTTTCAGAACCAATATGGCAGTTGAGAAAAAGGGTATTCTAAAAGTTCTGCTTCCACAGTGTTTGTATCATGCTGCACTATCTTTGCAACACCACAAGAACAAAAAAAAGGGAAAACAGAACATGCTATTTTCATTCTGAAAAGGTAGATAAACATCAATGTGAGCCATGATCACAGATCATAACCAGGGAACACTCAAAACGCAGGCAGAGCCAGGAAAGTGGCCTTGCCAAAGTGGTAGCTCCTTTGTATTACACATCTGCCACAAGATCCAAATACAAACACATGCATTTTGCTTCCATGATGACTTCTGTGCCAACACACATACTGCCAAATGAGCTAAAAGTATTCAGCTATGTACTGGCAAATGAATCATCAGCTAAATTATGAATACAAATCCCTATTAGTAAATATGATGGGGGAAGCAGACAAAGCCCAAATGCCATAACAGCTTGGCAGTGTCCTCTGCACCACTATTTAGGAGGCAGGAAGGAACAGAAGACAATATCCCTCTACACCAGAGGACTCCTCCTTGTCAGGCAAAATCACAGATTTAAGCTCCATTTAAATTCAAGCTTTGTCTCTAAATATGGAATTCAAAGATGTGTGGACTTTTAATTACAGCATAACTTCATATTAAATTCTTACTGAAAAACTATTGAAATATTTGATGCAAGTATTCAGACAGCTTTCAGGAGAAGCTGTCTGCAAGGCTTCAAAATCAATACTGTAAATATGATCTTTCAAGGCTTTACTATTTTTTATTCTGGGGCATTGGTGTTTTTTTTTTTCCCCTATGTAGCACTTGCAGCAAAAATGAATGAAACATTCTCAGAGTATTTTGCACTATACAGGCTTCTTGCATATTAAATCAATTCAAAGTACAAGGGCATGTACATAGAAAAATCTCAAAAAAGGTTTAAAGTTTTCAAATTAGAATTTTGTCCCATTTCACACTCCACTGTTCCTTCAGATTTACCCTTACTAAACTTCAAAAGGTTCCCAAAGATAAAGACTGAAAAACTATTCTTAGGTGGCTAAAAGCAATAGGGGTTAAGCAGAAAATTATTCTTAGAAATCTTCATAGGTAGCTATTTGAGGCTGTAAGTACCTAAAATCCTTTTAAAACCAGGCTGCCACTTCTCTTTTTCAGGTTGACATTTCAGTTTTTCAATTAGAACCTGGACAGAATTTCTGGGTGGTAAAAAAAGGTGCACCTCAGGGTGCAGACAAGGGGCACCACTTCAGAGCAAAGCAGGAATACCTGCTGCTGCCAGCCTCTACCGAACCAGGGCCTCCTGCAGTGCCCTGTGATAAACTGCTGGCCTCGATACACTCCTCTCAGTAAAGGGAAATTTTTGTTTGAGACACAAATATTTCTGGTACGGTTATAAACCTAAATGTGCTGCTACTAAAAAATTCTCTAGCTAACGATTTAACGCTGATCCTCAGTGACCACAGTTTGTTTCGGTTCAGAAGCAAACAATGCAGAGACAGAATCATAGAATCATAGAATCATAGGGTTGGAAGGGACCTCTGGAGATCATCTAGTCCAACCCCCCTGCCAGAGCAGGGTCACCTAGAGCAGGTTACACAGGAACACGTCCAGGTGGGTTTTGAATGTCTCCAGAGTTGGAGACTCCACCACCTCTCTGGGCAGCCTGTTCCAGTGCTCTGCCACCCTCACGGTAAAGAAGTTCCTCCTCATGTTTAGGCGGAACTTCCTATGTTCAAGTTTGTGCCCATTGCCTCTTGTCCTGTCCCCGGGCACCACTGAAAAGAGCCTGGCCCCATCCTCCTGACACCCACCCTTTAAGTATTTATAAGTGTTGATAAGGTCACCCCTCAGACGTCTTTTTTCCAGACTGAAGAGACCCAAATCCCTCAGCCTTTCCTCATAAGAGAGGTGTTCCAGTCCCCTAATCATCTTTGTAGCTCTCTGCTGCACCCTTTCCAGCAGTTCCCTGTTCTTCTTGAACCGGGGAGCCCAGAACTGGACACAGTACTCCAGGTGCGGCCTCACCAAGGCAGAGTAGAGGGGGAGGATGACCTCCCTTGACCTGCTGGCCACGCTCTTCTTGATGCACCCCAGGATGCCATTGGCCTTCTTGGCAACAAGGGCACATTGCTGACTCATGGTCATCCTGTTGTCCACCAGGACTCCCAGGTCTCTTTCCACAGAGCTGCCCTCCAGCAGGTCAGCACCCAACCTGTACTGGTGCATGGGGCTGTTCCTCCCCAGGTGCAGCACCCTACATTTGCCCTTGTTGAACTTCATAAGGTTTCTCTCTGCCCAGATCTCCAACCTGTCCAGGTCTCTCTGTATGGTGGCACAGCCTTCCGGTGTGTCAGCCACCCCACCCAGCTTGGTGTCATCAGCAAACTTGCTGAGGGTGCACTCTATTCCCTCATCCAGGTCATTGATGAATATATTGAACAGGACTGGACCCAGTACTGACCCCTGGGGAACACCACTCGTCACTGGTCTCCAACTAGACTCTGTGCCCCTAATCACAACCCTCTGAGCTCTATCTTTCAACCAGTTTTCTATCCACCCCACTGTCCATTCATCTAACACTCTGAAATTTGTCAGTGTCACTAAGTTTACCTCAAGGATATGGAAGGGACAGCTCTTCCACAAAGGAATCCAAAGAACACCATCACTATCCTCTTTTGATGTTCAGAGGGCTGGAGCACCTCTCCTGTAAGGACAGACTGAGAGAGTTGGGGTTGTTCAGCCTGGAGAAGAGAAGGCTCCGGGGTGACCTCACTGGGGCCTTTCAATACTTAAAGGGAGCCTACAGGAACGATGGGGACAAACATTTTAGCAGAGCCTGTTGTGATAGGATGAGGGCTAATGGTTTTAAGCTAAAAGAGGGAAGATTTAGACTAAATATGAGGAAGAATTTTTTACCATGAGGGTGATGAAACCCTGGAACAAGTTGCCCAGAGAGGTGGCAGATGCCCCATCCCACAAAACATTCAAGGTCAGGTTGGACGGGGCACTGAGCAATCTGATCTGGTTGAAGATGACCCTGCTCATTGCAGGGGGATTGGACTAGATGACCTTTAAAGGTCCCTTCCAACCCAAATCATTCTGTGATTCTATGAAACACAGGAATACAAAGCAGATTAACAGTGTCACTCCTGCTCAGCATTGAAAGTGAAGGAGCAAGTTCATTCATGGTCAAATCTTCAGGGTAGCATCCCAGTCACCCACAATACGTGCATCCCTGGATCTGTAATTTAAATAGCCCACTTTCATAAGCAGTCTCTCTCTCAGCTATAACCATTATTACTTTTCCACTTACTATTTGTGGCCATGGGTTTTAGCACAAACCAAGTCTTGAATATATTACATCTTCTAAAATTAAGGGTTCAATTACTACACAAGAAAACTGTCAGGAGACAACCACGTCGTGAGAAGAGGACTGTGCTTTTAACAGTCTCCTCTCACATAAGTTCAGTGCAGTAAGTTGTATACTTGTGTCTAGAGATGGGCATGTACCGCCCAAATATTTGTGTGCCAAAGTCTTACAAAACTTTCCCTGTAGCAAGCATTTCCAGAAGGCAGTAGATGTTTCTAACCTAAAACTAGTTAGTTATTTTTACTAAAAAATGAGTGTTCTTTCCTACCCTACCCTATCCTCCACAAAATAATATCCCACTGAGAAAGATTTCTGCTTTTACTTTGGAAATGGGCAAGGATGATGGCTTGAATGTAATGAACATGAATTAAGCTTTTTTTTTTTTTTATCTGCTCGCACCAGCATAAATAGATAGGACACAATTCTCCTGCAGTACCCACAACACAGAGAGCCCACAAAACGACTATTTATATGCAGTTCTTCATTTTGTTCTCCCCACCCATTTTTTAAACTTAGATTCAACCAGAACCACCAGTTCTGGGTCTCCCAATAGAATATCTTCTTTGAAAACACTTATCATATGCTTAACTCTTTTAAATGGAAAATCAGCAATCTCGCATGGATCAGTCAACTTTAATCTTCCTTGAGAATAAAAGACTCCCACAAATTGTTACAAAAGTCTTTGTCATAAATACTCCAAATTGTGGTTTATGAGCAGAGTGAGAAGCTGTAGACAAGACAGGATAAATCCCAGGACTCAGGAAGTGCAGTGTAAACTACAGCCAAGCTGAGTGTCCTTCTACTTAAGGAATTAAAGGAACTAAGCTTGTAAAGGTTGTAAAGTACAATAAAGGTTGTACTTATGCCAAACTCGTTGGCATACAGTCTTTGGTAACAGAGAAGGGCAAGGCAAAACATACCATTTTGTGTAACTTCATTCACAACAACCTTTAGCTACATTATTTATAATATTTAATACATGAAAAACACTTAGGTAAGGCTACTGTATACGCTTGGATAGGAATACTTCTGAACACTGGGGAGACAGCTGAGACTAGATGCAAAACCGGGCTTTGTGTCCTTTGATTCTTTCCTAAGACCTGCATAGAATACAGACAGTTAAAAATATTTCATCCCACCTGTGACAGAAATCAATGCAGACATTTCCAAAGGAGCCATATAAAATCTTATTACAGCAGCAGTTCCCAGAGTTACAGTACATGTTGCACCAGCGATCTCTCAAAATCCCAATCTTCTACTTGCTTCCAAATGGATCAAAAAAAGACCTACAATCCCAAACTCTGGATATACATTTTCACATGATAATGCCATGGGAAATGAAATTAAGTTAAAGGATAATACGATGACGAAATCATCCCATATTTCAGCAAGCACTTAAGCATATCTAGATTTCTCATATTTAAGGCCATCAAAACTAACAAGGGTTCTATAAGTTTCAGTTCCGAGAAGAAAGTACTCAAGCATTTAATCAATGATTTGTATGCTTTTGCATCCAGCTTGATTGCAGGTGCGCATTTATTTATTTGATTTATAAAACATAAATTAGTGCCTTAAACCTTGGCTCTGAGTATGCTAGCACAAATTTCATTTCACACTAAAATTCAGTGCAAAAACTGTTCCTTCCAGTATAAAATAAGATATTCCAACAGCAAAAACCCCCCACAAGTCCAGAACTAACAGCAAGACCCCTGGTGTTTTTGAAAGGTCCCTGCAAGGAAAAGCAAATTTTGCTGTATGCCTAAAGATGAACCAGTTCTAAGCATAGACCAAATCACACCTCTCACCTTAAAGTCAGAATGGCAGAGCTCTCCAATACAGGATCTCAAAGCTGGAATCCCTGGGCTTTGCTATAACTTGGTTTCCCTGCAATCCAATAGTACAAAGGGAGGGACTTGCTAAGTATCCTGTGCAGTTTTTCCCAAATTTTCCTTTTACTTTCTTCCAAACAAGAAACAAAAGTGTAAGACCACCCAGGTAAAATGGATAGAACATGCTGAAGATCCATGCTGTAAACTATGCAAGAAAGGTAAGACTGGTTCAGCCTGATTTACTATCAGAGGAGTTAATGCATGTATTTATCATGACAGAAGGGGGTGGAAAGTAAGGCAACAGCATGTTGTTTTCTGTGGGCCAAAATGAGGACCACTGGTCACAAAAAAAGATTCTTAGCCTGGAACAAGAGTTGTAGAATTTGCTGAGTCAGCCATCACAAACCATTGACAGAGAAAACCACAAAAAAAGTCACCTATTTTAAAAACATTAAAAGACTGTTTCTCAAGGTGCCTTTGTAAAGTCTCTTTAGTATGCTATACCTGTCCTGCTACAGCCACTTAAACATCGTGAAGGACATAAACTAAACACCCTTAAGGTATCAGTTCAGAAAAAGGAAACGTTACATAAATCTGTAGTTAAAAAATTCCTTTTCTTCTCCGCAGTATGTGGGAATAATTTATAAAAAATTAATGAAATCTACTAAAAGATTTTAAGTTCTTAAATATCGGTTTCATCATACCTTAACTTACATGCAAGCTCTTTGCAACGTTTTAACAAACCTCTCAAAATTCCTTACAATGCATCAACTGTTAATATATATATATATTTCTTGTTTACATTTTCAAATGCATTTTCTTCATATTTCAGTTAACCCAGTTATTTAGTTACTATTAACACAGCATTAACCAATGTATGCAAAAGGAAAGGCCAGTTCTAATATGAAGAATGTTGAACTGCATTCAGAATCATGTGATCTTTATTGGAAAAAGCAAAAGCTTTCACTTTGAATAAAAGTTGCACAAATATGAAAGGAATTTAATAAGAGTTCTTGAATATTTACTAAAGAAGGATTTGCTGTATCCAAATTATAGGATTAATTGGTTCATTTCCAATTTTCTGAGAGTAATGGACATGCTATGGAAAGCACACCTAAGGTATATGTAAGTACGAGTTTGCAACACCAGTATTTAGGCAAAAAAAACCCCTTTTTGCCTCTAAATGGAAGACAGTTAATAGCTAGAAATAATAAAGACAAAATCCAACATCTGGATGCAACTCCTGCAGAGTCAACATTTTTTATTGTATTTTAAAAAGATTGCTTTTCAATGGCTACGTACCTACTATGCAAGTTAAAGCTGGAAAATGAGCGCAAACACAGCTTAAGTTTTTCCTTATTGCTCCCTCAGTCATCTCCTCATTCTGGACAGAATCAACCTCTTTCTGGTAACTCCAAAAAACCAGAAAGGTCACTTCAGTTTCTGTTAAAGGCAAGTAACTTCAAGAGAGAAATTGTGAATTGTCAGTTGAAGCCAGCATGCAAGCAGTCTGTCCCCGCCTCATACTAATCTTTTCATTACTGTACTAGCAGAGAGAACAGGACTGGAGAGGGTGTCCTCTTTAGTTCTGTACTTCAGCAAAAATACCTGTGTTCAGGTGTTCACTCACTGTTCAATTAGGCTCGTCCTGGTAAACTAGTCCTGGTGGCAGCTTACTTTAACAATATGGCAAAACAAAAGGCACCATACAATATCTAAACCACTACCCTTTGCTTGGTGTATCAGTTCAGAAACATAAAAGAATTAATTTAAAGGAAAAAGTCTAACTATCTCACAGGAGACCAAACCTGAAAGCTTCAATAAAAGCACTGAAGCTTCAATAAAACAACAAAAAATGCCCCAAAACCCAAAATAAAAAAAAAAACAAACCAAACAACATTCTCATGTAGGAACAGAGATAGTCTGCTTCATAGAATCATAGAATCATGGAATCATAGGGTTGGAAGGGACCTCTGGAGATCATCTAGTCCAACCCTCCTGCCAGAGCAGGGTCACCTAGAGCAGGTTACACAGGAACGCGTCCAGGCGGGTTTTGAATGTCTCCAGAGACGGAGACTCCACCACCTCTCTGGGCAGCCTGTTTCAGTGCTCTGCCACCCTCAAAGTAAAGAAGTTCCTCCTCGTGACATTGTTCAAATGTCATATAAGCACACGATACAGTTAAAAGAATGCAGAAGCGCATTTACAGATTAAGAATGCTTTCCTTAACCAAACTTAAATGTATATAAATACATATGCATTTTTTTCTTTTCTAAATGCGTAAGTTAATGCCTAAACCTTGTCTTGAGCCATGTGGAAATACACCTGCTACCATCATACAAACAAGTCCAGTTTTCACAAACAAACAACAAGAAAACACACATTAAAATTTGTACTGACTCAAAATAATCAACAATATAAAACAATGAACAATAGAAAACAAAACCAAAAAGTCTGCCTTTTTAACCCTAAAAATTGTTTTTAATTATGTTTTAAAATGTCATTTTGATTTATAATGCAAATCTCAAAACTTTTCGTAAGTACTGAAACAAATTTTGACTTCGTTATGCCTATTTGAACAGAAACAATTTTCAGAATTCAGTGTGAACTTATCAAAATTGCTTTCCTTGTTTTGAAGTGGCATTTCTACAAATAAATTACGTGTTGAGAAACCCCCCAACTACCAAATTCTAGTAACTGTCATCCTAAATCTGCATGTGTTAAAGGAATTAATACTTCTCATTCTACAGTTCACATAGCATTTAAGTAAAAATACTTTCCACACTGACATCTAGTGAAGTTTTACAGTAAGAAGGGAAAGCCTATTCTAATACTTTGCACTTACATAAAGTTTTTCATCTTCCAAATTACCTATGTTTTAGATTACTAGAATTTGCAACGTATTTGTACATCATGCGCTGTTTTCTTTTGAAAGATATTTTGCCACTATTTTTAATAGATAACACGTTTACCTGCCAAAGGCTCAGACATTCTGAAGGGTACATTAGAGAAAGTTATAATGGTAAGATCTGGTGTAATTAAATTTAAAACATGAGTAGCAAAGTTACTGTTTTCCTATTATGCCAGATGTACTTACAAGGGCTAAACATCCAACATTAACAAAATAATTCTACTAAATTCAGTGGGAATTATGAATGCAAAATATTTTAATTCATACATTTTAGATATTAATAAGACAAGTCACCTCTCTTCCCTAAGCAGTATCCAGAAAGCCTGTACTCCTACACTCTCTCCGTAATCAACGAAGAAAGAGACATTCCTCTGGGAACACCTAAATTAGTCTCCTGCTCTGAATCATCCGACCTTACACTTGGTAGGCTTTATTAACAGCACACGTAGTCTTTGAGGATGCAGAAGAGGAGGGACTGTTAGGGAGAGCTTGTGAATTCTTGACCCCACAGCTGCCTGTCCTACTCGCGCAGGGACAACATACAGCCTCAGATCTCTTCCACCCTCCTCGAGCTGCGCTCCAGGGAGGCAAGACAAAATGTTATACCAGCTACAACATTAATTTCAGCACTCATTAAGGTTCTGAAGGCAAAGTCTCATTTTTATGCCTCATCAAAAAAAGGCAGTTAAGCACTGCCTGACACAACATACAGGAGGTTCAGTGCTGACTCTGGGGAAAATGTATCACCTACTGAATCACAGGCAAACCTATAAATGCTTTCTGCAGTGACAGATATTTGAAGAGAGACAGATTATGCATTTCCCCCTCTCATTAGTGATTGCACTCCAGATATCAGTTTGGGATCTGCTTTTTCAGACTGCCGCATAGCTGTAGTTTGCAAAAGAACCGATTGACTTGAGTCTTTCTAGCCTCAAAACACAAAGGAGATAAAAAGGGAAGGTCCATTTAGACAGAGATTGCACTTAAAATGGAAACATTCCTGGGCAAAGGGTTTTCAACACTTTCTTTATAAAAACTGTAGGGATCTACAAGTCTAGCAGTGCAAAAAATCCTGATCTAGGGCCTGGGACCCCAGTACTTCTGTTTGAGCTTTAATGTGCTGACACCAAGGCTATTGGCTTCACAAGACAAGTCTGGAAAGCTAGATGTTTTCTGGCACTTGAGGGAGGTGAGGGGAAAAACAGCTGGATATTAAATTATGTTTTTGCTAAAAGCTGACTGAACCTAAATTATATACTTGTAATCACTTCAATTGCAAGGCAAAAATGCTAGTAATTAATAGTGTCAATGTGACAGGATTTAAAGCAACCAAACAGAATTCTTGGTAGTATACAAAATGTAAAAATCTGAAAGCTATCAACATTTTACATACTGAAATTAGTTCCACTTGCAATGGCATCAGAATGAGTTCCTCCAGTTAACAACCTTCTCTTCATCTGAATCTAATCTTGACAACAGAAACAACATCAAGAACTATGAAATGGAAAAATGGCTCCTGTTTAAAACAAGGAACTCTTAATACTTGCACTCTATTTTGTATTTCATCATAGAGAAACTCAATAATCTGAGTTAAAGCTGCCAGATGTCCAGGTTTCTCCAGACACAGCCCTTTTTTTTTTCAACACAGAAATCCTGTCCTGGCAAAAAAAAAAAAACACATATTTGGCCATTTGCCTGGAATTTCCGGATCCTGGGCAGCATAGTCAGGTGGTATCTCTAAAATGGCTGCTTGATCCTTGGAAATCCTGGACAACGTATACCCACCGGGATTTTAGTATATCCGAACAAAGAGCTACCTCGTGTGAGGAACATACTATACCGTAGCATACTCCCTTTACTTAGTACTTCCGAGTAAGACATGCCAGACAGGATCCAAATTCTGTCCTGAATTTCCTGGACATAAATATGAGAGCCCTCACCCGAAGCACTCACTCCAAGGCAATCTTCTAAGTGCATCCATAACTTGCATATGCATATGAGAAAGCTGGAACAACGCATAGGGTCACCAAGGTGATTTACTAGTTCAAGAGAGGTAAATAGCAATGGGCACATACACGTTAGTACACACATCTGAAGATTCAGAACTAGATTTACAGGGACCTAGCACGTGGTTGTGTAGCAAAATCCACAGCCTGAATTAGACTTCTGGAATAAAAAATTAAAAAAATACAAAAAGCAAGAGAAGATTTAGATACTTTGAAAGGGGATACACACTGAGCAGCAGTAACTACAGACAGACATGAGGAACGGCTGAAGAGTTTGGAAGTACTAGACAACTTATCCTGAGATTTGAGAAGATACCTCCTTCCAGTTAGGATTCATAGTCTTTAGCCATCTCAGAGTGAGGTGGACCAGGTTTTGGTTTTTTTGATTTAAAGGAAAAGAACAAATCCCTTATTTGAGAGAATGAACAATGCCCTGACAAAAGGTGGTCCAGCTTCAAGATGTTTAATATCGAATATTCATTTGATAAAAATACAGAAATTCTAAATGGCATAGGAATTAAAAAACAGATTTCCCCTACTTCACATATATAATCTAACCACTAGGTCACAATCACTTTTTCTCCCACATTCTTCTAGTTTCTTTACTATTCCATACAGAGATTAATTTTAAAAAGGAAAGCTGATAATGCCTGCAATCTACAAATTTATGGTTAGTGCATGTTTCCCAGAGAAAGGAGATGTGCCTGTCCTGCGTACCTGCCCTCTGGCTGAACCAGCAGGTCACAGGGAGCAGCATTCCTACTTCTACAGCCATTTTGTGTGAAGCCTCGCAAATTGCATTCAACAGCGGAGCTCACATCCCAGCTAACACAGATTGAGGACCATGTATTTAATGGAGCCTAAATGATTTTCTATGTATTTAATAGATGACAAGCTATGTGGTACCATGAAAACTATGATACTAGAGAGCTTGGCCAAAAGCAGAAATTTAGGTACGTAAAGGATCTTCAGTCCAAAAGTGATACACATCCAGGTAGCCGCAGAATAGAAGTTTTAAGAAATCAAAACTTTAGATCTAGACAGGTATTAAGCCCATGAAACTTTAAGCCAATTTTTCCAATCTTTATAAAAGGCACAAGACCTCTCTGCCTCTCAGAGACAGGACATTTTTGATTCAATGTTTATGAATGTATCCTTACACATAGGATATAGCATGACATCCTAGCATGAACGGCAGAAATCCGCTGCAATTTCTACAGCAGTAGTAACCACCGCATACAGAAAGCTTGATAAGGATTCGGTTAAACGCTTTACCATGGAAACCCTGAATATTTATTAATGGTCTCTGGCCAAACTCAGTATCATTAACAATACATTTTCATATTCTTTGCCAAAAAATTATGCTGGGACAGTATTACTAGACTGAAACTAAATATTAACTTAAAAAAAAGATATTTCAAAGTTAAAAATTAGTACAGCTTTAATTCTTCATCAGTGAACACACATATTACCAAAATAATCTCTGTATTACTATTATTAACATAATCACATCCAGATTAAATGAGACTGTCCCAGCTTTTAACAACCATCAGTTTGTTTCCGGTTATTAACAGAAGTCTTCTGGCATTGACGGGTCTCCTGGTTTCATCAGAACAGGCTAGATGGCCTCGGTCTCATTTTTTCAACTTGATACAAGACGGTATGAAAGGGCGGGTATGGGCGATATCTTATCTCCAGGTTGTCCTACAGTGCTTTAAGCTGTTTGTGGTGACAATAGGCAGTGGGTCTAGGTGGATCCAATCACTGCAAACCACTAAAAAGCACACACACAGTGTCAGCTTCAGAATGGGGCAAAAACCAATATCTTACTGAATCCCAGACTGACTCTGCATCTGTCTTTTACAGAAAAACAGTGTTTAATATGCTAAACTGAAAGGATGTCTGAAAAATGAAAACATACACCTCTGTCTGGTATCGTAGCAAACTCAGTAAGCAGCTGTTTAGAGACAAAGCAGGGAAGTCATCTGAGCACAAGTAGAATGGATTAGTTTTTATTGAAATCGATGCAAAAACATGAACCCAACACTAGCAGCTGAACCTCAAAATCACAGAATCATAGAATGTGTTGGGTTGGCAGAATAGCACGGATAAAGAGCTCATTTCCATATAATCCCTCTGGACTGAACTGAAACAAGAAAGAAAACTGAAGTCTGAACATCTGGTACCACCACAATACAGAGTCTGAAAAGCTCTTGCTACCCTTTCATTTCTGTGCCATATTGCAGGACTTGAAATTACTACCTTGGATGATTCTGAACCACGGTCAAAAGATGTAACAAGTTCCAAATTCCCCCTGCCAACAGAAACAAAGACACTGTAAGGGCACCTGCTTAGCCATCAATCAGGAGCCAGGCTGCCTCCACTTAACATCCAATTCTAAAACCCTCCACTAAGCAGGCAATGCTTGGAAGCAAGGTCTGCTTTAATTTAGTAAAATGCACTTCGTTACATAAAGATAAATGACTGACAAAGATCTTTTTCTTCTCCTATAAGCAATCATAAACGTATGCCTCTCACATTCTCTAAAGCACCAAACAACACTTCAGTGTGTTATTTTCTTAATTTTTGGAGGACCTAAGGCCAAGCTCATTAATGAATTTAGTCTTTGAAAATCAACTAAATCTACTTATATAAGGAAATTAGCCAAAGTTTGTCTTCATTAGACTTCAGACTCAGGCCAACCTGACCTGCTTAAGGAAAAAAACAGAAAAAAAATAATCACCAACATCAATCCTTTGCCACACTGTGCTCGTGTAATTAGCTTACTGAAACCAATTAGATGCATGAAGATGCATTTATAAATAAATAAATGCTAAAATGCTAGATGAGAAGACTTAATTATTCTTCCAAGTTCAGTGACAGATGCTAAAATGATTCCACATTCCCTTGCTGCCAAGTTTAGAAAGGTTATCTCTCCCATCCAAAAAATTCCACCAGACAACAATTAAGGATGCTCTGATTTTGTTCACACTCAAATCAAACAGTATGTTTTTAATACAACCTCCTACGAAATCATGGAGGAAACTCTCCAGAATCACAGAATACCCCAGACACAAACAACGGATTAAGTAAGAGTTCCTTTACCTTCAAGCCATTTGCTAGTTTGCCAATGAAGCTCCAGGGAAAGAATATTTAGGGCAGGCTTCATCTTACCTAATTTTATCCGTCTAAACTTTTGACTTTAAGCATAAAGTCTCTGTTTAGGCTCTTCCTGCAGTCACCTGAATAGAGATGGACATTTCTAGAGAAAATAAATCCCACTTTAAGACATGTGTCCAAAAACCTAACTCATCTGCACATGGAGTTAGGCAGAGGTTTATCCCACCCTCCATTCGCTAGTCATATTAAATATAAATATATTCATACACTAAGGATGGTACTCAGCTCACTGAAATGTGGTAATAACAAAGTGTTGAGCTCAATCTCTCTACTTTTCAGTCAAAAGAGAATAACCTATTTCTCAAGCATCTTTTTTAAAACTGAATGAAACATATTATGGGGCCATTTCTCTCTCAATCCACCTATATGGGCTGCCTGGTTAGCTATCTCAGACTAGGCATTTCATTTAAGAAAAATCGAAACATGACCAAGATGAATTCCTGACAGCGCATAGCACCACAAACATACATTTAGATTTAGCCAAGCAGATACTGGGTGTTTAAATTTTACTTCCCTAACTCTATTAATACAAATAAACCATTTAGAGTATTTTTGAGTACTAACAGTGTTAATTTACATTGACCTTAGCATTGGTAGGGAGTGTTGGCACACCAGGAAGTCTAGAGGATGAGTCTAAATCCCTCTGGAACAAAATCAAGCAGAAAGCCTGCAGAACACAGAAGATAACTGAGTGCATGGAACAACCTGGGCTGGCAGCATTAAGCCTATTAGTTGTCGTGGGAACAAACTACACCACCACGGGCTTTGCCAGTCCAGTCCAATCACAAAGACTTGGCCTATCCAGATTACTCCTTGAAATGGTGAAGTCAGTCAAGTTTTGGTCAGACTTATGATCTTTGGGAACACCAAGGTGCAGCATGATTTCAAGCATGGATGCTTATCCATTAAGAACTGCAATAAAAACACCTTGCAATTTTCAGTCAATTGAACAATTTGGGGGAAGAAAGTGAAAAAAACACCTTTACATCCTGCTACAATACTGTCTGCTATCTCAGTGAAATTCTTAGTACCTTTGATAGCTTTGCAAATAGAGCAAATACTGTTTTCTAACACAGATGCAGGTCCTCAAGTAAGATAAACAAGCCAGCTTGCAGTAAAGTACCTCTATCCAGCATTAGTAGCTCACAGTATGTTTAATGATGGGGACAATCTGCTGACATTCTATGACTATAAGTAAAAACCAGCACTATTTGTGTAATTTTCAATGCTACAGACATATTCAAGAGGTTTAGGTGATTTTCTTTTAAAATCTTCACCTCATGTGAAATATATTATTTACAAGAAGCAAATGATGTGACATATAGAAACATGACAGACTGTTCAGAAGCCACCGCCTTTTTGGGTGGATGTTGCAACCTCATTTAAACACTGTGCTGCTGCAGTTGTCACCATCGCAACTCAACAGTTTAAAAAAACCTGCAGCATGTCTGTGAACCAGAGTAACGTTTCGACTGCAATACAAAAGCATTGTAATAGACAGATACCACGTACTTCTCAACTATCCACTTATAATAATGGGAAAATGCTGGACTGATTTCCTGGACCTTCCTGAGGCAAATGCCAGCTATGTTCTCCCCTGATATAAAGGCCTCATGGAAAGCGGTCAGTTCTCTGCTCCTGTTCCCTCCTAAACTATTTCACCCTGACCCAAAACACTTGAATTAATGGATATCACCTGAGGAAATATTTTTTTAAAATACTCATTTGAATTTAAATAACTACTTCTATTTGAATTAATTAACTTTCCTGTTCCCTACGTGAAGTAGAGCAGCATTAATTATCCCCCTTTTACAGACTGAGAAAGTGAGACATACTAAAATTCAGTGACTTGCTCATAGGCAGAGAGGAGCTCTGTGGTAGAGGAGGGAACTGAAGCAAGAACTTGAACAAGATGGAAATAAAATTTCCAATGAGATCAGTGGAAGTTATTTAAATCTCATGCTGCTGTGGGTCCCCTGACACCCATTCTTGAGCTTCAAGATGCAATGTTAAAGGACAACACTAGGGACCCACAAACAATATTCTAAAACTGTAATACTGAGCAAAACCAACCAGACAGCCAACACACTTATACCACTATCAAGCCCAATTATGAGAATAGCTGTAAACCAGTAAAATGTCAGAGTGTCATAAGTGATCATATTAGCCTTCTTTTCTCTTTCACCCCTCATTCTTTTCTTTTTCAAAGGAAAGCAAAGCTTCCAGGATAATCTGTATGCATCATATGTGCTCTTCTTCCCAACTCCGAAGTCTAGGATTATAATGTTAAAGCTGAGATCCTCACAGTTACATTTCATGAGTTAGGACTTCAAGACATCAAGTAAATGCAATAAATGAGAATTGACAATGGCAATACTAACACCTTGCAGGTGTCTATAAGCAATGTCTCATGGGTGAGACACGATTACGTGCCAGTCAATCGGTCTAAAAGGTTACCTAAGGAGCTCAAAACACTGCCATTCTCTTTACAGAAATTTTAAAGACAATCTGTTCAGTCTGCATAAAGCAAGCTTTACGCTCCTAGCACACTTACTAGTGAGTATGTTTCACACCACCACCATCACTCCTCTGATACTCTTTCTGGGTTTACAGTTTATTGCTCATAAAAAGCATATGGTGCTCCGCAAGAACAGGTCAGGTATTTCCAATTTCACTTGGATTTTAACTCCTGGAGTACCACGCAATGGTCATACATATTTTAATACACAACTGCTGATTCAAGGGTGAAACTCATCTAGGAGAAAAGATTGAACTTCTGTCATTTTGACTCTTCACTGCTTCTATTTTCTGCATCAGAAAGACAGAAAACATTATTATTCTAATTACTTAGCATTCTACTTTTGGGGTGTACTCGCTTTGCATAGGATAAAGGAAAAGTGAACAGGATCTACACAGTTTGCAAACACTATAGAGGTCAGGATAGTAATATTGTCATACATAATCCACAGCAGGAACTACCTGCAGACTTCAAAAGCTAACTGATGTTTTGTTTCCTGACAAAATGAGCTAGAGAATCTAACTTTCCTAGAAGTGCTTCTGCTGCATGTTACTCTGGAAGGACTTGCTCAGTCCTGTCCCCCTCCCCATACACTGAGAACCTGCCTCAAAATAATACTTCTTCAACAAAGAGGTTTTGGAGATTACAAACGCTATTTTACTAGTCTAAATGGTTTGCTGATGGGCTGAAATCCTAGATTTTCCCAGGTAGTTAATATGTTGCTTCTCTTCAACCCTCTATAGTAACTACCAGCTAATAGCACAGACCATTCCAAATGTCCGAGATTCTTATATCCAAAATTAGATCTGAATCAGCAAGTCTCTACCATGGCTTAAATGACAACAATGGTAAATAAAAATAATTTATTATTATGTAGTTGAAAGGAAACATTTTCTGTATATTTAATAGAAATCACATTTTCTATAAAAAAACTCCTTAAATAAGCATCTCTATTCAATTACACACACAACGAGAAGCAAGACAAAGAAAGGGCTTAGTTTTCCATTTGACAATGAAGGTGTTTGGAATGATGCCTATACAAACCTATTAATTTCTTCTCCATTAATTCCACGTGATTTTCCCGTAAGCATACCTGGTTTTCTAGAACGAATTTTGATTTGCATAAATTCTTCCCAGAAAACAAACAATTACCTAACCTAATGATTTCTCCATTAATCGACATTTTGGCAACAATAGATAATGGAGAAATCCTTGATTAGTTTCAGGAGAATTCTGACTAGCATAAACAGGCATTTACATCAATAAGAGTCTCAGCGTAAGTTCACTTTAAACGCAGAATATTCAGTGTGCTGAGGGGATATGACTGATCTAGGTATCCTGAGTAAATTAAGGTGTACCCAAAATGGTTTTCTGCTTTTGCAAGAAGTGGGCATATACAAAGCCCTGATGTTCAGAGATGCTATACTAAATGGATTAAATATCTGCTGTTAAGATGCTAATAGCCCCTCTTTAACTGCAGCTCTAGGCTCTGTCTCTCTGTCCTACACATCAACTGAGCTTCAGCCCAAGATCCCAAGCCACGGCCCAAATGAACAAGCAGACAGAATTCCTTTTGCTGCCCCTTCCCAGCCCCACTCTGGCTACAGCTCTAGGCTCTGTCTCTCTCCCAAGTCCTAATCCCAGCTCCAGCCCAATGCATCACCACCAAACCATGCTCCCTCAAAAATCCAAACCACCATTTTCTCTTGAATTTTAATTCCTTTATCAAGGAACGATCTTCAAAAGCCAGTCTGACGTTAGTATCATAGGCATTAGCACTAATGCAGCTTTTGCTCCTCACGCCACAAGAACACAAAGAGAAAGTCACAGCTAACCCCTTAGGCACTGAAACACAGACACTAGTTCTACTATTACACTTCCTTCAAAATATCACTGTCACCTGAGAACTTGCCTACTAATGTGGTTTCCCTCTCAGCACAATGAGAATGGTTGGACTGAAAAAGGAAAAAGACAAATACGTTTGAAGGGAAGGGATCATAGTTTAGCATTTGAAATTTAGTAGAGATATAGCACAAAAGGATTGTCTAAATTCTGTCTACCTAGCTGCTGAATTAGGAAGAAAACAAGTTTAGGAGTCACGCTTACAAAAGGGGGCATACTGTAGTTTGCACATCCTTAAAACATGATCAAAAAAGATAAGCAGTCAGGTATTACAAATCCTAGCTACTTTTGGATGGGTTGCTTAACTTTCAGCAGTAAAATGGAAATAATAATCCTACCTTTCCTGACAGTAAGGCTATGAAGCTTAATTCATTTAAATTCTGTGAAAGTCTTTTGAGCTCCTTGTATGAAAAGTGTTATTTAATTAAACATTGCTATTATTCCAAAGGAGCAACTGTACCAAAATAATCCTGTTTATTTTATTGCCTATTGCAATTTGCATATAACTGCCCAGCCCCCAAAAAGGAGCACTCATCCCTGTTCTGATAAAGACTTATGCTAGTCCAAGCGTGTTATATGAGAAAAGCATATTCTGCTCCAACACAAAAACATTTTAACCAGCGACAAATTAAACATATGTTTTGACCATCAGGATCTTTAATAGCATTTTTAAATTACTTATATTAATGTTCTTTTCCTGAGTTTCATGTACCTTTTAAACTAGGTTTGTTTCTCTTTATCATTTAAAATACATTCTAATCACTTTTACTGTCTTATTTAATGAATTAGAGTGGTTCTTAACCCTATTTTTATGGACATAAAACCAGAAATTAATGGGACACATTGCTTTGATTTGTCTGTCTACAAACGAGCCCATAGTTGGTGTGCTAGTTCTCAGCCAATACTGCATTGTTCTTTATTTAAATTTCATCTATTCCTAAATAAAATTGTAATGAAAAGAAAAAGAAAACACAACAGAGATGCTGCAGCCTTAAGTAATACCAGTTAGAGCAGAATCCAGATGTCCTCTTTTAGCTTTTCAGAGCTTAAGAACTCCAGGATGTAGTAGCTTCCCCTCAGAGCTTTCATGTACTACTGTCTAATTCAATGATGCTTCCCTTGATTATAAATGCTGGGACAAGGAGCCTCATAGATCTGAACGAACACAACTATTACCGGCTTTTTTTTCCTGGGCTGAGGTCACAGTGCAGTTCATGGAGCTCAAATGTAATTCACCAAGTATGAATCTGACCAAAAAACTGACAGAAACACAACAGGCAAATTCTTGCCCCTGTTGTGATCCCCATCTGGTTGGACAAAGACTTAAAGGCTCCAACTCGTCCTAAAAGTCCAGGACTGACAGAAAATAACTACCCAGAAGACAGCACTGGAGAAAGATTTGTAAGATTTCTCTCCCCTGTCTATAGGCGATGTCAAGTATGGGACTGAGCAGGAGTGGGCAACGTGGTGCTTCAACAGGGAGGAATGACTAAACAGTGAGGAACGCTTCAACAATGAGGAATGATTAAAGCAATTTAGATGGCCCACAACAAGAGTCCTATCTAACATTATATACTCAATGCCAAATACTGTTTGAATACAGAAACTTTTAAAACATCCGTTTTCTTAGTCTAAACCAGATACAGTATCTTTGTAATAACCTCCTCCTAGATTTGCTACACTTCTTTCTCAGGATTCAGAATTGCCACTTATAATCAACCAAAGGAACAAAATTTTTCTCTTATTTATGTTGATCTATTTCGCAGCCAGTAAAAGGATTCAGCATCATGTCATCCCCTTTATTGTTACCCACGCTACTCACTGTCTAAGAGCATCAGATGTAGCCCAGGGACCAGTGGTGAAAGGCAAATCCCCAATACCAATAGTTTGCTCGTCCTAGCAATCCTTTAGAAGACAGTACATATACAACATATACAAAACGAAATGGAAAAGAAAAGAAAACCATTTCAACTACCTTGCCATGTAGTTTGTGGACATCGTATCTTATTTGAGCAAATTCACGCAGTCCAAAAGATCCTCCAACAAGATACAGCTGAAAAACAACAAAATGAAAGCAGATGTGTTAGGACTATTACGAACTATTAAAGAACACTTTGCATACTTACAAAGAACATTTTGCATACTGACGCAAGTCATTTGTCAAGGGACCCTACTGTTCTTCCAACAGGAACACCAGGAACTGAAGAAAATAATCAATTGGAAGATACGTATAGGAGAAGAGGGAGTGTATGTAAAGTCAGAACCTTCTTCCACTCTCTGGGCCTGAATTTCACACCTTTCCTCCTTCATACAAAGACAGCTGCTTCACGAGTCACATTTTCTAGGGACTTCCTCTCCTCTTGCCCCTTCTTTTCCCTTCCCATATGGCTTCCTGACATAACTGCAGCAAAGGAACCTTTACCTCACCACCACAGGATTTATTCTCATCATTTTCAAGCTCTATGGGGAAGTAACAATGCCACACTGACTTACCCTGATATCTGTGGGTAAGAGATCTAATTAAGCTTCTGAACAGACGACCTGACTAGAGCTGTGGTTCAATAATACATTATCACATACGCTAAGAAATCATATCCAGCACATTTGCACTTTCATTATTGCCTCCTTAGCTGTCTTGTAATTCCCTCCACACCTGTGAAGCTTATGAATAAGAATAGTAAAGGAGGAAACTGGGGGAAAACCCTTCATATCCACATAAAGAAATCGTTACATTATTATTTCTTAAGACAGAGGGATATCATAAAACTGTCTATGTATTTTTACATTAGAAATGGACAGACCAACCAAAAAAATCGAGTATTGTTAACAAACACCATGAAAATTAGCTTAGAAATATAGCTACTCTCTGGAAGAATCAGGTCTATTGCTCCTGCTCTGACCTGACAGACTCCGTCTGCTGTTCTCTGTCAAGGCAGATGCACAGGAAGCCAAAAGGCTTCAGATCTAGAGACGCATATCTAAGGAAGGTGGAAGCATGAGGAAGCTCTAAGGACCCGAGTGAAAAAAAGAAGAAAAACCCAACACCACCCTATTTTATCACACCACATTGCTGTTACTTCTTTACAGACTGTTGCTGCACTGGTAACTGTTTTCTACACAACACTGGCTGATTTCTTGCTACATATTAGGTTTGCAGCAATGTCCTGTGTCCAAGAATTGTTATAATGCTGCCATACAGGTAGTCAAAATGCATGTTCTCTCCAAAAAGGATGCTATCCAAAGTTCAGGTCATTGAGGCCACAAAGTCACATTCATTCAATTTCAAGTAAAAAAACCAAAACAAAACAATTTGTTCCCCCTACATTTATTCCCTCTAAAAGTTGCAGGAGTACGTGACTTCGCATCACAAAGGTAAAACTACTTATGACCATGTGAACGCACTCCACACGCACACTTAGATGCTGCTAAGTTACAGACTGGTACCCAGGAACTAATATACTCTGTTCACAGAACAGGGAACCCTTCACCAGTAGCCAGGAGTTACAGGCTCCACAGTCTCTTTCTGGCCTGGCCCTTTTGATAAGCCTAATAATCTAGCTGACAATTAGAAACAAATAGACGAAAATTTTGCGATAGCAACATCCAGCTGCTAGGCCACAGAAGTCTGAGTCCAGAAAGCTAATGAGAAAATCATCATCTGGTAGCAAGTTAACTTTCGGCGACTAGAAATTTGACCTACCAAGAAATTGGATGGCACCATACTTGTATTGTAACTGTTCAAGTAATTAACGATGCTCTTGCAAATATTGAATCATCAAAATACACAACAGAAAAGAAGGTGTTCCTATAAAGGGGGGAGGGAACATCTTCCTCGTATATTTTGGTAAGAAAGAATAACAAGAAACAGAAAATAAAGTATTCAAAATGGTTACAAAGAAACTGAACATTATTCAAAATTTATTTAATCAAAGCAGATTTGTCAGCTGAAAATATGGTAACACATAATGCTGAAAGTCTCAAGGATCAGACTATAATTGAATTTTAATATGGTTGACACTTCAGCATAAATTTTCATTAGCTGATCTTCTTTAACTCCTAACAAGTATTATGTTAATTAACAGACAATGAGTTAATTCAACAAACTTTGAGTCCTAATGAACAGAAACCAGAAGGGCTATAGACCAGTTTAGTTGTAACAAGCCTGTTACAAACCACACTTTCTTGCCTTTGTGTATATTAGTACATTGTCAAAGAGTGGCTATGGCTCAGCAAAAGCAACTCCACTGGAAATGGTTCAGTACACAGTTGTTAAACCAGACAGAAAGTAGGAATTACTCGTGATATCAATTAAAAATTAGTTTGCCCAACAACAAACTTGCATGAAGTATATACCGTTACGAGATGCAATATGAATAAGCGGAAGACCTTTAACTGGCCTGTTCCTCTTAACCCAACTATTATTCAACATAACGACAAGGTACACTGTGGCTTACAAAGTCATGCTCTAAAAAAGAAATACTACATTCTTGAGCTTTGATCATGTAAAACTTTGTAATGTACACTGTAACTACAGGAAATAAAGTACAAGGTTGTTACATGAAATAAGTCATGTGCTACTCATTTTGTATCATCACATCCTATCGCTTGTTTGAGAGCAACCACCTATCACACAGCACATTTTACATTTGCAGCTATACACATAACAAAGAAGTTGATACACACACACCTCTCAGTTCCTTTAGACAGGTTTTGGCCTGAGACTGTAATTTTACTCACATTACCTTTATACTCCTAAAGGGAAAAAAACACACTTGGTTTCTGATGTACTTTAGCTCTTCATACAGCATCAGCTGTGTAACTAGCCTGGCAAGTTGGCACATTTTGCTTATCAGACATTACCAGTATAGTTGCCTTTACACTTCCAATACTGCAACGGTTGATTTGTCTTATGATGAAACATCAGTTAGGCTGCATCAGAGTCAAAGCACATTGATGCTGTAAGAAATTACAAATGCCACTGAAATTTTACAGTGTAATGCTGGAAGATTAAATAATTTTCAAAAACACAGAACACACACAAAGGTATAAATAATATGTTTACAAGTTTACTTGACCAATGTTCTAAAGAACTAAACACAATGTCTAAGATTTCATTGCAAAGCCAGAGCAGAATCAGTCATATTCAGCACTTATTTAATCAACCAAGAGCACGTCAATACAGTTAGCTGACAGCCCTGAGCATGAATTGCCTTGATCTACACAAGGCAGAGCAGGAATGGACAGCTATTCAGTCAATTAGATTTTTGAAAACTGTGTTCAAAAGCCAATAAAAGAAGGTATAAATGAACTTATGCAACTATAATAGCATTAAAGGTAGTAATGGACTCAGTGACTGACAATGCACTGCGTGGAAATATTAGTCTTGGTTTAAGTGTTTCCTTTCCCTTTTTTGCATTATGAGGGAAGCTGTCCTCACTACCTTCATTTACGTTCACTGTATTTAAAGAGAAGAATGCATACATACAAACAATAAGAAAGCATCAAGTCAAATAATTAAAAGTGGGATAAGACTGAAGTTAAAAATTTCAACATTATCATCAGCTTTTGGCTTTGCATATTCTGTATGTCTCCCATACATTTCTAGTTTCATAATTTCTAAAACAGAGATACCCTCTACATTCCTTGCAAAATGCTCTTCAATTAAAAAACCATGGACAAATTTGTTCAATGTAAGCTGAGGGCAACAGCAAAGTCCAGAATGTTCCATCCACTGGCCCATACATAAAAGAGACAGTAGAAGCTATTCAGGATGCCATATAAATAAAAGTTAGGTTCGCAACATTCTAATGAAGTTAAGCTCAAGTTCACTCTCCAGTTAACTGCAAGGGGAAAAGTAATGCCACATATAATAAAACTTAAGATATATTTTTCTTCATTCCAATTTTAGAATCATACAGATACCTAACTTACATCATAAAATGTTAAGACATTGGGCATCTGAAGAGTACTAAAGCTGGGAAGTTCAAATATACCTGCATTCTTTCACAGTGAGGGAACCATTCATTTTATATGCTTTAGAATACGGAGCAAAAAACGTTATTATGTAGTGAACATCATCTGTCTAGTTACTTGAATGCATTCAGCAGATTGAGGAAATAGTAACTTCTCACTTTTTCCTTTACATCTGAAGTTTACCTTAAGAAGGCAAAAATCATAAAACATACTACTCAGCCAGCACTTAACACCAAAACAAACAGCTTAACAGCACTGCTAGCACAACCCCCCATTAAAGATCTCATCGTGGATTATTCCTTTATGTTTCACTGAGTACACAAAAAAAACCCCTACAATGTTGTAATGCAATTATGCATGCATGGAAGACTTGCATGTTCCAAAACAAAATGAAAGATAGGATGTGACATAAGAGCACCATCTGTCACATACACTCAGCAACCTCAATAAATGTTTTATGCAAAAAAATGACAGAAAATTCTCTTTAATAACATTCTTTTAAAAATTCTATTTGTTCACTTCTCCATTGGGAAGCATGTTATGCAATCAGTTATGGACGGCATCAGATTGATCCCTTGAACCGCATATTAAGATGGGAAATACTTGTATTTGTCACCATCTACAGTGAGATGGTCACTGAGGACTCAAAACAACAGAAGAACTTGGGACTTACAGCAGTATAGTTTCCTGCATAATCTACAGGAGCTATCTTCAGTTCCTTGGGTTAACAAAATAACAAGAAACTATTTATCTGGCAGCACCAGCAACCTGCGTCCCTGTTGTCAGAGAAAGCCATTCCTGCTCTAGTACCAATTGTGAAAGCCAGATTACAAAATTACTTTTGTCATAAATCCCTAAATTAACCAAATCACAATATTTAGTGCTGGCAACACAGATTATGCAGTGGTGGAAAATGTTATGATACATATCACTAGAGAAGGAAAATGGCAATTTTCTAAACTCTTCTTCAAGACTCCTGCTGCAAAACCCTCCAGCTATTAATCAGGAGCTTCAAAACTAAACTGTCATGTGAATTATTTTATCTTAGTTTGCAGTGATCACAGTAAAAAGGGTTTGGGGGTTTCCTTTTTAAAGAACTGTCGTATGTACAGTGCAAGACTGGTGAAAGACGGCAATTTGACAGCCCAGAAGACTGAAGTCTCTTTTTTGTTCCCTAAATCAAGTAGCAGGGCAAACTGCCAGTCCCAGAAAAGACCCAGGCAAGTCATCTTAACCTGAAGCGCCCCCCTCTGCCAGCTCTAATTCTCAAAATTTTACTTCCTACAGACATTCCAGCACTTGACTGTAATGCTGAGAAGAGAGGAAAACGGTGCAAAGTCTTCTCAGAAACTTACTAAGTCCTTTCCCCACCCTCGATGGAAGCAACAAATGGAAATCATTTTTAGTTCAGATCAGAGGCCTCCTTTGGGGGAAAATAAAAACCAAAACTATACATCCCTTAGCAGTTATTTCATTCAAAAGCACAACAAAGTAGGAGAAAGTACTGACTTAATACATATACTAGAATTCACAAATTGCATAAAGAACTGCATTACATTCAAAAACAGATGAAATATGCCAGTAGATGATGGCATGGATACCATGCTGTCAACCCGGGACAGCAGCTGGTATAAACTAGAGCCAATCCTAACTGACTGACAAAGCAGAAGAATGTAGTTTTCACACCATGTAGAACTCTGTGCAGAGTATTAAACTTGACTCAAGGTATCAGGCTAATTGGCTCAATATACAGTATGTTCAAGGCAGCGATTTTGAAGATGGCAAATATGAATGGCACAGGCCAGAGTACAACAAAAATTGCTCATATCCTTTCAGTGCTCCTATTCTATGTCTTGCGAAGAAAACAAAACCTTTTTTTATTAACATGTCCATTTCATAACAGGTTGGAAAGCACAGAAAATGCATTTAATAGAAACCAATCTAAGAACAATGCAGAAGAGACAGAAACCCATATGTTCCTCAGCATAAGCGTTATCAAAAAAGGGCATTTTCAGACACAGCATTGTCATTTTGCATTACACACATTGCTTGGGCTGGTCAGATCATAAGGGAATTTCACTCAGCAGCTGCAGCTCTCTGCAAACCAAGTTTGCCATGGTGATCAAGCTACACTTTCTGAACACCACCTTCTCTTTCCTCAGAAGCTTCTAAAGCCAAAATTTCAATTCCTTATCAAAATTATCATTCCCGTTACTCACAGGTTCAAATCTAGCCACGGTACACTACAATGAGAAACTGTTCATATCTCATGGCAGCCTGGTGTTCTTGTGATGCGTTACGTCCAGCTCAAAACAACAATAAACTGAAACCTGCAGTAAAGAACATAAAAAGAAACGACTACTGTCAAGTAATACTTCCCTGTTGACAATGCTGGACAGAGGATGAAGATGAAATGTATTACAGAGTAAACGTTAATCTTATACCTTTACCTTCATACCCCCTTGAAGAAGGTGGAGACTTAGAGCAGGACTAAACACACAAAGTGAAAACAGGCGAGTCTGTACTTATGTTCCTGTTCTGAGGCTCAACACAGAACCTCAGTTACCCTGAATACCCCATTAGTCCCTTCTAACAGCATTAAACAGTACAAATACACTCTTAATGTTTTAAAATTAAACAGAAGGAAAATACAGAGTACTAAAGAGTGCCTATTTGTTTGTCTAACATTTATCTGGAAAATAGCACTCGAAGATTAAGAATCAAAAGAAAAGTTTAAGGCGTTGATTCAAAAGATGAGCTCAGAGATTCTAAGGCTTGACAGTCAACTGAAAGATGGAAGTCGGCTAATTCAGGTTGCACAAACTGGAGTCCACAGAAGCCCATTCAGCTTGAACACGCTGGCTTCCACTCCGGCACAAACAGTTCCAGGGGGTAGTTTTGTCTGGAACAGCTCCACACTCCGCTGTGGATTCAAACACACACAGACAAACAGGAGATGCCAAGCAGAAGCGCAGCAGAAGTCAAAGACGTATCTCATCATAAGCTTAGAGACCCAATATTTATAATACAAGTCACTGAAGCATAAAAGCAACACTCTCTGATTCCCTGATTGGGAGCAACCATTTTAAAATTCTAAAAACAGTTTTGTATTTATTGCTTTTCCAGGCTACAAATGTAATACTTGTGACTTTTACAGACAATCGCAATTTATCTACAAATATTAGAAGTCAGAATTCTCTTCTCATGGGTAAATGTTACCTTCTATTCATCTCTCAAAAGCATATTAACATTTAAATCAACTGTTCTGCATATGTCAAATTTTATTGTAAAGTTAGATGAAGTAATAGATATTAATAAAAGTCCTGCAATTCAATATTATGAATTGTTCAAGGCGATAATGTGAATGATGTTAACAATAACACTGACATATCTAAAAGTTAAAAATGCTGATTGTAGTAATCTTTTTTCAAATACCAGGAGATAATGTAATAACAGTTTCTACATATAGACACTGATAGCAACAATAGATCTCAGAAACATAATTACTCCCAAGAAGAATTTTCGATATTTCTCAGCGTTCATACCATCTTTTATGGGCAGATCCTCCAGAATCCATGGGAAAAAGCATGCCTTGTATTCAGAATAGCCCAGGACTCAGAATTAAGCAGCTTTTTATGAAATGAATTAGGAATGTTTTATTTAAAGAAATCTTTGTAAACTCAATTATTTAAGTACATTTAAATGATAAAAATATAGTTTCCCTAACCATTAACCCTATAAAACTTTCAGTGACTCACAGCACAATAAAATACCACTTCACAATATTTGCAAAACATCTCTGAGTGTGTCATGGCTTCCAGATGACCCTGATTTCACCAGTGAACAAAACTAATCCACAGACATCTACTTTCATGTCCTATTGTCTGTGAAAGGTTTTTGTTTTGTTTTGTTTGTCAAAAAGCTTGAGAGACAACTGGTTCATTAAGAAGGGCCTGAGATGCCACTGACCTTCCCTAATGGTGCCTGGAAGCACTGACCACATTGCTGCAGCACTGTTAGGGATTCTCTCTAATCTGACCTTTTTTATTGTCCTTTACATGACATGCATTCTTGGCGTCTCTTGACGAAGTGTTTATCAAAGTAAACTTGCACTGTTCAAGGCAGCAACGTAGATGGCATTGTAGTACAGCCTGTGTGCATAAACACTGATGGAAATAGATTTTAGAAACATGTTTATTCACAGAAAAATCTTTCACTATTCCAAGTTACCCCATCTTCTCTTTTGGCAACACTAGGCACAGCACGTAAACCACCAAAGACAACATCCAGAAGGAGAAGCAAAGTACTTGTAAAAGTACAGTCATTTACAGGAAAAAGAAACAACAACAAACCAGAAAAATGAAAAGAAGTCAAAATATACAGCTATAGATATGGAGAATGTTGCAACGTACTGCAAATTTGAAATTTGCAGCACTACATACATAGTGCAATATACTTATTTTAAGTGTGCAGTAAAATCACCAAATGAGCCACAGATTACACTTTCTGTCTGCTAAGATGCCACTTCAGATCCTCAGAATTTCCTTTTTCCCTTTTAACATGTTGACAGCAGAACTGGAAGAGCATCTATATATTCATTTTGCAATTTAGAGACTATGAAAGATCTTTATCTAGAGTGGGACAGAGACAAACACAAACACAAGTTTTGGAAAGTGGTGTGAGCATATGAAATAATTTTTTTTAACATGTGTTTTAAAACTGTTACTGCTTTGCAGTTTTGAAATCCAAACACATTTCCTCAATGATCTAGAATCACCATTTATATTTATCTGAAAAAACAGCTTCCAGCAACCTTCAAACATTCTAACCGCACTAGAGATGTAGCCTTACACGTTCAGTGTCTCATAAGAAAGATATGACACTGGACACACCAGCTGTAATATCAAAGAGCCTTGTTCTCTCAAGATCTCACAGAAGCATCACAGCAGCAGCAGGACATTGACAGACACATCCCTTTTGGTCAGGTACAGTTGATTGTGGAATATAAAGCAGCAGTGACTGAAGCTCCTCTTCTATAACAGAACCAAGCATCCTGAAGACTTGGAAGTTAAGCTTCATGTGGTAAGGAAAGAGTTCCCATTATCATGATAGGAAACGGAAATGTCAATACAGCTGACAAAGATGTTTAAGCTACCACACAGGTGTCACAGCCCTCCATCGTAACAGCAGATTTTACAGATACATCTGTAAACTCACTGGAGCTCATCCCAACATCTACACAGATGTTACCATCTTTACCAATGCTTTAGGACTACTCACCCTGTAGCACCCAAGCTGTTAAAACATCCCACGCCAGATTACATCACTCTCTTCCGCATGCTTACTGTTTTATGCCATGCAGAGGTATCTTAATCTGCAAAGTTTACAGAGTTAAAAGGAAACATTCACAAATCAAGGTTTCCTGCAGGTTTAATTCCTCACCCCAACAGTCTTGTTGGTGCTTACAAAGAAACACTCTTATCTTCTGAGAAAGTATGACTGAAAACTGTGATTTACACACCTTAATCCAAAAGCTGTTGTCAGTTTGAGGTATAAAGATCAACCACAAAAATCCCTTCTGCGCTGAAATCTTCTAACAAACAGCCCCAAGCCCAAAAGAACAAAGAAAAAAAGATCAAGATAATTTACACTAAAACCTATTAAATATTTTATATATGTGTGTGTCATGTACGTGTATAATGAGACACTCACCTGTCTTTGAATTACAATCTCTTTAACCTTGGAGCCTTTAAAAAAAGGGGCAGAGGGATTTT
This sequence comes from Larus michahellis, assembly GCF_964199755.1. Classification (NCBI taxonomy): domain Eukaryota; kingdom Metazoa; phylum Chordata; class Aves; order Charadriiformes; family Laridae; genus Larus; species Larus michahellis. Next base: position 52,920,718 of record NC_133899.1, on the reverse strand, counting down.
TCATTCAAATATGCAGTGTAAGATGGGAAGATGTGAAAGCCATTTGATTTTTTTTTTTAATAAAAAAAGCAAATATGGTACAGATGACAAGTCTAGCAGTGTTGAAGAATAAAGTCCTGTACTTGTCTAGTGAAAAAATGACGTACGGGATGCAAGAACGTAAAAGAAACCTTTGGTTTCAGTATTGTTAACAAATTCAGCAGAATATAAAGGGTTACAAAGGCATGCTCCTTCCAATCTGTGCATAGATTCAGTGTCTTTTTTGCTGTAATTGATCTTTTAGCACAATTCTGTTCAGCTTCAGAGATGCTTTCAGAGTTCAATAGACAGCTAGGGAACTGACAAGAATTGCATGAATTTTCCTTTTTCTTACTCCTTGGGAAGCCTTTGGGCAGCAACACAGAAACATTGTGAAGTATTCACAGGGGAGAATAATTTTAAGGCAGGGAGACATGAAACCCCGGAAAGAAATATAATAGAGTACTTCTCTATATAATATTGTCTCTGGAGGAAAAAGCTCTGCAGTTAACAGAGATGGAATGAAATTAGGCAGTATAAAGTCAAAGAAACCAGTCGCAAAAATTTCTGCTATGACCCATGGCAAATCATGCAAAAACACTATGAGGGCCAAAAGGACAATCACAGCTCTACCTTGGCCTGGGAAGCTGAAGTCCTACCTCCAGCACTGAAGCAGAACTGAGAAAATTTACGCCATCGCTGCCAGATGGTTGTTTAACCTCTCCTTAAAAACCCTAAGTATGTCTCACAAGTGCCCTATCCTAACAAAGAGTAGTATTTTGCTAACATCTGATCTAAAGCTCGTTTATTGTGGTACTTCTTTCCGAAGCTATGAAAAGCAACCACCACTCTCAATATATGATGTACAGAACTTCTCAGACTTTTCTAAAATAAACTAGGTAAATTCCTTTAAGCTTTCCTTAACAGTGGAATGTCTGCTGCATCTTTTATGTTGCTCTCCTCTAGACTTTACAGTTTGTCTACATCTCTACAATGGCAGCACAAAGCTGAAAACTGCTCCAGCTGAGGGCTTTTATTTTACTTTTGACAAGGTTCTCTGTCTTATAATGACATTTCTGTTTTTGCACAATATCACAGCCGCCATTATTATCGCAGGACCCACCGCACATAAGATACCTTTCAACATGGAAGGCACCTGATAACAGCATTTTAGAGCATTTTTTTCAGTCCTTTGAGAACACAAATGATAAGAAGCATATCTTTGCCATACCTTCTCTAATGTGCAATTCTCATAGGGAGGGTAACGTAGAAAGCTTTATCAAAGTCAAGATCTTGTGGATCAATTAGTTGCATCTCCTCAACTACTATACCAGTTAACCTATCAAATCTGGTGTATTTATCATTAAAAATCCATGGTGACTTTTTTCTCCACCAGGTCACCACCTCTAAGTACTGTATTGGGTTTGCGTGGCCAGGTTTTGGTAGCAGAGAAGCTACAGGAATGGCTTCTGTGAGCAGCTGCTAGAAGCTTCCCCCATGTCCAACAGAGCCAATGCCAGCCAGCTCCAAGAGGGACCCAATGCTGGCTGAGGCAGAGCCCATCAGCAATGGTGGTAGCATCTCTGTGAGAACATAGTTAAGAAGGGGAAAAAGTTACTGCACAACAGCAACAGCTGGAGAGAGGAGTGAGAATATGTGAGAGCAACACTCTGCAGACACCGAGGTCAGTGAAGAAGCAGGGGGAGGAGGTGCTCCAGGCACCAGAGCAGAGATTCTCCTGCAGCCCCTGGTGAAGACCATGGTGAGGCAGGCTGTCCCCCTGCAGCCCATGGAGATTAACGGTGGAGCAGATATCCACCTCCAGCCCGTGGAGGACCCAATGCTGGAGCAGGTGGATGTCCAAAGGAGGCTGTGACCCCATGGAAAGCTGATGCTGGAACAAGCTTCTGGCAGGACCCATGACCCCATGGAGAGAGGAGCCCATGCCAGAGCAGGTTTGCTGGCAGGACTTGTGAACCCATGGAAGGGACCCACGCTGGAGCAGTTTGTGAAGAACTGCAGCCCGTGGGAGGGACTCACACTGAAGAAGTTCATGGAGAACTGCCTCCTGCGGGAGGGGACCCCATGCTGGAGCAGGGGAAGAGTGTGAGGAGTCGTCCCCCCAAGGACGGAGCGGCAGAGACAACTTGTGATGAACTGATCACAACTTCCATTCCCCATCCCCCTTGTGCCACTTGGGGGGAGGAGGCAGAGAAAACTGGGAGTGAAGTTGAGCCCTGGAAGAAGGATTGGGTGGCAGGAAGGTGTTTTAAGATTTGGGGTTTATTTATCATTATCCTCCTCTGATTTGATTGGTAATAAATTAAATTAATTTTCCCCAAGCCGAGTCTGGTTTGCTCGTGACAGAATGACCTCTCCCTGTCCTTATCTGAACCCAGAAGTATTCTATTATATTCTCTCTCCCCTCTCCAACTGAAGAGGGGAGTGATAGAGTGGCTTTGGTGAGCACCTGGCGCCAGCATCAACCCACCACAAGTATCTATGATGTAATCATGTAAAATTTTCCCCAAATCTTTTAGGGAGTTAAAATTGAGCTGAGGAGTCCTAAACATCCTGGGTTACCCTCATTTTGAAAGACAAGTTACAAACCTCAAATAATTACATAAAAAAAAATAGGACTGTGCCCTAAAACTATATCCAACCTTAAACATCTAAGAAAAGTATTATTAAACTAAAGAATAATATCAGAGCACTCAAAGAATGACACGAAAAATTAGAAAGTGAAATAAATTCAGGCTAAGCATGAGAGCAGCAAAGTTCTGTGGACAGCCTTTTAGGTACACATGCATGCAGCATGATATGAAAACAGCTGTAACGCTATGCTTGATCACTTTATGAAAAATGTTACATGAGGAGATTGTCTGCGATATCAGGGAGCGGAGCTACCCATGCAAATGATGCATACAGTTGTGGTATCATCACACTAGTTTGTTGGTTTGTTTGGTTTTTTTAAAATCTGTTTCCACTTCTTACAAATGCTTTCATCAATATTTTGATAAAAGATACTTCAGCATATACAACTGCATGAATATTTGCACTCTGTTGTCACTTTAAAATAAACGGCCTTAAACTTTTTTAACTCTAACAGTGTTGTTGTCCTTCTTTAGACCACTCCGTTTTTCTCAGGCATGCTGCTGAAGATATGAGAAGGATGACAGTAATTTCTCTAGCAGTATTGTAAAAATGTTGGAATTATCCTTTGCGCTACTCTTTATCCATCTAGAAATCAGTTTAGTTATTCTAAACCAAATGAATACATGGAAAATAAGATGTGAATTGCATAAATAGAAACCACACAGTCCTGTCTACTGCTTTTTTCTTCCTTCCTGAGTTTTTACCCATAAGCGCATCTGAGTTGTTTAATTTTTCCTCTAACGCACACAAGTACTCAGAATGGGCAAGTGCAATCTATTGTGCTGTCTGTCCTATAATTTTGGTTTATTCCTTTGAGCCTATTGAGTTACTTTCTAATCGCCACTACTCTAAATGGCTATGTCTCACCTATCACTTTGCGCACAACTGTAACTATAACCTATCAACCTCATTTAACTCAAATTCTGCTTATGCAGATGTACAAATTTGCAGACCAACACCACCACTGCGGTTTAAAAATCCATCAAAAAGCTAATGAAAGTCTGACAAATGCATAAGTAGTGTTTAAAAAAAAAAAACAAAAACCACCCAAAAAAAACCCAAAACCAAGTTTTGGGCCCCTCACTACAAGAGGGACATTGAGGTGTTGGAGCGTGTCCAGAGAAGGGCTACAAAGCTGGTGAGGGGTCTGGAGGACAAACCTTATGAAGAACGACTGAGGGAGCTGGGCATGTTTAGCTTGGAGAAGAGGAGGCTGAGGGGAGACCTTATCACCCTCTACAACTACCTGAAAGGAGGTTGTAGAGAGATGGGGGCTGACCTCTTCTCCCTGGTGACAAGTGATAGGATGAGGGGAAACGGGTTCAAGTTACGTCAGGGGAGGTTTAGATTAGATATTAGGAAACATTTTTTCACTGAAAGGGTTATTAAACATTGGAATAGGCTGCCCAGGGAGGTGGTGGATTCACCATCCCTGGAGGTGTTTAAAAAAAGGGTAGATGGGGCACTTAGGGACATGGTTTAGAAGTGGCTTTTGTCAGGGTAGGTTAAAGGTTGGACTTGATGATCTTAAAGGTCCCTTCCAACCTCAGCAATTCTATGATTCTATGCATTTTCCTCACTTTTTAGTTAGGAGTATCTTTAAGAATACGCTTCACACCCTCTCCCTGTCCTCCAGAGGCCGCCGCTGACCCTGGGGGCTGCTCCTTCCTTCCCCCCCGCGTCAGCTCCCCTCCGGCCACACGCCGGTCCCCCAGAGGCACCACTTCACACAAACCCCCCTCCCTCCTCCCTGCCAGCATGAATCCACCTGCCGGTGCGCCCCCCCCCCGCGCTGCTCACCAACAGGGGGACCCCGAAGGTCATCGTGCGGCCCCTCCACAGCTTGCGGAGCCGCTCCATCCCCCCTCCCGCCCCACAGGCCGCGACCGGCACCACCCCCACCTCCGGCCCGGCCTCCCCGCTTCCGGCTGGGCGCCGGTCCTCCCGCCACAGCGGCCCCCTCCGCCGCGGCAACGCGCCCCGGGACGCTGGGTTCCGGGCCCGGTGCTGCCTTCCGCGCCGCCCTGGGGTGTTTGGCAGAAGGAGGCCGCCGCCTGTGGAGGGCGGCCGAGCTTAGCGAGCGGGTACCCGCCTCTCCCCAGCCATGGCTGATCGCTTGTTGAAGTCATGATGGCGAAACGGGGCGTTTGGGCCCGTTCGGCGCTTTCCCTGACATGGCCGCTGAGGCCAAGTGACTAGTTACAAAGCCACAGGGTACTTCTAGGTTCTACACGTTCACACACACACATGCATATCGCAGAAGCTCTTTGAATTAACAGACGTTTGATGAACATACACAACCGGTACGCAGGTACCAGGCTGGCCTGCTGGATGGCTTCATCCACCCCACTGGCTTTCCTGAGGAGAAATGTTTGCTGGGGAGCGCTTCCCCCCGTGTCCCGGCTGCGGCCAAGTTGTTCGGATCTTATATCGCTTCCACCGTATCTATGGGAAGGAAAGGACGGGGCTGGAGCCATGCTGTCACCCGGACAAGTGTGCAGCCTGGGTTTAAGGCCAGCGGGTGCCAGTAACAGCACGTGTGCGCTGAGAGGGGAGTTGAGGCTTCAAACGATTTGTCTCCATGTCTGCCAAACCTGGACCGTCCTGAAGCTCCTCTGAGGTTTCTACCCTTTTTTTTTTCATCTGCCACCTAATGGCACGTGGAATGAAATCTCCCCACGCTTTATTCAGAGAATCATAGCATCATAGAATGGTTTGGGTTGGAAGGGACCTTAAAGATCACCTAGTTCCAGCCCCCCTGCCATGGGCAGAGACACCTCCCACTAGACCAGGCTGCTCAAAGCCCCGTCCAGCCTGGTCTTGAACACTTCCAGGGATGGGGCATCCAGAGCTTCTCTGGGCAACCTGTGCCAGTGTCTCACCACCCTCACAGTAAAGAATTTCTTCCTAATATCTAATCTGAACCTCCCCTCTTTCAATTTAAAACCATTACCCCTCATCCTATCACTCCACTCCCTGATAAAGACTCCCTCCCCACCTTTCCTGTAGGCCTCCTTTAGGTACTGGAAGGCTGCTATAAGGTCTCCCCAGAGCCTTCTCTTCTCCAGGCTGAACAACCCCAACTCTCTCAGACTGTCCCCATAGGAGAGATTCTCCAGCCCTCTGATCATCTTCATGGCCCTCCTCTGGACCCGTTACAACAGGTTCATGTCCTTCTTATGTTAGGAGCCCCAGAGCTGGATGCAGTACTCCAGGTGGGGTCTCATGAGAGCAGAGTAGAGGGGCAGAATCACCATCTCCTGGAAACCTTTTTGTGCAAATGTACTATTTTTGTTAGGCGTTTCTACCACACCTAGCACACTGGTATTCTTATTTTTTGATTAGGGCTGCTACACATCATGCTCTTATTCTTGCTGTTTGTTACTCTTGGTACCTATGAATGCCCATTCACTAATATCACAGAACATTGTACAAGTATCCTGTGCTATTATATTAAGGTATTTACATCCATGAGTGGCAGTTCAGTCTGTGTGTATGCCAGGACTGAAGATTCAAAGTTAGCCACTATAGCCTAGTTCCTAAGGGTGAGATGAAAGCACCATCCACAAAACTGCAGTAACCCTGAATTGTCCTGTTAAGATAAAATTCCCTTTGGCTGTATATGGGGAAGAGGAGTTCACCTTCAGTAAGATCACCTCTGAAGTCACAGAAATGAGAAAACAACAAAAGACTACAGAGAAGACTGAAGATAACCCTGAGGCTAATGAGGAGCTCAGTGCTACCGTATGTCTGGGTGGTTTGCCCCAGGAAGCCCCTCAGATGAAGTTCCCTTCAAGAACCTCAAAGGCAAAAGAAAGAACATTTTCCCCCAGACAAGTCCATTCCAGCAGACAGAGGAAAAGCCTGCCACAAATAGTTTGGGAAGAAATGAAGGCTCATGCTGGGCACAATGAAGAAAATCCATGTGAGCATCCATAGCTGCCGCAGCATTCCCAGGAGTGAAGAGAGTGTTCTACCACCTGTATGCAAGGTGAGGATTGCCTTTTCTTGCTTGAAATGTTCTAGGTATTGCAGTATGGAGCCTAGAGAAGTTTTAGCACTGCATATACCTACTTTGTAAGAGATATATTTCACATATGTAGGGTTACTAGCCTCTGAGCACACCTATCTGTTTTGTGCTGAACATTTACAGAGACTTTCAAGTGAGAGGACTTGACTCAGGTTCCTGACATTTTTATGAGTTCTGAACTTCCTTTTGTGCTTCTGGGGGCTATTTGGTAAAAGGACTTGGCTTGGGTAAAGTGGACCTCAAAGGCAAAACTCTGCCACTTTGCAAAATCACAATCAAATGATGGCTAGTTCAAATGACTAGTTCACCGAATCTCAACAGAACTAGGGATTTCACCTCCCCACACACATCAGAAAAGCCAGCCTGCAGAACTGAGGTCAGGGACATTTCAGGAAAGCAAGTGGCATGGAGAGACTAATTGCAGCTTACACCTGGGATACCTTGTCAGAGTGGGAGGGAGAACAGGGCTGGAAAAGCAGGAAACATTGCCATTCAGGATCACTTATCATGGAGGGCACTGCTGGAGAGAAACAGATGCAGCCTCTGCCATCTCCAGTGAGAGCTGAAGGCTGTGTGAATAGTAATTCACGAGTGGATGACCAGAACTTACCCAGCTGAATCTTTTACTTGTAACAAGAGACAAGCCAGCTCAACACTGTTAAGCCACACATGCAGTCCCCGCTAGCTTTTGTAGGTGAACGCACATACTGAGGCCTGACTTTTGTAATTTTGAACTTTCCATCAAAGCTCATTGAGTAAAGTAGTTGTCAAGATCTGGACACTATCCATGTCTTTCATTCTGTAGCCTGGTTTCCTAAGGGAAGAAGATTGCCATGATCATACCATCTGTTTTCCTGACTTGTTATCCCTTATTCCAATCACATTGGATGCCCAGAAACTTTTACAGCCTTTTCAAAACAAAGCTGGCTACAACAGGGCTAACAGACAGTCTTACTCTGAGATTTAGAGCCATTAGTCGTTCCTTGCTGGTAGTAATTAAATGTTATATATTACTGCAGCCAGAGGCTCTGCCATGTTCTGGTAGCTTGTGGCAATGGTAGAGCAGAGCTGGCATAATGGAAGTTCCTCCTCCAGAGTCACTACACAGCCTTTCCACAACCCAAATCATTGCCTGATAGTAAGCACAGCAGGGTCAAAGTGGAACAGGGCACCTGCTGCCTCAACTCAAAGACTAATTTGAAAACATTTGAAAAATGAAACATTAGTGATGGCTTCCTTTGTTCTTCTCCATTAATCACATCAAGGAATTGGTGGAGGTACTTTACTTAAGTTTTCTGAACATGTCAATAAGCCATCACATCTGCACAACTAAAACAAAAAGAAAATCAAACACATAGGAAGAGAAGCTAACATAATTGCAATCCAGTGGCCGCTAACTTGTTCTGAGAGCCTCTGCAGCCTAGGGACAAATGAACAGAACTGAAGAATAAAAAAAATAACATAGCAGGAAATGACTGCTTCTTGTGTACCTCAATAACACAAAGACAGAATTCCAGAAATGCGAACTCTCAGCTGGAAGCGATGAGAGCAAGACAAGAGGTCTGTGTCCAGTCCTGCGCTGTGCTGAGACTGGGATGAACCCATCGCAGAGTACAGGCTCAGTGCTGGGGGACCAACTCACCCAGGGCCTCTGAAAACACAGATGTCCCTTTTAAAACTTCATAAAAGTTTGAGATATAGGCCTCAAATGACAGACTTGGGAAGAGGAAGCCAACTGACAAAAAAAAAATCAGTAGGAATAATCTCCTGAAATTAAGAGAGTTACAGTTACAGATACAGATGAGATGAGAACAGAGGTTACTATTTAACCTCTTTCCTTGCACCCTAACTTTCCCTGGGAACAGTTTGTATTGTAATATTCCAGCACTAGGCTAACCTCGCCTTCAGTCTTACTGTCCCACCTGAGTACTATTAGCTCTCTGCTAGAGACAGAACCCACAGCTGCTGATGCCCATGTGCAGAGTTGGTGCCCTCTCATTCCAACTTTTAAAAGGCCACCAAAAGTCCTGGCAGTAAGAAGAGGGTCTAAGAGTTTGTGCCAGTGCCTTGGGGTGCTCTGGTTAAGATTCATAAGCTGTTCTTCTGTTTTCATTGATAACTGTTGGTATCTGTTCCCCTGGTGTTATGCTCTGAAACAGCAAGAGAAAGCAAATGTGTAACTAAAAACAAATATGATATAATTATATAATAACAATGGTAATTTTGTAATAATTGGAAGGATAAGAAAAGTGCCTAAAACAAACATGCTGTACCAGAGATGAACAGTAAATTAGACTTTTAAAATGTCTTCATGTTTAATAATCTAAAATGCTATTAAATCACAGAGGTAAAGCTATCATCAATATATATTTTATTTCCACAGTGTCCCTTTGTTCTTGTCATTGTTGGTCGGTCACCTTGAACAGAGACAGGTAGGGAGAAATGCTTTTGAAGACTGGAATATATTCTGGTTTTGATTTACAACAGAGGTTTGATCCCTCCTCGATGTGACCCCTACTGCCATAAACAGACAGACAAACATAAAAGTAGATAAACAAACATCTGTTTTTTATGATATTGCCAGCTAACCCCAAGTGTTGTTCCCAATACTTCAAGCACATATTCATGTCCCCAAGGAGGCTGAATGTAACTTTCTTGTCTGGGTTACCATACAGCCAGTTAAGCGTTTTTTATTTTGTGAAATACTGTGAGAGGGTTTTTGTGTGTGAAACATGCCTCTGGAGCCCTAGTTCTCTCCTAGATGTATACATGGTGCTTCATCTGGAGCTCGGGTGCAGAGCAGAAACACGAGGGCGATGGCTGTCTGGCTTTTGTCGCATCAGGAACTACGTGTTTCTGACTGCAGTTTCCCTGGCCTAGGCAAAAGCTCTGGGAAGGCCTCTTCTCACTTTCCTCCAGAGAATGACCTAAAAAGAGATTTTAAAATTCACTGCACATAATGTGCTGCTGGCTATTGGCAGGCACACTGGGAACTTCAGACAAATGGAGCTTGCACTGCTGGTTTAGGCTGCAATGGCCATGACTGCAGGGAAATAGAGAGTGCAACAGTACATTGTGTAATGAGGTTTCTGGGCAGCGTGATGGAGAACAGGATGGAAATCTTATTAAACATTCCTGGACAAACCAGGGTAATCAAGATTGGTGCTGGACTGGATACCAGGAGCTGCAGAATTGCTCACAATGCAGTATTGGCTGTGAGTAGCCAAGGTTAATATGGAACATGACTTTAGTTCAGTACAGAACTTGTAGCAATTTGTTCGGAGGATGAAAATGAGAGGCATGTGGTAAAGGTTTGTTGCCTAAGCATGCATCACTTCAGGAGGCAGTGGAGTGTAGACCATCCTGGGAGTTCTATTTCCATCCAATAGATCTCTCCAAAGCCTCCTGCTTCTCTAAGAGCATGCACATGTAACAAACCATTAAGCGCTGTCTATGCAGACGTGATGTACATCGTAGCCAAGACCTTCAGCCCTGAAAGCACACACTTCTGTATTCCTGAGCTAAAGAAACAGCTGGTTGGACTTAGCATGCTATTGCGACCAATAAAAGGAAACAACCACCCATCTTAAGGGCTTGTAGTTCTTTCTGGGTGGAGGGTAGAAGTCCTGACTAGGTAGTAGCTGTTGGGAACAGCATTTCTAAAACGGCAACCCCCTCTCAAGATTGTGCCTGTTCCTTTTTCATCCTCCTTTGTGTACCCAAGAGGAGTTGCAAGGGAGAGAGGGGGCCTGGATTTCCCCTTTGATTCTCTCCTACATCTTCTGAGTAGAAGTCCTAGTGAGGTAATTGAGTGGAAGTGTTGGTGTACTTGTCCTTTCTTCCTCCTCTGCTTTCTCATTAGTTGTCAGAATGAGCATAAATACATCCAAGGACTAGATTCTTGTCAAGAGCCTGCCTGGAGAGGCCAGTGAGCCAGCTGTGCCTATTTTTCATGCCACTGAAACAGTGCACACAATGGAAGGCACCATGGTGGCCCATGCATTGGAAGGGTCATCCATGCTTTCCAGATGTGGCCCTAAGTTTCCCCCTCCACCTCCAAAAAGGGAGCAGAAGAAAACAGGCTGACATTCTTTGGGTTCACCACTTATTTTAACCTTCTTGAGTTGGCTCAAAAATAGGCTGGGGAAGGCTGGCTCTGGAGCCACGTTTTAGGTCTGTGAGTGCAGGAGGAAAAGCTGAAGGGAATACTGACCTTCCCAACAGATTCACTCTCTTCCTCCTTGTGCTCAGGAGGGCCATTCCCCCAAAGATAGCCAGCAAATGTTAGCTAGGAGAGAGATTCCCCAGTGAACCCAGGGAGAAAAGGAAACAAGGAATGCTGCCTACAATTAGGGAAACTGAGAGGGGTCTGTGCCAAAAAGCACCAATATCGTCAACAGTCATCTCTGCACCTACTTGGTAGCTGCCTCTAAGTGCTAGCCCCATGCTCTTTTTGACCCCAAAGAAAAGCCACTGTAACACATTCATTTTCTAGGTTCTTTGTTATTATTTTCAAGAGCAGGACAGTCATTCGAGCTCTTAAATTTGAGTATCGAAAACTGGTGGGTTTAGAACAGCAGCACCTTTCATTTGTCCTTCATATGAGTTAGAAACCTGATAATTACAAAAGGGATGGGGCTGAGGGGAGCTTGTTGCTGGTCTAAGAGATGAGAAGGCTGAGTTGTGGCTCTGCTTCCTTCACTGGGTGTGGGCAGGAGATTTGTCATAGGGGAATGGCAAACCCAGCCAAAATAGAGAGGAGCCTGCTGGGCTCACATGGGTGGAGGAAGAGATAAAAAGATAAAACGGTTCCAGAGAAGGAACATCACAGTATGGTGCCCCCCTTCCCATACGTGTGCTCTCCTGCACGAGAGAGACGGCAGTTCTCTGTGGATCGAGGAGCATGGGGGGCCTGGGAGGAGAATCCAGTTTAGTCGCCACGCTCCTCAGTTCAGCATTTGGGTTCACAGTCATTTTGCCAAGCAACTGTAGTGGCAGCCCTTGGAAAAGGGACTGAAGCTTCACCTCCTTAGTAGAAAGGGTCTTCCCTCCCCTGTGTTGTCCATTGAAGGAGAGAAGAGAGAAACCAAGGTGTGCGAAAGGGTTTGAGAAAGAAATAGTACAAGAGAGAGGGAGATGTTATTTGAGGCATACTGGGCACAGTTTAGACCCGAGTATGTCTACAGGTTCGTGATGTGCCTGAGGCTGAGGGGGCTGCGGAGGTGGAGGGGGACTCCTCATCCGTTGTGTCCCCTTGCTCCTCCTTGTGGAGGCCGAGGCTGATGTGGCTCTGCAGGGCTGCTGGGGTCAGCCACTCCTTGGGGAGGCAGCTCTGGAGGAAGGGGATGCACGAGCTGAAGTAGGCCAGGCGGTTCACCCAGCGGGGGATCTCTTTCCCACATAGTATCTGTGGAGCAAACCAAAAAGAAGCATGGTTAATAGTACCAAAACACATGCATGGTGGCAATGTCATCTCCATCCACACCACCACCTCAGCAGGGTGAATTCACTGTTGCTCCAAAGAGAGCTGTTTGAAATGTTGAAGCATCTTCTGCAAGTCAGGAACAGCTCTAAATGCAAATGCTACACAACCGCTCAACACACACAGAGAATCCTGCCAGCTGTAGCCCTTGTCAGCATAGGCAAGGGCTACCTTCTCATAGAAGAGACCAGGGAAGACAGTTCATGACCCCCAAAGGCTTTGGCCGCTCTGTTCCCCAGGCAGTCCACGGCTAAAAGGACAGGCCTTCTGGTGCTTCTCAGCCAAGACAATGACACTCATTTTCCAGGTAGCTCAAAAATTTTGGAAAAATATTTAGGCTGTCACTGACCACACCTTGAGGAACACAGAAGCTGAACCTGACTAGGTGGATGGAGATGCCTGAGAAGACATTCTTGCTGCTCACTTTTCTTCCTCGGGTCAGTCACACACTGGGTCAGTCAAGTTACAGTATCTAGGGGTCCTTTTCCTATCCTAGCACATCACCCTTTAATTTCTCCTCATATGGTATTTCCTAAATGTGGGAAAGAAAGCAACAGACAGAAAAACATTAGCATCTCAGTAGGCCTGTTTTTCATCATAGATGCTTCTGGCACTGATTTGGGTTACACCCTGTTAGCAGAGATATTGTTTTCCAAGGTCATCTCTTACTCAGCACAATGAAACAACTACAACTTGCTGCATACGGCAGCTCCTTTCTTCTGTAGCATTTGACCACACATACATACAGGTGCCAGATTTTAGTAACTGTATCTAGTTTAGGCCACATAAGGAAAGTTTCCCTTTACATTTTAGCATTTCCCTTACCAGATACAGAAGAGGCCTGTGGAACTGATCAGCCAGGGTGCCTCAAGAGCCTGTCTTTAGTAAATATACTGCCTGTGTGGCCCTACACCAGTACACTAGAGCCTCAAGTCTGTGGCAGGTACAGTAGTCGTAATACCGGAATTCGCCTTCCCTCCCAGTGCTGTCTCCCATGGAAACCCCACCCCGCAGACCTTGTCCCACAATATACATGGATTAATGGTTCTGGCCAGGGTTGTCCATAATGCACCTTCTGCCAATACTAAATTCCTTCGGTCTTCCTCCCACCCTCTTCCTGTCTAAAACTACACTTAATTTAATACTAACTACTGCAAAAACTAAGAGGGTGTTTGTCTGTAATCCACTAAGGAGATTATTTGGCAAGATGTCTATTATTGATAGTGGAAATGCAGTGCTTAGAGGTTTCAAGAGATTTTCAGGGAGCACAACTGGAGCAGTTGCTAAAGGATGGTCTGTGCCGCTTTATGGTTGTTACAGCTGATGCCCAGCTGGTCCTTCATGCATATGGCCTGGGCAGAACGATCTAAGCCCCATTCCAACAGTCACCTTGAGGATAAGGGAATTAGCTTGCTCCAAGAGTGTGGAGTTTCCAATGAGGTGCGGAGAAGGTGGCAAACCTGTGACCGTGCTAATTTGACTACGGAACTCACTTTATTTTGACATGCATTGTTTAAAAATCAATGCGTGAAATTGAAGACATTATCATGAAGACATAGGTATCAGAGAATAAGCAGAGACATTTAGCTGCTAAAATTACTTGCAAGCATAGACTGTTCTTTACCTAATACACCCCAAGGACTTTTATTTCAGTTCTTACCGGTGCTGCATTCTACTTAACCTCAGATACAGCTCCATAAATCTGTATTTTTTAATTTTTTAATCTGCGGACAATTACTTTATTACCAATTCTTTACCTCCATTCAGATCCCCGGTTTCCATTGCTAGAGCTGTTGCCTGAGCTTATAAGCAGATGACCTCTCCACCTGCATTTAAGACTCATTCATAGAAACTTTGCTGATCCATTTGATTTTCTCACCAGACATATCTGATCATTTTCACAAGAATACAGCTGATTTTTTTTAAATTGTATTCAGTATGTTCTACTCGAACGTTGAACCTGAGCCAAAGCCAAAAAAATGCAGCACAATTGTCTCTGCATTTTGTAGCATTTCTCTTTCTTCCCCTCTAGGAACTTAGGCAACATATTGCCAGTGTAGAAAGTGACTCAGTTTAGGCTCCTTGTGATGTATGCGTGCATGTGAGTTTAGTTCTCAAGCAGTGGTAAGTCCTAATAAAGACTTCCCCCCAGATACTAATAGGAAAACAAAACCAGGGTATGATTCTTCAGAAAATTAGCTGAAACAATCGAACAGCACAAGGTAAGACTGCCCGAAATGGAAATACTGTTTTTAAGAGTTGGCTTTCTTTTCTAAGCAGATCCCCTAGCAACTAAAATAGCACTTCCCAATGTGGAAGCAATGCTGAGATGTTTGCCTTTTGTTTATGGGAGCTTCTTCACCCAGAATGAATCAGCGAGGCAACGAAGAGCCAGAAAAAGAATGGAGATGTGTGGGCATCTGGCCATCAATCACAAAAGGGCAGTTTGTGGAGCTTAAGGATAATGATGAAGTCAAAGTGGTTTCCCTTTCCTCAGTCATGCTTGTCCTCGCCTCTTGTCAGTGAAGCCTTGTTTTTATTCCACAGCAAAACACAATGGTCAACAGGAGCAAAAGGGCAATGGCAGGGAATGCCACTAACTCTACAGCCTGCTCCTGTGTTTCTCACTCCTTGCCATAAAGCATATTGTGCTGGAGCATCCAGCAGTACTTAGCTAATGGAGAAACATCAAATAAAGCTGACTGCAATGGGATTAAGCCAGCTGAGTTTAAATAAAGCAGTGCAAGCAAGATGAAGTGGGTGTTTTCTAATTGCATATGAAGACACAGAAAAATCTACCTACTGCAGCTCTTCAGGGCAATTCTCAACTGAAAACCTCACACTGGAACAATAAACTCACAGAAGCCTGTTACCATCCATTGTTTCCACCAGCAGAAGTCTTTTTTTAGAGGTTTGTAGAGGTTAGGATTTTAGGGGTTTTTTTCCTTGTTTGCCAAACAAATAGGGTTTTCTCTTTTTAAAGGGGTAAACTTCTCTGTGATGGGTCATGTACTTGTCCTGTCAGCCTTAGCAGATACACTGTTACGGATTAGAAATCACTGGTCCTGACCATCATATAGGATTATCCTGCTACCATCCCTTCAGGAACTTAACATACCTGTAGCGGAGCTGGAGCTTGACACTTGACAAGAAAGCAGCCGAGCCTCTTAAGCTGACTGGAGAAGCAACTTTAAAGGAATGAACAGTCACAGAAGGGCTAAGCCTGTGTAAGATATAAGCGGGAAGATATAGCTTCTCCAAGGCAGAAAAAGTGTTTGGGATGGGAAACCCAGTAGAGTACATGAGAGGTTGGACTACTAGCAGCAAAGCCTGGCACACCTCAGCCCACGTAGGTCTTCCCTAAGCTTTGCAAACCTCCTGTGAGTACTATACTTGATGAGCTACCATTGCCGAGCATAGCTCTTCCTCATCTTTCTGTCTCTGTCAGGTCCATGAAGGCGTGAGTTATTCTTACCCCACAGAGCCAGCCAGTCCCTGCCACAGACCGAAATCCAGCATTTCAGATAGCACCACCAAGAGACCTGTCCCTGTTTCAGGCAGAAACTTCAGCGGAGGCTGCATGTACTTGCAGCTTCCACTGAGCGGCACCTCGTGATAGAGAGCCAAGTCTCCCATAGCTGCAGCTTCTTCTGGGACTCTGTGTAAGAACTACAAATGACCCAGCTGGCATCTGCGGAGTCCAGTGGAAATAGCAGTTCAGACATCTGTGGCTGAAGCCAAATGCAAGGGAGAAATGGGACCTGACAGTTTGGGTACTGTTTCTGGGCAGCTGTCAGATCCACACCAGGATTTCAGCTCATCAAGAAACAACTAATTTGCGATACAAAAAGATCCTCTGAGCCTCTTACGCTGTGTCATTTTGCACTGAACAGTCACTGGTTAAACTGTACAAACTGCCCAGGGAGTAAGGACTGCACCCCCCATCACTCTTCGCTCCCCTAAGTGCCCTAAGAACAAAGCTTCAGTGCTCAGCAAGGCCTTAAAACTCCCTGCAAAGCTTTGCCCTGGGCAGGGGAGCAGCTTAGCACCTGGGAAACATGGGTTTAAATGCTGTCCAGCAATGGAAGAAGCCGAGTCTCCTGCCTTCTAGAGGATAACACTATCGATGCGTTGCATTTTGTGAAGCCTTTGCACCTATGGGCATATGCTGTTGTAGTCTAAAAGGCTGAGCCACTTCCAAAATAAAGTGAAGGGCTGATTAGTTGTAGAACCTAAGAGAAAGCTCTTAAATGCAATAGGTACTGCACTGTGCTGGATGATGCAATTGGGGCAATTCAGGCCACACACAGAAATATAACTCAAGGCACTTAGGATTTTTTTTTTTTTAAGTGAGCCCTCCCAAAGGCACCGTGTAGTGCTCCAATCCATGACAATCAAGATGAGCAGAGGCAACATTACGTTCCTCAAACAATACAAGCTAATTACTTCAATTCTTGTCTTCAGACTGAGGCTCGGAGAGTTCAGCACTGAACATCTGCTGAACTACCCACTGCCACTTCCACTTAGCAGCCTTGCTAAAAATGAGGTGACATCCACATGGGGAAGGTATCCATTTAAGCTACTGTACAGTATTCCCCTTGATGTGTCTTAGCAAATGCAAAGGGCTTTTATTGGTGCCTGAGGAGTCTAACACACACCCCGTAGCACTTTTAGAACAAAGCCGTTAGAGCCCAAGGGGAATCTTTCCAGTTTTTGCATGAGGTGGCTCCTATGAGGCCTAGACAATATAGCATAGATGATGCTTATCAGATTTTCAGAATAAGGCCATTAGATACAAACCAGCACATCTGGACAGTCAAAGCTTGCAGGCTCTGCTAGGGCAGCCAAAAAACATATGTAAAAAGAGAAGCATGGCAACGTGATGAAATTAGTACTTGGTCACATCTGGAATTAAACATTAACCCAAGGCACAGGGACGTCTTTTTTACCACCTTGCAAAAACTGAACTGCACAGTGCTGGCAGAGATCAGGGTGTCTGAGTGTGTCAGTGAGGGGCATACCTCTAACTCTGCACTCCTGGTCAGCCAATGCACATGGCGTTTACGTTGAAAATAGCATTCCTGAAAGAGAACTGACACGCAGCCTTCGCAACGCACCTGAAAGCACAGTCACACCTTGGTGGAGCTGGCATGCCAGGATCAATTGCTTGAAACAGATTTATTGCATAGTTACTGTGTAAAAATGACAGTTTCTACTCTAGGGAATACGACTGTCCTGTGGGGATGAATAGAATAGAGGAGGTGGCCCTGGGCTGTGAAGCTGCATGCAGCACACATCCAGCAGAGCCAGGAGTGGCCCGTGCCTTGCAGAGGAAAGGGTACAGCTGAGAAACTGTAGATGAGGCTGAGTGAGCCCAGTAATGAGGCTATATTCTGGGAGGTAGCATCCCAAGTCAAAGGGAAGAAGGGAAAAAACTTTTAAATTAATTAAAGCAACTGTTTAAAATGCCCCCATTCTCATATGCAATCCCTTTTTGTCCCACAGCAGGCAGGGCACTGCTACTCCTATTGGTCCTCTCCAGGACTGCAGGTGTTTGTCCCATGCAAAGCAGAAGCAGCATCTGCACCATCCACCTGAGACTAGCCAGGAGTGAGGGAAAGGAAAAGCACTGAAAGCAGGGAGTAATACCTCCGGACTTGCTCTCCTTATGATGCTAGTCAGAACGCGTCGGTTACCTCTGTGGTCCTGTGGTAGAAGGACAGAGTTGCCTCTATGCAGGAGTCTGCATGCAGAGAGATGCCAAGAACAGAGACGAGGGAGTAGATAGCTCTGGGTTAAACGAGACAGCTGGCTTATAGCACTACAGCATTGTTTCAGCTTCAGTGGCCAGGCCACCAGCAGAGAGGCACGGTGGCTGCAAATGTGACATCTTAATGAACCACATTCAGAGCTGAATTCTGAGTGGCATCACTGATTAGTTATGTACCAACACTGGAACATGGCAATACCCTCTTTGAGCATGAAGTTCCTTGTAACCAGCACTTATACGTACAGCCAACAGCTGCAGGATGACAAAGTAGGCACAAGTGGCCTCATAAGAGATGACCATTTGGGGAATACTAAGTATAATTAAGTCTGGTCTCATTGGTGACATTTAAAATAATGACTCTCCCACCAAATTAATGAACAACTGCAATTCATTCATATTATCATGGCAGCGTGAAGAGGAACTGCCTTGTCCTAGCAGGTGCTGTTTCAAGTCCAGTGGCTGACAATGGCTGTTGCCTAATAGGGTTGTCCTTTCAAGTGTTATAGACATGCTGAACTTGACCAGGCCAACCCATATGCATAGAGGGATGGACATCAAGAGCATCTATTTGTTCCTGGGTAGCTAACCAAGAAAATCCTGTGTTTCAGTCTCAAGCTTTGTTTCCTAATGTAAGCGAGAAGCAGGTTACTGCAAATGGAGATACAGTGAGCAGAGAGAGCACATGGACTCATAGGAAGAGGGAAAGACCTTCTATCTGGCAGTGTTGGCAGGACTCCTAAGCAAAACGTTCCAGTCTCAAAAGCCTATGAACGCACTTAGGCAGTTCATTTACACTCCTGACACTTTCCACTTATCAACAGGCAGCTGGTGAAAAGGACAAGGTTTTTCCTTACCATCTTCATTCGTGGAAAGGAGGCATCTATTCTCAGGCATTTGCACACACAAAGGATCAAAGGCTCCATGATGGTGTGACTGGAGATGAATTCCCCAGACAGCATGAACTAACTTAGCTCCAAGGTATTATGCTCTTTTTGTAACAGATAAGGACACAGGGCTTTTGGTTTGGGAAGAGGGATGCAAAAAACAGATAAAATAGACGGTACAAACCACCCACATTTACAACAGCCCCAAAAAGCTTGAGATGAGGTGGTTTGTTTTTTTTCAAATTCACTCTTCATATTTAATCTTTGTTGCTAGATGGATCACTTTAAAGGGAAACCCTAAAATAACTGCGGAAGCACATGTAGTAATATCAGACCATTTTCAAAAGATTGAAATGATGTGCTAAAACTTGCCCTGGGGTGGGTGCGTGTGAGATGATTGTTTCAAATTACTTGCCACCTCATACTATTCTCCAGCACACGTAGGCAGACAGGGAAAATAGGATAGACTGAGAAAGCTGAAAGGACCATGTAAGAGTTACTCCACTAATCGTTTTTGTTGGGCTATAAGGCTCATTCAGGATAGCAAGGCTAGAAAGGTTAATCATGGAAAAAGTAATTTATATTTTTATAGTAGCCTTTAATCCAAGGACTTCCCGAATACTTCATAAATTTTAAATAATACAGAAACTACACCTAGAAATCTCATTTTGCCTCAGCAGAGAAGCCACATAATGCAATATAGCAATTTATTAACTGCATGCAGTCAAAATTGTGCATATTTATAGGCAAAAACAAGAGAAAAAATGGCATCCATCTGAAACCATGAGGATAATTTATGGGTGCAGGACGTCTTTATTAATAAGCTTCTTCTAAATGTACATGTCAGTTAAAAGCCAGAAAACAAACACAGCCTGTTCCCCATGGAGCTAACAACATCCAAAGGCTGCTGCAATGAAGAAAGCCTTTCCATCAGCTTCAGTGAGGAGTGGCTCAGGCATCAGGAATTAAAGCTTTCCTAATGTTCTTTCATGCCCTGTCGTTGTTTTTTTGTTTGTTTGTTGGTTTGTTCATTTCCTTTCTGCTTTCTGTGTGTTGGGAGCAATGTGTCCCCAGCCATTTACAGAATTGCACGTAGGCTTTTATGCAACAAAACACCTATCTCCTCCTCTGCAACGGAGGCAATTGGAAAGCAATTGTCGACTAAGGAAAACATGGGTATTACTTGTCTACTTAGGATCAGCTGAAGACTGGTTTATAAACGCTTCTGCCGCTTTTAACTGTGACTCAAATGCCACCTGAAGCTCCCTTCTCTGGTGTTCAATCCTTTCTCTCTGATAGCTTTCAGGCTAAGGAGAGCTTCCTAGTTTTTAATAACATTATGATGAGAACTCACGTGTGCCTGGGGATGGACCTGAAAAGCTTTAGGCTGGAATTATTCACTGATGATTAAAAAACTGCCCTCATTTAGTCCTTGATTCAGCAAATCTGCCTTTTTCAGAGCATTTGCTGAAAGTCAAGCTCCTCTAAAGAAAGCAGAATTCTGATGTAAGTTTGTTATATGCTGTCAGCTTTGCCTTGGCTGAAAAAGGACAGGTGAATAGCCAGAGAGAAAAGAATATGTGCTGGCTACCATCTGCTGTCACTTCAGCACAGCTCCACACCCTCTATCAGTAAAGTAAGATTCCTTGCTTCTACCAAAGCTCCAACCACATTGACAAAGGACAACCAAGGCAGCCACGCCATCAGGGAAGTACACATCAGATATAGCTCTAAAGCCAATCACCGAGATATCTTATGCTGCGCTTCAGTTATGAGAGATGCGCATTTCCTGCTATCACTCTGATACACAATGATAAAACCTCTCTCTGCTACTATCAATAGAACAGATCTTTACCAATAATACAAAGAAAAGGGGAAAGAAGCCCTAGCATCCAGCCTAGATGTGATCCACACGCAAGCAAGCCTGATTGCACGAAGATCATCCCCTGCCTCCCAAGGAGATTCAGATTGTGTGGCTTCATCAAGCGTTTCCATCCAATCTGGCATGCGGGTTTAATAATATCACTGTGGTGTCAGCATCAATAGTGGGTATGCTACATGCCTATTTCAGCCCTCTGTAACCATCAGATTGCAGGATTCACTGTGCAGACTGCATCCGTTAATCTTCAAGGTATTTCCTATTGGAGCGCATCCTTTTAGGCTGATTGGAGAGAGTCCTAGTGACTTTGGGAGACTGGGAGCTATTTACCTCCCAGGTTGAGCATTGCAGTGCTGCAGCTCTAAGGCTCTGGCTGCAAAACATTTGATTGTGACAGGGTCCATAGTCCCTGCCCTGTTGGAGCCAGTCTCATCTAGAATGCTCAAGAGTTTTCTAAGGCTGACCTAAGCCACCTCAGATGGTTAAAAGACTTTCTTCTCCTCCTCTGTCAACAAAGAATGAGCCAAGCTCACTTCACTAACCTCCAGGTCTATTTTCCAGGTCTCTTAAGCCCAAGAACAAGAACCCCCCAGTTACCCAAAATATTTTTCTCTTTCTGGAGACTTCTGCAAATTCTACAGCTTCAAGATGAGTTTCTAAAACCACAAGCACATAAATTCTGATTTAGGCCTTCCTCTTCTGCTGAAATGTGTTATCTCCCTGTTTATGTAAATAATTAAAGTAGGACAGTTCCCACAGGAGAGGCTGAAGTACTCCCTGCTCCAGAACGTCTTGTGGCTGATATTCAGAAGAATTTTTGCTGAAATATAGGAGAAAAGGTAAATGGACCTCTAGTCCAACTTGCTCTCCCACATCTGAGCAAGCTTCTTTCTATCCAGGAAGCTCTCAGTTACTTGCTGATGAATATGTCTCACCAGCTAAAAGCTCTGTTCGAACCCACAAAGTGTCCTAGCGAGAGTCTCAATAAAACTGTCAGATCCCTCTAAAAGACTCTGCTTTTGATGACTTGGTTTACTCCAGAAATCCTAGTTCAGCTCTAGTAATTACTTCAAATTTTAGCCATTTACCCAGATGGCGTCTCTGAGCACTGTCCTCTGGATACAGTCCTTTGGATCAAGAAATGCTGAGCAATAAAGAAGCCGATCCTTCAATATTTAAAGGAATAAAGGGGTGAAAAGGATCAGTGGGTACAAAAGGAAGCTGGATAATGAGATACCAATCTGTTTTCCTCAAGGGTTTTTAATCCTTCAAATCCAAATGACCTTAAAGAGCCTTCTGGAGAATGATCACATGGATGTGAACCATGCACACTAACTTCGGAGTTGGTTCTAGTCTTTTTTAATAGATTTTTCTGGGTATAAAAGAAAGTTGTGATAATTTAGGAAGCAAATAGGGATGTTTCACTGTGCTTCACCTTCCCTCAGTCCTGCAGCCAAATTGTATTTCACTGACTGTAGGGGAATTCATACCAGATCACTCAAGTGTTTCTGAGCCAGGTTTGTCCCAGGGGCTGCTGCAGATTCTCTGACCATGCTCTTAGAGATCCAGACAGGTCCTAGAGTAACAGCCTTCTCAGCCTTCTCCTGCCTGCCTTCTCCTTTAAAAAAACAAAAATAGTAGGGCAGTTTTAGAGCAGCTGCAAGACAGATAAATAACTCCAGACTGGGAAACTGCTACAAAATACGGAGGGTTTTGACCTTTTCTGGTACTTCAGATAAATTATGCGTACAAATCAGAAAGAAATCATTCCCATTTCAAGAAGAGGGAGGAAAGACATAATAAAAGAATAAAACCTTCTGACACTGCTCTCCTCAGGTAACGTTCCAACATCAACAATTTTTAAGGTGAATCAATCAGTGCCTCTCAATTCATTTCGTAATTATGATGAGCATTAACTTCATATCTTATCAAAAGGACCCATAAGACCCACTGACTTTATTGTTATTGCACCACTGGTAAGGCTATTGGGAAGTAGAGGGGGCTATCTTCCCTGGTGCTCAGAAGCCACACTTCGTTCATAATTGTGTGTCATGTGTCCTATAGTGAGGTGCTGAAGAGTTTCCTAAAATAGGGATCATTCCAGTTGCTTGGCAGTAATCACATTGACGAAGGGAGAAGGACTGGCTTCCTTGAGTCACTCCACTTATCTTCCAGTTCTGGTGCTGATTCAAAGGTGTTTTTCTCCCTTCCCATGGTGGTTTGCCCTTTTCTGGGACACGCTGTAGAAACTGTCATCACTCTGGTAAGAACACAGCTCCATAGCTTATCTTAGGCAGGAAACTTCAGAAGCATGGGAAATTGCTGGTGGGAAGTCAAATGAGTCATCTTCTGTTTGTGAAGAGGCTAGGCAACAAAAGCTTTGTCAAGAGCCTTTAAGCTGCAGTGACATGGTGTGATCCTTACATTCAATACTGAAGAACATTGCCAGACTGGAGAAGAACCTGGAAGCAGAAAAACTTCATCCTCCCTCTGATCCTCTATTTACTGCTATCTTCTCTAAAGAAGCTGTCCTCAGCCACTGTACACTCACCATACGCCTAGACATCAGCAGGGTTTATATTCTTATATGCCCATATTTGAACTCCTGGCAGTCAACCTTTCACCTTTATGCACATTTAGGGGGTACAAGCTGTGCCAAGCATCTGCCTTCCACAAGTCCCAGTTGTATTATAGACTTGCAGGACAATCATGAGCCATGCTCTTGCATTGAAAAGAGCCCTCTGACAGCAGTTTCACAATTCCCTGTATCTGCATGTGCCTACCCTTACCTATGCACAAAGAACAGTCTTGGTAATATAACTACATGTCTTTCTTGGCACCTCATGGCATACTTGCCTGTGGCCCACTGCTGCAGTGACAAGTGCTCCTGCAAAGCCCTCACAGGGGCACTTACAGCCCAGGAATTACTACGAGTTTGGCTTTTTCCT
The DNA here is from genome assembly GCF_964199755.1 of Larus michahellis. NCBI lineage: Eukaryota > Metazoa > Chordata > Aves > Charadriiformes > Laridae > Larus > Larus michahellis. The sequence goes on along the minus strand of NC_133899.1, from coordinate 52,897,052 downwards.
GAAAGCACAAATGTATTCCTCTTCCTTTTTGTCTGCTTTACAGCAATTTGTAAACTTCTGTAGTTTTGCGATCTCACATCTCATTGTTCTGAAAAATCAGGAAATTCAACAGATCACATTATGGAAAGAACTAATTATTTTAGCCTTTCCTTTTGTTTTAAAAGGGTTTTTCTAATGGTCAAAAGCCAATATTTTTTCCATCTGGGAGATGGAAAGAGTGTCTCTTTCATCAGCCAGGACAACTCAAAAAGAAGATAAATATTTTGCAATTCCTTGAAGGCCCATTTGAACGTATTGCTGTAAATATACATGGGGGATTGTTAGGAACTTAGTGACTTAACAACAGATAATCAAACAGAAGGACTTCACATGGTATTGATGTGGTCCTAACTGAATTCCCTGCCCATGCATAACCTTATCAGAATGCCAAAAACCCTGCCGTGTGCCAGCAGCATTACCTGCCTGCAGTACCGACACACAGAAAGGCACAAAAGCTCAGAAGAGGAAGGGAAGTTTAGGCTGTGCTGCTGATGGCCTGAATGATTTTTCTTTGCAGAAATTGCAGGCGTAAGTCCCCCAAAAGGATTGTCCATCCTCCTAGGCAGTTTCTTCAGAGAGCATGGTACTGATAGTACTTGATTTTGGGGACAGTCAACATAAGCAACGTGAAAGTAATAAGCTTCTTGTAGGCAAATTGCTAATCCCAGTTTGATGTACCTCTTCATTTTAACCCACAAACAATTTGCTTAAGTGGTTTATATATATAGGTACCAGGGGACCGTGTTGCAGTAGTCAGAGTGGCTGAGGCAACCCTAACTAGATTTTCACTGCTTAAATCAAGCTCCCTTCACCTTCCCACACTGATGTAGATTGTGAGGGTGAATGGCAACCGCAAAGAGGTCTTAAGTGGTGCATGTACCCGCTACCTTAAATTGAAGCTGGGCACATACACAGGGAGTGCATCTGATTTCTCTCTAGTGACTATCCACTAGGAAATTCTGCCCTGCTTTACATCAGAATTTCCTTCAAAACTGTAATGAAGATGGTGTGCAGCTCTTTCTAGGCAGAGACTTATGCTCTCTGGTAGTTCTTCACTTCTTAAATAACCCAGAGTTCCCCGATGAAGAAGAATTTCTCAGGAAATCCACAGGAGGAGATTCCTGATCATGCAGCACATTCACTGAAATCGCCCACTAAGAAAGCTGCCGTGAAGTGGCATTGGAGAAGATGAAGTCTGAACTGCTGCTGAAACTGCAGCCTTCTGTTTCCTTTCCACAGGAGCTGATTTGTGAGTAGACCCAGCCATGCCTCTTTGATCCAGTAGCTGCTCGTTAGAAGCCCACAGGGAACTGGAAAAGCAGGGAGAGATCTAAGTCTTGAGCAAGTATGAATACGCTTGGCAGTCTGCAGCAGGGAGTAAGGAAAATTCAAAGGTAAGTGCCAGTGCGAGAATAACAAAGCCCCTGGCAGCTTACAAGTGAATGTGGGCAGGAAGATCAGAAAACTCAGAAGAGATGCGTGGCATTGTGGCGAGAGGCTCAATGCCACAGCAGCACACAATTAGTCTGCAACAGCACTGCAAAGTGAGTTCTTTCAGAGGTAGATAGCAGGTCACAGGCATGCCCAGTGGTTGCCTAGAGCTTATCTGCCTGTGCTGGACTTGCTGCAGTCCATGGATTTTTCAAGATGCATGGCCAAGTGGCACAGTCGTGAATGTAGGTCTGGACATGCCCCTAACCATTAGCAGTCAGGCTGCATCAGCTACTTGGACCACAAATTTTATAACTCTTAAAGATAACAGTTACCAGTTACCGTGGTGGGACCTGAGTCATTAAACATGAATTTGACAGAAAAATCATTCATAAACAGATGTAGATGGAATATTTCTGGATGGATGTTCTATTTGCTGAGAAAACACTGGTAAAGGACAAGAAAACAAAACTTTGAAAGTAAAGTCCTGTGGCTTCAGCAGTCCTTCTGAGGATGGGGAACCTGGCTCTCAGGTCCTGGCAATGGGAAACGTGGACATTGTCTCACAGTGTGACGCTGAGAAAGCTGATCTGTGAGGGAGAGCCAGCCTTATACTTCCTTCCCATTCCCTCTGCAGAATCGTGACCTCAGACAGCAGGACACGTCGCTGCATCTGCCCTCACTCTGTGTGACCAGATGGTATCTTCCCAACCCATGGGCCAGCCACCAGGGCAACATCTGAATGGATACTAACCAGCAAGCCCACAGCCAGATGAGGAAATTCAGGCGGCCAAACACAGGTACCTAGCACATGGCCGTACAGCCAAATCTCAAGGCCTGACAGACAGATTTGTGTAAACACACATTAACTGATACATCACCACATGGCTATAAAGCTCTAGCTCTGGTTTTGCATGCTGATACAGAACAATACAAGCCATAAACCAGCTAATTAACCTTGGCAGATGAGAGAGCTTTCATCGAAAGATTTCAGAGCCTTTTTTGAAGGAAAGAAATAATCCAGCATACAAGGAGGGATACTTAGGCACAGAGCAGGGATGTGACTTGCCTGGCATTACCCAGGAGGCTCAGAACAACCATCTCCTGAACTCACCACATCTGCTTATGCCCATGATCAGAAAGACCTAAAGGGCCGCAGGAAGCAGAGCTGGTCATTCCGTCTTTCATGCTAAAAGTTAGCCTCCAACCTGACCCTTCTCTGTGGTGAAAAGGCATTGCAGTACTTATAGCATCACCTTTCAGCTGGGCTACAGCAACAGAGACCAAGAATTTATACTCACTGAAAATCCTTGGCTGCTTTTGGTGTGGCTGGAGTTAAATCCCAGTTCCAGTGAGCAATTTTATTCTGTTGAACAAAATTTTTACGCCTTTTCTTTTAATTCTTTGAATACTTTTTCCAGTTTCCTGTCTTTAACTGCCACATAACATGGCTATGCTTAAACAGAGGCTAGTCATTATTATTATTGCTGCTTCACGCATAAAGGAAAGGGCAGTATAAACACTAAGCAGACTCATCTCAGAATTGGTTTTAGGGCACAAAAATCAGTTGTTTTCTGCCCTCTGTGGTGACATATCTACACGGTCTTGAGAGCCACTCATCACGTAGTCAGCACGTTCTGCGTGCTATAAAGCTGCACCTTATAACCCTACACAGTAGGGCCTGGAGCTTCCTAATGTGGTGATTTTTGCGTTGTTTTGTTTTAATGGGAACTACAGCAAGGGAAAAAAACCAAACACTAAAGCTGTAAAGTTAAACAAGCATTCAGATGTTGGGAAATGAGAATAAAAAATTTAATTGCTTTCCATTCAAGCAGGTTCTGTCTCAAGAGATTTCAAGCCGTCTTTCCTCCAAGAGGTCAGAAGCATCCCAAGATAAGTTGTGCTACTTCTCACCCAGCTCCGTACACAGTGATTGCCATAGGGCAGACACAGAATCACAGACTGGCAGGGGTTGGAAGGGACCTCTGGAGATGATCTAGTCCAACCCCCCTGCCAGAGCAGGGTCACCTAGAGCAGGCTGCACAGGAACGCGTCCAGGCGGGTTTGGAATGTCTCCAGAGAAGGAGACTCCACCACCTCTCTGGGCAGCCTGTGCCAGTGCTCTGCCACCCTCAAAGTAAAGAAGTTCCTCCTCATGTTTAGGTGGAACTTCCGATGTTCAAGCTTGTGTCCATTACCTCTTGTCCTGTCGCTGGGCACCACTGAGAAGAGCCTGGCCCCATCCTCCTGACACCCACCCTTTAAGTATTTATAAGTGTTGATAAGATCCCCCCTCAGCCATCTTTTTTCCAGACTGAAGAGACCCAAATCCCTCAGCCTCTCTTCGTAAGAGAGGTGTTCGAGTCCCCTAATCATCTTGGTAGCTCTTTGCTGTACCCTCTCCAGCAGTTCCCTGTCCTGACGCATGTATTTCCCATGTCCCTGACACATGTATTTCCCGTGTTGCTGACTGAGGCGTGTTGAATGGCTAGGATGTTTGCTTAGTGTCTCAACACCAGCTATTTCTTTAAGAATTTCAACTCCTATTTTCCGTGTCTTGATGCTAGAGACCATCCAGGGCCTTCTGCTCCTGAATTTGAAGTGCACCTTCTCCGGTTTTGCATTTTTAATACTTTAGAGAGGGGCAATAAACACAGGCATACGTGAAGAGAAACAACAGGAAATCCTGCTTGACTATGAAAGGTTTATTTAAAGTGACCTAAATCCTGAGTAAATGCTGCTCCTGGGAGCTGAAGTGTCAGAACTAGCCATTTAGGCTTTTGTTTTATTATCTGGACAGGTTACGGGGCAGTGAAGGAGCACATAGAATCCACAAAAAAAGCTCTTGAAGGAAAATGCAACCCTAAATTCAATTCCCGTAAAGATCTTCAGTGAAGGTGTACTGAAAGCAAAATTTCAAATATGTTAGTAGGTTTTTATTGAGATCTATCTTATTTGACTTGTGTTTGTAAGGTTGGACAAGGAAAGGGCAGTGAGGGTTTCAGAGATATCTAGCAGCAGGATGAAGGAAAAACGGCTTTGAGCTTATGGCTTGGACATGAGACAGAAATTTTACATATCAAAGAATGTAATAAGCAATGACCTTATTTCATTGCTGCAGGTAAAGGGGGTTTTTTTAGCATTTGCTAATAATCACATAGCTTTCTCCTGGGTTTCCTTCATAATTTGCGAAGTTCCCATTTTCTGCTGTAGTAATTTGATTATTTGACTCCAAAACAGTAGTGTGGCTAACATTGATCTGATTACTGTACTGCTTGAAACTTCATTCTCTGTTTGTACCAATACAATTCCTTCCTGTTTATTTTTATTTGATAACATTTAGAGAAAGGAATCAGTCATTTTCTCTTTCTTTAATTAGCAAGGATGAAACCAGTAGAGAACTGGTTATCCTAAGAGCCTAAGCAGGTCCCTTGTAAATTAATTGCTGGTTCACAGATTCACTAGACATTTTTCTTACAAAATCATACAGTATTATTTCTACAGGATTTCACCTCACTCAAGATCCCCAATAGGCCTATTTGGGGAATGAATGGACCCTTCTGGCAAAAGAGGTTATTTGCGTAGGACTCTTACCACATATGATGAAGAAAGATGAGAGATGTGTAATGAAAGAGGATGAGGACTCCAGAAAGAGAAATGAAACTTTCACTGTTAAAGCAGTTGAAATCTATTGTGAAGGATGGGATTCTCTCCTCACGTTTCCCATAAAACACCTTTTGAAAACACAGAAACAGTTTTTATGGAAGGTCACTTCCATTTTGCGCTTTTCATATCTTTTTCTGGCACTGGGTCAAGATCCTGAATTCAGATTTCCACAAGTGCTGAATACTCACACCTTAATTGAAACACCCTTTAAACGTGTCATCTAGGGGATGAGGGGGAAGGCAGCTTCCCCCAGATAATCAAATCTTTGGGAACTGAAAATCAAACATCCCAAATTAGCAGATACTCGAGATAAAGTTGTGCTTCTCTGTGCTTCAATTCTCTCTGAGGAGAAATAACGCCTCTGTTATAACTCACAGTATTTTTGTGAACATGAAAATGAGTAAGCACCAAAGAAATACGTCTGTGAGAAAATCAATACTTTTTTAAAACGGGTTTTGGATGGTGCACACTAAATAAGGAAAAGGGACATCCACTTCTTAAATACTGCAAATGTTTGTTTGCATAACACCGATAAGCCATTTTTATTCCTTTGCAGACCATATAGGGTTATTTGTGCTTGTTGTTAAGATGATACGCATTTGCATGCTAGCCAGGTCTGTCCTTCCAATTACTGCCACAGGAAGCCTATTCAGTGAATCAAAATGCAGGCACTCCAAATTTCCCACACAGTTTAGACCAAATGTGTGGTAAACCTGCTGCATCCATACCTCCTGATCCCAGCCCTTTTGACAGCAAAGGGCTCCCATAAATATTAAGAGCAGAGACAGGAGATTTGGCTATGAGCTCTGGCCTGGCGGGCTGTGCTGACCCCCGTTCCATTTCTGTGAGCATTACGACAGATCTGAAGCAGCAAAAAATACAAATAAGAGATAGCTGTGCCCACCTCAGCCAGAGCAGCAGAGAAGTGATTACAGTTCTTGTGCATCAGGTGGTATGCGTTTCCTTTGTACTCCTTCCCCAGCTCTTCCATAATCTTATCCACGTCCTCTTCTGTGAAGTCTGTGGTGCCCAAGGCAATGGATTCTCTAGTTAAAAACAGAGAACAGAACAGGAAACATGGAAAGACACGGTGAAGAGAGTGATACATACCCAGGGAAAAGGAAATGGTCAGACATTGGCATGAAAGTGGTTGAGGCACCATCCCTGGAGGTATTTAAAAGACTGGTAGACATAGTGCTTGGAGATATCGTTTAGATGAGTGACGGTTTTTGTCAGATTTAGGTTGATGGTTGGACTAGATGATCTGAAAGGTCCCTTCCAACCTAGGCAATTCTATTCTATGATTCTAAGGACAGGCTTAAAACATGTGCATGCATACCTGGGGCTATCAGAGACTCTCACTAGCAAAATGGCACAGTAATATGCCCAGCTCATCCACAAAGCAGGTTACAGCACAGACAACAGCCCCAAGAGCTTCCTGCTCACCACCAGGGAAGTCTCAGCTCTGGGGGTCTGCTCCCACTCTGCCCATTATCCCACAATAGAAATTTCCAGTAGGACAGAGGAGATGGTTTTTTCATGATTGAGAGGGTTTCCATGGGGCGGGCCAGGAAGGAGAAGACTGAAAACTTTATGCAGAAACCTATTGCTTCTCGTTCTTCTGAAAGTCTCCAACAACCCTCAACACAAACTGTCAGTCTGGGAAGGCCAAGCCCCACCTGCCATGGGCAGTTCCTTGACCCGCAGCCCCACAGACTGAGCTCCTCGAACAACACATTCATGCAGCATCCTCTCAGACTCCTCTAGCAACTGGTCTGTCCCTTGTGACAAAGTAGCGATAAACACAGGAGATGCTTTCTGGTACTCTGTGTAGTATCCACAAATAGGTGATACTCATAAAAAGACTCAGGTTTGTTTTTCCCCCATGTGCTCTGGCTCTGTGTAACACACAGCTACTCCCATTCTTGCTGACGAGTGAAACTGGGAGCACAGAAAACAAAGAAAATGGGAAAAGAGAACCGCGTTCACTTGTGGGTATGCTTTTAAACCCAGCCAAACACAGTTCAGCACTGTTCCCTGTTTGGTGTACACACTCTTTTATCCACCTCCAAAATCCCTGCAGGGCTGCCTTTGAACCAGGATCATGTAAAGGAGGCAGTGAGGGCGCTTATAAAGAGAGGGAAAGGGGCACCCGGAGGAGAGGGCTTCCCTGCTCCCTCTACAACGATGGCTACCAGGGGCAGAGGGGAAGATGTAGAAAAGGGCCCTTACTTGAATTTAAAGGTCTCGCCAAGTTCTACCGCGCTGCCAGGTGTGATCTCGAAAATCCCACTGAAAGGGTAGGGATGCCCTCCATAGGCAAACTCTGACAAGAAAAGAAACAGACTGTGAGTAATTGAATGAACGCAATGGCAGGAAAAAGTCTATGGCAGCTGTCTGCGCGGTTCAGCATCAGCACCAGGGGCTGGGCTACTGCCAAAATCTGTTTCAGCCAGATACTGAAAGCCATTTTGTCTGTCCCGTTACCTATCAGCCTGAGGATGCCCTCACAGCCTCCCTCCATGCTAACACTACTGCTTTCCCACAGTGCCAGGAAAACTCCCCGAGTCTGTCTCTTTGCCTGTACAGGTGGCTTCCTCTCAGGGGAAAGTTCTGTGGTGGAGGCCTCTAGACAAACTATGAGACGCTGTCAGTGGTGGTGCTGAGCTGGAAGAAGCCTTTTCTGATTAGGGAGAAATCAAATCTTATTCCAGAGGGATTTACAGGCAACAAGTGGGAATTCTTTGCAGAAAGCCAAGCCGATTGCACTCCGCTGCCTCAGCATGCAGGTCAAGCCAGGAGGTCCCTCCGTGTCATACAGGCCATCTTGCACGGCCTGTGAAACGCAGCCCGTGGACCTCATGGTGTCATACAGGGCATCTCGCATAGCCTGTGAAAGCTCCTGTGCTCAAGATGGAACATGGCACCCCAGGGGTTTTGTCTGCTGCATGGCACTGGCTAAAAATACCATGAGTGAGATATCCCAAGTCATTGCCATTTAATGTTGAAGAGGGAAACGGAAAGCCTGTGATGCTAGTCTGTCCTTCACTGCCCTACAGCTGTTTTCCCAGATGCCTTGACTGCACCTTTTGCAACGGGTGCTCTAATCAGCTTCAGCCCCATCCAGACCACTTCAAAAGTCTCACACGACATTTTCTTTTCCTTGTAACTCTGCTGTTTCAAAAGAACAGTTGCCAAGATCTGGAAATCCAGATTCCAAGATTTCTAGACCATAGACATTCATAAATAATTACTGCAAAACAAATTTACCCCGACAGGGAATTAACACAAACATGCATAGGTAGGTCTCAAGACAACCACTGAGGCACCTCTCCTCTCCCTCCCCCTTTTCTCCCCTTCTTTCTCCCTCTCCTTCACTGCAGAACAGCTTTCCAACATTGCTTGGTCCCTCCTGTTTGCCATCCTGCTACACACCTGTACAAGCTATAGAAGCTGGAGTTACATACTGAAAGCAAGAACAGCTGCATGATTCATGACAGAACTGCACAAGTTCCTGTTAGACTCCACAATGGACTCTAAAAGAGAACTGGCTGAGTTTTTCACTCTCAAAAACGTTCCGTGCCAAAAGTTGTAAGTTTGGGGTTCTGCTCCATATCAGACTAGCCATACAGTTGTCCCCGTATTCTGCAGGTAGTGAAAAGGAAATACCTCATACCTCTGCCGTAGATCTCGATGCCAGAGTGGAAGACACCAATCCCCAAGGTGGAGGTGTATTCATTTATCCAGTACTACAGTAAGACAAAAGCCACATTTGGAAGCATTAGTGGAAAAGAAACACACGATCTTGGCCTAGGATATATCCCCCATCTCCTGTCCTCAGGCCAACTTCTCTTAAGGACAAGAGTGATTTTGAAATTACCCTGAGACAAACAAATTGAGACTCCTTATAGACCAACAGAAGTGGGCACTGTGTTTATACAGATGGCTGGGATTAACGCTCCAAAAGATGCTCATCTAATCCTTTCCACGTAAGGAATTTCCCTGTATTAAGATATAACTGGACCCGAACCTGCATAAACCCAGTTGCTATGGGATGTGTGATTATCTGTCTTCTCATTTAAATAGCTGACACTAAGCCAGTTTTACCAATCTACTCATCTTCTCTGATCTTCAAAATCTTGAGTTACAGAATCTCCATATGTTTTCCACACACCGTTTTACATCACCTCCCAACATCTACTTTTCATTAGGTTGTTTGTAGGCAATGAGATCTTAGATACAGAGATACATTCCTCCTGTAGGTCAAGAGGAGCACCGTTAAGTAATTATCTACGTGACATTCGTAACTGCTTTATAGAAAAAAAAAAAGAAGCTCTGAGCATGCTAGTCAACATTTTACTCAGAGACACCATATACTATGAAGCAGTGTTTTCAGAAGGGACAAGGGCTTGCTGCTCCAAAATTAGGTCCAAGGTGACCACAACTTCAGCCAAGTCAAATTTTCAAGAGGAGCTGTTAAGTGACTTCATCGCTCTGGAGTCCAGCACTTCCCTGGTACACTTGGAGCAGGGGAATACTGCAGTCTGGTGCACGCAAGTGACACTCCTCCAGCAAGCACTGCTCACTATTTCCACCATACCATGAAGGACAGTGCAGACACCCAACCAAGTCCCAGCTAAGCTAATTCTGGAGCAGGAAGCTGCACAGCCACGCCAGGGCAGTGCTGCATTGGAGATAATTAGCCCTGCTCAGCCCCAGTATTTATTAGGTTAGCTGCAGAGCTGTGCTGCTACAGAAATGACGTTTTCAGGCAGCGAGTGGAAACTGCCCATGCCTGGTATATTTACAGTTCACTTACGGCTACTGTGCAGTGAAGATGCATCTCTAGTAACTCAGAGAAACTGAATTCTTATTTGAATCAAGCAGCGCAAGAAAAGTGAGTGTTGTTCACTTTTCCCCATACAATGACATGACAGGTTGATACAGCTAAAATTCTCTTCTGGGTCTGATAGCTGCTTCTGGTGGAGCCAGAGTAAGCTGCACCTTCCCTTCCCTAGTGTCTGGTGTCACTGAGCTGCCACGATATGGGTGAGAACCCCTCTGCTGTCAGGTAACCAGAGGTCTGGCATACTCCATCTACTTCCCTCACACTGCTTGCTTATGTATTTTTGATGACTGCAGTAGCTCTGTAAATCACCTAGAAATGTTTTCTGTGAGACCAGTGCTACTGTGGAAAAACACAGTAGCTTTGATATGAAAAGTGCAGTCCCAAGCCTGACTTAATGCATGGCCTTAAACCATGCACCCCAAAATGCTTGTTTCTGGCAGTACAGCCGTTCCCTTTCCCTCCAGACAATGCTGTAATGCTTCTTGTTCTGTGTGAGTTTTGGTATCACAAACGATGTATTACTGCAGGAAGCCAGCAAACCACCTGACCCTAGCTGGACCCCTGGGCACTGCTCTCTTCAGACCTTGTACAACCTCCACTTACCTCTTCACCTGAATTACGCAAACTCTTGTTTTTAGGATACATCAGACCACTAGACTGGAGCTAGGTCAGGTAGTTCTCAACCTCTGCTCACACATTAGTGTGAACCCTCTGTTGAACACCATGCTTGGTCTTTAGGGACATGATGTGCCCTTGCCTTCTGCTGCCCTTCTCCACAGATCTCTGTTCCCTGTCCTCTGCAGCAGAAATATCCCTACTTTGACCAGGGAAGAAGATACAGAGATGGAGGCTGCATACAGGAGCCCATATGGCACCAGCCACCTCTGCTGAGGAGACCAAAGCCTGTCTCTCACAGACATATATAGCCCTCAGTTCAGTTCTTTGATCTCCCAAATCTCATGGGTTAACTCCTCAGGCTCTCAGACAGTCTCAGTAAGCTTCGGAGAAACAGTAGTTTCTACAGAGTCCCTCTGTAACAGCTCCCAGAGGATATGGTAAGTAGGTTGTCTTCTTCCCTCAGGCTGAGCTATTGTCTCACAGCAACAATACAAGCACAACATGCCCAGGTCACGCCAGTTGCTTTGCTTAGAGGAGTAACTAATAGGAAGAGAAGGGAGACATTTTAAATTAGAAATGCTCTTGCCAGTTATCAAAGTCAGGGTCTCTGCAGAGGCCGCTCTGCATCAGGCTTTGTACTTCAAACAAGAAACTTAAACTGAAAGCCACTTTCAGCTATAGCTTTTTCTTCTTCCATGTTAAAGTTTGGGTTGGATCCAAACAACAAATAAGCAAACAAGCAGGGAAAACTAAACCTCTCCTCGTTACCACGTTCGAATAATGCACAGAGACCCCTTCACCTCATATGTGTGCAGCAGTGTCAGAACACAAGTCCTCCCTGTCCCCCATCCGCCTGCACCCCTCTGGCTCCCAGCACAGAGCCACAGCCCCCAAAGCCCACCCTGCCCAACTGAGGGAGCCAAGAGCCAGGCTGCAGGACAGCTCTGGGAACACAACTGTTGAGGAGGCCCCACCAGAGATAAAGAAGAGATGAGCAAAAGTAATTCTCTGGCTGATACCAGGTGTTGTGACCATCACATGAACATGTCTGTATTTAAATGGTGTATTTTTCACTATGAATCCCTTTAATGATTATCGTGAACTGAACTGCAACAACCTCAGCCATACCTGAATTTGAACTGAACAAGCTGTACTGGTTTAGTACTTTCTTTTCTTTCAAATAACTTCAATAACACAAGGGTGTTATTGAAGTGGGATCTGATTTGCATCTTGGTTCGCTGCAAATAAAAATTTTCAGTATTATCTACTAGCAAGACCAAAATGCAAAGCAGCTCTGAATCATGGCTGCTACTGTCCTCATCTCACCCCTGTCTCCAGGGCGCCGCAGAATCTGCCTCCGGTGTGTGACTGAACACGCAGCGAACGCCTCACGGCACTTTGGCAGAGCCCACGGCTTGTCTCGAGAGGAAGCTATGCTAAAGTGAACATGTCAGTCATTTGCTGAGCTGGAAGAGAGAGTTCAAGCCAGATTTGAAACCAGGTTTGTACACACACGCACAAGCTGGCCGCATTTTCCAAGGGGTTTGCAATTCTGAGCATAAGAACAGCAGCAACAGTCAGCAAATACTCATCTCTGGAGTAAATTGGTTATTGCTTAGATTAAAAACAAAAATCTGCAGCCTGTTCCGAGTCAGATGAAAGAGACAGGGAATCGAATACAGCAGTGTCTTAAAGGGAGTTGTGATTCATGCCTGCATCGCATACTGCCTGCAAAGTCATGCCATAAACCCTACACAGAGGGACTTGGAGCATTCTGTCTCATTTCCATCTTTAACGGAGACAGAGAACAGCTCAGAAGTGAAGAGAGGAAGGGAGGAAAGCTAACCAGACTGCAGCTGCTTCGCAAAAGCAGCAGATAGCCCAGGACTCAAAATTCAAACCCAGAGAGGAACCTCCTCTTATTTAGAGTTTATAGTGTACCAGTTAAAAGCTTTTAATGCAGGTCCCTGATGAAGTAGAATTTGAAATTTTCCAGTTTTCATTCAAGCCTTCCCTGATTTCCTGGTTGGTTTCATTCAGAGACCAAAGTGTCTGGTGAGCTAGTTTAGATTCTGGGAGATACTCTGAGCCAGTTGTTGTATTACTCACTTCATCTTTCTTACAGAGGTAGAAGTGAAAGTCTCACCAGGACAGTGAACTATGTCCTAACTTTCCAGAAAGGAAACTAAAAAGCTTCATTATATTGATATGCCTCTGGCAGGTCTAGGATGGAGAAGCAGATGGATTGATACTAGCAGATTATATTGTCCTGGGACTTTGCAGAGCATGAGTTCCTAGGAACTCCTACCAGAAGCACGGGTTTCCAGACAGGAGAGGCCCATCCATGTAACCACTAACTTCTACCATCAATTAATACCATACTGTAACACTGAAGTTTCTGTCACTAACTTTCTCTTTTCCTCCCTACTTCTGACCATTATTTTCCATGGTGTGTCACCAAAATATTTCCTGCATCACTGTGCTGAGCAGCTTAACTAACCAGTTCCCTAGAGGCTGGAGACAAGACCACCCCCATGACTGTCTCAGATATTACTTTCTCTGAGCAGTCAACACACTACACAACATTCCGTTTATCGCCCCCATACAGACTGGATATTCCACTCCACCAGATCCATCCATTACTGAAGAGACACTAACCCATCCTTTCTTACGATCTGTGTGAACATATAGACAAGAAATCCACTGAGAGTTGCTAAACAAATCTGATTTCAGAAAATAGCTGCAAACTCTGAGTACTCGGTGTCGTAGATCCTTGCCGTACTCTTCTGCTCTTCACTCGGTATCCCACAAAGTCACCATCTGAGCCAGGATACCAGGCTAGATAGAGCTTTGGTCTAAGCTAGTCTGGTTGTTCTGATGTCCATGTATGACCACACACTACTTTGAACAAGACACCTTTACCAAGGATGGGTGCAGATTATAAATCAGTAACTAAATTAAGCATATCTCCTCTCAAAGCACCATTTGCATATAAACCAGTAGGATTATTTCCCCCCCCCACCCTCTTCCCGCCGTGGATCAACTGGCAAAGCTTTACTTCTAGAAGGAAGGAAAGAAACAGCAAAAGTGGGATGAGAGCTTTCAATGTCAGAAGATATTCTGACGTTGCTAGTGAGCAAGGAGCATTTAAGGGACTGAAGGAAATGACCAAATCACCTCACTCTCTGCGAATTTTCAGATCGTGGAGCACTCCTGACAACATAGATCCGCTAACAGACTCTCTGCCCTACCACCTGGACTTGATTTTAATCCTTTCCTCTTTGAGAGCCACGACACACAGTATATCACCAAGCTTTCCTTTATAGAGACGATGTCTTCTCTCTGTAGGACAGGGGAGCTGGCTCACCACAGAAGAGACCCTTGGCTCAACGAATCTAAATGGAGGACACCCAGGGCTCCAGCTGCTAACAAGTGCGCTCCATGAAAGGAGTTAGACTGGCAAGGTGTATTTCTTCACACCTCTTCCTTTATTAGATATACCGTGTAAAGTCTTTTCCCAGAGGCTTTGTCCTGGGATTAGCAGTGCTTGGCCCCTGTGGTCAGCTTACCTAGGCAGCCTTCATGAAAACACGCAGAGGAGTGTGTGTACTAATAGATGCACTGATCTATCACATCTCAAACACCAGGAAAATCCTCTGCAATGTTAAGGCTCAACACAACAACGGGGAACATCAGCATTATTTTCTGAGATGCATTGATCCAGATGTGAAATATGAGAGCACAAAAGACAAAACTAGAAGGGAAAGTTAGAGAACATCACTTCAGGAAAACGGAGAGTAAAATCCCAGCCCTATATGGTCAGTAACTTCAGAAGAGTTTCAGTTTCCCCCAATACATGTTTCTGAACTAGGATCCAGAGCCTTGGGCCCACAGTGGTGGAAGAAGAGAGTACAAAGCAGATCGCAAACTTCATTCCCTGAGTAATGCCTGCAGGGGTGAAGGAAGCATTACCTCAACTACAGGCATGCAGGACAGGGGGCTTCCCGCAGTTCTTTGCCAGGGTGCTTCAGTCATATTGCAGCAGCACTCGCTTATGTCCCACAGCCCTAGGCACACACACAGTTCTGCCAATGAGCCTCAGTCCTTCTGCTGTTCACCCCTTCTGGCCTGGAGCTCCAGTAATAAGAACTCACTATCATGTGGAATGACATCAAATTATACCGCGTGGCTGCTATTAGTAAGTTTTCTTTAGCAATTGGATGAGACCCAAGCTCATTTCAGTGTGACCTGTGTCTCTTAGACTCAGTTCTCCAGAGGTCCAAGGCTTGTGCATTAACCAAGCCTAAAATGCTATTTTTCTAATATACTGTGAATACAGATTAAGCAGGAAAGGATTTAAATGCATGTGGGCAGAACAGCAACTGAAAAAGAAGCTTAACAGAGTACTGAGGAGAGATGACACAGGCCTGTCTTTGGTACTTCATACCTGGCAAAAGCTATCTGGGTGGTGCTCATCCCAGCACACGCAGAACACAACTCTTCCTGGCTGGGGCATCGCCTCCTGTGCCAGCTCCTCTTTGCTGTTGGCAAAAGCTATCAAGCTGCAAGTCACCGACCAGGGTGTGAGAGCTCATCAGGCCACTCCAAATGCAATCAGACAAAAGCACCTGATTTAGACAGGTAGGCTAACTTTCACTTAAAATGCCAGGTAGCATTAAAGAAACAAAATACCACAGTAAACAGGTTTCTGTTTACAAACAGGCTCAACCTCCAACTTGCAAGCCTCAAGAAAAACAGTTCCCAGACTGTGGGCATTGGCGTGTTTGCAAACAACCCAACTGGCAGAGCTGATCAAAACTTGAGAAACTACAGGTTTTCTTCCAGGACAGCACACAAGTACGGAGGAATCTGCAGGTTCAATGCAGCCAGAGCTTGATGTAGCTCTGATGAAGCAGGGATGTAGGGCTATACAAGGACCCCAGTCAGGGGCCCCTCTTCAGATTTGGACTGGGACACTTCAACTTGGACCAGGACTGGAAAATAGACATCTGAGGAGCACAGTCACATTACAGAAAGAAGAAAAAGACAAGGCATCTCCTGGCATGCAACTGACTCTGCTCCACTGCATTTTGAATGAAAGGAACTTCTGCCCAGGACAGCCCTTCACCCTTCATGTTAATACACACTAATAGACAGGGAATTTCCTGGGCAATGACAGCCTGAAATTTACAGCTTATACTGCTAAACATATTCCCTGACGTGAACCCACAAATGCTAAGTGAAGAGACATAAGGCAAGATGCTCAACTGCACCCTTGAGTGGAACGACGGGCCAAGCTTTGTAGGACTGCAACAGCCAGCCCTGTCTCAGCAGCTCTTCTATTTCAGCCAGGTTCTGCTCTGCAAAGGATCTTTTCCTCTCAAGCTGGGCTAAATACATCCTTCAGCTGCCTCTTCACAAGGAATTTCTTGTGAGGTCGCTGTGACTTTTCAGACATTGTAATATGCTTCTGCATTGCCTGATGCATGAGCCAGCACTAAAGTCTTCGCAATCATGAAGCATAAAGAGCTTATTTCAGTGGCTTCTAAAATGCTATATGTGGATTAAAAACTGATGCTGCTGCTGAGGGAGAGTTGGAAATCTACTTATGCTTCAGTGTTGTGACGCAATGCGATTTTACTGGAAGAATAGCAGGACGGAAGAAAATATTAATCATGCTGCAGAAAGCAAACTATGCATTTCAGCAGTTAACTTTTGAGTGTATTCTGAATATTTTATTTAAAAATCATAAACAAGGTTTAGCTGTGAGAATGGGATACCTTCATCGTTTCCAGTGCCTCATCCCACAAAAGGGCAGGCACAGTCCTAGGTCAATATACTGGTATTACTTGAGGTCTCTTTCTCCATCACCGTTCCACCCTGTTGCACTATCAGCAGGTGTTGTCCTGAGAAGAGCTTCCTTCCTGCAGCCACATCAGGGAGGAAGTTTATCACTGTGTATCTTTTGCCTTGAGCCAAACGCTTGTGTGACCTGCTATTCAGAAGGCAATGCTCTGCATCAAATACAGTTGACTGTTTCTGGGGAGAGTGAACACTCATCCAACCTATGTTTCACGGCTTGAGTGGGAAACCTGCCTTACCAATGGAGAGACAGGGCAACTGGCTGGCTAAATTAAGCAATTATTTTCTGTCCCTGCAGAATGAATCCCAGTCTCTTCTCTTGGCAAGTTCACACAGATGCCAGCACAAGTTAATCCACCAGCCCAAGGGTTTGTCACACCAGTCATGACACTAATGGCCCAGCTTGAGTGTCTGTGTACATAGCACGGTATTTGCAGTAGACCTCTTGTGCCCTATGAAAAGCAATACGCCATTTTTCCAACCTCCACCTTCTTCCTTTAACCTCAGTCCTGACTGTGCCTGAAGGCGTCCGCGGAAGGGGCTGGGGTGGGACTGTGGCCATCAAACAGAAATCACTGAGGGGGAATTGCTGGAGATGGGAGCAGGGTGTGCCAGCGGCAACTGCCTGTCCCAGACAGTGGTCTCATAAACAGCCCTGCAGAAGGTCCATCCATGCTATTGCACACCACTTCACATGCTGCATCTCCTTAGTTTTGACAACCTTCATGTACAATCTTAATCTCAAGTATATGGAGCCAGAAAAAATAAGTGTCCATTTGTAGGATTACACTGAAGTGTACTTACGCAGGGAATGTGCCTGAGAAACTTGGATGTGTTATAGACTTAGCAAAGTGCCAATGCCTTTCCCTTAGATACATTTCCAATGACAAATTAAGAGGTATTCAAAAAGAACAGCAGCAAAATGATCAGGGAAATGGCGAGACTGACTTATAAGAGAATTAATTCAGAAGAGTTAATAGCTTGGCAAAGCAAAGACTACAGATGACAAATTTGCAAACATTTGAAGGGCTGACATGAATTATGGGAGAAGACTTCTTAAGAACAATACGAAAGGATTCAAGTGGGAGTAACATACTCAGCTTGAAAAGAAGAGAGACTTTGGATAAGTATGTAGAAGTTTCCCGGCAGTAAGAAAGCATAAGAAAACATTTGTATGACTGAAAGCCAGATATCAAGAAAGCCTTAGTGTGCCTGTGCAGGACAGAGCATTGAATGGTCTGAAATGTTTTCCTCTGCTAATGTCTAGGAGGCTGTTAACATCCTCGGTTGAGCATATTTCAGACCCTGCGCACCTATGTGCCTTGTGAGCCACAAACCTGTCTTTAAAGCGTTTCAGGGAGTAGGGTTCCTGTCAAAGGAACATTAACACCTCCTTCTCCATGATGGTAAGGATCCTTGCTGGCTTCTGTAGATCACTACCAGTTGTTCTCTCCAAAGAGGAGATTAGCCCTCTCCTGATGTCCAGCATTACAGAGGGAAAACAGACATTTTGTGCATCCTTTGGAAGTGCACTCCAGTCTACATACCAATCTTGCCTAGGCCAAAGCATCTGCCTTTCATCAGAGAATCAGGCTGCAGTAACATGCACCCCAAGCCCTCCACAGAAGGTGTGATTGCCTAACAGCTGTAGCATGTCCCTGAAGTGTGAAAAAGCACAGTCCGTCTCTCTGCTCTGGCAGATAGGTAGTAGGGTTTTGAACTTCAGCCTGTCATATCGAAGATGAACACGCTAATCACTAACTATAACTTCTCCATCAAAGTGATGCATGCACATGTAAACAGCTCCAGCAGGGGAGATTGAGGGAGATCCATGCCATCAAATAAACTGGCAGTTAAGACTTTTCTACCAAGGGCTCATCTAGATCCCTGCTCACGTTCCTCAATTTCTCTCCCATCGTAGCAAAATACTAATATGATACTGATTCTTCTGCACTGGCTTGCTCTCTCTTAAGGTGCTTCTGCCTGGCCAAACACAAATACCTGCTTTTTTGCCAGCTCAGGCACATCAATAATCCATGCCTGACCACCAAGGGAAGATTTCGTGGGATCTCTTCCCAGGTTTGTAATGAGAACATTCTAATGTCTTTCAAACTTCAGCATCGTTTGAAACACAGTAGTTTGAAACACCCTCCACTATGCTGTCTCCATTCGTGAGTAACTCGAGAACAAAGTATTGCTCTGCAGGATCTAATTCAGAGGTAGAGCCATCAGAGCCTTTGGGGGAGAAAATTAATACTTACAACAAAAAGAAGTCTGTCTGCTCATCCTGTTAACAAGGAGCAGAGCTCCATGGCTTGGTCGACTGCAGCGTCTGCTCTTGTTCCTGGATGGTGTTTCTTTCTGTTATTCTCTGACAGTTACTCAGACCTGCCAGGTGATGCAGACAAACATACTCAATCCTCATTTCATATCATAAAGCTTGCTTACCTGCCAAGATCAGTCTGCCTTTCCTCCAAACCATATCTAGTCAGTGGTAGGGGAAGGGAGAATCATCTCCAAAGTGCCAGGCTATCCTGAAGGTATGGCATGCAGTAGACTAACAATAAAGTCCGTCTTGTCAGAGATATGATCTTGAAAATTTTGATCAGCTGCATGCAGGTCACTTTCAACTTTATTCTGGCAAGAACATTCCCTTAAGTGCTGCCATCTGAAGGCATACTGTGCCGTGGTTAGAACAGGAGTGGGGAGAAAAGCTCTGAGAGATGACTACCAAGCGTAAGGAACCAGGAATCGAGCTTGACTCAGAGCTAGAAATTTCTGTAAAGATGAAAGAATTAAAAACCAAAAAGAAACAAAGCAACGTGTGTGTGTGTGTGAGAAGAGAGAGAGTGTGCACGTTCATCATCACCTGGCTTTTTGCCTGTGCCTGGAGAAGTAAACCTCTCTGATGTAATACTAGAGGGGAAAGTCACTCAGGAATTGCTATTCTGGAAACCATGAGGCTGAAGATTGTTCCTATGGCAAAGAAGGCAACTACTGAGGTATACACTTTCTATAAATTTAAAGATATACTCAAAGGTTTGTTTTGGGGTTTTTTTAAGGTCCTCGGATCAGATGATTCAACAAGACTTTGCTTCTCTACTTTGCAGTTCTTCCTAGGATTTCAAAATACTTTACAAGCATTATATTGGTAAGCCTCACCGCATTTGTGTGAAGCAGGGAGACATTCTTTGTTTTAGGGGTAGGGGAAGAAAATACCAGCGTACAGGCTGTGCTATGACTATGAAGACACAGCGACTTGGGAGCAGAGATAAGCTCAACATCCTGGATCAAAGTTTAACAATCCAACAACACTTCCATACTGCCTACCAAAAAGAAGTGATCTACAGGACTGTCAAGAGGTTTGTTGAAGTGGAAAGGAGTGAGGCTGATCCACCACAACTCCTCTTCTGAAAAGGGATATCACAGGGGCTTCCTTTGTCAAAGACGCTATAACCTACTGAAAAACTGGCACCCTACTTGGCAAACAGAATTAGAGAAGAAGAATATGGAAAAGGCTTTTTGAAAGTTTCAGCTGTGATTTTTCAGTTTGAACTGTCTCCTGATGAGTTCTAGCCTTAAGAGTCAAACCTCTTATTGACAACGCTGTACTTATATTTGCATCGCAACCCAGTTCTTCAATGCTTTCACCAAGGCCAACAGCCTCCTAGATACACAACGCAGGGACATTTATTCTCTTTATACCAAGAAAGTATAAGAAACTAGTTGAAACAACTTCTGACGTCTGCCAAGTTCCTACATGAAGACTGAGGTAACAACAAAGTCATTGTAATTACAGCCGTCACAAAGGGATAAGAAGTCCCTTTGTGATGTCACAGAAGGACCAAGAACATCCCAAGCAATGGAATAAATAGTCCTTTTGTTCCATCCCGTTAATGCAGAGCACAATAACATATTGTTTTCAACCAGTTGTGCAGAGACCCAGGGGAGACAGCAGACTACTTCAAAGGAATCTGCAGGCTGGCAGGCTTACATTTGTTAGACAAAAGCTGACATCTTCAGTAGAAAAAAAAAAAAATTAAAAATGAAAGGCACAGAGGCTTTAAAGGAAAGAAAATTATTGCACAAAAGAAGGCAGGGAAAAAAATCTTGGGTTCAAACAGGAGGTGGAAGCATGTTCAAACATCCATAGACAAACTACCGATGGAGGACAATCTCACAGCTAGGACATCAAACAAGGACTTGTGAAGCTCATAGTCCCTGCTCTGCTATAGACATACAACACATTTACTTCGGACCAGGCCAAAACTAAAATTTCCCCAGGATGGTACTACATTCTAAAT
This sequence comes from Larus michahellis, assembly GCF_964199755.1. Lineage (NCBI taxonomy): Eukaryota > Metazoa > Chordata > Aves > Charadriiformes > Laridae > Larus > Larus michahellis. The sequence continues at coordinate 52,876,283 of NC_133899.1, read as the reverse complement.
TCAAAACTGTGATCCTGCAAATTCTTCAAATTCACATTTACCCAGAAGTGTTCAAAACCATCAGTATCAGCAATCTGAATGCAAGACCTTCACCCTCCACTACAGCTAGAACAGGTGGGCTCCATGGTCAGATAATGAGAATTCCCAATAGAGACAGAGATCCCAGCTCTACTTTCCAGCACTGACCATTTGCTGCTGGAAGTCCATGGACATAGGCCTTACCCTGGGGTTCCTAATGGTAGCAATAGCACCCCATAGACAGGAGTTAAACCTACGCACAAGCGAATCTGGATCCCTACAGGAAATAAAAAAGAAAGTAACAGTCCACAGATCTTCTGCCCATGCAAGTGCTATATAAGGCCAAAATCCAGTCCAACACTTAGATGTCATATAGGCATGTAAATTCTTGCTTGCTGTCTCATTCTCACTCACTTGCCAAGCCCAGTTGCGTCCGTCCTGTGAGCCAACAGCAGCACCATCGGAAGAGATCGGGGTAGGGTCTGCTTGCACCTGAGGAATCTCTACTCTTGTGCTGACTTTGGTGGCACCTGTTCAAAACACCTCACAGTGCCCATGATAGAAATTGGCCATGTGCCATTGACATTAGTTTGCTACTGCAAAAACAAAGAAATAAATGTTTGTCTCTAAGCTTGTGAGAAGGGGAATCTTTTCTCCAGCATGGATGGGGGAAACCCTTTCACAATGTGAGCTGAGATTTTTTTTTCCTGGAGAGTTTCCAGGGGCCATGCCTGACTGGCAGTGTGCCTAACCAGCTTAGCTTCGAAGAATACTGGGAAATACAGATTCCCTCAGCTAGAGACTTGTTCTTTTTTCCCTACAGTGCTTTTCCCTGTCTTGGATAAAACTCTTCAAATACAGTGCCAATTTCACACAGGGTTTCATCTCTCTACATTATCTTTTCCTACAAGAAAAAGGACATGAATGCATTTTTGCCATAATCATACACTCTCTCTGCTGTTCCAGCACAATTACTGAAGAATCGCATTGCAGTGATGTCTCCATATTAGAATTTAAGGGATAAAACAGAAAGCCAGGGACTTGCATACAGCAATGATAAAATACTGTTGTGCCATAGAGATTCAAATATACTTTCTCCCCAAAACCCAGTTTCTGCTGGTCTGAAGAAGATAATAAGAGTCATGCAAGGATCATTTCCTTGAGAAGGGAACTGTCTAAAGAAGGGGTAGCTGTATAACCTAGTCCAATGCCAAATTGGGTTGTTGGAATAATTATCTTCTACAAAGCAAAAAACTGATACAAAAATAGCAATTAGGGAAGTTCAGATAGAAACTCGTTTATAACCCATGACCCAAGGGCTTCTATACTGAGTGATTTTAGCACTGTTTAAAATGACCAAAGATACTAACCACTAATAGTTTTGGAAACGAGTAATCATTTCCGATTGTCAGCATTTAGCTATTGGATGCCGACAAACTGCTTTAAGGTTACTTCCCCCCCCCCCATGAAAACGCAACAGAATGATTAATATATGCAGCATGCCACGATGGCTGGGAAAAAATTAAAAAGCTGTAGGAGTATCATAATGACTCTGATGTAATGTTCTCTTCTCTGGTTTGTCTGGGGGCTTCAGGGGATTTTTTTTTATTAATTTTTCCCTTCCCTAAGGATTCCCACTGTCTTTATTTAATGAGCAGCATTGGACACGCAGCTCTGAAACACCATTTAATAGCCATCCCTTGCTGAAAGACAGAGATGACAGTTAGCAGCAGTGTCTGGCAACAAATCATCAGCACTTAGTACCATTACGATACCATTTTGGGTGAAAACCATTTCAGATTAAAATGTGGGCGTTTGTCCCTTCAAAGGGACAGCCTCTGTGCTTGCTTCTCCCAAGGGTCACACACACCCCTGCACAGGGAGAGGCACAAACATGCCAGCGCAGCTTCTCTGGAAAACACAAGATCTCTCCTTTCCTATTTCTCCTTGCCCCCGCCCTCCAAACAGCACAGCATGTATGAGGCCAGCATTGGAATATCATCCAGGCTGCCCTAAATATTTCCCTTCCTCTGGGCACAGTAATCATTTTACACCTGTGCTAAAGCAAAACTTCCGTGCTGGCCCACTGGGTGTTGCATACATCTAGAAACAGACCTGAAATGACCCCAGTGATTCTACCAACCGCTTTTTCTCCATGGACATGCATCTCAGTATCTCCACATCTGAAACGCACCCAGTGAGATCAGGGCTTGAAGGGGAAGAGGAAAGATAAGGAAATACTAGTAAGATCAAGGAGGAAAATTTGCCTTATGTAGCAGGTTGCACTGGGAACATTCCTTCCCCTTCCTCCCCCCCATTTGTATTTATTTCTATAAAAATCCATTAGATTCTGCAATTGCATATTGGCTCCTGTTTATTTTAGTGAAAAGAGAAATGGTTGTACATTTGTACCACGGCATGGAAATGGTATTGTCTGCCAGATGCCTCAGAGATCTGCCAAAAAATTATCCTGCATGCAGAGTAGACATCTAATCCGAACTGTGGCCAGGCTAATGTAGGAGAAAGAGGTAAGCACTGTAAATGCTTCATCTAGCTCACAACATCCTCTAATATCAAAGACATCTGCTCTCAGATTAAACTATCCCCCTGGTCTGGCCCTGTTAAGAGCCTTCTAGATACCCAGATACCTATTGTAAGAAAACAAGGCCTTATTCAGCCCTAGCTGACAATGGCTCACCACCTTTCTCAAGAGCGGGTTGTAACTCATTTCTAGGAGTGATGCAGCACACTCCAAGCACATCCCCATTTTGATTAGTACCAAAAATAAGAGCCCGTGATCCTAATAACAGGACACTACACACATAAGTCATATTCCATATTCACCCAAAAATCTCACCCACCAGTGACCTAAAAAAATCACCACAGTCTTTCCAGAGTGATCCATAGGGCAGGAGAACAAGAGCAGAACTCCATACAATCAGGCTCAGCTTATATATGGACACAACTCCCCCAAGAGATGTACAAGAGATGTGGATCTCAGTTCTCCTGAGTTGCTTTCCTTTAAGTTGACTCTTGCAAGTTAGGGAATACAAATGGTCATAACATATAAATTAAGCTAATTATCCTGCAGACCAAGAGAAAAGAAAGATTTCTATTCCTATAACAGGGGAGTATCTGGACACTCCAGCAATGAAAGTCATGCGAGTGATGAATGGATAGGTCTGAGGCCATTCAGTTCCCACTCCATATATCTGCCTTCTCCCAAGTTAGATGGATGCATGCAAGAGGTAAACAGATTCATCAAACAAATAAGATCAGCAGCCCAGCCTGATATATTTCATGTTACGTGAAACTTCCATTTGCTCTATGAAGTATGAGTTCAGTACCATTTATGTAATTTATTTTACTGCACTTCACTTTAACACCTCAAAAATCTTGCTCAGCCTCTCTTACTGAAAGAGACCAAAATGAGAAAAAAAAATAGTCAGTATAAAACTTCACAGAGGAAACAAAGTCAACCGGACATTATGGCCAAAGGAATGCTTGCATCAGTGGGAGATCTCATCCTGGAAAGGGTTAGGGTCACCAGATGGAATTAATAAACCTGTTGCTGTTTGCACACATCCTATCAAATCTACATGAAAAGTACCTCATAAACTCTTTGGAGCCAGAACTGTCTCTCTTGTTCTCTTTTATAAAGTGTCTTCCTGAAATATAGTGGAATCCCAGTTCATGGCTGGTGCTCATAGTTGGTATCACAAATAATTCATTAACAGCAGGACAAGGCAGACACTAGCATGCTGTAAGCAGGAGAGCGTTATCTCATTTCACAGGAGAACACGGGTAAAACTTGCACAAGCAAATAGGATATACATGCTCATGCATCACATGTGCAAACATAAATACACTCTGTATGTATAAAATGAAGAGAACAGCAGCATTTAACACTCTGGCTTACATGAAGTGTCCTGCTAGCGATAAACAAACACGCCCAAGAGTCCATACAAAGCCAACCATGGATAGACTGAAAATCAGCCTCCTTTCACACACACCATTTTAGTAATCAAGCCTAGAAGCAGGGCCAGTATTGCACCAAAGGTGCAGCACTGTAGATTTGTCCTTGGCCAGTCTCCTTATGGGAACAATTTTCTCCTAACCATCCTCCTCCAGAACATGGTCGCTTGCACCGGAGTGCTGACGAATCCCTAGAAATGCCTATGCTTTCTGTGGCAGTAGTCAGCCTGCTCAGAGGACAGCCTCCTTCAGCAAGTTCATTACAGAAGATGCAAATGTTTAAACTCTCTCCCAGCTTACCTTATCCTCCAAAGAGCATTTGTACATTGTGAACCATGAGAAGAAATACACAGCTTGGTTTGCTACCCTTCAGCAGCACCAATTTCCAGGTAACCAAGCGTGAAAACAGTGCTGGTTTATACTAGCTCCCAATGCATCTTCTTCCTCTCTCTTTGTAAAAAACCACTACACACTGTGACACGAGCTTCATTTCTATTTTGTGTAATCTTGTAGCCATGGTTGCTACCTCACTTGAATGCTAATACTATTGGGGTTTAGGCATCTGTGCTCACAAATACCTTCTTTGCTTTCCCTTCCAACTCCATCCAAGCAAGGCACAGTCTCTTCTTCATCTGCCTGATGAGATGGCAACACACGACGGATGTGAGCAAGACCAGCCTGATGCTGAGTCGCTGCGTTGGTGCCAGTTCTAAAGAAAAACACTCCCTTCGAGAGAAAGAATACCGACTAGGTTCAGCAGAGAGACGGGACAGAGAATAACACGTTTCACATCACAAGTGAGCCTTTGGAAGATGGTTGAAGTAAACAGGAATCAGTCTTGAGTTTTAAAGCCTTAAAAGCACCCAAGCTTCAGGAAGCACCTAGACACTCCTTTTCTTCAGAGTGTGGAACCACTTGGCATTGCAGCACTCAAAGCTTAGTTCAAGCACATTCACATACCTTGGGGAAAACCCCCAAGGTATCTCGCAGAGAGCACTGCAGACTGAGAGCTCTCTTACTGGTCGTTTCTCATCCAAGTTGTCTCAGGACCCTGTGCTTTCAAAAGCAGATGTCACTAGACATTGTCACTAGATAGACCTAAAAAGATAAGGATAGCCTCTCCAGTAACATTTAGTTATTTCTTCAATCTTTCCTCCAATATGTCAGGAAAGTCAAGTCTGTGGGGCCAAGTGATAGCAAAGCTGTAAAAGGAGAGCTCAGACCTGACATGGCTGTTGCAGAGAAAATAGATTAAATTTTTGCATCAGAGCTTTCATGTTTCCACCAGAAGAAAACTGGTGAGGTTCCCATGCCTGATTGTCCCACTTTTATTTTTGTAGAAGGAGTAGGAAGAGTGAGGAAATCAGAAGAAGCTCTGTTTAAAGTTGACATGGATGAGTGTATGATACAGGCAGACAGAATTGGCCCTGGAGGATCCCAGGGGCAGGACAAGACTTACCCAAGAGTAACAGAGGAACCACAGGGCCAGAACAGCTGAATTACTACTGGTCATAGGCAGACTCTCATGTGAAGTGTCTCTGTGAACGGAGCAACAGAAGGTAGCAACTGTAATGCTAATCTTCAGAACAGAGGTCCAACATGAGAGACAGGAAATTACCAGTTTGCAAGGCTGGCATCTAGACTGTGTTAATTAGTAGAAGTGATAACAAAAAGATAGCATTAACAGACAATAAATGTGATCTTTTGGGTAAGGGTCAATGTGACTTCTGCGAGGGGAGGTCCTGTGACACCCATCTCTTGGTATTTGGAGAAATCAGTGATCTCATTGGCATAGTTAACTTATTTCAAAAATTTCGATTACATTCTTCAGAAAAGGTCTTTAAGGATGTAACTAGTCATGAGACAAAGAGATATGGTGGGGTTCTGCAGGTGCCATGAAAAAAGTAGGTAGGAATTGACTTTTCAGTCAGATATTAAACCTACCAAAAGGAAGCTATAAAAAAAAATAAAAATAAATAAAAAAAGACTTGGCTTTTCACCACTAGCTGGTAGACCTGCGAACTCCCTGGCAAGGGATATTGACACAAAAGGTTACATTTGTTCAAGAGAACTCAATGGCAATAAGAGTCATCAAGGATTAGTAAAGAGACAGAGGTCAAGCTCAGGGAAGCCCCAGAGCTGAAAATGTTTGGAAGCTGTGAAAGTTGTAGATTATATTCTCGTGCCGTTGTCTCCAGTAGTGGCCACAAGTAGGCACTGAGGGAAGTCCAATAATATTGGACTAGATGGACCCTTGGTCTGAGACAGTTTTGCCATTCTTGTGTTCGTGTGTTCTTCTGTGTGAAGAATGAAGACATAGAAAGGAAGGCTTGTAAATGAGTTCTCCCATCATAACATAGTGATTTAAAAAAAAAAAAAGTAACAGAGGTTTTATTTCCCAGAAGAGAGGGAAAGATAAAAGAGGACCTGTTTCAAACACACGCCTGAAAGACTCTGGGCAAGCCTTATGAACCACTGGAAGAGAATCTGCCTCATGCTTTGATAGTCAGGATACAGTTTAAGCAAAGGTTTTGAGATTATATTGTAATTGCCCAATTAGCTCTTGCATGCAAAAGGGATTCTCTTGCATTTATCCATATCCAGCAGGGCAGAAATCCAAAGCTTTCTGCCCGCTGTGGATTTGCTCTTCCAATTCATTAGGATTAATTTCTTCACCACCCACACAATTCTCTGAATCTCTTCCTCCCCTCCCTGCCCCATTGCCACCTGTCAAAGTTATAAAGATGATTGGTGCTTCTTAAAAGCAGCACAGAGCATCTTTATCCATCTATTTACTGACAGATGCTTCCCCCCCCTCCTTTGCTAGACTAGTTCTTTCCAAAAGCCTGCAGTCTGTCAAGCTGTCCCCAGAGCACATATGTGCATGCAATGTTTAACCACATCACCTCCTTGTAACCCCAGCGTGTATTGTAACTGTGTTCTTATCCCCCTAAAATCTAGGTAGCATTTTATTTTGACAAGTCCCAACATAAGATGATCTTCAAATCTGTTGGCCATCAAACTAAGTGATAACTTGCGTAAACTGGCCAGCGTAAAGACTTCAGACTGGTCCAGAACAATCATTTTTATTTCTAAAGCAGAGGATAAGTTTTGGTAGATTAACAACATGCATGCAAACCTGTTGGCAAGTCATTGGGCAGAACTAGGACTGATTGTTTCTCCTTATCTCTTCCTATCTCAGTCCAAGTCTCGTACAGAGTCATGGGAAACAAGGGGGACATTAATCTTTCATGCTGTGGCTCGTCTACCCCTGTTTACTAAGTGACATCTTTTCAAAAAGCCCCTTGAATTATATTACCAGAGCTGCTCTGTAAATTAATTGGTTTGGGAAGAACCATCTCTGATCCTGTTAGCATCACAGTACAACATGAAATCCTAGGAGTTTTCTTTCAAATGGATAATCATGATAGCAACAGAAAGCCTGCACTTTCATTTTAAAAAGACTGGGCGCTGGAAGAGTGCTTCTGACCCACAGTTCCCTCCAGTGCTGGAAGCTATCCGAAATCCAGCAAAGGAGAGCACAGGTAAACCAGGAAGCCTCAATAAAATGCTTTGCTTTGAAACATCTATCGCAGTCCCTAAAAAGAAATCAGAACGTTTGCAGCAGCCACAGCTGGAGAAGAGGAAGAACAGTCTCACAAACACAACTCCACAGCAAAACCCAAGAGATGGCACAGCAACAGGGCACCTAATCATAGAATCAGAGAATGTCTCAAATTGGAAGGGACTCATAAGGATCATCAACTGCAAGTCCCTGCTCCTCACAGGACTACCTAAAACTAAACCATAATGACTAAGAGTGTCATCCAGATGCTCCTTGAACTCTGGTAAGCTTGGTGCCATGACCACTTCCCTGGGCAGCCTGTTTCAGTGACTGACCACCCTCTCAGTGAAGAACTTTTTCCTCACATCCAATCTGAACTTCCCCTGACACAGCTTCATTCCATTTCCCTGCGTCCTAGAATCAGACAAGTCAGCCTCTCTGCATGCCAGGGCAGAGTAGGAATAACAGCCTTTTCCTTCTCCAGAGAAATACCAGGAAGTACACTAGAGAAGACTGAGAAAGGATCATGCACTGGAGTGGAGAAGGCTAAGCAGATCACTTGAGTACCCTCCTGTTCCAGCACCTGCAATGGCAGCACAACATACTCACATTTGCTTTAAACTGGCAAGTACCATCAGCAGGCTCTGGAGCTCAGAACTGCTCAGCGGGAGCTAATGTCACCTGGGCAAGAAGCATGGCACACAGCCCCCTCGTGCTGCGCTGTTTTCTTACCCACTGTTTCTGCATCCTCAATCCCTTCAACAATATCCACCACGCTGCAACACGCGTGCCTGCAATTTGCACACCATCATCGCGAGTTACTTAGGCTTTCCTGACAGAATTAAATGAATAGCAAATTGAGCACCGTCTTTCCCTCCCCCTTACTTCGCTCTCCCCTTGCTTTTGTACGTGCTGAAGTAGAAAGCTTCCTCTGAATCAGATTTCAGCTGTCAGAAAGCCAGCGGTTTCCTCCTAGGAAGTCTGGGTGCTAACGACAGAAATAGCAGCTGCCTCTAAACACTTCATCTGCTCTATGCGGTCAAAGGGCAGTAAAAGCCAAGGCTAGGAGCAGGTGTGTGTGTGGGCTGACTGATTGCAGAACCTCCCCCCACCCGGCTCCCCAGGCAGGCTCTGGTGGGGAAGGGAGGGGGACCATCCATGACTGACAGGAAGGCCAGGGACAGCCGCCCAGGCAGCAGGGGTGAGGCTGCAACAGGGCAAGCGCTCAGCCGGGCGCAGGACAGGCGGGGGCTGCCCCTCAGCCCACTGCCCAGAAACCCTGCTTCTGCCTCCCGTTCCCACAGGATTCACATCAAGCCGGGCAGTTACACCTCAGATGCCAGAAAGCGGTTAGTTTTAACCTCCCAAGCATCCCGCAAGCATCTCCTCCCACCCCAACAAGAGCACGCTTTCTCTTCTTACAGGTAGGACAACCCAAGGCAAAGAGATTGAAGTGGCTTGCTAGAACTGCAGATGAATTGGGATCTAGGACTAAGGCTTTGGTATTTCTTTTTCCCAAAATCCAGTGCTTTACTCGAAATAAAGGTTTGCTTGTTCTCGGCTAGGGTCCAAGGACATGCTTTGTTGGCAGCATTACACAATCTATTTAGAGATTTTTGATTCCCACATGTTCAAAGCACTTGTACTTTTCACTAAACACCGTGGTGTCATTGAACACGATGTTATGTTTGAACTGAAAGGAGGAAAAAAACATCTCCATCTATCATTACACGCAAATAAGAGTCAGGCTTCTACAATCATGCTATCTTAGTAGAGAATGAAATATGAGTAAGCTTGACCCTTGCTGTACTAATTAGTGATGATCTATCATCAATTTACTGAGACAAAAAAGCACTCTGTCAGATCCAGCATCACTTCTTTCACTCTGCATGAAGGCATCCTGGGATAGAAGGAAGGGTGGAAGAGAACACAGAAGTACCTGAGCACCTAATCATGTCACAGGGACACTAAAGAGCACAGTTTAAGTCATATGTATGGTCTTGTTTTAATGAGTTCACTTACCTGCATCACCCAAGACTTACCACCATTGGCTTTTAAATGGTGGCAGGAAAGTATAATGTTCCCTCCACTTGTCAGCTTCAGCAACTTATCAGAAACATGTTCTTACTGGAGAGAGCCTTTGGAATACTCCAGAAAACTTTTGCAAAGTGCACAGAGGCTGGCAGTGTTTAGTGAGAGCTACCACTGCGACAAGTGCCAGCTGCAGGCTTTGCAAGATAGTTTAATGAAGGGATCTTCTGCCACATTGCTAAGAGATGCTTCAGGACCTTTCTTTTTATTGGGGTGGTCCTGAGAGTATGGCATTACTTAAAACGTATCTTATGCGGACAGGCAGAAAAAAACAAATTTATTCCTTGTAAAAACTGCCCTAGAAATGTGTGGAAAGTAGCCAGTATTTTAGTTGGTTTTCAGATCTGCTTCAATGTATGTTATCAAAACTCAACCAGAAATAAAGTGCCGGTGCCATTCCACTGCCACTAGAATACTGCCAGATAGAAGGAGCTGGGGGTCAGGTTCTCATGTCTGAATACTCCCAACAGTAAAAAGTGCCTTGATACAAGCTGAGTGATTTTCTTCTTTCATGCCTACTCTCTGCTCAAGCTCTCTCTTTCAGACTAGCCTACAACCTGAATACGGAGAGCAGGCAAGGCCTAGAGCCCCATACAAGCTCACGTGTCTCCCTGTTTCTAGAGCAATGGTAAGCAGCAATGGTAAGGGAGCTAAATATATGGGTGTTTTTCCTAGTAGGTGCTCATAATGGGCAATATCCCTACACTGCAGTAGTATCACAGTTCTAAACATATCCAATGGTACAGCACTGGTTCTGTCGCAGGATCCATCGTACAACCTTTCTCTTCTGGTTTCCCAGTTCGCGCACTTATTGCCCCTGCTAGCACCAGGTCATCTGGTGCGGGGCTCGGATGAGATAAATATCACTTCTGGGTGCTTAAGTTCTTAGACAGAACAACAACTTTACAAACAATGAGTGTCAGGGCGCTAAGATGTTTCTGACTCAACTGATAAAACAGTTCTCCATGCTTCATGGGCAGTTCAGATGCTTGACATAAGGGATATTGTGATGATTAATAATTAACTGGCTGGAGACACTAAGAGCCCAAGGACAGATGCCTCCGGGAGCTGAGGCTGCACTTTGCAGGAAGGAGGGAGGGGAGCTGGTAGGGCAAGAAGGTGACAAGGTCGGTGTGCCCCTGGATGTCAGCAGCCTTTTTGAGACACTTTGCCTTTTGTCCCCCAACACAGAAGAAAGGTATTATCCTGCACTTCTCCAGGTGGCTTCCACTGTCCTAGCCACTGGGGGACCAGAGCAGCAGCGATCCCTGCCAATTCCTGGTGACAACTCACCTAAATGAGATTCATCATTAGAAGCTACATTCATGTATTTAATAGGCTTCAACATCGGCTTTAATGAGACACCTCTGAGACCTCGGGAGAGGTAACAGACAGCTGGAAACATGCTTCAAAGCGTGGGTATGAGAAGTAGAATTCAAGTTCAGAGGTACCAAGTACAGGATTTTTAAGCACCTGATGTGTTAGAGACTATTAAATTGTTCTTTACGCTAACTTTAAAATCTCCATCTGCATAAGTTTGTTTGATCCAGCAAACAGCTTTAACTGTATCAGGATTATCCAAGAGAGCAGCTGCAATAGGCGCTGAACTGCATATCTTAGAGTAATTACACATTACAAAGGGAATCCTTGAAGCATTTCAATAACATGGCATGTTACAAGCGGAACTTAAAAAGCCACAGATGGATGCTAGGAGGATCCTAGCATAACTTTACTGCAGAGGTGGATTTGGAAGACAGGATGTCACTTTTATTCCAACTTGCTTCCTGCTTCCTTGCCTTTCTCTCAGAAGCAGAGGTTGTTTTAAAGAGCGTTGAAAAAGTCTGAGTTCTGGTTGATCCTGTGAGGTTGAAGTCTGTGAAAGAGAGAAGTATAAAGAGTCTCTCCCTCCCCATCCCCCTTTTCTCTTGCCTTCCGATTCAGGTCTCAGGTGAAGTGTTCCCTCCCATTAGCTCTGCCTGAATACAAAGGACAGAAGAATATGCTCAGCAGTCAGGGGGACATATGACCAATCCAATTAATATGAGGGTTCCGGGACAAAAGCCTTTCTGTCCTCCCTTGCCCCTCAAGGGTTGCCTGGCTTTGCCAAGGCCTCTGGCTACCATGGTGCAGAGCATCTCCTGCCAGAAGCACTCGGCTCAAGGGAGGAGACAGAATTTGACTCGGACAATAAAAACATCTGAAATTTTCATGGATCCCTGTGGTTTGCATTTTTTTTATCCTTCCAGAGGCTTTTGCTCAGCAGAAGTCACAGCTCTTTTGCTTGTATTATGAGACCCACAGGGAAAAAAAGGATTTGTAGTACTTCCTTTCTTCTGGTCCCAAGAACACCTGAGCTTGAAATGGACCCATTTATTTTGCCCCCGTTTCTTCTTGGCTTACACTGGAATGAATCTGTTCTGTTCCAATTCAGTACAACGCATTGGCCCCCAATATTCTCACAGCAGGAAGCACGTGAGGCACGCTTCTCCAGCAGCAGAAAATAGAAGAGGTCTATTCCACATCCCAAAGAACTGCCAAAGAGAAGACAGCCAGCTGTGTTGGATAACGAGCAGCCATAAAAATTAGAGTGAACAAGGGCACAGCAAATGGCACTGCAATCAAGAACAATGAATGTTAGATCTGGAGACAGATGGTGGGTGGATTTCAGCTCGGGACATGCATTTTTATCTCTGGCCTCTGCAGATTTGGAAACCTCCAGCACTGCCTTCCCACCTTTCTACAATGCCTCCATCACAGAGGGACTCTAAAGATGTACTAGCCTGTGTATTCTTAGTGCTGGGACAGACTCAGAAAAAAGGCTGCACAATTGACTCTCCGGGTTAGGTAGCCAGTTAAGGAGGAAAGGGCAGAAGAGATCCTCTCAGGGCAACAAAAGAACTGTCTAAAAATGCCCTGAATGGAAACAAAGCAATAGGAAGAGGGAAGAGCAAGGTTAGCCTCTACTTACCAGGAGAAGCAAGTGCTTTCTGCTTGTACCTGATAACCAGGAGTCCAGACACTTGTCCAGGCCAACTTTCTAATCACCTCAGCCTGCCAGAGGGGATTTGGCTCTCCACCTGCCTCAGAGGGAAGCAGCATGGTCACCCTCTCAATAGTGTATCTGGAGCCAGGCCTTCACAGTCCTTTGTGGTGAAACAGTTTTCTTCATACAAAGTAAAGAAAAGACTCCTTTCATTTAAAACACATACTCAGTGGGCCAGAGAACAAGTGTGAGTAACACTAGAGCCTGGCTCCAGCCTGGACACCCTCCTGGAATAGCTAGGATCCACTGGAAACATCCTCTCTTCCGCTGAGCATTTCAAACAAAACCTAAATGTTTTGACACGAGAGACACAGAACAACCAAATCCAGGGTTTCCTGCTGTCTGCTTCTATGGCAGACCTGCATGAAGGGGCAGTTGAGTTTGAGTCCCTCAGGGCTTTTAACCAGGTCTCTGTCACTCCAGATGCATCAGCACACTAGATGGTAGAAGTCAAATGCAGTACTACTGATCCTCCCCGAGCACATAAGTAGCACTCATGTCAGAACAGGGCATGTGATGCCATCTCAAATGCCCTAAAATATTCAAGACATCTCTACAAAGTTGATAAGCTATGAAACAGGATCCATGAGGGAATAGACCGGGACCTTTCCGGAGAGGAAGCCAGAGAGCCTACAATGGCCCTTGATATCTGTGCTTAGGCAGCTGAATGGAGCCTTTCATTTTCTAGATAAGTGATTTGCTAAGAAAGCACCTCAGCCCTGCCTGGAAATACCTACAACCTAGGCCTCTTCTCACGAGATTAGAAGAAACCTGCTGAGGCTCTTGCCTCAAGTACTACCCAAGAGTGCAGATTAATGACAGAGGTAATGACTTATCAGATTAGTGTCATGTTTAACCTCTTGGTCCTCTCTTTCTGTCACTTCTCACATTCACCAGTCTAATCCAGAGCTGGAGGAAATGACAAATACAGGGCAATTATAAAATCACCTGCTCCAAGTAGTCCCAAACAGGGCAAGGCACACAGATCAGCCAAGAGCAGATGTCTAGAAGAATATCATGTACCTAGGGAAAGCTAACTTATGGAGAAGCCAGTAAGACTGCATGGAAAGCACAGTAACAGATTCATGGTTGAAGCTTCATCAAACCATGTTATCAACAGAGTTTATGCTGTGCCAGGTCCTCCATCTCCCAGGGATGTAGATCTATCAGTAGTCACATGGCATTCGACCCATGTGTTGACCCACATGCTGAAGGCACTTAGTAAACAGGCTGAAATGCTTTCAGCATTTCTAGCATCTGACACTTGCTTCTGTAGATAAGCATTCCTATGTATTAAAGATCATTTGTAACCACAGCATTTCTTCTTCCCTTATCATTGCTTTTCCAGACACATTAAGATTCATTACTGAAAAACTAAGTTACCAATTAAAACAGTTTTCCACTCTTAGGACGTAGCCTCATATTTTGCTCTGAGATGAGAAGTCTCACAGATTCACGTGCTGATTAGATAAAGCTCTGAAGTAAGGAGATATCTACTTTCACTCCTCTAGATCTCAAATACTCAAGAACATCCAGTGTTTACGCAGAATGGTATCAAACTTTTTTTTTTCTTTTCTAACCGTGTGAGTTCATTTGCTACAGAAATAATCATCAGACTTGTGAATTTTGCTTCTTTTCTTCCCCAGCAGAAATATAGAATTTATTTATTGATTGATCCCTGCCTCTCTCCCCAGCTTAAGCTACGTCATCTTGGCATAATGACAGGAACAAGAGAGACTGAAACAAACAATTAGAATAAGGGCAACCCAGGTCACTAACGTGGCTTTCGGCCCTAGGACACCCATTTAAATTCAGTTCATTGCACTAATACACAACTATATACCTGCCCATCACCACACTTAGAAATGGATTTGACAGCTCTTCCAACTTAGTAGCTCTGTTTCTATCACTAATGCTCAGCTGTGCCCAGCAGAAGCTCCCACCGCATGCATAACTGGTCCCTGTGGGCTGCCACAGTAGGAAGCTGGATGACCAGCTGAGCCATGACACCAGAGCAGCTCAACCTATACACCAGGGATGAGGTACAAAAGGCAGAAGGGGTCTGCTTTGCTACTGCCAGCATAAATTTATTTGGTAGGAGAGTGACAGTCTCCAGTACTGTCGACACATCAGCTTTCATCAATACTAAGAGGGTTTTGTTTGGTTTTGGGTCTTGTTTGTTTGTTTTAAAGAATAGCCAAGTGACATTAGGAACCTTGACAGCCTAATGAGCCAGAGGCTAAATCTTGCTGACAGAAGTGTCATGTTCTAAAAGGAGTCTGCCTTGCTGTCTGGGGAAATGCCAAAAAGCACCACAGAAAATTCACTGGAAACCAGCTTCCATATGGTTTCAAGAGGAAACAATCATTTCTCTCAGAGTTGCTCAGAGACAGGCCAGGGGACTGTGACTTTGCCTGTAGATGGGGTTAAAGGGCAACTTCCCGTAGCAGCAAAAGTTTTCTGTATTTCTAGGTTAGAGCTGACCTTACTTTGAGCCCCTGGGCTTATACCTGAAATCCTGCCCATAAGACTCCTGATTCCGCAAGACTTCAGCCTGCCTTGAGGGACACTAAGTCAGATAGTCACCTGCAGGAACTGACTCAAGAGCACTGATGTGGGAACCGGGCTAACGACAGGGCCTGTGAAGCTTTGCTCCAGAAGCAGAGTTCACACATTTTTTACACTGTGTTATCTTTCCTAGGTTCTCCTCACTCATAAGGTTTTCTTATGTTTGCTGATCTAAAGCAGAGCATGTTGTGGAGCAGTTTTCCTAGTGCATGCAGGACTAGCAGAAGGGAGAACTCCCACGTTGCCCTGGATGAATCAGTTCAAGTCAGCCCTCAGGGCAACAGAGCACTGGTTCAAGGAGCTTTCTGATGGGATGAATGCCGTAGCTGGAGATAGCAATGCTCTGTGTACAGTCAAGAGATAGCTCTTAAAACAGTTCATGCATAAGCACGGGGTAGTCAGCTAAAGAACCGCAGAGCTGGAGAAGATCAGCAGTAACATGGACAGGTAGCCAGCTTGTCACCCTGACAACATCAAAACAGACTGTTCCCCTGATGGATAACAGATCTCCAGGCTGTTGCTAAGACAACAAAAATCTATTTATTATGCATAAATGGGCACACTTCATCGCTGGACTTATTAACACAGGCCATGCCACTTACTCTTTAGCTTCTTAATTGGTTTAGATCAGATGCCATGTTTGGATTCCTTCTTCTTGAAGGAATGGACTCAGCTGCAGCTCAGTGAATTAGATTTTTTAATCTTTTCTTCCTCCAATTTATTTCCTCTCTCCAAAGATGCAAGAGAGAAGGGATGTCTAGTTGCATTTCATCATTTTCTTACAGGCTTGAACCAGGCACTGACTGCAACACAGTGCTCTGCATCACCAAACCGCTTTCCTTTTCCCTCTGCTCCTGAGTTCAAGCAGGGCAAGGCAGCAATCCCTATGACTGGCCTGCCTGAGGTCAGCCTGTTGTCACTCAAATTAAATTGAGGCAGTCCAGGAGGAAAAGAGAAGCAGAAACAAAGCCGAGTTTTCCTCACCTGCACACACTGCCAGACTGTACAGCCTGATTTATTTGAAAACTCTAACGTACTGCCACCAGATGCCACCAGATTTGCCATAACACTTTTTTTTTTTTTTAATTATTGGTTTGGGTTTTTTTCAAAGTCAAGAACGTTTGCACTGGGAAACGTTGCATCCAAGAAAAGTGAAGCAGTCTGGATAGCCCTCTCATATCTTGCGCTCAGGACTCTGCTGACCTCCTGTGAAAGCAGCTTTCTCTGCCTCCTGTATTAGCAGTCTATCTGGTCTCTTTGGCCTCTAACCAAGGGTCTTCCCAGAGAGTTTTCGGGCCCGTACTAATAAGTATCTTAGTATGACATTACTGTTACCGATTTTGCATTACTTTACCTAAGTGATTATGAACCCTGGACATATTATGCAGTATAAGCATAATTTAACTGTCTAAACTCAGTCCTACAAAAAACCCCAACCAACAACAAAACCAAGCCAAAACAAAAACAGCGCAGAAGGCCAACTTAAAGCTCTAGGAAGGCACAGAAAACAAGCATCTGAGATCTACCTGGTCCCTCACACTACCTGTGACTGTGACTGGCAGTATGTTCAACTACTCTTAGAAACAAAGACAGTTTAGCACCTACCTAGGACATGTTGTAGCACTGTGGAGAACCCATTACTAGACACCAGACACCTGCTATCTCACCATTCTTTTTTGTTACCTAGTACGCTGTACTTGATACAGTTTGAAGACAGCAGAATGAATAAAGGCTCTGGATAAATTAAGAGTCAGTGATAAAGTAAAAAGTAAAATCCCAAGGCCAAAATCTTCTCCTTTTCCTTCAGGAATGTAAGGATTTACCTTGACCTATCCCCACAAAAAGCCTGTGAAGAAGATTAAACACCCTTAGCCAGGGCTTATTCATGGAAGAGGGAATTCTTATGACCTTTGAGAGTAGACACAGAATAAATAAGAACATGATACACCTACCAAGCCCTTCCAAGAACATGGCAAGCTTTTGAGTGAACAGTGTGTTTTGGAGAACTAAAATGATTCAGACTTGGCAAATAGTTTTGGCCAGAGATGACTGGCAAATATTTTAAGGAAGAGTCAAAACATTTAATTTAATGTGATTTAAAAAGTGGTGATTTTGTTTCAGAACAACTTTATATATATATATATATATGTATTAGGAATTGCCAGAATTTAATTAAAATCTCCCAAAAGAAATATTTCAAATTTTGCTCTCTGTTTGTTAAATACATTCAGTTTGGTGAACATATGAGGGAGGAAAAAGAAAGAAGAGATCCTAGTGACTCTCTAGCACTTAATCTTTCAAGACCACAAGTTGCTCTATTGACTTAGAACATCTCTTCAGCTCATTGCAGCAAGAAACTCCACAGCTATCAACCTACTTGACAAAAAAGTCTCCTTGCTTTCCATGTGGCTTCCTGGAATAGCAAATAGAGTCAGGTGATGCTGCACTTCTCCACACACGGCAGCTCACAAACAACGAACGAATAGTGCAGACATGGGACCACCACCTGCAATAGGATTTCTCACTCTTCTGACTAAGGGAGTTGAGAGCATCTGAGACCTCTACTAACAGTAATCACAAACATGTTGACGTTTTTCTGAGTAACAAGACTTATTTTTTCCTCCGGAGAGATAATAAAATGTTCCATGATCTAGTCAGTGCTTAAAACAATCATTTCACAGAATGAAGTGCTCTGCTTGCAATCCTGTTGCTGTTTCTAAAATCGATTCAAAGGCTCCTTACGAACTGAAGCTAGAGGTACAAAGCACCTGTATTCCTTCAGTCCCAAAGCATTTAATTATAGTGGCCAAGAGCCTCACTCTGTCTTTTCCACTTGCATAAGAAGCCAAAAAGGGATGCTAGGATGCTACGTTTGTGCTGGTTTTCAATGGTACACACAGGTTGTCACCTCCAAATCACATGCGAGCAATGGGTGTTAAAGCAAAATGCTGAAAATGCCAGATCTGAAAAGCGCAAAAGGAAAAATAACTCCCACCTCCATAATATTCTTTTGTATCAGAGAAACCGGATTAAAGCACTGAAGTTTTATGTATTTATTCTATGGTCATACAGATCCTCTAGCTTTACGCCTTTTCTCACCTTAGCTGGTGTGTCCTCTTCACACAGGGACTCTCTCACAATCCTTTTCTCAGAGCACAAAAACAAAACCCAGGGTCTATTGCAGAGTCCCACATAGAGGTTCCCACACCAAAACTGCTTGTCCAAAAATCCTCCCTCCCTCGTGGGACTGACAGAAAAGCCAGACCACTTCTTTCAACTTCTTCTTGACCCAGCACCCTCCCAGTCCCTGAGCCCAGCTCTTCGTGTAAGCAACTGTACGATGACAGACATTTGTAGAGACAGATGGAAACAACCTCATCAGAGCTCTTGTCCCCACCTAAGGCACGCATAGGCTGCGATCATCCTCTGATCAGCCTCTGCTGGAGGACCACAAGCTGATTTGCTACACAGAGCATGGTCAATGTTTCTTGGTGGTGCAACTGAAACTACTTTTCCTCTCCCAAGGAGGAAGATAAACTCATTGCAAACCCTTATGGTTTGTAACATCATCTTCCTCTTTTTCTCCCTCCCCAGAAATGCTGCCCTCTGTGCAGATGCAGCCTCCCAGGATGCTCTGTTCCACTGCACCAATGAAAATCAAGAGTGAGATTCATTTTCCTGGAACTCTTGGAAACTACATGCATGACTATAAGATTTTAGAGCCTCAGCCCAAAATGCGACCCCTACTTCAACACAGGCTGCTTGCCATAATATCACAAACACAAATCAGGGGCCTTTATCACTGCTGTGGAGACAAGAATGCTATAGTGTTTGTTTTTCTGTCAGGGCCACTTGGATGATCCACTCAGCGATGTGATGGAGAAATCAAATCAATGACACCATCACCTAGCGATCAGCGAAACAATAGAGACCCCAGTCAGTCACCTGCAGGGCCATCTTTTGCCATCAGCCATTGTCTTTCAGCCATTTAGCTGTCAAATGACATAAATTATATAAAGAACTGAAAGAATATGGGAGGACCATTATAAATAATTACATTTTGGCTGCCGGCTACCTCTATGAAGTTGGAAGTCACAGGCAAAAATCTCAGAGCTAGTGTGTCTACAGTGATCTGAATCTTATTTCCCTCTCATTCACTCCAGAGAGGATGACTAGTAATGCCAGTGGAATCAATGGAATAACAGTGGGACAAGGCTGAGAAAGAGACTCACCCCTCTCATCCAAAGAGACCCTACATCATTGCTCCTTGGCTCCCTGCTGACCAGGGCTCTCATTCTCCTCTGCAGCACATCTCAGGGGCTCATTTTCCCCAGCATAAAGAGTAAGCAAAAATACCAGTAGATCAAAATGACAGTTTTGCATGTTATCAGCTGCAAAGACAGTGGAAATTCAAGACAAGCATATCTGTAATAGAAGAGGGACAGCAGTGATATGAATATCTTTGCTTTCAATTTGATAGCATGACTGTGCTATGCAATAAGCTGAAAATATTATGAGAGCCCCCAACTTGAATCTCCGCCAAGTGAACTATTTTTAGTGGAGTGTGTTTAGCTTGCTTGTTAAAGTTTTAAACCCAGGCAATAATTGCAGTTACTCTTCTGTCTGATTTAAGTAGGCAACATTTATTAACGTACAGTGATTAAGTCAACTATTCCAAAGTAAGCCCCAAAGACTTAAAGCGATGAGGAAACAGGGTGATATCCTGGCTGAAGAAAGTCAGCCCTGTGATCTGAGTAAGATCTGATCCATGATAAACAGCTTATTAAGGCAGAGTGGAGGGAAGAGAGCTACAGGTTATGAAGGGGAATTTGATTTATTAATTTGAAGGCAAACTGGTAACTAACTGATCAGAGCAAACTCTGTCATAGATTTTATAGACCCAGTTATCTCATGCAGGTCTCCAAACAGCTGTTGGCTTAGAGTAAGTCTATGCAAGAGCTGGATTCAGATTGGGAAAGAGATTCATCCATGATCAACCCCCTGATCCAGTTTTCTATTCTGTGTTCACACGTACACCTTAAATAAGAATTCAGTACCCTGCATATTCACTCTTTAAAATGTCTTGGTTGAGCAGGAAACAAAACAACCTCCTGCCCTGTTTGTTTTGCAAGTTTACAGGTGTGTACAAGCTCTTTAGCAATAGATTAAACAGGATATAATCACCCTGCATGCTGAGGGTGAGGGAAGTTGCTTTTGATGACGATATTCTGAACACTTGGAATACCCAGTGATTTTCGCTCAATTCTTTTATGCTGAAGAAAATAAGTCTACAAATAGATCTACCTGCTTCAGCTATTTGTGCAAAACACCTCATTAAATAAAAGCACTTTTTTCCTAAAGAAGCTTGGTACATATCCAATGGGTAAAAGGATAAATGGCTATAACCTTTGAATACACAAGACAACACAGAGTGGGTATTTCATAGCTGCACAAAGCCCATAATTGAACTTCTGCCCTAGGGGTAAGTTTTCCAGCAGTGTAAGTGCTTCCAGATGCCATACAGGGGTCATGTTCCTTGTCAGGAAAGCAGAGCTTTACATCCAGTTAATTGTTATCCCCAGCTGTCTTTTTCTTTTTTTTTTTTTCTTCCATTGAGGCTAGTTTTCCAACAGTCATTCAAGCAAATGTGCTCATTTCCCAGTTCCCCCGCAATTCCCCACCACAGTGTAACAAAGTGCAGATTTTGCGTGGCTACATTCCAAACTCCGTGGTGTTAAAATCATAGCAGCAATGGAAAAGCATGTAGCCTCAATAATCATAATGTAGGACTTGAACTAGAGGTGACTCAGTGGTAGTCAAGCAGATGCTATATGAAAATAGAACGGTTTCTATGTACAGAGTGGTTAACCCATGGAGTTAGTACTCACACACGAAGGTTTTCATGGCTTGCTAAGCAGCAAAAATTACTCAGGCTGAATTAAACTGATGACCTCAATTCAGCTCACTGTGTCTGGGTGCCCATCTCAGAACACAGTGACCACGAACAACAAGTCCCTTCTCCCATATTTCCTTTGGGCTTCATCTTTGGTGTCACGTGAAAAAAAGGCGAAGACTATGTCCATCCAGTATTCGGATCTCTTCAGCTCAGTAGCAAAATATTTGCTGATTTGGGACAGCTCAACAGTGGCTGAGACAGGAAAGTTCAGACCACAGCCTGCTGCAGAACAAACTAAAAAAATTGCAAGGAAGACAGTGGACATAATAAAAAGGCAACACAGGCCCTTTACCTTCCTCAAAGTACTAATGAGAAACTCTTGTGTGTGCATTTGTAATCCCAGTCCCTTGTTAACAAGCACTAGCTACCACCTGCTTGGGTTACCAGACTTTTGGGTTGAAGAACAGCCTGGGGGAGTTCACAGTTCAGGCTGCCGAGCAACTGACCATTAAACACTCAAGACTTAAGTCTAGGGAAGGATTTTACCAACTTGCTCAATTTTACCAATGATATCTCTGAAAGAGGCAGCTTCAGGTCATTGTAGTTGTGCTTTTCATACTGTCCTTCAATACAGACACAGTCCTACCTAAATAGCCCTTACCACTCTTTCTTCCCTCAGAAAACAACCCAGCTTTTTTAGTCAACAAAAGATCACTTAATCGTTGTAATAAGAAGAGGTTTGACATTTACAGCAACCCACTGCTAATCTCTTTGGTGTCTATTCTCTGGATTCCCCCAACAGGGAAACCCACACTATTCTGTGGGCTTCCTGTTGAAAGTTGTCACTGCCTGATGCCAAAAAACAAATATATGCCATAATCTTAAAGGTCTGGAGCTAGCTATTTAGAGCTCAGCAAGCACCTGGGCCTCATAACGTTGTATGTACATTAAATTTTTGGAAGATCTGAAAACTAGGGGGTTTTTTTTATCATTAGCTCACAAACAAAAAACAGAGGGAAAGTATATCATCATCAAAATGTTCTTCTTCTGTCATACCTCTCCTAAGCTTCTGTCAGACCAGAAAGCAAACAGGTTGTGCCAAGCCGCCTTCTCTTTGAGGACTTGTGCCAAGGATAGGATTTTGATCTTCTGATTTGTTATCACAGGTAATTCCCACTCACATTCCCCCTTGCAAGAGGAGAGCAAGGAAAGCCACTTGCTACACTGTGAACTTTCAGGAAACATTGCTGAGCAGCATGTCAGCATGTGCTCCTCCCTGTGATGAAACTTCACCAGTTCAGACGATTTCTTACTCCTGTTGTTGCAATTAATCTTCAGAGAAAATGACTAACTACAATCTTATGCATATGAGGGTCTGATCCAGATTATTAGCCTAGAAAGTATGTCCTTACTGCAATTCTACAGTTGTTTCTCCTGACCCCTTCCCCATAGCCTGGCAGTGCTTGCTCACTCAAAATTAAAGGACAATTATTTCCAACAAAGAGAGAGGTGATCACATCTCCTTCCTTAACTGGGACACTAGAAATTAAAAAGTCCTCCCCTCACCCAGTGCTGCTCCTGAAAGATCCTGCAGAAAATCGGGCAGAGTTTTACCTGTAATCTGGCCCAATACGCTAAACGTCGCAAAGAAAAAAAAGCCAGGCTCAGCATCATCTCTGACAGCCAGAACACGAGGAGTTTGTGGGGCTGGGGATCAGCCTCTCTGGGGATCTCTGCTTGGATCCTCTTCATATAATGCCTGCCTCCAAGCACAAACTCCCACCCAGCCCCACTGCGCCCCCCCCCTTCCCTCCCAAATCAGTACTGTTTCATACTCACCATGTCATAAACATTCAGAATCACCGGTTCATTTGCCATTGTTGATTGCAGTAGAGGCTGGATTAAAACCTTTCAGTCCCTGCCAGATGTGTGTTGCTGCCCCCAGGGTATGCTTTTACCCTGAGCCAGATAGAAGGAAATGCCTCATCCTACAGTCTCATAAGGAAGGAGCATGGAGGGAGGAGGAAAGGAGGGAATTCTCGCAGTTGGGGGTGTAAAGTTGGTTGCAGTGAGGCAGGAAGGCTTAGGCTGGCTTTGCTGGTTGTATGGGGTTTATTTTACCCCTCCACAGCGGGACAGATTCGAGGTTTCTTTCTAACTCCGTAGCGCACCTCGGGGTCTGTAGACTCATACACCACTGTAAACAGGCACTGTCCAAGCTTGTAAATCCCAATCTACAGAAGACAAACAGACTCTGAGCCCAAGAATAAGCACTCTTCTGACTCCGTGAGAGAGGCGGGTGGTAGTGTGTGTGTGTGTATCCCTCGGCGTCCTTGTCGGCAGAGCGGCGTGCTGCTACAGCAGAGGACTGCCGGCAGTACGCAATAAACCGGGGCACCAAGGCAGGGAGCAGGTCCGGGGCCGGGCACCGATGTCCCCTCCGCCGGCAAAGCCCGGCGACACCTCGCGCCCTGGCCCCTGCCCGCGGCGGCCGGGAGCTGTCCGCGGTGCTGAAGCCCGGGCCGCTGGGAGCTGTCCGCGGTTCTGAGGCTCAGCCGGTGCTCAGGCGCTCCGGGGCGGGCTCTCCGCCCCTGGCAGGACATCGCGAAGAAGCTGTGCCAGAGGGGCCCCAGCGCGGGGTTCGGCGGTGGGAGGAGGAATAGGAAGGGGCTGGCTGCCCCCGGGGCAGAGGGGGGACGCTGCAGCCCCCATCCTGCCCGCAGCCGTGCAGGCAGAGCTGGCGTCGGCGCCGAAGTTAGTGGGCAGCTCTTCGCGTGAGGTAGCGCGGGATTACCCGGCGACGGAGCTGGAGGGAGGAAGATGCTGAGCGGGCGATGCTTCCAAGCACGGCGCGGGGCCGGGCACCCCCAGCTATGCGCGTTCCCCTCTCCGCCAGGGTCAGTCCTTATTACGGGATCAGCTCGTCCCGAGCCGGGCAGCCCCTACTGACTGACGGCCGGGGGAGACCTACCCCGTCCTCTACTGGCTGGATGCATCTCTGCATGGCACACGGTGGGAGGGCTGGGAAGGAACGAAACGACTGGGCAGGGCGAGTTGTTTCACTTCGGGCAGCAGCAGGGTCTGGAGTTTCTTCCGTCCTGGAGCTACTTTACACTCATGTTAGATCCGGGCAGCTCTGCACACATTCCCCTCTGACCTGTATGCGAGAGTCAATTATAAAATCCACTGCGGTAAATTCATCTTCCTTTTGCTCCTCCTCTCTTCTCTCTTTAAAGGGAGAGCAGGGTCTGTGGTGGTGCTGGGAAAGGGTGCAGCTGAGCGGGGGGGCAGGGAGAAGGGGGTTAGGGGGTTCCTGCACACAGGGACTTGCAGTGGTGTGGGAATTAGCACGCTGACCTTAAACGTTCAGACCGCAGACTCTTTCTGGAGCAGCCCAAAAAAAAAAAAAAAAAAAAAAAAAAAAAAAAAAAAAGCAAAGCAGGCAGGGATGACCTCATCTGAGTTGGAGGCGTATCTGAGGCTCTCTGCCAGCTCACAGCCAACCAGATCTGAATGAAAATTGCAGAGCGCCTGTTACATCAGCAAAGCCCAGCATGCCCCAGCCCTTTCTGACACCGTCTTCAGCCGCATGGGAACCATCCCGTCCCGGAGAAGGGCTCACCTCCCTTTGTCAGGAGCAGACGGACAAGACCATAGAGCTGCAGCCTTGTAAATGACTTGTTACGCAGTGTGCAGGAGGATTTGTGGTGAAGGCAGGCAGCACAAAAAGAAAGTGAGTCTATGTCCTGTATAGCTAAGTGCCAGCCCAAAGGAGTCAATCAGTGCCAAAGGAGACCCAGAACTACTTTGTCCTAACAGAATACATTTGTATTTTGAAGGAGCGAAGCCACAGCTCAGGCCTGGGCATGACGGCATGCAATGTGGCAGGGACTCCAGCACAGTAATCTAATCCAGGCTAGTCATTCCATGAGTGGGCTAGGCAATTCCACGCATATGGCACAGGAGCTGGGCCAGCACCCTGACCACGCCCCCGGCCCTCCAACACACCAACTCCAACCTCCCTGTTAGGTGCCATTAACCATCTGGCTCAGTAGCCTGGGCCTGCAGAAGCAGTTTGTGCAGGTGGGAAAAGGTGTCCCTTGCTCCTCCTTATCATCTCAGAGTCCAGATACTGCTCAGAGGACAGAGTGAACCCCCATCATCATTTTAAAGACTATGAAGTAATGAAAAGTTCCCTCTGCAAAGGGCTAAGCATCATCATTCATGCCCTACCTTGTAAAACAAACCTCCTACTGAATTGCACAGGGGTCCTGCTAAACTGTCAAAGATACCCTGAGATTGTCACTTTTGGGTATGTGTCCTGCTTTGGTGATGTTTTAAGGAGAATTGAAAGGAGAGGAAATAGCTGATATTAGAATGACTGATGTAATTGGAAAAGAAAAGCAGCAGACAAGCTCTCCCACACTTTTGTCCACATGCTTACTTGCTAAATTAACTCCAATGTCTGCTGTGCCCAGAGTTCACTAAAATAAATTAAGAGACTTAAATCAGATCCACATTCCAGGGACAGACATCTATAAATACCTAGAATTTGGGAAAAGTGACAGGCAGCCACAAGCTTAGATGTTTTGTCCTGTAAACATTTCTAAAATAATCACCTAGGGGAAAAAAAAATAGTCAAAAAAAAAGCTATAAATTAAGACCAGAATTCCACTTCTACATTTTATACATAGAAGAGAGAAAAATAACAAAACCAAAAGCTTGTCTTTAAGCTCATCTTCTTGCTTTAAGAGATCAAAGCCAGTCTAAATGTGCGTTTGTTATTTAAACAATTTTTGCTGTAGGAGAGACAGAAAATGTCACTTGCGCATTAAGACCTGGATTCACCCCCCCAACTTGAACTGTAACTGCAAGAGCTACATTACAAATGTTGTTGCTCCCTTTTCTTCCCCTTCATGGAACGTTGTTCCACATGGTGACTTAGCCTCATCGGTGTTTCAGTGATCCTTCGAAAAAGTTCCTTTTTCTCCCCTATTCTGTTCTGTGCAACTTATTCTAACTCCAGATAGAAAGGATCAGTCTGAAAACAAATGTCCTAACATTAATATAAGCTGTTTAACAGTCACATAAACTCTGTACAAGGCTTGGTTTGCTTTGGGCTGTATTGAAATGTTTCATCAACAGTTTGGGCTGATACCAAGCAAGAAGTCCTCTATTTCAGGTGTGTGAGAACAATCCTGCAGATAGCTGCGCTGCCAACAGGCACTAGAGTCCAAGTCTTGCTCTGTAAAAGTATTAAAATTTAAATGAATTGCAAATACAGAGGAAAAGGGAGATTCTTCTTACTACTGGTTAGAGCAGCTGGAACTAGAGCTTTGGGATCTGTTTTGAATTCTTCTTTTAACCAGTTATGCTACTTTTAGGACATAGCAGAAATACACATTTTCCCCATACATATGCCTAAAGCTAGACAACACCCTGTTGCAAGACCTGATTTTCTCAGATTCTTCACATCCCTAGCCCTCCCTTCAAAGGGATTCATGTATTTGAGTTTAACTGTGGTCATCCACACTTACTATTCATGGCATAAGTACATGTGCATCTTCAAGGATCACTGTCTAAAGCAGACAATGTGGTCTTATGTGTGTTCTTAGATTACAAAAGAGGTGAAAAGGGTTAAAAGGAAAATAACATCACCACTCAACATGGATTAGAAAACCAAGAATCATGTACAACCTTCAGTAATTGCCTGGTATATTAACTAAGGCAGTAGTTGAGAGTTTCATCCACCTCCTCCAGGTCCCAGGCACAAAAGTGGCAGCACTGGGCACTGTAAACAGTGCTGTGACATTGCACTGGGGACAAGAACAAAAGAACAGCAGTGCAAGAGAAACTAATGGATGTATTAGAGATGATGGTCATATCTCAGGGTCTGTCTACTTGTGTTGCTATTCAGGAATTCTAGTTTAAATTAACACCTTTCCTTAATTTACCTTCATGCACTTTCAAAGGCTCCTTAGCAACCCTGTAGACAACGGGCCTTTCAAGCATGTTTCACAG
Organism: Larus michahellis; assembly: GCF_964199755.1. NCBI lineage: Eukaryota > Metazoa > Chordata > Aves > Charadriiformes > Laridae > Larus > Larus michahellis. The sequence continues at coordinate 52,849,106 of NC_133899.1, read as the reverse complement.
CAGGGCTGCCCAGTTTAAACTTCAAGACATGTAATGGCCTTGTCTCCACATCAGGTTCACCACCCCCGGCTGTCCATTATACTTTTTGACAACTTGTCATTTTGGATTGTATATAGTGCTTTTGCCCATGTCAAGTTGTCATTATTATCCCACTCTGCGTACCTTAGCCAAGACTATCCTTTTTAAAGAAAGTATAAAATGGCCTTTTAAAAACTAGAGACAGTATTTTTTCAGGTCCCTGAGAATGGTGGAGGGTATTCAAGAACGTAAAGAGATTTGCATTGCTCTTCCTCCATCTATAAAAATAAATCATCTTCAGAGTAGGTGTTGGCGCTTTGTAGCCTTATTCCAGGAGTGTCACGGGAGGCATTTTGATTGAAAGAGTTTTAACTCCTTTCTACCTGATACACTTCATAAACCAAGGAGCTGACTGATTCTCGTCTTACTTGAGTCTGGGATTCAGGAAAAAATGGGGAGAGAAAATCAGCACAGGATGCCAGCAATGGCAGAGGGCTTGTGCTTTGCCCTGTATAAGGCAATATGTGAAATGTTTAACTTCAGATGGCACCATGATTCAACCACTTAAAAGATTTTATCTGAGACTGTGGGGATCTGTAGCTGAAAGCTAGGTACATGTTAGTAGCTGGGGGAGACAAAGTTAACATTTGCATTGAATTCCTCATTGATTCACTCTTGATTTTGCATTTTGTCTTCCTTCTCATTGCCGCTACACTTCCCAACTTTTGAATATTAGGTTGCTTGTCAGGGAGCAATGAAGGCTGGTGGCTCCTGAAGGGACGAGGACCTGAGTGCAAGAACATGGCTGGCAGGGCAGGGACTTCACTACCCAGGGGCGCGTCCCACAGTTCATGTGCAAGGTGTGCAGGGAAGGCCTCAAGGTGGCCACCACATTCAGCCAAGAGTCCAGATCATTAGGCAAGTTCATAAGGATAAGACAGGTCCCAAGTCAAGCCCATGGGTCAGGCCCAGCAGGGCAGAGCTCGAGACCAGCATCCTACCTACGTCACTGGTAGATGACCAGATGCTGCTTAACCATGAATGTGTCTAACGTGCCTCCCTCCTGGACCAGGACAATCTTTGTCCCCCTGCTGAGCACGCCCAAAACTACCCCAACCAAGGCACTGTGGTCTTTCACTCCTGTTGCACTCTTGACAGAGACCCAGAAAATCATTGTGGTGGCACATAATACTCCCAGATAACTTGGTCTGCCTGATGTGCTCTGATCCCTCCCACCACATGTTGCCAGCTGAAGAGAGAATCCAGAAGAAAAGGCCAAGCTCCTTCAAAAACACACTTGGATCACTGACTGCTTTTTGTATAATCACCTGTTTGTTAGATTACAGGAGACTGGAAACCTGGGCTCTCTTACTTCTGCAGACTTAAAGCTCACCCCATCAAGGAGAGCACCCAAACCTTCAGATTACAGGGATATTGTAGGCATCTTACATCCTTCTTGCTCACCACACAGCAAAGGATGCAAGACCCCTGGGCTCCACTCCCAAATGCATTTAACATTGGGTGAAGACAACCCACAGAAAAGGAGACGGGAGCTCCAGCACTTGTTCCTAGACATTTTCCCTTGCTACTAAGCTACACTGTTCCAGCACCCTCAAGATGCCTCTTGATTAGTGTCCAGGCATTAGATGCCCAGGTATTAGGCCTCTTTTTCAGTCAAGCTGAGTATCATATTCTGCGCTGCATCATAGGTACATTCCAGTCATTCTAGAAAAGGTATCAAAGCTAGTGGTACAGGATATTGATTAAAAAGATGCATATATGCATCATAACTTATTCACAGAATTTAAGTATTATCCTTATTCTATACCTAAGCTCTTTTTGCAGCACTTTCATAGAACCTGAACGTAAAGGAAATTAAAAAAAAAATCACAAAATATCGAAAGGTCTCTCAAAACTGGTCCTAATTTTCAATTTTTCCATTGAGTTTTTTAATTGTATGTGCAAAGTAGGGTAAAATGCAGCTTGCAAGCTAGTGTTACAGCTTGGTAACGGTGTTAGTAATCACAAGTGCTCCATTGTCTTTACTTTGCTTGTATTAACTTCTTTACAAATCACTGTAGTTCGTTGTTTTTTTCAGAATACTAAACTTAATTCCCTTTTCTTATTTTACTTGCTGTTCGTGTTGGCTGATTAGCCAGCAGATACAATGGCATGCTGAGCTTCTCTGGAGCATCCAGACAACACAAGGAACCTTTTAGTTTCTAGAGTAACAAACCAAACACGACATCTGATGGCATGTGCATCCACAAGTGCCTCCTGATAGGTTCAGGACTACTATGCTCTACTGACCAGCACCACCTATAGGTACTGCCATGTCACCTTTAGTTGGTTCATTTTTTTAACTAGTTTTAACCCCTGTCACACAAAAACCTCTGTTAATTTTAATAAGTGACATATCGATCTATGCCTAAGCAAAGATGGTAGCTCTCTAACTCCCCAGAAGTACCTGGTCCTTTGGTTAGATACAGAAAGCAGGCAGCTCATTCCCTCGGGACAACAAGAGGGTATCAGGCCCTCTTTGTTGATTCATTGGATCTCTGAACACGGACATCATTTTACATCTTTACAAGGCTTAGTGATGGGTTTTGTTTAACCCGATATATTCTGTAAGACATACCTAGAGGGCTCTAACAGGCCCTTGCATGTAATCTGTATGAGCAACCTGACTGTGGCTAACCATTAGATGTGTACACTACCCAGACGATTCTTTATTGAGTCAAGCCAAAACCCACTGCAGTGCCTTCTCAAACAAAATCAATCATATATAAAATCATCAAACAGCCAAGGAACATCTGCTGATAAGAAAATCTAGCAGGATTTGGAGATGGAACTCAATAGATATTTTTTCCCCTCATTCCTTCCATTCATAAATTTTCATAAGCCTGCTGGGGTACACATGGCATAATCTGGCTACCAATGTTTTTGAATACTGCCAAAACGTAAGCTGAAATCTATGCCAAAGAAAAACAGTAACAGTGTCCCACCTCACCCACATTTGTTGAGCTTAGTTTGAGGTATTACTTGGCAATAGCAAAGTAATTGAAAGAGCCCACTGCGCAACAGCAGCCTGTGGCAGTGCACATTTTCCATTTTCTGCCTATTTTTGTTGACATTGTGAAAGTGGCCCCAGGTTTAGTCACCCTTTGCAGTCTTTCACAAAGGACCAATGTGCTAATTTCTTTCAAGTCTAAGAGCAGGGAGATTCTGGTTAATGGTGCCAAAGCAAAAAGCTGTGTGTTTGTCTCTACAGAGCTGCTGAAACCCAAAGCTTCAGATTAAATACATTTGTTATTTAGGAAGGCAGAAGCTATCACAGATGTCTTGGAAGTGTATTGGTCAGAAATGGATTATTTGAATTTATTTTCCCCATCAGTTATTAACAATCCTGTAATACAGAAGTCAGATCATGATCTGAACAGCAAGCAAAAAATGTGAACCCAGCCACCGAAAGGGTGAGGAAAAAACAAATCTGTCTTGCAACAGTGATGGAGAAGGTTCAACTGGCAGGTAGGGCAGAGAGGTTGGGAAAGGCACAAAGGCCTCTTGTAAAGTTGGTGGAGTTCATGGATGTAAGGACGTGTTTCTTACCCTTCACTAACCTCCTGCATCCAACCTGATTTTGGGATGCTGTTCCCAACCCTGCATCCTTGCTAATGTCTCAATCTCTTCCTCCAATTCCAGGACCACGGCTCCCCGTGAAACACAGCCAAACGGCTATCCTGTGGTAGCTACTCTCCAGACCCAAGTACACCAACTACTTCTCACCCAATAAAGAATCAGGGAAAAAGGAGGAATGGGAGAGCAGCAGACCTGGCTCCCCAAGGCACGCATGGGCAGGGTAGGCACCAGAGCCTTGGTTCCCCTTTCCCAGGGCCCTTTTTCCCCTCAGCAGTCTGTCCTGGGACCTACCCACGGATAGAAGCCAATTCTACATGATTTCAGGTAGCAGAGATGCTAATATCAGCATTCCAGCAGAACTACATTTGCTGCCTTCATTTCCCCACCTACTTTTAACTCGTGAATGCTATGAAATGCCACAAAGCACCAGTGGTATGTCACTAACCGCTCCAACTTCACCACAGAGATGGCAACTCCTGACAGGACTACTATCAATAGTCTCTGAATCACTTTGAGATGAATCAGACTGTTAAAATATTTAATAGTCATGCACCAGCTTGGCTGCTTCCTTACCAGGCTCAGACCTTACAAATTATGAGTAATACTTGCATTGAACGAGGAACTAAAATTTTGAAGAAAAAATAATCTCTGTTTCTCCACTCTATTTTTTCCCCCACTGGGTAATACCAGGGCAAAGATTTTCAGACTGCTGATGAAAATCTTCTGATGAGATTGAATTATTGTATCTTTAAACAAAGGGAGGGGGGGAAAGATCATGACATGAATGTTTCTCAAATAGTTTTTATCTTTCTAAATATTCACACCATACTTCCTACTCTCCAAAGGATGAGAAGGCTAGGTGGCACTGCAGGCTAGTGGACTAGCTTATTATTATAGGAATTAATTAAGTGAATTTGGTGATCTTATCAACAAGCTCCATGGCTAATATGGATTTCTTCAACCCTTAATCACTGAAAAAGTGAAGTCAACAGACCTAAGTATGTAATTTTGCAAGCTCAGTCCTGGAATGAATAGCCAATAGGAGTCTACTTTTCCTGAAGTACTGCTCATCCTCATAACTTTGCCTGAAGTAATGGATTAAGTATATATATAAAAAAATATTGCTTGAGACATATATCAGAGTTTGCCTGTTTCGCCAGTTCCTCACCGTAGGCATCATGAACACTAAAGCATACAAATTCCCACCTACAGCCATAACCTAGCCTAACAGAGACAGTCATATCTGCTTCTTTCTGGTTGAAGCCCTGAAATAAAGTTAAAAATAAAATAATAAAATAAAATAGCATCATTCTTCCTGTGTTATCTACTCCGCCTAAGCAGTACGCCAGTATCAGAGGCCTATCTAGGTTCCTATTAGGAAAAAATTATGGTATCAGTAAAGGTGTTATGCAGGTACAGTCCTGCGCGTTCACAAAAATACACACAAGGTCCTATTTCCGCCAGCAAAGCAAAAACCCATAGCAGGCTTGCTCTTTCCAGTGAACTCTGTGCCTTGCTCCATCAGCATCACTGCTGACACCTTCTCTCTCAGGCTTATATCCCCCCATGCACACACACACGTCACACACGTGCATCTCTGGTTCTCTGCATTTTCAAACACCCTCAGACCACATGCTTTAGCTTTGCTCAGGCCCCATCTTAGAGTCTACTGCCTGTTGACCATCCCCACTGTCTCTGGTTATTTTATTCTACAAAGAAATTTCATTTGTCTTTACGCATGCCTTGAAAAAGTACATAGTGCCTGCCTTGCCCTTACTTGCATCTTTGCACAGCAGTAATCACAATCACCTTCTATAACAACAATAATTCTCATGTATAAAATAACTGCAGGGAAGGATCTCTAGCTCTGAATTAGGACGAAGATGTTCTTTTGAAAGACAGGCGTTTCTAGAATAAAAGCTCCTGCATGATTATTACTTAGAAAATGACTCCTTATTGAAAAGCAAAATACACCCTTAGCAGTATTTTAACAGAGGCAGGGTAAGTACAAGACACAGCACTTGGGAGGACAACAATAGAATGAGATAGCAAAATCTTCCATCTTCTCAAATGTGACACTCCTACTTGTATAGTGTAATTTTTCTTCCATGCTTTACGACTTACACTTTGATTGTCATGTGTTAAACCTAAGATTATGACATGCCTTACAAAGATATGAGGATTGAACCTTTCAGTCTCCAATAGATCTTGTCTAAAGAACTTGGGGACTTAAATCACAACATCTGCTCTTTCATCTGTTCAAATAGGATAACCCTGTGATCCTTAAAGCATGTCACACCTGCTACCTTGATTTCACACACACTTTTGTTGCGGTGACACTAGCACTACAGAATATATAGCAAAACCTTAGCATCATTGTACTTAAGTCAAGAGACAAAATGGTTGTCCTTACGCTAAGGCTCCAAAGGTACCAGTTATACCCAGACTGCACTTGCGTACTTCGTACGGCTGTGGGCTTAATAGAGCAGAAGGGTCTTAACCCCCACTCTGCCCTCTCCTTTTCTCCTGCCAGGGGGCTGTGAGTTCCCAGACCATCACCTTTTTTCCTAATCTATCTCACCCAACAGATGTGGGGAATAGCAGAAAACTGTGACAGTGCTGTGGCAGGAGAAAAGGAGATGAGCAAAACACACTTGTTGGGCAGAATTTGCTGAGTAGGAGACAGGCTGGTGTGGATCCCACCGGGTCTATAACAGAGCCCTGGGTAAGAAGCGTGCAGGAAGAAATAGCCTCTACATACCACCCTTTCCCCCCAGCCAGCACCACCCTCCCTTCTCACCAACAGGACAAGACAATATCCTTCAGCTCTTCTGCTTTCTAGTCTTATCCATTTTCCTCCCAGGTTCCTCTTGCCATAGAAGTCGTCTTTGAGTCTAAGAGGAAACCCTAGCAGGGAGCTCATGCTGACCTGGGTCAGATCTCAGCAGCTCCTCTGCTTCTGTAATCCTGGGACGGGCAGAAGAGGGAGATGATTTACAGAGAAGCTGGTGGGAGAAGGGGAAGGGGAGGAGAAAAAGGGGGAGGCAGCAGCTAAAAACTGACCCTTTTTGAACCCACCTTATCAGAGTCTTGGCACACACGCGTCTCAGATTTTTCAGAGATGAGGAGACACCAGGCTTAGCTTCTGGTCTGTTCCCAGCCTCTCTTGATGCCCACTAAGAACTCCAGTTAGTTCTTGTTATCTATTATTTGGTGAAGGGCAGGGAACTGATTTGGCTGCTGGCGGAGTTTCTTTTTATTTTTAGATGTGATAAAAAACTGGTGGGAAAATAAATCAATTGGGTTGCAAATCAATTGAGTTGAATGAGCATTCCTTCCTGATCTAGAACAAAGCAGCTGTGGAAATGGCAACTGCTTCTGGTACTCTTCAACAGCTAAAAAGCTCAGTTATAGCACCACAGCAAACCCCATCCTGTATTTTTCATGAAAATAAAGCCTTATGGGATACATAGACCCAAACAGTGTGTCCTGTATAATTTTCTGCTCACCACTACGCAAGACAGATGAAAATGGCTCACAGGCAGTAACAAACCAGTGCAAACCCTTTGTTGGCTAAGACGTCCCAAAGCAGCAGATGAGAACAGTGCCACCTTAGCGCTACCAGCAGAGAGCCCTGGCTTGCAGACACAACAGCCCACTAGTGCCTGGGACACAACTCTTTAAGTGGGAATCAACAAAGACTGCAATTAATGTATTTATACCAAGGGGCAATGTTGCTATTTGGGTGAAAAAGCAGAGATAAACCTCCCAGTGCCAAAGCTCAGCCGTGCAAAGCTCTGCTGGAACACAAGGGCACGCCCCTGACATTGAAAGCACCACGGAGTGACTCAGCCAAGGGTACAGCCTAAATAGCCAGGGAAAAAAAAAAAAAAAAGAAAAAAGAAAGAAAAGGAAACTAATTTTTAAAGATACAATGGGAAGATCTGCTGTGTTGAATTGGGTGGGTGGAGGGTAATGAAGGAGAAACACATGATTTGAATTCATCAGGCCTCTCCATCCTGCCCCGCAATGACCATCTGGAGGCCCCAGGGGGACGCAGGAGATCACCAATTTTAGCACACAAGGATGCAGAGGCTATACGCCCAACACATCATCAGAGAACGAGGCAGAGGGAGGCTAGACAATGAGCGAGTTTGATCCAACACACAGACTGAAACCAACCAAAGAGTAAAGTCACAGGTGCAGATTTTAACTATCCCCAAAGGAACCTGGATTATTAGAACTGAAAAGGAATGTCTGATGAAACTGAAAATATTGGCATGGACGTTTTTCCACAAAGGTGTTCAGGGTTTCATTAAATATATATGCACGTGGGTGTATATTCTTATGTACACACATATTCATATAAAAACCCCTCAACTTTTGACAAGAGTTCAGTGCATTATTATTCTCACTTTGCTAAAATCCATTTACCCACTCCCCAGAGTCTCTCCATGGACAACGGAGAAGAAGGGAATTTGCTTCTTTTGGTAAGTGCCACTGAGACTGACTGGGAAATCAATGTTTCCTGAAAAAAAATCACCCTAGCCTTTTGGATGAAAAAGCCAGTTTTTACTAAAAACACATTGCAGCAGCAGAACTCCTGTCATTATAAAGAAAGGAACTGCTTGCAAAATGGAATCCCAGCAGGCGCTCAACCTTTCTCAACCCCAGCTTAAAAGCATCCCAGCCTCATCAAGCATCAAGGCCTCAACGAATTCATCCTCAGAAATTTAAGCAGCACAACTCCATCTTTAGCCACCAAGTCACACACATACACATCCCCTCTCTCCCGCTCAGGGAGCTGTCATGCTAATAAATGCAAGGGGGTTAGCTGCATTTTGTATTCCGGGCATACTCCAAAGGGGCTCTTGAGATCTCACTATGCTGATGGAATTCAGCTTGGCCTCATTTGCAGCTGTTACTGAGATCCCAAATGGAATCAGATACAGGTCAGGTGTTTTCCATTCTATTGAATTGCATTGCTTTTGAAATCTCTGCTAATCACATCTCTCACATTGTATGAGAAGAGAGATTCAGATGCCAGATTCCAAAAAATGTTGGTTAAAGGAAATTTCTTAAAATCTGCTTAGTGACATCCCCTGTCCCTGCCACTCAGTTAAACTCATCCAACCTGAAAGGTATCCTGACCCCCACAGCTGAGGGACAGTCAACAATATCCTTTGCACCACTTGAACTATCTTTCTGCCAAGATACACCTGTAACAACTCAGAACACCTGAATTTTCCATCTATGAAACTCACTACTAGCATTAAGGAGACTTTCACGTATGAGGCCTTTTTAGATATGTGTAGAGCGTGTAACAGTACAGGAATAACCCTACTTTCCATTACAACAAGGTTTTCATCAGGGCTACATCCCCATCTCCCTTGTACCCACTCCACTACTCAACACTGGCCAAAGATGAGCTTACCTCCCCCGGGACTACACGAGAACAAGGGATCAATCATTTCTATGGGAACTAAAGAATCCGCAACAGAATCTAATCTGGAGAGTTCCCTATAAACTTCCCTATGTTGCCTCATCACAGCTGTAGCAATCTGTGAGGGAGGCAGCATCCAGAAAGAAGAAAGCACGATAGTTCAAAAATACCATCCAGCAGAGTGCCCGAGGTTACAGAGATTGGCTCAGGATGCAGCAGCAGAGCAATCAATGGTAATCAATGGCTGCAAGTAGAGCAGACAGATAGCAGGCAAGAGGCGAGGATCTAGGAGAAAGAGAAAATACAGAGCTACAGGAACCAAGGTGCAGCCATCAGAGGCATGTTTCACATGTGCACAATGACACCTCCATCCACTTGGGACTGCTAGGGACACATCTTCAACCTCTACTTGTCCTTGATGTGTGTTCTACTCTAACAGTTACAGTCAAAATACTTTGGTAATCTCATCTTTAGATGTACTCAACAAGGGTCAGACCAATGTCTGACTTGCTGAGGCCAAGCAATAAGGAAACCAATACCTTTGCTCTCATTCATACCAATGCTGTCCTCCCATCATGCCTGGCCCAAAGCATACTTTGCAGAGTCAGCAAAAACACCAGGAACATGCAGGTCTTAGAGTTATGATGGTCCATGTACCTGGTGCCTCCCACCCTCCTTGAGTTACACTAGTTTCTCAGGTGAAGGGAGAAAATGCATAGAGTCAGCAGGAAACATTCTGTGCTGTGTTTCTGGAGGATATAGCGTATTCTCTGAAGGGTGCTCCACTAGCAGAGCTGCAAGCGTGATGCCATTTTCCATCATCTTCCCATTTCCCCTTTGACCAGCTCACATTACATAGACACTGCCCGAAAAGAACAGTACTCACTTTTGGGCAAAGTTTGCAGACTGCAACTGTTGCTGCCCATAAAGGGGGGAGGGGGCAGCACTCCTTTCTGCTCCTCTCTCAAAAGTCAGCATCAGGGCTGCTGGATTTATCCCCTGGATAAGCTCTGTGTCGATAGCAGCGAGAAGCTAAAAGAGACCAGGAGATGAGAAAATTCTCCAGGGAACCATTTCAGAGCCAGGTCCTCTAGGAAAGCTTTCGTGTCTCTCAGAGAAGCCCTAGAAGGCCAGGAGATAAAAGCTTTGCATCAGATGTCTTTTGCTGAGCCTGAATGTCTGAAGCCTCTTCTGTTTGCTGGAAAAAGGCCAGGCCAGAGCTCTGAGCACTGACAGGAGAAGCCCGCTCCCACTCAGGTAAGAAGTGAAAGTCAGCAAGAGTGGAGGACACGGTCACAAACGCTTTGCCTTCTGGTAACTGAGTTCTAACACAGCTCACGTTGTGCCTCTGAACTGCACAGGTGACAGATGTGTTCTGCTTATTGCTTACTAGAAGAATGCCAAAGAGAAAGGATTCGCTGATCATACCCTCTCCCTTCTCCACTACCAAAGAAAATGCTATTTACCTAAATGAGGAGGAGGTATTCAACCACGCAAGACAGCTACAAGATGGGTGCTCGAGGAACAGATACACTCAGTTGAGCAATGTAGAGTGTGTACGTATAAAACAGAAGCCTATCTCCTGAATAAGCCATACCTGCCAAGCAAAATATCTTGTTCTAACACACGGTGTCTTTGACATTTACCTTCAATCGTGAGGAGACTTACGATTCACAAGTGCCATAACCATGTACAATCCATCAGCTGTCTCCACAGGACTGAAAAATAAATCAGATTGAAACCAGCCCCTATTTTATACATGCTTATTAACACATTATTTAATGTGCCAAGTTCGTTTTGCTTTGCATAGTTGAAGGACTTTTATAGGATTTTTGTTTATTTTATATACAGCTTGAAAGCACTTTGCCATAAAATGAATTACACCTTAAAAGTGCTTTCCTGCTCACAATTCGTGTTCTTTGCTTTGATTTTTAAAAACAATGTCCCCCTCCTAATATATTGAAACTATGGACAGAAGCCCCCCTGAATTCAGAAACAAAAGCATACCTAAAAGACACGAGGAGCAGAACAGATTTTAGTGCTAAGAAACAGTACCAATTTCACGGGTCTGGGAAACATGGCATGGGGGAAAGATGAAGTATCCTACCACACCAGTAGAGCAACACAAGGTGTAGGGGAAGAAGGAAGAGCCCACGTGCCAGTCTAATGTGGGTGATGAGGTGCAGTCCAATTCTGCAAGGTGCCGAGGGCCTCTCGGACAGCGATAAGAACATCTCACGGTGCCAAGTCTCTGGTCACTGACGCCTAAACGCCTCTGTAATATAATGCTCTTAAAAAGGAATTGCAAATTATTTCCCCCCAGGAAAGATGAAAGAATGCCCTTATTCTCCCTGCTACTGGGCTTTCTTGCAGTTTTCAGCATGTGCCCACTGGCTGATGCCCGCTTAGCCTAGCTGAACTCACCACGCTGTTTATAGACAGTAGCAAAGGCTGGATGTGGCCATCATTCTGGAGGGCTGGACAGTATAGACCCTACCCTGGGCAGCAGCCCCTCTGTCGTGCAACACAGACAGCATTACCGTGTGCATGCTGCTACATAGAAATGATCCCTGTCAGTGCCTCTACTGATCCCCAAACGGCAAACATGCTTCCCGTGAGGCTTTGACTCACAGGCTGTAAGTGAACAGTGCTACTACACCTTTTAGATGAGCTTGTAAAGACTGTAATTCCTTTCCATGTCCTGAAAACCTGGAGCATGGTGACAGCTTGCTCTGAGAACTGCAGAAAGTCTGTTCAGTAAAATTTCACTGGCACACGGGTCCAGACAGCCCCCGTCTCCACTTCCTCTGCCCTTCCAACCCCAGAGCGCTGTAAAGGCTCCAATTGCTTTTGCTCTGCTTCTAGATGGCTGGGTACCAAAACACAGGGGCAGTAGGCGTCACACACAGGATTGTCATTGCACGGCCACTCCATCACAGGGGAGGAATAAGAGATCCCAGGAACAGGAGCAGAAGCAGAAGCTAACAGGGGCCAAAGTAAAGCTAGCATCTCAGCGCAGGCAGCAGCAGCTGCAGTATTCTGGGATGCCCCAGCACCAAAAATAGTTGTGACTGTAGAAGAGCTGTTTTGTTCACACGTGCCACCATAAAACTTGACACATGCTGAGCTGGCCTCACCCACTACTGCTTACAACAGTCGTGGTTATAGCTGCAACCTGGGAGGTATTTTAGGATTTAATCAAAGGTTTGTCACCAAACTCAGACACGGACACACACTCTCGTACCTTGCACATCCCAACATTGACTTTTGAATAGTTCTCAGACAAATGGATTTTGTAGGTAGTCCATATATAGTACAGGCTTGCAGAAGTCCATACATTTAAGCTGTACCTTTGCAGGGAATGCTTATAAACATAAAGCTGAGTGCATGAAAATGGAGATGAAGCAGTTGTCAGCCAGAAGTGACAGCCTTCAAAGACTATCACTCCTGGTTTAAGTTCGATTAATAATGATGGGATAAAATGGCTCTCACTCAACTGTGATGCTACGAGAAGGAAGCACTTCCAGTGTAGGTATCTCCTAATAGACAGCAATATTCTAAAGAGGAACTCAGATTATCAAACTCATGTAGCTCTAGTTAATTAAAACATTACTAGTAACTAGGGAACCCTACTGTCTTCCCTCCTCCATCCCTCCTGATCCTCCCCATCCTTGAAATTCAAATTTGAACCACCCTGAAGCGTGGAGGGTGTTTCAACTCTGGGTTCATTTCAAACCAGGAGGCAGATAAAGCCAAGCTATGGCATTTGGATTACAACTCCAATCAAAACTTCTTTAAAGTTCAGGAAAGTAGGACTGAGATCTGAAATTTGGAGTATTCACCTCCATTCACAGATAACTAAGGACATATTCAGCCTTTCAATGCCTTTCAATCACATGAAGAATAAATTTGTCCCATTAAACCTGGTAAATCTGCACAATTTAAATCTGGGGCTAAATATAGGTAACAGTTACCAAACATTTTCAGCTTATTGGCATAGCCATTGTAAATTATCTTTTTTTGTTCTATAACCGGGAACAGAGCTAAGGAAACTCTCAGCAGACAAAAAAAAAAAAAAAAAAGAATGAAGCATAATATAGATAAGTCAGAAAAACAGTCTGCAAAATAAGGTTACAACAAAAGACACCAAGAGTAAGAGGGATTAGATACAAGTATATTGGAAATCAAACCCTGGAAAACAAGTATCTAACTCCATAGTTGTCAAACCTACTTTTTTTCCCCTCTCACTCTCTCTCAGTTTTGGAAAACTTGCTAGGCTAAAAGAAGGACATTGCATTAAAGCTAGATAAAAGAGGCAGCCATGTTGTCCCTCTTTTTTTCTTCTTGAAGTAATCCAGAATCAGCAACTAAGCAGCTCTTTCAGTCCTAGTTTTGCAACCCAGACCATCCTTTACCGTTTTGTTCTGGAAAATAAATAAACAAATAAATAAACAAATAAGGAAAGCCATTTTAAAACCTTAGACCATGTTTTCTGCATTTGTATGCATTGTGTTGTTCAGCTCTGGTAGAAGGTTTAGCATGAGCAATATCTCACCTCATTAAATCCAGCTACCCTGCGAGCTCGAAATGCGCTCTGTGCTACTGTTAGCAATGCTACCGTGGTTCCACCACTGCGCTGCTGAACTGCGGAGAGACTCCAGCCTGTGTTTCTGCCCATTAGGAAGACTGCCAGCTGCTTATTTGCCTCCAACCTTCCTGTTGGTTGTAGGCAAACTGTTGCTGTAACTGTTGATGTTTGAAAGAGGGAAAGATAAAGACAAGGAAAGGAGAGGGCATTTTGTGGATAAAAGAGCCTTATCTACCAATATTCTTAAGTGATCTCCAATTCTGAACAAGACACAAGACTGGAACAAGTGGAAATGGAAAGGAGCTGTTAGAACACCGCTAATTATTTGGTTCCCCACAGAAATAAGATAACTACCTCTAAGGGATGCATGTATTACTCCCCCAACGCTACAGGGTCACTACAGCTTTATTAAATTGTCCCAGAAGACAAAGCACTACCTGTTGGGAACTATTCCACTTACTTCACTGGAATATTATTAGTTCATTCCTTCCTGAATCTTTCTGTGTGCTGCCATCTGTAAAGGGCTGGCTTTGACTGCTATTCAATTTCAGAGCTTGTGGGAGTCACAAAAACCCAGCCAGTGACTTTTCAATGAGCTGAGCGCTGACAGCTGCCCAGAAGAGGCCCTTAAAAAGAAACACGATGCCTTCCAGAGGGAGCCTTTTGGCTTGGCTCTCTTCTGACCTGCAAAACATCAGCAAAAACAACAGTGAGTTAGTGCAGCTTTCCTTTGGCATCTCAACCAAAAATCATACTATCTCTTAAGATCAGCATCTGCTCCAGAGGACAGGAGTGTAGAAAACACTGGATGATGTTCCAAAAAGGCACAAAGAGGAATCTAGAGAACTGTGAGCAGAAAGAAACATTTCCTCCTGGTAAATTTGAGTGGCGAGAGAAGAGGAAATACTGAAGTTCATGGAGGAGTGATGCAACTAAGAGCCTATCCCTAGAGCTCACCTGCAGGAGGCGGGACTGGAGCTTTCTCTTTGGAACAACCTTTGCATTCAATGACACATTGCCAGTCACATCAGCATCCCAAAGCATATCTCCATGTGTGGAAGTTTAGCTGACTTGAAGCTTGACAATAAAGTTAAGAGCCTAATACTTCTGGGGCTGCCCAGGGACTCTATAAGAGGGGCTAAGGTGTACATTACTTTTGGTAAAGGGCTGTGCATACACAGTTGCAGGAGAGCAAGAGAGGAGCCCGGAGAAACACCACAGGAACCAGCACAGAGTAGGACAAAAAAGCAAGGAAATCTGACAGAACAAGCAGAACCTGGCTTCAGAGAACAATTCAGCAAGGGAGTTTTGGGGTGAGATCTGGATATCTCCTTGAAAGAGACAAGGAGAGAGCACAGACGCTACCTGCTGTAGTAGATGAGAAAAGGACCTTGAATATTTTTGTAAATTGGAAGGTAACATCAAAGATTCCAAATTCTACCATCAATTTCTTTAGCAGAAACAACCCAAAGAGATTTGGACGACGAGCAGCAAAGGATGAGGCCTAGATATTGAACTTCAAGTGACTAGATACACAGTAAAAACATGCAGCCTTATTAAGAACAGCATCTCTTCCAGAGAACTGGAAAACAAGTTTTACCTGATTTTAAAAGGCTCAGATGGTAATCTGGGCGAGTTAGACCTTGCTCGCCTTCTTAATAAATCAGCTGAATACCTCCTAGAAAGCAGAATCCTAAAGACACCCCTGCAGGATTACGGTGCAAAGAAAAAGCATCCTCTATTGTAATCCTTAGTTTGTATCAATAGAACAGTTAGCAGGAGAGAACTAGGGACCATCTTCTATTTTCGGAAGGCATCTATCAATGCTCCTCATGGCGCAGTAATGAATAATTATTGTTTGAGCTGCAAGAAGTACAATTTGACCACTGTGATCTATGATTGAGGGCAGAAAAATGGGAATAGACAAACAATTTTCCTCAATGACAGAAGGTCAACAGCAGGATCCATCAACTTTCAACCCTTGGATGTATTTTGTTTAAAATACAGGCTAGTGAACTGGAAGAGAAGACAAGCAATACAATAACAGTATCCAAGCAATACCATTACATAGAAAAGCAAACTTCTCATTGCACTTGGGAGCAGATGTTCTTTGCTGCAGGGCTGCTGTGCCTTTCCCTGAGCTCCTATAAGCACCTGAGGCACCTTTTGCAACAGCTTACTAGAGACAAAGTTATCTGCGTGAAGGTCCCTTCCATTCAGAGACAGGGCAGGACTTCAATGGAAGCTCTGCAAATCAAAAAAACAGCAGGGATTTGGATAAAGATTGGAGTCCTAGAGTATAGTCGGTGCCTATGAATTATTGCTTAGAGACCTGTGGCACTGTCCACTTAGATGTAAGTTTTTCAAAGTCTTCACCCTGAACAAACACTTGGTCCAGCTATGTCTATTTGAATTTGTATGATGTTTGGACCCAGTTCCCTAGTTTGGAGTTGTCCCTCCTATGAAAAG
The DNA here is from genome assembly GCF_964199755.1 of Larus michahellis. Classification (NCBI taxonomy): domain Eukaryota; kingdom Metazoa; phylum Chordata; class Aves; order Charadriiformes; family Laridae; genus Larus; species Larus michahellis. Next base: position 52,832,949 of record NC_133899.1, on the reverse strand, counting down.
TTCATTATTATCATCCTGAAAGAAGCACAATCAATGCAGCCTCTTTTAGAAGAGGAGAACTGCAGTTTAGACAGTGAAAGAAGTGAAAGGCAAGAACACCATCCCCTCTCTTCAACAGATGGGCAGATTTTCCTCCTGATGTGTATAACTAGACACTTCTAATGTGCCACTCACTTTGGTTTGCAAAGCTGAAGATGTGTTGGGTATAATATTAGAGCTCTCCATTCTTCTGCCCTCTTCATGCTCTTTTAAGATTATTTCAATAATCGACATGTATCCTCTTAGCCAAGGGAAAGCAATACAGCCAGTCACTGATTCTGGCACAGATCATCCTGCTGGAGACCTTCTCCATGCAGCCATGTGTGCAAGCAGCTGTGTACAAGTAGCTATGACCGTCAGCTCTTGAACAGTCTGTGTTGTTAAAGCCTGGGGATAAACACACAGGCCCACAAATGATAAGCTTAAACCATACTAACAACTGTTTGAGACAGAGTTCCTTCATCAATAACAGCTATTAGCACATCCGAGTCTGATTCAACTCTTTCACCATCTGCGACAACATGTCATTTGCATTAATCCTTCATTTTCTTTGCACCACATTTCTTCTTAGCATTCATGCTTCCCAACTTGCAGGAACATTTGTCTGACCCTTCTCCATAAAACAATAACCGTCAACACATGTATTTAGATGAGCCAGTGATCATAATCAAGAACACCGCACTGATTTGATATTGCCATCTTGGAAAACAATGAATTGAGAACTGCTAACGAATCGCTAACGCTCAGTAATTACATCTTCAACAGGCAGTGATTGTATAGGTGGGTCATTTCTGTGTGTACACAGCGTTACTTCATTTTTTTCATTCCTGCTCTACTACACACTTAAAAATATGTTCAGGTAGAGAAAGCATATCGGGTGCCCTCATGAACAGCATGGGGGCTAAACCACACAAAACACTATGCATCAGAAAGAATTTACCAGGGAAATTGTTACATGACAGAAATACGCCATTACTGGTAGTTTCACAAAATAAGCATCCTACTTTCAACACCTTAGATTTAATCCATATGGGAGATGTACAGAATACCTTTAAAAGGCAAGTCAAGCAATTTGAATTAATCTCTGAATCCGAATCTCAAGAGGACAGCTTTGGGGCACACTCGGATTTCCCTCCTGCTAACCCACCCCTGTCCCACAGGTGATAATTACCTCTCTCCCTTTCAGTAAGGGCAAACAGACATCTCTTCCCCACAGGGAAAAGAACACTTTTCTCTCTCAAGTTGTCTATCATCTGATTAACGTAATAAAGTTAAATTCAGAGAAAAAGCATCGGCCTGTATTTAGCCTCAAGTTTGTGGTTTCCATTTCAGGCTTGAAAAAGTTCTTGTGTCCCTCCAGTGCATGGAGGAGCTGGTGACGGGCAGAAAACTTTGAAGAAAGGTCACACATTTTTTGCTGATGGGCCAGCAAAAAAGCAATGCATTTCAGGCACGGAAAAAAATCACTAGAAGGCCATAGCAAAGCAAAGTGTTAGAGAACAGTTTCCAGTCTGGTGCTCTTAAAATATATCAGCATTTGACAAGCAAGAGAGACAACTCTCTGCCATCCCCCTTCTCCTCCCACACCGCGACTGCCACCCCCACTGGAACACCTCTCTTATGAAGAGAGGCTGAGGGATTTGAGTCTCTTCAGTCTGGAAAAAAGACAGCTGAGGGGGAATCTTATCAATGCTTATAAATACTTAAAGGCTGGGTGTTAGGAGGATGGGGCCAGGCTCTTCTCAGTGGTGCCCAGCGACAGGACAAGAGGTAACGGGCACAAACTTGAACATAGGAAGTTCCACCTAAACATGAGGAGGAACTTCTTTACTTTGAGGGTGGCAGAGCACTGGCACAGGCTGCCCAGAGAGGTGGTGGAGTCTCCAACTCTGGAGACATTCAAAACCCGCCTGGACGCATTCCTGCGCAACCTGCTCTGGGTGACCCTGCTCTGGCGGGGGGTTGGACTAGATGGTCTCCAGAGGTCCCTTCTAATCCCGACCACTCTGTGATTCTGTGAGATGTGTGGTGGGAACGCTGGCCTAACGTTACTTTTCTTTTCTCAACGCAACATGTTCATCCTCTGTAACCCCTGTTGTTAAGCTCTGAATCAGAAATGGTTGGCCTTATTAAAGGACAGCCTACGATCTCACCTCTAAAATGTTAAATATCATGACTGTCAGAGCCTATTTCAGTCAGTTGGAGCTGCTGAGAGCAAATCCCTTTAACTTTAACCACTTTAAAATCAAGGGCGTGTTGGCTTTATGCAAAAAATAAGACTGCATTTTTATAAAGTGGGGTCTGCTTCTCAAAGAATCAGCACAGATACTCACAAGACGTTGACCGAGGCACACTCAAACAGTGCCACAAGGTGGCCCTGACCTCATCCTTCAGCAACAACCGTTCAGTCCTCCAGGTTGCCCAAACCCTTCTCCCTCTCCAGCTGATCTTTTATAATCAGTGCCTTTCACATCCAGCCCACATCTCCATACTGCGGTGTTCACCTTGAACACCACCATACACATTCTGATGCCAACACTTAAAATACCCCTTATAGACAGCAGTAGCAGAGTACAGGGATTTCCCCGAAGCAGCATTTCAACCACGCTTTTTTTTTTTTAACCGCAGCCACAGAACTCCGTATGATGGATTGTGTTTAGTTTTGTTTTCCAGCTTCATACCACGGCTTCAGAACCGCATGTTCTCATTCATCTGATCAGTGCTCTTACATCATCCCTGTTTAGGATTTTTGCAAGTATTTATACACTACAAACAAATTCAATAGCCAAAATGGGACATACCAGCAGTTCAAGGAGAAATTAATTAAAGCTTGCCAAGCAGGGAGAACTTGAATACGGAATGGGGAGACTTTTTCCTCCTCATCCCAGCATGTCTAAATGCTCACACAAGAACATCTGAAGTCCTGTTTCACCCTCTGAGCTCATAAACCACTGTGCTGTATAATTTTGGTACAGATTAAAATACTCCCTTTTAATTGCCATTAGAAGAAAGGTAACAGTTTGATCAGATTCCCTGACAATGTCTACGCAACACTTCCTCAGTGGTTTATAGTTAACTGGCAAAGCTGGTAGCACTGCTAGGGAAAAATTCAAGCAAATTAAGAGACAGGACTTCAGACTGAAATTTCTTTGCAGAACGATGATCTTGAAGTGCTGGGCTGGCAAACAAACTGGCTGTTTGCGGCACTCTTGCTGCAATTCAGCCCCGTGGCGTGTGACGCCCCGGCTGGGACTCAGAAGCCCCTGCTTCTGAGCAGGGACTTGGACAAAGGGGCCGAGGAGCTCGGTTTCTGCAGGGAAGTTCCCTGTGCAGAGGGGGACGGCCATGCCAGGCAGACTGCATCTCTGCCATGTGTCCCGCTGATACCCACCCTGCTTCTGCACGACCTTTTCTGGCCTTACTTCCTACCTGATTTGTGCTCCCTTCCCATGCGCCCCCAACATGGCAAAGCCAAGAATATGTGAATACTTCCCTTGTGTAAGAGCTCTTTACAGCTGAAGGTATTATCTTTGCCATTAGAGTGCGTGACTAGCGTCCCTTTTTGTGCACCAGCTGACAACAGTCTGTGAAAGAGCATAAGCTGAGCTGCATAAAGTCTTCTCTAAATTCACTAGAAACCCTTCTGAAGAGTATTATTTACACAACGAAAGAAGAAAAAAATCCACACAATCATGGATTACTACTCACCTTTTAAAATTAAAATTTTGAACTGCATTTCCCAACTTTGGACTATGCTTGTTATATTTAGAAAGAAGGAAGTGAAAGAAGCCCTAAATATTACAATTCTTGTATCCCCTTTCCTTCCATGCTTTATTGTTTCTGTGATTTAGAAGTTTACTAAAACATGGTGAGAAGCAATGAATGCAAAAGACCATTTGGGATAACTGTGAACCCACTATTTCATGTGTTGCATTTTGGCTCCCATACAGCCTATGTACCTAAGTGAGACAGCAAATATTTCACCAGTTAAGTGAGTAATTTCTCTCATACAGAGTCTCCAGTTCCACCTGGGAACGCCCATGCTAACAACTTGTAACACCAGATTGCTAGTACCTCAATCATTCTAGATTTAAAAAACGTCTTTAAGAACCCAAGCATTTTCCTGCACTAATACATGTTAAATAACCACAGAACTATCTAACTTAGAGTATTTCCCATTTAACAGCTTGATGTCCTTCAATTAATGTCAGCAATCTACCTTGAAAACTATCTATGAACTCTGAATTTTAAATAATTCAGTGAAACAGAGCTTCGAGTCTATTTGGATCAATGTTATTAACACCCAGAGCAGCTCTAATGGTTCGTGTTTATTACTAGTTAGACTGAAGTAGCTGAAGCAGGTGGCTGTGTCAAAGATGAAAAAATAGCACGGCTTATACACCTTACACTGCTCCTTCTCCATTCCTAGAAAATGTTGCATTTAAATCAGCCACCCCCAGCTGTGTTCCCTGACTTCCCCCAGCCCAAGCAGTCCTACTGAATCAGGTTCAGCCCTCGTTGCTTTTAAATCTCATTTCCTTTCTTTAGGAGCACACTTCCCTCACACGCTCCCTATGAATAAGAACAGACAGGTTTTCTTCAGCCCTTCTTTCCTCATCCACTCTAAGCTTCTCCCAAAAATTTTTCCCAGAGATGTTGTTAGCCATGGATATATAGACAACCCTGCTCCCAAGCACAAGTACAGCTGTCTTTCCAAAACTCTGCTTGCCTTTGCTAAACTTTCTCTCTTTCTCTGGAAATACTCAGTCCCAGCAGAAGAATGACATGCTTCGCATAAACTGCAATTCTGCTGCACTTTCCCAAGTAGCGGATACATAGTTGTCTAGCTGGTGAGCCCTAAGATCTGCCTATCCTGCCCACCCAACCCACGAGATGGGGTACAGGTCTAGCATGGACTGCCATACTCTAACAACTGGAAACATCTATTCTCCCAGCACCACCATGACCAGAAACTTGGAAAGGTGAGAGAGAGACATCGTAAGAGCAAAAATGGCAAGCCTGGAACTGGGAGTTCTCATGACACCAACACAGAGCTTCAGAGGCATTCCCAAAACTGGAACACAGCTTTTATTGCTGTAGAGACTGGGCCATCCTGCTTAAAATACTGATACTCCGCAAAAGCGTCTAGTGTCCACGTAATCACACAGTGAAACTCTTAGGGCTTTTTTGGGCTCAGTTCAGAGCTGATCAGAGTCTCTTACTGCCCTAACTCTACAGCTTCCACTGTCTCAGAGGAGAACACGCTCCTGCCTGATGTTCTGGTGACTTGTCCTCCAACACTTGACAAGCCAGCCAGAACGAGAGCAGTCGCAGAACTAAGTGCCAACATTAATTTTTAAAGGGAAGAGAAAAGAAAAAGAAAAAGAAAAAGAAAAAGAAAAAGAAAAAGAAAAAGAAAAAGAAAAAGAAAAAGAAAAAGAAAAAGAAAAAGAAAAAGAAAAAGAAAAAGAAAAAGAAAAAGAAAAAGAAAAAGAGTAACAGCAAGCCTGATAGCTAGTTCAGAGCAACTAAGGGGACACAGTTGAATTAACAAATATCAGTATCTGCTGACAGAGAGCAAAAGCAGCAATTTTTCTATGACAATTGCTTTTATGTCATGGCAAAAAATGCAAGGCAGGCACAAATGCTAGGCTGCTGAGAGGTGGTGAAGAGGGATGGGAGGGAAAGGAACTTTACTGAAGGGAAACGTGGCTGGAAGACTTGGACACAAACACAAACGTGAAAGCTTGGTGAATGATCTCCAATCATTCACAAGCCACTTTGAATAATTACCCTGCATACTTAGCACAGTTACTCTTTACTAAGAGTGCCAGTCTAGGAAAGGCGGTTTTGGCAGCCAGGTAAGAGAGACACAGCTCGCTCTACAGTGAAGTTTGCCTGCAATCAGTTACAGCTGAAGCAGCAAGGACAAAAGCTTTCAAGTTTGACAAGCAAAGCAATTTTGAGTCTGCACAACATTGCTCTTCATTTAAACCAGCGTATGTTCTCATTGTACATGGATCTTTCTTTAAGGAAGCTTTGAAAGGCCTGGAGTCCCCCTCAGCTGCACATGTGGAGAGACAGAGCAGAGCTCCAGAGAGGACATGTACCAAGCATGGCAGGAGGGATGAGGCATGAGTCTGCCTAAAGCTAGTCTTGAAGAAAACCCTGAGGACAAGGGTATAGTTAAGGCCCTCCTTCAGGCTTCTCCACATAACCCCTTCCTTGGCCCCCAGCCTGGGAGACACTGTCCCATTAGTAAATTATCTGCTCTTCAACCTAAGCAGAGGAAAATGACTTCCAAAGGTAAAACCTACATCACTAAATCAGGAAAGAGGAGGGGAGGGAGACTGGCTCATAAAGCTCACCTGGCCTGATTATCACCCTTGTATCAGCTTCTGCCTGCAACAGAACAGATGAAGTTTACTGACCATTCAGATGTAATCTACTTAGTACTATGCAACATGCTGATACATGTATTTTTAAGAAATTAATGCTATACACTATCAAAATGCATCCATCATAGAAAGAATCCAACAATCATGGGATACCAACAGTTACTGAAAAACCACAACCGCAGAGGGAAGCTTCCTCTGTACCAAACTCCATTTGGTATTTTCACCAATGATCTGGCAGAAGACAAAACCAGTCCTACTAAAGATAGTGGACTGGTAAATAATGCAGCAGACAAGGCAGAGAGAGAGTTATTTGGCCTGTCAGTGTGCGCAGCCAATTCAAATAGGAGATGCAGTCACTCCACAAAACACGAAGTCAGACACCTTCACCCATACCATGCAGGTCACATCTGGGTATGGATGAGGATTTAGAAGCCAGAACACACAGGTACTTAACGCTCGTTTCTAGTGTCACACTATGATCTACAAACTGGAACTAAGAGAATTTACCTCTCACATGGCAATGGTGTTTATTCTGTGGGTTAGCAAATGAAGAAGGGGAAAGCTGTATACAACTTCTAAGAGATTTGTAAAAGCTATTTAAGGAAAGCCAGCTCTTAGGACTTGGCTTAAATTTGCTTTGCACATATCTGTATCTTCACCAAAAAAAATTTTATGGTTTGCAGATAAAAATGATATGGAAAACCCCTAGTATATGGCATTGGCATGCTCAATACTGAGATTCCACACGTGGTTGGGGTGTCTGGATTTTACAAAGCAATACAGAAACACTGGAAAAGGTGGAGAAAGCCACAGAAACTACTCCAAGAGAGAAAGTGTCTTACACTGAGAACCTTAAAGGGCTCAGCTGGCTTCATTTCTTAAAAATAACATGAGGCATAACACAATTACAACACACAAATCCCTTCACAGGGAGGGACTATCAGTTATTAGAGGCCTCTTTAATCTAGCACAGAACAACCTAACAAACCAGTTGTTGGAACCTAAAGGCAAACCGAAAGCAAGGCACCTTTCCCTCCCACACACTCCTTTCTAGTTTGTTTTAATTAAAAAGTGCCAGAAGTAGTGCATCTTCCTATCTTCAGAGGAAGTCTGGCTGCTCTCTCTCACTGTTACGTCCAAGCCAAATACATATTATTAGCACATACAATTCAGGAGACTCTGTGAGACACAAATGCCCAGAATACACAGGAGTCAAACTAGATGGATTTGTCTTTAAACTATGAATATGAAAATCCAGGCTTCAGCTGGTCAGTAAGTTCACAATAAGGCTGAGGGAACAGATGAGAATAGGAGAGAAACATGGGGATTTAAGAGTTTCAACTGCCCTCAGTATTACTGGCAAATTAAGTCTTAAAAAAAACCCCAAACATAAATTACAGTTAGGATGCTTTTTATGTTTGTCTTCAAGATTTCAGCTTATCTTTCTTTCAAAACCCAGAGATCTGAGTTGTAACGAAAGCTAAAACTCTCTCTGATCGCTTGCATTTACAAACTGTCCTCATTAGATGTTCTTTTAATTCACTTCTTCCACAATGACAGAAAATTTATATAGAGCATTAAGTGCAAAGATGAAACTCAAGGCTACAGAAATCACATGGTGGAAAAGACTTTGGAAAACACACAAAGTTTAGGTGAGACAGCACAGCTGCTTAAAGAAAGTAACATAAGCCACATCTCACAGGAGATGTTGGGGCCGAGCTGTACTTTTCCACAAGGACTTTGTCAATAAATAGGACAAGGGGTGGCTGGGGATTGGAAAAGAGATTGTTTGGTGCTCCTCAGGCACTGGTTTGAAGGCCACAGACACATAAAGGTGCTCCTGAGGGTTAGACTGGAAAGTTTAAATTCTGAGTAAAAACTACTATTGAGACTTCTGGAAAAGCCACTGAGTTAATGCTGTGGTATTAAAATTATTCAGCAATTGTGAAAAGAAATCCAAAGGAACACTATGCACCAGAAAAGCCTTTTCTTGCTCCGTAAGCCACATCAATTATCTGGGCATTGGATATAACCCTCCCCCTGTAATAAACTGCCTGCAACACAGATGGCAATCACGTCTGAACAGTATCAAAATCCCAAAGCTGAAAGGTAAAAAAAACAAACCAAACAAAAAAACCCAAAGGCTTTGCGTTCTCTGCTTACTTCAATGGGAAATGAGTAAAACTAACCACTCCCGCAAATCCTCATCCTCCTAGCCTGTGTTCCACATATTCCCTCTCACAGACACTCGACTCAGGGAAGAGCTAACAAGAGGTTTGTCCCAGACAGACCTTTTTCTTACTGCCTGCATCTTTATTCTGATGGCTGTGATACAGCATTAACTTCTAATCACCTGTCTAAATACACGCACGTGCTCCACGTGGAGCACACACCACACCACAGCCAAATATTCAGAGCAGGTCACAGACAAGCAAGATGGTTCATGCTGCATCTGCAAAGAGCTGTCCCAACAGCAGCCCTTCTCGTATCAACCATAACTGGTTTGCAGGCCAAGGCAAGTCACTATACGCATCGGCCCAGGCCGTCCAACACCAATATACATTCACCAAACCTCAAGTCTTTTCCCAAAGCCTCCTAAGAACATTGAGTGATATTCCTCCGGTTCCCTCTTCCCCTTAGACTAGAGTAGTTTATAGGCCAAAGCAAGATTTCATATGGTCTAGTTGCTCTGAAACTCTGCAGTGATTTGGGAATGTCACGTACAACAACATACCATTTCTATCTCCAGCAGATGGCAGGAATATAGCCCTGCACAAACACACAATAATTTCAAATACAGCAGCAATGTCCTGCTAGAATAATAAAGAATAGAGATAAGTAAAGCACCAACACACCAGTTTTCCTTTGTTTGAAAACATATATTGCATATGTGATTTCTTTTTTTTTTTTTGGCATCATACAGACCAGACCATGCATTTGGCTTTTCTTTTACAAAAACAACAAAATACATTGATTTCTTGAAGACAATAGAAACAGGTCTTACCCCATAGAGCTCATGTCAGCTGGGGCATTTAAAACCATTGAAATCACAGTGAGGAGATGAGACCCTGCAGGTAAATTCAGCAACATGCTTTCCAGGGCAAGGGTCTCTTCCTTTGGTATTACTCGCTAAGCCTTACCCTGGCTTACACCTGCCAGTCTATCTCCTGAACGTCACATCAGTCTTCACAAACGAGCAACAGACAGGATGATCCCAGCCTGCTCTCCGCTTCTCCCTTTCAATCTTCCTAAGATTTTCTGACTGCAAGAAGCAAGTTAGCTGCTACAGAAAAATTTTATCTATGTACTCCCCATGCGAAAAATAACCCCAAACCAGACCTTTAACCTGAGAGATGCAGACTTCAACCCACTTGACAGATGGAGGGACTATTGCTTCATTACTAATTTAAAGACTCTTCTGCAACTTCAGCATGCCCAAATCTCTTGCCACTGCTTATCCTTGTGATTCAATTGTCTGCCCGCCTCTCTCCGGTATGCTAGCATTTTGTGGAAAGATTTCCCTTACAACTCTGACCCAAGAATTCTGACAATCAAAGTCTCTTTCTAGCAGCAGGCCATCTTCTGTCTTTCCAGAACTGGTAGAATAGCTCACCGATACTGCATATTACTATTAAATCAGCAGCTACACTGATGATTTTATCTGTGAAACCACAGATTAGATTTTATACATTTTTCTTAAGGCATTTATTTAGCAACAACCAACAAAAATTCAATGGAAAAAATAATATACCCTCCACATTGCTTCTCTTTATTCATGGTTCAGACAGGGATGATTAGTTTCAAGACCAATTCAGCGGAAACAAGGCAAAGCCTCTAGTAAATGTTTTTGATTTAAAACCACCCCAACCCCCACCCCCTTTATCCAAAAGTCCCATCTTAAAACGTGGAATAGATGAGTGTGTTTGAAAGTTCATGGTGCAAAATAGAGGAGGGTGGCAAAACCTCCTCAGATAGTCAAAAAAACAGCTATCCCACTCTATACATGAACACAGTCATCTCCCTTCCCCTCTTCTTCTCTGCTTCCATCCACTCTGCAAAAAAATCAATATATAAAGAACATTATCAGCAGCTTTACGGTAGGCAATGATCCTTTTTGACATCAGTCTGTGATAAGATCGTTGATTCTCTCTTTAAATTACATCATAGCTGTGTAAAATACGCAGTGAAATCCAAAACGTGAACTCTTCACATCCGCTGTCGATACCTCAGCAAGATCCAGACCGCTGCCGCAGCAAGCGCCAGGCCTGGCACAAGAAAGGCTGCTAGAGGAAGCCCACCTGATTCTCCATCGTCTCGATGACCCACAGGGCCATTTTGTGGCTGCAGCTACAAGGGAAAAAAAAAGTATTTGTGTCAGAGCCCACTACAGGAGAGCCCCCCAGTTCTATGTCAGGACCAGGTGGTTCTGTAAGGATGTGCAAGATGGTTTCCCCAGGCGTACACTCCACACATGGGAGGGTTAGAATGGCTTTGAATGGACTGAGCTTTACTGCAGGGTACCTAGTCACTACCAGGCACCCTCACGTTTCTCTGACACATTGTGAACTAGGACTCTAACAGCTGGAACAGGGTATGTCTCATACAGCAGAAGCAGTGACACACACATACCCAGGGCATCCCTTGGTGCACTTCCCACCACACCATTTCCTAGTGTCTTTACCAGGAAAAGGGTGTCACTAATTCTCTCCGTTTTTCTTACCTGCCCTGTACACTGGTCCAGAAGATTTACTCCTTTACTAAGGGAGTAAAATAGGGGCCTCAACACACCTCTCCCACCAGCATGCCACAGGCTGATCAGTATTTCCTTTGTCGACTTCAGTGCTAGCCAGGGATGTTCAAGTTACAACAGTGGGTTAAGGATTCCTCTCTTTCTATATCCAAAATGTCACCAGTATATTCAAACCATAGCAGCCCACATTTGTTCCTTTGTGGCGGGCTGCACGCACACCTCAACACTAACATGAGTGATGACCTCTGAAACAACAGGGGACTTTTGTCTCCGGTAAGATTTTGGCCTCCGAAACAAAACTGGAGAACTTGAGATTCCGTCTTCACAGACAAACCTTTGCCTCTCAGAAAGGAGATCCGTGAGAAAACACACCGAAGTCCAGCAAAACAAACACTTCTCCAAACTCACCTCTTCACTGATACTGTTACAAACAAGTAATGCATGGATGACTACAGCTGTGGTGGACTAGAGAAGGCCATAGTTCTAACAAAATCCTTCTACCTCATGAAATAGAGAGCTATCCATCATAGAAACCAGTCTAAACTGAGCGAGAAGTAACCCTAAGGAACAGGTTAAACATACCCTGCGCTGAATTTTCAGAGACACGTCATAGCCTGCATTCCTGAACAGTTCCACCGCATCCTTGTGCCGCAAATCCTTCAAGTCTCTGCCATTGACCTAGCAAAAAAGGAAAAGGAGAACAAGTTGCTGAAGGGCAAAAAGCAAATTTTTAATGATGCAGGCTAACACAGGAAGGACAGGAGATAAAAATCTTCCTCTTTCACAAAATTCTGCATTTGGAGCATGATAATATAATCAGCAAGATCCATATTCATCCATTCATATTACAGATGTATTTTTATATGTTGAGAGGTAACATGAGGAACTCCAAGCCAAAACACAGAGGTACTAAAAAAAAAAAATACCTAGAAGCAAAATCAGAATATAAGATGACAGTTGTGTCAATAGCAGCTTCTTATGCTGTTGCTTTACTGGAAACAAATCAAAGGTGTAATTCTGACAGCTAATGAAAGTCAAAGAGCAGCTACAGCAAAATTATTATAAGTCTCTTTCCCACATTGTTCCCTCTACTGGTCTACCTTTGAAACCCTTCTGTTTGAAAGACTGTTGTAAACATACATTTAAAAGCATATTGATATAACAAAAAACAAACAAACAAAAGACTTACATACATATTGGCATCCGCTTGAATGTGTTAGCGTTTTTCTTAATTTAAAATAATATCTCATGGCAGAAGGTTTTATAACCTACTTTATTTCATTCACTAACTGATGATATTCAACCTGATTTCTCTTTTTCATCCCTGTTACCCCTAATTGTATCCTCTGGGATCACATCCAGTGCCTCCTTTCTCTTGATATTTAGACTCCTCAAACACAAGCACATAAACATTAAACTGTCAAGAAAAGATAGGACAATACTCTCCATTTATCTTCATATAATTTTCTGGATCAATAATAGGCTCCAACTAGTGCAAAGCACTCTATAGAGGCTAAAAAGATTATATGTGGAACATAATAAGCAAGTACAAAATAAAATTAAGGAGTATTGAAAGATCACGTATCACACTAGGAGAGGCTACTTCTTCACTCATCACTTTGTAAAGCATATTGTCTCGTATGATTGCCAACTGTCTGAAGAACCAGCGGGACTGAACCTCAGTCACTTGAAAACATTTTTCTAAAAGGAGAAGCCACCTGTATTATTCCTGATGAGCTGAAATGAAGTCTTATGGCCAGGAAGTCTTATAGCCTAAAAATCCCCCTAAGCGAAAGGATCAATAATCACAGATTACCTGTCAAAAAATGGAAACTTAGAGGTGGAAGACCTTTATTTACACACGTGTAAATGACGATTCATTGTGAGCAAGAGAAGGTCTGATGGATTCTAAAACCTTAGTGAGGCAAGTCACAGAGGAAATACAAACACAGTACCATGGAGTGCTTCTGAGGCAAATCAAGAAAGCAGAAGAGATGAGTCCATGTGTAGAGGCACTCATCTCCCTAGTGCTCAAAGCTCTCCCCAGACCCCCCAGATAGCTCCTCCATGGAGTTTGCGCAGCATCATCTAATTGCATTCACCACATCCTTCCTCTCTGTGCACTGCGATGGCAAACTTGCATCTCATATCACATTACTGATCATAGCATTTCAGGAACACACGGGGCGACAGAAGAAAGGGCTTACCGCTAAAATTTTATCTCCTTCTTGTAATCGGCCATCAAGGTAAGCTGCCCCATCCTTTTTGATCCGGCTGACATAGATGCTGCTGTCATTGGAAATGTACTGCTGATCTGTCCCACCAACAATGTTGAAGCCCAGCCCTAAGGTAAGCCAAACAGAAAGCTGATGAGGAAAAGCTCAAAGCTTCAGACATTCTTGCTGTTGTTGGGGACTGTACCCTACCATGTCATCCTGTTTTCTCCACCATACTAAAACTCACAACACACAAATCTGCATCATACTTTCCAACCATCACTGTCTAGAGAAGTTATTCTCACGAAACTGGTCTTGAAAGCAGAGGAGAGACCCCGAATGCCTGAGGGCCCAGATGCTTCATTCCATAAAGCATCCATGAGCTGTTCTCAGGTGGGTGTTGGGGAATACTGAGGGACATGCCATTGTTTCTGAGATGCCAATTCAGCCCTCAGCAGGAATATGCCTCTTCGGCACAGGATGAAAGAGAAAGAAAGCATTCTGCATTTCACAGGAGGCTATACTAAATCATTACCTTTGAGCAACAAGAAATCATGCTTGACTAGCATTTCATGAGCTGAGAAACAGAGTTAGGAAAGGCAAGGAGCTTTAGACCCTGTCTACAGATGAGGAAACAGGCAAGAGGAGCCGTGCTACTGGCTCGTGGGCACCTAGAGCTCAGAATGCTCCCCTTCCACATCTAAGGAGTTGGAACTGGCATCCTTGGCCTCCAAGAATAAGATTAGCTGAGATGCAGCTACTTTAAATTGTATGTAATCACTTTGTTCTGTTTTGGGAATTCAAAACACAACAGGAAATAGAGACAAAGTTCTGGGATTTAAAACAAAACAAAAAGGAATACATATACATTAAACAGAACATTTTTTATTATGTTTTGTATTGTTCTTCAAAGTAAGCCTCGATTACAGATCTCTAGCTGGAACTAGCTGCTGGATTAAAGTGCAGTTAAAGATTAAGACTTCTTGTTTCACTGAAATCCATAAGAACAAATTGAACTCAAAATCTGGAAAACCACAGGTTATAAGAGCCAATTTCCCATTGCACATGCAGCTAAGTTTCTCTGTAAATAATAATGCACGACAAAGGATGGGAAATATTCGCTAACAAGAGGCTTGCAACGAAAAAAGAAAGAAAAGTCAAGAAAAAAAAAAACAACAGAAATATAGAACCAAAGTAAATGGACGGAAAAAAAAAACACAACACTTCTTTTTCTGACATAAACCAGTCATCCAAAACCTATTGTCAAGAACAGCTGAAGGCAAATTCTCCCCATGTTCAGCCAGGCTGATTTATTTATTTTCTCTTTCTTTCTTACTTTCTCTCAAAGTTGGGACTAGAAACTTTGAGAGGGAGAGTTGCAAATGAAAGTAAAACCACCTTCTGCCTGTTGGGAAGCAGCATTTTAAATCAGTCATAGCAGATCAAAGGACATACAAGATGAGTCACGCTATTTTAGGTGTGCATCCACAGCTGGGAAGTAAAGAAATATTAACAGCAATCTTGCCGCACCTTTTTTTTTCCCCCCCTTTTCTTTCTGGCAGCTTCAGACAAACGAGAGGAAAATGGAAGCAGCAGCAGACTGAAGAAACACTGACATTTCATCCAGATTAATACCTATTTCAAGAAGGGACAGTTATGCACAATAACACACCCTTCAATGGGAATTAACAAATAAAAAAGCCCCACAAAACTAAAAATTATTTGCCATAAAGCCAATAACCTGGGAACGGGGAATCAATACTACAGAAAGTATAGGGTTTAATCAACATTTATTAAAAAGCCATAAAGAAGGAATAAGAGTTCCAGAGTACTTTGATTCTCTCTCACATACATAAAAATCCCTATATATATACATATAGATAGATATATAGTAGTTTTCACCCACGATTTGAAAAATAATCAAAAGTCACAGCTTTCAACAGCAGAGGCAACATGAGATAGGAGCAGATCTTTGTGACACAAAAAGGCAGCAATTCGTGCTAGACCAAGTTAAGTATTCACAGGGCTTTTTCACTGTGTCATTCCTTTCCAGCACTTAAACTTCCACTCTGGCTAAAAATATCTTCCTATCATTCCTTGAGCTCTCTGCTATTCTCCCCTTCCAGCTCACGAGGCCATAGAAAGAGACACAGCACAACCGGGAGAAAAGGAGCAAGGGGAAGAAGAGAGCGCACATGGCACTAAATGGCTTGTCTACAAGGGACCAGAAGTGGAATGGCAGAGCTTTAAAAGCAGGCTCCGGGCTAAACTCCTGGCCCTCCCTGAGGCTGCAGACCTCCCTATGCCTCATTTACACTGCTGAAACTTAAAAAGTCCCTCAAAAAGACATTAAAAACCATCATGATTGGCAGGATTAGGAAAAGAGATTGAATAATACTGCAAATCGAAGTGAAGAAGTTATTTACTTTTCCATAAAACCAGATTTTTCTGACACTTTTCAGCCCAGTACTTCATCAGGAAATTTGAAAGAGAGACATACGCACAGTTTTGCCACTGTAAATTCATTCACCTCCTCAGCAAACTTTTGCTAGAGATGTTTAGCATCAGACCTATTTTTAAAAGTTGCAGTCAAAACTCCGATTAGAGAGATTACAGGATTATACTCTGCTTTACAGATAACACCATTTTGTTCCTTCCACAGAAATGAATAATGATTCACATGGTAAATACATTAAGGTCATAGGGGGCTTTGGGACCTTCAAATCAAGTGACATAGTTAGAAACTTAACTCTGAAAACACACAGCCCATCTTAATGACGGGACAAACCCTGCTTGTGGTAATCAGATGTGAATTACCGTGTCCACTCCACCTTCAAGACTTCTCAACTCTACCCTTCAACATCCCCTTCCACCTCCCGCAGGATTTTAGCTTCTGTATGGAAACAGCTTTCCCATCAGAGCCAGCTTCATTTAGCAAATAGTTTTCCCTGACAAGCGTGGCTTCATTAGCTTGAGCTTGTGACCGTGCAGGTAGGGCTACGCAGCTTCCAGAGCAGTGGCTGCTCCGGTGAGCCGGGGAGGCAGAGGGCTGCCCGCTGGGCTGACCCTTTGGGTTGCAATCACTGGCCTGGAGGGGCCAGGGCCAACCCCAGCCCCGCAGGACAACTACCTTCACCCTGGAGAAAGGAAAGTGGCACTTACACCAACCATGTGGGTGCTGCGGGTCCTTGGTGGGCCCACGGAGCCAAGGCCAGCCAGCAGCCACACCCAGCAGTTGTGCAGACAGAAGGGCTGCCACGTTTTCTTTCACGCTCGTTTTAATTAAAGAGAAGGCCTTGCGCACCAAAGTACAGCTCTCGTTCCAAAACCTCCCTGAAACCTGTGGTTCTTTGGAGCCAGGATTTTGCTCCAGAGCCCTATGTTTGGTGCTAACGTGCCACGCTTCTGGAAGTGTGAGTTGAATGGGATCGTAAATCCTGTAAAAATATGAGGGCGGCTGGGCATCCGCAGGCTTCCATGATGACACATGCTGCTGCTGTGACAGGAAAAGCAAAGCCAAAAATGTGTCCCACCAACTGCCCCGCTCCCTCTCCCTTCCAGCCTGGGCTCCTCTCCCTCACTACCACGAAGCCCTCTCTAACCCTACCCCGAACAGTTAACACGAAGCTGACAGTACAGGGCACAGTCGTGTTTTTTCAAAACGCCCCCTTAATTTTGGGGTATCCAACCCGGCTGAGTGCTGGGCACCTGCCGCCTCACTTGAAAGCAACGGGAGCTGCAGCGGCGACGGCAGCTCCCGGGGAAAACCAGATGCGAGTTGTTCCACCTGAAACACGGACCGTGACCCCGCTCCCTCTCTCCCACGCAGGTCACAGGCTTCCCCCCGCAGCAGCGCACCCGCCACCGGGCGTTTCCACGGGCCCACCGCGGCTGGAGAGGCCGCTGCGGCCACAGCCCGGCAGCGGCCACCGTCCTTAGCGCCGGGACCCTGCCGCTGCCGCCCCACGGCCGGTAAGACCCCCCCCACCCCCGGCCAGCCCCCGCCACCGCTCCGGCCTCCCCGCCCCGCCGGGGGCCGCGCAGGCCTCGGGGCGGCTGCCCCGGCGCGGGAGGCGCCGAGGGCCCGGCGAGGGGCGGCCGCCCCCGCCTTACCTGAGGGTCTGCGGGTGAGGCTGATGACCTCCTCGGAAAAGCCACCGCCGCCCGCCACGCTGCCGTTCATGCTGCGGCCTGAAGGTGAAGTCGGCTCTCGGGGCAGCCGCTTTCGTTTCCTCGGCCGCCGCCGGAGGGCCGCGCCGCGGAGCGCTGGGAGTTGTAGTCCGCGGCCGGCCGGGGACGGGGCTCCGCTGCCAGCGGGCCTGCGGGCGGCGGGCGAGGCCGCGCCCGGGGAGGAGCGCCGAGGCCCAGCACCGGCCTCTGCCCGCGGGGCCTGGCCCTCGCAGCCGGTGGTACCGGTTCGCGTCCGGAGAGCGGCGCGTCCTTCGGGCTGCGGGCACCGGACTCAGCCCGCGGGACGGGGCCGCTCCCTCTAGTCCCCTAACGCCGCCTGCGATGCATCCTCCTGCCCACGGGCACCTTCCCTGCCCCCGCGGAGCATCCTTGCCCTGGCCCTGCGTTACTCCTCAGCCTGCAGGTGGGTTTCTCATGAAGGTTAAAGCGCAGGTGATATTTTTCTAGGGTGGACGTAGCAGAGAAATATGCAGATATGTGACCCGCTGCCAGCCCTTTTAACTGGCCACACAGCAAGCTGAAAATCAGATCAGACAGCGATGGGCAGAAGCAAAAGCCAGATGCAGGCAGGTGTCAGAGAGCATCCATGCCAGCTGCTGGTTATGCTACGATGAATACAGTACCACTGCCTTAGACTCAGAACCACAAATAGCACATGGAACCGCCATGCCGACCACCACTGGGAACAATAAATACTTAACTACGTCCTGCAGAAGGTGTTCAGTTTGAGGATTTGGGAAATTTCCTCAAAACTCTGCAGAACAGATAATTACCTCGCAGTAAAAAGCAAAGGAGTTCAACTTTCTAAGAGAGGGGCCACTTGAACCCGGGACTCCTGTACCTCAGGGAGTTCTCGAACCAATACATTATCGGGAAAAAGTAGCAAGGGAAAATTTATCCCTATTTGTTTCCTCATTAAACTTTATCCTTGTGCTACAGGTGTCACAATACAGACAATGACAACAGGGAACAATGAACATGGCCTGGTGCAATTTAATCACCTAACTGCTTGGCACTGTTGGGACATGCATGTCAACGTACTGCAGGAACCTTTCTGATGAAAACAAGGACCAGGTGCTCTGGTCTTCAGCGTTACACTACCAATGTGTTTGTTTGGCATTGCAGTACAGGTAACAAATATTTTTGACTGCATTCATTCCAGGATTATCTGCACTTTTGGATTCCTGACGTCAATAGGAAGAAGCAGCCTGCATGCTGGATCTCTGGATTAGAGGAAGAGTGTGCCACATGCCTTAATGCTACAACAGTAATGCTTAGTCCTCAACTGAGTGTTAGAACACCTGCCTCACAGGTGGGAGACAGGCATTCAAGGCCCAATTACACCTGCAATGACAAGCAAAACCATGAGTTGTCTGTCACAGGGGGACTTCTTAAACCATTAAGCCCAGCGGTCATACCTGTTTCAGTCCAGTTTTCCAGTTATGTTGTCCTCGATATCTATACTTAATTTTTGCCAATGGTTAAGAACACTGGAAAGCAAAACTTGTACAATGGCCATCAACTATTTTTTCCTCCAAATTCAGGCTTTACTAATACCATACTTGGCACACCCCTTGAAGATACATACTGTTCCTTAGCACCAGTTTTAATGTATTTTAGAGTTTACAGTCTTGGCTTAAGACAAAAACAATTTTATCTTGATCTAACTGCAATATTGAGAGGTTTTTTTTAAATCGTGTTTAGCCAGGAAGATGTGTCAAACAAGAAACATGGGTAAATCATTTTTACTTACTCCTAGGCAGCTCCAGGCTTCACCCACCACATATTAACAGCTACCTAAGACAACATACCTTGCTGCTCTGGCACAAACCTTTTCATGGGTCTTCACAGTCAGACACTTCCCTCCAGCACCATTTCACATACTGGACTGACCAAGATCTCTTGGGGGATGGTACAGCAGCATTTGCAGGCTGCCTCTTCCATGTTCAACTGACTTATACATTAGCCAAGTTCTCACATCCATTTAAAATGTTGAAAAAGACAATTAAAACTAGGAGGGGAAAAAAAAAAGCGGGGGGAGGGGGGGGAGGCAGGGAACCAGAAAGATTAGTACTGAATTTAGACTTGCGCCTTCATACCACAACAGGAATAGTGGGACATTTCTAACAAACCACCAGAAACATCAAGTTATTCATCACTATAGTGAAATCAGAAACAACACTATCGTCAAGGACAAAACCTCAGCAAGGGGAGTCAGACACTTTACAAAACATAGACTAGGTTTGTTGGAATACATGTTTTTCTGGCTCATATGGCCTAAGCAGAAATAGAAGAAAAGCATACAGAAATACTCCTGTCCAAAGCTTGCTGAAAAGCCTCCTACCAATTAACAGTCATGGTGTTTCAGATCAATCTTTAAGCACAGAGAAAAATGGAAATGACAGCAGTTTATTGCTCTGTCTCTTCCAAAACTGCATTTGCAAGTAATCTTTCTAGCCTAAATTGTGCTTTCTGTCTCTTCAGTATGCATGCCTGTAAATAAGAACACTGACTGTTAAGTGTCTCTCCAGTCTCAACGTAGATCTATACTCAGCCACTTATGGTATACTATACATCAGCAACAGCAGGCCATCAAGGTGGCGCCCTGAGACTTGTGCCACTGATGTTGATGTATTTAAAAAGCAAAATAGAAAAGTCTGACAGTACTTACAAACTAGGCATAGCTAGCTGGAAGGTGCTGGGTGTAGCGCTTGTGTTACTTTTATCTCCCATTTTTCACCTAATCCACACCCCCCTTGCTTGTCACATATCCCTTGCTTCTCACACCTGAATTAAGACTGTTATTTCTCTGAGGAAAAAAAATGTATCACCCACATCCCCCTCAAAAAAAAACAGGTCTCTGGTTGTCAGGAATAAATTTGGGGTGTTAGTCAAGGGGCAGTTATCTCATCTTTTGACATAAATGCAGGATTAATTTTTCTTCATCTAATCAAGACTATCCATGTTGCATCAAGATAACAAGTGTAGCCTGCTGAACAAACAACCTGTTACCTCATTTCCCCAGAGAAATATAGATAACAATTTAAGGACCCATTTGCTTTAGACAAAAAGCCCTGAAGAACTGTGAATCACATCCTTTGTATTTCACATCCAATCCTAATGTAACCAGCCCTTTTTGGATGCAGAACACAATCTTTTTTTTTTTTAAAAAGGGTACAGGAACATGTGTATTCTAAAACCATAAATGTCATACTTGGGAGGCTACAAGAGTTTACCATCATCATTTGTGGAATCACCAACATTTTTCTTCTGAAATGTTGCAAGTATTAGGGTACTTACCCTGCCTTCACAGAATGTTTGCTAAAAATACGGTCTTGGCTTTCCAAACACAAATAATTCTTTTGGTAGCAGACCAGAACATTAGAGCCCTCATCCAGAAACACTAGTCCTTTAAAATAAAGTTTTAACTGTAAATCTGGACTACAGACTCCTTGTTATGCTGATCTGGTTGAAAGATCTAGTCACTGGTATAACAATAAAAAATAAACCACTTATTGAACGGTGTTTCCGCATCCCTCGTGCTTTTCCGTAAGTTCGACACATTTTATTTCCTGTTAAAAATGAAAGATACAATGCTTCTGTGTGGCACTCCATAGAGCTGCAAGGACACATTCAGTAATAGCTTAAGAAGCAACGACATAGTAAACCAAGAGAAAGCCTCCAAGATAGCTAGATAAAACATCTATCACATATTGCAGGAATTTGGGGGGGGGAAGACTCACAGAATAGTTCCAAATATTTTAGAGATCCAGTTAACTTGTGCAACCTCATATACAGCTCTTCTTAGCAACAATAAAATACATAGCACTTCTCTAGAAGAACCCAACAGTCAAGGCACTGGAAATTTTCCAGAAAAGAAAGACAATTTTTCTTGTGAAACATCAGGTTTGGTGTCACTATACTCTTGACGTATATCTATCTGATGGTTCGGAAATGTAATGCTTACTGGCGTGATCTGGAAAATACTTCTCTACTGTCTCACAAAATGAAGACCCTGTTCCCTGTGATCCCCCTCCCTCCCACAGGACCACTCTCTGGAAACAGGTGGAAGGGCTTATCCCACAGACACCTGTATCTCACTGCAATACCCATTTCTTGCCTGCCTGCGTGGCACAGATGTGAATTAAATGAAGACTGCAAGTGCAATTTTTTTCTCTTTATTATTTTTAATGAATGACAGAAGCAAGATGTTCACAAACATCTCTCCCCCTGAATTAGAGAAAGCATTGGGTGAAGGAGTAAATTGGAGCAAATAATTTATTTACCTGTTTTTAAGAAGTTTACATTTGCAAACTATTGCTATGAAGCATAAAAACCTATACCTACAGTTTGCCTAACAAAGAGCTCAAGGTGCAAAGACAAAAAAAGAAAAGCATGCCTTACTGCCTGCATTTATTAACTTAAAAGAAACGAAGGTAACATTTACTCTGCATTTAATGATAGCAGAACTATTCAGAACATGTTGAATTATTTTGATGAGTTATCAGCTGGCTCTTCTCAAGGGAGATTTCCCCAGGAGCATCCAAAGCTATCGCTTGTTGGTCTTTGGCAAGTGCTTTGTGGGGGATTTTGACTCACCAGCAGGTGTTCTTTAGGAACTGCTGGCCTTTCCAGTACTTAAAACAACTATCTTCTTCTGTGGAATTGGGTCTTTTTCCTCCTAAGCCATTCCACTATTTTCTGTTTATAATGTATGGTGAGGATTACTCCGAGGATACAGATTAAAAAAAGACCAATTAGTTTTAGTCCTATTTGTGCTCTCCAAAAAATCTCCCTGACTGGAGGGGGTCCACTGTCAACACTCCCTCCAAATCCTTTCCATTCACAATACGGAGGAGCCCAGCCGTACCTGCAGTGACAGTTCTTACGATTGTTACACACTCCTCTGTTGTGACACACTGTCAGGTTACAGTCGTAGTTCAGCACTGATACGTTGGTACATGTCCTGTTGATACACAGCTTGTCACTACTGCATGGCGTGCCATCTTCCACAGCCCCCTTGTCAGCTATTGGCATCCCGACATGATAGTCGAGACCCCAACACTTTTTATCTCCAACAGGGGTTTGGACTAGCGTTTCGTGGTTCCGCAAGAAAGGCAATTTTTTTATGTTTTCACACTGGATCCTACCACATAAGACATTCTCAATACTGCATTTTGTAAAATGGATATTGTTACGAATACCACAATTTCCAAACCGGTCACCTCGAGTATTCACTGCTTTGAAGCAATCTAAATGAGCGGCCTTTGCTTTTTTGCCAAAGAGATGCCGGCACTGTTTACTGTGGGAAGAACATTTTCCTCGATAGCAATAAGCACCATCTTTGCAAGGGGTTCCATCTTGCATGTACACATCCGGCGGGCACTGAGGGGAAGTCCCACTGCAATACTCTGGCAGGTCACAGTTGCCAATGCTTGCTCTGCAGAGCGTTCCTGCTGGAAGGACCCGACATCTTTTGCAGCATTTTCCAGAAGCACAGACGGAAGCTGCAGTAAATGTACAGTTTGGGTGACAACAAGGATCCTTTCTGCAGTTTGATTCTGAACCACAGTCACATTGCTCTTCGCCTTCTACTATCTTATTCCCACAGTATTCACGCTTCATGGTGTAGAAAGTGCCAGGTTCTGGTGGCTGGCGAAGGCAGTTGGCGCCACGCCCCAGCAGGTCAAAGTAGTCTCGGTAACTGCAGTCACTGAATGCATCAGTGGCAACACTGCTTTCATGCATAATGCATTTCTTTCGTCTGCATTTACAGCCCGGCTTATCGTGGCGCATCCCAAGATTATGGCCCAACTCATGGACAAAGGTGTTAATGAATGAGGACAACTTCCTATCAGTGAAAGAATCGACTGCTGATGACCACTGGTTATCGCAGACGGACCCTACAAACGCCAATCCCAGGCTGCTTCCAAAGCTCTGAAATGCAAATAAATGAGCGGTATCATGGCGCATCCGTGGAGACAGGTTTGACTTCCGCCACTTGTTAAAGTCACCAAGTGCCTTGTTGATAGAGTTAGTAATGTTTATAAGGTTGCTTTTGGTCCAGATCTCCAATCCCACCAGAAACAGCCGAACGGAAAGCTGTTCATACAGGGAGTCCCCAATGTTGATGATTTCTATGACTTGCCTCAAGACTTCGGATTCGTTCCTGCCCGACTTCACAAACCGCACATTGTCCACGACCACTACTATCTTCACATACCTGATGTGTGTCCACCAGTCCTTCACCATCTCCTCCTCCTCCTCTGTCTGGGGGGCCTTGAACCAGGGCAGCAAAGTCTTTTGGTGCTTCAGCTCCTCCAGGGTCAGCCCACAGGTGGGACCCACGGGGTTGCTGGCCTCCTCCATGCGGTAGAGGATGTGCCGGAAGGCCGGATCATTGGGGATGGGCTCAATCTCATAGGTGCCATCCTCCACCCAGAGGACGCCATGGAGGCCCCTGCCGCAGGTGCCGAGGGCCACCAGGGAGCCGGGGCTCCCCTGCACCTCACCCTGGAAGAAGCAGTTGTCCTGCACGAAGGGGTGCTCCTCCCAGCGGGCCCCATCCTTGCCGTAGGTGACCAAGGTGAAGGGGCGGGAGACCAGGCCCCGCCGGGGCTGCAGGCGCAGCACCCACGGCCGCCCCGCCACCTCCAGCCAGTAGGAGACGGTCAGGGCATTGGTGTCTGCCCGGGGGCTCAACTGCCGTGGCACCGTCACCCATCTGGCAGTGACACGCAGGTCCCCGGACACGTCCCCCAGGGCAGTGGGACACTCCGCCAGGCCCAGCAGCAGCCCCAGCAGTGCCCCCACGGCCGCTGCCCGGTGCCACCCCATGACCCGCTCTGTGAGGGGATGGAGCCCGACAGGGCCCTGCCCGGGGCAACCACCCTCAGGCCTCCAACGGCCGCTCGGTCGGGAGGGCTGCAGCTCTCCCAGGCCTCCAACCGCCCTGCAGCTGGGCAGGAGCAGCAGCATGGTGGCCCCCTTCGCCTTTCCCCTGTGGAAATGGGACCCTGCTGCCTGGACGTACATCTCGGAGGACCGCGAGGCCGCCTTGGGACATCCAGCCCCTGCCCTTTGGGCATGAACAGAGGCTCTTGTGGGAAGAAACAAATAAATTAGCCTACCACAAGCTTTCTTTGTGTAGTTCCTAGCTTTTTATCATCTCCTTTTTCAAATTAATGGGCACTTCTCCTTCTGAGCGGACATAGTGAGGAGGGGCTCCAGCTCAGCTTCACACTCCTTGTCATGGATGTTTGTGCTGAGCAAAGGGATCATTTGATTAGACCACAGCGGGGGAAATCTGTCTTAACAGCTCAAAGGCCTGCTTTTGCTTTGTTTACTCTTTTTATTAAAGGATAATTTGTGAGTGGAGATCAGGAACAGACTATTTCAGCTCAAAAGAGTATTTGGAAAATCTTAGGGTCTGAAATTGAGAAGTACAGAAATACTCATCTCCTAGCTGGTTACTAGGACACAGCACTCCTTGGTGCCCTTTCTTAGCATGTGCCTCACTACAACTACTACAGCTATACACACACATACACCAAGAAAAAAAGATAAAACCAGAGAGGAATTCACTTCCACTATGTTCAATAATACAGAGGCAAACTAATAGGCACCAAGTATAAAAGCATAAAGCCTATCTATGCCACAGCTGCTACATGCCTACAACAACGTGCCTAAATTTACACACATCACTGACGCAACAGCCATTTTCCCACATCATGGTCTTTCTAAAGGTTTGTGCCTGCAGACCACAGGGAAGAGAGCGAGTGGGCTTACAGGTACATCTACCACTTGGCTGCCATCCCTGTTCTAGGGAAGAGCTCTATCAGGACACGGCTATAAAACACTAATCTGGATTGTGGTAAAACAGGACATCCTGTGCAGCACAGCTATCCACACTGGGTTTTTGGCACATAGTGCTGGGATTTGACATAGCCACAGCTGTTATCTTTTGGCAATTCTTCACAACTTTCTTTTCAGCACTGAAAGCATGTCTGGGATAAAGTCCAACCTGCTACAACCCTTAACTTTCTCAGCTGCAGGAGGTGCACCCTTACACCACCCCATCTCCATCTCAAGGATCCTGCCTTTCGGCACTGACCATCACCCTGGCACACGTGGCAACACTTAACATTTCAAACTGCCCGAGAGAGGCACTGCCCCTCAGGAGGCCGAGCAGTGACAGAAGCAGCTGGCAGAGTGCTCAGAGCTTCCCTCAGCTGCCTCATGCCCCAGGGTCCCAAGTGGGCTGGTACCTTGAGCTCAGCCCATGGCAGGCCTCACTAACAGCTGTGGAGTGTACCAATAGTTGTTCAAAGGGGCTTCAGATTCTGTGAATCGGCACTTTGATCATTCATTGCAAGCGTGGCCAGCATGAGTAGTGTACAGCGTGTAATGCAG
Source organism: Larus michahellis (assembly GCF_964199755.1). Lineage (NCBI taxonomy): Eukaryota > Metazoa > Chordata > Aves > Charadriiformes > Laridae > Larus > Larus michahellis. Next base: position 52,806,943 of record NC_133899.1, on the reverse strand, counting down.
TACCTCAGATTACAGGAATGAAAACAGGAGGACACCTGCTTCTAGAACTATCTGCCTAGATATCCATCTAGAAGGATCTTGCTAGATATCCACAATTGTATATTGTTTGAAATTGATTACTGCTTTACCTAAAAGTGAACAAACTCATTACCTGTGTTAACTTAGATATTTTTTTCGTATTAGTTTTAGTTTTAAAATTATAGGAACTATTTTCTGTAAAACCTTTTACGTGCAGTTAGTTGTTGAATGACTTTTCGCTACTTTTAAAGTATCAGGTTTGCATTCCAGGGCTGTGAACTACATCAGATTACTCTTTTGAAATACATACAACTCGGACCACAATAACTATAATAGAAAAATCCTGTTACATAATCTTTGTGTGCAGCGTCTGTAGCATTTAAATGCATACTTCTGTTTCTGACCACTCCTTAAGTTATAGAAAAGGCCCTACTAAAGCACTCTGCCAACTTGCTAGAGCAGAGACATGTCTTACCCCCCGCCCCCCGAAGTTATCTACAACTTACCTTCTCTTTTAATATAAACATAACTATATAGTTAGGACTACAAAATACTGTGGTTCCATTCATGGCAGGTTACTCCTGAGGGAAAGCATTCACGTAAGTTTGCAACACACTGTTAAGCACCCAAGCAAGCCCTTCAGCATCGAGATTACATAAAAAGGGACGACACTGTTGTGTTCAGGCTATCAGAGCCTTGCACTTCTGTACGCTGATCAGGTAAAGACCAAAGAGGAGGGAGGGAAAGATTCCCATTACGAGACAATGAACAGTTTGGAAAAAAAAATGACTGACCTTACAGTAGAGCAGGGAAAGAATATCACAGCAATCAGTAGCTACTTCAATTGCAGAAACATTTGTTTGGCAGGTGTAACTGGCTTTCTCATGATTCATTAGTGTTTTTCATTTTTATTTTTTTTTCAATCTTGTAGCCCCCTAAAATTTCCAGTGAAGGTGCAAGCTCCTATGGAATTGAATTCTACCAGCAAGAGGTTTACTTTTCTCACTTACCTTCTGTTGAGTCTTTAGGAACAAGTCACAAAACACCAGCAGCCTCGTGGACCACAGGTTGAAATCCACTGTCCTGGCAGAAAGAAATGAAGCCTTCTGATTGCTGAGAGATCAATAATACATCGTAGCTAATCCCACTGGGAAAATTTCTCCCCACCAATCCATCCACCCAATTATGATACAAATTAGGCTACAGAAGGACATTTGTTGCATTAAGTGACCATTTGTTCATTCTGTGCATGACTGCAGGACCAAAGCAACACTTTATGAAAAATTCGTCTTCCTCTCCAAGAAAAAAGAAAAACTATCTTGAACCTTGAATGCCTAGTTATCATAATTTGCTTTGCCATTGATAAAATACAAAAAAACCCTGAAAAAGTGTATCACATCACCTTTTGTTCAGAAGCCATCTGTCGGTTCAGTGAAACCACAATCTATTTGCATAACATCTTCACGATTTTTCTCACAGGGAACCTCCATGTCTCAAAATAAAGCTAATCTCTCCCCTTTGCCTTGTCCCTCCTATTGTCTATACCCTTTTAACCTTGCTCCAAGTACAGCTTGCTTTGGCAAACAACATATACTGACTGTGCAAATGGCATCTAACTTTCTTTGCTAGGAAAAGGTTACCAAAATACAAAGTATGGGGACAGTGTGGCAAAGGGGAATGGGCGAGAATAACACGTAGCCTGGTCAGACCTTCAAAACCCAGTATTTCTACTGCATCTGAGACACCATTAGCTTTACATAGTGAACTGAGGTAGCTAGACAGCCCCTCATCCTACAATTTGGCTGGATTTTTGCATATATGTGTACAGATGCACATGTATATACATATATGTGTATCTGTTCATGTGTATACACACATTTACATGCACTTTCAGGCTCTCAGGGGAATGCTTCTAGGTCATTTTTAGATCCCACTACCCTATGATTTAGGCCAAGAAAAGCCCTTTTAAAGTCTGAATGGTTATTATTTTGGAGCAAAAGTAGAGCTAGCTCTCCTGTACAACCAAATTTCTCCTTTATGCAAAAGAAAGTGACTCACAGGGCAAATTTCAGAACTGGTTGCTTATTTCCCTTTCATCTATAAGCTTTACAAATATTGAAAGTCCTTTGAAGGACTTTGGACTTTGGCGCTCAGGCTCCAAACCAAGAGATGGTGCATAAATACCGGAAGAAAAAGGCTTAGATTCCCATACACTGAAAAATATTACTGACTAGAAGATAGCTGCTTAACAGCTTTTTGGCAGTAAATTACTTGGAATTTAACAGTAATGTCACTTAAGTAAGTGACGTAATGTCACTTAAGTAAGTTAATATCAAAGCTTACATAACTGATAAAATTATTTTAGAATATCTTGTCAGCAGGTAACAGGATCAGAAGATACTTCAGTCCCTCATTCAGCAAACCTTCAACATTGAAGGAGACCTACTAAGAAATCGACACACTCATTGGTAACATCCCTTACTGCTTTGTACTACAATTCTCTCAGGAAAACATCATTCCCCTGGAAGAGCCTTATCACATTCAAATGCAGTTTCATGCATGGAAGCCATTTTCTATCCTCCCAAGAGCTTAGATGCTGGAACTTTAACTCAGATTGGATCAGACTAGAAGTCCATCCTTTTTAATGCCCTCTGACACTAACCAATACCAGACACTTCTGCAGAAACCAAAAACACTGCTGAGAGATGCAGATGTGAGGACAGTCAGCTCTTCAAGGTCCACCCTCACCTCTGAATCATCTCAAATTCTGAGCATGGATTATAACGATTCATTCTAAATGTAACTCCAATAAACCTTCAGTAACTTGTCCCTCTATTCTTATACAACAAGACAGAACAAGAGTTCTCTACTTTCCTACTTGCTTCACAGTACTCAGTTTTATAAAGATTCAGCATTTGTCTTTCCTTTCCTAAGGAACTAAAGTCTTGGTCCTCCCAATAGCTTCATAGGAGAATTTTTCTCCTACTCACTTTATTGCCGTTCTTCAAATCCCTGTGCTTTAGCGGAATTCTTTTTCAGGCACAGAGCTGTATAACACACTTTATTTCAGGTGAAGTCCAGTGACTGATAGAATACTTTGCTCATACTATGTGTGCTAGCTTCCATTTTTGACCACAGCTGACTTTAGCAACAAGCAAGATATCTTTCTTCTGCTAGTACTGCTAAATCTTTCCTTCGTGTGTAAGTAAATTTTTCTCCCTCAAAAAAACCCCATCAAACCTAGATCTTCATTGCAGTGCAGCCTAAGTCATCTTTCTTGCTTAAGTTTTTCCAAATGACAATCAGTTTTTTAGTAATATGAATAACTAGAGAGAAATTCAGCTCCTTTAATGGTCATTTCCAAGGACTTTATTCTGAATATCAAAAATCCAGCAAGGACGCTTGAGGTTCCTCACCACTCATGCCTCATTTCTGGAGATCCTTCTTTCCATCATGGGGGTGGATGAGATGACAGCTTTGGTGCTTCTTGAGCTCCTTGCTTTCAGAGGAATTTCTTTAATACAAGAAAGAATCAACACCCTTTTGTTCTAAGCATATTCACATTACCTTGTAATTATTCAATGCTGAATAATTAGCTCTGTCTTGTTTTGAGCACCCTAGAGTAACTGTTTTCTATATCTTCACTTGAGTTAAAAGTTCACACTAGTTTATTATCTACTTATATCGACTTTTGGAGAAACAGCTGTTCAAACTTGACCTACATGGTATGAAATGAAGCTAATTCACACTTAAGTACTCCAATACATCAATTTTAGGTCTGTACCTGCATCAACAACAAACACCTATTGGCTTATCTACATATTTAACATTACAGGGCAAAAATTACATGGATCTTTCCATCATTCATAAGCTACCCAGTCAGAGCTGTTCATTAGTTGCTGAAACAGGAAAAAATCTCTTAACCTCAAAATAATTTTGACACAGCAATCTAAGCATGTCTTAGTCTTCCTTCCTATCCACATTTTGTCTGCTATACAGACCTTTTCCTTGCTTACTACAGTTTACTACAAGAAAGCAGGTAACAGCTGTGAAAATAAATCAAACTATTTCAAGCACTGCTCCATTACTTCACTGAAAAAAACAAAACCAAACCAGTAGTCATTTCTTTGCAATGGATGACTTCTAATTTTACTGCAGAAAAAATGGTTTGTGTAAGCAGCGTGCTTAAATAGCAAAGTGTATAGCTGTCAATGACGCTTCTCTTCCAGCACCCTACCTCCTCAGGTCTAAAAGGTAGATGACTAACCCAGGTGATCAGATGCAGCAAGAAAGTGCTAGAAGCACAAAGGAAGAGATGCAATTGGTATATTTGAGTTTCAGAAGAAAAAAAAAAAAAAGGAGAAATATAAACAGCTACACCAAGTGTGCAACAGCAAGATATTTTAGCTTGGTTTATGCCATCATAAATCTTGCTCACAGAACACAAGCTTTTATAACAAAAGACCAGCTTAGCCATTAAGTAAAATGAATGCCCAAGACCATTTAGAGACTGAGAGCAGTCTGACATCTAATTGCATGGATTTGAGCCTCCAGTTATCAAATCTCTTATCTGTACCCCAAGCATACTAAAGGCACAGCAATTTATAGCAGGCAGCCTAAATCCTTCAGATGAACTTTTCTTCCTCAAAATAGCACATGATATATTCTGATACCCAAGCAAAAAAAATGCTGCCAACACATACGGCATATTTGCTACTAACAAAGTAAGCATTTAAGAAAGGTATTCCAGCAGCCAGGACTTTTATTTGCCAAGAGTTCAGGGAGGGGGGAGGTTATATAAAAGGTTTTCTTTTTACATAAGAAACAAAGACACAAGGGATGCAAGAGTTTGTAAAGATTTCAGGAGGCTGCAAAATATGTTCATGTAAAAAACATTCCCAGAAGCCAACATTCAAAACAAGATGAAGACTGAAAACACCTTTTTTGAGGCAGCTCACATCTTGACATTAACATTTGCATGAGAAGTTTCTACAGAAAAAGCTGTTACAGGGACTTCAGTCCCTGAATTGTCAGTCTCAGTTGAAGAACTTAAATATAGAAAAAGGGGAGCAAGAATCTCTTGTTTTCCACGTACTGACTAATCCAGATGTGTAACAACAACTGCCTTCACTGGAGTCTTGTCCGTTTTTCAGGTGGTCCTTTAGCACCAGCACTCTGCTGAGCGTTCTTTACAGTCTCTTTTTCCTCTGGCTTGACAGCTTCAGGGACTGGTTCTGGTTCCTTCTTGATTTGATCCACTTAAGAAATAACAGCAAAAGAAAGTTAAACCTCCAATCTTATTCCTAAATTACTGTTCAGAGTACTTAGAAAACATTATTGATGTCAAAGGGGCAAAATTAATTTCAAAGGTATAGGAATAACCACGGATTAAATTCATACCTGTACAGGTAAAAAAAAAAGTGGCATGGATTGGAGACATACAGTTCATGCTCTTGCTGTTTTGAGGTTGCTTATGATCAACTCAAAGTCTTCACATGCTTCCTTGAGCTTGTAACACCATACAAAAAAATCACTAAGAAGCTGGACTGACTAAACTGTTCCCTCGTTCACCCTTTTACCCTCCTCCTACTTTCAAAGACCATTTCCTGCATTCAGACCTTCAGGCAACACTGTTTTACAGATAGAAAGGACGAGAGTAGAATACACATTTTTTCCACGTTACTCTGGCTGTCACAGAGAGCCCTTACCTAGTACTTTGCTCTTACCTAATACTTTACGCAATTAGGTAATGCCAGAATTCCTAACCACCTCAGTAGCCGCAGCGAGGAACTTATATGGCAACTGAAAGATACTGCTATATAGAGCCTATTTTTTAAGTCTTGTGAGAATATTAGAGTTTTACCTGGGATAGGCTTTTCTCCAGGCTTTTGCTGTAGAGGAGGAAGAAAAAAGATACAATAACACATCAGTGGAACCAAAGTCATAATTCTTAACCCTTCCTACTATTCACTTAGGAATATAAACCAAGCAATGCACCCTTATACATAAGAGTTGAGGGTAGAAGGGATCACTAAATACACTTCAAACAAAATAAAATTAACATTTTATAACATCCAGTTTTTCCTCTGACAAGTGAAAAGCACTACAGCAAAAAATACGGAGTTAGCCAGTCTTTCCCATATCTGAGCAGCAAATAGTTTTGTGAGATGCTGTAAACATAATTTCCTTTTCTCCCAAGCAGAAGACCTGGTGGAACAAATGACTACTAGAGACAATTAGAGGTAATCACAACAACTTCACAGAATGCCAAGAATTTCCACGTGAATTAATGAGCCCCCAGAACAATGGAGTAACTAAAATCAAAACAGCTGTGGTGGCTTGATTGAACTCACAAAGCAGGAAACTGGAAGCGGCAGCAAAATCTGATAGCTGACAAGAACAGATCCTCTGTGATTAGATAAGGAATTTGTATTAAAAAAAAAAAAAATCACCATCATAGTTTTGCCAAGGTCTTAATAACTCCTGCAATTACAAAGGGGAATCCTACACTCCAATCAGAGCCTTCCATTTCAAATTTATTATCTAATCCATGTTACCATTACAGAAAGCACAGAAAATTCCCATGCAGTTTCATCTGTTCAAGTACTTACGACTGCCTTAAGTTCCAAGTAAGTTACGGTAATACTATGACTTATAAGTGTCATACCTGAACAAATCTGGGTGGAAACTTTTGTCTTAGGTCCAAAAGCAAAGCATCTACCCGTTGCCTTTGGAAAATAGAACTTGGTTCTTCTTTCTTCTTGGCTTTTGGTTTAGCTTTCTCTGCAAGTCACAGAAGTGTAAGAGAAAGCTATATTAAAAGTTCTATTCTCGTAGCAGCTCTTTGTAGTACGACAAGTTGTTATTCCTCTCTCCTCTAAATTTCACCTACATTTTCCCTTTGACATCAGTTTGTTGGTTTTTGTTTGTGTTTTTTTTTTGTGGAAGACAGATTAATGACAATTCTTCCCTCCTGACAAACTGGTGTGGCTTCTGAAAATGTACTTTGGTCTCCAGTGGGTTGAAGACTTGCCCACTTTGTTGACGCACAGCTCACCATTTTCGCCTCCCACCCATGCATCGATGTTCATCCCCACCAGCATAGAAGAGCAAGATCCCTTCCACCTGACAGGGAGCACTAACTTACACGTCACACAGACAGACACTTAACCTCATCACTGTTCATTGCCTCAAGCTTTTGCCTACATTACCTTTCCTCTCCCAAAGTACGCAGGAGCAACTAGGAACCATACCTCGTTCTTCTTGATCTTTGAAGTGCCACCAATAGCCCTTGGATGGGTGATAGCGACAGTAGGACATTGCTTCTTCAAAAGCAGACTGAATTCCATGCACTGCAGTGAGCTTTTGGAACAAGAAAGAACACAAGTGTTCAGAAATTAAGGAGAAAGTATAGTATAAGTTTTTGAAAGCAGGGATTTTAAAACTAGTATTCTATATTCATTTTTGTTCTGGGAAGGGAACTTGGGACATCTATTTTTGGACCAAGAATGTTATCTCTTTAACAGGCTCTTACAAGACCTTTTCTGAAGTGCTTTTCTAAAATGACAGAGAAAAATTTACAAAAGCAGTAGTTTACTAGAACAGAAGAAATCAAAACAAACCTGAGTATCCAATTTAAAAAGAAGTATCACATCAACTTAAAAAAATAAGTCTCATTTAAAGAGAAACATCATGTTACCTTAACATTCCAAAGCAAGCTTCACTGAATATGTATTTAATTACTATTTCACATGGATCTGTCATGTAATTTTTCTTTTGATTATTTGAACCTCATGCTGTTCTGCTAATTGTGTAGCTTCAGTTATTCTGATTCTTCATCCTTCAACAATGGATCCTACTTTTTGGACCATACTGCACTCTCCCAAAATCTTCCATTTCCATGTGGGATGCACACCATATTAACCAGTGGTATTTGTTTTAATTTACTGTATACTATACAAGATCTTTCCTCAAAACAGTGAAGGAGGGATTTAAACAGCCTGGGGAACAACTAAAAGTAAAAGCAGATACAAACTGGTATACATCAAATGCACAGAACACTTACAACTCTGGAGTTAATGACAGACCCTAAGTCAGGTGCCTGATAAATCACTCCAGCAATAATATAGTAGTCGGCCAATGGAATAACTGTGGAGAGGAAAAAAAAGGCAGAATCAATTTAAAACTCTAGCTGAAGACTGTGTATTTGTTGCTGAATTTCAGTAGTAACAGCAGAAATTGCAACATTAATCTCATCACCAGATTTTCTAACGTTTTCCTTCAAGGTGCTTTATTTGCACCTTAGCCACAGACTGATAAGTGGAAAAAAGAATAGGGTCTGCTTTAGAGATAGAAAAGCATCAGCTTAAAGTCCTGTCCTACAGCAAACAAATAGTTGACCTTACAAGAGGTGGGGTTTTCAGAGCTACGTAACAGGAGTCAAATGAATTGCACTGGAAGTAGTTTCACTTGCCTTTGCTACCAGTAGAAACTCACAACATCATACGATCTGATTCTTCCGGCCAAACTTTCTCCAACTTGTACAGTCCTCTTAGCTAGATTTCCCAGACCCAATGGCAGCTAAGCACACATAGAGCGTGCCTTTCTAAATTAATAATATTCTGCCAAAAAAAAGACTACCTTCCAAAGGCATTCGCTAAGTCAGATTTGGAACCTCTGCTGACCGATCACAAATTGACATTCCTCTGCACTGCAGCTCTAATGAACATCACAATTGCCTCCTCTGCCAAACATTCTTCAATTGAGAAAGTATAGCAATGCTAACAGCTTCAGACTCCTACAGATCTCACCTGCGCACACATTTGTTCCAGTTCCTCCATCTGTATTAACACATTCTGTCTGAACCTTTTTACTGACAGGACCCAATTCATGCAGTACTTGCAATTTATGGAGCTTGGACACCTGCCTAAATTAACAGACCAAGACAGCTGGATGCATATTACAGCCAGTACCCACTTCTCCTCAAAAAAAAGAGGATTCTCAATGTTTCCTTAGAAGTGGAGCAAGATAGGGAACAGCAGCTTTACTGTCTCACTGCTCTGTACCAGAGCGGCCTACTTTTCTAGACAAGTAACTCTCCCTAGTCATTGATCTAAACATTTTTCCAAAATCATTTCAAATTGGCAAAAACTCAGCTTAAAGAATTTAAAATATAAATACACTTTTTTAAAAAACACACAGAAGTCATAAGACAGGCCTGCAGCAGTTCTACCCGGGTACTCAACACTAGCTGTGAACTCATTAAATTTTAGTTTTCTATCCCCATTCTCATGTCCAAATACACTAATATTTATACCATGATAAAAGGAAACACTTGGGTAAATCTGATCTAGGGAACTATGCAACTCAATCAAGGTACCTAGCACAAACTGTACAGCCACAATGGGAAAAATGTTACCAAACAAGTCCCGGTTCAGTTCCACCAAACATACATTTGCATTATAGCAAAAGTCTGAACGCATGTATTGTTGAAGCCTCAATTCTACCCTTGAACTAAAAAGCCTCAAAATAGGAAATTGAGGGCTTCGTGGTATTTTCACGCTCACCTTTTGAAAACTAGATTCAATACCTTTGATAAAGAAACAACCCAAAAAATCTGTTAAAGGAGGAATCGTATGTTTTTTTCAGTATGGAACTGCAATATAAAGAGGCCATGACCTGACATAAGCAAATACAAAGCATTGCTAGAAAAGGCAAAGTCCTGTACAAGACCAAAATGCATAAGCAGAGCCTAAGTCACTAAAAAAAAAAGTTAAGAAACAACTAGCATTAACCCTGCCTTTCTTTTCTGTAAAGCTTACTCTGAAATAACCTAAATTATTTTACACATACATGCAGTAAACACAAAAGACAGTCCAGTAACTATTGAAATGTGGTTACTTTTTTTAATTAATCACACACATGCAAACAAATTTAAGGTTTAAAAGGAATAATGAAGCCAGTCGCATGAAAATGAAAAAAAAAGCTAAGGTATATCATTTAAAACTTAGAAAGGTCATCAGTGACACTGTAAGAAGGAGTGGTGCTGTTGCCACAAGATTCCCTCCAAGCTTCAAAATACTCAGTTCTCAAGAGGAATAACCAAAACAACAAGCATTTGCTTTTTCTCATAGTCATTTTTCACATAGGTCATCATCTTCCACTGACAAGACCCTACTCAGGAGTACAACCAATCCACAGCTGAAGGCGGAAATAACGCAGAGCAAGAGAGTGACGTGACAGAAACAGAGTATGAATGATCCCTCTTCCTAACTAAGGGAAATTGTGGTTCTCAAATAAATAAATTACATACTAGCCACTTCAGATGATTAGCTCTAATTAAACTAAGCTCATCAGCCCAAGCAAAGATATCGTTAGCCTTTTACTCAAATAATTAAAATTAAAACTCTTGCATAGCCTAACAGATAAATACGACATGGCACGAATGCTATTACCAGTTTCCCATGGCAAAATATGCCATAGGGCAGCACTTTCTCGTTGCACTCTTCACATTTCACCACAAGATGGCAATCCCCGCTATTAGCACACTAGAGGTCACTGCTAGATAAAATATCTCCACCCCACCACAAAGCCACGTACCCTTTTATTTGGATTTAAGATAAAGGCAGAGAAGGGGAACCAGAAGAGCTTAAACACAAACTGGGAGCAGACGAAAGCAACTAACTGATCGGCCTTCTCAACAGGGACAAGAACTGAGTGACCCTACCTTGCGTTGGAGACTGCCTTTGCTGCTTTCGGATAATGAAGAGAATGGGCTCCTGAGCGTGAAGAAGGATGTACTCCACTCCAACCATCTGGCTGAAAATGAAGCAACCAGAATAAGTATCTTCCTCAAAGTGAAATCTGTAGGATGTGAAGAGCTACCGAAGCGCCTCGCAGTAAAGGGATGAAGTTCTGATGCTTTCGAAGCTCTTCCATATAACGTGCAATAAATAAAGGCATAGAATTTCCTGAGCTGGCTACGAAAACCTAGCCGCATATACAAAGGGAGTTACAACAACCTGACACAACATCTAAGTAGAATATGTTAGCAAACAAATAAATAGCAAGAAAGATAATCTATCATCACAGAGATGTCACATAAACACAGAAACAAAGGACAGGTGTATGATGTGATCATCGGTGCGTCTGATGAGAAAGCCTGTCTGCAACCACATCTGAGCACAAGTGACTTTACCGATGAACTTTAAGCTCAGTTTCCACATTCCCTATCATACTGCGGAGCCTTTAAATAGTTCTCAAACATCTCACTTGTGCTCAGTGTAGCAGATGAAGAACTGCAAAAAAGTTAACTTGCACATGCTGCAATCTCATTACACAACCATCTGTGATCAGTTTATTTACAACACTCACTACTTTTATTATCCATATTAAAAAGCCAGCTCTTCAGAGGAATTATGTACTAATTATGGCACACAGCCAGCAGGATATGGAAACACAAACTATTTATGAACTCAAAGTATCCCCTAACATAAACCCTATTCACCGTAGAAAAACATTTAACTGCATTACCAATACTCGGGTTCTGTTGAGCTGGGAGGATGAGAAGACAGCTTTTTTAATTCAGACAAGCATCTAAAAGGTGATTTACTGGAATCTCAGAACATACATAGAATCCTTCATGTTTAACACCTCCTTGAAATGGCATAAGAGGAAGTAGAAGATACACAAACACCAAAAAAAAATCTGGGCTCCCTGGCAAGCAGTGGGACTAAAAAGCACAGAATAGAAGGAGGTTTCCAACATGCTTCCATTCAACCATCAAAGCCTCTGGATGGAGGGATAAAGCACATTGCACAGGAAGCAGTTCCAAATTATAACTTACTTCAAATGGTCCAAGGTCATCCGCTGCATTTTGACAACTTCATTGTTACATGTTCGGTCATAGAATGGGTTACTTCGCTCTGAGAAATAGTCCAGCACACTCCCATTGTTTAATATTGGAATCCAGGAGCTGTCAACCCAGGAAATTCCCAAGAGATTATCTGGGAAGAGAAATCTACACTGAGTACCAAAGCAGCCAGAAACACTACAAATACCTCCAGGAGTAAATTGCCACCAGTGAATGATTATAGCAGGGGAATGTGGAACACAGCCTCACATAAACCAGTTCTAATTAAAAATGTGTTTCGTAGAGTTCAAATAATAATTGATATCCTTTAACGTTCTGCAGTTCTGTTGCAGGAACATGATAGAAATATAGCCTTTTTTTATTATTGCACTTTTCTTTCCTTGACCAGTAGCTGCTGGCATACCTTTATGCCTCAAGAACGTGAACAGGGTCTGCGTGCACACGTGTATGTGCTGTGTTCGTGGGAGCTAATTAGCTAGCATATAATATTATCATAGTACATCTACCCAGTAGTATTATATACAGTTTATTTTATGAACCACGGCATTAGCTGAGTAGAAAGACAATCCAAAGCATGGCTCCTTTTGAAAGCTTGGTCTCTGGCAAGTAAGTTGAATTTACTAAACTAAAGATAGAATTACCGGGGGCAGGGGGGGAAGTGATACACCCCACACTAAATCTGAAACTGTTTTAAACATAACCAGGCTATTTCTTACAAAAATAGTTTCCGAACTGTAAACTACGATGCTGAAAAATAGGCAAAAGACTAGAGATCTATTAATTAAACCGAGAGTTTTCTTTTGCTAAAGCCAAGGAGTAAGCTACTGAATGAAACAAAATAGTGGCATCGGTAACATTTCTAAGATGTTCTGTTATTAAAATGCATATCATTATGCTATCCCAGCAGCTGATACTGTTATGTTTCAAAGATTATTATTTTTTATGTGGGTGAAATCTATAATAAACAAAAAACCCCGAAATGGCAGACACAAAGATGCTATCTTTGGGCAGATGTTTCCCAGTACTCTTGAACAAGAGATTCTGCTCCTGACTCCACAATTAATCTGCCAAATTGCCTGCAGCAAATTACTTATTCCATAACTCAGTGGATGTTACAGAAATCTAACTACAGAGTATTAGCAATTATATAAAAGAGCAAGTTTTTAAAATGAAACATACTCTATAACCTGCAAATCATTATATGCCAGTTAAATTCCTACAGATTGGGGGACATTTGAATTAAAATCCCTGGATTTTATTATCACACTACAGCAAAATGATGTTCCTCAAACAGACCACAGAAACCAGTGTCAAGAATTGGTTCCACAATCAACAAATCTGCTAACATTGAACACCCATGAGGTACTTTGAAAAGCACCCTGAAATTCATCCATTTTAAATTGTAGCAGCAGCAAATAAAATTTTCAAGACACAAGAAAGCAGGAAACGAAGGCATGTGCATGCGTTGTTTAGAATCAAAAAACAGAAGCGATGGGAAGTCACTAAAGAATGAAGAACTGAAATTCCCTCCTTGCAGGAACCATTCCCTTACATTTACGCATTATATACATACCCAGAACTCCCACTCATCATTCCACTGTGAATATTTTACTTCTGTGACAACTCTGCAAGCTCAAGGATGACTGGATCAGTTCCAAAAGTGTCAGCTCATATACTACTGGCAGCTTCTCTGAGGAATGGTTAATAAAGAAACAATAGCTGCCCAGTAAACCCGGAAAAACACAGCATAAATAGTCACGTGTAAATCATTTTGCCTTGTTAATCTCAGAACTGCCAGCCTAACTCTTTCATAGAGCCCAGGGTGGGGGCTTGGGGGAATGTCTAGAGACATTAATATTATTTCACATACACTATTCTCTCTCCTCGCTATAAAAAAGGAAATCTCAGAAACACAGCACTAAGATCCACTATTAAGTACTTAAGTTGTGGTAGAGCTTATTTTCCTAAATGCCTTTCAAAACCAAAAGACAAGCTTTCCTTCCCAACATGCATTCTTGCCATAATAAATTCTCATATTACATTTCAAATACAAACTTCTCTTGCTTGTATGATTACCAGTAACTAGATTTCTCAGGAAGAATGTCAGACAAGCTTCATATATATATATAGTTATAATGCTGTACATGGACCGATAAACGTATCATAAAACTGACTATAAAGCTGAGGACAATTATCCATAGCTGCTTAGTACCAATATTTATAATTGCCTTTATAACTAGCAAGATTGTTCTCTTAAACTACTCCTGGAAAAAAGGGGAGGACAAACAAAATCAACCATGAACCTGACATGCCTGTTATTCCCAATAAGAAGGGAGTACTCATGTTTATTTTGGGTATGAGGAAGAAAGGATGGTGTTCCTGCTTCCCTGTTCCTTTCAAAACCAGGACATCTTGTTCAAAGCGTTTTTTGTGGAATTTGCATCACAGATGCAAGAGTAAAGTGCTTGTAACGATACTGCCAGTCTGCCATGAATGTCAAGACAATTTGGGAGACAAGCCAGCAAACCATGGCAAAAAACGAGAGGGGAGCAAGTCGCACAATGTGCTGTACCTGGCCTTGCTGGCTGGACAGCCCAACACCAGGCTTTGACAAACCAAGAGGAACAGTAAATCAGTTTGATCGCTTAAAAATAGAAGTACACTTCAAATTCAACTGAATATCATGAACCATATTAGATACAAGATTTTGAGGGAGCTTAAATGATCAGGATAAAGTCAGAAGGTTCTCACACCAACTAATAACTTAATACAGCACTCCTGCCATTAATTGTCCACACAGCTCCTTGCTGCAATCCAAAACAAGGCAGTCAGAAAAGCAAACAGGACCACAGACATCGTTAAGAATTTGAAGAAAAATAAAAAGGAGAAAACTTCTGTGGCATTTTCAAAATTAATCCCTCATGAGCTTTCCCTGAATACCTGCTCTTGGTCATTCTCTGAGACTTCACCACACAGGCTTTCAATGTGATTCCATTCAGATACTCTTATGGAGAAAAATAATTCTCTTGCTGTCTCAACCCCCTCCTTCCTCTCTCAAAGTTCAAACTCTTCACAGTAATCTAACCTGTATTTTGTTTACAATGTAAACCTCCTTTAATATTTCATTCAAGTATCACCCCTTCTTCTTCAAAACATTCTCTCTTTCTATTCATGTCCCTGAATTCTCACGCAAACCTTTCTTGTTCTCAGTTACTTCATCTTTCTTTCTGGCTTCTCTAACACCCGGTCTGCCTCACCACATCCACCCAACGCACTGTTAGGATAACCAGCCCAACCCACTGCTTTGGTCTCATGCAAATCCCACACGTGCCAGTGTTCCCTGCTTTCCTCCACAGTCCAGAGCTAAAATTCTCTTTAAGCTCTTTAACGTAAGCTGTTCCCTCCCTGAGCTGTTACCATCTCACCCAAGGACCTCCACGTTCCACGTGAAAAGGCAGTGGCATACCAGAAGGGAGACTTGTTTGTCCCAGGTGGCCCTGAGCACACCCTCCTGGCCTGCCTCATGCCCAAGAAAACTGATTTTTGGACAGTTTTTCCTCCCAGTTCCTTCCCGTGACATAGCCGCATTAGCAACATGATGGAACTCTCTTGCATGGAGTTTTCAAAGACATACGAACAAACTTAGCAGCTCCATTGCCCCTACAGAGCACTAACAAAGGAAGCAGCTCTATAATCCTCGCACCTTTGGCCACACCTCATCGTCCAGGAACCTGGACGCTCCTTGCAGCGACCGCTACTAGCACAGCGGCCTCCAGCCAGGACAGTGGCCATGACACCAACCTCCTCCTTCAGCCGCAGCCACCCCGGGGCTGACAGTCCCGCCGCGCTCCCTCACGGAGGGAGCTCACCCCTTCGCGCCCGCCCAGCTTGACACGAAAGCGACCCCCACACACACACAGCCTGGAGCCGCCCCGAGCGCCCAGAGCCAGCCCGGCCCTACCTCGGATATCCACAGCCGCCATGGCCGCGCCGCGCACTTCCGCCCGGCGGCCTGACGGCGGGAGGCGGCGAGGAGCGGAAGCGGGGTAGAGCGGCGCCGGCAAGAGAGACGGGAGAGCAGAGCGGCGCCACCCGGGGCGGAGCGGCCGGAGGAGGGGCGGGGGCAGCCGCGACGAAGGCCGTCCTCGGCCGGCCCTGGCGTGGGATGGGGTGGGATAGAGTCGGATGGCACGGAGCGGGGTGGGATGGGGTGAAGTGGAGCGGAATGGGGTGGGGTACGATAGGGTGAGATGGGATGGAGTGGGATGGGATGGGGTGAGGTGGGATGGGGTGATATGGGATGGGATAGAGTGAGATGAGATGGAATGGTGTGGGATGGGATGAGATGAGATGGGGTAGGATGGGGGGAAATGGGGTGGGATGAGGTGGGGTGAAGTGGGGTGAAGTGGGATGGCATGGCATGGCATGGCATGGGATGGGGTAGGATGGGATAGAGTGCGATGGGATGGGATGGCGTGCAATGGGGTGGGATGAGGTGTGATGGGATGGTGTGGAGTGGAGCGGAGTGGGATGGGATGGAGTGTGGTAGGGTGGAGTGGAGTGGGATGGGATGGAGTGGGATGGGGTGTGGTGGGATGGGGTGGAAGAGGATGGGGCGGAGTGGAATGGGATGGGGTGAGGTGGGAAGGAATGGGATGGGGTAGGATGGGGAGAGATGGGGTGGGATGAGGTGCAGTGGGGTGAAGTGGGATGGGATGGGGTGGAATGCAATGGGATAGAATGGGATGGAGTGGAGTGGGATGAGATGGCGTGGGGTGAGGTGCGATGGGATGGGATGACGTGCAATGGGGTGGGATGGGGTGGAGTAGGATGGGAGAATGTCCCTTGTCCCAGCATGCTGATGCTGGCCAGGGAAACAAGTGTGAAGCAAAAGGTTGTGCTACACCAGCCTCCCACCACAACCACAAGGTGACCTGCTCATCACCCGTGAGTTATGCCTAACCAGAATGGCGGCATTAATGACGAAAACTAAATGCATTTTTAATGCTAATTCTGAGCTCTGCATTCAAAAACAGAGATACGGGCATTTTACAATTGTTTTCACCTTGTGTTGGCCCTCTGGTAGTTGCCAGTCACTTTCAAAGTGAAAGAGACATGGACTGCAGGTTCCTGCTGAGCATCACACCCATCTTGGTCAAGCTGGCTGGGGCAGCCCTGATTTAGATTATATGTGGGAATAATACTGGATGTTTGAGATCGCACTATCAGAACACTGCATGGTTCCTGTCCTGAGGTTTGGTCCTTGGCATTTTGACTCTTAAGTGGTATCACTGATCATTTATAGGGTGAAGAACAACGTTCGGTGGGTGTAAGGAAATACACACACTGAAGATTTACAAGCTTTTTATCTAGACTGACAACCAGAATCCCCCAATCTGCCATACAGAGTGCCCGATATCCCCATGTCCCACTAGCGCAGCTCCATGTGCCCATCTCGCCTGAGCCTTTGTGGAGGGCTGCTGGGGTCAGCCGTTCCCTCACTGGGAGCAGCAGGGGCTGTGGAGAGAGCCTGGAGGTTATCACCTCACTGATGGCACGTCAGGGTGGTAACTGGTGATGGAATTTCTCCCCCTTCTGTTAGAGAGATGTGTACAGTGTGTATGAAGTACAGGAAAGGGATATAATTATTATATGAGAGCAGTCATAAAGTTAGGTCAAACCAGAGCTGACACTGCTTATTTGCTCTTCATTCCGTCCTCTTGTACTGATACATTAGGAGATGGACTTTAATTGCATAACCACATACTTTTCTTTATTCTTACCTCCAGGACTCCTGTCTCGTTCAATACATTAGAGTCAGGATACGACTTGCAGATATACTGGGTTTGTTTTCTGTGAAGGAGAGCTGCCTGCAGAACACTTGCTTTACGTGTTCCAGATGTTAAAAGATGTCAAGGTATCAAGTGAAGGTTACAGAAAATGACAAGATCAAATTGTTAAGGCGGAAGAATGCTGCTTTGGAGAATTGGACTCTATTCTTGCCAGTGATATAGATATACATTATATTAATTGAGTTTTTTCAACTAACACAGTTTCACAGTTGTCCAGTAATTTCAGTCCCTCATTTGTTGCAGACTGACATCACGGATCTGATTTATAGATGTGCCGAGCCTTCACTGCAAATGGAGTTAGGTGGTCATGCTTTGTGTGTTTTATAATTCTCTGCACTCTGAAAAGTCGAGATGTCTGAAATCCCTCTCAGATTAAGCACCCGAAATAAGATTTTTGTAATCTCTGTGCCGCAAAAGGGTGGTGATTAACAAGTTCCTTAACTCAGAGTGGTTTGTGAAAATAAATGCTATAATATCTGCCAAAATATAATGATGGTGGCTAGTGTCATGAGGAAATTAATAATCCCTGCTTCAAAATAGGATTTGCTTAATGAGCAAAAAATAATTAAGATTGAACAGTAGAAGAAAACAAAGAATTGAAAAGGTGAGCACCATCCATCCTTAATGCTGAGTACAGAAGAAAGCCATGAAAAATGGCACTTGATAGTCTTTAATGGCACAACTACATTAAAAATCGAAGCTAACCTTAATTTTTCAGTTTTCTTATTTCTGAGTGCTTGTCTTTGCTACTCAATGATATTCTGTATAACATACCTTTCCACCGGGTAATTCACATGCGCGCACGCTGCAGATCCCCATTCATTAGTTAACTGCTACTTGTTAGAAGTTTCTGTCTTTGCCAAACATATCTCTCTAGCATTACCCATAGCAGAGTGTTTCCAAATAATATTATGATAGGTTGCCATTTGAAACGAAGCATTTAAATATGCCCATCATGAAGTCCCGGGGAGCAGAAATGCCATAAGACATAACAGCCGCCCTTTTGGAGCATCTCTGATGGCCTGTCACGTTCTATATCTGTGCAAACCATTTTTCTTCAGTAGCAAATGGAAACTCAACCTCCATTTAAATTATTCACGTTGTCCATCTTTCCTGCTGACTCTGCACCTCCCCTCAGCAAGTATGCCTTTGGATGAGTGAGGGGCTGAAAAGCAAAGGCTCCTGGATGGGAAATAATGGGGTTTGATGGCTCACAATAAATCTTCAATTACATGGTGAGACTAGCTGAAGCACTGCTGGAAAGAATGGTTCATCCGGTAACATTTTCACCTTCTACTGCAGCATAAAAGTCTAGGGCTTTTTCACTTGGCTTCCTCCAAAGGCAGAGATCTAATGAGTATTGCGGTTCTGTCCTTGTTAGCAGGAGGTGTGGATTATAGATGGAGAGCTAACAAAAGCTGTCAGGTAAAATGAGGAATTTATGCACGCTGCTTTTAATGTCACCCTAAGCGTTGCCTATTTAGACATATACCATTCGTGTGTCTTAAAAATGCATAAAATACTTGGATAAAAACTGGCACCTTTTCATGCCCCAGTGTTTGGACGTCATTTAGTGTCACCCTCCGCCCGGTGGAATTATTTTTATGTATTGCTCTGATCAGAGTTAATGAGAAATCTCATCCTACTATGCCACCCCCTGATGGGTACTACACGTGCATATACCATAAGAGACTGCCCCTAATTTACAATGTTTGTTATCTCCGGTGGATGCAGGAATGGAAGTGCTGAGCACTCCAATCAGGTTATTGGTACAGTGGGGACGCTAGCAAGGACTCCCTTTATAGTCTCAAATAAACACAGCTAAATTGAGAGGACTACATCTACAAATGGGGGGAAAATCATCTCTGTGCACATCTCTAGCAGTCCACAGAGATGGAACAAATAAGCCAGCTATATGCCACCAGGTGAAAAGTACTGTGTATTTATCCTTGTCATTATACTCTGGGCAGTTTTGAAAACATATTAGAGGCTGCTGAACAAGGAGATCATCACGGAGCCTTGGGTTCTGCCAACCTGCGTTTGAACTCGCAGTTTGATAATAAGAAGCTCCAAGTCCCATTCCCTGGGCAAATCTAGTTCTGCAGTGAACCGCAAGGGACATCTAAATTCCTATGACAATGCAAAATTTCTGGGCTTGATTTACTTATGAAGTGAGCTATTTGCTATTGGATTTATAGTAAATAGGAATGGGGAAATGTTCGTTCAAGTGCTTCTCTTCTGGTCTGGGGGAAACACATCAAAAAATGAACAAACCAGTGACAGAAAATCAATGGGCAATGCAAGGGAAATGATGAAATCACAAAATTTTAAAGGGAGGAAAGGGAAGGTTTGAGTGGGCTACTATGAGTTCATCCCCCTTATTTTGTTTTAACATTTTTGCTGGTGAAGTTTCCTTCTCCCCACCCTGGAAACAATGACAATGTTACCAGTATCTTCAGATGGCACTACACATGCAATCATTTACAGAATAGCTTCCAGGAGGCCTCAAAAGCCATCGCTGAATCATGCTTTAGAAACCCATAGTACGGCCAAATTGCAAAATTCTGGTTTTTAAATCCTTAATGAGGCACTTTCGCTGACTTCAAAGTCTGTTAATTTCCCCTTTGGTTCAGTGCATCTGCCTGTACTTTTCCTTTTCCTGAGATGCTGTTTTCTGCACAGTTTTTATAAATACCGCTAATCACACGCATTGACTATAGGAAAAAAAAATAGCCAGGCTTGCGTGCCCTTTTTTTTCTCCTGGAGAAATGCCACAGGGAAGATCTAACTAAAGTGGCTGCAACGACGGCTGCAGCTGGTGCCCTCTTCAAAACTGGGTCCCCCCTCGTTGCTCCCAGCTCCGGGCTGCAAAAAGCAGAGAAGCTGGGGGACAGCGAGAAAAGCAATGCTCCTGGCATCCTCAAAGCATTTTAACACACTTCGTGGTGCCTTATTACAGTCACCTATCTGAAGGGATGGGGAAAAAAAATCAAAACCTTGCTAAGAGTCTAAAAGCTTCCAGAAAACAGTTAATCTCCTAATAAATCCCAAAAGGCTATCTGTCAAGAAGTTAATAAAGACGAAATGTCAGGATGCCACAGGGCTGCAGGCAGGAGGGGACATGAGCTCCCAAGCAAAGAAGCACCAGCTATGTCGCCTCGCGCGTGATCAGGTATTAAAGCCACACAGAAGCTGGGGGTGCTGGCTTTTGTGTTCCTGCAGATATCTCTGACTGGAGAACCTCTGCTGCTGCGTTGGCATTACCAGTGCAAACACCCACGGCAGAGGAGGATGCAACAAGTCCAATCTGCAGGTGTTGGATCACCCAGGGGGCACTGGTGGGAGAAGCAGAAGCTGCCCCGTGTCCCGAGAGGGGTCAGACAGTCTGGGAAGAGGCAGATTGAGCTGTCAGGTAACCCCAGAGCACGGCCTCCATCCCGCACAGCTCTACTTGTCTGCATTTGTTTGCTGGGCTGGGAGTCAACTGGTGTTTTATTTCCACCCGGTTTCCAAAGGGCGTCTCAGGGCCCTGGAGCAGAGCCCTGGCGCCGCACGCTGCCCACAGGCAGGCAGTGAGTGGCCACTGACAGCCAGGGCTTGCCTGGGAGAGGGAAGGGAAGAAAAGCAAAGTAATCACTTCCCCATCCATCCTCTGTGCTATACATGCCTAAGAATGTGATGATACCAGCCTCCGGACCGCACCACGGACTTAGTGTTGGTAGAATACCTCTCAGTAAGCCTTGAATGCCGTCATTTTACTGTGCATTATAAACCCTAATATGGCCAAATTGCGAAGTCCTTGATTTTTATGCCCTTAGTCAGGCACTTGGCTGGTCTGAAAGAAGGTTTTAATAAAATAGAGTCTTTCTGGCCTGATGAATGAAATCAGGATTTGTTTTCCTAGTTTACTGCATTTCTATTAAAAAGCAGGGCTTTGGTTTGGCAGTAAGCCCTCTGCTCCCCAGCGGGAGGATGCAAAACATGGAGGGGCTGACCAGATCAGGAAGTGAAAAGCAATGCTTGATTTCTGTGTGTCAAGATTGGAGAGACCTGCAAAATCCAACAAGCAGCATCGGTGGCAGAACAAGAATGAAACCTCCAATAACCTTTCTGCTTGAACAACCCCAGGCCTTATAATGCTTAAAATAAAGGGGTTTATTTAATTTCAGTGAAGAATTTTCATCTCTGCTCTGTCCATTTAGGCACACACCTTTTTTCACACCGTTTTTTTCTGCACCTTCTGTCTACTTAAAACAGATTTCCTCACCTACTATGAAATCTTAGTGTGCTCACTCCATCACTGTCTCAGGTGCTTAACTGGCCAGGCAGGTTCTTGATTGGATCCCTTCTTCCCCGCTCTCCTTTCACATTATTTTTTCCTAGTGGTGGTTGCCTGGTAACCCTAACACCTCCGCTTCCTTCCCAGGAATTTTACATGTTTCCCCCCAACAGGTAGTGACAAAAATACATTCTTTCCATCCTGACTGCTCTGTCCCTTCTTCATGTGTGCCTCCGCACTAGGCAATGTTGAAGGCAGACAAGTCACCCAAGCACTGACCCCAGGCTAGCCATCTCTGCACAGACAGGGCTGCTCATCCCCAGGCCCAGAGACAGAGAATTAACGCTAACGACCAAGCTAACCTAAGGTGGGGAACTTGGTGCATTTGCTGGGCCTGTGAAAAATGAGCTGTAGCAAAGTGGTCCCTCCCTGCTGAGTAATACTGCATTTTTGAGGGTTATTTGTAAGGCAATTGGATGCTCTTTTGGGCAGAGGAAAGTTCCAGTTTGGTATGGGTGCCATGAGTTTATGGGGTCTTTTCAGCTCAACAGCTACATGGGGCTTTTGCCTGCTTAGCCTGCACAAGATATTTTCAGAGAGGGGATTTACTCGGTCACTGCAAGTGTGGCTGAGAAGGTATTGGTTCCTCTTCCTTTTCATTGAGAAGCTGCTGCAGAGAGCATCACTAGAGGATTGACCTTGTTGCCCTGTAGCCGCTAAGCTACAAGGTCCTCTACAAGGCAGGAAACTACTAGTGAATCCATGCTCAGCATGGGCTCTGTGAACAAATACAAGTGCATAAGTCTGCTCAAATAGTTCATTCCGGACTACAATTTGCAGAGGAATCCCATTCTCAGGGGCATCTTCCTTTCTCCTGCAGGAGCAGCAAAATTCTTATCACAAACTGCATTAAAAAAATGATGGGTTTTACTCCCCAAATACAGAGTACCCCATCTTTGGCTTCAGTATGATCCCAAAGAAGCAAGGCTGATCCTTTGGGTATCAGAAAGATATCAGACCATCGTGCTGGCGCTGCACTGTCCATCATCAGAAGTTGCTACGGCACTTCACAGAAACCTAAAGAGGCAGTAGTTGTCACCCTGCCCTCACGCTGTACAAAGCTGGAAACAATCTAGCTTGGCAAGAGGACACTTTCCAGTACATTTTGCACATGAGAGAAATCTCCACCTGGGGATATTCTCTCGACCAAATCAGCCAAGAGTGGGCCAGTTGTGAGTATTTTACATCAGATTTTGATAGGAAAGAGTAGGTTAAATGAATTAAGCTCACATCACAGAGATTCAGCATGTGCTTCAAACAAACCTGCACTGATACCAGAGCTTCACCTTCGTAACTGAAAGTGCGACAGCACCTCTCTGCTTTGCAGATCGTACTGAAGTCAGTAGCTACGTGGCAACTTACAGAACAGGCTGGGACAGCTGCACATCCAGCAGAGAACTAGTCATGTTTTTCTATCAGTGCAATGGAGAGTGGAGCAAGGACATTCGTGGATTAACATGCAAAAGATCTTATTTGATCATTCCCCCCGCTCCCCTCTCCCCAGTGTTTTAAATATCCCCCTTGTTGAACAGGAAAAATTCAGGGTAGCAAGGCAGGAGATGCACAAACATAGCTGATCTACTGGAGAGAAGCCAAAACAGCAAAGCCAGGCCCGTGTTTCTATAGCACTTAGCACAGTGGGGCTCCACAGGGACGCAGAAGCTATCATGATCCAGTGATAAATAATGATAATAGGAACATCAGGAAATGAATACAGACAAGCTACATGTCCTACAAATCTGTCAAAAATTAACATTTACCATCAGCAATACACCACGTGACTGACCTTCATAGCTTGAGTCAGTGCCATGAAGGGTAGACTGTTGTCTGAGGGAAGAGAAGGTAAGGCAGGGCAATGAGCACCCTCCGTCAATAGGGCTGTTTCTCCAGGACAGGCCTTTCCCAGTATGGGGCAAATCAGCAGCAAAGTGATTGATTCACATACTGAGCACTATATCTGCAAAAAATTGCATCTGTAAGAAATTGCATTTCTGCCCAGCAGAAAATGCCTTTACATAATGAGCCTGGGCTACATACTGACAAAGGACATCATGAGCCTTACCAAGCTATACGGTTCACCCAGCCCCAAAATGTGTCATTAAACCTTGTTTAGTCTCTGCTGCTTTACCAAATCTCTCAATCACATTAATTTTTTGTTATTATTATTCCAAGTTATAACAAGATTTGGATTTAAGGAAGGTTGAGCTGAATGAGTTTCCTTGCCTTTGTAAATCCACTGTCAGAGCTGTGGCAAAAGCAATATCCTTCCGACTTAAGCTCCAGGTTGATTGGAGTATCTTTTCCATCCATATTATCCATCTATGCAACTCAGGATGGTTGTTCCTTCCTAAAAGGGAAAGGTGAGCGGAGAGGAACATTTTATGGCTTCTGACTTACTAGCCTTTGAGACAAATCCCTGGACTCCACCCTGGGGAGAGTAACTGGTCATTTCAAACTGTATCTCAGGTGAGTATCAAGGATACAGAAGCTGTAGCCTGAATTTTTGTATGCTCATGGGTTTTCTACTTTCTTACACGCAGTGGCTTTTATGGCAGATCAAATGTCTCCCCTGTCTTTGGACATTTACAAATGTGGATGTGGAAAGCTGTATTCATCATATGTTTCTCTCTGTCTTTGAGTCTCATTTTGTTAAAATGAAGCGACAGAGATGTTGCTGCTTATCCAGTCTGTCCACACACACCAACCTTTTCATAAAATATTTGCTGCAATATGAAAGTGACCTGCTTGCTTTCAATCTATGGAAGACTGTGTGTCACACGATGATCTGATTTGTGACATGAGCATGACACTAGGTGATTATATCAACTCCTATATCTTTAACACAGCTCAAATATCTCATGTCAGCATCCATCCTAATTTTAAAGCACTCTTAATGCATATGGCAAATATTTAGAAGCAAGTTTCTAAGTACATTGTCCATGCCTGTCATTTCTTCATTCCTTCATTTACTAGGAAAATGCTAAAAACACATCATACGTTGATGAAGTGGTGATACGTACACCGATACTGGACCTAATCCCCAATCCCCTGTAAGAGACGCAGCTGAGAAGCCCCATATCAGCAGCTGGTGCTGTGGGACATGTCAGAGGGGCTGGTCTGCTGGGAGAAGTGGGAGAATCATAGAATCATAGAATTTCCGAGGTTGGAAGGGACCTTTCAGATCATCTAGTCCAACCATCAACCTAACTCTGACAAAAACCATCCCTAAACCATATCTCTAAGCACTATGTCTACCCATCTTTTAAAAACCTCCAGGGATGGTGACTCAACCACTTCCCTGGGCAGCCTGTTCCAATGCTTAATAACCCTTTCAGTGTGATAATTTTTCCTAATAACCAGTCTAAACCTGCCCTGGTGCAACTTGAGGCTATTTCCTCTTCTCCTATCACCTGTTACCTGGGAGAAGAGACCGATCCCCACCTCTCTACAACCTCCTTTCAGGTAGTTGTAGAGAGCAATAAGGTCTCCCCTCAGCCTCCTTTTCTCCAGGCTGAACAACCCCAGCTCCCTCAGCCGTTCCTCATAAGACTTATTCTCCAAATCCCTCACCAGCTTTGCTGCCCTTCTCTGGACACGCTCTTAATGTCTTTTTTGTGGTGAGGGGCCCAAAACTGGACACAGTACTCGAGGTGGTGTATCCTCCACTCACCAGTGCTGAGTACAGGGGGACGATCACTTCCCTAGTCCTACTCATCACACTCTTCCTGATGCAGAGACCCAGGGGAGAGAGAGGTGGGAAGGTAATTGCGCTGAGATGCACAAAGGTGTTGCTAAGAGGTTGGACTTTAACCTCAGGCCCCTGTCACCTGCCCTGGATCGTGCTCCCAAAGGTTAATGCCCTGGCATGTCGCAGGGGTCAGTGTCCGAAATCCGCAGCTCGGAGAGCTCTGGGCTGCTCGTGAGCATGTGGTCACCCATTTTGTGTGATCAGCTGATGGGTCTGTGGTAGTGTCTCCTCTTCTCATAGGTACCTATCTACAGATGGCATCACCTAAGAGTAATCTGAGTAAACCATGTGGTTTGCACGGAAGCCTTCACATTTAGTAATGTAAGATATATAGGTGAGTTACTGTAGGAGGAACCCTTAAACACAAAGGAAAAAGAATCATCAATAACCTGAACCAAATATTAAATGGGTTAGCAAGTAAACAACACGAGGGCAATTGCAACATAGCCCATTACTGCCAAAAGACTGGCCCAATTCCCACCATCCCCAAAGCTTCCCAATTCAGAATGAGCGATCTTGCTAATAAGGTCAAGCATAGCTTATTCTTCTAACTGCTCTGCATTTTTCAGTACTGGTATTTCTAAGCCTAGCACTGTGATGAGAACAGTCAAATAATTGTGCGGCTCCATAAAGGAAGGCAACAGCCCAGTGAGAGATTTTTCTAAGCTGATCCCCATGAGCAAACCGTCCTTAATTGAAAACCAATGGACTAAGAATTAAATGAAATCTGGACAGTGAAGTCAGTTGGTAGTTCAGGGGAGATCCAATCAGAGAAGCAAACAGAGGTGGTCAATGAGTAATTTCATAAATCTATATTAATACAGATATTTTCATTTTAGAGGAAAAGTGTCCATTTTCTTTCTGTTCAGCCAGCGTAGATTTGGTTAATATAAATTATGAGAATAATGAGGGCAAGAAAAGCCTGGTTTCAGATTAATTCCTCATACACTGCACCTGACCTGGACATGAGAAAATCCTAGAGAGATGCAAAGTCTGTTATCTACTGCAGATTTGGCAGGTTTGCAGACAGGATCTCAGAAAGTCTGTGCCATATGCCCATGTACTTCACTGGTATATGCACAGACCTCCGAATTTATACAACAGGGATTTTGCAAGTCCATCTTTTGTAGAAAGGGTGTCCTACTGACTTTAGCTGGACCAGATCAAGCCTACAACTTTTTGTCCCTGTTTAGAAAATTAGTTTTCTCCATAACCACCTTTATCTATGCCGCTCATCTTGGAAAGTTTGGTTACCCATTTGGGAATAGTGCCTACTTTTTTTATCGGTAGAGATCCACGCCTTTGGAGTCTTGACTACAGTCCACCTCTGGTACAATCTGGAAAACAATCAATGCGTGGCATCTCACAGATTTGTCCGCAGAAAACAGTGAGTCGGGGCTCAGACAAATTCTGCTTACCATTCCTGTCACAAGGATTACTAAAAAAGGGCTGGCCAGTTTTCCAATTAATTTAGGATTAAATTGGCTTCTCCAGAGAACAGTCATCTGGATAGCAAATGCTACCTGTAGGGTGATGACAGACAAAAGGGGTTTGAACATTTTGCCCGTTTATGCCTCAGGATGGATTTTTCACTGCCACTGACATTGAGCTTTGCTTCCTCACTCCTGGGCTGCTGTGGCCTCTCTTTTTCCTTGCTCTAGAAATCCTGATTCATACAGTTGTTCCAGTCCCCAGCTCCAGCTTCAAACGTCCATTGCTTCCCCACTGAAGTGCAAAGGTACTGTTTTTATTGTAACGTTTTCCATTTTCTTCCTCATCCATGGCATCCTTTTACTTGATCTTTTCCTCTTTACACTCCGTCTTTGTTCTTTCATATTCTCACTACCTCCAATTTCTAAGCTCCTGTTCTGCTCCTTCTCTGGAGCATGCAGCCCATGCTCTCTAGACCACTGATTCTCCATTTTTCAAATCCCTGACAGAAATATATTTCCTCCTTTCCCTACCTAGTATTTAACTGCTATCCGCCTTGAAAGCACACAGCATTTTAAAGAAACATTGGATTGAAATAAAAAATTACTTCCAGCCCCCACATCCAACATTAATCAGGACTATAGCTCTGTTTTTAGTAAACACTATATATTGTATATACTAAAGTTTTAAAATAAGACATTAAGAAGGAGGAAACACATTATTGATGTATCAAGACAGGAAGCTCATAGCTGCAGTCCAAGACACAGGAATTCCCCGCTTCAGAAGCTCAAAGCAGCAAGTTCCTGTAGCTCTCTGACAACATGTGCTATATTTTTAAATGATTTTCGTGCTCCAATCCTCTAAGGAAAACACAGGGTGAGGAAAAAGGATGATGAATATAGCTTACAGTAGTCCTCTGTTTTGAGAAATTTGGGAGCACTGCATTGAAACTACCTCTTTTTTACCTGGTTATTCTGATGAAATGTATTTTATGTTGCCCTAAGAGTTGTACAAAAAATATTTTGAACTTTGTGTCATTTAACCTTGTGTTATCCGAGGGACACAACTCGTACAAGATACTTTCTCCAGAGCAAAATTGCCCACATTTTAGACAGCCTTTGTATGCGCCCTAATTTAGAAATAGCACAAATAAATAGAGAGTAACGCTGAAAATGATACTTTATAATGGCAACTGTTTATTTTAAGAACCAAAGTCTTTGGATTCTATTCCCATTGCTGCCAGTTTAGCTAAGAACTCTAATTTATGTGTGTGTACGTACAAGTACATAGATATGTATGCAGGACTTACATTTTTGCATTCAAAAAGGACATTTCACCAAAAATCTTCACATATTGCCAGTCAATGATACTTAGGAGCCAAGCCGCCAGGCCAAGGATCATTTCACTGTCACACAAAATGCAGAAGTGAATTAGGAAATCATAGAAAAGGCACAGAAAATGCCCAAGGCAGGCAGCAACAAGGAAAAAAAATCTCAAAATGCTAGAGAAAACTCAAATGCCAAGATAGTAGCCAAAATCTCCTCAACACCAGGAAGCCTTCCTTTCCTGAGCTGCTAAAAAATTACTGTGACAGCTGTACACGGACAAGTAGGGCCACAAAGGCTGCTCTTCGGACTCTCCTCAGGGCAATCCTGCTAATGCAGGCTGTGCCCAACAGTTCATGGGGAAAGAAAAACCTTTTCAAGCACTGTAACAATGCCTCAACAGTGTGTTGCAGGAGCCACTAAATAAATACTAAGTTTCTGCAGTGAAATCCTCAGTGAGCTTTGATTAAATAGTGATAGTGCTAATCTCTACGTGCCCACACTTGGGACCTTACATTTGCAGTATCACGTGGCCCCTCTAAATGAGTTTGAAAGGCTTTCATAGATCAAGGTCCATTAGAATTTCTCTTCTCTTTGCAGGATGAAGCAATGATGTTTCCTCACTTAAGGGTCACTTAAGCTCCTGGTATACACAGAGTTATACTGATAGCACGCTGTACTGGCCAGCTTCCATCACTGCAGTGTCCTGGGAGATGAGGTCTGGCCTGGAAAGCTGCCTGGATGGGGAACAGAACCATTTTGGCAACAAAAGAGAAAGCCAAGAACTCACATGTGAACTGCAGGCCTGATGCTACCAGGATCACGCACAGATGGTAACCCTCTGACCATGCTGCCTGGGGCTTTGCGCTCGCCAGACCTCACAAATTTGTTTCTAGCAAATCTGGGATTGCGTGTCCTCAGGAAAACCCCACATGCTGCAGGATGATCAATGTTGGGGATGCTGTAAGCAGCATTCCTCTTGCAGAGCTTTTCTCCCTTTTTCTGCTTCCTTGTGAGCAGATCACCCTCATACACGTGACTAATGACCTTAAAGATCTCTGGGTCCCCCTGCAGCTTTCACTCAAGTGGTTTCACTCAAGCACTTCTTTAGATACAAGAATCCCCATGCTCTGAAATGGATATGTCTCTAGGATGAAGCGAGCCATCTGCTTAGCTGTGCACTGCAGCACCCTCAGCACGTTACAAGAGAGAGAGAAAAGCAAGCAGAATAACTATATCCAACTGGAAAAGCAAGTGGGAATGCATTTACACTGAAATTTGACCCAGGCCCTGCAGCTTACACTTCAAACTCAATAACAGCACGGGCGTGTTAAAGGTCAGGAGCGTAAAACACCTTCATCTCACCTCTCTTCCAAAGATAGCACAGCTAACTGAGCTGCAGGGCCTGCCAGTCTGCCGACAGGGTGGTTAAATACACTCTTAGGGGAGAGTACCATTCACTGCATCATCAGCCACACTTCCTGAAATAGTCTGTTTCTCCTTGGAGGCCACTCATCTGATCACCATCTTCAACTTGCGGGCACCGTGAGACCAGACAGGAAATCAGTAGAAACTTTCCCTTTGACATCAGCCCAGTCAGGTACATCTAGCACAGCAAGAGC
This sequence comes from Larus michahellis, assembly GCF_964199755.1. Taxonomy (NCBI): domain Eukaryota; kingdom Metazoa; phylum Chordata; class Aves; order Charadriiformes; family Laridae; genus Larus; species Larus michahellis. Next base: position 52,776,736 of record NC_133899.1, on the reverse strand, counting down.
CTTCCCAGAGGCCGGGGTTTGGTACCCATCAGGCACGACAGAGTTGGTAGGCATTGAGTCTTCACCGTAGCAAAGATTTCCCCATGACCTAAGACAATAAAAATGGATGCCATGTGTGAGACAATTCAGGTAAGCCCTGGTTTTCAGAGACATCACCAAACTAGGAACTTTCTAGACAGCTCTGCTTGTTGTGAGATCTTAACTCCTTTGCACATCACTGGAGCAGATATTAAAAAGGCAGCCGCTTCTCTAGCAGGTCTGCTTGCTCTGTAAAATTAGCGCTCACAGTTTTCCTCTTGCAGTTCAGCTGTAAGAGGGGTTGGGAATAGCTGTGCCTCGCACTATCTGGCTGTCGCATAAAGCAAGCAATTAGAAGTGCAAGCGGCCCCATTTGCTCCCACGCTTCATTTTTAATCTCATAAACAGAGATTGAGCCTCAAAACTGAGAGAGGGAGATGCTTTTTTTTAAGCTTAGGAGTAGTTAGATGCACATTTGATGTGTGTCTATGTGTTACCATGGAAGAATGCAGCTGAATGGGAGTCAGAGCCACCCTTGTGAGCTCAACCCAGTGGTGCGGGTGCTAGTTATGTAGGTTATGGGCAAGTAATGATAAATATGCACTTATCCTGGAGTGCAGTTGCAATCACAGCTTGATCCTGAAGGTGTAAGCACGACGTAAAGACTAGGTAACAGTCCTAATGTGGACACATAAACTGAGCAGGCTTTACTGCTGGTGGTCACTGGATGGCGTTTCTCATCTGAGTGCCAGCAATTCAAGATTTATGGGGAGTCAGTACATTTTAGTATTCTTTTTATGCTGTTCAGTAATTCAGTTTCCAGTTACGCTCCCACACTGCCTGATTAGACTCAAACTCAAGTGACCTCCTTCTGTCAAGTTTCAGCCAAGTGTCAGCTGGTGCACTTCTTGGAGTTAGGTAATCTTTCCTAACCTTGAACTGCCTGCCGTGTACCTGGGCAGTACGAGGATGGCAGACATGAGCCACCCTGCAGTAACTACTTCTGTGCAGTCTTCTGTGCTGCATAATATGCAGCCTTTCAGCATTACAGGAATGAGTGTCTTCACCTTCATGAAAGGCCAGAGCAGGCACCCTGCCAGTCGTGGCGGAGCAGCTGATGCAGAGTAACCCAAGCCCGTACTGCTGTGGCACAGCATTAAGCGGTTCTGCTGGTCTCCCTGGGGCAGTCGTAACTGGGACGATGGAGCGAGGGTCTGCTTCATTAGGGTCTCAGTAAAAGCATCATTCTTAAGTCAGATCTAGGTCACTGCTAACTCAAAAGCCTCACACCATGCTCCTTCGCCTGGTGTAGATGGGCCTTCAGAATTAGGACAGCCTTGGATGCTGGTAGATAAGATAGAGGAAACACGAGGGCTGAAAGATACAAGAGCGTCAACTTTGCAATTCTCACTACCCATCTGATAAGAGAGATGTGGGTGGGTTTTTTTTCCAAATCTAGTCTTTTCTCACACACCAGAGGAATCAACCTCACCGCTCTTCAGTCCTGCCTGAGTAAAATGCAAGAGCTTTCCCAGAATACTGGGGTTCACTTGAGAGATTATAGCTGCAGCCTGAAGATGGGCTATCAACAACTGATTTTAAGAGATTAAAAATGTTTCTAAAACTTTGTTGGCAACATTCCCTTCCAGTGTGACCGTTCTGCAAATCAGAGTACTCATTTTTAATTAAAGTGGAAAAGAAACACTGTGAACGATGATAAATGGTTTTGAGTTGCCCTGTCCTGGCTCCTTTAGCCTCCATGGCCAAGCCTCTTAGTCAGCAATTTGCCATCATCTCTATCAGAAAGAAAGAAAGAAAGAATCCAGTATGTTAAAAACAGAATTTGGAACAGTCATTTTAATTATGAACAGCTGTTCTGTTTAGCCATCTACCTCTTAATATTCTTTATCAGCAAACATTTCCATGACAAAGACACTGCTCATATACATGCTCAAGGAATGGCTTCTCACAGAGACACTCTTATTTGCCTGCAAACGTTTCTGTTCACTATTCTTCCTTGATTGTATACTATTCCTGGAAATTCATTGAAGTCCTGATTAACCATTCTCAACCAGGCAATCAGCAGGCATCAAACAGCCCAGCAGGATCAACTGACCCATCACGCAACGCAGGAAGAAAACACATGCACAATACTCTCTGAGTGTAGTGTGTTGCTTTTGACAAACCCTTGTAAACAAAGCACCTCTTGTGCTAAAAGAAATTGTTGACTGCAGTAAATTATATGGAAGAGACCAAAGGAATTTGCACCAAGGTGGCAACTTTTTGTTGCATACGATTTTACTTCCCTCTTCTCTCTTCTTTGGGTATAACTACATAAGACAATCTCCCAAGCAAAGGATTTCAAGGCTTCTCCGCTTTTGTTTTCCCAAGCCTTTCACAAGCTCTATCTCTTGTTTTCCCTGTACATGGACTAAAGGCTATGGTGCAGAGCTGTACATACAATTTGGAAATAAATAATGGATGATTGACTAACCTGGTGACAGACTGTAGCAGCAGCAGCTGTGTATGCTGGAAGCTTGCTGCAACTTGGGAATTCTCTTTCCAGGTGAACGGAGGCAGTGAGGGATCTCCTCTCCCATTCACAAGGGCTTGACACCATTTTCATCACAATCTGGTTTTGGGCCATTTGGAAAGGGGTGAGGCTTCTGGTTTGCCCCTATAACTGTTCATAAAGGACTTGATGAAACAATTCTCATGTGGACAACAGCCCCGTCAATGCCAATGACTGCACAAGGAGAGCTGGACTGAGGCCTTACAGCCTATACTGCTTTCCAAATTGATACCTGGTTTTGAATGTATATGGACTTGCTTCCTCACGGCTGCCTTTAAAGTTTCAATTTGTAAAAAATCTCACACAACGGCATAAACGCTACAGTAAATTCACATCCAGATAGAAAAATAGATCACCAGAGCCTAGGTGCCCAACCTCCTTAGCTCTCCTCAGAAGCCTTTCCAGTTCCCTTATCGCGCTGTCCTGAAACGCAAGGAATCTGTCCTACATCTGTCTATAAATTCATCATTCCATTGGGCAGATGCGAACGATCACAGCTAGAGGAAGGTCTGAAGGTCTCACAGATATGTGTCCAGTATCTTTCTCGATATTTACAGTTTCACCCAAGAACACATCTCCCCACTCTGAACAGGAGTCCACAAAGACAATTTTCTTCAGGTAAGCTGTGAGCAGGAAATTATGGTTTAGTGAGTCACAGATCCTAAAATATCCCTATGAAGCATGTGACCGCTGCATAATAATAATAGTAATAATTGAGCAATGCAAGCGTACGCTTCTGGAACGTGCTAAGGAAATCTCAGTGTGGAGGAGAGACAGGCACACCCAGGCAGTTTTAGACACTCACGGCACCTAGGGGCATCCAGACAGACAGGCACGCCCCGTCTATTACAGAGTGAGACAGATAAGCACGTTCTGCTTCTACGGACAAAAAAAAAAACCCTCACCAGTTTGACAAAAGACAGGCACGACAGCTAATACTGACCAATACCATGACCTCATCTCATGGCATACAGATAATGACTGCAAACTGCCTTCATTTTATCTGAATGTATGGCTTATTTCACAATCCAATGTAACTATATAACACATAAACCTACTCTTTCTGAGGCTTTCAGGTTCCTGTCAGGTTTTCAAGATGGATATCGTTAGACATGTTGACCATCTGCAAGGCTGTAGGGAGAGTCTAGTGGGCCCTGGGCAGCTAAAATCTAGATCTGGACATCACGTCATATGTTAAATGAAATGTGAGGTACCTCTCAAGTACAAGTCTTGTCTGACTTGGAAAGGCAATGGCTTCTCATGTTCTCCCTCAAGCACCATGTTCCCCTTGCAAAAGAAACAAACAAAAGCAGTCCCTTGCAAGAACAGTCAATGTGGTAACCCTATGACTGACCTTGTGATGTTTCCTAAATATTTCAGTGCAGCCAACACATTACTTAGCTTCTCTCTAGGAGCAAGAAGCTGATGGGCTAAACTGACCTTTCCCAGTCATTCTGCACAAATCCTATGGCAGCTTTAAATTGGCTGGCTGAGAGATCTAGCTCTCAGCTGAGGGATACTGTTTGGTATCAACATAGAGTCTAAGTTGGCCAACAAACAGCAATCATTCAGACACTTCTGTTACGGTCTATTTTGGGATTTACACAGTTGTGACATTCCTCTTCATATTCACCAGCAATCTGTCAGGAAGAGAGCTTGGACATTTCTGGAAGAACTTCAAGATGGAAAACTCATTTGGGTGCTTAGGCAACATTCGGGACTAAGCCACAGTTTGGTATATTCAGTATAGTTCGTAATGCGAGGAGTACCCAGGTTCGTCAATCTTTTGTGACCTTTTCTGACCACATCTGCGCCCAGATTGGCAGTGACCACTGCCAGACTCTTCTGTAAGAAAACTTCAGTGTTGCATAGCTTGTTTCAGGCATCCACTGTTGGCCAGTAACCAAAGGAAAAAACCTCAAAGATTTCCTTAAGGCTAATGTATAGAGGGGGAGAGAAGGAAAAGTCACCCATGTCTCAGTGCCCCCTATACCATGTATGTCCATGGGCTCAGGCAAACTCTGAAAGAGGGAAGCAACATCAACCCCCAATGTCACTTTGCCGTACCACTCTCCAAGAAACCATTCCTTTCTTTGATTGCTTCTGCAGCTGCTCAGATCTGAGGAATTAAACCTCTGTGGCAATCTCCTTTCCTCTGGCAAAGTCAGCGTTCCAGCACAAGAGACATACATTGTCCTTGTGCATTCTCCTGCACAGCAATCGATAATGGTACGACGAAACCTCTGAAGTTCCTTAAACTTACTTTGTGCAGTATGACTAGCAGACAGAATAAAAAATGACCCAGCAGGAATTTTTCTTCCTTAATTTTTAGGTTCCACACATCAATTCCACTCTAGCTACTGTGACTAATACCCACCACCACACCCGCCCCCCCAGGATTTCCTGGATTCTAGATCACGCATACTTTGAGCAAGATTTGTAAGTAATTTATCTTATTCTTGGCTTGAGGTACCTGAAGATGCTGAGCATCCATTTTCATAAAGTAACATTTCGTGAAGATACGTCTAGTAGCACACCTGGAAATCAAAGCACTTGAAATCATGTAATCATTGCTGAATGTCTTAGCTCTAATTTCTCTCATGCAAGTATTTTCAAAATTATACTTTTATCACAAGTATGATGCTATTTGCTTCTCCTTGAGGCTCTGGCTCTTGGATTCAAGTGAGTAGATGTATGTCTGTGCCACACTGTGACCACAACCTCTGCAAGGTCCAGAAACCTAGCAGCAGCAGACTCACGTTACCGATGCATAAAGCCCAACTTATTAGCCCTGCTAACAAGGAATTATCCAGGCACCAGTTCCAGAGCTGTATTAATACCTTTACATGGAGCTGCACTGCACAGCTATCCCAGTTTGCCCAGCACTGAACCACCACATGCCATCACACTAGGCTGGACCAAAGAGAAACTCAGATCTCCATCTGAGACATCTCCAAAATGTCCTCCTGGTTGCAGAGGGAAGCTTGAACATATTGCACCACAGTGGCAGCTTTACCATGTAAAAGTTAGATGGGTAATGAAAAGATGCCTCCCAAAATATTACTGAGAAAAAAAAAATCTCACTATATTTTCTTCTATCCTCTAATTTTTAAGCATGAGGTACGACCTACAAAATATCTTGCCACAACACTGCACCCAAAATACGTCAAACTGCTGTAATACACAATGCAGACATGGTGTTTGGCCTAACAAAGCAAAGCCTGCTGCTGAGAGCAGTTCTTCCGCTGTTTGTCTGCAAGAGGAGAGCCACTCCCCACTGATACCCCCAAACCAGGCAATGTTCCAGGCATCAGTGAGCATCGACCCATTTTTCAGCAACACATGGGAAAACCTGGTTCAAGAAAATCAAAGTCCCTGAATGGCCAGTGCCAGGGCAGTTGCCAGGCCTTCACTTTGGCTGTCCTGATGCAGAGGACACAGCAGCCTTTTTTCCCTGGCACTTGTTTGCCCGGAGATGCGGAGTACAGTCACCAAAACACCTTTGAGGGTCCCTGAGCAGGTGTAGGTGGTGGGTGGCCACTGGTGGGATCCGGGAGAGGCGATGGAGAAGGAAAACTGGGGTGAGAAGGGGAAAGGAGGAGGGGGAGATGGGATCCCAGCCTGCGGACAGGGACATGAGACCCTAAGGTGCAGGAGGGGAAGGGACTCGGCTACTTGGGGCCGGAGGGACCCCTGTCGGAGGGTAGGTGGGGGGGTCTGCTTGGGGACGGCCGGTTTGGGGAGCAGAGGGTCTGAGCACGCACTCGCCCCTCGCCGGGCCGGCGCGGAGAGCAAAGCGCGGAGCCCGGGCTTTGCGGGGAGGGGGGTCGCGGCGGTGCGGGGGGCGGCGGTGCCCGCGGCGGGCGGCTGGTGGCGGGGGCGGGCGGAGGCGGGCGCCCCGCGGGCTGCGGGGCGGGGGAGGAGGAGCGGCGGCCGCCGGAGGATGGGAGCGAGCGGCGGAGCCGGGGAGCGGCGCGGGGGCAAGGCCGGCAGCGCGGCGGCGGCGGCCGCGGCATCGCCCGCGTAGGGCGGCGCGGGAGCCGGGCGGCGCCGCGGCCATGGAGAGGGCGAGCCCGGCGGCGGGGAAGCTGAACGCCGGCGGCCGCGGGGCGGGCGATGGGCACGGCCCGGCGGGGGGAGCCCAGCCGCGGGCGGCGGTGGGCAGCGCGGAGCCGGGCGAGCTCATCGGGCGGGCGCTGGATTTCAAGAGCGAAGGGGCGCAGTGCTACAAGGACAAGAAATTCCGGGAGGCCATCGGCAAGTACCACCGCGCCTTGCTGGAGCTGAAGGCGCTGCTGCTGCTGCTGAGCCAGGAGCCGGCCGGGCAGCGCCCTCCCGCCGCCGCCGCCGCCGCCGCCGCCGGGCTCAGCGAGGAGCAGCGGCAGGCGGTGGAGGCCATCGAGGTTGACTGCTACAACAGCCTGGCAGGTCAGCGGGGCCGCGGGGCGCCGGGGTCCCCCCCCCCCACCACCTTCGCCGCGCACACCTCCCTTCCCCTCCGCAGAACAGCGCTGCCTCGCTGCTCTTGCCCGTGTCATCCCCTTTCCTTCCCTTGTCATCCATTTTTTTACGTGTCTTCCCACGTTTGGCACGGAAGCGCTGCCGGTGCGCGGCTGGGTGCCCGCCCGCCTTGGGGAAGGGGCGCAGGGGCCCGGCCGCTCCTTGCGCTGGGGCTCGGCCGCAGCCCCCGGCCCTTCGCCGGGGCTGCTCCAGCCGCCGCGGGTTAATCCCCGTGTCCTCTTCCCACGGGAGACAGGTGACAAGGCAGCGGTGCCTACGTGGGATGCTCAGACTTAGAGGGATTGTGGCTGGCGAACTGGCCAAGACTGCATGCTGCGTCTTTCCCTCAGCCCGAGGTGTCCTTCAGTCCCTTCCCCACAGCTCCCGTTCTGGTGCCTGTAATTAACAGTATTACAGAGACAGACTCCTACCACACTTGATGGAAGGAAGGAGAAGGGTTTGGGCGCTGCTGCAATAGCTCCGAATAGTGCTAGATATAAAAAGAATATTTTGGCCTCTCAGCGATGGAAATGGAAAGCAAATATAGTACTGTCTTTTCGCTAGCCGCCCGGCACCACTGTGGTCAGTCGACATTTGATCATCACTCCCTTTGCTCCCTGCCATCGGTTTGGAAGTGCTGCAGGAAGATGGAGGGGAGGGGGGACTTTAACTACTTTGTAGTCGGATTCTGAAGTCCTTACAGAGACAGAACTCCCATTGACTTCAAGGAGCTTTACCTAAGTGAGAACTGCAGGATCAGAGGTTATTTTTGGTCCCTATTAGGGCGTGGATTTTTGATTCCCAAGCCTGAAAGCATCTCTAAAACAAAAACTTGTGCCTAGGTACATACAGGGAAGTGAGCGTTCATAACCTGAACAAAGTGCACAAAATGGCAAGATTAATAAAGCACTGGTGTTTTCCAGAAGGATGAGGAGTTACTCGTTACCCTTTATATTCCTGGGGGAGGGGAAGTGGCAAAAATCAGGACCTTAGTGTGTCAGCTGTCACCATCACTTGGCTTTTGGCTTTCTAGACAGAGTTGGTTAGGTTTGTTTCCTGCTGTCTAGTGCTAAAAGAGATGCAGAATAAAGCAAACGGTTTGAAACACCAAGCCAGAATCTCCTCTTGTCTTAAATCCATGCCAATCTGTTATACTCAGTATGCCTTTTGGGACGTAATGAGGGGCACAATTTAGCCCCCTTTAATCATGTTTTCTTCTCTTCCTCCAAAAGCCTGTTGAAATTGCATAGAGGGAGAGGCAGGTTAGATTACAGAATGATACCATAATTGCACAGCTGTAATTGTGCCTCTCTCCAAATTTCTGTTCACAGGTTTATTAAAATCCATTGTCTTTGGCAAGGATCATTGAGATTGGCAGGGTTATACAAAGAGCCCATAATACTCTGAACAGTATAACTTGGTGAGTTCCTGGGCTTGAAAAAGTACTCACAGGAAATATCTCTGCTAGACACAAATTAGACGTGGTAGGTAGAAGGTAAATGAAGTGGGAGGGAGGGATGGGATTTGCTTCTGTGGTGCTTTCTGCTGAGTGCACAAGTTCCACTTGCTAGAAATTTGTCCACTCCTGCTGGCAGAGTTGTCCTGCCTAATGGTCATTGTCCAGCTTGTTTATTTACTTTTTTGGGGTTTTGCGAGGAATTTTTTTCACTGTTGGTTGTATTTGATCTTGTCAGCAGTAGCAATCAGTGTGAGAAATGTACTCCATCTTTAACCTAGATTTGAACAGATTTTTTCCTAAATTTAACCAGTGTGAACACAGGAGGAGAGGAGTATAATTAACCCTGGAGTTGCAAGCAGTGCTTTTCCTGGGATAACCTCACAGCAGGTCAAGGTGTCATTTTGCACAGCCGGTTGTCACATGTTTTCGGTAGATGGCACGCACAGAGCAGCATTTGTCTCGGAAATGCGTAGCTTCATGTGTCTCTGCTGGGCTGTCTGCAAGCAATTTTAAAGAAATGCCCTGCACGTTGGAGAGGGAAGTGTGCAGTTAAACTGGAATTGCAGTGTTGCTACACCTAGCCCAGTCCCAGAGCTCCCATTCCAGCAGGAGGATCTGTGAATTGCTGTCTGAAGGGAAGATGGGGGAGGGACTTTCCCCAGAACTGTCATAATAATTAGTATATCTTTCTAATAGCAACTTCAAGAGGTGTAGCAGTGGGACTTTATTATCTAAGCGTGGAGCAGCAGAAGCCACCAGTTTCTTTACACAGTGGGCTCTAGCAGAGGCACCAGCGCATGCTTTTACAGTTGAAGTCAGCGTTACTCGACGTGGGGAGGAGAGGAGATGCAGGGAGTTTTGCTTGTGAGCACTGAATGGGTGCCTAGAGCCATTTTTAAGATAAATAAATCTGCATAGCGCAGAAAGCGTAACAGCAGTACATCTTAATTCGAGAGAGGGCAGTTTTTCACTTAGCTCTGATGTATACCCGCTAGCATTAGCAGCTGTCATCTGAGTGTCCTTATTATCGAGTTCTTTTAGCACCTCCGCTTACTCTCTAAGCTTAGCATTTAAGAAGCCCACCTTGCTTTTGCACTGTCATTTTTTCATGTGGCCACCACACATCCACCTGTCAGAGATGTTTTGCATCACAAACATAGATGCAGGCACACACAATTACTTGTCTAGGTGCAGCATACCAGTCAGAGGAGAGCATCAACTGTAGATAAATATGCACTTAGCCAAATAAGCAGGTGAGAAATATACACCCAAAGGGAATTTGGGGCAATCTCATGGGTGAAGGCTGGGGTTGGTTGGTTTTTTTTTTTAATCTGACTGATTACATGAGTAAGAACATGTGGGCAAACACTAAACTGTTGTCAGTGCCTGTATTGCCTTGCAGAATGTAAATTTAGGCACAAATGTGCACACAGATTCTTGTTTAGCTCCGCTTCTTTTGTAGAGCGCCTTCAACAGGCAATTCTCATACTGCAAGGTGGGGTGGCCAACTCTTGTGTTTGATCAGAGCCTCGCAATATTCGGTCTGTTTTCTCAAGTTCCCTGTTGTGGAGCTGTGTGGCACCCCCATGACCTAAACCATTTAGTCTGTTTCAAAAGGTCCAAAATCTGCTGGTTTCTAAATTCTTGTGGGGGTTTTTTTTGTGTATTTTAAATCGGCCTAGAATTTTCACCGCTTGCCATTGGCAGTGCTGCTCGCCTTTCTTTCACTAAGCTACTCGCTGGGCTCTGAAAGTTTTGCCTTAAAGGGACTCCCCCTCCCATCTGCCAAATCCAGTTCTTACACGGACCTGCCGATACCCCTTCCTTTTACCACAAGCCTTTTTGATAAATGTCACCAGACGCAAGAGCAGCAGCATGGTCGAGGCTCTCAGAATTTGCTAGGGTAGGCAAAGAAAAAGCCTACCAAGACCAGGGAGCCTGGCGGAATGAATGCAGGGCTGTAAGGCAAACAGTCCTTTCTTTATGACTCACTGGCGGTCTCTGACCTTGAGGAAGTCAGTTGACCTCTTTTTGCCTCTCTCAGCCCTATTGAAAAATAAAGAACAGGGACCACAATCTCATCCTGATGATGCATTCAACTGAGTTTCCCCCAAGTCAGTGGTTTGTGTTCTTTTTTAAAAAGATGAACACATGAAGAATGCCTGTGGAAGAGCAAACCGGCCAAATATCCCTCAGGTCTCAGTCTCCTTTCCACTCCTACATCTTTGGTCTAGAAGAAGCTTAAATGCTTTATGTACTGCGTGCAGGTAGGGACCATTTACCTACTACAAATGCAACCATTCCTCTCGTTAAATGCAATGAACATTGTATTCCAGCATTACTGCCTAAAAGTTCACGGGATCAAAAGGGCTGTGTCTGCTCTACAGAGAGAAACAAGTCCTAGTCATTCCAAAGCAGCAAAATGCTAAGGGTAAGCATAGTTTTAAGCTATTCTGGTGAGGGAATGTTGCAGTGTGATAAGCAAACCTTTGTTGGTTTTCCTAAGCACGCAGAAATGCTAGAGCTAATCCTGGCAGGAGAAACGGAACCAGAGAGAGAACTGGGGACGAGGAGCGGCACTGCGGGACCGGGGTTTCAGGTTCTTGCTCTCTGCGCTAACCAGTTGTATGATCTTCACCACATCTTTTCATTCTTTGAACCTCAGTTTATCCATCTGCGTTTATGACCTCTTGGGAGTACAGGAAGGCTTTGTTAATTACATGAATGCAAATTAAGTGTAATGCATTTATATACCTCTTCAAGTGTGTTTAGCTTAGTCTAGGAGCCTCGGCAGGAGGACACACATACCTGCACAGAGTATTACAAAATGTAGCCATCCAAGATACATCTCAGCCGGGATAGTGAGGTTTGTCCTCCTACGCTGGCAGAAACATGCACCGGTACCATTCATGACTATGCGAAGGTCACAACGACGGTCCCACAAAACATGGGACTTCAGCAGTGCAGGAACCTCCTAGGACCCTCAGGCTCCAGACCGGGCTGGGGGTGCTACTCCCAACCATCACCAGTTGCACAGTCATCGGTGAGTAGTCCCACTGAGAAATCCAAGTAAAAATACTTACAATACTTAATCCAAGCAAAAATAGAACTAAACATGAGAAAAGCTGGTAAAACTTGTCTCCACTGACCACCCACTAGGACTCCTCACAAGGAGTCTCTGCTAAAATCCCATCCCAGTATATAGCCGTTAACAAGTACAGACTCTACCAGGACACATGGTGCTGTGGGTGTTAAAGCAGTCTTGGATTGTTGCTTGATGCGAAGCTTTTTTTTTATGTGCTGCATCAACAAAAACCACCCTCTGTAAGGATGCCGTGCAATGGGAAAGAGAGACATCAGCAAACAGAGCAGGACACAGTCTGCACTTTCGCTGACGGAGGTGGGAGTTTCCCGACACTCTCGGTTTAGATTTGCGTACCCAGGCAGAGTGCATGGGAATATCCTGTTTTACAGGTAGGTGCAATTGCAGCAGAGAACAAGCACAGATGGACCATGTGTGTTTTTTTCAGTGATAGGCCCAAACTCTGACGCGTATTTAAGAAAGAAGTGGTATTTGAAGCCATTGTCATGAATTACTCTTTAGAAAGACTCTGTGTTTACCTGTTCCCTTTTAATTTTGGAGGACAAAATTCTTCCTGTTCAGGGAGGAGTTTCTTGTGCATTGAGAGGATGGGATAGGAAATACATCCAGATGCTGGGGGAGGCGGAAGGGAGGGAGGAAGAGAAAGGATGGCAGGCTGCCTCCAAACTTGGTTTAAGTGATACCTGTCTGACAGCATCTCTTGCTGAGGCAGGAGATGCATTTTCCTCTATATATGTCACTATTCTTCCCAAGCCTTTTCAAAACTTCAGGCTCTGGAGGGTTTTTTTTGCAACAACCTCTACCACATGTTTATTTCCCTTTGCATGAGGAGAAGCCTATCCAGATGACCTTGTCACCATTTGCCTGAGAGAGAGATTATTAGGAAGGTACAGAGGCCCTTGCCAGACTGCCCCGAGGAGCTGCAGTCTTGGTGAGTTGAGATCCGTCCAGGTCTAGCTACAGCTCACTGTGAGAGATAAAGCAGGAGATGCCAAAAATCAAAAAGCTTCCTCAAGAACAGAGTGGTGGTTCATTTGTTTACCTAAAGAGTACTGGTTGTTCTCCACCTTGAGAGTACTGATATGTTTTCTGAGGGTTCTGTAGTAGCATGTCCTGCCAGCTTTACTCTATCCTCTTCTGAAATGCTGTCCTGGAGTTTCCTCCAGCAAAAGTCCCGCAATGAGTCACAGCCTCTTACACCTCCACAGGTTTCCATCAGTGCTGTGCCGAAGATGGTTCAGCTGGTTCCATAAAACCTAGTGTCAAAATCAAAGCTGGTTCCCAGTCTATTGCTAAATACACCCATGGGCTCCATGGTTACCTCCATTTCTGGGAGCTGGGCCACCTCTGCATGGTTCAGCAGGTGGAGCATCCTTCTCTTCCTCCTGTTCACTTAGGCTCAGACCCAGGAATTTCTAACCCAACTCCAGACCTGTTTCTCCAGCCTTTCTCCTAGAAGTGCTGCAGCACATCCCCAGTTCCTCATTGGTGTCCTCTGAGCAATGCAACTGATGCTTCAAGAATGGAGGGTCATCAGAAGTTTTCACATTAGGATTGTAGCATGAGATCTAATGCACACCTGATAAAGGAGGTTGCCATGAGGAAATGAATAGTAAAAGTTAACAGTATAAATAAATGGGAAGGTTTAAATGTTGCCAGGTCCCAGTTTCTTCTTGACATTGTGCCATCTCACAGAAAATAACATATAAAGGACTATGAAATTGAGGAAACAAAATGAAGAACGGGAGAAAATACAAAAGAAGTTCTGAGAAAATTTAATGGCTATTAATTTTCTGCTTTGTTCTCTCACTTCAAGGATGAGAAACTGATGTAGAAGGAAGACAACTGTTTATTAATCTTTTTTTCAGTTTACTCAGGCAACCGTACCAGTGACTAATACTGAGGGTTAAAAATGCTTTGAAAAAGAGTCAATGTTAACTACCATTAACTAGAAAGTTGTTACTAATGGCTGCTCAGGAATCTTTGTTCGTTCCTGCACTGCATCTTGGATGGGAAACAGTAAACTTAGGACATTGATCGATGATTGCAGGTAAATCTTGTAGTGGTGTGGAGCGTTACTATTCTGTTCTCTTTAACAAAGGCCGGAGAGTCAGTGCAGTTTCTGGAAGCTTTGACGGAATTGGGAACTGCCAAAGGTAGCTTCGGCTGGGGCACTCTGACTTGTGTGAGGCTGGGAGGTAGTGGTAGGACGCTGTAGCTTGCCCTGTTCTTATACGCTTGCCTAGGCATTGGCAGCCATTGGAGGTGGGGCTGGAGTAGACAGTCTGTCTCAGAATAGCTATTCGGAGTTTAGGACACTGCTAGAAACAATACTAAGACAATTCATGGAAATGAATTAGGCACAGTCACGTTTTCTGTCTATGATTACCCATGGCAGAAGTGACAGCTGGGAGCAATGATCTTTAGCTGTCATAGCTTGATGTGCCAGAGCTCATCTGTTACTATCCATAGGCAAAAGCTAATGTCATGATCTTTACTTCAAAATCTACTGTGTTCTCCCCAGTCTCCAAAATTCTTGACACACCATCCCCTTGAGGCTCATAGGCCGGATAGCACCATCTGCTTCTCCTTGGCTTTGTCCTGTGTACTCAGTTCTCCCATCACGTTTCTCAGCTCAGGACTCAGGGCTGCTTACGCAGTCTGTGCCTTTCCCTCTTTGAATTTCTCTACTCACTCTCCCAGTTGCAGTTCAGCCGTGTCAAGACTTTTTGACCTCCCAGACAAACAAAGCTTTGTTCTTTTCCAGGCTTCCCCCATCTCTGTTCTGCTGGTGAGGTCTTCTCATCCCCTTTGTTCTCATACTTTGCCCCACAGCACCTTGGTGTGCCTGATTCCTTTGAGCTGATTTTGCCCACAGTATATTAATTCAGGCTGAACCTTCTCTCCCTTCCTGGCACTCCTCAAGGGGCATCTCTGCTGCAACATCTATAGGAAAGCCAGTCGTTTGGTGCTGGTTACCTATTTATGTACAACAAGGCACAGCACCTCTCCACAACAGTGTGTACTATGCAAGCTTGTGACTATATTCCATATCTTCACACCCTTTGTCATTCACCTTTATAGATTACCAACTCTTCCGATCGGGATTGTGAATTTTAACACAGGCTTGTCCTGTGTGTAGCCATGATCACAACTTCACCTGTCACAGCAGCGTGCCCTCATCTTTAAACCCCCAGGCTGTGTAAGTCACCAGCCCAGAATGGTTCTGCAACAGCCTCCCCACAGGAGTCAGAGTAAAAAGCCGTCTCGTGCTGTTTGCAACTCTAGCAGCTGCGGATCTGTTTGCCAAAGAACACAGAATTGCCTGACAGGTCCTGTGTCCCAAGTTCTTGACTTTCTCATGCCATCTCAGTCCTATTCACCATCATAGGTACCATCAACAAGACAGGAACTGCAACTCTGCACATGTCCCTAGGTGGAGAGAGCAACCATCCTTAGGTTGCTGCATAAGCCTTTCAGGGTGCACGACACCAATCGTTGGTTGCAAGGCTACAGCATTTTTCCTTCAGGCCTACTAAAGCAAATACTTTTCTAGCCACTGCTCAGTGTTCCCTTCATTTCTTTAGTAGGAGCACTGCCCATTGCATTTACTTGGTTCCAGTTTAGGGGGCTGTCACGTAGATTGTTCTGCATCGGTGGCAGCAGCAGCTCCTTTCATATCAGAGTGGCAGGCAGCAAAGCTCTGCTAATCTAGCCATCGATCTAGTTGCCTGGGAGCTGCTGGAAAGGAGCAGCTGGGTCAGCCAGCAAAGAGCCACCAAACTAGCGTTCCTCAGATTTTGATTCCAAAGCCCCTGTGATGCTCTGATTACAACTGTCAGTTTTCATGCCTCTGGTGTTACTCTGCTCTGGCCACATCAGGGACAGCTAAACAGCTCATTTCCTACCTGAGGAAACTCAAGTGAGGTATCTACCTTTCTGTAAGTCACCTTATTCTGTAAAGCAAGAGGTTTGAGGGCCCTCTTGGTAGAACCTAATCAGACAGCGGTGGAAATTTGCTACTCATCTGATGTGTGTCTGTAAGGCTGAGCCTAACATGCAAAGACTGATTTCAGATCAGCCAAGTTGGATGCTGCTTATCTTAGGTCTTTTCTAGCTTGAAAGACTTAGCTCTTGACTCCAGGCAGCAGAGCTGTTTACTGCTATCTGAAGCAGATGGAGGGGAGAATACAAAACAAGCAGTGGGGTATCTTTGTCCTGCACATTCCCCAATGCAGTGTGTGGGAAAGGAAATTTACTCCTGGAAGCAAATTAAAAGCAGAGGAAGTGTCTGGGACTTGAAAATTTATGTCAGACCTTTAGTGCTTCCTTTGGGTATTCCTGGGCTGGTGTGACTAACAAACATCTACCTCCGGTGTGCTGTGCTGTCCCTACAGTCACCATCTAATCCACAAATTCACCCTGATATGAAAAGCATCTTTATGATATAAAGAATGATCTTTCAATTAACTGCAGGGAAGAAGCTGTGAGAATTCATGTTCCTCTGCTCAATGCCTGCTCCCAGAGAGGAAGAGGGCGGAAAGCTTTATGTTTTGTCCACTCTTCCAGAGGATAAATGGGCTCCATGGAACGGCTGTAGCCTCTCCCAAACAGGAGCTGCCCAGGGAGGTCATCACCCCAACCAGTTGATCTTGCAGAAGCAGAATGATGAGGGAAGGAGTCTGTTATGATGCTCTGGAAAACCATCATAAGTCAGCCCTAGCCATTGCTCTGCAAAGGTGCCTTTTTTCTTGCCTAGTGCTTCAAAAAGAACCAAATCAGAATCTCGGCCCCATGTCTGTATCAGTGATTCTCTCACCAGCGTGGTGCAAAGTTAAGCCTCAACTCCTTCAGTCACTGTATTTTTTTAATACTAGCATAATTCAAATCCTAAATCACTATCCTCTTAAATGCTTTGCAGTGATTAATTGCTTAAGACACAGTAGTGCGTTCAAGTTGCAAGGAAACCAGGGCAGCGTAAGATCCTCACCTATATGGAACTACAAAGCAAAAGTATTCATTTTCCTCTATGCGTTCTCTAACTACTGTGGTGGAGCTCAAACTGAGGCAGCTCAGGAGCTTTCCTCGTGGGGTGGGGGAGTAAATTAAATTAATAGATTAATACAAAATAATTTTTAAAACGCAGGGCTGATTAGCTTGCAGTACAGTGCCAGAAGGTATCATGGAGTTAAAGAACCTAATAAGGTTAGAAAAGAAGGCTTAGGCACATAACTAATCAGAACATTCAGTGCTGTATTAGATAGGATAAAAACTGTAAAGCAAATATTACATTTTCATGCTTGAGAACCACTGCTAACTGGTTTAGATTTATGAATAAACTTCACTGAGATTTTCATTTCCCTGTCTGCAGCCATGTCACATAAATGACTCAGTCATGCTGTGATCAGCTAGCATATTCACATCCTTTTCCTCTTTGGCTGTTTCCAGCTCATGAGCTCACAAATTCTACCAGAAATTCCTATTAGTCCCAAAGAGCATGACCTTAAATTTTGTATTATCGACTTCCATCCCAAAGAAATATAGTGCTGTCCACCAGGTCATTATGTGACATTGTCATCCTCATCCCTTTTAACAGCACCTTCCAACTTCACACTGTCAGCACAGCGCTTTTACATCGGGGCATTAACAAAAACACTAAATGAGCTCAATTCTGAAGTTAACTCCTGATGTATTCTACTAGTGATCTCTACTTACAGACCAATATGCTTATTAGCAGAACCCATTTCAGCTTATCCACCACATAATTCTTGTACTGTGTCTTCATCTTCCCTACCTTAACCGAAAAGGCACAGTCGAGACAGAGAATTGTATTACTGGCCTGATCCAGTACAATGATTTGGGTGTTCCTGGTGCCGGAAAACAAGCTCCCTGCTTGGGGTGGAAGTTACCTTCCTCGTGCTCCAAATCAGACACGCACTCCTGCCTCGTTCCTCCACTGCCAGCAATGCATCGCACAGAGGTAGTCTATGAAGGGTTTGGGAACGATCTGAGGTCTTCACCTGCAGCGCTTTGCCACAGTTTATATTAAAGAGAAGACATCTTATTAGAGGGCTGTTTTATATGCTCCTGCATAGTTCAAACCCTGACTTTCTGAAGCAAATAATATCCTCTGGTCTTTAGTTTATTTGTTTTCAGCCCGATTTCCAAAGGAAATGAGTCATAATCAAGTATGTGTTCTGTGGTCTGCCTGTCAGTCCTCTCTTAATAACTTTCCAACCTGTTGGCCAGCGAGATTTGATGGATGGACAGAAGTCTCAATGGTACTAAGTTTATACGGTATACATGGAGAGCAGGGAAGAGGCAAGGACACTAGGGGCCAAACTAGACAAGAGGGTAACACTTCAGCTTACTTTACATCAAAGCTATCAAAGCACAGCCAGGTGACACAGCCTGACACAGCCAGGGTTAGTTGGCTCTGTTGCTGAGAAATCACTCCTCCATGTAAGTTTTAGTGCATATTAAGGAAAATAAGGTTTCAAGAGCTTTGTTTTATACCTGCCTCTCTGCAGTTAGTTAGAAAACAGTTGACTCAGGCACCCTCTGCCTCTTTGATTCTGTCAGTTGTTCTCCTCTCCATCCCTCCCACAGAGGCCATAAAGGTTTCTCTCTGTTTCAAAACATCATTAAAATGGAAAGGCTTTGGGCTACACTGGACCTGGATAAAACATGTGCATGGGTTGTTATTTTAATGAAGGAAATGTTCCTCCCCATCTGACCTCTCTGTCTTGCCAGATGAGTCTTTTCAGCTAGGAAGAGTTCAAGGAAAAACCAAAAGCATTTCAGTCCCTATCAATTATACATGGCATGAATACACAGGGAGGTGGCCCCACAGCCAGCCTGCTCTCCACCCCTTAGCGGACTCTGCATTTGTCAGGTCTTCCACGTGTCCTGGGAGGTGAACTGTGAGCCACCACAGGGCGCAGCACACAGATGTTACACAGCCACGTCATCCTGCCCTGTTTGTGGTACAGAATAAAGTGCTAGCTTTCACCCCAAATAGACCATGCTGCAGTAAGCCAGGCTTGAGGCAATCGTGGTATGCACCACTGTCAGTGACTTCATTTGAGAGCCTTCAAGCTGTTCCAGCTGCATTTCACAGTACTGCTGTCAGTTGTTTGAACCACTATGAGCCAAGGATGCTTTACCCTTCAGTAGAGAAGGCAGCTTGAAATCCATCGCTGCCTCCAAAGCGCCTCCCTACTTACAGGAATCCCCTCCTTGTCTCAGATGGGTTTAAAAACACACCATCATTCCATTAAGACCTTAATTCCACAGTGTAGAATTACCAGCATACTCTGGTAAGAATCATAAAATATTTGATAGCACTTGTTGGAGCTGGGCTGCTGTTGAACTCCGGGCGCTTACCAGATGGTTGTCACCATCTGATGTTGCTGATCTCTGATAAAATTCTGCACACTTTTCCCTTGTGAAAACAACTCAAGAGACCAGATTCCTCCAGTGGGTGTCAATAGCAACAGGAGGCCAGAGGAGGAAAGCGTACAATGTAGAGAAGGTGCCACAGTGAGAGAGTAAAGCAACACAAGGTGAACAAAAGCAAACAGCAAGGAAGGGGTGGTGAAATAAATAGCAACTGGAACGGTAGATCTGAAGGCCAAACCTATCTAAAGTCATATTGACTGGACTAGATGAATACTGATTTTAAAAGATAAAGACAGGTCAAAGATTATTAGATAAATATAAATATTACTAGGTAAATATAAAGTCAGAGAGGAGAAAACCTCCTGGGAATTTAACCTGGCAGATCAACAATAACAGCCTTGGCAGGAACAAACAGAAGGGACTTCCATCTCCTCTAACGTGGCTGCAGGAAGAGCTAGTATTTATGGATATTATAGAATCAAAATGTTCTAGCAGTTAAAAGCTCAGTGAAGCCCTTGCTCTACCAGTGCTTTGCTAGGATTTTGCTCCTACCTCTTCTGGCTGGGAAAATCAAAGGCATGGAGATTAGAAGATGCAGTATAAAGATCATCTCCACCTTAAGCTCTTTATTTTAGTAGAATAAAGATTGACTGGTACCCAGCTGAGGGCAGATTTTGGCTTCAGAAAACAATTCTTGTTTGCTTGACATCTAGGTTTTAATTACTTCTTTAATATTACCAAAGCTAAGAATTTTCAGTAAGCCTCTGGTTTTGATTTGAAGGACCAGTTACTACAGGAACCAGTAGGTCAAAATACTCTTTCAAAACAGAAGCTATGAGGATCAGATGAAAAGTTTGCTGAAATTCCTTGCTTTTCAAAGCTTTGGCCCTTTGAAGGAAGACTGCAGTATTATTTCACTGGATTTGTGACAAAAAAGAAACATAGACCACCACAAACTTGCCTTAAAGTAGCTTAAGAATCATTTAGAAATAACGAACACTTCTGAAGAACTACGCTTTTGAAAGTTAGAAAAGTTTGAAATATGGGAACATAAACACACAGCAAAGGCAAAAATCATTTATGCCTGCTCTTACTTAAGTGCTTACATACTCACATATCTGGCTAGGATGTTGCTCTGGCATCCTCCAACAGGACCTTCTGATAGGAATTAGCACTAAATGGCAGCCGTCAAGGAGAACTGAGGACTGTTCGTGCTCTGTTAACAGGACGATCAATAATGGGACTGCAGAGCTGAACAGCAGTTCCAAGAGTCTTCTGTCCATACCCATGCATGGTACAAGGGCATAGATAAGACATATCCCAGGTAACGTTTGCTTAAGCAGTTCTGAAACTCTTCCAAAGCTAGGATCGTTCACAACTTTCCCAAGCATTCTCTTTCAACGCTTCATTCTCTTCACTGCTAGAAAGTTCTTCCTAGCTGAAATGTAAGCCCTCTTCTTACTTCCCGAGTACAAGAAGAACAGATTGTATTCTGGTTATACCCTTCCTTGCATTACAGGTGGTTTGTGGTTTTTTTTTTCATGGTACATATATGAACACTGTTAGCCTATCTTCCATCATGGTCTTCTTGAGGGTTTACATTCTGTCTTCTCTGGACCACTTGTCATTGTCAGGGTCCTCCTGTGGATTACATCCACATTTTCTTTCAAGATTGGCATCCAAAATGAGACACGGTACTTTCACGTCTTGCAAACTGCTGCTTTTCATACATGCTGTTGTGCATTTTTCTTCATTAACAGTATGGCCTTGTTGACTTTACCTGGTCACTTCACTCCCCAGAGCTTTTTCAGCAGAACTGCTCTCCAACCAGCTGTTCCCCTGCTGTACTTACACAGTGGGGTTTTTTTCCTGCCTAACTGTAGGACCTTTCACTTGCCCCTGTCAAATTGCATCCTGTTTTTATCAGGACACCACCAGTTTGCGGGGATCCTTTGGAATTCTACCCCTGTCTTCCAACATACACCACCTCCTCACATCTTGGTGTTATCTGCAAGTTGATGAGGCAGTCTGTCATTTAGGTCTTTATTGACAATACCAAATACCATGGGGCCTAGGACAGATCAGCACAGAACCCTACTTAGTATTGTCTTTCCCTTTGTTAACAGACTTAAGTCTATTCATTTAGACTGTCCTCCTTCAATTTGCTTAAGAAAATGTCACTAGAATTTGTCGTTTGACTGGTGTAAAAGCCAAGATATGTAACATCTACTGTTTCTCCTTTATCTTCAAGATTGATCACTCTATCACAGACTGAAGTCAAACTGATTTGTTCTGACAGCTCACATTAGCCATTACTTATCTCCTTGTTATCAGCCCTGAGCACTCCAAGGGATGGCAACAGGCAGAGTCCTAGGGTGGGCTGCCAGCCACGCGAAGCCTGACACACAGGCTTAGCAGCTCCTTTGAGAACGGCTAGATGCCTCTTAACATGCATGATGGTGGAAGCATCAGCGTACTTTAGTCATTACTACTGTCTCTCTCTCCTGGACAAGCTAATTGGAATGGTGAAGTCAGGGTCTTTCTTCTGGAAGAAGTATGAAGGATGCAAGAGCAGTGGAGAACTGAAGGAGACCATGCTGTATGTACTGGGAGGAAGGCATGGCCAAGAAGGCAGGGTGGGAAGAAGGGGAAGGCAGCTTGGAAGAGGTGGATGTCTTTGTGCTCTCCAAACATTTGTGGATCCACACCTCATTTAGCATTAATCCCTCCCTACAGAGAGAGACAACCTGTCATACAGTTTGGATTGTAATTTTCCACACGTTTCCCTGCAAGCAGAAACATACGGGCATATTTAGGCCTTTTTGGTACCTGGAGGGGAATAAATGAGAGCCACTGGCCAGAAAGTTATACTGTCATTCTGATATTCCCTTTTCATCCCATTAAGGTTGTCCAGGAATGAGGAGTCAGCTGATCAGATTATTACCAGACATTATCAAGCTGCCTATAATTAGCTTTTTATTGGTGAGAAGCCAGAAAATCCTCTTTGTTTGCAAGCTTGGACTATAGAAGAAGAAGAGAAATATTTCATGGAAGAGATTGTTTGGAAACTGCAGATCCTAATTAGTGTCTCAGGCTTGTAGTGAAACTGCATGCGGCATTTCTCTGCAAAAAAGATGCTTTAAACATCTTCTTTTGAGGAATGCGTGTTGCATTCTTGAAAGGCACAGCACACATGGAGCTCAGTGGATGCTCTATGGATGCTTTACCACCTCTGCTCTGTTCCCTTGGTGTAGGCTTCTTACATTCGTGCATGTTATGGGACTTCTTTTAGTATCAATCAGGATTGAAAATTTAACACAGGTTTAACATAGGTCAAAAATCGGGCTGTGCCATCCACATGTAACCTGTGCAGTCTGCACACTCAGGATCAATAACTTCAGCTTCAGAGAAATTTGGATAAAAGCATTCCAGTAGTCCAGAGTTTTTTATGCTGTATGTTAAAATTGCAGTAGTTCAAGTCCAAGGTGACTTTTATTCTAAGACAACCCTTTACATTTTCGTCATCACCTTATGAAACATTTTACCTGATTCATTTTCAATGTTAATTATGATTTAAATTACTAACATAAGGCTGAAATTCTCAATTTCATGTAGTAACGGTATTGCCTTTAGTTCCTCCAGTGGACACCATAAGCTCCATGTGCTTGCTGTAAACACCATTTACACAGATTGCAGCATGCAGAGATTAGCAATACATCCATTAGTGGCGTGGTTAGAAGATCACTGTCTATTCCAAGGCAAACATTTTTCCTTTTTTTTTTTCCTCTTTTTTTTTTTTGTTATATTGCAATATTTTTTCTTCCCAAACACTTAAATCAAACCAGAACTTATCACTATCATGTTTTCTCTTGTTTGAGAACAAGCATCACCATGAAGGCTGCCAAGCCTCTGAAGTAACAGAAGTATGAGGCTCTCCTAGTCTGCCCTATTATTTCGAGTCTTAAAGAGTTATGAGAATAAAGCCTGTTCAATGATATATAAAGGTCTTAATCAAATGTCTAAGCAAAACCCTGAAGCAGTTATATCAAAGCATCAATGATGTGTTTTCCAAAATAGAACCAGAGGAAGAACATGCACCATCTTCCTGCGATTTAAATGGATTTAAAGTGAGCTGCTGGCTACAATCGCAGAATCGCAGAATGGTAGGGGTTGGAAGGGACTCTAGAGAACATCTAGTCCAACCCCTCTGCCAAAGCAGGTTCACCTAGAGCAGGTTGCACAGGATCGTGTCCAGGCAGGTTTTGAATGTCTCCAGAGAAGGAGACTTCACCACCTCTCTGGGCAGCCTGTTCCAGTGCTCTGCCACCCTGTAAAGAAGTTTTTCCTCCTGTTCAGATATAACTTCCTGTGTCCAGTTTGTGCCCATTGCCCCTTGTCCTGTCTCTGGGCACCACTGAAAAGAGCCTGGCCCCATCCTCTTGCCACCTGCCCTTTAGAAATGTATAAGCATTGATGAGATCCCCTCTCAGCCTTCTCCAGGATAAACAGACGCAGGCCTTTCCTCATAAGAGAGATGCTCCAGTCCCTTGATCATTTTTGTAGCCCTCCGCTGGACTGTTTCCAGTAGTTCCCTGTCTTTCTTGAACTGAGGAGCCCAGAACTGGACACAGTACTCCAGATGTGGCCTCACCAGGGCAGAGTAGAGGGGGAGGATGATCTCCCTGAACCTGCTGGCCACCCTTTTTTCAATGCACCCCAGTGTACTTAAGATGAGATCATATCAGAAAGCAAAGGATTTTGCAGAGTTTAATTGTGTTGCAGAGTTTATTTCTGGGAATTACACCGCCAGTTTGTGAAATAAACATTGAGTTTGTAGTGGTTGGAGTACCTAGCAGTTACTAAGAAGTAATAATCTGCATAGGCTGTTAAACTGCAATGGTAGAGTCAAGAATAAGTACAGTGAAGAGGGAATACCCACTTCAGGTTTAAGCAATAATGGGTTTAGTTACTTCTCTCTGCTTTGCAACCAAACAAATCAATACAGGCTGGTTTGGGTTTTTTTTTTTTAAACCCTCTCGTTGTCTGGAACAGTCTCGTTAGCCTTGCCCACCTCACAGTAAACTCCTCAGTGAAAGCAGGTCAAATGTACTAATACATTTTTTGAATGCAAATCTAATATCCCCTAGATTTTCAGTCTAAGGGGTGGAAAGCAAAGGTCATTTGGATTCAGACCCTTTTCCATGGGTATATGAGAGCGGTTCAACCACGTGACTTACTATTAGCTCTTGCAGAGGATGCCTGCTCCAGTGTCCAGGGGATATTTGCAAGGGCTAGCTTTAAGCATTGCAGGTTAGTATCCCTTGGTGATTATACTCAGCAGAGAAAAAGATGATTCAGAGCAGGGATATGGTTGTGGTTAAGTGATCTGCTCGAGGAGCTGCTCTCATACACACCGAGGTAGACTAGTTTCCTCTGCTTATATTTCACTGCTCTCAGTGCTCCTCTTGGTCCTCAGGCTAGCTGCACTGTGTCTCTATGCCTTTAGCACCTTGTCCCAAACTCTTAACTCCACTTCTCCCCCCAGACTTTGCCTCCTCAATAGACCCCAACTCCCTACTCATACACCCCTTTCACCACCCCAACAGTTCTGTGCCTCTGTCCCCATGTGTGTTTCAGCCCCGTTCTCCTCCCCTTGCAGACACCTGTCTCCCCATCTTTCTGTCACAACTAAGACAACTTGGTTTCCACTTTCTGCTCTTCTTTCTTCCTGTAACCAGTGAGCCAGTAAGAGAATTTTCTTGCTCTCTAAGTTTGCAAATCCCTGCTTTTTCCTAGATCAGATTGTGCCCAGGGTGGACCAAATATTCAGTGGATTTGGGTACCAAATTCTAAGGCATCTCTACTGATTCCTATATGCAGTACTATAGTGGTTTTATTTTCAGAAGGTTATCAGTTGGCCAGCTATAGATTACCCCAGGAATAACAGAAGGCACCTGCTTGACACAAATGACATGTGCCAGATTTCAGTTTGCAAAGCCAAACGATGAGAGGGCATGAGACAAATCCGAAGAGACAGTCACCAGGGATCTTTAACAAGGGAAAAATAAGATATGTTTCCTTAGCCTGTTTTTCAAAAATACCTAAACAGTCTTGGCTGACATTTTCCAAAAGCATACATCAAAGGCAGACATTGCACATGGAATATTTTAGTCCAAAAACTTAAAAGACTCAACTCAACAAAGTTATAAGCAGATGACTCTCTCCTACAGTGGAAGGCACAAGGCAACCTTAAAAATAGGCAGTGCTACCAGGTTACCTGTGTGACAGCGAACTGCAAACAAGACAGGAGTTTGTGAAATATGAACTTGCAACCCACAGTATTCCTGTAGGGCAAGGGCATTTTCATCTCCCAGAACAGCAGCAAATGGAATTCCTGTTACGACTAACACAACGGGACGAGCCCAAGGAACATGCCACAGGGTAGGGTTATGCTAACATTGTTTGCGCAGTAATTTGGCCCACCCTCTCAAGTGTTCTCTAACATGGATAGGTCTTGAGCCTTGCCTACAGTGGGAATTTAGCCACTGGTATAAACTGTGTCTGGAGGATTGTTCTGGCATGCAAATTTACCCTTTGCTGAAAATTGCCAGGTAGGCAAGGCTCTTGATATTGTTGTGCAAATTCTCCATGTTAAAACCCGTACATCCAACTTCCAGACTTAGTTCTTAGCTCAGCCAAAATTAGAAGCCAAAAGTTCGGGACAAACTGAGCTACTTGCATAACCTGCAGAGTTACGCACACAGAAGGGTTTCTCTGGTAAGATGCTAACTGACGGCACTTCCAGTTGAACTTCATTTTGAGGGCTCAGAGAACAGTTATACAAGCGAGGAAAGCTAGAAAATAAGGGTTTTTTTAGTAAGAGACTCCAGGCACTTCTTTATGCAGACAAGATGAAGGAGTGACTTGATCAGAGTCTCAGAGTAACAATGCAATAAGCAAACACAAGCTTTTCAGGGTAGAAAAGGTGTGGCTAGTAATTGCACCAGTGGCTAGCAATTGCAGCTAAACAAAATATCAGTATAGAAAGATAGTGACGTTTCTTAAACAATGCAAGTAATTAACCTTTGGGAGAGAAGGGATGTCATGGATCCTTTCTTGCTGTCACCTGTCAAGCCTAGATATCTTCCTGAAAGATGATCCGGAATTCAAAATTAATTCAGGGTGCAATAAAGTAGAATTCAAACCCCTCAACTGCCAGGATTTTAGTTACAACTTCCCACCATCGCTAACCACAGCTACTGGTAAAGGTTAAAGTTGTAGATGTATTTTTGCTCTACGGGTGCTTTAATCTCTTTTTTTTTTTTTTTTTTGCCTAACTTCGTGCTGAGCAGGGCCACACAAATTAGCTCTAACAGTACAGTTACCTACTGGTACCAGATCTATACTGCACCTCTCAAATTGTTGCAACTCATGGAACTGGCTGGCACAGATTGAATCCAAAAATTAAAACTTAGAAATATAGGCTTAACACTCCTCTTCTGAGGAAAAACAGCCGAACTTCTAATTTCCTTGCTTAAACGTCAACAGTCAGTTGGGAAGCGTGATGGGAAGGGCCCCTCCATTGGAGCTAATAGCATTAAGCTTTTTCCCATGGCACATTTCACTCAGTAGTTTCATCCAGGCTTATTTTATAGCATATGGGGACTCTTCATCACAATGTGACATACTAGCTTTTAAAAATTAGGAGTTACTTATTGCTTAGGCTGACACAATAAATCAGCTGCCAAATTGAGAATGATAACCAAGTATGATGGATCACCGTCGCATGCTGCGGGGAAGCGGGGCTCCCTACATTCTGAGCTGGAGAGATGTAGCCACTGGATGCTGTATTACAATGACAGGGAGACCTGCAGGGAACGGGTGACTATAGGCTTGCATCTGCAAGTAAAGGGCTTCTAATCGCCAAAGAGCTACTAGAGATGGTGCTGTGCAGGATGAAGCCCATTCAGTTTCAAGAAAGCAGGAGGAGGAGCCGATTCAGTCCGCGTGATTCTGTCTCTTTGACAGAGCTCTGTTCCTCAGGATTCACTGGGGGCCTATTATGAACCGAGAAGGAGGGTGATGAGGTGTTTGATGCAGTAAACAAACCGTCCCAGCCAGAGATGCACATGCCTATTTAGGAAAGCAACACGTTTTCGAAACAATTCTCCCCTGACTGAATTAGGTAGGAAGTACAAGGATTCCATGTCTCTTCCATTTCTGAAAGCTGAATTACTAACACACTCGTATTTGCATTGACTCACAGTCCATTAAGATCACTTCAGTCCACCAAGAACAGAAAGCACGCACCTCCAAATATTTATAAGGGAGATACTCCCTCCAGGTTCATTTCCATCGGCTGCTTCCAACGCTGGCTCTCCAAATGGCCAACTCTTCCAGCAGAACTGTTTCCTGCACATCCATCTGCTCGCTTTGTTCAGATAAACACGCGTCTCTCCTGCGAGCCATGTGGTACTGACTTCCCTCTGCCACGTGCGCGGCTAGTGGGGATGCCCTGCAGAAGCTTTACCGGGGGTGTGAGTCACAGAAAGAACCCAGCTGGATATCTGAAAGCCCATTTGGGTTTATGAATTAAGCAGGATGTGAGAGACTTTTTCCTTTTCTTTTAAACCAACCCACGAAGCACGTCCAATATGGAATTACTGGGTTAATATCCATGAATAGACTGCCTGTCATTTTTCACAGGGTCCTTTCTATGGCTCTAACTGGAAATACTGAGTAGTAAATGAACAGAGAGACCGAAACACGCCCCCCCCCCCCCCCCCCCCGCTAGTGTCTGTGAAAGGCAGTTTCACAGAACGTGAAAGGCTGGATCAGATTGGCAGCGTGCAGAAAGCTACTGCCACTGATGTGCATGCTACTGGTCAGCAGATGAATAAAGCAATCCTGTTTCCAGGGCTGTGAAGCCAACAGTAAATTTGCACAGCCATCTTTTTAATAGCTTTGAAAAATAAAGGAAAACAAGGCACAGTCATTTCAAGCTCCATTTGAAACACAGTGAGAAAAATCAATGTTTGACAAATAGGAAGGGACAAATTCTAGATAAGCAAATACTGCTAAGCTTTTAGAAATATACGTGCTTTTTAACTGGCAATCAAATAGCGAGTGAGCCCATGCCTTTGAAATACCTGCGCACTTTAATGGTAGGAGCTGTTAAAATATATATTGTGAGTCCATCACTAAAGCAAATGGGACAAAGCTCTCGTTAGCAATTTCTGTGTCACTCAAACAAACATACCAGCAGTGGGGCTAGTTCTGCAGTCCTTGCTCAACACATCTGTAGCATTAATGCTCTACTGGTAAAAGCCTGTTTATGATTGTTTCCAGTTAGCTATCTAAGCTTGAAACACATACTTGGGTTAGGAACGTATTCTGTCCATGTTAAGCGATCGTAGGCTCAGACTAATTTAGGTTGGAAGGAATCTCTGGTGGCCATCTAGCCAACCTCCTGCTCACGAAATGTGAAGCGAGCTCCAGAGAGAGTGCAGGGCTTACTTTAGGGGTGCAGGGGAAGGGGATCAAGAACTGTATCATATTCCTCACCCAGCATCGTATCCTCTCAGCTGCAGGCTGCAGTTACCATGCAAAAAATGAAGTCTGGCTGCTCATTGGTGACACCTGAACTGTGACGACTTGGATTTCCACGAGCAGTGAGTCTCCTCCTTGCCAGAGACACACTGAGTAACACCACCTGCCATGGGAAATTTCTCTCCATGCCCTGGCACTTGACATTGCCAGCCTCTGAACCGATCCTTGCAGCGGCATCCTGCCCTCCTTCCCCCTTCCCCAAATCTGTCATTTCCAGAGTTGCCGTGGGTTGCAGCACCAGCTGACAGCACAACTTTCTTCATTTCCCCAAAGACTGTGACTGCACCATGTCCTATTCTTGCCAGTATTCCTCAAACCTTTCTTAATGCCCAATACACCTAATGAAGTTTAGCCCACCAGAGTAAGCACTACAGTGCGCCACAAACAGGGCTGTAAAATACATCTCAAGGATCTCCCTCTTTCCTCTTTATTTCACTCCTAGTTGTGGGAAACTCACAATGGGGATTTTTCTTCAGCTCCTTGACATTTGTGCAACAATTGTACTTCAGCATGCTGTTTCTTCTCCGTATTTACCTTCTCCTTTAGGAAGGCAGAAGAACTGACCTCTCGGGACGAACTTGTGTTGCAACGCTTTGCAGAAAGCACACAGCCTAGCACATGTGTTCCCTGTGCCGCAGCTCCAGCTGTCTCTGGTTTGCTCGCAGCACATTCCCTGGTTGCCTCCTATAGCAAGACTACATACAGGACCTCCCGGATAAAAGGCGATTACATATTATTTGTAAATCTAACAGCCTTGGATTAAGCCAAATACAAAATTTGATCCAATGTAGTCCTTTTTCCCCTTGTAAGATGACTATTAGCTTGACTGCCTTTTTGTACTTGCCTGAGCTCCAGCTCTCAGTGTGAGCAGTTTTTTTGTATTTTACTACGAATGAAGCCAGTCGCTGCCACGAGACCGTACGGCATTCCTGCTCTGCAGAGGGATGTTTACATTCTTGCTCTCTCCCCCCAGCCCCCCGGAGCAAATACAATCCCTTCACTTTGCAATGCCAAAAATAGTAGCGCTGGTATTTAAAACGCGAACAATCGGGGTTGGCAAACAATCCGTATGACTGCACCCTCTCTGAATCATGGGTCTGAGTCATTTCCCTCACCTAAGCTGCTCTCTTCCCCCATGCAGATTGCAGGAGCAGGGAGAAATACGGCACTAATGTTCTCCTGTCTGTCTGTCTGTCGTTCTTTCCCCCCATCCCCTGCAGCCTGCCTGCTCCAGGCCGAGCTGGTGAATTATGAGCGAGTCAAGGAGTACTGCCTCAAAGTGCTTCAGAAAGAAGGCGAGAACTTCAAGGCACTCTATCGCTCGGGAGTGGCGTTTTACCACCTGGGTGACTTCAACAAGGCCCTCTACTACCTGAAAGAGGCAAGATCCCGCCAGCCGACAGGTATGGGGGGGAGCGGGGACGTGGCTTTGCACTGAGCACTTCTGCATTTCTTTTCAGGAGACAGTCTGTCCCTGACTTGATTGCCTTGATTTCCACAGGGATGAGCATGACTCACTGTATCCTTAGCTGTACTCCCCTTCAAGCACTCTCTCCTAGTGCAGCAAGGTTGCAGTGCCCAAAAATTAACCACTGCTGAGGCTGCAGCGCAACCTGGAAGATGACAGTATTGCTGGAATGCTGTCTGTGTGGAGGGGATCCTGCCTCTCTTTCCCTTCCCAGTTTATTTTTGAAGAAGAAAGCAGGAATGGGAAGAGTGTATCCCGAACATTACATTTTCTGACTCTGAGAAAAAGCTTTTTCCCCTTAGCAAAGTCAGGACACTATTTGTGATCCCCAATAGCCATGCTTTTCTCTATCGCAGTAAAGGGTTAATATTTAAGTTTGACCAAAGAGACAGACTCACAAAACATTCATCAGGGATGCTTCAACTTTTGCCATGAAATTGGCCAAGTATCTGCCATGCACGTGTCAAAAACCCAACAATTCATTTTGGGACGGCAAAGAAGTTATATACTCAAACAACTCAGCCTTGCCAGAGGAACAACCTTTATGCTGACCCACCCACCCCCGGAAGACAGGTAGAAGGCCACGATGCAGAGATAGTGCTTTTATTTTCCAAAGAACCGCCTAATAGAGAGATAAAACCACACTATAGTATAAACCATTTCTGTTAAAAGAAAGGAATTTTGTAATACTCAAAGAAAAACTGAAGGATGACGAGAAAGCAGAATGGAAGCCACGTGCAAAGAAAACCCCGCAGAGCAGCTCTTCCACCTGAACCTGAGAGGGAAGAGAGAGAACTGGGCATGAAAGAGGAGTGAGCCTGGGCCCTGGCAGAGCACGGTGGAGCTGATGTTTGTTGAACTAGAGGAGGCAGGGGAGGCTGAGCTGGCCATGCTTGGTGTCCTACAGGCACTGGGCCTGCAGGGCTCCTGTGGTGGCTGTGCCCCAGAGGAACACCAGGGAGGGTGCTCTTAGGAGCGTGCTGGCTTCTCCTTCCTCTTCCGCCTCCCATAAGGGTGCCTGGTCCCATCTGCCACGCTTGGCCATGGGCTCCGGGCAGTCTGACAGCACAGCTGTGCACCCCACACTCCCCGAGCAAATGTGCTTAAAAGCTCAGTTTAGCCTATTTTAGTTTGCAGCGTGCCCTTCTGCTTTCAGCCCTTGCCAGAACCAGGAAATGGAGAAGCCTATGCAAGAGCAAAAACAGTCAGTGGAAAATAAGAAGTTATCCTAACCTTGAGGTTCTGACTAGGCCCAAATGTGAAAAAGTCCTTTTAGGTGAACCACTTTGCTTCCATTTTCTAAATATGTATTTCTGTGCCCCCTCTCCCCGCCCCCCCTCCACGATACTATTTGGTATCCTTCATTGCTTCTTGAAATAAATAATAATTTATTCAACAGCAACAGCTTCAAATACCACAGCTTGCTACAAAAGCATACCAGAAAGTGTCCCCAAAGGCCCTTAATGTATACAAAACCCAGTTCTGGCCTTCAGCTCTGCATCAGCGACTCTTCCCTGTTATTGTTAGGCCATTCAAGGCCATTGTTCCACTGGTTTATTTATGATTATGGAAAACTTGAAGGGTATTCAGAGGGGAAGAAGTGAATACATACAGTAAGAAAGGATGTAGCAGTTAAAACACAGCAGTAGGCATCAGGTAACACTATCACGAATTATTGTGTGACCTGGAATAAGTCAGTGTCTCCACTTTCAGTGTCTGCATCTACAAAATGTGATTGTTTTCCTTTATCTGAGGTTTCACTAGGCTCACTGGTAAAAGCACTTGGTTATTATTACAGTCATGTTCTGTGCATTCTTTTTTTTTTTTCTAATAAGGAATGTTTTTGGCACAAATCACCATCAGTTATTCTCTTTGGTGGGGGAGATTTTAAGTGGTAGAGGAATTAGCTAAGAGGGTTTTGCTGTTCTAAAGGTCTGTCAGCACAGCAAACCCCTTATGGCTATTTACTGCCTGTCAAGGGTGAAGGTTGGGTTTGGCCTGATTTTTTATGCTACCTCCAAACAAAACTCACAAAAGCAGATGGAAATAACACAAGATAATTGTATAATCCTCCTTACTAAGGGAGAGGGAAGCCGCTGTTAAGTTGTGCGAAGCTGGCCCTCCATGAACCCTGTGTCCAGGGGCTAGCGCCGCACAGGCGGCCAAACATACACCTTACCTTCAAGCCTTGTTCAGCTCTTTCCCAGTGGTGCGGCCACATGGTGGAAGTAGGTACTGACTGGAATTGAGACCAGACCATCAGCTGACCTGGTAATATCAAACACCTGCAGTTAGCCTCTGCTGGCCCCGCGCTGAAAGCTCACGTTCGGACATCACACAGACTGCACGTACAAGCCGGATTCCCCATGAGGCACGGAGCGGGCTCACGTCTGAGCTCAGGAGCTGCCTTCCTGAACACCTGCAACTCAGAAGTCCTGGTGGCAAAACCCAGGTCCTGGCCTCTGCACAGCAGATAAGCAACTGGTCTTTGAAGCTACAGGGAGAAGCAGAAATGACCTTTACAGTGGCAAGAGGTCACTCTGCACAAGAACACAGGCATGGTCCTAAGAGCCAGGAGACCTGTTCCTATTGCAGCTTTGCCAGCACCTCTTTGTATGGGTCTGACCCCTCATCTGAATTGTCCTCACCTGTCATTCCCACATCAGCAGAAGGGGATCACTTCTTCCTTACTGAGAGATGAGAGTCTTCTCTTCATTAACATTTATTTTTAGCTTTGAAATACTTCGGCAGGCAGAGCTAGTATGGTGCAATTCTATTATTTGATGGAAAAGACCTGACAAAGATAAGGCTCTACTTCTTCTATAAACAGAGTGCTGCTCATTATTTCTGTCAAAATAGTGGCCCTCAAAAAGGAAGCAAAACATGCCAAAACCTGCCCAGGAGATTTATAACTAGCTTGCAATGGGAGTATCTCCTGCCCTCTATCAGGCTACACCCTATTTTGCCCCTGGCTTTCCAGGCGTGTGGAAATCTCCCAGGTGAGTGAAGCTGTGCCATGAGCAGCTAACTGCCTTACCCATGAGCCAAAGGGAGTTGGCAACCTTTCATTGCCCAATTATGCACTGAACCCACCTGCGCCCCCCAGCCAGCCGTCGAGTCCCTGCAGGCCCAGGCAGGCGTGGTTTCCCAACGTGCCTACGCAGTTATCGTTTGTCACCTGCAGCAGGCAGGTGTTCAAAGTGCGAACCTCCGCAGCAGGGACGTGTACCCTGATGGTAGCCCATCACAGCCTGGAAGGGCACAGAGCAGAGAGATGGCAGGGAGGTGTAGGCAGCAGAGCAGGGCCCTTGGCCGGGCTACGAGCCCTGCCTTTGCACTGCGAGCAGTGAGTTAGCCAGCCACCCGCCCGCCACGTGCACTCATTTTATTTTGGGCCTAAAATTCAGGGCTACCCCCTCAGCTGAATTTCTTCACCCCAGGAGGCTGCGTAACTAAAACCAATTCTGGTTTTAAAAAAGCTGCTTTAGAATTCGCTGGGCTGGAATGAAGTGCTAATGCATGAGCAGCCCAGGGTGCCGGTGCACCTTGCCCAGCACAAGCAACAGCAGAACTTCTTGGCTCATTAAGAATGCCCCAAATGGGGCGAGTAAATTAATCACTGAATCCCACCTTCTGGACTGACTAGGATGATGCAGTTGAACCTGCAGAAGGCTGAGTAGGGAGACCCACCCCACCAGAGACAGCTTGAGAAGTTACAACAGCATTGCCATAGCTCACTGCTACCCCATGGCATGCTTGTGGAGATCTCTGTGTGAGGGGAAACCCATCCATCTCCCACTGTTTCAGCTCTGGCTGAGGGCACAACAGAGATGTCCCTTTTTCATGTTTAAAGGCAACTTTGCACCCACAACTGCTTTGGTGGCTGCAATACCCACACTTGTTAGTGCTGGACGCGTTCCCAGTAATTTGTTCGTCTCTTTGAAAGCTCAAGCACTTCTCATTTCCCTAGCTGGTGTGGGGCACATTGCTGTTTGGATGAGGAGACAAGATTGGCCTCTGACTGTGGACTGCAGTGCACTTCTAATTGATTTCTGAGGGTCTAATAACTTAAACGGACTAAGCTGGCCCTGGTTGGCTGTCTGAGCAAGGCTGTGAGCAAAGAACCATTTTTCAATCAATACATAAGTGAAAGTGGCTATTTTTTTGCTCCCTTGCTTCTTGATACCACATGGCTTTTGCCGCTACGTGGGTGCCATGTGCATGGGAAGTCACCCTCATGATAGTAAATCGACATGATTTGAGAAAGGATTGACCATGACTGCAGAATCATGGGGTCTGTCTGGAGACACATACTTGTTTAGATCAACCTGTGCTTCAGGGTGAACAGGTTCCCTCGCTGCTGAGGCCAGGACGTAAAACAAAACTCAGGTTGTGTGTGCTGTGTTGATGCACTGAAATACTGGGAGGAAAAAAAGGGCTCAGCTCACCACCCGCACAGTGCTGGGATCTCACAGCTCTCTACAGGGATGAATCAGTGGTTCTCTGCCCCTAGGAGCTTCGTTAGACAGGACAGACAAGGCAGTATGCAGCATACAGCGTATGACAAAAATGCAGATAGAGTGTCATGGTGGAAGGGCTTCCAAATATGAAGGAAAGTAGGGGTACAAAGAGAATGTGAAGGATGCTATTCCCAATTCAACTCATCGTGGAAAAAAGTGAGAAGAGTGAAATAGGCTGTAAAAGGAATAGGAGGGCGAAAAGGCAGAGCATAACTGTACGCACAATGCCTTTTGGGGCTTGCGTGCAAGCCCTGAGGGAAGGGAAGGCAGTGGAGGTGCTGTTCCACAAGAACAGGCAAGGATGACCTGGATAGTTTCAACTGTGTGAATTCAACTGTGCTGACCAAGAGTAATCAGAGAGAAGGTAAAAACTAGCTGAGGCAAGATCGTGAGCAACGGGGATGGAGACCACAAACCAGATCAGGTTTGCCAAAACCAAACCTGCAGGGTTTGGTTCAGAGCCCCTTCCAGCTGATGCTGTTCCTGCAGGCAGCGCTGGAGCCATGTTGCTCCCCGGGTGATGCACCAAGGATGAAGGTGCAGTGTGTCTGTCTTCCACAGGGAGTTGTAACCACCGTACATGTATGCGTGTGCTCTTTCCCCGCAGATACCAATGTCATACGATACATCCAGCTGACAGAGATGAAGCTCAGCAGATGTTCCCAGAGAGAGAAAGAAGCCTTGTGAAAATGAAGCCGCCTCAGCTGAAGTGCCCAAGGGGGAACATTTCCTTCCTAGAAGCTCATTTGGTGGATTTTCCTGTTTGCTCTGCCTCATCCTCATCTCCTCATCCATCCACTCTCCCTTGCTCTTCATTGAATCCCAGTTTTGAAAAAAAAAGAGACTTAGACACTGGATACGGCTGCTTGCCAACCATGGTAATACCCCTTCCCCGTGGCAGGAGAGCACAACGGCTACAGCCAGCCTTGTTCCAAGACAGTGTCACACACCTGGAGTAGGCAATGCTGAGGGACCTTTCTGATCCTGAGCTGACTGCCTATTACCCTTAGGGAAGCAACCCCCAGAACAACGAATTCCTGACCAGGCAAGTTGGAGACAAACAGTTTCTGCTCTGAGCAATGGCTGGAGCTTGGAAGAGACAAGAAGCCAAGAGAGACGCTGGTCATTTCACGGGGGATAGCAAATGCCTTTCACCATCAGTTCCCTCTGCCTGCTTCTCCAGTGTGTGTTATCGGTCTCCAGTGAGAGCTCACATGCTCCCAGTCTAATGCCAGTGAGAACTGTTTCTAAACATCCTCTTAATGAAAGCACAGAGCACCCCCTATGACCCCCCCACAGAGCTGTCCCAGTGCCGGAGGAGAAGGCTGTGGTCTACCACAGAACGCTGAATGGACTGTGAAAGCGTGGTGTACAGTGTGAGGGAAAAACTGTGAAATAATTCATTAAAGGCAAATAAAAATTATTAATAGGCAACAAGTCCAGGCATTGCTTTTCGAAGGGACCACTTGGGTTCCCCGTGTCCAGACAGGCAACATTGTCTAGTGGGGGGCAGCATAGGGTGGGGAACAAGGGACGTCTCCATTCTTATCTTGGCTCTGCCAGTGCCTTGCTGTGTGATCTCGGGCAAGTCACTTAGCCTCTCTGTGCCTCGGTTTCCCCATCTGTACACTGGGGATAATAATACTTCCCTACCTCGCAGGGGTGTTGTGAGGATGTGTTAGTTAATGTTTGTAAGTAACAGTACAGTGATGTACAGTGATAAGTATTATTAGTACATTGGATTGAGGTCTTGATTCTCCCACCTTGTGTTGGTGCTTCCTGTGTCCTGTTTTTTTCTTTTGTAGGAGAACATGGTGCTGACGAACAGGGCAGGACCAGCAGCTTTGTAGCCTATTTCAGCAGCCCACAGGGCCTGTTTAGACCTCCTCCCGCAGCCTGAGCACTTCTAAGAGCTCATGCTCCTTGGCTCAACTGTCCTTTTCTGAAACTGACAGTAATGGGATCAGTAAGTGCCACAAACACGTTTCCAGTACAACTGCCCCATCAGTGGTCCACAGGGACCCACTCCCAGTTGCAGCATATAGATGAGTGGTCTCATCCCATGGTGGTGAGCGTGAAGTGAGTGTACCCAGAGGTACTTCACTCAGCCCTCAGCTGAAACTCGGAAACTGAAACAAACAGACAAAGTTCAGCCAAGTGCTGCGTGCTTTGGTCCCAGCAGATATGGTGTCTGCAGACAGTTGGCTGTGGCATCCCACATTCCAGCTGTGGTATCTCACCACATTTGTCTCTATCCAAAATTTGAAAGAGTTGATAGAGAAATACCAAGAAAAAAGGCAAACCGCTATCACTATCATTGTCTCTGAAAAAAATGAAGTCATATTCTTTAGTTCAGGGACACATCTAGCCCACATTTGGAGGTGGTAAAGAGACCATCTTAAAGTGGTATATAAGTTTCTGAGATAAGGTGGACCTACACCACTTGTGTGAACTTGTATTACCTGTCATGGCACCAGAAGTTAATGTTCCTCAGGTGGGTAGTGGAAAGCAGGGGCTTCCCAAAATTGGGAACACTGTGTGCAGCTACTGTGAAGGAAAGGGCTGTGTCCTGGATGCAGCACAGTCACCTTCTTCAGATGGCCCATGCTTCGAAAATCTGCGCCAGAAATAGCACGCACCTCTGCCCACCACTACGCATGTCTAAGCAGTAAATGAGGCTACAGCTGCTGCTAGGACAACAATTGAGTTAAAGACAAAGAGGACAAACAAGGGGAATTTTGTAGGTAATTGTTAACTAGACCAGAAAAAAAGGTTAGGCAGAGGTGTGCCAAAATGCATGTAAGGTGTATCTGGTACTGTATAAAACACAGCGCTAATAAGATTCTGGTTCTCGGGCACATGCAGTCCTCCATATCCTAAATACATCACAGCACACAGCAAATTCAAATAGAGGTGACTCCCCCCTGCTTCATGTTGCTCATGACAGTTCATCCCACAGCTGCGTGTGTCTCTTCACTAGGAGTGAAATGAGGATTTATCCTGCAGGCCATGCAGGAGAAGACACCACCTACACAAACAGTCTCTGCCCCAGGAAAGCTCAGGCAAGCAGAGGCAGGCTTGTTAGTCATGACCTTAATGTAAGAGAAAGTGAATTTTCCAGTCACTGGAGATGTAGGTCCATGGACTGTCACTTTGTCTGGAAGCAATTTTAGCTCTCTCAATGGCTCCACTGACGTCCTGTCACTGCATCAGTCCCATGTAGACATTAATATAAAAAGGACACAGCAGACTCCGAAATAGAGTTCTCAGCCTCTTTCCCTCCAAGAACACTGCAAAATGGGGGCCGGGGTGGCGGGGAGAGGGGGGAAGTGGGAAGTTTGTGAATATGCATATGAAAAATATCTCAGAGAGCCTCCAGGTGCTACATAAAAACCTACTTTCTGCAGAAATGGTTGTCCTTACGTAGCTTGACACTCAGGGTACCTGCAAGCAGTGCAAGCACATCAGGAGCTGGAAGAAGGATGTCACCAAAGAGAAAACAGAGTTAGGAACTGTTTTGCCAGCTATGTAGCATCTGTATGGTTCTGCAGTGACACAGAGCTTGAATGAAACATGGACAAAACTCCAGGTGGGGGCCTTCCACATGTCAAGGAGGGAGACAGCAGCAGTGCCACCAATGTCAACAGAGCGCCCGTTGAGGAGCACTCTCCCCATAGTATCCAGCTCTGCCTTGCAGTATCAAACATATCGGTAGAGTTTGCAGTCTAATTAGAAGGATGTGCAGACACATCACAACTTCTCCTGCGTGTGTCAGGGGAATAGGGAAGAGCCTTCAAAACTTCCTAAAAGCTTTATCTTCTGCAGAAAGAAAGAGAAGGCATATTTGACTTCCAAAACATGAAGGGGCTCTTCAGCTCTAGAGGAGTAAGGCCCTAAAAGACCATGGGCAAGTTTATCTCTTGGCCACTGATGAATTTCAGAATACCCAAGGGAGAAACGTGGTTTTGTCCAAGAACTGCCTTAACAGGAAGCAGAAGAATGAAATAAGGATTGGCTGTAAAGGGGAGAACCTATTATCAAGCCACCATGTTTACAAGAAGACCCTCCAGAGTCCATAGTTAAATAGAGTTACACACCTTTTCCAGTGAGTCATCCTCAACAGCCAGATGTGGAGGTGTGGGCAGAGGCCACCCAGTCCCACCTAAGTTACCCAGCCTTTGCTGTAGGGAGTCAGAGAGACAGAGAAGGCCATTGTTGGAGGTGATCATGTCCGCTACAAGTTGACGGTATTTTTCTGTGGAGCAGTCAAATGGCAACGTGAAAATACACATCCTGGAAGCCAAAACAAGCAAACAAGGCTTTAGCTTAGCCAGGTGGTATATGCGTATGTACTCAACATGGGGTACACAGGGGAACGAACACAGGCTTCTCCAGGTACCCAGCAGGGCTAAAATGTCTCCAGTGCAATGGGAAGTGAGCCCATTCGCCCATCACATGTGAAAACAGGAGGAACAAAATGGCATGGCAGATGCCAGGCAGAGCAGTAGGAAAGCTGACAGCAAGCAAGAACTGAGGTTGAAATGAGAGAGGGATGAGCTGATCACAGGATACAAAATACAGGCCAAACCCAGGTTCATGGGCAGAATGAGAATTGAACTAGAAAAAAACCTGGCCAAAGGCCACATTATTTGCAGTTCATAACAAGACCCAGTTTTAATTGGCAGGATACACAGCAGGAAAAAGGGCAGTAAGATTAGAGGTGATTTTCCAGCTGGAGGGAGCAAAAGAGGGGGAGGCTTCCTTCCTCCAGCACAATCATTTTTGAAAGTGTGAAGAGAAGACAAACACACGCTGGCCGCAGAATTTTTCCAAATATGTGTTAACCATTGCAGTTTGTAAAAGTGGCCTGGATAGGGCGGAGAAGTCTATGTTTAAACTAAGAAGAGGGTATGACTGGTTTCCAGAACTGACAGGAAGACAAAGGTCTGGGTATTCTTGCTTGCTAGTTAACCCAGGAGCCCATAAGATGAAGAGGAGTATCTTGAGTGCAGAGCAACTCCCTTAGCCGTGCATCTCTATTTTGCTTTCACAGAATTTTTCTGCAAGTTTCGCCTGTGTAAATATTCTCCCCAGACTACAGCCCAACAGGTCCAGGAGCAGCTATGTCCTTGTGATGCTTCACGTGAGATCTCCAGAGGCTTCGTCTGCATTGTTTTCTTTATAATCAATCCCTTGATGATACCCTTTCTCATTTTCCAAGGGGCAGGAGATGGGAAGGTGGAGGGTATGCCCTGGGCAAAGGGGAAATCAAACCAAATTCACACAGGACCTGCTGACGACTCCCCTCCCCTCCCTCTCCCCTCCCTGAAGCACATAAGGAGGAACAGTGGTGGGCCAATGTGCCACCCAGATGAGACGGTGCAGTAAATTATCACATTCCTTAATACTATCCATGGGTTTGCATAACCAATTAGTAGGACTTTGTATCGCTGCAGCTGCTGTGAGATGGTTTCCAGAGATTGTTCTGACTTCATCTTCTTAGGGGTTCCTAGGTTACTAAATGCTGCGGGCTAAACTACCACACCACCAACAGCCTCCATGCTGCCTCAGTGAGGGTGATGATGAAAAGCCAAGACACTCTCCTGGCTCCTCTCACAGCTACGATTTAAGGAAGGTAAATTCATAGGTACTTGATAAGAAGATGAGAGGCAACTTGTGGCAATACATGACTTTAGCAGCCCATGAGGCGGAAGGGGGTGTAAGTGGTCCCACAGGTGTAAGGAGGAGAAAAAAGCCCTCTTTTCTGCTTCTCAGAGACAGATGCTGCCTCTGTCACAGCAAGGGTCAAACTCTGTTCAGCTGGGAGAGCTGTGCCTACAGCAACTGTTTCCAGTAGCAGTTGTGGTGGGGAATCGGGAAATAAATAGACTGTGTTAGTGCCCAGGAAATTACCTTGTTACCCTAGTTTCATGCTCACTCCTTATCCTATGGGAAGCACCTGTTGTGTTACGAGGACAAGGGGGAGAAGAGGAAATGAGGCAGGATGGAAAGAAACACAAAATACACCTTTTCTCCCCCTCTTCCCAGCACAACTATACAGGAGCAAATTCACTGAGTGGCCTCCAAATCTTTTTCACTTGCTAATATGAGGACCCGCTTAGCAAGCTGACATGTCCATCACCAACTGGGAGCAGGAGGCTGTCTGTGCTCCTGAATTTCCCTCCTCCGCTTTGCAACGAGCAGCGAGTGCCGGGGCTGCCTCTGCCGGGCGCCGCAGCCAGCACCCAGCATCTCCCTTACCCCGGCACCTCCTGCCTTCCCCGCTGCCTGCTTCCGACAAGCTCCAGATCTGCTTCTTGCCTGCTACTGCTGTGCTGTAGTGCAGGCACGCGGGCCAAACAAGCAGATGGATTTTATTTCTTAAGTAGCAAAATTACTATTTGTGTTCGGTGGGGGAAAGTGGTCCAGCTGTGGCTGTGAGCCCTGTGTACAGCACCATTCAACCACGGCAGCGGTGAATGAAGCTGCTCTACGAGAGAGGCTGGCTTCGCAGGCCCTACCCATAGCCTTTCTCCTTCCTTCATTGCCAGCCAAGTTCTATAAATAGCAGCAGCTGTGCAACAACTAACTTCCACAACTTTTGTTTCCTTCCAGAGGGCTCCCCTTCACTCCGTTTTGCCTGCTGGGGAACGTGAACCTGTGCCAGCTCGGAGCTACCGCTGGCAACTCCCCACCACTGGTGAGGAAATAGCCTGTAATGAAGCCAGGTGGAACTGGCAAAGGCATTAGGGAATAAGAAGAGCAATTTGGCTGGTGCTTTGGGGCCAACAGGGATCCTCATACAAGTAGTGCCACCAGATCTGCAGTGACTACACGTGCCCAGACTCCTGTTATACACAGCACTCACGAGAGCTCTCCCTGTTGCCCACCACAGCCCACAGAGGCGATGGGAGATGAGCTCAGAGGAAGGGTGAATCACCACTGTACTCTCTTCATTATACTATTTTCTCCCCAGAGCTGAGCTAACAAAACCATATGAGCATATGTTCTCTTGTCTATTGTCAGAGCTACAAATCAAAACTGTGATTCATGTGAAACTCTACATTTTCCGTATTAGACCCCAACTTACCTCAGTACTGTAAAGGTTTGGTGTTAACTACTGTGAAATGCTGACATCCAAAATGCAAAATATGAACACTGAAGATGACAGAAAAGCTTTATACAAAGAACTCTGCCAAGAGAAAAAAAAAAGAAAAAAAACACTTTGACAGGAAAAAGACATGGTTACTAGTAACAGAGGCTAGATGCAATATTAAATCATCTCGACCAGTGACTTTGTTTCCAGCATTTACAGAGGTCTATGTGTGTGGGGCACAGCCCTGAAGGTAGAAATGTACAAGGCAGAGCTAGGGCAGACCTTGTCCTGCTGTCCAGTCCATCCCATGGCTCTAGCTCAACCAGTCCTGACGCCTTTTTACTGACTACTCGACTCATTTGAGTTTGGTTACCGATTACTGTTTTTATGAGTTCCCAGTTCTGCAGGCTTTCATCTGGCCATGAATCTGCAGTGAACGTGACTGCTTACACACACTCCCTGTGGAGGCAGAAGATATCCACAGGGAAGTGAGACCTTCGTTGAATGTGAAAACCAGCCTGAGTGAAAAGTCTCACGACAAATCAATCAAAGCAGACCCAATTCACAGCCTGGGATCCTGTTCGGGTGAGAGAGGAGAATGAGTATCTCAAAGGAGAGTTTAGGTGGGAAAAGGAACAGAGGAGAAAGAGACACAGATATCCGTAGCTGAAAGTCTGAAGGGTCTGGCAGGAGCTCTGACTCCAGGGCAGAGGAGGGGTTTT
Organism: Larus michahellis; assembly: GCF_964199755.1. NCBI lineage: Eukaryota > Metazoa > Chordata > Aves > Charadriiformes > Laridae > Larus > Larus michahellis. The sequence continues at coordinate 52,734,268 of NC_133899.1, read as the reverse complement.
TGGAATGGGAGACGCAACAAGGAGTGCAACACAAGAGAAAGAGGGAATAGAGAGATGGGATACGGTAGGAAAATTGATGGAGCTCGTAGCAAGTATTCCCATCTGTGATACAAGTAGGACTAGTGTCAAGTAGGTCTTGGGCACCTGGGTGACCAGACCCTACCATAGTTCTGACCCTGGAGATGGGGGCAGGAAGAGTGAGACTGATATCTTCCTTAAGGACACAAGGAGGAAACCTCAGGCAGTGGCTGTCTGCTGGACCTTTAACTGCTGACCCTTTTCTTTTGCCTTTGTATTACTTTCCATATGGTGAACCAAGAGTCAGATAACTGCCTTGTCTTAATGTATTTTTCAACACATGACAGCAGCATCGGAGCAGGGGGGACAGGGACTACATGCACAGGGTCATCATTTTAAGACCTGCATTAGCAAGTCATTGTGTGTTTTGGGGACAGAGTTTTTTTGAGACCTGAAACAAAGCAAATGAGAGGTTTTTTCCAAGGCTGATAAGAGAGTTTGATTTTCTTGATCACTTCAGATTCCAGCCCTTCTGCTAAAGTTGTCCATAAAGCAGGCTGCTTTTCCAGTTTGGTTGGGGGTGGGGATTTTTGTTGTCAATGCCCCTGCTTCAGCAGTGGCAGTCCCACCTTGCTCCTCTCCTGCAGTGGCATCTTGAACTCTTGTTCTAGACAGAAACTGTTGCTGAGCATGTGATTCTACAATTAAAATGTATTTTAATAGGCACTAGGAAAAAAAAATACATATTCAGATTACATAGAATAAAACAGATGGACTAAGCATTTCTCTGATTGTGCTTAGCAAAGACAGCTGGGGGATTTACAGTTGGGAACACAAGGATTTTCACTTTCTTAACCCATAATGGATGGTTTGCAGCCACTCTGGCTGCCAGCATTACTTTCATTTCATGATGGCAGCCCAAAGAAAGCAGCTTAGTATGGCCTGGAAGAGCCCCAGGGGAAAGTCACAGGCTGGATGGACTGTGGTATCAGCTCCCTGAAAAGAGCTGGTGATAGAGCTACAGACTCTGCAGACTTTCTCCACTTCACACAGCAGCAATAACTGGGTTACAGCAAATCTTTTGGCATCAGATAAAACCCAGCTGTTTCATATTACCTCCTACAAACTTCTGGTTAGAAAAATGGCCACATGCAAATGGCATATTCCTTCACTCAGAGCTGGCCTCCTGCATCTTGCTGGGGCTGAATTAGATCCAACCAGCAGCTTGCTGAATTCAGTAGGTTATCTCTGAGGCTCTGCTGCCTGTTGGCAAGCTCTGAGCATTGACTCAGGAAGAGCACTTAAGCCCATTCCCTGAAATAAGCTTGGCAAGCCAAGATGTAAGCCCTTTCATGGGGTCCTTTAGATGGCCTCTGACTGAGCAAGATATGGGGGCTGAGGCAGGACGCTCACAAAAAGCCAGGTCTTGTGTGACCCATTTGTGGCCCAGAGGCCAGGTTCTCACATCAGCTCCGCAAGCTGCAGGGGTGGCTCATGAAGCCAGGGCTGACCTCTGAGTGGCACATCCCCATTGCTAACAGCTCGCATGGTTCTTGACTCTCCCTGTCTTTGGTGCTGGGACTGCACCGTCATCCTGAGGTAGAGGTAGGTTCCTGTTTCTAAAAGCCTTTTAAAACCTCAGTAGTAAGGACTACAAACAGGCAAACTACAAAAATCCATGAGTTTTAAGCTGTCATGATTTGGAGGGGCTCAGCTCATCCCTTCTTAATCTTTGTGGCAGGCAATACTGCCTGCTGATGCATCACACGAGCCTGGGCTTTCATATAAGCATGCAAAAACAGTTACCTAGTCAGTGGCCCACCAAAATGGAAGGGCTGAGCAAGAGAAAAGCCTGCCTTGAACATCACCAAACCAACATGTCACAGCAGCACCCTAAACTTAAGTTTCTACCTCAACCTGGCAAGCTCAACTTGCTGTTCAGCAGACATAAGGCTGTCAGTCTGGGAGATTTGAGTGACTTCTGCAAAATTATTTCCATATGAGAGAAGAAGATGAAAAGCTGTACACGGAAATAGGGTCTGAATCTGAAGATTACAGGTAACTGCACAGCTTGACTCTCAGATCAGTGGCTGGGAATACAAAACCGTCAGTTAGGAAAACCCTGTAATTTCTAGCACACACGGTCAGAATTCAAATCAACAGAAAAACTGGTACAGGTACAGCATCATTGGTAGGGGTGCCCATTATAAAAAGAGCTCCATTTTTCTTCTCAAGCAATGCATCTTCTAAGACGTATGTTGTTGAGAGACATCGCTCGTATTTTCAGTGTTTTGGGTCAGCCATTTTCCACTGCACCTGTTATTAGTCTAGAGACTGATGTGGAGCTCTAGGGATCCCAAATGTTTACATTTCTGTGATCCAATGTCAGATGGACTCAGGTAACTAATGAAAGAAGGCTCTCTAATAAAAGATGGGATCTCTCCTTTTCACTCATCACCAGTATAAATACAGATTCCCTGCAGCAACTTCACAGCTCTGTTCCTGATGACCAAGCCAAGTCACATCATGTCATCTCACACCACGAATCTGAAGAAGTACCAACTCTGAAAACAGGACTGGAAAAGATCCTCAAGAGAGCCTCTACATCACCCTATTGCCTTAAGGCAATCAGGTCAGATTGAGTTAAACTGCTCCTGAGATAAGTGTATCTAACCTGTTCTTAAAAGTCTCTTATGACAGAATGCCACTGCCTTCATAGATGGAAAGTTAAGAGACTTTTTACTAAAGCTTAAACTAAGTCTCCTTTGCAGTGATTGAAACCAATTACTCCTTGTTTCAGCTACAGTAGATATGACCAAAAAATTATTCTCTTGCTTTGCAGCAATTCCTGATCTTTGTGAAAGGCTCTTCGCTAGGACTCTAACCTTTCAGCTTCCACCAACATTTCTGCAACTCAGCAAGTTTTCCAGATCCTTGCTTGTTCTGCTCACCCTCCTCTGGATTTCTTCCAGGTGGTTTTACACCCTTATTGGAATGCAGTGCTGAAAGCAGGACAGTTTTCCAGGTGTGGCCTTCCAGCACAAGCTAGAGCAGAAGCATTATTTCAGAAGTCCTATATATGATAGGCCTACTGACATATTCTTTGCACTAGCAAGACATTGTTGACTCACATTCAAGTCTCGCCCCAGACTGCTTTGACTCGTCCCAGGTTTTTTTCTGGTGTGGTGCCATCAGGTCCTTTTGTATCTGTGCAGCCAACACGCCTTACTGAGTTACATCCTATTTGATTGAGAAATTATTAGATTCCAGGAAATCAGAAATCACAATTCTTTTTCCACAGAAAGAGCAGATCTACATCTCTGTGCTTCTTAAAGGATACATGTGGTCAGATTTTAAGACAAAGCAAGAGTAAGACTCACCATGAAGTACCAGCTTTTGGGTGGGGGGAAATCGATATACCTGTTCTAATTTTGTAGTATTGCTAACAAGTTCTACAGCTGCGCAAGCTCTGCAGTGCTTTAGTAGCTAAGAAAAACACTACTTGACAGTTGAGAGTCACAGTCCGTTGGGAGCATCAGTCACACTTTTCTTTCACCAGGCAAAGCAATTCCTTCTGCTTTTTTAGATTACCTTGCAGAGTCAGGCACATTCAGGTCATCCAACACAAGCAGGATTAATAATGCCTGAGCAAGATGGAAGCATTCAAGAACAATGGCACAAATATCAATAGCTAGTGTGTTGTTCACCACACCCTGCAATTTTTTTCCCCAGCATCCCCCAGTCAGACAGAAGATAAGATGTTTCTTTCAAAACTTTCTAAGCAGAGGACACAGGCAATGCAACCCATAGATTTGAATCCCCAGCTCTCCTGGGTGTCTTGGTTTTTTAGAAGCTCACGCACCTGACCATGAACAGAAAACCAGAAAATGCTAAACAGAAATTTAAAAAATAAAAGAAAAAAAGAAATTGTTAAACTATGTCCAGATTCCAGGGAAGACTGTGCTTTGGATACTCTTCCTCATAGTGTTTTATCCTGTACTCACAGGTAGTGAGTAGCTCAGTGTCATCCAGAAGGACATTTGCTTGCTGTTTGCTCTTTCCCAACAGTAGAAAGGATGTGCAACAGAGGACTTGGTTTGGTAGGTCATGGGATTTGAATGCACACATTCCAATGTTTCTTTCTCTAATGAACACTGAAGAAACGTGTCCCACACAAGTTGCAAGAAGTATGAAACTTCTGAAGGCGTTGAAGTGATGTTAGTGATCTAACATCACTGAACATCTAATTCCAGGGCAAAGACAGCTTTGAATTTGATCTGATACTCTATGGGAAACTTGTGGCAAGAGTGGAGTCAAATCCGTAGCTGCTTGTTATGTCAAACCAGGCTGTAGGACGCTGCTAGAACTCCCTACCCATTGCGAGCTCCGCTCCTAGGCTTATGTTAAAAGTTGTTAATTGCTGTGACCAGGTCATTGCTTGCAGAGTAGGTAGGTGCCTCACCCTCCAAGACTATCAGTGATGGCATAAAGCCTGTTACATATGCTGCTATATAAGATCTTCAGGAAGCATCGGTTCCAAGCGTACCTTTGACGTGCAGGAGAAGTGGCCAGGCACAAACACGCAGCATCCACCTTCACTGAGTAGTGCGTTGCACATACAAACTCAGCCTGTCCTCATAACCCAGCTTGGTGGGGTTCCACTTCTGTCCAGAGAGGAAATAAACCAAAGACTCACCACTCTTGATGGCAGCAGTGAGCTAAAGACATATTAAAAAAATGCTAAGTAACCATGAGAAATCCATGGGAATTTAGCCTGAAAATGTGAGCTGGATCCAGACAAATGTTGGCATCTCCCCAAAGCACTGAAGGAAATAATGCTGGTTAAAGAAGCTGAGGATCTGGCACATGGCTACATTGCTGAAAAGTAGCTCAGAGGGGAAGAAAAGTTGCGTAGAGCACTAGGAGCTGGACTTCCCTCCGAGTTCTGCAGCTCTCTCTTTTACTTGGCCCATGGCAGAGAGCTGTGCTGAGCCTCATCTCCCACTGCATTGAACTAGACCCATCTTCTATTGCTGGGTAGGGAAGCATTCAGCAAATAATGTTTCCATCATGCTTTTGAAGGGATTTTATGAGCATGAAGCATTGTTTCTGCTGTTGTTAGAAACAAGAACAGAGTCTGCTGCTGAATAATTCATTTGATGCAAAAAACAGCCAGCGAGTTGTTGAACAAAAATGCTGTACAATGAGGCATAATTACCGAGTGGTTACAGGGAGCGGGACGCAGATGGAGCTCTCAGGTTGACTGGCGGTGATGTCAGGCCACAGACAAGCTCAGATGTGTGTTGGGCCGCATACTTCATTTTCTGAATTATTCTAACTCTTTGCCTTTAACCTTTGAGATATTAAAGGACTATCTGCTTTGGAGGGACCACCTCTAGTGGAGAAAGGGAATTCAATGATCCCAACATTTTTGGTACTTGACCTTTCTGGTAAGAGTGAAGAAGCAGTAACCAGTGCTGACCGGGAGGTACTGACCTGCCACAGCAATACTGTTTTTCTTGACAGGAGGAATGGGGAGAGCTGCTCATTCCCAACAAACATCCCATGTTGTGGACACCAAAGCTTTCTGTGGCAATTTTTTAAAATGCCGAGGAGATTTCCTACTTCAGAGAGCTGTTTGAAAAAAGATACCAGCATGCGCAAAGCCCAGCCTGCAGAGTGAGAGCTCTAGAGCCAAGTCTCTGTTCTTCATCAAATCACACAGAAAACCTCCTTCTGCTCTGGCTTGAGAAGAAAACACATTCCTGCCCCTCAGGTTATATCCTTTCCTCACACATGGTCAATCACTGGCTTGAAAAGGGATATGAGACCTCAAAAAACTGCTGCAAAACTCTATTCTCATTTATGTGCACAGAGCTGTGGTGCCCTGATTCTCATCCAGGGACTGTGAAAGTTTTCAGTGTGCCATCAAAAAACAGGCACTAAACCAAAAACTAAACCAGAAACTGAGACCTACTTCAGCTCACTTGTCATCAGAGTTAAACAAAAACCAGAACTTCCAGATACTACTGGCGGATTCAAGCCTGGCTTAAGAGGCTGAAAGACAGAAGTCCCGCATCCCAGGTCTCCAGCTAATTCTGGCCTGTGAGCCAGATCCAAGGGATGGGGAGCCTGGAAGATACGGGTGGCCTGGAGCCAGGAAGAGAAAGTGGAACACGAGAAGAGGCTTTATCATGCATTTTCTTTGTAATAGCCAAAATACCCTTCTGTTCTTTCTCACATATCCTAGAGAGAGCACAGCTGAAGTGTGAAGAACTGTATAATGGATTTAGTAATAGTATTGATCTTCTGTCATTTAAAAAGGGACTCTGAGCTTAATCAGATCTGTAGAAGTGTCTCATTATATACTTTGCCAAAGGAAAGGATTAGCTATCAGAGAAAGAAAAGGCCCTTCAGCAGGCACGGGTTTGCTCTGCGGGATGAAAAACCATTCATTTACTCTTACCCTTATATGTATTTAAATGGGAAAGGATCCAAACAACTCTCCATGAGATTCTGCCTGGAGGAATTAATACAGCAGCAATAAACAGAGGTAGACTCAGCAACACAGCAAACCGGCTCTTAGCTTTTCAACACCCTGATTTAGCTCCGTAATCTGGCCACCTAAGCATTAACAGTAGAGATTGGTTCCATCTGTCTCTGACTGTTACCAGGAATTCAGTTTCCACCTTCTGAGGTGCCTTCCTGCTAGTGAGATACAAAGCATTGTTTACTTGCAGGCTGAACACATCTGACTGGGAAGTGACACAGAGAAAGAATAAACCAGAAACCCCCTGATGCCATTTTTATAGTCACCTCTGAGACAATAGAAAATTGGCTTATCGCACTGTTGCCTGTAATGCCCTCTCAGGAAACACTGAATAGTTTCATTTCCTTGACACTTGATGCCATAACTCCCCCATCTGTCTTTCAGGGTGGCTGCAGATGAGACGGATGGCTTCGTGTCTGTGTTGCGACAGTACTGAAGCCATGCTGACATGGCGTAGAGGCTGGAGAATTGGCTACTCAACATGAGTTGGCTCTACCAGCAGTGAGCAAAATATTTCATGTTGGACATAAACAGTGACTTTGGAGTGAGAATTTTTTTTAACATCTCAGAAATTCTCAGTATATTCCGGGATAAGCACACACACATATACTTGCAGGATAACTACCAATTTGGTTTGCGGGAGATACATTAAACAGCTAATCCAATTCCATGCAAAATCTACACCAATTTCTACTGCTGAATCCCACAAACAACAGAGGGAATTCAAGAGCCTCTTTATTTCCCATCACTGGAAGTATTTCTCATTAGTTTTCTTTCATGTACTTCTTTTTGGAGACTTTTACTTAAAACATCTCACTATTTAATATAGGCGGCTTGCAGATGGCTTGCTTTCTTGGACCAATACTGATCTACCTTTATCAGCACTGCCATTGTACTCCTTCATCCTGATCCCCACTTGCACTTAGTTGTGAGTTTGCCATTGCCTTGGCAGGTTTGCAGAGAAGATAATGGAACATTATTTGGGTCCTGGAGGTTTTGGACAGCCCCTGTGTCCAAAGCACATATATGAGGAAAGGAACCATAGAATAGTTTACATTGGAAGGGACCTTAAAGATCATCTAGTTCCAACCCCCCTGCCATGGGCAGGGACACCTCCCACTAGACCAGGCTGCTCAAAGCCCCATCCAGCCTGGCCTTGAACACTTCCAGGGATGGGGCATCCACAGCTTCCCTGGGCAACCTGTGCCAGTGTCTCACCACCCTCATAGTGAAAAATGTTTTCCCTGATATCTAATCTAAATCTCCCCTCTTTCATTTTGAAGCCATTACCCCTTGTTCTATCACTACCTGCCCTTATAAAAAGTCCCTCCCCATCTCTCCTGTAGGCCCCCTTCAATTACTGGAAGGCCACTTTAAGGTCTCCCTGGAGCCTTCTCTTCTCCAGGCTGAACAACCCCAGCTCTCTGAGCCTGTCCTCATAGCAGAGGTGCTCCAGCCCTCTGATCAACTTAATGGCCCTCCTCTAGACCCGCTCCAACAGGTCCACATCCTTCATGTGCACAAAACCAAATGACCAAGAAGCAGTTAATCCTTTCATTTTCTAACAGTAAGGAACCTTCTTCCATGGCAGAGGTGGGTTAGCAGGCAAGCAGGGTATCTGCTTGGATCAGTGCAGGCAGGCAATCCCAACGTGGCCTTCAAAGCAGAGGAACATCTCTCTCTGAACCAAAGATAACTTCAGCGTGGCAGGAAGAGCCACTGCCAAATTTTAAGAGAAGCCTGAAAGCAGCTGTCAAGCCTGCAGCCCGTGCCAAGGTGGCAGAGAGCTGCAGTGGGTGTACCGCTCTGCCACAGGCAGCTCTGGCCTTTGAGAGACGTCCCCCCAGGCTGGTGGCTGCTCCCAGGGCAAACTGGCTGTGACTGCTGGAGGGGCAGAGGGCGAGGAGGAAGAGATGGTGGGAGTATAAATTCTCACTCCTTGTGTAACTACTGGATTTCACCCAGCAGTCACTGACAGATGACAAATTTAGCAGAAAAGGAGGACCATTTTTTTTTACTGTTCCTATTAAGAAGGTGACAGCATTGGAAAGGTGATATTTATTATTTACCTACACTGCAGTATGTTACTTTAGTACTTTAGTCTGACACTCGAGTCCAGTGATCTCAGAGATATTTTAAGAAGCCTGTACCTTTGAAATTCTGATGTAGACCCAAAAAGCTTGCAGAGGCAGGAGTATCCAGCAGCTACAAATACATTTTCTAATTACAGGAGTCGCAAGTGAAGAGCAGCTTTATCTAAAAAGAGAACTTTCGCCTTATGCTCAACCATCTATTTCATACAATAATTGAATGTCTGCTGAAAAACCGTCTTGTCATCTGTTGCAATAAAAAGAAAATGTTTGATCATAGCTTGGCTGTGCTTGCCGAAATGCTGCAGCCCACGGCCTCGAGGGCAGAAAGCCTGACCAACTCCCTTCTCAGAGCACCCCTCACCCATACAGAAACGTTTTGGTCCCCTTGCAGGTTTTGCCTATGGTGCCAGAGCCCTTCCCTTCCTAAAATAAAAGTCTTCAAGCTCTGCTTCCACTGTCAGAGTATTTCTTACAGGGGTACTTTGGGCTTTCTATTAGGTTTGTAACCCCCTCCCCAGATTTCATGCTCCATATTATATCCACAATCAGTTACAAAAATAGATGGCATTTTTGACTTCCAGAGTTCAGCCTGAGCCCTACTGACTTAGCAGGAGTGGGGGAGATGTGGTGAATTCATCTTAGCTTGTATCATCTCTGCAGTCCACCTTTTTAGCTGTAGGAGGACCCACCATCGTATGGAAGCAAAATACTGCAGCACGATCCAGAAAGCAGCTAAATGCTTTACTTCTATTTTTTCATTTGTCATCACATTTAATCTAAATCAAGTCTTACAGTAAGCCTGTAAACAGATATTCTCCAGAAGCGTAGAAAAATCAGCAGAAGTAAACTGCCTTTTTTAGAACTGTATTCTATAATAAGCAAGTGTTACTAGGAGCGCTAATATCATTAGGAGTACGGAGAGAATTTTAATTTGGTTTGAATTAACAATTTCATGCTGCTGAGAAGCGCGCCACAGTTGTTCTAGGTTGTTCTCTAGTGGCTGCTGTGACACCAGCTATAACTCCCTCTTGGAAACTATAAATCACGGATGTGCTGTTCTGAGCTGGGTGCAGATGCCTCCCCAACACATGCCTGGGTGCACGCGTGGGAAAGGATGTGAATGCACAGGCACATACACACTTTAGAGGTGTTTTACATTTCCCTCAATCTTATCCCATCTGCAAAAGGAGATTGTTGAATCCTGACCCCTGAGGCATGGTGCACAGCTATTCCAGAGTTTCCTTAGCTATTTCCTCCCTTGCTTAAACTGAGTTTAGTTCTACATCAGACTTCCCCTCATGTGGATTAAGTTCATCAATTTTTGTTTTGACCTGGAGAACCCAACGACACCAACAGATCCCTTGTCTCTCGCATGGCCTCTGCTCTTCATCTCAGAGATGCACATCTCTCCTCAGCCACTTTTCACCAGCTCAGCTATTCCCACTCTGCCCTCAGGTCTACCCCTAGGCAATATGACTGGGGTGCCAAACCTTTTATATTTTGTTGTTGTTTGGTACGGGCCCAAGGTTGCCCAGAATATCATCTGTCTTTGTTGAAGGCACATAGGTAAGAGAGGACAAGGGCACAGGGAGAGAAAGACATGCCCAGGAAAACAGGACTCTCTTCCTCCCTTTGCCATTCAAGGTGAGGTAATTCTCTCCTCCCCTTTAATTTGAAGTTCTGCCAGGGTCTTGACTTGCCTCTTTCTTATCTATAGGAGAGGATGTTATCTAGCACGCCAACCATCTACCGGTTAGGGGAGGTCGGAAATTATTTTCTTATCCTTGTCCCCAGCTGGAGCTAGAATGGCAAAAAGACTGGGTACGAAAACTATGTATTCACCCCATAATGTCAATCAGAGGGGTACTAAAAGTGATCAGGGCTCAAAAATCAGCACAGAGTAGCTGTTAGGAACACCTGGTACTTCACAAAGTGAAGCCCATCTCCAATGTGCAGAAGAGCATCAAAGACCAGCTTCCAGGGTAAGGGCAGTTCTAGGATATACCACACGCAAAGGCAAAAGCACCTTTTGTTCTCTGGGCTCCTGTCCCCTCACTCATTTGCCCTTCAGTGGAGGACACATTAACTTATAATTACAGCTTGCCACCTAAGTCCATCTGTCCTGTATCATTCACCTCCTTTAGCTGCTATGCTGAGCCCTAACTTGTGTTGAGCTGTAGAGCTGAGCGCGACTTTTGTTCCCCAGGTTATGAGGAGAGCCCTGCCCCTTCCTCCACCAAATGGCATTTTGCCATTTTTGCTTTTATATTAGCATTCAACGTCAATCCAGAGGCAACTCTATTTCCAGACTCAGATCCTTTTCCGGGCTTCTGTTTCTCAACCAGTGTTTCCCTACTCCTTTCATGTCTGTAAAGCTTAATCCTTTCCTTTGAATCAATACAGCTTTATTTAGGATGGTATCTTTCATAGAAACTGCATCCTCAAATGCCTGCGAATAACTCCAGATCACAGCCTGTATTCTGGGACAAATTACTACAAGCAGTAAATATTGTATGGATTGAAAACATTCAGTCATGCTATATTTGTTTCACTAAACCTCACGTTATTGATTTCTTATCTTTTCTGCAGCTCATAGATGTCATATCAGCATAGTTTTCCTCTCCCCTCAAATGCTGGTGTTACCCAGCTTTGTCCTTTATGCAGGTCTGCTTACAGCTGCATGAAAACCTGAGGAAGGAAGATGCTCTTAATTAAAATATGTGCCCAGCCTGTATTTGCAATGGGCATTTGAGATGCCCAGCTAGATAGCTCTCTACCTCCCAGTATATCCCATTTCATTAGTTCCACCTAATTTATCTAAAGTATTGCTTATTCAGAAGAGGTTCTGAGCATTGACCCCAGGATATCAGCACTGACGTGTGTAATATGCTACTGTAAGAAGTACCAGTACGTACACAGAAGGACTAGTACCTGCCCCAAAAAAGACACTTTAAGCCCAGACTTGTCTAGTCTTCCCAGTCAGTAACATCAGGCAAATGGCCAAACTGTAGTAGGAAGAGGATGAAAGGCTCCTGGAGGGCACTGAAAGGAAAAATGGTGGTTCTTCGTCAGCAAAGGTTCAGACCCACCTATATCCTTTCCCTGTACACCTTATGGCAACCTCCTAGCCCCTGCTTCCTGTCTCTGCCGATGTCCAAAGGCAGCTCCTGGATGGTGAGGATTGTTCCCCTGCAATGCGAGCAAAATAAAGGGCAAAATGGGAAGAAGGGCATCTGGCATTAAGTTTCAGTTATTTTTATATGACCAGAGTGTGTGAGAACAAGGATTAAAAAGCACTAGCACGTGCGGTGAAAACTAGAAGGAAAGACCTCACGTACTCTGATCCCAAAATAACGTGGGTCCCCTCAGGACTCACTGATGTTAAGGACGGGTTGCTCGCCCTGCCCACCAGATTGTGCGGCAGATAACCACCACCTGCCACAGATTACCAGTACCCGGCTGAATCCCCGGGTCTGCTGGGCTCAGGAGGCCCAATGCACTTCTCCAAAGGGCAAGGAGACCCTGCCGCCCCCAACATGGGGCAGGGGATGGTAAACACAGAGCAGAGATCATCTCCGGTGGCGTGCACAAGGAAACCCACGGCTCGGGTTTTGTGGGCTCAGCACTCCGGTTCAGAGATGCTACGTGTAACGTACAGCACCACTGAGGGATGCTGACACTCTCTGGATATTTTAAGCTTTGACCAAGAGAAATGCTCCACCGTTCTCTACTCACACAGCTTTTATTAGCTAAAGCCCACGAAACTCACAACAAGACGTTTGACTGATCCTCTGGGTAGAATGCAACATTTTCTTCGGAAACGATTATCGAAAATCAAAAATAACCTCAACTTCTGTATGTCATTTTTCTTCTTAATGGGCCATTAAAAGGCTGGTTCTCACGCTACATTACTCAGGACCTAGCTATAGCATTCATCACCTTCCTGGTAGTGCTGCTCTTACTGGAGCATCCTGTGCTTCCCTGTGGACCTCTAGAGATATCCAGCCATTTTGTTTTAATATCATTATCCTCGCTAACAACCAAATGCAATTGTCCAAGAGAGCAAGCTAATGCATACCTCAAGCGAAAAACACTTGTAGAAAATCAAAGGAGAGAGCTGTGGCCAGAAAAGGGAATTAAGAAGCAGGACTCCCAGGCTCTACTTTCAGTCCTGCTTTTAGAGCTTGCACCCTGGGAAAGATTTTTTAACCTCCTTTTGCCTCAGTTTCCGAACTGTAGAATGACGCACAGAAGAGGCTTGTTTGGAATAGTAAATAGTGTTTGCAAAGATCCTGGATTCAAGATGCTAAGTGCACACACAAAAAAGTTGGTCTGTACTTCCTATGCCCCTTAATCACAACACTTTCATCCCAAAAATAGCGATTCTACCCATTTCCTTCTCCCACCCTCCTCCTCAAATTATTCTTCTTAGGAGTTTTTCCTCCTTTTTTGGTCGTTATGTGCACTTATTTAAATTGCAGCCGGAGACATCTGTAGTGGATGTTAGGAAAGCAATTCTAACAGGAAAGACAGCAAGGTGATGATCATTTTCCCCATCACATATTATAAGGAAAGGAAATAAGCATGTAGGAATGCCTGCCCACAATTGCTCTGTGGAGTTGCCAAGATGCCCAGGCCACGCGGCTGGGAAGGAGGTCACGGCAGCCCACTGACATGGTTTCATCTCCTTACTGTCAGAGTCGCTTCGTTGCTGTCTCTCAGCCTTCCTGCCTGCAGCACAGGCCGCTTACCCCTCATCCTTTCAGCACGTGGCTTTGCTTTGCCTCCACCGGCTCCTTCACCCAAGGCCAGGAATGGCGACCTGCTGAGTCAGAGACACCATCCTCACGTAGATGTGTGTGCGGTTCCCTTCCACGGAGGAACGCAACTCGTTTCAGCCATCTCCTCGAATCTGGAGAAAGCAAGTTCTCGGTTTTGAGATATATCATGGCTTTAACTACCTCAAAGACGTGTAAGGGTAGCCAAAACACAATTCACAGATCACCAAGGTAATTTAGCCAGTGAGCAACTTACAGCAACCAGAAGGGCCAGGAATACATTCTGGGTGGCTGGAAGCACATAAACTGCACATAATTTTGCATTTGAATCCTGATGCTCACTGCCAGATAAAAATCACCATAAGCCTTAGCCTGTGTCTGGGACAAAACCGACAAAAGGCTGAGCTTTAATAGAGAAAAACAGAAGAATAAAAATCAGAAAGGAAAAGCTGTTACAGAATCAAATGTAAGCAGCTGCAAGAACAAAGCCCAGTTCTGTGACAGTCATATGCTCACCTTGGTTATTATTTTGTACCTAGTTACCAGCCTGCGATTGACACCTATAAATACAGAAAGTCAGCTCAGCTGGAAATAGATGTGATCCACACTAATTAGTATCTCATCCACTAGAAAATACAGAAAAAGGCACAGCCACATAAGCTGCAAAACTGAGTGCTAGCAGATTGAGGCTCTGGAAATGCACCTGAGAAGGGTGGGTGGGAATCAGGAAACTAAATGGGTACACATGGAAGCAAAAGCACAGGAAGGTATATAGGGAGCACTCGGGGAGCTCATCACTCCCAGAATTAGCAACATTACATAGAGTTTCATGGAGTCCAGTCACCAGACTGGGATGTCCAGACATCCTTCTGTCTGACCACTCGCTCTTGACCTACGCGTAAGGCTCCTTTGGACGTGAGAACAGGGGACACCAAAAGCCTGGTGGCACCTGAAAAAGCCAGCATTCTGCAGCTTTTGAAGGCAGTAGGTGCATGCTGGCGAGCCACCGAATGCCTGCTGTGAAATTCAAGCCCTTGGTGAACTGCAATTTCCACACGAGCCGCACGCCGGCTGAGGAGAGGGCAGCAAGGTGCAGGGACCGAGCACAGATCCGCAGCTCCACACCCTGCCCAGGCGACACAGGCTGGAGCCCAGCCAGTTCCTCCCATGGATCCTTTATAGCCTCATCTCTTCTCCATGGAGCCCTGCTCCAGTGCAGTTCAGGCTGCCAAACCCAGATGGGAGCTCTGGATGTTTTCCTTCCTATTCACAGAAGCCCTTTTATCTTTCAGCTGCCACGTTGATCCCAACAGGAAAACAACCACCAAGTCTCTCTATCAGCCAGAGACATCACGGACACAGACATGTGTAAGCCTCACTCCTGCTCCCAGCCCTTATCTGCCCCATTGCAGCTGTGTGACCCACTGAAGAGCACAAGCTGCCCCCTCACCCTGTGCTATGTCCAGGGTGAGGAGCAGAGAACTGCCCAGATCTGCTGCGAGGCCCCTGTCTGGCGTCAGGGCTGTTCCCAGGGTGTTACCTTTTGCCAACCACCTTGGACAGGTGACAAGGGGTGTTGAAGAGAAAAGGAGTTGTGACACCAGTGGAGCCCCTGGTGACTTGTCACCTGCTTGCACTGTTCTTCCCATTTCCCCTTCATCTGCACTGAACTGGCACCACGTGAGCCACATCAGAGACTGCTTCTTGGCTAACATTCATGCAAGAAACCCTTAATCTATTTTTAAATAAAGGCTGAGTACTCTGAAAAATGAGGGACCAGGGCAAGGAACATAACTAAAAACACAGAACAGGGAAAGAAAATACACAGATATTCCCAGGGTCTTCCAATACAAGCTCCAGAAAGGTTATGCAGGATGAGCACTTTGGTATTCACATCCAGTTTCTGCTGCTGTTCAGAGCTGCTGCGCAGTCCTGGAGATAAGGAGCTTTCAGCCCTGGGATAGATGCCTTCAGCCTGTCTGGGCAGTGTCCTTCACTTCTGCCCAGGAGCATGGCAACTAGCAGTAAAAAGAGCCTGCAATCAGCTGTAATTAAAACCCACCATCACAGCGAAGGGAAAGGCTTCACACAAGATGTCCCCTGCTCCCACAGAGAAGTCTCTGTCCTCATAAGCCTCCTGGGAGCGAACAGGAGCCCTTTTCTTGCAGGGAGGAAAGCTGAGGGTCACGCATGTTACCAAAGGGTTACCCAGCAATTGCATGGCTGGGCGCAGGTGTGTGCAATGCCCCATTTGTAATGCCCAGATAAAACATCCTTCAGGTGTACAACACATTTTGAATGGGGCAGTGGCTCCTGTGTTGTGACCGACAAGGGCAACCAAAGCCTGTACAGCACAAAGCCACCCGGGGCCTGGTGCCCGACAGCGGATGCTGGTTACCGCATGACCTGAAGCTAATTAAACCCGATGACCTTTATAAGCAAGGCTTCTTTGCCACATTGCCTACTGCCCATGCAATAAAAGGAACTGTTTTATTTTTAGCCTCTCACTGACACAGCATAGCACTGAGACGCAGATGTGGTAAATCTTCTCGGGCATTAAAGCGCTGAAATGAAAGAGTCATTGCAGCAAATTTTGTCCTTCAAGTCCTTAAGCAGGACACAGACCATCAGAGCCTGAGTCACCCGGCCTCACAGCAGCACAAACTTGCTGCCTATACCCTGGGTTGCCTTTTTACGGTAAATCTACCTCCTTACCAGCCTGTCATGGCACAAAGCTTTTAGCAATTAATATTGCTGCACCAGTAAGAACATCCCCTACAGTTTGAAGATGCAAACAGTTCTTCCTGGCAATCCACGGTGCAGCTGCCAGAGGCCACCAATCTGAGCTGGAGCCTCAGTGTTATTTTAAGCACTGTTCCCAGCTGCAGCAGCACTGTGTTCGCCAAAACCCTTCCTTCTAGAAAGGAAGAAAACTAGCCAGAACGTATGGTGACTTTCAGGGAGACTAAGTGTTGACTCTTTCCCAGCATGTCATGAGGATAAAATTAATCCACGCTTTAGCACAGACAGGTGAAGGAACCTATGCACCTTGTATGCTCAAATGCATGTATTTATTTTGGCTGTCCGTTTAACTCCAAATTTAATACACGTCCCTCAAACTCCAGCCCGATGCCAGGACCTAGATGAATATTTTGTTCATTCCTACCACAGAACAAACATGTGGCACAGTCACTGAGCTGTATTAAAAGCCAAAGGTAGGGACCCACCTGTAAGTGATGATGAATGAGGTCTTCAAGGGAGAGGAGGTCGGTGTCAGACTGACACAGAGCAGAACGCCAAGAAAAATTTGTGCATTTCTGATTCACCTGTGGCTAGGTAGCCAGCCCCCCTGCACATCTACAGGGACACAGCTGTGGGCTTCAGAGTGATTTCTGACTTTATTGTTTTACTGATTAGAATTGAGGTCAGGGTAGAGAGCTCCAGGCATACACAGAGGGAGCACTGATGCTATGGGGTCAAACTGTGGCTAACAGTGACACCCCGGGAGTACATCCCATGCCGTAAGAGCACTAGACGCACACGTGTGCTATCCTGCTCATAGACGGGAGCAAGCAAAGGAAAGACTCAGGTGTGATGCACTTACCGAGGGCTCTGCACTGCTTGCAAGCTTGGTGATGTGCACATGTACCTGAGAAGAGTGATTAAGACAAGGGCTCTGCTTCAGGGTCACCAAGTGCCTCTGGCCAAGTCCTGCTGCTTTTCTGCTCCCCTGACCACGCTGGAAAGCTTGGACATGTCCACCAGGGACCTGGGTATAATGGTAGCAGGTGCCAGGAAAATGCCCTTGAATGACAAAAGTGATGCCCTTCCTGAGGGACGGGGTGAGTGCATCCCCCCCACCGTGCACCCATGCTTCCTCCCTCCCTTGGCCATCTGGCAGCACAGCCCACCCAAGGGATGCCCCACGGCAGCTTCACCCGATGTCCCACCAAAGCCTTGGGCAGGATGCAAATAAACCCACTGTGGTTCGCAGACAGTAGCACCTGCAAAAGCTTTTGGGATGCCAGCAGAGAGGTCTCCCTCCCCGCAGGCACACTCACCACAGGGCACAAACCCAAACAGCTTCTGTTTTAACTACCCGTTGAGAGAAACACTCAATCATCATCTCAGTCAATTTAGCAAAGGGTCACTTTAGATAAAACAAACTGAATAAAGGTGAGCACCTTGCATAATCTAAATCCCATTTGCTCCCACACACAGAGTAAATAAAAAACTACCTGGTATATTGTGCACCATGGCCTACTGAGAAGTACGTGTATAATAAACATCCCCATTCTAAAAGTGGTTAAAGGAGGGGTGTAATGAGCCATGGAGAAAACATCAGGAAGATGAATCCAAGTGCTCATCCAGGTCTAAGGTCTCTCAGCTTCAGTCTGCCTTCCTACAGTGGATCTTGGCAGTCAATGCTAGCAAACTGAAGCAGACCTGTTGGCCAAGAAAATGACAGTATGAGTTATGGGACTAGGTGATGGCACTTAAAGCGATGGTTTGCAAAGTGCTTCAGCCGCGAAAGAGAGGCTGAGGGGGGTGACCAGCCCGCTGACCAGCCCGCCTTGCTCTCCGCTGCTTTTGTTTAGAATATATACAGGAAATACCCATACTCAAACCTTTGAAGAAGAATAAGTTTACAAAGGGTCACCCACAAGGTTAAGACTGCCAGGCCGAGGTGAAGCCTACAGTGGTAAGAACTGCATCAAAATGAGGCGGTTCAGACGCGTCATACAGCCCCAAGGGGAATTTTCTGTCGGATGAGAAAAAACAGGAGCTGCACAGAGCTGCTCAGGTCCTCAGATTTCCTTACGCACGTGGTCCCAAAGCTCTGCTCTTATTCTAGAAAGTTTGTGTGCAAGCTTGCCAACTGTTCCCCTGCCACTGCACGGGTCAGATGAGGAAAAAACCTTTTCCGACAGCCTTGCCGGTTGCTCCTGCAATACTTAACATTATTGGTGCTCAAAGGCTCTGATGGCAGCTTCTGCCTTGGCCCTCCCCAGTCCCAAAGGGCCTGTTGTTCTGGAGAGACACTAGATAGCACCTGCATCCCAAAGACTGCGTAGGTACAAGTCCAGAAAGGACTTGCATAAGTAGCAGGTTATTACAGCACATTCCTAGGGTTTCCAGACACTTTCAGTTTTGCAATGTCCAACAACATTTTTTTAAAAAAAATCTATTCCATGTTTAGTTGGATGGGAAAGAATTTGTGATCAAGTGGTAGGCAACATTTTTTGTGATGGCTGTTTAAGCTGAGAAACCCTGAAGACTATGTCGCTATGATGCCATTTCAGAACTAAGAACAGATAATGTTGATTCCTCCTCCATATCTCTGGGCAGGAGGAGAATGATGGACATTGCTTGAAAGAACACTGCTCGAAGGTATGTGTATAATCAGGGAGCAAAAAAGAGGCTGCTTTACCTTGCGTGTAATTTGTGAAGGGAAAAATACTTCAGGCTAACCCAGAAGAGCTGACATGTGGCTGCAAGAACAGCATGGTCCTAATGTCAGAGCTGCATGCAGGTGAGAAATCAGTTGGCAAACACAGTTACAATAGGCTGCTCCAGAGAAAGCTTTCTGATTGCAGAAAAGGAGCTTGGATTATAAAGGTGGAAAATCATAGAATCATAGAATTGCTGAGGTTGGAAGGGACCTTTAAGATCATCAAGTCCAACCTTTAACCTACCCTGACAAAAGCCACTTCTAAACCATGTCCCTAAGTGCCCCATCTACCCTTTTTTTAAACACCTCCAGGGATGGTGAATCCACCACCTCCCTGGGCAGCCTATTCCAATGTTTAATAACCCTTTCAGTGAAAAAATGTCTCCTAATATCTAATCTAAACCTCCCCTGACGTAACTTGGACCCGTTTCCCCTTGTCCTATCACTTGTCACCAGGGAGAAGAGGTCAGCCCCCATCTCTCTACAACCTCCTTTCAGGTAGTTGTAGAGGGTGATAAGGTCTCCCCTCAGCCTCCTCTTCTCCAAGCTAAACACGCCCAGCTCCCTCAGTCGTTCTTCATGAGGTTTGTCCTCCAGGCCCCTCACCAGCTTTGTAGCCCTTCTCTGGACACGCTCCAACACCTCAATGTCCCCCTTGTAGCGAGGGGCCCAAAACTGAACGCAGTACTCGAGGTGGGGCCTCACCAGTGCCGAGTACAGGGGGATGATCACTTCCCTAGTCCGGCTCACCACACTATTCCTGATACAGGCCAGGATGTTGTTGGCCTTCTCGGCCACCTGGGCACACTGCTGGCTCATATTCAGCCGGCTGTCCACCAACACCCCCAGGTCCTTTTCTGCTGGGCTGCTTTCGAGCCACTCCGCCCCAATCCTGTAGCGCTGCATGGGGTTGTTGTGACCCAAGTGCAGGACCCGGCACTTGGCCTCGTTGAACCTCGTACCATTGGTCTCAGCCCATCGGTCCAGCCTGTCCAGATCCCTCTGCAGAGCCAACCTACCCTCAAGCAGATCAACACGCCCGCCCAGTTTAGTGTCATCTACGAACTTACCGAGGGTGCATTCGATCCCTTTGTCCAGATCATTGATAAAGATATTAAAGAGAACCGGCCCCAGCACGGAGCCCTGGGGGACACCACTTGTGACTGGACACCAACTAGATTTAACTCCATTTACCACCACTCTCTGGGCACAGCCATCCAGCCAGTTTTTTACCCAGCGAAGAGTACATGGCACAGAGGAGGAGAAAGCCAGCAGAGAATGGTTAATCTCAGCTGTTTGTACTGGAGACATTAAGCACTGAGGCTGTAGGGAGCTGCTTCTTCCACCAGACTCAGCAAAAGCTGATGTTCTGAAACCCCCAGCGGCAGTGAAAGCTCCTGGGTCCTGGCCCTCCTCTCTTCCTCTAACTGCACTTGATTACAAAGATGAATTACAGAGGTAGAGAAACACAAACTAAGATAATTACGAACTCTAATGGATTTGTCATAGAATAGGTGTCTGCTCCCCCAGCCACCCAACAGCCTCTGTAACTTCTTTTGTCCCTTCTACAGGCTTGGCTGCTTGGGCTCGAGGCCAGCCCAGACAGATGCAACTACGTGGCCCTGGATGCTGCTGCTGGGAAAAGAGCTGTGAGGATCCTCATCACATCCTCCTGTTTCATCAAGTAGCTGCATTTTCTTGCCCGTGGTCCTTGCCTCAGCTAAATTATGACTATGGCTATGCCTGCCCAGGTACCTTGCTGACCCAGACCCAATTTGCTTTTCTGGCTTGACCTTGGACCTTTTTCCTATGGACTTGCCTGGCGACCACTGGACTGTGACTGGCCCTGGTTACTGTCGCTGGACTTGCTCTGCTCGCTTTGCTCAATTACACTGGGACTGCATCGCTGAGGCCACTGCCCTGCTGTCACCCTTCGCTCCAGCTCATCTTCCCTTACAGAGCAGCACCTGACATTGCCGCTCCTTGACACAAAAACTTAATTACAGAAACCAAAACATTACACATATAACCTTGATACCACTAAAGATAATTGCCACCAGCAGCAATGGCATAGACAGGCTCTTCAGAAAACCTTCACTTACGGATGGTTTTACTAGATGAGTAGAATAAAGTTTTTAAATTAATAAAACTATATATGTAAACCTAGAAGTTTTGCTTATATGTACACCTAGCAGTTTTGCTCATGTATTAGCACCATTACTGGTGCAATACCCCCTAAGGAAGGAATTTGGTTTTGCCTGGAGGAGGTCTGAATTTAAAATCCTTTCAGTGCTGACTTGAGATAGTCCTGAAACTTCCCCAGAAATAACAAATGCAAAAGTAGCAGAAATTACAGCTGTGCTACAGAGCCTGCCTGAAAGGCTCTTCCTGCCCAGAGACACCACTGACATTTGCTCGTTTGAAAGAAGATGCAGTGAGATAACTGGGCCTATAGAGACAAGGTTCTTGCTCAGTTTGGCAGGGGCTGAGACCTGAAGCTGCTGATGGGGCACCTCTCTGCTGCCGTACCTGCTTCTTGTCATTTACCCTGCTCTTTCTACCCTCAAAAACAGAGAAATGCAAATTCTACCCCTCTCTCTCTCTCACAATATAGGGTGTGAAAATCCTAGGTTTGGTCTTTCTTGGAAACCTTTTCCCTGGCTTCAGAATAACCCTGAGCAGATTATTTCAGGGATGGCTTGCTTTTCTACTCCAGCAGAGCAGGAACTGGACTCTCCTCTACAGATGCTGCAACATGTTAACATCCAAGCAGTCACCCATGAGAAGAGGCTGGCACAGAGGCAAGGACAGAGACTTTAAGGCAAGGGACCTAGAAGGCTCATTGAGGAGGGCTCTGGGAGTAGAAGCTTTGGACAGGGTGGAAGATAAGAAATTTGAACTGAGTGACGGTAGTCCTGGAGAAGGGCAGAGAAGCAGCCCCTATGAAGAATGAGGACTCTGCCTTAGGATAAGGATGAAAAGGAGATTGTGCTGAATGTGCAGGTCTTTGGGACAAGAGCAATTGGAACTTAGGACCCCAAGTTCTGTTTTTTTGGTGGAAACCAGCTGCACGATCAGAACTCAGCCAGGGTATTTCTTCTTCTGTAGCAACTCTGCTGGTTTCTCCTTATTTCCTGTAGCATCCCAGGAAAGCTCTGACCCACCTTCTCCTCGGTGCTGGTTCCTGTTCCTCCCATCCTTTCTCTTCTGTGGGTAGATGAGCATAAGGAAACCATCCTCCCCCTCCCTCCTCAACCTCAGAACTCTTCCTTTGCCCCAGTTTCTCCAGTCACAAGTCATCATCACAAGTCATATCAATTCCCCTTTAGAACACACACCAGCTTAGAAGATCTTACCTCTAACTGGGTCCTGCAAGATCTAGTCATAGAAATGGGGGTACCTGTAGAAAAAAAAACTAAAGAGCCAGATACAACTGCAGGAAGATCACCAAAAATGCCAGACTGCTGCAAAAAATAGCAAGCTCTTTGTACAATGATCGGTTCTCCAACTACTTATTCAGGGTCCCACTGGAGAACTAAATGGCACAAGACATTCACATCCATCAGAGATGGTTCTTTTAATATTGTCTGTAATCTGTGACAGGTAACCCCATTCATGCTTTTTTGAGTATTCAAATCCATGTTTTATTATTAAAGATATTAAAGCATGACTTTTGTAGAAAGGAATAAACTTCAGAGCAACTTTTGCAGGCATGAAGTGTACGAGCTTTGGTTATATTTAGTAATGTGACTATAGTTTTGTTCTACTTTGTGTTGGAGTGCTATCAGTTGATCCTGCCTTTTCATTCCACTTGGATTTGTTCTTTGTTAAATTAATAAGGACTTAACAGAAAGTAAATCACATGCAATTTAATAAGGTTTCAGATTAAGTACTAAAAAGCCACAAACATATTGAAGTCTACTTGAAAGCCCCGCAACTTTGCTCATCCTTAGTCACAATTGTTTTCAGAGCAAACTGCAGTGTCATTTGTGTCCCAGCATGAAGATTAAGCTTGTTAACCCTTGTCAAGATACTCCGATGTTTGTTGTTGCCATGTTCACCCCAGCATTTTTTCCTAAAGCTTAGTCTCCTTGAGCCTGATACCAATTTGCCTGCAAACCTCTCATGTTACAGTTAATTAGGTTGTTGCAAAGCCTACCTTTAGTGGGACAGCCTCTCCCTTTTCTTCCACATAAGAAGGGCCAAGCATGTCAACATTTCACTAGAAACAACAGATTAATTTATCATATGAGCTGCAACTGCATCATATAGGAAAGTCCACGCTCTTTCCTCTTTATCTGTTTAGCCTTGGAAGGCTATCAGAAATTACATCAAGGTATGCAGGGGGCTTTCAGAGCACCACTTACATGTACTATTCCAGGCTGTGCCACCTGAGGAACACGATAATGTTAACATTTGAGCGTATTTACAGCTGAAGGCCTCTGCTAAGGTTTGTGCTGTATAATTTGTACACCCAACCCTTGCTTACACGTCAGTAATTGAAAAACTACAAAACCTAAAACATCTGCTGAAGTGTTTATTCTGTAGCCATGCTGACCCTGGCAGCTTTCACTTAGGATGCTCTGTCTCTGCTAGAAGCGGTTAGATTCCCTTGCTTAGAAAACCTCTAGCTTTATTTTTATTTTCAGCCCTAGCGCCTTGTGTTCCTGCCATTTCCTACACAGGCTGCATTTGCTGCCAGAAATTTATCTGCCGCCATGCATCTAGATTTTTGTTCCTGATGAGGCCAGCTTGAACATTATGGTAACCTGCTGGTTGTGACAGGCATGTAAATTGACATAGAAAACCTGATTCTTTTAGAACAGAATCCTTCCCTGTAAAACATTACAGAAGGTAGAAATAAAATATTTGGTTTAGTTTGAGGCATTTGGGATTTGGGGGGGAGGAGGGGGAAAGAGTCTGAAAGATAACCCATTGCAAGACACCTTTTGTTAAAACAAGTGAAAAGGTCACTCATTTGCATGCCATTATTTCTAACTAAACTTAATTGACTGCCTGTCCACTCTCCTCCCAGCCTATCACAAAAAAACACCCCCATCTTTACCACAGTTTGAATGGAATATATGACTAATGATACTCTACCTATGCATTGTTCAGTCTCCTTATCTTCTGGAAGGAGGTAGCATTTCTTGCATGTAACCACATTAGAGAAAAATTTCTTTTCAATGGAAATTACGAAACTGAAGTTCTTGTAGTACATAGTCCTTCAGCAGTGCAGCTACATTTCTTAAAGCAGAGCAATGTGAAATGATGGCCTGGTGGCAGAGAAGAGCAAAGGCACAACCTAGGAATGAAACACACAACTTAGGAATCAAAACCATGGTGTTCTGGCTTCTACACCAACAGTAGATGAAAGCCAGCTTGGAAAGATCCTTGTTCAAGCAACTGTGTCTCACTGAATGATGTGGCAGGAACAAAGGCACAGCATCAGAAGTGAATGTAAAACCATCTGTTAAATGTCATCATGCACAAAATGTGTTACTGCATTAGCTCCAGATACAGGCATTCAGATCCACATTCTGGCTGGGATACTAAATAAAGAGCAGATAACTCTTAAGCTAACAGAACAGAAATATTAACCTTAATAAAAAAAGTATGCAATTAATTACCCTGTTAAGAGAAAAGCCAGAAGGGGGTTTGCAGACAGGTACTGTGTGCCAAGACTGATACTAAGCTGTCTTCTGGGGTTTTGCAAAAACAGGTTTCAAAAACCCTATGGTGGACCCAGAGCTGGAACAGCTGATCAGGACCAAAATGACTACCAAAGAAAAATAAACTTCTTGTGGCACTGCGAAAAATTCTGAGTTCCCCAGAGCAAGGTAATGCCATTGCTATTCTAAATACCTGCTCAAAATTATTTGAAGCACAAACCCAAGAACTCAAGGCCTAAAGACGACCACTTTTATAACAGTTTTATTCAAGTCTGTGTGCTCTAGTGTTGAGACAAGGCCTAGATCAGCATTACACTGTAATACAATAATTTTAGCCATTGAACCAAGCCTGCTTGGCATCCTTGGTTTACAATTTACAGTACATCCAAAAAAAAGAGCAAAGAGAAAAGAAATCCCAAAACGCCAACAACTTTCATTAGCTCTTTGCTTCACTTAAATATTGTTCTATAACATAAAATAATTTAATACAAAAAAGAACTGTAATCCAAATACACATAATACATTGACACAGAACAGAGGAAAGATACAGTAGATTATGCACAAGAGTATTCATTTGATGTGTTACCTACAGTGAAACAAACTGGACATTAATATAATTTAACTATTTAAGCCCAAGAGGGTCAGAGGCAACAAGTCCGGGTCACAAATAAAGCTTTTTAAAAAATAATGCAATCTTCTTTTCCTCTAAGCTTACTGCTGTACAGAAGTTAAAGGAAGGCTCCAACAAATCACTTAATTTGACAACATTTCATCACACAAACAAGAAAAACTCGGTGGCCTCTGTTATTTTACTCAACTCTGGGATACATTACCGTTTGCTAATGTAACTGCTTCATTGCAGGTTCTTCGGGCAAAACATACCTTCAGGTGCTATTTCCATAGCAACAGACTTTTTTTTTTTGAACACCACAAACAGAAGAGAAGACATACAGAGGTCTCCAAAACCGGACTGAAATACTTAAGTTGTAAGATGAATCCCAGTCCTGCAGAGTTTGGAGTTCCTTATAAAGTACCCAACGCCCTCCACACAGTGATTTCAACACAAGCGGGAACTATCCCATATTTCAAAAGAACAGACATGGGGGCATGTTCTTACACTAGACTAATCTACTCACCTGGTTCTTCAGATTTACAACGTTGTACCTAGGAAAGTCAGGTCACTGATTTTTGCATCTGGCTTTAAATAGAAGCAGGAACAGATCCACAATTAATAAGGCAAAAGAAAGAAGTAGCTTATAAAAAGGAGGAGGAAATACATTCTCTGGCTGAGAAATTCTTAGACTTTCAAAGCCACAGAAGAGACATTTTAAAAGCACAGGTATTTTCCCTGATTTTTCCACCACTGTTGCCCTGCCCACTCCACAGAAGCCTCTCAACTTAAGTCAGGCAAAATATCTCAGATATTTCCAGCTTGTCCTGAATTTATGACAAAGAAATATATACCAGCACGAAGCGCTGCGCCAACAGCTGACAAACAAGAACCCATGAACTCTAGTAACAGAGGTGGATGTTGATCACCGCTGAACTTGTCAGGTCTGCTCACCAGCCTGGAGGGATGCATTTTTGAAATGAGAAGAAAACACCTGAGAAAAGGCCTCAGGTTAAACTGACATTTGCACAGACAACCTCCACACACCACTTACGGCCCCTTTACAGCTAGCAATCTGCTAATGCAGAAGTCATTGATCTTTCCTCCTGTGACAGAAAACATTCTCAAAGCTTACCCTGTTTATGGTAAGAATTAGCGGTCAAATAGGCATGGCATGTGCAGTCATGGAAAGGCCACATGAGTCAGCAATAAAACCAGCATTTACTCAGAGGCTTGTGAAGGAACTCTTTCCTCAGGTAAATTGACTCTTCTGACAATCCACAGAGCCTGTTTTTTCACCAGTAATCTTGACAGGACAATCCCCCAGTTTAGATTAAAAGAGCTTTGCTGAACTGGGGTCTTGTACGTTTTCACCCACAGATACATTCCACTGACTTCAGTGATGTTCAAGGATGTGATGAAGAGCTTTTTGAATTGAGGCCTCTTCCCTTTTAACTTGAAAGATAATTACCCTAAATATAAACTTTTACTTCTAGATGTTCCTGGCTTTATATATGGTTTCTTACTGTAACTGCCAAATACGAGGGGCACTAGTGCCTACTGACTTTAAGTGGATCTAGGTATATTCTCTACTTCAAATTTAGCCATCCCCCAAAGAGATCTATGTTGCACAAGAATGGATTTTACTCTCTGCAAAGACCACTGGCCAAACTCAAACTGTTCAATTAGCAAATACTCCTATGCTTTCTTTTCTCTTTTTTTTTTTTTTGCTGTGGCTTTATTCTTTACAGTCTAGGATTTCTGGATGTTATGGTTGTCAAGATAACCTTGAAAATAAAGCAATGGCAGAACTGATGCAGTAACACCTGCTTGAGATGCAGTGTGAAAAAGTCAGCTCAGAGGTATTAGCTGCCCTATTCAGATACAAATGCTAACCCTGTTGACACTGTAAGAGGTGCTCACTAAAGCATGCAAGACAGAAGAACAAGCCTACTATGAATATCTGGGCGATCAGTCCAGCCTTTTCGTGACACAGATTGGGCCTGGGAGAAAACACATTACCCAAGCTGGGAAGTGGCCACATCCAAGTAACCCAGGTTGAGAAGAAGTGGCCACATCCACAAATTCCAGAAGAACCCAAAGAAGCAGCTCAGTTCTCCTGCAGATGCAGTTAAACTCAAGCAGCTCAGTGTGCAACTGAGCTATACCAAACAGCAATCAGAGGCCAGGTTTGTTTTGAAACTCAATGAGGAGAAACTAAGTACAACCGTTCCCAACCAACTTGTTCATTTATATACTGAAATCTGCTGTTAGCAGCATTCTTATCAATGAAGCTTGGAAAAACACCAGCCTGTCTTCCTGCTGCATTATAACCTCTACTGCTAAGAGAGCAAGACACAAAAGAATCAGGACATGGCTAGAACAATGTTTCTTCTTTCTCAGACCCATATATCTCTCTTCAAGACACGGAGGTTAGCGTTACCCACCTCAACATCTGTTCTTGAGAAAGTGCTAAACTGGAACAATCACGGTAGTAAAGGGAGACAGTGACAATCACTCTGAAATAGCATATATAAAATGCATTATTCTGGTCTTATGTTGGAGTTTCAGCCAACAACTTTTGAACACAATGTAGGTTCTCACTAGCTATCCTGGCAGCTAAATTCTGAGCATGGACAAGATTGTAGAAAAGTATTTCTGAATAATGAAGCCCCCCCCTCCATGATCATTTTTCAAATAATTTTTTTTAAGCAAATAAAACTTTGGCATTCCTCCTGCAAATGTGTTCTAAGCACCCTTTTGCCAGCTGTGCATTTATGTGACCCATCAGCTACAGGTCAAACAGTAGCCCACTTCAAACTGAGCTTATAAATCCACTACACACTAAAAACGTATCATGATTTCTTAATATTAGCTACATTGGGCTGTCTGCATATTATTAGCATTCAGATACAATAAGGACTGTATTAGGAGCTGATACGTTAGGAAAACAATACTGTAAATACAGGGAAACAATCAGGATTGCATGTAGGTTCACTTTAAGAGCACGTAATATTATTTTAAAAAAAGTAATCTATTTTCAAAAAAACAGACCTTCACTTTTAAAAGCAGCAGTGACCAATATGAAATCACCACCTTTCGGTCTGTGGACAATCCCCTCTTCCAAGGGTCAGAAACCATCAAGAAAAATGCCCTGCCTTGTCATTTACTGTGTATTTTGGAGATATACATAGTAAAAGCAACTATAATCTTATAAAACTGAATTGCTGGCTTTATTTTTCCACCAGGAACTTGCATGTCAGAGCCAAATACAAGTGCTTGCCTCTGTCCTCCCATTGTTCCAGCTTCAATTGCCTACTAGAGCAATTCTTACCAAAACTTATGTGTTCTCCCAATTCCATCTCTACAAATGAGGTAGTTCAGGGTAAAATAAAACAAACCAACCAGAAATTAAGTAACTACACATTCCTCAAATTATTTACCTATGATGCCAAGATAGTACCAAGCAGCTAGTATCCCTCTGTCCTCTGACTGCATTAAGAAGGATAATTTTACTCTTTTATTTGCTATTTCCTGCCAACCTCTGCTTTAACTTCTCCCAGTTGAGTCTTATACTTCTAGCTTGGAAACATTTTAGGTCAAAGAGCACCAAAAACACGTATTGGTTTCTGTCTTAGGCCCCCAAGTACTATGGTAACAAGAATTAATAACCGATAAAGATGGGATAGGGGCAGAATTCTAATTGAGACATAAGGAGAGCCAGTGATAGTGCACTTCTTTCCACAGGTGAGTACGCACATCCGTAAGTGGGAGGACATGAAATGTTTGTTGTCCTGATGTGCGATGAATAACACTACACAACTGAAAACTACAAACCAGGAGTTCCCTCCAAAAAACAACCTCAGGCCCTGGCAAGGAGGCATGTGAGATAGAAGGCACCTAGGAATACAGGATGCACACAACACGTACATAGGTATTTCACAGGCTTAAAAGTCCAAGCCAAAAACCAAACAGTTCAAGAAACCATTCTCGGTAGGAGAACTATGTTCCTAGCTTTTAGAACCAAAGAAAAAAAAAAAAAAAAAAGATTTTTCACTCACATAAGGAAGGAGCTTAAACGTGTTTCTTGCATACAAACTGATGAAATGCTGAAGACCTTCCAGTTGCAAAAAAAGGGAGATCCTTGTTAGAGAGGAACAATAATAATTCCAGTAGCTACACATCAGACCCACCACCCAGTCACCAGTGGGAAGTTACCTTGTAATTAAACACAGACACCTCTTAGCCTGGTAATGACTATTTTTAAGATACAAAAACAAAGCTGATGTAGGTCATTTCAGAAACTGTATTCATCTCTGATCAACGGCAAAGCTGCTTAAAAAAGCCGATCATGAGAAAAAAACAAAAGCAAATGCACATTTTAACTGCAGCATGTGACTTTCTGTCAAAGCATGTTCAATAGAGGGAGCAGCAGAATAAGCCATAAATGCATTTCCATACTGTCTCGTCAAACTGAAAGTAGGGCTGAGGAAACAATAAACAAACAAGTTTGTTTAACTAACAAGAGTTAACAAATTCTTTTGTTTGTTAACCACAAAAAAAACAAAGGAGGAAAACCTAAACCACAATCTGGATTGGAAATAGAAAAAGACAAAAATGTGGTTAAAGACCTGTCCAGCTAGACACAGTACCACTGGTTGTACAAACCACCGTATTCTAATCTTACAATAGGAAATTTGACAGAATAACACAGGAAGGCATTCTTTCCTAAAGGTATCTTAATTATATGATCAACCAAAGGCTTATGAAGTCTGAAAGTTATCGCCTCTGACAGCAGGAGTATGTTTTAGGTCTCTCTGTACACACATGCTGCATTTATTGCTTGTTTGCAAGTGTTTTAACGCATGCCTATCCACTCACTCTAATGTCCAGTTTTACCCAAATTATAGCCTTAAGTGAGTTATAAATATGAAAGCTAAGAAACTGTTCCGCAGTGATAGGATAAGGATCAGAAAATTTCATTTCCAAATATAGGCATCCTTGTTTCATACTGAAAAAGGCAAAGGCAAAGCCAAAAGGAAAACCTGTATCACCATGCAAGATAATAAGCCTTCTTATTTGCCATAGAGTTGGTAAAGAGTTCTTGAGAATATACCTAAAACACACGGAAAAGGTTAGAAAGCAATAAGTGTCTTTTCCAAGAAGAAAGGTTTCAAAAAACCAAAAAGAAAAAAACCCAGTAATATTAGCTTAAAATTACCTACAAAAGTAATAATTGGATTTTGACATATAGTATTAGGTTTGGGTCCATACATCTAATGGGACTCCAGCTCCCATATTCATCCCACAGAGATGAACTAAGTTTCAAATAAAAGTTAAGCTCAAGGTAGAAAGGTGACTCAAGATTGGAGGTTTCCTGTCATTTTCTATTTAACAGAACACTCCAGATGACAAAGACCTTTCTTTACTTGACCATTACTGCCTCACCTTCAACAGAAAGAGAGGTATCCAGTTTCATGACAAATCAAAGTAACACCTCTATGCAGTATCGTCCACAAAGTCTTCAGATAGCAGCATGCTATGGAGAGGAAGGCAACTGCTCCCATTTCTAGAGGTACAGAAGAATACATCATAAGAGCATGCCAAATCAGAACTGGTCTTTCCACATCAGTAAGGAAAAACTCACTTTGAAAATACTCATTTTGTTAGAAAACCACTACAAAAAGAATATTTTCACTGAGGTTCCCTGCCCCATACTGAGTATCAACCCACTGCAATAATAATATGAGGGGAAAAAAAAATAACACCACAAACCTATAAAAAGTTATATTTGCACCTCTAAAGGGTACTGAAAGGAGATAAGACTACTTGCTGGCAAAACAGAGCATTGTGCAGTCCATAGGATGCAACGGTTTTAGAAAAAATTCCGTAACTATTATCACCTTAGTTTTGACACAAAAGCTTTCTTCTCTCTACCTGTCTCACACTCAATTTCTGTGAAACCAGTAGAAGTGTATCAAAAAAATTGTCATTTTTGCACTGGTTGCTATGTCTGTGCTTTCCCTCCAACTTTACAGGAAAAAACAAACAGGCTACAAGGACAGCATATTTTGAAGGGCTGGCAAATTTTTTCTATTTCTTAAATCAGCACATCAATTACATAAATTAGTGATACATACTGTCAGCTGACTATTTGAAAGAAAATACATATCTATTTCCAGACCAGAAAACTCTCAGCAACAATCTTATTACTATCAGTTAAAAAATTCGTCGCTTTCTCTTTGTGAGCCCTGTAATTACTTAAAACACATTTTACCCCAGTCTTTTGTCATTACATTTTAGACTGCTCAGTGATTTTGTGCTCTCCTATTATCTTCTTCCCATTTTCTTGGAAAAAAAAAAAGGTGCAACTTATTCAGATATTTAAGAAACAATATATTTATTAATTTTTTTATAGTAAGATTTTCACCATCTTCCTCAAGAACACTGCTAGAAAGGTATGTCAATCAACATAATTATGAAACTTTTGTCTCACTGACAAATGGGAATACCAGTAGCCAGTAGAAAAAAAGATTTGTGAGCTGACTGGCTCATATCTTCTCAGTATCTTGTGGACTACAGTGAAGCACTCCTTTGGAGATTTGGAGCACCTCAGCTCCCAAAACTGGGAAGGAAAAAACACAACAGATTAAGAAAGGAGAGAAATCAAGCCAAGATGGGAGAAATGGATGAGGTTACAAGCTATCTTAATCATGCACATAGCCTCTGGCCTTAGGACACCAGCTGCGACAGCTTTTGAGATGCATAAGGTAAAACACCTGACAATGCTTTGCCTTGAGAGCCCCACTCTGCCTGTCAGAGAATACCCCACCACCAGCTAAAAAGCTTTGTTTCTACAACAGACTGCTCTTGCCTGATACCTCAGGATAATCACAGGGCTCCCAACTGGAAGACAGTTATGGGCTGACACTCAAAGACTACCTCGTTGTATTTCACATGCTAGATTCGATGCAGATAATTGCATCCAAGGACTGTTTAAAAAAAAAAAAAACACAAAAAAACCATACCAAAAAACTGGCAGCTTTGTAATAGGGAATACCTAGGTTGGAAACCCTGATGTGGAGCCTTGACTCCTTGTCATTGATCCTACCCAGTTCCTTTGGTGTAGCAATGTCCATTTTGTGTTAGGGAAGATGCTCGTTGGAGCATAATACTTCTAATAGATCAGCTACACTCCACCTTCACCAAGTGATGACCTAAAAGGGAGATAGGGAGAACAGGTTTTGATACTTCATCCTCAACTTCCCTAAGCAAAAGAGGTGACAGAACAACTTGGCTTTAGAACTGCCTTGCCTGCTGGAAACTTGACAGAAACCTTACTTGGTGAAAGCAACTGGTCAACTATGAGAAAGCTTAGTGGTCTGAGTTAAACCAATGTGACCTAGAAATGTAACCTCCCATTCCACAGAAGTAAATGGGTGTTGAAAGATTTCTGTTTGAATGGAGCTATTCCAGACGATGCTTCCTATGACTTTTGTGATGATACTTTTTGCATAGAAAGCATTACATTTCGTAACAGCTGATCCAGTTTTGTTTCAGACTTTTTAGAATAGTAAAGCAGACTAGGAAAAATAGATAATTTTAATCTCCTGCTTCATGTCTTTCTGACAGTCTCTGACTGGGCTTTCATTGCGTTTACTTCTATAGCACAATTGAAATGAACCATCTGTTTGGATGGGGTTTGCCTTATTTAATTTTCAGGATCACAAACTGAGTTTTCAGAAGTGGAAAGCAAGAGGACAAATGCTTAAGAAATCAAGAATGTTAAAGACATTTAACAAAAGCATCAGAAACATAAGTATTTTAGCCCCACACCAGAACACCTTGTCTACACAGTCAACAGTCTTATTCAGCTTCAGCAGCTAGCATAGCATTATTAAGGCTAGCTCCAGAGCATTCAATAGCAAAGCAAAAAAGTACTTCTGCCACTAAACGCATTTCATGGAACATGATAAACAAGAAATGTGTGACCTTTCTAGACAAAAACATAATGTAACTGCTTGACAAAAGGGTGCACTTGACTAATGGCAACATGCTGGTTCTAGCCCTCAAAAAGAATTAAAAAAAACCCCTTAAGTACAGTACCTCCCCACACATGCTGGTTTTTAACATCAGGTTACAAACATATAAACACTCAGGTTCTCTGTGCTGACAGCTGCAAGAAAGTATTCATCTACATTGCCTTCACAGCAGGACTGGACTTCCCTAACAGGCTGAGCACTGCATCGACAGCACTTTCAAATCATTTATTTGCACCCAAATGGTCAGTAGATTAGCAAAATGAGCACAAATCTGTATAAAAACGGTGAACATATATGCTGTACCCTGCAATAAAGCAGTCTACCCTATTACACTCACATAAAGGCCACACACCTTATTTATCATGCCAAAACTGGTGAAGAGTGAAGCTCTCATTAAAGCCAATAAGATGTACCTGCAGAGGCACAGATACACTTGCAGTCTCTGTACAGAAAACTGTGAGCACAGGCACACCTGATTTGTGTGACTTCCTCCTTCAAGACAGGGGTCTGTTCTTGCTCCAGAGTTAGGAGTTTTTACATATTTGAACGAGAATAAAAGTTTTAAATGTCTATAGTGCCTTTCACTCAAAGATCTCAAAGGACTTTATACCTATTACATATGTCCCAACCCCTCCCCCTGTGAGGTAGGTATTATCCCTATTATTTACAGATGGGGAAATTCAGGCACAGAGGTTACATTATTTGCCCAAGGTCACACAGTGAGTAAGTGACAAAATAAAACAGAATCCAGATGTTGCGATTCCTGTTTGCACAATCCAACTACTAACAACACAAGCCTCAATTTCAAAAGAGCCTTAAACAATTATCGGTGTGCATAAGAACAGTCTTGGGTTCCAAGGGCCACTCCTAAAAAGCATAAGAAAGGAGGAAAAACAGGAAGAAAAAAAAAGTGAGGGGACACATAACTTACTTACTGCTGGAAGCTAACACAGCTTCAAAGAAAGAGTTCCTGCTAATTCCCTTCCCAAAGCTGAGGCAGCTTGGCTACGAGCCTGGGATGCACGGGGTGGGAAAAGGAGGCTGATGGAAACAAAGTTTGAAACAAAAAAGCAAGCTAGAATAAACAGCCATACCATAAAGCCCTCATCTTTTTGAAAGCGCAGGGTCATAGAAAAATAGGGCTGAGAGGGACCTCAAGAGATCATTGAAGTCCATCCAACCTGCCTTGAAGCCAGGATCAACACCACCTACTCGTTCCCAACAGTCTAGTTGGCCTGTTCTCAAAGACCTCCATCAGTGGAGATGCCATGCCCTTCCTCTGCAATCTGTTCCACCTTGCACTATCACGTGAGCAAAAGAGGACAAGTGAGTGTAAGACAGATACTTCTGCTCCTCCAGTGGGGGTACCATGATTCCCAGGCCTGTCTAATGATCTGAATACATTTCAGAGAAGGTAGTCTCCAGATATTTACTTGTTTCTGTCCTGGATTCCTTGGGAAAACATCAAACACTGGTGTCCGCTGTAGTGTAATATTTGAGTTTTGAAAATACTGATTAATATCAGGATAGATACCAATATACTTACTGCAAGTGCCAAATCCTACAAGGTCAGTAACAAAGACTTTGATATGGTAATTTTAGCTCATTGCAGATTCAAATTGCAACAAGAGGGCAGGGAAGACTACAGGAAAACCCCACAGCAAAAGTCAGCAGCTCAGAGTTGCCAAGTTTCATCCAACTGCAGACAAAAATCAGACAGTCGAACACCACATTTTCAGCAGAGGCAGCACCATATGATCTCTGTAGCATCCCTCCGTCTCATCTGTCTTCAAAGTGCATTCTCAGTGCAAAAAGTAGGATTGAATTTAGAGGGGCTTGCTATCCCCAGTGGATTTCATACTAAGACCAGAATTCTTGCTTGAGTTCATATGCTGCAGCTTTGTGTGTGTTAAGTTCACTTCTGCATAGCGGAATGGTGCTGTCCTGGCTCTGCCCCTCAGCATCTATGTCCAACAGTGTCCGCTCCTCTACAGGAAGACCCACCTGGAAAGGAAGCAATGCAGGCAGTCCAGGTCTCTCTTCTACAGTGCTGCTGCTACTAGCAAAACAGGAGTCCAGATTGCTTGGTGTATCAGTACTTGAACTGTTGGCAGAAGATTCACCCTTGGCATTGCTGGGTGACACAAACCACCAGGGATCAAGCCGCTGCCGACTGGCTGCAGGACGTGGCCGGGGCAGGAACTCCAATGTCTTGGGTCTTTCCAGTGTGGGGTCCTGCTGTGCATTCCATCGTCTCGGGGTTGGAGGAAAAACAAGGTTGGGGTCTGGCAGGCGAGGGACCTCATTGGGATCTCTACTTGGACTAGGTGTTTTTAATACACCTATCCAAAAGAGAGAATGTAAGAGAAGAGGGAAACATGTTAGATGTCACCGCTAAATGGTTCCAACAGATCTTAGTTTATTGTATGTATACTGTGAAAATATTTTTAAAGCAGAAAGTTTCCATTCAGAATCTACAAACTCCATATCTTCAAGATTACGCCAGTCTGAAGTGAATAACCGGCTTCTTTATCCCTACACTGTTCTCCACACATTGCAAGACACCTGTTTCAATGACCTAGCACAAGCAGCAAATTTCATTCTCTCTCATTTGCTTTCTTCAGTTTTCAGACTGGAAAGCATGGATTTGACCTCCTACCAGAGGTGAGGACTCTCCAAATCCTTCAGAGGGCACATGACCTGTTAACAGCCTGACTGGATCAGGGAGACACTTGCACAGCAGAACATGTGACACCCGTTTGCAGTGAGCAGGACAAACTTCTGGAAGAGCCATTTAACACTACCTACTGTGGATGCTTCCTGGTTTATTTTCGTTTAGGAGTGGGAGACAGTGGGGGTTTTGGTTTGGGTTTTTTTGTTTTGACTTTTTTTTTTTTTATAAACACAACATAACTTTTAAGTTTTCATGAATACCATTTTAATGAGTATTCTCAGCTGCATTAACCCACATTTTACTGCAGACTGCCATTCAACAGACAACCTCACATTTTGTTTTACCACTGGGAAAAGTCTCATTAAAATCAGATTTTAACTTATTATTCTAGTCCTTTTTATGTTCTTTTTCCTCTGAATTATTAGGGCAAGAAAACAGGAAAGCATTTTTGAATTTATCAAGTCACAGCCACTCCTAAAGACTGCAACAGTGAGAACACTACCTACCCAGGAAGATCCCTCTTGCTTGCAAAGGAATATTAAAGATACAGTTTTCACTGCCTTAAAGATCAAGATTTACTTTGAAATTGTAACAGCAATACCAAAAAGTGTATAAAGGCAATGGAGATGGAATCCCCAAGGAACTGCTAAAAATGCACAATATTTGTATTTGGTACCATCTTTTCCTAAGAAACAATATTATGTTCTGGCTCACAGCTCAGGGGAGCAGAGACAGTTCCTTAGTGCCAAGACGCTGGAACAGAGACCATTACTGCATTATTCTGTTCGTGTTTTGTGTAAAGACAGCATCCATAAATCTTCTTGTTGGCTGGCCATCACAATGGATGCTGTATAAGTAACATGTTTACTTCCTAACAAGTAATTACATTGTTTGGGTCTTTATTCTGAAGAGGAAAAGGAAGAAGGCTGAAAACCTACCTGCTCCCAGTGCTCCAGTTAAACAGCTACTGGAAGGGCATCCACTGGTTGGGCACCCATTGACAACTAGTCCACTCCCTTTGATGGCCCCATCAGAAGGTGTGCGCCTGTGCCCGCTTTGCTGGGTGTGGGAAGAGACCGTCACATGTGTGGGAGTCAGGGACTGGTTGGGGTCTTGTTTGAATCTCTCAATCTGGACATTGACTAGTGGGTTGGTAATGGCTGGCAAGGGAGCCTTGACTGTCACTGGGCTGACAGGCATTTCATACACCACAATCTCATCACTGTCTGAGCGCAGCAGGGACCGGGTGGAATTACATTCGGAAATGGAAGACAGGGAAAGAAGGGTGAGGGATGTGGATGGCTCGCCTAGCAACAACATAGGGTCCTCTTTCTTGAAGATCTTGCGGGAAGGTGGACTAGTGCTCCTGCGCGGGCGTCCAGCTCGCTGGAAAATGCTGTCACGCTTCTTCTTCTCTTCCTTGGGTGCCTCTGGCTCCTCCTCAATCAGCAGCTGACACTTCCCTGCTTCTAACAG
This sequence comes from Larus michahellis, assembly GCF_964199755.1. Classification (NCBI taxonomy): domain Eukaryota; kingdom Metazoa; phylum Chordata; class Aves; order Charadriiformes; family Laridae; genus Larus; species Larus michahellis. Next base: position 52,696,903 of record NC_133899.1, on the reverse strand, counting down.
ATCAAAACCCAGGCCTGCAGCAGCCAGCACTGCTCCACAGCCAAGCAATGCAACCTCACATCGCTTGTGGTGGGAGCCACTACGTTTGAGGCTGTTGGTGGGTGTCAGCTGTGGGGTACTAGTAGCAGAGTTCACAGGGGTGGACTCCTCATTGGCATCACTAGAAGGGCCATCCCAGTCTTCATTCTTCTGAAATGGGATGCAGAGGTATGACTGATTGTGCCCAGGTGAAGGGTGCACTTTGCCCTCCCCATTAAGACATTCGCTGTCTTCATCATCTGGAAAGCAAGTGAAACAGATTTTGCATGGGTGTAACATTTCTGCTGACAAATTTAGCTGTCTTACAAATATAAATGAAAATAAGCTTTTCCTCAGAAGATGCAGCTGTCCTCATCGCAAGCATCAATCACCAACTGCCAAATACTCACAGGCTATTGTCTCCAAAGCAGATAGGCTGATGCAAGTAACTGGAAACACTATCAAAGTGGAAGAAATTAGTGACACTTTAATCTATTTGGGATCAATTGCAAAACAGCATTTCAGAAGCTATCTACACTTCAGTTACTTCTAGAGTAAATTTATATGTTTGGAAGTAAGAAGCAAAAGGAGGAAAATTAGAAGGATCTCTCCTTGCAAGTGAAGATGTAACCATGCTGCACATCTAAATATTATTAACAGGCAAGGAGCTGAGAGGTAGCATAGAGCTAGAGGGAAATTAAGAGAAGCACAGAGAGGTGAACAAAAAGAAAATCCTGACGGAGAAGTTACTTCACAAAGAATAAAAGAAAAATGGATACCACCAAAATGAAAACACTGCTGTAAGGTACCAGGTGAAGGAGATGTTAATTCAAATGTGAATGAAAATAGGGATGAGAGTGTAAAGTCCAGGGAATTCCTTTACCGATCTCTGCTAAGCTGGTGAATCCTGGAAAAGCAGGCGCAGTTCTCTGGATCTTCCCAAGGTTCGGTGCACTGGATGACCACTGTTTGTATCCTTCAACGAGAGCTTTCAGACTGAAATAGTAGAAAGATGGGAGAAAATGTACCATGCTTACAACAAATTTCCATTCCCCTCGTCTATATTCTCTATTGTTCTACTTAGGATATGTGTGTATCCATCTTAATTACATAGATTTGAAGTCCTCCCATAGCCAGACATTTTGCAACATCTTTACAGCACCTTAAAATATTTAAAAAAAGTCAAAAAGTCACTCCCTCATTTATTACACTGTGGCAGTCAAAAGACCTCTGCTGATAACCAACAGCTATGACGCAGAATAACAAAAAGCACCACTACAAAAATCAGATGAAAAGTTTTCTTTATAAACCAAGAGAAATGTACCATGGCAGGTAAAAAATAAAAGTGTTCAGTAGGAGGAGGGGAAAAATATCTTCAAAAGCATTTCCATGTGAAATACAAACAAACAACAAAAGTCAAAGATCATTCACTGGGACAATAATATGCTAAAGTCATTGTAGGAGCAAAGTCATGCCTCTATATTATAAAGCCCAATATTTCTCCTCTAAAGAAAACACTTCATTGAAGTACAGACAGTTAGAAGCGTAAATTCTAGATTATGGAAAGATAGGTAACTAAATCATAAATCATGTCATTGTCTCTTTTACTTACAGACAAAAAAAAACCCCAAAACCCACAAAAACAAACAAGTCAAAAACCCAAAACCAAGTCCCTGCTTTGATGTCACCTGCGTTTAAAGGTATGTCACCAGGCACCTGAGCTTATTAGTAGTCCCTGTTCATAGGTATTCACTACCCTCATCCTGTTTGTTCCCCACAGCACTTTCATGACATCAGAAACAACTTTAGTAAGCAGCACAACCTTCTGACACATCAACACTCAGAAAAGCTGTATTGATAACTTAACAATAAAACCTGAACTTGGAGATTTCTGGTGCCTTTCTCCAAACTCCAACATGAAACATGTGGTAGTGTTGGTGAAAAGTTAATACACACTTAGGATAGACAGAAATTGAATGAAAGGGGTAAAAAGATCTGTGGATACTCTGAACGATCTTAACTGGACACACAAGAGCATCGACTTGTTATTGAAAGAAAAGAAAACTTAGGAGATGTTAGGAGACGTTAGGAGACATCTTCCAGCTCTGTTATTAACTTGCATTTTTCTTTGATACGATGTGCAATTCATTATAACCCTTCCCTCACAGAGAAAGAAGGATATGAGCATATAGAAGTTGTCTCTCATGATTCTTAATTTCCACCAGAATCACTCCGCATTTCTGAAATGGCTTCCATTGCAGGATTTCTACGTTTTATCGTATCAAGATTTTTTTTGCCTTGGTCTGTATTTTTCCTCTATTCTCTACCTAACTGGGACTCCCTGCTTGTCACCAAAGTATGCTGCTATAGCAAGGCCACAAGGTCTAGGTTAGTTGATGACCGTGCTATAGGCATTACACTAAAAGTATCCCGTGCAGTTCTCAGCTGTCTTGAAAGTCCATCATTTTCCCCCCATTAATCATTCCAGCACATGCAGTACTCTGCTATGAACCTGAATCTGGACAGCACAATGCTTAATGCTACTTGTCAAGACAGACAACCAGATGGTTTTACAACCGAGATGCAATTCAGTGTGTGGGTCTGTTCTGATTTACTCCCTCCATACTATACTCAGCTAGGTAACACAACCCACCAAATAATGTATGTTATATTTAAGTTATTCATGTGTACAACATGCATAGTTAGGATAAATACTATAAGTAGAGCAGCAAGTTAAGGGAAAACTCCTGGGTGAAAATGAATCCTGTTAGCAGTGCTATTACCTCCAAAAATAAGTGTCAAAGCTCTTACAATGTGGGCAGACAACTATTGAGGAAGGGGAGATTTCCATGGAGCTAGAAAAACATATACTATGTTCTCTACATGCAGAGATAGCAAAGTTGTAAGTGACTGGCAGCAGTAATCTTCAGTTTAGCCTTCACTTTACAGTCACAATTATCTGAAGGGTCTTGGGAATTGCCCTTTATTGTACAGCAGGACACATCAACTTAGTTTGCTTCCTTATGACTTCTCAGAGCAATCACCCCTTGCAAAAAACAGACTAAAGATTTGCTGTTACTGAAAAAGCACAGCTCAATCTGGACAGAAAGATAAATAGCTACCAGAATAATTTCAAGACCCGCTACGTCTACCTCAAGGTTATAAAATACTCATCCTTACCTTTTATTTTTCACTCCTCTTCTCCCTCTCTCCCACAAATTACAAGCAGACCTCAAAGACCTGTGCAGAGGATAGCTGCACAACCTCTTAGTTAGACACTACTGTTCATTTGAAAACAATTCAGAACATGCCAACTTAAAAGTACATTCCTACTACAGCAGTATTGTCTGTTACTGCTCCAAAGAAAGTGCAACTGGAACGATTTGAAAGCACTAGCAGCAAAACTATGTATTTCAGTCACCAGCACGACAATTCAGGACCCTGAAGACTTCTTACCTGTAATCTACTTAGATTAAATAATAAGGCGGCTATTACTGTGTTGTATTATGGTTGAATTACTTCTCTGTTGCCTTTTCCTATTGGGAAGTCAAAAGCACCTCTCTCTTTACAAGTGATAAGGTGACAAGGCTCAGCAAATTGCAGAAAACTTCACTAAAACTCTAAGACAGCATCTCCGGTGTCTCAATACCGTTCTGTAATGCCATGCTGAGGCATTGATACAATACTGTCAGGAATAAAAAGTGTCTGTTCCCAGGCTCACCCCCTATTTAGCTTGCAAGATTTTAAGAGATAACTGCTAAAGGACTATGCTTATCCCACATCCAGTGTCACCTTCTGGAAAATCAATAACACCATAACCCATACCATAGTAACACTCTGAGATTAATCAATGCCAAGTTTAAAGACAATTAAGATTTCACCATATATCCTTCAGAACACACCATAAGATCACAATGGAACTGTCACAACACTAGTCCAACATAAAGCTTCATCCAGTCTCTTCAATTCAGCACAGCAACCTTCTGCTGCTGTCCTCATTCCTTATGCTCAAAGATAAATGCAGAAGGGTGAATAATCACTGTATAATCTTTTCATGACTGCCTTTACTTGATATTAATTATAGGTCAGTTTACTCATGCTAGAGAATTTCACTGCAATTCCCACTGTATGTCTTGCCTAAATTTGGAATTACCTCCTGTGCAGAACACATGGAAAGTGATAAAAAAGATGAATCTTCAAGTTCCCTTGATCAGAGTCATGTAAGTAACTGGAATAGCAGCACTGCTGCTACCAGAACAATGTAATGGAGAAAACTTAAACTGAACTTTTCCATCTAAAGTTTAGGTCTTAACTTTACCCCAATTTTTATCCCCCTACCTCTAAAACTACAATTAAAAAATACTAAAAATATCAAGCACTCCACCTTTTGAGTCAGTAATGTTTACTGCAACTCTGCTCCCTTTAAATTGAAGTCTGCAGTCTGGCAGGATCTCAGCAAAAAGCAGTACTTCATTGTGTGTTAACCACACTGCCTTTTCAGCAACACTATCATGTTTCAGATACTCTGCAAAATGCCACAGCTGTATTGAGTCTCCCTGGAAAAGGTGATGGATACTATAGAACATCTCAGTTGTAGAGAAAACAAGATAGTTTTAAGAGCAAGTATGATTAGCAAGCAACTCCTTTCCAGCTGTCTGTGCCCAGAAGCAATTTAGTGCTTCAGACTATACAGTAATGAACAGAAAACTGAAGAGCTTTATTCCCAGGGTTCCAAGAACATGATTTCAAAGTAGAAGTGTTTTTCTACCAGCTTGAGTGATCTCCTGCCCTTTTATATAATTAATGACTGGAAAGTGTGACAACTATTTTAATTCTATAGAATGACATACTTCATCTATAGAACAGGCAAAGCATAGGCAGTAGTCAAAGAAGCTTCCTCCACATCGCTGTGTTAGCCTGTCAAGAGTACCTTTAAGGGAGAACATATTTTAATTTCATTAGAACACTTGGATCCAGGCCCTTTTGCAGAGTACTGCAATAGCGATGCATTATGTAAACATCTAATTTCCAGGAATTTCACACCTGAGCACATAATACTCGAGATAATTATAACCCGTTATTTTATTTTCCCTGCTAAAAAACATGGCAAGAGTCAAAGTATCAATTTAGCAGGGGAAAAAGCTTCAAACTCCAATAAAAATCACAAGGCATTCAAACCTCTTAGATCAGAATAGTTCTATGTTTAAAGCAACATTTTGGCGATGATCCACTAGAGTCCTGGTATAAATAATTCACACACACGCAAAAAAAGGCCACAGAACAAGAATCTATAAAAATAGAGGTACAACCTGTATGTCTGCAAAAATCACTTTCAGGATGTATTCACTCAATGTACATGTCCTTTTCAAAAGCCTGAAGAAAAGATACTTGCCTGGTTCTACCAGATACTTTTTAAATAATAGCATTGAAGACAAGAAAAAGCATAGCTGAGAATCATAAAAGAGAAGTAGTTTCAGATATGATACGAAGCTACAGAAAGCTGAGCCTGAAAATAAAGAAAAGCTACTAGAGAAATAATTTAGCACAGATAAGAAGTTATACTCCTTACAAATACACATAACAAGGTAAAGCAGAGAGTGAAAGCATCACTCTAGCACAGGACTGAATGCAATGCAGTTTTGTAATCTGTTCTGAATCTCTGACATCTCTGGTACAGCAAATAAGTTTGGAAGCAGAAAAGTGTTTGCAAGAGGACAGGCAAATCTCCTGTGAGCCAACTCATAACCAGTTTTATAACCTGGAAACCAGTCTGGTTCCAGGTCCTCTCTTACCTATCTTCTCCTGCACCTAGTTCCTTGTGACAAAGTGAGCTCGGTCCCCAAGTGCGTCCCTTTTTCTTCTGGCCTCTCTTCTCTTCTTCCTCTCCTTCCTCCTTTGGAAGGACTGAGCTTCGTCCCCATGTTTTACTGCTTTCAGCAGGAGTCACTTCACAAGTGGGAAGAACAGTGGAAAACAGGAAAGAAAAAACAGATACGCAAATTAGAGAATTGGTTCCACAGCAACATAAAGAATAAAACATAGGCTGGAACAGAAATAGCAATGAAAACATCCATTTAGGCTTCTTTCTCATAATTCTGGCTATTTATCAACACAGATCTAACAACTGTATCCCTTCAAAATTAGTATAGATGGACTTCACAGCTTTATTCCATCACTGGTTTCTCTTTTAGAACCACCAGTTTGATACCAGACACACAAATGTCATGACATCCAATACAAACACTACACATTTATTAACATTCTTTTCATACTTCTAAAACGCGCCTGTCTGCCTAATTCTCTCTTATTATGCGAACGCTATTTTCATGACAAGCACTTTTGTTTTCCTTTCCTTCCAAAAGTAACTTAACCCACTTCAATAATGTTTCACAGATCTATTCTGCAAACTAGTATTTTTAAAAATTAACCTGCACACACATTTTCTATACAATCAAATAGCAGTATTTCAAGAACTTGGTTTGGACTCCAAAGAAGGTGATATTGCCTCCCATCACCACCACACTCCATTTTTCCTCTCTAAATGCATACGTACAGGGCATAAGGCAAACATTCTAGGTTTGGGGTTTTTTGGTGGTTTTGGTGAGGGTTTCTTTTGGTTGTTTTTTGTTTGGTTGGTTGGGGTTTTTTTTGTTTTTTTTTTTTTTTTGGTTGGGGTTTTTGTTTGTTTGGGTTTTTTTGTTTGTTTGTTTTACAGTCCTGTCCTAAATATGGAATCTTGGCATCTTACCACGCTGACAGACTGCACATTTCCCAAATTCAATACTACATTGAGCTCCTTACACTGTATGGCCCTGAGTCTGGGAATAATGGTAGGACTTGCAGGAGGGCTGGAGCAGCTACTGATCAAGCTTTTCCTTTTATCCATTGTTGGAGAAGCCTGCACAGTGAATTTATGCTGGAAATCTGTTTACCAAAAGAAAAAACAAAACAAAAGCAGAAAGACACAGTTAAAATTCTTTTTTTAATATAGGAAAAAGAAATAATAGTTTATGGTAACTTTCAAAGAGGGCAATTTACAGGACCTATGTAGAAATGAAGTTAATCAGCTAATTAATTAATCAGCTAATCCCCTTCTTGTAACTGCACTTGTACATGCAGTTACTTCAGCACAAAGATGTGAGCTCACACTCAGGAAGATATATCTTCTTAGTGTATGTGAGATTCATACACACATGGATTCTCATGTGTTGACTGACATTTATGCCAAAGTATATCCCTGTATAAATTCCTTTCACCTTATCTCTCAGTTTCTTAAGCTAAGCAAGACCACCAGCAATAGGTGTTTACAGACCTAAACAAAGGCATAGTTAACATGCACATTTTATCATCATTGCTCTTCTGAACAGCCAATCTCTCTCAGAAAACAGACAACATAATGTAAGCCATCATCCTTGAAGTAATGATGAGCCTTAGGCGATTTATAAAACCCACACTTTTGTTCTTTCACAAATTTGAATCTCCATACAGAATCCACAGCAGAAATGCTAAGGATTCAGTATTTCTGAAAGTCACTGTCTTCGCTCTTAAGAGTGGCTTCTGTGACACCTCACCAATATTCAACATTTCTTCCAGAAGGGTGGTATTAGAAATCACTTGTGTGTTAGTATGAGTTCATATATGTGAACTCTTGCACTTGTACTCTTGCAGCTATCAATGTATTTTTGATAATTTTTAGATTCCTGCACCAAGAAATCCAGTAGATTATGGGTTCTGCTGCAGCATTATGTAAAATATTCCCAGAGCAAGAACATCCATATTTTTTTTATGTACATCTTTTATTAAATTGATCATTTTGAGTATTAACATGTTAAACTGCAATACCAACATTTTTCTGAACCATATACAGCTGTAGACCAACAAACATGTAGTATCTCAAATTTATTTCTGGCCTTCATACTCGGACCTCTGGGGAACGCTAGCCACAGGAGCATCAAATTTAGTTTCTTGATCCCAAAGAGGCATGTTTTTCCCAAAGTACAACCAATACTTTCTAATGCCTAAGTAGAAAGGAGCTACTAAAGCTACAGGTTCACCTGTTCCATTTCACCTGACACAGCCTAACATGTCACCAACCTGAAGGCAGGCTGATATGATTGCCATCTTTTAACTTGAGCCGGCTCCTCTTGAACTTCCCCATGCGTTTCTTCACCCGAGGCTTCTCCTGACACAGCTGGTGGATGATGATATTGAGCTCCCTTTCCAGGATGTCAATCTCGCGTTCTGCCAGCTCCTGTTCCCGCCTTCGTAGCAACTCCTCGTGGTTCTTCTGTTCAACAGCAGCACGAGTCAGCTCTTCTTCCCACGTGCGCAGCTCCTAGAGGGAGATAAGAAAGGAGAAGTACCTTGTGACCTGTGGATTAATATTAAGATTACCTATTCTGAAGGCAGACAGCAATGACTTGTGCTCACAGCACTGCTAGCGCCACAGTTTAAAGGCTCAGATGAAAGCCAAAAGCCTAAAACAATCCTTAAGAACTTCTGTGCTTGCCACTCAACGCCCTTCATATCAGTATTAAAATTTGGACACCAGTACTTGTGAGGCCACACCTGGAATCCTTGTCCAGTTCTGGGCTCTCCAGTAGAAGAAAGACATGGGCATACTGGAGAGAGTCCAACAAAGAGCCACAAAGATGATTAAGAGACTGGAATGTCTCTCCTATGAGGAAGGGTTGCGAGAAATGAGACTGTTTATCCTATCAAAGAGAAAGCTTGGGTGGGGGGAAGGAGGATCTTATCAGTGTATATAAAAACCTGAAGGAAGGGTGCAAAGAACATAAAGCCAGTCTATTTTCAGCAGTGCCAAGTGACAGGACAAGAGATAATGGGCCACGCTGAAACCCAGGAGATTCCCTCTGAACACTTTTTTTACTGTGAGCATTACTAAGCACTGGCACAAGTTGCCCAGACAGGTTGTGGAGTCTCCATTCTTGGAGATATTCAGAAGCCATCTGGACATGGTCCTGGGCAACTGGTTCTAGGTGGTCCTGATTGAGTATGGGAGTTGGACCACATGGTCCAACCTCCAGAGGTCCCTCCAACTTCAGCTATTCTGCGAGTCCGTGAAAAGATGCCGAATCCTAAATTCAGTGTCATGAGAAAATACGCTGGATATCTGACACGAATATGTTTACAAGAGCCATTGGAGAGTACCATGCATATGGAATCCATTTTGGAATATTTATTCATAATATTGAAAGAATTAATCCTTGCTTTCCTGTTCAGTAAGTACATATGTTAACTTCATTATTGACTTCAACTGTTTAAAAATAACCTTGCCATCTCATGCATCATAAAATAGCAAACCACAGAGCTCTAACATAAAAATGAATGAAGAAAACATCAACAAGAGGTCATTCCCATCATTTTCCACCAAGCATGGCTGCTCCTTAGGCATAAAGATGCATAATGCAAACTTTTCAATCTTTCCCTTGTTGACAAAATGAATCAACTGAAATTGTCCTTGAGATCTTAAAATGTCTTCTCACTGCACTCCTCTCCTCTCACCACAAGGACAAAAGAATTCGGCACTCAGAATAATTATCTCCAGCTGGCTAATTCCATTGCAGAAGGTAAAAACTGAAGAATTCAAGTTAAACTTCAGATAGATTATCAGACAGATTTTAGTTCAGATTTTTATTTTTTTAAATAATATTATTGTTACCTGTCCCATCCCCATGGAGGTTTGATACGTTCCACTCATGTGGTGAGTAGGATATAAAATTCTCTTTTCTCATTTCTACAGAGGAATACAGTACTCAAAACCTGAGGGCAGTCTAGCTACTACTGGTTGGTCTTCTGCTTGTCTGTTGAAGTTTCTGTTTTTCAAAAACTGTTCCAACAGTTACACCACAGGACAACAGCAGCAGGGAAATGCATATTAGCTATTTTGTTTTTCCCAAAAGCTATTATAATACATGAATAGAAGCGTTTTAAGTGTTTTAAGTATTGTTAGTATTGTTGTAGGACTTCTCTCCCCTGCCCCAAGGTCTCCTTTTCTTTCTCTCTGCCTCCTAAACCCAACTTCTGAGCCCAAATCAAGTTGCCTGCTTATCACGGATTTATTTTTAGGCAAGAGACAGTGAATTTAGAAAAAATATTATTACTTTAGTGACGCCACTGCAGTATTTCATACCAACAACTGTAAAGACTATTTCTGTAAGGACCTTAACATAAATCCAGCAAGCTGTGATTTCTGCAAGTATGCTTGAAGAAAAGTTCAGGTTTTTCACTTCTCTTTGAGACTGATAGTCACAATTTCCTTTTATTCCTGATAGCATTTTTGTTTCCTGATATTTACCCAGATGGACTTCAATTATAACAGTTATTGGACCATTCCCCTGGTAGCACTCATGTTTAATATAGTCTATCCAATTTGGCTGTGCGCAAAACCTGGTAAACAGACCTGACAGAAAGAAAGCTGCAATGACTGCTAGAGTACATATATGCTGAAACTATCCCTCCTGCTTTTACTAATAACAGTTACCATTGAGCTTCTCAATTAAGATGCTAACAGTGAAATAGTTATCAGATGCATTAAACAATGAAGACAACTCATCATATCAGTTTACACAGTGTATAATGGAAGCTCCATAAAACATTAGAAAGAGTAACAGCTCAGGATGCAGATATTTACTCATGATTCTGCCCTTATGTGTATCATCACCTGCCATTGATTTGGGGACTTATTATAAGCTCCAGTAAAGCACATACAAAATTAACTCTGGGATGCACTGAACGATTATCCCTGTTTGAATTACGAAATGGGAAAATTGTAACCCAGAGAGCACAAGCATGGAGTGTTTTTCTCTACTTACCTTTTCTTTGGCTCTGAGCTGATCAAACATCTCCTGGATCTCTTGTTTCCAGTCTTCCTGCAGGGAGTGGAAGGAATCTTTGGGCATTTCAAAGAAACCAGACTCTTCTATGGCGGTGAGATGGTCTAGGATACTGGCAAAGGAAGGTCGTGAGTGTGGGTCAGGGTTCCAACAATCTAGAACAGGGCAAAGACAAGCAACTGTTAAGCATCTCTTAGTATGGGGGTTTGGGAGGATGAGTAGTACTTTACTGATCCCCAGTGGCTAAGAGTGGTATACACACTATCTGTGTTACCCCATCTTTCCCATTTCCCACTTGCATTGACTATTGTCTGATCATAACTCAAGCATGGAATTCATGCTTTCATGCTTATACGATATCCAACATCACTTAGAGACCAGGTAGTTCAAGTTCTTAAGTTCTACTGCAATAATATGCCAAGTAAAATAGAGGCTTGCTAATTTCACAGAAAGTTACATTTTCAAGCAAATATTAAAACATCATAAATAACTAACTTAAATTATTTACTTTAAGTTGTATGCGCTCACAGAATGGAGATACTATGCTAAGACTCTTGCAAACAGTTCTTTATCACACTTACACTGCAGAGTTAACAGCCATACAGCAGAAGGACATCTACGAGTTCTTTCTAACACCAAACTCTAATACTAAGCTGAATCATTATGAATGTCTTCCACAGAACTGAAAAAATCTTTCCTGCAAAGACGACTAGGCATAATTTGACTGAAAATAGGAGATTCAAGTAAATAATGACAAGAAGCAGCACATTTGGAGTTTCCTTATTTTTAAGGGTTTTTTTTTTATTATTTGAGACACAATTGTTTGATCAGGCTTTTTTCTTTTGCTTTTAAGAGAAGCCACAGATAAACAAGCTTTTTCATTTAGTCTAATGCAACGACTTACCCAATTACAGAGCTCTAAAAACGCAGAATTTAAGGTACTCATCTTACCACAAGGCAACTCAACTATCAATAGTACAAAAAGGTACTCCTTTTACAGTGATGGGAATCGAACATTGAAAACAGAAATGGAAATAGAAAATGGTATGAAGTAACACCTCAAGCCTCGAAATCATTAAGAACATGTTTTTAAAAAGCAATTAAGTCGAAATGTTTGACTTAACACTTTTGAATAGGAAATTCTTACTCATTCAGTCCTTCTTCTTACTTCATCCTTATTTCTACTCCCACAGAAAACATCACTTTCTCATTCTATATTGTCCCATACTACCACTTATACAGGTTCTTGTTCAACAAGTATCCTTATTCTGTTTAGTATTGCTAGAGTCCTGCTTGCCAAAATTTGAGAAGAACCAAACAGAAAAACTTAGCATTCAAGTATATTTCTAGGGCATACAGCTTTCGTGCATGAATGGAAGAAACTAACACAGGGGTCTCTCTCAATATGCTCACATGATCATTCCTCTAAATGGTCACGGAATTTAAGACACATATTACTGCATCATGAGGCAAGAGTTATAAAAATATTCTAAAGTTTCCTAGACCTTACAGTTGGAAAAAAGAAAACAGTCTTAAAAAAATTGTGGTGATGTCCTAAAAGACATTCATTCACCAGTTTTGTGGACTGAAATACATCAAAGAGCAGCTGTAATTAAAGATAAATAACACTTCCCAAAATCTGTGCAACTGCTGAGGCTTGGTTTTGCAAGTCTTTTCATTGATTTTCGCGTTACTGAGATTTTGCTTTTGGGAGCTTTGGTTTCAAAACTGCTGGTATCAAGATGCTGGTATTTAAGCATCTGATCAGGTTCCAGGAGGCATAAGCTGGAACACATTTGTGTTTATGGATTTCAAATTGCTTCTCTTCTCAAAATAGAGAACTGAGGATGTTAAAGAGTGCTCTGAAGGTCCCCTGCTGCTGACCAATTAGCAGCAATGGGTGATACAGCTGGACCGTCAGTGCCATAATCCCTGCCTCTTTAGCCCAGGTTTTAAGCATGGCAAAGCAAACATGACCCAAAGTAAAACAAAATGCTGCAGCCAGCCAAACGCATGAGTGAGTGAACAGGATAACTATGCAGGTGGCCCGTGGCTTTTATTTTCCCAGGCCTAGATCTGCCATTATTTGCACTAATGAGGACAGTTGTAACATACAAGTCTTTTCTGTGAAGAGGGAAAGTTCAGCTTTGTTGTCTCAGTGAAGACCACCAGGGCAGTAATTCAAACGTAAAAGCAGCATCAGCTGAACAAGAGTTCACCCCAGACAAGAAACAGCCTGCTTGAAAAACAGTTTTGGTGAAGGGGCAGAAAGTAATTGTTTTCTTGTTCTCTTCTTCCCCCTGCACATGGAGAAGCCAAGCGTTCCAAAGCCATGTGGGTGCTCACCCCTGCGCTGCCGGGTTCAAGCACAGGCCATATGCCTCTACCTGACTTCCCCAATAGAGGGCATTATTTTTAATCCAAGCAGCAAATACCTCACATTTAAGAAATCCAGGGTCCTTGTTTTAGGGAACCATGTCAAAATAAACTGCTCTGGCACAGCACTGAGCTGGTAGTTCCATTAAGTCTTTCAGATGCAGTTTCTTGCTTTACATTACTTCCAAGCTACTATACCTGCAACTCTGCTTCTATTTACTATCCTGTAGAATATTTCTTTTTTAGCACAACAGTACGTGAAATTTTCTACTTTAACTTAACTGAAGCCTGTAACCTACAGAAAAGACCAGAGAAACGCAAAAGTATTCTAAAAGCAGAGAAATCCATCAGAAACATTTTCTTACGATGAATCAAATTTCTTTCTTGGGGCTAAAAACACCACCAGAGGCCACAAAATGTCAGTTCTATGTTCAGACTCATTCTTTGCTCACTAAGACTATAAAACCTGTTTGATTTTTTTGTTACCTGTTTTTCTTTCCACCAGATAGGTAGAAAAATGTTTACTACATATAAACACCTGGAAATCCTTGGGAATAGTGGCACCGAATAAAACACTAAAGGTACTACCGTGAGAGAGGGAGAGAAGAACAATTGAAGCTTAGGAGATATGTAAGTACTTGCAATAGCCAGCAGAGCAGGTCACACTGGTGCAACCCAAAAGCTACCTCATGGAATCCTTTTTAATGTTACTGCAGCTCTGAAGACAAACTCCTACATTCCTTTCCTCCATATGTATCCCACCTTGGGCATGAACTATTTCCACACACAAAGCAGAAAGTCACATCATTCTGACTGATAATTTGTGTTGTTTTCAAGTGTCAAAGACACATATAAACCCTCTCCCTGAAATGTCAGTAGGATAACGTTTCATTCCAAATCAATCTGACACTACCTAGCAAAATGTTCAAGCTATGAATTTCAAAACAAGTTGAAGACTTCAAACGAGACCAAAATAGGTGAAGTTTTTGTGTTAGCGAGTCTTCACTACTAGAAAACAACAAGCTAGATGATAACAGCAATAGCCCCCATTTTCCTATAAAGCCAATTGATTAAAAAAATGGCAGGGAAATTTCTTTCACATACTACTCTTTTAATAGAGTAACTGTCAAAGCACACTAACAGCCAAGCCTAGCTCCCATAATAACTTGCACCATTGAATCAAGCCATTTGAGAAATCTGTGCTCCAACACCAGGAAGCAATGCTCAACAGCACTCTAGAAACAGCACAAACCATACTCACACCACAGCTGGCTTACCTTCCATGAGTTTGGCAAAAGGCTCTGGACACGTGGAAGGGATTGGAAGGGCAAGTTTATTCATGGCAACACCGTATGCTACTGCAAGACCATCAATTCCTCGGAATGGTACTTCTCCTGTTAACAGTTCCCAAAGCAGTACGCCATAACTACCAGGAAGAAAAGAGAAAAGAGAATAGGTGTTTGACTTTAACACATTCTTCGTTAAGCAACAAGAAAGTACCTGAACCTATCAGGCTGAGTCTGGTACTCTGAAGAAATTCCAGTTTTCTGGACAATCTCATCATGGTTGCCAAGCTGGTGAAGTGTTTTATTTTACCTGCTTTTTTTAAATTAGATTGAAATAAGATGCCATTTTTGCCTTTTAGGCAAAAAATTTCCTCTCTGGAAACTGGCAACAATCTGAAAAACATTAACGTGCAGCTTCAAACTAATTCGGCAATTTTCAAACCAGAACCCAGTGAAACTCTCAGAAATGCGAAGGAGGGTTGTTTGGTGGGTTGTGGTTTTTAGAAGTAAATGAAAAATACTCCTTCAGAATTAAGTTGTTCTTAAGACATTCTATGAAATGCTAACTATGAAGTTATAGAAACAGTTCCAAGACCATTATCCTCCCAGGTATACGACAAACAATATATCCTCAGAATATTCCCTCTGCTTCTAGGAAGCCTGAGCCAGAGTTAGCTTCTTCATACTTAGTGACCTGACAGTTTTTTCTTCCATTAATCTCTTCTGAACCCATTTACTGTCTGCTAAGTTCTGTGGTAGTGAGTCCCACAAATTTAATGATGCATTGCCAAAAAATACTTCCGTGTGTGTTTTGAGCTTGTCACTTGGTAATTTCATTTGCTTCCTTGTAGCTCCCTTCCATACAAGGAAGAATGAACATATGTTCCCTATTAGCTCCTTCCATGCGATCCATGATTTCACAGGCTCCCACTACATCCTATCTAAATCATCTTCTTTCCAGACCCCAAAATCCTAATCTAGCTAAATCCTGATCTAGTTACTCTCCTGAACAGAAGCCATTTCATATCTTTCACTGACCTTGACATCGTTTGTACAATCTCATTCTATTTAAGCCTTTTATGTTCAAATGACCAAAACCACATAAAATTTTAAAGATATGGGAGAGGCACAGTATTTCCTGTTTTCTTCTTTATTTCTTTCCTATTAAATTTTAATTTGCCACTTGCCTTTCTGACTCCCTACAAAATGAGCTAGGTTACCCACAGAAACTCCAATATCTTTCCTGAATCATAATAGTTAAATTTAGAGCCTATCACTGTACCCGTGAAATTCTCCCATGGGTACTACTTTGTATTTATTACCATTTCATCATTCAGTATAGTAAAACTTTTCCTCAGCTCTCTGCAGTAGATTAATTTTTCTTATCCCAAGTAACTTGGTATCATCAACAAATGTTACCTAAACATTGATTGCTTTTTCAAATCACTTATGATTATGTTGAGCACACAATTCCCCTCCAAGAAAACTGATTTATTCTTTTAGTAATTAAGAATTGACTAAGTGATGGGAAACAGATTGGTTCGCTTTTCCCACACCAATTTACTGTCTTTAAAAGCTTTTGATGAAAGATTTTGTTGAAAGTTTTTTTTTTAAATCCAAACATGGTATAAAGCAATCTTACTACTTGTTCATGTGCTCAGTAACTCCTTCAAGAATTTTCATTTTTTCCACAAGATATGATTTCCTTCTACAAAAGCTGACTCTTCCCAAGATATGCTCATATGTCCACCAGCTCCCTGCCCTTTAGCGCTGTTTCTGCCATTTAGTAGAACTGAAAATCAGACTTGCTGATCCTCGGGAAGCTCTTTCATCATGTTTGCTGTCTTCCATTTCTCTGGTATCAGGGCAGCTTTAAGCAACAGATTACAAAGCACAGCTGTTAACTCAGCTGGCTCTCTCATGTTCCTATAGAAATCTTGGGTGTTACTGTAAATCCTAGCAATTTTCATTTTATCAGTCAATTTTAACACGTCTGTGGACAGTACTTCAGTATGAGATGTCCTCCAGCTTGGCTCCCTTAAAGAGAAATTTTCAGCTTAAGAAGCCTCTCTTTGCTCCATCCTAGCAGCCAGAAGTCACTTACTAAGTCTTTTCTGCTATAGCCTTATCTTCTTTGCCCTTTTACATCTTGGTCACCTCTGGGCTGTATGTTCGCCTGCAGGGTTCTCACCTGTGCTGCATTTGAAAGCAATTTATTTGGTTTTATGCTTTTTGCAAGACCCTCCTCAAAACCCTTTTAATCTTCTTGAGTTTTTTACGTTCAACTTGCCAGCACTTAACTCCATGCCTAATTTTCCTCATTTGAATACAGGTTCAACTTTTTGAAGGGTGTCTTCCAGTAGTCTCTTCTACATCATCTTTTTCATTCATTTAAAGTCTTTCCTATGCATTCACTCTGAACTATAACATAGTGTTCTTAAAAGATATCTATGTTGCATGGTCCCCTTTTGTTGTTTTACACAAAATTCCTCAATGATGTCATTAATCTCCTTCAGATTAAGCACTACTGTAATGGACTAACTTTTCTTAATTGCTCTTCCAAAGATATTGAATCTAAGTATACATACAGTTTGACCATGGTCTTATCATACAATTCTGAAAGCCTCCTAAGCACACTTGAAGACCAAATGAAAAACTGCTTCTCCTCCTAAAAGCTCCCTGCTCCACAAAGCAGTCATTTCTGAAGCTAGAAGATTAATCTCTTCTTGTTTCAAAGCAAGAATTGCCCTATCCATTTGGGAGTAATCAAAACTTCCATTATCACAACCTGTACTCTTGCAATCTCCTCTCCACCTCATCAAGTCTTTAACATTCATTGCAACTGCTGCCACCTTAGTTGGGCAAGTCTCACTACTACTTTTCCTATTTAGATATGGAGTTTCAGTCACTTGAGATTTCACCTTTGCTGCTAACACAGCTAGTTTACTTTATTAAGCAAAATATTGTATCTCTTCACCTATATAATATTTTGCATTTTTCCTATGCAATTCATACTCTTGATATTATAATGATAATTATAATTGATTATTTATTCCCATCAAGGTTCTCAATTTCTTGCTGTCTCAAGAGCCTCGTTTGAAAAAAATAAAGTTTAAGGATTTCCCATTTTCTTTTTGGCCTCCTAGGATTCATAAGACACTCAAAGAAAATGAGTACTTCACTGAATATATATTTAGCCTGTCTAAATCTGATCGATCATTCACGTTACTCTTCAGTTTGGATGGAAGTGTTGATATCAAAAGGTAGGAAAAACTACCAAAGAGTTGTGTTATTACTTTACCACTTGTGCTGGGTAAAATATGTATCAGGAATATTCTCTTAATGGAATGGTTAGGAAAAGCACTATTGATGTGCTCAAACACATCTCAAACACTTCTTCCACAGGGTAATTTTTAAAAGACAAACAGATGGACAGACTGGTGTTTCTTCTAAAGTGACACTGGAAGTATACATTGCAGGAAAGGTCAGTTTCTGACATAACTGAATGCTACCTCTTCCTCACATGCTTACAGTTCTTTGCTGAGAATACTGCTTCCACAGAACTACGGAAACACTGCTTTGTGGCATTTGAACAACAATCATCCCAAGTGATTAAACAGCAAGAGAGGTGATGAACAGAGTGCTTTCCATTAACTCTCAGGCAGGGAATTGAGAATTACAAAAGAAAAAGCCAGAGACAGAAGAGATTTATACAAAAAAGGCAGAAAGAATCAAGGGCCTCTCATCATTCTCAACAGGGAGGAAGGAAAGCTGATCAAGTTCATTTATTTTTCCAGCACCCAATAGTAATTTTTGGACTTTAATTACAAAATGAACCATGTGATACAGACCATGCGTCCAAATCAACTGACACTTGTATGAATAATTAACCATCTCCCAGTGATCCAGTAATCCCTTAAGCCATTTAACATCAGGTTCAATCCTACACACTGGATTTTCATTTCAGGGAGAGGGAGGCTGGAGGTCTGCAGGATTTCACATGTGATTTTGCCACCTCCCTTCTAAGTCTGTGAAGTTAGAAAAAAACCAGTAATTTCTTCTCACTGCTATTTTCCAATGGCATTTGTACCATTGGCTCATCTTATCCATCTCCCTAGCTTCAGCACAACAAGGAGATTCCAGAAACAGAAACTAGAATATTACTTTTGTTAAGAAAACAAACTTAATTACGTTTTAATGGCTATTAACGGCTAGCATTTTGCATGTTATCAGACTGGCAGTTCCAGAGATGACATTTCCTGCTTATTTCACAACAGTCAGAAGCTTATGTTTCTCCCATGTGAGCTTCTACCAATATTGCTAGTCAACACTTATCTGCCAGGTACTGAAGTCTTGCCAGTGCTTCATTACACACAGAAGACTACAGAAGCCTGCAAGCAGTCAGTTGTGGATGGAAGTGCTTGCCAACACTTAATTCAAATGAAATATTCAAATGACTGAAGTTCCTACACCCACCACTGAATGCCTGAAACATCCTGATCTGCTAATCAGATGGTTTTAGGTAGTTCTGGTATTCCATTCCTAAATGAAAATTAAATTCTCAGAGTAGATACATCTTAAAAGCACCTAAAATAAGGAACACAGGGAATCAGATGAAGATTGTATGTTGGCTTTATATTATGCCTATCAATCATATTGACAACATGATTGTCTTTTAAGCAGCACAAGTCAAAAATGAAGTGTGCAGCAAACAAGAAATACATCTAAGCAGTTAAAGTGTCAGGGAAATTTGAATTATATGCCTACTAACATTAGCTTGCTGTACAGTACTGGATAAGCTGCAATAGCTGTGCTTCAACTTCAGCCCTGTAAATCCAAAGCAAATACGTAACTCTCCTCTCAAACACATAAACAGATTTACAGGAACTGACATACTTAAATAAAACCATGGCTTCTTTGTCCTCTCTGCAATATAAGCACAATGTTTCTGCTGTATATCTAAAGCTTACAGGAGCAGCACAGCAAAATTCATAGCAACAAATTTTCACTAGCAAGATGTACTAAGTACTGTTATTATCAACAAGCTTTACAGTGGCACAGACACTGGTGACAGACACCAGCGTGTGGGGGCATTCCTCAGCCTTTTAGTTCTTTGCCAACCCTCCTTTAGACTGGGGAACAAAAAAACCCAACCAACCAAACATACAAACAGATTTGAGTTTTTAAAAAGGGAGCTTGATGCATGTTTTGATAGGAATTGCATGAAGCAGTTATTTATGACAAGATAAGACTGACTCAGGAAATTTCAGTCCTGGCAAGCATCTTCTTCGCCTGTTTGTGTGGCGAGAACATAAGCAGAACAAGATTCTTGTTAAAAGGCAGGGCAACAATTCAGCCAGCAGTATTATTCTAATAAGCTCTAAAGAAAAAGTTGTTGAAATAAAAGGGGTTTGTGAATGTTAGAGACAGAGACAGCCGATTTTGTTGATGCCGCACAGGCTAACTGGAAGTTGTCAGGCAAAAAACTCCCTCAACTCCAGCGATTAACCAAGAGGTTGAAGTGGGCAAGAGGAGGGGCGAGTCTAATAGGATAAAAACGTTCATCCTGTTAAGAATTTCAAGTTGCATCCTTGGGTGGGGACAGGATTTATTACACATGTCCGTGACTGCTTTTGTAAAATGCAGTGCTTACAGTCATTGACACACTCGTAGTGACCGCACTGGGAAGTATTTCTCCTCTGCATACATGCCTCAAACACCGTATTCTTTTCAGCTTATTTAACTGGGACTCAAAGGTTTGGCCACCAGAGAGAGAAGGCTTGTTCAGAGTCAGTGTAACAGGTCTCTTAATGGTGATAACCCTCTGTTTAAGGAAGAGCACTGAGAAGAACTCAACCTGTTTTCAGGGGAAGACCGGTAACTATATGAAGAGAAAGCGATGAGGGAATCTTAAAAATAGAAATGAAGTATTCTGAAAAACTAACAAATCATTTAAGTTATTTACAATCCTTAAGTCCTGAAGCGATTCACAGTCCTTAAATCAATGACTAAACTAGTATTTTTGCACAGGTATAGAGGCACTTGAGCCACCTTCATGAAAATCATTAACTGAGCTATTAAGTCTTTTTTAAAATGAGGTCATACCGGTGCAGAACACCTACTGATCTGTTCACAGTGTGCGTGGATTAGCAGAGTTACAATCACAGGGAAATTGTTCCCCTCTTCCCTTCTCCCTCAGGTTACCCTTAAAGGCCATTCCTGGCAGTGTTTCAGAGAAGAGAAAATTGAAGTTTGAGCTTGACAAGCTGTGTACAAACCAGTACTGTCATCATGTGCCCAGAAAAGGTGCACAGCCTTGAGGTTTTCATTTCTGCCAGACTTCGCCCAGAATAAAAGCCTGCTCATCTTGCTCAGATAAACTACAGAGGCTACCACATTTAATTAGAGTCAGAATTTTATCCACACCATTAGTGTGCAAAATACAAGTTCACAGGCTTATCACAAAGCAATACATTATCTATTCAGCAAAACTGGATAAGGAAAATTAAAATCCCCACACCAAATCTCTGCCATAACAGCCAGAAAATTCTGCCAGCTGGGATATTTCTTTATCCTGACAGATTTCACAGCATGCACGCACTTGTGTGGGAGCATTACTGGCCAGCAACAGAATCTTACTGCTCTAAAGACAAAGTCACCCTGACATTTCAATACCTCTCTCCCCACAGGAAAAACAAAATTACGTTTCCTTCATCTGTTTCAGATGTTCAGTACTAATTATACATCCCACAGCATCCAGAGAAGTCACTGTCTTAGAGCTATTTACTGAATTCTGGATTTACCAATTCACTTAGTGGTAGCATTCAAACTCAATTTCTGAAGTCTGTGGGACAACCCTTACACTCCTCCCCATCAAAGTAGCTCCTATTATCAAAAATCCCAGTGCATGAATGGAATAAATAATATAAGTATACAAATACTACTTATGGATTACATACTCAGATGGACCTAAAGAAGAGATTATTTTATGTGAAAGACTAGAAGGGAGGAAATAATTCATAATATTATTATGAAAGTGAAAAACATTGTATTCAGGGTGAAAGCGCACATAGAATTCAATTAGGCACAGTGCGTTTCTGTACATATACATCAGTGACAGATTACTAATAAAATATAAAGTGATCTTAGTGTTGGTAAAACAGTAAAAATAAGTAGTACTTTTAACTACCTCACAGATTGTTTTATGGCCTTATGGACTTTGATTATGTCAGCCAATAGCTAAATAGGCAGAAAAAGATTGCTTTAGATTAAGCAGAAGGAATCAGGATTATGAATCCCAGGATAACCTGAACGTAAATTTACAGAACAGCAAAAATTTAGAGGCATGCAGGAGCTGGTCCACCACTTCTGCAGTAAAAAAAAAAATTACAATTAATACAAAGTAGTCTGAGAGTCTGACAGATGGAAAGCTGGTGGGTAAAGTTTTCTTAAGACCTGAATTTTAATATTTGGTTCACCATTAATCATTCTTAAACGTAAAAGAGGTTTCCTGGCACATCTAGTTACTCTTTAGTATCCAACCACTTAACGCCAAATCAATACCTCCACACATCGCTGCCTTTGGAGAACATGGAGGAGCGGATGACCTCAGGAGCCATCCAGGCATATGTCCCAGCTGCGCTCATTTTGGTAGTTTTATGCCATTCCCTGGCCAAGCCGAAATCCGTGATCTTCAATATCTTGTTGCTCAGATCTCCATTTTCCACCTTTTCGAGAATCAGTACTAGAGAAAAGGGAAGGGGGGGGGGGGAATAAAAGGTATGCAGAGTAAAGCTAGTATTTGCAAAAGAGATTCTCCTGGAGATCTCCCAAATTTCAAGATTGTCCCTAACTTTTAGTTATTCAAACATACCACACTCTGTTACAAGTTATTTCAAGCTGATCCTTCCTCTGACAAGTGAGCAGCTGTCTAGCAAATAACTTCAAATTTAACCAAAATGCTGAGCCCCAGAGAACAAATAGATAATAACATAATTATTTAATATAGTGCCTACTGTCATTCTGTATAATAATTCTCTGCTAAGAGGAAGTGAACCACTGTAACTTCTAGAAATCCAGATAAGGGAAGACATTTCCTAATTAATCCTCTCTCAGC
Source organism: Larus michahellis (assembly GCF_964199755.1). Lineage (NCBI taxonomy): Eukaryota > Metazoa > Chordata > Aves > Charadriiformes > Laridae > Larus > Larus michahellis. The sequence goes on along the minus strand of NC_133899.1, from coordinate 52,674,251 downwards.
AAGCCAGTAATAGCATCTTTTTCTTGAACTGCTTAGAGGACTTTTTTTTAAATCCAGATATACACAGAGGCTGGATACACCCTTCATGTAAATGTGTTAGGAGTGGAAGCTCTATGTACATGGATTTTTATTATTTTTTTTTTAAGTCACAATTAAAAAAAAAAAGATTGACGATCCATACCAACATACCCAATTCAAGACTTCACATTCACCACCACGTTTCAGATTCCCTCCCCAGCATTATGAAACTATTATTATTTTTTTTTAGTTAAGCTGCCAAATTTTCTACCATGTTTCGGTGGCAAAGGAGTCTATACTGAAGAACTTAAAAAACCCTTGAGGCAGAATTCAAGAATGCTTTGGTATAAGGCACATATGCCTCTTTACCCAGAAAGCTGTACTGTCACACCACTGTGAAATGAGTGTAAACCAGATGCCAGAAGCATCCACTATGCTTTAGCAGCACCTCATTATCCTCTTTCTTTACCTTAATGTAAAGTGACCACACAAGTTGCAGCAGCAATGTAGTGTCAAGCAACAGAATACAACAGGCCACTAAAATGCCATAACTAACATAGCCATAAGCCTGTGAAATGATTTTTCAGCCCCTTTGTAGAGAGCCACAAAGAAAAAAATATTTGTATTATCGTTAGTCCAATGACTTCACAGCAACAGGCATCAAGCCATTAATACACCATCATTATGCAGCTACTCTGTTTTTAATGTCATTACGGGTTCTTAGAAAACAAGATGGGTTTTTTTCCCCTTTTTATGTATGTGTGTGTGAATTTAAAAAAAAAAAACACACCAAACAAAATACCCAAACTCACAATGAAACAATCATGGATCATAATGAAACCTATAAACGCCAAAAGCATTGCAAAAATCACAGTACATTTAAAAATAGTCTTCAGGATCATTTTTAGCAGTCCAGGAAAAGACTCAAGTATCAGTCTCAAGCTAACACTGGGGTTTTTTGGAAAAAAAAAAAAAAAGAATCTTACATTCATTCTTATACTTCCCTCCAGTATTCAAAATGGGATTTCCCATGAAATAAAAGCCAAAAGTGTTATTTGAACCCTTCTGCATAATAAGTAATACACATCTAAATGTTAAAATACTGCATTTACTTTTATTAAACAAACAGCCTGTTCTCTGAAAATTTAAAAAAAAATAATCAGCTACCCTTTCTACAATGCTTCAGAATTCACAAAATACTTCTTTGTTAAAGATTTTTAGGGGCCAACTCAAATTGTGAGTGAACTAGACTTACGGTTAAGCTCTTGGTTCTTGTTTCTTTTGTAAAATTCCTTTCTAACATTACTGAATACTCCATTTTCCTAATTGCAGAGGAAGGAGTAGTTTGAGGCCTAAAGTTACTATTCTCTTCATTTGGGCAAAAGTGTATGTATTTTTAGAGCCACACTTCAGTGCAGAACAGAACCACCACAAGAAACAAAGGTACGGAAGAAGGCTTCCTTTGTCCCTCTTCTTCTAGCAAGCCTAACTTTTTTCCCTTCTTTCTAGCAGATGAACTGCTAAGAGAAATTGCTAACAAGTCGCTTTTTGATTGCAAGAGTGAAAAACTTCCTAGAATATACATACTAACTTTCTTCTTTCAGCATGCACCCACTCTGCCTAAAACTGGCAGAATAATAAAATCTATTTTTAAGTTTAAATGCAGTTATATATAGATATACAAGAAAGTATGCGTTTGGGGTTTTTTTTGCTTCTGTCTGCAAGTACAACTAGCAACAAGCAAATTTGTTGTTCACAAGGTAGATCATATTCTGTCTGAATGAGCTCAACAGCGGGACAGAGTGCCCGATATCACAGTTTGGTTGTACATACCTTCCTGGCGAGAGGTTATTTAAATCTAATTACCTTGATTTGTATTAAGTTCTAACAAAATAATTAGTACTTACACAGATCTTTTGTATCCATGAACTTGTTCTTTTGTCAGATGTAGGCTAAGTAAGATAAATTACCATGACAAAAGACCACAGAGACGAACAATGAAAGAGCTGGATTTATTGCAAGTCCTTGATTCCTTAGTTACATCCTTGGCTCCCCTCCTATTTCCTTGTAATAACTGCTTGGGATAATAATCCTGCAACCCAAAATTATAAAAATTAATTTTTAAGAATCGTAACTCTCTCCATCATCTCTTTCAGTTCTGCTTATCTTGGTCAGTATCAACAGGCTCACTTGTCACTGCTAGGAGTCTCCCTAGACCATCTGCCAGATTTTCACACTGGAAACCTTGACTCTCCCTCTTACATTTACTCAGATTTCAATTAATAATCTTGTAAATAGGCGAATTGTAAATTCCTTTCAGTTTCCTCCTTAAAAATCTCTTCTATGGAGAACATATGCCAGGTTGCTAGGACACTGCAAATGTATTTTACTCATGCTAGTCAACACGGTCTCACTTGCTTTGTGTACAACGAGTCATTGCCTCTTGTTTAATACTTCGAGTGCAAGCTCTCTTCTGCAAGTGCTATTTCTTCTGCAGTCTACCAGAATACAAACCAACCAAGCAACAAACTTCCTACACTTACAGAGTTAACATACCTTTCCATCTTTGCATAGATACGATCATTCAAGAGAGAGCTAACAGAGGCCAGATGATCAGCCTAACAAAAAAAATTCAGACACAAATACAGAGCACCTACACCAAAACCACAACTAATCTACCAAGGCAGTAAGTCTTCTCAATCTGGTCTGTTGATTTAAAAGATCTGCAAGAGATGAAGAGGTTTAAAAAAGGTAGAAAACTGAATTGAAGATCTTTCACATTCCTAGCCTCAAAAAGAGAATTTATTTGGCAGCAAAGATACTAGGCCTAGTTTTCAAGTAAGCAGGGAAAAATGAGAGCTGAATCAGCAGGAACATGCAGAATGTGCATCAGCTTGTTAGTGGTGGGTCACTATTTCCTCATTCCAGCAGGGCCCATACAAGAAGTCTCTTCCTGTGTGCACACACAGAGCCAGCCAAGTTGTAGATGAAGGTGTGCTATGCACCACTGCTCCTATCAACTCTAAACCATCTTTTTTTTTGTCTGTAGCACAGGCTAGAAGTTGATCTTAAGTAGCATGGGTAGGGGCCAACTGACGGTGTGTAAAAGGGACCAATGAAGCAAACCAAGGATTATAAGCACATTCAGACAGCTTTGAGGATCCAACTGCTACAGTAAGACAGTTTAATATAGCAAGTCACCAGTACCATGTTCTTTGCATACTGCAAGTGCAAAGCAAAGCATAGTGGCTTAAACTAGCATTAAAAATTGTTAGCAACTTTAGGTGAACGGTATCACAAACAGATGAGCATACAGGAGTAATAACCCAGAAGTACTCACATACATTTCCTTGTACTCCAGAAGAGAAGCATTTGACAATGAGAAATTAATTGCAGCTCAGATGAATTCTGTCTAGCAAGACAGCTCTTCCATATCTCAAGATGTCCCAGCTGAGATAACAAGAAAGGGATATGATCCTCATAGACCTTGGTATCTCCTAGCAAGACCTTCCCTGGATCAGGCAGTGATCCAGATATAGGTACATATGATTTAGATGTGTAATTTCAACTACTAAGAATTTACCAAGAACTTTATTACCACAAGGACTCTGGTAATGATTCAGCCTCATTGTTTAATTTCTTGAGAGCCAAGTAGATTGCAAGTGCTGAAAAACAACAGTCAATCAAGACATTAGGTCTGAGATTAGAGATACAGAGGCAGAAATTAAACACTGGGCCTCCTGTTACCTAGGTTATGATAAAGACCAGTCTTTTTTCTTTGAAGTGAAAGTGTCTATTGAGGTTCCTCCGAATTCTTTGAGAACATCTTTGGTGCCTTACAACAAGCATCGAGGATATTTTCATATCAGACTCTTGTGAGAAAGCTTCCTGAAGTACAGAGAAAGTAGGCACCACATAAACAAAGGGGTGGGTTAGGTAACCAAAGGCAATAGGTCAACACGTATGGTTTGATGATGAGATAGAATAACTAGCAGAAAAGTATAAGGCAGAATTCAAAGATCATTTGACAAGACTCAGTCTGGTGCAGTCCTTAGTCATACTGTCTGACATTACAGCAAGTAAACTAACAACTGTGTATTGCTAGAGATGAGAAAACTTGTCATCATTATATTTTCAGTACTTTTTAACACATTTCCATTTATGTGATGCTTTGGCTTCTGCTCAGGGCAAAACAAGTTGCAGTAACAAAGAGGAAAGGAAGCACGGAGTGGCTTACTTTCATCACTAATTTCACAGCCTTTTCAGTCGTCTCCGACTAGTTCAGAGCTACAGGTAGCAGCTGTTAGCCCGGTCTCTGAAGATTTAGGATACCCTATGCTTGGGACTTTGATACTTCATGGACAATTACCATCATGCTCACAGCAGTAACTGCAGCACACAGGACCGTAAGGCCATCCCAGCTACTAAACAGCCTTTCTTAATTGTGTCCTTTAATTTGTCTTTGTTGCCATGAGTGAACTCAGCAGTCAAGATCCATATTTTCAGAGAATTATCCTTAGTCAACAAGTGCTGGCATTTACCCCTTCAGAATCACAGTAATGTGGAACAGTATAATTTTCCATGAGAACAAGCTCAGTTGCTTAAGATGTGGTTTGATTTAGTTGTTTTGACTATTCAAACAATAGTTAAGAGGCCAGAGACAAAGAGACTGATAAAGTTTACAAAGAGCATCTTCAGTACATTCTGCACATCATTGAATGCTGGCGATTAACCAGATCTTCAGTTAGTAGGCAACACCAGATGCTGAAACAGAAGTCTCATTAGAGACTTTCCTGATACAACTGGATTTTCTCATTCCAGCCTCAATCTGCATAAAGAGTGATGGGGAGTTAACTCAGTCAATGCTGGTACCATTTAAAGATGGCTTCTTAGTTAGTATGGGTGGGGGGAAAAGAACTGATGATGTACCCAAGAACCTCTTATCCTTGTTTGTGATTTGAGCTAGCAGCTTTTCTAGCAGAGCTGGAAGTGATGGAAGTCAACTTCTTGAGGTCAGGTGAAGCCAGTTTACCTTCTCCAGTTTAAGTATCACTCTGTGTGTATCAATAGCTGGCAGGCTTTTGACAGAATCCCATGTCAGTCTTACTGAAAGTAATCAAGTCTTTAGAAGTATACAGATCCCAGTGATAACAGATCCCAAAGAGGATGGATTCTCAGTTTCATGAGTCACAGTTGTATATCAGTGACATCAAGAAGAATGAGGGTTTTTTTCTAGAGACAGGGCCAACTCAGATGCTTTTGTTCTTTAAACAAAGATTTGCTGTGAAAATAAATCTCACAGAAACAGACCCACTGAAGTATGACTGACACAATGGTATCTGATACTGAGTCAGCGCTTCCTCCTGCTCCACCCTATTCCACATTATTATGCTTTACTAGAAAGACAAAAACATCTGCCTTAGTATTTAAAGCAATACAAAATGCAACCTGATTAAGATTTCTAAGATACCGTTACATCCTTCAGCCTTCATGTAGTTGCTACTACTGGATCTTCAGTTCTGTCCTGTCATCAATAGTCATTATGGAGATGCCTGAACTGTGGGGCACTAAACAGTGCAGAATTATGTAATAAAAGGACAGATTTAAGGCTGCTGTTTGGTTTACCTTTAAGGATGGTTCCAGAGGTGGAGCTTCAGGTTAGAACACTTAACTTTCACAAGCAACTTATGAACTTGCATGTGTAGGATTAGGACTATAGATACCTAGGACTATTCAGAAGGACTATACCTATGTCCTTTCAGAAGGAAAAAAAAAAATAATCTATGCAGTGAAAATACTGAAACCTGCAGCTTTAAAGTTTTCTTACTGCAGACATCCAGTACCCAAAGCTACTGGTTATTTCTAGTCAGGCAAAACAGAGGACCAAATTAATTCTGAGGGAATACAGACCAGAGGAAAAAAAATTAACAGATTAAATGTTAGCCAAGTTTCAATTCTGCCACAAACTACAAGAAAAAACTATAGAAGGGTTGCCCTGGAGGCAGGTGATACAAGTGATACATATTTCTATAGAGATGAAATTCTGCCTTGCATGCATTAAATACATGCACACCTACCACAGATTCACATGTTCAAAAGGTATCTTCCCCTTCCCACTCCTCCATCCTCATGGATCATTGCAGTGAAAGCTGGATTGGACGAAACAAACTCACAGCATCTCGGAAGGCAGTCTTCCTAGACTCCAAACATAGCCAGAAAAGACAAAGCCGCTCGAGAAGGGGATTCCAAGCATAAGTCTAATATCCTCTGAATCACTCTCTACAGGAGCCCCACTTGACTAGAGGCACATCTGTGCTAAGTACTCAAACCACGTGAATCTCTGTGGTCTGGTATAAGTAAGAAATTTCAATTAGAGATGTTCCCCAACACACCAGATGTTAGAGAGCCATCTGGTGAAAATCAGTTTAGCCATAGTTGCAAGATTATCTCAGTGTTCTGAACCTTTTTTTAAATTAAGTTTTCAGAAATATATTGTTCTATTAGTGGGACAACTAATGTAAGTCAAACTGGTACTACTGTTAAATCAGTCTTAAATAAAACTGTCCCTTGGCCCACCAAGGCAGCTGGAGGTCATACTTTATTATGTCTTGCACCACTCACCTTAATGATCACTGAATCAATTGAAAAGTCAATGGTGAATATCTTTGACTAACACCCAAAGCCCTACTGCAAGGAAGGCCTCATTTCCAGATATTAAACAGCTGTATTTTCATTACTCATGCATCTACCAGAAAAACATGAGACCAGACCTACAAATACACCATGACAAGATAGGGGTACAAAGCTGCACATCCTTTGATCTACTTGTATCTACATTTTAATACACCCTAGGAGAGCTGTGTAACCCACATCTAATGTGCCAGTATCACTCCTGCTTCTTAGCCATTGCAGTAGAAGTTTAAAACTGCTGAACAAACGTTGTTTTGGGAATATCCTCACCTTTATTATAGTGTTCCAATGCAAATAACTGCATTGTTGATATATTTTTCATTCTGTTTAACTCAACTTATTTCTATTACATGATTTTTCCTCTTTCCAATTATGCTAGAAGCACTAATTGGTGTGGATCCCTTTCATCTAATTTTCTTCTCAAACCCACCTACTCTTCTTCCAAACACACTCCACTACCCTACACAGATAAACCATATGCACTGAATCTTTCAATCCAATCACTAAAGTAAAACTTTATCACATTTAAGTTTTAAGTTGGTCACTTTATAAAACCTCAGTAATACACCTCCTGTTTTTCATCCAGTACCATACTATAACCAGTATGCATTAAAAGATAGTTTAAAAGAGGTAGATTACTCTCACAGAATGCAAGTTTTCACAAAGGAAATCAAGAAATTTGTTTTGGCAACAAAATTAACAGCCGCTGGTTTAATCCTCCTTTTGGCTTGTATTACACCACCAGAGACAGAAAATACATTATAACTTCCTCTCACAAACTTCCCCTAGAAGCCAGTAACACCATCAGATTTTTTGATTGTTTCTTTTGGTGGGGTTGTTTTAGTTTTCAGCTACATTTTTGGACAGTTAGGACAGCATTCTTAATCTCCAGTGGGCCAAAGTAGTGGGAAAGAGCAAGTAGGGAAATGTAAACGCTTTAACCCATGCTGATTCAGCTGCTACTAACATCAAAGAACTGGTAGGAAGCGGCTCCTCATTTCATCTCACTGTCAAATTAATTGACAAAGCAGCAAAATATGGTCATATAATTGCCTTTTCCTTGTTTCTCAGCCTAGAGAAAGGATTAGGTTTATCTGCATAGTGTAGTGCTGAACAGAATACTCCTTTGTTTGTGCTAAAAGCTGACTCATCACTTCAGAGGCAGAACAACATTCAAGAAGGGACTACTACAGCATGATCACCCACAGCAAAAATAGCCCATTTTTGTATTTTTTTATAGCAGGAAAGGGGCTGCTGTCTGATGCACAAAATAGTATGAACAGCCAGGCATACCAAAATTTTCTGGCTGTACTGGCTTCAGCTTCTTCAACCACTCTGCTGTTGTATTCCCAAATTATTTAGCAGACAGCACACCAAGAAAATAAAGAACTTCCTGACTTTAAGAGGCAAAAATTGATAACAACAGAACACCAAGGAAAGCAAGATTACCTTGCAATACCACCACAACAGTTAACCACCAAACTGCCCATCACCCCTATATTTCATTACAGCAACTGTATCAGCAACTTCGTGCTCCCTTTCCCAGTCCAGAGTATGAGTTTGTATATTAAGAAACACAAAAGAAATCTAAAAAAAAAAAAACATACAAGACAGTCTCTTGTATGGTCCAGCTTACAGTTCATGCCAAGTCATTTACCTGCGCATGATGCTACTCAGTAAGTCTGGCACGCAGTAAAAGAAATCTATTAGCTAATGAACACTAAGCCTGATGGAAATGATTACAATCATTAAGTAAAGGAAGAATAAAAAAGAAATAAGAGGCACTGAGTGCAATGAGAACTGAAAGTATACAGGAAGAAATATGGAGAGGGAGCAGGCTAGAAGACAAGGATCCCTACTATAGGGGAAAAAGATGGATTTTGTTGCCTGTGGTACACCAGGATATATCTCTGACTTGATCGATGACTGCTGGCTTTACATTTAACTTCCATATAATTTTTCACCAACTGAGAGAATACAGTCAGTATTTTAGTGTCAAAATACCTGCCATTCTTTTAGTTAAATACTTAAGTTCTAGGCAGACCGTGAAACAAGAGGGCTACTACCTAGTGATAAAGCAACGTTAACTCATGTGTTCTATTGTTATATTTTGAACCTTTATCAATTCTTCAGAGTCACCTACTGTTAACAGTGTTTCTAGTGTGCTAGGGTGGATAGTCGTGCTTTGAAACACTTTGGAGAGTTAGGAGAACAATCTTAAGAAAGTATCAGAAGCTTGTTTGTCAGAAACGTAAGAAAATCTGATTGTGAAGGTACTTCAAGTTAGCCTGAGCTTAAAGGGAACCCCTAGACCTAGAGACACAGGTGGTGGTGGTCCCAGGTGAGGCCCTGATAACAAACTACTAAACAGACACAGCAACTTGATGATGTAGAGTTGAGAAGGCCTGAAAAACCCAAAGGTGGTGAAAATATCTGAATACTTGTAAGTCTCAGCACACTTCAGTTCTATTTCAGTCTTCACCAACATTAGCACACTACTGTGGGTCGAATGCTTTGCCATCCAAGACTCCAGGAATGAGGAAAGCAGCCACATGAGGAAAAACTCCAGCAAAAGGTTTTAGCCTGCAAGGACATCCCACTCACACCCATTCACAAGAGCCCCTTCTCATTATTTTGTGCTGTACTCTGTCTCCTTAGAGCCACATCAGCTGGGCCAGCAATGCAAACTTGCAGCCCAAAAAGCCAACCGCATCCGGGGCTGCATCAAAAGTATGGCCAGCAGGTTGAGGGAGGTGATCCTACCCCTCTACTCTGCTCTAGTAAGACCCCACCTGGAGTACTGCATCCAGCTCTGAAGTCCTCAGCACAAGAGGGACATGGACCTGTTGGAATGGGTCCAGCAGAGGAACACCTCTCCTATGAGGACAGGCTGAGAGAGTTGGGGTTGTTCAGCCTGGAGAAAAGAAGGCTCCAGGGAGACCTTATAGCAGCCTTCCAGTACCTGAAGGGGGCCTACAGGAAGGATGGGGAGGGACTCTTTCTCAGGGAATGTAGTAATAGGACAAGGGGTAACGGTTTTAAACTGAAAGAGGGGAGATCTAGATTAGATATTAGGAAGAAGTTCTTCACTGTGGCGGTGGTGAGGCACTGAACAGGTTGCACAGAGAAGCTGTGGATGCCCCATCCCTGGAAGTGTTCAAGGCCAGGCTGGATGGGGCTTTGAGCAGCCTGGTCTAGTGGGAGGTGTCCCTGCCCATGGCAGGGGGGTTGGAACTAGATGATCTTTAAGGTTCCTTCCAAACCCTAACAATTCTATGATTCCACACAGTCCAAAAGCTAGATGGTGGCAGCAGCAATGGGTGGGTGAGAATGAGAAGAGGAAGGACTATAAATAGGATAAATACGTCATCTTTGTTATTTTACTTGGTGTAGAAACATTTAATTCTAGTATTTAAATCATTAGTAGCCATTTAACTACCTGTGCAGACTTAACGTCAAGTTTCTCCACCAGTCTTCCATATTCTTACCTGGACTCTCAACTAGATTACTCCTTTGGTCCCAGTGCTTCACCATATCTATTTTTATTTTGTTAGATGGAAGAGAATTGTGAAGACCACTACTTAAGATGTCGGAGGCTGAAAAATGGCAAAGGAACTCAAACTCACATGTAGTAACACCTAACTTAACTTTTCTTTCCCAGAATAATAACATGCATTTTTGCTACAGTTGAGTGTTTTTGGCAGATCACTCCAGACCAACTCAACCACCTATGGCTACAACTGCAAAGTACCAGATTTGTTTACCCATAGGCTTTTGCTCATCTGTTACTGTACAATCACTGTTTTCAACAGCAGTAAGGTCAACAGGCAGGTACAAAGAGGGGAACTAATGCTTACCCTGTCATACCTGGAATGTGAAAGACCACTGCTACTGTTGAGTACTCATTGTGAGTGGGAATATTGGACACATTTTATTTCTTCTTCCATCCTGCAAACAGAACAACTTACTGTGACTCCGCTTACCAAAAAGCAAAGTGGCAAAAGTTTTGTCAGATAGTGGATAAGCATCAGCCCATCCACTTCCTCCATTTAGATAATTCAAGTACTTTAAGGAGATGTAGCAGATACCAAGTCCATCAAATCCCAGGTGTTAAGAGCTTTACAAAGAAAAGAACAGAGTAAAACCTTTATGAAAACCAGTATTTTTTCACTATTAGACCCCTAAATGCAAAACATGAGCAGGGTTGCAGTTCTAAAAGCTGCAAGTCTTTTCCACAGTAGGATTTAAGAGCAATCCAGACCTGTATGAGGAGGTGTTACCATTAAACTTCTCCCTGCCAGCCATACAGCAGAAGTCTCGAGTGGAAGAGTTGAAGGAAACAGAGAATATTTCTGAACAATTCCAAATTTATAAAAAAAATTGCTTCACACAAGTTTCAGAAGTCAGCTAAAGGCTTCCTGAAACTGAAGGTGTGCCAGAGCGGAAAAAAGTCTGATTAATATCACAGGATCCAGACTCTCCCACCCACCCATGGCAGAATGTGTCCAAAATCAAGCCAATCTGTTCAACTTGTCTTGATCAAAGAATCTCCTCACTCAACCCCATATGTTTTCTAAGGGTTTGTTTTTCAGACCACAGAATAAACTTATCCGAGCTAGTACAGCTCTGAAGGCACTTTCTGAGAACTTGTACTCCTAGCCAGCAGGTCCATGAACACTGAAATATTAGTACTACACTTAAATTTGAATTTCTTCCCTGCCACACACACCCTGGAATTTCACAATTGGGCCAGCCGATTTCAGTTCACAGTATTCTTTTGTACTTAGCTCCCCACAATCTAGGTATAATCTTCACTTTGTCCAGTTCCCTTTGACTGCCTTCTAGATCTATTTCCAGCCCAAACACTTTCAACTACTAGGAGGCTGTGAAATTCATGCAAATGTGGATTCATTTTTTTTTTTAAATGGAGACTAATTCAGAAAAATGAGATAAGCATCTTTTGCCTCTTTCATGGGCCAATTACTACTTTTTATACTTGCTTTTATCTGAAACATGAATAAAAACTCCCACTGTACTCTGAAGAAACACTATGCATACTGACATCTTCAGGGTTCTTATTTATAAGGTACTGTAGTAATAACAAATATTAACGATAGTCCTATAGTTTTTAAGCTGTCCTTATTTGAAGGAGAAAAGTCTCCATAGATCAAACAAAAATGTTCTTACATAGGAGGTGGCTTCACTGAACTTACTATGATTGTTCCAATCCCATTTTCCCCCCCCCCATGAATAAGCAAAACTTCCCAAGATACATTTCAGCTCAGATGGTGGTGGTGGGAAATACTGGTTGTTAGATATAAAGATAGTCTTAATATATTGCTTCATGCTGCTGCATGAGTCATGGTCTCAGAGTCAGAAGCTAGCTAGTAAGTCTGCAGTTTGCCTAAAGTCAAAAAAGCAACATTATTGCAAAGGGGACAAGGGACTGAGCTTGCCAGGTGTTCCTTTTTTTTAATCATTAGTTCCTATTGGCAGTACACAGACACACTGTCTCGAGGACAGAACTAAGCTTTTGGGAAAGGATTTCAAAAAGTCACTCCAAAATGAGACCTCATATTGTAGCAGTTTGCCAAAAATCTAATTTGCAATTTTAGCTCTACCTTCCATAGTCAGCCTGCACAGCTTTGCTTCACAAGTATCCAGATAATGAGCAATCTGCTCTTGATCCTGCATTCAAAGTACTTAAAGTGATTAACAGATCTGCACATGGACCGAGACCGGGCTTTCCACATGCAGCCTTTACCTACCTTCTGTTGAGTATTCTGCTGTTCATTTCAGTAGGACTGCATCTTTATTCTAATATTTGTTGTGCAGAAGGCTAAATGTTGCCTAGGATCCTGTAGAGCACAGAATTTAAGACTCACTCAAAATTTCACACCTTAGAACAAAAAAAAAACCCACAAGGAATACAAATATTGTTTTCAGTAATGAGCAAATATTTTATCTCTTGTTATTAACCATCCAGCAACAACACGTTCAAAAAAATATATATGCCTTGGAAGCAAAAGCTTTTTAATTATTGGGTACACGTGAGGGTTCAGCAAATCCATAAAGCTGGCCGACTGTCCTCTTCGATCAAGCTAGAGGAGGTGATGGATGTGACAGCACAGCAGTTCTTGGATTTTAAGCCGTGCAGTACAGTAACTCTAAAGAGCTAATGCATAATGGGGGAGGGGACAGGAAAGGCCTCCAGAGCCGCAATATATTTAGAATCGATCCTTTCACCTAACCGAGCTGAAAAAAAGTCTTGTTGCTTTAGTGATCCGGTACAAAACACTTTGAACACTCCTGGAGAACATTCTGATGAGTTTCCTAATAAATAAATAAATGGAGCTAGGCAGCTCTCATTTCAGACTAAATCCTCCCATACTGATTACATTGGAACAACCTTCTAGCTCAGGCATGGATTATTGTACTCTTCATAATCAGTTAAATGCTCCAAGGAAAAAACTAATTACATCTGTGTCCAACACAATGCTTCACCAAATCATATCCGTTTGAAAGCTTGCACCAAATCAAGAACTGTATTAGGCAACAACAAAAAAAGGGAAGGGAAGAGTAGAATCACATGAATGGCATTCATTTATCGTCACTCAAGAGACTATCTGAAAAGGGATTTAATAATGCTGCTGGTGGGAGCCATTTCCAGGCAAATAGAAACATGAAATTCATGATGAAAAAAGTAGCGCAGAATTGTTTTGCTCCGGCTTCAATTAAGACATCTCTATGAAACAGTCAATAACACGAAGTACTATTCGTTTCTGGAACAGGCTGGTACTCCATAATCTAGAAGGTAAGGAAAACATAGAAACTTCACACTAGAAGCTGGGGTTTTTGGTGGTTTCTGGTTTTGGTTTTTTTTTTGTTTGTTTTGTTTTTTTTTAAAATGAGATTTAATTAGAAATACCTTAAGAAAAGGAAGAGAAGTGCAATTCCATTCATCAGAACAAATGTTAAAAGGCTCTGAGATGCACAATCAACACCCAAGTTGCAGCTGACAACAGTGAAATTTAGACTTTATTGAATACTGCAGAGTTTTACCCCAAGCTGAGCAGAACAAGTTGCCAGCTGCTGAGAGAGGGTAGTCCTGCACTGTTGCACATGAAAGTCCATCCAAGCTAACAGCTCGTGCAGTGAAGCTATCACAAAGCTGTTCACTTTTTGATGTGTTAAATTTCTGTTAGTTTTCTGACCCATCTTACTCTGTGATCAGAGAGACTACACAGTACCCTGATGAAGCATTAGGAGTATCCCCCAGTTACCAGATGACCATAGTCACATCAAAGCCACAGACTATGTGACTGATCATATCAGACAAGAAAAACCAAATCAATAAATCCAAGGGCAAGATTGACAACACTTCAACAAGCAGAATTAGGCATATCAAGTGCTATTAATCAAAGTTATGTGGTTGTTATTTTCAGAATCCTTGAACAATGACAAGTCAAAAGCAACTAAAGACCATTCTCTCTAATATCTTTTCCTAGGCCCATACTCAAAGAAGAGAAACAACAGGAAAATGTGTAATATGTTTGTGGCAGGTGGACCACATGGCCTGATCCACATACACCCCACTGCCCTCACACATACTATCTTTACAGCAATTATCCATACTAGCACTTCTTAATACCCCAAGAACCCCCAAGGAACCCCCACTTTAAGCACATCAATTGTTGCAATAAGCAAAATATTAGTGGCAGAACTATTTACCTGTTATTAGTAAATGGAGCTGTTGGCACACTATTATTTGCTACACCTCTGAACAACAGGTCTATAAATCAGCAAGGTTGAAGGCATGCTCACATTTTAAATGAAGGTTTCCAGTTGTAATACAAGCAGCAAAACTTAGGATTTGCCAAAGCAAATTCCAGAAGCCTGTTTGATGAAGCATCAGAGGAAGATACTGTAGTGGTAACTAGGAGCTTGGCTTGTAGCTCTGAAAGTCATCCAGGACTTAAGCAGCACAGCATTCAAAGCACATACAGGATTACAGCAATAATTTGGAATCTATGTGTGCATTAGATAAAGTTTGGTGGATTGGGAGGGTAGCTTTGTTTTTAACAAAAAATGGAATTATAATAAATGCTTGAGTAATATAACAATGCTTTTAGAAAGCGGAGTGGAAGGGCTGTGTGTGGTAGTAACACTAAGAGCTCATGGGAGGGCTGTCTATCCCCTGGCTGCTTCCCTCTGAAGAAAACCCTGAATGACACAGCACCATCCTGTCATCACCACCATAATGACTGTTCTACAGGCTGGTACCCAAAGATTTACTATCACGCAAGTAGGCCCTCTTCTCCCTGATTTTAAGAAACACTGATGAAACCAAACAGCACAGTTATAAATCCTTATACATTGTGGTAGTTTCTCTTCTTAGTGCATGAGGTTCATTTTTTTTTCACATTTCTTTTTCATATCTAGAAAAAGTTCAGGTCTGAGGAAGGCTGAATTTACCTTTCCATTAGCAGTCAGACAATTAAGAAGCAATTATCAGATATGCCAGTCAACTTTGGCAACCTTTTGGAAATCAAAGTCATACCAATCTAACTGAAACTATCCTAGAATCAGAAAGTAAATATGTACCAAAAAGCAGCTAGTCACATGCTATATCCTGTATTCTTTCCAACAGCTTAAGGCTTTCCTTGTCTTGTTATAAGGGAATATGCACCATCTTCGAAATGGGATATTACTTAAAATTAAGGAATCATCTTGGGTGATGAATCATCACTTCAAAGAGCAAGACTGCTTAACTTCTGATGCTTCAAGAGTGAGTTTGTTTGTTTCAGATACATTTAAATTCTGAAAGGAAGTGTTTGATGAAAAAAGCAAGAGTGAAGATGCTGACAGAAATCTCTCAAAATTCAAATTAAGGTTATTGATGTGGGAGCAACACCAAAAAAAATAACCCCAACAATGTGGAGCTCAAAGTTATTCTAGCTTCCTGGAAATGCCACAACAAGGCTGTTCTCACTCTTGACTTGCTACTTACAAATTTCAGGAAAAACACAGATTTATCCCAACTCTGTCACAGATGACCAGACAGTGAATTCATGGAAGTGGCACACAGATGCCCAGGTACACCTCTTGCATGATGGTGCTCAGGTCTGCTTGTATCTGTTCTACAATTCCATATGCACAACTTGGACAAAGTGCTTAGTGTCATAAGCACTTGGTTATTTTTTTTTTTTCTTAGGAGCAGAAAGAACCCTGCAGAAAAATATATGTAGTGGTACAAAGACATGAAAAGGATATTAGCTGGGTTTTTAAAAGTAATAGACACAAATCCACTTCTTAAAAATGAGAGGAACTCTTCCTATTCTTGTCTACAAGGATAAGGGAATCCATTTGTGAAATTGCCCTTTTGCTACTTGGTGTGGACAGGAGAATAGCAAAGTGTTCTTATGGACATCAGATTTATTTCATAAAGTCTTTCTATTTTTGACTTGCAATTAACAGGGAAGACATCAATTCACATTGAACTAAAACAAACCATTTACAGGAGATGTATTTTCATTTTGAATCTCTCAGAAGTCTACTAAAATGTAGTGAAAAATAAGACTGCAACATGAAAGCATCTGTCAAACTTCTCAGAGAGGAAAGTAGTCGTACTAATTTAGATAAGCTAAAGAAAAAAAAAAAAACAACCACAACACAAAGTAAACTGTCACCGTACTTCTGTAAATCCCTGGTGCCTCAGCAACTTGTAAATTATACCTGAAAGCGATGCTAATTTTTATCTTCTAAACTAATAACACATGAATTTAATTTTCTTTTTCATTCTGTTCAACAAACAGTTGTAGTATTACTGTCAAGAATTTCATCGTCAAATTGCCACATGCAAAAAGTTACAGCTATTTGGAATTTTTTTAAGCCACAATACAAGTGACCAGGATATCAGCACAAAGGCTGATACTCTAGGGAGACAGCGTATAAGCACAGTAACCAGAACGAGGAGTTATGCGCCGTTAGCAATATCACATAGAATCAGTTAATTCCTTAAGGGCAGAACCTGAAAAGTCATCTTTAATCACCCTTAGGAATATATTCAGGCTGTTTGAAAGGCTTGATTTCTACTGTACACACTTCTACATCTAAAAAAATAAAAATAGGGGTTTACTGATTTTCACTCCTTGAACTGAAGTGGAGAACATCTGCATAAGACTAATCTCACAGCTGTTGTGTCCGTCTGTTTACACGCACCCCCACCCCAAATCTCATATTTGTATCACTTTCTTCTTAAAGGGCCAACGAAGGCCAGATCAATTATTCACCCAATGTAAAGCAATCAGATGCCATTGAAATAGTTTCACTATACTTAACATGAAGCATTACTCACACTCATTTAATTGCACAGACAAAGGAAATCCATTCTGATAGAAGGTACAACATTGGAGAGTTAGTCAGCAAATTACCCTGAATTACCTGAAGCAGCAATAACAGTGCAGACTTCCAAACTGACAGACTTCCAACCCACTTTAAGCAGACCCTGGAAGAGCTCTCCTCTACAACATGGAGGAAGAGGTTTACATTAAGTACTTTTCCTTCTCTGAAGAGGCCAACAGAAGAGTGTCAATTATGAACAGATTGGGATGTGAATACTGCAACAAGGAACGAGATAACTAATCACATGTTATCAAGATATGTAACATTCAAGTCCTGTTGTTCTTGGGTTGGATTTGAACTAGTCACAAGGAACCCTGCTTCTAAGTTCTGCCTATACTTTAAAAAAAAAAAAAAGCAAAGAATATCATAAGTCCTACAACAACTGTCCAGAGACCATGTGAAAGTCAGCTCTATTAGCATCTTCACGAAAGAAAGAGTCTTAACCGCATAAAATAAATAAGCAAAGCTATAGCAGAATTTGGAATTCTTTAGAAAGCTAAAGCTTTTGAATCTCGGGATACCACAAGCTTACCTTGGTGGTCCAAAAAGTAAGACAGCTGAACACCTTCAAAGAACTAGAAAGGAAGGAGTACTGACAACTGAATCAGAATTACTGGGGTTTATTTTGAGCTCTGTCCTTACCTCTTTTTTTGACCTTGGACAAGGTGACTTTGCTGCTGATCTTCTGTGCCACTTTGTGGAACACAAACACGGTGACTTTTTATAAAGCACTTTGCTAACTGGCACGAACACCCTCAGCAAAATCTTTCAATGTAGTGCAAATAACAAACGTATTTTGCTGAGCCAGTCCAAAAAAAAAAAAGAGCAAATATGCTTTTGCTAGTTCTCTGCAGCATTAGTTAACTGGCATTATTCCTACAGTAGTGCTGGCATATCTAACTTGACAGACAAATAGAAACAAACAGGACCAGCTTCATTATTTACAATACTTTGCTAAAACCAACAGGACTGCTCTTTTCGATCCCAAGCATCTTTCTGTGGCCGGAAACGAGACTCAGATCACAGATAAGAGAAAGGAAAACTCAAAGACCTGTCCTAAACACAGTTGACTTCAGTAAGCATCCATAGTTGCTTTTTTTCTATAGCTCAGCATTTTGATTATTTAGGAGCCTTCGCATTGGGAGAGGCCTACTACCAATTCTGTAACATATGCTCAGTGGAGCACCAATATGCAGCTGAAGAGGGAAAAGTTAGTAATATCACCAGATGAAGAGAAGAAAAAGAAGCCAAAGAGGATTCAGTCACATTAATAAGATTAATTTTCATATGGAATAAATTAAATCTCTTGAATCAAATGCCAAAAAAATATAAATACCTATCTCCTCACATAGAAGAACAAATAGCTTTCCTCAGTTATCTTCTTTCTCTTGTGTAGCTATACAACTAACACAAGAGTTGTTAATGCCACTGGAATACTCGCCTACCAGACTCACTGCCAACTGAACTAACACTCAGAAAATGAATTTCAGGGTCTCTAAAAATAAATCACAGGTGTGCAATTTGTTCTGTAAAGATCTTTATGTACTCACTTCCTGATAGCAATGAAACCAGCAGCCCTCAGAACCTCCAAGATTTACAATACAAATCTGCCTCAAACACACACGGTACTTAAAACATAGAGGACACTTTTCCTACACTCTAACTGTTTTAGCATTAAATGTAAAGTTACGAGAATGAAAAGGAGAAAAAAAAGAAGAAAAATGATGGAACAGAAAAATGTCTATCTTTTTGGATAAAAGAAGGAAAACAGACAATTAGTTTGGAGAGTGCTTTTTGACAAGGAGAATCTCAGGAAACAGACACCTCCTGGAATCTTCAAATAACCCCCTGAAGTTCAGTCCCTATATAAGATGAAGTTACCTCCTGAAGTAATCAAAACCTAATGTGTTTTACTATGCCATCAAAAATGTTAAGAACTACATTGAGCATTGGTTTGGTACCTACTACTTGAGTCCACAAAGCTGCAGTAGTTTAGATTAAAACAGGATTTTTTAAAAATCATTATACATCTATAATGGGATAATTTCTCAGACTTGTATTAAGGGGCCCACTTATTTTACTGTTCAAAATGTAACGTGACCTTCTAAGAAGGTTCATCATGAAGTAATGTCTTTATGCCTAAATATAGGCAGACATCTGAAAGCAAGGCATTCTCTGATTTTCTTCTATTTTAGTAGAAAATTTGGTTTTAAATAAGGCAACTGTGTTCTTTCCCACTTCCCCCATCTTGTTCCCTAATTCCCCAACTAACTCATCCTGCAGCTTCAGATGGATAGTGCAGGTCCCAGCTGGTGCTCGAAGGCAAGATGAGATGTATGAGAATCACTGTCTATTACTAAGCGTAGGCAGTACCAATCAGTAGATCAATACAGCTGATGCTCCCATGACAGCTCTACGGTACTTGTAGATGTTTAGTACATGAAAGAAATGCATCTGCAAGAGTCTTTTCCAAGTTCTTGCAAGCAGAAGCTATTCCTTCTCCAGAGACACATTACTGCCTATCAGTTGGTGGGTGGTAACTTGTGCAAAGAAAATGGTACAAGCTTGTAATTCTACAGGCACAAAGCTAACAAAATAGTCTGTTCTCAGTTACCCACAGTAATTGAGAAAACCAAGTACATCAGAAGAACACAGAAAACGCAAGCCATACATAAATTCAGGATGCAATAACATACTTAGTCCACTAATAGTTACAAAACTCGTAAAAAGCTTTCTATAGAAAACTGAGCAGAGACATTTCCAAGATGCTTATTACATATAATGGAAAAGCTGTTTCAGCAATGCAGCGACAGAGTATTCAGGAAAGACATGACTTTGGCAGTCCAAAGCTGTTTGTCCTGCAGATAGCCATGAGTTAAGCCTGCCTGCATGTATATGCACTTTTTTTTGGGGGGGGTGGGGGGGACGGGACACACACAACCACGAACAAGAAAGACCAACAGTCCCCCCTCCCTTGCCATAATCTAATATTTATACTTGCTTTATAGATACACCCAGAAAAGAACATGTATTTTCCAATGTTTAACATACTATATACTTTTAAAAAAATTTCTCTACCACCACACAGCACAGACTGAAGAACTCTGTATTGCCAAACTAAAGCAAACAGCTGTTGTAATATGTCAAGCCCATACCTGAGGCTGCCAATTCATCTTATTTCAAAACAGAGTTACAAAACAATGAGTTTTCCTTAAAATATCTGAAGTCATTCCCTCCAGTACCAGCTCCTACATTTATTTAGTTTCACGAATGTAATACTGCTTTCTGCAGACTTAGCTGGGCTAGAATTTTCCTATAGCCATCATTTCTGTACTAAATCTGACAGTATCTTTGGTCAAAATCACCACGCAAATTCTGTACCTCTCCCCTCCAAACACAGGGCGTCTTTGAATCCTTCCACAGGCATTAGCACTCATCCTTCCTCTTCCTTTACTATTGCTTCCGCACAAATAAGGAAAGTTCTAGTAATATAGTTAGCAAAACCCTCAGCTTCTCACTGACAGTTTACAGTGCAGCACAATTAAGTACTGCTGATTCACTGTGACAAGAGTCATTTACTCTTGCTGCTGACAGTACAGATGTTTTCCAGCATCCGTATCTGTGATTGGTTTGTGACACCATGCACGGGTGTCCCTCCAGTTGGTCTGGTTCTCTGGTTGACAAGCTTCACTTTAACAACTAGCAGGCTGTAGTCTGAATAAAACAGTGAAATACCACGAGCTAGCAGCTTTTTATCTTAAAAATAACTTTCATTCTAAACGTCAAAAATGTTCAAATAGCATTAGGCAATAAAGTCTTAATGGCCTGTTAGCAAAATAAGAAAGTAAATGGTTTTTTAGGTAAGGAGGAAAGGCACAATATTTAAAGGCAACTATGTCTTATTCACAGATGCAGCCAGTCATCCATTAATCAAGCCAATCCTTCATTTTACAGCACTTATCAATATGCCCAGGTATACTGCCATCTGTAAGGGAAGGGTTTAGATATTAAGAAATCTTTGTAGGCATTAAGATTGCCTTACTCTAACAAAAAGGGAAACTTGAATAGTACAAGAATAATATTATAGAAACTAATTTGAAAGCACTCATACTTCCTATTTTCAAACTCACAAACAAGAGTTAATAATACTTCCCCCCCTTCCGCCCCCCAACAAAATATGTAAATTCACAGCCACAAGATTTGAGGCCAAAAAAACACAGGAAGATTCTGCAAGGCCTGGAAATTTACAGCATTGTAATAGTTAATGCTAGCTCTAGTGAAGCTATTTAAGATATTAAAATTCCCATCTGTCAGACCTCTTTGCTAGATGTTACTGCCCTCAAAGCAAAAGAGGACACATGCCTGCATCCCAGCCACTGAGTTCATAGCGCTTTTTAACTCAAGCCATAACTGAAAATGAGTTCATAGTAACACACCTATCTAAACCACCGCAGCCAACATGCACATACGTGTTTGCTCTTGCCATCTAGACATAGACAAGCAGAGAGAAAGGCTAAACAGCTGCATGCAGGCATCAGGAAAGGAGATGATGATCTGTAAACTATTGCAGCAGTTTGCTACCATACTCATAAATAATGTTCTATGCATGCGTTTGACTTAAAGGCAATTTCAAGTTTGGGAAAACAGACACGCTACAAAAACAATATCCAGGAGGCAGACAATAATGCTATTAGTATTACAGAGTAGCTATTCACCATGATTTCCAGCATCACAACTACGAAAACTTCAGTCCCCATGCTCTAATGGGTCAGCTGCATCCCATGTAAAGCACCAGAAACATCAGCAGAAGTCCTGGGTGTACATGGGCACCCACTGGGATATTTAATTTACCTGAGTAATGTTTCTGTCAACACCAGCTCTATGAGGGATAGAGAGAAGATCCAATCAGCAGGGATGGCTTAAATCTCCCATAAGGAAAACAGGCTTGCATCTCATCTACACAGCAAAATTTAGCAAGTAAAATAAATGCTCCCAAGCTTTCATCTTTCCAAAGGAGCATTTATCCTGACAACAAGTGGACAGAGATTACACATTTTAAGTTCAACAAGACTTTCCAACATGCAGGATGCTGCTGAAATGCTAATAAAACTGAGACACTGTATATGCATGAGCTACTAGAGAAGCCTGCTCCATTTACAGTTGCTTTTGCATCCAATCATTTAAGTTGCTTCTACAAAGTGAAAGCATTTACGTATTTCCTGTGGTCTGTAACACCATAGTGTAGAAAAATAAACCCCTCTGGGATTGAATTAGAGGATACAGTGGTTCACAAGAGAAAGGATTCCTAAGTTAACATTTCTCTCCTCTTTTCTTTGTATGATTTCTTTCCAAAACCATATCCCAACACCTCAGCTGTTCTCTGTGTAGCACTTACTGTTGCTGGACTTCAGGTCACGGTGAATTATGGGAACAATCGCTTCCTCGTGCAGGTAGTTCATTCCCCTTGCGATCTGTACTGCCCAGTTCACTAATATGTCAGGAGGTATCCTTTTACCAGACAAAACTCTATTTAGCGATCCTCCACGGGCAAACTCCATGATCAAGCAAAGATTAGGTTCCTTCAAACACACACCCCTGAGGGCAATGATGTTGGGATGCTTTAACATTGCAAAGAGCTTGGCCTCTTGACGGACATTCTCAATGGTCTGGCTGATGTCCTCATCAGGGTCATAGCGAGCTGCCTTGACAGCAACCTCATCTCCTATCCACACAGCTCGATATACTTTTCCGAAGCCCCCTATGCCAATGATTTCCTCCAGAACAAGCTCTGAAAAGTCGATCTCCAGAACTAGGGAAAGAGGGGGAAAAAAAAAAAAAGATGTAAACATTTAGCAACTACACAGCCATTTACATTAGCCAAAGGTCCGTGGTGGCCAACCTCACCCTTACCCTTGGAGAAAGGACCAATTTTCATTCCTAAGCAATACAAATTAAAGCGGTAGCCCCTTCTGACAACCCTTCATTCCCAAATAGTGTGGTAAAACAGATCTTGCAGTATCATAAGACCTGTATGAAGTACTCACTGTGAACAGCGATGCATTTGACCTAACAGTGGTGAATGACACACTTAATAAAACAGCCGTCTCTTAACAAACTTAAACCCTTATAACACTGACACACCCTTAAGGACAAACCCTCATTTCCTGTCTTCAATGACAGTACAAGATTCCAAAAAAGAAAATGCACCCAGAGGCTACTCTTCACTGACTTTGCTATACAGTGCTTAATGTGACATAGCTAAAATTCAACAGAAAATACGTCTACTCCTGCATTTGTCCCTTATTTGAATGACTTTTATTCAACCGCTACTAACAATCTTTTAGTCCTTCCCAAATCACACTTATTCTTCCACATCTCTACAAGCTTTGCAGATTCGTTCCCCACAAGAGATCTATTAACCAATTCTGACACTACTGATAATAGTGTGACAAACAGATGGATCAGACCACATACTGAATATACAGAGCTAGCAATAAGAAAAACATTTACTTTTTTTTTACTAAGACATAACGCACTTTTATTGCAGAAACTATATGAATTAACAGAATCATCATTTTCCATTCCCGTGCACTCACAACTATACTCTACAGGCTGCCCCAGGAACTGGTGGGTACTTGGCATTATATAGTAAAAATCTACAGATGCCTTAATTCAGCATATAAATTGCATCTGGAGCAAAAGCGGCCAGACAATGTATCCTGTACAACTATACACTAAACATAGCTTATGCTCACAGATGGCCAAAAGAACCCATCCAATACTGACTCATGTAGAATGGAAAACCAACATACTGACCAATGAAAACATGCTAAAGTGGCTAAATTTACAGTAGTGGTAGGTCACTGGTGGGATACCACTGATGCTATCCTGTCTGATGTTTTGGTGGTTACCAATTGCAGTCAAAGAAATTTTTAAAAGTTTTAAATGAAAAATATCACAATGCAAGAATTTAAGGAGAAATTCACCAAGACTTTAATACTTTCCTGCATTTGAAATCCCAAATTTGACATGGTTCCCCTGCTTTGTCTAGTAGAAAGGAAATTAAGTCTGTAATGGACTTGCTTGAGGTAGGTATTAATCCAGAGTACCATATCATATTACTGGGTTTTGTAGTTATTGATTGTATACATAAAGCTCTCCACTGTTTTTAAAAGAAATTACATAGTCATACAAGGCAAGGGAGCAGGTTAGATACCACTTAAGTAAAGTATTTTACTTATTCCAATCAAGTATCTTTTATAAGTATAAGCCTATAGTACAAGAAGTTGTCACAAAACCGTATGGACTTATTATGAGCTCCGCTGTCCACAGCTGCAGAATTTTTTTTTTTTTTTTTGGCTGAGCTCTGTCTTCCCTGAATGTGATTTTTAAAAGTCTGGCTTACTTTTGTGAGTCAGTCAAACCTATGTGCTAGGAGTTGACTACATATAGGGATCACATCAACCACTGTCCCATGCAGTACAGCCAATACCTTTAAAACCTTCGTTAGTGTAATAAGGACACCTATGCTCTTTTTCCTAGTGTTACGTAGACAAAAGATTAATGGGAAGCAAGATAGAAAACTGACCAGGAAAGTCTTCCAAAAGGAGGAAAGGCCCTTTCCAGTCCAGAACACAAAAAGAATTTGTCTGTTATTGTGAGTACATCTTTCGGGTAACACAGGACCTACACAACAGAGAAGGTTTCACTCCTACAGTAGCAGCCTCAGTGTTCAAATGCTCATGAACTACAGATTAGAAGAAAAAAAAAAAATGATGGAGTAGAATCTGACCAGGAACGCTGAAATTTTAGAGCAAGGCTGTAACGACAATAACTTCAGATATGAGACTACCCTGACACTGAGAATACACAAGAGGAGCTTCTCTGGTATTTCTCAATGATAAAAGAGAGAAAGAAATCAGATGCTGCGTCCTACCACTTTCAGTCAGTAGAATTTCAGCACTGGTAGAACGCTCACTTAACCTGCTCCTCGGGACAAGGTCAATTAAAACGAACCAACACAAAAGCCACAAAGCAAGATCGACAGACCGTCCCGGAAACTCACGACACGCACCATTTCTGGTGGCATTCACGGGCAGGCGTCTTCCTTCCTCGGGCATTTCAAGGATGCAGAAGGCATTAGAACGAGCACGCCCCGCCGGTCCGGCCCGCCGCGGCGCGGTGCTGAAGGGACAGCTCCGCCGGCGGCGGCAGCGGGACGGCAGCGGGACGGACCCGGGCAGCCACCGGGCAGCCACCGGGCAGCCACCGGGCAGCCACCGGGCAGCCACCGGGCAGCCACCGGGCAGCCACCGGGCAGCCACCGGGCAGCCACCGGGCAGCCACCGGGCAGCCACCGGGCAGCCCGCCCCAGCTTCGCCCAGGAGTTGCTGGTGCAGGAGAGACATGCGACAGGAAGGTGGCAGGCAGATGAAGGAGATGGGCAAAGGAAAACCAAGGGCGCAGAAAGCAAAACTCTTTCTGTGTGCTCTCACACATTTTACTTCAGAAAAAACAACAAAACATGCCTCTGCCGGATGCACAAATTAAGAGTTTGGGACGTAAAACTGTGAGATTTATGCTTCCAGGTGAACGTTAAGATGTCACACTGCAAGTTCTTTCGCAAAGAAAGTTTTCTTTTATTTGCAGGTGTCACCTTAGCTTTACTTTAAAAGTGTATGTTTCTTTAAGGCAGACTGGCCAGCTGACCCTCGTGGGTAGCTTAATCAGAAAAAAAAAACCAAAACAACTCATCTTTAGAAAAGGGTTTTGGTTTTGTTTGTGTTTTTTTTTTGTGTGGTTTTTTTTTTTTTAAGGTGTTTGTGTTGAATTAGTTTATTCATTTTCACAGACTTAGTTATACAGCTACATAAGTGCACAAAATATTTGCTTTTCTTCACCTTTACAAACATACTAACTCCCTTTTCTAGACTCCAGTTTAATTTAGCAGACATGCTGTACTGGACTGCAAGGGCAACGGAAAGGTTTAACATGCATTTTTCGCCTTAGAATTTAAAAACTTAAGTGCTGTCATTCCTCTGGGGACCAGAGGAATTATAGAGCCTGTATACCATGGACCAGTGGCCATGTTGACAACTGCAAAGTAGTTGCTGTTTAATCAGCATTTATTATACCATACAATTAAGCTATTTAATCCAGCCCATAGTGTGTAAGAGCCCATAGCGCAGATGAGGGTCCTTCAAGCTGACCCACTGCTGACAGCCTCAATAGGCTACTTTTATCATTCATGGTACCCCCACTGAGTTAAGATTCAAGCACACTTTGTGGATGGCAGAAAGAGAGCATGCAATTACTAGCTATACTACTACAGCACTCAGTGGAAGCAGAATCTCTAGGACTTACACTCCAAAACCTTCATCAGACATGAAGACAAAGTTTAGGAAAAAAACTAAAAATAGCTCCTGTGCCAAAGTGCACATCTGGAATGACACCTTGCATTACTCCTGCAAAAGTGTAATACTTCACAGTCCAATAAGTTAACAGTAGACTATTATTGCAAACAGCTATTAAACTAACATCACCAGCTCTAAAAGTGGGTATCATTCTAACATTAAACTTTAAAATCCAATTCAACAGCAACCAACTTTACCCCCTGTCCAAACTGCATTATTCCTTTACAAAGAGAAATATACTCCTTTAGCATATTAAAAACGTATCAGAGGGCAATAAATTCTACTGTCATGAACACACTGTTAATGACTTGAAAGAACAGAAGTAGTATAGTCCCATTGTGGCACTACAAGGGTAAGACAAGGATAGAGGGGGAAGGTGCAACTCCACAACTGTTCCTGAACTATCAAACCATAGAAAGTGCAATGAGAGAGGAGAATCCATAGTTACAAAGGCTGCACTTGAACAGTCAAAAAAGGTGGGGAGCTGAGGCTTCAAGAAGTTCTGTAGAAATGGTTCTCTTAACTATCTCAAAGGCAAAACCTAGTAAGCATTCACAGTATTTTCTGCATTGGGCAGGGAGTTATCTATACTGTTCCAGCAGGAAAGAAAGCACCACCACTGCCCAACCTAGTCCCTTCACAATCCCAAGGGCAATACTATGAATTACAGAGGTTTTACCTAAATGCTTTCAGGCAGAACATGGAATAAGAAAAAAAGCTATTAGTTGTATTCCTTGGAGGTACGTCCTAGATAGGACAAAGCATCTTTTCGCTCCTTTTACTTTCCAGAAAGGTCTACTAGTCTGAAGATTTTTCTCTGCCCCTCCAAAAAAAGCTTTATTCATGCCTGAATTGTCAATAGTGATAGATAACAGGATCTAGAAACAGTCATTCCACAGTTTCTCTTTCCACAATTGTACATAGTGACTAAAAAAAAAGACGTAGAGGTGAAATGGCTCTATTCTCTGGCTCCAACAAAGGCTTCAAAACTGCACTGACATTCACAGAAACAGACCAATCCCTTCGTGCCTTCAGCATCACAACTTAGTCAAAAAACCCTCAGGTAGGCCCAGATATCCAAACTTGTATAAAACTCCTTCACAGGTATTTTAGAACAGAATTTTTAAGAAGGCAAAGCCTATGGAAGAACATGGTAACACAAGTAAACTTAGGAATTTTCAAGTCAGAAATAATAAGCTTTTGGTTAGGAGAAAGGAAGATAGTGAACAAGTATTAGCAGTGAATAAACACCGCAGAAAGCAACTGCTGCCTATCCAGCAACCTCTCCTTAGGGATATTCTTAAAGGGAGAGTCATCGAAGCCTCCGTGACCCCACCACTGACAAGCCACCAAGCTTCGGCCGTTTGGTGAAAATTTATCAGCTCCTGGAAACACTGCACTTAACAACGGGAAACTGCTCCCGGCGCCAGTGAAACGCGAACACGCTGAGCCGGGTTCGGCCTGCCTGGCGAGGAGCGACAGCCTGCAAGACAGAAGGGCACCGGAGCAGCAGGAATGCGGCTGCGGGTGGGAGAGAGAACGGGCCGGCCAACGGGGCCGGGGCGGCCCTGGCCCAGCCGAGCAGGGCCGCCGGCCTGGGACAGCCCCAGGGCGTGAGAGGCCGGGCCGCCGCAGCCAAGGGCCACCGCGGGCCCACTCGCCCCTGACCGCCGCCGGCCGGGCCCCGCCGCCTCCCACCGCCGCTCCCCAGCCGCGGCGGTCCCGGCTCCCCTCAGGGACAACGGATAGAGCTGGGCCGGACTGCACCGGACCAGGCCTCATCTCAGGGACCTGGGTAGGGCCGGGCTAGGGCTCCCCCCACCCCACCCGCCGGTCCGGTCACCCCCCCGCCCATGGCCGTCCCAGCACCCCCAGGCCCACGCGAGGGCCGGACCGAGCTTCTCCCCCCGGCTCCCTCCCGCTGGGTGATGGCGATGGGCCGCGCCGAGCCCCCTGCCCCGTGGCCTTACGCTGTATGGCGGGGGGCGGCGGGTAGCGGGCCCGCAGCTCCGGGCCCCCCCCCTGCACGCCGCTGCTCACGTAGTTGCTGGGGAAGATGCCGACGCGCTGGTCGATCTTGCCCGTCCACCAGCCCTCGTCGCCGGACACGTGCGAGTCCCGGGACAGCACCTGCACCACGTCGCCCGGCCGCAGGCTCAGCTCGTCCTCGCCGCACGCCTCGTACTCGAAGACGGCGGTCCAGAGCGGCCCGCCGCCCGGCGGCTCCCCGCCGCCTGCGCCCTCCTGGCTGAGCTCTGTGAGGGGCTCCATGGCGAGGCTGCTCCATAGGGGGAGGCGCCCGCGGCAGCCGGGCGCTGCGGGGGGCGGCGGGGCCGGTACCGCCGCCTATTGTTCATGCGGCCCGGCGCCTGCCGGCAGCAGGTGCCGCCGCCGCCCGGAGTGGGGGGGGGGCCGGAGCCGAGCCGCCTCAGCCCAGCGCGGGAAAAGGCGCGGGCAGGCAGCGGGTGCCGCCGAGCTGCTGCCGCCGCATCTCCCCCCACCTCCTCGGCGCCCGCCTCCGCCTGCCGCTGCCGCGCATCCCGGAGGCCACCTGACTCTCTGGCAGCTTCGGCGGCGGGAGGGGAAGGGGAGGCTCCGCCCCTTCGTCGCCATTGGCCGCCGCTACCGCCCGTCAGCGCCGCCCTCACCTGATTGAGGGCCCTCACCCCTTGGCCACGCCCCCGCCCCGGCCCCGGAGTCGCGCACACACCGGTGTGCCCCCCAATTGGCCCCCGCCTCGTCAGCCTTGGCTTCCCATTGGGCCTCGCGGCGCTTGTCACCAAGCTCCGCCTCTCCCCCGCTTGTCATTGGCTGGGGGAAGGGGCATGACACGGGAGAGGGTGGGGCGGCGGGGTGGCGCTGGCCCGTTGCGCTGAGGTGGCGCACCTGAGGGCGGGCCGGGCCTGGCCTGCCGCCGCCACCCCCCCCGCCCCTACTCCCTCCACAGCGCCGAGTATCTCCGCTGTCCCGGCGGAAACACTTCTTAACACCGCCGTCCCTTGGCATCGAGGGCTGCTCCGCCGCCCTGCGCCCCGCCGAGGTCCCGTTCGCGCCTCCCGAGGTGTGCCGAGCCAGGCCGGGCCTCTTGCGGGGGCCAGCGGCTGGGGTTTAGGGCGATGGCGGTGTGAAGCCGGAGCTGCCTGTCCTGGCGTGCCTTCCGCCCTTCCTGGGCCACCGGAGCGGGCCCCCGCCCCGCCGTCCCTCCCGCTCCCTGGGGCACAGGCACAGCGCCGGTGCAGTAGCCTGGAACAGGGGCTCAGGCCGGAAACCAGATGAAAGCAAGGGGCCAGGAAAGTCTTTGTTTTCAGTTACTCCTTCCATGTTCAGTCTACGCTGTGAGGTGATTTTCGTATAAGGTTACTATGGATGCATCCCTGCTGAATGCCTTTATTAAAAGTTAAGACAACAGAATTTACTTCTCACTCTTGCAATCAGCGTATAGCTTCTTGGTCCTGAAAGTACAAATTCCTTCTCCCCGCTACCAACGTTTTTTACAGCTTGTGAAGATACCAGATCTCGTGAACAGAATCTGTTCATACTTAGTGATATAAAAGGGAAATTTTCTTTCCATTTCACTTCAGTTGTTACCTTTAAAATCCTCATTCGATTTTCAGTGGTAAAACTGGAAACATCATAACAAAGCCCACTGGTGCTAAAGGAGAATCACAGGTGCCCTGACCACACATGCTGTCTTCCCGCTTACATAAAATCTTGTGCTTGGTTTTTCTTTAGTGTTTTGTAAATGGGGTTACACATTGATGATTTTTTTAAAAAATTCTCCATTCCCTAGTGAGGCATTTGTTTTGTTTTATGTACAGAGTAACTGCTAATAGTTCTTAAATTTTGTACAGTGGGGTGTTGTCTATTGATCTGTCTATCCTTGTGTTAGCACTATGCTGCTGCACTTAGGGAACACCAGGATTTAGACTTTAAAAAGAATGATTAAGACCTTAAGAATAGTGTGCTCTGCGTTGAAGATGTCATTCAAAATCCTTATCGTTGTTTGTGAAATATTTGAATTTGCTTGTCTGTTTTCTGGGAACACACCTCCGCCCAACTGAAACACAGTAACAAGTATTGCAGCGAACCCTACAGGGAAATTAATTTTTTCTAGTTCCTTTCTCTTTTTTTCGCCCACAAACTCCACAGCCTTTACTTCTTACGGAAACCAAAAATACCTTGTCTAGAGCTGGTATATGAATATCCTTGTTTTACAAAAAAAGAGGAAAATATGTCTAGTTGAGGTCAGAACTAATATTTCAATGTGACACACGCAGGATTTAGGCATGCTGCAGCACTACTTTTCAATTGAACTTGTCTAAGAAATGAGCTTTAGATTTCCTCCTGTACCTCCATGTCCTCTTCCCAGTGAGGGCAGAGCTGAGGATGCATCCTCTCCATCCTCTCTTTTGTTACTTAAGGGTGTGTTTTCACAATTAGCGTAGGCTTATCCAATGTTACTCTGTTGCTGAAAGGGACTTTCCTGCTCCTTGTCACATGCTTGACCCGCTTTCCTGATTGCAGCAGTAGTGACTGCATGGCTGGAGAGTCATTTCAGCTCATTTATCTAACTGAAAGCTAAGCCGCCAAGTAAAAGCAGCTAGTTCAATCAGCTTTTTAGGTTGATCTGACTTGTGTTAGGACTGTACGCACAGTCGTTAAAGCCAGCACAAGGTAAGGAAGCAAGAGAGGTGAAAGGGACAGCAGACCCAGGTCTTTCAGCAAACGCCCATAGTTAGGTTACCTTGTCTTGATCACGAAGCTGAGGGGTAGCAAATAGCTGTATTCATGATTTTTGTAGTTCAAATAATAGATGACTGAGATGGAATCTGAAGGGCTGATGTTAACGTCCCTAGTCAAAACAGCCTCAGTTGCATGCAATACTTTTCTGTCCAATTTTATTTAGGAAAAAAATGCTTTCATTCACAGAGTGGGGAATTACTAGGCTTTATGTGAATATTGTGCTTTAAAAGTTGTAAATATAAAAACATTTGACTGAGACATAAGAAAATAGAGGCCTCCTGTCTTTCAGCTGTTTGGCACTTATTTTGACCACTGCTGTAAAGCACTGAGTTTTAAAGTACAAAGTTGTATTACCAATAGTGAAAACTCTGATAGGAGAAAAATGACTTCTGTAGAGGCTCAGGTTGCCTGCTGTGGTGACCTGCCAAAACAGAACCCTGCCATCTTGTGGAAGGCCTTGATATTGAAGTACACAGTCAGCTTTGCTTCTCAAAGATATCTTGCTTTTTTCTGTTCTTCCTTTTTTTTTTTTTTTTCACCGATGATGTGTGAAATCACCTGATCCAGGGCGTTACTGGCTCAGGAAGCCCAGAGCAGCCAGTGCCTGGAGCTGGGAGAGCGTCCAGGGAAATGCTTTGAAAAGCCATGGTAGGATTTTCCCATTCTCACAGACTTCTCTTGGCATCTTTTACCAGCCATGTCAGAGACTGGTTTCTGAATGAAAAGATTTGGCCAGATTGGGAAGGCTGTTCTTAGGATCAAGGTAAATAGAAGCTTCGGTACATGTTAAGTTCATATTTCAGTAACTGGCAAAAGACAGAAGAAAAGCACGTTAAAGACTCTCTGTGTGCAGTCTGTGAAAGGTGACATTTTAGCCTTTGCAAGATACAGAAAGACTTTTGAAATGGTGCATGTCTTTCTGGTGAACATATAGCCTAAATGCTGCACTGGAGGTTTTTTCCTTATGCATTTTCTAATACGTATGTATATGTTCCCATTATTATTCAGCAGATTTGAATAATGGGAATTAGATTCTAGATATAACATATCTGGTTCTTGAAGTCTGTATCTGAATACACACTCAATGCTTCCCGAAGTTTGGATACAGATTTTGTTATAACATGTCTTAAAAGGAGAGTCTAATCTGCAAAATGCAGATGATATTCTGAATTTAGTTCAAACTTCCTCCAAACTGGGAACTTTGGACCAAGGATTTTTAATCCAGGCTCATTTTTGTATCTACATTTAAAAAAAAACCTAACAAATTATTAGAGGATAAACAAAAAGGCCAGTCTATCCCCAGCCCTTGTTTTAAGAAGCTATGGAAAGTACTCTGTTTATTCAATTCTACTATTCATATAAATTCAGGCTGATAATCTCAGCTTTTGCCCTGTCTTTTCTAGGTGTTTGTACAGACTACTAAACTAGTACTCTCTCTTTCAATGGCTGCCTTTCCTATCTTTCCACTGGACTTAGCAGTTCTATAACAACATGTTACCACTGTGGCAGTCCATAGTTATAAATCTACACTGGATATCAAAATGTTGGCACCTGGAGTACTGTGTCCCGTTCTGGGCTCCCTGGTTCAAGAAGGACAGGGAACTGCTGGAGAGGGTACAGCAAAGGGCTACCAAGATGATTAGGGGACTGGAACACCTCTCTTATGAAGAAAGGCTGAGGGATTTGGGTCTCTTCAGTCTGGAAAAAAGACGACTGAGGGGGGATCTTATCAATGCTTATAAATATCTAAAGGGTGGGTGTCAGGAGGATGGGGCCAGGCTCTTTTCAGTGGTGTCCAGTGACAGGACAAGAGATAATGGACACAAACTTGAGCATAAGAAGTTCCACCTAAACACGAGGAGGAACTTCTTTACTTTGAGGGTGGCAGAGCTCTGGAACAGACTGCCCAGAGAGGTCGTGGAGTCTCCGTCTCTGGAGACGTTCAAAACCCGCCTGGACGCATTCCTGTGCAACCTGCTCTAGGTCAACCTGCTCTGGCAGGGGGGTTGGACTAGATGATCTCCAGAGGTCCCTTCCAACCCCTACCATTCTGTGATTCTGTGGTGCTCCTAGTGTCTGGGCTCTGTGGGGGGAAAAAACAGAATACTGGGGAAAAAAGGAAAAAAAAAAAAAAGGAAGAGGAACATACAGAAAGAAGAAAAAGTACCAGCACAGTGCAACTACACTGCAGTACTAGAAAACCACT
Source organism: Larus michahellis (assembly GCF_964199755.1). Lineage (NCBI taxonomy): Eukaryota > Metazoa > Chordata > Aves > Charadriiformes > Laridae > Larus > Larus michahellis. The sequence goes on along the minus strand of NC_133899.1, from coordinate 52,640,777 downwards.
GTACTTCCAACTATAGCTACGATGAAAGCACATCTCTACCAGCACAGTAAGAAAGTATAAAAGATTAAGGAGATGCTCCTTGGCAGATCTGCTTAGTGCAGCTCACTCCTTTTACATCCCATGGTAATTTATATTGCATCTCAAATTAACCCGGCACTAATGCTCTCATTTGGCTTTTATACATTTCAGAGGAGATCTCTCAGCTGTGTTCCGTGGTTATACCCACAGATATAACCATATATACCACTCTGGAGATGTATCTCGTGCCAGTAGACAGATTTGTTTCATCAATTGCTGATAATCTCTCCTCAAACAATGTAAACTTTACTGACAAATGCGTTCTTCTGTCTTTACAAATTGCCTCTCTGCATGGCTGTAAAGCTGGATTGTGGTTTTTTTTTTCCCCACTTCAGAACAGACTGCATTGCCAACATCACTTTAGTGTAGGTTTGTTCCTCATGCAGGGGAGAGAGGTAAGCCACCGGCAACAGAAGCTTTATGAACTGTGCTGTACTAGCTAGGAGGCAGGCTGCGAATCTGGGTCTTTAGCATCTGAGTCAGTAAAAGAGAGAGCTCTACTCCGCTTCATAAAATATATATGCTAATCTCCCAGATGGCTAGATCTTTTTTTCTCCGTAGAACAGATGACCTGGAAAATAAAAGAAGACTAAAAACACTGGAGAGTGGAAATCCTGGGCCAAAATCTGAGAGCCTCCAGTAGATTACAGACAGATTTGGCTTTTAAATTTAGTTTTAATTTGTTCTGATAATAAAATATAACAGTGATTACATAACTATTATTACAGATCATAGTATAATTTCACATGTAACATGAAGCATTCATACATTTATCAGCAACTGTATAAGAAAATTAAAAAAGGAAGACCTTCAAATGAGATTCCCACCTACACTGAAAGATATACAGCTAACAGAAATAATGTTTATCTTTGTCTTAGTAATGACTTCCATTTGCATACTGTGTATTATCTCAATCCAAGCCACATTTATAGCTCTTGTTTAATTTGTCATTGGTTGAGTTGCTGCTCCCGTAGAGGAACACCAGAACCTCACTGCCATACCGGCAACATTGTGCCATAGTTTTGTAAGTCTGTGGAACAAAAATTTAACTTATTTGAATAGAGGAACTGAGATTAGTTCAATGCAAATGCTCCCACCAGAGTTTAGCAAAGACCTCTTGGGTTTCTGAAATCTTTATAGGTGCTGGTAGTTTCAGTCTTCCTTTTTATGTTTCATGTGAAAAAAATGAAGCAGCAGCACCGTATCCTTCAGTGCAAGAGCCATCATATGGCGCAGCACTTGCTCAGTGTTCTGCATCGCCTGCAGCACCTCGGCTTCCCTTTGAGGCCTCTGCCCGAGGAATGACCAAGTTGCCCTTGTTGGTGAGGGCGATGAGGTTTTGTTTGGAAATAACAAAAGCAAGATGGAAAACAAGATACTAGGTAGTTCATGGTTTTGTTTAGGTGTTAAGTTTGTCAAACAAAGCTTTTGGGCCAGTTTTCATGTCACTGAAGCCACACTTGAATACCTTCAGAAATACAACCCAAAAATGAAGAATCCTGCATCTGAACTCCAGCCACAGGAGGCAGACACAAACTTTATTCCTACAACATACAGAGACATACAACATCCATTGGATACCAGCATTCACATCCAAATCATAGCTTTATACCCAAATCACAACTCTGCTGAATCTGTCAATACAAAGTTAAGGACATAGAATAGATAGATTTTTCATTTGGAATAAAATAATCCTTTTGTTGATTGAGGCTGATGTCTTTTTTCTCTAATTTGTATTTAGTAAGTTAACTTACTATTCAGAATAATAAACCTCAATCTAAAATAAGACCAACTAGGTCAGTGCAGTAATAATTGTTTTTTTCCATGTTGTCTTCAGGGAATAGGCAACATTTGCCTGCTGTCTCCTTTTATTTGCGATCACAGTTTAAATCCTTACCAGAATTAGTTAGAGGAGCCTCTTTCAAAAAATGCATGACTCTCTACTGGAAAATATTCTGTCTTGATTTTCCCATATAGCATCTACTCTATGCCTGGTGACTAAGCTCAAATATGATACTGTATTCATTCGATATTTCATAAGGCAACTGGAAGGTGGATTTCCTTGTACTTACGTGGAAACGGACCTAACTCTGTTTTGATCTTTTAGTTAAGTGTGGGCAGAGAGACACATCATGTTGTTACTGTGATGCCATCTCCCAGTACTGGCAGCACCAGATCCACCGACAGCCAGAGACACCGAGCCATTGAGGAGGGATTTCATATTACGCTGTTGCAACCATCTCAAGGAGTCTGCCTTTACACTCCAGAATTAATTTGCATTATCTATTTACTTTTTTTTCTTTCCCTAATTGGCGGTCTTAATTGGTGAGCTCTGGTCCTGTGCACCGTCAAGGCACCGTACAGTTCACTGTGCAGCTGAAGCTTTTGTAGAAAGAGGGAAGTGTGATTCATGGAGTGAGCCTACACAGAACAGCCCCAGACTGCAGACTGTGGAGTGTCTTTGACTCTAATTGGTACCTGAGATGTTTTCAAAAGATAATATTAAACATAATTAACTTCTGAAGGATACATGCCTCCTTCTTTCTCATGGTATGGTATTTTCCCTCCAAAGTACGCTGCTGAAAGGGCCTGTAAGAGCAATATATGTTAGTGTGTGAGTAACAGTCTTTTCTGCACATATATATTGCTTTAGAGTAAGTCTTCCTGCTCCACTGTTGGTAGAATCTGAAATTTTTTATCACTGGGAAGTGGAGAGCCTCAGCTTTGATCCCAAAAGGTCTCAGGTAAGAGTCTACCTACAACGTTTATGGACAGACAAGTAATAATCAGATCTTTCTTTAAGTCAGTTTTGACCCTTGTATTCAAAACAAGAAAGACGCTTGGCTTTGCAGGAAGAGGGGATTTGAAAAAAAGTCACAATAAAAGGTTTTGCAATTTTCAGATATTTTTTACATCTATTTTTCTCTACCTTGCCTCAAGCTAATGAGGAATGGGGTAACGATGAACCAGCACTCAACAGAGTGAGCTACATAATTCACTGACAGCTCATTAAACGTTCACCTCTAATTCACACCAGCAGAGCCATTCCACTACTCCACAACAATACCTACTCTCCTTAGACTCCATGGTGCTCTTACAGGAGTCTAAAGGGCCGAAGCCTGTAACACAAGCGAGCACCTCTCTGGGACTGCAGGGAGGTGGGACCTAGTGGGACTGAAGCACTGAACAGAACCCACCATTTGCTAACAAGCTCCAGGAAAAGCTAGCACGCTATTTGCCTACATTATTTTGAATGCATATGTAAAACGTGTTACAGTGAGACTATTTTGATGGCTACAAAAAAGTTCATTTCCCCATTTTCACACAGTTATCCTTTCTAGTATAGCATAGCTGCTTCACTACCAGGAAAGAAATATGCTTCCTTCTATCCAATTTTAGTGTACAAATTGTTTTGCCTACTTAACCCTAGTAGAAGGTATCCATCCTTGAATTGCCAATACTGTGCCAGAATTTCTTTATGTGGATATTAGGAAGAATTTTTTCACTGTGAGGGTGGTGAGACACTGGCACAGGTTGCCCAGGGAAGCTGTGGATGCCCCATCCCTGAAGGTGTTCAAGACCAGGCTGGATGGGGCTTTGAGCAGCCTGGTCTAGTGGGAGGTGTCTCTGCCCATGGCAGGGGGCTTGGAACTAGATGACCTTCAAGGTCTCTTCCAGCTCTAACCATTCTATGATTCTATAATTTAATTAAAAAAAAAGGAAAGGTTAACAAATCCAGAGCTGTCTGGGGAGGAGGACCTCTAACGAGGCAGGTCTCATTATGGCTATGCCAGGGGAATGTCACCCATGCTGAGGAGCTGCGGTGTCAGCCCTGGGCAGTCTCTCTTCTCCTCAGGCCCGCTCCGGAGATACAACCCACAACATGACATTTACAGTAACCTTCCAGCGCTTAATTTTGCTCCTTCTTCCCGGGGAAGGAGAAGGGAGATGACCTCACGCCAGCAGGAGCCGGAACTAATTGGCACTGATATTCTCATCGCTCTCAATTAACACAGCAGAAGGACGAACCCTTTGACCCGAGGAGGGTACGAATCCCGCCTCCCTGGGGCGGGCGTCGCGGATGCCCCCCGCGATGGGGAGGATGGGGTCGGGGGGAAGCAGCGGGGTCGCGGTGGGGGAAGGGCCCGCCGCGCCGCCAGGGGGCGCCGCGCTGCTGACAGTCCTCCCACCCCCCCCGCCCACCACCCCCCCATCTCCCCCCTCCCGCCTCCGCCGCGCCAGCGCCGCCTTGTAAAAAGCGGCTTTATTTTTCCATTCTGCGGTCGACAATGAAGAAATTCTCGCCGGGGTTTATTTTTGGTCCCGCCTGGAGCCGCGCGCGGTTTCCTGCGGGCTCACAAAGCCCATTGTTTTTATTCAGCGAGGTGAAACCATTGTAGTCCGCGCGGGGCAGATCGGTTCCCCAGTTCCTCCAACCATTATTACCTTTTCCTGTTCTTCTTGAGAAAACGGGCCTTTGATACCCTGCCAGGGCGCGTTATTGAATCCCCTGCCCGTTTCAGGGTGAAATCATGACAAAGGCAGGCGCTTTTACTGAAAGGAAAAAAAAAAAAAAATTTTTTTTCAAAAAAAAAATCACAGCAAGAATGTGGAAGAAAACCTTACTCTGGAAAAAAAGCAAGTTGCGTAATAGTGAAGGAATGAGGTAGTGTGAGTCATCTCGCCCATGAGCACTTCATCTGCTCTGAGTTCTCACCCATCCAGGAGGGAGTTTGCCATTTACATCCCACAGCCAGTGAGCCCAGCCAGGGGTATAGCACCGAAAATAGAAATTTGTATAGTCATAGAATCATAGAATAGTTCATCTCCTAGCATATACGAGAAATGATCTCATGGTTGCCCTCAGCAGAGGCATAAACTCTCTTTACCTGCGTTTTATTACGGCCGACACCACTGAACCCAGCCTCATCTACGTCCTCGAGGTTTGGGAGACTTAGGTCCAAAGGCTCCTCTAAACACCCGGTTCCTCCTTGGATGGCCCCTTCTCATGGTCCATGCTTCATACTACTCTTACCATACTTTTCCTCCAGATTCCCCCTCAGAACAGCTCCTTTTATTCTCTGAACCCGGGGCTGATTTCAGTTCTTTCTTGTTTGCCCTCCAGTTTACTCTTTTTAATCTTCTATGGGAGTTAACGTGTGCCATTACAAATCCCGAGGGTGCTGTAAGAGTGAGAAAAAAGAAACGTGCTTTTCGGATGTAATCTTGTTCCTTTTTCTTAAAAACTGTCCAGAAGGGTGAGGCAGGTTAACTAATTTTCACTTAAAGTTTGAATTAGTCTTAATTCAAATGTAACTGTACATGCACATCTAGGACTCCAGGCTTCTTCCTCAGCTCTGCTACCGACCGATTCAGCGAACGTGACAGTTTCCAGGTTTTTACCCACGGAGACTGACTAACTCTCAGCACACTTTTACCCTTATTTTGGATAGAGAGTGTTAGAAAGACAGCTGGATTGCAAAGACAATGGCTGTTGCTATCTCATCAGTGGGAAGAAGACGAGCTGTTATTATAAAGGATAAGCTTTCAGTAATGAAATCTCTCTTTTTCCTGTAGACTACACAAGGCCACACACATTGCTTGTGCAGCCACCTCCTACTGAATTTGCTTGAAGGTCACTCCAGCTAACTGAATTTGATGGATTTTCTGGAGACACCACTCTCACTCCTACTAAACACTTTCAGCCTGGAGCTGATGTTCTCCCATCACGCCATTAAACTCAGTCTCTCATAATTTCTCTGTTGTATTTATGAGCAAATCTGACAATTTAAGCACTTTTCTTAAAGTTTATGAGATGATGAGGTTCATAGAACCAGGAGATGCAATTAGCTAGTGAGAATAGCATCCAACAGAAGTTCCTACCAGGCCCACCAATCACATAGAAATCTTTCTGAGAAAGTATGTGTTGTTTAGATCTGTTGTTAGGAGTAAGGCAGAAGGCAGGCTAGTGAAAAGTTGGATTATTATAAGCTCTGAACTGTTCACTTCTAAGATCCAGATCCTACAGACTTTCTGCCTTAAAAAAACCCTAAGTTGTGTGCGGTTTTCCTGATGTCAGTGGAAGTAATAGTTGTGAATAAAGATGCTTTTCAATACGTAGCTTGCAAAATTATGCCTAAAGCTTTGACTTATATATCTTTTTTAAAAATTTAAAATGTTTTGCTTGGTTTCCGTGATATGCCATTTAAAGACTTACAAGAAAGCATTTAGTTGCATTGCTACCAACATAACTGCGAAGCAGTAGTGTGTACCAGAAATTCAAAATTCAGTCCAAGAGTCAAAATACTTTGGCCACCTGTGCTTAATTCTGCTGTTACCACAGCGAGACTGTTTTTCATATGATTTGTGTAACACTCCGTATTGAATTAAATCTTGGAAGTACATTTTCTACTGCAAAATAGCTTTTTGTGGTTAAAATACTGTTTGCAACAAAACCTCCTCTTTTCATGTCACGTCACATGCTGAAACAATGGAAAAAAGATAAATCACTCCAATCTAATTTTAAATGCTGCAAATTTTGCAATAGGTTCAACCAATTTCTATAGTGCTTATAACACTATATAAGAGCTATAGGCATATAGCTTACAGATTTCTGATGCAATCTTCGCTGGCATTTCTGGGTTCTATAAGCAGCATGAAGCAGAGTATAAATCTCTCCAAAAGGGTTGCTTACTCCACCCTTCCTTTGTTTCAAAGTCATTTCTGATTTTTTGCCTTTAGGATTATTTTTAATGTTAGATCATTTCCATTGTTTATCTCCAGAAAAGTGCTTCCAGGCCATTTTGCTGTCATCCCTGTTCTGGGAAGGCCTAAGAAAAGGTGAAGGTTATATGTTTCTCTGGCAGATGTGGTCAGAAATATATGTCTGTCATCAGCATCAGACACCTATATCTAATTCCTTTGCTCTCTAACAGTTTCCTCCCTGTTCATTTTCATTGCCTAATCCGCTAAAGATTTCCCAAGGGGCTGAATATATTTTTCCATGCTGCGGACTGATAAAGAATGCACCAACAAAATAAATAGACTAATGCTGTTAATATGGACAGTGATCTGGAGCCAAACCTGGAGCCAAGAACCTAGGAGCTGCACATGGCATCCACACAAGTGGCCTTGGGAAACGCAGATGCCTCTGGATGCCTCAAGATCCCTAAGAATCTGACATGAGGGATTTACAGGCTGCTCCATGGTGGGCAAAATCCTTCATTCCTGAGCAAAAGATCAGGAAGAAACTCTGCAAAGGGTTGCTAACGGATCCACCCTCTCAGAGCGTCTCCTGTGGGTTTTTCCGCAGAAAGGATGGATCAACAAGCAGTGTTTAAAGAAAAACCTTTAGGCTGGCTGAGAGTTGGAATGAACCTGCCTGCAGTTCTCTGATCTGAGAACTCCACTGCTACCGTGCTGTTCAGTATCTGCTCTTCAAATGAAACAGGGAACAATCTCATGTGATAAATAAATATGGAGGAATGAATAGCCTTAGCTTCATCCCACTGCCTTGTCTCTGAACCAAGAAAAAGCTCACTTGTCTAGTACCGACTCTGCAGAAGCTGTGACAGTTCGTACAGATGCTCTTTGTGTTAAACATCACTCTGTTTAATGGTTCAGGACCTGGGAGATCTGGGTGCTGGCTTTGTCAATGGTTTACCTCATGAACCAGAGTAAATCACTCACTTTGTAATGCTGTTAACACCTGTACAAAGGAATTAAGGATAACTCCTTTGCAAGTTGCTTTCATCCACAGATGAAAAAACTATATCCAACACATGCATTGGTATCAGTGCCACTTAACAGATAATATGGAGTTGCAAAAAGTGAACCGAATCTATTTTTAAGTCCACTTATCATGGCTGCATATAGTTCCCTACTCAGGTGCCACCCTGCCCCTGCTGTTGATGAGAGTCATCAGGCCTTACCCATATGGATGAGGGCAAAGAATTCTGACAACACACCTCATGGACACAAGGATAAATATAAAAAGTGGAACATGGTCTGATGTAAAATCAGGCTGAAGACTATCAGCTAATGCAGCTGAAAGAATATTTGCATGAAAAATTATGCAGTTTCAGAACCTGTGGTGTATCTATATGTGTGCACGAACACATGGGTCTGTATGCATCCATATGCGTGCTCTGTGTTCACAGGAATTGTCTCACTGGGTTATAGCAAAGAGCTAGCTGAAAGCAGGGGCTGCAAGGAGAGGCTGAGTTGAATGTGCATATGTGTTACTGTACAGCTATGGGTTTCTTTTACAGTAAGAGCTTCCTCCTAAATCAGCTTAACATGCAATGCTGTTTAGGGAGGGTAGGTTAAAACCAGTTGCCCATTGAATGGCTGCAACAAATCCATTCAGCCGGCAGGGGAGGAAGAAGATCTTTGTAGCTGTACAAAAAAGTTTGGTTTTGTACATTTGTTTTCCTGACAAATAATTATGCCACCTCCAGCTGGCTGCCAAAGACCCTTTCTTTAAAAGCCATATGTCCTCTCTAATAAAGCTCGCATCACACCTCCTTCAGGCTTCCCTCATTCTGCTGTACTTGTGCCTGATTTCATTTGGTTCATGCAGTGGTATGGCTGTAGGACGATGGCTTTCTTAAACCAGTGCTTAGAAAAAACACGGCCTAGAGAAAAGGAAAGATTGTCTGGGACAGCCTGGGTCTGTGCCTCTGTGATTCCTGGAATGTTACTCACTGGGTAGCTCATATGGGTTTTCTTTTTAAATAGCTCTTTAAAGGGCTGCTGGAATCCAAGTTACTTTAGATCTGCCATAAAGTGGCAGTGTTTCAGGGCACTCCCCCCAGATTAATCATTTTCACATTCTGAAATCTGTCAACTGTACCTTCAGGCACTGCCAATTCAAGCAAATACAAAAATAGTAGTCACAACACCTCAGGGCATGATTTCATCAGATCTTCTACACTAAGCAGGTCTGACCTGCTCAATATTTATCCGTGAGACCTCCAGAGAACAGAAAGGATACAGGAAGGGGCAGATCTTGTGAGGCAGCTGAGATTTCTTGCCAGTATAAATCATAGAACATCTCTAGGAATTTAAACCTTGGTTGTTTAAAAAATAGCACTACTTCTGCTGCGACCGACCTATATTGCTGCTGAAGCAGGGTGTGACTAGAGATGCTATCTTCCAAAAGGGATTTAAAACTGAGATTCTGCAGTTCTTTTCTCAAATTCAGGTTGTTAACTATGGCCACATTCCATCTCAAGGCAATGAATTACATACTGTTTCCAATAGTCTTGAATGTCAAAATTATTCTTCACACCTCCTACTAAAGCACACAGTCACTGCCATATTCCACTTCAGACAAGGCTGTATTCAGTGAGGAGTCTTACATACACAGTTAGCAAAGGAGTTGAAATCAGACAGAAATATAAAGTTAGTCTTCTGTTTATTCAGAATGAAGCTGAAATCCAAGAGAGATCTAAGGAAACTGCCAAGGCAGCAGGGCCTCTGAACTCATCTGCCCAAGCAGACTCTCGTATGAACTCCAACTGCATGAAATTGCAACTGACATCCCCTACAACGCTGTTGCTTTGCAATGCCACTAGTTATTCCACAGATTCCCGCGGTCCCTGCATACATACATTACACTCAGCTTCTTCCCAGGCCCTCACCACAATGTCATAGCTTCCTCCACAGATCCCCATGATAATCTCCCCGACCCACGTTCCTTGTCTACACATTTTTGGCCTGCTAACTGTGCAAGACATGGCACATGCTGTGGATAACATGACGTTACATGCCTGTTGATAAGCCAGCCAGTTTAAGACTATTCTCCAGATTCTGCGTTCATTTCCCCTTTGGGCCTCCTAATGTTGGCCTTTTCTCATTACCTGGAAATTGGCAGGCGTTGAATATTTGTTAAAATTCCACCTCTGACAACGTACTTGAAACTGAAACTCTCTCCCACACAGTGGCTAACCAATTGAAAAGGCTTAACTTTCTTAGAAAAATGGCTAAAAAGAGCCATAAGAGAGAGGAAATCCTTCAAAATGGAGAAGAGGGTCCTGGGGACTCATTTGCAAGCTACGGGAGCTTTCTACTTCAGACAGAGTTTTAACAGAGAACAAAGATCTTCAATAGGAATTTATCCCATTGGCAGCGTGAATCATTGTCTGGCAGAAATTTCTTACAGTAAGGCACCACTGTGCTGTGCTTTAAAGAATGTGGTATAAATGCTGCTAAAATACTGTCAGCTTGGTGTTTGGATATTCTAATTTTAGCCTTGTTTATTATGTTTCATCTCCATGGTGGTTTTAGGCAATGCTTGTACCAGCAATGCTAGCAAATTCCTCCTTATCACAGAGACCTTGTGGTCACCGGGACACCGATGACACTTCTCTGTGTGATTTCTGTATGGACACGTCCAGACAATTAGGTCCTGTAATGTGGAAGTGGATGATGCCGTCGCAATTTTCTTGCAAGAAACACTAACAGAACAATCTTTAGGAGGAAAGTTCATCTTAAAACTGCACTCTGTCTTGAGCAATGGGACCATTAAGCCATTCCAATTGATTTTTCAGCCATGCTGAAACAGCTACAAGAGGTTAGGATAGGGAGACCAGGGCCCATGTAGCTGCTAAAAATGTAGCGCAGAAAGCTGTATAGAGACAACTTCTAGACAACAAAGAAAACGAGGGGAGTTGAAGATGCTGTTGCTCTAGTGGCAAGTTACAGAAGGTTGCTATCAACAAGTTGGTAAGAATTCTTTTTTCCTAGCTGTCATGGGACATCTTTGTCTGCACGGATCTATTTTAAACAGTTTTCCCCTTTCAGCACTCCCTGATAATAAGAAACTTATGTAAGTGCTCTTCTTCGGGGAGAATCTTGCTTTGGTCTGCTTATTTTGTCTTGAGAAAACCACAGGGCTCTGAGAGCATAAGAAAAGAGCTTACACACTCAAGAGGTGCAGCAGGCAGCTGAGACAAACTGCAACGGCAGGATTAATGGGACTGTGAGCTTCATGGTTCAGCTGTTTGCAGATCAGTAATTAGCATCCTCCACCCAGTGAATTGATCTCTCCCTAAGCAGCACTATAAAGTAATATGGAGAGCTTTATCAGTCAAAGGGATAGTTAAAAAAAAAAAAGAAAAAACAAAACAAACAAAAAACCCCAACAACCCAAACCTTTCTTCCCCTTTCCTTGGAGTGTGAGGCCAAGAACTATGTTGTCCCATGATGAGAGACAGGGAATAGTTTGGCCTGCCCCACGAGCAGGGTGTATCCCAAAAGGGCAGGTGGATCTGGGAGCGTGTTTGGTGCCGTGGCAGTGATAAAGGCAGTGATAAAAGGTGGATGTGGGCTGTATCCTGGCACACAGCTGGGGCTGCATCATGTGCTGTGAGCAGTGAACATACCAGTACAGCAGGGAGAGGAGGTCTCCTGCCATGTAACCTTCCTGCTGGTAAAGCCATGCCTGGTCCGTACTGAAGCACAAGAGAACAGGCTTGTTTTTCTCATTGTCCGTAAAGGCTGTGTTCTAGTTGGAAGTAGGGGTAAAAGGCAGGAATGAATTTTACAGAGCAATTTCATAGCAATCTTGTAGTGTGTGAGGCTGAATCTGGTGTGACTTCCCTGCTAGAAGAGGGAGTGTGGCCTGTGAGAGGATCTGGCTTTTGTTTAGATGTTTGTTTAAAAACTGTGTGAATAAGCAGATAAGCTGCCGTCAGATGTTAACTTGATGGCAACATGTTCAGCGGAGTCCTGCAGTCGTCAAAAACCACTCTACAGTAATTAAAAACAAATCCAGAACAACCACCTGACAGGTTTTATAAGAAAATTAGCTATCTTACAGTGAAACTAGGCTAACAAATATTATTGTAGAATGAATTTCTGCTTTCTACCACCCTTGTAAATAAGTCTACTTCTTAATTCTCATATGAGAGAATAAAACACATTTATCGCTACTTACAAAAATGTTCTGAATTCAGTTAAACCCTGTTTTAAGCCTGTTGCAATTACAGGGGAATGGTGGAAAAAAAAAAAGTCAAGACTTAAAATTATGCAAAGGCTCTTAATGCCCAAGTACCAAGTACGTATTTTAACTATTGCTGCTTCAGGAAATCAAAAAGCAGGTGTACTTCTCTCATAGGCTGATCAATTGCATAGAAAATTGCTTTTTGTCTTTTTCTTTCTTTCTTGTTGGAGCCAAAGTTGCTGCTTAGGATACTGTATCCAATCCACAGTAAGTAGTATGTGTCAGCAGGATCTTAAAAATTGGGGCTGAAATGCTGCTGTCTAACTATAGATCCTGAGACAAGGAATCAATAGGAAGAAGTAAATAAAAGCTGGTAGTGAGCCACCGAGGCCTAGTTTGTCAATCTTCATCTGAAAACAAACGCCGTATCCAGCGTGGAGAGAGAAGTGCTAGCCTTCATAATTGTAAAGTCAGTAAATCAGTGTTTTTCTTATTTTCTGCTGATTGTTTTATTAGTTACTTACAGCTTGGTATCATACTGTGATGATTACTGTAACGAAAAAAAACAAGGAAGTGCCAGTCATAAGCCTCCTTCTGGACATAATATTTTGCCTAAATTGGGTGAAATTTATTCTTTTTAACTTTGTTTCGTGTCTTGTCCTAATTATCTAAGTTATGTTCTCATAAAACTTAGGAATTCTCTTGATAACTAATTTAAAAATGGTAATTTTGGGTATCCCACAGAAGATGTCTGGAGGGAAAGCATAGAACTTCATTCCCCTGAATGAGAAGATAAGAGAGGCTGAAGTACTACTAATGCTGCAAAGCATTCTGCAGTATTATTCTTAGAAACGACAACATGTTGAAGCATTTTTGTGGCAGGTTTCAGTGTTTTGTTACTGTTTTGATTAAATTCCTGTTCTTATAATATCACTCATTAGAAAAAGTGTGCTCATAAGGCCGGTCAAGAAACTGTAATTAGTTTATCCGTCTGAGTATTTGGTATAACCTACGTTCTACTGTGTACCACATAGCATTGCCCTGATTTTGCAAATGCCCTTTCAACCCATGGGAGTGTGGCATGAAGTAAAGAAAAATGATGCTGTATATGGGTACCAGATCACTCTTCCTTGGACAAGTCCAGGACAAAACAGCCATATCTTTAATATGATGGCATACCTAGGAGACCCCATAATATTAATTTGCTACAGAAGTTTCCCCAATAGCCTGCGGTTGTAAGGAAGACACCTGACTCTGTACGTATATAAAGAACATGAGGAAAAATGGAGTTAAGGATTGCCTGCCCAAAATAACAGTTACTGTTTCGAGTTGGTTTCCTCCTGTGTAACGATGGCTTATGTGGCAAATGACTTCTTTGCCTTAGTCTTGGCATACTAAATTACAAGCGAAATGCTGTAGAAAAATAGGTTGATCTCCAACCATTTGATTTAGTGCCTCTTCTCTTAAATATCTTATCTAATCAATTGTTCACTCTTCACTGATGTCATGCTCAATTTTTCCTAGAGCACACTCTTTTCCTGTAGAGACTAACACCCATCCTAAAGAAGTACTGTAAGGCTAAAGTAGACTGCAGAAGATAAGTTAGTTAATTCCTTGGACTGCAGAGGTTTGATGCATAGATTGAGTCTACTGCTGTTACTTTCTATCCAGATGTGGATTGATTGTTTGTTTCCCGTAAAAGCTAATCGGGATTATTTTTTTTCCTTACTTTGTTAATGATGCCTACGACTGGGCTTGTTATCAATTTTACCTTCGGGCAGGGATGGATTCCAATAATATTATTTCCCCATCTTGTGTCCTAATGTTTTCAGCCTGTCTGCATTCAAATAGCTAAACAATGAAATTTAATTGTCCTCTCAACCATGTGATATTCTCTCGTGTGTTTTACTGGATGCAGTCTAGATCATCCCATGATGAAGTGCTCTTGAACAGGGCTATCTGTGCTAAACTAGGTTACACTGTTTTGGATCAGGGTTGAGCCTGTGATATTCACGCTTTGTTTCCTCTGTTTGTGGTTGTTTTTTTTTTTTCTTTAACCCCCCATTCCCCCCCAAGCCTCTATCTCTCCATGGCTGGTCCAATGACTTCTAGGAGCAGGGCTGGGGAAGCAGCCATGAGTTTCCACAGCATCCAGCCTCTCACACAGGGGCACGGTTTAACATGAATCATCCCTATGAGGCTGAGGCTAATCTGTCTGGATTTAATCAATGGCTTCTAAACAGAAGCATAAAGGTTTTTAAAGCATTTACTGCAGCCTTCAGACGCATTACTAATGAATGTTATCCCTCTTGCCTCCTTTTTGTGGAGAAGGTGAACAGCTTTTTATGTAACATTCATAAAACAGCTGCTGGTAGAACTAACACTTCATAATCCTGATCATTACAGTATCAGAGTATATTTATGGATAACACAGCCTATAAACTACATCTTCTAACAGCTGTATTTGTAATTTTAGTTTTAAATGGTATTTTGGCAAATGGTGTAGTTGAAACATGCTTCATAGTTTTGGGTTTTTTTCTGAGCCTACTGTAACTATTGAGGCTTGTCATGCTTGGCTTTATCCCAGAAGGATAAAGGGAATTCCCCCTCCCCATCCATGATAATCCTCTGTAGGTTTTCACTGTTGGTGTGTTGGGATTTTTTTTCCCCTCCCCCCCAATCCTCTTTTCCTTTCATATCTCAGTGCTGTTTGACAGAGTGGAAAATATACTCCTTTGCAAAATACTGCTAGCAGTCTTATATTAAAAACTGTACTACTTGAAACAAAAAAGTTAAAAGTGGTTTATTTGTTTATACTGGGAAGAGACAGCCATCATGGCTGGGGTTTTGTGTCCACCCCTTCTCCCTACTTTGTCACTGGGGAAACAAAAAATAGCTCATCTACATCTGCTTTGAGTCAGTCACTTCTGTCTCCTGGTTTTCCAAGAATAGCCAAATGCTGCCATTGGTTCGCTAACTGTCAGGGAGAAAAACACTGTGGAGACTGTGGCATTAACGCAGCCTCTTGAAAACACCAGCCCAAATGCGTGCTCATCATGAGTCATGACTGAGCGCTCCGGTTATTTCATTCCTGCAATTCCTCTGCAGCAGAGCCCCAGAAGGTGCCGCTCCCCTGTCTCCCATCCGCTGGAGCGGGACAGTAGCTTGGTCTCAGGACGGAACCTGTGTGGGAACCTTCTGCCACCACAGCGAGAGTATCATAGCGTACCCTCACGGCTACTTTTTCCCAGATGTGACTGGTGAGCCAGGCTATTTTAATGAGCCATCCTCAGCAGTACTTGTTCATAAGGTTTGAAGGAAAAAACCTCCCTTTTCCCCTGCTTGACAGCTCTCTCCCAACTCCTTCCCTAATCTATCCTTTTTTTATCTGATACGTGACTTTTGGGACGTACCCGTCTAAGGGGAAGGCTGGGACTTGCTGAGAACTAGTTGCTTTCTGTGAAAATGGCTGAATGTGGAAGCTGAGACCGACCTCTGTGAGAGACTCGCGGTGTGCCCCTGGCCTGCTGTGCTGTGTTCTGCCCTGCGTTAAAGCCTGAGCAATTCTGGCTCTGTGTGTGCCGAAAGCAACACCAAAACAAGCCCTGTGGTGGGACAGGGGTTTTGGTAACGTACGTTGACAGTAAACGTGGACTCCAAAAAAAGGCAAGGTTGTTACCTTAATTTTAAAGCACCAAAGCGTGTGACGGGACGATGTCCCCCTCGCCCTGCAACAAGAAGAGGTGACAGCGCCTTGCCAGAAGCAAAGCCCTGAAAGAGGGGAAGGAAAACCCCATGTGCCTCCCTCCATTTTCGAGGAGTACCCTGACACGGCACAAGCCCCGAGAGCCACCCGGGCCAGGCCGCAGGCATGAACCCGCCCCGGTGATGGGGACATACGTTCCAGCCTCCCCCCCCGCCGAGTGCTCCTGGCGCCCCCCAGCCTGCCGCCGCCCCGCCGCTGGGGCTTGGGTCCCGGGTGGCGATTAGGGCCAGCGGCAGCCGCTCGCCCGCCCCGCCCTCCTCCGCGCCGCCAGGGGGCGCTAGCGGCGGGGCGAGAGGCCGCGCGCAGGCGCAGTGGCGGGCGCCCCCGCCCCCGCCGCCTTGTCCCTCCCCGGCGACAGAGCGCGGGGCGGGCGTCCCCCTGCCGCAAGGGCTGCCGGTCTATCGGCGGCGCGGGGGCGGGCGGCCGGCCCGGGGCCCGGACATAAGATGGCGGCGGCGTTGCTGGGGAGGCGGCGGCGGCGGTTGCGGCCGTGCGGGCTGTCGCGGAGGGCGGGCGGCGCGCGGCTCTGCCCGGGCTCGCAGGGCGGATAGAGCGGGGCCGGCTCGGCGGAGCGGGGCCGCCATGGGCTCCCAGGTGCTGCAGATCCTGCGCCAGGGCGTGTGGGCGGCGCTGAGCGGCGGCTGGTACCAGGACCCGCACCAGGGCGCCGGGGTCAACGCGCTGCACCTCTACCTGTGGCTCTTCTTGCTCGGCTTCCCCTTCACCCTCTACATGGTGAGCGCTGGCCGCCGCCGCGACCGGCGGGACGGGGGGGGAATGGTGCCGGCCTGGGCCTCGGGGCGGGCGGGCCTTGGCGGGGGGGCGCGCCCGCCTCAGCGGCGACGGCGAGGCCCGGCCCGGCCCGGCGCGGGGGGGGGCGGGAAGGGCCCCGGGGCCGTCGCACGCGCGCCCCCTGCCGCTGCCGGGCCGCCCCGGGGCCCGCCGGCCGCCGGGTTCCCCTGTCGGCCCCCGGCGCTGCCCGCGGCGGGCCCAGCAGCCGCGGTGGAGGCGGGCCGGGGTACGCCTGAGGCTGCGGCGTTTGGGGAGCACGGACCTGTTACCGGGGGGAAAGTGGGGGGAGCGGGTCGGGCGCGGCAGGGCTTTAGTCGCTGGCGCTCTGCCTTCGTTTTTCTGTTCACTTGCCTTCAAAACTGGACATAATGCTACGAGGTTCCACTGCAGGTCTACTGGTAGTCCAGGAAAAAGCGCAGTTTCTGTAGAAGCTGTCAGATCTAGTCGGTATTTCTGGCTGGTGGCTCTGTCGCTTTCTCTTCTGACTTTTGAGACAGGGTTATGGACATCCCTCCCCCAATGGACGTATGGACACAGGGTCCGTAACCGAGACGTTTATTTGGCCATAATGTAGTGTGCTGTGTGCAGGCTGGCAGTGTATCTGGACTGTGTGTTATTGACAAGAAGCTACTTTGTCTTTTTTGCTTGTGACCAGACTTTACTGTACTTGGTTTGGGAGAATTGCTGTTGAGTATATCTCTGTATCTGCCACTTCAATCAACTGTTGAAATACTAACCTTTAAACCTAGAAGCTCTATTGACATTTGGACTTGGAAACAAATATAGGAGAGGTATGATCAGTTATGGGAGAGGGGCCAGTTTCCTGTTGGTCATTGCTTTTCTTCCTGTGTAAGCTGTGTGTAATTGCTGAAATACTAATATTTCACTTTAGATTTTTTTCAGTAGGAAAGCGTGAGCACACTAGGTATGTTGTGACCGCTTCTGAGCATGTGAGGTGGAATGTAATTTGCAAATCTGCCAGGTCCAGATGCTGTGACAACTTAAAGTAGAAACTGCCCTGTGAAAAAATGTGAGTTAGTGAATGAAATCTTGGAGGAAAAACTCCACGTGAGTGCAGTTGCAGAGATTGAGAGCTCTGGGGTCAGGCATTTGCTTTGTTAAAAAGCAATTTGTAAGACTGCAGTCTGAGACACTTCATACTAAGAAATACCTAGTGTAGAAGAGGAAGCTGCAACCCTGTACAGTTAGTTTTTAATTCACATTACTGGGTCTTGGAAAAAGTAGCTTCGAGGCTTTTTGTTTGAAAACTTTAGACTGCTGGCAAGGAAACCGCAGGCTGAGACAAAATGCTTCTAAAACCAAAGTTAATGTGACAACAGCTAGATAAAACTTTCAACTAAGCAGATCCTCTCTATAAAAACTGTGAATCTGTATCTCTTTGGGGTTCTGCTGAATGTTGGAAGAGGAGAGTCCTTTTGTCTGAAATGCAGCTTTCTTTTTTTTTTTTTTAAGAAATACTATCCTTCTGCTTTGACAGAATAGTCTATTTAATTAGTACTGCCTTGCTGAGCAAGCTGCTCATAAAGCTGTGGTGAGCTATGTTCTGCACGTACAGGAGACTTTTGATGGGAGTTGATCTATATTTTACACAGGTCTTTTGACAACTGATAAATCTGGACCAGCATTTGAGTCTTGTGCTGCTCTTAAAGCAGCAGTTAAACTTCAGTTGCCCATACTATGGGGTAAACTTGAGTTGCTTAAATGTCTTGCTTTTCCTGTGCAAAAGGAAAAGACAGGCAAAAGCAAGCTGCTTCAGGTTTTGTTGAGGTCAGAGAAAATCTCTTGCTTCATAGCTCTGGACAAGTTAAAGATGCAACAACAAGTGCCAACTTCCCTGAGAATAAGTAGGGAGATTAGTCACAAGTTAAAGCAGATTGAATCATATTTGGCTGTTTTCCCTCTTTCCACCCTCTGCAGTTTAAGTGTTGTCTAGACACAAGCTAAACAGGCAGAACCGTGATGGTCATCTTAGCTCCTTAGCATCTCTTAAGCGCCTTTTCAGAATAAAAAGCAGTAAATGTTGCATTGCTGTAGGACATACATAAATAAGCAGAACTTGCTTAAAAAGTCTTAGGTAATCGTAATCTGAATTCTGAGCATGGCTCAGTGGTGTGTAGGAGGGAGTTTCTAAGCTAGCTTCAAATGATTTGTTGCTGGCAGACAACCCTGTGTGTTTAAAAAAACAAAGTATATAGAAAGACTTAGAATGCTGGCAGGTTCGATATTACTTATAAAACTTACTCACTTAAAGGAATTCCGAGATCATAGTGTTGCTTTGATGCATTGGGGCAGCAATAACTGTAGTTATTCCTAAATTGTTTTGTAGCAACAAAGGCAAAAGGATCCCCGAAGAACTTCTCAAGGCTGAATGCATTTTTACAGTAAACCTAATCACTTTTTTTCAAATGTCATTTAACTCCCAACAGGAATGGAACACTTAATCTCTTTTGGATATGATAATTTAGATACATTTATTGCTTAACAACTTGGTTTATTGCACGCAAGGTTGCAAATCTTTCATCTGTGCATTCCTTCTATTGATCCTGTATTTTCAGAATGGAATCTGGTAATGGTTGCAGTCAGCAAGTAATACCATAAATATGTGTGTTTCTTAGCACGTGTATGCCAGTACTGTTAGGGTTGATGGGTTTAATGGTTTAATGCATGGTGCAAACCAACTGAAGAAATTAGCAGTAGAATTCAGTGAACCTTTCTTCCTTGGTCCCTCATCTGCCTTCTGAGCTTAAGTACATGAAAGTGAGATCCGTACCCTGTGTAAAGGAGAAGACAGATGTATAGAAAAATGTATCTGTATTACAGATCCGATACTCTTATTTTTCTCGTGTGTATTTAACTTAAGGACTTAACCCATCCTCGTTGAGAATGTGGCAAAATTAGAGTGAAGCTAATGAAGAAATTGGGGTGTAGAGGAAGAGAAACGTCTGCTTGAGCAAAGCTGCTTGAGTCCTGTACTTTTGGATCTGTGGCTTGGCAGCATGCATACAAAAATACTGCTTTCTAGACTAGTTAAATCTATCCTGTTTGGATGTTTGTATTCAGTAACAGACTCAACAGTGCTTGTTGATCTGCATATCTGTCGTAAGAGCTGATCCCTGTTTTTACTCTAATCCAAAACTCAAGTTGGGAGAAGAAAATAGGCTACAATATGGGGAAACTGTACAGCTAGGTTGTAAAACATAGTGGCGGAGTTGGAAAAAATACTGTAAATGCAGAGGCCAATGTTATGCATCGGTTTTGCAAGGGGGAAGGGAAGAGAGGAGGCTGCCAAAGCACTTCCCCTAGTCGGAATGCTGTTTCAGCCCCACGACGTGCGCAGGAGGGGGTGAAGTCTTGGCTCCAGTGCTTGGGGAACTTTGCCAGTGACTGAAGAGGAGCCAGGACTGTACCTTGCTTGGGGTGATGGGCTTGTATGTACCTACAGAACTTGTCTGTCAAAGTTAAGCTCATTTAGACAACAGTTCACTTAATAGGCACTTGGTTTCCTGACTTGTGTATGTAGTTATAGAAGTAGGTCACACAAATGTATCTTCATGTGGATGTCTTTTTCCAGTGAAGTTTCTGAAATAGATGCTGTATCATAAACTAAGAGTTTAAGTACTTGAAGTTGGATGTATGATGAGAATCCCTGGTAACCCACACTGCTCTAAGCCACATCTAGTTTCCTGGTTACTCAAGTTTCATTTGTATGCCTTGAGGTTTCAGTCGAAAGCTAGATAACTTGTAACTGAACGTGCTTCCTGATAACAGCAGTTATCAGGCCGCTCATAAACAAAAAATGGTGACAAAATTGCATCTGCTGTTTCTTTCCTTTTCTCCAGTGTGACAGTTTCTATAAAATACTGGCCTTTAAAATGCTTTAATGTGAGAGCATTTTACAAGGCAACTGCTACTGCTCAATAAATGTTTGATTGATATCACTTTTACGTAAGGACTTGCAATCTGATTTGGGTTGGGAGACTCCCCTATGGATGTTCTCAACAGGTAACACCTACATGTCTCTTTTTGACAATAATCTGGAAACTTCATTGCATCTGTGGTATCTAGCTAAAGCTAGATGGGGTTAGGTAAGGTCCATATGGTCTTTGTTTTTTCATAAGTATGCAGCCTAGCTTGCGATCAATGAAATTTCTTCTGATTCCTGGCACTTACGTATTTGAAAAGTTGAATCAAGATACTGTGTCCTTTGTAGTTCAAATTGGAATATTTTAGTTCTGTAACTAGTGGTCTGAGGTTTCAGTTCTGTTCTAGATTGACCACTGGAATCGAGGAGTATTTAAAGCTTTTTCTACCTACTCTTTCACAAAAGGTGTGTTGTGGTGCAGCTGAGCTGACCTAACAGCCAGCAGCTTCCACAAGGGACAGTCCCGCTCCTCAGCTGTGCATTCCTGTGTCTCACCTTTGTCCACATATATAGTATGGATTTCATAAGTTGTCCTGAAAGGTTTAAAATTGGAAAGTAACTGCTGAGGGAAAGGTGGTAGAAACTTGTTGTCCTTCCCCTTGCCCTCCATCTTTGAGAGTACTACTTAACTTCCCTTTAAGATTTAGGGAAATACTTTCAGCTAGGAATTTATCTAATTATTTGGTTTATTCAGCCATTAGATGACTGAAGTTTTCAACAGAATGTAATTAAAGCAGGCAGGTTTTGTATGGTCATGTCTAGCTCTTTCTTCTCTCCTATAAGAGCTTCAGTTGTGACTGCTGCTGTTCAGTGTATGTTTTCTTTTGATGCTCTAATGGAGTGACTAGAGATGTGCCATAAAATGGGATGTTCTCTGAAATGCTGTTGCAGATACAGACTTGTAGCCAGCTGGTGTCTGCTAACAAGCTCTAACCTGAGGTTTTTAGTCTGTTGTACCCAATAAAAATGCTTTAGTACTTGTGAAAATAACTGAAGTGAGATCTATCTGCAAATTTGTAGGACTTGGATTTGTATTCCAATCTTGAAGATGGTATTGTATAGGATCCTCAGTTATGTTGGTGAGAGACTTGTCTCTCCTCAAATGTGGTAAAATGTCAAGCACAGTTTAAAATATAATCTCACTTTAACTTGCCCTGGCTTGTGGACAGAAGACCCCAAATGGATGTTGAATGCTTCTAAGTTTGGCAAAGAAAAATAGAGAAGGCACCAGTGGTTTAGGTTGGGTTGCAGTAATTCTTTCTCTTCTGGCTAGAATGCAGGTGAGTTGTTGGTACCATGCTGCTAGTGCCACAGCTTGAGACTTAATGTAGAGTGTAATCAGACAGCAGAGTATGCCGAACATGCTAAAATTTCTCCTATTCCCAGAGCATATGCCCTATCCAGAGAGGGATATCTACTAATAATGCGAAGAATGAAAAGTAGTGAATTAATTTATTTTGTTTTTAGCTTTTTGCAATCCAGCAGAAACGGCATGTGAGGAAAAAGTACCCTTTAATTCTTTATTGGGTTTGCTGCAAGTTACATGAGGCATTCTGCTGTTTTCCCCACTTGTTCTCACAACTTTCCTTTGTAGAACAGGATGCATAGAATTTGCATTCCACAAAGTAAACTGGGTACACTGAGTGACCTCACTGGTGATGGAGTGGAGGGGAGAAATTGAAGAGCTCTGCAGATAGAAAAGTATAGGCATGTCTTTTGTAGACTAACTCTAGCTTTTGTCATCTAGTGTTAAACTGACTCTGCTGATAATGGCTTATGAACGTTAGGTACTTGTTAAAGAGAGGCTAGTTGAAGTTGTGTTTGTGATTGACTAGCAGACTGCTTAGCAGGTATGAAGCTCATACGTTTTGCCAAAGTTAACGGGCTTGCCCTTGCCTGCAGTGAGCTAGCTGCCTCTGAAGTTCCTGGAAGCAGAAGCACTGCATTTCTTGAGGAAACCCTCATAGCATTGCTTCAGGGGTTGTGTGGATGCCTTTAGCATCATTGTGGCTCCTGATTGCTTACTGATGCTGTTTTTAAATAGCTATGTTTCCTCTTTCTCCTCCTGAAGTGGTGCTTGGTGCATGAATCTCCCTGTCCACTACGGTCTTGTCCAGCTCAGCGTGCAAAATACAAGTTAGCATACCTCAGCTTAATTTGCCTGTCCTACTTCAAATGTTTCATTAGGTGTTGACTTAACTTGTTTTGGAGGAAAAGGTAGGTTAAACTTGATCTCTTTAAGAAAAGAATCCTAATAAGTAACCTGCCTCCTGATTGATTCCAGACTCAATTATTTATAGTTGTTCGGCTTTAGAAATGTTATGTTGATTATTTGTTTTTGCTTACTGGCAGAAGGTGAGCAGCCAGATTAAGGATTGGTTTTGTTCTGAAGTAACAGTCAATACAATATTTAGAAATGTATATTCTTTTATCCCCTGTATTAGTACAGTATTTCATATTTGGAGATCTCTTCAAACTGTTTTTGCTGAAGTCATGGCTTCAATTGTGTGACAAGCACTGTCAGTTCTTCTGGGACTAATAAACTCTTGAATATGTAGAAATATTAATCTTATAATTGGATCTCTTTTAAAAGACTAAAACTAGTTTTATGTGCAGAATAGAAAAGGCCTTCTGTCTTATTCTCCAGTCATGTTCACTTTCTGATTCTGCAAGATGTGCATGGGGCTTTGATCACCATAATGGCTTTTCTCTTGCAATGACCTGTATAGGAAGGGAGGTGTGCGAGACAAGCTGGAATTCTTCTTAGGCTAGGAGGTCTAAAGCTCACTTGTTCTTCTCATCTACTAAATTAATGTTCGTGCTGGGTAACAAATGCTTCTTAATTCTGATTGTCCTATGTCTATGTGTGTGTATAGATATTTATGGCTGTTAGGATTTTATATGAAACTACACCATCGGTGGGGTAAAGGATAGAGGATAGTGATGCAGCAAAATATTTGAGAACACAGACTCTAGTTGCTTTTGTAAGGAAAGTGGTCTATTGGTGCATGAAGACTAAGAGGTGATATCTCACTTTGTTTAGTGACTGCCTTGGGAAATGGCAAAATTATAAATATGAATAAAAGGTGAATTAGAAGGGTGAAAGCCTTGAAGTGAAATCTGAAGTTTAGCTAGTACTCTGAACAATTCTTTTAAATAGCCATTAGGCAGCAATTAATATCTGTCGCTGAAGTGATCTGTAAAAGTCTTATGGGCCTCAGCAGAAGTTGCATGAGAAGTCTTATCTCTGAGTGGAATTTCAAAAGTTGGATTCAGGACTGAGGCTTTTCATGTGGCTTCTGGTCATCTTTGAGACATTCTGAAAAATTCTCTTCAGAACATCTGTGTTGTCTGCCTTTCCATGGGCATGTAATGGTCTAGCACAGATACTTCTTGCAGCATGTGGTCTTGCAGGTTATTGTGGGCTGCTGCTCAAATGTGTGAGCCACAAATGTAAACAGCCTTTTGTTGCATGTAGGTAGGGAAAAGTTTGGCTTTTGTGACTGATCAATATCTTGTGCAAGAGCAGCTGTTGGAGGCTGACAGGTGAAGTCAAAACATCTATGTTGGGTAGTTGAGCAGGCTTTCTCCCATCTGCCATCAGTTTTTCCAAAATGCACTTGGTGCTGTGTACTAGACCTGAAATAAGGTCATACCCTGTGCTTGGTTTAGTTTTCAAGTTGCTTAAAATCTTTTTTTTTATTATTCATAGCAACTAATCAAAAATATTGGGTGTGATGCACAAAATCATGTTAGCTTTAGGTTTCATAGTCAAGGTCTTACGTTCCAATAGTCTGGAAAAAGAGAACAAGAGTTGAATTTGGTTCTGAAGCTCCAGTGATAGGTATAGTTACCATGCTGTTGTGGTGCTTTGGTATCTTGTAGTCCAACTGGTCCTTTCTTCTATGTTGCTAGACTTGTAACAATCTCCACACAAAGCCTGAGCATAGGGGGTGTGTATTTAAACCTTCATTTTTAGTGTGATCAATCTTTTCTATATGAAAGAGACTGTTAAACTACAGATAGCTTTATGTATTCTTACAGACGTTTGACCTCGTGTTCATTAACTCTTTCTTATTCTCTTTTGAAAGGCCCTTCCTTCTTCCATGATGATAGTAGCTGTCTACTGCCCCGTGATAGCAGCTCTCTTTATCGTTTTGAAGATGGTGAATTACCGTTTGCACAGGGCACTGGATGAGGGAGAAATTGTGGAGAGGAATGCCAGTGAGCATATGGACAGAGATGCAAAAACAGAACAAAGCAATGTTTCAGCCAAGAGGAAAGACAGCAATGGGCCCAGGTAAGGTGTCTGCTGATGTTTGTATACTGCTTCAAATGATAAACAGGCCTGTCTTCATCAGATAGGTAACTGGAATGGTAGTTGAAATAAACACTGAGGAATATAGATGCAGACCTCCATAGTTTTGAAAGACTGTTTAAGTCTGGTCTTTAAAAGCAGACTTACTTATGTATTAGTTTGGAAATGATGGATTCATGTTAATTTCCTGGTTCCTTCCCCAAAGCAGTTACAGAACAATATCGAAAATGCTGGAAGCACTGAAACAATAGCATGGAAAATGTGTGCTGATTAGGTCACTAAATACTTAATGAACACAACCAGTACAAGTAATCTTATTTCAGCAGTGGACTTAGTTTTAAAAATCTAGCTGTCGGAGACCACATACTACATGCTAAGTCTTTTATCACTGAAAGGAATGTCTGACCAGGTTTCAATTTGCTTAGTTTTGCAAAAGCGCGAGTTGGATACAGTGCTTGACTCTAGTCATAGTCTGTCTTCAGGAGAACGCTGTCCTGTGGATTTGGAAATTCTGGAATTGCTCAGTAATGAAGATGATGATTCTGAAGTACTGTCAATAGGAGGTGATTCCTTTCCACAGACCTGCTTTGCTGTTGCCAGCATAAAAAAAACCCCAGAGGCTTTCCTCCTCCGACCAGACTACTTGGAGAAAGAAGAGCAAAAGATGAGTCAACAAGGCCAGCCTAACCAGTCTGATGAGACTGTGGATGTGTTACGAGCTCTATTATCAAAGCCTCTGCCTGGCTCCAGGTAATTGAGGCCATCTTAAGAGTTACACTGCATGACATAAATCAACCTTGAATTGTTAGCTTTTAAAGAAGACCTTTCTCTTGTCTGTGAGTTTCTGGTACTAGTAGGCATGAATCCTTTTCAAAGCAAGGCAACTAGTATGCTGTCCTGACTCTTAAAAGGTTGTGTGTGTTTTATTTAAAAAAAAAAAAAGAAAAAAAACAACAAACAAAACCCTGAAAATTTTACATGGAGACACGTGCTATAAGGAAATGTAGCTGTAAGAAGACTGTTAAGTCTGTTTATCAGGATGCTTAAAGGAAGTGTTAAAGTGATGCTCATTAAAATGCTCAGCCTAGAAGTAAAAGGACTTCATTGTGCCTATGGGGTAGCTTCTCGTGTGATGGGTCTTAAGTTCTTCTGTATCTGCTCTCAGCTCAGGTATTGTTAGCCAAAATGGTGTCTTGGATTCCTTTAAAGTTGATATACAGTAACTTCTTGTATCAATCTTTTATAACCTGACCCCTTTTCCATGTTGTGTTTGGTAACTGATCCCGTTGATTTTAATTGTGACTCCATTTAGATCACCATATACCTTACTAAAACTGTATTGAGCTATTTCGGCAGAATGCTTGCCTAAATGTATATTAATGCTTATTCTGCTTAATAAAATTCATGAAAGTAAACTAGTGGTCTCTTCTGTTTCAATGCAACCTTGCTAACACATGTTTTAGCAGCGATGATTAATTTTTCTTTTCTAAGCCATGTAGCTTTTGCTTCCAAAACAGTAGCCAAGACTTGGCAAGGGACTTCTTCCTACTAGTATTGTGAATTACTTCTGGATGTTTCAGAAGTTCTGTTTTGTCTAAGGAGCAATTGACGTGGGACAAGTTATTACATTATAAGCATTTGTGAGCTCAGAAGTAGAGGTTAGTTTGATGCTGTGTGTCCTGCTTGCCAACTAAAGTTTCATTAACTTTTTATATGATCCTTGTTCCCACTTTCAGGTCTCTTAACTAGAACTGGGAACAAGGTCAATGCAGAAATTACGGAGTTACTTTTTGGTAAGTGGGATGTACAGTATATGCTAATCTTTGCCTGGAAGCTTACAAGAACTCTGGGATGATAGCATTCAAACCAGTAGAGGGGATGTACAGTGAGTGTTTTAATATTGAGGTGTCCCCTTCTTAGTCAGCTAAATTGGAACAATAATGACAAAAAACTGCCTCAGAAGAAAATGTATATGTAGGGTTTTCTTTTTTTAAAACTCTGCTCCCCTAGCATAAGATGGATATAGAGGAGGTCAGAGCAAACATACTACCTTAAATATTTGCATAATCAGGAGGTTAGTTTTGATAGCTTAGGCTACACCATGTGATACCTATATATATATAGTATAATGTGCAAAGCTGTCCTAGAGTTTTTACCCCCCGTGCACATATCATCCCTAGGACCACTTTAGATATGAATATTAGTATTTTTGAAGGATTAAGCAATAGTCTGGTTTCTGTTCAAAAGTTATGTTCAGGATTCTGTTTAGCTTCTAAGAACTGCTGTTCTTTCTTTCTGAAGATGTTTATCTGCAAAGTGGTGCTTTCAGGTATTTGGCAAAAATTATGTGCTGTCACTTGTAGGTTTACATGAACTGCTTATTTATCTTCAGTTCACATTGGTTTGTGAATAGGACCAAACTCTGAGGGTTTTTAATCTTGTCATAAAACTTTGGTATGCTTAAGTAAAGAACAACTTACTGTTCCCTAAGAAATGCCTTGTTTATTTTTTCCTCATTGTCTTTATAAAGCTGAAATTCTGTAGTTAATACTTTTGAAAGAAGCTAGTCTTAATTTAGAGATAGGAATGTGAGTTGTCTTCTGTAGCTTCTAGTGTGGTTGTTGCTTTCATACTTAAATGGGTGATGTTGGTAATTCTTCTGTGTGTTTTCATGAAAACAAATAATGGGGGTACAGGCTCCTAATCTCACATAAAACGTAGAAGGAACAGTGCAAGCGTAATCTTTGTTGGGTATCTGTGGACCCACGTGGATACCTTAAAACACTTGAGTCAGTTATGCTTTTGGCAATATGAATTCTTGAGTTAGTGACTACTATGGTTGAAAGCATCATAAAGCATTAACCTGGTGACATTGCTGTCCCTGGATAGCATCAGGATAGGTGAGCTGTTATCATGATGCTATGTGAATTTCATGTGTGCTTCTACAAAATAAAACTGACAGCTGGAGAATGTTGCATCTTTGAGTTATGTACAGTCTACTTAAGTATGAGCAAGAGAAATTTAAAAAAAGGAGTGATCTCTACAACTCTTGCCCTACCTTTGCTATTTTTTCTCCTCGCAGTTTTCTGTAGCTAGCAGACCTGTTCTTAAGCTTGGAGCTGTTTTGCCTTTCTGACTTAATGATTTCTGAATTAGCGATTCAAGCTTTAAAGAAAACTTCTCTTAATATTTGAAACTGTTGTGGTCTAGCATTTGCAGCGCATGCTGTGGTCCTTTTGTATTTTGAGAGCAGCCTCCTGACTAGTTATCTTGTTTTAGTTGGAAATTAAGGGGAGAAGGTATTCAAAAGAAAAGAATAAAACTCTTCCTCTGCTTCATCCTGAAATCAAACTTGCTCATTCCAAATTCTCTCTGGAAGTTCTAGTCCAAATATCAGATTTCTTTGGTCAATGGGCCTAAGTCAGGTTTTAAACTTCTGAATTCACTTGCAGCCTCTTCAGACTTTTGGTTAGTCTTTAACACACTAATCTAATATAGCTACAGATAGTAATTTTAGATAGGACAGTTACTAATAATTGAAATACTACTTTTAATTTGTTTTGTGCAGTCTCTGAATGCCTCTTTCACAGCAGCCTCTGTTGCAGGTAGCTGGCCATAATTTACTCAGTCTTCTCAATTTGTGTAGTAACTTCAGTTTTTTGCTTGCAAACTGTAAAGCATAGTGCTTGCTCTAAGGTAAGAAGTCGGCAAACTAAGAAACTGATTCTAAACTTAATTGCAGAAAGCAATCG
Organism: Larus michahellis; assembly: GCF_964199755.1. Classification (NCBI taxonomy): domain Eukaryota; kingdom Metazoa; phylum Chordata; class Aves; order Charadriiformes; family Laridae; genus Larus; species Larus michahellis. The sequence goes on along the minus strand of NC_133899.1, from coordinate 52,612,181 downwards.
CCACAACACTAGCAGATAAATGGCTCCTAAAGGATTCTACATGCTGTTGTATTCTACATCCTTATGCACACAATGATAAATCTGTACTTCCTGCCTGTTCCTTCAGACTTTGTTGTTGTTTGTTACTAGCTTTTGTTAATCCATTAGTTTGTGTGTGCTGTCAGAGAAGACAGTATCTGTGAGTAGAGGTGGTGTTGGGTTGTATTGCTGCTTACGCTGATGTGTGTTAGGTCACTTTTAGACAAAATCACCTCCTTCTCCCACCCTGGCTAACTATCCAGTTCTATGCATGAGAGCTTATTCACATTGACATATTTTTCTACTTTATAGGACATACTTTAATCATATGTGGTGTTTCTGAATGAATTATTCAAACAGAAAAAGAATTCCAGCTTTTCTGAAAGGCATTCTTTGTTGTATCTTCCGTTGTCATCATAATGTATACTGGACTTAAACATTAAGTGAGAATTTTACAGTTTAGTCTTTAACTTCATGTTATGTCCTTATGTGTTCTTACAATGCTTACATAAGGAATACCTTGTTTGGCTAAAATTGGTGGAGATTATTGAAGCTGAATTCTGGTGTGTTGTTTGTTTTTTGGTTTTTTGTTTTTTTTTTTTTTCTGTACCTGATTCTGTCTTACCATAGTTGATAATATCAGGTCAGAGAGGGCTCTGCAAGCAGTGATCAATAAGAGCATGCTTATGTCTCACTGCTGAGCTGTACCAAAATGGTGGCTTTTCACTTCTTTCATCAATTCGCTGGTGTCGGACCATAATTGTTCTGCTAACCGATAGCTGATTGTCTCTTAAGTTAACTTATTTTTATTGAAGTTGTATATTCCTAACTTCAAACTGGGTTTTTTGTTATCTCTGATGAAGGGAAAGTTCAGGGGCCTCTTGTATGATCTAGAATGGCTCCCAAGGTTGTTCTTTTACACTGCTCTGAGATAACAACAGCTCAAAATGTCATGCTGCAGGACAAATGATATTTCAGGTCCTTTAGTCTACATACAGTTTGTTTATAATATCCTAAATCCATGTCCATATATTACAAAAATTATTAGGTGTTGGTCTTATTGCATGAGGCTTTTCTACGAGACTAGCTGTCTCTTAAGTAAGTCCTGCAGTGCTTCTGTCCATTTCTGTCCCCTTTTCTAGTGGGGCTTCATCTTTAGTTTCTTTAGACCAGATGGAGAAGGGTTGTGCATATGTTCTTTCTCCAGTAAAATGTTGAAGTGGACTTGCCACAGCTCTGAATCGTGTATTGTTGGAGACAGTGGTTAAAGAGAACTGCATTGGGAGAGGAAAAAGGATGCCTCAACTTCTCCCTCTTTGCAATTAACAAACAGTCCTAGGCTGGATTCCAGAGTTGCAGTCCCCAACTCATTTCACACCCCATTGTCCTAATGGACAGGCCTAACTTGCTATTGTTTCATAAATATCTGTCTTTGACAAGCTGAATTATGTTGAATTTCAGTTTGGTGATGTTGATCTAGAAAATAAATACTTTCAAACCAATAGTAATTAATCCTGAAAGGGGGAAATCACTAGGACATAATATGTATATTGTACTTCATAATATTTCTTGGTAGAGCCTCTAAATTATCTGAAGGGAACTTATTTTCTGGTAGAAGGTAGTGGTTTGCATCCCTGGGGGAGATACAGGGTCCCTGTATGTCTCTGCCTTTCCAATAATTGACAGTGTGTGGCTTGGTTAACCAATCCTTACTTTTGTTCCTAGATCCAGTCTAAGGAAAAGATCTGGATTCCTTTCCTTGCTCTTCGAAAGAGTTCTATTTATTATTTTTTCGATTGATTGATTTCTGTGTTTTATGGTTGGACAGATGATCGGAAAGTTACATGTGTGTACATATAGACAGAGAGAATTTCATGTCAGCATTTCAAAATGCCTTGTAGCTCCTAAGTCTTCACAGTTTGTTGGCTGGTGACAGTGGACTTAATATGGCAGCAACTTCTGTGACAGTACATAGGGTGCTCCAGCTCTGACTGAGCTTGTGTGTCAAATGGGCAGTATTCATCTGAGATACTGGTATATATTTGAGCCCCTGATGTTTCAAAAAGGGAAAAACTGCCTTGAATCCCCACTCAGCATAGGCAGACAAACTTCTGTTGAACTGATAGGTTAATGTTTGCTTTCTTTTTTTTTCTCTTATGTTTTTCTCAGTGACCCTGGTGGAGGGATTGAGATGTCGGAGTTCATACGAGAAGCAACTCCCCCTGTTGGCTGTAGTTCACGCAATTCTTATGCTGGGATAGATCCAAACAACCAGGTAAGAAATAAAGCCACTGCAGTTGTTGCATTAGTACTGCTGGCTTTGCAATCTGTAGAGGAATCTTTGCTGATTTTTTTCTTATTATATTATATAATTGCTTTATTAATGTGGCATTGCACTCTCCCAGCTGCATAGCTCTCGCTCATCCCATCTTGTGTTCGTTTAAGGAATGGCTGGATTTTATAAGACAACCTGCTGTCCCATCAGAAAGCATTCCTTTTTTCTCAGTTAGTTTTCTTTTCACTTAGTAAATCAAAGTGTCACAGAGCATGGTCAGATAAGTACCAAGACCCACTGTGGTGGGCTCCTTCTTCCTTTTGGTATTGGTGAGCAGTTGGATAGCTCAAGCTGTAACTTCATCGTTATGTTCTAACTTTGTTTTCCTCCCTTATTTTTGTTTGATCTGTCATTTAGATGCTTAATTGGCAAACTTCAGTTGTGCTGAATTTCAGGAGGCTTATGTTAAGTTGTCTTAGAATGTATCCACTGCTGATTATCTCTTGCAATGCTAAATGGCTTTCTGAAAGTTATCATTCCTGACACTTCAGACTGAAGTCAAAAATGTTTATTTGCTAAAATACAAAGCAAGATAAACTGGTGAAAATGGGAAGACCAAAACTGTTCATTTTTGGTTTACCTCTGCAAAATCTTTACTATTTTGACACTTCAACAGGGGTGGGAAGAAAGCAATAAATAGGGGCTGTTGCACACCAGACAGAAGTGCTGAAGAACTTGGCTTTATTAGGTTTTAATGCAACTTCATTATGCTCTAGTTGCTGTGTAATTTCACTGGGGAAGTTGTTCTGTTTCCTTATTATGTCTACTAGATTTATGCATTCAACTTCCATAGCGCTGCATGTGCTGTTCCTTCTAGTTGGCTTGTGATGTTTAGCCAGTCGCGGCATTTTTCTTTTACCAACTCTTCATGAGGACAGCTAGACTGGCTGGTCAGACTGTAAGGTTATGTTGACAATGAGCAATGCAGCATCCTATTAAAGATACAGGAGCTATTTTTGAATGAAGTGGAAATCCTTGGTGTGGTATTATGATATCAAGTCCTTCTAATTAGCTCTCTCAGCAAGCAGTATATAATGTAGTGCAGTGTTATGCTAATGTTGGTGTTTTATCTGAATAATGCTCCGTTATGCAGCATAGGTACTCTAAGAGATTTTCTCCTTTGAAGAGGGCAGGTATTTGGTAGTGTTGAAAGGAATAGGAAGCGATGGTCTACGTAGGAAGACAGAACTAGGCTGGGGATCATGTTTCTTTGGTCTTTGGGAGGAAAAACCTATTCCAAACATACTCATAACAGTTTTAGTGTTAAAACAGTGAAGAAGCTCTGTGTTCTTTCCTGTGTGCTTTAATGCTGACACTATTAACACAGTTAAAGTTGCTGTGGAAGGAAGTATAGTGTTTAGAATTTGCAGTATCAAAAGGGTATGTGAACAGTAAGTGTCTGAGTTCTGCTCAGTTTTTTTAATATGAAATAGCTTTCCCATGCTGATGCATTAGCATTCAGCAAGGCATATTATTGAAGGGGGAAAAAAAAGTTGAAATATGGCAAAATGACTAACTAAAAGTATGATGACAGTGTGGTAAAGAAAATGTATTAAACAAGCTCCGGCTGCTTTTCTGCATTACATGTAGCAAAGCCCTTGTTCTTCTGTAGTATGGCTGAATAAAATCTACACACATCTTCAGATTACCTTAAATTTGCTGTGCTTACAGAGAAGAATTAGTAGGATTATGTCCTTTTTCCCAAGTAATTTGAGCTATGGATTTTTGAAAAACAGCATCCCAGTAAGTATATAGGGAAGTCAAACTGCCATCATTGTTATATATCTTAGATTCAGATTTTGCCTTTGAGTGCTCTTCTGTCTTATTTCTGAGTAGTTTAATTATTTGACGCGTACACTTTTCTGTGTTATTTGGAGTTCTTTGAGAGAGATGGTACTGGAAATACTGTTGAAGGAAAGACTAAGTTCTCTTTAGCACCTCTGTAAAATAATCAGCTGCAGATTACTATATGTATGTAGAAAGACAGACTGCAAACCTAAACGGCTAGCTTGTTTTCATGTGAGGAAGTATATGCCTGCTGGTTTGCCATTGAACATGGCTGAAAAGCAGATACTATAAATTTGAAATGTGATTGTAACTAATATCCAAGAATAGGTCAAAGAATACTGCAGTCTTTCACTAACCAGTTTACTTACTTTGACGTAACTGTAATCTGAGGTCTCAGAAATTGTCTTCAAAAGAAAAATCGCATTTGCAGGAATGAGAGGGAGGAATAAGGTACAGGAAAATGATCAGGTTAAACTGATTTAAGTTTACTGAGCTGCCAGCAGGCATCATCCTGCCATATCCCCTGTTCACGCTGCTGCCACTGTCCATGTACCAACACTTAAGTTCTTGTGGTGACCTGGTCATTGAATCAACTCTGACAGACCTGGAAACTAACCCTGTTAAAAATACGTATCGTTTTCCAAGAGGAACAGTTTCTGGATTTAGCTTGGTGTTTGCCACGTTTAACAGATATGTTTTTTTTTTTTAGGCAACCGTGATCACTGCATTAAACATCCATCTTTACAACGGCAGTTATTAGTGTACCACCACACTAGTAGTTTGTTTCCACATTAAGTATTTTCAAGGAAAATTCCTAGATTAGAAGCTGCTTTTAAAGTCTACATAGTAAAATCTCCAATTACATTGGCTATAAAACAGAATAATGCAGTGATACAGTTGGATGCATAATTAGATGCCTTGTCATCTCTGTTTGCAGTGGAAACATTCTGAATCAGAAAGGATTTTACAGCACTGTGCTGTTGGATGCTTTTGTGCCTCTGAAAATCTGTCCTAGCTGTATAAGCAAATGCATGCATTGCAGTAATAGGAAACAATAGTCGGGCAGTTCCTGAAAGTTTACAGCTTCTTACATAATTCCCTATTTCTAGGTTGGATCTGGGTTATCTCGTCTGGGAACAGCAGCAACCATCAAAGGTGAGATTTTTGCCTGCTTAAAATTATGTTGCAGTAGCACTTCAAATCGCTGTTGTTTACTAAGTTATTTCCAAATACTGTCTATATTGTTCATCCTCAAAAATTTTTTGTGAGCTAAGTACAGGATTCACTAATTGACAGAAATCTTCCTTGGAGTTGCAAATTGTGTGCCTAAAACACTAGGAGAGGATATCCTCGAATCCGTGCTCTGTTTTCCAAGTAACAACGGTTTTTTCTCGTTTGCAAATGCAGAGCCAAGGGGTTGGTTTGAGTGGGCTTTCCCCTACTATTTTGAGTTCTGTGCAACCATTCGCTCTTCTGGTATTGTATTTCAATGACTTGATTATTTCTGGTTGCTTGGCATCTAGCCAAAGTATTGTCCAGGACAACCCTTGTGAACTCCTCAGAGATGAAAAAATAAGTTTTTTGTAATATGCAGAGTTACTATGTTGTAAATTTATTAGGCAATAATAAGACAAACAAAAATGAGATGTGAATTTTCATCACCTTCCTGATTCTTCCTTACTTTTTTATTTTTACGAGTATCTTGTTACAATCTGCCCCTCATTTTTTATTAGCAACCATGCAATAAGGAACGATCAGATATATCTTTATGAAAAAGAATAATCTTTATTTCTATTGGATTCTGTGTAAGATACTTTTCCAGTTCTTCAAGGAAGATCTGTGTAGTTGAATGAAAACTCTTATATACAAAGTAAAAGAAAAAGAGTAGGCAATACTTATCTCTAAAAGTTAATGGAGATCTCGTATTACTTGTAGTTATTGTTATCTATATTCAAATGAAGAAATAAAAGCAACAGTCTTTCATGATAGGTGAGAAATCTGCTTTGTGTGTGGATGTATGTGTTAATACTTTGAGCACTAGTACTCTTCTTTCTTAAAATTCACAGGAGATACTGACACTGCCAAGACCTCTGATGATATCAGTTTAAGTCTTGGCCAGAGTTCTAGCCTATGTAAAGAAGGGAGTGAAGAACAAGGTAAAATTTCTTCTTCTGCATATTAAACACAGTATTTTGTTACCAAAGACCCTTTACTTAACATGCTAAATAAATTCATGCGATTTCTTGATAGACTCTAAGAAAGAGTATCTTGAAATTCCCTGTTTCCTTTCTTAATTACTTTAAGTCCTTGGAATGCATAGCTTGAATTGTTAAACTTTATTCTTTGGCTGTGTTTTTCTTGTTCTGGTATCTTCCAGCAGGTAATAAATATTTACTGTCTCCTTACTGCTGAAAGATAGAGAGCTTACATGTCTCTAGATGATCTCTCTCGTACTGAAAGTGGCCTGGGATTCATGGACTTCATTGTAGACTAATTTGCTTTGCTTTGTTTTCCAGTACAGCCAAATGAATTTTTGTAAATCAGGCGTGCATTTCTGTAAAGTCAATAATCCTGCTCAGAGTTCTGTGTTTCTGGAGCTATAGACTGCTTCTAACATGCAAGCTATTAGAGTTTTGTAATTGTTTTTTCCTAGTATGTAAGGAAACTGCTCGCTTGTATTCTTCAATTGTCCAGTTTTGTTTCAGATCTCATTTTTCATTGAGCTTCATTGCTGGGAAAAAATTTGCTCAGACTAAAATAGAGCATAAAATGAAGGAAATCTTTTGTTTGCTGATTTTAAAGTACCTGGTGATTAGCAAGAAGTTAACTGTGAATACTGTAGTTCATTTTGGCCAATCTAATCTTACTGATTCAGTCATTACTGTGTGATTGAGTGCAGAATGTGTGTTTAAAATAGAGGGTTACAGGTGGCTGTGCTGTTGTAATAGGCAGCAGGGTTCTGCTACTTTCAGCTGACTAACTGAAGTCTCTTAAGTTACGCATGTGCAAATACGCTCTACAAAAAATCTAGCAACTGTAGTAAACTTGCCCTCCAGATCTTCTATTTTTAGTGATAGCACCAAAAAGGAAAGTAGCCTGACTCTCAGTACTGCCTGCAGGTGGACATTTTTACAGGAGACTGCTTGTGATGGATAACACAAATGATTGCTCTGACCAAGAGCTGACAGCAAATCCTCTTGATTTGCTTTAACAGCACCAGTTATAGAGGTAGTAAAAGTCAATAACTTCATAGGGAGTTTCATTGTAGTACAAATAGACTTGTTCCATTGCCTTCATCCTTGCTAAGTGTGAGCTTACTTGGTATCTGGTGGGTAAGGTGATTTTTTTTTTTTGTTGGGTTTTTTAATGACTTCAGAGTTAATGGGGTTTACTCTGTTTTCATTAATAACTTTAAAGTTTATGTGAAACAAACAGTTTACTGCATGTAGGAAATAAAACAAAAGGCAGGGTACCCTTTTATAATGAAGAAACTTTGGGATACATAAAAACATTGTCTGAGACGTGAGCAATAGAGGAAGTTGGGGACTTGTCATAATCGTGTTGTCTTTTATTAGCTGCTAAGATTAAGCTGGAGTCGATGGTTTCTTTTTTATTAAAAAAAAAAAAAGTCTGTCAGGTTTGCCCAGATGCTAGGAAATCTTTGAAATGGTAATGTGGTTCATAGTACTTGCAAATGGATTTGTCAGTTTATTTGCTTTATCTCATATAAACAAGCAGTTGTAAAGCAAACTGTATAACTTACATGAATGTTCTACATGAATATTTTTGAATATGTACTTAAACAGATTTGGCAACTGATCGGAAGCTTTTTCGTCTGGTGTCGAATGACTCGTTTGTCTCCATCCAACCTTCATTATCCTCTGGACAAGATTTGCCAAGGGACAACACTGACAAAGTGTGCCTCTCGAACAACCAGCTTGTGGACCAGTCTAAAACCAGTGCATGTGACCCAGAAGTAGCTTCGCTTGTAACTCTGCATTCTCACTCCTATAGGAAGGATCATAGACCACGAGGTGTACCAAGGACTTCTAGCTCTGCTGTTGCTTTTCCAGAGGCTTCATTAAATGACTTCCCTCTCTATCAACAAAGACGAGGACTGGATCCTGTCAGTGAGTTAGAAGCTTCCAAGCCCCCTTCTGGATCCAGAGAGTCCTTGGCTGAGAACTCTTGCATTTCAGGAGTTTTTCAATTAGATGACATTCTGAGAAGTAGCAGCCCTCGACCATTGACTAAGAGTGGGAAGAGCAAATCCTTGAAAGCAGACAAAAGTGTGGACAGTCTGAGAAGCCTGAGTACTAGAAGCAGTGGTTCAACAGAAAGCTACTGCAGTGGGACTGATCGTGACACTAACAGTACCATCAGTAGCTATAAAAGTGAACATACTAGCTCAACACATATAGAAAGTGTGTTGTCAGAGCACGAGGAGGAGTCTCCTAGAGAAGAGAGAAAGGACGGTAAGAAAAAGGACTGCGATGTTGACTCAGAGGATGACAGTAGTTCTACTACTGACAAAAGGACTAGTAGCGAAAGGACTGCTGTGGAAGTGAGCACTAACAGTGGTGTTCAAGAGGTAAAGGGTTCTAATGCATCTGATGAGATGCACAGTCAGAAAGGTCTTGGTGCCTCTGCTTCAGAAGAGGCCAATAAGAACCCACATGCCAATGAATTGACTACGCAAGCTGACAGGCCACCTGGGAAGGCTGCTGAACAGAGAGATGAGCAGAGTGAGAAACTAGCTGTGCTAGTAGATTCAAGAATTTCTAAAGAAACAAGTGGAAAACAAAAAGAAGGAGATGTCCGACCAAAATCTTCTAGCTTAATACATCGAACAGCCTCTACCCACAAGTCCAGCCGGAGAAGGACAGGAAAAAAGCGGGCTAGTAGTTTTGATTCAAGTCGGCATAGGGAATATGTTTCCTTCCGAGGTGTATCTGGTACTAAACCTCATAGTGCTGTGTTTTGTCATGATGAGGACTCCAGTGATCAAAGTGACTTGAGCAGGACATCAAGTATGCAGTCAGCTCACCAGTTCAGCAGTGATAGCTCTTCCAGCACCACCTCCCATTCATGCCAGTCTCCTGAGGGAAAGTACAGTGCTCTAAAGACCAAATACGTTTCTAAAGAACGTGGGGGCACAGACCCTGAAAATGCTCACAAAACCCACGTAAGCTCTGAAGGAATTAGCAAAAAACGATCTACACGTCGGACTTCTAGCACAAACAGTGCCAAGAACCGTGCCAGAGTATTAAGCCTGGACAGTGGTACTGTAGCTTGTTTAAATGACCCAAATAGTTTAATGGCACCAGGTAACATAAAACAGTTAACCACTTCAAAATCTGATTTGGAAGCCAAAGAAGGAGAGGTGCTAGATGAGCTATCTCTGTTGGGAAGGGCTTCACACTTAGAGTCAGTCACTCGTTCTAGGAATAGCTTACCAAGCCAGGCTACGTTTCCTGAAGGGGAAGAGCAAGAATCAGCAAGTGGAGGTAAGTAAACGACCTACCAGAAGTACCTTGCCGTATTTTGTTAATGAGTCTGGTATCGGTGACTTAAGTTACAACTATACTGAAGTGTCTTCCTGTTTCTTAGTTTTTGCCTAGTAAAACTGACAAAGCATTTCGTTCATCATATCTTGGAAGATCTACAGAAATGGGAGCTGAATTCAAACAAATGTTATGAAATCTATAGGTAGATTTGTTACGGGTTTGCAACTGGCAGTCTTTGCTAACCTGAGCTGTATCTTAAAATTATTTGTGATCAAATCAGACCTGCTCCATTGTATTACTCAAACTTCAAATTATGTGTACTATTTTAAAAGTTAACAATAAAAGAGAGGCTATTTCTTTTTTCTTTTTAAAGATTGTGCAGTTTAGAAAATTTGGGAACATGGCAAGTGATTGCATGAAGTTTCTGCTGCCTCTTAGATGAACTCTGTGGCATGACTTGAGGTGGTGTCAAAAAAATCAACCCCCAAAACCCTTACCATGCTGCCTTGAATTTTGCATTCTTATGATGGTCCAGTTACTAAGCTGAGTTCTCCTAGGGATTTGATTTTGCTTAGCCTTGCCATTGTTGGCTAGACAGTGTTGTTTACTTTGGGTTGGTTTCTTTTTTGTCCTCATTATGAGAACACAATAACCTTCCTGTGCTGGAGAGTGGAATGTAGCTTCCTCTTACTTTCTATAACTATTGCTTTGAATGGTGTAATGAGAGTACAAAGCTTACCTGTAGTAACTGATATTAATATGGATTAATAGGGACATTTTAAGAAGATTTTTGGAGCTCTTAAATGTTTTTTTGTTTATCATTTGTTATGATGTTTCAGTGTCTTTTCTTGGTTAGCCATATTGACTGCCTTAACTGGAAGGCTTTTTGTGTCATGGAAGATAAGTGTATTTAAAATATATTTTCAGAGCAGTATGGGATTGCTAATTACCTCAGTCTGACTTCTGGGATGGTTTGAGGGGAATACCTACCAGATAATCTAGTTAGCTAAGCACACAAATGCTTAATAAAATTGTATTTTAGATCAAGACGTAGACATTTTAAAGAAATTGTAGCTAATTTACTATTGTTATTTAGACTGCCTAAACAAAGTATAGTGACTCTTTGATCTTAAAAGGAGATACTTCCAACTCACAGTGAGATGAGATATGACCGATAGTTCTGTCTTTTTTTCTCCCCGCCCCTCTGCACCCCCAACACTGACATAAGAGCAAACTCTAAAAATCAGTACAACTAATTTCCGGGGAGGAAATAAAAACACCGAATTTCAGCTGTGTATGGATTACTGATCAAATTCGACTGGTTTACAATTAGCTCAGACCTATTTAGATACTTTCACTTAAACAAACAAAAACATAATCTGCATGTATTGGTACTTTCTGTCTTTCTTTTATTCCCAGTGACCGAGTTGTAGTAGCTTTAATGAAAGAGTCCAGGTTGCTCTTCTAGTACTAACTCTGCAAGCTAAACACTTAATACGTATTTTATTATGCCTTATTAAAGTGACAGCTCTTTTTTGTCTGGAGAGTAATTTGACTAATAAAAGGTCTGGGTTTTGTATTTACCATTTGTATTGACTCTATGATCTCCTTAGCACAAGATTTAATTTCACTTTGGTTTGTGTTATTACAGCTTAAAACTGTTAGGGTTCTCTCCTTATATGCAAAGGAGAATTAACATGTCTTATGTTAGAGAATGTGTCAGAGTTCATATGGGCTCATGAGTTGTCAGTACTCCAAAAGAATCAGTGCATGACTGATCACTGTATATTGCCAGATATTTTGATTGCTCTTTTAAAGGGTGAAATGTTGGGAAGACCAACCCTAACATATTTAAAAGTGATCTTAAAGATACAAATCTGTAGCAGCTTAAAGCAGGGAAGTCTTGCTGTCATTCTTGCCAGATTATTCTCTTCAGTTTCCCCTTTAAACTTTGTGTAAATAAGGGCCATTTTGAAGTATTATTATTTAATAAGTGGTGAGCACCCATGGGTTTCGGGCTGACTTTAAGAAGCAATCTGGATTAAGCTTCTCCAGATCTAATGACATCATATGATTAATAACACTTGTTGTATCTTATGTTTCTTATTACCAATAAAATAGGAAATATTTCCCTTATAATTGTAAGAAATGAATGTCATTCTGCTTTTTTTTGAAAGCAGAACAAAAACATCACTTATTTTTCTTTAGCATTACTTAAACATTTATGCAGTTATGTCTAGCATCAAGTGAGTCATTATTTTGAATTTATCTGTTAATGATCAATCTGAGTAATTCCTTTGTGTTGCCCTTTGTTTCTACTGGTTTTTTTTCGTTTGTGTGTGTGTTGGGTTTTTTTTCCAAATTTATAGCTGATATTACAAGTCTTGCAACAGCTGTATCTTTAATTGTGGCTTTCTCCTTTGGGCTTACCTGTGGCTCATAGTAATCAGAGAAAATGTTTTAACTTCTTATAATCTAAATTGCTTTATATTCAGTATTTCCCACTGTTGAATTGTCTTCACCTTTTGGGAGTGTTTTTAAAGACATACATGTGTAATATAAATATACATCATATTTGTGTATGGAAATTATTTGAGAAAATTAAGAAGTTATTTTATTTACCTGTAGCAGATGAATTACGGAATAAAATTGGTTCATATTTTCATAAGATCAGAGGGTATTGGTTGGATGGGACTTTTAGAAGTTGTCTGGTCCAATCTCCTGTTGAAGGGATTATTTTATATAAACACTTTTTCATTTCTGTGATTGCTTATGATAACTTTCTGAAACAAATAATTAGCAGATGCGTGCTGGATAACCAAAAGACTGATATTAATACTGCCTCCTTTTATTCAGTCAGCAGCTTTCTGTTCCTGTTTTTCAAATATGACTTAAATCAGTAATTATAACTTCATTTTATCTTGAAGTCTTTAGGGAGTAAACTAAAAACTACATTCTTGTTTGTGTAACTGCTAAAGTGTGTTTTGTAATGGGTATGGCTTTTAGCAATCTTTTACTAAGGAGGATGCTATACAAACCTGTACATCTTATACTTCAACAGATACAACTCTAGCAGTTTCTTTTATATCTTATGCCAGGAAGCGGTGAATGACTCACTTCTTACAAGATAACCTGTGCATTTGAATAGAAATTGCAGTTCATTAAAATGTAGACAAATGGCACTTGAAAATTCTGTAAATAAATACGTGTGGTGGATGTATAGCAAAAAGTGGAAGATGTCTTAAAATAGTTGTTATCCTTGTTTAACTACGCAGCCCCTAAAAGTAGCTAGTGAATTGATGGGTTATGGGTTAGATGAAGTTGTTCAGATGTCTAAAAGTTTGCCTAGATGTCTAGTGGTAATTTGGAAATACCACCTTGATACTCTCCTATGCATGGTTCCTGTCAGATGTGTGCTACTTCTGGATTGCTGTCTGTAAAGATTTAAAGAATCAACATAATGCTGTATATGACACAGTGATATTTTGTAAAACTTGAGCTGGCCTGAAAAGTCAAGTGTTCTCTCCCAGTTCTATATTAACTGTAAAAGATTAACCTTTTAAGTTGCTACTGTCTTTTACAGCTTGCTGTAATTTAAGATTGATTTATTTATTTGTTTTAAGTTCTGGAGTTACATACTCTTTTGTAAATAAAACTGTGTGTAATGTAATGCATTTTCCTTCTGTGCATTGCATAGTGATATTGAAATAACAGCTCATAGTGTTCTGTTGTGTGGTCTGCAGTACATCTCTACAGGCAGGCAAAATAGGGGTTTGTGAGCTTGCATTAGAATCTTGTGTTTCATATGGCATATGGAAACCTGTTCATTTGTATAGTCTGTGTATTTGTACGTATATGCTTAGTGTATCTGCCTGTAATCATTAGACAGTATCCTCTCCAAAGTTAAAAGTACAATTCATTTCTCTGCCATGCAGCCAACGGTTGTGTCAGCTGCTACCAGTATATTAATTTTTGCCTACTGTGCTTATGTTGCATGTGGTCTACAGTCATTACTTATTCTGCCTGTGTCGTAGAGCTGTTCCATGCTTCTGATGGCTTTAGCTTGATAACATTTTCTGCAGGTGGAATTTAATACAGTTACAGAAGATGGGGCTTCTGATCTGTTTTGTGGGAGTCTATCAGTTCACATTCAAGCTGCTAAACCAAACAGTTTCGCATGAGAAATCAAACTCTGAAAGAGTTTAGAAATGGTAGAAATTGAAAAATGTGTAAAGCTATTGTAATCTGGTTGTGTGTTATGTTAGTTATCTCTGTTCATGTGTTCAGCAGGACCCCTCCTGTAACTGGATCAGATAAAGCAGATTAGCCACTAGAAGGGCTTCTCTTCTACATGATGGTCTTTATTGGAACTGAAAGACTATTCTTTTACTTGATTTTTAGGTGTCAACTAGCAGTGTCATAAAGTACACAGCATTTGGTTCAAGAATGACGTAGAAATTTTAATGTTAACCCTTCCCAATATCTGACTTTGAAAGCATGATGTTTCTCTGTCACAGCTTTTGTGTGTAAAGGTTGAGTTTTACAGAATTACCTCTGATATTTGAATATTCTGTCATCTCAGTAGAGCTGAGATGTTGTCATTAAACACTTGAAGATGTAAACGGCATTAGGAGCAATGTGCAAGGCTGAAATGGAACTCTGCAGTCTTGGAACTTAACAACAAAATAACACTTGGCATGAATCTTGCATCTACTAATTGTTAATCGCTGCCTACCAAGGCAAAATCCAGTTTTAGTACATTGTGGGGACTCTGTCCTGCCGGTTTTGTCCCCTTTCTGGTGCTCATGGTTAATATGGCATCTTTCATTAGATGGCTTATGACCAAAATAAATACCATCTTCCTGAGACTTTGTGGTTCCATAAAGGTGGTGATGGGGAGCAAACAAACAAACAAAAACCTCAGGTTTTGTCCAACTCACAGCAGTAGTTGTTGAGAGCCAGGAATGTGTGTAATTGCTTGGCAAAAGCCCTGAGTACTACTGGTAAGAGTCCTCCTGTCACTTGGTAGAAACACGTTGCCTTAGTCTGTCATCTACAGAGTAGCAGATATTTTACCTAAGGTTCTGCAGGGCTGCATAAGGGAAAGTCAGGATACCTGATGAAAAATGCATGGCAAAGCATTATAACATATACCAAAGTTAAAAATGAAGCAAAATACATGTGATATCATTTCTTGGTTTTTTTCTTTTTTCCCTGGGAGTGTTATTTGTAAAATCTGACCCTGGTTAATTTCTCTGAAGCCTCCCAAAGAAATAAATCTTTTCAAATATTTTGCATTGCTATGAGAGTGAGATGTTGTTAAATGTCTTAGATTGGTAGTGTTTGTGCAACTTCTTCTTGCAATAATTTTTACTTGATTTGGAAAAAATGATTCGATTTTGTTGACAAGTAGCATGTGTTGTTTGTAAATTTGCCAAGTATTCATCTCAAACAGGAGTTGAATAAGAAGTTTTGATAGTTGGTATAAACAAAGCTGCATCTACTAACTTAAACTTAAAAGCCACTTTTTTTCATACACTTTTGTAGATGTACCTGGATTTATTGTTATGCATGCAGCCAAGAACAGTTCTGAGAGCTCTCTAAGCTGTAATGGAAGTGCTCATATTGCTGCCAAATGTAGCTATGAGATGTAATTCCAGGATATATCAAAGTTGGCTAGTAATTAACATATGGTGTTATAGTTAATAGAAGACCATTCAAAGCAAATGTGACTTCCTGTGTATGATATACTAACACAGAACACCACTTAAGCTGGAAAGGCTGTATGTTCTAAAGATTCAAAGTATCTTTTCCTTAAGGTGAAGAAATCCAAAGTCAGAACTAAGTTTCATGAAGATTCATGTAGGTTATGAACATTAGTCTGCTGCGTGAACATACTACTAGCTACCGATACCCAAATCCCTGGATATAAGGACTATATCGGGAAGGGGATAAGACTACGTCATAGCTTTAGCTCTTTGACCTCAAGTCCATCAACATTATAGTCAAGAAGTCTATGTGTGTAACACTTAATGTTTTAAAAAGTGAAATAATTCATGTGGGAAATACTGTGAAGTAGAATAACTCAGATTTCTAGTTTTATCTTTCGTGTTAGCATAGAAATTAGTCTATCAGGCTGGTCTGTAAAAATGTTTGGTTCCCAAGTCAAAACAGATGGTTTCATTGTCCTGGTTATTCCCTGCTTGACAGTGTTTTGCTTTTCAGATTATTGTAGTGACTGGTTTGATGTAATATTCCTCTGGCCTAGTCTCAAACTTGTTTGTTTGTTGTTTTTTCATACATTCAGCCACAACACTGAAGTCTTGGGCTTTGCTTCCCTTGTTTCTCTTTCAGTTTTCTTTTTATGACAAGCTTTCCTTGTGGTGTTTTCCTCTGTCCTATTTTCTAGCAAAAGTTTATATCTTAGAGATGTCCCTCTGTTCATCATTGTTTCTTCTTTGCTGCCCACATCTCTGTTCTTCAGAAAATATCATTAGTGATATTTTTCATTAAATGTCCACAGTAAGTTATAATACTATAAGCCAATATTTTGCTTTTTCATCAGAGATGTCTAAGAAATCAGTGCAATTGTAGGTCTTATGATGGTGTATAATCCATGGTGATTAGTAACTGTATACCGAAGATGTGGACTGAACAGACCCCTTTATACTTGGTTATCTTACAAATATGGTTTTTAAAATTATGTTGGGGCACATGAGAATAAACTATGAATGCCTAAATTGTGAGAAGAGTGGTGGTGTTAACCAATAAACAGGTGTGAGAGGTATGGCTTTTCTGAGGTTTCCAACACAAGATATAGATGGTCTATACAGAAGAGCAAAATTTGAGCTATTTGGTTTGGCAAAGTATGTTCAGTATTAGAAGACAGATTTCATTGCTTATGTGAATGCATAAGCCATAAACTATTCATTTTGTTTCTCACTGAGAATTTGTAGGGTTGGTCATTACAAATGGTTGAAAATAGATCGCAATTTCCCATTTGGTAGGGAGAGAAGTGGCATGTCCAAGCATCACTCAGGTTCCATGTGCACATTTAACCATGCTTAACCTGACCACTGTTCAAAACCATGTAGACTTAAGTGACGTATTATTATTTTTTTTTGTCGATCCTGAGAGGAGTGAGGGACATTGTGGTTTCCATTGTATGTGGGTGTTTTGTTTTTTTTTCCAGTCAGACTGGAAAGAGAACAAGCAAGATAAGAAGTTTGCCATTCTTACCCTGAGAACTCTGTGGTATACCACATAGATACATTACCTCTGTTTTACCTCTATACCATATCTTTCCATGAATCTTCTTACTTGGAAAGAATTTATCTGTATTTCAAAATTTATCTGAGGCACAGGGTTTAGTGTTTTTGCCTAGCAAAAATGAAGTGTGACTTTTTAATGCAATAAAACTTGGAAATTCTACTTTTTCATCTCATGCTTCTTCAGTTTCCATCTTCTAAGCTTGGGTTAGAAGCAGTGATATGCACATGCAGGATGGTGTTGTAAATGTTTTGCCTTCTGTATGTAAATGTGCCTGTTGTGAAAAATATACTTGCATTTTATGTTTCTTAAAGCTAGTCGTGTTGTATAACAATTGTATAGTTGTAGACAAAAATTTGAGTCTTCAGTTCTGTTTAAAACTTTGAGGAACTACAGAGGCTTACATCAAAACCACTTGTTTAGTATAGAAAGAAATTTTGGAAAGGCATGACCTGCAGGCACGATAGTTCAACCTATGGTCAGGTATTCCCAGCTGTTTGGCGAAGTGATGGGAATTATTTGTTATTCTAGAATTTCCTCTGCAGTAGATTTTAGTCCCTGTATTGGGAAAGTATGGTTCCAAATGTGTGGTGATGAAATGATATCTTCATGACTTTCTAGGTGTGTAACTGCTGATCTGGCTTTTTTGCAATTAGAAGTGTAATGAAAGAAAAAAAAAAGGATGGATTTTAATAAATATGTGTTCATATGCGCATTTGTGTTAACAAATACAAAAGTCAAATTGTTTCCTCTTTGAAATTAGGTGTGTTATAGTTGGGAGTAGGTGCAGGAGGGTTAAGTTTGCTACAAAGTTGTCATTACATCTCCACCTCTTATTTTATTGATCTCTGGGATGTAGGTTCCTATTCATAACTTTTGCACTTTGAACTTCAAACCTGATGTTTCTGTTCTTGAGAATAGATAATGTTGGTGGCTCAAATTCATATGACAACATGCAGAAGAAATTTACACTTAAATTTCTTGATACTAGTGTAGTGTTTCAACATGAAAGTTTAGAATAAAACAGAAAAATAGGACAGACTTGAGAAACAAATGCTCTGTAAGCTGAAAGGTTTGTCTTCCTTTACTGATTTGTTTAAAGTAAGCAGGAACTGTGAAAGTACAACCTGTGTTTATCTCTCCCTATTACATCTGGATTTTGTACATGAGTGTAGATGTTGGATATTACCTTTCTGGAGTCTAGAGTATGTGGTTGTAAGTAACAGCATTTGGGAAGTATGAGTGATGGTCTAAGGATGAGTTTGAGTTTGGTTTGGTTTTTTTTTTTAAAAAGCTATCCTACTTTTATTTGTTTAGTTTTGGTTTTAAACATCAAAACACTGACTTGCTTTGTAAATATTTGTAAGCTTATTTATGTTAAAACAAAACTATTTCCTTCATGATTAAACTGCTCTCAGAGCATGACAGATGATAATTTAGGAGCTTTACCTTAGATCCAACTGGTGAACTCACGAGCAGCTGTACTGCATCTCATTTAAAAACAAGTAGAAACACAAATAATATGTATTAAAAAAAATATACCAGTATGGAAAGCTACTTATGTTAATCTGGTGTGCTCTTTAAAATGAGGTTGGTTTGGGTTTTGTTTTTTTTTTTTTAAAAAAAAACAAACAAACAACAACCAACCAATAACCAAAAACAAAACCAAACTTTGCTCAGTTTGGCTTTCCACACTTCAAACAAACACTAATCCTTTCTGCTTGACTGCTTTTTTTACTTTTTTAGTCATGGTTTCAACATGTAGCTTCTTGAGCTGTTGCATAATGTTAGCAGACTCAGAGCTTGTTGGGCTGAGAAGCTCTGCAGTCTTCTCAAAAGAACTTAGACTTGCTTAGTGATCCTGAATGTCATCACTCACATTCAGGAAGAGCATATGTAGGAGATGTGTGTTGAACAAAAGTTTCAAGGTAAATGAAAAAACCCTTGGTAGATTAGGTAGAAATGTACACAAAAATCTAGTTTGCTTTCAAAAGGTTAAAGTGAAATAATAAGAAGTTAGCAAATGCCAGAACTATTTGCCCGTGCAATCTTGAATTTAATCCCCAAGTACATATGAATCTTGATCTTGAATATTATTTTTTTTAATCTTCAAACATGTTTATACCTATTTTCCTCCCGGGGCACTGCCTCAGTCAGTGCTTGAGGTAGACTTGCTTTAGTGATAAATTGGAGCTGTGTATGGAGTGTTTCCATAATCTGAGCTTCAGTTATTGCAGAAGGTGATGCTTAGTGAAAAGGAATATGAAAAGAAAAGCAGATATTGTCAATGTTAAGTATGCTGCCTTGAAACTGCACTTGAATGCTGCTTTTGCTAAGCAGTTGCAAATGGAAATTAAGATGTAATGCTGATGTTTACCATGCTAGTGGTAATGAAGATGTTTACATTTCAGTTAAGACTAGTCAGTGTTCTTTATTTCGTGGTGCTTAACTGTGACCTGATTAGCAGAAATGTGTGGAATTGCTTTTGCATCTGAAGTCAGTGGAAGCTGTGTCGTGAATATATGAGTTTTTATGTGCTGATGTATACACTGGAAAAATTGAGCTTTACAAATTGTCACCCAAAATTAGTGGGCAGTTTTGACCTCTTCTGTGTTAACTTAATCCACCAGAAAAAAAGTCAGGATTCATACTGTCTTGTTTAGTGTGTTTTAATTTTCTAGTGTTTCAAGTATTAAAGCTATAAAGAAATCCTTGAAGGAATTAGGCTGTGTATTAAAACAAAACATAAAGCTGTATATTAAGCCACAAGAGAAATGTATTGAACTCTTGCTGAAATACACTGAAAGGGAAGTATCATCTATTCATGCTTAGAATAACAAAAACGGTTGTGGAGGAGTGAGGAGAAAGTGAGCAATCCCACAGTTTTCCTGACATTATAGGAAAGGACTGAATTAAGGATGTCCTTAACTTTTGACGCTTTGGTAATGAAATGCTTGTAACTTTAATGTTGGTCTTAAAGTAATGTCTTCATGTAGCTTCTTGGCTTTTAAAGCAAATTACAGAGTAAAGTTTCATACACAGTATTCACTTGATAACCTGTGGTTCATGAGTAGAATTAGGCTCATGTTCCATGCAGTCTTTATTGCTTGAGCTGTGGCAGTGATACGCAGCAGTAGCAGGTTGCTATAGGTTGCTATTCCCTGTAGATCAGCATTAGATTCTTTGCTGGTAAGTTTTGAAAGCTTAATGACAGGAATGTTGTAACTTGAAATGTGCATAAGTGATGCCTGTGATCTTTCTGCTATAAAAAAGCATCGCTCCCTTAGTGTGGTGTTTTTTTTTTTCTTTTGGCTTGACACAATCTTTTTTTCTCACTCTAGTAACAGGCTTCTTGGCTACCAAGTTGTGACTCCCCCTGCAAGATTGTGATTCTCCTCTTGCATTGACTTCATGTCAAGTTTTGTTTTTTTCCTCCTCCTTCACTTGCCTGCCAAAACCTGTTTTCTCAATGACCCATTCATTTGAGTGCTCTGTGTTCAAATTGGTTAGTAGCTTCCTTGGTTCAGGAGGAAGACTGACATTGTAGACACGCGAATAAGCAGTCCAAATCCAAAGTTGTTCAGGCTGTGAAGTTTGGGGAGCACAGGTGGATTTTGGGTGGTAATCTGTGGAAAAATCTTAAGACTCCCTTATGTACATACAAACTGTTTTTTACAGTGTTGCTTTATAAGTAGACCACACTCTTTTTGTTTTGTTTTTATTTGGGGAGTTGAAATAACAAAGCCACCAATCCTTACAAAGAAATTATTCCCTCACTTAATCTCAACTCCCTGCTCCTCCAAATCATAGTGTAACTAGTCTAAAATGAGCAACACGTATCCCTTGGTGCTTATGAAGAAAAAGAAGAAAGCAACTCTGTTTTGTCCCCTGAGGAGGTGTGATGAGGTTAACCTCAACCCTACCTGTTCGGCAGAAGTTACAAAATTGTGAATAGAATACTACAGTGAAGTGTGTCAGACAACCTTTCTGGTTGTCCTTTAGGCTTCTCCTATTAAATGAGATAAAGGGTGAGATCAGTTTTGTCTCTTCCTGCCTTGTGCAAATGGAAGAGATGCGAGATAGCCAGGTTACAAAAAAAGTTGGATATTTGCATCTGGGGGTAAAAAGAAAAGTAAGCTCTATATTCAAAAACAGACACGCCCCACCCCCCAGCTACCCAAATTTTTACTAATAATTATGTGTTGTGATCCTGTCTTGAGGCAGGTTATTTGAACTGTCACTGAATAAGCTACTTCTGTTGTTGCAAGTCAAGCTCATTAACTTGGGGAGGGTCAGGGGGAAGAAAGGAGTCTTAAGTTACTGTGTACGTAACTAGGATGGGTTCTTATTTGACCTAAAGTCTGTCTTGATGCAGCAGCACAAGCCAGCGAGGAGACTGTCACGTTTCGTCGTGAACGCAGCACATTTAGGCGTCAGGCAGTACGACGCCGGCACAATGCAGGGAGTAACCCTACCCCTCCTACATTGCTCATCGGATCACCCCTCAGGTAGGGTATCTAAATGTTCCACCATATTTAGCATGCATGTAGCAGACCACTTCTCCCTACACCCACCAGTGTTGCCAAAAAAGCACTTTTTACTTCCTTCCCCACCATAACCTCCTTGAGCTGTCACTGCATGTCACTGTGGGCTTGTTGACTTGTGCATGTATATGTGGCACTATTTTCAAAATGATAAGGATAGCCAGTTTCTAACATGTTACAGCTGATTTCAGATTGATAACAAAATGAACTAATGCTAACAAACTTAGACTCACTGTTTTTTATCAGAAACTTTAGAAACTTCTGATTTCAAGCAATGAAAAGAACCCAAGAAAATATTATTCATCACTCCTCATTTTGGTTTTCTTTCCTTTAAGAAAGTA
Organism: Larus michahellis; assembly: GCF_964199755.1. Lineage (NCBI taxonomy): Eukaryota > Metazoa > Chordata > Aves > Charadriiformes > Laridae > Larus > Larus michahellis. The sequence goes on along the minus strand of NC_133899.1, from coordinate 52,590,379 downwards.
AGCGTTAGGGACTAGTAGTGTAATCACTTTTCACGTCTGTAGATAGTAAGAGATAAGCATGATAACAAAATGGAAGAACATGATAAAGAGCTAAATCATACACGCAAAGGTTCCAAGTCTAAAACACAGGTAAACCATTTTATGAACATCCTGTAGGTCTTTCCAGCAAAAGAATAATAGTGACATGAAGTAATAGCGATGCCTTTGTTGTAGAATGCACAGTCAGTATTGCTCAGTATTAAATCTAATTGTGTGGCACTTAGCATGCCTTGGCAATACTTAAAATGAACTGCATACATGTATCCAGGAGTCCCCAGCCTTCACTGGCCCATTTGTTAACAATACTGAGCCTAGTGATACATTACATACAGCAACTCTTGTCTGTCAGCTTGAACAGTAGAAACAGCAACCACAATAAGTCTTTAAACTTGATTTTTGAATCTTTCAATCCCGTGGTTGCCTATGGTGTTGGAGAATGTGGGGAGCAGAACATTGCCTGTAGAGAAAGGAACACTCACCCATCCATACCAAAGGAATTCTTCCCGCGGTTATATGATAAATATGCAGGAATAATTGTATATGTTGTGTATTCTTAATGATCTTCCTTCATATGCTGAGCTATCCTTTAGTAAAAGGAGCAGTCTGCTTCTGTGTTTAAGGAATACTTGTGTAACGTTTTTAAGTGGAAAAAGCTATAGAAACTGAGCAAATAAAAAGAAAATACTTTACAGTAGAGGATGGGGTAGAAATTGTGCCATCTATGTGGCACCACTGAAATAATCAAGGACTAAGTTTCTAAATTTTCCTCAGGCAGGAGGATTGCAAGAATGGTATGTAAAATCTAAGAAAAGAAGGATTGACTTCTGCCACATCAGGGACTGAACCTAGTTAGATGTGTTTTTACTGGCTAGTGCAGTCTGTAGCAGTAATCACATTTCAGATAATTTTGTATTAAGCTTCTGGTTTTGCTGAACATAGCTTGTTCAACTTGAAGTTAGTAATTTACTTCATAGTGAGGGATGCTAAAACTTTGCGTTCTCTTGGATCACTTTTGCTCTACTCTCTATTGCATTCACTTGCTTCTGATATGTTTTTTTTGTGGTGGCTGGTTTTTTTTGTTTTTAAGAGGAAGGTAGCATAGTTTTGTGTTGGTTCATAAGAGGCTGTGCAGACTCATCAGGGCTCCTTAACTGTGCATTAGCCAGAAAACAGTGAGTTTTCTTTCTATTAGACAGGGAGAAAGTAGGACAAATAAAGGATTCTGTCATAAACTGAGGCTAATAACTGCCTCATTTTCACGTGCCAGTGCAGTCATTAAGGTTCCCATGGCTTAAGCTGGACTTCAGTGAGAGATCATGAGAAAACTGAAGCTGAGGGAAGTAACTTTTTAATTGGACAAGATGTTCAAGGGTGAAAAAGCAGAACAAATATTCTAGTCTTGTATTTCCTCTCTGTACCTTCCAGTTATCTAAATTTGTTCTTTTCTAAGTAAAACCACTGAAACACAACTTTATTCTCTCTGACGTAATGACACATATTATCAAAAATACTTGTATTATAAACATATGTTCAGTATTGAATACTTATTGAGGTTACTTTGCTCAAAGCATTGCTTGTGATGCTAAATGACGGTCCCTTGGATTGGAGTTAAATTGCCTTAGTCCTACCAAACACCAAAGTGCTTTCAGATTTGTTTGACATACATTTCACAGTTGGTAGTTCAAATGGAATTTATCTGCAAAATTATATTTATTACTGTTCTGATTTCTAGATGAATGGTCTGAAAAAACATTCTTTTATATGAGCAGCTTAATTTTAGTGAAAATTCTATGTGTTGTTGGAAGAAGAAACTCCCAAGAAAGATTAAAAAAAAAAAAATTGTGTATAACAAAGAAATGTGAAGAAATGACAGATACTTTTAGCCAGCTACCACCAAGATCCTTTCAGAAGATCGCTGCAACTGTACTGGCATTAATTGTATATGCTAGTGGTGACCTGTCTCAGTCTAGTTCCTGATATTGCTAATCCATATGACTTCAGGTGTTAAACATCTAGCAGTATTAGGTTTACTAATCTTTAATTACCCTAATATTAATTCTTTCTTATTGTTGCCAGCAAAACTTTAATCTCCTAATCTTCTAACTCTTGCATAAAATTGGATGTTGTGGGGATGTTCCCTTAGAACTTGTTGAGTTCCATCTGATTTTATTTTTTTAAATTTCCTATCCATTATTGCAATTATGTTTCACTTCCTCTGTGGAATATTTAATAAAAGAGACAATGGCATTATGTATGTATGTGCTTGGCAGTGATAGGCACTTAAGTAAAACCTGGTCTAGTAAATTCTGCTGTTTTGATGCTAAATTAGACACAAGAGTAGTATGCCTGGTAACTTCAAAATAAAACAAAAAGAAATCAAACCCCACAACGAAAGAGCCAACTACCCCTGCTTTTGTCCTGCCTAAATGTCAACAGTGTTTTGGGCACGTCAAACATATTGGCATCCTGTGTAGTTGGTGGTGTATGCATGTGCGTTTGATACGAGAACACAAGTGTCTGAAGCAGAATTTTATTCTGATATTTATTAGGCAGAGAGTAAGTTTCTCTTGCATACCTGTGCAATCTGTTAATGTTTAGGTTTTGGGGTTTTTTGTGACTGATGTGAATAACTATTGAAAGGGCAACTTTGTATATACCTTTTGATACATAGCTACTATGTAAGGGAAAGCAGTATTGTTCAGCATTGTTTTGGTGTTGCTGATTATACTTAAGGGAGACAATGAGGGCATGTGGCATGTCTGTGAGCTTCCTTAGGGCTTTTGTTGCTATGTAGCTCACTGAGAGCCATGTCTACAGCAACAAAACACTGAAAAAAGTTCAGATTCAAATATGTTAGAATACGATAATGATGAGTTGCAATTTTTATCTTGTGAGCTGTGTGCATGTGTGCTTTATTTTGCATGAGCTTTTCTTAACACCTGTTCTTATATCCGTATTTTGTTTTCCAGTGGTGCTCTTAACAAAAGAACTGAAAAGTAGGTGTTCTAGAAAATATTGTTAAAAGCAAGTACATCAGATATAACCCCTCAATTCTTAGTAAGATCTTGCTTGTTCAGTTGCCTCACTTGCTAACTGTAGCATCACACTGTAAACAGTGAAATGTTAAAAGCAACAGTTGATAGAGAATGTTTTTCAAGACTTTAAGATATTCTCCATAGTCTTTAAAATAAAAGTTCCTTTATCTGTCTAAAAAAAAGTAATTTGTTAATTTGATCGTGTCCCACGGCTAATGACTGTGACATGTAACTTCTTTAAATGCACAAAATGAAGGATAATAAAACCACTAATCTTGCAAAGTAGATGTAATATACAAGTGTAAATGTCACTTATTCTGTCACTTTGCTATGTTTCATATTAAACAAGTTATTAAAAAAAGTTTTACCTATGTTAAATAGTTTTATACAATAGTTTTGCAGGGAGAAGGTTGTGAAGAGGACAACTAGCATTTTTAAGCTTTGTGTACTTCTATGGCTGTAAACTTACAAATTTCTGTGAAGCCCAAGTTGACTTTTAAAACCTGTTTTTTGGTGTAGGTATGTGTCTGGGTATAGAAAATTTTTTTGTGGTAATAGTACTGAGTAATAAAGCTCTTGCTGTGCTGTCAAAGTAACTTTAAAATAGACTTAAACTTCTGGCAATTAATAACTTGTTCTAAGCATTCTTAATATATTCAAAAATTTCTGAATCCAAAGGTTTCAGAACTTTATCTACAAGGTCTGTGGTAGCATGTGGCTATTAACAAAGCTTGAAGACATTTTGTAATTAGAGTACAGATTAATAGCAAGAAAGGTGATGTTACTGTGACCAAAAAAAACCCCAAACAGCCAACTACAAAGTTGATCAAGTCATACCTCAATGAGCAAAAAGGACCCTAACTGTCACGAGAAGACTGGAATAGTCACTCCTGTACGTAGGTGATACCAGTAATTTGCTTTTGCAGCCACAAGTTAAGATTTATAAGAATATACTTGAGGGTCACTTGGGGAGATGTTAGAAAGCACTACTACTTGCAAGAAGTTAGGACAGGAACTGTGTCTCTAGACTACTGACATAACTAGTGTCCAAGTATTCTCTTATATGGAACTCATGGGTTATCTTAACCCTAATAAGTGGCTTCTTAATGCTATACTTTTTCCGCTTTAAACTAAAAAGTCTTGTTTTGCTTCACTTCTGGCTATTTTTCCTCTTCTTCCTGGTAACGTGTTCCCCAATCCGTGTTTTCTCGTAGCCTTCAAGATGGTCAGCAAGGCCAGCAGCCCTCCTCCCAGGTCAGAGTGCAGTCCCGCCCCCCTTCCCAGGCCGCTGTGCTGGGCGCTAGCGCCTCCTTGCTGGTGAGAAATGGGAGTGTCCACTTAGAAGCATCACATGCCACTGCATCTGCTGTAGGCGGTAGCAGTTTGCACGATGAACTTGGTATGCAGGCCTTATGTAACCTTGGTGACATGGACATTTTAATACGGCAGATGTGTCGGTAATAATGCGGGGGAAATCAGCTAACCTTAGCTTTGTTTCTGAACCTTGTAGGTGCATTTCATAGAAGGCCGTGTTGCTCATAAATTCCTTGCCTTTCACAGCTGCCTTTACGGGCACTTTCTCTAACAAGCAGGATGGGAAATGCTGGAAGGATGCAAAGATACAAGTAGCGATGGTGTGAGAGCTTTCGTGACTTAAACAATGTAACACATGTAATGTGTAAGTTTTCTTGCATTGTTACAGGTAGTCCAGCAGGGATTGAGAACAGCTTCGGGGATCTTCTGGTTTCTGAAAAAAATACTTGTTTTGGTCCCTAGGAATTCTTGATCTTACTTTTTTTAGATGAGTCTTGCATAGCTACTGTTTAAAAAAATTAATCCTCATGTAAACGAGAGTGCTTTATTTTTCATGTACACTTTAATTTAGGAGGTTGAGATTGGAAGAAAATCTGGACTCTTTGTTCTATCAAATGCCATCATTTCATGGAGCCTTATAGTGACCCTTAGTTCTTCATGGTCCATTTTATTTAGTATTCTTAACTATTAACTTCTATGCAGCTAATAAAATTGCTAGGGAGAAGGAAGTTATGATGGTCATAATAAGTGACTGATCTCCTGTGACACCATAATGCAGGGGCAGATGTGGAAAAATTCCTGGCATGGATCTTTGCAGCTATCTGTACATGGCCTGCATTACTTATGACTTCAGCATTAATATGTAATTCTTCCTCGAATTATTAAAATGGGCATCTTTGGAACTGACAATTACTAGTGACAGTATTTTGAGCAGCTGTCAGCTGTAACAGCTTAAAAGTACAGGTTAGCTCAGAACACTGACAAAACACTTGTTTCAGACCTAGCTGTAACCCAGTATTGAAAGATAAGTGAATTGTGATCAGATTCCACTGGTGGGGAAGACTTCAAGTGTTACCAGGCCATGATACCCTTTAAATACGAGTTTAGCTAACAAGTTGCTGTTCTTCTGCACCATCTAGCTGCAGTATAAGGGAAAAACAAATATAAGCAAAACTGAAAACAACCCTGATGTGCTCTGAGGTGTTTTATAAAACTTAACTACAGTTGTGCTAAATACACACAATCTACTTATCTGATAATTTTCATTTTAGAGTCTGTGGCTCTACTAGTTTCTAGATAGAAAAATTGAGACTTATATCTCAATGCTTGTATGTATCTCTGACTTATCACATGAAACTACAGATTTCTTTATTTAATTTGGACTCTCTTATATCTTGTTTGAGAAAATACCGGAATATAACTCTGAAATTCAGGGATACTGGTTGTATCGATGCAAAGTTAATGGTGAGATTTATTCTTAAAGCTACCATTATTGTATTTGAAGAATTTCGTTCATCGAGGTTTACAATCAAGTTTTATAGAATTCAATATTTAATACACAATCTAGTTAAGTCTGAGTTAAGAACTTAATTTGCTATGTTGCAGTAGGAATCGAAGTCGATCAGTCATTTAGGAAATTCAGCATTGCAGTCAGGCTCTCTAAAATGGCATATTCATTGCACTTGGTGTGTATTGGAGTCTTCAGAAATTCATGTGGCTAAATTCTTCTGAAAGTTTGTGTGTACTGTGCTTTCAGTTATATGGGGTGGCACGTTGCCTTTGGGAGGCACAAAACTTCCAAGATCTGCTCACTTAAAAATCTGATGTATGATAGGGATTTGTTCCTGACGTGAAGCTCTGAGCATCTATCTGTTCAGAAACTTTCCACGTGTGAAAGCAGCCATTATAGGCAAGATCTGTCTTTATTATTTTAGGAAAATCAAATTTTCTAGGTTGTGTAGCAAGCTTTGTGTGACAGGTACTATGTTTTCTTAGAGTAAAATAGTTGGCAAAATGGTGTGAGCTTTCACATGCATGATTCCTTTATCAGGTCTGACAAGAATGGAGATTATCTATCTTTAACTAGTATGTGAGGGGTTTTTGGGGGGGTTGGGGTTTTTTTGTGTGTGTGGTTTTTGTTGTTTTTTGTTTTTTGTTTTCTTTTTTAATCCTCAGTCAGGGATGAAGTAACACTACTGCTCTGTTTCTCTTAAGTCGAAGGCTGTTGGTTTTCTTCTGTTGTCCCAAGATACCTTACAGTCAACAATGACCCTGTTGCTTTACTTTAGACTGTATATGGTTTGGGGGTGAGGGAGGGTAGTAGTTTGTTTTTTTCTTTAACTTTTATTCTGACGCTGATCAAAGCACTGCAGGTGATATGACCAGTTCTCTGTCACTGTGGAAATTGCTGTGACTGCCCAGGGCAGAAAAAAAATATTGAAAATAGAGGCTGGGGAAAAGTTAAGGGAACAAAACCTGATTTACAGCAACTGGAAATGTAAGTGACAAATGTAGTAGATGGGGTTATATATCTTTGTACAATGCATACAAGAATTTATTTTCTTACTGAAATTCTATTGGCATATTCCAGCTCTTCTGGAAGATAAACAGGGCATGTGTTAAAAGCCCCCACGTTTAGGACTTCTTTTTTTGTGTGCACCAATGCAATACCTGCTTTTACGTGCTTTCCATTTATGTGTTGATGTCAAACTGCAGCTCTTAACAAGACACAGAACTTTTATTTTTTTTTTGTTTGCTTTAAAGATTTGTGTCTCTTAACTTGATTCTGGTGTCTAATTTTACAAAGGATGAGCCTTATTGTATTATACCTAGCTTACATCCACTCTGGTGACTATACAGTCATCTTTACCTGGGCATTGTCCTGAGAGTAAGGCAAGACATGCTTTGAGGCATTATCTTTTAGTCTTCCAGGCTCAAAGTAGAAAGATTTTTATCAATTATATTGGTGCTTTGTAAGGAGGAAGGGACTTGAAAGGATGGAAAAAGAACTGAATGTGGAGCAATAAACATGAAGTAACTCATAGGAGGGATGTAGGACAGAAAGGAAAGGTGGCAGATCGAATGCCACGATTTATAGGCAGGATTAATATAATATGAATCCACAAAGCAACAAAACACATTCCATGTCTTAGGTGAATGACAGTCTTCAGAGCACTGTGTGGCAATACTGATGCCTTTTATTCTCACCAATGTCTGATTCTTGAGACATGTAGGGTATGGGTGGGATTTTTCAGTCCTTGCAGCGAAGGCTGTAGGTGTTACAATTTGTGAAGTAGTTAGGAATCCAAGTGCTGAGTTACTAAAACAGATGTCCAGTTTCTGAAACTGTGGCGAAATAACAGCCTCTTGTCCTCAGCTGGATAATGTGTGGGGTTTTGGCTTTTTTTGGAGGAATATTGCTTTTGTGATTAAAGAGAACTGGCCATCTGGAGCTTTACAATACACTTACACTGGTGTGTTGGACTTCTGGTTGTATCACTTATATGCAAGTGATAGTATTTCAGATTTATTGGAGTATTTTAATTTATGAAGGCAGTTGGATGGTCTTGAAGATGAAACTTTTTTCTAAATATAAATAAATACACTGGTCACTTCTTTGATTAAAAACAATTTAGAATAGTTCCTCAATACCTTTTTATAACTAAGTAGACTTAATTCATTTGGGATGAATGGGGGAGTATTTTCAAAGGTACAAGTAGAAAATAAATACTCATTTCCCATTGTTCATATTGAAAATATCCCTGTTGTAGTCTGGGCCATTCTGCATAACAGGCAAGTTACTCTTTTGATAAACTTCATGTAGAAATAAAAAATGAAACACTTTGAAGTGTTCTAACTGAAAACTTGGAAGTTTTTATACTGAAGCTGAAGGTAAAATTTTGACCTTTGGAAGTGAAGCTCCTTGCATGCTACACATTATTCAAATTCTGATGGCATTGTTGGTTTTGACTAGGATTTAAAAAAAATATTGTCATAAGCGGTAGATGAATATATCTTAATGATCTAATGATGACATAGGCTTCAACATGTCAAAAAGTGTTAGCAATTTTCAGAACTAGTTTGAGAGGTTTAAAACAAAGGTTTTCCATTTATTAGATGGAAAACTGAAATGTGCTGAAAGTAACTTGGTTGAGGAAACCGCCAGAGAACCATTTTAGTTGGATCCACAGCCATTTAAGGCTTCCAGGTTTCATCTGCATAAGCTCATCAGCCTGTTGCTTTCATTGATTCCTTTAACTGTGGGAACACCAGTTCGTGCAGTGTCAACTGTTATGTGGTTGTCTCTGGACTTGGTGACGAGATACTTTTGTGTGTTGAAACAAGGAAGCTTGTTTCAAAGGAAGTGTGTTCATCGTTTCCTCTCTTCATGTCAGAACAAAGATGTATTTTGGATTTGTGTGCCTGAGTATCAATGACTTGGTTTTGCTGCTTTTATAACCTGGTTCAAATAGAATATCGTTTGGGTAACTTTAGTTTGCTAAGAACTCATAGCTCCCCCTGGGGGAGGGGGGAAGTTACAAGCGTTTCTGTTTAGTGGACAAACATGCTGTTGACTGTATTTCTTGATTTGAAAAATAAACTTTTGAGTCTGCCATTTGTTCACAACTTGATAAAAACTACAGTCCTGGAGGAAAGAAAAAACTTTACACTTTTTTAGGGTGATGCTGTTAAAAATATATCAGAGAATGCTGTGGGAGAGCTAGGAATGGGAGGGAGAGAAAATTACTAGGGTAACTAAAAATGCTGGCTGTATCCATACGTATTGAATCTTATGTGCACTGGGATCCATCATTAGAGTTTGAGAATGCTGTGAGGAAGCTGCTGTTATCTTGCACAGTTTAAGAAGTATTTAATTGATGGGACTTCGGAGCTTAGCTGTAGAATCTCCAGTCACATCTTAGGGTTTGCATCCTCAACAGCACTGGATAGTCCTGTCATCTTTTCTACTTCAGATGAGATGAGGCTTTTCTGGAGAGCCTTTTGATTTAGGGGGGGGGGAAAAAAAAAAGGGGGGGGGGTGTGCTTGGCAGGCAATTTTGTTTTATTGAGAACCCATGCTTTTGTTGACAGAGAGTTAACTTTCAATAGGAAGTCTATATAAGGGGGGGGGTAAGTTGCAAGTATGGCAAAACCTGAGTCTGTTTTGTAGTTTGTGTGTAAACAATTGGAATTAAGTGTTTTGTCCGTTTGCTACCTCTCTGTTGGTTTGTTTTATCCTACAGTCATGCAGTAGTTATAGCAGCAGCACAAATGCAGTAAATTTTGACATATCCAAAGATGAGTTGTATGTGAGGGAACTGTAGATATTTTCTAATGTGAGGTGTGTTATGCTAAATTGTTTTCATAGTTTGAGGCCCTTTTCACACATTTGATGTGAGTGTAACAGTTTGGTAAACTTCTTTTGAAACAAATATATCCGATGTATTATCTCATCCCAAGAGAATGGGAAGTTATATCTTGCAAGTGGTATACTCTAATCTCTGGGACTAGAATTTCATTAACATAAAAATCAGAAAGCTTAACTTCCAGTCTCTCAATTAAATAGTGCAAAGCCAGGAAGAATTTAACCCAGACTCACTGTCTCTTTTAAGCACTGGTTACGTGGAAGATTTTTTTCTGTAATAAGTTATGTATCATTTTGTCCTGACTAGGACCTCAAATGTAATACCTTCATGTTTGCTGTTGAAAATCTTTTTTTTACTGATAGAGTTGAGAAATAGTCCTGTGTAACTGGGGTTACTTATTAGTTGTGGGGAGGAAGACTCCTGATGTCTTGCGCTAGTTTAAACTTTAGTTACAACTGTGTACTACACTGTGCATTAAAAACCAGAGGGTATTTAACTAAAACGCTTCATTAAAATCTTAACTATTGAGGAAAAAACCCTAACAAGTGAACTCTCTACTTGTATTTCCTTATAAATACCTATAGCAGAGGTAATTAAATATTGAGAGAGCTGTTGCGTTACTGAGCTCTGACGCACGCTGTATGTGACTTATGAACTATGTAGCTGACTGTCTTGTCAGAATGGTTAGTCTTAGCATGGCTGCAGTGTGTCTTTTTGGTCTGAAGTGCCCACTCTGAGGGTAAAAGCCTTATGAAGATATTTTCAATATACCAGTATTTTTTCCTTAGTTTCACTGGTTTTAATCATCCAGTTCGATGTTTTTAACCTTCTTGCTTTCAAACACTTCTAAATCAAACTTGATTGTCTGTGGGTCTGATGAGAAATTGGACTTTTAAAATAATAGCGTGGGGTTTTTTTTAAGAAAAGATATGTGTCAAAAAAACACTGTATCAGAAGCAGGTTATGTTATGGGGGAAAGATTGGAAGCCCTGATCTCATTAGATATTTCTCCTGGGGCTGCTTGTTATCCTGGATCAACAGAAGAGCAAGCTGCAAGACACGCAGCTGAGAGATGTATTCAGATGCTCCAAACTGGGATTTCTTTTTTTTTTGTTTTGTAAAAGCAGATCTTAAAATACTGCATGCTTTGCATCATGGCTTAAGAAAGGTTTTGAGCTAGAGGAGATGGAGAAGTTGGCAGAAAACCTCATATGAGGTCATGATTTCAAAATCAGCTTCCTGCATTCAGAGCTGAAATACATTGAACCTGGCCTTCAGGGGAAATTACAATGCTTATCTCTCTGATCAGTGTATTGTGGGAGAAGGACACTGTAAAAACATCATATTGTGAGTGAGGTAATTTATCATTTGAGTTATAATCTCTGACTACTTTTTTGTTAATTATATATTTAGGAATAGCTTGATACTGTTCATTCAAAAAGTCTTCAATAATATCTTTAGGAAATTAAGGTTAATGGAGTTCCAGTAACTCCAAATGGTTTATCTGAAAAGTTATTTTGCAGTCTTCTGTTCTTATACTGAAGTGTTTGCTTCTGGCTTGTAGAATAAATCTCTGCCTGCCATTCATGTTTTAGTTTTTCTAGAGGTATAATTTATGGAGCATCTGGCCACTTCTTTCACTCTTTGTGTTTCTTTTCAATTAGACATGTGCCTCTAAAAATAATTTTATTTAGGACGCTTGAGGAATCACTGCCTTAGCTAAATACCATGGTTCTTAAATGCTGATAGCAAATGATTTACTGATTGTTCTGCTGGGGGTGGGGAAGAACTGAAGAAGCTGGTCATGGCAAGCTTTTTACCTGGTTATTCTCTAAGGTGGGGTGGGGGAAGGCTTACATTGTGCTTCTGTTGTTTTAATGGTGACATCTTCTAAATACAAACTCTTAAAATTTAATTCGGTATTGCAGTTTACTGTATATATGTCATGTAAAATGGTATGCAAGAGGACTGAGTAGCTAATGTCTTGTCTGCACTGATGACACGTTAATGTGTAATCACATTTTGTATTCTGACACTGATATAAATTTAGATGAGAGCATCTGTCGTTTGTTTCGTGGCCAGCCCAGCCTAAACCACGACAGATTCCTAAATTGATCTCAGTAGTAAGTTAATAAATAGAAACTAGTGCCAGTGGGATGAAACATTATGAAATTTTGACCTGCTTTTGACCTTTTCTTTAATAGGTAAGTTCAGTTCTACGCTCTACGAGACAGGGGGCTGCGACATGTCGCTTGTGAACTTTGAGCCAGCTGCAAGAAGAGCATCCAACATCTGGTGTGTGTGAAGGCCAGTCAAGAGTGATGATTCTTGTCTTACTGCAACAAAATCTTTGGTTTTAATTTTAAAAGGTTATTTGGTGCAGACTACAAAAAAATCAATATAAAATATTATCCATATACTTTACTTTTGAAACCTAAATTATTTTTACTAGAAGATGACACTAGCTGAATAAATAATCTCCACTTAAATAAATCTCAGATAATGAAGACTACTATTAGCTTAAGCAGTAAATGTCCAAACGGAGAACTTGACAAATGCATTTTTGATTGGTTTATAGAATGCCTTTCTTAAAGGATTTAACACAGGTTTTGAGAAAGTAGGTGGCTGTTTACCATAATGGCTATTAACTTATTTACAAATGAACTTCCAATTGTGAAGCAAATGTAAACTGATAAATTTGTTTTCAAGTTCATAGATGCCATGAAACAATACATGGAAATGTTAACGTGCCTGAGGCTAAAATTTGACTTACAGTTGAAATAGCCAGCTACATACTGGAAAGTTCATCTGCTGTTGGAAAGATGCCCTTTCTTTCTCTGACAGGACAGGAGGCAGAAGAGAGAAAAAAAAAAAAAACAAGCCCAAAACCTCCCACGGGCCCCATCTTCCCCAATCCACTTCACTACATAAAACTGCTCTGAAGCTATTGCATCATGCTGAATGCTACAAATTCCCACCATGTATAGGTGGAATAGCTATTGGAATTATGGAATAATGAATATAAAAGCTCCCATCTTCAAATTTTTGTTGTGAAAGTGTGCAAGTGCATCTTGTAGAGTTGAACTTTGACAAAAAGTTCTGTATTCCTTGCACAAAGCTGCCAATGCCTGCCTCTACTGCTTGCATGTTCCAGATGCAATGGCTTTGCTGGTGGCTGCTGCTAGGAAGTTATATGTGCTAATGGAAGGAACAACCTGGCCAACTGGCCACATCTAAATAATCGGATCTCTGCTTTAGAGAACACTTGAGTTTCAGTGAAGTAAAATTGATAACAAAGAATGTTTTTATCTTAAGGCAAGGATCTGAAGGAAAGCTGCATAAATTTGATACGAGTCTTAGAGCCATGTGATTTACATGGAAAACAAACATCCAAAAGCTTTCCAAAATGGGGGAAAAAAGCAATGGTTGGATATGGACTCTCATACAGTAAGAGAAATTTCTCCTCACCTCTAATGAATGGAAACTGCAGTTATTTTGCTCTTCTTACCAGAGGTTTATTTAAAGTTAAGATTTTCATAGGCAATGTAAGATTAAGTAACTCAGTGTACTCGTGTTAAGTATGTACTATTTTTGGCAGTTTTGGGACCTTGGTAAAAACAGTATAGAATTAACAAAAACTCTGTATGCAAACACATAGCAGACTCTACAGTCCCTTAGTGATTTGATGCATGTTTACACATCAGTAGCTAACGGATTATGGAACATCTATGTTTTTTTTCAAGTGGAATAATTGCTATATTGTGATAATCCTTGTTAGACAATTTAGGGACTAGGTGTTGAGAAAGTTATACCAAGGATAAGAGTCTCCTGATGTACTATAGCTACAGAGTTTACCACAGTACACAAGAGTAAGTGGATACTTGTATTTAAAATATGTAATTCAAGGAAAAACTTAAAGAAAGATTTTTAGTTAAAATTTGCAAGGATTCAAAACTTAATTTGGGACACTAGAAAATGAGCGGCCTGTTGAAATAAAATGTAGTTTTATAATCTGAAGTCTTTCCCCTGTTCTTATAGTGACACGGACTCTCACGTATCGAGTTCTACCTCAGTTCGCTTTTATCCACACGATCTAGTAAGTTTTTCTTATTTATTTTTAAAGCATGCAAAAAAATCAGAAGACTTTCCAATTTTAAAGCACTGATTAATCATCCTATGTGGTAGTTCTTTGTTCTTAAGAAGGATTTTTGCCTGGGTTTAAATGAAGATAAAGTATTCACTGTTGCAGTGTCTTCATATATACACACAAATTCATCCTTCTGCATAGCACTTGAAAATTTAAATGTAAATGGTTTCCTCTGATCTAAAGCATATTGATTATGTAAATCATGTGGAAATTGGATGTTCTGAGATACCTTGTAAAGGTTTCCAGAGATTGACTGGACAACTTGGACACAGTTTGCCTTTTGTGCATTAATAAGATTAGCAGGCAGCAGCAAGAATAAATTTCGTGTTCTGACCAAGAGAAACTTCAGTAATTTTCCTGAAAGGAATTTAAGTATCTGTCACTGGAGTCTGCTGTACAAAATATTAATTCATATGCAAGGAGTGACTGGGGAAAAAAGGCAGAGGCTTACGCTGTTTCATACTGCAAATAGCTTTAGCATTCCTTAGTTTTATCATCTCAAACCCTTTACATTGTTTTCAAGTCCAGACATATCTGTACTCTTAATTTTGAAGTCTTATATTGCTGTGTCATGAAGACAGTGCAAATGGTCACGTTTCTTAAGCTAGGAAACCAAAATATATTGAAGTACCTAAATAACTAGTCAAGAAGGAAAATTAAATATGGATTCAGCATTTGGCAGAGGAGCAAGAGCCCTCCATTTGCCTGACCATGCTTTAGATCAAGAATGTGCTCTTCAAACCTGGTGTCTGCTAGAGGATATTTCCTTGCTTTCCACCATCCCCCTCGAAAATGCAGCGTTCAAAAAAGACGCTGCATTACCTCTTATGTGCTGTTGGTTTCCTAGTGCGGCCTCATTAGAGGGGACGATTCTGTTTAAGGCAAACTCGTAAAGTCTTAGCCCATGTGCCTATGTGGAAGTTTCCACTGGAATTTATTATTAGTGCTACAAATGTTACGTTATGGTGATTCTTTTTAAAAGTTGTCAAAAAATCACATGTTTTCTGACACAGCTTATCTTAGATAGTATGTTTTCTATTTTTGAAATGCCTTTAGAAAGGGAGTGTTCGTGCTTGTTGTTTTTATTAGTATTTTTCTAGGAAGGAAAAGCTGGCTCAGCACAGTTACAGTACACTGATGCTTTAAAGAGTTATGAAAAAAATTTTCAACAACTTGAAATCAAATGTTAAACTTTAAGATAATTGCAGAAAAAAACCCAACCCAAAACCCATATAATTTTTGACACTTAAAGGTGACATGAGTATTTAAATTTTACCCTTTGCCTTAAGATTGTGAATATTTTTCATTAAATGACATTTTAACAATGATATTGTTTAAGAATAAAGGGCAGTGCGTTAAGACGTTTAATGGGCTGTTAATGAAATCTATGAAGTGGTTAGATGACACATACATACTGTAGTAACTTTTTAACCTTCCGAGTATTCTCCTTAAAGAACACTTACGGTTGTTAGAATTACTGTGATTTCAAGAGAATGCTAGAGTGACAAACTACAAAATATGTGAGAAATGTAGTCAGTCATAAATAGTACTTGACTAGTTAGGGTAGAGCTTTTTTTAGTTTGTCTCTGCGTATATTCTGAATGTAGTGAGTTTGAATTTGACCACTGATGCACACATATGTTGCTTTGTCATGCAAAAGCATCCATTCAGCATGGGTGTGCATGCACATTAGCTGACTATAAGAAATGTGTTGTAATTTATTTATTTTCAGAATTGGATTATTCATGTAGTATACGTTATTCCTGTTCACGTATCAGTTTACTTGTCTTCAAATTTGAAGTTTTCAAAGTAAATGGGATAATGTACTTGGAAGACATGTTCGTGCTTCATTTGAAATTAGTCATATGCTAAAATGCCGAACAGTTGTGTTGTAAGCAAACTGTTATTGCTGCTGGTGCTATTCATTTGCTATGATAAGGACAGGGAATGTAAGTGAAGCCCAAGAACTGACAGTGTTTAACATGCAACTTCTCAAAAGTGAAACTAAATAATTCTAGCAATTTTTTCCAAAGCCGTTTCCAGTAAAATACACTGATACAATAAAAATGAGCTTTTGTTAATACTGACTTTCTTTTAGCTTTCTCTTCCTCAGATCAGGTTGAACAGGCTGCTAACCATGGATACAGATCTGCTGGAGCAGCAAGATATTGACCTGAGCCCTGACCTTCAGGACCACATGCAACCTCCAGAGGAAGCAGCTCAAAAAGTCAAGCAGTACTATCGCTTTTGGATCCTGCCTAAGCTTTGGATTAGCATCAATTTTGATAGATTAACTCTTCTGGCTTTATTTGATAGGTGAGATCCTTGTGTGTTACTAGACCTCAGAAAGTAAACATTAAAAAATGGTAACTAAACTGTAATACAGATAAAGCTATCCTTAGAGAATTGTATTTATTCACTGTACTCTGAAAGACAAAAGAATAATACAAAATGCAGTTTTTCTAAAATAATGAGGGCTACTCTCCCTTTTTTTTTTTCTCCAGCGATGCTAAAAAGGAAAAAAAAAAAAACACAACACAAAGGAAAACAAACCCCTCACTTTGCATGAGTTGGGTGATAACATGTTTGGTCAAAAAGAGAGACTTGTTGCTAATATTTAAAGTAAGAAAATAACCTTTTCCAAAAAACTAATTAAAAGGGTCTAGAACCTGGCATATGCTTACATTATTTCAGCAAGTAGAGAGAATTTACCTGCTATTTCAAAGCATTTTTCCAAAGGGTCATCTAAAACTGTAATCAGTTGTCCCTGCTGCATTTACCCAGTGGAATAAAATGAAGGTGACCCCCAGGTTACCAGCTTTTGTAATATATATAGTATTTAAATTTTGGTAGTGAACTTCCTTGAGATAAACAATACAGTAGTGATTTTTGTCCAGGCATAAATACTATCAGTTCTGTTCCTAAGCACTACCAATATCATATGGAATTCTCTTTATTCCACTTGGTGTATCTTAGCCAAGTCAGAGTATTTTTAGTTTCTTCATTACAGAATTATGAATGACAGATTATATACAGATAAGCTATTGTGTATATTTTTTTTACGGGCTTGTAATCATCCTGTGTGGCCCTTGAATATTGATTTATGTTACAGGCTGTGCTTCTGGTTGAGCATTTGAATTATTTCTGAAATTATCTGCTGAAGTTATCTTCTGCTCGTTAGAGTTCAATTCCATAAGATACTAATAGCTTTCAGCTATCATTGAAAGCTCCTAGGTAGCTCCTAACTTTGCTAAAAGACAGTGTACTAGCATAGTCTATGCGGGTTCAAATCTATTAACTACTTTGCTACCAGAAGCATAACTCTTGGTAACTTCTGACCCTAACTGTTCCTTTGCAGCTTTTTTTAGACATAGTTAGCTTTTAATTCTTTTTTTTTTCCTCTCCCTCTAATACAGGAATCGTGAGATCCTTGAAAACGTGTTAGCTGTCATCCTTGCTATTCTGGTTGCATTTCTGGGCTCTGTACTTCTTATAGAGGGCTTTTTCAAGGATATTTGGGTCTTCCAGTTCTGCCTGGTAATAGCCAGTTGTCAGTACTCACTGTTGAAGGTATTTTAATTTCTATCTTCACTTTTATAAACAATAGAAATAACTTTGGTTGGGTGTTGCAGGCTAGTTAGAGCTTTAAGGAAAAAACTACATGTTTATCATTTAAATAGAAATGAGTAAACTTCAACTTCATGGAAAGCTTGATAGATGGTCAGACAAGGTCACTTCACTAGAATGGTTCTAGTGAATGTTTGCTAAACAACCTTCTATTTGTTGTTCTCATGCACTTTGTTTTCCCAAAGAGGAGCACATTCATACTGGCTGAAAACAGCCTACAAACTAAACTTGAAGTGTTACTGGTTTTTTTTTTTGTTTTTTTTATTGGATACACCTCAATGCATTCATATTAAGCAATTATATCTGAGAATATTTTTAATCAGAATCTTAGTTCTTATTAGAAAATTGTTAATGGTATTTTTGTAACTTAAGAATGATTGTTTATTTCCTTATGATTAGACTATTAGGGTGGAAATTATATTTAAAATTAAAGTGCATAACACATTTTGTGTTTAAAAAAAAAATAGAAGTTCTAGAAACTAGGTTTGGTTTTTTAAAACCTTTAGCTGTAGACGTACACTCTTTGAACAGTGGGTTTTTTTTTGGTTTAATACATTGTGGTATTTAAAAGCTGTACAGTTGCTTTGAAAATTGTAAAACTAATTGTAGATATTATTAAAAGAACTTTAATCAGGAATGTGTGTGTGTGTGGGGAGGTAAATGCACTTGTCCGTAGATTGGGTAACTTTCCTCTTTCTGTTTTGGTTTCAGAGCGTTCAGCCAGATTCTTCTTCCCCCCGACATGTAAGTCATGGCCACGTGCCACTGGATTAACCCGGCAGATGTAGAACTCCCACATAAAATTAATCTTTTTATTTTGATCTTTTCAGCATTTTTCTTGGGTACCTTTTTATAAGGCACAAGAGGTGTATGTTGTCTTAGTCTGTGAGAAGGGAACTGATACTATTTCCACCTCCCGCTTTGTTTGTATTTAGCAATCGCGTCCTCCCTGTTTTAAGCCTAGCTTCTGCTGTGGAGTCTTATTGTGATAAGTTTTTTGACAAATCTTTAGTATTCAAGCAATTATACTGAGAATTATTCCTAATGCTGTAATTTACTGTGCTGGTATGAACTGACATGACTTTGCTGTTCTATTCTGGTCTTGTAGATCACTCAGTTGTCCTAGTGTGCACATAAACTTATTTTTTCACTCTATTAAGCAGAGTATGCAATGCTTTAGTGAGCATTAACATTTGAGCATGGAAATGTTAATGTGCTAGCATTGCACAATATGTTTATATTCTGTTGTGCATCTGATAAATTGCCAAGACAAAATATTTTTATGTCCTAAATTAGATATGAAAAAGCATTATTCCTCTGCAGCAAGCGTTTCTATTATTTTAGGTAATAAGCTGTGTGTTTTAATGAACACACAAATGCAGATTTCCCCCCGCCCCCCCATCAGGAGCAGTATCTGAGTAATAAACTTTAATTGCATTTTCTTAAAAATTAATGTATTATCTCTTGCTTATGAAGCCTAGTTAGAGTTTCTCTGGCATTTAGTATTGCAAGAATCATATTTTAAAACTTAGTAGATAATAAGGAAGGGTGAATATAGCTTAGTCTAACTTAAGCAAACTTGTCCTTTTTATATCAAAGCCACAAAAAAAAGACTTACATCAGTGCAAGGCAATGCATTAAAGATTTTATGAACAAAACTTAAGGATGTGCTGAGGTGACAGTATGTTAATTGGTGAACAATGATTAATTTTCGTTCTGAAACTGTCTGTAACAATAATAATTACTTTTTCTGCTAATAATGAAACAATACCGGTTTTGTTGTGTTTTTTTTTTTTTGAAACAGGGTCATAATCGTATCATAGCCTATAGTAGGCCTGTATATTTCTGTTTATGTTGTGGTCTTATTTGGCTGTTGGATTATGGCAGCAGAAACATATCTACAACAAGATTCAGGTTGTATGGAATGGCTTTCACCAACCCATTGCTGCTGCTGTCAGCCAGGGACTTAGTTATAGGTGAGTGGCCTTTTCATGGATTTTAATTGTTTGCTTCACCACAGTAGACATCTTTCTTTTTCCACTCTGCATCTTGTTATGACACTGTTGCAACATCACCTTCTAAATGCAGTTCTTTTAGTTTCCTTTGGAAAGAGTAGTTTTAGCTTTGCCAAAGTTTATGGGAAAATTCCCCCTTCTATAGCTTTGCTGTAACAAACTGCAGAGATGCCAACTAATACGGTGTCATAGGAAAAAAAAATATTTTTAGCTTTTTAATTATGTAGTATCTTAGTCTTCATCCCTGAAACTTCTGTTCTTTCTTCTTAGCTTGGACCTGGATAAGCTACCCTATGCTTGGACCTAGCTGCTCAGTAGTTAAAGAAATGTTTTGATTTGGACTCTTTTTGTACTTTCTAGAGGGGTCACGGCACATCAGTGCGACTTCTCTTAAATCAGGTTATTTGTGTTTAGCAATCAAGTGGAGCAGTATGGACACAATGTTTAAAAACACTATAGGCAGATTAAGTCTTATTTAATGTGTATCTTTGCAGAACAGGCCTATCGGCAGTACCAAAAAATACAATTTTGTGCTGTATGTGAGGTACTTGCATTGTATTCTGAGCAGCACAGTGCATTCATAATACTGCTGGTATTTAACACCCTCACCTCCAAAAGAATCCAACACAGAAAACAAACAACAACAAAGCCCACCAAAACCAACAAACCTTTCCCCTGTTTACTTACAAAATTTGTTGAAAACAGTAACAGCAGAGCCCATAAAAAGGAGAAAAAGAATGTAAACACTTGAAGACCATCTTATCATGGAAACTGTGCGTATTCTTTAAAGGAGCAAAGTTATTATCTAAAGGTCTGGATCACCTCTTTGGAGGGGGAAGAAAATACGTAAGAATTCATCTAAATTGAACAGACGTGCTCTTCAGTTGTACCAAAATATCTGGGCATGAAAGACTACAGCAGCTAAATTTTATGACTTCATGCCTCCAGTTCCTGGACAGTCTTCTGTCAAAGAAAAATTAAAACTTGGTATTGCTTTTGATTCTTCTTTCTTTTATTTTATTTTATTTTTGACTTTTAGTTGATTTATAAGAATTACCAATTTGGCATTTTGAGAATTAGTTTTTATTACTTGATTTTTAGGAGCATTCTGAATTTCTTACCTCATACTGTTTCCCCCTTCAACTTTGTGGTAGTAAATCTGTGCTTAAATGTAAATGCCTGGAGGGAAAAGGTCTAAGCCACTTATTTATGAACAGAGTATTGTCCAGGCATTTCCAGAGGTGCTTTTTTACAGATTCTATGGATCTGTCCATGCACTGGCATACTGAAGTTAAGACAGCAGATATTTTTGACTCATTCAAGATATGTAAAGATGTAAAAGTAGCTTCATTTCCCCTTGTTTATGCTCTGTCAATTTCAGAAATCTTGTCTTCCCTTTCCTATTACCTTGAGTGGTTGCATAATGTATAGCCATATCCCCATAAGGTAATACATAACTCTATGTAGGTGGTGTGTTGCATTGTGAAAGTGACCTACTTTTACAAAGTACTTAAGAGCCTTTTCCATTTTTAAAAAGCCATGCTGGCATCTTCATCAGGCCGTGTCCATTTTGGGATTAGCTTTTAAAACTTCTTGGTTCAGGAGTTCTGAATGCTTTTTCATCCTTGTGTTTTACTGATCTTCTTGGGTATCTTGTACCAGCTTTTGTGTTCTGTTTTTCTTAGCAGTTCTGCCAATAAAAAAATCAGATTGCCAGAACAGCTCTCACTTAAAAAAACCAAACCAAAATAAAAACCTACACCCCCCCCTTTGCTGTAAACCCTTGCCTTTGGAGTAACTCTTAATGTTGCTGAACCACTGTTTCAAAAAGCTTTGCGTGTATTATACAGCAAGCTGGCTTCTAGCAAACATACTTTGTTAGCACAAAGTAAAAATCTCAGCTGCCTTTTTTCCCATTCCCAGGCGCAGCTACTAGAACAACACAGGTGCAGGGCAAGGCAAACTTTGTGTCTAGATAGCATAATTGCTAAATAAAATAATTGCTGTGTCCTTGCCAACAGACAAGTGAGCACTAGTATAAATTTTTCATTTATTTATTTTGTGTCCCACATACTGGACTTGATCAGTTGGTCTAAATCTGCTCAACGCTTATAACAATCACTTTCTGTTTTGACTCGCGTGGTTCCCATTAGAGAGCAATTCTGTTACAGACTTAATAGCAATCAGAAATGTTGGCTTTTTGCTGGGCTACTCTCTCTAAATTGCGCATTCTTAGATCTATTTTATGATTTTGTTTTCAGTGCACTGAAGATAGTTTAACTTACAGGCCTTGATGAAGCAAATTTGTAACCTGTCAGTGAGAGAACACTTTATTGTTTCTCTCCTATATAGGCTTCTTTGAGTAATGATTTGAGATCAAGGTTTGACTTGAGAATTCTGAAAAATGTTTTCTTCGGCTCCTTATATTTCCTAATTTGTATCGGTAAAGTGATACAGAACTTAATGTTTTTCCCAAGCTCTGAACCTACATGTTTTAAAACAACATTTAGTTATTTCATTTTACCAAGGAGTAGGGGAAAAAAAATAAAAATCAGATTCTTAGTAGCTATTGCACCGTAAATATTTCTAATGTGATATCCTCTAGTATCCAGCCATTCTGTGGATATAAAGTTAGAAATGTAAAACTGAGACTTGTGGTTCTTTACAGGATGCTTTAAAATTGGTTTCTTCTCTTGGTCACTGAAGCCACAGTCAATAAGGTTATAGAAAATCCTCCCTAAACAGTCAGATTTTTGTCTGTGAGAGTTATTTTAATGGTTTGATCCTTCTGTCCCTCAAAACCTAGAATTTGTAATATGCTGCTGCTTGTGAATTGTATCTGAACTACTTAAAGCTGTGTAAAAGATTGTTGTTTCTGCATATCTTATTCCTTAAGATGGAAAGTAAATGATACGTGCAGGTTAGGACACACTGTTCTTTTTATTAAGTGACATTTGTATATCATTGCATTCTTAAGTCCTGTAATTTGCAGAGGTTTTAATGGTTTATACAGTTACCCATTTTCATTTAAAAAACTAAAAAAGTCATTTAGGATCAGAACTTTTCAGAAGTGGTGTGGGAAAATGGGTAAAATTGTCAGACGTTATTAGTGGCAGAAAACCCAGAGGTGAAATGCTTGGCCTCTCTTACGTCACTGTGGCTGGTGTTAGCTTGCTCCTGTAACTCCAGACAGGCAGTTAGGCTTGCATAAGCCTCATTTACAATGAGTGAAAACTTACAGATCTTCTAATCTGTAAAGACTCTTGGCTGATCTTTGCTAAATAAAAATGGAAAGCCTGAATTGGCCTGTGTCCATTTCTACAGCAATTAAAATGGAAGTACAAGAAATCTGACTTACTGGTCTATGTAACCTCTATATTCAGTCAGTTCTGAGTCTTTGAAGTAGGGATTTGCATAATGGATGTTTTTCTTAGAAATAATAGAAGTACTTCAGTGATGTTGAGTTAATAGGTGTGTGTGATACCATAGAACTTGTAACTGAAGAGTACGTTACCATGCTGTATTTTTCATATTCGCCACTTTTTCAACTATTTTTTTTTCTTCCGTAGTGTTTACACTATGTTTCCCTATAGTATTCTTCATTGGTCTTCTGCCTCAGGTGAATACATTTGTGATGTATCTCTGTGAACAGCTGGATATTCACGTCTTTGGTGGCAATGGTGAGTGTTGGGGGTTTTTTTTATGTCAGTGTCAAAAGCGTTAGATTAGGAACAGCCATCAGATTAGTAGGCTAGCTAAAAAAAATTAGTGATTACACTTTATTATTCCTACCCTCTAAACATAGAATACTAACTGTATTTTTTTAAAAGGCTAAAGGTCTTGTGGTGGATTATCGAAAAATAGTTACTGTCCTAAGTCTGTCAAAAAGTATACTTTCTTCCCCGACTGGTTTCTGTTGCAGTTGTTAACCATTCTCATGGTAATGCTGTTGAAAAAATGAGGTGGTAAATAAAACCACATAAACTACTCTCTTAAAACAAACAAAAAAATCATTTGTAGGGGAAAATAAAGTAGTTAGTGTGGGTTGGATTTTTTTTTATATCAGAGGGATGTTGCAACTAGGGGGTGGATAACTTAATCATTCAGAAGTATTTTGTATTGTAACCTAATTGCGTAACACTGAATTTTTCTTTCTTTCCTATGATATTCAGCTACCACAAGCCTGCTTGCAGCACTTTACAGTTTTATCTGTAGTATTGTGGCAGTTGCCTTGTTGTACGGACTGTGCTATGGTGCCCTGAAGGTGAGCAAAATTTTAGACAGAGCATACCTCAATGTTTTGGGTTTTATTCTCTGCGTCTTTGTATCTTAGATACTTAAATATGCAGAAAGTGAATTAGAAATGTTAGTCTGATTTGATAGGGTTTTATACTTGCTCAGCTGTGATATCAATAAAGGAGATGCAATGCAAGAACAAAGCAGATTTTTTACTTTTAAAAGGGGTATGATTTGTGCCTGCACTAACAGGCTGGTTTTTTGTCTGAAAACGCATGACTCTTAGTCAGCTCCATTCTGCGTTGATTCTTGAAAAAAAGAATCATTTAAGTGGCTTGTTTGTAGCTCAGTCTTCATGTGTTGGTTTGTTAATCTCTCAAAACGGCTCATGTGAGTATTTTTTCCAGTACTGCAAACCAGAAATAGTCTTTTCATATTAATCTTTACTTGAAAATAAACCAGGAAATAGTTTGTAGTGTCAAAGTGAAGATGCATGCCTCTCTAAAAAGTAGAGTTAGCTGGCAGGGGGTGGAACCCACCCAAAACCAGCAGCTTTTCCGTGCTTGAAATGCCATTCTGTTTGAAAACGCTATTGTTTTGGTTCTGTTTGCTGGTTTCAGGTGTGTGTCAGTAATCAAATGCTCTTGATTCACAATTAACAGTAGCATGTGCACCTTCCAGTTCGGAGTTAATGGGCTTTTTTCCACTCTGTCCAGAGGGTAAAAAGTTGCTAGAGGAAATACTCCCATGATGCCATCACCCGCAGAACATCATTAGCTTTCTGTGAATTTGTACATTTGTCTTACTAGCCTTTTGTAAACACATCTGTTCAAGATAAACAAGCTTTAGCACAGAATCACTGTCTCATCTTTGCAGATCCAATACAAATTGTAAAATTCAAAATATTTTTGAAAAAAAAACTAAAACCACTGGTTTGATCTGAATTCAGCACATCAGAAAAAAATAAATCTGAGTAAAAACATATGTAACTTTCAAAATTAACAGGTGACTAAATGCAGCTCTAGGAACCTGTGATACAAGGAATGTAAGAAATTCTTCACAAGGGTTATGAAAACAGATGACTTTAGTGATTAAGATGGTGTGGCCTTAAGGGATGTATACTATGTTAGAGTTTCTGATCTATAGTTAGACATAGGTAAATATTGAACAATATTTTATACTAAAAGTCCTGTTTCATTTTTGTGGAATCGTAGTTAATATTTCCATGCTCTTACTAAGATGTACATAATTCTTGTATGCCAGATAAGTGTTGTATATAATTTGTCTCCTTTTTTTAACGTTTCGTTTCTGTTTCCAGGATTCTTGGGATGGGCAGCATATTCCAGTTCTCTTCTCCATATTTTGTGGTTTGTTAGTGGCAATATCGTATCATCTCAGCCGACAAAGTAGTGACCCTTCTGTACTTTTGTAAGTGACTCAGTTTGTGTACCTTCCCCAAGGAAGAAGCAAGTGCCAAGAGAACATTATTTATAATGTTAGATACTAATACTGTTTGAACTGGTAGTCACCAGCATCATCATAGTGTGATACTGGTTCAGTAGTTAGAGAGCAATTCTCAAATTTTGCACTTAGTTCTGCCTCTAACAACAGCTTTTTGTTGTGACTTTTGGCAAATCACTTACATGCCAAAATTTAATTTGACTGCCTGCTGATGTTCTCTAAAATGCCAGTCAGATGCCATCTTTCTGGTGGTGTGTTTGTGCTGAACAGTCTGTACCCGTTCTGTATTTAAAGAGGTGCTCAAAGCACTAGGTTAAGCTAAAGCCCACGTGGATTTTTTTGAACCGTTTCTCTCACTTCGTTATTATGTTCTTATCTTCAGTGTTCCCTCAAAGCACTCTTTCAAATGATTTTGTCTCAGATGCAAGACAATAAGGATCTGTTTTTGTGATGAGCGTTCCTGTCTAGTAAGGGAAATTGCGTATTTGTGTTGCTGTTCTGAGTTGGAGTGTTGATCTGATGATGAGAGTATTTATGATTCAGTTAATAATTAATGTCTAAAACAAAATAGTTCCAGTAGGAGAAACACCTCCCACACAATAGCCAATAGAGGCTCAGTCACATACCTGGGTTAGTCAGAGCTTAAACTTGGATTTAAATTTAGCCATAATGTTGGATGAATTTGATAAGCCGTAGTCCGAGGTAGATAGTGAGGGACCTCTTCTGTGAACAGGGTGATTAATGATTCGCAAGTGTTCACACAGAAGGAAAATTCTTATCTTTAGGTTGACAACTAAACCTTGTCCTGTTACGTTTAGTTCGGATGACTTTACTTAGTTGGTATGAGGTCCTTGTCCCTAGATACCTCTTTTGTTCTTTCCAAGTATTAAAGCCTGGATGCTTATGATTGACCTGCAGGTTCACGTGTTCAGCAAGATGTGGGACAGTAAAGCATTGCAATACGTTGTGATATGTAATTTCCTTTGAAGATCTAGGGCTCATTCTGTAGTGAGCTTCCTGTCCATAAAATGAAATAATACGTATTTCTGTACCACATAGGGTATTGTAAGAAAAATCACATTAAGGGCTTGTGAGACACTTAAGTATGGCTGGCAGTGCTCCATATGATTTTCTAAAAGCTTAGGCATAAATTGTTTGGGTTTTAGTACCAACAAGGTCTGCTAAGAATTTAGTAGTTTAGTCAGCATAGCTAATTCACGAATTAATCAGGGTAGTATAGAATATCTTTTTATTGCTTTTGAAGTTTGAATTAAGCCAAAGAATTCTTGGTTTTCTAATTGGTGTTGACAAATAGACCACTTCTAAACTTTGCACCAAGTTACATTTCTGTTCAGTTACTTATGAACTAAAGTTTCGTTTCATGACTACTAAGAACTCCACTTGAAGTTCACTATTTGTTGAGTCACTCCTGTTGGTACTGGAGAAACTGCTGTTTAAAAAACGTCTGGTGACTCATCTTGAATGGTGGTCACTGTGTGCAACCAGAGGTCTAATTCTTTCATGAAGTTGAGATCTCATCTTTGTAAACTTGTTCAGTCATGTGAAAGCACTAATATGCCAGGATTATTTTTTCTTGTAATCAACTTGTAATAGAACTTCTGACTTTGTTATTCTTCTAAAACCACGTAGAACAATACATGCTTTTCAGTCCGTTCTTTTTTGTCTTTCTTTAAGCTCTTTAGTGCAATCAAAATTTTTTCCTAATTCTGAAGACAAAAATCCCGAGGATCCTCTGTCTGAAGTAAAAGATCCTTTACCTGAAAAGCTTAGAAATTCTGTGGTAAGTAGGCTTTTTAATTTATTGCTTAAATTCAGTCTTCATGTACGTTGGTTTGCATAGCATCAATCTGGATATTACTTGGTTCACAATGCTTGATAATTACCATTCTGTTGATTAGAATAGATATCTGCAGATCAACCAATGTACTACACTGAGTTTATATTTCAATTTAAGTTATTTAAAAGGAGGCATGTGAGAGAAATGGAATTCCCTAATGTGAATTCAGTGAAGCATCATGGAGGATTTTTTTTCTAGCTTATATTAATAATAGAAATGATACTTGCTTTTGTGCAGAAATTAGTAGGAAAGAATTAATGGTAGCGAAACTATATTAACTCTATTTCTAGGTCTTGTGAGCAAGACCTTTGTGTGTGCTGTTCCGGAAGTAGAAAATAAAAACTGTGGAAAGTGTTGTGAATTTTTTTTTTGGGATGGGTTGCTTGTTTGTTTTGGGGTTTGTAACAGATGTAACCTGTTCCATTTACTCCAGCACATACTTTGCATTTTTTGTACAAATTCACTCTAAATATTTATGTAAGTAGCAATATTTAAACATTATTCTCTTTCACACAGCAGAGCAGTAAGTAAAAGGCTTAAGAAGCTTAGTATATTGAACTTACACAAAAGGTTGAACATTTAACCTTGTGTAAGGCTTGGCTGTAGAAGAATAACAGTACAGATGTGTTTGTCCTAGTACAGCAGGCACAAGCATGACAAGGTGCAGAGTGTGGAAACTGCAAGTAAATATTTAGAACAGCAAAACTGCAGTTCTTTTAATGCTTAACAGGAGAGAATGACTATAGGAGCTGCAAGCTCCTCTTTAGCTCTCAAACTGTTGTTCGTCACCGAGGGGGCAGGGGAGTTGAGGATTATGAGGATTTCTTTTGGTGTTTTTAAAATTGGAACTTGCTGATTTAAAAAAAAAAAGTTGTATCCCTAGAAGTTAAGACCTTGCACAATAATTGCTGTGTGTAATTATTTGGGCAATCTTGGAATAGTTAATTCTTTAATGATTTTCTGGGCTGAAAATATTAATACTATATTTACAGAGTAGGAACAGGTCTGAACTTGAAAATTCTTGAGTTGTAGAGGCCCTAAGTACGTATTGCCCCCTTGTGACTGAATCTGGCATTATTTGTTTTGTTATTTTTAGCCCATTATCAACAGCTTGTCTTCATTTTTTAGGGGTAACAAAAAATTCAAACTCTTTCCTCAGGGTCATTGCAAAGCTATCCTTTACCCTTCTGCAAAGGAGGGGGGAAAAGGGTTAAAGAGCCTAGTTGTTTCACCTGGTCGTTAGTTCTGTCTAGGCATCTGTCTTCCAGAGCTCTTAATTGCCCCATAGTCTAAACAATTCTTAGATCATAAATGGGAAATTTGGTTAGCCCTTCCAGCTCTTTTGTCAGTGTTGTAGGGGGGGTCCTTATACCCCCTCACAGTCCAGAATGAGAGAGAGAATATATTGGGTATATTAATTTCTCCTGCCACGCTTTGGGTATGCATCTTTCTGCTTAACTCATTTGAACTAGTGCTCTTAGCTGTAAGATTTATATTCTGAAATTTCTGATAACTTCAATGGAAGTAATTAACACTGGCATAATTTGAAAATCTTTAATCAGTTACTGTGTTACTGCCAATGGGCAGTAAGAATCTGAACCAAAGCTGGTATTTTCTAAAATTATTTTGTTTTGACTCCCCAGAGTGAACGATTACAATCTGACCTGATTGTGTGTATAGTCATTGGTGTACTCTATTTTGCAATTCACGTCAGTACAGTATTTACAGTTTTACAGGTAAGGTGTTCCATCATGTCTGACACTTGTCTTCTACATAGAAATACTCTAATGTGATATAGTGCTTATTCTGGTAGTGCACTGGGTTTCCTGATTAGTTTTAGGTGATCTTTAAATATATAGTGTGACAAGTACATGACCAAAGATCTTCATGTTCCAGTTTTTTGTGCTCAAAAACTGTTCTTTGCCTGTTCTTTCCTAGTTTCTTCTTACATTTTGGATTTTTATTTTAGTCTCTGACACAAAATACCCTCTTTCACTTAATCTCTCACTGTCAGGATCATTTTGGAGTAAGAAAAAAATAAACTTTTTCTTAAAAAAAAGAAGTTTAAAAGGTTTAATTCTTAAAGATTGAGGGTACAAGCCTTGACTTGGCAATTGCGTGCTAGCGTGGCTTTTTCTAGACCATGGTATAGGGGAGTACCCCTTTACTGGAATGCTTATTTACAGGACTTCAAAGAGCCTTTGAGTTTCAAGTTCTTTATTTGTTGGTCTATCTAATATTACTGCTTTGGATACTTTTAATGTGTATATATGACTCCTACTGGATGATGACGATGACATGGGACCAGATCCTGTGCTTGAATTTGTTTAGGTAAAGGCATTTGCCTAAAGAGTTGCAGTTACTGAATTTCTTATTTTGGTATTCCTGTAGAGGAATGATTGGTTAGCTTATGAACAGCCTTATGTCAGGCAAATGAAAGTTTCTTGCATGTGTTTTAGAAGGATTTTACCCTCCCGCTGCTGCCTGCAGTTAAAGTGAGAAACTAATTTTAAAAAGCATATGCATTTAGGTAGCTTCAGGTTTACAGGTGAAGTGTCCTACTTAAGCGAGTGTACTAGTTTATTCTAAGGAAAGTATCTATTCCATTTTATGGCTGGACTTCAGCCCTCCTGAATGATACTTTCTGCCATATTTGAGAAACTTGGCTATATGCTCTTTACCAGTTGTATAGTTCAATAGGCTTGGGCTTCACGGAATTTCTGAATCAAGAGCTTGTAACAATCTTAAATTTGCTACAACATATCTAGAAATTTAGAGAAAATTTTAATGCGTAGAAAGCATTACTGTGAAATCCAGTATTCATACCATATTAATACAGTGTATTTTGTGACTTCTGTGAGAGTTTGGTCCTGGTAGGATCAAAGGGTCGTCTTATTCACCTTCTTCTCAGGAGAATGTGAGATTAGTGATTTGTTTTTCCTTATGCTTATTCTACCTTTTATCCAGAAGATTAAAATGTAAATTTTAAATTTTAAAAATGTTCAGCCTTTAGAGGATAATGGCTTTATCACTTATAAAATGAAGTGCAGATGGGTCAGAAGCAATAGACTATGAAGGAAGATTGGTGTACTATTTTTACTTTAAAATACTTCTCAACTTAGTGAAAATTGGTTAGAAATAGATGGTTTATTCTCTCACAGGCATTTCTTGTTTGATCTTAAAGTTGTTAGTACAGCTTCTTATGAAGAAATACATTCCCAACTTACTATTACAGGAGCACCTGCCTAGATGCTGGAAAAGGTATTTCATTATTAGTGTATGATTTTGTTTATAAAAATACAAATCTTAATTTCTTCAATTCTTCTTTTTAGCCTATTTTAAGTTATGTTCTCTATGCATTGGTGGGTACGGTAGGCTTTGTGACCCATTATGTTCTGCCTCAACTCCGAAAGCAACTTCCTTGGCATTGCTTTTCTCACCCGCTGCTGAAAACCAAGGAATACTATCAGTTTGAAGTCCGAAGTAAGTATCATTCATGACACTTTTTTGAACTTGATGTAGTTGCTGACCAACTTGTGTTACCTGTTGATACACTTAATCTCTTTTCTTTATTATTCTCATCACTGGAGTATTTAATGACATCTAATCTAGAAATGTCTTACTTTCTCAGTTCCTCATGCTTTGGTATCTCTTAACTGATCATGATAAAATATTACATGTGCTAACATTATCTCAGAGCAGTTCCATTAAAGCACAGTCTTCAAAATCTTAAGTTGCAAAGTTTGTGCTAATCATTGCCTTAATTTTTTTATAAAGGTAGAATGTGTTTCCCTAGGTATTTCTTCAAGATAGTAAGTTTTAAAATGTTTTAGAGGATTGGGTATGGTGAATGCTGTTGGAGATTCATCTTGTCATGGATTTGATTCTTAATGGTATTGTTGACGTGTTTAACAACAGAAAGTAGTGCAAGTGGCCTACTAAGGGACCAGTCTCGCTAGCTGACCTGCGTAGACATGCACTTGCACCTTGTATTAAAGTCTAGATTTCCATGAAATCTTTCCCTGGATGCTGCAGAAAATATGAATTAGTTATAGTGCTGATCAGTTTTCCAGTATGTACTGGTAGATTGTGGGGTCTCTGCTGTTAACAATAAAAATGTTCCAACAGTGGACTTAAGAAATTTATATCAAAAATAACTCAACTAGAGAAGCTACAGTTGGTGCCCTTTTGCTGATAGCCGACTTCAGTATTTCCGTATGTAGTAGAGTTTTCAGGAAAGATGAAAGTCATATCCAGTAATGTTAAACGTAAGTTTGTAGCATCTCCTGATTTGGTCCCTGTAACTTAAAGAGAACTCATGCCGTGTCAATGACTAATTGTCCTTATGGCTTCTATTGTAGAAAAGGAACTTCACTTTTTGCTAAGGCTCTTCATATGCAGTTGTTCATAGCAATGAAGAGGGGTGGGCCTTTATGTATGCAGCAGTGTTTAACATAACTTTTGACATAAGCTTTTCCAGCCTATATTTGTACTGCTTTGTAAAATAAATTTTCTCGTTATCTTCATTTGTGTTAATTTAAAAGGGAGCAAACCTGTTATATATTTCATGATTATTGTAGAAGTTTAAAAGAAGTTCTTAAGTCTGACACCTGTGTTGGCAGGTTACGTATGCTCTTCTATATTGTAGAGCGGTAAACCAGAAAGCTTTTAGTTCAAGTATGGTTGGAAAACATCCTTTTGCATGAGATAAAATGCGTAATGTCAAACAGTTTCATTAGTATCAATGTTGAAGTCATTGAAGAGTCGGCAACCCAGTTTGTTTCCTGTCAAGTACAGTAAGCAAATAGCTTGCAAACTGTTATCTTGTAATATATTTTGTATACATGTGTAACAGTGCAAAACCTCTACTGGGGCTACCAATGGTATCTTAGAAGGAACTTCTCTTCGTTTCAGTCAGATAAAACTATGAAAGCCCATGTCATGGTTTAACCCCAGCTGGCAACTAGGACCACACAGCTGCTTGCTTACTCCCCTGCCTCACCGATGGGATGGGGGAGAGAATCAGAAGAGTGAAAGTGAGATAAAGACAGTTTAATAGGTAGAGCAAAAGCCACACACGTGAGAGAAGCAAAACAAGGAATTCATTCACTGCTTCCTATGGGCAGGCAGGTGTTCAGCCATCTCCGGGAAAGCAGGGTTCCATCACGCGTAATGGTTACTTGAAAAGACAAACACCATCACTCTGAACATCATGCCTTTCCCCTTCCCCTCCCCAGCCCTCAGCTTTATATGCTGAGTGTGACATCACATGGTATTGAATATCCCTTTGGTCACTTGGTGTCAGCTGTCCCGGCTGTGCCCCCTTCCAGCTTCATGGGTGCCTCCTGCCCTCTTGTTTGCAGGCCAGTAATAGAAGCTGAAAAGCCTTTGGCTACTTAGCAGCAACTAAAACATTAGTGTTATCAATGTTATTTTCATCCTAAATCCAAAATACAGCACTAGACCAGATGCTAGTAAGAAAACTAACTCTATCCCAGCTGAAACCAGGACAGTCCAGTACGAGAATGCAGTTAATGTTTGGCTTCACAAATTACTTGGATCAACAATCTTTATTCTGTTATCTGAGTTTGATTTGACAGTGCAATCTGATTTCTTCTTTTTATTGTATCTTAATAGATGCTGCACATGTTATGTGGTTTGAGAAACTTCACATTTGGCTCCTTTTTGTAGAGAAGAATGTTATCTATCCACTGATAGTCCTCAATGAGCTTAGTAGCAGCGCTAAGAATATTGCTAGTCCAAAGAAACTGGATACTGAGTAAGTAGAAAAGGTTATCAAGTAATCTGAGTAAGTCTGCTGTGGTGCAAAATTAAATAGTGAGTTCTGTCCTCAATGGGAAGACAGTTAATGCTATTGCCTTAAAACGATGGCAAGGAATAAATAAATTTTATTTGAAAGCTCTTATAGAACCGAGTCACCTTGTTGACTTAAACTGAATGGAGTATTACAGTGTTAAACTAGGAACCTACATGAAGATAAATTATTCCATTCATAGCATATATTGTAAAGATTGCAGGTTGCAGAATTATTTAGTAGTGTGATATCAGAATTTCCCTGTTGATCTTTAGATTCTAAGATACAATTATCTGGACTGCAAGTTCAAGATAGTGACAGTACATTCTGATATTTTTGTCCCGTGTAAGCTTTAAGACTTGTGTAATGTTCCCTGAGTTGGTGTCCAGCTTGCAGCCTCTCTACAGCTTTCTGCTGTCATCAAGGAATTCCCCAGGCCTTCCAGCCCCTAAGTATAGTCTGTATCCAGATGGAATTTCACACTTCCTCTTAAATTGAGCCTTAGTTATAATTCCTCAAGCAGTGTATCTCAGTAAATGAGAGTTCATTGCATTTTGAGAGAGGCCCTGCATTTTTTGCCTCCAAGAACAATGACCAGGTGTCTTTTTTGGATTTGAAGTTCTATTGATTTAGAACAGAAGTGTTGTAGAGAAAATAAATCTTGAAGCAAAATGGAACATATATTTGAGGAGAAGGGGGGTGTTGGATTTTTTGGGGCAGAGGTTTGGTTTGTTTCTTTAAGTTTAATAATCCCTGGATTTAGTAAACTTTTGCCTTGGGTTCATTATTCTTGTCACTACAAGATCTTTGGGAGGAATATTGCCACTACATTACTTTAACATTATTTTTATAGCCCTTTGATAAGTCAGTTACTATCTGTGAAAAAGAATATCCCTGTAAGTTTATCATTAAGTTGTGTCTCCAACTATATAAGCTAGAGCAGTACAGGCATGCAGGAAATAATGATAATCCAGTGTTCACTAACATCCTCTTGCTGACTAACCTAGAGCACTTTAGCATTTTTGTGTCTCAATATTCATAACCTAAATAAAGATCAGGTTTCTGTTCGGAGCACAAGGATATTTCACCTCTTATTTTTATTTTTTTTAGTGAGACTCTTACAAATAGTGCGTATCCTGGAATATTGATTGTCTTGAGAATACTGATAGGAAGACTTGGATGGTAATCTTTAAAAATAAAATTAAAAATCTGATGTTGACTTTAAAAAAAAAAAAAGAAAACCAAAACAAAAAAAAACAAACCAACCAAAAAAAACAAACAAAAAAAACAAACAAAAAAAACCAACCCACAACAAACCAAACATAGCCCCCACCCAACTCCAAAAGCAAACCCAAATCTAAACCTTGAGTTTGAAGAGATTGGTATTGCATGATAGCAACAGTTTAGGTGGTCTTAAACCCTGTTCGGGCAGCAGATAAGTAACTGTGTTGTGTGAATTTCTTACACAGGTTGGGTGCTTTAATGATCACAATAGCTGGCTTGAAGTTACTGCGTTCATCATTCAGTAGCCCAACGTGCCAGTATGTCACTGTTATTTTCACAGTGCTCTTCTTTACTTTTGATTACAAAAGTTTTACTGAGACCATGCTGCTAGATCTCTTCTTCATGTCCATACTCTTCAGCAAGGTAACTTTAACTCTCTATTTCTAGGTGTTTCAGGTCATCCAAAAGGGAAAACAGGTAGTTCTAACTGATAGGTAATCCTCCAGATCATCAGTCCTGTTGGTACTGTAATCAATATGGTATAAGACAGCTAAGACTTCTCCTTCCCAAATCACTTATGTTTGCTTGAGAAAGCATATGTAACTTCCTAAAAATCTCACGTTTCTGTTAGTAGAACAATGAATTGTTTGCTTCAATGACGTTATTTGCTTCATTCTTACATCCTTTTTGTAAGTCTCAAGGCTTCTGGTAGACCAGTAAGAACTTTAGGGTGACCAGTAAATTCCTCAGGATATTTATGTACTGCAAAGCTTGTTAATTCTCAGCCAAGTAACTAAACTTTTCTTCTCTTTTTCTTTTTTTTTTTTTTCCTGTAGCTTTGGGAACTCTTTTATAAATTGAGATTTGTATATACCTACATTGCCCCCTGGCAGATCACATGGGGATCTGCTTTCCATGCTTTTGCCCAGCCCTTTGCTGTGCCACGTATCCTTTGAAAATGCAGACTTTCCTGAAGTTGTGTATGTATAACATCTGAATGTTGCATTGTAATGGATTATGTATTATGGGCTAAATCTACTGAATGAACAGGTTTGTCTAGTGAGTACTTATGAAAAACCGTACACTTTCTGCCTTGCTACAATGTTATGAATTATGCAATAGGAGGTAGAGTAGGAATAGAACTCTGACATAAAAGAAATATAGAGCAGGAATTATTTCATTCTGAAAATGACAGCTTTTCTTATGACAGTCATTCCCTTTTTCAAGAGTCACTAACTATGGTTTTAGTTCTTGAGTTTTGCATTTTAAGCTTCTGTAGACTGATTTGAATGGAGTGTTGAGTTAGTATTCTCTGTAGAATTTTGAGAAAGAATGACCACCATGTTTAGTGCCAAATTTTAACCTCTTTCTGTTTTTAAAACAAAAAATAACCCCCTTATTGCTGGAGATGCTGTAAGGATACTTTGTTCCATAAAACTCCTCAGAGGTCTTGTTTTGCTCTTAATTGGTATTGCTGTCTATTTCAGGTACTATCACAGAAGTTTGAAAAAAAGTAGTTGTTACTTTGCTTTCCTTAATTCTGTTATCCTACAGATTCTGCAATGTTGTTTGTCCAAGCAGCTGTGTCAGCTTTCTTCTCTACTCCCCTGAATCCTTTTCTGGGAAGTGCAATATTCATCACTTCATACGCCAGGCCTGTCAAATTCTGGGAAAGAGATTACAAGTAGGTGAAATAAGACCTTTAAAGTTTGTGTCCTTTGTTTTTAGTAATGTAACTATGGCTAAATATGTTGGTTTGGTTTGTTTTTTTTCTCCAAGTGTTGCTATTTTCTTTTGCAGAGAAAACTAGCTTATAGCACTGAAATTTTCAATGAACTTGTTTCTGAAATACTGTAGCAGCTGTTTTTATACTAGCAACATTTGCTTTAGCTTAAGTAATTACTACTTGGAGGTATGCCATCCTGGTAATTTTTTAAACATAAAAATTATTGTAAAGTGCAGTTTTAATCAGAAAGTGAATTTATGTACAAAAAGGCTTTGAGGGGCAGTTCATAACTGTATTTGACCTGTGTTCATTATTGCTTGTTTCACAGCTAAAACTGGCTAACCTCAATATATAAGTCTTTAAAGTAAATCTCTTTTGGTCAAGGTGGATTCAGTAGTAAAAGATTCTTCTTTTCAGATTATACCTCCCTGGGTTTTCTTTCTCCAAAGTCCGCTATTGTTGATGGCGTATCGGATCAGTGAAATGTTAGATAAACAGCATAGGGCAAGATGAGCTGGTATTTATAGAGAGTTCTGGTATTTATGGAGAATTGATTTTTTCATTTCAATGCTTTATTGCTTTTTCCCTTCCAACACTAGAACAGCTTAAATACAATGTTCCAAATCTTACGTTAAAGCATTAAGGTTGTAACTTCAGCCAATGAAATAATAACTTTCTGAAAATTGCCCTTTCAGTAAAGTCTATTGGAATGTTAGGTGTGCTGATGTAATTGTTTGTAAGTCTATCACATGTAAAGCTAAAGATTATTCTGTGGCTACCTACTGTGGATAAACTTTATTAGGTATTGGATCATATTGCTATTATAGGCAGAAAAAGCTTTTACATGAGAAGAGCAGCAAACTTGCATATAAAATTATTTAAAAATAACTTTTTGAATCTATTTCAGTGGGAATTTTTTTAACCATTTTTTTCTGTTAGTATTTCTTCCCTTAGATTTTCTTACAGTAATAAACTTTAAGTATGCCATATTTTATTTTCAGCACAAAGCGTGTGGATCATTCGAATACAAGGCTGGCTTCTCAGCTTGATCGAAACCCAGGTAGCTTTCCTAGTCTGCCTTCTTGTTTGGTGGTGGTGGCTTGGCTTTTTTTGGTGGGTTGTTCTTAGGGGTTTTTTGGTGGGCTTTGCTTATTTTATGTGTGTTTGTGGGTTGGAGATTTTTTTGGGGGGTGGGGTAGTTGGTGGTTTTTTTCAAATGTAAATGGATTTTTTTTTTAATAGGATTGATGATCGGTTTGCTCTCTGGTCTTCTCCAACCCTGCCCAACCATTCTATTCTGTCTACTGTTATTTTCGCTTCCATCATCTCTCTATTGCTTTATTCTTTAGACTCTCCTATAGGTTTTTCTTGTCTTCCCCCTACCTTTATGTGTGTCTGCTTTACTACTTTATTATCGTAGTATGTGTTGAGCTGTCTTGCTTTTTATTCTTAAGTAATTAAAAAAAGGCAAACATTATTTGAAGGTGTCTCTGTCGTGGTAATGAGAACAGTACAACAGTCATTACTGAGATTCTTCTGTGCTCATCTGCTTTTATACTTTACTATGTGGAATAGATTGATGGGAAATGTGTGAATGGATCTGAAGGAATAATTTGGAGGATGGAGGACTGACTAAGAAGGGAGAAGATTTGGTCAAAAGTACTAAATGTCACTTATCACTCGTTTTGAGTAGGTGTCCCTTAAAAAAGGGTGTCTGTGTGTGGAGAATGACCTTGAAACAAAGCTGCTGTTAAGAAAATTGTAGAATTCAATGTGAAAGTGATAATTGACATTCAAGCTTCATGTTTTTCTGCAGATTCAGATAATGACCCAAATCCAATCTTCCTGCAGGTTCAGATGATAACAACCTGAATTCAATCTTCTATGAACATTTAACCCGTTCCCTTCAGCACAGCCTATGTGGAGACTTGTTGTTGGGTCGCTGGGGAAACTATAGTACTGGGGACTGCTTCATCCTAGCCTCTGACTACCTCAATGCACTAGTACACCTTATAGAGATAGGAAATGGCTTGGTCACCTTCCAGCTGAGGGGACTTGAATTCAGAGGTGAGCATGTTACACTTCCTTAACTGTCTGTACTAAAAAGTGGGTTTCTGCTTTGGAAACTTCAGTTATTTTCAGTTCAGTCCTGTAAATTAATTGCTTTGAAAATGGGCTGCAGAAGGGTCTCTTTATGCCCCTGTCACTTGTGAGCAAAACTAGCTTGCTGTCGCAGAGTTGATGCAAGTCTCTCTTTCCATTTTAGTGCAGTATGTCTACCATAATTGAATCTTAGAGACACTTAACTAAAATGTGATCCTAGAGTGATAAATTAAGCTAAACAAATCTTTTGTGTTCGCTGGCAGGTAGTTCACTTGGTGTTACAGAAACGTAATTGAAGATGGGTTGGATTCTAAATACTTTTAAACACAAGTCAATGTTAAAGCAATCATAGCAAGTGTTCAAGTCTGTCTTCTTTTCTGTATTTTCTCCTAAGGAACTTATTGCCAGCAACGAGAAGTAGAGGCCATCACTGAAGGTGTAGAGGAAGATGAAGGTTTTTGTTGCTGTGAACCAGGCCACCTTCCTCACATGCTTTCCTTTAATGCTGCCTTTGGGCAGCGTTGGCTGGCTTGGGAAGTGCTTGTGACAAAGTATGTCCTGGAGGGCTATAGCATCACTGACAACAGTGCAGCTTCCATGCTTCAAGTCTTTGATCTCCGGAAAATTCTCACCACTTACTATGTGAAGGTATGATTCCAATCAGTGCAACCCTTGGTGGGGAAGTAGGCTGGATTACATCTGGGAACTGCTTAATGTCTTGAATTTTCATATGAGGATCATGGAATGTGATACAAATTATAGATGTCTGAACATCTTCATCAAAGGAGGACAGAGTTTGCCGTACTGATGATTACTTGATAACTCTGGTGCATGAGCAGGACAATGACTCTGTAGTCTAGAACAGAGAGAGGACACTTTCCATCTGAAGCTGGAGTAGAAACTTGAAAGCTGTTACCCAAATGTAATAGCTCCGTTGTAAATGAAAAGTTAAATAGGTTGTTTCTCTTGGAGAAAGTCAAGCTGCTTTGGTCTTTAAATGCTGTCCAACCAATATTGGTTGGTTTGTTTTGCGTTTTTTTGAAGAAAAAAAAAAAGTAGCCCTGTCCTGTAGTTGTAAGAAGACTCTAGGCCTTGGACCCTTTCAGATAATCAGTTTACTAATTGCAGTATTTCATAAGCTACCCTTTTTCAGAGATCTGAAAATTTTCATGTTGAAATATTTCCAAGATACTTACACGCACAAGTTGGTCACTTGTGTCCCGTTCCTCCTCCCACCACCACCCAAAAAACCCACACAAGAGCGTTAAACTGTCTTGTCTTTTATTTAGCATTTGAATTCTTCAGAAATTCAATATCTAAGCTTCAATGATAACCAGATAAAAATTCCTGGGTATTTGTTTGTTTTTCTGCAAAATTACGGTGAGAGTCCTGTCCCATCCTTCTTTCTTTTCCTTATTCCTTCAGTGCCTGCTTCATAAATCTTGGCAGTCTTTGGTGTTTCTGTGCAAATTTGTTTCATCTCCGGGCTAAATAAACGCAAATATGTATTACTTTTGTTCATTACCAGGAAAATAATGCAAATGAGTTGAAACTATTGAGATTGACTTTTTTTTATTACAATACTGACTCATACTTTTAATTACTGCTGTTTCAGGGAATCATCTATTATGTCACAACATCCCCCAAGCTAGAGGAATGGTTAGCTAATGAGACAATGCAGGAAGGACTGCGGTTGTGCACAGACCGCAATTATGTTGATGTAGACCCAACATTTAACCCAAATATTGATGAGGATTATGA
Source organism: Larus michahellis (assembly GCF_964199755.1). Taxonomy (NCBI): domain Eukaryota; kingdom Metazoa; phylum Chordata; class Aves; order Charadriiformes; family Laridae; genus Larus; species Larus michahellis. The sequence goes on along the minus strand of NC_133899.1, from coordinate 52,550,652 downwards.
CCACCGCCTAGCAGGGATCTCAAGAGAGAGTTTCTGTATGATATATTTGAACTGGATAGAATATTGCTGCTCTCGAAGAGAAAAGGTAAGTATGAACATGCGAGGAAAGCCATTCCCTGTTCTAGCATGGTCTCATTTTTAATATTGGTTTTTAAAATAAGGATTTATAATTGAAATATTAATTTATAGTGTACTGGTTTTGATCTTCTGCTCTTGAGATGTGAATTTAAATAAACTCTATAAGTATTGTATGATTTACCCTGTTCACTAATGAATTTTCATTTACCAGCTCAAATGAATCAGTTGAATCTTAGTCAGGCATTTGTCTATGTACAAAAGGCTGTGGTTATATAATTGATGTTTTGTGCTTAGATGTCAGTGGCTACAAATCAACCTGAACTTAAACAAAAACACAAAATTAAAACCCCCAAAAACCAAATACCTGTTGCCAGCTTATAAGACTGATTACTTCTTTAGTGGTTATAGTATGCTGTTTCTTTGGACTACTGGAATTGTTAGCTTGTGAAACTGATCATCCCATATTCAACCCTTTTCCTCTTTCCAAGTCCTTCCACCTTTTAAATAGAAACATTAGTATGTTTGTAGAGGAATGCCTTGACTTCTTACTGTTTACAAAAAAAACTTGGATGTGATGTAGTCAAAGTAGTGTTGCCTTTGAGAATTAGTAGAAATTGATTGAGATTAAAGGGACAGGAATATTTGGAGGTAAAAGATTATTTAGAAGCCCGTTTTAATGGATGTAAGATTTAGTGTTCTGCAGTCAAATGACAAACAGAGCTGAAGAAAACTGTTTCCCTCCAAGTCATGATCTTGTGAAATATTTTGTGTAGATACTGAAAATTAGGTTTAGTCACCTGAATTGATACTATTATCTAGGGCATTATATATCCTATAGAGCTACTACTGGCTTTGAGGTGAGGGTGAGTTTCCCCTAAATAAAGCTGTGGTCCAGGGAGATTTTCAGTTAACTCAGAATTATACACTCATAACTAGTAAGTGAGAATCTACTTTATTCACTAAAAATATTTTTGTCTTATCAACTGTTTGTATACAAGATACACAGTATCCATGAAGAATGTTGCATGCATCTGTTCAGCTTACAGTTTGTCTTATTTCAAATAGAGTATGTGTGTGTCTGTCTTTACAGTTATTCTGTGTACTTGCAAAACTTCTAATAAACAATTCTTATTGAAAGTCTGAGCAAGAATAACTGGTATGGTAGGTACGCGCACACACACACACTTGAGTTTGTGTAGCAGTTTCTGTTTGGTTCTTTTTACTCTGTCTGGCAGATCGGTTTTTCTGTGGTAATATCTTTACTCCGTTCAACTTAATATTCTTTTTTTCTTTTGTTATTACAAGCCACTGGATTCGAGTAAAGACTCACCCCTGGTGACCTTGTGTTACGGACTATGTGTTCTGGGGCGGAGAGCATTGGGAACGGCTTCGCATCATATGTCTAGGTAATAAAATATTGCTGTAAGCTTCACTTCCTCAAAATCCCTCAGGTTATTTTCCTCCCTAACCCTAGGTTAGCTACTAGATGAGTACCTCTTCATAAAAGAAATAGGTATTTAATGTCATCTTTCCTTAAAGTGGAGAGATTCACCATGTAACCTGTCTTCATTGTAACAGCCATTGAAATGTAACCAAAGAACAGCAAATGAAGGAGAACTTGAATTTTAGTGTTTTTTTTTATCAAACTAATGCAAGGTGAGAATTCTGGTGTAGGTAAGGACCAGTGATAAACAGAACAAGAACTGGTTGAGTTCTAAAATAAAGCTCCGCTTCCTGCTCCAAATATGTGCCCTATATGGAGATAGGGGTAAGAAGAAGACAGCTTCTTCAAATGAAGAACACACATCTTGATGGAAGTTAGATATGACGATTATGATAAGCTTCACAGTTTAGCTGGCTCTGTGGCAAGCAATTGTTTTGTACAAGCCTCCTTCAGCTTAACTCTGTTATCATATGGCAACCTCTTGCAGACTGATAGCCTCACCTTTCTTTAGAAAGCCGATGTAAAATATAGTTGTGTTTCAGGAAAACACGAGGTCATGGTTTAAAAAGAAAATAAAAAGAAGCATAATCAGATGTGGAAGCTATTGGTACTGGGTGTTGACTGTAAAACCTGTTCTATTTCACTTTCAGAGAAACTGTTGACTAATTCTTCTAAGTACCAGCCAATTGACCCCTGAAGGTCTTGCAGATATGCAGTTTCAAGAGTGATGATAATTGTGGATATGTTTGTATTTCTGTTAATATTTGGGCTATTTTCTTCATTATTTTTTTTCCCCCCTCAACAGTAACCTGGAATCCTTCTTGTATGGCCTGCATGCCCTCTTCAAGGGTGACTTCCGTATATCTTCAATTAGAGACGAATGGATCTTTGCTGACATGGAATTGCTGAGGAAAGTAGTGGTTCCTGGAATACGCATGTCACTTAAACTACATCAGGTGAGAGACTGCATGGGAAGATGTGTCCAGTTTTTTTTTATTTCTGTGTGTGGGTTCTTTTAAAAATAAGCAGCTGGGAGAGAGGGGGGAAAAAGAGGAAGAAACTAAAAGGGCATGTGATAGAGATGGACAACAGAAAATGAGGGAATATCTTGTCCTTTGTTTCATTATAGCTCGTGCAGAAGGTGATATAGAGGAAGAAGGGAATGCAGTTTAGGCTCAGAGCTTGAAATTACATCAAGTGCTGATCAGAGAACGTGCCAAGTCCTTTTTCATATTCATCTAGAGATAATTCCCTTATGAACAGCCTCTCTGATATTTTCCTTTCCTCTTGCCCTCCCCACATACATGTAATTGGCTTAAAAGGTTATCATGCTGTTCAAAGCTGCATGGCCCTCTCCTCCAATGGGAGTTGTTTTTCTTGTTCTTTTTCCTTTGAAGTGTTGTAATAACAGACACTTTGGCATTACTCATTGATCCTGTCAGTAAGGTTTCAGGTGAGAATAAGAACGTTGCTTTTCAATAAGCTGAAACTGGGGTTAGTCTTTATAGTGAACTGAGGGTGAAGATGAACAATCTCAAACTCTGTCCAGTGCATCCATTAAGCAAGTAGGAGAAAGCATGTACTGAGTGATAAGCACTCTGGGAAGGGGGGAAAAGTGTTGGTACTCCAGAAGAACAGATTGCTTGAAAATAATAGTAAGTAGAGAAATCTTAGTTGTTTATAATTAGTTTCCTTTTCTGCTGTCATTGCAGAGTCTAGAAGTCCCCTAAAGCTAGCAGTGGTTGAATAAACTCCTTCATGTACCACAAACTCCCTGTATTTAGCAGAATGTTTGTTATAAGTACACGTAGCAAAGTAGAATAATAAAATCATCATTGAAACCAGCAGAAGTACCATTCTGAAGTGTTCTTAATGTATTTGAGTTGCTGTGCAGAATGGGCTCGAATTCAGTCAGAGAATGAAAAGTGAGAAAAAAAAAAAAAACAAATATCTCTAACAAAGTTTTTTCTGCACACTATTGTATTAATCTATAAAGGGTGATTCTATTCACTTGCAGTGCAATAGCATATTGAGGCCTCAGCCAGTGGAAATTTAGCTATTAACCATTATCCTTTTTTCAACTGGAAAGAAATGTGACCTACTGCTAAATTGAACTTGTAAATTTTGTTTCTATTTGACTGGCAGCAATGTAAGTTGTGTGGAAGTATCTGATGATGAAATAGTCTGTCATCAAGTATTAATGTGAACTGTTAAATAGAGAATACAGATAAGCCTTATTGGTCAGCTGTTTTTTTTCTTCCTATTGCTATTTTCATATAGTACAGTCTCAGTGGATAATCAGTGCTTTACTTAAGTGTGTTTTGCATTTGGAGCCTTGTGAATAACCAGAGAAGCTCAAACTAAAATGCTTCTGCAGGCAATACAAATAGATATAAATCTAGTGTAAAAGTCAACTAGAAATTGACTTGAGTCAGTAATAGGGAGGTCCTTCCAATCATTTTGTTTAAGCTAAAGGAAGCAAACAGGACTAATCTGTTGGAGAAGAGATCATCTTTAGCAATGATCTTTAATAGGTATCTGATATTTTTGATGTCTAACTTTGTGTAATGCACTGGGTCTTTCAAGAGTTTCAGGTGTGAAGTGTTTGATTTCATATGTAGTTACATCTGAAATGTTAACCATTTCTTACTGAACATGTGTTCTTGGAAACAGGATCACTTCACTTCTCCAGATGAGTATGATGATCCTTCTGTCCTTTATGAAGCCATAACAACCCATGAAGAAAATCTAGTTATAGCACACGAAGGGGACCCTGCTTGGCGCAGTGCAGTTCTTTCCAATTCTCCCTCCCTCCTCGCTCTGCGTCATGTGATGGATGATGGCACCAATGAATATAAAATCATTATGCTGAATAAGCGGTATCTCAGTTTCAGGGTCATTAAGGTAAGCTTTGTGCACATTCCACAATGTGACAATATGTTGTGGTATATTTTGATAACTATACTAAATTGCTACTTCAACTCAAATCATCGTATTTTTTGTTACTGATTTGTCATTGCTAGGGCTACTTCTCATATAGTGCAAATTTAATCAGAAGGTCACTTCCTCCTGGCTTAAAATATCTTATTTCTCCTCCTATTCTTAAATTTGTTTTATTCTCATCATTGCAGCCTGTGTCCATAAATTCAGCCTTTTAAGGAAGTGAATATGGGTGTTTGCAGTTCTGCAGTGCAATATTACATACACCTGTGAAGGCCTAGGTATAGCAAAGCAGTCATCACCCACTCTCATTGTTTCACTTTCTGACACAGCCTTTCTGCTTGGCTTTTGCAGGTGAATAAGGAGTGTGTGCGTGGCCTGTGGGCAGGACAACAGCAGGAGCTTGTCTTCCTGCGTAATCGTAATCCAGAAAGAGGAAGTATCCAAAACGCAAAACAAGCTCTGAGGAACATGATCAACTCCTCTTGTGACCAGCCAATTGGATACCCAATCTACGTCTCACCTTTGACTACTTCCTATTCAGATAGTCATGAACAACTTAAGGAGATTCTCGGGGGAGCTATCAGCTTAGGAAACATCAGAAACTTCATAGTGTCTACGTGGCACAGGTGAGCTGAGGAAATGAGTTCTCATTAGTATGTGCTCATGCTCTCATAGTCCATTAACTAGTCTCATACATGCCTAACACAGCATAATTTATCCTGTTCAGTCACATAAAAATAAATAAGCCTTGACTTTTATTTCAGGCACATCTGTAGCATATGGCAACTGCTTTGGTACAGGATTAATCTTCAAGTCATATAAGTAATACACCACAAACTATGTAAATGAGAGCTCAGAAAAAACAGGACAGAAAGTCTAGATGCAAGAACTACAACATCAGCTCTAATGTCAGGTTTGATGCACAATCAGACGCAATGCATCTTCTGTATTATTTTTTTCAGTACTATCGCTTTGCAGTTTATAATACCATCTTTACAGAATTGGGACTGTTTGCAAGGGTTCCTGTCTGGTAAATACTTAGTGCGCAAGTGCCAATGTTAGTGTTGTTAGGGTATGCTCATACGTAGTAACATCAGCTTTAGCTGTTGTTCAGAATTTCACGAGTGCTTATAAATACCTGTATGTCAGAGCCAGAATAAGTAACTGGAGTGATGATAATATCATCCTCCTTCCGTATGACCCCTTGGGTAACTGAGTACAAACTCGTGCTGTGCTGTGTTTTATAGGCCATGAGAACTTTTACTATGCTTCTGGCTCCTTATGAATGTGGGTCCAAAAGCCACAGTGGCAGCTGTGTGTAGCATTCAGAAATGTGTGTCCCAGATCTTACCAGCTCTGGGAGCTGGTGGCATAGTTGAAACAGTCCTGTAACTCTTCTGATGGTCATCCTTACACTTAGACATCTACAGCACATCAAAACAGAACATGCTGCTTCACCCCAGAATATGCCACACTTATTACAGTCCGTGGTTTTTGTCTTCTGTTACCATCTGCTTGTTGGACAAGTGGATAGAATAACAGGTGAAAGTAGGATACAGAACAGTATATGGACCCAAGCTGTGTGTGCTTTGGGATTCTGGAAAGGGATGCTCACCATATTTGAGTGCAACAGAAAGAAAAGAATAATAAAAAGTAGGAATAGAAGAGAGGAAGAATGTGCTGTGTTCTTGTGTCCATCTGAAGTTTATTAATGCTAACAATGTGGTGAAAAGCCTGTATGGTTATATGCACTGGGAAATGTTGGCTAACCTACTGTCTGAATGCTCAAAATTCACATGAGAATTTGTGATTCAAATAATTGCAGTATGTGCTTCAAACAACTGTGAGTACATTACTGAAGGTAACAAGAAACCAAATACACTAAAAAGAAAAAAACCACACACAATAATAAAAAACCAGCAAACATTCTTTTCCTGCTCATCTGAATAGACAAAGATTTTGCAGTATAAGAATACACATATGACTGGTATGTTAAGGAGCATAAATTTTACTAAACCAGGATGTTCTACCCACATTTGATATTTAGGATTTTATCACTTATTGCACTTCAGAGGTGGCTTGATTTTTCAAAAGCTATTTTATATGAGCCATTTGGCTTGTCATAAATAACTGTTACTTGAATAGCTGTCATGAAGAAAATTGCAATCTCTTAGAAAACAGCATTTATATTTGCAAAGCATATTCTGAAAAAGTAAAGTCAAGTCATCATAAGGCGTTTCTTAGAACCCCAATGATTAGGAGGCCTGACTTAATGTGTCAATTGCATTGTTTTCAGACTAAGGAAAGGCTGTGGAGCTGGCTGCAATAGCGGTGGGAATATTGAAGATTCAGATGCTGGAGGTGGAGCTTCTTGCACAAGTAACAATGCAACTATCAATGAGTCGCAGAGCAGCATGTCGCAAGGAGGAGGGAATGCAACTACAGGGCAGGGACCTGGAGCAGTACAGCACCCTCCTGTTGCAGCTCATTCCACAACTCTTCCTGCAGCTCATCCACCAACTCATCCCTCCACTCTGGGTAAAGTTAAAATAAAATAAAGCAACAATTTTATAGAAGTGCAATCCTATAGCTAGAACTGGCCTTGCAGCTCTTTGGATCAGGCCTAAGTTAAAAGAAAAAAAGGTAAAAGTGACCTGATTATGTAGTGTTAACACCTGCTGGATTCATCTCAAACTACAGTGCGTTTTATGCAATGCAAGGTTCCCAAACAGATAGGGTTATAGTTGTGCAGGCAAAATAGATTAAGTAGATTAAGTATTTTGTTATAACACTACAGATTGGATCTTTTAACTTCTGTAATATTGTGTGAAAATGCTAAACTTGTTTTTTTAATATCTTTATATTTCTTATTTATACACTGGAATGGATTCTTTAGTATTTTAGCTGAATCCTACCCAGGAGTCCATAGTGGTCTGTAGTTAGGGAGGTGATAAACAGTAAAGCTGAGAAAAAGCTTTCCAAACACTGCCTTTACTCAGAAATCATATAAAAGTGTATGTAGCCGAATTAACTTTTTTTTTCTTTTACACAACATAAGTCTGTCAGCTGTGGAGAGGTATCTACAAGTACTTACTATAGGAAAAGCAATGACAGCAATGCTCATGAACTGCAATTCCTGTTTTTTACTTTAAGTGCATTAAATTTTTCTGAACTTGTTTAAAAACAGCTTTTGCTCCAACAATTTTTTTGACTCAATTCTTTAACATCCAGTCAAGCATATTAAGAAAGAATATTTAGTGTTTTGAAACATGGACATCTCTGTCTTAATGCCTTAAGTATGGGAAACTTAAGTGTTAATATTAAGAAACAAATTGTTAATGCGGGAAGAGCAAGGCTGAAGCATTTTTCAAGCTACTTGTCTTGTAGGGATTGTGAATTGAACAGAATGTGAAATTCCAAGATAAGCTGAATGGAATGTATTCAAATGCTCTGCTATATGAAATGCAACAGATCTTCTGCAATACAGCTGTTTCAGATGTTGTTGATTAGACCCATCAGTATTGTATCTAAGTGCTAAAACCTTTGTGTGTTGGCAATCTAATGTGTGTGGGAGGCTTTATCAAACACCTGATTCTGTATCTTTTACTTTTAGGCACCAGTCACAGCTCTCACTCTGTGCAGTCAAGCCTTGTCAGACATTCCCCTGCCCGTGCCTCAGTAGCTAGCCATTCATCTTATTGCTACGGCAGTCGTCATTCATCTCTTCGCACATCCACAACAGGCTTTGTGCCTTGTCGGCGCTCTTCCACCAGTCAGATATCCCTTCGTAACCTCCCATCATCCATCCAGTCCCGCCTATCTATGGTGAACCAAATGGAACCTACTGGCCAGACTGGGGTCAGCGCGCAGCATGGACTGCCCTCTTCTAGCAGCTCCAGCCAAAGCATCCCAGCCTGTAAACAGCATGCCCTTGTGGGCTTTCTAGGGACAGAAGGAGGGAGTAATGCAACTGAAACTCAGTCAGGTGGCAATGCAAGCCCTGCAAATCAAATGCAAGCCAAAAAGGATGACGTTATTTACAGAATCCAGGTGAATAGTCCAGAAGAACAAGTTACCCTATGCTTCCGTGTGCTTTTGTTAGTGTTACCTTGTATGTTGTTGAAATCACTACTTTTTAAACACACAGTCTGGAATGTCTCAGTATACAACTATTGTGCAGTTACATTTGGAGAACTAATGTGAGGAAGAGGTTTTCTGGACAACCAGCCTTCCTGCATGCTTAGACATCCCTGTTTACATTACTTACATGTTTTGGTGTAGTGCAGCTTTGAGAATGTCAGCTGAACTCAGTTCCACTTCATAGATTTACATGTTGTAATGAATAAATAGCTTCATCTGCAGGGCAGAAAGCAACTAGCTTTTTTCTTTTAAACGAGTAGATTTTCCACAAAAGTGTAAAAAATACCAACTTTCTGTCACATGTATTTATTCATTTTCATATGTATGTATTCTTTGGTTATTGCCACAAGTCTGGGTTTACTGAGCAGCAAACAGTACACCACTAAGTTAATCATGGCAACCTTATTCGTTTTGTGAAAATGCAGAAATTTGTATTCTTGCTCTTCTGGTTTTTATTAGACCAACATACACGTCTTTGGCAGTATATTAGTGGGAAACATCAAGAAGTGTATTTAATAGGATAGATCCTAACAGGTGTGATTTCATTGCTGATATCACCTCATTTTAGAGTAATCTTTTGTAAACTTAAACTGCATCATCGTGGGCAAAGTTAACAAATTAATTTTGCAGATTTGTGCTTAGTAGTTTTCGTTTGCAGGCAAGGTCCTTTTTATGAAACTACTTAATTCCTCCGTGTGAGGAGGATACAGCCGAAGTTGACACGTGCCCTTGGATAGTGGACATTGTGTGGTTCTCTCTGTCCTTAAATAGGAAGAAGTTTTCAGGAGTTTTCTCCTGCTGCCCCTGTGGAAAGGCCAGTTTACTTCAAAACACAGGGTGGGTCTCAACTAACCACGCTAGTAGATAAACAGTTCTTCAGCCTAACAGTAAATTCTCCCAAGACCGTGTTTCTTAAGACATTCTGTAAGAAGTGATGAGCCAGTTTCAACAGCTCATCATCACTTAACTCTTCCCTGCTACTGGACCATGTGCTGCCAATGCTTACATTGTGCCAGCCCCTCAGACCCTGCCATGAGCCAGTGTAAGTGAAAGAAGGGGTGGGAAAGGGAACAGAAGCTGCTGCTTCAGACAGACAGCAGTGAACTGGTATATTGTCAGCTGTGTCTGAAACCACAGCCTAATTTCCAAATTCTGTGCTGCTCAAGCTTTTTTCCTAGCCTGGAGCTTGAGTTTCTGATGTTGAAATTGGTCAGAAATCAATTTCTGTGGGTTAAAGTTGGTTCTTTGGAAGTATGCAAAAGGTTACAGTTTATCTGTTTCTCTTAAATTTTGGCTGAACTAACAGTCAAAACTCAATTCCTACTTATAGTTAATGGATCCCAGTCAAGTACTGGAAGGGATCAACGTGTCAAAAAGGAAAGAGCTGCAGTGGCCAGATGAGGTGATACGGCTAAAAGCTGGAAGAAACAGCTGGAAAGACTGGAGTCCTCAGGAAGGCATGGAAGGCCATGTAAGTTCTGCTTAGAAGTTGACAAGCTGATTTTAAAAAAGGCTTGATTCTAGGGCAGTCTCCCTAGATGTCAAGGCCAAAGATACATCTTAGTAGCAAGTTGGATCAGCAGCTGTCCTCCCAGTCGCTGTTGCTGGAAGAGCAGGTCTAGAATCTTGATTTGAAGCAGAGGGATATTTCTGCAACTGTATCCAAAAGATGCAGAATGATGATTCAGATGTTGTTGACCACCTCTCCTTCCTTGCCTTCTTCCAGCTCTTGTCATGAACTCTCAGACATTGCGCTCATCCATCCAACCTTCATTTTCCTTTCTTTAAACTGTCAGTCCTTGAAAAAACACAGGTCAGTTTACCAAGTCCTTAGTTGAATGGTTAACAACGTTTGTTTTTAAATTATTCATATGAAAATAGAGCCAAGAAAGATTGTCATTAGATGTGTCTCTATTATATAATAGGTACGTGATAGGTGTTTACTTTCCTTTAAGAAGGAAATCTGCTGTAACTAAAACTTGCAAAAGCCTATGACTTGAAACTCCATCTCCCTTTTTCCTAGAGGTGTTATATCTGCATTTTGTAAGAGTTCACTGCATTAGTTAGAAAACTTATCTCCCAATTTAGGCTCCTTTTAGGAGGAAAAAAACCACAGCTCTGTGTTTGAGGCTTTTGGTTTTTACTGAGGCATACATATTATTTTTTTTTTACCTTTGTGTCTATAAAGATGCTTCAGTGAGTATTCTTTCAGTGATAAATAGTAAAAGGGAAGAGTCACTGACTTTGTCTCCATTGGTTCATCAATACAACTGCATTTTCATTTGGAATAGGAATAGAATGCTGGTATAAACATTCATAGTTATGTTGGGTTTAGAGGTTATACTTTTGGAATTTCCTTGTTAGCTAGACAAGAATGTTTTAAAGATGGTGAATGGAAAGGGTTATATCAAAACATATCCTGTTGTCTTGTATCACAGGACAATTTTTTTCCAGGAGTTTGAGTGTTTTGCAAATGGCAGCATGCTGACATGTACAGTGACTGATGTTACAGAAAGATTAAAACAAGAGGATTTGAAGATCTGAATGCTTCTCATCTATTTTTAGTGCAGCATACTGGCAGGGTTTTTAGAAGAGCATCTTTTAACCTAAGAAGAAAGGGGGAAAGCACCAGATTATCCTATGTGTGATTAGGAGGAGGGGATTTAACTTGATGACACAGTTTCCACTGCCTACTTCAGCTGCCTGTGGTAAAATGTACTAGTATCAGTAAAGCCATCGGCTCTTAGGACAGTTTTCCCTTTCTGATCCTGCTACTGTAGTTCTTTCTGCAAACAGGCAGAAGTTATTCTTACCTGCTCAAAGGCTGCTCATCATGCAATTTACCAGCCAAAGCCTTATGTCAGTGCTCTGGGTGTAAAGTTCAGCGCTCAGTTGTTTAAAACTTTTCAACTACACAGAAAAAAGCAGTTTTCCTAACTTTGCTTTTTATTTTGCTGAGCTTAACAGCACAGTCTATATAACACACAAAGACGTTATAGGGTTTGTTCAAGGAAGTGAAATGTAGCAGTCCTCTTTGTATTGTGGCTACTTTTCCCAGGACTTTGAGACTAAGGTATGCTCTGCATTATCTTTCTATGATACCTGACACCAGCATGTGCAGAAGAACCCTTTCCCCCCCCCAAGAAATTCTTATCACCTCTTGACTATCTAGTGACATCATTTTGCATGTTGTCAGTCACTTACAGGCATCAAATATACGCCAATCTTCGTGGAAGAGATGATAAAACTGAGTGGGGGGTTGCAATGAGTTATCATCTATGTACAACTTTTGCATGTACCCAGTTCTTAAAGAGCCACGATATTGATGCCTTTGGAGTCAGACCTTATCTATCTCAAAGGCACCAGTTTTAAGTTGAACAACAAGGATGTAGTACTCAGACTTTATTGGGAAATGTTTGATGTGTCTGGGGATAGAGTGTTCCTGGCCTCACTCCATACAGCAGCATAAAAAGTTTATTTGAACAGACTTTGAAGTCAGACTTGAACAGACCACTTAAATATCATGCTTTGTATTGAATAAAGGGAAACTAAGATGCCACTCTTCCTTGGCTGAAATGCTCTCCCCATGGATGCAGTGTAGATCTCACGCAGCGGACAAAGCTGAAGCTCCTTCACCCAGTGTTAGAGAAACTGGCAGCTGTCAGTTGGGTATAGTGACAATTAAGGGAGTCTCTTGGATTTGATCTTGGAAGATGTAGATTACTTGTGGTTTGCTGTCCTTTTTTCCCCACCTGTATCTTTAGAACTCTTGAAAACTGTGCTATCCTGAACTTTGTAAATTAATTTTATTTGACGTACCTTACCTTGTCTTGAATTTAGAGTTCTTTTCCCACAGCTGGCAAATCTGAGATAATTCTATTTCTATGGAGCTGGCAATACTTAAAACCATGTTACTGGAGCATTCTTGTGGTTCCTTTGGGGCACCCAGAAGTTAAGGGTGTATTTCTGTGGAGGCAGCTGAGCAGACATATACAAGGTCATACAAGGGCCTGTATGGAAAAGGGACCTTCTGATAGTCAATATCAGGCAGGATCCTTGGAAGCAGAAGATCGAAGGACCTGAATTCTATAGATCTAAGGGAGCATGGGATAGTAGGTTGTGGCACTGTTTCTGAAACCCTTCCTCTTTGTACTATTTTTTCATTTTAAGTTATCTTTGAATAATGTAATTTAAAAAATCAACCTTAAATTCACAGTGAGTAGGGAATAAAATTAGGGATTTGACTTAGAGGAGACAGTAGTTTACACCTAACTCCTGATGAACTACAGTTCTGTGTTACATGCTGCACAACCCTGAAGTGTTTTAAGACTCACAGCCAGAGCATCACAATATCCCAAATCTGTATGTGTACACTTTTTCCAGTTGTTACTCACTGTACATGAACTATTTGGTTCTGCTTTGGGTCAAGTTGTCTATTCCTGATGAAATTTAAATCAAAGGCTGGCTGTTCTCAGGTAAGCTGCAGATCTCCAGAAAGACTTCACTGAAGTCTAGCACTTATATTATTGCTGCTTTTTCCCTGTAAGGGTCTTGAATTATCAGCCACAACTTTGATATCGCAGCTCTTCCTGTGGAACTTATGTTTCATTGTACTTTTTTTTTCCCCCCCTCTAGGTGATTCACCGCTGGGTGCCTTGCAGCAGAGATCCAAGTAGTCGGTCCCATATAGATAAAACCATCTTGCTGGTTCAAATCGAAGATAAATATGTTGCTGTTGTTGAAACTGGAGTCCTTGAACTTGGGGCTGAAGTGTAAATCTGTTTGAGACTGAAACTTCCCCTTCTCCAATGGTTCAGAAGAGAGAAGGGTCCAGAAGAAGCAGCTCCTGGGACATGAAACTTCGGTCCAGTTGTAGGAAAGGACTTGAAACACAGATTTGTCTAAGTCCCTTTCCCCAAATAAACAAGTGTAAGAAATTTTTTAAGTTGTTAGCTGCTGAAGAAACATTTGCATGAAGGATAGATTTGTTGAGACATATCTTTTTGTTTATAAATTTTGTTTATGCATTGCGTAATGCTTTAAATCAACAAACTTTTCAGTTCTAAGATCAGAGCACCTCATATTTTTCTAATTGTTTTGCCAAAAATTGCCATGTCTTGTCACAGAATGCGTGGAATTCATCCACCTTATTTTAAAACAAAAAAATTGACTACAAACCTTCAGTTTGGTGAAACAGTGTAAGGGTTTCAGGTGTGGCAAGAAGAGACTGAACAGATGTATAGATTCTTATTCCTTATGAGCTAAACATTAATGAGAACTGCACTAATTTTTTACAGCAATGCACTAAAAACAACCCTGAGATTGCTGAGAACATTTATTTATATATATAAATATAAGTATATAAAATACCATTATTTAAATTGCCTTTGGGATTAATCCCCTCCCTCTCCATATACATGTTGATGGTAAGGGCTGTGCCATGGGTTTGGTTCGATGTTCTGTATTTCATACAAGTGCATTTGCTGCATCCTCTTCACAATAAATGGTAAAATGACAAATATATAGAAAAGCACCCTGAGTATCCCTGTACTACATCAGACTCTATTGTGGTGGCAGCGGTACCTCAAATCTGTACAACACATCTAGCTTTAAAGTGGACCCCAATGTGCTACCTTTCATCTGTCCTCCCCTCGCTAGCCATGGCTACTTTGCTTCCTTACGCCCAGAGCTGGTTTTGCTGTTTCATTGGCTCTTCTCTGGCAGAGACAGTTGTTTGAGTTTTGCAGGGGGAGGTGCAGGTCTGTGATTACTTCATGGATGCTTGAAGGTTTTTGAGTCCATCCAACTTAAAATAAAAAAGGCAACAACAAACTCCCCCCCCCAAAACAAACCAACAAAAACTTGACTTCAGCTTTTAAAGAGCTTTTATAGAAGGCACAGCCCTGAACTTGTATCACTTTTACCACCTTGCCTTTTCTTTCCCTTTAGTCTTCATTCTTTTCTATGACTTGAATTTTATTTTCTGTGATTATATATTCTATGTAAGTGTAATTTGAGTATTTATAACTGTGAAGTTGAATTATTCATGTGTTACATATCCTAGGTTTTATTGTATTTTTTTAAAAGTGTGTATTCAGGGAAACAAGTAACTCAGAACTATCATGGGAGTGTGAGAGGGAAACTGGTTTGTTCTTGACTTGCGGTTCCTATGACTCACTTCTCTTAATCTGTAAGAAAAAATGTACCTGTTGTGATTGTTTCCTGTTTCTGACCTGTAATTATGTAGGACTCTGTGGGGAAACTGCACACAGTCCTAGCTTTTGGGAGCAGCCATCTTCTTCCCAGTCACCTCCGCTTCTTTATACGTAACATAACCGGAAGAGACTTCTGACACACCACAGAGGTTATTGTAATTATTTCTCTGACATCAGAGAAACCATGTCCATTTTGTACCTAATGTAAGAGTAAAACTATATGGGATGAGAAAAAACAAAGGAAGAAACAGCCACCTAAGAAGTATTGGTATTCCAACTCAAGTCACTGTATGCCATCTAGCCGTGAAAGGGTAAGTCTCTGTGCCTGGTAGCTAGTCAATTATTGATACTGTTCCCAGTTAATTATACTGGGACCTTGCTTACATCGTATACTATGCAAACTTGTACTTGAAGTACTGTGCATCTTACAGTTGCATATTACTATTCGGTTTATGCATACACAGTCCCATTTAATCTTGGTATAAATGCACAGTTCTGGATACTGCCGCCATGGAAATAATTTTGCTGTTCCACGTAGTTTATCGTATGTACACATCATAGCGTAGCTGAATTCATCTCCTGCATATCTGAAAACGTAGTACAGTAGGTGAACCTTCTTCAGCAGTCTGGTAACATTGCTGTCAGGAATGAAGACAATGTTGTAAGTTTTGAATCAAAGGTGTTTTAGTTAAGGGTTTATTCTGCGTCCTTCCCTCCAGGTAATTACAGGGTTTCCTGTATCACTAGGAATATTGCTTCATTTTAGAAAGAGGAATTTGTTTGAAAATAGGCCCCCACTTGATATTAGTTACACGAGGGGTTTTTTTTACTGTACTGACAAGTGACTGAAAAAACAAAAGACATAGTAGTTTTGTGGTTGGGTTGTTTGGGTTTTTTTTAATCTAAAACTTGACTGAACAAGTTTCAGTATGTTAATCCTGGCTCTGAACAATCTCTTTCACTCTCTTCAGGGTGAGATAATGACAATGTCTATTGCTGGTAATAAATAAGATAGGAATTAATGGTTTGTTAATATAAAAATTCTAGAGAACATGCAACTGCCTGGAATTACATCAGCAAAAAGCAGATGGGGTAAAAGACAGGCTTTTTTTCTTAAGGGGCAAAGAGAATTGATGGATCTTTATTTTTTTTTAATCTTAAGGCTTTTGGTATGTTACCTTCAGGAGATGGACTTAATTCTGACCAGTTAACAGGTTAATACCTTCCTTCAGATATTCAGCAGACACCTGTTGTGAAGCCATTTACACACAGTGCTTGTACCTATTCCAGATCTGCTCAGCAGAAGCCACCTAGTTGAAATTTCACTCCTCCGTAAGGCTTTGGAAAATTAACTTGTTTTTGAAGTTTACCTGCATTTGTAACTCTTGAGTCATGTATGATTTTATGTTGGTTTGTGCAAAGTTTGTGTTGGCTTCCACTGTGAGTGACAAAACTATGTTTATTTTTCTTCTAACTCCCCACAGGATAGATCTGTCCATGGAAACCTGTGTTCCAGATGGAGATAATCTCATCTTTTGTTTTCTTTACTTTGGCCTTTGTCTTGATGTGTAGTATTTTTCTGCTGTTGTGCGTATTTAAAAGAGGAGTATTTTCAAAGTAGTCCTGTCAGTCCAGATTGAGCTCAGCATAGAGCAGACTTTTTTTCCAGATCTTTCTAAGCTTTCATGAAAACCTATTATAGATGAGTGCTTTAACTCTGTCCACTGGCATTGTGTGATATTCTCTGGCCATAACGACATTCCAGTTGAGTCCCTTTTAGCTTCCACGTAGATCCCAGTCTGTTTTGTTTTTCTCAGATTTCTTTAAAGGTGGTATCTATGTGTACATATGTAAGGACTTACTGCTCCCTAAAACAAATACACAATTACAGAAATGTGCTTGAAAACCCCACTAAGCAGATTATGTTCATTGGTAAAAATGGCTGCTACTTAATTTTTTAAACCTCTTCCCATTTCACCTCCCTGTGATATCCTTTAAAATGTTCCAATTAAAACAAACAAAATCCTAAAATGTGTATGTGACAGCACTGATGAGCCCTAGACTTCTGTGCCACTTGCAGCGTATGATACTTGTGATGAATTCGGGAAGTCTCTCTCGTGATTCGGCTTTTGTGAAATGATTTCGGCGTTGGGGGGAGAGCAAGAGGTAAGATGATGCTGATGATTATTTTTTAAGGTAATTCCATGTAGTTTGACTGGTCCTACAGCCATTTTGCCTGTGACACTTGTCATGTTTCAGAGCGGTGATCTCGATTTTTCCGGTTGGCTGTGTTAGTTCATCACCAGGCATTCCTTACCCCCATGTTCACAACCCCTTTGGGAACTGAAGAACTCTTACGAGAAGCACAGATGACTGGTGAGGTGAAAGATGAAGACCTGTGACACAGGTCCGTGCCCTTGGCTGTTTGGCAAGTGGCCATAAAGCTTTGTCTGGACTTGGGCGAGGGGGGAGAAGAGATGCCTTACAGTTGGGTTCAACTTCAGATTGTTTCTCTGATAATGCGCGCGCCACCATAGGACCTAGGAGTGTAAACACAAAGGCACTGCTTTAAAGATCATTCTCAATCGCAGAAATCTCCATTCACAAAACGGAGCAGAGTAGATTGCATTTCTTACCATGAACAATATTATTCAAATATTATTCAACTTATATTGGATTTGGGGTTATACCACCACAGGTTTTATGTACTTAATTTTATTAAGGAATTTTTATACCTATTATATAGGCATCTATTCTTTTCTTGTCTGGCTTGCTATTTGATAATCTAATGCAGTACATTCAGTGGCGCTGGACTCTTTCAGAAATTATACTGGTAATTACTGGTGCCTTAGTAAAAAAGTGGGTACATAACACCTTGGTGGAAAGTAAAGCATGTGGCTTGTTTCACCCCAGCATGATACGCATATTTCCAAAAAGGTGATTAAGATGGCTGCTCCAAAAGATTTTGGGAGTATACATATGTCACTCGGTCACAAACATCTGAATATGAGCAATTTTTATGACTTCTGGTATGTACAGTTTGAATAGATAATCCCCGTACACCTAGTCCACAACTCTGAAAGAGGTCGATCAAATAGCTGGGTATGTTAACTTGTTACACAGACGCCCCCAAAAGGCTGGACGATAATCTGCTGGTTAGAAAATGGAGGGAGAGGGGAGCAGGGCGTAAATGGGAGGATGCCTTTGGATTTTAATGGACAATGAAAACACGTATTGCCTCTACCAGCAAACGGATACCTTGCCAGGGATAGGGATATGTGTACCTGCGTGTCTGTGAGTGTGTATGTGTCTGCGTGTGTTACTGGAAACAGCCTGTAAATAATGTAGCTGTTTAAAATGGAAAAGGCAGAGTTTTTTGCAATGTGTTGCAGCAAAAAGGACAGTATTGACAGTGGAGAAACACTGAGAAATAAAAAAACCTTTTTTTTCACTTGTTGTCACTTATTGCACTGTTACCTTCTCTTAAGCTATCATTCTCGCAAATTCCCTGTAATGACTATTTTAAGTTTACTCAGATCACCCTTTAATGAAGGATTCTCTTATTTTAAAATTATTTCTTTTATGTAGCTGTAGCAGTAGGAAGGAGAACCTCAGCTATTTATTTTACTGCCAGCATTGTACCTGTCTTCATGCTTTTACCTAAATACGAGTTCCCTGTGCCCTCTCTTCCACAGTTAAAATGTTTTTCTCTTGTCTTTGAAGCATTTTCTGTATCATAAATTTCTCTCTCAATCTTTTTTTTTTTTAAAGCCCACAACACTATCGTACTGTCTTTATGCTCAGTAATTTTCCTTTGTACTTCCCAGGGGAATATTTTACCTAGTGTGGTTTAATCAGTGATTTCTAACTTTCTGCTGTCCTTGATCT
The DNA here is from genome assembly GCF_964199755.1 of Larus michahellis. NCBI lineage: Eukaryota > Metazoa > Chordata > Aves > Charadriiformes > Laridae > Larus > Larus michahellis. The sequence continues at coordinate 52,531,944 of NC_133899.1, read as the reverse complement.
GATAGCCAAGTGCAGCATTGTGTAAAGTCCTGATGAACACTACACTTGCATGAAGCACTTGTCGATGCAGCGGCACTAATTTAAAAATACTCAGCTGCCATCTGTGCGCCGTCTCAAATTCCTTCACGCTAGTACAGAGAATTACAGCATCATCTTGTCCCTCTGACTTAAAAGTGAGTGTTTCAAATGCAGAAATGATGGTGGTTTATTCACTGGACACCTCTGGGTGTTTCAAACTGAAGATTGGATGTTTCCTGTTTGGTTTTTTGGGGTTTTTTTGTTTTGTTTTGTTTTTAAATCAAAGCATCTCCTGGATGGAACTTGTTTCTGTTTGCCTGCAGTGGACAAGGTGACCTGACCAACAGCTTCTTCAGGCCTTTATGAATGAAAGAGGAGAGTACAAATATAACAAGTGTTCTTAAGAAAAAATAAGTCCTTTTTAATAAAAGCTGTTGAGTCTCACTGAAAAGATCAAAGGGTCAGTAACTGACGTGCAGCTGAGGCTCCAGCTGTACCTTTAACAGTGACTATGAAAAAAGGACATGAACAGCACTTCCAGTGTGATTTAAGGGTGGTAAAGGAGAAAACGGATTTAAGCTGTAGCCCACTGTTTCTTGCTGTCAGTGGCAGCCTAAGGACTGCCACAGATAAGAACTGGGGGGCTGGAGTCCCAGTTCGTGCTTGGGGTCTGTTTGCTCTTTTAGTTTTGCCAGAGAGGAATCCAATTCATGTCCCCCAAGACTGTGGATCCGTGGGAGCCGATGTCTGGGAACAGGATGTTTGCTTCAAAAACAAACACCTGGTTTGGGCAAGGGTTATGCTTGTCACAGGGCTTCCTTGTAATGCCAAAGGTGATCCTGTGCTGTGGTTTTAGTCAGCCTTCCTCTGAAAAATAATTCTTGTGTAGAAAGATGATAATTGGGTTTCAGCAGAACATTGCCACCCTTGTTTTTGAGCATCTCTTAAGAGAGTTTTCCCCTTTTGGTTGGATCGGCTTAGATGGATTTTGCTCTGACTAGTTGGAAAGTGGTTTGCTTTGAGTTTGTGGTTTCTTGTTGTTTGTTTTGGTTTTTTTTTTCCTAGATACTGGTGCAGAACACCTTGTCATATCAGAGTGCTAACAGCATGCAGTGCTGATGATGCAGGGTACCGAAATGCTTTTGGTGGAAACTCAAATTGCTTAAAAAATGAGCTCTCATTGTTAAACTGCATGTGCAAGAGGTCTCTTAAGTTTTTCCTGGTGGTTCAGCCTTCTGGGCTTTGCTGTGCAAACAGAAAGAGCACCAAGTTGTGCTGTGACTGTAAACAAGGGAAAACTTCGGATGGACGGATATTGTGGCGAAGTATTTCGATTCCTTTTCAGCTCCCTTTTCTGCCTTTACACTTACTAACTGAAAAGTCAGGTCATTTTGGGGCCTTATGTGGTCGGCCAAAAAAGCGTTCAGAGATTAGCAGTGTCAGCCACAAGCCTGAGGAGAGTAGAGTTGCGGAGCAGCGGCTCTCGGTTAGTGCCGGCTTTTTGGTTTGTTACCCTCAGTAATGCCCTGCGCGGGGGGATCGTCAGCCTCCAAGGAGAAAAAAAAAAAAAAAAAAATCAAAAATCAATCTGAGTCCTGGAGCGTTCAAAATATTCACCCTCGAAAGGGGTCCCGGCCTCGGGGGGGGGGGGGGGGGGGGCGGGGGGCGGGTGGGTGGGTGGCTGGAAGGGCCCCTTCCTGCTCTCTCTCATCTCAGCGGTGGCTTTTCCGAGACGACTGAAGGCGACGAGCGGGGGCGGTGCGGCTGCTGCCGGAAGGTGGCGGCAGGGCCCCGCCGCTGCCCGGCCCCGCCGCTGCCCGGCCCCGCCGCCGCCTGTCGGGGGCTGGGGGGGGGGGGCTCGGGCTCCGCTCCGGGCCCGGGCCCCCCCTTCCGTGCTTTCCAGCGGGGGCGGAGGGAGGGGGCTCTGCATGGCGCCGGGGGGCAGCGGACGAGCAGGGGGCTCGGGGCAGCCTCCTTGACGGTGGCCGCCGGCCCCGGCGCTTGCAGAGCGCTGCCGGAGGGGACAGGACGGAACACAATGGCGGTGATTGCGGAGAGCTAGTTTGTAAATCCCCACCTGGCTTTCTGCTTGCTCATCTGTTCTAGCCATCCTCTGGGCTTGGGTTTTGCTTTCTTTTTTTTTTATTTTTTTTTCCCCCCCCTCAGTAGTGCCATTTTAATCTCCACCCCCCACCAAAGCATCCAGATGTTTGCGCGAAGCAGCAAAGCTGATGGCGGTGTTCACACGCAATGGGTTGGCGCTGAGCTGCCCCCCCCTTAGTCCTGCATGGGGAGGAGAGGTGCCGCAGGCCTGCCCTGCGGGGCTGGGGGGGCTCTGGCCAGAGCACCCGTGGCAGAAAGCCCCTACGAGTTCGTGCCCTTGTGCTGGGGCTGCCGCCTCATCCTTGTGGTGTCAGAGAACTGCGTTAAAAAATATAAGCCTTTCCTCCCTACCTCCAGGTGGGAATCCAGCCCCCAGCCCAGCAGCCCTGCGGTGGGAACACGCCAAGGGGCATGGCAGGAAGGAGCAGAAGGCAGAGCAACGCTCCCTCCAGCGAGTGCAGAGGCTCAACGCTCCTTTTAGGCATCCCACAGCCTGAAATAAGGTACCTGGGACACCTCGCTGGGCCACCGCATATTAATATCGATGAGCCTCCCACACCTGTCGATGAAGACTGCTGGGAAATTCTTCATGTGGCGTGTGAGTGGCGTAGCCGATATCCCCAGGGCAGGCCGGGGGGCTGGCTCCGGAGCCGCGCTGGTCAGGCACATCTGGAGTGACGGCAGCGTGGGCCCGACCGCTGCTGCGGCCCAAGCCCGGGGTGGGTTTCTAGGAGCCCTTCACCCCCATCGGCTCTGCTGCCACCGGCTTCGCTCAGGCCTGTCTCCTTCCCTCTGTGGAGCCAAGGCAGGGGTGAATGAGTTTGATTGCTTGATTTGGGTGATTTTGGCACTGTGTTATAATGTTTCTTTGACTGTCAGTGATCCCTTTGCCAGGGAACAAAGTAGAAGAGAGGAGCAAACAGCAAGAAAAAGGAAGACAAATATATTGGGGAAAGGGCCTGTGAGGAAAGAGAAAGACTGCCTTCATCTTTCTGGAAGCTGCAAGGGACAAAGTGGGCAGCTTCAATATAATTTCTCAGCTTCTTTCCAGTAATTCCCCTGGGTTTAAGTAAACCAGAGGTGAATTCCTCAGAAGTGTGAATTAATATGAATACAATTCTGATTTAGCAAACACCACTCTTGAGAACTACTAAAAAGGTTATAATAGGCCACTTTCTTCACTGCAATGTTTTCTACGTATTACGGCGCATTATCATTCTCAGGCAAAGTTGCAAATGAAACCCTGGTCTGAGCGCACAGTGTCCCTCCTCGGCGATGCTGGGAATGAAATGGCTGCTGTTTCCACATGCAGTTTTTGGAAATGCACTCTCACTCCTGCAACCCAAACACATAGCTGTGCTGTAGTTGCTTGAAATGTAGGCAGACAAGGATCTGAGTGGCCTCTGCCACTTGTTCGGACGCTGCATCCCTTCCACTGGCATGGCAGGTCTCGCAGGATGTCTTGGCGAGGCGCACCGTGGACCTGCTCGGAGTTCAGTAATTCGTTTTCACTCCTACTGGGGAAAGAAATCCTTGGGACCCGTGCCCTTGTGAATCTCTCCAGCAAGCCTGCCTGCTCCATCCGATGCGGATGCCAGAAAACGCAGGCAGGAGATTGTCGCCGGTAAGTCAACGCTGTCTTTTTAGGAAACAATTTCCTCCTTTATTGGTGGAGCGTGTTTTACACATCCCGGCGGTGGCTGCTGGGGACAGAGAGGCTGTAGCGACATTGCCCAGCAACAGGAACCATTCAAGCCCTTTTCCTCTTTCACTGTGGGAACACAAGGGGTTTGGAGCACACCTGCTCCCCCTCCCCTGCGCTGTCACCGCCGCAGTACAGTAACTTTTTCGCTCTTGTGTGCTTCATATTTACCAGCACTTTGAGTGATTGGCACTTAGTCTTCCTTGACAGCTGCTAAAAGGGGAAACCAACGCCATTCGATACCACTCTCCTTTGCCAGCGCAATTGTGAGCACCGTCATTCAGATGGGTGGAGAGCAAAATCAGTGGCAGCTCGTCCCTCTGTGGGTTACAAGACGACAGCTCTCTCTGGAAGAACAAGTGCTCTGGTACACTAGGAGCAATCACAAACTACAGCTTCCCCTCTTCTCGTCATTCTTCTTGTTTGCTATTAAGGGAGTGGCTTGTTCCATCAATGTATATTTGTGTACGTCTACATAGACCAGGACTGCTTCCTCCCCTGGAGCTGAAAAGAAGGTAGCCCAGGGTGGTTGGCAATAACCGATTGCTTGGCCCCTCATGGGGTCTCTTGCCTGACCACAGCAGAGCCCAGCAGCTTGCATTTCTTGCCTTCTCAGGATCTTTGCTCTGAACAGCAAGGAAACCTTTTGCTGCACCCTGGGTTTAATGCTCTTCACTCACCTCTGCATAAGGCTTGGAAGCCTCTGGGCTGTAGCTTCCTGCATCCATCTTGTCTTTTGTCACTGAATCAGTCAAAATGATCCCTGAAAATGACTCCTGGCCGCGACCCGAATGGTATGTTTTATGGGTGCCTTTACCTGAGGTTTGTTTTCGGTTTTTGTTTTTTTGGTTTTTTTAAATTGCATTTGAAAAATGTTTCTACTTCAAGGTAAGTTATTTTGTTGCTGTCGAGGCAGTAACCAGGTAAGAGCCCTGACACGCTTTCCCTGGCCAGACAGGGATGCTCGCTGCCACCCCTGGAACCTGGATGTGCCCCGGGAGCCGCAGCCGCACTCCCCCCAGCTCTGTCAATGCACCCCATCGTCACCCACCACCTCCATGGCTAAAAGCAGCATCCCATCGCTGCCGCGGGGCCGCTGAGGCAGAGAGAGAGTGACCCAAACCGCAGTAAAGGGCAGCAGCACCAGCGCATCCACCAGCAGCAGCTGCACTGAGCCCGCCCCCATCCCACCCCAGGGCTGCATATGCTGCGTCCAACTCCCCCGCTGACCCCTCTGCTTGTGCTGCCCACCACTGCATCCCACCAGCACGCCCGCCAGCCCCTTTTCCCCTTGCCAGCTCACAGGGAGCCACAGCTGAGGGTTGAGACACAAATTGCTTTTTTCTACCTCTTTTTTTTTTTTTTTTTTCTTGTTTGGCATCATGCAGAGTGCATTAGGACCAAGGAAGCGAGCACCTGTAAGATGAGACGGCCCTGGAATCATATGGAAATGCTACTGCTTGGGATCTCCAAGTCAAGTGGACACCCTGCACATGGAGAGGTCTTCCATCTGCTGTGCAAACCCTCCAGCCTAGGTAAGGATTAGCTGCTGCCTGGGAGCTTGTGCCTGGATAATAAGCGTGCTGGATGGGTACCTGCGTGGGGTAGCATCACAGGATGGTCTGGGCTGGAAGGGGCCTTCAAAGAGCATCTAGTCCAACCCTCCTGCCCTGGACAGGGACACCTTCCACTAGACTAGGTTGCTCGAAGCCCCATCCAGCCTGGCCTTGAACACTTCCAGGGATGGTGCATCCACAACCTCACTGGGCAACCTGTTTCAGTGTATCACCACCCTCATTATAAAACAATGTTCCTTACATCCAATCTAAACCCACCCTCTTTCAGTTTAAAACCATTGCCCCCTGTCCTGTCACTACAGGTCCTGGTAAAATGTCTCTCTCCGTCTTTCTTATAAGCCCCCTTCACATTCTGAAAGGCGAGGCACCTGCTGCCTGTGAGAAGCTGGGAGCTCCAGACAGCAGAAACAGCATTACCCGCTATGAAGCTGAAGAACAACTGAGATCGTTGTTAAAGGACCAAGCGGGACCAACCCAAGGGGTGATCAAGTGAAAGAAGATACGTTTTTGCCTGGGTCCCACCGGTGCCCCGACTTCGCTGTTGCAGCAAATGTTGGAGCCTTCGGAGCCCTGCGCGTGTGCCAGGGGATCCCGTGAGCATCCATCCCCTCCCCTCCCTCCTCTCGCGCTGTAAAACCTTTCCTTCTGTACAGTAATGAATGGAAGTGACCTGTGTAATGAGTAATTGGCTGGGAGCTCGGTGCTGGCCGGGATTACAAGTTCATCTGTAGATGCCGTTATGCTGCACGCCACTCTGACTATTTTTTGACACAATTGGTTTCCGTTGTGGAAACTGCAATCCCTGAAGGAGAACGGCAGCGGTGCTGGCGGAGCTGGGCTTCGTCTCGGGCACAAAATGCATCACATAAACAGAAATAAATGCCATAACGAGCCTGGGGGAAGCGGTGCTTTTCCCACTCCCGGGCCAAGCCCAAAAACGCGTGCCCACCCTTCCCCAGGGGCAAGGAGCTGTTAGCACCGGGGGGAGGGAGGGATGGAGGGGAGCACCCCCTCCTCTCTCTCACCCCCCAGCCACCGCCGTTCCCCTGGGGAGGAAGCAGAGCCCCCCCTCACCCCCTGAGCTCCCCGACACCCCTTGCTGCCCCTGGTCCCCCCACCCCAGGCAGGGGCGAATGCCTGGGAGGCCTCGGAACAGGCACAGCTGGAAAACTGTCCAGGGGCATCCTCCAGCTGCCAGCTCAGGGTGCAGAGGCAGGCCATGGCTTATTGTGAAGCTATTCTCCGTTTTATTAAATATTTAGAAGCGACTGTACTAGAGATTAGTGGTGAATGATAGGGGGGGAAAAAAAACAACCCCAAACCGCACAGATGACTTTTACAGTCAGGTTTGGTGTACCAGTACTCCTACGCCCGTGTTTCTCTCCCAACAGGAGCCAAATTGCACAGCTTTATGTAACCGGCTATATAAAGAGCGTCTTGAAGGAAGGTGAAAACAGCGTTCGCTCCCAGCACCCCCTCGCTCCCAGCACCCCCTGCCCTCCCCCAGGCCTGCGGGCTGCTCACAGCCCTGCTGCCCCCCAAAGGCACCCCCAGCCCCGCTGCTGTTACTTAGAGATGCCCAAGCACCATTCAAAGGTGCCCAAGTGCCAGCTATGTGCCCCTTGTGCACCCACAAGCCCGGGGCACGTCGGTCCCCGTCTGCGTCCTGGGAAGCTGCTCCTAGCTCTGGCGTATCACCCCCCGGGGTGTTCTCATGGTCAGGGGTGGGGAGCGGAGGAAGAGGAGGGGGAGTTTGCAGCACCGTGCAAAGCATAAACTGGGCAGCGTGCTCAGTCTGAAAGCCTGCGCTCGCCCGGCCACAGAAGGCATTGGGGCAGGGTGAGCAATGGTTCAGCCTCGTGGCTGGCCTCTGGGACCTTCAGAGCAGTGCCGGGGCAGGCCCTGGTTTGCTAAAGGGATCCTGGGACACGTTATTCTATGTGTATCTTAGATAGAATATCATGTATATTCAATGTATGTCTATGTATGTGTATATATATATTTATACACACACACAGAGGCGTCTGAAATGAAGGCTGCCGTACAGAGCCGTGTCCGGGGACGTCTGCAGCAAAGCAGGCATCACATGAAGGATTAAGCAAAACGTGTGTGGGTCGCGTGAGCTGGAATCTCAGTGAAAATTGTAGCTGTAGCTCAGCGTCCCTGCCTGAGCCCGGCTCGGGGATTTGTTATGGGGTGCTCGCATCTGTGGCTGCAACTGTGTTTTCATTTTCCTCCTGCAAACGATTTACAAACAACGCCTAGGGCCAAGCATGGCTTTACCGGGGCGCGCTCTCATTCATAAACATGCAGATGCTCACCTTTCCTAACTCTTCTCTAAATGTTTTCCTCACTGGTTTTAAGTGACGCCTGGGAGGATGCAAAGGGTGGCAGTGAAGAGAACTATGCCTCTGTTGCGCAAGTAATTACAAAACAGTCATGTAAAATACATAATTGCTTGAGCGAGAACTGCTTAAAATATGAATCCTGACTCAGCTGGCAGCTGCCGTACCAGGGGCCGAGGATGCGGTGGGAGAAGGTGTCTGTGCAGAGGTTAGAGCTGAGCAGCGAGGCACAGGGGCCTGGACTGCAGTCAAAACTCTGCTGCTATGGTGACTTTTGGATCATTTTAATTCTTTCCACATCCCTTTTCATAGCGTCTCATAGGTGAAAACAGTTTTATCCACCTCACGGGAGAGAAGTGTTGTGGGAAGCAATTTCTATATATATATGTCATGCTATAAAGGTTTTTGTAATACTGATGTAGATGTGAGCTTTGGATTCTTCTCATTTTTGGGGGGAGGTAGGGTTTCTCAATCAGCTCCCTCGACACGAAGCTAGAAGCCAGCTGAGAAAGCATCCCAGCTCCGCTGTGCTCAGGGCTGTCGGAAATCCAAACTCACAACCCTGAATGTGGCGGTTGTAGCACCTTCCCCCAGCAACAGCCGGAGCCACAGCTCTGCGGGGGTGGGGGGTGTTCTCTGCAGCCAATCCACTTCACACGGGTCAGGAGAAAAACCTTTGGAGTGATATAAACATGCGATGCACCAGCGTCAGGCCAGTTGCCTGCGACAGGGCTGGAGGCTAGAAAAAGGTTTCCTGGGAGAAATACCTGCCCAGGGGCAGGGGATCTGCTTAGGCTGGTTTCACCATGGGAATAATGGGTCTGAGGAACTCTTTGCTGTGGACCTCCTTCCCCCTGTCACTGCTGCTCATTCTTTACTGCACCTTCCCATAAGCTAGATTCAGTGCACGGATCTGGTCTCTTATGTTTGTACAGCTCCTTAGAAAATATGGCCTTGGAGCGCTTCGCATAACACAATTATTTTAGGGCATCAGCAGCTGTTCAGATTTCCTGGGCACAGTTATAATATCGTTGAGATCCTTTTTCTTCAAATCACAGAATTTTTAGGGTTGGAAGGGACCTTAAAGATCATCTAGTTCCAACCCCCCTGCCCTGGGCAGGGACACCTCCCACTAGACCAGGCTGCTCAAAGTCCCATCCAGCCTGGCCTTGAACACTTCCAGGGATGGGGCTTCCACCACCTCTCTGGGCAACCTGTGCCAGTGTCTCACCACCCTCATGGTGAAGAACTTCTTTCTAACGTCCAGTCTGAATCGACCCATCTCTAGTTTTAATCCATTCCCTCTTTTCCTACCATTACCCGACATTCTAAAAAGTCCCTTCACCAGCTTCCTTGTAGGCCCCCTTAAGATACTGGTAGGCCACTATAAGGTCTCCTCGGAGCCTTCTTTTTTCCAGACTGAACAACCCCAGCTCTCTCAGTCTGTCCTCATAGCAGAGGTGCTCCATCCCTCTGATCACCCTCGTGGCCCTTCTCTGGACACGTTCCAGCACGTCCATATCTTTCTTGTAGTAGGAGCTCCAGATCTGGATGCAGTACTCCAGGTGGCGTCTCACAGGAGTGGAGTAGAGGGGGAGAAACACCTCCCTCGACCTGCTGGCCACGCTTCTCCTGAGGCAGCCCAGGATACAATTTGCGAAAGTAATGGTAATACAGACCCTGCTGCTAATGCAGGCTAAAGCCGGTTTATTTCAATGTGCACGAGATTTCTTCCTGTGCAACATGGGAACCTTCCCTAAGTCAAACACGAAATGAGTCATCACTCCCTTATAAACCTGCCACGCACGATCCCCTCCGCCAGCATTAGATCAGTGCCATCTCCTCATTACGCCACTTGCAGAGAAATGGCTCTGGGTGTCTGTCTGTGTCTATCTCCCTCTCCCCCCTCCCTGCCCCTGGCTTTCCCCAGTAATTGCTGTTCTCCTCCATTCCCACAAGTACAGGGAGGTCTACAGGAAATCATATTGCTAATTAAGCTATGGAAGAGAGTACAAAAGCTCTAACTATGAACACTCTGTCTGTGTTAAAAAACAGTGACACGTATTGTCGTTGCTGGTTGGAAGCCAGCTCAGCCCAGGGGGTAGATGGAAACTTTGGGCAGCAGCAGGCAGCACAGGCAGCGCGTTCTCAGAGGGTCGGTGACCGCTGCCCCCAGACTCAGGTCACAGCATCACTGCAGCAAATCATAGAACGGTTTGGGTTGGAAGGGACCTTAAAGATCATCTAGTTCCAACCCCCCTGCCGTGGGCAGGGACACCTCCCACTAGACCAGGCTGCTCAAAGCCCCATCCAGCCTGGCCTTGAACACTTCCAGGGATGGGGCATCCACAGCTTCCCTGGGCAACCTGTGCCAGTGTCTCACCACCCTCACAGTAAAGAATTTCTTCCTAATATCCAATCTAAATCTCCCCTCTTTTGGTTTGAAACCGTTACAGAATCACAGAATCTTCAGGGTTGCAAGGGACCTCTAGAGATCCTCTAGTCCAACTCCCCTCATTACCCCTCGTCCTATCATTACACTCCCTGATAAAGAGTCCCTCCCCAAATTTATCCATCTTTCCTAAATACAAACTACATCAAATTACAGGTGATGTCCGTAAGATTTTTATATAGTGTCACGCTTAAAGTAGCTTTCCGGCAGCAGTGGTGGTGCTAGTGTGGTGATGGGACGGAGGCAAAATGCTGCTCACAGCTGTGGCAGCAGCATCCCTGCCGCAGGCATGCACTGCTGTGGCAGCTCACCCCGGTTTTCCCTGACATACCCCAATTTCAGACCCTCTGCAGCCGCACGCAGCATCGACCCGTGACCCAACCCACAGCCAGGGAGTGCCTGTAGCAGCCCTTTGGTGCCCGGCTCGTCCCCATCCGACCCCTGCGGGTCCTGCGGGGCCCTTCCAGAAGGACGGGTCCTCAGGGTGTGGGTGTGGGACAGGTGCCTTGCTGGGTCTCATTCGTGCCGCCAGACCACTCACCGCCTGACCATTGCCCCTGCACACCCACTTTCATGCCACAACGTGCCCGTGCAAATCGGTGCTTCATGTCGCCATCCATGTTCCTGCCTGTAAAATCCTGAATTGCGTGCAGAGGTGTTAAACCCACTTTTTGTTATTTTGCACTGAGGCAAGCGGCTGAAGAGGGAGAGCGGGCGCTGGGAACGCCACCAGCAGCGGAGCAGCCCTGGTGAGGTTTGCCTTCTGCTGCTGCAGCTACACACTGCACCCAGGCTACGAGTTTTTCTTTCCAGCCAGAATAATCAAAACTTTCCTTTTTGACGGAATTTAAGATTTTCACATTCTTCACAGGCAAGAGGTTTAAGAGAAATACCAGATATTCAGAGAGACACAATAAACTTGAGACTCAGCAATGCTGTGTATGCAGAAAAAATATCATTTCTAGGTCATGGAAATAGGTTAATTCAGCACTTACAGGAGCTGAAATCTGGTCTACAAAAAGTCCTTAGACAAAAAATTCTACTGGTCACTACAGGTGCTTCAGCTCAGAGTTTCGGTCCTCAAGACCTGTGCTGAGATGACAAAGGTGAAGAATTTCTGGCCCATTAACCAGAGCTACAGGAAATACCGTCGGCGCTCCTTCCCCCTAAAATGGTCCGAGCAGCACGAGATGAATTAGCTAAAAGACCCGACTGTTTCTTACAACAGAGGGGGCTGCGGCGACACGCTCTCAAATCAGCTTGTGCACGACTGGGCATTACTTCAGTTTGGTACATCATTCTGTCGGATGCAGTTTCTTTATCATTAAAAAAGTAGGGAGTCTTACATTAAAAGCTACATGTAAAAGGACAGGTTTCCCGACGGAACCACTTGGAATTCAGGCATTTACAGAAATAAAGTTGTGCTTTTCTCCTTAACTTTGTCACTCAGTGCCTGTTTTTTTTACAATGCTGCTTCATTACTTAATTATATGTATCTTTGGCATACGTTTCTTGCTTAACATGCTGGATGCTGTGCAGTGAATGAATCAGAGCACTGGATGTCCCATCCCGCCTAGTGAGTGAGGCAGGTGTCCTGCAGGAAAATAATGCTATAATCACCTTCTACTGTTATTTGTGTACGCTAAGAAGCCGGATCAAGGTGTTTCAAGCAGGTTTCATCTCACTTCTGTTTAGCACCAAAGGGGAATTTGCAGCTTGCGGCTGATCTGATGTAGCAGCTCCCGGGGAAGGGGCTCCTGCTCCTGATCTCTGCTCCCCTGGGGCCTGGGGCGGCTGCCTCTGCCAGCGCAGGGAGCAGAGCCAGCTCAGAGGGCTGCCAGGGCTGGTGTCAATGCAGGGAGGGAGAAGTGAAGTGGGACTTTTCCTTTCCTTGGCAGCAAGCGGTTAGGTCAGCTCAAGCCATAAATAATACCAACCGCCCTCTCTAAGGAAGGTCTTTATCCAACAAGCACGTTGCCCCAGGAAAACGGCTCTCAGTTCTTAATTAACTGCCCAAGCTACAACACACAAACTCTCTTCTGTACCAAATAAAGTCCCTGCAAAATGAACTTCCCAGCTTACCACATCCTATGCTGGATCAGAGAACTGTTTGCCCACAGGGTCTCCGTGTGCAGCCCCGGTGCAGCAGCATAAATTCACACCAGACCCTGATGAAGAGCAGACAGACCTGCTCACCGGGGGGTTGTTTCCCACTGGACACGTCCCCAGGGAAGGGACAGCTACAGAAGGCTTTCAAAACCCAAACCTTTGGAGGAAAGCCTGTGACTGTGCTGGTTACTGCGGGCTCTGCCTCTTCCCCTGGCCACATGAAAGGGACGCACCATCCCATCTCTTCCCGCACACCGTGGGTACCAAACACCTTTTGTTCCCGTGTTTGGTTCCCTGGTCACCCAGCGAGGCTCAGAGCTGAGCAGGAGCCACCAGATTGCTGCAGGGAGCAGTGATCCGTTGTCCTGCAGGATCCCTCCACAGTCAGTGGAGGGATAGAAGCGGAGCAGAGTCATCCTCTTTGCCTTCCCACAGGTGCAGGTGTGATGGATCTGCGCCTGCTGAACCCCACGTGCTTCTCTGCCACGACCTTCCACTACTTCTGGAATATGCCCGATATTGCCTTAGTGTAGTGCTGCGACACACTTTGTGGTTGATGGGTAGTGAATAAGCTTTAACAACTCCGGATATAAGAGGTTGGGTGATCAGTCTCACGCAGGCTCTGTGGTCAGGGTGCCTTCACTTTCTGTACAAATGCTTCTTGTGATTTTTCTCTTTGAGAAGCCCCCAGCTGTGCTGTGGAAGGATGAACAAGCCCTCAACTGCCCCGTGCATTTCCACTTTGGTAGACTGAGCTGGTTAACTATTTCCCCACTTTTCTTTGCATAACTCAGAAAAATGATGGTCTTCTATAAAACCAACAAGCAAATGGGCTTCCCAAGGGTATGGAAACATCCTCCTAAAGCAAATCCTGTACACACCGGCAGGGAAAACCAGGGGCTTCCTAATGCAATTGTTAAAGCTTTCTCCTCTTTCTGGACCAGCAAAGCACCAGTAGCTCAAATCTCAACCCACGATGAGCTCAATGCTGAACAGAAGGTGCGTCAAGATGACCAAATTCATCAGTCAGAGACCTGCTCAGCACTCCCCTGCGAGCCAATTTGAGGGACCCACCTGCATCCTGACAGCCATCAGTGTCGGCAGGTGGGGACAAGGCCAGTTCCCACAACCATCCTCCAAAAGCCTCTTCTCTCAGAGAGAACCATCGCTGTCGGTTGTTGGGTGACACAACCAGTCTCACAAGGCAGATGGTGTTAGTCCAGGCTGAATAGCTGTTGGGACTGGATTCCACATGTTGTATATGCACCAAGACTTCACCTTTTTAACGACACAATTAGAGACTCTTTTTTTTTTTCATTAAATCTCTGCTTCATTAAGAGTCCACAAGACACACATTAGGAGAAAGAGTTATGGCAACACAGAAAACTGTCAATTAGTCCCTGAGCGGTTTTCAGATGCATGCGCCCGCTGTTAGCTAACCTGTATCAGCTGTGCCGTAACATGGTGCGTGTGCATATACATGTGCATGTGCATGCATATTGCATAAGGTGCATATATTGCAAGGCAAAGACTGGAAAAGGTGTTCTTACATTTGAGAATACTCATATCATTCTGCTAATGGAGAAGGTAACCTTGCCTGGGTTTGGACACGCAGTCATATCAGGGTTTGTAAATAATTTATGTGCATTTTGTGAACAATTTAAATTAAATACTGTATATAATACCTTATAGTTGAAGGCATTAGGATTTATAAGGCTAACTCAAATATGATGTAGGCACAATGCAAGCTGTGCAACAAAAGAATAAGGACTCTCGTTCCCTCAAACTGGGCCATAAATGGGACTTAAGCGAGCATGCATTTGTTTCACCTGATGGAAAGACTTAAGCCTGTTCAAATGGCTTTGGTCCAGGTACAAGGGGAAGAAAATCCTTGTATCCTTGTTGTCATGCTTCATAATAAAACAAAATATCAATAAGTAAGAAAAATGGAGGCTGTTTTTCCATGTCACGTATCAATACCTTTAATGAGTAAGTCTGCATGTCTGTTGGTCTTGGTGCGAGAGCTTTTCCTTTCCCTTGCTCCAAGGTGACAGCTAGTTCGGAAAGCTGGGCTAACGTCTTCCATGCGGATAAATGCTGAAGGTGGCATTTCACAGCTGTTCTCTCCCGAGAGCTGAGGTCGGAAAGGGATGATTTATTTCCACCTGTGAAATTCCTGGGTTTGCTACCTGAAATTGTGCTTTTTCTCACTGGTACCTGAAGTAGTTACGCCACTTGTGGGTGAGATAATGATGAAACTACATGTACCTGTGGATTTTGTACCTAGAATCATACAAAAATCCTTTCAGATCCCCAAAAGAATAACTCGTGAGGCTGACTGTTCAGTCTGGGGCTCTTAGAGAGGCACCGCCCTGAAGGGCAGGATGGTAACGGTGCGCTTGAGGTTGGATTGAATGCCGTTGCTGCTTTCTGAGAAATGGATGTTTATAGCATATTAATACTAAGAGAAAAGGAAATCCTTCATCAATAAATCTTTTTGTAAAGGACGCGGCATGGCTAGATAGGGAGGGGTGGTAAAACGCTGGCATAATTTATTTATTTGTGCCACAAAGTGCAGGGAGAAGTGCAAGACCAAAAGCCTATGTATTGTTGCTCCCCGTGGCCAACCTGCCGGAGCTGCAGAGCTGAGCCGGAGCTGCATTAGCGGAGCCTGGGACGAGGCACCCCGGGAGCTGTGGGGCACCAGGTGAGAGCCGCAGGCTATGGCTGCCCTGCTGTGGGGACAGCATCGCCCCGTGCGTTATTTTGTGCGGGAATGGCAGAAAACGCTCTGTCCTCCTTGCAAAGAGCAATGCTTTTCTTGTTGAGGGTAGGGTCTCATGAGTTTTTATCCTTAGTTCATCATCTAGCCTCCTAGCCGGTTTCAAGTTCTCCCCCAGAACGACAAGTTTGTGAATGGACGGGGATGCCAGCCTGAGTTTTCCAAAGTAATTGCTCAAATTCGGAAGCTGTTTGTTCTCTGGCCAGGATGACATCATTAAAATGTGTTGACCTTCGTGAAAATCTTGCTGATGAACTGAAACGGGCAGAAAGCAGGCAGAAGCGCAGCATTCCCAGTGTTGCTGGCCAGTTTTTGTGTCAGATATACTTCCTTTATGGCTCTCAAGTGGTGCAAAGAAATTGATTTTTTTAACGCTTTACATATCCATCCATCACCTGAGTTTTTCTTGATATCATTGCGCTGCTCCGGGGGGCATCTGGCATCTGTTTACTCACGCGCTGAAAGCTTGCCTAAACGAACTGCTGATGGAAGCATTCGGCATTTCTCTGCTCATCAGAGCTGTTTTATTTGTTTAATCAGCAGCTCTGTGCTCTTGGTCGTCCGTACCCTGCCAGGCAGGGACTGTGCCTCCGTGTCAGTGTTAGGTGGGGATTACATTGCAATTCAGCTTGATCTTTCCATTCAACACACGGCTATGCTCACTTCTTTATTTGTGTTAGGCCAGACCATCACATTGCGTCGGAGCTACATCAGTTTGTGCCCGGTGTAAGGCCCTGCAAATGCAGCGCTGCAAAAAAGCAGACACTGAGAGATTAATTGCCCCCAGCGCTAGCAATGATCAAAGCAATCGCTCTCAGGTGAGGCTGTGAAGGGAAATAGGGGGAAGCCATGATGATCACACCGTTCCTTGAAGGAATAACGTGTGCGTGCCTCTCCCTTTGCCTCGCTGAACTCTGTGGGGTGAGCACTCCTTCCCAGAGACTAATTTTTGTAGTGGCAGAAAGTTGGCTAAGAGGTGTGAGAAATTCTCCTGCCTGCCTCCCCTTGCCTGATGGTTGTATTTTTCAGAAGTCATAGGAGGAGATGATGATGAAGAGGAGCGTTAAGATAGGATGAAGAAAGAGATCTGTCACTGTCAGTGAGGGTGCAGTTTTTAATGGGTCTTGCAGCAGGTATTTTAAAGCACATATTAAAAAAAAAAACCAACAGTACCTGCTGTTTTCTCATTGTAGAAGGAACATGAAGAAAATAATTTTCAAGAGGGATTTAAATGCAGTTTGTAAAGGTCTGGAGAGGACGTTTCAGATAGTACTGCTAATGCCATGTAACCATAACAGATACACTCTTCTAGACAAAAATAAATTCTTTGTGCCTTGTTATCAAGTCTCACACAGATATCTGATGTCTGATCATTTGTGCTGATATTTTACTAATTCTTTTTGCTCCTAATTGAGGCTTGCTATTATTCTAGAGGAAGGCTAGGGGACATGGCATGACTAACAGATTGATCCACTGGGTTTTCTGTATTCATGAGGCTTCACTTCCATAAAGAGGAACTGGAAATCCTTTTCACTGGGGAAGAATGTACGAGGCTCAGAGTGGATGAAGTTTGTGTGCTCTTTTTAATAAGCACTGCTTTTCTTTCTACAGACACTCAAGCTCCCCGAATTAGAGCGCTGCCTGAAGGGACAGGTATTATGAAAAGAGCTGCCAAAGCCTTTGTGTGTCAGTAGGAAGCCCCTGATTATCACAAGAGGATCTAAATGGAAAGGTGACATTCAAAAGACCATTAAGATAAAAGCCAGGATGAATTTCTTTCCAACCTCACTTAATAGAAACTTTTGTTTAAAATCACCTTTCCTGAGAGAAGGAAGAAAAGTCTGACCTACGTGATTTGATAGACACAGCTTACTCTTTAATTGGGTACAGTCAGCTGCTTAAGAAAGCAATAGCTCAGCCAGGAGAGGTAATGAGATTAATGGCAGAGGTAATAAGAATGTCAATATATGTGACAAATACGTATTTCTAATCTTTCAGCTGTGAAAGCCCAATGGAGAACATAGTACCAGCTACTTCCAGATAGTCTTCTTGGACAACATGCATAGACATGGTATAGACAAAACTGCCTCTACCAGGAAAGCCAGTTTTCCTTGTGCCTGGCTCTGTGGAGCTTTAGGAAATTGAAATAGGGTTCAGTTTCCAGGCCAGGAAACAAGGCCAGGCTGGATGGGGCTTTGAGCAGCCTGGTCTAGTGGGAGGTGTCCCTGCCCAGGGCAGGGGGGTGGAACTAGATGATCTTTAAGGTCCCTTCCAACCCGAACCATTCTGTGATTTGATGCAGGGGTGGGGATGTGTGTTATGGCTAATTTTTGAGTTTCTGTTTGCTTGCTCGCTGGACTCTCTGCAAGGTCGTTGCCTGCAGCATACTCTCCAATGCTCTTGGCAGTCTAGTTTTGAATGAAGTATGAGGCTGGGCTGTGTCCCTTCTGCCTGAAAACTGTCCCACAGTTTAGCAGTTCTCCCTGCTTGGCCAGGGCTTGTGGCCAAGAAATGTTTCAGTTTTGTCCCATTTTTCCTTGTTATAACCTTGTGACTTTTCCCAGAAAAATACATAAGGGGGTGGTGGTGCGTGTGACTGGTTCTCCCTTCTGAGCATTAACAGACCGCAATATGAGCCTGAGACTTGAAAGCGTGGATTGAGGAAAAAGTGGTCACAGTCGCTGTTAAAAGTGACATTTGCCAAGCGTAAAATATATTAGGCCTGGTTTCCATCTGGCCAGTCCTTTCCCCGTACAGCCAGCGATGCTGTCAGCCTAGCTGGTCCCTGGGAGCTGCTGCTGATCGACGTTACCCTGCAGCTTCAACATGACTCTGGCCAAGATCTCCAGACCCAGACTAGCATCTTAACAGTGCTCCTCTCTGCTGTGATAACAGACATTGGCAGCAGCACAAATCTCACTGGGTAGTTTCTCTCCCCTCACATACTACCCGTGTGCAAGTCTCAGTAGTAGCAGAAATAGGCAGTAAATGGATTGCTTAATTTGCTAAAGTCAGATCTATAGGTATCCGCTTGGCTGTATGGTGATGTGTTGTGCTGCACAGCTGGGCCTTATAGTTCCCAGCTATTGTTGAAGGAAATGCGTTAGACGAGTAGGTCGCTTTTATTATGTAGGATCCATGCCAGTTCAAAGCTGCCTGCTGCCTTCATGAGCTATAGCAGGCTTTTTCCACAACAATTTCCTTTTTTCCTAAGGGTTGTCTCTCTCTCTCTTGCAATGCTGAATCAGAGGTCCTAGAGCCCCTCCACCAAACCTGCAAACGAGTCCGGAGCCAGATCTGTGGCGTATCACACTGTGCCTTAAATGGGGTGCTGCAGAGGGACCCCTGCCTCCCACCCAACTTCTTCTCTCACCACCACCTCAAGGCTGCCCGTAACTCAGCGCCCGGCCCAGTGGCTTTGCAAGGGAGCTGTTTTAACCTTTGCGAGTTCAAATAGTCATATTAAATCCTCACCATAGTAGTAGGCTGTGATTTTTTGCTAACGGCACTCGCTGAAGTCCCCGTTTCTGTGCGTGACTAATTTTTAGTCACAGCTAGGACAGTTTTGCCTTCAGAATGACTTGAGCAAGAGACATAAAATGAAGCACACTTGGCAGACAGTCCCATCCACAGTCATGTTATCAGGGTGGAGGGAGCGATTTCGGGTCGTGCAGGAAATCGGTGGTAGAACCCGTCACAGCCCAGCCCCGACTCCCGCGTTGCCATAAGAGAGAGACTGTTTTGCAACGTCTCCTGTACAAAATGCCTAATTTAGTCTGGGACCAGAAAATATTGATGACACGTCTCTTTTACAAGTCACATTAGGGGAACGTAAACAATAGTCCAGAGATGTAAATTCTAGTTGTGATGCTGTAACGACTGTCTATTAGGTAGTAAATTCTATCACTATATGTGTGTATACATATCCTATTGTTTTCTTTTCCATCTACTTCTAAATTTCTCTTTCGCATGCTATTTATTTTAGAATTTTGTTTCCTGTTGGATTTTTCTTGATTTAGCGTAGAGTTGCAAAGCAGTCTCAGGTCTCATGGTTTTTCCTGTCTTTCCTAGATCCGTCTGGCAAAATGTCTTAAAATTGCCAGTACTAGTAGGTACAGGCAGAGCTCTCTGTTACCTGCTATTGGGCGAACACTTTTTCTTTCCTGCTTAGAAACAATCATGCTGAGAGCCAGCTCCAAGGAGTTGAAGATGAAAATAACTTGAGCCCATCTTCCTGCTGAAGCAGAACTGTTATCTTGCGTTCGCTCACTATCGCTTTGTCCAACTTAATTTTAAATGTACCACGCAGTACAGCTTCTGCCACTTCACTCTTGGGAGATAATTTCGCATATCTCACCGCCACAAAGTCCTTCCTGATACTCCACGTTTTCCTTTCCTATCTTTACCCTTGAATGCTAATTCTAGCCTGGACCATTCTGCTAATTGGCTCCTTGCTCTTCATAGTATTTAAACCCTCTCAGTTCTTCCCTGTCATCACTTGTGTGCTACAAGCATTAACTCTTTGTGCGTTGGTCTTTTTCTGCTTGCAGGTGATTCATGTTTTGCCATTGACTTAGGGGGCAACACTAAAAATCTTCAAACCTGCTTCGTATGTGGATTGATGGAAATTATTATTTGATTAGCTGTCTGGTAAAAATAAAAGGGGGAGAAAAATAATGTTGGCATGAATAGAGCAATTTGCTTCCTTTGAGGAATAATGTGTTTAATCAATGTGTACATAAATTTCTAATCAAAATGTTGGTTTTGGTTAGAAATTGCAAAATAGAGCTACTTTGCTTTTAGCAGTCCACATATCTTCTTGGCAGTCATTCATTGCGTTCAGTGTAGTTTGTTCATATCTCTCCACTAACTTCCAACTACATGAGCAAAGGAAAGGGTGCTCTTAGCCAGGCAGATCTTTAAATGTTTGCAGTATCCACAAGTAAGAAGGTTAATGGCCCAAATGGTCTAGCATTCACAGTTGCCTACGGCATGAAAGCTTTCTTTTGCATTTTATTGTTTGGGGAGCCACAATAGATTGTTGTAAATACTGTGAGGAGATGCATTTGGCATGTGTTGAGAGACATGTCCCTGCAGGGCTGAATGTGGCTTGTTTCTTGGGGCAGGTATGAAGTGCACCAGGGGTGTAGAGAGCAGAGCTGGCTGAGAGAGCTCGTCTTTACCTACAGAGTTGCTTATTCAAACAGAAGCCCCCAAACTGCTGTAGGGAAAGAACAGGCAGAGGACTTGGGGTATTTAAAAGGTAATCTTCCACGATTCACTGTGGTACCTCAAAATAGAATCCTAGAATGGTTTAGGTTGGAAGGGACCTTAAAGATCATCTAGTTCCAACCCGCCTGCCACGGGCAGGATAGCTGTCTTGCATGGTAGAGGATTCCTGTTGTCGCTAATTGCTCGCCCTTCAGGATCTGAGTATTTTGCGATCGGCTCTTCTCTACTAATAAAATGCCTTCCCTTCTGCAATCCTCTGGGTCTTTCTATCCCTTCCCAGCTGGGATATCTGTATGCCTGGCAAACCGTGAGCTTCCTGGGTACAAAGATACCTGCTTCAAGAAAATCTGTAAATGTGGATACTGGCACGTGATTTAGATTACAAGGGTCAGGGATCAAATGCAATGGTGTCACTTGGGAATCTGCAAGGGATGGGAAGTGCAAGGCAGAAGCATCCCTCTCACCCTGCTGGGTGTGCGTCTGCCACTTCAACACGCCTGTACTCACGGCCAGCGGGCCAGCAAGCCCAGGGCTAGGACCTCTCATGTTTCAGTAATGTGGCTGCGTATAGCCTAGGCCACACATTATTTCTCTCTGTTCTGGCATTTCTTTCATAGTTCTTTACACCTGGAGAACTTTTTTAATTGGGCTGCTCCCTGAATAACAGAGCTATCTTCAGCAATGCTGAATAATTCATATTTTGTACATATTTACAGACAGCCCAAAGCTTTTTCCTAATGTCCCAAGTGCTGAAAGAAAAGGATGCGTGACTTCTTTGGCATCAGATAAACATGTTAGTAAACCATTCGTGTAAAGCTGTAGCCTAGTCTCTATCCCCCAAGGCATGTCTTCTGGACGCTGCCCGTCTGCCTGACTTGGGCTGCCGTGAGCTCCACAGCAATCACCAGGGCCGGGGAGAAATCAAATATTCCTGCTGGACACTAGCAAGGGGAGGACTGGGGCTTGGAGCTTGCAATCACAATTGATCACATAAAATGTGCAGAAGACAGGAGTCTCTAACAAGCCCGTGACCCATCAGAAGGCAGCATGAAGTTTGCAGACAGAGATGAAATCTCTTTTAATGAGTGAACCACCACAGGGGCTGGATGTGAACTAAACCCTTTTGTACTTTGGTCTTTAGACTTCCCAGCAATAGAAGCTTGCCTAAAAGGCAGTTTCCTCGGAATATGGGATAAGCAGTCTAACAAATCTGCATAGGCCCCAGCAAAATGAATTTTAAATGAATCTATGAGGTAGAATTTCAAGCTTAGTAGATTCAAGGGGTATGTGGTAAGGTGGAATATATTTGGGTCTCAGTAGAACATTTAAAAAGAGTTCCTCAAAAATCATTCAAATTGCCTTGGCTCTGACAAAGACTTAGCAATTTTTAAAAGTGCCCGAAGTGCTGCTAATAAAGGATAACTGGCAGCAAGGTATCAGCGGAGAGCACAAGAGAATCGCAGGGTGGAGCTGAGATGCGCAATGTTAAATAGTCTGCAATTTATACTCAGAAATATCCCCATGCAGGAGCCAGGTGGAGGAATAAGCATTACCCAGCTGCTGTTCCCAGAGAGTGTGGACAGGGAGGAGCTGTGGGCTCAGAGAACAGAAGCATGGCTAGAAAAAATACGGGGGAAATTTGTGGAAAATGTAATGTGATCCCAAAATATGGTTACTCACTGGGGCAAGCCTGGAGGAGAAATCCTGAAGGAGTTTCAAGGTTGCTAACAAACAGTGAATGATACATAAAGCTGCAATGCAACAGGCACTCCAAGATATTATTCTTTACTGGGTTTTGTGGTATCTGAGCCCTGCAGAGATGATATAAATAGACACTTTCTGGAGAAACTCTTGTCCCTACTAGGATATGATAAGCATCTTATCTACCAACTTTTGTGTTTTGCAGTGAAGGGGTGGGCTATACTGAGAAGACAGGGGCTTGTATTCAGGCTTGGTTACAGCAAGATCATCCCATTCCTGCGAAAGAAAAACGAAGGCTATACTGTTACGTACGAATGAAGGCTGGTAGCACTCCTCTGTCCTGCACGCACGCAGGCTTCACCCTGGTGCAGAGAGGACCACTGCCCCTGGTGCACACTGCTGATGTGAGCGCTAGTCTCTGAAGCACGTTCCTGCTCAGGAGTCAGAGCTCGGATCTAATCTGCTACCGAAGGAGCAGCCGGAGAACTGCCCAAAGCACCGGCGTGGTGCCTTCGCAGCAGCGTGTGTGGGAGGACACGTGGGCTGCTGAATCTTCAGGCAGATGACATGATATTTTATTTCGCTCTATTTCTAGAAACCCCGAACCTTCGTTCCTAAGTGGCGTACGGTGCATTAGTGACGGTGGGAGGTGGGAAATGCATGATTCAGTGTTGCCTGGGTCTTTACCCTTCAGTACAGGCCCATCGTACATGGAGGAAAGAGCTTTTAACTGAGGGTGGGAATGGACTGTTTGGCTGTGAGAGTGGTCCAGAAGGATGCTCCTGAGAGAGAGGCATGTGCCTCTGCACATGCTCTGGCTCCATCCTGTAAGTCTGCCCCTCTTCCTAACACATCGTGCTCCTTCACCTAGTTTTAGGTATGTTTTAGGACCGTTTCCTGTGAAAGGAAGTTTCACGTGATCTCATGGACTATCCATTTTGCCACCCTTACTTTCAAGCCTGGTAGCCAATTTCAACCAAATTTGACTACAGGTGCCCCAAAAATATCAAGTTTCACCAGCAAGAGTTGCGTGCAGGAGAGAGGAGGCATCATTCCCAAGAGTCCCCAGTGCTGCAGCACATGCCAGCCCGCATGTTGTCTCCAAAGTACTCTTCCAGGGGAGAGCTGTTAAGGCAAAAAGAAACTGTATTTTATAGGGATAGGAGGAGATAAGAGCGAATTATAGTACGATTGAGTTACAAAGCCTGTCAACCCCAAGGCACAAACCCAGAGGGAGCATGGCTGGTCACTTCCGTTGCTTACTGGGCTGCTCCATCCTGCTCTGGACTTGGCCCAGCCCCAGGCAGCTGGATGGTACTGGCTGCGTAGGGTCAGGGACTGAGGTTAGGGACAGCTGAACAAACCCCGTGTCTCTGCACAAAGACATCTTAATGGGAGGAGGAGGGAGCATCCAGGATGTCCCCAGACAGTACACTGTTGTCCATGAATCATAAGCTGCTCTGCAATCACAAGGCCGAGTCCTGTCCTTTTCCCCCAGTATAATCCTATTAAAGATCACAGGGTTGCAGCTCGTTATGCGAGAAGAATTTGACCTACGCTTCCCCCCGAGCTGCAGTAATGAGGGCTGGTCTGCAGCGGGGGCCGTTGCTATGCTGAGAGGAAGGCAAATGAGGCAGATGTTTGTGGAAGACATTGCGTTTTCTTAGTTTTTAACTGCTAATAAGGCAGCGGAGGAGAACAGTACATCGACTGATTCAGTGTGTCTTGGGGATGGAAACACCCTCTGTCTGCAGCTGCAGGAGCTGCTCAGCTCTGTTACCATTCCAGCCCACAACAAACAGGACATCAGCTGGAGAAGCGTGGCTTCTGCACGTTGCCTTCCCATGTTAAATTACAGTGTGGGGGGCTTATTCCATGCTGCCTTAGTCTAACTACAGCTTAAGTGCGTTAGAGCCCCACCTTGGAAGAGGTTGCACCGGAGCTGAAGCATGAACATTAAGTAGCATAGTAAGAACATTAAGTAGCAGAGCAATAAAATTACACTCTTACTTGTGCTGACCCATCGCCGGCGCAGGCTCCTCTCGGAAGCAGCACAATCTTCAAGCAACGACCCAGGCAGAGAGTGTTTGGATCGGGGAGGTCTGCACAAATCACAGTGCATCAGTCCATGAACATTAGAGGTCAATTAATATCAAGGATCATTTTATCCCCAAAGGTCCTCGAGCTTCCTGCCTGGCAGTAAGTCAGATGCCTGCAAGGGTGTCATGCTTCACGGACACTGCCATCTGCCAAAGACAAAACAGAGAAATCGGCCAAATGATTTGCAGCCACAATAACTTATAGATGATAAACGATGAACAGCGGCAGAGTCGTCAGCTCTATCCAAACTGAGCATTAACTGTTCCTGTGAGTGCCAATAAAGGAAAAAAGGTAATATTTTATGCTGCCCTGGGGCGTTCTGCTTGTATTTTATAAATATTGAATTTCGCCTGACTCCCCTGTGAGAGGCAGTTTGTGCTATGGCTAATATGCTGCCCGAGAGCCTGGCACACGGCATCAAAGTGTTTTGGCAAAGTGTTTTGTGCAAGAAGGTCCCCCCCAGCAGAGGGGCTGTGCCCTGGCCCTGCGGCAGCCACCGGTCCCCTCCTGGTTGCTCGGAAAGGCCACCAGCGCGCGGCGTCCGGCCGCTCGGGGACAGAGGGCTACACTGGCAACTTGACAGCAACTGGAGAGCTGCATTTAGCAGTAAATGCACATTATTACTTAATTAAAAGGGAATGCCCACCAGTTTGTTGTTTAAATTTGTGAGTAATAAAACCTCAAGACTGATCTCTTTTTATTCTGCAATTAACGAACGTTTCCTGGGGCTGCGCCTGGCCCTCTGGCATCTCTGGCCCCACCTGGGTGCATCTGTTGGGGAGGAAAAACAGAAGGACAAGCGCAGCTCCAGCCTGCAAAGTCTTTTTCTCTAGTGTTAATATTTCTACCCGGAGAGTGCAACGCATTCGCATAAGGAGAGAAGAGGAAGGCAGAGAGGGTCTAACTCAAAGGAGCTATTCAGGGATTTATGCGCTCCTCCAAGTGCAGCATTGGAGGGCCTCGCAGCAATAAAGTATTTTTGTTATCCTCCTGACACTCCGGTGGGAAAGAGAGAGCTGTGTCATCCCCCGTTCGATTGGTGAGGGCTCACATTGCAGACTGGTTTGGGTCTCTGGCCCAAGGAGTTACGCTGCAGGTAAGACCTAAGCTCAAACCCTGGGAGACCTTCCTCACCTTCAGGTCATCCTTTCTGCTGCTTGTGGGTGACATCCACCCTTCCTGCAGACAGCCCCTCTTGGTTTGCTCCTGCAGCCCTTTCCCCAGGGCTGGTTCCGAGGCAAAGATGAAACGGGTAGTTGTGTGAGCCTGCAAGCTGCAAGGGCAAAACTTGGCCTTGCCCTGCTTGGCCAAGAGCAGAGCCTTGGAAAGCCTGGCTAGCCAGGAAAGTGTGGCTCCTCTCTTTCCTGAGAAGCCTTACGCAAGCTCCAACTCAGACTGTGTGCTGAAATGGGCAACCGAGCCAGCCGGGAGCCAGGCAAAACTACTCTCTCCTACCCTGGGGGTATGCCAAAACTTCAGTTTTGGGCTCCAAAATGACATAGGTAGGTTGGTTCTCAGGGGATTTTGAACAGGTATGAAGCACTTTAAAACATACTTCAACCCACCAGAGCACCACGACTCGCAGCATGCTCCCGGGGAAACGAAGCTGTGCTCGTTGAAAGCTGCACCTGCAGCCAGTCCTGGGAAGTTTGTTTTAGGTGCATAACAAAAAATCCATTAAAAATATTTCACTGTTACCCCTTTCCCCTCAAGAAGCGGTAGCGTTTCAGCCGGACTGAGGAGCTTCCCCCAGCCGGGCTGCGCAGGGGGCATCAAGGGCATCAAGCGTGGCAGGGAACATGCACGGGCAAAGGGCCGCTCCAAACTTGGGGGTTTACCCTTTGTATGAAGCCCTCCTTCTTGGTTTTGTTCCAATGCTGCAATAAAAATACTCTTTTCCAAATTGCCCAGGAAACAGAAATCGCAGGAAATTCATACTGCAGACGTAGCTTTTTCTTTTTTTTTTTCCCCTTCGGTGAGACACTCCACAGACCTGGGGCAGCTGCTGCTTCAAAGTGGCACAATCTCTGCCATTGCAGTGAAGAGATTTGAGTGCAGATATTCAGCTGTAAAGAGTGGTGGAGACGACAAGGACCATGCCAGTTTTAGTCAGCAGTTGTCAAGGGCTTCCCGAGTCCGTATCTCCCAGGAAACACTTTATCAGGGAGTGTAAAAGCCCTGCAATCCCAGCTATGGCATCTCTTTCAGGGAAGGGCTGGGGAAATGTAGCAAATATCAGTGGGTTCCTGAGGATCAAGGGAACTTGCGGGAAAATCCATGTGTGGTACGGCTCACCAAGCAACGTTGGAAGCCTTCCTTATGTTGTTTGAAAATTCATGGAAAATAAGTTGTTCCTGAGAGATATTAGCAACTGAGTATTTTCCCACTGGAAAACATTTTCTTGCAAAATTTACTACTGTTTCTCCTCATGTCCGTAGGGCCCTTATTTGATGGAAAATGCATCTTGGGCAGTGTTACTTTCAAGTGGAGACAAACAAAGCACACAGGTGTCTTCTTCACACGAGTTAAAGTTGAACTCCTGGGTTGCTGTGGGTGCACATAATTCCTGTTCGGAGCGGACCCTTGCACGTGGCAGCATTTGCAGGCAGAGCAGATGCAGGTTTTCAAGCCAGACATCAGCACAGAGGCGAGAGTTATCCTTCTGCTTTGCTACCCAACCTGCTGTCTTACTGAATAACTTGGCTGCAGCTAAACTTGGCTCCGCTATCCAGACTTCTTTTAATAAACTTAAGTCTCCCTCAGAGTGCTCCAGAAAGTTTGATACGACAACACTGCTGAATAAACAGAAACCAATATCAAGTGGATTTGCTGCAGAGTGCATTCAAGACCTCAGCTATAATGCCAAAGTTTGGAGTGATTCAAAATACCACAGATCCCCTGTGATTTATAACCATCTAATCAGTGCTTTAAAGCAGTTCTGGGCAGGCAGAGAAAGCAAGGGTGACCTACCACAAGTAATATTTGCCCATGAGAAAGGAAAGAAAACAAAATGAGACAGCACCATTCTGGAAGCAGTTTGAAGCCCTGATGTGCCTCTAGATACCTATGTGAAAAGAGACGCCCCACACCCCCAGGCTCAGGAAGCTGGTAGGGATATTTGTATTCATTTCAGTCGGGCAGGCTCCAATGCAAAGGCTCTCCTGTGTAGCCCTTCCTGCGGCAGGGAGCCAAAGTGGCACTAAACCTCAGCCAGAGCCAGGACGAGTCATCCGTAGTTAACTGCGTCACTGTTTCTCCTCTTCACCCCTCCACCACCACCATGTGCCAGTGAACTCTTACTGACCTCTGCTGTTCCTCCAACTCCGGGTGATGTGGCCAACCTGCATTTGTGTGGTTGCACCCACCACCTGCACCTAGAAGACCTGGGGCACACCGAGGGGGAGGAAAAGCTGGAAGGGGCTGCACTCCTCAGGGGAGGTTTGGAGGAGACAAGGGTCCAGGGAAAGCCACCAGACAAAAAAATCTAAGCTACCACGCCGTCATGTTGGGGGTGCTTACACAAGCAGGCCAAGACCAGTTGTTGTTTAAATGTTTCTAGGCTGTCCACAGGCACAGGGGAAAAGTTAATTGTCATCTGAAAGAGGAAGCTGCATTTTGTGGTTGAAACAGTATTTCCCAACCTTGTGGTTACCAGAGTGGTTCCAAAGGGGCAACAGGCCAGAGGAAAAGTGCGTGGCAAGTGCAAGTGGATAGGGGAAGCTGTGTCTGATGAACGTATGCTTCTGCTGCTTGGGTGATAAAAGGATCTGTCTTCTCCCTCTGCCTCTAATGTAGATACAGGTTTATCACAGCAGGCTGCTGCCAAGCAGCTCCCTGGGACTGCACCATAGATGACCATCTTTCAAGCTGCCTTCAGATGGGGAGCGTAGGAGAAGGTGCCCCTGGAGGAAATGTCAGAGATGGAGAAACAAAAAGGAGCAAGCCAGGGCAGTAGGACCAAAAGAGAAAGGAAAAAGATGCTGGAAGGTCAAAACAAAGTGGGAGGGGAGGTTAACAAGGAACTGATCAGCTGAGGAAGGAGACACCAATGAACACAAGGCACAGACCAAGCAGCCAGTGATGAGGCACTCCAAGGGGGGTTATAAATGGGATAGTGCTATAGGACTGAAGTGGATGCCTGGAAGAGGTAGTTCCCAGCTTGGGTTTAGACTCTAGGGTTAGCGTGTGTTGGAGCAGTTCACAGAGAGCAGCTTTAACGTGACCAGCATCAGCTGGCTATATGGGCACTGGCTGGGAAGCCCTCTGAGCAAGCTGTAAAAGCAGAAGAAAGGCAGGTCAGCATTCAGATGCCCAGTCCTGCCATGTCCTGCACTGACACAACTGTCATGTGTACTGGGACCACCCGTCCGGACAATGGCAAGGGCCTCCTTTAGCTCAGGCTCTTGCCAGGTGCCCTCGTCGCGCTGCCTCTGCCGGCACCAGGAGCTGGTTCCTGTCCCAGAGCACCTGAACGCTGCACGACTTCTTGCTCCAGTGAAGCAGAAAAGAGTTAACTCCCCCTCAGTTCTCCTCCAGAAGAGAGAAGATGGAAATGTTTCATACTGTGCTATTTTTAAATCGTTCAAGAAACGTATTACTAACAGAACAGCATAACTGACATTTCCCAGAGTCAGCTGATGAAAAGTGCACAACACAGCTCCTCTTAGGCAGTCCAGGAAAGGTAGATCAACTTAAAATAGCTTGCAAATAGAAAGAAAAAGCAGGAGACCATTACAGAGGTCTGTAGGCAACACCCCAAAGTCCATTTTAGCTGTTAGCCATTGTACTTAAGGCAATAGAGAGCAATTAAGCAATGAGATGACTGGAAGGTTTGTTTCCCCATTGAATCCTAAAAATATCTCCAGCTCATTGTCAGTGAAAGGTACCACACTGACAGGGCCAGAGACCAAAGGCATCTACCCAGATGTTACATAAACCTCTGTAACGAGGGTCTTCCTTAAAGTGGGGGGTCCACAGACATGTAGGCTGGGGGATGGACACTCGGGAGCTCCCTGTGATGTTGATATCTCTCCATGATGACCTGGGCTGAGACCCACCAACTGGCTTCACATGATCCGCCAAATGACTCACATGTTCCTTATGGAGGCAGCGCGTGGCATCAATTGATGTACTTAAAAATCACTCAGAAACAGGCACAGGTAGGACAACTCGTAACAGCTGCATACAAAAGTGTCTGAAATGTCACATACAATCAAATAATTACTGCTATGTTCAGACAGCAGAACATTGTCTTTCTGAGAGCTTTGAGGGCTTTTTATTTCTGAGGGCTGTTAAAGATAAGTTTTGCAGTGGTTATTCCAGACTGAGTTTCACGTAGAATAAATCCAGATATGCATGAACTCGAGCTCTTCCGTGGCCTGCATGAGGCTGGAGGTCAGGCAAAGAGATTACCCTGGCCTCTTCTGAGTTTATAATGTCAGAGGAATGCAGCTCCTTGTCAAAACACACCAGCCAGCGATAGAGACGGCACAGCTGGGAGGTGCGCTGCAGCGAAAAACAGGTGTCCTGAAGACCCTGTCTGAAAACACCCTTCCTGTTGGAGTGGATAGTAAAATTTCTACCCAGATCATAAATGTGGCTTCCACACTTCCCCTTTGTTCTCATTGCAGGCCAAAAAAAAATAATCCCTTTCTTCCTTGGTTTTGAGGAAGCAGTTTGAAAATGCAGTTTCTGTGTTGCAGCTGGCCGGCTCTCTCACTGTGGGGAGTGAGCAAACTCCAAGGCAAGCGTCTCCCGCCAGCTGGAGAACACCATCCTTTGACAGCTCAGGAAGCCCCAACGTGCTTTGGGTGCTATCTTCAAACCTGGCGTGTGCAGCAGCCCCCAGAGCAGCGCTGTGCACTTGATGTCCCGAGACCAAGCTGGGCGCCCACCACCTGCCTCCTTCTGCTGCGATGGAGGATGCTGGAGACAGCATCTCCCAGCCTTTGAAGGGTTGCAGGAGAGAGCAAGTTAATAAGTCTGCGAGCGGTACAAGCAAATCTAATGCGCGATTTGCTGTGCCTTCCTCACTTACAAGCCGTCATTTGTAAAGACTCGTGGTGGTACCTAGCAGGAGGCAGGCGAAATGCACGGAGATGGGGAAATTTTTTCAGTCATAAAGAAACATTAGCAGGTGCTAGTGGTAGCATAGATGTGCCCTTGGACAAAATACAGCTGCTACGAACTGCTTGGGGATCTGGTACAGGTTAGACACTGAACAGCTATGGTGCACAAAGATGCAGGAATGTTTTGATTCAACCTCTTCACTGCAGGGCACCGTTTAGATATAAGGAGCCTACCTACTGCAGGGCAAGTACTGCAAGTTAGTTAGAGATGGCTGTTAAAAGATACTAACACACTTTGTTCTCCAGTAGAAACTTTGTGTTCATCTCATGAAAGGGTTCCAGAAGCCCAGTGGTGACATTTTCAGTGTGGCTGTGATGGTACTGAGTCTGGAGAAAAAAAGTACTCGTGCAAGAGGGTTTAAGATTTCATGCTTTCCTTTCAGGAGGCTTATCTCTGTACAAACCCCAAGCTTTCTATCATGGTAAGATTCTTTAAAGTGACAGGCAAATTTGTACAAAAAGACTGGGCCTATTTTCCTGCATACTTCTGTCCTCCTATGTGGACTCTGCCAATGCAGGCCACCAGTGGCTCCCTGGTGTGGTCATGCACCTTTGATCAAGCGGCGGGGTCATGCTGCTTGCAATTCCCCAAAGGCAGGGTTTGTCTGTTGTGCCTACAGCTGAACAATATTCTGTCCAAGGAACCGATCGGCAGTGCTCTGGCCTGAACAAACTCTTAATCCTCTTCTATCTAACATAGAATCATAGAATATTTTGGGTTGGAAGGGACCTTTAAAAGTCGTCTAGTCCAACCCCCCTGCAATGAGCAGGGACATCTTCAACTAGATCAGGTTGCTCAGAGCCACGTCCAACCTGACCTTGAGTGTCTCTAGGGATGGGGTATCTACCACCTCTGGGCATCATGTTCCAGGGTTTCACCACCCTCATTGTCTAAGTTGCTCTGTGGACGCTTAGTCAATGAGCAGAGCGATGGGGTGGAAGGACACTGCTTGTCTCCAGGCCATATAGATGCAGAAGCTGTTGCAAAGAGGGGTTAAGAAATCCATCCAGGGCTGCAAAACAAGTGGGCAGCAGAGCCAGGAGCTCACCCTCCCACTTCTCAAACCCAATCACCAGACTAATCTTCTGGGCTGTGGAAGCAGCCCTAGGAAGGACAGCTGAGAAGAAATGGGTGTGGGAAATGCTGCATGCAGGAAAAAATGAGCATATCCATTTTTATTCTACATCTTGGGTATGCAAAGGGGGAAGAGGTGGTGCAATTTGCCTAGAGGGTGGTTTCCACAACTGGAAATATTTAATTAAGTGAATTATTTTCCTAGTAGTACTTTAAAAGGTTATATCCCCAATTAACAGTGCATTAGACCTAGCCTGAGCCCCATTTTGATATGCTCAGTGGACTGTGAGGAATTTACTGTCAGCTTAAGAGAGACAAAAAAGGTAGAAGTCAAATCGGTGGCAAAATGCAGTTTCTGGCTCCTTGTCAAAGCACCCACATGCCTCATTACCTTGGTTTAAAGCCAACAGACTAGCTTAACAGGGCTGTTTATTACTCCCTCCCCTTCCATCTATACCGAAAAGGAGGTTTCGGCTACAAATCCTCTCTTTGCTGAGTTGTACTCGTCTTTTATTTTTTGGGATATATACCCTTTCTTAGACTGCCTTACTGAAGCGCAGCGTTTGCATACAGCTGATAAATGCCACCTGGTGACGATGTCTCTCAGGCCATTTCAAACAATATCCCGTCTCCGTACCAGCTGTTTCTGCTGGGAACATTATTGTACCCTGCTGCCAGACTTGGAGCCAAATGATCCTGGGGAGAGGGGGAGAGGGTGTTAATGAGATAATAAAAGTGTACACTCGCTATTTTCTACTGCAGCGTAAATGTGGCTTTTTCTTGACTATAAAGCCTGTTTAGCCATTGGAACGTGGCTCCGTCAAAGAGAAACGTCGACTCTTTTTTTATTGCAGCCCTCACAGCGTCGCACCATATGAATTGTCAGTCTTTTCTTCCTCTCTTTGCCAGAAAGCATCTGTCCTGTTTTCCTTCACGTCCCGGGTAGCACAGACACCCAGCATGGCGTTCAATTCCTTTGCACCAACCAACCTGCCAGCAAGACACCCCCAGGAGATGGATATAAATGAGGGACGAAAGTGCCCTCTCTACAGCAGTATCCCTTACTGCTTAGGGGATGGGACCAGCTGAGTGTCTCTACAGAAAAATATAGCTTCACAAAAGGAATTAACTCTAATGTGTGCTAAACTTATCTACTCATCTTAGGTATAGCAAATTTTCCAGGGGGAAAACAAAGTCCCGAAGCATGAGTGCTGCGGCTGGTGCCGGTGCGGAGCAAATGGGGCCCCGCTCCCATCCCCTTTGGCACTGCCAGGGCGGTTCCACATGCAGGAAGAAGGCAGAAAATGGGAGCAGAGAAACAAGCGGCCTTTCTTTCCTGCTCGTCACTCATTGAGAGCTTAACTCCCACCTCTGAACTGCCCACAGTGCCATTGACCGTTGCCCTGTAGGTTTATTTTCAGCCAAGCGTTTTCTCCTATAAGGCTGTGCCGGGTCCCTGTGGCCAAAACCTCCCTCTTCTCTTTCTGCAGGCTCTTCTGAAGAAGATGCTGCTTAGGCCCTATCTACACCCTACCGCACGGCATTTTGCAGTGATTCAGCTCCCAGTGTGCTGAGACAACCTCCTGCTGTACTGACAGATACAGTCCCAGTTCATTGTGGGCTCTTTCTTATCTGTATCTTTCTTTTCTTTCTCTCTTATCCTCAGTGTGCCAGCTGTTTGCAGCAGGAGCCTTCCTTATATGTACCGACCACCTCCACCAGCAAAGGCTCCCAAACCACAGAATACTAGAAGTTAGTGATAGCAGGAGTAGTCACCTTAGGGCAGCAACGTTTAAAAAAGCCAGAACTAGGGGTGAATACGCACATGATTTTGTACTCAGCTACCCTAAACTTGAGCAAAGCTTTGGTCTGAACAGTCCTACTATTCCTACAGTCTTTCCTGCACTGTCATATCCCTCCTTCATACAAATGCACGCAGAGCTCCCAGAGAATCAGCCTGTGAATTTAGTTAATTAGACGGCGCGCCTGGGGGGAACACAGATTAACACCTGCCTTCACCCCTGCTGACGAGCTGTCTTCAAAAACCTGTTGAGGAGGCAGGGGAGCCCTTCAGCCGAGAGGAGAGAGGAGGTTTTTTAAGGAATTCTCTGCGTGCTAACCCGGAGTGGAGCAGTGTGTTGAGGACTTTGCTGCAGCCTGCGCCGAAGCAGGGGAGTGCGGAGCAGGATGGAGCGAGGGGCTCCAGCCCCCTGGCCCAGCGTTGCCTGGCAGAGTGAGCAGGACACGGAGGTTGCTTTTCCGTCCTCACCTACTTCCCTTCGGTTTTAATAGGGATTCCTCGCAGCTGTAAGTGCCACTCCAGTTCTTCTGAAGCATTGTGAAAGAATGTGATGATGTAGCTTTATTATTTTTAGCTTATTTTCCTAAGTGAATTATGCTTACACAACTGCGTCTCTGCAGCCCTACCCTCCCTGCCCCTCACATGCAAGCACTCATAGCTTTTACATCCATACGCTAATTTTAAGCAAATTTGAGAGGGAGCAGAGGTCTCAGAGCTGTGATGCATAACTCGCGACACTGGCACGTGGGTAGATGAGAGACACACAGCCACTTATGAGCCCGCTGCTGGCAGGTAGGCAGCAAAAACTCAGGCCCGGTCGGTGCCAAAGGCAGTTCCCAGCCAGCCCACCTCCACCACCGTCCTCTCCAGCCTGCCCTTGACAGGACTTGCCCTCACAGGTGTGACGGGGAGGGCATGGAGAAGACCAGGAAGGGTCAGGGATTGGACACGGTGGAAATTACAGGGAAGGCCAAAGGACAGAGGATGCAAATCTACGGCAGATCGAACTTCAGCAGTGCTGGCACTGAGGAGCTTCCTGCTTTGCCCGAGAGCGATGGGTGCCTTTGGCACAGGCTAAAGCAGTTTGGCTGGAGTAATTCTCAGTAGGACTTAAACTCTGCTTGGTGGGATTAAGGAAACAGTGGTGGAACTTGCTCTGGCATGTTTGCTGATTCTGTTTCTAGCTTAGACAGGACAAAGGACAACCTGAGCTGAGAGAAAAACAAGGGGAAAATGAGTGTGGGTGTCATTCGCTCTTTCTATGAAAAATGAGCCTGAAATTGCAAAAGAAAATCCAAAAGCTTAGAGTCCCAGCCTTCATCCTTCCAGATGAAGAGAGTTCTCTCTTAATATGCAAAGACTAGCAAAGCTGTGAGACATTTGTTAAAAGGCACACAAAGCCCAGGTGAGGTGGGAAGAAGTAATTTGCGCAGCAATTGCAGGAGGGGTTGAGTGAGTGTGTGTGTGAGCTGCTGCCGCCCTGCTGGGTTGGGCATCCCAAGCCCTCCGTAATTCTAGGCTAGCCTGGTAAAGCAGAGATGCTGCTGTATGTGAGGTGGATCCCAGGGATGTCAACAACCCTTCTCTGGTTTCTGAGGCTTCACAAAGTGGGACTTTCCGGGTATAAATGCAGGGTATGTGGGTGGCTGTGTCACTGTTCATCATGGCCTAGGCGTTTGATATTTAACATCCACCTGAGGAGTGATTGTCATTAGACCTAAGATTTATTGTGTATAAAGGATGAGGAGATAGCTAGGTTCAAAGGTTTAATGATGAGTTCATGGTATAAATCATTCAGTATGTATACACATGGTATACAGCATCTATTTATTAAACCAATTAACCAATAAAGGTCATTACTTTCTCAAAAATGAACCAAATTAGGTATTTACCCTGATGGAAAAAGAGAATACAGCACAAATGGGTCTTTGATAATGTGGCCACCACTGTAATCCGTTACACTACGTAGCTGATGGCAGAATTACACCTTGTCTTTCCCTCCTGCTATCAGTAAGGTATCGGCTGTCCAAGCAGCCCAAGGCAGTCCTTGTTCTTTCAGCGTGGGCTTCTATTTTTCAAGCAATGCAGCCACAGCTTTTTGGCCTTTTATTTCTGCCTGAGCATTGTTCTTCAACATTTTCCCCAGCAGAGTGGTCCTGCTGGAGAATTGTGCTCTCTGAAGGGGGGGGTATTTCTTCGATGGTGTTGAATACAAGCTGATATTTAAAGGCAGAGCCACAGCTAACACTAAGTCTGTTTGGTGGCATTAAAGCCAGCCTAAGCATAAGCTTTTTGTGTCTATTTTATAATTCAGACTCTTTTTTTTTTTTTAAAGTTACTATGGCCAATAGCCAATTTTCAACAATTAGAACATTATTTCGCTCCATCAAGCGTAAAGCTTAGAGGAAACTCAATTCCATTTGAAGCACCATAGTGTAAGAGAAAGAGACTCTTACCTTGAAACTGGAGCGCTGCTGACTGTCAGGAGACCTGAGCTGCCTGTGGGGCCAGCCTGCGTGTACCCTCGGATCGAGCTCTTCTCTGAATAACCTCTCATTCTGGAACTCTCGGTATTTGCATGCCTCTCCTGAAGGCTCTGATTTCCATTGTTGAAGTTGCTGACAATCTTCAGCCTCTATTATTCTTGGCTGCTTCCAGAAGTATAGTATGTGTGTAATCCTTCATTTATTTATTTATTTATTATTTATTATTTTTGGTTACACCAGCTTTGTATGATTGCATTCCCATGACTATATTACAGTTGACTTTTATAATCATGAGGAGCTCATAATCAAACAGAAATGTAAAATTACTAAGATATCAAGTTAGCTATTATTTTTAAACTAAGGCAAGCACTTATGTGAGAAACGTACTTGAAAACATTCAACGTATTCTGACATTGAGATTTCACAGTAGGTCAGATCCAAACATTATTAGAAATCTATAGAAGATGACGCCTCGGTGACATAAAGCAGAAGTGCCATTTCTCAGTAGCTAAAGGGAGTTCAAAGGCAGCCCTTTATGCATTTCAAAATGCCAAAACCTGATACAAAAATATTTGGACTGCTGATGAAAATAAAACAAATCCTCTTTCCCCACCATGACTGCAAGATATAACAACTCTTTTATATTTAGCCCGTTTAGGTGGTAAACTGCCTACCACTGGGCAATGCCATTCCGAGGAGGACACAATAAAAGCCACTAAAATCAAGACACACAAAGATCAGTTTCTAACTATTGTAGGGGATGATAAAGGGTGATAATGGGTGTATGTGCCTCCTGCTATCATTCCTTTGCAAAAGGGGAAATTCCCAAAGCAGCCCAGGAAAATGCTGACCCGTGTAAATGGGATCTGCAGGGATCTCTTCATGCAGCAAAGGGAACAGTGGGAGGGGAGGGGAGCTGAAAGGAGCAGGCGCTTGGCCAAAGCTTGATCCTGCTGTACCCCGTCCATGCCGGTTGAACCTTAAGAAGCCACCTGTGCCAGCCGAGCAGTCTCCAGGCATGAACAAAAGGCAAGCTGTGACTGCTGGACTCAGAGCGTTTCTGAGCTCTGTGTCTAAAAATCTCTGTCTTTTAACGGGCAGGGAACACACAATATCCTCGTGCCCTGGTCGGTCTGCCCGTTCCCATGTTCTGTTGAGGCAGTGCGGCCACATCCAGAGACACCACTTCATGTCAGTGAAACATCACCTTTGAGAGCCCCTGTGGCAAGTCCTTTGAACCGCAGTTCAAGGCAAGGAAAAGGGACATATTTCTTACTAATGGGGACAGCTTCACTGGAATGATATGTACTCTAACTATGTTTGAATGAAATATGAGAAAATCCCACTATGGTCCTTCCTGTTTGAATCCCACAGAATAAGTTTGGTCTCCTTGTCCCCTCACAATTATAATCCAACCAGTAAAGGAGCTGTAGGCTCGCTACCTACCTGTGTAATGAAGTACATTAGCAGGACAGATGGATAGCTGGCAGTAGAGGCTGAAACAGGCTAAAATCCAAAGTGCTCTGAAATACGCCCTTGGGCTTTCTCTGAAGCCTATTTATTTTTACAAGAGGATTTTAACTTTCAGAAGTTCATAGGAAGCTTGCCTGCTTCCGGAAGGTGTCATCGTCCACGGCACAGAAGCCCCAACAGCTTTTTGGATCCAGCCTTTGTGAGGTAACACTGCAAGTCATTATGCTGCCATTAATATTTTGAAGTCAAGTCACCCAAAAGGAGCAGCATCGGTGCAGTGGGCTACACCCTCTCTGCTGCGAGTGGTCCTGGGGACGACGGGCAGGAAACCCCACAGAGACCAACCACCCTTCGAAGAGTATCTTCTCAAAATGACCCTGTGGTCCTCAGATCTCAATCTTTCCTCCGTCGTTTTGGCAGTCATGCCTGTTTCTTTGTCAGGAGGAAAGGAATGTCAGCACTGACAGGCAGCACAGGGCTGTGTACAGACCAGCCAGGGGAGTTGAATCCTGTCATCCTACACAGCCTACACGTCCGACAGTCTCTTTGTTTAACATTTTCCTATAGCACATACTGATTTCCTTGTACCCTTCAAGGCACAGGAATCATCTTTACCACCCCCCTTACTCACTATATAGTGATGCTTCTCATCACTGGCAAAAAACATACTGCGGTTGGACTATGCAGAAGCTGCCTGGTACAGAGATGTATGAGGTATCTTTCCACTGCCTACAGGGGCAAGATGTGCTCCCTCAGCAGAGCCAGCTTTCTGCACTGTATGTGGCAGGCTGGTGCCTTCTGCCAGAAAGGGATCCAGCTTGCTGCACCAGTGGCCATTTCTGCTGTCCTGAGTGGGGACACAGAACTGCTCTGCTGAATCACATGAAGCTCAGAGGCTACAGACCATCTCCCCAGGAGATGACTACAAATCATCACAAAAATAAAAAGCCCGGTAAGTAGCAAAGACAAGCTGGTAACAAAATGAGTGTTATTCAACTGCGTAAGAGAGTAGGGTGGGGATAAGCACTACCCCAACTCCTGAGATTGTCTGTACAACCAGGGAAGGCCCACATGAACTTTGGAAGAGCGGTGTCCTGGGGCATGGTTCCATCTTTCAGACTCCCACTGCTTAGGCAATTGACTCTGTGGCTGGGCTGGTGTGAGGGACCGGAGGCAAAGGGTTGCTTTTGCCTCTCATGTTGGAGCCCACCCTGCCACACTGAGGTGCATGGGCTAGGAACAGGATTTGCATTACAGACGGAGACAGCATTCTGTGACAATGAAGTAGAACCAGCTTTTGTCATTTCAGAGAAAGCAGAAAGAACCATCAATTGAGGCTACCCGTGCATGTGTGCTGCCAATATTGAGAACAGGAAACAAACATTACACATGGGACAGTGCACCTTCCACGTAAAGGTTTCAAAAAGGTTAGAAAATCCTGCATTGATGAAATAGCCTTCCCTAATTCCTCTGCAAGACAAGCAAACATGATAGCACCGTTCAGCAGATCACTAAAGTAAGCCACATGGATGCTGACCTGTAACTCACCGAAGCACGTCCTATTTGAGGCTTATGATGGATAATCCCAATGCCACCATCCAGTTCCTTTGTCATCATTTGACCATATGGCTTCTCAAACTTCCTTTATCTATTACTTCAAAAGTGTTTCTCTTTGCAATGTTAACTCGAGCTAGAGCACAGGTGTTGCCCTACTTTCACTGCCATCTGCACACAAACCGCTTCTGTAGCTTGGATCGGTTGGCTTAGATGGTCAAGTGGGCATACTATACTGCTTTGTAGACTGGCTGCAGGCTACTGCCATAGACCACCTGTGGTTCTCTGTGGCCTTCCCAGAATTCTCTGCCAAGTGTCCAGAAAGGATAAGCAAGTTTTCACACAGCGCTATGAAAAGCCCTTATTGTGCATTTCAGCCTACCACATGGCTGTCATTTGTGTGAGTCCCTGTATGGCACGAAAGTAAGTGCAGGGCTGGTATGGACCATGCGGTGCTCCTGCTGTCACGGGTGCCAGGCTCGCTCAAGGTCAATGATATGACCTTAAGCAACTCAAATTGCCTCCTCTGGGAGGACTTTGCAAAAATACAGCATCCAGGAACAGGAATATCGTCATGAAAGTTTGTGTTACATAACTGGTTTAACAAAAAAAAAAAAGAAGAGAGGAAATTAAGCAAAATCATGAAAAAAAAAAACCCACAGAGAGGATTCCTTGAAACTGTAGCTCTGCAAAGCACTTTATTTATTTAACCCAAGCCTACAAAAATACTAAATAAAATGAGGAGCTTGGTCTTGGAGTTTTAAGGAGTGTCTAGGGCACTTGCCCCTGTGCCAAGTGTTTGGATGAAGTACTGAAATAACATATCCATAAAAAAAAACGAGAAACTGTGTTTTACTTAGGAGAGTCGGAGCAATTAATCTGCCAGAGGCAATCCTCTTCATTACAATGAGTAAGTGTTTACTGTTCCTGAGTGGGGTACAGGTGACGTGTACTTCACAGCAGACAAAGAAAGATGAATTATCTGGAATAGATAGGAGGCATTTGAGTTTATTAGGGAGGTGAGGGGTCTATTTGTTTTATCTGCAACTGATTCTCTGCTGGGCTGTGAATAAACTGGCCAGCAATTCAATGTCATGCTACCTAGTCCAAAGACAGATTAACTACTTCTACCCCTTACTAAAGCAGCAGTGCATAACATTGGATTCAATGTTGTCAGGAGGACATGGGTATGACTCAGGGTTTGTTTTTTTCCCCCTTTCTTTGTTTTGATTTGTTTATGAAGTAGGTGGCCATGTTCCAATCTGCTTGTAATGAACATGCTGATAGCAAGCTAAAAATAATTTTGGGGGAGTATTTTACAGAAGTCTCTATAACAACAAAGCACATAGATATGTCACAGTAAACCTTCACTGAACGTGTAGAGATGTATTACCTAGGACGGGACAGGCAGCAATAAAGAACTGAATGCAGCCCATATTTTTGAAAGCGTTGCTTATTTGTAAGATAGAGGATGTACTGATGTTTCTTTCTGATTTTGATCAAAAAGTTGACATTCTCCTCTGTTTCCATTAAACCTGCCACAGAATATCACTCCTACATTGAAAGTCAGTAAGATTCAGGCTTCTGAATCACACTGTAAGTGTTTCCTAAAGGCTGTGATGGTGAAATCTGTGTCCTTGCAGAGGATCTGGACAAGACTTTTTATACCCTTTAAGATCTGGGCTGACTCTTTGGACCGAGGAATAGGAGAGAAGTCACAGAGGGATGAAGGGGGGCTCCTATCAGCTACAAATAGGTTGACCGTAAGTTTTGGAGGAGATGGCTGAATCCATGCTTATAATGATGGTTTCTCTTCTTAAGATATGTGTCAAGATGCACAGTGTTTGGTGGTTTTCCTTAAAGCTGCAGTTCTGTAGAGAACTGGTGTGGTGAGCCCCTCAGCTCCGTTGCTTGTTTCCAAGTTTGTCTGAACATGGACAAGAGCAAAGGCGAAACACAATGGCTCAGACAGCAAAGAACACAATGCTTCTTGTTTTAAGACTCTGATAATTAAGCCATTAAAGATTGCTGGGTTGGCAATACTATGTCTACAGGGAGCTAATTACTCGTACGACTGGTAAAATACCATGACAACAACAAAGAACGACATTTTACAGACAAGTAACAATGACGAGCTCCTGCCCTCCAGCATGCCGTTGGAAGGGACAGCCGGTACCCTCCCAAGTTAGTGGGATGTCTCAAATGAATAAAAGCAACTTGGAACCCACATTTCTGCTGTGAAGGTGATTAGAAAGGATGCAGTAAACTCTAATAAAAATATACAGACTAGAGATACGTCAATCGGTGAGGATACACTGCAGCTGTACAGTCTACATGGTTAGATACTGCTTCAACAGCAGAGCAATGGGCCCAGGGGCTTGCTGATTCACTCTTTCCTGTTTTTCATTTTGCTCCTTCATAGAGACTGTGGTTTTGGTCTACAAGTCTCTCTAAGGGCATCTGCTTTGGTGGTGGGTTTTTTTTTTATTATTTTTCTCACCAATACCCCCAAAGGACTTCTACTTATTTCCCTTTTTGTGCAGCAACAGAGGCTCTAATTTGTTTGCTGGAAGCATATTTTCATGGTGAGAATGGCATGTCTTCCTCTGA
Organism: Larus michahellis; assembly: GCF_964199755.1. Taxonomy (NCBI): domain Eukaryota; kingdom Metazoa; phylum Chordata; class Aves; order Charadriiformes; family Laridae; genus Larus; species Larus michahellis. Next base: position 52,490,696 of record NC_133899.1, on the reverse strand, counting down.
GACCTTTCAAAAGAGCCCCACCTTGCATAATTGCAGCATTTTAGCCAAGGTCTGACTGCTGAAGGATCCCTTTTTACTAATATCACTTACATCTTTCCCTACCTATAAAAGCCTTGATTTTTTAATTCATGTAATTTTCCCATTGAGAACAGAGACTAGTTAAGGCATTTGCTAAAATCTATTAATGTAGTTATTTGTTGGAAAAGAATTCAAAACAAATGTCTCTGAGGAGGAAGCTTAGAAGGCCTAAGGGGACTGGCAATAAAACATCCAATTTCATTTATAGGGCACCTGTCAAAATTCCTGTGGCCTTGGTTGTGGCAATTATTTATTTATTATTAAATTGTCTTATCCCTGTTCCAGAAGGACGGAAATCAACATTACATATGTCCTTTCTGATGGCAATCTCAATGGGCAGGCCACTGGTGGGATAGTATGGAGATCCTGTGGTACACAGTGTGTGTGTATATATATATATATGTTGGTGGGTTTTTTAGGTTTGTGGTTTTTTTTTTTTCCTCAGGGAAACACAGAACATGAGAAAGGCCCCACTGGGTCAGATCAGTGATCCATCTAGCCCACTGCCGGGTCTCTGGCAATGGGCAGGAGAAGCTGTTCAGGGAGAGTGTGCAAACCTGGCCACTTTCTGTAGTTCACTCCCCTTTGAACTTCCCCAGCAATCACAGCTATTTTATTTAGGGTGCTAGAGGGTATGTATCTGTGTATGTCTTTCAGTATCCATGTATGAACCTGATGTTCATGAATCTCATGTCTTATTGAACATGATGATGCTCTCTGACTCCACACCCTCCTGGGGCAAGAAGGCCTAGAATCATAGAATGTGTTGGGTTGGAAGGGACCTTTAAAGGTCATCTAGTCGAACCCCTCTGCAGTAAGCAGGGACATCTTTAACTAGATCAGGTTGCTCAGACCCTTATCAAGCCTGGCCTTGAATGTCTCCAGGGATGGGGCCTCCACCACCTCTCTGGGCAACCTGTTCCAGTGCCTCACCACCCTCACTGTAAAGAACTTCATCCTAATGTCTAACCTAAACCTACCCTGCTCTTGTTTAAAACCATTGCCCCTCGTCCTATCGCTACATGCCCTTGCAAACAGCCCCTCCCCAGCTTTCTTATAGGCCCCCTTCAGGTACTGGAAGGCTGCTATAAGGTCTCCCCAGAGCCTTCTCTTCTCCAGGCTGAACAACCCCAACTCTCTCAGCCTGTCTTTGTAGGAGAGGTGCTCCAGCCCTCGGATCACCTTTGAGGCCCTCCTCTGGACCCACTCCAACAGGTCCATGTCCTTCTTGTGCTGAGGGCTCCAGAGCTGGATGCAGTACTCCAGGTGGGGTCTCACGAGAGCAGAGTAGAAGGGGAGAATCACCTCTCTGGATCTGCTGGCCACAGTTCTTTTGATGCAGCCCAGGATGCAATTGGCCTTCTGGGCTGCAAGCGCGCATTGTTGGCTCATGTCCAGCTTTTCATCCATGAGCACCCCCAAGTCCTTTCCCTAGAGAGCAGGGCTGCTCTCTATCACATCATCCCCCAGCCTGTACTGATAATGAGGATTGTCCCGACCCAAGTGTAGGACCTTGCACTTGGCCTTGTTGAACTTCATAAGGTTTCATAAGGTTCACCACCCTTTGCGTAAAGATGGACTTTTAAAAATCTGTTCTAAATGGATGTCTTACTAGATTCATTGAGTGCTGTCACCCTCAGCTTCTTGTATTGTGGGGTTTCGTGAACATCTCCATATTCATGTTTTATCCACTGTCTCCATGGTTTTATAACCCTTATTCAGCCTTGGTCTTCTCTCCTGTCAGGGGAGTACTAGCCTTTTTAGCCTCTTTTCATAAGGCAGCTTCTCCATCCTCTCAGCTGTTTTAGTTGCCCTTCTCTAACCCTGCTATATCCTTCCTGAGGTGTGGAGACCTGAGCTGCACACGGCTGCTGTGGGTGCACTGGGGTATTATATAGGAGTAAAACAGCACTTTCAGCCTTGATCTCAGTCCTCATCCTGATGAGATAGAAGCATCTTCACGGTGTATGGTGGATGTCTGTGTTGCTATATATGCACCAGGACTAATAGCACAAAGCTGCAGCCGTTTCCCCATCAAAACGGCAGAAAAATCCCTGAAAAATCTATCAGGGGATATATGGATGCTACTGAAGACTGAATTAGCCATTTATCCTGGTGGCTGCTGTTTTTCAAATGGGGTAAAGGGGACCAAAAAAAGCTTTAAAACCTGCCTGAAGCTCTTTTCATAAAGTCACATGGGTTTTTTTCAGCATTGTGAAAAAATAACACTCACCAGGAAAGGCCCAAACCCTGAACGGATGCAAAATTGCTAGGCGCAATTTCAAATGAGGAATTTTTAAGTCTCTGAGACCTGGACTTCAGCCACCTTCCTCCAGCTCTCCCTCCCTTTCCTTGCCCCTCTGGGCAGCATAAGGGCTCCAGAGAAAGAAAGAAGACGTGGTGACTGGGGCCCTAACTATGGGCTCCTATTTGTGGTCACCAGCTGGGAATCTGCTTCAAATTCATACCAACTTATTTTTCCTCTTAAAATGATCCTCCAAAAAGGTAGCAGCCAGAAGCAGAACTCGTGGCAGTCCTGCTCAGCTGAAAACCTGGCTTGTGAGCCTCAGGAGGGGGAGAGCGGTTCAAAATTCTGAGACAGAAAGTTATTGCAGAAACCACACAGTTTTCCTGGCCCTCTCCGATGGATTTTTCCACCAAAAAAAAAGGATGCTTTGGCCTAGTAGCTGTGACTTGAGGTTCTGTATGCCCGGCAAAGAGATCTCTGCACCAGGCTTCCTGTGAAAACCACCGTAGGCGAAGCTGATCTGTTCCACACGGGCACACAGAGGGAAGGAGGGAAAGCTTGAGAGGACAGAAGCATGGACGACAACTACAAGAAACACCCTGGCTGGAGGTGCACACAGAACCAATTCAGGATTGAATTTCAACCATATCGCTAACTAAACTTCCTGTAACTCAGCAGCTGCACGGCTGAACCTGCAGGATTTTCTCATTTTTCTCTGGTCTCTCCTCAGCGCAGACCCCCCCACTTCTCCTCTGCCCTCCAGCGGGGATGAGCTCCCAAGGCCCCCCCGGCTTGGGCTGAGCGGGCACGGCCAGCCGAGAGTATGAGGTGCTGCTCCTGCTTCTGAAGTCGCGGGGAGGAGGACACTTGGCTGAGCTGTTTCCAAGGCTGCCGTGTGTTCGCCGCTCCGCTGTCTCTCTCTCACAGCGGCTTGAGCAGGGCTGGCTCAGACAGCCTGTGAAGGCACCTGAAGGCGAACGAGCGAGCGCCGTGCCTGCTCCTCACTCCTCCACACTACTTATAAGGACAGAGTGGGAGCAAGTTGCAGCAAGACAAGCCTCTTGCCTCACAGGGCCGCAGTCTGTAAGACTGGAAGGGCGTTAGCACATTGCACCCACGTACAAAACCCCCTTGCAGAGGACACAGCCATGGGAAGGATAACCTAGAGGGGTCAGAGTCCTTGCTGTCTGCAGTTACTCCCTGCAAAGCCTTGCTTTGACCTGCCTGAGCCTTCTTACCCTCAGTAACTCTCCCAACACTCCTTCCTCTGTTCAATCCCACCTCCATCCTGTGGGAACACTGTAATTCACGAGTCAGGGCTGCCTCGGGGGCCACAGTTTCAAGGTTATCGGCTGCTTCATGCGTTACGTGTCAAACGCTCTGGCTGAATTGTTCTTTCCTGATGCTGACAGCTCTGGCCAAATAAATATTTAATAGTTTATGGTGGTAGGAATTCTTCAAAAATTCTTGTCCTTGCTAAAGTCCCCCCAGAGAAAATGAAAAATCTGCCACTCCAAGGTTACTAGCAAATACTGCAAGCTCCAGGGCTTGCATCTCTTGGCTTGCACGTCAGTGCCTGGGTGTGGTGCATGTAAGCACGCCTGTTCTGCTTTTTGCCGAGCTATGGGGGTAATCTGAACGGTCCTCGCTTTGCAACCTCCTTACATATATATGGACTAGTTCTTACAGTCCAGGTCTTACATCCCAGGTGTGTATAAGGCCTCTGTCTTGTTTACTGCAGGTATGGAATTTGCAGGTGTTGAAACAGCCTTTCTCCACACAAAGGATGGATGGATGGATGGATGGATGGATGGATGGATGGATGGATGGATGGAGTTCATACTGGATTGGGCTTTGCATGGCAATCTACTAGAGATCAGTGAACTTGATACTCCATACGTTAGTCATTCACAGTGGGAATGTGCCCTAACATCATGGAATCATAGAATCATAGAACAGCTTCGGTTGGAAGGGACCTTAAAGATCATCTAGTTCCAACCCCCCTGCCATGGGCAGGGACATCTCCCACTAGACCAGGCTGCTCAAAGCCCCATCCAGCCTGGTCTTGAACACTTCCAGGGATGGGGCATCCACAGCTTCCCTGGGCAACCTGTTCCAGTGTCTCACCACCCTCACAGTAAAGAATTTCTTCCTAATATCTAATCTAAATCTCCCCTCTTTCAGTTTGAAACCATTACCCCTTGTCCTATCATTACACTCCCTGACAGAGAGTCCCTCCCCAGCTTTCCTGTAGGCCCCCTTCAGGTACTAGAAGGCCGCTATAAGGTCTCCCCAGAGCCTTCTCTTCTCCAGGCTGAACAACCCCAACTCTCTCAGCCTGTCCTCATAGCAGAGGTGCTCCAGCCCTCTGATCATGAAACCCCTCTGGCTTTGGAAGGTGACCTTCATGCTACACAAGGAAAATAGGAGTTTTTTGTTGTTTTTTTTTTTTAAATTCTACAGAGTTACATCTGTCTCAAAGCTTCTCCTATTTCATTTTCCTGATAGGGCCCCATTGCTAATAAAGGACTAGGTACCGTTATTAGGGCAAGGATATTTTTTTTGTTGAGCTCTTTGTTTTTCTGTTGGCCAGGAAGAATCAGCACTGGTTATTTAAGCCTTTATGTATAATGGCTATTCTGTGTTTCCATACGCAGACCTGCCTCTTTGTGATTTTCTGCCTCTTGATGCTTTTCTGCCTCTTGATGGTTGGCTGGTCAAAGGCATTCCTATGTTTCCCTTAGACCTTTATAAACACACGTAAATATACTTTAGATCAACCTGGACCATCATCTTCTCCTCCCGTCTTCTTTCGGTAATTGACCAAAGTGAACGATGCAGGCTTGCAATATCACTTTATGAGATGCCTATGAGCCTTGCCCTGTGCATGGGGATGTGAGAACCAGGGTCAGCAGCTTTGAAGCTTGCAGGCAGCTGAAGGAAGACAGCCATATGAAAAAGAAATCATATGAAAGAGCATATAATGCAGGAAAAGGCAACCAGTAATGTTGGAGCTAAAGACTGGAAATTAACTTTCCAGAAAAAGCAGTGAAGAGAATTAAACAGAAATTGAACTCAGATCTCAGGTTTTCATGTTTAAAATCAACTCTTCATTAGTTCCAAGCTTTTTCACCCAGCACTTAATCAAAGGAATAGCCTTTTTGCATCCCCTCTTTTCCTGTTCAAGTTGAGCACTGCATCTTGACCACAACCTATTACTGTCACGCTGATTTACCTTTCTGGCATTAGTTATGGCTTTTGCATCCATTTCCAGCTCACTGGGTGGTTAGTTTAGCCTTCCGGCATTTAGGGGAAGAGTCCAGTGAACATAAGTTCCAGCAGTGGCAAATCCAAACATTTTAAAACAAGAAGTCAAAAAAAGGAGAGACTTTGAAAAGGAAGGGGAAATACCTGCATTTAATTTCTGCACATGAGCTTTTAGAATTCACGTTATTTAGTCTATCCTCACAAGTTTGAGGGCAAAGAATGCAGATTTTATATTCGACCCAATTAAAACCACATGACTCCCAAGCTCACCTTAAAATGACGATGCAGAACAAAGCAACCTTAGTTCTTTTCTCTCTGATCCTCAGCTTCCTTTCCAAGGTCTGTAACAGCTTTACCTGTTGCTTGCAGATGCCCATAACTACTTCATCACTCAAGAGCAGAGCATAGTGCCTTGTAGGATCACTAGTGAGGCACTGCAAACAGCACATAATTCTTTTTGTGACAACCTCTAGCACTGAAGTCCTGAGAGGAGATGAACAACTGGTGAGCAACCTTCTCGCAGCTGAGCCGCAGCGATGTGAAAATGGCTCAGGCATCTCAATGGCTGTGATGTTGCAGGTGACCAAGCAAACAGGAGAAGCTAAGCCGTCCCCAAAAGCCCTGGATGGGTGGAGATCTGGCGAGAGATGCTGCCCCAGCTGCTTGCTGCTGCTTCCCTGTATTGAAAGCGGCAGTAACTGCTGTGGCTGAGGCTGGGAGCTGGGACCAGCTTGCCCCAGAGCCCCCGGGAGCCCGCATTGCACAGGCACGCAGCTGGTTGGCCCTGAGGCCAGCAAGGCTGCAAAAATGCTGGACTTTTGGGCCTGCCCTTAGAGAGCGAGCATATCGATTGCTGCAGCGTGCAAATGTACAGTTGCACTCCGGTGGCCTGTGGACAGCTGTAGAGACAGACTGTGCAGATGTGACTACAAATATTGTCTACATGGGCAGTTTCACTTACTCACAAACTCTACCATGCCTTTACACTCAATCCATATTTTAAGGTCAGCAGAGCATGTTAAACTTGAGCTTTTTCCTGCTGGAATGTGAGGGCAGTTCTCCTGCTTCCTTGTGTTCTCCGTGGATCCTGTGTGCCATAAGGACAGAAAAAAGGAGCCAAGTACTGAGCTGGCATATTCTTATTAATGCCAATCCAGGAGTCAAAAAACCCCCAACCTGTTCCACCAATGTCCCTTTGCTCAGTCTTATAAACGATCAGAAACTCCTCATTTGCTCCAGAGGCTTCCCAGAGTTCCTCTGGACCTTGCAGTCCATCTTTCTCTAGCTTGTTTCTTTTCACTACAGCCTCGCTTTATCCTTCCCTAGCTTTACCTTTGTCATCAACTGTTCTCACCTTATCTGCATTTTGAAAAAGTGAATCTTATCTGCTTTCAAAACCTTCTTCACATGGGCAGAGTCCTGATGACAAAGCGAAGGATCTTACTCATTCTCATAATCATGAAAAGCCACAGAGGGGACTAAGAAAAGTAGGGGGGGTTGTTTGCTGAGGGTGTCATGTATGCTGCTGCAGCATTTGTGTGTTGTCTGTGATTTTGAAAGATGCAATATACACAATAAGCAAAGAACAAACAATAGGAAGGAATGGTGTAGTTTCTGTAGACAGTCAAAAATAGTCTGCAGAATTAATTACTTCAAATGGTTAGGCAAGCTGACACAATTTAACATCTGTGGATTTTATTTTTTTTTTGCCTGCGTCTTAGCAGAGATAGCAGTGATTGGCCAGGCTTTCCACGGCCATGTGCATGTCAACTAAATGCAGAACAGTTGTTAGCTCCAGATACTTGCTGAGGATAGGCTTTCTGAGCCCTAGCAAAATGACGCTGATACAAATGTAGTATGCATGAGAGAGAGATGCGCATTCAAAGGACAGGACATCGTGCCCATGTATACGTATCCAGGGACTTGCCATTGACTTGTTTTTTTAACTTGGCAACTTAAGTCACTGGTCTTTTGCTCCTTTTGGTAAAGAGCTTTGGGATCTCTCCTCCCTACCCATAAAGTGCATTATTACAAAGCAGTTCCCTTGATTGCCCTTTCCACAGGCAGACACTGGCCTTTTTCCAAAGGCATATTGCATTTGCATTGATCACACCGCTGACTATATGACCTTGTCATTAGGAAACATGAAACATAAAATATGAGTTACTTGTACTCCGTCCTCTAGTATTATTCATTGTTTTATTTTCTGATCTCTGAAAGAGATTGCAGAGCCAGCAGGAGGTCTGTCTGAGACCCGCTGACACCATGGAATTTGTGGTACTTTAATTATCCAAATGATCTAAACAAAAGAAGTTAACAACTGAGTAGAGTATGATTGATTGTTAGCTGTAAACGGCAAAAATGCATTTGGCAGCTGCAACAGTTACATGAAACTCTGGAGGTTGCTCCTCTAACACCCTGACTTGGGCACCAGGGTGGATGTGCTGGATGTAAATAAAGCTGGAGGCATTTGCAGAAGATTGTTTCTGTACTCACAAGCATCCTTTTTTCTCTGTTCTTTTGCTGTAATGAACTACTCGGTCATTATGGTGGGCATCCTCAGCATTCTTCAGGTCAGCGTCCAGCCAGTGACTGTAACACTTCTGGGACTGGGAAAGAATACCAATATAAGATCAAGGGAGAATCAGGATGGAGGGAGACCTGGAGACTGCACAAAGCCATGAGTCTCATACTAGAAACAACACCCTGAGAATTAGTAATTCCCAGCAAAAGTGCTGATAGACCTGAGGCTAGAAGACCCAGGACTTGCTGCCTATCTATTGGTAGCAGAACGTCAGTGACAATACAGGAGATCCGGGTGAGATCGTGGTCCCTGCATCCCTCTTCCCCTGATCCTCTTGAGTGTTTATAATTTTGTATTCACTTAACATGCACACTGATGCATCAAGCCCAGCCAGTCTGCGCATTGAAAAAGCACAGAGGGCACTGCTTTCTCCCACAGCACGTTAGTTTGTGGCTGTGAGTTCTGGTTTGCTGTGGATGCTAGAAGAATATGCATATTAAAAAAATGAAGAAAAGAAGAAAAAAAAAAGAAAAAACCCAACACAAAAACAAACATAAAAACCCAATCCCTAAAACAAACAAAAAATAATTTCTTGGCTCTATTTGTGGTAGAAGGGTCTGTCAAGGGCAGTTCAGAAAGCCCAAGAAGTCCATAAGCTGCAGCCTGCTAGAGAGTATCCTGGGGACAGAACAACCCTGTGCTTGCTGTTCCCTAAGCATCCTTACTGGCCATGAGAGACTGGCCTTTCCTGGCACCCTGTCTGGCTATCCTCTCCTTCTTAGGCCTTTATCCTGGAGGCGGAAGGAAGGCTTGGGTCTCAGGACACTTTTTCCGCTTTCACCTCGCTACCAGACTGCTCTTAGGAGCCAAGTCAGGGAGCGATGGGAAACAGTCTTTGTCAGGAAACATAAAAACAAACGTAGCGATACTTTTTGCAGTTTTTCGTAAAGTGCTCTTCTTTTCTTCCTTGAAACTGTAAGTGTTTAAGGAAAGTCACATAGAACTAGTTACTTGAGTGCCTGCAGTGATTTTCCTCACACTCAGAATATACAAAGCATCCTACCAAAAAATCACAGAAAACTGCCGTAATGCAGCGCTTGCAACAACACCCTGTCACAGGAGTTGATCTCAGGACTTATTTGTGTATTTTTAGCATGTAAAAATATGTTTGTCAAAGTTTGCAGTGCTGCCAGTACATGTGACTTTTAATTCATCTTGCAATACCGAGTATTTTCGTTAGCCAGAATTGCTACAATTGGCTTCTTAGAAGAATCTCCATTTTCTGAAAATAGAAACTAATGGGTGGTCACGAAAACTGAATCAGAGGAGGAGATGGGGAAGAGGAATCTGAAGCTGACTTGGCAAAGATAGCAAGCATTAGGAGCTAGGAAGACAGAGCTTACAAGAAGCCAAGATTCAGAGGCAGAGTTCACATTGTTTAGGAGAGGCAACAAAAAAACCAGCTGGGATGACTAAAAAAATGGTACGAGGTGCCCTAGATGGGAAACTGAGCGTTAGCCAGAACACGGGGGTGAAGCTGACAACAGGAACACACATAAAGTCAGAGGGAAATCTGGGCAGGGAGGTGGAGAGGAGGAAGAGCATGGACAGTTTGGTAAGAAGTGGCAGAGGGAAAAAAAACTGGGTGAAGAATCTTTGTCTGTACACTATCACCTTCCCCCATGAAAGCCAAGATTTCCGTACCTTCCCATTGCTCCCTATCGCAAGGGTGAGGGATTGTTATTGCAGTCAGTCATTTCCATGGTCCAAGTAACAGAGGGGTCTGTGTAGGTGGCCTAAGTGTCCCAGCTGATGTGTATCAGCTTGATGCTACAACATGGAATTTCTGCTTTTATAATCTGGATAACTATATACTGCACCCTCTCTGTCCTCACCGAAAAGGTTTCAAAATCAGGCCTTCATAAATTGGAAATCCCAGGGTTAAGATTGCCTGTATGCCTGTGTTAAAAGACCACTGTTAATGTTATGATCACATAGCACTCCGCAGGACCCTTGCCTCACCCAGCGCACAAGATGGATGGTGCTCACTTAATGAGCAGCTGCTCGGTATTTTTTCCCTTCGTTGTTCTTGAGTATGTCTCCATGCCTTATTGACTGCATACTATCTGTGTTGAAGGCAATTACTTTCCTCATGAGTTTCACCGTGCTGCTTATCGCTATAGTAACTGTGTGCCTCACAAATGCTAACTCATCTGTCTTCTCTCTTCCCTCTGAGGCGGCAGGGCACTACCTGCGTTTCATGAATGCGGAGCTAAATTTCATGAATGCAGAGCTGAGGAAGGGAGAGCAGAAGCTGAAGAGAAGTCACAGATATCAAGTGTCCATATTAGAGTGGGACTTCATGTTTCACGGCACTTGGTGACCCACAGCACTTTGCATGCTCTAGCTACAGCTTGCTTTGCCTTTAGTTCTTCAGTACCTCCCGCAATTTCAAAGCCTCAAGTCAGGCACCCGGAAAATAATGAACACGTAACTACTGACCATCTCTGAAAAGTCTGAATGACTTAAATAACCTCATATGCAAAATCTGTGTCACGGATTGGGACGGTATCTATTCATGCAGCTTGATGTTCATCTGCCTCTAACCGTTGACACCAGCCAGTCCCTCACCTCGTTCGTCATGTACCGTATGTTATAGGTGCATTTCCATGGATTACAGGGGCAAGGAAAACATCAGCTAATGCAGTAATACAGTGAACTAAAATCTCGCCAAACAAATGCAAACACTACAACACAGGCCAGTTAGGTATGTATTAGCAATGTGATTACTCTACTTGCTTGCACATTTGTCCTTTTTCTCTACTCCATTATGTGTTTTAATTCTTTCTATATTACACCCCCGGGGTCAGGACTGTCATTTTCTGTATTTGCAAAGCACCTTGCATATCCTGAAAATGATTTGAACAGCCTGTGAGATAGGTAAATACCACCATTTTAGACGAGGGGAAAATTAAAGTATGGGGCCTAATTTAAAAAAAAAGAAGAAGGGTTATAATGATTGCACATTTTTTATTTGTACAAGAAAAGTACACAGTCCTGCTTCTGTGGCAGGCTGGACACACAGCTGAACACAGGAATGGCCTTTTGGGGCACTGATGTGCAGAAGGTGTAAATAATTTAGCACATACCTATTTTGGAGGATATAGATATATGTGATTCACTCAAAGTAACATAGGAAGTCAATCAATTCTTGTCATCTAATCAGTATAACAAAGGAAAAATATGTTTCCCTAAAATAGCAAGCAAGTCAGTCATGTGAGAGATAATACTTTAAATTTTGCTGAGAGTCTGTAAGTTCCAATAAGCACCAACCTTTCTCACTTAATTAGCCTCCTTAGGGAGCTACATTGCAGGTGTTTTCCATTATTTTCAGCAGAAGTTTAGCAATTTCGCTTCACATTGCCTTTTCTCAGGACAAACCTCTGCTTTCCAGCTGTGGATAGTTTTGTTTCTAAATTGTTTCTCTCTTCATCCCTCCCAGATCATCGGAGTGAAAAGCACTTTCTCCTCCCTGATCCTCCTCTTGTGTCTTCCTGTAGAAGAAAAAGCAAATGTAGGCCGGGGGAACAGTGCCGCTGCCTGAAATCTCATCTCTCTGGATGCTTACCAGAGGACAAATCAATGAAGGAAAGGATCTTTTTTTATCATTGGTAATAGTACAGTCCTGGCCAGATGCGAGGGAAAAATAAGAGTGTCCCGTAGAAGGCTTGACAGACCTCCTGAAAGGTTAAATTAAGCTGTTTTCAAGGGCTTATGTCTTATTTTAGCAAGTCACACACTCACATGCCCAGCTGCCCCCCACTCACAACACAGGGTGGGTCAGATTACTCCGTATGCCAAAATGGGAGTGACCTGTTGGCTATAGAAAATATCTGGGAATGTAGTTATGCAGAGCAGTCAGTCACGGGCTTTCTGTGGAGCGGTTCTTCAGCCCATAGAGCATTCAGAGCCTATGGTTTTTGCTATTGCATCCTTGCCTTTAGGGTGGGTCTCAGACACCCATTTTTTGCATCCATTCCTCTCCTCCCAGGCTATTGGGATTTGAAAATTTACAGCAAGATTTTTTGTAAGAAAGAGTTGAAGAGTGAGTTATAAGAAATGAATGCTTTTCCATCAATTTAGCTTAGAAATTAGGTGCCTCTGAAAATGCTACTCTGTGCCCTGTGTCTCTAGGCATGTTGAATAAGTGACCTCTAGAAACTATGGGGCCTGAAACCACAAAAATATTCGTGGTAAATTCAAAATATGAACATAATCCCAGCTCTGCAGCTCAGAAGGGTCTCTGAGATCCTTCCCAAGCAGGTGAAACTGATGGGAGGCGCAAAGGACTATGGAAGTGGGTGAGTGTGAAACGGATAAAGTAACTGCAGACTTATAGTTAACAGTATTAATTTTCCTTCCTGGCAAGGACAATGGCAGAAGGTCTGCTTAGTGAACTCCCCTGGGATCTGTGGCAGGAGGTAGCTTGGAGTGGGGTTTAGCAGCTTTATCTGCAGGCACTCCTCAGTATTTTACCCCACTGACATTCTGCAGGGGGAGATTTGTGAACGTGATCAGCTGCCTAACTCTGGCCTCGGTAGTAATTTCCTAGCTGGCAAACTCTCCGAGCCCATTGACTGATTAGGTCATTTTAATTTACAGAAACATTAGGCCCTGATTTTTAAATCTGGCATTGAAAGGCTGCCGCTGAAATGTTCTTGCCTCCACCTCCAAGTTTGCTTCTGCCAACATTAAGCGTGACATAAATCACTGGATCTCTGACTAGCTGCCTCTTAGCAGTTGCTTTAATATCTGCGTACCGGCATGCGGGAGCAGGCGAGAGAAGACGTGTGTCTGGGATATGAACAGAAACCGAGCAGGCCGAGATGCCCTTTTCTGTTTGTCCCCTGAGGTGGGCAGGGGCACAGCTCGCACCTCTCGGCCATGGGATGCCCGTGTCCCCTTCCCAGGCAGGGACACGCGAGCAGATCACACTCCACTACCGTGCTTGGGTGTCTCCAGGGTGCCCCAGGGCTGGGAACCTGGATGGAGCCCAGTGGAGGTAGCCCATAAAAGGGCCTTCTCTTTACTGTATACTGCTGTATGTTGTCTCTCTCCTGTGGTGCTGTGCTGGCTGGGAGCTGTTAAGGCCAGAAGGAAAGGTTGCGAGTAGCTTACATCCACTTTTTTGAAACCATGACACACACCCCTATTGCGATGGAAAGATATGGTGGCTATGGCTCAGCACTTACCCTTATTTGCCTGCCCAGGAAGACACTTTGCAGCCTCTACCCTACCCTAAAGAGAAAGACGCAGATCTAAAGATACAAATTCAACTGGTAAGTACTTGGTAGCTACTTTCCACAGTGTATGCACGGACACTGTGCAGGGGGAAGGAAGTGGAGGTGCCCTGAGGAGCAGCCAGCAGGAGCTTTTTGTTGGGTACAGCCATTCGCAGGAGCTCATCCCAGCTGGGACCTGGCCCAGCAGTGGTTTGTAGCTCTCCTGTCTCTCTCGGGAAGCCAGAGAATCCCTGACGGAATTGGGAATTAAACTCCGATCTTAACTCCTTATCTTTTCCGGTCTTAGTCTGAGCCTTAGTTTTGTCACTTACATTTTCATGGACACTGTTACAATACGTTTATTGCTAAAACCCCTTCTGGATGTAACAGATCTCTCAAAAAGCATGTAGGCAATGTTCAGGAAATTTCCGTATGGTATTTTCTGGGTCATCTTATGGTATTGGTAAGTACAGTGGGGAAAAAAAACATTGGGTCCTTGGCATTAGTTGTTCATTATACAAGTAATTTAAAGAATGAATACGCTATAGGAAGTGTATGTGTATTCACATGTGTATAAATTAAGACATGTGCTCATCTGTACACATGTTAAATATATTAAGGTAATTAGTAACAGAGCGGCAAGATTCACTTTATTTTTCAAGATCTGTTTTATGGGATTTATTTAGGGCTGCAGCAGCAGCCCGTCTACAGCATCTAGCTTCCAGTGCAGCCAAATGAGTCATTTCCACCTACACTAACACATGTCAAAATGGTTCCTACTGTGTGTCTACCTATTAGAAATAAACAGAATGTAATTATATTAGTCGCAAATTCAGCAGCTTCTTTTACCTGAGGGTCTTAAAGCAGTGTAGAAACGTAGACTTCCCAGCCCTCCTATGGTGGTAAGGTGTATTATATACATTGAGGCATACTATATACATTTTTAGATGGGGAAATTGAGGCACAAAATAGTTCATTTGTCTAATGTCACATAGCAACTCTGCAAAAAGAGGAAAACTAGACAGTGCCTGCTGCCATAGCTATGATGCCTACCCACTGGACAGCACTGCTATTAAATCCCAGAAATATTCTTTTTTTTCTCTATTTCCAGCTGGAAGTGATGGAGGATTTTTCCTTTCTGCTGCTTAGCTACCCCCTGACCTTTGGATAGTCTTTCTCATTGGCTGGGTGAATGCATTTCCCTCCAGCTGCCTGGATGCGAACGTGTCTCAGACCTCCCCCTCCGGCAGGATTTCATCAGCTGCCCTGCCTCGACCATGTGTTTCTCTTCCCATCTTGCTGAAAGAAATTTTGTTATTTTTCCTCTAGCTAGAAAAAAAAAACCACATAAAAAGCCTTCAAGACTGATATATATTTTATCGATTCATTGCATTACTTAACAACTCAGTGTTAATTAAAGCTAACCCACTAATTACTGTAATTCTCCTTCTCTGGACTTTTCCACAACCTGCAGATCAGTGGCATTTCTGTTCAAAACAGCTAAAACTAGAACAGTTAACACTCTGAACAAACAGGGATCTGAACTTGGCAACATGAATGTGCATCCACTTGACAAATGACCTCACCGCTACTAAAAACATCTTACTAACAAAAAACTTTCATAAGAAGTCTACTTGATATAAGGGGCTTTAAATCTTTAATTAAGACATTTGGCAGCGAAACTTTTGGTCTAATGGTATAGCGTCATTTCATACTACTACTTTGAGGATTTGAGTTCTAAACCTATTCTCAGTTTTGATTCCTGAAACAAAGGCAGCTAGAATAATCAGAGATGACGTAGGGGTTTTTTTTAACCTATCAACTTTTACTGATCCCATTAAATAGAATAAAAGTGTGTTCATTCTTGTCTGGAAATATTTTGCCAATATTCGCCTTTGCTGGAGGTGGAGAAGGGTTGACTGGAACAGAAGACACAAAAGAAAGAGAAGAGACAGACCTTGTCAGGCCATTCTGACCTGGATGAGGGGATAGAGTGCACCGTCAGCAAGTTTGCCGATGACACAAAGCTGGGGAGGTGGCTGACACACTGGAAGGCTGTGCCACCATACAGAGAGACCTGGACAGGCTGGAGAGTTGGGCAAAGAGGAACCTTATGAAATTCAACAAGGGCAAGTGTAGGGTGCTGCACGTGGGGAGGAATAACCCCATGCACCAGTACAGGTTGGGGGCTGACCTGCTGGAGGGCAGCTCTGTGGAAAGAGACCTGGGAGTCCTGGTGGACAACAGGATGACCATGAGCCAGCAATGTGCCCTTGTGGCCAAAAAGGCCAATGGCATCCTGGGGTGCATCAAGAAGAGTGTGGCCAGCAGGTCGAGGGAGGTCATCCTCCCCCTCTACTCTGCCCTGGGGAGGCCGCATCTGGAGTACTGTGTCCAGTTCTGGGCTCCCCGGTTCAAGAAGAACAGGGAACTGCTGGAGAGGGTGCAGCAAAGGGCTACAAAGATGATAAGGGAACTAGAACACCTCTCTTATGAGGAAAGGCTGAGGGATTTGGGTCTCTTCAGTCTGGAAAAAAGATGGCTGAGGGGGGACCTTATCAACACTTATAAATACTTAAAGGGTGGGTGTCAGGAGGATGGGGCCAGGCTCTTCTCAGTGGTGCCCAGCAACAGGACAAGCGGTAATGGGCACAAACTTGACCGTAGGACGTTCCACCTAAACGTGAGGAGGAACTTTTTTACCCTGAGGGTGGCAGAGCACTGGAACAGGCTGCCCAGAGAGGTGGTGGAGTTTCTGTCTCTGGAGACATTCAAAACCCACCTGGACATGTTCCTGTGTAACCTGCTCTAGGTCAACCTGCTCTGGCAGGGGGGTTGGACTAGATGATCTCCAGAGGTCCCTTCCAACACTATGATTCTATGATTCTGTAACTTTTCTTGAATTACTTCATGGAAGATGAGATCAAATGGACTGCATAAAATCTAGAGTTCTGTATCAGGCATCAGGGTCCTACATACAGTGCAAAGGACAGAGTTAAATTTCCTTTTTAATGGAACCTGAACAAACCATAGCATGGAGCTTTCTATGTTTAGCCTATGATGAACCAGCTGCAAAGCACTGAGGGTTAGGTGAGCCTTAAATCCAGCTCCTTGGTAGTCTACCAGGAGACACGTTCATCTTTTTGTGAATCCACTATCTACAGTCTTCTCTGAAAGGGCTTAGGAGAGGTCACCCTTTTCCAAACTGCTAGAGGGCGAGGTGGGATATCTCCTTTTCCCCATCAGCATACGTTGCTGCAGGGAGGACCTGCCGAGAATACTGGGTGCCTCCGTTCAATTCTCCCCCCAGTCAGAAATGCTCAAAACTCTGACCTCTTGGGAACGTGTCCTTGCTGCCATGGTATTTGGTATTTATGAGAAATAGCTCACTTGTGAAAGACTGAGCTTAATTCACAGGAATCTGTACAAACAGACAAGATCTTCAGATGGAAGGTACTGCAGAACTGCAAATTATTATATTTAATCATAGAGCTCTTGAGACTCTGCCCTTTGAAGCCTAGAGGCATTCATTAGCAATGTCCTCGTGTAATGCTGAGCTCTTAGTAGAACATAATGAAGATATCCTCTGGATGAGGGGAAAAGAGAAACACTGCATTTCCTCCCAAGGGAGAGAGCATAAGAACTAAATGTGCAATCCTAACAGATACTTTCCTTCAGGAGAGATGAGTTTGTGTATTTCTTCCAGTACCAAAATGAATTTACCAGGAATTTTAAGACAACCTTGCGCTCCTGCTGATTAGGGTCTCCGGATGTTTTCCTCTTTGTAAGAAAATGCATCCTGTCTCCCTAATAGACTATGCCAAATTCCCACCTACAAGCATCCCTAAACACGAGGAAAGTTTAGGTTAGATTTAAATTCAGGCTCCTGTGCTAGCATCCATCCCGTGGTGGGAATGTGATGTTGGAAAGCTCTCTTCATGGGGATGTGCTTTCCACCATTGAACCTGGGGTCCCCTATGACCCTACGTGCTTGCAAACCTGTACAGTGAGATAAAGGGGCTCATTGGTACAGCAGAATCTTATAGCTGTGGTGCACCCGGGGACAAAGAAGGGACCCGCAGGCGCAGGCTGTGCTCTAACCCACTCGGGCCAGAAGCCAAGCAGATGGGCAGGGAGCTGGAAGCAATCATCAGCAGCGGAGGAATGAGAACTCGTTCCACTTTTCCGTGTGTACAATTGAAAACCGTGGGTTTGAAACCAATTTGCTGCAGAGAGCAAAGCGATTAAAGAAAGGGTGTACCTAGAGCGCAGTTAGACGTGCAGGCACAGCACAGGCAAACACGGCGAGTGCTGGGAGCAGAGGAGCTGTAACAGCATGGACTTCAGCTGCTGACATAAACCTGCAAGTTATTTTCTTTTTTGCTTAATATTCATCACCCACCCACTCATCCAAACAAAAGAAAAAGGCCGGAAAAGACTGTCAATTGCAGCGTGCTTGCAAATTCTCTTCTTATCACCCATCTTTACTTCTGTAAACAATTTCTGTGCATTATTAACATTAAAATACTGTACACATGGAAAAATCATAACTAAAATGTACTAGTCAGGGAACTGGTCCCAAGGACACGTAAATATCAAAACCTCCTTTGAAGTTTTAGGATCAGCTGGTTAAAAAATTATTGGAGTGGATACGAGCTTTCTCCTGGAAGGAAAAGAGCTAGCAGTAGGCCAACGAGGGAGGCTTTGTGCAATTTTTGACCTTGAGGGGGTTCTGGAAAGCAGTGTATTTACTTAGGATTATTTGAGGGGCTTGGCAAAATGAACAGTCAGGGTCTTAGTCATCTCTGCGTGGGAATGGTGTACGCTCCCTGTGTAGCAGCCTTGAAATGAAAAGGCTGCCTGCCTGCCTGTCTGCGGAGCAAGGGGGCTGCGGGCTGATTCAAGATGGAGGCACTGCTCATTCTGGTCCAGATTCGTTATTTCACTTCTCTCTCCATTCTTTCATTTTCCGTAACCCGCAATAAATCATCCGGTCTGGAATCCCATGTTTTTCCCTTTGCATTTGGACACCATCATTCCAGAGAGCCCTACTCTCAGCAATGAGCTACATAAACTCACGTGTGTGTGAGTGTTACAGATTATTAAAAGTTCAGGAGATTATTAATAGAGTTTGGGGATACCTGTAGGTACGTTGTCTAAACAGATAGATGAACTGGCAGTATCTTCAGTCGATCTTTCTAGGTGGAGATTTAGTGAGTTGAGTGACGACGGGTGCCCACGGAGCCGCCGTCAGCGTGCTGACAGCGGGTCTGCCAGCCCCCAGCACTGCTCTCCGCAGTTCTTCCTCCACCACAATGCTTCTGACACCCTGCTCTAAATCTCAGGGATATATTGGTCTGCCAACCGCAGGAAAATTATTTCAACGGCATTACAGTGCGCACGCCACTGCGTGTACAACTCAAACTCTAGCCTGCCTGGAATTTTCTTTCACACTTTTCTGCAAGGATTTTTTTTTCTGAGTTAACAGCACAAAAGACATCCCTTTATTACTTTTTATTCCTTAAATTGGAATACCTTGGCTATGTAAGTAGTAATATGGAGAGGGTGTGTGTTTATTAATCTGACGCATCCTGCTTTACACATCTCCTGCACCTGCTGGAATACACCTTTCCAGAAGGCAAAGAAGGAAAAGGGTCTCTGCCTCTCTTCACTGGATATTTTTCCTTCTTTCCTTTTTTTGTTTTTTAGAGTTGGTAAAAGCAAAGTACTGGCTCCTGTGATGCTTCTGACACAGGATGATTTATCACGGTTGTGTAAGGATTAGCTGAAGGGGTGGGTTTGGGTGTTATAAATGGGATGTGAAAGTCTGGATTCCCGGCTGTAAGCTTGGCAGGGTTAACTCGCTCGGCCCTTTGTTCTTCTTAGACAAATAAAATGAGTTTGCTCTGAGTGGGTGGCAGAAGGGTGTATTTTGGATGAAGTCTCAAACATGAGGTTCTATGTGGATGTTTAAATACTCTCTGGCATGTTGTGTGAGAGGAGGGATGGGCGAGGGGAGGAGCGGAGCTCTGCGGCTGCAGGAAGCTGTCTAGCCCTGCTGATGCTGGAAACAGCTTTGGAGACAGCCCACCAGGCAAATATTTGACTGCTGAGAAACCCAGGGCAGTGTGTTATGCCCTTGTACAGTGAAAACGGAGTTGTTTCTTTCTGTGGGCTCCATCCTGTCTCTCTGTATGTAAGCAGGGAGGTTAGGGAGAAGATGCCTGAAATTTTCCATGCTTTACAGCCCACCCACAGCAAGGCCAGCTGGGGCTGTAATTAAACATCCTGAAGGTGGAGAAGTGGTAGCTGAGCCCTCTCCCTGGCTCAGGAGGGGTTGTTCAGCTTCTTACTCATCCTGCTTTCCTGCTGGCGTGCAGCAACAGGGACTGGGGATCCTGTATACCGCTCCTTCCTGGACCAGACCCAAGGAAGGTGGCTGCGTGTACTGCCCTCAGGACCCCTAAACCATCCTGCACGGCTGAGACGTGAAGAACATCTCTAAGAACCTCTGCTTGACCACCACAGCTCTGCCTTCCTCATTGCTCTAGGTGATGGGAATGGCATTAGGGTGGTGATGGGAACAGTATTAGTGCAATGGGAACAACGGTCTGGGAACACGGACTAGAGCTTAGTCTGGTCAGCTTGTAAGATAGTTTCTGTGTAGCAAAAATTATTTTTAAAATGAGAGCAAGGAGAAATGTGATAAAAATAATATTAACAATGTGCAAATCCTCCTGCAATGCAAGAAGGGGCGAGGGAGGGAGAACACACCCACAGAAGGAAGAAAATCCAACTCGGAGAACTGAAGAGGATAGGCTGACTATAAAAGCAATGCAATCAATATCTAATAATCAAGAACAAAGAGAAACAGAGTAATGATTAACTTTTTAGCAGTATGTAATTGAAGGCTAATCCTTCAAGTGAAAGGAAGGCTGAGAAGAATTCAACTTTCTAACCCTCATATGTGGGAACTGGAGCCAGAGCTAAACCACTAATTTCTGACATTTTTTTTTTCCCAATGGTTCATAAATTTAAAAAATAAAAAAGGAGAGAGCACCCTCTGAAATCTTATTAAATGTTTTGTAAATGCTTTTACAGCCATTGTAAAGCTTCCTCTCGCTCGCCGGCCCCAGGTGGGGCTCTATTTAAAGGAACAGGCGACCTCTGCAATCCCACCAAGGTCACAGAAACCCCCACAGCGGGCTCGTGAGGAGCCGTATGGAACAGGCATCACGGCAGGTAGTTGCTCTGTTCTCGGGGGGACAGGAGTTTTGTTTCCGCACTCTGCTCTCTCCTCTGAAGGAAGGGGCTCGAGCTGGCTTGTCTCACTCAGAGCTGGTGGTTGAGTCAAACTCAACAGAATGATCCGCGTGAGTCACTGCATCGCCGAGTGAGTTACAGTCACAAGTGGTTTATCCCAATTACAAGTGAAAGAGCAAGAATTGCTTCCACTGCTCTTCATCCTTAACAGCCCGCTACACTTTATTACAGAGCATGTACAGGAAGAAGAGATACACAGGTAAAAGAGCAGCTTAATGATCACAGCAACTGATCACAGGTCTGATCTTCCAAAGTCGTTACCAGATGCAGAGCTTCTCTGTTTTGTACTGTTGAGGCTTCCTCGCGCAATGGCAACAAGCACACGAAGAGCCAGGCATTTCCTGTGGCTTTTCTAAAAAGTGCATCTGTATCTATTGAATCTTTGGAGTGTTAAAAAATCAATGCTAAGCCAACTTCCACAGCCTTTCCCAGCAACATCAAATTAAAGGAAGGCATGGTGCCATAATTTCCCATAGCTGTGTGTACTGTGTTACAAATAGAAAGCCTACTCATTATTCATAACCGACCAAGTTATAAAATATCTGAATCTCTCACACTTTTTTTTTAACATGTAGGTTACCTATTTTGGCTGGTCCTTTTAAAAGCCAGGCTTTTAAAGCAAGGCTGTAGTGTAAAATGAATGATGATCACTCCTGACTGTACTAGCAATTACTTCACCAATTCCTCTCCAAATGTGTAATATACTAATATGTGAAGATTATATTCAACAACGAGACAGACTGAATGCTGCAAGGGAAGTAATTACTTTTGAATATCATTTTGCAGACATTATGAAGTCTCTGTTAAATGAGTTTATGAATGTTATCAGAGCTGACGTAAGCACATCTGTTACCAACTTTGTCTAACTACATGCAAACTGCTTAGTGACACCACATATACTGACAGATATTTAAAATCTGTGCAATTTTACAAGATAGGTTTGGTCTTGAAGAGGTATCAGTATAGTAATAAACTTTTTCAATAAAACGCAAAACTTAAAACTATCTATTTTTTTTTATTGTCCCAATAATTACTGCTCTGTGTGGAAGACAGCAGAATAAAGGGAGTCATGCCTTAATAGAAAATGTCTGGGTAGAAGAGACATAATTATAATTCTCTTGACTGGAAATCTAATTCTAATAAAGGACTTGGGTTTGGCTAAATTTCTTAGAAAAGATGGTATGCTAAGTTAATTGTTTCCCCAAAATTAAAAACCAACGGAGAGCCTGTTGTTCTGTGGGAATAAAAGCACTTACACAAGAGAGTCATGGAAACACATAATAAGAAAAGGTAAGCGATCTTTCGTTTGTGTAGTCTTATAAAAATGCTGGTATTTACCATTCAATTATTATGCTATAGAAATAATGAAATATATATGGGAACAATAAAATTAATTTTTCATCCATAGCAGTATGGGTTGTCGTCATCCCAAGCTTTAATAAACTAGGTAGGCTCTGGCATGGCATGGCATGGCTAGTGCTCTGCCTGAAACAGAGATCCTTCGAAGGGTTTGAAATTCGTGATCAAGTTGCTCAGGTGAGCCTCTGAGGGAGCTCTCAGCCTGAGCAATCGGTGTAATCACTCCTCAGCTGATCCCTCCAGGAAGTGGATTAAATAATGAGGTGTCTGTGAAACCTGACTGTTGGGCTCTTCCAGTAGCCCCTTCCAGCCTGTTGTTCCTGGTTCACTTTTGCCCCCAATGCTCTGCCTAACAGGGAAGGAGGTTTGTGGGGTGCCTGCCCTTCCTTTGCCTTTGTGAAGGAAGGAGGCAGCTCTAGTCCTTATGTTCTCCTGAGCATGTCTGTCTTGGTGTCCTGAGAGCAAATTATGGCTTACACTGGTGGAGGACGTTGCAAACCAACAGAAAGGTTGCAACTGGTAAGCTTTTTCTATGCTAGTCTGCAAAGATAAGTATTTATTGCAACTAATAGCTACAGCACCTTAACCAAAACTGTAGCAACTCATGTGTTTATTTCTGGAGGTGTGTGGGTCAGCTGTTCTCTGTGCTGGCCAAGTGTTCTTGTATGTCTCCACTGTTTTATAAGAAAGCAAAACAAGTCTGTCCTATAAAGATGTTACCTGAGCACTCTAGATTTCTGCCACAACCGTATTTGCAGCATTAAATTTTGTTTTAGGTTACTTGCTAAGTAATCTGTACTTGCTGTGTTTCCTCTGTTTAAACAAAATATATTGAAAATAACAGGACAGATTCTTCTGAGGCTCCTGATATTCTCAAGGGCACTGCTTTTTAAAAAAACATAGATGAAAGGAAATCTTCAGCCAAGCAGCTGCTTAGGTGGTAGCTTTTTGTGCTGGAATCCAGAAGACTTGAACTCAGATTTCATGAGTCATCTGTAATTTGTTGCATGCTGAGGTATATCTTGCTTTCAGGCTTTGGGTTGAAATGTGAGCTTTCTAATACAAATAGGCATGCAGGGATTGGCTTTATAACTCACAGGTCTCAGACTGTCACTGGCTTTGGATTATGTCCAAGTGTGACATACTGTCGGGGACTGAATGCTTTAGATAGTGGACGGTATACCAGCACCATAACGCTAACGGACTTCTAAATGCCCAAGGTAGTAAATTTGTTACCAAAACTAAGAGGATATTCTGTCAAAATATCTACAACAACAGCCTTAGCTCTGCACTGCGCTTGGTTTTGCTCTTGCCTTTACTCTGCTTCCCCCTTCACTCTGCTCTACAGCACTGGTGTGCCACGATATCCACAATGTCCTCATTCCAGTAATGGGGAGAGAAGCGTCAGACCAGAGATGCTGCATGTATCAGATCAACAAGAGTCTGTAGGTCCTTGGGGAGGGCTGTGTTGGGGAGGTAGATCCCATAAGGTGGGATGGTCTAGGAGGAGAGCCCGATCCTGCTGCAACCTCCTCCAAGGGATGACCTTCTCCCAAGCTTCAGATCAGCTGGAAAGTGACCATGAGGGAGAGGAAAGGGAGAAATTCCCTGCTCACATGCCCCACCTGTGAAAAGTTCACTTATTCTTTCTGAAAGAGTTAATAGCATTCAGACAGCTAGTGGTATCCAGATACTGTGTTTTGGCATTGTTACTGGGAAAGAATCAGATGTTATTGCTTGTCGTTACTTCTTCGTCCCTGGCAGGCAACACTCAACACATGACAGGAAAAAGACCAGCGATTCCAGCATGGAAAATCTCCAGGACCAATCTTTCCCATATAAGAAATAGAAATCCTAGCTTGAATGCCTGATATCACAGCTCCAGAAAAATATCTCTAGACGTTACACAAGTCAAGAGAGTGACAGAAAGCATTCTTCTGCGTGAGACATGCTGTCTTCCATGTGGTGATGAACAGCATCTCTTACCTCATCAAACACTGGGACATTTTGAGGCATACCCATTGATGCTGTTCATGGCAAATAAAGTGATACTAAAGCAACAGACTTGTGCATACATTCAGCATTGGAATTTTTTTGGGTTATTGCAGCTGCTATGGTTACCAGTCACGCGGTTGGCCACCTTCTGTAGTGGAAGTGCAGAGTGATTATACTGTACATTGTGTGAAGAAGTCAGATAGACCTTGGGGGTGGTGTGTGGTGGGTGTGAGTTTCCTACCCACTGCAGAAGGAGCTGGAATGAAAGTTCTCTGAAAGAAATACATTTTAATGCTAATATTGTCTAAGTCTTTGTAAAGCAACCGTCTTTGACTTTTCTATTATTTCTAAGGGGGGGGGGAAGTAGCAAAGCAGATATGCACCAATCAACCAATTATCCTTGCAATTAATGCAAATAAATGTTGATCTTTTCATGCATGAAAATGTGGAGCTGATACCACATACGTTCAGGCAAAATAAGTAGTCCCCTAACTGACAGTATCCTCCTATATTAACTCAACACTGGAGGGAAAAAATAGACATTACAGGATGTTCTCTGTGGACCTGCATAATCTTGTTTTCTTGTATGTTCTTTCCCTCATCAGAACCCACTTTTTTTGGTTTGGTGAGCTGTATCTCTCCAAAAGACCTAATTAAAAAGCTTTTCTTATACAGAAGAGGTGCTAAGCAATGTGTCCAAAGGAATTCCTTATCTACTGATGTGTGCAGTTGCCCCCCTGCAATGAGGTGTATAAAAAAATATGCTGCAACAGCTGTCCACGAGTTAAGATGTAGTTACAGATAGTAACTGCTTAGCAATAATCAGATGTGCTTTTGCTGTAGTGCAGAAGACTGAACTTTTCTGAAGCCAGCACTATAAGACCTTTGAATACTAGGGTGCATGCTGCAGGACCAGGAGACAACAACGGTTGTGTTTTCACATGGAAATTGTCTCTTAGAGAAAGGATAGAGCGAATTGCTGGATTTCATAATATTGCTGTAAGTGTGTCTGCAGTCCTATACGCTCTGGAGTTACTGCAAAAGAGGTCAGGATCTCAGTCCCCCAGAGTCCTTAGCTGTGATGTGACACTGCACCATCATCAGAGATAAGCTGCCATAGTTGTCTTTCTACCAGTCGTGCAACAACTGCTCCTCTTTCCTTCACTTTTTCTCAGCCTAACTGGTCCCAGGCCAGTGGAATATGTACAGTCTTCTTTATTGGTTCTTCTTGTCATAAATAAGCAGTTGATTCTGCTTTGCTGACAAAGGCCCACTGCTTCCCTGTGCAAGGGTACTGCTGCCATCCATCTGTACCTTCCAGTACCTGAAGGGGGCCTACAAGAAAGCTGGGGAGGGGCTGTTTGCAAGGGCATGGAGCGATAGGACGAGGGGCAATGGTTTTAAACAAGAGCAGGGTAGGTTTAGATTGGACATTAGGAAGAAGTTCTTTACAATGAGGGTGGTGAGGCACTGGAACAGGTTGCCCAGAGAGGTGGTGGAGGCCCCATCCCTGGAGACATTCAAGGCCAGGCTTGATGAGGCTCTGAGCAACCTGATCTAGTTGAAGATGTCCCTGCTTACTGCAGGGGGGTTGGACTAGATGACCTTTAAAGGGCCCTTCCAACCCAACACATTCTATGATTCTATGATCTGACTCTGTACAGACATGAAAGCTCGTTCAAGAGACTATTTGGCCTTGCCCATCAGCCCTGCAGAGGCAGGAGGTGCTGCCTTGCCAGGCACTCCTGCAAAAAGGCAGGGAGAGCTTCCACAGTGGTGTCTGGATTGACATGGTCTCTCCTGCCTCTCTACTGCGATGCCCCCTTCCAGTTAACCCGTCTGTGTCCCCACCTACTTCTGCTGCAGTAGCCAGTCTTAATTTCTTTATATGTTCTAGGGAACTTTTGGAGTTCGGCATTGACTTTATCTATAAGAGACACATAATGAGTTTGAATTACCATTGAGTTAGTTACATTATCATCCCTTTGGGCAGAGATTCCGTTAAAAATTAGATTGCCTCCAAAGGTGGGGTTTTTACCTCTAAAAAGATCAAGTGCAGACTGGCCTTCAGGAAGGAGACAAGCACTTTTTGCTTGGACATTGTAGTTTAAATAACCGTGTTAATGAAAGAGCTGTTCACTTTCCCTACCCATGGATATTCTTCCTGACTTTAACCTGTCAGTATGCAGTTGCTGAAAGAAACGTGAATTTCTTCTTGATGACATTGCAGCTGTTTACAAGATAGGCTGTTTCCAGGTAGCTCAACATCCTGTCTTTTGTTGCCATGAACAAATGGTGCTGACACTTGTGCAGCTTTGATTGAACTTTCACAAAACCTGTCACTGTGGACGAGACCGCCTTTGACTTTTTTCTTTGTTTGTCAGCGATGCCTGCTTGTGGTTTTGCCTCCAGCTTATAGTATTTCCCTGGGTTTCAGTGGCCTCCGCCCAAGTCTTACACCTTCCATGACCTAAGTTCAACTGCTGGCAATGCCTTCTGTGAGCCCATTGCTGCCAGCAAACCCTCCAAGCCTTCCATCTCCAATTCACTCTTCCATTTCTCATTCCTTTACTGGTACATTAGCTGTACCAGTAAAAATGGCCATATGTATTAGACTGCATGACATATGAGATGGCTAGAAGTAATGGCTTGAGATCTTAAAGTTTCCTGCTTCCTTACCCTACACGGGATTTTCTCTATGCATGCACACCCACAAAGGCATGATTTTATTTGCATTTCTATAGCTGTCTGATAATCAACCCAGTCCATGGAAACTTCTTGCTAGTAAGCATATTACAGAGGCAATAGGAGTCCGATATTCTAAAGAGGATAAAGGCAAAAATGTAAAGTTATGTCAATAACAATTTGCCAGGAAATGAAATCGCACATAAAATGTTGAGAGGGAAATGGTAATAAATCCAGAATTTATTTTTTTTTCATTTGTGAAATATTCTCACGTATTCGTCTTGTCAGTTTTCCCTTCTCCATGAGGGTGAGAAAAATCCTTCTTTTAAAAAATTTCATTCTGCAAGTTTATTTTCAAAAAGGCTGCTGGCAGGTTGTCACAGAAGGGGAAGATTATGATTAACTGAAATGTCATCAGCCTGTTATTCTCCACAGAGGCGACATGAATGGGAATTAAGTAATGAACTTCTGCAAACGGATGATAGGACAAGTAACAGGCCGATTTCCCAGTTAATGCAGGGCTTTGAAGGAATGGAAACAGTGAGATTTTCCTTTTAACTTCTTACACCTCATCAACTCCTATTACCAAAAAAACCCAAAACTCTGTCTTGTCAAAAAGAAATCTCCAGTATCAGACAGAAAGGGAAAAGTGAATTCCTCTTTATTTAAACAAAAGTCTTGTATTTCTAAGCTTTGAGTTTTCTCTTAATATTGCTGTGGCATGCATGCTGCTGAGCTTTTTTCCAGCATTGCGTGATTAAATCTTTGCAACGGTAACTGATGCATTTTACTTCGCAGGACTAGCAGAATGCTGTTTAATTTTATCCCGTGGGAAGCTCATGCCTGATTCAATCAGGCATTCTTTAACTTTTGTTGTTGTTGTTTTATCAAAGGAAAGACAGCAGTACGTGCTAGTCTATTATGTTACACGTTATAACTCGAGATGAGTTCAAGCCATAGAATCTGGATATGAATTTCAAATGCCCGATAGAATGAGAAAGGCCGTTTTCATTATGCTGATCTGGGTATATGGATGGTGTTTGAAGTGTTGGGGGGGTTCAGAGGTGAACTTTCCAGAACTGTCTGCCCTTCTTTATTGGAGAAGATACCAAACTTTGCAGATGCCGCAACAGAGGCAGTAATCCAGCCACGTCACACACAATGGGGGGAAAAGTCTCATCTCAGAGGGCAATAAAATTGCCTTCTGGCCAGCGGTTACCATGTCTTTGCAAGTCCTTGTTGGTGATTTAGTTCCTCTGTATGTGAAGGAGCAAACTGCCCTTCGAAACCCTTTGAAATCTCTGTCCTGTCTTGTGAGGGCTGAGGAGCCCCGTGGTGCGCGACAGCCTGGGTCCCTGTAACAGCCGTGTCTGCCAGGCACAGCAGCTTCGCCGCACAGGAGGAGCGTTTATTCTGGCTGTGTGTTACAGGTGAAAACCTGTTGCCAATGTGGCAACAAAGCACTGGGCTGACGAAAAGGCTGCAAGGTCGATACCATGGGTAAGATTCCTTCTCTCATTCCTATCCTTTTATGGGCACGGGTTTGAACACACAGGCAGGAGAAACCATCTGC
The DNA here is from genome assembly GCF_964199755.1 of Larus michahellis. Classification (NCBI taxonomy): domain Eukaryota; kingdom Metazoa; phylum Chordata; class Aves; order Charadriiformes; family Laridae; genus Larus; species Larus michahellis. Next base: position 52,462,362 of record NC_133899.1, on the reverse strand, counting down.
AAGACCACTGGTAGTGTTCTCAGGGTACAGTGTAGAACTCATACAGCTGATTCTTGTGACTGTCCCCATTTTCCTGCCCCTCCCAGGAAGGTGGTGAAGAAGAGGACTAGCTCATGCATGCTGTGCTTCTGATGGCATCCTTGCTGTGTTTCACACCAGCATCACTTAGTGCACAGTCTTTTGGGAACCAGAGTGGATGAGTTCAGTGCAGATCAGCCATGCTGGGACAGGTCTGCAGTGGACAATCAGCTTCTCCTTGCCTTCCCTTGCTCCTTTTCTTGCTATTCTTTCCCTCACTGCTGGCTGAACCAATTGGGTTTCCATGTTGCTTTCTGTAAGACCTCCTTACGTTATACGGGAGGCAACTATTGCTGCTGCCTCCACTCCCCTGGAGAAACACCGAGCAGCCTGCAGGGACACAAGGAACTAGTTACAGCACAAAACAGGCAACCCCAGCCTGCAGCACCACTGGGTTACATTCGAGCTGCTCCAGGTAAGCTGGTGGTCCACACCTTACCTGGTGGTGCACCCTTGTGAGGGGCTCCACGCCTCCAGCATGTTGATGAAGTGACAGGGCTGATTAAATCACACATTTCAAAACCTTCAGCACAAAGTCTGAGGACACATTGCAGTTTTGTAATAAGAATGTAATATTTCTCCTCTCCAGTTCAAAGCACACATTTTTCCAAGATCACAAGTGGCCCTCTAGGTCAAAGGTGGTTCAGTGGTGACATCCGTTGACACAGTTAAGAGAATTTTGTCCTAATTACTTAATATAAAATGCTATTAGTATTATTTTATATAATAAACTCTTATAATAACGCTCTCAAACCTTACTGGATTTAAGTGCCAAGATTCCATAAAAGGTCACTTTTTTCTGTTAGTTGCTTTCTTTTCTTCTAAGCTGTGGTAATTAGAATCTAAAGAAACTCTAAGCTGAATAGGGGAATTGAAATCTTACAATTTCTCACAATCACGTATGTTAGTACTTTGAATAAGCCAAATCAATTTTTGACAATGTTGTCTTTGTGATCTCTCCAAAACGCCTTCCCATCCTTCCCCCAACCCTAGTGTAACTCTCTTCAAATATTTTCTTTTTTTTTTTCTTTTTTGTCTGATAAGTAATTTTACATTCATTGGCATTGCTTGCTTGTAATCAGAGAGCCATTCCAGCAGCCAGCAGATGTTTAGAGAGAGCGTCTGCCATTCTTATTTAAACCGGGGAGGGTTTGATCCCAGGAGATATCCTAGTGAAATCAATGGGATTGTCTGCAGCAAAAGAAATGCTCGGTGGTAAGATAGGTAGAACTGAGCTGCAGAGGTTTCAAGGGAATTAAGCAGGTATGCGGAAAGAATTGGCACAAGCTGATTTCAGAAGAGTAATTCACTCAGCAATATTGATGCAGGAGGGCATTTCAGATGTATGGTGGGATAAACTGAGCTACTGGCAACACTCACTCCTGCCTCCTTCCTGTGTGCTGCAATGAGAGCAAGGCTGTTTCTGGACAAAGAGCTCCAGTTTCCTATTTCTGTTGCAGTTCCTGTAATACGACAAAGGACGCTATACCATAAAGTAGTCTACAGCAAGGCCAGGTGTGGAGATCGCAGTAAACAGGGCTGCATCTTTGTAGAAGAATGACGAGCTTAGACACTACTTTTATATCTTTACGTGATGGTGGATTCCATAACGGGGCTCCCAGCTAGCTGACAGCCACGTAGCTTCACACCTGTGGCTAACGTTCGTAATACGCAGCGCATTGCAAAGAGGTGCTTGTGTACTTTGGTTGTTGCTGAAATGCACAATGCAGTGGAAGGTTTTAAAGGTACCTCGCATAAACATCCAATGAGGGATTTCTCACTCGCACTAGTTGTGAAGATTCAAACAGCAGAGGAAATGAAACGCTATCTCCTTTAGAGACCCTGCTGAGATATATTTAAAGCCTCCACTAATACATTACACCGATGCCCATTCCAACAGTTTATAACAATCCTCTGTGGCCGATAGCACCGCTCTTCAGGAATGTGATGCCCACAAGAGGTTTTCTTTAAGATGAATGGGATTTCTGTTAATCCAACCTGATATTCAGAATATCTCATTTGCTGGTGGCATAATAGTACATGACAAAGATGCCAAATGAATAATCGCTGGGTAAATTTTACTATCACCAGGTTGTAATACACAGTTTCAAAACGTTGTTTATCCAAGTTTACTACTTTGCTTATTGACATCTTTTATTGTGATAACTGGACACTTGCTAGTCTTGCTTCTCCCTTCGAAGGTTGTTTTTGTCTTATTAGGTCTTACAAAATTTTCCAATCTGACTGTTCCCTTTCCTGCTTTCCCATATTGTTTTAAGCCATGGCATCAGATCACGTTATAGACGTGACTCCTGTAAACCCTGAACTGCCCGTTTTACAGCGCTCTGGTAATGTCATTTATTCCCACTTTTCAGGCTGTAGGAGCCACAGAGGCATCTTTGTGTGACTGACAATCAGGCCCCTTAAATTCAAGCATGAGATCCTCTTGGCTACGGCTGTGTTTTTAGGAGTTTGATAACAGAAATAACATTAAACAAAATGAACAAATATTGGCTCATCTAGCGTCACATCAGCAGTGCTTTGGGAAAGCAGGATGTTGGAGAGACTGAGTTTGAGAGTGGTGGGAAGCCAGGCTCATCAGGGAAGACAAGTGATTTAACATGGCCCTTCATGGTAAGCGCCTGCAGCTAGCTGATTGCTAAAGCAGCGTTGAGAGGATCTGTCGAGGAGATTACACAATCAACCAGGCCAGCTAGCAAAAAGTCTGCTGTGATGGCAACAGTTGCAGCAGTTTCCATTGGAAAAGAAGCTGATTCCTGCTAGTACTGCTCTTAGACCTCTGAAGATCACCTAGAGCATGCATTCTTTACCTTGTTTGTAAGCTTTTCGGGTTTGTTTTTTTGGTCAGTCCAAAGAAAGAGGAATTACACAAATTGTTGCTCCTCCACATGTCTCTGTCAGCAAGCCTCAAGTCGAGCCTTCCCATTGCAGCTTCATACAGTGACTTGAACCCTGAGCACATGAGCTGTAGGACAAATACTAAATTCTGTGGGGTTGCTAATAATTACAGTTAAGCATCTGTCTGTTCTGTGGGGAAAGAGATGGGAGAGGATATTCTATCACAAGAACTGATACTTGATCAGCCAACAGAGGTGGCTACTCTTTAGGTAGCATTCTTAAAATCAAATAACGGAAAACAAATTTTGCAGTAGCTGCACAGAATGCTATGCGCAGACGATGAGGCCAATCCATAAAAGCAGAGTTAATGACAATATTTGATTTTTTTTCAATTGTGACTTTTCAAACCACCAGCCATAAGAGATAATAACAGTCTCAAAAAATAGTAGATAAAGTGTGTTGTGTTTTTGCCTGGTCCTGGGCTTTGATGTTGGAGTGACTGGCAAGGGTTGCATACAGTTTAAATGAAATACCCTGACAGAAACAAGATTGGCTTCTGTGTATGTTCAACAGCAAGGTTACTTGTGTCATATAGCTTTACCATTTTACCTGCAAACCCTTCCACTGCCAATAAGAAATTACTGTAAATGGTAAAGGTGTGCCAAGAGCCACAAAGCACTGTACAAACCCGGTCCTGTTCCTGCCAGGGCTCAGACGAGTAGTGACTCCTGCTGAACCCAGCCGTCATGTGCATTAAGCTGTGACAGTTTGTGCATATTGACACAAAAAGGGCCTAGATCGATACAGCCACTTGCAAAATGAAGGGTATAGACTGATATGGAACTAATATTATACAATGTAAGAGAGGAAATTTGAGCCAAAGACATCTGTGAAAATACTGAAGAGAGTCGGAAGAGCTTTGGGAAGTTTAATATCCACACAGAACACAGCGCTACAGGTCTCATCTGGAAGATAACGTCAGGAATATTTCACTGTATGTGCTTGCATTAATTGCATGTTTGCATTTTTAAAAGGGCAGCAGGGACCTATTTAAAAGCAGACAAAAAAGAATCCTCCATCGGCAACCATATCTGTTTTCTAACCGAAGGCGTTTCTCTGACGTTAGAGCAGGAATGTGATTCCTATTAAACCAGCATAAATCTCCAAAACCCCTGTCAGTCAAATTTTATGCTGGTGATGGATTTCAGTGAACAACTTTTGTCTCCCTATTTCTTAGAGGTAATAAAGACAGATGAAAAAAAAAATGCTGGAGGATTTGCAGCAGGAAAAACCTGCAAAATTATTGCATGTGCATTTTCAGTTGTGACGATCATGTACAATCATAAACTATCTGATTGCTTGCAAAAATATGCGCAGTGGTATTTGTTCTTTACATAATTGTTATATTTGTCTCATCAAGGCTTAAAATTACTAATATAAGCAAATTTTCAAGCTGTGACCCAGTAGAAAAATAATGAATTTTTATGATATCTGTCAATAAGTTATAACGAATAGGTCATAGAGATGTGAAATAAAGAGGGGAAAGCAAATTAGAAAAGGGGGCAAAAAGTATTGGCACATGAAACTGATTTCTTGTAATTTTGAAAGTCCAATCTCAGTAAACGCCATTGAAGTATCTAGGCAAGAAATACAAGCTAGGAGAAGTGCACTGCTGCGTTTACAGCTATTGCCTTCAATTTGGAGTGCATTGCCAACGACGCCACTTACAAGGAACTTTAATCTGCTTAAATACAGATTTTCTAATGACTACCCCAGGGCAACTACCACAGAGAATGGCCACATACAGGATGTCTAGACAACTAACGCTTACCTCATTTTTACAATATGCCTACATTTCTGTTGAGTCTAGAGATCACAGGAGGCCAGAACATTAATGGATTAGTAACTTTTTTATTCCCCGTTTGTTTCGTGTGAGGGTTATGAATTGTTGCAGTGTTGAAATACAGTGACTTCAGGGGTTATCAACAGATGTCTCAGATTAATGAGTCATAGTTACTGTGATTCAACTAGGTTATGTTTTTTTACAGAAAAGAAACTAAGTCCACCACACAATGTCATAGAAGAACAACCGCTGCAAATTTAACTGAAATACCTCCCTCGCTGGGCAAGAATGGAAGCTCTGCATGTATTTCAGGTACAGAAATGAGCCATAAAAAATTAAAATTGGGAAAAGAAGGCAAAAATCATAAAACTTGTAAGGGAGATGTCAAGACAGGAAGTCCTGCAGTACATGTGCAGCATAGATCAGCAGACCCATCTGTGTCATTAGGTGACTTAAGGGACATAGCAACTGAAGGAGCATATATTAGTCTGCTAAATGGCATGTGAAATCCTGAGCTTTTTTTTTTTTTTTAAACACAAAAGCTTGAAATTTGGAAAAGAAGGATAATATTTTGTTGAAACTCAAAATACCTATAGAGCCAGTGCTGAAAATATTAGGTTTTCAGGCCATTCAAAGTGAGGGGAGATGTAAAGCCTGGAGATGGGGCGTGCAATGATGTCACTAGGATGTCTCATTAAAAAGACACACTTCAATTTTAATCCCAAGAGGGTTTTCAGAAAACTGAGAGAGAAACATAAGGATTTATTCACCAGAAACTGGGACAGGGAATTCTACAGTTATGACAACAGCCTGAAGTACAAGCAGGGCAGCTGCTCTAGACCAGAACTGCTAAGAATATCATGAACTCTTTCTACGAAATTTAATTGAGGGGAATATATACATACATACAAAATAGCCCTATTGATTGCTGAATAGGTTCTGTATGGCATTATGTAGGTCTTTTAACTTTTCTTGAGTGAAAATTGAAGATAACCTTTTCTACAGTTTAAAAACTTTTGACTCTTAAAGTCCATTGTTTTCCAGTTTTGAAAATTGAAAACATTTAAATACATTTATTCCCTGCTTCCACCGAAATGAAATGCACAGTTTGGCAGCAGGGCTTTGGCTGGCATTCTGATATAGTTCATTAGTCCTTTGGCAATTGCAGAAGATTTTTTCTTAAAACAGGGTCTCCAGGTAATTTTTTTTTCTCAGCTCCCTCCCCCAGATAATTGCGACAGGCCCCATTTTACAAGCTCCTGTGTGCTTTTTTCCTGAGGTTCTAATAACACTATGATTTGATAGTCTTGAAATGTTGTCGGTACCTCAGGCTCTCAAAGCCCAGTCTGGTATTCATACTCAACAAGCTCTGTAGCCACATCCATCTAAAGTTTACGCAAATACACTTGAGCTTCCTCCTGTAAATAATTTTTGTATGATTGTATAGGCAAATTTAAAAACCATTCAGCACTGAATGAACATTTGTATCAACAAACCAGATTTCTGTACTCTGAAACCACAATTTACAATAAAAAAAAATATTTTATTGATTCTGCTTGTGAAACTTCTGGGAAACTTGAACAAGGACGGATAGGCAAGGCTGCATATTTGACCGTGAGAAGAAAAGGTTTATTAAGTAGCAAGAGGATCCCCCCAGAGAATTTTGTTTTCAGGCCACAGGATACTTTCAAAGCTCCCATGATTCAGCAGACGGAGGAGCTCTGGGCTAGGCCAAACCCTTCTGTTTTTCACCTTAGCAGCAAAAATAAATCTATATCAGTGCACTTGTATTACTGAAAAGTAATACATCATACTTACATGCTCATTGATTTACTTTAAATAACTTCCTATTTTCTGCAATTATGCTGGCTATAGGTACAGGTTAATACAGGTGTTATTACAACAAACTAGTTAATACAAAGCTTGCAACACATATTTGTAACCTTACAGCATGCTGAGGAGTCTTATGGCGAAGAAGTTCTATGGTACAAGACAAAACTGCAATTCTCCCTTTTCATGTATTTCATATGAACTATAAACTGCAAAAAAGTGTATATACCTGGCACTTTTCTTTTACAGATCCCTGAGCTTATCCTTTAAAGATTACTTCAGTTTCCTGTTTGCTCTTAAATTGAATTACAATTGCAGTTGTAAGTTGAATTGCAATTGCAGTTCTAACGTACTCAGTGGAGGCTTCTTTGGCAGAATATCTGGAAGATAACTTCACAGCACCTGAAGCACACACAACAAGTGAAGAGGAAAGTGGATATTGAGTTTTGGGCTGCAAGAAGTGATCTTACGAGATGTTAGTTTATCAGTCTCTTCCAGGTAATCTTCTAAATCTGCAATGAGATTTTCAGACCGTGTGGAGCTAGAAAGGCCAACCGGAACCTAAGGATGCAAGAGTAATGGCTGAAGCAAAGTCCCCCTGTTTATGGAAACCCTATGGAATGGGTACGGGGGGAGAAGAAATTCTGATATTTCCCCACCACGACCACCACCATATCTTTGTGTTGACAGAGTGGACACAAGATGGAAAGGTCTTTTCCTAACAGAAAAGGTGGGATTCAAGCCTGAGAGCTACAGAAAAATCATAGTGACCCATGGTGATCCAGCATGAGCCATGTACAGCTGAGTAACTGAAGCAGCTATACCAAAATACAAGTACAGCTACTTAGCATAGCTTGCTTTGTTGACTTAATGTACCCTGTGAGTATAAATAGCCTTTTATAATATGCATAGTAACTATAGGTGGCTTAACCCTTTCAAAAAAGTGCAGAAAATAATTTCCTGTTTTAGCCACACTCCAGAATCTTTTCGTCAGTTTTTGGATTTCAAGAATTACAAAGTGGTTTTCCCTCTTCCTCCTGCCATATGAAATCTTCAGACAAACAACAGAATGACTAACACCCTTTGCTATGGAAAGAATGAAACTGAGTATTCAGAGAGTTGCCAAATGCAGAATAAACAAACTGATATAACAATTTCCCCCACTCTATCTATTATGGTGATCTCAGTTTGAGTTTCAACATCAGCAGAGAAATCTTCACACAGAGCAGATTTCCAAACAGATAACATCTCTTTAAATGTCATATTAGAAGAAGAAACTTACTCTACTGAAAAGTTGAAGCCACTGATACCACAACATTACCCTCACTTGGAAACAGTACTATCTCTTTCTCTGCAAAGTAATTGTTTCTTCCATAACGATTTAAGCCACGGAAGCCTGCGACTGCAATTTGTGATTCTAAGAGAGTTCTCAGAACATATCCCAGAACTCCCAGTGATTGGCAGCTCTGTAAAAAGTGATAGCTAGCCCAACTATCCATCAAACAAATGAGTGGTAAGTCATTTGGAATTTCTCCCAATGCTATTCAGTTTTCTGTAGAATTTAATTCTGTTGTGTGTAGGAGAGGTTTCCCAAAGGTTAATAACTGTGTCATTTTATATTTTGCTCAGAAAACTGAGAGCTAGAAAACCATATTTCAGGCTAATTGTGTATAAAATAGTTTAGAAAATAGTCACCTTGAATTATGGACATACAAAAATGAAATGTATCTGAAGGCTTTTTATTTTGTATTTTCTTCAGAATGAGCCATTCAAGTTTGTTTAAGAATTCTGCTTAAACTTACTAGACATCACTAAGGATACCGTTTTTTGTTTTCCTCTCTTTTTACATGAGTCTGCTATTAAAGCGCAAGATAAGACTAGGAGATACTTCCATTCCTTAGTACCCAGAACCTGGAATCCTTTGCTGAAGATAAATGCTTATTACAAGTAGAAAGGAAAGGTCACTCTTTCATTTTGAGATGTTGCCAGCAGAACAGGTGCTGCTCTTTTCTTCCTGGACAAAACTTGCCCAGGATATGGGGCATTAGGGTTATATTTCTCTCTGGACCTGATGAATCTCTAGCTACATCTCCCACTTCCCAGACACATGCCATAAGCGTGCTGTTGTGAGCTGCTCTTGATAAGAATGTTCTGCATGACTTTTGCTGAAATTACGCCATTTCCTAGAAAGGAAGACAGGATTTCTGGTGCCAGAGAAAGAGCATAGAAGTTAGTCCTGAGACAGTGTCTTTGGACTATTTCTGATTATCATCCAGAATGCGTTCTTCATAAAAGATAGAAACAACCCTTGGAGCAAGAACCAACATACACTTCTTCCCTCCAGCTGACTTGTCTGAAATAGTACACTCATTTGCAGAATAAAATGGACCTCCTTCCCTAGTTACAAGCTGCTCAGCAAAGCTATGAAGAGGAATGCCAATTTAGATATTACATTTGAACTCAATGTGTGAGTGCCATCAGTGAAGAACAGTCCAGAGAAGCACAAAGAAGCAAGACCTCAGGGAAACAGGTGGTTAAGAAAGGAAGGGTTGGGAAAAGTTCAGTAGTCTCAAGGTAAAAGGGCAGCTGGGCCGGAATTGTGACCACTTCCACCCCTATCATGCTCTATTCCAGCTTCTGTGAATTTTCTCTTTAAGTCTAGTCCTTCAACCAAATTTTTTAACTAAAGTTTTTGTGCCACTCATGCTAAAGTTCAACAATCACTTCTACCCAGAGTAAGCAGATGCTACAATTGAGCATCTGGCTACAAGCTAGTGGTATTCTTCCTGCTGGTTTAGTTTCTAGCTGCATCGGTCTCCTGAGTCAGTTGGCCATTGAGTCCCATGAACATCTGTGCAGCACAAAGGTTGGGGCAGCTCAGGGGCAGGAACCAGCAGCCAGGAGGGAGAAGGAGCAGGGCCTGGAGTAGACAGATCTACTTCCATTAGTAGTGCCTATGTATGCTGTCCTGAAGTGTCGCTAAAGCCACAGCTTTACTCCAGGGTGCCTGGGTTTGATCGGCAAAAGCATTCATAGAATCATAGAATGGTTTGGGTTGGAAGGGACCTTAAAGATCATCTTGTTCCAACCCCCCTGCCATGGGCAGGATTCATAAGTACAAGTGAATTCCTGGGGAGATGTGCTTCCTTGAAAAGACGAGCCATCCCTTGCTAACCATATTGGAAAAACAGGTGCTAGCTATTTGATCTGTAAAACATGGTTAATAATATCACCTTACAGGAAAGGGGCAAAAATGCATATGTTGCGGTTTGTGAAACATTCTGTTCTGATGAACGCTCTAGATCAACCTAGTTGGCAACACAGGCAGTGGACAACAGTGTGCAGAAAGGAAGGTGTGGAGCTGTGCTCTGATTCACCAGGCTTCAGAGAAACTGAGGAGGAAGTTGTATAACCATGTAATTGCAATTTATATTATAGAGTGTGTGTGCCCAAGAAAACTGAAATAAAGTTATAAGCAGATGGCATTTGGCATTTATTACTTTGAGTGTTTGAATTTTCACCCCTAATCTTGGGGTGAAAGATGTGAGGGGAGCTTTGTGTTAAATACAGCCTACAAAAGCACTTTGGAATTCTGCTTATGTTGTTTTTAAATACTTGACTTGTATGATTTTATGACTGACATTGTACCGCATCGCTTGAAAATTTGAAACAGAAGAACCCTGTCTCCAAAAATGTCCCTTTTGCATTATCTTCTTCTGAGACAAGGAAAATTTCTAATTTTCCTTCACTTTTCTTGCACTTTCTCCTAAGCCTGTAGGAGCTTACAACTACTAACACATAATGCTGAATTAGTGGGCATCGATCTAACCACATATGTCCTTGTTCCAGGTATTGAATTAAAAAGAAAAGGTAACACCAAAATAACATTCTTAAGTATCCTGATGTGTATCCAAATAAAATGTGCTTGGTTTTTTTTTTAACATTAGTCAAGGTTATTAACTGTGCCTTTACTATTGAAAAGCCTTCTTGATTCATAAAGTAATGTCTATGTGCATTAGCGCCTCCATAAATGCAGACTTGAGACATGTTCTGAGTGTGTGTTTCGCAATTTCTTTTCTGATGATTATACAGCTGTCTAGGTAGTAAGTGGCTCCCATTAGTACAGTTTCTGGGCCTCTCTTCTCTATTCCAGTGGTTTGGCAGTCCACTGAATGCATAAGAATAACGCAGATACTTGTAAATTATGAGAAAGAGCCTACTGACTGCAGAGCAGGACAGACAGGCTTGGCAGGAGGAAACGGCAATGTGGATGGGTGCCTCTGTGAGCCCATGTACAGCTGAGAAGTCACAATTCTGACCTGTCATACTTGACACTGATAATTTCATTTTGTACTTCCTACTTGAACAATCCCTTTGTACCAGCCTCCAGGCTCACCCACACAGTTTCTTCCATGCTGCTGCTTTGCTGCAAATGCCCCTGCATCCTTTCTTTCTTTTCAAATCCTTTTCAAGAGAAATTCTTCAATATTTCTACTAAGTTAAATATACCACAGTCAGAAACATTTCTTTGCATTTAGTAAAAAATACATTTTTTCACACTTCTAACTAATCATAGAATCATAGAATGGTTTGAGTTGGAAGGGACCTTAAAGATCACCTAGCTCCAACCTCCCTGCCCTGGGCAGGGACACCTCCCACTAGACCAGGCTGCTCAAAGCCCCATCCGGCCTGGCCTTGAACACTTCCACGGAAGGGGCATCCACAACGTCTCTGAGCAGCCTGTTCCAGTGTCTCACCACTCCCACAGTAAAGAATTTCTTCCTAATATCTAATCCAAATCTCCCCTCTTTCAGTTTAAAACCAAAACCCCTCGTCCTATCACTACGCTCCCTGATAAAAAGACCCTCCCCACATTTCCTGTAGGTGCCCTTTACGTACTGAAAGGCCACTACAAAGTTTCTCTGGAGCCTTCTCTTCTCCAGGCTGAACAACCCTAAGTCTTTCAGCCTGTCTTCATAGGAGAGGTGCTCCACCCCTCTGATCATCTTCATGGCCCTCCTCAGGACTCACTGCAGCAGTTCCAGTCCTGGGGTCTCCAGAGCTGGATGCAGTACTCCAGGTGGGGTCTCACTAGAGTGGAGTAAAGGGGCAGAATCACCTCCATCGACCTGTTGGCCACGCTGCTTCTGATGCAGCCCAGGATACAGTTGGCTTTCTGGGCTGCGAGTGCACATTACCGGGTCATGCTGAGCTGCTGAGCTTCTCATCCACTAAGTCCTTCTCCTCAGAGCTGCTCTCAAGCCATTCTCCACCTAGTCTGTATTTGTGCTTGGGATTGCCCTGACCCATGTGCAGGACCTTGCACTCGGCCTTGTTGAACTTCATGAGGTTCACACAGGCCCACCCCTCAAACTTGTCCAGGTCCCTCTGGATGGCATCCCTTCCCTCCAGTTTATCAACTGCACCACACAGCTTGGTGTCATCGGCAAACTTGCTGAGGATGCAATAAATCCCACTGTCCATGGCAACAACAAAGATGTTAAACAGCACTGACCCCAGTACCGACCCCTGAGGAACGCCACTTGTCACTGGTCACCACTTGGACATAGTGTATAAAGTGTTTTTCTCATCTTGAGTTTTAATGACTTCAAATACTTTATGCCCAATTAGTAATTACCCATGCCAATTAAATGGAACAGACTCACTTCAGGGTGAATTCTTGTAAGCTGCAGAAAAGGTTGCTTTCAAATGCCTGTGAAGTCCCTTAGAGAGTTCAAAGTTGACTGTATGAGTTGCACAGAGTTATAACTGGTAAAGTCAGAGAGCGTTTATATCTACTTCATGTCAGAAAAGGTCTGTTAGTGAGTGAAAAAAGAACACAGCATTTATAGTTCACAAAACGCTGCCTTTCCTGCCAAAGCTGACTAAAGAAGGTGCCTCTTATTCCTGCCCCCAGTACCCCAAAGCAAAACTGGCCTTTCTTATGGCAATGTAACTGTTTATGTGTTATAAACCAGATCACTGAAATGATCCATATTAAAAACAATCCTCTAAAACCCCCAAGCCAATAATGCCGGAAAATACTCTAAGACCCTAAGACCTTCCCCGCACATACTGACTTCCTGGGACCATGAATGAAAATACAGAATTTTTCCATATCCTGCAACTCGTTGATGTTGGGCTCTGGCAAATTATCTCTACGTGAATTACCTCATCCATTTTTCTGGTGCATTGTATATCCAAATTGTAATGCTTCTTGGAAGGGTGCGCTGTCTACAAACTTTCACATGTTCATTGTTCATCAATGAATAAATTAAGTGCTCTGTTTCAGGGCGGTGCAGATTCTTAGTCAAATTTTCTCTGTGCTTCCAGGAGCTCCAGCCAGCCCTAATCAGAAACAGTCCCACTGCTTACCCTTTCATAACACCAAACCTTCAGAGAGCAACATAAATGTTAATTAATTTACACTCACCTCGCTCCTCTGAGGTAAATAACTGTATCATTTTCTCTTTCTGTTTAAAGGAGAATATTAAAACAGAAATGAAGTGACTTGCCTACGGTAACACAGCAAATTAGTGGCAGAAGGAGGGTTGGCATTCAGAAAGTCTTGGGGTTCTTGGGGCTTGTCTACACAGGGAATTGACTGGAACGCCGACTCTGCATTCTTCATTCTGTAACAGCTCGTCAAGCAGGGCCAATGTGTGAGAACTCTACCAAAAGGAAGAGAGTCCTTTTGTTCTGGAATTAATTGTGCACTATTGAGGCAAGGTAATTATTTTGGAATAAAACCCCTCTGTCCTTCTTATACTAGATCAGCCATCCTGATGACTTCCTTATATAGGTAGGAAGAAAACTCTAAATTCCCCTCCTCTTCCCCACCCCCCAACCTAGTTAATTATTGGTTAACTATAAAGGCTCCAAAATGTTTGTACTTCCACATAAAGAAAATAAACGAGTTCTGGATATCCTGAGACCTGTGAGAACAGGCATCGCTCCTGATTGCTGCTGCCCCCCTTAACCACAGCTCTAGATACCACGCGCAGGGAGAATGTGGTGAGAAGAGGGTCTCGGCTGTTCCTCATGCCGGCAGCCCCCACGCCAGGACCCCTGCACTACCAGATGTTGACCTTTTAGACCTAGGATTGAGGGAGAGAGGGCAGGCAGGGCCCCAGGGAGCAGGAGGCAGCTCCAGCCCTGGACCACAGCCAAGGGTGTGGGCCTCCAACCGCAGCCTCATCTCAGATAGCACGTAGGCTGGGCTGGCGCTTGGTGTCGGAGCCTCTCCCTCCCTGCGTGACCCTTCTGAGTATCTCCCTCATCTTATGATCTGGCACATCAGCAGTGTGTGAAGGAAGATCATAGAAACGGTTTGGGAATGTGCTAGCCTCATTAACCTCATTAAAGAGCTTGCAAGCCATGGCTTCACTATCTGAATTCTTCTGATGAAGACAAATTCAATAATGGCACACCACAGTCCCTGATGCCGCAGTCACATCCAGCACTGCTGTGTGCATATGCCTGAGGACTGTAAGCCTCTTTGGACTTCCCTTTGTAAGAGTGGGGCTAGAGCTGCCAATAAAAAACTTTTCACTCACATAAAATACGCCGAGCTTTTCAGATGACTGATAAAGGTATTTAAATACCTAAAATGTTCCTATTTGTTTTTCTAGATTGCAAATTATCTTTTTTTCCATGCCAGAGCAGCACTGGGATTTGTTCTTCACCCATCCAGAAGTTCCTACTACTTAGCAAGTTGAGATAGGGAGGGTTTTCTTAACCCCATAACACATGCTGGAGACATCACCTCAAGCTGGGGGACCCGTAAGAGAGTGATTGCTCTCTGGAAATCCACTCAGGATTTAAAAATCAGTACTAGAGATCCATTAGGAACATCTTCAGAACATGGTGAGCCTTTTGGATCTGTATGTAACTCTTGTTGGTCTTTGCTGTCCAGACATTCCTGGACACTGGATGGGGATGAAGCTAACATCTCGGCAGTGGAGCAGCTGCTCCCCACAGCTCGGTTGCTCTAGCTATCACCATGCCGCACGCTGCTGGAACGTGGCCAGCCCGAATCTGAGATGTTTTCTGGGGTGTCCTAATTTCAGAGACAGCTCAGGGGAAGCTTCAGTTACATTGGTTTAACCGAGATTGTTAATGTTCTGTCAAGCCAAGGATGATAACGACAAACAGGAGAGCATTCAGAAAGGGCTACCCACAGCTGATTGGCTTCAAAATGTTGGCCATTTGGAAACAGAGCAGTGTTCCTGCAGAACAAGGGGTGATGTGGATGTATGCTCATTTTTTTTCATGTGCCTACTCACATGGTTAATTTTTTTGTTGTCTGTGGTGGATATCTAGAGAGAGAATCCAATTTGATTTGGCAGTAAAAGAGCTCGATATATACTATCTGTATAGCACCAGAAGGTTTTGCCGGTGTGTCAGCAACTACAGTGACCATCTCCCTGTAGGTCTCCAGGCAGGAGGCTGGAATGGGATGCAATGATGAAAATGGGGGGCGGGGAGAAGCATTTTAATGCAGAAAGTTCTGAGAGGTGCAACAGAAAGGTGCATTGGGCATGCCCCAAGGAGTCTGTCTAGGCACCAACCCCACACATACCGGTTGCTGTTATGAGCGACCTTGGTCCTGTACCCCGCCGTCGACCCCGGGCCACGAGGCGGGCGGCCCATGGGCCGCCTTGAGCCCACGGTGGGCTGCCGCCGCCGCGGTCTCCCCCCGCCCTGCCGCCCTCCGGGGCAGACACGCACCGCATCGCAGCTGCCCGCCGGTCTCCCGTGTCGCAGCGACCCGGAGGGTGAGGCGGCGAGGGGTGGCCGGAGCGGGACGCGACGGGACGGGCGCAGGCCGCGGCCCCCCGCTAGGCCCGGCGCTTGGCCGTTGCCATAGGAACGCGCGGAGGAGGCGGGGGGGCGCTCGCCCCCGCCCCTCACCGCCGAAGCGCGGGCGGGCGGCGGGGCAGCCCTTCTCGCGAGAGCTCTGAGGCGGCGGGCGGAGCGGAGTAGACCGGAGCGGAGCGGGGTGAGCTCATCCCGGGCGCGGGCGGGGAGAGCCGCGCACAGCCTAGCCCGTCCGCCGGCAGCCGCCGCGGCAACTTTGTTGGGTGAGTTGCGAGCGGGAGCACCGAGCCGGGGTGGGCGGCGGGGCTACGCTCCGTCCCCCCTTCCTTCCCGCCGCCGTGCCGCTGACCGAGGGGGTGAGTGAGTGAGGCGGTGGGTGGGTGGGTGGGTGTGCGTGCGTGGGGGGAACGGCCCCCTGCCCGGTAGCCGGGGCCGCCGCCCCGCAGTTAGCGGGGGCGAGGGGGAAGGCTGGCGGTCCGGGCGAAAGTGTCCCGGAGTCCTGCGCCTCCACCGGGCGGGGGGCGTCCGTTCCGTGCCTAGCCGCTTGCCCGGGGCCGCCCCCCCCTCGCCGCCTTGCCGGTAGCCCCGCTTTGGGCGCGGGTCCCCCTCCCCCGGAGCGAGCCGAGCCGGGTGCTATTTTCCGGATTTTGTGTCTTTTTCTCTACAGGGTAAGGCAGCCCCGAGCGGGAGCAGCGCGGCCGGCGACCCGGCGGAGGCGCGGACGGAGGGAGGCGGCGGCGGCCCGCTCCCCTCGGCTCCGCGCGGCGGCGGCAGCGGCTCCTCGCGCTGCCCGTCCCCGGCGGAGGCGGCCGCGCTCCCCCGCGGGCCCGGGAGCGGCCGGCGGCTCGCCCTCACGGCTCCCTAAATAACTTGTGTCTCGCTCGGCGCTGTAAGTTGTACTTCAGTCTTCTTCCCCCCCCACCCCCCTTTACTTTTTATAGCCAGCGAGGGTGTAGTCGTGCTGTTTTTTGTTTCGAGCCGGTGCGGAGACCACAGTAATGATAACAATTAGGTAATTTGGAGGCAGTGCCGGTGGGGATGTTCCGAATGCTCGGCTCATGAGAGAGGGGGTGGAGGAGGAAAAAAATGTTTGCGGATGGTTGATTTCTTCACTGGGAGTCCGGAAAAGTGGAAGAACAGGGAATGCCTGGATCTTGCAGGGAGGGAGGAGGAGATGGTGGTGGAGAAGCAAGGTAGGGTAGAAGAGAAGGGGATAACCTTCTTCAGCTGAGTTTGTTTTGCTCTTCCCCCATTTTCTGTTGCGTGAAGTCTTGATATTAACGTTCTCGTGGTATATTTAAAAATAACTATTATTTGCACTGGGTAACTGCGATGCAGCTGCAGTTCCTTTAATGAGGAATTCACCCATTCGTGTCTGGTAAAGCGGTGATACAAGATGGGAATTGCTCAACTTAATGAAGATCTCCTTGTATAACCTTGACCACAACATCTGTATGTTTTAGATGGAGGAGGCATGTTTGTTACCGAAAGAAGAATACCGAGGCATTTTTTGGATATTATTGCTTATGAGATGGCTTTTAAAAATTTTGCCTGCAAAATCGCTTTCAAAAATTTTAGTGATGCTGCTTTAATGAACCCGTTACTGCATGCTGAATGAAGTGCATCTGTGAGCATGGAGTCTTAGTTGATAATACAATGCAAATTTGTTTTCTGAGTAAAGGTGTCAGATTTCATTAGGTTCCAGATCTGTATGGATGAACCAAGATTGGCGTTTTCTTTAGAAAGCAGTCCTTTCACGGTGGAATTTTGATTGAGGGTTGTTTTTTTTTTTGCTTGTTAACTGTGAGAATTAAGCATTAGTTTCCTTAAATTAAAGGCAGAAACCAGTTTTGTAAAAGGGAAAGCAGTCTCTCCCCCTCCGTTTTTGCTTGTTGTACTGCAAGTACTAACTGGATAATAAGCATCTGTGTTTTCTCTGATGGAGAGTTTGGTCATTATTTATTTGGAAGCTGTTGCTGGGCTTGCCTCCCTTCCTCTTCAGCTGGAGTGGTGGGAGAGACAGGTGAAAGTACTAAGGTAGAAGTTTGTGGCAGCTGTAATTGCGCAGAGAGATCTGTAAGTTGTGTTTCACTGTCAAGGCTTTTATGCCTTAGGCCATCAGACACCATACCGGTTATTAATCCAGAAACAGTGTGGGAACTTCAGACTTATCTTTTTCTTAGTTATAAAAACACGTGTTCTATTTAAGTAAAGCTAAAAAGAAAAGCTTAATGATTGAATATTTTATGTAAATACTATGTTTCCTCTTTATTGATAGGTAACTAGGGACAGAAAACTGCCTCCCCCCCCCCCATTTAAACAAGGTTTATTTATGGCCAGTTGATTAAAGGATGTGCACTTAGTTGCTCAACAGTGTATTAAGAAGGTATTACTGATGCTAATAAAATGCTTAGTTCTAGCATTGCTGCTTGGGATAGGCATACTTAGCTTTCAGTTGTGGTTCGTAAAACCTCTTAGATCGTGAAGTCAGAAGCAAAATGGGATGTGAATTCTGACTATTGTAGGGCTGCAAAAAGTTGCTTGACTAAAAAGGCTAGCAGGTGTAGAGGTAGGCAGTGACACAGGATTATGAAAGGCAATAAAGAATAAAAACTTAATATGGGGACAAGTAATTAATATTGGCTTTTTTCTGTAATAAAATGATTGTCATTTCAGTCATAGATTATTGGTTCTAGGTTTGAAGATTTTCTTCCCTCTTGTCTTCATCCAAAATGTTATTTTAAGGTTTGGGATTAACTTTTGGATAGCTATTCTTTTAAAAACCATGTCCAAATGCAGCCTCTCACCCCCCACTCCCAAGATTTTCAAGCAGACTTTTTTTATCATGCTTATAAGCATTCTGCTGCTGCCTCGAGAGCATTTTGTTCTTATGTAGCTCTTTTTGTCCTCTCAGTTTTGTAAATGTGTCTCAGATACATCCTTTAAAATGTCTGTTTCAAAATGATTAATTCTGCTACTGAACACATTTTTTTATTTCTAATGTAGGAGAAGAAAACTTAATTTTAAGAACATAAAATATTCCTCCTAGTTATTTTGAATTTTAGTAAGGTCATGTTCTTCCAGTTAAGGAGGATAACTTTGGAAATACACTGGGAAAACGGGAGGTAGGCTAGTTAGAGAAAGGGTTGAGGCCCAATTGAATTTCTTTTCTGTTCCTCTATCTGCTTTGTCCTATAGTGTGTCTATTGTAGAGAAGAGAAAGGAACAGTTTTCTCCATATCAGTAGTTTAATCCCTTCAGCAAGGGGGTTGCTGCAAGCTATTGAGTTCTTGCTGCTACTGGTTAGAAATCCTGGATACCCTATGGGGTAAAGAACCAGAGCTTCTGTCTTCATGAAAATTTCAGTCACACAAGTTGGTTTCCCTAATGCTGACATTTTCAGGGGTTTAAATTTATTCTCATTGACCCTACGTGGTGGCTAGTCGGCAGACAGTTTTGATCTCTCGTTTCCTTGGCTTTTTTAGCTTCGGGCAGATTCCTTTTATTCCTCAGCAGCTCCTTAATTTAAATATTTAAAAAGCCAATAAGGCATGATTTGATTATCTCTTAATATCTTCTTTTATCTTTGCTTTGTTTACTTCATTATCCATCTTTTAGATTTTTATTTTATTCACTTATTCTGAAACCCATTTGTTTAACTTATTAACAAGAAGTTTTGACAGAAATAATAGTAAGGGTGGTTGCTTATTTCTTTTATCAGTGTAAGTACCTGTGTTCTAAAATCTGCTAGGCTTTTATTGATTTGGCATGTAATATAATGCATATGTTAAATGTCTTTCTGTAAGCGAGGGAAAAATGTATTCTTCTGTGTTTTATGTTTCCAGGGAGATAGGACTTTGGTGACTTGTTTTCAAGTATATCGCCCCTAAATAGCAACTTTTAAATAGTCTGAACTTTCTATTTCACTGAGTTCAGTTTAATGTTGGAATGATGATTCTCAAGCTGGAAAGTCCTGGAGCTGTGATTTGAAAGTGGGATTTTATGGGTCTATGAGAGTTGAGAGAGTTTATGGGTCTATTTAATGAACGCAAATCAGTGTTTTCTGGGAGTGTAACCTTACTAGCAATGGTTAACTGAAGGCGCAGTTGTAAACCTGCAGAATATGGCCATTGATGAGGCTGAGTGATAACTACTTTTGTGGTTTTGACTAATTATGATTTTTAATCCCTACACAGCTGGCAGCACAAGACTAACATAATCTGTAGCAGCTTCAGTGTTAGCTTTGGTAGTAGTTTTGCACTCTGAACTTTGGGAAACCCTTTAGGAGTTGCTGAGACACAAGAATTGCTTGGTTATTTAACTGTGGTTTTTAACATGAATCAGCAGATAGAATGGTTTTAGACATCCGTTTTTGCATATGTAAAGCTAAATTATGTCATTGTCTCAATCTCTTTAATTTTGAATTCTGTGGCACCAGTTTGCTGGGTGGGTTGTTTGATTTAGATTCTGCCACATGTCTTTTATGTTAAGTGGGACGAAGCACTTACAAGTCTTTGTTTTCTTTATGGAAGCATGTTTTAAAGAGCACTTCATTTGAATGTGGCGACATAACACTTTTCATAATCTTGATAGCTGGTGAATTGCATGATCCCTGAGTATTCCTCAGTGCTGTTTCAAAGTAAGAGGATCCTCTCTTGCAAACCCATGTTTGATTAGTACGATCAAAACCAATCGTGGCTTCATCTCTTAGTACTACTTAATCTTGTGTTGGATGCTGCAGTGTAAAAGCAGTAGCTCTTGTTCCCTGCACAGTGGATGGATGTCTGTTTTGAAGAAAGAGATCAAGTTCCTGATAAAGGCATGACTGTATAGAACAACTTTTTTGAATGTGGGTTATCTAAAAAGATAATACAGAAGGAAGAGTTATCACTGGGAATAGTGGCTCATGCTTAGGCCTGAGAGGCATTTGGAATTTTTTTGTTGATGTTTTAATACTCTTTTGCCTTTCGTCTTGGGCTCTGTAGAAAGGGAAGAATGCTTTCTTGAGATTGATGTTATTAAAGATTAGTGAAATGTGTTTTGAAGACCCAATTTTTATTTCATAAGTTGTCAAAATTTAAATAAACTACTGGCATATAGGATATAATTATTTTAAAGTTGGATTGTTCTTCGTGATTCCGTGTGGTTTACCTTCAGTGCTCAAAAACCTTTTGGTGGTGTTTCTCTTAATTTTTGTGTTGTTTGTTTACCTTTCGATGTAACAATTTTTTTACCTCAAAATACTCATTTAGACCTTGGAGAGACTGGTTTTTACTGCAGCTGTGAGAGAAACATGCTGATGTAAAAGTTAAGACTTTTATCTTGGTGAAGGCATTTCAAATTAACCCTGAAATATATCTTACTTTTTGTAATTGATGATGTAGTGGATTAAAAGCCCCAACTAGCCAAAATCAGCAGAAAACAAACTCTTATTGCAGGCTGTTAGAAGGCATGGGACAGAAGTTGAACATAACTTAGAGAAAAGTTGCCTGTTGAATATGCTTGGGAGGAGACTTAGTTACTTTCTAATGTACTTGGCTGGGTTTTTTTGTGAATTTTAATGCTTACTTTTCTGGGTGGGGGAAATTGCCAAGCATCTTCCTTTGCTCTGTAGCCTGCTTTGCTGCCTGTCTCTGTGCAGTGGATGGTGGGGTTCCAGGAGGTGCCAAGGGCTGCTTTTGTAGCACAGCTCGCTTCTCGAGTCGTGATGCATTTTACAGCACCATCAGCTAAACCAATTGTCTTTCGACCTTTGAATTCAAATGACAGGCTTATTGTATGCTGATGTGATGTGAAATAGGATTAATACAGAACGTTTTTTTAATAGCGGCAGATATTATCTGCAAAACAACCGCTGTGGTAGCAGAACTTTTTGTATGCCAGTTGTTCACGTCAGCATCTCTGATAGCTATCTTGGGCTTTTTTGGTGGTGGTAGTACAGACTGTTCTCTCTAAGAGTTAACAAACGCTTTTAAACACCTACATTTGTTGATTTGATCAAAAGTTGCGTAGCCCCAAAAATGCTTTTACATGTCCTTGGGACTTTTTGAAGTGATTGAAATTGTATTTTTGTATTGTCTGGTTTGGTTCTTTTTTTTTTTTTTGTCTCATAATAAGCTACTGGTCTTACTTCATGCTCACTCAAAATCCTAACTGTACTTCACACTGTCATAGAAGTATTTGGTGCAGATCCGTGATGATTGGTGTTTTACATTATAATATATAATAATATAAGATTATAATTTTCTGATTTATAACTTTTTTTTTCTCCTTTCTTTCTGGTCCAAACAGTGCTTTTTTCCTTCATCTAATTTCAGCATTGCTGTCTATGTGCTTGGTGTTGTCACTTGGTCTTGCACTAGCAAATAATTTGGCAGAGTAGAAGTGGATCTCTGGCTGGAGGTGGGGGTGGCAAGTCTCCCGGATCTACACTGTTAGTATTTCAGTAATTTTACGTCAGACAGAATGTAGTCTGGTCTCCTAAACTGGATGTACCTGACACAGATGTGGTTTGTTGGTTTGGACCGTTATGGCCATTAAGGGTTGCGCCACATTTGGCGAACTTCTGTGGAGAGATTTCTAGCTTAATTTCCTCTAGGAGAAATCCAGTTTATGCACACCAAAACGACTATAAAAATTAAAATAAATCATTATGAGAATGGTTAAGCGTTGAACAGACCACCCCAGAGTGACTGGTAAATCTCTATCCTTGAGACTTCTGAAGCTTGACAGGACAAAGCCATGAGCAACTTGATGCAACATGGAAGTCAGCCCTGCTCGGAGCTGGAGGTTGGGCTCCTGAGTCAAGCTGCTCTGTGCTCTGCAGACTCAAAGGCCACTGCTTAAAAATCAAGACCATCCTTATACCAAATATATATATTTTTTTTTTTCAGTACTAATGTGAAACAGTTTTACTTTAGTATCCAGACCATTACATGTCTTTTGCTTGGGTAGCTGCACTACCGACGGTGTCAGTTTATCGCAGCTTCCTAGTGCTGGCTCTCAGGTTGCAAACCTGCAACAGGAAACTTGATTTCCTTTATCTGTGGGCATGCAAGAAAGTAGAAACACTTATTTATTTTCTCACAAGAGGCCAATGTAAGAGGAAACATACACATCTTGAATGTTTGTGTTTTGGCAGGGCCACAGACCTAATTTGCTCTTGCTGAAGAAACTGTGGCAAAAATCAGGCTTTTTTTTTTTTACATTTCTGAAGCATAACATGGCTCTGTCTACATGTTTTGAAAAATAAAAAAAGAGACAATGGGTGATGAAACTCAAACTGCAGGCTTAAAGGTGTTACTGTTACACGAAAGTCATTATGGTTCTTATCTCTGAAGGACAAGCCTTCTCTCTTCACTTTCTGAATTACCAATCTGATTTAATTTTTTTTTAATGTTTGAAAATTAAAATGCTTGACATTACTTTGGGAATATTTTTGCATGTGTCAAATAGAAGACAATACCAGACCCCACCAGATAAATCTTAGAGGGCCTTCCCTGCTTCTGTTGGATGCAGTTGGGATTTCTACCACTCTGTTTTTTTTTCAAACTGGATTTTATGCTTTCATTCCATGCAGAAGGACTGCATAATTGTGCAGAAGAAAGTTATGGTTTAACGTTCTCATGCCTTGAAAATAAACATATCTTTATGAATGACATGATACTGGCACTGATCTCCTACTTTGTAAATGTATTTAAGAGCTTGTTGCATGAATTGTAATAAAATAATTCAAGAGATTGCACTGTATTGATTATACAGCAGCTGGAATAAAGAGTGAAACCTGATGCTTTCCCTCTGCTTTTGCTAAAGCAAACATTTAGAAGTGAGAAAAGAAGGGAGATACTTATGTAAAAGCTATTTAGATAGTTTGTCTTTTCCCTGGATGTTTTTTTTCTTTACTCTTTCCCTTCTTCTGGAGCCTTTGAAGAAGGCAGTGTTGACAGAAAGTCAGTTTGTTTTAACCTTCCCCCGTTGACTTCTGCAGCATCTTGCAGGGTAGTCATCGATTCGTACTTGACATAACTCTGGAAACTCTCATGTGTCCCAAATCTAGTATTGCTTATTGCGTTGCCATACAGAGAGACCGTAGGAGAATCTTTGCTAGGATGCCTTTGTTAATATAAACAAAAGAAAAATGCTGATGTAATCTTAAAACATGCCATTCATTTGAAATTGGAAAGGCCTTTTTGGGATTTTGAGTTCTGTGGGTTTTTAGGGCTTGTCTGTGCAGTGAAATGAATGTCCATTAATACTCTGGAGTATTGCCTGCCCCTGACACTTGCACTTTGCAATCTGAACTGTGGGAGAAGCTCCATGGAATAATTTAAGAGCCCTAAGTTAATTCTTGCCTTATTATACAATTGCCTCCCTATCTAGGCAAAGCCAGAAGATCTGCAGAGCTACATAGCTTTGGTTGTTTTTTTTTTTTTGTCATGTATTAAGATTGTCAGGACTTCCTCTATTTTAATCCTGTACTATTGTACTTCTATTTTTAGCCAGAAAGCTTTTAAGGTTAATTAATACACTAGATAACATTTGAGAACAGAAGAGATTATTCTGTCTCCAAACAACAGCATTAGAATTGGGTGTGAACATGCAACAGTGTGCTGTACGTTCCAGATTTAATCACTTGTGTATATAGTGTTGATGCAGTAAAGACTTTAAAATTTGTTGGTAATTTAAAGCACATCTTCAGTAAAACAAAGGTATGATAATATGCAGTAATTAAATGTTGCAAAGGGTGATCATCACTGTTATTTTAACAGAAGTTAGTCATTATCTGCTGATTGCTGGCATCATTAAATCTCAGTTTTTTAGTATGTAAGTCAGTGCTTACATACCTGAGCAGCTGAACTGAGGTTTTCCATTCTTGCATCGTTGAAGTATCTTTTTGTTCTTGGATCTTAAGTGTAATGACTTGCCTCAAACTGCCAACAACTTTATGCCTGCCAAGGGCAAAAGTGCAAATGTTGTGAATGTGCTCTTTAACTAAGAGATATAATGCATCTCTTCTGAAAATTGGGGCAGGGGGAACAGTCAATTCAATTCAGGACAATTTAGCAGTTGTGCCGAGCTGGCCACATGAAAAATAATTGTATGCAGGGTAAACATTGCCTGTTGTGGAGTATGAAATGCCCAGAGATGGAAAATGTCTGAAGTGCTGGGGGAGAGGGGAGACTTTTGCTGTTCCTTATTTTTTGTAAACCTGCACTTTGCTTAAAAAAAATCAAAACACAAACACACACAAAACCAAACAAAAAACCCCATGGAAAAAACCCCCAACAAAACTCAAAGCAATTTATAGTAGTTGCCAACTATTCCCAAATATGATGCAGTCTAACTTTAGGTGACAGGTTTCCTCAGGTTCTTGGGGCAGGGGATTAAGTGACTTGGGGCTAAATAAGACAAGCCTCACAAACTGATACAAGGAGAGAGATTAACGAGCAGTTGAAGAGGGAATTTGCAGATAAAATCCTCATTTCATCTTTCCGTTACATGTAATAGGAAGAGGTAATCAAACTTGAAAAAATAATTGATGAAATGGAGAGTTAGTGGGCAGATTTAAAATAAAGTAGCACTTTGATCACTTACTTGTTTGGAACAGTTTGGAAGGTAGTGTTGTGGCTTTAGGGAAGGCGGAGAGGGTAATAACAATAAGAATTTTTAGATCATTGACTTTTAGACAGAAAAAGTTAGGCTCAGATGAGGAGGGATTGTAAATGATTGCAGTGTTGTTTGCCTTGTGGTTGTCAGTTTTGCTAACGCGGAGGACTAAAAGATTTTTGGCAGAACAATAAGATTCCATTTGATATGGCATTAAAGCGTCCAGAATAAGCATGACTGATACTTGCTTTTTGGTAGATAACAGTACTGAAAAAATAAACTTTTCAATGTTATGTTTAAATATTGTAGCTGAAACTGTATGAACAAATGAATCATATCTTCTTTTTCTCCCTCCTCTTTTTCCTGAGTGTTATAATTTAGAAAAAAAGGGTCCAAAGATGTCTGTGATTTTTCTAGCTTTAAAAGTGAGAGAAGAGATTGAAGATGTATTTGAAGAGAGGTGGGAGAAGAATCAGCACAGCTATAAAGATGAAGATAAACGCTTAAAATTGTGGCTAGTTTCTTGAATTTGAATCCTGCTTTCCTCCAGTATGCCTAGCTTTTATTCCAGGTGTTGTCAGAAAGCATGGCTAGAATTAATTCTTACTTTAAACTTAGCTACACATTAGAACTTTATTGCTTGCAACAGGTAAATTACATGAGGATAACATAGACAAGTGTACCTGACTGTGTGGTCTTTCATATTCACTTTTTTTTTATATCGGGAAGAGAAAGGCTTACGGAACAGTGCCGCTCTATTTCAGTAACGTTTTACAGGTGGCATTAAAAACTCTTGGCTCTGCGACAGTATGTGGGTGTTATGTGCTTGCAGGTAAAGTCATTTAATGTTATTGTTTAACAGTATTTTTGAAAATGAAGTAATTGTATGCATAGTATAATGCAAAATACCCTTAAATAGCGGTTGGTTTCTGTGTTGTGCTATTTTCTTTTTGCTGATAAAGGAGGTACAAAAACGTTTCCATGTTAGAGGCTCAGAGCAATTTTGCCAGGTAGAAAAATTGTCTTTCTAAAGGTGGTGAGTTTTTTCTTTGTGAGTCTTGTGTTAGTGCTGAGTGACTGTTCTGTTTGCACCGAGTTTCTGACTCTAAAATGTTAATAGCCGTAGCGATCTTGTTTGCTGTAACCCCTTCTTTGTTGTCACATTGGTACTTAGCTGAGATGCCAAAAGCTCTTGAAATGCGTGGAAACTTCAGTTAGCTTACTGAATACTGGCACCCTGCATCACAAGGCAATGTGTTATGTTATCCCTGTGCTCAGAATTTGGAATTGAAGATCTAGGATGCTATTGAAGTGCCACTGTTGTTCAGTTTATAACCTTGTTAATTAGTGTTGAATGTCATTAAGATGAACATATGCAAAATTGATAAAACTGCTTGTGAAATTGAGCTGTTGTCATTATCTCATTGAATAGTCGTACTGAAAAGTTGCTTAACTCTTCCCCAGAAGAACTATAATTGAGAAGGGCTTATGGTGTCCCCCTTGAGCTGTAGCTGCCCCTTGGAAACAGGTCACCTGGTCTCAGTTACCTCTTCTCTCTGAGATACTAGATGGTCAGAGACCTGGCTGCAGGAGGAGGGACTGCTTTAATAGCAGTGTACAGCTTTGAGACCACTCTTCTCTTGTGAATAAAATGCAGTTGTCCCAATCTCATGATTACATGTGAGGAGCAGGCTGTTGCTTCTGGTAAAGTTAATGGGATCTGATTTGCTCCTTTTCAGCATCTGAAAGGCTGCTGGAGAATAAATGGTATGTGTGGGGAAGATTCTGTAAATTGTTACTACTGGTGGCAGAAACAATTTTTGTGTGGAGTTTGATTCCTTACACACCCCCCAGCTTAGTTTTAGACCATACTACCTAACTTGATTTAAAAAAAAAAAGGGGGGGGGGGGAAGTGAATCAAGCAGGGTAATTGCAACATTGACAATAGGTAAGTATTTTATACTTGTGTCTGTACTTTCATAGACTGGAAAGGGCCAGAGCCCTAATCTGACATGTTAGGTAAAATATGGGATCATCTGCATAGCTACTGTATTGCAGCATAGCTGCATGATAATTGTGCTGCTCTGCATTGAGTGCACTCTGCTTCACTCATTTATGGGTACTAATGAGACTGTATTTTGATGTGACATTACTGTAATATCAGTGCCTTGCATTCATTCATTAGTTTACCTCATTGACTTTGTGAAATAAGGAAATGTAGATGCCCTTGAGCAAGTAGTTTGAACACGTACATGAGAAATCTGTAATAGTGTTCAGAGCAGAAGCTGCCGTGGGCTTTAGATTTCATCTTACTATGGACGAATTTATTCATACCTAGCTGTAAAGCTGTTCTGGAGACTCTTGAGCCAGCTCTGAGGCATCTAGTGTCTATGTCTGCACTTGTCTGCATCCCATTTTCTGCTCCGAAGTGTGGCTCTGCATGGCTCAAACCCCTACTACTTGCTGGGAACAGTCCCTAGCCCTGTGGTATCTCCTGTGCATCAATGTCTGTTAATAACCTTGAACAAAACCGTGCTGAAGAATGGGATAACAGTTTACTGGCACAGACAGTTATGGATTAGTGCTCAGACCTGTGCCCTGGCTTTATTTTATTTGTTACTATAGCTTTAGCTCACAGTGACTACATGGTACAGTGCGACACTGTGCTGAGTTTGTAGCTTGCATCCGAATAGGATTTAATGGCAGTAGCATAGCATTGCATACGAGCTAACTAGCCTTCCTCCTTTGTAGGGTTTACCAAGCTCAGGGACAGCATTGTGCTAATGTGGCTGCCAGGGTTCTGGTGTTAGTCCAGCGGTTTTAGCTCAAAGGTCAGAAGATCAATGGTGCCAACATAATAGCTGGCATGCTACAAATTAAAGTAATACTGGAATAGAATGCTTTGGATTTTAATTGCTTATGTTAGTGAACTTTTGTGCATCTTGACTTGTAGCAATAGAGAAAATTGCAAAAAGAATAAAACAGACTGCACATGAAATGAGTAAATGAAATGTGTAGAAATTGTCAAATCTAACACCATTAAAATATATTTAAAAGCGTTCCTTTAAATCAGGATTAATATCTGGTGTGGACTCTCAAGTTGTGTTTAGGAAGGAAGAATTGTGTTCAGAAGTTACATGTGAGGTACCGCCTGGCTGTGCTTCAGAGAATGTGTCTGCTGCCACTGTGCCCTGTGAGAGTCGGCCGATGTGCCTCACATCGTCACTCCTCCAAATTTTCCATTTTAGTTTTCGTCTGGTTCTAGCAAATGTGTGGATAGTGTTCTTTATCTCAGAGCTAGCTTGTGTGTCTGTGCTGCATGGCAGTCACTGCTGAGATTGCACAGTCACTGTATCCTAGATTTCTGATAACAGGTTTGAGGCAAGGTTGCCCTTGAAGCTTTTGGTTTCCTATGGAAACCAACTTGTGTGGTTATGCTCTTGTGTGTGCCTGCCTGTTGCTTTTCTCCTCTCTAACACTTCTTCCTTTTCCCCAATCTCCTAAGTATTTTTAATTCAGTGGCTGTTGTTCTAGCCCCTTATGCACATGTGGAGTCCAACAGGCTTTGTATAAAAAGACTGCTAGGTGGGTGAGATTGAGTCCCAGCAGTGGCAAGAGCTGCAGCATGCACAAAGATGTTAGTCACCGGAGAAGCTGTGTGGTAAACAGAATTGTATGGGAGAAACTTCAGATGGAGCTATCAAATCTGGTCAAGTTTGAAAGAGGGAGATTTGAAAGTACCAGGTTTATTTAGTTCATGTAACTACTTGTTCTGTATGGATTTCTCTTAAGTCTTTCTTCCAAAAAATAAAGTGCAGAGACAAAATGCCATGGGAACTTGTAGTGATTAAACTGTAGTGATTAGAGTATTTAGACTGCTTAATAGTTTCTGCTGGTAAGTGTCTTATGAGCTCTATTCAAACCCCCCCAGGCCCCTGAATTGTTCATACTGCTATTGTGTGAGCTGCTTTTGTGGGAGTTTTTGGTGGAGGAAATCACTCTGTATCAGGCAAATGTCTTCCCCCCTCCAAGTATAACTGTTACTGATGAAGAATGGAACATTGGTTAGCAGTAGCCTTTTCATACCAGCTTTTCTCAAGAATAATGTTGTCCAAGTGCTACTCAGCTAGGTGAATGTTTTAAGGCCAGGCTCATCCCACAGACTTCTGCGAACACATGAGATCCATCAGAGGAGCACAGATGTGAATGGCATCCTGCCCTCTCACAGTCCTAGCAAGTCAGTGTCACCAGATGCTCCTGGCTTCCTCTCAGCTGCCTGGTGCTTACTGGCAAATGTGTTGTAAGGCTTTGTTGAAAGGAGGTGATGAGATGAGTATGAAATACTGTTTTGTTCTTGCTTTTGCTTGTTTGACCAGTTAAAACTTCAGCATTTTTCTTGTCCAAATTCTTCCTGTTCTGTTTGAGAAGCCAAGCTGGTTCATTTGGTACCTGGTCAAGGGATGCAGAAGCTAATTGTTTCAAATGTCACTGGACAGGTGGTAGGGGAGACAATCCAAAGAGGATATCCTGACTTTGAGAAATGTATCTTCTGCACTTCTGATGCTTTTGAACATTGGATAATAAGGCTGCAGGTAAAGCAGGATTTGTAATGATTTATTTTAAACTTGGGATTGATTACAAAGTAGGTTTGCAACATGAGATCTATCCCTTTTTAGAGATGGAAACCTGAAGTGTTTATATGCATCTGAGAGAGGAATGTCTTTGAATAAGCTGCATATTGACCTCAGTTGTCTGTGACTGCAGCACCATGTGAAGCAGTAACTGGGCCAGACTCCTGTTCGTCCCTCTCAACCCTGCATTTCATCCTCTCGATCTGAGTAGCTGCCATATGATGTGCAATCTGGGCTCAGTAAACTGTCATTTCTCTTCCCGTTGCTCCTGAGAACAGAGATCTTTGATCCCTCTTCCCTTCAGGAGTTGAGAATACTAACCTCTTCACTTGCACTGACTATTTGCAAGGCCTAATACTAGACCGTAATGATTCATGAATTCTCTAGGATAAGAACTTCTCATTTTTTTCAGTTGCCATGCCACAGTTTTGCAGTTCAGGTGATAGTAGGCTGTCAAAAAGTCTTAACCTTTTTCAGCATTCTGCATCA
Organism: Larus michahellis; assembly: GCF_964199755.1. Lineage (NCBI taxonomy): Eukaryota > Metazoa > Chordata > Aves > Charadriiformes > Laridae > Larus > Larus michahellis. The sequence goes on along the minus strand of NC_133899.1, from coordinate 52,432,206 downwards.
ATTGGCACTGGTGTGTTGGGCTGTAGAGCTGCTTTGACACATAATGCTTTTAACTTTCCTCTTGATGAAAAGAGGAGAGAAAGATGACACAGAAAGCTATGATAGTTGTTGGGAAGCATATGTAATAACGTATTCAAACTTACTTTAAGGTTAGAAAGTGCTACAAGCAGGGCTTTAGGACTCCAAATACTGGGTAAAAGGTACAGTTGGTCATATGTGAAGTATTGATCTCAAACTATTCTCTTTGCTTTAATGAAAGCAAAAATAAAATACATACCAGGTAGCATCATGACTTATTTGCATTAAGCATTATTTATTTAGACAATTATGATTTTGTACTGGATTAGATATGCACTTTCCTGCGACTGAAACCAATTTAGTGTCATGTTCTGCCACACTTGATAAAATTTGTTCATGCGCCAAAGTCTCATTTGACTCAAACTTACCATGGTCGATGATGTGGCAGTGCAGAGATTTGCTGTTGATGGTTGTGAATTCAGCATTTCATCTTCTGTAACTTCCTGAAAACTTTAGCTCTACAAATGTTTGAGAAAGTTTACTTTACAATTTTATTTGTAACTAGTAACTTAAAATACTATTTGTTTTTATTCAGTGTTTGAATGATTAAAGAGATGCTCTTTGCATGCATTGTACAACCACTATTGTCGAAGTTACAGAAGGATGCTTTTAGATGTGGTAAACGCTAATCTGCATTACATTTATCTTTGTTTTGTTCGTTATCCATTCTTAATGTTATGCCAAAATGAATGCCTATTTCTAATTTCGTAAACGGGGTGGAAAAATGTCCTAGTGAGGCAGATTCTTTCTTGAATTCCTTTAAAGTATTTTGATAGATATAGAGCCATAAATCTTTTTATCTTGAGAATGTTTAAAAAAAAAAAAGGGGGGGGACATTACAGGAAAAGACTTTAATGGGATCATAAATGTTCTATTTGGATCTGTCTTGTTAGATGTGACTTGGAAATTGAATCTCCTTCTGAAGGCTTTTACATATTCAAAGTTCTCAATAATTGACCTGATTCTACTATGAGCTGCTATTTCTGTTTCAAGACAGGAATTGGTCTTATATTTTGAGGTCTTTTGACCTTTCTTTGGAAAAAGGGGAAACATATACTTCTAGGGTTGTGACTAAGTGTATTTTTTTTATACTCAAAAAAATTCATGTAGGACAGTTTCCAACAGAATAGGAGATGCCAAGGTTCATAGGTAGTGTCATGGGTGCTACAGAATGTGCCTGAATTCATAGTGTCAAAAAGGGCAAGGTGAGGTGATTCAACTGTTGTAATGGTGGGAAACTTTTGACAAAATGGTTAAGGAGATGGCTTCAGCTGATTTTTTTTTTTTAATTGATGTGTGTCAGGAAAAATTCCATTTATTATCGTAGGCATTCCATTTAAACTCCTCCCCCCCTCCAATAGCAGCATTTATCAGCAGTGTTTAGAAAGAGAGAGATACTTGTTCGTTTTAGTGTTGTTTTTTTTTTTTTCACGTGCAGTGAACTAGGAGTGTCTTCTGTTTACATCTTCCACAAGCTGAGGAGTCTTTCCTTGGCTTGATTATTGAATTTCAGTAGCTTAAAATTATGATATGATCATGTCTAAAGGCATCAAACAAAATACTATGCAAGTATAGCTCAGATTCTGCAGATGGATGTGGATATACAGACTCCCACGTTTTTATGGAGGCTAACCTTCACTGACTCTGCAGATTCGGTTACCTCAATGATTCTGTGTTCTTAGTTGACAGGGACCTCTGGAGATCCTCTAGTCCAACCCTGCTGCTCAAAGCAGGGTCAGCTAGAGCAGATTCCTTGGGACATTGCTCAGTTGGCTTTTGAACATCTCTGAGGATGGAAACTCCACAGGCTATCTGTGTGACCTGTTTCAGTGTTCAGTCACCTTTTAAAGTAATTTTTTTTTTATGTTTACAGGATGTTTCTGATGTTTAACATGTTTTAGTTCTAGATATTTCTGGACAGTGCTTCAGCACAGTGTCTGTCAGGACTCAAGGGAAAAGATTCTCCAGGACATTATTCAGAAATTGTCTTTTATTGTTTGACTTCTGTTCTCTTTCTGTTTGTGAGCTACATAGCAACTGCAAGCTAACGCTACTCATTGGATCTCTCCATTAGATAAGGAATAGAATGACAAATTCACTTTTGGATCTACTAGTCTGATACAGCTCTCATCTAATGTGTTACGCTTTCTGAAAAGCTATTAAGGAACATCATCTATATCATAGATATTTTGCTGGCCTGTAGAAGCAGGTGATGTAGTCCTTCTGCAAGTATGCTCAGAAATGTCCAGTATTCCTGTGGCAGGTTGACACACATGCTTTAGGTCTGAAACTGGCATTTAAAGTGTTAGTTTCGATGCATACATGTGAGTCAGAGTCTGCTAGAGGTCTTTTTTTCTCTTTTCTGGAAATGCAGCATCTTTTTTTGTATGAAAATGGTGGTAAAATGCATAGAAGACAGTTTACTGCTTAATCTTCATACCTTCAGAAAAGCTCAGTACTGTAGTCTGGACTGAACTTCTTCAGGGGAACTCAGAGTTGTGGACTGATTTAGGCTGAAAGATGGTCATCTGGTCCAACCCCCCCCACTCAGCATGACCACCATAAATTGGAGGTGTACAATGATAGTGACTTTAGTTTTGTCTTTGCTATAATCTTCCTTTAGGTAGATGTAGAAAGCCAGAGGATCCACCAAGCGTTCTCCGGAGTAACAAACCCAGGTGTCTTAGCCCGTCCTTGTTCCTTGTGTACTTCAGCCCCCTAACCACTTGGTGGTCTCTTTGAACTTGCTTCGGCTCGTTCAGCTGAGGTCTCACTGGTGCCGTGTAGAAGTGTCACTTGCTGGGTTTATGCAGAGTACTGACAAGCACTGCAAGGCAAATACTGTAACTTAATCTTCCCTACAGCTTCAGACAGTGTATTTTCAGAAATGTCTATTTTTATTCTTAGACGCATGAGGAACCTTTGATCGAATCATTTTTTTAGCATATCACTGTTTCCAGAAAGGCTAATTTACATTGTCTGGCTTGAAGTAGACTTTCTAATTTGTAGCCAAACTTGTTTCACGCAGCTGCAAATTTAATCAATATATTTCTCTGCTCATTGAAGTTGTGTTCGGTTTTGTTGTGGTTTTTTTTTCCTAAATTGAACTGGGTAGTTGCATATCGTTTTAGTTATCCTACTGATGTATTTTGCCTTGTGTGGCATGCTGTATTGGCTTATATTGTATTTCTTCAAGCCAGCCATGAAACAAACCATCGTGGTTGTCTGAGTGGAAAAAGTAGTTTTCTGCCCGCCTTGTTCTTAGTGTCAGCTTTCAATTTATAAATTACTGTTTGTTTGAGCTGCATGCAGGGATGCGCTTTGCACTAGATTTTAACGTGTTGTCGTTAAAATCAATAAAAGTCATGACTGAAAAAATGCATATGGGAGAAATGTGAAAGCGGGCATTCTCTGAAACAGTGAGTAGGGGAACAAAGTGGTGGTGGGGAACAGAGAAGAGACAGTGAATATCTTCTTGTCCAGGGTTGCTCAATCTTCCACGTGGACCAATGAGAAAAGACACTTTGTCCTTGCTACTCCTATCTTTTACCGCATTGCTTGTGACATCTAGCAGGCTGTAGGGTGCTGCCAGAGCAGGAGCTGGCTGCGATAGAAGCTGTCCTGGCGCGGAGTCCAGGTCATCCAGAATTCAGACTCTTGGCTCAGGTTCAGACCTCTCCTATGGTAGTGTTCTCAAGTCATATAACTTAGATTTTGGCTGAAGAGTAACTTTAGCTGAAACTTGCTGGGACCTGCACAACATTATATTTTGGCAACTGCAGAACTTGTGCCGTGGGCTGTCAGCAGGTTCGATCACTAGCTTTGTTTTTAAAATACCAAGTAGTGTTTCAGGACGTAAGGACAAGCGAGCTTGCAGCCTGTGCTTGTGACAGCTGTCTTGCCTTTCACCTCATGGGAAAAAATTTATCAGGCGTAATTATGTCTAATTGAGCCACTCTTACTGTCTTGCGAATGTTACTTTTTTTCTGTTAATTTGATCAGTGGACACAGATAAGATAAAAATGTAAACAGTGCCTATTTGAATGGCTTCATGCTTCTTGGATCATTTAAATGATTATTTTAATCTGCCATGAAATTATGTGGGTTGTCACGTGGAGTTTCAACTAACTCCAGTTTTCTACCTCTTAGAGTGTATTTTATTCGTATTAGGAAGGTTTGGTTTTTTTAACCACTTGTACAGGACAAACTTATTTTTCTAATGCACCTGCAGCTTGCTTTCTGTAGTCACAGGCGTGGGCTTTCTAAACTACAATTTGTTCTTTTAAAACAACTTGTAAAAGCCTGCACTGTTCGTGAGAGTGTTCCGTATCAAAACTGCAGTCAAAGCCTTGTCTAGTCTGTTTTTTTAAAACTGTCGGAGTAGTGCATGTCTACTTTGTTTTTTCTTAGTTTGCTTTCATATCAGCTTCAGGTGAACATTGGCTTCCCCCCTCTTTGCTCTCTTCGTGTCACCCAAAGTAAAAGAACAGCTCTTTGCTCTCTTCGTGTCACCCAAAGTAAAAGAACAGCTGTGGTGTTTATGGTTACAAGCTCCTTAAAGTTTGAAACTATTCAATGTGTTTATTGCAGAAACTTCACTTGTCAGGAGCTTCTAAAATAACACTGGAAGTAAAAACGCTTATCAGCTAAGATGTTGTTATAGCTAACGGTGGTACTTTCTGCTTTTTTGATGGATTTCATTTTTATTGCTTAGATTCCTAACCTTACTGTTGAAATAATATTTATAGTAGATGTGGGTCAACTAAAACTCACTAAACTTGTAGCAACCTACTTTTTGGTTCATACGTGTCATTCACAATCACAGAATGGTTTGTGTTGGAAAGGACTTTTAAAGATTATCTAGTCAGAAAGCAGTGCTGCATTTTAGGGTGGGGGGGTCTCTGCCTTAATTTATATGAAATAGGGGTGGCTTTTATACAAGAGGCTGTAGAGATGTTACTGTTTCTGGGTGAGGGTCTGTCTGGTGTCCTGGATGTCACAAAATATAAATGGTATTTGAATTTTGAGGAACGAGGGGTTGGGAGATGAAAATAAGAGGAAGGGAAATAAAACTGTTGTTACTTTAGACGTGAGTTTCCTTTGTGTGAACTGTTGTGTATGTGGAATTGCTTGTAGGACGGAGCTGAAGAAAATTGCAGTACGGTAAACTTGAATTATTTTTTTTCTTTGCCAATAAGTGCATTATTAAACATTTTTTTATTGTTGCTGTTAAAACTGTTAGTGCCAAACTGTTAGAGTGACAAGAAATATTTATGACTTGTAGCCTAAGCCAATCTGTAGTTTGGAGAAGGAGGTTTGCATATGAGTGGCACTTATTGTAAAACTGCTTTCTGTCATTGTTTTCTTCTATGACAGTGGTCTATATCGGATAAACATTTAGTATATGTCTTCATCAGAATATGTGAGTTAGGAAGTTGGCTCATTTTTGCTTTTGCTAAGAAGGTTGTCTTTGAAGATCTTGCTGGCTGTACTTGCTTTTCAGTATATAGCAAATGCAGGTTTAATTATGGAAGCTAAACCTGCTTTAAAGCAACTGCAGCCAGTGAATGCAGTCCTGTGTCTCTTTAGTCTCTAGCTTCTCAACTGGCAAATTTAAAGAAATAATCTAGCAAATGTAAACTTGTTTTCGTTTTTTATTTCCATACCCTAAAAAAACCCAAACAACCCAACAAAAAACAAACCCTCAAAAAACCTGAAACACCACCCTACCCCCCAAAAAAGCTGCCAGGAAAAAAGAGAAATTCCTGGTAAAATGCCTTTTCTACCTTGGCAACTGTGCAGCGTGGTAGTGCAGCTCTTCCCATGCCAATGTGCTTGTAGAAGGCTTGGTGTGTCTCTGTCTGACAGCACGTGCAGTGCTTTTCCCCGGGAGCAGCTGGAGAGCAGAGGCTCCCGGGCTGTCATACCCCTTGCACAAGAAGTAATGCATCAGCCTGGGCAGAACTGAATGCCTTCCCTGTACAGCATGCATGAAACTCTTAAGGAATGCCTGTTTTTAAAGGTTCTCACACTTGGATTGTAGATTTGTGTTCTTAGTTGCTTGTGACTTCATCTGACTGATCTAAAATTCCTTGAGAAAACAGGAGAATTGGTTTAGCGCTCAGGAGTGGAAGGTCCTTGTGGGGCACTAGTATTGTTTTCCAAAGGCAACATAAGGTTCTGTGGGCAGGTAGTCTGCATTGCTGATGCTTCTTTTTTTTTTTTTTTAAGTTGATGCTTTTGAAAAGTTGTGTAAGAGTTGCTTCAATTAATGAGTTTCATTCTTTTGACAATGATTTCCATTTTCACTGGTGGGAGAATACATAATACAGAGTACTAGCTTGATTAGTCTTTGTTTTCATGTGTTTTAGTAGATAAAACGGAGACTGTTCTTAAAAGCTAAATTCCACTTTGCCTAAGTACATCCACACTAAGCAAATAGATCAAACGCTAATTAACTGAACCATTGGTTAACGAGCGCTGGAAGACAAGAGAAATTAATGGGCAGGAGTGATGTGCTGCTGTTGAACTCTATACCTGTACCAGGTTGTCTTTTGGTTGAGAGCCTTTACTAAGAAGAAATGCTACTGATTTGGCATACTGTTTTATAGTGTGATTGTACTGATCACCGCATCTTCTGAAAGATAAACCTTAACTCCAGCCTGGAAAAAGGAGAAGTAAAATATATTACAGAATATATTACAATATATTCTGATATTACAACATGTGTTCCAGGTGTAATCACACTTCCATATTTTTTAAATTGAGGCTAATAACAAATATTATTAATGCTTGTAATATTCGTACTTTAGTGTGATAATGGCTTTCAGTTAAGTTGTATGTAAGAAGCTTCTTGGCTGTATACATTTGCTGGGACATAAGCATTTCATTTTTTAGAATCTACTTGCAGTTCTGTTCATGTGTAAAGAGGGAAACTGAGTTACAAAACTTGAAGTAGCCCTGTGCATCTAAGGCTACTGCTGTACTACTGCTGAGAGCCACAAAGCTTATTTCTGCTAATAAACATTCGGATCTAGCAAGTTCTCCTGCCATCTTAAGATATCTATTCCTTTAGAAGAATCAAGTAGTTCAGAGCTGTGTTACTCCTGTGCTTGTTTAAGTTACTGTTATTACTATGGGATGCTAATGGGTGATGTTTTCAGCAGGCAACTGTTCAAACTGATTGTTCAGCTAAAGGATGATCTTGCCAAAAGGGCTTTTCGTCTTTTGAACAAATTGCACAAATTGATTCCTCTTCTATACCTAAAGGAATATCGAAGCATATGGTGCATCCATAATTGAACTTGCCACGTAGTCTTATTCGGTTTATCAGTTCACTCTGTGAATTCCTCATATGGTTACAACTGGGACTAAAAGTTTTCTTGATAAGGTTTTTACAGAAGAAGAGAACAAGTTTAGAATACTTACTTTGGAAAAAAAAGGTTATTGGTTTTTTTTGTGTGTTAGTGTTGTGACTCTGTTGCCATAAAATCCAACTTTTGATGTATTTTTAGGTGAAAACCACTCTTTGGACTTGACCAGATATTAACTCTGACAAGAATGAAAATCTGAAGATTTTTATGAACCTGCAGCTACCTAAAGGAATTGATAAGCACAGTAAGAACTGACTTGCATAAAACTTTCTTTTGTGGATATTTGGTTACTGTAATACAGAATGTGCCGCTTTCTGCTGTGTAAGTGGAAAGAACAAAGGAAATTATGAAGGATAAAGACAGCAGTCAAATTCAGTCTTTTTCCATTCCAGCATAAGGTGAAATATCATCGTTCTGAATGCTTAAACCTGGAAAATGGTAGTTGAAGACATAGAGTGCTTTCCACAGAACAGATAATATGGTGGCAGAACACTAAGCTTGTTGAAGAAAAGGAGGTGAAATTCTTGGCATCTGTTTGTTTTGAACTCTAATAAAGTCAAGTGCCGTGTTGGCTATGAAACCTGGGGAAAGCAGAGCATTTTTTAAACTGGTTTTAGTATATAGAGGTCATACCTATTACGGAGTAATAACTTCAGGAAGTTACTTTTTGTTTGAAGTACCCTAAAATGCATTTCATTTGAATTTGAAAAGCTTATTTTTTTTTTCCTTGTCAGATATTAGCTTTGCCAGATAATTTTTTGGCATGCAGTAAAAAGCTAACATTTTGAGGAGGCTTGAACAGAAGTGGGCTGAGAATGAAACCTCCCTTTTCTTTTGAAGAGCTATTCCAGAGTCTATAGTTAAACCATAGCTGTATTTTTCTGTGATACTTCTCATGACTTCATTAGCTTCATAGCTGCATGTGATTCATTGTAACAGTTTCTGACCTTTTGTTCTTGTGGGCTCTATGTTGTTAATGGACTCAAAAGTAGAATGACTTTTTAAAAAATAGATTGTAAGAATTTAAAAGGATCTTGGTGGACAGGAAGGATCATCCCATGGCAAAGTTGACTTAGTACAGTAACTTTAAAGCTCTTTTGTTTCTACCACAGGAAATGTAATTCCTGCAATGCTAATGGGGATTTGGCTTCATTTTTCTTTATAAACATGAAGAGTTTCTGTGCTTGACATGATGGAGCAGGGGAAAGTAATATGCCCGTGTGCAGGTGGATTTTTTCATGGTTCCTAAAACAAGGACAGCTGAAGGAAGAATAAAGGTGGTTTTAACATACACTGTGGTGTTACAGATAAACTAACAATAGTTTAGGTCCTCTTTGCTCCTTGCAGATTAGAAAATTATTGAAAATGTTAATAACTTCTTTCAGGAGTACTTAGAAATGCCCTTCAGTGTAATGAGTTCAGATATTCTTCCCTAAAATGGTTTATACTTTGTCTTTAATTGCAGTTTGGGCTGGTTTTGATAGAAAGGTATTTTGTGAATTTTCAAAACTTTTTAGTAATTGCTACCTAATCTAAACTATACAGAGATATCCCCCATTAATTTATTGTGTTTCAAATGGCCCTCTTTCCTGAATGGTAGTGAGCCAGTCTTATGTGCCCAAAGGAGCAATGCGTGGTTAAGACAGAATATAGTTTTGGTGGTTTTTGTTGTTTTTTTAATATGAAAGCTCTACACTCATATAAGCACCTAAGACTGAAATGTGCTTAAGTGCACGTTTTAGAGGCCAGGATTTCACTTGCTCTCCTTTGCAGTTTTGATTTTGAGATGTGTCTCCCGAATTTATTTGTTTGACAGTCTAGGAAAGGGACTCACAACATACTTAGGGATGAACTAGGGTGCCTTATGTGTCAGATCTACACCTGAAACTGCATTGTGACTGGCCTGTTTCACTGGCGGTGACAGCTTATGGAGTCCTTGCTTTCTGCTCTTGTCTAGATTTTGCTTCTGGGCCTCCCTCCCAGGTACGTCACTGCTGCACAAGTCACTGAATCATTTTGCTGTCTCTTTACCCCCTCCACCTCGTACGTGCTTGCACGATTGAGAAGGCAGTAGAGAGGCAAGAAGCTACACCAAAAGACTTGCTCATCAAACCACATCCTAAAAATAGTGTGGTAACTTTAGGTGTTTCTGGGTCTTTATATGTTGCCTTCTCTGAAAGACCAGCAAAGCTAGGAAATATATTTTTAAAGAGTAGCTAAGCAAACTGGAAAAGGAAGTCACTTATCTGAAAGTCTCAAAGCTAATATAACTTTTATTTGTAAAACAAAAAGAACATCGGTTGTAACAAATGCAACTTCGCAAGTGTAGTGCAGCTGCTGTCTCATTCTGAGAGAATTCAGAGCCATGACAATTCTTCTGTACTTCTTTTGTTTTTATATCCTTCTGCAATGAGGTTGTTAATTGAGGCTGCTGTGGGTCATTTTTGGACGCTAGAAACTGGGATGAGACAAAGTCACTTTCTTTACACAAAATACAGCTGTTGGATGAGAATAATCTTGTTATGTTTTAAGCTGTACTTGAAATCTATAGGTGATAGATTCCTTAGTTCTCTTCTCTTTCTTTTTTTCTTCCCTGCGTTGGGGGTGTGTCACTCCATTCATTTCAGTGTTCTGAGGTATTTATGAATTTTCTCTGTATTTCTGTAATGAAACTTACTGTTCTGCTTTTTTCTCTCCTCTTTCAAATTTATATTACAACAGCATAGGTATCAGTGCCAGCTCTGTGCCTGGCAGATTGCTTCTGTGAATGCATTCCAACAGGTGTGTTGTTTTTGTTTTCCTGGCATTTATTTTGCAATTTAGTATGAACATAATACTTTACATCTGTATTTCAGTCTAGTTCGAACAAGTTTAGCTCAAGTAGTGGTTGAGTTGTGGTTTTAATGGAATGGTTGTTTGGCAAGCTTCGTCTGTAAACACTATGGTGCTTTCAGCACATAATATTTTGGGGCAGCCATAGCACAATTGCATAATCTTAAATTACGTGCTTTACAAATAAGAGGTGTTTGTAAGGATTGAATGCAAGTCTTGAGCAGTTGAAAATTTGGTGTGTGAAAAAGAATCTTAACTTCTTGTCAGTATCCCAGGCTTTATTTTAAACCTTTTCTTTTTCCATTACATGCATTGTTCAACCTAATATGAATCTTCTGAAGATACAGGAATGTGTGGGATTTGTTTCAGGTTTTGTAGGGCTTCCTTAATGAAGTATGTTGTTCAGCTTGGGTTGCTAGTCTGTAGTTTCAGGTGACTCATTTGTGACCCTTGTGACATTCCACACCCCTCCCCTGCCCCAAATGGTGGCTAGAAAACTTTGATTTAATAAGTAGTTCTGGAAATGCTGAAGGAAATGCCAAATAGTGTATGTACTGAAAAATGAGAGAACAACACTTCTGGTAATCTGAAAGTGATTTAGATGCTTATTAATCAAAACTATTTTACATGTATCAGTTTTTGGGACTGTTAAATCTAAGTCTGAAATACTGCTAAAACTGTACCTAACAGTGCCCCTCCCTCCCCCCCTTTTTTTTTTTTAATATGAGCGGGAAAACTTAAGAAAACAGTATATTGCAGTAAGCAGTTATTTTTGCTGTGTTCTACTAGCTTCAGGACTACCAGCACTAGAGATGACACGTTTGGGGTGTTGTATTAAAAAGTGCCTGATCTTCAGTGGATGCACTTCTTGATTCAAACTATAATTCTGACCTTTATGTTGTCCTGTGGTCACAACTATATATTGCGGAGAAGAAAATGCTCTTAAGTTTCTTGTTAAACTCTGGTTATCTTACTGAGATTTCATCAGTCGTTGTGTATCATGGATAATTATTTCTTGTTTGTTTTCGTGATTTTAGCTGTGTCGGGGTTTTTTGGTGTTTTTTTTTTTTATCCCCCCAAGGCCATAATTGCCCATAATTTTTGTTTGCATGGAAGCTGTGCTGTATCTGATTGTTTGTCACTTTCTCTAGTCCGTCTATTATCTTTTTGAACAATGTGAGTGACAAACAGTAGTCAAGAAGAACCGCGGTAATTGTATGTGGTGATGATTTCTGTTTTATTTTCCTTTCTAAAATATCCCAATTCTTTTGATGGTGTAAAGCTGATATTTTCAGTGAATTATGCATAGTGGCTTAAAATCTTTTTCTGAAGGGTTAACAACAAATATGAAACCTGTTAATACATAGATTCACTTGAGGTTATTTATCCCTTTCTATTGCATTTATTGCCAGTGGATTTCATCTAACACTTTATTTCACAATCAGCCCGTCACTGTGCAAACCTTCTGTGGCTATCCACAGTGACTTACAGATAATTTTGAATCTGAATCTCAACCTTTTTAACTTTGCAAAGTTTACAGAAGTTTCTGTGTCTGGCACTTTACTCCATGTTTATGAGCATAGGTTGAAGTGTAGATCCTTGAGAAAGGTTATCAGTGCATCATCCTCTTCCCTTCTTTTTTGCCCCCTTAGTCACCATTTTTAAAAACCTTATTGCTTCTGCTTTCCTCCCACTTTGTATTTGTTTATTGGTTATAATTTCCAAGTAATTTGTCGTGCTGTCATCCTATCAGAATTTGGTTTCTTTAAAACCCTTCAATGAGAGATCTTGCTGTTCTAAGCTTCCATGTATATTCTTGGAACTGTTTGGATTTATTACATTGAATAGTTTTTATTGCCTCCTTGAGCAAATCCTAAATGATTGGACTTCTCCTTATGGAAATCAGTGCTTTACTATATAACTTATTGTGAAGAAATGATGATGTTTTCCTTTGAACAGGCAAACAAAGTAAGATGAATAATAAAGAGTGTCTCTAGCAGAGCCAAAAGGCACACCTTGTAGTTGTGGCAATGGCATGAGATAACTCTGAATGCGTTTTAACCTGTTGCATTGTGCTGCCTTAAACCCAAGCTGCTGCTGCACAGTAGAACTGGAAATATTTGTAAGACGCGTGTTCCCTGCCAGTTGTGAGGCAACCACACCCCAACTTGTTTGCTACACTTAGGAAGGTGCATTTTTAATATATTGTAAACAGTTCCTCATGGTTGCTGTGTAATAAGAAGCTGATTTAATGAAGTTTTTGAAAGGAACAAGTACTGTAAATCTCAGCTTTACTTAACAGGTTCTTTTGTTTGAACACTTTAAACTGTTGAATAAAATATGTGACTGCAATTAAGTTTACCTGTGCAGGCAGTACTGGGATACAGCTGAGGCAGCTCGCTGTGCCTGTTTCTGGGCTCAGGTGGTGGGGAAGTCTCCCAGGGTGCCACCTTCCCTACACTTTCCTCCTCACCTTCTCCCCTGCTGGGAAATCAATGTGCTGCAAATACACAGATGTATTTTAGACCTATCAGTAACCCAGTGGCAGAGCTGTGCTACGTAGAGAGGTGGCTACTATGCATGCTCTGAGAGCCAGTGTGGTAGTGTGAAATATTCATTTGCACTAGATTTTGAGGATATCTGAGAGGCATTGTGTTAACATTCAGATAGCAAGGGGAAGATACTCAGAACAATTCTAGTCCGTTTGCCTTTAGAAGTGTTTCTCTGAGACTTCTAGATAACATACAAAATAGTAAATCTCTGTTGGCTGGGCTCTGGGGTTGTAAAATGCCAAATATAATACTTGTGAAGCAGTACATGAATTAACTTGTTTCTGATAGTGTCTCAAGTGATATATGTTAATTCTAGAATGATATTCTAAAAAATCACATAATAATCCTAACGTAATTAGTGCTTCGTGGATGATAATGTTCCGTGTAAGCTCATTTTGCTTTTGAAAATTAACTGCAAGTACACTATGATGCTCTGTGATACTTACTTCTGAGGTAAGTGTGTTCTTTAGTATTGCAGAAAAAATTTACCTGAATACAAGATAAACCAAACAAATCCTCCAAAGTTTCATGTTGGTATCCACAAAGAGAAAATCCTCTTTTCTGACCTGTTCTTGGGCATGAAATCATATGAATAACAAGGACACTTACTGCTTTTAGTTGTACGCAAAGAATGGTTTTTATTTTTCTGTGGCCAGTGGCTATATTGCTTTCTACCAAAGCATCTAGTCTTTTATTTCTAGGTGCTTTTATAGTTAGAAAATAGCGCCTGATGGCGAAAATAGATAAGTGTTGTTCTCTCAAGCAACATAATTGTTGCTCAGGAATAGAATAAGTAGGTCTTTGAAATATAATAATGCTTCTCCTGTTGTTCTGTAGGTTCCTGTGGTATTTCTTTTGCCTTGAAATGAATTCTTATTTCCCAAATCTTTGTTGCAGATAGCTAGCAAACATACATTTTTATTTTTGAAGTTCTTTGCTGTTTTAATGGATCAGCCAAACTTTGCTTTAATGGCAGCTCGAGTGCTAGAACACAAAATGACAGTTTCCATAAAAATGTGCCAGCTCGTAGAACTGCTGTGAAGTGACCAAATGTGGGTCTGTCTGAAGCCTGAAGAAGATAGGAAACTGCCTAACTGGACATGTTCACCTGTGCACCTGAATGCCACCCGTTTACCTGCTTTATGTTTTGATTACTGCTTGTCCTTTACTACTTTTGATATTCCATACGCAGGTAGGTCCTGGGACTCTGCTGTAGTTCAACAACAGTTCTAAGAATCTGCCTCAGCTTTCATAGATGAGGTGGTCTGCAGATAAATGATAAATCTATCGACAATACTTGAATATTTTAGTTTTATGAAAGTGGGGAAAAAAAAACAACCAAAAAAACACACCAAAAAACTTTCATAGGTAAATTTCCATAATTAAATACTAGCTCACTTGTATCTATCTTTTATTTTGAAATTGATGCTGGTAAGGTTCCTGTAAGATATTTATTGCCACTGACTTGCTCTGCTGATGCTAATTGTTAGTCGTGACAATTTGTGAATAGGGTGGTGACATGTAAACCGCAGACTGAGCATAAACTGCAAGTTGGCCGTAAGGAACTGAAAATAATCTGTGAATTAACTACTGCAAAGGACTGAAAATTATCTGTGAATTAACTACTTCACCCAGGAAGTTACTGGGAGGCAAAATGGTCCCTCCAAATTACCCGGCTGCAACTATTTGTTGAAACGGAGTAATTTTGGGTAATCTAGGAGAATATAAAATTCAGGAAGCTACATGCTGTGCCTGGATTTTGAGTAAAGCCCTACTATCATTGATGAATACTTACTGTATTTTTGTATGCAAAAAAAACCCCCCACCTTCTCCCCTGTTATAAAGAGCAGTACTACTTTCTACTATTTATTTCCTGTTAAATGTTGGGGGAGGAAGTAGGGAGTGTGATATGACTAACCTACATTAAAAATAACTAAACCCATAGTTGCATAGTGCTTCTTCACTGATAAAAGAACTGAAATGTATTTCTCTTTGTTGTAGTTAGCTTAATGTAACTAAGTAATTACATTTCTGTTACACTTCTACAATAATGTTAGTTTTAAAACCAGAAGCAGTATTATCTCAGTACGCTATGTTATTGTGTGTAATGGGTTATAATAATAAAACTAAATTCTAATTTTGAAACTATATTCAAGAAGACTTTCCTTAGTATTTGGAGTTTTGCGTGACAGTAAAGAAATTTTTGCAGACTTTTTGTACTTGAGGAAGATACTAGTTTATTAGTTAATATTTTGAAATGAATTCTGGTAATCTGAGGCATCCCTGACACATTCAGGAAAACAAATAAATATAGTATATGCACATTTTAATTGTGGATGAGGTCAAGCCTCACTAGGTACCTGATCATGGTAGTTGACACTCTACAGGTTTTAGCATTGCAGTTGAATCTCTGTGGGCTGCCTGGTGCAGAACAGTGCATTTATTTAATGAATGGTTCTATTTCTGAACTTCCCTTGGCAAGTTGCAGTTGGCTAGTGAGGTTGAAAGATTTAGTCTAAGGATTTTTGTCTTCTAAAACTACATATTAAATTTTAGGGATAGCTTGTAAGATTCCGAAATTACGAAGTTAGTAAAACAGAAAATAATGTTTCTTCCTAAAGCATTTTTGAAGTAGTCCACTCGGGGAGTGGGGGGGAATTGTAAACATGTAAAAATCATAAAACCTGAAGCTGGCTAAGCATATATGGCCCTTCATCTCCACTGACAATCAGGAACAGGTCTGTTTGATATTTCAGGGTCTTATCTGTATACTGTACTAAAGCCTCCCGACTACTTAAGAACAGCAGCATTGTATTCTCAGTTGTTTGGAAAGGTTTCATTATCAGATGAATTTAAACGCAAAACTCTATTGCCATGACCGATTAATGTAGAACAGGGCTATACTGCCAAAGATTATTTCTGTTGGTTTTTTTGTTGTACTCCATAACAAAATATGTTGAGATCAGTACTGGTAATAAGAATTCCAATTTTAGATTTATTTCATTTTTCAGGCTTTGCATTTCTGAGGTAGGTGAATTTTTTATTTGAAACTTTAAATTGGTTGTAACATAACAGCCTCACAAAAAGTTTTTCTAATTTCTGAGGGGGAAGTTTCAAACATACCTTTTAATCTTGAGTATGCAAATAGTTGAATGATTATTATAGCCATTTTTATTTTCAATTGTACATTTGCTCTGATTAGTGTCTTAACCTGTATTTGGCAAAATATAAGTTACTTTATTGTTGCCTTTTGTTAACAATGGCTTACTTCTTAAAAAAAAAATATAACCCATAAGCAGAAATCTGATCTCACAAAATAGTGTTACGACCTCTTAAGACGGCTTGTTGACACAACGTAATTTCATGCACATATACAGATATTTACACAAGGAAATTTTGAGTTGATGAGAGTTCAATGTGGATGATGAGCAGAAGACTATTTTAATGTGTGGTACAGCTGGTGACCATGAACATGTGCTTTGAGCTGGTGTTTACTCCCCTGGTATGTAACTGCCGGCCTTCTCTTTGTGGCAGTCCTGTATTTAGCATGGTAATTTTTTTGCTTTGCAGTGTAGAGTAGGGGTAGAAGATCTTCTGGAGCCAAACAGTTTGATCCAGATTCAATTGGCTTATAGATGCATAAAAACCAGGTATGAATTTAAAACAGCAAAGTAGTAATGCAAAACAAGGTGAGAACTTGGTTCATGTGCTAAACATTATTCCACCATGGCCAGCTTCTACATTATTATAATCATGTATATTATTTTAAGCATATATAACATGTATTTTATATATGTGTATATGCATATTTCAGAGTGCTTATGGTCTTCATACTCTAGAAAAGAGTTGCTGCATACTGTACCTATAAAATTTATTTACTCTCATGTCTGGTTAATGAGTCTATTTAATCAACAAAGTCCATTAGTTCCTGAAAATAGTATTTGTTTATAGAAATCTGAGAAGCAAAGTCCATCTAATAGCTTGAGCTGAGTTAAGCTTTCAGCTGCATGGAAATACTGGATTTCAGGGAATCATCTTTTGAGGAAGCAGGGAACAGAAGACAGTGCTTCTCTTACCATGTTTCCTTTAATGGTCCTGTCAGAAGTACGTTACTCTGCAAAAGATGAGCTGAGCTGAAAATCTTTTATCACTTACTATGCATTTGTAAGGGAAAAAAAAAATGCACAGACCTCTGGTGCTGCTGTTCTTATTCTTTTTATGAACCAATCTTCCTTTCTGCTCAAGATACAATTCCTCATCTGTTTCCAATGTCAAAGGATAGACAAAGAGCTTTGAAAGCAATAATTACTTAAAGGCATGTGAGAGAGAAATAACTTGCATTGGAATTGTCAGTCTATTTTTGTTCATGCTCTCCGTGAGTGGTTTTTGTATTTTCCCATGCTTTCGTGGTTTTTTTTCCAGTTAAAAATTTAGTGTGGGGTGACACGGACTCTGTAAATTTTTTTTCTTTTGAGTTACAAGGCCTTTGAAGACTTTATTACTCATCAAGTGAAATGAATTTTCAGAGTATGGATTCTGATGCTTGCATACATTTTATATACTAGGCTTCGCTTTGGGGTACTATTTTACTGGCATTGGTCACCACGTAGCACAGAGCTGCTTTGTGAGGAGCACTGACTTCTTTGTAGCCTGCCAAAAAGTGTATGTGGGTTGGCAGCATGAATGCCATCCTTTGGATGAAAATTTTTGATTCCAGAATTAAGCCACAAAGAGTGGATGGAAAAAACAACGATACTCAGTCTGTTATTTTTCTAAAAAACATTAAATAAGTTAGTCTTTCAGTGTAGAAATGCTGAAAAATAAAAGCCAGCAGTTGCTTGATGTTTCTTCACGTTTAGACACTTTAACATTTTCCAAAATACATTGAAATTTGTGAGTGATTTCTTTCAAAAATAAAACAAGATTAAGCATTTCAGTAGTTTGCTCAGTAAGCAGGAAATTTTGAAAGTGAGTATTATTTGGTTCTATTAAGCTATTTGGCTGCTGTCTTTAAGTAGAATTTTAGTGTTGTTAGATGCTTTGCAATTCAGCATTTGGTTTGCTACCTCAAGAGGGAATAATACTAAGGTCGTGTTTTGTGGTAGTTGTATAAGGCACTTACAGTTTGTGAGCACAAAAGATGGGGTGAAAGGCAAATCATGTGACTTATTTCATGAATGCAATGGGATTTGAAATGTCTGAGAATATAATGTTTTCATTAAATATCCCATTTCCTACTACATAGTTTTCTAATACAGATTCTGATTTCCCTAGTGGAAATGCATTGTTCTGAAACCATGAGCAAAAAAAGTAGTTTAGCTAAAATGTGGCGAAGAGTCATAAAATTAAGTTTAAAAGCTGTATTGAAAATGAGATTTGATCTTTGTGGTAGGTTACAGAACTGATTCCAGACTTTCTCTAAATGTGCATCATGTTCAAAAGGCAACTCTCTCAGATTGTGCGGTTGGACAATGTTCTGTGTAGTTTTGGTTTCAGCCAAAAGTAATACAGGATCCCTTGCATCAGGTGAGGCATCACGATGGGAGCAACCTAAAATTGCACTGCCGCTACGTAATTTCTTTCTGCTGAAGCATTCTACTTACCTTTCTTGCAATAGCACAAATAGGTAGGCATGTAGACAGTGAATCACATCAGCTCATGGATCTGCGCAGACTTTTTTTTTTGATTTTTTTTTTTTTTTTTTTTTGCTTCTTGGGCAGAGCAGCAAAGTGATCCAACTTGCTGCTTACCACATACTACTGTGGACACAAGGGAGGATTGAGGTTGTGTGGCTGAGATGCAGCATCTTCTGCCAAGCAGTGCAGTGTGAAACTTCAGTATTTTACTGCTTGTGGTGTCATAAAAATTTGCTTTTGCATATCTTCTTAATATAATAAAATAATCAAGCTATGTAAAAATTAAGCCTGAATAGCTGTTTTCCTTCCTTCCTTTTTCTCCTTTCTAAAAACAATCTGAGATATCTTCTGTAGTTTTGTTGCATCGACTTCCTTTCTGTGTCTCATCATGCTATTTCCAGAAAGCAGAGACCTATGATAGGTTGTGGGTTTTTTATTAAAAAAAAAAAATCCATAAGACAAGAAAATGCTGTATTGGCTAATGGGACCTGTGCAATTAAAGTAAAAAAGTTAAAAGTTTTGGTTTTCACTTTAAACTAGTGATAAGCACAACACGAGAGATGTATTATTTTGTACAGTCTATTACAGTGTATTTTTGAGGGAATGTACTCAAGTAAAAGTCTGTAAAAGAATTGTATCAAATTTGTAATTGGTTTTTGAAAGGCACACAGCATTTCTGTGTATTTAATTCATTATTTTCTTTATATTCCTGTTTGGTATTTTGTTTTGCTTGCTATACGTCTGTAAAAGTTTGCTGTATCGTGCCTTCACTAAACACTAAATGTTGCTTTTTATAAAATGCATTGTGTAACTTTGTTTGTTCCTTGGCTTTCTTATGGAAAGGATGTCCTGTATTTGTTTACATTTCTGGATTGTCATCAATTTTGTGAATGCCATTCCATTTAATATTCTCTTTTTATTTTATGATAAAAAGATTTGATGAGAGTGAGTTATTGGACTGTTCCTTATTACAGATGGCTTGAAATGAGAGCTAGAGGAAAAACTAGAAGTAAGCGTGAAGTTAGCAAATATTTCTGAAATGAGTAGTGTGTTAGACGGGGGGGTGGGGTGGGGAGGGAGAGTGTGATCGACTGCGGAAAGAAAGGTGTAAAGCAGACAAAAAGTCACAGCATGTAAGTGTTGTTAAGGGAAGGAGGGTCTTGTGTAGGAGGCTGATGTGACCTGGACAAGGAGGTGCGACAGTGTTGTGGTAATACTGGCTGTGCATCCTCCTCCTTCCCTGTTTATACTTTAAAAAAACCCAAAAAACGAAGAGCAATTGGGCTATTCAGTAGAGCTTCTTCTAAGCACCAAATACACTTATTTGCAAAGTAAGAATGGCAGAATGTCTCCGGGTTGGTGTCGGTTTCTCTATCCCTTGCTTCCAAGTGGGTGGTTATCAGGAAATCTTGCAGTCCTGTGTCTGGTAGAGATAAGAGTAAAGCATGAGTGCTGGGAAAGAGCTTAAGTCACTTACATGAAATGTAACTTAGATTTTGCTTTAGAAAAAATGGCCATATGCTGAAAAATGTCAACACATGTTCATAGAAATGAGTAATTATGAAGTGGAACATGACTGAGTCTCTTTTAATGTTCATATTCATTTCAAAAATATAAAATTACTTCTTCTAAAATAAATTGCTAAAGTTTGTGTGTCCAGCCCTGTAGATAATGAAATCTTGCAGTTGATACAGAGTAGCACATAAGACTAGAAACAGAAAAGATAGGGATGGATTTCTAAATGAATATGCTAAAAATAATTTTCCAGAGTGTAGACACAAGTGCTACTGTGAAGATGGTGCAGATGCTCATAATTGGATTATTGAACATCATGTATTCTTACCCTATTTTAAAAAATGGCAATGAAATGTGCTCAGTCACTGGTGTTGAATGCACTGTTGCGTTAGGAATTCACAGTTTTGTCTCTCAGTTTAGGAGGATCGAGGGCTTTAGTTTGTCACGAAGCTAAAAAGACTAAAGTGACTAAAGTGGTGGTGTGGGACAGACAGGGCTATATCCAGGGTTATCTGACCTCTGTGTTGGCATGGAAGGGCATTAGCTACTTCTCCCCTGCCTCCCCCCCCCCCCCCGCCGTATTTGTAGCAAACAGTTTGCTGTCAAAGCTACTGCCTGTTTTGGAACTGGAGGCAAAAGATTTGCCTTTGCCTAGTAGCTCACTCATGATTGAAAATTTGTTTTTTCTACAGGTATTGGGAGACTCTACCTGTGAATAGATAAGGAGCAGTGAGGAGTGAAATAAAGATTGGATGCTTAGGCTTGTTCTGAGATGCTTGTGTTCATAAATGAGCTTCTTGTTTCCTTGGGTTCCTCATGTCTTATGTTTTAACTGCATTTCAATTTATTATAAAAAGTATTTCTAAACTTTCAGTTGGCATATTGCATCTTCAACTGCAATGCTAGCTATTTAATAATAGCTTGGACTATAGCGTAGTGAATGTTGTAAATTTTATTATGCCTTTTTTGAAGTTTTATTAATTTGTTCACCTTTGTCAGGTCACCATAAAGAAAAGGGTGTTGCCTTTTAATTTTAAGTTTAATATCTGGTAAATTACTTTTGGGCATGTGGTTCTTTTTAAAGTATAAAACATTATAGAATGGTGAAAATGAGAGTTTGTCTATACAAAGCTTTATTAGAGACTACTTTCTGCCTGTCTTGAGAAAATTTTATGAAGGTGGGATGATGTGGTTTAAAGTGCTGGATACTTTCATTAGTGTTACCCTACAATTCCTCATCTTAGACCTTTGTGCAGATGAGAAAGATGTCTGCGCCTGTTGGTGCATGCCATCACAGTATGACTTCTCACGTTCTTGGAGAAAAAACGCCGCATCGAGACAGACCAAAGGTGTCTTTGAAAAAAGCTCTGTGCTCATCCCACCACCAAATAGTTCCCCCTCCCAATCTTCCCAATGTCAGCTGCAGGGATTGTGCGAGTGCTGTCTATCTAAGATAGGCTGGCTTGACTCTTTGCCTAACCTGTCTGGCTCATTTTGCCCTTAGTAGGTTAGGTCTCGCTCATGTCATCCTTGGCTGTAAGCAAGTGGTTTGGGATATTAATATCCCCAGCTAAACTGACTGGGTGCAAAACAAGTTTGCCTGGGACCTGGATTTGCACAGTGAAGTTAAGTTAGATTTTCCTTTTCTGCTTTGAGTAGATTCTTCTTTCAGTGCTTGCTCTGTAGGGCACAAGATGACAACCAAGGTTGCTTTTATTGTATGCAGAGGTGATAATAGCATGTCTAAGGAAGACAAAGGGCCTTGTTTTCAAAACACAACCTTTGTCTTCTACTGTTTTCACATGCAGGGGATGGATTTGATGTTCCCAATTATTCATTTTATGTAGTGTTAATTGATTTATATTAGAATGGTTCGTGGAATAGTTTGGGTTGGACGGGACCTTTAAAGGGCCCAAATATTCATCAGAATATTGCTGAAATGGAGCCTGGGTATATGTTTGTTGTACAGGCACGTTTTCATTGTGGTATGCTTTCAAGGAAAGGAAGGGTCTGAAAGCTTAACCTGAAGGTAATGTCCTTTGTGGCATGTTCAGTTCTGACAAATCTTAATGTGCATTGCTGGGCTCGGGATCTTGTTTTAGCCACACTGGTTTTTAGAAGCACTGTTGTTCAGATGCTTTGGTCCTAATACAAAGAAAACCCTGCAGCTTTCTTCAACAACAGTTTCTCTGCAGTTAGATAGGTCTGGTAAATAGTTTTAAAGTGTATGTTTAAATATGTATAGTAAATGTTTTCAGAGCTCTCTGAGAGAGACCAGGAAGAACACCCAGGTGAGTTCCGGGCAGCACAGCAGTGAGGAATGTATAACACAAGTTCTGGTTGAGACGTGGCATTGTCTTCAGTCAGGTCCCTGTCTGTGAGTCGTCTTTGTTTGGAAAGATGGAAAACTACTGTTTCTTTTATAAGGCCTAACTAGATGTTTATGAAAAGCTTTGAGAAGCTTTTGATTAATGACTGTATGTAATATGTGATTATATCACACCAAATAATAGAGGGTAGGAGGAGGAAAATTGGCAATGTAATTCTTGCAGCATTGTGAAAACTTAAGGCTTTGTTCTTTTTCAAATGCATTTAAACATCATTTCTTCTGCTGCTTCCCTCTAATCTTTAGCTCCTCCAAATCAATAACAAAACAAGAGAGAAGCCTATCTACCTTCAAAAAAAAAAAAAAAACCAAAACAAAAACAAAACCCCCCAAAAAAAAAACAAACCCAAAAGGAGGAAGAAAAAGGCCATATGTATGCAGTTTTGGCTATTTGGTTTTGGGTTTTTTTAATATTTAAACTGTTTTTGCTGTATTCTGCTATTACCAACATTTGCAGCTGGTATATAGCAACTCAGTCCATGAAAACTTGCTGCTTTTTTTTTTTAAAGAGACCAGTAACTGGTGAAGTTGTTTGTTGTCAAGCTTTTCAGTACTAGTTGCTTAACTTCATACAACTGTAGAGCAGCACTCTGCTCCTCTAAGTTTAAAATTTGAGTGGATATTGGTTTTGAACCTCAGATGTTGATTTTCCCCACACTCCATTTTTTCTGATGTCCATTTAACATAGTAACCTCTTGGCTGTAGGTTTTTAGTCAGGTTTTGCCTTTAACCATGCACCCAGCTTTTTTTGCAACAGCAGTTCCTGAGCAGATTCATCTGAGGAGGTGTCCCTGGTAGCTGTGGATGACAATCTGGGCTGGGATTTGGTAGGAGACTTCTTGGAGGTGTGGTGGAAAGACTTGCTTGGGAGAGCCAAGGATGCTGCACTGCAGAAGCTGGCCAGCAGAGAAGTGGAGATGGCTGCTCTGCCATCTGTCACATGCCACGGGGCAGTGAAGTGTATTTGTCAAATGTGCCGCCTGAAATAAGAGCCCTAGGTGGAATTCTTCTTGAATTTGTGTTTCTAATTTTTTTGGTATTTTGGAAAAAAAAAAAAAGAGGGAACCCAGTAGGTGCAAATAACATGCTAGAGGCAGAAGCCGGTGGGAGAAGTTAGAAACTTAACTACCAAGGTGCTGACCAGGGAGTACTTCTCTCAGCAAGACTTCTGCAAGAGAAATCACGGGTGGTTTGTCAGCTGAATGCAGGGGGCTAGCAAGCATTTAATGTGCATGGTAGCATTTTTTGTCAGTAGTAATGCTGGAATATGATGAAAAACTAATAATGGAGAATCATCACTTTTATGGGAGCTTACCTGTGGGAGGCTTGTGACAAACAGGAGACTTTCCTCTTCAGAAGTTTTGTCACCAGTGCAGTTTGAGAGAAGGAACAGGTTGCTTTGGTAGAAATATTAACTTACTCTCCAAAGGTCTTGTTTTTAATCTTTTTAAAATCCTAAGTTTTTGCCACCGAACAATAAATTCTTGCTTTCTCCGGTAAATTTGCCTTTGTGTTTTTGAGAAACACACAGCAATATTACTTTTTATACTGTATTTAAACAATGTCTTTGTAGTGGGTGAAGAAATGAAGCAGCTTAAGTATATGAACCTCTTGAAAAAAAGGAAAGAAAACCCCAACCCAAACCCTTCAGCTTCTTCCTTGTCACAGTACAATTTTCTTTGTCTGAAGTGAAACACATTTTGGTTTAGCTGCTAAACATTCAGCTCCATTATAGTGGCACAGTTTCACAGACTGTTTCTCTGAGGGGATTTGGGTAAGGGTAGAAATCCTGTAATATAAACATGTATTGTGGTTGAATTAGAGGCCAGAAGGCAGTTTTAGATTGTATTTTGGCCACGTGATTTAGTTCACAAAAATCTAAAATTGCAGCATTAGACTTGGCATGTCTGCTTTCTTCAGAGTGTTAATAGCACTTAAAATTGTTAAAAATTAATTTAGCGTGCAAGAGACACCATTTAGCTGGAAGAGACACCATTACACATTTTTCTGAAGGTAAGACTCCATTATGTTTTATGTATCTGGCAATACTTCTGCAGGCCTTTATCATATGAAAAAAATGTAAGACACCCTTCTGCTCGTGCAGAGAATATAAAAGTCAATACATAGAATGTGGAATAAACCTTTCTCTTAATATGGAAAATATGAGTGGTGAAGCAAGAATTTTCAAGTAGCTGCAAAAAATTAAATGGAAAATGCAACAGAAGGAGAAGAGTATGAGGAAAGTGGAGGTAAACTAGACTGTAAAGCTATAACTTGAACTGTTGTAAGGGAGGCTTTATGTTCTTTCAGGTTGTGACAACAGGGTAACAGCAGCAGCAGCAGGGTTTTTTCTCTTGAATGAACTCCAAACCTTCTTTAAAACCTGTCCATTTTATTAGTAACAGAGTGCCAAAACATGCTGTTTCTGCTATGCTAACATTCTTATTGCCTGCACGGTTAACAGGTTAAGAGGGGGTTATGGATTTCTTTCAGGTGGAGGTGAAAAAGGGTTCCAGGGTAAATTCACATTTTAATCTACTTAAAATTTATTCTTTGTTGCAGTAGGACGTGGACTGCTTTTTCGTAATGATCAGCACATTCAGCGTGGTGGACTCAGTCTACTCCTGGTAGAATTGAAAAGCAGAGTGATCTATTGTGAAAAAATGTATAGGTTTTCTATAGTAAGGAAATCTTGGTCAGTGTCAGGACAATGTTTATAGTAATTACAGAAAACAAAAGGCATATTCATTCTTGATGAAAGATTTGGCTGATATGTTGGAATTGTTGTATACAGAGACCAACAGTAATTACCAACTCATATTTCAAGACGTTGTACAATTATCAGTGGTGCCAAAGTTCAGAGGCTGGTGGCCAAGAGACAATTAGAAGTTTATCACTTACCATTTCATTGGCTTAACTTTATACCTTCTTCCTGACTCTTGCTATTTTTTTTAAACAGTAATAAATTATGTGAAATTACTTTATCAACCTGTTCATTTGCATTGTAATTCTTGGCTTCCATGCTCCATGCTTTTTTTTCCTTTTCTGGGAAACAAAACCAAGGAAGTTTCCATATAAGCTTTATTTAGTTAACTAACAGAGATAGTGCTGTAATTTGTGTTGAATTTTGTCAATTAACATAGTCAATAATGTTTAAGTCTAGCCGATGTTAACATAACAAAACAATTGTGTAGCACACTAAAACCAAATGAGTTGCAGTTATTTTCAGATGGGATAAGTCCAGGTTAAGGAGAAGGAAGACAACGGACAGAAAATATGACATCACATGAAAAGTATTCACAGTCTTAGCAACTTAAAAGTAAAATTGGCTTTGGAATATTTGCACTTTTTTCCCTTCATGAAGTTTAACATAAGCGACATATTTGATAAAGTGGTAGGAGGAAAATGAACTCTGTGTGCATCAACTACTTGGTAAAAGACTATGAACTTCAGTTTGGGCAGTAGTTCTGTCTTGAGGCAACACTATATGACCAGGAAGCAAACCTAGGAAGATGCAACAGAAGGTTTAAAACTTCTTGTGTAATGATGAAAAGTCATAAGGTGTTTAAAATGGAATTGTTTACACTGAAAGGCATGCTTCCTTGTAAACTTGAGCAGTTTCATAGGCCAAAATTCATGTGTACCAAATAACACCAAACAAGCTTTTTAAAAATTAAATGTTTGTTAATGTTTAAAAACGGAATGTTAACAGGGAAAGATTAGCTTTCCCTCATGAGCAACGTGGGTAGTATTCATACAATTTTAATGCACAAATTTTCCTCTTCCTGTTAGCAACTTTTGTGGGCCCACTTGGAAAATTGTTACTTCTTTTTATTTTGTCTTGTAGTCTTTTGCCATTTTTTGAAATTGAAAGGTAATATTAATGTTGTCATCTTTTAAAAAATGAACCTCTTTTGATTAAACTCCAAGTCTGAAGTGCTAGTCGGTTGAAGCTACTGTCAGAACAAAAGCCTGAGACTCAGCAGAGCCTGGGAAACACTGTGTTTGTGCCCTCTGAAACAGAGTCAGGAACTTTTTGATTTTAAAGATAACCTATCAAAAAAAACCCCGTGAAAGCTGGGCTTGTGCAGTTTTAACTTTCTGCTTTGAAAACCATTGCTGCTTGCTTTTTTATAAAGCCTTTTTTCCACCCCATGTCTGTGAGCATTGTGTGTCTTGGTTCCCTTTTTCTTTAGGGTTTATGTGCTTTGTAGGGTCCGTTAGGTTTTACTTGTAAGTGATATCAGAGGTGCCAATATATATCTATAAGTAACAAACCCCATTATGAGAGAGTTGGAAAACCCCTCCATAACTGCTTCTCCAGTACCTCATCTTTCCTCCCGTCTCAGGGTGTTAGCCTGTGTCAGACTTGACACTGTGCAAATCAGCTAAGCCACAGAGAGGTAACCCAGAAGGACGGGGTGTGGAGGGGAAATAAGCTGTCTGTCAGGTTATGGCTTGTGGCGATAGCGAACTGTTAGCTAATGTGACTTGAATTAATCTGAATTCATCCGTTTAGGGGTGTGTGTGTGGATTTAACTGATGATATTTCATTCAGATTGTTGTTATGTTTCTTTTTTAATGTCTTCTCCAAGAGAGGGTGGTAGAAATGAGTGCTGAAGAAACTGCGAGAGGAGGGAACCGCACTTCTCTGTCATGACGGGAGCTTGAAAACTCCGGGATCCGGTGTTATCTCTATTTGCTTCAGTTGTTACGGTTCACAAATACCTGAATATTGCTAAATCTTGCTATTTTATTCAAGGAAATGACACCTGCTTTCATGGCAGCAGGGCCAGCAGATTATTTTGTGTGACTCTGAGATGGGGTGTGAAAACCACGCTGCAGCTGTATAACCATTAAGCTCTTTCACTATAGTACTTTGATTGCCTGCTGTTTCATGCTCTATCACTTGGCCAAATAACTGCCATCTGGGCTTTACTTTTATGTCTTATTTGCCAGGCAATACAGCCTTATAGGGGAGGGCTGTGTGGGAGATGGCGGTGGGGAGGGGAAGTCTTTCTGGAGGTGAAATATATATATATATATATAAAAATAAAAGTTCAAAGAATCACTTTTTGTAAGCATAGGCTAATCTGTTATTTTCCCAGAGGGTAACCTGGCTTTCTGTAGTTAAATTGAGTTAGCCAACAGCATTTATGGGGATAAGATCAAAACAATATGAAAGTCATATAGCTCTTTTAAAAGGTTATTTTCTGATGCTCATCTTAAACTGTTGAAGCACATAGTCCTTTTTTTATTATTTTTTTGAGCCTCTTAAAAATACGTTCTCCCACTTCTGTCAAAGTTTGTGTATAAACAGTCCCCATGTGGAGTAAAAGCCTGAAAGATAAATAGGACAGCTGCTACTTATAGCAGAAGGGGAAAAAATGTGCTTTATGATTCTTGCATACATGTAAAAATTGGTTCACTGGGATTTTTCACTAATTAATTTTGTAAAGTAATTTGGCCTTTGGGATAATTTTAGGGGGTTGTAAATACTCAGCGTATTGGAGTTGAAAGAGTATTTTTCATGTGTTTGCAGAACTAATTCATTAAACGTTCTCCTGACAGTTAATTTTTCACATCATGAATGGTGGTCATAATCAATATATTGCCTTTCACAGCTGCTCTGCTGCACCCTTTTTTGGGGAAAAAAAACCCTGCACCTGAGTTGGATTAATAGAGTTGAGTTGAGGCAGCTTTGCTGAGAAATTGTATACCAGTTGTTGGGAAAGGAATACTTTTTTTCTTTTTTGCCTTTGTAAGAAAAGAATACAGTTCTGTTAATTGGATGGATGATGAAATAGCAGCTTTCTTGTTTCTTGGAAATAAAGGCTCCAATTTTGAATATTGGAACAGAGTTTGATTACAAGATCTGTTATAACTGATTAAAGGTGAGGTATTTGCATATAAAAAAACCCTTAGCAACATCTGTTTTGCTAGAGAGGTTAGGAGGAGTCTGTGGTGCTCGACTGTGGTAGTTCCCAACAACAAAGCAGAATCATCTGAACTTTTTCTGTATTTCTTGTTCCCATTCTTTTTCAAACTACATATGTAGAAATAGATGCTGTCACTTCAGAGGACTTTTGGATGTATTGAATGCATTGCAGTCCTGCTGCATCTTTTCTTTTCAGGGGAAATGTTGTCTTTGAAGAAGTTCACCTTCAGGCAGCGTGAGAAGTTGCATGGCATTTGATCTCATGGTGCCCCTGGACTGATATTCCTGTCTCCCTCCCCGCCCCTTCGATTAACTTTAGATGTAGTCAGGAGACATTAAGGACTTGAATGTTCTGCCTGAATGTTAGCAGCAATATTTGTCAGTATTTATCCAGGGGTCATACTTAAAGGGAAAATGAGGTCAACGACTGCTGCTGGTATGGGAACTGGGCTGTGAGCTGGGCTGCAGTGATGCTTAACAGCCAGGGCAGAGGATGGCAGTGTCCTGCAGTGTGGTCTCTTCAGGCAGTGGTGCTTGAGGAGCACCAGGTCACAGTGTGGTGAGGTGGCTCTCAGGGATGCCTTAAGTTAGCCCTGGGTAACTTCCTTTGGATTGCTGCTCCTGGTGTGATGACAAAGTCGGCCAGTTTTGATTTTTACCATCACCAAGCAAGGATGGGTGTAGTAGTTTGGCTTAGATTGGTGCAAAACACTCTGAGCATTGCTGGAGTGGAGGGCTTAAAAGCCCAAGGCTATGAATTTAGTCATCTGGAGCAGATTTCCTTCACCAGTGGGTAAGGTCTTTTTAAAGTCACTTCCAGAAAATGCTTTTGCCTGCTTGCGTTGCTGTGCCTGTGGCTGAGTCTGTTCTGGATCAGGTGTGTGTTACTAGGGAGACGATGAATTCCTGTGCTCTGACTGCATCAGCTTAAACCAACTGAAGCATAGGGATTTGCGTACTGCATAATTAAATGATAACTTTACAGAATTTATGCAGATCAGATAGAAACAAGCAATCCAAACAAGGCATTGCACAATAGAAAATGAACTTGTACATCCTTAACTATATGGCATCTTTCCCTCTGGCGGAGACAACACAGTTTCAGTATTAATTGCCTAATCCTCACAGTGCGACAAGTAGTTTAGGTAATTATCTCAGGAACTGTCTTTGTTTTTGCTGCACCTAATACAAAATAGGCCCTACTTTGATTTAATTTGTTATGCACTATGGTAATAGAAGTATTTAATAGTGTTTAATTCTTACTATGTGTGCTTTAAAATCACAATCATGGGCAATTTTTATTCCCCTTGAGAAACATTTTGATACTCTTATTCCAGAAATCTATCCAGAAGTACTATGTTTCACAATAAAATTAAACACCTTTATGTTACACCCTGTATCTCATGTAGCTGCTGTTCCTAAGCATGGTGTTCACGTTCCTCAATCGCTCTGTGACTATTCAGACATAACTCCTTTACCCTGTACCGTCTAAATCATCTTGAGGGTGGTGGGTTTTTTTGTGTGAATCTGTATGGTATGGCACGACAAAGCATTAATTTACCATCTGACTGGCTGAGGGCAAACTGCCTTTAGACAGTCAGGTGGCATAACTTGTTATGTGAGATTTTGTAGCTCACCAGAAGAGAGAATCGTGATGTGCTGTATTTATGCATGCCCACATCCTTCTTCTGGTGTTTGCCATTGTGATTATATAGTGCGTTTCTTGGGTTTCATCGTCACATTGAGGGGGAGTTGGAGCACTTCATTGCGGCTGGATGGATGTGAGTAATAGCCAAGCCTCTCTCAGGGAGGGACCTGCAAGCTGAGCTGCTCAAAGTTGAAAGCAAATCTTTCCTCTTATTTCTGAACTGACATCTGAAAGAAATAAGATTAGCTGGAGCTTCAGCCCCGTTTCATGGATTTTTTAAAAATAGAATGAATGAAGGAAATCCCTCCTTGAGCCAAGAGCTACATAAAAAGATTCCTCTCGCATAGCACATTATCCTTGCTCTTTCTATTCTCTGCTTTAAAGGTGAACACAGAAATGCTGAATGAAATAGCCATTTAATGTATTTTCCTCTCGTATCCATGGGAAGAAGAGTTTATACAGTAAAATTAACTTTTTACGAATCAGACATTGATTGGTTTCACTAATTCTTTTGAAATTGGAAAATAACAGTATATATTATTAAAAGAGGAACCGGTTGTGTTGATTAGGTGCTCAAAGAAGTGATAGCATGCTGTCCGTCTTCCAGAGGTGCGTAGGTGTGACCATGTCAACCGTAACTGCCAAGAGATATTCCAAAAGAAAGGAAAGCTGTTAAGCTGGAGAACAATATTTAATTTGGCAGTAATTTTTTTTTGTTGGTATTTCTAGGGAGCTAATATTATGGGGGGAAAAAAAACGTAGTCCGGAAACACGTTGTACTCTGAAACTTTGAAACTTAAGTAATAAGAAAGAGCACATCCCCTTTGTGACCAGATGTGGGTGTCCAAGCCCAGATTCAAACCTTGGTTACAAGATGAAAGAATCTGTCTGTCTATAACGGAGGAGGTTTAATCATACCTTTACATCATTTCTGGAGACTGTCTTTTACAGGTGACTGAGGCAAAGCTCTGAAGTGTTCTGTTTAACTTGGGTATTGCAAAAGTTTCTATAATCCGTATTTTATAGATTTGTGGATACATGTTAAGCTTATAATACTGGGCATTGTGTTCCCATCTATTCTTACAACTTTGGAAGCCAGAGGTGCAGACAATAATTTTAAAGAGTTTCTGCTTGTAAATAAATCTTTAAATGTTATTTCATCATATTGTGGGTAAAATTACCCGTTTGATACAATACATTTTTTCATAAAAACGAGCTGTCTGGTGTTTAAAATAGTCCTCAGTTTTTGATATCCACCCCCCTCCTTTCCATAAGAGGTGTTTTCTGTCATTTTCCAAATGTGGGAGTTCTCAAACTGTTGATTCTTCCCTCTTTTCCGTGAGGTTCTTACTGTCAAGGTGTCTTGCAGTCCTTCATGTTAGTGTCAGACATGCCATTGAAAAAGAAATGTGCAATTTTTTTTATTATTATTTTTTTTCTTTAAGAAAATGCGTGCCAGTTGCAGGGTGTTCTAGTCAGCTTTTTGGATAAGATGCACCTTGAAATAAAGCCATTGCATTGGATTCCCCATTTTGGCAAAACTTCTTTCTAGGAAATACGCAGAAATCTTCAGGTTCTGAAGTGTGAATGAAAGCAATTGCAAATCACAGTTTCAGGCCTCTTTGCTGCCCTGTGGTATCCTTGTTACAGGATGTCCCTGCCTCTTGTGGAAACATGTCTTTGTACACTTGCATTTCAAAAATTTTTGGCTTGTTTTTGTTATGGATGGGCTGTATGGTTGGTCTGCAGATTATTTATCTGTGGGCTAAAGTTTGGTAATAACCACTGAAACACCCAAATACTTAGTCATGTGCTGGGGTTGGGGGCTTGACTGATCTGTTTCTTCACTGACAGTTTTGCAACAACTACAGTCATATGGTGTCTTCAAGACTAAAACACAAAAACTCCACCCCTCTTCTTTAGTATCTCCAAACTCAGTTTGTCTATATGCCTTAACAGTTGGCCTTATTGTAGCTCCTTTTCCAAATGAGTTTGTTGCTTTTAAGCATTTTTTCATTCATTTTGTTGAAAGGCATGTCTTGTTGCTGTTTCCTCTGCCATTTACGTGTGCTTTTTTCTCCAGATATGTGTTCTTACCATTTGTTATAAGTGATACAACAATGAAATAATATAGTTGGGAATAGAGACTGCTCTGGAAGGTTTCTTCAGAGGTGTGCAGAAAAGCACGCAAAAGAAGGAAAACTACAATACTGCAGCAGAATGGTCATAGTAGTGTGGGTATGAAAAAAATAGGTCACACTTTAGGTTACTCCTAAATGGAGAAGAGCAGGATTTCTCAGAAATAGGGACAAAAATCCCAAGTGATACAGGAGTTTAAATCATCCATAGTGTGATGGTGTGTGGAAAGAAACTGAAGTTGGTCGAGGCTTCAAGCTAGTCTTCTGCACTAACTATCCTGCTTTTAGGATTATCACAGTCCAAATCTAATGGCTTATTTAAATTACCTGCATTTTTGTAGTTTGATCGCTAGAATTCCTATGTAGATACTGATTTAAGTATTTTGATGTGAAGGGTGTTGAAGGACCATAGCAGTCATCTTTTAACGTGTATTTGAATCTCCATATTGTGAGATACCGGTTTCCTTTTTAAAAGGAGATTGAAATACTGGCACTTGATATGTAGGCATGCGTTTATTTGTGGTCAAACAGGTATATTTATTCATCTGTCTAACCTGTTTCCTTTTTCTCATGAACAGGGAGGGAATTTGAAATGCACGACAATATCAAGGAACATGATGATTTCAGTGACTCATCTGTTTACTCTAAAACATACTGTGAATAGGTTCCGTGCTAACTGACAGGGCTATGACTTCAATGAAATTCTGGCGATTTGAATATCAAGGTCTGAATATACAAACCCAATTAATATGAGATTGGTCTGAGCGTGCTTTGCACTGTTGGGACCCCATAGAGGGAAGTTAGCCCAGTGCAGTTAGGAGTGCTCTCGCACCACTTCCTACAGCTCTGTCATTGCTCCAAAATCTTCTAAGGGTGAGGCAAGAAAATTGAATATGGCAGTCTCTGCCTCATTTCTGTCCAACCACAACAATTTTGCTCTTGAATTTCAGATCAGAACTGCGACCATGGGGAGTGCCAGGTCTGACTGATGTGATGGACACACCCAGGGTGTATGCCGAGGGAGTATCAGGGGTTTGTAACTCCCGCTCATGATGTTTCATTAATTTATCTGAGTTAGACTAGAAGAGTATCTCCTAGCTCATCTGCTTTTACCCTTTGCTGCCTGGACTGTAGGACTGAAAAGGAACCTGTAGTTATCGTCTACAAATGCAAAATCTGGAATCAATTATCAGGGGGGAAAAAAACAAACCCAAAATATAATAAAAAAAACCCCACAAACCCAATCTGAAAATATTAGCTACAGTGGCATGCAGCTGAATCTTTTTTATGCGGGGCTGGGTGTAGCTGCCAGTGAGGAGAGAAGAGGGAGAGGTGCAGCTGTGCATACATGAGCCAGAGCAAATCGCTGCCCTGGTGATCCCAGTGCGGCTGTGTTAGCCCTTCTTATGCCCCACTGGTGGACCTATGCTTATCTCTGAACATACACCTGGGACCAATAGCAGCATGGCATCACGGAAAGTGGGCTTTTTATTGATAAATTTAATCTTTCTTGAGAGGCATGTGAAAGTTGTTCTCAAGCAATAAAGAGCGCTGCTCATTTTGTCTGGTATGGCTAGTGGATTTCTCAGTTCAACCAGGAGCGATTTGGATGGGGAAGTGATGAGATGTTCCTTGCTTCATTTGTTGGTTAACAGCTATAAAAGAGCCCTTTTATACTGGCAAAACAAGTTAGAAGGTTTCAGCCTCTCGTAAAAGGCCCAGCATACACTGGTTTTCAGACAGGGTGATATTTTCCTTGGACTGCACTGTAAATTATTCATTTTCAATTTGTTTACTTACTAATATTTTTTTTTCCCCCCAAACCTAATCCTTATAAAGGAAAAACTAGGCAATATGTCTGAGATGGTTTTGGGGTGGTCTTTTTTGGTCTGTGTTTGGTTTTTTTTGGTTGGTTGGTTTTTTGGGGGGTGGGGGTTGTACATTAAAAAATAGGATTGGGGATGGTATTTGGTATTTTCCACAAATGCTTTGGTTGAAGTAGCCAAAATCAGTGTATTGCATTTCTCTGTTAGCATTTCAAATTTGGAGGCAGATTATGTTTAAAAATACACCTTCAAGTAAAAACTTTGCATTCCCACTCTAGGTTTAAAAAACAGAGTATAAGAAAATGGAAACGTAGGTTTTATGCTCAGTGTGTCTTCTTACAGATGTCTTCCGGGAGATTCACTGGTTTGAATCCTGCTACAGAACATTCAGATTTGGATAGACAACCGGTGCAGTCTTTTCCTGCTTACAGAATTGGGACATCCTGGGAATATTTTTTTTTATGTATTATATAGAGTTCATTAGTACTGAGGAATGGGTGATTGGGTATTCCATGATAGTGGTAATGCAGAAAGAACATTGCAGAGCAGTGGCTGTGGAGTTTCTTTCTTTATTCTTTGCACACCCTTGTTTATGCATTGCTGTTTACCTGAAATGGCTAATTTTGTGATTGTAACTCTCTCTGTCCTACAAATACAGTTTTGGCTGCATTTCTGATGATCCCTGTTGTCAGGTGGGACTAAATTCTATTGTCTTAGTACAATGTAAGCAATGTTGGAAAAAAGAAGAAAACTCACCATGAAAGTATCTGATTTTTAGCTATAAAATAGCAACTTTTTCTTTTTTCTTTGAGAATGGGCAGAATTTCCTGAGCAGAGTACCTGAAAGTTGTTCTGAATTCCTAATATTCTACAATATTCTAATTACCTAGGGCTTACTCAAAGCAAAGATGCTTTCCTTTGACCAAACAGGAAAAAAAATTGTTCACTTCTAAAATATTTTCCATTTTATACAGTTTAGCAGAAACTTTGTTTTACCTTAACAGTCAGTAGCAAAGCTTAACTGGAATTTGAAGCAGAGAATCGCTAGTACAAAGTATTAGTAAGGAATAAATGGATATGTTAAAGGTACTCCAGACAACATCTGTGAACAGGTTTGCAAAATAAAACTTCATGCAAGTTTTCTCAAGTCAGGTACACATATTTTTGCTTATTGTCTGTTGATTTGCAGGTATTTTTTGGGAGGGGTTTAGGATTTTTTTTAGTTAGTGCATACTTTTATGTTCAAACCCCAATATGATAATTTTATGGTCACCTTTAATATTTGCTTCAAATGGATGAGCTAATTTATCATACAAATGGATGAGCACGAGAATATTGAAATAACATGTTCTATTTTGGATCTCCCCCCTACCAGAACTGACTTGTTTTAAGATTGTGAAATCGCTTAAAGTTTGTTTTTTATCTAAGAAAAGGTATCTGCCCTGAGAATAACGTTAGTTCCTGATGGTAGCAACATGAGGGCACGTATTTAATTTGTGAACAGTCCAGTTAGCTTCAGCAAGAATATTCCTGTAAGTAAAATTACTCATGAGCATTGCAGGAGTCCGTTGGCTTTTTTTAATCTGGATTTTGTAAAGTGGTAGTTTGTCGAGGGTTAAGTAGCATTGTTACCTAAGGTTTCATAGGCAGAAACTAACCTGAATTTTTCTTGTTTCTGGAAGCCAGTTTAGGAACTGTTAACACTTTGTGTTCTGTTCTGATTTTGAGACAGTAATGGAACTGTGAAGAGCAACTGGCAAACCTCTTGGAGCGCTGGATTCCCTTGTTGCAAAGCAGGGAAGTTATCTGTACCTGGAGCTTTTATTTAATCTGGGATAAGCCGAGTGACCAGTTCTACCAGCCACAAAAGCCAAAAACCTGCAGTAGCCTTTAATTTATATTCACACATGAATGCTGTGTAATTCTTGTTGTTTGCCTGTTCCAGAAGTTCAGTGCAAAGCTTCCTTCCTTATCCTTTTCTATTGAGACCTGGAAATCTAACCCTTTATAAAGGTCATGTGTTAAAAAAGTGATGATTGTTTCTCAGGGTGTAACTCTTATGAGCGCTTTCTTTAAAAGCAGGAGGACTTATCTATGATTTAGTCTTCACACTTAGCTAGCAAGTAGCTGTCTCCATGTACTGTTTCACAACTTGCTCCAATTCAACCTGCTTTTTTTCAGGCTTGTCCCCTTTTCTCTGAGCTCAGAGTACGTTTTAAGGTGACAGCATTTATCATGTTACAAGTTGGAGGGAAAGAAAGATCAGACACTTTGTTCAAAAGGAGGTATTTATAGAAACATTGCAATGTACAAATACTCCATCTCTAAACTCTAGCATTCCCCTTGAGACTGGTAAGACTTTTTTCCTTGAGCTTGGTTTGCAGAATTGTTTCTTTGTAGTTTTTGTCTCTTTTGTCTGTTACATGTGTAAGTTTAAGTGTTTCCAAATTCCTGCTTGGTTTACAATGTGCCATTCCCAGCGGTGGCTTTGTTGGTAATGGCAAGATCATCATGTGGTAGGCATAAAGTTTCAGAGGCAACGCTGTCTGTGTTGTATGACTAGGAGTAATTTTGGTAAATGCAATCTTTGCCTTGCTACGGATGTGTAAAGCCAGGCAGGGTGGTGTGCCTGGTAACATGAGATTCTAGTTGAGTAAAGTATATGTAAAGTTGCCTGTAACTTTACTGTTTAACTAATGTTGTCTACCAGAGTTGCCCAATTACCTCTGCATTATTAGAAACAATACTTTTGTTTGCTTTGTTTGTCCAAATCTACAGGCTTTAATGTATTCATACCTTATACATTCAGTTCTGGTATTCTCTCTAGATGTGACAACAAGCTATGGGACTTGCCAAGTTCACCAGATCCAGTACTTGCTGCTATGATTTCAGTGTTTTGGTTTGGTGCTAGGATTTGTCTGCATACCCATGGGAGAAAAGACCATGATCACCAGCTATTGTAATGCCTTTTTGTTTGGAGTTAGGAATTTTACCTCTTTTTTTTATCTGCATGGCAAAAGGATGTATTTTGAATTGCCGTGTTTTTTAAATTTCTGGTTACAGGTTAGAATGACACAATGAGCCTGGTCCTAAAATAATCTTGTGTGACTTCTGGTTGATATTTAGCCTTTTTCCCCTACAGTGACAGTAATGCCTGTATATATGCACATATTTGAGTAAAACTGATTGGATTGGATTGCATGAGAATTCAAATAATTATTTCCCTTCTTTCACCTCCCCAGAAGGAAAAAGAGTCAATATAAATGAGCCACGGCAGTGTCCTGCAATGCCCTCCAAAATCAGTCACTCATTGATTGTTTCTATTTTTATTTTGTCGGTTAAAAGGAAGATGACAGCGTGCATTTTATTTACATTTTAGGAAGTCTGTTAAAATGAGAAATGAGCATGGATTTAAGTCAACGTAATGTAGATTTGGTTACATGAAAAAAATATCTGGGGAAGAAAAGCCTCTTTATTTATGAATATTTTCTTTGGATGTGAGAAATAGCATGATGTAGAAAGAAGCTTGATTTTGTTGGTGGTGAACTGATAGTTGACCAGCCTGTAGTTTGAAAGGTGGTGAGAGTAGCTTGGTTACTATAAATGACTCGAGCAGCAACAGCCACGTGGATTGCAGTAGGGTGCAAATGAGAGCTGTGAATGAAATGTCTGGGGCACCTGAAATGCAAATATCCACCACTTCTGGACTGACTTATCAGCGTCTTGTGCATGAATATATGTATATGTGGGCTTGCAAATGTAAGCAAAAGATATCTGAAAGAAACATCGTTTTTCCAGCCCAGTGAAATTGGAGAGTGCTCTTCCCACAAGGCGGACTGAGTGCTTCACCTCCAGCCGCAGCTGAGACCACAGGTGAGCTGCAGCTTCTGTCTTCCCATGAGGTCCAATCATTCTTCTTGCCAAAAGCGTGCAGCCGGAAGATCATACATGGATCTCTTTGGCAAAGTTTCCGTTTGAGTTTACAAAGTTCATCTGGTATCTTCTTGTGCATTGTATAGGTCCTTAATCTTAACTCCCAGCATTTTTTGCCCTTAAAACAGAACAAAGCAAATGCTTGTTTCATCATCAAGCACTGGATGTGAAACATTCGGAAAAAGGTGTTAAAAGTATAAGGAACAAAATAAGAAAAACTTGAAGATTTGAGAGACAACTTGTTTTATATATGCTATAGTCTTTGCACCTAAAAAAAACTGTTGTTTTTTTTCTTGATCACTCTGGATTTGTAACTTTTATCACAATGGTGAGATATTTTAGTATCTTTAATGCCCTGTTTCTACATAGATCACTTCTTTAAAGTAGCTCTCATGTTAATACGGCCCCAAAGTGTCCCTCCTATCCAAATGATATACAATCCCTGCCTGTTCCCTGGAATCCAGTCCTCTGTTATGGCCAGACCTGCTGGAATAAGATGCTATGAGCACCTAACATTGGAGTAAGGTAATGCAGGAGCTTGAAGGTTTTTTTTCTGAGACCTGTTAGCTTGCATGATAACTTATTCCTTGGGAGATTCCTTTCTATGTAAGAAAGAGCCTCCTATGTTTCCAGATCTTTCCCTGTGACTGCATCTAATATAAGAAATATGGTGTTTGCTTCACTTGCATGGTGTTTGTGTTGTCCTGGTACGTCTCTTGTTCTTCTGAAGCATCAATAATTTACTTAACCTATCATGTTCTCTTTCGGTACATGTGTTGGTCAGTACGTGTCCTTCAGATACCTACATACAAGTTCTCAAGTATAAGTAATGGTTCTTACAGATGTGAGTTGTCTATTGAGGGTACTTACAGAATGTTTTCAAATACTTGTTAAACACAATCCTGTATTGTTATAACTTTGAAATATACAAACATGCTTTTTTGATTATTTTTTTGTTTTGTTTTCTGCATACCTGATTTTATCTTTCTTCATTTGCCATTCTTTTTAGGATCTATCATTCTCGCTAGGAGCACAGATGAGTACAGAACTGTACAGATGTCTCTGTGTATATATCTTGATCCGTGGAACAGATTTCATATTTTCTGGTTCCCTGATAAAGTGCATCTGCTGCTTAGGTGGCCTTCTGTATCTTTGTTACTGCAGCAGCTATGCTCTCAATTCTTTATATTTCAAGGCTTAAAATTTACAGATTAATTTGCTTCCCTTTGAAAAGCCAAGACACTCTTTAAAAGATGTAACTTGCTGTCAGTAACTGCAGAGCTAACGATGTCTTCTAGATACTAGGGCGTTGAGATGATGTGACTTGCGTGGAAACTTTCTTTTAAGAGCTGTGTATCTTCACGTGGGAGCCTGCAAGTCATCTACCTGTTTCATCTGTCGGTCGCTGCTGAAATTGGTGATAGCATACTGTTC
Source organism: Larus michahellis (assembly GCF_964199755.1). Lineage (NCBI taxonomy): Eukaryota > Metazoa > Chordata > Aves > Charadriiformes > Laridae > Larus > Larus michahellis. Next base: position 52,392,917 of record NC_133899.1, on the reverse strand, counting down.
AGAAGCAAATTGCAATTCACTGACATCATGTGTATTCTTTTTCCACTTTCTTCCTCCCCCCATACAGTATCAAGTCACTGCATAACATTATTAATTTATGGCCTCTTCAGGGCATAGTAGTCATTTGATAAGATCTGCTTTGGTCTACAGGGAAATTACTGGTATTCCAATCAGTAAGAATGATACCCCGTGAAAAGTACACTAGTTATCCTTGCTAGGTCACAGACAATTAAAAATCCTTAATACTCTTTTGATTTCCCTTGTTTTAAAAACATGAATTTGTTCTCTAGAGCAAAATATATGAGATATTTATAATTAGTATGGTGTATATGTGTGACAATTATGTTTATAATCCAGTTTGAAAGTTGCTGAACCTGTCAATTATCATTATTTTATGGCTTTCTATAGATGGTATTTTTCTTTTAGAAGTGTATAAGTTTAGAAGTTATTTAGCAGTTTCTTTGTAAATATATATTAATATAATCAATACAAAAATGTACAACAATATTTTATTAATGGTGCTTTTAGGAGATAAAATACAGTTTAACATCTTTAAAAAGTGAAAGTCTTTAGTAGAGGTTTTTGTGAGCTGTCACTTTGTGGACAGTCAGCTCAATGTATAGTAAGTCTTAGTTCATACAGTGCAGGACTTGGATCTACTGATTTAAAGAAGAAAAAAAAAAAGATGCCCGGGGGCGGGTGGGGAATTCGATTATTACACTATCTCAAATCTGAGAAATGCTTGCTTACCCTTTATAACCAGTATTGCCATCCCCCCTCCTGAAGTTTTGACTAGCTATGTCTGTAGTAATTGTTTCATGTGGATCGTAGTCCTCTTGACCTCTGTGAGATGCACTTTTATTAGGCTGTGGTTGGATGGCTGTGTGTTGGGTGTGCTGAGTTAGGCCCTGGTGTACCTGGTGGTGTGATGGAAGAGGATCTTGTTTAAAAGCCCAGATCCAATTTTCTTGTTTAGGGATTCTTAGGCATAAGATAATAAAAATTCTCAACAGGAACAGAAGCTTGGGAAAATGACTTGTGGAAATTTAGATGATTAATACTGTAGCCCCCTGGGCAATTTGAATCCAGCCTGAATTGACTCAGTTACTGCCAAAAACTGTCGTTTTGTACTCCCCCTAGCCTCTTGCTAGCATGGGCATTCTGTTAGCCACTCAGTGAACGTGGCTGGAAACTGCCTTGTGTTAAAGCTAACCTGACAAAGGTGGCATTTCAGCTTCCAGTTGAGTTGGCTCTCTTGATGTGGCTCACCATGTCACCAGCTGGTTTTGGTTGCCCGTAAAAAGGCTGAGAGAGTGGGAAAAGCCAAGACTTCTTCCCTTTGCAGCTCCCACTTTGCTCCAGACTAATGTAAGCATGGAATTGAAGTCTGACAGCTTAACCCTGAAGGGCAAAACTAGGGTTTGGTGTGCCACTTGGATGCTTGTGTTCAAGTGCTTTTTTTGGGGAAGTGCATCCTTTTGGGGAGTCAGGCCTTAGTGTGTGGTGGTGTGTGAGGTTTTTTGTTTTGTTTTTTTAAAAGATGGTTCTTTTCCATTAGTGAGTAATTGGAGGACTAGCTGAAATCTTGTTAAAATGCACAAATAGCACAAAATGGAGTATGATCCCCTAACGATGACAATTATCTTGCATGTGTGGAAGTGTATGGTATTGGGCTGTGGGTTGGCTGCCTTGGGGGGAGCCTGAAGTGGGGCTGGGTGTCCCCAGTGGGAGACCATCTGACCCTCAGCTTGCTTACCTTGGTTATACCTCTCGTAAATGGAATAATTCTTCATATTTCACGAAGTGTCATAAGGAAGGAATGCTTGAAGATTCAAGCAAGTTATACGTAGAATATGGATTAGTCCTGGCCTGTAACGTTGAACAATGTCTTCCGTAACCCATGCAAATCCAGTATGCTATTATAGCTTTTGTTTTGCTGTGATTAGTGTTACGAAGTTTATGCAGCTCTGACTGTAACCTGCTAAATAAGTTTGCCAAGCTTTCTGTCTTCAAAAAAAACAACAGGGTGTTTAATCAAAATTGCACTATGAAGACAACCAGGAATTCATAAGTATTTTGTTCTTAAACCCTGAAGTCATTGGGGACTGTGAACTCCAAGAGTATTGTTGAAACTTACTCTGAATTAAAGTGGTGCTTAAATACAACAGAGATTGAGTGAAGGTTGTATTTTGGGTGATGTAGACCCAAATAGGTGTAAGACGACAGCTTTGTAGATGTGAGTGCAGGAGCACTATTTTCCAATTATTTTTTAATTAAATTTTTTGAATGCATTACACATTCAGTACTTGGATTGCTAAAAGGCATTGTCAAATGTTTTTATTAAGGCACCAGCCTCTTTAACCTATGAAGGTTGGTTGATAAACATCCTCTATTACTATAAACATCCTCTTGACCATCTGCCAACTAAGGCCTGAAAGGAAGGAGGAGGAAGGTAGGACCTTTTACTCGAGAGCTTGTTTTAAGGCAGATAGCCCATTATGTATGTATTTTACAAAGAAACAGATGGTTTGTGAAATGAACCTAACAAAAATACAGCAGCAAAAAAATCCCCTTTGTGAGTCCTGCAGTGTGGTATTTGTGCTGTGAATATAAGCGTGATTAAGAGACTATTAACAGCTGTAGTTAAAGGTGAGTTGTTTGAAAGCCCTAGGTTGTATTTCTCAAATGTAAGAACATACTTACAAACTTTTTGAAGTCCACCAAAAAATCTGAAAAAAGAGAGTAAGCTTCAGACAGTAATTTCTTAAAGTGAGGGGTTTGGCACCTTACAGGTTCTCCCATTTCTTCCCCTTTACTTCTAGATCTAGGCACATTTGTTGGCAAATTAGTGAATGTGAATCAGAAAAATTAAGTGTAAACACAGCAGACACATGCTGGTAGACAGTTTCTTAGAGCAGAGTTCCTATAATATTCTCTCAATAGCTAGATCTATTTTGCGTTCAGCAACATACAGCCAAATTAGTCTTCTGTTACACTAGGCGTGTTTTTTTTTCTTGGTGTGAACTGACTTGGAATAGAGTTTACCTTGGTTTTGCTTAGAGGGTAAGGTCGCCCCAGGCCTCACAGGTGTCTCTGGCCCTTCCTCTCCCTGTCTGCTGCAGGGAGGAAGGCTTTCAGGACTTGTGCTAATTGGTGAAGGGGTTTTTGTTGTTGTTTTAAGTTACCTTTGTTTTGAAGGGGTATTTTGTTTTAGTTATATTGACGTTCTTTAATTACCTCTGATAATTACCTCTGAAGCTCATAATTACAGCTACTTCTTTTTCCTGAAATGGTTCTTTCATATGGACTCTAATAGTTTTCCTCTAATTACTGTGCACAGTTAGTAAAGACTTGATTGGCAACATATTAAGATTTATTTTCTGTAACTTGTATAACACAGAACTAAGCCACATGCTTGAGCGAGAAGAGCGGCAAAGCATCGAATCTGTGAGCACACACTAGCCTGGTGGCATTCTTTGGGGTAAGGTAGTTTTCCTTCAGAGCCTTGTGCTGTGTTGATATTCCTGTCCTCTCCTTAGCGAAACCATGTTTGCAGCCTGCTGCCCAGCACAGAGATGACAAGGAGCATTCTTTTGGGGAAAAGCAAACACTTCTGCCTGGAAAAGTGCACTCAAGTAACAGTTGGGTTTTTGGGTGAGGCTCATGATATGAGAGGTTTTCACGTGTTGAGTCGAGATACAAGGAAAGGAACCCTTACCAGTGCTTTGCTGACACCAAAGTATTTCAGAAAGCCAGGAAGATGTGAGGAATGCTTATGATCAAGGTATTTTTGTGTATGAAAACATTTTTGTGTATGAGACCTGTTGTGATGTAAGGAAAGAACTGAGTGAGAAGCATGATAGGAGCCTGTTCTGCTCTGGAGAAAACTTTGTGTTATTATTGGCTGCTTTTCTAGGGTATTTTACCAGCTATTTTGGGTAAGCAGTGTGCAACTAATCTATCTGGAGATAATGTTTCAGAAATTCTTAGAAATGTGTTAAAAAATCTATGCATCTTGAGAGTGCTGTGTGCATGTGATGACTGCAATCCTGTGCAGAGTATGGGTTTGCTTCCCTGTGGTCTCATCCCTGTGCAGCAGAGTGCTGTTTTCTTAATGCTTTGGCTTTATGTTCTTGTAGTGGTTGAGATACTGGCGATGGGGAAGTCCATTTGGGTCACCATCTTAGAAAGTATGTCGTACCCTCTAAAATATCATAAAAAATACATATCTTTAGATTTGGAAATGTTCCCTTGTCAGGAAAAGACCTTTCTGTTTACTAAGTCAAAACTACCACTCCTAATAATTCTGTACCCGAATAATGAAGTGATATATGGGATGGGGGATCTCTATTCTGAATTTCAAATACCTTTCTATGTAACATGCCATTAATACTGTATTTTCCAAATACTTAAAACTGGACGGCAAATTGTTCTTGAATGTAATTGCTAGATAACCATTTGTGACCTTTCTAAAAACTAGTTCAGCAGAGCAGTTCCTCATACGAATTACGAGATTGCTTGCCATAGGTCAGGAGAAGGTCCATTAACAGAGTGCACCAGTCTGGGCTGATTTGATTTGTCTCCCATCTATGGGACATCAGGACTGCAGAAGCTCATCTTCAATTCCCCTTACATCAGTCATGCTAAAAAAGGAAACTGTGCCGTGTGTGGAAACTAGATCTGCTGTGTATTTTTCAAATGCTTCTGCTGAATCTCTTGGAGTAAGAGTCAAGCTATATCCAAACCTAGCTTCGGAGTGTATTGACAGATTTTAAGCTTGCTTGTATGTGGTAAAATTAATATTTTAGCTAAAGTTCAGGTGTTTTGTTCCTCAAAATTGATCAATAGTTGTCTGGGGTAACTGATAAAGCCAGTAGGATGAGATCTTTTCTTCGTGTGTCTCGCGGCTCAGCCCTCTGTCTTGGTAATCATTGTTGTAGCAATATTGGATAGGATCTGTATTTTCATAGCAGAATTGGAATTTTCCTCCTTGGAAGCTCAGGGTGCGGAGTTGTGGCCATGCCAGCCTGACACGAGCCTGTGCAGCCCCTGGAAGGGCACATCTTGCTTCTGTCCTCCCCCTGCTCCAACCGGGCTGCTTCTCCCTACCTCCTCCAGCTACAGCTGTGCGCAGCTGCAGGGGGGCTGAAGTGAGGGGTTGATCCAGCTGAAAGGTAACACTTCCAAAAAAGGGAGGGAGAGAGTTCTCCCCCTCCATTGGCGTGTGCATGCTTTATAATGGGTTGGACTGGCCCCGTATGGCCTTAGTAGGATGTTTCTGAACTCAGCTGCCACTTATGGTATGTCTGGTTTTTTATAAGCAGGATTTGTTAAAGTTTGCTTGTGCCCCACGTCCCTGCTCTAGATTGTTTGAATTCCATGTGATGCATTACTGATGTTTTTTTTCCCATGCTTTTCCTAATCCCATCAGGAGCTAACCATCATGCATTTGTAGTGATGCCACTGTCATGTTGTTAGGATTGGGTGCAATCATTTAAGGCCTGCCTTAGGCTCTTCATAGACACTGCCAGTGGATGTTAAGGATCATATAATAATCTTATATACATGGGGGGGGGGGGGGAGGAATAATCTGCTGGTGGTTAATTCAAATAGCCACAATGCAGCTGAGATGGTCTTTTCTCTAAAGTATTTTCCTATTTGTGGAACAGTTTGAAGTTTTGTGTGTTATGAAGACAGTACATTTTTAAGGTAATCTTGAAATTGAAAAATTTTAAATAAAATTTGCTGGTTTTGACTGCAGGCATGCATGCAAGTTTTTTTTCTAGATAGGAATAATGTGGACAGTATCTCAGAGTGATTACTTGTCATTGAGTTTGTTCTTATTTAATTTAAGAGAATAACCATAGTTTTTTCTTACTAAATACTTGTACGTATTCAAAGGAACAACATGTGTTGTGGAGTCCATAACATCTAGCTAATAGAGCTGATTTCTAGCTCTCCTGTTAGTACAGCTCACTGAGCTGTGCAACACTTCAGTTGTCTGATAGGAACAGACAGATATTTTTATGAAAAGCTAAAGAACAGTCTGTTAATTTTTTCCCTCAAGATTTATGGTCACTTTTTATTTTTACATTCAGCTGGTGGAATGTAAACCTTTGCAGGCATGTTTATTTGAATGAATCACTGCAACAGGCTTTTCTCAAGGCTTTTATTTAGAAGAGTAGTCATGTTCTGCCCTAAAGGATATAAGGAAGCAGGTGAAGAATTGATTTGTTCCTCTGTATTCTTGACTGTGATGGACAATGACTCAAATGGACTAGAGCACAAGATGCTATTTAGATTGTGAAATTGCTGAAAAAGAAATGATCATTAGTCATGGGTAGAGGTTTTGTGCTTATGTTACTAATTCTTTTATATTTGAATTTTTTAGTCTGGCATAAGATTAGAGATTTTTCTTCTCTTTAATGTAAATCTCTGGTGTACACAGTGTATTTGATTAAGAAACGGACATGGATAGTGGGTGCTTCTGGGTGGTGGGCGAGTAGGGTGCTGCTGCTGAGGCTGAGATGAGCTGCCAAGAGCACAGTGGCTGCCTCCTGGAGGAGTGCTGCTGCTGGTGGAGGTGTCATGCTGCTTCCACAGGGTTTCTGTGGCTTGGGGAGCGGGGGGGGTGGGGGGTGGTGGATATTAAATTATTTACTGGCCTCTCTAATTGCCAGTGTTACGCCTCCCCCCACGCCTTTTTTAGCTTCTGCAATTTTGTTAACTACTGATGAATTACATTGGCCTGATGCTGCAGGTTTGCAGTTACTAACATTCGTGAACCTTTCCTTAGAGTATCTGTTTGTAAAGTAAAAATAAACTCAGTTTTCTGCATTTAAAGAAACAAAAACCGCAACAAAATCTGCATTATCACCTTTATGCTACGGCATTACATTAAGTCACTATTTTGCTTCTCTTCTACATCTAGGTTATGTTTTTGCCCCAGTACTAATGAATACTCACTGAGGTGTAAAATCTCAATTTGTGTCTAGCTTTTTGGTATTCCTGTTGAGATCGTGAGTTGCTCAACAATGGATTTTTCTCTGTATCCAAGGGTGTTAGTTACAAAGTGTTTTAACTCTAGCACTTGTAGATAAACAAATAAGGTATTTTAGCTCCCTACCTCTGCCAAGAATAATAGCAAAAAATCCTATCTTCCTTCTGTACACATCCCCTAACTTGGGTTCAATCTTAAATCTTGTAATTATTTATTTACCTTCTGACCGTGGTACTTTTAATGATGATGCATCCAGTATCAGGGTCTGTGTCAAGGTGGTATGTATCATATGACACTCTGGCCATAATTGCTTTGACAAAGGCAGTTTTTCTTAAGACTTTTGAGTATCTATCAAACATACTCCAGAAATTAATTTAAAATACACAAAGTAATCTGCCTGAAGTAATTTCTTAGTGCTTCTTGCACAAAAAAAAAGCATGAAAAGTTCATATTTGTGAATTCATGCTTGTGTATGTTTCCTGACAAGTAAGAGAAGCCTATGCTGAGTGCCAGACATTCAAAATCACTTTATTTTTAACAACAGAAGAAAAGGTGTGAACCAGATTCTCAGCTATATCTGGTCAGCTTGGGTGCAAATGGTTCTGTAATAGTGAGACCACCTTAAGAATAGTGTTTGAATAATTATGTAGTACACTCTGGACTGGGTAGTTTTTCTGGCGTTGAGTTGGGCAGTTGAAGCTGGGCATAGACTTTCATGAGTCCTTAATAGTTAGCTATATTAATGGTCTCTGGATTCATGAGGTACTTTCTTATATTTCTCTTTTGGTTTGGGTTATTAAAAGTAGTATGTTCAGAGTGTTCTGTAACTCTCTTCCCTTCCTTCCCATGGATAGGTGGGCACTGTGTTCCCAAAATGTTAAATCTCATTTTACTAGTGAAACTGTGTCAACTTTGGAACGGACAAGAATGATGGCAGATTCCAAAACTTCTGTTCAGATAAAAATCTGTTGTTGAAGAGTCTGCCTCTGTTCATAGCTGGACACAGAAGGCTGGAGCACCTCTGCTATGAGGACGGACTGAGAGAGCTGGGGTTGTACAGTCTGGAGAAGAGAAGGCTTCAGGGAGACCTTATAGTGGCCTACCAGTATCTTAAGGGGGCCTACAAGGAAGCTGGTGAAGGGACTCTTTAGAATGTCGGGTAATGGCAGGACTAGAGGGAATGGATTAAAACTAGAGATGGGTCGATTCAGACTGGACGTTAGGAAGAAGTTCTTCACCATGAGGGTGGTGAGACACTGGCACAGGTTGCCCAGAGAGGTGGTGGAAGCCCTATCCCTGGAAGTGTTCAAGGCCAGGCTGGATGGGGCTTTGAGCAACCTGATCTAGTGGGAGGTGTCCCTGCCCAGGGCAGGGGGGTTGGAACTAGATGATCTTTAAGGTCCCTTCCAAACCCTAACAATTCTATGATTCTATGTAGTTTGATGAGACAAGTTACATTAGCATTGAATTTTCTTTATTGTGTGTAATTTTGCTAATATTCTTGGAAATGCAAAAGTAGCTGGTTGTGCTGCAACTCATATATTTTCCTCATTTGAAAATGAATATAAAATCTAATTTGTTTTTCCTTCACCCTCTCTCCTCAGAGATCTATCAAATTACCCTCTGTTTTAGATTCAAGCTCTTCATGGAAATTAATCATTCTGACCCCTGTGAAGTAAATATTATTTTCATTAATGGGAAAATTGCAGAACAGACAAGTAAAATTGCTTATTTGAATTATGCAGAGCTGTTAGACTTGTGGTCAGATCACTAGACTGTGCCTGTTTTCAATAATTTCTTTACAAAACTTTTTTATGTAAGCTGTAATAATATTGATGCTGTCTAAACAGACAGAAAAATGCTGGTTTTGTTTCCTGAAGAGTTGCGTGACCAAGAGGATAAGACTGTGAACTATTGTTTACAGAACAGTGTATCTTGAAATGCGGATAAATGAGCTATCTACTGAGAAGAGTACAAAACCGTTTGTAATTTTCCTGGGAAAACAGGCAAAGAACCCTTTTAAATTTTATCTTAACCTGGCAAAGAGCGTGAAGCTCCTTGAATGGGCAGAGAAACCCCCACTCTAATGGAAATTACCAGGTCTGCCATGTGAGTCAAATGGGGGTGGCGACATAGTGTGCTTGTGTTTTATGGAAGAATGCATTATCAGTTCCCATGAAATGCAAGCAAAACAGGGACTTCTGCACTGAAAATGGAAACCTTGCGTGCAGGAGGGGAGAATACCTTGAATTACTTTTCTCTTCTTCAGTAAAATGGAAATAATGAGTTCCTCTTAATCCGAAAGGTGGCATGGATGAATGTGTTCTTTTTCTTGAAGAAAGGCTGGTAACATAGGAAAGCAGAAGTTTGGTTACATATGCAAAAAACTTTCTAGCTGAAGAATTGTCTTTTTATCATAGTTGAATTTTAAATTAGGAATAGAAGAAGATATGATTTATGGAGTGTGAAACTTCTTAAGAGATGACTCTGATTTTCAGTTTGACACCGTTTCAAAGCTTTTGAAGACTGAATAAATTCTCAATGGAGTGGAATTTTTCATATGCTCTTGGATTTTTTGAAAATATAGTGATGTAGTTAATGCCTCTTTTAATGAATTTTATGGGCAGTATACATCTATACAACTTTTATTGTGAAGCTTCCTTTTGTAGCAGAGGTATGGTGTACACTTCTGTTGTGCTGTGAAGGGGGGATTGGAGGCTTAGAGAAGTGGTGCTCACAGAACATATGCAGTTAACCAAAATCTGCATTTGGATATTCCTGGCTTAAACACCTTTTGTGGTAAAGGGTAAAATAGTGGAGTTTCTGCAATATGCCAGTATATTTTGAAAGACTGGGGAACTTTGATTTCATGTTTTGTTTGTTGACAGATGTTGGTACAGGCCAATGGAAACCCACTGGATCAGTGTGTGCAGGTGCCCTTCAGTAACGGCGCTTCATGGCTTTTAGTTTGTGCACTGTTAGGCAGTTCTCTGCCTTCTTGTTTAGGGCGTCTAATTTGTCTAGCAAATGTATCGTTGCTTACATTTTGTGTATTATCAGTTCATCAAAGTGCTGATGAAAGCCTTCATATAAAGAGAAGTTGTTGTGGCCATTGGCTAGAAGTTGGAAGAGTAATACTTCTGACTGACAATTGGCTGCTGGATGACCTTGAACGACAACTTTTCTTTCTTTTGCCTTGATTTCCCTTTATTTGTATTTGGTTTAATGATATTTACCTTATCTGCAAAGCACTGTGAACCCTTATCAGTGGAAAGCTTCCTAGCAGCTGCATATCCTCTATGATGCTTCCTCTGTTTCCAATGACAGGCAGCTTTAAAATTCCAAATGCAGAAGTCAGTCAAGACGCCAGCTCAGTTTTTAATTTCTTTTAACAGCAGTCAAATAGATTGAAATTACATATGAAACAGGGAAGGGAACAGAAAAAGAGTGAGCTTTCAAATTGTGAATTTGAATATTCTTTGCTAAATTTGCCCTTTATCCTTGCTCCTCCAGTATTTTCTGCCATACACAGATTATTAGTTCTTTGCTTGACAGCAGTAACTTCTTCGATGGTAGAAAATGCAGTCGTCTTATAGCTTAGCTGTGACAGAGAGCTAGGCTGAAAAACAAACAATAAAAGAACTTTTCCAAAGAGAAAAACGTAACTTTTAAAGAAGGAATATTGGACAGCAAAAAGGATGGGTCACTACTTTCTGTAAGGGGGGAGGGGGGAAGTGGACTTTGTCTGCATTTGTTGTTGGTTTTCTCCATTTCGAACTTAAGTATTTGCATTCCTTACTGTAAAGTGCTTACTGTTGCCAGGAATAACTCCGAAGTTCACATTTTCATGGTTGTGCTCTATAAATTCTCTGATGTTTCACTTCGGTTAGTTCAGCACTGGACAAAAGCATTAGCTCATGGATGAGAAGCTTTTCCCAGTCAGCAGTATCTTCTTGGTACAGGTATTTTACTTACAGGATGTGGAATTATATTAAAGGTAAACATAAAGCCATTTATATGCCATTACAGTCATATGCTGCGTGGCTAGAAAAACTGGCCTCAGTGTGAAAGTGCGTAAGCCGTGCTAGTTTTGAATAATAAGGAAAGGTTATGGCTTACTGCACTAAAATGATGATGTGAACATCAGAAGAAGCCTTTTTAGGTGAAATGAAAGTAAATGAAATCTTATTCAATTACCCCTTTTGAGAAAAATGTTAAGTATTACAGTAATTGACTCCTGTTGACAGGGGAGCAAAAGAGTTAATAAATTAAGTGCAATGTTACTAATTTTGATTGATACTGTGTAATTACGATGTCAAAGGTATTTGAATTTGTCTCATGCTGTAAATCTGCATCAGACTTCTAGCTTATCCTTGATGAGAGCAAAAAAACCAACACAAAATGAGAAAATCCAGACACGCCCCCCTGTCTGAGCTGAATCTCCCTTAATTCAAAAATTGAAGTATAATTCAATTTCAGATCTCTTTTTCCATACTACTATTTTACAAAAGGGTATGAGAAGGTAAAAAGGTTTCACTAGTTCAGCTTTCTTCCTTGTTAGTAGCTTATCTCTGAGAAATTCATGAAGGTTTAGTGTCTGAAAAGGAAAAGGTAAATATTCTCTTTGAATTTTGATGTTAGCAGCAACAGAGAATCTCCTGACAGCCCTCCGTGCTCTTCTAGGGTTTTTTCTTTCCTAATAGCCTTAGTCTGACTGGAGGTTTTAGAGTTTGACAGTAAAAGGTAGCCTTCCAAACTACCTTGAGCTGTTCTGTTCTCGCTAAGAAGAAATAAAACTTAATTTTACCTAAAAGTGAAATTTATGGAAGAATACAAGAGATCAGATTATTCTGGCAGTAACTCTTGAAGCAAATGTTCTTTAGCTTGACAAGCCGAGCATGAAAGGATATGCTTTATTAGGATGCAAATTCTATGTATGTGATTCATTTGTTGTGTAGTATTTTCATGCGTTTTTTGGGTTACTAGAATTATACATGTATTAGTATGTAGAGAGACTTTATTAATGGGTCATAAATAGCATTTCACTATTCAACAGGGTGAAAGTCAAGATGGCTATAACTTCAAAATTTAATAGGAGTCTGTATACCTTCTTTTATAATGAATGACTCCAATTTCCTAGAATAAGGGATTTCAATTTGTACTACTTCTTGTAGACTCTTTTGTACCTGTTTCTACATCGCCTTGCTTCTTTTCTTGCTTCTGTGTTTTTCACTATTTCATATTCATTGTTCCAGATCCTCCTTTTTTCTGGAGGTTTTGCTGCTGCTGAGTTTTATACCTCCCTTTCATACTTATCCTTTCCTGCCTTTCTGACCCAGAAGAATTTGTGCCTCAGCGAGTTTCAGGAGCAACTGTCTTGTGTTTTAAGAGTAATTTTGGGAGCTTAGCTGTGATTTCTAAGTGTGCTGCCATTGCTTGCCATATAGGTTTGTGCAAGTTAGCTGGGTTGGTGCTTTTTAAAACCCAGTCTTACCTGTGTTTCTGATGTGTAGGAGTAATAGCCATTAGTGCTTAGCAGTCATATAGTTGAGAAGATGTTTAAGAATGGAGTTTACTTTGTAGTAATGTTTTTTATCAGTTTCTGGCATTCAGCATCTTCAGTGACAGCATATGTTTGGCTGGAGATGAAACTAAGAGCCCTGTGAAAGCTGTGGTTGGAGGTGTCCTTCCAGCAGTACTGCTCTGTGGGCTGTTCTCTGTTGTGGCAGCATACTGTGGGTGCAGGAATTCACTCACCTGCTAGGCACAGGGCTTTAAAAATACCAGCCTGAACACGCAAGGGAATTAGGTGCTGAAGTCCCATCTCCTTGTGACGGGGGTTCGCAAAATAGGTTGCAGGCTGGTGTCCAACGCCATGGGTGCAGCAGCATCTTCTTTTCCCTGCAGTGCATCATCTCATGTTTGTTGAAGTTCATTGGTGAAACTTGTCCTGGCTGTCTTCATTCCTCTGCTAGTAATTACAGTAATAATCAGCTAACACATGTATGTCAAAAGCCTTTGTTTTCATTATGAAGGGAAAGACAGGCCTATTAAAAATATTTTCATAGCTTTATGATGGCACAAGAACACTTTATGTAGACTACTTTATTTAGAAATAATAATGTGTATCGCCTTCCTAAGGAAAACTGAGAAGGATATTTTCCACTGATTAAAAGGGCATCCCAAAAGGCCTGCTTACTTTTCTTGGGAGATGAATGGAGTGAAGTCTGTGCAGGCTTGGGAGGAAAATCTTTTGGGGTTTTTTTTTTGTTTTGTTTGTTGTTTTTTTTTTTTCAAGCATCTATAAGAAAAAAACATCTGAACTTCTTGTAGCTATTTTTTCAGCATTTTCAAGTACTGTTAGATTCTGCTGAGAATAAATGCTAGTTATTCTTAATGTTTATAGAGAGCATTCTCTTTCTCCTTTTTTTGAAAAGGCTTTGGCTACAATTTCAGTACTTCCTAATGTTATTAATTATATAAGGCTTTTAAAGCTTTGAACTGCTGTTCTGCAGGTGACTTGCTGCTCTGTGAGAGTAGCTTCTGCAGGATGCGGCAGAGAAGTGGGGAAGTGAAGCATTCCTTGGGTAGGTGATGGATTCTGAAATCAGGGGGATGGATCTGCAAGGTTTCCTCATGTTGCTTGTAGTACTGCATACAGACATCTGGAAAGTAGCAAACAAAACGTTCAATTCTCTTCAAGTAACACATTTTAGATTTCAAGGGTGATGTAAGAAAATAGCCTTTTTCAGCAGAACCAAGTTCTTTCTTCCCTCCCCCCCTTAGGTACGCCTACACCAATGTTTTTTCAGCTCTGCAAGTGTGTTTTTTCTCACTCTCTCTGCTGTGTAGGCGGCCTTCCCAATCACAATGGAGCTTCACAGGCAATCTTTCACAAAAAAAAAAAAGTTGACTTTACATAGCTTGTCTATAATTTAACACCAAAGAAAATGGAGAGTTCTGGGTTAGAATTACGATGCATCTCAGTAATGCTTGAATAGGTGAAGAATTTCACCTTAAATAAAACAAGGAAAATATGTCTTGACCAGAAGGCCACCATCTGTGGAAATTATTTATTTACTTGCTGCCCATACGACTTGCCAAAATGTCAGTAGCAATCACAAACAGGTAGATTTTAAACCTTTTGCTTGCTTCATTTGACTGAGTTATAATTGAACTTCTCTACCCCAAAATTAGAATGGGATTCTACTTGAAAGAGGCTCAGTTTGTTGGTAATATGAAAATTAAAATACAGTTCTTCCTGGAATGTTACCTTTTTAAACATGAATTTAGTTCTCTCTGCCTTTTGGAAGCTGCTTTTGCTGCATTTGATGACAACTTTTTCAGGTACTGCAGCTTTTTTGATGATGCCTCTCATTTTTTTTCCAAGGTCTTAATTTCACACAATATTTTGTAAATAAGCCTGAAATCTTTATTTTTAATAGCTTAAAGGAAGATAGCAGTACTTACTTACTTGAGCTCTGTTGATAATGTTGTCTGGCACTTCTTAAAGAATTTGGTTGATGCTAATGTTCTTGCCACCAAGTATTCAAACTTCATTCAACTCTACCTAGAAATAACTGTTGGGAGAATAGCAATGGGTGACTTAAAATTATTTGCTTATCAGCCTACCAAATTTCAGAGATCATTATTATAAAATAATCAGTGCTTGTACCATGGTTTTATGTGCAGGTTAAGCTGGCATTGCGGCTGAAAGCAGCCATCCTCGTCTGCTTATCCTGTCCCATGCCTTTTCTGCCTCATGTCAGCACAAGTGCTTGTGTAGCCATGCGGTGAACTGGATTGGGGAAAACCAGGTTGAAGAAATGATCTAGGTCTTCTCCAGTCTCCTTATTTAGAATTGGGTTTTAATCTGTCTCGTTGATATGATTCACTGCATATCTCCTCTAACACGTGAGCTTGGTGGGAGTAGAGAAGGACAAAAATTCATTGGTGGTGTGTGCTCTGCCTCCAGCTTGTGCCTCTGCAGAGTTCTCGGGACTCCAGCATAAATCTCCATGGTTACATCTGTTTGCCTGGTCTAATTTTAGAGGGCTCCTGTCATATACAGATGTAAGCCTTTTGTAGCAATAGACAGAGGTCAGATGTTTAAGCTAATGCTGAAACAATACAGATTTCGTTACAGCACCTGGTAAATAGGAAGGACCAGCTCTGAAACTTTTTTCAAGTTGGAGACTTCTTAGAGGGCGGCAGTTGGTAACTTAGATAAACCCATTCCTGCTCTCCTTTGTGTTTGACATGTGTGGCTTTATGTTGAGTAGTGAGGAAAGAAGTGGGCCACAGCACTGCGAAATATACCCTTTATTTCAGGTGTAACCAAATGGAATCTCCAAATGCCTGGCAGAATGTGTTCTAGAAGAAAATGACTTGGTTCAGAGAAAGGGTGATAAAAGAAGGGTTGGGATTGTTATAGTGGAAAACTTCTCATGCAGGCTCTCTCAGATGAGTAAGTTAGCTGCAAAAACTTCATAGGTTCATGGTTTTATTAAGTCTTCATTGTTGCTTTTGGCTTCTTACAAGCACAATTTCCACAATACCCTTTACCTTTTGAAAAAGACCTGACCCGTTTGTTTCCCAGTCAAATTTTGTTCATACCCACGGTCTTTCTGCTTCTAGGTTTCACCGTGCTATGATTCATCTGAATCTGGTCGTGACAGCCACCAGGAGTTTTTGCTAAAGCTGCATGTGCCTGCCTTCTCAGGAATTTGAATAGGTAAGAGAGCAAGCACCACTTTCTGTATCGTTTGACAGTCACCCTTTGGAGTGGTGCTAGTTGCCACAAAATTATTGTTGGCTTAGTGACTGCTGATAGCACGTTAGTGTTTTACAGAATATATAGGGGGTGGTCTCCAGCAGGATGGTTTACCTGGGTAGGCTGGCTGCCCTCTGAGTGCCAGACTGTGTCCCAGTCTGTTGCTGAATGTGTCCTCTATACGTGAGAGCTTTTTTCAGGAGGGAGAGATGAAAGGGGACTAGACGGCTACTCCCTCATCCCCTTTCACACAGAATCACAGAATGGTTCGGGTTGGAAGGGACCTTAAAGATCATCTAGTTCCAACCCCCCTGCCATGGGCAGGGACACCTCCCACTAGACCAGGCTGCTCAAAGCCCCATCCAGCCTGGCCTTGAACACCTCCAGGGAATTTCTACTAGGTATTTGTAGAAGTGTTCGTAAAAGCAGGTTGGACTCTGTTCAGGATGTGACAGAATGCCTGGTTTTGTCACGTTTCCTAAAACACAGTAGTTCTTGTAGGTGGTTTCTTTTAATCTACTTGTGAAACTAAACTTGTGTTGTAAGGAAGAAAGGGGATGATTATTCTGAATGTGCCTGATTCTACTGGCTTTTAGTACATGATCTATCCTTTCACAGAGAAATATAATCTACTTTTAGGGAGTTTGTGAAAAGATAAAAGGTACACTGCAAGCGTGAGATACTGCAGATCTGCCTGCGCAGCTTTGGCTTCTGCCTTGTATCAAATGCAAGTCCTTTGCAGGTGTGTAATGATCTCGTGCAAGAAGGTTGGAAAATTGCAGTGTGTGACTTTGGGGGATGGAGGGAGGAGGGATGGGGAGCACTGGTGTTGGTTTTGCAAAGATGGGCAGGAATGGATTTCTTTACAGACAAATTGACTTCCTGAATTAACTCAACGTGTTGTGTAAGCCATAGCACTGCCTGAATGGAGGTGACCAGAATACTTGGTAAGGACTGCAGGGAGAACAGCATTGAGACATGAACTTAGATCAGTTTAAACTGATTTGCAACCAGGCAGCGGAAACACAGCTCCCTCCACTGAGTAGACTTTGATCTGTTTATTAACACATTTTGAAAGCTATAGGTGTAAGGTATGCAAAGGAAATCCACTCTGGAAGTGACAAGTGGTGTAATAAAAGTTGCTATTAAAGAAAAAGCCCTCCCTTGTAACGTTGGTTCATCAGTCTGGGGGATGTCTAAAGAAACAAATAGGTTTCTTATTTGAGAGGATCTGCCCTGTAGTTGTTGCTGCACTTGTTTTGGACGATGTTGTTGTATCGAAAGTGTCAATTTACATCTGTTCTTCTGAAATCTGTCAGCAAAAGTGCATTGTGTTGGTGGAGGACTGCTTAGCCTCTGAGGTTTGATTTGTTGTAGCAAGAAAACATTTCCTTCAGAGGACATATATATTGGAAACAAACATGTTTCCTCGTGGCTCTAGAGGAGCCCTTGGAAAAGGCTGTTTTTATTATTTTATCTTTCCCCTGGAATCATCTTACCTTTTCACTTGGCACCATCTTTTTACACAGAGTCATTATTGTGATTTTCTTTGATATGTAGCTCTCAAAGTTACAGATAGAGGAGAAAATGTTGCGTCCGTCTCTTTCCCACCACACCACACAAAATTTTATTTTGTTTTGTTTTCGAAGTTTGTGGTCTCAAGAGACACATTTTGATCCTGAACACTCTTTAGTGGGGCATGGACAGTGAGTGAAAAAGGGCTGTCTTGAGTGATGAAGTAAACGCAGTCTCTTGGCTATTCATTTAACTTACTAGTGGAAAGTAAGTGAATGGTTTTTCCACCTTGTTACGTTTGGATTCCACAGTTTGTTTTTCTGTCATATCCTTTTTATAAAGAACATCCAAGTAATTAAACTAATTTTGCCAGTGATGGCGTCACCATGTTATACCACTGAAATACGTACTGAAGAGTGTAAGTTCCTTTTTATTATACACGTGGAATTTTTGTTCACTAATGGAAATTGTTTCCCAGTGGAATTTTTTTAAAATCGTTAAATTCCAGCTTGTAACAAGTCTATGTCTACAAAGTTGTATTTAAAACTTCATTTGTTGCACTAGTAACAGTTCTGGTTGTTTATGAGCTCATAAGCTCATGGTCCCATAGATCCAGTCTCGTTTACTGAAATTCATGGAAAAGTCTTACAGTTGGGAATTAAACTTTTTAGTAAAGCATATCCGTGATAACAGGTAGCTTTTTTGAAACAGTAACGTGCTCCAATAAAGCTGATTTTTGCTTACATGGAATCGAATTGGATTTGTAAAGATATTTAGGTGCAAGACATTCAGCACCATAAACTTAGTTTTGTTAGATTCCCCACATTCTTCTGTTGATATGGACAGAATAAAACTTGTAAAATTCTGCATACAACTTAGCCTGAAACTGCTTATTTCTCTTTGTCCTGGACTTAAAATAAAGATGAGGCCTGGGGGGAAGGAAGAGGAAGGTTGGTCCCTGTGCCTGAGTGGCTGATGCCGATATTAAGTTATATTTTGTAGGATAGCATTTAAAAC
The DNA here is from genome assembly GCF_964199755.1 of Larus michahellis. Lineage (NCBI taxonomy): Eukaryota > Metazoa > Chordata > Aves > Charadriiformes > Laridae > Larus > Larus michahellis. Next base: position 52,374,612 of record NC_133899.1, on the reverse strand, counting down.
TGCTGGTTTTACCTGTACTATTCTTTTCCTTTTGACAGGTTGAAGCCCCGTGGCTTCATTTATCACTGATAATATGGTCTGGTTGCGCAAGGTGGGTTAGGGTGGGAAAGGTTTTGCCTCCGAGATCCTTGCTCTTTCACAGAGATGCGCTTAAGGGTACATAGTGCTGTGTTCCCTGTAATGGGAGACGGCAGCTGTTTGGGTACCGTTTCTCTGAGTGGCCAGGAGGAGGTGTACAGAGTTGTGTTCCTTTCTTAAGTTTTGCAGGTTTTCATATTTATTCTTTTTCCAGAAATTTCCCCAAGGTTTAGTTGGTGATTATACAAATAGTTTCTGTTATTAGCATTGTGTAGGTCTGTACTTCAAGCTGTTTCCCTGAGGAATCTGAAGAAAGTTAGGGAAAACCCCCTGCAATTAGTGCTTACGGTCTTGGCCTCCTTAAGTGTTGCTTGGGGAGTGCATGTACGTATTTTGTGTGCATCCATGTACCTGTGCACACAGTGCACCTGAGACACAAACGGAATAGGGGTATTAGATACTCTCATTGATGCGGGTATGTTCACAAGTTAACAGTTGCCTTCTGTAATGATTATGTACTGTGGTATTGCAATGATAACTACAGTTACTATCTTTACATGGAAAAGAAATGGAAAGCGCTTAGTATGTTTTTACCTTTTCTGTGTTTAAAAACAGTGCAGTGAATTACCAGAAGTTGGCATGTGATAGTTGGAAGATTATTTAATGTACTGTAGAACTGGAGAATTGCAACTGCAGCATTCAACAAAACTGGATAATGTTCTTAATAGCTAAATATGTCCATTGTAATAAGAAATGGGTGTTAATGAGAAAAGCCTCACCTTCATTTCATTGTGTATGATACCAAAAGAATTGTATATTCAGAAACCAAGCGTATATGAGTGAATGAAAAGAGAAAAGCCTGGATCCCATTAATTTTTGGCTACTTGTAAACTGGCGAGGGTTTTATGCTTTGATTGCAGTTTTCTGTTAGTCCAGAATGACTGATGACTTAGTGGTATGGATTGTAACGATTCACTTTCTTTGCTGTTACAGGCAGCTGTTGACTGGGCAGGCCAAGAATGAGAGTACATATGCTATGTCTGCAAACTTCCTGATCTCAAAATGGTTAGGCACACCCAAGTTAGCTTTAATCTAGCTTGCCTGGATTAAAAAAGATTGTAAGGATTTAACAGCATGGATTTTAGCATAACCTATTTGAGGCTGTCAGGGAGTCTGGGTGCTTAATCACTGCAATCCTGTGCCTTGGAAATTGAGTGGGTTTTGTAAAACTCGTATTATTGAGTTCTGTAGTTTGCATAAATGTGGAGAGCTGTTAGTAGATTAAATACGTATGTTATTCTGTGGATGAATTTTTCTTACTTCTACCTTTAAAATGTGGAATGTAGTATAACTTAGACCTAGTAACTATATGCTTAGTACTAAATACGATTACAAGTGTACACTGCTTAACAAACAAGATGATTTCTGTAGTTGATCCTGTAACATTTTGTGAGATTGGCTGATGAAGAACGAGCAACCCTGGTATTTTGAGTTTCTGCATGGCTCAGCTTGCATATTACTAAAGTACTACGTGCTCTGCTTCAACTTAAATAGCAACAGATTTCTGCAGGTAAAATATTCTTCATTTTTGCAGGTTAGCAATAAGAATTGGCTATTAAATCTGAGACACAGAACAGAAGTGGAATCTGTGAAGAAGGAAAAAAAGTAAGTTCACAGACTGAATTAAAAAAAAAACAAAAACAAAACCAAAAAACAACCAACAAACCCACAAAAAAAATCACCCAGCAACACCCCCCACCTCCTCTCCAAAACCCCCCCGAAACCAACCAAAAAACAAAAACTCAACAGAAGGGTCTGCAGAATAGCATAATTGGAATTGGGAACTGTGAACTTTGTTCCTGTGCTGCCCTTGACTACCGGTGTTATTTCTCTGCTTTTTTATCTGTAGATGGAAAATGTTTGGTTTCTTTGTTAAGTGTTTTGAGAACATGTGCAACTACAACTGCACTGAGTATTAGATTTCCTAAATTCCTGCTTCAGAACAAATACACAAAGATAAAATATAACATTTATTTGGGAAGCATCCAGTTTCAGTGAAAAGATTTCTAGGAATTTGGAAATGAGCAATACGTAAATGATTCCATCTATCTGAAAACAAAAGAATCTTCATTTCTAGCCTGATTTTATTTATGTGTAGTTTCCAGTCACTGGTGGTTCTTTTATCTCTCAGCTTGATGAGAGATCAAATTCCTTCCTTCTCTTCCTCTCTGTGTTCTTCCTCTAGGCATTTTAATTTTTTTCCTCCAGCTTTTCAGCATCCTTCTTGAACTGTAAAATAAAGAACTAATTGCAGTTTCTCTGTGCCAAACAAAGTAACATAACTGCTGTGCTCTCTTATTTGATATTCATGCTTGTTTATGCATTAGTGTATTGCATAAGATTAGCCACAGCAATGTGTTCTGAGTTTTCCATTGCGTACGCAGATTCAAGGAAGCTAACTAGTAAACTGGAGTAATGCACAAAGCTGTCACCTGTGAAGATCAGAGTTCATGCTTTCCACTTGAGATCAGAGAAGATCAGCTTACTTTTCAGTCTAATTGTATTCACTGCTTATGCATAATGCAAGACCACAACTTAACTCTGCTCCATTTGATGAAAGATAAAGATCAGTGTCTACTACACAGTAGATGCTAGCTTTACAGATCCCATCAGCATGAGGCATTAGTCATGTCTTTTTATGTATATAACATAGCATACATGTATATACATATCATAATGTGTGTGATGCTGTATAGCTTTCACATTAGTAGTTATGCAATTAATCAACAGTGCTTCCTGTTAATCTTAATTGGTGTAGGGGTTTTTAGCATGTTGGTCTCTGTGCCTTGTTATATGTTGTTATATGAATATATGTAATCTTCATTAGTTCATACCATCATTTCCATATTTGAAGACTTGATATGGTTCTTTGGTACCTTGAAGCTATGCTCTTTATCATATTGACCTGTAATACCAGTAATACCTTATTTTTCTCAGTCTTTTTCAACATATGTAAATAATTGTATCTTTTTAAACAAAGGAAGCTTATAATTTGCAGAAGTTGCAAACAATTTTCTAACTCATCAGCGTAGCTGAATACTCAGCTTCGGCTTTATATGTGGCCTTTTTACAGGAGTAGGCTGAAAGTCTTAACATGTGCTTGAGCTGCAACCTCTCCCATGCCTGTTACGTCTTCTATAGGAATAGAAAGAGGGAGGAGTGACATTTCTCATTAAATTTTTGGATCTATGTATATTTAGATATATACAAGTGGAGAATCTTCTCTAAACTGTGAAACCTAGGCTGGCAAAGTCTTTTAAAGTTGAGAAATTGCTTGGATAGAATTAAATTGTGATGTGGTGTGGTGGATTTTTTTTTTTTGGTTTCATTGCTGTTGGGTGTTTTGTGTGTGTGCAAACCTTCACAGATTGCGTGAGGATGGCTGAGTGTCTGGATGTGTCAACAACTCTGGGATGTGTTTAGAGCAGCGCTGGCCTGTCCAGGCTTTGGTGCCTTTAGTTCCTCCACTCCGTAAGCACAAAATAAAGGCAGGAAAGCTGTTTCCTCATCTGTTGTTTGGGTCAACCTGTTTACTTGGTCCCACACATTTGAAATTGTTTGGAAGCTTCTGGTTAGGTAGCTGTGACAAGAACAACTGGAAAAGACAACATTATTTTTTTTTCTTTGTTTTTTTTTTTTTTTAAACCAGCCTTGTCAGTATTGGTGTAACATGGCTCCAATTTCTTGATACCTTGATTTCTTCATACCTTAGGGGCAGAGCCACTGCTTCTTCGTGCTGCTGCACTGTTGGTAATGTGTTTGTAAAGCTCATAGCCCAGAGGTGCTATAAGTGTGTGCATGTATATGTAGTAGTACAGATATGACTTTCTGGGAGATGAGGAAGCACTGGATTATCATTGTTTAAACTCCAAGTTAAGTTTTATATTTTTTTTATTTGTGCATTTTCTTCTGCTCTTACTCTGTTGTTCTTTCCTTTATTTTCTCTACTGCTTTTAGGCATGTATTTTCTTCAGCAAAACCACCTCTTTTTATCTCTCTTTTCCTTCCTTCTGGCACCAGTGCTGGAGCTCTTTGCAGAGGCTGGCTGAGCAGAAAGGTTGAATTTGGGAACCAGCGCACCCTTCCTTCCTCTGAGAAGGGGTAACTCTGCCTTAGCCTCTCTTCTCTGAAAATAATTGGCTATTGGGAGGAGGTTGTTTGGGATGAGGATGAGCTCCAAAATGACTGGGGCCTGAGCACCTTCCCAGCTGGGATTAATTTAGAATCACAAGTTTATAGCATTCTTTAAGTGTTTACATGCTTGGCTGTGAGGGAGTGAAGGGGAGACAGACGTGTGTTCCTTGCAAATCTTTGCTCCTTGCATCTGTCCTTGACTATAAAAGGGAAGCAAAGGTAGATTTGGTATGACCGAAAACTTGAAAGAGAAGAGCAGGTAAAGGTAGATATAATTTTGCTGTGGAATTAAGTTGTGGGCCAAGCACGCTCTCTTGGATTATTCTGCAAAGCAGTTGTCATTTCTTCATTAGTAAAGGCTAATTGGGATTTTTTTTTAGCTTCGCTTTTATTAAAATGTAGAAAAGAATATTGAGGCTCATGATGATCTTTATAGATACTGTAAAGATATTCAAAAGAGCAGGTTAAATATTTGGACAAGTTCGTTGCATTTTCTCATACATTGAAATCTTAGCTGTTGTCTTTCATCCAGAAATCCAATGTTACAGTTAGCTTACTGTATTTGTTGAAATCAAAGTTCTCTCTGGCTGAGTGGTGCTGCCTCAGAGGGCACAGCAACAGATGTAAATGGAGGAATCTAGGACAGGTTTGCAGCTGTAGTCTTAAGTTGTAGTCTTAACTTATTGTCTGGTGACTTCTAGCTCTGGACTTTCTGAATCAGGGAATTTTTATTCTTTGTTGCCTTTCTCTTATCCGTTCTAATTCTGCAATATCTTTAATTGGGAAGAACAGAATTGCAGTTGGTAATGAAGGTAGAAATTTTATACAGTGGTATGATAAAGGACCAGCGTTCTTTCCAGAATAATTCCTAATGCTGTCTGTGGGTGGGTTTTGTTGTTATGGGCTTTTTTTTTTGTTGTTGATGAGAGTTGGAGTATAAATTGATGGATACAGATATCTTCGTGGTCTTCAGTGTAATGAATTCTGCAAGGAATTGAGAAATGCCAGGTAGTACTGGTAATGGGTCTGCTTATCAGATTTGACTATCTGTTTGGTACAGTCACCTAATGGTGGGTGCTTCAGAGCTGTGAATCATTGCAGCATGTAAAATCTTCCAAGTTTTGGGCCCCTGCATTCATGGTTAGGGCTTAAACTTTCCTATGCTTACCCCAGGTGAATAATACCTGTGCTTACATATCCAAAGGTGTGCCTGCTGCATTTTTATTACCTTTTTTTACTGTTACTCTGTGTTCACCAAATAATATGGCTCTGCATTTTTCTCGGTGCTCTACGGTCACTTCTGGAATTGTTCATCTACAGAGCAAAGAGGATTGTGGCTGACCTTCTTTTAACATTTTTATATAATCAGGATTTAACCAGTTTTCTAATTTTGCCTATTAAATGGAAGTGGAGATTTAGCCTTTCTGTTAAATGAGTGAATTCTGAAGCAAATCAATGTTAAGAAACCTTTTGAGACCCTTAAAGCTTTACTGTGCATGTGGGAAATTGGAAGAGCGTATTAATACATACTCAGACATTCTGGTATGGAAGGTGTTAACAATCATCACCATTAGCCAAAATTTTAAGGTGCTACAAATGCTGCTTAGTCTTTTATAACCAAAGGACTACAGTTACTAGGTTGGTTTTTTTTTTCCGGACAGACTTTTTTTGGACCATAATTCCATTATGGCAAAAATATGAGAGGTTTTCTTCCTTGTCCTTTGGTAAGCCATGGAGGACTGACACCTTTCTATTCCCTTTTTCAAATAGAACCAACCCTTGAGGCCGTGGTCTGGGTTTGGTCGTCGGCTACGAGCCTTACAGAGACTTCTGTCTGTTCTGTCATCTCAACTACAGATACAGTTTACCTATAAAACAATTTTATTCTCTGTTAATACCTGTGCAGTGATTATGCTCCAGTTCTAAATTGACTAGTGAGGCATTTTAATAGCATCTCTTGCTTGGCCTTCAGATTGTCAGTGCAGCTCAGGATCATCCTAATCATGGCCAATATGAATTTAAAAATATCTTTCCTTCATGCCTTTTATTTTGGCTGATCTGTATAGGCATAAAAAAAGGTTTTCATCTTTTTCTTACTTAATCTGTATTTGCTTGCTTTTTTACAGTTTAGCTTCATGGCTTACAGTATTAGTTTATTTTTAGCAGAAGTGCACCAGACCTGCTATTTCAGATTTTGTGTTTGAAAAACAGTGTTTGTACAGCAAGTACTTCTGACAAGGAACTGCAGAACTAGATTGAAATGTTTTTGGTAGTAAGTATTAATCAGAAATCAGAAACAAAAAAGCAACGTGGCAGGTGTCATGTTTGGTGGTGGTGGTTGTGTCTTCTCAGTGTTGGTTACAGTGTGGTAGTACAGAGGTACCAGTATTTGTGAAATCCGTACAGCTGTTAGTACTTCTTTGCTGATGCAGTTCAGTTACTGCCAGGCACAGCTTGCCCTTTCAGTCTTTGCTTTGCAGAATGATAAATGTTGCTCACTGTCTCATCATTTACAGCAGCTCTTCATATGTTATATTCAGGGAAACGATAAACTCACATTCCTTCATTTTTCTATGTGGTTCTTTATCATGGAAGTGTCCCACTTGCCATGCTACTGACTTCTCTGCATCTAACTCTTACAGACATTTAACAATTTGAGAAAGAAATTCTGTAAAATGTTTTTTCCTGCAAAACAGTTGATTGTACACATAAAAATGTTTCTGTGTATAGCGTAATGTATACTCAGAGTAAATGTCCAGTATGTGTTATTTGAATTTGTAAATATAGATAATTCAAATCAGAAGAAAAAAATAATTGGAAGATGCTTTCTTCTGTAGCTTCAGGGTTTGGAAATACATCATTGCAAAGGTGAACAAATAAAACATACTTGGATTTTTTTTCTATTATTTGTTTGAGATACTTTTGATAGGGGAAGTTTAGAACAAACAAACAATTTCTATGCTCGACAGAAATGCTCTTACTTTGTATATATGTGCTGTTTTTTAAACTTGCTTTAATGATGTCTACGCTTTCCTAACAGCTTTTGAACCTTCTCATTTCCATCAGTTTGATGGATAGATACATGTCTCAATTATATTAAGTTCTGAATAGTTTGTGCAGTGGTAGTTTGATTGGAGAGAACTCCAATGTATTGCCCTGATGGGGTGTACGGTGTGAGCAGTTCACGGGGAATGGAGCTAAAAGTATTAAGATGTGGAGATGGAAGAAGCATTGAAGCATAGGGCACAAATCAATAAGAAGCTGAGTTTTGGTAGTTTTGTTAGTCATGATAGACTCGCTTTTACTACCTTGTTTTTACTTTTACCCCATGTTCACTAAATAATTTGGCTCTGCTTGTAATCTAACATTGTCCTCTGAGAGATGTGTAATTAGTATTTTTATTAGTGGCACATGCGTATCTGGATGATCTTGGAGAATGTTTTGGTTATATAGGATACTCTTTAACAACAGATAAATAAAGTTCTCAAATTTTGGGGACAAGAGTCAGATTGGATGTTGATTTGAAGACAGACACATACAAAGAAACTGCAAATTGTGTTGCAAGATGTAGAGGCTATGGATTTGTCAGGTAGTGGAGAAATATAGAGAATTTCTTCCTAATATCAAGTATAAATCTATACTTTTTCTGTTTAAAACCGTTACCCCTCGTCCTATCACTACACTCCCTGACAGAGAGTCCGTCCCCGTCTTTCCTTTAGGCCCCGTTTAGGTACTGGAAGGCCACAGTCAGGTCTCCCTGGAGCCTTTTCTTCTCCAGGCTGAACAACCCCAACTCTCTCAGCCTGTCCTCATAGGAGAGGTGCTCCAGCCCTCTGATCATCTTCATGGCCCTCCTCTGGACGCACTCCAGCAGGTCCATGTCCTTCTTATGGTGGGGGCTCCAGAGTAGGATGCAATACTCCAGGTGGGATGTCACAAGAGTGTAGTAGAGGGGCAGAATGACCTCCCTCGACCTGCTGGCCATGCTTCTTTTGATGCAGCCCGGGATGAGGTTGGCCTTCTGGGCTGTGAGCGTATATTGCTGGCTCATGTTGAGCTTTTCATCCATCAGTACCCCCAAGTCCTTCTCAGCAGGGCTGTTCTCAATCCCTTCATCCCCCAGCCTGTATTGATATCACGGATTGCCCCAACCCAAGTGCAGGACCTTGCACTTGGCCTGGTTGAACTTTGTGAGGTTCACGTGGGCCTAATTCTTGAGCTTGTCCAGGTCCCTCTGAATGGCATCTCCTCCAGCGTGTCAACCACACCACTCGGATTGGTGTTGTCAGCAAACTTGCTGAGGGTGCACTTGATCCCCCTGTCTATGTCATTAATGAAGATACTGAACAGTACTTGTCCCAGTACGGACCCCCACTTGTCACCGATCTCCATCTGGACATTGAGCCGTTGACTGCTCCCCTCTGTCTGTGACCATCCAACCAATTCCTCATCCACTGAACAGTCCACCCAATGATGACCCTGAGTGTAAGATAGCATTGTAAATTTCCTTATTAGTCAGCTAAATATCTTGTATTATCAAACAGATTTAGTAAATATTTTCTTAAGTCCCTTTTATTAGCCTGAGAGTTTTTGCAGTGTGTGTTTTAGTGCATGAGTTACATTGATAAGAGCATACAGACTAATGACAGATCTGTCATAAACAAGAACAGGAGAAACCTCAGCGTCATTTTTCTTTATTATAAGAATATGATCGATATAAAATGTAACACATCAGGCCAATACTTTGTGGTTTTCATATAAAGCAGATGGTGCTTTCTTGTATTTGGACAGGTACAGACTTCTAAATCCAGTAATAAACTAACTTTTATTTGGTAGTCTCTCAGTGACATCTGTGATACAAGCCTCTGGTTAGCAGCACACCTCTCTAGAGGGTGCATCAGGCTGGCAAATGGGTGCCTCCATACCTATCAGAAGAGTCGCCTACTACTATCACCCGTTGCCTTTTCTTAGTTGCACTGGTTGTTATATGGGGAGCAGATCAGGCTGCCTTAGTCAGCTCCAGCGTCTCTCCTGATGTGACAGGTCTTTCCTCTTCAGCCTGCAGAGCAGTGAAGCAGTTCTGCAAGGGCACCTCAGGCTTCGTGGGAAGTCTCTTCCTTGTGCTGGTCCTTGCCATCGTAAGCTTCCATTCTTCTGCATTATTGGCCTCTCTCCCCTTCTGTGTGTGCTGGTGGGGGAGTTTTTGGTTGTTTGGCTGGCGGTCCATGCAGACTGTTCTTGGAACCAGCTATCTGTCTCCTCCTCAACCTCCCTGATGCTATGCAGCCTCCTCACCACCTGCTGCAGGAGGTCCTCCACCGGGGCACACAAAGGGGCATCTGTTTGGTCACCTGAATTAATAATGAAAATATGAAGCAAAACCTACTGCAGGTCAAGTTCTAACTGGACCAACCTGAAATGGATTCTGTTTTTTATACTGAGCCACTGCTTTAGTTCTCTTTTTCCAGGAGTTATGATGCTTTATCTGCACTGGTTGTTTTGGATCTCTAGGTCATACTGAACAGCATCAGAAGTGTCACCTGCTGCTTCACTGAGACATTTACCCAAGGGAGAATATTTTATTGGTTTGTGGCTTCCTGACTGTGATTTATCTTTCTCCTCTAACTTAAATGGATTTTTACCACTCTTCACTTTCCCCCAGCGATATATCCAAATCTTCCTAAGCATCAGAATTCTGTCTTACCACTTCTTCAGTCTTTTCCCACTTCTTCACTTTTGTTAAAGGACACGTACCCTGTTTCATATTGCCCTGAGATCTGTGTTTTACTAGTTCTCAAAGCAAATCACTAATAGTTTAGAAATTATTTAGACTAGTTATTTATATACATTAGTACACATTATTGTAAGCCGCTGGATAAAACTGTGTGTTAATTTTTCTTACAGAAAGATCAGGGTTTTTTGAAAGGAGAATGTATTTTGAGTGTTACTTTTGGAAACTTCTGCCACTTCCTTGTTGAGCCTTAGAGTATTGGGATCCCTTGTTATTTAGACCAGATTATAAAATTGGCTCACAGTGCTATGTGCCACCATAGGTTTAGCCTTCTTTGTAGACTTTGATGGCCTGGGTGAGATCCAGAATAGACGTGAGCTGTGCAAGCCAGCATGCTATTGAAAAGCCGCCATTATGTAACTCATTCTTAATGAATTTGAGAGCAGTGGTGTTATTTTTCAAAATTAAAAAGATAATGCTCCTCACTTTTTGTTGTATGTGAGTGCGATTTGTAGCCCACCACCCCCAAAACTGTCTTGCAGAGCTTTGCTGGACTGGTATTTCACTTGGGAAGACTTGGAGGGAGTAACAAATTCTGTGTTGGTATTGCGAACCACCTACTTGCATGTGTGATGTTTTTCTGCAGTTCCTATCTGGGCAAGACTAGGACTGACTTAAAGGTCTTCTTGCCTGAGTCAGAACGGTATAAAAGAGCGCAGAGAAGGAGGTTCTTGGCTTGCAAAGATATAAAAAGCCAGGCAAATGAGTAGCCTATGTGACTATTTTTGTTGTACTATATCCGAGATTTGAGCAGACTTGCTGTAACTTATAGCAACATGCAGTATTGCTAGGTATCTTATAAATGTATGCTGTAATATAGATCTTGGGACTGCCTGGCCGATAGGTCTCCCCCTGTGATGACTGGAACCATTTAGTAAAGGACCATGCTTCAAAAACTCTGTTCAAATAGCCGTAGCACAGCTACATGTGCTGCAAGCTGAAGCCACGGTGACTGGAGACTATCCAGAAATCTCTAATGTCTCTTTCCCTAAATGGTTGCTGTTTGCCAAATTTCTTCTGTGAATTATTGAACCAGTATTGAACATCCTTTACTGGTTCTGACAATTACATCCCTCAAACAGCACAAAACCCCTACTCCAAGCAGATATTATATCTCTTCCTTTATTTAATTGTATGAAATAGACAATACTGGTAAAATCAAGACAATGAACTGCAATGGAAGACAAACAGATGCAAATTCAATCTGGTTTAGTATTTTTTTTCCCCTGTAGGTTTTCTGATAACTTCTACTTGATGCATGGGCTTCTGTTTAATCTGTCATGTCTGGGAAGGCATTTTAAGTGTGAAACAAGTAGAAAATAATTCCAAATGACTGGAGGACAAAAAACATAGTTGCACAGCACAGTTTTGCATTCGTTTGCTTTTTTTAACTGTAAAGAAAATTTAAGGATATTTGCTAAAAATAAAAATTGCACGACCTAAGCCAACAGAATTATGTTACTGACCTTAGGAAAATGTTACGCTTTTGAGTGAAGGTTGATTTTTTCTTTTCTATTTATGTTCTTTTCCCCATCGTTAGTGGAATTAATCTCACTTGTGAACAGCTGTTGAAATAATAAATCCTGCTACTCAAATTGTAGTTATAGTTGTTCTGTTTTCTTGAAAGTTCCAAGCAGATTTAAAAAAGCAAAACCAAAAACCTCAGCTGGTAAAGCCATTAGAGGACAAAGTAGGTAGCTTACACAATAGAAGTTGCAAATGGAAATAATTATTAACTTACATAGAACATCCTTGAGTTTGGCCGACATCTTAATTCACTGAATGCTTTTAAACTGGTGCCGCCTTTGGAGAGGGTGGTCTTGGCTCCCCCCATCTGCTGATTTGATGGTTGTTTGAGGGTGTTTCACCCAGGAATAGTGAGAGTGGTTGGGTTTGTGAAGTCTGAACTCCAGTGCACAGCACACGCGCTTGTGTTGCCTCGTTTAGCACAGGGGGCCTCTCTTAGGTGTCTGGCTTAGTTCAGCTAATCAAATATTTCCTGGTGGGTTGTGTTGCAGCACAGGTTCTGATGCATTTGGATAAAACTGTCCCACACAAGATGACACTGTACAGTTTAGTTCTTGAAACTGTTATATTGGGGTTTTCATGAGATTTTGTACTACTTAAAAATGATCCTTTTCTGAGTGACTCTGCCTGATGAGTGAGGGTAGCGTATCTTGAGTTGGCTGGCTACAGCTATGTGCTCTGTCCTGCCCTGCTGAAAAGAAGGCAGACTTGCTCATCAGTCAGTCCTTAATCTGCTGAGTTTCACAGCCTGGTGTATTGTAAGGCAGGTCTGCATTGGTGATCGTTTGCCTTAAATGCCATTCTGGAAATGTTAGTACTATCTTGACTCATTGGTCAGAGCTCCGAGGCTTGCAGGGCAGGGAAAAAAATGGTTATTTTTTTTAGTTTGAACTACAGTTACTTAGATGAGTAGCTCTAGCAGTCCCATCGTTTGTAACTTAAAGGGAGGTGGTTGTACCATTAGAAAAATAAAAAAAAGGCTTTCCCAATTTAAGCCCTTTTTGTCAAAAGCTTTTAGCTTGGACAGATTTCGCACACTGTTTACTCTCCTGGCACCGAAGTTTGCTGAAGGACCCTCGTTTTGCTTCAGTCACTGTTTGTAGCCCTGGCTGGACTTTTCAGGGTTCAGTGGGGCACCTGAGCTTGCCTCAGTGTGTCTTCAGTGCCCGAGGGTGTCTTCTCCTCACATCGCTTTCCTCTGAAATATCAGCCTCGATGAGCTGTGGGTCTCTGAAATGAGAGCGTGGGGACAATCTGTTCGGTACTGGTAGTGCTGTCTGTGTTGGCATCCAGTGCAGAGCAGAGGGAGGAAACAGTTGTGGCTCAAATACCAGAGGGCTGGAGAACGGAAAGAAAGGAGAAGATGCTACTAGGCTGGGAGACCGGGCCGGCCACTCCGAGGGGAGGAAGGAAAGAGCCACAGACTTTTTAAAAAAAGCAGGGGGAGGGGGGGCTAGAAGAAGAGAGAAGGAACAAGACAAGGAAAGGTGGGAGGAGTTGATTTCTAAGCAGTGAGCAGGAATGAGTAACAAAAGGAGGTTCTGGGGCTAGGGTAAACTTCTGGGGCTAGGTAACAAGTAGTTACTTGTTTGGTTTTTATAAGTCCTGGATGGCTTGGACCGTTCTTCCATGGAAGTACTGCTGTGTGATACTACTGAGGTTTTGTGGCAGATGCTCTCAGTGGGAGCTTCTTTTTTTCAGGAATATTGTTCTCCAACACATTTGCTGCCTAGATCTTGAATTAGTTAAGTCTGAAACAAATTATTTTATCGTTATATTTTGTTTAGTTTTGTTTCTATTTTACCAGCTGCTGCATCTTTGAAGAGAGATTTCCTGTGCCCTTCTTCAAATGCCTGTGATATTTCCAATAGGAGCCATCTTTCTGTAAGTGGAGCTCTTTTCTATGAATATCAAATTCCTAATATGAATTAATTGAATGCATTAGTAGAAATGTGTGTGTGCAGAGAAGTCTATAAATAGTTTAAAAACTGTGTGGTTTTAGTACGTAATATGGTTTTCATGATTCATAATTGAGAATAATGATCCATGCTCAGGGGTAGTTTCTTTTTTTTTTTATTTTGCTTTGGTCATTTTGGTCTGTGATTCTGTGAAATGAATAGTATACTTCTATTATAAGCTTAGACAGCGATAATAAAAGCAGTACTCATCTCTGTCAACATTAGTGGAAAAAAAAAAGTCTCTGGAGATTTCTGACTGTTTTATTTAATGACAAGAATAGTAAATCTGTCCTGTGTAGTGTCTGGGTGAGCTGTCTTATATCAAAACATGATTAATTGATTTTTATACTTTACAGCTGTGTTTTGGGAATAAGTACAGGAATGAAAGCCAAAAGCTCCCCTCTGGATTGTAAGAACCATATTGGAGAAGAGTTAAGGGATTGATTTGTTTTTCTGGTTTAGAAATTTTGAGCAGCAGGAAAAGGTAGGGACTTGAGCTGCCTACTTAACTTGGTTTGCCAGCAGTCTCGGAACTAGTTAGATTGTCAGAGGAGTACAGCTAAGCAGATCTGTGCAAATATCTAGCTGTGTGAAGACGAAGATAGGCACCCATTGAGATCTTTGTTTGCACTTAAATCCATTGTTTAACATGGAATCGTGAAAGTAGGGGTTTACTGGGGTTGCTGAAGAAGTATTTGCTTCTTTAGGTATGAATACTATGAAGGCCAGTCTTCAAAGCTTCTCTTTTCTAGAAATAATGATTTTTACACTGTGGACACATTGTATATGTTAATCAGTTCCTTAAACATTGTGTTTGGTCTTATTTTTTTTCTGAAACTCATAATGTAGGGTCAGCAGTAGTGTGGCTACTGTGATGGTGTTTGTGCTTTGTGTATGAATAAATGACTATGCATGCTTATAACAAAGCTTGCGTCAGCTTGAGTAAGAGGAATTGCGAGACTTTTCTCCCAGTTCAGAAACGTACGTTTTCAGGGAAATAAGCAGCTTCACAAACAGCTATTCAATAGGAATTTGTGGGGTAAGTTGACACTTCGATGTCTTTTGCACTCACAAGGAGACCTTCATTTGAGAGTTATAATGCAGGCTAATTTCAATGTAGCTGAACAGGAGTTTTCCATATGTATGTGTTGTATTCTGATTTTTCTCCTCTAACTTGGAAGGCATACGCATGTCCTTAAAATCTTTACAACATAGTAAAATGTATTAAGTGTCCATAAACTTAAATTATGGCTGGTAGTTTTGCATTACAGGTAAGCAGTACCCTGAAGGTCTGAAGTAGTTTTGACTCCTCTGTCTTCTGCTCCTCTCCCCATCTCTTGCACTTATCGTAAGTTGATCTGATGGATCGTCTCAGCAAAAAGAGACTGATTTAATTCTTGTTACTGGGTTAGTTTTCTACTGGTTTGGAAGCTGAATGTGTTTGTAATGCAAGGAGGTGATTGTGGGCCAGAAATAGAGAAGGGGGCAATGGAGCACGGGATGGGAGGATTCAGTCTCCATGTTCCTGGCAGCGGCAGGCTGTCAACTGGGCTGAAGCTGTAATGTTAAACTGCAGTCCTGGGCTCAGCGTGGGGCCCCTGTGGGCCTTGTAGATGTCAGTATCTGTTTTGTCCCTAACACAGATTGGAGAGATCAATGGGGTGGCATTTAGACAGCTCGAGACTACAGACACGTACAATCGACATTGTTTCACAGTGCAGAAAACCATGAAAGTCTAGGAGAATACAGCTGCATATTTTTCCACTCTTAAATAATTTTAGGAGACTGTTCAGATTGAGATATTGAATTCTCCGGAATCGTGGCTATTACAAGTTATGACTGTGTGTAGTACTATAATTACTTTCTTTTGCGTGTGTGTGTTGTGATGTAGGTGTCTCATGTTTCCCTAGCTGCTATATAGCTCATGGAAGAGCCTTCCTGTTAGGACCCCATTGTTCTCTCTTGAAATTTATACAGTGTTTAGCTGATAAAACAGCAGTTCCTTTATGATAGGGTGGGCCTACTGAGGACATGTAGCATGTACTGGAGAAGGGATTTCCTTTCCTCTCAGCCCTTAGTTTTCTCCTTTCAGGAAGCCAGAAAAATGATGCTGAGCTGGGGGGACCAGGAGACAAGTAGGGCCAAAGTTTGGAAGCGGGGAGCTGAGTTAGCTAGTTTGGCTGGAGTTACAGGGATTGGGGTGTGAGAGAGAAAAGGGATACAGAAGCCTGGCTTATTAAATTGCGGGAGATTGGGTAACTGGGGATTGCAAAGGTTTGGGGCAAGCCAGAGACAGTCCTACTTTCCCATCCTCTGTGATGTGAGAGGGAAGGCAGGTCTGTATGTGAAAGTCCTGGGAACTGCAGTGGTAATGGGTGGATTTTGTGCTGTTGCTTACTTGGAATGAAACATCTGTGGTTTTATACTCTGTTTTTCTTCCTACCTTTCAGTAACAACAACTACCCAATTGTGTTTTTGTACACGTGCTAATGTTTGGGAAGAATTGTGTGAATGAGTTTTTCTTTAACTAAGTGAATAGTGGCTGTTCTCTATTCTAAGTTTTGTGTAGAAAAAGAACGGAAGAATGTTTGTTGGTTGTGTACTAAAAACAGGCCCTTGTATTCAACTGTTAACTAGGAAGGATTTTCATTTACTATAATTAAATAAACAACAAAGTAGTTGAACTGAACAGTTTGTGCAGCACGCATAGCTGAAAATGGCCTCCAAATGTTCAAGACAACAGTTAAGGATTAGGACTCATCCCTCTAAAAATTGCAATCAGTTTGCAGACCACTACAGGAGAAAAGGGACTGTCTGTAATAGCTGTCCTTTGAGAGGGAGCTGGCTGGTGGTTATGAGAGCAAGCGTATGAATTTTGTAGTCATAGTAGTGGTACCATAAAAATGCCAGTTGTGAGCTCTGTTACTTTCTGTATAATTCAGATTTTAAAATTCTCATCAGGCTTTTTGGTATTTGGAATGAATGGCAAATGTAGATGGCTTACTGCATAAACTTCTCAGTGGTAAAAACAGCAAATAGCAGCAAGATTACTGAAGCGTCCAACACAGAAACCTTTACCCTTTCTTCTGTCTAAAAAAAAAACCCACCCCATCCCATTAGTGACAAAAAAGTTGAAGCCTTAGTTATTGGCTTAGTTGCTCATATTTTATATAAAAGGATTTCATAGTATTTCAAGTGATCTGGTTTTCAGATGTGAAAGTATAGGGAATAATTTGTGTGAAGGAATTTGAACTGGGAGAGGATTTGGCAAAAGGTTTGATTTCAGTGCATCTAACAAAAAACACGGAGCTTCCAGCTTCCTTTTTCTTCCACTTGCTTTATGTAAACACTCCGTACTTGTACCAAAACTATTTTGGTTTCACAAGTATAATTCTTACGTACAATCTCATCTGATCATGCTGTTTTAGTTTTTAAAAAAAGTGCACTAAATTTACTTTTAAAAGTTCAGACTTATGAACTTGAAGACATCAAAGGAGCAGGTCAGTGACTGGGGAAATGGCCACAGTACAAAGTATTGAATAACAGGAGAATGGCTGAGAGCCTGTGCTGTCACATTTCAATTTAAAATAACTGGAGACATAAGGGAATAAGCAAATTATTTGATGGGTTAGCAATGAGCTTAGCTGGAGCAACTTGCCAAGAAGCAAGGGCAGCCAACAGCTTGTCAGTTTGATGGAGTACACCCCAAAGTTTACTTAAAAAGAGATCATTAAAAAAACCCTATTGCTTTTATATGGTTTACCATTGTTTGTTCTCAGGTTGTGGTGTGTGAACCAGTAGTGGAATTTAGAGACTGTCCATCATCTGTAGACCAAAGTATTTTTGATAACCATGCAATTGAGCAATAGGGTAGGAATAATTCAGTATGTCCTACAAAAATGCTGAACAAAATAATCAGAAGGAAAGAAAAAAGAAAATCTGAAGGTCAGCTTGGAAGCATCTGATATAGTTGTCTTGGTGTTCCCCTAGACTGGGCAGGATGATAGTTGATCTCTGACTTCTTATCAGTGGGGCTGCACCTGTTTAGCTGCTGTCGTAAACCTCCTCCTTCCTTGTTTGTATTTTTTGCATCATATTGTGTAGAGCTGGTGTTGTGCATGCTCCTGGTGCTCTGGTTGCAAAATGTGCAGAGGGTTCTGAATGTTCCCCTTCCGCCCCAGCCACGTGTGTCTCCATGATGCTGGAGATGCTCTTCAGAGCTTGGCCCTTAGAGGTGTGTGTCTGATTAATGAGGACAAGGGTGTTGGATCAGGGCTTCATGGAAAAATTGTCTTGAAAGAAGGCAGGTAATTTTTCATGAGCTGGTGCTAACTACCTGTTTCCTCCCAGAATTTTTCCGGTGTTGCAGAGGGAAATATTTGATACAGTTATGAGTTAGCAGCAATTCAAAAATTTGAGGTAGATCAAGAAGTTAAGTTTTAGCAGCACTTAATCATTTACAAGATGATTTAACCAAATAATGGAACAGCAACTTAACTGCAGATTTGAGAATGGCAAGATTCACACTAACTTACTGTAAAGTATCCCAAATCAATACATACACATATGAGCACAAAAATACAAACACACACCACTCGAGGGGTCACAACTGAGTTTTTAACTGCTAGGACAAAAGGTCCCATCACAACAGGTGACTCCAGTGAAGTAATGTGTATATGGAGAGATGGACAAAAGAGAAGCTTAGCCTATAATTAAAATTTCTCTCTTTGAGTTTGGAGTAAATACTCCCAATACATTGGCATTCCTCAGTGTCTGATAATGAGACTCAAGGTGGGGTTGGCTCACCCAGGCCTTTTAATCCTCAAGGCATTTACCTGAGCAGTGTCCCAGCTCAGGGGAGATGCTGGTCACAGTCTGCTGCCATCCAGAAGAGCTTACAGGGTCTCACAAGGATCGCTACGTATACGGTCTGAGATAATTGACTTTTGTCAAGTATTTTTCCACTCTGTTACAGCTTGGATGATGGGATATTCTGGTACTTTCCACCGGTTGTGCAATCTAGGACTTGCTAGATCTGGTATCACCCACCTTTGGGCCATGATCCAGGTACAGATGTACTTGGCTGTCAAGTGGTGAGTGATTGTCATTGCCATTTCCAAATGATACTGGAAGCAGGAGCCAGGCACTCCCTTAGTGCTCTGGTCCTTTGTCTTGCACAGTTCATGCCTGACTTCTCCTAGGTTGGTATGTGGCCCAGGGATGGGGAATCACACCAAGCACCGAGTGACCAAATGGTTGAGGCGGGGGGGAGAAGGGGGGCGGAATGGTTCTTAAGAGCCTGAGAAGAATTCTTTTGCTTAGCTCTTGTACACGTTACTGGAAACTGCCTTATGTGTGAAGATACAGGAGAGGTTTTTTTAAATTAGTATAAATCACGGATATTGATAATTCTACTTTCCAGCCAGTGTTAGGATACTTTAAGTTGCTGTGTGTTGAAGAATATGGAAACAAACCTATTCTAATAGGGATGTATTCACAGGTGTAGGAATTTGAAGGTTTTTCTGTAGCAAATAATATACAAATACCCATCTGAAACAGCAGCCAGTGAAAATCACTACTGTAAAGTTTATTTTGATGTTTTTTTTTTCCAGTCGGCCTCCTATTAAGTTTTGAGACTTTTCAGAAACTATGGGTTGAATCTGCTTTAACTGACATTAAATTTTCAGTGCCTACAGCTGTGTTTAATATTTACAGAAGTTATACATGATAGGTTTATATCAAACCCTCAAAGTGGGGCTCAGTAAGAACATTAGCACCTCAAGTACCTCCTTGATGCTTAGCAGCAGCATTTTAAATTGTTATGGAAAATGAAAACAGCTTCAGCATTGTATTATGACAGTCAAGTTTACAGCAATTCCAAGTGTAACTGGGTATAACCAATACTCTTACATGGGTATTTTCATTTTTTTATCACTGTAAAATATTTTCTTTTCTTCTTTATAAAAGTCTGCTGGCTGTCAGTGTCTTTCATGTGCCTGTCAAGGTATCACCATAGCTCTTTTCAAGTTACTGTATCCACAAGGAAAATATTTTAATTGGAGAACTTCCTTTTAAATTTTCATAGGCAAAAATGTATCCATAAATTCCTCCCTCCTTAAAAATAACTGCAATAAGGTGTAGTCTAAATCAGAAATGTGGACTTAATTCACATCAGCATCCAGTGACAATATCTGTATTTAACTATGCTATAAAATGTAGATAGAATTTACCTTTTGTGGCTAATACAAATTGAGAAACAGAAGTTTCAAATGCAAGTTTTATAGCACAGTTTCTGTGACAGCATAACAGTGTGTTTTAACTTAGAGAGTGTGTATGTGGTGTGTGCAAGAGGAAGACCTCAGAAAGCTTTAAAAAACCCAGAAGGGATGGGCCACAGTGACTTGTATATTAAATGGAAGATTTATAGATGAGGCTCGTGTTGTATTTTACTATGTTTGTTATTGCCTTATGGATTCATATTTGATTTTATTGTTAAGTACTCTTAAACATTGCCTTAAAGAGCATGCTGCAGACTTTTTACTTTTTTCCTTTTTGCAGATGTTTATTTTCCTTGATTCTAAAGGGCTTTCTTGTGTCCTAATAACTCATCTTTTCCTAACTCTGCTTTCTAGCTCTTTTGATGAGTTGTCTGTTGCCCTGTTTCTCTTTTCATTGATGCCCTCAAAGAGGCAGTGGGGGGTGAAGATGTTGCAGGTGGCGTAATGATCAGAACTGGGCCACAGCGGAGTACTGCCTTACTGGGATGTACAGTGTCAGTTTGAAAACCCTTATTATGGGGTGAGAATGTAGCCTGCTCTCCGAAAGGTGCTTGGGTTCAAGGGGAGTCTGGAATGATTACAGATCTCTTTCTTTTCTTACAGCTCTCTGCACCAGACTGTCTGGAATGTGTGATCACAGCTTTTTCTTTTTCACAATAGTCCTCTTTTTAATCAATTTCAGTAACATTTTCTGTTATGGACACTTCAAGCTTGTTTACTCTGTATTTTTAAACTCACTGGGAAGAACTGGAAAAAATAAGAATTCTTTTAATAGTTTCAGGAGCGTGGCATTATCAGACCTGTTTTTCTCATGGCATCCAATAATTCAATACTTAATGCAGGTATATTTAGATTGATACAGAAATCTGTATGCAACCAGTTGGTTTCTGCATAGTATTTTCTTCAGCTTGTATAGGGGCACAGTTAATTGTGCGTCCATGCTGTGGAATGTCAAATCATAAATTCACTGTAGAAAATACATAGGAATGTCTAGTATTTTCTTTTTCCTACAATTTAGAAAAGATGGTACCAGTCCTGAGTAAAAATATTCCTGGTAAATAACACGATAAATTGAAAAAGGGACTTAACCTTGCAGAAGAGCATTCATGCACAGGGATGACATTGGTTTAACTAAGTCAGTACAGCGTGACTTCATATATTCAATTGCTGTCATTTGCATGTATTGAACTCGCTTCCCCCCCCAAGGTATTTTCGGACACCCATTCGATCTGTTTTTTCTATGTCAACTTCTCTATGTTTAAGAATACCTTTGAATATTTTTCAATTAATGAGATTAAATAATGGATTTGAGCTAAACATAATTAGTTCTTTTCTGTTCCTCTCCCTGCCTGTGCCCTCATCAGAGACACGCACAAATGGGATGCTTAGCATCATATAGTGGAATGAATTTTTGTTAGGTTTGAGGTTTTTTTAACTTCTGTATACAGTAGGAAAGTTGTTATTCAGTGGTAAATGATTGTGTGAAATGTGCTCTTTAACTGGCACCCTGGTGAGTTACCATCCCTGATGCCAAATTTGTAGCTCTAGTAGGTGTGTCAGGTAACCAAATGATGAGGAGTTTGACTTGAACCAGTCACATTTAAAGGGTTTCCGTAAGTGAGAGTACAGTTTAAGTGACAGCCATACAAAAGTCGAGCACTTTACAGCTTACAAGTTATGTTAGAAGTAGGTTTTAATATTAGGAGAATAATGCTTGAGAAAGTAAATGACTGGTAGAATGGTCTGAAAAGAAAAATGGCAGTGAAAAAGCTTTCAGTAGTGTATTTTAAGGCTTTATTAATACACAGCCTTAAAACTATTTATCTATAAATCAGTTCCAAGATTGTGGTGAAAATTACCTTTTAAAAAAAAAAAGGCACATAAATAAAAAAATCAAACACTATGAATGGCGTGACGCCACCTCTTCCTTCCCAAGTGGTGAAATTTTTATGAACTAGCAAATACAGAAAGTTGTGAGCAGTTTGTCTCTGATGCAGGTTAATGATGTCCATGTTTCTAGTAGGTAAGGGGTGATGGGCATAAGAGCAGCCTTCCTCTCTGCATCTGGGAGATCTGCAACATTAGAAATGTCTTGGAGACTTATGCTTTCCTTCTGAGGAATAATCTGGAGATTTTTCATTACACTTCCCAAGTGCAAGAAATCAGCTCATCTGTCTGGTTTTTTTTTTTTAGAGAAAATTAGTAAGATTTGTATAGGATGCTCAAAGTACTTTACTGTCCTTGGTAATGGTATCATAAAATTGTATTAGCCATAGAAGAGATGCTTTGCTGGCGTGTGCTGCAAGGAGGCTCTCTCATGGTGACTAGTTGTCTGCTGTTGCTGATTCCAGATGAATGCTGCTTCCGAGTTAGGTTGAAGAGCATCTTTCTGGTATCTTCACACAGAATGCCCTTGTAAGCAGCTTCACTGTTGCTTTGGTCTCTTTCGGGTGCTTTTTAATTTAAGGACGTGTATTAATTCATTCCCTGTGACTGTTTCTAAGTGGGAAGGGAAATTTTTATTTATTTTGTTGCAATAATTATTTCCTAGCAACTTAATGAGGTTGATATGCACATTTGCAGAACATAGGCTCATCAGAAGCTCCTGTGACTCTTGAACATACAACTTTTCATCCACTTTATTTCCACCCCCCCCCGCCCCCAATAGAGTATTAAAGAAACCAACCATACAGGCGCATACTACCAGAGCAGCCTTTTTACCAGTAAGATTTCTTGAAGAAGGAGGGACATTACTCACTTAAAGAAAAGAACTGTACTTTCTTTCATATGCTACTACTACCTTCTTGGCTGATACCTGTCTAACTCAGATCCTCTTCTTGTGCGGATTAATTATTTCAAGGTGTCTTCTCCATCTACTATCAGATTTGGGAATGCAGCTTTCCACAGCGCACCTGCAAGTTTTCAACCTGCACTTAAAACATATAGGCAAAAGTATGCCTTCTTATGCGTTTTATTTCCTTTGCCTATGTTGTTTTCTTCATTTCTTTTACTGGTGTATGATGACCTTATTAGAAGTTTTTATACAGCTGGAATAGCTACGCTTCACTAATTTAACGTGGAAAAATATTCTTTTATTAGCTTAGTAATTATATTTCTGGAGTTAAGTCATATTTGCATCTGGTGGAGTTTATGAAAAGCTGTTTTCTCAGTACAGAGATCGTGGAAAATACATCGTATGTAATCTTCAAGAATATTATTTTCAAGAAGTGTCATATACTAGATGGCTTTCAGACCTGTTTAGCTATCTGTTTTTGTTAATCTTGCTTTGCTTGCTTGAGACCTCAAAACTTAATTTCCCCACCTGCTGATAAATGTAGGGTCACAGGAGTTGCCATATTGGGTCAGACCATCTGTTCTTCAATTAGGAGTAATAACGGATGCTTGGGACGATGATGCAAAAAAATCTACAATAGGCAGTTATGACAATAGTATAGTCCAGGGTATATCTCTCTGGGATCCTGTTAGATCAGCTCGTCACATAAAACTTGAAAACACTTGTATCTCACCCAGCTCTTTGTTTTCAAATATTTTATATTAAAATGTAATTTTATCTTTTGTTCTCCACTTTAATGCTGCTAAGGTTTTGGCTTTGTGATCTTGTATGCCTCAGCAGTCTGTTCCTTAGTTAGAGGTATGAGGAAGTAGCCCTTTTTGTTGGTGAATTTGTTAGCTTTCAGTGTAGTTGAACACCTTCTCTTGCTCTTGTAGTATTCCTGGAAGGAAGTTCTTGCTCTGCCTTTCGTGTGCCATTTTCTATCCTATTTGAGGCAGAGGGGAGGGAATCTTATTCTTCCTGATTTTTCCCCTTCATATTGATATTTCCGTGCTGCTTGTTATTCTTAGTTCCTGTCTGCAAGGCTTTCAACTAAACTGCAGTAACTAGATGATTCCAATTTCCCACCCTGCTTCATTTGAGAAAACACCATTGATTCCCATGAGAGAAAATTTTTCTCATCTTATGCCACTGAAGATACATAATTTGTAGAGAATACCTTCAGAATTTTATCTTTTTATTGAGGAATATATGCTTTGTTGTACTGGTGAAGGTGGCTTTGCAAGGGAAACATCACTAAACCTGCTGCAGTGCTGCAGCAAAGTGCTGCTCTGAGCAGAACGTGGCACAGGTCAAGGCTGGAGACGAGTCCCTTTTTGGGAGTAAGGGGGGGTGTCTGTGCTTTCCTACATTCAAAATGAGAAGTAGCACTTTTTTCTTTTTTTTGTTACTGCAACTAGAGTGGTATTTAGAGGACTGATGAATTGGGGGGCAAACATTGTTTGCTGGTAGTAGCAACATTAATATCAAAACCGCAATTCCCAAACTTGCAACAGGAGTGGGGCAGATGCTGGCGCCACAACACAAGCAGGGGACAGAGGGAGGAGGGCTGTGGCTGTTAGACACCTGATGAATCCACTCCTGCCACCTGCTTTGCTACGCAAAAGACAACCTTTCAATGCTGCTGGTTCTTCATATCCTGTGCTGATCAAGAGCAATTGGTATAGAAACCAATTGATGTAGGTTAAGATTATAGTTTTATCTATGTCTGCAAAAGGGGTCTTAGTTCTTCTCATTCTTGCCAGTTTTGCAGGGGGAGGCTTACTTCTTGGTGGAGTGTTGGCAGCCTCCTTAAATTGCTTACATTTTTCTCCATGTCTCTCATTAAACCTCAAGGTGAGTGCCAGTTAGTAGTGGAGGAATCGGTAGGATTTGAGTGAACGGCAGTGAAGGCAAGTAAGAAGATTAATGGGGAAGATAGACAGATTCTTGTTAGATGCATTAGTAAGAAGAAACAAAGTGTTGAACCCTATCCTAACTAGCAAGGGAATGCAGTTCTCTTTCTAACCTGTTTCTAAGCTTTAGAGCCAGCAGCCTTTGTTGTGTTGTGTTCAGGTTTCCAAGGAGATGCAAGATATTTTTGTGAAACTGAGAAATTGAGAAATCATGAGAAGAGGAATTTTAAAATGCATGTCAAACCACAAAGTACAGTGGTAGGGAGGACTTGTAATACGCAGGATTTTAAGGGTAGAACTTAAATGGCATACAACTGAAATTTGTCTTTTTCAGCAATGGTAATGATTAGTATTTAACTGAGAGCTATTTTAGGATGATAAACAACATTCCTTTCATTTTTAACTGCTCGGAGGGGACGCTAAGTGCCCGTTAATAGATGCTGTTTATTCCAAAGTCTGCAAGAATTCTTTACTCAGGATCAAAACCCTCTAAAATGCTACTAAGAAATAAAGTTTGTTTAAAAATGCTGGAAATCTAATTCTTGAGCCAGCTGTTTGGGTTGCGAGTGTTTAATGAATAGATCTTGCAGATTGAGCAACCCAGGAATGTTCTGTGTCTAGGATGTTAAGAGCTACATAAGACTATATGAAGTGCTTAAGTCAACTTCTTGAGGAAACTGGAAATTTTCAGTTGACAACAGCATGTGCGTTGCACACTATTATATTTTGCATCCAAAAAGTACTCAGATGCGGGCTTATGCTTAAGAGTTCTGGGTAGTTGCAGTGAGTACCGTGAAGCTGGTGGAAGAGTGGGCTAATTTTGCTAATAGTGAACACATGCCATTTTAGAATATTTTAGTGCAGCGTAGTTAAGGTTAGATAAATGAATCTACAGCAGACTTATCAACAAAAGGAGAGACTGAGTAGCATCTGTGCTTACATAGTGCAAATTGCATACTTGCTGCTGTATGGCCTGTTTGGATTTGAGATTTATTCTAGTCATACATTGCGGTTGATTTGTTGTGGTTCTCCTGGCTGTACTTCTATGTCATCTGTTTATTTTAATTCTCTTGTGGTTTCATTTCCATACCTATGCTGTCACTAAGTGGGATGATGAGTGTCTTTATCACTCTGGTTACTACACTATGTGTGCACCCCTTTTATGGCTGGCAGGTTGAGTGGACAGGTGGGGCTTGTAGTAGGAAAACATCGGGAAAGTCACTGAATCTCTATGAAAATTCAGGAGGAGCAAGGTAACTGGAAACTAAAAATACTGCCATGTGGATTAGAATTTGAGCTGGAAGCATGGGATGACTGCAGTAGGGACTCTAGGTAGTATTGAAGGGGAAAAAGAGGAGCTTTAATGGACATGGAGAAAACATTGGCTCCAATTTAAGTATAATTCACGTAGTAAATCAATCAGCAACAAACTAGATGTCTATTGGAAATTAGTCTTCCTCAGTATTACTTGTTTAGGGGAGACAGCAACGCGTGGCATTGTTGGATCCATAGCTGCCATAGTTCTGCTTCTTATTTATTCCATAGATTAATGAGGGTTTTCTTTTTAAGCAGGCAATAATGTGACTTTTAAAGATATACAGAATATGTGATCTATTTTTGTTTTTAAAGTATTTATTTTTAGAATGTCACTCTGTAAGAAAATGCTTTGCTTTTTTTTTTCTTAAACTTTTTGGTAGAAGAATCCTACCTTTTTATATGTTTAAAATATCTATGCTCTAAAATGCTTTTAGTTGGCATATCTCTTTGTGGTGGTTTCATGATGATTTTCACCTTTAAGACTTAGGTTTTGTTTTACTGAATATTCTAGGAAGGATTCACTTACATTTTCTTGTAATGTGTCAAACTCTAATTTCATCCTGTCACCCATTAACATATTTTGAACATTGATGGAAACAAGCGAGTTGAAAACATATTTTGTTTGCATTAATGAAAATATTTGTATTATCATATTTGAAAATGCTGCTGTTCTTGGGAAATCATAGAGTGCAACGAATTGCAGAAGTTTTGAAGAGCACGAAACTGTTAAAGATTATTGTATTGATACAGAAAAAAGGACGTCTTTATCAGCTATCTCTGTCGTTTTCACTTAAACGTACTGATTTCTTAAAGTCACAAAAATGATGTGAGTTTTGTCTTTGCTCGAATATTGTGATACGTTTGAGACCAAGATAATGTAAAAAAAAGCTTTAGTAACTTCAAAAAAGGATTGAAAGTGCAAAAGCTTTGGGAAATAGTAACAAATATTACTGAAGGTTACATTACCTGGTGCGGAGGGGCAATTATTACATTGTTTCTCATGAATTTGTCTTTATATGTGTAGAAATGGTGAAAGTTGGGGGTGGGGGAGAAGGGGGAAATTATATAGGGGACAACCGGTGAGAAGAATATCTTTTTTTCTGTTGGTTTTGGCACCTGAGCTACCTAGTGCAGAGTGAGCTTCAGTCAGCACTTCCAGTTGTGCAGACATGCTATCCCATCTTCGCTGTAGACAGCAAAGCAATGACTTTTAATTTTTCTTTTTTTGTAGTAAATGAAGTTCCAGTGAAACCTCAAAGCTGAGAGGAATTTCAAAATGAAAATAAAATGATCATCTGTCAGGAGAGATTCATTGACTGCTATTCATTACAGAAAACTGTGCAAAATGCTTGTGGCCAGCTAAATGAATATGAATGTGTTACATTATTTATTTTTTTTAACGTGCATGCATAACAGAACATGCCTAAATCATTTCCATTTAGGCATGATTGCAGTTGGTTAATGCCCACTTTGTATTTAAAACTTTTCTGAAAGAAAATACATGTTTTTTCTGAAAAGCAGTTTTATGCTAAAAGAGTGATAAATAGAATTCTTTACATTTATGATGACTTCTTGTCTCTTCAGTTATCTCCCACATAAAACTCAGTTCAAGTTTCATTAAAGGTATGGTTTGCTGCTGTGAACATTTAGCTTGTTAGAGCACGTGGGGTAGCCCTTCCTAAATGTAGTTCTTTAATAATATTATCCTTGAGGACCAGTGTGTAGGGTATCTCAAATTGCACACATCTTGTGCTGCAATCAAGACCTTTCCTTGGACGTATTTTTAAGTTAAGTCAGAAGAACTATTGTCTACATTAGATTTAGTAATTAAAATAGTAAATCTAATTCTGCCAAGTGCTTGTATTAGCTATAGAAATTAACGTACTGAATGAGGCAGAGATTTTGCAGCAAAAAGTGGCTATCTGAAGAATTAATTGAGCATTTGTATAGTAATAATCTATGTATATGAAAGAAAAACTTGTCTAAATAACAATGCAACAGCTTTTCCAGATTCGTCTTTTGGTTGTGATGTTTTAGAAGTTTTACTTGATCGTTTGTTTTAGATAAAACCGAAGGTGGCAGGCAAAATGCTGTGGTCCCCACAAAGCTTGTACATCAAGCAAAGCTTCTGACAAGCTATTTCTTCTCCCATGTGAGAGATCTCTCTTCTCTGGCCTGCATGCGAGTGTCATAGAGGTGAATGACAATTGGTACTCAGATTAATGAGTGTTTCTTGTGTAGCGATGTATCGGCTGCCCCCAGCCCTGCTGGTTCCCATATGAGGTCCCGTCTCCCCTCTGGATGGGCACGGGCACGCACACGCACGCCTGCCACCTGGGAAGCTTGGGGCGTGCGGCAGAATTCTGGAGTAAAGGTTTAACCCTTGGATTTAGGAACGTGGTTATGCTCTCCCGCATAGAGCAGAAAGGAGGTCTGTCTGTAAGCAGCTGTAACAGTATAGGCTTAATGCTTTTCCCGCCTGTCTTTTGCAGAAGGTCAGTGTACCTTTGTTTTCAGCTGGGAGAAGGAAGGCGGCATACTTTCCAGCTAACTACTTTTCATACTTTACACAGGGAATTTGTTCCACATTGTACTTCCAGGAGCATTTCAGAGCCACGCTGTGGCTGTCACTCTTGTACAGTCACTTCTCACCTCTGCCTCTGTCTTCTCCCCTGAAATGCTGCCAGTGGTTAGTTCAGTTGGATAAGAAATGAGCTCGAATTTGTCTTCATAAAGCCATTAATTAGGTGCATACTTTAAATCTGGATCAGTTCTTCAGTCCGTCTGCCCGTATGGCTGATGGTAGGGGAGAGGGAGCGTATTATTTTGCTGCTGTCCTTTCCATGTGAATCTTGACTTCTTGTCCTTAGCCCAGACAAAAAAGTAAGTGTTTACAGAAATTACTTACTACTTATTTAAGCTTACTTTTTTATTGAAGGAGCAAGAAGTATGAGAAAGGGTAGGCTAAGAACAAAATATCAATCCTTTTTTGCTTTCCTGATGTCTGACGTGTTTTTTTTGTGTGTTTAAAAGCAAAGATGTAACCCCAGTCTGTCTGATGGCTCTGAGACATGTGCATGTCTGGCCCTTATAGACATGGCACTGAGGAAATTGTTTCCTTTCTCAGAGAGCTCCGTTTTGAAAGGACTGTGAATTTGGCTATTCGACATGTGTTACCATGCATAAGCTCGTCACTGGGGAAGAGAAATATTTAGTTGGGGTGCCTCACAAACTTTCCCATTTCCAGCAAGATCTCTAAGGCTGGACTTTATTAGCTACTGGCTTAAAAAGAAAAGGACAATGGATTATGAGGAAGGAGGAGGGAAATATATCTGCCACGGCATAAACGTGTCATGGGTAGTAATATAATACAGTAATACAGAATGGGTAGAAAATGCAGGGGTGTGAATTAATGCATATAAAAAATACTGGTAAAACAACATTGCTTTAAGTAAAAGGACATTGAGATCTTGAATGTGGACCTACCTGTGGTGGCACAGCATCCGTATCTGCCTTTTTTCCTTGCCATTCTCCTTGAGACTTCCCGTTACTGTGCAGTGAAGAAGTCACCTTTATGGTGCTCCATGGATAGCATTACCTGTGCCGTTTGCATTATTATTCAGTTTGTAAAATGAGTATCTCGTGGATGTCTTCGGAGCTAATTAAACATCGTTCTCCCAGGAACCAATTCTCCATAAGCAGAAACAGCAGAAGCCTGATACTGTGCTGCAGCCCAGAGAGGATGAAGCATTTCCCTAACCGCTGCTTCTGCCTTGGCTAACAAGTCATATCCATTTTATCAGTCGCATTTACATGTGAGAGCTCTAAGCAGAAACCTCGGGGCATAGTAGTGCTTAATGTATAATAAATACTATTTGCTTTTTTTAATGGCTAAATGAAATGTGCATTTTAAGCTTTTAACAAGAATCTTTGTAAACATTTTATGCAACTTTAAAACTAATATTTAATGTGTTTTTTGAGAGGTCTTGTTAATAAAAATGTATTTTCTGACTAATTTTCTAATTTTTTAAATGAATTTTCTAAATTAATTTTCTGACTAATGCTGTCACCCACAAATTTGAAGAAAAAAAATAAATGACTGCAGCTGAAAGCTGTTTAACAGTTTTGGAATGGAATGGTGTTAAGAAGAAAACAAGAATGTTCTAGTAGTACAGACCTTTGGCAGTTTTGGGAGGTGAAAATAATCAGAGATGCCAAATCCAGAAGGTGACTATACCAGACTCGGAACTGAGGGATATTGATGGGGCTCTGAGAGCCCTGTAGTATTTATGCACTGGTTCCAGCAGTCCGTTTCCTGTTAAGTTAATTGGATGCTTACGACTTTTTGCTACAGTTTAACCTGCAAAGGGCTAATTTTAGCTGCTTTATGATGTACAAGAGGCATGCCACAGATTACTCCAGTTCTTTTTTTTTTTTCCTTGTCTTTACAACAAAACTAGGAAAGTATTTGACTGAGTCTTTCCTAATTTCTCAAAACAAATCTTTCAACAAAATGTTACTGAACAAAAAGCAAGATAACTTTTTCTTTTCCCCTAAAACTTCTCCCTTAGCTATTTAGCATTCACCCTTGTCTTGTTTGTCATCAGTCCTCCCTTCAGAGTATGGTGTCTTTCAGCTGCTAATATGAATAGATAGTGAAGAAAACATCTCCCTTGTTCTACATCTGTTCCTTTCTTTACCTGTAGAGAAGTGTTAAGATCTATCTCTGTATTTCATGAAGATTTTAAAAAATGAATGAGGCTGTTGTTTCTCCATAGGGAAATGGCATTTCCATTTTCTGCTTTTAGCTCAGTGTCATGCTGCTGTAATGATTACTCACTGTTAGTTAGCCCTGTAGGCTGTTCTGATGAAAGTGTGTTTGCAGAGCTTTAGTGCATCTTAAAGAAGCTGCTTGAGAGCATGTCTGAGGTTTGGGGTTTTTTTGTCATGTTGTTCCCCCCGTCCCTAAGATACCACATGCTTCATCCATGAGAATTTTCAGCGTTTGAAACTGTAGATTCCAGCAAACAAAACGCACTACATCTGTAAAGTGAATAATCTCTATAATGGATGGCGTGTGTTATGTCATGGTGTTAAGGAAATCGATTCCACCAGATGCTCAGCTGTCTCCTAGCCTACAGCTGCTGCTTTCCTTATGCTTCACACCCAAATTGCTTGGAAAGTATTTGTGGTAATAGGGAAGGTGGACTTTAGTGTATTTTAGGCATCTTGCACTAAAAAAAGAATTTGATATTTCTAGCGGGGCTGTATCACTTCAGAATTGTTTGGTCTGAGTCCATTTTTAAATTAGACTAATGTTAAAAGAAAAACAATAGTAACAATCAAAAAGTCTGTCCATTTTTTTTTGATCTGTTACATAGTTTCTTCTGACACATCTTCCTATGGGATAATCCTTTTTCTAACATGGCTCCTCTGTATCCTAAAAACAAACCACAAAAGTGGTTACTGTCTTCAGGGTTGTGTATCTGCAGTCTTCTTGTGGAGCTTTGGAGCTTAGAGTGTTCAGAAAAGCCTTGCGCAAAACAAAATGTCTTTTTTTTAAAAAGTTCTCATGAGAAGTGATGTGTTTGACTCCCATTTTTTTTTTGTTATCCAATGAACTATTAGTTTAATACAAAGATATCTGAAAAAAAAGAAATAATTGGTGTTCTGATTTGCTATTACTGTTGTTCACATTGGCGGTCGTGAGGAGTGGTGGAGTAAATAGTTGAATCCCTGAAGTTAATGTGGTTTAGTAATAAATTCAGTGATGGCTTTAATGGTAATACTGCATAGGCAGTCTTTTTGCAAGGAAATTCAGCAGTTACCTGTGTTATAACTTGATCTTTTCCAGCAGTCATTAGGCACAGCAAAATTTACAGCACAGTGGAAAAATGAAAAGTGACAGTTGCGTGTTCCAGTGTAAACGGCATAATAAAAAATTATGATCCGTGTCAGAACTCTTAATTGATCCTTTTGTACATAAGTATTAATAATTATGCTGAAATGCTACTAAAATTAAGGTGACTATGAATGAAATTACTGAGGTTTTTAGTTAAATGCATGGATTTATTTCTCATACCATTCTCCCTGAAACAACACTGCTGTAGAAGGCTGAATTTAAAGATGCTTACCAGATTTTTGGGATTCTCCTTTTATTTAAATATCTAAAGTAGCTTTGTAAATATGTTAACATATATGTACAAAGCTATGGTTTTAAAATATTCATTTATTTATTTAAGAGGTTCTTCAATTGGCTTCCTGCATATGATTTTATATTTGGTAAAATCTGCCACCTTTTTACCCTTTGGCAATATATTCATTACATTTTGTGGAGTTTTTGCCAATACTGTACTGTACTGAAATTGTTGTAGGACTGTTGCTGCAGAATGATGTTCGTCTTCGTCCTTCTTCCTTGCCAGAATTTTCTTTTAGGTGTCCAGTGAGCTATGTAGGATTTCCGCCTGCATGTAGATAGTTGATCTTTCTTAAATATGTATATAGCATCTACATACTTGTATCTACATTGATATATGTGTGCAGAAATATAGTTGTGCATGTTATGTGTTTCATAGGTATAATATAAATATCTTAAAAAAATTTCTGAAGCTTCTTGAATTGACATCTTCAATTATTAGGTTTGTTTCTCACTTGCCCAATCTTTTCTCAGGAGTTGCAGTAAATGTCAGTGTCTGGTGGGCAGGAAGATGGGAAATGACAAGAATAATGTATAGAGAAGAATTTTTTAACTGTTATTACAGTGTCACGTTCCTTTAACAAACCAGAATTTACAAGTATGTCTGTTCAAATTGGAAGTTGTAGTCAATTAAAATGACGTTCTGTAATAGAAGTTTTTGACAGTCTTCATGATAGATGGTGTTGATATCCCAGCTTTTAATGCTGCAGATGTGTTTTTGAGTACCTTTTGTGATGAGTTATCCTTAAAACAGTTTATCCTTGTTTAAAATATTGATATGTTTGGCAGTTCACAATGCTGAACGGGCATACCAACGTTTTACACTCTTGGAGTTTAAAACTTAGAGATTCCTCTAGTTCAAAAAGTAGAGTATATTAGAAATTTTGGTTACTTCAAAGAGTTAACTTTCTTGATTAAATGCATTTTATGGTTTTGAGATACAGAGCCTGAAAATAACTGTACTTTAACACATCTGCCTAATTTTCTCTTCTGCTGTACTAATCTCTTGTGGAGCTTCCCAATTAAACTGAACGTGTCTTGCTTTCAGGTTCCTGTTGCAACTCTTATTCTGATGCATATGGATTTTTTTCAGAGTAGCTCACATTACATGGAAAAGCTTTGGAAGGCAGCTACAGACAGGGTGAAGTATTTTATGTTGGCGTGAAAGTAATGCTGTATCTGCTAAGTAAATACCACACAGCTCATTTATCATTTTCTGCTGTGTGATATCTGTGCTGGCTAGAACAGAATGAGTATTCCTGGGCAAATTTGTTGCTTTGGATGCACTTTCTGCCCTGTTCTAGTATTTAGTTTACCATGGCTTTCTGCATTTCTCTTCGAAACACTCTGCTTTTTTCTCTGCTTTTTGCGCTTCACCTCTTGCTGCTGCTCAGTACTTCTGTAGGGTGTAGAGTTGCTCACCCTGATACGTGCTTGCTAAATGGATTCAGCTGCCCACTCGGAACATCAGCTGTCTGAGCTGATCTGTGATGACTTTCCTGAAAGGGAATGTTCTGTGCTATGGTTGTGTCCCTGCATGTTTTGAAAATCAGTAAACTAGTGAATGGTATGCTCCATTATATTTCAAGTGTAGGTTATATAGTTTGTTTTGTGCTCAGATTTTTTTTTTAAATGAAGTTAATTCTTCTGTTGATGTAAACTGTTGGTAATTTTGGCATCAGTTAAAACAAACATTTGTGCTGCTGGAGTTAAAAGCAATTTCTATTCCTGCCTTGCTGTGCTAAACTTGAGCATTGTTCTAAAAATATGGATCGTCTTGTCTTTTTTGAACATTAAAAATCCTGTAGTTGTCTGTATATAATTGCTTGTTGAAAAAGAGGATGCTGTTGGTTTTGGAATCCTTGCTTAGCATGGTAATTTGATCTTCAAATTGTGATACGTACTTGGTGTCTGAAAATGACCTTTTGGGCTCACATCTGAAACCTGGAGTTCTGCATCCATCTAGAAGGCAGTGGCCTAACAGGGGTAAATGGACCTGCACTTGGAGCTTAGATATGTAAAGCACGTCAGCACATACTGCCAGGAAAGAGGAGGGGAAGGAGCCACCTGCGGTTCTTCCTTGGCTTGAGTATATGCAGTTACCCTCAGCATCATCATGCTGCTGTGATTGACAGAACCATGGCCTGCAAAACCATACACCTGTACACACCCAGCCTACAGTGGTACGGTCTTAGCCAGGGTGGTAGTAAATCTAGCAAATGGTTAAAAGCTTGAAAATGCATCTCAAGTATACACCATTTTTAGTGTTTTTCTTTCCTGGGTTTCCTTGCATATTGTTTAACATCAGGAAAAAAAGACCAGACTTGAGTAGAAATGTCTGTACCAGATGTCTGAAATGCTTAGAAGGAGAAAGAGCCTGTGAAGTGTTCTCTGAGGTAACGTCATTGCTCAGGCCTTTTTTTGGTGGGGATTTCTGTATTTTTTTAGGGTTTTCTTAACAATTCACTTGGCTGGTATCTGTTACAGTTTTCTTCCACTGTCAGTGAATCTGCTTGTTCCTGTCCAAGACCATATCAGATAAAAATATTTCCAAATCACAGAATCATAGAATGGTTTGGGTTGGAAGGGACCTTAAAGATCATCTAGTTCCAGCTCCCCTGCCATGGGCAGGGACACCTCCCACTAGACCAGGCTGCTCAAAGCCCCATCCAGCCTGGCCTTGAGCACTTCCATCTACAACTTCCTTGGGCAACCTGTTCCAGTGTCTCACCACCCTTAAAGAATTCCCTCCCTGATACCTAATCCAAATCTTCCCTCTTTCAGTTTAAAACTGTTACCCCTCAATCCTATCGCTACACTCCCTCATAAGGAGTTCCCTCCCTGTCTCTCCTATAGGCCTCCTTTAAGTACTGGAAGGCTGTTACAAAGTCTTCCTGGAGCCTTCTCTTCTCCAGGCTGAACAACTCCAGCTCTACCAATTTGATGCAGGAATTCTGCATCACCTGGGTTGTCAAGTCTTTGAGACGTCCAAAAGGGTGTAGAGCAGAGTCAGGACTGATTTTTCTAAACAGGGCTGTTACTGCACTTAATATCCCAGGAAGAGACCCATTATGAGTGTTTCTACATGCCTCAGATCAGCCAATTTTTGTATGTCTCAAGTTTCAGGGTCCTCAGAGTTGGTGATTTGTTGAAGTTTCTGGTTTTGAGCTGTTATTCCAGTAGATGAGCGCCTCAGAAATTTCCTGGGAACCCTGTGGAGCCATCAGTCTGTTCCACATTCCCTCCAGGCTGATGGGAAGGGTTTGCCGATGGGAGGTTGTCTCCTCTTCTCTTCAGGACTTTATTTTTGCAGGGTAGGAGCTGTCATAACTTCACTGATACCTCACAGGATGGTAGTGTAGTTGCACAACGGTGGCTGAAACATCCACCTAACTGTTTCCTTTCTAGCTGGTCTGAAATTTTTGCTTCAGGAATACTGTATTAATGAGTCTGGTTTTAATTCAGAAGGATGACTTTGAGTTTACACAGTCTCACTGACTCTTCTTTTGTAGTTTGAAGAAATTCCCTTTCCTCAAGTGAATAAGAGGGAATTTCACCTTCTTTCTATCTCCCAAGGATTTCTCTCTCATCTTTTTGATATGCTCTAAGCCTACTTGCATCCTACATTTCTGCCCCAGTGTAGCCAAGTCAGTTATGCAACTATTGCTTTATTAATACAGCACTAGAAAATCTGTTGTTTGATCTCCTTAAAGCATGTGAGACATTAATGTTCCTGGAAACATATCTTTATTTGATCATCATAGGTAATAACCCTTCCAATGTCTCATAAAGAGAAATTAAGTGACATGCCAAGATGAGATTTGTCTGCCACAGGAAATCAGTGTGTTTTCTTATTCAGGAGTGACTTCAGTCTCCATTTCTAAGGTTTGACTTTTCTTGGAGAAGACCCTCTGTATTTATTCTGCTAGCAACGTAAATCAGCCAGGCTGTTTAATATGTGTGAATTAAAATAAAATACTATTTTTTTTCTGGTCTCTGGGGAAATGACTATAGTCAATAAAATTGATGAGTTTTTCCAGCTTTTACATTTTTGAGAGAAGAGCAAAAATTGTTGCTGATTTTTGTATAGCAAATTTAATGCAAATATTTGACTAAAAAGGGTGACTGAACTTCATGGCTTTTTCCAGCTTTTGTTGCTTTAGGTAACGGACAGCACTCTTCAAATTTCTATGAAAGTATTCCAGCAAATTAAGAAAATTCAGGAGTCACCTGGGAGTTGTGGCTGAAGTGACTCTCCTAATCTGATACAGGAGTCCTTTGGGGTTTTACTAAATACTCTTTTCCTGGACAAAAATCTGTTTATGCCCTTGAGTTCTACGCTCTGTTATTCATTTCATGATCTCTTTAGAGTTGTCTTGGTTTCTCAATCACTTAATAGGATAAAGGTAAGATTCACTGAGGTTATTAAAGCACTGTTTCAATTTTCAGTCCAACTCCAGTCATCTGGGGAAAGCTATATGGTGTGGTTCAGAGTTTAAATTGCTTAACCCTATTTTGCTAATGGTTGTTGTATTGAGAAGTTAGGTAATAGTGATGAATCTGTTATGTCACTTCTCTTTTTGAAAACTGTCTTTATCGTAAATGTTTTGATGAAGAAAAAAATTAAATGGCTCGAGTAAAAAGCTCCCATTTGAAATGTGATTAAATGAAGAATCCTATCCCTTTCCAAGTGATAGGGGAGGTAGTAAAATAATTACATGTAATGTGGAACTGCACTGACTGTAAGGCAGGATGGTATCTTCCGTGATTCAGTGATGGGCAGAAACCATTTCATTGCTTGGTGTCGTTTTCTTAGTATACTGATTTCTCAGAGCTTTGAGAACCACCTTAGTTCTTTGAAAATAATTGCTTTGTAAGATAGTGCCTTTGGGGAGCTTGGGTCAGTAGTAGTGGTTTGAAAGAATATTAAGGTTACCGAGAATCAGTTTAATAGATTGAGTTAAATCTTTAGTAGTCGGTGAGCTTTGCTTAATTTATCTTGTGTGATTTCATATGCTTAGAATTGCCTGGACCACCAAACTGGTGTCAAGTTAAACACTAGCTTCCCTCTATCCTTCACTAATATAATATGCCTTTTGAAGTCTGTACTACCAAAAAAATAATTAAAATGGTATCTTTTAAAAGGTATAGAAGGCCCCATCTAGCAGATTTAAAAAGGGTTCCAGAACTCTAATTTGTAGTTTTTAGCAAAATTTGAGAGAAATGCTGACAATAAATAGGCATATATATATCAATGATCAAAGATATGTCTGGCTTTACAGCTGAGGCAGTGTTCGTAATCTTGTGAGCCCCAGAGATGGAGAATGATGCTTTCTGTCCTTCGGTTCTGGGTCCAGTAACACAACATCTTGGCCTAAAAAGAATTTCATCATTGAAAAATATTTATAAGCGTATTCGTAAACCTTGCTCTCAGCACCTCTGCTGTTAGTCACACCTGAGTCATTATCCTTTTCCTCAGATATCCCCTTGAAAAATAGTTTGCATCACAGTGAAAGTAAAGTGTGAGCATATTTATAGTTTTGGTGAGTTTAGTACCCCAGAATTTGCACGTTTTGATTGGGATTCAGATCAGATGCTCTTCTGTCACAAAGACACAAGGTTTATGTTTTCACCGTGATCTCCAGGAAGAGAGGAGGAAAAAGGCAAGCTATAGCTGTTCCATGAATGGTCAGGTGAAACTTTCTGTTGATAATGTCAAATTGTCATTAAGTGCTGCATTCAAGGGCCTGAAGAATAAACTCTTCTAGGTACAAAATGCTTTAAAAATTATGAGAATTTTTCATGCTTGTCATCATCAGCCTAGATGGAGCTCTGAAGTACATTGTTGATGTTAGTGAACTTTGACTTTACTGCAATTTTGTGTATTATGTAAAGTGAGACTTTAGATTAGCCTTCTATTAATAGTTGTCTCTTATTCCCATGTTTCAAGGTTACATTTGTCATTAGCATTTTTCTGTCTGAGCTCCAGTTGCTGAAGTATCTTAAGGGTCACAATTAGGGATGCTGTCGTACCTTTTTCGTTGTTTAAATAAATACTCTTTCTATGACATGCTTTCTTACAGTGCGCAACAGCACACTAAATGGTTTGGGAAAAGCTGGCTGAAGCTGTGCCTTCAGGGATGTGATGGCTCCACAGTCAAGGCATTGAGTGACAGCATGAAACGCATAAGTTGCAAATATGTTGTAACCTTACTAAAATCCTGGGTAGGTTGGATGATGGTACGTGCTGCAAACGTTAAAGACAATAGTATTTTTACCCCTCTCACTGATGAATTGTATTGCTGGTTTGTGAAGCACATGCAAGGTACTAGGTTAAGTAGTTAAAACAGTACTTGGTAGACAGTACAAATGACTTACCATCACATTTTTGACAAGGTTAGTAACATTGCTTTTTACAGTGAAGTGTATTTGAGAGTCACCACTGTAAGTGCTTGATTGCAGTCCCTTAAGTCTTTCAACTGACTTCAGATAAAATTCATCAAGTTCTAAGAATGAACCTCTGGGGTTTTGGGGTTGTTTTTTTGTGTATGTATGTACTGTTCTTTCAAACTAAACTGTAGGTTTTTAATAATCTGAAGTAGGAACTTTAAAAAAAAAAAAAAAGTAAAATTGTTTGCATTTACCTAGAGAGACTCTCAAGTGTTTAAACAGTATATCCACAGATAACAGTCTTTACAGAGTCTCTCTTTGATTCCTACTATTGACCGTACTATTAATCTGATTTTCCCCTCTGCAGGAAAATTGGTCAACTTTCTTCACATGTAGACACTCAAATGTGTTTATTAGTAATTCTGTAATGAAAAACTTTCTGAAACTTGCTTTAGAGATACTAAACTTAAAACTGAAGACTTCTAATCCCAAAAAAGGACACACTCCTCAACCCTCAAACTCTCAAAGTTATTCTGGGTTGGCTAAAGCAAATATTTGAGTCCATGGTTATTGCTTAAAATCCTAAATTCCTGTCCCCATTCATAAATTGTTGATAAATGCGCATGTTCAAATAAATCTCCTTGACACTTCATCTCAGTTCTTGCCAGACCAACTCTTGCATTGCTTTGGGTTTTGTTCATTAGCTTTTCTCTTTTCTTGGATATCAGTTATCAGGATAACTTCAGCAAAACTTTTGCAAGTGGGGATACAGCATGTGGGAAGAGAGGTCTTGGTTTGTCCCTCTTTCTTCTTTGTAGAGAATAGTTTTCTAACTCCATCTCTGTAAGGGAATAGTTTTGCCCCCTTTTAGCTGTGCTAAGCTTTTCAGGCATTTTCCAGCTGTGGGCTCTAGAGAAATTGCACTAAGAGATTCCTTGGGAGCCTCTTAGAGGACACCTGGATTTGGGAATTTAATGGTCTCATGGAACAGCTGATTTGAGCAGCCATCCTCCTTGTAGAGGAATCAAATTTTGCTTCAGTATTTCCTTCAGCATTTTAAAATGTTTACCTATATCTCGGGGGAAATGTGATGCTAGAGCAATACCGCACAACATTCCTTTGAATCTACAATGGAGAAAATACACATATCTACAGAACTTACAGGAGGATTTGCAGTGGGATTTTTTCCCCTTTTGTTCTTGCTTCTTCAGAGATATTTAGTTACCATAACAACACAAGGTAATCGTTAAATGCATGCTGAGGTGGGTTTTTTTTTTTAGTTTCTTTTGCTGCTTATGTTTGGTGGGTTGTGTTTTTTTTTTAGTTTCTTTTGCTGCTTATGTTTGAAAGTGTATTATATGTAGAATAAAACCTCAGTCACAATATAATTCTGTTAATGGCTTTTATTCTGAAACTAAAATATTGAATTGATAAACGTGATGAAATATTTAGGAGTGGCACCTTGTTTTTTATAATATGAAGCTAACTTGAGGCGTAGTGCTTACTTAACATGCAAATCTGGATTGCGTCTAAAAAAAGAAGTGCAGAGTACGATGTCTAATGTCAGTCTTTCAAAAAAGTGAAGTCTTAAACTATGTGAGATGTTACCAGGGCTCACACAAACATGGCATTGTGATACATTGCAACTTGAATACTTATCTCCCTGACAGCTTTTCAGGCACTAGTGAAAACTGCTGGTCTGAAATACCTCCCCCAAAAAAAGTGATGAAATGGTATTCTACGCTCATAGTGGTTTCTGGTCCGTACTGTCTATGCCTTTTAGTGTGCTAGGGTGAAAACTGCAAATAATTGTCTTTAACAACAGTAAGCATATTGTTGCTGATGAGGAAACGCTTTTGTTCGTATGCTTAACTCTGTCTTTGGCACTGGCTTGTGAAGGTGAGGGGAGCAGGACCGGTTACCAGGCTTAACAGTAGTTAGAGCAATCCACCATGTAGCTGAATGGAGCAGAATGTGACGGTAGGAAATACATCTGTTCTTCTTTGTGTGACTTGGTGGTGCGTAGAGTGCTGCATTGGCTTAACTTCAAACTTCCAGAAAGGACATAGCTATTGCGAATTCAAGCCAAAATGCTAAGTTTTGAAAGAAAGCAAACGCTGTATTTCCATTTTTGCCGGTTGCTGAAGCTGAGGAGCTGACATTTCAGCAGCAGAGTGATGTCTTCATAGAGATGATGAGTACAGGCTGAGTCATGTAATCTTCATCTTCAAAAATTAAAATTAATCTCTGTACGTAAAGTATATCATTGCTGTCAGCCCACTCTGAAAACTTAGTTATGCCATGTTTGCCAGTGTAATTGCAACAGTTTTGGCTGTCTTTTCTGTTTTTGTTTGGGTTTTGTTTTTCTTTCTATAAAAGAGAAAAGTGTACATAGTTTTTCTAGCAACTTGCCAACAAATTGCATCTAAACAACCACAGTGTCACCTTCTCTGTGATTTACTATGCCAGTTCCTTATGAACTTTAGGCTTTTCCTCTTAGCAAGCTTGACTGATAGCTAATTCCAACTCAAAGTCCAAATGAACGCTTTCTCTTTGTGGGTCAGTTACAGTCACTGTGAGGTTAAACGGTAATATGGATTTTTTTTCTTTTCATTCAGGGGTAATTTTTTTTTTAGTATTGTAAGCAAATATGTTTTATTCAACATTTTGCTACAGGTCAGTAATATAAGGTGGAATCAAGTTTTAGGGTGTTTGATTTTTGCCTGAAAGAAGGGTATACCCATGTCTATAAATGAGTGGATAATCAATTTGGGCAGGGAAGGGGAAAATATGTTTCTCTTAGCCTTTTTCTGTTGGTCTTTCTGAAGTGGATTATATAGTATCTTTGTACATCAGGGTGTGTTAGAGGGTTAGGGCATGATGTTGGATGTATGGAATACTTTTGAAATCTGGGTGGCCAAGGGAAATGAGGGAAGATAATTCAGTGGTTTGAGAGTTGGACTCTGCAGTGTAGGAAGTTTCTTATTGTGCTTCCATCACGGTTTTTAAGGAGGAAAAAAATAAAAAAGGAAAAAAAAAAAAACTTGAGAAAATGCTAGCAATAAGGATCAAGATATAAGCTTGCATTTAAATTTTTGGCTCTTGTCAGCATTCTGGTTTATTTCTTATTTCACTTACTACAGTCATTCTGTTTTCGTCTCAAGTTATTTGGATGTCTTAAAGTACTGATGATTCCATGTGATGGTGTTCCCATATATGAATTTCTTGACAATGCCTATGTGCCTGGGCAGCGTTTCCAAATTCCTGCTTGCTAGCCTCTGCCTGCGTCCACCTCCTGTATACCGTTTTGTTTTGCCTTGGAGCACAGTCACGCTTTACTATTTAGCCAAGCTGATCTCTGTTTCCTATGGGGTTACACCTACTAGTTCTTTGAGTAAGGTGAAGTCATCTTTTCCAGAGTCCAAGATACGTGCTCTGCTACTCTTCTTCCTTACTTCCCCTCAGGCTCTTAACCACCTCTGTTTGAGGTTGCTGCAGCCAAGGCTGCCATTGAGCATCACGTCCCCGGCCAGGTCTTCCTGGTTTGTGAATAGCAGATCCAGCTGTGCGTCAACCCTGGTTGGCACATCCAGTACTTGCATCAAAAGCTTATCCCTGTTGCTCTGTAACTTTGCAGTCAAGTTTGAAATAAGAACACTTTTTCATTGTGTTAGATACTAAAATGAATCCTAATTGATTAAAAGAAAATGTGATATTGTATACAAAACTCTGTATAAATTGGTATATTCTGTAGGCGTTTGCTTTTTTGTGTGAAATAGAAATTAGGACACCTCTTGGATGGTGGTAAAATACAATAAAGGGAATTTCTTTGCATATATCATCAGTATTTTATGAAGCAGAAGCAGAGGCAGATTATCTGGAATCAATACAAGCTCTAGAATCAACAAATTATTTTTCATGCGTGCTAAATAATGATGTGGGAGACATTCATTGCGAACAAGCTGGTAATATTTTTCTCCATGCAGTTCTGAAAAGAAATTTCTGCAGTAACAGTGACATTTGCCAGTTTGGTCTTAAAATAATTTTTCCACTCTGCTAAGATGTTGTTTGTCCCAATGGGGATTACACAGTTACTCTATAGAGAATCTTTTTAGAGAGAGATGAACGACAGCCTTGCAGGCCATTTAAGTCATGTTGTTCTGGTGGGTTCTTTTTTTTTTTTTTAATCTCTGTCCTTTTAAAGAAAAGAACTTGAAGAAGGAAAGAAAAATCACGAAACATGAAATTTAACTGTGTAATCTGTGGTTCACGTTTTCAACTCTGATGTTTTAATGGAGGCTGGAGAGATCAATGAGTGGCTCACTGCCAGGAGGTGTTAGCATCATAGAATCATAGAATTGTTAGGGTTGGAAGGGACCTTAAAGATCATCTAGTTCCAACCCCCCTGCCATGGGCAGGGACACCTCCCACTAGACCAGGCTGCTCAAAGCCCCATCCAGCCTGGCCTTGAACACTTCCAGGGATGGGGCTTCCACCACCTCTCTGGGCAACCTGTGCCAGTGTCTCACCACCCTCATGGTGAAGAACTTCTTCCTAACGTCCAGTCTGAATCGACCCATCTCTAGTTTTAATCCATTCCCTCTAGTCCTGCCATTACCCGACATCCTAAAAAGTCCCTTCACCAGCTTCCTTGTAGGCCCCCTTAAGATACTGGTAGGCCACTATAATGTCTCCTCGGAGCCTTCTTTTTTCCAGACTGAACAACCCCAGCTCTCTCAGTCTGTCCTCATAGCAGAGGTGCTCCATCCCTCTGATCATCCTCCTGGCCTTTCTCTGGACACGTTCCAGCACGTCCATATCTTTCTTGTAGTAGGGGCTCCAGATCTGGATGCAGTACTCCAGGTGGGGTCTCACGAGAGTGGAGTAGAGGGGGAGAAACACCTCCCTCGACCTGCTGGCCATGCTTCTCCTGATGCAGCCCAGGATACGATGGGCTTTCTGGGCTGCAAGTGCACACTGATGGCTCAAGTTGAGCCTCTCGTCCAAGAAAAACCCTTTTCTTCTGGGCTGCTCTCAAGCCAGTCGCTGCCCAGCCTATATCGGTGCTTGGGATTGCCCCGACCCAGATGGAGGACCTTGCGCTTGGTCTTGTTGAACTTCATGAGGTTGGCATGGGCCTACCTCTCCAGCCTGTCAGGATCCCTCTGGATGGCATCCCTTCACTCCAGCATGTCAGCCACCCCACACAGCTTGGTGTTGCCAGCAAACTTGCTGAGGGTGCATTCTATGCCACTGTCCATGTTGCTGATGAAGATGTTAAATGAGACCGGTCCCAGTACTGATCCTTGAGGGATTCCACTCATCACTGGCCTCCACTTGGACATGGACCCATTGACAGCCACTCTTTGGGTGGGACCGTCAAGCCAGTTCTTTATCCCCTGAATTGTTAGTCCATCAAACCCGTATTTTATCAGCTTGGAGACCAGGATGTCATGCGGGACAGCGTCAAAGGCTCAGGTCCAGGTAAATGACATCAGTTGCTCTCCTCTTGTCTATTGGTGTTGTGACCTTCTCATAGAAGGCTACCAGGTTTGTCAGGCACGATTTGCCCTTGGTGAAGCCATGTTGATTGTACCCAATCACCTCTTCGTTATTCTTCTACCTCAGCAGTGCCTCCAGGAGGATCTGCTCCATAATCTTACCAAGCATGGAGGTGAGACTGACTGGCCCATAGTTCCCTGGTTCCTCCTTCTTTCCCTTTTTGAAAATGGGGATTATGTTTCCCCTTTTCCAGTCAGTTGGGACCTCACCAGACTGCCATGACTTTTGGAATGTAATAGAGAGGGGTTTAGCAACCTCATCCGCCAGTTCCCTCAGTACCCCTGGGTGTATCCCATCAGGTCGCATGGACACTTTCAGGTTCATCAGATGGTCTGATCTTCAATTACAATGGGCAGGTCTTTCCAACCCCTGCCATTATCTTCTGTGGCTCCGGGAGTGTGGCTGGAGCCCTTGCCAGTGAAGACTGAGGAAAATAAGTCGTTGAGAACCTCATCCTTCTCCATATCACTTGTCACCAGTTCTTCCATTTCCTTTCTGAGGGGGCCCACACCTTCCCTAGTCGTCTTCTTACCATTAATATACCTATAGAAATTTCTGCTGTTTCCCTTGATCTCCTTGGCTAGATTCAATTCTAACTGAGCTTTAGCTTTTCTCACCAGGTCTCTTGCTGCTTGGACAGCTTCCTTATATGCCCCCTATTCTAGCTGTCCTTTCTTCCACTCCTTGTAAAGATTCTTTTTGTGTGACAGCGTGTCCAGGAGCTCCATCTTCAACCAGGTAGGTC
This sequence comes from Larus michahellis, assembly GCF_964199755.1. Lineage (NCBI taxonomy): Eukaryota > Metazoa > Chordata > Aves > Charadriiformes > Laridae > Larus > Larus michahellis. The sequence continues at coordinate 52,329,827 of NC_133899.1, read as the reverse complement.
TCCTAGCATTCTTTCCTGCCTTCCTCTTTGTTGGTATACTTTGCTCCTGGGCACGGAGAAGGTGATCCTTGAATACTGACCAGCTGTCCTGGGCCCCCCTTCCCTCTAGGGTTTTGTCCCACAGCACTTTGGCCAGTGGATCCCTGAAGCAATCAAAGTCTGCATGCCTAAAGTGCAGGGTCATAAGCTTGGAATACATCCTTCTAGTTGCCCTGAGGATCTTAAATTCTATCGCTTCATGGCCACTGCAGCCATGGGTTATCCCTGAGCCTCACATTGGTCACCAGCCCTTCCCTGTTGGTGAGAACGAGGTCCAACATAGCACCTTTTCTTGTTGGTTCCTCTACCATTTGGAGGAGGAAGTTGTCATCAATGCATTCCAGGAACATCCTGGATTGCTGGTGCCTTGCTGTGTTGTCCCTCCAGCAGATGTCAGGGCGGTTGAAATCCCCCACGAGGACCAGGGCCTGTGAACGCGAAGCCACTTCTATCTGCCTATGGAGGGCCTCATCTGCTTGGCTCTGCTGATCAGGTGGCCTGTAGCAGACCCCTACTGTAACATCGCCTTCCCTTACGTTCCCTTTAGTCTTAACCCATACACTCTTAACCAGCTCATCGTCCTTCCCCATGTGGAGCTCCATCGAATCTGGCTGGTCGCTGATGTAGAGGGCAACACCTCCCCTCCCCTCCTACCCTGCCTGTCCTTCCTAAAGAGCTTGTATCCATCTATCCCTACATTCCAGTCATGGGAATCATCCCACCAAGTTTCAGTAATGGCCATTATGTCATGGCTTTCCAGCAGCCCTTAATTCATCCTGTTTATTGCCCAAGCTGCATGCATTCACGTAGAGGCACTTCAGCTGGGCTGGCCATGTCACCCTCTTGTGCAAATCCCCCTTGATTCCCTTGGGGTGTCCGGTGCATCATCCCAGTTTATTTAGTGGTACTTGCCTGAGTGTAAATGCTGAGGTATAAATATATAACCTAACAGTTTCTGTGGGATTGAAACCTACGTAGGTTAAATATCCTTATCACATGATACCTTTGTCTTTCAATTGAAGCTTGCCTATAATGAAAGATCCTTTCTCTATGATGCATTGATGTTAAATATTGCTGATCTTGTTTCTGATAACTTTTGAACAGTTTTCTACTTAATAAATATTTATATTGGAGATAAAGTTAAAAATATTTCCTAGCTATAAGACTAAATAAAAGGCACTAGAGAAGACGTGACTTGCAAGTGGTGGGTATTTTTCCCAAGCACGATTATTAAGTCAAGATGTGGGCATCACATCTCAGTGCTGGCAGGGGAAGAACTGTGAAATGCTGTAGTATTGTTCGTTTAACCTATACATCACCTGTTGGAGGTGAATGTGTGGCAGAAGGGAGCCTGAGTTAAGAGGCAGCTTATGGGCTGCAGTTCCCTTGACTCTGACAAACCACCTTTCTCTTCTTACGGAGTTGTCCGTATTTTCTTCATGTCTTCTATCTGACCTCATCTTCTGACACCACCATCTATGATCTGGTGGCATTCTAGTTATACAGGAAAGATGTATTTGTTGCCAGTGGTCTCATCCATGATGTCTCCTTTTCTTTTTAAAATGTGGTTTATACAGCTGAGTAGCAAATGGAGTTTTGGCTATTTTTATCTTCCTAGGCAGACAGAAATGTCTTTATTGTCATCCTTGAGGAGGAAATCCAGGCCTGTAGTTCTTAAGTCTTTACTTAATCCTAACCCACTTACCCAGGTAGGGCAGTCATCATTTTGTATGATGGCCACTCTCTTTTAAGAGCAACTATAATTAAAGTGTTTCTTCTGTGTGACATAGGTCAGCTGTCTTGTAGATTTGAAGTATAGAGTTCGTTTGGCTTGCCTCCATGAAACAAGCTCAAGGTTGTTTGTGGGTTTTTGGGTGGGTTGTTTTTTTTTGTACCTGACTCATCACATGGAGCCTTTTTTTTCTGTATTTGAGAAAAAAAGAGATATTTCCCATTGTAAATTTAGATCCTTTTCTTAGTATTTAACATATGGCAAACCTTAAAATCTGTATAGTTTTTTTTTCATCTTACAGTCAGACTTTTTCTTACAGAACTAATTAAGAACACTATATTTTAAAATACTTTTGTTTATATATTGGTTGCTTTTATGGTCTATTCATTACTATTCAGCTTTAATTTAAAACGGATGACAATTCTCTTGGAAGGCCGATGCTGTCTTAGTTACTTGCATCCTACATACAAGCCATTGAGTGATGTTTTTGACAACCATATTGTATATCATATTCAGAAAAATTTAAAAAGCTATTTTCTGCTCTTTTCCCCATCCTTCCCTCCCACCCTGACTTGGTAAGTCTTGGTCTGCTTGCTAAAGGCAAGACTCACGTACTAGGGAAAATGTCATGAATTGCTGGTACATTTGGGGGGGTTGTGTCCTGCTTTGTCATCTCATGTTTCTTGAAAACTTCAGGTTTTAGCAGCTTCTCTACGCAAAGACTTGATGTTGGTACTGAAGTACTGCCCAGTACGTAAGTATGAACATTACTGCATGCTAAGATGCAGTCTGTAGAAAAAAATAAAATGAACAAAAAGTAATATTGCATGCTGACATTGTACCCAGACACACAAATCTCTAGATGTGAGATTAAATCCTTTGAAGTGAAGTTCGGACATCAGCACACCACAAGGTTGATTAATATCACCTTCTGTCAAATAGCGTGTATCTCCGGCAGCTCACTGTAGACACTAATCTCCGTTTTATTTTTAGCAAACCATTAGTCTCTCATAGGGGAGTGTGGGAGTAATTGTCAAAGCTGGTGAAGGACTGCTGTTAAACCGAATTGCTGAAGCAGGTGTTGGGTGGGATCTCCTTCACTCTTATCAATTAGCAACTAGTGGCTTCACATTTTAAAGACATGTGAAAAGCAGCCCTGTCATGCAAAGATTTCCTAGCCTTCCTTTCAGCATTGTTCGATTGGGTCTTTTGACAGGTATTCCTTTTGAAGTTTCTGTTCTTTGTCAACATACAAGAATTTGTACTATGTAAATCCTTTCCCTAGTCTTTCAGTTCATTTTTTGAGGGAATCTTTTGTAGGGGGCTGCGTTTAGCTTGGGTTTTCTAAGGAAGTTAGGGCTTTGTGACCAGCCTTGCCTATCCATCAGTCCCTTTCTTTTACCCCACCTCCCTCACTCCAAAAGGAAAAAAAAAAATAAAATGCACCAACACTTTAGGTGTTAACTGGCTCCTGATTTCCATCGGTGACAGAGGTGCAAAGCTCTCAGGATAGAGTAAATTGTTGTGAAAACTGGTGGTTAAGTAGAGGAGAAAAGTCCAAATGTTCGCTGAGGTAAAAGCTAGACCATACCTGTAATCCTGGGTGGCCACAGATGCTGCTGCCCCTCGCTTTGCCGAGCAATGTGCATCTGCAGGCTTGGTTATAGTAGTGTTTTGCTTTGTCCACCTTTTTCAGTCCACTTTGCTATTCTGAAGCCAGTGGTGTTTGAGGAGTTTGTTCCTTCAATAATCTTGAAAGTTGGAGCTTTGTTAAAACAAAAAAAAAAGCTGTGGTTGCATAGAAACTCCTCAGTTATCTTTGATTTATCATTGTTGGAATCCGATTAAAAAAAAAAAAACAAACCCAAAACAAAACATAAAAAATACTGAGTTTAAGAAAGGCAAGATAGGAGAGCAAAAGATCGTAGAAAGTAGAACGGAGGCTCCTTGCTTTGCGTGTACCTACCCCTACTCCTGTGGTTTACCCAGACTACTGCTCCTTTCGTGAGTACTGCAGTCATGACCAATTACCTTTGACAGGAGACTTCTGTAACTTTATTGATTCCTTTATTCCTACGTCTCTGAGAAGCTTGTTACACACACGTGGATATTCAGGAAGCTTATGGCAGCAAAAGACAACAACTCAAAATAAACACAGTTCCCAGCAGGGGAACTCTTAATCAAGCACTAAGTTGAGAAATCTTCTGCAGAGTGATGATCCAGCTCTCTTTGGTGATGGGATCAAAGCTAATTAGGATTAATGCTCTCCTCCAGTTCATAACTGCCTCAACTGCTGTAAATGAAAAGCAGCTGTTAAAGCACCATAAACATTTGTTAAATAATTGGCCTGTGGAGCCAGCTCCAGGACTCTGCGAATGATGAAATTCCCTAAGTTTTCAGTTTGTAAGGGGTCGTAGAGACAGAATTCAGTTTGGAAAAATCTGGAAGTGTAGGTAATGTTAGTACACCTTTTTTTTCCCTGTTTGCTTGTCAGAGCTATGGGTATTGGGTAAAATGTGGTTGATAAAGCTGTTAATGTATTGTAAACTTGGATACTAATTGTATAACAACACAAGTTCTGTGTATTACTGAGATTTCACAAGTGAGTGTTCTGAGTAGGATTTTAATGGTGCACAGGACTTGTGCTTCAATCTCCGGAATCTCTGTAGCAAATTCTTTCTCGGTTACTAAACCAGAGCAAATAATATACTTCTGCAAAAGGTGGAGAAAAAATTTAGTTTCATGCTGTTCTTCTCCAGTTTCAATGAGGTTTTTCCCTCTTACTGGAAGTTCTTCATCCACATAGCCATAAATGTTTGAAATATCACTGCCTTTTAAGAACGTTCTTGTCTCCTGTCACTGAAGTAGTGGATACATGGTGATGAAAACATAGTACAGGATTACTAAAAATTTGACCTAAAAATTAAGGTGGCATGATATGTGAGAGGATTAATGTCCCTATTGCTGTAATAGGATTTTTATATAATTTTTATTTAGTTCTAATGACACATTAAGGTTGAAAATGTACGTTTCATTGGGTTTTGTTTTTTTTTTTTTTTTCTGAAGCAGGTTACAGGTTGATTTCGAACCTTGTCAGGTTTGTCAAATTATGTGAGTAATCAGGGAGAGACATTCATATTGACAATGCTTGTTTACCTACTGCAATATATCAAAATACCCAATTTCACAATGCAGGACACCTGATTCTTGACGTTTTGTTAGGTGGTTTAATTAGAGGTTACTGGACAAACCAGTGTTTTCTGTTTTCATTTCTAGAGAATTCCAGTGCCTTATTTAGTAGACTAGAAAAATTAATTTCATAATTTGGAAGTATTAGAGGAGGAGGTTACTTTTGCAATTCATTGCACCATCTTTCAAATACGTGGTTGTCATGTTTCTATTTTGGCTTTTTACTTGATAAGTGAATCAGAGTTGTTCTCTTGTGTATTGTGAAAAGCTTTGCTATATTCCAGTGTGCATGCTTAGGAAGGAGCATGGAAAGAAAACCGGTTGCTGGGTGGGTTGTCAGAGCCACTGACTAAAGTTTCTGTCTTTACTTCACAAGAAACCCCATAGAATTCTTGATTTGTTAATGCTGCGTGCACATTTGTATATGCCAATTGCATTTCTAGGGCTTGATTGTTTTGGTTTTTCTACTGAGGATTACAACTAAATCCATAAAACATTTTATGGATATAGAAATCAACTTTGGCCCTTGATTTTGGAGAAAAAGGAAGTGACGCTATGGTTTTGGGGTAATGAGAAGAATATTGAAAATAAATGTGTGTAATTACATTGAATGAACCTGCATGTTGGTTTCTCAGGTGGAAGATGAACTTCACGCTCGATTTTTCTCGGTCTTGCATTAATGGTTGACTGTGCCTTACTTTCTTCCTATTTACAAAGTAAAAAGATACAGAAAGGACCCCTACCTTGGAGAAATCCATACTGTTAAGAAGTCTATTTTGGCTAATGACTTCACCAGAGAAGCAGTGCATAGCATGCTGCATACCACAATAGTGTATGGCCAGAAACATAGCCTGCTGATAACAGGAGTTCCTTAGTGATGAACAGGGGTTTTTTTACCATTTGCTTAAAGAATTTAATACCTCTCTATTGCACTTCTTTTGTGGTACAGCCTGGTGAAATGCTTGGTTTGGTTGCGTACAAAGTGTTTTTTCAAATAATTATTTGACTTTGCAGTCATCTTTGTTATACTAAAAACATAACTTAAAACATTTTTTTAACAGTAGAAGACCTGTCATCTTCATCCTATCCCCACATTTACATTTTAAAGGTATAACAAGTTAGGGGATGAATTATACTAATTCAGGTTCTGCCAATAACGCGCTTTTAAGCAGAAGAGTAGAGTGAGTATGGGTTGAAAGCAAATCGGTCCACTTTTTTAAAGCCAAGTGCTTATGAGTCTGAAGTTTGATTTACACTTCTTAACCTGTTAGTTCCTAGACGCTTTTTCTGCTCTCAGAAAGAGACATTCCTACTTGTTAGCAGTGTGTGATAAATCAGGTTGCTTAAAAGGATCACCAAGTCATAATGCAATTGTGAGTATAACCAGAAGAAGGCGGGGGGGGGGGGGGGGAGAGTCTCTGTGTCTTTTCCTCCTCTTACCGAAATCAAGTCTTTTAAAACCACTTGTAGGAACTCTGCATTTTTGTAGTGTCTCTCAGTTTTGCAATCATAACCCTTTTACCTGAGAGCACAGGAGCATTTGAAAACTACTTAAACAATTTCTCTAAGAGTGCAGAGGAGTCTTTTCAAGAGTTTCCACTGTATGTGAACTGATTTTAACTGCAAAATATTGTAGTACTACACTGTCTGCTTACTTATGTTCTGATTTGAATAGTGATAAGGATAATAATGATTTATGTTGCCAGTTCATGCATAAAAATACTGTATTTTTTACTAAAGTGATGTTTTCTCCCCCACTCTTGTTGCCAACGTGTTTCATTTTGCGCAAGTATTTCAAGATATCTGGTAATTCTCTCTACACACCAAAGGCTTCTCTCTGCTCATTTTCTTCTCTGCTGATTAGCTATTGATCATTAGCTGCAGGAATTATGTTCTAATACAGCCTCTCTCTGCTGGAAGTTAGGCTGTTGATATAAAATAATATTTGTTAGGATCAATACCCTAGAAATACAGCACTTTGCTACTGCTGCTTCTTCTCATTATCAGTCAGCATCTGTTCAGACTACTCACCAGATTGTTACATCACTATATATTAGTAGCAGCTCAAAAAACAATATAGTAATTTGTTATCCACTGATTCTGTTTCTCACAAATGTGGGCATAATTTTTTGGCCTGCTTTTGTAGGCATTCCTACATAGGAATGATGATAAAGTTCTTTTTTTCATAGTGTTTTACGTACTTTTTAGCTGTTGTGCTAATACATAACTAGTTCAGTTAAGAAATACTTTCCTTATTTATTAATATTTTGAACAGTTTTCTGTTTAGGAACTTAATTTTTCATGTTAAGTTTGAAAACTGGAAGCTAATCTTGCTGGATGTATTCACACTCCTTCAAAATTAGTTCTCATCATCGTTTCTGTTTCTCAAACTTCTGCTTAATCTCTGCACTGTGGGTTGCCTTCCGTCTTTGTAAAGTTCAATTTTAGGTCTCTGGTCTCTGTTCTTGATGCTGTTGTTTTCTTCTGTGGATATGTCTTAAGGGTCCTCTGACCACTTTTTTGAGGACACATGTGGATGTATTATTGTGGATGAGAGTTGGGTTCTGTAGGTATCACTAGTACGGATTAATGTACTGCAGCGGAAAGTATCAAAATGAAAACAGTGTCTAAACGATGGAAATAAATGACACTTTTGAATTACTGTACTTTAAAATAAACTTTCTTTTTCAAAGCTAATTTGATCTCTTCTACTAATTCTTTAGTCAGATAGGATTGCCTTAATTTACTTGGAGTCTGTAATTTAGATGGAAACACAATGCTAAGTAAGAACTGAAGAATTAGAAGATTCTTATATACCTCAGTAATGTTTTTTAATCTGTACTAGGAACATGCATAGTTTTCACAAAGATATCAGATGTATCCAATCTCAATAAAAATTCTTATAGGAGCAATAATCATCATATTCAGTCTATGAAATGTAATGAACTGGAAAATTTAGCATCCTATAACTGAGAACATTACATATATTCAAGGGGATGTTCTTCCCTGATTCCCAGATGCTGTAATCTCTCATTGTTCTTTTGCAGGAGCAGTGGAAGGAGGTCCATTAATTTTATTTTCACATGTGTTAGCCCTAATGCAGCATCCCAGTTTCTTTCCATGTGACTTGTGTCTGGCTTATCTTCTGCTTTTTTTTCTCACTGGACTGTCTTCCTTTGTTCACATTCCACATATACTTACAACTAAAATATTTTCTCTTTCCATACTTGGAACTGAGGACTTTTCTCCTTGAAGTTAAGTAAAATAGAGTTAGTGGGGGTTGATGCAATGACTTTAAGAGTGGGAAGTTATGATATCAATTCTAAAACAACGTGGTTTGAAAAATGGCAATATCAGTCTGTTCCCAGTGCACTGTTTGCACAGTTCATTTATAATATGTCAACATCATACACTGATTTTTTTAAAAAAATAATACAGTACTATGGCACAGTAGCAGTGCACAGCTCTGTAACATCTCCTGGCATGTGCAGATTTTTCAATTTAAGATAGGTATTGTTGATGATGTAGCTTGGTATATAATGTACTTTTCACCTTGAAATCAAAGCTTTCCTTTCTCTTTTAGAAAGGAAAGCTTTGCAGTAGCTTCACTATTAGCTGTGATAAATGAATGGATGGGATAAATAACATTAAGAAAAAAAAGCTAGTATGTTTCTGTCTTCCCCAGGCACATCCTTTCTGTTCTATGTTTATTTTCTTATTATCCAGGTACTCTTAGACTGTTAAAATAGTCTTGTACCTTTCCGTTCCTCTGTTTTTGATTTACGTCTTCCCAGTATCTCACATGGCTTTGCAAAAAGGTCTTCTGTTTGGGAGCTGTGGAGGCTGCCACTGACACTAGCTAATGTTAGCCTAATGAGTGTGGTTTTGCAGACTTCATCTATAATCAGTGAGGAGAGAGCCAAAGTCTCCTTTAGGGGACAATTCAGAGACGATCTGACTTAAACGCTCATGTTTTAGCTTCAATAGGGTAAAGACAGACAAGGTTTTCAGGGAAAGAGCTTTTTGTTAGAGCAGTTGCTGTGATAGGAAAGGTCCTCAAACTAGCTTTGAAAATATCCTGTTACTTATAGGCCTCTTACTGTGATTGCGTACGTTTGCAAATGCCGAAACTTGAAAATGCTTATTTCTTTTCTGATTTGACAGACAGTCTTGTGAACAGGTGACATCTGAGCAATAGGTCTTAAATGAGTATTTTGAAGTCAGCTTATTTCTGAAATTAGTTTAGTTTCTAGAAGCTGCATATTAATCAGTACCTCCCCAAAACTGCCATTGGCATCCTTTCCTAATATGTTCCTTATCTTGGTGGGTTTTTTTTCCTTCCTCAGTTTATTGGCTTCTCTGACCTAAAGACACTTTTTTTTTTTTTTAAAAAAAAAAAACAACAACAACATTTCAGTAGAGCAGCATGTTGATTGTGGGAGATAAATTTGCAAAACAGAAGTAATAGTCAAGTTTTCAAACGTATAGCCAATGCCAGTGTAACAGTCTTCAAGGGCTTTACTACTGCTTTTCATCTGTGATGGTAATATAAATAGCATCTATCCCTTTAAACTAGTTTCTCATACTAATAAAACCTGGTAGTTTAATAAACCTTAGGTAAGAACATAAAAATACCTGTTCTGAATCGGACAGCTGTTATATTTCTTTGTATGAATAGAGAAAGTGGGAATGGTATGTTTTCCTAGTTTCTAGAAGTCTGACTGACGTTGAACTATTTGCACTTGAAACCCTTTGAGATTTTTTTTTTCTTATATTAATTTATCTGGCCACTTTTTCAGTTCTCTAAATCTTGGCATCCATAGGTCATGGTTACGAGATTTATAGTTGAATTATGTATACATGTTGTTGCTTTATTTGAAATTTCCTGTTTCTAGGGTAACAGAACTGCTTGTAATATTTCAGTAGACACACCATGACTTCATATCACATAACTACCTTCCCCCCTCCCCCCGTTCCTTTTCCTTTCAGAATTTCTAAGGTTCTTCTTGGTTTTTGGTGCCCTGGAGCATGGAACTATGGTTTTTCAGAGATCTGTCTGCAATACCTGCAAACGTTTTCTTAAGTGACAAGATGCTGATTAGGCCTTACCATTCTGTACGTATGGTTAGAGAATGTCTCTTTCTCTTCTTTATCAACATTGAAGCAGCAATAAAGTGACATATGCAATCCAGTCATTATCAAGAGATATCTCTGCAACTCTTTGCATTCCAGCTGTTGTTGAATCTTTTGTTACCAGCTCAAATAACTGTGTATCATCCGCAGACTTTGGTGTCTTACTGTCTTTTCCAGATTGTACACAACAGTGTACAGTGTTCCCCAGTGTTGGTAACCTCTCTACTCTCTGGAAGTGACAGTGTGAAAGTCCTTTCCGTTGTATCCTGTCCTTATTCCTTTAGCCATTCAGGAGGACATTCCCTTTCATCTTCTAATGGTCCTTTTTTCTTTCACAGTCTTTAGCAAGTTATCTTATTAGAGAATGTAGGAAATCAGTCACACGTGAAACAGATGTGTCTCATACGGAATGATTCCTTGCAAGAATTGTAATAGATCTACAAGGCAGGACTTCTTTCCCCATTACATTATTCTGTTTTTATCTACTAATTTTTGTGAAATGAATTATTGTATTTATTTTTCTTATGTTCAGTTTAATGATCACATAGGAGACTTGCAACAATTTTTTACCAGTCCAGAACATCATGGGTAATACGAATGTCTTGTGAGAAATCTTACCCAATGTCATATTACATTCTGTAGCAGTAACATTTTCAGTTGCTTTCTTGATAAATCCTATCTTTGCAGTATAAAGAATTACGAACCGTATGTAAGCAGTCAAATTGTCTCGGGACTATGAATTCTTCTTAAACTACTTGTTGTTCCTGTTAGCCTGTAAGAAAGGATGACTTTAAACTGTTGGCCTATGAACCAAATACAATAGGGTGAGTTGCCTTGAGCAGTTGTTGCATCTTTAATAAAGATTAAAATGAATTGGAAACATCTTGTCTGGCTGTAAAAATTCTCTGGTGATATTTTTACAGCAACGGTTTACAAAGAACAGACATTTAATTATGTATGTGAAGAAGTCTAAAGACTCAAAAATCTGTTTTGCTCCACTGCAGAATTTTTGCCTTCCAGTAATTGTATTTTTTCGTTGTATTAAGAAAAAATGATTCAACTTTACTCCCTCTTCTGAGGTAATGCATGACTCCAGAGTATCAGACGTTTCATGTGTTTAATTTTAGAGAGAGATTATTTACTCATTCCTCACAGTTTAGATGTTTGAAATTTGCAACTAGAATGACCGTTTGTCCTCAGTGGAAACTTCTGACAAGTCTGTATTAAGTACAGGTGAGCAGGAATTTATCTAAAAGCTTTACTTTGAAGAAAACCAAATATTTTCATTATAGTATTTGAAGCATTTCTGTGATCTTAGGAATCCGTGTTCACCAAGCAGTTTTAAATTTGTGTTTTTATTTTGAGCCATCTCTCATGACTCAAAAATCAATTTTTTGGCTCACTGACTTTGGTAAACGACAACTGGATGGTTAGGATGGAGGACAAAGTAGTAAAAAGAAAAAAGTACCCGTAGAACTAGCCATGCAATGATTTTAGGTGTAACAGCTTTTTGCTGCATATGACCTACTCCAAATAGATTTGTCTGCTGTAATCTCTTTCTGTGCTCGTGGTAGGCTCGAGGATTAGAGGAGGTTTAGTGAGGGTTACAAACCAAATTGAGCTGAGGGGTCTGATTTTTTTATTTTTTAATTTTTTTTCCTTCGCTCCCAAACCTCCCCCAAACACATACATGCACATAAGTCAGCTTAGTTACACTGGCATCTTTGTGTAAAATCCTAGAGGCTTAAACTTATGTAGGTATTGAAGAGGATTTCCTTCAGCAAGAGAATAAATTATTTTGGGAGCTCTGGTTTCCCAATCTGCTTGGGTTCTTCCTCTGTTGGAAATCTCCCTTCTCACCAAGCCTGTGGAAATTCAGAAATTGACACCAATGGCAGCAAAGGGCTTTTGTTCGGTCTCATCTTGAGAGACACCTCTCACATTTGTGTTTCTGCTTAGATTCAAAGGCTGCGGCTTGACACTATGGGGCTTATGAGTGAAATAATGGTAACCAACGGAGTTCTTAAAAGTATGTAGAAACTGAATTTTAGAAGTCTGCTGGTGTTGTCACTGTCTCTGTGTACTGGCAAAGCACTGATTTAAGTGTGACATTACTATGTTTGCCTGTGTTCAAACCCCTGGTTTTGGGAGTAGATTTTGCCTCAGGATCCTTGTCAAACTAGACCCTATGCTGCTGCTATCATAACCAAGGGGAAATTTTGCTTTATGACAAAGACTTAGCAGTGCTAACATCACACTGGATACTGAATCAGCTACTGAAATTGTCATAGAAGACAAGCATTTTTCTTAAAGATTGTCCTCAGGAAAAAAACTATCTTCCAGTACAGAAAGATGAGTTGCTTTCAACAGTGATGATTGTCACTGAGCAAGCTTTCCTTAATGGAAGGGGGTGTAAAATCATTTAGTCTTTACAGGGTGAAATCAAGACCTAATTTATCTTGAAATGCAACAAGCAGATTGTGGAACACAGGTCCAATCCCTTTCTGATCAGAAATCCTACCAAGAAACTATTTGCTAAGCTTCACAATTGCTGATGTTTTCAAGTAGTTTTCAGATATTGATCTGCTGAAGAGATAATACATGATATTGATAAAATCCCCATTTCAAAGTAATAGAAGAGTATATAAAAACCAATAAAGAAAGTGTGCATGCTTAAGAGAATGCAGCATTGAAGGCTGCATTGAAAAGCAGAATTGAAGGCATGTTTGGCTTCCAAGTACCGTTTGTGTTTCTAAAAACTCCTGAGAAATCCTAGCAGAGCTTTCAGCTTGTGAGCAAGGGATGTGGCTCCAGCTGGTGCTGTGGGAATCGTTTCAGCTCTGTGTGAGTGGGGAGGTGCATTAGCCTTCAGATTCTGCCTTCTCTAGAGGCTCTGCAAGGCCCCGGGGGTTGCAGTGGCAAGCGGAGCTGAGGAGGATTCTGCAGGTGTCACCATGCTCAGCGCAGGGACAAGCCACAGCCTTTGTACCAGCGGATGGTTCAAGTAGATTCCCGTGGTTTAAAGTTGGCTGTTAAGGCTTTTACAAAGTCCCACATGACTGGGGGTACTCACCCCCCACGTGCACACCTCAAGGTTGAAAACTAGTGCAAGAATGGTATTTCTCTTTTTCAGAAAGGGTTAAGAAACAGTCTTGCTGAACTGTTATCAACGTGATTTTATATAATGAACCATAATCAGAAATAGTATGCAAGGCTGATTAAGGCTGTTGATGCAGTGAAACAGGAATACGCCCACACATGTACTTTCTGTAGGTAATTTGCTTTTGAAGGTTTAGTATTGGAATCTAAATGATTACAAATCTGTTTTCATTTTATAAAATGTTTTGCATGCATGTAAACCAGGAACAGATGTAGATAGTTCCTTTTACTGACCATAGCCAGGGGAAAAAAAAATCACATAAGGCAAAAAGGCTTTTTGCATTGTACTTCCTTAGTTTTGCATGCCAAAACCTCAAGTAGACACATTGGACTATGTATCTTTGGGATTCAGTTAGAAAGAGATAGGTTTATTTTTCTTGTTTCTGCCAGATACTGTAGCCCAACTTACAGAAAAGACAATAAATCTTCTAAAGAATAAATTCACTGGTCTTGGGCTGAAGGGCAGTTGGTAAGACATCTATGGTGTTGTGAAACCTGAGGTGTACCTGCATGGACAAGTGGGCAGGTCAGACACTTAAGCTTTGAGATAACTAGCAGCATTCAACCATCCATGTAAATTTGCCTCTTCTGTTTAAAGATGTCTGGATGAAGTGCCAGTACTGCTGGCATATGTGTGCTTGTAATAGACTGATTCTTATTTAAATTGCAAAGTGTGTTTTTTAGGTGTCAGTGCCACCTTACTTGCTCTTTTCAGTTTGTATCCTGCTTTGCCAGCTTGACTGTCTGGATTCGTGACCAGAATTACTTATGTTGCCTCTCCCTGGTATTGCAGTTTGGTGTAGGTTGCCTTACACAATGGGTTGTGACCAGTTTTCACAATCACTCCATAAGAACTGATGTATATGGTCAGCTAGGTATTATTTTCTCTTTGTAGTTACTGGAGATAACTCTGTGCCTTCACAGGGTGACTCGTATAGCTATCTTAAAAAATTAGGTACTATTCTATTTGGATGTTTTCAATTGCTTTTACTACATAGTGTATGTTAGGACTATAGAACGTAACACACTTACATCATGAAACCAAAGGGTGTCATCTACCTGTTGGTCACTGCTGAGATATCTACACAAGAGAGAATTTCTAAATAATGAAAATCTCTTTCTTGGTTTTCCACAAGTAAAGAGTTCTTCCTCTGTTTAAGTCTTTTGAAATCCAGCCTGAACACCCACTCGTACTGCAGTGCTCACAGGAAATGAATCAACCAAAATATTTATAACTAGCTTTTATTTTCTAAACAATACATGTTGCAATTATGCAGCATGCAGATTTCTGCTGAGTAACTACATATTTTGGCAGGTAACTTTTTTCTCTTTCCACACTGTTTTATTCACCCTTATTAGGACTTGAAACATTTTAGATGTAGAATAATAATTTCTGTACAACCGGTCTGTCTTTTGTTTTGTATTCTTGTGTACATTCCCATATGCAAAAGGAGGGTTCCTTTGGAATATTCATTCATTTAGTAAAGTACAAAGCTTGTGTAGTTGTACTCTGTTCCCTGCTAGGTTTTTAGAGCTGTTTACTGGTATAGCCATCAGTTTTTTGCATTTCACATTGAAAGCTTCAGACATCTCTTTCAGTTTTTAAGGTGATATCATTAATGAATGTAACACTCATTTTTATCACCAGATGCCTAGGACTCAGAAATTCATTTCAGTTGTGTACGGATCCCATTCATATTTTTCGATAGATTTTCATACCCCAAAAATTGGTGAAGGCTTGCTTAAAATAATGTTTCTTTTAGCCTTAATTTTAAAGGGCGTTGCAAGTATATACAGGAAAACTAACTAGAAAAGCTATAGAGTCCTATGTGGAAGCTGAGCTGTCTATTCCTTTGTAGCCATAAAGATGGCATTTTGGGAAATAAATGTGAAATACATGTGGTTGTCAAAGGACAAAAAGCTCTTTTTATGTGTTTTCTCAAAAATAGCCAAGTGAATTATCCCCATGACGCTCTGATGTCATGCCTGCTTATGTTATATAAGAGTTGGAAGCCTAAAACCTTTTTTTTTTCTGGTGGATTTATGGTGCCTCGTAAGATCAGATGTACACAACGTGTGTGTCAAATAGTAACCTAAGTTGGTTTTCCTTTTTGGTCTGTGGGATGATCCCCATGAATGAAAATAAACATAGTAAATAAATGTATTCTTTGGACAAAGATCACGACCTTTTTAGTTGAGGAATAGCCATTCTATTGGAGGACTGAGAGGGGTTGCCATAAGCACTGCACAAAGAATACGTAGTGACTTACTGAATCAGTTGCCATGCCTTCTACGTGAACAATTTAATTGTCTGAAGACCAATGTTATTTCATCTGCTTATAGTTTTTATTTGCACGTGTGCATAAAGTACGCTTCAGGAAACACAAAACGTGGTTCCAGAAAGAAGAACGTACCCAATGTTCAGTTTCCCCCTTTGGGGTGGAGTATATTGGAGAAATTCAGCATATAGTAATCCATCAAAGTCAGTAAAATACTGGTCTAGATGTTTACTGGTGGTAGTGATTTAGAATCCTTTGCAAATTAATACATAACTAACTTTGAAGCCTCTTCCAATGAAAGGACACCAGGGTCTGGCTTATAAATGGGATTGCCTGTCTGTGAGTTGAATGTTTGCAGGCAAAGTACGAAGCTGATGGTCTTAGAGAAAAAAGAAAAGAATGGAAAACATGAGAAACTGAAGAGTTGCTGAAGTTATTCTTGCTTTCATATAAAATCTGTTGCTTACTAATTTTTGTAGTATCTAAATAAGAACATATTTATAACTTTTTTTTTTCTTTAAACCCTTTCTTTTACCCTACTTTATTATTAAGGAGGTTTTATTTCTTTTGATTTTTTTATTCTATGCTTTTAAATTGAGTTTTTTTACACTGATATACCAGTATTCTTTTGAGGGCTTAAAAGTATAGTAATACAAAACTTGTCACTTTAAAAAAGTAAATTGGCATTTTGTTGGAAAGAATATTACTGAGTTTTCAGGGTTTTTTCCAAAAGGATTTATAGTGGAAGGCTGTGGAGGGTGCAGCTGAGTGCATTTCAATTTGAATGTTCCATTTGCCCACAGTCATTAAAAAAAAAAGTACAAAATATTGTCCAAGTTTTGCTTGCAAGTCTGAGGTTTTTAATTGACTTCTTTTCTCAGTGTTGCAGTCTATGGAAGCGGAAGCTGCTGTACTTCTTGCAAGGATTATTTGAGGATTACATGCTTCCCTATATGCTCAGGCCTGTGAACTGTTAAAAAGTTCTCTCTCTTACTCTCTGTAGCCCTTTTATGACTTCATAGTCTGGACTATCATTTTCAGTATCTAGTTTTATGCTGTCTTTACTTGACCAAAGTTTGAATAATCTCAATACCTAATACGTTTCTGTTGTGGAGCCTCCTATACTTTTTTTCTATAGTATACTCAAACTTGCTTTTGAGAGATAGCATTAACATCTCGTGTGTAAATATATGTAGATACAAGTATACAAAAATATGCTTGGTATGTGTACCTATACACAAAAGCAAAACACCTTTTTTTTAGGGGAAAATAACTTTGTGTATGCTATCCAGTTAGATAGACCAATGGACATTTTTAATAGGTTGTATGGGGAGGCATTTTTTTGTCTGTCTGCTTTCAAAATATTGTATTTCAAGGGTAGTTTGAACTTGTTTTTCACTTTACAAACATAGCGCTTGATTTTTATCTATGTAACTTCGAGTTGCTTTCTGTTGTTTTTACTAATATGCATGAACTCATGAACTGTAATAGACTCGTTCGTGTTTTCAGACCAGTAGATAAGGATGCAAATTCATTGAATAGCTATTAGTTATTTGGAAGCTTGAAAAAAACCATTGTTTGCTTGATGAGGTGCTCAGCTGTTTCTTTTGAGTGGCTTTTGTTGAGGGAGGAAAGTGAGGTCTGAAATTCAAATTGACGATGTCGGTGTTGAGGGCCGCTGTGTGGCAGAAGGGTCCCTGGGTTGAGGAGGAAGGATTGTAGAGGGCAAGAGCTGAGGGTGCCAGCAGCCGGGCTTAGAGTGAAAAGACAGTATGTGACTGGTGCTGAGGCCGCCTGGGGCACAGGTGAAGGAGTGATGGTCATGCAGGAATTGGGACCACCTCATGTGGACATCAGGTAATAATCTCCCTGCTCCTAATTCTCCTCTCCAGTGTTGCAGCAGCACTTGGAGCAGGACAAAGCAATAGCAAAAAGGAAAGCAGGAGCAATAGTTGCAGGAACATGTTCCAGGAATGCGTGTGAATATGAAACACTCTGTAGAAGGTTAATAAGGGGGTTGCTGGGAATAAAGCCTATTAATTTTAGGTAAAATTTAACTTTCACTTCTGAAAAGCTGCATTTGTTTCTCCCTTAAACGTATGACTCTGTGATCAATCAGGCTATGGAGAAACAGTACTCTGGAATTTTGGGAGCTCGATGACTTTCATGAAGGCAGCAGAACAGCTCCTTGTAATTCTTTTGCCAAATCATGAGTTTAGGGGCAAGCAACTGCAGTGATAGAGCAAAGGAATAAAATGGTGTTGCGAAAAATATTGTAAATGCTACCAAAATGATGGGTTTATATCTTTTAATAATCCTATTATAAAATTAGTGACACAGTCTAACACCTGGCATTAGAAAAATTAACTTTGAGTTGCACTCCAAACTACTTACAAGCAACAGGAAGTTTAGAGGTATTAGGTTAAACACCCTCTTTGCCCCTCTTCCGGACCGAGGTCTCTCCCTCAACTCTGATGTTAGTGGGACATCATGAGACGTGTGGTGATGACTGCCAGCGCTAGCGCACCAAGTGTGGCTGACAGGAACGTAGCACAGAGACCACAGGTCTCTGCAGCACAGAGACCACAGCCTGAGCTCTGTCTTTGGGTTGGTACCGAAGTTGTGCTGGAGACAAACTCGTGACCAGGCTGGAGGAGGAGGGTGGCATACGAGCCTTTCTGCTATGGAAGTATGAGCAAAGATGCAAACCTCAGGCAAGTGCATCCGTGGTGCTTACTGTAACGTACGGCAGTTAGGCTGAACTATACCCATACCAGCAAGTATTGGCCCATTTCCTTTGGGGTTTGTTTCTTTTTTTGTTGGGTTTTGGGTTTTTTTTTTGTTGTTTTGGGGTTTTTTTGTGTTTGGTTTTGCTTTGTGACTATTTGTAGGTCAGAGTCTCACAGTATCAGAAGTTAGTCAATGATTAATTTGGGTGCTTTGCAGATAAGTAACTTTTACAAGAGTCCACACACTGCAGAGAGCAGTCTGTCTCCAGAACCATTACTCAGGGATGTAACATATCAACAGCTAGAAACTCAAAAAGAAACACAGAAGAGAAACATCTCTTAAAAAAGGAACAGGATGGGGGGGTGTAAGTGGAACTCCCTTTTGTAGTTGCTAAAATTTTTTTCTCTTGAGAGATGGTATCTGGGACCTAAAATATTTTGCTCTTGTGTTTTGGCACTGGTTTACAGTTGCTTCCTAGAGAGCAAGTGCTGCTATCAAAAATAAACTATTGCTGTTAACAATCTCTTTCCAGGAATAGACTACAGTATAATGTACAGTAAGACTTGTCAGCGTATTTTTTTTAGATCCTGTAAGTTAGCTTCCAGGAAAGGGATTCTGCATTTAATTAACTAAATGAGTGACACTGGTACCAAAATGGAACGTGAGTGTTGAAGTGGGAATGACCACATGCAGTACCTTTTTCTCTCTCTCCCTCTCTGCCTCAGTTTAAAGGGATTTTAAAGGGTTTGCTTCAACAACAATTATACATTTGAGTGTTGTGATATCGTTGTTTTGGCTAATGGTTACAAAATTGATATGAAAAAAGAAGACGTAATTCTGGTTTGAGAAATTCAAGTGTTTACATGGAGAGTAACGAGTAGGAGAACATAATGGAGCAAAAAGTGCTGAAATGCACAGGTAGGGGATTATTGTCCCCTGCGTTCCTATATCTGTCTCAATTTGGTAGCTTTTGTTATGCTTAATTTACCATCCTGTTATGTCATGACCATTTTACCACTGACTGCAAGCAAGTATGATTATTGAGTGTGAGTGACTTCATGGTCTTCTGCACAGGGAGGCCAGCGGGTTCGCTGTGCTCTGAGCCGACCGACAGTTTACAACCATGGTTAGCAGGGCTCGAAACCTGAGCGAGCAAATTCTGCCGAGTGCCGCAGCGCGTGAGCTCAACCCCGGCACCCTTCTCTAGTGACCGCACGCCCTCCGGTTGTTTCACCATGTGGCAGAGGAAGCTTGTGTTTGCCTGTAGAAAGGCATTACTGCAAGAGTGCAGAAACCGATGGTAGTAATTCAATGTAACCTTGCCTAAGTTCATATATTTTAATGCGAGCTACTTCAGCAGAGAATGAAGTTAAGAATAAAGCACTATTAAATAAAGTACTAAAAAAAACCCCCAAAATTAAAAATTGCAGTTGATCCTTGTGTACATGGCAACAGATGGCACTCTGTTTCCTTAGATTCTCTTCTGAGGGTTAAGGAGCAAGGAAACGTTCAGAGAAATAAAGGCAGAAACACAGGCTTGCTTACATGTAGATCAGAGGCAAATTTTGCAGATAACATAAATTGGGGAGGTGGGGGGAGGAGAAGGAAAAGCTATTGGGAATCATCTCTCATCCTGTGCAGAGCTGGCAATTGTCACATTCAGTTAACACAAAACCAGCTATTCCTCTAAGTGTGACAAAAATAAAACTGATAAGGTAGTAAAATCCAAAAACACTATTCTTCAAATAGCCTTTCAGTTGATAAAAACTTGCTCTGAAAGATGAACCTTCAATTATAATGATGAAAGTAATCCTGGGAAGAAAAGGATAAAGTTAATAATAGGTAACCACATAAAGCCAAGTATTTCTAAAGATTAAATTGAATTTTTATCCTCCGAGGAATTAATTTTATGAAATTAGACATTATTTTGTGCATATAATGACTTAATTGGCTGATAAATGAATATTCCTCCCCCGGGATTTGATCTGTGTTATAATTCAGGCAAGAATATACGCCACAAATAGGTAAAGCTTTCATACATAAAATATTTTTCATTGTTGTCATTTATTTTTCTGGTTTCAGAGGAGCTACTAGTTTTCAGGTTTTATAGCAATGCCAGTTCTTTTCCCGGTAAAAGTTAACAAAGGTTACTGTTGCTAACGTGTGTTTGTTGCAGAGTTTCCTAGTTGGCTAAACTTCAGTAAACCCTGTGGAATAGAGATGATTTAATTTACATTTTTAAAAAATACTTGCTGTAAAATGCTGTTACAGCTATAAATGCTATTAATTGCTCCTTATCCTACGGTTTTCAGTATTTTAAAATATCCCTGGTAATATGTTGCATTTATGACCATGTACTGTATTATATTGTTTTGACTGGGAGGTTGGAGAGAGGGGTTATGGAGGCTTGGCAAAAGTGAGAGTTTTCTAGAATTTGAAAACTGGTTCCCTCATTCCCAAATTTTTAATTATAAAATGACACTTTCTAATGAGGGCTGATGGTGAAATATGAAGTCTTGCCTCTGGAATATTATGCATCATAAATAATTTGGTGCCCCCAAATCAATCTCTGTCAACATCCGAGTATTAGGATCATTAGCATCTGTGATCCCACATTCTGAAGTCTCAGCATGTTCCCAGCAGATAAGAGTAATTATTAAATCCTTCAAGTAAGACTCGGTTGTGGGTGAAGTTACTACTTTGTAAGGAAAACCAGCATGATCTCACATAAACTAAATCCAGGAAAAACTGGAATAGGTGGTCTGTGAATTTTGATGCATCAGGCTTGATCTCCTTTTTTCCATTCATCTGGACAAGTAGATGTTGAATTATCTTATTTGGCTACCTGAATCCAAGGTAAAGACTGATTAGTGTGCTGTAGTTGGGCTTCTTTACCATCCTGAGCTGATTTGAGTGAGACACTTCTCTATCACTGCTTATATTTGCTTCTTTGTATTCCAAAGGCCTCTGAATGAAATATTGGCTGGTAGGTCTCTGTGATTTTCCTGGTGGCTAACTTCAATCATAAGGAATAATAAATCAAGATCTGTTGACTTACCTGACTTTTCAGAATGACGTAGGACTGCAAAACTGTCTTGGGATTGATCTACAAGGACCTTTTCGTTTGAACAGAATGGTCCTTTCTTTGTCCTATGGCTGGAACCCCAGTTTTGGTGGAGGGAGCAAAGTTGATGAGAGAGGTATAAATAGAAAGGGAAAGAATGAAAACAGATTTGTTTATCCTCAATTTAAAATGAGCTACACATGCAAAGTACTCCGGTACTGGTGAAAAATAACAAATAAACTTTGTCCTAAGAATGTGAGGCCTATTTTGAACAGATACTTGGCTTGCTTTACTAGTTAGTGCATTCAATCTGATAAACAGATCATTAATTTTCCAAGCTTGATCTCTTAACTAGTTTTTAATTGATATATTCACTACTAAATTTAAATGTACCTCTTTTAGAAGTTTTTGCATGTGGTTTTCATTTACGCCTTTTTATATGTATGAGTTCATCTGAGTATTTTGTTGGCTTCTTCTGTAAGTTCAGATGAATTGGAGAAGCATAAGTTTCTTTGCTTATGCTAGTTTGTCCTCAGCATAGTCTGTTCGTATAGATATTCATAGCTCTACCTTGAATTATTATTTTTTTATATTGAAATAGTAACAAAATTGGAATTGTTGCTCTTCACAATTACCGCTGTCATCTTTAGAAGTAGGTACCATACTGCCTATTTTGTAGTTGTACCTAATTTTAATATACTACATATTTTGTGTTAGCAGTTGTGCTACTTAGTATTTAACTTTCTGCAGGTTTTACAGTTCTTAATATCATCTGGTTATTGGTAACTGTTGGTCATTTAAATCAACTATGATTCACCTTGTCTTTGATGCTGTCATGTTTTGCAAGTAATGAATATGAGAGAAAATGTTAAAGTGCAGATTGCCATTATTATTTCTTTTCCATTAAGTCCAGTGACCGGCAAACTCAGGACCTATACTTTTGGAGTTTTTAATGTTATTAAATATAATACTCTCACTTTATTTTTGGTTCAAGGTAATCAAGCATTTTAGATAAGACTGTCGGGTCTCCAATTAGACAGGGGGATAGGAAAGGCTAGGGAAACAACAACAGACAGGCAGTTACAGTCTCCAAAACAATGGACTTATGTGACTTATTTCATATAAAAATAGACACAAGCAAAGGTGGAATTCAGTTCTTCAGAGTATGGTATCAACTCTAACCTTAAACATTTATTGCCTGTATTCCAGCTGCTACAGCAGATGAAAAAGGACGGTTGCAAAAACCTGTAGAACATGAAACAGCTGGTCCCCAAAGTGAGACATCCTTAATGCTGAGTCAGGAACAGAGAAAGTACTTCCTTTGAAAAATGTACTGTGTTGTCGTGTAACTAATGACTGTACCGTACATATAACAGGTCAAGAATAAATTCCACAGAGTACTTATTTTCTTATATATGATTATATGGCTATATATCTTTATTTAGGATGGTTGTCCCTGAAATTATTAAAGGTAAAAAAAAGTAACTGGGGGGAGGCAGGACAGGACACAACACCTGGGTAGCTTATATGGTTAACTCCAGGCTTGAGAATTTTTTAGGGCTACTGTGTGGACTTCTGCCCTTAAGTTAATGAGAAACTTGTACTAGTAGGTTATCTGTTTCTGTAAGGACCAGCACTTGAGGGGGAGGCGATGTATACTTTTCTTTCAGAGATATTGATGGGGAAAGAGGAACAGTGAAGGGCAGAAATCTTTTCATTGCAGGCTATGAGGAGTGTGTGGTAGCGGTCACTTGTACTTCTGCTTGTTTTGTGTTCCACCCTCAGCTGGACTCTTCCTTTACTAACCCTTTTAGCCTGTCGTCTTCCTGCCTTTAAATCCTTATCAGTTTTTATTCTATTTTACTTCCATTCTCCCTATAAAAGCAAGTCTATATAGTTCTTTAGAAAGGGCTATGCAATGTTCCCATTTCATAGAGTTTATTGCATAAACCATACTTGCTATGATGCCGTTGAAAAGCACAAGACAGAACATTAGGTTATACGATGGCGCACAGTGTTGGCATTTTTCCTTCCTTGATGTGATTCGTCCATGAAGTTGTTTCACCAGCTTGATCAGCTCTTACACTGGAGAGCATTTGAAATTTGTAAAAAGTTACAGCTGAAAACTGAGTAGTTTTGCAACAGCTGCATGGATAGACTGCCTTTCTAAAGTTATTCTAATTACATGGGTAGAAAAAAAATATTGTTTCAGCAGTACCATTGTAGCAGAATTAGAAGGAAAGTAACTGTGCTTAGTAAATAGCTGTGCAAATACAATAATACCCTAGATCACTTGCACCGCTCTTGTTGTATGTGATGCATTCAACTTGCATTTTTAAGTTTTCCTTATGTGTTCAGCTTTATATAAATAGCAGCTATTTCAAAGAGGTGCTGTCTATGGCAAGTGAAGTTAAAACATTTTGCCTTTGGAGGCAGAAAGTGCCCTGGCTTAATATTTAATTAGTGTGGAGCAAAGTTACTCCATAGTTTTGAGAAGAGACTACAGAAAGTACTAGTTTCCCTGGAAGCATCAGAAAGCCTTGATTCCTAAACAATACTCTATTGTCAACACGATGCTGGTTCAGCAGCATCTCTCTGCACACATTTGGCAAATATTTAAAGGCCACATTTTGTGTAATTGGTTCAGCCTTTGAAAATTATTAACTTCTTTGTGTTAAAGGACGTACACAGCAATGCAAGATTCTATCTTGACAGTCTCATGCTTTTGTCTTCTACCAGCAAGGAATGTTTTGTGGATTATTTTTTTTAGCTTCTCAAAGAGTAGTATACTAACTGCTTTGTAATCACTTCGGTACTGATGAGGTATGGGAAAGCATTTAATTTCCATGGCTTTGTAAAGCTGGATCATACAGGAGCTGTGGCAGACAGTGTTTTGTTAGCCAGGGAAGTAAATGGAACTTTTCGTCTCAAGTTATTTAAAAGTATGTGTTTATACATATTGTGAAATCTGGGCAGAGGGAATACGTACTTTCTGGACTATCCATCTAATCTGCAAATAAGGCTGTGCAAAACACAGAATAAATGTTACTGACAGCCATTCTCTCTATTATAATTTTGTAATCTTTTTGCTAATTAACTTCCTTCCTTTTTTTGTTAGCATATCATAGTTATTTACATTAATGGAGAAGTTGAATAGACATTGTTAATACCTAATTGCAACCAAGGATGTATGACCTTTAAATGGTAAATTCTTTAAAGCGTTTATAAACAAAATTTGGAGTCCTCATCTGGCTCCTCTATAGTTTCTACAGGAAATGTATGCTGTATGTGTCCTTCAGCTGAGGAAATTAGCTCCCTACTTACCTTTTGTAAAACTGTCCACTAACCTAACTAAAAAGTATTTTTTCAGAAGGCAAACCAACAATACCTAGAAAACTCTTCAGCACCATATAACACAGCTCTGCATTTTTGAGATGATGATCGACAAGATTTAAAAGCACGTTTGTTAGAAATATTAGTTCTGTGTAATTATTACTTTGATAGGTTCAGTTACAAAAAAATATATATGAAATGATTAATGCTTTTATCTCCCTCTTTCTCTTCTAGGCTTAAAAGAAGCATAAGCGATTGGATTACAACTCTGACATTTTGGAGCACAAGTGATGTTAAAACAATTTGAATGTATTGGAGCATGGCAGCTACTTAAAATGCAAAAGTTAAAGGAAATTATTGCTTATCAAAACCTACTGAATATCTGAATTTTCTAGACGTCCTGCATTTAACTGTGTCCTTAAATGTCCATGATCAAGATCTCATGCAACCATTGTATATTTTGGAGACTATTCTCCAAAAGAGAACTGTGCATTTAAAAAGCAGAAATGAGTGTGTGTTCTCTTGGAACTTACTAAGGTCGAACATACTGAAAGATCATGACCAGCTTGAAGCGGTCCCAGACCGAAAGGGCTGTTGCCACTGGGGTATCAGTCGGAACAGATGGCACCTCAAAAGTCCACTCGGATGACTTTTATATGAGGCGATTTAGGTCACAGAACGGCAGCTTAGGATCTGCAGTCATGGCGCCAGTTGGACCTCCTCGGAATGAAAGTTCCCATCATGTTACCTCTACCCCTGGAGTCCCTAAAATGGGGGTCAGGGCAAGGATTGCCGATTGGCCCCCAAGGAAGGAGAACATCAAGGAAGCAAGCAGATCTAGTCAAGATATTGAAACATCAAGTTGCCTTGACAGCATGTCTTCTAAAAGCAGTCCTGGGAGTCAGGGAAGCTCTGTTAACCTGAATGCTAGTGATTCCGTCATGTTAAAGAGCATCCAGAGCACACTTAAAAACAAGACCAGACAATCTGAGAATCTAGACTCCAGGTTTCTTACACCTGATGTCTATCCCAGTTCCCCAAGGAAAGCTCTTCGCAGAATAAGACAGCGCAGCAACAGTGACATTACCATAAGTGAGCTTGATGTGGATAGTTTTGATGAATGTATTTCACCCACTTTTAAATCTGGACCGTCTCTGCACAGGGAGTATGGCAGCACATCTTCCATAGATAAGCAGGGAACTTCAGGGGAAAGTTTTTTTGACTTACTGAAGGGCTATAAAGATGAAAAATCTGATCAGAGAAGCCCAGCCACATCTAAGCTCAGTGAACTCCTGATTGCCAGTGGAAGCAAGGGTTCAGAATTCTCTCTAGATGTGATAGATGGACCTATTACTCAAAGGGAAAACCTGAGACTCTTTAAGGAAAGGGAGAAGCCACTCAAGAGGCGCTCAAAATCAGAGACGGGAGATTCGTCCATTTTTCGTAAGCTGCGCAATGCCAAAGGTGAAGGGGAGCTTGGGAAGTCTTCAGATCTTGAAGATAACAGGTCAGAAGATAGCGTCAAGCCTTGGACTTGCCCAAAGTGTTTTGCTCATTATGATGTACAGAGTATTTTATTTGATTTAAATGAAGCAGCAATCAACAGGCATAATGTCATTAAAAGAAGGAACACAACCACAGGTGCATCTGCTGCTGCTGTCGCATCACTTGTCTCTGGCCCCTTGTCGCATTCTGCAAGTTTTAATTCTCCAATGGGCAGCACTGAAGACCTGAATTCAAAAGGAAGTCTCAATATGGACCAGGGGGATGATAAAAGCAATGAACTTGTGATGAGTTGTCCTTATTTTCGTAATGAAATTGGTGGGGAAGGGGAGAGGAAGATCAGCCTTTCCAAATCTAATTCAGGTTCCTTCAGTGGATGTGAAAGTGCCTCGTTTGAGTCGACTCTCAGTTCTCATTGCACAAATGCCGGAGTAGCAGTTCTGGAAGTTCCCAAGGAGAATCTGATTTTACATCTGGACAGAGTGAAAAGATACATTGTTGAACATGTAGACCTTGGTGCATATTACTATCGAAAATTCTTCTATCAGAAAGGTAGGTAAATTTTATTTCTCCTTGTGTTTTAGTAATGATTTTTTTGTTTTACCAACATACAAAATTCAGCTGATGTATAGTAGTATTTGCAAGAATTATGTATTTTTTTAATCATCAGTGCTTAAACATGGTAGATTTTACCAATCAGTACATGCTATGTCTAATGGTCTCTTGCGGTGTTGGAGTAAAAAGTTGTTGATGATTTTAGTACTGTTATACATAACAGTTAGCAGTGGCTACAAATCATAAATGTCTTGAGACACAGCTTTGGTGTCCATGGGAGTGAGGGGGGGGCTGGCATTTGAAAGATTGAAAAAAGGAAATAAAATCTTAAAATATGAGAACTTTCTTCCCTCCTCATCAAGACTTGATGTGCTGAGGATTTAATGGAATGTGCAGCTTGGAAAGTTAGCATTTACAATAATCTTTGGACATTTTAGTATCTTAATCATTCATTTCAAAACGGGGTGGGGGTGTACTTATTTTAAGTCAATAATATCATATAAATAAAGATGAAAATCTGTCTTCCTCACTATTTTCATTATAACCATCATTCTAGAAAGAAATGTCTGATTTGTTGGATTCTGCAGAAAGAAACTGTCACTATATACATAACTATACACACACACACACATATACGTTGCAATTACAACAGTGTATCTGGAAAACCAGAATACAGTTCTCCTATTACATGGTTCTACTGAAACCAAGGATTATAATTTGCATTGGAGGTATGCAGGAAAAAAACAAACAACCATACGCACACAAAAAAACCCAATCCAGATCAAAGATTTTTGACCTATAGAAGCAAGCGAAACTTAAACATTACCCAGATATCCCCCCCACCAAAATGATGCTGGCACTGCAAGATGCAGATCTCATTGTCTCTTCTTCCTGATTCTGAAAATGATCAAAAAGGAGTGCAGAGCAAAGTCCTTTAAAGTTTGAATTCTCTCTGCAGGATTGTGTGCCTTGCTGTGGTACCTCCCGATGGACAGGATTGGTCTAATGACTGACCTGAAGGGTGCTTGTTCCTTAGCTACCAATGGATCAGGATTGGGTTTCATCTCTTTAGTGAAAGCAGCTCAAAAGAGCTTGTTTCATACAGATTAATGCAACGGGGATGTCTGGTTAAAATAAGTCATAGTCAGTTCAAAAAAAACTTGTTACAGCTAATAATCTCATCTCCCATTTTTCCCCTTGCCTCAAAACATGTCCGTATCTTGCCACCTCTTCCCAGCATTGTCTCTTGGTTGGGTGGCTCTTATCACACCTGCAGTCTTTCTAGGGCTGAGAGGTAGCCATTGCTGCATGGTTTTTGAGAGTGCGGATCCACGTCCTTTGGAGAGAAAAGAGTGAGGAAAAATACTAGTTTTCTGAGAACAGTGAACCAGGTGCATAATATAGGATGAGGTACGTTTGGAGAGGAGAGCCTGAGATTAGAGACCTTTGCCTGTGATTACTTTCTTAACTCTCCCTCTGGAACGATTTGATTCCTTATCACTCTGGTGAGTTTTGCAATCGGCAACTAAAGGTGCAGTTTTGTGTTACAGCTGACCTGATTTAACAGCATTTCAGCACTAAAAGGGGAAGACTATTCCTCCCCCTTTCTTGTACCAGTTCTCTTGTTTTCTGAAATCTTGATAAGCCAGTTCAGTTCACTAACCAAGCAGAAATCTTGCCATCGCAATAAATTTGCTTTTCATTGCTTGGTTATTTCTCTGCAGTTTTAGTGGGTCAAATCAGCTTTCCTTGCAGTCAGAGAAGTGTCAAAGCCTAGTTTCAGGTAAGAAATGTGAATGAACAGCAGAAGAGGAAGGAGGTGTGAGCAACAGCGATTTATTAGTTTGGCGTATCCTTAAGGGAAACCAACTGTCATGCTACTACAGTGCCAGTCACCATTATATCTCCTTTTCTTTCTAGTCGTAATTAAGATGAAATAGAGAAAATTGACATAACCTAGTCCTAAGGGTATTGGTGAGGGGTAACCAGATATAAAAGTGTCAGTATGTGTGTGGAGTGGGTTTGGAGGGAGAGAAGAAGCTGTGATTATTTTTATTTTTCCTTAAGCCCTAAAACTGGATTTTAAATTCGCTGTGCTTGTGTTCAGTCCAGCAAGCGAGAGCCAGGGGCGTTGTTCCTACCAGAGGTTTTTGTCTGAAAAGAGGTATACTTCAGAAACCTCATCAGATGTGCCCAGACCCCACAGTTCTACAAGTACCAAACACATTTTGTTGGCCATCCGGCGTATCGTCTTTCCCCAAGCAAACGTGAGACTAATCTGAAGGAGATGGGATAGTGATAAAACTTAAAGCAGCATTATAGGGAAAAAAAAAATCAAGGCAGGCAGTTGTAAATGAAAGTTTTTATAACATGAAGCAAGTAATGATGCAGAAACTGCCTTATTTGAAGAGGAGGTTGAATCTTTGTGATGTTATGAATGGAATAGAAAGTAACGAAAGACAGTTTCAGTGGGATCAGCTAGTCAAGTCAGCAGGCCTCAGGTAGTTTTATAGTCTTAAAATTATGAAGCAGAGAATTCTGATTCAGCAACAATAACTTTTAAAGATCTCAAACAAGGAAAATCTCATAGAATTGGAGAACTACTGAAGTAATTCTAAAGCTTGTAACGAATAAAAAGCGATGACCCATAGAATTGTAATCCTTTAGTTTGTTTTCATTCTGACTTGAAATAAGAAGGCAGGTAATTTGGGACTATATCAATAAAGAACAGCCAGTTAAAAAACATTAATGATGCCAGTCAGCATGATTTAATGAAAAGTAGGTCTCCTCACAAAAAAAAGCCACACTATTAATCTTTCTTGTCTTAGAAAAAGAAGGAAAAAAGAATAAAAGTCATTGTATTGATATAGTTCTTTTTAATTTCTCCAGGGTAATTTGGTGAGATGCTGATGGTGACTTGACTGAAATCTTTAATTATATGGAATTAAAAATTTTTTTCCATCAGCTTGTCGAAGTGCTGCTTAAAAAAGAGAGCGTATCACTCTGGAGGAGCAGTTGATTCTCTGTCCCCCCAGTTGTGTCTGAGAATTGCAGTTCTCATGGAAAGAACCCAGAGCATCCGTTTAGCTTTGGTCATCAGCAGGCAGTAGTCGCTAACATCGTTACAATTTAGGAGAAATTTGAGTTACTGGCTTAGAATGAAAGACTTGACTGAGAAGTTAATAGTTTCCTGAGCTGGTTTTATAACAAATGAGCTGTAGGTCAGCTTTTCCTTAACAGTTGGCAGCCAATAAAAAAACCCGTTGCTCTTATGCTTTAAGTTGCTGCATATTCTATACCCAAATCACTACCTTTCAAGTATGTGGCTAGACTTACAGAAAACATACAGTTAGCAGTCTGGTCATGAGCAACAGTCTGAAGACATTATAGGACTAATGTGTAAAAATGCTGCTGTCTTGTTTCCGGAGAACTGCTGGGTAGAGTTTTCCAGTGCTGTAAATGCTGCGGTAGGATTAGAGGAAAATGCTTGATGCAGAGTTTCATTCTGAAGCTAAATGGGATTTTTACTTCTAGTCTGATTACACAAAATACATCAATTGAACATGATATCCAAAGGTAAATATCATAAAAACATAAAAAAACCCCTCCTTGCTCAAAATCAAGTGCATTTTCTTGGATTTCCTTTGCAAGGGAAACTTGTAAATATCTGCCAGGAAAATGAGTATTATCACTTAAATTCTTTCACTGGAAGTGTCTTTTGAATTATATGATAACTATTTAACTATTTTTAAAAGAATGTATAATCTGTTTTAATGACCAGGTGCAAGGAATTAATTATTTCCTTTTGGCATGGATTTACAAATTAATTTCTGGCTGTTGCTAGTTGTCTCCTGAATGTCTTTTAATGAAATAATTTTTCAACAGTAGTTTAAATGAAATACTGTCAAGCTTGAGAAGTGCTCATTTCAATGAGGTTCTGTGTGGGGTGGAGGAAAAAGCTGTCTTCTGTGCTATTCATGTTTGGAATAAAATTCGTGAATTATAGTTGTGAAGTAGCCCTTGTTTTTACAATAGAACTCTGAATTAACTACCTTTAGGTTGGATAATAAGCTTTGTGCACTTAAATCCTGCTACTGCTTTTCCTACTACAGGAAAGAGAAAATGATTGGAGGCAAGGAAATTCAGGATGTAGTGGAAAATCAGGTGGAGATGCAAGAAACTCTGTACCACAGGGAAAAATAGTCAGATAGGAGGGTATATACTGTAGGTTGCAGAATGAATACAGAGGTGGGGTAGAGGAGGAGAAAGAGAATAAAGGCGAAGGTGAAGAATGGATGACCCTGTAGTAAATGTGAATAGAGAAGAGGACAATGTGAATAGAAGAGAGGACTGCGGAGATGTACAGGAGAGCTAGAAAGACAACTGCCCAGTGTAGAGTGAAGGGAGAGAGGATAAAAGACACTTCCTATTAGCATAGAAGTGTAAAATTTCACACTTCTTAGTGCGTTTTTCAAAATGAGTAGGAGCTAGATAAAAAGCTTAATGAAATGATACAGAATTGCATGTGTATTTTCATGCAGCTTCAAATGATCCTCTTAACTATCTTTCCTAATTCTTTTTCCAGATGTAGAATAATTTATCCTCAGAAAAATCCCTGTCTGAATTGCCGGCTAGACTGGTTACAAGATACACACATTTTATCATTTGTGCAGTTTTCAGTACAGAAAACTAATGTAATTTTTGGACCCTCTTAGTATGTATTACCAGCGTATTTTCTTTCTTTAAAAGTTACATCAATGTTTTTAAGTCACTAAGCAGTTTAGTGTGGAGATGGCCAAGCTATCTCAGGTTGTGGAAGCTGCTTAATGTGCTCATAGAAAATTGATCTCACATTCTCAGTGATTGTGCATCTGCATTGACCATCTCTGCATAAACTGTTTGGTGAGCTATAAGCATTCTGAAAATAGCAAGTTACTTAATGGAGGGAGAAGAAAAGCTAGGGTGCTAATGGTTTGGGTTTTTAAACAACAGAAGATCTCCGTGGCTTTTACAGGGCTCGTATCAGTGGAGTAGTATAAAGATTTAATTAGGCTTATGTGGATGGTCTAACTTGTTCATAATTTCCCCACTCACGACTAACTCAGTCACCCAAAACTTACGCCAATATTTACAGGACATTCCACAAGATGTTAAAAGAATTTTGAATCTTAATTGCCTCTGTGCAGAGTATTGGCTTTTGGTGACTCGTGGAGGAATTTGGTAGAAGGCAAGCTGTATAAAGCTGTGAGCACGTTCCTTTTATGTCTTGTATGCTCTGAAATATTAAGTGGAAAACTTTGAGGAAAGAGTAATGAAATACCAGATACTGGGGAATAAAATAGAGCCCCCAAGGGCTTAAAGGGGTGGACAGCTGTGTGAAAGCAAAGGTGTGATTCTAGGGCACAAGTGAGCTCACAAGGAGAGAGCACCTACTTTAAAAGCATTTAGTGTGTTGGAGGAAAGTATAGCAAGAACCAGTAAGTATAATTTTAAAAAGAAATAGCAGAAAAAATGAGGCACTCAAATTTTTAACACTGCAAGTGATTATTCATTGTGAAAAATGACTGCCGTCGCTTTGGATGGCGTGTATTTCAATATCTATTTTTAGTATCTTTAAAGATGCAGTTCTTGATGATGATAATAAAATATTTCACTTTTTATCTCTATAGCTCATATTAGACTGCTCTTAAAGTTCTTGTTTTAAAGTTCTGATTTTAAGAATAACAAGTAATCAGAATACAGTTGTTCAGGCAGTATGGTTATGTTTCCTTTCAGGGCAGTTACATCTTTTTTTCATTCCACTGAATTTCACATTTCTTCTTTGAATTGTTGAATTTTCAGATAGCTCTAACTTTCTATTTTTGTGCATGTATAAATTCATATATGCAGATATGTAGCATATGGAAAGTGATGACATAGGACTTATTTTTCTTGTACAATGCTTGAATTCTGTTTTTCAACAGTTGCTCTTAAATTTTACTATCAGGTATTGTATGTTTGAATTCAGTTGTTGTCACTTGAGATACGTGCAACATATCCATTAGCAACTAAAGGAGGGCTAAGGAGAATCTCCATCCTGTATTGGATGTTGGGGGGAAGCATAGTGACCGAGGATGAGGAAAAGGCTGAGGTACTTAGTGCTGCCTTTGCCTCAGTCTTTAATAGTAAGATCGAGTATTCTCCCATTACCCAGCATCCTGAGCTGGGAGACAGGGAGCAGAATGAAGCCCCCATAATCCAAGGGGAAACAATTAAGGAAATGACCTGCTACACACACAAGTCTCTGGGGCCAGATGGGATCCAACCAAGGGTACTGAGGGATCTGGCGGAAGTGCTCACCAAGCCACTTTCTATCATTTATCAGCAGGTCCTGGCTAACTGAGGAGGTCCCAGTTGACTGGAAGTTAGCAAATGTGATGACTATCTACAAGAAGGGCAGGAAGGAGGATTGGGGAACTACAGGCCTGTCAGTCTGACCTCAGCACTGGGGAAGGTTCTGGAGCAGATCATCTGAGAACCATCATGTATAGGACAGCCAGGTGACCAGGCCCAGTCAGCATGGGTTTATGAAAGGCAGGTCCTGCTTGACTAACCTGATGTCGTTCTGTAACAAGGCGACCCACTTAGTGGATGAGGGAAAGACTGTGGATGTTGTCTACCTAGACTTTAGGAAAGCCTTTGACACCATTTCCCACAACATTCTCCTGGAGAAAACTGGCTGCTTATGTCTTGGATGGGTGTGCTCTTTGCTGGGTAAAAAAAAAATAAAAAATGGCTGGATGGCTGGGCCCAAAGAGTTGTGGTGAATGGAGTTAAATCCAGTTGGCGATCAGTCATAAGTGATGTTCCCGGGGGCTCAGTACTGGGGCCTATTCTGTTTAATATCTTTATCAACTTTATCAATGACCTGGACGAGGTGATTGAGTGCACCCTCAGTAAGTTTGCAGGTGACACCACAGTGGGCAGGAGTGTTGATCTGCTTGAGGGTAGGATGGCTCTGCAGCGGGATCTGGGCAGGGTGGATCGATGGGCCGAGGCCAGTGGTGTGAGGTTCAACAAGGCCAAGTGCTGGGTCCTGTACTTGGATCACCACAAACCCGTGCAACGCTACAGGCTTTGAAAAGTGTGTCTGGAAAGCTGCTTGGTGCAAAAGGACCTGGGGGATATCGGTCAACAGCTGGCCGAATATGAGCCAGCAGCGTGCCCAGATGGCCAAGAAATCCAATAGCATCCTGGCTTGTATTAGAAATAGCGTGGCCAGCAACACTCGGGAGTGATTGTACTGCCCTACTCAGCACTGGTGAAGCTGCGCCTTGAGTACTGTGTTCAGTTTTGGGCCCCTCACTACAGGGGTGACACTGAGGTACTGGAGCATGTTCGGAGAAGGGCAACAAAGCTGGTGAGGAGTCTAGAGAAGAAGTCCTATGAGAAGCAGCTGAGAGAACTGGGGCTGTTTAGCCTGGAGAAAAGGAGGCTGAGGGGAGACCTTGTCGCTTTCTACAACTACCTGAAAGGAGGTTGTAGCGAGGTGGGGGTTGGTCTCTTCTCCCAAGTAACAGGCAATAGGACAAGAAGAAATGGCCTCAAGTTGTGCCAGGGAAGATTTAGATTGGATATTAGGAAAAATTTCTTCACTGAAAGGGTTGTGAAGCATTGGAACAGGCTGCCCAGGGAAGTGGTTGAGTCACCATCCCTGGAGGTATTTAAAAAACTAGTAGATGTGGCACTTAAGAACATGGTTTAGTGGTGGACTTGGCAGTGCTAGGTTAACAGCTGGACTCGATGATCTTAAGGGTCTTTTCCAATCTAAACAATTCAATGATCCTAACTTTGTTTATATGTTGCTGCATTCATGGTAACGTACCTCTGTCATCAGTCAAGATAGTTCATAATACTCAGAAGGCTCAATAGAAGAGCCTTCAACACCAATCTCTTAAATCGTTAAGCTTTAATTTTTATAAATGCACTCTTCTAATATTTTTTCATGTAAAGCTTGGCTTCACATGTGTATAGTTAAACAAATATAAAGATGTATCTCAAATAATCTACTGTTGAGCTAGTGAGCAATTTCTCCAGCCCTGTATTCTCCTCTCTGCCATCGTCCCAATGAGGCTAGTTTTAGACTCAACTCTTAGCACTTTAAATTTAATCCTATGGTTCTTCAGTGCTTCACTGTTAAATATTTATGCTAGTCCCTATGTTTCTTGTGCTTTATTCTGTTTTTCTTTGGTACTATGCTTTGATTATTATTTTTTTTTTATTATGAACAAGTCTGTAACTTCTTTTTCAGCTTCGTCAGTTTTTCCCCTTTTATAATTGGGTAACTTGTTTGACTGTTTTTTGCTTTTTCTGTATAAAAGTAAATTACATCCTTTGCTAAGTACAATTGTTTGCCATTCCCATTTTAACTTAAGAGTGTTGAGTTTCCCACTTCGGTGCATTTGGCTTCCTTGTTTTTATTTCTAAGGGGGGGAAATTCATTGTACTCAATGTGAATGAAACAGATTTTGATATACAAGCCAATGTAAGAGGTGTATCCTGGTTTAGGTCTGTTTAAGCAGAGATGAAATGTTGGATTTCAGCCTTCTTGTATAAACAGAGCTCATTAGAGAGCTGAAGCACGAGAATGAAATCCTGGTACCACTGAAGACATGCTCTTACTGACCCTAGTTACGCGGGCAGTTTATTTCCAATATAACAACTAAGCATGAAAATACAGTTGAAGTGTAAAAGCTAAGATGGAGTTTTATCTCTTATTTCTGTGTTTATTTTTTTTTTTTGTATGCAAGAACACTGGAACTATTTTGGGGCAGATGAGAACCTGGGTCCAGTAGCTGTGAGTATAAGAAGAGAGAAGCCAGAGGAAATCAAAGAAAATGGACCTCAATACAACTACCGGATCATATTCAGAACCAGTGAGGTAAGCAGTTCAGGAATGATAGTAAAAAAAGCTAGAAGTCAGCAGGCAAAACCTGGTGGTATGTGTGGGTTTGTGTGCTTTTCAACATTAATAATAGATTTCTGTCTCCTCTACTACTCATAATCCAGGAATCTCCTGACAGAGTTATGCTGCATGTTTATATTACACAGAATACAAGTAAGCTTATCAGTGAGTGAGTTATTCCGTAACATCCAATACAGAGGAAACTGTGAAGGTTGTTTTGGTTAAAGCTTGAGAAACTTACAGGAGCTCTATTAGCTACAAGCAAACAAAGAGGAGGAAAACTACTTTCTCCACTCTTTTATGTGACAGCAGGTAGACCTGGGAAGCATGCTTTTATTACTTGGAAATGCTCTGCTAGAAATACTGTTGCTAATCTTCTCCAGGTATTAGTTTCCTCTAAAACTTAAATCTGTTAAATCATTTGAAATATTCTGACTACTCTTAGCTATCAGAGTGAGTGACATATTGCGTATCAGTGTGTTTCATGCAACATAAGTTACTTAATGTCATCAGTCTCTATTGAGAATTAGAAAAACAGGACGTTTTGCTCCACTGCTATTGCTAAGCAACCCTTTCTCAGTGCATAATTCAATATATAAGCTAGTTTTGTTTGTATGCTTAGCTTATGACATTAAGAGGCTCCGTGCTGGAAGATGCTATCCCTTCAACTGCAAAGCATTGCACAGCCAGGGGACTTCCCCTAAAAGAAGTGCTGGAATATGTGGTTCCTGAGCTGAATATCCATTGCCTAAGGCTGGCCTTCAACACTCCGAAAGTCACAGAACAGCTTATGAAGCTGGATGAACAAGGGGTAAGTGCAGAGTTACAGAACAAGACAGATTGCCGTAAACTGTCAGATTATTGCCATAAACTGCAAAATTGCCATTTAGTTTTAAGTGATTAGAGGCAGTCAATTAAAATGCCTCATTTAAACTAAAGCTTGTCATCTGTAGGAAGAGTTGTTGCATGTCTTTCCCCCAGGTTTTGCAGAATATTTGGTATATACATTTGGTATGTATGCAATCAAGTTAATTGGTCTAAGTAGTCTGAAGTTTTAGATTAATATTACGGCAATTGTCCATTCTGATTTACTTTAAAAGAGACTAAGTGATTGTTTTTCAAAGAGAGTTGGGGGAGGAGTGAGTTCTGTTCTGGTTGTTTTATTGCTATTATAATGAGACTAGAAATCTCCCATGTTACTATATGTTTTGTTGTAATATTGTATTGGCACAACCATTGCTAGGGTACTGCCTGTCTTTTTTTTCTTTCTTTTTTTTCTTTCTCCTTCCCCTGAAACCAAGCTACATCGCAAAATATTCTACGCCACTTCTTCATGCGAGCAGTTTTCAATTAGGTAATAGTCCCCTGGTGTCTTAAAGATGGAACCGAGGCTCTTTAGCTGTATAGCTTAGACTTATCAAAATATGAAAGACCATGAGTAAAGTGATAAAAAACTTTGACAGTGACACTTAACAGCTCTGAGTACTGAGACTCTCTTTCTCCTGGTCCTTTTTGCTTCTCGTGATCAGACTTTCCTGCATGGAATTAGTATCTATGTTATTATTTCTTCTTGCTGTCAATCTGACATTGCCATCATAAAATTGAAAAAGGTCTAATCATCATCTGCCTCACAAGGGAGAGCATGTAGCTATTCTGAACAGATTTATAAGTGATTATTATGAAGATTTTGTCAGCCTCCGTGTGGTTTGGTTGTTAAAATGGACAAGATAGAGAATCCCCAAATAAATACCTACCAGAAGCAAAACTTGAGCAAAACACCTTTTCCTCTAGTTAGTTTCAAACCTCATCTCTTTCACTAAGAACAAGATACAAGAGGATGAGGAAATGGGTAGCTGTGGCTATCACAGAGCATCCATGCTAACTGGGAATTGGTTATCTGTGGTCAGCCCAAGGTAGGTGCAGCCCAGTGTTGTCACCGACCACGACCAACGGTGGTGCCTGGCTAAGGGTATGAGAACAGGAGGAACATGGAGGGATGCTTTACTAGCTCCTGATAGCTTGTAGGCTTTTATAGGGCTCTCTATCCTACCCCTCTGCTTTACCAGCTTGATGAGTACTAGTTTAGTTAGTTGTCATGCAGAAGTTGTTCTGTACTTCTGGTCATGCTTTTGCCTTTCTCTGGAGCTTTCCAGTTCCCCTCCTCCTCTCCCACATCTATTTCAAAACAGTGCAGCTTTGAAAATGGGGAAAAAATTTGGTTTACTATGCTTTCTTATGCTTTCTTCTCTCTAATATTAACTGATACTTTTATTTCATTATGGCTACTACTGAACACTGAAAGTATCTTTTCGTGAGCACTTAAGATCTTGTTCCTTATGGGTGTCAGAACTCGTTGCTGTGGATACAAAGTTGGGTATCTTTGTACCACATAGATCACTTCAAGCTTTACTTGAATAGAGGTTCATCTGCCCAGTTATCCACCATCATAAATTCCTTTGGTAGCTCTCATAGCCAGTTGTCAACTCCAGTACTGTAGAGTAATAATTAGGTAACGTTAGCAAATTAGTTACCTTACTATTCATCTCATCTATCAGATTGCTAAAGCGTGTGTCGAATACTGTATATCCAAGTTCACGTTCCTGCCTTACTGTACTGATCATTTTCTTCAGCTCCTTTTTGGTTTTTAGCAAGTTACGCGTCTAAGTGAGCTCCTTTTCTGTACCCTGGCTATTCAGGGTTTTTAAGACTTTCTGAAGAGGAAACTTTGTTAAATGTCTCTTGGAAATTCAAGTATACTCTGTATCAGCTGTATCTCCTGCATGTGCTTATTGGCTCCCACAGAGAACAACACTGCGATGCGCTTGCAGACAGCAAGGTTGAGGAAGGGAGGTTTACCATATAGCCTGCTAAAAGAAGGACGGAATTTTTAGATGCTTATGCTTCTTACTATAACTATTCTCTTTCACATGATGAGATCCTAGTAAGTTGGAGGCCTGAGTGTTTTCCTTAGATGATTAGAGCAGTGATTCCAAATATGCACATATTCAGTATTTATGATTTGTTATCTGAGCCTAAACCTAATCTACCCTTCATCCAGAATCAACTTTATCAGGCACTTGAAGACTCAAGGATATCTTTCGGTCTCTTTCCAAAGTTGGAATTTAATTTAATATGGCTCCATAACTGAGCCTTTGGATTCAAGGATCGGTACTTTCCAGATATGCCCATTGAGAGTCTGCAAGTCCAATAGTGCTGATGGGAAGACTTTCACAAACAAACAAAAAAAAAATCTAGCAAAAAGTTCTAATTAAAGAAATAAATTCCAGAATTATTTCCAGTAAATACCTAATTTGAAAAGTAATTTAGTGTAACTTGCTTCAGAAGTCAGTTATGTCTAAAAAAGTGTGAGATTAAATTATGTTTATTTCATATCCTGTATGTCATTAAGCTCCCACAGCATAGCGTATAGTATGATTTTCTGTTACTACTTGAACTTTTGAAAATCATTAAGGACAAGTGATAGTTAAAATTGTATTATCTACATCAAAGTATTTTCTGGTTTTGTGTGGTAATGAAACAGTTTGACACTTCTAACAGAAAAAGATAAGCACACTCTGTACTAATTAGAAGCTGCATTTTTTTATCAATTCCAAGCTAACAGAAAAATTTGGGTAACAGCTGCTCCACTAATTAGGTATACAGAATGTTTATCACTTCTTGCTGAGTGTCGCACTGTTTGATTACTGCACAAACAGGTGCCTGTTTGATATAGCAAACAAGATGTTTTGTAAATTTAAGAGTTAAGATTATAAAGTGACCTTAGCCTGACTTAGCAGTTAAATTTCACCCAGTAGCCCCTTCAGTGAGCAAATTTGCGTGCACCAGTTTTGATTAAGATAGGCTCTCTTTTTATATATTTTGAGTGAGGTTTTAAAGCAGTTGGTTGTTTTCATATTTAAGAATTTGCAGTTCTTTATTTGAATTTATCTGCTTTCGACTTCCAGACTTCTGATATCTTTCTCTGTTACATCTTAAGAGTCATTATGGTGTGAGATTTTTTCCAGCAAAGGTTTTTGTATGCAGCAATTAAATCATCTGTTGGTCTTGTTTATGATAAACTAAACAGATTGCACTTTTCAAGTCTTTCACTGCAACATATTTTCTCTGAATTTCTTATCACTAATATGGCTGAGTTCTGTCTCTTGAACTTTTTCAATATCTGAATATGACATCTAGTGTCAGAATGGGAATATTTTTCTTGCCCCAATTTTGTACTGGTGTTGTATGTCAGGTTGCATGATCCTTACTTCCCCTTGGATTGCTAGAGTCACGGGAACATCTGCTGTTCTGTACATATGGCCCACATTGCTTGTCATCTAGCTGTTCTTTTATTGGCTTTATTAAAATGCATTCATCTGAATGGTTCTGTGTTAAAAAGCAATCCAATCATTCCGTAGGGCTGCGCTAGCTTCCTGGCTAATTACCATCTACTAATCTTTGCCTTGAATGCAGAGTTCATGGTAACTTACTTTGGGTTTACTTCCAAATATGATTTAAAAATTTGAATATCAGGGCAATTACTGATTTATTCCAGAAGAAGTTTATCTTTATGGCAATTCCTTATTCACAGAAATACTGCAAAACGTCAGTCAGTTTTTAATATAATTCCGTATTTATAATATGAACTTGCTGACTGGTTAAATCCAAGATGTGCTTTCTGCTGTCTTTCACTGAGTGCTAGACAAATACTTGGAGTGCGCTTTTCCCACATATAAATATGTAAATACTTTAAGATTATTAAAATGAAGCTGCTACTTTAGGAGTTTTACCACAGCAGAATTCATTCTTCAACTCCTTTTTTAGCTTTTACTTGGAGTTAATACACTTTTAAGGACCGTAGATTTATCAGAAGCAGGTGTAGTAATGGAGACTGCATGCCTTTCTTCCCTCGGATCCGCTTTTTTTGATTCAGGAACACCAGCTTGTGTTGTCCTTATGAAACTCTTTTTTTTGAAGTTCAGCAAATCTAAGAACACAGCTAGAAGGCATATCATGCTCTTTCTGTAGCCCTTATTTAGTTTCTTAGGCTGACATTTTTGAAGCAATAAGGGACAGTTGTTTGGTTGCTCGTGGATGCTGCAGATCCCATTTATGTTTATGCCCTTAAAAATACTTCCCCCACTCGAAGCTTAAATTGTGTAGGCATGCTCAGTGAGCATGTTTTTCTTTGTCCCAACTTAAGTTAAATTACTAGAAACTACTGTAATTAGCAGTGCAGCTAAAGCATTGTGGTCCCATGAAACATTTCGCTGGGAGTGGAAAGAGAGCATATCTGAGAAGTAAATGTTGCCGGAATGGTCCAAGAAGGGACCTGCTACTGATGATATGGGAAGTGATGGCAGTTGTTCTGGCAGAAGCAGCAGCAGTGCTACCTCTTGCCACCCGTCCTCGCTCCCCTCCTCTCTCCTCCCTTCCCACGTGTCACCAGTAGCTGGTCCAGGTTCTCTGTAGAGCACATAGCCTGTTGGCCAAGTTTGGCTTCTGTGAGGCAATCAGCTTGCAGTGAGTGGGATCATGTAGTTTGCTAGCTAAGCAGAGATCGTAAAAATGTACCTGCAAATCCCATGTAGCTCCTGTGATTCCAGAAAAAATTTAAATCTTAATTAAACAGTTATCATGCAGAATATATCACCACAAAAAAAAAAGCATGTGCCATCCATCTGTGTCGGGATTGTTTTGAGCATTGTGTACACTGACGGTTGTTTTGAACTTTAGTTTGGTTTTTTTTTTTTAGTGAATAGGGAGTTGAAATAAATAATCGTAATAATAAAATTGTAACATTAATTTGTATGTGCTTGGTATTTGTTTTAACAATAAATGTCTTTGCTTCAAGTCTTAATATCTTGGTGCTCAAATTATGCAGTGTTCATTCTTCAAGGTGAATATTTTTGGTTGGGTCTGTAGTGCTGAAAGAGCATATTTCCTTTATAGTTACACAGAAAACATTTAAAATAGTTAACAATGAGAGAAAAGGAAATAGAAACATGACTTCAAGGCAAAAAATTGATAATTTTTTTTAATCAGTATTATTCCTTTCAGTTGCAATTTTGGAAGTTGGCCTGTGAATGTTTCTTTTTGATAAGAAATATATTGAGATGAGGACAGTCTGGGAGAGTTTGGGTTGTTCAGCCTGGAGAAGAGAAGGCTCCAGGGAGACCTTATAGCAGCCTTTCAGTACTTAAGGGGGGCCTACAGGAAAGATGGGGAGGGAACTCTTTATGAGGGAGTGTAGCGATAGGATTGAGGGGTAACAGTTTTAAACTGAAAGAGGGAAGATTTAGGTTAGATATTAGGAAGAAATTCTTTACTGTGAGGGTGGTGAGACACTAGAACAGGTTGCCCAGGGAAGTTGTAGATGCCCCATCCCTGGAAGTGTTCAAGGCCAGGCTGGATGGGGCTTTGAGCAGCCTGGTCTAGTGGGAGGTGTCCCTGCCCATGGCAGGGGGGTTGGAACTAGATGATCTTTAAGGTTCCTTCCAACCCAAACCATTCTGTGATTCTATGCTGTAGATACGATATTTTATCATAAGAAATTTGGACATATTTAGAAGATGCAAGTCAGGTAGTTGTGTCAGATGATAAAATGGGGGACGTTATGGAGGGTAAAAAAGACACAACCTAGAACTGTGAATCATTACATGTGCTTAACTTCTTCAGTGTGAGTAATCAAGCCGGGTTGATCTTTACCCTTCTTTTTTCCCTCTTTATTTTCCTACTACTAATACTTTATCCCTTGCGTCACTGATCCTTGGTAGTAAAAGAAAAATACAGTAAAGCTGCAAAAATACAGTAAAGTTCCAAAAGTGGTCCTAGTGACAGAGTAGGACCACTTTTAAGGGCTTTTATATTATCTCACTGTAAATATAATAAGTTGAAGTTAATGCATTTCAGTTTAATTAAGTGTGTCATTCCAGCAACTTTCAAAACTTTTTGTGTCACAGCCTGTGACAGAAGCTTTGAGAGCAAATCAGAGTATATTCAGATCACTCTGTTTCCAGTGCCTTTGCAAATAACTGTTTTCACTTCCTGATAAACTGTAGCTCAAACTTGTACATCTCATGCCAGTTTTGATAGATTTTCTTGTGATTTTGCTTTGTCGGATCTGCTTGATATTTATTTAAAATGGAGCCTCTGCAGAAATTCGTGCATGGGAGGGAAGATTATTTACCCTGCAATAAGTATGCATTTTTACTAGATGAATTACATGCATAAACTCCAAGGCTCTCCTTTGCGCTCTGGCAGTCAGAGTTCCTGCCTATGAAATTGGTTTTGGAGATGGCAGTAAATGGCTGTGGGTGCTGCTTTCTTCCCTTCTGTAACTTCTGTGGTCTAGACATAAAGGGCACAGATGTGGTCCTTTTGTGTGTGCATCAATTTGGAATTGGCGCGAATAGTTTGCTCTGAAGAATCACAATTATGGTTGTGTAAAAAATTACTTTATTGAAATCTACAGTTTCTGCTGTTTTAGGAACGTCAAACACCAAATTAGAGGAAAAATGAAACCAAAAAGCACAGATATGTTTGAAAGTCTATGGTGGTATATAGTATCTTCAAAGTATTCCCAGGTTTTCTCAATTTAGCTGTTTTCTTCGTTACTGCATTTTTAAGTCAGAGAAGGCCAACTGAATGCCATGGACTCTTCCAACATTGCTAACAGATGAATGCACTGATAGGTGAATAATCTTTATCTTCTTTTTGAAGTGAGGGAATGTTAGTTTTGTCACTTACTATGGAAATGAGCACATGCTGTGCCCTATCCTTCTGCATGGAAGGTTTAGTATAGGATAGCAACCATGGAACCAGCCTGAGAGTTGAGTTCCTGATGTTTCTCAGCCAACACTTGTCACGTGGCTCAGTGTAAGACGTTCATCATTTGCCTGCTGCAGTGTTGTCCTCCTGAAAATCAGGCACACTAATGTATGTTTCAGTTCAGGAAGCATTTTGACATCTTCAGATTAAATATGCCATCATCGAGGCAATTACGGTGTAAAACAATGAGAGTATTTGGAACTAGACTAACATTTTAAATTAGACTGGTAATTAGGTGGGGTTTTTGCTTTGTGAATTATGGGTTTAATAAAAACTCTGAAGTGAATTCAATAAATAAGTTGCTGCATCACTTGGTGTACATATAACATTTTCATCTTTTTCCCTTTGCAGTTAAGTTACCAGCTTAAGGTGGGTATCATGTACTGCAAAGCTGGGCAAAGCACAGAAGAGGAAATGTATAATAATGAATCAGCAGGTCCAGCCTTTGAGGAGTTTCTTCAGCTCTTGGGAGAACGGGTTCGACTCAAGGGATTTGAAAAGTATCGTGCTCAGCTGGATACAAAGAGTAAGGCTTTTTCATTTGTTTTCCCATAAGTGAACAAAATGCATCATATGGTTGCTAACTGACATTTTGTAGAGAGGTCTTAAAAATCACCACTTTGCTATAGGAAGGCAGTTGCTCAATATTGGAAGTGAAAGCAGAGCAAGTATGTAATTTGACCCATACCCATATGGTCTTTCAACCCTGATACTTACTGGATTTTTGTACTAATTTGTTAGGAAATTATCACCAAAGCTGCAATAAGAAACCAGTAACTATGGAATCATTATCAGCATTGCAAATCCATCATGAGAGTAATCAATGCAGTTGGTATGTCATAATTTTTTTTAATGATATGCTAATAGGCAGCCTCAAGAAAAGTTTTGAGAACCCATCTATGTAACTCCACCTTGACAAGTTGATCAGGTGCTTTTCTGCTGTATCTCTTGCACGTAGTTTTTCTTCTAGGCAGTTTTGTCTTATTCCTGCTATCAAATGTATTCCGCCCTCGGTGATTTTTCTTTTGAGTTATGGAAATTAAACTGGTTTTGGC
This sequence comes from Larus michahellis, assembly GCF_964199755.1. NCBI lineage: Eukaryota > Metazoa > Chordata > Aves > Charadriiformes > Laridae > Larus > Larus michahellis. Next base: position 52,285,282 of record NC_133899.1, on the reverse strand, counting down.
AGTTATATTATCAGCTTTAACAGTAAAACATATTGCAAAAAAAAATCCAGTGGAAAAGATGATCTTGGATGACAGTATCTATAAAAGAAATTCCCTACTTTTGGACTCAAGCTTGTGAAATACCTGTTTGTCAGCTAGTGCATGCTATATTCAATTTGTAAATCTATTTAAAAATACTCAGAGGAAAATTTTGGCCTTTTCTTTGAGTATTGGAACTAACCAATTCCTATGGAAATCTTTTGTTATTTTGCCCACTTGCAGCAAAGGAAATTAAACAAGGAGTCGATTCATGAAAGCTGAAAAGCATTCATCTGCTTCAGTGCAGCAAAAACTGTGCTCTTGTCATGAATCTCCTATCACAAGTACAGTAACTTGCTGTGCTTTAGTGCTCTGCCATTCTGCCTTGTGTCCTGATTCTTACAGGGATCACATTGCCATCTCCTCAGGCTGTCTTGATCAGCCTAATCATGACTCCTTAGAGGGTCATAAAACTTCCTGTGGTTTTAAACCTAAATGAATACCTATTTCACACACATTTACCATTGAGACAGCTTTCTTTTAGTTGCAATACTTATATTCTCTCTGTTGTGGTTATTCCCTTGAGTGCATGCACACACAGCAGTTGTGTCTCCTCTGATGTTACCCTTAATAAGCCAAGTCTCTCTTATTGGTATGGGAGACGTGGATTTCTCTGCTCCCGCTCTCCCCCCGCAGTATTACCTGGTAACCTTCCTATGCACTCGTCCAAGTTTGAATTCAGTCTCCTTAATTTTAGTCGCTAGGATTATATACATGATTCCAGATGAGATGCAGGCAGTTTCTTGCTGTAGCATTTCCTTGCCTGTACTGGAATTACACAAATTGTCAGGCTGGGTTTTCCTTTTCTGCAGCTCCAAAGCATTATTTTATCAGTTGTAAAAATAAGCTAGGTCAAAAATCAAATGTGTATGGAAAACAGATAAAGTATTTGTTATTTCATAGCCTCTGGTTTTATATTTTGACCTCCTTGTTACTTTCAGTAGTTAAAGTAAAATCCTCTGTTCCCTTTCTTCTGGTTTAGGTATTTAAGACATCTGAAAAAAAAAGCCTCTTTTGGTGTCAGTCCACACATGCTGGTTTCTAGTACATGTAAATGCTGTATGATTAAGAGTTGACTCATCTGCTCAGATATGCCGATGAAAGCTGTAACTGTGTCTTAAGCTCATTTGAAATTTTCTTTTAAAGAGCAGAATTTTCCAGTAATGTTTGAGTTCCTTCTTGTTGCTTCTGACTCAGGGAGAGAATTTTGTCAGGTTTTGATTTTATGTACTATCAATGTAGCAGCTTTTGAATGGACACGTATGTAAATTTTTAATTGCCTGAATCTCTCTTGGTTTTAAGAGTTGTCTTCTGGTAATGAAGGTTTTCTACTCCATGTTGAGAGCTGATGTGTCTTTCACATTGCCCAGTAGACCTACCAGCTCCATTCTGTATTTAAAAATACAAAAAATAGAGAAGCTTTACAAGAGGAAGGGGGAATGCTCTGAGTGGAAACTGCTTCTTTCACAAAGGGTTTCCTACATTTTCTTTCATTCAAGGTTTACAGTCTCACATGCCTGGGACCTCATCAGTTTGAACTGTTTAGGAACTCCTACATTGTCTGAAGTTTTTTGGGTTATGTTGTCTGCAGGCTCACTGAGGAAACACGTGGCTACACAGCATAAATGAGTTCTTTAACAAGCAGGTTTAGACAGCAGCAAATGTGAACAATGGCAACAAACTTTTATAATATAGCTTGACGGTGCTATGTTTTCCTTTCTGCCAGTACGCAAAGCACAGACTGGAAGTGGTGGAAGAGAACGTGTTGTTTTGGGGGTACAACACTAAGCTCTTTGGATAGCTACATTCAGAAACCCTTATTGCATATTCTGCATAGGAAATGGCAAAAAAATAAAAAAAGCCACCTTGAGGTGGGCAAAATGCCAGACCAGAGATGGCTGCAAGGGCTGCATCTTTGTTATGGGGAATATGTGAACGGTAGAATACAGACAGGTGGTACATCTTCAATAGCTACCCGAAGTAATCAGTCAGTCCTTTCTGCCTTGGCCCTAACACAAAAAGGCCTGCAAAGGGAGGAGGTTGTGGTTTTTACCATGAATTAGGTTTATAGGGTTTTGTTGAAACAGCTAGGTCTACAGCTAGGAAGCGAGCTTCTCCCTTTTCCAGCTCTCTGCTCTTCTGTTGCTAGAGGTCACTGTCATGAAATAGTTCGTGTGGTCTCATTACTTGGGAAATGTTCCTGCATAAAAATTCTGTTTAATGTCAGTACAGTTGATTGCAAAGATGCTCTTAAAAACAAATGTCTATTCATTAACTTGCAAGAAAGGTCAGAGCTATGTAGGCTATTTTGCTCGTTCCTGTAGCTTTGGCAATACTTTGCAACTTATGAAAAGCAGATGCGTGATGTAACACACGATGGAAGATTTTCTCAGTGTGGAGGAAAGCTGATTTGTGTATGTACTCTGGAAATTTTCACAAGATGTTCTTAATTTATGCAAAGTTAGAAAAGTAAAGTTACTCTAGCAAAATGCAGTTTCAGAACAGTTGTTGTTCTTAGAAATTTTTAGAATTAGGGACCTAATTGGTAAGTATCCGTAACAGAGCCAGTTTTTAAAAAGAGGAATCTCATGCATCCTATTAACTGAAAGCCTATTTAAGTATATTGGATCCTTCAAGGGCTTTAGCTTTGGATCTTTGCCAGCGCCACTGTGGAAAAGAGCTGCTACTTTTAAAGTTTGTTTGTATATTTCTAGAATTACCAGAGGGGAAGCAGTCTATCTCCTGGCAGCCTGCAGACTTTGGATAGGAAACAGACCTTGAAAATGTCATCTATCCTACGGTTGCTAGGAAGTTTATGGGCATCACTTTAAAGTAATAAACATCACAGTAATCTTTCAAATTATAACTTCAGTCATTTTACTTTATTTTCTAATTGTAATGCATGCTCTATTTCTCTCCCCCTCATTTAGTCTTGTTTCTCAATATTTTAGATTGGTAAATGGGATCAGCTGGGTAATGCTACGCCTGGTAACCTGGCATGTGTGTCCACAGAGTGGTTGGCGCAGGAAATGAAGGAGATTGATTAATGGGAGTTGTAGGAGTTTATGAACTATCTATTTGATGAGATTATAAACTTAGCTAATAATGGTAGGTTTCTGTATTAGATGTTTATACTGCATGACATTTGGTTAAGACATGCAAAGAACATAAAAACAGCACAAAAGATATATAGATTAAAAATTTAGGGAATTAATGGACTTCAAATTGACTTTTCATTTAGGGGTTTTTAGTAAACCCCAACGTTTCTAATGAAATAATACAGATCGATTACCTTCTTAACTTGTACTATTTAACATCTTTTCAACTACGTGGAAGCTGCTGGGTCTCAGACATTTGCAGGGACACCAGTGGCCAAAGAAGGTCAGAGGTTCCTTGATTGCTTAAGAAGCAGAAATAAAGGATTCTGTCCTTAGGAAATAGTGTCGTAAAAGAACTTGGGTACTACAGAAGTTGAACATGAGTGCTTGGCGTAATCCGTGTGTATAACAGAAAGGAGTGCAGGTTTGACAGGTGCTGAATTTGGGCCAATAACTAGGAGAAACTAGAAGTAAGGCAGGGCATTTTAACAGCCAAGGTAGATGGGAACAACATTAAGCTCTGAAACAACTTCTTCTTGTGCCTTTAATTGCAAGCACTGCTGCAATTTTTAGCAATGGCTGTTCCTTCTCCTGCCTCATTAGTATTGTTTATTTTATCATTTATTTATTCCCCTTTGAAACAGTGAGTTAGATTTTCTACTCGTACTGCTTTTTATACAGTTTTCTAGTGCAGAGGTTTTAAAAGCTGCCATAGAAGCAGGCTGACACTGAAGTCCTGTGGCTTCAGTGAGGTCAATTTATCAGCAGTACGCTGTTGGCATTGGTCACAGTTTTGAGTGCTGTTGGTGTTGGAAAAAACACTTAAATGGGAGTCTGTTAAGACAGGCCTTGTGAAGATAACTGAGAAACATTGGAAGGAGAGAAGAATAAGGTGGATTTTTAAAGGTGAATAAGGATGGAAGGAAAAGAAGATCAGACAAGTCCTCAGCAAAGTACCAAAGTCCAGTAATGGGACAAGACTGAGAAGGCAGCATCCATAGGTATGCCATAAGCTGATGGGGGGAGGCGGGGATGTCTTCAGTGTGAAAAGGTGCTAATGAATTTGTAGCTCCCTCAGGCCTCCATTAAATACAAGCAAATCAAAGTAGATTGCAGTGCTAGTTTACAGTTCTGACCTTGAAATGATGGATACTACTCCAGTGCACAGTCTTGGCTTTTACTGCAATGGCAGTGATTTGATTTAAAGCAAACACCTGTAATTATTGTGTTGTACTTCAGAAAAAGTATTCTGGACTTGTAAGAACAAAGAAATCTGAATGATGAGAAAGATACGCACTCCATAATGGTTACAGGCTTCTCTTTGTAGTTGAATTTGAATAACAGGTATTTAACCTGTGAAGTACTTGTAAATAGTTGGAACCATTAAATGTGTCACTTGGATTGTAGCCTTATTACTTAGTCTGCAGAACCAGTGCTGTTCTGAGAAAGAGCTCTTTCTGCCTGAAATGAAGTCTGTCCAGGAAAGCTGAAAGTTTGGCTTAAATGCATAGGTGTTGTTTTGGCATATTATTTGTCAGAATTGCTTTATTCTTTTCCTCTTCCCCCCCAACCCCATTTGGCCCCCTTCCCCTCTTTTGGGGCCTTCCTTCCCCTGTCTGTCTTCTTACCCACTTCCCTTTATTTTTTGCACCTGCTCCCCCTTTCCAGTTCTTTGTAATATTTTTGTATGCTCTGTTGATGAAAGATGATGTACAAATTACCATATTTAGTTAGACCCAAAAAAGCCAGTTTGTTGATGTTTAGGGGACTTCCAGGTGCATCTGCCTCCTTCAGTGTGCGTTGGAATGATCAGACAGACAGTAGAGTGCAAGATGAAATTATTCCCTTTCAGCTGTCGCGCTGTTGTAATTAGTGTTAAAAGGAAAATATTTAGCAGTTAGCTAGTTTTTCATAAGGGCAATGTCGAGTGCTAGAAAAGAGAGCCCAGTCTCCTTGAAACACTAACTGAATTTTTTTTTTCTTACAAAATTCTAGGAATCTCCCTGCCCCCCACCTTATTCCCATTCTGTTTTATATAGATGATTTGGAAATGCAGAATCTCTATTCAGCTGTAATGTAGGAAACTTTCCATTTCATTTTGTGGATGGTGTTGTGGTTTTTCATTTACAGCAAAGCTACCTCAATTCAATGATTCTGAATTTGACAGAAAATGAAAACTTCTTGTCAAAGCTAATACCCAAAATCTGAGTAAATAAATTGTGTATTTATGTTATTGTAAATGCCTCATGAATCTCTAAGCTATTATCTCCTTAGTAACAGGATCTCTCTGCTAATAAAAAATGCCAAGGTGTAGTATTTAACAGCTTTTTAAAATATATTGCTATAAATAGCTGGATTATATAATATAGTAGCATGTTTATATAACTTCAAATAACCAGGATGCTTTTTTCCATATATAAATTTTGTTAGTTTTAAAATTCTGTTTGAAACCGGGCTTTTTGCACTGTGGACAGCAGTTATATTTAATAGAATATATTCGCTATTTCAGCTTTAAATGCATTACTACTTAAATTAATGGAACATTTTTCAAGGTCTCTTTTTTTTTGAGAGAGAGAGAGAAAAAAAGTAAAAACAGAAGTTCCCAATTTGTCTGTAATCAAGTGTTGTCTTCATCCAACACTTTAATAATATCCCCTCTTCTTTTTTTCTTTCTAAACTTCATAATCCTAGTTTTTATCATTTTCTCTCCACATGGAAGTCTCTCCATCCACGTATAATTATTTTTGTGGCCTGTTTCTGGATCCCTTCTCTTTCTTCTATAACTTTTAAAATAGGGTGGCCAGAACCCAAAACAGGTGAGAGTACCTTTGATTAATATACTAGCATCATAATGTCATTGTTGTGGGCTTTTTCCATCCTCAGCTGTAAGCATGCCACCATCCTCTTCGGGTTTTTGACTGCACCTATCCATAAAGCACCTGTTTAAGTGAAGGTTTTATCTGACTTTGTTACAGTTAATTTAGAGTCCTGATATTTATGTTTAAAAGAAGCTATTCTGTTCTTTCATATATATTGTGGGTTATGTGTCCATTGATACTTAATTATGCATGGTATTCATTTGCAGTATCTGCCTTCCTTCCTTTCTGAAGTCCTTTTCACATTCCTTCCGGTTCAGTTTCATTCCGGTTAGCCTGAGATATTGGGTGGTGTCTGAAAATTACTTCAGACTTTGTTACCACTTTTCATGCTTAAATAGGCTTTCTTCAGGGTTTTCTGGTATAAATTCCCTATTTCTAACAAGTTCGTCATTGGGAAAAGTACGCAAAATTATATATGCCATCTATATATGTTGTTTGCTTTGGCAGGTGAATGAACTCCAGGTAAGTTTTTACTTGCTGACATTTCAGCTAGGATCAAGGATGAGTAGGAATTCTTGTCTTGCCTGATGATTTTCTTTGATAATAACAAAAATTTGTTTTAAAACTTTTATTTTCAACGATGCTTTTGTTCTTTCTTTTTTTTTTTTTAACTGAAGCTGATTCAACGGGTACTCACTCTCTGTACACAACGTACAAGGACTATGAAATTATGTTCCACGTTTCCACTATGTTGCCATATACTCCAAACAACAAGCAACAGGTAAGGTGGACCATGCCTACTTAAAATTAATTTTTCCTCCATCTCAAAAGTAGCCGAACTTTTAAAAATGTAGGACAACTTTTACTTGTTACTAGTGAAGAAATAATTAAATAGAAGACAGTCCTATGGAGAAAAATCTGCCTGTGATGTACCTACAATGAGCTGATTTGCTCATTTTCCTGACACGGAGAGGGCTAGTTTCACTTTTGATACTTCTGATTTTTAAAGTGTTTAATGTGAATACTGTGCAATAATGTCAGTAATACGTCTGTGTTACATAAATAGGAGTTCATGTCTTATGTCAACAGGATCATAGTGCGTTTGATGTGATTTTTCAACCTTCTGCAGCAAAATCCGTTGCACTTTAAGGATTAAATTCAGCCTGAAATTTATTAGGTGAATAACTGACATTCCGGTACTTGTCATATAAATCTTCAACTGATTCAGTTTCCAGCTTGAAGGATTTGGAATAAAAAAAAATGAACAATAGTAATTTATAATAATGACAAATAAATAACTGAAAATTGTGAAAAGGCTGTGTTTTAACCTATGAATCTCTTTTTCTGTTAAAGCTTCTGAGAAAACGACATATTGGAAATGATATTGTGACAATAGTTTTCCAGGAGCCTGGAGCACAACCATTCAGCCCAAAGAACATTCGATCCCACTTCCAGCACGTCTTTGTCATTGTAAGAGTGCATGGTCCCTGTACTGACAGCGTTTGTTACAGGTAGCTATCCCTAGTTTCACTGAAAACATGGAGTTTGAATGCAAAGGGAGGTGTCATTCTTCTTTTAAATTCTCAGTAGGGAAACATAACGAAAGATAGGTGTCGAGGAGATTTTGGGTCATGTGAATTCAGAAACCTTTTTAAAAAGTAGACGCATATGAGTATGTAAAAGAAACACACCCAATGAGGAAATTAGTCCTGGCAGTATGTGTGTCCACACACACACGTATATGTACATATAGAATCAAGCATTTGGGAGTGGTTTTAAAATGCCATTTTCATGTCCTTTCTATTCTCTTCATTAAGAGTATGCTAGAAGAATATTTCTAATTTGATTCTTAATAATTCACTCTTTTTTTTTTTTTTTCATCTGGGCTTATATTCCATTTTTGAAATTAAGACAGTAAAAAAGTATGACTAACCTTTCAGAGAGAAGCTAAGATCTAGGAAATATTTTGCCTTCATTTTATATCTCATTTCATTCCAACAAAGAAATTCCAGAGCATTATGCAACAAAAAAACCAACTTGGTGTGACCTTAAAGTCAGTATGATTAAAATAGAAAATGGTAATGGATAGTAACTATAATAAAGAATTGCAAGATTAGATTCCTATTTAACATATTTTTAAAACCAAATTGAAAGCATATAGAAATAAAGTTTTTGAGTTACCCTTCTTTTTATGATCAGTAAAACTTCTTACCTTTGTTATGTCCTGAACTCTTACTGTATTTTTATTTTTAGATATTGACTGATATCAGCAATCTTTTCTAAAGCTTCTTTATTTAAAATATGAGGTGTCAGAGTAATTGATTTAGAGTATTTATCTTGAAAATGAGGTAGCCTTAGAATTTACTTGTCTTTACTGAAAGACAAACGTTCACCTAAGTGTTTCATTCAGTCAAGTGCTTATTTAGAGAAAGAGCTGAGACTGCACTGTCTGAGGTGGTATATTCAAGTTTTTCAAGTAAGTATAGTTTAAAGGCTTTTTGCTCACCTTAAGTTTTTGGTAAAGCTCACGCGGCACTTCTGGAACTGATGCTGAACTTTGTACGTGCATTAAACTCTCCTGGAGCAGACATGTTCATGTTGATGCCCATTTTAAGGCAGCTTATTGACAAATTCCACTGCTGCGTAATTTTTGTAGACGTAGCCTGTTCTTAAACTTTAGACTCTTACTCTGTATGGAAACTGATTTTGAAGTAAAGGGAAAGTAGGAAATACATCCACAAGGGCTACAGATGCATTTTCCATTTGTCTTGGGTATTACAAACACAGATAAAGATCTGCTTGTGGTTATTATTTTAAATAATACGACTGCATATTTTCCATTTCTTCCTTTTAAAAGGCATGGGAAAGATTTATACTTGCTATACTATAATAAATTTAAATATCTCAGGATTCTATTTTGGACCTTCAGCCTACTGAATTGCTTTCATTTTTCAAGTCTTCACAACCACAAGGGCTGGAACCTTACTGGTTGCTATTAGTGAATAAAATATCAGAATTTTAGCTTTAGCGATGCTATAGGCTTAAACTTTAAGGGGAGGGTGAGCGGGTATGAAAAAAACCTGTGAGTGTCGGTGTTCATTTTGATACAGGAGACCGCCAGAGCATTGTATGTTCTGTATACTGTCTTTAAGATTAAAATCCTTTCTTTACTTATCCTCTCAGTGCAAACACTTGATTTAAATTTATAGAATTCCATTATGAAAAGTTTTTCTAGGAAACTTTTCAAAGTAAATTTGACCTCTTTTTGCTGAATTATTTGGAACACTTTCATAGATTCATAATTCTAGACAAAACAGGAAGCCGTATAGCATAAAAATGTACTGGAATTTATATTAAAAACTACATAAAAGGAATAAAATCAAGCACTGTCTTGGCCAGTGATTCTCCCTCTCAACTAAGATAAACAATATTTCAAAAGCCTGGCTTCTCTGTCAGCATCATTCACTTTTTAAAACTTCTCCTGCATATGTTAAAGATTAAATTCTTATGCCTGTGATTCATGATATTGAAAACCTAATCAAACAAAATGTCACTGGTAGTTTTTCATTACATCCAGTAATTGTGTTTAACGCTGAGGCTTCTGTCTCTTAACAATAGACCCTTTAGGGCCACTGAAGATGATCAAGAGTCAGATGGTTGCATCATGAGCACCCCCTGTTGTATACTTTTCATTGTATACTTTTCGATATATTTGAAGCAAATATAACAGTTGATGACATCTTTCAGTATTAGTTGCCAGAAAACATAATTAGAAAAACCAAAACCAACAAAACCAAACAAATAAAACACCCCACCACCCAAAAACAGAAAATAGGCTTAAAGATTGTGTAACTTAATTTTTATTTTTGGTGTTTCTGTGTGCCCCCACACCCCCAAAATGAACCCTTTACTAGTATTTCTGCAATCTCAGTTGTTGATTTTTGGGTGCATTTCTCTGATTTATGTTTAAGGATTCAGATAAGTTAGAACAAAGTGTGAAAATAATACCCACCAGTCTTTCAAATGAAACACCACATACATTTCTAGTGTGCTCAAATTCCACCCTGTTTTTCTTTATGAAACTCCATTACCGTGATATTTTGGCCAAAAATAGTTAATGCTTTTTCAGATTCAGTTATAGCTACGTAGCAAATCATATTCAAACTGTTGGAGCATTTCTTGTCTCAAAATTGTTGAAGTACAGCGGTCAGTCTCTTCTTAGGATGGACTGCTAAGTGAATGATACTGGACTGGAATGGCAAATCTTCAGTGATGCCAAACAACTCTCATCCGCTCTGTATCAAAACAGAATTGACCAGGGAGAATAGTTAACCTCATCGGCATTGCCTAAGGCAATCTTTTTGTCAGTCCATCACTTTGTACAGGAAGTAAAAGGAAGAGTTGAAAAAGGAAGCATCTATTAATAATATATGTCTCCAAACTTCTAAGAAATTTCTTATTTCGAGTGTTTTTGGAGTCTGCTTGTGTCACTAGCTTGCAATATCAGCTACTGCAGTTTTCAGTCCAGAAATTTAAAACATGATTAGTAGTGTCATGTATATATGCATTCAGTCACCAGAAGATGATTCTCTCGGTGAAACTGGCATTGTGAGACGACTTTATTGCCTTTATCTTTTTAATGTGTCCATTTTATCTATATTTCTGGTATTGATTTTTACACTTGCATTGCTTTCAGATGAGCCTTTCAGCTTTAGGTAGCTAAATTATAAGATAGCCTTTGTAATAGTGTGTATTAGAAATTTTCTGTTTGTAGTGAAAACAAAATTCAGAACTGCCATATGTGAGTGATTAGTTTATCAAAAGAGCACAATTTTGCACTTGAAGTTCTCTTTAAGCTGTGGTACTGTGAATGACTCAGAAATGCCTAGATGCAAAAATAAGTGGTAAGGGGGGCATAATCTCCACACCAACAAGATTAAAATATAAGTACAGGCATATTGCTGAGAAAAGGAGAGAAAAAATGAGGGCTTAAGGAAAACAGGAAATGTGTTTTCTTTATTCAAAACCCAGTGAATTTGCATACAGTGGAACACTCTGCATCTTCCTTTTTCTTTTGTGTCTTAGTGTTGCTGTAACAAGATCCAGAGATGTACCATCCTTTGGACCACCTATTCCAAAAGGTGTCACGTTTCCTAAATCGAATGTGTTCAGGGACTTCTTACTAGCCAAAGTCATTAATGCAGAGAATGCTGCTCATAAATCAGAAAAGTTCCGTGCGATGGCCACCAGGACCCGTCAAGAGTACTTGAAAGACTTGGCAGAGAAGAATGTCACCAACACACCTATTGACCCTTCTGGCAAGTTCCCCTTCATCTCACTTGCTTCAAAAAAGAAAGAAAAGTCCAAGCCTTATCCAGGAGCAGAGATCTATAGTTCTGGTGCTATTGTATGGAGTGTCCATGCAAAAGACTACAGCAAGGGTATGGAAATAGACTGTCTCCTAGGCATCTCTAATGAGTTTGTAGTCCTCATTGAACATGACACGAAAAGCGTGGTGTTCAATTGCTCCTGTCGAGATGTGATAGGGTGGACTTCAACGGACACAAATATCAAAATATTCTATGAAAGAGGTGAATGTGTTTCTTTGGAGAGCTTCATCAGCAACATTGATGATATCAAAGAGATCGTCAAAAGGCTGGAGGTTAGAATGTATTCTCTTGTTTGGTTCCCCTTCTTTGCTTTCTCCTCTCACCCCGTGGCAGAGTAAGGCTTCAATTTGAGTAATGTTTGGGATCCCTAAATCTGTTCTAATTGTATATCATGAAATCTGTACTTCCCTGCTTTTTATTTCTCAAATGCAATATTGCTTTCACTTTTATCGGATATCAACAAACCTCAATTTGGTGCATGTGTGTGTCAAAAATGTCTCAATATATTAAAACCAAAAAAAAGCAGGGCCTTCAGATGCATAAATTACTCCCACACAATAAGTACAGAAGTGTTGCCTTATTTCTTTTCCTTGTTTTCCTTTCCTTTCTCTGTTTTATAGGCTTGTTGTATCTTGTTTCAAATGAAGCTGTAATATCCTTGAGACTGACTTATTACGTTGCCAGCAGGGTGCAGTCCCAATCACTATTACAACCTTCAGATATTCTCAGAATGCATGTGATAAAATGCAGTGAATCATGGTATCTGTCTATAAAACATCTGTCCGTGCTTATTTTTTATCCAATTAAGTTATGAAAGAAGGTGTTATGTTTTGCTGTCTTTCCTGTAATTTCACAACTGTAGTTGTATAATGACCAGAAAAAAGGGGAAACCATGCCCTATTAAATTGCTCTTGATGGTATTCATGCTCATGGTACATAGAAGAGTTGGCATAGACCCCAGTTTACTGTGCTTGATAGCTGCCTGCCACCACATTCTGACTAAAAGTAATCTTACAGTTTACTCAAACAGCTGGAGCTGTAGAATGGTTGGTTGGTTACTGAAGTGTCAAAGATAAAGTAGAGATGCCTGTGTAACACCATATGGTTTTTCTGTTGTGTGCTGCCATGTATCTCCTAAAATTCATATGGTTTCAGTAAAAATTTCAAGACAATTGGATAATTGGACTCTACTGAAAATTCTAGTTTGAGTGATGAGACCCATTTCAGCTGATTGTGTACCCAGGACTGTGATATATATTCCTTGATTGTGTCCGACCATTGTCTTGAGAGTTGGTTGATTGTACAAAAATGGAGCCCTTAAACCTCTGTTAGCACTGAAGGTCTCTCCATGCATTAAATTCTGTCTTCATTTCAATTCACAGCTCGTGACTAAGGGCTGTGAAACAGTGGAGATGACTCTGCGTAGGAATGGTCTGGGCCAGCTTGGTTTCCACGTAAACTATGAAGGCATTGTGGCAGACGTTGAGCCCTATGGCTACGCGTGGCAGGCAGGACTGCGACAAGGCAGCCGGCTGGTGGAAATCTGCAAGGTGGCTGTGGCCACTCTGAGTCACGAGCAAATGATTGATCTGCTGAGAACATCAGTAACAGTGAAGGTCGTCATTGTCCCTCCGTATGAGGACTGCACGCCACGCAGGTATTGTATAATAGCTATGTTTGGGCTGAAATAATATGTTGATTTGTAGGGTCAGGGTGAAAGAAACACCACAGAATAAGTGGTAACTTCCAAAAAACATGGCATGGTTATAATACAGTATCCAGTATTGTAAGGTGAAAAAGGAGGGCAGGAAAAATTGCCCATATTCAGACTACAGACCCTACAAAATATTAATTGAATACCGGTTTAATAAAATCTGTGAGGAACCTCATGTATCCTTTAAATTCCATGGAATTTAACATGGAAATCAAACACCTTTTTGTTTACAGTTGTGTGTTTATGATACATCAGAATTAATTGTACATTTCCCTCCCTACTTTCCCATTTCTTGGTAGTTTGCAATGTCTGTGGATGTGATTCTTGAAAGCTAAGAATAGGCTTAAATTCTCTACTTTCACAAATAAGTAAGGCTGTAAATGATGAGAGTTTATCAAAGGTGTGGATCTGGTCAGAGAAATTGCCGCAGATAGTAATTCTTCTTTACTCAGTAGTAGATCTTGCTGCATCTCTCTGGCTTCTCATCCACGTTAAGCCTGAGGCTTGTGTCAACTGTATTATTGCTTTTATAGCTTTAAAATGTTGCTTGATCAGAAATAAGCAGTAATATGTGCTTTTTTTGTAAATTGGACATTAAGTCCCTCTGGTTTTCCTGAACTCACACTAAAGCTTTTCATAATTTTTTCTGTTCCCATCTGAAATCTCTGCAGTTGTCTGTAGCGTTCAGCCACATCACTAAATCTGATTCCCATATTCCTGACATCCCGTATTAATATCTTGCAAGTGCTATATGATTAAAATGGAATGATCTTTAATAGACTAAATTTGCCTGCAGGCTAGCTCAAGGTTTAGGCTAGATTTGCCAAAAAGAAGCAAGTACAGTTATCAAAGTTCAGTGTGTTCCCTGCAGTGAGAGACTGGCTCACACTGCTGTTTTCTAATCAGGAAATATCTTTGGTAGGGGTATATGCTAAATCTGTGTATCCTTAAGGTTGGGGCTAAACTTCATTGCATATTTATTACATTGATATGAAATTGTGTCTCTGAGCAAAGACCTTGTACTTGCATAAGAGAAGAATCCGTGTTTGTTTTTACTGTGAACCATATTAACTCCTTTTGCAACTGGTAGCAAAACAGGACCAGAGAGAAAAGGAGTTTTATTTGTCCTTTAGTTGTCACTGGAAAATTGAATACATGTCAGGGATTAAAATGAGCAGTGGCATAAGGTCACCCATGAGGTATTTGGAAAGCTTTTGTACAGTATTTAGCAGCCCAAGCAAATGGAAAGTTCAGCTGCAATCATAGCAAAAGGATTAGAGCAGAAAAATCTGTGTGGAAAGCACAGATCCTATTATTCCTGAACTAAATTAAGTACAGCCAAAAGCAGGCTTAGCTTTAGTATATCCAAACCCATAGCAGAAAGACAAATTACTGTACTTCTTGAAATACTATACTCGGCATCAGTGAGTTTTGTTGTTGTCTTGTAGTGAGCAAATGTTCATGGTGAGTTATTGCCTAGTTATAAAATTTCATAAAGCAACTCTTTATCCTGCTTGCTGTGTCCAAGATCATTAAGGTTTAGGAACTGTGGCTTGAATTTGTAGCTATCCTACATACATTACCAGAGACTCAACTTAAATCTTTGCACAAAGTAATTTCTCTTTTGGCAATCAGTTTTACAAAATTGGAGCCCTTTCGTTGTGTCCCCTGGAGGTCATTTAGTATTTCAGTAACTTCTACAGACCGTAACTAAAATGAAGATCAGTTCTGCTTGGTATAGTACATTCATATGAGAAGCAGTCCCTATCCTAATAAATCGGCTGGCATGAAGTTGGAGGAAGAGCAGGGGTGCCATTAGATAAGATGGCTTGCCAGCAGGCACATGTACAAGGTCAGTAGCAGATACAAAAATATATCCAAATACCCTGATTCACAATCTAATGCCCTACACAGAGGCGGGCCTTCTTATGGTTATATCTCTACTAAAAGATGGTCGTTAAAACATTGCCACTAAACTCATTTAGTGGACTGATTGCTGACCTTGAAGTTAAGGACACAGCAGCAAGAAGATATTGTGTATTCTTGCTTCTGAAACTGTAGCTATCTCTGGGGAAAAAAAAAAAAAAAGAGAAACCCAAACAACTAAAGTATGTAATAGCTAGGAAAAGAGTAGCAGAGACTTAAAATAGGAAGAGAACAGAAAAAACAAGAGTATCGAGATTTTAGTTAGGTTGTGAGTGGACTTTGAAAACAAATCTCCTGATCATCTCCATCTACCATGGAGTGGTTCACATCACAGAGTGCCCTGGGAGCACACAGACATTTCTTTTCAGATGAAGCTGAATTACACGTGCCTCAGAAGCACACCTCCTGCCTTCCAGCTGCTAACTTAATCTGCAGGTCAAGACTAGAGGATAGACCAAAGTAAAACCACAGAATGTGTGTAGTGTGGACAGCAGAACCTCAGCATCCCCTTTCACTTTGTCTGCTCCTATTAGACTGCACAACTTGCTAATGTCAGCATGGCAGGATAACAAGTTAACTGTTTTGTTTTGTAGCTGGGAAGGGATATTGATATCTCTCAGCACTAACAGTGTAATCACTTAGAGGAAGAGCTAGAAGTAGAAAATTTTGTACTGATTGTTTGTTTTGCTTTCCCATTAGATAACAATGTGTGTAAATAAACAAAGTAATCACAATAAAAAATTCACTTAAGTAGAGGTATTTACATTCGTCAAGAGAAGTGCCAAAATTATCCTTACCGAAGTTCAAGGTCACATCTACTCTTCGAATTCCCTTTTCAATGTATGCGGAAGTTTGCCCTGCATCTTACGTGGACTGCATTAGCTTATGTCCTATTTTACTCCAATTTTTATGCTGTCCTGTTCCTGTACATCCTCAGGAAGCAGAGGGCATCATTTGGGCTTGGCATCCACAATTTTTAGCAAGTGTTTTGTTTTCATAATGTGCAAATTTATCAGCTGAGATACTCCAAAGCCAAAGATGTTTAAAAATGAAGTGTAATGCATTATTTGATGGAAATGTTGTCTTTTCATGGGTATCTGTGCATCAGGAAGATTTATCTCAAAAAGAACAAACATTTTGTGTCTTATTTGTCTGTGTGCTGGCAAATTCTAAAGCCCATTACTTCTTTAAATTAGGAAGGGGAGATACCCTTCTAGCAGATTTTTTTTTTTTTTTTAGCTTTTATAACCAATAATCAGCTGAATAGTATCAAAACTAGTTAAATACATGTTTCTAAAAAGCAAAATCTTACAGGTACTGTTTCATAGAATTGATTCAGCTTCTCTCTTCAGGTTTCTATCCTTGTGAACAGGATATATTTATTTTATTTTTTACAGCAGCATGTTAAATTCCTTCATTTCCAGGAGTTCTTCAGAAAACTACCGTATGCCAGTGATGGAATACAAAGTGAATGAAGGAATGTCGTATGAATTCAAATTTCCCTTCAGAAATAATAACAAATGGCAGCGAAATGCAAGCAAAGGACAGGGACCTCATGTGGCTCAGGTACCATCCCAGATACAAAGTCCAGTAACATCTAGGATTGGCTCTGGAAAAGGAGAAGGGAAAATGCCACCCCCAGAACGAGCAGCCAACATCCCACGAAGCATCTCTAGTGATGGGCGCCCGTTGGAGAGCCGGAGGTACGTGTGTTCTTCACTAATGGCTTTACATTGCTGCTCAGAATCATGTCTGGAAAAAAGCACAATAGATATTATCTAAGTATCTGAAGACTCCTTTTAGTCTTGGTTTTAATGAGCCAAAAGCCAACGTGAATATGAGCGAAAGAGTAGCCAAAAGGAAATACCTTTCCTGGCATGATGAACCACAAAATGAAGCATTACGGGATTGTTAGGCTACATTTCCCTTTGTTGGGTGGTATGCTAAAACTGCTGTATGGTTATTAAAGTTTTAAATGAGTTACAATTGAAGTTTTAGATCTAAGTGTTCCTGGACTTCTGGATTTTGAAGAAGTAAATCAGAATTTTAGCTTGCTTATAGACTTGGTGGAATCACCTAGAGCTCCCAAGGCAGCAATAGCATCCAACAGGGTGTTTAGCAAGAGAATTAGCGTACCTAAACAGCAAGAAAGCAGAGAAAGCAAATTTATCTGATTTGTGAGTTTCTGAACATTTTAGGCCAGAGAAGAGATTGGTTTAAGTTTGCATTTCTCCAGGGTGATTTGGGTTTTTTGTTGTTATGTCTTTTTTAAACAAGAAAGTGATTATTATTAAGATAAAAGGTATCAGGCACATCCTGTCACAGTATTTTCATTCTTTCATGGAAAAAGATGTATTTGATAGTATTCAAATGAACTGCCATTGTTTTGATTATCTATACAAATCTGTCACTGTCTCTGCATTTACAAAGAGATCTGTTGAGGGGAAACAAGCTCGTAGCTTGTATTTCTTATTTTGAACAATTCCTTAAAAAAAAGAAGCTGTAGACAGATTCTAATCACACTTTACGTTGCTGAAAAATATAAAGCAGTGGAAATAAGATGGATATTGTAGAAAATTTAAAGAGTTCTAATGAATTAACTGAAAGCATTTTTCACATCTTGAAGAACTGGGGATAAAAAAACAGTTCAAAGATGGTACAGCCAAGACCAAGAAACTGCCAAGGTGAAATTGACATTTCGGTGTAGGACACCTTGTTAAGAAATTGCAATAGTTGCTAAAGACTTCATTTTCTTACGTTCTTTTTTATTAGACGCTACCGTTAGACACTATCATACTTCTGCACTCAAACTGATTAGAGAGTGCCCCCCCAGTTGTAGCTTTATTTCAGTTCAGTAGATGTGTACTTAAAGCTCCCATCAGCGTGAGTTGCAAAAGAAGATTTGCAACACTGAAAGCACTAATAATTTCACAGACAACCTGATAAATTTGTCTGTGAAAAAGGTTGCAGAAGCCAGTGAGACACCGGACTTAGCTCTCTAATGGTATATTTGGACCAACATAAAAACTGCGTGGCTTCAGGCCATGTCTGCCTGTTAGCATCTGCCTGTCTTCAGCTGTGAATTTGAAGGAATAGGAGCTGGGGTGATGGGTTTTTTCTGCTCTCTCCAGTGCTGTAGAATGTCACTCTGAAATTATGGAAGGCGTAGCGATACCTGGGCAAAGTTTGAGGCAGTGGCAGAAGATCAGATGCAGTTGAGTTGCTGTTTTTTTCAGGCACTTCCATCTCTCCATGTTATTAACCAAAGAGCTTTGTCTGGAGTCTTGAGTTGGCTGTTCCCCAACTCGTGCCAAGGAGATTGAGCCTTTGGCTGCACTGAGAGATGGGTTATTAACAACTGTGGCTTTCTTCTGCATAAAATCCTATATGGGCAACATCGCACACCTAAAGCATCCAAGATTTTGCCAGTCACTGAATGCTTCTAGAGGGGGGTTACGGCCTGACAAATGTTTGCAAAGTGAAAATTAAATTTCCATATACTCAGCATTTGTTTTCAAAAAGTGAAACTTTGACTTTCCATTTCCTTAATTTTCAAGGCATGTAGCTGGGGTTTTTCTCCTCTAGACATTCTTTTAAGTATTTTCATTATTATTATTCAAAAAGGGTTCTATTGGATTTTTTCATCCTTAAAAGTATATTATCAAAGTAGCTTTTAAGTTTGGCTGGGAATTTTTTTGGATGCCTGAAAAATGTCTTCTCTCTTATCTTTCTGGTCTGCTAAACATGTTATTCTCGGCTGGATCAAGTTTAAATATAATAGCAGCTGCATAAGGGTAACATGTTTCCAGTTAAAGTGAGGAAAAATACATTTTTGTCATTTTAAAGGACTACTGGAGGGGGAAAAAAAGGCATTAAGCTTGCTCCAAGACTCATTTTTATTTTCTCTGCATGATAAAAGAAACCTTTGCTTTTGGGCAAGTTCAGATACTTCTATTCTCATTGTGTAAAATCTCTAAAATCAACAGAGATGAGATTTGCGTAGCCCTCTTAACTACTGTTTCATTTAATTTTACACCACTAACTTTCATACTTTCCATAGTGTAAAAATCAGCTATGAGGAGGTGCTGGAATCTGAGTGCTTCTGGTGCAGGTCACAGCGACGGTGTTCCGCTGGCCTTTGCTCCCTACGATTTATTCTTTGCTCAGCTCTTGGTTGGAGAAACGGAGGACCAAGGATAACCTTGTAATATGGGTACCGGAATCTGTACTTGTGGTCCCTGTGATCCAAAAAGGGCCCTCATTAACATGGTTATAAACATGACCCCACCATATACAAAATGGTTACTTTGCAGTAACCAGTCTCTGCAGTATTTATGTTCTAGATAGAATTTTAAGGAGTTTTTTGGAAAAAAAGCAGCTGTAATTACGGCTTATTAGCAAAGCAGTACAGATAGCCTAGATTTCCTTACTACCATTAGAGCTTCACTTTCGAAAAGGAGGTACTAGCTAAGTGTCAGTGGGGCTGGAAACTTACCTATGAAGCTCAGCATCACTAAGTCATTTCAGTACAAAATTAAAGCTGTAAGCTCAATTTTAATCTTTGGTTGTGGTCTAGATATCACTAGCTATCACTTGTGTCTCTGCGGTGCCAACCTACAGTTCAGATTTGCTGATGTTTGATCTTAATACTTAGTTGGAGACTGGAGTTGGCATTTATCCCTCTGTGCTCTGGCCTTTTGACCGCACGTTCTTCATTTAGGGAGCCAGGCGCAGTGACGGTGGTGGCAGACCTCGTCTGCCACTAAGAAACAGCAATCTATAGTTTGTGATCTATGTTTTAAGGGACGTGGCAGCTGAGAAAGCCGTAGTAAATTCATCCATGTGTCTCTCTGAGTTCCGAATCTGAGATGATTTTGGAACTAGCGCTGGTAGCCATTGCCCAGGAGAACAGAAGGTCGGTACCATCGTTAGCCGTAACTCCAGAGGGTGGGATTTCAAAGAATGAAACAGAGGCATTATAATATTTCTGATGTATCAGACCTGATGTGGTACTCCTTTTAATGGTAACATATCAGCAATAAATCCATGACTTATATCAAGTATTCAGAAAAAAAAAACCTGAAGTTTTGAGGGATTTAGTTTAGACAAAACCAGCCTAACAGACAAGGGTTTCCCTCTTTGAGTATAAAGTGTTCTCAGAGTATTGGGAGTACAGGTGTAACCCTCTTGGCGTTACCTACTAGTGATATCTGACTGATGATCACTTTGTATAGCTAGCGTCTCTAAATATGAATACTGAGTGAAATAATAATTTTTGCCCCAGTTGATATTTTCACTTTAGTCCATTTAACAATGTTAAAAACAGATAAAAGCTGCATTACTGGTCCAGAGAACAGGGGGACTTCACTTCATATATGGGAAAATATCTTGCCTCCCTGGGGGACCTGGTATTGTAGGTGGGAGAGTGACTTGCTTGGCAGTCTGCTGAGAAGGCAGACAAATGCCCAGTCCTCTGCCTCATCAGCAGAGTACTTAAACTTGCCTTTATTGGTTTGTCCTCATGTATCCAACTCACTAGCTTATAGTTCAGTTCTCCCTGTTTCTCATACTATCCTGGGTCCTTGAATGTATTAATGATTGATGTACATATTTGTAGGCAGGAAAAAATAACCAAAAGTTTATAAATCTTAAAATGAATCTCTAATGTTACCGCAACATTAAAGACTGAAAAGTCTAATAATGCAAATGCAATAAATTCCAAGTTATGGCTTCTTTCACAACATTAATTAGTCCACACGGGACCCTATGTAGCCTATAACCCAGAATAAATATCAGAGTGATACCATAAACCACATATATGTGAAGTACGTCAGAGCTAATGTTATTGGAGAAGATGTCGTTTTAGAGCTTGATATTATTTTTTTTTCTCCTCCCAGTTTTCAGTTTTTGTTTTGTACACTTGGTTTCCAGACTTACTAAGAAATAAATGTGCAGGGAAAGGAGATGAGATAGTGTTAGATGATAATCTCTTCTTAATTAACTTATCGTAAACTGGAACCAGTCTTAACTAAAACTTGATTGAACAAACGTTTGGGAAGAGTGCGAACCAGTGAGCAAAGCACGCTGCTGGACTCATGCACTTCACGTGCACTTCAGTGCTGTTCTGGATGGAAGCTCAAGGCTCTAACTTGCAAATTTCTGAGCACAGTCAATATTTTAAACCAAATGGAAAACTGAATTACGGCATAACTGCAGTCAAGCACTGGCTGTAAAATTCCACTGCATGGAAGTATCAGAACAATACTCATTGAGACTGCTTCTAAATCTTATCGAGGACTTTGGAGCACAGTCTTGCCCTACACCTGCATGCTTCTTTGAACGATGCCTGTGTGTAGTCAGTGACAGTAACTGTACCAGTAGTAGTTTATGGGTTAATTCCTGCAGATAGATTCTAGTTTAAACTGTTTCCACATTATATAAAAATCCTAATCTGCTGCTGCCTAGCTTTGATCAGCGACGTTTTTCCTAGTATAAACAAGCAGGTGTCTGTGCTCATCTTGCCACCTGTCAAGTGAGCATTGTGGCACATGCACTGCCTGCCTCACAGGGTCTGAGGATTTCTTACTTTAAAGTTTTTATCACATTCGTCAAATTAAAACATGTACTAACATGAGATTATATATTATGCATTTCCTACCGGCACCAGGACCTAGAGCTGGATGTAGCCGTGGAAAAGGAAAGGTTTGTTGGTGCACCTGGCTGGATGGCCAAACTCGTGTGTTCCAAAAACACCTCAGTAGAGCCATGCTGTGTCATTTCAAGAGTTGATCTCTCCTGTTTGGCAGCGGCCATCAGCAGGGACCAGGGAAAAGCATAAGAAATGCTTACAGGTATAAAGAAAGGATCCTTACCAGGTCGGACAGTCTCCTGGCTGGCTGCACTTTGAGATCACCTGGGGCCAGATGGACCTGTACTGCTGTGTTTAACAGCTGTGGATGGCAGCTCTTCATCCAGGGGCCTGCTAATTGGTCTCTTGATAGTTCCAGGTCTCCTAATTGTTCTTTTGTCACGAGGGATAATGAATAATCGTTGTTTACTTGGTCCAATATAATTCGTGTTTGGATGGATTGAAGCAGATATGATAAAATTCTCTGTAATCTGTGGAGCCATATAGGCTGTTCAGTGTTTTTTCATACGGAAACCAGTTTCTGTCTCTGGTTGTTCCATTGCCTACGTCTATATCTTTTCTTGCTATAATACATATTTTCTGAAATGCAATGGTCAAATTGAAGAAAAGTACTTGAGAGGGTGTACAATGTGGTGTGAGAGGGTACAATATGACAGCATACCTGCATTTTCTGTTTCATTCGCTCTCCCCCTTCCCCAAAATTGCCAATGTTCTTTTTTTCGTTTTTGAACGGTTTGGTTTCCTATTTAACATGAGAGCATTGAGTCAGTGTTTTCAGAGAACTGTCACATCTTGCGGTATTATTAGGAGTGCAAAAATCAAACACGTGGAAGGTAAGCATGCCAGAATTAAGATTTGCTGTGCAATTTTATTCAGAACTCTTGTGTAACTGTATTTTCTGATACTTCCTTTGATTAAATTATGAGAATTTCTTTTAACAGAGTACATCTGCCTCATTCAGTTCACACAGTGAATGCAGCTCATTAAAAGCGCTATTTAATATTTTATTTTCCTCTTCATTACTCCATCCCTTATTTACTGGATGGCATTCAAATCCTCCTGTAAAGATGCAATTATTAATTCCCCTCTAAGCTTTACAGTGGTGCCCATTACTGTAGTTTCTGAATGCTTCACGGGTATTAATTAAACTTAATTTTCGAAACTCTTCTGTGAGAAGAGATGTCTTTGGCCCTCTTCAGATTAAGAACAAAGCTAGAGACAGAAATTATGTTCTAATCACTTGCTGTGTCTTATTTTGGGCATCTCATGTTTGGAAGTGTGCCCAGCATTGTTAATGTTTTATATATTCAAATTACAGCTTCAATTGACTTCAGCTGCTTCCGTAAGTTTTCAGCTCAGAAGTAAATCGGGCCTTGGAATCAAATAAGGCCTTTGAGAAACTTGCAATTAGTGACAATGAATGAAAGATTTTCTTTAACAAATATGCCAGTGGTCATATCGGAGTGCTGCAGCAAGTGCAAGATCAGAATTCAGTTTGCAAAGCCAGCGCTGAAATGCCTTGACTATAAGGTCACCCTTCCTTTTCTGCCAACTTCTGCCTCCTTTGCTTCCCAGCTGGGCAGCTCTGGCAGGAGAAGGTGTAGCGCGGAATAGAAGTGCATGGGGCAGAGGTCCTAAGGGAGAAGGCACCTGTGTGTGGTCGTGTAACTAAAGACTGCCTTAGGCCACAGGCACAAAGTGTGCCAGACGGACGTTTTTCTTGTGATGTGTATATTACATACCTATGCATACTGAAGACGTGAGGAAAATTACAGCTAATGACATGGAAATTAATTTGTTAAGAGCGAGGTGGATGCTTTCGATGTCTGTGTTGTCATACTAAACACAAAAGTATGCCCATCCCACTCACTGCCTTCACAAAAGATGATTTTCTTCCCATACTTGGCAAGGCTCAACCAGTCCTTTCAGGATGAACTAGATCTGTTAGAACTAAGTCATGCGTGGTGTAATCCCAGTTCAATTGTCTGCAATGTAATTGTATCTGTTTAATGCAATGGACGCTTGGCCTATTTTTAAATTCAATTATGGGACTCAAGCGCTTAACCATTTTGGAATTTCTTCTTAAAGCTGTCTTTTGAAATAGATAATAGCTTGTTTTAGTTTGGTTTTTAATTATAAATAAAAGAGAAGCACAGAATATCTTAACTATAGGGGCGTACTGCTAACACAATACTCCTTTTGTCTTGGGAAGTGCCTTTCATCAATAGATTTCAAAGCAGCTCAAAAAGTCAATTCGAACTAATTTACTCTAAAGTTCTTTTGTCTTATTTGTGTGTTTCACATAAAATTAAATGTCTCTCACTATTAAAGATTTTAGTGCTATTGTGACCTGTATCAACAAAATGTATTGCTGCTTTAAATAACAGGATGTCCTACCTGACTGGTTGTTCAGTGCTGTTGTTCAGATTACATTTATAATACAATTTTGTTTGCCCTCGAGGTCTTTCATCTTTGTAAATGAGTTATAACTCCATGACATAGTTCTGAAATCTTGACATTCCTTCTGAACAGTGCTGTCACTTTTTGGTAAGGCACAGGAAGTAAAGAAAAGGCATAGCTGAGTCTGAAGTGAAAATGTAAGCATTTTCCAACAGGAAATCATTTTAGAGAAATTATTCAAGAAGTAATTGGTTTCCTCGCCATAAATTCTAATTTAGTATTGGGAAAAAAGGTCACGCTTTTAAACTGTGTGTTGCTCTGCAAGCATAATTGAGTTTAAACGTGTGTGCCCACACAGGTGAGTGAATGCTATTGAAAGCACATATTTTCGTTGCCTGAACTGTTTTTTTTTTTTCTCTTTATAAGAGTGTCATTGGGAAAATGAACTGCTTGGCTTATGGCTCCCCAAGTTTCCAACTCTTGAACTGTGTTCTTTGCAATCAAATACTTCAGAATTGTTGCTTGATAGATGTGAGAAGTTCAATTTGGTTTGGTAGACTAGAAAGGAATTGCTGGATTTGGTATGGTACTTGTGATGGTCAGGCGTTAGATCATTCCTTTCTTGTCTGGGAAGAAGAGTTATTCTTAGTCATATGCGCTTTATGAAATTCCAGATGATCAAGATGTTTGGTCCAGTCCTACTGCTCTTTCCATTTTCAGACTTTATTTACTGCTTTTTTGCAAAGTGTTGAGGGGGACAAGTGCACATTTGATACATGTACACACACCCAGTCTTTGGAAATATACACATACATAAGTAACATTAATTAGTGCAATGTTTTTTTCATTTTCAAAAGAGTTTTTGAATTTTAAAAGTTCTTACAGTATTGTGATGAGAGCTGGTTAAAATCTGCCACTCCTTTACCAATTAGGCAGCTGGGCTAAGGTATTGTAAATCCCCAGACCCCAGTTGTCTACCGAGACAACTCCGCGTGTTTCACTGAAGTCAGTATGCATTTTTTAAATGTTAAATTGCTATTTAACTCGTGTAAGTTATAGTATTTTTCCCAGTTAAAATGAATAAAGGTTTGCATTCACAGTAGGATTTTGATGTTCATGGATGGCATAATTCAAATTCCACTTAAATCACTGCAGAAGTTCTCAATGGCTTCAGTTACCACCAAGTAGAGCAAAGAACTAGCTGGCAGCAGTGAATTCAGTTGGGGTTTGGGAAACAAAATGCACAAAGGAGAAAATGATCTAAAAAAGCCTTTAACTACAGAACAGGATATACGAGTTGAGCAGTATAAGCCTGCTGCTTCCAGCCATTCTGCCCAGGTACAGGTGTTGCAATTCTAGCCCATTTATTTGCTGTGTGGTTATTCCGACAGGAGAAGGCTTCATGTGACTCAGGTCTGTATTTTCAAACAGAGTTCTGATACATTGAGATGTTTTTATGTTAGAATGTTAAGTTTTTAGGGGGTGGGGTTAAGGTATTTATAAATCACGTTACATTTTTTATTCCTTGTGATTTAATATGGACAAGCTTGACGGCATAGAAATAAGCTTGATACTCTTGGAAGAGTTCACAGAGACGGCTCACTACAGTTAGTTTAAATTTCAGGCAAGTGTCTGTTTTGAGAATTAGAAATATTTTTACTGTTTGTTATTTGTGTGAGGAATGTCATGCTTCATTATTCCTTACAAGCAATCTGTAAAAACAAATCAAGACTTGAGAAAATGGGGTGTTTTCCTAGTGTGTGTCGGGAATTTCTTCCCAGACTTGCCTCTCTTCATTTACTCCTCTGCATTCAGCTTTTTAGAGCTGATTTTCCATGGTTTCCAATAGGTTAATAAGAGAAAAATGTCTGATCCTTCAACTGACTTCATTTCTGCTGTCTCCATGGTGCCATGTTCTTTGCTGATGTGACAGTTTGCATAATGTTGTCCTTCTTGCTTTGCGCTATGATGTTGCTGTTCAGTATTGCTGATTTGACTGGTTCATTTGCTCTGAACAGGTTGTCTCCCGGTTCCGATGTCTACGTCACAGTCTCATCCATTGCCTTAGCAAGGTCGCAACAATGCCGTAATTCTCCAAGCAACTTATCATCCTCAAGTGAGACTGGCTCTGGTGGGGGCACATACAGACAAAAATCTATGCCAGAAGGGTAGGCACCAGACTTTTTTCGTACTCTTTTTAGGCAGGTTTTTTGTTCTCTGTTCCATTTGTTGTATATTGAACTAAAGGAGTGCTTACACAGCCTCCTTTCAGCTGTTGTTTATGTGCATTAAAAACATGCTTGTTTTCAAAAATCACTGTCATGCTTCTTGGAAAAACTGTTTTAAAAATCCCTTACTTCCACCTTTTCCCTCTGCGACCTAACCTCTCTCTCTGATCCTAGTCTACAACAGCTCAGGTTACTATACAAAGGGACCTTAATGTATTTTAAAATCTTCAGTAAAGGTACTGGTTTCATGTTGCAAATCGCTTCATTTTACAGGCTTCGATTCTAAAATAAAATAAATGATCTGTTTGGGACTTTGCAGTCTGTGCTAATAGTTGGAGCAAGGTAGCGTTGAGTGCCACTAAGGCTTCAGATCTGTAGGCACAAAAGTGATAAGGAATCCACAGCTGGCATTTTTTTCACATATTCAGAGTCATCCTCTTTTAAGGTGCTTTCTTCCAACTTCCCAGAAATCTTCAAACTCTGAAGTGATCCAGTGTCAACGTAAGGGGCAACTTGTAGAGGAAGAAATTAAATCTGTATCATTTTCAGAGAGCACTGAAAGGAACAATAAATCAAGCATCTCCAAGTAGGGAAAAAAATAATTGGCGGCAGAAGAGCTGTCTACCACATTCCAAATTACTTCCTATAGAGAAGATGAAGTGTCGAAACTGCTGATAGTTCACACTGCAGATCTTCTCTCTGAAGTCTTCTTGAGCACGTTGCAGGTCATTGCGTGTAATCCCATTCTAGTTTGGGTCTTTTATAAGGTAGAAGTGTCTTTTTCTCTATTTAAAAAAAAAATAATTAGTAGTTTTCAGGAACTGCTTAGCACAAGGCACTGTCTTTTGCCTGTTTAGGTGCCTGTTATGGGGACAGTGCTCTGTGTTGGGCCAGAGAATGCTGTTCTGAGCATGTGTTTGAACAAGGGCTACTTCTTGCTCCAGAGCACTGAAGCTTTGTCTTCCCTGTCCTTCTTGCAGCTCAGTGTGAGGCTTTCTGAAAAGACCTTCTCTTCCGTGCTGCATGCCTTCATAAAGGCTTTGATTCATGAGAATATCAGGCCTGCTCGGGTCATTATTTAAGTTTGTGCTTAAGTCATGCTGACTATTAGGAGATTGGCTCTGAAGCCATTAAACTTTGCTGTAAGGAAACTAAATAGAAATGTGTCCAGAGCTCTGCAGCTGGAAAAAGCACTTAACCTCTTTATACACTGCGTACTTCCAGGCTCATTCATGCCAGCAGCACTTGTGTTGCCTTGAATTCTGAAGAGCAGCTTGTGCTCCCGATATCTTGTCTGCTCTTTTCCAACTACGTCATTTGCTCTACAAAAAAGGTATTGCTGCCATATGTCCTTTGACCATCACAACCATAACAGCTTGAGTAGGAAGGGATTTTCAGACATGCTGGGATTTTTGTTTTGAATTGGCCTCAGAGCACACCAGCACCCATCCCAACACTTTTCCATCTTTTAAGTTAATTATACACATACGTTCACTACAGCATTCTTTGGTTCAGCAGAGATGTGTCCTAGAAACCTTGCGTATATAGTCTTTTTGGTTTTGAAGTTTTAATTTGGTGCAAGGAAACCCTGTTTCAATGGAATAATGGAAGAAGTAATTAATACGTGAACTTTGCGTGCTTCTTATTGGATGCTTTTTTTAAGAAAAAAAAAGAAAAATCACTTATTAAAGTCCAGTTATTTGACTATTATGTTCTATTCTTATAGGAAGAGCATTTTGCCTCTCATACTGTCTGTCCATACACACGAATCATATTTACTCAGGACTTTCCAAACATTTTCTACCAGGCTAAATGGAAAACATGAAAAATGTAATTATGCAGGAAACTTTCCCTTGCCTCAATAAGCAAAGTAATGTGTCACATTACTAAAAATCATTGCAGTTCCCTGTCCATCTTCTGTTGAGATTTGTCTGAGAGACCAGATTCAGGGCGGCGCTGTAGCGATGTTTGATGTACCAGGCAGAGCTGTTCAACAATCAGCCCGTATATCTTGTTAAAATAGGGGAGAGATATTGTAGTGTTCAATTGCTAAGAAGTTGGAGAGAAAGATGGACTGGAGTAGGGGCCGAGGGGGCACCACGTCCTGAAGGTAATCTTCCCCAGGTGAGGCTCCAGTGGGCTCTACGTCTGCCAGTCTCTGAGATTTCCCAGCGCAGGAAATCTCAACTGCATAATTTGTGTATGCACTTTTTTTTTGTTGCATGATAGATTTTTGGCCAGATTTGGAAAGCATGGGTATGAGTCCAACGTCTGTCAGACATCGGTAAGAGCAGTAACTGCTGCCTCTTCCAGATTATTGGTCCATATCCTGAGTTGGGTATGGGCAAAAACTTCACTGACTTCAAGAACTTCCAGATTGGTCTTGATCTATTTCTGTGCGTTTTGTATACTTATCCTGTGTTACCTGAAGGTATGTATATGTAGTAATGGGCTGCAGAATGTAAAAACGAAATTAAAAAATACTGAAGTAATGAGTTTCTTCTTATGACATATATATAAAATTGAATATTTAAACAGTTTCACTGATCTTATAATCCAGATTGATTTCTCCTTTGAGTTTTTTGGGTTCATTCCTACATACCGTGTTAGACTATATATTTTATATATTTAAGCAGTATAGAATATGGCGCCACCTGCATTTATTATTCCTGCTTTTAGATAGCCCACTTTGTGTAAAAAGAGCCATCTAAAGACGTTTCTTGCTCCTTAATTAGTAGAGCAGTGATTTTAATGAAATAAAATGAGAAACGTGGTGATTTTGTGTATCTCTAATCTTGAAAAAAAGATCCCACTCCATAAAATATGCCAAATGCAAACCTGACTGCTTTTATACGTACGAACATTATGGGGTTTAGGTAAGAGGACAATGCTTAGAAAGTAAAATATTGGTGCAGCACGATTTCATAACACCGAGGTTTCTTGGGGTTTGGGCTATTTCTTTTAGATACCAACTTCTAGTTATTTTATCCTGAAAAGATATTCTTCCCAAAATACAAGTCCTAAAGTTTGAAAACTACCTCAGATCAGTGTTTAAAGATTCAATCAGCTTTTGAAATGTTGTGTTTGGACTTTTTATGTACCTGTCGAATTGGTATCAAATTCATCATGTTTGATTTAGGTATTTGATTAAGTGAAATCCTAGCTAGTCCGTGTGAATAGAAAAGGAAAAGCATTACTCGCTTCATGCAATTTCAGTGTAAATTGTTTGCATTCAGAAGGCAAATATACCCAGGTTTTCTTCACTTTTTTTTATTCATCAAACCGTATGTTGACTGTACCAGGGAGTGGTGAACAAAAGGGGGAAGTAGGGTCATGTTTGGTTAAAATTTAGAAGGCCCGAATTTCAAAATGTGGCATTTTGGAGCTGTGCTGCATGTACAGGCGTGTTCCAGCTGCTTGTCTTTAGGGGTGGGAGTGAGATTTTGTTGTTCTGAGTCATACGATGTTTCTTTGGTGGGTTCGTCTGAGTTAACAAGTACATGACCTTTCAAATGGCACAACCGCATTGAACTTGTTCTGGCAGTTTGGCAGCAGATGTCCGTTCGACATTGGAGGTCATGTGGGGCAGTCTGTAGTGAGTTGAGTGAGTAGAAAGCACAGTTTGAGTATTTTATTTTCTGTTATTACGTTAGACACTTTGAGATAGAGAAACTGCTTGATATATATAGAATATATCGGCTCGTAATTCTTTTGGGTGTTACTCTGTGCATGTAGAGTTTTGGGAATTGTTTTGCCTTCAGGGTATGTCTGGTACAAAAAAAAAAAGCACCTCGGAAATGCATTATTCTTGACAAATTCTTAATTCTGCTAATTCTGAACTCAATTATAATTCATATAGACTTGTAAGTGATTTTTATGCAATACAGAATTATAGATTTAATTCTTACAGGCTTTTAGGCATATAGGGCATGTAGACAGGTACGGCACAGAGGCACTGTGTGTGTCCTTTGTCATTAGATCGTTCTTGAGTTTACTGTATCTTCATTGAACTTTCCAAAATCCATCTGACTAATCCAGCAGGATTTGCAAACAAAGTCCATTGAACGCAGTTTTCCTTTTGCTCTGTATGCTTTCTTCTACAGCAGTAGGTGTACTTGTCTCACTGCTTTCCTACAACTGTATTTAGTTTACAATAACCAACTCAAATTATTTTATGGTCAAATAACTTAATAATTTACAGAATATATAACCCCCGGGTTTTGGGAATCCAGAACTAATACAGTCAATTTTATAAACACTTATTTAAAATATGTGGCAGTGCCAAATGAACCTATATTGTTTGTATATATGTCTGCATCACCTAGGTATGACCTTACTAGTCTTTTGCTTAGAACCCAGGAAAGTGGCTGAGATCCACGGGATTGTCCCAACAAACTTTCTGATGCTCACATTGACTAGTTCGAGGTAGTGCCTTCCCAGTTAAAAGGATCCATTCTTGATATCTTTTCCCAATAAACACACCTCATTTCCATATGTGGCTTTTATCCAAACTTTTAAGTTTTACTCATTGTGGTCAATTTTCTGTAACCGTGTAACGGTCTGGTTACCTCTCCATGTAAACATCTATGTAAATGAACACTAATAATTTTATTTCTGGATGTTTTCGTCTGTTGTTTTGGTGTGGTTTTTTTAATGCTATGCACCGTAACCAGATGTTCTTGATCAAAGGTGCTCAATAAATTGTGTACTGTAATCTTATACATTAAGGGTGCTAAATGGGTCCTGAGAGTTGGCACAAAAATTTAATGGAAAAGCATTATAAATCCCTCACTGCTTTGTTTTTTGGGATGTCACAACAGGTTTGGAATTAGCCGTAGATCCCCTGCTTCCATTGACAGGCAGAACACGCAATCCGATACAGGTGGTAGCGGCAAATCCACACCCAGCTGGCAAAGAAGTGAGGACAGTATCGCTGACCAGATGGGTAGGTAATTAATTCTTTACAATGAGCAAGTGGTGCTAACCACAAGGTGACTTTGGCAATATCTCTCCATGCAGAGAGAAAACCCTCTTAAGCACCGTGTTTTCAGTGTCTTTGAAAGTTAACCTTGTTCATCAGGATGAATAATTAGGTCTGGAGCATATACTAGCTTCTCCAGTCTGTTTCCTTGAGATCTATGAGCATCACCTGAGAAAGAACTGATTTCAGTTCTTCATTTGATGGCGGAACTAAATCTACCTTAATGCTCTTACCCTGAAACGCTCTGTCTGTTTAGAAGAGGTTGGGTAGGCACACTTACTAATTTGTCTTGCTGGTTGAGGACTTGTTTGACCTCACCTACTCTCCCGAGTGGCTTGGCTTAGTTTACTTTTTGCTTAGTTTGTCTGAAGCGTTTGTGATGCTCCCTTTCAAACGGTGCTATATAAATGCAAATTGATTGTTTGATCATTGAAGCTATAAAAATACCATGTACAAAAATGTAAAAAATGCAATTAAAGTTTAAATAGTGAAGTAAATCTATAGCTTGGTAATCGCCTTCCGCCAGTGTATACATTTTCATTGCACTTGGCAATTAAGCTGTCAGCTGAGGGAACATATTAACTACATAAAACAGCTGGGTACTGAGAATTTGCATTGTTAAGCCTTCATTTGAAGTTTCTGCACATAGACCTTTTGCTACAGCTATGACTTGACTTGAGTGGATACCGATGAGATGACACCCATGAAATGTCCTGTCTACAAACAACATTGATCCAACATGACGACCATGGTCAAGATTGCTACATTGGTTTTTTCTAACTTTGTTACCATAGATTAAACAATTCGATAATTTTTCTATTGTACACATAGAGCATCATTTTACTGCATCACAGCTTTTGTTCCATATAAATGGACTAGCGTTGAACACAGAATAAGGTTCAGTGAGATCAGCAGGAGTTTAAGGCAAATGGCAGCCTCAAGCTCCGGAGATGTACTTTGTTCACATACCTTCACAGCCTCAGTGAGCTGTGCCTTGTTATTGGAGCCATCTGTCAGTCCCTCCCTCACAACTCCCCCCCATACCTCTCACTGAAAAGCTGTGATTATACTCATCTGCAGTTCTGATTTTGACAGAATGATTTTTAATCGCATATGTTTTGATACTGTTGTGATGGTAACGATGCATGTAAAACTGATCTTTTGCTCAGCATTACTTTTGCAGACCAACAGTTGGGTGTTGATGCTGGCACTGCGTGGAGCTGCCAGCAAGTTCTGTTGTACAATGTCAGGTGTCACCGTATTAACAAAATAAATAAATAAATAAACAGGAAAGAACAGGAAAAATTGTGTGGTAGAAGCGATGGCTCCGGCATTTGGCAAAGGCTGAGAAATGCATACTGACACATAATCCCTTTATTTTATCTCTTGTGTATTGTCCTGCATTCATAGAGTCGCAGTTGGAAGCTGCATCTCTGACTGGAGACTTTATTGCCAGTCTGGTGAATCTAGGTGAAAGTTTGGTTCTTTGCCAAATAAGCACATTTCCCCTTGGGATAATCTGTCTCAAGGTAAATAAGGCATCAGGTGCAGTGAATCCCCACGCTCACTCCTTTGTGGTCCATTCTTAGCTACAGAAGACCTTTGTTCTCTGTGCACCAACACTGCTTGCTACCACTTGCCGGGGGAATCAAGTTTTAATTTTTTTTATATTTTTTTAATATTAAAAAAATATTAATTTGTTTTTTTAAAAAGCTAGTAATGCTGCAGATCAAGGAGAACAAACTGAACTGTAGTTGCGTTGGGGAAAGCACTGCTAATTTCCATGCATATTCTTAAGTACTTGATGTTCATACGCACATATTCTATTTAAAAATCAGTGTTTTTAGCAGTGCAGAATATTGCATAACCACAGGAGAGAAGATACATATAAAAAGTCACAACTCAGAGAGGCTCTTTAAAATACTGACCTTGGGCTCTGAGAAGGCACTTACCTGCCTGATGGGCTGTGTCTGAATACGCTCTAGACCTCCATAGTTATCTCCTGGGAAAAAATAAGTTTAACTGTCAAAGAGCACTCCTCTGAGCGTCCATGTAAGACAGCGATAAGAATTCCATACACTTTCATCAGGTTTAGTTTAATAAATATTCCTTTTGTACATCTATGCAGTTTCCACATTCACAGACATCAATTTTTAAGGGAATATTGTGATTTCAACAGATTTTTGCTATCTCTTCAGTTAGAAAGTGTTTATTTAACTCACCTTAACTTTGACAGGAAATATGTGTACTAGTTGTGGAGAAAATGTGTTCATTTAAGTGATCACTGTAGACTTTCGCTATTGTCCTGCCTTGCGTAGAATACAATTAAAGGAAATGTGGATCTTCAGGTTTTTTTAATCTCTTGTCCACAAGCAACGTGCATATAGAGATACAATGTCAATACACTGTGAAAAATGAATATTCTGCTGTTTTAATGCTCTGATACAGTGCTGTTGGACAAGGCATGGTACCATTCAGGTTGTTCTAACAAAAGCCAGGGCGGTGGCTGCTGGTTTTTCATGAAGTCTTAATGATTTACGCCAGGCAGGAATTGGGCCCTCACTTACTCACCTGTCTTGTTGTAATATGTTTTTTGTTTTTTTTTTTTAATTTGGAATGAATTTTGTATTAGGTATCCAAAGTTTTTTGGCTAATGGTAGTCTTGGGAAAAAATGCAGTGTAAAATTAGGTTACGCATTTTCTTAGCTTGTTGCACTGCATGTGCCCTTCAGTACATCGTTGTGTGCTGTATTGCAGAACCAACGTGCCATCTCCCAGCGGTATCAAAAGTACTGCCATCCTTCAGAGAAAGCCCCAGCGGAAGACTGATGAGACAGGATCCTGTGGTTCACTTGTCTCCAAATAAGCAGGGTCATGTAAGTTACCCTAAAAAAGGAATTAATTTAATGTTTCAATGCTTCATAAGCTCTTGATACCAAAAGTGTTGTTCAAAGTTATATTTAGAGTGTCAGTTAAGAAAGAAAAAACATCCTCAAGCCCTGTTCCTTACTAGAACATGGAGGAAGCAGTAGAGCAGACCTGTTATTTTCTGAATCCTACAGAAGCTAAGCACAGCCTACTGAAATATTTATTAGTTAATAAAAGTTTTGTTGCCAGTTGAACAGCAATGTCTTGTCTGTTGTCTTGTGATAAGTAGAGGATTTGTGGGAGTTTGCAGAACTATTCCTAGGCCTCACATGTGAGACTTGAAGTTTACTAATATATTTCTTAATGCAAGACTTGGAAGGCTGCTGCTTTAGAACAGAATAGTGATCTTGCTTTTGGTTTTGTATTTTCTCCACTTTCCTCATCTCGTGCAACTTCATTTCCATAACCTACCTTGCACAGTGTTGGAAGACTTTGTCTGAAAAGTCTGCTGGAATCCTGCTGGAAAAAAGTCTTTCTTGTTTTATTTCTGTTTAGTGGCTAAGTGGTAAATTCTGCTTTTCTGTCTTTGCAGAGTTAGATATTTACACCTTTTGGAGACTGTCGCTTCCTGATGTACAAACAGAGAGAATGGTCATAAATTCAAAATGTCTCGAAGATTATTTAAGTCACTAGACTCAAAACCCCCACCCTTTAAACTTTAAATTACCTAAAAAGCTGCATCACTTGGGTTTTTTTATTTATTTGTACAGTCAGCTAAAATACAGAGTTGTGTTGCATGATTATGCTGAAAGTATTAGTTGCATTTATTTAGGTGTGAGAAAGTCTTTAATTGGTTCCTGTTACTTGCTCCTGCTTACCAGCATTCTTCTTTCAATACAGTTGGCAGTGTTGCTTTTAGGATATTAATTCATAACAACACATCTTTATTATTTATTAAAAAGGAAAAAAGAAACACAAACCACACGCACACACCCCAAAAAATCCCAACACCACCACACCTGTCTTCGTATTTTTAGGAGCACAAACTAGTTTTTATATTTAGATTGTCCTGTTTTCCATGAAATGTATTTGACCGTATAATGATGTCATACATAACTCATTAGCTTGCGTGCAAAGTGCAGTGCTGGGATTATTAATGCTTGCGTTCTTCTCATTTAGTCATTGTTAAAGTCTTTATTATGTGGACAGATGGATGGGGGGGAGTGATGCAGTTCCTAATGAAGAGCACTAACTTTAATTGCAGATAACTATAAGTCCAGGTCAGCTTAATATTCCGCCTATTTTTCTGCCAGTTCTTTCTTTAGTATAATAAGAAATGCAAATGCTGAAACTTCTTGCTCTCTGTCCACTGTACATCCACTGTCTGTTTTCCCTCTTTTCCAGTGAAAACAGAAACTATCTAATCTTTTATACTTGGCTGGGATCTCTGCCTGTGCCTGTTCAGTAAAACTCCAGGGGCAGACAAATAGGAAAGGTGGTTCTAAGTCTCCTTTCCATCCCTCCCCTTATTCCTGGGCCATCTGGTCACCAAACAAGGCCATTGTCTATGAAAAAACTGCTCTGGTTCTGATTATATAGGCGATCAGAGCGATCATTCTATAGATGGAAACTAAAATTAAGGAATTCAGATGGATATAAATAGCCCAAAGGGAGGTGAGCTACTAAGCAATGATGAGTGTATGGCAAGACATTCTTCCTATAATGGGATATTCCACCGGTGTCCACTATGGAATTGAGGGCTTCCGGTTTCTTCATAACAGCTGTCTGTAACCGAGGACAGAACACACAAACCAGCCAGACGCTGGCATGCGCTGGTGGGACAACTTCAAAGCACTGCATTAAAGCTTCCTTTCTTGCAATTTTGCCTTTTGGAAAACCATTTCAGATTAGTTAAATGGCATTTCAGTGGTCATTTGCAAAGAACGCTCCTGCTGAGGAGGAAATACACCCTACTACAAAGGGGTGAGAAGAGCAGTGGTTATTTTGCCCTGCTTTAACCTTTTGATAGGTAATTGGATTATTAAAATAACATGTGCGCTTTCTGTGGATTAGTTATGTTTCATGTTATAAAACATTGGATTCTTAAAATCAGAATATTTTTAATTACAGTGGTTATAAACAAAGGCAAAGTCTACACAGTTCAGCCAATTTCATTGGACTGGGCTGAGCAGAATAATGTAAAGACAAAATACAAACAACTCAGGCTTTCCCTGAATACTTAAGACATGGCTTCTATATCCATATGAAAGATTTATTTTTTATGTGCACCCAGAACAGAGCACATGCATTGTGTCGGAAAGAAATTTTTAGAGTTTATTACTCTCGTCAATGTACCTATCCAATATCTCAAGGGTAGAAGAGCTCCTTTTGTGCAGTGGTGACTTCTGTAATCGTTTATTTCCTTTTCTTTTTTATTGCCGTAATTCTGAAATAAACCTACAAGTGTTGGGTTTTTCTGATTGTTGTTGCTTCTGTAGTCTGACAGCCACTACTCCAGCCATTCCAGCAGCAATACTCTCTCCAGCAATGCCTCCAGTGCTCACAGTGATGAGAAATGGTACGACAGCGGAGAGCGCACCGAGTCAGAGCTGAACAGCTACAACTACCTTCAAGGGACTTCAGCCGACAGTGGCATAGATACCACTTCTTACGGACCTAGCCATGGCAGCACTGCCTCCCTGGGAGCAGCAACATCTCCCCGTACGGGGCTAACAAAGGAGAAGGTGGCACCCCTGTGGCACAGCTCCAGCGAAGTGGTCTCCATTGCAGACAGGACACTGGAAAAAGAGAGCCACATAGACCGAAAGACCGAGTCTTCACTGAGTCTGGATATTCACAGCAAGAGTCAACCAGCCTCCAATCCTCTAACGAGGGAGAATAGTGCTTATAGTCTTAGTGATGCCGTCTCGCATACAAGGTAATTTTCACCTCTTATGAGATTGACCCCTCCACACTCGTTTTCCCATTCTCACTCTCTAGCCTATCAACAGTGAGAAACTGATGTTGAACAGAGGTTTCTACTTATGCTAACCAGTGTTTTGAAAGATCTCGCTGTGCAGAATGCTTGAAAATTAAGACCACCTTTAGTCTTCGCATCTGCTACTGCTTATGACAATAAAGAATGTCTTTGAGAGCATATTCCATACTGCTGCTACTAAACTAACATAAGACAGACAAGTCTGATGTGTTTATAAGGAATATATTGCAAAAACTGCGGGTCATATATGGATCAGAAAGGAGATGAGTTCATTTTATTAATGAACATAATATTTAATATGTGTGTGTTTAATATGAGGTTCTTTTTCAGTATGCGTTTCAGATGTTTTGCATTTTTTTCCCCAGTCTTTGTTTAGAAATCTGCCTGCAGTCAGTATGATCAAGGCTGAGAGCAAGTTGCTTGGAAGTCCTATCGTGTAGATTTTAATCTCATTCTGCCGCAAGCTTGTCGGTATGACACATTGCAGTCGCCTTCTCTTTCTCCCTCAGTTTTGCCACTTGTAAAATTGGCAATATCAAGTACATGTATAATGTGCTTGAACACCTCAGATGGAAGATACACACTTTACAATTTAATCAGAGCTGCAAGAGGCAGAAAATATTTTAGACCATTTTCCTAACCCATTTCCCAAGAAGTATTCAGTGCGCTTTTTGAAAAATACTCATATTGTGTCACATTAGCAACAAGAAAAAAACACGGGTCTTTCAAGGAAGATGTGTGATCATCATAATTTGTTGGCCTTGCAGAGCCTGAGTGTTGCACTTTTATTTTTAAGGCACATCTGTTTTGAGTGGGCAGCTAAAATACCTACAGGCTGTAAGTCTGAAGCAATTTTTGTTAATTGTTTCGAGCAAAGCTACGTTCATACAAGGCTAGATGTTTATCAGACAGTTTTAACAACTCCTCATACAGTAGCTGCAAACAGGGGGTTGTCATAGAGACTCTAATGCAGTGAACAGTCTCCATGTACTTTGTCATGGTAATTTTGACTAAACAGTCTATCAATGCTGGTCCTGCTCTGTTTTTCTGCCTCTTGTGGTTGGCCATTTTTAGCACTAGAGCTTATGTTCAGTTGGTATAAATCCCAGCCAGGTCTTTGAGACTGGTGTTTCCAGTAGCTGTGCTTGCATGAAGGACTTGAGCAAGTCTGTAGAAAAAACTATGCGGAGGGATTTACTTAGATTTTGGGCAATGTTAGCATGTGCCCCTTTTTTGAAGGTAAAAATCTATATGGTGGTCATCTACAGTTTTATACCTTTAATTTTAAGACAAGTATGTTTATATGCATTTTTTTAACGTTCATTAGAATTTGCCATGTGCCCTGTGATACTTGTCTGAATGTAACTAGCAGTAGCATTAAATGTGAGATTCTTGTACAAAATGCTGATTGTAATAAAGTTGTTAGTAGCATTTCCATTTGGAAGGATTTTTTCAGAAGTGACTTAAGCCTGGAAAACGTACATGTAACTCTTGGAAGCTTTATTGTAAAGGTGTGCCTAATGGCATCTTTGTACAGCTGAGGTTCTGGTTTCCTCTTCTCTGGACACCCAATAGGGTTAGTTCAGTAGAAAAGCTGAGAAAATTTAATAGAAACCTGTCTTTGCAGGGCAGGCATACCCTGACAGCTCTCATCTTTGTCTTCCATGGATATACTTTTCAATTTGATTGCAAACTTAAGTCCAGGATGCTGTCTCATTGTTGATTATATGATAGCATTGTGTCTCCAAACATGGTATTTTCTCTGGTTGATTTGGACTAATTTATGTGATGATACTGAAATGATTCTCTAGTGGTTTTGGGGGGCTGTTACTGAAATTTCCAGATAAAGGTTCCCCAGGCTTTATGCTAGAGAAAAGCATTGGGTTCTTTTTTCCAGTTCCATTTAAAAATCAGATGTTAAGAACACAGCTCTTTGGAAAGAGGAGTAGTAGCAATTTGTAGAACACATGTAAGGGCATGATACTTGAGAAATACTGTGATCCTTGCACCCACATCATTTATTTTGGTGGAGAAAAAAACAGATTGACTTGTGTTCCTTCTTTATTATTTCTTATTTTTGAAAACTAGAACATGTGTTTCATGCCTCACAATAAAGCAAAGGCACAGTCTGGGCTAAAAAAGCTTTCATTTTGTTTCTCATGACATCCTCTGTTGGTGGTTGCGCGCTGAACAGCAGTGCGGGCCTGAGGAGACCCTGGCTCCAGCTGTTTGCTCCCAGCTCTCCCATAGCTCTTTCTATGGAGGCACAATAGCTTGGAGCTGGAGGCTTGTTGAACTGGCACTTCCAAAATGTAACCACAGCTGCCTGCATCAGGGAGGTGAAGGAGGGGAGGCTAAAGGATGATTCTGAACTGACTACTTTTCGTGAGAAATGAACAGCTTAATTGGTGTGTTTCTCTATCAGTTTCTAAATTGTTATCCGTTGTTGCTTCTCGCTTCTTTACCTTTTGCCTGTGGATGCCAGAATGTCTGTAATGTCTTTAGAGTCGGATTTCTGAGCAAGAAGAAAAGGAATTTGGCCCTAAAAAGAACTCGGTGACAAAAGAAAAGAAAATAACCACAAATCAGAGTGTTTGTGTCTGTAGAAGACAGGAGCGATAATTAGCGTTCAGATCATTTGATGGTGCATAAAAGAACTTGTACCTGAGAATTGGTGGCAAAATGTAAATTATAGTGATTAACTTTTACAGCAGAGCTTCTGGCTGGGTTTTATTTTTCTTCTCCACCCCCATTCCCAAAGTCCTTCCTGATGATTGTGCAGATTTCTCATAGCATCCCAGGAGAATTGCATTATGTAGGCCAGTAATTATACAGCATCATTATAGCTGAATGTCATTAAATGAAGCCGTATGCGCTGATGGCATGAATTCCCTAGGAAAAAAAATTAAATCAAACTTTCATTTCCACCTAAACTACATGACTTCTTATGGTCCTCTTACCAAACTAAAAGGAAAATCGTGGCTATTTCTAAACAAGTATCTTTTTCATTACTTCTAATAATTTTAAGATACTTAAAATATTATTTCATGATTGTAGAATACTTTTATGAATGGCTCATCTGCAGTTCTTGTAGATTGTCATGTAGTTTTTGGATTTTTCCTTAATCCTTGATGTCTCGATAATTGAGATGGGGAGGTGGGGGACCAACAGTGGCTATCTCTGTGTCCTGAGACTGAGGACTGAATTTCTTCCAGATATAATCAAGCTAATCCAGGTGTCTGTTACAGCATGAGGACTCCTCTGCATGCTTCCTGGTGTCGAAGACTCTTAATAACTTCCCATTACTACTATAGTGCTCCAGCTCCGATTTAGTTTTTCTAGACTTTATCCAAAGCCTTTCACTCTCCAGATACACTCTCAGTTAACAAGTGTGGCGGTGTCCCATTGCCCTGCCTGTCTTTACTTGTAGGGTGAAAAGCTTCAGTCGTATCCACAGGTCTGTGCATAGTTCCTGAAGCAGAGCATCCTCCCAAAATACTATATTGGAAAACCACAGCTCAAAATATGCAATGCACTTTAAAGAAAAGTGTATTTAAAACTGTATGCTAATTTTCTTGCTTATTTGCTGGGCTGCTCTTGGCATCTATTATATGATACATATTATAACAAATATTAAAATAATAATACTTAAAATACACAATGTGTATACACAATATTATATCTAATTATGTGTTATAATTATTTTAATATATACATGTGTTTTATATATAGGTTTTATGTAGAGCATACTGAACATCATTTTTTACCCTGTTTGCCTAGTAATATTTAAGGATCAACACTACCGTCCTGTCTAGTTGTTGGTGGTTTTTATCATGAAATGTTTTCTCATAACTAGCACTTCCCTG
The DNA here is from genome assembly GCF_964199755.1 of Larus michahellis. NCBI lineage: Eukaryota > Metazoa > Chordata > Aves > Charadriiformes > Laridae > Larus > Larus michahellis. The sequence continues at coordinate 52,244,267 of NC_133899.1, read as the reverse complement.
AAAACTGCCAGATAGGTTAAAGAATTCTGAAACAAGATCAGAACTTCGCGTTTCTTACACTGAAGCAAAAGACTGGTCCACTTCTTGAGTGTATTTAGAAGGGGGTAAAAATGAAAAAAAAAAAAAAATAAAAAAAAGCCCCATACATTTTCTTCAACAACGTGCATCTTCCCTAAATCTTGGCGGTTTAATTTTGTGGTGGTGATGCCTCACAGATGGGCTGGTTTACTCAGCATGTGTAGGAGTTTTCTTTTGGTATTGAAAAAGAAGGGAAAAGGGGGAATGAAAAATTTACTGCCTCTCCCCCTAGCTCTTATTTTTCTCTGCTTTCTTGCCATAAATTATGTTTACTTATATCCGTTACGAGTGTTGTGATGTGCAGCACCAAATACATGGGCTTGATAGACAGGAAAATCTCTTCCTATATTTTCCCAATCTGCCACCTTTTGTATAGGCCTTTCAAATGTACAGATGGAGGGAAGAAAAAAAAAATAATTCTATGATACAAAATCTGTATTATTGTCATTTGATCTGCATACGTATGGGGAGATGCATCTTGCCCCTGATGTGAGGGACTTCCCAGCCACCTCCATGTACATTAGATGGGAGCGTGGGCTGCAGCAGCCGGTGCTGTTTGAGGTGGGGAGACCACAGTCCACTGGGACTCCTCATTAAATCCACAGCACTTTACTGTTGGGACTCATGGCGCTTAACTTGAGCCATATGAAAATGAAACGTAGTTAAAGGTGACTTTTTAGACGCCATCTGTTGTCAATGGAGAGTGAGGAGTAATTCCAAAGCATTAATTCTTCCTGTGTATCTGAGGCACCTAATTTTAGATGAGGAGAATCACCTCCTAAGGATATTTCTCCATTGACTACAGCAGGAGCCAGACAAGTGGCATAGATTAGATAACTGACTGCTATAAGGCTAAATGTAGGTGAGACTATTTTCCCAGGTAGCAACATAAATTTAACCTTAAATTCTTTTTTGTGTTTCAGTAAGAGAGAGAGATGTGAAAAAGCATTGTTTAATCAAGATATGAAAAGAGTGGGGAAGAGTTTTCGGTTAAGCTAAGAAAGAAAAATGACTTTATTCAGCCTTCCAGCTAATTTTTATTTCTCAGTCAGAAACCGTTCTTTACCACGGGGCCATCTGTTTCAAATTCCTTCCTTGCAGTGTTGGATATGGGGATGAAAATGTGGCTAAGTTGTATAGAGAGCTGATAGAAAACTGGTCTCCAAATATAAAATGCTATTTCAGTAATAAGGCAGTACACAAAGTTTTCCTGTAGCTCTACTAAGAAATGCCTGACCTTTTAAGGTTGTTATAGTAAATATTGTCTTAAGCCCTAGTGCTCCTGGTGTTACGCAAGATGCGTCAGTTTTGAATATCAGCATAACTGAAGAGTAGCTCCCATCTAAAGCCACACTCCATCTTCCAACAATAACCTGCACTTGGTCAGCCCAACTCTTTTTTCTGTCTAGACGAATTGTGATATATGTTAGAGACCTGCTCAGACTTCTCAATTTGAGTCTTTTTTTTTGTTTTTTTTTTGTTTTTTTGGTTTTTTTTCAAATGGTAACTGCTTTCCAGTCAAAATCCAGGAAGCCCTCTTTTGAAAGATGTGTGGGTTTCTTCTTTGGTTTGTTCTGGGGTCTTAAAGAGATGTTTCCTGTTGCTTAAGTTCCTTCAGAATATGTTTTCTTCCACAGCCAGGAATTCCAGCAACAAATTGGACTTGGGTTCTTTTTGCTAATTCAGCTACAATCTCTTGTGTTATTTTTAAGGTGCCTAATGACAGTGAACCCTAGATTTCCCATTTGTGAAGGGAAACAAGGGGTCGGTGGTATATTGCATCCTTAGAAGTTGCTTACAAAATTTTTCATTACTATGTGAGATGTTTTGAATGAAACATTGGTGGAAGGCCCTTTAAGAAGAGCAGACTGATTTTGCAACTCTACCCATGATTGAGTACTGCATCCAATTCTGGAGCCCCTACTACAAGAAAGATATGGATGTGCTGGAACGTGTCCAGAGAAGGGCCACGAGGATGATCAGAGGGCTGGAGCACCTCTGCTATGAGGACAGACTGAGAGAGCTGGGGTTGTACAGTCTGGAAAAAAGAAGGCGCTGAGGAGACCTTATAGTGGCCTACCAGTATCTTAAGGGGGCCTACAAGGAAACTGGTGAAGGGACTTTTTAAGATGTCAGGCAATGGCAGGACTAGAGGGAATGGATTAAAACTAGAGATGGGTCGATTCAGACTGGACGTTAGGGAGAAGTTCTTCACCATGAGGGTGGTGAGACACTGGCACAGGTTGCCCAGAGAGGTGGTGGAAGCCCCATCCCTGGAAGTGTTCAAGGCCAGGCTGGATGGGGCTTTGAGCAACCTGGTCTAGTGGGAGGTGTCCCTGCCCATGGCAGGGGGGTTGGAACTAGATGATCTTTAAGGTCCCTTCCAACCCTAACAATTCTGTGATTCTATGATAAGAGTAACATCTTGTGCCCAGAGTTCTGCTTTAAAAATCAAGGTGCATATATACACATTTGAGGCAAATTTTGTCTTTATTATGTTTTTCTCCTAGTACCATGAGCTCACGACATTCTGCCAGCCCAGTTGTTTTCACCAGTGCCAGAAGCTCACCTAAAGAGGAGCTTCATTCTGCTACTTCTCCCCAGCTCGCACCTTCTTTCTCCTCCTCCTCTTCCTCCTCATCTGGTCCTAGGACTTTCTACCCTCGCCAGGGTGCTACTAGCAAGTATCTGATCGGATGGAAAAAGCCAGAAGGGACAATAAACTCAGTGGGGTTTATGGATTCAAGAAAGTAAGACTGTTTTTTGGTTCTCTTGTTTGATTATTTGCTTTAATTGTAAAGAAGCATTGGTATCTGTGACACTTCTCTGTATAGAAGAGCTCAAGTCCATTTAATCGAACGCTTAGTCTTTTGTAGAACTTAATCTGTAATCTAGAGTTCTGCAGTTAGGCTTAAATATTTGATAGTTAGCTAATCTCGTTCCCTGTTAAGTTGTAAAAAAATTTTTTTTTATATCATTTCTAGAGAGCTGTATGGATTTCAGTCCTATTAAAACTTATCTTTCCTTGGGACTTCTTAAAGGGTACTCCAATTGCTATTTGAGCAAATATTAAAAATCCTCTTAACGTAGAGCCTGAGTTTTCCTTAAGCCTGTCATACATGCAGTAGTGCCGAGCGTGCTGTGCATTAGCTCTTTGGCACTCCCATGTCGCCTTGTTAAGATTGTTGCCAGTATCCAGTCTAACTGGCTTAAAGCAAGCCAAGATCTCTCTCCGTTACAATATGCAACCATCTCCTTCGGAAGAGAAATTGAGAAACAGCTTACTAGCGAAAGTATTGTTCTTTTTAAGTCTAGTATGACTTGGAAAGCAAGTGGTTCAGAAAACCCATTTCAAAGTAATTTATTCAACCCTTCTTGACTCTTACTGGGTCAAGCACAGTATCCCTAGATGATGCCAATAACTGGCTGTCAAAAGGAGATGGTGAATCTTTGTGATAACTGCATTTATAGAAAGCTAGTTAAAAGATTAAAGAAACTTAGGGATTTGCTGCTTTTGGGCTCATTGAAGACATTTATATTTTTTAGTTTTGTACAAAATACACAATATTTTAATAAATTCAGTCCCTTATTGGGAAAATCTATTATGATAACCTTTAAGTGTATTGCTAGTTGATGTTTTTAAACAAGTTTATTGCTTCAACAGGTATTCATTAAGATGAGGCTCTGCTGTATTAGTGAAACTCCTTCCCTCCTCCATGCCCCCTACCTAGGTTTTTTCTTTGGAAATCTTGAGGGTGCTATAATTCTTGTTTCATTCATGCCTCCTGCCCCAGGGCTTTGAGACCTGAATGTGTCTGTTCCATTTCATTTAAGACGTCACCAGAGTGATGGCAATGAAATGGCCCACCCTCGGCTGCGTGCTTCAGCAAGAGATTTACGAGCATCACCCAAACGAGCATCCAAGTCCACTGTTGAAGAAGAGCTGAAGAAATTGATAGATCTTGATAGCCCAACACCTGAGTCCCAGAAGAATTTTAAGGTATGTTAAAGAGAGAGTCTGTCATCTGGCTATCTCTTGTCACAGTTAAGTGAAATCTGAGAATACCTGAAGAGCATTGCACAGGTCCTCTTCTGATGCAAGTCATAGTTCTGTTGTTACAACATAGAAATGTGTAAAGCTACACTTTGTAAGAATGTGATGATTCAGTTCATTGCTGCCTAGGCATATCAACTAATACAGCAAATGCTTTCACAATTTGGAAGAGGCTGAAAGCCATGAAGCTCAGATTTCTGTGTAGAAAACGCTGAGTGCTTTCAAAGCAGTCAAAGCTGAAGTGTTCATTCATACAGAGCTTACTCGGTTGGACTTTGCGTTGGACTCAAGAGTTTCTCAGATAGGATCTTTTCTATTCTCACCCATAACAGGAAAATAGAATGCAAGGCATTCCCTGAATTTTCATTACAGACAAAAGGTCATCCATTTGTCACAGACTTACCTACCACAGAAATACATTTGGAGAACAGTTCCATTATTACAGTCACTGAAATATTATCACAGTTTTTTGTGCAAATTTAAGACTAGTATTATGTCAACTTGCAAAGAACGTTTAGGACTTCTGGCTCATGGAAAATCCTGTAGTGTTGTCTTATGGATTTGAATTGTTCTCTGATTGCACCACAAGGCAATGACTTGTTGACAGTATTCAGACTCCTTGCAAAAAGCACACTTTTCTGCCTCTAATCCTGTTACTATGCAAGGACCAAGAATGCTCCCTAAACTTCAGCAAATATTTATACAGAATATATAGTTAGAAGCATTTCCTGATGTGTTTCAAAATGTGTATAATAACAGAAAAGTGCATATATTAATTTTAAAAATCCATCATTTTGAAGAAAACTTCTTCCTTTCTGCAGTCTCCACGTATAGTCAATGTTTAACAGCTCAGGCTCATCACCTAGAGCCCAAACGGTTTCCACAGCAACCATGCAGAAGAGAGAGCTGCAACTTCTTTCTTTGCTTGTAAAAACCCAAAGTGGCTTGTTAAAACTTGTAAGTGCTAGGTTCCATACACAGATTATTTCAGATGTTACCTTTGAGGATGGAGAAAAGAAAAAAACCTTGCCAGTGGCGAGATACCTTTTTCTTAGGTCTGTGGTAGTTCTGAGTGGAGTGGGACATGGGCAACATGAGCGTCTCCTGTTCGTTGTTTTGAGCAAGGGGATTGTTCTCATTCCAAGAAATTCCATTCTGTTTAGAGGTGACCTGAAGACTGTGAGAAGTGTCTGTGTCTGTTGTTTTTCTGCTTTGGGGGTTAGTGAATCAATTCTTACCCTGATCTTTATTTCCTCGTGACTGCAACAAGTATGTTAACTCAGGTTACACTTTTGATAAATTTCAGCAAGTTAATAACATTCTCTCACACGAATAAATTAAATCTTTTCCATTTTAAAAGTAACTGTAATTTCTGCCCACTGCATGATTTATCTTCCAAAAAAAGTTGCTCTTATGGCATAAATTTTTTTGACAGTTAAAAAAGAAAAAAAAAGAAAAAGAATTATAATGTCCTTCATTAGTTCACTGTACGAAGACCAAAAATCATCCTCCTTCCTGTCTGTTGGCTGCCAAAGGCTTTGTTTGCTGGTAGTTTGTTCTAGGCTGTGATTTTGTGTGTCTTGTGCATCTTTTTATTATCTTCCTAGCCTTGCTTATCTCCTTACCTACTACTTATGCATTATGTCTTCTCAGACAAGTCACCCTTCTTTTTCTCTTCCCTCTGCTCTATCACCATTGTGTTGCCTCTGTTCTGACTCCATCAGATGGTCATATCTGTGCAGCCTTTTAATCTCAACGTCTGATATTAACCGGTGGTTCCAGCTCCTAATTCTTTAACACTAAGTGAACTATACCACCCTCGAGTAAATGCTGCTCGATGTAGCAGCTCTTTCTTTTCATTTGCCACTTCAGGACGGGTACTGGGAGATTTCACTGGATCAGAACATGAACCTGCTGATAGAGCTTTTAGATTTCAGGGAAAAAAAGCAGCTTGATTTTCAATGTATCATAGTGACAGCTGTGTATCAGAAGTTGTCATTTTTTAGTGTTAACTGTATATGCAAGGGTCATACTGTCATGGTCGTGTCCTGCGGGAGGCAATGCAGAAGGGAGGATTTGATGAAATAGAAAGTTGGCGTGGGACATGGCTTCTCTTTCCTTCCTTGTCTTTTGATGATAGCAGGTTTTTGGAAGTAATCTTAATTGTTTCTGATCCTTAATCATACAACCAAAACATGCAGCAGTCTTTTAATATTATTAAAATTTGTAACATTTTGGCAAAAGAAATGTCAGATTGTCTTCAACTGTACAGTACCAATAGACCCTCCTCCACGTTCTTCTCCCACCTTGTAGCGTGGGATTCTGATCACAGGAATAGAGTACCGTCTGTTTACCTCTTTCTGAAAAGAAAGAACTATTTTTATGTGCAAATCGGCAACTTTCTATAATGTTTAATCGCTCTTCCTGGAAATCATATTATCTCCTTTTTTGTTTAAACTTGCCACCAGAGTAAATGAAGGCAGCGAGGTCTTCCTTTCTGTTTGCCATTTTTCCATGACAGCCTCTGGACCAGATTTCAACGAAACCATAAAGAAATGTTATGTCTTGGAGATAGTTATGTTGCTACACGTTTCATGAAAATCAGTGGCTCTGCTGATGGGAATGGTTATGTGTTCTTTGATAGCAGCTCACTGTCACTGGCCAGAGTACGTAACTCCAGGCTAACCACAGCATTCCTTTCTCCTTTGTGGAGCATGGAGGAAGCTGGGATGATGGTGGGGGTAAGGCACAAGTTCTCTTACTCATGGGACTTATTTAGTTAATTTTGATTCAAATTCTTCTGAAGATTCAAAGCGGTGGTGAGTGTTCCTAAGTTGTTCAGTAATATGAGGCTTCTGATTAGTTGGCATTTGCTGGTGTTCTGCCCACAGGAAGGCAGCCTCCCCCAGGCAGGAGGGAGAGCACTGGTTTATGCTGCGTTCAGTCTGTTTCTGTAAACATTATCTCTGCTACACGTCAGCTCTAGAACCCATACGGCTGCCTGAGGTTTCCACTTCAGGAGAAGTTTGAAGGGTTTTTAAAAAGTAGAATGTGAGATAGGCTAAAAACGACCTATATATGTTATTTAGTTATAATTTCCTTCAAAGCCGATTCCTTTACTTCTTTTTCCTATCCACTCTGAAAAAAATACTATGTTAACACTTACTTTCTTATGTAAAAAACCAAAAAGTTTTAAAAAGTGATTTCGACATAGACTGCAGAAGTTTCTTTATTGATTTCTTTTTTCTCATTTCTTTTTATTTGTTTTTATGAACGTATAGTCACACACTCTGTCCTGTCAGTCTCCCTTTCCCAGCACTCCTACCACAAGGCGTGCCTTGCAAAGGACTTTGTCAGATGAGAGTATTTACAGTGGTCAAAGGGACCACTTCTTCACCTCGCGGGCCTCGCTCTTGGACCAAGCCATGCCAAATGATGTCCTATTCACCAGCACATACCCTTCTCTCCCAAAGTCGCTGCCATTACGGAGACCATCGTATACTTTGGGAATGAAATCACTACATGGTAAGTGGATTTCCCATTTTTTCTTCCTTTCAAAGGAATCCTTTGTGAATCATGTCAAGGGATAATGTTTATTACAGCAATTAGTACTTCCATCTTGATTTTGCTAAAATAAGGAGAGTCAAGTCAAATGCCTGAAAATATAAAATAGGATGGGAATTTTTTTTCCTCGCTTCAGTGGGTATAAGACTACGTGACTGGTCATGCAGTTACCTTGTGGAGGGAGCATAAAAATTTGCCTCGTTGGCTGTAAGTTTTCACCATGTCTTCCAGGAGTCATTTGGACCAATGGGCAAATAATGTGTGCCTGGTTATCCACCAGTGACAACTTCAGGTGTTGGTTCCTTTAGTGTGGGATTATGGGAACAAAATACTATTAGGAAAACAACAATTAAAAATGGATAAATACTAGTGGACATTCGGACGTACTGCTTTTATTGCACCAACTGTTCTTAAATTCACGCCCTTACCCTATTCATTTTACAGGACTCGAGTTACTTATTTTAGGCACACATCAACAGCTACCAAGAAAAAGTTACTTGGTAAACTGCTGTCAAGAAGGCGCTCAGCTTTCCCCCATTAGTTAACTGAAAAGTCTCAGTAGGATTATCTGATAGGTTGTGTGTTGCTGCTTGTGAATGTCTCAGTTGGTGAGAAAGGGAATTTTCACAGGTTCCTGCTGTACCTCATAACGAAATGTGTACTAAATGTGTTTTCCAGAAATAGAGCCAGATCTCACAGTGTAGGATTCTGCAATGTTTGCTGAAGTAGTACATATCTGCTCTGATTTATTCATGTTTTAGTATGTTTCAAGAGGAAAACACAAGACTATCAATAGATTCAGCTCACTATAGTGGGTCCTAAGCACGGTCTGTATTTAGATACACAAGATACATTTGACAGTGAAGGCTGCTGAAGAAATCTATTTTAAATTCTTTTCATCTGTCTGTGATCACCAGGCATCAGTTTTCCATGTTGAACCTGACATTTTCATGAGCTGTTGTTTCTGCATAACATCTTTCTTGCATAAGAGTTAGGAAACTGAGCTCTCTTCACTTCTGTTTTTTATATGAACTAAAATAACTTTGAGTCTTGGTTACCCTTCTTAACTGGCTGGTGGATTTGGCTTCTGAGGGCTTGGGGTCAGAAAATTAATGATGCCATCTGAGTAGAAGTGGAAAGCAGCACTTGGTCTCTTTTTGTTTAGATGCCTGTATTTTTCCAAAAGAAAACCACAAAACCTTTCACTCTCATGGTCTTTTCCACACCAAACCAATTACTTCTGCTAGCACATAAGCTTTCTACATTTGTCAACAAAATAAGATTTTTCCATTGCCTACAAAATGTAGGACCTGCATCATTATAGGACCAGCTATTTGAGTGACACTTGAATTGTCCCCCACACACACTTGCCTTTGCTGAGAGAAGGATTAAATAGAGTTGGCTATTTAATATCACAAGTACTTGTTGGCTTCCAGCTATTCAAAATTCTTTTAATTCAAAGATCTCAGTAATAAAGAACAGCCATTCCAGAGCACCTTCGTTTGTGTTGAAGAGGGAAAAAAAAGAACTAAAAATGTTATTTACTCATCTGTCTTAATTAACAATTGAACTCACACTTTTAAAACAAGACACTTTTCAAATGGTTAATTTTTTCTTCTAATTCTGTGTATCTCTTCACTAATTATAAATATTTTCATGTTAAGAACTTCCCAAATAACTGCCCTCTTCTGGGGAGATAATACAAGAATCCTCAGTGTTAGTACTGAGCTGAACTTGCATTTATAAAATGTACAGAGCCAGACAAATGTACGCACAGAGAGAGAAAAAAAAAATTTAAGATTTTTGAGCAAAGAAGTGAATGCAGTGTAGCATTTCTGGTCATTGTTTCCCAGGCAGCAATATTATTTAGCTGAATTTATTAAAAAGTTATATTAGTTATTGAAGTTCCATTTTTATTATACTGTTGGGGAGGGGGGACACAAAAATAAACAATACAGCTAGTGGCATTTGTCTTCCAATGGGCTTGTATCCTGCCCGCCACACTGTATTTCTGCTCTCTGTGGTCCAAATGGACTCTTTCCTATACTCTTCTCTCTGCAGCTTCTTCCCAGGTGCCCAGTCCATCTTCTCACCCCTACAGCTCTGTTGTTCTAATACCACCTACAAATTTTTCAAAACTTTCTTTACGCCCTGACAAGAGGGCATGAGGAAGAAAGTTGTTGCTGCTTCTGTGCTTACACGTGTGCTGACTGATGAGGCATCGCACATTTTTTGATTGTCCGGCCAGCAAACTGAAATAAAGTAGATAATTGTTGCTTCACAATCTTTCCCTCATTAGTGGCAATAATTCAGGTGTTTCACTTTGCTAGGCATCAGTTTGCACAAAAATTACAGGGCCTTTACACCCTTCTTTCAAGCTTGCCAGTGTTTTTTCCATAGCAGGCCATGTACCAACTTAAGGGTGGGTGTGGGTAGTATTTTTCAGTAAAGATCAAGAGGTTTCACTAAACTGCTGAGATGTGCAATGCTTTGGAAGTCATTTTAAGGGTTTTCTTGTTCTGATTCATCTTGGAAGGCCTAAGTCTGCTCCCATTGGTTTATGAGGTTGTAAAGAGAGGAGGGGAAAAAAAAACTACAGTTTTTGTATTTTTATAGGAGCAAATAGGTGCCAGGGAGCGTAGAAGCTGCAGAGCTCCAAAGTGTTTTCAGCTTGTGCAGAGGCAGAAATTGCTGGGTAGAAGAGTACCAGTGCTGGCGGCAGGCAGAGATTGGCTTTTGATGTGCTAAGCTGCAAAGATTCAGGCAGGTTAGGAGGGAGCCGAACGTCCTGGTGAGGAGCACTGTTTCAGAAAACTGGCTTGTAACATGCTGTATCTGGTCGGCTACAGTTGATCAAACATTCTACTGAGACCTGGTTCCAAAAGTGCTATCCTAGAAAAATCTGAAATAGGGATGCATTTAGCATTAGGAAGGGAATTTGGGAGTTTTTTTAATGAAGTTCATAATTTGTTCTGTGTTACTTTAGGAGAGTTTTCTGCTTCAGACAGCTCCCTCACAGATATCCAGGAGCAAAGACGGCAGCCTATGCCAGACCCTGGTCTTATGCCATTGCCTGATTCTGCCTCTGATCTGGACTGGTCAAACTTGGTAGATGCTGCCAAAGCCTTTGAAGGTAAGCTTTCAGAATATAATACTTAGAAAAGATGGCCTTTGTGCATGCTTCATTAAGGAATGGGGGGGTTGGTTTTGGTTTTGTTTTTAATATGGACTTTTGCTTTTGCTGTTACTGTTTCTACTTAGTCTGAAGCTTAAGCTCATTTAAAATAGCAACTCAATTCATAACAGCCTAAAACTTTGTATGTAATACTCAGATACCATTTCTTCTTCATACTGGAATCCCTCTGTGCTACGGTTTTGCCAAATCTCTGTGAAACTGGCTAGTTTTCATTTCATGCAGAGCAGTTGCAGACATCACAGCTAGAGTGGAAAGACATCTGGCACGAAAGTGCAAAAGTAAAGTCAAATAGCAGGGGAAAAGCCTATGAGCACACTAATGATTGCTTGCTTACTGCACTAGCAAGAAGTTTCTGCAGTGCAGCTGAAGTGCGCTGCCAAGGTAATTTGGGAAGTATGCCTTGTTGGCATACCCTTTTCCATTGCCATTCTTCCCTTTGCATACTCTGAATACATAGACTTGCACCTAAGTGTCGTTTCATCCTACGGCACTTTCCATCTCCTTGACACTTAGTAAACTGAAGAGAACTGTAAGCTGCCTAGATGTATTTGAATTTAAAATTAAATACGCTTCAGCCCAAAGGGAGTTTACCTTACAGTTACTATAATCTGATGGAAAAGTCTTCTAAGTGCATTAAGCAGAAGTGCCTTTTCCTAATCTCTGCATAAACGCTGTCCCACCTTCATCAAAGTGTTTTGGCTGATCCTGAATCTTTTAGACGTTATTCTGCATGGTTGGAGAAGGCTGTGAAGTAACTTGCTTTCTTGGCTGTTCTCTGGTAGTAGCCATATACATCATTAAGACAGCGCACGTCAAAGCTGGAGTTCAAGATGTACATGTGTGCTCTGCTCTATTGCCATAGGAGTTGTAGGATCAGCATGTCTCATATTTCTGCTGTGCAGTCTTGGGAAAGAGTATTTGAAGCGAGTCTTATCCTCAAGAGGAGATGAATTGGTAGTGATGGTTTTTTCACCACCACATAGGGATGAAACCCAGATTTTAATGCATTTCGCTGTTGTCGGCAATTTCTATTTAAAAGATCCCCTTTTTTGGTTAGATTTATTTGGCTGTCCTCATTAACCTGAATCTCTCGCTTTTGTAGACGCCAAACTCACTTGTATTTCTCTCTAGAAGTGTGAACAGAGTCAGTGTGGTGAAGGTAACAAACTGGCAGGTCAGATGAAGAAAAGCTGGGGTAATGTGCTGGGCTGACACCTTCACCGCACTGCTGTTATACTAGGATTTGACTTGGAGAGGGAACAGCTGTCGGATGTCAGTATAATCCCAGTCTCTAGTCTCTGCCAGGTGCCAGTAGGGATTGACAAGTACCAGGCAGCCTAAATTCTGATTTGTGATCCTGGACACCCCTGTTCTACATAGTTGGCTGGCGTCTTCAGCACAAGCCCACAAAGTTACAGATAGTGATATCTGTGGTCAGGTGAAACAAAAGCTGCTTGGATCTCTGAGCTACACCAACCTTCAGTATTTTCATTCAAAGGAAAAAAAAAAAAAGAGAAGCCGGAAAAATTCCATCAAATACCAAGGCATGTTAATTTCAGCCTTGTTGAAAGCAAAGAATAAAAATTTACCAAGCAGAAAAAAACAATACTGTTCTATTTCCAGCAAGAGGCCAGCAGCTGCTGTGGGAGAGTTTATTAAACTAAAAAGTGTTTATGTTAGTGTTTGTACTAGGAAACTCCAGAGGTAGGGATGGTGGGTAGTTTACAGTCACAACTCATGTGATAGCGATTTAGAGATGTGTTAAAACAGATGAGCAGTTGTTACAGGCCAAAAAAGTATAGACAAAAGGCAGCAAAGAGGTTTCATGTTTCAATCTGAAAACGTTGTTTAAGGCATAAGGAAAAAATTTTGGGTACTGAAAAATTACATTGGTCATTTTACTGGCCGCATGTAAATTGCGCACAGTGAGCTCTTCTTTCCTCAAGAAAAAAGGGATCCTTTATGAAGTGAAGGAAGCTAAATATAGTTACTGAGTTATTGAGTAGTGTCATTCAGTTGTGCTCAGGAAGTTCTGCACAGCTCTTCTTGTTCCAGCTTGGCTTCTTGCCTTTCTTGGAACTGGCCTTGGGTGGACTCTGCGAGCGCTGCTGGGGTATCTCTGCTTTGCACTCCCTAGCATCTCCCTCCGGGAGAGCTGCTTAGCCTGAGGGTGATGCACGATCTGCGTGAGCTTCCACTGCTGTGCCAGAGCTAGCGCTTGCTTGTTGAATCCCATACAGTGAAGAACCTGGCACAAACACTTGCAAATGCCAGTTTGCTCATGTCAAGTGGATATTGGTATGTCATATCATCATCTTCTCTTGCTTGAGACAGACTTCTTAGATTGCTTTGAGATCCTGCAGTGTAGCTGTTGCGCTGTGCATGAACAGATGATCATTACTGCTGCCATTGTTTTTCTCTATATGTTTGCTTTCTCAGTTCAGCGAGCTTCATTCTTTGCTGCTGCTGATGAAAATCACAGACCTGTGAGCGTTGCCTCCAGTAGTGACCAGGCTGAGGACCAGCTTACTGCACAGATAAAGCCTTATACAGGGTAAGTAGATACACCAGATACCCAGGCTTCCTCTGCTACAAACTGAGGAAAAGAGTAGGAGTATCTTTATTTGGAAGCCATCTTCAGGCTTCACAGAACTCTTCGTAAGTTCTCATGAAGATGGTGGTGGGTAGTGAAAATAGAAGAATTGTAAGTACAGTTGAACCTTTTTGCAGGTCCATTATTGTCTGAGATGTTCCCGAATGCTTCCAAAGCAATGGTAATTCAAAGCACATATGACGAGTAGAAGTAGAGAGAAGTCATGTGATGGGATGGCCCCAGTTAATCATGAGTTAAATTTGTTCTGTTGATTAATGTGCTGCATGTGTCCCATGTACTCTTTGTCAGGTTCTTTTTGTTCATTTTGTGAATTCTTAGTGTACCTGAGTGCATACCTACATAAAGCCGCTTGGTAGAGTCAAGGCTGTTAGCTGCCCTATGTGAAGACAGTAAATCATATTCTTGTTTCCTGCTTTCAACAGTAAAGAATCTCCTCCAACTCTCGCCTCTAAAGTGGACCAACTGGAAGGTTTGCTGAAGATGCTGCAAGAGGATTTAAGGAAGGTAAACATTTCATCTACGGAAAATCTGTAAGATACATATTTAGTGCTGATAGGTGATGCTAATAACTGTGGAATCCTGCTTTGCTGTGTCTGAGCCTGTGACAGTCTCGTCCTTGTATAAGAAGACAACATTTCTTTACTACTTTTCTCAGGCCATACTTCTCATTATTGCAAGGTTAGGGTGGAGTGTCTAAAGTAGCAGGCATCTGATTCCTGTGCTTAAATTCGGAGGGTGATTCGGAGTACCTCCGCTCCTAATTCAGGTGACACTGCAGAAGGCTTGAAGTTAGTCTGTGTAAATATATCCTGCTGATGTTGAAAAGTGAAAGTATTATCTAAACATATAATTTCTACTGTGGAAACTTCCTGTATTGTCTTACTGCCTGCTTTGGTCCAAGAAGGATCTACTGTGGCCAGATAAAAAGTCTCTTAGCTGGGGAAGTATTTGCAGGAGTATTTCCTATCCCTTATTTAGTTGACCATCAGCAGTTGTACATACAAAACACGGCATGCCCAATTTTATTTCACCACTTGGGGAGCCAGCTTCTGTATTAGAATGTAATATAGAGAAGTCATGCTCATTCAAGCAAGAAGTGAGGAATGAAATGTCACAGATGTCCCTTATATATAAAAACCATGTGTTACCACACAAAAAATCCGTATAAAAAATGAGACTCATGCTCTCTTAAGCGACTCTTGCCTCTCTATATAGGTAGGAAGCATGACCTAAAATTTCCACTAAGATCTGTATTTTTCCTCATGCCTAAGGAAAAAGAGGACAAGGCCAGTCTTCAGGCTGAAGTGCAACATTTGCGGGAAGACAACTTGAGGTTACAGGAGGAATCCCAGAATGCAACCGAGAAACTGAAGAAATTCACCGAATGGGTTTTCAACACAATTGATATGAACTGACAACAGCGTACGGGGCAGGAAACTATCTGTTATGAATATTATTACTGGGACTTAAGCTTTAATGCCACCTTAATCATGACATGTGAAAGTATAGTCAGAGCACTTCTCTGTCCTTCATCCTCCAGTAACCCTTTTTTGCATCTCTGCGCGCACTCAGAACAATTGCAGATCAACAATCAGTGTCTGCCTTTTGTAGAAAAAAAACAAAGTAAATAATTTTAAAAAGGTAAAATAAAAGTTTAACTGCTAAAATGTGAATGTCTATTTTTTGCACATTGTCTCTTTATCTGTTATGTACAAAATGATTTGGAGGCGGGATCAGGCTTGCTGCTCCATCTGCCTCTGTTTCCATTAACTCCTTTCTCTCTGTTTCAGGTAATCTGCTTTTCCTTGCAGCTTTGGCAAATATTACGACATCTAGAAATTTAGAAAGAAATGTTTATTTTACTGCTCTTCTTACATTGTTTTCTGAAGTATGCCACAGACAAGGGGATGTAATGCAATGTTTTAGGTGTCTCCTTAGCAAATTGCGCTTGATTGCTAGTGCTACCTTCCCATACTTTACAGAGAACGCGTGTCCATCGTGTATGGTACAGTACAACCAGCATCATAACATTTGGAGAGAGACTAGAGACAGGAGCCATGGGTGAGGCATATTATCACACATCTATTGCATTAGCATTTCTGGTAGCCTTTGCTTCCCGTGGAAACAATGGCTGCAAGTAACTTTACAAACAGCAAAACTAAGCATGCTGCAGTTCATACTGTATCAGGCAGGCTGAGAGATACTGAGTACTGTTGCTGTACCACTTAAGTATAGTCCCCTTCCCTTCCAGGGGAATCCGGTACTTGCATATGTGCAGAAGACTTAGGCTGAAGTTGTAAAGAGATTAAGATTTCTTTCCCCTGACCTGTTTCCATGAAGCCCCACATAAACCATCTCCATGCACCTGCCCTCCCATTCCATTTCTCTGGACTTCTCAAATCACAACAGATTTGAGAAATGTTTATTCAGCTTGTGTTTTATTACACGAGAGGTCTTATAAAATCTTTACTACGGTAGGCAGAGGAATATGTGAAGGTGAATTAGAGAAGTATATTTTTCAAAGTACTGGGATAGGATTGGAGCTCTGAAATCCCCAATCCCCAGTGAAAATGTCTAGCATGAGATTTCCCAAACTGCCTCATGCCAGGAAAGTTAATTTCTTGTTCTTTGAAGGAACAGCTAACTTGCCACAATGTGTTACCTCTCCAGAAAATACCTTTTGGGTGTTCAGAATACGACTTTCAAGCGGCGCAGTCTGCACAGGCATTGAACTGCGCAGCGTGCTGAGAAACCTTTTCTACTCCCTTCTGAGGATACAGTCACCACCCTAATTAATATTGCCTTGCATAAAGTGCAGTATATTTAGGGGTTAATTTCAAGAGCGTCCACTCCCTCCCCTTTACCACATTCTCCAATAGACAGATTAAAATCATCGGGCATAGTCTTGTCATGGAAACTTCCATGCTCTTTTCAAATCCTTTTTTCATGCTCTTTAATCTTGCTCCACGCAAGTACACACTACACTTCAACCTCAAACTTCATTTGTGATGCTAATCCCCATGGAGTTCTTCTCTAATGTTTTGTCATGGAAATGGATCTCTTTGGAACTATTTCTGGAGTGCTTTTGTAAAGGTTTAGAATGTCTTGGGTTTTTTAATGACTTGTATGAAGGAGATTTATATAATGCCTGATATTATTTGTAAATGGGAAATATTGCTAACATCTCTGAGCATCCTGAAGTCTTGCTTTTATTCTCTTTTATTTTTAAGTTTGGTTTTTATTTTATTTCAAAAAATATTTTGGGACTTGGGGCAGACTATTTATTAGAGTTTTGCAACAGAGTTCTTCTTGTATGATGCCACTGAAGGCTACTTGTAAAATTCTGACAATAAAACTCATTTTAAAGGCTCTTCTAAACCGTTTTCTTCTGATTTTGTTGGGTTTGTTGTTTAAGACTTTCCAGAATGTACATTTCTTTCTGCTTTCTTCTTCTACCACTTTTCTCAGTGCTTGGCGAAAGAAGAGTTTTGTTCTCTATCAGTTTTCTAATTTTTATCCCTTTGAAGGCCGTTACTCGGTATGTTTGCACGCCCTTCATCCCGTGTCTTTTTACTTCTGTTACTGCACAAATGTATTTTCTTCCTCCATTTACAAGGTTTTGCTACCTTTAACAGTGACTCTGAGCTTCACCAGACTGATACGGTAACAGAGGGGTAGTGCTTTGTTTATTATTTGTCAGGAAAAATTGAAGCTGATTTAGGTCAAACCCAACCTTGCCGGCACATCTGCCCAAGAGTACACATAGCTTTCAGCATCCCAGAGCCAAACCTGTGAGCATGCAACAATAGGAGTTCAGTTTGTTTTGTTTTCCAGATCTCCTCCGTTGACTTGGGATATGACCGTGGACATGTTTTGAACAGAGCTTTTTTTGGCCCAGTGGATCACCGTTCTGCATGGCTCAAAAACATGGAACTAGGTTGGTCTGCAGGAAAGCATCTTCCAGGTTCACCGCATGGGTCCTTAAAAGGCACTTGGGGAAAGAAAATCTGTCTCTTTCTATCGGTGTAGTACTCGACCAAGAGAGCTCTGACGCAGCAAGAGCAAATAGAAGCATCTGATTGAAAAATAGGGGTTGAATCTTGGAAAGAAAACTAGATGCTGTCTTACCATTTGTAATTGGACACTGGTAATTGAGTTGAAGCAGAAAGTTTCCTGCAGGTCAAGGAGCTGCCCTGCCCACGCCCATAATGAATTGATGCCAGAGGTTCCCACGCTCCACCATGCACACGTGGTCAGCCTAGACCAGGGCAAGATCTAACTTGCAGGCATCTCCTCACAGCCTGAGTAGTTACTGGCCTAAGCAGAAGGTGGGTGGCTGTGGGAGGAGCGTGGGTAACAGGGGCTGCCTTCCCATTTCACCCATTTCTCCCAAGCAAGTGATGTTTTATATTCCCAGAAACAGATTTGTATTCCTTGTCTACGTTTTCTTCCTTTTGTGGGAAAGGTCCCCATGAATGAGGCACAACTTGGGAGGGTTGTCTTGTCTGTTTTTAAAACCTTTATGTAATTCTTCTTTCCTAGTGCCGCCTTCTGGGTAGACAGTTAACAAATCCTGTTTTAAAGCAGTCGGCTGTCTCCTAGCAGACACTTCAGTATGGTGTTAGTCCTGTATGTGCGCAACTTGCTTTGCTGCAAGACAGCAGGGGAACAGGGGCGGTTGCTGTTAACCACCTGGTATGGCATCCAGAACTGTCCCTCCTCCACTGCTACAGCTGGAGCAGACACATGGGCTTTGCTGAAACAGTTACTAATGGACAGGAGGTGGGCAATGAGATGATAAGGCTTGTACAGATGCCCTCACCTCTTCCTGAGATTAGCTGTGGTGAGCAAATCTTGGCTGTGCTGTTTGAGGTAATGCTGGAAGAGAAAAAAGCTTCTAGAAGTACTTCCTTCAGAGCTCTGCAGTAAGAGCCCATTCCACTAGTAGAGGCTTCAGCTTCAGCTGGGCGTGAGGGGAGCGAGGCTGAGGAGTTTGTGCGTTGGGACTTGTTGGAGGCCAAGGTGTGGATTTGGAGCCCCATTTCCCCAAGGCAGGTGGTGGCTGATGGCAGCTACCTACACTGCCCTTCTGTGTTAAAGACTGGCTGCAGCCACTGGCTGGGAAAGGCAGACCCCATGTTCCACTGCCACAGTCTGGGGGGGTCGTGCTCAGCTGTGGGGAGACCCAGCTGGCTGCCAGGGGCCCTTGGGGGTTTTGCCCCACTTGGTATGCAAGGTCACAGCAGGCAAGTGCCTCTCTCTGGCTTCTCCTGCACTTGCATGGACCTGTCTCCCTCCAGGTGATTTCAGTGTGTCACAGCCAGCTTGTGTTTCTCCCACATGTTTGGTGTCTGAATGATTTAAAGTGGGCTGGGCTGTTTGTGGCACAGCGAAGTGGCCAACTCGAGTCAGAGCTCCTGCAGGGAGTAAAACAGGTGCTGCAGCAAGCTGCATGGCCTTCCCAAACCTCAGGGCTGGGGGCTACAGAATTTGTGATCTATCACAAGGTAACTCAGGTTGGAAGGATCCTCAGGAAGTCTCAAGTTCTCCAGCCTCTCAACAAGCAGGGTCAGCTCTGAGGTCAGACCAGGTTGCTCAGGACTTTATCCAGTTGGGTCTTGATAAAAACCCTCCAAGGATGGAGACTGCACAGTCTCTCTGGGCAATGCATGACTGTCATCAGGAAAAAGTTTTTATCAGTGTTATTAGTAGAAACGTGTAACCTCAGCAGCAGTTGCAGGCTACGTTTTGCCTACATTCCTCCAAGAGCTCATGACGCAGGAGTCTGAACCCTCCTTGACAGCCTGCAGGCCGTCTCCTGCCTGGGGCCAGCAGCAGAGCACCCACATTTGCTTTCCCTCTGTTGAGCCTGGCAGGAAGGAGGCCCTGCGGCTTGGAGTGTGCTGAGCTTGCTCCCCTAATGAACTTCCTACAGTACAGTTCTGATTTTTTTTTTTTTTTTTTTTCCTCTAGGGATTTCTCATTTCTGTGCTCAGTACCACTTATCCACGCTTTAATCAAGGCCTGGATTGAGCCCCCTGGTTCTGCTTCACTCTGCACTGCCTGCAAGCAGGAGGCGGGGAGGCACAGCTGCCGGGCTGGCGATGCGCTTGGCAGCATGTGGAGACCTGTCAGCTTTTGGCACACCAAGAAGTCAGAGACTGAAACTAGGATGTGTTCAAGGACTGGGCCTGAATGTTCTTTCCTAACCTCACGTTGTGATGGTGGCAAATGCCACCAGCTAGTAACTGAAAAGAGGTTTCATGCCATGGGAGCAAAAAAAACAGGGACTCGTCCTGGTGCTGTTTTAAACTTTATTCCTGTTCTTTCCTTTTGCTTCTTCCCACCTCCTCCTGCACACTTCTCTTCCAGCAGAGTTTGTTGGTTTTGCCTGGTGGCTACTGACAGCTGTTCTGGTGCAGCAAGAGTGGCTGCTGGGCTGGTCCTGCGTGACTGCCCGCGGCTGAGACTGAGTTGAGCAATGGAAGCACTTGGCTGAACAAATGGGTGACTGCTCGCCTGGTTTTTGTGAAAGGGGTCGAGGCGCATTTGCATCATCTTTGCATCTCGCACACAAGATTGAGTTTACTTAACTGGAGCTGGGAGGCTCAGCTGATAACTTATCTGTATGGAAAGAGCAGGCTGTGCCATGCCCGAAGAGCTATGTGCCAGAGATGATGCCGTGGATGTGTCTACCCACAGGAGCAGAAACAGCCAGTATGCGCTTGCCTGGCACGTTGTGGCTCCGGGGTTTCAGCTCAGCCCGGCTCTGCTGTGCCAGCTTCTGCTGCAGGCATGGCACGGATGGCAGTTTGGGGAGATTTCAGTTTCTTGTTTCCTGCCTGACCCATCACATTTGATGCTAGTAGTGGGATAAGATAAATACACATCTATTTGCTTTTAACATTCTTTGCAACACTTTTTTTTTTTTTAAGAGGTTAGGTTTTTTCAAGCTGTGCACAAGCATTTGCCAAATGCCATTCCTCCTTGTGCCTGCTTCACATTGGTATACACGTCAGTCACCACAACCTGCAAGTCCTAATAGTATTATTGACTGGCAGATTGTTTTATGACCTTTCTTGCTTTACATTTTTCCTCAGCTCATACTCACCATGCAGCTTAGGGAAAAAGAAGGGGCAGAGAGGAGTACATAGAACCAGCTTCTTGCCTACTGAGTATTTGCCTCTTAATGTTGATACTTGCCTGTGTTTTGCCATATTTAGGACTGTTGAAACTGGAGAATTTTGCATGTGTGAAGTTTCCAAGAGGACTTGGAAGTCCCTCATGGAGGGCAGACATCTGAGAGCTGCACCATATTCTGCTAACTGTTACGGCCCAAAACAAGAACTTGCCGCCTCTTCTTGATGAGAAGCTTGATGAGGTTACACCTACAGCATAGAAAACATGAGTTTCCCTCTTGTCTGTGATTTCTCTTTCAAGGCTTCTGCAGCCTAAAACCAACGCTGAAACTAGCATTAGTTCCACAGCTCTGATTTGTTTGCCCTGATTTCCCAATTAGATCTCAGCTGGCTTTCTCCATTAAAAACCTGTAGGTTTTAGCTAGATTTGTTTTAACTGAGCCATCCTTATTAGGCAGTCAAACCACAGGTCGTATCTCAGCCTACGTAGAGCAGACTCATCAGAATCAGCACGTACTGGGTTGAGTGTGCTACCGGCATCACATCATCTTTGTGGCTGGAATGAGCAGAAATGATGGGAAGTGCCTCAGAGAGGTGCTGGCAGGCAAAAACATCCCCGTCTGAGGTCAAGAAAAGGCAGACAAGTTCTTCATGTAACAGTCAATAGAGTAGCAACAGCCAGCCTGGACAAGAGCCCCGGAGGTGTTTTCCCAGCAACCCAGTGGCCAGCAGAACAGGAAAAACCAGGGCTGCTCTCTGTGAGACTGCGACCATTTCACTACAAGAGAAAAGGGAGAGGCAGAGTGAAACCCTGCACGTAAGCACACACCAGTCTCTCTCTATTACTGAAGTGTCCCGAGTGAGAAGTGACAGAGTAGTCTTCGAGCAATTTTGCTTCAGCTTCATGAAGTGGTTTTTTTGGTGTTTGGGTTTTGGGTGGTGTGTTGTTTTTTTTTTTGGCGGGGCGGGGGTGGGGGGGGGAGGGAAGGGCAGAGGGTGTTAAGGCAAACTGTCCACTTGCGGTCTAGTCTGTTTTAACATTGACTACATTTTAGTGGTATTATACAGGGCAGACTTCAAAAGATCAGTTGGCAGTGTCTAAACACAGAGGTAAAGGCTGTTATTGGTTTCACAAAGTGCCAAAGTAAGTGAAATGCTGAATTTCTGCTGGCTCCTGAACTTCACCTCTGCCCCATGTGACAGGGAGCGACAAGGGTTTCCCCTTACAGAGCTTTGTACTTGTGGGCTTTGTAGCCATGATTGTCTCAAAACAGAAGGCTTAAAAGGAAGGGCTGCACTTTCAGAAGAGCATCTCTATAAGTCAGGGGAGAAAGCAGAACCTGAGTCCTTTTTGGAGACTACAGAGAGCGCTGGAAAAAGGTTGGAAAGCAAGAAAACGGGCCCAGATTTCTAAAAGCCACAACAGGGCTGATGGAGCCTGAGTGGGATCTCCCACAGGGGCTGAGCAGGTGAAGTGCCCAGCCAGCAGCAAGCCCAGGAGCCTGCTGGGCTTTGCCCCAGGCGGGATACGTGTCCTCACACCATGGCTTGAGCCAGCATGAGGGATCCTGTGCTCCAGAGCCAGGCTGCTGGGCGCCCGCTGGGACGGCTGTGCTGGGGAGGCCGGGTGCCCCTCTCCCTTGCGAGCAGTGATGAGCCGGGGTGGCTCACTGCCTCTGCTCACTGGGCAAGCGCGAGTCCACGGGGGAGTTGTTCCCTGCACATCCACCAGCCACTGCGCTTTGGCTCTGGCTTGTATTTTAGCTGCACACTGTACTGATGGATTTGGAGGAACATTTCTGGGTTTGTTATGTTGCAGTAAGAAATAAACCAGGAGTGTGACTTAAATGAAGCTTACTTAAACAGTTGCACGTAATTGCTGTTGGATACACAGAAATCCATTATAGAAGGTTATGTTTTATTCTGTCCTGTGCTCAGACTTTTTACATGTTTTGCTGAAGAAGGATGCATTGATTCTCACTGAAGCATGCTCATTTGCAACTAAACATTGACCGTTTGTATTGTGATAACAGTATATTTTCTTAATCAGGGGATAAGTTAATTACTGAAATACAGATTGCTATATGTATTTTAACAAGTCACGTTTCTGATGTCCACATTCATATGTCAGAAAATGATGGATGATGTATTCCTTTTTTAAATTTGATTAATTTACAAGCCTGGCCTATGTCTGTTTGAACGGAAGTAGAAACTTAGTATAACAAAACAGGAAATTTTATCAGTTAAAAAGAATAATATTAAGTGAGATACAATAGAAAACCAAATATCTTTATTAGACCTTATTTTTGTTTGAAATGAAAAGGCATTATTTTTGGCTAGGTAAGTGAAATGATTGATCCAGGTGCCCCTGTCCCATAACTTTTGGAATTGCTAAATCTTTTTTTTTTTTTACTAGATTAGAAAAAATGAGGATAAACCTTTCTTTTTCAGTTTCCCATTGGTTTCTCAGCTTTAAATGAGCTGATCACTGCATTACTCTAATTGGAAAACTGAAATGAGGATTATATGGTATGCACCCGCACGAGGGGTACCTGTCAGACAAGATGGGTGTAGAGCTTCAGCAAACATTAATTCCAGGTTCTTAGTCGGTGTTTTCCACCAGTTCATTGGATTACCTGTTTTTTCAAGTGTCAGTAAAAATGTCCTGTTGGAGTTATAATTTCAATACTGTTAGCAGGCTGTAGCGTATTTCATATGTACTGGTCTATGCTGGCATTATTTTAAAGCCATAGGATCAGGAAGCTGCATTTACACACATGAGCAGTGTCAGGAGCTGAGACTGGGGAGCCAGGGTTGAAAGACACTTCCCAGATCTGTCAATGCTCTGATGTGGGACTGGAGGGGACGGCACAAAGCTCCCCTGCCAAAGTACTCCGTAGTTCTGCACTCCCAGTCTTCAGGGCACGCGCTCATCACTTAACTGCTACTGTGTACTTATGAGGCCAAAGCCTTGTATCTAAGGCATGACCAAAAAGCACTTCCTACAATGAATTTACGAATTAAGGTATTCAAAATTAGTAGCAACCTTTGTGGACATCTTAATTTTAGTGACATCCACTTTCCTAGAAGCTCTCTGCGGTCTTGGTCTGATAACACAAACCAGGAGCTACCTGGCAAGCAAATTGTGGGATGTACAGTAATCCATTAATTATTTGTTCATACAAGGCTTTGGTAATCAAACTATTCAGTACTTGTCACGCTATTTATCAGCCAGTCTTGCGGAGACTTCTTAAATTGTGATAGCATGTTTGTGTTTGCCTGCCATGGAAAAATGTGTTAATGCCAAATCAATTTGTTTTCACATTTTCAGGGAATGATAGAGCATCACAGGTAGAACCAGACTGATTCTGAAATTAAAAAAAAATAAAAAATAAAAACGTAGAGACACAGGATATTATGCCTCTGGCCTGTCTGTAGCATCTATATATTTAACGCCTTGCTGATGGCAGCTGAAAGTTTCTTGTGCTGCTGTGTCTATGCTGTGAGCTAGTTTTGGTTCAATTTCTGAGACCAGATATATTAATAAATTCTTATTAAAATGAAAAATAAATCTGTTTTTATTTATTTGACATAAAGCAAGTATTTTACTTGATCTGAAGCAGCACTCCCCATCCAGGGCACATACAAACTGTCAGCAGGTTGGTAGTAGTGGATGAGGTGGAAGCCAGCCTGGCTTGGTGCTCACTGGGTGTTTAGCTACAGATACAAGAACAGGGCACATGTACAGTGTTATTCCCCTACAATATACCTACAGTAAGTTGGTTTAGCGACTTCCTGACCATAGAGGTCATGACTGTATGCAAAAGCCCCCAGTGGATTTTCTTTCGTTTTACATCTTTCAGAACCCGTGTAAGCTTGTAAACTCCCTGTGTCAGTCCCACAGCGACGCTACAGCTAACCCCCCGTTAGCTTATGCTGAGTTTCCACCCAGTGGTTGATGTGACTCTCCTCAGTTTATGCAAGCAGGGACAGCAAATGATCACTCCTTATTTACTGTCCCCAAACAATTCATGATTTAAAATGCCTTTATTGTATCGTCCTTCGGTTGTCTCTTTTCCAAATTTAGTCTGGCCTTAGTCTTACTTTTTGTATGGAAGCACTTGCAAATTTTTTCCTGTTGCTCTTCTAGCCCTTTACCTTCTGCTAAGTCCTTTTGCAGATCGCAGGACCAGAAGTGCATGCAGTCTTTGGGATGCCGACGCACCACTGTGTTATCCTGACATTATCCATCCTGTTCTCTACCCCTTCACAAAGTATTCCGAACACTTCATTTTCTAACTGCTACTGAACATAAACTAAGTTGATGTTATTTCTAAGAATCAGCTCAAGAGCCCATCTTGATGTAATGAGGTCAGCACTACTTTTCCCATGTCCATTATTTCGAATTACTAGTTTGCAGTTTTTCTGCTGTTTTCTCACCTTGTCACTTGGTAGCATATGGTGGTTTTTCAGCTCTTCACAGCTAAGCCTTCTGTTTTTACTCAACATATCCTCATGCCACCAGGAGGTTTGCCACATTTATTACCCACTCATTTGCCAGGTAATTTACGAAGTCCACCGAACGTCGCAGCCTTCAACACTCATCCCTCTGAAGCTGGCTTGGTGAACTCCCTCCATTGTGAAAGATTGCTGGTTATTTACACCTTTTATTTCCCGTCCTTTAATCATTCACCCATTCTTTATCCCATGAGAGTTTATATTCCTAGTATTCCTAGAGAACCTTTGGGGAAGAAGCTTCCTTCATGGCCCTTCAGTAGGATAGGCAGGCGCTTGTATGTACTGAGTCTTTCTTGTCCATGTACTTGATGTCTGCTTCAAAGACCTCTAATAGTGTTTCCAGCAAGAAGACAATGTGGGAGGTGGAAAGGGAGAGAGAGGGCGAAAGTGCCAGTAATTACCTCCCATCTACCGAACACCCCTGTGGGTATAGAGTTTGTCCAGGATGCTGAAAGACTCTGCTGCATCACCTCCTATCTCTAAGGGGATTTGGTATTGCATCTCCCAGGGAAGCATCCTAACTATAAAACTATTAGCTTAATGTGTATTTTCTCCCAGCTTTTCTTGTTAGATCTCTTTCATTTGACTTAAAATATGCATTGACTCAGGGATGGGAATTTCTAGCCTGGTCACTGTCATTTAGGCTCCTTTTTATCCATTGCTGTTTCGGTGAATATTCCAGTCAAAAATGGAACCAATGGCAATAAAAAAGACTGACAGCAGAATGGCTTACAGCCCACACATGAGGATGCTTGATTAAGAGAGTGAGAGTTGTAGATCTGAAAAGGCTTGTGCTGGCTTTTGCAGCACTGCCAAATAGAGACTTCAACCACCTTCTTCACAGTGAAGTCCAGATTCCATCATCCACCTGCTCCTATTCCTCCCAGAGAACACCTTAATCTATTGAACAGTCTTGATTTGTCTTCAGACACTTTGGAGGGATGATGTGCATGGGGAAAAGCTTGGGGACAGAACCACTGGATGTGGGAGCAATGCAGGGATGTGTGTGCCCAGAGCTCCTAGGACGGGGAAACAAATGGGGAGCCTAACATCTAGCAGGCAAGTTGGAAGGAGAGATCCCAAAACCAGGGAGGATTACCAAATCCTGCAGTGCACTTGGAGGGGAAGGTGGAAAATCCAATAAAAGGAAACAGGATGGGGAGAAGGCAGGTTTGGGGCACACAGAGCTGTCATGGGGGAAGGACCTGCAACTAATCCCTGGAATGGAGGACAGGACAGCAGGCAGAAAAATAGGTAAGGGGTGTGCTGAGGGACACAAAGAGTCCCTAGCTGGTGTGATGTCCTGGGAGCCCCCTGTTAACACCTCACCATGTCTGAGGCCTCCCAACACTCTGACAAGCTGCAAGCCAGTTTTCAGCCCCACTTTTGGCTGAAAGGAGAGGTCAGTGCCTGGGTTATCTATTCAGAGCATTTGCCTTTCTTCTGGATGTCACCGCTCTGAGCAAGCGCATTGTGGATATTCACAACCCCTTGACCTAGCCAGATCCCAGCATGTGTTATGGACAGCTTCTCCAGCAGAGATAGGGAAAACAGTGATGAACATTGCCAGCTGATGGGGAAAAAAGGATGTGACTGAAACTAGGTAGGTATAGGAGGATTATAATTAAGTCAAATGGCAGTTGATCAGCAAGGAACTGTTTTCCCTTTGGGCTTGCAGTAATGGTGTAAAGCTCTGGACAGCAGTAGAGAAGCACTTGCCTAGCACAGCTCTTCAGCACGCCTGACATTAGGACCTTGCAGGTGGGAAAAAAAATCACAAATCTCTCTTGCCTAGGTAAAACAAAGTACTTGCACTTACCCTACAGAGACTAATCCTGCTGTGTTCCCCAGGGATAAGCTAGGCCTAATAAGATCTTTTCTGTATACCTGATGCCTGTGATAAAGCCAGAAACTCTCAGTAGGGTATTAGCTGACACAGGGATACTCTAATGCACTTTGTAATTTACTTTTTATTCATGAGGTCTGACAGCTGTTTCCAAAATGTGCTTCAGGACTGTTTGGGCTCCTTGGAGAGGTTTCTTCTTGCTGTGTCAGGTACTTTGGGTATTGAGAGACAATGATAAAAATGTTTGTGTGTGGCAGCTTTCCTCTGTGTTTTTAAGAAGGCAAAAGATAGTGGTAAGCTATTGCCAAGACAGAGCCAGCAATTTGGCTTCAGGATTCTTCTACTAAACCCTTTGGCCTCAGATAATAATTTGGACCTAACCGCTTCTCCTGTCAGTGCTATGATTTCTTCAGACGTACTCAGTGCTCTTGGAAATTGCCTGGTCCAAGTGGCTTTCTGAGTGCCACAAGGCTGCTTCTGTTTAACTCTCCAATTGCTGCAGTTACCAAGCAGCTAGTTCTGGGAACTGCCTTGCAATGGCTGGGAGCTGCTTGGATGGGGGCAAAAGCCCCTTGACTTGGGAAGGACTTTCAGCAGCAGAGAGGGCTTCTGGTCCATGCTGGCTGAAGCTAATAGGAAGATCCACACTGAATTCAGGATGTGCCGGCTCACATTGGGTAGGATTTTGGCAGCTTGCGTGGCTGTCAGATTGCAACATTGTGTGCCTTCAGTGGCAGACAGGAACTAGGAGAAGAAGCGCAGATTGTGGCCTGCCAGGCAGCTGGGAGGTAGCTTGATGCAGTAGGAGGGATCAGACATGGTTGAGAACACTAACTTTTGTAATGATGAAGAGGAAGGTGGGCAGGAGCCACGAAATACTAGTCTTGTCTTTAGCATGTTTTCCTGACCATAGTCTGAAAACAAAATCCATTAGAAAGATGGAGAATTCAACGCCTGAGAAATGCCTGACCTTTGCCTAGCAATTTTTGTAGATCTAGGGTTTAGGTAGAGGTAGAAACTTTGTTAGAAATGCTAGCTTTTCTGTAAGTATTTGTCCTGAGCTGGAGAGGTGGCAGAGGGCACTCTGGACCAACACACAGGGTGCCATGTGCTCTCCATTCCCATGGCAGCTCAGTTAGGGCTTCTTCCAGCCAAAGCCTACTGAACACAGGATCTTTGACCATGACCACAACAAATCAGTCCAGGTCTATCTGTGGGACTTCTGTATAAGCACACTTCCCATACTCTGACCAGAACATGTCTACTGCATCTTAGAGATGTTGTTTTGTAAGTGGGCCTGCTGCTCTAAACCAGGCTACTTTCAGCTGTTGCCAATTCAGCCTGTCTAAGGTTTCAGACACCTCCGAAGGCTTCTCGAGCTGGCCTTGCCTGGCGCTCTGTCCTCTTACCTGTCCCAGACAATCGCCAGTCTGGGTCTGCATCCACACGCAAACTTACCTGCGGGAGACACGCGGCGCTGGACTGGGAAGCAGGCTCCATGCTGGATGGGGTGAGCGGTCCTTCCCTCCCTGTGCCTGACACCCCTTTGATGGCAGACGGAGGGGCTCCTCTCGCAGGGGGTCGGAGAGCCTCGCAAGCAAGCGGCGTGGAGAGGCCCGGTGGGGAAGATGCGCGGAGCTGCAGAGAAGAAATGCCCTGATAAGCCATGTGGGGGGGGTTTTTCCCCTCCTGTGAAGTAAAATGAGAGAAAAGGGAGGGAGGCTCCTACACTGACCCTACGGATGAGGAGGTGGTGTGGCCTGTAGGAGTTTGCCCGAGAGACCCTCTACCTGCAGGCTGGGCTGTATGCCATGGAAAGTGCTTTGGCCCAGAAGGAGTAAAGCCATGAGATGCAGCGTCAGGCGGCCGGAGCCCGGCGGTGAGGGGAGCGGAGCCGCGCCGGTGCTGAGGGGGCCCACGTGGACGGATCGTCGCCCCGCTCCGGTGAGCCCTGCGCACCCGCTCTCTCCTCGGGCAAGGTTTCCGTGGCTCAGCCCCCGGGCTGAGCGCTTCCCGCGGGGGCGGGGAGCCGGGGCGTCGCAGCTTTCCAGCAGGGAATGCGGCCCGGCCCGCGTTTTCCACCCTCAGGGAAGCTCCGCAGCGGCGGGGCGCGGGAGGGAAGGGCGCGGGCGCCCTCTGCTGGCGCCGGCCCCCAACCGCAGCGCCCGCGCCGCCCGGACGGGCGCCCGGAGGCGGCAGCGGCCGGGCCCCACTGCCCCGCACCGGGCTCCGCTGCCCGACCGCGGCCCCCGGAGAACCCCCCCGAGGCTGGAAGTCAGTGCAGGGAGCCCAGCTCGCCCCGACTATCTGCTCTTCCCGCTGGAGGCCAGGCAGGGCCGAGGCGTGAGGTGCTGACCCGAGGCCCCGGGCTCTCCAGAGCCAGGGCGTCTCTCTTGCCAGGTCACGGTCCCTTCATATCCTGTCGCTGCCTTCTCTTTACACACAGCCCCTCTCCCTTTGGTTGGTTTATTTGCTTTCCTCCCCTTCTACTGCTCTCGTTCCCTTTCTTCTCGGTCCCTGTGGGAAGAGCAGACACCGGCTGAACATCTCTCCTTCATGGTGGTTGCATCTAAATGCATGTTAAAACCAAAGGGCGAAACCCCGAGCTCCTCAGGGCTGTGCTGACGGCGTTGACTGTGTTGCTCTTGGGATCGGTTTCCAATAATCCCCCCTCCCCAAAAGTCATCATCCACTTTTAGCATCCAGGAGGCTGCTTGTTCCCAATGGGCAAGAAAAACACTAGTATCTCCCCGCTCTTCTACCTGCAGAGCTGGACACAGCCCCTCTACATCACACCTAGGTGAAAAGCTTGGCCCCTTGGTTACAAGGACAGGCAAGTGTTCTGGAGGTTTGTGATTTTTTCCCAACAGGGTGGTCATTTTGGGGGGAATAATCTTGTGCAAGTCATTTCGCGTCTCTGTCTCAGGTTCCCAGTGAGCAGAACGGGCACAGGAGCCCCACTTCCCTCGTGATGTGTTTTCAAGTCCGCTTATAAAAAGGCTTCTATAGGACCAGCACGCTCTGCTAATGAAAAGCATTGCACAGGAACAGCATCACTGCTGGCCTCATGGAAAGAGCTGGGGCAGCCACACACTTGGGGGCTGCATTGCAGCCCAGGGTATCGTAATAAACTCTTCTCCTCTGTTGGCCTGAGTGCTGTCTGCTGGGAACAAGCTCACGTTGCTTACAATTATAGTTTTTAATCTATGTGTCCACGCGTTATGTCAAGCATAAAAGTTTCAATTTCTTTCTTTAAGAAATCAGGGCTGATTTATCTTTGGTTTTGCAGCTGTGTTTCTGAGGGGTAACTGTGTTTCTCAGCTAGTAAATGCTATTAATATTACATAGCTGTCATGATAAAGAAAAGAGTATGCTGGTACTTTGGCAGAAGTTCCCTGGTAAAAGAAAGCATGTCATGGTCTTATTGCATGATTTCCCTTTTCTCTTCTTGTGTCACATCTTCCAGAGATGCAGGCTGGAGATGAGAAAAATTGCACATCCTGGTCTTGCAAAACCCACTCTCATCTCGAGAATGCTCCTTTAACTTTTTATAAGTGGCAGCTCTGCTTAGTCCTTGTTTCTCCTCCTACCTTTTTGTGGTTGTAAAGTGTTTTAGATGTGTAGTGTGGTTGTCATAGGCCATTTTCCTCCTGCTGTGCTGAATCAAGGCTGTAGACAGCAGAGCTTCTTCTCAGCGGGTGGAATCAGCTGTCAAGTGATAAGAAATGTGCAGTTCCTGCTTTTTACATCCACTGTTGCGGGCTAATGGATGTGGTCGCTAATCTTAGAGCAGCAGCAGATGCAGAACATAGCTGGCTGTGCCTTAGTGTTTCTTGGGATGAAGTTTTCAGTTGTTCAGCTGGGCATAAGGTGGTGGTGGGGTCAGTTTAACCTATAAGCATCATCTGTAAAATTGCTGCTGCAAGTCTTCCTCATCTAAAAGAAAACTGCTTGCTGTTTTTTGAAACTTACAGCAAAGTTATGTAACCATGAAAACAATGCTGGAATGTATTGTCTGTAGATGAACAACTGGAAACTTGGTTTGCTCACAGGGTTTATAAAATAGAGCTTTTGCCACACATAGTGGGTTCTTCCCTGGGGCAGCTGGCAGCTCACTGGACCCAAGGAGCATCCAAGCGCAGTGTGAGGCTGCTACTGCTGCCTGGGACCGTGACTTTGCAGCTACAGTGAGCACATTAATTAAGAAGAAAGGGCAACAGGAGGAGGTGTATCCTCTGTAGGACAGTGCCCCAATAAAATCCTGAAGGCCAGCCCATTTTTCCTCCTGTGTATGTCTCTTTCCATCACTATCAAATTTTTTCAGCCCTTTTCCTACAGCAAGCTCAGAGGTGAAGCGCTCGGCTGTATTCAGTTGAGCAAGCTGAAAAAGAACAGGCTGCTTGATGCGTGGTGAAAAATTTGTCCTTACAGATTTGGCTGAAGAGCAGTCTATCTCAACGGTCCCCCCAGGGCACGCAGAGCAAAGCCAAAGTGCAAGATTTGGTGACGGGGTGGTATGTAGTATACTCTAGTCTTCTCGGCAACATGCAGCAAGCATCAGAGACAAAACTGCATTTTCCTGATGCCGGGAGCTCATCCTTCTCCGGCGCCTGTCTCGCTTCTGCTGAAAGGAAACGTGTGTCAGGAAAGCTGCAGGTACTACCAAAAGCTGACTCCACTCCTAACTTCAAAATGAAGGCGAGTCAATACCAACATGTAGCCTGCCAAGCCAGTGTCTTTCACTGATGAACTTTGCTTCTTTCATCCTCATTATCTTTCTGCTTGTAAGGCAAGTCTTGAGGATCTAATTTGTGTACTTGATGCCTAGTGAGCAAATGCATGCCCCCAAAGTCCTGCTAACGTCATGGTGGGAAAGAGGCAGTAGAGTAACTTAGCAGTAGCAACTCATGCAGAGTCCTGTCTGTCCTCCTGACAGCTGCAGCACTTTGCACCGTTACTACTGCCATCATGGCACGAGGTTGTTCCTTATCTTGTGTAACGTGTGCAAATGCTGCAGTCCAGCAAGGAGGACACAGGGTAATTAAACGCTGAAGGTCTTTCTAGAGAGAATGACAAATGCTCAGCCAATGCAAATTATTTCAGGTTCCCTAGCTGCTCTTCTCAGGGAGCCCATCAGCTGCACTGTGAGGAGCCAAAGGACCTGCCAGCAGGCCAAAGGTGATGCAGTTAGCAAGGCTGGTCCAGAGATCACATTGACACTCAAGGGGACAGCTTGACACACATCATCTCATCTTCCTGCTGGGCTCGTTCTTTGGACCAAAATGGACTCTTTGGCCACCTCTGGCAGATTGCATTTCTCTGCCCTACAGAGCTCTCAGCGTTTGAAGCCAGGTTGAAAAGGCTCATCAGTCCCACAAGAACTTCTTAGGCAGTGCATAGCCAGCACTGCACAGTATTACAGAGCAGAGAACACGTGTGTGTGCAATAGCAATTGGGAGGCCTTTCACCTTCCTACAACCATTTTATTCATCTAAGCCGTAGCTGCGGAGCAGTTTCATAAAGTCTAGTGCTGTAGGGCTGAAATGAATGTGTTTCATGTACATCCTTATTGCCAAGGTGAGTAGATTATTAATTATGCAAACACAACAGTTATCTTGAGAACATGGTCCACACCATGTCAGCTAGCCCAGGTTGGAAGCACTGTTAAAACCTGATGTGAATGTGGAGAGGTGATTCCTGCTTAAAAGCTTGTTTTAATGCTGTAGTGAAGGCATGCTAGGGATCGGTTCCCCTGGCTCATTACCTTCCTCCCCTGGCCCATGTCTTCTCAGGGGTGAGAAGCCTGTCCTATGTGAAAGCCTAACCCCAGGTGGTTCCAGGTTCCAGTGCTCCCCTGTCCCCTGCAGTGGCATGTTCAGCGTGTTCCCAGCAGCCCGGGGGAGGCAGAGGAGGTGATCAGAGTGACAAATGAGAGTAACAGTGTGAGCAAAGAAGTTGCCTGATGTTGCCAGGCCCTCCATGCACCCAAATCTGAGGGAGGAAGGCATCAAAGAGCTCTGATCTCGATTCCTGGTCAGCAGAGAATAGTACCTGACATGCTTTGTTACGAACTGAACTGAACCACGTGCTGCAAACGCTTGTTCTGCCTGCCTGTTGTAAGGCACTGGAGATGCTTCAAGGGGGCACTATCAATTATAAATCTGTGCAGCACCTTGTACAACTCAGGTGAAGTTTCCTGATGCTCTCGCAGCCATTGCAGTATATAAAGCTGTCAAATAATAATAGTAACAGCGCTCTGCTCTACCACAGGAAACAGACTAATGTTGCAGACTCTCGCCTAAAAATACAAGGATTAGATCATGAACTAAGAGCTGTTTTGGCACGGGGTGGTCTGGAGCCATTCTAGTCTCCTGCAAAGTACATCTGAAGGTTGAGTCTTAACTGGACAGTTTCTGTGAGGAGCACAGCTCTTTCCATCCAGAGCTGTTTGTGTCACAACACTTTTTAAATCTCCCTTAGGTTTATCCCTTTGCAGAAAGGAGTAGGCAGAAATCCCACTCTACAACTATTTTTCAGTAACCTGTAGTGTTCGGTGGTTTATTGTCCAAGTTTACCTCCTTTGAAAATAGTCCTGTACTTACGGTCAACCTTGAAGTATTTCTCTAAACTAGATATCCTCTGGCCTTGTCCTTCCTTTGAGTTATTATCCTCTCCCCGGGGGACTCGTCCGTTAACATTTCAGAGTTGACATTAATGAGGCTGGCCTGGACTGCCTGCCTGGGTGAGTCAGCAGAGCAGGAGCACTTCTGCCCGGGCTTCACATCATCCGTCGGCAGAACCACTTGTAGTGACTGATACAAAAGCCTGCCTGCCTGTGCCTGGTCCTAAGTGCATACGAAGGAAGGGTCAGGGCATGAGCAGAAGTGATTTTTCCTGTCCCTCATCTATCAGTAGGTTGTGGTTCTGCTTTGCAGGGATGTGTTCAACACAAAAACTTTAATATACTGGGCTACTGAAATTAAGGACTGCTTTTATTCACAGCCAGCCTTCATGGGGTCACACTAGCACAAATACGTTTGCACTCTGCTACTTTTGGTAGCCTTCCCTGTCCCAGCTGTGGTGGCTCCATCATTCCCTTGCCAGGGCTATGTGCCCAACGTGCTCCTGGTTGACCAGGGCTCTTGACCCACCGCTGTGGGTCCCCCCACCCCCCGCCCAGGGACCCTGGCTTTCCTCATCTGGCCAGGGCAGAGCCCATGCAACAAACCAGCATCCAGCTTCAGCTTCACAAGTAACAAACTGTCCTGGGTACAGCTTTTCTCTGGGTTCGGATCTGATTTCCCAACTGCGTCGCGCCACCTGGAGCGGCTGTCAGACAGGGACGTGATGGGATGTGATCTCTCCCAGCTGAGGGAAGGGGGTAAGCATCCTTCCCTCGAACTCCTTCACTGTTTCGGGGTTTCTGCGCTTTTCTGCTGAGGACGCCTGTGCGGTGCCTGCTGCTTGCACCCACTGGGTGGAGCCGCTCCCTGCTTCATGCCTGCTGGCTGCGCATCCCTGGCCAGAAAGGTTGTGTCCAAAAATCGCAAAGAAAGCAGAGATGGGGACAGGGTAAGGCAACACTGAAGCTGCTTCTGGCCAGCTAGGGACAAAGCTGAATATTACCAGAAAAAAGGCTAGCAAATGTGTTTGTATAAAAAAAAAAAGGTGGGAAAACCAGCCTCCATGAACAGCTACCACTTAATTGGGAGCGAAGAGGCCACTTCAGGGCCTCAAACTCCCTTAAACTCTGTCTTGAAAAACAAACAAGCAAATGTAAAAGCCTGGGTTTTCCAAAATATTACCTTTGCAAGTTCCACAACAGCCATAACTTAGTGCTGTAGCACTAAGGCAGAGCATCAGTCAGAAAGGGCTCCGTGGCTATAAAAAGAGCTAGTCAAGATTGTTTAATCCAAATCATTTTCTGTAAAATTTGGCTATTAAGGTGAATATTTAGGGGGGTGTTAAATGTTGGTTTTAGGAACAAATTAAAAAGTAAACAAAGCAAAGAAAATCAAAGCATTTTGACAGGAAATAGCTTAAACATCTGAACGTAGGGGGTTTGCTTCATTTGTTTGCTTGATAACCCCATTTCCTCCGCTTGTTCTCCACTTCAGGAAGAAGATTGCAGGGAATTTTTTAAAATGTTGGCTACCTGAGAAAAATCAGCTTGAATATGTTTTCTTCATCTTTGTTGTGGTTACTACAAAATAATGAACAAATTCAAAACATATTTCTTCTTTCCAGAGTAGGGGAAGGAAGACACCCCCACATGCATTCTGTCACAGACAGCAGCATTTAAAGGATGCTCGGGAGGTTTTTACAATTATTTTCTTTCTTTTTCCCTGGAGCTGCACAAAGTATCTAGAGAAGAGCCCAACGGGAGCAAATGATGCTGCAGCTGCCATCAGCTCCATCCCATGGGCAAGGTGTCCAGCAGAGAAACACAAAAGCGTGACTCAGGATCCCCAGGGCCTGCTGAGCACTGCAGGATGGGTGGTAAGGAAGTTCAACTACATTGTCGTTAAAGAAATGGCACTCCCTTTATCCCTTTCTTTTTCTGGGTAGCAGCTATGCATCTATTATGCGCAGATCTCTTGGACCAGTCATCCCTTCTTCCAGACCTTTCCGCTGAAGCAGGTCTAGCCACAGGAGGGACAATGGCCCTGTGGGGGAAAGCCTATCCTATTTTCCTCTAGTCCCCAATGGAAGTGAAGGTCCCCTGAACTCACACCCTTCCTGTACATTTACTACTCTGCTTTGCTGAGAGCTGCCTGTACCTCCTGTAGGGATCTGCAGTAGGTGTCTGTGGGATGGACAGGCTGATACAATGACTGTCCTGTTCCTGTGACTGTCAATATGGAAAATCTGTCTCAGCATCAGCCCAGCCCCAGTGAGATGGTTGGGGTTTTCGCGGACTAGGTCAAATTTTTCTGGTCTTAAACAAGAAGGTGTGGTAAAGCTCTGCCTATGGGAGCCCATCAACGTGGCTTAGTTAAAAAATATCTTAATGTCTCATTAAAAAGGTATAGGTATCAAAGTCTCTGAGGTGCTATGAGTCTTCATTAACACCAGTGCGTATTCTGGGTCCAAGGCAACAACTGTCTCCCCATTATTCCCTCAAACCCCCATGTTTTTGGGATCTGCTGTGGCAGAAGGACCACAGAAGATGAGAAGACATCTGGAACTAGAAAATACTTCAGCAACAGGAGTGCTGCTGCCAGATTCTTCTGGCCTAGCAATGTAAAAAACAGAATAATTTTCTCTTCCTCACCATTGCATTTTTTTTCAGTGCCCAGTGCAAGCCAGAGAGGTGTCAGTCCCTTTCTCAGTTAAACTTCCATCTTCCAAAATGGTCTGACCTGTTCCTTATCCCTTTTATGCTGTATGAAGTTCTAGTAACATGGGAGGAAATACAGCCCACCTACAGCTTTGATCTAACCTATTTCAGAACAGGGAAAAAGCTAATAGCACTTCTTTAGCTGGGGTGATCAAAATGGAGACCATGGCAAAGACCTGCTCTATGCTTTGAAATAATATTTGGTGTAACTTTGTTGCACGTTTTTGTACCGTCACACATTATGACTCCTGGAGGTAGATTTTCCTGAGGAGGGAAGTAGGAGGTAGACATAACTCATGAGTGGTTTTTACTGGGATGAAAGAATACGTGAATGGAGTTATCCTAGCAGTAGGATGGCAGACCCATGAGTAGACAGCAACTCTTAGTAACCCGTAGCTGAAGGAGGCAGAATGTGCTGAAACCAAAAGAAATGGCATTATCAGGGTGCTGCGTAGGAGCTCGACTGCTCAGAACAGGGAAGGAGATGGGATTCCGGGTGCTGGGGAGTAGAGAGGCAAACAGGAGATGCAGTTCAGAGCCGAGCTTGCTTTATGGACCCAGGGCAGCCAATATCTCCTGTGCAGAGAGTAAGCAGAGCCCCTTCCCATGACGTTGAATGATCTTCTGACAGCTGAGAGATGCATTTTTATTGTCACAGAATGCCTGTGTATCAACACCTTCCTTCACCACTTGTTCAAGAAATTTGGTTTCTCATTGAGTCCTCCTTGAAATGTCTGGTGCAGGCGAGGGAGGACAGCTTGTTAAAATTCTTTTGCTGTTTAATTTCTTTCAGTGGATCCTTCCCTGAAGAGCTTCTAATGAGACTGACCTTTATTAGCTAATTAGGCTCATTGAAATGGCACAATCACATTTAGTGTTTTTTCCTTCTGTGCGTATTCCAGATTAAGTTCTCGTCATTAGGCAGGTTGGAAGGGAACTTGTAACCATGTGTGGAGGTCAGCAGTATGGAGTCCACCCCACATCCCTGCCCCAGCTGCAGAAATTGGCAGGAGAGCTGTGCCGCATGCTGCCAAATAACGGTTTTGACTACACTGTGGTAGTATTGACTTAATTCTGTACCTATTTTTAGCAAATTGCATGCTTACGTATGTGCAAAACAGTTGCTACATACCAGAGACCAACCCAGAGTTTACAAATAAATTCAGCATTAACAGTGTGTTATAGCAAAACCATCCTGTTACAAAAGCAGTCCTGTCCACTAGCCTGTGCTGTACGGTCCTGCTTGAACAATGAATGAAAAAAGGTCTGAAGGTTTAAGAAATATTGGAGTCTCTTCGAGTTGTCATTCAGTCTGGCTGTCCCTATGGAGGCCCCAGATTGGTTGTGGTGGGCACTGCTGCCAATCTTTGGCTCTTCCAGCAGACTCCTTCCTGATTTCATCCATCTTTCCCCACACCTGGAGATGGAAGTGGCACATGAAGCAGGGCAGCATGTAGTACTAGCAAGCTGGGAGAATAGTAAAACCACGAGATGACCTCAGTTGTCAGTTCCCGATTTTTGCATCACCCTCTTCCACTTTGGGAGCATCAGTGGCGTAACTGCTGAACCATACACCTTTATAGGGGGCAAAAAAATTATAGCATCCATCAGATGAAACTGAACCTGCATTCACCTGCCAGTTTTAGAAAAGAATTCTTACTACAGCATTAGTCCATGCTGAGGAAAAAAGAAAAACGAAGACAAGGTTTCCTTTTGATCATGACTGTTAAATGAAGCATTTTGATGCTGGTATTGTTGATTTCTTAAGGACTTGTTGTTTTCCTGAAGACCTAAGCATGAATCAGTTTTATAATCTCAACCTTGGCAGCTCTTGCTGTTCGAGAAGTTTGAACTGCGTTGCAGACGCTGTCGCACACGTTTGTGGCTGAGCTCCCCCTAAGGATGAATGGGAAGTATTCCTGTGCTCAAGGCTCAGTCCCAATAAATTGGTTAACATTTTAGCCATCCACCAAAGTGCTTAAACACATGCTTAAACTTAGGGGCATTGTAATCCTCTTGCCTTGCATATTTGACTGTCTTTTTTCTACACAAGAAGGACAACTCATAACAATCAATTTTAATAGGAAAGTTTTCCAATAAAGCAAGCCATTTAAAAAAGGAAATTACAATAATGTAAGAAAATCTTAGTAAATGGCTTGTTCTTAATAGTAAGTGCCTCTGCTGTAACATACACATTAAGTGAATCTTAAGGGAATTAATGTAATTCCCCAAGGTCTCAT
The DNA here is from genome assembly GCF_964199755.1 of Larus michahellis. Classification (NCBI taxonomy): domain Eukaryota; kingdom Metazoa; phylum Chordata; class Aves; order Charadriiformes; family Laridae; genus Larus; species Larus michahellis. Next base: position 52,205,678 of record NC_133899.1, on the reverse strand, counting down.
TTTTTTTTCTTTTGTGCAAAAGCAAACTGTATTTCATTAATGTTTTATATGTGTAGAATTTCCATACTGCTTCAATCTCTGCTTATTATCTTGTGGGCTAGATATGGTGTTGCTTTATCAGCCTACCCTCCCTCCGTGCTGATCTTGAGCTGCAGGACTGGCAGCATCCCCTTTGAAGAGGGATGTCAGAGAAAGCCACTGCCAGTTTGCAGCTTCTGCCCACATGCAGCTCCAGAACCTCTTCACCGGTCTCTCCTGCTTAGGGAGTTTTATGTGTTGCCAGCAGACTTAGCATATAGCATTTGTCCACTGTCAGTAAGTCAGATTTATATTTATATGAATTACTGTAGCAGAGAAATTAATAAATGTAGCTCCCAATCTGCTTTCTGGAGGACTTTTGCATTGTTAATGCCCTCCCCCTCTCTGCTGTGTCCGCTCCTTCCCTCCAGAGCAATGTGGCAAGTGGGATAAGGATAGAATGGCTGAGCCTTGTATCAGCTAATGACAGGCGGCAGAAAATCCAGGGTATTCTGGTGAGATGGCTTGTAGCATGGTCCAATTACTGCAAGTAACCTTGGTAGTGTGCAGTTAGTGCAACAAAGTTACTAGACAGTTTCTGTGAAATTTCTTTATTAGAGTGATTGCTATGATTTCCCCAGGACTAGAAGCACTTAAGGATGCCTTCCCAGCAATTTTCTTGCTTAGCAGCTCTACTTTTTGGAAAGGCAACAAAAAACCTTGTGTTCACAGAGAGGGCTGAAAGCATCGCAAGTCTGACAATAAATCCAGACCTATTCATGACACGATCCAGTAACTGTAGAAGCCACAAAGACTTCCAAAACACCCTGGCAGGGTTCTCCCCCCGCAGAGAGGGGAACTACAGCGTTTGCCAGAGACAGTGGCTAATGCTGGTTCCTGGCAGCCTGAGCCATGGTGAGCAGCTTTAGAGCATTTTACTTACTGCTGGCTAAGCCAGGGAATCGTTTCATATTTGCATATCCTCCCCAGAAACAGAGAGGGATGGATTAAGGCATACTCTTGCAACCCCATCCCCATTCTGGAAGTTGAGATTATTTGCTCTGAATTAAACCGTCTCAGAGACATCATGCTGGCGCTCCCTGACGCAGCTGGGAAAGCCGGGCACTGTCACGAAGAGATGTCCCCACTCACATGCCTGGTTCTGCTGGACCGGCAACTGCTACAGCTGCATCGTGGGGACTTCTGGGTGTGCGGCACCGGCTCACTCCTGACTGATGTGCCATCACTTGGGAGCCCTCAGAAATGTTTAGAACATAGGCTGGTTTTATCCTCTTTTCAGAGTTAGTATGAAATTCCTTTATGCAAGTTTAAGCTATGATATGCACTCGTTATCTACTAGCCACCTTTGCGCTTCTCAGAGAAGTGGAAGACATCATCTTATTTAATAAGTGACCTGAAAGATTTTCCTACAAGACCAAGAAAATTGATGGAAATGGTGCTTCCTAAAAATATGGGGACAATGGCACACACTGTCTATCATAATTTGTGCTCTACACTCACTGTAATTCAAATTGACCACTGTAGCAAAAGAACTCATTGCCCTGTGACTCAAATAGATTTTTTTTCTTTTTTTTAACTGTTATCTTGGTAACAAACACTCCGCTGTGGCTATAAAATACAGAAGATGATCATGATCTACAGAATACGTTATTACTCGTTCCACAGCTCATGTTGCCGTTGCTTGTTTGTGACCTGAATATGGTCACTCAGCATAACTTCTTAATAAAGACACCACAAGGCAGTTAGAGATGCCATTCACCACTGTTCATGGGCACAACTCATCTTCTTAATACTAGCAAGTATCCTGTTTACGCTGGATTTTCCTGACCAATGTTGGCAATGACAGGCACTGCTGATTTCTTAAATGGAAATGTGTATGCTGGGTCATCCATGTCTTCCCAGTGACTTTATTGCTTCAGCGGAGCTCCCTGTAGGAACTGTGGAAAATTCTCTGTGAGGATCTTCTGTGATCCACCACTACCAGATTAATGCTAATTGTTGCCTGGGTAAGGAGGAGGTGGAGCAGAGAATCAGGTTAAGGGACACTTGTAAGAAGAACTGACAGGACTTCTGTTGGGATTTGTATTGCTCGTGTTGTTACTGCAGTAACTCCCACTTGGATGTATGTAGATTGTGGAGGTGATAGCCTTTATTCTTGCTCCCTTCCTCGTTGCTCCTTCACAAAGTCTGTTTGCAAGGAGCCCCAAAATAGATATAGCTGCTGACTGCAAGGTGTCAGCAGAGCTTTTGCTGCTTCTTGTAGACAGAGCAAGATGTGCACATTGCTCAATCTGAACATACATCCCAGGACACAATACAAACTGAGCTCTGCAGAGACCTGAAACTTCACACTAGCATTCCTCTTTCCAACCTTTCTGTTTTACTCTTGTCTCTTTTTTATCATTATTTCTTTGCTTTTTCATCTAGTTTATTTTATATGAGCGTAACTGATTTTGCTGTTATCTTAAATATCCTTAGGCTTTGGACTGCAATTAGTGCTTCAGCTTAGTATATTTGCTATCTTTTATATTTATAATTTTTCTGGATCCATTCTGAAAACTGTATTTCAAGGTTATTTTTTTGAAGGGGTGGTGGAGGCTGAGTACCAGAGATTCTACGTCAAACAATCGCAGTATTTGCCCACTGTTTGGATAAAAGCTGTAGAAAGCCCCAGGGATTTGTTCTGGGAAGTTGTGAGCAGCCATTTCCAAGACATATCGTCATATGGTTTTGATCTGCCTGAAATTTGTTTGAAACTCATTTGAAATCCGGACTGGTTTTGAGGTCAAACTATAAACCAGCCACTCAATAGTTCAGTAAAGTGTTGAAAGAGCACTTCAGCAATCTGAGGCAAAATAAGGAGCTTTGAAATATCTGATAAAGCCTATGATGCCATTGGTTTTTCTCACTGTAGTAATGATTTAGATTGTCTATGCAAAGAAGTCTGGGTTCCTTTGGGGGTCAAGATCTAGGTCTTGAATTTCGGTTTCAGGGAGAGGAAAACATGAAATTCTCCATCCTGAGATGTCACATTAGTATCAGGCACATAGTTTCCAAAGTCTGATGTTGTTTAATTAGGGTGATTTAGTATTTGCTGCCTGCCTGCAGTATTTGGCTGGGACTCCAGTTGCACTGTCTCATGCAATGAAAACGACTCAGCCCTGGGCGTGTGACTGGCCGGTGCACAGTGCTGCTCCGAGATTTCACCATGGGGCCCACCCTTCCTCTGCAGGACAGCTGGGCCACCACAGTCCTTTTTGGCAGCACCTCAGGGAGCAATGCCCGCACCGGGGCTGACTGTGCAGCAACTCAGTGTCGGCAGGCTGAAGCTGCCTGCCAGCACAGAGCTGAGAGGGAAAAAGTTCCCTTTGTCCTTTGTCATCTTTTCCACCCTGCAAAGAAAATCTGGCCACGAAAGCCAACAGTGTTTGATGTGGCAGCAGAACTGAAAGCTGGACAGGACCTTTGGGATAGGATGGAGCGGATAAGCTGTCTCTTGTCAGACCTATAAAGGGGCATTAAAATCCCTCGTTCATCCTATTTGCCACCACTAGCTGGGATAACACAGAAACAAAACTAAAAAAGGACTGTGAATCATTTTAATTTTAATTAGGGCACTAATGCTTAATAGAAGTGTAATGCAGAATAAATTATCTTTAGGTCACCTCTTAGGAGAGCTCACAGGTGACCCCTGAACTGGAAAAGGATGGTTGGACCTTTTTTCCCTGCATACACTGCTTAGCCCTGCAGTCCCAAAGGGCAGTTGTCTTCTCCCAGCTTCCTGGGAGCAAGCTCTGCCCTCTTTCTAGCACTGGCAGTGTTAGCTCTTAAATGTCAGGAACGAGTTCAGCAGGGGGATGCAGGGAGCCAGTTTGAGGGCAGCGCTTGCCTGGTCTGCCCATCTCTGCTCTGCTATTTCATCTTACGCGTCGCCTTGCTCTCAGATAGTGGTTTCTTATGTCTGCGATGAACTTGCTTCAGAACGGACCCCACCAGCACTCCATCCAGGGATGGCTCTCCCTCTGGCCAGCACTGCCATCAGCTTTCTGGAGTTCTCCCGTGGTGGTTTTGCCATTCAGATAGTTCTCTGAAGGGAGAGCCATCACTTTACAAATTCACCTGCCTTCCTCCTCTTCTTTTACCCTGTGTAATATAATGTGCATACATATATATGTGTGTGTGTGTATATATATATACACACATGTATACATATGCATACATGTATATTTGTCCTCTTCGTGGTTGCCAAGGGCAGCAGCAGAAGTTTACCACTGTTTCAGCTGGAGCTTCCCGCAGGCCAGTAAGTCCTGGCTGTGTTTTCTCCTTGTGCCAATGAAGAGCCACAGGCTTCACTGGCTATAGACATTGTTTATATCACACTGATTTGAGCAAGGGTGAAAAAAGAAAAAGCGCAACATTTTCCTAGTCTTCACCAATCAATCAATCAGGATTAACGTGCACCGGTAAAATGATGGGGGAAGCTGGAACACTAAAGAATACTAAAGGACACTAAATTCACCAATAAATATTTAAAAGTGGATGATGAAATAGATGTGTTTTTCAGAAGAAAAACAAATCTTTGCAGCAAAGGGTAGATTGGGGGAGAGGGAAGGAAGAGGAAAGAATGCATTTTTGTTCTGTATAATTTGGGACCTTTGAAAGAAGGACTATATTTCCTTTTGTGATTTGTGTAGACGGGCAGATAACAACCTCAATGCTTTAATTAACTGTGCTGAAAGTCCCTTCCATTATTTAGATCTTGGATTGTGTATGCATTTTTTTTGTCTCTGCTTTAAGGGGCAAAGAGATTCTGTGCGATCTGTCAGTTTGCTGAATGGCATTATCTCATTCCACACTTATGACTACAGGAATGTGTTTTAGGTAAATGGAGAACAGATTTTGTACCCTTCAAAAATCCTCTCTGTTAGTTCCAGGGTCTTGGCCAAAGGCGTTTAAGTTGTCGATGCAAACAAATCATCATATGGCTGTCCTGGCTTTACAGGACAGATAGAAGGAAAAAGTGACAGGAGCATGTTTTATCCAGTAGCATACCATTTTACTTGAAACACACATCTCTAGAACGTTTGTTGAGTATAAATGTGACATGTTTTTCCCAGCTACCATGTGTGTATGCAGACTGGCACTTTGATCGTTTTTCGTTCTTGTGTTGGTGTCACTCACTCAAACTCCATACACAAATGCGTTGACTCTTCTTTGTCATGTAATCTTTATATTTGCTTACGCTTATGGAAAATAGGTTTGAGCACATACATACCTATTCAGAGTTTTCCACTCACTGGAGACAGAGGTCGTGTTATGCACTCAGTTTGAACTCTCTTTGCCAAGACAAATGTCAGCATAACACGAAAGATGATGGAGAATCAGATAGTAAAACCTTTTTGCATTAAACAGCTTCTGTCAAGTCATTTTATTGCCCTGTCACCCGTACACAACACACCCCGCAGCTGAAGCATGTGATCTGCTTGCTAGCCTTAGAACTGGTACGAGTTCCCCTACATGCTTTTAGCTCCATAGGTCAGGCAATCCTTACCATCAGCACCTCACCTCGTGAGACCTACCTATTCTTTGTGACAGACACACCATTTTTGCCAAAAGGGTTGGTGTTTCTTCCAGATCACTGAACACACTTACACGTACGCACTCCAAAACTGTGCTTCCCTTTGGCCACCGAGCAGCTGACTTGGATCGTGTTGGCACAGAGGGTTGTGACCTGCCCAAGAATTTCTCTTTTGTGTTGTCAATATTGCATGAAATTCAACTATTTAAATTTTGCTATTTTACTTATCATTTTAAATAAAACCTCAAGCTGACAGTAGACTTGTCATTTCAGGAATGTAGGGTCTGTTTTTTTCATTCCCAAGTGCCATTACACATCCCTCTCTGAATGTGGTATTTTTGTGTCATCTGAAAACATGTTTCTTCAGTAATTTGTTATGGATCTTTAAACTTGACTGTATCTGTTTAAGGCAAATGACAGGATAACTGTGCCAAATTTCCATTATTTGCTATTTTCTGAGTTACTAATTATAAAATCATAGACAGGAGGAGGGTGAGCGTGGAGGACACTGGGTGTGTTTGGAGACCTCCAAGGCTACTGCTGGGATCAAGGAATTAAAACCTGGCATGGTGTCAAAGAAGATGAAAACACCTGCAGGCCTTCAGAAAGGAGAAGGACGTGGGAGGTAAGTGACTATTTTGAAACAGGGCGGCAGTGCCGACTGTTCTGGGAGAGACCACAGAGGGCCGGGAGGGTTTGACAGCAAAACAGGGGAAGCTGCGTTCAATGGAGAGCGCTGTGCCTTAGCAAGTGTTTGCACCAGGGAGGAATAAAAGGATGTTTCCACACAAATTCAGACTAAACTGAGCTTCCTTTTCAAAGCCTGCGCTGGTCACATACACACAAACCATCTCCAGTACTTCGTAACGCTACACAGTGCCCATGGGGAACACTTCTGGTTTGCCTCACACGTTCAGTTCAACTTAAATAATTTTCTGAGTGAACAGCCGGCTCGGACTCCGTATTGCTCTAATACGTTGCTGGGCTTAGTGCAGGATGAGGGTTGTGTCCTGGGACTTCTTGGTGGATAAGGAGGAATTTTTCCATGCATATTTGATTTTTATTTTGGACAGCAGTGCAGGACTGACACTGCAGACATGAGCCCTAGGTTCTAGTTTCAGCATACGACCATGAATACCCAGTGCATGCCCATATTCTATAGGTAGCTCCAGGGAAGCAGTCAGGTAGTTTGAAGCTTTTAGTGAATATACAGTAAGGAGATAAACTTCCTCTTGCAGCTATTTAGCTTTCATACAAGAGGATGTCTTGCAGATCGATCACAATCTGATAGTAACCCTTCATCAGAGGGGAGTGGTGGAGAGAATCGTGATCTGCATGGTGAGAATTGTGGCCGTTAATTACCAGAGCAGGTGAGACAATCTTGGAGCCTAATTACACCTGGTGTCCTCTTATCTGGTCTGTCTTCTTGTAGCTGCCAGTGGTAATTCTTCAGCTTGGTTTCAAGTAAGTACACTGTGCAATGTGACTAAGATAGTGCAATCACTCCCATTACTAATGTATATGCATAATTAAATCCAGAGGGCTAATTTGCTGTTTTGCAAGCTTTTTATCATCCGAGTGGAAAAATCGGGTTCCCAGGCAAAGCTCACTTGCAAAGTAGAGGCCAAGTTGTGTGGAGAACTTGATTTTATTGTTTCAGTGCTTAGTTCTCAGGTGCCCTGATGCCCAGTGAAATGAACAGCCTGATTAAGTGGATATTTAGGTGCCTAATTAGAGCCACAAAAGCTGCCATGCAGAGTCAGCGACCCTCTGAGATGGTCAGCAGCAAATGCCATGAGAGGAGCAGGAGCTACATGTTTAATTTTGAATGATGGGGGCACCTTCTTCATTCATGCTACTCATCCAGGGCATCAGTTACTTAGGTGGCTGCCCCAGCTGTTATCCAAATATATACTGGGTAAGTGAAATCCTCCTTCTGTAAGATTTAGAATAGGGATTTGCTGCTAAGTCCAGGAGTGACAGAAACACACCACAACCAGCTCTTTGGAAATACATTGCTCCTCTTTCTTCCTCCCTCTTCCCTATTATAGCAGTGGCAGTTTATACCACCTCACCATCCCTTTCCTGCAGCTTTGGTCTGTGCTAGCTTTGGGTTGTCAAAATTCCTATGGGATCCCAGTTAGCAGATACAGCTACTAGAAGAGCAACAGCTTATCTGTGAATCCCTGTAGGACTGAAATATTGAGTTATTCAGTGCTGTCAGGACTTGAGTATATTTGGGCAGGCCCAGAGGCATAAATTTAAGCAACCAGAGAGCTTTACTGATGGGATCTTAGGCCTCACAGGGATTCAGCCATCTCCGAAGTTAGGCAATAGCTGAAAATGGGGCTCTGAGGATTTGCATTTTGAATGAAGGAAAAGTCTCTCTGTAGACTTAGCCTTCATAACTATGCAGGATGGGAGGCACTGGGGAGCCAGCATTATATTATATTAATTGGCTGAGCAAAGTGAAGCCTAAAATTCCCCTCAGTGCTCTTCTTCTGTCTGTCAGAGGTCTTGTTCAATAGCTGAAGCCTGTTTAGTTTAGAAATGCATGTGACAAAGTCCTCCAACATGCGCTGTGGGTAACATTCCTCCCCTGGACCTCAGAGAACTGGCTGATGGAAATGAACAGGACTTCGTATCATGATCCTCTGTGACTCTGGGTCTGGATACAAGGTAAGCACTACATGTAGTTGAAATACATAAATCTGCTGCAAATTGATCCTGCTTCACAGAAACTTAGTTGCTTTCCTTTATTCCTGTATCTTTCAATGTAATGAACTGGGAGCATTTCTGGTACCAAAGGACTTTAAAGGCTAATATAAAGATGGAGCATGAAAATCTAGATTCCTGCAGGAGATAACTGTGGAATGTAGTGCTATACTGGGAACAGAGAGTGATGGGAAGAGCAACCAATGGTCTTTGGAGGATGGCAAAAAAAATACATGTGAAAGACTAATTTTTATGATGCATTTGGAGGACCCCTAGTTGTCTGAGGTCCAAAATTTAGATTTTAGTAAATTTTTTATGAAAAGGGCGCTAAAGCAGATAAAATACCTGTTAGTTCCCATTAGAGATACCCATGATCAGGGCTGGTGTCTCTCAGGACAAGGCTCGGCTTTGCTGTGGTATAGGAATAACGTACACAGCTGATTTATCTGGCAGAGTTGCAAAGACAGGCAGAGCAGGATAAGCAGCCAGAGAGGTCAAGGGGAGCTTCTTTGGTCTTCGTGTCCTGCTGCCTGGGAAGCGGTCCTGCCACTGTACCGGCACCCTCCGGCTGCTGTGAGCCTTGAGGATCTCTCCCTCATGCATGTATGTTGTCTTGGGCAAATGCCCAACTCGATCTTCATCTAAGGTCAGCCTTTGGGACCTCTGACCACTTGTTGCCAGCTGAGCTGTTTCACACACCTGATTTTTGGAGAGGTGCTCCTTCTGTTAATCACGTCCTGCTTAGACACTGCTGTTGGGAACCTAAAAACAGAAGGGCCCACCTTCACCTTTTAGACAAGATATTTCTCCATCAGGTTTGCAAGCAGGGATAAAGAAGCCAGCGATGGTGTAAGCCGAGCCAGCAGGTTTCACTGCCCACCCTGACAGCAGTGCCATAATAAGCCGATACTAGCAGGGACCAGCAACCCTCTTCTATACGAATCATAGAATGCACACACGGTTTCCATTTCAGTCCTTAAAGGTGAGCTCTCTGCGAGTGAGGATTTTCACCTTGTCATTACTGCACACCATACGTGTTCATATCAAAGATCTGCAATTCTTCCATGTTGCTTTTTTTTGTAGTTACGAAGTGTCAGAGGTTACTGTGCCCAAGCAGAGATGCTCTTCCGAGTTGGAAACTAGGAAAACTAGGACAACGGCCCTCGGGCATGCTGCTAGTAATGAACTGCATTTGAAAAATGTAATGTTTTTTCTAAGGCACTGCACATAATTCTCATAACAGCCTTTTCATTCTGGCATTTATTATCTTCATCTGAAAGTGGCTGGGGCTGATGAAGGACAGATAGTCCATGCATCCAAGATGAGGTTGGTGCTGGAAGGACATCACAGGTAATGGTCAACGCTGTGCTCCCTTGCTATCGAACGCCAAAAGAGGAATGGGAAATAATGGCTGAAGATTGTCAGAGCAGGTGGAAGCTACATCAATAGATCAGAAAAAGACTGGGGGCTGAGGGAAGACTGAAAACTGAACATGGATCCCTTTCTGATTGATAGTTTTAGATTGAAATCTTTCACTTGAAAGATTTCTGGAATTTAACACTGTTCCATGCAGTAAGGCAAAGCTACTTTCACTTGAAAGATTTGTGGAATTTAACACTGTTCCATGGAGTAAGGCAAAAGTAATGCCCAGAAACAGCACACAACCAAAACCAAATTCTTAGGGTTTACTTTCCTAGGTAAAAAAAATAATTATTGTATCTTTCCATCTACATCAATCAATAGTTAGATTTTTTTTTTTTTTTCTTCAGAAACGGCGTTACTGCTCTGCATATTCCAGAAATTTGATTGAAAAACCTTAAGGATAAAGAAATGGAAAATATTATGTGCTATCTATTTGGCTCCAGCAGGTACAGTATCTGCTTTAATTAATAATGATGTATCTCTGCAGATCAAGAGTAAAAATACAGTCCCCGCTATCAATCCTTACATTAAATATTCAAATCATCCATTCAATATTACCTAAATATAGTTACAGTAAAGAAGCAGCATTCGTTTATTTGTTTATACTCTCTCAGTTATGCAGGACATTATTCTGTGTGTTGCATCAAAGATTTCCTTTCAAATTCACCTGATTTGAAAGGCAGTTTCTCCTGACTATGCAAGTCAGCAGAGAAAGTGGCTGTATTTTATCAAATTCAGCTGCACTTTTCTTGCTGAAGCATGTTCAAAAGCCAACAGATCTATTTTTGTGATTCATTGCAGTCCATTCTGCTGCTGTTCAGTTGAAGGGAGCTATTTTTGTAATTATTCAGTAGCAAATTTATCAATTTAGTTAGTAGTGAAAAAGTTCCAGACACCTCTCGGATGAAGGTTGATAAATGGATCCAGAAGAAAACTGTTCCTCTACAAAAAGGAGCGAGCTGGCCTGGGAGAGGCTTGCACACAGCTCTGAACTAGCGTCACAAAAAAGAAAAGCTCTACTTTGAAGCAAGAGAAGGACAAGGACTGTCTTTTGCATATGTTGAGGCTTTTGCATGTAAGTTATTTGGTATTTTATTAATCAACCTATTGTGTTTATTATGAGACAGGTCTTGAAAATGCTGTCAAAGTATTAGTCTGATGGTTTTAGCCAGTTCAAAGGAAAAAATCGGGGCAAGGCTGAAAAATGTCTAAGAATATCCCTTCTGGCTGCTTGAGGGAGATGAAACATTTCATTTTTTTTAAACACAGGAAATTTGCCTCTCACCAAATTTAACTATGGTGACCATTAGAGCAAAATCTAACCAGCATCGTCATGACTGGTCTCTGACTCTGTCTCCCTTGTGGTCTGAAAAACAATATCCCCCTTCCAAGGAGGAGGACACCAGTTAGCACACCAGTTCTCAAGCCCAAAAGCAAGCAACTAGTTGTCATTGTATTTAGCATATAAGAAACCTTCCTTCTAGAGCTATTAAAAAACTGGAGAACAAGGGAGAAAATACGTGGATGGGTTCACCTTTTGAGATGATGTGATATACATTGCTCCAGGCATCCCAGTGACCGAGGGCAGCTGTGCTCTCCAACCCTCTCACCACCCTGTAGGCTAGAGCCCTGCCAGGACTTACAGGAGTAAGGGAATACAGCTGGGGAGATTGCCCTAAGGATGGTGATAACTGGGCCATGCTGGGAGGGTGGCCTTGCGCTGGGATGGGATAGTTCAGGCCGCAGAGGTGGGGTTGCAGCCTGGGGGACACTGGCAGCACTGTATGGCAGTGTTACACAAGTTCAACCAGGTTTTTCTTTCTTCCAGGGTTGGGAATAAGGACAAAGCATACCATGCCTGTGACTGAAATGTGTGTTTTTAAGAAGGAGCATCTGTAAGTCCTGTTGTGACTTATCTGTTGCTCTTCTGACCAGATTCCTTTCATTTTCTTCTTCCATCCTGGCTCTTTTCTTTGGGGGCTACTTTCCCATGGTTTCTTTCCTTCCAGCTCTTTCTCTTTTTCTCAGTGTGTACTAATGTGTTTCCCATGCCTCTTCTGAGCTGACTTGGCACTGGAAAGGTCACAGAGCTAATCAGCAAGCTTTGCCACTGCAAAAGCAGTATATATAAAAAAACAACAACCATAAACCCAACAAAAACATTCTCTCCTTCTCCTTCCAGTTCTTTAGCTTTAGGCAGAAAGGACCAGGATGGGGAGAGTGCATTGGCACCAGCCCAGTATGTGTGCATTTAACATTAAGCCTGCTAGAACTAAATGTACTGCAGGGAAAATACAGAATTTGTGCAGCCGACAGTTTGCTCCTGTTATGGAATTTGCCTGTCACTGCTAATGGCACAGAGTAGTGATTCCAGGGATGATATTAAGCCAGAGCAGTGTGTGTGTAATACTGGTACCAATACACGCACCAGCACTCTCACTCCAGAGACGTGTGGAACATACCGCTGGCAGGGAGATGGGGAGGCAGTGAAAGCAGCTGAATAAGTAGCATTGTGGCTTTGTTCCGCCTGCTTGGAGCCTGAGCTGGGATTTTTCTTCTTTTCATCGCATTTCTCATTGTAATACCAGGGTCACACTTTAATACAGCAAATATAATTACAGTGCAGTTATACCGTCTGACTCTGTTTCATGATACCTATAATTACCATTAATTCATGTAGCTAGGAGGTTAGTTAATGCAGTGAACGCATTACTTATCAGTCTACTTGCTGAGTTACTATATCACATTTTAATTGCAACTGTGCTTTTTGCACATATATCTGAGAGTTCACTGCATGGCAGTCATTCCTATTTTGTTAAGCTTATGATTCGGTTCAGCCTGTTTACAAGTATATAGTATTTGTTTTTGTGGCAGTAGTACGTAAGGTCAATTAAAAAAGTTAAATCACTATCCAGACTGGTAATCCGTCCTATCTGAAGTCCCTGCCCGGCTGAAAAATGTGTGTACCCAAAGAGTTTAACAAGTGTAGTGGGGTTGAATTTTGTTTTTATTCGCCTCCTGTTTTATATGCACTTCTTTAAAGGTGATCCAGAGCTGACTAAGTTTCAAATGATTGGCAAGGCTCATGACGCACTGCAAATCTTTGGGATTGGGAGAAAAGTGATGAAAGGGCATCGCTGTCCTCCTTCCCACCCCCTCCATAGAGCCATGGATGTCCTTCTGCTGGATTCAGCAGCACTTGGCTTCGGCGAGGATTATGACTTTGCATCCCAATGGTGACATTAGTTTGATGTAACTTTTTTTGTTTTAAATAAAAAGGTTTTGCCCACTTTAGTAGCTTATGAGGATCAGTCACACTTCAAAGGGTGCCCAGGCTGAAGTCCTGCGGCCATTTGATGTTAGAAGGTGGCAGGAGGCATCTCCCTGCTTCCTTCCTTCCCCTCCTCTCCTGCCTTTGTTCTTTATCCCCAGATAAAGTTGGAACAAGAAGCAGCAGCTCGGCCAGCAGTGAATGTCTGCCATACATTGCTGAAGAGCTTCCTCAGCCAGCCTGGAGCCACTGCAGCATGGCCAGGCCAACAAGCCTCTTCCTCTATGCTTTTCATCGGCTTGACTACCTTCCCCCATGCCAGGACCTCCTTCCAAAGCCCTGTGCACCTCTCTCTCCCCTTCCTCTGCTAGTCCTTTTTCTCTCCCCTTACCCTCACCCTGCCTTTTTCTCCCCCCAGCATCCTGAGCTGGGTGTCCAGCACAGATCAGAAGGAGGGGGTGGCCATACGCAGCTCCTGCACAGCCAACATGGGACCACAGAGCCGGCAGTAGTCAATTGCACCCATTCTGCCTCAGATGTCTCCATTGCTTCTCCCTCAATTTTCTAGAAATGTTTTATTGACTTTTCAGGCAAAGAAAAACCAAAACAAATAATTGAGAAAAAGGTATAGGAGCCAAGTAGAAAGCAATGGAAAGACAGTGTAAGGGTACTTTTCAGCTTTTATTCCTACACTCCCCCTTTTGATACCTCCCCGTTCTCCTGTTTCTGTTCTTTCCATCCTTCCCTCTCATCATTTGCTTTTTTTACTTCCCAATTTTCAGTTCATCTATCTATGCTCTTTTTTATAATCTAATATTTTTCTCCTGGGGAATTAGATTTCAAACGCAGAGACAAACTGTCTCTGCGCACTGGAAGAAATTTTCACTTGGTTTATATTTCTTTGTGGGTCTGTGACTGGAGGATTTTCAGAGGATCTTGGAGTACAGAGGCACTTGCACTTCTTTAAGAAGGAGTGGGAACTCAGCCCCTAAGGGAGGACCTGTCTGAAACCTAGGGATGGCAGGTGCTGTGAAAGGACCAGGGGAACACAAACCACTTCAGTTTGTCATGCCAAAGGGCCTGGCCTCAAGTCTTGCCTTTCTGCTTGGTAAGTGCCAGCTGCTGGAAGGGCAGGTTGCCCTGGCGTGGAGGGAGGCAGTGATGGGAGCTGTGCCTTAGCCAGCTTGTAAACCATCTTTGTACGTGTACAAAAATTAGGATAATTATATCTCATCTAATAAGAGTCCGTTTGTGTGCTTTTGCTGTTTACATGTATCGAGAAGGAAATCACAGACAAGCGCCTGCCAAGTATATCGCTAGAAATATTTTTGAAGCTGTCATCTACCGGCATTGAATACCAGAGGCAGTTTAATCTCTCTTCCACTCTCTTTCTCTCTCTAAGCCCCCGCCTCCCACACTCTGGCCTGTTTTCTGTAGAGATAAGAGTTTGGCTTTTTATTGCAGTGTAAAGAATTAGTATTTTACTATACTGGTCCCGTTTGGTGCCACCACTAGCACAGCTAACCTTTGGATTTCCAGCACTGAGAGACAGATGGATTTGTGGAATGGATATGCTTATTCTACAGCCATCAAATACCTTACTCATGATTTGCATTCAAGTGGCCATTATGAGTGACTTGGAGAAATGAAATCCAGAAGGAAACCTAGAGAGGAATGTGTAAGGAAACTGAGTCAGGTTCATGGCACAAACTTACCTAAAAATCTGTTGAAACCGTCCAAACCGATCCCTGTACATTCATGTCCTGCAGCTTGTGGAAGATGCTGTGTTCATTGTTACGAAGAATAGAAAACTTGAAATCACCTAGACCTCCTGGTGTTCATCACAGTGAAAACAACAGGAAACTACAATACTGACTGTCAAAATATAGTATGGGGAAAAGGAAAGGTGGCACCTTGGAACGCAAACACAACCCTCTCCAATAAGCACTGACCAGTCAGTTATATACCTTAAAAACACAACTTAGAGCATATTACTTGTATTTGAAGGTAGTGAAAACACGAAGAGTGATCCTAAACTGGAAGCAGGCATAGATCAATTCATTGCAAAGCTAGAATAGGGAAACAGAGGATCTGGCCTGCAATGTTGGTGGTGTCGTATGCTTCCAGGAAACCTTAACAGAGAAACAAATATTAGTAGGGGTAGAACATTTTCTGACATCACGCAGTGTGCATAGTGACTTCAGTTTAAGAAAAAAACAAAAGGCAGCTCTATGTGCACTCTTCTGTGCACATTTCCATCTTTTATTCAGTACAGAAACTCCAAGATCTGTTTAATTTTTTTCTACATGTTTTATGTGATCCAGTGCTTGAATTGTTACTATTAGTGATTTGGATTCCTGGAGATAACAGGATCCCCAAACACAGAGCCAGAACTGTTGTGCTTTACCCCATCTGTGGAGTCAAAGTGTGCAGTGTACAGTTAAAAGCACAATCCATCTACACTTCGGAGTCATGGGGATTTTTCCATGGAATAAAGTGGAAATACCAAGTCAGAGTGAATGGGGTGGAAACTACTTAAAGAAGGATGGACTCAGACATCCTTACTTCTAATTGTGTTATTTTAGATACTTCAGCAAAGGATTGGATCATTTCTTATTCTATCTATCTGAATTAATTTGTCCATCTTTTGTTCTTTCTTTATTAAATTACAATTCACGTATTGTCAACTTCTGAATTTCTAGGTGAATCTAATAGCTGTGAATCTTGGGTTACAATACACAGAGGCAAAAAACTTAAGTTAATGGTCTTCTGAGGAACTGAGTAATTTGCTGTCATAAGTGGATATATAAACATTAATTATGTTCTGAAGAGCTTCAGCTATTAAAACTAAGTTAGAAGGAAAACCAGGACTGTCTAAATTATCGGTTCTGGTTTTAACAGGGATGGCCAAAAATGCTGATGACCTTAGTGCTCCCCACTCCACACAGTGCTGTTTGGCACCAAGCTCACCTTGCATAAGGTTGACATTTAAAAAGTTGCCCACCACATTCCTTACAAAGCTCTGTCACCAGGCTACGGGGACTTTGGTCAGTGACACTTATCTACACTTTTCTCTACAATTCAAGTTTTGGAGAGAAGTTATCTCCAATATTGTGGTTCACTATTTTACCTGATAGAGCAGTTTTTATTACTGTTATTAAGTATTTACTCAATGCTTGCATCATGAATGATGCAGTACCTGAATAGGACAACACAGTGGATTGGGTGTGTACCTACATGTATCTGCATCAGAGGTTGCAGAGAGGGGGTTTGGAGAGCTGTTGCACTAGGTGGACCTGCTGTGCATGGGAAGTGCCCGGTTCATGGGGCCAAGGTGCTGCAAGTGGGATGAGACCCCACAGCTCTGACCAGTAGCAACTACCAAGAGCAAACACGTTTCCCTGGAGCACAGATTTTTACATCTTTGCACAAATAAAAATTAGTAGTTACAAACCATATTGTATCTTCCTTGACAGCTGAGTGAAAATCAAACAAACCAAGTCCTTGAGTCACTGCTCCTACAGGTATGTGTTGACTAAATTAAAAAGCTGCAGTTAATTAAAACTAAAAACTACAGAGGAGAAGGACTTGGGGGTGTTGGTGCATGAGAATCTCAACATGACCCAGCAACGTGCACTCGCAGCCCCGAAAGCCAACCACATCCTGGGCTGCATCAAAAGAAGTGTGGCCAGCAGGTCGAGGGAGGTGATTCTGCCCCTCTACTCTGTTCTCGTGAGACCCTATCTGGAGTCTTGCCCCCAACATAGGAAGGACATGGACCTGTTGGAGTGAGTCCAGAGGAGGGCCACAAAGGTGATCCGAGGGCTGGAGCACTTCTCCTATGAGGACAGGCTGAGAGAGCTGGGGTTGTTCAGCCTGGAGAAGAGAAGGCTCTGGGAAGACCCAGTTGTGGCCTTCCCCCTTAAAGGGGGCCTACAGGAAAGGTGGAAAGGGAGTCTTTATCAGGAAGTGTAGCAATAGGATGAGGGGTAACAGTTTTAAACTGAAAGAGGGGAGATTTATATTAGATATAAGGAAGAAATTCTTTCCTGTGAGGGTGGTGAGACACTGGAACAGGTTGCCCAGAGAAGTTGTAGATGCCCCATCCCTGGAAGTGTTCAAGGCCAGGCTGGATGGGACTTTGAGCAACCAGGGAGGGTTTCCCTAGTGGGAGGTGTCTCTGCCCAGGGCAGGGGGGTTAGAACTAGATGATCTTTAAGGTCCCTTCCAACTCTAACCATTCTATGATTCTATTTCCTGTTGGCATTAATGAGCCTTTCATTTGGGCAAGATGGTGCACATCAGGACAGTTATCAAATTGTATTTCCTCACCCAGCTGTCACACGCTGCTTCAGCTGAGTGCCACAGTTGCCTCTCAGCTGCTGCTGCATTTCTTTGGGCCATGGGGTTGATCTCTGCTTTGACTGAAGCTGTGTTAAGATGCCCACTTTTTAATCAGGTCATTTTATGGCATTCCTGGTCGCTTACGTTTTTTTCTCTTCCTCTGCGTTTTAAAGTGCATCTTTGCACTTCAAGAAGATGGAAATACATTCAAGACAAATGATGTCTGCAAGATAAGAATATAGCCATTTCTCATCCTTAGTTTACTATGACAACGTACTGTTGATACATCTCCTTTAGCAAGCAAAAAAGCAATTTTAGTTTCTTTCAGCTCAAAGTTTCGCGAAATGTCAAAGCAGTGCTGAGTCTAGAGCAAGAGTAAGATTGATGGCAGGTTCCCAGCCTGTCTGCTGGATGGGAGTATGGTGAGACAGCTTTTGCAAGCTCCTCTAAGAAGCCTGAATCTTGGGAAAAATTGTCCCATCTTTTAGGTCCTACTGCTCTCCCTGAGACCCTATTTTACAATATGTTGTCAAAGGTGGAGCTAAACAATAATACATGTGTATTCCAGTTTTTAGCTCCTCTAGTAGAGTGCTAAGAAAGATGCTCAGAGACGTAACGTCTAATACAGGTTATGTTTAATTAATCTCCAAACAAATCCAAAGGAAATAACTGGGTCTGTCCCTATAAGCAATAAAGCATGTCAGAAAATGGATCATTATTTCTGATGGGTTTATATTTACCCTTTTTGGAGGGGATTAGGGGGCCCCGAGAGGAAAAAAGGGATAGGGTTTTTTTTCTCCCCAGCTACTTGAAGTACTAAAGAAGTATTCCCCTCCATTATGGAAGAAAAGCGTGAAATGATCTTTTAAAAATGTATTTTCCCACAAGTCTAGCACAGTATGGGACACTAAAGTTTCATCCTAAGACACATCTTTCTGTGACATTACAAACCAGAATGCTCACCTAATCATATGAAGGAGAGGAAGCTTCTTTTCCTGTTGAGATACAAAGCAGGGAATTAGTCTCAGAAGTAATTGGTTACAGCTTTTCTGGGAGTGGTTGCATTACCCCATCCCCAAAACAGTTAATGGGGAGATTGACAGTGTATTTCTGCAATTAACAACCATTTAAAACCCTTCCGTTTAGAGAGGAAGAGCCCCGTGCTGATTTGCAGTATTGGGGCCGCAGAGATTTGGTTTCTGTCGTGGGGGCAGGCTCGGACCACGAGCCCCAAACACGCACGTTGCATTTTGGCAGGCGGAGCTGCTGATGTTCCCCATTAGGTCAGGAAATGTGTGGGGTTTGCCAGTCTCTGCAAGGTAAGTGCTGTTTTGGCCAATGTCCCAGGGCTCTGGAGGAGCTACAGCACAGCGAGGAGGTGACGTGGCACTGCCTCTCCTGGCCCTGAAGTCCCTTTTCCTTGTGGCCCTGTCCTAGCTGCTCCCGGGCTTCTCCCTGGTAGGCAAAACTCCTGCTGGGGCCAGGAAGCCAGGAGCTGGGAACCGGAGAGAAAATCATGTTCTGAAAGAATTTTGGGATATGAACTAGCAGAAAATATACAGCTGCTGCTCCTGGGAGAGCTAAGAATAGCAAATACATCTGCCTCTGGAAAACTACCTCATCTTCTCCCAGGATGCAGCCCTCAGTTCTGGCTACCCATCAGAAAAAAAATCCATGAAACATAGAACGGCCTCAAAACAGGTAATAATATAATTTGGAGACTGGCAAGATTTCCATATGAGAACAGATGGAGCAGGTGAAGCCTGCATATTTTACTGAGAAGATAAGTTAGTGTATACGGTTTGCACAATGCTAAGTAATACAGAGAAAGTACATGTGGGTCCTGTGCAAGCTTCTGAGTGCAGTAACAGGAGAGTGCTGAAAGCAAAGGGAGGAAACCAAATGGAAAAAAAAAGAGAGAAGGGGATAGTTTTATCCCTTTCAGAACTAACCTATGGAAATCCTTGCTGTGAGATGTTCTTCAGGAGGTTTGTGGAATTCAAGACCAGCAATCACTTAGATGGTCTCAGTTGCTTTCCTTGGGCAGTTGAGTAACTGCGTGACCGTAAACGGTGCTGTGACAAGCAGGGTTGTATCAGGATCCATCCTCCTTGGAAGTCTTGGAAAGTGTTATTAAACAGTGTGTTGGGTGATATGAAGACTGCTGAAAGATTTCTTGTTCTCTTGTTATTCACAGGACACCAAGAGTTTTGGAAGCTTCAGGTCCCGATTCCAACTTAGCTGTGACAACACATAGGAGGTTTGGGGTTTTTCTAAGTATTAATTTTTTTGCTTTAGGGTGTGCTTCAGTGAGCAACTCTCTGCAGAGACAGGAGAGGAGGATCAGCTTGGCAGGTGCTGCTTGTGGTTGTACTCATCTTTCTACAGAGGCTGAGAGGCTGCTGCTCTCCAGGAGAGGATCTTCATCTCTGGCATTTTAACAAACTTGAGGCGTCCCAGTGACTTTCCCCTCAGAGTCCAAAGCCCATACAGCATTCAAAAATCAGTACATCCCAGCAGTCCTCTTTTGGTAACCGATGAGAGCTGAGGCTGCGTGCTGAGGCTCTCCATCCCTGCCAGGGAAGGAACTTGGACAAGAAGCATCTCTGAACTGAACCAAAACTGAATGCCCAACTCCATGTCCATATTCTACACAACTGTGATACACTGTGTAGGCAAAGAGACATCTCGTCTCTCAATCGCGGCAGGAGGCCATGCTTCTGTACAGGTATGGAGGGTCAGAGCTGACCCTAATGATGGCGAGTAGTGGAGGTGGGGGGCGCGTGGACAGAGTAATATCTGAGGAGAGATGTATCGTGGCAGTAGAGAATGAATGAATGAATGAATGGTGCCCTTCAGACTGAGCTTCAATTAAGAGAACGAAATAAGAACAAAACTACCTGCTTTTCAAAAATGAAAGGTAGGAAAATACCATTGCGAACAGCACTGCATTTGCTTCTCAAATAAAGGGAGAATGAGAAAAAGGAATCCTGTTGGAACGTAAATTAGTTGTGGTCTTTATTTCTCGAGACTGTCAATTGCAGTAAACAGCAGCCTACATGCAATGTCCCAGGTCTGTGAAAGCACAGGTTTAAACAGGAAAGTGCATTTCTTACAAAGGGGACATTGCAATTTTCTTCTTAATAATGAGGTTGGGCAAAATGCAAGGTGCTGATAGCCTACGTACATATATATTATCAGAATCTGTAGTACCTGTTAACATTAAGGCAGAAGCACTGAAGAAGGAAGAGAATGAGTAAAACCTGTGATGCTCTGGGGAATTTTTGTAAAAGGGTAGTATTTACATGTATAGTAAAAACCGGATGGTGCAACACTTCTGAAAAGGGACCTGGATGAGCTAGAGAGCTGGGCCCGAGCAAAACTTACGAAGTTGAACAAGGCCAAGTGCAAGGTCCTACACTTGGGTCGGGACAATCCTCATTATCAGTACAGGCTGGGGGATGATGTGATAGAGAGCAGCCCTGCAGAAAAGGACTTGGGGGTACTGGTGGATGAAAAGCTGGACATGAGCCAACAATGCGCGCTTGCAGCCCAGAAGGCCAATTGCATCCTGGGCTGCATCAAAAGAACCGTGGCCAGCAGATCCAGAGAGGTGATTCTCCCCTTCTACTCTGCTTTCGTGAGACCCCACCTGGAGTACTGTGTCCAGCTCTGGAGCCCTCAGCACAAGAAGGACATGGACCTGTTGGAGTGGGTCCAGAGGAGGGCCTCAAAGGTGATCCGAGGGCTGGAGCACCTCTCCTACAAAGACAGTCTGAGAGAGTTGGGGTTGTTCAGCCTGGAGAAGAGAAGGCTCTGGGAAGACCTTACAGTGGCCTTCCAGTGTGGGGGAAGGGGGCCTATAAGAAAGCTGGGGAGGGGCTGTTTGCAAGGGCATGTAGCGATAGGACGAGGGGCAATGGTTTTAAACAAGAGCAGGGTACGTTTAGATTAGACATTAGGAAGAAGTTCTTTACAATGAGGGTGGTGAGGCACTGCAACAGGTTGCCCAGAGAGGTGGTGGAGGCCCCATCCCTGGAGACATTCAAGGCCAGGCTTGATGAGGCTCTGAGCAACCTGATCTAGTTGAAGATGTCCCTGCTTACTGCAGGGTGGTTGGATTAGGTGACCTTTAAAGGTCCCTTCCAACCCAACACATTCTAATATTCTATGATTTTACTCTCCATTCTTTTTCATTGTCTCTGGATATTTTTCAACAGTTGCTGTAGAAGTGTTCTCTGTGTAAGTAGGGTTGTAGGATAGACAATGGGCAGCTTAAGACTACAGGACGTTCCCATGGCCTCTATGCCCCACCATGGTTTTTTTTCCCTGCGTAAGGCTACTTAGAAATGTAAGCTGGCTTGGACCAAAAATGCTTCCAATGTGGAGATGGGTCTAGCTGCTATATTAAAACCAGATAATTTCCAGCTATTTGTAACTCTCTGAAAAGGCAGTCTTAAAACTTTGACAAATTTTTCTTCTTAAACTGCAATAGCTAAAACATGAATACATGCACAGGAACTTTTTAAAAATGCTGGTGCATACCCAGGGTTGTAACACTTCAGTGGGGGCAAAAAAGGGCTTTAAGCTAATCAGGTGAAAACTAGGAAGATAACTCCGTACAGTGGATTATATCATGACCATGATAGCATAGTGAAGGCAGCAATTGAAGGGGTCAGAAAGATAAAAACTGGGGTTTTGATTAGTCTCTCTCACTTCTGTTTTCGTCTCTCATGTTTTCTTTGTGGTTATCAGTTTCCTTTTCAGGAGTTTTTCCTGAGAGTCTGGCAGTTGCAGTTAGAAATGCAGTGTACAGGCACCACAAATTTTCATCTGCAGGGTCAGTCACAATGAAAAATTGTTTGATATTACTGACAGACTAAGCCTGCTGTGCCTGCAGCCAATGCTGTGCGCAAGAAGTATCTTTGAAGCCGGTCCTGTTTTTTCCTAGTGTAGTAGTTTGTGTTGCTGTGTATGAAAACTGTTATCCATTGAACTGCTGGTCTCATGATCTCATTCTAGTGGTGGCTGCAAAGCTAGAAACTTTGGATTTCTTGAGATCTCCTACATGACGTCTATAAGGATGTTGCAATATTAGGATAGTTTTGCATTTTCCTTTGTAATTTTTACCGCTTTCTATTAAAAATACGTAACAGGATCAGTCATTAATTGCCAAAAAAGAAGTGTTAAGCCCCTAAGAATTAAGTGAGGCATGGTTCAGCCCACTTTTTTTATGGTCCATTTCTCCTCAGATTTAGGAAACAATCCTGAAGGCTAATGGTTTGTCCAAAACTTCTGTGAGAGCTCAGAGTGCTTTGCAGAAACAAGTCTAAAATCCATTGTCTGAGTTTCTTCTTCCCCATCTCCTACCCTTTAACAGCTGGTCTGAGCTGGTTGTCCAGGCCCTCCCCAAAAGAAGGAGGAGCTGGTGTCAGCTCCAGAGGGCAACGCATCCCATCGTCAAATCTACATCTAAAATTGGTGAACTATTTGCCCGCCTGGTGATTATAGAGGAAGTCTGGGACATTGTCTTAGAGGAGGACCTAAATTTTTGCCCAGCAGAGGTCATAATGCGAACCAGTCACTTCGTGTAGGAGAGCAATCCTACCACCTGGGTCTGTGCACCATCCCCGTCAGATAACATGGTCCTTCAAGGCTGAGCTGGAGAATGAGCAAAGTATTTTTAGCTTTGTTTGGAATTAATTTCTGATAATCTAAATTACTGTGAAATTGACTGGAAGATTAATGTACACACTGGTCTAGCAAAGACCAAACAAGTACGTCTGTTTTGAAAAAGATGAACAGCCAGGGAAGAGCCGAGACTGGGTTTTGTCATGGAGCACAGGATTTCAAACTGTAGATTAAAAAAGAAAACTGCATAAAATAATTAAAAACAGACGACAAAACCTGTGGGCAGGGGCTTATGTGTGGAGGCTAGAGGGTAGGAAGCAGATAAATATGCAGAGAGAAGGCAGAGGTAACAGTTTGCGCTGCATCTAAAATGAGCTAAGAACTAGTAGCCTTTTTCAAAGGCAGTCATGCCCCCCTGTTCCAGCTGCAGAGTCATCTTCATTTGTTGCCTTTGTTTTCCATCAGATCTGCTAGCCAAATTGACGTGTCCTGTAGCTACAGGGCCACTAGATTGGTCTGATGGAAGTGTGGGGAACGTGTGGCTAGGACCTGGGTGAGGAGAGAGCATTTTGATAGCAGGTACCTGTTAGATCAGTTGTATACCGAACTTGCGCTCCTCATCCCAGTGGACTGGTGAGCTAGATTGGTTGTTGGAGGCTACATCCACGGGGATGGCACTGGGTGAACATGCAGCTCCATGCAGATGTGGACAGGATGGCAAAAGTTTCATCTTCATTGAGTGCTTTCAGACCTACAAAGCAAAACAAAAGCATGAGATCTAATAAAGAACAGAAACTTGGCTGTTATTTCAAGGTGACGTCTGAGCTCCCAGCTAGGCTAGATCTCCAGAGGTGGTTGCTACACTTTTGATTCTTGATATTTTACTTAGAACTATTCTGTTTGGAAAGTCCACCTATGAGACATGCAGAAGCAATGAAGACACAGCCTGCTGGAGAGGTAGAGACACTGGAAATACTTTTGTGTTTTCCTGATCATTCCAAAAACTGAATAGTTGAGCATCTAAGAAGAGAGATTTTACTTCGTGTTCTGAAAGGATGAGGAGGACCAGCTGATTACAACAGAGTGAAGAGAGTTCTGTTTTTTTAGCATGTGTGGGTAGATTATAGCTCACAGCCACATGAGCTGATCTGTGGGCCTTTTCTAAATATGTTCTAACTGTCATGAGGGGTATTACTCCTTTGCACAATATGGGGTTCAAAGGAGGAAAACTGCAGCATAAGGTCTCGAAGTCACTGCAAATACAAAGTTTTTACTCAAAGTGAAGCGGTCTGATGGAGTATTAAGGACTTTCTTTCTCCGTGTTTCAATATTTATGCTTTCCTGTGTGTTACTGCCGTCAACTGCTGAGCTAAAATCTGATAAACCTTTTTGGAAGTGAGGACAATGAGAGCCAGGCAATATCTAAAGAGTGACTACCTTTTCTGAATGCTAATAAAAGTGCACCTCAAGATATTGCCCACAATTAAGTATTTGAATGAAACATTGAATTTGCTTCACCTCTGCTCAATCTATCTCCTTTGAAGTCTGAGTCCCATTAATATTTAATAAAAGAATTTCCTGTCAAAAAGGAAAATAAAAAAGAAAGAATAAGTTTTAAACAAGTATTTTGCAGAAGGTAAATTGTGAACTTGCAAATATTTGTGCTGAAAATGTGATGCTGAGTTGCATTAGCAGACCATACTCAAATGGCAGTTATAGATATTTCATTCTCAAAATGTAAGGAGGAATTGCAGGAAGTTCCACAGAGGATTGCTCTAGGTCTGGTAGTATTCATTAAACTCATTAATGAGCTGGATGATGACACAAAGAGAATCATTATTAAATTTACAGATAATTTCAAGCAGCAAGAGACTGCAAGTATGTTAGAAGCCAGGATTAAAATTCAGTGATCTTGATAAATTGCAGATATGATCTGAAAAAATGTGGGTAGCATTCAATATGAATAAGAAAGAGCCACATTTAGACACAAGCAAGGAACCGCAGAAACGCAGGACAGCAAAGAACTGTTGTCACAGCAAATCCGTGGGAAAATAGTGAGAATATTTTCCTAGACTACAAATTGAACAGGAGGCAATAATGCTGGGCTGGTGCAAAAAGAGGGACGCCACCCTGGACTGTTGGTGCAGGCGTAGGGTGCTCTGTTCGGCACTGGTGAGGTGTCAGTGAGAGCGGTGTGAACACTTGTGGAGACAGGAAAAATGTGGAGATGGTCCAGAGGAAGGCAATCAGCATGGCGAGGCATTGAAAAAACAAGCTGTAAGGAAAAAAAATTGATGCTGTCTAACCTGATACGGAAAAATGGGTCTTAAAAAAAGTGAAATTCTGCTCCAAAGAGAAGAGTGATAATCTGGTTCCTACGTCCATGATGGAGGACGAGAAATAATGGGCTCCAATTTTAACAAGAGATTCAACATTAGGATGAAACTTTATACAGATAGTGGTTCACTAAACGTTAGACTAAATTGCCCGGGGCGTCTATGGCATCTCTAGCACTGAATGTCTTTAAGGACTTGTCAAGAGTAACTTAGGCATAGCTGAGTCTACCTTGAGCACTGGGACAGACTCAGTGATTTTCAGTCCCCTTCTGTGCTGCAATTTGATAATAAGAAGCAGAACACCCCCCCCCTCCGCCCCTCCCCTGAGTAATTTACATGTTTAGTTAAAATTAACTATACTATTCTGAATATGCATCACTGCAAACGGCTTCTGGGAAATTTAGCCTTCAATCTCTAAGAATGTAAGCAGGAACAAGTTGAAAATTTCAGACTTTGTAACTTGTCAAAATTTGGGCAGATTTTCACAGAACGGCGTATCCTTGTCACCAAGGCCCATCTCCCTGATACATTTTTAACAATAGCCTCAAAACATGGGCATATTCAGTTATAAGAATATATTTAACATGGGCAAAAGCCTTTTTTCATCAAATCTCCTTGGAGTGAGTGAAAGTGGTTTTGCTGAAACATAAAAAAAAGATAGAAAATAAGAAGCCAGCCTTGTGCCAGTCCATGAAATGAAACACTTCAGCCATAGTTATTTACCTGCAAGTGGATTTGAGGACTCACTGTTCCATTAGCGTTTATAATGCTCTTTGAGATTCTGACATGATGCATATTACATCTTTTAAAGATTTGTGGAGTCGTTAATGGTGGTGCAGGTCTGAAGCAGTTTCTTGGATAATTAGAAAAAAATATAATTAAACTCCTGTTTTTTAAAATAGGCCCTATGCATTATTTTGGATTATGCATTGTGCAAATGTGTTGTTCTCATGTTATAGTTTAACAAAGCAGAACAGTTTGAAACATGTTTTAATTGAATCAGGCTGTATCAGTGTCTTTATTGTCACAGCTTCGCAGGCTGAGTATTGACGTAAGGAGTGTGTTTCAAGGAGAAAGCTGCCAGTGGAGTTCTTCTGGCCGGAGAGGTGGAAGATGAGAACAGAACTGAGCCCTGGGATCCATCTCATATTTCACACTGCTGAGATTTGCAAAACTGGCAGGTGGATTCCTGGCTTGGTAGGCAAAGGGGATTCACAAAACTGGGAAAGGTTGACTGAGTCCAGTGAGGCAAACCTTCTTATGGTCATCTTGCACTCAGCAGAGAGGAAGAAAGATTCTTTCTGGCACAGCTCTGAGCATCTGAGGTTATGCTCCAGCCTTGAATCTCCAGCTGTCTCTACCCACCGTCTCCAGTGAGAGCCTAGAAAAATTATGTTTCCTGGGCTAATATCTGTTTTTTGAGTCCTCCTGCCTCCCATCTCCCACTCATTTTAGTGAGTGCTGAACAACTGACCCCGCTCAGCCAGATCGCCTCCATGTGCAGTACTTTCTCAGCAGCAGACAAGCTGGAACAATAATTGAAAAGTAATCCATTAATAGTCACTTGAATTTGAAAGTGAGTTTTAGGGACTTTTCTTATTCAAATTGTAGAAATGTTTGACTGCTCAGGCTGTTAATAGCAAAAAAAAAAGGAAGCAAAATTAAGTATCTGAATGTTCACCAATAGCAAATGTCAAATGTCAAACTCCCCTGCCAAAACCAGAAAATGCACTGGGATATTTAGCTACATAAATTAGCCAGACAGGGAGAAGTGGCACCATGTGATTTAGACAAATCATCAACACCCTGCAAAATTTTATAACTATTAGAGAAAAGATTTTTTTTATATAAAAACGTGTGCGTACACAAAGAGAATATATAGATATACAAACACACAGACATGCGTTTCAATACTTGAACTGTGTTGGTGGGTACTATAAATCATCCAAGTACAGAAAAGAAACATGTTTTATGGTGATGTTTGCAGTTTCTTCCATATGTTAAATGCTTTTTCAAAAGTTGGAGATGATGATATAGTTTCTGCTGTTACAAATGCATGGTTTAATAAGACACAGATAAACAGTGGTGAGAGAGGGATACCGCATACAAACAGCATGATCAGGGCTATGAAAGGCACCTGCTGTGTCTTGCTAGTTTTAAGGGTTTTTTTAAACACATTTCATGCCTTCCTCCACACTTCAGGCTCCTCATTCCCACTGCACAGCAGCTCCCATCACAGCTTATGTAATTAATCATCATAAAACCTATTTCAAACAGAAAAAAGTCCGCAGGAAACTTGCAGTATGGCAGAAGAAAATAGCCAAGGACTTTGTGACTTATTCAAAGTAATGATTCCTTGCACACCTTTTCCAGTCCAGTAGGTACAGACTGACTGGAGAAAGCATGAATTCAATGGAAGTGCACCCATTTCTGCCACTTAGGGCAGTGAGCTTTCATAATACTTGGCCACTCAGTGTGACAGAAGTGGAGGCCCTACCTGGTCCAGGAAAACTTTACATGTTCTGATAAGGCTGATGGAGTCTGGGCAGAAGGCTGTTCTTGATTAAAGGACAGAAAAGAAAAAACATTGTTAGATATTGAGGAACTGATCTCCTGGAGAACTGAAAAAAATGGTGGAGAGATCTTAGCATATTCCTCCCTGTTAAAGACAGAAAAACCGAACATCCCCTCCAAAGACCCACTTTTAGCACAGGAAAGAATGAGCCTGCTGATCTCCTCACTCAGCCAGTCCTCTGATTTGTTCAGGTGTGTGATTTCCAAGGCAGGAGAGACAAGGGTGCCTCTGCTATGCTTGAGCAAGAACCAGAATATTGAGGAAACCCGAGTCTTTCCCCTTCTGATTATTTGTATTGCTCTTGGTCCATTTTGGGACTCTAGGTAAGACAGTATGAGGCAAAGATTCTTACACGAACCTCCGTTTAATACTTCCAGCAAACAAGGTCTTTGAGACTGTCCCAGGTGCATTTGCAAAGACTGTGAATTTTGCTTTTCCACAGTGTTCTTTATTGGTAAAAATGAACAGAGGGACTATTACTAATGGTGTTCTGATATTTTTAGCTTTATACAAAAAAATTATTCTCAATACTTTTGGTTTTGTGACTTCCTTACATCCAAGGCACAAGTTCCTCCATGCCTGAATTTCACCACCGTGGTTTTTTTTTTCCTGATGGTAACAAGTCATGGAGAATTTTGTCAGAAGTCATGCAAAATTTAAGAAGCATTAGAGCTGACACAAATTTCATGTTTGCAAAGACAGCTGAAATCCCTTTGCAAAAAGGGAGGAATTCAGTGAAGCTCAGCAAGGCCAGTGCACTCTGTCTCTGAATGGTTCCTATTAAGTTGTCTTTGTTTTAGCTTGCATGATCCTTGTTGATGTAGAAGTATACACTTGGCTTGATGCTGTTTAACTCATGGCTCAAGAACTGCCAGTATATGTTACCTGCGTTCTTCAGCCTGACATGTTCAATTTCTGCAAAACAACGCTAACATGGATCAAAGGAAGCCTCTTGTGGGCAGAGATTCCCACAGGAGAATTCTCCCTGTAGAGAAAGCACTTGCACTCCTGTAAACCTGGCAGATGTGGTGGCATCTCCTACGCTGGCTTTCCCTCCATAGAAGGATGCAGGAAGGACTCAGCAGAGCAAGGCTCCCCGTACGTAACTCTCCAACGACAAAATTTCCTGAATGTCCCTGAGATGGAGGTGGAAGGAAGAGGCATCTTTCTGCAGACCTAATTTGTTCTGCGACTGCATGGCTGAAATGAACGTGATTTTTTTATAATTACTTCCTTTTTCTGTTGAATCCATACGGAACTTAGCACATACAATAGCTGAGAATACTGTATGCAGTGCACAGGAAAAGAAAGAGTGAACATCACTTGACCTGACAGTTATTTGTTGCAATGACAAGATGGAGAATAACTTTTTCGTTCTGAAGCCCAAGTTAGGTGAAGTAAGGTAGGCAAAATTAACAGTACCCCACAACTTGCTCCCACTGAATGCTAGCATGAGTCTGTACTGCTTGTAAACTTCCAGATTTGCTAGGTAATCTAGCCAACAATTCCATACAATTAATTGAATGTTTACAAAACAAAGGATCCTTCTGCAAAAAGACTTAGGAATTCAAGATTGCTGCTATGGCCTGATACTCAAGAATGTATCATCATGAAATAAGCAAAAGGCTTTGAGCTGACATTTAAGAAATAAAATCTACAACACGTGACATAAAAGACATGCTAAAACCTCCTTAAAACTACAAAGAAACCAAGCCATAGCAACTGCCTGAAACAAAATACGAGAGAAGAATTAATCCACCAGCTAAGGTCTTATTTAGTTTGCTTTAACAAAGTCTGTAAAGCCTATTGCTCTGTTGTTCTAATGATGTAGGCTAAGACACAGGAGATAAGAAAAGCCAAGACACTGAAAGCTGTTGTAAAACTAGGTCACTGTTAAATTAAACATTTTATGAAAAATAGAGCCTACCTTGAACAACTCTGAAAACGTCTTTGCTTTTTACATGCACTCAGCCAGAGAGAAGCACTTACTCCGCTTTACTGCCGTCATGGGGGAAAAGCACCGGTTCAGTGAAGCCTCAGCACCCACCCCCGAGCCAGCAGCTCCATTTTTTCTTGTAATTAACAACTGTTGAATATTTATGAAGTAAGTGCTACAGGGTAACACTTAGTCATCGGATCAACAACGCTGTTGGTTTGCAAACTGAGAGGAAAGCACTGGCTCTATCTTGGAGCTCCGCGGCCGTACCGGCTTCTGCGTTACAGAGTTCTCTTCAAGCACCAGGAGAGGAGGGTGCTCCTGGCAGAAAGTTAGCCATATCTACTCCTCCTTTTTTTTCCAGACAATCACAGAAGAACCATGCTGTGCTGTGACTCTCTCCAGCATGTGAAGAAGCTCGTGAAACGCCCTGGAGACTCCCACAGTTGAGCTGCGAGTAAGAGGGTTAGCACAGGCCCTGTGAGCACGTATAACTCTAGTGCCATAGCCGCTATGTGCAGCGGCTGAAAGCTGTACCTTTCAAAGGTGATAAGATGACCCCCTTACAGCCACGAGGATAGTACAACTGTAGGAGATTATTACTAGGTGTGGGGAAGTTTTCTGCTGCTGCAGTCCCCAGTAAAAGATAGGCTAAATTTATAAAAGGTGTGTTTTTGTCATTGAAATAAGTCTCTATGATAAAGTAAAGCTGACCAAAGATTTTCAGTGTAAATGTCAGTGAAAATGAAAATCTAGCTTGGCTTCTTTTGGTTTTAATGATGTATCATTACTGACAGGTGATGTTCTATAGTGGGTGTGGACCATGGTGGTCTCTTCTGGCTTTAAATTCTCATCATAAAGGACAGCGGAGAGGGGACAACAAAACTCTGTCCTCCTGGCTGGAAAAATGTGTAGCAGTCCCTTGCCACTCATTCTTCCCCAGTACTTACTGAGCGTTAACAAAGCGTTTCAGATGGAAGGTCTTTTTCTGCAAACACTTCTGTACGTGCTTAGTTCTACATCAACTCGAGATGTCCCACTGATCTAAATGGAACTGTTCCCGCATCTCTAATCACACTCATCAAACTGTCGGACTCTCCCGCTGGGAAAGAGGTTAAACTGAGAAATTATCTCTGTGATGAACCAAGCCTGACTGCATTGTTTTCAGCGTAGGGATCAATGCAAATAAAAACCTAGCTTGGTTTCTTTCGGTTTTAATTATGTATCATGTATTTTAGTAGTTAATGCATGAAAATCTTCAATAGTCTTCAAGAGAGCAAACAGTAGTTGTTACTTGAGAGAACCCACTAGACAAAGATTCATTTAATTAGTGTATAAAATGTGGAAATAAGATATGAAATATTATCCCAAACTGAAACAGCATTTAACCTATTTTTATTTATCATTTGCCTTTCATTTTATTTGTACTTTTTTGGTAACAATTTTTTTCTGTTGAGCATGCTTAAAAAAAGCACAGTGGTCACTTTTGCTTTAATGTTTCCAGTCAGTTTTCTTTCTCAGCATTGTGTGCTACCATAATATGGTAATATTTGGCCTGGAAACGCTGCCAGGAAACTTACTTGCATAATTTCTTTGAATTGCAATTTTAAGACGCAGGTGAAATGTTATCTATCAATCCTGTATTTTGAAAATGGCGTTTCTCTAGGACTTGCATTTCGGTCTGAGTTAACCTGATAAACTTAAGCACTTAGATCTGTTAACTACTGCATGTTCATTCCTTTGAGGCAGCCGGCAGAATAAAGACCATGTAGTACAGAGGAGAAACAGCTTTTCCTGGATAGAGCTGGTATAAGACATGAAGTCATACCCCAGCACAACTTGATATAACTTCATGTAACTAGTGATTTGAAATGCTTTGCTGAGAAAATCTCAGGAAAAGAATAATATCTGTGTTTCATAGGTAGCCACTCTCTGCCTCCCCCCTTTGCCTGAAAACGTTGTTGTGTGGCAAGTAACGTATCGTGTGCTTTGGTTTATTTGAAGGGAATGACAGGCAGTTTAAACTCAAACTTGAAATAAATGGAAATATTCTTAGATTAATTTTATTTAAAAAAAAAAATCTTGAAAAAATATCCTGTGACATTTCAGGAGTGCAAACTCTTTGACCAAAAAAACCAGGAAATAATGATGAAGGATCTTTTATAAGAAGTGAGCACGGGCAAACTGCGCAGCCTGGAACCTGGCATTTGCAAGACTAAGGAAGGAGTAGCCAGGAAGGGTGAAGAAAGATGGAGATACAGATCCAGCAGAAATGGAAACGATGCAGAGTTGCACCAGAATTAATTTTTTCTTCAGAGTTTATGGTTTGAATTATTGCAGCACTTTCACGTACCAGTCGGCACCAGAAAGTCAGCGTGCCAGGCCAGGCCACAACCATAACATGATGGGACATCCCTGCACAAGGTGGGTTTTGGTGTCGATCAGCAGGCTAGTCAAATAGAAGCCTGGTTTTGGTAACATCCAAATAAGGTAAATCCCCGGGATTCTGGGAAAGGGGGGAATACAGACACCGCACGGGGGTTTTGCGACGGGGTATTTAAGCTGGCCAAGTTGCCTTTCCCCTGCGCAGCTGGCCGCCTTGCTGTCAAGAGTTTCAACTTCAGAAACAAGTCCTGCGTGTGGACACCAAACGTGAGAAACGCGAGAAATTTTGGCAGAGGGATGGTCGCGGAGGCCTGCCCTCAGGGCCCTGGCACAGCGCTCCCCGGCACAGCCCTCCCGGCCGTGAGGGCAGCTCGGGCCGCGGTGGACTTAACTCGCCTTCGGAAGTTTCCCCGCCTCACCGGCCAAGGGGGCGGCGGGGGGGGGCGATACAAGCCGGGGAGGGGGAAGTGGCTTCCCCTGGTGCCGGGCGCGGAAACGTGGGCCCGGGCTGCCCGCAGCGGGCGCTGCTGCTGCGGGGCCGGGGCCGTCACCGCCCCCGCGGCCCCGCCCGGGCCACCGCCCCCGCCCTCCCGCCCGGCGGAGGGTCGGGCGGAGGCAGCGAGGGGCCGGCTGGGCGCCGTCGCGGTTGTGTCCTGCCCGCGGCTGTTCCGGCGGCAGCGTCACCCTCGCCGCCGTCCCCGCCGCAGCCTGAGGGGGCCTGAGGAGAGTGAGAGGCTTTTTTGGGAGAGGCGCGGGGCTGCCCGCCGGCCCCGCCCGCCGGCTGGCGCCATGGTGCGGGCCCCCCACCGGCCCTGAGGAGAGGCGAAGCGGGGGGGGCGGCAGGGGACGGCGGCGGCGCGGTTGCTAAGGTAATGGGAGTGGGCTGCAGGCAGGGCTGGGGCAGCGGCTTCTCCTGGCCCCGTTATTTCCTTCTTTATCCCCATTTGCGTGGCGGAGCGGTTGCCGCTCGGTTCTGCCCCCGTAGCCTCCGGTCCCGCCGCGGAGAGGGGAGCCCCGGCCGGCGGGAGGGGCTGCCCGGGCGGCCCAGAGGCGGGTAGTTTGCTCCGAGTTGGTAGTGGCGGGCAGGTGCAGGGCGGTGCGTGTGTTATATATATAGATACATATGTGTGTGTGTGTTCCCATATATACCGGCCCGCGCCACTGTGCCCCTTCCCGGGCCGTGCGGGTCCCCCCCGAGCGCACCGCGGCTGCTGTTCGCCCTCCTGCGGGGGCCCCGGGGAAGGGGGCCCGGGCTCGGGTGACGGCCCGGGGCGCTGCGGGCGCCTGGGCTCCCTCCGGGCGGAGAGGGGCTGTCCTCTCCCCTCGGGGCTCGGCTGGGCTTCGGGGGAGGCGGTGTCCCAGCAGGGTACAAGGGCTGTGCCCGGGGAGCCGGGGCTCGGTGGGGGACACGGGGCTGGGTGGGGGGTTCTGAAACTCCGCAGCTTTTCGGGGGGAGGCCTCGGGGAGGGACGGGGCGGGGTGGGAGGGGGGGGAGCGAGCGAGCGCTGGGGTACGGCTTGAAGGGGGAGCTGGTGCCCCGTGGGAAAACTTGGAAAGTGTTTCGCTTGGGTAGCGTGTGGCAATAATAGACTTTCATCCGCTGGCAAAGTGCGTTTGCGTGAAGACGGATCGGTGTGTGCGAGTAAAGCTGCCAGGCGCTCTCCTCCCAGAGCCTTAATCTCCTGTGACACTAAAAGCATCTCCTTAGTCGCTAGCTGCGACGGCGTAGAGGAAGAGGTTTGCAGGGCCAGCAAGGAGCTTCAAGTATTTTTTTTTTTTTTTGAGGAAGATGCAGGTTTTTGTATAGGTAACGGCACGCTGCCGCTTGTACGGTGTGGGCATCATAGCAGTCAGGGCTGCTGCTCCAAGAGCAGGCAACGCCTGTGGCTCTGATCTTGTCGTCCCGTCTGCACCGGCACTGCTCTCACTGCTGGACACAGCCCTTGCTGGGACGGCCTGGGTAAGTCGGGGTTTGCTTCAGCTGACCCGCAAGGGGCTTGCTAGAACGGCATCCCGATGGTAGCCTGCGTGCTGTAGAGCAGCGTGGTGCTTCCCTGAAATTAAAGATTATGGGCATGCATGGTTGCTCTTGATTGTTTTTTGTTTGCTAACTGCCAGGGTGTAGGGATCAGAAAGCAGGAAAATCTGTCTTTGATAAATAAAGCCATACTGTAAAACTCACCTTTGTGTTGGCGTATTACACTGTATATCAGTGGCTTCCCATCCCAAAGAAAGCTGTGTTTCGTTTGTGTTTGTGTGTTTCTGTGGGAAGTGCTTTGAGAGCTGTGAGTGTGAAAGCGCTCTGTAAAGGTATAGTGTTGTGTGTAATTGCTTGCTGAAGAACATAGCAAAAGAGGTTAACTGTAGTTCAAAGCTGTAGGGATTTAAGGCATTTGATATAATCGTAAATATAAATATTCTCCAAGGTTGATTTGGGTTTATTTTGAAGTGGAAGGTTGTATATATTTGCTATCATCCATTTCTTTCTTTCTTTCTTTTTTTTTTTTTTAATTGAATGACAGATTTATCCTAATCTTGCAGATCGGAAGGACTAGCAATTGTTTGCTGTGTAGTTATGATCCATAATACTTTCTTACCAGCTGACTGGGAACACTTTCACTATACTTTCTTGTAAATCTGCTTTAAAAAGAGGTCAGATGTTGAAGAGCAGTTATTGACTTGGGGGCATATGGTTACAAGCACAGAATAATAGTGTTCATTGCTTGAATGTGTGTGTTAAATGCTGAAGAAACTGTTTAGACTCAGCTGCTATTGACTTTATTTTTAGATGAGCTATTCCTTTTTCTAATGACCTGACTAATAGAATAATTAATGGCAAACGTCCCTTTTTCTTTCCTAACAGGCTGCAAGTGTAGTGGAGTTTAGATAGCCCTTATTTTTTCCATCTTCAACTATAGTGGTGATCAGAAACAGATGAAAGAAATAGTTATTTGCTGCACATCTCCTACTGAGGTTTATCAGTAATAGATGTTTAAAGATTGCTGTTCACCTACCTGATTTTTTTTTTTTCTGGTTTCTTCTTACTACCCTTCTCTTCTACGAAAAGGCGTAATAAGAAGCTGCATATAGTCATTGTTGACACTGCCTGCCTTAGTTTCTCTCTGATGGTCCCTGTGTTGCAGGTAGTGCAGATAACTGTTCTAATCAGTGACACCTGAGGATAAGAGGAAAAGGTGTGTCCTCTTAAAGCAGCAGTTGCCTCCCTGCTAACCCCACACAAGGTGTTTCAGTGTCTAGCATGTAATTCTGGTGGAGCCCACTGGTATGGTAGAGATGAGCCGAGCGCTGTTTGTTTGCAGGAGTAACTCTGTGTTGGTAAATGTTTCTGAGGCAGCTGGAGGAAA
Source organism: Larus michahellis (assembly GCF_964199755.1). Classification (NCBI taxonomy): domain Eukaryota; kingdom Metazoa; phylum Chordata; class Aves; order Charadriiformes; family Laridae; genus Larus; species Larus michahellis. Next base: position 52,170,081 of record NC_133899.1, on the reverse strand, counting down.
GCTGAGTGGAAATGCTAGGATCTGTCACCGTCCCTTCGAGCAGCCAGGAAGGGGAGAAAAGGAGAGGGCAGCCCTGTCCCAGCAGACTGCAGCAATCTTGCAGATGGCAGGGAAAGAAAAGGAGCTGCTGTATGTGGAGTAGCAGGAAGACAAAATAGCTGCAGTGTGTCATCCTATAGTCTGTGGTGAAACTTCTGAATCTTGCCATGGTGTCGGTCAGGCTTCCTAATGGAAATAAAGGGGTGTTGCGGTGTGATTATTTTTTTGCCGTCCCCAATTAACCATATGAGTCTCTAGCTTTTCAAGAATGAGAGATAACAAAGCTGGAGGCTCTAGCCAGGGATATCTTTGATACCTAAATCAAACCCTGCAGTTGTAAAGTGGCAGAATGAGGGTGAGCTGCTCTTCCCATGCCCAATCTTAAAAGAGTGCAGTTTTGCCCTTATGATCGGGTGTTCTGTTGTGTGTGCTCATCACCTGGAGCTTCAGTCACATTTCTGCAAGCACACCTTGGGTCTCTAGAAAGGAGGTTGTATGAACAAACAGGTCCACTTCCCCAAGCAGCTCTGGACTGTTTCAGGGTAGGAATATTGCTTCTACTTGTCAGAATTGAAATGTTCTTGGTTCCGGTGGAGTTACACATCTGACTTCCTCAGGCTACGAAATTTCCTCTTTGCATCTTTGAGCACTTATGTATAGTTGAACATCTGTCTTCATACTCTGAACTAAATTATTATGTTCCTACATCTCCAACTTTTTTTCCTGCAAATTTCTGCCTCTGCTCTTTGTCTCTTAACTTTCTGCGTAGCAGCTAGGAAACCAGTGCGCACATTGTGTCCTTGAGATGGTGGATTTATGGGGATTTAGAGGTAGCTAGAATGCACGCAGTCTGAAGTACTTTGAGAAATTTGGTGTATGTTTATGCCCCTTGAAAAGATAGTAATAGATGTATCATGGAGAGTTCTAAACTGTGTTTGACTACAATTTTCCTTGAATAATATAGTGACTTTTAAAGTTTTTAAAGGATTATATTAGTGAATCCATAGTGTTTTCTTAATCTACATAAATTTTACCATGAAAAGACTTTTCCATGATTTCAGTTACTGTTTCCAGCTGGAGTGATAGGGTATTGTGGTGACTGGAGAATGAGCTAATTTCTGCTGTTGTGCTCTATCTGTGAAGAGGAGCTAATTTGTATTTTACTTGTTGGTTGTCAAGCTCTAGGAAGATTGTGGAGTCAAGAGAGACTGCTGCTACCCACTTGTGTTACATCAGATCTCATACTATTTTTTAACATTTCTGTAGCTGATGGCAAAGAATGTGGAGAGAGAGAGAAAGAGAAGTAGATTAAAATTTCAGTAAGCAATAAGTTTCTGACATTTTGATGTCCCGTGAGCTCTGTATTGTCATGCTGGAAACAGCTATCTGCTCCTAGGCTCAGCAGCATCGGGGTAAGGCACTGGTACTGCACTTCACCTATGTGGGGGTGGTGGGGACCATGAGGTAGTTAGACGGTGAAGAGGAATTAGTGCTGTATTTTTGCCAGGAATCTTCAATTAGACATTACAGTCATCATCCCAGCAGAAAGGGACAATACTTCATTTTTTCCACTGCGCTTATAGAACCTGGCATTAGCGGTGAAAGGTTCACAGAGTAGTTAAAAGCTCCTCAGATTGATTACTACAGACCTACTGCGCTATGGGGATGCGTGTTGAGCAAATGATAACTAATGGTTGGAAAGCCAGGGCTTATATGTTCAATTTATTGCTCTGTCATCCATTATGTGAACGTGGGAAGTCACTTAATTTCATTGTGATTTAGTTTATCACTTTGTAAGAGAAAATAATATTTGCCTCTGTCACTGATGAGCAACTAGTTTTAGATTATGCCTTCACTAGTGTAATGGTAGTCTGGCATCGCCACGTATTAGCTCAATTAAAGGAACTGTCTTTATAGAAGTATTATAGTATAACAGCAGTAGTAGTAAACTATATTAGTATTTATAATGCATGTAGCATATATTGGTATTTATAATAGTACAGTTATGGCATTGTGGAGTTCAGGGTAGATGAAGTGCTGCACTGGGATTTGTAGACTCTGCTGCACTGTGTGGGTGCGTGAACTTGAGCTAGCTAATTCAGGAGTGGCTTAGATGCTTTTTACATGGCAATTACCCAAATGATTTGGACGTAGTTTGCATCTGAAAAGGCTGTGTGTTGTTGTGATAAACAGCAGGGCAGTGAAATCATAGTGTATTGCATCACGTCCTTGAAGTACACGGGATGCAACCAGTTGTGTTCATTTATACCGAGGGTATTGTATGGTGCTGCATCTTCAGAAGCTCCTGTGCTTTTGGGTAGCAAATTTCACATTTAATTTGATTGCAGGATACTTGCAATTTTCCATCCTCTTGAAAATGAACAACCAGCAAGAACTCTGAGCACCTTGGGGTGTTTTAAATGAGATTGTGCAGTCACTAATCAATGCAGGGGTGTCTTGGTTGTTGTATCGACTTGCATTAGACTACTTGAAGGGAGATTTATTTTAGCAAGCTCTGTTTGGAACAGGGAGTTTAGATGGAGTAATTCTAGGCCCCCAGGTACTGGGGCCTGTATTTTTTTATTTTAATATTTTGATTTTCTTCTAAGCCTGTATTAGAGCATCCATTAGTATGTGCTGCTTCTCATTTAATTTTCTCTTTGAATCAGTTTTCTTCAGTTGTTTTCAACTTATTGGATACAGTGTAAAATAGAAAATGTAGTCCACCAGCTAGAATTAGCTTACTGTAGTTGTAATTAATACTTTCTATGGTGCGTATAGTACAAGGCACTTTCAGAGATGGTGTATTTGACGGACCAACTTCATGGACAAGATGCTTTGAGCACACCTTAACTGATCCAAGGAAGAGGGACTTATATTGGAGGAGATTAGAAGTCTATCCTCAAGCTCTGTATCATCAGTGCAGTTACTCATTTACCACAGGGAATGATTTTGGCCAGTAAGTTGGCATTGTTGTAAAACAGCAACACACAGCTTCAGCGCTGTCCTTTGCAACTGCGCCTTGCAGACTGATAGCACTTTATAAATACTGCAGTAGTTTAGGATCACCAATTCAGATGAAGTTCAAAGTTGGGCTATATCTATCTCTTTGCATTTCTAAATCCGTATAGTACTGACACTTGTTTCAGTTAAATATTCAGTGTATATTTGCTGTTATATTCTCTGTAGCTATCCCTGGTAACAGTGTGTTGGCTCAGAGCCTTTCCAGGAGCTCTTGCACTCACAGCAGTATTTTTTTATTGGAAGGTAGACTGATTACAGGTGGATACTCCATTTTGTTCTGAATTCTTTGGAAGAAGGATGGAGGTATTTGAGGCAGTTTCTTCCTGGGTATAACATCATTCTGATCCATTAAAAGTAAATCTGGTATGCAAGTGCCCATTTCAACAATTGATTTCATAAAGGGAAAAATTTGCCTTGTTGATAAGTAATTTGTGTGTCAATATTTGCTACCACCCATCCCCATTCCATTTTTCTATTTGGTTGTCTTGTTCACCTTGTTTATCTGTCTGTCAAATAATATATTGAAAACTCTGAAAGTGTGAAAGGTCTTCCTTTTAAGTCAGTAATGCTTCCAGTACACCTTGGGTGGTCAGACCAGAACATTGGTAGTGCGTATGTCTATTTAAAAAAAAAAAAGAGAGAGAGAATGCTTCTAATTGGGCATTGGGGAACTTGGGACCTAGTCAGTGTCAGGTGCCAAGAAAGTTACTTTGTCTTGGCTTCCACCCCTAGGTTTCCTGGATGTAACAACCACTTGTGGACAGTATTTTCAACATTCCGAAATGCAACAAATATCTGCAGATTTAGAAATATATAGAATCAAAATGGGGTGTGGCTCCCTGGGGAAAGGGGGGGAAGGTAGTTGTCTTCCATCGTTTATCAGGACGCAGTCTGATAATCTGCCAGGTTACTGAGACGGGTCACCTGTGGCTAACACAACTGGAACTATCCATCCTTAGTGTCTTCTGTTATAGAGTTATGTGACAGAGTGACTACTACGGCATTCGTCACAGATGGAGAGAAAATTGCTCAACACCACAGAGCGCGCCCTTTTTTGGAGGTGGTACAAGGCCTTGGTGATCCCTGGTTAGCAATGTTCTACTTAGACTGCCACACTGTGAATATTTACTCGTTTTAATAAAGGACATGCATGATTGGGAACAGCAAGTGATTGGAGAGGAGTACATACAGAAACCAGCTGCTCACATTAGGTTACATGTGATTAGAGTTTAAATGTGTAGACTGTGTCTATCTGCAGGAAAACAAGTGGCTTGCATTGCCTCATGTGAGAGCTAGTCCTGTCTAAGAGGTGGCTGGGGCCATAGTGCATATCCTTGGCCAGAGGGATCTCCTCTGGCCGCCAGATGGTATTGCTGTGGCCTGAAGATACAGTGATTGTTATGTGTGGGTTTTTTCCCCAAGTACAGTGTTTTAAAAAATGTGAGATTGTCCTGCAGCCCACCAGAAGGATGAAGTTATATGTCACATGACTTGGGACATGGTGGGAGGCTGTGTGGGGTTGCAGAATCTATTGGGAGACTGCTGGAGGAATGGATAAGAAGCAGGAAGTCAAACCCTGTGTAAAGTCATCCACGCTGACTCTTGGGAAGAAGTGATGATGGGTGAGAACTGTGTTCCCAGATTTATGTCCACATACTGGTTTGGAGGTCTGCGAAAGAGAACCTGGGAGCAAAACATCAGTTTAGCAGTGCCGATGATCAGGAGCCTGGAGCTTGCTTCCTGCCCTAGTACTGTGTGGAAATGTAGACATAGCTATAAGATGTTTTGAGGCAAGTTTTTCACAGGAAGCACTTAGGTAAGTGTATGGAAGGAGACTGCACCTTTAGGAAATCTCCGTGAGAGTAATCAAAATTGGAAACCCCAGTCTTCATCAGGATCCCAGTTTCCTTAAAGGTAAGAAAAAGGGAATGTCCCAGAATTGGGTCCTTTCTTGCTGCTCTGGCAGAGTGAGGCAAAAGAGTCTCTGCTGTTTCCATGCCTAGATGCGCGCCCATCTTTCATACTGCTGGTTGCAGAGCAAGAGAAGCATTGAGCTCCAGTACTTCAGCGTGGGGCTCCCTGTGAGCTCCAGCCTCAGCAAAAAGAGGAATAGGGTCCTTTAAAATCCATGAATTCTCACAGTATAAACAAAACTGCTTTCTCATAAACAAAGAGGAATTTGTTTGGCAAAAATTCGAACATTAAGTGCAGTTGCTAGGGCTGTTTATACTTGGTTCCTTAAAAAAAGGCAACAGCCTGAATATTGTTGATAGTACTGCAGTGCTCAGCACTTGCAAGGAGGGGCAGAAGGTCTGGGATGATCTTCCACTGGGAAAGTATTTTCAGAGTAACTTCAGTTACAATTTGATGTCCAAAACAGTCATGGCAAGGATTTTTAGATGCTTTGGGAGCTGTACTTCACTGATCGAAAGCAGACTCTCCTTGCTGCTTCTGCATGCAGGGGAGCAGCGCTGCAGTATCCAGAGTGGCACAAGACCCTTCAGTCTGTCACTACTAACTGTGGTATGGCTCCCTACATGGGGATGCCCAGCCCCTGTTTCACTAGCCCTTGTGTCCTCCTCAACATCAGTCTGAGGAGGGGAACATGCTTGCAGAGTCTTGTTTGGCTGAGCACAGTGGTCAGCAGTGCCATGTATACTACCAGTATTTCCCCCTCCTCTCCAGTAAGGATACTGGAGAAGATGGTGGAGTTTTGATCTCAGTTCCAGTCTTCCCAGCTTTTGTCTGATTCAGGTGGATGTTGTATCAGTTCCCATTTGGCAGGTTATTTCACTAGTCAAAGGAGTTTACCTCTGAAGGAAGAGTAGAGGTGAATTGTGCAGTGCTCTGACCGAGCTACACCGGTTGAAAGCAGACTGCATCGCCCAGGTTGGACCTGGGGATCTTCTGGTTGCTGTAGTTGGTTGTCCTCTAGTACACACACCTTGCTTGGCGTGCCCAAGTCCTAGTTTAATGAAGTAATAGTTAACCAGGAGAGGAAAATGGAGCTACAACTTTTGTTCTTTCCAGTGCAATTCTAGAGAGACTTTTGTAATAGATGTGAAATATCGACTTAATATTAATGGGGACTAATTGAATTCAGATTGACTGATTATTTTTTTCCCTTGTCTCTTCCCTCCTGTCACCTTAATAACATGATCTATTAGGTCTGAATATTCCAGCAAAGCAGGTAGGGATTTTTGCTATTGGGTAATTATCAGTTCAGCAAGGCATGTGGTGATGTGATTTCTTGTGCATGTAGAAGTCATGTAGTCTTGATGTGTTTCACTAACTAGAAATTAACTAGGTATTAATGACATGAAATTATGTTTTACTCTATGGTTATGTGCTAAAGTTCCAAATATCTCCTGATTTGACATTAGCACTACATGTGAATGATAAGGTGCCCTTGAAATACATAGCATAAAGGTAATTTCCACTTACTGTCACCCAAAATTTTATTTCAGCCGGGCGGTGCTAATGGACGTTTTCATGGGGATTCATGTAGTAGATTCTGTTTTCCAGGATTAAATTCATGCATATTATAACAAACTATTTCGTTTTCTCTCTGATGTGCAAGAAATGTTTTGTACTATGAATTTTGTTTATTAAGTTGGCTATTTATTAAAATGCAGGATTAGAGTCTAAATATGACCCTGTATTTGGGTTGTTAAATGCTGGTGATGTTTTCGAGAAATAGCTTGTTTTGCAGAATTTCTTCTAACATTGTACTTATTTCTTTCTCTATTATCTATAAAACCCGGAGTCTATAAGGACTCCTTTGTGGGCTAATTTCTGTGAATTGCATGGGTGTTTGTGCCTATAAGAGTTTTCTTACAGAAGTGTTGTTTACAATAGTCTTTTCTTACAGTAGTCAAGGTATTTTAGAACATTAAGGAGAAGCTCTTACTGCTTAGCTGTTTTCACTGAATTTACATATACATAGAGATTAAATACTGACAGTGTTTATGCAGAAAAACATATAGGTTGTTGTCTTTGAAATGTTATTATTAAACCCCTGTATCATAAACTCCAAAGAGGCGAGCTGTGGTAAAAAAAAAACGGTTTTCTGTTTTCTTGCTTTTCAGGGCATTCTTAAAATTGGTTATTCCAGTTCAAAGGAGTTCACTGATCCTTTTGTAACGTATGGGAGCCTTATCTCTGCAGCTTCTGGTTTTTGGGAGAGGTTTGAGGAGCCTGATCAGATGAGAGAGAGATAAAACTCTTGTGATTCAGTGCATTTTGTCAACAGCTGTCTACCTAGTGCAGTATGATTATGTTTCTCAGGAAAAAGCAGAACTGTTCTAGAATAAAGAATAAAATTTAAAAAAAGGAAAAATCGGCAAGGGGCAAATGCACGCTTTCTTTTTAGCTTATTTTTGGGAGTATTTTTTTTAAAGGCTTCATAGGCCGTGTTATCCATAAACAAGAAGTTGAAGACGCGGGTTTGCTCCTTGTGTGTGGCAGAGTGAGAGAATGGCAAGCACAAATGGTTTTCAATTTTTGTCACTTTTGCTGCTGAGGAGTCTGGATTACTGCAAGCGTGGCTATTGTCAGAAAAACAGATGTGGGAAAACAGCATCTTTTGAACCTGGGAGTTGGAATTCAGAGACCATTCATTTTTTGAAGATACACATTTGGATTTAGATTGGTGATGTGTGGATGCAGGCTGGTGAGTTAGCCACTGGCAATGTAGTAAGCTGCCTGTAGAATAAGGAGCTGATGGTAGTCTTCAGATAGTAATTGGCAAGGCTCTTAACTGGAGGCTGTGCATTGTGTACTTTTAATTTTTTTAAAAACCTGAATAAAATGTTTATTTTTGCCCTTTTCATCCCGGTGTAGCTGAAATGTCTGTATAAGAGTGAGCTGGATTCTCTTCTGGCTGTTGCGTCGTGAACATGTGCTTAGAGAAGGGTTCAGAGGGCAGACTCTTTTTTAACCTGTCTAGTGACACAGGGTTGTCTTTCTGTTTGCATCTTGAGTAGACTGGGCTGTCAGTGAGGAAAAAAATTGTGTAGAAAGAATAGATTTCAATAGGATCCCTTGAAAATTTAATCCTGCAATTCTTTCACACCAGGCTACGGGTTTTTGTTGATTTGTTTTTTAACAGAGAACTCTGCAAGTCAGATGTGGACTTTCACATACCATTATATTAATTAAAGGATTGCAAATGCAGCATGTTAACATAGTATTAGGGTAAAAAAACCCTGTACTTTGAACATGAGTGGTCTCATTTGTGTTCACAGCAGGTAGCGTCCATCACTGGAGCCCTGGTTCTGGGCTCTCCACCCTTCTCCCTGGTGGTCTGTGCCCAGGCAGAGGCAGAGCGGTGCTCCTTTGTGGCTCTGCCGATGTTGCTCCTTGGTCAGAGGTATTGCTGCTGTGTGGCTGGCGGTTTGCCTGCATTTGTGGGGTGTGAAATCAGTGCTGCAATCCTCAGGCTGGTGAGAATGCCCTGTTTGTGAATTGGTTTGAAAACCAGGCTTTGGCATGGCAGGAGTGCAGGGAAGCAGTCCTGCATCACTGTGGGCTGGGCTCCACTCAACTCCCATATGTTAAAAAGTACAGGTGTAAAGGATTTCTTTTTTTTTTTTTTAAAGCAGTCTAAAAGAAAGAGAAGAAACTTGGGTGATGGTCAGAGCCTTGACAATTCTGCAAGGGCCGTGGGGGACTCCTGGTCCAGGGGCCACACTAAGACTCATCCCAGCACCAGCAGTGCCTAGGCTGCATGGAAGGGATGCCCACACTTGTCTCTTCTCTGAGGTGCATCCCAGTCCTGCCTTGTCTCCAGCCTTGCCCCCTGTGACATCCATCCTGCTGTCACTCCTACAACAGCGGCCCTGGTCTGGCTGCTCCTGACTGAAACCCAGGATATGCTGGCCACCAGTGGGAAGCACTTTTGCAAATTTCTGTCCTCCAACAACAGGTTTATTTGTATTGAGTACCTTTTGTAGATCTTCAGAGGCAGTTGGTGGCTCCCTTGTTCTTACTGTAAACAGTGTGACAGCCACTACTGCATATTGTGCAAGATGTTTTTGTCTTGTTGCACTGGAGTAGATGAAAAGCTTCAAGATGTGCTATGGGGGGAAAATCCTGAAGTATCACAGAAGATACAGTGAGCTGACAGTATAACAAGAGCAACAGAATTTGTAAACGTGGACGTTCAAAGTGAATAATGTAACGGGTGAAGCGCAACAAAGTAATGCTGCAGAAAGCTTTTTGATTAGAAATTGGAAATTTCTACTTTAAAGGAGCATTGCTCAATTAAAAGTTGCAGTTGCTTTCTTTTAAAGTATGCGTGTATAATCTCAGATATAATGTAAGGAGTGAACGTGGTCTTTATGTAGTGCAGGTGAAGCTGAAACTCGTGTGACTTGACATAGGCTTTCAACTCTGCTTTGTAGTTGCCTTCAGAAAGTTACATAAAATCTCCACCTACTTTGTTCAATTGAGTGATGATGCCTAGAGCCTAATTCTTCAGTGCCTTGAAATCATGACTAAGAAGTGCTGTGAAAATGCACATTAGTGTAAATCATTCAAAGTGCTATAATTTTAAAACACTTTACCTTTCACCATTTTATTTAATTTTTTGCATCTAATAATTTTACTTAGATAATTTATTCCATTTCTTTTTTAGCTCGTGACCTGGCACAGCAGTCCAGTGTTTGGGCTTCTAGGAAAATATGAGAGTTTAATAGGAGTTAAAATAAGTTTATGTCCTTTAAATATGAAGTCGTGTCTAAATTGGTCTGAACATGCCTTTGAAAGGTGATACGTATGTATATTGTTTAATTTGAGCTAGAATTATATTACTGAGTTTCAAAATTGATAAGTGCATGTACAAATGCATTTGTGCCCACAGTCGTGCGTGTGCATGCATCCTTTATAAGAAAGAAGTAAATTTACATGGATTTATGTAAATTATTTAACCTTGGTCTCTATTATCCCTTGATTAAAGGGATATCTCAGCTGCTTCTGGCTCCAGTGGAAGCTGCCATGTTACAGTAATAGCCTTTTCACTGCTGAGACAGGACAGAGCTGGGGTACGGTCTGAGGTTGTCCAATTCTGGCAGTTGACTTGTCCTTGGGAGCTGATAACTGACAGCAAGAATGGCTTGGGGCTGTATTATACATATAATTGTATGCTGTGTATGTATATTATATGCTGGGGCACTTTTTTGCCTGTGGGAATGTGCAAAGTGGGTAGAGAAAGGAATTGGAAAGTATCTTGTTCCTTAAATAAGGGAGGCAGTTTAGTGGGGAACTGTGGTTTTGGAATGAATGTGTAAATTATGCATGTGTGAACATACTTAGACTTTTTTGTCTCAATTTTTAATAAAATATGTTGAGATGGGAAATCTCAATACTTCCAATGTTAAAGAAATGGAGCTTGTCAAACAGCTTTAATGCCAGTGTCTGTAACGGGCAATGTTACCTCTTGGACTAGGAAAGGTCACCACGTGGCTCCACAGAAATGTGTGTATGGGATGACCCAAACCACAACTGTACGCGACTTGGTGGTCCTCGCTTTTGGGGCGTTGTGCTTTAGACAAATCAGTTCAAAGCATTTAACTGTCTGACACAGTGTGATAAAATCCTGCACTGTGTGAAGTCTGGAGTGTTGTTCCCTCTCTGCCGTCCTCATTTCTCTGCCTTGGAGCTAGTCGTGTGTCCCTGCCATGCTCCCCTGCAGCCTGGAGTGATGCTGACTTTTGCTCCTGTCCTTGCAGTCTGACCAACGAGAGGCAAACATGGCCCAAGCACCCACTGATCCGAGTACTGTGGAAACCGCTGACCCAGAGGACAGTTCTCCAAATATGATAGTCTACAGAAAGGTAAGGATTTGGAGCTGTTTGTGGGGAAAAAAAAAAAAATCTCTTATGTGGTTGACTTGTAAAAGGATCCCATGCCCCTTTTGAAGTCCAAGGTATGTTTCAGGCTGCTTGGATGAATAGCTGAAATAGTTTTCAGGAAAGTAGGTATTTAAAACCATAGTGTTTGAGAGCTTGGAAGTTTTATTCTGTTCAGTGGAAGCATTTAAGCTTGTTAGTATAAAATATTTGATGGCAAACTAATAACTTGAAATTTATAACTTCTTGTGAATGATTGTGAGGTGACTTTACCTAATCGTTCAAGTTTACTAAGTTTAGCTAAAGTAATTATATGTACCCTCCAAGTTTTATCACGCTAAGAATAAAGCAGCTGGCATACAACAATATTTTAGTACATTTTTTTCTGTTTCCATGTTGTGGGTTTTGTTGCATAATTTACAGTTCGATTCTTTGCAGGTAGTTGTTATTACTTCTCCCGTTGCATTTCTTAAATTAAAAAAGAGAAAACTCTCAAGTGCTAGTGAAAAATTAATTGGACAAAGATAAAATAATAGCAATGCACGGTGTCAAAGAACTTTCTTTCACCATGATAAAATCTTATTCTGAAGTACTTTGGAGGTAGTATAAAAGATGAAGGAAAGCAATCTATTGACCCATTTTCTAAGGTGTTTTACTCTGGGTTAGATGTATCTGTTATCTGTGAAATATAGTCTTTTTGTAATTTAATGAAATTGTGTAAATATATGTTATTTAGCTTGCAGAATGTTTCTTAAATAGCATGCGAAAGTGATGTATGGTTCTGACAAAAATAAAATCTCTTGCATGGCTCAAGTAAGCTAACATTCTGTTAACTCAAGAGCTACAATGCTATCTCACATCAAGTTTTCTTGTGTAGTACAGCCCTGGGTAAAATTTATGTTTTTACACCTTACAAAATAGCTATAAGAATCTAAAATGTGTTGGGTGTCCATGGTACTGTTTTCTGCTTGCGTGACTGCAATCTTGATGACTTTCATATGCTGAGAAAATAATTTAGGTTTTGTACAGAGCATAAGTTGTTTAAAGTGTTACTTTTTGATAACCATAATTTTGGTTTAGTTGTTGCATATTTGGTTTGGAATCTGGAATTGTTAACATGGGAAAATTTTCTGGGTAATGTGTAGGCTTGTTTGTTTTGAATGTGTTATGAACACACTTTGGCTGCTAATTTGGAAGTAGCGGTAGTCGGTTAGTCAGATTATCTTTTTGGAACCTGTTTGCTGAGAGGTCCAACACCCCAGCAAGTTGAAGTGGAACGGGGATATGAAAGAAGTTTCTGGTTGCATGATCTAGAATTAGGGCATTAAATCTGTGACTCTGCAGAGAATCCACTTACCTGTTCTCAAAAACGTTATATTTGAATGGGCCTCACTTTCTGTTCATCTTATGGCATTTCTACTTAAGGATTTCTCCATTTCTTTGCCTTTTAGTGTTTAATTATTGTTGTTGTAGAATAAGGGTTGCAAGTTCTGCAGTATCAATGGGGAATGTACTCATACCATTTGATCCATCTTTCCTTACTGGTATTGCTCAGACGTCAGTATCATCAGCCCTTCATAATAGTCCTCTGTCAAATACACAGTTATCTTTTAGAATAGCACGCCCCATGCATTGTTCAGTAATATTATATTGTTTTGTCAGTATTAAGCTAATGTATGTCTGTCAGTTGTTTGTTTTTTTTCTTTGTTGAGGGTTTTTGTTACTTTTATGAATAGGCTTAATATTACCTATTCTTCAAAGTTAACTTCCATTGGTTGACTTTCTAAATCTACTTTACTGATTGATATTAGTTATATGTGTTACACATCAATTATATGTTCCTTAGTGTTGAGAAATCATATGCAAAATCTGAGACAAGACTTTTATTCTCTTGATTATTTCTCCTCTCTCCAAATGAGTGTTTAGCTCTTCATCTCTCATTTCCTTTCAAGTGGCTTGATTGCCAGTAATGAATGAGAAAAACACTGCACTGGACTCCCTGAAATACAGACCATGATCTGCCAGCATACTGTACAGTTGAGGGTTGGTGTTGTGTCACAGTAAAAGAAGAGGTTTGCTTATAGCAGGAATCCTGAGATGCAATTGTTGGTCCCCCTAAGGAAGAGGAAATAAGGGTGGGCTTCAATAATAGGACCACAGTAATTCCTGCTGTAAGTGTCACCTATTTTGTTGCTTGTCATAACTGTCACGTCTGTGGGTTATGAGGGAGGAAAGCCCTAGAAGTACAACCCCAAATTGTTCATGCTTTCTTTACTGAGACTTACTGCAGCCAATTTGAAGTTAATAAGCTAAGAGGGTTTTTGTTGTAGCCTGGTTTTCCTTTTGATCACTAGCATGAAATCCACACATTGAAGGACAAATCAGGTCTTAGGCGGTGCTGAGTGTCCCTTTGGAGCAATCTTTGTTTTGTTTATGGAGAAAGGCCTAGAACAGGCTGTTCTCTTTACTTAGGTAGGTAAAACTGAGTGGGATGGATTTTGGCCATGCAGAACAAAATAAACTAATTTATTTTGACTCCAATTAGTTTGTGATATTCTCTATGGACTCCTGCAAGCAAATGGATTCTAACTGCTTTGATTGCTACAGCAGATGGTCTCAATGAGATAAGTCTTACTTTCTTCTACCTTCAGGGTTAACCTTTTGGGGGCTGATATTTATCAAATTGTGAGGCATGTTATTTTTTTAATCCAAAATGCTCAGTGTTGCCCTACTGTTCTGGGAGACATCTGTGTGTGAATTAGGTAGTGCAGATGCACTTATTAGGGTAAGTAGTGTTTAGGGTGTGATTTGCCTCACCCTACCCTTGTTAAAATTGATTGTACCCTAAACTACATGAGCTTTATTGACTAGCTCTCCATTGACTATCATGGGTGCCTCAACACCTAGCTGTCAGGTGCTTATGTCATATGGTAGAAACCTATAATTAAGCAAGCTGCATCCTACTCCTAGGATTTGTGCTTCCTCTCATCCCTCTGTATGTCTCAGTACTTAGTCCTGTATATACAAACATGTATATAGTATAGCATCCTGGCTTGTATCAGGAATAGCGTGGCCAGCAGGAGTAGGGAAGTCATCGTGCCTCTGTACTCGGCACTGGTGAGGCCTCACCTCGAGTACTGTGTTCAATTTTGGGCCCCTCACTACAGGAAAGACATTGAAGTGCTGGAGCGTGTCCAGAGGAGAGCCACCAAGCTAGTGAGGGGTCTGGAGAACAAGTCTTATGAGGAGAGGCTGAGGGAACTGGGCATGTTTAGTTTGGAGAAGAGGAGGCTGAGGGGAGACCTCATTGCCCTCTACAACTACCTGAAAGGAAATTGTAGAGAGGCAGGGGTTGGCCTCTTCTCCCAAGGGAATAGCGACAGGACCAGAGGAAATGGTATGAAGCTGCAGCAAGGGAGATTTAGATTAGATATTAGGAAGAATTACTTTACTGAAAGAGTGGTCAAGCACTGGAACAGCCTGCCCAGGGAGGTAGTGGAGTCACCATCCCTGGAGGTATTTAAGAAACGTGTAGACATGGCTCTTCAGGGCATGCCCTAGTGCCCAAGATTATTGGTTTGTGGTGGGGTGTTGTGTGTGGGGTTGTGGGTGTGGAGTTTAGTTGGTGGGTGCTTTTTTTTTTTGTGTGTGTGTGGTTTGTTTTTTTTTTTTATGTGGTTGGACTTGATGATCTCAAAGGTCCCTTCCAACCACTAAGATTCTGTGTCTGTGTCTGGGCTGGTTACAGGGCTGTGGGTAGTGCCGCAGTAAGGGTGTGCTGTCATTTATCTTGTGTGGCATAGTGATATCCAATGAAAAATTTAAGGTCTCTGCAGAAATTGCGTTACCATTTAAGTGCTGCTCTACAAGTAAAACAGAGGAGCCATGTTCTCTTTAATCAGTCTGGCCACATCTGCAGAAGATGCTGATGTATTTTTTGTTGGGATTATTACTGGAAGAGTAGTATGCAGTGCTCAAAAAGACTATTTGAAATGCGCTACCCTTCTTTTCATGGGAGCAGGTAATGTCAATACACAAGGGCTTCTGTGGAAGTGAGTGACATCCCAGTCCTCACTTCAGTCTCTGAGCGTTGTGTGGGTGCTGCAGCACGGAAGGAAAAAAAAATGCAATGAAAAGCCAGTGAGAGGAGAGAAATACACTCCAAGCAAACAGTAACAGAAAATATCAATTGATTTTAAACACCTGTCACATTCTCTTGAAATCCAGCCACTCTTTATTGTCTTTCTGGCTTCCAAGTGCTAGTTACTATGTCCCAGGGGCCTTTTGGCTCATCATTCCAATAATCTGGGTCTGAAAGTTCACCTTCTGCAGACTGTATTGAAAGACAAACTGTTGACAAACAGCTTCTGGCACTAGACCTATTAGGCGACCTGTTACCAAAATAAATTGGCAAATCAAATCCTCTTACAGAAAGGATGATGGAAAATTGTCATGTCACTGAGAGAAAAGAAAAACTGAAATATTTCGGGCTTGACCAAATAAGAACTGAAAATGCTAATAAGGAAGAATTGTTTAGGAGTACCTGGGGAATATAACAAGAAGGATGAAAACACAGAAATTAAAATGTAGAATGGATAGCAAAGTGAACTTGTTCCTGAGAAAGATCTCTTAGGATGGGGAAGAGTTCACAAACCATACTGTTAGAATGTTTAGAACCCCTGTGAGCATGCATGCTCTGAGGGGTATCAAAGGGTATCATCAAAGAATTGACCTGGATTATCAGATGGTATGTTTACATCTCTGCTTAATTTTGCCAGACACATCTTCTATATCTGCTTGCTAAAGTTGGCACTTAGTGAGTTAAATTTTGAATTTTTATGGTTACTCATCATAAATCTTTTGAACAAGCAGGAAAATCTAATTTCTGAAGGCAATTACTGTTGTAAGTAAATGTAATACAAACTTGCAGCTGCCACAAGATGCTTTCAGAAAAATCCCAGTTGTTTGCTACCTTCGGTACTTGGCAGCCTTACTCTCTTTTTAAATTCTGGTTTAAGATCTGAATTGTAATCATTTTAAAAAAAAAAAAAAAAGAAAAAGGCAACCTTACATTAGCAGCTTTTCTCTAGGCAGATTCCGGGGCTCCAGTCCAGGCAAATAGCTGGACTGCTGCTCTCAGACCTGGTCCAACGTGGTGATAGGGTGGAAAACGGGAGAACAAGCAGTTGGGAAGACAGATGTAAGCGTGCAAAAAATGTATGGACTGCAAAGCAGAAAGATGGGGAAGAGACTGTCGTTAAAATTAGCTGTTTGGTTAAAAAAAAAGTAACACAGGTATTTGGAGCTAGTCAGAACACCAAGACTACTATTTGTTTGCTCTTAAGTTGTGCTACATAACACTGCAGACCTATAGTCTTCACTCTTCACCCAGAGATTTTCCTGTACTGTCGTTAGAGATTACTTTATTGCATTTTAAGCCATCTTGCTCGACACTTCCTGATTTTTATTCTGTTTCCAGTCTAAAAGCAGTAACCCAGGATTAAACTAGGACTGAATTTGAGAGTACATATCAGTACTTCAGGAATTGAAACGTACACAATTTTTGATAAGTAACCCCCAAACTAGCATTGTTAATGTTGGAAAATAAATTTAAATCCAGTCATGTTACCAAGATGTATTAACATACAGGTTAGGCAGCAGGACAACTTTAACTCTGCACTTCTGTACTGCACATCGAAAAGGAGGTTTCGGTTAATTTATTCCTGCAAATACTCAGGTGCCTTGGATATAAACAAAATTTGACCATTTCTTGAAGCCTTGCTAATTGCTTTATCCAGCTGACTTACTGTGTCAACAACTTTGCATAAGGTGTTGCACAGAGAGGGGGAAATGCCTGTGTGCAAGATGGGCTACTTGTTAAATTGTGGCTGCAGTAAAGGCAGAAATGGATATTTTTTATCTAGGAGGTTCCCTCTTGGCATTTCCTATAATAACAGGTGTAACGTTCAATAATTCTCCTTTCCATACCTCATATTACAAAATCTTGGGGAGAGGAATCACAGCGTTAAATTTAGTCCTATCTGTGGGGTAGGAGCAGCAGAGAAGAGAGACCCAAGTATGCTGGTAAGTCATAGGACAGTCATGGTCCAACATTGTGCAACGGCAGTGAAAAACACAAATACAATCACAGAGTGCCTTGGAGAAATATTTCCAGGGGAGTGATAGGTGTCAGTAGTATTATGCAAAGGGCCGGTGATATGGCCTCATCTAGGTCATGGTGTAGTCTTCTCTGTTGTCATCTCCTCTCTTCAGAAAACGTGACCTGGTTACACAGGAGGGACTAGAAACAAGTGGCTTATTTAGCCGAGCAAAACAAAATTGAGGTAGGAGAGATGCATTACTCTGCAAGAGTGCTCTAAGGGATAAATGTCAGGCAGGGAGATGTTACAAAGCTGAGGATAGTACTGGCGTGCACACAAATTTTTTATAGATTTCCTATGAATAAATGCAGTCTGGGAATTAGGAGGTGGTTCCTAATTCTCAGAAAAGTGGAGTTCTGGGGCAGCCACTGCATGTAATAGTGCGTTCAAAGAAGCCAGCTTGTTTTAGGATAGGTGTAGGCATGTTTTTGAGGAGGCCTGTGTGACATCTTTTCTTGCAAAAGTAGAGAAGGAGAGGCAATGAGCCAAGAAGTCTTTCTAACATTATGTTTGTACCGTCTTCAGATTCCCTTGAATAGGGACTGTCTAAAATACCTACAAACACCCTTTATTCATGCAATAGCAAACAATTTGTACTGCTGAAGTTTGACATGTGTCGGTGTCCTTGAACAAAGCTAATGCCGCTGACCTTGGCTGTATCTGTCAGGGGAACCTTGCTGTAAAGCTGGGGAGGTGGGTTTGATTTCTGTGTCTGTTAGACATGTATGAATGATTAATGATCTAAGGCATTAGTGTAAAATTGCAAGAAGTTAGTGCCCAGAGGACTCCAGAAGCTGACTTGCATCATTGTTTAGACACAAATAAAGCTGTCATACAAGTGGCAGGAACATGTTTTTAGAGTCAGATGGAGGTGATCCACCTGCTGCAAGGGCTTTTGGACACTTTGTGGTTGTTTGTTTCTTTACGTCATATGTCTTGTAGTAATAGTTAAGACTTAGCTGAGGTTAAAGATTCAGATCAGTTACAAATAGGGAAACGCATGTAATTTTGTAGGTAGGTAGACCCTCAAATAACTATCTTCTTGTTTCTCTTTTTAGATATATAAATCCATACACACACACACACACACACACTTACCTGCCTTTGAAGTAATGATGATGAACAGATAACCTTTATGTTTTTCCTGGATATATTGTTTAGGCTAGTATAGGAGATACATTCTTAGAATGTATATAAAAGATATTAAAAAGATACAAATGTGTGTGTGTGTGTGTGTATGTATGATATATTTTCTTACTATCCTGTATGCCTTAAATCTTTCCATTCAAATAATGCACAGAATAATTGGTTTGCATTTTACGCATATGAATCTGTCTTTCCATTCTTGGAAAAGGTGGCCTTAGCCCTAGTGTAAAGGTGGCCTTAGCTCTTGGGTATTGTATCCCTCCTTGTAGTTAGAGATTTTGGTGATAAGCCTATACCTATTTTTTTTTTTTGTAGTTTTCTCCATATTCAGAAGCAGTTGTCTGTCTTAAATTTATGTAGTTTTCTTTCCTCTCTGGCTCATCTTTTCTTGGTTCCTGTTTGTAACTGAAAGAAGCTGTCTCTTGCACCCATAAAAGTCTAATTACAGTGATCTATTACTTTAGTTGTTCTCAGAGGCAGAAAAAAGATGAGCCAGGACCAATAGCTATGACAACTTCAAAGTATATTTTTAGCAAAGCTACCAGTGCAAATTTAGAATACAGAGATAAAAAGGGAAGGTTCAGCTAGAGGGTAAGATTATGCTCTTCTAGCTGTAGCACATAGTGCCTTGCATTTTTGGAAACAGTTCTCTTTTTTTTTCCCCCAGCATCTTTCTCATGTAATTCTCTGTGTATTTGTTGTTGTCAGCATTTTAAGTTATGGTCTTGGATTATTTTCCCTATGTTTGTTGATTTACTTCTGCATGTTGTTTTGGGCAAGATGTGGAATATGAATGTTTTCTTTCTGCCTAAAGCATTATTTTAACCATGGGATTGTTTCATTTATTAAAAACAAACCAACATGAAGTAGTGAAGTAGTAGAGAGCTGCCAGCCCAACTCGTTCGAGGAAGCAGCTTCTGGCTATTTCAGATGCAGTCTTGAACCCTAGTATTAGGATGAAAGAGAAAAGAGTTTAGATGGAATTGGATGAAATGCACATGAAACCACGTTTTTTTGTTTTGTAATAGAACTTCAGCTAAACCCTTATTCTATCCTGATTAATAAAATATTACTTCAGAGGATTATGAACTTCTTTCATAAGGTTCTGCGATAGAGTTTGAGTGGGAGGATTCATTTCAATAAATAGAATTACATGTGCAGGACCATGAAAATATGCAGATGAAGTTCCATTTAAAAACTCATGGTTTGCACCCTGAGACATTTGAAACACACTTCCTTTTTTTCATGAGAAGCTGTCATACCATGTTCGAGGGGAAGCGGTTACTTTTATTCATTTTTTTTAATCACTGTTGTGATTGCACACTGTTGTGTTGCTGCTGTTGTCCTGTATCTTCTTTTTCCTTGTTTCTCCAAAGTTATATGAACTGAAAAGAATGAAAAGTAACTGGTTAACCAGACTCTGAAGCACACAGATCTGCTTAAAGAATTGTATTCGCATTCTTGAGTATATTCAATATTTTAGTTCAAAGGCTATATGTTGGGGCTGCGGTGTGTGGGGAGCAAAGGTGTTCATTTAAATAAGATGTCTCCCTACTTTGCTTTTCTTTAATGATAATGGAGCTCGTTAATATTACCTTGTGTTTAAGTGTTTGGAAATTATACTTTGGACCGATAATTCAGTGCCTCTGAAGGTAGTAGTACATATTTGTGGCATACACAAGAAGAAATGACAAAATATTATATGTATTTTTCTAATGCTTTAATTGAGAGTAGAATGAGTGGAATAGGCAAGAAGAAGAATTTAACCAAGGAACGTGTTAATGAATTATTCAGATGTATTTCTTGGTTGAGAGAGAAAGCAGATCAACTCTAATTTTGTTCATATTTTGATTTTGTAAAAATGGGGTTCTGTGAGATTGAAATTAAATAGAAATGGTTCTGTGGTTATGTTTCTAAGCTCTAGATGGAAATGGTTTTGTGTACCAGAGTCTTCTCAGAGTATAGTGCTGCAGGTGTCACTTCTGTTGTCCTCCTCTACAAGCTATTTTGAGTTATGTTTTTTTACCCATTTGATTAAACTGGGTTTGTTGGCCGTTGCATATTAAACATTTTCCCCTCTGGCTCTTTTAACATTTCGCATGTTTTTGGTTTGTTTGTTTATTTTTTTTTCTTATGTCTTGCATTAGGTGGCGGTTTTAGCAAGGAGACCTGGAGCTGGGGGGCTGTGGAGGGTGTTTAACAACCTCTGTATTTGAGAGCACAATTCTCCTCTGCTTGTTGGCATGACCATGGCTGCAGGAGCTGACTTGATGATGCCCCAGATAAAGGGAATTTTGTTCACTGATGCTATAATTAAATGCCTTTCCCCATCAGTAGATCCACACAATTTTGTTAAACATGTGCTTGTAGCTACGTACGAATTAGCTCATTCAATAACTTGCACAAAATGTCACATAAAGCTTGGCAGCACTGGGTTCTTTTCACTTGCACTGTTCCCCCCTGGGCTCTTACTAGTAAAATTAACTGGAGCTGTGTTAATTATTTTTTTTTTCTATGTGTGGAGCAACAGAGCTACAATAATGGCACTACTGTTGTCTGTACGCTAAAGATGGTCCAGCTGTTGCCTTGTATCTGGAAAGTTATCTGTGGAAAAAACAGTGACTGAACCCATGTTTTCTTAATAATGTGAAAGCATCTGTTCTTTGGAAACAGGGAGCCTAAGTGCTTTTTTCCTTGGTCCTCTTGCAAGGAAAGGTGACCTACTTTGGTAGAGGGTTTTTTTTTTTTTAAGTATTCTTGACTGGAAAGCTCTTAAAACATGTTGAGTTATAACAAGTTTTCCTTTCTGCATGCAAGAAAGAAACCTCTGTTTTCCCTTTCAACAGTAAAAGTTGTGTTTAATTTGTTCATAGTGTATTTAACATCAATGGTGCTCTCTTCCTCCCACTTAAGAGATGCCTGAGAGTTTCAGGAGGCATAGGAAAGACCTTGACCCAAACTTGCATGAAATTGTGACAGGCTAAAAGTTTTGTCGTGGTGGTCTATGATCTGGTTTTGTCTTTGCTAAACTGTTTTGTGCATGTGTGTCTGACATTCATGGGTAATAGCGTTTAAAGGAAAAAATAGAGGATTGAAGTAGAATGCACCAAAAGTAGGCAGAAAGGATAAGTGACCTGGATGGGTGATGCATTTTGGAGAGAGTTAAGACTGAAGATTGCTTTTAAAAAAACAGCATTTGCTGACTTAAAATTGCAAGAGATATTTATAAGTACTTAAAGCGTTTCTTCATCAGTCTTAAAAGTATCTGAGTCCACTTGTGGGCTGAAAGTAAGCTCTAATTTTAGTCTGTTGCTGTCGTTGTTGTCTTTAGTCGTGTAAACTTGTTTTATTTGAGAAACATTTGGCCATAGAATGAGGTCCCAAGTCACCTCTGAGGTGCAGGTGAAGGCACACTGAAGCTACGTAATCCTACTCCATTTTGCAGTTTCCTGATTTTTTTTTTAATTTTTTTCCACAGGTGTTTCATTTGACAGTTTTACCATTCTCATGGTGTAGCTATTTGAAGTTGATGGAAATTAACTGAAGGTTGGGTGCCCTTTAGGCCTTTGTTGTCTGAATAGCACTGAGTCCATCTGCCAGGCTAAGGGAGACATGGTCATGTCCTGGGGCACATGCCTCATGGTGGGCACTGCTTTAGTCCCCTAGTTTTGATGCATTCAGTTGAAGTGCAGAGAAAAAGAGTCAATGACCAGAGAAACCATTTAAATATGTCAAGTTGCAGAGAGCTTCCCCGGGGCATTCAAGGACAAGCAGCTGAGATGCTTCTTTCTAAATGAATTACGAAAACATGCAGGAATGGATAAACTGGTTCCATTACTTCAATTATTTTCTCCCTGTGTCTTAATTTTTTGCATACTTATTATGGCAGTTGACCAGTTTTCTCTGTGGCAGCTGTGCCACTCCAAGAGTATTTTGAACAGGGCAAGCAAAATCCTTAGGCTGGGGAACTGGTTAATGGAGATTGTAACAAGAGAGGAGGCAGCTGTTTTAGCTTCTAGGCTTACGCCTTGCAGCCAGACTTGAATCGAAAGCATAAGACAAGACAACAATGACAATTTGCCACCTCTTTGTGGGTCTCTTGTAAATCATTTAATTGCAGTTGATTTTTGTAGCAGACAGGCACACCTTGCAAAAGACATTACCCTGGAGACACTGAAGTAGTATGAGTTGAGATGTCTAGAAAATACCAGTCTGTCCATCTTGGCTCTGATGGTTTTGGGTTCTGTATCCACAGGACTTGACAGTTTGATCCCATGGGAAATTAGCAACTTAGAAGAGAAGGCAGAAGCTTCAGCACAAAGGAACCTCTCTGGTTGCCTAGGCTCCACCTCACCTCACCAGGTTTAGCTCCTGAAGAGACTTCTCAGAAGTTCTTCTGTTAGTGCCCCTGGTCCTCAGCAGTTTGCATAAAAATCACACCCAGATCTTGAGTTATCTTTCAACTTCACTTCAGCAGAACTTGAGAAAAGCTCTTGGAAAGGTCAAAACCCAGTCCTAGATTGAAGCTGGAGAGCGCCTGTGAGGTGTACAAGGAACCCCTCATTGTCTCTGTTGTTGCCATCCATGAAGTCAGAGCTTCACTAAGTACTAGCTGCATCTGTTAAAAAACAAAACCAAAACAAAAACCTAAAACAAACAAACAAAAACCCCCAAAAACGGCAACAAAACAAACCCAGAGAAAAACACCAGTGACAACTGAACAGAACGAAGCTGGTGGTGAGTGTGATTGCAAATGCCTAATCGAGTAATTGGGGATTGCTGGAAAAGGACTTTTCCACTACCTATAGTGAGGAGTTTGTAACTGCTGAGAGCAACACGGTGACACTCAGTGTGGCTGCTTTTACCTGGAGCACCGACTGTTTCATCTGTTTTGTGATGCTCTGTCTTTGGTAATCCACTGACCTCACTGTCTATGTACATATGTATTTACTAAGTTTGAACTTTGTGGGGGGTGTTTTCCCCTCAAACATTGCTGCCTTAGATATTAAGCATTCATTCTTCATGCTGGAATCTGATCCAAGAAATCCTTTTTTACCTCTGTGGAATGCTTAGTGTACAAAACTTGAATTACTCCTGACAAAATGTTTACCTAATGGAAATCAGTATTATCTTCCTGGATTCCTAAGGATGAGACCTTTGAAAGAAACAACTGCAGTATTTAGTAGGAATTGTTGTTCATTGATAGTTCAGTAAATTTGCAAACAGCTGAACAAATAGTCGAATCATTATAAAAAGGCTTTATAATTCACAGAGGAAGCAAATGCTGTGAGGTACATTTGTTTGGGGATATCAGGATGAGAATTTTTTTATTTAAAGAAACTGTTTATGAATTGTGTACGAGGTATCAGTAAGGATTTTTATTGGGTTCCTGGTGGTGTGTTTATAAAATCCAAACATGAAAACCTAAACTACCTCAAGTATTGCAGTGCATCCACCCAGCACCTTGCCTTGATTTAAGTTCTTTTGCTGCCTCATTGAGAACAGCTATTTGAATGCAGTGCTGTTGCATCAGGTGCGTTTCGTCACAGCTGGACTCCTGACTTCTGTTGGCTTTTTTCCTTCCTCCCATGACTTTTTTTTTTTTTTACAAATACATTTTCTGTTTTGTGGAATTAAACGATATGTCAAAACCATTACATTTTTTAGAAAAGCAATCTTGTAAGCAATCTTTTTATCATCCTTTTTATGGGACAGTTACATCAGTGGTAGTTTGTGCCGGTGGTGTGGGAACTTTCTTTCTTTCTTTCTTAAAGTGAGATCAAGAGAGTGGGGAACTTCAATGTTTTCTGAATTCGTATTCCAGTCTGTTGACTTCTTGATCTTGGAGATTTTTCCAGGAGCATCACAAGAAACAGATTCTCTTATCTGTGGCTTCCTGACTGAAAGTGGAAATGTGTAGCAAATCATTTAGGTGCATGTCCGAAGCTGTCCGCCAGATCTTGGCGGACATAGCAGGTCAACTAATCAGGGAGCTGTTTGAGGCTATCACTAATTGTTTACTCGGGACAGCAGAGAAGATCTTGGAACAAGGCAAGTAGTCCCACATGTTGGAAGAGCAATATATTGAGGAGAGATGGGTTAAAATTGTGTAGAAAGAGCCTCAGGCAAAATTGGTGCTCAGGAAGGAGAGGAGGGATGGAGGAGCATTCTTTTCCCCATCAGATCATGTGTTGAATCTGGCTCACTGTAACTTTTAAGGTAATGCTTGCATAGAAATTGGATGTTCCTGTTTGTTGTGGCTAATCTTTTTGGGCTTCTAACCTACCCCAGATGACAAAAGTATTTCTGTGCTGAAGCAAGTAAAGCTTTCAGGATCTTTCACTCCCCCTTCTTGTCCTAATTAAAGCCAGAGTGCTCTTTTTCTCTTAAGTTCATACAGAAAGAAAACAAAATTTTCCACAGAGTTCTGTAATGGAAATATAGCTCTCATTTATTGCTGTGGAGATCAGGTTAAGTAAAAGCAGGGGCTCTTGGCCTGTTTTATGCAGGTTCCTTAATCATGACTCTTCCATTTCTACTACTACTTTGGGTCAGAGCATGAGTGGGTATGGAATTCAAAATTTATTTTTTACACATTGCTGAAATAAAAGCTTCTCCTTGCTGAAAAATTAATTGCTGAGTGTTCCAGCACCTTATAAGATATTTATATGTTCTCCTGAGTCCTGTCTCTTCCTGTTTCAAAGTGCTGTCTTGAGAGCAGTTCAGGCAAGAGAACTGCTCAGCTGCACTTTGTAGTCTTCCTCTCTGCCAAGGAGTCTCAAGACAGCACTCGAAAACAAAGAGACATACTCTAGGGGAAATATGAATATTAGATCACTTTGGGTTAATCATTTGGGATACAGTGGCCTCAATTTACGCATCTGACATTTTTGGGGTTTTGTACTGGTTGCTAAAGTGCATCTCAGAATCGTTAAGTCTAAGGTTCTTAAAGGCATTGGAAATCCCAGATGGGTAGTACTGTTGTCCAAGGTGTAAAGAATTTGATGACAAAATCAGTTGTCTCTTACTTTAATGGCTTTTTTTAGTGTTTTCATTGTGTTTTTTTCCCCCTTGTCTTTGAAATAGAGAGAAAAGAATAATTTGCTGGTTTTACTTCACTTGGGAATGCACAGGGTAGATGATGGCCTGATTAAATAGCATCCTAGAGTTGCTCGTTCTTAAAGGGGAAATAGTTGCTAGCATCAAATCTATTATGTGAAGAGGGGGCCCTGCAATGAAATGGGTCAGAATATTTGTTCTGGCTGTGTTGGACTGCAGCAGAGAATCAATGTACTTTATCAGTGCTGCTGTAGAGCTCAGCTGAGTTCATGAAGTTGTGTTTTTCGGTGTTGTAATCCAAATGTTACCACCAACCTGTCTTGCATTTGTTACTCTCGACTTCCTTTGTGGCTTAGTACTTCCCTTCAAGTCAGCTACCTTAGTGCCTCCTCTGAATGAATGAGAAGCCGTCATGAGTTTCCAGCATCTGAACATTGTGTAATATAGTTATTTCTTTTCTTTGAGAGGCTAGTGCAGACTTCAGTAGGAGGGGGGAAAAAAATTAAAATATTTGCATCTGATGAAGTTGATATGTTTGTCCGATTCTGTGTACTGAGCTCCATGCAGCAGGATGGACATATCAAAAAAAGACCACAAATCTGCTGGCAGTGGTGCTAGTAGTTAAGTGGTAATCTGCAAAATATGTCTTTTGGAAGCAGTGCATGCGCAGAGCTAAAATGAAGCCTCTCATGAAATACCTCATCATGATAATTTACGGAAACATGAGGATTACGTCTTGCTCCATGGAGAAGCAAGGAGACAGAATAATGGCATGGGTTAACAGGTCCCTCAAAGCCAATTTTAAATATGAGGAAAATGCTGTAGGTAATCCTTTTTCATTTATTATGACTGGCTGGGCAGGCAGCGTAAGGTAAGACAGCTGCTGCGTGGCAGCAGGTTGAGCATATGAGGACAGAGCCCACCCACCTTCCAGTGAATCTTGATACTTTGAAGCCTGATGAGATAGTGATACTCTCTGTAAACAAGCATGGGGGCACTGGGGAAAGGAAGCACGTGCAGGGGGATTGCAAGGGGACAGGGGGACAACTTGCTCTGCTTCCCTGGTTACTCTGTTGATGCAGCAAGTGCTTCCCCAGGGTGGGCAGCTGAAGGAAGTGTGCATGAAGTACAGCCAGAGTCTGTGCTCGTGTTCCCAACTGCACCCTCAAAAGTTCCTCTTTTGACACTCTGTAAGAGCCAAGAGAAACAGGTTGGTGGCTTTTCCTGCTCTGAGATGGTGCAGGGAATGTCACCTTAGGACATGCATGTTTTGTCTCTGCCTCCTCCAGCTCATCTGCACAAGAGGATCTTTGTAAGTAGTGTGGCATGAGAATAGGTATAGGATGGTGTCCAGGAGGCTGCTTAGTCTGCGTGTTACTGACCTGTGTCCATCTGTGCCTGCCTTGGTTCCTGGGTGGTATGTGGGGAAGCTGGGGACCCATTTTAAAGCTAACAGGTCTCTTAGCTTATACAGAAGTTTGACCTGTGCCTGTATCACAATGAAAATGTTTGAAGTCCTCAGGAAAAAGAAGTTGATGCTACTTACTTGTATGCAAGGCAGCTGAAGCATCAGTAATACTGACAGCATCAGTGGTCCTGGTAATCTGTCTGGCTCTGTCAACAGAGCTTCCCAGAGCAAAGTTTCAAAGAAAGAAATGCAAAGGCTCTGCGTAGTGAACACACTGAAGGTCAGCTGAGGTTTTTGACATCATAGTGATGCTGGGGGCAGAGGGTGGCTTTGTATATTGGGAATGGGGAGGAAGGTTTGATAATATGAGCTGTAAAGGGTAAGCTGTCCTGCTGCCTTCCATATCACCTGTGCTTTTTCTCCCTATAGGTCATGCTGCTGTCTCTGTTCTGTGCCCTGCCTTTTAAGTTTCTGTGTCTTTAGTCATGGTTTTGGATTGTCTGTTTGTGCAAAAGCAGCGTCTTTGGAAACTTTTGTTCTTGAACTAACATCTTTGTCATCGAACTTGCAATGTGAAGCTACAGAGGAAATAAAGTGTGTGGCATGCAGCTTATTCTTAGTTTCCTCTACTCTTTTTTCATTTTAATGATTTTGTGAGTGCTGAACTAATTAAAGTGGCCAGTAGCTTTCAGTATGTAGTTTAGTCTCAGCCAAAATTATTATCTTGCTTCAGCCTACTATAATTCCAGAGGAAAGTAATTTAGTGGTAATAATGTTAAAAAATAAAAGCTAAATTTGTTGAATTGGATGTGCCTCTGTAGAATGGGGCTTCTTTCTAACTAATGTGTTCAAATTAAAATTAAATAAATACCTATAATGTTTCTGGAGATTTTACTGTACATAATAATTTCATAGACTACTGAAATGCAGCCACTCTTGGTTGAGTACCTATAGAGCTCAAAGCTGAAAGTTGCTTAATAACAATATGAGAGCTGCAAAAGTCTTCTGTATGCGAAGATGCTGTAGAAAGATTTGGCTGGATCAAAACTTAATAACTCAAATTGGAATTTGTCCCAGACGTTGGGATTGATACCGTTACTAACATTAACAAAAATAAGTATTCAGCTGACATTAAAGTCTGAGAGCTGACTTAATACCCTACTGAGCAAGAGACACACCGCATCTGCTTTGGAGTTCTCCTGCCTGCTAATTGGACTTTTCCTTGCAAAAATGCTAATTCAGATTTGGCTGTCTCTAGGATTGTTAATGGCTTAGTCCAAAACCAATTAAAGTCATTGGATATGCTCCCCTTGACTTTAGGAAGCTTTTGATCAGGACTTGTGCTAGTACAAATGAAAAGGCTTACTGGATTTTGCTCTAAATAATTTTCTTGTAAATGAAGTGTGTATGTGTGTATAAGTATGTATTTTGATGTTTGCTTAGTTATATTTATCCTTGAGTGTCAGCTGTGAAATAAGAGATTCAGATAAGTGAGAAGTTAGTCTGTTTTTACTGAGGCGCCAGGTCAGGTATGGTAGGAATCAGCACATTCTTGTGTGGTTTTCAAAGTTAGGACAATATGATTGTTAAAACAGCCATTGTGAAAGGTAGCTAGGAAGGTCAAGCTTGTTAGTAGAGAGTTTCAAGTCCAAATAGCGTGGGCTACCAAGATGATCAGGAGCCTGCAGCACGTGTCTCGTGAAGGCAGGCTGCTGGAGCTGGGCTTGTTGAGTCTGGCAAAGAGGAAATCTAATAGCAGCCTACAGAGGATTGAAGAGTAGTTGCAAAGCTGGTGGAGCCAAGCACTTCTTGGTAATGCCAGATGATATAGCAAAGGACACGGGCCCTGAATTGTAGCTTGTGAATTTCAGGTTTGGTGCTGGGGAGAGAATTTCTCTAGGAGGACAGTGCTGCATTGGCTGGGACCTGATGTCCAGGGAGTTTTTCTGTCCGTGGTAGCCTGTTCTGGGAGAAACTGAAATGCCTTCCTGTGCTCCCTCCTGGCCAACCCGTCCGTGGTTCTTTAGGTGTGCTTCTGAAAATGGGCAAAAGGGATTTGTGAAAAATAAAGGCTGTAGCTCCTCCTAGACATATGTAAAACTACCTTTTGCATGTTCTGTCACAGCTTGTGGGAAGGGGCTGGCAGCTGGTGGTATCACTCTAGGGCATCATTCTAATTTGCTTTATGCAATAAAATTGTTTTACATCTTGATTATTGAATCCTTCTGGTCGTGTCCAGCAGTAGTACAGATTCTCTCCATGATTTTGCAGCAGAAGACTGGGCCAAATTTATTTTTTTTTTAGTTGTTTTAAGCTTAAATCCTCTATATGTAATTACTGAATATTAATGTGCTAGGAAATTAATCAGGAAGAAGAAATTTAAGAAGAATAACTATTGGACTGTTAGATATAAGCAGTGCAGAAAATGTCCTCTATCAGTAAAGCCTACATAGGTATGTACAATATTCATATTTCTGCATGTATAACATGAGGGTGTGTGCATACTTATGCGTGTGTATATGTCTGGTTTTTGCATAGGTACAGTATATGAATATATATGTGTGCATGTGTGTAGGGTTTATCATATCTCAAAAGAGAGGGAGAAATATTCTATGATGTAGGTAGCAGAGAGAAATTTCACAGATCTGGGATTCTGTTTTTCTTTCTTACTTCAATTCTGTTGACTTCACTCTGCCTCAGTCTGTTCAATGAAAAATATCAAAAGCCCTGCTTTTCCTATATCATTCCCTTCCTCTATCAGTGACTTCTCGCTAGTACAGTTTGCCAGAAAACAACTCATGTTTTGTTTTTGAGAAGGCTTTGGCGTTTCTTTCTGTTCTGATGCCAAGGAAAACCAAGACACTACAAAAATAGCAAAAATGAAATGAAGATGCGCCTCTAGAGTCGCTGTCCTGGAATTAAAACAAAGTCATAATTGTATGGCATGAAAGCATTTTTGTACTTAAGTAGTATAATCTTACAAATTTACGGTAATAATAAAGTTCTTGTAAGTTTTGAAGACTAGATAACTTACTAGGTGATTATCCTGTCTTGGCTAAAGCTTGCCCCATGTCCTAGGCAAGGTTTCCACTGGCCCTGCAGGCAGGGACCTCAGGAGGAGCCCCCCAGGGTCAGCACTGCTGGAGGAGCTCTGCCCCTCGGCACAGCCCCCTCTCTCTTCTGTAATCACCAGTATAAATCTGCATTAATAAATTGAAGACATCGCTCACTATATTTCTATCTTCCTGTATCTAGGCAGACTAAGACTAGCTTTTAACCTATCGTTTTCCTTTTTTATTAGCTAAACTAGTCAGTTCCTGCTGTGCATATGAATATTTTTCTCCTTCTACAGCCTCTTGTCTGTGACCACTTCCCTTCATTCTCTTTCATTTGATATTTCTTTTTGGCCCTACCTCACTTAGGTTAAAAGCCTTAACTTCTAAAGCATTTAAAAAACCCCAAACAACTCTGCAGAAGTCTGTTAGCATTACTACATCCCCTCTAGCATCCTCTGTGCGTATTTTCTATACCTATTCTTTAGAAGAGGAGCATCCTTTCTCCCTGTGCCTGTGCAGCACTTAGCCTAATGGCCCATGGTTTGAGCTCAGTCCTGATTCCGAGTTGGGCAGAGAAGGAGCCCTATCCCAAGGGAAGATGCTTTTAATACTTTAATTACAGCTGCCTTGTAAAATCAGAGTAGTGTTCACCTCCTGATGGGTTGTAATGTTTTGGATTTCTTGAGGTGTTTATCACATAGATATAATTTTTAAAGCAAACAAAATTGTTCCTGTATTCCTTTAGAACTAGAAATTAAATGAAAGAGTAACTGAAATCCCGATTAACAAAAAACTGTATATTCTTTCTGCTACACAAATTTAAAACATAGCTAATTTGCCTGTCTGTCTCCTGTCTAGTGGTGACAGAAATCTGAATATTTAAGTAACTTTGTGGTTTGAATAGCTAAGGTTTGTGGAACTGCAGTTTAAAGCCAGTGGAGCAAATGGTTGCAGCGTACTGGGATTAATTGACTGTGTTTCTGAACAGGCATTTTGGCTTGTGGAGCTGACCTCTACCAGCTCTCTCCTCTTCATCATACTCCCTAGTGCTCAGCAGCCAGCAGGTGTATGTACTCCACCAGGTATTAAATGTTCTTAACTGCTGAGTCCTTGCTCTTCAGTGGCAAATAGTATGAAATGATCAACACTTTGTATTTCTAAAGGAGAACTTGTTCTCTAGAAGAAACTAATGAATATTTCTCCTACGGTTCAGGCTGGACCTGAACCGTCTTGAGGTGTGCAAACAGAAACAGGAGACGATGCTGAGTTCCAACAGCTGCTTTCTGGTTTTTTTCCTTTCTTTCCCCCTCAAAGTATTGATGTATTCGTGGAAGTTTCTACTGTGATAGTGTCTGAGTTCAAAGTCCTGTGGTGAAACTTCTGAGAGTTCTCCTTTTATTGAGGTTCTCCTCCCTGTTTGCACGTACTTTACAATAGATGGTTAAAATCTGTATTTTTTTTTCACAGTCCGTCACTCTCCCCTGAGACTGCCAGAGATGGCAATTCTGATGGGAAGTAAGGTGTTACGGTCTTGCTGTTATGACTGGCTCTCAATTACACAATGACAACCCCACCAAATCACACCATTTGGATTACCACTGGCTTAATAAAAGCGAAATACCTTTTTTTTTTTTTCTTATTTACCCTCGTGGTGCCAGATTCAGAACAATTATATGGAGGTTGGAGGCTGTATATATGTGTTGAACCATTTATTTTTACCAGTGTGTTGAGCTCCTCCTGTCCACGTGAGCTGTCTTCATTTCTGCTCCATTTGAGGAGAAAGAAACATTGTCAACTAACTAAAACAGAGAAGTAAAAAATCCCTACAACCTAATAAAATGCTGTTTTCAGGCTTCTAGAGTGGTGTGTGTAATTTTGTGGGAGCTGAAGCCATTTGAAAGATAAGACCTTCAGTTTTCATGATTTAAAAAACTGTCAGTGCTGCTGTTTTCCTGGAATACCAAGTTGATATATATTTAACTAGCTGAAACTGGACCCCTCCCACCATGTTTTAGCCAAGTAATGAAACAACATTAACCTTACTTTGGTGTGGACTTGCAAGTCAGTGAACTCAAGCACTTTTCTGTGTTTTGGTCATTATTCTTAAAAGAAAATCTTTCATTATGGAGGAGATCAGCATTTCATTTTAATGTTTATAGAAATGCAACAAGAAATCCCTGGAGAACAGAAAATGGAAGGACTTTTAAAAGTCATTGATAGATCCCGTTTCAAACTTTTTACTAACAGACTAAAGACTAAAGATTCCTGCTTCATAGTCCATGTTACATAGGCTAGATCGTTATTTTTGAAATAATGTCTTTGCCTCTATTGTACTAATTTATCTGAAATCTTATTGTAGGATATCTATAGGAGATCTATCAACAATACCTTAAAGAAAATAATGAACTGCAGACAATATTTTTTTTTATTTGTTTCTACCTAATGAGCCCAAGTTTCTCAGGAGAATTCGTGCAGGCAAATTACCTTCCCAGCAACAGTTTCCCTCTCATCTCGCTTCAGTCATCCTTAGAGAGAGTTTGGCAGAGCTTACTCTAAACGTTGTGGGTGGCAACTTCAACCAGCAGTAGAGCAGAAGAGATGAAGGTTTATCCTGTAATCAGAATTTTAAAACACCACTCTGAAAAACTCAGCCCCGAAGTTTTTACTTAGGTGTCTAGATACTGTAAAGATGTGATGCCTTGGAGCCCTCAGTGAATTTAGACTGGAAACTCTTGAGTGTCGTTTTCAAAAATCAGAACTCTTAAGGTCCTAAATACTTAAGATTTCCTTAGTGTCTAAATAAATACTTTAAAATGGTCAAACTCAAATAAAACCAGTATTTGTAACCATCCAGTTGGCATATCACATAAATAAAATATGCTCGATAAATCCGTTTGCTACCATGCCAAATAGCTACAGTGCTAGCAAGAGATAGTTGTGATCAGCTGTTTGGACTCCTGTATAGTTTAAAATGTCAATGCGTTATTGCTGAATAGTGCAAGGGAAAGCATTTGTTTAGAGTACCTCTCTAAAAATGTACTTTAGAGAGAGAGAGAAAAATTTCAGGATGCAAGATCAGATGGTGGACACCATAGGATTTGGCTAAGGTACTTGACATCTAATGACATCTTACAGTTCTATTGATTATTTTATTGCCTCTGCCAAAGACCGACAGTGTTCTTGCCTGGGTTCTTGCTGAGCAAGCAGACTCAGTTTGAAATGTACTTTCCCCTTTTTATTTCACCCTTTTGCTTTCATTACTAATTCTTTGCCTTTATCTCATGTGGTAACTCAACAAAACAATGCATAAGAGTCTCAAACCTGTTAAACGGGGAGAGGAAAGCCTGAAATGTTAGCAGTTTTTGAGATCTTTAAACTTTAAGAGGAAGAATGATGTTTTTAGCATATTCCAAGATTTCTGTCATCAGATCGAATGCAATCTAGTTCATTCTTCTCTGCTGGTGTCTGAACACTCTCTGATGTCAGTCCCACCAAGGCCATGAGAGCGCTGCCAGTTTCGGCTCTAGTACATGTGTCAATGCGGGAACTGTGTCATTGCAGTTTTTTGGTTTGCAGACTTTGCCAGAGCTGCATAGACAGGTACAGAAGAGACTTAGAAATGCCAATGTCCTGGTCTGAAAGCCTTGACTTTGGCCTGCTTGTTCCCATTCAGAGGCCTGGGTGTAATATGTGAAGTTGTCGGCATGCTCTGCCAGGGGCTGGGTGAGGAAAGGAGGATTCATTTCTCTGATATTCTCTAAAATTCCTTATATTCCCATCCTCGTCTTTCATGGTGAGGAAAATGGCATTTTCACCTGCCATTGGCGGTCTCTAAAAATAGAAAGGTCTGTTTCTCAAGTGAGATTTCTTTTGTGCTTTTTTTTTTTGTGACTGTTCCTTCAGGATTTTGAGATTGCAGATGGACAAAGCAATGAGGGCTTCATAATTAAAAAAAATTCATGTTGATCCACATCCTGTTTTATCTCATTATATGGAAGCAACTTGAGA
Source organism: Larus michahellis (assembly GCF_964199755.1). Lineage (NCBI taxonomy): Eukaryota > Metazoa > Chordata > Aves > Charadriiformes > Laridae > Larus > Larus michahellis. Next base: position 52,136,330 of record NC_133899.1, on the reverse strand, counting down.
GGAACAAATCATCACATCAAAAATACCTTCCACCAGAAAGGTAGTAAGCTGTAGCGGGAAAACATTTCTGCATATATTTGACCCTGGTTTCTTACAGCAACAAGTCTTTTATAAACTTTTCATTATGAAGCTTGAGGGTCATAATCCTTCCTAAATCAAGCAATGAATAAATCCCTGTTCAAATCCAGTCTGTCACCTTTGAAAATACTGCCTCCAAGTAGTTTATGCTGTGCCAGATATGCCATGAAGTGGAGGGGAAAAAAAAAAAAAAGAAAAGATTAGCTTTCCTCTGCTGTCTAAAGAAAAGAACGAAGTCCCACACTGCATGTTAAAGGAAAGAATGGGAAGAATGGGGATTGTGTAAAATAGGTCAGAGATGTATTTAATTTTAAAAGGCTTGGACTGAGAAAGGAGAGAGTATAAAATTTTCCATAATGGCAATCAGGTAACCCTGAAGTGTAGTGGTTAAGAAATAATTACACCCCAGAGGGATTAGAGGCATCCGCCATTGCCTGCTGCCTTGTAATGCCTCGGGGATGTGATTAACTTATGATAATTAATGCTCTTATAGTGGAAATGCAGGATGAACATGGAGAGCCTGAAGAAGATTCAGGGTTGTGCCTTGGTATGTCTACTCTTTCTTTATCCATGTTTCCTTGTTGTTTGACCCTTAATGGGTGGCACCATAAATGAGTATGTTTCCTGGGACCTGAATGATTTGTTCAGTGCCTTAGGTTGCGTTAGCGTGGTGCTACTGCTTGAGTGATTATCTGAAATGCAGATACCCTTGATAAGGACTCTAATAGCTTCACTCGTGGCCAGTTTTAAACAGCATGGAGGTGGGGATCATACTCACTGTGGTCTCAGGACAGTAAAGCTGTGTAAGGCGTGTATAATGCTTAGAGAGGACAACTTCTGGGTAGCCCCAACTTTTGTAAAGTTCAGTTAGTACTAAATCAGAAATGTCCACATTCTCATTCACTTTTGTCTGGTGTGGGTGCCTGTATAGGTGGAGGTCTGTGACTCCTCATGTATGGGCCTATAGGACCTTTTGCAGCCTACTGTCTTTACCAGAAGTCATAGAATCATAGGGTTAGAAGGGACCTCTGGAGATCATCTAGTCCAACCCCCCTGCCAGAGCAGGGTCACCTAGAGCAGGTTACACAGGAACGTGTCCAGGCAGGTTTTGAATGTCTCCAGAGTTGGAGACTCCATGACCTCTCTGGGCAGCCCGTTCCAGTGCTCTGCCGTCCATTCCAGTGCTCTGCCGTCCTCAAAGTAAAGAAGTTCCTCCTCATGTTTAGGTGGAACTTCCTATGCTCAAGTTTGTGCCCGTTACCTCTTATCCTGTCCCCGGGCACCACTGAAAAGAGCCTGGCCCCATCCTCCTGACACCCACCCTTTAAGTATTTATAAGCATTGATAAGATCCCCCCTCAGTCGTCTTTTTTCCAGACTGAAGAGACCCAAATCCCTCAGCCTTTCCTCATAAGAGAGGTGTTCCAGTCCCCTTATCATCTTTGTAGCCCTTTGCTGCACCCTCTCCAGCAGTTCCCTGTCCTTCTTGAACCGGGGAGCCCAGAACTGGACACAGTACTCCAGGTGCAGCCTCACCAAGGCAGAGTAGAGGGGGAGGATGACCTCCCTTGACCTGCTGGCCACACTCTTCTTGAGGCACCCCAGGATGCCATTGGCCTTTTTGGCCACAAGGGCACATTGCTGGCTCATGGTCATCCTGTTGTCCACCAGGACTCCCAGGTCTCTTTCCACAGAGCTGCCCTCCAGCAGGTCAGCCCCCAACCCGTACTGGTGCATGGGGTTATTCCTCCCCAGGCGCAGCACCCTACACTTGCCCTTGTTGAATTTCATAAGGTTCCTCTCTGCCCAACTCTCCAGCCTGTCCAGGTCTCTCTGTATGGTGGCACAGCCTTCCGGTGTGTCAGCCATTCCCCCCAGCTTTGTGTCATCAGCAAACTTGCTGAGGGTGCACTCTATCCCCTCATCCAGGTCATTGATGAATATATTGAAGAGGACTGGACCCAGTACTGACCCCTGGGGAACACCACTCGTCACTGACCTCCAACTAGACTCTGTGCCCCTGATCACTACCCTCTGACCTTTGCTCTCATCAGTTTTCTCTCAACTCTGAGAAAATGATTCCAAAGAAAATCTTTTCATTTTTTCATGATATTGAGAATGTAAAAATCGGGGGACGTTGTCTTCACAGTGAAGGTGTATCTAAGATATTAAGAAATCTAAGTGTTGAGAATTTCAAGTGCAGTAGCTATTTTATGATTATTCCCAACCTGGATATTACGCTCCCTTTCTGTAATTTCACATAATCCAATTGCAAATTGGACAAACTTATCTTAGACAAAAAAGTTAGTGTGGAACAAGAGTGTCAATATAAAACAGATTGCCATTTGAAAATCAATTTTCTGGATTATTTTTTCTAGGTGGATAAGTTCTTAGACTCCTCTTGAAAACTTTTCTCTACTTCATACAAAACATATGTATGAAATATGAAAAGAGAAATACAATGGCCTCAAAGTATGAATTTTCCATACATGAAATTCTGTGAAACTTTTTCTGGCTTTATATTTGCATTGCACCAAAGAACGTAAGCCCAACCATCAGTACAACAGAAGTGCGATGTGCATTGGCAGTGGCTTTATTCATCTGGTGTTGTTAGTATGCTCTTCTGAAGAGGCGTTTTAGTTACTTTTACCAAAAGAAAAATTATCTATTTCAGACTATGCAGTGGCGCAAAATGCATCTTACCTATGTGTTTTTACTTCACTATTAGTGTTTTAGGTTTTTTGTGTCTTAACCACCATGGATATTGTTGGTTTACCAGAAGCAAATATTTCTCAAGAGGACAGTTTGGGGACAGGTTGCTCCCCCAAAGGCTGTGAGTAGATTAACCACAGAAATTTGATGTTCTCTATCAGGTGTAGTAGTTGGGGTCATTGGCACTGTGTCAGGTGCTGGGCTCTGCCTGCTAACTGCCGGTCAAACCTTATGGGTGACTTCTTTGGTGACTGATGTCTGTTGTGAAGCTGTCATCTATTCAGAAAAAAATAACTGATGATTTTTCTTGTAACACTGAAGATGCACTGCCGGTGTCTGCTGACCTTTGCATAACCTGCTGAGGATGGGGTAGTCATGCTTAGTAAGTTGCAAGATTTACTTATTACTTATGCTTCAAATGTAGGCTAATTTCCCTGTGAAATCTGTGTAACCAAGATTTGAGTTTAGATACTTTTGACTGATGCAAAGTTAACACTGCTTATTTTATTCAGAAATGTTTTGTGTTTCAGTTGTTAGTGCATTTCTGAAGAACACATTTTGTAGAGATGTGGTCTAGCCAATGATGATGTGTAACTATCTTATGTTACATTTCCTTTTCTCTCTTTCACCAGTGTATGCCTATGGTGAGCCTGGCAAGAATGGAAGCCCTTTTGTCTTTGATGAAACATACTCTAACTTGTATATATCCCTAAGTACAACCAGATTTATGCATATATACGCAAAACAACATGTTTCTATGGTTACTTGCATTTATTGACTACAATATAGGATATTTTCTTGAAGACATTTGCATCCGTTATTTCTTTGACTTGGTGGCACTTCCTTCTTTGCAAGTTGGTTGGGTAGATGATAATCCTTTCACTTGTTGGACTGTCAGGAAGAAGGGTATGAGAGACACAACTTCCTATGCAGCTGAAGTACACAGGTTGTTATCAAGACCTAAAGGAGTTGGAATTATCGCGTCATTATCTTGCTCTTCTTTTTGTTACTTGCCTGTTGCATACTGTTAGTATTGGAGATACGTTGAGATCATTATGAAGAATGTTTTGGTTTTTTCTATTTCAAAAGGGATGAAGATATTTTTCCTTTGCTCCTTCGCCCCTCAGTGGAAACCACCAAAATGCCTGGAGTTGAGTTAGATGTGATGAAAGTATGAGGGGTGATTTCTGGGCTGTAGCAATTATATCCAGCTGATCTGTATCAACAGTGTCATATGATGGCTCTTGCAGGAATGACTCTGCCATGCAAATAAGCTTCCAGAAGAAAAGATATCCCATTTCAATTTAAGAGCTCCTCCATTCCTGTATGCTGTGGTGCTATTTGATCTTGGTGCTTTGGGCTTGTCTGCCCAGGCAAGGTAGTGCCTGGTGTGGTATGGTGAGCTGTGTGCCTACACCTTGGCTGCCTTTCCAGGGGCAGTGTGGAAATAGCCTTTGTGTAAATGTGCTAATTTACATCACTTTGAAAGCATATGTTCATCTCTGAGTATCCTTGGGAATTGGTGACAAAAAGCCAGTGAGCTGTAAGGTCTCTCCTTGGCTTGCTGTTCACTACCTTACCATGCTTCGGGCCCCACCACGTGTGCATGGGCTGTTTGGGAAGGGAACAATGTCTGAGGCACTGGCATGTCTTACAAGTCAAACCAGCAGCCGTCGTTGAATCCCTCCATTTGACTACTAAGGAGTCTAATGGAGACTATTAAGTTTGGTCTTTGAAGGCATTTCTTCTTTTTCTTTCTTTCTTCATTCTGCTTAATCATTTTTGAAATGTCTTATTTCTGTTGAGCTGAGGGTAGCTCTCTCAAGCAGCATCGAGTGCAGTGCTTTCCCACGGGGCAGAGGTTAGCCAGCAGCTGGCGCCTGGCTCATCTGTAGTCTTCCCCACTCTCCTTGGTGTGAAGATCTGAAAACTCTGACTTCCGCTATATACTGGGTAAAGTTTTTTTCGGTGACCTTCTGTACCTGGCCTGCAGTTACCTAAGCCGCTCACCTACTTGAATTAGTTGAAGCCTTTTTCTTTTTTCTTTTGTCCCCTTTTTTTGATGAGACTGAGGCTAAGAAAGCTTATTTCAGAACGGTCTACAAAAATGTGCGGCATTTTTCAAGAACACATCGGTGAAGTGCTCTGTCTACAGAAATCATACTATTCGAATGTTGTTCATAAAACCATTGATTTTAACTGGGTGCTGAAATACTTTTATGAATCCTAATTTGCCACTGAGTGGAGTTCCTTAAACCTGGGGAACTTTCTTTAAAAGAAATTTTCAGCGACTATAAATTGACTCAACCACCTTTGAGCCTTTCAGTCCAACAAACTCTTGTTCTCATTAGCCTTCACACCATGATGAAATGACTCTGGATAAAAAAACCCCACACAGACTGATCTCTGGGCAGCCAGTAAAGTTTTGCCTGAAATACTGTTTCTGAAAGCCCCCCTTACCAGTTACTTGCATGAGACTTTCAAAGACTTCAGACATTTTGAACAGTAGAAATCTTAAAACTTGCAGTATTTAATCAAGTCTTTATGGTTATCTTTATTTACTGAACATTGTATTACAAAGATGAAGGGCAGATTTGTTTTCTGCTTTCCTGGATGGCACACGTATCTGTGTTTTTCTCTATGGAGAAACCTGAATGTGGCCAGCCATCCATAAAGGCTGGAGAATTGGGAATTCTACTTAACATAAAGAGGAGGTTTGTGAATTTGTTGCCTTTCACATTGATAATTCAGAAAACTTAGTTTAAACATGTCGTAATATCTCCTTTTGACAACACTAGCATATTTCATTTCAAGTTTTACCATTTGGTAGTTTTATATCATCAGGCTTAACAGTTATTTTACTGGGGTGTTTTGTTTTTTTTTTTGTTTTTTTTTGAAACTGCAGTGACACTTGATGCTATGGTTGATACAACAGAAACATAGAAATAATACAAATAAAAATAAATTTATACCATGAAGTTATGTTCAGAAATTAAAAATAAAATGAACTCTAGTGCATTTTAGTTAATAATGGATCTGTGCTGAAAGATTCAAATGGACATTTGTAGGATTAAAGCATCTAAAATGTAGTGGTTTGATTCTTTCTGCGGCAAACAGAGCCCTTTGTACTATGCATCAAACTGGAGCTGGATGCAGCAGTACTCAGGTGCAGCAGATCAGAAATTCTGTTACAGACATATTGGAAATCTGTAATGAAAAGAGTATCAAAATGATTAGCCAGGAGAAACCCTCCAGTGCTGCTAAGTGCAAAAGTCTGTGCTGTGCTCTTTGCATGCTCTTATTTCTTGTTCAGCTGTAACTTATTGTGTTTACAATTTACGTCTTCCTCAAAGGAAAGCTGGATTTTTCTGGTGGATGTTCAAGGGCACTGTTGCTTCTGTCCTGGGGAACACATCTAGGAGCCATCTGGTCTGAGAGTGTGTTCGGTTGTCAGTACTGCCCAATGTGCTTTGCTATATGTTCCTAAAGGCGGTAGTGAGGTGCTGGGAACATGAAGATGATCTGTATGTTTCAATGCTTTGTCAGGACGGTTTGCGTCATTCACAGTTGTCACAGGCTTGGCTTGGGATTGCTACTAAGCATGGTGCTGCTATGGTATTTCAAGCGTAGTTTGTGTTTTCTAAGTCATATTCATAGCAATGAATGCAGAAAAAAAAGTTTCAAAATCCGTTTTATATACCATGGCTCAGTCTTGTTATAAAAGCAGGAGTCAGGTTGCTGTATATGAGCAGTGCTAATTTCATGCTCTTGTTCCTTCCAGCCTATGATTTGACCATATATATTTTTTTAAAACCCAACAAACAAACCCAAAAACCCAACAAACAAAACAAACTACAGCAAAAAAAAAAAACAACCCCAAACCCCTAGATTGTTACTTTAATATTGTAACAAGGCTGTACCCTTTCCTCTTTTTCTGGGGCAGTGCTAGGGTTCATAAATGCAACTGCAAGCATAATAGGATCTTCATTCAACTCATGGTACACCTACATGGAAGTGCTCTCAGAAATAGAAACCGGGGTGAATGGGCAGTTGAGAGGGCTAAGATTTTATCACAGTGTCAACATAAACTGTTGTTATTCCTTCTCAAACTTGGATGCAAAACCAAGAACTATGTTAAAGGAAATATAATAGTGCCAGTGGCAAAGTGCTTCCCCCTCAATGCTGGGGAAAAATTCCACGCTATGATGATCGTATTTGTGGTGCTACCCAAGAGAGGCTGAAAGGACTGACTTCCATGCTGATGGAAGGGTTGAAAGGACAAGCTCCAATAAGACTGAACTTTGGTGATTTGCCTGCCTACCATATATTGTAACAGAGTAAACAAAACTGCTTTAGCATACCACAAATAGCTGAGAAAATGCATGTAAGCATTTTGCCATATTCAGCATCTGTAATTTAATATTTGAGTTCTGAACTTTAGATAAAAATTCCCTGATTTTTCTGTTCTTGTCCAGGAAATGGAATGCTTTTGCAATGATGATAACGCATTACCCTGAACCACAAAATATTTATGCAGAGCTTTGGCCTTTCTGATAATGTTTTAGGAGCACTTGTGTTCTAATAATGATGTAGTAATCCCAGATTTTAAGGTGAGGCATTTGACGTGTTTCTCTCTGTTTAACATGACCCGGTAGTCACACCTGTGTGATGAAATGTTGAAGAAAATGTCTGTGATGTCGCAAGACCCGCTAACCTGTATCTAATTTGTCTTCTCTGCTTTGTGCTTGTCTAGAAATGGTGAAATTTTAGGGGGGGGGCTGATCAGCCTCTGCTTATGATCCTTTTAACTGAACTGTTGCTCATCACCAGGAGAGCTATACCAGGAAACTGTAGCAGGGCATGCTTATGCGTTGGAAGTGCCCTTGCTGTGATGAGCTGAGATTCTTTGGGCCTCATATTGTGGGTAAGGTTTAGTGAGAAGGACTCACGGAAGTGACGTGGATGCACTGTCAGACACAACTGATGCCAGCTCGAGCTTACAAAATTACATTTTTCACAGTTTTCCTGTTTTGTCCTGTAAGCCAATGCAAGGAAAAGACTTGGGATTGTTTGAGCTTTTTCACTTTCAAGGGCTCTTCACAAGAGAAGGATCTCTTAAAAAAGAAAACAACGAAAACCACAACACAAGGTGTTAGTCAAAACCTTTCAGTTTTCCATTTATTTTCCTTCTGGTTTGTGTTCGCATCTTTTCCAGGAGTTGTGATGTACCTTGTTCCTGGGGACATCTTTTATGAGCTGATGCAGTTAAGTGCTCCTTCTGTATTGGAAAAAAGAATTACTCTGCTGTACGAATGCACTTCACTCTTGACTTACTGTTGTCCTTTAACCTGAGCTTTTCAGGTTCGTTTGGTTTATGCTGGCTGTGGAAAAAGGGATAAAGAAGAGAGACCTCACAGTAGTGCTTATTATGCACAAACATGGTCATTTGAATGCTGGAAGAATAGTCAGCGGGCTTAAATTTTAATTGTTGCTGGCTTTGCCACTGACCAGCTGACACCCCTTTAGGAAGCAATTTCAACTGTTTCCTTGCTGTTTCCTTAGCCTATAGAGTAAGTGTAAAATGTTGTGAGATATTCACTATTGAGAACTGTTTTTATGTATTATTCATCTTATAATTTGCTCTTTTACTGAATTGCTGCAGCATTCATCATGGTGAGAGCCAGGTCCTTAGAAGGGAATGCTCAGGCATGCTGCCGTTTGAATAGGAATAAGCATCAACAGTGACTTATCACCACTTTCCAGAGCTGACCTACTGAATTCAGATACGGATCTGAGCACAAAAGATGAAGCAAGTGTAGAAATGCATTTATATTGCACGTAACATAGTTATAGTTTCATAGGAAACAATATGAACCTGCATTTTTGACAGCCCAGCTACTTACTTCTGTGTCAGATTTAAATTAAACTTGCTGGCAGTTAGTAATGTGCTCAGAAGTGTGATCTCCTCTGAATAGATGGCACTCTGTTATTTGGACAGCAGCAGTTAGCACTTCTAAATCTCTGGAGTAAGGTATGCCCCTAATGACAGGGCGTGCAGTGCTGGCTAAGTTTGGCAGGTTTCCTGCTTGACGGAAAACTGGGTTGCCCAGAGCTCTCTACATAGGGATACAGCGAGCAGCTCGTGGTGATAACGTGTTTGCTGATGGGAATGTACTCTACCATACGGGCTTGCTGTGTGCAGGCAGATGTGAGATTGAGCACTCAGGTGTGAGGGGCTGGTGTGGTCTAGTAACATTAATTTTCAATTTATGTGAGCCACAAATAAAGCCCAGCTGTAATTTCAATAACTTTTCGTACATACAGCTCTAATTTTTTTTTTGCTTTCTGTGAATGTAAGTGCCAGCAAACTACACTGCTCTGGTGTTCAGAAGAAGAAAGCTGCAGTTGAAATGAATGAGTTCAGGGAAGTGCTTGGTCAGCTCCGTGTTGCTGTTGAATGCTTGAAAAGGGCTCAGAAAAGAACAGAGGAGAATGCAGTAAACTGCAGGGTGGCACGGAGAGGGTCTGTGCAATTTTGTTGCTTTGCTAGTAGTTTGCTGTTTAGAATTTGTTTAATTTTTATTAAAAAGTTACACTAAATAAGCACATGTGCTCCATTACCATAATTTTTACATTGGCTCTGTGTAGCATTTTATATTTTTGTTGTTTTAATTTTTAATAGAGTCCCTGCAGTGAACAGAGTTTGGAAAATGCAGCTTTTAGTACAGAGCTAACGGAGTCTAGAAAAGGCTGCTCTGAGTCCCCTGTGCATGTTACCACCCACTTAGGGCATATGTTCTAGTTGTAACAGTTTCACCTTAAATTACAGGAAAAAAACCAAAACCAAAACAAAAAACAACAACAAAAAAAACGCCAAACCCACAAAAAACTGTGCTGGAAAGTTCTGAGACCTTGCTGGAGAGCTTCATGTTAATATACCCTGGGCTTCTGGGAATCTGCTGCTTGTCAGACTGGAGTTAGTGATTTTTAAATCAGTACTCGGGCTTAAAAGGGGGGTGAGGGGGGCTCCCTGAAGGCATCTATTTGTGAGAGAAAAGATATGAAAGAGACTTGAAGAGTTCCTGTTGCTTGAGAAATCTATCTTATTTTTCCAGAGGGCTTGTAAAATAAAATTGTAGATGCTTCCTCTCTCTCTCTGAAATTTAATGTGATGGGTAGAAAGGGTAGAAAAAAAGGAGGTCTTTATCTAGAGCTGCTTGGCATTTCTGCTGGGAGGTGGTAGAAAGGACGCAGAAAGAATGACTTTCCTTTATGCACCTGTTCTGCTTTTGCTACAATATTTTGGATGTTTTCACCATTATCTGATTGCACCACCTTATGACTTCTTTTTGCTTTCCATTAATTTATAGACAATTTCATTTTCTTTAACCACATTTTGTCTGGAATGGGAAAACAGTCCAGAAATAATTTTAGTACGTTCTGCAGAGAACCACACTTCATATGCATGATTGTTTCAGCTTGGTGCAAATGTGTAGCTACAGTATTTGTAAAAGAAAATGCTACAGTAGTCAGATAAAGAAAGAGCGGCACAAGTGAGAAAAGCTGTGCCACGTTATTGCTGATTTCTCGGCATCATCCAGGGCTTGCAGCATCACCCAGAACATGGAACCATCATACACCAAGTTCAGGGTAACTCTCTTCTGCTCTTTGGCGTTCTGTGAGGCCTCGGTCCTCTCTGGGGATAGAGAGGGAGCAGGTTCCCATGGCATAATTATATATTTGTTAGGAGGAGTAAGCTGGTTTGGGCTTTCTGATGGAGGTGGGTTGTGTGTTGTCTTGCTGCCTGGCCCTCCCCCCCACCCCCAGACATTAACTATTGAACCGCTCAGAAACTTTGAATGTCAAAACAGCATTGATCAGGCTGGACAGGGTGGATGGGATTCAGGTGGCTTGGTCAAAGGAATGTACTAAATGCAGACTATACTGCAGAAATAAAAATACGTAACGCTAAGGATGTCCTGTATCATTTGTGGGTGATGTTGAGAGTGTTTCAAAAAGTATTCTTAATCATTATGTATTGAGGACAAACTGCTGATGGAATAAATGATGAGGGGTGCCATGAAGCATCCTAAATGGTTGGCTCTGAGGGCTTTTGTTCCCCATGAAAATCAATTTTAAGGTAAAGGGCCTTATTATTTCCACGCAGGTGAAAAATATCACTCGATGTACATGCTGCATACGCTCTTTGGTACTTCAAAAGCATCCAAGCACTTTTTAAGCACTTCATGAGACGTTCAGGAACAGATAATCCTGTTTCATATGAAAGCTGTTTTCAAGCATCACTTCAGTGTGTAACTGAGACCCTTCAGACTTATTTATTTTATTTATTTTCTTGTGTAATGAAATTCCTACCCTGATTCTTATGCCAGACTCATGAACGTGGGAGACGTTGGTCTGTAGCCTTGCAGTGTTCTGGTTAAATGTCCTCGCATTAGGCTGTGAAAGTCTGTTTTAATCTTTCCTGCTGGAGCTATTGCGCTTGGTATACATAATTAAACAGTCCTTAAGGAAGAGAAAGGCTTAGGCCTGGGTGCATGAACAGGTTAACCCTTGGCAAGTTGAGCTGTCCTGATTTTCATAAATCTGTCTGCAGCGGTTATTTGCCTAGTAGCCTCACAAAACTGTCAGATATAAATGAGTGCTTTACTTCATCTTTCAGATGGTAATTTAATTTTATGCCACTGGGTTGATAGAGAAGCTATGTTATATGGTGCTGTAACAGTCTGCTGTTCTTTCTTGCTCTGTTACAATAAAGAGGGAAAATAAACCAACTGCTGTAAGGTTCGTAAGCTGCTAAATGGGCATTTAATTTCATGCGAGACTGTCTAGAGAGATGTTGCACTACAGTAACAGCACTAACATGGCTTATGAATTGAGAGGTGGTGCGGTTTAAAGGTGTCTGCAGAAATAAAAGGAAATGAAGATGTTTATAGCAAATGTCTGTCTGACTGACAGCTTGAATGTTGGCGGTAGGAATTGCTATTAACTCTGACAAAGAGGAGAGCTGTAGCCTTGTAAGTGGAGGCTTCCCTCAGCTGTAAATGAGTTATATCAGAAAAATGGAGCATACGCAAGACCTTCAGAAACCATTTGAATTAATTGAAAATACCCCATTAAGGCTGTAACTATTCCTTAAAAGAATAATTAAATCACAAAATGGATAAATGGTGCATTTCAGGTTTTCTCTGTCTTCATTGATTAATTTAGATGCCTGAATCTCACCATGGTCTCGTCTGAGTGATCAGCAGCAGTGATCTTTGAGCACTGTGGGTCAGATTCAGACACATAAGAGAGGTTATGGTTTTTGTTGTCCTCTGTACGACCTCTTTGCTTACGTCAGGAATGAATTTGGCCTTCTGCCTCTCTTCCCATTGCAGCCTGTACTTCTGTCCTGTACTATCAGTGAGTAATTATAGCAAGAGCACTGCTCTATTGATTTTAAACCCTTCACGAAAGAAGCTTCTTGAAAGGTTTTGGTGCAGACTAATTTAAAAGTCTTTTTTTTTTTTTTTTTGTCGTCATTGTTTTTTGTTTGTGTTGAGCCCACTGTCTCTGGGCTGGTGGGTATGTGCAGGTCCCAGGCAGCCAAATCTTTGTGCTGAGCAGTTCCAAAAACAAGGGCTTCAGAGCTTTCTCACCTGATGAAGCCGCAAGTAGGTTGAGAAGACAAACACTGGGCAGGGGGTAGGAAAGATCCTGAAACTTCTCAGTTTGGTATGTGCTGGGCCAGGCTCAGTATGGCACAGACTTTGCTGCTGGCCAGTTCAGAAGTTTCTGATGCGGTCTCTAGGTGTGTGGCTGCTGTCATGCTGCCACAGGTGTCCTTCTGGAGGTAGATCAGGATTTCTGGTTTTCTCTTCTCCATGATGCTTCATGGGGAAGAATGGATGTTGACATTTAGCACTTACAGGATGGGGAATAGCTGTGCAGCCTTTCCAGATACAGAAGACTGATGCCTGTCGGGACTCCAGGAAGCCAGGGCTGTGTGCGTTGCTGGTTCACAGAGTCGTTGCACTGTAACCCAATGGAAAGCTCAACTGGTGCAAGGACATGTTTTCCTCATCTTCGTTTGCCCCTCGTTCCTGCGCCTGGGATGCAGCAGGTTATTATCACTGAACCACAACTTTGTGCGTGAGCATCTTCTGTCAACCAGTGCCAACCTAAAGCTCTCAATTCTCCTGTATGCATCTTCATTATTCATTTCATGAAACAGAGGCACATGTAATGCTATGTAAGCAGTGAAATTGATAGGAGAAAATCCCTCATCGGTTGATTGGGGGCCTTCTGTTCTGCTTGTAAACATTCTTTTACTCTGCAAAGATCACGAATCACCTTGGCATTCAGCTCGAATCCACTCTTTGGTGAATCCTTTGTGGTCTCTTCATTGGAGATCCCCTTATTTGCAGGAAAGAATGATGAAGAAATCCACATCAACTAATGGGTGTAGTATTTGCATGGGCCTGAACCTCTGTGACTACACTTTAAACTAATTTGAAATGTAGGAGCTAAATAATAGCTACTGCATAATAACAATGTGGTTTCCATTTAGACATAGAGTAGGAGAGATGTGTGGTTAAGTGTGGGCTAATAAATGGCAACTGTTTATTCTTCTCAGCAATGTCTGCTAAGTGCAATCCAGGTCAGCTCAGTTTCATTACTTTGAGTTTTCTCACCTTTCAAAAGGTACTTTTTGCAGCTGTCCTGACATGGATTAAAATAGCCACTTACTAGAAACTCTCTCATTAACTATATAATTTTACAGCTATTTTTCTGGTTCAAAGTAAGTATTGATTTGTAAGAATATGTATATCAATAATAATTATATATAACAACTGTTTAATTTTTTTATATCCAGAAAGCTCTATTTGGAATTTATAATGGCTTTATCTGTTGCTGTCCTGAAGGACAAATTCACAAAGGCTTCGATGTTCTGTTGATTGCTGTGCTAAATGCAGCAAAGGTGGGAGAAAACCTAGGGTAGGAGTGAATTTGTTTTTGCTTTTTTATTTTATTTTTTTGGTTTAAACCAATGATGTGTTGCTTTTTAAAAAAGTGGGGGGGAAAAATTATGCAGTGGCAAGGAGTTGATGTTTTGAATAAAGCTGTTCTGCTGATTATTTAGCCGGTGTTTAGGAATGGTCTCATCTACTCTGTCATCATTAGCAGTAAATCAGGATGCTAAGAATGGGCTGTCAGTAACTCAGATCTGGAGTTTGTGGAAGAAGCAATTTGATTCCCAGAAAAAAACCAAAAAAACCAAAACCAACAACAACAAAAAAAAAACACACAAAAAAACCCCATAACAAAATGCAATTTCAACCTCATACTTAAATGCTCTTTTTGCTGTGGCCCCTCAAACATAGAAATAAAACAGTTAAAAAGTAAATGTTGAAGGGAAAAGAGAAAAATAAATATTTAACTTCAACAGTCTTGTAAGTTTTTTCTGGTTTATATTTGCTGATTTTATATTTGCTCTTGGGCATGATACAGAGTAGTCTACTTCTGAAAGTACAGTAGTTTAAAATTAATTTATACTGGAAGATGTTTTGCCAGGATGTACCAGTTCTGTGATAATTTATAGCAAGAACATCACTCTCTCCCTTCCCTTCCTTTTTGGGAGATGGGGGGTTTGGATGACTACATGAACTTTCTTAGCCAGCATAAGCTATTAATTTTTTTAAATTCTGAAGTGGAAAACGTGACTTAAGTATGTTTTCACTCCTTATCATGCAGTGAAGTATGTGGGGCTTTGACTTGGCAGAGCAGTTCCAGGCATGAATGGGGGTTGCACTGAGGTGATCGTAGCTAATTTGGATTCATTTCCATTTGTTGGTTCATGGTATGGCAAAGAGATGAGTAGGCATTTATCCTAAGAGTAGATAACTGTAAATTGGTCATATAATTTCTGTGGAACGTGTACTGAGTTGAAACCCCCCACCTTTCCTCTGAATTTAAAAAGTTAGTATTTTACAGAAGACCCATCTAGTGGATTTTCAGAAAATGGGCAATCCTTACCTTAAAGCAATTAAACAATGGAATTAAAGTCGAGTTATAGAAAAACATAATGAACCACAGCAAAATATGTCTACAATTCACTTGGATTTGGATTTTCTTGCTGTTTCAAAACCTACCCTTCCTGCTTTCCAAAATGCTTACAAAATCAGACCATTCTGTATTAGAGTTTAAGGAATTAAATAACCACATTACAGGGGACTGTAGGACAGGTTTGTCTGATAGTCTGTGAGGCACAAATTCCAAGATCTCTGCTGCTCTGATAATAGTCTCGTGTTTGTTATATTTGAAACTTTTCCAGTTTATTTCAAATTGCTCTAAGCAACGGGGCTATGTAATACTCTCCTAATAGACTGCTACACCATCTGAAATATTTGTGTTAGCAAACATTTCAACTTGCTCAGCTGTCTTCTGGCTCATCTCCTTAACCGCAGCAAACAGTTTCTGTCCCTTTAGTGATATGATTCTAACAGGTCTGTAATTTCCATTGGGAAGAAGGATAAACAGATTGTGATTCATGCCGTGCACGGAAGTACGCTGCTATTATGAGAGGCTCTAGAGCAAGTATGGAGGACCTCTGACAGAAACCTGTCTGCCCTTGGCCACCTGAATGCCCTTGCCTCCTTTTCTGTACTCCCTGGTGACTGTGTGCACTCATCATGGATACTGAGCAGGTGGCCACTGGACACATGGGTACACTAATGTTTTTGGGCTGCACCAGACTCACTGTGGAAAGGGCTCATGAGGCAGCCATGCAGATCTGAGTTCTGTAGGGTTATCATCCTCTTCTCTCACTCCCCCAGGAGAAGAGAGAGCTTTGCAAGACCAAGCAAAGATGACTGGGAAGGAGGAAGGAAAGTGTAGGTCCCAATTTCACCACCAAACACTTGAGATTGATCCCTCAATTGGAAGTGAAAACATGAGGCCTTCTGGCTTATCCCTTGCAACTCTATTACAGCAGGGGATCATGCTGGGAGGCATAAAGTTTTGGAAAGAGCTTTATCTGGAGAGTGAGCTATGTGTTCGTGTGTGCTGACTGCTTATGAGCTGCTGCTGAGCCAGCTTGGATCTGGGAGCTGTAGACCACTGTCTCTGTAGACACGTGCTAATTGTGCACCCACCAAAGATGTCTGAAAGTCTAGTTTGGGCTTTGGGAAGGCCATGCCTCACCTAGGGATGCTGAGGTTCCCCAAAATATCTGAGATTAGGAAGGAGGTTGCGGTGATGAAAGGGCTTCCTCAGGCATGGGTCTTCTAGTTGGAGGTAGGGTTTTCTTTAAATATATCACCTGTGCTGTAGATTGCCAGCATTACTGTGTTATTGAACTGCGACAAATGGATTTTGGAATGGAAGCTAGATCGGAAGAAAAAAACATTACTGATATTATTTATAAAGCCTATTTACAAGACTTACATTCTCTGCCCTCTTTCTGCCAATGATATTAGTGTTGATGAATTCTTATTTAGAGAAACACAGATCTTATTACATCAAGGGGTAAATATGCAGTGTGATACATGGGGGTTAGCTGTGCAAGTCATTATCTTTGACATGCTGTCTTTAGCGCTGCTAGTCCTTCTCAGCAAAAGTTCTTTTCTATATATAAGTAATTTTAGCTGAAGAAAAATGAGGTGATTACCATGCCCTCAGATCTCTTCTAATGATTTTTGCCAGAGTCAGAATAGACCTTCATAAGACCACAGAATAGGTCTTAAGAAGGAGGTGTTTGCTAATTTTGAGCATATATTGTCCCTTAGTAAAATAGTAACTGTGATGGTCTTAGATCATCTCATTTCTCTGGAGTGGTGACAAAGCTAATAAAAGACTAAATCAGGTAATGATTTTTATACAGCAAATATTTGCTGCTTAAAAACAAAATGACATGGTCACAAAATGACATGGACTTTTAAAGCCTTTTAGCACATGTAAAGCCTTCAGCATTTAACTGATTTGTATGAAACTAAATCTTTCCCAGAAGTTTCTCCCATACGACCACACTTCATTTCCAGAAGGTAATTATACCTTTGGAGACGAGCTGAGTAGTAGGAGCTTTGTACTGCAGAAGATCCTGGAGGTGGGATTACCTGTCTAATGATGATAGCTACCCCCCTAAAGGAGCTTCTTACTGCCAGCGTTAGTGTGTCCTTGGTAAATTGTGTTTGTAGAGTTCCTTACATCCAACGATGCTCTGGAGGGGACTTGCTAACAAGAAGCTATTCAGTTCTGCCATCAAAATGACAGAAAGACCAGGGTGATTTTCCTCTTCTTGCTGGAGTTCAGCTTTGCTGACTAAAGTTAAATCACTCTGCCAAGAATGAATCATCGGTGGCTCGTAAAAATAATGTCTCCAGAGAAAATTTTTGGCCTCTGAAATAGGCAAAGCTGGGGCAGAATTTCCTCAAGGGAAGGCACTCCTTCCCAAGCACAGGGCTTCACCCTGCTTCCAATTATCCAAGCTTGAGCACTTCTACTTTGTCTGTGTATCTAACAAGTTTCAGAGTAAAAGTCTTCCTAGTAAAATGCCAAAAAATTAAAGGTATTCTTCAGCACTCTGACACTGCCTGTTAGGATCTAGCCTGCTTAAATGGGGAAACAAAGAAGTGGGTTTCCTGGGCTTTCGTTTCTGCTTTCTGCCAGCACTGCCGTGTCCTGGTCCTCTGGCAGGAAACTGTACCTTGCTTGGGGGGTAGTGCTCTTGGGAAGCCCTGTTTTGGTGTTTGGGCTGCACACTGTTGTTGTTTTTTTTTTTTTCTGCCCCCAAAAGCAAAGATTTTCTTAAATGTCTAAAAACTTCCACCGTATTTGACCCCTGCATTTTGCTTAGTTGTTTTTCCTTTTAAAATTACTTTTGGCAACACTCCATGAAATTCAGCCCTTCTGATTCCTGAGAAACCAGTGCAGTGTGTGATACAAAGGCAGGATGCACACTTGGTCTAATGTCTGTTTACTTTTTTAAAAAGGTTTGTGAAGCACAATGCTTAATATTGTTGAGGTGTTTGGATTTGTTTATATGAAATCTTACTTTATGTCTGCCTGTAAAAGGCACCAAGATGAAATTGTGAGGAAACGTAAGGGTGTGTGAGAGACAGATGAAAGACAGTGATGTGCCTGAGGATGCTTGGGGAATCATTTTTAGACTGCAGTTAAACTTCAGAATGCTGTGACTTCCAGTCCTACACTGCAAATTTAATTCAGGAAAGCCAATTTTTTAAAGATGCTACTGTTGTCAGGAGCGGCGGCTCCTGGCTCTGTACCTAGCTGAGCTTGTGCTTAAGAGGAGAAGTTAGGCTGTTGAGGCAGTGTTTGGGTACCACTTTGAGGTAGATTGTGGTACAACTGTGTCACAGTTTGGGAACCTCCGACAGCTATACCACATCTGTCACATCTTTGGCATTTGATAGAAGAGCAAAGGGAAAAATAAAGGTTGTTTTTCTGAGGCCCATTAAATGTACTAGTCTGGAGAAAAAGTAGTTTGTTTTTTTTTTCTCTCTTTAATTTTGATGATATTCTGCTGCAATGTGAATAAAACAAGTATACTACGAGCACGATGGTAGCACAAATGCACACGACCCTGAAACCTTGCTGCGAATTTCCGTTGAAGCTTTATTTAGTCATTAATAAACTTTCTTCTAACAACATACTTCTTGAGGAGAAGGTAGATAGTGTACTGATTTGCCAAGATTTGACAGTTAGAGTTTGCCATAAACTGAAATTTTCCCTGTGCTAGAAATCACAATATTTCAGGTTTTTCCATTCAGAACTGGAAAGAAAAGCAGCTGTTATCTGCTTGTGTCCTAACACACAAAATTATTTTGACTGTCACGACATGAAATGATATAATAATTGCATGTGTCACAAGAAGGGTGACATGGTAGCGAAACCAACTGTTTTGACTGTCAAAATATTTAGTTTCATGATATCATTTCATGATTAATTTGAATACCACTTCACTAAATATTTGCTGAAATCCATGTGTATTCATTAGGCTTTTACATGCCATCTCATTTTCACTCTCAAAGAGCAGATCGACCGTGTGGAGACTTCTAACCCCATGAACATGTGAGAGTGTCTCTTTGGTCACCGTCCACCTGATGCTAATGCTGGCTCAGTCAGCTTTCATTGCCGTGGAGTCTGGTGCTGCGCTAGGTCCACTTGATAGAAAGATGGCTAAGAGAACTTGTGAGGATGTATCATTTTTGGCCTGCACAGGAGTGAGTAGAGGAGCCTAATGAGGGAGCCACGTTTGGCTTTGAAATGTTCTCAGGGTTCATGTATTTCAGCTGCCGCGACAGCAAGATTTGCTCCAGTCCCTTGGAAAGAAGCGTAGGGTAATTTCAGGCTACTAGGTCTCGCAACCTGGTGCCAGAAGAATGATGCGTGTTTTGAGTAACTATTAAAATATTTTTTTCTAACGATTGGAAATGTACATCCCTCTCTGTGTCTTAGTTGGTGATTTGCAATGGGCAGTGAACAAGCCTTCGATGTCAATGCGAATGGGGCATTTTGACAAACCATGGACCAACAGTTGGCGCTCTGTTTTCGCAGGGCTGATGACCGAGTATAAAAATGAGACCAGTGGCACTGTGTCACTGTCTCATGCAACAGAAACAGGAGAACTTACTGCTGCTTAGTCTTTAATTTTTACTGTGGTATTAGAAGACAGGATAGCAGCAATGCCTAATATGTATTGCAAGTGGGTAGCACAGTTTATCACAGATGGAAACAAACTCGTTTCATGTTCAGTAGACTATGAAATGAGTCACAGCTGTTCTCTCCCTGTTGCACAGTGACACACTGCTCTCCTTGCAGAGCATCCACAGTGCAGCTCTTTAGCCACTTGAATCCTTTGCTTGATGCATGTTCCTGAATACCTCTCTGGGAGTCAGAGGCATCTGGGTCGGGGTCGGGTCCTATAGAAAGGACCAGTGTGCTTCATTGGTTTGGGACTTGGGTAAAGGGCTGAGGAAGGTTTTGTTTATAAAATAGTAATTTATATGCTTCTCTGTTCAGAAATTTGAGTGTAATAATATAGCTGTAAGGTGCAAAATCTCTCCAGTGAGCTTTTTTAGTGATAACGTTTACTTCTGTAGTATCTCAACCAAGTATTGTTCCAGGGTGCTTGATGGGGAAGCTCTATGCCCCAGGACTTTTGTGGCCACGTGATGTTTGAAGGCCCTGGACAAGGCTCTTTCCACTCTCCGCCTTTCTTGTGCTGCTGTCCCTGCCTTTACTACATGTGATATACTGCAGTTTTATTTTACCTATGGCAGTTTTAAATGTAGGCAGGGACTCTTACCCTAGTTTTCCCTGCATGGCTGCTGGTATGGCTAACTCTTGCACACCACCTGTGAAGATCATCCTCATGACTGGAAACTGTTTCTCCTTTTGGGGATTATTAGGCTGCTTATTATTAAGGAGCAGGAATAATTTAGCTCTGTTACTCAGCAATTCCAGCTCCCCTGGGTCTGAACAAACCACTGAAGATGTTAGGGTGGTATACATTAACTCTGGCTTGTTGAAGCAGTGTTCAGTACACAAGTGCTGGCTGTGAAGAGTGGTGGTAGTTCGACAGAAACACTCATGGTCCCTATTTTCTTTAATTTTGTTTCTTCCTTTAACTCAAGTAGTCATCTAGCCCTGTTTGTCTTTTAATGAGATCAGCTTTTGTTCACTATTGGAAGATTAAAAATAATCACAGTGAAATAACATTCTGATTTCAGCACCTGGTGCTGTGTGCTTGGTCTTGGATACAGAAGGATGATAAGCATTGCCTGATTTCATACAGCTACCCAGTTAATGAAGTTATATTATCCAAGCTGTGTCATTTTACATGAAAAAGAAAACAGGATCCAAAATACCCTGTGTTTCTGGACTGACCTCATGATACAGAGTTCATCCTGTGTCACAGAACTGTGCTCTGAATTTTCAGATCTTTTTTTTTTTTTTGCTTAATTGTTCCTTATGCTCCTGGAAAAAAGCTTGAAAATGTGTGCAATCTGGAAGATGCCTTGGAGCATTCAGTCTGCAAGAAGTCTGAAGCAAAGTGTGAAGGTGTAAGTTTTCCTGGTGGTGTTACAGACTTTATCCTGTGCTGCGCTGCTGTTGAACATTTTTTTCCAGACTATTGAGGAACTCAGGAATTTTTTCCTGAGTCTGTGCCATGAGTCTGCACAGACCCTTGCGTGGTTCAGATGGCAGTGCAGGAATTTTTCCTGGTTCTTCAGGAGCTGGGCAGAAGGCACAAGTCAGGAACTGGGGCTCAGGTGGTGGCTGGGATCATTGAGCAGCCTGGACTTGCGGGGTGAGCTGAGTGTGCCTAGAGGAGGCAGGAGCCCTGAGGATGCCCATCTGCCCTTTTCTTGCCCCGGTGGGGAGGGAGAAGGAAGCCCTGATCTGAACTGTGTAAAACTAGCAAAGTATGAGAATATAAGGGTTTCTGACTCCAATCCCTGCTTTTGCATCTCATATAATGCCTTTCATAAAGTAATCAATCTCGAGTTTAAGCCTGTTTAGAAATCCTTTTCACGTTTCCAGGGTAAGCTTCTTAATGGGCAAGTTTACACCCATTTACTGCACTACTGTCATTGTCCTTTGACTTAATCATCCCTCCTCCCTCCCCAGTGGTTATGCTGGAAGAGCAATCCTGGCTTTTCTTGGCTTTCAGTCCACAGGAACTGAACAAGTCAAGCTTGTAATCTCTAGCAAAAATGTGCTCTTCACTCTGGTGATTATCCTGAAATCCTTTCTTTGCACCTTTTCCAGTTCAGATACTTCTTTTCGAACAGGAGTGACCTGATTAAAAAGCATTTCAGATGGGGCCTCACCAAAGTTTTGTGTGGTGGCATCTCTTTGGTGTACCACAAGATCATGTGTAAGGTATTGTAGCTGGAAAACATAATCCAGGAGTGCAGCACAGACTGGGATCTACCCGCCTGGGGAGCCACTCTGTGGAAAGGGATGTGGGGGTCCTGGTGGACAACAAGCTCAATAGGAGTGAACAGTGTGCTGCTGCGGCAAAGAAAGCCAACAGGATGCTGGGTTGTATCAACAAGGGCATCACCATCAGAGATAAGGAATTCATTATCCCACTCTATTCAGTGCTTGTTAGGCCACACCTGGAATGCTGTGTTCAGTTTTGGTCCCTGCTGTGCAAAAAAGATGTGGGCAGGCCAGAGAGGGTCCAGGGAATGGCCACAAAAATGATCAAAGTCTGCCATATGAGGAAAGGCTGAGAGAACTGGGTTTGTTCAGTCTTGAGGAAAGAAGGCTTAGGGAAGACCTTATCACCATGTTCCAGTATTTAAAGGGTGCCTGCAGAAAAGATGGAGGCTTCCTTTTTGCAAGTGACATGGAAAAGACGAGGGGTAGTGGGATAAGTTACTCTAGGGGACATTCCAATTGGACACATGAGGAACATTTTTCACAATGAGAACAATCAGCCATTGGAATAATCTCCCCACGGAAGTGGTGGATTCCCCAACATTGGACACTTTTAAGATTAAGCTGGACAGGGTGCTGGGCCATCTTGTCTAGGTTGTGCATTTGCCAAGAGAGGTTAGACCAGATGATCCTTGAGGTCCCTTCCAACCTGGTATTCTGTGATCATGTAAGGCTGGCAGACAGCATGGGTTTTCTTTTCACGTTGAGCAGGTACGTTATCCTCTGTGTGATGGCTTGGGTGAAAGATGCAGAAACAACTGCTCAGTCTTCGGAACCAGAGTTGTGTCATTGGCTGCTAATTTCTCTGTACCAAAAACATGGCGGGGGAATCAACGTGGCTTGCTATTGTAAGGTTAACTAGAGGTCATCTTTATGACCGACTAGTCGCCTAGTGGTTTCTTGTGTAATTTTGGTGTGTTGTTCTTAACAGATAAATCAACAACTGCCAGCCAAATATTGGAATTATTAAATGTACAGAGCTGTAGAGTAATGAAGTCCAAGTCAGTCTACTGTTTCAGGTAATGAAACCTCAGATCAAAAATGTACATTCATATTATATGCTGAGAGCTGCTGGGTAACTTTGTAGCTTTATACAATTGCCTTCCTTTTATGAAGGTCGTTCATATCAGTAAATACGTGGATATATAATTCTGTAAAGTTTTGAGCTATTTTCATGAGTGTGCTTTTATGTCTTCATTTTCCTTATGTCCTATCGTTCCCAATATAGCATAGGATCATTAACAAAAGCACTTCATAAAAGAAATATAGAGGGATTAATAAGTAATAGCATACTCAGAATTCAAAATGAACAAAGATAGAGCACTTGCATTTCTGTATCGTTAACCCAAGCAATTACAGGGAGAAGATACTGCATTGGTTGAGCCTGGGGAGACCCAAAGCTGTGCCTAGAGCAGACATATATTATAGATTATTTATTTATTTTTAAAGAAGTCTATAATCCGACTTGCAGTATGAATACTGCAAGTTTACCAGTTGTTGGCATTTTACACTTCAAATACTTTACAGTCTCTAGATACCTCACTTGGTCGTGTTGCCATCTTTGAATGTGAGGGATGACAGGTTTTGGATTTTCTTTCAGTCGTTTTTTTAAGACTGCACTGCATAAAATAAGATTCATGTTCTTATGACTTTGTTTACTTTCATCTTGCTTAATTATAGGATAATGTTCACAGTGGAGGAGTACGTGAGACAGTGAATGGTGTTTGCAGGTGATTAAATGTACATTGAAGCTAAGACATTTGATAATTACAAAACCTGTTGGTTGTGATTGTATTCCAGCTCTGCAAACGTTATTCATGTTATGTAGAGATGGGCAAGAAAAAGGTAAACTGCAATAATTTTTATGCCTTTTTCTAGTGCTCATATTGCTTTTTCTCTGCGTTTGTCTTGGGTGACTCTGTAAGGGCAGGTAGGTTTATTAACAAAATATACATTTAAAAGTTCCAAAACTTCCCTTACAGGTTGAATTTTTTAAAGTTTGGTCCTTGACTGAACATGAAACTGATTCTTCTTAAGCTGGGGAAAAATGTCTAGTATTGATTCTTAATAAGTTATGGTACATAAAATTAAATTTGCACTTTTATGAGGAAAATGCTTGATTTCTCATTTTTAAAAATCCTGCAATCCTTTTTACACAGTTCCATATTAACCATACTAAAATCTGCAATACTTATCAAGGATAGCTGGCAAAATGGAGCTGATGTATGGTGGTATTTCAGATACAACGTATGACCACATGGTTAGGCAGAGTGTGACCCTCAAAAGGGGAACATTACAAGTGGCACACATCTTCAGTTTAGGACAGTAGGTAATGGGATTGCTGCAGTAGCCTTAATACTCTCATAACAATCGATTTTTTTTTTTTTTTTTAAAGCTTTTTCACTTGTAGAAACAGTAATCTGTTATGTTGTAAGAAATGATGCCTTCTATTTTTACAATTAAAGCTGTATTTCAACTGACTTGGGGAAAGGTGATCTTTTTTGGCGATGCCCATCCCTTTCAGCCATCCAGTTATGTACATCCCCATTTATCATCCTCCTGGTTTGATAAACAATCCAGTGGCTGCTCTGAATACTGGAGAGTATGGACTGGTGGACTGGTGGACATGAGGACTGGTGCAGGAGGTGAGATGAGAAGTTCTTACTCTCCAGAGGCACGTTGCTTTCAGAATTCAGTCCTGCAACCTCCATTTTCTGTGGGGAGGAGTAAGAAATGTGTAATTTTCTGTTGAGGTGGTACCATAGTTCATATAAACCTAACTAGTGTTTTGCTAAATTTGAGCCGCCTCTGCTCTCCTCTGGCTGCTGGGGTGGGGGTCAGGGGAGAAATACTGTTATTTCTCACTGCTGTTTCTAACTGCAAACCCTTTGATGCTTTGATTTGGGGAATTGGGGAAGGTTTCTGTCAGTGAGTAAGCTCTGTCTTTCAGTGTCCCAGGTAGAACTTATCTCATGACTGACTGTGCAGTGGTATGGTGCAAATTGAGAGGAGGAGGGCAGCTACCCATTTTTAAGGGTAATCTGCAAACATTTTGCGTCTGCTACGGATTATTTTTCATTTTGAATGTCCTCGGAATACTTTTATCCTCCATCAGCCAGGTAGGAACAGCTCATCATAGTTGGATCCAATTACAGGTGTGATTCATTGACACTGGTGGAGAGTGTCGTTAGTACTTTGTTTGCTGAAGTGAAACAGAAAAAGTGGGAGTTGCACAGTGACACTCACTGTCTGCCTAACCCATTTTTTTTTGTCATAGCAACAGTGATGACACAGATCATTAAAGTAATCCTCATTTTAGAGATTATTTTTAACAGAGGGAGCGGTGCCAATAGCGCAGTGGGCCTTTGATCTTCAGGAATAGCTATTTTTTGACCTCCTCAAGTACTGTCCAAAGCTCTGCTGTAAGAATATATTCTCTGAACTGCAGAAATCCGTCATGGAGTAGGGAGCATTAAGGGATAGAAATGATCACTAATTGAATCTAATTTACCTTAGGTATATGGAAGCAAATTATTCTCATTGTTAAAGTACACAGACAATATTTACAAAATGGATTAGTGATCAAAACTTTTATTTTTTAGGTTCTCTTCCCATTCCCAAAGGGGAAAAAGATGTAGGAAAAAAATGGGCCAGTGTGGTGGTGTTTGTTTTGTTTTGATCAGATTCCTAAATTTCAAATTTTTAATTTCTTCTATTGGGAATTTTGCATATTGCTTTCAGTCATTCCCCTCCCTCTGTGTTTCATTCTCTTTCCTAGATCTCTTACCAGATTATCAGCAGTTTCATGCAATGGTGCCCAATTTGAGTCCCCAGTGAGCTTTTAGTTGAGCACTCCTTCTTGGGCACCACACTACCACTCTGAAGCTTGTAGTTCTTGTTGTTAAATAATGTTGGCTACTTCTTCTTTGCACTGAGTCATAGCACCAGATAGGCAACATCTGATCAGTTGCAGGGGGTTTTCTTTCCCTTCTGGCATTTTATCCCTCTCCCAATCTCATACAGTCCATAGAGTTTCTTTGCTGCTTTTTTGTTGATGTGTGGGGTTTTTTTTCCATGTGGCTTACTGGAATGAGACTCTGCTAGACCCTGTAGAAGGCTTTTGCCCAAATTTGTCCTCTTAAAGTAAGAATTTATCATCCATTTCTACACCACCAGCCCAGTTAGCACAATAATGTATCAAGACATAAGCAAATAATTAGTTGCATAGAGCTGCCTGGAAAGTGAGATCTTTTCCTGTGCAGAAAAACAGTATACCCGTACTTTCTGCCCTAACCCAGGTTGAGTCTGACTGCCCTTTTTAAATTAAGATTATTCCTAAAATACAGCGATGTTATATGAACTAGTGAAAACGAAATACTGAAATTATACCTCCTACAATGGATTACACATTTTATTTCTGATACTGCAAAGCCAAGCAAAGAAGACCTCGAAAGAGGGAACTGTATTGAGCAGAGGATAATTTTGCCTTGAGACTTTCTCTGTTTTTACCACCTACTATCATTTTAAATACAGTGGCAATCTACGCTATTTAGTGACTCGTTGCAAAATCTGGTTTATTTTTGTGGTAATTCCAGTAAGTAGATACACTTTAAGACTAGAAGGGGCTGTGAGGTGAGCTGATTTGACCACCTGTGTATGACAGGCAAATGTGTTTTACAAAATTACTCTCTCATATTAATCCTTAAATTAGACTAAATCATTCCATCTTCAGGAGATAAAACACAGTAAGAAGACAGAAGTGATGCTGCGTAAACCTTGTTAATAAATGAGCCTATTCAAATACTGTTTTGGAGGATAACATTTCTCAGGTAATCATTTCTTCCCACCTGCTAATTAGGCTATTTATGAAATTTTGAAAGGGTTTTTATCAAAGTTAAAACTGCCACTGTGAATTTATTATCTCAGAATTGCTCATATAATCCTTCCATGGAACAGCAGCAAAGCCACTCTGCAAGGAGGTATTTTGGAGGAGCTCTGGCATGTGAATGCTGTGGTGGATGGGTACAATCAGAGCGGTCTCAGCAGCACCTTCTGAGCACTCCGAAAACGTCTAGTGGTGTAGCTTAACTGCCAGATCTGCTGCACTTCCCCACTTTGCCATTTGGCTGAATCTGGAAGTGACGGCTCACTGACTGACAGTGCTCAAAGAGAAGTCCCTGCAAAAGTTCTCGCAGACAAGTTCTTCCGGCTCACCCTGGCCATCGTTGAGCCACTGCCAGTGCAGGAGCGTGTTTGTGTTAGTGACTATCAGTGTTGCAGCAATTGGCAGCATCACCTTCATCTTCCGTGGGAATACTTTGAAAATGGCAGTATTTTTCAATACCTGCATGACTCACTAGATTGATAGGGAAGAACCATGCTCAATTTATGTTTTGTGGAGGAATTCCAGTGCCTTCTGTCCAGGTCCTCCAATGCTCAGCAAAACAAAAATTTTCGGACATGGAAGTGGTAACAAGTTTTGAGCCTGGAATGGTGCAGACTTATTTGAGATGTTGTGTGGATGCTTCATAAGGCAGCGTGAGCATAGATAAAGCTTGAGTAGTTCTGGCCCTGCAAAACTAAGTATATGAGTGCCTGAAATATAGGAAAGGTTGTGTATTTGGTTTAGGTTTTAGGATTATTTAGAAATCTGGGGGGTACTGAGTATATGAGTGCCTGAAATGCATGAAAGATGGCGTATTTGGTTTAGGTTTTAGGATTATTTAGAAACCTGGAGGGTACCTGTGTGGACATACTTCTAAAACACATATGACAGTTGAGTATATCTTTCTTTAGGGGATTTAGTCAGCCGCAGCACCTTTTTCTAGCTGCCCTGTGAAATTAATGTAGGCTTGTGCCTTTGGGCAGGAAATTGTCTGCTGTGGAATTACACATCTGTTCAGGAACATTTAATTTTTCAGTTCAAAATTCATTTCCTTCCACTGTGGGCAAGAGCTAACTATTATGGGAAGGTAATGAGCTCCCGGGTGCTCCCACAGTCGTCATGCAGCGGAGGATGTCAGGCGTGGGTTAGCAGCTCGTGTGCGGCTATTCATCACCATCATGTTGGTCTGTGAGCTCTGGTACCTGCGGGTCCATTAGTTCCTAACTTCTCCTTTCTGCTTTTACGGAGACCTTCTGCAGAGGTGCATTGCTTTTGGGGGGAGGCCTTTTTATTTAATATCTTTTAGGGCTTTCTAATTCTGAAGTGTTTTCTTATTTTTAGGCTGATCTGATGGCAGATTGAGCTCTCCTGTGTGGTTCATGGACTTTGTTGTGACTTTTAGCCTAGGCTTTTTGTTTGTTTCTGGTATTGTTTAGTAACAGTTGTTTTTTATTCTGCTGTTATAATAAATGCTTGTTTTTTGAAGCTGTGGAACAGTTTATAGGGATATACAAACACTGCAGCCACAGGCTATGCTTCCCTGAGTTGTCAGAGCTGAGAGCAGTGCGAAGCCCACAAAGTAGAGGTGTAGGGAAAGCATTACTTTCTGTGGTGAGTTCCAGTAAGAAACTAGACTGGGAAAGAAAGAAGCCCTCCATCTGCCCTTTCTTAGTCCAGCATATATTCAAATCACATCCTGCCTGTACTATCTGAAAGATGTGTAAGAACAGGATGTATTGCTAAGAATAAGTAAGAGTGAATAAAGAAAAAGGCAATTTTTTGGTTTGTTTTTGGAAAGACAAACAGTTTGACTACGCAGATTTTGTCAGCTGCTACTGAGCACAGAAGCAAGGAATTGTCTTTGAGGACTTCAAGGTTTGGGGAAACATTGCACAAACTTTTTCATTTCTTTTCCATCTTCCCTAGTTGTCCTGAGTTGATTTAAAAATTATGGTTTGAGTTTCTAATCCCTATAAACCCAAGATTTTTTGATTTTAAGTTCTAAATTCTGTCCTATTGTGGGAAGTTCATGTTAGAGAAGTCTTAAGCATTTCCACCTCAAAGCTCTGGCCAAGTTGGGGTTCAGCCGTGGGAGGCAATAAGTTCATGTGGCTACAGGGGTATGGAACTGAGCTTCCAAGGAAGCTTTCATCTGCAGACCTTGCAGGCTGAATCCTTGGGGTGCAAGTGTGTCTCATGACTTGAATACCGCAGGGTTCATTTAGCGCTATTTGTGATTCCTCTAGAAACGAGGTACTTAAGAAAAGAAGAGCAATGCCTTTTTTTTTGGCAGTTTTTCTTTTTCTTAGTTTTAAATCAGTGAAAAAAACCTCCTTGTCATGTCTAATTCTTTAGTGCTGCTTTGGCCTCTGAAAAAGTTTTTTTTGCCTCTTTATTAGTTAACATTCATATGGTGCTGTTTGTATGCAGCGCTAGACTTGGTGAGATGGAACATGCCTCAGTCAAAACACTATGTCTGCAGTTATTTAAAATAGTATTAGTTATTTAAAATAGTATTAGTTATTTAAAATAGTATTAGTTATTTAAAATAGTATTAGTTATTTAAAATAGTATTAGTTATTTAAAATAAAATTTTAGGCATGAGATACTGTCTGACAGTATGGCTATGTCTGTAGTGTAGGTAATAAGAAAGCTATGCCATGGATCCACAGCTCATTGATTACACTCCAGTTCCTACCTCTCTCTAGGTGTGCTTATCACATGGTAAACAGGAGGTAGCTTACTCTGCTTTGAGTATTGCATTTATAGTAGGGTAAGAGTAGGCTAAATGTTACCAGTTCCCCAGCACCTGCCCCCAGCAACATACTGAGGGCATCCCTTAAAAGCTGTAAACTTTTTCCCTTTCTCACAGACTGTGTCTCTGCCCAGCTGCCAGCAGAAACCTTAAAAAAGCAAAACAAAAAAAAAGTCAAAAAACCCCAACAACAACAACAAAAAAAAAAACAAACCAAAAAACCCCTCCACCTTGTAACATCTTTATGAAAGTAAATAACCTAGTCCGGACTGGAAAAGGATGTTTCCAGCAATGACAAATACAATCAATCTCTGTCTTGAAAATTGTGTTGTAGACAGGTATGTTCTAGGTCTGACAGATCGGTAATAAATTTGTTTTGCCAAAACTGCACTGTCTGTGGCAGAAGCTCACTTGATGGCTGCAACATGTCAGCTGTTATCACACGCTCACAATTCCTCACTTCCATTCCTGGCTCCAGTGGTTTTCTGTTGCCTGATTAAATAATACCTTAAATTAATTTTTTTAAAACTTAATAATAATTAATAATAAATTTAACAAAAATTAAATAAGATTTAGTAAGAATTGTCTTGGTCTGTTTTGTTACCTCAGTTTGCACTTGGCTGTCATGTCAGTTTGGATTTGTATGAAGTAAAAGTTGAAGAGATACATTTTGAACATAAATTGCACACATTTTAGGTTTCATTGCAAGACCTCTCCGAGCAGACCAAATTCTCATACACACTCCAGAGGGAGGTAAAGATGTTGAGATTACAATAGGAAGTTTCAAAATAGTATTCCCAGGAGACCTTAGCAAGTGTGCTTCCAGAAATTGCAGTGAAACTAGATGACCTGACTAGATATTTATCTAAATCATTACAGTTCCTGTTTGAAGGCAGATACAATAATGAGTATTGATTGCTGAAAATTAATCTACCCTCTCAGATTTACCTTTTTTTTTTTATTTAAAGATTAAATCTGTGTGTTATAGCAAGCCTTTCTGCTCTTCTTGTCCAGTGTTTTGCTTTTCTGCATGTCTGCGCTGGGAAAGAATTCCCCAGACATTACAGTTCCAGTGTTCCTACTCTGCTATGGCTGCGCTCTTTTTCCTTTGGGCACGCTACTACCCAGATACATCTGTATTTTCAGGCAGATAAACATGAAAGGAAAAAAAAAAAGTTACTAAACAAAAAGTCTATAGATAGTTTCTAAATAACAAATTTGTTCAGTGTTTTTCCAGAAGACCTGAGTACAAAATGCTCAGGTGGTGCAATGTTAACAGCTATAGTCAGTGTGGGAAAGGACTGAAGGATGCTGGAAAGAGCTGGGTGAGCTTGAGGATTAGAGCAGTAAATAAATAAATACATAAATAAATAAAAATCTATGGAACTGACTGACTGGTCCAAGGTGCAAGCCAGTGCATGTTGAATGAAAACCATATATTTCTTCCTTCATCTGTAGTAAGTGCATCCTTTGAAGAGGATCAGAGTGTAGTAACTGTAAAAGGAGCCATGAAGGACTAATATGACATAACAAAACAGATTAACGTAAGGTCATACAATGTTCTAGTTAAGGAATGAAAATGCTGTACATAAACATAGTTCTCCATCAGGGCCTCATCTTTAATACCTCATATTTTCAAGAAAAGTATACTAAAGCTGGAAGTGATGCAGAAGAGGGCTTGCAGGAAAGGCAAGGATCAGAGAACTGGAAAGTCCGTGTGCTGAGAGCTGGTAACCACACAAGAGAGAAGAACCTTTCAGTTGAGCAGAAAGCGTGGCTATCTGGAAATCATAGAATGGTTCGGGTTGTAAGATATCTTAAAGATCATCTAGTTCCAACGCCCCTGCCATGGGCAGGGACACCTCCCACTAGACCAGGCTGCTCAAAGTCCCATCCAGCCTGGCCTTGAACACTTCCAGGGATGGGGCATCCACAGCTCCTCTGGGCAACCTGTGCCAGTGTCTCACCACCCTCACAGTAATGGATAGCTGTAAGAAAATTTCAGCTAGGATTTTAAGGACACTTCTAAGGAGTGAGCTGCGCAAGAGCTTTCCAGTAGGAAAAACATGGAATTTGTAACTTTCCTTACAAAAGATCATCTGCAAAAGCAAGGGACTGAATGAATAGACTTGCGAGGTTTCTTCTGGTTTTCTGTCCCTAAAAATACATAGCAGCTGTTGAGCAATCTGCGAATTTGGTTGAAAACCTGTGTTTAGTTTTAGTTAGAGGGTTAGTTATTGTGAAAATGTGTGCAACTCATTTTGTATTCAGTTAATCACATCCTCTCTGTTTTCTACTTTTCCCACAGCAATTTGTGTTTTCCCAGATTGACATCTTTCAATGAGAAAAAATGAAGTAATGTAATTCCTGCCCTGCTGTTGGGAGAAACTCAGAAAAAAACAGATAGAGGAGTCTGGGGCTATAAAGCTTCAACTTCTGGACTGAGTATTTGTAATTTTAGAATTTTTGCACCAGAAATCAGCTATATGCACTTGAACAAGATGAGAGAAATTGGCCATGAAGGCCGTTGTGAGACATACTCTGTTATCAGGGGAACAGAAAATCTTGACTTCAGCACTCCTATGTAACTTGCAATCAGTAATTAAAACTGCATTTAGCAGTAGGCAAGAGAAATGTTGTTTTTCTGGCAAGCTTATATCTAATTGTAATAGTGATCATTTAACTGCTTGTGTGTGCCCACATTTTTCTACCATGTATAAAATACATAGAAGTGGAGCAGCCCGGCAGCATATCATTGAGATGAAAATATTGAACTTCTGAATGCTTACTTCCAAGGGCAATCTTTGTTTCATTTTATAATTTGAGGTTGACTAGGAAGACAAATATAATAAATTGCTGGTTCTCCCTCTCTATTAGTGACTTTCATTGTTTGCAAAGATCCTATTCCAGTGGAGACAGACGATGTTTGACCAGGCTAAGCAGGTGATCTAGTCACAAATTTTGAATTTGGCTTATACAATAAAGGGTCTGAGATCTGCAAGAAAACATGGATGCTCGTACAAAGGTTTAGCATAGAGGTGGGGGAAAGAGTTTTGTTCAAAGTGCTGATTCATTGAAAATGAAACTTTTTATGAGGATGTGTCGGTTTTGACTGTTTTCGTAAGATTTTGAGGTCTGGAATGAAATATCTTCCTGGGCACTTAACTGAGACAAAGCTGTAACCTTCTGTAAAAAATACTTTAACTGCAGAATAACCTGCTAATTAGGAGCCTGCTAAGATGTAGCAGATTCCTGTCCAAATGCATGTTCTGCCCCATGCAGTCCACAGCCTTTTACCACGCTCTTCTGTGCACCAAGTTCTCTACAGGTTTGTCCTAAACCAGATTTGCATCTCTATTTCCTACTATTGTGACAGGGGTGAGGAGGAAAGTAGTGGACTTCTGGATTAGCATAGAAGGTTATGTGAGGCTCTTTCTTCTGAAAGTCCTTGTAACCCTGTAGTTTAGAGTTCCTCCAAGTTTGCATGAGATGTGTATACTCCTTCATTCTGGAAGGACTGCAGAGCTTCCTAGATGTTCAACCCCAGTTGTCTAACCATTCCTCTTGACATTTGGGAACCTTTCAGATATTGCACGCTAAAAGGTATGGTTTGGAGCTGGCTCAGAGCCGTATGGAAGGTGGCAGGATGTATTTCTGTCTCCTGGAAAATGTCTGTAGTTAGTGCTCTGTCCGCTGTTGCTCTTGTACCACCTGTGAGAGTCGGTACCTAGGCTTACCAAAGAGAGTAGTGCGGTAAGACGGTGGCGGTGTGGTAGAAGTGGCTGCTTGTAAGTCAACCCTTGCTTCCGGGCTCTAAGGCTTTTGTGGCTCAGAAACTGAAAACCAGGCTCCCCTCTCTCTTCAGAACCAGTGGTTCTCACAGTCCCGTCTGCGGGATGCAACAGCAGCAGCAGTTCCTTGGGTGTGTGTGGACAACGAGGCACTGAAGCCTGGATCTGCCTTAGAGGCACTGCAGAAATCAGTTCTATGCCAGGGGCAATTTGATTTTCAGATCTGCCACGAATATAGCGTTTATTAAAAATGGTCCTTTTGTGAAGATAGTAATTTTTCAACTTTAGGGGTGAAAGCAAAATTCTTTTATGGTTTAAATATCACGATTCTGCACAGGAAGGATGCTGCTTCCAGCGTGCTTTCTCTGTGTGCGTTATTTTTAGGCAGTGTGGAGAAGTCTGCCCAATATGGTTTATTTCTCATGTTTTTATCCTGTGGGGCTTGCTTGGCAACTTTTTGCATTCATTTTAGATGTAAATGTTGTAGAACTCTGCTTATACTTTTCAGTATTATGTGAAGCTGTGTTTCTTGTTTGAGTGACATCTCTAATTAGAGACATCCTCAGGTTTTATTAAAAACCATGAATAAGCTAGACTCGGAATTTTGGTTCTGTTGTTTGCCAACTTGTTTCAGAATCTGCAGATATATTTGTGATGATGTTTCTTTCTTTTAAATTAATTCTAAAGTTGTTTCATTTTTTCATGTTGGTTTGCCCCCTGATTCTCTGTCAGTTTGGCAATAGTATTGATTTATTACAGTCAGGTTTTTTTCTCGTATAAGTCTTGGTCCTAACTTTTCTGTTCTCACCCTGTATTAGATTTCAGTCTTGGCTTTGATAGCCTTCCTACTATCATGATCGGTTTTCTCTGTATAGATCTACTCTGAATATATGTTCAATTTGTGCTGTTGTCACAATGCATGTGGTTTTAGTATCCAATGTGTTGCCATTTGTCAGTTTGAACTGTACAGTTTTCATTCATGTTGTCCTGTTGTGAAAACTCGTATACTTTTCCCAGTTGATTCGTAGCATTGAACTTACTTTTCTGAATAATTTTAACTTGTATTTCGCCTTCTCCTGTGGACTTTTAACAAAATAGCCAAAGCTTTTGGAATCTCTGAAAAGTCTTCCACTCTCTGTAACCAAATGGTAGGTAGGGCGAAGAGGAGTGCTCCTGCAGGTTATAAATCAGTGTCTATCTTGGCTCTCAATTTTAAGATGGTGATCAGGTGGACTGTCTGCCTGCAGTAGCAACTGCCCATCTCTTTAATTGGGGGGGTACCAAAGTAGATGCTGATCTGAAAATTACAGCCATCTTCATAGTGATAATTTCTGCCCACGTCGTTCTGATGCAGCACAACTTTGCCTATTATCAGTTATTTTGTGAACTTGGTCAATGAGAAACACTTAAAATTTTTGAATGTGTTTTTTGTCGTGTTACTTTTTAAAATAATTTTCAGTTTTAAAGTCTTTTTTAAAAACACTTCAGTGATTAGGCTATCCCACCTGAGATACCCAAAACCTTTCAGTGGGATTCCTGAAGCCGAGTCTTAAACTAATTTTACCCCTGGACCATTCTCTGCGTGCTGAAAAGCAACTGTGGTAAATATACAAAACATAAAGGAAACTACACCATATGAATAGTAAAGGTCAGAGCTTCAAATGTTTGCTCTTTACACAGTAAATGTGATGAAGATCAGGACCAACTACTTGATGGCACTTAACAGCATCGCACAACATTATTATACAACCTGGGACCCTTCTGACATCAGTAGAGTATATGGGAGTGTAAGCCAGGGTAGGAACTGACCTCATACACTGACTTGACAAAAAAGAGCAGAATTAGCGATAGTAACATCTGCCAGGTAGGACAGGCTCAAGAATGCAAGCTGCAAAGCAGGTGTGTTCATGGAGTGGTATGGTGAAAGTTTTGTTCCTGCCTAATTCCAATAAGACATATCACTGGATCTTTCTTTTCAAGTAAAAAAACCCAAACAAAATGTGTACTACCACTCCTGCCTCCTCCCAAAAACAAACCGAAATATTAGAAGTTAAAAAAATGAGCAAAGCAGTGATTTGGGACATTTTCTTTTTTTTTTAGTTAGGAAAATCCATAGATTTTTTTTCCACCGTGTTTCATTTTCTCTAGGTGCCAGCTATGTTTAAAACCAGAAATTTTAATTTGAAATACACAGAAATTAATCCCATGGAACAGGAAGAATATCTCAGGCGTGAAGGGTAATAGTATTTCTTCACTGTAGAGAAAAAATTATTTTGTTCACTTTCTAAGGAGAAGCCACAATACTTGTCCTTCATGGGTGACAAATCCTGTGTTTCCTGGGATTACTGCCTTTCTCTAATCCGGTTCGTTATCAGCTATTGTGGGAGAAAAAGAGCAGCAGGGGTTTTCCGTCTTTCTGCATCTGAAGAAATGCCAGTCTTTACTTTGCCTGAAAGATTCCTTTAGAACACAGCAATTACGGTAACAATCTGGTCCTGGTTTGACGATGGATAGGAGTTCTTGCCATCTGCTGCAAAGAACAGCCGTTTCCCATGACCCACTAATTAAGCCTCCACCAACATCATTAGTGGCCCTAGTTGTACAGGACAGTGTATCTGCGGGTGTTGTGGGAGCATGTGTCTGGATCAGAAGAAATTGTTCCTTTATCTCTGCAGTGATCGGTTTTCTGGCAGAAATACTGGTCTTGATGACTTGGTGGTGTTTTAAGTGGAGAGGTGCAAATGTTGACTGGACACCTGCATGTTGCATGGATGGTTATCCCTGAAGAAATGTCAGCAGACCTTTGAACTCCCACACCAATGATTCATATTTCTTCACACTGGGAGAACAGAAGGGGCCACAGATGTAAATGGAATTTGTAGGGTCCTAAATCCATCCTTACTGCTATCAGAATAGCAAGTGTAGATCAATAGGTGTCTGAAATATAGGGCTTTTGCTGGTGATAATTTCTTTGCACGTGTCCCCTTTCACTGTTTGGATTTGTGGTTTGGGCTACCACAGCATGGAGTTTTTGGAGGTGCTGCCAGCCGTGCATTCAAGGGCCTCCTCTTGTGCTCATGGGGTCTGACTGTTGGGAACAGTCTGACCAATCCGTGTTTGGATTTAGCTTAGAGTGAATGCTAATGCACGGGTTGCGGGGGATTCTTTTAACCCTTTTAAGGGAGGATCAGAAAGTTTGAGGTGGGTGCAGAGTCCTTAAGGCAATAATCATTACTCCTGGAGGACTTAGCAGGAGAGCTGTTTCTTCACTGACAGCACAAAGATTAAAAAAATAAAAATGTCAGAGTATCCTTGTTGGCATCCAGAGTGAATGAGTCACTCCTAATGCTACTAAAAAGCTAATTCTGCCTTGACTTCAAAGAAAAACATCAAAGGCGGTTTTGCTGTTTATCCAGGTGCTAAAGAAAGAGCTTTTTCCATGCCGCTGCTGCTCTGGCTGAGAGTACGGAGGAGTGTCATGCTTGCTTGCTATTGATATTGAAATCGTTACATTCAAATGAAGCTTATTGAATGTGGTGCTGACACAAGCA
This sequence comes from Larus michahellis, assembly GCF_964199755.1. Classification (NCBI taxonomy): domain Eukaryota; kingdom Metazoa; phylum Chordata; class Aves; order Charadriiformes; family Laridae; genus Larus; species Larus michahellis. The sequence continues at coordinate 52,099,590 of NC_133899.1, read as the reverse complement.
AGGGAACTACACCAGCAATTTGACAACTGCTCTGTGATTTTTATGGAAGATAAACAACAGAAGAGGAATGAGATAAGACAGCAGGAAATTAGGATGTGTTCCCTGATTTTCCTAAACAGCAAAGATAATATTCTGTTCCATAACTTGCTGTTATTGCGTGTTTCTTTTTTTTTTTTTTTTTTTTTTTCACACCCCAAAAGCCCCTTGGCCTTCTGCATTGCTCAGCCTTTATGCATATGTGGTCTTGGCTGTGTGTGGCAGTGACCGTCAGGCACGGAAGCAGCCTCGTTGGCAGAGTTTCTGTTCTGCACACCATGGTGGCTGGATTCACCATGCGGCTGCATGTGCTCCTCGGCAAATGTGAGGCTCTTGATTCGCTTTTGAAGGGAAGATTAATTAAAGACACAAAGCCAAGTGAAAAGTGGCATTTGGAAGATTCTTCCAAACTCCTTATAGATTTCTTTGAGAATAAATAATTTTCTATGGAGAGAAGTGCAGTAGTGCTTATCTTTGTGGACTTCATTAAAGCGTTTGAAATGGGGATGCAGGGGGGAAGATGGAGATTCATGTAAGAATTAGAAATTGGATAAGAAATTGATCACCCGAAAGGCTAACATTAGTTCCCAAGAGGTACTTACTAGAAGGAAGATTATTAACAAAACTTGTCAAGTACAAGTATTTTCAGTTACAGCCTTTAAACAAAATCAAGGAATTTGTTTAATGAAGTTTGAATTAGAGACAGTTATGATTATTTCATATAAAATGATATGCTAAACAAGGCTTGGGTAGTTTCCTGAAAGGTAATGCTTGAAAGACGCTGGTCAAGTAGAATGAGAAGATGATGATTCTGAGAGATAAATAAAAGAGAACAACGGCTTTCTGGTTTCAGCAAGGGCTTCATTCAAATGCTGGGGCTAGAAAAGTATATAAGATGTTTTCTGGAAGAGATGTAAATTATGAGGATATAGGAAAAAATTCTTTTACATCACACTACTAGAAAAAGTGATGAATTATATGGAAAACTGACTATTCAGTAAGCGTGAAAAGAAATGAGTAGAAGAATTATACTTGTTTTCTTCTATAATTTACAAAAACCTTGCATTGATTATAGAGCTGTTGGGATAAAACACTTTACTTTTGCTGCTGTGCCCTTTTAAATGTATTTTAAAGATTTTATTTCATGGGTTTCTTTCTGGTTTTGTGACTTTTATATGTTGAGAACTTGTGAGTAAACGTAGCACTCTTGACGTGAGAAATTTTTTGTTGCCTGGTGCATGCAAACTATCTGCTAACACAGTCTATGCTTCCATCCTCTAGCTCATCTCCTTGCTGAACTCTAACACAAGCTGTTGTTTTAGTCCACTAAGAGATGACCCCTAGTGCCAAATTGATTTTCTCATCTTAATGACGTGTAGACTGAGCTCACGATACCGTTATTCATGTTTCCCTTCAGTTGTGACCTGAAGCTGAATTTGAATCTGACCCATGTGGTGAACTGCGTCAATCCTCTGTGTTCTCTCTTCTCTCCAGTCGTCTATATTCAAAATACTCTATGCTGTGTTTCAGTTTTTTGCAAGAATTATTGTCTGTGCTTTCTATCATTAATAATAGAGATGTAAAATGTGTTCACAGGATGAGTGAAAAAAGTAAATGTCATGGTAGACAAAAGGATTTTCAGCCAGTGATTTAAATCAAGGATGGAGGAATTCTGAAAAGTATGAGTAAAATCAAAGCTGCCTTCATCTCTTGAAGATATAATGTCACACATGCTGCAAGTGGGTTAGATTTTGGAAATGTATCTGGGGAAACCTGAGGTCTTACCAGTGCAGGTAACTTTGGAAAAGTTATGTTTCTGCTTTGTACTTTAGCTTGCTTATCTCCAGATTAAGGGATAATATTTGTCAAATACCTTCTGAAATTTAACAGCTTTTTGCAGAATCTTTGAAGAAGCTCAACTAAAGGTCGTCTGAATACTTTCAAATTCAGTGTCACCTCTCACTGTTGTGAAGTGAGCTGGTACTGCTCCAAATTCAGGGCTTGGGAAGAAAGATTGCCTGTTAAAGTCAGGAAAAATAAAGCATACCTAGGCTCAAAGGGGTTTATGGATACGCCTCACTAGAGAGGTTCTAAATAAAATCAGTGGAGGGAAGAACAGAGCCAGTCAGTCTCGCTATTTAATTTCATTGTTTCTCACTCATCCTTGCATGTATATGTGCAGACAGTATGTTTTCTGAATAGGTCTAAGCATCATTCATGGCTTTCTGGATCTTGCTAAACTCAAGAAGCTTTCAAAGTGCAAATACGCTTTCTTGGAATTCATCATATTTGTGCAAGTAATGGTTTTTAATAGTTGAATTAGTCTAAAATTTGGAGAAAACAAAAATCCCCAATGGTGATACTCTGTCCATAAACATACACACAGCTGCATATATACTATATATATCTATATATATCTATTCTCATAGAATTTGCCTGCCTACATAAACCTAACCATGTAAAACATATCATAGATACAATAGGAAATATAGGGCTGGAAGCAAAATGAGAGTTCTCTTCTAGCATTCAAGGCAGGATCAACTATAACCACGTCATTCCTGATGTACTTTTTTTTTAACCTCCTTATCTCCACAGGTGCATATAACCTGAGCAATGTACGCCAATCTTGTAGTGTACTTTATGTTAGAAAGAATTTTCTAATGTCTTCCTTGCATCTGTGGTGACCTGCTCAGGGCTGGGAGCATGCCTGAAGGGAGGGTAGGGATGAAGGAGGATGTGTCCATTGTGTGTGGAGTGAGCAGGAATGAAAGGAGGGCACATGGAAAGAAAGGATGAAAAATGGAGTGTTCTAACGATGCGCAGCATAAGTGTAACAAAGGAAGGCTTTGGTGTCTTGCATGCTTCCTATACCCACTCCCGGTTTGAATTATTTGGTAAGTCGCTCAAGTGGAACTGTTTAACTCAGTTCAGTTGCCCAAAGCAGAGTCTTCCTGCATGTAGAATATTGTCTCTGTTGGGAGTTAATTATATGGGCTGAATAATTAATGTTCACTTTTGGTAAATCAAATAAAATAACAAAGCAGACTTCTGTCTCCGGTATAATTTATATGACAGAAAAATACTTTTCTTGTGCAAACACAAAGGCTAGAACAGCAGAAGAATTGGGATGTTATGATGTTTAAAATCATAAAAAGCACATATATATTTTTTTAAATTCAGTGTCATGTTAACTTTGTTCTCACCCCAGTAAGCGTGCACAGTTATGTGCCCTGTTACTGTAGAGTAGAATTAAATGAAGGAATACAAGATGATGTTTATGATCACTAATGCATTTCCGTACATGCAAGCTACTAATAAAACTACCAAGTGTAAGACAGAAGTTAGAGTAGAAAGAAATTGCATTTTCTTTCTCTTGCATTGTTTATCACAGTATCTTAGTAGTACGTTTTAAATAGAAAATCTATTTCTGTGTTAGAAAGGTGCTGTAAGTGTTTAGGAGCAGGCAGAAATAATGTGTGTAATCCCAAAGCAGTATTGAATCAAGGTCAATTTAAAAATATTAATAAAGGTATTTCGTCCCACCACTCTAATCTTCCCATTCCTTGTTTTCTTCTCTGCTGTGCCCCAAAGCAAACACCACAAGCAGAAGCATTCCAGTGGCCTGAGCGGTGTTTGTTGCACCAGTGGGAGGGCAAATTCACAGATGAGAATGGGAGATGGCACATTCCCTCTCACAGGCATTTGTGGCATCAGTCAGCATGGGAACTCCTCCTGCCCAGAGATTGAGCAGCTGTGGAGCTGGGTGGGTTGTTCTGCCCGTGGTCCGGGCAGTGGGCTGTATCTTGCATCTCTGCACAGTATTGGTGCAGTTGGTGTTACTACAACGGATGAGTCTTTCTGCATTAATTATGCCCGTCTGGAATCTGAAGCTCTCAACTGTATGCTAGTTTCTTTGTGTTTGATTTTTTTAAATATAGGTTTGCAATGAATAATGTTTAGTATCTGTTCTGGTAACTGTTTATTCTTGTATTTCCCGTTTTAAGTCGGTGGTGGAAAAATACAGTGCCATTATAAATGGAAATATTTAAGCAATTAAAATTGAGCAGTACTATTTTCATTAATTTCAAGTGTATGGATATATATGGGCACTTTAGATAAAACATTTCACCTCCAGCTTTAGAAAATCGCTATTAGGAACTCCAAGGCAACTTCTTTTCTACCCCAGCAGAGCGCTGGAGTCTAGCAGGTAACCAGGACACAATAATCTGCTACAGAGGTGCAGTTCTAGGCATGTGTGATGAATTCATAGAGTCATGGAATGGTTTGGGTTGGAAGGGATCTTTTAAAGATCATCTAGTCCAACCCCTACTTTGCTTTCTCTCTTCTTTCTTCCCAGTGTTGTAGTTTGGGGTCGGTTTCCTTCCATTCTCCCCCCAGCTGCAGGAGAAATGGCGCTCTTCAATGTTTTGTTTTTATCCGTAGTAGATATAGGTTTTGGCTGTAGGTAGACTCAAAACACAGTCCCTTTGAGGTACTTGATATGAATCACCTTGTTTCAGGGATGCTTTATAGCCCATCCCAGGGCAGTGCTTTCAGTGAAATACTCTCACGTAAGATCTATCAGCATTTACAGGTGCTTATTTATTTTTGATGGGGGGGAAGGTAGGGAAATTCTGCCTGCAAAGTAGGGTTTCATGCTGTATATTGTGTAAGGAAATGCTATTGGGTCTTTCCTTAACAGTCCAGTGTCAGCTGCGTATTTTTTATTGCCTGATCTGGGGTCTTTAATCTCAGTAGTTAGAAATTTGAATTCACTTTCCTCTTTCTTCCACCTAGCAATATATTATAATAACATTACGTTAGTGAAAACTCTGTTAATGTTCAGACACAATTATAACTGACACCAAGTCAGCTGTGTTATTTGAGGTGGAAGGAGGATATTCTTTGACTGTAATATCTCTTAGCATTACTATGACTTAATACTCCCACTTCCTTCTATATATAGGTCCTGCATTAAACTGAAACGCACATGTGCTGTTCTCTCATTTGAGGGTTTTACGCTAGGTGTTTTGTGAACTGTGCTGCCTTAGTTGTTCTGATACAGGATTTTTTTTTTTTAAATGAAATCTATTTATTCTGTGGGGTTTTTTTCTTTTTAAATTATTCTGTCATTGAAAGGAACATTTTCTATGAATCCTGATCTCATCTCATTTCTACCCCCATCAAACAAAAGAAAGTTTAATGACAAGTTGTTTGAGACTGGGAGAATGTTTTGGCAAAGTATTGTGATATGCTAGTCCTGGCTTTTTCACTCTTCCTCAGACATTTGCTCCTGTCTAGCGTCAGAAGACCAGTATTGGGCTGGACAGACTTCTGATTTCACCATGGGTGACCACTCCCGTATTTCAGTGTTTTGGTACAACCTTCCCTATCACCCTCCAAAAAGATGTTGACTCTCTGATTGCCTGAGATCTAATTTTGTTTTTTTGTATTTGATATTTTTGAATTTTACACAAATTATTATGACTGACTTGAAAATTGATAGGGGTGGATGCAATTTCACATCTCGGTGACATGAATGTCATTATGCTTGCGCAGGTGATTTTCAGATATGTCAGATGAACATATATTTGCTTTCCTGCTGAGCTTTGGAAGTTTTTCCTACTGTAGAGATGCTCTAAACTGTAAGCAAAGTTTTACTGTGTTACACTGGCATTGGTGGTTTTTTTTTTTATGTCAAAATTTTTAAAAGGGAAGGAATTCCAGCTAACTAGCAAGAAAGCATATATTTCTCTTTTATAAAAACCACAAATTTCATTGATTTTGATGAATAACTGGATTGACAAATGTTAAAAAATCACATTTGACCAGTCTTGGTACCTGAGGGACTCTTAGACTTTTTCTAACAATGAGGAAAAAAAGGGAGGGGGGTAATAAATAAGGGGAATAAAAAGCAATGATAATAAAATTACTTTTTCACTTTTAAATTTCTGCTATTTTTAAAAAAATTATTAAAGCTAACTAGGACAACTCTAACTGTAAAGGATTATAGAAAGAATATTCTAATTTATTCAGTGTTTCATCAGTATCTGTCTTTGTTCAGGTTTGTTTCTTCTACTGCTTCCATAAAGAAATGAGAAAGGTGCATTTTAATTTTGTTCTGTACTTGCCCAATAGTGGTGGAAGCGGAGAGGTTTGGCACTGCAGGACGGGAGCTCGTAAGGAGAATTTGGAGCTGGAAGGCTGCAGCTCCTGCGGAAATGGCACTCCTGGACATGCAGGGCTTCTGCATGTGGGAGGGAGCTGCTGTGCCAAAATTCACTGTGCCAGTCTGTCCTGCCCTGCTGCTTTCCCTGTGGGAGCCCCTCAGTCATTTAAGCCTAGAAAAGGTAACAGTTCAAGTAAATGGTGGTTTTTTTTGTGGTTGTTATGGTTTTTTTCTGTTTTGGTGGTGTGTTTTTTTTTTTCCTTTTGTTTGCATGGGAGTGTTTTCATTTTTTGCTTTATAATCAAACCAACACAAATCAAAGAAAAGCTTTCTGCACAGGTATACTTGTTCTAATACTTGTTCTGTCTCTTTTCTGTATACCCTGAACCACAAATTCCACAGACAAAACAACGATGGGAGGTGAACCATCCAGAATGTGCCTCCCTCCCCAGTCTTCCTCTGTACACGGGTACAAAAGAATTTTGTGTGGTCAAAATTTGATGGGAATAGAGGAGCTATGCTGAGATTGCTAAGCTACAGCATGCAGTGAATAGCAATGTGTAGTTGTGTGGATGGGGTGGTAGTTCCTTCGCTTTCATAGTAAGCTCAATATTTAACAGCGCTCAGCACTGTGAAGAAGAGTACTGTCTGTCGGCACAAGATCACACGTGAGCAGACATTTCTAGCAGTGAGACTGCCAAATAGCCGACCAGAATATGAGATGCTGTTTAAATAGCAGTTGAACTGTTGACTTGTAGGTCTTTTGCTGCTCTCCATTACTGCAATACTGGGGCACAGTAATGCAGGTCTCCCTGACTGTCCTCTTCAGTGGAGAATTCAGACTTTGATCAGGGAGGTAGCCACAGTGGCTTCAGGGACAGCTGCTAAATACAAGGACGTATGATCAGCTAAATCTCTTTGTTTCCATAAACCTCTCTAAAATCTACGATTAATATCCAGGACCTTAAAAAATTCAACGTTTGTTTCTTGTTGAATAAAATTGCAGTTTGGTATTCTGCTGTGCGAGTATGCCGTCCTTGCACAGTTTCTCCAGTTCATGTTCAGAATAGTTATTAGTAGGATCTAGTTAGGTCAGTGTCCTGCCTGTAGCTCTGGTTTCTCTGGAGGGGTAATCAAGGTGTACAGTATTGCCACTATTGGAGTTTCTCTGTGGGAGTTATTTTTGCTGATTTTAAACTTGCTCATTCTTGGTTTGCTCAGAGGAGCTGAATGCCCTCTCACCATCCTCTCTTTTGCAGGTGAAGTCTCAAACCAATTTATAAGTACTGATAAATCCACATGTTATGTTGTGGGGTAGGAGATTGCTATGCCTGCTTTACTGATAGGGAAACAAAAGATAAAAGCAGGTTCTACTCTGAATTCCTACTTTGCATGTTCTTACACTAAGATGCTGAATGTGCAAGTATACACAGCTCAGCACAGTCATTCATGTAATCACAGAAAAGCAATTAATTTTCTCACACAGAAGTACTCTATACGTTTTGCAATACTGGAGCAGAGTAGGGTATATGTACTGGCATTCACGTATTTACTGTTCTGCTGCTGCCACCGGTGGCTGCGTGGCATGGCTGGATGATGGTGCAGGGCTACATCTCATGTCCTGTGAAGTTTGTCCTTTCCCCATGCCTGCATGCTCTGCTTTTCAATAAAGCCACTGTGGGTACAGTTTAGCGTCATTGGTTTAAAAGTTGATTATTTTAAATGGAGTCCACTACAATTCAAATGCAAATATTAGTCATGTTCTTACAAACGTTCAAACCACTTAAATCCCTCTAATTTATTTGCCTGAATGATTTCCACTGGCAGTGATTTCCCCTCGTTAACTCTCTGCTCTCTTAAGGAGTACTGCGTTTTTATTTGTTTTCAAAGTTGCTGCCTTTTAGTTTTGTCAGTGCCCCCATTTCAGATTTCTCTGTAGAGTTGGTGTTTGATTTGCCACTTGATGAGAAATACCTTTGCCTGAGTAAAGAGACTTGAATTTGGCAGCAAGTGGAGTGGGTGGGTATAAGGTCTGCACAGCTACACAGAGCTGTCAGTTGGGCTCCTGCTACTCTGTGCAGGAGATGGGATATTTCCTAATGAATTAAATCCCTTGAATCAGGTCACAACAGGAGAATTTTGTTTCCTGCTGAACAGCGATGATAAAAACCCTCTATTTACACTTAGCATTTTTAATTTTCTATTCCTGTTCCCCTCACCTGCTGAAGACAGTGAGTATTTTTGAGCTTGGCAAATGAAATGTCTTGAGTGAAAGTGCAACAGTTTTTTACATGTCTGTGAGTAAAGAAAATTGCATTCATTTGACCTGGTCACAAAGTGATTTAGGAGATTGGGGAAGGGTTGGTTATCTGGAGAGCCACTTGCTGGAAGTGGTGCAGAAGTCTGTCCAGAACTGCACAGATGTTAGTTGAGACGCCACGTGATTATCCATTCCCAGGGAAAGGTTGAAGGCAAATGACTTGAATGCAACACCTACTACTACAGCCTGTCGCAGGAAAAGTTTGTGCCCTCAAGGCACAAACTTTTGTGCTGTTCTGTGGTGCAGCAACTCACCCAGGGGCTTCAAAGGACTTCTCAGATTTCCCTAATGGACAAATAAGTGCTCTGTTAGAGGGGAAGGGAACCGTGACACACAAGATAATTAGTTTCATCCAACTTTAAGAATCTGTGTGGCAGGTGTTTGAATATTCCCACTTAATAACTTTTTTGTGTTTCTTCTGCATTACCATGTAGTTACTGGAGAGAAAGAGGCACGTTTAAGGGATGCTCCATCTGACCCTGTTTTGCTCCCTACAGGAGGAGCGTAGATGACCAGCTGAGGTGTGAGCCTCTGCCCTCGCTCACAGGATCAAGCTCCCACCTTGCAGCCATGCCTGCTGCCTGCCAGAGGACTGCTTTAAGGGCTAAGAAACATCTAAAGATGTTAGGAGAAATGGAGCACTAGTAGTGGTCCTGACATGGGCTGGCAGCTTCGTGGTAGTGCTTCCTCCCTCCCTCCCTTCCTGCCTGCCTCTCTCTCTCTCTTCCTCCAAAATGGTGCTATTGTGTTTAATCACTTATTTTCGAGATAGAGGATACATCTGGGGCCTGCTAAAATAGTGGGGATGAAAAGTGAGGATCCTTTACTATGTACAGGTGATGCAGCCCCAGTGTGCTCTCTTATGTCCATCACTTCATTTTTTGCTCTTTGGATTCATGGATAGCTATAAACGATCATCTTGTTTCTTCTTGCTGTGCTGTTATTTCATCAAAGGCCTCCATAGAATAGTCTTCCCTATCTTTGATATACATTAATTTTTATTTCTATGTATCTTTGATATCTGTCACACAAATACATGTATATATATGTGCTCCCATGCCTGCTCACCGTGTAGTGGTGCCTGACCGTCTGCTTTGAATTACTGGAAAGGAAATTGTGTGTAAAGGCCATCCAGGGACTATTAAAGAGAGAGGCAGAGGGAAAGAGCACTCTCTAATCAGCAGTTCATTAAATAGCAACAACTTGTGGCAGAATTGTGCTTATGAGACTGCTGAGCACTTAGGTATCCTTAATTGTTTAAGCTGGGAATTTGAAAACTTAGTAGGATCTTGGATAACTGCTTCTGAGTTATTCAAGAAAAGCAAGGTAAAAAAAACCTTAAAAACAAATAAAAAGTAACATCTAGCAAACAACGGTGAAGCCATGTCTGAGATACATAAACATTTAGGAAATCATTTAAATTAGACAGGGCAAAAATCACATGGCAGAAGCCAAACAAAAGATGTCCCTGATGCTGTCTGTCTGTGGATGGATTTATGAGTTTGTGGAATAAACCTCCTTGGAGAGTCACAAAGGTGCTGGGGCACCTTAAGGTTCAGGGAGCTTATTTGGAGTCTATAAAATAAAAATAATCATAATCAGTGAACCAGATTTTCCTGAAAGTAATCTAGTCAAAGATGTGAAGTCAGCTGTATTTTAAAAAAATTAAACGACACAGTCAAGGATATAATATTTGCTGTGTATTTTGGGAAGAGGTAGATAAGGCTACTGTAAAAATACTGCTTTCAAGTTTAGAAGGAAAAAGTAGGTCAGGAGACTTTCATCCTTCCTTTACTTTTACCCTAAAGGGATTAATCTTATTTCAGATCTAGCAATGCATGCAGACCCATAATCTACAGAATATTTTATGTAGGAAACTGTAGCATTTGTACAGTCAGCATTTAATCTCAGTCTCTGTGGTTAGAGAAATATATGCAGCAGACGAATGCTGAGTCGTTGACTCAATGTTAATAATGTATTAATAGCCACCTTATGAACCTCAAATTTGCAGATTCTCCTCCAATGCCAGGAAGTCTGAAAGCTTAAACAAAACAGCCAAGGAATACTGTACCCCTAAAGTGCCTTAAACAGAAATTCTGAAAGTGAGATTTGAGTAAAAGACTGAGAATTTTTTCAGTACATGAAATATAAACAGGAAGACACTTTGGGGTGGCAACCCTAACTGTAGCTACTCCATCAAGTTTTTGTGACCTTGACCATAAAGATTGTATCTCATAAAAGCAAAGACCAAATTTTCAAATGCCAATGCTTGAAGTCATGGAATTGAATGCATAACCTGACCTTCTTAAACGTACTGGTTGAAGGCTTTCTACCTGAAGTGTCTTTGAACTGTGGAGACAGGTGCCACTTGTTTTTCCCCTACAATAGGACTACTTACATAGGTTTCCAGAAATAGGTTTCATTGCAGGAATCTGCAGACTGCGTAATCTGAAAATGGGAGACACATGGAGCGTCCTCTGTGTGGTAGCAGGTTATGTTGCCTCCTCTTACACTGCTGAGGTGTAACACAGCAAGCTATCATGACAGTGGCCAGTTTGCTGGGTGTTAAGGTGCATTTGTGGAGACAGTGCCCAGATTTGTCGGCAGAAGCAACATCAGCCAAGCAATTTAGAGAAGCAATAGCCAGGGGAATGGAGGTTTTTGGTATTTTCTGTCCAGAAGCTTTCTTCCAAGTTCAAAGCTACAATGGTGGTGGTAGGATTTCTGGTCTAGTGAAGCAGGATGTAGGGATTGTTCACAAAAAGGCAGAAAGGATTTGAGGGAAAAACACCTTGCTCCCATCCTTCTTAGAACTTGCCTATTTCCTCTCGTGTTTGAGAAGTCTGAAGCCACTTTGCAGTCTCTCATTTGAAATATTCAAGGACTGGTAAACTTTGTCCATATGCGACAGTATCGCACTGGCTGCCTGGCTTAAGAAGCTGGGTAGGAACATTGCTGGAGATCATACGACCATGATCTCGTAAGCAGGATATGCTGCTGTTCTCTGAGTTACCTTTGCATGATGGGTACGTGCACAAGAAACCTTGCAGTGCCGCCAGTCTCATCCTGTGGGTTGCTTGTGGAATAAGAAAGATAAGAAAATTCAGACTGGCAGGTGAGCACTTCACTTTTCAGTTGGTGAAGGGATGTTCCAGTGCAGGTATCGATATCCAGAGTGATAGCATACCTTCGATTTATTTGTGAGAACTCATACCTTGCTGCATAACTTACTGGTTCTTGACACAGTCTTTTCCATAGAAAGGAGGTCAGAGACTGGCCAGAAGGCTGAAGATTTCCTGCAGCAAATTTCCTGTGGCAGCCCCTCCTCCCCAGAGTTGGGGGAATATGGTTTTTATTTCATAAATGGGCTGAAGCAGTATTGCTTCTCCCTGTAAAAATCTGTAGGCCGAGCAGTGGGGGGGAAATGCCCGAGCACTGTGCTTACCACTTCCCTCATGGGGAAGTGGTTTCATTGCAAGCAATGAAATCAAACCAGCTGAGGTGCAAATAGATTGCCCTGATGATTTAACTTGCTTTCTTTTTGACAGTGGTGAACAACACAAGTTATACAGTAAACCATACAGTATAGTGTTTTCTGACAAAAATAATAAACCGAGATGCCCATCATCTGCTGTAGGAAATATTGAAAGTTAAATGGTCATCATAAAATGCGAGAGTTGTTATCAATCTTTGATGTTTCCCTGAAGGGTCTAGGAGACACGTAACTGTGGTGTAGGTAGTCATGTTGCCTTTGGGCTTTTTCCCTTAAGTTCCAAAACTTCGCATTTGAGTTAGCGCTAACTGTGACTGGTGCTGTACCTTTGGCAGACGGGAGGTGAAGGTTGATCTGAGCCGTCCCTCCTTGTTTGAGGAAAGGCTAAAGAGTTTTACTGTCTAGCAGGTGGCTGCAATTTTGAAAATAACTTCTTAATAAATTTTCTCCCCCCTGTTTTTTTGTCTGACATGCTAATTAAGCTCACCAGGCAGGTGTGTGGCTTGGATTCCTCCTGCAAACAGGCAACAAATGTAGATGTATTTGTGCGATTGTGGGAAGGGGGAAGGCATCCAAATTCTTGACCTGTGAATGTACCGAAGCGTTTAATCTGCAAGAAGGAAAACAGGGGCATGCTGTTCCTGAGGCAGTGCGGGCAGGGCAGGGGTGCTAATGAATTGGAAGAGGAAGGCTAGATGCCCCAGAAGAGAGTGGCAAGTGTGTGAAAAACAGATTGTGTGAGTAATTACTTTTGCATACCTTCCTGACCCTTATCAGCAGGACTGGATTTTTGATGAAAAAAACTTAATTAAAAAGTTTAATTTTTTCCTCTTAAGAAAACTGTGCACAAGGGCTCATCAGTGGGTGGAATTTGGGACACTGATTAACGGCTTTCAAGTGATCAGCTGTGTGAATCGGGCTAAGATGAGAGAAACAATACAAGCTGGCAACCTGCTGGGCTAATGGTACAAATACTTGAGCACTATTTCTGAAGTAAGGCTTTTCTGACAAGTGCCCTATCATTGCCATTGCAGGCAGGTACTTGCTGCAAGGAGAGACAGAGGGGACTGTGGTGTGCAGCAGCTGCAGCCGTTTTTCAGTTTTACGTCCCCTGATTATTTCTGTCTGATTATTTCTTTACCCTTAGTGCTGGTCCCTGTATAAGGTGCTGTGCAAATGCAGACCTGGCCATCTTTCCTCTATGATAATGCCTTGCCCCCTGAGCCGGGGTATGTGATTGACTGTGGCATGGGGCCTTGGAGCAGGAGCCAGCATTGAATTGCGGGAGGTCCCAGCTGCACTGCAGACGGATGTAAGGGGAGCCAACTCTCTGTCTTGTGTCAGATGCATGGGATTTAACAGATCTGCGAATCCTAGGCAGAGATCCCGATTTAGGGACCTTGTTGTATAACAGAGGCTTTGACAGGCAGCGTGATGCCGGTCGCTGTGGTTTTCATGTCTGTATTAATACAAATGTAGTTAATAAACCACAGCAAGGCTGTGTGTTGTACATGGCATACTCTATGGCTGCATGGCAGCATCCGCTCTTGAGTACTGTGTTTTTTCGTTCTTTCCAGGGTTGCACTTTTGTTCATTTAAAATGCTGAGGCATCATTCAGTCTTCATATGGGTTCTTGTGGGTACAAAACCCACCATGTTACAGCACAGCTGGTTCCAGGGCAACTTTAAATGTTTTTGGTTTTTTTTCCCTAGCATGGGCAAAAGCTGAGAATTGAAACTTGTGTGATAGTGTACAGATGCTCAGTTTCATCTAGTCTATTTCTTGAAGACATCTGAAGTAAAGTACAGTTGTCACTGACCTCAAAGCGAGAAACATAAACATTCGCCAGACTTCACACAAAGAAATTGGCAACTGTGGTCCCCTTTGACACTGGTCTCTTGCATTGCCTTTCAGCTTTCCAAACTGGAAGACAGCTTTCCCCATAGAGGGGAGGGAGCATCAGTTGTCTCTTAAATGCCTTCTGCTCCCTTTTCCTCCCCAGCTCTGCTTTTTCATTTCTCATTCAACATAAAGCAGCAAACTTGGAGAGCCTGGAGCACTGGGACAAGACAGGAGGCAGCAAGCCTGCCTTTTCCACTGCTGCAGTGTGCTGGCAGTCTTACTGCTCTGCATTCTGCATTGCCCGGCTACAGCCATTGCCCGGCTATAGCCATTGCTCGGCAGCTCCATCCCACCCAGCCCTGCCACAGCCACTGATTCCTAGCTGGGAAGCAAACAGGTGCCTCCTGTGCTTCTCCAAGTAGCTCTGAAGGAAGACCTCATCCTATGTTATCCTCTCTCCCAGACCTGCGTTTCTAGAGTTTCCCACCTGACCTTGTTTAATTCTTAGTGATTGAATAACTTGTGCTGCAAATTTGTGAGCAATTGCTGTTACTCCAGAGCAAGGGATGCTTGACTAAATTTGCCCTTTCATCAATCTTTCTAAGCAAGCCTTTTTCTGACTGAGAGCAAAGATGGGGCAACTTGATCCTGCTGGCAAGGCCTTCTACACTCAGATGTCACTAAGAGGCCAGTGTCACAAAGGCACCAGTCAGTCCCTGTTGCTTGCAGGGAAGTAAGTCTAAACAATTGAAGATGTAAAACTTTTACTAAGAAGCAATATCTAGGTGAGGGGGAGAGGGACAAAGAGGAGGAACAGAAGGCTTGTGCATTCGTGTTAGGAGTGAGTACTCTCCAGGAATGCATGTTGCTTGGGGTGCCTGAAGGGAGAAGCTGGGACTGACTGTGTGATGGGCTGCTTTGCCCAGCAGCCGGGCTGTGGTGCAAAGTGGAGCCACACTCTCCAACTCTTTGTATTGCATTTACCAGTCATTCCTCCTTTAACACATCCAAGACTTCCTACTTGCTCCCTTGCACATACTTCAGATGCCCTTGAAGTTTTCAGATAGCAGAGAGAGAAAACGGGGTAATGCAGAAAGGTCCCGCTTTCTAGTTGGGTAGTGTTATTTCTGTAATGCTTTCTGTGCCTCTGGATGATGCTGAAAGAAGATGTGGAGCTTTAAATAAGAGGAATGATGGAAGAAGGCACTAGTTGGCATTTCAGTTGTGAGAATAGAGAAACATTGGAGGGCAAGTGCTTTGTATAAATCCTCTGTGCTGCACATACTGCACATTGGTCGCTTAAGGTCGATTCAAACACCTCCGAAACCCAGCTTCCCAGTGAGAACAGTATGTGTTGCATGATGAATATGAAGAAGCAGCAGAAAGGATGCCTGTCCTGTAGCTTGTTTTAACAGTGCTTGAAAGCATTAGTCATGCAACAGTGGTAAAGAATCACAGAAAGACAAGCTTTCTTCTAATGCTAAACAGAGAAATTCATTATGATAAGGCCCAGAGCGTTATTCCTCAGGCAGGAGTCTCTCTGCTTCCTGTCAGATAGATTAGAGCTGGATTTTTCCCTGCTCTTGTTCGTGCATGGCTTCTCTGCTGTTTTGTTTTGTTTTGAAATACAGATGATTTTAGGATATACATTTTTCTTCTTCTTCCCCTATCCTGGAAAAGCCTTGCTAGATTACTGAGAGCTGCTGTTTAGCATGTCGTCATTCTTTACCGTTCTTGCAATATGTGTCTCTGTCTTTTTTCAAAAGTATCCTTCATGCTTCCCTTGCAACTTCTCCTTTGCCTAGCAGTGACCATGCTTTCCTTCTTCAAGAGTTACATTTATATGCATAATAGCACTCAGGACCCAGCATTTTTGTGTTAAGCCAAATCCTGTTGCTTTCATATCCCATTATGCTTGTCAGTCCCTCATTTCAGATCCACTTTCTTCATTTGAACTTGTCCTCCTAAGAGCATCCTGCCTTTGACACGTGCAGCCTTTCTTTTGAAATGTGCTTCCCCACTGTGCCATTTTCCTCTTCATTCATCATCTCCAAATTTTTCCTTATGGGATATTCTCTCTCCCACCCTCTCACTTGCATTGCTCTAATTAAATATTTATCTGTTTGGAAAGAGTTAATAGTATTGGGGGAGGATGTCGTCTGTGGTATTCCAAATATTAGAGTTTTAGTTGGTTTCACTCTTGTCTGTATGTGGAAACATGAAAGAAGAGAATTGCAGTAATGAGGCATAGTTTAAGATTCTGGTAATAAAGTGAGCGAGGTGGGCAGCAATCCTGACTCAGGGGGCATCTGTTCAGAATGCACCCTCACTCTTCTCTTAACTCTGTACCTAAGTTCCCCTCATCAATATATATAATATCAAGAAATTGATGTCTTATAACTGAAGAGCATTATTGTTGGTTGGAAGAGCATTGCTTCCCTTGTTCTGTTATCGATTTACAGAAAATGTACTGTATCCTCAAAGTTAAAAATCAGGAGTTTTTAATATGTTTAATCTTCTGCAAATAACTCTAACAGTCCAGCTCACACTGTAGATAAACTCTAGATCGGACAACTTACTTTATAGCGCAGAAAGGCCTTTTTATATGGGGAAGGCATGTTTAAATTAACTCCTCTTCCTCTTCTTTACCATCCCTCTTCCTTCCCTCCTCCTTCTCCTCATGTTCTGCTTGTTTATAGCAAGCCCAAGGAGAGAAGAATAATGATTCCCAGTGCTTCAAGGGCTTAATCTGAAATTCTAGCTGCATAGGCGCTTGCATTAATGAAAGCAGCTAAGTTTAAATTCTCTGCAGGATGTTGGATGAAAAGCACGTTTCAGTCAAGCTTAAGGATGCAGTTACATATAGAGTAAGTGCACCTTGCCCCCAAGTACACAGGGAACCAAATGACAAATTGGCGAACCTCATTGCAGCTTAAGTGGGTTTAGCGAAACAGCACTGAAATAGTAAATCTGGTACCTCCTGGGTTGCTTTTTCTTTTGAGTAAATTGACTGAGATCCTAGACAGTTCTGTTTTTCTCAGATAGTCATTCAGGGCAGAGAGAGATCATAAGAGCTTGATGAGTTACTTTTACCCCTAGTCACTGGCTAACAAAGCGGCACTTAAGAAATGAACGCAAAGTTTCCTGTCTAGAATTACCTACAGTGAAAAGACATGTTTTGGGAAATTCATGGCATCAATGAGCTCAAGCTTCTAAACATTTTATTTGATGACTTCTCATGCTGAGAGTTTGGAGTCACTGATTATAATACTTCAGTTTGTGCTGATGTCGCTTTGTCTCATGAAAAAAGCAGGATTGGTCTCTACGTGAAGAGCTGTGTGTGGAAGGGTCCTCCAGAAGTCATCAAGTCCAGTTTCCTGCTCAAAGCAGGGCTGCTGTTGTAGTTAGATCAGATGCCTCAGAGGAGACTGAAGAAACAACAGTGTATAAACACATTATGGACCGGAAAACACTAATATACTATTATCCTTGTTGCCTAATTATGAAGGCCCTGTTTTGTCACACTGTTTAGGCTGAAGTTTTCTGTGCTAATGATTATGCGTCTGAACAGACAGCTCATTTCTGAAACAGAATTAAAGAATATTTTCTCTTCCCCGGGTAGATATTTTCATGGACTCTCCTTTGAAGAACTCCAGCAGTCCCATGCTTTGGAGCAAGGGTTATGACTTTCAGCTAAGGTTTTAGTCTTTGTGTCATTTAGGTGGACATCCATGCCATGTGCTTTAAATTCTTTGAATTTAATATCTAAGATTTCACAAGACTGAGCATCACTGTCCCTACTTCTGCAGCCCTGGGCTCCAAAGCTGAGTCTCACTCTAAAACCAGCACCAAGGATGAAGCCTGCTTCATTCCTGAACTCCCTGGGTTCCCCTGCAGTGTCTAGGAAAAGGCTAACTCTATTACAGTTACCACAAGATTTAAAACAGAATTGCGTATTGATTTTATGCCATGTGATGGAATCTTTGGGCTTTTTAAAAAGTTGCTCTATTAAAAACCCATGGAACTGCCTAGATTGTTGTGCAGGTAGCAACATAGCTGCAAAGAATACTATTAAGCCTATAAAGGCCAGTGCTCACAAAACTATGAAATGCCAGAAGGTAGAGCATCTCCATGACCCTGCTTTCCCCCCTGTTGTTTCGAAATTGTGATACAGTCTTTCTAACTGGATGATTGCACTCTGAATTTCCCACAATACTTTGGTCTCATTTATAGTACAGAACAGAGGCTGTTTCACTTACTTTATTCGCTTCAGCAACTGAAAAGTGCACAGTGACTGAAGCAAAAGTCAGCGGGAAGAACTGATATGGTTCAGGTAGGTGAGGGCTGCCCTGGAGAACTGCATCCTATTTCTGCCTTTTGCATCATTTTCCTGAAGGGGCTTGAACCAAACTTCTTGCTCCTTAGTAAGGATACGATCCTCTTTTACTGGATGAGACTGGGGTCCTGGTTTGCAGAAAGGTTAAGCACTGCAAATGCAAGTGAAGTCATCCATAAACTTCGTTTAGTTTATGATGATGAACCAGCATCATAAGCTTCTCAGCTGGGGTCCCTGAAAGTCAGTAGATGTATTTTTGACCTTGTTCTCTCTGTACATCAGCTACAAATATGTAAAACGTGGAGGATACAATGCAAAAAAATAACCTCTATTTGCGAAGCAGTTGCGTTCAGTTGTGATGGTTACACAAGGCACGGTCAGCAGGAAATTAATACTTCAAGCTTCTCAGCAGAATGTGACTAGTGTGCAGTATGCAAGACCTGCGGCTAAATATAAAAGTATGATGAGAAAGCAGTCACACTTAATAGTTGTCCAGTGGCTATAGAAATTATAGTTTCTGTGCACTGATTGAGGGAAGGACTCCATAGAAAAAAACTATTTGAGCATTTAAAATTCGTATTCCAAAGTATGCTTGATAGCTGGATTAAGGCTGCTGAAGCAACTGTGATTCTGACATCTCTTTAAAACTTTAAAATGGAAGCTTTAAACTTGCATGGTCTTATAATGTAGGGTTCTTTCAATAGTGTTTCCAAGTGCTAGATATATTTGTGAACTTTACACGGTATTAATAAAGACTGACAGTCCTCTCTAGCTGTCGTCTTCACATCCAAACTTTCTTTATAATATATAGGCATATTTTTAATGACAATGGATTTTGGGTTTGTTTTTTAATATGTATGCCTGTGAATTGCCCAACAGATTGACTGGACTGTTCCATCAAAACACAAGAGGCTTGCACCATTTGAGACATTTACAGCAGTGCCTATGACGTATCATGTAGGTAAATGCTGTTACATCAAAGAAGTGGTTCTTTACACCATCAATATGCTTCATGCTGATGTAAATGACTGCAGAAGATACAAGGTCACAGGGAATCTAGCTCCACATTTTGGAACAAAACATGTAATTCTGCTGAAAGTACTTTACAGGCAGAGTTTGTTTATGCTTCCCCTGCCATAGTAAATGAATAGTGCAGTTCCGGATGCTCCATCAAACAGTGTTGGAGGTTTGTGAAATATGGGGCTTGCTGTAACAAGAGACAGGCTCTGTTTTTTATTTTACAATAGTTACTGAGCTAGCTTCCTTCACAGATACATTTTACGGCCTGTCTCCATAAATTTTACTTAAATATTTGGGGGGGGGGGGGCAAGTTTTAGCTTGTGCTTGAAATGTCCTCAGAAGTTTGTTATCTAGAGAGAGGAACAGCCCTTGTTTGCACATTACAGGTTATTATTTCCTGCTTAGGGATGCAGACAGGCTTGAACAGTGCTGGAGTGTCTCTCTGCCTTAACTTCTGTGAATAAATCACTGCTCCAATTTTTGTTTCCCATTTATAAAGTAGGAATTATATTACTTTGCTCACTCTGATTTAAAAAGTGTTTGTTGGCATAAAAGTTGGTGATGGAAAGCAGTTCATACCATTAATCGCTTTTTCACTGATGCAGAAGAAGCCTGCAGAGATCAGGCTGAGCTTCATGCCATCAGACTCTTATCTGTCTTATTTACCTGCGTGTGGAGGAGTTTTCCTGCAAATTCATTTCTGAAGTTGCATCTGTGCAGCACGTGCTCGCTGGGACACAAGTGCCACTAAATGAAGTTGCTGGTAGCTCTGAGTAAATATTAGTAAGCAGCGCTTGATTGAGGTTTTTTGTCTGTTCCTCAGAATTCACCCAGGTCTCTTGCACAAGAGAGCTGTGATTAGAGTGGAGCAGAACAATGTATGGAAAACAACAGCACTTACTCACTGGCAGGAAGATTTCTTTTCCTTGAGACCAAGTTGTCAAGCCCTCTTCTCCCCATGAGAGCAATGCTGGGCTTCAAGTGATGGGTTACTCTGCGAAAAGCAATCATGATCAACAGCAAAAAGGAGGCTGTTCTGAAACTTTCTCCTAAGCTTAGTTCTTGATCAGAAATGTTTGCTTGATGGCTGCAGCTAACAAAAAGGCCTGCCAACAGTAGCAGGAGGGGGATTGGGAGAATTACATTTCCTTACTCTGTAAACATTCTGGATCCAAACCTCTACCACTGCATTACCCAAGAAGAATTATGCATACCTGGGGAACCAAGTAGCATTTCACTTTCCAAATGCATAGATATACAAGTCACATCTCACAAGATGGAGAAGTGTGGGTCGCTAGAGAATTAGGATGGTTAAAACACTGCATCTCCTTCGAGAGTTTTATTTCAAGCTGTTCTAATTGTGGCAACTTTTTGCAGAACAGAGGATGAGGAATACTTGGTGATGCTGGTTTTTTTCTAAATTCTCTGCTGGCATGACTGGCTAACAATGCCTGTCATGTACCAGGGTATTTGTTTGAGGCTAAAACTAATTTTCCAGTTTCTCCTGGAGAGAGAGTAATTTACTGATATTTTAGTCCAAACAAATGTACAGAGTATCCAGAGGGCCAGAAGGTTGGGCACTGTAGTACTGATCATCAAAGTTTTCAGCTGTTGAACAGATAACTCTACTATTTTACTGTCAGTATTATAATGTATTGTATCAAACTACAATTATCTGGTAGATCCGGAGGCTGGATACACCTGTGGTTCTAGTTTAAAATCTGTGTTTGATGCTACCTCCACATGAGTGTCTTGGGTTATTGGTTTGTTTGCACAGACTGGCTGTGAGGACAAATTGATGTGGATACTGGGGTACCCGAGTGTTAGTGCTTGGGGGAAGAAGGTCCTTTGGAGGAGAGGCAGCCGCAGGGCTGTGGGGACAGTGGGAGGTGGTGAGCTTGGGAAGCCCAGTCACTCGGACATCCCCCTTTGGCATATTTCTTCCGAAGTGTCCACTGGCAGAGCTTCAGCAACAGAAATGAATGAGCTGCCTCTGTGAAATGCTAAGTCTTCCTTCACTCTCAGAGAGAAAGAGGAATGTGTTTGCATTTATTGCGTCGCCTTCAGTGGATCCAGCTGTTTACATCCAGATACTATCGCCACTAGAGTCTCTACATACACATCTCTGTAGGGGCTCCAGGTTTCTGGGAGTATTAGTCATGGAAGGGGGATTCTATATGCTTCATCCTGTAAACTCAACCAGCTGCTTTTGGAAGCGCCTGAAACTAGATTACATTTATTTTACAGTAATACAAGAGGCTTTAATTACTGAGACAGAAAGTTTGCTGGTCAGGAAATGCAGTCAAGTTTTCATTGCATCTCTATTATAAAGCTGGCATAATTTTAAAAACCCGACTGCCTTCTGTCTTCCAAATGCATGAAGTCTCATTATATTTTAAATACCTTTTGTGGTGTGTGACTCAGAAGAACATGAACAGCACTCTGCCACTGTGCAGTTTTTTGTTCCAGCTTCATCTGACTCAATTGCATTTGGCATGATTTCACCAATTTTATTTTCGAGGTTTGATGAGCACCTAGCTAGCTAGCTAGCTCAGTACATCATGTTAAAACTTTGGCCTAGATACAGAATAAAATATACTTGTCTGATCAACTATATTCAATGAAATCAAGATGAGTAATGCAGGAATCCGTTGTAAAGCTTGTTTAGTATGATGCATACCAATTTCCAGATGTTCCTCTTTCTCTTCTGATAATTGCTTGCAATTCTTTGCTGATTGCCAATAAGAAAAGAGTTCAGCAGAACTGAAGAGAAAGAAGAAAAAAAAAAAAAAAAAAAAAAAAGAAAAAAAAAAAGGAATAAAAACCAAAGGTAATAAAAGATGCTGAAACTAAGGAGACTTACTGCTGATGTCAAGTTAAGGCATTTGTGTAAACTGCCTGGCTGTTCTCTAATCCTCAGGCTATAGAGCAGAGGGAGACTCTTATGCCGGCAAAGGCGCCCTACAGAAATAAAAGGGTCTGTCAGGATAAAGGGGAGTGGTTGGCTGTGATCATTCCTTCCCTGCACTGCCTGCTTTTTTACTTAGGGATAGAATAGAGTATAAGCTGCCTCCAGGACATGTATCAGCTTTCTTAGATGCATTAGTTGTATTCCAGCTCCTGGTCTTGCAAGTGTAATGTCTCCAATTATATCTGCAATTATATACCACCTTCTTAATTTGTAGCCTGGTTGTCCAGGCTGCAGCGGCACAAGTCAACGGAGACCGCTGCTCAGATGGGGCTGCTGTACAGCCTGGGGTTTCTCCCAGACCTGTTCTGGTTTTCTTGCTTTCCAGCTTATGCCTTGGTGGGTTTTTCATAGCAGCAGCCTGACTCTGCCTTTTTGAACCACCCCTAAAACCACTGCAGAGAAAGTCAAGGAGAGGGTGGGCTTGACTAGCTGTATGGACTAACTGGAGGAGGCCAAGGATGGAGAGATCTGAGAGGGGACTGGAGGCATGAGGGTATCTGGAAGTTTTTGGGGCTAAAGGGCTTTAGTAGATGGGGGCACTGGTTTGAGAAACCCAGGTAGGCCCAGCAGGGTGTGATGCATATTTTGGGAGCCGAAGGGGTGATATGACGGGGAGGGAGTTACTGGGTAGGAAGCGGGCACTGCCAGGTGGGATGCTGCTTTGGGGCAGGGTCACGTGCACAGAGCTACTGCCAGGTAGTATTAGCTAACTTATTGCTATTAACTAGTAAGCTATTAAAAGCTTGTATAAATCTGTAAATTAGTGAAACTGTAATTCATATAAATGTTTCCTGTCCCTTATTCATTATAGGTGTTTGGGGAATTCAGGACAGCTTCTAATAAGCAAATGTTTCTTGGGATTTGTTTTAAAGGTCATAAGGATTGGACAGCTCTTGCTCTGCTTCAGAAATGGATAATGAGACTTCTTTGTCTGTTCCAGAATGAAATGTCTTTATTTTTACAGCACTAGTAAGAAGTTTCTTGTTTCTGAGCAAAATGGCAGGTTGGGAAGACGTTATGGATGAAGAACAAACTGGGGTGCTAACTGCAGGGCCTTTTTTTCCTTTTGCTTAGAAGGGGACAGTTGGGGAATTATGGTAGGTGTGATGGAGACTTCAGCAGCAATAACTTAACGTCCTACCACTGCTTGGGAAATTATTCATACTTCAGTGTGAAGACGGATGGAGCTTGTGTACTCATCACAGAGGTTTTGCTTCAGTGGTCTGTTCTCTTAGATGATGGCATTGATAGCTGAGCCATTATCATTTCAGTTCTCCTGTGTATTGATGATGTGCTGCTCGACAGTGTGTTTTTATCAGTATTTCAGATAGGCTTGACTTAATCCAGCAAATCTATATATCCCTGTAGTGTCCATGTGAATCGACCTAGAAGGGCATTTATAGATTTGCCCCCAGAATTACAACCCAAACTTTTCTGAAATATTCAATTACCTTCCTTGGGTATTTACTCAGAAAAGCAGATTCCCAAGAAAATGGGATTATTTCTTGCACAACTGGATCCACCCTTCAGTGGGTAAGTTAGGACGGAATGTGTACAGAAAAATTAATTCATTGTGAAAGTGGTCATGCTATCAAAATCTTAAAAAAGTAAAGGGAGGGGAAAAGCTCCAGCCTTCCAAAGCTGGAAATTTTCAGGTGAGGTACTACGTGGATGATCTGCATTTTGCAGGTTGATTTTATACTTTATCTGTAGAATGTGTTGATGGTAAATGACGTATACCCTGTCTGTTCTCTTTGCTGTCTGATGAGACCCTATTCAGACATTCACATACATATTGAACAGATTAATTCTGGAAAAAAACAAGTCACCTTCCTCGTAAGGTTCTTGTTGTGACTTGGACATTTAAAACTTGTATATAAATTCAAAAGGAATGTGTGAAGATTTATATGTTCCACAGATTCCACAGAGGTTAATTGCTTTCCTTCTTCAAGGAGCTCTTACTGTACAGAAATAGAGCAATCCCACTGAAGAGCTAAGTATTTGAGTCTAGCCTAAACACTAGCAGAATGCAAAATGCTTTGGGTGAAGAAAGATGGTGTAAGATTGAGCTCTTACCAAGCTACAGTCAGGCTTGCTTGAAGTAGGTTGCTCACGTTATTGATCTAACGATACAGAGATAAATTAGTCATTACGTTCCTGCAGCTGGCATGGGAAGTGAGGACGCTGCCTCCGAGGGTTTCAGTGAGCCCAAAGTCACGCTCTCTGTGAGATGATGGAAATGTTTGCCTTGTGCAGTTTTCCAGCTCAAGTAAGTAGGTTTAAAAGCAGGGATGTTAGCATTGTCTGTTCCAGCTGGTACGCGTCACAGGCCATAAAGCTTCATGGAGTGGAACCAAGTAGAGGATTTGGGGTTTCATTTGATCTCAGATTAGGAAGTGGAGATTGAGACACAGATTCAGTGGTCCACCTCTGCATGTTCATAGACTCTTCCAAGGCCACCCATGTGGAGCCTTTCTGTCTTTGGTGATGGGATAAGGTGTTCTTAAATATAGCTGCTAAGTTCATAATTTCTGTTTTTAAAATACACATGGTTTTGGGTGGGTTTTTACCAGCATCAGGAAAACATTTTTACTTTTGTACTTTGAAGGCAAATGAAATTCAAACACAAACCCCGGACTCTGGGTGGCATAATCTCCTTCAGCTGTCTGGAGTCGGCAGAGCAATTCTGAGCCTTAAAAATGCTTTTAATGCAAGAATGCTGAGCCATAGCTCAACAAACATCTTTCATTAAAACCTGGGAGCCCCCTCCCCACCCGCGGCTTCACTGTGCATATCATTACAAAGCTGGTGTGTGGATCACCTGTGTTCTGCATGAACTTAAGCAGATTTTTGACTAATGGTCAAAATGATATCCTCTGTGGTTCCAGTAATTTTTCCAGTTGCAATTTTATTTTTGTTTGAACCCTGAAACAGGGTCAGGGGAGCACTTAAGCCCTGCACTTGTGTGGATTGAAATCTGTGAGCTATTCACGCTGTGGGCAGCGTGAGGGAGAACCTTATGAATTTGATTTCGCAGGGGAGGCATTTTTAAGTCCTGTTGAACGAATGTTAGCAATATTGAGTACTTTAATGGAGTCAGCCTGCCAGTTGCTGACAGTGTTTTCAGCAACCTGCCATCTCGCTCAGCCAGAATCAGTTAAAATTGACATGGTGCTGAAAATGAGGAGGCTAAGGAGTCCGGATTCGCTGACATATCCGTATGTGAGCATGTTTTAAATACATCAGGATAATCTTGCTTGGAGGTTCTGTACATCAGTGCTGCGCGTCTAAGTGCATCAGAAAATGGGACACTTGTATTAGGACAGTCATTTCTAGAGACATCAGAACATCTACAAATACTTTTCTAAGCTATTACGAAACATATAAGCTACCCTCTGCTGGATGGGATGCGCCACATTGCTTATCTCTGGTGGTAACTGAATTACAGGTTTCATTTTGCTAGGAAGAAGCATCGTGGGTTAAAGAATGTGCATTCTGCTCCTGAAGACCCCAGAAAACCACCATCTAAACAACCATTTCACCTATAATAGCCATGAGATCACGTGCACATTTGCCAAGCATGTTTGACAGTGAACTTCTTATTCTGTCTTGTTCACTCTTTTTTTCAAGGCTTGGTTATTTTATAATCCTCATGTTTCTGGCTAGAGTAGTAATTTTTAATCTTCTTTGTGTTCTTACTCCAAAAAAACGCCCAGTGGATTCACAGACTATTTTAGGAATTTCAGCATGAATAGTTTTCAAAACATAAAGTGTTAAAATAGGCTCTTAATATTTTGGGAGGCCTGAAATATGGCAAAACAAGCTCCCCTGGGTGCTACATAGAAAATCACAAATTCCGTAATCTTTCTCCAGGGAATATGTACAAGGGATACCTTGAGACTTAGGTGACAGATATTACTTTGTGTGACAGCAAGGATACGTAGGGTTCCTAGAAAGGGCAATTCAGAAAAAGAAATTAACTTTCCTTGTTCACATTTCCCCTTGGAGCAGCCTCTCTCTCTCTCCAGTGACAAGAGAGGGAGCTGGTAAATTAACCGAAGTCATTGCGAATGCATCCCTCTGTGTCCTGAACATGAGAAATGGCACAGACATCCCTTCAGTGTGACAGTAAGGATGCTCATTTCAGCATCTTGGACACATTTCAGTTGTGATAACAGCGTTGTTGATTCACCTCCTGTTCTAATTGGATGAATTAACTTCCTTTCCAGGAAGAGTACTGAATTGTATAACTGCCTAGCACAGAAAAAGTTATAGGATCTGTCATGGAAAATGGAAACTGCACCTTATTTTACTGCTGTGTACTGACAGCTGTACACATCTGTCACAGGAAGGGCTGGTCTTGTATTTGCCAGGTAATAGCAGACAGGTTTGGGAGGGGATGCGTTGGGGAAGTGGGGGAAGAAAAAAGGGGGTTGTGGGCTGTAGCTCAGTGATTAAGAAAAGATGTACGTGACTCACCCTCTTCTAACAGCACTGGAGAGGGAGAAGGAAACTAGTCTTTTAATCCTTCTCATTGCTTCTGTGTCCAGCCTCGTTCTTGGAGTTTTAAATTAAAGGATCAAATGTACAATCTGGGAATCATTCCAGATACACTTTTGAAGCACTGTTTGACTATTACAAAACTGGTTGCGCTAAGCAAAGTGCAACCTTTCTGTCCCTACTCTAGAGAATGGATGCTTCTGGCTGGAATTCCTTATCCCCAGTCATGGATTTTAGTTATTTTCTCCTAGAGAGCCCACGTAATCCTGAGTTGGATCTCGGGGGTTCTCCCCGGCTTCCTGCTATTCACCTTGCTGCTTGTCTGCTGTCCTGCGTGGGGAGCTGGGAGTAGACAAATACTTAAAAATCCCCTGAGAAATATAAATGCTAGATAGTTAGTTATTCATGATTGTTAACATTCTAAAGCAGCCAGTGTTGAGATTTGTCAGCATGCCTGGCTTCTCTTTCCTCATCTCTCCAGACAAGGTAGCCTGCCTGGGCCACAACCTTTTGTTGTAAAGGGTGGAATCTCCTGCCTGAAACATAAACCTGAGGTCTTGGATAACAGCTCTCACTAAAGAAGCTTTGTAAGTAAGTAAGTTCTAAATCTATGGGTGCGCCTGATTTCAGTTTCATATTAATTTCCTAAAATCTCCTGGCACTTTATATGAATTAGAGTATTCACCAAATCTAATGTTAAGCAGCTGCATAACAGCACTCCATGTAGTACCACCCTGGAA
Source organism: Larus michahellis (assembly GCF_964199755.1). Taxonomy (NCBI): domain Eukaryota; kingdom Metazoa; phylum Chordata; class Aves; order Charadriiformes; family Laridae; genus Larus; species Larus michahellis. The sequence goes on along the minus strand of NC_133899.1, from coordinate 52,072,162 downwards.
GTAATTTATTTTGATTGATAGGTGAAGTGGAACCTACCACCCACCCCCCATCTATCTCAAATATGCATTGGCAAAATGTTTTTTGATCATTGGTAGGTATCACAAGCGGTAGGTCCCACTTATGGATAGAAACTTATCTAGATGTACGCAATATAATTTTTGTTCTCCGGGGTTTTCTGGCAATTTGCTGACAGAGATAGAGTGCACAGTGTAGCACAGTGTGTTTTGTTTGCTGGCCTCTGCAGCTCTGTTACTGTGCTTGCTGAGCATAACAGTAATACGCGGTTCTTGTAGCATCACTGCAGACAGTGCTAGACATAGGATGACACACAAATGAATACAAACTTGAATTCTTTCTTTGATCTCCCCAGACTTCCCACAGGTTGCTGTTGCAGGCTTTTTCAAGGTCATTAAGTGTTGGTCATAAAGAAGATGCCAGCTTTTGTGCCTGTGGTTGGCTGGACAGAAAACACACCTGTCAATGAAATGGTGGAAAAAAATCACTTTGTTTAGATCAGACGCTCTGTGGGCATGAGGATAAATAATTGAGGGCAAATTGTATCTTCTGGGTATAAAAATGGGTAATAGCAACAACCTAGTGTCCCAGTAGTTCTGGAGGGGAGTTACCACTCTGCTGAAATGAACTATGATTTCAGTAAATCATGATGCAAATGTCACTTTAGCTTTAAAGCTTAGGTGGCCTTAAGAGAATAAACATGTTTGGCAATACAGTCCAATTATTCTACTCAGATTTATAGCCTTACAGCTTCAGTTGAATTTCACCACTGAAAGAACAGGATGAAATCCAAGGGTATTCATGTGTTCCCAGATGTTGCTGTTAGATAACTCTTATTCCCAGCTGTTATCAATTCTAGTGAAATAGCCTTTTCATTCAACCTAGCCAACAGCCTTTAAGCCAAAGATGAGACTTCAGCTGTTTTATTCTTTCAAAAAGCACAGGGATTGTGTCTAAATGCTAGTTTGAAGGAAGACAGAGTAGTTACATTAAACCAGCAAGTGATGATGCCACTGAAGTACTTCTCGTTCAAGTGACATGTTGTTTGCCAGTTGTACTGGGGTATAAATCCTGGGACTGCTAATAAGAAGTCTGTTACAGAGAGTGCATTAATATTCGTGATGCGCTTTGTGATTCCTGGGGGAAGGATACATTATAAATACAGGTATTATTATTAGCAAAGTTTATTTATGTGCTTTGAAGACGTCATTTGTCGGAATTGGATTGCTGCAAGGCTGAGTTCACTGTTCTGCCCGGACTCACGACAGATCTGGGCACCATCATGCCGCGCTTAGCCCAAGTGGGTTGGCACTGCTTGGGATGCCGCTGGGCAACTCCGTTAAATCACCAAGTGTGCCATCAACTGATGAAGTTGGCAAGAACATGTTTGTGCAGTGGAGGTGCCCTGCATAAGGTATCTCGGTGTCCTAAAGTCATGTGACTGCCTAAATGTTTCCACCTCTTCTTTGTACAGAGAAACCTAGAAATAACAAGGCTTAAAGGAGATATTTGTGGTTTTCTTCAGGCTTTGGTAGGAATGGATGCAAGGTTTAAATCCAGAATTTCTAGCTATTTCTGGGGTTGCAGTATTCTTCCTGTTTTCTTCTTGTCTCCTTCTCTTCATTCAAGGTTTTCAAAATCGGATGTAGTGCCACTGTTGGGCAGCTTCTAATATTGCACTGTGGGTAGAAGACTAGTAAAATTAGTGGTGTTTCTTCCAAACAGATGAAAAAAGAATGACTTAAAACATTATCTTTGGCTAAAATAAAAGAAATTGCTCTCTTCAGATGTGTTCCTAACAGAAAAGTCACAGTGCCTTTTCAGTGAGGTTATTGAAATAACCTTTTTTATGCAGCACATGAACAAAAACTAAACTTAAGCTGTATTATTCTTACCTTTGCGAAGAAGCACAAGCAAGAATACCAGAAAGTCCAAGCAAGGTATTTTAAAATATGCATTTTAAAGTAATTCCCAAGTCACCAAACAGCATCTCTTTCATCAATAAGTACATACAACTGAGTAATTTAATCTGTCTTTAATCGGATTCAATGTGATTTTTTCTTTGTTTTTAACACCAAAACCTTTAGGTAATTTTAAGCTGTGGGGGGCGGGGAGTAATTCCTTTCCTCTCTTCTTACCAGCAGCAGAAATCCTTTTTCCTAGCTGCAGAAATTTTCTCTCAGTGCATCCTGAGCAGCTTTTTGGCAGTCAAGAATAACCAATCAGCCATCTTTTGTAATGCATTGTCTCTTTATTTGTATTCAGCCAGTCTGCAATTTGCTGCCTTGAGAGCAGCAAATACTCATCATGTTAATTCATTTCTCTTGTTCTGTGCAGTTCGAGTGACATTAATTCATCCCTTTGCCCATTTCACATCTGATAAGGACTACTACTTCCAATGCAGAGATGGAACTGAGGAGCTGGGATTTCCTTCCTTATGAAGAATAGCTGTGTAATGGGTCAGGATAGTATTTACAAGCCTGCGAAAGGATCGTTTCTGAGTTTTAGCTAGTGGCAACATTTTATCTATAGACAGTAATGTAAAAGTTACTTTCTTTGTAAAAAGGACCTGGAATCTATTTTTCAGGTTAATTTCTAAAGCAAATACAAACATGCCAAACATAGAGCTATAATCCCCAGATCCTTAGGGGAAGAGATCTTCTTGTGATGTCAAAGAAATTTAGAATCCAGGCGAAATATACATAATACTGTTTGCACATACACTGTATGAGGTTTTCTAGAGAAGGCTTAATGTTCCCATTTTGTAGCCTATTCCAGGCTGAGATTTCCAAAGGCAGTTACACTAAGAGTTACATGCCTATCCAAAAGGTATCCACTGCAGTATAGATGTTCACATATAGGCACTGCTTTAGGTCAAGTGTTAATAAAGCTTACTGTACTGTGCTGTCCATGTATAAGAGTCCTGTGCCAGGGCTTTTCAATTATTTTGTTTCCCTCCTATGTACTGTTCTCTCTCTCAGATCTCAGGCTGTGATTAGCTTTAAACTGGTGTTATGGGGGTTTTTTTCCCTGTTTGTCTCATGAAGAATTTTCCATCTGAAAATCTATATTGCTTTCAGAGCCTTTCTCTAGTGATAAGTTTTAATGATGAATTTTGTGTGCCCGAAGGATAAAAGTAGCAACTTTATTCCATTGGCGTTCTCCTGAACTAAGTCTTACATCTATGGCAGAAAAGAAACTTTGAGTTTTATTTTCGTACTTTTAATTCCTGTGCTTGAGACTGGAGATAGTCATATTGTGGCAGGTGATTCATACATTCCGTGATTTACAGAGATAAGATAAAAATGTAAGAAAATAAGAAAAAATATAGTAGAAAACAGATCTCTTAATATAGTGTCTTAGCCATTGTTATAGTACCATAACTATAAGGGAAATCAAGTTAATATTTTTACTTTGTAACATGAATGCAGCTTTTAAAAGCGCAGAAGATAAAAACAAGTTCAGCCTGCCCTGAAGACCCCACAAAAGGAGCTGGAAGGCTTCTGCAGTCCTGCATCGGATCTCAGCCAGAGCTACACACACTGGCACGATGCACTCGCCCTTGACGAGGTCACCAAGCAAGGTCAGCCAGGATGGAGCAGCTCTCCAGAAAAAATCTGACTGCGGACTGTGCTGTGCACCTCAGCACCTGGGGCAGGAGGTGGTACCATCTCTTTTCTCTTATTATGGCTGTTTCTTTTTGTCTTACTGGAGCTGCTCAGTGTTATAACTCACACATGGACCTATCTCCATGGCAATGATTTGAAGTCATACCCTGGTTGAAGGCCAGATCAACTGGAGAGCAGCAGTGTGTGATAAAAGGGTTTTCTCTGAGAGCTAGGAAAAGGGCTTAGTACCCCATACCTTTTCGTCTCTTGCTTAAAGCTGCTATACTTTTCCTTTGACAGCCGTTCATACCTGTATCAAATATGTTTCATGGCTCTCAATTCCTAACTCATTAGGGCAATGGATGCTGTCTTTGAAATTAGCTCTTCAGCTTATGACTCCGAATAAAAATCTTTGGCCTAATGCATCCAGGCTTCACCGCTCGAGAATCTTGACCAAAGACCTTCATCTTTATCTTTCATTGCCATCCATGTTGTTATCTGTCCAACAGCCGGGGCTAATGCTATATTCTGAATTAGTATAATGCCATGTTTACAGAGTAATGATATTAAAAAAGCAAGGTCTGTTCAGTTAAAATTCTGATAGCATATTGAGTCTTGAAAGAGATAGCTAGTAATGCACAAAGTGTTGAAATATATGTACATTACTGTCTATTTTTTGATTCTAAAACATGAGAGTAATGCCAGGCAGTATATCAGCAGCAGTTATCAGCTGTCACCATTTGTTTGACAAATTACTAATTGCTCTATTTCAAGCAAATGTTTTCAAAGTAGGCAACACAAATAACTGACTTTTGCTGTTTATTTGGAGGCTGTTTGTTTCATCACAACTAATTCCAAGAACATGCAATACTGGCCAGTTAAGAGAGTAAGACAGCTTTATTTTGTGTAAAAGCTTTCATGCAAACTGTATCCCCAGATGCCTCATGGTTTTGTCATATGGTCTGTTTAAAAAAAAAAAAAAAAAAAAGAAGAGGTGAACCCAGTCTGAAAGATCTGGGTTTTCGTTTGTGTGTCTGTAATTTTGAAGAGGTTGGTTCATGGCAACAGTTTAGGAGTATATTTGGGTATAACGGACAAACCAGCCCTACGTGCAGTTTTATCACTTTCTTAGTGATAAAGAAAGGAATTTAGTTTCGATCAAGAGGAGTTAAGATATGCTTACAGATTTTTAAAAGCAAGTGATTTGCTGAAACATAAGTAGAAGTCTGTTCCAGATGGCAGGATTTGCAGAGAGAAAGGCTACTGTATTTAGCAGCAACAAGATTAACTGAATGGGCCAACAAGAAGCAAATGTTAAATTGAAATGGAGAGCAGAGACGCTGGAGACGCTGAACGTACAAATTGTCATGAGCTACAGCCTGAAATCGGTGTGTGATTCGGAAGTTGTTTTGAGTGTTGTGCAACATGGTCGTGCTTCTGTGCAAAAGGAAGGAGGAAAGGAATGAATGTTTATGCATGCAGTGCGCCGAAATCTGAAAGGTGAGCTGGAATCAAGCAAGGCAAGGAAGGTGTTGATAAAGGTGATGTCCAAGACCTGAGGAGGTGCTGATGCGTATAGAGTTGCAAGCATAACAGAGAAGGAAAAAAATCCTTCTGTGTTGTGCCTTTTGTGTTTTCAGGACCTTTAGGAATTTTTCCAGTTTACCTTTCAAGTAATCTGTATCTCTTTGTCTTCAGAAGACATAAGGGAAACTAAATGTCATCACAGACATCATTTGAAAGTTTTTGATGTTTCCCAGTGGAGTTGTCCTGCTGACCAGTGCAGCCACTGAACGGAGCAGTGGTCTCAGCCCTTTCCCTTCCTGTTGAGATGGCTGTTTGCTCATCGTAGTCAGAAGAGCTGGAGTTTTGAAAGAAGTAGGTACGTGTGAAGCAACCAAGTGATACGTTCCATCTAATGGAAGATGTCATCTAACTCCTGTGGGTCTCTCAAAATGTTTGCCTAGGAGTGTAAGAGCCAAGGCAACAGCTGCATTTCCTGCACTTGTGTTAGACTAGAGCGGGGAGATGAAGACGACTGAATCCCATCATCCATCCTCCTACATTTATGCATACGCGTAAGCAGAAGGACAGAAACAAAGTTATATGTGAGAAAGGGTTAAACATTTGAAATGGAAAGTTACGATGTTAATATCATCAAATATAAAATGCACAGATGAAAATGTTGTGCTGTGGCAGAATTTGCACTATCCCTGATGTTTACTTCTGTGCATTTATTTTGGTCTGTGGATCTACCTGTATTGCTTCTGCCCTCAAAACTGTCTCATCTTACATGTCTGAACTGTGCATTCTGGCCTAGCCTAGATCAAAGCGTGAAGTTGTAATTATCTATGGACTTTCTTGTATATTTGGCTTATTAGTGGGCCACTGATCTGGCCTATAACTGGCAGCATAGGTCTGTAAATTACCATTACAGTACTAACAGGAATAATTGCAGGCAGTAAGGCTGGTAATAACCGGCATTTTTATGTTATTCACTAACAGCAGTGTTTTATCATTCATTTATTGAGGAAAAATTACTGAGTACGATTCCTGCCAAAGGCGCAGTGTGCAGTTCACCAGTGACATGTAAGTAGAATGTCAGTTTATAATATTGTAGGGGAAAAGGTAGTTTAAAGGACATCTAACAAAAGAATAAAACAATTAAAAATAAAACCAGAGCATAACAACAGTAAGCAGTGTGAAATGTATGGCCTTTGCACTGATGTGTGCTCCTTCCTTCTTCACCCCGACTCTGCCTAGGTATAAGCTCTGCACGTTTCAGTTCTTTGCCTTTGCAAATGATTTCTAAAAGACACAACAAAGAAAACTAAAAGCTTGGGGAGTTCATAGAGATGTCAGGAATTTTCACTACAGGCGCTGTGAAGAATCCTGATTGATTTTACGCTCCCAGCTCTCCCAGGAGCACTCACCACGTTGCAGAGTAATGGCTGACGAACTGATTATAAGCTTAAAAAATAAGGGCTTTTATACATGCTTTTATGATATGCAGAACAAAAGAGCTTATGATATTCATGCATTTTGCCAAAACATGGTCAAATTTAAAATGCAAATGTTTTAACTTGTTACCAAGTTAATGGCCTGTCTACGAAAATAAGGGCTGGCATACTGTTTCTGGCCAAGTTACGTACCTCTGAAACTGTAGACTTTGTTACAAGTTTGCTAAATGCATAACTACAGTGTCAACAGAGAGAAGCAAGATGATGAATGCATTTTATCTAAGATGTTATTAATGAAATATTATTCCACCTTTTTTTTTTTTAAGCTGTGCTGTAAGGAGTCTGTTCTTGCCCTCCCAGCCCCCTCTTTTAGTTGCTGTTGGGAGAAATGCACAGAGCTACTGGTGTAGCAAGCAACTCCCACAACATGTTTATGCCTTCTTTTCTCTTGCAGAAAAGCCTTGTGTTATCCCTACCATGACCTGCTGAAGTTGTAAATACTGTAGATGCCAATATGCGCTCTCTTGGGGGAAGAAAAAGTTGCTGGCTTGAACTAGGGCTTTGTCTCTGATAAGTTCCCGAGTAGCTGCTGCACAAGTGCTGACAGAGGGAACAATCTGTGCGCTCATTTCTTTCCCTTCATCCTTCTATTGAAAGAAACACTTGCTCCTAATCTTATCCAGGAAGAGAAGCAACAGATGCCATTCAGGACACATTTTGCTCCTGAACAAGTATGTGCAAGAAGACCAGAAACCTGATTAATTTATGCCGTGTGTCTTGTGGTTGGGTGTGAGTGATGCCACACATGGAGATACTATTTCAGCCGACTGCAGGACTGGTGCCAGTCTGATGTTTGAGAGGGTATGCTGGTGCTCAGTAATAATCAAGGATAATATTCACTGCTGTAAAAGGCCTTTCTCTGAACTGTTGGATCTTTTGAATACTGATACATTCAGTGATGCACCCCAGCTTAAGTCTAAGTGGTTTTTAGACATGTTTCTATGAAATTAACATTAAAAGAACAATTCTAGGTAAAGTCATTCTGGATTACGAGTAGGGTAACTTTTGCCTAAACTGTGGATTATGAAGTTAGTGACTGTAACAAATCAAGTGGCTGGGGTGAAGTTTTCCTGTGTGGGCTGTCTGGAAAGCGGAAGAGGATGGGAATGTTAAATCCATTAAGCCCACCATTGTGGAGATGATTGAAGTCATTGTCCTCAATACAGATGTTAAGCTGTGTTGCGTGATGCATTCACTCACCTTAGCACAGGGTCTGTGCTCTAATATTTGGTGGAGGAAAAAAAACCCAAAACATCAGTGAACTACATCACAACTTAAAACTACTGTGTGGTGTTTGGAGACTGAACATAGAGGTACTCATGATCCACCAGCTTCCCAGAAAGAAAGTGGACTTTGCAGCCAGCACAGGCCCACCTTTCACTTGGGAAAAGCTTGCCTCAAATTTAATTTTAATTGCCTCTTTCCTGGCCTGCTTGCCATCTTACACTACTAGCTTTACAATGTGCTAAATTGGATTAGCCTTTGAAATGCTGAAAAACTTTCGTTTTAGCTGAGCTAAAAATGGGGAGGTGTTCTGAGATGACCTGTTTCTGGCTGGAGCGCAGGACCGTTTCAGCCCTGCCTTTGTCAGCAGAGCTGACCTCGTTTTAACCTGGCAGAGCTGTTGAATAGTGAAACTACCCTGTGGAGAGCAGCTCACGGGTAAATAAATGAAGAGAGAACGCCAGCTATGATGAAGCAAATCTACGCAAATGCCTTCTGATACACCTTTCATATAAGAAATGGTGTTTCTCAGACTTTTGCTAAGAACTTTTTGCCTGTGAGGACAGTCAGACAGGGAACAGGTTGCCCAGAGAGATCATGCCATATCTGTCCTTGTTTTTTGAGACCCAATGGGACAAAGCCTAAAGTAACCTGGTCTCACCTCACAGCTGAGCCTGATTTGAGGAGAGGCTTGGACTAGAGACTTCCTGAGGTCCCTTCCTACCTGAATTTTCCTGTAATCCTATAAAAATCTTCTAAGAAATTAAAACAACATAAGAACGGCTGCTTAGGAAGAGATGTGTGTAATGGTCACGAATGGCAAAATTTCTCTGTAACTCGCATAAGAGCTCAAAACAGCAACTTCAGTAAAACTGTGCATGAAATGCATTCTACATCAGCTTGGCAAAGCAAGCTTTGGGACTTTCAAATCTTTCCATTTCAGTTGCAATATTTCCAAATTTTTTGCTGCCATATACACAGGAACACTTGCATAAGTGATCTCCAGTTATATTAACAGCAAATCTCTTTGTATCATCCCTATGGAAATCAGTGCAATGGTCTGAGGAACAGCATGGTATTGGTGGAGAAGGGCTGAGGATGGACTTCTAATAATCAAAGTAGTTTACGCATTCACAAATTTCCTGATTTGTACTCTTCAAGTGTCAGGACGTAGTGACTTGGTCTGTGATGACTTCCCAAAGTCAGGCAAGGGAAATTGCTATGAAATGGATTTTAACAGTAGCTGGAGTTAACCTTTTAGTGTAGATTTTCAGGAAAGGTTTGGGATTTTCAGGTGGGTTGCTGACTTTTGTGTTTAAAGTGGAGAAAAGGGAAAAAACACGTCCTTGTCACTTGCAAACCTCATTTATCAAGCAGCCAGGTGGATCAGATTTTGGAGCTAACAGACCCCACTGTTAGGAAGATTTCCTAAATTGTTCTCGTTCTTTCCTTGCCTCAATTCTATTTCAGCATTTTCAATTCTGCATTTATGTACCATTTGTTTTCATCCTAAGGGATGGTACGTTCTGTAATCCCTGTTTTCAGGGACATGTTGGGCCAAACTTCCCTTGCTAATTTTTAATCTGTCCTTGCCAGGTAATACCTCTCATGCCTTTAAATCATCTTTGTTCTTCCAGAAATCACCCAAAACCTGAAAGCTTGTATGCGCTGCAGCTCCCTTAATATAAGCAAATGATAAAAGTGAACAAGGCAGCTTAGAAATCCACAATATATACAGGTTGTTGGTAATGGAAACAGATTGACACTTCTCTTTACATGTAATCAAAGTTGCATTGGTGCATAAACTGCATGTGTTTCATATTTGTTGAATAAAATTAGTGAGATGATAACATTAGTGAGATGACCATGGTGGAAGAAGTATATGATTATGTTCTTTTCCATTAGCAATTTTGATCAGGAGAAAACTGGCCTTTTGAAAAGCAATTAGTAAACCTAACTGTCCTTTGAAAGATAAAGAAGAGCCACTGTGGCTTGCTTTGAGATAGCGCCAGAAGTTCACTGCAAGTCTGCTAACAGTTCGTATCGGAGTGAAGGGACATATGGAGATAATCTTTCATAACACAGATCTCGGAATGAGGCCAGCGTTACATACCATGTCCTGCATATGCTGCTGGATGCTTTGCGTGAATAAGATGTTAATGAAGTTGTTGCCATCTATTTTGCCTGATTTGGAAATGAAACCTTACTGCTTTCTGTAATGTCTCACAGAGCATTCATCCTCCTTTCTACACGCAGATCAGCACAGATTTCAGCTTCCTTGTAATGATCCTTTTGGGAAGCCGTGTGGGTCCTTAAGGGGCTCTCATTTCATAGATGTTTCATTTAAGTGTGTATCAGCAAAATGTTTCTCAAAAAGCACTAACAAGTTTGCATTCTGAGGAACAGACAGTCCCAGGACCATTGCAGGTCTCTGCTTTCAGCTTTTTCTTCTACCAGTATAAGGTGTAGGACATGACCTAAGTGAAACTGCACAAATAGTTGGGGGAATCCACATGCCTGTCAACAGAATTGGATGATAAACATCCTGAGACCTTTCTGTCATATAATGTTTTAAAACAATATTCCAACCTAACTCAGATCAAAATATTTGTGTATGTCTGTATTTATATATCTATACATATATATGAATATATTCATATATACATATATATGAGTACACATAGAAGTGCATAAATCTACGTGTACGTATGCTCATTTGAAGATCCATAAAGTAAGAGAGGAAGTTTACACTGTCAATTAGAAATTTTTTTATGATAGTCTCAGCAGCTGTGCTGTGCTGTAGAGTAGAAGAAATCTACTCTACCGCACAGCACAGCTGCTGAGACTATCATAAAAAAACGTAGAAGAAATCTACTCTACAGCCTGTTTGTTTTGAGCTGCTTGAGTTCTGCATAGAACTGCGTTTACAGGAGCTCAGCTCCTTCCTCCAAAGAATCTGGTGATGATCACAGTCAGAAAACTTTAATGGGCAAGAAGTGCCAGTGTGGCCCAGTATAAGATTATTATGTACCTTGCCTTGGGATCAGAGCTGTGTTTGGGCAGAAGATGGTACCTGGCAGGAATTCTGGTGTATGGGGGGTGTATTTGCACCTTGCCCTGCATTGGACATGGGATGGAAATACAGTTCATACTGCTCCTCACCTCTCGGGAAGACAGGCTTCCTGTGCATCCCATGGGGACCTTCCCTCGACCATGTACAATGTTCTGGCTCGTTTGTGGCTCCTCAAGGGGCGGTGATAATTTGAGAAGCTTCACTGGGAATGTGGGCATTTCTAGCTCTAGGAGAATGAAGGCCAACAAGCAAAGGGAGTGGGAGACACCTTTTCCCCCCATCACTCCCATCTTCTTCTGTGCCTCAGCTTGGGTATAACACTAATAAGTACTTCTGAAACCGTTAAACAGCTCTAGAACAGTGAGCATTACCAGGGAGCCCAGACAGTAGCGTGGTTGGAGTGGGAAGGATCAATTCTGTGAATGTATTCTTTTGAAAACATGCTCTATTATTTCCTTTACAAAAGTCTACTAGCTGTTGTGATAGAAAGCAATTTCCATTTGTATGTCTATGGAATATAAATTGAGTCATGTATTTGTTTGGAGAAAAAAAAAAGGCATAGCATTATTGTATAATATGAAGCTAGAATTAGATATATCAGCAGTGCATTGAAATATACAAAATATTTTGCTTAAACGCACAGAATGATGTCATGTTAATATCGACAGACTAAAATTAAATGGGAATTTTGTGCCTGCTCTCTGTTTTCTCTTAATTCGTTGTCTCGTTCACCAAGGATTCGGCCACTTTGTCTGTGTCATTCCTAACAAAGATGTCCTGAGCATGACTATGTCATCTTTGCTAACTACTGAAAGTCCCCCCAGGCATCCCACCGTTCAGCATGAGATCAGCCCTGTATTTTTTTAGCCTGTATTCTCTTCTTCATGGGAGGATCATATATAAAACCCATTAAGAGTTCAAGGTTTGCAGCTAGGATCCTCACCATATGAAGATATGAAGTCCGCTCCTAAATTTTGATTTTGTGCCTTTTTCAAGTTCATTGGGCAGTTGCTTGCGTGTTCTCAGTTTCTTTTCTTTCCTGGCTCTGTTTCCACACCCTTAGAACAACCGTGTTTGCAGGTGAGGAGAACTGGATTCAGAAAACTGCAGTGCTTCTAAGTGTCTGTCTGTATATCAGCTCGGGGAAAGCAGACGGTCATCTGAGTATCAGCTGCTTTCTGCAGCACCCTAGGATGTTTGTGGTGGGCTAGAGGCCACAAATCAAACCCGTGCTTATTTTTGTGGAAGAAAAGCAAGGCAGTCCTGAAAGCATACGGAAGCAGAGATGAGGCTATTTTAATAGTTTACTTTTGCTGAGATGTGCCGCAATATCATTGTTTCAGAAAAATATGTGTAGAAAGCCTTCAAAAACCAAGTGGCTGAGAGTGAATTATTTGTGCTTATATTGCATCCTTGATCTTTGGTGACATTGATTTTATATTCTTTATCTATTTAGCCCAAAAGTATCCTACCGATAGAAATATTTTATTGTCTGTAAGTTTGTAAATGGGACTTAGAGGTTTTTTTTCATGCCCTACAGGAAATATATGTACAAAAGCATGAGTAGTTCAGCACTGGAACAGGCGCCTAGCTAGCTTCTGCACACTCTGTCCTTGGAGCTTTCCAAACCTGACCTGCCTTTGAGGTTAGCCCTGCTCTGAGAGCAGAGTTGGACCAGACGTCCTCCACAGGTTGCTCCCCAACCTGGATTACACTGCTTCTATCTAAAATCAGGATCTCCTGGAACTTCTTTAAGCAAGTAGAAACCAAGGCAACTGTCTACAGCCCTGGTCTGGAGGGACTCGGTGTCCTGGTACGCTAAATTAGATATAGCGGTACTCACTCAGTGTGCAGAGGTGGGAAGGGAGGAGCCCAGGGACAGTCTCTATCAGGACCTCCCATGAGCCACGTTGGCACCTCTTTTATTTTCCATGCTTGCAGCACTACTTGTCATGTTCCTTCGAAATGTTTTTCATGCTCCAGGGACAAACTCTGACGCCTTTAACTCCGGTGGTAAATCTTCCAGTAACTAGCTAGAATTTCATCTCGGGTCACTGTCACCATTCGCTCATTCCCACAGATGACAACTCACACACATGCTCATCTCCTGGGTTAAATCCACATGCTTCTGTTTTCCATGAAATTTAGGTTTTTAGTTAGGTGCATTCCCTACAGAATGGTTATTCTCTTATGTACTGGCACTAAACTAGTGAGTACTTTCAGTTAACTTTAAATAGTTAAATCTTAATATCCTCAGATAATAACCAAAATAGGTAGACACAGTGAATACGTAAAATGTTGGTTCAAATAGTTTTGCTGTCTTGCTGTACAAAATCAAACTAAGATGGAGTATGGGACTTTGCAAGCTGTTGCCTCAGGATAAATTTTATTTATATAAAATGAAATTTCAGAGTCTAAATTTTGATGTCATTGTTTTACAGATCATTGCAGGTAGCCTGTCCTCGTGCAGGAACATTTATCCAAGGGTTCTAAAATTAAATCTTGTTGAAGGAACAGAACTTTCTGAAAATCAAAGAAAATTTGAAGAGCCTTTGAGTGATAGATAGCGGCTGGAAGAAATATGAGAAATATAAACCCGTACAGGGTTCTAGTGAGAATTTGTAGGTTTCAGTTGCAGTCCAGAAAAATCACAGATCCTGTGGCTATTTTGGATACATAAATCATGAGCATTCAGTCTTAGACTATTAGAGTCATTTTGCATGTCATGGTTAAAGTAATTTTGCATGTAATTATATAAACTCTTTTGATTTGGCCTGTTGTATTCCTTTAACACCAGAACTGTGTTCTCAGCACAGTAATACACAAGATTTTATTTTTATTTTAGATTTCCTTGCAATTTAGTAAAATATCAAAATGTGATTACTGGAACTGCATTATAACATGTGTATACATCCCAGAAAGGGAAGATCCTGTTATTTGGTAAATCTCTCCTAATTTCTGCTAGGATTGTATAAGATATCTGCTATGAGACATGTTTTGAACCACTATATAAGAAGTTTCAAACACATGGAAGTCTAAATTACTAAAAAAAACTAATTAGTAAAAAAATCTGAATTACTGAAAAACAAGTTAGAGATGAAAAAAGATGACAAAACAGGAGCAAATAGTCATTTATTTAGTTTGAAATTGTATCTGTCTGTTTAATTGAATTAACCATGGTTTTGGCAAATACTTTTTATTTTAACTGGCATATTTTGAAAGAAAACTGTGTCATGAAATTTCAAGTTTGGCTCTTACAATGCAATTTAGCATTCCCAGCTGGTGATAACAACTGTTGCATAAAGTTCAGTACCTGTGAACTGTGAATTTTCTGAACTGCAAATTCCTGTGAATTTTGAATCCATGCTCTTTTAAGGAGTCATGACTATAATTGCCATATTAATAAAAATGGCGGCATTTAAATATATTATTTTGAAATGTATATTCTTTTGAAGAGGAAGTCTTGCTGAAGGAATGTCAGGGGGGGATGAAACCACAAAGAATACGAGCAACGACTGAAGATGGCTGGTTTGTTTTGCTCTTTTATTTTGTAACCTTGCTCTGCAAACTCCTGATACCCTGTTTCTGCAGAGCTTGGCAGAGGGAGTAAGTCAGCTGTCAGAAAGTGTTAAGTGAAGCTGCCAAGCAGGCAGAGCAGTCCCTGATTCCTCTAATCTCTGCCTGCAGACAGCTACTGCTGCTGGTCTTTGCCTGGGTAATGTATTTTGCCCACTGGGGAACCTCCTGGTGCTGGTTCCTGTTGCAAGTTATGCCGTCTTCACTGACAAGCTAGTGACCACAAGGCGGCCTTAGGAAGTTAGGACTAGCTTTGGCAGATGACAGTAGGTTCTTTTACCTTCCACCTTTAGGACAGAGGGAAAATAAACAGCAAAGTTTACTTGTATCGTCACTGACATTACAAGTTTCTCTTCTTAGAATATTTTCCTGAATTTTTCAAGGTCTTGGCTTTCAGATGTCCTCTGTTGCACAGGTAGGAGCTAATTTTATTCTTGTGCAGCTTTATATCATTCCTCTGTCATCGATGAGATGGAGCTATTAAGGCTCAGAATAAGGTGAATACTGTGTGGATAGTAGGAAAACATTACCTTACTATGGTAGGGAAAGAGGAAAAGAGGCATCAGTTATAATTACTTGGGTTGAATGCCTGCGATGTATTGTTGTGGTTAGATTTTGCTGTAGTATTTGAAATTACGATCCTTCTTTAAAGATGATGATTTAAAGATGATGAGACAAAACCCACAGAACTTACTTTGATGGTAATTGTCCAGTGATGCTAAGTTTTGCACTCCCCTCACTGTCTTTCCGTTAGTGCGGCGCTAATAGGGTTTCCAGACTCTTGCACTTGGTCATTTGTATTTGCCCAAATACATCTACAAACTTGACATTTTTTGGCCTCTTACCAGTCTGCTTAACTAGGTTGAGACTGGCCAATGGAAGAGTAAGAGGTTTGGAAAACAGACAGACAGACACAGACAGATGCGTAGACCATACTACCATGCGAGCATTGCTTCCTCAGGAAAAATGAAACCTGAAAATAACTCTCTCAAGGAGAGAGTCATCTGCACGACTATGCAGATTACATACCTCTACGATAATTTTAACACATTTGATAAGTTATGAAAAAAGCTGATGTTCTGTACTGACTCACTAGAAGTGCAGCCAGTGGGGGAATCTCCTTTTGGAGTGAGAGACATTGTACTGATGAGGGTGATGAAAAACCTGCAACTAGAACAAATCTTGATGTTCAGGAAACAAACGCCCACAATTTTGACTAGTACAAGGTCTGAGGAGTCTAATGGGGAAATAAATTCATTGTTTTGCTGAATGATACCAGCTTTCCCCAGTCTGTCCTTCCTTTGTTACTTGACTGTGACCACTCCAAGGGGTGGCAGAGGAGATGTGAATATGTTTAGACCACTCCATATTTCACCACCCTGCATAGGCTGACAGTCAGAGTACCAAACATGGAGACAGGCTCAGAAATGTATCACTGTTCTTGAACTTTAAAGTGCTACTAAAAATAACTTGCATCCACAAGAAGTCATCTAATGTCTTGTATCTGGCACTTGTGACCAACCCCTTGTGACCAACCCCTTTGGGAATATAGGCTAGCAACCAAAACCAGATGCCTAGCTCTGAGTGAGAGCTTCTCCCAATCATGCAAGTAGTAAATGCGCACTTTTTTCCTGGAGTTTTCTTATCTTTAAATTTTATACGTCTATGTAATCTTTTCTGTTTGAAAAGATCATCAGCCCATCAGCACTTTACTGTAGAGATGGATGATGGAAAAGAAAGTGGATTGTTAACATCTAATGCCTTACGGTGCCATGCAAGGCAGGATATCAGGTTTGGACATAGTTTTGTGGCGTGCGATCCTATTCCAAGGCTGAAATCTCACTCAGTTATTTAAAGTCACATCCATGTAGGTGTAACTGTAAAGATGTCTGAGAGTACCAACTCATTTCACGTGAGGTACCAAATAGGCTTTTATTGCTTTTTAGTGGACGTACATTCTATGTTCATCACAGCAAATCACCATTTTAAAGAACTATGTGCATATATGTGCACACCCTTGAGGATCAAATTGGTGTGTAGGAAGTAATATCCTGACATCTCTCTAGAGGGTGGACCTCTAAACCATTTTCGTAATAGCATTTTTACAATCCATTAAGAGCCTCCAATCTTTTCAGCAATGAAATCCATCACTTGCTCAGCATGTGTCCTTTAATGCAGCAGTCTTGCTTAAAATCGCTACTTATCCAATTATTTTTTTCACTTGGTTTACAGCCAGTGTCAAAAAGTATAATGTCCACTTGCCAAGTAAATAGAAAAATCCATCTGCCCCCGTTTCCATTTGCCAAGTCTAGGGTATTATCATCGCATTTAGGCTTTTTATTTTCCTGGTAATAGCAATGTTTCAGTTTGCACTCAGATTTAAATACAGATGTAAATCCATGCATTTGCCAGTGTTACTCAGTGAAGTCTGTCATAGTGTCAGTGTTTATTTAGCCTACCCAGCTACCTGGCAGTTAGCAAGCAGCAAAGCCTTTCTTCTTAATGGTACTAACAGTTGCTGTAAGAGCTGATCACCTCTTTTCCAAGAACAGAGTGGAGGTGTTTCATCTTATATCCGATGCTCCCTAATCTGAACCATAACAATAAGACATGTCCAATGTTGCTTCATGTACTAGTTCTTGATTCGGAGATGGAAATTGAGATAGAGGTACGATGCATTTTCACATTTCTCTGAGGGGTCCTTCTCCTGCATGAAGGGGAAAAGAGCGAGCTCCCTTCCAGCCATGCGGGATTGGAGGTGAGCAGTTGTTACCGATCTGTGCACGTACTTGTGGTTTTACAAGCACCTGGAAAGATGGTGTGGCTCAGATTACAGTTTTGTTCGTAACAGGTAAATCCCACGCTTACTGCAGTGTTTAGACAAAACACCAGATGAATGATGGGGAGTAGAGAGCGGATAGTAGGGCTTCAAAAGTAAGATCATGGTTTCCTCCTGGTTTCATTAAATATTTGCCTGTAAAATTTGGTCCATTTACATGCATCTCTTTGCCATGTTCTAGTGCAGAAATACTGGTGAGATGTCATCCAGTAGTGTGGTCCCCTATCGCTGCTCTTGCTGCGTGCCAGTTTGTGTATTTCTCCATCCTTTTTATGTGTCATAGCTGGGGGCTCGTGGGAAAGGCGGCCATGGCAAAGCCAAGAGGTATTTCTCCCAGCTTTCCATCATTTGTTCACTGCTGTCCACCATCCCAGGCATATGCCATCATTGTGACCCAGGGAAACACTGTTGTAGCTTGTCCCTTCTAGCCTGAGTCAGAAAAATACCCTTTATCTCAGATGGTCAGTTATTGACAGGGGCTGCTAAAATGCAGGGAGCAACCCAGCTGGTGATAGGAAGTGCTGCAGGAGAGCAACAAGCAGTCAAAGAAAGCAAGGTTGTTTGAATAACTTTGTTAAACAGAAGATGGAAGTATTTGGCTTGGAACGCATTTTAGCTGAGAGCCAGCACAATTCAGTAATAGCAAAGAAAAAGGAAAGGACAGGGGGGCACGGCCTAGATTGGGATAGTTCTCAGTCTGGGACTAGAGTAGGTCTTAGAGCCTGTATATTTTCCTTAATCAGCATCTTGTATAAGTGCCTTCAGATCTGCTCCTTCCATGTGTTAAATTAAAGATTAAAAAATGACACATCATGATTTTATCTTCTTTTTGTCCTCAGTATTTTCTTGTCGGTGTGCCCATCCATAAGATAATTTTTTTACCTGGCAGATTCTCATATTCAGCCTAGGATCTGAAAGTGAAATGGCGTTGCCTTTTTTTCTTCTTTTTTAAAGTGTGTATTATTGTCAATAATAGAATTAACTCCATAATATTTTGTGCCTTAGTTACAAAAGATACACTACTCTGATTTTCATGACCATTGGCCATCAGCATTGCTTGTATGCGGGTCTAGGAGCTCTCACTTGTCTCATGAAAAACCACGTGTTTCTTCATACGTCTAAAATGAAGCTAGAGAAACCTTATTCTGTTCTTTATGCAAAAGGTTAAGTATTGTGGGACTCTCTGTGTTGAGGATTTGGAAACAGGCTATTCACTTACCCGAGTTACATATGATCAGAGCTATATACTATAAGCCAACACTTGAACCCTTGGGTTTACTTGGGGTGATAAAAGTAAAAGCTGTCACTTAAGTAATAGTTATTGCTCGAGGAAATACAGTGGAGGAGAAATATGAGGAGTGAAAATACAGTATTTTGGTCAATGCTCCACAAGAAGACACAGCAGAAGAGAAAATAATTGGAATTGTATCAAGAAAGAAGGGAAATTATATGTGGTTTTGTGTGTATGTGTATATATATATACACATTACAAATGAGTCTTGGTCAGACAACTGGGCTTCAGCAACAGAAGGCAGGAGCTCCGTGTTTTATGGGGAATTCTCATTCATTGCTTCCAAACAGCAGAATATAAACAGGCTTTTGTCACCTTACTCTTGCACATCAGTTGAGTGCTGTTAACATTAGAAATGCCTGAGCTATTGCTGTCTGATACTGTCAGTGGTCTGTGCTGCCTTCTCTTCTGTCCGTAGTGGTATTCATACCAGTACTTTGGTTTAAGTCAAATAACAATGCACCAGCAAGACAGCAACAGAATTTATGGGCCTGTTTTAGTGACTGCGTTCAAAAGGGGGGATATCTGTGCGAAGTCACTGCAATTAAAGTGCTGAAAACTGATGGAGTGCAAAGATGAATTAGGCCCCATGCCATTATTTTTCATCCTTTTGTCAAAAAATTCCCATGGTTGGTAGCAGCAACAAAAAAGGGATAGCAGCGTTTTAGGGAGTTGGAGAAGGAAGGTGAATGCATTCCAAGAATCATTTGATATGAGTTCTGGGCAGTAGTCCGTGCGCTTTGATTCACAGGTATTCATCAGGCAAAAGCAATTCAGTCCGCTGGAAGATGTGCTACACTTTTTTGTTCCATTTGTGGTTTTTGTGGTTTGTTTTTTTTACCTGTGAACATCAAAAATGGAGTGAAATGAGTGGAGTAACTTACTTAACTGGTTGCCTCTTTCTTTTTTGCTCTTAGGTTAGTCCATCTCTTTTTTTTTTTTCCTGGTGTGATTTAAAAAGTTCTAGTTCCATTGATATTTTTGGATGTTTTTCTGTGTGTTTTTCTGTAAAGTGAAATAATTCTTTTTCTTGACATAGATCCAAGCTTGGTGGAGTGTGAAGCAGAAATAGCTGTTTAAGCATAAGTGGTTTTTAAATTAATGAACACCTGAAGAGATGGAAATGTCAAAGATAATGGACACACTTCGCAGGCATGAGTTCGGTCGGTGGGAGGATGCTGCGATAGCCATCGGTGCGTAAGCTGCAGATGCAGCCCTGATGAGGAAGGTAGGGTTTTGCTTGGAATATTGGGAAGCCATCCCCTGACTAAGCATTTGGATCCCTTATTTGTGTAGGAGTGTTGGGTTGTTCAGTGAAACATTGTACAGCACAGGCCACTGAAAACAGGGCTGGGGATAGAGATCTGCTTGTGATGGTGTTCATTCCTTTTGCTAATTGAAAGGGAAATTACAAACTCTAGTGCTTCCGTGTTCATTATTACCGTCTGCCAACAGAGTGGCCGTTTATCTGCGTATTCTGGGTTTGCTCTCATTCTCTCTTTAAAATTATATTGCTTTTGTTCTCACATTCTCCATTTGGCTGGAATAAAAACTACTCAGCAGTGCGTCAGACCGTTCCAGGTCTTTCTCAGATCACTTTTATGGTGAGAGGTTGATGTGAAAAGAAATACTGGTCTGTCGTAGGAGCATTTATTAATGTATGCCATAAGCCATTCTAATCAGACATGCTGCGATTTTTTGTGCTGTACATAGTGCTGCAGGACATGAAGAGAAAAGCAAAGCTTCTGTATACAGTCACGCAATCGTTCAGAATCCCAGAAATTAAAAATGAGACAAATCCACTAAGCCATTTTACCAAGTACCCTCAAGCCTTTGTGTTGTGTTCCCTGCTGTCTTGTTTCCCTGTATTTTCTGTAGTTCTGTCGTGAATGCATCGTGCGATGGGCTTCTGCTGTTCCCCTTGGGAGGTGGCGGCAGAGCCCAGGGGGTCTCGCCATTAGAGCACTTTGGATGATACCTTTTGAGAACTGTGCAGAATCTCCCTCGCTACTGTGCAGCTTCTCTGGGGTGAGTGCTGCCCGCTCATTTCCAGTTGTGATTGCAGAGCTTGCCGATTACTGTACCAGATTAGACTTCCTTGTTTAAAATATACTAGGGAGGAATTGGCTCAAAATATGGATGTTATACATTCAGTGTGTTTCGGTTTTTAAAGGTGATTTCCAGTATACCATACTTGACACCATTAACATTTCCTTATACAATTAGTGTTCCATTGCACTTGCCATTGTCACTCAAAACAATCAGAATCTTAATTTCATCCTTTCCATTGGTATGAATAAAGAACATGGGACTTTGAAGGACCCCGGCCAAAGCAACTCTTTGTACAGATGTTACTGTGTTGTTCAAACATACACGTGTTCTGCAGGCACACGCTTAAGACCAGATACTGAAAAGCTTCTTGTAATGTCAGAGGAGTGAAAACCAAGAGAGAATGGTTTTCTTCTCTCTTCATACTCTTTTATTCTGTTGTGGAAGGAATTACCACTGAGTTGTAAGCCAGCTGTTTTCCCCTTTTGAGATTTTGGTGTAAGAGAAGTGCCTTGTAATGATAAGGCAGAATTATTTTCCTTATTTTGTAATTAGCAGAAGCAGTGTGCACATAAATGACTTGTCAGTGGGACAACTGAGAAAAGAATCCATTATATTTTAGTAGTAATAACAGGAATAAAAATTATGGTAACCTTTAAAGATCCTAATTAACTGTAGCTTGACTGTACTGAGAATTTTGCACAAATCTATGAGTTGGAGACTTTATGATTCAAAGGTGCAAGCATCTGAAGGGTAGGGAGATGTCTGTAAAACACTCAAGCAGAAAATGTGGTAAGGAAGCAGTATAACTTTGTTATGGGGTAGGAGATAGAGGTAGGGACTATGGGAGTAGAAAAAAAGGGAAAATCAGGATAGTGTTTCATCTGCTTGAAATGTGAGCTTGTGTACTACTGAGGAGAGCAGTAGTGGACTAAGAGCCTGTTGTGCTAAGCACAGCATAAACACAGAGCAAAAACTAGTCCTTGACCCAAGCCACAGTGCAGGGAAATGTGGCCATTGATGCTGTTCTCCGAAAGTTTGTAGCTGCAGGAGCCATCTCCCTGTTTATACCTTCTTGCTGCTACTCCACGGCTTCCCTATGCTTGCTGGAATGTAGGAAATTGAGGAAGGGCAAAGGTCACCAAGACATACCAAACTCCAAAATCAAATCAGTTCAACAAATTTTGGCAGAAGCTTGTCTAAATTGTTCTTTAAAGCCTCCAGAATGGGGTGTTCTGTGGGGTCATCTTTACGCTACCAGTTTGTGACTAACTCTAAATGTCGCTCATATGCAGTATACTTGGGGTGTCAGAGGTGCCCGAGCTCATCATCACACTTTACCAGATTACTAGATAATTCATGCTCCACTAATACACTACATTCCCTTTACTTGAATAAAACAAAAAAACAAAGACCCCTTTTACTTAGAGGTCAGAAAAGCAAAATTAATGTGTCCTCACAGAAGTTGTAGCTGTGAGCTACAATTTTTCAAATCACACAGACTGGTGGAAGTCAGCCTAAAAACACAAGAGCATTTGATCAGAAATATGCTAGTTTATTCCAAGCCTCATACAGAGCTAGGAATTTTGTAACCTGCATCTTTGTGAAGTGTTTTGATTTCTGCAACAGTAAAGTGCTCTGGGAATGGAAAGTGCTACTGTATTGTTAAAGCTACTTCAATTAGCCAATTCAATATGCGCGGTTCACTGAAAAGCAGAATATTTCATGTAACTTTCCTCACCTGTAGCAGAGATTCAGCACCTTTGTCCTAATGAGGAAGCCTGTGGTGTGCGGGAAGTGGAAAACTAGAAGTTCATTAATTAGTCAGGGATTTCATCTTCTGTGTGGCAAATTTCAGAACAAGCTCATTGGCCTGATGTTAAACAAATCCTCCCTACCAAAATAAATTATCTTTAGTATGTGAGCGTGAGTCATCTGTAGCCCTGTGAATTATTTCAGTCCAACCACTCGTGGCACCAGAGGTCAAAGTACGGGGCTACCCGTTCTCACTGTCCATGTGTGCTACCGGCACCAGGCGCTGAGAGTTAGGCCTATCTTTTCCGTATCATCTGCAACTACACGAATACTTATTTTATCGTCTCTCCTGGCTCTCAGAATTGCCGTCAGGATTAAACCTAAGCGTCTGCGTCTCATATAGCTACTCTAGTTTGCTGGACAAACTATTATTACTAAGGGTTATAAAAGAGTCCTGCTGTAAATAGTTGATGCTCTGAATTCAGTCCATTGAACCCAAATGAATTGGTCACAGGACTTAATTTCACTACACATTTTCCCTCAAGAGTTTAGGATGCAGTTCCCAGCTGCAGCAGACAGTCTTGTGGATTTCAGACACCATAGAAAGGTAAATATCCTCTCATCATTACCTAATAACTAGCTTGATATTTAAATTTGTTTCAAAGGCTGGTAAAGAGAAAACAATTCTAAAAGTGTGATAGGAATGCTCTCGTTTCATTTTTTTCTTACGTAAAAAGATGCTATTTGTGAGTACTAGCTTTTTTTTTAATCAAAAAAAAGAAGTAAACCCATAAAAAAGCAGGTTTTTAAATGAAATTAAGTCATACTTCTGCAGTACACAAAATAAACCGATCTCTACCGTCTTCCACAAATTTTCATTCTAAAGCAGACTCTGATTTGTTTATAGAAGCATTGCATTATGAACTGCTTATGCTGTGTTGTCTGAAGTACAACAGCCTTGCACAATCCCTAGGATAAGAAATATTTGAGTTATCTTAAAGCATGGAGTGCTGAATGCCTCTAAGTCTTGGCTAGTCAATGGTGTGAATTTTCCCCACTCATCCACGGACTTTATCAGTAGATTGTTTTTTGAGACATTTAGTAGTGGGACCGTGATTCACAAGAGAAGTCTGCATTAATGTTGCGACTTTTTGATGAACACATAAAGCGTTCCAGAGCTGTCGATCCATCTCCTGTCGTTAGTACTATGTATTTTTATTAACATGTGAAGATTGGCTGTTTTACAGCTGAAATTTCTGAAATGCCTGGTCTTCACCTTGACACTGAAGAATGCCGAGAGTCCAAGCTGAGAAGGTGGGGTATGGCATAGTGTCATCTAGCGAAGATGAGTTAGATGCTTAATTTGGGAGGTAGATCTCCTATTTTCCTGATGCACTTCCCTTTAAAAAAAAGATAAATTGTCAGTTCCTGATCCCTACCTGTCTCACTTTCTCTGCACAGGTTGTGGTTGGCCACTACTACAGTTTTGGCTCTTGAATGCCTTCCATCCCATGTCTGTGTTTTTTATGGAGACCTTCATGGACCAAATTGGCCCACAGGAATATAGTTCATGGAGGATGTTGGCTTTATATACTATGCAGCTACTGCTCTTGCAGGGTATCTGCTGTACAGCACAAAATAGCATTCAGGCTTAACTTACTTTTACCTAAAAGTATGAGGGGCAGAACGGTCCTGCAAGTACGGAGACGCAGCAGGATCAAAAGAGGAAAAATGCTTGTTAGGCAAAGATGTGCTGAGATGAAATTAAGGGGAATTAAAAAAGAAAAATGCTTCTGTCGGTATGGTTGTATTGCAATGGGGAAAGTGTAAGGAGAGCTCAGGCTTTCCCAGACTTCAGTTAGGCGAAGTCTTCCATTTGCCGGCCAAGATTAACTCCAGATTTCACATTTCCACAGCCACTGAAATGCCCTGGTGGGATACTCTTTGCCCATGTGCAAGGAGTCCCCAGGAGAGTGAACCACGTTGCTGGTGCTGAGGCTTGGCTGAGCACATAAGCTGGGTTTTGGGGAAAGGCTCTTTTTGTTGTTCCACTCCTTAGTTTTGTTATCACTCTGTTTAGTATAGTTGTGCTGAGAGGCCAGAGCAGTGTGAAAACCCATCTTCTTGCACTTTTTCAAGGATAAAGAATCCTCTAAAGCAGATGCTGACTTCCAGAACGGCATGGCACCATACCCCTTCCTCAGCACACCTCCCACTACACGCCCTGGAAATAGGTGCCAGGTATTCCTCCTGCCCTGCTCTTTTGTACCTGGAGCTAGTAAAATATTGGGTATAGTTTGCACTAACCTGAACAAGGACTGTAAATTACCCAATAAATCATGTTTGTTGGTTTAGCTGAACAACATATGGTCTTATGTGACCTCCCAGCTCCTTCTCCCTTCTCTGCCAAAGGATGCCACCCCCAAGAAAACTTGCCATGATGAGTCGTGATCTTGTTTTTAAATCTGAACTGCTTAATGAATTTTCTGCTCGCTGATGGATGCCTCTTTGCTGTCCTGGAATTTCTTCCTGAGGTGGAGAATTATACTTTCATTCTGCATAAATGCAGTTTCCACTGTGTGGTGGGTCACGTAGATTAAGAGACATGCTCAGAAAGCTGAAAAAACACCCGCTCAGAACAGCCTTTTATGCCCTGCAATTGCTATAAGGGCTGACAGAGTTAACCAGCCTTACAGGCTTATATGTGAGCATCCTAATGAGGGCAATGAAAACAGTATCTCCATGTGCGTCATGCAGCATAACACAGTGACAGAGGCAGTCATACCTGATCAAGAAAAGTAACATCTGCTTTTTTATTTATACAAAGAATCTGGAAGAAAATAAATCTGTTCACAGTGTATGCCACGATTTGGTTGCAGTCAATAAGTGTGTGTTTATTTAGCTCGTGTGTACTGCTCTGAATAAGACCGATTGTCTCATTAAGGAAAATGAGTCAGTGAGAATATTTTTTAGTCATTCGCTATTAATTTAAGTGATGTCACTGTTAGAGGGGTGGCCGGTACTGGTGAAATGAAAGGACTTCTGAATATGAAAGCACAGTGGAGATGCAGGGAGTAAAGAAAT
The DNA here is from genome assembly GCF_964199755.1 of Larus michahellis. NCBI lineage: Eukaryota > Metazoa > Chordata > Aves > Charadriiformes > Laridae > Larus > Larus michahellis. Next base: position 52,046,627 of record NC_133899.1, on the reverse strand, counting down.
GGGAGTACTCTCAGTGATTACAGGTACAGGCCAGTATTCCTATTACACTTATCCATGACACTGATTCTCTCTGTGAGGATGGGTAAAACACTTAACTCCTCTGTGCCCAATACGGTAGTAGAAGTCAGGTACTACGGGGATGCTAAGAACTGCATCCCTATGTATAGCATTTGCCATGGTTGTGGCTGAATTACCTTGCAAGTATTTAAAAAGCAGCTGTTAGTCATTATGTTCTTTTTCTAAAGACCAAGAAAAGGGCAGAGTAACGACTACCTGCATTAGTGCCACAACATTGCTACTGCCAGTCATGACAGTATCTGCCAACTTCCCTCCTTGCTTTTCTCTGCCTTACAGGGGGAAAAAATCCTTAATCATGTGTGTTTGTATGTATCTCTGTGTGTGTGTGTCTGTGTGTGTTAAACTGTGACTTCAGATACAGGTAATTAAAAAAAAAATTACTTTTATGTCTTGTCCTGAAAATGGGAAAGCCCTGACATTGTTTAATCATTAAATACATTTCGGACGTCATAAGGGCAGCCAGAGTTGTTTTTTCATCACCTGCAAGCAATATTGTACAGGAATTCATGGCTCCACAAAAATCTGATGTCTGGCTGAGAAAGAGGCATCGGAGAGTTGGGGAGGGAGATGTCCATCTGCATGGATCCTGTATGATGACATAACAATTCTAGTAATAGCAAGGAAGTATTTTTTAAGGAAACTAGGTTCAGTAAGCTGTCAAGGATTTCCTGGAAGTCTTTTAGAGCATGTGTTCTCCTTTCCCCATCTTCCAGTTATTCAAGTCTGAATATTCAATTTATTTTTAGATAGAAAATGCATTTTAATCATATTAATTAAAAAAACAACTCGATGTTAGAACTGCAACTCTTGGCCTGTAGTGGTAGCATAATTTCCCTTCCTCTGTTCACTTAAAATTAACAGGGATGGGAGACAAATAAAGCACTTTGATTTCCTCAGCTGCAGTGCCAGTTGCTGGCTTCAGTATTTGTCTGTCCCTCTCACAGCTCAAGAGTCAAGGCTGGCGACAGATCAAGGTCATCACTGAGGCTGGGCCCTCAGCAGAGCTGGTTGCACCGTCCTACTGCTAGAAATCAACAGTATTTCCATTCAAACTGCATAGTAACCTTGGTATAAAGCATCTGTAAGGGAGATCAAGTTCGATTTCTTGGCAAACCAGCAGACAAGAACTTTCACGTTTTGCTTCCCTTAAAGAAACACTAATTTAAGCTTTCCTATTTCATAAATGTTTTATTCTTTTGTTATTGTTCTATTGCATTTTATGAAAGAAGGTGTCTGGAAAGCAGCACACGTCGGTGTACAATGTATGCTATATAACCAGGCTTAAATACTCTGTCTTGAATCACTCTCTTCAAGAGAGCAGTTATTGGCTGGAGGAAAGTGTAGGAGCAGTAACCTGTGGGAGTTTCATTTATCATGCACATCTAAGGAGGGACAGGCAGGAAAAAGTATTTGCTTCCCGAGTTCTTCGTTGACTTTGACCTCTTGTCGCTCCTTTTGCTGAGGTGTCTCCTAGAAACCCTACAAGTAGGTGCTTAGAGGCGCTTTTGTGATTAACAGACCAACCCCAGGCAGCAATTATATCTTGGGTTTGCCTTGTCCCACCAGCCTGACCACTGTCCTTCCATCGGTGAAGGCTCCAAGTTCATGGAGGGTCTTACACGGAGTCTAGGAAAAAGGCACATTAACATAACATCAGTAAAGGCAGGTGAATCTTGTGCTGTCACCGTACTAAGTTATAATGCCAGCAAATGAGATTGCTCTCATCACTGAGTTCAACGTGGGCAGAGATTGGGAGGATTCTGTGGAAAACTGAGCAGCGCTAAGTCACAATTTCTCAGGATAGGTCCTGTTGTTGCAGACAGTTTTGTTTCATTGTATTAAGCTTTCATGCATTTACATTTATTTTAAAGCATTTGAAAGTAGATTATCTGTGTCTCAGGTTTTATTATCACAGAATCATAGGGTTGGAAGGGACCTCTGGAGATCATCTAGTCCAAGCCCCCTGCCAGAGCAGGGTCACCTAGAGCAGGTTGCACGGGAACGCGTCCAGGCGGGTTTGGAATGTCTCCAGAGATGGAGACTCCACCACCTCTCTGGGCAGCCTGTGCCAGTGCTCTGCCACCCTCAAAGTAAAGAAGTTCCTCCTTGTGTTTAGGTGGAACTTCCTATGCTCAAGTTTGTGTCCATTACCTCTTGTCCTGTCCCTGGGCACCACTGAAAAAAGACTGGCTCCATCCTCCTGACACACACCCTTTAAGTATTTTCAGCTAGTTCAAGAAGCAGAAAGAGAGAATACTAACCAATGTGAAATAGGAGGTGAATAAATTATCAGAAGTTTTTTCGGCCTTTTTTCCTATCTCCTCTGAAAGGAGTTGACCTTATGACTTGTTAAAAATAGTGAAAATATTGTCAATCTGTATGAACATTCAGATTCCACAGCACTGCTTCCACAGGAAAAGGTAAATGACAGGTTGACAGAAGGGATAATGGATTTCTAGGAGAAACAAATCTTTGCTTCCAACATAAACCTTTTTTCTATTATTGTTCTGATGAGATAGAGAAGGTGCTTAGAAATAAGTGCACTAATAGTGGAACATGAACATGACCGCCAATTTCAGAAAAGGACATCCACAGTTATTCTTCAGATTTTTCAGCTTTTTTAAATTGGAAATTTACAGGTCACACTGTAGTAATATGGACATGTTGCTGATTTCTAAGTAGAAGAGAAACAGGCAAAAGAAGGGAACAACAAAATCCTAACCACTTTTCATAGGCAGTTCTGCCGTAGTCAGGATTTCTCTTAGTTGCAGTTTTTCTTTTTGGTAAATTTAAGTATGTATTTAGGTAGAATATACTAATATCTGTAAATTTACAGTCCGTCTTCCTTTTCTAAAAGGAGTATGTGTGCTGAATCAAAGAATCTTAATGCCTTTGAGATGTGTAAGTCTTTTCCCATAGCTTGGTATCTACCTAGAGACTGGAAAAAGAAAACATGTTTATAGGGCAAGAGTACTTGAACTCCTTAATCTGAAATTCTAAACCCAATACTGAGTTAACAGTAAAATTCTGATTTACTAGGCCTAGTTGCATATCATACCTCTCTAGATAAGTTAAAAAACCTACGTAATTTATAGAGCACATTGTAAATGGAAAACAACTGACTCGTTTGATATCAGGATTTTAATACCACTCTGTGCACCCTTAACTGATTACTTGGACATCTACATGGGTTGAAAATGATGGGTGATGTAGCTTGTTGGGTTTGGAAATGCTTAAATGCTTTTTAGAGCAGGAAGTTTTCATTAAGTTTCGTTAAATATTCATTTTCCAGATGCATGGTTGTGGAAGTTGATGCCTATTCCAGGAGAGAAAAAAAGAGAGGGGGGGCGGGGAAAGAGAAAGAAAATGAAAAAGGGAGAGGAATGGCCAGAGCCACAGTAAAAAGACAGACACTTAGACTGATGTGTTGCCCCAGGTAGCTAATGGTGCCCTTGGTGGTGTATATATATTCTACTGCATATGCTGGGCCCATGGCAGCAGCTATTGGAAACTCACCAGGGGGGATACTCTTCCAACAATCTGAAATAGGTGCCAAATAGTAGACTGAGACGGGGGGAGATTTTTAGAAGACTGTGTGGTTTCAGGTCATGTCTTTAGCATTTCGGCAAGCAGCAGATCAGGTCAAGTACTTCCCTTGCCATAACCCAGAAACAAAATAATAATGAGGAGAGAGATCCGTCTTCCCCTTCACATGAATCCTTGCCCACCCCTCCCCAAAAGAAAAGGTTACTGAACAAACAGGTGATTCAGCAAAAGAGAGAGGAATCTCCTGCCATCTTTCCATGCACCTGTATTCATGCAAATGCACTTGCAGAGGAGATGGAGGTTTGTAGAGACATAAAGTGAAAGCTATAGAACAACCTTTATTAGTGGAGTATGAAGTTGAAACATCTGGGATAGGTAACATTAGAGCCGTGGCTCAAGGGTGCCTGGGAGATGATGTCTATGAAATTATCTAGATTTTTGAAGGATGTTGACGTCATGCTATTCCTTGAAAACAAATCACATCTTGCTTCAGGTTTTAGCGAAGATAGCAGTCTATGTGTAAAGCCAGCGCGTGGCCCTGCTGAAGCAGAAGATAACATAGTATATTCTGTTACATTGAGCAGGAATACGTGCCTTGGTTTTGAAGAGCATGGCCTGATCCATACATGGCAGTTCCATCGTGCAGAGGGATTAAAGGGATGTCAGACTGCAAAGGCTACAACTGGAAGTTGTAAATTCAGCGTGGGGGAGAGACTGGCCTGTCGGATTACATCCGCAGCGTCCAAAGGATTTTCTGTCCTCTTCAAATACCAACAGGAGTCAGAGAATGGAGGAATCCCGCAGTGATGGTTTAACCTCCTGCCTCAGTTCTTTTGTTTCAGGCTTAATGAAACATTTTAAATTAGTCACTAACAAACGAAGTAACAAAGACCAACATGAGGCTTACAGACGCACAAATCAGTTTGCATGTAACCCTGATGATAAGGAAACAATAATTAACGTCTGCTATAAATAAGAATGGTTTGGTTGCAGGAGACTGCAAGAAATTACAAGCTTGAAGACAGCTCTGAGCCAAGCGTCAGATTTGGTGGGTGATTTCTCACCCTTCTTACCATGACACAGGAGGAAGAACGAGGGAAAAGTCCACCTTAGGGGCAAAGTCTGGCACCTAGCAATGCTCAGAGTCCCACCTTAATGATAGCTTTTATACATGTATATGAATAAAAATACCATTGTCATTTACCCCAATTCACAGAAACCTCCTGTCCCTGTTTCAGCAGTTAGCTCGTAAATTCAGCCTGTCTGCCCCAGGAGCATGAAGCTGGCTCCCACAGTCAGAGGGGGAATTGCCGCGGTGTCCACATGTGTATGGCTGGCTACGTGGGGACAGGTGTATGTCTGCATGTAAAGAAACTAGAGGGCATAAAGGAGAGAAATGGATCTAGCAGTGGTCTCGGTCTTCAGGTGCTGGAGAGACACATCATCTTCCCTGGGGAAACACAGCAGGGATCAGCCTTGCGTGAGGTGCCTCCCAGACAGAGAGGGGCAAAGGGAGGATGAGGCCAGGTCTACTCCTTTGGGCTGCAGAAGCTTTTAGCTTCAGCATGGGGTTGCTGTACCTCTGGAGATGAAGGCTGAGGGCTTTCTTTGCAGCTTTTTGCACAGTTACGATTTGTCTAATAACTCTGTATGTTGTCTGTAACATCAAATCTTTTCTGCTTCCCTATCTTCACCGTTCACTAAATATAAATCTCCTTTCCTTTAAACAAAAGATTGGCCTCTGTAAGCCTAATACAATGATTTGTGTAATGAGTTTATTTAAATTCCTCCCATGCTTTATGAAGTTGCTTCTTTATCTTTACACTGTAGTTTGGGTTTTATATTTTAATATATCGAGTGAGAAACTGAATGGGAGAAAAAAATTCCTGTAGCTTGTTATCTGCAAAGCCTTTTGAAGGGCAGAAGCCACATTTAAAGAACAATGTTTAAAATAACGCAGTCTTGCTAAACGTGTTGTAAGGGTCAGCTTAGAAAAATCTCATCTGAATTGTTATGCCTACATAATCACTGATTCTAGAGCTATAGAAAAGCAAAAGTCCTAAATAAGAAGTATGAATGGAAGCAAAATCTCTTGTGCCTCACATTTTGACAGCTCACATAAGTAACGTGGCTTTTTTGGTCCCCTTGCCTGTAGTTATCTTCCAGGCAAAGCTCTGGGCTTTTCATTGAGATTGTAACTGCAATGAAGAAATAGTCTTTGGAGACTAGTATTTTGGTTTATAGGTTGAATTATTGCTATAAGTAATAAGTGATGTTTATGAAAGGGAAATTCCACTGAGGATGTCTGTCATTTAGGTTAATGTCCACAGATATTTTGTAACAGAAATTTTCCTTTCTCCTTGAATATTTCAAACCCAGAAGCCACACCTGACTGCTAAATAGGTGTAACACAAAAGAACCACAGCAGTTCAGTAAGTTATTTGCTAAGCATTTCCTTGTACATTTTTATAATTAAAATGTATTTTTACCAGCTTTGAAGGGGAAATGGGTATAGCGAGGTGGTTTTTTTTTGAGCTGCCAGACTTGGAAACTATTGGCATATGGCTGTTGGTCAGAAGGTTTGCTTTTTGCTAGCAAATGTCATGCTAATTACTGTGTTAGGACTGTGTGATCAGCGTAGATCGGGCTTATTATTTTCAAGAAGGCACAAGAGTATTTGTTGCTTTTTCTGGTTTCTGTGGTGGATGGATTGGAAGAGAGGGGGATACAGGTGGGGGGACAGCCCTGTGCTACCAGGAGGCTTGGGCAGTGGAGATTTTTGAAAAATTCTATTCAGATGTCCTTGTGTTGTGTAGCAACCTGTGATGCTCTTGCTTACTGAAGAGGCTCTTACTTGACGAGGATACCTAGCCTGCTCAGGGAAATGAAGGGAAAGTGCGGTGAGGGCAGGAAATACTTAAAGCAAGAAATATTTGCAAAACTTGGTTTAATTTAAAACTAAGATCAGTAAGAAGGGACTTCCTGAAATCAAATTATGCCAGGTGCAGAGTGGTGACATTCCTGTTGTGTAAAATGCTTCCTTTATAATAAATTGTAGAGAAAATTTGACTGGGTTGAATCACTTGAGAGTACTCACTCAGCGTGTGTACTTCAGCAGTGGGATCTGACTGCATCTTTTGGTGCTGTCAGACCTCACTTTGGGAAAGGAGATAACCCAAGTTACCACAAGCCAACTCCTGTTCCTCTGGAGACATTGTACCCTCTGTAAGCAGGGATTCTTTTTATTTCTCCATTCCCTGCCAAAGGTACAGATACTTTTAAACAACCCATCTCATACCATGGCCAGAAGTAGGCAGAGACCTGGTGGACTCTTCTTGCTCTAGGATTTGGATGAGGGCAAGGGGAGAGAAAGGAGGGAGGGCAGAGAGAGAGCGTTAGTGTTACTCTGTTCATAAGAATATCGTTGAACTGCCCATCAGAACTTTCCTGAGGAGGGCCGGTGCTGACTACGAGCCTTGGAGTCATGCTTTTCAACAGTCTTACCCAGCTAAATCAGTTTGCCCACAGTAACTGCAGAGAGACCACAGGACAGGAAGTTCTCGGGCCATAAAGAAGGGTTGTCATCCACTTTGTTGTATCTGTCCATCAATCTGTGTGTGGCAGCACTACCCAGATCAGTCCCAATATATGTCTTTAAATTGAATGTAAGAAGATCAGGAGCTTCTGTATTTTCCAGATATGTCATTAGTTTGACTAAAAAGTAGTTGGGCATGATGATGGCTATGATTATTTCTTACAGGCACAAACATGAGTGCTGTCTTACAGATATGCAACAAGGAAAAGGATGAGTCCCTCAGGCATACTGAAGCTGGAGTTGTGGCAGCTGAAGTTGGCAGGACTCTTTAACCCAAGTTCCCTTTCTCAGTCTCTGCCCCACCAGACTCTGGCTAATGCTGGAGGAGCTTATGCTCTGGGACTGCTGGAGGGCACTGCAACTGCTGGGCTTTTCCCAGCCGCTCAGAAATGCCTGTGGAGCTGGAGTCTGCTGCCTCCTGGAGTCTTCCAAATCCGTGAGCCCCAGGTGATCACCAACAATACCTGGTAGCACTGGTAGTACAGGGAGACAAAGGTGACTGTGCCAGACTCATACTACTTGGGCTTTCAGTGGTAGCTGGCTAGTGCCTGTTACAGCTCATACCCATTTCTTACTGTCTAAACAACAGAAATACGCCAGTGACGTGGCATATTACTTGAGAGTATTTCTCCTGCCTTCCCATGAGAGATTGCCATAAAAGAAATACCAAGCTTGAAGCCCACCGTGGCCAGCCTGTGTTCAGCAGCTTGACAAGTTCACATTTTTCTGAGGACAGTAGTGACTAAACATTTCAAAACCCCAAACACTCTCCTTTGTGCTGTTTCTTCTTGCTCAGACGAGCCTTCTAAAAAACGGAGTCCAAGAATTGCAGGGGTAGGCTGACAAAAACCAAAGCTCTTGTGGGAGGTGGTTCCACCTGCGTACAATCTGCTCCCGTGGTGACTGCAGAGCACGGCTGTGATTGCTGTCCCCATGGCTGGGGCAGTGAGAGCAGGAGTGCTGACTTGAGTCAGGACGGTGTCATGGGCGCTTGCTGGTGTTTGTGTCGGTGGTCCCACAAGACACTTGAACTACATCTAGTATTTCTGCCTGTGCACACAGTCAGGTTTTTATCTGCTTACTTATACATGTGAATAAACTATATATGAGCACGCCAGCCATTGGAGGGTGGTTCAGCTATGTCACGTAGTTTGAAAGGCAAATTTATTCAGCATGGAACAGATTTTCTGCTTACTGAAGGAAGGTAAATTCCTTGATACTGCACCTCTCACTTATATGTACAGTATCCATGTCCTGAGGTCTCAAGTATGACATATTGAATCCTGGTTTGTGTTTATGTAAGGAAGCTGATGACAATCAGGTGGGTGTATAGATTTACATGTTTGAACTGAAACCTGAAAGCAACTGAATTTTACCAAGGTGTTGTGGATTGGAGGGCCGTACCATCGTGACCACTCGTTATTTAGTTATCAAGCTGTGGATGTCATGGCCTTCTTAACTCAGACCTTGTCCACCCAAAGTGGTCATTTGTAGAGTGAACATCTTTAAAACTACCTAGGCTTGTCTTGGCATCAAACTCACAGAGCATCAGAGTGATCAGATGATGGCACTGAGAAAAGGCCAACATGACCAAGTCCAGGGCAGGCTGCTGCGTTCAGATTTGGAATTTCTTGAATCCCAAGATTTAAAGAAAATGCAGATGAAAGGAGACAGGGGACCGCAGAGCAAAGCTGAGGAGAGTTGCTGGAAGATGTTTGCATGGATCCTGACACGGCAAACTTGCTGAGTCTGGTGGAATTCTGCATAAGAGGGCTACCATAAGAGTCTTCCGGCTAACTTCATCTTATGTTTGGGAAACACTAATGTAACAAATGGCTGGGAACAACAATTCACTATTTTTATTTTTGTTCTTTTATTTTTTAAATGCCTTCACAGGAGAAAAAACATTTGCAGTTTTGATCCAAACATTGACTTGATAATTTCAAAGCATTGTTTACTTATGTTTGGTAGCAAAAGGGAGAATCATTTAACAGCCTCGTATTTTCTGGTGTTTGACTTTAACTGTGAATGTTTTCTTTCTTTAGTTTTATTTCTGTGGAAACTTTTTTCTGGAAATCAGAGAAAGTTTAAAAAGTTGTTTTAGCCAACTATTTGATAGGTGTCTTTCTTTTTGGTCTGCTATAAGGGATTTAATTATGTAAAATCAGAATATTAATTCTAAAATATAATATCACAGAAACCTTATGTGATAATCTTCCTCATCTTCACTATTGCATTTTTACAAAGATAATGCAAGTTGTTTCAAGTAACAGGAAAGCACTGAAATATATCCAAGCATATTATGTTTAAATGGCAGTATTTTCTCTCTCTTGTATATACCTGGTTATGTTTCGGTCATTTTTGTTTTGAGTTTTCTTTGACCCCTCAGGATTTTGCCTGAAGTGCCTTAGTGTCCATAGTTGCATTAAAAGAGATATAAACACAGATCTAGTAACTTCTCCCTCTGATGATACACTTGCGTTCTGTGAAGTAATGTGCTTTTCCACCAAACACACCGAAATGTAATATTGTGTAAGAAGGGATAATAATATTTTAGCAGCTGAGAGTATATAAGAAATTAAACTGTTGTGAGAACAGTTATTCTTCAGTCAGACACCCCTTCTTTGTATCAAAATATCAGAATTTTTCTAATTCTGGAAGTTTAAAATCGACAAATCCTTGCTCAGCGTTCATAGTGGCTCACTTAGCTCTGTCTCACAGATGATTAGGGGTATTAGATGGTTTCTGTAACATGTCAGTCACTGGAGTAACTGAGAGAATCGTAAGGATTAGCAGCACACCCAATCCCCAGAAAGGGAAGCCAGAAAAAAGCTCTTATCTGAGCCTGCTTCATACAGACATACAGTAACCACCTCTGTTTTGTGTCAAGGAGGTAAATAGCTATCTGTTCTTCAAGAATTGTCATGATGATTCAAAATATCACAGGAAAAAAACCTTCAAAACAGGTCCCTTTCTTCAGCACTGTAAGACAGGATTGCTGGGTAGCTGGAATGCACGTATCGGGCACCTCATTTAAATAAGCAAACGAAGCACTGTCAAGAAATAACTCAAAGGTTTAAACTTTAATTCTATAATTATCAGCTTCCTTTTAATTAAACAGTTGAGGATTCAGAAAATAGAAAACCAGATGATAAGCATGACAGAGGAACCTGCGCAAAAATTTCCTGCCTCAGAAGGTGGAAAGCCGGATGAGGCAGTGGGATTAACCAGGTACCCAGCCCCTGGTCTGCGGGATCACACCAGAAATACAGTAACTAACCCCAAATGAGTTTTGCAGAAAGTCTGTGTAACTGAGCGTGGTGTCAAACTTACTATGAATGCAATGATAGTCCTTTAACAGAAGGAGCACTGGAGATGGGGTAGAGCAGCAGCCAGAGTAAGGACCCTGGGTAAAGACTCATCCCTGGCGCTTACATTCCTGGTCAGTGGAGTACTGGGCAGGGACATCACAACTCAGACCCCAGCTGCTGAGTCCCAGGCATTCGCAGCCACAGGCGTTCGCGCTCATATCCAAACTTTACCTCTGGAGGAATTTAAGGATGGAGAGGTGCAGGCAGAGCTCAGGAAGAGTGCAGTCACTCTCCGCAGTGTGAGTCCGTGGGGCTTGGCGTGATGGAAGAGATCCTGGCAATGGGTGGTGGAACCAGCCAAGGGGTGGCTCCTTCCTCAGTGGATGCTCAGGTTGTGTTTTGTGTTTGTTTCCTTTATGGCCTTGTCTTTCCAGACTCATACCTAGAAATATGATCTGAGTTAATCTCTGTATTTTTCTACTGTTAAGCCTGTCAAGTCCGGGAGGGGCCTGTGGAGGCAGGAGACAGCAGAGAAGGGCAGGTGCAGGGTTACCACACCAGCAGAGCCACCACATGAAGGAGGGAGAACAGTGCTGTGCGTGATGAAGCCATTGCGGGCACCCCAGAGGGCTTGGGGGACTCCTGCTGGTCTGTGCTGCCTTCAGGGGGATGCTCTGGGGATGGTGCTCCCGAGGGTGTGGAACTGAGGTCCCCACCCCAGGTTGCAGAGCCAAGGCCACAGCTTCTCCTCAAGCAATGCCAACTGTGGAGCATGGCAATGTACTATGCCATTTTGAAGTCCAACTTGTGCAATCCTCCCTGCCGCCCCTCCCCCCATTTAAAAAAAACAAACATCAGCAGTTCTGCTCAGTGGTAAGCGCTGTGTGAAATCAGACAGCAGCAGAAGACGTGCTGCTGAATTCTCAGCCCTTTATTAAGGAGATACATTGCTCACAGAGTGTTGCAAGTTACCTGAGAGCAATAATATCACAGAGCAAGCTTAAACAAAAACAGATTAAATTAAGCAAATCGGTTTCTATTCTTGCATGTAAAGCTACGGTCAGTGTTACAAAGGGGAAATCTAAAACTGTAAATGGAAATTCTAGGTAATTCTGAAAGATGGTCCCCCCAGCTACTCCAATAGATGAACTCGTTGGGGATTGGGAAGCTCCTGTTTTCTGCTCCAGGGCTGCTTTGTCCTTCTGACTTCTCTCAGGGCAAATCCATCCTCCCTACATTTATTAAAGATAGAAATTGTTTCCTCACTCTTACTTGTGTTTCTTCTGCACTAATTTTCTGAATCTTTTAAATTACATAAATGCAGCTTTAGTAGCACTAACAACTTTTACCATGTGTGGCTCTTTGCTCTTCCAGTTCCAGTTCCTTCTCTTTCACGATGAGTTTGTTTGGGGACGTTAGAGCATCTTTCAGATAACTGCTATACTTTCTACATACTGTACATATATACTATATATATACTATATACTTTTATGAAGTATTTTCTGTACATGTCTTCCCAGCACCTAATCAAACTTTTAACTTGCCTTCAGCTCTTTATAGTGAACGCATAAAAATTAGTAATAATATAGATGACATTCTTGGTGTTTATATGATTTGCAAAAAAATATGTCTTCCCTCACCCTCCCACTTACAGTTTTTCTATTATCACAGGGATTAATATAGTCCCATGGTTGCCTGACTGTCCTGTATTACACTTGTGTATAACACTCGAGTCAATTAAAGTGTCACTTTTTTCATTGCTATTAATTAAATTTATAGCATAATCATTAGCAGTTGTTTTTGTGGTTGTTTTCATTATTAATTATGTTGATAAAAAATTCCCGTGGTAACAATTTCCACCAAGAATTCCTAGGTTTAAGCATCAGTAGAAGGAAGAAATATTTACTTGAACATAAAAGTGTTTTACTACCAGTTTGGAGATTTTAATGCTTGGATGGTGGTTCAGGAGTCAATCATTTCATTCAGTTTATGACTTTGGTTTATATTGTAATTTTCATTACTTAAGGAAAGTAATCATGCCAATTGCCTCAAAATGAATCTATATTTATGTCCGCTTGCAATACATTCATTTGTAGCTGGTAAGCAATTAAAATGTTTTTAGGGAGATGCTTTCAAATGCAATAATATTATAATATAACAATATTATAATATATATAAAAAATAATGTTATAAATAATAACGAATAATGGCAAAACCTCTGCTTCCCGCCCTCCTTGCAAAGCATTCTTTAAAGAGGGGCACACCTTCATCCTTATAAAATGCATATATATCCCTTGGTGGGAGGGTCGCGTGTGTGTATGTATATGTGCTTGCTCATCACTTATGCTAAGCTGGGAAGTACATGGTACGTTTGAGCGGATCTCTTGCAAGGGCAACCAATTCGTTCACATCCCTTCACTGTCCCTGTTGTTTCATAGTTTAGCACAACTGCAAAGTGTGCTCCAAACTCAAGAAATTATGAGGGAGCTCCATTTTTCTCTTTCTTCTAGCAGGGCAATCACACAATTAGCAATATTATGTGTATGTGTAAATATTGTACTGGTCTGGAGTTACCTTTTTTTGCTTAGCAGACAGTTCAGGAGACAGATTACCAGCATAGCTGATGGTCATTTCCATGGTATAAATCCAGGTCATTTCTACGGTAGTTACTGTTTATGTTATTTGTCGAGTGCCAATAATAACCATTGGTTCAGCAGCCTTTTAAGGCAAAGTGTAATTTCTGAGAACGGCAGCACTCTTGAAAAATATTTTTACAGCTTCCTAACAAGTTGCACCCTTTTTGTGAGGTATCTACCAACGTTCGCACCGTCATTCTAATGAGGCCATTTTCCAAAAAAACCCTTTTTGGGAGCTGGCCTGGCCTTACCTTGGCTGTTTGCCACTTCAGGACACCCTTTGGCTAGACAATTCTCAGTTTTGTGGGAACACCCTCCTCCAGTGCTTAACTACCCCCAGGGTGGAAAAATACAGTAACCGGCCAGAGCATTGTTGTGGTCCTAAAGACACTATAGCAGAGTCGTACCGGTTATTGACGTAGCAGTTCCCATCTGTCATGGAAGGGTAATTAAATTTTGTAAACACACCAATGTCAGATGGAAAAGTACACAGTGGATCCAAGCCCTGTGTCCTTGTTGGGAAGATAGGTACTTGGTAAAGTGCTGTGTGATATTTGAGGTTACCATGAGGGATCTCATTCCTAGTTTAAATTTGAAACAAATTAGTAGTGGAGCAGTATGTGCTTCCTTATACTACTGGAAAGTTGTACATCCAGAAGTGTTAAGTAACAGAGTAAGAAAATGCTGGTGTCGGTGCCTTTAAATGCTGTCACCTTCTGTGGCAGAGGAATTAGGTTAAATTTAACCTGCCCTCCAGTCATAGAAAAACAAAACATTATTAATTAGCTCTTTGAATTTCAAGAGGTGAAAACAGAAGGCGTCCTCTGGTAATTTAAAATTGTTTTGTACCTTTCAGGATTGCATTTTAGACGTTTTAAAGGTAGAGGTGGTTGTCTGCCCAGTTTAAAATTATCTGTACTTTGTGGTTCTTGGTTGGCTACTTATAGACATCATCTTTAGGAAAGCTCCCGGAAGGCAACTGCTCAGGTGAAATCACTGCAGGTAGGTGAGGCTGCCCTGTTTCTGGGTGGTGTTAAGGTTGGGTATTTACTCCCCTCCGCTCATTGCCCTTACCTTTGCTAGGCAGGCTCTGTGCACAAGCTGCTGTTCTGAGCTGCATCTCCTGGGATCTCAATGGTCTAGAGGGATGTGCAGGTGAGAAAATAGTAGTCTTCTCAGTTCAAGAATTGACTTTCGAGCGTCTGTATTTTGTAATTGTAGCTAATATTTTGGAACTGTAGCTTATTAAAGCTAAAAAGAGTTTTAACAAACAAGAGATAAATCTTAGCAAAGGCTGCCTGCAAGTAAGTATGTGAGAAAGGACTAGAGAATGTTCCTGTTACTGTACGTTGAATTTAATATTCAGGAATGTAATCTTCTCTGTAAAAAGCTTTTGACTTGCCAGGAAATATATTTGCAAAGCAGCAAAATAGAATCCATTTAATTTGGTAATATGTAAGTGGTGCTATCTCATACGTATGTATAGTATTATATGAAGCATAAAATAGATATATTCTACATTATGAATGCTATAAAATTTTTTATTCATATAATAGTCTTTTGAAATGAGAGAGATGTTGCATGTGACAAAGCGCAGGACAAACTATGGAGAGGAGATGAAAGGAGAAAGAAGGCGGCTGTAGAACTAAGTCAATATTAGTACAAGTGTCTTGCAATTCAGAGAGTAGCACAGTTGTCAGTGTCTGAAATGATGAGCTTTTTTAGAGTGAGGCTGAACTTCCCTTGGCCAGAAAGCCAGCTGTTGGAAATTGGGGATGTCTTAGAGTTTTTTGCCTTTCAAATCAAGAGAGAGCGGTGACTATTGAGTGTCACTGGTGGGATAAATACAACTGCACTTTTGTGGTAGTAAAATGTATGAATATAATCACTGACTTGAGTAGTTCTGAGTTAAAACGCAATAATTATACACGTGAATCTTGGCTCCTTTGAGCCCCTGGTTTTTCCAGGCAGCCTGGATTAGAACATCTCCTTGCAGCTTTATTTATAACTAAGTACAAGCGAGATAATTGAAATGCCTGACAAGCAAGAGAATGGGGGACATACCTCACAGCTAAGGCTCGTTATAAGTGACACTAGCTCTCCTTTTGGATCTAAATTACATACAGGCCATATAAATCTACTTTTATCCAGCTATTACAATATCCCATTACAAATTACAGAAGCACAGACCTTTTGGATTTGCTGCTTTTGGATTCATCCAGTGTCCTTCCAAATTAAGCCAGAACCTACTATTTTTTTCCCCTCCCCAAACCTACATCAGTGCTTGATGTAATAAGTTATGGCCTCGTGTTTCTGGTCTAAAAATACAAGAGGGTTCTACTTTTCTTTCCCCATATAAACATTAGTAGAATGAACTTCTCACTTTATGGTTCCTAACCCCCTGAGTTCATCCTTTGCCTCCAGGCGAATCAGGGAGTTGTGCAAGTAACACCTGTGACAAATTTTCTGGGTTTGCATCCATGCAAAAAATCCTTCTTTTTCTCCTGTTTCCTTTATTTTGCTGGGGGTGGAGGGGGATATAACCCATTTCAGTTTATGAAATCCAGCTGCCTGCGATGTGGCCTTGAGAGTATTTTCACTAGACCGTGTTCGCTCCCCTTTAAACTACCCTCACTGCTGACAACAGGTGTCGGCAGCAGAGTATCTTTGAGGATGAACAGGGCTGGAGGGAATTACAGATTTTTTGATAGAAATTACATTAGGGAAGCCAGCAAATACTTTTGCCCTGATATGAAGTCTATGCAAGCTAATGTTTCTGGTGCCCATGTCTCAAGGAGGACATGGTGGAATTGGAGAACATACAGAGGAAAGGGCAACTGAGATCATCAAGGACATAAAGCAGCCATTTTATGAGGAGGTGCTGAGATAACTGAGATTCCTCCGTTTGGAGAGAAGGCTGAAGGAGGGCTGATCATGTTTTACAGAGTCATGAAGGCAGTGGATAAAGTGGCTGCGAAGTTCCTATTGGTCTGACTCGGTGGAGGGTTCCTCTGACTCCATGCACTCATTTCACATGGCTCTGCTGCCTTTATCACTCTGTGGAGTATCTGTGGAGTGCTCGCACCTGCAGGAGGAATAGATACAGATGCACTCTTGTGGAAAGAGTGTGTGAAACTTTGCTGTGGACAGTCCAACAGGAAAGACGTGGTTTGTGGTTGACTGAATTTAACTTAAGGGAGAAGCCAATAGCTCTATCCCACAGAATGTGAGGCTATAAGAAAAAAACAATTTTCAAGGTTTCTAAAGTCTTTCAAGTGTGTTCACTTGTCCACAAAGTCCTCATTGTCCTTTTAAAATAAATTCCACAACTCTAGACAGTGCAGGAGTTTCTTAATCAGTTGACATTGTAATTGTCTTAGGGTAATCTGTTTTCACATGGAAATTCAGTGCAAGATGCTGAAAAGAGATTCGTGTAGGCTGCCAGAAAACTCATGGGAAACCCACTGTAGCTCTTCCGAAATACTTTAGCAGAAGAAATTCTCAGGCAGTGCGAGAGAAACACCCACTTGTACATTTTTTGTGCCAGAAAAACCTGTATCAATGGCAACAACCCCCCACTCCCAAAACAATATATACAGTGAGAAAACAGTACAAATGTGGTACCAAACAGCTCTCTATATATAAAATATTAAGATAGCAACTTTGTGGATTGGGTCCTTACGTGTCTTCCTTCCTTTCAGGTGTTCTTCATCATTGTGCATACCGTGAACATTAGATTATGTGGTGTAATAGAAGACAGGCATAAGGCAAATGAAATAGTAAAGTTGGAGATAAATCAGATTATGCTGTACAAACACACTACATTTAATATATTTGTCCTTTAAAAATGAATTTAAGAAATTCCATGTATGTAGACTGAAATGTCTGTATATCCATGGTAGACCATGAGGCAGCTAAGAACGCTGTGTCTTTCTAGGATGTTCTAGCAGAAGCAGGCTGTGCTGCAGCTTAAAAGCAGGAGCACTCACTGCTGTGTTTGTGTATGAATAACTTCACTTCTGCTGGGTGGCAGCCGGAGTGTGCAGCATGTGGGTTCCCTCTACTGGTTCAGCTTGAGGCCCTGCCCAGTTAGCTTGTATGGTGGGATGGTATTATTCCTGAAAGATTCCGAATTATTTCCTTTGTGTTTACATTTTATGATCTTATGTAGTTACCGCGTCAGCAAATCATCCCTCTTTGAAAGGGCCTACACCTGACTCCCAAAATAAGTGATTCAGAATTTAGGCAGATGCCTAAAGTTAAATACACACTTAAATGCCCTACTTAATAGGAATGGTGTGGGTATGCTGTCATGCTTTTCTGAATGAAGACCTTAATGATGACTTTGGCAAGGGATAGCTAAACAGCCTGTAGTCACACCACTTTACAAACCATTACCTTGATTTTTGTCACCATCTGTAATGTCATTGTCTCTACAGCCATGCAAATGGCGCTTTCAGGCATAATGTGAAAGCAATAATAGTCTTCAGTTTCTCTAGCTTTTTTTGAAGGCTTCATGAGTGAAGTATAAAATTAAGGATAGACTCTGGTTTTAAAGCAGAATCAAACCACTAAACTATGGATTTGCTGCTCTCCTGCTGACTTTTCTCATGGCTGCGGGCAGGTGATTTACTCCTTCCTCTGCTCGTTTTTTTTTCGTTTGTCAAAGTAGCTTTATGAACTCATTTGAGTGCTGGAAGGCATACCTTAACGTTGAAGTGGCATGAAATTATCAGCTGTAACACTACTGCATTACAAGGGGCAGTTGGACCAAGGATGAGACTTGCTCTGTCAGTTCTGTACCTGTAGAGATGTTCTTCTGCAGTCAGTGGGAAGGAGGCTTTTTTTTTTTTTTAATTTTCCTTCGAGCCTGAGTACCAAATAAAGTGTCCATGAGCCACAATTAGTGCACAGGAATAGATTTAGAAGAACCATCTTTGCAAATGCCTAGTCCTTGCAGTTTTCTCTAGGCATGTGCTATCGATCAGTGTTTTAGGCAGGGTGCAGGACTGGGTGGATTTCTGGTCTGACCCAGCACCACTGCTTTTGTGTTCTTGCATTTTCTGTTGTACTTCGTAAAAAGGCCGGAGAAGTCATCCATTGAGCTCCCCAGCTGCTCAAGTGTTGCACAGAAGCATTTAATCTGATCCTTCTATAGCCTCTGGTCTCTGTGCTTGCCTCTTTCGTCCTCGGCAGGAAACGGTTATGTGGGGAAGGTAATCTAGGCCCCCTCATCACTTACATGGTTGCTTTTATTTTAGAAGAATTAGACGGAATAACATACGGGTGTATTTATGGCCTGATCTCCAGTTTTGAAAGCTCCCAGCTCCTTTTTAGAGCTGATCTGGAGCAGAGTGATGCTCGCAAGCCGTGCTTTGCTGTGCATACCTGAAACAGACACCATTTCCATCAAAAGGTTCCTGCTCTTCAGTAAAGTGTTGGCGAGTGTCACAACTCAAAAATAACTGTGTTAATTTCTCATGGCTCATGGTA
Organism: Larus michahellis; assembly: GCF_964199755.1. Taxonomy (NCBI): domain Eukaryota; kingdom Metazoa; phylum Chordata; class Aves; order Charadriiformes; family Laridae; genus Larus; species Larus michahellis. The sequence goes on along the minus strand of NC_133899.1, from coordinate 52,027,968 downwards.
TATCTGTAAGCACTTTTCCATGCTTCAGCCTACCCTGTGCAAGATACAGTGCATAATTCCATTGGAGGGTCTCTGAAATCATATAGTCCATGCATAGCCTCTTAACAGACATCTGCCTTTTAGGGTACATTCGTTCCTAAATCCTAACAGTCTAACTTATTCCTCTTCGCGTCCCCACCAAGTGAGAGCAGGATTTTGTGGAGACTACCAAGAAATGGAAAATGTGAACATCGTATGATTTGGAAATGGAGAAATTTACTTTTCTGTTGCTTCTTATTTAGACCAGAGTGCGTGCTCCCTGGAGAACAACCACAGTGCAGAAGTCCTGCGTTTCCCCCTCAGGCTCTCCTATCAGGATGCCTGGCCTTACTTTGGTGGTGGTGGAGCAGCGTGTGTGGGCTGGTGCTGTGCCCTGGTGGGTCATCCATGAGCTAGGAACTGGAAGATCTCATCAGTGTAGCAGCCATGTCCCACTTGGCCCTGATATCTCTGAGATTAAACCAGGACTAATAGGAAGAAAATGGTACAAGCAGACCAGCTGCCAGCTGGAAAATTGTTTGCTGGGAGGCTACAGTTACACAGAAGGAAGAAATTGCTAGTTACTTTTCCATTGCTTGTTTTCTTATTTGGGAAGAATATTTGCAGTGTGCATCCTTGCTACAGTGATGTGATGAAAATAAAAGGCAATTTCTTAATTTTATTCTCATGCCAAATTCAGCTTGACATTTTGAAATTGCTCACTTGTTTTGAAGGACTGGGAAATATGTTAGAGTTCTTTGAAGGGATTATGCAGGAGGCAAACCAGTATGTGTTCCTAATTTACCCAGCAGAATAATTAAGTCTTTGAGTTGTAAAGAACTGAAAATCTTCTTTAAAAAAAACCCAACAAACAAACAAAAAAACCCCTCCCCAAACATGTTTTGAAAACAAGGGATGGTAGAGCTTGGTCTTTTGCAGACTAGAGTTCGGAAGCATTTCGTCTGATTCATCGCTGCTTTAGGCTTGTCCAAATCTGGACTAATTCCAATAAAACCAACAGGATTCAATCAACAAGAAATAGGATTCCTGTGCTGCTGAACTGGATCCTGTGATATTTAATCAGCACAGAGATAGTGGTCATGAGGCAATGTCTACAGTACTTATTGGAGCAAGGGCTGGGCATCCACCCACGAGCAGGGAGCCATGGCAGCAGGACACGGTGCAGCGCTGCAGGGCTTACTGCCTGTTCAGCACAAGATAGTGCTGCAGGTTCACGCGCAGCTGACTTTGGATAAAAATCCCAGAAATCTCAGTGCAGAATAAGCCCAGGTATCCCTGTTTCCACTTGGCGCACGTGCCCTGAGTATTAGCTGACCTATGCTGATGCAAATTTCGAGTAGTTTGGTGAAGTCAATAAAATACTAGTGATATGGCATGAATATGGTCGGAATCATTCCTACTATTTCAGCAGCTTTCTGAAATGTGGTACCAGCTAAGTCTAATGAGAACAGTGCAGATTCTGCGAGGCGCTTGCTCTGCTAGGTCCTTTTTGTAAAATGTTGAGCTCCAGAGGAAAAATACATTGATTCGAAGCACAGTAACTCAGCTAATAATGGATTTATTTTTTTAATATCGAAACTATATTTGGAAAATTTTTTAGTAGTTGTGCAAGTTTCCCTAGAAAATCCAAACTGAAGAGAAGTTGATGGGAAGTTTTCTCTGAAGCATGTTGCGAGAAGATAAGGTTTTGATAAAAGAAGCTTGACTCTGCTAAAAGGTGACAATAGTAAAAAGAATGACCTAATTTCAGAAACTCAGAAGAAAAAGAGTCTTAAAATGCTAGCTGTTCCCAAGAGATGTGATCTGTAAGCTTTGACAGATAAAGAAGGAATTCTTAGAAGTGCACACTCTCCAGAAAGTAAAAAACCTGAATGTTTTTCTCGCAGGTTTTAATATTGGCAGACTTTTAAAAATGTTCTCTGCTGTCTTGGACTCTGCTTAGCTGCCATTTCTGCACCATTTTCAATAAATGTGTCTGGATTTAAATGGAAAAGCTTCCTATGGAACCGCAGAGGAAGGAACTCTGAACTTTAGCTTCCCAGGAATGTGTACTAGGGTTGCAACTGAAACAAAATCAATTGGCATTTTATGCTGTATTTAGAAAAAATGAAGAGGATGATGGAAGGGACTTGCATCAATTATTGCACTTGCTTCTTCCTGAATTTGAAAGGTCACCAGGGGTTTTACCTCAGTGTTTCAAATTAAAATCTGCTTTAAATGCATATTAAGGGGGTGGGAAAAAATCAATGTGTCGGGAAAAGCATATTCTCCTCCTTCAAGACAGAAATAATATGTTAACAGTAACAGTTTTTCTTCCATCATTTTCCAAGATTGCCTTCTATTTTATGGAAGGAACCAGAAAACAGCTTAATTATTGTCTTTCAGTTAAACGGCCACACTTCTAGCCATTCCACCAAAACTGGATAGGAGATAAAGTGGTCAGGTGAGCATTTGGAACCAGATGTGAACTTGGGTTCAGATCAGTTTATGACAATGCTCAAAACTTTTTTTGGCAAGCCGTGGTCGTGCCCAGAGTTGAGCCCTGGGAGTTTAAGCATGATTTCTGAGACTGTACCAAATGGAACTTTATACTTTCTCCTGAGTCGTTCTGCATCTGTCTAATAGAAGCCACCAGAGAGGGTTCCAGTGTCTACAGAGGCCCCATATACCTCTTGTTCTGGGGTGAGGTTTTGAAGTGGCAGCGAATCGCTTTCATGTGTTCTTCCATCCTCTTTACAATTGCAGTGTCACTCTGCAGTTTATCATTTCACTACGTGAGAACCTTGCAGAATTGGGTCCCAAATTACCTACAGTAAGAAAAAATAAATTAATAAATCTTACATTACTGCTATTATATTAGCTCCTTGTACCTAGCATGGGAAATTTTCCCCAGTTTTGGTCAGGATACAAGCAGAAATCAGGTATTCATGAAAACTATTTTTCCCAAACCTCCTCATTTCAGGCACTCAGATCAGTGAGTGGAGAGGGACTGGAGAACACCACAACCTTAACATCCCACCATGAAAATCCTCTAAGCTAATTTAACAAGATATTCTGGGTTTTTTTCTAGGAATTTCATCACTGGTCATAAGTTTGATTTATCCATGCAAACCTTTTGACGGTTTGTATGACATGGTGCTAGTAAACAGCCTGGAATAACTCTATCCAGTACGTATTCTCCACTGTGTCTAGGTTTTTTTCTGCAAAATTGAAGTGATGCCGTTACAGGTTGGCTGGCAATTTAGGCAATAACTGTGGATAGTAACACAATGTTGGTATTATAGTCTTGCTCTTAAGGTTTTAGATTATTGTGCAAATGATGGAATATTGTCCCTGTGGTTAATAAGAGCCCCTTGCCATCTGTGCAGTGATATTTATAAAGAAAAAAAATAGGTATATTTTTCTGCCCCACTTTCATGTCATATATTATTCATATTATGTTTGAAAAGTAAAATTCATTCTTCAGGGGATGTTTTCCATATGGATTTTATCTGTTAACTATTATGTAAATCTGATAAATCTTCGGGATCCTTGTACATTTAGATTCTTCCACTCCTTCCTCTGCAAAAAGATTTGCAAAAAATAGGTATTTAGCCACAGTTTGCGTGTGGAGATATTATTGTGGGAGCAGTTCCCATACTTTTCAGCCTTAAATTTTCTACAGCAACCCTGTAACCATTCCTGTCTGGGTCAGCTTGTTGAGGTACATTTTGCTGTGCATGAAGGCTCTGCAAGGAGGGTGTTCTCAACGTTAAAGCATAAAGCAGTTATTTATTGGGCGATACACAAGGTAGGTCGGTAGAACTTGGGAGCTATTTAGTGAAGCGCTCCTAGTAAGTCATGCGATGAGCTGGGCAGTTGTCAGCAGGTGGGGACAGGACAAGCTCTGCAGCCACCTGGAAGGGGCTGGTCCTCTCTGTTATTCAGCTGTGGCCTTTCAACTACGTGTTTTTCCTGAAGAGGCTGATGGCTTTTCATCTCAGTGCTTTTCCTCTATCTCCATCTCCTCTGCCTGCAACTGCACCTTTTTTACCACGTGTGTCCCTGCTCCGAGGAGTTTCTCAGAACTTAGCTGTTCGCCCGTAAGGCCCTGCCTGACTTGTTGTAGAAGGCAACAGATGTGTAGAGGATGAGGTTAACGGGCAGAAGGAGAAGGCAGGGTGATGGTAGCCCATGTAGCTGCTTTCTGCCTCTGCCACAGAGTTCCTGTGTAGCAGTGAGCAAATTGCTTGAAACAAATAGTCATTAACTGTGTTCTCCTTGTTTTCTGTAACTCCTTAATTTCTGAGAGTCTGACTTTACAGCCTGAGTGTAACTTTAACCTTTTCTACCCCTTGCACAGGACATGCCTCTAAGGCAAGGCACTGGATTAAAAAAAGAAAAAATTCTAGCCTAGCCACTGAGCAGGGGGTGGGTGGGGGGTAACAAATGAAAGTTAGCCAATATTGCCACAGTTCACAAAAATGTCTGCTTAAAATAAGTTGATTTTAATGGTGTTTATTTCATACTTGCACATTTAGCAGAGGAGGATATTTTTTAGTCATGCTGTAGCTACAAATAATCTTTTAATGTGAGGTGAAACAAAACCTGCGTGTAACTAGTTTTAATCAACAGGCTGTGAATGAACTCACGTTAAGTGTATGTTAAAAATAGAGAAGGCAGAGACTAGGAACATTTTTCTACCAATTTTCTGTTAATAATTCATAGAACTTCAGTGTTTTCCAACTATCTCTTTTTACTAAAAAAGGAGCAAGTAGAAGTGATAAAAAGATTCTCATAATTCTTCGGTGCAGATTAGTGTCCTACATATGATTTGTCATAATTTGTACGATTTGGCTGTATTTGTAACGCCTATTTTTCTTCCTATTTTGGAGAAGGATAAGAACAACTGTGTGTAAAATACACTGGGCAAGAAGTGCTTTCTTCATCCTGTAGGCAATCGTATTATGCGTTGAAGCATGAGATTTGATTAACCTGTCGCACTATAATAATTTTAAGTGAAAAACAATGCATGCATTTAAAAGCAAAATAAGACGGTAAGAAGAGAGGAACTTGTGGAGAAACACAGTAATAATTTACTTCAAGGATTTTTATCTCTTGATTCTAAGTTTTGAGCATTCGTTTCCCCAAGCAGTCCCTTTTCCTCATGTGAAAGAGGAAGAAGGGCACGATGAGTCTTTTCTACCCTCTTTCAAGTCTGAGGAAATGAAGTTCATTCTAATACTCCTTTTCAGGTTGAATAATCTGTGTCTTGTCAGTCTGACGCTATATGACTAGCTTATACAGCACTATATGTAACGCTGTTTAACTAGCATCACAAAGCTGTATTTGGGTAGATCAACAAACCCTCAAACACTCACTCAGTTGCCCTGGGGCAGCATTTATACCTCTCCATGCATGTGGCAGGCATGGCTGGAAGCCCTGGGTGCTATTTACAAAGTAAACAAATGGTTCTTGCTTCAGAGTTAACAGTTGTTAGCAGTAACAAAGATTGTGTCAGAATCAAGCATTTGCCTACATGTGACTGGTAGGTTTTTTAATTATTTTTTTTTCACTGGTTCTCATGGGACTGTATTGTTGTAACCACTTTCATCTCTGTATTAATTATTTGGTAGAAAAGATTTTCTATTTGAGTTCGGGATAAACACAAGAGCTAGTGCAAGACTGGCACAAGCTTTCTGTCTTCTGGTGAGTTTTCATTTGTAATATTTGTTTCTTGCCTGACACTGCTTCATCACTTTGCAACCCCATCGTAAAAAAGGTGTTAGTTAAATGGTAGAGAGCATTTCAGTCTAAGCTTTGCTGTCTAGTGTCACACGTGCTGTGGGGACTGGCATGGCTGATCTGTTCTCATCCCTCCAATATGTTCATATGGGCAGGGAAATACTTTTCCTTGAAGAGAGGCCGGGAGTGGATGATATTCCTCTTACAAATACATAGAGCACAAGAAGAGACCCACAAGCGCACCTTCAATGCAGTTTCCTTTTCCCTTCAAAACATGTTTTTTTCTGTAGGGAGTGGTGGGCAATAAATAAGCAGTAGTGGTCTGTTTGTCTGACTTTTTAATATTTGGGGATGCCTGATCTGATACTATGAATGATCACTTACCAGGATCATCCAGCAAGTTGTCAGCATTCTTATCTATTTCTAATGTAGATCTGAGTTGCAGAAAGGGAAGAATCCTGGGAATCACAAGAAAATTCAACTAAACCCCAAACATGTATTACTTTATAGAGTCAGAAAGGCTATACCTGAAGGTCGTTCAGCTAAAGTAATCTTAGAGATTGCTAATGAGTGTAGTGTACGAGCTGTTTTATTCTCATGTATGTTGCTATTTCTCATGTCGTAGATAGGGCTTGTTGCAATCTTAGTGTCAAGCTGTCAGAGAAAGACCGACCAAATTAGGTTAAACTGACTGATGGCCATGCTGTAATCACCACTGAGGTAAAGCTGGGTTGCAGTGTTCTGGGTAACACACTACAAATTGCTATAATGTCCAATTTCTTTTCTAAGCATCCATAGCACTGCAAACTGCCAGCAAAAGCATTAGCTGGGTTTTCATTACTAGGATCTAAATATTTATTCAGAGGTGAATTCTACTGGGGAAACACAGAATTTATGCTACCAAATGTGTATCTTCTTGGAACATGTCTAGCAGGCAAGCGCATACATTGAGAAAAGAGTTAACAGATGTTATGGGCACTGGAGAAATGCATTTATTGTGAAGTCCTTTTTTACTGTAATTACAGCTAGGAAGACAATTTCCAGCAAGGCATTAAATTGGGTCAACAGCTAAAAAGGCTTGAGAAGAGACATTGATGACAGCAAGCGGTATACATACAGGAAATAAACGGCAGTGTGGTGCTGGGCGTGACAGGCTTTTAAATGCTGCAAGGGTGCCATTAACATATAAGTAATAATACATTAGAGAAAATGTGGTTATCATGAGATGATGAATAATTCTCAGATGTTAAGGCATTAGGCTCAGCAGACTGCCTCTAATCCTATGGGATTGATTACTCCGTAGTAGCCGTATCCCCTGGAATCATCTTGTACAGTAGCTATTATAAAATATCTTAGTTGTTATTACTTAAAGAAGCTACGCAGATGAGTGCTGTCATCATGAAAAGCTCATACCTGCAAGCTTTTAAGACAGTTGCTTGTCCTCCCATCATCCCCTGTGAAAATGTTGAAGAGAAGCTGAATTCTGGTCTGTGGTGAAAAATTAAACAAAAGTCCTGTGTCGGGTATTCCTGTTCGTGTGTGGGGCAGAGCAAAGCTGTCACTTCAGATTCGTAGTGCACAGTAACTGCGGGACTGGAGGATTTGACAAGTTATCTATTTTAAAGGTGAGGAAGAGTCTCTTGCCTCGGGGTTATCTTTCAGAGAGAAGAAGATAAGATTTTGTCAGAGGTAGAAGTCTGGAGGAAGCAAGGCAGATGGGGTCGCCCGTGAGGAGTCATTGGGACTGAGCAGTGTTTGCCTGGAGAGTCTGATTCCTGATCAAAAAATTTCACAGTGCTTTGCGCTTACAGCCAGCTTGCCTCCAAAGTGACGTGTGGGAACAAAGGAAGTCTCAGCAGCTCCGTTAATGAGCTTGAGTGATTATCCAGACTGATGGTTCAGTATCTAGGCCCACAGCACCTACTGTCCCTCACCCTGTTGAGAGCCTGGCCTCCCACCTCTGCTCCCTGGCTGCCTGCAGCCTTGCCTGAAGCCACAGTGGTGGGCTCCCAGGGCAGCCATTGCTGCTTTGCCATTGCCAGCATGTGCCTTGCTTTTGCCATACCTTTTTCATTGGGTTCCTTCCCAGTGGCGTCTTTGCTTCTGTTTGCTGCTGATATGTGTCTGGGGCTCATTAGTAAATGTAAATTTTACTGATCAGTATAAAAGGTGCTCTGTGTGATCTTGGAGAGTAATAGATGAGGGAGGAGCGTGCTGTGCAGAACAGCTTGGGCCTCCGCTGCACCATTCTCTGCACTTCCCTCCGTGGTTTATTTTTATTTAGGTGCAACAGTTAAAGAACCTTAATAATTTATTTTCTAATACCTCTCTGTATGCCTCTTGCAGTATCTGAAGCCCATTGCAGGTTTTGCAAACACTGCATTCATCCTGAAATTACTTGGAGAGGGGAGAGTTGCTTACACTGTTTGAATCAGCCCGGTCACACCGATATTGTTCCACAAACAGTTGCATTTGAGTGTTTGACGAATGTCATTCACACAAATGGGACTAAGAGCTCTGAGTCAGGTACGATGCAGACAGCCTATGTGCAGAGTTTCCCTCACAGCTCTTCCAATGCATCTTAATCCTGATTTTTAGCAATTGTGCTACTTCAGTCTTGGACCTCCTCCCCACCGTGGCCATCACCATGCACAAAAGCAGATGCATACACGTGCCCAGCTCTGACAGCGTGCCTCCCTCCTTGTGCCACATTTTTGTTCCAGTCCAGGCTTCCAAACTGATCTGCCAACACAACTCGGATCTGATCTGCAGCACAGCTCATCGCTGGTCATAAATCACTCTGCTGATGTCCAGATCTGCAGTACTGTGGTAGAGGATGCAGCATAGATTAACATGGAGAGGAAAAGGGAATGTAACCTGGTTTTATTAGCCTAAATTAGCTTAAATATACACTTAGCTCTTAAAGTAGTTACAGAATTATAATCAGGAATGGCAGGGCACTGTACTTGTGATAAGAGGAGTCCAGGAAGTATACAATGCTGAAATTTATGCTGATAACAAAATGAAGCAACATAGCACTTCTTGAGCGGTACACTTGTATGTTTGTGCTGTTATTTATGATCTGTAGTTTTACATCTGAGTACTGTAGCACTGAAAATGGATAAAGGTAATATATTGACCAATTACATGGAGCACAGTGCCAAGGCAGGGGAAGGTGCTGTTGAACAGCCCAGAGTAAATCTGGTATGAGTTTTATCTTGTGCTCTGAAACTGAGAAATTCCTGTTATGTACTTGTGGTTCGGTTGCTGTAACCGTAGGGCAAGAGGAATCCTGGTAGACCCAGCTGGCTTTCACCTGCCAGTGAAAGCATGGGCTTGCTTCAGGCTTTCCAAGTCTCACTGAGAAACACTGTGTGAAATTCCAGCAGAGAACAAGAGCTTTATTTTCTTTTCTCTGGTGTAGTGAATATTGCCAGTAATAACAGATCTAATAAACATGCTTTCTTAGGTCACTGCTGCCACAGGAAGGTGAGGTTTTTTTAATTGTTAATAATTTTATGGAAATGTGTATTGCACTAGAAAGGTACTTTTTGTAACTCTACGGTTTTCCATTAGGCTTTTAAGTAGTTTAAATACATGCTATTGTCAAATGGACCATAGTTTGATAGTAGCCTTTGATGTTTTGATGTACATTTAAATAGTTTGAGGTCTCGTTTAAAGTAAGTATGCAGTGTTCAGATGCTGCTTTGAATGAGGAAATGTCTGTTATCTAGGTGTTGAATAAAACAAGAGGGTTCAGGATAATATAGTGCATATGCATATGTAATTGCATCGTATGCTCTCACTGTTGTGAGTACTTAAAGTGAAAATCTGGTTTGAGTGGGAAGAAGCTGACAGGTATGGAGTAGTAGTGACGAAAAAGGTGCTGTATTTTGTTCTTGTTACACTTTTGTTTCCCCTTGTTTTTATTTTCATCATCTGGGCTGCCAGGGTAGTGATGTGACCAGCAAGTTGCAGTCTTGCTGTAGTCAATTAATCAGTCACTTCTCAAAACACTGACAAAGATTCTGCAACGCTGCCAAACTGTTGCTAAAGATGGTACATATGTCCCCCATGGGCCAAGGAAGTATGCAGCCAAAGAAAACTGGCAAATCCTCTGAAATGGGGTCTCTAAATGAAATGGTTGATTTTTTTCTTTTTTTTTTTTTTGCTAGCGTGGACTTTTTTGATGACCTGGACGGATTATCTCTCAATAAAAGACTTGTACTCAAAAGAAAATTACTGAAATTGAGTAGCTGAAAGGAAGCTCAAGTGGCAGGAGGCTCTAAAGGAGGCTGAGGCACTGAGAGCAGTGAGGCATTTTGTTTTCTGATCACTGTGCAGAAAGGATGTGCCATACGTGAGATATGAAGATCCTAGACGTGTGCTGGGGTTTGGGGCTTTTGTGAACCTACTCTGAGCTTATGGGCTTTCTCCTATGGGAGAAGAGAGGTGAAGGGTCCCACACTGTAGACACATTTGCTCTAGTTTGATCTACCCAGCCTTCTGAGGCCTTCAAGTTACTAAATTTGGGGTTTATGCCACTTAGGAACTGAAGTTAACTGACTGCCATGACTCACTGCTTACAGGCTAGTGTTTCCAAAATCATTTGCACAATAAGAGACGTACTAACAGCCATACCTGTTGCAGTCTGATTGCAAGTGGGTTAACGGCTTGAAAACAGGAGAACTAAGGGTTTAGTTGGTAAACTGGTATCCTCCTCAGAAGCACTTATCAGTGCATTGCCGGAAGTCAGATCTAGAGGAGGAACAGAAAATACGTAAACAAAAATGCCTGTGTTTGCGTGTGTCCACTGCAGGCTATGACAAGGTGAGGGTGCTAGGGATGAGCTTGAGGGGGATCTTGCTAGAGTGGCTTCAGCTACTTTTACTCTGGATGTTACCCTCTCTACAAGAGCTGGAAAGAATATGTGCTCTAAGCCTTAGCTGTGCCCCTTCACAGCCCAGCATAATACCCTAAATCTCTTCTGAGGTGGTGTTTACGCTAAGACAGGAGTGTGTGAACTGCAGTGTAAGTACAGATTTGTTTCTGGAGACTTTGCTGGGGGGAGTTTATGACTCCTATCCCACACACAGGTGGAGGCACGAATATCCAAAGCTGCTGCAGCCGTGATTCATTCAGGAAAGGTGAGTTGAAGCACCCTGTGTGTGCAACAGGCACCCTGCATCATCTTCCTGTGAATTTGCAATCCCTGCAGCATGATGTTGTGTCCATTGGCATTTCTGAAGGGAATTAGGACTACTAGAAACTATGAGCATGATTTCGAGAGCTGTGTGAGAGCAACTGTGCAGCAACCCCACACTCTCTGTGAATGTTTCTCTCTTCTCAGGGAATCACAGAATCATAGAATGGTTTGGGTTGGAAGGGACCTTAAAGACCATCTAGTTCCAACCCCCCTGCCATGGGCAGGGACACCTCCCACTAGACCAGGCTGCTCAAAGCCCCATCTAGCCTGGCCTTGAACACTTCCAGGGATAGGGCATCCACAACTTCCCTGGGCAACCTGTTCCAATGTTTCACCGCCTTCACAGTAAAGAATTTCTTCCTAATATCTAATCTAAATCTCCCCTCTTTCAGTTTGAAACTGTTACCCCTCGTCCTATCATTACACTCCCTGATAAAGAGTCCCTCGCCATCCTTCCTGTAGGCCCCCTTTAGGTACTGGAAGGTTTCTATAAGGTCTCCCCGGAGCCTTCTCTTCTCCAGGCTGAACAACCCCAACTCTCTCAGCCTGTCCTCATAGCATAGGTGCTCCAGCCCTCTGATCATCTTCATGGCCCTCCTCTGGATCTGTTCCAACAAGTCCATGCCCTTCTTGTGCTGAGGACTCCAGAGCTGGCTGCAGTACTCCAGGTGGGGTCTCACCAGAGCAGAGTAGAGGGGAAGAATCACCTCCTTTGGCCTGCTGGCCACGCTTCTTTTGATGCAGCCCAGGATCAGGAGCTTGGAAATACTGAGCTGCTGGTCAGTATGGTGAGATGGAGAAAGGGCAAGGAAATGCAACAGCTTTCCCTTTGAGGCATGGTGTTATGCTTAGGGGAACCTGCCCCTTTCAGCTGGAAACGTTTCTTGCATGAGAAATGCCATTTCTTCATTTCTTGAAAGAGCCTGTCAAAGGAGCTGTGGAGAGTGAAGTCCTCCAGAGAGCAGAGCTGCACAGAGGGCTCGGATGGGCGCCCTGCAACAAGCCGCTGCAGTGGGAGCATCAGCCCTTGGTGATCTCCAGGTTTCCTTGCTGCTTTCTGTCCCCAGTGTGCTCTTGTGAAAGCATGATTGCACATGCAGCTGCACTTCGTGACCTCCCAAGTAAGAGCATGTGAAGAAGGTATTTAGTTTTCATTAGCTAGGATAGCTGCTCCTAATTAAGCAATGTAAAAAGCCTTCAAGTTAGGTGCAAATTGAATTTCCCTTTTTAAGACTCTCATGAAGGTGTGTTTCTAATTAAAGATACTTTGCTTGACTAGGTGAGAGACATTTTACTTGCTGTGCCTGTGCAGGAAGCTGCATCTGTTTCCATTAGTTGTCCCACACACATGGGCGAGTCTAACTTGATTCGCCTGCATTAACCCATGCAGCAGGTTTGAACAGGACCGAGGAGGCGGCACAGCCTGTCCCCAGGTAAGAATTGGGGGCCGCCTTACCCTTACCCACAAATGTGCGTGCTTTTCTTTTTGTGAAGAGGCTGGAAACGCCCACTGGCAAAAGCCACCAGTCTCGGGGAGCTGCTGGAGCGGTGGTGGCCTGTCCCTGTCCCTGAGACGGGCTGGGATAAGGGAGGACTGGGGATGGTGAGAGCCCAGGGCCTGCTCCAGCTTTTACTTGTTTATTCAAGTGATGTTTGGGCATTCAATTTTAATTGTGTTAGCGAAGCACCTTTAAAATCTAAGAAAAGATGAGCAAGCAATTATCTTCTTCACCTCCGATTGCTGTCTGTGACTCGGAGCAAACAGTGGGTTAAATTCCCTGGCCTGTGTGTGAGTCGGTGGGGCTCTGTATCTTCTTGGGGCTTGCTTTTCTGTTACTCCTCAACCAGCTGTGAAGGTCATTGACTGTTTCTTACCTAGCTAGCAGCAGGTTTGTAAGGCAACTCTCCTTTCCCAAAATACAGTTTTAGGTTCATTTCTCATTCAGTTAACTAGAGCAAAAATCCAAGGTTCATGGCAGTTGCAATAAAAAATGTCCCTGGACTAAGTTTTGGACTCTCAGTGTTAATAGTAATAGTAATTGCTTTTGTAGTTTGCTTATGCTTTAGTGATGATAGCCCTAAGACATAAATGTGATTTACTGCAGTATAAGCAGCAGAAGTTTGTACGAAACAGCATCCTGTAACTTGTGTAGTCACAAGTTATTTTAAAAATTGTGCAGACAGACAAAGCTGAAAAGACAGAACATCGACTCTTCCTAAATTTCTATTTGTTTAAAAAGCAAAAAACATCTAAATCACATGTTTTTGCAACTCCTTGATATCGTCATTGAAAAAAAACTTCTAGAAGGGCTGCTACTGGTTTAAGAGCCCAGATTGTGACGTGACCTCGTGCAAGAAAACGGAGCATAAGATGGGTCCTTCAACAGCGCACTTTAAGAGGCAGCGCCTTGAGCCCAGATGCTGCTTGGGCAGCCCTGTTTGCCCTGCTTTGGAGGGCAACGCAGGCCACAGGAGAAGGCTGGCAGGGAGCTGGGGCTCTGTCCCCACTTGACCTCAGCCACTGAGGCTGGCTGAATAAACTGCTGGAAAGGGAGGCTTTTTTTTTCCCTCCACAGGAGGAAATTCTGGTAAAGAATTAGCAGGTAAAGCAACAGCAAGGATAGGAATACAAGTATCAGAGACTAAGTGCAGGCTTTTAAAAATATCGGCCCAGGTTTCTGTGAAGCAGTGTCTCTTCCAGCGTCCCCCCACCCAGGCACTGCTCATCTCCGCCTGCGTCTGCAGCCACTGCCCGGGTGTCTTACTGGGACCTCAAAGGAGAGGGGAGGGGAGGATATTTTACGTTAGTTTAGTTTTCAGTTCCTAGAGGAACAAAGCAGAGGACTCCATCTAAAAAGAGGCTTTTTTTAATATTTCCATTTAAGCGTTGGATAGAGGCATACACAACTGAACCCCCGTGTCTACATTGCTAAAAGACTTGTTTGTTTTGAGCTCAGCAACTAGGGCATGCCAAGAGCTGCCTTTAGCATCATTCAGATGAGGCAAATGCACCAGGTTACATGTAGCATTTCAGTGAGTGAAACGTCATTAGTATAGGTTTAAATAACACACAAGATCTGGGGAAGGCTGTAGTAAAGAAAAAGCCAAAAGCAATTCAGAGTAATACCACTTAATGGATAATTCATTTCTGTATTTCTGTGTGCAGAGCACAGAGCAATAGTTGTTGGCTCAAAAAACTTTGATCAGCCAAAGCGTGGCTGCTGGCAGCGGCAACCAGTCTAGTTGGGTGGTTTTGCATGAACATATCCCTGCCTCCTACTTCTCACAGATCCTTTAAACTCTTAAATTTGCTGGGTAATACCCAACATTAAGTATCTACTTAATAGTTTGTCAGTATGTTATCAATAAATTGATATGGAAGTGTTCTGCAGTTTGCTATATTGTAAGAGCAATGTATGTAGGAACAGAGCTGGGAGGAGTGAACAAACTACGCATATACCTGCAGTGGTATGAGTTATTTCACTTTAATAGAAATGCTCATAAACAAACTTTAATAAACTTGTCAATGAAAATGATCAGAAAATAATTATTTACATCTGTGAATGTAAATGATGTGGAAAATCTAAGACCCATCATTTAAGAGTTATTTTTTTTAATAATAAAGGGATAATTTCTTAAAATATTTTAGTCTTTCATAAAGAAAGACTTCATGGTCAAATTCTATTGAAACTCCCATGAACGTGAAAACCCACATAGAATTAGAAAGAGAACCGCTGAAAGGTACTATATGATGACTGAACAGTTTCATTTCTAAAAACAGGGAAGAACCCTAGCTTCTACTGAAGTTATTTGGAGATGTCAAAAATTCAGTATCACTTGTTCTTAAATCTGACATATGAAATGATGGCGTGGAAAGCGGGTGGGGGGAGGGCACACCTCTCTTTATACTACGTGAATGAGTGTTCCGATTTCAGTAGATATTTAGCAACAAATATGGATTGCTGCAGTGTTTGAAGTTTCTAGTACAATGTGCTTAATGCTAAGCCAACGTGAATTAACTTGGTGGTACCCAGTGGTACTTACCTATCAAGATGATAATAGTACTTTTTTTTTCTATGATTGAGATATGAAATATTTATTGTTCTTACTGAAAACAACATAACTTTCATGATTGTCTGAAATTGAGGACAAGCTTCCTGTGAATTTTTCTCAGCTAAACAGATATGTTTTAAATAATGAACTCTAGACTGTTTTTCGGTTCACGAATTTGCCCTCCCTTACCCCTCCTCCTAGAACTCCCAAACTGATATGTTTAGATATAGTTGCCTTCCAACTTTGTACAGTACAACCAGATAGAGTTTTTTTCTGTGTCCTGATTCACAACTAGTTGTGTTGGCAGCTTAGAGAGGGCAGCATACG
The DNA here is from genome assembly GCF_964199755.1 of Larus michahellis. Classification (NCBI taxonomy): domain Eukaryota; kingdom Metazoa; phylum Chordata; class Aves; order Charadriiformes; family Laridae; genus Larus; species Larus michahellis. Next base: position 52,012,619 of record NC_133899.1, on the reverse strand, counting down.
CCAATGCAGGGGCAAGAACAAATACCTCTGAACTGGCATGGAAGCACGTAACTGATGCTGGTCTTGAACTGGGTGCACTGTAGGACTACTGAGACAAGAAAGGCGGGTCTGTTAGGTGGTTTGGAGAGCAACAGAAGCACAGCTTCTCTCAGGTTTGCATCTCCAAGTTGACGCAAGTTTTAGCAGGAGCTCTTCCCATATAGATGGGTCATACGTAAGGTCTCAGTTGTGTGTGGGCTGTCTCCAGGCAAAAGGGTGCTGAGTGCTCACTGCAGCAATTCCTGCAGCTGTGGCACTGACATGAGAGATGAACTAGGTCTCTCTAATATGTAATCACTTGTTTTTGTAGAACCCGTAGAATTGTAATTCTATCTGATATCTCCCCTCACCACCAAATGTAGGCTAATGGGTTTGGCAAACTGTGAGTTTTAGAGGGAGAATCAAATATATAGTCAGCAAGACTGAATAAGCTGAGTTTTTGGAGCACTCCTCCTCCTGTAGGTGTGTGGTACTCCCCAGAGAGCTCTCCAAGCTTGGGACTGGGAAGTGACTCGTTCCGGTACTTTCAGAGGAGCAAATGCATAGTGGGAGCAGGTTGACAAAGTCAATGAGGAGACTGAGGCACTTGAAGGTAAAGATGTCAAAAGGTGGGAAGTAACCTTTGCTGAAGCCCAGGGAACTGACGAGGAGGAGCTGCATGTACTGAAGTAAGAGGATCCAAACTACTTTCTTGTTACATTTGGAAGCAAAGGCAAAATGCTTGTGGCCGGTCACTTGTTGCTGGCAACAAGGTAGCGGGAAGGACAGAAATCTAGACAGGATGGGAAACAGCAAATACCAGGAAAGGTGAGCATTAAACTCTCAGGATGATTTGAACTTCAGAGGCTGTCACTACTGTGATTACATGCTACAAAGGCTTGCTCTCAGGTATGTTGAAGTGTACTAGTCCTTAGGCCCAGGAGAATCAAAAAGGCTGTTGCTGATTCCACAGAGTGATACATCAGGATGCAGGATAGCAATGGAAATGACCAAACGATTTGTGGAAGCTGGCGCTGAATCTTTTTCTGAATAAGGATTATGAACATCAGAGAACAGAGACCTGTGGATTGTTTGGCTTTTGGAAAGCTTTTGCAGCATTAGCTGCCTGATCTGCAAACCTGTTAGTAGCCTATATAGCAGGAGCCAAATTCTGATAACTGTCAAATGTGAGAATGCTGTCAGACCTCCCTGCATATGAACTCAGGTCCAGAATGTGAAAGGAGAACTGGTGTTGAATTTCTGGTAGAGACTGTCCCATCTCTCTGTAAGCGTGTTGGAGAGATGCTTGGGTCTGGGATGTACCTTAAAGTAATCCCTTTCCAGCAGCTCATTTATGTACTGGAAGACACCGCTAAATACAGGGTGGCCATGCTCACAGAAATGGCCTTGACTGCTCTCAAGAACACCAGCTTTGAAATCGCCATGCAGCGTGCAGTTCCCTTTTTCTTCCCTCTGGCTGCTCAGACATGTATTATTGATGGCCTTCCACCATCCTCCCTCGCCCTGCTCCTGCGGAGCCCTTGTGCACCGCTGAGACGAAGCAGGTGCAGAGACCAGCGTGGAGCCTGAGCTGCTGATCTCCAGGCTGTCAGGTCTTGTTTCTTTTCATGCATACTTCCTAGCACTAATAGGGACCACTTGATAACTGGCACAGAAACTGAAGAAGACTTGTAGAGAATCTTTTTTTTTCTTCTTCTTTATCCAGGTATTCAGTTGATACTCATTTTCTTTTTAATATCTTCCTGGTTGGTTGGGTATGAAATGTAGAGCTGTGTCTTGCTGAGTTGACGGCAGGTATAAGGGATTTCCACCACCACCCCCCACCACCCTGTTTAAGTTACAGATTTATGCTGTCTTTTGTTTCCTGCCTTCACACTTCAGACAACTGGCGTCGTAAGACATGTTAGATGGGGACTAACTGTCTAATTCCTGTTGATTTTTCACTGGTGTTGGGTTATTTTGATGAATTTGTTAGCATTAAGTACCAAATCCTGCTTACTCACTTTTGTTTGACTTACAGTAAAATAAATAGAGAAAAATCTGTCAGTACTACTTATTTCAGAGTTTTCTTAAGTTTCTTATTTAGTCACATTTATATAGGAGATAAAATGTCACTTGTAAAGGAATGCTCTGTATTAAAAGTTGTAAGGAGAAGAAGTTCACTGTATACCCTTTGCATTTAATCATGATTGTGGAAATGTGAATAGACATAGCATTCAAACATGGTAGAGTCTAAAAAAAAATTAAGTTCACTCACATTCATATTTGAAGTTGTTTGGGGTTCTTTTTATGGTGTACACATGTGCACGTGCATCTATTTTTCATTAGCCATGCACATTCACACAGGTGAGAATCATCTGCATCTGTCTTTAGAGAAGTGTTTTATTTGAAATGAGTACTCTTAGCTATACACAAGCTGCAATATTCATGCATTAAAAGAAGGATCCACATTTGGTCTTTCCCTGTCTTACAGAGAAACTGTCATCATGTCAGAGCAAGAAACCACTCTTAGATTGTAGAGAGCAGGTAGCAAAAGAAGGGAGTTGCTGAATTGCTCTGAATAGTTACTGAAGCATACTGCAAAGCTTGTTCCTTGAACTACCTGAAAAATAGGAGTGAATTTTTAGGTTCAGGATCTGGTCACAATGAAAAATATTCATCCAAGCTAGGTTCTGGCTTAAATGCTCTCTGCTAGTAGGTTAAAAACCAAAGCCCCCTCCCCGCCCCAAGTCACATCATTAGGATCTTTTAACAGCAAACATCTAATTATGGTGTTCAGCTAATGGAAGGACAAACAATAAGACAAGTTTTTGATTATTTATGTGTGCTAATCTCCTCTGCTAACAGACAAAGACTAATAGCATCCATAAGCTTCCCAAACCTAATAACCAGTTGGAGTTTGTATGGCAACACGCAGCTCAGAGCCCAGCTGTTCCTTTCTCGCTGCTGCTGCTGTACAGTCTAGTTCCAGGTTGAAGGTTGCTGAGCCGCTTGTCTGGTTCTGACGTGCAGAAAGATGAAGACAGTTAAGACTTAAAAGCGGCACTGTATTTCAGTGCATATACCTCTCATTCCTTTAGAGCTGCACGTGCTCAAGTCCTTGGGCAGCCTGCACAACTGAGGGAGGGAGGGAGGTGGTGGGGGCTCAGGGACAGGAACTGTCAGCTGGATGGAGGAGCAAGCCAAGGTGGATGAGGGGCAGAAGAGGCTGCCGAGGAGGGAGGAACGTAAAGGAGAAAATGCTCTGGAGTAAGTTTTTTGGGTTGTTTTGTTGTTGGGTTTTTTCCTTACTATGTGAATAAAAAAAAAAACAACCAACAAACCAAAAACAAAAACCAAAAAAAACCCAACCAAACAAAAAACCCCAAACCAACCAAACAAAAAAAACCCACCAAAAAAAACCACAAAACAAAACAAAAAAAGGAAAACCAAAACCAAACCAACAAATGACCCACTGCCACGGAACTGCATAGTTTTATTTTTGGGGTAGAATTTATGGGTAAATTACATTATTCTTGTGAGATGAGGAAGTTTTGTTCTTACCCACAGTAATTATTATCGTACTTTTGTGTCTGTCCATTTATAGATAGACCTATAGCTATATTGCTACAAAATGTTAGCCCACTGAAAGAGGAGTTGATGGAAAGTGTTAGATGTCTCTTAATTCTGTTTTAGAGATAGTTATGTTACTTTGCAGTCAGTCAGAAAAGAAACTTAATTAAGAGATAATTTCTGAGAAAATGATGGAACAGGAAGACTTTAAGTCTGCCTCAATAGTGAATATTTCAATACTTCAGTGACTTTAGTAATGACCTTAGCTGGTAAGAAGATGATTTTGTAGCAAAGTGAAAACCCCTTTTACGCTTTTGTTAATAATTTACCATTAAGTACTAGTGTCAGACTTGAGCACTAATAAGATTTAGCAGCATAGAGGTACAAGTCAGGCCTGCTAATATGTAACTCCTTTGTATCTAAAAGTCAAAGTCATATCTCTGAGGGTCACTAAGTGTGTTTGTAAAAAGACGGAACAGGAAAACAACTTAAAACATCATAAAACAGCGATCTCAGTGTACTTCTAAAACCATGAAATGTATATCCCATCCAAGTGTAGAGCTGCTTCCATTCCATCTTGGAATGAAGAAGGTAAATAATTTTAATGTGGTCTGTGATTTGTATTGCAACTTACGTGCTTAAAATGTTGTTCATGTGTGCTGCTTAGTGTGTTACTCTGTTTTGGTACATTAGACAGCTATGAGCTATGACCAAATACCCCATCTGTCCCTCAGCTGACATTCAACAATTAAAAAAAAAATCCACTTTTGCAACATAGTTGTGAATTTAATAATTCCACCTTTTGGCAGCAAGCAGTTGTGGTGGAAAAGATGTTATGGCTAACCATTGTTGTAGGCTAATACAACTGAGATTTATAGGCATTTAACTTTTTTTTTTTTTAATCAAACAATATTCTACAAGCACAAGTATACTATTGCAGAAACCAATGCTTTGGAAAGTCAGGCAGAGTGGAAGTGAAGACCATGTTGTACAACCAGTTGTTTATGTGTAATAAGATTTAATACGTTTATGGTGGCATTACCTGTGCTAGATGTTCTCCTTCCACACCATGAAAACATAGTTAATTGAACATCAAATCCATGAGAAAAAATTACCTGTGTCATGCAAAAGGATTATTTACTATTTATGATTTGGAGCTAATACTTTCTGCATTTAATAGGGAAAAAAAAACCAAAACCGTGTATAGATACAGGTATCACATGACAGTGATATTAAAAAAAGGGCAGGAGTAGCTATTTCATATTATGGAGGTAGCTCACTCTCATTTGATATGTTCACCTGTTGAAACAGCCACTGAGCCGTAGCCACAGGATGTGGTATCTGCTCTTTTTATTCTGTTCTGTCCTTTCTCAGTGAGTAAAACAGCATTAGTTAGCATTGCAGGCTTTTGTGTTGTCTGTTGGCAGGAGAGGCAGGTGAGAGCGCTGGGTAATTCTGTGTTGTGAGTGGTGTCTTTGTTTGTCTCTTACACAGGCCCCTGTAGAGAAGATAGTAATAATCTACCAAAAGTAAACAATATCTTTCTTTGTAGAATTTCTGACTTTCATTCTATAGATAACTCTTCTCCTCCTTGCTCTCCAAATTAAGAAAAATACTTGTTAGGTGTCAAGAGGTAGTTGTCTTTAAAATTGGTGTCTCCGCAGGGTTCACTGAAGTTGTAGCTGTTTCTATTCCACCAAAGTGCACTTGTGTTCTGCAGAGCTGGGGCACCTCTGGCTCTTTTTGGAAAGGTTCCAATATGTATTATAAAACAGGGGGTTAAAAGGAACAGTAGAGCCCTAGTTGGGCATTAGACACATTAAATGCCAGAGTTGTATCAAACAGCAGTTTGATGCTGAGATTTGAATGCAAAGCAGACTTGGTATAATTTTTATTAACTGCCCCAAGTTTACTGCAAGTGAATGTGTTCCTTGATTCAATATTAGCAGAAGAAGAGAAACTTCGTTGGGGAAAAAGAATTTTGATATCTCTTTTTCTAAGAACAGGGAAAATTATTCTTTTTCCAAAGTATTATTATAAATTGTTAAGTATTCCTCTTAGTAAACTGACAATATTGTTGGTACCAAAGTACAGAGCTAACAGTGGTAGAACCACTGAATAAATCATAAAATTGGTGTTGAAGTAAATAACTTCACCCATGGTGAGGACCATAATTGAATCACGGCAGAACTTGTAACTGCTGTTTGATTTGCAACGTTTGCTTTGCCAAAGGGAAAGCACCAGTCAGTCTTAGAATAATAAATGGTAGTTGCAGTGCATGAGAATGTTAATGAATCCGGTAATGATGATCATGTTATGAGGCTCATATGTGTGTTTTAATGCATGCCTTCCACTTAGCAATATGTAAGGCTTGGGTTTTCTCATTCTAGCAATAGCTGCTATCAAAGTCAAGGGCCAAAGCAATTGAGTGGCTCAGTTAAAGAGGCTCTGGGACTCCTATGTTGTGCAAATGGGCCTATCAGCATAACTTAGCATATTTGAATAAATTAAATCCTAAATTAAGATAACTTTGGTCAGACAGTATCAGATCTGGTTTGATTAATGCTCAGATTTATTCTAAATTTTCTCTAATATTTGTCACTTTACTGTTGCTCACTAACATATCAGAGAGTGAAGCAGAGCACTTGAAAAATGTTTTTTCAACGATTGCCAAATGCACGAACCTTATCACCTCACTACAAAAATGTCATTTTTACTTTGCAGTGTTTAGATACGGTATGGGTGGACAGACTGGCCCTGCCCATCACTGCCTTTTGGCTGGAACTCTTTCCCAGCGCTAGTACAGAAAGTCTTACAGTGCGAAACATTTCAGCTTTGTCTCTTCGTGGGCTAAACTGAGGTCTTCAGTTTTCAGCGGTGGTGATCTTGTAGATTTTTGTGGTCATAAAATTAAGAGATTTTTTGATAGATGTATTTAAAAGGCATTAAAAAGCAATATGGAGAGAAAACAGTTTGTAGAGGTATGAAAACAAAATAAAACCCAATCTACGTTCTTTCACTCTCCAACAAACTAATCTTCGCAAAGCCTGTTTCTGCTCTCTGTTCAGAAATTCAAAGGAAAACAACGTTTCCTGTTGCAGTGATACCTTTAAATCCTGGGTGGAAAGTTTGGGGGGGGTTCTGTGTCTTTGTCCTTATAATTTTAAGTAATTTTTTAGTTTTACGTGTAAAGGAAAAATGCAAGGTGACGCTATCATGTAGAGAGGGAGAGAAGCAAAATATAACCTTTTGGTGATGGTGAATAAGGTTTCCTCTTTTTCCTGTCATTTACAAAGTTCTCTGCTTTGTATCTACTTCACAGCATTTGGGGGTGAGGGGGGGTGTGTATCTAATCTTTATTGTGGTGTGGCACTTTGCAGTGCAAAGAGTTAAATGGTGCATGAAATGACCTGTCACACTGTATTATGTGACACAGTATTATATACGCAGAGGACTGCTTAAAAAAAAAAAAAAAGGCAGAAAAAACAGTTCCTGAAGCCCCACTTTTTTGCTGTTTTGAAAAGAAACATTTGGTGTGTGTATATATATATTTCTGCATAATTTATTTTAGTTAAGCCACAGGAGTCCATCAACTACCAAAATAGAAAGAAGGGATATGCTGGATAGTTTCCCTCATCAATTCATTGGGGAAGGTAGCAGTGGAGATTCGGTGCCTGTGATACAGCTTTCCTGCAGGGATCAACAAAACCAAACTTCTGCATCTCATACTGGAAATAGCTTAGGAACCGTTTTTTGAATGGCTTCAAATAGCTTCATTAGTGTGGGAGAACTTAGGAACATGTTTATGAAGCTTTGCAAAATGAATACAGAACTGCATTTCTTATTATATCATAATATTCTCCAGTTCGTACTACATAGTTTCACCTGATTTTGCCTGCAGTTGGTAGTGCTTTGCGGAAGCTCAGATTGAAGCAAGAAGTCTGCAGTATGAAGTCTTTGTCTCATGATTCACGTATCCTTCTTTTTGCTACCATTACCTTTCAGCCCTTCCATGAGGGCATGGACACAAATCTTCCCTCAGGTGTGGGGCCTAAATCCAAGTGCAAATTTAGGCCTTACAGTTTTAACAAAGAATAGTCACTTTACATGGGAGTGAGTTTCTTTCTGTTTTCTTCCTCTGTATGCAGAATATAGTCAGGAACGCACAGAATGTAATTTTTTTTTTTTATCTCAACTGCAGGGTTTGCTCCCTGTAAAAGATCTGCTAGACAGGTAGAAAACATGTTTTGCTTTTAAAAAAAGTGAGAACCAGAGAACGACAGAGTCCTCTCGGAGTATTTGAGGTGATACAATGACAGTCCCTCCTCATCATTACTCAGATTTTTAAAGACAGCGGTAGCAATGCCAAAACACTGATCAGGCATCCACCAACTCTATCCCCACTTCTTATCTGCTTAATATTTATGTCTCTGTGTTTCATGTCAATAAATAATATATTTAATGAAATACTTCAGATTAATTATTTAGGAATTGCCGCATTTTTGTAGCAAGGGGGGAAAATGTTGCTTATGAGGAACAACTTGTCTTTTTTACACCTGCTCAGCATTGTTTGAAATAATTTATTTTCTGACAGACCCAGGAACAACTTTTTCCACCCTGTTGCAGGGGAAGGCTCATTTTCATATGCCAGTGGTGCTGTGAAGGAGATGGCTGGAGGGTAGTCTCGTCCTCCCCAGCCTTGCATTGAAGGCAGGTGGAGCGGGAGGTGGCAGCTCAGCATCCGGAGGGGAATGGTGAGCCTTGCGAATGTAGTCCAATTCCCAGCTTTGGGAAGGTGCAAATGGGAGTCTGCTTGGGTTTGTGGATTTGAGGTGGCTTGGGTGCAGTTTAAAACCAGCTCTTAATTTTTATCAAGATTGGGGAGCTGCAAGTTCCTGTGTAGGAACAGATTGTTGACCCACAGAAGTTTGGTGTTTTTCCATCTGGAAGTGCATTATAGTAGGTTCTCCACAGGAAAGTGAACTTCCTCTGCAAGTACTGTGTTTATCAAACTGCAGTTCAGCATCACAGGGCAGAGGGAGGTGCCGCTTTCTCACGCCAGGTCATGCATAGACCTCCACAGGCTAGGATTATTGATTGTTTCTTGTAATCTAGTGTAATACTAAAAGTCTTATGTACTACTTCTAACCAGGCTTGAAAAACTCGCCTCAAATCATGTTACAAATTGGAGACACAGCCCAGTGTTGTTGGAGGATTTAAGATTCCTGAAGCTTTCTCGGTCATTCCAGCACAACTTTGTCTTGCATGAGAATAATTAGTTGATGGCCAGAACTCAAAGTGAAATTCAGGGTGTGGGAGCTAACCCCCTACAGAAGCACTCGCAAAATCAAAGATGTTGAACTAAACTCTCTTGCTTCTGGCTCTTGCCAATTCAGGCAGTTTGTACTATGTTATTTCAGATGGCAGCTGGCTCACAGCTTTGCTTGTAGGCATTCCTGAGGCTGGATTAATGGACTTCACGCTGGTGCCCTGCCTGCAGCGGGGATGGCAAGGGCCCCCAAATGTGCATGCCCGCATGGGAATGGGCACACAAAGGAGCTCTGCGGTGTCATGTACAGAGTTTACTACTTCTCCAATAGGCCCCATTCGGGCTGTGGTAGGCATGTCTGCTCCACTTGCTCTCATTCATCACTGTATGAGCAATCTGGAGACCTGCATAGTTTTACATTAGGTGCAGTGACGCAACAGAAAAGAAAGTCTCTACTGTTTCCACAGCAACTCGTGCGTCGGACCCTGGCTGGAGTGAAGCAGTACGATGCTGTCAGTCCCTGCAGTCGGTGACTTCAGTAAAAGCTTGCCAAAGGAAAGCACAGGCTCTTGTGCTCCCCCTCAGCCCCTCTTGATTACTGACGTAAGGGGACTGTGGTGAATATATTACCATGAGTGTAGCTCTAAATCTCCTGTTATAACTTTATTCCTTTATACATCAACACACGCTGCTGCTTTGTTTTGATTTGGTCTTCTGTCTGCAGATAGTCATTGCGGAGCCCTTCAGGGTTATCCGTTCACATCTTGCTGAGGATGGCACGGTGAGAAGTAGTTAGTACTAGGTGACCAGTGACCTGTGTAAAAGGGTCTGGGAGGCTCAGTGCTGTCACTGGCTGACGGATACCAATAGCCCAGATGCTGTCAGCACCAGTGGCTCCCTTGGCAGCACTGTTTAGGGGACTGAGGGACTGAACTTCTTTTTTTCTCCGAAGTGGTTCCTCCAATTCAGACTGCACACAGAGAAACAGTTTATAGATGATTCCACCCTACAGTTTCCCTGGCTGAAACAATCTGTGCACTTATGCGTGTATCTGTGCATAGGTTTGCATATGTGTTTGCGTAGTTCCTAAGTCACACAAAAGTGACACAGTCACACAAAAGTGATTCAATACGTACTGTATGCCAGTAATGGTATAATTTCTTTCACTGAAATGTGACTTGCTTCATGCCTCAGTGATAATTCTACAGCCATTTAGTTTCCTTTGGAGTGCTTTATTTAAAATTCAGATCATCTTCACTGGATATTTATGATACTTTCCTACAGTCATAAAAAGCTTAACACTTCTGCTTATGGAGCAAAGTAAATATTTGGTCTAATTTGCAGCTAACCTGAGGTTTCTAATTAGAGCAGCCGTGCTTTAAGTGGTGTAAGATCTCTCAAGCTGATTACATGTATATATGTGACATCTTTACCATAACTGTAAAAAGCATAGTGAAAAAATGCACCACTCCATTCACAAGAAACTTCTGTTACGCTGTAAAATGCAACAGAGGCCCAAGCATTTGCTACCATAATTACAGTTGGACAATCAGTAAACAAGAGCTCACTTTTAGTATTTTACACAGCTTTCTAACATGCCAAAATAGCCTCCTCTTTTAAGCAATTATAGCTTATGTAGAATTTGAGCTCATCGGGAGCTGTCTGTCAAAGTGTTTTTAATGAAAAATTTGAGTTTGCATAACACTGACGCATTGATGTCTTTTGCTTCTAACTGTTGACACTGATGGGCTAAAAAGCTTGATTTTGGGGAGGGAGAAAATTGCATTAGTTCAGCTCATTTGGAGAATCTCTGTTTGCTGAATTAATTTGTTAAGCTTTGGTTTTTTTCTGCTGAATATTAAACCCTGTTTCCCAACTGTGTATATACTGCCTGAGGGGAATAGTTCCAGCTCCCACTTTCTGTCACTACATTTTCTTATAACGCAGTCCAGGGGCGCAGTGCAGAGCTGAGAGCGTAGGCTGTGTTACGGGAGGCACGGTCTGCTCAAAAAGCTGCTGCCTGGTTCTCCCCAGACTCTGGTGTTGCACCTCAGTAGCTGAATAAGAAGTGTTGCAGTTTTTCCCTAAGCATCGTTTTGATTAATTCAATTGATGTGATGAAACCTGTGATGACTTGCTGAGTAGATACTCACTTTGTGAAGATCTTGTTATGTTAGCAGCAGTATATGGATAGTCATGACCAGCGCCTTGGTGGTTTTTGCTTCACTCGTATCCTCCCGTTCTGCTCACCACAGAGATATATAAATGCTAAAGCACATTACCAGTCTCAAGGTGACATTATTAGCTCTGTTTCACCTTCCCAATAAACATCTGAAGAAGAGAGTTGTTCCTTTCTTTCTTCCCTAGAACATTGTCAAGCATGAGGGAGCTATGTGGAATACTCTGTCCCTATCTGAGATGAGCTCTGAAATTTAAAAAGAAGCAGAGATAAAAGTTCCATTGGGAAAAGGACAAGTTCCATCAGTGCTCCTGCCCTCAGCAGTCCTTGGAAATTAGTCATGTGGGAAGTGGCCGAATGGCCCTGCGGGCTGACACATCGGTGCTCTGACACGCTTTGGTTTTGTTGCCGTTGTGTTGGGATTCTGAAAGGGTGTCAGAGATGGGGAGCGTATCTTTCATAGTCATGTAGCATCCGCTATCCGAGGCACTCCAAGTCCTTCTCTGACATCTTTGAATTAAGTTTCACTGCCCCTGTGTGGTTCAGTAGTATCTCCATTATACGGGAGAGGAGACTTGGACAGAGACGGATGAAGGTGTTTGCTGAAGGTCACACAGCAATTCTCTGGCGGTGCCGCTCTGCTGCTCTCCAGCGCTGTCTTGGAGACAAGATTGTCCTTTCTCCCTCGAGGGTGACAAAGGGAGGTGTACAAGTGCCTTCCCCCACTCTTCCTGTGTTTGAGCGCAGTGAAATTATCTGGACTGGTGAAGCAAGTTGGCTTCAGACTTCTTGTCAAATTAGCTTTCCTTGTCTGTGCATGTGTGGGGCTGTGTGGCAGGATTCAGCAGGTGCAGACGAGAGAGGCGTGCTGATGGGGTCAGGGGTGCTTATCGGACCCATAGGGGTTGGCAACGTGAGAAATGGTCTATTTTAAACATATATTTCAGTCAAGAGTAAAAGATCAAATGTATTTATAATTGTTGCCATCATGCTAGCTGGCAGCAGGCTGATGCCCTCCTCCATGTATCATCCAGCTCCACTGATATTCATGAGAGCTCTCATCTGCCAGGGCAAAGAGGATATTTGGCTTTGCACAGAGCTGTGTATCCAACCCTATATGGTTAATGTTGGCACTGATAAGCGATGCTCAGAGACTCTCCAGCCACAGGTTAGCTGGTAACAGTGATCCCCAAGAGTAGGGTACCTGCTGCGAGTAATCAGACAGGAACCTGGTGCGTACTGAAATATTCAGACATAGGAAGCAGGACCTCACCTGCAGGGTACGAGGGACTATGTGCAGCTAACTCGGAGGCGAGAATATGAAAAGGTACTACCTCCCTCGCTAGCTCACAAAAATGAGCTGGCAAAATGGGACCTTGGTGGCCTCTGACATCATCATGTGGTAATCGCTCAATCGCAATTAAACACGTTCGGCTGGGTAGCTCCAGTAAGATGCTGTTGGTGTCCGCGCATGGGGTCATGGCAGGTGGAAGCTGTTAGCTTTTGTTTTTCATGTGTTTCTTGCTCTTCCCTCAGCATGTCGCCTCCAAGGTCAGCCCTGGCCGTGAGCAGGGTGCTTCCAGAGCTGAGCAAGGCTGTGCACGCTGACCTGCTGCGGTCTGGGTGCCTGCTTTATTTTGGCACTGGGAGAAAGAGAAGCGACTGCAAAGTCGAGAGCTGTTTTCCCCCTTATAATGGTGACACTAGGGATGTTGTGTGGCACTGACCCAAAGCTGACAGGCTGTGATTGTTACTTTTGTTCTTGTACTATGACTTATTTATTCTACCACATCAACAAATGTAATATTTCATTCTCCCTTGCCTCAGAAAAGGGACTTCTTATCTCCCAGTGATAGACATCTCATCTCTGACAGAAATTCAAGGTCTTCTGCATCACACCTTCACCCTCCTTAGGTCAGCAAAAGTGCTGACAGTGGAAAAGAAGGAGGTCTAATGAGTACCAGCAAATCCCACGTATGCATTAAATCCCCAGCACATTCTGTGTAACAGAATGTGTTGGTAAACTCTCATAAACTACCTACTGTAGAGACCTGTCTCCACTGATAACACGCCCCTGAAGCCAAAAGCCCTTTTCAATGCGTTGAAAAGTGGGGTAATGTGAAATAAAATCATTCTGGACAAATGTAGGGAGCAGAGTTGTCAGCAACCAGTCAGGAGGAAAGGCAAGATCTAGTTTGTCAGGCATATATTGCAGTGTGTAGCTAACAGTGACAGCAGATACATAAATTGCTCTGGCTTTCTCAGGAGATATTGACCCAGAATCCACTTGGAGAGAAGAGTAACCATTCCCTTTACTGATGCAAAATCAGCCCAGATTGAAATAGCAGTGACCGCCATAATAGAAAAAAAACAATGCCTGTTCTTCACAGAATCACAGAATGGTTGGGGTTGGAAGGGACCTCTGGAGATCATCTAGTCCAACCCCCTGCCAGAGCAGGGTCACCTAGAGCAGGTTGCACAGGAACGCATCCAGGAGGGTTTTGAACGTCTCCAGAGTTGGAGACTCCACCACCTCTCTGGGCAGCCTGTTCCAGTGCTCTGCCACCCTCAAAGTAAAGAAGTTCCTCCATGTGTTTAGGTGGAACTTCCTATGCTCAAGTTTGTGCCCATTACCTCTTGTCCATTACCTCTTGTTCTTACCATGACTTTTGTTGCGCAGAAGTTGATTCATTGGAGCGCACTCATTTAGGAGTGATAAATATGAGGAACACTTGGTTTTGCCAGTTCCTGCCTCCTGGCTGAGTGAAATGAACTATCCAAGGACTCTTATTCCCTGAGTGCTAGTCAGGGAAACCTAAAGGCTATTTAATGACATGCAGAAACCGAAGGGAGAATCAGTAGCAGTGAAGCGTCTAGGTAACTCTGTTAAAAGTTAAGATGAAAAGCTTCGATGAAAGTGACCTTCACGCTTGATGTTCCCTCTTTGCTTTTCTCCACACTTGAAGCTCTAATAATGACTTTTTTCCCCCACTTTGTCACTATATCACTTATTTAACAAAACATTTCCATAGCTAGGCAGGAATTTAGATCCAGGGTAGTAGTATCTACAAATGTTGGCTGGATGCAAAATACAAAGGCTGGTACAAAGGGTCAGATCTTCTGTTTGTAGTGGACTGAACAAAAACTTGACATAGGTTGCTAAATATAGGTTTTTAATATTTTATTTCAAACTTGATTATAACTTTAAGAAAGGATAAAATGATCATCAAATGTTTCTTTGAGTAGGCTATGCTGTCCCCTTTGAGCAGTGGAGAAATTTGCTGGAGAGCACAAGGAAAGCGTGTTGGGAATGGAAAGACTATGTACAACCAGTGGCTGTAAACCCAGGGGCAGCAGACTGCAAATGCTGGCGTGCTGTAGGAGGATGACGTGTGTAGTCGTGTCTGGATCAGATGAGAGGACAGGGAAAGAAGGAGGTATGGCATCTGAGCAGAAAGCCAAGGAGAGAAGAAACATCCAACGCTCAGAAATAAGGAGAGCAGAAAGTGCCAGTAGGCAGCCTGGAAGAGAAGAGGAAGAAAGGAGCCTTTTGGGAAGGAGTTATCTCAGTTTTTTTAAATTTTGATTTAAAATTGTAATAGGCTTTTGTAAGTGTTACTGAAACTCAAATTAATGGCCACATTTGAGACACCAGTGCCTGCTTGATTGCCTGAAGTGGGGATAGTTTAGGTAAAAACAATATATTTTGCTTTTAACGTAATTAAAAGTTTATTTTGATTGAAATGGAACTTTTCTTGGGGTGATAATGACATAAATCATGTCTGGTGTTCCTTTAGTTTACAGTGAGCAAAAGAGTAAGAAGTTTATTTTCCTGCATCAAAACAATTATTTTAGCTCATTTTTCATTCTGAACTTTTCATTGCAATAGAAAAAAAGAAACCAGTTTTACCAAAAATGATGCTTGCAGTTTTTAAAGCCCTTAAGTGTTCCTGGAGACATAGGACTCAAAATGCGTTCCAGAGTAGTTTCCTCCTAATATGCGTGGAAAAATCTCTCCCTGATGGCAGCTGCAAGTGCATACAGATGAAGGCATATAACTAGTTGGTCACACGCTTTTTCATTGCCTTGTTGAAGCGGGTCTTAGTCTGGCTGACCTTCTTGGTCCACCCTTCGCAGGCAACCAAGCTGTCCTGTCCCCGTGGCAGGTCTGGTGTCAGAGTGCTGTAGCCTCATAGGTCTGGGTTTGCGATGAACGATGCTGTCGGGCTCCTCTCAATACCATGGGGTGCTGTGAAATGCTTATGGTCCAGCCTGAGAGGAGCCGTTCCTCCTCCAGCTATCCTCAGACTGGAAGAAACTGTTTTGATCAGCAAATAAGCTTGCATAAAGTTCAGGTGGAAGGGGAAAAGGCGGTATTAATTTTTGTAGAGTTTGGATTGGGGGAAAAGTGGCATTATTCTATCACAAATTAACTGTAGGTACCAAACCCTCACGTAATCTATTAAATATCTCAGGATATTTTCGTCTTTGTGACTTCATTCCCGCTGACAATTTGTTCAGGGCATGTGTTAACTTAAAAATAATATATAAACAAGGTGCGAACAGTTCAGTTAAGTGATAGCCTGAGGTTAAAAACACAGTGATCAAATTCAGTGTCTGAAGTTGGCAGGGAGTTTGTCTTACCGCCTTGGGAAGACTTTAAATTAAACTTGTTTTGAAATGTAGGTGTTAAGTGTGTGAAAGAAACGCACTTGCACATCTAAATGAAGCAGGTTTTCTGAAGTTGAAGAGAGCTGGTTGAGCTTTTGGACTGCCTTTAGGAGAAAGAGGGGCCGTGCTCCCACCAAGTAACCGATCTGCTGAGGTTGTGTTTTGTAGCATCTGTGAGGAGAAAATCTTTAGGTAAAATCAGAGCTATGCTCCCTGTCTGGAGACCATCGGCCTTGGCCGCTGTCACCAGCAGCGGGCAGGGCTGTGCTGTCAACTGCTCAAGCTAACAGAGCCAGCGACTTCATGTTCACTTTTGTTGAGCTTCTGAGACCTTATTAACTTAAAGGGATTTTTTGGAGATACTGAATTTATGCACTGTACTTATGTTCAGCTTTTTGTTCTCCCTGGTGTTGCCTTCAAGTAAACGCAGGGGGAGTAGCCTCAAAAGGAGCAAAAATCCCTTCCCGTTTCAAAGTAAATGGGCAGAGGATTAAGCTCCTTCCCCCAGTAATGACATCCTCTGATTGCCATGGCTTTTGAGGCTGATTGTATATTTTCCTGTGTGTTATGGATTATGTATGTGCCCGTGAATTAAAAGTTAGCTTGGCTGTGAAAATCTAATAAGTTTTTTCTCTACGATTATTTAAATTTTGGTTGTTTACTTCATACGATGACGATGGACACGTATCATCCCTGCCAACTGCATGAGAGAGGGGAAATTGTCCTGCAGTTTTTCTGTATCATGCTCTTCTCAAGCCGTAGGCCGTTGATGACTGTCTGGGATGCTTTGGAAAAGGAAAGCCCTCCCAAGGTCACAGTATCGAGGATTAAAATGAATGTGGGATAAGAGGGGACAGTGGACTGGACGCGAAGTTCCTTATGCTGGTTGCAGTAGAGTCTAACCCAATTTACATGTGGACCAAACAACACCTTTCTGTCATCCCTGGTCAGCAAAAAAAGCACAGTTGCAGTTGGATTGTCACTATCCAACCACCATCTTCCAAGACGATCTATGTTGACACATGGTTTCTAGTCTCAGGGTTTAAATTTGGGAGGCAGTAGCTGCATCTTTAGGTCTGTGTTTGTGCAGTAATACACATGGTATATTTGAAGCCCAGCCTATGAGCAGGGCTCCAAAGCACTCACGGTCTATAAACGGTACAGTCGCCATTTTGCATACATCACTAAGTCTTTCCTTCCTTTTGACAGATTGAAGACATCATTACAAGAATGCAGGATGACAAAACAGGTGGAGTTCCCATCCGCACTGTCAAGAGCTTTCTGTCCAAAATCCCCAGCGTCGTCACCGGTAAGGATCCCACTTGGCAGGGAGGAGAACGTGAGCTGGTACTTGCTGGCTCTAAGGAAACACACTGCTAAAGCCACAAAAAAGAAGGAACGTAGGAAAAAAAAATGCCCCCCTCTGCTTATTTTTTCTGCATGTTGTTGTTAGGGAGTGAAGTATTGAACCAAGATTTCTTAATTCTTTTTAAGTAATTTCTTAATTCTTTTTAAGTAAGGAAGAGTTTATATTTCTTTGAGGTGAGTTATTAAAAAATGTTATATAGCTTTTGTGGCTATCACAGTGTCACCAGTCAGAGTCATTCCCTATGATGGAGGTAGGACAATCTTAGGGAAGAACTCAGGAAAGGAAGTTGAAACTGTTTTCTCTCTCGTACCCAGATACTCTTATTAGACTTTGATCTTAAGTAGAGGAATGTGAAATACCTTTTATGCATGTGTGCTGCTTTATTCAAGCTATGTGTACAAAAGTGTGGATGGTACAGAAGCTGTGAGTCCAAGTACAAAACTGTTCCTACATGTTTTTCAAGACAAAATATCTGCCGGTGCAACAAAGAACTTTGCCATTGGTAGATGATGAGTTTATTGAGGGTAATGTAAATTGCTTGGAGGATTTGTACTTGGGCTTCTGTTACCTGTTTTTGATAATTTGATAGTAGTATTCACTACAGTGGCACAGAGCTATTGTTTTCCCTCTCTCCACCAGTAGACTGTTATCCAGTATGACATATCGAACTACTCCTGTGACTTACAATATGATTTTGTGTATCTCTGTAAAGTAAATATGATTTTTTCTGTCCTGCAAAGTCTCTTTCCAAATCAGACCAGATACGCACATGGATGAGTCTGTTTAGGGAAGTTTCCCTTCCTATTCTGAAAAGTGAAGAGCTTCGTTCTCTGTGGCTGCAACTTCACTGCAGCAAAATTCAGATGATCACTAAAAATGTGGAAGTTGTGTTGCACATAGACAGCACACCAATAACTGAGAGAAGACTGGCAGTTCAAAGCGGCCCCTCTTGGGGTCTTTATACTGATGTAAAATAATGGGGAAATATCTCTTGTCAACAGGGATGCTGGCAATACAGCTGGTGTCAAGCCATTGCAAAGGGGGTTCCCTGCAGCGGAGCATATCTGAGCTGAAGCACTTCAAAAATATCTTTACTTTGAAAATGGTTGGATTTAGTAGAGTTTGAGGTTGTGTTGATTGATTCAGGGGTGTGATTTGATATCCTTGTAACAGAAGAAATGTCCAACTTAAACTCCAGCAATGGAATACAGATCTACAGGGTTCTTGGGGATAGGCAGGGAATGTGGAAATTGGAATTAAGTTTTTACTTAAATGAGGCTCAGTCCAGTTAATCCTTTTTTTATTGAGCAACAAGCTCTTCTGTCTGAAATTGATTCCAGGGTGGTGAGTCAGTGTAACTGACAGTTGCAGGATTAGGGTTTTACAGTGGAAAAGAAACATGAATCTAGAATGAGATGTGAAAATTGCATTACTAAATTGCAGGTTATGGCTGGATCAGGCATGAGCTAACTGTTCTTCACGGTTCCTGGGGAAAATAACTATTTATCTGATTTGAAAACTCATTCCATAAGCTCAAGTCTGCAATACACAGACTGGATGTCTTAAGATTGACTCTGCTAAAATGGGTTTATGATATTCCTGTTAATATCCATAGCATTGATTAAGCAATTGATCTGGTCATCAACCCACCACCCATTACTCAAAAGAAGGAAACAGGAGACCTCACAGCAGCTTTAAACTGTTTATACTTATCTTTAGGTACCACCCCAGTTGACAGCCCATTGGCACAATAGAAAGTGCCCCCTTGCACTCTGCTGTTCTGGAAGAGCAGCTGCAATTACGTCACCTTGAAATGGCTGTTTTCTCACAGCACAGGGAATAGTGAAAAGATGAAGATAAAATAAGAAGAAAACATCCCTCCAAAGCTCACAGAAAATTCTCAGATTTGGAGGGGAACAAGCTCACTACCATTCCCTTCAGGTGAAGGGATCTGAAGGCGGTTCCCTTGTGAGGCACCAGACAGTGCATGAAACCTCTGAGTTTGAAAAGTCTGGGGAAAATAATGGCTCAGCTCAGAGCCCAAAATCTTCTCCACTTCTCATTTCTCCTTTCAGATGCATAGACCTGCCTAGTTGTAGACCAAAACAAACAAAAAAAAATTATATATGATTTCAGTACTTGTGATAGATGGGTAAAGAGCTGGAGCACCTCTGTTTGAATGGAAGCTGAAGTCACTGGGTGTGTTCAGTCTGGAGAAGGGAAGGCTGAAGGGAATGAGAGGCTGTAGAGAAAACAGGGTCAGACCCTTTCTCAAAAGCACATGGTGGAAGCACAAAAGACAATGTACACAAGTTGCAGGAGAAGAAGTCCCAGCTAGATTTAAGATGAAAGTTGTTTATGGTCAGAGCAGCTGAGCATGGGCCCGGTGGCCTGGAGAGCTGTGGAACCAGCATTTTGGAGCTGTTCAGCTGGAGCTGAGCAGTCTAACCTAACTCTGCTTTTGGCCTTGCTTTGGACGGAGGTTGGAGTAGACGAGACCTCCAGAGAATCCTTCCAACCTGAATTATTCTTATGATCATCCGATATTCAATTTTAGCACTTGTATAATTCCACTCAATGTCATGAACACAAGAGAAGAGCTTGTATTTTCAAAAACTTTGGACCCCCTCTTGGGAAGAGCTTAATTTCTAGACTCTGGCATTCTCACACACTTTTTATTTCTACCTGAAAAATGGAATAGCGACACTGAGACGTGATTTACTTGGCAGGCTCCCAGTGACTGTGATTAACAGGGGTTTATTTTTGCTTGACACTTCTATTGTAATTGCTTCTCACAGGAGAAATGTAAAATCTTAAAGAAAAAGAAACATTACAGTGGCATCTTGGTGCTCTAAACAGGCAGCTCTGTTCATAGTACAGCAAAGGGGGTGTTTGATTTAAAGTTTGAGTACCAGGGAAAGAACCGCTCATCTCTGTTTTGCTTTCATCTGTCCTGATGCCTAAGTTGTGAATGAGGCATTGTGTAACACGGGGAGAACGAGCCTCGGGGAGTTATCATTAATGGTCCCCTCTTGAAAACATGAATCTGGGAAAAGGATGAAAAAACCTTTTTTTAAATGTATGATGAGTCCGTATGGGAATGCTGTGCCAAAGGCATGATTTAATCTGCATTAGAAGTAGATTTGTGTATCCTCCTCCCCAGCTTTTGGCTCAAAGTAGGTCAGTCAAAGGAGGACACGTCACACCATTATCTTCTTGGTTAAGTCTTCACATTTATGGGCAAGCCGTAGAGAATGAAAGTAAGACGAAACCAGTCTGTGTGGCATCTGTGTGCACGTATCTGACTGTCCAACGGCAAGTTTAGAATGTGGAATGAAAAACTGACTGAGGGCAGGTATTGAGTAGTGCATGCCCGGACTGGGTCCTCAGCCAATGCACATGGTGGCAGCTGCTGCCAATGGAGTTGCACATTTCTCTTTTAGTGAGAAAACAATTTCTTCAGTAATGATTTTGTTTCTGTAAATGAATTGGCAATTCTCTATTTTCCCAGTCATCAGACTGCAGTAAGAACATTTCATTATACTAACCAGCAGCAAAACTGGCTTTCTGATCTTCTTTTTGCTTTCCGTACAATTGTATCTTAAAACTAACCTCCTGTTTGGTAGGAGGATCAAATGCGTATCCTTTCTTCTCCCACTGATTTAGACTTGGCCCTATACAATATTATCAAAAGAAGCCAGAAAAGTCAGAAAGAAGTCAGTGCTGCGACAGCTGAGCTTTCCAGTGCAAAAAGCCTCCTTCATGCTCCTCAATCTGCCCCCCACCCCCAACTTCATTCCAGATTTCTCCTGGTCCAGTGTAGTGTGTGATCCTGTGTACCAGCATCTTTGCTACTGCAACCCAAGGGAGATGTGCAGTCTACAAGCCTTGCACCATTCTGCCCTCCTCCCAAGAGGTTTTGATACAGCTTCTTGGCAGGGGGGCTGGACTAGATGATCATCTGAAGGTCCCTTCCAAACACTACCATTCTGTGATTCTTTCTGACCCGTAACGCACTGACTTCAAGCAGGCGCCTGTCCCCGCAGCTTCATTTTGAGTGATACCTCCTCCTTCCAGCAGCCGTCCCCTAGCTGGCATCTCGCTCACACATGCTGCTGCTGACCCTTACCCCAATGCTCGCCTGTCTTCTTGCTCTGCCCCCAAAGCTGCCTTTGTGGCTGTGAATGGGTTGCTGGGTGATGTCCTGGCCGTACCGGCTTGGGTTAAGTGCTGCCATGCAAGCTTTGTGCACACAGCCCTGCCAGTGCGTTTCACTCCTGACCTGCCATGTCTGTCTTAAGTCCCAGATGTCTCTGAGCAGAAAGTGCCAGTATTACTGAAATGTGCCAGATGGCCTGTCGTTACTCGAGACTCATGATCTAAACCAAGTTTAAATTGCCATGTGTCTTTGTCTGAAGAAGCCAGCATGTGTCTCGAAGAAGCCAGCATGTGTCTTGGCAAATGCCTTCAGAGTTGTCCCGGAACACATCAGAATGTCACTCACTCAAAAAAAATGAATTTGGCTGGAGTATGGAAATCCCATAGTGCTGGGAAAGAAATAATTTATTATTGATAGTGTTCCCTGATGGCTTAGTTCAGGACAGCCAAACTCTGCTGGACAACTTTGTACACCCATTGCAAAATAAGCTCCCACAGTGTCAGCCTGAGGGTGTTCATAGAGTCATAGGATGGTTAAGAGTTGGAAGGGACCTTAAAGATCATCTAGTTCCAACCCCCCTGCCCTGGGCAGGGACGCTTTCCATTAGACCAGATTATTCAAAGTCCCATGCAACCTGGCCTTGAACACTTCCAGGGATGGGGCATCTACAACTTCTCTGGGCAACCTGTGCTAGTGCCTCACCACCCTCACAGTAAAGAATTTCATCCTAATATCTAACCTAAATCTCCCCTCTTTCAGTTTAAAACCATTACCCTCCATCCTGTCACTACAGTGCACAATCAAGAGTCCCTCCCCATCTTTCCTGTAGGCCCTATTTAAGTACTGAAGGTTGCTATAAGGTCTCCCCGGAGCCTTTTCTTCTCTAGGCTGAACAACCTGGACATTCATTGCCTTTTCCCTTCAGAGAAGCTCAAATGCATCTCTCATCCAGATGTGGTAGCCAGAGGTGCAAGGGAGGACAGCAGTTTCCTCATCTCCAGGGTTTGAAAGGTCCTCGCTCTGAGGAACTGTACAAAGAAAGAGGTTGGTGGTGCGGGGAGCAGGACTAGGACTGGCGGTGCTGACAAGAGCCAGCACCCATCACCTGGCAGGGCCTGGAGAGCTGGCTCCAAGGCTGAGCACTTTGCCACAGCATTCGCTTTCTTAATGCTTTTGTTCAGGGGAAGAACTTGCCTCAGTGCCTTACAGAAACTGTTTTCGCTGTGACCAAATAACTCCATAACTTGGCTGCACAAGGATTTGGCTTCCCCTGGGCTGCCTGTCCAGCTGCTTGCATCATCTGACCATAGGATTTTAATAGGAGAACTGAGCCTAATACAGATTTCCCTGAATGTTTGGGTGGTTTCATTATAGATCTAAACCAGCCATCCCTGTGTCTGGGGTGACACCGGTCTTTGAACCTGAACAGCCAAAACATTTGTCAAAATGAGTGTCCGGGTCTGAACTTCCAGCCCAGGCCAATCTCTTTTTTTCTTTTTCTTTTTTTCTTTTATTTTATTTTGCCTTTCCTTTGCAGTTTTGGTTTGAGAAACAGGAGACTTGACATGCAGTATTGACTCTGTTTCAGGCAAAGTTAGTAGATGTATGTAGTCCCAAATCTAAACAAAATGCAGTCTTTTGATTAAACATGAGTGAGCCCATTTAGTTAAAACAAGCAAAACAAGAAAAAAACCTTTGCCAAACTTAGGTCAATATCCAAAATAATTTTGAGTGTTTACTGGTTTATAAATGACACAAAGAATGTGCTCTTGAGTTAAAATTTACGTATATTTGTATACACAGATATAGTACTGTATCATTTCTGGTGGTTTTCCACATTTATGTACAGCAGATGCTACACAATAAATTCAACAGTGTTGTGCAATTGTGTGTAGGAAACGGGCTTGCAAACGCTGGTCGAGCATACAAACCCACTTATTTCTCATCAGAAATCAATTGCTCTGAGCAAGTTGCATTTAAACTAATTCAAGTCAAGACTGGGCTGCTTCATCACAACTTACATTTTCTTTTATGCATCTCTTCTCCAAATTGCACCCAATGGAAATGTAATCCACCCTTCCCTCAATAAGAAGGCTGTTATTCCTTTTAATCTAGTATTTCAAAGCTGCTGTGAATCACATCGCATTAGACATGTCAACTATTACACAAGTAGTGCATGCCTTGCAATTTTTCTTTCCTATAGCTTTCTCTTAAACTCTCTATTCCCATGCCAGGAGACAAATTAACCCAGTTAAGGAGCCAAAGAGTTATACTGTCTTCATCCACAGCTCCCTCCTCCCTCCCTTTTCTCTTTAAGAGCATCCAGCTTCCTGCCTTTCAAAGGGTGAGAGGGATTGGGGGAGGGGACGTGGGAGGTGGGAGGTGTCCCTGCCCATGGCAGCGGGGTTGGAACTAGACGATCTTTAAGGTCCCTTCCAACCCGAACCATTCTATGATTCTGTGAAAGTCAAAAATCAGCTCTCTGAAGTGTAGCGATTCTTGCCTGTTGTTACGGTGCTAAAGGATTTGATTTTCAGAGGACAAGGGGGATAGCAGATTAATTGAATAAGATACGGTTGTCAAAGAAATAAGAGAAAGCAACTAGAATTAGTATTTTAAGCAGTGAATATTTGATATATCTCTCTGTGCATATGCACGTGTACACTCATATACACATAAAGAGCGTGCAATTTTTCTTAAAAGTAAGCCCCAGAGAGGTTAGTGTTTGCATGCTAGAAATAAACAAGGACAGGCTTCTGCATTTGTAGGTGCTGTGCAGCTTGAGGACTGCTGGTGTTTGTGCATCGCTGCCCTCTGCTGCGACTGAGCTCTAGTTCAGTTCATGAAGCTCACCTTCATCGCAAGCCACGCTGTGTTGGTGTTGTGCTCTCCCAGCTCAGGTGGAGCTTGTGTGGTTCTTTTTGTGTGCAGCTCATGCCACGTAGTGGTCCTCCCTAGCTGTGTGGCATGATCCCAGCCCAAACTGACTCCACAGGTAGTCTGAGTTTTCAGAGGAAGGATGGTTTTCATAGCTGGCCGTTGATGCCACTTCTATGTGTCTCGTTCATAGTTCTCCGTTCCCTTTGGGACTGCTCATCTCCACACTAGCCAGCGTGATCATACATCACATGAAGCTTACGCATCCCTTGACAATGTGTGCACACATTACAGGATAAATCCTAAATGATTAGATGAAATTAAGCATCACTTTTGAAATTGCCAAGATTGGACATCTTACGTAACCACGCACTTTCATATGACAGCACTCGAAAGCAGACACACCTGAGGTGGAAAACACTGTACAAAATGCACATCACAGCAGTGGGTGTGTAAAAGCTTGGCTTAGGCTACTGCAGACGCTTATGAAACACATCCTAAGACTTTCGTATTCAGTCGGTAAAATAGCCTCTCAAATGCTATCTAAAAGCCCTGAATATTATGAGGAATTTAATTCCCTTATATTAGAATTGTGAAGGTCCTTCCTGGTCCTACTTGTCGTTGCTGGATTTGAACCTCTGTATCCATCAAGTGAAGCTATGATAAATCAGAAGCTTAAGCAATCGTGCTACATGGATTTTCTTGTGGGCAATAAAAATACAATGAAAAATCACAAAAATCGCCAAATGGCCTAGCTTTATCTTTCTGCAGTGACTTGTCTGCTCTTCCTAGTCACCAGAGATGTTGTCAAAAGGGAAAATAAAACCAAGATGACCTTCCAGCCACCTGGGCAGAAGTTAGAACAACACGAAACTATAATTTATCTTACTGAAGAATATGAGCATAAAAATTACTGGGCTGGAACGCATCAAATGGAAGCTATGAGCTTGGAACAAAGCAAGTCTATTAAAAATGGTTTGATTTTTAATATTATTTTTTCCTCCAAGAATTGCTTTTAGGCCTTTTCAGTCTTCCAGTAGAGACTACAAGCTGGAATGGAGACAGATTTGATGATAAATTACCTGCTGAACTCCAGTGTTTAGATGAATTGGTAATTCAGCCACAATAACAAAAAATGTGACATATTAAGAGCATTCTTGTTGCTGACTGCAGTTTTATTCTGAAACACAGCATTTAGCTGATGGAATATTGTGGCTAATGAATAAAGCATTAAAAAGAAAAGTCAACAATATTTCAATGCCTGTAGAAATTCATAGGAATGAACGATTAATGCTTTTCTGCATTCATCTTGCTATCTTCAAAAGCGCAGCGTTATTACAAAAGTTTGTTTCCAGATCTGAATGACACAGCAAAAGAGCAGAGATTAATTATAAGTACTGCGTGGCTTTGATTTTTTTTGGATGCGAGTGTTGAGCAGACTGCACTCAAGCTGCAATACTTCACCTCTCCTGTCTTCACTTCACGGCAACCTGGGGGTTGCGTGGTGAAGGCTCTACCAACACAGTTTTGTTTTTTCACACCTCTTGCTTTGTTTCTGCCCTGCCTCCAACACTCCTGCGGGCTGCTAAGCATCAAATACACAGCAGAGCAGCTTTGCTCCCGCTGCGCCTGGGAAGCCACGTACCCACCGAGGCGTAAGTGAAGATCTCACCCTTAGACAAACCATTTTTACCTTGAGGTACTGCAGAAGTGATGGTATGTAAGTGCCCAATGGTAATCAATAGCCAAGTGAAGGAGCAAATCTTTGAGTGTGGTTTGGCAACTGTTACTTTGAAGCTGTTGCTTTAATTCAATGCTATTCCAGCCATTAGAGAAATAAACCTCTCTCACTATTTGGTGAATACATCTGCCTCATTATTCCATGCATATATTCCGTTCATTCTTATCTATCATTCTTTGGCTTTTTTAGTCGAAGTGATTTTCAGGGCATTATTTATTGAGCAGATTCTTACTTGCATTTTAATTAAAGGGCTTATATTGCAAAACACAGCAGTTTGTTCTGGAGTTTAAATTTCCTGACTTTAATCAATGTGGTGTTCTAATGAAATGCAGAAGTTAACTTTAGTAACTGTAAATCCAGTTTCATGAATTATTTTCTATTCTTTTACACATGCATTAGGTGAGTGATTCTTCTATGTATGATATATCTCAGTTACAATATTTAAGTTACCATTAATGTACCTTTTGGGGTGGGGTGGAAAGGAAGGGTTGGGTTTGGATTGTTACTTTAAATAGTGCAAAGAATTACATAGTGCACCAGCTTATTTTTACCAGCCATAAATAGCGCACCAGTCAGAAATCACTGTCGCTAAAAGCTGCACTGGAGACAGTTAAAGTACGTCTCCAGAAGATGCTGTAGCTGAAGGGGGTTGGCCTAGTGCTAGAGTGGACAAACCATATTACCTGGTTTGTGTGGATTCCCTGAACAGTTGATGAATACTTGTTTTATTCTGCCTGTTCCACTAGAAATACTCAGCTCTTTGGTCTGTTGTGTATTTGCAACACAGCACCTGAGACTGCCATAGATTTGGCTTTAGAATCTTCCATCAGAGGTGGCAAACAGAAAAATAAAAAAGCTTTCAGGCTTTTCACACATATCCATCATTATAAATAATATACATTTAAATGTTTTCTTTAACTTTTTTTTTTTTCTATGTGGATAAATCTCTCAAAATTGCATGCTGGTTTCCCATGGATTTGTTTTGAGTATGGTGTGAATTGATGAGCTTGGATATTTTTGATGTATGATTCACTACCACATGCAGGGAAGAAAATTATATTTTGGTCCTGCAGAGAAATAAAAGTAAGCAATTAGGTCTTTGTTCAGTTAATTCCTATTTGATGGGCGCATGCTTTGCAAGAAGAGAGTCTCAGGATTGTACTCCACTACAAGGTCACTTGCACAATAAGAATTTTCTCCATGCAGATACCTCCACAATATGGCCAGGATTGCAGATTAACTCTTACGTAGGAAGGAGTAATATAACATGCAGGAAACTTTGAGAAGTTGGTAAATACAAAATGCTAATTATACTCACACATGCACAAAAGAACACAGACTGATAAGAAAAGTAATGTATGTCCGTAGCAGTGGAAGGTTTTACATACAATTATTGTAGGGTTTTGTGTTATATTTCTTATATGTGTCTTATTCTGTTATTTTTGTACCTATTTTTATTGTGGATTGGATTGTGTCTCTTTTTTTCTTGTTTTTTTTTTTTTTTTTAAACTTGATAGTTTGCTGGTTGATGGCAAAATCATTGTCAAATTCACCTGAGTGGATAATTTCTGGTGGGTTTTTCTTTTTTTCTTTTGATATTTTACCTTTGCCCTTAAGTATTCAGTAAATTTCACTCCTATTTCCTGAATCGGATAGACTGACTGAAAACCACGCTTTTTAGCAAATGAGAGATTTGCCAAATATCTGGTATTATTTTGTTGAATGCTGTCTGTGTTTTTCTCCTACTAGAGACACAGTGACAGGTACGCTTTCTAAGGGAAAAGCAGTAGCTGTGGGAAAGAAATAAAGGTTACTGTATTCTGATAAAATTTCAATCACAAGGCTATTCAAGGCTGTTATTGCTGAAACTAATGAATTGGCAGTGGCATGTACATCAAAGTTTATTTCTTTTGTCAAGTAGGAAAAACAGACTCATAAGACTAGATCTGTTAAAATGTGATTTATGGTTTTGCATTGTAGCATCTTTTATTCATCATTTACGTCACTGCTACATGGATATTGCATTATGGATTTTTTTTTATTTTATTTTTTCTAAAGTAGGAAGGGTTGATTTTAGAGCTCCAAAGAATGTTGGGTGCCTGACACAGAGGCTTGCTTTCTTGGAGAGCTGTGAGATGTACTTGGAGATGATACATGCCTAGAAGTTGAAAACACATGACAATTTGAAACTTTAAAACAAACAAACAAATAAAAAATCCCCCAAAACCCCAACAACAACCAAAAAGACAACAAAAAAACTTCCAAAATGAGCTTGTCAGTGCACCTTTGTTTACTGATGTCAGAAACTTGCTTTGCTACAAGTTTTGTGTGTCTGGGCACCGTGCTGTGCCCAGTGGGAGCTGACAGGCATCAGCTCTGACGCTGCAGCCGTATGCCCAGCAATAAATGACACAGGTGTGGAGGCTCACAAGTCTTGTGGTGTGTCCTTGAACTGTTCAGTGCAGTTCCCAGGAGGAGAGGGCTGACCGTAGGTGGGCAGAGGAGGGATGGTGACCTTTGCGCATTGTGCTGGCCAGTGCAGCAAGAGGTTGTGGTGGTCCTTTGGTTTGGTCTGCTTATATACAGCTTCCCTGCCTCAAATCCTCTTTACAACTGTATGTCTTTCAGGAAAGTATCCAATTTTAAAAACGCCTGGCATAAAAAAATCTGCTGTAACCTTTAGAAAAGTTTCTGTTACCCTTAAAGTAGTAATATGCCCAAAAGTTATTTCTTGTTTCTGGTCTGACTTTGTCCAGATCACCTTCTGGTATTGAACCTAGTGTTAGGGTTGACAATGAAGGTAGCTGTTCTCCTCAAAAACATACTTAGTCACTGGCAGTGAAATAGCCACTTCAGTTTCTGTTTGTGAGGTTATTAAATTGTGTCCCCGAAAGTGTGTCTGACTACAGAGTACTTTTTCCAGGCCTTCAGTTCCTCTTGTGTTTCTCCCCTGGACCCTTTCCCAAGTTTTTAACAACCTTTTTGAACAGTGAGCACCAGAACTGTCTGAAGTTTTCCATTAATCGCTGCGCTAGTGCCAAATACAGGGGTAATGTAACGTCCCTCATCCTGCTCCACAACCACCTTCCCTCTCAGAGGTGGGGCACCACACTGACTGCTTATGTTTCCCGTTTTCCCCCTGGGTGCAAATTCCCAACAGGAAGATGCCCATCAAGGAGGAGTCTGGTAAGCACTCTGTTATCTTTGTTTTTATCCATGGTACATAAACAAATTAATGAGTTTCTGCTTTTTATGTAGCATGTTAGCATATCTGAGCGTGATCTCTGACAATGAGATACTGCTCATTTGTTCCCTGTTAAGCTTTTTGCTCCTGTTGTCAGCAATGGTCCTTGAGCATCAAGTTAAGAGACATACCTAGTCTACAAACATTATTTTATGTCTTGGCTCCAATAAAAGAGCACACTGGCATGTTACAATCTTTCTTGGCAGACTGTTCTTCCCCATTAACTTGTATGGGCTGTCCCATGGGAACCATCTCACTCATTCAGATAACTGAATATCTCTGTGAGTTCCCCTGATTTTTTGTAGAAGACAGCTGAGCAGAGATCCATGAGCGTATTCTTCTGTATTTGGATACTTTTATTTAAAAACACAAAGGAACGTATTTCTCTGCTGTGGTGGAGAATAGCATAAGGAAAAATTAAAATATACATAGCCAGAGCTTGCTTCTTGCAGAGTGCTGTATTTTAAGGAAGTAATATTTTGACTGATTATAGTTAGCTTTCGTAGAGCCATTCTTAATTAATGTGTTATATTCCCTTATACTGTTAATCCTTTTGGTGGCTTGGGACTCGGCTGCAGACTCTTGTTCTGTGTGTGAACATAAATAAACTCAAGACAGAGGAGCATTCGGGCGTTGCGGGTTCCTCCACATTTCCCCATTTTTTTTTCCTCAAGCACTTTCTGGGGATGCAGGGGTGCTTGAGGCAGAGGGGTTACCACAGCCAGCACTGCACAGGGAGCATCCCCCTCCTGGCTCCTCAGTCCCCGGGGCCAGGTGCTGGCTCAGAGCAGGTCAGGTGGGGATGGATGGACATGAAGCCGAGTGAGCTCCCACCTCTCTGTGCTGGGGGAAGCTCTCCGGCAACCTTGGCACTCCCCTTGGAGCTCACAGGTAAGGCTCTTTGCATCATTATTCTGTAATACTGCTCTCCCCTCCTCTTCCCTGGCAATTTTGTCAGTGTTGTGAAATTAAAGCTGAGAAAGAGAGGAGAGATCAGAGCAGCGTCTAATGCAATCAGGGCAATAAAGCTCAATAACGTATCTCTTGCAGCCTTTCAGCTGTATTCAGGCAGCCTGTTTCTTGAGCCCTGTGCAAGTTAGATTTCAGCATAACTTCTAATTAGGTATCTGGGTCATGTCTGACACACTCTCGGTTCAGCACTGACGTTTCTGTGCTCCTACTTAGCTCTAAATTTGCCAGCTGTTTTCCTTAAATAATTCCACCTTCCAGTAAAGGATTGTGCGTCTTATGTAATTACACCCACGGTAGCAGGAGGGCAGCTGTAAGGACACGGAGGTAGAAATAGCTCAGTGTGGCATTCTTTAATTGAGTCATTAAAATTTGGACTCCCACCTCTGCTGTCATAAGCTTCTCCAGCTCTGCTGAGCTCTCATTCATAATGTCTAGACTCTGTCAATTTAGGCACAGCTCTGGAACAGCTGTCTTCTGTGCTACCGAGTCCTCTAGTCCTTGCCTGTCAACTGTTTAGTCCAGGAATGTCAAGATTAAATTCCCTTTCATTACCTCTCTTCATCAGTCAAAGGATTTGTTGCCCGTTTGGATAGATTCAGGGATGGGTTGCATGAATTTTCTTCAAAATAGTCTTAGGCCACGAAGCATTTTCTGAAACAGAGATTTACATTATATGACTCAAAATAGTACCAACACTATAAAAGCAGATTGTGTGAGCACTGGAAAAGTCACACCAAGGCGTAGAGTACCAGACCAAGGAAAAAAAAGCTTTGCGTGTGCAATGTCAGCCTGGAGCTTTGTCAGTCTGCAAATACTGTAGTTTTAAGTAGCATTGACTCTGTTAGGGCCCATGCTGTCAAAAGAAAAGATCTTAAAAAAAAAAAAAAAGCCTCCTGGTTTTGTCACCACCCGCTCCTCTTTCCTGGGCTAGTCTGTTAATGGAAAAGGGGTTGCCCGTTTTAGGAGCACTTTGTTAGAGGTTTGTATCTGTGTACTGCAGTAGGTGCCTTACCAGCACCTTTTAAAAATGCTTCTTTTTTAAAATGAAGAAATCCTGCTCCTCCTCTTAGTTCACCTTTCAGTCGCCATCTGCTCTATTTGCATTTAGGTGTGGTGCCTCCCGCAACTGGCAGGTTCTGTGCAGCCTCATCCACCGCAGTTTGCTTCAAGCCCACAAGCATTTCATTCTGCGCTGGGTACCATTAACCCCCACTACCTTCTGGTGTCCTCTTTCTCCTCCCAGCTTCACACTTTCTTCTCTGCCATTTCTTGTGCTTAGAGCAGCCTCTGACAACGTGCGTACCAGGTACATTGATGATTATCAAAGTAGTGCTTTCAGAAAGCCTTTGCGTGTTTCTAGTGCCTTTCATTTCCCAGGAATGAAAATGTGGATTAACCACCCTAACTTACCAACGAAGAAGTTTAAGACAGGTCAGATGCAAGCAGCTGAGCTCCTTGCCTGTGGTTTTGTATGGGCTTTCTCTCTCTTAGATTGCTCAACTGTGCAGCCTGACAGCACCCTTCTGAGGTTTTGTTATATCCATTCACACTAGTAGTGAAGATAAAGAGTGACTTGCCTGGTCTAAGACACTTGCTTGGTGATAGGCAAGAAGACTGTAGCACAAGTGAACATGGAGACCTAGGTACAAGACTGTCCCTTTCCTCGCTATGGCTGGGAGAAGGATGGAGACACAGCAAGCAGGATCCTGGGCAGAGGCAGATTAAAATAGTCCACATTTCTTAGGGCAGGCATTAAAATTTCTTTAGAGTAGGCATGTGTAGCAAGACAGCACGTAAGAATGGGAACTTTGGGGGGTACGCGACGGGTGGTTGAAAAGCCATCGCATCTTGATTGTTATGGTCACCTGCAATTACATACTTTCACTTCAGGCTACCTTTGGATAACAGTGATGGTTAGTATGGACCTGGAGGTTTGCCCTGTAGAACAGGAGGGGTGTCCTTCGCAGGTGGTACTGAGAGAGATGGATTAATATGCTGCCACAGCGAGAGGCAGAGCCTGCAGCTGGTTTGCGTCATGTCTGCATGGGTCTGTTGAGCCACCTTGCTGGCTTTGCTAAATTAAAGGAAGGTAGCATCTGCTCTTCAGCTGTGTCACTTGGCAGTGCCTGATCAGCCTGACTGAGTCTCAGAGCCTGTTTCTGCCTTCTCTTTGCTAAGGGAGGGAGTTGCTTGCAGAGTTCATCCTGTTTTGCCTCATTGCATAGCAAACTTTATTTCCTGAGTGGTATTATTGAATTCCACTGTCCTACCTCTAATGAAAGCCTATGTAGACTTGCACATTAACATGAACGGCAGCTGCATTTTTTGTCACATAAAACTTACCGTTTTTATTATTGAGCTTTACAGGTTAAGCGTTGATTGTTGAAGATAGTAATTTCATGGTATGTTATGAGGGCACAAGATAATATACAGACTATTCTCTGCAAATAATCAGAGCTGCCAGGTAGGGCTGTAGTAGCGATGATAATGTACAATACCGTATTTTGGGTGAGAATTTGCTGAAGGGGCTTTGGAGGGGCCGCACTGCGTCTGTTTAGGGAATTAGCTGCAAGTGCTCTATTCTGAGGTGGGTTTCTGCAGGACAGTCACGAGAGAGACTCTGCAGGATCTCCACTGGTGTTGGGATACTCGTTTTCTAAAAGCGTAGCTTCCAGTGAAGCCAGGCTGCTCTGGACATCCATGCATGCAACTGCCCTTGGAACCATTATGGTGAAGGCAATACCTTTGCAAGCTCCCTGTAGGCGCTGGGAGGGACAGAAGATAAGGCGTGCCCTTTTCAGTTTTGTCCCTTCCCTCCTGCTTCTGCCTTTTTCCTCACAACCTGCAGCTGCTGAAGGGACTGGTCTCACCTAATGAGACGTGAGCGTATGGGAGATTTCTCTGAGGTGAGACTCTTAACAATTAGCAGGTATGAACTGCAAAAGGTAGGCTCTAAGTGATGTAGTTAAGTAATGCCCACTCTGAGTCAAACCAACGCCTACCAATATTCTCTCAGGCCGTGGCTACTGTAGTGGATATCTAGGGTAGCATATAAGAAAAAAAAGCCATGTATAGCAATACCGCGGCGGTATGTTCCTCGGTCTCCAGCTGTCTGCTAGGAAGGACTCAGTGGTGGACACAGTCAGGTGTTTTGCCATTCTGTTTGGATTTGATTGCGGTTTTATTTTTCAAAAATGCAAAACAAATGTTTTTACCTCACAGTAAAGATGAAAAAAGCCTTCTAGGAAGTAGTTTGGAATATGATTATAAATTTTTCAGCCTTTTACATTGGCATATGTAAAATCCTGTAAATGTACACATAATGTACTTTTTACCTGGTGCGTGTGACATAGACAAAAGTGTGCTCTCATAGAGCTGGATTTGAGCACGTGACTGAAAGAACATTCAGGTTAACATTTAAAGTAGTCCTTTGCTTCTAACCTGACTAATGTAACGAGAGACAGTCAAGTAACCGTCTCAGTTACTTAACCGAGGATGCAGAGGCTGGCTGAGAATATGCGTTTGTAGCTGAAGGTACTGCTAGGGCCATGGAGAACCAGCTGCTCTGCGCAGGAGGATCCTGCACTGGTTACCTTCAGCAGCCAGGACGTCTTGCCCTTAGTGTGTAGGCATGCTTAAAGTTTCATCTTTTCCTGTAGTTCAAGGAAATTATTTTCCCTTTATTATCCTAACACATCCCACCTGGACACGCTCGACCTGTTCTGCTGTACTGACCTTGTTTGCCACTTGCCATCACCCCTATTTT
Organism: Larus michahellis; assembly: GCF_964199755.1. Lineage (NCBI taxonomy): Eukaryota > Metazoa > Chordata > Aves > Charadriiformes > Laridae > Larus > Larus michahellis. The sequence continues at coordinate 51,978,781 of NC_133899.1, read as the reverse complement.
CTCTTCTCACCTCTGGGCTGTGCTTGTCTCAAGGATGCGTTTTAGCCTTTCATGCTTGATTGGGATCATGCTGAATGGTGGCATTTTGATGCAAAACTTGTTAATTTTTTTAGATTCTGGATTTATAGATATGCCTGGAATGTACTAAAAACCCCAAATGTCCACCAGGGTCTAAAGTGTGTGGCTTACAGTTAGTCAAATACAGGAACTATAGAGTTCTTTGTTCCTTTAATGTTCTAATTATTAGTGATGACTTTCATGCAAGAAATTATCTGCTTACCCTTAAGGGACAATTTTGATACATAACGTTGATCATTTTAGAAGAAATCTTTGCAGGACTGAAAGACTGATATGAATTACATAGGTGTTTATTTTACTGTGTATGAACTAAAATGTTTACACGTTGTGGACGGGTTTTTTAAAAATGTATAATTATACACTGAAGTGTAAACAGAGAAAAATATGCCCATGTTTTCCCAGAAGTCTCAATCTGTTTTAAAAAATGCTGACTGCTGAATTGTAAAGGGAAAAGAAAGCATAGAATCATAGATTGTGTTGGGTTGGAAGGGACCTTTAAAGGTCACCTAGTCCAGCCCCCCTGCAGTAAGCAGGGACATCTTTATCTAGATCAGGTTGCTCAGAGCCTCCAAGCCTGGCCTGGAATGTCTCCAGGGATGGGGCCTCCACCACCTCTCTGGGCAACCTGTTCCAGTGTCTCACCAGTATAACCTGATGAGTTAATGGAATTTAGTCTGGGACTATATGGCAGCTCAAGAAAGGGTTGAATGCTTGAGACCAAGGGCAGGCTTCTCCAATATCTACGTGACTAGGTGAAATACTCGAAGTGCCTTTGAAAAAGTAAGTCTGCTGTTAAAAAAATGGCTCTAACTATTATGTCAATACATAGTTGTTGAAAGCTGATAGGATGCAGGCTCATGAGGGCCTTTCAGTTTGAAAATGGAACAAAGGAGTCTTAAGTTGTTTTGGTATTTTTGAAATTTGTGTCCAGCATCATCTTTTAAAAACACAGAAAGGTTCTCTGTAGGACACCTTCTTGATGCATTGGTATTTTATCTGGGGTTGACATCCTTTTATAGTCAAAAGATGTAACAAATCTCTCTAAGGAAAATTCTCAAAAGCATGAATGGTTATTAGGCTGCCACGCCCCAGTAATAATCTGAGGGAAAGGTCCGTTTCTTTGTGTACTCAGGGAGGCAAAGGGATGCAAACAACCAGAGAGAAGAAAAGGAGAAGCAGGCAAGGAGCGGCATTGTTTTGCTCTCAGAATTATTACTTTAGAATACCAAATTACAGACAGCATACAAATACCCAACAATTTTGTTTCATAAAAGGGAGTCTTCTAAACCAGCATAATCCATATAATTACTCCAAAATAGATTTAAGACAAAAATGTGCATTTAACAACCAGATGATAAAATTGCAGAGATCTTAATGGAAAAAAATTTCTAGTTGAATCTAAGCCAACCTGGGGACCTCCTTATCTCCATTCCTGATAGCCACTGATAGCTTTCCCGCAAAAAAGGATATCAGCAAGGTGATAACCCCTCCCTATTTGTTGTTGCTATAGATCAACTTTTCTTCCATTAATACCAAGCAATTAAGCCCCATCAACAGTGTGGCTGTTTTCATTAGCATCTGCTTTTGCAGGGCGTATTGTGGGTTTGGTATGCTGCTCTCGGGGAAGAATTCATTAGTGGTCAAAATGGTCTGTATTGATGGGCAATTATATTCTTCCTTGATACCAGGACTTAACCCAACCAGCTATTGCCCGGGCAGGACAGCCTGATGTGGTGACAGGTCAGAGCGTTCCCTGGGCTAGCTGGGCAGCACTGGCGCTATGGAGCGGGCAACGGAATCATGCCAAAAAGCTGGAGGCAGCCAAATTCCTGACCCCATTTTATGAGCCTCAGAACTGTAAGAGTTGGAAGAGCGATTAGCAGGTGGAGGTGCTCATGGCCTCCCATGGTACCCACCTCCCCATGCTGGCTCCATTGGCAATCTAGCAGTGCAGGCACCCTTTCTCCTCCAGTCAGAGATTCGGATGACCTGGAAGCTCCTGTGCAAGGGTGGGAATCTCACTTAAATCCCACAGGAGTGCCATGTGGCCCAGAAGGCATAAGCTGGCCATCCCTGCAAATAGTGCTTCAGACAGGCATTACCAACAACTGTCTAGCTCCTGAGCATCTGCAGATGTTTGAAACCTGCTTTTTTGTTGCCCATGGTAAGCCTGCTGTAGGTTTTTCTGCTTTGCCGTCACTGCTCTGCTTCCTGGATTTGATTGCATATCCTGAATCAGCCACTTTTCTGCAAACTTAATCTGAAATGGTTGTGAAATAAACACATCTTACCATTTTGTGTTTACGTTTCAAACAAGGGATAAATCTGTTCTCCCTTGGCTTACCTGTCTAGATTGGGGCCGCAGTTCCGTTTCCAATGCACTGGAGGAAGAAGAGGAGAACAGTTCAACCACATTAAACTGTTTAAATTGTTTGTGTTTCTTTGATCTGTTTATGGTCTACTCGTGAGGCCACAAGTTTGTTGGCCTTTTCTGTATTTTTCTGGAGGCTTCTGTGATATCAGTTTTGACTGATGTATCTATATGCTTGTTGTTTACTGGGCACCGATATCCTCAGGGGAGCCTCACAAGGCCAGCTGTTCCTGTTAAGCCAGGTATTTGTGAGGTCCAGACCTAAATCTAAGGAGGGTTAGTCACATTATCAAAAGCAGAAACACAATCATTTGGCTAGACCAGCGTTCTGGGGTGTTGTAGGTGTAATTTGAAGAAAGGTTTTTATTTCCAATGAGGCATAGAGGGAAAGCTGGAGATGCTGATTGTGGCTTGCAATGTTAGATACTGGAAGGGTGTGTTGCAGGAAGGTGAGCTGAAACTGGTGTGAGAGATGCTTCTTTAAGAAGTGGGTCAATAATTTGTCATGCTGTACTGCACTTTATCATAAGGCTGTCATCCCCGCATCTGTGATATACCTCTCTCTGTGTTTTCAAATTTAAATGAATAGAAGACTCTTATGACTTTCAGAATCAAATATCAACTCTTGCTTTAATCTCTTCTCCTCTCACCAGACCAGCTCCCGGCAGCAAGTTGCTGGTTTAGCCATAATCTAGCAGCCTTTGCTTAAAGTTTGCAGCACAGATAGCCACAGTGATGGAGTGAAGCTGTGCGAGCTGATTGTCTGAGACTGGAGCATTGAAGCTGTGCGCTGTTGTAAGAAGAATAGGTCAAATAAAGGACATGGTCCTTGGCTGAATGAGCGTAGTGTAAGTGGGCCCTACAAAAGGGACCTGCCCAGTACTAGACAGTAATATCTTGTCAAGATAAAGTTCCTTGATTGGCATCTTGGTTTCAGATTTGTATGGCCTTGTCATAGACTGAGCGTGTTTGCATAAGACAGTCTGCGAGTAAGCTGGCAAGGGAATGTAAATATTGCGCTTTCAATTTGTTCTCTCAGGTTGGAAACAATATTCTGCGTTACCTGCCTTGAGACCCGCTGTGGTTTGCTCTGTGCATAATGCTAGCAAAATTTGCAAAGCACCGACAGGTTTCAGTCTGTGGAAGTAAAACCAGAAATGAGCATTCACAGAGGAGAGACTGCACAGGAGAGCAGGACTGGGGAACTCCACTGGCAGGAATTAGTATTAACGTTCAACACACTGTGAAGTTGTATGGTGTTTTATGTTTTCAAAGTGCTAGGTAAACATCAATTCACTAATCTTTATAACCCTGCTGAGAGACACCTGAATATTATTATTACACTTTTCTCAGCCATGTAATTTTATGTTCTTTCCAAAGCTGTACAACAATGTACCAGAACTGAAGCTTGGACGTCCCTGATTCCAGGCTCCAGTGTACTAGATGAAGAAGTCAAGTACAATGAGTTGCAGAAAAGGACTTCGTTATCTTAAATGTTTCTAATTCACTTTCAGGTAGATGCGCTGACTCTTACAGACTCCAGTGGAAAGTTGTACTGCTCCCAGTAGCCCACTGAAGACAGTTCTTTTCCAATATAACTCTGAGTTTGGGTCTTGCTAACTGTAAATTTTCATAGAAAATACAAAGCCACTTGGGAGGCCTTTCCTGTGTTGCAGTTGATTGGATTTGTGATTTATTTTTTTTTTTATATGGCCTTTGGAAGTTTTTTGTATTGAGATCTGTGTAGTACTTATAACATTAATACATGTATTCAGTATTGTTATGCTTGATTGGATGTCATGATTAACCATCACTGAGTTACCCTGCTTTTGTGCAGCGGGGTTTCTGGTCCCACTTATTCCACACATCACTTTCATGCTTGTTCTTGCAGCTGTGACCATACATGAGCAATCCAGCAAATTACTCTGACCTGTGCTCTTTAGGAGAGATTGTATGGATTTACAGAGACAAAGCCATAGGCTCCTGTATTTTTATCTCATTTTTAGTGCCTGCCTCTCAAAGTGACAAAATATTTTGTTAGGTAGAAGTGACTTTTGTCTCATTTTTTCCCCCGGGTTTAACATGATCTGTTTTGGAACTGACTTTACTTGTTTCCGTTGTACTGTTCTTTGGATGAATATGCTGTAGTACTTTCAAAACACTTTTTTCTTCAAAACTGTTGTTCCTCTTGATGAATTCTGTATCTCCCGCTGCTTATGTTTCCCCTCTCTTAAATGATTCAGTTCAATTCATAAGGTCATAACTTTAACCCATTAGGGCTTGCGTGGGTTGTGTTCCTCTGGGAGGACAAAAAAAGTTCAAATGACAGATGTTCATCCATCTTTTCCTCTTGAGTCCAGGCTTTTTTTTTTATCTGATTGCATTTCTGAGATCCGAAGATATTCCTTTCTCTCTCCAGTAAAACAGAAGTGGAATACGTTTATAAAAGGCAAGGTCTACGGCGAAGTCAAAAAGCTCATCATTCCCATTGTGTCTCTCAAATATTTGTGTATGTACTTTACTGTGGGAGGAGGCTGTGAGCTGGCTGGGCTGGGCGACAGCCACCGCTCCATGGCTCTCCCCAGGTGGATGGTACAGCGATGGGAGCACCGTGTCCAATCTGTCACCATCTTTCTTGGGGACCCATTGAGGAAAAAACAGGAGTGTCGCACATCTCAGCGTGTACCCTTGCGAATGCGAAAGGGAAAAATAGACAGGAGATAAAGGAGGCCTTTCTCTGCCTTTCCACGCTTGTTCTCGGATACAACCTGATGGTGTGACGTGTTGTATTTTGCTGTGATGTTGTAATTCTGCCTGTTGATTTCTTGGGACCTTTTCATCTCGCTTCTCTTGTACCCTGTGAGTGACTTCAGTGGAGACGTTCTGTCTCTCTCTCTCTCTCCCATGTGTCTCCCCGGGCGGGGAGAGGACGGTGCCCGCTCCTCTCCGCCTGCAGCCTGCGTTGACTGTCATTACCTGCGAAATCAGTCACACCGTGAGACCACGAGCGGTGCTTTCAGAACAGGTGCGGGCTCCACCTGATTTCCCAGCCTCCCCCTCGCAGCGTGCGGTAAGCCGGCGGCGGGTCGGGCCCCCTGAGCCTGGGCTGTACCCAGAGGAGGGCCGGTGGCCACCGGCTACCGGGCAGCCGCCGATCCCGCCGGCCGGGGCGAGCCGCCTCGCACCGCCCCCGATTCCCTGGGCAACAGCGCCACCTGCCGGCCGGCCGGGGGCACTGCCTGCCCAGCCCCTGCCGCCAGCCGCAGGCGATCCAGGTGGCGGGCGGGCAGCCCCAGCGCTGTTTCTGTGCCATTGGAGGCCGTGCCGGAGCTGGTGATGCTCGGTGAGCTCCACCTGCCGGGGGTTTGGGGCAAGGAGGAAGGAGAATGGGCAAAAAGGTGAAAGGAGGGAAGGGGCAATATGTCTTTTAAATGAGAATCACAGAATGGTTAGAGTTGGAAGGGACCTTAAAGACCATCTAGTTCCAACCCCCCTGCCCTGGGCAGAGACACCTCCCACTAGACCAGGCTGCTCAAAGCCCCATCCAGCCTGGCCTTGAACACTTCCAGGGATGGGGCATCCACAGCTTCCCTAGGCAACCTGTGCCAGTGTCTCACCACCCTCACAATAAAGAATTTCGTCCTAATATCTAACCTAAATCTCCCCTCTTTCAGTTTAAAACCGATACCCCTCATCCTATTGCTCCACTCCCTGATAAGAACCCTCTCCCCATCCTTCCTGTAGGCCCCCTTTAGGTACTGGAAGGCTGCTATAAGGTCTCCCCGGAGCCTTCTCTTCTCCAGGCTGAAAAACCCCAACTCTCTCAGCCTGTCCCCATAAGAGAGGTGCTCCAGCCCTCTGATCGTCTACGTGGCCCTTCTCTGGACCTGTTCGAATAGGTCCATGACCTTCTTATGTTGGGGGCCCCAGAGCTGGACGCAGTACTCCAGGTGGCGTCTCACCAGAGCGGAGTAGAGGGGCAAAATCACCTCCCTCAACCTGCTGGCCACGAATGTGTTCTGAAAGTATTTGAAGAGGCTTCATTAAATTACTAGTGTAGAATAATTCAATAATTCAGCTGGTGGCCATAGGATTGTGGGGTTGGTTTTTTGTTTGGTTGTTTTTTTTTTCTCCCCCCCCCCCCCCCCCCCCCCCCCCCCCCCCCCGCCCCGTAGTAAAATGTCTGGCACAGTCCTTTTTGTTTCAAGACAAACATTGGTTTGTGGTCAGACTCGATGATCTTAAAGGTCTTTTTCCAACCTAAATGATTCTATGATTCTAAGAATATCTGTAGCCCTGGGAAAATTTATTTTAATTTTAATTAAAAATTAAAATGTGGCTGACACACCAGTGGCTGACACACCAGTGGCTGACACACCAGAAGGCTGTGCCGCCGTACAGAGACCTAGACAAGTTGGAGATTTGGGCAGAGAGGAACCTTATGAAATTCAACAAGGACAAGTGTAGGGTGCTGCACGTGGGGAGGAATAGCCCCATGCACCAGTACAGGTTGGGGGCTGACCTGCTGGAGGGCAGCTCTGTGGAAAGAGACCTGGGAGTCCTGGTGGACAACAGGATGACCATGAGCCAGCAATGTGCCCTTGTGGCCAAAAAGGCCAATGGCATCCTGGGGTGCATCAAGAAGAGTGTGGCCAGCAAGTCGAGGGAGGTCATCCTCCCCCTCTACTCTGCCCTGGTGAGGCCGCACCTGGAGTACTGTGTCCAGTTCTGGGCTCCCCGGTTCAAGAAGGACAGGGAACTGCTGGAGAGGGTGCAGCAAAGGGCTACAAAGATGATAAGGGAACTGGAACACTTCTCTTATGAGGAAAGGCTGAGGGATTTGGGTCTCTTCAGTCTGGAAAAAAGATGGCTGAGGGGGGATCTTATCAACACTTATAAATACTTAAAGGGTGGGTGTCAGGAGGATGGGGCCAGGCTCTTCTCAGTGGTGCCCAGCAACAGGACAAGAGGTAACAGGCACAAACTTGAACATAGGAAGTTCCACCTAAACATGAGGAGGAACTTCTTTACTTTGAGGGTGGCAGAGCACTGGAACAGGCTGCCCAGAGAGGTGGTGAAGTCTCCGTCTCTGGAGACATTCAAAACCCGCCTGGATGCGTTCCTGTGCAACCTGCTTTGGCAGGAGGGTTGGACTAGTTGATCTGGTTGGACTAGATGATCTCCAGAGGTCCCTTCCAACCCTATGGTTAAAAAAAAAAAAAAAAAGCCTTGATTTAACAAAAAATCCATGTGAGAGAGTCCCTGTTCTGCGGTCAGTGCCCAGGACTTTTTAATGTAGGTTTCCAGCAGATATGCTCACATCTACAAAACCAGCATTTGCTTTCCATCACTGCTTGCTGAAAAACAGTTGCTCTGACATCCGTGTCAGTCAGCTTACTGCTGTAATAAAATTCAGAGGCAGGGCACTAACTCTGTATTGGCACAGCACTTACTGGCGGGACCCTGAGGATATTACAATATAAATGTGAAACAGTTGTTATTACTGGAAAGCAAATACAAAAGTCTTGTGAGCACAAGTGAAATGTATTTGCTTTTATTGTGATTTGTTTTTTTTTAAATATTTACAGGAAGGTTTTTTGTTAAAGTATTCACATAGTTCTAGTTTCTCCGATCACTTGTGAAACTCTGTTCTCTGAAACTCTTTTAAGCCTTTTCTCCTTTATCATGGCAAAACATCTGATGAATTATCATATTTCCCAAGCCCTTACAGAATACAGTGTTTCTGGCTTTAAAGAAAGCTTTTGGTGTACAGAGGGAGGATTTTGAGTTTTACCTATGTTGGAACGAATAGTGCCAGAATGTGTTTTGCTGTTCTCTGCAAATTTGCCCAGGCAAACTGTGCCCGCTGAGAAGCGTTGTGAGGTCTGAGGGTGTTCCTGCCACGCTCGCCAGGACTTGGCAGAGTTCAGAGCACACAAAGTGGCCGACGTGCCAGACTGGGTTTTGTCAAGAGTCAGCAGCGACAGTTGACAACTTTCTCTCACCCTCATGAGATTTCCAGAAAGAAGCGAGTGAAGCCGCTGGGCCTGAGGCCGAGGCGTTGTTGGATGGAAATAGGAAAGCAGCAGCAGCAGCACTGTCTGGTTTGTCCCACTGCTGTCGGGTGTTGCACCGCCGAGTTCTCCGAGGAGCTACTTTTCCAAGTCCAAACCCATGCTTACATGGAAAGGAGTTAAATAAAATGTTGGTCTTCAGATTCTTGGGGGGAAGAAAGGAAAATATTTTCCTAGATTCCCTCCATCTTAGTATGGAAACAAAAACGCCTTCTAAAATTCACAGACAGATATTTTGCAGTTCTAAGCTACATGGTGTTTTGACAGTAGATTCAGTTATTTAGACTGAATGTTATGGATTTAATGCAGCTTTCAGCTTTTTTAAATGCTTCTTGCTTTCAGAGGTTATTTGATAAAATGGAGTATTTACCAGGCAGGAAACGCAACTTTAGTATGTAGGCATTTAAGAGAAGCTGATTGTTGTTCTTACAGCTTCTCTTACTGTGCGCAGCCCTGAGACATACATCAAATGTAAGAAAGAACAAATAATTGACCCATTTTGAACTTGTTACTTAACTATGAATGCTAACAGACTTGTGCTTGTTGATTGTTTCAGTGTTATCATTAAATTGTTCTGCACGTTTAAAATTCTCACTGATACATATCTCTGCCCAAAATTGAAATGCAGTATCAAGCTGTTGCCAGCAAAATCAGCTGCTCCTTGCCAGTATAAGCACCTTTTACATACTGTTTAAGAAGCCCCGTTTGAAATATGACATCCAGCATTAGTGCCAATACTGTCTCTTTGTTGAGCGTGGCAGTCAGTACATTGTCAGCAATTGCTCTATGATCGTAATTCATCTGGTGTTAGCGTTGGCTAAAATAAATTATATGTGCAATGTTAATCTCACTGGAGAATTGTCCCTGATTGACAGCTGCACCAGTACAGAGCTCCAGTGAGGCCAGCTGCACTCCAGTGCGCCCTGCGTTATATGTGATTGAAAGGGGGGGAAAAATCTGTACAGTACAGATTATTTCATTTTCAGGACAACTAACTCCTGGAGGGGAAAGAACTACAGATGTCGGGTTATTTCATTTTCCGGGTAATGTGACTGTTACTGCATCACTGCAAACACCGAGTGTGATGCTCAGTCTTTCCTGAAAAATGAGTGGGAATAGAGTAGCAACGTGTCAGCATGAAGTTAGTTTCTTAAAAAGTTAGGTGATGCTAATTATCCTTATCTCTAATAGAGAGAACAGAAAATAATTTTGCTGCAGTTAACATGGAAGTCTCTGATCTTGTGAGAGAGAGATCTGTTGTGGCCAGAGCTCTTTAGGAGGTTTAAAAATGGAGTGATTTTGCAAACAGAATTACTGTGGAAATTCATAGCAACCCGGCATAGGTGAGGGCTACAGGGTCAGATCTCCTAGTGAATGAATATTGTGCCAAAATCATTAAAATGCTGCAGCTTTCAGAGCACTTTACTGTCTTGCAGCAGTCGGTGACATTTACACCTTTGCAGGGAAACTGTTATAGCGCTGGTGAGGGCGAGGAGGACCTTGATGTGACAGCCTTTAGAACACGCTCTGTGAACGAGGACGCAGTGTGAAGCGACCTGATAGTCACATGCTGAAATACACAAGTCACCTTCTACATTTTATTGATCTTCCTGTCTTCTGGAGAAGGAAATTTGCTATTAAAAATACTAATATATATGATTGAAATGACAGAAAAATTGCCTTTGATTTAAAGGCTGTGCGCATGAATTGCGTAGCAGTGAAAATGTTTTGGCCCTAACGAGATCTGACACGGGAATCTTCAAAAGCCCCAATTCCAGCAGTGCTCGGAGTTGCTTCCCTTGCTGTTTTGTTGCTGAATCATTTTGACAGCGTGAGGAGCGGCATTTAACTACTACTATATGGCAGAGAGCCAAACTGATAAGCTATACGAGCCACCTCAGTAGTCTGAGTAACGCAAAGGCAGAGCAGCCTGAAAAGCCACTGTAAATGTATGATCAATTGTAGGTGTAAAGGTACATCTGCAATTCTTAGCGATTTGTAAAAGGAGGTAACTTCTGATGCTACCGCTAAATGTTCTAACTGTTGCTGCCGGGAGGCTGGGACTGCAAGGTACAGTTTTGCTGCCTCTTGTGTACCTTTATAATGGCACTCAAGGCAATGTGCTCGTCTTCTGGGGGTGTTACAGGAGGAACGGGTACGGCATGGAACGTCGCAAAGTGTGAAATTGTTAATCTGTTTTGTTTTGCCATTTTCCCCCCGTACTTGTTGTGACAGTCGTTTGTTCGGAGTTGCATTTGAGGAGGGCACAAGATTTGGACACAGGTCACACAGTATGTCTCTAAATTAGAGCAGGCCAAATTCTAGTGAAGCAAAGCAACAGCAGGGGGTATGGCAGGGCAGGGGTTATGATATATTCTGGGTTCTGGAGGGTGCGTGTATGTATGTGCTTGGGTCTGTCAGGATGTTTATTGCTGCCGGGCCTGTCTCTAGGTAGCACAGACCTGATAGCAGCTCAGGTTTTCCAAGGCAGGTGAGGAATGTTTAGCACAAATAAATCAGTGTGGCCGCTCCTGCAGTGGGACCGCTGCTTGGTATCTCCTGGTGCGAGCAAATGCCGGTGCGTAAGCAGTGAAAGGTGCTGGGCCGATGTGCCACAGCTCTGTCGAAGCAGAGTGAGAACAAGGCTGGGGCTGGCGTACCACCAAACGCTTCATATTGGTGCGGGTCAACTGGAAAAAGACCTTTTGCTGCTATTGCTTTTTTCCAGTTGGGGACCTGGTTTAATCTGTGCTGGCAGACCTCTCTCACTGGGATTAACTGTGTGTCCATCAAGAGGTTTGCTAGCTCAGCCTTACTAATGCCACTGTAGAACAATCATTTTAAACACAGGGCGCTCAGCTAGCGGCATCCTTCTGCTCCTCAGCACTGGCTGCCTGCTTTTAAGTGTTGTTGGTGCAAGCCAGAAGCCTGTCTTAGGGTATGTTGTCTGCTCCTCGCTTTCACACCATGTACTGAATGATTTTCAGATGGGCAGCATAGTAATGAAAGCGGTCTGGCCGTGATATCTCTGAGATCTTGCAATCTAATTTATCTTTGTTACCTGGGTAAATTAGCCCATGCATAGCTCTGTTCTGCCTTGTCTGGTCGTTTATTGATTCCTGCCTTATGAAAATCTCCCTCTATGGGTTGCATCATAGAGCGTATGCGTGCTTTGGTAGCCTGGCCCGTTTGATGAGAAGGCAGAAGTCCCTCCAAATAGCAGTTCAGAAGAAGGAGCTACTAACAGGGTGAAAGTATGCAAGGAATTTGGATTTTGCAAATCCAAATCTGTCTTTCATATCCGTTTATATTTAAAATGCAGGCAGGAGAGATTGTGTGTGCGCATTATGTGTAAAAGACATATTGGAGACAAAGATGGAATTTACACTGCAGTGCTGATGGTTAAATTGTGAATTTGCAGCCCATTACTTTGTAAGCTATTTCAAAGTGTGTTAGCACTCAGTTGCTAGAAATGCCTATTCAGTTCCTAGTTAGAGCACACGAGCAGCTCTGTGACTCCAGTGTGTTGCCCTCTCCCTGGTCTCGTTCCTGAGCCAATGCCCTCAGCTGCTCATCTTCTTTCCCCTCTATGACTACCGAAGCCCGTGCCATTGTCTCTCTCCTTGGAAGGTTACCTTCTGTCACTCTCCCAACACCACAAGTGTCTATCAACACTTCTCAGTGCAGCTGCAAGTCTGGGTCATTACTCCCTTTTGTGAAAGAATTTATGAATAGATTTGCTGTTAATTTTGCTTCAGGGCCTGGTGTCAGGGACAAGAATGCGCACGAGTCAAACATCAGAGTTGTTAATCTTAATAGGCTTTTGATAAATCTGTGATGGTTTTGCTTACACAGAAATGGACACTCATGCAAGAGAGGTACAGCGTGCTTTCTAAGTTCAAAGCAACATACAAATCACAATGATTAGTATTTATATGGGACTCATCTCTGAAATAGTGACATTGGTATAAATGCGCAATCATACCGAACAGCTTTCTGTAGATAACAGTCAAGCAGACAGAGGAGGGATGAAGAAATGGTTGGAATGTCGTATCAGCCCAAATGCAGTGATAAATAACCCATGTCGTTGTCAGGAAAAGGCAGAGGATCAGAGATTTTGAACCCATTAAATTTACAAATATTCTGTCCTTGTCATCGTTTTGTCGTCCTGGAATGCTCACGTGCAACTTAGCTCAGTGTGCTGCTTTCCACCTTCTACCAAGCATCATCCTTACTTCACACAAAGTATGATATTTTCAAATTTTTTGTTACAAGAAAAGTAAATTGTAAATTCAAGCACTCAAAAGTTACGATGAACAAAAAGACTCCTTAGAAACTTTGGCGGCTTTGATCAAAAAGGGGTAACACTCCTGCTGCTGCTGATTGTTAATAATTCACAAACAAGATTTAAAGTGAATATAATGTAAAGGAAAATTGCTATGGCTAGAAGCTCTAAGCTGTTGTAGCTTTGATGATGCTCCTTGCTGACACTGAGTGGTGCAATTACCACATGCTGATAGAGGAGAGCTGCAATTACCACATTTTCTGAGTCAACTGCTGAGATTTTATTTTTAGTTGGCATTGGTATTTATTTGTGTGCTTATTGTAGGCAAATTCTGTAAAGTGCTTCCCCAATATTTGTAACAGAATACACGGGATAGACCTAGATATTCCCCCCTTTCCCCCCCACCAAAAAAAAAAAAAATTAAAAAAAAATCAGTGGTTTGCATTAAATCCCTCCTGTGAGCAGGAGTCTACACTTCCAACCAAGCTGAAATCGCTCTGTGAGTCAGTGGGGGGCTCTGTGTAAGAAAAATAGTACCAGGGAGTCCTGGAGGTCTTGAGAAATTTTGTATGAAATCATTTTGCCCTTTATCATGGATGATGTTCATTTGTTTATTTTTGTAAGCCCGGTGGTAAAAGTGTGGATAATCAATTAATCTTTTCATCCTAGATTAACCAAGGACCCAGTGCTGTTTGGGGGGACCAAAACACATTATTACCATTTAATAGTCTGATTGCGATGTTTGGCAGGGTAGGAAGCAGCTTGAGTGGCTGCTCATACACCTATGCATGTATTCTTATGAGTCATTTTGACTGCTTGTGATTATTTTTATTTTTTTAGTCTCGCTTTTCTGATAGAAATATTATAAGACTGGTCTGAGCTCAGGAGCAAATTGTTTGGAAAATTTGTTGCTAAAATGGGTTCATCTGTTTTCAAGAATAAGTGACAGGAAGGAGAACACATTTTCACCTTTTCAACAAAATACTGTCTGAACCTTGAGTTTGGAGATGACTGACAGCAGAGGCTAGGCACAGAGCTTGTTTGCCCATAGTGTGTGTCACGGGGTGTGTAGATGGAGCTGAAGGTTTCACAGTTTTCATATTCCTTTTGTAAAATTAAAAAAAAAAAAAAAAACAAACAAAAAAACCCCAAAACAAAACAACCCCCCCCAAAAAAAACCCAACCAAACAAACATAAAACCCTAACTACTATGCAAAAATATGTAATGTTTTTTAAAAATCATTAAGGTATGTTCAGGCAATATTAGGGTTACACTAACACTGGTAGAAGACAGAGGAAATAACCAAGCAATCTTATGTCCGTTCCTGTAGAGATGTATACGTGACAAATTCTTTCATAACATGATCAGACAGTATTTTTTAAATTGTTTTTAAGACATTATTTTCTTCAATGTTAGTATTTGTCAGTGCAATGTGAAGCTGTGAATAATCTGAGATCCAAAGCATCCCACCTCAGGGCTCAGCTCAGCGACTCCCATGAGAGAGGACAGACTTTAGTCCCTGGTCACTGGTGCAGCACCTGTGGCACGAGATGTCCCATGTCAAATCACTGTGGAGCTCCACACAGCAGTGGGTACCAGCTCTGCCACCTCAGGACACTCAGCAAAAAATGCAGTTGTCTTATCAGGCCTAAGAAGAAATGCAAAAGATGCGCGTGTTTGCTGAAGTGTCAGAAATACTATTGTGTTTTTTATTTTTATACATGTGTGTGTGTTTGTACATATGTATGCCTTGTCAGGGACACACCCCGTCCACTGGATGACAAGCAGACCCCACTGGTCCTGGCTCCTTTGCCCAGAACCAGCAGCACATCTTTAGAAATTGCTGGAGGAGAGCATGGTGTTCTGTCTCCCTTTGCTGTTTCACACAGTGCGTAGAAGATGGGCGAATCTGATTATAGGTGGCTCTGTGTTTTCCAAGCAATTCCTGGATTTTCTGGAAGAGGTAGAACAACTTAGGTTGCCTAGAAAAGGTATCAAATACAGTGGTGGTGACTTACCTGATTAACTGCATCTTGCCCATGGCCTCACACCTTGTGAACTTTTTTTCTTTTAATTTATCTTTTCATGGCTGGCCACTCATTTGTCACGTTGACAGGCAGTGGCGTTCTGAGAACACTAGCTACTATTATAGGATCACTGAGGCCGAACAGAAAATGGAGAAGACAGCAAGAAATGTAAAACTGCTAGTGTGTCTCTGAACCAGGTAGATGGATAAATGGTCATTGTGAATCTGTTTGAGCATAAAAAATACAACTATTCTGTTGGTATCAAGCACCTTGATCTAGTTCAGCTTCAAAGAAGAGCCTAAAGCAAAAAGATACATTTCATTATAGGTGAGAAGGAATAGATGTTCACAGGCTGTTGACTATCCTTGAACGGAGCATACTGATTCAGAGGAAATGTAGATGTATGGAGAGGAGCATAGAGGAGATGGGAGCCATTCCTTTACCGGGATACAGCAACTTTTTCTGTTATGAAAACATGCCCAACTATTTGTTTTCAGAAGATCTCAAATGCTCTATTAGTGTTTAGTGGAAACATGTCAGGGTCAAGTGTTTCCCTTGGGTGTCTTCTGAAAGAGCTTGTGAACTGTGGAATCTGAAAATCTGCCAGAAAAGATCTTTTTGGGATGGTGAGTTATGTGAGGACTGTCTGTCAGGCTTAACCTACAGGAAAGGTTAAGATGAAGTTTTCTGGAAAATTTACAGATAAAGTAATCTGTGTCTTTGTCTGACAGAGTAGAGCCTTGTAAAAGACTCGCTCAAGTCTTCACCGTGTCTTATAAGGATAAATCTGAATTTTCTTATCTGAGAAAGGGCGTAAGTAGTGTTTCTAGGTGGGCAAAAGTAGATTGCGGAGACAGAAAGAGCTACAAGCAGAGGAAAAGCCAATGTGTGAGGGTAACCCTAAAAATTGAAGGTGGTGTGGGAGATGGCAGTAAAGAGTGTTCATTATGATTGAATATTAATTAGTGACATGGCTATTAATGATGACAGTAATTAACAGAGGAAGGAAAGACTTGTCATTGTCCTGAGGGTGAGTAATCAGTCTTGGCAGGTGATAAATAATGGTTCAGCAAACTCAGCAGAAAGATAATCTGTCTGCCTCAGGACAACTGGAGAACAGCTATAAAATCTTCCAGGCTCTTGGCAACATTCAGGAATGACTTCATGTTTTTAACGGAGACAAATTAAAATCCCTGCTCTCAAGTCCTGCTTATATTCCGGAGTGGTTGGGCTGATCACGGGAGTTCTGGTTGAGTCAGTGACTTCAGTTTACTTGCCCCTTTAAACCTTTCTTTTTTAATCTTAATAGCAGGGGGAAGAAAGACAGGGCAACCGGCTTTCACCGGTACTTGAATTTTTCATTGTAGTTTGATGAAAATGGAATAGATTCCTCAAAAGAGGTGTAGAGCTCGGGACGTGATAATTCTGTGTAAAAATGGAGTGGGACTTAATCCTGCATTAAGTATTCCTGTGTATCTGAAGAGGGATCATGCAGAATGCACTTTACCTCCCTTGAGCAAAGCAATGCGCTACTCTAGATGATTTTCAGATATCGGCTGTTGCATCACTTGGCAATACAATGCCTAAGAGATCACTGCAAGCCTGTAATCTGAGACCAAAATCAGGAGAAATAGTGGACTTCTTAGTTTGGGGGATGAACAAAAAAAGCAAGAAAGATTCTGTTTTTACTTGAAACAAAGACAGCATTTTGTGAGGTTTTGTTTTGTTTCTAACAATACGGAAGCACTTCAGTTTGAGTCTTCTAGATTGGTTTTCTAACCTCAAATGTTTGGTTCTATCTTTAGGATATTTTTGTTTTGTAAAAGGCAAAAGGAAACATCAGTGTTTATAAAATAGAATATTTTATTAACAAACTTGCCAAAACAACAGTTATTGGCTCTGAACATTTCTCCCATATGTTATTCAGCTAGCACTGTTCACTGGAGGTGTTCTCATCTAGCAGGTAGTTTTGGATCCCTCAGACATCTTTTTTCTGAATAAATTTACTATTCTCAAAAAAATGATGGGACTTTAGGATGCAGAGGCAGGAAAGTGCTGTCACCATTGCCGGAGGCATTGGTTAGATGTTCTGCAAGGTACTGCCTGCAGTTCTGGTGACCCCAGTGCAGAGAAACGGAACTTAAATTTGAAAAGTTGCTGAATGATAAAGTAGAGGGAGGAGACTAAAGGAGTTTGGTTGGTTGAGTGAAGTGGAGGTAGGGAGGCAATGTGTCAGCCCTCTGTAGAAACCCTTAGGAGGAACTATCAAGGGAAAAAAAAAGGGTTCTGGAATAACTTTCCAAGTAGGATCTTGTCAATTTGAATTGCTCTTAGATGGAGTTGGGAAGTATGGAGAGTGACTATAGAGCTAAGAGTACAAGCTTGTGAGATTGGTGCTTTAGTATCTGGTTTGTTGATACCTACGAGGCAGATTGAGACAATGCCCAGCTGCTGCTTGTTGGTCACATCTGTTTGCCCAGTATTTAAGTGAAAGCAGATGCTTCCCTCATCTTCAGGAGCTCTGTTGATTGCCTGTGGGGGACAAGTAAGTTGTTTCACCAGCCCTGGGTGGGAGAGGAGGGAGGTCAGGTCCATATTCCTCCTTGCTGCTGAAGTCTGCCTGGAGAGGGTTTACTGGTGCGCCTTGCAGAGTTGTGGGTCAACTTGCATTGGCCGGGGAGCGGGAGCTGCCACCCCCTTCTGCGTGGGCTAGAACCCACATTTCTAGTGTGAATTTCACCTGTATGGGAGAGTCACTCAGACCTGAGGGTATTGCAAGGGCCTGGGACACTAGCAATGCCTGTTTCCTCTCTCTCTGTGGCACATCATACTTGTGACTCCTGGCCTTCGTTGTATTTAAAGTTTATGAGGGTGTGGGGATGCTCTGAGCCCATGGAAAGCAAAATGTTCTTCAGACCTTTTCTGGAACAGGCATCATGTGGCGTATCCTATTTCTTGAAGTACCCACCATGTCTGATCTCAGAAGTGCTCCATGCAAATGAGGTTCTCCAGGGTTTGTTTAGTAAGCCGGAACCATACGGTTGATCAGTTCCTTTTCTCATATGCTGTCTTCAACCAATGTATCTCTCACAAAGCACAGCACTAAGTATTACTTAGTAATACTAAGTATTAAGAATGTGAATGCAAATATTTCTCAAAAATTGACTGTATGCTGGGAAGGACTTAGTGTTAGGACTGCATCCAGACACACGTCGTTATGTTGTGCTGCAGGCTGCCATAACTCGGCACGAGCTTGCTAAATTGCCTCCAAGGGCCTTTGCTGATTGAGTTTGACTTTGGACAAGTCATGTTAGCTGACTTGTACACACCATTATGTTTCATTTTAGGCTTAGCTTTCTGAATATGGGGTTTAACTAAATTTGGTGCCCTGTCATGCTGTATTTTGATAAAAGGCCTTCGCTTCTACTGAACAGCGACAAGTTCTCCACTTCTATGACTTTCATGGGAGCAAGAGAGAGGTAGTATACATGCAGAGAATCAATCCTAGAGATCTTTGTGCTGTTTATAAGAATAGCAACAAGCTTTGTACTCCTTGATGGGCCCTGAAAACCTATTAAGCTACCTCATGGGCCTTAAAGACTCACTTCTCTGCTCCTGGCCACCATGCTGCTGGTGCGATCGCTAGAAGGTGACAGCTCAACAGTGGTTCAGTTAAAGGGACAATGAATCGCACTTCCTTCTCCAAGACATTGCTTGTCTTTGACATAAGCGAGACTTTCCTCTATCTTTTTTTGACTGATAACTTGGTTCTGTACTTCTAGATTATTGCCCCTGATGTAACAGGTGCAAGGTACCAGTAAACTTCCTTCACCTCCTTGCTACCTAGCACCTGCAGAAACGTAACTCCCTGTATGCTAAAATGAGAGAGAAGCAACTGGGAGAGAAAAAGTTACATGGAACCATTAGAGTAATATCTGCCTTAAAGTATATCAAGGCTCCTATTACACGGAATCCTTCTTGGGACTTAGTACCTGTCAATAACTGTGTAATTAGAGTATGGCACAAGAAGGAAAAACGTTCTGAAAGCCCAGCGGAGATGAAAATGGAAAGGGAATAAAATTCACATCAGTTCTACTGTATCTGTCTCAATGTTATCTCTTTCTATGGCTCTCAAACCTTGTGGTCTCAGCATTTAATGCTTTCTTCACTTTTTTTTTTTAGGTGCTGATATTGTGCAGTGGCTTATGAAGAACCTCAGCATTGAGGATCCAGGTAAGGTGACCAGCTGGGGAAGAACAGCTGCTTCATCTGTATTGTGTCTGCCATTAGACAGTAGATAATATTTTGCTGCGGTCTAAAATGCCAGTAGAACAAAGTTGATTTAAGCATTGGAGGGAAGGAGGAGGGAAAAGAGATAAAAATCAACATCTTAATTAAGTCTAATGCCTTACACTGCAACAACCAAAAAGCACTTTGTAGGAGTCTTAGCCTGTCTGTGAAATTGTTGCTGCCTAAGAAAGCCTGGTTGATTTTAAGGTTGTTCCCAGACATAGAAAAGAAGTGGTGGATGTGGTTAAGCAGGCAAACGCAGTGACAGGTTTTCATGATATGGAGAAAGGTAGCCATGACTGAAAGGACATACTGGCCAAGGATGACACAGACACCATCGTGGGACCACATGATGGCTGCGAATTTATCACAGCAGATAGATAAATGGATAATCAGCCATAAACA
Organism: Larus michahellis; assembly: GCF_964199755.1. NCBI lineage: Eukaryota > Metazoa > Chordata > Aves > Charadriiformes > Laridae > Larus > Larus michahellis. Next base: position 51,959,250 of record NC_133899.1, on the reverse strand, counting down.
GTGATCAGTGTATGGGTCCAGTTCAAAGAGTTCACTCTTCAGAGAAATGAAAATTGTTTTGGCGCAGTTAAGAACTACTGGGAAAAGAAAGATTGGGAAAAAGGAGGAAAGATCTGCAGGTCCAGAAGTTTCTTTTCCTTTTCTGAAATGGGAAAAAAAATCCAGCATCTTACCTCCGGGTTTGTTTCTGCTGCCTACTGTCACCATGTAAAAGCAGAGACAGAGGCAGTGTTTTTTCACCCAGGGCGTCCCCATACACACATCCCTTCTCATGAGTCCAGTCAAGTCTCAAATCTGAATTTCAGCTGCAGACAGTAACTTTATTATCTGCCTGGGGGCACATGAGCAGGTGATGTGTATTTTGCAAGTCTGAGAAAGTTGATGTAGCTTTTCACAGCTGACATTGGCTGAAAATCTGTGCAGATGTACCTCTGGTTGTGAAGGTTGCCCTGACAGTTGTTGGATACATGCTCCCCTTTACCTCAGCACCATTTCCTCTAACAAATGGCAATGCTGCAGTGTCAGGATTTGTCTTTATGAATAAACATCCTGCTATTGACCTAGTGTTGTATGTGTTTGTCGCATTTGATAGAGGCAAGTGGCGTTCACTGATGGAACAGGCTTCTTGTCAGCTGTCACCTGTGGTGGATAATGTGCTTTGAATTGGATTTCAGACTCTAGAACTGGTGTGTGACAATTTGTAGACGTAAAACCAGCAGGTTAAACATTTGAGCAGTGTTTCTTCTGTATTGTAAGGCTGATTTCTGCTCTCCTGCCTTGTGTGGTAGAAGGTGTCAGGATGCGGTGTGGGTACGGAGAGGCATGAGTGCACCAGGTCTTCATGTGAATCATTGCCAGGGCTGCTGCTGCAAACAGAGTGTGCAGTGTGTGTCTTCCTGACATATCCCTGCTGTTCTCCCTCTTTCACAGGGGAAGCAATACACTTGGGAAGTCTTATCGCTGCACAGGGTTATGTCTTTCCGATCTCAGACCACGTCCTTACCCTGAAAGATGATGGGACGTTCTATCGTTTCCAGGTTGGTGAGCCCTCTGCCTTCCTTGTGGCCCCTTCTACTGTCCCTGCAGTAATACTGCTGAAATTACCCGCTCTTTATCCTTAAGCATCCATTAGGTCTATGAAGACAGGGATTGAAGCTATCTTGGTAGAGGCCTTAGGATGTTATGTAGTCCCTTCATAAAGATCTGCTCTTTTCTACTTTCTGACCCAGTTTTTACGTAAATGAACTGATATGTCCTGTGATTGTTTTTCATACGTGATTTCAACACTGTTGTACTCAGAGTTGAACAAAACCAGGAGAAAGAAAATGACTTTCAGGTTCTAACTCTGATACAGAATTGAGTAGCCACCCTCCTGTGAAAAATGGACCAAGGCAAACTTTGGAGTCGGACATTCAAGCTCTGGCATAGCAGAAAATTCAAATTTTTATCCTCTCTTGGTCACAATTGGTGTGGGAAGGGGCAAGCTTCAGGCTTTGGCTCTTTTACAGAAGATTTGTAACCTTGGCAGTCACCTAAGCTGGGACATCTCTATCCCTCAGTGTCCCTGTGCCTCCAGATGTGTTCAATTTTTAAAGCATCCTGCACTTGAGTTCCATGTCCTTTCCAAAAACTGCTGCTGTCAACCTTCTAGATAACTGTTTGTGCTGCAACAACTGCTTTTGGACAGATTGTATAACTTTAAAAAAAGCAATAAATTCAGACCTGGAGTCCTACTGCCTAATCCTGCTGGCTGAATTTGTATTTTTCTGTTAAGTGATCCCAGCCAGCTCCCTTACCTTTCCTGTGACCTCTCTTCTGTTCACCCTCCCATTTCTCCTTTACGTTTATTTTCTCTTATTTAGTTTTTATTTGAAAAGCCTGTTCTCCTCTTTGCATCTGATGTTGCTGCTGCTCATGCTCACTGTCCTACAGCTAATCATAGAATCATAGAATCTTCATGGTTGGAAAGGACCTTTGAGATCATCGAGTCCAACCATACACACACAGAAAAAACCCCTACGATCTCTGTCACTAGAGCATGCCCCGAAGTGCCAAATCTGACGTTTCTTAAATACCTCTAGGGATGGAGACTCAACCACCTCCCTGGGCAGGCTGTTCCAGTGCTTGACCACTCTTTCAGTAAAGTAATTCTTCCTAATATCTAACCTAAACCTCCCCTGCCGCAACTTCAGACCATTTCCTCTGGTCCTGTCATTATTCACCTGGGAGAAGAGGCCAACACCCACCTCTCTACAACCTCCTTTCAGGTAGTTGTAGAGGGCAATGAGGTCTCCCCTCAGCCTCCTCTTCTCCAAGCTAAACATGCCCAGCTCCCTCAGCCTCTCCTCATATCACTTGGTCTCCAGACCCCTCACCAGCCTGGCAGCTCTAATGTGGTATTGTGTTATCACATGAGACCAATGGCACCGTGAACAAAGAAGCCCAGGAGATCACAGACCTCCCCTTATCTCCCCCCACCTTCTGGTTACTTGGCATCATTCAGGCTAAGATTTTTCATGACAGCTCCCTTGCTTTTCTCAAAGTCCTATTCCTCCTGTCGTGCAAGACTTGACAGAAGCAGGGATAATACCGATTGTCCATTTAGTTGTATTTGTCTCTCTTTTAAAAGAATGACACCGTAAGAAGTTGTCCTGTGCAGGTCTCAGAAGCTAGATTTTAAAAGCAGAGTATAATTTAATTTCTTTTCGTTATTTTAAGCCCATGTAAACTACATCATCAAATTGTCTTGACTGCTTATTGACTTTTCTTTTCCTTATCTTTTCTACAACTTTTGCTTATTCTTTGCCTGTTGTCACTTCCTGTGACAGTTCTCCTCAGCCGTTTTCTGCAAAAATAACACGATAGAATCATTTTTCTTTTCCATTAGTCTCTTCTTGCCACTTTCTACCTCAACATCAGTCCCTCCTTCCAACAGTAGCTCATCATCTTGTGAAGTTCGTAAGATATATATCAGTGAGGAGCATTGAATCCTGTATTGTTTGATCCCTCCATGTTTTCTCACTGTACTTTGGTGCAAGGAATAGTCTTTGTGTGTGTAATATCCTATGCCCGTTTGTGGCATTACATCAGTAACACAAAACCGTGTTTTGTAATTTGTGTGATCACAGGAACATTATTTTTCATTCATGTTAAAACTGAAATACAGCCACACGTAGGTAATATCTTGTAATTAATTGTAACAACTGCAATATGCAGACCTGGATAGAAAACAAAAGCAGTAAGCTTAGCAGGGCTTCTGCATTCAGAACGAGACTAATCAGCTGAGTTTTGACCTCTGACATCTGTTATATTTAAAAAGTAAAATGTTTTCTAGGCTGCCAACTACACTGGTACCTGCTCCAAAAAAACAAGTGGTGTTTAGCATATATAAAAGGCTATAAGGATTCTCCTGCTCCTAAAAAAAAAAAAAAAAAATAAAATTCTAGGTGCCTCTGAATTCCTCCTGGGGAAAGAGGAGGTTCTGGAGTAGATGATAAGAGGTCCACATTCAGATGAGATGGCAACAGGGTCTAAAACATCATCAGGATAATGGACATCCTCCTCAAGAGGTGCTTGTATTACAGCATCTCTATTTACCTGCAGTGAGGAACGTTAAAGGTGATACCTTCCTGGAAAAGCTTCCTCGCGTTTACTGAGATCTGTGGCAGTGTTTCCCCTCAGGACAGAAGCTGGCCCATAGAATTTGTGATTCTTCCTTTTGTACTTGTAATGTTTTTCTGCATCTGAATTGTTTTTCATCTCTTAAATTAGAAAAATGCTTATGTTGTTTCTTAGGCACCGTACTTTTGGCCTTCAAACTGCTGGGAACCAGAAAACACAGATTATGGTGAGAGTATACTTACTTCATTGTAGAAAGTTAGTACAGAAAGTTTGTGATGGAAAAAATTGTCTGTAAAATAATTACTGTTGGCCATCTAAAGCCTTCATCAGCAGAATTTCTTGTCAGACTGCAGCATCAGAGGCAGATTTGTGCCCATCTCAAGTACGTGAAGCAAAATCGCAGGGTGTCTCAAGCCCACAGAGCTGTAGCCATCGAGTTCAGTGGGGCCAAGGTTTTACCTACCATTACCTTCATTCTCCCGTAGCTCTGTTCGTTTCAGCAGGATTTATGGCAAACAGAATACTGCTCCTTGGGAATCTTAAATAATACCAGTATTGCTTTTGTGGGAGAACATACTCTGATCTGTAGCTGAATCTGATATGTTGATCAATAAAAAGTTCCCTCATCTGGGCACTCATCTGGCTGATCAATAAACCAGTATATAACTGACGGCAACCTATAGTTAAAGTTCTTTGATATATAACATCAGACTTCTTTTTCCCATTTTTTTAAGATTACCAGCTGACAGCTGGTAAAAAAGAGAAGACTGAGCATGGTTTATGAGCTAATAAACTGCAACATGGTGTGTTAAACATGTGAGTGCCTGCAGACAGTGATAATACATAAAGAAAATATGTCAGTGTTGTTATCTTTTGCTGTCTGCATGCAATGTTGCTGTCTTTTGCAGAACTGTACTTCTTTCACAGTTAAATGATAAAATCAATTGTTGCATCCTGGTGTGGTGTTGGAAGAGGAAGTGAATCCATGTGTGTGCTCATAAAACAGGAGCTTCTGGAAGTGCTTCTTTTGAAATATCTTGTAATCTAAGATCAGTTTAGAACTCCTCCCTGAATAATCAGGGTTTTTTTCTTTCCCCGGCAATAATTATTCATCATTGTGGATTCTGGAAATCATTTGCTGGGGTGGAGAAGTAGCCTGCAATGGTGTCTGTCATGTAATAGTTCATTTGCAGCCCTCATCTGCAGGGAAGCTAGCGTAGACTTGCGTGTTTATCCCAGTAAGGGAACTGCTTAGGAGAAAACATGATGTTGTTCATTATATGCAAAATAATTTCCAGATTTTACAGTCACCATATATAACTGTCTGAACTGTGCTAAATATTAGAATAACAATCCAAAGAGGGAAGTTCTGCTTTTTCCTATAATACCTGACTGCTTTTGCAGTCAAATTATTGCACTGCAAGGGCATTGAGTGGAATGGTACACTTCAAAATAAAGCCATATATGAGCTGACCCACAGCTGGACAAGCTGCAACTGCATTAGCTCTGAGCCCTGTAGTGACAGACTTTCATCTGCCCCAGAAATCTCTAACATATGCTTATAATCAGTCTTTGCATATCAGAGGTCTGTACAGATGGAGTCTTCCCAGGAATTAATCCCAAACTAGCAGTAGACCCAAATAAAACTGAAATCCCAGCAGCTCTTCATACTTTCTCTATTTGCATGGATCCACTCACAGGACAGGAACTAACTTGCTAATGGCAGGTCACTGCCTAACATGAAGAAATACTGTGAGATGACTGACTCTCACTTTATTTGGTGTTGTAAATGGTTTACAGATGAAACTGCTCTTCAGATGTATAAATACACATACACATGAGCTGATCGTCTCTGGTTACCACGCGTTTTATGAAGCTTAGAATTGTAGGAATAGCATAGAATAGAATTACATGAGTAGCATGTTTTTATACATATATTTTTAAATAGAAGAATAGGTTTCCAATGGAAAACATCTATGACGGTGTCAGAAAATTGTATTTATCAGGAAACCAAAGCCCCATAGTTTTCAAAGAAAAGCAGAAATTTTCTCCAAAAGATTTATTGCAGTGTTATGTAGATGATGCTTTGCCTTCTGCTCCGCTCCAGCTTAGTATGCTGATGGGCAGTTAAGTACCTGGCCCTGCAGCACGGGAGAGAGCACAACACAAGGAAGCTCGAGAATGCACATTTAAATCCATCCCAAAATGAGAGCACTGGACACCTCTCTTGCGCAGAGTTCAGACCTGGCTGTATACCCAGGATGTGCTGGGGACCTTGTGTTTCAGCCTCTAATGGAAATGGGGTGAGCTAGCAGTCCAGCTGAGGCTTTCCCAGCAGGCAGCCCGGGACTGGTTTGGTGTCATGCACTGGGCTTATCGTGACCCTCAGAATCCCAAACCACATCAGTTTCTGCAGTGTCTGCCTATGGTGAAATGCGAGAAGGCTTTTCTTAACAGTTTGAAATGCGTAGAATAAGTGGATGAAGCATATGAAAAAAAAACGCTCAGATCCTGCCTTTAAGATCTGGCCCGTATTTCTGTTTTCATTTCAGTATCCTGATTATTTTTTTTCTTTTTTAAACGAAAGGGGAAAAGAAGTGCAGGGCTGCTCGCTTTGGCAGGCATATCCCCAAAGTGCTGAGGGGAACAGGTTGCTAATGCTAAATCTTTTACCAGCCCCAGAAGCAATTGTGCCTTTCTCAAACATCTTGTTAGGTCCTGGCATCTACTCTCAGCACTTTTAAATGAGATGTCCCAGATGTTTACGGCCTCCGAGATTACTAGTGGGTAACGTCAGCTGGGTATTCAGCCCTCTCATTCCTTGCCTCATGTTGCTTTCTGATGAGAACAAACTGTGCATGGGGTGCTTTTTTCTTTTTTTAAGATCTAGTACTAATAATCTGTCTGTAATTTGTTTTCCTTTCTGTTTCTCCCTTTAGCCATCTATCTTTGCAAACGGACGATGCAGAACAAAGCTAGGCTGGAGCTGGCGGATTATGAAGCCGTAGGTACACTGCTGCTAGAGTTTAAAGCTGAGGGGTGCAGGGAGAGCTTTGCTTGCCAGTTGAGTGCTGCCATTTTGTGCCTTGGGGTCAGCCTTTACTGTGTCTTTTTTTTTTTTTCAGTTGTCAAAATTGTATTGAGGTTGATCTGGAACATGATTGGGGAACATCCCCGGCTTTGCAACATCTCAAATTAAAGCATCTGCTGTACAGCCAGATCGCCAAGACTTGGGGAGATTACATAGAGGTTTACATTGGTTTCCTCTTTCCAGTTAACAGTTCCTGGTTTATATAGCAGATATTAACACATGAAAATGATGACTTTCGGGTGCATTATTGGGCAATTAAGTTGCTGATGACTCATCTAGTTACAGACCTTAAAAGGAAATTTTTCAGATTTTAGACTTGCGCTGTTTTCAATATGCCATATAAAAACTATTGCGCAAGCTTATTCAGGGCATGTTTTCTGTTATGAAATGATTATCCATAAAAATATCCTCAACCTTGGCTTCAGATTGTGCAGGGTTTTGTTGGATAGGAGTGGGAAGATGGCGGCAGGAGGGGCAGGGCTGGTGTGAGTGTAATGTTCTGACCAGCTGAACTTTTCTTTCTATTATATTGACTTTTTTTTTTTGCTAGCTCAACAGTGTAACAGCTGAATTTCAAATGTGAAGGTTTTTGTTGGAGTGTTTGTTTATAAAGCTGGTTCTGGGGGACTTCTGGGTTTGTGTTTATTACAATGAAAACATTTATATTGCAGATATTTTAGGGTTTTTTTCCATGTATGAACTTTTTCCCTCTTCCTTATCTTCCACATTTTGGGGCTTTTGTGCACGTGGATATATATACATGCCATTTCATCCTTCCAGTGAAGAGCATGCAAAAATCACCACTTACCTAGTCCACCCTGGAAATGCATCCGGAGTTCCCAAGAGTTCTAATCTTGAAGTATGGGCATAAAGGAAGGAATATAATAATCTGCATGCATTTACACATCCTTTTGCTGAGCTTTTGCTTCTGAATATTGTTGATTTCATTATTAAAACCATTAAAATTGCTTAGAGCCAACCAATTAACTGTAAGTACTCTAAAGATCTATCATAAAGCAACAAAAGGCCGTTCAGCAGCGCACACACTCCCACACACATGCAGCGAGGCTATGGCTAAGTACTTTTGCACGTCGCTGTCTACTGAGAGTAGCAATGCTCCAGTGATGGCAAATAATTAGATCTTGGCAATCTCTCATTTTTCTTGTGAATATTGCATTGCACAATTAGAGACTGCTTCTGCATTCAAACTTTGCTCTCTTAATTAGAGACAATCAGATAAGAATGGCACCGACTCTTCCGAGTCATTATGGGCGCTGAAGCAGATCATGCAATGGAGATATAAGCTGAGCACAAGGGAGAGAAACAGGAGTGGGAAGGAGCCCTGTATATCTAATACACATTTTTGGAGATGTGATATGAGAATGCTTCCCCGTGGGCATCGGCACTGACCTGGAGTTTCCACAGACAGTCTCTACAAAGCACCTCAGGGGACATCTTCTCATTTTTAGGTTCTGCTTGCAGGATTCATAGACAACCCCTAACCCCAGACCCCTAACTGGAAGAGCAGGGGTCTTGATGATATGATTAGGCTTGCATAATTGCATTCCATTTTGTTTCTAATTGGCCAAACGTAAGCGTGATTCAAATATTGCTTCAATTGGGGATGTTTCATTGGCTTCAGCATATTTACTCCAGAGGGCACATGTGAACATAATTTAAAATAAAATTAAAAAAAAAGAAACCCACAAAAAATTGGTTTTGCAGATAATTACAAGTAGTTCTTCCTTGTAGCCACAGTTAAGGAAATCATCACGGTTCAGCACAGCTGTAAATCATTTGCTTAACTGTTTTTTTCCATCTATATGGACTGAAACTCTTACATGGACTTGGTGGTAACAGGGCCAAGCTTTATTCCTTGTGTTATACAAGAGTTCAAAATAAATAGGAGGAAGGTTTCTTCTAGCATTGAAATGCATGTGCTTAAGCACTTTCTTGAAATAAAGGGAACAGGTGTAAAAAGAAAATCAATAGTGTTCATTTCAGTGAAAATTTGCAACAGTTGAACCAGCTGTAATGGAGAAGAGCATCAGGTTAATGGTCTCCTAGGCCTCCTTGTCAGGGTGGGTGTGGATATGTGGCTTTGGGGGGCTATTTGAGCCTGAAATTCTGTTCACGTCCTGAGTTATCTTGAGTTGTGATGAAGTCACATCCACCTCCAAATGTTCAGATCACGACGCTCTCTGTAATGGGTCTGGACCAGAGCTCTTACTTCAGACGCAGAGCGAGGCTGCATCTGGACCCAGTCTTTGCAGCGAGCGACGTTCATTGTTCAGACAAACAAGCTATTTCCTTTTATGAATCATCCTGGCAATCCCCAGCCTTCAGTGCTGTGCAGCTGCGTGATGCTCTCGGCGGTGAGCAGGACTGGGGAAAGCAAGGGATGCTCAGGCTTTGCACCTTAGCAAAAAGCCTGAAGAGAAGAGAGTGGGGGGGGGGGAGGAAGGGAAAGTAGGGATGAGAGGGAAACGTGCACGTGGCAGCCATCTGCTATCAGAAATGAAAGTCATCAGCTTCACAAAGCTTCTCAGTGTTATCTTTTGGGAACAAGTCCATCACTATTTTCATAGCAGAGCTCAGGCTGTCTTCATCACGCTCCATTACTTCTCCCTGACAGGGCCCTCTTGGCTGCAGCCTGAAAGGATGTGTTACAGCCTTGCTTTGCCTGCAGGATAGTTCACCTGAAACCAACTCCGACTTCCGTGTCTTCAGTTTTCCAGCTTAAAAAAAAAAAAAAGGAATAAACTAAGCAGCCTACACACTAACTGTGCTCTTAAGCAGCAGTTATAATTACAGGGATTAATTGATTAATTGTTCTTACTATTTTCATCTTTTGTCAGGAAAACTTAGCAAGACTTCAGAGAGCATTTGCAAGAAAGTGGGAATTCATCTTCATGCAAGCTGAGGCCCAAGTGAAGTGAGTAATCCTGGAGCACTAAACTGCCCCAGTATTTAGAGCTGTGAAGGGAAGGGGATTCTGTAAAGATAATATTTTTCTGTCAAAGTCTTTACTGCGACTAAGCTCAGAAGGTGTTGGTGAATTTTAATCACCAGCAGACCAGAAAGAATAGAGAGCCAATTCTGAAGGTTTGTGCCAGAATCCAAAAGATGGATTTAATTATCTGTACATGGAAATGTTGGTCAGGAGCTCCTGGAACTGGATTCATCATGGGAGCTTGGGCAGTTCACTTGCCTGTTCTGCTTCTACTTTTGTGTAGTGTTTTTGTTTTGTGTAAATGGCGAGAACAGAACTTTATCGTCTGTCTGCGTTACTCCATGCTTGTAAAGTATTTCTGAGTTTAAAAATACTGCCACTTGAAAGTGATTATAAGGGTGGTATTTACAGTAGACTGGATTTGGTTTTCTCCTTTATACCAGTCCCCATTGGACTCCATTGTACCTCTACTCTGTGTAGTCTGACTTGTGCTACTAAATTAGTGTGGAAAATTGGGTACCACTTATATGAAACTTCCTTAGATTTAGTATTTGGGTTTTTGCTTTTCTCAGCTCATAATTGAAACCTACATTTTTTTTCCTCATCTCCCCTTGTGAAAATAGTTTGAAGCCTCTTAATGTTTTGAACATGTTTTCATTATTGCTTCAAAATGGGTATGGTCCAGGGTAGACTTGTGTCTACAAACTAGTGTCTAAACCCCTACATGTCTGTTTCATGCGAGTAGTTGTCACCTATAAAATGGAAAAGTTGGTGCATGAGAACACCAGTACTGACATTCTGTACCACTAGAAAGAATTTGCACTTTCAGCATTAGATGCTAAAAAGTTAAGGAACATAATTGCTTGAGGGTGTGGCCGAGGTATGTGTCTCCATCTTTGATTAACTCTTTGGAATTTTGATTAATTCTTTACTTAATAATATTGTAATTATGCACTATTTAAGTACATAGTAATTACCCTTTAAATTACAAGGTAATTAAGAGATTTTTTCTGACCAGAATGACAGTGTTCTGTTTGGAAGAGAAAATTAGAAGTTACGATAGCAATTGTACTTTCAGTTACTTAAAAGTTTACTGTCAAGATAAGAAAAAAAATCAACAACCAACCTTAAGTCAAAACAGAATTCTGCATTCTGTCTACAGCATACAGCTATTACCTAAGAAAGAAATGTAAATATCTATTCTTTATGTGATCACTAATGCTTAGTCATCTTTTCTGCATTATGTTTTCATTGAAACGTAAGTATGGACTGGCCACTGTCAACTTTTTTTGCTGGCTAGTTTCAGCTTCTTGGTTCCCAGTTCACGTAATGCTTCAGTCATCAGATTTCCAACAAGGCAATGCTGGAATTCACAGTGTAATTCACCGTCCTGAATTATCTGAAAAGGAAAACCAAACAGAAATACATGAAAACACTCCTCCTACATATCAAGTTCTGCTTCACCTTCCGTGTCTTCGTTTGCACATACATGGCTCAAAAACTGCATCCACATTTGTGTCTTTGCAGTTTAAAATGTGAATTGGGGATTTGAGCCGAGAACCTGGGTTCAGCACTAAGCACCCATGAAGACAATTCATGGAGCCTTCAAAGAGCCCCTCCAGTTTGTGTGCACTGTGTGGTGTGAGGTTGGCAGAAGACTTCACCCTCCCCTTTGGCCGGGCACGAAGGACTCACTCCAAAACAAGAGGTTTTGGGCTGGTGTCCATGTTTGCTCTTCAGCGCAGTGCAGTGACTGCTGTCTGACAGCAGGTACAGAGCCTGTACAGAGCTGGTTTCTCATCCCAGCCTTGCAGAGGTGATATCCAGAGAGTGATCCCAAACTTTGGAGGACTCGGGTTTTTTTATGGGGAGGAGTGTTCAGAAACTTCCATTTCAGACCCCCATTGGTACATTCCCAGCACAGACTTAGCTAAGGATCACTGCCCCTCCTTAAGAAAAACAGGAGAGGGGAGAACCTAATGGTCAGAAATCCCAGCTCGCATGGGTTTTTTTCCCCACCCTTTTGATTCTTCCGGGTGGCAGCAGTGCGGGAATCCAGCACAGGGACACTGTCAGCTTCTCGATCCTCCTCTGGAGATGAAAGCGGTTCCTATTTTCCTGTGCCTCATCCAGGTAGATCTTGCAAGCCAGTGGTGACTTTGCTGTGCTTGTGTAGAGCTGAGCACGGGAGTGGGGCACCAGACACACATTGCTCAGTGCTGCCGAGAGACAGGGGAGCAGTTGCTCTGAACATCCCCCGGCAGCCTTTGCATGTACTTCGAGTGAGTCGACTCACTGGCTGCATCAGGGATGAAATTATTGGGTTGCAGTTGTGCTGGCCCAGTTGCACGTCTCTTGAGTGAGCACTGGCTTGCACGAGGCCATGCAGCAAGTTTGGCCACCTGTGCTGTCACCCTTCCCTCCGCCAACCCCACGGCGGGCGGGCAGAGCCCGGAGGAGGGTGTCCTCAGGTGCTGCCTGTGATGTTGCTGCTGGGAATGCCTGGGATAGCTGCCCCTTCGCAGTCTATGGTCATACCAGCAGTGCTACTGGGGCACCAGGGTGCAACGGGACCTCCCGACATGGACCTCCGTCTGGCAGCAGCCAAGAGCTTCACCTGGAGTAAAGAGGTCCCTGTGTGTCTCTGGACAGAGCCAAAGACAAACATGAACTTCCCCAGCTTGCCAAATCAGGGTCTGGGAACGGAGTACCAGGAAAGGTCGTTTTCCTCACCAGATGAAAAAGCAGAGGTTAAAATAAATTTCCCACCTTAATAGGAAAATCTCTTTTGATACATATTGGAGCAAACATCAGTGATATTTTGTTCATGGCACATGGCCTTGCAAGTGGGACTGTGACATTTCTGTACAAAAAAGTGTATTTATGAATTTTTTTTGTCACGGGGTTAAAACCCCAGCTAGGAACAGTAACAAAGAAAAGCATACTTGTATGTTGACTCATATGTCTACGCTTTTGTTTTCAGAATCGACAGGAAAAAGGATAAAACAGAAAGAAAGATTTTGGACAGCCAGGAAAGAGCATTCTGGGATGTGCACAGGCCTGTGGTAAAGCTCTTTTTTACTGATGAGACTTTCCAGGTTTTGACAGGAAAGTTTTGATACTAGTAAACACTGTGCCATTTATTGCACAAAGACATTACCTTTAAAGTCACCACGTGGATTTTTGCTCTCAGTTCAAAACAAGCTCAGTGTCTACAAGATTATTTTAAGACTTTCTAGGCGTGTGAATGCATGGAACGCTTGATTTGGAAATACGTGATAAACATTAAGTTTTGAAGATTATTTATTGTGCGTACAAAAGAAAAGCAGCTTACCCAGTTTGGCTCAGACCTCCTAGAAAAAGCTCTCCTCTTAGCTGAGAGATTTCCTTTTGGTGGCAAAGTTATGAGTAAATGGATTTGATGCTGAGATGCCGACTTTGGGTATATGCACTCTCTTGTTTAGGAAGCATAATTGATGGGACGCAAACTTCAGGAAAGAATTTTGGACAAGTATATTTTGGTATATTTTAGAAAGGTAAGGTAGTGTGTGGATTGTAAACGGAGGACTAATACGATTGCCATCTCTTTTCAGCCGGGCTGTGTGAACACCACAGAAATGGACATTAGAAAATGTCGTCGTATGAAAAACCCACAGAAGGTGAAAAAGGTCAGTTTGAGTTTCTGGGGTTTTTTTTTGTTTTTTTAAAGGCAAATCACACTTGACACCTACAGTAGATCAGAGTTTCCCGATAGGAACAAAAAAAAAGTGTTTTGCAAATATCAATTGTGTTTTGTTCTAATCTGTGAATTTAGTATTCCTGTTTTGCCATCAGAGGGGTACAGTCTGGGTGATTGGGTACAGCTGAGAAGGGCATTAAGGAGCTCTGTGTTGCAGATGTCTACTGGCTCTGCACTCCCATAAAATTAAAAGCAGTTGGCAAAAGTACCTAGGTCCCATTTTCAGAAATTATTTGGGCACAGATTTATCAGAGATGTTTACTTGCCTTAATCATTTCAAAGGCTGGATCATTAGCAACTTGGGTGCCTTTGACTTCCAGCAAGGTATAGCTCTTTTGTGTACATATTAGTTTTGGAGGTGACACCAGACTCCTGAACTTCCACTGGAAGTTAAATTGCAGCAGAGCTATTCACACGTCTCTTATAAATGTTAAATAAAAAGCAAAAGCATTAAATGAAAGGGGAACTGATATTACTTTCAGTGCAGGCCTCTGTCCTTAAAATGAATGGCTACAAGTCAATCTGCAGGTTTTAGTTTTGAGAGGTTCATTTGAACTTAACCCATTGACACCTGGTTAAGCTCTTTCTTCAATTTGTAGTTTTACAATATGACATTAAACCGAGCAGAAGAAAATGACATAGGATTAGGTTCTTATCTTTTCTTTCTCTGCTTGGTTCACCACAATGACCATTCCCGGTGTTCATCCTACAAGCCTTGACACACACAGCCCTCAGAGCTCCTAAAAATTATCAGCTTCATTTTAACATTTAAAATAAACCCATTTCTTAACATGCCTGCAGACTTTCCAAGTGCAGGCGCCTGCAAGCACAGCCCGATCTGTAAATTTTGCTCCAGGCTGAATGATTATTGACCTGTATGGATATAAACAGTAGGAAATTGCTGGCTTGTTACCTTACTGGTTTGCATACTGCACTTTTCCTCATTGCATAACAGGGAAAAATGCCGTAATCTCTTCTGTTTGTTTATTGGTTCCTCACAGTCAGTGTATGGGGTTACAGAGGAGTCTCAGCCCCAAAGCCCTGTACATGTGCCCTCACAACCTGTACGCAAAACTACAAAAGAAGATTTCCGGAAACAAGTAAGTAGATGTCTGTATCACAACTCTCTGGGAACTGTTATCTTGGAAAAAAAAAACCCACATACGAAGTTATGGAGATATCAGCAAAACCAGTTCTATGCATCACCTGTCCTTGATCTTCACATACTTTATGCAAAGTAGTAAGTATTTAAAGATATATTTATATATTAATTGAGCAGTGCAGCTGTATGATGATACGTGTTATGGGTAATACTGACCTTTGAATCTAGTATTGCTCTCTCTATGGACCAGTAGACAGATTAATTTTCAGATCACTGAGGATATCTGAAAAGTGGGCAGTGACAAAGACGAGGGAAGAAGATGGCATACTGGGGCACAGGCTGGGGATGGGCAGGGAGGAAAGGCATCATTTGGTGCATGACTGTTAGACTGTACAGTCAGAACTTTTAGGGAACTGGAAAGAAGTTATTTGCACCATCACTCCAAGGAATGGCCAGCCCTCGCACAACTTTGCTCCAGCACAGGGAGCTCTCCCTCGAAATTCCTTTGCTGTAACGAGCAGCATTCACTGAATTACAGGCAGGAATCTCTAGGTTAGCATTTTAGTAAAGTTTTAAATGTTTCTTAGGCAGCTGTTTTCAGGGTGGTCTTCTGAACAAAACCTCAACACTAAATTTCTTGAGCTTTTTTCCATCATAGGCTGATGAGTACTGTGAAGTACTCATCATGAGCACATAGGCTGCAGACTACTGTTGAGAACCAGTTGATAGCAGAGTGCTAATGTGCTGTAAAACCATTATTGGTCTTGTGATGCCAGTCAGTTTGAGAAATGGAAGAGAGGAGTGTGGTGTAAAAAGGGGATCACGTTGCACCATGAGTAGTCTAGGAACCTCGGCCTCAAATATGTGCCTTTCCTACTTTTAATTATGTCTTCTGAAGCTTCCCCTGGGTCTCTGCCGTAGGAAATTGAGACTCCTGTTGGAAGCAGTTAATAAGCTTTTTCTAATACCTAGGGAAGAGTCCCATTTCCTTCTAAGTTACTTTCAAGCTGTTTGGAAAGAGAAATCAATAGTGCGTTGGGATATGATCAATGCATGCTGTAGAGCTCCTGGATTGTAAATGTCCTTGTCATCTCTCTCCTCAGATAACTTTTCTGAACGTGCAGATAGAGAGACATTGTTTAAAGATGTCCAAAGTAGCAGAAAGGTGAGTGTCCCCATTTGCATGATTTCCTCATCTCCAGTTTGGTGTTTCCAGAAACAGAGAGCGGGCAGGAATGCACAAAGGCTGGTTCCCCCTTCAATCCTTCATCAGTCCTTCCCCTTCCTTAACTGGCTGTGCTGCCTGTCTGCTGACCACTGACACTTCTGCACTTGCTCTCCTGCCACTGGCAAAAAGTAGGTGAAAAATGAGCATGCTGTTGTACTGTAAAACCAAAAGAAATATCATTCACAAAAGAAAGAACCCTTGCAGTACTTTTGTTTCCCACCCCTGCACAACCCTAGAGTTTATTTGCAGAAAAGGCATTCCTGTTTCAATTTGAAAATACCTTTTTTTTTTTTTTTTTTAATGGGTGAACTCTCTGTGCTCATCTCTTGTTTTTCTGGCACAGATCTGGGGAAGAAGCTGCGTTTTCGTCTTGTTGCATATGGTGTTCGTGTCCGCGTTCATACTGGTGTTGTAGGGCCGGTTTCTGCTCCCACTTATACCTATGGAATCCTATGGGAAGTACTGAGGTTGTTCCTGGGCTACTCAAGGCAGTGTTTTAAGAGGTGGATTTCTCACAGAGGCAAATCAAGGCACAATTTGACGTGCAGAATATTTAGTTCTGGTAGGAAAGTACGAATAGGTAAAGACCAAGCTCAAATTTAATAGAGAATGACAGCTCCTTTACTTAGATTCTTGTAAGTTATGCTCTTTGGTAGGGGAATCACCGAGACAAATGTAGGGATCAGCGTGCTCTTCAGTAACATCACTTCTAGAGCAAAACTGTGTTGAACATGAGGGACCTGATAAGGGCTGGTGCCTTGTAGAGAAATAATAGAGGAATTTAAAAACCATATGAAATGTGCTTTGCAGTGCCTGCACCTGTAATTAGCATGTGTGTACTAAACTAGGCAAATTAAATGGCGAGACCCCCAAAGTAAGTTCCTATTGGCTCATAAAGTTTAACAACTAAAGTGAAAATTTATCCAATTAAATAGAAAATATTCAGAGGCTCCTTGAAATCCTGCACGTACACTACATTGTACGATTGAAATTAGCACATTCGTATTTATGTTTTGGGCTTTCTCATTCTTTTTTATTAAGAAGATACATTTGTGCTTTACCAAAAAATGTCATTTTCTACTGAATTTACTTACAATGACCTTAATATACTGAGACAGTAGTAATTTCCAGGCTGGTAATTTACAAGCAAGCAGGTCTGTTCTGCTTGAATTTTTTCTCGGTAGGTATTTATTCAATAAGATGGACTCAGTAAAACTCATTCACTTGTGAACATCGAATCCTCTCCACATAACATACCTGTTGTTCTAGTTCATAAGGAGCTACTGACACTATAAATGTAACATTGTCGATGCCACAAAAACCCTAGTAGTTTTCAGTAAAACTGGACAGAAAATTTTCCTGGTTTAAAAGGGCTCAGGCTTTTTTTTGTTGTTGTTGTTGTTGGTCCCAAACTGGAGAAGAAAATGTTGCTATCAAAACCTGTGCAAATTGATGACCAGGAGAAAAGTAAATAAGTTGAGAACAATCAAAAAGTTCTTTTCTCCTGTTTTGAAAGTTTCAGTTTGAAATTATAACGAATGAAAATCATAGAATCATAGAATCTTCATGATTGGAAAGAACCTTTGAGATCATCGAGTCCAACCATACACACACACACAAAAAAAAAACACCACAAAAAACAACCTACAATCTCTGTCACTAGAGCATGTCCTGAACTGCCAAATCTACACGTTTCTTAAATACCTCTAGGGTTGGTGACTCAACCACCTCCCTGGGCAGGCATGATATCTATATCTTGTTAAGAGTGTTTCGTTATGTGATGACCCTGGGTGGCAGCGTTGCTGGAGGGTCCCAGGGCTCGGTGTAGAGAGTGGTGGGAAGAGCAGCTTGGATGTGGAGGGTCATGGAGCAGGCAAGAGGGAAGTAGAGGGGCTGCTGAGTCCAGCAGCTTAGCAGGGGTGGGGATAGGTGAGGAGGAATGAATGTGCATGACATAAGTCAAACAATTGCCTGAAATAAAAACCTGTGTGGCCTGAAAACCTGATGTAAAATGCTGAATGCACACGCCAGGGACAAATCTCTGCTTAAGGAGGTGCTGTTATTAGCAAGTCACTTTTCAGGCTGGATGCTGCTTTTGGGACTAGTTTAAGTGGCAGCGTGGCAGGTCGGGGTGCTGGAGATGACATCTCGGCACGCTTCTTTCAACAGCCAAGCCTACAGCGGCACCACCTGCCATTTTTACAGTACAGTGCAAGTGCACTTTCAGGCAGGACAAGGGCAGTCACAAGGAGGAAATAAAGCAGGGGGCGGTGGGGGAAACAGGCTGCTGTCTAATCTGTAATAGGAATTAATTTTAATAGTGATAGGCGAATCACATACATTTTCCATGAATGCATGCTATGCTATGGGGTAGCCCCTGTCCAGCTGAAGAGGAATGGAAAGGCTCTCAAAAGATTAACTACAACTCCTTCAGTAGCTGGCATTTATTTCATTGGTTTGTTCCCCCCTGCTCCCTGTTCCCCTTCCTGGAGTAGATCTGCACCAACTGTGGGAGCAGGCATCCCTCAGCTGCTCCAGACACCTTGGAAACGGTCTTCCCCTCCTTTCTTCCACATCCTTTCTCCCCAGTTGGGACCTGCACGTTGTCAGATTTAGGACTGGGCCATGAGATTTGAGAACTATTGAGCAAAACTGTCATTATATTATACCTACTGTTTTCCCTGACTGCACTGTGCAGTGTTGGTGTGATCCCAGTACGTGTAGCATCACAGAAATGGCTGGGGAAAACTTGAGCAATCTCAGCTCCCTAGATGAAAATGTGTCACAAATCTGTGTTATCCTCTCAGCTTCCCAAGGTTTTTGTGAGGGCTCAGCAGGGCCCTTGCATTTGTGAGACAGTCGGGCTCTCAAGGCAAGCTCTGCACCCTTTGATGAATTCTTCCCACCACCTCTTCTACCAGAATTACATTGCATCACCTGAAAGGCCAAAAATCCAGGTGTGCATTTTGACAGAAATGCTTTCCCTTAGGAGTCCCCCGCCTGTAGCCTCCTTTAGACAATAAGGCAATGATTCTGCTGCTGTCATTATACTGAATCAGCAAAATGTGTTTAGCAGTTCCCCCTTGTTTTATTTAATTTAGTTTTTTCCCCTTTTATTTTTGCTAGTACTTGTACTAGCACCTCTGATGCCTTCTTATTATTTTATTAGGAGCAATTCAAGTTTCACAGCAGATAGCTCCTGATTGATCCTTTTTGTTGGGGTGTTTTTTAACCAACCCTTTCTCTCATTGATGTCTCAGGGATTGCTGCTGTTCTCTGAAATTGGACGCTGCTCCCTCCTCCAACCCTTGACCCACAGCAGTCATGAAATGTAATTAATGAAATGAGATGAGACAGCCCTGAGTGCCCCGAGGGGCAATGGGAACCTGCTGTGGTTACAAAAGTGTATGATTTTAATGCCTCATGATAAGAGCTAGGACAAACAAAAAGAAATAATTACTGTAGAGCAGGTCAGGGGAACTTTCTGCCTTTTGTGACCCTTTGTTTCACAGGGTCTTTTCATTGTTCTGCCTTTTTGAGGTGTGGAAGACAGAGGTAAAGTTTAGCATGGACAATCACAGTGCAAGTAGATTAGTCGCTCAGTATGATGAGACTCAATTAACTTAGTTAATTACTTGGCAGACCTAGGCAAAAAAATTAAAAAGTGCCTTAGAGTATTTCCAATATAGACTAGGACAAATTTCTTTTGATTTATTTCATATATGCTGTCTTTCTTTTGTAAAAATGCGCCTCTAGCCCCAACCTCAGTGGAATTCCTGAATCACTTATGCAAGCAGACACAGTCCTTTTTCCAGGAAGCTCTTTGAATCTCATCCTAGTGAGGATTAGAGGCTATAGGTCTTATCTGACTCCTCATGAAGCAAGCCAGTATAAAGGCCAGGTGTTTTTCCAACATGCATATCATTTACTACATTCTAAGTTAATTGTTATAAAGTACTGCTGAAGTATTTTACAATAGTGACATTAGACTAAATGGTATGCCAACTTAAAAAAAAATAATCTATAGCCTGAAGCTTTCATGCTCAGGACTGTGATCTTCCAAAGACTTAAGTGTATTCTTAGCTACAGCACATGACCCTGTTTAGATGAGTTACTCATAATGCATCAAGTTAAGTGGCTGCAAAAGTCTGCAAAAACCAAAAAGGCAAGAGGGCATAGCAACATGCAACAAATGAAGAGGAGGGCATGCGCTTCATAGTCATCCCGTGGCTCTCTGGGGGAAACCCTCCCATAGTAATCCAGTCGTTGCCTCTTTGGGCTTTTTGTGAGCATCGCGACAGAGACGAGCTTGAAGAAACTACTGCAGTGAGCTGATGGGTGTTCGCAGAGAAATCCTTGCATGCACCATTCCTGGGAAAAGGGACTCCTGTAGTTTCTGCTGACCAATCCCTACAAAAATAAAAAGAAGCACACACATACACACACACACACACACACACACAAAAATAAAAATTAAAAGCTGTACCTCTCTGACATGACTGAGCATCCAGGCCCTGATTCTTTTTTTTTTTTCTTGTATCTGTCAGCTTAATAGCCTACACAGAGCAGTATGTGGAATATGACCCCTTTATAACTCCTGCTGAGCCTTCCAATCCCTGGATAAGTGATGATGCAGCGTTGTGGGACATTGAAATGAGGTAAGAATTGGTAGTTTTAAGTAATACTGGAGTTGTCTTGCCATTTTGTTTGTATGCTCTTCCTAGTGCCCTGTTTGGGTAGGAAATTGGATGTCTGTAGCTTTACAAGATACAAATACATAGCTAAAATTTAAACAGGAGCTTATGCTTTATCACTTCTTCTGTGAATTGTTCAGCCCTTCCGCTTCCATATGATGTGATGTGTGGTACTCTGTAAGTCAGGTAACAGATGTTCTCATGCCTGTCAAGGGCAGGCACAGACTCAGGTCTACGAGTCCGCAGATACACAATACTCCTAAGAGATACTTGTTCCAGCGCATCTCCTCTGACCTTTTGAGAGCCTGCCCTCTGGTCCTCCCCCAGCTGCCGTGCTCCAGCCGTGCTCCTGTCCTGGGATCCCATGAAAGATGTCACTGGCAGAAGAGGATGGGTTATAGGGCAGTGGCCGCTATGCAGAGGTGGATTTGGCACAGGAGCCAGAGTAGTGTAGCTCATGCATAATGTGTGGGACTTGGCAGGTCAAAATTATAACAGATTGACAAAGTGAGTTTGTGCCTTACCTGTTAGTGACCAAGCTCGGCTTTTCTCTGTTACGGTGTCTAATAGATGAAAAGAAGGAGGAATGACTGTAGGACCTCCAATGCCTTGCACCTCAGAAAGTTTCTCCAAAAAAACAAACCCATCACTGCAATTAAGATTATCTTTTGGCCATCTGATTCTGCTGCAAGGGAAGTCTGGCCAGTGTCTACATTTTTTTGCTATCACAGGCTATCCACAGCCCTTGTAGTGGGGCTAGAATTGTCCTGCCTGCCTCTTGCCTAGCAGCTGTCACAGCAGGTTTGAATGACATCAGCATGCCACGTATCACCTTCTCTGCTCACTCACATCTTGTGGCCAACTACTGCAAGTGCTCAGCAGCTTCTCCTGGTGTTCAGCTGCTGCTGTTCGGCACCAAATCTGAACTGGGAGTTCACTTCCGCAAATCTTTGAAAGGAGAATGCCAAATCTAATCCTGTCTGTTCTTGAATAATAATGTAAAGTTTAAGATGCTACCAGCCTAAGCGTTCCAGGAAAAGAGCAATTTATTTCCCTGTTTAAAACCCATGTGGTCTGGGATGTGAAAGGTGTTTTCAGCTGCTTCTCTGGTAGTTACAGAAATCCGTTAGTTCCGTAATCTCTACCCCTCTTCACAAAATTTCAGTATTTTGGGTTTCCTTTTTAGTCAGTTTCTCTCGTTTCCTCTATCCTCCCTAGCAGGGCTAGAACCAGATACAGCCCCTGCAAAATACTTCTCTGGAGGAACCCCAACCCACGAGGCAATCCAGGCATCCATTATTTCTGCATCTGTTGAGGTAGCTGCAAATCCCAGAAAAGATGTCTGTGTCCCTGAAGGATACAATTAACCTAATGTCACGGCCTTCGTAGGAATTTAAAATAAATGCTTGGCTTCTGCTATGATTTCAGAGTTAAGGAAGGTGATTTTCCTGCTGATGAAAAAGAGAAAGTTGTATTGTTGGGAGATTGGAGAACAAACAGCTCTGTATTGCCATTTTATTCTCTATTGTAAGAAAACTCACTGCATCTGCATCTAGTTGCAACTTGCATGAATAATTAAATGATCCCCGAGAGCTGCGGTAGCCCTTGTGTTGCCTGCAAAGCTGCTTCCTCAGTTAGGAGAGCAGAGCCCTTGCTCAGGAAAACAAAGGGCGTCTCACTTGTAATGGTAAGGCCAGCTGCTGAGTCTGGACAGCCCTGTGCCACTGCAGTTCATCCTTCAGGGCACTCAGGACTTGGAAACGCCATGGAAAGCCTTCAGTTTTAGACAGTGCTTTGGCCTTTTTGTTTGTGCTAGAGCACTGTGCAGCACTAAGAAGAGACGCTACAGATCTCTGGGTTCGACAGGAAATTCCCTGAGCTTAGCTCGTGCATAGCTCTGCACAAACATGGTTTTTGTGTCCCTGTGGCTGGTCTGGCTCACTTAACAAGTAGGCTGGCATCTGCGCCCTTGTCCGCAGCGCTGCTGGCTCCTGAGTGAGCACAGGAGAAGCCATCCCGAGTGCTCTGCGCTTCGAGTGAGGACATGCCCATCAATTTTGCTTAGTCTTTACACCAAGAGGAAATCAAAGCAGGCATTTTATTTACCCCTTTGGCTTATTTGTCTTCAGCACAGATCGCCACTGTCCCCTAAGGCTCCAGGATTAGGAATCGCTGTGGACATGACGAGACATGTAGTTTAATAGATATGTACTGTTAACAATGGCTCTACTGTCACAGATGTGAGCAGCTGAGCTGTATTTTAATGGTTGTCTCATAGTATGACGCCATCACACCAGAAGCTTTCCAACACTTTGTGAGCCCAGATTACGCTCTGATGCGGACTGTCTCGTAGGATCCTCATTGTGATTCCCAGGCACTGCCTCTCCCCATAGGCATCTCTGCAACATGTCTGGCAATTCAAACAACAGCTTATGTAAGTGGGATTGTGTTAAGAAATAATTTAGGAGAAAGGCTGTTAGTGATTTTGGGTGCCTCTGCATCTCAGTGTCCCAGCTGAGACACAAAATAAGAGTCTGATTAACATGGAGGGGAGGAAGGAGATGCTTCTTAGTCTTCCAAAACTTAGGCATCCAAAAATCAGAGGCACTGAAAAATGAAAGACCACAAACCAGTAATCATTTTTAGAAATCTTGTCCGTACTACTTCTTAGTGAAACTGCCTTTTTTAATGCAAATGTGGAACTGAAAATCTGAAGCCAGTTCCAAGTGACCAGCCAGCACTGTGTGGGACACAAGGAGCTCACCTCACGTTCTGGAGCTCACCAGAGGCCCAGGGAACACTGCTGGCAAATTCATGCCTTGACATATAAGAAATTCCCAAGGTATAGATATATAAGATACATAATGAGTTATATAAGAAGTACATAATAAATAATCTTTCAACTGTGGTATGCTGTCCTTCATATGAAACCTACAGAAGTTACTCTGAAAATCATATAATTCACTGTCTATCTCATTTTGCCGTGTATGTAGCACCTAGATAATACAGTTGCTTTAATGATGACCCTAGTCTTTATAGCTTTTTTTTTTTAATGTTATTTGCTAAGATTTATTTCTGCAAAATCTTGAGGAAAAAACCAGCATCTCCTCATCTGATAATCTTCCTCCCTTTGCTGCTTAGCAGAAACAGCAGCAGCTGCTCGGACAGCAGGCAGAAATGCACATTCCATCTGTTTTTTCCCTTCTCTCTCCAAACAGCAAAGAACCCAGTCAGCAGCGTGTGAAAAGATGGGGTTTCTCCATGGATGAGGTGCTGAAGGACCCAGTAGGACGAGACCAGTTCCTTCGTTTCCTGGAATCAGAATTCAGCTCAGAAAACCTCAGGTGAAACCTTTTTTGACTTGAGCTAAATGAATGGGGCTAATCCTACTGTCTTGCATAGGTGAAATACAATGCTTGTTCTGTCTTGAACTGCTAAAAACACCCGTTTGAATAAAGTTGAGAATGGCAGGATTTGGTCCCTTGCACTGCTATGGATGCCTGTACAAGAACTATGTAAGTAATCTCAGGAGCAGTGTTTATCAGAGCCAGTGTTGTCAAGTATCATATGCAAAGGCTTGCAACGTTGCAGTAATGTGATGAGGTGTGGCATATCGCTATTAAGCCCCCTAACAATATATAAGATTTACACGTGTGTTTGTGCCAGGGGTTGTGTGAGGGAAACATAGTATGGTGATCACGTGGCTAAAAACTGTTGCAGTACTGGCACTCACTAAATCAGGTTCACAGCAGCTACTTCTCCTTCTGGCACCTCCTAACTATTTGAAAGCTTGACTCTCACCTTAATAGCACTCTCTCTGTGTGGGCATTCCAAGTACCTGGCTTCTCATGTTGAGAAGAAGACAAAACTTATGTTATGAGACATTATGTAGACACCCATGTGATCCTGCATCAGACTGAAAGTCTGTAAATCTATTATGCACAATTCTGCTACTTCAACTACAGCAGGAATAGGCAGCAGTAATAAGTTGCCATTTTTTTGGTGAACCAACACTAGGTGAAGACAAAACTTTTCCTAGAAGATCCAGCCCCTCTGGCCTGGTCCGTAACACTGCTCTAAACCCAATCTCTGTCTCTAGCACATTGCTCCAAGGTACACAATCATTGCAGAATTGGTGAAAAGACATTGGAAATACCAAGAGCGTGCTTCATTCTGGGGTAACAATCCTTCAGAGCATGCCTGTCTCTTCAGCCCTTCCAGCTACAAAACTAAATGCTCAACTCAGCGCCTTAGGATTCTTTAGTCACCCCTGTGTACCCGAGAACTAATGCATTCAGCCATTTTCCCGTATTGATACCAGGTATCTTCTCACACTGACAGAGAGAGGCCTAGCTAGATGTCCCCTGTAGACCCTAAGCTAAACCCCCAGCACTGCCTACATTACAAGGATCCAAGTCCTCTGCGTGTCCTAGCATTAATTAGGATATAGCCACAGGTTTTATCATCCTTGTCTTGAATCTTAACTTTAATTCCAACGCTAACCCTGAGGTTCATTTAAGGGAAAGCAACTCTCCTGCAGTGGAGAGGGTGAGGTCCATGGAAGAGCTCATGCATTGCTTATCCGCCAGATACAGCCAAACCACGACAGGTCCCATAACAGCAGAAGCAAATATACTACAGTGAGCTCTGAGAAATTTGGGTTCCAGGGCTTATGCTTGAAACAGGGCTGGGGCAAACATTGGAATTGGGGTTCGGGCTTGCAGGCATTTAAATGCTAACTTCATTGCTTGGTGCTGCAAAATCCAAAGAAAACAGGAGAGGGCTTGTGCCAGCCCTGAGAGGCAGCCTTGAACAGGTAGAGGTTGATACTCAGTGGGTGAGGTTATGGTTTGGAGTCTTGCCTGCACATGACAAACAGCCAGATTTAGTGCCACGTTCATCCATTTGTGCAGAAGCAGGAAGACAGTGGCTGGCAGCAGGGCAGGCTGCAGCCACGGGCCTGTGCTGAAGGCGAGGGTTTGAGTTGGTGTCAGGGGGCCAGTCTGTGCTCTTGTGTGCGGGATCCTTAACCTCGCTCCTTAAATGAGGTACAGCAGGTCAGAGGCACTTCACAGATATCTGCAACGATCCTCACCTTCTCCTTCCCCTGCTCAGTCCTGGAGACACAGAAGGTTCCAACAGTAATGTGACTGCCCCAGCTATTCGTGGCATCCAGTAAAAAACACTTTTTTACACAATCTGAATAACAGTGCAGAGGCTTCATTGTGGTGCTCTGGTGCCATCTCGGCACATGGGTGGGTGCAGGGACCAGTTCACGAGCTTTCTTCGGGGGAAGTCCTGTTCCAGGAGGCCCAGTGGTCGTTGGCAGAGACAGACAGGGAGCTTGTGGTTTCCGTGCCTGCTCTAGGGATGAGGAAATCTGCTGTCGACTGAACATGCAGTCAGTTGGGTTTGGTGCCTTTGCTGGTAGCAGCGGGTTTGATGTTGTTCTCAGTTTACACCAGCTAAGAACTTGATTGCACAGCCTTTAAGTTTGTGTTTCATTATTTTTTTTCACTTAGAAAATCCAAATACATTACTAAAGCTTGTGAACAATTGCCACTTCAGTGCAGTCTGCTAGCCTGCGAGATCTGAAAGGGAAATCCCAGAAAGTGACTCTAGACGACATTGGAACTGACAATCATATTCATCATATTTTTGCCATCTGAGGAGAAATAGAGAAAGCATGCCAGCAGCAAAACTGTGAAAAGTCAATGCACCTTTAAATTTGTCATTTTTAAAAATCTGAAAGTTATTACATAAGTGAGCTTGACAATTTATCACTGCACTTGTACGTGCTTACTGCATTTAAGTACAGTGGTGCTTATTTGCAATTAAATTATAGTACTGAAGTACAAAATTAATATACTGTATTGAAATACTCCTCAAATGTTTTTTTTTTCTGAAATATACCTGCAGTTGCAGGAATGAAATCCAGCAGGTTTTATGACTAGAGGGTGTCCCCCATGTTCGTCCTGCTCAAGCAGGTAGAGAAAGTTACACTGTTAGAAAGCGAGCACGTACCTTCCTCGGTCAGTCAGAGCTGCTGCTCCTGCTGACGTGCCATCTTGCTGGTTTTGAGATGTCTTGTAGCAAAGGGAGGCTGCAAATCAGGATAGAGAGGTTAAATCCCACATCCTTTTTGGAAGACACCGGTATCGTTATAGTTAATATGGTAACATTGCTGTCATTCTTATGGTATCTTTATCATGGTATTGGCTTGTGTGGTATCATTATTATCTAATTTTGTATCAGGATTAGCAAGCCTGCTTAAAGCTTTAAATAACAACAGGACATAAAGGCAGAAGCATTCATGAGGAAAACTGGAATAGGATGGATTGTTAGCAGTGGTGCTAGAGAGCAGAAAGTGGCCCTCAGGTTCACGTGTGGCAGAGAAAGCTCCTAAATTCTCATTAGGAGCGTGCGGAAGAAGGGAAAGCAACTGCTGGATGCTTAAACATGCAAGTGAAATTTAAGTTACACCAAACAGCAAGGTTGGCGTCTGTCTCACCTAAGTCGGCAGCTTGGAAGCACATGCTTTCTTCCGTATCACCCAGGCTCCCTTTAGAGTGAGAGAGGAGAAGCTGAAGAGGAGTCAGTGAATCACCAGGGAAGGATTTTTCAGCTTTAAGTGGAAACAAAACTAAAAGCACCTAACTTGCACTGTAATGTGCCTGTCTCTCTCCACCATCTATAAGCCTGGAGAGACTGATTCAAATGACAGTGTCTGCACGGTAGACATCTACAGTTAAGTGAGATGCATCCCACCCAAACCTTGGGAAGCTGTAAGGAACTTTCTGAGGGTGCAGCATCTAGCTAGAAAAATTAGATTTCAGATATCTTTTAAGGACTCTTCTCCCAGTAACTATGTAGAGATGTGGGAACTGTTGCAGTGGGGATGTGTTCTCTCATGGGAACGTCAGCATGATCTTCATTAACACTGGCAGGAGTCCCATAGGCCCCTGCGTTGTCCTCAAGGCAGATCTGAGAAAGTGAATGCTGGAAAACCCAGAAATTCCTGGTAGTGCTAGAAAAGAGATTTTGTGAAGCGTGCAGTTGAGAATGCCTTGAATTAATGTAATTCAGCGGTATAGCAAGAGGAAGAAATTCTGCTCTTACACCCAGTGGCGCAAGTCCCAAGTCACGGGGTTGGCTGTGGTGGGGTATTTCCATATCTTCCTAGCTGAGAAAAATTGGTCCCGGTGGGTGTCTCGAGCAAGGCACTGCCAGAGATAGCAGCAGACTAGACTCGGTGACCTCCCAGGTCTCCTTCCAGCTGTGTTTCTGTGTTCTAATAAACTTGCAGGATCATGTCCACCAGTCTCCTGGGCTCGTCTGAGCTCTGTAACTTATTTATTTACTGGCTGTCCATTATTTATGTGAGAGCAGGAAAGTCAGTCAGTTGGGTATTTTTCTCTCTGTTTTTATTTTAACTCTTTTTCTTGCTTTCTTTTCTTTCTCCTCTCTGTTGCTATCTTTCATCTACAATTTGTTTTGACTCTGTTGATTTTTGAAGTGCCCAAAATACAGCAGACAAAATGCCACGCTTCAATTAAAAAAATAAAAGCCAACAGAGAGTTGTTATACATTTTTTATGACCTGGAAATCTCACGAGACATCTCGAGATTGCTGAGATGTTCATCTAACTGATGGATTGATTTATTTTTTTTTTCCCCCAACTTCAAAGAGTGTCAGCTGGAAAGAGAAACAGCTAAGTGGGAATATGGGACATGGGAATTTTACCCGAAGGGAAAGGAGGCTGCACACCTGTTTATAGACCTAAATAGAGAACACATGATGCTTTATGGGAATGCACTGTGAAGCTTGCAATGCACAAATGCAGGCCTTTTGTGTGTTATTGTGAACATATGTTGAAAATCAAGTTATCTGGAAAAGAATTTTACCTGCAGAAGGTGTTTATATCATATATGACCCCTAATGGCTGAAACTTGTTGCCAGTTTTGGGTTGGTTTGGGTTTTTTTGGGGATTTTTTTGTTTTTTTTTTTCCTTTAGTTTTCATCAGGAAATGAGAAGTTTGGACGCTGAGGAGAGCAGATCTATTAAGCAAAACCCACCCGAGACCCCTCCTCTCTAAAACAAAAAGCGTTTACAGGGGAAGGTTCCAGCCTCTCCCGAAGCCGCCAGAACGGCAGGCACAGGGCTGTGCACTGAGCTCTTGTTCCGTGGTGGCCGGTGGCGAGGGGCAGTGCCGGAGGGGGCGAGGGGTGACACGGGGACGGGCTGGGCTGGGCTGGGCTGGGCTGGGCTGGGCTGGGGCGACGGGGCTGCTCCCCGGCTGGCCAGCAGGGGGCGCCGCAGCTCCGCGCCGCAGCCTGTCCCGGTCCCGCTGCCGGAGCCGTGTCGTGGCTGCCGCCGCCCGGATGGGATGGGATGGGATGGGATGGGATGGGATGGGATGGGGGGAGCTGTGCCCGGGCTCCGCTTGGAGACTGGAGTGAGGTGCTGGCATCTCTCCGGGCACGCTGGCATCTTGTCTACTTGCTGCCCAACAACCGGGTGCTGCCTAACTACAGACAGGCCTTTCCTGCCCCCCCCAAAAAAAAACCCGAAATGGCAGCAGAAAGAGGCGCTTAGAGTTTGGACGTGGGGTGGGCGGACAGCGAGGAGGATGGACAGGGAGGGGGAGGCCGGCTGGGCAGGAGGAAGTTTGCCATCATTCGCACCGGCACTGTGGTCTCCTTGGAAATGCTGCGTTAGTGAAGGACCAGCGCTCTGCCGTGCCCTTAGCACACTGCCTTGCTGCAGCCCCCTGTCCCCAGCGTGCCCCATGCAGGACTGGTTTCTACTGGTCTGAACCACACCAAGCTCCCCATACCAAGGACCTGGCTGTTAAGCAACACGCAGATGTAAATATTTCCCCTGTCTGAACTGCATGTTGATTTATGTCTGTTGCCTGCATTCATTTCTCCTCCCAACTGTGATGTTAAAGTGATGTTTTTTCTCTTGGTGAAAGGGAGAACAAGATTGTGAATGGTGAGAGATGTGAGATGGGAGGTGCACCAGGTAATTACGTAGAGCTACGTGGAGACAAGGAGAGAGGAGTGTGCTCATATTTTGAACTCAGAAAGTCACTTGGTGATTTCACTGTGAAGCCAAGTGTATCATGTCCTCCCCCAAGCTGGGGATACAACACTGTCCTTATGTTGACAATCTCTTCTCAGTCTCTGCAGTCATCCATATTTTGCCTCTTGATCGGGTTTTAAAATTAATTTCTGTTTTACAGCATACCTCAGAAGCAACCCCCTGTCCTTCCCTAGCAGGCTTTTCACTGAGGGGCATCTGCCAAAAGCAGCCCACAGTGCCAGAGCACCTCTGCAGTGCCCTGCAGGGAGGCAGAGCAGGCATGCTGAAACCCATGAGCTCTCTGTGCCTTCAGGGGGCTGCGTAGGATAAAGCACCATTACGGGATATCTCCTGCGAGTGACAGCAGCTTAATTACATGCTGGATGAGGCTGGAATGGTTTATACCTCTGACAACAGTTTAGGACACCATATTATCAGCCTTCTCCAGATCTTACATGCTGTTTTCTAAAGGGCAAAAAACCTGTGATCAATGCTGCTGTTCCCTCAGTGCAGACAGTCCCCATGCCAGTCCTGCTCTGCTTATAAGGCACCTGCGGAGAGGACACATGCTGGCATCTCCTTCCTCCACTGCCCTGTGCAAGAGGAGTCCACCGGAGATTTGCCTCACGGAGAAAGGGGGAGGCAACGTGGGATCTTCTCCTGCCTCCTTGTGAGCGTGGAGTTGAGCTTGTGCTTCAGAAATTGCAGTACTGACTCAGGGATTACATTTGCACTTTATAATTGAGCACAAATTCCAGCACAGCTATTGTATGTCTGCTCTTTTCCTGGACAGAAATACCTGCTCCTTTCTTGTAAATGCTGTATAAATCCCGTAGGAAGCCCTGCTTATGCATTGGCTTCAGGATGATTCCTCGTGGCGGAGAATTTGCCTTGGAGTCGAGGCTGCAGGGCTGGGTACCCCTCTTTGATGTTCCTTAATATTCAGATACCAGCTATAGTGAATAACTTTGAAATTTTTACCAAGACAAAACTCCTCTTTGCCTTGAAGAGGACATCCAGCCTTGGGCATGAATTCACAATCGCTTGCAGTAAAAAGAGCTTGTTCTTGTTAGTGTCAGGTTGGTCTGGTTGGTTGGTTTTCAGATTGAGCCAAATGGTTATTAAAATGGATGGTGCTCCTGTTCTGGCAAGCTGTCACTTCACAGTGTGCCCGGTTCTCTCATGAGCGTGCTTTCCCAGCCCGCCTCCCCGGCTCCAGGGGCAGAAGATAAGCCAGCAGAAAATGTTCTCTCTAGCCAAGTGCTTGTCTGAAGTGTCCCAGTTACTCTGGAATGATTAGCATCTTTTCTCTTTATGCCTTTTCTGCGTTCACGTGTTCCCATCCCATCTGAAATGGAATGATAAAGTATTTTCGGAGTGAAGAAAGCCACATATGGCATCAGATCGTTGCACTGTGAGTGCCACCCTTTACACTCTGCAGGCATGTGATAAGTGGGGGGGTCGCTTATGGTTCAAATAGCAGGGCCAGGACATCAGGCACGCTTACCATCTCGAAGCTGGAAAAGGGCCAACCACACACACCCCTCAGCCATCCCCAAACTATTTCAGTTTATAAAACTGAACATCACTGTATGAGCACCACCGGTGTAGGACTCTGCTGGTACTGGTGTAGTGTCTGAGCATACCCCAGTCTGTTTTACTGACAGCTTGCTAGGGAGCAGGGAAAACTGTATGAAGGAATATGACCACGTGGCTTGCATGAGTCAGGGCGGTGGCATTAGTCCCCGTGCATGCAGCAGTCCTGCAGCAGTCTGGAGTGGCGCTGCAAAGGGCAGGCAGTCACTCTGCGAGCTACTGGTAGGGTCGGGCAGTGCATCCTGCCTGGACGGGGTGCCAGCCCCCTCACAGGGACACAGCCTCCTGCTCTGTCTCACAGGCTTCGCAGTTGGATCAAGCGCGTTATTTGGGCGAGAGGGATGGTAGCAGCACGGGAGAGCGCAAGATGGGGCTGACTTAGTGGCAGTGGAGCAAGAGACAAAGCGTGTGTACCTGCAAATGCGGCCCACTCACATTGGAGGCAGGGGTGCAGGGAGCATCCTCACCCCGCGTGCCTGCCTGACAGGGCAGGAACAGGGGCCAGCAAGGAGGATTTAGGCTGGCCTTGCACATGGTGCAGATGTCCTTTTTTTCCAAACTGGCCGTTTCCCTCCATTGCAGGTAGGGGGACCAGGCTAAATGGGTTAGCAGCCTCATTTGATTACGATGTTTCTGGGGTGGTTAGGTACTGCTGCAGCTTGCAAGGAAGTGGGGGTCAAAAACAGCACAGGACGCACCATGCTGCTGGCTCATCCGCCTTCCCTCACTGCCAACAGGATTTTAGTTTGGGAGAGACTGTATTTTCCTCCTTCCACCATGGGGGAACATTTGCCTTAGCGTCAGCAGGCTGGGACCGTTGAATCATTTGGGGTGAGAAATGAGGCTTTCAGTTAAAGTTCAACTGGTTTATTTAGTAGTGACATGATGACAAGGTGGGGACACAGGATTTTCCAAGTTGTGCAGCTCTTGCAGATGCCCTGAACAAGCAGTGACGCGGACAAACCCTGTCCCCACTGCACAGTCTGCACAGTGCATGTCAGGGATGGCCAAGACAAGCCCTGCCCTCCTTGTCATCCCTGAGCCATGGGCTCCTTTGCCGGGGGGTAGGAAAAAGTTGGTTGTTGTGCAAAGGTTCCTTTCTGTACCTGTTTGCTCTGTATCCCTCCGTGCTCCCTGCAGAGCACTATTGTACCCACTCAGCTGGGTCACAGGACATGGATACCCAGGCCAGAGGCTGCGGAGAATATCTTCTTGCAAGAAGGCTGAGCTGGCCAAACCAAAAGGCTACTGGGTGCCATGCGTCTTCTGAACTAATCACCTGAACGAGCACATTTCTGTCAAAGATAAACAAAACCATCAACACCAACAAAATACCCTTCTTTTTCCCCAGGGTAAAAGATAACGCATGGCACGCTTTTAAAAACATTCCATGGATATTTGTTTCACAGATTGAGATGTGGATTATGCTCTTGGCCATCGAAGAGATTATGTTCTCAATGTTTATGAACTTATTTTAGTCCATGAGTGTGGTCTAGTCAAGAAAATATCCCAGTAAAATTGGAGTATGGGCATAACAATTCTATATTGTTCTCTATTGATCTCTTCCCATGGCATCCGTCTGGTCAGATGCTGGTCAGTTTACAAGTTAAAAAAAAAAAAAAGATTCCTCTAAGTGCCAGTGCTACAACTCTACCCTGGAAATGATATGAACATTAAGTTTGTTCTGCATTTTGCATCCCCTCCAGATGATGATGTGGGAGGCAGAGCCCCCTCCCCTCCTCCAGCTGCATCAGCTCCAGAGGTTTCCTGTTTGCATGCCTAATGTCACACTTCTGGAGGGGTGGTTTGAATGAGAACGTGTCACTTCCTAAAGTCGCTGTTCTGATCCTAGCCACAGTGTAAGGGTTTGATGTAAAAGTATATCACACCTTCCCCTGAAATCGTGCTAAATGGAGAGTCTTCTGTGAATTCAGCTAGATGCGGGGTTAGGTGCTCCGTCTGTGCTTTGGGACGCTGCCCAGGCTTATCCATAAAGTCTTACCTAGATTTCTCTCTTTTTCTTTTTTCTCCCCTTTCAATTTTTGCCTAGCACAGGTTTTGGTTGGCTGTCCAAGATCTCAAGAAACAACCTTTACAGGACGTAACCACCAGAGTGGAGGAAATCTGGCAAGAGTTTCTAGCTCCCGGAGCCCAAAGTGCTATCAACCTGGATTCCCACAGCTACGAGAAAACAAGCCAAAATGTCAAAGACCCAGGGAGATACACATATGAAGACGCACAGGTTTGTTTTTGATTTTATGGAACTACTGCTAATAAAACTCTGTTTTACTGTGATATTCCACTATCACATTGTCACTGCTCACTTGTAAGAAAAAGGAGAGGCAGAGTTGTAAGTGACTTTGAGGATACCTCTTCAAGCTGCGTAAATGATATTTTCTTTGAATCTATCAGTTATAACAGGCTAATGCTCCTCTGGGAAGAAATGTTCCAAAATTTACAAGTCTGCAAGGCGCAGCGAGCTGAAGCCATGTCTCAGAGAAAGCAAGGATGGAAGAGTGCTATAAAGTTCGGTTTGGCTCTCTGTACTCCCTGTCACCGAACTCTGTCGTATTTACAGAATGGCTGATATCATATCAAAATCCCAATTAATACACTTTTTTTTATCATTTCTTATTTATAGCTAATTATATCACCCCCTGCCAAACCCCAGATGCAGCAGCTTCCTCCAACACAGCTAGAAACTTGTCCACCAGACAATACCTTAGAATAATGATAGGACAGCAGGCAGTGCAGTGAGCTTAATCCTTCCCTCCTAAGGGCCCCAGATTTATCAGGGAAATTTTACAGATAAACTGTATACAGAAAATGCCTTTAGGAAAACAGATAATTTGAGAAAAACCACTACGAGCAAGGATAAAGCTGCATAACCTTCTGAAAAACTGAAAATGTCATTTTATAAAGGCTAAAAAAGAAAAAGGAGGAAGGGATCGTTTGGCAAATATTACCACTGACACAATTAAAAGATATCCTCCTTGTAATCATTTTTATCAAAAGAGTGTAGTAAAACCAACAGCAAATGAAAAGAATCCTTGTTCTTATATTTTCTTTAAATTGGCATTCAAAGGCAGTTCTTCAAAATGCTCCACTAACAAAATATTTCCATCTCAGGGGAGATGTTGTGGACCACTTATACAACGTTAAGCGATGAATTTTTCAAACCAGCATCAAATACTGTATTTTCCTGAATGCAATCTTGCTCCTTGGGGCCAGCATAGAAGGAATGCATGCAAAGTTTCAAGGCAATCCCCTGTGAATATCAGGCAACTTAAACGTTCTTTTTAAAGCTGAGAAAGGCAGGAGCATGAAGACGTTCTGGCTAAGATGTGTTTTTTGCTTTGCAGTTGTAGTGAACAAGATCATCTGCAAATTTGCATTACCTGAAAAAAATTATGATGGCAAAATGCAGGCTGAAGCAGATAGGTGAAAAATGGGGGAATTGATTAAATTGATAAGTAGAAGTGCTGAGAAGAAGATGGATGTTTAGACAATGAGTATTTAATCAGAAGAAGACATGGAGGATTTAGACTTGAAATGATCAGTTCACAACGTAATTGCCATTCAAAGGGGAGTTGATGAAATCAAGCTGGAGCTCTTGCTGTTAGACTGCAATTTTGGCTCCTTGGGTTAATTTTATTTCAGAGGATTTTTGTGCTGACGGATGTCCTCAACTCAACTGTTTTGGTTCACGGAAACAGAAGTATGGGGTGAAGGTAGACCTTGAGGCCCGGCTGTGGTCCTCTTGGAAACTGAGTCTGTGCCAAGAGAGGATAGGGCAATGTGGAAGGTGAACCCAGTTACCTTCTTGTGCAATGGACTTCTGGTAGCTCTCCAAGCAAGCTGTTTCTGAGTGCTTGACCGGATAGCTAAGCAAGCTGTCTAACAAAAGCAGGGGGAAACAGGACATTGCTGAAAAGCGTAGTGCCCTGGCGGAGCTGGAACGATGTAGGCCTTTACTGGCTCATTCTGGAGAGGGGACGTTTTTATTCACATGTCCACTTCCAGGGAGCCAATATAGGTCCCCTCCTCATATGCTCTGAATCTCCCAGGTTCCATCCCAGTGTCTCCCCAAGGTCGGCTCTGCCACCTTGGGGGCTCTGTTTTCCACAAATCTGTGGCAAGTTGTATCCCAGCTGCCTTAACTGGGCACACTGGCACCAGGAGCCCATGAGAGCTCCCACACATCCCACGTTCCTGGGGACTCAACTAGACACAACCAGTCAAAACACCCCACTGTGGGAGTGAAAATGAGAGTGTTGTCCTGCCCTGTGTAGCTTTAGCACAAAGAGGAAAACAACCAAAATGTCCTTGTGAATAAAGAACAAGAAAAAAACTAGTTTACTGAACAGCGCATTCTTTGAATGCCTGCAGCTCTGACACTAAAACCAAGAGGAGAAAAGGGTTGGCTGGACTGAGAAAATGAAATTGCTGTTCATGCCGTGGAAAAATGGGAGGTGGTGATGTGGCACTCTAGCCCTTACGCTGACCTGGGAGACCCACAAAGTGCCAATTCTGTTTAAAAAGCATTGGGAAAGAACACATTGCTGTACTTGGGAAGGGGAAGGTGTAGCAGCACACAGTATACTTTAGGCTAGTGAATAACTGTAAGTAGAAAGCAAAGCATCATCTCTTATCAGGTGCTTAACAGTCTACATGGATGTGCTTCTTTGCACAGCCTTGGCTTCCAGCCCCAGAGAGCTCTCCCAGATGCTGCACAGCCATCTGGTAAAACAGCTAGCCTAGAAGAAAACAGGGAGAAAAGGGGGCTTCCGACAAACATACCTCTCACTTGAGACCTCTTCATCCTATGGCCACTCATGCTCTGAAGGCAAACGGTTCCTCTATTTAAGAAGGTGAGACTGAAAATCTCAGCTCCAAACATACCCAAAGGACTCCTAATCCAAACCTGAATTTGGCTTGCATTTATTATTTCGGATAGAGTTCTGGCTAAGATGGGTTTCTGTATTACAGAAGCAAGAGTTTTGCCATTTTCCCATCTCAGCTTACGATATTTGCCCTGTTGTGTCCCTTGCTGCTGCTGCACTCTGCAGCCCAGCACCGCTCTGCTTGTACAGAGCCGCCTTCTCTTTCTGCATCCCCTGGGTGTCCCATGGGGGGATCAAGCTGTGCCGGCTCACCTTGGCTCCGAGCAGGGTGTGCTGTGCCAGCTGAGCCTGCCCTCGCCTCCCCCAGCCATCCAGGTTTGCTGGCAGCCCCCATCCCCGAGCAGCACAGCTCCCACTCCCAACTCGGTCCTGATCTCGTCGGCTCTGCCAGTTGTCTTGATCTGTGGCACCTTTTGTCATTTTAGCGCTGGGCCCCTCCAGAGGCAAGCCTGCCAATTCAGCTGATTATTTTCTGCTCTTAAACAACTGTCCGCTGAGTAAAATATTGTGATTATCAAACCATTTTCCCCGGGGAGTAAAGCAGCTTTTAATACAAGGGGCACCGTCGGGAAAGGTCAGTTCAATTAAACAGTGAACTACTTAGCGGGATGTAGGCTCCCACAGGAGTTATCAGCATCATTGAACAACCAGTGTGGGGCCTTGCAATATGAAGCAGGCACAGCCGGCTCTGGAAAGTAAATAGGTTTGGGTCCATCCAAAAGGCCTCTTTTGGCTAATGAATCTGCTGACAGCCAAAGTAATTCATCTTTAACATAGGAACCCAGAGTGGTGAGTGTGACAATTATGGCTTATCTGTACATCACATTATTAGTTTTTAAACATTTTTTTTCCCCCCACCTTCAAGCATCTCCTTGCCTCTCTGAAATGTCTTTCTGCCTTCAGCAAGTCTTTAATCCCTTGGTGTTGGGAACTAGTATCACAAGAATGCGTTGTGTCTCCTGATAGTAATGTTTGCTTGTAGGGGCATTTACTGGTAGGCTTCAGAGCCAGGTATAGTAAAGTAGGTAAGCCACATAGTTGTCTTTGGAATTACATTCCTGTTTACTTTGTTTCTTTTTCTTCTTTAATAAATAAAACAGAGTTTTAGATGGACATTCCTTTACCTGAGCTAATTGGATATTGTTTCTGTGGAGATGATTCAGGGAAATTCAGTTCTAATCCCGGCTCAGGGATTTTAACTGTACTGTGCAGATCCTTGGCTAATTCCAGAGCAGATTTAGACCATAATGCCAAATTCCAGGCTGCTCAAACCAGAAATGTACCTGCCCCAGATTTGGACCCAGTTTATGCTCTCAGCTGCCCCAGGTGTTGGTTCAGTTTGTTCTGGACTGTGACAGAGATACGAGCCCTTGCAGGATTCATCAGTGTTCAGTCCTCAGGTTGCGTTCTGGTCCCATCAGCAAGGTGGGAGCGTTGATAGAACTTGGCAGGATCCTGTTGAATTCAAAAACAAACTCTAAGTGTGAGCAAGGATCTCTTGGAAGTGGAATGTCATTTTCTACCAAGAAGAGAAAATGAGAGGTGACCTTTCTTCCACTGACTTTGTTTTTTCAAGCATGCACAGGATGTGAAAGCAGCCATATAGAGGAGTGTATGCCTGGTTCCTGTTCAGCGGGCACACCGAACTCCTTTTGTAGGTCTTGAGCAAAATCACAGCGTGGAAGGAAAAGGTGAAAATAATGATTCATTGTGCGTCTGTATCACTTTTCACATAAGAACTTGAAGAAACATTATTCCTGTTTTCTTGAAGTTTCACACAGTCACCCCAGTTACATGCATGTCTGTAAAGGCTGGTGACTAAGGATGGAGAACTGAGGTAACAGCAAAGCAGCTCTGGTTGGCAGTGTGGGCAGTCAGCAAGGGGCATGGTGCTCTGCCTCGAAGCGGGGCTCAAGTCCACCTGAGCCAGCGTTGCACAGAGACCTGGCAGTTGGGCTGTGGGGAATTGAAAGCTCTGCAGCACTGCATCTCTATATAATGCACATGGATGGTGCCCAAGCCTCCTTTGAGGCTTCTGAGGTTTTTGACAGCCTGGACCTTCCTGTGGAGTTTAGGAACTGCACAAGGACTTGGCCTTTATTCTCTTCTTCTCCTTTGGCTCTGATTCTATGGGAGTGGAGGAGAAAATCTTTCCTCACACTGCACTCCTATTGCCTTCCCTCTATGTAGGTTACAATGACTGTAGAAACAGCTGTTATCTGAAACCTCACTCTTGCTGTGTAGTTGTGACACACAAAACCAAAAATGCAAGTTCTTTCCCTTGTAGATTTCACAAAGCAACCTACAACCAAACAGGATCTAAAACCAAGATCCCCATGAATATACCCAGAGGAGCACTCTAGGTGGCTGGAGCAAAAATAGGAAAGCGATGGTGGAGGCTTATGCTGGTGTGCCTGATGCTGCACAAAGCAGGAAATAAAGGGCTTGAAGCAGAGGTCTACACTGGAGCAGATATTCAGTCTTACTGCTTTCACGAGATTTTTTTCTTTGTGTACATACACATCACACATTAGAAAGAACTTCTTTTATCCTTTGCCTTTCATTTTCATTCGTGGTTTAGCAGTCATGTTATATGAAAAACAGCTAACATCCAGCCTTCGTTTTGCTGTTGCCTTTCTGTCTCAGAAGGCGTCGGAGATCAAACGACTGTCCAAGGTAACACCCCTCTGTTACACATGGGTAGGAAAAGGGCTAGGAAAAAGTTATGAGTGAGCTCTCTCTCTCCTTGCACATACAGTGACAGAAGACAGCAGATCTCTCCAAAGGAAAGATCACGAGAATGGGGTGACAAGAACAGTCAGCGTATTCCCACAGGACAATAGTCTGCCTGTTATTCAGGGGGTTGATCCTGCCAAGCTGGCTAGTACCACGTGCACAAGCAATAACAGTGCCTCATATGCCAGATGTTTCCTAGCTCCAAAAAATACCTTTAAAAGGTTTATATGGGTAAGTCTCTAGCTTGCTTAAAAATTGAATTCAGCACTCAGACTAGAGGACTTTTGTGCCAGTAGTGTGCAAGAAATGGCTGCATGTCAAATCCAGAGCAAGAGCGTTTTCTCTTTGTGTGAAGGTCAGAAAGCAGCTGATGCTATTCTGTTTCTCCCAGGCAGGGGGTGAAAGTGCCTGCAAGTGCATCCCCTTCTCCACGGGATTCAATGAGTCCACTTCTTGTGGACAGTGGGCGAATGTTCTTGTAGATGACTCAGTTCCACACCTGCCGAACCCACGTACTGCAGGAACACTGCAGTCTCTAATTTTTTTAAGGGTTTGTTATCTCTTAAAGTGTTCACCCTTCTAAATTTAAAGAAAAAAAAACCCTTGGGGAGATTTATCAACAATACGTTTCACATCTCCCTGTCTCAGACCACAGTAGGTGTGAATGTCCTGTGCTGTCTGGATGATGTTCGTTTGCAAACAGATGCAATATTTTGGTCTGCATTTGTAGCATGGACTCCAAGAGCTTGAGCTCGATCACTTAAAGGTGATCTAGCAGTAGATATTCTACAGATAAAATATTGATGAGACGTGAAAGGCTGTTAATGTAGCATATATTTTCTAGGTAGGCATCCAGGCAGGGCTGGTGATGCTTACCTCCGCACAGCCACCTTTACTCAGAAGCTGTAAGCTCCTTGTTCCTGTAGGGCTGCGTCCTGCTCTGTCACCGTCTCCTGTGGGACACAGACTGCCCCAGTGCAACAGAATTTCATTTCTCCTATGTGAGGGATTCTGTGTGTTCCTCTCCATGGCATAACTCGGCGTCTTGGCAGGATTTTTGCCAGAGAAAACAGAGAGAGGAAGCTGCAGGCAGCCTTGCAAATGTCAGAGTGTTGGCCAAAAGCTTGAGTAGTTTCATCTCGTGGCTGTACCACAGCACGTATAGGAATGCAAAAACCCATCTATGTTGTTGCAACTCCTAGATATTGTATTGCTTGGAAAAGAGATGCCAATCTTCCAAATGCTATACCAGGTTGTCCCCTCCTACCAAGCAAAACCTGTTGACTTGGGCTTTTTGCCAGCAGCCAGGATTTGGCCCATATTGCGAGAATCAGCCTCTTAGCCATGATCATTGTTCTCAAAATCTAAAGCTGCTCATATGGCGTTAGACTCCCGTCAGCCCGCTCTTGTCTCCCAGGATAGCCCTTGCTATATTTAGGACTAAATCCTCCTGCAG
Organism: Larus michahellis; assembly: GCF_964199755.1. NCBI lineage: Eukaryota > Metazoa > Chordata > Aves > Charadriiformes > Laridae > Larus > Larus michahellis. The sequence continues at coordinate 51,919,045 of NC_133899.1, read as the reverse complement.
TACCAGGCTGACCCCTTAACTGCGCAGCGCTCGACAACCCTTCACCTCTGTAGTCCTCCGCACTGCGTCTGCCACCGACCCCCCGGCAGCTCTGCCTTCCCATTTGTATGTTTGAAGGTATGAAGCAAACCAGTTCTCATCCATTTACAGAGGAGCCAAAGCTAAATTTATGTGTTACTTTTATCACTGCACTTTCCCCCAAAAGATTTACATTGTGTTTCCAACCGTGTATCTACAGGGCTAAACAAAGGATTTCTGTGTATTACTCAAAGTGAGCTCTCATTGCTTACAGTTATCCCTCCTGCTAAAGCTCTTTCTTATGTTCCTGTGCCTTCAGCCCAGTGTAATTTCATTTGTGGCCTGAAAAGAGGTTTTATGCTTTTTAGTTAGTCTATATTACGGTATAATTATTCATCTTTTTTATTTTTTTTTCCTTAGTAACAAAACCAACGTGGTTGAGCGTGAAGAAAATGCACCGTCTAAAACTGTGGGTGTAAATTATTGTGTCGCTTAAATAACTTGAGAGTGGCCAAAAAGATATTGCTCAGACTTTCCAGAGCAATTCACACTCAGGCCAAGACCCTTATGTGCCATTTACCAACCTGAAATATCTCTTTAGCTAAACTATAAATCAAGGAAAGCCTAGCGCTGCTGGAGCAGCCAGAGCACCCGTTTACCCCTGGCCCTGCTAGATGGCAGTACTGCCAGGAACCAGCCGGGCTTCGGGAGGCGGCCCTCCCTGCTCAGTACATGCAAACAGCTCCAAACAGGCGGTACAGCATTTCTGAGAAGAGTAAAATCCTAAATGCAGGGACCAGAATAAGCAGAGCCAGAGGCGTTCTTAGTGGGGATTTGGAGACATTAAGGGGAATCGGAATAAAATCCCCGTGTTTCCCTGCCTCCTCCCCCCTCACTGGTGTTTTCCCATCAGGTTCAGTCAGGGTAAGTGTGAAGGTCTTTTCTTCTGCAGCGTCTTCGCTGCTTGCTTCGTCTCAACTGTGCCTGTTACCAACTACTTCAATTTCCAGAGCTGATGCTGCATTTTTTCCTGCTTTCTCTAAAGTGCGTTTGAGCACTGGCAGACTGAATGGCAATTGATCGTAATTGCTCTTAAAAACTGTTGCATTCAGTAGTGGCACCAGTAACTGCTAAAGAGGAGCAGGTCTCCTTTCCTTTCCTTGGGTTTTTGGAATATCGTGGTGGTGGTGTGGTAGGGGGTCCTGCCGGTGAGGCAGGTTTCCTGAGGGTGATCTGGGAAGAGCACAGCAGAGTGAATCAGATCCAGTAGCCCCTCTGCCATGGATGTCTGTGCAGAGCAGAGGTGCCGACAGAAAGGCACTAGGCTGCTGCCAAGTCTAATTGGAAGGTGCAGCGATCACACACCGTGTGCTCAGAAAAGCATCTCCTGGCTTTCTCCTTCCCATGTCCTCTTTGTGCTATGGAGACAGCTTTTTGGAAAGCAAACCCCCGGCAGGTCCTCAGCTGGCATCTGTTATCATCCTTCCAGCAGAGGCCACAAAGCATTCACTGAGGCTCTGCTCTCTCATGGGCGAATCTGCAGTAGATTCCTCCCCAGTGCCCGGTGTACAGGTAGAACAAACATTAACATTCATTGCAGTTTGCTGTTATTTATTTAGTTATTTAATCTGCTGCTTAACGTTGCTTGTGGGCTTTTCTTCTAATGGATTTGTCTGACATTCTGCAAATCTCCCTTGCAGTTGGCCAGAGGGGTGGTTGCTGGTGTTCACATGCTTGCAATACAAAGGGGTCTCCGAGTCATCTCTCACTAGTTTAATGCTAGGTCTTGGTGACAGGGTGAAGGGAGGCTCCAAAACAATCTAAAAGACGTGAGTGGGATAGCTAGAGTGAGGAGGTTTCTGCCAGTTTATGAAGGGCAAAGTGGGCTCTTGAGGCTCAAGTGAATCTTAACAGCCTTAGTGTAACTCCCCCTGTAATGGGCTAAAAGTGTGCTAAATGGGAAACCTGTGCTTGAAACAAGCAAAGAGTTTGCAATTTCCCCCTACTCCCCCTCATCATCTGAAGCTTAGGCTGTGTTTAGGCACAGAAAGGGAAAACTTTGTATCCGCAAGTTAAAATTTCAGGGCTTTCTGGAATCCAGATGGTGTTCAAAGGTCATGAGAACATTGTGCTTGGCCTTTACAACCCCCAAAAAGTCTCCAGTGTGTCACAGAATGTCACGGTGGGTAAGGTACAGGTGGGATTAGAAATAGGTGTTTAACCACCAGCACTGCTCTTGTCTCATACACACCTTTCAGAGGAAAGAAGCAAGATTTTCTGCTAAAAAGAAATGTTCTTAACAGAGAACACAATTCCTGAGGTCTGCCAGGTGCTTTGCGCAAGTCAGGTGGTGTTATTATTTTTTTTATTATTCAGGTTTTTTTCCTACATATTTCTCAGGTGTTCCCAAGGTCCTTCTTGGCTGCCACCCATGCCCTCCTCAGGGTCACTGTGCTTTGACTGAAAAGGGGGAGAGAGACCTGAGATCACATTGCAGCACATTGATATGAAGCAGGTGCAGCTTTGAGACAGATTCTGCTATCTCAGCCACCTCCCACGTTCCCGTCTGGATTGCAAACTTACTTTTTTTTTTTTCCTCCCCCTTTCCCCTCTTGTCAAGAAAATTTGCAGAGCTTGTCCTTCATCTCCTTCCAAAGATAGAGCTTGTGGAAGGAAAACAGCAGAGAGATGCTGAATCTTATCAGGGTTCCCTGCACTTAAGCTGTCAGCTGTAGCTGGGGCGGGATTTCCTCTTGATTTCGTGTAACTGTAGAAAAGAATTTTTTTTGTGATTTACCTGTCTGGTTCCTTCATTTTCTAATTCACAGAAGTGACAACATTTCCCCTTTTAAAATTTAGTGTTTGTTCTCCTTTATATCATGCAGTCGCAATGGCAAGTGGAATGGCTACGCTGTCTGAAGTGTAACCATCATGATACAAGCCTAGGTACAGAGAAGATTCCCAGTGGAGCTGTATAGCCCTCAGGCCCACTGCGTAGTTCTTTCCAGGGGATAGATGTGGGAGGAGATGTGATTCAGGTGCCCAAAACATGAAATGGGGTCTCCATTTTTCTCAAAAAGACCCCATTGCCTCTCTTGCCTTGGTTCAGGATCTGGGGAGCAACAGTTCTGGGGATGTTTGATAGTAAACCTGCTCTCCTTGCAGGAGTCTTGTAAGGGAATTGTTTGCTTCCTGGAGACGAAATCCACCGTAATTACAAAAACAGGTTATTGTGTCACCTTCCATGTTAGACTGACATTTCCAAATGCGCATCCATCCTCACAGGGGAGCATTGCTGCAGCCAGCACTCATCAACGGCACGCTCTGTGGGGGACTAAGTCACCGGTCAGCTCAAAAAGCCAGCTCGCCAGGGCTTGCTCGCACATGTCAAGTCAGTCCCTGTCTCCTCTCACAGCTGCCACCGCAGTGGCCTGAGACAGCGGCGTGGTGCTCAGAAATAGCTGGCAAGGCTGCAGGGGAGGCCAGTGGGACGCATGATGCCTGTCAGCTCCTAGCCAAATCTTGAAAGGCTTTTTTTTCCCGCTTTCTGCCTGTTTTTAAAAGCAGGGTGCTACCTTGTTTAATGGTTTAATAGATCAGTTGGGCAATTTTTGTTAGAGGATTGTTTTGAATTTTTGTTTTTGCAACGTGTCTCCCTGAAGGATTGCTGGTTTAAGTCTAGAGCAGGGAGCTGGGAGTCTGAGCCCTACCTGGGAAGTGGTACCCAGCGATGGCTGGGAGATGCTACACTGCCTACGTGAGATGTTGCTCCTGCTGTTGTGCAGATGTGGCACAGGAGCTTCCCATGGCACTTGCAAACAAACGTTGCAGTGATAATTTTGGCCAGACTGCTCGCAGCGCAGGGGACTGTAATGTCCAGAGCTGTAGCCTCTTAGTTAAGAATTACAGAAGTAGTGGATTTGCTTTGTGTATTCACGGAGACAGTAATAATGAGCTCGTTACCCTATAATAAACAACTTTACAAAATGCAGAGTTCTCTCAGCATAAGGATGGGAAGGCTCAGATTTCTTGCCAGCAGTGTCAGGTACGTCAGGGAGCGTGCATGTGTATGAAGTGCATCACTAGAAATGCTGGCTGCAGTTGGAGATTTCACTTTTTGGTGAGGTTATGCTCCCTCTCCACCATGTGATAAAGAGGAGGAACAAAAGCAGCTGCTCAGTAAAATAAGAAGTGAGAGACTAGTGGGTTGCAATTATCCAAAGTGAGTTAAAAATCCACGATAGAAGGGGACAAGCCAATTCGCCCAAGTTTCACAGAGCAGCTAAATCTGTGCAGACATCTCTGTCGATAGGCTCGTTGCTTGGGCTTCCTCAGAAGAATATGCTCAGTTGCTAGACCTCCAGTAGCTTTCAGTGTGTTTAAGAAATGAGGAGCTGCTAAACATTAGCTGTAAATTCTGCCTAGAAAGTTGCAGATTTCAGAAAGTGTAGCAGAAAATAGCTCGGTGGCAAAGAACAGAGTAGGCTGAAGATCAAAACAAATGTCCCAGCCGCTGGCATTTCCTGTCCTGCAGCTAGGTTTGTTGTGTAACTGGGCTGAATGCACACTGCAGCCACAATTTTAGCAGGAACCTTCATGGTGCAGTCTCAGTGGGGATTTTGGCTGCAGCAACGTAAGCTGTCCTGTGCTGTTGCAAATTGGAAGGCAGTCTTTGCTGACCTGAGCAACTGGCTCAGACGTTCAGTAGGTGCTTCAGAAACGCAGTGCTGTAAAATAAATGATCGTGTGCCTCCAGTCCAGAGCTTCTTGAAAGCAAGCCCTCTCAAGTCTTGCAGTTAAGCAGTAAAGCTTGCTTCTGAAGCTATGCGTGTCCCTCCCTTCCCCTGTGCCCAGCCTTCTTTCTTCATTAGCATTCAAGGCCTAGGAATAGTTATTCCCTCTTTGATTGTACCTTTGGCGAACAGCTGAAAGGTAGCGGTGTTGCTGTTTAGTGATTCCAAGATGTGAAAAGCAGAGAAAATGCTTCATACCAATTAGCTAACTGCGGTGGCAGTTGGGCTGTGGGTATGCAATAGTCCTTTTTTTCAGGGAAGGGCTTCAGTTAAGAAGTTGGCTTGTGGTTTGTTTATTACATCTCAGGATCGAAGTAGTTTTTCCCCCTTCCCACAGCCAGATACTGAGTTTATACTGTTTTAAGGTCAAATACATGAAGTCGTCTTGACATGAGCAAGAATGATAGTTGTTGCTGGCGTGCCAGCGAGTTGTATGGCCAGCGAGGCTCTGCTCTGCTGTGTTCTCCTTAGCCTGCAAACAGCTAATGTGATCTGTCTGCGTGGCAATGAAAACTGAGTGTTATTTTCCAAACACATTATTATTGCCTTTCAGAGCAGACCCAGTTATCTGACCACAGGTAAAGAAACCATTTGCAGTCGAAAGGTAGTAAAAAAATTTAGTCACCTGTCTACCAAAATGTTAATCGATATACCCCTGTCATGCACTGCCTTACCTCAGCCCCACAGCACCTTCCTGGCCACCTCCACACCCCTTCCCACCAGCACCCTGCATGTACTGGGTGCTGCGAGAGAGCACCACTAAGAGGAGGGAGGCTCTGGGGACCCCTCAGGCCCTTTACTATTGATGGGCTACAAGGTGGCTGCCCCGCTTATTCATTGGTCTCCTCATGGTCCTGGAGAAGGAAGGAACAAGACTTTTAGGTATACAGTTAGGTGGTTTTTTTTCCCCACGTAATTATGAAGAACTCATGAGGAGTACACGGAGTCTCCTTGAGAGACCTTAAGAGGTAACAGTACAAGTGAACTGGTTGCAATATGATTGGGTTTAAATCACCTGAATCCCAAGTTTCTTCTAGTTGAAGTATTTGAGAGACAGCCGGTGTTGTAAATCCTTATTCACACCAGAGAAATAGAAACCTTTCGATGGCCATATCCATGACATGCGTTATTTTCCCTCTTCTTGTCTCAGTGCATACTTGGCTCATTCTGTCCTGAATAAATAGAACAAATGTCCCACAGCTGGATGTGAAATCTCATGACAGTGCTGTAGGTGAGAAGTATGAAACTGTGCCCTCCCTTGTGTTTTTCTGCAGCAAGAAAGCTTGACGGTTGCTAAATGGCTTTATACGAGCATTTCTTTGCAAAATCTTCTGCTATCCTTCAGCTAGATAGTGCCACACAAATGAGGATTTGTCAGGTCTAAAAGCAAGTATGGAAATTAACCTGTAAAAATCGTTCCACACCAGGTTGTAGCTCAAAGGATACGTTTATGCTGTGTCGTAGGAAAACCGGTGGCAGTTATGCCCCTCTTAGGACTACACTGAATAGCGCAAGAAAGCTGAATTAAGCAGTTCTTCTATGTATAGACAGGTCATCACTAATTACCCATGATGGTGAAGATAAGGGAATTCTGCTTGGCTTGTTAACACTGTGAAATAAGCTATGCGCCTTCAGTCTGGTTTGGCTCTTCTAAAGTTTCATGTACAATGGCTTTAGGGCAGGAGAGAATATTTCACATTGTATAAATCAGTATAGATAAAATTGCTCATTAACTTTATAAAAGCGTTTCCTTGGGCAAAGTCTAAGAGAAATGTCCAGGGTGCCTGTTTTTCTCTTGAGTTCCTTTAATGTGTTCTCAGTCTTTATTTGGTAAGAGTATTTTGATTTGATTTTCTTGGTGTTTGGGATAATATCTATTACAAATCCAGGGATAATTAGGAGAAGAAGAGCTGACTGTGTTAAGGGATTCTCAGCAGGAAAGTAAAACTAAGCAAGGAAATCAGAAAAGGTTAGGCATGAAGTTCTGCTGCAATGAAACACGACTTTGTACGTTTGAAGATGCATATAGTAAGTGCTCTCAGAGCAAACTGGTAACAGTAGTTTGACTTGCTAGGAGAAAAAAGACCCTGTGGTAGGAACTCACCTGACATAGCTTTATATGTATGATGTAGCCATCCACATCTGAGCTAGTCGTAAAACCTCCCTGCATAGTCACCAGAGATACAGGCTTTTTCAGGACGTTAACAGGTTGGCTTGCTTTAAGTGTGTGTCTTAAGTGAAGATGAAATGTGCCCAAGTATCAGTTCCCCTCCATGAAGAGGAGGGAAGTGCTGGGTGGTAGTTCAAGTATCTATGAGTGTTAAAATGAAGCCTAATCTATGGGACAATTTCTGGTGTTTATTTCTTCCTTCATGAGACATCCCAGTAGTTTCAGCCTGGCTAGACAACTGCTTATAATCTGGGGACTTCAGAGAGTTGCAGTCTTTGCAGAATAACTCTGATTACTGAATAATGTGTGCCAGCCTTTGGGGTGAGGGCCATCTCTTTGTTCTGTGTTCATACAGCCCCAGGCACAGCAGGGTCCTGCCCCGGGATGGCCCTCATGTACACAGCCACAACACAGATAATCAATAATAGCAGACTTAATTTGAACTTTGATCAGTCTCTCTTCCTTCTAATTCGCTGTGTTTTAAATCCCTGTGATGTCTAAATGAGGTTTGATAACAATTCTCTGTCTCTCATTTCCTCCCGTCCCACAGGAGCACATTTACAAGCTGATGAAGAGTGACAGCTATGCGCGCTTCCTCCGTTCGAATGCTTACCAGGACTTATTGCTGGCGAAGAAGAAGGTATCTGTTGGAAAGGACGTGCTTGCATCTCTTAGCACCTCTTGATTCTCGCCTGCTGCTTGCTGCTAGTGTGAAAATGAAAATATTGTTTCCTTTTTTCTTTTTTTCCTTTTTTTAAGAAAGGAATGAGCACTTTTGTTTTCTTCACTGGGGCACAGGGTACGGCATCCATATGCACAGCCTCAGCGTGTGTTTTGGGGAAACATGGTGGCCCAAGGTAAAAATAGTATGGAAAAGTTTTTGTCTCGCACAGCTGTCTCCCAAACTCAGTGCGGGCAATTAAAATTGCCTCTTCCTCATAACAAAGATGGTGTGTGATATGAGAAGCAAATCCCATCAGTCTGTTCATTACTGGTGCAAAATTCTCCCATTCTGGTGTTCACCTCCCTAGCCTCACCATGTGCTCTTCCCTTTGGATGCCTTACCTATAGACCTCCCTGCAGTGATTCCCATGCTCCTTTTCTCCCTTTCCCTTGCTTTTGGCTCCCCAGAGATTGTTCCTTTTCCTTGGAGATGAGAAATAATTGCAACCTATGCAGTTATCAAGAATACCAGACACATTTTCTCACAGGAGAACTGGGTTTGAGCTCTTTTTAGCCTTTTTGGTATCTGCATGTGCTCTGCCAGCTCTGTGTTTCTGCCAGGACCCCCCAGCTCAGAGTAGCAAAGGAGTGGTTACGTAGAGTTACGGCAGCTCCTGTTCAAGTGTCCCTTCTTTCTGAAGGGGCTGAGAGGTAAGCTACTGATCTCTGCCTTTATGGTTGTGTTCAAATGCTTCCTGCACCTCCTGACTTATTCCCATAAGTTTGTGTGTCAGACTGTGTGGATGTGCATGCGTGGACACGTGTACATGTCCCACTTGCGTTTGGCTTCCAGGATCGTACATAAACTGACTCCTGACTCCTGCAGCCTGAGCGTGTGGTTTCCCATCACCATCTTCCCTGCTGTTTTTCTGCTGCATTCTCTGTGTGCTGCCAAATTACATTGCATCGGCACAATACAATGAAATCCCAGTGGTATTTTTGTCCTGATTGTCATTGTGTGCCCTAAAAGCATGCATATGGTGACAAAAGAAGACAAACCCCTATGTCTCCTGTGCCTGGGACTACTGGCAGGTGGATTAGGGGAAGGTAATGGAGGGCAACAGTCAGCCCTGTGTTTCAAAATGTCTGGCTTGAGACAGCATCAACCAGTGCTGCTTACATTTGAAAAGGTTAGACCTGACTTAGAGTTCAGAGGCTGTGGGGAAAGAAGGAGGTGCAAGGCAAAGTCTTCTGATGGTATAAAGCATAAAAAACCTTTGCCATCTTCCTACCCCTATCAGCTAACGGGGTGTGTCCCACCCCCAAGTCTCTTTTGAACACGTGAGGGTTCATGTGCTGCAAAGCAGGAGAGTTTTCTCCTCCCAGCTGAGCCCATTCAAACCGGAGGTGGGTTGGGTTTTTTTGCAATCCTTGTTCGCTGTCAGATCAAGCCCTGGATGTGTCAGCGTGACATCCTCGTCCCCCCACAAACTGCCGGAGGAGCAGGTTTTGGTGTCATGTTAACACAGCCGTGAAAGTAAGAATCAGGTTTCTTTTAGAAAGAGCCGTGGGTGCACTAGTAAACATAGCGAGGTGCACAGAAAAGCAGGAGTAGGTCTGTGCAGGTGGGTTGCTCACCAGCTTCACATGGATGCGGGAGGGGAGTTGATGTTACTCCAGAATCTGTAAAGCTCTTTGCAGTCTCATTGCATTGTGTTGGGCCAGTGAACATTTCTGAAGCAGTGTAGGTACAGAGATGCTGACAGAAAGAACATGAAGTTTCTGTACGTTGAGCTACATGGTAAGATCTTCAGTACCTCTAGTGCAGCTTTGAGGAGGCATCCCTTTAAAATTCCTCTAAATAGCTAGAAAGCAGAGGGAAGGAAAAGAGAAACCCAGTGGCATATCAGAGCCTGTGTGGATGGAGGATTTGGTTTACAGCCTGCATACAAAGGGCTGGGTTCACTGCTTTGAGTAGAAATTCACTGCAGTTTTTTAAGACTTGATGAGTACATCTCTCTGGGGCATAAGCATGTCTTGCCCTAAAGACATTGTCTAACGTTGCCTGTATACCACACCGATATGACATAGCCTGATTTTTATTACTGAAAATAAGTTCTGTCAGAAGCACAGCATGATACACTGGGGCTAAAAGAGTTGCTTGCACAAAGGAAATGAATGTCTCTCTGACTTTGAGATTCACACATAAATATTTTGTGGGTAAGTTTATGTCATTTGGGATCTTTTGCACTCCAGCACTCGGTTGTGGCAAGCTGAGTGGGCAGGAGAAGGGAAAAGGTTGGCTGTGTGGCTAAAACACAGGACTGGGAGCCACAAAATCCATGCACATCCCCTGGTTCCCCCACTTACTTTCTTGTGTGACCTTGGGGAAAAGAAGGTTCAACTTTGCCTGCTCCATATCCTTTTCCCTATCAAATGGGAAAAATAATAGTGACCTGCTCAGTGGAGAGGTGGCAAGGCTTGAATAGTGCCTCGAAACATGCTTGACATTTTGAGATTTGTAAGATACTCTAAGTTCAAAGAGTTACTTTTCTTCCACACCATACAATAGCCACAGATGTGGGAGCTTCCCCTCCTTGCTCCGGGAGTGCAGCAATGGAGGAGAGGGAGGGAGAAGAAGTTATGGGTCTGGACTGAGATACAATGACAGAATTATGAGGGGCACCAGGGAGGATAAAAGGAACATATTGTTCACACCACTAACTGATGCAAGACAGTGGACATAGGCAGAGTACAGACCAGGCATGCATACTTCGTTAATCCGTTTTAGATTTTTTTCCCCCTCGTTCTTCCCAGTGTCGTTATTACAAATAACCACAGTATTATTGGCCTCAATCCTGCAGATTCATGGTGCTCAGCGGGGAACATGAGGTTGGCCTCCAGCAAGGGTGTGATTGGAAGCAGTGTGCTGCAGAGGGGGAAAGCTGGGTGTAGCTCCCTGCTTCGCGCAGAAGTCCTCCTCCCCTGCCAGGCTGGAGGAGAGGAGGGACAAGGACAGAGCCCTGTTCTCGGGAGGAACGGCTGTACATCCGGCCCAATTTGAGCTCTGCGCCTCCATGCCCAGCCGTCCCCCTGCAGCAGATAGGAATCACGGGTCCGCTGGAAGTGGCCGGCTCAGCAGCGAAGGGCTGGATGGTTCTGAGATGCCCGACCGACTCATCGCATTTTATTTGTGTATCTGCGCAACACACCCCACTCGAGCTGAGCAGAGTCAAGCATCGACCTGCTCCTATTTCTGCTGATACGCACGTTACTGCAGGCTACTTGACAGCAGGTAATCACCACCACGACGCCCCCCAGCCCTCCTTCACGGCAGCCAAGGTGGTGGCTGGATGTCCTTAGACAGCAGCGAGCCTCATGTCAGAACCAGTGCCATGACAAACCTTCTCGCTTGAGGCAAGGAGGAGTTTGGGCTGGGTGACTTGGCGGCAGAGCAGGGCTTTATTCCCTGGGGAAGGAGCAGCGTGGATTAGTTAGTGCACCATGGAAAGGAGGCGGGGGTGCACAGGAGCTTTGTTAACGGTGAAGGAGCAGCCAGACGTACTGTGCTAGTTATTTTTTGAGGAGAAGGGAGAGAAAGGAACAGAAAAGACCTTGAGGCACTTCCCATTACTCCCCGTAAAGGTGAATTGATGACAGTGGTGGGCATCTCCGAGTTAGCGGGCACTTGACTGCCAGCTGAAGCAGCAGCTGAGCTGTCTCGGCTCGGGTGTTCATGGCAGCCTGGCACGGGATGGCTCCCTGCCATCCATCCCTGCCTGCAGGCCAGGGAGCATTACGGAAGGGCAGGCACAGCTGCCGTGCAGACGAGCTGCAAAGCCACAAGAGTGAGCCCCATCGTACCAGGGGAAGAGCAGGTTGGTATTTGCTTGGTTGAGAGCGTTGTTTTCCTCTGCAGCTGGTTCAGAGAGGGGTGAGTTCTCTGTGGCCCTGTGCAAATGGACACAAAACAGATGGAAAATACTGTTCCAGGCATTTGGTTGCAGTGTACATGCCCTTTGCTTTCTCGCTTTCGACAGATGTACATGACTGCCTGAGAAGCCCAAGACCTGCTCCTGACCTTTTCCTGAGCCAGAGTCAGGGAAGTGGTTATCCTTTATTTTCGCTGACACCGTTCCCTCTGGAACACGTGGATTTCAGCAAGTTCAAAAAAAAACCCCACCCCAAACTCTCATACCAAAAAAAGGATTCAATAGCCAACAAAATGAGTCCTGGGGTGCAGAGAGGGAGGCAGGGAGAGATTTCTGCAGACCTGCAGTTCAGAAGACCAAGCTTTTGGATGTATTTCCCAATGCCTTTTCAGAACCCTGGCAAAAAGTGTCAGCAAGGCAATGGCTAGGAGCTTCATGCCATGAGGGACAGGCTCCATTTTCAGCACACACCTTTTGAAGCATTGCTTGTATCCAGACCCCCTGTCCTGACTGCTCTGTATTGCCCAGGAAGGTTCCTACCACAGGTTCTGTCCCTGACTTGGTCCCATTGGGGCACCCACGACCAGTTTGATTCAGTAGCAGAACTTGGCTTGAACGTTGTAAAGATGCTGAGCAATTTTCTCGTAATTACTTTTAATAATCAGTGTCAGCTGGTTTTCATTAAGTTTTTTTCTACTTATACTGCTCTGTGCCAGCAAAATCTACACAAAGGAACATAAAACTGGGATGGCTAGGTAAATAATTAATCATGAAAAAAAGGAAATTTTTGAGGAGACAGTCAGTAATTAGTGAATGGCCCCTAAGTGGTGAGATCTGTTTTTCTGCACCTACCTGGGCTGAGAGGTTTCCATCTGCAGCGGGGGGTGGTTGTTTCATATTTTATCCAAATGCACATTAGCTGGTAGAGTCTGTTGGTGTATTTAGTGGGAAAGATGGCCTTTTTTTTTGCACTTAGGAGGACTGCTTGACCTGGCATGCACATGTGTTTCTCTGCCTTTGCCCTTTGCACTCGCAAAGGTGTGCGTTTGTGCAAAGGCTGCTGTGGTGCTGCCGCAGGCAGGGCGCCGGGGTCCGCAGCCTTGCCAGACACTTCCTCCGCAGGGCCCCAGATCTGCCCACAGGGCTGAGAAAGGTCTGACTCTGCCTCTTTTTATTTCTATTTCTTTTCTTACTTCGTTATTTTTGAATTTCCTTCCTCTGCTGTGCGAGGCAGACTCCACACCTCTGCACTGCGCTGGAGGGGTGTGGGCAGGCAGTTGCCTCCGCAGCCGGCTGCCAGCCACACGCTTTGCGGGCAAGCAGGCAGGAAGAGCCGGAGAGCCGTACAGCCAGCACCCACACCCACGGCCATGAACACTGGTCAAGCCGGCTCATCACTCCTCAGCCAGCCTGCCTCAGCTGCTTTTTATTTTGCTAGAAAATGTCATGCTTTGACTCAGAGCTGGATGCTATGGGGATGAGCTTTCCACGCATCCAGCTGGTCCCCGCCTGCCGTCCCCATGCCAAATGCGCAGGGTTGTGGCAGCCTGTGCCCTCAAGGCGATTCTGTGGGACGCTGTCGGTGCTCTCTGTGCCTGCTTCCCCACGCATGTCTTCAGCCATGGTAGGGAAGCAGCCCTGAGTGTGGCCCCCTGTGCTAGACGAGCTCTCAGCACCCCAACAAGGTGCTCATCATCTTTGGAGACCGCTGCGCTGCCTTCCTGCTGGGCGGGAAGCTGTATCACCTTGCTGCTAGCAAAAACAGAGACGCTAAATTTTGACGGTAAGTGCAGAGGCACAGTGTGTCCTGTTTTCAGCAGCTGGCTCTCCTTTGCCCCCAGTGCACGCCAAAGCTCCACTTAAAAATGCAGTTGGGTCAGACACTGATTTTCCAGCCTGCAGCAATGCAATGCCGCAGACTCCAAGTGCCTTGCTCCATGCTCCTCACAGAGCACTCTGTCCTTTGTCTAGGTGTTTCTTCTCCTGGGTGAAAGTGTGCCTTTGCCCTGGCTGACAGTGGGTCCTGCCACCCCTGCGGGAGACCAGCACAGAGGCCCGGTGCATGGCCATGCACAGCTGTCCTCAGTCCCGCTCATTGTGATGTGTTCAGCCGAGGCAGCAGGACCGCAGCCTCGCTCTGTCACCTCTGCTGACTCAGGGTGTGGGGACACCCCTGAGGCTCCTTCAGGGAGGGTATCTGTGATGCTCTGAGCACTTGCACTGCTACACTCAGCAGAAGAGTTGAGGCTGACGTTTCTTTTCCCTTTTCTCTCTCACATGCAGGGAGAGGCAACTAACTCTCCTGTTAGCGCATGTTAAATACTTCTTTGGGGAGCACTGAACTGGGTATGACATGTTTGTCGCTTGGTACGTGCTCTGAGGCCTTGACTCCATCCTCAGTGTTGGCTAAAATGATGTGCCTCTAGCTTTCACTTTTGATACCTCTTTTGGGACATCAGAGCTGATGGTGTGGTTTCCTCAAATGGTTGTAAGTGGGGAGGTTGCTTGACTCTTCCTTCTAGGCAAAGAATATTACTTGTCTTAAAAGGGTCTTATGTTCTGGTCTCATCTCTGGTGATGCGGCAGGGAGAATCAGCCCCATCTCTGCCTGGTGGGCTTCAGACTAACCTTGTAGATGTCAGAGGGCTGCTGTTTATGGCAGCTGTGATGGACATGCAGAAGAATCACAAGGCTTTGCCTAGACTCACCTACACAAGTTCTCATCCAAATTATCTGGTATGCTTTTGACTTCCTTACATCTTCCCTATCTGTTTTTTGCGCTGGTGCCTTACCGTGGGCATTGTTACTGCAGCTGAATCTGTGGCAGATGATATGGCAGGGAGGCACCTCTGATGAGGACCTCCAGTGCAATGCTTATTTCCAGTGCACTGTCACACACCATCATTACTGTGGCTTTCCCTTGTATGTACCTCCTTATCACTTTGCTGCAGTTTTACTTCCATCTTATCACCTCCATTTCACTGGCCCGCCACATTAAAATAAGTTTCTCTCCTACAAATCAGCAGTTCCCACAACTTTCTGACTGTAATGAGCTTTCCTTCATATTATTGAGTTTCTTCTCTTCTTCATAACAATTTTTTCTCTTAGATATTCTAGCAGACATGCCAATAAATTATTTAGTCCTTCCTTGTTACTGACAATTAGATCTCCCTTGTGCCAAATGAACGAAGCACTGCAGTAAGCAACCTTCTCAGGAATAAGTTAATAAAGCCATGATGCACACGCTTGTCTTCTCACAGTGAAGTTGAATGTCTTCTTGCGTATGAATAGTCCTGTACTCCAGACGCAAAAATATCAGTGCGCCAAATCTGCCTGTGTCTTTCCATGGCCTTGCACAGACTTACATACTCTTGTCTTATGGTTTGATGTAGCCAAATTCATTGGAAATGTGCTTCTACCCTCTGGATAAATAGAGGAGTGAAGGTTCCCTGGCGATGGTGGTTTTCTTCCAGCGCTGTATTCACTCACACATTGCTTTTTAATATTGTAAAAGTTGCTGTGGTTTTTTTCATCTCTCTAAGCAAGTAGATGGCAGCCTCTGATCAGCTGTTTGGCAGATGTTAACCAGAATCAGAGGTCCCAGCTCAAACAGCCACAGAAGGAAAATTCAATGAACAAGAAATCAATACCAATAGCTGTGAGACACAGCAATGCACAGACAGTGTTTGAACCATCCAAAAAACTCACAGGAGAAAAGGTGACATTCTCCAAGAGTAAAAGTAGTGATGTCTCTCATTCTTTAAGGGGCTTTGGTTTCTTCTGTTTGCTGTTGCAAACATTGATTTCTGCTTTTTACATTTTTTTACAACATTTTCCCCTTGCTGCTTCCTTATATTTTGCTGCTGATTTAAAAAACTGCATTTAAGCTGAAGGGTTTTTTTCTGTATTTTTTTCTCCCCACTTTTTTCCCTGTTAAGCCAGAGAATGAGCAAGGTCGTAGAACTTCTCTAGAAAAGTTCACTCGCAGTGTGGTAAGTTCCTTTTCTTTTCCCTCCTCCCTTTCCTCAGAACTTCATTTTTAGTTGGGGTGAATGTGGATGCTTAACTTTTTATTTCATCCTTTATTTTTGCAGCTAGCATCTTTGTAGCTTCTCTTTTAATACTTTAGCTCATCTAAATAGTAGCTCTAAAGAAGGGGGGGTGGGAAGGGAAGCAGAATTCCATAATGCTCATTCTAGCTTATCATCACTGCAAAAGCAAATTGATTTTTGTCTAGAATTAAATGCAAGGTTGTCTTTTTGCTGTGTTCCCACTACAGTATTTGTTGTGGCTTTTCCTTGCGCAATGAAGTAGAAGAGCATGGTTCTCATAGTGCCATCGCAACAGTATCCGTATTGACCTCCATGCATGGTTAATGATACCGTATGTATATACACATACATATCCACCCACAGCTCTGCAGCCGCTTCCTCCATTGCCCCCGTCTGCCAGTGCTCATGTAAATAGTGATGGGTGATACCCTTTGACTCGTTCATGATATCGATACCGGAAAAGGAGCACAGTAACGGCAAGAAACGCAACACCGTTAAACCTTTTAGATAAGGGGACAGTGGGATCTCAAGGGCAGCAGACGGATGTCCTCTCCTATCTTGTCCTTTGCCAGTCTCCAAACTCCAGCCAGTCTGACGGTGGGGGAAGCTGGTCTGCCTGCAGAGGGATGCTGCAGCATGGGGTGGCGTCGGGCACTGTCTGGGGCTGCTTCTCTCCAGCCCCCCCAGGGCAGCACCCCAGAGCTTGAGCAAGACCCACTCATCCCACTTGCTCTCAGGGATCTGCGTGTGCAGCAGATTTTCTAAAGCAAGGGAAGAGCAGGGAGAGGGGGCAGGGTCAGAGGCAGATGCTGCAAGCGTGGTGGAGGAGCAGGGATAGTGGGCAGCGCGGGGTGGGACGGGCTGTGTGCGTGGAGTGGCACAGAACAAGGACAGGGCTGGAGCTGGAGATGCAGCAACTGGGTCAGTGGGGAATTATTCTTGTGTTGCTCAGTATCAAGAACACTTTGACTTGGTACCTCATATAGTTTTAGCATACTGCTGTGGTCTTCAGGTATTGTAAGGTGATACTGGGACAGCAGAGAGTCATCAAGCGGTTGATTCCTGTAGAGGCTACTGTACAGAACAGTTATTTCATAGAAAGGTCATAGACCTTGTTATGGCTTTGTAACAGCTTTATAATGAAGGCATTGGACTATGTGTATATACAGTACATATGCTTGCATTTGTGTGTGTATGTATGTATATTTTTATGTATGCTATATACATACACACAGCATATAAATATTAAAGCATTTGTACGTACAGATAGAAAAGGGGAAGCCACGCAGGTAAGTGTGAGCTGTCGTAGAGCAAATAAGCCCAGAGGGGTTCTTTCTGATGCTGCCATGCTACTGCACTAGCAAACCCGAATGTAACACGCAGAGCTTTGTAGTATATCCACTGGCAGACTTCCTGAGGAATGTATTTATATAGCTAATGCATATGCACACATTTAAAATATGTTGATACAAAATATATCACTGTGCCCATCTGCATGTTTACTACTTTCTAAGAGTCTGCCAGAAAGAGGAATAGGCAAGATATTTTTTTTAAACAAACTATGCAGAAATATTTACACCGAGTGGTAAATTCTGCTTCCAGATTTGCCAAATACATAGAAGAGTTACTCTCACTTTACTAGACTGGCTGGGTTTATAGTAACACAGCCAAGGATGGATTTTTCTCTTGCATTTGATTTGAAGGGTAACTTGACAAGCTGAGTTTACGATGGTAGAATTATAATGTAAGTACCTGTAAAGAAAATTGTTGTAGATTGGTTGGCACTTTAGTTCATTTTTGTCTTACCAGATAGCATACCGTAAAAATTTTATTTCGTTTTTCTTAATACAGATATAAAATGTTGTCTTCTGATGGCATAGTGGCTACCAGAACTAGGAAGGGTCTGAATTTTTTATACTTTGCATTATGGCAGTCTGTCACTACCATCAGATGAGAAAATAGTCACTATGTTGGCATGTCATTATGTCCTCGGAGGACAGCATTACCAAAGCAGTAACTTTATGGCGTACTCAGGGGACTAAATTAAGACAAAGTTAATTCTGCATGCTCTAGTTCTCCAAAATGCACTGTCGTTCCCCGACTGTGTAGGAGTGCAGCAATACAGTGGCCCTCGTTCCCTGAGCTCCACTATACTTTAGTGATTGCTCATTACAGGATCACATATTCAAGCTGACCCTGCACAGGCGTGCTGAAGTTAAGCATATGCTTAAGGTTTGGCTGGAACAGAGCTCGAACACTCAGCTCTTTTCAGGAGGGGGCCCTAAACTGATTTTGTAAACAGAAAAGTATGAGGTCAGATTTCCAGTGATGGCTGTAAGAGAAATGTCCAGAACAACCAGGGCTAGAAGTTTGTTTGCCTCAGAGAGCTGTTGCTGAGATGCAGTTGTGGCTCCCAGACCGGCTGTGGACCTGGGCCACCTCCAGGCTGGGCTGCTCTGTTTGCCTCTGGGAGGGCACAGTAGACCTCCAGGGAAATTTTCAGATATCGCTGTGGCAGGTGACACAGCATTTTGGGAAATGACTGAATTGAGGTCCTTGAAGGCTTGGCAGCACGTGCTCTGGGCCACGGGCCTCATAGTGCTGGGTGCTTTGGTGGATGCGCTGCCTGCTGGGGGCAGCTCCCGGAGGCCTGAGCCAGCCTGGTGGGTGCTGCCCAGCCAGACGTGCCCTCAGCCTTCCCACTCCCCAGGGAATCCTGCCGCGGCTATGGGAAGTGGAACTGTAATGCAAAACTCAGGGCGGAACTGCAGAACTTTGGGTTTGGATAAAAATGTGAATTTTAAGGTAAATTGCATTTGAATTTCAAGATTTAAATATGGATTTCAAGAACAGAATTTGATTGAAGACTTATGTCATTTAGCAAAAACATCAGGAAAAATTATTAGTCGAAGAATAGCTCGAAGACAGTTACAGTGGGCAATAAAATAGTCTGGTTGTGTTTTTTCTTTCTGCACCACCATGATTATTGGTAAGGTCATAAGAATATTTAAAACGTGTTTTAAAATACAGAGCAAATTCCCTTCCAGTGTCAATCTGTTATTGTTTCCTGTAGTACTCTAGCACTTCAGGCCTTTTAAGAACCTCCCCTGAATAATTTTTAGCTCATTGTTTCTCCAAATAAAGCAGTTACAATTGTTTAAAATCTGCTATAACTTTTCAGCTGAGATAAGCAACACAGGGAAAACATCTGTCTAATGATGTCATGGTTTCCTTTTGCATCGCTGTACTCAGATTTGGGGAACTTGGTTCCTCTAACAATGTAGGTGGTGTAGAGCCAGAGCAGGAGCATGGAGGTTGTGGTTCATGACCCCTTCCTTGCTGCTGATGCTGTACTTGGAGGGGTGCTTTCCATACCAGAGAAGGCCTTTTTGTAGCCAGAATGCCAGATATGCCCAACTCCTTAGACAGCGAGTCTTCACTTGAGTGAAAAAAATTAAACTCTCTAGTTTTGCCTGTTCTAGCTGCTTGGATCTCACCATCTCTTGTTTGAGAAAGACAGGAAAACAATGCAACACTTCAGAAAAAGAAACAGGAAAGCTTTGTTGACAAACTGCAAACAATATTGCAGGCTTTTTGTCTCTTACTTGGGTTAAACCCCTCCCCAGAAAAATCTTTCAGCTCTTCCGAATTGCTCTCCTGTGCCGTGTGGAAAGCTGTGCAGCTTGGCTTCGGGACTGCAGACTTGGAGCAAGTGGAAGTCGTCTTACCCACAGGGCTCCTGCTCATCTCAGAGTTACAACCCAGGAGACAGAGATTAACCTTAGACCATTTGACATCCTTTAGAAAGACACCATGGAGCCCCACTAGCCAGCCAGAGGCTTGACACCTTCAAGGGGATCAATGGGGAATAAGAAAGTACAGGTTTTTACAGATTATTTTTTTTTATACTGCTCTTCAATTCCTGCAAGACTCCACTGCCTCATCTTTCTTGGCTTGGCACTTTTGACCAGGAGAAGGCAGCTCATGACTAATGAATGCATCGAGTTTTTGCACCAAATCTTTCTGGAAGCCAGGTGCTATGCGGTCCGCATTAAGCAGGACACTGAGAGCAAGGTTTTGCTGCAGCGATGGTTCACCTTTTACTTCCAGGTCCTTTCAAAGTATCAGCTGATACCTTTGTGCAAAGGCCAAGAAGGGGATTTTGCCCACCACTGGCCAGGTCCTCCTGTAGCTAAGGGCCTAGTTTGCAGTGCCTCCCTGTCTGGGCTCCCCTTGGAGCAAGGAAACATCTGTCTGACCTAGCGCCCAACGTGCCAGACATCCGCAACCTCCCCAGCTTACCTGCCTGAGGTCTGCAGCTGCAGCGTCAGTGTGTGTTTCATGGCAGCCCCCCCACCACAGCCTGGGCAGCGGCTGTGTGGTCCCAGGACCAAACGTCATGGTTATCAGTCATCTGGTGAACACCAAAGGGCCACGTCTGCATGATGGAGCAGATCGCTACAGGGTACATGTCGCCCAGCACTGCTGGAGGAGAGGGGCTGCAGATTTTTCTCCCCTCCCTCATGCTTTGAAGAGTTCTCAAAAATAAGTGGGCAGCACAGTGGTAGGATAGGCATCATGGTCTCTGACCCCTCGGCCCTATGCCAGGCTCCAGTGCCATGAAATCACAGGTGTGTGATGTGTAATGACAGGACACGGGGTAACGGCCTGAAACTGAAAGAGGGTAGATTTAGATTGGATATCAGGAAGAAATTCTTTACTGTGAGGGCGGTGAGGCACTGGAACAGGTTGCCCAGAGAAGCTGTGGATGCCCCATCCCTGGAAGTGTTCAAGGCCAGGCTGGATGGGGCTTTGAGCAGCCTGGTCTAGTGGGAGGTGTCCTTGCCCATGGCAGGCGGGTTGGAACTAGACGATCTTTAAGGTCCCTTCCAACCCAAACCATTCTGTGGTTCTGTGATTCTGTGTAAAGCTAGACTGGCTCTTCCATGCTCTCCACGGGAGCCCCGGGGAAGGGTTGATCTCAGGGAGTTGCAGATCTGGCAGTCTATTGCATCGGGGCACTTACTAATCCACCTCATTTAAAAAAATGATGGCACTGCGCATGGTGGCAGGTTTATCTTATTACAATTTTCCTTTTGAATACAGCAAGGATTGACATTATGAAGGCAGAGTTAGCCTGTCTTCTCTCCCAAGTGAAGATAAATGGCATCATAAAAATCAGACATCATGTATCATATATGTTATAAATAATACCTGGTATTGAGGTAATAACTTAATTTTAAAGACACACATACACACAAATCCATATATCTACATCGCTCTCTTCTGTCATATTTGATCATCTTACTAATTAAAAGGAGCCTGCTATACTATTTTTAGCCCTGCAGTCTCAGCCTAGCTGTTTAAACCACTGTAGTTTCCCATCTGCTTTAGAAATGATTTAATAATCAGATAGACAGAAGCTTAGTTCTCATAAGCTGAGATGATCCTTCAGGGCCAAGAGTAGAAGGAAAATATATTTTAATGAGTACATTTAGGGAAACCACTGCTGCTTTTGTCTTGCAAAGGAAGCCACCAAGTCTCTGCCTAACTTGTGCTGGTGGCCATTTACATTTAATAACAGGGGAAAGAGGAGGGGGTTCCTTTGTTGCATCATTCTGAGTATTATCTCTAAAAGCAGCAATGATTACTCCAGCAATAACAGGGATTAAGCTTATGGATACTACCCTCCGCAGGTAACTTAGATAAGCCTGGGCCGTGATCACACACACAGCATCATGCAGAATGGTAGGGGTTGGAAGGGCCCTTCAGAGATCATCTAGTCCAACCCCCTGCCACAGCAGGTTCACCTACAGCAGGTTGCACAGGAACGCATCCAGGCAGGTTTTGAATATCTCGGAGAGGAGACTCCACCACCTCTCTGGGCAGCCTGTTCCAGTGCTCTGTCACCCTCAAAGTAAAGAAGTTTTTCTTTATGTTCAGATGGAGTTTTCTGTGTTCCAGTTTATGTCCATTGCCTCTTGTCCTGTTGCTAGGCTCCACTGAAAAGAGCCTGGCCCCATCCTCCTGACACCCGCCCTTTAAATATTTATAAGCATTGATGAGATCCCGCCTCAGTCTTTTCTTCTCCAGGCTAAACAGACCCAGGTCTCCCAGCCTTTCCTCATAAGAGAGGTGCTCCGGTCCCTTGATCATCTTTGTAGCCCTCTGCTGGACTCTCTCCAGTAGTTCCTTGTCTTTCTTGAACGGGGGAGCCCAGAACTGGACACAGTACTCCAGCTGTGGCCCCACCAGGGCAGAGCAGAGAGGGAGAATGACCCTACTCTAGAGGGGGAGGATGATCTCCCTCAACCTGTTGGCCATGCTCTTTTTAATGCACCCCAGGATACCACTGGCCGCCTTGGCCACAAGGGCACATTGCTGGCTCACAGTCAACTTGTTGTCCCCCAGGGCTCCTAGGTCCCTCTCTGCAGAGCTGCTTTTCAGCAGGTCAGCCCCCAACCTGTACTGGTGCCTGGGGCTTCTCCTCCCTAGGTGCAGCACCCTACACTTGCCCTTGTTGAACTTCATTAGGTTCCTCTCCACCCAACTCTTCAGCCTGTCCAGGTCTTGATGAATGGCAGCACAGCCTTTTGGTGTGCCAGCCACTCCTTCCAGTTTTGTGTCATCAACAAACTTGCTGAGGGTATGATACTCAGACTTGAATTCAAACTTTCCAAAAATTGTTATATTCCAAGGAAGGAATTCCCCCTGTAAGAAAACTGGTCTTAAAGTTTCTGACTCAATATTGAGGTGGTGACCTAATGCTGAGAAGGTCCCTGCATTTTATTCCCAGCTGACATTTCATTAAGAACAAAAGGTGCACACACATGTACAGCTTTTGAGAGGGCCAGATTTGTCAATCTCTGTGCTTTTAAAGGACAAGAGAGTGGCCAGACCAGTGATATATTTTTTATTCAGAATTTTTAAAACTTCTGTCTGAACTGACTGATGTGGCACACTGTTAGTCGTTACGTTCATGGACTGAAAAAGCTCTTTACCTGAAGAAGGTAAAGAAGCTCTTGTGCCTCTCTTCCACTGCCTGAGGACAGAGAGAAGAGTTGCACAACCTGGGACAAGCAAGAGGCATTTCTTGGCCAGAGCCCCTTAGGAAACTCAGCCCAAGCAATGGCAGGAGCTGGCAGCTCCAGGCAAAACCAACAGCCTCAGCCAGAGTGTGCCGCACGGGACTGGGGTGGGGGGGTCAAAGATGCAAATGCCAGACTTTTGGCTGGATATTGGAGTCTGTAGGAAATCCCTTTCCGTGTGTTTTCTTTTCCCGATCTCCTTCCTCAAGCAGTAGCGGCCCAGCACAGTGTATGCAGAGGTGTGATGTGCCCAGGCCTGCCGTAGCAGCTACGGCATGCATGACATGCATGCTTGCACAGGGTGAGCTACAGGCTGTATTTTGTCTTTCTTTGTTAAGGTCTGTAAAGAGCATAATACTTAACGGGAAAAGGAGCCCTCCAGTTAAGTCCTAGAGAAAATGTGAGCCTGTAGTGAGACTTAAAAGACTCGGGACATTTATTTTAATGTCAGCATAGTAGAAGACACCAGATCTAGAGAAGAGATGTGGTAGAGAAGAGAAGGTGCCCTGCTGGATCTGTTGTTTGTAAACAGGGAAGGTCTTGTGGGGGATGTGAAGGTTGGAGGCTGTCTTGGGAACAGTGACCATGAAATGATAGAGTTTTCGATTCTGCGAGAAGCAAGGAGAGGGGTCAGCAGAACTGCTACCTTGGACTTCCGGAGGGCGGACTTGGCTTTTCAGGAGCCTGGTTGACAAAGTCCCCTGGGAGGCAGTCCTCCAGGGCAAAGGAGCCCAGGAAGCCTGGATGATTTTCAAGAAGGAAGTCTTAAAGGCGCAGGAGCAGGCTGTCCCCATGTGCCAGAAGACAAGCCGTCAGGGAAAAAGACAGGCCTGGCTAAACAGGGAGCTAGTGTTGCAACTTAGGGAAAAAAAGAGGATCTATGGCCTCTGGAAGGAAGGGCAGGCCACTCAAGAGGACTACAAAGAGGTAGTGAAGCTATGGAGGGAAAAAATCAGGAGGGCCAAAGCCCAGCTAGAACTAAACCTGGCTTCTGTTGTCAAGGACAACAAAAAAAGTTTCTGTAAATATATTAACAATAAGAAGAGGACTAAGGATTATCTCTGTCCTCTAGTAGATGGGGCCAGCAACATAGTGACCAAGAATGAGGAAAAGGCTGAGGTACTTAATGAAGTCTTTGCCTCAGTCTTCAGCAGTAGGACCAGTTGTTCCCTGAGTACCCAGCCCCCTGAGCTAGAAGACAGGGATGGGGAGCAGAATGAAGCCCCTGTAATCCAAAGGGAAACGGTGAGGGACCTGCTTCAGCACCTGGAGGTGCACAAATCTATGGGGCCGGATGGGATCCACCCAAGGGTATTGAAAGAGCTGGCGGAGGTGCTCGCCAGGCCACTTTGCATCATTTATGAGCAGTCCTGGACAACCGGGGAGGTCCCAGCTGACTGGAGGTTGGCAAATGTGACACCCATCCACAAGAAGGGCCAGAAGGAGGATCCGGGGAACTACAGGCCAGTCAGTCTGACCTCGGTGCCTGGGAAGGTCATGGAACAGATCCTCCTCAGTGCCATTACACGGCACGTGCAGGAGAACAGGGTGATCAGGCCCAGTCAGCATGGGTTTGTGAAGGGCAGGTCATGCCTATCAAACCTAATATCCTTCTATGATAAGGTGACCCACTTAGTGGATGAGGGAAAAGCTGTGGATGTTATCTACTTGGATTTTTGCAAAGCTTTTGACACTGTTTCCCACAGCATTCTCCTGGAGAAACTGGCTGCTCATGGCCTGGACAGGTGTACTCTTCGCTGGGTAAAAAACTGTCTGGATGGCCGTGCCCAGAGAGTGGTGGTAAATGGAGTTAAATCCAGTTGGTGTCCAGTCACAAGTGGTGTCCCCCAGGGCTCGGTGCTGGGGCCGGTTCTCTTTAATATCTTTACCAATGATCTGGACAAAGGGATCGAATGCACCCTCAGTAAGTTCGCAGATGACACTAAACTGGGCGGGCGTGTTGATCTGCTTGAGGGTAGATTGGCTCTGCAGAGGGATCTGGACAGGCTGGACCGATGGGCTGAGACCAATGGTATGAGGTTCAACGAGGCCAAGTGCCGGGTCCTGCACTTGGGTCACAACAACCCCATGCAGCACTACAGGATTGGGGCAGAGTGGCTCGAAAGCAGCCCAGCAGAAAAGGACCTGGGGGTGTTGGTTGACAGCCGGCTGAATATGAGCCAGCAGTGTGCCCAGGTGGCCAAGAAGGCCAACAACATCCTGGCCTGTATCAGGAATAGTGTGGTGAGCCGGACTAGGGAAGTGATCATCCCCCTGTACTCGGCACTGGTGAGGCCCCACCTCGAGTACTGCGTTCAGTTTTGGGCCCCTCGCTACAAGAGGGACATTGAGGTGTTGGAGCGTGTCCAGAGAAGGGCTACAAAGCTGGTGAGGGGCCTGGAGGACAAACCTTATGAAGAACGACTGAGGGAGCTGGGCATGTTTAGCTTGGAGAAGAGGAGGCTGAGGGGAGACCTTATCACCCTCTACAACTACCTGAAAGGAGGTTGTAGAGAGATGGGGGCTGACCTCTTCTCCCTGGTGACAAGTGATAGGACGAGAGGAAACGGGTTCAAGTTACGTCAGGGGAGGTTTAGATTGGATATTAGGAAACATTTTTTCACTGAAAGGGTTATTAAACATTGGAATAGGCTGCCCAGGGAGGTGGTGGATTCACCATCCCTGGAGGTGTTTAAAAAAAGGGTAGATGGGGCACTTAGGGACATGGTTTAGAAGTGGCTTTTGTCAGGGTAGGTTAAAGGTTGGACTTGATGATCTTAAAGGTCCCTTCCAACCTCAGCAATTCTATGATTCTATGATTCTATGGTATGAAATGCATCAAGGAGTCAGGTATGAAGAAGCAGGGAGGTTTTCCAGGTGGTAAATTCATTTCAGTGCAAAACGAGAATAAGGTGAAGGTAGAGCTGGTCTGTGTTGAAGCTGCACAGGAAGGAGACTGTAGATCAAGAACATAAGAATAAAAGTTTTCTAATGAGCTTTCTTTAAAGAATCCTGGATGTTATGGATGGGACATTTTGTACAGGACAGCAAGTCAATGAAGACCGAAGATTGTCTCAGTTCCCGGGCATAGGTGAATAACTGAATCGACAGACTGGCCCAGCTTCATTAGCCATACAAGACAGAGCTGCAGTAGGCAGAAAGCAAAAGTTGGTAAGCAGGAACTGCTGTGGTCCTTGCATTAGCAGCAGCGGGGTGGGTTTATATCCTTATCCAGAAGCACTGGAGACAAAGTCCCACATGACATCCTTACCGAGTGTAGAGCCAGTGTCCCACCTTGGTTTCTCACCTAGGGATGACTTTTCCAGGAGCAGGAATATGACTGAAGATCTTGTATTTGATATAGTTGTCAAGGCCAGTGGCCAGGATGCTTTCTGTTTGAGGCCTGAAACGCCCTCCTCCTCCTCCTTGCAGTGGTGCAAACTGGCATTTTCATGGTGACATTTCCTCTGCTTTGATTTTCTGGTATCTTTTGGCTATTTCTTATTGAACTAACCTTGGCTCAGGACTGTAAGTGCATCCCAGTTCAGTACCCAGTGAACACATTTAGTTTCAGTTCCATGCATATCTATTAATTTTCATTATACAGCTATGAAAGCCTTAATGTCTACCCTGCCTGCCTGGCTGTCCCTTCCAGGATGATGTCAGCAGTCTTCTCTTCCAGCTCCGTGTTGTTACCCTTGTTCTTCCCCGCTGCCGCTTTCCCATCTTCCTGATCCTCAGCTTCATCCCTTGGCCACTGCTACTGCCTCATGCTGGTTTTTATGTCCTCTCGGTTTGTCTGCTGTTGGATCAGAGTCCAAGTCGCATTCTAACTGTCCTGGTCCTATTCTTAATTTGTGAGTATGCTGTCACACACATGAAATGTGTTGATGGGATCTTATCTTTCTTGGGTGAACTGTGTGATATTTTGCACAGCTGTGTATGACTGTGATGTATCTACAAATACTAACCACGAACACAATGAAGCAGGCATAGGGCTGGAGAAAGAATTGCTGCCTGATATCATCAGGGCTCACTTTTTAACTGATTCCTTGATAATCTCATAGAACTGTCATATACTTACCAGCTTTCCCACTTTTTCATTTTCCCAGCTCTACCAGCTTGCATAACAGCATCTGAGGGCATGAAAAGTATTCATGACCTGCAATATAATAAAGACAAAGGTTTAAGCCATTATGGGTCGAGAATAGTGGTAGAAAAACTGGAAAGTATAAAAAGGTGATACAGTAAGATGCTAATGAAGTGGGTATCAGAACAGACAGCGAGAAGGGAAGGATATAGGAATAGATGCCAAAGTTTCTTAGATTAGGCACCAAGAACAGACATCTGGGAAAAGGGTTATTTTTGTCTTTGGAAGACATTTTACTTCAAAAAAAAATGTGCTTGCTCCACTGTTCCAGTGATTACTAAATACTGGCTTTTACTGGGAAAAGGTACTTGCATTACGTAGGTGATAGAAAGCATCAGAACGTACCCGAAGCGTGAGGGGATCCAGTCAACATCTCCAACCTGTCGTCTGATTGTTCTCTTACATGCAATAACTAGTGTCAGTAGCTAACGGTGCGGAGGACCGGGTGCACGGCCTGCACAGTGCATGTGTTGACTGGTTGCTGCATGCTTGAATACGTCGCTTTTATTCCTGCTTTGGGCATAGTAGCTTACCTGGAAAATCTCTGCGCTGTGTAGGCTTACGCTGCACGCTTGTCAGTTTGGTAAGCAGTGGGCTGCATGGGTTGCATGTGCGCTGCAGTCTGTTCTGTATACAGGGGCTCCTTTGAAAGATAAGTATTCGTTGTTTCTAGTGGATAAGTTATTCTTCACTTCCCTTCCTAAAAACACCGCTGTGTAGTGCTGCTGGCGCAGAATGGCAGCTGCCTTTCGCCCCTGAAGTCGCTACCTTCCAGCGGTGGGTGAGTGATCCCTGCGTGTACAGTTTGTGAAGTGCTTTGGGATCCTTCTGGACAAAAGGCGCTCTAGGGAGTTCAGGATATACTTACTATTCATTTACTGTCTTATTCCATCCACATACAAAGTCTGGAAGATACAAGTTGGTACCTTCCCACTACAGGCGGGTCTAGCTGTTAGCTGCAGATACCGAACCAGGACCTTAGCAAGGTGTTTGGGGGGAGGGCAGGCTTAGACCCTGCTGTGATTTCAGCCAAGCTTATTCTGATACTCCAGAGGGGTTTGATATTTCCAATGTGTTTTCTGTTTTCCGCTGAAGGAAGGTACCTTTCCTGTGTTAAAGTATTTCGGTACCTGGGTCCCAGTCCCACTGAAGGGAATTAAACAAACTGAGTCCATTGCACACAAAGGAAAGAACAGAATCGCACCCTGCCCGAGAGCTAGACCAGCAACATGCAGTAAGGGCATTTTCTGAGGTGGCTTGAAAGAACACTCTACTGCACCATTCTATACTGGCTGTAGTGATCCATCTGTGCGTCTGTCTTCCCATTCTTTTTGTCGGAGGGAGGGCCGGGCCCTGGATCCATAGCCCAAGGCTGCCCGCCTGGCAGGGCTGTGCTGAAGTGCCCTCCTTCAGTGTGGTAAGTTTAAGCAGTCCGTAGTCTGCTTCAACTAATGCCAAAATTGGCTTGAACACATTCTCAGATACAAGGAGCCCAGACTGCTCCACAGCAGAAGAGGATCTTCCTCCTGGTTCTGGTGGGATGGTAGAGGAGAGCCCCAACCGTTACGAAGCTGTTCTAGGAGTGGGTGAGTACAGGGCTTGTGTTAGCTCCCGGTTTGTGCTGTACACAGTGGTGTTTTCTCAAAGCAGAGTTCAACACCTCGCTTAGGGAGCTTAGGAAATCCTCACAAAATAAAGTGGGTATGGACAATACCCATTTTAATTGGGGTGCAGCTCTGAACAGTTCCCATGGCGATGTAAGCTGGAAGAGAGAAAAAGGCAATATCAGATGTAGGAACCTAACCCATGGTGGCTCAGCTTCACTGCGAGCAGCGGTCATGGCGAGAAGCTCAGGTTAGCTTGTCAGCCAAGCCTTACCAGAGGAGCGGGGCCCACTCTGCAGGAGTTCGGGGATAACTCGTGAGACGGCGCTGGTGAGAATGGGTAAGCACCCTCCACGCCGGGAGCAGCCGCTCCCCTTCTTACCCTCTACAGCCACTTCGCAGCTCCCGTGTTCAGTCTGTGTCAGCATGTAATTGGTGGTGTGGTCCGCCATGTTTTGTGTGCTAATTTATGTTATATATGTTCATAATTTACATTTCTGTGTTTATTTTTTTGTGTTGAACTAAGTTATTTTCCTTTATTGTTTATGTTTTTAACTCTGTTTCATATTTAACTTTGTTAATTTATGTTACTTTATCTCATGTTTGCAATGTATCTTTTCATGAAAAAAAAATCTAATAAAAGGAATATTTTTTAAATGACATAAAAATAAAATTTCCCCAAGATCTGCCGTTGAATATAACATTGAAAACCAAACAGTGCTGGCAGGGCTAGGGCCCTGGCAATCTCGTTCTTCAGAAATAAAGTCTGGTGGCAGGACATTGTCTGCCCACTGCCAAAGTTCTTGTAGAAAATTAGCTAGCTAAAATGTAGGAAATCTGAGCAGTGCCTGTCACCATGCAAAAAACCCCTTATATTCAAGCTGATGGAAGTAGGGTTTGCTCATCTCTAGTGGAGATGCAGATGCGCTCCAGTCCTCCGCTGGGGTTCTTACAGAGGGATGGGGCAATGCCGCTCCCCAGGAGATGGCTTCTCCTCCAGGAAGGTGATGCTTCTGGCTGGAGCAGTTTGGGCAGCAGGCTGGGAAAAGGACAGCCCTGAATGGAAAAGAGGGATAGAAAGCAAAAAGTGGAGTCAGCTATAGCAGACAAAGTCTTAAGCAGGTGGGTGGAGAGCGTGGAGGTGAACAGTCAGCGCGAAAGCGCTTTGGTCTGCATCAACATGGCAGAAAGGGGAACCTGTGCTGCCACACCAGAAGCTCCCCACATGCTTCCTCTCCCCCATCGCTGCACCCACAAAGCTCCCTATGGGATAAATCCTGCCTGGGTGTTCAGGTAAGTTGTTGATGGCATGCGTGGGAGTGCTGGCTCGTGCATGCTGGTGGGGATGAATGTCTGCATGCTGGAGACACAGACTGCAATCTGTGCTGGGCAGAGCACGTTAACATTGTGTGAAACCACAGGTACGGGACAAAACTAAACTTCCTATTTAAAATTATTTTTTAAAGATAGTTCACAGCCTATGCCTTCTCTCCCAACTGTGCAAAGTGCTGGTTTTGGTACATAAAAGCAAAGAGCAAGATGGAAACTCCAGTGGCTCATACAGGAGGTTTGAAAGGAGCGCTGTCTCCTTTTTGTGTCAAATCCCAGACATATTTTTTCTTCCTCTTACTTGGCTTCTTGCCTACATTAAATTGCTGAATTCTGCTTCATTAAAATAATCGCTAATTGCATTTTACACTTTAGTTTAGTAGCTGCTCAGCAAAGGCTCAGCTATCAAAGATGCAAAGCATCTCCCATGACCTACAGGTTAATCTTCATTTCACTGGGCCTCAGTGAGAGCCCTGATGGTCCTCAAGTGCTGAGGTCTGGTCCTCTGCCTGACATGTAGCCAAGCAGTAGGATGAGCCACATACTTGGAAATCAGATTCTGGGGGGTAGTTTCGTAGGGTTTATTGAGAACTCCCTGATGTTTTCCTTAGGTTACTCCAAATTCAGACTTTTACACTGCCTTTAAAAACTAAGCCTCCGTCATGCCAGTGTTCAGGAGTAAAAAGAAATCATTTGTTCAGCTGCATAGAGAAAACCAGACGTTACCTTTACCGAGACGCAGTTGAAGCTGCTCGTGATCCTTGCCTGAAAGCTGTGTTACAGCTCAGCTCTTTGCAGGGAATGAGAGAAAAGAAAGCCTTCCTGCATCCAACAAGACACACAACATATGCCCTACAACATATGCCCTACTGCTTGTGCTATGCTGTTTGAGCGACAACAGTCTGGGTTTTTAATTGTCGTAACCCTAATTAGCAGTGACAAATATTTTGCAACTGGAGGACTGGGGATTTCTTTATAAGCTTTAGACCCCATGTAAAAAGTTTACTCCTTACATCCACTCTAATCTTGCCTTAAGTTATTCAGCATATGCATACGAAAGAGTAAAAGAAGCACTGTAATGTGCTGAGCTTGAAATCATATGCTTTCCAAATCCCCCGCCAGCACAGCTTAGGTGAAATCTCTCCTGGAAATAAGGCAGGAGCTGTTGACATTTTCTTTCAGTGGGGAAAGGAGAGGTAGAAATGCAGGGGCAGCCATTGGTTTCATGCTAAACAAAGACGTGTGGAAGGAAAAAATCATTTCTTTTCCTTGAACCTTTTTAAAGAAACTAGGTGTTCTTTGTGCCAAACTTTCACATTGTAATAATCCGAAGCTTCCTCACTCTGTCAGAGATCTCCCCAAGGGAATCCCCAAGTATCGCATGAGACCCAACATGACCTCTTCGGCCTGAACATTTTTGGCATATATTGCATCCAACTACAAACTGATTTAGCCACCTCCAGCTTCTCAGAGCAGCCTTTCACCTGACTGATTCGGGCACTCACGCCACGCAAGCCTCAGGGAAGAGTCACAGGGTTGCAAAAAATACAGGGGTGCGTCTTGCCTCTGCTGTCTCTGACCAGTCACCCGGACGCCTCTTTCCTGGACACAGGAAAGTGATGACGCTAAGGCACGCTGATGCCAACCTGGCCGTGGATGTCATCCCGGCGAGCAGGGTTGGGTGGGTTTGGAGGGACAGGCTGGGGGTCCTGGGGAGTGAGCGTCTGCGCCGCCCTGAAAGAGCTGTTGCGTGTGCTACGCTTTGGCTTCTATCAGTCAGCTAGCACAAAGCTGCTGTGTCTCCTGCTGGACTTTGTGCCTCAGAAGCCCTGGAGGGCTAAACCAGAAACAGAGATGGCACGGACCAGCCCCTCAACTGGTGTAAATCTCAGCAGGTCTCTGAAAACAGTTAACTGAGTCATGTTGATTTACCTCAGCAAGTCAATCCCATCCAGCATTTCCACCTGTGACACAACAGTTTACTCCCTTGTTGTGCATTTTAGTAACAGGAAACAGATACCAGTTTTCCTAATGAAATGCAGGTTTTTCCTGATCCTCTTTTTTTTTTTTTAATGAGGATCGCTAAGATGGGAGACTCCTAAACTGATTGCCTGCATTGCACCCACCTCCAGCTGGCAGATGTTCGTATCGCTCAGCCCCACGCTGTGAGGCTGACGCTTGTCTCTGTGTTGAGTTGAAACAAAATCCTCTACATCAGTATGGCTGTAGTCGGGGGCTGCTTCGGTACCAAAGCCGAACGTTACACTTACTTACACCCCAGTGCTCCTGGTTGCAGCCAAAAATTTCACAGCATTAATCCCTGTATGTGATTCCAGGGATCCTTTTGCCATCTGTCTTATCACAGAGGTGGATATGACAGCCGAGCAGACAACATCGCTGGCTGCTTCTCGCTGTCTTAAGACAGAGCTTCTCGCACCCATCTGTTTGCGTGTCCCCGGGCGCGAGGCTGTTTGGCACCTCACACTTCCCTGACGCAGTTATCCTCCCGGACAGCCGGGCTCTGTGCTGGGGACTCATCCCAGCCGGCAGGCGGGAAGTTTGCTGCAGAGCCAGCAAGCGGATCTGGGTTGCCAGGCTAACACCTTTTCCTGCGAGACGGGAGGAGCTGCAGATGGAGCCCACCGCCGTTGCCCGCAGAGGGAAGCAGTTGTCACTGGCAAACCTACGAGCGAGGTTTTGCTCTGCACAAACCACAGGCATGGGCTCCATATACAATCCATCACCTTCTCCAGGGCAGCCTTTCTGTCAGCTACCCCCTCCCCTCGGCCTGGCCCAGCACCGGCATTTCCCCCTTCCCGCTCTGAACACGTGCATGTCGAAATTGGGGCTGGATGTAGAGCAGCGTTTGCTCCTCACCCCCGCTGGACCCTGACGCGGGGAGCTGGCGTACCCCCAAGCTGCCTGCCTGTGGGAAGATAACAAGAGAAACTGCCTGTCACAGATTAGTTAGTTAGAGTCTGACTGAATAGTCATTATACAAACCCAAGGCTTATTTGTTTGGGTTTTTTTCTTAAGGAAATATACAATTATTGGTAGGAACTGACTTTTTTTTTCCTAAAACCAGCAGTGTTATTCTTCCAGAAATTAATATCCACATCTTTACCTTCTTCTTCCTATAAATTGGATTCAGGAACTGGTAAAACTCCTTGGCACTCTTTCTCTGGTATTGCTTAACGGCAGCAAAATGGCAGCTGGGGTTGCAGCCCACCGTGCGCTGCCATGTTGCCCTGCGGACGACTTGGCCACCTCCCGGGGTGGTCCTGGGCCAAGCTTCCCAGAAGTGCATTTAATAATAATCATAATAAAAAATGTTGTTTTATAGTGAAAGAAAGCACACATGCCTTAAAGGGCAGCGGTGCTGGTGTGTCTGCTGAGCTCTGGGAGGGAGCTAGTCCTTCCCAAGCCATGCCCTTGGTGCGAGCTCCGTTGTAGAGACTTGTAGGAGCCACAGAGCCATGACCGTGGCGCTCTCGTCCCGGGCAGGGCAGTCCAAATGATGGCAGTGTTTCCAGCAGCCGACTGCCGATACATAAAAAGCGACCAGATTAGGCCATGTGTGTTTGTGCAGCCAAGCAAGTTATTTGGTAAAAGGCACACATCTGAGTAATGAAATGTGGCTTCTGTAGGGAACTGTTACATCCTTCTGGTACAGCCCTAAATGGGGAGAAATTAGAAATCAAAGGAGGGGGTGGGGGTGTTTCTTTTTTCCTAGAACGTTAACTTGTTAAACAAGGCTTAATTCAGATGACCCACTGAATGTTACATTTCAAATTTCCCTACATTTTGCACATAGTCATACTCACTGTATAATCTGTTTCTCTTGCTCTTTGTGTGGATCTGTCTTTCAAACAACAATTAGTAAGGCTTTCTATTGCAAAGGAAATCTTGGCTAAATATAGTAATGTAGAGGAGGTTGTTTAAGATCTGCTAGGTATTCCACAGCTCTCTGGTATTCCCTGGGTGTTTATTTCAACCAAGACTATTTTTTCTTTTAAGAAAAACATAATTTTTCAAGAGGAAAGCTAACCAAAGAAACACAGCAACTGGTGCAATACCTGAAGCAATTTTTCACTGTTGGGTCAGTAATCGCAAAACCATCAGTATCCCCTATGGGGATGTACCCTTCTCACTGAGTGCCAATGGAGAAGACCAGCTGTAGGTCCACCCTTGCTCCGGGTGAAAGCAGGGGCTGCATGACCTAAACCAGTGAAGGGATTCAGAACTTCTGAATCAGGTGTCCTTCTCCCTGGTCCTTGGTCCCACCAGTCGGTGGGAAAGCTGATGTAGATGCCAATGATGTAGATGTCAGCAGCGCGTGAGCAAGGCTGACACAGCCCCACACCTGCGTGGTGGCTTGGAGGAGGGCATGGGGAAGGCAGGAAGGCCAGGGAGTAGTGGGCAAACAGCAACTGAGGAGACAAGAGTCTAAGGAGTGGGGAAAGTGGGGTGGCAGCAGGGCAGAGACAGGCTAAGCTGTTTCTAAAATCACTTTTTTTCCTAGATCTGTTTCCAATGGTGATGTGCAGGCGTTACTGATTCATAGGCTGTAGGAAGGGCATCCCAGCCTTCACTGCAGACTGGGATTCACAGCCCTCCCCTGGCTGGGCTGGTGCCCTGCGTGGCAGCCGTGGCCGGCAGGACGAGCCAGGGTGAGCGTAGGACAGGGCTTTGCTCTGACCACTTCCCATGTAAGAGAGAAAGGAGGCATCTTCATGAGGTGGTGTCACAGGGCACTGCTGACTACTTTGAGCGATAGCCACCTGAACATCACTAGCCAAACCCCTCCTTGCCAAACCACCCACCGGGGCAAAAACGCAGGCACCCAAAACGTTGGGGACACGCTCGACCCCCTCATTGCCTGCCCTGCCGTCAGCAGGGCCAGGGCGGGCCCCTGCCCCTCATCGCAGCCAAACCGTCCATCCCACAGCATCACTCACGCCTCCGGGTCTCTTCTGTCTGTCTGTCTGTCTCTCCCTCCCTCCAGGGAAAGTCTCTGGCGAGCAAGCGCCTCACCGGCCTGATGCAGTCCTCCTGACGGCGTCCGTCGGCTGCCCCGCAGGAGAGACAGCCAGGACCGCCGCCGGGGACGGGGTGTTTCGGGGAGAGCGGGTCCCCGCCGGGGAGAGAGCCTGAGCCAGCGCAAGCGCCGGGGAAGCGCCTCTCCCTGCAGTTTACATCGACACTTTCCTGCCTGTGCGGCTTTGTAAGGACGCCGAGCTCCCTGCAGGTACTTTGTTTCCCACCAGAGTTTGGAGGAGCACACGTCACCCTATGAAGAAGGTCGACAAGGCAAGGGCTTGCTGTCTTGTTATTTAAGGAAACAGACCCAACCGCAACTTAGAGAAAGAAGAGCTGAGAGATCGTTATTTTTCCTTCATCTCTTCTCTCCCTGGCACAAACATGGCTGTAATAGACACCACTGCAATTCTACTTGCTCCCTTTCTTGTGGTCGTCTGGATCCAATAAAATATCTGCTGGAAGCTGCTTCTTCTTCTCACAAAATCTCAAATGCATTTCTTCTGCAGATTCATTGACTTTAGCTTTGTTTTTCTTTCCTATGTCTCTCCTTTAAAGCAACGAAAAAAAGAACGGCACTATTTAAGTTCATCACTCACTGTCCTTCCAATAGCATGTAGCATGTCCAGAGATGATGGCCAGATCCTCAGCCGAAGTCAAGAGAGCATGAGTGGTTTTCATCGCCTGAGGATCTGCCCCATTGAGTCAGACTCTGATCCTGGTGCAAATCCTCTGATGTCGGCGGAATCGCTCTGCATGTGCGTGTAGTGCAAACATGATCAGAGTCTGCCTGATGCTCAAAAAGTCCTGTTCTAGATGTGTAATGCACACACAAACACACACACACGGTATTTAAAAGTGAGTTGTTTTATATTGTATTTGATTTTCTATTTATTTAAGGTTTTGCATACTTACTCAATGACGGATGTTCAAGCTTTACTCCAAGTAGATAGGATTGAACCACTTAGAGGAAACTCCAACTCCAGTCGTGGAGGGCCAAAACCTGCTCACGTGTATACAGGGAAAGGCAACACTGATGTGGGCGGGTGTCAAAATTCAGTCTACAGAGAGGAGGCAATTGATGGAGATGGGACCGGCAGAAGCAGGGAGTGAATGGGCAGGGTGCCGGGTGCCAGGTAAACCCTTGCTGAACAGCAGCACACCCAGCTGTGATAAAAAGCTCAGATAACTGACCCCACTGAGAAGCACCACTGCAAGAGTGAAATTGTACCACTTGTGGAAATGAGCTTCCACTAAAACTCATCTAACCTACAGCCCATGAATACAGCTGCAGGACATGACCCAGTAGCTTGTTTCAAACTGTTGGGAGTATGGAGGTTAGGGTGAGGATGGAACTGCAGTGACTTTAATTAAAAACCCCGCACATGCTACCTGCAGATAGGAAAGTGGACTGCATTCACGTGCATTATATTGTCTATATATGAAAATTTCAAGACTCAGTTGAGTCAGTGCCACAAAACTTCCTGTATTTTGCAAGCAGTTCAGATCTGAAGCATATGTGAGAACAGACATTTCTTGGTCTTCTTCACTCACGCCAAGGCAAATTGGCTTTTTGTGCAGGTGGTAGAAATTGCTATATGGCTACAAGTCTGCATACCGACCTAGGCAAAGCCATCTAGCTAAGTAGACAGCTGGCTATTGACAATATTCACTTCTGAGGCAAGTATTATTCTAATATCTAAGGCCTATGTATGCACAAAATCAGGCCAGCGTAGTTTCTGTCAGAAAAAGCACCTTCCCTCTTTACCCATGACATTTCTTATTCTGATAATTTCCCCCCCCCCCCCCCCCCCCCCCAGAAAACTCCTATTACCGATTTTACCTAAGGTCCATAGGACCCTCTACAGCTGCATGAATGTACAGTAAAATATTGAGTATGATATTTGTTCTTTACACGCATCTATTCCCATAAACAGCCTACTGTCTGACATCTTCAGACCAAATTCGTCCTACACATACATGACACAGAAGCGAGTTCCAGGACTACAGAACCATCATGGGTGTGCCTGTACATTCATGTGGTGTCCTGCCTCTGAAGTGGACGTTTGGTCCCCTCCAAATTGTCGCTTACCTGTCTTGCAAGACCCACTTCCCCATCCAGCTAAAGGGTCCCCTCGGGTAATAGTGGTTCTTCGCATAACAGGCCTGGTTGTCCATTCATGCGCATTCATACATGTCCCCTTACATCGTCCCTAGGAAAATGCAAGGACTGGTTCTTCTCAGAGCTTTGTTGATGGTGTTTTTATCTGTGTCGAACCCACCATTGCCACGCGTCACTGGAGCTCTGTAAACCAACAGCTCCTCACACACCAAGCTACTCTACTGCCAGTGCTGCCCAGCGTCTAGGCGGAGGCATTTCCGACGGGAGGTCTGTCCTGTGAACCCCCAGACTGGTCTGCAGAGCATTCCTGAGCCGGATATACATGTAAAGCATGAAACTCCGGTGTGTAGCAAGGGGCAGAGACAGCAAAGTGTTACCAGGGGGTCTCTGCGAGTTCCTGACACCAGACAGGTCTTCTCCAGGGGGAAGGATGGGGTAGCTCCATGGAGGTACTCCTCAGCAGCATGGATGCGCACATGGGTATGGCTGGAGGATGCTGGTGGGTACACAGGACAGGTGGAATTTAGGTTATGGTCTGTGCAGTGAGCGGCAATGCCAGACTTCAACTTGGAGATGTGCTGCTGCCCCATGAGCTCTGTCTTTCCTGCTCCATTCCTGCAGGATGGCCGTGTTGGCTGCTGCAGTGTTTTGCCTGTGGGGAATACACTGTGAACCGTTGAGTGCATGGAGGGGGGATTTTTACAGACACAGAGAGCATGCATATGGGCGTACATCAAGAGGCCTGGATGCTGAACAGCTTGCCATTTAAATGCACACTCGTGCAAGCTAATCTGCTCAGTAATGGCTAGCTGAGCGGACAGAGCTGCATATTCTCTGGAGAGAGGAAAGCTCTGTTCCTCATTTCCTGAGTAAATTTCTCTAAAACAAACACGAGAGTCGACAAGGCCTCCCCCTGGGAACACATTCAAACTGCTCTTCACGTGTCTTTTACTTCACGTATGGTGATGCTAACGTGTAACTACTTCCGCATGAATCGTATTCTTGAATTTTTGTTTTTTAATGGCATCGCTTATTCCAAGTGATGCTACTCTTGTACACTCACCACTATCCCATTGGGTGTTGCAAGCAGTAATCTGCTGCTTTATAAGCGCCCCATGTCTTCCAACTACCTCATCGTCCTGAAGATGAGTTAGGAAATCAGCTTTCCACCTCTATTTATGTTCTAAACGGCATTGTTTCAAGGAAGGGCAGTCTGGAAGGCTTTTATGATGTCCATGCTGTGCAAGCTAGCTACAAAGCTTCCCACGCTTACAGGACTATGGCTGTGAAACATGGCTGTACACTGTTATTGGATAATGGAGTATCCAGAGCATTCGTGGCTACTGTGGCGAAACGGCACCAGGACAAGCACTAGGAAGGTTGGACAAGCCTGTGCAGCCAGCGTTAGGCTAAAGCAAATGGATTAATGTACTCTCAGTATAACTCAGCGCTAAGATCCCATGGAGTACTGTAATAAAATGGTAGCAGGGCAGCCATAAAAAGTGGCAGTAAGCTGACATAATAATACCAGGATAAATGTAGCAATAAGGTAACACAGGCCGCTGCAGTAAAGTAGCATTTTGATAATGCAGCAATAAGACACAACAGGATGCTGCAGTAAATTAGTTTGGGGAATCGGGCAGTAATAACGGTGCGTGCGGACAAACGGTGGTACATTTGTACCAGGTACTGCAGCAATAAAGATAACACAAGGTGGCCTAGTAATAAGTTACTACAGTAACAACAACACGATGCACTGTAAAGTTCTATCAGGATGCTTCCATGCTGCAGTCAAATCCTACAAGAGGTGGTAGCGAGACAATGAAGACAAAATATGCCCCATTTCGGACTGCAAAAATGAGTCAGTTTTCTGCACGGTAACACAGATTCTGGAACGATCTCAGCAATACCCATCATATCACTCCCCGCTTTCAAGGAAGCTGAGGTAAGAGTGTTCCCCCATCCAGTCTATTACTTTGGTCTGAAAATACAAAATTGACTCATTGTCTCTTCAGCCAAATTCTCACAGACTGTGGTGAAGTTCTTCGGTCAGCCCTTACTCAGGTGAAACCCCGGTGATGTCAGTGTGTCCTTTGCCTTGGAAAGGATTTGGCTCTGTCATCTTCTGGCATGGGTGATGCTTTTAGCCTACAATTATTTCTGTTTCGGTGTGGGGGAAGGGGAACCCAGGTACAGAACATGTGACTGTACTGGTCTGTTTCCTGAAATGCACAAATAAATTGAGCATCCTGGAAAAGTCAAAGCAATAAGGACCAAATCTGTTCTGTCTCTCATGCATGTATGCGCGCGTGAATAATTCTGCTGGAATCGGTGCGAGTCCTGGGTGCATCCGTGGGCAGGGCTTGGCCTCACCCTGGTCTCAGTGTCTCCAGCTGAGTGACAGAAGCAGTGTGTCTTCTCAAGTTTTGTTTTTTTATATTGTCTCTATTCCTGCTTTTTCCATATATTTTTTTAATTTAACCTCACCTCTGTGTGAAATGTTCTTAGAAAAAAATCAGCTTGCCATAAGACAATGTGCAGCATGGTGGGCAGAAGATAAGTTGTGTCCATTTGCCGTCTTTGTACCCTTCAGTGAAGGGTAAAGCATTCTGGAAAATAACCAGCAACCACTGTTATACTCAATAATCATCAGGCCTAAGGGTTTAGTCAAAGCATCTATGTCAACAGCCAGGCCTGAATGGAGTGTGTGTGCTAGATAACAAGATGGTCTCCCGGGAAAAGGATGTAAATAGGGCAGCACTGCAGACTCCTGACTACCAGGAGCAGCTCATAGCTGGCTCTGGCTCCTTCAGCCATTCCCAACAGGTACGAATTTTCTGCCACATCTTTCTGACCCTTTACACAAGAGCCTTGCTAGCCCTTTTGTGTGGCTTCCTCTGTTTCTAGCTGACTGTGCTGTGTTCAAGTTTTGAGCAGTGTTCTGATATGCCATGGCTTGGCTCTTGCCTTAAACTCCTTGGCTTGCTCTTATTGTGGTTTAATGATTAAGCAGGATTATTAAAGTAGAGCTCACAGTAGGGTAAGATAGGCTAGGTTATCATGATTTCGTCGTTTAAGCTGTGAGCAGTTTTGCAGCTTCTCAACACAGTTTATAACCTGAGACGGAGAACAAGCGAGGCGGCTGCTCAGCAGAACAGTGAGCTGATGAACAATACGCTATCTTCATGCCCATACTTACTTTGAATTTACTGGTGAGGAGAAATGCTTTGTAGTGAGAAAAGTAATCTCACGGCAGGAGAGAGTCAGACCTGATCAACTTTTTCATGTGATACAGATTTTGCTTTGCCAGCCCCTAGCATCTGCAAAGCTCACAGCTAAGAGCCAGCAACCTTCTAATCCTGCTGCTAAGCATTTGGAAACAAGCTTTTCAAAAGGCTGGCTTTACACAGCAATGCTATTACTTGAAGCCTTTTAATGTGACTTTATGGCTATTGCCTCAAGTGTCAGTGTGGTTGCCCTCTCACATTTGTAATAGGAAAGTGCAGATTCACCCCATTCAGAGGGTGGGTGTTAGCGGGCAGAATTTAAGGAGCAATTTGCAAGCTCGGGGCTCAAAAGGAGTTGTGCCTGAAGAAGTCTAATGCTGTTTGAGATGGTCAAAAGTGCCCAGGTAACCCATACAGGGTTGACAGCAATGACACTGGGTTTACCAGTGCATTCCTGTCTGGGGGCCCAGAAGATAGCCTGAAACTTGTAGCAGAGGACAGTGCTCTGTGGGAAATGGCATTGGTCCTTGAATATTGCTATCTGTCAGCAGAGATACTAAACTGAGCTTCTTTCTCTCACCTTTGGGGACTTAAACCATGCCATCTGTTCCATAAGTAGTAGGCGACAGCCAGCCCTGAGCAGCACCTTCTATGGATGGACTAGGAAGTCCACATCTGGACTGGAGTGATCAGTCCCTTCTGGATCCTTGTCAAGATTTTTCACGTCCATCCACATGCAGGTTATTCCCACATGCCACATAGTTTCATAGCCCAGCACCGTGGGGATCTGACTTGTGTCATAGTTCAGCGTGAGCCTGATGCCACGTGGATTAAGGCACACCAGATAAAAAAATTCAAATGATGCTTTATACAAAACATCATTTCCCCTAAAAGCATCTGGGGTTCTAAAATGCTGCACTCTGCTCTTGAGAGGTCATTTGGGGCCAAACACAGGAAAAATGAAGCCCTGTGGGATTGTCCTCTACATGGAAAAAAAATCTGAAGGGCCTCCTACCTCCACGGTGTGATTGAAGGCATCCAGACCAGGGCAGCAAGTTCTGCCTGCGGGGACTTGCCCAACACCAGAGGTTTCCCTCCAGGGTGACACCCCCGTGCTGGCAGAGGACAAGCCCCGGGGTGGAGGAGAGTCCTGTGGGGGTGACGGCGGGGCTGTGGTGGCTGTTCCACGAGGAGCATGAAGGTGGGTGGAGGTGAGCTCCCAAAGGGCGGAGGGGGTCAGCGAAGCCCCGCTGCAGGGGACACGAAGCATCGTTCTCCGGTGCCGCCCCGCAGCGCGCTGGTGAAACAGCCGGGGCAGGGGAGGTGAGAAGAAGCCTCCCCTCGCATGAACTCCTTGTCGCCCACCCTCCCAGCACAGTGGGAACGTGTCATTTCGGCCCCGGACGGCGGCGGGCAGGGCTGGGAGCCAGCTGGCCGGGGCCGGGGCCGGGGCGCAGCTGCGGCGGCTGCGGGGAGCGGGCGGGCGCTGCCGCGGGGCTGCGGGAGCGGGGAGCGGGGAGCCCGCCTGCCGCCGCCTGCGCCGGCCCCCCGCCTCCGCAGGGGGGTGGTTAACCCTTCCTGAGGCACCTTCGAGCTTTTGCGAACACGGAAAACAAAGGCTCCGCTCCGAGCTTGAACGCTCTGTCAAATGCCGGGTGGGTGTTGAAGCCACCTGGTTCCCCGCAGCCCACGTCCGTGCTGCTGTCAGCTACCATCTCCTCTGTGACCTGCATCCCTTCCCCTGGCGCCAGCACCCTGCCAAAGGCTCCGCTCGCCCCAAACAAGCTGGGAAGCGGCCCATCAGCGAGCTGGGTGAGCTGCCTCACCAGACAGCGAGACCCGTGGCTGACTGCAGCTCTCAGGTGTGAAAGATCCCAGAGCTGAGCAGTGTTAGCAGCCCAGGCTCTCCTCTTCAGCAGGGTCAGCCCGTGCACGCCTGTGCAAGTGAAGCTGCAGAGCTATGAGACGCGACCACCAGCGACCCCGCTCCGAGGGCTGTGCCGCAACCCAGACCTGCCTGTGACCCCCTGACTCTGCCCGGCCGTGGCAGCTGGGGACCACTGGGCTGAAGGGAGTTACATGCTTTCATCCCTCAGAACATCTCTGTTTAATGTGTGCCGTTTGTCCTTGCAGGACTTGTAACCTTTGCTGATTCTAAAGCAACGGACCAGTACACACCCGGGAAACCAATACCTTCACCAACTAGGCCCCCTGCTTAGCACACACAAGCGTCCATCTTTGATATCTTGGGAATCGGACTGAGACAGTTGCCATGTGCAGCCCTTTGTCCTGCCGGACAGGCTTAATTGCTTTGTTTATTTACCTTCAAGCCATCCTGTGGCTCTGCTCATCAGAGCATCGGTGCTCCTCCACGTGTCATGCTGCTGGCAAGCTGGATCACTGTTACACCGCATGTTCCCTGCGTCCCGTTGCTTCAGCGCCTGTGGTTCTCAGCTGCCTTTCCCCCTCGTCACTCTTCACTCTTGTTTTCTCTGACCCTTCCTGGCCTGTGCAGCTCATGAAGGGGTTGTCAAACTGACATTTCCCTGCTTAAGCTGTCTGAAGAATCCACCTCTTCGCTAAAATAAATGCTTCTCAAGGGCTGCCATGTGCAAGGCTACTGAGTGCTGTAGCTGCTTTGCAATTACAAAAACAAGGAGAGGGGGATGTGGGTTTGGACTCACCCCTCTTGGAATCTCAGCCCCACAGCGCAATTTGGCCTGTGAGCAGGACTGGCACATCCTGAGCTCAGGCTGTGGCAGCGCCTTGGCAAAAGCACGTCTGCAGCATTTGCCTGCACACGGTTTTCAGGGCTGCTTGGCCGCTCTGTCACCTCCAGGACAGCTGAAATCTCTGACACCATTTTCTATATGTGTGTCTGTCTGCGCAGCTGCATATTTGTTTATACAGATGGCAGCAGGGAAGGCCTCAAGTCCTTCCCTCAGTCGATGGCTGATACCAGATGTTAGATCCTCCATGCTGGGGCACAGACAAATTTTGGGCATGGTTTGGCCAATTCAAGCAAACTAGAGCTTTCCGCGGTCTAGAAAAAGCTTGTATTGCCAGCACCAGCAACACCCTCAGCCAGCCCTGCTCAGACACACACACACACATCCAACACATGGGAAAAACCCATCTTTCTCTGCTCAGTGTGATGCATCATCTGCTGTAGGCCACCTGCAATCTGCAAGCCCTATCCTGTCGCCAAACTGCTGAGCTTCTGCATGTCGTGCTTTTCGGGTAGGCAGCTGCTCTACCCCAAATGCCTGTCCTCCTGTGGTGACCTGCCTCAGGACGCAGAGGTGCTCTGCCGCAATGCCGAACTCCCCTGCTGTGCCCTGCCACCCCCTCTGCAAAACAACCCTCACAGCCAAACCCGGGCAGAGCTTAGCTGCCTTCTGCCATCCTTTAATTAGAGAGTGTTAGAGCCTTATGGAAAGCAGCACAGCAAACCACAGGCTTCTAAAATGTGGAAGCAATGGCAAGAGAAGTGCTAAGAGCCACCTGCAACAAATAGGAAACGAAATGGGTTGTGTGGGCTTTCTCTTTCTCACCCTGGGTATTATCAAACTGATGAATATGGCGGCAATTTTGCATCACTGTAACTGTGGTTCGGGTATCACATTTCGACTCATCTGCCAGGGCTTTGAGGTTTCTAATGTGTCACAGGAATGATGTGCCCTGGCTGCAGGTGAAGGGACCTGGATCAGCGTCCTACTCTTGGCTCCCTGCCTGGCCACTGGGGCATTGCTGCAGCCCACTCTCATGGGACTTGGCCTTCCCTCCCTGACTTTCTTGTCTAACCAAGCAAGCAGTTCCCAGAAAACAGTCAAGTTACTATATTAAGGTGATCCTGCCCTCAGTGTCTCTTTGTTTCTGGGGAGTCTTAAGCAAATCAAGTTGCAGAGTATACACAGAGCACCACAGTCTCCATGTCAGACGAAAGGACAGTCCAAAAGGAGAGAGGGCAAGAGAAAAAGCTCTGTGTTTGCATTCATCTCTGACATGATGGATTCCCCCTTCCTGGAAGCAGCCTTGGCATAAATAAAGCCAGTAAAGGCTTTTGTGCAAGCACTCCCTTCACTACCAATAGTCATGGAGTCATAGATAATAAAAGACCTGGCAGCTCATCTTGCATTGCTCCCTGTAATCAGCAGGATTTTCCCTACTGAATATTCACCAAGGTTGCTTTATCTAGCACGCCTCTGAAGTCTCCAGGGATGGGACCTTAGCAGATGCCCTCAGGAACACAT
The DNA here is from genome assembly GCF_964199755.1 of Larus michahellis. Taxonomy (NCBI): domain Eukaryota; kingdom Metazoa; phylum Chordata; class Aves; order Charadriiformes; family Laridae; genus Larus; species Larus michahellis. The sequence continues at coordinate 51,874,607 of NC_133899.1, read as the reverse complement.
TTTTCCATACTTGAAGAATTCTTACTGCAAGGAAAAAAACCAAACGTCTGATATAAAGCACAAAAAGCCATCTCTGAGTAAGTTTAAAAACAGTTGAGAGCCATCTGTAGGCCACAAATAGCAAAGGTGTTCAGCACTGTAGATTTTTTCCCCCAAGGACTTCCCTTCACGTTTTGTTTTTTTTTTTTTTTTTTGCATTGTCTTGAGTTAATTGCACTTTGCATCAACATCCACCCTCCATTGTGACACCGTGTAGATATTTGTGAACTATCACGTCTCTTTTCAGCCTTATCCCCGCCTCGACTAGAACAGCTGAGGCTCTTCTCGTATGCCAGTTTCTCAAAGATTGCTATCAGCTTTGCTGCCTTTCTCTTTCTTTAAAAGATCACTCAGGAAAAATGTAACAATGTGAAGACAGAAGGGCTGTGCTGATCCATACAGCACAATTACCCAGTTATTTGCGTAAGTGAGGTATTGCCCTGGCATCGTGCTCTTTGTGGCAAACTACATGCATGTGTCACACATGTTGTGGTGTAACATATTTGTTAAATCTATTTATTGCACATCTTTGACCACTTTACCCACCTTCATCCCACACTGCCATCTGTTCCGTGGCTACCACCCCCCATCCACTCTCTTGAGTACCTATGGAGGGCTGCCAGGAAAATGGGTCCTCCTTTTCTTGCCAAATTTGGAATTTCAGTTGCAAATTTACCCTAGCAAGAGTGCCAAGGGGAGACAGAGTCAATGCCAAACCCGCTCCAGCTTTCCTGTTGGGCACATTTTCAATTCTGTCACACTAGCTGAAAAGGGGCACTGACTCCCATCAGAAAGGGGTTGTGGCCAATGCTGCAAGAGGAATCAGCAGTTGTGCCCAGTCCAGGAAGAGCAGATCGTCAAAGGTTTTAAAACTGTTATATCTGTAGGATCGGAAAATAATTCTATTATTGACACGCATGACATTCTCAAAACCCTGTACATTTATCCTGATGGAAATTAGTGCACCTGGCTGCAATGAGTGAAGGTCCTTTTGAAAACAGTTCCAATAAAATGTCTTAAAACCACCTAGACCACTCCCTCCTGGAATCATTTTTCCACACAGTGGGCTTGCATGATATCCACAGGGCGCTTTTGTTTGCATGTAATACAACCATCCTGCAGTCATGTTAGAGAAAGCTTTGTACAACACTTCCATCATGCTTGGGCAATACATACACACACATACAAGCAGATATTTCCAAAGTCAAGTAGGGATTTCTATGCACAAGTTCCTCATAAAATAAGGCAAATGTGAATAAGGCAAATGTGTTTTTTCCTATAGTATACCCTGCAGGTGCTTTTATCTGGAGATGATGTGTGCTCCCCTCGGTGCTGTACTAGCACTGCAGCCAGGCATGAGACATTGCTGAGATTACCAGCCTGCTCCCAGTGACTCATCCCAGCTGAGCATTTGTGTGGGAGCACACTTGAAATGATCCAATTTACTCGTTCCCCTGAAAGACCATAGGAGCACCTGCTGCAGTGGGGTCTTTGCTGGCAATATGTGCGGCAAAGGGAGCAGAGTTCGACCTGGTTCAATGGGCTTCATCTCAGCGGGGCAAAAGGAGCTGCTCCACTTACTTAGGCTGATGGAAGATCCCCGTGGCAGAGGAGGTTGAGAAAGAGGTCCCAGCGAGCCCCCTTCCCACTCCCTCTGTCTCCATCTTTGGAGGCAAGGACCCAGTTGATGAGCTTGTGACTCAGAAAGTCCTTTGATCTTCCTGGCCTGCTGCCCTCCCACCAGCTCAGCTCCCCTGAGGCTGCTGAGCGCCTGTGTGTCTAAATCTTGGCGGTCACATCCTGCCTCTCCAGCATGCTTGGATAATGGCCTGGAATACAGGATCGTCGCTTGCATCAGGGGTGCAATTTATGATCGTCATGGAGGGGGATACCATCATCCATACTAAGCTACACAACAGTGATGATGGGAGACTTGAAAACGCAGGCAGAGTGCAAGGCATTAACCTGAAACATGCTGAAGGCAACCTGTCCCTGCCCCAGCCACATCCTGAGAGGTCACGTACCGGGTGACACACCTCCCTCCAGGGCCAGGTGGGGCCATGCACACATTTCAGGGTTTTACAGGGAACTTCAAAGCATGGTGCAGACTCTGTGTGGGCCCAGCGGAGGCATGAATTTGCTCCCAACAGGAAGTATTTCTCTACCCCCTCGGCTAAACTGTAAATTTAAAAGCAAACACAAATAGCAACTGGCTGTTTTCAACAGCACACGCCAAAGAAGTGTCAAGGTCTGTGATACCAGGCAGAAGTAGTGCCCAATATTAGAGATGGAAAATTAATTTCTATTAGCCTATGAGCCTGTCATTCCTGGGCAAAGATGTCTCTGATGAATTCCATCTCTTCTTCTGTTAACAAATTGCCCGCAAGTAGATTGCAGTATCTCCAAGATTTATTCACTATTTGAATATACTTGCCAAATATTTACTTGCCAGAGAGTTATTCCTGGAGAAATTCTTGATCTGCAGCTCATTTGCAAAGTGGTTGCTACTGGCATTGGGTAGCTGAAACTCAAGCATCTTTGTTTAGTTTTGCTTGGACACGCAGGTCACCTGGTATTGTCTCTGCCACCCAAAAATAGGGATACAACTGTTACAGTGGGGTTTGCTCAAACTTTCTCTAATATTTGTTTTGATTTGACTGTTTCCATAAACATTGCTTTAAGTCAAGTTCTAAGTCAGAACATTCCTGGAAATAAAAGGGGTGTGAACACAGTCAAACTTAAATCAGTGTTTATTTATTTACTGAAAAACTGCAGTCAGTGTCATTCACTGTGCTCTGAACACAGGCGCTGTACAGGGTTGTATCCAGCCGCAGGGTGGGAGCCTACAGTATTTATAATGCTAAAACTTCCATGGAAGTTATTAAAGTCTCCTTGTTTGGGCAAAACCAGCAAGCCTATATTCCAGCCTTGCCACCCAGGTGGTTTTTCATTCAGACAGATAATAATTGTATCTTAAGGCTACTAGAAATCACCAATCCATAATTAAAAGGCTGCTGGTTTTAATGTACATAGAAAAGGCCTACCACTAACTTTAAAGGTATACAATAAATCAAACTGCATTTTCTTGCCACTGGCTAGCACTTTACTTCTCTGAGAGTTGGCACCACTCCAAGACTCAATTTTTAAGAGGAAAAGAGCAATTGTTGGCCCGCTGGACTTCATGGAAGATGTGTCTGATTATTAAAAAAAAAAAACAAAACAAAACCAACAAACCACAAAACACTGTTCCTTCTCTTAAAAACAAGCAACATGTCAGGGATTTAAAGCAATTCTTTTGTCTTATTCCACCCATCCACCCACCCACCCACCCATCCATCCACCCATCCATCCATCCATTCATCCTCTACTCAAACTTAGGACAGGTACCTAGGAAGGAAAAGGACCTCTTCTCTCAGCATCTTGATCAAAAGCATGTTTTTCCTTAAGTTTCCTTGGAGTTAACTCTGTGTGTGTGTGTGTCTTAATCCATTTGTGTGTCAGGCTAAGAGCTATTTTTGAAGCTATGTGCAAGTACTGCTCATATTTTACTGGAGCAGCCAAAACTAAGGGACTTTTGGTATGAGATCAATGCCTACTCCCATTTGTTACACCATTCATTAAAGGGACGTAAGATACAGTTTTAATTAGGGTTGTGCTGAACCAGCAGCTGAGCTCTTGACATTGCAATGAAGTTAACTTTCAAATAAAAGGCTGAGACCCACGGCCCTTCGCTGGCAGAGCTTCTGCTGGCTGACCTAGACCTGCTTGGCTCCCAGAGGAACACAGCAAACCCTTTGGTTAGTGCAGACTACAGCCTTACCCCACTTACTCGTAGTCAGCTGTGAATGGTCCAGCACACCCCTTTCTCCTCCCTGTAATTAGGAATGGCTGTGTTCTTTGTCTTGGTCTCTAAAATATATATGCTGGCTGTAAACTAGGAGAGCTTTCCCAGAGACTCCACCAGAAGGCCACCAGGCTACATGGCTGTTGCACGGTGGGGCTGGCTTGTTTGTAAATATGGCGGATGCAGACAATACAGCCAATGATACAGCCTCACTGTCTGGAAAAATGAGAGGAGCAGCCGCAGTAGACCTAAAGTGACCAGTTCCCCCAATCAGAAAAGTATATAAGCAGACGCCTAGCTCTCAGGGTGGACCTGAGCAGGTGGGGAGGCAGCAGGGTGATACCCTTACACAAAAAAAGAAGTTGGGCAGCAGATAAAATGACAGAGTTAACAGTGAACAGAGAATGGTGAAGAATTTCCTTAGCAGAGGAAGAAACACGTCTTCCTGAAGTTTGCCTTACCCTGGGTTTGTTGGAAGGCTTGCTGCAGGTGCATGTTGCAGTCAGAATATGAATGGGGAGTATCTCTATAGAGTATGCATATAGATTTTGTAGGCTCTTTCATGAGCCCTCCCCAGCAAGGCACCTGCTTCCTCCTTCCTTGAGTGGGATCCAACACTGGCCACTCCTGCTTTTTAACGTGCTGACCATTAGGCAGAACGAAAATGGCAAATCCTTCTCTTAATACCAGTGAAGGTGTCACCCATTCTCCACGTGACTAGTCCCTACCTGGAAATGGTGCCGCCCTCCATGGCTCCTGGCTCTCCATCAGCTTCACAGGTAAGGCAATAGCTAGACATCCTTGTCCTTGAGGATCAGTGCTCACAGGTATCTAGAAAATATCTGTGTGTTTGCAGAGCTTCCACAATGGTGGCAACTGCACAGCCCTGTACCAGGGAAAGCAGAGACATGCGTGACTCTCAGGTTAGCTCACTGCTGATGGCACATGTAGTGATGAGACTATATGTCTGCATATGCTACAACATTTAAAACCCTTGTTTGGTTGACATACGCTGTGAGGCAGCATGATTTCAAAGAGGTTTTAACTAGAAATTTTGTAATTTATTGGTTGCAATGCAATAAACTCATTTCCTCAAGGTCTCTGTGAAGGCAGCAGGCACTAAATTTACCTTTCCAAGCTTCCCTCCATGAAGTAGTATATTTATTGGTATCAAAACCTTAGTATTTTAGAAGTTTTGTTATTAAATGTTGTATGGTCTGCCCTGTTTGTGTTTTACTGGTGTATGTGAATAATTTCACTCCCTGTGGTCCAATGTACTTGTTATTGTTCATCCCAGAAAGAGAAACAGGTCTAACTGGCTCCTGTACAGCTGGAGAGTGTGTGTACCACCTGAGTGTAGCCTCTATAAATGGTGGCCTTTGCATAACTTTCTTGCGCCATCCGTACAGCAACGGGCTGGCAGCAGAGGCAGCACTGGTACAGGAACGTACTCTGCAGTAACAGGCCAACAGTCTGGATTTGTCAGATTTATGAAATCAAAATTTGATTCAGGAGCCTGCATCCTGTAATACAGCAAACTCCGAAAAAGAAGGTTTTGATCCTGGTTACTTTTGTATAAGCAGAGCTTTAACTCCACTGTAGATGATGGATCAGTATTTGCTTTACCTGAGCATCCTTGGAGCAGGTTGTCAGTGAGAGCTGATGTGTAGGCTGCTGGGTAGGTGTCTACGCTACCTGAACCACCAGCCACCCAGCACAGACTGGCCTCTCCAAGTCCTGTCCTGGCATGCTCTCCCTTCCCTGTAGAAGCACTGCAAACAAAAAGCTGCTTATTATTTCTGAGGTTGTCCTTAGGCTGGTCAATGCCTTTATTCTTTTAGAGGGATCGCAGCACTGCACTTACTCCTGGTTGGAGGCTGAGGGACACAGATTTAGGGAGTTCCTCCGAATGAGTGGCACAGGTTTCCAAAGAGGTGCAGAGATCAATTAAATCCTAAAGAAAAGTTCTGTCAGCAGTGCTGCTTATGCAAAAAAAACTGTGCCAGATCTCACCACCTTTCACACCCCCCCTCTCCAAATCACAAACACAAGCTGGCAAATCATGTGAGAAGCTGTGCAGGAAAAAATGACATTCAGGTGGTGGTCCAGATGGTGCCACTTTTGAGGAAGACATGCGAGCGCATAATAGAGCCCCATGCGTTTCGAGGCGTGAAGGGCAGTCCACTGCCACCAGCACGGGGGACCAGTGGCAGCCACGCGTGAGGCATCGGGGGTGGCCCAGGCAAGAGGTTCAGAAGGAAAACTTCACTGTAAAAACATCTGATTTATGTTTCCTCACCCGTCGCAGCAGCTAGATGTTCATTGGCTTTCCCTTGCCTTAGGAGGCACTTTTCCTTGTTAGCATCTTTGTCCAGCTGCTGCTGCAATAAAGCAGCCACCGTAGATGGGGGTCAGAATTAACGTTCCTGCCTCCTCACAGCAGCCAGGCAGGACAACAGCTTGAAATCTGCATGCACCCTAAACGCTTCATCCTTCCTTTCCCTCCTCCCCCTTCAAACATACTGCTTCTCCCTTCCCACCCAAACTGCAGCATGGGTCTTCTTCTGAATAGGCCGGTGAGGAGCAACACAGAAAAGGCGTTTTTGGAGCTCACGTCCAAGCAGAAACTCGGGTAATGAGGAGTGAACGTGGTACCAAACCAAGAGCCATCACTTCTGCAAAACCCTTGTAGATTATGTAGGGCTGAATTTCCATCAAGAAAGTCAAAAAGCACCCAGGGAGACTGGAGGACTCTCTTTGGTGTGGGTGCCCACCTCACTGGGCCTCTGTCCACCCATTTGCTCTACGCAACATGCATATCTGAGTGACAAAATAAGGTCACTAACATTTTTGCAAGAGAAAAGGTGGGAATCACCTGCTGTAGGTGACCCTGCTCTGGCAGGGGGATTGGACTAGATGATCTCCAGAGGTCCCTTCCAACTCCTATCATTCCGTGATTCTGTGATTTGCTCATTGATATTTTTTCTAGCTTTATGCATGTATCTATTTTGAACAGTTATGAATAATTTTTTTTGAGTAAAATAATAACAATAATAAAGCCTTTGTTTCTATACTCTGTGTTTTTCCAGCATCAAACCTTGCAGTCCTCATCCGAGTTCCTGTACCTTTTACTGCAGCATCACAAAGCTGTCAAATGCCTCTCGGATTCTTCCAGGGACAAGGCAAAGATCTCATGCTTTCACAAGGAATCTTTTAGGCGCTATCATTGCTCCCAAGAGCTATGTAGCAAATGATTATTTTTTTTTCACTTGAGGGTGGGACTTTCATGGTTTAAACATTCTTCTGCTGTGGAATGCAATGAAACAGAAAATGCCTACTAATTCTGAATTAAGTTAGAAAAAAAATTGAGTTTCATTTTTTGATCCAAGTTTTGGACTTGGGTAAAAGGAAATTATTTCATTCTACCTTTACTTTTTATTATATAATTCAATTTGACATTAACATAATTAAGAGAAAGCCGTTTAAAGTGTGACATTAAAGATGATCAAAATTGAACATTTCAAGTTGAAATGGCTTTTTTAATCAGCTTTTTGTTTGTTTGTTTTCTGGTTTGTTTCACAACAGTTTGTTATCAAGCGTGTTGTCATCTTCCTGTGGAAAATTTCAGTTTAGATGAATTAACCTTTTCTGACAGAAAAAAAATCCCTTTCCAGGGGAAAATGTCCATTTATCTCACTTCTTCACTGAAAATTTTAACTTTATTTATTCTAATGACCTGTACTACTTGCCGACTTATAGTGAGGCATTTCCAAAGAAAGCTGTTACTTCTTTGAATGTATATAGATTATCTATAGCAACGGTTTCTTGAAACAAGGGAAAAAAACCCAGAAATATTACCAAAAAAACAAAAGGCAATGTTATTGAAAAGATAAATAAAATCCTAAGCTAGTTTCACTGCAACGCTAGTGGAGTCTTTCCTGAGGGAAAAAAAAACAATGTTGTGACGCTGTTCTTTACTATAGTTGCAGAATTTAATTAAGTTAATTTATTTAAGTTAATTTATTTATTTGATTTAATTAAGCTTTATTATATGGGGTCAGTCCAAGGGGAGTGTCAGTATTTAAGTTGTGCAAGGTTTCATTTTTGCCTTTGCTTCTCAGTTGCAGTGTTAGGATATCCCAACCATTGTCTAACTGCACATGGGAATGCATGGGACACAGCTGCCGTGCATGGGACATGACAAACTGTATGTCTCAGCAACTGCAGTGTGGGGACACCAATGCTCAAGGCCTACGAAAGGCTCTGATCACAACCAGATAACTTCCCTCCGCAGGCAGAAGTTCATTTCTGGTTTGAAGGTTAATTGTGTTTCCTTATGTCGTGTCTGAGCACCCAACAGCAAGGTCTAGGAGGAAAAGGCGTTCAAGAACATTTTGGCATTTTTAAGCGCCATCTCTCCTTCATCCATCTGTTTCTTGTTGGAACAAGAGAAGTCTTCCAGTAGGATGAACAAAGCACTACCCTCCACCTCAGAAGGAGGAAGAAGTTCAGTCAGGGAATCATAGAATCATATAGAATCATAGAATGGTGTGGGTTGGAAGGGACCTTAAAGATCGTCTAGTTCCAACCCCCCTGCCATGAGCAGGGACACCTCCCACTAGACCAGGCTGCTCAAAGCCCCATCCAGCCTGGCCTTGTACACTTCCAGGGACAGGGAATCCACAACTTCCCTGGGCAACCTGTTCCAGTGTCTCACCACCCTCAGAGTAAAGAATTTCTTCCTAGTATCTAATCTAAGTCTCCTCCCTTTCAGTTTAAAAACATTACCCCTTGTCCTATCATGACACTCCCTGATAAAGAGTCCCTCCCCACCTTTCCTGTAGGGCCCCTTTAGGTACTGGAAGGCTGCTACAAGGTCTCCCCGGAGCCTTCTCTTCTCCAGGCTGAACAACCCCAACTCTCTCAGCCTGTCTTCACAGGAGAGGTGCTCCAGCCCTCGGATCATCTTCGTGGCCCTCCTCTGAACTCACTGCAATAGGTCTATGTCTTTCCCTTGCTGAGGGCCCCAGAGCTGGACGCAGTACTCCAGATGGGGTCTCACCAGAGCAGAATAGAGGGGCAGAATCACCTCCCTCGACCTGCTGGCCATGCTTCTTTTGGTGCTGCCCAGGATACATAAGAAATGGTTCATCATCACTAGGAAATACAGAAATGTTGAAATTCCACTTCCCAGTTTACTTGAAAAAAATACAATTTAGGAGGCAGTCATCTAACTGAGGTGTTGATGATTCTTAGCAAATTCCTGACAAGAAAAATCACTTGCTTTTCTTCTGGTCGCCACCATGGCTCACTCAATCCCTCCTCTCTGCTGAGTCTGGTTAACTCATTTCATAGTCACTCATGACTGAGCAATGATATGGAAAAATGTAGTATGTAATGGAAACCTTGACCTGTCAACTCATGTGGGCTGGTGCCAAGGAGGCTGCTAATTATAGCCCGACATGTAAATACTCCTGGAAGATGATTGTACTTATTTGGACTAGTGCAATATTAATTAAATACTTTGATTATTTCTGAGATAGACTTTGTGAAGGAGGGGGAGAGGTTGTCAAGGGAATTAACCTTTTCACTGCTGAGAATAAGCTTATCTTCCCCAGAAACTGCAGCAAAAGCTAAATCGGAGTTTTCCTCCCTCTTTTCTCCCTCCTCTTGTCTTTGACTTACTCCCATGTCACCTCCCATCATCATCTGCTTGCCCTTGGTCTCCCCTGCCTCTGTGTTTGTGCCAGTTCCTCCCAATCACGACTTACCTGCCTCCTCAAGCAGGCAGAAACCCTAAGGGGACGGATGAAGAAGAGCTTCTGGCGGGGTGGTTCTTGTCCGAGGCCAGAACCTCTGTCTGCCCGACCTTCTGCACTGACAAAATTCCCAGTGGTGCCTGTTTCTGGAAAGCCCAGAAACATCCGGCTTCCAGCTCCTACACTGGCTTTACCATCAGCTTTCAAGTACCAACACAAAATCATCCCTCCTGGCTCAGGTTGCCCTGAATTGGTCTCATGGTACCTGCCTTAATGCAACAGCCTCCTCCAGCTGCACAGCCCCATTTATGAAACAGCAGGTCTCAGCCCCAGCTTATGCAGCAGCCGGGGAGCACAGAGCATCACCCAGCCATGGGGGGATGGACATCTGGGCAAATGCACCTGCTCCTGGGAGAGGTGGGAGAGGGAAGGGGAAGCTGGTGCACAAAGCTGCAAACTAGAGGAGCTGGGACCACCTCTGTAAAAACCTACTGAAGACTTTGGAGGGTTCAGAAACGGCAGGACAAGATGCCACTACTCGTCTGGCTCATCCTGAGGAGAAAACGAGTAGCAGTAACGTTGCATATGAGAGGCAAAGACTAAGAACAGGCGTTGCAGTGAAACCAAGGAAAATAGATTCGGCTTTTCAGTTTGTGCAAGACACAAAGCTGAACTCAGTCTGATGAATGTTTCACAGGGGTCCTGGGTTTGCAGGGAGCCTGGGGCTGCCCTACAAGCAAGGCAGCTCAGGCGGAGGCAGGTTGCAGTAGGCACTCGGCAGGGTGTTGGTGGGCAAAGCAGACTTCCCAGCCTGGAGCTAGCTTCTAAGCAAGCCTCAGGCCACATTTCAAATGAGCTTGATGTTACCTTTTGAAGAACTCTACAAGGGATGTTGAGCTGTTGAGTCCAGCAATATCTCTGAGCAACTTTGGGAACAGTGTTTTCCGGCAAGATAAGTTCTTCATTTCAAGTGAGCCACAGCTTTGTGTTGAATGAATGCTCTGTGTATGGCCTTGGGACAGTCACATGTTTGCGTCATTTCAGCACAAACTAAACCTGCTGTTCTTGCACCATGTCTTGAGGCACACCATAGCGTGCCTCAGTTTCCCTCTCCATTGAGTGCCTGGGCAGTATACCCCGCATTGCACACACACAGCACCGGAACACCAGGCATTGTGGAGAAGCCAAGTCTTGCACCTCCCAGGCATTTTGTGCCCTGCGGAGGTCCGGCTCATTTACACATGGTCCAAACAGGCAACCGGCACTGTTCTGACAATACCAAAACCAACTCTCCTAATTGCCATCAACATACCTGGGTGGGAGCACCGCGGGGCAGCTGAATCAGTGCCTCTGTAGGGAGCATTACAGCTCTGCTTTACCCAGGTAACGACCCTCGTCTCCCGTTCATTTCATTGCAGTCTGTAGGACTGGGGAATTCAATCTCTTGTCTGGAGCAGATAACTAAGAGATGGTTGTGGGTCAGAGCTGCCACTAATGCACTCTCAAGGACTCTCCGCAGCTGCACAGCGTTGTCTTGAAGATGCAGGGGAAGGACGAGTGCTATTTCTGCCCCGGGAAGGCAGAAGACGTTAAATCAACATAATGAGAGCTGATGAGAAACAATAGAGGCATCAGGACAGCGCAGAGAAAGGGAGAGTTATGAGACCTGGATGCTGTGGGCCCAAGAGGCACGGGGACATGCATGCTAATTCCTCCTTTCTCCTGCAGCCCTACGGACCGTGGAGGACTCTGTAAAAGCAGTGCCGCTGGGAAAGGATGGTGCTGTTCCACTGCCAACTGCCCCCCTGCCAGGGCTGGGGTGCCAAGGGCACCTCCTGTGGCAGGGTTTCCATCTAGGGACGTCCTAGAGGAGGGATGAGGGATGGCTGAGGGATGGCTGCAGACTTCTCCCCCCTCACCCCCACGGGAGGTACAAACCCTGGAGGCAAGCGCAGGGGAACCTTCCCTGCATGGCGACAGAAGCTCTCCCTCCAGATTGCAGCTTTGCAAATACCCAAGGCCAAGTGCACAAAAGCACTCCCTCGCGCTGTTTTGAAGAGGTCGGGTCTTGCTCCAGCCAGTTTCCTCAGGGTGCACACCGTGGCCGGCAGTGCATCCATCAGCACACACCACACCACACCCACCCCCCCCAAAACACTGAAGATGTGCAGGTTCTTCATGGTCTGTATGCGAGTGAAAACAGGACAAAGCACAGGAAAGCAGAGCAGGCCAAAGACAAAAGCCCGGGGCCAGAAGGAGGTGAAGAAACACCAGGCATAACCTCGGAGATGCTGTGCTAATCCTAAATGCCTGAAACAGGGAGGTGGAGGGGAAGAGAGTTTTTTCCGTGTAGCCCTTTTTCAAGGAAGAGCTGCCTGAGTTTAATGGCTGGACTTGAAGTTAAAGGGTTACAGCCTCGCACAGAGGCAAATGAAAACACAAATTGATCAAAGCTGCCATTTTTTACCAATAAGTTGTTTGTTCTGAGGCACTAGCCGCTCTTCATGCTGATTGTCTCACTGCATAATCACCATCGGCAGCCTCCCTCGCCCTCTCCTAAAGATCCTCCGCATGGATTTTTTCTTTCCAATTGCATTTCCGGGGACGGTAAGAAAGTTGCAGCATAAATTAAACAAGACGCCTGGAGACTCCGATTCAACAATAACGTAGCTGAATTCCTGAGTGAGAGGGGAAGAAAGAGAGAAGCTAAATGCAGTGCCTGCCTGACGGCTTCTCCCTCGCCACGCTCACACCAATTAAGCGTAGCTGCACGGATAGGGTGGCCAGGAAAGCACCTTTGTGCACACATGCTAATTTGTTCGCAGGCTGCGGCCGCACAATTAATAAAAGCGCCGCTCCACACATTCCCCAAAACAAAGAAGGAATGCCACAAGCGTTCGGAGGCACAGAGGCTGAAAAGGGTACACAACGGCTGGATCAAAGGCGAGCTGGATTTGGGGAACGTTTGTACTGTTCGCCCAGCGCTTGCCGTCAGGATCACCGGGCACTACCAAATTAAGCCCCTGTTCTGTCATTCAAAACTTTATGCTACCAGTGCAAAATAAGCGGGGGGGGAAGAACTTTTAAAGGCAGGAGAAAGAAGTGCAGGGGCATTGAATTTACACCCAGGAGAAATGGGCCTCGGAAGCCTTACACAGAGTCCTAATGTCAGCACAGGGTAGAGAGAGGGCGAAGAGAAATCCATCTTCGTAATAAAATGCTGGCTTTAGCTGTGATGGATGGATGGAGAGTCAGGTTGCTGTTCCTCTACTCCCTCCCTGCTCTTTCCCCTTTATTACCTTAAATCTTGGGGGTTTTTTAAAGGACAGAAGCAAGCAGAAATTAAATGCTCACTCTCAAAATGAAGCTGACATGAGCCTCTGGCTTTGAGGGTGGATTAGTTTTGAAGGCATACTATGCACAAAACGAAGCCAGTGAGGGCTGGCAATGGAATTCCCAGTAGGGACAGGTTCCTTTAAAACACAGATTAAACAGGGAGGAAATGCACAGCGTATGAATATGAATTGACGCTGGGCCTTGCCTGGTCTCGCTTCATTTGATAAAGCACATTTCCTTATTGCATGTCAATTATTTACATTATTTAAATATGTATCATCAGACGAACATGTCAGCCCTGAAACAGATACACAGATGCACACGGAAACGCAGACGTGCAGCAGAGCATCAGGAAAGGATGCACGCACGAGTCCGTCGGTCGGGCAGATAATGAGCCGGATGCTCCTGCGCTGGGCAAGCTGTGAGTAAGGAGCACCCCTTTGCATGGTCCCTGGCGCCCTGGTGGTGCTGCCCCTGCAGAAGAGCTGTCTCTCCTCAGAATAATTTGGATGCAGGCTCTGCTCAGCGCCGCGGGAATGTCAGCACCCGGCAGGAGCCCCGCGCCTCGCCAGTGCCTCTGCTAATCTCCGGTACGTGGAACTGCTTGTCTGCGAGATAGTTATTATTCTTCCTTTCATCTGCGCAAGTTCAGAGCAAAGGAAACGCAGGAGAGCTACATTTAAATTGGATAAAATCCCTGTGCCCAGAGATTCCCCGAAGTTAGTGTTATCAGTAAAGATGTTAGTAGTCGATATCGCACTGTTCTGGCCTCTACCACCATATAAAAACCTGCTCTGAATTCTCCTGAAACAAAATTGTTTTTCTTACGTGATTCCCATTCTTACCTGGAGTTTCTGTCCATGGCTTCTGCTCCAGGTGAACGAACGTCTGGGTATGGCACAGGCTTTGCAGCAAGTGCCGCCTCTGAATTCTGCGATGTCCCCCAAAGTAAAGCTCTACTCTGAATACCCTGACTGGGCACCAGCCAAAACGTGGACCCAAATTTTGCAATTTTATTTGGCTGCACTCCCTAGCTACAGGAGGACTCAGATTTTTCCAAAGAGCCGTTTGTGTGGTGCAAGGGCGGAGAGTGCTGTGCAGAACTCTCTTCCCGAGTAAGGACGCCTCTTTTCACAAGTCATATTGCTGAAATGCAGGCCACCTCTGGAAGCACTGAAGGCTTGGGTGTGGATGGACTATGGATATTTGGACAGGCCCAAGAAAAAAACTGGATCCTCCTAAGCTTTATACTGTGTCATTCCTCTGCCCCAGGCTCCTCCCAGCTCTGAGAAGGTCCAGAACAGGGATGCTGACTGGATTTAGCTCTGGTGAAATGTTCATAAAAGAGCAGGTAGGGCCTGGTATAACAGCTAATTTTGCTGATGTATTACACTTTATTAGTGAAAGAAGAACTAAACACTTCCCTCGGCTGAAAATTTGATGGGTCAGATTTTCAGCAGGTGTAAAACAGCATGGCAGACTCAACAGAGGTACTCCAGTATGAACCAGCTGAGGTGTTTACCAGAAAAGCAGACCAAGGCAATTACATTTACCCTCCTGTGCTCTTGGCCTGGTGCTGTTCACAGTGAAATTTCCAACAGACATTCTTATCTTTCAAACACAGTGTGAGAGATGATGCTCCATGAGCAGCAGAAGAAATGATGCATTGTTTTCTATGGGTTTTCTATTGCTTTGTATGGGATTCCCCATTGCCTTTAAGATGCAGGCTCCAATTGCAATTTTCCATTCAGCTGGGGTGTTGATAATCTTTTCCTCTCGTTCCCTAGAGTTTAATATGGTATAATGTCACGCTGCATCCTTTCCTTCAGAAAGGACTAACAAGATGTTTGCACTCCCTCTCCCTCCCCTGCTCATCTGCTTGTTTTCATAAAATTTATAAGACCCTAACAGCTATATGGTTTTATCATACTTGGTTGAAATGACCAAGGAGCTTAGAAAGCATTAGCTGGAAGCCGATGATTTCATGGCGGCACTAGTCTTCTTTCCTTTGGAAGCTCAGCTAAAACCAGGCAGGAAATGCAACAGAAGTTATTAAATGACACTGGTAAGACAGACAGATGGCCATTAACACCCCCATCACCACTTTTTCTTCCAGAGAGATGGGGATCTTCGCTTTTACTCTGCCCTGCCACAGCAACCTGAAAATGATGTGTTAGAGTGTGAGTCCATGGATTGTCTGGCGTGTTGGGGAAAGATTTTGAACTACAGGTCTTCATCAGACAAAGCCTAATTTCCTCTTCCCCCTTACGGGTTTGTTTTGTTTTGTTTTGTTTTTTAACTCAGCAGACACCAAGGCGGCTGTGCTGATTTGCATCTGAGTTTGGGTGCTGACAGCTGATGGTGTCAGCTGTGGGATGAAGCTGTGGGTGATGGAGCTCTGGGAAGGACATTGTTTCTTTGATAGTGGCTGCAGCAGCAGCATGGGGAGCAGCCAGCCTTCCTCTACCAAAACAGCAAACCCAAGAAAACAATGCACAATGCGTACAGGTGATTTGCATAATTGATGCAAAGCAGCATCCCACTGTACAAATCCTCTCCCCCTAGTCAGGTAATCTTCCATCCCTGTTCTGCGGTCTCTTCTCTCCCACTTTCCATCCTGTTTGTCTTCCTCCTACTTGCCCATCGCCATCCCTCCTTCCCACCAAGGCCCTCAGCTTCTCTTCACACCAGGAACCCGATACCTCCACTGTGTCTCTCCAACTCTCTGCTTTTCCAGCCACCCACCTACCACTCCCACTGGCAGAAAGAAGATCCGTGGGAAGCAAGGACATTTAACTAACTAAAATGGAAAGGAAGGGAGAGACTTTCAGACGTGGTCATCACCCATCTGAGCAGCCTGCCAAACCCCCCAAGGAAAATAGCAACAAAAATCTGTTGCTAGAGAAACCTACCTAGAGGCTGAAGTCATTGATTTCAGACGGTGGGAAGATGACAGTCACAGGTGCATCTCAAAACACAAGGCTTTGCCTGGGACTGAGCACTCAAGCTCACCACATAGGTGGCCGTTCTGCCCAGGCACAAGCAGAGCTCTCCATACTCCCCTGAAGGCACCCCAGTAAGCGATACGGAGGGGTATACTGAGTGAAACTTAAAAAAAAAAGATAAAAACCCTAAAAAAAAAACCAACAGCACCAGTATGTATGCTTTAAATTCTGTGCGTTTACTGGCAGGCCAGGTCTGGAGCCAGCACGCATCGCTCTACATCTCTGTCTCTGTTAATGGGCATCTCTGCCTGCCTGTGCTCAGAGCCTGCAAACAGCTGGTACGTGCCCATGTGTTGCACAGACATCTGTCCACAGCCACCACCTTCAGCTGAGGAAGCTCAGCTCTCATTCATAAACAATTGCCCGACCAGCTGCTGGCAGGCCTGGGGAAAAGGACTCGGGAAGGTCACAGAGCAAATGCAGAGCAGCCTGCAGAGCACAGACCTGCCATGCCTGGTACCAGCGGTATATGGACTCCTCCAGGCCTCTTCTTGCTGGAGTCCCCTGCCCAAGGCGGCAACATGCTCAAGTCTCCCATTTCTTGTATAAAATACGAAGGCAGGGTGGGATGGTCAGCACTAGTCCTGGTGGTGCCACAGCAAGGTGGCCCTAGGCCATGCCATCCCCTCCCCGCGAGGGGATGTGCAGCCCCAGGATGATGCTAAAGGACAGCCTGGCACTTGTTGTGAGGGTGGCGACCCATGCCGAGGGAGGTCAGTCCGCGGCGGGGAGAACTGTCACCTTCTCCTGCCTCCCCCACTGGAGCCTCCCTGGAAGCAAGAATGGGAAATGTCTCCCAGAGAATGAAATGCAACCTCTACTTCTCTTCTCACCGTCTGAACTTCCCTCAGTTCAGATCAGCTTGAGCTCCACGGTGGCCTTGCGTCTTTCTCCTTTTTTTTAAAAGCGCTCATTAGTCTCTGGCTGCTCAGGGCAGCTGCTGGGGCTGGGGCTGGCCGGGCAGCGGACAGGACCCGACAGGGCTTTCTGATGGGGTGAGACGGGGGGGACACCAGGGAGGACTTGCTGCCTGTGTTTTGGGGACAAGCCCACAGGCCCGAGGCTTTCCTCGGCAGAAGAGACGGAGGTCCAGGCTGCTGAGTCTCTCCCTCTGGCCAGCAGCTCAGCCCACCTCTCAGACTGTCAGAAGCACTGGGGATTAAATACACCATCATGTGTAAATCCTGTGTTTAAACAAATAATTCTCGCAGAATAACAGGCAGGCTTTTCCACATGAAGCAAAGCTGACACCTGACTCTTCGCCTGGCTTCTCCCAGGAGAACATTTTAATGAGGCCCACAGCTGTAATATCACACAGAGAACATTAACAATGCTAATTACCTAAAGTTTAGCCCATGAATACTCAACCGACCATACCTTGGAGACAAATTGTTGTTTTGGCCCGAACGAAGCACCAATGGCTTGCAAAGCGAATCGAAGCTTGTGAGAACATCAGACACAAGGCATTAGGCACGCAGACCTGGCAAGGCAGCCTCCACAGCAGGGCTGGTAAATAAAAGAGGTGCCTGGACAGAAGGCAAATCTGAAATTGCAGAGAGAAATTGCCTTGAGGTGGCCAAATCCCTCCTGAGAAAAACGGAAAAGGTGTTGATAGGTCTCTCAGCATCATCTTGTACAGGATCTGCGCAAGGGAAGGGGGGGTATTGGAGGAATTCTTCTGCCAGGCAGCCGCAGCTGGCACCGGCTAAGCCTCGCATTGCGCTAGGAGAAGCCAGAAGTCCGCACAGACATGCGATGCGCGAGCGAGCTCTCGCCTGGAAGAGATCCAGGGCCTTTGCTTCACACCATATGCACAGTCATTCTGCAGCTCAAGGTCACCGCGGAGGTGCCTGGGTGTGCTACGATGACTGCTCTGAACCCACCGGCTCCGCTCGCCCCAGCTCCCCACGCCGGAGCTCAGTCTGCAGCACGGCAAACAGAGTGGTGTGTACTCTGCTGCACGAAGCTTAGCCGTCGCCTCTCCCTTCAGCTCCTTATCACAAATGCTGCAGGGCAATGCATAACCAAGGGCCGTCACGCAGCAGAAGAGGAGGCTTGGTCCACCCAGGTGTCTCCTGGAGGGAGACGTGAATTTTTAGCAGTCTGTGTTGCTCAGCTCTAATTGAGCACAAAAACATCACATGGCAGGCAATAGCCCATTAGCAACACTGCGTGCTGAGGGGCCTTTTAATTATTTTTGCGTTCCCAGAGGACTACAGAATGCTCTTCGTAAGCATGGTGCGGGAATGCCAATTAGGTGGCCTCCAGCCCTGCTAGACAAGGTCCGGTCACATCACCTTGCGTCACAGGCTGAACCCTGCCCTCCATTTTCTCCCCAAGTCTGCCATTCTCTGGCGTGAAATATTTATTAAAGGGAGCTGCTGCCTGTCGTGAATGTTGAGTCCCCTGTCTCCTTGCCAAGGTCAGGCTGCCAGGGAGGTACTTTTGCTCTCCAGAGCTTCTCCTCCAGACTGACGGGTCTTTCTTCCGTTCAGCACAGGCAGGCAGTCTTGGGGAGGAGGGTCTTTCAATTCCTATGGATTCTTATTTTCCAGGAATAAGGTGGGCATGTAAAAAAATCACTAAAGAAGAGACGGCACAGCAGTGAGCTATTGTGGTATCAAAACAGGTAGTTGCACTAGGGCCTTTTGGGAGCACATAATAAAAAGCCATTAAATTAATTTCTGCTGTTGCGAAAGGCCACCTTCAGTGTTTGCAATCACTGTTTTGGCTTCTTAGGAAGCTCCTACACTTAGAGATGAAATCCTGGTCCCACAGCAGTGGATGGGAGGTTCACCCTCTGCTTATGTGGGGCTGTGTTTGCGCCCCCCGAGTTTAGATGTAGCTTGCTGAGTTAGGACTTAACTGTTTCATACAGGTTTAGAGCCAGAAAAATGCTGAAACCTTCAACCACAAGCTGTTTGATAACCTTTCATCAGCTGTACTGAATGAAGCCAGCAGGCAGAGCGTAACTTGCTCGAGAAGGACTACAGTTAAAGTGTCAAATAGATTTTCCTCCCCTGGTACGGGCACATACCCAGGAACAGAAACAAACCCTGCTAATGTAAGATGTGAGAACCAAAGTACTGGGCTGGCTGGGGAAATAACCTTCCCTAACTACGACCTCTAAGGGAAGCTGGGGGTTGGGGGGCCAAAAATATGAGAAGCAAGGTGCATATCAAGCGTGCATCCCACAGCAGGGCTGTGTCCGCGCAGCTGCAGAAGCCAGATGCTTCAGGACGCCTGGGGCTGAAGGTGAAGCGCCTTCGCCGCGGCGGCTGGTTCCTGGCAAACCAGCAAACCCGCCTCTCTTTTGCCATCTCTCTTGACAGCCAACGGGTCCCAGCGCATTTGTTCTCTCCTCACATGGAAGCTGCCCCGTAGGGCCAATGTTTTCTGGCTGTCTCCTGTGCCTCTTCTGGCTCTCTTACAGGTTTTTTGGATGCGTGCTGGGCTGCGGGGATGGGAGGGTGGGGGCATGGAGAAGCTGCAAACACTACCCAGCACAGGACCACACCACAGATTTATGCAGGGACATGACGATGTTTTCTGTTTTCTCCTCTTTTTTTCTCCTCTCCTAGTAATTCCTAATGTTTTACTTCCTTTTTTGACACCTGCTCAGCCTTGACCTGTCATTTTCTCAGAATTAGCGACGACGCTGAGATGATTTTCCTGTGCAGTGATGGCTGATTTAGAGCCCCTCATTATGCATGTATAATTAGGGCGGTTGGTTTTTTTTCCCCCCAGAAGCATTACTGTGCATTTATCGACAGTAGATCTCATCTGTAATTTTACAACCCAGTCCCTCATTATCATGAAAAACTTCTGCAACTCTTCACAGTCAACTCTTGTTTTGACTGCCCGGAACAGTTTTTCATTCTCAGTCAACATCCCACCTCACTTTTCATCTTCTTTTCCAAATCACTTGCAAATAGATTAAAAAATACACGTCCAGCTTAGATCTCTGGGCAATTTTCCTTGTCTGCGAAAACATATTGTTTATTTACACCTTTATACTCTACCGCTGCAACTACTCTGTGTCTTTTATTGGAACCACCCCATTGGCAATCACACTATTATTCAATAGAGTTGCACTGGAAAGAGTGTAGACAGACATTACAGAAATAAAACCAGCAGCAGTCCCATTTTTAGGACTTCGGAGACAAGCTATATTTGTTTTGATCTGTGTTTCTAAATTATCTTGTAAATTCTCACCACTAAATTTCATCTCTTACTGTATACAGCATGCAATACATCTTTCTTTCTAAATGTGTCACCACTTCAAAGTTCATTAAGCCATTCCAGAGACTATAGCTGGTAAAATCCTCATCTGGATTCAAGATATTAGCAGAAAGACTGACTCCTCAAGTCTCTGGCACCAAGGCAACATATTGTCATAAATCCATAGGAAACCAGATTTCATTAGTTCCCTTGGTCATAGAACTAATTGTTTGCTCCCGCATTGGGCACCTGATCATGGCTGTGGGCAGCAGGAAAGCCAGCGGCAATTTAATGGTGTTCCTCTGCTGTGCTTTACTTGATTTTTGTCTCAGGATTATGAGATGCTGGGGATGTAAAACAGCTACCGGAAAGATAACAGCTGCCAGAAACACAGCCTTCTGTTTTGTACTTTGAGCTCTGTGTACCATGTAGAGTTAAAAAAAATAGTGCTTAGAATAATTTAAAGCAGAAATCTGTTACGTTCCTTCAAAATTACCCGTGCTTGGTTTAATAGATGCTGGATTAATTGCGTGCTGTCTGAGAGCTTTTGTTCCTCTCTGGAGTGGCTGTGGTCTGTGCCACAGAGGTGAATGCTACTCTACTGTATGGCAAATTTGACATTGAAGGGCTCTTTGTAGAAATAAGACTGCCATTCTCTCCCATTGTCCCTTTGATTAAACAGTGCCAGCAAAAGAGACGGTTTTGATGGTTGTTTTCATATTACGGGCATCTGGCTACTAAGAGCCGAGCTGAGATCACCAAATCACACGCTGCTTTAGAGACGTCTGTTTACGCGTGCTGATCCCACAGTGGTGTGATCCAGAAAAGTATTTGGATATGCACATTTCGGGGGGGGGCAGGGGGGGAAGGTGGGAGAGGGAAAGGGAAGAAAAACAATTTCTGTGATGGTGGGATGTGTGGTGAGGACCATTTGTTGCTTGTGTGTGTTTTCCAATACCCTTCCTCTGGTACACAAACCCACAACTTTCCAGTACTGCTGAAATAATCCTGGACTG
Source organism: Larus michahellis (assembly GCF_964199755.1). NCBI lineage: Eukaryota > Metazoa > Chordata > Aves > Charadriiformes > Laridae > Larus > Larus michahellis. The sequence continues at coordinate 51,853,387 of NC_133899.1, read as the reverse complement.
TGGATGTTTTTCCTACGCTCTTACATCAACAAGACTCCCAGTGACCTCAGAGGTACTTTGTGGCAAAAATAAAGGAATTCTAACATATTACACAGTGGAGTCATTCATCAACTCCTCCCCAGTTACCACCCCTTTTGTAACTACTCACATCTGTGTGAATCACCACCTAGTAATGGCTTGGCGATACCTCAGATGCTTTGGCTTCAGTCGCAGGGACTCCATTAGTTGATAACACATACTGGACTACATTGCGGACCTCTTCTGTTTGCTGAATAGACTTTAACACCCAGATTCCTCCCCCAGAGTTTGACCACGTCTTTTTGTTAGTACCAAAGCAAACAGGGAAGAAGTCAGGAAGAGAGCACTCCCCTCTCTTTCCACACAGCTGTTTGGACATATGACAAAGGCTACGGGAGCATTTTCGTTGTACTTTTAATTGAAGTGCTTTAATATAAAAAAAAAACAAAAACGTACATACAAGTTCTAAACTCCTGTTTTCTGCAATCGTTTACACTTTTTCTAAGTTGCAACAGAATATTAGCTACGTAGGTAGTCAACACTGCTAACAAACTACAGTACAAGTTACTAATAACAGTACAAGATGCTTGGACTACATTCTTGCAAATGTGTATGAATACCAAAGAAATCCTGCAAAGTTGAGAGGTTTCCAACACACATTGCCCTCTTCTCTCAAACCCCCGTAGGATTTCACTCATGGGTTTCCTAACCACCAAAACAAAGAAGGGCTGATCCTTGGCTGGTGCAAGCTGTGGTAACTCCATTAGCATCCATGAACAATGTCAGTAATCATGAGCGAAGGCTATGATTCACTCTGTGCTCAGATAGACACCTTCAGACAGGGGAGAAACACCATGCAAGTTTCCATACGTGACAAACTGATGGGCCTTCTTGGTCAGCGCTGGCTTATAGCATTAAGCAACATATTTTTCTGAGGGTTTTGAGACTGATCTGTTTTTCCTGGAAGAAATCGGATCAGGGCGACTGAAGAACAGTCGCAGCACCCTGGATTCTCATGCCACTCTGGGTAAAGCTGGGCAAATCTCCCTCAAAACCCACCACGTTTTGAAGTGTAAGAACCCAACCCACCAGCTCTCCTCCCCCACAAAAGGTTGGGAAAGCTATCAAGCACTTACTAAAACTGAGTATGAGATAAGAAGAGCAAAGGTCCTCCACACAAGTCATGTCAAAACAAATCTCTACATACACACGTTGTAACGATACAGTCACTTCAGAGTTCGAAAGAAAGGTTCACACTGTACAAAGGAGGGAAAGGGAAAAAAATAACACAAGAAACTGTCCTTACAATTATGTACTGGTTCCCAAACCTGTAACTTTAGTCTGTGGCTTTACACCAAAAGTAAACGAATACCAAGCAGCATAGTGTAAACTCCAATGAGGCCTCACAGGGGGTAGCAACAGGCAACCTGGAGGTAGTGTACATAGCTGAAAAGGTATTTGAAAGAAATGACGGGCATTTTTCTCCTATTCTGGTACGTTTACATAATTGAAGACACAGTGACAAACACACTACAGTGACATGTCTCTCCAGCCTTGTGAGCCCACTTGCCACCCGAGGATCGGTCACAAAGGGGTTTTTCTTCTGATGTGAGAGTGTATCTGGGGATTCCTCAGGCAGAAGTCCTTGTTTTCTCCCTTACTCAGTCATTCTGGCTCGCCTCTGTACTTACCATGTGACTAACAGGACAGTTGATTTCATCCGAGACTGCTGGGTTTTTCTCACAAGCATCAATACAAAACCTCCTTACCACTATTGCCTTGAAGACCAAAATTTTAATGGCACGCTTCAGTCAGCAGCACCCAAAACTCCTCCAAGCTATTCACTGGCTGGCGTTAGACTATTTTGGTGGGAAGCTATGGAAGTTGGCAAAGCCGTGTCAAGGTTAGTTTTTCAATTCAACAGCACTTTATGAAAAGACTGAGCACCAATTGCTCCAGCTCAGAGTAAAGACACAAAAGTAAAGTTCTCCGCTGCTGTAAAGACAATAAAAGGCTGTTTAGGGGATACAGAAGTTGGCATATTGTAGAAAACTTGGTGGTGGCTCAGAGTAAGAAAACTTCTTCCGCTGTATTGTCTTTTCTTTGATTTTCTATTCAGGTTAAGTTTTAAGTATTCCTAGTTTTCTCCAACTTGAGACCACAGGTAATGCATTACAAAAGCCACTATGATTCGGTCACTCAACATACACATATATCATGTATAGGTAGGGGTATGTACAGCCAGGAAGTGCGGCAGGTTCCAACCCACATTTTGTTGTTTCCATAAGGGCAGGGAGATCCCAGTTAGGTGAGACAGAGATAACCTAGATCATCCTCAATGTTGAAAAGAAGGCTGTAAGTGTATAAGCAGATAGAAACCTCAAAAACTACGGAAGAACGAACATTAGTAGAATACCCTCTGCTTTGTAGCTAACTCTAAAATCACTCTCAGCTCAAATAATTTTATTTTGCAGGATGTGCAGAAAGTGCGGAAGAAAGAGATGCTCTTCCACTGTGAATGCAGGGAGTGGATGTGTTTTCTCAATATTGCCTAGAAGTTACCCAGTCCACCCGCTCATCCCCAGCCTACTCTTTTGCTTCAATGGCTAACTGGTAAGACAAGAATATTTAATTACAAACAAACTTCAAGGTCAAGGTATTAGAAGACTGGAAATAGATACCCTGCTACTTTTCAAACAAATGATGCATTGTACACTTAGGGATTCTCTGAATCCTCTTTCCACAGAGTGAAGCATCACAAGGGCAAGATTTCCATCAGTCCTGAGCTGGCACAGCCAGTTCTAAGATTTAAAACAGCCTTTGCAGTCTTTGGCTCTCCAGTCAAAAACACTCCCTGCCCCCAGAGAAGCCAGTTCGTTTGGAATATTTGTGTGATGTAGACATTTCTGCACTTGGACCAACAGAGGGTCTTCAATTGCTCTTTCACTGGCCACACACCAATCATCAGGAACATTTTTTGATAACTTTCTGTATTTCTAAAACTACAAGCAATAGAAAAGTAACTGTGCAATAAAATTGAAAGCTACTCTATCCCACACCCAAATGTATCTGTTGGACTAGGAAGGACCACAGGAATGTACTTACTTCCTCAGAAATTCCTCAGAAATCAAGTTGTGAGTCAAATCTTAGACAGTTGTGGAGAATGGAGTTAAATCCAGTTGGCGGTCAGTCACCAGTGGTGTTCCCCAGGGCTCAGTACTGGGGCCAGTTCCATTTAATATCTTTATCAATGACCTGGACAAGGGGAGTGAGTGCACCCTCAGTAAGTTTGCAGGCCACACCAAGGTGGCTGGGAGTGTTGATCTGCTTGAGGGTAGAAAGGCTCTACAGAGGGATCAGGACAGGCTGGATTGATGGGCTGAGGCCAATGGTATGAGGTCCAATGAGGCTGAGTGCCGGGTCCCCCACTTGGGTCACAACAACCTGCAACGCTACAGGTTTGGGGAAGAGTGGCTGGAAAGCTGCCGGTGGAATAGGGCCTGGGGTGTTAGTTGACAGCCAGCTGAATATGAGCTTGTAGTGTGCCCAGGTGGCCAAGAAGGACAACAGCATCCCGGATTGTATCAGAAACAGTGTGGCCAGCAGGACTAGGGAAGTGATTGTCCTCCTGTATTCAGCACTACTGAGGCCTCACGTCGAGTACTGTGTACAGTTTTGGGCCCCTCACTACAAGAAAGACATTGAGGTGCTGGAGCGCATCCGAAGAAGAGCAACAAAGCTGGTGAAGGAACTAGAGAACAAGTTATATGAGGAGCAGCTGTGAGAACTGGGCCTGTTTAGCTTGGAGAAAAGGAGGCTGAGGGGAGACCCCATTGCCCTCTACAACTACCTGAAAGGAGATTGTAGTGAGGTGGGGGTTGGTCTCTTCTCCCAAGTAACAGGCAATATGACAAGAGGAAATGGCCTCAAGTTGTGCCAGGGGAGGTTTAGATTGGATATTAGGAAAAATTTCTTCACCGAAAGGGTTGTCAAGCATTGGAACAGGCTGCCCAGGGAAGTTGTTGAGTCACCAGCCCCGGAGACATTCAAAAGACTTGTAGATGCAGCATTTAGGGACATGGTTTAGTGGTGGACTTGGCAGTGTTAGGTTTACAGTTGGAGTCAGTGATCTTAAGGGTCTTTTCCAACCTAAATGATTCTATGATTCACGTTGTGAGACATTTTTTCATCTTTAAGCTGAGTCAAGCTTTAGCCCACAACTGGGGTGTGTGTCATTGACCTTGCACTAAAAGGGCTTTGCACAAGAAACAAACCTTGATGATTTCATCACCACAGTATTGAGCATCATCCCAGGTAAGAGACTCTCTGAGGGCCAAAAGAGCTTCTCAGGAACACTTGTCTAACGACCTTGTCTTCAGACCACTCTGGACCTTCTATGACCCTTATAAAACCCCTTCAGTTTTTTGCAAAGGGCTTCCAGGACACAAGCTGGCAAAAAGAGGGAAGCCACAGAAATGGGCAATATCATGGCCGGAAGCAGACTATGGCTCTGCTCTCTCTGATGACAAGAAGTAGGATGGAAAGAGCTCAGGTGGGCCCCAAAGTTCAAAGCTAGACATTATGTAAAATACCTTTTCACTTCCAAATTGAGGATATTTGATAGCAAAATCAATAAGGTACCTCAAATAAAAGCCCTCAAGTTACTTTTTGAAGCCATTTTTAAGAATAAGCTATTGCCAAATAAGGGAGCAAGCCTCTGAAGTCAGAACACAGTTCTTGGATGTTTTGCTCCCAAATCGAATTACTCTTAAGAGGGGAAGGGAAGTAACCTAAAAGCCTTTACAGTCTATTTTTAAATGAGAGGATGTTTTTCATTTAACTCTCCGTCACAGAATAATTTGAAAATAACTGAGGTAACCATGTAATCCCAGATGGTCTGTGTTCTCTTGTGAAGCTGCTGTGACTCCACTGCATTAAAAAGAGACATACATTATTCTGTAGCAATTGTCCATGACACTGAGGCTTACAACATAAATATTGCAGTACCTCATCCACTTTCTGTATGACACACCATGTTTTATTGTAGTAATGTCTCATAATAGATGAAGGTGCTGCAGGGTCCTGTTTGGCCAATTGCTATAGGACCCTGGAGTGCACTTTCATAAGGAGGGAATATCTCCCACGGGAAGGGAGTTAAGATGAGGCCTAGATGCCAGGAGAACCGACTAAAGGCTTCACATGCAATCCTGGGCAAACATTTTCTGTGCCTCACCCCCTCCCCCCAGCCCCTCCATTAAATGGGAGGTTCGTTTCCTCACTTGCAGATAGCACGGGATGCAAGGTAATGGAGCACAGCCCTGCTACGCGCAGCAGAATGCCTCTAAATCAAGAAGCCAGTGTTTTTCGCCAACGTGACAGATTGAAAAATGCTTCTGGTACTTCCATGAGTAGGTTACTAAGCAACACTTTGGCTTCCAGGGAGTAGCCGTGCTGGATGTGATCTCATGCGCCAGCAGCCTGACCACGTCCCCAGCTGGAGCACTGGGGAAAGGAGGGCGAGCGTGCACCGGCAGCACGGCTGCGTGGCTTCACTGGCTGTAAAACAGGTTCCTTCAAGATGAGCTGTAACCACAAAGGAAAAATATCCCAGAGGTGACGGTGGGCCCGCTCACGGGGTGGTTAAAAGGCAAAGACACTGTCAGGACATACCGTTGGGAGAGGTAAAGCTTAGAAGGTTTAAGCACCACTCAGTAAACCTATGGCATATCCTGGTCGTGCAAACTTTCACTTCAGCCTCTCTCAGGGCAAATGATGCTGAAGAGGACTGACTCCAGGGACAGATGCTAAAAATGATAGGGGCGGGAAAAGATTTCCATGTGAGGAGACAGAGAGAACAAAAAGTCTAGAACAGCTTAGAAATGGGTAAGAGAGAGGAGGTTAGAGCTTAGCGAAGTGAGGTCTGATAGAGAAGAGGATGATCACGCACTGCTGTCCACTGTTTCCTGATATAGCAGTAAGGGGTTGTTTACAGAAAATCAAAAGGCAATACACTGGAAACTGATGAATCAAGTCCAAGCTCCGTGGAGTTAGAGAGAAATTTTCCCTGTTTGCTGACTGCTCCCTCATTATCTTTTGCTGAAATTTCTCACTTTCCTTTGGAGACTGTGACATGGCATCACCAGAACCAGGCTGAACCCGAACCGGGTGTAAACAGACCAGACTCATCTGGGATAGAAATACCTATTTTCTTACACGTGTTGGGTGTGCTCAAGTACTAAGCAGTACACATCTTTTAATAAAGGCTAAAGAATAAGTCTACTTAGACCAGGCCTCTTTAAGACACCAGGCCAACCTCTTGCCTTAAAGTCAATGGAGGAATGATGATTGAGAGCAGCTGAGAATCTGGCCTACATTTTAGAGCATTGGTACTATTTCATGTGTCGATAAATCACTCCAAATAGGATTGAGATTAAGTTGTAAGGGATAATGTTTTGCCTTATTTTATTAGAATTTGCAAAACAAGTAAGATTTTCTCCCTCCTCCATTTCTTCCTTCAAGGTGAGTAACACATATTATAGGGCTTTAGATCTATTCCTGATAGGTGAGCAATATTTACAGTAAATAACATTAATATGATACACAAATACATATATATTTGTATATATAACTTAAAGTCTCCTTCTAATTAAAATTCAATACCACAGAATCACATGGTAAGGCTCTACCAATGTATTAATGGAAATGTCACTATTTTGGGATCATTACTTGAGCATTTTTAAAGTGCACTTAAAACTTGATGACATCACAGTTTTTATCTGAGAGATCCGCTATGATGTCACAGATTTATCCTCCTTCTATTCCCCTTTGGAATAATGGGGACAATGTTGTCCCAAAGTCAAATAAAGAGTCAATAGCAAAGATCCTAACTCAGTCTTCCCCACCCCCAATTTTAGTTGTTGATGTTTTTCTTTGCAACCACTTCTAGTGAAAAAAAACATATGTATACCAATGGCACACTCACTCTGAAATGGCAGATGAAGAAAAGGTGAAGCAATAACTTAAAATCCACACAAACTTCTGGTTCTTAGGAGATCTGTCTGTCATCACAGATGACAATTTACTGGAATGCTCTTGAGCTTCTCTTTATATCTGCAATTCAATGAAATAAGTTATTCCCAGGGCTGTCCCCATCACTTCTGACCCAGGCTGCGGTGCTGGAAGAAAGTCAGAGTAAACAGGAGGACTGCTGATCTCTGCTGCAGTGCAAAAACCAGAAAGCCATCAAGGTAAAGAGGAAACATTTCTCCCTGCATTTTTAAAGAACATTTTATGAGTACAAAAGAGTCTATATGAATTATCGTGTGACCTTTATGTTGAGCTGGGATTAGGTCAGCACACGAGTTTGATTTGCTGCAATGATCAAGGGTTTGTTGAACACTTCTAAGGGGGAGATAAAAGATGACGGTTCAGTTTGGACCTCCCTCTATTTCCGAGTTGCTCTAGGCCTTTCAAATCAGCTTTGGTACACACAGTCTCTGAAATCCAGGAATGTGTTGTAAGAGAAGAAAAAAATGAGAATGAACAATGACATATATTCTACAATAAAGCTCAAAGGAGACAACACTTGGAAATTCCTCATGCACTTGCTATAGCCTTTCCAAAAGGATGCAGGGGCACATCTCTTGTGTCATACTCCTAGGAGAACTATGAAGGAAGAGTACATCAGGCATAACATTCATGTGTCATCCTTTGATTTTCAGCAGATACTTCCCTTTTAATGTTGCTGGCAACGTTTGCACTGGCAGCACACAGTGGACATCAAAAAGCAGTCCTGAGTCCAGCAGCAGATGTCTGAGCTAGAAACAGATCTATGCTCCAGCAGAGTTCATGGGCAGCTGGGGGCTTGGCTTTCTATGCAGAAAGTCTTGAGGAACCTAAGCGAAATCCTTATCTTGATTTTCAGGACTGAAGGCACATGGTTCCTTGATGAGAATTATCAGTTTCAAAGTCTTATATGGCAACAGCAGGAAGAGTCCAGTCCATCTCTTGATGTGATATCTCATGCACAGGTGAGACATGCTAGCAAAGACCCTTCAGGCTGCTACAAAAAGGAGCCCTCTCCCAGCCAATCAATTAAACCATGCAAGACATGGGAAGGAGATGAACATGAAATGGACTTGTCATTCTCTATAACTCTTTCAGAATACAAAGAATAAAAGCCGTCCTTCTCTCTCCTTGGCTTATGAAAAGTGTGGAGAGAAGAAACATTTCCTGAGTCACTGCAGAGGTGAAACCTACAGTTTGTTACAATGAACTGAATCAGATGGATGACCTGACAGACAGGAGTCTGAAAGAAAATATCAATACCTGAAATGGTAGTTTCCTCATTTCAAAACAGCAGTAACAACGCACATTCTAAATGCACGGGTGAATACTGTAATAATACTTTACATTTTCATCCTACGTGGCAGAAACACACACCAAAGATTAATAATCTATTGGCTTGATTCCCCAGCTGCAAAATACCTGGCATTCTCACTGACATTTATGCAACAAGAGGGTAAACGCTAAAAAACCTTCTGTCCCCCAGAAATTGCTATTGTGTACCTTCCGCCCACCTCGAGTTAAGCTCTTCACTGCACAGTGGTGGTGGGACTTGCCAAACACCCCAGGGGTGCAGCTGGAGAGATGGGACAGTAACGCACCTCTCCTCTGCCCCGTGCTAAGACTCAGCCATCAGGACAGCAAAATTATGCTCACACATCTTGCAGCCTGGCTTCTTCAAGAAAGCCACTGTTCCTCAAGGGCTGAGGACATCGCCTGGCAGTGTCAGTCATTCTCGGCTTTGTCTGCAGTGGGGTGAGACGCCGTGCCCCGGCCGGCAGCGCAGGGGACAGAGCTGGGACAGCACCAGTGCTCTCTCTGCAAAACTGCTCCCTGGGAGCAGGGACTTGATGCTCCAGCCCTGGCCCACGGCACCAGCACTGGTAGAAAGGGGCTGCCTGAGCCTGCCTGGCCATGGGAACGTGACAGGGAGCAAGCTGGGCAGCTCTGCTTATAAATCAGTCCCCTACAGACCAAAGAAACCCCCCCCTCCACCTCCTCTCCCTTCCCCTCCAGCAAAACTGAGTTTATCTTATGTAAACCAGACCTGGTTTGGTGCCTGCCCTGAAAAGCCATTTAACTACTGCCAGGGCTGGAGGTCCTTGTTAGCAATTATATCACCATTAAAGATGGATTTGGCTGCCTGCCAGTCCCAGCTCCTCCCCTCTTTGACCAGAGGAAACGCACAGCCACAGTAACTAAAACTTTTCATTTCCTCTGCAGGGTCTTGGACCTTCGGCATCCAACTCCTGGCTTGTCACCTGCTCCCATCTCCCTGGGCAGCATCACAGGCCCGTGGCTGGCAGATACAAATGGCATAAGGAACAGCATGGGAGAGCTGGCGCTGCTTGCTCTGCCGCAGCCTGGGTCTGCAGCACTGCAGTAAATGGCAGCACTTGGCACTTGCGCGCAGTTGGCGGGCTCCAAGTGCTCTACAAAACCAGCTAAGGATTGCCATCCTGCCTTTTTTCCAGAAGTGAGGCACGGAGAAGTTGGGTACCTGCCCACAGCGGTGCCACAATCCGTTATAAGGGGAAATAAACCCCAGATTTTGTAACTCCGCTTAGATGCTGCGAAATGTCATGCTTCCAGATAACCTGAGAGCAGCTCTCACTCTCCAGGCTGGTGGGCAGCCTGGCCACAACCAGCAGCTCTGCTTGAGGGGCTGTCTCCCATTCAGGTCAGCTGCTGTTACCTGAGGCCTAAGTTTGGCAATGAGCATGTGAGCGTCTCTGCCTGTTTGGCTGCAGGTTGTTTCTACAGACACCTCTTGTTGTGGGTCAGGAGAGGGACAGCATCCGCCTGCTCCTGCCCTGGCAATGGTGGTCACCCTGCCCGGCTGCCTAAGGAAAATTAATGCATACTTCCCTTGTCCTGCTGTGTAGTATGTCGAGCAAAAGTATGAGATGCCAAGATCATAACAAATCCAGAACTAGCTAGAGAAGCGGGCTTTCCTGTCCTGTCTGCCTGCTCCTCTCCACAGAACTTACTTTCACAAAAATATAGATCTGGTCGACTGTTAAAATTTCAGGTGGGGACCTCCTTTTGTGCAACACCCATCCTCCCATAACAAAATTGACAAAACAACCCATCTTTTAACCATCTCCTCCATAAGATTTGCATTTTCTGCCCTCCCAGACTGGTGCCAAATTGTTCCCAATACAGTCTCTTTTGCTTTGTCCAGTTTTTTTATGTATCGGGAAAACATAAAGCATTTCCTCCTTCTGCTCTGAAGGACAGTTTCATAGACTAACAGTTGGCATTGCCAACTGATTAGATAGACAGACAGACAAGTAAGATCAACCAAGATGTCTCACTCTAAGAAAGGGCTCCTAGCATTCAAGATTACATTTTTCTCCATTTTATTTATCTTATTTTACTTTCAGATGAACCAGCTGCATCATGTTAAAGATTCCTATCACACCATAGCCACTAACTTTCTTTTCAGTAGATACCGTAAAGTTTTCTCTAATGGAATTTCTTGACATGCTGGAACTGAATTAACCAGATACACAGTGGTGGAAATTGGAAAATATGGAAAATTTCAATTCAGATAGATCTGAAATACTCTTGAGCTCCACTTTAAATCTTTTATGCCAAACGAAGGCTAGTTAAATTTTATTTTGAAATTAAATTAACTTTGAAATTCAACTATTGAAGTGATTGATTCTAAAAAGATTGAAACAAGCATTTTCAACTCTTCCAATAATCTGCCCGTATTTTTTATATGAAATAATTGAACATGGATATATGAATAATTGCGGTTCTCTCTAAAGCACATTTTTTAAAAATAAATTTATTCCACACAGAAAAACCATGCCCAGCTCTACCTGGAATTTCCTTGTGCACAATGCACACTATCCCTCCGGCAGTGACAAGCTTAATTAATATTCCTTTCTACCCCCATCCACTCCTCACCTCCCAAACGACCCCTGTCAAAACACATGCTGTAGGTGTAAAGAACATGCAACAGCCCCATAACACCGCACAGTGCAGCAGAGTCTTCCTTTGGGGCAGAATTTACGAAGCTCCTTTTAAAGAAAGCTGAGAAATAATGTTTTCAAAGTTATTCAGATCAACATTTGCTTCAAAAGAACACATTTAACGGTGGCTTTCCTAGCTCAAGAACTGGCGCAAGGTACGTTTACAGAAATGCTGTAAACTCAGTCCAAGGACATGTCTATGGAAGCACAGTTTGGAGGCAGAACTGGACCCGTGTTTCTTAAAGGTATTGCCTTTTCTGAGCTGCAGGGGAAGCCCTGTGACGCTAACACGAGCTCACCTCCTCAGTGGTATAACTTGGATGCACCCTCTCTTTGTGACCATTTCTCCACTCCTCTGGTTTCCAAGGCTGCCACTGGAGCAGCTCCCCTCCCCAGCCAGTCTTCCCACCACGGGGCAGAAAACTGGGCAACACGGCACACAGATGTGATGAAGGGAAAGCCATAACCAAGCCATGGTTTCATGCAGTATAGTCTGAATTGTTCAATCTCTGGAACAGCCTGAGGTACCTAACACCACTGTAGCTGCCATTACGGGCATGAAGGAGGTAATGCCCCATTTACTGCATCAGTAAAGGTGAGTTTCTATAACCAACCTTTTTTAGGTTTTCCAAAATGGCTTAAAAATGAGAAGGATCACATGAATATGTTTAACTAACATACTTTAAGGCCATTATGCAAACACAGCTTGTATTTAAATACAGCCTCTCCTACTGTAAACATCTGTTTTTATAATAAGGACAGGAAGAACAATTACATCACCCAGCCCGACTTCCTTTATAACACAAGCCTTTTTCAGTCAGACATTCCTGTGATTAAATAAGATTGCGTTTAATTAAAATACATCTTCTGGGAAGCCATCCGTTCTTGATTTGAAGACTTCAAGGGATGTGGGATCTACCATCTCCCATGGTAGTTTGCCCTGATTTGTGTGAAAATATTGCTTGCCTTGCCTACACAGAAGAGTTTTGAAATATGCCAGAGTTTGATCACCTCAGGGGCTGCAAACAAACTTGCACATCCTGCTGTAGCAAGAGAGAGAGAAGCATACAGACCCAGAGTCCTCTAGCTGTTTGCTGCCAGACCAGATTGCTGCTACAAGTGGTCTCAAGATTTGTCTGACAGCAGATGGAGTCGCCCAAGTTGTTCATCCCAGTGGTCATGCAGGAAGGCTGTCCCCAAGGGCGTACCAGGTGACAGGGAATCAGTTCTCAGAGTTTCTAAACTCCTCTTCCTCACCCCCATGGCTGTGCCACGACCTCTCCACATCTCGGTAAAGCGGGTACAGCACTGTTCGCTTGGTGGATCAATCCATATTTCTAAAGTGCGCCAAGATGTATGGCTCTGAATGCATGCTAAAAATGCCACTGAGAGGTGCGTCCCAGCACCTTGCCTTAGACTGAGTCAGTGAAGAAGGGAGACTGTAGCTGGAAGAAGTTCTCAGCATGGAAGAGCTTGCATCTCGTCTGCTGCCAAAGTTACCTGGCGCTGCCTGGCTACACAGCGACAGAGCACAAAGCTGGAGAGATGAAACGCAGACAGACCACTGCAGGTAAGTACCCTATGACACTGATCTCAAACGGCAAACAATATTTTGCCATTGAAGATCTAGCAATCTCTCCCTCCGTCATACCTCATTAGTCATGAAATTTCAGCAAGGCCACTGAGGAATATTTCCAAACTTGAAAGCCACTGTTCACTGCAGAATGGTTGTGGGAGGAGAAAACAGCCAGCACAAACCCACAAAATAGGAAAGCAGGTGTGCATGCAGAGCACAGCTCATTTAGCAATGTCTCTGTCACAGGGATGGAGAGCGCTGATTTTCTGCACCAGCCGATCCCACCAACAGGGCTACCTGAGACTTACATGATGAGCCACCACTGTCTGCATAACACACAGACTAAAACAACAGGCACTTTCCTCTCCATCTGATAATGCAGGCATTGTCCTGCTCCTCTCCCAGGGACAATGCAAATACCAGGAAACTGGAAGGCAATGGCCATTTTTATGGTGGAGCTCCCTAAGCCCAGCAGGCCTGGTAGATGAGCACCAGCCCGAACACTAACCCACCCCGGCTGCCCCCACCGCCAGCACCACCATAAAACTTTCCTCCAGGGCACACACTTCTCAGATCCAGTCCCTCTTGCCAGAACACTCACTTTCTGGTGTCTCTGGTGAATACATACTTGCGCTCCTGGCCACAGCAGCAGCAGGACTTTGTATCAGCGTGAACTGTGCAATGGTCCCAAAGTGCCAGGTCAGCAGGGTTTGACCACACCAACAGATGGGTGCAAAAGCTCATGCAGATGAGCTGTGGCCCCCAAGAGCTCCCCTGGGCCAGGGCAGTTCCAGAGTGGGAAGAAGATGCTTCATTTTACATTTTTCCTATAGCTTTGTCCCAACAAGTACCAGACACCTAGTCCACGGGCTTTACCTCCCCGCATCTGATGCTGAAGTTTCTTTGTACTCTCAGCTCGTCTGAGGGGCCGTCACATGGAAAGTCTAAGGTATTGAATGAACTTCACAGGTAGCCAGTGCAGCTGCTCCAGGAGAGATTTGGTCCAATACGACTAGGATAAATACTTTCTAAATCTTTTTCGAACAGGTTAAAATACTCTTGCTGCAGCCCGAGAAGTGGCTGTGACAGTACATGGGAGAATCCGGCAGCTGCCACGGCTACTTTCAGCGTGCAAGCTGAACAAAATGCAAAAGGTGAAGAAACTATCTAAATAATGAGGGAAAGTGCATTAGGTCAGTATAGCTCATTCTAACTAAGTGTAATTAGCTGGAGAAGGAAGAAAAATTAGCTCACCAATATTCTTTCACAACGTCCTTTCAAGTGTTCAGGGACATTTAGTTTTGAGGCAAAGTTTCAACCAATATAAATATGCCAAATATAATCTTCAGTGTCCTTACCTACTTGTACAAGCAACCCGAGTCACATGCTGCTTGGGACTCTCATAAATTTATATTATAAACCCACTTAAATCTATGCATAGAAAGCAATACACATCATACCCAAGAAAACGGTCATTACCTGGGCTACTTGGCAGTTTGGGGAGTTGCAGATTTTTGACCTTAAAGATGTATCTGGTAGAAATTCTTTAATGTACTCACTTGTCCTCCTAGTGATGTCTTAAATTATTCAGAGACTCAACTGTAATAATAGTTTTTCAACTGATGCTCTTGCTTAATGTTTCTTCATTTCACAGGTAGAGGTTTGTTTAAATCAAGTACAACTATTTCTATTTAAATTTTAACATGATTATGAAAATCTTTCTTTTCACCCTAGGCTGAGTAAATTATTCCCTTCTCTAGAGCTGGGGAAGGTTTTTTAGACAAATTATCTTGTTTGCCAAAAATGCAGTTGTAGAGAATTTGGGGGCAAAATTACTTGAAAATTCAGCTAGATCTTAATAATTATTTTGATAGAAAAACAGTAACACTTTGGAAATGCTGGAATTCCTGATTAGGCAATTCCCAGAATAAAATGCAACTTTAGGTTGCAGAACGTTTTAGTTTAGAAATTTCAAAAAATTAATCAAAAGTGCTTAATTTGACCCTAAGCCGAAGTCATCCCTTTTTGCAGCTTACTTTAGATTGCTCAGAAGACTGACAATGTTACTTTCTATGATCCGCTTCAGGTGATGTTTTTCTTTTGTTCAATTTTCTGAGCTAAACAGCAAGTCAGCTACATCATACATAACCAATCATAATTTTCTGAACAAAAATAAAACGATGAGTCCGGACTGCGTGCTGGCACCGCAGTGGGACAGTGTGCCTGAATATCCTGAACCACCAAAGACAGTAGGCTTTTCCAAGCACCTGTGTGTGCACATACTGCTACTGCTCTTCCTTCAGCGATACTAAAACCAGATTCCTAAAGATCTGCCAAATGAAAGTATTGGATCCAAGGGAGAAAGTGTCACCCTGTAAACATTTTTGATCAGTGCTTCTCTCAGTGACAACGCATTGTTCGTGACCTGGGAAGTATTGAACTAAACGCAACTCTCAAAGCCCCGCTACGAATACAGAGCGGTTGCAGTAAAGAGATTTCCAGTCAAGCCTGTGAAGAGAAACAACTGGTGCTTATCCCAGCCAATAATTCCTTGGGAGATACCTTACTACTTCTTCTTTAAGAAGAAGACTAAACAGAAAGCACAAGGCCACACAAAATTGACTTCTCCATGTCGGTATAACAACCCTCCCCCTTCTATAATGCATGTGAGCCCGTAACGGCAAGCAGCAACCATGCATAGCAGTGAAGAGATTTCATCCGGAGCATCTGTAAAGTACATGATCCTTGTCGTAGAGCCTAGGAGGTATGGCATTAGTGACAGTGAATACCACAGATACCTCTTCCTGTATTTGAGTGTCCATTCGTTTTGATGTGGGTTGTGTCTTTGTGTTCTGGATGGGAATTGTGTGCTGGTATGGCAACACCAGGAGAAAAGTGTTTCTTGACTGCTGGAACTCCTCAGGCCTGGAAGCCAAAAGCTGATGCCCTCTCTCTGAGCAGCTCCCGGCACAAATGACAACTCCAGCTCCCTGCAAATGAAAAAATCCTTCTTACAGGAATGACATCAAATCCAGGCACTCAGAGTTTATGTCAAGATCAGCTTGAATATAGGGTATTAAATATTCCTAATATTGGAATTACCTGTATTTTTCTGAAGCAGGCTCTGCTGCTCTTGGTGTTGTGTACGTAGGCTTTCTATACAAGTTACAACACAGCTGGGGTGCGCATTGCCACTAGGTGTTTTATATTTTCACACTTTCAGTATACCACTTCCCAGTCAAACAGAAACCTTCAGCTAATTATTAGCTGCATTTCAAAATTTTTAGTTTCCTCTTTATCAAAGTTACAAACGTTTAGCTCCTGAATGCATGATTGATTTTTAATTATTCTTGTCTCACCCCTCATGTAAACTGCAGTCATTCGCACTCGCATGTCTCCTTCTCCAATTCTACTGCTCTCTGCAGATTTTAGTCAGAGAATCAATAACGGCAAGGGCCTAGCTCCTCTGCTCCACAACCAAGTGACAAACTACAACCGGTTGTAGTATAGTCAGATTGAATCCCCGGCAGAAGACATAACTACATACCAAATGTAAGACAGACCATAAAACTCTCACCCTTCCAAGGCACAGACACACCAGAGAACAAGGAAGGTCATTTGTCTTAATCCAGTCTCCTGACAACAGACTCTGAGCTATTCCAGAGAGGGCTTCCCTGACTGGGGCTTTCTCTCTGGGACTTTGACTTCTTAGGAAGTCCAAAGTCGCAGTTCACGGGAGCTCGATTCACTTGACTAAATTGAGGTGTCCAAAGCCATCTGGGACACCCAAAGTTACCCGTGACCTGCAAAAGAGCCATGTCCTGGAAGAGGAGGTAGAGACCAGGCAAGATTGAATAGGACATCTCAGATCACACTAGACTTCCACGTTTTCCTAATTAATTTTCTTTCTTTCCAGTGCTACGTGCCTCTGGTTTGCTACTGCTTCCTTAACCCTTCAAGGCCTAGGCCACATTTCTGAAATTCTTCCCTTCTCCACAAGGACTTTATTGTGATTTTCAAAGCAGACTTCCAACATATGTTACCTTCTGGGGGCTCAAAGACTGGTGGATTCAAGCAATACATGTGATAGCCACGGTCACAGTCATCACAGAAGAGCAGCTGGTCCTGAGGCAGGGTTGTTGGGGAGACAGTAGGGAAACAGGGAGAGAAAGAGAGGAGAAGAGAGAAAATGATGTAAATTAGTCTCTTGCCAAGATGAAAACATAAGCATGGTAACCAGCAGTGCTCAGCTAGGAATGCAGAGCTGCAACACAGAGACTAAGAGGCTATTTGGAACATGAAAGGCTAGATAGTGAGTCCACTGTCAACCACCATATTTATGAGAGGCTGCAGAGAGCCCTTCTCATCACAAAGGCAGTTCAGGTTCTAACTGGAAAACCTCTGAGAGGTAGAGGACTTCCTCTCCAAGGCGGCCTCATGATGCAGGAGAAAAGGCTGTTAGGCTGGGGATATGCTGTATTGAGAGAAGAGGACAGGCTCTGCTGGTCTCCAATGTGACCACATAACGGATCTCATCCCTTCAGCGGAAACCTTTCTCATCGAAAGCCTGGCCTTAGCCAGTTCTCCAAAACTCAGCTGAGTAGATGTTCTGCAAAACAGATGGAAATAACATGATCCCACCATGTGGTCTGCAGCTCTTTCATATATTTTGGGGAAAAAAGCTGCTCTAAAGTATCCCATGATTCCTAACACAGAACAGTTCCCTGTTTTCAGATTTCCTTGTTTACTGCTAAAGCAAAACAAAATCTCAGGCTTCAAATTTATTCTGCTATAGGGAACATAGTGTTAGCTAATCGCCTCCAAAGTTCTCCAGCCACTGTCAATTCTCCAAGTTTCTCACAGACGACCAAGGACCCTCAGCATCAGATTTTAACTGAAAACCCTGCAGAGAGGACACTGGTCAGCTGCAGGCTCTGGATCACGGTTTGGAAGTCATTGGGATAGGTGATTAGGTGACTAGAGAGAGGCCTAACCATCCCAGGTGCAAATGCTTTCATGTTTTCCAGGTCTTGTAATTAAGATTAAAAAATCTTGCCCAGAAAGCACGGAAAATCAGGGACAGAAGAAACACATCTGCCATCTCTCAGGTTATCACCCATTCACATCTACTCCTGACTACCATATTGAAAATACTGCTCTCTTGCAGCTCCCTGTGACATGAGTTTATGGCCTCCAGCTGATTCCTATTGAATAAGCATACAAACCATGAGTATCGTTGTCTTAAGTGGCTCTATATGATACCCATGGTAATTTCATCAGAGACCAACAGCTGAACAGTGGCACTGGGGAGAAGCCCATCTCTGCTTTCAGGAGTGGTTTTTTCCTCGGAGATGTACAGAAGCAGCAGTAAAGCCATGACCCACACCGTTGCCACGTGCTCCTCAAGGGTGGGCATGACAGTAGTTTGCAGTGACTCTTATTTGCATGAAAAGGTAAATGAACTCACATCGTTCTCAGAGGTCCCACAAAGGCTGCAGGATTTGCACTCAATGCACTGCCACTGATAGGTTTTAACAGCCTCAGTCATGTTTGTGGTGAACTGCAGGCAGGTCGGGTGTCCTGAGGAAGATCGGAAACAACTGTCATTGTTAAGGCTCATTTATTGCTTGTTAATTAACCGGTATTAAATTTGGGAACAAAACGCACATGGACATGGACTGATCACAACATGGGCTGCAACTAACAGATACCAAAGAGGAAAGCAGGCATTAACCCTTTCGCTGCCGGGCACAAGAGAAAATCAGAGTCATCCCCACCCATTCCCCATTGGCAAAGCAGTTTTATTCAGAGCTCTTAAAAACGGTTTGGCTTTGGGTTTGGTTTTCGTAGAGCTTTTTTTGGTAAGAAAACAAGAGAAAGGATGAAATAAGAAACAAACCCAATTTCAGAGAGAGCCCATCCGTCTTAATAGAAATTGGAGTACAGTTTCAATTAGCGTTGTTTCGACCGGACTGAAGGACCTGGTGGAAATGAGGTTATTCTCCATTTCAGAGCTTCCCTTCCTGGTGTCCAAATGGGTGGAGCAATTCTGTAAACTTTGCTTAAATGGAAGCAGTAGTGTACAGAGAAGAAGCAAGACAGGATGGAGGGATACAGCTTTTAATTTTTTTTTAAGAGCTCTGCCACTGAAGTTGGTTGGCACAGAAGAAACCAAATTGCACAGCTAACCTTCCAGGATCAAAACAAGAAACCGAAAGGAAAAAACCCCAAGCCAACTCCCACAATGAACTAAATGAAAGGAATAAAGAGGGGGAAGCTAGCAGAACAGTCACATCTAATCGGGAAGGACAAATTGCCAGAGTTACAACCCCCGCCCCTACATGCGTGTCGACTCCAGCTTTGCAAAACAGCGGTATCACAGTAGCAGGGTCAGCAATGGGCTTTCTGGAGGGGAAAATACAAACAAACAAACAAACCAAAGGTAGGATCAGTGTTCCTTCTGCAAAACAAAACAAGAAAAATATACCGCTGAAATAAAGTACCGTACTCCCAAACCACCCCTGTCAGGCTGAGGCAGTCCCTATGTCACCTGCAATAATCTATTGCTTGCCTTCTTGGAAAGCCCCGTATTTAGCATCCCTCTCTGACACACGTAAGTATTAACACTGTGCATAGTCGGGGCGGGGGGCACGGGAGGGTGATAGCCAATTGCTCATCTATAGAAAAACTAGAAATAAAGGTACGCACAGACAACACTACCACGTGCTACTTCTACGACCTTACACCATCAGGTGTGTGGTGGGGTTTTCACCTTGAATCACTCTGCTGGTCTTAGACTACAGCCAATGAGTAGGAAAAAATCTTCTCCACCTCCACCAGCCTAAATGTTTTTTCAATAGTGGAGAAAGAAAGGCTGCTTCTCCAATAGGAAAAAAAGACACAGCCACAATAGATGTGGGCATAGACGTGCCATCTTCATTACCAGACCTATCAGCGGTATTTTGCTGTGTCATCACACCACCTATCACCACCCTGCAAGAAGCTTCTATATTTTCTAGCTAGTGAAGCAAACAGTTGCTGAGACTTGCTGGGTAAGGCAATAATGCTGTAGGGAATATATTTCCTTTATGTGTCCATGAAACCGCCAAATGGTGTAATAAGGATTTGGGTTTTCCAGTTATATTTGCGTGGTAGTGACACAAAAACTAAGCCTGTCCAGCAAAGAAATGTGTGTACATAAGTTATTAAGGAAATTGAATAGAAAATAAAGGAGATATTTAAGGAAGGAGGGATCAATGACACTGTTCCTATCACTCTTAAGCCTTTGAACAAATGTTTTGACAGTACTGATGAGCTCAGATTGGCTAAGATCACTGGGTTTTGGAGCCCTTGAAATGTCAGCACAAAACAAGAGTCAGATTTTACCGAGATTTACAGTGGACCAAGTCCAAACTAAAGTTCTAGGGACCTTGAAACTGCAATGGTGCAGAGGAGACTTTGTGACATGATGCCTTTTCTTGCTGAGAGGACCTCAAATAATTTCTGATACTACCAAACTAGCAGAACCTGACATGACACTGAAATGTTCCTCCAGATCTGATTTACAGCAAACGCAGAACCTCATTCCAGGACCAGTAAATAGACCAAATGTGCCACGCTACACATCGGGGAGGAATTCATCCCAACGGCAGTGAGACGGCTTCCAGAAAGGTTGTACAGTGCTGGAATACATCACAGAAAACAACTCGTACAGGGAGGCGAGTTAATCAGAGAGTTAAATAGCTTCAGTCTACATTTGAAAAGAAACAGAAAGAATGGAATCAAACTTACAGAAATAAATCACAGCTAAATGCATACACACTTTCACATGCTCACTTGCCTGCATACACACATTGCTCATTGCCGAGACTCCAGCTAGAGACTCTCCCTTTCTCAAACGACTTGAAGGTCAGGTTCTGTTCATTACTTTATCTCTGTCCCTTCACAGCCATTCCTGCTCTCTTCCAGCTATCAGTCTTGGCTGTCTCGTTCCTCATTTGCCTCAAAAACACCTCTGCAGGTTTTCTGTGCTGCATCTCCTATCGATGGTGCCTCATCCTTGAAGTGATCCATCCTATTTTGCAGAGCCCTTCTTAAGAACCACACCCACCACGAGCCTAAAAGAAATGGGCTCTCGTGGGCTGAGGGTTGCTTAGAAAACATTAATAGTGGAGTGAAGGCCACGGTGGCTTCTTTTTAGTAGCAATGCAGAAATATTTTGCAAAAATATACCGATTTATTCGGTCCAACAAATCTCACAGCCATGTCTGCATAGCCACAGATTGCTCTCTGTTAGCCCAGGGCTTATGGCATGTCTAAGGGAAAAAGAATATCTCGTGGACATGTCTTTCTGCAGCCTCTAAGTCAGATCCTCTTTCACATTAAACAACGTGCCTTGTGGTACATGACCCCATCAGCCTGATGTCGTTGGAAAGACTATTTTTACTTATGCCAGCCGCGATTAGGGCCTGTAGCGTATGGCAAGCATGTCAGCAGATACTCAGAACATTAACACTCTTTTTCCTGCCCTCCCTGCTCTCCCTCTTCACAATCTCTCTATTTTCCTGATACTTTGGTTCAAAGCCCAGTGTTTTTCATGACCTATGAGGAAACGGACATGTCCAAGACTTCCTGGAGCGGTGTTAGTGAACACCATCCCTGCTCCATATCACAGCACTTCTTGGTATTCCTGCTGTGGCAGAATACCTGAGGACAAAGCCCTGTAGCTGCATATGGCAGGCTACCATAGGGAGATTCAAATTCCCTTTAAAAAAAAAAAAAAAATAGGCTAGTTCAGCCCACAAACAATTTTGTTTTACACAAAGAGCAGTCCAAAATGTGGTTCAAGTTACAGACACTGTGGCACAAGCCAGAGAGCTGAAAGTCCTTCTTGCTTAATTTCATCACTTATGAGGTCAAGATGAAGAAACAGTCTTATTTCGCTAATCTTGTGATAAACGGCATTTGCTGTGGTGAAGGTGTGCAGCAAAGAGTCTGCAGCTGGAAATCAGTTAATAATTCAGGTGGTGGCTCAGCCCTGGCAAACCCTGGATCACTCTCACACGTCTGTATCAGCTCCGCAGATCTAACAGGGGGAACAAGTAACATGTATTTATGGTGTCACTGAAGTCAATAGACAGACCTCTAAAATACACCCCGGGAGCAGTTCTGTTGAAGGAGAAGGTGATATGTTAACATCGACAGTTTCTAATCTACCATAACTATTCTCTACCTAAACTTTTGCTGCGCTGCAATAGCTACAGACAACGTAGACAATAAAACTTGCAGTGAGAAGGTTTCCAACAGCCCATCCCTTTGTCTTAAAGCAATATTTTAAAGTACAGATCAGGTCTGAAAGCTCCCTCATCTTTGTCGAAACTCTCCTCTGGATCTGAACCCTGTGACTGAGACCATATTTTATGGTGACACCCGTGTTTCACATGCCGCTGGCTTTAATTGTACACTATGTCCACCAGAGATCTGGTCAGAGGAGTAGGGGGCAAGCACATTCAGAGACCGTTTCTTGTCTCCTGCACCCGGTGCAATTGCAGGCTGGCGGTAAGGAGAATTTTAACATAAATACCCTAAATACATATATATGTATCCCTAAAAATCTCTTCTGTTAACACTGGCTGTATAACACTAAAGACCAAAACTGACATTAAAGGGCAGGAGCAATCTGCTGCTCCCAGGCGCTCTGTGACCAGTGAAGGCCTTAGAACGGCTCATTAGTGCTTCTTCAATAATGGATTCTGCATTGCAAGATTAATTGCAGCCATGTGCTCTGTCACACCCGCCACAGACTATTTAAGTTAACAATCCAATCAATAACCTTTTTCAAACAAAGGCAGAGATTATCTTGAGAGAAAAAAAAATAAGCAAAGGCTCCTTTTTTAAAACAAATGTGAAATTACTTATATAGAGTAAAAGGAATTTTCACCCAGTTTCCAATTCTTTCTCTTATCTTCACTGTGTAGTGGTGGGCTTTTTAATCAATAGCATAATGAAAACCCACAGGGCTCCTGGCTATATCGCATCAGAATTTTTTCCATAAACTATTCAGGTCTTTAAACAACCATAAATTCATATTACAGATATAATGACCTATGTCACAGGAACCCCATCCAAATAATGGAACTTTTACATGCAAAGAAGCTGCAAAATTTCCTCCTGCTAAGATTGAATAAGGATTGCTGTGACCACTGCCATCATCAGACAGAATTATTACTGTTATTCATACAAAAGAAAGGAAAAGTAGCTTGTAATTCTAATAAAGGATACGATTTTATGGGTATGATATTACAATTTAGCCCTCATTTGTCTGTCTAAGAAAGCATGCTTACAGATATGCAGTGTCAACAACTGACAGACTAGAAAGGGCCCTTAAAAACCCAAACCACCCAGCCACACCAAAAGGCTTGGCTCTGCCAGAATCCCAGGGCTCCAGGAGCTGCAACTCTCAGAAAAAGACCAAACGTTCCTAAAGGAAGAGGATGGGGAGCTCTTGGCATTTTTCCGGCCCTTCCCATCATGCAATGGCAAGGGACATATACCTGCCTGCTCAAACGGAGGTACTCAGAAACCTTCAAAAGGGTTTGTGGGGTGAGGATCCAAGGCACCACCTGCCACGGTACCTCTGTGATACAGGGCAGCTGTATCTCTGTACCTGCCACTGTACCTCTGTGATACAGGAGTATTTCATTATAGAAAAACGTAACAGCTTTCCCGGTAGCCAGGCTGGGTGTCAGAGGCTGCAGGTGAAGAGCTCTTGTCTCACCCCCTTTGGCACTGAGCCCTGATGAATCCAGCCTCTTAAGAAAAGCAAACAAACAAACAAAAAAGGAAGTCTCACTGGTAGGCACCGTTGGGTTTTATTACTATGAGGCTGAAGAGGAGGAGAGGAAACACAGGAGAGGAAATATTACCACCGTGAATTTCTACATCCTGATGGAAATGAGAGAACGGGGCCATTTCTCCCAGTGTCCGAGGCGCTGTGTTCCAGCACCGCCAACTCTGCTACAGAAGTGAGTCCGAAAGGACTCGGGGGCCTCGGTGAATAGGCTGGTCAGTCTGGTTTGGTCAGAGACCAATTTTGCTCTAAACTAATACGCCGCAATATGCCAGTAATTGTGGAAGAATTAACGCCTTTAATAATTGATGGAGCTCTGAAGCCATTCAGCTGCAGCAGAGCTTATAGTTCCTATTATTTCATTTCCTGGCCCTATAGTCGTTCTGGCCAGCGTGGACAGAGCTTAAACCGAGCCCGCAGCACGGGCAGGGGCACTCTGCTGCATTAGCACCCAGGACTGGCAGCCAGCTGCACTCCGGAGGTGGTTTGCTTCTCGGTACTGCCAGTTCCAGTGGAAAAAGAGATGTAAATTACAAGCAATCGCTCGAGTATTCGGCATCAGTAGAAGAGAGCCCGCTTTAATTGCTCACCTAAGGGACAAATAAAACCCCTCCTGGGCAAAAGGTAGTGGTTCTGTCCCAGTCGCAGTCAGGCAGGTGTAATTGGAGTCAATGGGAACTGAAAGCAGGACAGACCTGTGTTTGAAAGCAATTAACGCCGGAGCTCTCGATGAAGTTATAAAATGGTGGTGTGTGGAAGGTGGCACTTGCAGCTCGCTCTCCTGCACTACCCTGCTGTTGCTTTAGCCACGCAAACACCAAAGGGAAAGGCGGGGGAGTGAGCTCCTACCGAAACACCCGTCCTCTCGAGGCACTCCCCGGAAAATTGTGTTTCCTGAGGAAAGTCCGCCCACCAGCTCAACTCGCTCCCAGCTCTGACTCTACAACGCCACAGAGTTTCCTCTGAAATGTTTTTAAGCGTCAAGAGCATCAGGGAGGACAAAGAGCCTGGGCTACAGAGGGCACATCGAGAGCAGAGCTCGGCTCAAAGGCTGCTCACGTGCATAAACAGAATGAAGGATCTGTGCATACACGGACTCACGTGCACCCAGAGAGATTAAGCCGCAGACAAGGCAGAGTTATGCTGTCTGGCACGGGGCGGCGGGAGGAGCTGGGTGGGATTCGGGGGTGACCTCCAGAGCACGCAAAGAGAGAAGCCAGGAGCCAGTTATTCTGGGCATCCTACTGGTTTGTCACTCAAATCCCCCTCTCCCCACACGCCATCCAGATGCCACAAGACTTACAGAAAAGCTACTTGAGAATTGTTATCTTAGCAGGGAGAAATGAAAAACAGAAATCACAGATTTTAAAAGCCTCTAAAAACTGCCTACAATTAACTTTGGCGTATACAAATCACCGCCCATGGGAGAACACCCCGATTTGGGCTGGTGATGCTGCAGCCAGGCCCTCTGCTCTGCGCTCAGGTTTGCCGGGGGGAGGAGGAGCCCTGCCAGGGTGCCCACTGCTGTGTGGGGGTCCCCCTCTAGCCAGGCACGCCTGCCCCTCCAAAACCACCTGGGACGGGATGAAATCTGCACCTCCGTTTCATATTGCCTGGGAGGTTAGGCTGCGGCAGATCTGGGGCAGAGCCTTGCTGCTCTGCCTTCCCCTGCGAGGCCGAGCAGCAGGGATTCGGGCACACGCCTGACACGCGCCGCTCAGCTCGCTGCGAAGGGGCTGTGATAAGGCAGAAGGAAGGCGGCAAAGCGGGCTCTGTGCATTTGCAACCCAGGGCATCAGAAATGGCCCCCAACCTTAAAGCTGAAGGAAACGCCGTACGCCAGCGATGTCCCTTCTCAAAACCAGCCAACGCTCTGCTCCCTTCTCTTCCAGATCGGCCCCCATTAGCCACTGCTGGCCGCTAGACAAAATGGCTATTTCTTGCCTAAGAAAAATAATGTGGAAGCACTCAAATAACCTCGTACTGAAGCATCAGCTTGTTAATGCACTGGTAAGGCATGCCAGCAGTGTACAATTCCTGGGGGTGAATTAGGTCAGAGTGACCTCCAGAAAACCCACCAGGCTGCATCGGGCTGCGCGCCGCATTATGGGTAACGATCTGCTAATTGCCAGGAGGCACTTGGGCTGCTTACCAACACCAACAGGAAGGAAACCTGCCTGCAGGCACCGCACGGACTCCATATGCCAGGGACATAGCTCCTAATAACGAGAATAAACCCATTTATAGAGCGCGAACTGGGCAGGAGGACGGGCACGGAATGCTAATGGTGCCCAGCAGGTACACCTGGCGGGGGTCGGCTGCCTGAGACCCCCCAGCAATGACCGCCCACGCAGCGCAGGGCAGATTTTGCATTGGGTTGCACAGCGCAGGAGGGGTGAGGTAGATGGGGATGAAAACACGGGAGTGGGAGGAAGGCTGCTTATCCAGACAAGATGAATCACCACAACCTGGAAAGCCAACATCCCCTTTGCCCAGGGGACATTTTTGTTACCCTTCAACAAACTGCAGTGGAAAAAAACCTCCGGCGCGGCTCCGACCTCGTCGCTATGCACTGCAGGCTCCCCAGCCAGGCCAGCTCACACACCACAGAGCTTTCAATCAACTGGCAGGCTCACTAAACCCTTTCAAAATGAGCAACCAAGCAAAAATACTTGGTCATAAACACTAAAAATAGGAATGGAGGATTGGGTTTTGTTTTGCTTTTTAACTTGGTGAAGCCAGTTCTTCCTAGTGCATTAAGTCCACCTCCCTGGCAGCCCATCGAGAACATCTCCTCCCCCCTGGGAGAGCCAAAATCCCCAACTATAATGAGAGGAGTGGGTTGGTATTTAAAATGCTAGGGAAACGGCAGCCTGAATAGCCTTCTGCAAGAGCGTTACCTTTGTTAAACCCCCCCATAAAACCAGATATCAGCTCTGCCCTTCCTCCCCTCCCTTTAACCTGGACAAGGACTCTGCTATCTGCTTGGATCCACGTCTGCTGCCCAAATACCTGAGCTCCTTCCCCACCATTCCTGCTGTGAAACTGCCCCGCTAATACAGCCAGCCAGACGGCAGCACGCCTGCGGGGATGCTCAGCCTGCCCAGCGTGCCGGTGTTATCAAGGTGGCGCTCACAAAGACCGGCTCCAGCATTTTCATGCTGACCCGACAAAGTGCGTCTAACCCGAGCTGGCGGCGGCAGTGGATGGGAGACTTCGTTTCTCCGGGGCACTCCAACCGGGGCTCCTCCACTGGGATTATGCGGGAGAGCGCGACAGAGGCAATCCTTCATGACATGGGCACCTCTTCACTAAAAACAGGCCAAGTTCACCCCATCAGTACGGAGAGCATCAAGACAACCCCTCTGCACTGCTGCGGCCCTCCTCAAGCACCAAGGGCTGCGGGGAGAACTTCAGAGATGATTTCACCCACGGGCCACAGAACAGCCATCCCATAAAAGTAACTGACGATTGAAAACAGGGTAGGCTGGGTTTACACTGATGAGTTAAGGGAAAGGAAAGGGAAAAAGGAGAGAGTATTACTAATCTCTGGACAAACTTTCTTTCTAGAAAGGTTAAGGAATGACTTTGGACTAATTCCCTGAGAGCCCAGCTCCAGAAATTTCAAATCAAATGGCAAACTCCAGAGAAATTATTTAAGTGTCATCATTTTAATATTAAATAAACACAACTATGCCAAAGACACCATGCCGTTGCATAGGCAGTAGCCTCATTGCTGTTCCATGAGGTAACCACGTGTCATCCGGGTAAAGAAATTCAGCACGTGATGGGTAAATTGTTGATAACCAATGTGAACACGCCGTAAATGCAAGAGGTCTGGTTTCCCCCACAAGCATAATTTACACCGTTGCTAATATGATTGTATCTACAGGCATAAGTAGAACTGCCTCACTCAACTAAACACAAACAAAAACAATTTGGAGCAAATTACTTCAGTTCCTCGTTGATTTAAAGAAACCCTTTCAGCTGCCGAATGGGCAGTGCTCTCCACACACACTCTCCATTGTTTGCAATGCCATGCCAGAAGCTGGAAAAATCCCATCGTCTACTGATTTTTTCCCTTCTTAGTTAGTTAAACCCCCCTGTTTGGTTGAGAATTTCTAAGTGCCAATCGAGACTTCATGATATGGCAGCCAGTTTTCATTTCCCCATCAAAGTCCCAGCAACATCAATATCTAGAGGGAAGTAAGAGCTATAACTGCACCCTGCAGAGCATCAGTACGTGCTTGGTAGGAGGGGGTGAAATGTCTCAGTTTACTCTCTAAAAAATGCAATTTCAGGGTGATCTAAACATCTGAGTGAAGGAATGAATTTGAATGAAGTAGTTCCAGTCAAAAGCAAGCAGGAGGGGAGAAAGGGTTAAGAGGCAGCAGAGGGAGAAACTGATTTTTCAGAATGGGTGAGATTTTGTGCCAGTGTTTCACAAACAAGAAGTCAGACTTTCGTTTTGGAGCATTACCTTGCTTCAAAAATGAGCTCGATGGAATTGTTTTTAAGAGACAAAAAAAATACTTACAAATGAAAAGTTCATTCAAGCCCACACACACTTGGCAGTGGTAAAGGGTCATTTCATTCAGAAAAAAAGAGAATGCGTTCCGTTTCGAATCAAACCAAAATCTTTTCTCCTCACCAGGGTATTTTTCAGTTCAGCCTTTTTTGAGTAACTGTCCAACAAAATGCTGCCAGACACACCAAAACAGTAGGAATTTTTTTTGGTTTGTTTTTCACTGGGAGAACACTAGATTAAAATCCATGATCTGTTTTCTCAGAGCTCACCAGACCTCCTACCCCGGATTAGGCAAATCAAAGTGCAGGCCATTCTTTAACCTGCAACAAGTGAGCAGCGTTGCTTTAACCTACACAACCAATACTTCACAGCAGCTAAATATCACATCAGATTAAACAAGAAATTAGCTAGTTCCACGGCAGTGGACACAAATGTC
Source organism: Larus michahellis (assembly GCF_964199755.1). NCBI lineage: Eukaryota > Metazoa > Chordata > Aves > Charadriiformes > Laridae > Larus > Larus michahellis. The sequence continues at coordinate 51,824,932 of NC_133899.1, read as the reverse complement.
CTTCATTAAACAGTTCACTTTCCAGCACCAGAGGAATTGCTTAACAGAGCCTATATAAAAGTAGAACATTATCGTATTTAATGCTAGAAAATGGTCTTCCACGGTACTACAGGGATCCGTGAATCTTCTGACCCTGCTCTTAGCTGGCTGCAACATCGGCTAGCGGAACTGTTGCTCGGTGGTTCTCTTAATGGCAAAGAGGTTAGGAAGTCCTCTCCTACAGGCTGGTCTGACAGAGTTCTGGGCACACAACTCCTCTCACCTTTAACAGCTGTTGAGGGTGTTCATCACCTGAGACATTCACTGCTAGGTGGGATCCCATTACCCATTAAATGTTTGGCAATTCTTAATGATACCTGCCCTGAGCCTAATGGGGACTTGTTCTTCTTCACATAATGCCAGACCTGTAAATATTTAAACAGTCACAGAGGAATCCAATGGGTGCAGATGTCCTTAGGAAATTCTTCACCATTTTTTTCTTTCAGATCACTAAGTACTTGTAAAATCTCACCCTTAATGGAAGTAAGGAAGGGGTCTTGGAGAGCTAATTAATGAAGAGGCTGACCTGGCCTTGCAAGGGAAATGAAGTTCCCTAACCCAGGGAAGGTCGTCTTCTCCAGGTGAAGGAATACATGGCTCTGGACTATCCGGATGTCTGAAGAGTACAACAGCAATCTGAATTCAACTTAGAGAGAGTTTGTGCATAGTTAAAAACTCTTCTAAGCCTCCAAGCTGATGGACACATTCAGAGACATAGTTGGTGTGGAACAAACCTGAGGAGAGATGGGACCTGTTCCTTAAGAAGCCCAAGCCCAGGTATCCCAGCAATGGATGAGAATTCTGAGCCAAGATCCAGCTGCAGAATCTACTGCACCATAAAAGAAATTGTTGAGCTTGAGGAAGGGCCTGGAAAGACTTTAGTGTTGTTTAACATATTTAAGCATATCAGAGCACTGATGTGAAGCAACTGAGATTTGTACCGACCGGGGAAAATTAATTTCTCAAACATAGGCTTAAAACCACCCCATGTAAACTCCACTGTACAAAGTGCTACGTGAACTTGAAAGCTACGTGACACTAAAAGAACAGTACCCCTTTAGTGACAGCACAATTTTCAACTATTTCCCCTCCAATGACTTCCTCTCATATTGGAGACCTGACCTCAATACTAACTCCTGAGATCATCATATGAAGAAGTTAATGGCTGTTGGCTAACGAAACAAATCCAAACTAGTACGCTAAGTCTTCAGCAACGCTTGAGAAAACTCTCTCCAGCATTACTTAAAATCTCTAATCTGTTTCAAAAAAGAAGGCTGTATCTGAAAGATTTGGTCACGTTCATTCTCTTCCTGCAGTCCACAATGAAGCCACCAACACCAGGACACTAACAACAAAGACTGAAGAAACATAATGAGAAGGGGCTCCAGTCCAAGCAAAAAAATGACTCTTAACACCTGGGCAAACGTAGACATCAACTAGAAGGTCTTACTGAGAATTGGTTATGGAAGATAACAGCACTGAGAAATGAAACTCCACTTTGAAAAAACCCACTCAGCCTAAGACATTGAAGAGAGGCTATGTCTGTTCCTGCTCAAGAGGTATCATCTATCAGCTGGGATCCCAAAGGAGTCCCCTCTGCAAGCTCCCCAGAGCAGCTACCTCTCTCAGGCAGGCAGCAGTACTTCCAAGAGCTTCAGCCCACCGCCCAGCTTCAATGTTCAAAGTGTATTGCCTTTTCCACAGCAGTGCCATAGTTGGTTTGTAGGCCACTCAGAGCTACCACAGCTATCTTAGACAACATTAAACAAAACCATTTCTAATCATATCCTGGATGGCAGTATTAGCCACAACTCCGTGCTCCAGAAATCTGCGCTTTTTTAAAGGTAAATGCCATCCATCTCGTCTTGTGGTGCAGGCACCATGGAGAATCACAGGCTGCAAGGACAAAACTTCACCAAATAACAGATGATATCGTAAACATTTCTAACACACACACACAGCAAGAGCATTTATTGAAATAGCGAAAAATGCAGTCAGGTCTTAAAAAATATACTGGTGATGGATGGCTCTCATCTTAGGTCTTTAAAACCAAAGATAGGACTAAACTTTGGCAAACGTCCATCTTTCATGCAGCAAAGGAAATATAATTTTACAATAATTTCCAAGGGACAATGGAGATCTTAAACACATCAAGCCATAATTTGGACAAGCCTAGCCATAGCTAAGAGGAGTAGTTACTGCTGGTGTGCTCTGCTACTTATGCTTTATGTAGTTGAGGTCCTACTCAGCCATCTTCAACAGTAGGGATGGACAGGGTACAGAGAAGTTTATGTCTTTGATAATGAGCATTAAAAGCTTGGTTTTAGAGAGACAGGGTTATGGGGTTTTTTATCATCTGTAGGCTGATGGATCTGATTACAAGTAGGGCTTACAAGCTCCCGGATACAATTTTAACCAGCTTTTTTTTTCCTGATTCCAGGCGAAAGATTGGAACAAATCTTAAACCAGTGCAGTATTCTAGTTCAGGTCAAAGCAAAGAAGGCAATGCCATTTTCAGCCCATCCAGAGAACTCAAGATTCCAGCCTTCAGCTTTTTACTCGCTCCTCCTGCCATGTCTGACTCTCACGAGCAAGAACCCTTCTCCAGACAGGAAAATACGATACCTTCCTAGCCAGCATGCCAACGTAAATCTGCTCTGGGGCTTAGGGAACAGTGGTATTTTTTTCTGTTCCGATAATTTCTGCAAAATTAAAACTTTCCGTTAGAACATTTCTATTTCCAGGCCTGTGGATTAAAAGAAAACCCACCAAAAAACAACAACAACAAAAAGCACCAAAACGTTCAAAGTAATAAGACTTATGCGGAGTTGTTCTCTGGAGTCTGACAGCCTGTAACAATAGCTCTGCTGTGGTGGGAAGGATCCCATTCATCTAAACAGGGTGTTGACAGACATCCATAAAGGCCAATTTCAACGTACACTTTCACTCCTGGTTACCTTAGCAGAAATGTCTAGCTCTGCTCTCTGCATCCATCACGCTGGGGACAATGAAAATGACAACTGCATTAGAATGGGAAATGACCTATTGAACAAGAAAAGTGCACTGATGCCACAAGCAGTTTCCTTCCTTCCTTTCTTCAACTTTCCTTTCTTTGATTTGTCACCATTCAGCTTTGCCCTCGGTCCAACCTCCGCCTGGGTCTCTCTGTCCTATGCAGCACAGCAGAAAGCTCAAGAGGAGCTAGAAGAAGAACAACAAAAGCAGCCATGGCCAGGGGCTCAGGATCTGTCATCACATACCCTGCCTCCTCTGTTTGCTTTGGGGTAGGAAAAGAAGGGTATTTGCTCCCCCATGAAATCCCCAAGGAAAAGTAGTTTTGTAGGCCTACAACTCAGATTATTGTTAAGAATATCTGAGAGCAAAGCGCAGAAAGAAAATTGGAAGTTGCTAGGAGGGGCTTTAAAACCAGCAACCCTGTCACCCAGTATGTGCCCTAAGGAGAGCATCATAGCTACCTTCTCAGCACAGCTCAGAAATACGGTTAGCACCTTACCCCACCTTTCAGCTGCCTCTGGTCCCCAGGGCCCAACAGGTGAAAAGGAAGGACAGACTTTTTAGCCACAGAACAGCTGAGGACAACCCATTAAGGAGTCCAAAAGCTGCTCTATCAGATTCCGAAGAGGTTCCCAAGAGCCACAGTGACTGAGGATATCAAAGGCAGCTGAAACTGCCTTTTGCTTTCCTCCTTCTTCCAATGAATCCGCTAAAGGCCTCACACAGGTAAAGATAAGGTCTGAAGGCAAGCAGTGAAGTTTTCAAGTCATAGTCACCTGAAGAAAGAGTGAAGAAACAAAACACTAATGGAAATAAATATTACACGTGAAAAATAAAACTTTATAAGGAAAGGCTAGAAAAGACCAAGAATAGTTAATTCTCTGCTGGAAAGACACACACACTGACACACACAACTATTAAAAATAAGGCAGGTACATCTGTACAATTCTGTACAATTCCTATATTGCCTGACTGGATTCATTTCTGATGTGTTCTTTAGGACTTTTTTGCCATTTGATCGGCTGGGGAGGCAGTTCACTACTTTAAAGGATCTGTACCCCCATTAGAAGATCTCTTAAAAACCGCACCGCAGCTGCTATTTTTGCAAGCAGCTGCCAAAGTAGAAAGGGCCATCTATAGCCTCTACTGGTAGCAGAGAAATTGATGAGAAGGTAGAGGAAGGCAACAGAGCTTCATAAAAATGACAGGAGGCCCATTAGGGAAGAGGACACACAGAGTTTCCTAAAAAGATGGCATTTAAACTGAAACAGTATTTGCTCTTTCTCTTTCTATCCTATACAACCATGCTATTAATCTAATGTGTGTAAAGGGAAAGGAAGGGTTCATGTCTGCGCTGTGAAATGCAGCAAAGGGAACCATAGTTTCCAGTTACTCCAGTGACTGCATTAGAAATGGCATAGGTAGGGTCACAACTCCTTAAGGCAATGCCACTAAAATCTATATGAAAAGCTCTCGTATCGTTTACACTCCACCTTTGAATCTAAATTAACTTAATGCAACTCTATTCGTCTCATGGAGAAGGTTATTAAAATACAAACACATTTAGGAAGATCCTCTATTATCATCAAATGATAGGAAACACTCTTAAAATGAGTCCTACACAAAAGCAGTATTTTATTTCCTGCCTACCTTCACTATAGCAAGCAACAGGACCAGTTTCTGTAGTCCAATGAATGGAGAAGAGAAAGTAAAAGAGAAAAAGGAAGAGAATTCTTGGTTAACGTCATGCTTCATTTAGAAATACAAAAAAAAATCCAGGGACAAAAGTCATAATTTACAAAATGGAAAAGGGAAACAAAATCAATAGAGGAGGAAGTTTTATTTTAAGCTTCAAAGAGAGTATTATAAACCATGGAGAGCTTAGAAAAGTATATGTACAAGTAGTATGTTATTCAACAATGTCTCCTTAAAAGAAGATTATTTGCACTAAAAAAGACCTTGTGGAATTGGTTTGATAAAGTAATATTTACAGAGGAATATACAGTAGGGACGTTGGAAGCAGAACTTTTATTTGGAAGGAATATTACATAAACTGAACACAGACCCTACAGTTTGCAAATCTTCATTACAGTTGTGCGTCTTGTTATATTTTGATGAAATAAAATTTAATTTCTTTTTTTCTCTACAGGCAGTTCACCACTGCAAGTTTAGAAACCAACAAAATGAACAAAACAAAACCATCCTGCTAATGAGTCCAATTAGGACATAAATGTTGTCATTAAACTTAGTGGGAGCAGGACTCAGGTCTACCAGACATCTTACATAGTTATTTTTGGCCCTATGGGTTAAACTGGGAAGGAGAAGGAGAAGGGGAAAGTGGAAGAGGACAAAATCTGCTACTACTGACACACGAAAAACTCTCAATGAGGTGAGTTTGAGTTTTAGGTGTGCAAGAAACACAATGCAGGATCAGGCTCTCTGGCAGCTTCACCTAGTCAGGATGCATTTTTGTAGACATAGCTTTTTTTCACTCTGAAAGCCAACATAAGCCACAGTAACAAAACCACTTTTTCTACCTATACCCTGGGTCTATACAAATAGGTACATCTGGCGCCCCAGTTACAGAGGAGAAGCTAATCTCAGAGCCAAGTCCAATACCCTTCTCCTAGGACACAAGGCTATCCTGCATCACACATGACAGCGAACAGTCCCGCGCTATCCGCTGTGAGCAGATTTGGCAGCTGACAAAATCCTCCATTGCTTGTACGGAGCAGAACACCTTATTTCACTGAGATGACGACTAACAACTTAGAATTCGGGATGTGAACGTCCCTCACTGCTGCCTCACAGGACAATTTAGGATTGTAGCTGCGGGAACTCGCATTCTTCTCCTGCTGAGTAACCCCTGTTGCTTACTGCTGACATGCGGGTGCACCTGTACACTTGTCAAAGTCCACTACCACTTAAGAAAGGGCTGAAGTACACAAGGTTCCTACACACGGCATCATCCTTGACTCCAACAGGAAGCTCCGTGCCAAGAGCACTTGAACATTTAGATACTTCTCTTACAGCCAACTCACAATCAGCTGTGGAATTACCAAAGCAAAAAATAATACTAAAATTAACAGAATTGTTTTCCCTTTTTTAAACCCCTCTTTAAGAAGCAGAAGTATTTCACAGAGTTGCTCAAGAGCAAACCTCTTTTACTGTGCAGAAAAGACACATCAATCCTACTGGGAGAAGACAGTCCTTTGAATTGGACACAGAATCTGGTAACAAAAAAATCCAGCCACTGAGCTTGGTCTTTGCTATTTCAACAGTTTTTGTTCAGATTTGTGCCTAGCACAGTACAGTAAAGTAAGCTTTAAGCATCTAACAGGTTAATATTATTAAGGAGAAAGTAAACCAGAACAATCTTCACTTACCACATCCAATTTGCAAAAAACAAAGAACCCAGCACATGTATGAATGGCTTCTTTAAAGTAAGAGAGAGAGCAGAGTTGATCTTTATTTTCATTATTTAAAAAAAGTTTTTTCCTTAAAGTAAATATTCAGTCTTTATTTTACATTAAGTGCTTTTTAAAATTTCATGTCTTCACAAAATTGTATTTAAAATTTGAAGTAAAATGTATTTCAAACAAAAATACTGTGCAACTTCAGCACTTCTTTTCTCTCTTAAATATCGAAATAAATAAAATAGTTAAGTCTTTTTTCAGTTTGTTTTTCAGTCAGTTCTACTGTAGATCAATTCCAGTTTGACCTGGGTTTACACACACACGTAAAAGAAAGTGAAATCAAGACTTTAAAAAACTTCTTTGTATTGCACCAGCTTAGGGCATCCCCAGAACTTCTCTCAACAGTTGGCAGCCGACTTCCCACAGTCCAGGCTCCTGTGCCAGATGAAACACGGGTACGGAAGGGTCAGGGCAAGGAGAGGAGAAGTATCAAAGCATCCTGGCTTCTCTTGGCCTTCTTCTGAAATGTCTTGCTTGAAGGATGCTGGAGTCCAAGAGGGCAGGGCTGACTGCAGAGGGAAAGGCAATACAAAGTAAAACTAAACAAACTCAAACAGACAACAAAAGCAAGCACTCAGAAAAAAAAAAAAAACATGAAACAGAAGCAGCATAAACCATCCTTCCAACACTGTTTGCATTCTAATTCTTTGAAAATATAGCTCAACAGTCTCAGTTTCAACTGATCGTGGGAGCCATGAGTAAATGCAAAGGAAACAAATAGGATATGAAGGAGCATATCCAAAAGAAAGGCACTGAACGCTGTCAAACTTTCTTACTGTGAACATCATTAAATAATCTTCATCATTCAGCTTAGATAGCTGTCTCTTCACTAGAGGTTAAGACCTTTGCTTATGAAATCCTGCTCTGATTACATTGCTATATTACTAATTATTTGCGCAGACCCACAAGTGTATGCAGTGCTGCACAAGACATTTTTAGAAGCCTGAACGATACATGTAGGGTGGCAGCAATATACCTTCTGGAAATAAGTGAAAGACTGCATTTTGCATTGTCTTTAATCCATGAACAGACTAAGTTGCATACTGCTAAGCTCCTGAGCAGTATTAGATAGCCAATAAAACAATCTCTCTATTTCCACAAAATGCAAGTGCCTCCCCCCATGTCTTCCCCACACCTCTCATATCAGTTCTGGATGACACGAAGGTCCAAAATCTTAGGAGATGCCAGTAACCAAAAGGATAACTCAAAGACATGAACTGGCAGCATCCCCTTAACAGGGGTATCAGAACTTGAAATCGCAAGAGCTGGGGTTTTTTTCCTAAATGTTATTACTACTTGTCTTCTCTGAAATTGGCAACTTAACAGTTATGGAGATACAGAGAGGGACATGAAAATAGTTCCGACCCAATCTCAGTATTCTATGGTATTTATACAGGTTGGGTTTTTTCAGCCCTGGTAGATATCTGGCAAAGAGAACAAAGGTTGGTAGGGTTTATTGTAATGCCTCGGTCAGCAAAAATTCAGTCTGGCTACATTCCTGCACTGTGAGGGTTTGTCAAAACAACCCCATGCCAGCATGAACACATGCATGTGCCTCATGCTTTACATATACTCATAGCTACAAATTTTATATAAATAAGAAAAAAATCACAGAGAACAAGAAATGGGTGTTTACTGGAAACATCTACATATGTTGCAGCACAAAACACATTGGGCAGATTTTGCAGTTTTTATAATAAGATGACTCCCAGTGGGGTCAATGCAATGTTTGCTTGAGGAATTGATTCAGTAAAACTGCTTGCCGTGGGGAAGAGGCAAATTGCATGAGAAGCCAGGGTTTGAAAGCTCCATAGTTTGATGGTATTTGAATTATAATTTTAGGGCCCATCTCAAAATATCATTGCGAGAATTAACCAAAGAAAGGCCAAGGCAGGAGAGAACGCAGTTGTTACCCGGCACAGTCCGGACTCAGCGACTCTCTGGGTGCAGTTCTCATTTGCTCCATGCATCAGCAGGCAGCAAACTGAGTCTCTGTCTTCAATCAAGAGCCTAAGCTGAGGTCTGTAAAATGGCAAACTAGAACTCAAAATGAATAACTAATGTAAAAGCTCAAAGGCAAAACAATGCGGGGAGGGGATTCTAATAACACATTCTGCTGAAACAAATGGCCATCTCGGAGCTTGTCTACACCATACTAGCAAGCGTATTAACAGTGAGGTTTCATTCAATAAAAGCAATAGCTAATAAAGCCCAGTGCTAATCCTTCTGAAGCCAGTGGCAAAGTTCTCTCTGGACCTTGTTTCAGCAGCCTAGGCTCATCATTTATGACCTTACCACATATGTACAATGTTATTCTAAGCACCATTACATATACAAGAAATAAATATCCAACCACAAAACTGGGGGTGCCTGGGTGGAGGGAAGAGATGCAAAGTGAAGCAAAACAGATTTCAGCTCCATCCCTGTTCTACCACATGCCTCACGATCTCCTTTTATTTTTTAACTGTTACTCTAGAATCCCTTATTTTCTTAAAATTTTCTCCATCTATACTATCATGCTTAAAATTTTAAACTGTTGTCATGCAAGATCTGAGATCTGTCCCTGCTAAAATGTCAATTAATTAAGTGCCACAAAAGGGAACATGCTAAGGATCAGTGCACATTCTACACAGCCTTTCTTTTCCCTAATCAGCTGCTCAAGCAGCACGTCACTTCCTTATTTCTCCTGCTTCCATCTGTGAATCAGAGTTTGCAGAAGATGGCTTAGGAAATTATGTGTCTTTTCTAAGATCCTTTAGTATGGAGCAGTAGAAAGGTGCCCGAGGAGACAGCTCACATGATTAAACACAGAAAAGTCTGAATCTAGGGCCTGAAATGAAACGTCCCTTTCTTCACATTTCACATCGAAACAGTCTTATTTTGGTACATGGTTTGTGTGGGAGCACGTGTTTCAGGAGAATCTTTGGACAGCCTTGTGCTAACCTTCCTCTAATAAGAAGGACTTCTTTGGAGGAGGACTGGAAGAGCCAGGCTTGTGATTAGTTGAAGGACTGCACCTTCAAAGATCTTATGAAGCTCAGAACAGCAGGTCTCATTGAACTGCTGAAATCACTGGGGAATACAGAGCATCACATTCCTTTCTGATTTCAAAGATGACTGTATTTTTTAGGTACAACCCAGAATCCACACTGAACACTCTCTTTATACCTTCCTAGTTTGGTTTTGTACTTATGTGTCTTTGAAGATACAATTGGCAGTATGCGGTTCCCTCATTTCTGACCTGGCTATGCTAACGTCCGGCTTCTCTCTTCTTTTTTTTTTTTCGTTGCACTTGGGATATCTCCTCATATATATTTTCTGCCCCATTATCATTGTCATCTTCCTCTCATCCATCTGAGAGAGTATCATGTAGCAGCCCCTTTGCTTTACCTTCATCTCTGACTTACGAGCTACCAACCTTATTTCCCTGTTCCCAGCCTTCACTCCAGCAGTACCTGCCCTGAGAATATTTCATTTCCATATCAACACTCCATTCAATATTCACCATTAACACTACTTTACAACCTAGCTTAAACAAGTACTCTTTTACTTCCATCTGTACATCTTCATTTCCTCCCTATGATTGATGCCTTCCTATGGTTAGCACCACACTGCCCAGCCTGCTGGAATAAACTCATGCTGGTTACCTCAGTTTAATAAAAATTCTTGAGGAATCCAAGGACTACTCTGCTCTCCATAACAATGAATTTCTTTTACCTTCCTTCCTCTCTCAAGACTAGATTGAACCAGTGACCGCCCATTTACACATTAATGATATAAATAACAGTGATGGGTATTTTTCTATGCTAACTGTAATAAATGTCAGCTGGCAATTTTTATGCACTCTCTGAGCTGTTGTGGCTTCTTTCTGAGGGTACTGAGCTACCCGGTTGTCACAAAGATGGGTGGTTATGTTGCGAAAGGATTAAGACTGTATGCATTGTTATAGTAACTGCGTTTGTGAAACTAAATCAAGACTTAATGAATTATGGGCATCTGATCATTGTTTGTATTCCAGAAGAGCCCAGAGTGTGTTAGGCATGGTTCACAAAAAACAATGGTAAGGACTCCACTTGGAAAAAATTATATTTAGAGTATGCCTCTTCTGCAGTTGATGCAGTGAGTGGAGTTCTTCAGAAAAGATGTACCTGGGTAGGTTCCAGCTAGCCCAGGTGCTGCGAGGACTATAGCCAGCACAGCAGCATGGAGCCCAGGGTGGGCTGCAAGAGCATGCAAGAAGCTGGGTAAATACAGCACTCAGTAAAGGCTGAGCTCTGGGCTGCCATCCCCGTACCAGTGGCCGGGTGAAGCTGGCTGGTTCCAAGTGAGTAAAGCCTACACCTCTCAGGCAGTACAAGGTAGGCCAATGAAAACCCAACTCTCTTCATGTCCTTGATAATTCGGGTCTCCATTACTCCTGTGAGCCTTTCCCCATTAAAGCATACTCTGATTGTATTTTGGGGAACACTGGGTAAAATTAAAATTCTTTTCTTAACCTTCTGATCTGTGTGACATGACTGCTATATGGATACAAGAAGTAGGTGTAAGATGGATGCAAGAAATCCTGTTGCTTGTTTACTGTGGATTTGACACATTTCTAGGTACTTGCTCCCTTTCTGTTTTCCCTGTTGTTCACGTGGGCACATCATAGAGTAGCAAGAGAAAGAAAAAATAAATTTTAAAGGAGCGTAGGATTGAAGGGCAAGAATAGCAGAATAAATCCATTTGAATTTCATTTTCTAAATTCTATAACATTTCAGATTTGCAGTATTTCTTCGCGAACTGGGAGCAACTCTACTTCTGGACCAGGTTCTGCTCTCAGTTACATTAGCATAAATTTAGACAAAAACCACTGGACTTTTTACTGATATTACTCTTGGGTTACAGTAAGGTCAGTATGGAATAAGTGAGCCCACAGTGCCTCACCCAAGCACTGGTTCCACCCATTCTTGGTTGGGAAGCGTCTTCCATTTTGACTTCTGTTGCTCTTTATTTTAATGTCTGCATTATCTATATGTGTGTATGTGTCTGTGTAGATACTTTTCTGATCTATGTTTACCTATACATACACACACAGATAGATAGATAAAATGATGCAAATATGCAAACTAAGTCCTAACTCTTTCAGGAATTTTGAAAAAACAGATGCCTGTATGTTTGTGCCTCACCCCTGGAAACCATCTAAAGTTTGAGCTTTTAGTAAATACGGAAGAGTGGCAAAATATTATAAATTTACCTTGTGTTCCTTCAGAGAAAAAAGGACTGGTTGTGGAAGGAATTAATGTTTTTATCAGTTAAAGTACACTTTTCATTGACATTGTTAAGTCAAAATATCATTGATTTGACACTTGATCGATTATGATACACCAGCAGGAGCAGAATAGCAACAGAAAAGGATTATCAATATGGGAAAAGCTTAAACAAGGCTTTATCTTGGCAGGTGTGCATGGCTCTGACATGTGCTGTCCTATGGTATAAACACACAGAGGCATTTTGTAATGTTTTGTGACACTACTCTGAAGGCATATTATTAATGTAATCTAGACATCAGTTAGCATGTATTCTGCCCATGCACTTAAAAGCAGAATCAGGCCACTGCTTCTTGCATGTCTAAAAGTGAACAATAAAAAAAATTAGAGAATGGATCCTTTCTCTTTTTTTTAAGGTTTATAGTGTGGGGGGAAAGTTGAAAGAGCTCTCTCAGGCAGTATTGCGCTACCGCAGCAAAAGTAACAGGAGAAATGTAATCCTTTCGGATAGACTTAATTCATACATTAGAATGCATATATTTTATATATATATATATATATATTTGAATGAGGTATATATATATCTCCAAAGTCTTCATTGTGAGGCTTTTTATTTCGGTATCAAAACACACGCCTCCAGTTTAAGGATTAGACGCTACCCAGATAAATGTCTATTTTGCCTCTAATTTAAGAGAGGCCATGATTTCACCCTGTTTGGCATTATACACACCAGTAAAAATATATCCTTGGAACCTAATCTTGCCCACGCTTCAGGGAGATTTTTGCCTGCATTAGGACAGCAAAATGTAACCTACACACTGACTGCTTTTGAATCACTTCAGACTGTACGAGGCTGGATTCTGCTCCCACAGAACCTCCATCAGCTTCACCAGGGGCATGAATGTGGCGCGTACTCATAACACAATTTAATCCATGGGACTTACTCCTACAACAAAGCTCAGTCAAGGCTCTGTTGAAAATCCAGGGCACAGAGATTTCACAATTGAGTGAAAGACATTTCAGCTTGCACATACCTTTCAAATCCTGCTGCATGTTTCCTCCTTTCTGGGAAAGTCGCTGGGAAGGGAGTCACTCTCTTCTCCATTGCCCTTGGAACTTTAATGACTATTGCTTTGGTTTATGTCAAGAGAAGCTATTGAAAAGCAAACAAAGTGTCTCACAAGACACTACAGAGAGAAAAAAACTGGGCGACACAGGAAAAAATGCTGTGAATTAAAATTTAAAAATGGAAAGAAAAGTACAAGTGAGGTATTTTTCCATATCATTTCTTCCATGATTCTCTCCTCCATCTGTTTTGCCTTTGACGTCTACAACTTGCCATTCATATTCCATCCCTATGCTTGGAAATTGCTGTCCATGAAGTGAAAGGTGAAGGAAAAGAAAAAAAAGTAGAACGGAGTGAGGAAGACATGAAGGGGTGCAGGGAAGAAGAGATCTATTGAGTGTAAAGGTGTCCAAAGGAGGGATGGAAACGTGTTCCCCAAGGTCATGGTCTTCAGTGGTGCTGCTTGTATTTTCAAGCTGTTAAAGACAAGCGTAGCAGGTGTACAAGAAGAGCCAAACTCCACATGCTACAGTAAGTGCAAAATCTCAAAACGCAGAGGCCATCACATTAAGGGTTTCCTTGTCCTCCAATAGAGTCCGCCCACAGTGGTTCTCTAGAAACAGTTCTATTATCGAGTAGACATCCATTGCTTTTTGTTTTTTTTGTATTTTTATTTAAAAAGTAGTTTTTCTAATAATATATAGAATATATAAATAATAATAATTAAAAAACCTATTTGCGTTTGCTTTCTGCTCTCCAACCCATCTGTATTTTTCATGGTTTGCCGATATATATATTAAAAGACAAGAAAATCAACTCTGCTCACTATTAAAAAAAATATTAAATCCACCTTTTACGTTTCCAGAGAGAAAGAGAAGGGGGGAGGTGGGAGGAAAACAAATTAAAATGAAAAAAACAACAGGAAAATCAAAACCTTCTGTCTCTTCGAAGTAGTTGTCAAAAGCTTTAAATGCTTGTGCTTTCAGTGTACACCCCACAGGAAAAACAACAAAAATAACAACAAAAAACCCCAAAAACCCAAGGACCTAAAATTAAAAAAAGAAAAAGGTAATAATAATCCTAGTAGTAAAAAGGACAGCAAATCACTCAGAGTTTGTGTGTCTTTTTAGTTATTTTAGCAGCCGCCCTTTTTGTCTGCAGAGGGAGAGCTGCCACCACAGCCACCTCCTCGGCTCGAGAGAGGCTCTTCTGCATCGTCCTCGTCAAAGCCATGAAAGGTCGAGGTGTCGCTTTCTGACGTGGAACCGAACAAGTCCTCCGTAGTGCGTGCTGGCGCTGCTTCGTCCCTCCTGCCTTCTCTTCCCAAATGAGCTGACATGTATGATGAATATATCAGCACATGGGTTAAGCAATAGGCATCATCATCATAATTTTTTTAATCATCATTATTATTAAACAATTCAGACTATTGAGCTCATAGGTGTGTGCTTGTATGTGCCCGCGCACCTCAACAACATAGCTCAGTAGAACTGCAGTAAGGAAAATAAAAAAGGATCAGTTTCTCTTCCAAAGAAAAAAAAAAAAAATCTACAAACAACACAGGTGCCCATAGCTATGGCAGCGAAAGGGTTAATCGTATTTTCCTCTCTTCAAAAGACATTAAAATATTTTCTTGTGATTGCTTAGATCAATTTTAAAAGATTTTTGGACCGTATAAGTAATGAGACACCGTTAGCTCTAAGCACAATGACTATCCTTCAGACTGGCATCAACTGTCGCAAATTCACTGCTATAGAAATGTAATCTACCAGGTAGCTCATCAACCTCAGGACTATTTTTTATCCCTGTCCTTCACCTGATCCTAAAGAGCCTCCTCTGTAGTCAAAATGAAATACATTTTAAGGACTAAGTGAAAGTAACCTAAACAAATGCTTTTATTCCAATTCCATGGCATCTCCTTCAAAAATAAAAACCAAACCAAAACAAATATATACAGTTCAACAGCTACGAAGAGAAGTGACCTGTCTTGGGTAACACTGAAAAGTTCAAATGTGTGCGAGTCAATCCACCTTTCAATATGGAACAGGAAATTCTCCACACAGGACATCAATAGCAGCGACAACAACAACAACGAAAACAAGACTGAATGACTGAGGTTTATTTTCTCCCTCAATCAAACATGTTATGTGATTAATAGTATAGCCTCCAAATTCCCTCTTCAGGAAAGGCAGAGAAAAAGATGTCTCTTGTGCCCCAGTAATATGAAGGTGTGAGATTTTAGGGAACGGCTATTTTATTACTCAGAAACAGTAGCATGATATTAAGCAACCAACTGTTTGGTCCCTGCTGCAGCTGCAGGAATCAGCCATATAACAAGTACACTGCATTGCTTGAGAAATGAAGAATTAAATCCTGTTTATGAAAAGAAAATTGATATAACAAAATAATTGGCAGATGAACCACCTTGTAAACATGTGATTTTACTGACTTTGTGAAGGGAAGAAACAATACACTTTCCATGACCTCTCTTTCAGTATAATGAAAATGTTCTCCATTATCAAGAAAGAGAAAGATGGCAGCCATTGAAGAGTTTTCATTGTTTAAGTTTACAGATTAGTGTGTGGTTGTACCTTAATCACTTTCATCACACATCAGTCACAGCATTGCAGACCTCTATGAATGACCCAGATGGGTCAGAATTTGTGAAAAGATAGCATTTAATGGAACTGATTTTGCACAATTCAGGTTACATGCAAATCTACTTGTTCTATCACACTAAGGAATCAAGGGAATTAATGTATTTGTGTTACATTCTGATATAATCACCACAGCAATGTTTAAATAGCAAAAAATATGGATCCATCTCACTGTGCTGTATCAGGACAATACTGAAAGGAGTTATATTGAACTACAACAATCAAGGGAAAGGGCAATGATCTTCCAAGATGGCACCTCAGACCGCATGAGCTTCCCCCTTCAGTTATTAAGATGCAAACCGTATACACTAAAAGGTCCATGTCCCTGACTGCACAGCATTCGTAAGGACACCCCTGGAGAAAACCGAAGGGGTTGCCATTGGTCCTCTGGTGACGAGTCAGTATCACTTCAGAATGTCTTCAAAGGTCACAAAAACTGCAGAAGGCAATTTGTCAGTGAGAGTCTAGTCCTGCTCCCACTGAATGTGGCAAGAGGCTTACAATGAATTTCAGCGGGAGCATAAAAAGGCCATTCCCTTGGCACAAGAACACTCCACATCACATTTCAGCCACCATGCAACAGACACCTTTCAGTGACTACGGTACAGAAGCAGCAGCAGCAGTACTGAATTTCAAGGTCTCTCTGGTTTTCAGATTTCCATTTGATGGTCTTATCACCACTAATATCACCACTGTCCAGAAATATTGCAACTGGAAACTTGGACCGAAGCTGGAATATGCCGTTGTTAAAGGTCTCCCATTCCCTCTACCACCACCACCACATCCCATGCGAGCTATAAATAACTGCTCAGCTGGGATAAAATTTCCCAAAAAAAGAGAAAGAATGAAAGAAAAACCAGAAAGAAAGGAAGAAAACAACAGTCCAGAAATAAAGACAACTCAGAATGGGAAAGACACAATTGCCTACATTTAAAAAGAGAGAAGGGAAGAAAATGGAGAAATAAAAACCTCTTTAAACAAAATTAATGATAGTCATCTTGTAAGAGGATAATTCTTGACAGCTACCCCCCATCCTTACCCTGTAATTTCCTCCCTCTTTCTTTTTTGGATGAAGAAATGCATGAAATGTGTAATCAATGGAAACGCTTGTCATGCAACTTTCATAAATCTTGTAAGTAATTTATAGTTGTAATTGCAGCATTTGAAGACAGAGCCCATTCTTTAACATTGCCATAGGATTTTCTCCTTCCATTTGAAGAGCAACTTCTACAGGTACCAATGTTCACAGAAGCCAATAAATACATTAAAACTTTATTATTTCATATGGCCCCATTAGCTTAAAAATGTGAATCCAGCAATGGGGTTTATGACAGAAAATTCCCCAGTCATCCTTTCCCACAAACACAGACAAGAGGTACGACCTCGTGTTCTATCCTGTCCCAAATGCACTACCTTTTTTCAAAATCTTCAGAAGGAGTAAAACAGAAACCACATGAATGCCTTTGTACAAGAAAGTTGCAAGAAGGAGTCACCTACCAGAGCGCCCACAGTCTGAGCATGATACAAGTTCCTCAGGCCGGCCACTTTTTTTGTTCATATTGGAGCCTCCGAGGCAGAAGTCACAGTAGTTATTGGGAATGATGACCCCGTCTGGTCCTTTCTGGGCTGCAGTCAGGTTAGAAATTAGATTTACTTAAAGAGCATTCAGTTTGGACATATACCCCTTCTGCTTGATATGATGTTAGCTCGGTGAGTTTGCAGGCTACAGGCTTCCCAAAATATTATCAATTATAACAAAAAGTGAACCGTATCAGTCACGTCCATTTTAAGTATGCCCTGTAGTGTATCTATTTTGCCTAAAATGCATTTTAACACTTCCTTTATAATGCCAGCTGGGCTGGTGCCTCCCAAGGACCTGCTGACAGAGATCCCTGTACAGTTCAGGGACACACGGGCATAGAAACAATCCCTAATACAGAATCAGACCAATGCTGTCAGTGAGCCAAGCCTGGTTTTTCAGACAGCAGTCATAACCATAAACCCGCAAAATAGAAATACAGAAAGGAAAAATACATTCCCCAAAACTCAAAAACCAACAGCAAGGAGATATGGTGATAGGTACCCTAACTGGTTTTATTTCAAGTAGCTTTTTTGGGGATTACAGCTTGAAGTGGCAGGGTGTCCTTAGTCAAGAAGTTGGTTCAAACGCCCATGAATATTCACAGGCAAAGCCACTTGCGGGTGATTCAGCCAAGGGCTAAGCTACCTGCAGCAGAGCGCATGTCCCCTGGGAGGAGTGGGGAGGGCAGCAGGTCCAGCACCACCCCAGCAGCCAGCCCAGGGCAGATGTCCCAGCAGGCAGAGTTAACAACTCTTTCAGCCAGGAAAAAAGGAGGGAAATTACATTCTAATTTTCCATCTAGGAATAGTTGGAAAGGAGCAGACATACACGGGGTCTTAAGTAGAGGAGACAGTTTCCCGAGAAAGGAGAGAAGGGCAGAGGTCTTCTGCATTCTTATTAGTTGAGCAGAACAGCAGTGTGCTTTTTTGCTCACTCACAACTGCCATTTTCCTCCTCCCCAGAGAGGGAAAACATCTTGTTCCTGTACACTCTAACTAGGAACTGGGGAAAGGAGAGGGGAGTAGGGGGAATGGTTGGTCTTTGTCTTTGTTTGTCCTTTTTAGCTTAAAAATTCCAGTGGTATACCTGGCCTAAGCCTACCCCATGAAGATTTCTACAAATTAGAAAATTAAGACCTTTAAACTGTACCATCTATATTTAATTATGGTTTTAATGCATATTTTGTAACTTGCATATTTTTAACAGATGTTTTGACAGCCTTTATTAATGGTCTTTTTGTCCACATCCAAGTTTTCCCCAAAGAACAATGACATTCTAAAGGGCTTCTGGTAGCAGTCCAAGACATACACTTAAAATTAAAATTTCCTTGGAGTTCAATCTGCTTTTCTGGTTTGGGTGCATCTAGTTATCCATTTACTTCCAGGTGTTGATTAGCTGAGCTTTTTGAAGACTGGTAACTGAAAGATTACAGGTAAGGTGAAATTAAGAAAAAAATTAAACCCCATAAGGCTGCAAATACATCAATACCTTCCTGCATGGTCGCAGAGTCCCTGACAGTATTTACAAAACATGGGCTTTGCTCTGAAATGGTCTTGGTTAGCAGATCCCCAGTTCTCCCAATACCAGAGAGAAGCTCCCAGTCTAAGGTTAGCATTTTGCCTGTTTACAGACAGGCATTTAATACGTGCATGCAAGATAAGCAAAAAAAGAACAAGAACCAGGTGGAAGCCTAACTCACTGCTCATTTTAAGAGCGGTAACAAAATGATCATAAAGTTGCTACTCGTACATATTTTGTGTTTAAAAAGCAGATCTCCCTAGCATTTATTTTTCCCACTACAGCCCCATTCTGAAAAAGTTAAGTAATTACTTCTTTATATTGTGCTGCATCTACAGACAGGCCATGTGCAATGCAGACTCAGCAAGCTCAGCATTCAGTCATTTTGGTTTTTTGTTCCTTGTTACGTCACTTCACCTTTCATCCAAGATTCTTAAAGTGCCTTACAGATACTAAGATTCTAATATTAACCTTCAGTGAGGTCAAAAGCCTCTTTTGCCATTAACTCTAACCAAAGTGTTGCTGGGCCCTAATTAAGTCTCATGGTGAGGAGGTGGCATTGCCCATCATGGCTAAAAGACTTGGAGGTAGAGTGATGAACTGGCTTACTCACAAACACACAACAATTCTGTGGTGAGGCCACAAATAAAAACAAGCATTCGAGGTGCCTGCCAGCAGACTTAGGAAAGAGCTCCACATCTACCACTGCTCTGAATGGTATAATTGATTTAATACTCCACATGAAGTGACTTAAAGTTTTTCAGTGCATCTTTTGACCCTAAGATCCACTGACTGCGGATCTGGAAATGGGACAGGAGACCTTGTGAAAATACATATACTGATCAATTTTTCTGCAGTGTGTGGGACAGGTGGAAGGTATTTGCTGACCGCAATGAAGCTGAAGGGATTCTCCTAGACTACTGGCAAGGAAATAAGCATGGGTTCTGATCACCTCCTTTTTCTTTTCTTTTATTCTTTTTATCTTCCAATTTAATTTAATACGAGTGCCTATGTGCTCATCTATTGCTCGTCACTCATAAATACGGACCTGGCTCAGTTGAGTGTGATAGAGATATCAGGCCTGAAATGTCACACGCAGATGAGAAGTTCCTAAAGTTACATCAATGATGTCTTAAATGATGTATCTCTAGAGCCAAATAAGTCAGGCAGTGTTATTCTCTTCAAGTTTTTTTTGTTCTAGCAGGTGCAAAAACTAGAATCAAACCTGACTCAAGCTTATTTTCTTGATCGGTACTGTACAGTGAATTAAGCCCCAGGCTAAATCACAGAAGGTTTGAGAATAAAGAGATTTCCAGATGATAGTAAGCAGAGTTCTGATTTTCAAAGGATTTTTTTTGGTGTATGTCCTTGGAGTTTTTAGTTCTATTTTACTGTTGTTCACGAATGATGAGAGAATTAAGAAACAAAGCAATTATAGCAAGATATAATGTCCAATATTCATGAGAAGGGTATTGTGCACCAAAAGACTAACCCTAATCCCACCCCTTAATCAATAAAAGTACTTACAGAAGAAAGTATGGGAATGAATTCACAAGTGAAAGCTATCACTAGGGACTAACGTGTTGCTGCTTTTCATCTGAGACATAGTAATTAACTAGGTGTCCCCCTTTTTTTTTTAATCATAAAGTAGAAGGTCCTAGCTTAAGCCAGATGATAGCTCAGCTAATGAGAAGTAACTCACTAGCAGTGAGCTCAATCATTTGGATTGAGTGACTACAACCAAGGATTTTGTCTAAAATATGTTCACCCCAAATCAGAAACTGTTTTAAAGCAAAGCCTTGAAACCACCCACGGTCTTGTCCTAACTCACTCAAAACTCCTCTGATTTTCTTTTACATTACAAACTGTAACAACAGATCAAAAGCTCTGAGGAGCTTTGAGGAATACTGCCTGAGCTAAGGTGTGCTCATAGGCGGTGTATTTAAACCAGTGCCTCTTGCCATTTCAACTCAGTGTCGCTTTCTAGTTTCATCAAAGGCCCTGCCTTCATATGCATCTGCCCCCAAATAATTAGGGTATACAATTTTTTAAAATACTTGTAAAAATGGATTAAGGAGGGACACAGAAAGATCTGCACAGATCAAATGATAGTTTCTCTGTACCTGAAAGCTGATTCATGTGAAGAATCTGAGACTGAGAATGAAGTCAATATTTCCAAATAACTTTGCTATGTGCTTATTATGAAATATAATTTTTCTTCTTAGCCTAATCAAGTTAATTTCAAACTATACCAAGCTAAGCAGAATGAAGACCTACTTAAAATACAGTACCATCACTCACAAGAGTCTTCTGGCAAAATCAGTACTGTAAATTAAATAAATTCTGTAGTATATCACTGTATCTGTAGTATATTTGCTCTGTAGACAAAACCTAAAAAGCTACACAAATTGACTGAGTTTATATATTTTAAATAATTTCTGTGCCTTCTTGATTTTGAAGGCAGAGGCTCTAAACAGAGTTCTAGCTTCCCCTCTCCCCTCCACAAGTAATCAATGAACCTGGAAATTGTCTTCCTCATGGTTTCAGTTTAATAATAAAAGAAAGCTGCTTCTAGAGAAATAACACCAAGAAATTAGGATTTTTCTTTTCTACATCACCTCCTGGAGCCACATGACTCAATAAGAATCCCAGTTTTCTAGCTCACATGGCTGCAGAGAATATCTTGAAGAGAAGGCAAGTTCAGAAGAAGCAATTCTTGTCCCTGTTCTTTAATTAGAAAACTCAGAATACAGATATTTTAAATAGCTTTCCTTCAAAATGTGGTCTTTAAATACATACAGACAAAACCCCAAATAAATAGAACCTTGTACTTTTTCCATTTTCTGATTTCTAAGGGAAGTTATTTTGATGATTTGGATCATGATCTTTAACAACTAGGAGCTGGAACCAGTGCTTAAAAGCAGAACTGGTTTCTCTGTTCCTTGGTACCAAATCACAATCACATATATTTTTTCAGCCTATAGGTAAAACAGCATAATACTTAACCATGGTTTAATCTGGTCATCTACGTTTGGTAGCATTTTATCCCTATTTTTTATCATATACGCACTACTGGAGAGGCAGTGGAAACTGAGGAGTAGCGTGCATGCCTGGCTGTCGGGGTAGGGGGCTGTGCATCATTTATTTAAACGATTACAGTGAATTGGCTACAGTCGGACATATATATGCTCCCAAAGGGATTTTTCCTAGCACGTTTTGTCCAGCTCTTACCTGTTTCTTCTGGGCTTGATCCAAAACCAATAAAGCCCACTGGAGGTTTTCGATTCAATTTGAAAGGCTTTGCATCAGGCTATTTACTCTGTTTGCAACAAAAATTTGCAGAGCACAATAGAGACCTCAGGAACCTGCATGTAGGGCCTGAATCCAGTCAATGCACTTTGCGATGGAGGTAAAGGGGTGGATTTGCCTTTTTTAAACCTACAAGACTCTTTGTCTGAGACAGGGGCCCAGTTTTCCTTTGCGACACCTCCCTTTTTCTCACTGTCGAAGCTCCAGTCCAACATTTGGCCTCCTGCGCAGCAGAATGCCAGCCAAGAGCCTGAGAGCCTGCAGTCACCAAAGCCCCTCGGAGGACTCGATGACATATAATCCCAACCTATAGCCTAAGTGCCCCCATGTGCCTTCGCTCGTCCCGCCCCCTGCTGCCGCCAGCGCTCATCCCTGGCAGTCCTGGCCCGTCTCCATGGCGACCGGAGTGCCCGGCCGGGCCTGCCTCTGGCCTTGCCACCTGTTATTGCTTCGTCTGTGGAGGACAGGCAGGCTCATGCAAGAAATTAAATAAAATAAAGCAGAAGGGAAAAGAAAAGCGACACTTGGACTGTGGTTTTTGTTGAAGAGGAGGGAGATGCCTGGCTGGGCAGGCGCCTACCTCTGCCCCAGTCATTGCTGGGGTATAACGAGCAATGGGGGTTGCTTCTGTGCTCAGGGATAGACCCTGCCCTGGAAAGAAAACAATAAAAGACAAACATATCTGTAAACATATCCTCATCCTGGTGTGGTGAGGAACAGACCAAGTACAGCTGAAATGCATTCAGGGCTCTGGGTCTCTCACAGGCACACACCAGGCAGAGGTGCGCACAGTTGTTTGTGCAGCCTCCTTGCTAGTGAATTAAAGTGCAGGGTTTTCTCATTGCAGTTTTCCAGGAAAAAAATGTAAATCAAACTGAATGAGAGGAAATGGCCAGTCTCCCTGGGCATGTTTACTCTGTCGTTGACACCAGAGATAAGCATGTTGGCTAACCCCAAACTGGGAAGTGCTGGGGCATTTGATACAGAGACCCTCCAGCAGGCTGAAAGTGCAGCTTAGGTCGGTAGCGACACATCTGTGGCCACGTGGCACTGTATTCAACCGAATAAGCTCTGAGCTTGGGTGTAGCACTGGGAAACGGCTGCTGTTCTGTTCCCAGAGCCAAGCTAATCAGCCTGTGCAGCCCCATGGGCCTCCGCTAGCTCTGGCTCCCCACGCTGCACTCCCCCGCACAGCATGGACATGCCCTTTGCTGGCAGCCAGAGAAGCGGGCTACGCTACTGAGAGAGGTGCTGCAAACCACCCACCCAAAGTGTTGCCAGTTCTCCCTAGTAACTGGGTTTTATCTCCTCTTTGAGTTAGTTGGTGCTATGGGGATAGAAGAAGCTGTTGCCTTTGCACAGTTTTTAGCAATTTTGACAGGTTTGCCTTCCCTACGAGCCCCTGCTCATGCAGAGGCATGGCCAAGGAGCAAAAGAAGCTACAAGAAATGCTACAAGAAGGAGGTATATCTGTAGGAGTCAGAGGAAGCCTCTGAATATGGGGGAAAGAAGAGCATTTGATAATGTCTTTTACAGGAATCAATATGGCCCTTAAGTTGAACAGCTAATGAATGAGCTGGGAGGTGGGCAGTGGAAGGTACAGCTAGGAAAATCAGCTCATCAGATCTTGTAGATTTGGGGAATCAGCATTCCTGCACCATAAGGCAGCACTTTGTAGAAATGTCTATGCACTGATCTTACAGAGTCTTCTGCAGGAACACCTGAAGCATGGGCCAAAATCCTGCTGCTCACAGTAAATCATTGTAACTGTCTGGTGCCTCATGACAATAAACAGTAGGAGATGCAGAACAGGAGGGCAGACAAAAGAGTCTTACATGTTAACATATAGATTTCCTGTTTTTGAGGAGTACCTCTCCTGAGACTTGGCCTCTGGCCCCGAAATGCATCATTCCCATCAGCTCAGGGAAATCAAGGAGGGATTATAGTGCCCAATATACAGCCCTGTCTGGCAGCATCCCTCAGTATTCAGGTAAGAATGGCCAGTGTCGTGAAATGGGTCCCTGTGACATGTTGTAGGCTTTGGATCTGGAAATTACTCACTGGAGGAGCGTGAGAGGGCAGAGCACCTAAGTTCAAATTCAGTCAAAACTTTTGGGTTTTCAAAACAGTTATCAAAAACTAATTAGTCAAATTAGAAATGTTTTCCCATAAACTACTGAGAAGCACCAGGTGCTTCTCTTCAATGAGAGTCGGGCATTGACAACAACATTTCAGGTTCTGGCCAGGCAGTATATAAAAAACCCACCAAATTACCAAAAAAAACCCCACAACTCCAAACAAAACAACAAAAATTCCCCTATGGGTCCCTGAATATAGGAGACAAGTTTGTGATTTTCCACTATTCCAAAACTCTAAACAACTGATTGTGTTTTGGGGTGCTGAAGAAAAAAATAGACACAAAAGTCTGAGAAATTTATGGCCGTGAACAGGGTTTGAGTGGAAATCGTTATGCAGTTCCACCCTCTGCAATCATCACTACTGTTTCTTTTAGTATTCTGACTCTTTTTCCTTATGAAAACAAACTCTGGAAAAGAAAAAAAACCAAACAGATTAAACTAATGAGAAGTCAACTCAAGGTAATGTACATATTTTCACTGAAAAGGCACCTGCTGCAGGGTATCTTGTCACAAGGTGGGCATTGATGCATCCTTGCATTCAGAAGTAGCTCCTATCATGGCCCCAGCGAGGATCAGCATCGAGGCAGGGAAAAAGTAGGCCTGATGTAGCTTTTCAAATTGATGCTGCTTGCGGAGAGGAACAAACAGCTCGCCTCCAACTGAGGGGCTGACTCTCGTCATTTATTCATGGCCAGCCCCCTGCCTGGATGGAAATAAAAATGTTTCAAAGATGACTGTGTGGGGGAGCTGGAGGACAGCTTGGAGGCACACTGAGGTTAGCACATTAATTTTTTATCTCTGGAGACTGGGTATCCAATTATGCTTAGAGTACACAAACAACTTTGGCTGGTCTCTCCAGTAGAGATTTATCCACATCATAAAATCTGCAATGGAACTGGGTACAACAGGCCAATACCATGAAATAATGTACACAGGTGGGTTTGCAGGTCAGATGCACAAGGTAGCAGAGTGACAGGAGGGTACAGAACTGCATAACTCGTTAACTACATAACAGGTCCTCATATTGCAGGATGGACCAACCCGCACGCGGCATGTAGGCCAGCAACAGCCCGCACAACGTGCTTTATTTAGGAATTTCATTGGCCAAAGTGCTTGTGGGCAAAAGATCTGTTCGGTTGCTGTTTACTGCACAGCTGCCTGTAACCAACGTTTTACACAGCAAAATGCCACTGAAAACTCTTCTTCTTTAAAGGAGAGGAAGTTTTTCTCCACGTAGACACGCTATCCTATTCTCCCAGGAATTAAGGAAGAGCATTTATACTAGTACAACCATTCACACACACATTTCAATAGATAGAAGTCTAATGTAATTCCTATATCAGAAGTGTCTCAAAATTTGTGAACACCAGCTGCCCCCAGAGCTGGCCTGTACCCATGGAGCGAGATGGAATAAAACAGCAGGTGTTTTGTGGCAGGCTTGGATGCACCCTGGGCTCACAAATCTCACGCTCTCGGTGCCAACATGTGGAGGAAAAGCCAGCAAAAAAAAAAATATGCTGAGAATGGTGTGGGATCATTTATTTTTATCAGTGGAGTTGGAGAAGGGGATAGTTGACTTTTTTAAGGGTTTTTCTATAACTTCCTTTTCACAGTTCTCTGCTAAAAAAATCAGAGAGGTCAAAAATAAATGTGTGTGTAGGCAGAGGCAAGACTAGGAACTGAGGAAGGGCTATTTATCTGTGTCAAAGGGCTAGATAAGACATACAAACAAAGCAACTAAACCTCAAACAAAGCACAGGCTAAGATGTTTTAGGAAAGGCAAAGGCCAGAGAAGACTGTTGAACTATCTTCCATGTTGCAAAAGGTAATCTATAAGCAAGGAAGAAGGACAGAAGGAGAGCGTGATGTAAATAAACAAACCTTCTACACAGTCAAGGACAGCGAGATGTGCCAAGGAGGCGAGACTTGCAGCTTGGACCAGTCCCTGTTCTTTGATACACATCTATTCAGTGGTTCTCAGTTTCGGATAGGTTCCTCCTATCTAGATCTCTTTTCCAGTCCCTGGATAATTTACTGAACTACCCAACTTGGTCTGTGCATGAGGAGAAGAGTAAAGATAAAGGGGACTGGGTGTGCAGAAAGACAAGGTGCCATCAGCTCTTGAGCTGGCACCAGCTGAATCCTGCAGAAGCCCTGCTCCAGAAAGCTCCCTCCTGCATCAGCACGGCTGCTATTACCACAGGTACTGCAAGGAGCGGAGGCTGCAGAGGACATGCGGGTACAAAGGAAGGAAGTTCATACTGCAGCCACCCGCCTGAACTTTGCTGACCTGGTGCTCACCTCCCACAGCACGGCAAATTCCAAATGGCTGGTTTGAATTTGCCGTGCCTTTTCTAAATCAGGCTGCTCATATCTCTCCGACACACTGCTAAGCAAATAACCAGGCCCTGCTCTATACCATATCTCTGGTCCTCCTGTTCAGTAGGCTGCGGATTAGCTGTTTGGATTAACATCCCCCCTGCCTTCCCTCCCTCCCCCCTGGCCCCCAAGCCCATGCAGAGAGGATTCTTGAAGCCCTAGCCCTGCAACACAGCAGACCTGTCAAATCTAATTCATAACACATGCCTAGCAGTTCTTAGGGGAGAGGAAGGATCTGATGCTCTGGCTCTCCACTATCCCCCTGTACAAAGGGACCATTTAATGACTGCACATTAGCAATGTGGACAATTAGCATTCACATGGAAGATAAATGGCAACATAAATTAAATATTGCCAAGTGAAAGAGCAAAGATGCAAGATCTGAGCTCAAGGCTGTAAACAAACAAGCAGGCAAAAAGGAACAAACAGCCACTGCGACAGCTAAGCCATTTGGGAGAGTTACCTTCCGGCATCTGGGACTTTCCCCAGGGGTGATCTTCACATTTGCATGGCTGTTGCCCGTACCTCACTGGCTCCTGGCTGGTTGTTAAGCAGATTCTTTCTGCTCAGGAATCTGGACCTCAGAGAGGTTTACTGCACTGGCTCTAAACTTCTGCCTGTTTGGGGATCTGTGCATCAGCAGCTTCCCTCCGCCACATGCACCACACATGTGGGGGGATAGGATAGGGGAACACAAGCCCGAGCAGCTGCCACTCTACCCTTTCCCAGAAATGCACCTTTCTTTCCATGGCCAAGGCTGGCTGCTTCTAACATTACCACATTTCTAGCTCTTCTTGCTAACTTCTATCATTTCCTAAGCACAAGAAATGTAAGGACTGAGACTGTCCTTGGCCTCTGTGACAAGCTGAAGGGCAGGGGACATCTTTGTTTGGACATCTGTGCAAGGCCATTATCAATATTAAATCAATACAGATTTGCAATATGCCTCTCAGATACACAACTATTACTGACTACTGCAGGCACGGGAAAAAAAAAAACCAAAACAAACCAACAGAGATTATGTAAATGCTAAGTAAACAAAATCTACTGGCTGAACACTGACATTCACCAGCCCGCCCAAGCAGTCGCTCTTAGTGCATTGACAGCTCAAGTTTATCAACAGCTGGAGGAGTCAAAATTACTTTTGCTGTGAACCTACAAAACATGTGAATAACTAAAAGGTAGAGCATAAAAGTGACAGAAACATAGGGACTGCCAAATGGGATTACACTAAATGGCCCTTCAAGCTCAGACAGTGGCTAGTAGCAGATGCTTTGGAGGAAGGAAACCCCCTCCCACACCTCCCTGGGGACAATTATCAATTATCCTGCTTAGAAAGAAAATGTTTTCCTACTTCCATATTTCTTCCACTTCTTCTTAATGTATTAGAAAGCATTTGCCTGGATATTTTCCCCCATAAGCATTTTATTGCTTTGTCCACATTGTTCATTACTTTGAACTAAAATGACACAGTTCTCATGGTGATCTGAAAGGACTTTTTGAAAGTGAACAAAGCTATCTACACAAATCCCAAGGTGAAAGCCAACATACATAGCATTGCACACTGGAAAACTGAGAAACAGGGGCTTAGAAACTTGCAAAACTCAGTAATAAAACAGCCTCCTCGACTCCCAGTTTGTGTGTAAGAAGCAGAGGAAACACAGAATAGAGTCATCCAGAGCACTAAGATTCCTTTCAGCCCTGTACCAGTGTGAGGAATCTAGACACATAACTGTTCTGTCCTTTCACGTTCCAGCTCTCCTCCTTGCAGATCAGTACTGATGCTTTTTCATAGATTTTCACAAATTGTAACTAAGAAGTGGCTTCTGGTAAAGTCGAGGGTAAACCATTCAGGGAGGAGATGTAGGGATAAGGGGAACAGGTTCTGTGAATTTCATACCTAAAAAACTGAGACATGGATAAATGTCTCTCATTCAAAGGCAAAACAAAGGCAGCCCCCTCAAACTACTGGACGTGTATTTCTTTGACATCCCTGCTAACAGCCACTGGGAGGCTGCTTGATGATGGGCAGGTTGGGCATCTCTTCTTTCCCCCCTCTCCTTGCCACCTCCTCCCCACAGGAGCAGTAATGGAAAAGTGACTTGCTGCAGAGATAATGCTGGGTTTGAAATGAATTTCTGACTAGCTGAGCCAGCACCCGAGTGAGCTGCGGTTGATTAGCTCCAAGCATCCAGGTCCCAATCACTCACAACGGAGCCAGGCAATCACACCAGCCTCCGCAAGGCAAAGACAGGGTGGAGGCAATATGCCTGAAAAGGATCTCAAAGGCAAAGGGAAAATACTACTCACGTTTGTGGTTTTCATTTCTGTGGACAGGGGAAGAGCGGGTCTCCTGCTCACGGGCTTCATCACCCTCTTCGCTGGCGAGGTGGGTGTGAGCATAGTGGTAGCTCAGCCCAGGCCTGTTCTTGTAACGCTTGCCACAGACTGGAAGGAAAAGAGATATAAGGGAGGGGAAGAGAGAATGGAAACATCAGTGTGATCTGCAACAACAGCAGCATCCTCTCAACATTCCCTTCTCCCCTGAGAGCAGCACCACACACTCCACGCGCCTGCCCAAAACTCTTCCACCCGACATTGGTGAAAGGTGACAGAAGGGCAGACCTGCAGCTGCAGGTCCCCAGACAAGCTTTCTTCCCACCATGCTGCCAGCAGTACTTCCTACAGGCCTCGGCAAATGCACATTCAGTCTCTGCAGCTTGTACAGCCCTAATCCTCTCTGCTAGGATTACTAACAAGATTGCACATAAAATTCCCAGTTCCGATGTGGGTGCTGCACAATGCACAGCAATGGGACTGTACTGAGAAGAAAGGACATTATTTTCTTCATTACTGATCTCTGAGAAAAGGAAACAGTATTTTATTTTTTTAAAAAGGCTTTCTGTGAAAGGGTAATAAATAGCTTTATTCGCAGATTCCTAGTCAAGACAAGGAGATGGAAATCATCCATGGTTTCTTGCTAGAAGAACATGCAGTAGTGATACTTATTTGCTGAGGTAAACTTCATATTCAGCATCCCAATAAATAACACAATGTGTGACAAAGAATCCTCCTTCTGAACTTTTGTTTATTTTAGGACTAAGTCAACAGATATTAGGAACAGGATCAAACAATTCAGGGTGATGAAAGGTCTACATTTCCCAGGGAACTCACTACAAGGGCAAGCTTCATCATAAGATTCATTACATAAAAATTCAGCTTCTACAAAGTTTTAAATTCATGTTATTGTCTCTAAAAGTTCTCTCTTTTCATCTTCAAAGCAGTCTCTGAATGTCCATTTTCTTTTACATAGTATTTCGGCTACCAAATAAGATTATTCCCATTTTAAAAGATTAGGAAACAAAGGCAAAGAAGCTTAGTGCCCTTCCTGCAAATTTTTACTCCCAGCCACATTTTCAGTCACTTTATTAGCTTCATTAACCTCAAGGATTTCACGCAGGAATAAATGTCATGCCCAGTAGTCTCTCCTGCATAGCTTGCTTAGGAAGGCGAAGGAAGTGGTGCCAGAAAAGAGAACAGAACCCAGCCGTCTCTAGTTCTCTGTCTTGATGAAAAAACATCCAAGGGGGAAGTCACCATTCACTCTGAAAAACTTCACTCAGCCCTGATACTGAAAATACATCCTGCAATGTACATACTCATTTCCCATTCCCCAGACACCTCAATCTGGGAATACCATAAGGCTCCATAAATAAAAAAAAATAAAAATAAAAGAGACCCGCCCCAATGATTCATTTATATATAAGTAAAACTTCCATTACTATACTTTTTGGCTACTACTCACAAAAAGCCAATTCATGGTCCACATTCTGGAACAAATGATAGAAAATTGTAAATCAAAGCCTAGCATGATAACATATTTGATTCTCCATCTCTTCTAGCTGATTTGCAAACTCCCTCAAGGAAAGTACTTTGCCATATTAGAAATGTGTAAAACAACCTCATGATATGATTTACATGAGTGATCTGGAATATTACATAGTTTTCTCCCAGTTTTCTCCATTCTGCAAGGTGGTGATCACACAGTCAGCATAACAGGACAAAAGCTATTCCAAGTGTAATGTATCCTTAGCTACAGATTTTTTAAGTCTTTGCATACTCGATTTAGAAATTAGAACTTCTGCAGGAGGGAGGGGGGAAAGTTGGGGAGAAATAAAATACCCAGATACATATGCACATCTGCCTTGGTGAGGCCGCACCTGGAGTACTGTGGCCAGTTCTGCGCTCCCCGGTTCAAGAAGGACAGGGAACTGCTGGAGAGGGTGCAGCAAAGGGCTACCAAGATGATTAGGGGACTCGAACACCTCTCTTATGAAGAAAGGCTGAGGGATTTGGGTCTCTTCAGTCTGGAAAAAAGATGGCTGAGGGGGGACCTTATCAACACTTATAAATACTTAAAGGGTGGGTGTCAGGAGGATGGGGCCAGGCTCTTTTCAGTGGTGCCCAGGGACAGGACAAGAGGTAATGGGCACAAACTTGAGTATAGGAAGTTCCACCTAAACATGAGAAGGAACTTCTTTACTTTGAGGGTGGCAGAGCACTGGAACAGGCTGCCCAGAGAGGTCATGGAGTCTGCATCTCTGGAGACATTCAAAACCCGCCTGGACGCGTTCCTGTGCAACCTGCTCTAGGTGACCCTGCTCTGGCAGGGGGGTTGGACTAGATGATCTCCAACGGTCCCTTCCAACCTGATGGTTCTATGATTCTATGATTCTTTGAAGCATCTACCCTCGTTTCATATGTAAACCTAACTTTATTGCCAGACATTTTGAACAACTAGACTGCTGTTAGATGCAAGCTCTCCACAAAACATCAGTTTGGTCACCCTTCTTCTAGCACCAGCCATATATTCTTCTAATCTGCTCTGGAGAGGGAAAGTACTCCTACTCCTCCTCTGTAGTCCTACAGAACAAAGGAGAAGCAGTGGAACTGATGCTGACAGAGAGTCAAACAACAAAAAAAGGGTAACACAAAAGTAATCATCAAACCGGAGAGAGCTACAAAATGCTCACTTTTTAAATTATCTCCAAAAGATAACCCCCTCTAATTACACAAATGTTACTGCATTTCTTAGAATGGAGAGAGATATTTACATTTCTAGCAGATTATTTGAGTATCATACTAAGTATCCTACGCTATCCCCCTTACTTGCGTGCATTTGAAGATGAAAGTTAAAAAGTAATTCTTCTGCTATGAACTATTGATACTGTTCCAAAACTTCAGTCTACTTATATTATTTTCAGAGAACTATTGGTTGATCAGTGCTGTATTGACAAAGGAGGAGGCTCTTGGAGTTAATAGCTGCATGACACATACTGTCCAATTCTATCTTGTTCTTACATAGCTTGATCCCGCGTTAATGCTAACCTAGCTGCAAAATCAGATGAGCTCTAAAACCCATTCCTATTTTCCTATTAGAAGGAGTTTTAGATTTCAAAACAAAAATATTTCTAGAAATTCTACCAGACTTTATTTCATTTAGCTCTACTTGAAAACATACCCACAATTCTAGCTATACTGTTCTTACCTTACAAAAGCACCATGTCCTTGAATATAGGTCTCACGCATCTTTCTCCCTCAATGCACAAAAGGAAACTTGAATTCCCTGCAGGAAGTCCTAAGGCTGTGGCCTTAACTCCATTCCCTACAGGATCCTGCAGGGATTTTACCTGCCAAGTTTAGGATGGCACAGAAAATCAGATGGGTCTGCAGTCTTGCCCTTCTCCAGCAAAAAAGTATCAGCTCATCAGGGAAAACCAGCAAGTACTGATATAAGCTGGGGCAGTAGTAATTCTGCAGCTGAGCCCTTCCCACTGCCAAAACTGTTTCAGATGGCCTTCAAGGGCAGCAGCAAGCTGAAACATGCCTAGCTAAAAAGGAGTGTGGAGGACTTTATAACCAAGCTGTGGCAAAGGACTTCTGTTTACACAGTCCCAGCAGATCCTTTGTAGGACCACAGATTTGCAGCTTTTTTTTCTTGGTGTCTAGACTTTTCTGCCTTTGAAATTCATGTTCTGTGTGGAAAAAGTCCAAAGCAATGCCATGAGTTGAAACTGCAGAGATTTCCTATTCCCCAAGCAAATCAGACTTTTTCAGGGGAAAAAGGGTATCATGATATTAGTCAGGCAAAAGAACCATTGGCTTCAGTGAGACTTTGCTAGAATAAAAGCTAAAACAGAACTTCATGGTTTCTCCAACAGATTGAATCTTCCTGAATTCACCCTAATCTCTTATTTTCCAGATAGAGCACATGTTATTAATTTACCATGTCACTGTGCTAAGAAGTAGTTTCTATAAAAGGGCCATCGTTAATAAACACTTAGCTCTTATATAACTCTGCCCACTGCAAGACTGGCTTTTCAAACGTTAATTAATCTTCCTCCACATTCCTGAGTGGGAAATACTATTCTCATTTCACTTCTGGAAAAAGAGAACCACAAAGGGGTTAAGTGACTTGCCCACACAGTGATCTTTTGTCATTACCAAGACTGGAACTCATGAGTTCCAGCATCCAGACCAGTGCTCACACCACATCTTTCTCATTCTCTGAGCTGACAAAAGCATAATCAGAACTGGTTCCCCCAGTCTGAAATGTATGCTGGTGATTACGTTCTTAACACTATGCAGCTCACACATAGCAAGTGAGAGTGTGCCTTTCATAAACTTTGCCAGGTGGCCTTGCCTTTCCTTCAGCAGCTTTGACTTTTTTTATCTTTAATTTTCCTTGCTGGATAGGCTCATCATCCTTGCATGGGGTAGATTTCATCCTGAATCTCAACACTGGGAAGATGACTTGATCTTTAATTAGGTAGCCGAGCCCAATGAAAACAGCAGGAGTTTGTAGAACGTAACCCACTCCAATTCCTCCTGCATTCAGAGGAATTATTTTGCTATAACCTGATGTGAATGCCATCTTAGGAACAAGCTGGGAAAGTAAGCAGTAATACAGCAGTGCAGATCAAACACCACAAATGGGGAAGAGGGGGAGATTTCATTAGGCCACCAGACACTCTCCTATGATGAACCTTACTTTCCTTCCAATTTGAATATTGAAATGAAGACGTTACACAACTGCGTTATGGGAAAAAAACATAATTTGCAGACAGTTAAATCACAAGCATTGGGTGTTTCATAAAAGAGAGCTCTGTTGTAAGTTCTGGCCTGTAACAGCCTGCAACTCTTTGGGTAAGCAAATTCTCACTCTGTTTACATTTCTCAATGAGTAAAATTAATATAGACTACTTCCCCTGCTTTAAAAGGGGATTTGAAATCTATGACTTAAAAGACTTCCTCATCAAATATCTAATGGCTATGTTGCTGTCATTTTGAAATTGTTACACATTTGGTCCTTGGCAGACTGTGAGCTATGTTCCAGCCAGCCCTCCACATACATTTTGCACAATCTGTCACCAGCATGAGACAGAAGGAAACAATCCATGTTTTTAG
Source organism: Larus michahellis (assembly GCF_964199755.1). NCBI lineage: Eukaryota > Metazoa > Chordata > Aves > Charadriiformes > Laridae > Larus > Larus michahellis. The sequence goes on along the minus strand of NC_133899.1, from coordinate 51,791,037 downwards.
TGGAAACAGGAAATTGGGAGAGTACATGCTTTTTTCTTTTTTTTTTTTTTTTTTTTTTTTTTTGTCACTGAATCTTACCCCCTTCATTGTCTGTCTTTGCTCTTCTCCTTTGCCTCCTGTTCTTTCTTCTCAGCTGGGCTGTGTCAAACGCTAAATCTTAAGTTAACTGCTGGCAGGCAGTGTTTCCTCAAAGTTATCTTCCTGTCCCACCATTCACTCCACTCCAAAAAAACCATTCCTTGTTTTGCACTGGTTTGGTAATATAATCTCCCCTGCTACAGTTATGTCCACACTCTGGCACATCTAGAGATCTGAAATGCTAACACAGTGTAGATGGAAAGGCATTACGTTTGTCCCTCTTTGATCAGTACTGTCATGATATACACCTGTTGTAATAGAGCAGCTATTTAGTAACCCGTTTCAAAGGAGATTTTCTGCAGGTAGTTAATAGTCCTTTTTTCAGTGCCCCCAGAGGACAACTCCCAGAATCTACCTGCTGTCTTAAGATGACAGGAACTTGGAATTCCAGTGCAAAACGTGCACAGGTCAACAATATATATGTCCACATTTCAATAAATGAAATGTTAGAAGGAGAAAAGGCAGCCTATAGGAGCAGAAAACATTCAAGTATCAGAGTTAATTCTGTTCCCCTCTTACCATGTGCTCTACTCCAGGCCTGTGTTATTCAATATTTTTTAAAAAAAGTGTCCTTGCCTCGCTACTCTTGTCTTTTCTACCAATAATGTAGTCAACGAATGCCAAGTATAGAAGCTATGATGGGAGAGTTGTTTCTGTGGTTCATCTGAACAATCATCTTATTCTAGATCTTACTGCTTATTAACTACTTAGGGATTCACTAGAAAGGATAATACCAGGAGATGATTTAGGGCTTAAACTGCTAATAGTTTAAAGGGAAGCTGAAGTCATGATGGAGATTTATGAGAAGCATGTAAAAACATAATGCTATAATCAAAGCATTTTCAAATCAGCTTGTCATTGTGACATTTAACCAAAGGTCTGTCCTAAGAATCAGCAGTTAGTAGTGTTGGACTCATTCATAGTATCTGTAAGAATTAAGAAATCTCAGAGAACTGGTAAAAATCAAGCTAAATCATGATGTATCTTGTAGGCCTTCTGTATTCCAGCAAACTGTCCAGAGAATCAATGAGATGTTTGTTAAAATGAGTATGACAGGATCAGGTCCACTTCAAGAAGATGAGAAAGAAGGCAGGTGAAGTTCACAAGGTAATTACTAGAGATGTCACTTTGTGAAAGAATAGGCCTCAAGGAATTGTGTTTGGCAAGTCATACTAGAGCAATACAACATTTATCTGGAATTTTCTAAGGAAACCAAAATAAAGAGATCCTCAGTACCCATTGAAAGTCAGTGGAATCTGTTAATCTTAAATCAGTTAAACCACTTGAAGAGTCCAGCCTTTTGTTGGCAGAACCTACAATACATTTAGCAGAGGGAATGGGGAAGAAAAAAATTAATCTCAAAATAATAAAATTTCAATACCCTGCTGGGTAATGAATTTACAGAAAAAGCGTAAGGATGTTTCAAGCGATAGTGATTTGGATGTAGGGTCAAGCATGTTTAAAACCATGTTCCAAATAATTAGTAGTAGTTCAAAGTCAAATTCAAAGTGTCCACTTAGGGACCAAGCCTCATATGATCTGTAGACACAATACAAGCAGATACGCAGTTAGTGGGATATTCAGTGAAAACAGTTTAGGAGCCTACTTCCAGTTGAAATCAGTGAGAATTAAGAGCCTAATTTTTTTAAAAACTTCACAAGGCACCTTTCTGCATCTTCAGGCACCTGAAAGAGTCCGTTTTGGGCCCAATGCTTGCATCTGTTTTTATCATTAATTTGAAGGGTGGAATAGAGTGTGAAAGAAGCATGCAGAGAACTGATTGTTGACAGAAATTATGGACTAATAATACAAATATATCATATGAGCTTCATTAATCAAAGAATTCTTTCAAACAGTAATGTGACATATGACATCTAGTATAAATAAATAAATAAAATACAGTATAAACAGGACAAAGCAGTATACTGAGGAAACTAAAGATGATAGACGATCTGCTTGAGTAGAAACAGGTTGAATAGCGAAGGAACAAGCTATAGCAAACGGTATATTAAATATGAATTCACATGGTGGACCAGGATGAAAACTCCTTTGCCACTGAAACATGACACAGCACTGGAGAGGAGCATCTTGCATTGAAAAACTAAAATCCTGTTAGGTCAGCCATCTCTGTACCTCTCTTAGGTACATAACAGAGCAAGCTGCATAAATCCAAGTTCTATAAGTAAATGTAAGTTACATGTAAATGTATCAGCCATCCATCTTCTGAACTGCTTCTATCCTCAGAACAGCACATTCTACTTAGTTCTGGCCATTGCTACTTAAATAAGACCCTCTGGACATTTTTCAGAGGAAAAAAACCAAGCTTAGTAAAAGAGACGAGGAAAACACAGCTGAAAGAAGTCCCAGTAACTGTTTGCAGACATAGAAAGAAGACATTGTTATCCACTAAGAACAGAGCAAGAACTCCTGGTCTTAGACTGCAGCAGAGAAAAATCAGGTTAAATAACTAAAGAAACCTGAAAACGAAGTTTTTGACAAAAGCATCAGCTTCTACAAAACACTATAGTATCAGTGTCTCTGGGTACACGCAAGGTTGCATTAGTCACTGATCCAGCAGAGATCACAGGAAAGTTTCAGTCAGTTCTGATTTTCCACAAGGAATGGATCTGAATGCATATCTCAGCCTCAGAGGGACGGTCAATAAAGGATACGATATAAACATAAGTTGTTATGCTAAAATAGCAGTTTATACAGGAATAAAACTAAAAGGAGACAAGGACATATCGGTAAAAGGAAAAGAAAGAAACAACTTCTTTTAGAGATGGGCAAGGGAAATCTTCCGTAGAGGGACAGAAAACAAAGGTGGAAGTATGTATATAGTAAGTCTCCATGGGAACATGAGAAGAATGAAAGCAGACAAATGAGGATGGACAGCAGGAAAGTTAATAACTTGTAGAAATTCATCACAAACTAACTGCTCTAAAGGAAGCAGACATCTGGAGTTGTGAAGCTCAGGTGTTACAACTGATTTCAACTTTTAAACCAGAATACAAGTTTCTAGATAAAACTTCAGAGGAGCTTCTTTTTTTTTAAAAAAAGTAAATAATATATAACAAACAATATGAAAATAGAAGAATGATTCTTAAGACGACTGCTGTGGTAGAACTGATGGTTCCCCAGCTGATCATCTGACAATGACATGACATCAATACTCATTACATATGTAAGTATTAATACATTCATTCACTCTGTCCCTCCTTTAAAAAGCAGTTTATCATGAACAGCTGTGGTGGAACACCTTCCACTTCTCTTGCTTGACATTATAGGCTTTGCTTTGCTCCTCAAGCCCTACTTTTCACTACCCTTTAAGGCACCTGCTCTATCTCCTAGCCAGGTATTCAAGCTATGTTTGGGTCTGGTCTCATAAAGCAGCTGACCCATTCTGCCCATTACCATTTCCAGCCTATAGCCATCTCACACCAGGCTGCCCTGCCACTTTCATTATCCAAGTGTTTATCCCAGGGAGCTCGAGGCACAACAATATCCAGTGCAACTGGTTGAAAATTTGACCGTCTTCCACTTGCTGATTTGATGAAACAAGGCATTTCGTGGCTATGTTAGCAATTTTACCAGTGGTTTGAATGTCCAAACATTTTATTCTGAACTTCTGATACAGTATGTGCTCAATAAGGTCAGCAGAAGTATTTCAGAATTTTTCATTCCACAAAACAAGTAACTAACTACCTTTTCTTAAAAATGCAGGATGACAAAACATTTTGAGCTTTGAAAACCTTCCCCCATATAGAAATTCCATATTTCTAGTCAGTTTTAATATTGGGGCCAGGTTTAATATCAGTGCATAGCTGAATGTGTCTTCCAAAAAAGGCATGCTTTTTCATATATAACATTGCTGTCTTCCAACACAAGGGGCAGTGTCAGCTGGTTACCACTCTTGGATCATCATACTGACACATAGACTAGGTTTTTTCCCATAATCTTTTTATTGCTAATAAAAACTAGTGATATATTCAAGTTTCCCACAAATATGAATGTGTAACTATGAAAAAAGAGCAGAGTAGTTCTTCGCCACAAATCATTTTTTGTGCCTATGCAATTAAATAACAAAATTGATTAGGTGTAGATACATTATGCTTTCTTCTTTGTGGTCACTTTCTAAACTCAAATATCACGCTTGCAGAAAATGCAACCCAGAGGTAAATTAAATAATATAGAGAAAAAGTAAAGCGTCGACCCATTAAGGTAATTATATATACCAATAATGTCATTGAAGGAATCATGTTTTCCCAAACAGGAAACAGATTCGCTATTTTTGACCTGCATGTTTCAATGTAAAATAAAACTATCTGCCCAAAACATCTGCACATGGACTGCTGCAAACCAATTTATAGCCTACACAATTAGATTGAGATTTATCTATAAAAATATTTAGCAAATAATTTCAAAGAAAAAATTGATTCAAGAAATTCTTTACTGGGATCACCCAAGCATGAAAGAGGCCTCAACTTAAGCCAATTATTCACAATGAATTGTATGTAATATTTCTACAGAAAGTTAACACGGGCAGTATATTACTTCAGGATGATGGCATTACAGTTGGGACAGTTCTTTCCTTCTGCTCCACAGTCAGGTAAAAGAGTTCTGCTATCACTTTACCCTTCTCTCAGCTATCTACAATGGAATAGGAGGAGTCACTGTGTAAAGTCTGGATTCCAAAACTCCTTATGACTCACCCTCTAACTGTAAGTTTTTTAAAACTGAAAGGTATCAGCCAAATGAAATAGGAAAGTTTATATTTCCAAAACCAAAGAGGAAATTCATGCTCCAAAATGTAAGCCAAGGCAAAATTCCATCAGCACAACAATGAAACAGAGCCTTCAGCCCAGATTTCTTCTGCCTGCTTTGATATCTTAAATGTTTTATCTACTCTGTGCAAATCACTATGCGTGTTGTGAGTTCTCTGTAAAGATCCAAAAGCAAAGTAAGATCAGACAACAAAGAGTCTTTATGTTCAAAATGACTACCACTGACAAGTGTCCTTGGATTTAGAAGGATGCTCCAGAAAAGAGACAAAGACAGTTATGCAGATATCAGCATAAGAAAGCTGTGGATTTCAGCAAGATACATGCTAGGCTCACAGAGAAGTCTTAGAAGACAATTTTCAGTTCTTCCAACACACAAGGACAGCTATTTAACCACCGTAGAAATCTCCTGACTCTTCATACCCTAAAGAGCTCTTCCTCCTTGATCATGTATTTAGACACTCCCATTCATGTGCAAGTCTTTCAATTTCTACTCATTGCCCTTAGAATATTCACCTTGCTGAAGCAAAACAGTCAATATGTGCATCACTGTACTGTGTGGGGTCATTTGGTCTCACCATAAAGGAATATGAGTTGATCACGTGGAACACAGTTCTTATTTACTGTGCATGCTCTTTATTTCTTCCTGTTTTTAAAAATAAGGAGGAAATACCCCCATAGATTGACATATTAACAGTTGGTGTTTTAAGTTCAGTGAAGTTGGAAGACAGGTAAACAGTGGAGTAATGGGGATTCTAATTGTCCTCAAAACCAGCAAACATTTTTGGATCACAGAAGCAAAGACCTCCTGCTATTCTCCTACTTCTATTAACTTTTGTTTGGTTATTGTCTTACAGGATAAAAGGCATCCAGTAGCATGAACTATTATTGCATGTACAGTAAGCACAGTAAGCCTTAAGATGGGAGACCTCAAAAGTGTGTGGGTAAGATAAGTGCCCTTCACAGAAATGAAAACAGTGAAGCAAAAAAAGAGTATCAAAAGAAGAAGAAAAGCACCAAGGACTAGACCATAAAAAAATACACTGTGTGTCAAATATTGGACTCCTCCTTCATACTATGACTCTGGTACCCTTCTTCAGTTTGGGCATTGGACTCTGGTACAATTTTTAAGATGGGGCAATGCCTTACTTCACATGTAGTCCCACTGCAAGATGTCAAACAGCATGGCCATATTCAAAGGGAATATGTATCAAAACAAAGCATTCCAGTTGTGTTTGTTTCCTAGGAGGGCTCAACTCCTGATAATGCCAAAAGAGTACCTTCTCAGCGAGGAATGTGAATAAGACCTTCAAAATTTATCCCAGTGAAATTTTAAAAGGACTGAAGGAAAGAGATTCACCAAATATATGAAGAGATACAACAAGGGCGAAGTACCTTTGTCGGAGATTTTTGAGTTATGCTTTTGTTTGTAACTATCTGAAACAGAGAAAGAAATAGAGGGTGAAACTTACATGGGGGAAAAGAAGACAAAAGGCAGAGAAGCCAGAAAAAGAGGAGAAAGAGAAAGAAAATATAAGAGATGAATTATTATAGGGCAAAGGAAGTGGAGTCTTGCCAAGGACTTAATTTTACTTCCTTCATGCAAAAACACCAAGAACAGCAGCAGCCGCAGGTGGCAAACATGCAAGTCAGAGAGCAGCAGAATATTTTGCTGGAAGGGAAAAGATGAAGCCCTGAGTGCATCGAGCTGGTAGGACCAGGCTGGAAGCAGAATCAGCTGTCTGAGTGCTACTTACTGTCACAAACATAGGGTTTGTCATGATCATCCTGGGAGGCAGCATCATTCCGTCTCCTGCCACCTCCAGATCCCCGAGCCTGCAAGAACAAGAGGAATGTTAACATTATTCCATCGCCCCTCAGGTTTTCTTGTACCCCTCACCCTCCTATGAAAAATGTGGCATATAAACTAAACAAACCCTCAGCTTCCATATGGGTTTGTCAAGAGTGGGCTTGACCCTTCATCTCCCAAGATATGCACTACGTTAATGGACCTTGTAATGCAGTGGAGATCCTCTCCACAGATAACCCAAACTGTTCATCCATAGCAGTAGGTCACTGCCAGTGCATATTCAATTGAGTATCATCACACATTCATTTCTGAAGACGTTCAAATACCTTGCTTAACTAAATACAAATGAATGAATAGATGAACAGGTGTTAGAGGATAAATATAACCATTAAATCAGCCAGAAAACAGTCCCCAAATAAAACAGAGGTAAAGTTATTTCCTTTAATATTTTCAAATGGGGGTTGTTTGTTTTGTTTTGTTTTGTTTTCTAGCTGAAAAGCAATGTTTTGAAATGGCCTTCTGGGACAAAGATACCATGGCTAATTATAAAATGGAGCTTTGGTCAGTTAGTGGAACAGATTAGGTAACATGGCTACCTACAATAACAGAGAACGGGAATTACCCAGAAAGGTCTCTCTGCAGTTCTGTGTTCCTACAACATACCAAGTTGGCAGCCCTGGAAACTGAAAAGCTCTGTTTCTCCACAGCGCAGACTGCTCTGTCCTGAGCTCCAGGGGCAAGAGTGGAACCCAGCATCAAAGCTACTTAGTCCTGACCCTTCTCAGCTGAGATGCCAACAAGGGGACAGTTGATATGGTGGAGGCTGTGATGTGGAACTGGGAATGGAGCCAAAGCCTTCAATTCTTTCATGTTCACTAATGTACAGTCTGTAGATGACAAAAATTTTAGACCTGATCTTTATCTGAGGAAGTGATCTGCAAGTGGACTGCTAGATAGCCCTTTATTAATTCTGCCAGCTACTCTATTCCTGGGTAAAAGCAACAAAATTGTTTCTGCTGCTTCTCTTATTAAACTGTTGATGTTTCTCACCCTACATAAGGTCGCCTAACTCAAATCCTTTGAGCTTTTGCATGTGAAAATAAGAAAGGGACAGAGCTTCATCAAGTAAAGCTGGAGAAGATGTAGAAATTCTGAGAATATTAGTGCCCCAGACACAAAAGGGTCATATGAGCTCTGTCCCTCTTCTATGGATTTGGGACTGAACTAGCACTATTCGAGCTGCAGTCCATTGGTCATGTAAAGAGAAGGAACAAGGAACAGTTTTACACTGGCCTGCCACAGTCTGTGAAAACAGGGATTTATAGAAACTTCACAAATTATTTCCCTGGGATTGCTCAGGTCTAACTCTTAACACAGTCCTGAAGGAAAGACATGGATTTGCAGCTGTTTGGATGGGGTAAATACTATTAGGTATGACAAGTACAGCTCTGCCTTCTGCAAAGACCTCTGTGCAGATCAGCACATACGTGCAGAGTCAGATTTGTAAGGGTGAACTGAAAAGCAGCTTCACCCTGGAAAAGGCCCCAGCAACAATTGTTTGGTGGAAGCTACTTTACTGACCATATCACATAAAATCATCTTAACTAGTCTGCAATATTTTCTCTCTGACTGCCAGCTCTGTAAACCCCCTCTGGGCTATGAAATCAATCCCAGGCTAGTTTCTTTCTTCCCTTACCACTGCAAAATGTGCTGCAAGCTGAATTTCGGTCCATGGCAGCTCCTATACAAACCTCAGCTCATCAGAGTCTTCATAGAGACAAGCGATTGGCCCTTAATAAATGTTTCTGCTGATATCTGGATTAGGATCCTATTTCCCTATCCTACCAGCTGCATTGGCTTTTCAGGGCTGTGAAAAAGCTATAAAGTCTTATTTTTGTCACCGGTCAGTAGGTCTGACTCTGTTTACACATTGAGAATGGATCTGTTGAGTAAGAAGGTACTATTTTTACACAGGCACCTTTCAGAATAGGATGGTAATTTAAGGTCTGTTGCTCGGAGTTTCACTAGTCTTACAGCCAGCTGTTTCCCTTCAAACCGCTCTCTACAGAAACGCAAGGGTACAGCATTCATGTCATGACCGCACGTCAGATATACTTTTTCATGCACTGAACACACAGGGGGAGATTTTTCAAGTCAATGACTTTCAATGAGACTTGGGTTCCTAAATGTCTTTAGTGCCTTTGAAATTGTCCCATGGGATATTCAGCTGACAAGCAGACAATCTGTACAGGTGCAGCTGCATTCCTCTCATATCTCCTAGCAAACTGTCCTTCTCAGCTCCTACCCATTCTCCTTGTCCAGCAAAGATACTAAAAATCTCCTTCCATAAATCCATCTCTTCGGCCTTCAATGTCCTTCCTAATGCTCCCACCATTTTAGGGCTAGCCTTGAGGGGGTAGTAAACCGAGCAGCTGCCCCAGAGGCACTAAATTGAGTGCCCCATGCTTGCTGTCAGCACCCCAGTCTGTTGAATTCAGTCATCCACGACTGCCTTTGTTCTCCTGATGGGATGCAGCAAAGACTACAAGACTTGACGTGAGGCCTGGAAGCCATGGCACAGCAGCCTTGAAGCAGCCCTGAAGCAGCCAGAGAGAGTTGCCAGAGGGACAGATGGAGAGTCCAGGATTAAAAATAAAGTCATGCTGTAGGGAAAAGAAGGGGCATGGGCAATTTGGAAAGTCCAGAGCAGTAATTCTGTCACATTAATCCTGCATCGATGCTGTCAGCCCTTCTCACTCCTTCTCTGAATCCCCAAAGGCCACACTCTGCAGGATATAGTTTCCTATGCATGTCCTTTTGCCCTCTAAAAATACCCTAAGCAACTTCTTCCCAGAAACAAAATGCTGCCCAGGTTTCATGTCCTCTAATTTCAAATCCTTGGTCCCGATTCCCTACACTGGGTCAGGCTCACATTAGAAAAGGGCTGCTTGAGGAGTGGCAAAACACTCATGACCAGACGCAATTCAGGCTGCAATTCAAGCTTACCAGTTTTCAACAGCTAGGGAATCTGTCCCTAATTTTGAAATCCTAATTTATACCACATTTTGCTTTGGTTATTGATGCCATCATATAAAAACGAAAATTGCTCAAAGTACTTGGCACTCCTCGGACTTCTCTTTTTTGCACTGAATGAAGCCAGGGCACTAGCAGAGCAGGAGTTAGTTACAAGAAAAAGGCAAGAGATCCTGCTGCTCCTGTACTTAATAGGAGGCCAGTTCTAGGGCAGAAAATAAGACGTAAATTTATGCTTCAAAATGAATGGGACATCAAGTACCCTCTAACTTCTTGCCCTACAATAGCAGAGAAAAAGTAATAGAGTTATTCTGAAACAGTTTCCTGAACAGGGGAGTAAAACTTTGCACATAACATTCACTTCAGGACTTTGTTTGTGTAGGCCTGGGATATATGAATACAGCAAATTCCCTTCTCCTGAGCAGTATATTTCTTTCAGCTATTCACTCTTTCACTCACCCTAACCAGCATGCGCAATTTATATGAGAGCAACTTATTGGAAGAGTTGTTAGCCTGGAATATTAGTTGGTTGCTACAGTCAAGCTTGTGTGCATGTATCAATTCTAACTCCTGGTTTTGGTTACTGGTTCATACAAATTTTCTGAAACTTACATTTTTCTGGAAAATTTTTTTCCAGGTGGGGGTCTTTGGCTAAGAAAGAAAGAAAGAAAGAAACTGGTTCAGGTGATTTTGAGAATAAGGAAGGTGAAATATATACTTATCCAATTATTAAAGTGCTTTGATCTTATATTAAAGGACTTAAGCTCCAAAATAAAGAGGAGCAGAAAACTGAAACAACACAACAACAGAAGAAACCAAAAGAGAGGGTCTGATGCATAAGTACATTGCAAGTATTCAATGTGGTTTCACGTCTCTCTCTTATTCAAAAGCTATTATATCCTGCTCCTTTGGTCTAAAATGCGGCCCTTCTTGCTTGACTCCTACAAATACATCAAAAGGTACTTCTAGAGCTCCTGTGCCCCTGCAGCATCTGCTGGAGCCAAAAGAGAGATGAAAATGCTCGAAACTTCTGAGAATTGTGTTCACAATTATTTAGATGCCTAGCTTAAGGGGCCACAGTTGAAAATGGTGATTCCAAGTTTTAAAATGTTGGCCTCTTTACTTAACTGGTGCCCTGCTAAAATTGTGAAGAGACATCTTAGATAAGAGAAGGGACGCAGACTCCCCTACGGATAAAATATTGCCCATTTTAAGCAAATGGAAGATTTGCCATGGGCTCAAGAGGGCCAGTGTCAGCCACAAAGTGCTACCTTGGAGAAAGCTGCAAAATGTATTAATGCAGTTCAAGTTACTGTTATTAATTTTTTTATTTTGCCTGTCGTGACTGAATTCGTTGCTTTTCTGTAATTAGTAAATGTTGGTTTAAAGTAAGAGCATTGTAATAGCAGGATGTCATCATAATTATTACAGTTTACATTAGAATTGTAAATATAACACTACAATAAATTTACCCCAAATTTTTACTCTTAAGAGTTTGTTTTCTTGGTAATTCACAAAAACAAACTGAAAAAATATTTAAAATATTCTACCATATGACTGAAAATTACCTACAGTGTTATCACTATCATATATCCATGGACAGACAACTTGCATATACAACACATGACAAATATACACTAGAAAGCAGATGTTTTCTTCCTTCCTTTCCACTCCATTAAAGCCTCCACCTACCCGTCCTCTAGGCCTGTTCTTTCGTTTTGGAATATCTTCTTCCAAGTCCTCTTCCTCATTCACTTCATCTGCATTTTCATCATTTTCTAAAACCCTCTGTGGTTGAACAATAAACAGGAATGGTTAGAAGAAAAGATGACAACACATACAACCAACTTCTGCTCTTTACCACAGAGACCGCAGGCTATTAAATTACAGTTGATTAATGTTATAATGCCAGATCAGATCCCAGAGCCCCTACTTCTTTCTGCTAAAGCAAAATTTGCTTTCCCTTCCACCCTCAGATCTCCAGGGAGTTCTCATTAAAAAATACCACCGATATCAGACAACTTTGAAAAAAAGGTTCCTAAGAAATAACAGTGGCATCACTGAGCACTGATATCCCACAACAACACAAGTATTACTCTGCACAAATGCAGGCCTTGTCTGGGAAATTATTTGCATGATTTTTTTATTTTGGTTTCTTGCACCTTAAATTGTTTTGTTTTCCTCTAATGTTGAGAATGTACTTTAAGATGACAGAAATCAGTGTTTTTCTCCTTGGCAGCTCAGAATTTTCTTTGTTTAGCAAAAACAGAGAAAATTCCCCTGTATATTCCAGAATGTTTAGTGGATCCAGAAAGTAACATCTTTCAGGGTTTACACCACATGTACAACCCCGTAATCTGGAAGTTGGGGTCTTGCTGCATGAGAATGCTGAGGAAGTTCAGGTCTCATTTAAGTTAATAGGAACAATAGCAATAGTTCCTTCAATTAATTATTTAATAGGGACAATAATTCATTATCTCACATAACAGTGAGATGCCAAGGCCATGGAATTTCAATCCTTTTATCTTGATCTTTTGAAACATAACCTCTATAGAATCAAACACAGGCTGGCTGCCCTGAAAACATGCACAAGGCAGATATTGCATGGACAAAGGCAAGACAAACCATCACAACACTAATGTGGAAAGAAGTCCCTTTGAAATCTCCTCAACCCTTGGCATGTCTGCTAGAAATACAGAAATGGACACCGGCCACTCCTGCTGTTCACTGTGTGGTGTCATTTTGTAAGGGACTAATCTGGAATCACTAACTTATCTTTGCCATGTCACCATTCATTTAAATTACAACACCCAGCCATGATGCAGATTCAAATCAGTGACTTTAAACTGATGGGGATGTTTTCCAGTCTTTTACTCTATTTGTGCCTTCCATCTAATTTCTACTTAATGGCTATTTGAGACCCAGCAGAGGGAGAACAGGAGCAAATCACAGTTGCTCTCTTTTCTTCCTACATACCTCAAGCACTGAATTCTGAATTCAGAATTCTGCAGATTTCTGCAGAACAGAAATTTCACTTTAAAAAAATCCCGTATTTGGAAAACCAACTATGCAAATTTATTCTTAACTTATCAGATGAATTTTTAAGTCTAATGTTGGACAGTGTCCCTTTTAAAAATTACAAAAAAACTTTTAGAACATGGTAGAGGATCAAGTCTTCATCTGTTTTTTTTCTCCTTTTATTTTTAATTCTCAGGAGGCTATTAATGAGGTCAGACCATCATGAAATATAATTTCACATAATACCAGAGTACTAAATACTAGAGGGTGGAAAAGTTAAGCAAGTTCCAGTTCTACATACATAAAATGTTTCTTCAAAATTCATGCAATTGCATACATTAATTGACTTCATCTTAGAAAACAGGAGCACTCAGAAAACATAGTATATGAGGAGACTAGCGCTACGTAAGAAAATATGCAGCCTTACTGATATGAGTTTATATTTTTACAGTGCTTTGTATCTTAAATTATTTCCAAAAAGAGAGAAGGCTGCAACTATACCCTTTGTGGGAGAGGAAGGAGCTAGTTTACAACAATAATGCTAAACAGAGGCAGTTAAGAGAAATAACTCAAACCACTTTCTTCATTTAAAATTGGAGTATCAATTTAAGAAAGAGATAATAAGTAATCAAATGTGAATTTGGTGACACTGCCAGGGTAATGACTTTAATTCTTGATAAAAGGGGCATAACCTTTCTGATGCATCCTCAAAAGGCCATTCTAAACCTCCTCCAGCAAACGATGGAGACACACGTTCAATACCAATTTACTGTAGGGCAAAATCCTCAACCCTGTTAAATACCAACTGTCCAGCAGGTCGCAATGACTGCATCTATTTAGTAGGGGCAATCCCTACCCTTTTTAGCAAAGTAACTTTTCCTATTCTGCCTTTCTAAAATAGTTTCACAGCCCAATATACCTCAGTGCAAAGCACCAAGTCTTCTCCTGACAGATACTGTGAGTTTGAGAGGGTGGTAAGCGGCTGGGACTGAGGTGGGAATTACAACTAAGTCTATCCCACCTGCTCAATCTCACCACCACTGAGGCTGGGCCCTTTCAAGTTATGGCACAGAAGAGCATGCAAAGGAACAAAAGAGAAATTTGCATTCTCTTGTTTGTCATATGCATAAAAGGTACTGATCATGATTTTGATCTGGTACAGTCTAGCTGCCAGGTGCCGAAGTACACACTGAAAGCTGGATACTAGTAAAGGCTTCAGTAATTGTTTTTGTATAGACTGAATCCAGATAAGCTGTGCTTCCAAGACGTGCCTTTTGCATCTCTTCTGATGAAACTTGCATCCAGATGACAGGTTAAAGCTATAGCAGTTTAGCTGAAAACTTTTTGTACATTTTTGCACCCCCTCGCTGCTCTGCAATGCCCAGATTTGTGTCAGTTCCACTGTCTCCGAAGTCTCTTTCCTTGGACTGCTGCTGGGGATAACTTGGGAGCTCAGATCACACAGCAACATCCAAAGGCACTTGTTGATCTCATAAAGATGCTGCACCATGACTTCTTGTGACCTTGGAAGCAGGTGTAAACAAAGATTTAGGGCTTTCAACTTAATAGACTGAGATACACTACTGAAGAAGGAAATACAGAGGGGGCCTCATGTTGAGCTTTTCCCCACTCCATGAGCATGGGACGCTTTGACTTTGATGGTGCTCCTTTACCTGTATAACTGGGAATGGGAGACCTAATTTTGCTGCCCTTACGTGTGTGAAATTTCTAGCAAATAGACAAGTATGACTGAGCTCCAAGCATATACATTTGATGCCCACACTCTTGTTTTATTTGGCATGGGGCTGCCCATTCAAATTTTTACTAATTTTTAGGTACAGATGTGATATGTTGTATCTCAGCCAAGATTACCAAGTTTCACACATCACCAGTGGCTCTTGCTAAAAATCGCTAATAGACTTGTAGCACAATGGTTTTTAGCATAATCATAGATGTACTGCTGCTCCTCCAGGAGTGGTCTGCTTTCCTAATGACTTAAGATGTCTTTATGAAGTTACATGCCCTTATATAAGAACCCTTTATATTGCCTGAACTCCTTCTATGACAGGCCCACAAATGCGTTTCTACTTTTAATTGTTAAAGGATGAAATGGAATCTTGACAAATAACTTTCAAACCATAATGCATGTGAAAAGGCAATATTTCTCATACCTGCATCACTAATCATAACTGAGGTAATAAACATTAGAATATTTTTATTTCTTTATTTTGCTTGTATGCTTCCTGAAGACTTCTCAGTGTAAGAAAAAACAGCCAAGGCAATGACACGTATTTGTCTACAGTCAGCAGCTGTGAATCCAACTTCAAATCCGTGTCCAAATTCCCTTTAAATATGAGTCACTAAAATTCAGTTTATGGTTGGGACCCATCTCTGCTTCTCAGTTTTATATGTAATTGTCTCATAGTGCTGCAAAACAAATTCCAACACAGGAGCTGTGCAGAACACAGCCAAACAACTGAGATTCTTGTGACAGGAGAAGTGTGAGAGATCCCAAGTTCATTTTGAGCATCGCAGTGTAGCACAATGGTTTGATAACATTTTGACAGTAGAATGACACAACTATCAACAGATGCACTGTTCTGCCATAGGACAAAATCTGCTAGGCTTAGAGACAAATTGTAAAATCCAGCCCTGCTGTCAGGGCATGGGGCTCTCCTTTACCTGGATTTCTTGTATAGTGTCTTCCTCTTTAGTGTCCGCTTTTTTCTCTATTCCTTCTCCACGCAGCAAGGCTTCCAGAGTTGTACTTTCTGATGTAAACCCATCTTTTTTCAGAGGCAGATCAACTTCTGAAAAACAAAACACACTGACTACATGCGTCTCCCCCACACAGCTAACAAGCAGAAGGACAGAGATGACAAGCAGAAGACTGATAGACTTTCAAGCTTATTTCTATCTTGAAGGAGAGTTCTTCAAGTTCTTCTTCTTAAAGCTAAGGATCCCTATATAGGATTCATTTCTATCTTACTGAAAACCTGCAATCTTTTCAATCGCTGTGTTTCCTTACAGGAAAAAATGGCTGGACATATTATCTCAGGAGGAAATAAATGGGAAAAAAAACCCTTTTCCTTTATGTAAACTTCCTATGCTTCAAAAAGAGAACAAAATCAGGGCCTTCTAAGATACTGAAATAACAAATATGAAGATCTGATCTCCTGAAGCAGCGAAGTAGTTTAATGGAATTTAGCATCTGGCACAGTTTATACAGCACAGCTTCAAGCAGCATTCTCCTACACCAGGGCATGTTTCACACATGGGGAAGTGGTAAGCTAGTGTGTGAGGCCAATGCTGAGAACCTAAACTGAAAAAACAAAGGGATGTGTCTTGAATTTTCGTTTAATATTGACTAGTTAAAATCTTCAGTTTGTTCTAAATGGGCCTACACCAATGAAGAAGCACCAGTCAGCACAGCTATGAGTGCAGAATCCAGCCCACAAAACAGGACGACCCGCAGCCACTGCTGGAAGAGCCAAAGGCTGGCCTGGGGAACAGGACTCCAAGAGACAGTGTGGGTTTATGAGAGAGCTTGATGCAACTTGCCGTACAATTGAAGGAACAGAGATTTATTCCCCTTACAAATGCTGCCACTAGATTATAAGGCTGTGCAGCAGGCAGGCAAATACAGCACGTAAATTTTAGCAAGATGTTAAAATAAACCTAGGGAAGAATTCAGTTTTCCTTGTAGATCCTGGCCTTTGCCCTACTCGTGCAGGAGTTCATTCAAAGCAACCCTATGGCAGGAAGACATCCTGAACATCTCTTACCTGACGATGCCAGGTGTGTATTTCTCAAGTACTCCCTCCCTTCTAAAATTAATTCCTTCCTCTAGGCCAACAGATTTATAAAGTATTAAGGTACAGGACCAATGCTCACAAATTAGCATCTGGTGTCCTTATTTCATAGCTCTGTCCACTTCTTATCTTTTAGGACTGTGTTGTGTTCCCCAGTTTGCCTGAAGCTCCCTGCCTTTCTATCACCATGAGTTGTAAACTCTGCATGGCAGAAATTCATGTGTCTGTAAAGCCCCAAATCACTCCTGCAATCCAAATAATGAATGAACACTTCCACCTGGGACAGTAAAGTCTAATCTGTTTCTCGGGGGCAATTGCGTCCCAGGAATATGTTTGTTCTATACATGAAAAACTCTAAGCCAGCAAATGATTCAGGGTCCCTGATCAGTGCTTCCACAACATGCTTGCTCAAGTCTTCTGAAGTGAGAGAGCGTTGCTCAGCCAATAACCACAGAAAATCCAGCAAAAATTCCAGCAAAAGCTATTCTATTCATGGAGGGAAAGGCTGAGTACAAACCATGCAGAAAACCCAAACCACTGGGATTTTCAAAGGAAACTCCCAGGACAACCCACACAATGGGATGGGGTCAACAGTGAATTGATCCCCCTTCTCATCACAAGGAGGTCTATTCAATCAGGCCTCTGTTTTCAGCATTAAGCTCTGCACACACACCCCATTATGCCACCTTCCCCATCTTCTCCCTTACTTGAGCTATAAAAAAGACAGAGAAGTCAACAGAGAATCATACAGATTGAATTTCTCTGTATGAACTCCTAGTACCTCCCTCTGGATGCCAAATCCAGACATTTCAATAGAAAGTAGGGATTTTAGACTTGTTTTATGTGCAAATCCCAACACTTGAATCTAAAGTCACTAAGGAACCTCCATAATCATCTCTGGCTGTGGGCTTGGCTTGGTTTCAAAGTCCTGTGCTTAGGTGCAAAAGGGTATTTGCTTTGTATTTAGAACCTTGTGAGACTGCAAAACCCAAGGGGTCATCATGCATTCAGCAGCAGAAGAAGCTTCAAGCAAGCTCAAGGGCATCGGAAACAAACATGTCTTCACCGTGACAAGCTATGCCTGTCTCTGGATACCGATACACTCAGAAAACGAATATATTAGGAAAAGGGAATGAGCAAGAAAGGGGTGAGGGATAAGTAAAACATATATATGAAAGTAAAACTACTTCCTGCTTGTTCCAGAGATATTGAACATTAAGTCAGAGGGAAAGGTAGGCTTTAAGGTCAGAAACCGGCAGCTGTCTTTAATAGGCATGTTTGTTTTGTGTGGTGCTGCTGCTTCCCACCCGCAACACTCCAGGAGACTTTTCAACCAAAACTCTCAGATCATATTTTAATTATTAAATTTAACATCCCACTGACAAGGCGGTGTGAGGTAATACTTTTATTCCCAGTTTACTGATGGGAAGATTGAGTCACCAAGAAGTATACTTAGCGAGCAAGAAATCCAGCGAAAAGAAACTCAAGGCAGCTGCCTCCCATCTGCCTGCTAAGCTTACAGCTACTCAACTCCTTCATTTTCTTCTCCAGTGGTAGCTTCTAGGAGTCCATTTTCATTCCTAAGTAGCTCTAGAAAGTGGGAAATGGCAGACGCTATCTTATCTGGAATGTAAAGTTTACAGTATAAAACCTACAAAGGTCCAAAGACAACCTCTTAGTAAGGAATTTGATTTTTGTAATGAATTCAGTCCTTCCTGGCTCGCCTGTAAAGGACACAGTAATGAAGACAGGAAATTATGTTTCCATACCACTTTTCTAATCCTCAGAGAAAAATGTCTCCAAAAATCTAAACGACGGTTCAGTTAACCTAAAGAAATAGTTAAAAACTACTAGGGATCATTCAATTCATTCCACTAAATCCCTAATTTACTCTTTCCTATTTAACTCTCCAGGATTTTCCCACAAAAGCTAGAAAAGTATATTTTTCTCTTATGCCTGTAGCCTAAAGAAAACTGAGAAGCCAACTCAATGCCTGAAATGTAGTCTTCATGGGAAAGATCAAGGCTTTGCCCAGACCATGGGAACTGCTGTGTGGAAGCAAAGCGGGGTCTGTTTCACCCACTGTTGCGCTTATGAAGGCACCAGCCAACGTCAGAAGCTTCAAACAAGGCCAAAGATGGTCTTTTAGGTTTGAGAAATTAAGCTGTGACCCCAAACTAGCCTCTGTTGTGCTATACTATGCAGTCACAGCAGATGCTGCAGAGGAAGGTATGAGGGTCTGTCAGGAGAGAAATGCAAGGAAAATAATCTACCCTAATACTAAATTTCATCCTGATCTCCAACAGGTCAGTCCTGAGGGATAAATGCAGTATAGCTTCCACTTATCCTAAATCTGACTCTTCTGGAAATGCACAGAATAGCCCAGCCCTTTCTGAATTTTGATACACTTTTGCCCTCGATTTTTTCCCATCTGAGCGAGTTCAACAGTTAAACTATGGTTTGAAAGAAGGAGTGGTTCACTTTATTGCTTGCCCCTTGTTCTTGCTATGAGACAGGGAAAATAGAAGTTCCTGGCCAAACCTTTTTGTCATTTCTGTTTATTCCTCTCCTTTTGAAGACAAACAGTCACAATCTTTCTTATTACTCTGCTGTGGGAAGTTTTCCATATGGCTTTGTCCTGTCAGACCTCTGAACTCCCTCTTATTCTTCAATAATCTTCCCAAGATGGACCAATACTGCACCGGATGTTTTCAGATGAAGCCACATCCCCCATTTAAACTAATGCATTACAATATTCTTTATATTACCAGTCAGGCGGCGTCCTGCAGTGTCCAAGCTGCATACTAAACAAAATTAGGGACCTTGTGACAGGAAGAAGAACTTCCCATAAGTAATTCTTTCAACACACAGGTGACAATGTCCATCCCGCTGCCCGTTCACCAAGCACATTCCAATCTACCCAAGGAGGCTCACACAGACCTCCCTGGCCATAAGGGCTCTAAATAACTTTGTACTATGTGCAAATCTTTGTAGTTTACAAAGTACTCCCTCTCTCCAGCTTGTTCATTACTGTATTACGCAACACTGGACCAAACACCAAACCCTGACGCACAAGCTGTTAGTCTTTTTCCATAATGAAAGTTCTTTGTTTCATTTTGTTCTTTATTTCATCTTTTATTCTAAATCATTTATTTCTTGATCAAATTTATTCTTGATCAAAGACAATGCTTTCTCTTTGGAGGCCTATTACATACCAAAGCTCTTCAGAAAGTCCAAGCAAATTGTCAACACCCTTATCCATTAGTTCTTTACATGTCACGTGAAGAATTTTAAGAAAGTAGTGAGACATGCTTTTCCTTGGTAGGAAATAAAAAAGTAGTCAGTTAGAACCTCCTATATCATCATTTCCCATGTGCTTTACTGCTTATACCTAATTACCTTTTCAATCAATTTCTCAAATGTTCATGTGGAATTTATGGGTCTTTAAATCCTTGAATCACATCCAAATCCTTTTTAAATATAGGTAATAACATTTGCTACCCGCTAATTGTTCCAAATTCTTTCTATTGCAACTCCTAGTTTGTACTACAAGCTCTTTTTCAGACATTGCAATTTCAGAGAACATAATCTTTATTACAAGTAATAACTACTAGTAAAAGCACTATATCTAAAAGCTTACTCTTTTATATGAAAATTTTAAGAAGGTTTGTAGATAAATTTCCTTTTGATTAGTATTGCAACTACAATAGCACCTGGTTAGTGTAGGAGATACAGGAAATAGCCAGAACCATACAAAATGGAAGTGTCAAATCAACAAAAAACATCAATGAAAAATAAAATGTTACTTAAGAATTCTTCCTGTTTTAATAAACCACAGTATTATTGGTGTCACAGCTAAATGTTGTGCATATATTCAAGTATGTGTGTGTGCATATAATTAAAATTTATGTTTCTTAACTTGGCAGAGTCCCTTTCATAGTGATTAAACTAACATGGTTATTTGGTTATTTCTGCTTACCAGCTCAGTGCAGCAACCTCTCTATTTATCAAGGTCCTTTGACCGTGGTGGTAAAATCTGAACGAGCACCCATGCCAGCATCATTCCGGTATCTGTTTTCTATTGAACTGCTGCCTCCAAAAGAAGCACGTTTTCATAAATCCTACAAAATGGTGGGCTTTTTCAAGTTTTGCATCACCAAAATAGCTGCAAATTCCTGTCCTTAAATATGCTACATTTGGTTTAGAACGCATTGGGAGCTAAGCAACTTTTCTGTGTCTCTTTGAAACATAAATTAAAAACAACCATCCCTTTTTCTATACAGTGCAATGTATTTGTTTTACAATGGATCATTTCCATCTCCACAGTAGCAGCTGCCACCCAAGCCATCATCTCTGTGCACTCGTAAGCAGCTCCATTTCCAGTTCTAATTGGGAACAGAGATACTTATTGGGTGAGTTCCAGCATGATCTATCACGCCAGAGACAGCTACTATGCAAACCAAAGCAATCCGGCTTCCAAAAACCCTCTTAGACAAACACTGACTTTGCACACATAGATCCTTGCGGGTTTGTTTCTTGGTGCTGGTTTTTTGGAACATGAAAAGTGCCAGAGGAAACTATATATTAAGAGTCCATGAAGTGCTGTTTAAGATGGATAAATCCAAGGATATTACCTTAACAACCACTACCTCTTTAAAATCATGTAGGTGGTCTAAAAAAGCCACCTAATTCACAGCAAACAGAACTACTGCTGAGCGAATGCAGCCACTAAGCTCATTAAGAGGATGTGGCAGGATGTGTCTGAAAGTGCAGTGCAGTGGCTCAGCAAGCAATTAAATCCCATGACAGTTTAAAATGAGAATCTATCAGTGTCACAAGAGTGTGAAGTCTCAGCATCTCTGCTGTTCCCACCCCCAGCGTTTTATTTATGATGGTGTATTGGGAACATGGGAAGTCAAAAAGATTATAATGAAATATGCCATATAAAAACCAGATTAAGCCTGCTCTTCTTTGGGGAAATATGCAGAGAGAGAAGCTGTCTGTTAGCTGTCGAGTTTGCAAAAGATACCATCTTTTGGGATGGTGCTCTCTGCCAGCAGACAGAGTGCCCCAGGGGAAATGGTGGTGAAAAACCCAGACAAGCAGCATCCATCCATCCATCATACGCTCATCTCCGCATCTCCAAGGCACAAATATAGCGTTAGAGTGCAAAGGGTGGGGGCAGGGGGGATGGAATCCCTTAAGAAAGGAAGAGGAGACAATGCCTTACAGGAATACTGGATTTTGTAGCTTTTCTGTGCACACACAACCAGATTCTTCTTAGCTTATTTGCTTGCTTGCTTGTTATGCTTATGGCCAGTACAGTGATTTGTTACCATCCTTGGAATGGATGCATTCACAGCAGTGACCAGAACCAGGTAAAGGTAAAGGCATGACTCTGCAGGCTTTTTTCATAAGTATGCCTCTGCCAGCACAGTGCAGCACAGACATTCATTCCTCCTGCAGATCTGGATCTTCAAAACACTTCTTTCACTGCACCGTCTCCTGCTATCCCAGGGGCAGATGCTCATGTTATTGCTGTTATGCTTTAATCCTGACCTTCCACAGTCCCTGCTATCCCAGCCTCTTCTCCCAACACTACTGCAGCTCAGCACCCATCTGTAGCAAACTTGTCAGTGCCAGTCCCACGCTTACAATCCTCTCCAAGCCTGGTCCACAGGACCTCCTGCCAGCCCAGCCCTGGGCCTCCCATGAGACTACACCACTGATAACACAGACTCTCACAATGAGTCCATAAAGCCAAACAAATGCCCCTAGAGACTAGTAAACATCAAATTCACTCTATTTTTAATATAAGCAATAAAGCCATGGCTCTACTGCAGATTGTAAAACTACTCCAGTCTCCCCCAACACTTCCACCTTCATGTATGTTATGGCACTCTCAAGGTAAACAGGGTCACAGTGAGAAAAAGAATCCAGTCAAAAAGAATGACAAACCAGTTTTAGAAGTAAGATTACTTGAAAACAAAAGAGTGTTTGTTTCCTCAGAAACAAACCATTTTGTGTGGAAAGAACAGTTTGGAGCACTATGTGCAATTAAATGAAAACTCCTTTTCAGGCTGGAGCCATGGCATCCTATAAAGCTCCCCAATGAATCTTAGTAAACACTTGTTGCAAATTTTAGGTACTACTGAGGTTTGCTCTAGGCAGCACTGGGAGACTGGAAAATCCCAATGTCTCCCTAGCACCTCTTCCTGCAAAGCTGCTAGTCTCATGGTGAGGATGGGGGGTAGCAGGGGGCAGGGGGAGAAAGTGAAGAGATGGAAGAAGGCAGACGAAGCTATGATATGGGGGAACTGTACAATTTCACTCTTCAGCCTGGGCGTAAACTGCAGAAAAATCAGAGGACTGCTTTGAATTTTAAGACCAGGATCCAATGGAAAGCTTCTATCAGGCCCTAGCTAAAATACACCTCAGGAGGCTACAACACAACAGGAAGGAGAAATAAGGCTGCAGAAAATAGCAGAGGCCCTCAAACATAAGGTTAAGCATTGTTTAGTTTAACCCATCATCAAAATGTGGGCTTTACAAGCAGCTGTATTTCTTTGGCAGACTAGAATACCTCCATAAAATCTCTCAATAAAAAAAAAACAGCCCTCCTGTCGGTTGTCTCTTGGAAGTTCTTTACAGATTTATTTCTCAGCACAGATATAAATCATTGTCACATATAATATACTATAACTGCTTCTCAAAGACTGCCAAATTACAATATCAGGCTAAGTGCTAGATCAGGTAACTACTCTCAGGGCTCAAATCATGAAGGAATATCTCCATTCAATAACATTATTCTAGCACCAGTTTGTGTTCCTGTCACTCTTGCATTTGTGTTCTAGATGGGCTCACACTGCACCAGGACTTTTGCAGCATCAGGCAACACTGTAGGCAATATCGAGGGACAGAGGCTGGTGGGGTAACTGCTACAATTTAGAGAAAATTCCTGAGTACAAAGTCTATTCCTTTGGGCTTTGCATCAGCCTAACAGGGCTTTTGGCCTGTTTGGAGTAAGAGAATAACTTGGCCTACCTATCTGCAAGTGGTCATATAGATACACTCACAAAGATCGGTGGGCCTTTTGATGCATCAGAAGAACCGGAATCTGATTATTGTCCAGTAACCAGGCAGCTATCAGCAAACACTAGTCACCCCCACACCACGCAGCAGGGCCCGTCACCCCCACACCGCACACTCTGCAAATGGTAACAGGGAGTAGACCTCCACTGAAATCACCTCTACCATTTCCATATGTGACAGTGCTGCATAAAACCACTCATACTGAATGCAAGCTCATACATAAACCATGTGTAAAACCAGCCATGCTGTAACCTTGCTGCAAATTCTGTGAGATTCTGCATAGCTTCTCCTCTTCCTTATCGAGGACAGTGGAGGGGATACCTTTAGTAACAGATAAATCTCTGTAATGCAGTTATCTCTCAACTGCAGTGCACAAGCATCCCAATTAATTCAGTCTGGGCCTAGCAGAGACGGCACTAAGCCAGAGCTGATAAACCTGCCAAAGCCAATCTGAGTCCTGCAATGATTCTTGGGAGCCTACTCTGCGCTTTCTCATGCTCCGGACTGAGCGGCGTTATTTGCTTGAGTGCAGTGCTCAGCTCCGGCTGGCTCCACGTGCCCATATGATGCAGCAACTCCGTTTAATGAGACCCTTCCTAACCCCAAAGCGCTAGGGAGCAGGCAGAGACACCCAGTCAGCTCTGAAGGCATCAGCAAGGATGCAGCAGGGCTTATTAGCACCGCTCAGACAGAATACAGGTGTCCTGGTCCCGATCCTGCATCTCTGTCTGCAAAGCTCCCACTTGCAGGAAGACAGTGCTCTGCAGTCCAGGCAGGCCTGGGAAGCAGCATAGCCACATCCCCATGGCACGGCGTGTGAAGAAGTCGGCCACGCCAAGCAGAGCTGGTTCAGCATCCCCAGCTCAGTAAATACCAAACCTGCATAAACCACTGAAGAACAGAAAGGCCACAGCAAAGTGGCAATGATTTTAGGATGGGATAGGGAACAAGCATCCTAGACACTGCCCTTGGCATCGCTGCTGTCTCACCATGTGGTCTTGGGCCAAACGCTAACAAAGGTACCCTCTGCTTTTCCATCATCTGTCAAATGAAGATAGTCTTCATCTATCCTCTGGGGTTTGGTAGGTCTTGTTTAATATTCATAGGCATTCAGGTATTCAAATAAAATGCACCAAAAATGCAAGGTGTTATTACAGGTTCTCACAAAGCCAGGTTTAAACACTGTTTTTTTTCCAGACAAGAAAAACACTGAAAAATCAAGACTGTTTCCACAGATACCAGATTTCAGTGGCCAATTCACAAATTCCAAGGAATGAGGATAATATTTACTTATACGGTAAGATGCATCTGACAGGTGAAGCTATATAATTGAAAAATGTTATTATAAGAGGGAAGCCTTGTAATAGAAAAATGGCATGAGATGCTAGTAGGTATCCTTTCAGAAATGGGAAAGAACAAAGCAAATCATCTACTGAAATGCTCAGATCTCTTGCCACAAAAAGGCAAGAAATTCCAAGAGGCCTATAAAGCGTTTAGACAAAAAGGTGAACTCTAGAATTAATAACAGAATGGTAAACAGGAAGATTAATGGCACCAGAGAAAATGCAGATGGTGAAGCCCAGCCTGCAGGCTCAGCAAGACTCTGAACAGGGAGGGGGGAAAAGGCAAGGTGTAAACAAGGTGACCTTCAAAGCCACGGGAATGCCTGCCAACAGGCCAGCCAGAGGGCATCCCAAGACACAGATGTGCCATCTGGGGTAGGCTGCCTCATGACAACATGAACAAGATTTGTCTTTTTCAGAATTTGCAGGGAGGCAAAATGGGTAGCAGCAGAAAATATGACCACTCATTCTATAAGGGGTACAATTAAATGCACAGGTTGGAAAAGGCTGCTATCTATTTTGTAAAGAAAATACAAAAGAATTTCCTGAATATCCCCACTCAGGAAGGTCTTGTGCCCACTTGTAAAGCCTGCTCACACAAGGTGTGGGGGAGGAGAAACTGGTTTTCACTAAACAAATGTTTTCCTTGAGGGTTTATGCTTTAGGTTTATGGTAAAAATTAAAAAAAAAAAAAAAAAAACCACCTCAGCACAAGCAGCAAAGCAGGTCTTTAAACCCATGATGGCATAAATTTTCCCCATCTTGGCATAAGTCTATTCACTCCGGACGGCACATTTGATTTGAAAGCAGGTAAAGACTCCTCAGATATCTCTATGTCCAATATCTGCTTTTACAGAGTTCCCTTGCTCCTTGTCGGTGCTTAGTTGGACCCTGAAATCTCCTAATAAGCTTTGTGAATGCCTGGGAGATCTCAGTTCTTTGCCTACAGTGAAAAGTGGGAGAGAGAAATCTCTGACCACAGTCCTGCAGGGGAAAGTGGCTCTTTCAGACCTGACGCTTAGATCGTTGATGTCAACCAGGAAAATTAAAAAGTAAACACAATCACACTTTTTTTAAATAAATCAGTCAAACACCACAGCGGGGCAGTGCTAAGGGGAACAATGCTATCTCCAAATAAGCCTTCTACAAAATAAGTCAAACATGTTCTGTTATGATATCCAGAGGCAAGAATTTTAGGGGAAAACAGAATAAGCAACTGCATTACAGCTCACTGTGGAAAAAAGCAAACGTTAGCTGTGGGAGTCCAGCAGGTAACAAATTCACACACCTCTTTTCCTTCCAGCCTGGCTCAAAGGACATCAAATGTGAGTATTTCAGGCAAAAACTGGCCCATCTGAGCTCAGTGCTGAAATCAGTTAATTCAGTGCTAAGTGTACAAGGAGACATATCTGAATGTTTTTTATTCTGATGGGCTGCGCATCAACTGCAAGGAAGATATTGGCATGACCTCCAGTTTCACGGTAGGAACCGTGGGTGCTGGATGAGCTCAGGCAGCTTGTGCAAAGCCTGCGCAGCCCCAGCACTGTTGCATCAAGCAGGCTTGACTTAAGTGAGCTTGCGATCGCTGATAGGAGCTGCCACCCGGCTCTGGAAATCAGTACATACCTTTCTCCAGAAAGCCCCATCATGTGGCTCTGTTGATTGCTTTTTGAATAGAACATGAATGGAGAGATGAAGCACACACCTGAAAAGACTAAAGTAGCACTGAGGAAGGAATCAGGAAGAGCAAGGGGAAAAAAGAGCAAGATGGAGGAAAGCTATTATATTCCTTCTCTTTGCCTACTGCAGCTAAACTGTGGCAGGGTTGTTCTGAAAATTTCCACAGAAAAGTCTGGAAAATGGAAGCTCTGGGCCTTGAATTATGCCTTTTCAATATCTCCCTTCTTTCTCTTCTCCGCTAACAGAGAAACGCTGTAAAATCCTAGATCCTGAAAATGTACATTCTGGGCCCTTTCCACACCTTACAAAACACAGTGAAAATAGCTGATGATGGGGAAGAGGGAGAGATAGCCATGCAAGGGGAAAACAAAGTGAAATAGAGAATAGTTGCTCTTCTCTCCTTTCCCCCTGCTCAGCTTTCATTTCCCTTTGTTCATCTAACGTTGAGCCAAACTAAGCCAAAGGAGCTGCCGTGCTGGGCTACAAGATTGATGGCTGCAGGCAGACTCCACAGTGAAGAGACGGATGACTGGTCATTTCCCGCGATGCACTGAGAAACATCCATCCTTGCAGCCATGCTGAGCCCATTTGTGCTCCTTTTGAAAAGAGAGATAAACACAGGCAGCCGGAGGCACCTGAGTGTCCTTCTCCCTCAGAAGGACACAGTTATACTCCTCTGGGTTCCTTGAGAAGGTCGCTCTGTCCATCCCTGAACATCTGGCTGTGGGATTTGCTAACTCTCTCCCTCCCCCAGCAATCATCCATCTATTAGAGCACAGTGCAGGTTGGAAGAAAACGGTGAAGAGAATGGTGTGACAACCTCATCAATCTACAGCTACACGCTTGGCTATTTAGTTTTCTTTACGCTATTCCTAAATGCGGGGGGGAGGGGGGGGAGAATTGCTACTGGTATGAAAGAGTGAATTGTGGAAATGGCAACGTGGATTGGAGTAAGTCCTTATGACTATTAAAATGTTGTGCATGTACTAAAGCAGTAGGGAACTAATTAAGATTCAGGATTGAAAGGCAAAACAAAAAAGTTGGATGCACTCTGGTTCCATCTGTAGCACTTGCTGTGAGTTCAGATGTACTTGGGGCATCATCTTTAGCAGAGAGAGGTTATTTTTTTTATTTTGCCCATTCAGATATTAACAGAAAGCTCCCTGGAAGAATATATTGTAAGTATATTTATAGTGCCAACCTTCATATAGCAGCTTCAGAGGCACAAAGCACTTAATCCTGACTCCTTTCTATTTAGTTAATAGTGTCTTTGTTTGCTAATACTGTCCTGGTCTATAGCATTGCTCACAGATACAGCCTCTGTGTTTCCAGTTCTCCTGCCGTGCTGCTACCTCACTTAGGCAATGAGCATTACATGGCAGATGTACCCATAGCATCATTTACAAATACAGCGTCACTCCAGAAAACCCTATAACCATGAACCTCACTTTGTCAGAGTAGCACATACCCGTAACCGTGTCATTCACAGACATTGCACCAAGGAAATCATGAGAAGACAAAAGCATTCACCATCTCTCAAAAACACAAAGAAATGAGTCACTTGCTTGAAGTGTTTAAACGTAGTTTTAGCACTCTGTCTGAGCCAGCTTTGAAAATTTCTCTTTTACTCCCATCATGCGATGCTGTTTATTTTAGGGCAACAACAAAAGGATTTTCACTACAGCTCTGTAGGACATGCATAGGATATTAATCATGACCATATGTGTTCCTAAGACATCAAGCCCATACTTCCCGAGGGCAATCACATGCATTCAGAAGTGCATCATTTCCATCAAGAGGAGTAAAGTTTTCACCCTTTCTCCTACATGCACAACCTCAGCTTTAGCTGATGGAAATTGCTGCTCACTGTAGTCTTTAATGGAGCTGTACCTAGTTACAACTGCTAAGGTCCCGGCCCTAAATTACCTTGGTTTTTTAAGGGGAACCATGCTCCTAAGTGCATCCTAAGTGAAATCTCTGGTCTGGAAGACATTGCACATAAAAGCCATATTCATCTGTTCCATTCTTAATTCCCCTCCAAACGTACATTGCATTGACCATCCTTCCCCCAAGGAGTTCATTATTGGGACTGGACACCATGGCAAACACCAATGGTATCAGAATCCTGAAGCATAAAATACCTGTAATAAACTATTATGCAATCAAATGCAAAATGCAGGGAATATTGAAATGAATTGTAATCTAGTAAAAACGTACTTAATATGTCTCAGGTACAAAATGATTATGAGGCCGTAAAATGTTTACTCCGGAGAATGGGAATGACAGACTGAACACTTCCACCAAGGAAGGTGGTGGGAGGTGCAGGATGTGGAAGGGGAAACCATCACACTCTCCCTTCCACTCTCAGCAATCTTAAAGCTTGGCTTGTAAGATTTCAAACCAGACTTTGCATTAACATTTATTGCTGATTCCTTCATATGACGCACCAGAAGAATAGCACCTGCTCTAAATTTTATAATATTTCATACTACAAAACAATTTCATGTGCTACGTGTCAGGAGAACAATAAAATTGAATAAAAGTTTTTTTTAAAATCATATTTTGAATGTAATGACATTCCGTAGTCTTCTTGCTATTCTTTGTTTACATTTTCTTCTATAAAATACTGCACAAGTTCTACTATATGGTTGATCTAATATCCCAGTAACTTTATTGGGCTCTATCTTGCAGGATGCTGAGTACCAAACCTGCAAGTCTGGTCCAACCCAGTACTTTACATGTGGATTTAATTTTAAGCATGTGACAAGTCCCATTAATTACGAAAAGATCACTCGTGTTCTTAGAGCCCAAGCTCAGGTGCTTTCCTTGTCTGGGGTTAGACAGCTTGGCATCTTACAAGACTAAGCCCTGGGGACTTGATCCTATAAACCCTTTTTCATATGATTACCAGAGAACTCCCAGGATTACTCACATGAACATACAAAATAGATGCAATGAATTAGATAAAAGATACCCATTTCCCAGGATCTTGTGTCTGATACTTGCATCTAAACTGTTCTTGTGCTTCACAAAAACCTTTTTGCCAATGCAATTTATTCTTTTTCAGGCATCAGTCCTGGCTATACACAGAAAAGTGCCAGGAGGTTTGCCAGCAAAGCTGTTCAGGTTCAGCTCTAGCTGCAAGACACCTACAGGGCAGAGGGCTTCCCAGCTGCCCCTCCCCTTTGCTGGAGAGCTGATGATTTGCGCCTTGGGGGAAACGAATCTGCTGGGTTCCAGCATTTCCCCAGGTATCATCCCCTGGCGCGTCCCCAGGGGTTCCCATACCCCTTCCTCCTGACAAGCCTTGAGGGAACTGCTTGGGCAACCCACTCCTAGGCCCCCCACACCTACGTGGGGAGCACCAAAACACTCTCTCAAAGCCACCTTTTTCCTAAGAACAGAATCTCATCCTCATCTCACCTGCACTCCCCTCTTTTTAAGATTAAACCTGTTTATTTCAGAAATAAGTAATCCTGATGGTTACTTACAAACATCAATGTTAACTTCATAGTAAGGGGATAAATCCCACAGCATTTTACCTCTCCAGTAGGAATAATATGTCTCCTAGAAATACAGCATTCTCAGTCAGGCCTTGGCAGCTTAAGAGGCACATGCTGAAAAACCTCTTCCCAAAGAGGCGTCCTAGCCAGATGTAGGTCAAACACACAGTAGCCAAAAGCAAAAGAGCGAAACAGTGGGCTGGAAAAAACACATAAAGGGTGGCAGGGCCAGAAGTAAGGTCGTGCTCAAGCAGCCCAGTTATTTCAAGCCAATGCCATCTCAGCTGCCCGAGCCCCCCAAGATTTCCTCAGGTCTTGCAGACCAAGCCCCAAGAGATGACCTGCAGTCACACTGTAGAGGCTCTAGGAGTTCATCAGCACAACTCATTCCTTCAGTTTAATGCCCTGCTGTAGTGACCAAAACATTTTTCAAAATGGCCTGGCTCCAAAGTCATCATAACTCTATTTTCACAAATATACTAAATACAGCTGAGACTACACACCAGTGGAAAAATCACCTCCAAGTGGCTGCATTGCTTCTGAAATTACAACAGCCTTCTGTCCGTGGGTCGCTGCACAGGCAGCCTGCGTTCCCATTCTCAGGGACGAGACCCAGAGAACTCAGAAAGATAGAGATTTAACAGTTTCCAAAATTGCCTTATCTCCTTCAGTTGCTACTTCTGCCTTAGCTTCATGACTAGAGCCAGAGGGTTCTGGCTTCAACGGGCTTTTGATCAAAACCCAGAGAGTTTCCAAAGCCCGGAGAGGTTCCAAAGCCCGGTGGCTTCTTCACGCAGCTTTCTCCTGATTATGCAAACTGGCTCAGCCACACAAGAACCAGGAGTAAACCCAGGTGATTCATCGAGCAATCTTAGCAAACCAACACAGTTCTGGTAAAACTGTACATACAAAATACTTGTAGTGACCTGTTCCAGATCCCACAAATGAAAGAGAAACTATTTACACAAAGTTAATCCTGTAAATTCTAGCAGCATGACTGCCGAGTTAAGCAGCAGAAACAATGTTTTTGTTTTCTTGACTGAACTATTTATAGAATATTATTTGCTTTTCTAGAAATGAGTGTGTTTTATTTCCATACCTGCAAAATCATGAAATCCTGTTTGAGGAAAATACATACTCACTCACATCCTTGAACCTACTGAGCTGAATAAGTCTAAGAATTTGCAGCGTATCACACGCAACAATACCCAGCAAGAAGAGTGCATGATTTGAAGGAGAAGTTATCGCAGCCCCAACAGCCATGACGTACCGAAGGCCAGCTCATCTGTCACCAAAATGAAGCAAGAGTTACACTGTGCAAAACTTGAGATATCTTCATAGTATTTACACTGCACAGCCAACCTGGCAAAAACTGGCTCAACAATTCACCTATGGTGAGTGTCTTTATTTGTATGTATGGGTGTGTAACAAATTACTTGTTTTTCATCACCATCCCGGTACACGTAAGCCCAGGTTTTGCACCACAGTTGGTACACTTTCATACCAGTTTTGCAAGGCTTCATATTGATGGCCAAAATGTTTAATACTGGCACTTTGAAGGCTTGGCAAGTAGCACACTTTATTCGTACATTCCTTTTTATTTAAAGGTCTCCCCTACCCCTTCCAAACTCTCTAAAAAGATTTATTAGCTATCTCTTAGGCACTTCTCTGAGACAGACAAATGAGATCAATGTTTTAGCACCTCCGTTTTACACACTGAGAAGCTGAGAGAAAAAGAGATATTCCATTGTACCTGGTGCTGTGTAGTCCTGTATGGGGCACAGGCAATGCCAGTGCGTGATAGTGGGGCAGGACTTTAAATGCAGAGGTTGGCACCTCTACCACAGACTGGCAATGGGACAAAGATCTTTCACTGCAGGATTCGTACATCATGATTCAGTGTCAGCATCAGTGGATGCAGAAAGGGACAGGCTCTCTGGTATTTTTAGTGCTACTAAGAAGAGGAAAGCAAACATTATCTGGCCAGAGATTTGGACCAGCAAAGGTCCCCGCTGTAGGAAGGATTTAAAGGTGGTGGGTGAGACGGAATAGAGTCTGGTTAAATATGTGTGTAAATAGAAGCAGCTGATTTACAAGGAGGTCCCACACTGTTAAGTTTTCTCTTGATGACAGAAAGTCACCTTTTCTAACCCAAGTCATAGCTGGATGAGTAAGTGCCATAGAGCAGTATCTCTTGCCTGTGGCGCCATGTCCTGCTGTGAACAATCTGAAGGCAAGATTAGTGGAGAATTGGAGCCTACTGTTTCGATTCAGTAGCATTGATGGACTCATCTGTAAGCTGCAGGCTTAGCTGATGAATAAACACCTACTTAAATTTAGGACAATACTTAGGTACTTTGCTGGATAAGAAGCCCAAAAGAGAAGGCCCAGCAGAAATCAGTATTTATTTTGGTATAAATAAAAGCTAGGGCTGGTAAAAAATAAATTTCCCCCCCATTAGCATGAGAGGCTCCCAATTTGCTAAAGAAATGATAGAAAAAAACCAGTTGGGGTATTTAGGGATTCTACAGCCATGATGAATGTTTTCTCTTTCTTACACATTGAAATTACCTATCTAGCCCTAAAAAAAACCAAACAAACAAAAAAAAATACACCTTCCATCATCCCTGCTCCCAGATTTGGATTCACAATGTAAAGCTCCATTTTATTCCAAAGCACTACAGAAATGTGACATATATAGGTACATGATAGACCAACCTCAGGATTCAGCATGGTCAGCGTGTAGATGTGCACTCTAACACATCAAATGAGAACTGAAAATTATCCACCCTCCCTGTCACAAAAAATTAGGTATCTTTTTGTTTTCTCCTACATGAGGTGCCAAAAATAAAGATTGATGGGAACAGGTGAAAATGAGATCTGCTCTAGCTCAACCAGAAACTACAGGATCCATGTGGAATCGCTCAGTAAAATTCTTTGACATGCAACATGCAGCTTCTTCAAATATGAAGCTCACCATCATCCACACTGTGATGTTGAGTTATTTGACATTTGACCTAATATTTGCCTGACACTTGACCTAAATACACCACAGGACTGTTGCTTTGGCACCACCTACCAAAATCAAATCCTGTTTCTAATAAATAACAATTTTAAAACAGGCTATTACTGCCACAGAACAAAATCTGTTAAAAAGTTGACTCATGGAGTAGGCTCAATCCCTCTCCTACCCTAGTTTTAGACTCACAAAGCTCCATCCATTTTTGCAGAGGTAGCTCCTGACTTACTTCAGTTTACGCAAACCAGAATCAGGCCCTGCCCTTGCAAAAATCACATTATTCACTGCTCCCTCTGCTGGCCTCGCAGCACCGCCGGCTTCTGCAGATGCTAGAGTACAGAAGCAGACACATGCAGAACCCATTTCCAATCCTACCAAAACTAAACATCTGGCAGGTGGAATCAGGCATGTGAAAAGGAAAAAAAAAAAAAAAGAAAAAAAAAGAAAAAAAAGAAAAAAATCCTAAAAGCAGTGATATTTTAAAGTACTGAAGAATATCTTACAAAAGATGAGGAGAGTTATTTTAAAAGCGAAATTACTTCAGAATGCAGAAGCACTTGAATAAAAAGCAGCTTTAAAAAAAACATCTACATTTCAAGATTTTGGAGGGAAGACAGCAAAAGACACAAAGTTGATAACAGGCTATTAAACTTCATCTTACATGTGGAATCTAGACTAAGTCATCAGAGAAAAAAAGTTGCTCCTGTCTGCTTCCTGTCATGTCATATTTGCCCCAAATTTAGGTTTCATGACAGCAAATGTTTATAAAAGTCATGAACAATTAAAAAAGCTAAAATATGCTCTACACAAAAGTATCTTTGGTAAATTCACATCTGCAGAAATCTGTCAGAAGTCTGAACAATCGATACATTGATATTCTAGCCCCCTTCAGGAACATCCTATCTAATTCACCTGAATTTTAGAGGTACTCCTGTTTGGCACCAGAATTATTCTGCCACTTTTGATCCTAAGACAGTCGTAATGGATCTTAAAGAGGAGCCACCACCAGGTTAGGCCATATAACAGGAACCTAACATTTAATCACAGATAAGTTTCCATATATGGAAGCTTGGTAGCAAATGGTAGCAAAACTTTTTTTTAAGAAAAATTTTGCCTTTCTTTACAGTGCTTATAGCGAAACAACACTGCTGTCTTGTAGTACTGAACAAGAATCAACATATGATTGTGTAGAAATTGCTGAAATCCAAAGTGAAACTAGTCAAGATTAATGAAAGAAAAACGCTAAACAGAAATTCTCATTAAATTAGGTTTTTTAATTATTTTTAGGCTCTAATATCTTTGAGTGACACTGGACATAGCAACCAGGGAAAGAAAAAAGAATATGGAACTGAGGAGAACTGAGCTCTTTCTGTGTTCTTGGGTTCGATTTCCAGCTCTACCACAAACCTCTGGTTAAAGCCTCATAGAAATATTTATTATCTTTATTGCTCATTTCTCCATTTTTGGAATTGAAGTACTTCCTTTAATATATATTTATTTTGTATATATAATCTTATTTGTACTATATATACATACATATACACATATATGTACTATATGTGTATATGACTATATATTTGTACATATACAACTATAGCAGAGAGTATAAGAAGCCTTCACAACAACCCCCAGCATGATGATCTAACATGCTGCTTGAGTCTAGATGCTATCATATAAATGATACTAATGTTAATTCTATCCCTTGCTTTTTAATTTCATCTTAGCTTTATCTTGCTGAAGTGACCCATCTTAAAGAGCATTGACCTCCAGAGACGTGCTGAGCATCTTCCACAAGAGTTGGGGGCACTCACCACTTCCCTGGAGAAACACAGTACCTTGTACAACCAGACACAGTCTCTACAAGGTAAACTGAGATGGTTGAAAGAGATAATAGCTTATCTGTAAGGATTCTCTTCATTCATCCCCAAGCAAACTCATGTAGGTATATCCTATATGTCAGATTAAAAACAGATCAGGCATTAAGTGGCATTTAAAAACCTGTTAGCAGTACTTGCCTAAAACAGTCCTACCATGGTTCATCATAGCAAATGAAAAATACTTTTGTTTACTTTTTCCTCTTCAACAGCTGGTTAAAAAAAACCCTTTCTGTAGTTCAGCTGAACACTAGACTGCCCAGAGATAAGTAACAGGACAGACACCAGCTCATTCTCACCAGAGTAGCCGCACGCACAAACTCTACTCCACACCCTCCAAGCGGGTGGGAAGGCTGCCCGCTGTGAGACCTCACTGTTGGCTTCCAGTCCAAAACCAAAGGACGGCAGTGAATTGAGACAAAAGCTTTCCAGTCATATTCTTTACACTTACATAGCATGTGAAATAAAAGCTCTGTGTGTATGTATGTAGGTATCTATATTTAGCCGTCTTGTAAAACTGAAGTAGGACACTACCAGCTTAAATTCCACCAAAGTTTTTGGCCGTACGCACCATATCTGTTCTCATCTGCATAGCTGCAAAGCTTGGGTAATACCTGACTGTCAGCAGGGTTTACTGTAGGTAATACCACTTCCGCAGTATTGATACCTGACCCAACACAGAATCATGATACCACCCAGGACCACAAAACCACTGTGTGTACAGGACAAGGAACAATTAGGATTTCAAGGGGCCTTGGGTGTAATCAGGGATCTCTCTTCCACTTCTAACCCTCATTTTTCCAGCTGCTCTGGTGTTACTGAGGGCCAGAACCCCAGTGCTTCTCTTCACGGCACCTGCAGTTCAGGGGGGGGTGGGAGAGTTGGCAATTCTCCTTCTTCTCCCGTTCCTCTGTAAGAAGAGGCTACCCAGCGCAGTCCACCCCTCCCCCTCACCCACCCCAGACTCACAGACCTCCCACACACAGGAGCTCTGCTCTGCTCTTGCTCTTTTCCTGGGCAGGAGGAGAGCTGAGGAGCGAGTATGGAAGCACAAGTTGCTTCCAGCCCTCCCACTGCTCCACGCTGAATTGCTCTGCAAATACCACTGCCCAGTTCTGCAAAGAATCAGGATTGCCCATACTTGGTTGAACAGAAGTCTAGGTTAATTAATATTATGAGAGTATCAACACCAAATAACTTTAGCAATCTGTACCTAGAAAATTAGCAACATGTCAATATATTACCCATGACTGCGGATTTGTTTCAAATCTATACCACTGTTCATGGGAGTCTTGACTGCCACACTATAATGACTCGTGTAACAGCTCATATCCATTACAACGATGAAAACTTGGCTGCACTTGAGCCATAATGCTTGGTTCTGATGATCTGAATGTACCGCTGAAAGATGAAAACTAGCCCATGTGAAAGCAAGTGTCAGGAATACTTGCTGTAAATCCTAAAGGTAAAAATACTGACTGTTTTGTCACTGAAGCAGTTACCATAAGTAAGATTTGGCAATACTTTATTTCTACCACATATCTATTAGATAGGCTAGTGGATGAGATGGAGGATGTTTAGAAATAGTATTAACATGAACATTGCTAGACCCTTGATCAAACAACTTTACTAGGGCAATCCATGCACGTAACTCTGAGTACAGCGGCAGAGGAAAATAGACATCTAAAGGCTGCATCAGCAACATCTATTCCAGCATTCTGATTTTTACAACTTTGGCTGTAACTATTCTTAAAACCAAACACTTCCACTTGAAACCAAATAAAAGCAACAGACCAGGACAATAAAAGCAAGCAGCAACTGACCCCAAGAAAAAC
The DNA here is from genome assembly GCF_964199755.1 of Larus michahellis. Taxonomy (NCBI): domain Eukaryota; kingdom Metazoa; phylum Chordata; class Aves; order Charadriiformes; family Laridae; genus Larus; species Larus michahellis. The sequence goes on along the minus strand of NC_133899.1, from coordinate 51,754,099 downwards.
ATTACAGTGCACTTGCATTTTACAAAAAACAGGAGACCGTTGGAGAATGAACATTTTCTTCATTAGGTTTTGGTATTACCAAATACAAAACTCTCACTCACTGAGCTGTGTCATGCACCACCTAAACCTGCAAGGTACCAACACTGCAAAAGTAGATTGTAACTACAAATGCTACATTATTACTAAATGGTTTATTACACCTTTGAACTGCTAACAAGACAATAGTTTGATTCTACTTACTGACCAGCTGCTGACCAGCTACCAAAACAAAAATCCTACGTCTATGTGTCTTCTGAATTATGTAGAAGTCTTGAACTTCTGGATACAATTTACCGCTATAATGAGCCACTCCAAAAGCCCAGATGCAGTCCAAACAAGTATTCACACCCCCTGGTCCTGATCCCACTGACTGCTGGATTGGCAACTTTTGGAGCTAAAATGCCCTTCTGCATTTGTTACAGTGGCAGTCTGACTAGAAGTTCTTCTAAACAGTTAACAAACGTAAAACATAATAAAACTAAGGCTTAGCCCTAATTTGATGTTGTAATAGCATTGCTTGCCTATGTTATATAACGTACAACTAATTCAACAGCCTCCCATATAAAAACCAGCTACTCGCATATTAACCCAGCACAAGCACTCTCTAGCTGCTGAGAATAGCTCTGAGCCATGACTAGGTTGTCCAAGCCCTAGGTGGAGTTAAACTATGGAAGATTTAAATCAGATTTCTTCCAAATTTATTTCAGATGTCCTCCAGTTGTCATCTTTTTGCTTCTTAAGGGATCTTAAATTGCCACATCTTTGCCTGCCCCACACAGTCATCTAGTGTTTAACTGAGGAATAAAGAGGTCAGCACAAGGTAGCTTCCTAGGTTCAGCATAAGCCTTTACCACAGTGTCCCCCTACAAAACATACAGTATTTCTGCTATCCATGCTGAAAATAAATTACGCTATCTTTCTCTCAAATTTTCAAAAGCTACCTTTGAGTGGAAATCCAATGTTTTCCATAGGTTTTATACTTTTAAATCAGAGACAGGAAAAATCCCATTTTTGGCTAGTGAGTCAATTCTGGATATGCACAGACAGTGAAATTATTTTGTGATGTAACTGATAAGGAAAGTTAATCACTAGATAGAAATTGGTTGGAAAATAGATTTAAATGGCAGAGCAATATAAATTGCCTTGTTTGGCTGCCACTGGCAATGCAACAAAAGTAGCACTCCTGAGACGCAGAAGAGATGTTTATAGCAGGGAAAACAACACAGAGACAGACATGCTGAGGTCTCTTTATCTGATAACTTTGTGGTAATTGCCTTTCATGCCCTGTGGCATGTAGGGTGCACTAATTTGGCATTCAGTGAGTACAGCAAGGAAGGATAATGCAAACAAAGAAGAGTCAAACTCTACACTATTGCTTTACCTTGCTAAATTACCAAGGCACAGCCAAGTTTGTATTATCACAAAGTCTAAGGTAGACATTTCTATGGGCCAACATCATCCTCTTCATAGAGTCCAGTCTCATTTCCATTATTGTAACCCATCTGATTTCACCAGTTCTTTCTGACCAGCTCTGCTGTGAGGTCTCATTCTATTTGCTGGCTGAGATTTTGCCCTTGGGTCGAAGCCCAACTGAGTGGCTATGGGTATTTCTTCTTCTTATCCAGCTGTCTGCTGACTTCTCCTATATTGAATGTAGGGAACCTTCAAAAACTGTTTCTGCAAAAATCAACATGAATTTTGCCTCTGATTTTTCTGAGTTTAGAGATTGTCTCTATCACCCCTTCCTGTCTCTTCACCAGCTACTGCATAGGAGCAAAGTCATCAGTACTACTGAGCATAACTCAGTTCCCAGACACCTTCTTCTGTCAAACAGGTTTTTAAAATATTCTTAATTTACATTTTGGGGTTTTCTCCTGTACTTTTTATACTGGCAGTGTCTCGCCTCTGAAAAACCACATGCAGCTGTGAGTACACGTGTTACCTCATTCTCATAAAAGTTGACCCCAAAGACAGTAAGCACCTACTTTACAGCCATTCATTGAGCATCCAGACTCATCACTTCATACAGTTTAATTGTGGATGAAGCATACTAAGGACAACAAGAATGAAAGCAGAATGGACTACAGTGCACATACAGGCATACGTACATATACAAATGCGGCATATGCTCCCTAATGTTTATTATTTGCTGTTTATAATCTTGTCACACCCATGGTCCCCAGACCCATTATAAAAACACTTATCAGTGTACTGTTACACACAGACAGCAGTCTTTTTCACAAAGATTAGGCAGCAGATGCCAGAGTAAGATTTTGTATTAATAACACACTGAGGCAATAATTAGTAATAAATTGATCCTTTATATCCTTATGAATTTGGTAATAGAGGCCAGGATTCACCCCTGCAGAAGGTAAATTCAGCTCCCATTGCATTCAATACAAGTTGTGCACATTTCTGTAAGGGATAGTTGAGTGCAGAGGGTTTGGTGGTTACTGTTACAGCAAATCAAGTAAGGTGCAACAGATGCAAAGAGAAATGGTTGGAGAGGGGAAAAGATAAAGTCCAAGGTCTAAATGCCAGGTTTGCATGTATGCCAGCTGCTCTGCAGCACAGGAGAGAGAGAGAGGCAAACAAATACTTACCAGGTTTAATTTCCAGCAGCTTCAGCCTGGAATCCTCAGGGGGATGCAAACGCCTCTTTTTGCGCCAGCAACGTGCTGGGTACGTGTACAGCTGACCTGGGGCCAGGCCTGAAGATTAAAGGCAAAAAATAAGTGTAATCACATTTCAGTTTGTAAACCACAAGCGCTGTCTCTAGCATCTTTGTTTTTGCCCTTCCAGCCTCTCCTTGTTGGAGGGTTCAATCCTGCAAATAGTGAGGCAGAACTACGCACTCAAAGCATTCAGTGTTCCTGAGGCTCCTCAGCACCTCTTGGGATCAGGTCCTCAGAGAATCTAGGTCTCACTTATAGACTTCACTCAGCTCACTGAAACCAGAGCTGCACATAAATAATTCGTGATTTCTTCAGGGTAAATAGAATTTCAGACTCTCCTGGGTCACAGGGGCGATGCCTCCTCCATGGGCAGAGAAGGCCCCTTGGGAGAGAAGAGACGAAGTTCCCACACGCAAATCATAAGGCCCTGATGCACAGAGCAGCTCAGGAAACTTGTGTCTTCCAAGTGGGAGCAAACCAAGATCCATGAGGTCTGGCTATTTGGACTCTGCATTTTTGCTTAAATTCTGGACTTCTGTTTGAAGACAGATTGTTCATTCTGGTTATTACCTACTCATGTCAACATCCTGAATGAATGAAGGAGGAGTTACAGCAGTAATGTTTATATTACTGCATGCTCCATTGAATCACACTGGGCATCGCTGGCTTCTGAGCTGCCCTGGCTCTCCTGAAAGACATCCCTTAGCCAACGTTCAAGCTACGCTTTGCTCTCTTGTATTCAGAACACAGCAGGGCTTCATGAATGCATCACTACTAGGGGCACAGAAGCACACTGCCAAGTGCTTCAAAGTATCCTCAACTGCCCCAGTTACTCATGACACACAGAAATACCCAGCAAGACACAGAAAAGTTGGACAAATGTCATTCTCTCCCCTGCCCTCTCCATCCACCAATTATGCTTTAGCTCTTCTGTTCATCTGCTATTGCTCTTAGTATTGAAGGGGGTACAGAGCACAATTCCAGACTCATTGCCCTTAGGAAACAGGTAAGACCACATACGACAGAGGACAGGAGTGGTGTTGCCATCTCTGACACTGTACCAATAGTGAACAACTGGACATCAAGGCAGTGCCAATAAAGCAGAACAGCTCAAGGGCAGCAGGATGGCCCGAGTTCTCAGCCATCCCTTCTGAAGCAGCCAGGAAAGTGTACCAGCTTGGGAACAAAACTGACTCACTGAACCAAATAAGGATAATGAAAAAAACAATATTCTGTTGCTTGGAGGGGGAAAAACAAAAACAAAACCAAAAACACACCACAACAAAATTATTCACCTTAAGAGAATGGGCTAATCAAATTCTGCAAGTGAAGCCTAAGCTCCTGGTTTGAAATATTTCAACTGTTGGGAATGACAGTTCAGACCCCAGCACTTTCTACCTACTTCCAAGGCCTTGGTGCATAAACAGAGCATCTACAGCACACTGCCTGGGTATGGCTGAGCACTGGAGTATTCACAGCGAACCTGGCTGTTCCAAGGCACAGAATGCTACCGAACTGGGGCTTTTCACACCCTCCTTTCACTGCTGCACAGCTTGCTGGGCATTACGCCCACCCCAAGAAGGATACATTTCAGAGCAAGGCACTTGGGACTGGTTTGGGAATAAAAATGTGAATAACTTTTACTTCCGCAGTGTCTGGACACACTTCTTCATGGCACTTTGCAAACATTAGCCACTGCAAACAATTGCTATTATGATGAGGTGGATTGTGCCGGGCTCTGATGTGAGTCATTAAAGAGGTGGAGGCAAGAAGCCTCACCCTTTCACAGCAGGTCCTGTGCAAGAACTCGCTCACAACATTGAAATGGCAGTTGCTAGACCAAAGCAATAGGATAGAGAATCATCCCACCATTGGACAGGCCTCCACAGAGGAGTCATTTGAATGAAACAAAAACCACAGTTCTGAGCATTTGTCGCAGACAGAGAGAAGGAAGGATCTACTGCAGTTTTGGGGGTGTATCTGTTAATGTGGGCTCAGTTATTGAGTGCTCTTATATGACTAGCACTTCTGGATTCAGCCAGGACAGTGAAAGGCGAACACAAATGCTGAAAGCCCAACAAGAAACAAAGCAGGTATCCTTGAAAAGACAGAGGTGGGAAAGCCTCTTCCTAGAGGACCTACAGCCCACTCCAGGTGGCAGATAGATCAATAAGAGACAGATGATACAACATCCATCTCTGCACCCCTTGAGGTAAGCTCTCTGTTCCTATTCACAATACTCTTGCTCATTAATACGCAGTCATCCAATGAACTTAAAATATATACCAGACCTTCACTTGATCCAAACCCACAAAATGCTACCTTCAGTTCACCCTGACCCCGTCTGTCACTGCGCTGGCTCACATGAAGTGTGGATCTTTGGTTTACACAGAGGAGGGGCAGCGAGGAAAAGATGAGTTCTGAACTTTGAATCTAGCCCCTCCACAGCTGGTCTTGCAGTGCATATGGAAATAACGCATATACAGGTCTTACTGTCTTCTGTCCTGTCTCGGTTGTCTCTTCGTCTGGTGCCTTATAGGGCAACCAGAGAAGGTTCCAACCATTTGCTTATAGAGGAAATAGCAGAACCTGCAGTGAGTTATGTTGTTTATCTCATTAGTGTAGGAGAGCCATAACTCAAAGCTTGTGTGAAAGGCCGGGGGAGGAGGGGAAAAGGAGGAGGGAGTTATGTGCAGTATTGTGTGAAATTAACCCTGAACTGTTTATCATGAGATGCATTTTTCTGACTTCTTTAACAAAGACGACAGCAAGAAACCAGGTTAATATGCTGAGATCCTGACTCTCCTCTCTGTTTTTCAGGCCCTCTGTAAGTGAAAATAGGTTCTGGAGCTTTGCCATTTGTCTTTATACAGTTTTTCAGGTTAGGGATAGTAAATGGCAGTGAACACAGCACACAAGACAGACACCAGGGTGGTTGGCAGGGAGTTTTCAGAGAACATCAGTATGGGCAGAAGAGCCTGAAATCAGGCATGCTAAAACTGTAGAGGGATGCTTTGACCTACCATAATACTACAAGGAATAGATGATGCAAAGAGACCCAAGGGAGCACTAAATGGCCTAATAAAAATCAAGAAAGAGGAGAGCAAATATGGGGGAGGAGGGCTGCTTCATTTCGCACTGATTATTCTAATTCAGAATAACAAAGGCATCAGATTTGGTGGCCGATGCAGATGCAGGAAGCTTGTTTCACTTAAGACTCTCTGCGAAGAAAGTTCCACCATTAGTATTGCCCTGTAGACCTGCAGGAGAAATGCCGCTGATCCTCTTTTACAGGGTAAGCTGCCAAAGAGTTCACTATCAGAAGAGAGGAAAGAAAGATTTGCACAGTGAATTTGCTCGAAGTAGAGCAGAGAGCTTGTGGCTGAGAAAGGCAAAGCATTAAGTCCTCTTGGTTCTGGTGTGATGCTGGAACACTGTTATGATGATTTCTTCCTAAGTGCAGAGACACCAATGAGACCCATGCAAAAAGACTACTTATGTCTATCTTTGTAGCAGATGCTCTTGCCAAAACATTACTTGTGGATATAGTGGATGTATACCTGCTTATGACTGTGTTCAAAATGATAAAAATAGCAGCACCTTACTTATAACCAGATGCTACAAGAACAGAAATCCTTGGGTAAACAGATTAGCAAGAAAAAAAAAAAACCAAACACACAACAAAAAAAAACCCCACAAAAATAAACAAAAAACAAAAACAAATAAAACCCCAAACAAACAAACAAACAAAAAAAGAAACCTAGTTTTGCCAAAGCATAATCTCTTAGGAATGAGGAATTTTCAGCTAAAACAAAAACCCAACTGTGGTCATGAAGCAACCTACAAAAGAAGGGTTAGCCCAGAACCTCAGACAACTCACAGCTTGTAAACCACATTCAGCAGTTTCCAGATTACCCCAGTACTTTTGGCAGCTGAAACATTCTCAGGGTATTTTTAATACTGATAAAACACCTGTTGTCTCCTGCACCAGAAGTGGCTGCATTTTACTACAGAGTGAGTTTTCTGATAGTACTGCAAGACAATAATAAATCTACTTTGTATATTTTAGGAACAGGAGCAGTGCAAGGATCTTTCCCTCAGGAAAGGGAGAGAGAGAGTTTCAGCTAAGTACTCTTCAGAGGTGGCAATTGCTTTCTTAGTCTGCCCCCAGGAGGGGAGGGAAATTTCCTGTGTGCTCCTCCCACTTCATCTCCTGCAAGCTGGCCAGCGGAGGAGGTAAGAGCAGGCTGCACCTTCCCGTAATTCCAGATCTGGAGTTTTGTGGGATTTTTCAATATGGTTTACAGGAACTGGCATGTGTTTATGCACACATGTGCATGTCATCCTTCCAGTGCCTGTGCACCCTAGATCCCTCCCTGCCTGGATTCTCTGGTCTGCACTTAAAAAAAAAAAAAAAAAAATAGAAACCCAGTTTGGTGCTGTCAAAACATAATGGTGGGTCAGATACTGAGGCATACTCTAACAAAATTCCCACCGGAATCCAGGAGGACTTCTGTCTGACTCACATCTCCAGTCTTTGAACTGGTGACTGTCCTTTGCCTTTCAAACAAAGATTTCAGATGGATTTACCCTGACAAAGGAAAGACTGAGCAAAGTCTACAAAAATAACAGTGCTCTTTTCCCTTGAGTTTCACTGAGCTTTGGAACAGGCATTACCTAAAAGTCTTTAAGGATATATACCAACTTCTTTCTGCACCTGAGGAAACTGCAGCTCCAGAAGTGATATCAAACTTGTCCTGTATTTTACCTCGGCTTTATATCCTTCCCAATATAATTCCTTATTTTCAGCATTCATCTGAGAAACTGCCACCTCCACCTCTCCACCCTGAAGATAGTTCCAGTCCTGCTTAGAGCAGGGCATTGTGCCTTCGCTACAGACTGGGATCAATAGCATTAAAAGAGCTACAATGATGCAGCCTTAGAAACTACCATGTCAGGCACTTCTCTGGATAGAGAGAGAATAATTAGGAGGAGCTCTCTGCAGTTACCAAAGGAAATCCCCTGCAGGCACAGAGGTTTAGGCTTCTTCTCTTCTGTGTGGCCTGTGGCAGGTTAGAGCTTCTATTAATTAAACCCCATGAGGGCTCAGTGGCCAGCCCTCTATACATGCACATGCATACACAGACACAATGCTACCAACCTGGTCCCCTGTGCCTCTTCTCCATCCAGATGTAGCAGTTGTTCTGAGCTACCCCAGTTTGCGAATCCAGGAAGGGAAGGCGGACGCTTCGCTCAGCACACAGCCGAGAGTTGTAGCTGCGACAGTGCTCAATTGCTTCTTTGTAGAACTGGTCCCCGAGTCTGCCAAAAGAGACAGGGCAGAGAGTAAGAAAGATTGCATTGCCCCTTCAAACAAGACTAGGAAAAAGGGGACATAAGGTTGGTTCAAAAATGGGCAAGCAGAAAAACTTTCCCGGAGCATATGCAAAGCTTGCCGTCACGAGACACTACTGAAGCAGATCATGCAGAAAGTGCCACCAAAAGATCAGACTCTCAGCAACTGGACATAGATCATTTCAGCAGTGGAATAGCTACTGAATGAGCAAATGATGCAACCACACTGGCCCATGACCCTGGGTCAGGCAATATATACACCACAGTGACCTCATTCCATTGTTTCTCTTCCCTCGTAGTTTGTCCAGCCAATTCGGCAAACCAGTCATTTCAATCCTATGTTACAGCAACTCCTGTAGTACATTTTGAAAGAGAAAACCAGCCAAGTTTAGGAGAACTTCACTCCAGCATTTCTGGTGTCAGAAAGCCCATAAAAGCAAAGGACGTAGTCCTCATATTGTGTGCTTCTGAGGGATGAAAACACACCCCTTAACAACTAGGGCCATGTCTGCAATGGTCTGACTAGACATTTTGTCATAACCCTTCCAGAGTTTTCCACAGTCAAGCCTGAGGCACCAACAGCAGCAGGCTACAACAGTGACCAGTAAGATCCAGCATGGAAAATGCTGCTTTCCTCTGGAGCCCAGCGGGAGGAAGAGTTCTAAAGACAATGTCACTTATTTCATAAATAACTATTTGTACAGAAATTCTGTAGAATCTTCATCTTCCCTTGAGAAAGGTTTAAAAACTCTGCCTGCTGGAGATTACCAAAATCCTCCCCCCAAATTGTTCTAAACAGGGAAAAGCATCAAAGCAGAGCTACCCTGAGGACACAAAGCAGCTGTCATGCTGGAGCATTGCAAAGTAGGTGGGCCACACTGCTGAACCTCATTCTTGATCTATTGTCAAGGTGAAATTCAGTCGTGACATGAATAAGCTACCCATTAGGGGTAAGTTCATTAGAAAATAGGAGTAGAGTGATGTACAGCATAACTTGCTCTGACTCTGATATTCATTACTGTGCAAAAAGAGTATAGCATGCACAGCAAGGGAGCCGAAGGGATGCACACACAGAGATAAAAGAGGCTCCCTTTCCTGTTCTATTGGTTTTTTTCACTGCTACACTCTTCAATAGGCACAACTGGCATTTTAAAAGTATACTCCTTTTGCGCACCTCTGAATGTCAAATCGGTGCAAATTGCTCTGTTTCGCTATCTGTGTCTTTTTTCTGACTCACATTTTTTAAGTGACTCCTCAGTTGCACCTTATGACTTAGATGGGAGCCATACTCTTTTCCCCTGGGCTGTACTGGCCCAGTATCCTCCCACTGACACGGGCCAACACAGAGGCTCAGGGAAGAACACAAGAGCAAGGCAAATATAGAGGGAAGCACCTCTAGTTTCCCCTTCTCAATTCTGATGTTCAGAACTTAACTTCCCCAAGTCTCAGGTTACCCAGTGGTAGGAATATTATATTTAATAGCCTTTGATCAATCTTTCTTGCATGAATTTATCCAACCAACTCTTCAACCCACTTATCTTTTTTATACCTAAAGCGTTGTGGGGTGATGCGTTCCACAGCTGAAATATGATTCACATGAAAAAAGCATTTCCTTATGCTTGTTTCAAACCATATCTCAACTATTTACAATTCCAAGTCCATAAGTCTCTCACAATGCTTCCACCAGGTCATTTCTCTAATGAGCAGAGGGTATGCAGCATGCCGAGTCCCTGGATGTGGAACAAGCACCATGGCTGGATGCTGGAGCCCACCAGCTTCCTGCTGCTTTCTGCCACTCTGACTTCAGCGACTGCATTTCAGAGTGTCCCCTCAAAAGGGGAGAGAAGGGGGCAGTTCTCCACAAGCAGGAATTGCACACAGGAGTCAGTACATCCTTTGGCTACAGAGACTTTCTAAGGGTTATTCAGTGGTTTGGTGCAGCAGCGAACATCTGTGTGAACATGGTGCCTTATAGCCCTGTTCCCCACGCGCTGACCACCAGGTCCTGGGCAGCAGCTGGTGTTGGGATCTTTGCAGGGCAGCTAAAGGAGAGAGCCCTGGACTGTACAAGTGAGCAGAGGGCAGAGCTGTGGGCAAAGCATGAACAGCGGTATCCCTCCGGATACTGAATCCCCCGCAATGACCTCGAACCCCTTTTTCCATAAAAAGGCGGGGTGGGGGAGGGAATGGGAGCACAGGAGAAAGGAAAAGATAAGCTGCACTACTATACGAAGAATGTGACTAGGAAGAAATGAAAGCTTATTTAAAGCTGTAATTAAAGTTGTACACTTGTGTAATCAAAGTCAGTAACAAGGAGACTCCAGTTGATCAAAGATTAACAGCTCTTTCCACAAACACTTGAGCTTCCACAGAACTATGTCAGATTCCCCCTATATTAAGCCAGGGATGCTCACTAACTCCAAGGAGTTTTCTGGAAGGAAGAGCACAGCTGTGTGACTACAAACTGCCATCACTGCATAGGTTTTCTTTATGCTAAAAATTACTCCAGTCATTAGAATACGCACACCACAAAGCATCTGTATTAACAAAAACAATACATCACAGCAACCCAGATCTAGCATCTAGCTGGAGATTACCTCAGTTTCCACCTTCTTGTAAGACTGAAAGTAACTATAAATGTTAAAATGTTAGATATTTGGCTTTAAATGACACTGCAAAGTAGGGTGTAAGATTAAATTTCAGATTTTTTTAAGAGGGAGAAAAAGGGGTTTTGAGATCCTAATGGCAGAGAAGCTACAAAGTTAATGGGTCAAATTCATTCTTGACACAATCTTGCAGTTTAGCTGTTTCATTAAATTTATTTTAAAGATTTTAAATATGCATCTTTTGCCTTAAAGAATAATAATAACTCAGGAGAAGCATTTAGTCACCTCCGTACTTTAAGAAAGCTTGCCTTGGCTCCACTATAGCAAGCATGATCAAAAACCCCAGCCCCTAAGTATTCACTGGAAAGGTATTCAGGTACTGGGACGTTGAGGGCTTGCCCTGACTTCAATTATAAATGGAAGTTTTTAAAAAGTGACAAATAATCAAATAAAGGAAAGTAAAGAAACAATCTTTTCTTATGAAAGCCATATCTCAGTGGAAAACAGCTTCCCTGCAATTACTTTGGAGTGGTTGGTTGTTTTGTTTCACCATTAGTCTTCACTGGAGTGACTTTGACTCATTCCAAATTTCAGTTAGTATTTTTTAAGGAACTTTAGAGATTTTTTTTTTATGTGTTTTCAGTGCTACATATACAAACACAACATATTTTATCTTATGCAGGAAAAAGGAAAACCAGAAAGTATTACTGGAATTGGGGCAAAAAGAGGGAAAGTATGGTCCTATTGAGCTCATCACTGTGGAGTCACGGAGGTGGGACAAATCCCAGCCCTCTCCCAGGAGGTTTACATTGGAGCTGGAGAACAGACAAGGGCGGGAATAAGACTGGAGAGCGCATGAGCTTAAATGAAACTCAAATAGATAGTCTGAGTCTGAGCATGCAAGACGCATGAAAAGAAAAAAATAAGCGGACAACATTAATAGTAAAAAGTGTATCATATGACAGAAAGATTAATTATCTGATGTTACATGCTTCATAATTTTCCCAAGCTGTGTTGCTATGGAAGACTTACACTTCATCTCCTGAAAAAATATCTGTAAAAACTATGGGGAATTTCTGCATTATTTTTATGAAAAGTATGTATGAGTCAGTGCTGTGCTGTGACTGACTGAAGGGTCAACTCTTCCCTTTGGACACAGCAGTGAAAGGTCACACAGACTTGTCTAGATTGATATTAATGACACAAAATCATCAGCATATGCATAGATTTCAAAGATGCTGGAGAAAAAAATCAAGGAGCAGACATTAACAACTGCTGGCCAAGGAAGGCAAATCCTACTGAAAGCAGCACCACTGGAAACACAGAATAAAGTTGTCAGCACACTGTGAAAACCACACAGCCCCTCAGTGCAGGGCCACAGGTGAAATCCCAGATGCTTGGGACAAGCAGGCCGGTGACACTGCTGGCATACATGCAGGCTTTGCATTTACATTCCAGCCTGAGGACACTAAAATAACCTGGTTCTGGCTGACTCATAAAAGCTCCCTGGCTTGGAAAGAACAACCTATGCTATTACAATCTTCTGCAAGGCTGCATAGGAGGAGTATATGTCTAGTAGGAGTTAGAGGCTCTTTTTTGGTGAAAACGGGCGGGACTGAAACTAAACAGCCAGCTCGGAGTAGCAGAAGCGCACGTGAACGGGGAGGTGAGCACTCTGAAAACCCCACCAGCCCCGCGGGTCCTGGGATAGCAATGTGAGGCTGGTGCAATTCTATACAGCCTTGCAGGCAGTCACTGGCACGAGGGCATAAACCAGGATGGAGGATCAGACAGTGTGACTTTCATGAGGTCGCTGTTCTTTTAAGCATTAAGTAACTGAGGTTTCCTATCATGGAATCAGGTCAGCTAATAACAATGTCAGGGAAGAACAACCCTCCCCTTCTCTCAACCTTTGCCTGCCTGCTCTAACTAGACCATAAGATTTCTGAGCAGGCTCCTACTTACTACTTTTCCGTACAGTACCTAGTGCCATGACTTCTCTGTCTAGGCATGCCTTAAATGAAAAAAAAACAACAAGAACTGGTCTGGCTTATGAGCCCATGAGTTAGCAACAAGGACCAAGAACCGGCTTCACTCCAGCTGCTTCAGGAAGTTCATTTCTCTGCTGACAAGGGATCCTGATGGGCCCTGAAAGCAGCAGAGCAGCTCTTTATCACTACTTTCCAGCCCATCCTGCAGAGTCCCAGCTATCCAAGTGCGATACACCTTTTACAAAAGCTACAAAATGGTCAGAATCTAGCACACCCCTCCTGAAGTGCCTATCACATTTCAGGTGAGGATCCAGAGAAGGAGAGCACTCACTGAAGACATATAAACAGCAAAGCTCAACCACGATTGCAGGTCCACATCATACCTGGAAAACTCATATAAGAAAGAACCAGTCCTCTTTAAGTGCAGGTGTGCAATTTCCACCAGATCTGAGTATGAATCCAGATTGCCTCCAGTTCCTGAGGCCAGGCCCCTTTCTAGTCATTTCACTCTAAAACCATGCTCACTACATGACTAGGCAAGTAAAAAGCTGATAGCACACAAAGAAATGACTAATCGTGTAACAGAAAGCAACAGACTTTTCCTTCTGAAGTTTGCAATGGTCCCCAGCCATGACCAAATGTAGGACTTGCTCTCCTCAAGACCACGGAGTTTTCATTCACTATACTTTTAGCTTCTAGTCTTATATTTTACATCATTTGATACTGTGAGGAACACTGAGGACAACTGGAAAAGACATTTTAAATCAGAAATTGTTCTTCAGCAGCACTGCCATCCAGTTTCAAACTGGGCAAGATCTGAAAAGTGGTGGGAAACAAGTGATGCAATGTGGCTTCAGAAGAGGCTCTGTACTCTCTTTTTGGAGATATTCATGAATGAGTCTGTAAATGAAGCACCAGTGGGGTCTTGGGCCTTCTCACAAAGATGGACCGAGACTAAGAAATCATGCAGATGCTTTCTGAACTATCAGCTGCCTGTGACACTGCAGACCAAGAGGTACAGCCAGACCAACTGCATGTCTTGGCAATTGCTGAGAGAACTGCACAGAGCTGGCTATACTCATTCCTTTCCAGCAGATCCCAGGAGGCCCCTGACAGGCAGCTGCTCCTCCTCTCCATGAGCCTTGACATGAAGAATGCCACAGGGCTTAGTTCTTCCACCACTTCTAATTAATATCTATGCAAAACCTCCAGGGAATATGATGAAGTATATGGGCAGCAATGCCAGCCCTTACGTTGTTGACATGCAGCTTTATGTATGTTTTCCCCCTCATGCAGACGGCACTCTCCCAAATTTCTCTCCTTGAAAGCAAGGATAGCATGGTTGGCAGAGGCTGAAATCAGAAGAGATAGTAGTGAGGCTGGCTGGAAGCGGGGAAACGTTACAAACTATAAGCTGACATTGTATATGATTCAAAGACAGACACTAATGTGGACAATCTAATAGACACAATCATCTAAAGGACCTTCCTCTCTCTCTTTCTTTCTCTCGATGGCCCCTCCACCTCCCACCCCCCAGCCTCCAGTCAGCATAATTCTTGCAGTGCTCTGGCCACGCTTATATCTGTTTTTCACATTTGGGCTGGCCTACTATGACTCTCTACCTTAGACTAGACAAGCAACGAAGACAGACCTAGCTGCAAAACTGTGGTACCTACCCTATCACAAAGCAAGTCAAAGAGATCAGTATAGTCCCCAGCCTGTCCTCATCCCTTTTCCTCACGCACCCTGAACCACTGGTTTTCACAAAGGACACACTGGGCTAGGTTCAAGCTCCTTGAACAGCTGCTTCTCCTTTCTAGACCCAGAGCAGAGGTTTCCAGCAACTGGAAACCTGTGCTTAACAGAGCCCAGTATCACCAGACTCCTGCAGAGCTTCCAGACAGCAGACCCCCAGCTCCAGAGCATCTTCCCGGAAGACATAAAGTATTCTGCTCTGCTCATCCTCACATTACATTGCAGGATGCTAACACAACATTCATCAAAAGATCGAAGGAAAGGAAAATACGACATATTTAAGACCAGTATTAAGCATTAAACAATAAAGGACTGGCTGGGCCCCTCCTTTGGCTGTACTCTCTGGAACTTCTAGTCTATAAGCAGCTCCTAAATGGTATAATCATGCACCCTTTGTGACTGCAGAGAGGTAGGATATTGAGACTCAACAGAAATACAGAATGGCTTTCCTGATGTTAGGTGAAGCGTAACAGATGATTGCTTAAAATCCTACCACAAACTCCAAGGGCAAGCCAGAAAGTGTAGGAATGTGCAGATTCAGTTTTCTCATAATGGTCAGTTGCATCTGTCTCTGCACGACAACTTCTAATGATGTAAGGGGTGTGAACGTGAGCAAAGGCAAAACAGGATTTCCAGATGGGCTACAGAATGACTCAAACTTTCTGGGCCTTCAGTTTTTTTAACATAAACTTGGCAGCTTTGTAAAGACTCACAAACACGTGTCTATCCTAGACTCTCCAAGAGCCAGAGTCATTGAGACATCTACTTCATTTCTATACATATTGAACAATTTCACCTGATGCACAAAAAGAGGCCTGTATAACTTTCCCCAGCATGGGAGTCAGAGAAAAAATATGGCTAGCAGAACTGTTTCGGTAGTAGATAGAGTACACAAACTGAACCACAAAGCAGTAAACAGCTGCAAGCAGAGACAGTGTTGCTGGAGCAGCAATGATCGAAGGGTAAATGAAAGGAAGTGCTTGCAAGGAGAGTTAATGCCTTTCATTGGAAGAACTCATACAGCCAGGTCAAAATAGACAAGCTTTCAAGCACTTGTTCCAAAGTACTGTGCCAGGTGCATAGACTGTATGTGGTGCGAGAAATTAGGAGCCATCAGAGAGCTGATGGCAAGTTCCTGAATCAGCACTGGCACAGCCCAGACATTACAGCAGTCAAGGAGATGCCCTGAGCTATGAGTCTAGGTTGAATCCTAGATCAGTGAAAGAGCAATGTGAGATTTTCCAGCACCCTCCTCGGAGCACCCAGCATTAGCCCATCCCCTATGTGTAGAAGGGCAAAGGAATCCCCTTTTGCCAAGTATTTATCAGCAGATTTCCCCTGGTGGGTTGGAAACCCCTAATGGCTATTTGTGGACAGATTCAACAGGCTTCTCACTGCTTGAATCATGGTGTGATGCTGAATCATAACAGAGAACCCAGCCTCATAGAGTGAGCTAAATTCACTACTCTCGAAACAGTTTTAGACTGCAATTTAATCCAGTGTGAAACTACAGGTATCATCTCATGCAAAAGTCTGTCTCTGAAGAAAAATGACAAAAAGTAGGCATAACTTACAATTTGGGAAAAATTGATCTGATTAGCCCCATCCTCACAAGTACTGTGGAAGTATGAGAGCTCTGCCAGCATTTCCATTTAAAGAAAAGAAATAGCAGCACAAGTTCAAACTGCCAAGAAGAGTGTGGTACCTTAGGGTATTTCACTGACAGCAGCCTGCAGGCCAAATCTGGCTTCCAGGGTCAAGAGCTGGTGTCATCTTTGTGGAGGAAGAAGGACCTCAGCTAGAGGTGTTCCTCTTCCTGCAGCTGTGCCTGGCCTCGCACAAGGCCTGCAGCAACATTCCCAGCTCTCAAAGCCAAAAAAGTGGGATCACTATACCCATCTTAGCAGTTAACATGTAGAGTTGTTGGCTAGATACAACAGATATCTGTGTATGATACACGATGACGTGTGCTTAGATGAGGTATTTCAGAAAATTAATTTCTCAGCTCCATTTAAATATACTCCACTGTGAACAATTATACTATGGTGCTTTGGTAATTTGTCCACTTCTTCTACTTTTCCTCCATTTCCATGGAGAGGTAACAGCAGCAGTTTCCATGCCATACACTAGGCTATCTAAGGTGTTTCCAGAGACAGACGTTGCATACAATCTCTATTAGACTCAGCACAGTGACCAATTAGGTTAATCTCAGAGGCAGACTCCTTGGGGATATCTCAGAGCATCTATTCTTGCTCAGGCCAGGGTTTCTGTTTTAAAGAGATGCAGCAGCATCCAATTAAATGAACAACAGGTGTGAAAGGTAAAAACCTAGACCTCTTCTGTATCTGAGGACAGCAATCAGAATTCAGCTTGGTCCTAATCTCCCCCAAAAGGTCAAAAATTCTCTCCAATTGCTAAAGGAATGAACTAATGAAAACTTCATCAACAATATTAGATTGGACAGGACAACATCCGAGAGATTTTTTATATATTTTTTTAAAGAAACATCTCAAGCTGCTGGGGCTTGTGGTCACCAGCAGTCTGTTTGGCTTAGTGCAATCATAGCCTTAGGGGCCAGATGTAGTCAAAGACAAAATCTATGCATTCAACTCCCTCAGTCCTGATTTCCCACAGTGGACCTATCTTTTGCATTCCTAAATCCAGGAGAAAGGTAGATTAGTAAAAACCATAATCTATCACCCAAGCACCAGGAAACCAGCAAACCAGAGTTCCACAAATGACTGCCACAACTTCCTTTGTAGCTTTAACAGTTCCCCTGCAGAACATGGCTAACACCCTACACTTACCTACTTAATAAATCATGTGCGTTACTTTAAGCACTGTCTATACTAAAAGATGGTCAGATCACAAACAGCCATCCTCTCCTAGCTCTAGCTGCGCTGGCTAAAAATATCACCTATTCCCTCCTACCCTGCTGCTTTTCACTGCTTGTCTCCTACAGTTTACTGCTACTACACCTCCCGCCAGTAGCAATACTTGCGTGAGTGCTCCCTGATCTACTTCAGGCAAGGCCATTTGATCTGTTTGAGCAAACCCAGATGACATTGCCTGGAGGAGGTGCTGAGGGCGAGTTCACAAAACCCCGTCTGCCACCAGAGGTAGTCTCCAGCAGTACAAACAGCTTGGGTTAGTCTTCAAGTAGCACACTTGTTTGTTTGCTATGGAAAAAGCCTGTCCACACCATCAGTGGTGACAGCTAGGTCACTCAGTCAGCACAGACCTTTGGGAGACACAGCATATACAAATGGAAGTTTTTCCCTGCCACCACAGTTACATCATCAGCCCAAATGACATCAGCCAGGCTGACAAGAGCATTCCTTTTCATGTGTCTCTATGTATCTCATCTTTCATGAAGCCATGTATCTCCATCAGATCTCAACAGGCAGTGCGATGCCAAGAAAGAGCATGAGGGTTTTGCATGCTTTTAGCCATGTTAGAGTTGCAACTGTCCAAGCTCTACAGCACAGTCCTGGAATGAAAGACCTCTGTTAGCCCTCTTGGAAGTTCCCAGGCTGGGATTTCCCCTGCACCTTGTGCAGTTATTTAGTAGACAAATATACAGTGCCATACAATCCAGATGGCAGAATTCAGAAGAGATTGAAATAAACGTGCAAGTAGTAGCAGAAATGTTCCTAAATGGCAGGCAAGCTTCCCCACTACACAGAACTGTAATTACTTTAATATTTTAGGTACTTCCTGTCCTTTGACTAGAAAGAGTTAGTGAGCTCACATTTTTCTGCTGACTGGACTCTTTTGTAGGAACCTTGTATCTCCTGCTGCAAAGGAAATCCCGCTACAGGAAACAATCCATTTTGCTCAGGTGAAAATGATCACACAAGTAGCAAAGCAGAGATTTATATAGATCTAGAATAAAACCACATAATTATTAGAGCTTACTTTGCCTCTGAGGTCAGCCTTGGGAAAAAAATCAGTTATAGCCAATACTTTAAAGATAAAGTTACTAATCTTGAATGGGTAGCACTTTCAGTTCCTCAGTCACGATATGTATGACAAATAAAATACACATGTAAGAAAATACAAAAATGTACTCTACCCAGTCCATAATTATTAACCATAAAAAACACAATGGGAAATCATATTTTCTGTTTTCTACAAAGACATCTTAAGCCTAGATAATTAAGGTTACATTTCTTTGAGTTATTCTTTCTCTTGAATACACAGGAACAATCATTCTGTTACTTGTATAAATCTACTGACCTCAGCAGACGTACAGCAGGGATATACTTGACTCATACTACATAGGGGAATTCCCAAGAGGACTGTGAATTAGATTTCCTTTTCTCACCTCCTTCCCCCAGTTCTACCCGCAAATGGAAGTAGGGCAGATTACGGGCATTCCTCTGCTGAAGTATCATTATTACTCCTCAAAAAGGACCAGTAAAACTTACAAGTAAGAGGTGAAACAGATGCACTGTGTTCTCCAACACATCATCTCCCAGTTCCCTCAGCATAAAGAATGCCCTGTATTGAGAGCACACTTGAACTAACCCAAAGGTCTAGACACAGGATCTTCTGCACCTGGAGCACATCCCATGGGAGCAGAGAAAACCATAACTGCAAACACACACATTGCTTTAACTCTGAGGAGTGATGTTTCAAACACCTGTGCTCTTGTTTCTGCATATACTTATGCAGCATGTAAGAGGAACTCTTTGATGAAGTCAAGAAAAAGCACTTGCCACAATTAACTTTCAGAAACTCAAATATCTGGTGGTTGTTCCCCTATACACTTTGCTTGCACGTGTTTTTCTTCCAGCTTGCCCCCTGTTCTCAGCACCACCTTAACCCAAGTATCAGATTGAGGTGGTCATTACTGTAGAACAGTTAAAGCAAATAGAAAAGCCTTGTAATTCACTTAGCAATTAGCAAAGCTTGCAGAAGTGTTGCTGTGTTTATCACTGCACAATAAAGATCCTCTCTTCTGCTCAAACAACTTACTCTTTTGGCAAGTTTCACTGTTCTTAAAGACTCTAGCTGTTTAACGCATGATAGGGCAGATCTTGGCTCCATCTTTGGTCCTGTGTGTTCGCTGACATCTTCAAAGACTCATGATGAAACCCTGCCTGTGACCAAGCATCAGGTCCCAGTTCAGCAAAGCACCTCACTGAGTGTGCAGCGTGAATTGAGTGTGCCCCTTCAATTCAAAGTTATGCAGATACTTAAAAGTCTTGCTGAACAGAGATGGCAGCTGAACAGACAGCACATGCTTCAGTGAACTTTTAGAATGAGGTCTTAGAAACAGGTACATGTGGGCAAGCCTGTCCAGGTCAGTTTATCACTTTTTCCCAGCTGGAACTAGCCAGAGCTAACACATTACTTCCATTTTCTTTCTGGGATGTAATACACTGCAGTAGTTAAAGCTGTAGGTCACAAAAGTGTAATCTAGGGATCACAAGACAGTCATTAATCAATCAACCAGTGGAAACAGGAGCTGTGTCGATATCATTATCTCTACATTACAGATGGGACACAGAGAGTTTGCATAACAAAGCCACAAAGAAAGAGAAGGCACTTTTCTTGTTTCCCAGTTTTGCTACATCTTTTCTTCCGAAATCTGTTTTCTCACCTTCAAGACTTACTTCCACAACTGAAATCCAGCAATTTTCTTCATTCAGAGGCAAAATTGACTCCATGTCATCCCTGAAAGCTAGTTGAAACTCTTCTATATAAAAATCAGTTAAAGAAATACAAGAGCAACCTTTCATTTTTCCAGACATGCTATAAAAGCTACCTGAACACTGCAGTGACAATGACAAGCAAAGACAATGACTAAACAAGAGCTTGGGCATGGAACTAAATTGCAAACCAAGTATCCATTTGTCTGCATCCCAGTTAGTACAGAATGGAGATGAGCATCACAGTGGTCTGTAAAGAGGACCAGGAAAAGATTGACAAGTAACTGAAGGAAAAGAACTGAGGGAGTCAACTGTCAGAGCAAGGAGAGGTTACAGAAAAACGAGAGAGAGAGGTTAGCCCATTGCCCTGGAGTAATGGCTAGCCTTTAACACATGGCCTCTGCTCCTGTCAGTATTTCTTCTTGGACAGGTTATCTCAGGAATTTATGCTTTCCAATAATTACCTTTCAGAGGGGTCTCACTTATCTTGCAAGAGGAATCCACCAGTAACCTGACCTGCATTGCTCATGCAATCGCCATCCACCCCCTCTAACCTTTCATCCCATCTCTCAAAGCAAAAGCAAGCAGTTCTTACCAGACTTCCAGTGCTGCATCAGCAAGGGCTGGAGAAGTTGATAAAAATAAGAATTTTAATGCTTAATGCTACACAAACATTGATGAGCTTGTGGGCAAAAGCAGTAAAATATTACCAGCAGGTTAAAATACCTCCTGTAGTAATGTTATATTACCCAGAACTGAAGGATGAATACTGGTCTTGCACCACCAAAAGAAGCATTTTTACCTGAGTGTAAGTTTTATTATTTTATTGCAGCAGACCTCAGAGCCTGTCAGTATTGGTTTTAATAAATTTTGGGACTCACAGGGCCCACTATTTGAGCTCTCTTCCTGTTACTCTCCCAATCTACCTTTCTTCCACTACGTGAATTGCTTTTCTTCTTGAAACATCAGTGCCAAAGGGAAGTTTTGATTTTGGCATTCACTCCAGAGCCATTTCAGATTAACTTGTCCTTCGCTGCTGAAGTATATGTTATTACACTCAGTGTAATTATACTCCCATTCATGCTCAGTTCAAGGCTCTCCCAGGTTCGCTTTATGTGTAAAGGATGCCATTACATCCTGTACAAACTGATGGGCACTGATTTATTCCCAGTACCATGGCTGGGACAGGGAGATGGCTTCTTATTTTCTATACTGGATGTAACGAGACATCGCTTCAGCCAGTCTGTAATCATAAGGAAATACTTCATCATGAAGTTCTGAGAAAGTATCAGGCCTGACACAAGGAGCAAAAACTCATATAACATCCCACGTAGGACCCTCTCATCAGTCCAGAAACATATGTTCGGGGCACACGGACCATCAAATCTCTGTTGCAGTGTGGATTTGCCTCAAATGGGCTTGCAGACACTTCAGAGGAACCTCTCTCTCTTTTTCCTACACTGGCTACACAAGTAACTTGGCCTAGGAGAACATCCATCCCTCACTTTGGCTGTATTATTTTAAAGGAGTCACATATTGCTTTCAGACCCGTGAGAACTTTGGACCAACGCACACGCTCTCCCTGGCATTCCCATACTCCCATCTGAACAGGACTGTACCACAAGAAAGAGTTTGATGTGGGGAGAGCATAAGAGGGGAGGGCAAGAGAAATCTGCTCTTCCCTCATTAAACTTCAATGGGTGCCTAGGCCCAGCAATGCTGCACTACAGTTTGGATTTATGTTCCCCAATTAACACAAATCACAGCATAAAGTTTTCTCTTTCTGTTTTGAAGGGGGAGGAAGAGGAGAAAAACCACATTCCAAGCATTTGGCACAATAAATTTACCCAGCAATCCTCTGGGAACAAAAAGGGAAGGAAAAAAATGCTTGTCACCACACAAATTAAAATAACCCATCTTTGCTGGCTCCGCTCTGTCTCAGGGGTAGATCCAACCCTTAGCCCTCACCCTTTAGGGCTGCAGGCCCAAAGCACTTGACATTCATCAGAAGAAGCAAAACAGCTCCAAGGCAATGGAAGGGGGAAGAGGAGAGTCCCTCCACGGGCAGGAGTTGAGAAGGGAAGAAAATAGAAGGATCTGCAAAAAGGTGACGACATAAGAAGGGTATGGAAGTCTTCTGCTTCTGAGGACCATCACACACAGATGAATCATCTTGGTGTAGTCGCTATTGAGCACAAAGCAGGCAGGTAAATGCCTCCTCTGTCCTCAACAGAATTACTATCTCCTTTCTCTCCAACCATACACTCTCTTCTCTTCTCTCCAAAGAGAACCACAAGCCATATGCACTCAAAACTAAAAAATCTCATCATCTTTGGTGAGAGTTATAAGAGAAAAGCCCTTCAGATATTCTTTCTTTGGAGTTTTTCTGCAACACACACTAAACGGTTACACACTGAATCTTTCTAAGCATAAAGAAAGATTACCATGTCACTCAGTGAAACATGGGACACTTTTGCAGAACTCAGAAAATAATCTAATGTATTACATAGCTCAACGATGCTCAACTTGTGTTCCTTAAAACATCACATGTGGGTTCTAGAGTAATCTGTAGGCTTAATCAGAGCCTCCCTTTGCTCAACAAACAAGAAGGTTTAGCCAAGGTTTCAAAGCACTTGGGATTGTTCTTTACTCTTTGATGTAGTCAAAGAGAGAGGATGAAAGATGGAGAGATGGGAAGCAACTCTTAACCAGCAGTCAGGAAGAAAACACAATTGCAGAGTTCTACAAGCTAATCATGGTGTGATGATCTGACACTGCACTAAGGCATCTGCTCGCAGCTTACCATCAATACACAACAATGATGACAAAGCATCAAAGACAGCACAACCCAGCACAGCATCAGGTTACCACACCCTGGTGATTATGTTGCTTCCTCTCAGTCCACTGAAGAATCAAACTTTTCAGGTTTGACTATCACTGATCTATAGTGTTGCTTATGCACAGACAGATTGCATATACTTACAAATGAATCACTGCCACGTTGATTCTTGTTTATAAGGCTGCCATGAATTACTTTGATTTTACTTTGGAGGAGCTATAGGAACTCACATTTGGGTTTTGAATGCAAAGAATGCCTGGTGTTTATTTGACATTTTGTGTTTAGGTACAATCCCTTCCCAGGTTGTTCTTGTTGCGGGGGCAATGAAGAGCTGGGGGATCTCTTCGCTTGCTTTCTATGTGACTTCTTGCCAGAAAGAAGTTCAATTTAAGAACATTATACACTTATATGAGTGATAAGTTCATGGTGTTCTTATACTCCTTCTTTTGGTCTAGCAAGCCAAAAGGCTAAAGGAAGGAGGGGAATTACAAGTACAGAGCATGCTAAAGGAAAATGAACCTTCAGTATGAAGCCAGCTGATAAACAGCTAGCATCTATGTCTTCAGTCAGCATCATCTTAGATGAAATTCTGTCTGTTCCCACTAAGCAGCTCCTACTCAGTTTTACCTTTCATAAGTTTGCCCATCAGCTGATGAGGCTTCTCAATTTTGCCTGGTGCATCCAAAAGTGGAGAAACATCTGGAAACTGCTGCAGCATCTGGCAAGCATCTGTGGCAAAAATTCCTAGAGGATTTGAGGTGATAGCAGTTATGGTTATAATTTATTATAGGCTGACATGTTTTTGAGATTGTTTTTAATACCCAAAATCTGACACATTTCAGAATCTTTATGCTGCATGCTTTTGCTTAGGTTTGTTTGCTTCTCTGTTTTCTGTTAATTCTACCTACATAAAAGAGAAAATCTTGATAAAATATTGGAGAAGAATCCCAGAACACATGGTTCTGCAAAAAGAAGAGGACCAAGTTCTAGCAATACCCACTTTTAAAAGAGTTGTTAGTGTTCCAAAAATGGCAGTGAAAATACAGTACTGTATTTCTGCAGTTATCCGCTTCCTTCAGGGTTGTATGTTCCATAGTCACTTGAGGAACAAGTTTATGTTATGTCCTGAAGGACCAAACTGGCTTCTTTATTAGTATCTTTCCATGTGATCGCAACTCAAATACATTTGAGTACAGCAACAGCACAGAAAAAAAAAGGTGGACGCAGAAAAAAATACAACCTGATTTTCTAAAACATTTAATATTGCAGCAACAAGTAAATTACGACAAATTACGTTTTAACTTCAGTCTGGATTTATGGCCTGAATTTGAACTTCAGAAATATCATTTCCCCATGTAATTGTACACTTGGTTGCGATTCAAGCTTGCATAGACTGAGAGCACTCCACTCTATCCTCCTAGTATTTTACACTCACTTTGCTAAGGTAAAAAGACAGCACAAGATGGAAGAAGAATGAGGCCACAGCTTCCGTGTGGGTATTTGCCTATGTACTGAGGGATTTGCTCAAAGACTGCTGGGTTGAAAAGACACATATCAACACAAACCAATCCAATGGGGAAACCGTTAATCATGGTTTCCACTGAACAAAACAGCAATACCATTGGGAATGCCAGATTTGAATAAGGAAGGAAAAATGGTAAGGAAAGAGTGAAAAGGGAGCACTAAATGCAACAGCACACAGCAGGGACTGGGTGTCTTTGAACAACAAAGGACTGGAAATTAAAAACTGAAAGATGAGGCCCAGTCTCAAGCAACCTCAGAAAATAATGTACAAGGTATTTAGCACACAGAGGTCCACAAAAAGCTAGGTATAAATTCTCAATATTCTAAAAAAATCTTAAGATCTATAGTAAAATAGACCAGGACTCTCAAGTACTATAATCTGCCCCAGAAAGAGAAAAAGGGCATCACCAGTGTTCTAAGGCATGCACAATTCCATTGGATTCAGGGGATGAATGTGCTTAGATGGTCCCAGGAGGTGATCCGTATCCCACGCTACAGAGAAAGGCAAAGGAAGAGACCAAGAAGAGAGCTGACAAGGATCTCTAAGACACTGAACTCCTCCTATCCATCCTTCTTTCCATATCACGCTACATACAAGGGATGATCAGATCTCAAAACTGTATATAAAGGCCCATTCCAAATGCTAGAGCTGAAACATCATAGTAAAGGGAAGCTGGAAAAGTCGGGGGAGGCACAACTCCACATCTCTCCAGATTCTGGAGCTTCACAATGTAGTATTTGACTGAAACTTTATTAATAGGTTCCATCTTAAACTTGAGATTCAGGCAGATCTCCTATTTTAACTGGAAAAATAGGCAGGAAGGGGATGAAGTCCAAGTTCAAGAAGCTTAATCTGGATTTAGGGTAAAGAAGTCTTTTTTATCCTGATATTCACATTTTTCTTCCTGTATTCCAGATAACACCTGCTCCTGGAACTTACAGTATTTCCAATTCAAATCACTCAAAAAAGTCATGAGTTGGGTCCTGTTTCTGAACTGGTAGATTATTTTAGATGTAGGTATTTCTACACCCAGCAGAGCCAGAAATTTCAGCTATAAAACTGAAATTTTCATGCAGTCCCTGGCTTCTAGGACCTGGAGTTGCTAAGAAAGTAACAGATTTTGAAAGCTTTAACAAAATCACTGTCAAATGCTGAGAGAATAAACACAGAATAATACTAGCATTAGTCCCTAACACACATCTTGGCAAAAGTTGGAAATTTGAGTTCGTTGAAACCCCTTTCTCCACCAGCCAGGTCTCTCTTAATTGAAAAAAAAACCCAAAAAACTAAATACAGCCTGTTTTTCTCTGCGAAGAAAATGCTTTTCTGGAAGAAGGCTGACTCAGTTCCTGCGTACTTGAGAGTACTTTTGACTTTCATCAGTGCAAAAGGAGAATCAGGACACTTTGTACTATTCTTCCTATAGCTCTGTAACAACAGAAGACATTTTAGAGGGACTGACAAGACTTTAAAAAGACCGTATTGAAGGAGACAGCTTAGGCTACTAAAATTAAAGTAATTAATCAATCCAAAGGTAATTCTCATCATCTAGCCTGTTTGTTAAATGTTTTGCCTTCCCAGGTTTGATTATGAAACTTAGAGTTTGCAATCTCTGTTGTGGTCCCTGGAGCTTGATTCTGTCTTGAATAAACCAGAAAAATAAACCATGGGCAGAGACTGAAGCAGCACCAAGGAACTGTTCCTGTCCCTGCTTTTATTCAGCCAGCATGCCCCAAAACCGGCTGATGAAGCAGAAGTGCCAGGACACAGCAGAATTCACATCCCGCCACGCCCTCCAATTACTTCCCCATAGCTATAGAGTCAAGCCCAGAAATAAAAATGGCTACCCCTTTTTACACAAAAATGGGTCCTTAGTTTAGAACACAAGCCTATCTTTGCTTTGCCTTCTCCCTTTCTTGAAATCTCCCAGGGAGAGGGTCTGAAAATAGGAGTCACTCCCCACTGTAAAACTAAATTTTCCCAGTTCTACCCCACTGAAAATCCATTGAATACCACAGGACTAAATAAGGATGGACTTTGTCCTACCTTTCTGCTACAGATAGCATTTTACTGTCATTAAGGGAATAAAATAATCATAAGAGCATAATGATAGCATGTGTTTTGCTAGCTGCTGTTCTTCACGTGGGGCAACCACTGGCAATTCTCAGATTAATCTCTCCCCTTCCCCAACCATGCACTTGATTACCGCTCTCATTCCCAGTTAAAAATGCTTGATCAGCGTAAAGCACGTAAAGGAGTCTCTGACCCCAGCTAAGGGAACAACAAGAGATGACATTTGGTTCTTTGAGAGAGGAGTAGATAAAAAGGAAAAATGACAGCTGGAGTCAGGAGGAGCTAGTTAGTGGATTGCAGGCCCAGGAGGGTGCAGGGTGGGAGCCCACGAAAGAGAAACAAGAAGAGACTGCAGCCAGACTGTTCCCTCTCCTTCCCTATGTCTCCTTTGAGCCAGTAAGAAAGACTGCAGCAGATGTCAGGACCCATGGGGATGACTCCTTTCGCTTTCTTATTTCTTCAAAAAAGGGTAACCTAGAAAATAGAAGAAATATTGGAGAAAAAAGAAAAATGAACCAATATCTCTGCTTTGACACGTGGGAATGAATACAAAGGTGAGCGCCAACTTGTAATGACCTGTGGTATGTAAATACGCTTAAGCCACCAGGAGGAATTTTTCTGGGTTTGGTCCAACGGGGGCAATCATTTACAGGATTTGACTGGGATTAACCTGTGGTTTCCACTTCAGGATATGAAGGAGAAACACACTAAGCAAGCACAAGGCAAGCAGCAGTTGTAAGGAGCATCCCTGTGCTTCTCCAACATACACAACACAGCCAGAGCTGGCTTGCAAACACACCTGGCAAGCACGGCTCGGTTCTGGGAACATCCCCAGAAAGCAATCAATGCGCATGCACATGCGTGGACGTGTGTGTGCTCACACGTGGGTGTGTTTCTCAGCACGCTGCACTGAACACACGAGATTTCATCCGTTTCTAAAACATCAAATCTCATTCAGCATTACTCAGGACACCAGACACAAACCAATAAATTTTAGTCAAAGGCATTTTAGGCCAGATTCACTGCCACTGGTGTAATTCCCTTGAAGTCCATGGAATTACACCAGGGAGAAAGAGGTTGGCTGTTTAATATTTGCAGCTTGCCAAATTGTGCATCTGTGTTGGTTCTTTTGTTTTGGAGACACAGTTCTACAAATTATCATTATGAAAGAGATTAATTTTTGTTTTAAAAAGATCTCATTCTCAGCACACTGTAAGAAGTCCACTTCTACCCACCAAGTCCCTTTTCCTCTACTCCACACACCCACAGATGGATACTTATGCTTTTTCAGATTTTCAAATCTGCAAAGGTGTACAAAGATTTTGACCATTTCAAAGACCTTCACACTAGAAATCATTTTCTGTGGTAGAACTTCCTAGCAATGACAGTGAACCTTCCCATCTTTCCAAGATTCATGTAAGGTACCTTAAAAGATACATTCAAGTGAAAATGGTGTGTTTTGGCTTTGTGCATCAGGAGCAAGGGGAAGCCCAGGGACTGCAGAAGAGCAGAGTTCTGACCTCTGAGCACGCTTTTGTCTGCTTTTATAGCAGGGAAGTTGCATGCGCTTCAGGCATCCTCATTGCCAGCAGAGGGTTTTTAAGCCAGATTCTTCCAAAATCTGTAATTCCCTACTTTATAACAATAGGTTTTAAAAATGCAATAGTTTGTAGGTTTCCCATTTCATCATTCTGGTAAACCCACATTCAAAGAGGAGGAAGTTGTGTGAAGTCCTGAAAAATAAAAAAAACACCCCACTACTGTTTTTCTTTGATGGGCTAGTCAGGAACCATCTTTCCAGACCACTTGTTTGACTCAAAGGCAAAAAGTAGTTTACAGCGAAACAAACAGCAGCTAATCAAGATAAACCTATTTGCTTATACAGCCTTACTGGCTAAAACACAGCACCAGCCCTGAGTATTATTTATCTTGGAGGTGGCAACAACAGAAAGCGAGCAACTGATTACACAGCTTCTCCACCAATTATGAACCAACATTTATCTCCTGTGTACAACAACAGAGATTTAACTGGGTTCTTCAGCCTTTCCTTAATATTTCTCAAGCACCCAGTAATATACTCGGCACCTTGTCTAGCAAACACAAGCAAAGCCCCAGCACCAAAAGCACTTTACAACACTCAACAGCAGTCTCCCACACCTGCACCTGGAGGGCAAAGACGAATGCTGTTACAGAAAAGCGTGTGAGCACTCCGAGTCAGGGACTGTGTTAGTACATGTTTATGCGGTGCCTCGCGCAGCAGGGCCCAAATGCAGAGTGGGAGCCCCTGGGCACTGGGTAGGTTTTTCCTTCTTTCTGAATTTAGAAAAATCATGCGAGATAATATAAGAGACTCAACTGATAAGGTCTGGGAAAGAGTCATTTATCTGCTTTCTCTGTAAATACCAATAGCTTATTTAGTTGGATTTCATGTTATTTTCATCTAAGAGGCAAACCTGATATGATGGGAATGAACTCAGACAAAACCAGAAAACAGGGCACCAGTGTAACTGGAAAAAGAGACCAACAGTGTGAGAAGGGGAAGTGCTCAGCATTCACCACGGGAAGGAAAAAAATTAAAATAAAAAAGGAAAGACAAGGAAGAGCACTAATTAAAGACACAGTGTGGATGCAGGAGAACACACAGAGATCCCCCCCACCCCTGCCATCCGTATGACAGTGCTGCTTTGTGGAACAGAACAATAGGTACATTATACTAACCTATAATTATCCCGAGAAGAATGATAGCAAAGTCAAGGCATTACACGAACATTGGAATATTGGATACAATCCCATAAGAAGCAAGGGGGTGGAGGAGGAGCTTTAAAAAGAGATTGAAACCTTCCCAGCACACAACATCAAAGAGGAAATTTCATGTTCTCTTTGCATTTATTTGGGTTTTTGTTTTATTTGATGTGATGATTTAAACACAATTCCCTGTTTCATGCATTTCTTGGCTTCTTTATGCTGCAATTGGTTCCAGCACTGTAACATCCTCGACACCATTCAACAGCATGGTGCATATGGCACAACCAAGAGCTCGGCCCAGTGCATGACTGCACCATGTGTATAAGCAGTGGGAGACGAGAAAGGTGGTTGGAGATGTACTCCAGCTCTGGACAAAGAAAAGCAAAGGGCTGGTGATTCAGTGAATGCATAATCAAGTGTTACGAAGACGCAGGGCACACAGGCACTCAATACCTGCACTCTCATTCCAATCAGATAGCAGGTACGGAAATACAGGAAGCAGTGAGGCACAACTCGACACCTGTTTCAAACACGCTGCTTGCATTTGTAGTGTTATGCAATGTTGGGGAAATACTGGAAGAAGGACTTGGAGCTGTGGTTTTTTGCTTCTTCTGTTTGTTTTTAAGAGACGGTATGTTGCATAGACACTTCCCTCTTGTCCCAAAGTGACAAAAAAGAGCGGAGTAGCCTATCAATTCTGCAAAATCAGAATGTTCCCCCTTGAGGTTTGTTGTTGTATTTTTTTTAGAGTAGGTATCTATGACAACCTGATGTAAGCAACTGTATTGCTTGGTCCACAGAGTGGACCATGCAGGAGTATGCAGAAAAGCAGACTAACATAAGTATCCCTGCCCTTGCTCTTTCTAGGTGGACTCTGCTCCTCCCTGTAGACACGACTGATAGAGCCCTGTTTCCTCCAGAGAGAATGTCCAACAACTCCGGCACACTGTGTCTCCAAATGATGAACAAAGATTAAAAAAACTCCTACCAAAACAAAGCACAGCCCTTGCAGGATCTTGCCATGTCACTTGCATACAGCTGCACTCAAGCCTGAGAGTTCCTAGTAAAGCTCCCCTGCCTGCAGCACGGTCAGACATGCATCCTCTGAGCTATAAGCCGCTTGTGTTCTGTAGCTAGGAAATGCCAATGTGAAGAGTTATTAAAGGTATTTACAGCCCAGTAGTGACAGGCCAGCTCTCGGAGCACTGTTCCCTAATGGGATTCAGACCTCATCTAATGTTCAAAGTTGGAAAGGGAATCCAGGGGCCCCGACTTTACACAAAGCAGGATTCCTCTGAATTCCTACCAGTTGGTAGCGTTTAACCTCTGTGGGAGAGCTCGGAGCTCTTGCTAAGTTTGTGTAGGCCCAGAAGCCACTGTTACAGGCTGGGGCGAGTGCTGAACTTGGCAGGAAACACGTGGCACTGCTGAGTGCAGGAAACGATCAGCAATATCTCACCTTTGTGAGAGAAGGAATCCAGGTTCCTGTGGAGCTCAAAAGGCAAAGGGAGCTGGAAGGGACTACTTTGCATGGAGGCAAAAGTTCAATTTGCCCTGTTCGAGGGAGGAGCTCCCAGGCTGGAAACAACTTGGGATGGGGCCACTGGCTCTGAAGAAGCGAGGTACTGCCCACCAGCTGTGTGACCATCAGCACTCTGCCTCTGCAATGGCGTAGTAGCTCCTGAGCCAGCCTGCGGCAAGGTCATGTGAGGGGAAGGTGAGAGCAGGGCTCTATGGTAATTTTGGGAAAAGAAAGTAGAGGTACGCATTCTCTCTGTGTGTATCCCCACTCACAGCCCTGCCTGCAGCCACAGCCAAAAAGTAAGATCCCATGCTCAAGAAAATAGGAGATTACTAAGCATTCCCCCACTCACTTTGTTAATGGGTCCCTAGTCCCCTCTCCTTTTTGGCTGCCCCAAACAAGCAGGGAGGGTAATGGAAAGGATATGGCACATTCCTGTGTTCCATCATGCATCCTCACACTGAGCAGACAAAAAGTCAGGAACATCTGCAAGAGAGATAAGCAGCTGTCTGGCTCCATTCAGCAGCATGGGGGCCTCTCTGTTCTTGCTAACAGGTGTTAATACAGACAGCGACCAAGATGTGCTCTCAGTTGCACCAGGTTAAAAAGAAAAAAAATCGGCATAACTCCATTGACTCAGGAAGAATGGTTCCTGATGTCATGCTCCTGACGCTGTGAGCAGAATCTGGCACACAGGCAATTACAGAAGTAAGTTAGAGGAGACAGGAATCATCCAAGACAGCCAAAACAACAGGGCATAAATACAGGTTATTTACAGAGAATGCTGGATAGAGCAGTGCTCACCCTATTTTTCTACTCTGGAACAGATAACCTCAATAATAACAACCATTTTTTTTTGGACACTATGTAACGGAAAACTTATCCTTGCCATTTCACACTTCTCTCACTACAGACACCCAGCTGATCTCATAACCCTCCTCCCTCTGCCACATCCACACATATATGACTGTCCTCTCCATGCAGTGCAGCAACTCGTATTTCATCTGTACCACAGGCTTCATGAGTTTGTAACGCTGCCCACTGAACATTGTCAAAAAGCCACCAGCTGGAAAGGATACTGGAATGAAATCTATGCAGCTCTGTGGCCTTCCGAGTGATTACAACTATGACACTTAAACCCGCTAATGTGCTAAGCATTTTCTGGCAAAGTTGGTGGGTTACTATGGTATTTTGGGAGGGGGCAGGAGCTTGAAAAGATGTAGTCCTTGGGGAGGAGCAAAAAGGGGGAGACAAAAATGTAACAAGGCAGATTCCTCAGCAGTCTGATACTCAGCAAACTCCTCAAACTTGCCATAACAAGGGTTACATTTCAAAGATCCAAAAACAGCTTCCCAGGACAAAAATAAACTTGTGTGTTCCTGCCAGGTGGATACACAGGGCTGCCTTTTGATGAATATCTTTTGATTTCCTAGAAGAAGTAGTAGTTTCCCTGTCTCTTGCCCCTGTTCTGGCTTTGGTCAAAGCAATGTTTTGTAGGTTTATTCTCATGCTTTCCATTTTTTTCAGCAGAAATTACTCTGTCCCTATATCCTTTTTTTGACTTAAATCAGATGAGAACCAGAGAGGAAGCCAACCCAGAAGGACCACAGGCTTTGTTATGTGGAAAACCTCCAGAACTGGAAGTGCTGACCAACTGCTCATCATTCCTACTAAACTGGGGGCCCAGGCAGGTTTGGCTGAGAAGCATAGTAAGGCATGGCCTTATTGCCCCAGGCAGGTGCCTCATGCAGGATGCCCCACGCTTCTCATCCTATCTCCTCTTGCAAGAACTTCTGTACATTTGCTTCTCACCCACTGTTCCTGCACACACTCAAAACTCGCTCAAAGAATGCCATTAGAGTAAGTGCTGTCAGGTGCTCTTAGGTTAACAACCTGTGGGGGAAAATTCTAAAATATTTTTTTCTGCGGTAATGCCATCTTGGGAACTATTTTAAAATAGTGGTAACAAGCTGTTCTGAGACAGAACTATGACTGGAGTTGATGTTCTTAAAAGAATCAGAACCTTAAAGAAGCGCTAAAACGTAGAATCAAATAGCCGCCAGAAATAAAAGTGCACCAAATATTATGGTATTTGACATTCCCTCCACTCACACATGTGTAGTGCTGGAAGACGGGAGCATCTCCAGAAAAGAGAAGCAGACGCAAAGCCAGAGCTCATTGAAGTTACACTAGTGAGCAGGACATTTTTGCAAACTAACACAATTTCATGCTTACAATATTGATATGGCCCATCTACTTGATCAAGGGAAGGTAAAAGTGCATTTGCTATATGACTAATAGATAAAAGGAGACAAAAGGAATCTTCCATGAGGAAGCCAGTTTATGGTGTCAGTCTCTTTTCCCAAGTAACAAGTGATAGGACAAGAGAAAGTGTCCTCAAGTTGCATCAGGGGAGTTTTGGATTGGATATTAAGAAAAATTTCTTCACCGAAAGGGTTATCAAGCACTGGAACAGGCTGCCCAGGGAAATGACTGAGTCACCCTCCCTGGAGGTATTTATAAGACTTGTAGATGTGGTGGACTTGGCAGTGTTAGGTTTACAGTTGGACTCAATGATCTTAAGGGTCTTTTCCAAACTAAATGATTCTATGATTCTATGACAGTCAACATTATGTTCAACAGCAGTTTTTGACCCAAGACAATGTTAAAATAGTAAAATGACATATGACTTGAGACATACAACTGATCAGTATCATTGGAAATACATGGAAGCAAACTGAAGAATCATCTTCTTGTAAAACCAAGACCTCAGCTTTTGCTCCAAACCTAGCACATTCTATGGGACCTAATGTTCTCTCTTTCTTTAAAGCCCTCTTTAACTGAAACACATTTAAATGAAATTATTG
Organism: Larus michahellis; assembly: GCF_964199755.1. Taxonomy (NCBI): domain Eukaryota; kingdom Metazoa; phylum Chordata; class Aves; order Charadriiformes; family Laridae; genus Larus; species Larus michahellis. The sequence continues at coordinate 51,720,450 of NC_133899.1, read as the reverse complement.
CACATGTAAACTTTTAGTGGGGAAAATCAAGAGAATCAGAAAGACGTCTGCTTAGCAGAGCTACAAGGAAGCAAGTGATAAGCAGGTAGGCCCCTTCTCCAGACTTCTGTGCACTTTCATTAATGTTAAAATAGTCCCCATTCAGAATAAAATTAAACACCATCTCTTCATACCCCTCAGCATCATCAACAAATTCTCCCTGCTGTCACTGTTGCTTATTCTTCCCCTTCTGGAGGGTCTGGAGACTAGACAGGGCCTAGGGGTATATACCAAAAGGAAGCAACTAGTAGCAAATCTCTCTACTAAAGACCTTTCAAACAACACACTGCTCGTGTTCTCCCAGCTGAGAGGCTGCTAGATCAATTGCTTTGTACTACCTCCCCTATCATGCATGTGCAGGTGCTACCTGATATAATCTACTTAAAGGTAAAGTCTCAGTGAAAGTCGACACTCTACCACTTACATATGGACAAATTTGCAGCTAGCAAACATCACTGAGGACAAGGTGGCACTTCCTTCACTGCAAGCATTGTCCCTCTGAACATACACTGCCTTAGCCCTGTTTTTCGCCGCTGAAGGCTGCAGGCCAGAATGTGCAGCACAAACCCAGCGTTACAAAGCTGGGATCCCCACTTCTGAAGGAAGGTCTGCACCAGGCCTGAGAAACTTGCACATTCCCAGCCAAGTGTAAATGCTTCAAACTTTCTTGGTCAGCACAAGCACCTGGTTACAATCTACAAACACTGCCTATCTCTATAAACCTCCCCTCCAGAGGGCTTTACTGAATTAAACCCCACAGGAGCCCCTTGAGGGAGTTATCTGCACTTTTGCTGATAGAGAAGCTAAAGGCACAGGGAGGACATGAACCGTCTCCAAGCACAGGACCTGCTGCATTAGCTTTAACACCTGCACTATTTTAATCAACCAGACGTGCTTTATCTCCTTCCCTGCTGACTACACAGCCACTCTATGCCATAGTCCCACAATCAGTTCAAGCCAGCCACTGACCTTAAAATAAATGTCCTCTACCCTTCTCTTGCCACTGTTCCCACCCTCACACCGCTCTCCCCCTTATGCCAGCACAAGCGCTCACATAATCACTAAATGTAAAACAATAATGTAAAAAAAAAAAAAAAGTTGTATGTGCAATTTGTTCTCTGGCCTGAACTACTCCATGCCTGGTACAAGAAAAGGTAGTGTCGGGGCTGCGACATATAGTCAGGGACAGCTGAAGGACAAGACTGCAGCACTGGCTTAAACCAATTGTGGACCTACACCACCAGTCAGCAAGTTCTACACATCCTTCACTGATCCAGTCATTTTTTTTCATATTTTGAAAGAGATGGAAGCAAGGAGGTTACAGGAGTTGTCTCTGTTGTTTCAACATATCTGAAGGATCTTCACCCTCACCCTCAGAAGTTACAAACTTGTTATTTCGGTCTCATTTTACTCTGTTGGCACCGTCAAAGTTTCTGCCATCCACGCTGCAACTTAAGTGTGATCAGACACCCTGACGAGGACGAGACAGTTTTCCCAGGAGCAGAGCAGACTAGTCAATATTACTGCACCTGCCACCTTGGGCTTCCCACAAGGCCGCAAAGTTCAACTTTCCTGCTATTTCTTGCAGCACTGTTACTCCACCACTTTCTTCTCTCATCCTGAGCTACAAACCATACTTCCTTCTATCCACTCTGTCCAGTTTCTCTGCTCGCTATGAGAGCAAGTCATTAATGTACTTTCAAGTGCAAAGATAATTAAAAAAATGGCTAGATCTTTCATTAAGAGATTACCCTTGACACAAGTCCAAATGTGGTTTCCTCTTCACCTAGATGATATTGTGAAGGTGCACCAATAGAAAGGCCTCCAAAGAAGAAAGAGGCAGTGTTTAGTGAGACAGCACCACCTGAGAGATAGCACAGAAATTCTTTCCAAATGCATAGTCTGCGTGCTACTCATAAGCCACCCTGTCAACAGGGAGCACAGTTGCTCTTGTGCATTTCTCAACATATCAGCAAAAAAGTGTCTCTCAAAAAGAACTGTTCATAAGCAGCAGGTGTAACTTTCGTGATATTATTCATGCTGGATGCACCATAGCAGAATACGATGGAGGTTTACTCTGCTTAGAAGCAGAAATGCGTCCGCTTTGTCTTTTTACCCCCTCTCTCCTCCTTCACATACTACAGAAACCCATTACACTAAATCACAATGGTGATTCAGAGAGAAACCTTTATGAACAGTGTATTCCATTTCAATTAACGTTGCTGCCAGTGGAGACTACTTAGGCAAAACAAGACTTAAATAAAGAACTACATGCTTTTGTGACATGTCCTCTAAGTGCCACCATGGTACATAGAAAGACTGCTGCTTCCCACTTAATCCCCAAGGCCTCAGCCAGAAGTTACCACCCTTGCCACTAGTCAAGGGGCTTGTGCAAGCATTCCCAAACCTTCAGCGGCTGAGATAAACTTCAAGTAAAGAGACCTACTGCTTAAATTATTTGTTTATGCTAATCTAAATTATTTTTAAAGAGATACTTAAAAGGAGGAGCTTAGCTGGCACACCAAGGGGACATTAACTTTCAGCAGAGAGGCAAAGGCAAGCTGAAAGAGAACAACTGCTTCAGCTGCACAACTGCAGCTCAGAGTACATACATATATTGCCTTGGACTACCGCCACCCAGCATGATGCAGATAACTAGAGAGTCACATGTTCAGTTCACGTGTAATGAGTTCAGCCTTTCATCAAGCTATGATATGTAAACAGTGTGTCTATAAATAAATAAATATTCCACTCCAGTGCTCTTGGTAGCCTCAACAATTTTCTGTGATACATTAAAACAAACAAACAGGCAGAATCTTAGTTAGCTTCTTCTGGATCAGCTCACGCTGCATCTGATACAACCACCAAGTACCCTTGGTGATGTCAAGTATGTCACTGGTAGGAGGGGGGTCTCGGGACAAACCCCTAATTGCCAAAGCCCTGTTGGCTGCAGAAATAAATCAGAATCTCCTGCGACGCTCTGCAATCATAGAAGATTTCTCACCAGTGTGGTTACTGGTCCCCAATATATGCCCTCCTTACGCTGCTGTATTATGAACTACTTGGGCACATATTTCAAAGGAGGGCTGTGTCTCTATGGGTTGGTTTGAAACCCCAGGCAGTACAGAGTGCATAGCTGGTACTTCATGAAGCAACGCTCTGCCCTCAGTGAGTCACTATTGAATCAAAGCCCAAACTTGATGTTAATGGAACACTGTGTGGATGCCCAAATCAGCTCTGAGGTGGATGTCCTGACACACCATAATTGCTGGAGATCCTATAGAATTTATCATATGAACAAAATGCACACCAGGGGCAGACCACACTCCACTAAAACTCAGCAGTGAATTTGACCTCGTGAAAACAAAAGAGAAATGTATTCCTAGGGGGAGCAGGAAGAGTTGTGCGGCGATTTTGTAATACTCATGCCAGGCTGTGAACTCTCCTGGGAAAAGCACTCACCTTCTGTTCCATCCACAAGAAAAACCTCACAGCAGTGCCAGGCCTCTCTACAGTGGGGTGGGAAGGCTGGGGGTCTCTTGTAACAAAGCTTTCAGTAAAAGGAACACAACCAACTTCAAAGTCACATTCCTCTCAGAAGGTTTTTAGCCTCCTGTTAACATAAGTCATACTGAAGGTCACTGTAAGGAAGACACCAGGGAAAAAAAAGAAAAGCTAATGGTCCTCTGTTTGCCTACGCTGCAGTTTTGACTATTCCTTGCTTATATTTGGATCTTGCTGTTTTTCGCACCTTTTATTCAGAATAGATGAAAAAAAAGTATATTTAAAATAGAAAAAAACAATTAAAAAACAAGTATAAGGCAAATCTAATGTCTGAGCCTTCTACTGAATTTTTTTCATGCTAGTAGTCCCTTTAATTCCTCCAACTCAGAGTACTTTTCCATCTTATTCCTCCAAAACTTGTACAGCCAGAAACAGACAACATGTTTCCATGTTGTAACCATCCTTATAAATATTTCATAATGTACATATACTCATGCTTGAATAAGCCCAATATAGGAAATCCATAACTAAACTTCAGTCTGTAGACATCTCTGTGAACTAAAATAAACAGCTTCCTCTCAAACACCTGCGTTTGGGGCAGGCACGCAAAGCTGGCTAATTGTTTCAGGACTAATTCGCTGCTTTGGGAAGTTTTATTACAGCTCTCTAGCCAGCCTCTTTGGAATCTCACTAGCAAATCAGTTCAGTTGCGATTTGGACACAAACTGCCTGGTCTGGCACAACAGAGCTAAGATTCCACTTGAGCACAGCCCTCCTCCGGGACAGCAGAAACGTCTGCCTTCCCAGCAGGCTCACTATCCCGCAAAAGCGCTTTCACTCTATTTTGGCTTTTCTACTCCTTTTTTGCAGGCTGGAATGTGAAAGCGATAAAGGAGGAAATTATAACTTTTCAGAAATTTGTCATCCAAGATGGTTCAATTCTAGTAAAGGCTCAAGTTACTTCTTAGTAAATCTGGTTTGTACTATTCTTACTAAGGGTCCTGATGTAGAGTGCAATAATGACAATTTATACAACTGTCTCTGAATGTAACTTTTGTTCTTTATACCGATGGGACAAGTGAGGAGTGAGTGTGGAGTTATACTTCATCTGTTAGATGCCAGAATACCATCAGTTGGTGCAGGTCAATCTACACTTTGACCATTATATTTTCTCTATAAGGTTCATAGATAACTATGAAGACCCATCAACAAAAAGAGTTATTGGCAAGTAATACCATCCTTGTGAAGTACAAACAGCCCCGGTTCTGAAGCATTTAGATCTGCAGTGAAGACTAACAAAATTTGTGGTTTTCAGCCACATATTGAAATAAAAGGGGCCAAGAAGGGAAAGCAGAGAAATACTTTGAGAGAATTTAATGAAACTTGTTATCCTCACATAGTGTCTTGGGAGTCTAAACCCAGTCAATAGTGGTCAGATGATGATACCATGAGCACCTGTACCACAGTGAGCCTATTTCTTCAGGACCACATGTACCAAGAACCTGCCTGAAGAGCAAGTTACCTAAGGAAATTGCACCAATTTCTGCTGTGCAAAGAAGTCCTCATCTAGCTTCAGCTGGAATGATTACAGCACCACTGTATCCCAGGTTATTGCCCCAGTTTTCTTGAAGAAGGTTCCTAATTTGCATCAAGCAAAACAAACTGGGTTAGCGTAAATAGTTTAAATTGGTAGTCAGAATTAAACCATCTGATTTCGCCTGAGAAAGCAGCTGCACACAAACTTCTCTGCTAGGAGGCTGGGGCAGCAGTAATTTCTGGAAGCAAGGAAGTCACAAGCAGCTTATAATTGCAACATCACTCATCAAAAGATGTCCATTTCTGGACTAACTACGTTGGTTAAAACATATGTTTTTTTAACTCAATGTCTTTCTATATGGCTTTATTTTGCTTTAGATAAGTAATATACTGATTTATCTTAAATTAACTGCTTAACAATTTACTTTCTAACTGAAAGAATAAGAAGGAACCAGTTATCGCACACAGTCGGGGCCTAGTATTGGTGTAGATGGGCAGAACAGCCTGTGGGAAAGTTTTCATTCCTGCTGACAATATTGGACAGACTCATCAGGAAGGAGATTTAAGTCAACAGATCTGGAAATCCAGCAACAAGAACTGACTTCAGTTAAATCTGTTTAAATGGGGAGAGAAAATAGCCTACGTGGCTACTACAAGCCTGAAGTAAAGCGTGTTATCTCATTTATCCTAATGAAGACTTTGCCTCTGATGTGGAAAATGTTTACAGGACCACAGGGTACAAGAGATTCTAATTATAAATCTTTGATCCATTACTTGGTTTCTAGCAACAGAATTTGTTTCTGCTGTAACTCCAGTGAAGTCGGAGTTATGCCAGAGAGGAGCTCTCTAGTTAAATACTGTTTGGAGAAAATACCATGTTATAGGAACAAAACGAGATTTCACACAGTGTAACTGTAACTGTTAGGTATCTTTTCTAGCAGGAAAAACCAGGTTGTAGAGAAATTAAAGTGGCAGCTGACCTTATGAAGAAAATCAAGGTACACGTTAAGACTTCAGCACTTGTTTTGCAGAGTATCAGAGTTGTTGTATTAGCTAAAAATACTAGGTGAAAGAACTGTAACAGAGCTATGTACTTGAGAACATGAATTCTTGTCTCTTGCAAAAAAAAAAAAAAGAGACACCTGTTCATAAGAGTTAAATGAACAGACTACTGACTGTTCAAAAGTGACTGAAACAATAACCAAGCCTGTGTTTTGTATTTGCTGTAATTCCCACAATGGCCATTTTTATCCTTGGCTCAAACATGTTCTGGAGCTTGTGACTGGCTCCTGCTAAAACTCTTGTCTCCCACACAGCAGGACATCTCAGCCTGCTTTAATATTTTTACTTACTCCTCTGATACCGTTTGTACCAGTGGAGATCCTAGGGCCAGTGAGTGAAGCTGTCTCTCAGGTACACGTGAACCCATCATGTGGAGGTGCACAAATCCTCAATCAGCCATTCAATGCTTTTTGCTAGTATCTTAGAGGACAGCATATGGCAGAGGGTCTTCCTGCTGTAGATCCTCAACCTCACTCTTCCTTCCCCACTATTCTCATGAGCATCTTTATGCTTACAAGAGATGTTCTGAGATTTCTGCCTGAAACTGCTTCCCACCATCACTTCTTGGACAAAAGGACAGTACGCATGGTCTAAGAATTGACAAACAGAAGGTTTCTACTCTGAGAGACTTGTCTGGGAGTGGGATAGAGGAGGATTTCTAGCACAGAAAAGACAGGACAGGAGGAGTAACTGCAGAAACAGATGATTGATTGGACTCTCCCAGATATGCTCCTTCACTGGCCTTAGCAAAAGATGGGAAATTAGTCAATCACAAAGTAGATTCTTTAAGGAATGCACGACTCACTCAAGGGTTAATGTGTAAATGTGAAGCAATTTGTTTAAATACATATTTCTTTGGCCAGCCTTGCGCTGTGCCCTGTCATCCAGGAGAGCCAGATTAAATTCCCATCCCATTTTTTTTTTGTTGAGTTTTTTTTTTTGCTCCCTGGAGTGACAAGCTAATTAAGGAATGACAGAGACTGTCTCAGAAGAGTCCTGTTCAAATATCAAAGAAACAGATGCAGCAAGACAGACAGACCACTGCTAGCTGATGTTCAGAGCAGCTCTCTCCCACTGCACCATGCCACCACTGGCTTGTCACATGACATGAAAGAGACTCTATTTTTCTTTTATCACTTCTCTAAACCAAGAGAACTGTGCAAGTTGTGGGAATTAAACCAGTGAAATCCAGGAGCAAGAGGAGAATCAGGTATTTGGTGTTTTAAAGCAAACCTTAGGCAGAGAAAGAAAAAGGAGGGGAAGACAAGTATCTCACATGTATCAGAGGGGAATGTTGGCTTTGTTTAGCCAGTGACTTCGGTAAGAATGAAATTAGCTTGTGATATCTGCAAAATAAAGTTGAATCTGTTGCGCCACTGCTATCAGGCAGTATCAGAGTTTGATGTAACTGGAATGCATCACTCTGTATCTCACGAAGGCCACAGGCCACTTACTAATGAACAAGAGGGTGAACAGTGGAGTCATGCAGCTCCTCAGAAACAGCCTGCTTCGCTCCCCTACCTCCAGTCTGAGCTCCAGCTGTAGAGAGCACTGCTTTCCTGTTTCATTTTGGACATAACCACCACTCAGCAGATCGTTAGGACAGCCTGGACCAAACCCAATGCTCTCTACAAAACAACAGCTACTCTAAAGCATTATGTCACTGGGACAGCTCAGGCCTTTAAGGATTCACCTGAGAGGCTGACAGGATATAGCAGACTGTACAGAGTAACCTAAGAAAAAATGCAGGATCACTGTGTGTCCTCTCTCGTAATACAAAACTGGGACAATTACTTGCTGAAGACCCTACAGAAGTTATTTCAGTGTGCCTATTTTCCAAAGAAAACTACATCTGCCCATATAAAGAATTTTAAGGATTTATACCCCTCAGCCTGGCACAGATACAAAGCTGATGAACAAAATGTTCCTCCACAGGCTTCTGTCCTGCCCCTTACTGTGGTCACTGCATGTCCCGTCACACAGTGAAGCTAGACTTTCCACTGAGATCCTGACCACTGCTCAGAGGTTTCCTGTTTGCTACTATGAAAAGGTGATTTATTATTATTATTTTTAATTGCTTAAACTGGGTCAGATTTTCAGAAGACTACATCTTCTCCTTGAGTTACTACATTTGCACAATGACATAGGTGGGCATGCCACATTAAGGAGAAATGAAACAGAAAGGGTCTGATGTGAGGAATTTACAATCTAAATTAAGAATAGCACAGCAAGGGTGACAAAAAACAGTGGCACAGGAAGACACATACCACAACAGTGAGAGCTTACAGGATCGGTTCAGTGGGTGTAATGAACTTAATGATTCTTTTTCTCGTGTCACTTTATTCCCCACTTCCCCCCATTCATAATATTTAAATCTGTAGACAGTGAACTCAGTCTTCATCTCAGTGAAGCAAATGGCAACATTTCAAATGACTTCAGTAGCGTCAGGATTTGGCTTCACATCTGGCATAAAAGGCAAGGGTGGAGAACAGCAAAGGAAGGCTAGCCTAAAAGGAGTGGATTTTGTGAGTGGTTTGGAGGAAAGTTGAGTAGCACAATGCGCAGGGTCAGGGAGGCATCATTATATGATACGCAAAAATGCACAGAGAGATTTATGGCAGAAGAATGCTGGAGCAACACAGCAATCTCAATTAGGAGAGAAGCTGGTGCAAGAAATAAAGCAATCAGATACACGAGGTGAAATTCTATTCCTGATTTCACCAATATAAAACCACTGACTTAATTGTAAAGAGGGAAAAATATGGTCAAAAGCAATCAGAAAGGTCTGGAGAGAGGTCTGGAGAGAGCAATGCAGCACATTGAAGACAGGGACGTCTGACATCAGGACAGGCTGAGAGGTGTGGGCAGGATACATTGGTGGCCCAGTAGAGAGCAAGATGGTTTTTAGCAATTATCCTGTTGTATTTGTGTAATACAAGAGAGAGGGAGGCCCAAAGTATGCGAAAAGGGGCACTAAAGAAGGGGCTAATTAAAAATGGCAATTAGTGGTGCTTCAGCCCCTAAATTGAAACAGAAAACAATAGAATGACCTTTGTTATATGTAAAGAGTCAGCGTTTCTGGTTAAAAAAAATGTAAATATGATCAAAATGGGAGAATGTTTACAAAGGTAAACATGTGGTGGGTGAGTGTCTGTAGGAATGCAAAATAATACAACTAACAACAGCAATGAAAAGCAATATTCCCCAAGTTACAGGGAGTTTCAGACCAAAGATCCTTGGGACAGGTTGGAAGGGGAGGTAAAAGAGCACAGCAAAAAGAAATATAATCTTAATAGGATCTTAAAAGTCATAAACAAAAGACAATAATCAACTGTGTTTTCTCTTCTCCAAAAAGACCACAGGGAGTTTCCATGATACAGCAGAGGCATCAGGGAAGAGACCTCAGCTGCAACAAGAGCCACCATGGGAATTAGCACCATCTGCTCCACAAAACGGAGGAGGAGGGGGAAGGGGAAGAGATGGGCAACACGCACTGAAACTTGGTAACAAACCACATCTCTGCCCTGCAGAACTGCTCACAGAAGGTCAACAGCACCACTGAGGGAAAAAGCCGGCAAGCAAAGGATTTCCTCTTTCAAAGGATTTCCTCCAAGAAAGACCATCAGTTGCATATAAATACTAAAAGTAAAAAAATATACAAGGTGGTGGTAGGGAATAAAGAAGGGGAATGACCCATTTGTTTCCTGGTGTACACTGGCATACTTCCAGCAACGTCCATAAGGTGACCAAGATTTACAACAGTTCTGAGGATCTGGTCCAATGAGCTCATTTTCTTGCATTGCTGCATTATAAATTTGGCAGACTAAGTTCCCGGGAAGGGTCCTGTCACCATTACTTTATTTGGAATCAGCAGCACTAGTACTGAGGTTCCCCGGTCGGTGTAGACATCGTGTTTACACCAGAAAAGGAGAACCTGTAGAGGTCATGTTTTGTTTAATGGAAAGAATACAACTCTCCACACACAGAGCCAAATGTTATTAGCCTCACTTAGCTAAGTAGTTCCAGGATTGCTGATGAGAGCAAGGCAACCCAAAATACTAGTCTTGCTCACCTGAGCAGCCTCACCGAGTTCTTCCTTACTCTGGATGCTACTGATCTATAAATAGCAAATAACTGATGATAAGGGTTAGTGTGTCTAGTGCTGGGCTTTCAACCACCACGTGGGATCTGCGGCATTCTGCGCTATTGGGCGTTGGACAGCCAAGTATTTTTGTGTGCAATTTTAAATGGCTGTAGTGTATTAAGATGGTTAGCATCTCCAGATAGACCAAGGAAAATAAAACATGAAGAATTTATAAGCCTGTAGAAGGAGGTGCTTATCACTTTTGTCCTCTGAAAAATCCTTCTGTAAGTATCTAGTTAAAATATACACCTTTTCCATCTGCCTCGGGAAGCACACCAGCCTACATAGACCATTCAGCTTAACATACATTACGCAAAAGGCCCGGAAAATGTCAGATGTCAGGAAAAACTTTGTTCTCAAAGTTTGATGGAACTGCACAAAATATCAGCCTGGCCATTCTTCAAATTTGAGAGTAACCAAGTATTAATTTTAACTAGATCTCAGTTTCAAGAGAAGGCTACAAAGGCCGGATCCAATGGCACATGTAAGCTCCTGAGCATGCACACCAACTGCACTGTGGTGGAGCTCAAACTGGGATTTTCCAGCAGAGGAGCACCGTTAAGCCACTGATTTCCAACTTTAATCCCTGCCAGTTATTCAACTGGATTTGTAATCTTCTACCTCTTTTCTTCATTAGGAAAACACTATTCCAAGGCAAAGGTATATACATATACACAAAGCATTTACAGTATTAACACGTTATCAGATCAATGTAAACTCTAAGTTCCACTCACCACTTCACTTGAACAGCTAAACCACAGGTTTTCATGAAGACTTTTCCTCATATTTGAGCTCTGCATGGATTTACTAACTGAAGGTAAAACCGCGTCACTCTTTCCCCAATGCAGATAGCACCATTGCTTTTCCAAAGCAGACTGCATACCCTTTTTCAGTATAAAATATACTTAGACCAAACAATTTTGGAAGTCAAATAAATAAAAGTACCTAGAAGTAATGGCTTTGATGCATCTTCTTGACCTGGCCCTTCTTCATTACGAATATGAAAGAGGTAGGCAGATCTTTCCAATCCTACCTACGTGACTTGGCTATTTGAATTCTAAATCCAACCACCATTGGAGTCTGAAGAAGAGGGGGAGGAGACAACATGGCCGTTCAAACATGACCAAAGGTTGGAGGAGCACCCTGAACCACCACAGGTTGCTACAGAGCGAGCCACAGTACTCAGGGATAGCAGCAGGAAGACTGCTGGAAGTGGTGTAGCTGCCATGTTAGTCAAGACGTCCACATGCGGATCGCTCCTGTGGCCACTGACAGTGTTCTTAAGATCAAGTGTTCTCTCTGATATTAAAACACCTATGCTCTGGGGGAATAAAACAGGATGTAAACACAAGATGTGCCGAAATCAGTCAAGGGATCTACAGAATGGTTCACGTGCCAAAAAAGCCCTAATGCTAGAAACAGAGTTAACAAGGGAAGGCCCTCGGGCAGAGTCAGGAAATTGAAGCATACCAACTGCTTTTCTCCTGCGACTTCGTATCTCACACAAAACAAAGGATCGCAACTTAAGAAACAAAAAGAGAGATGATACCGGTCATTTTACTAACCAGAGAATGAAACTCTGCAGCTTGTCATTGTTTGGGTTACTCTGAAACACTTCAAAGGCAGTTATGAAATCATGCTAAACCTAAAGAAATGCCAGAAGGGAAACTTAAGGCTGGCCCAAATTTTTGACGCTGGCCCCAGTCTCTGCAGGGGAGAGAACCCAAGCACTTCCAGAGGAGCAGGATACTGGTGCTACGATTCAAGGCTATCTTTAGCTCCAGCAAACTGAGAACTATTTGCTGGTTATCAAAATAGTGCATGCATAAATGAGAGAAACAGGATGTGGCAAAACGACCAGAATCATTTAAATTTTATTCCGAATCAAGACTCTGCCAGCCTCCATACCGTATATGGAACATTTCCCCTGCAGGTGCAAGAAGTTTCAGTAGGATTTGCTCTTGCATGTAGTATCCCACAGACTAATATTTTAATAGATGCAATGGTTGATTAGTTGAACTTTTTTCCGGTGTGGGGGGCAGGGAGGAAAGAAGGAAGAGGAGGTGGAGAAAAGATACATAAGCTGCAAGTTTGGGGGGGGGGGTTCGTTCCCTCTCAGAGGCTCAGCTGTATAAACCACATGTGGTAATATAACAAACTACCTGGTCAAACCATAAACAAGTTAAAGTAAGAGTTTGAGGGAGAAAGGCATGATGTATTTCACAAGGGAATAGCCTATTCTCAGACAGGGATGGGAGAATTGATTTTCATGACAGGAGATAAAGCACAGCAGATAAAACAGGATACTGTTTGATCTGCCCAACAGAAAACACCAGCTGAAACAGTGACCTAGCTGAAGGAGCAGGGATCAGGCTAGGAGAGCAACAGCCAGGCTGGTGCCATTCCAACAGCACGCTGCAAAAGCACCAAGTGACGAGATCCAAACTGCCCCTCCAAAGGGCACAGGGGTATTATTCGCTCCACATCAACAGCAGTTCCCCACCTCAGCCTCCACAGCAAACCTAATCTTTAACAGCCACTCTGTAAACTAAGTTGCGCACAATGGAGTATCTATGTTTTTAAGAGAACCTTGTCAGCAGGAAAAGGACATTAATCATTTGTGTTTAGATACAACTGTAAAAAAGGGAAAGGGCTGTCTTCAGAGTGTCCATAGGTCTCCCCTCCATCCTGCTGAGCATATCTAAAGGCTTTACTTCCATGACTACTGAAAGGCTTCAATGAGCCCAGATCCTGTGATGAAGATGTAACTGATTTGTCAATTCATGAATGATTTAGCTGAAGACAGTTGTTCTCTGCCCAGTCATGGTCTCCCTATGACAGACTCTCTGTCCCTCATACAGTCTTCAGTTTAGTTCTTGTTCATTCACTCATTTGGGTTTGGAAGTAGGCCTACCACAAATGCCAGGAAACAGCGCATGAATTAGTGCCTCCATTCTGGTGCCTTTTGGACAAAACACCAGAATCTAAGGAAGAGATCCCCAAGTATGGAGGGGACTGATTTGCATGTGATGAATGGGGAAAGGGAGGAAGAAGAGGATAAATACTGCTGGTCCTCATTCGCCTGATCATGAGTCAGACTCGTCTACAGTGCTAAACTCAGCTAAGCAGATAATTCAGTGGGTGACCTTGTATCAGCCACTCATCTTCCTTGCATTTTTGTTTACCCATCATAAAGTGGGGCAAAAGCAGGCACCTTTCCTGAAAAAACAAACAAGCTAGCTTCCAAACCAGGTGAATAAGTTATGGAAAGTTAAATATATTCTGGCAAACAAGAAAGAGCCTCACTTTTTTCCAGTTTGAGATAGGCTGTCATCACAGGGAAAAAAGAGCCAGCTAGTAAAATCTTCACAAATCATGTTCTCTTTGCAACTTCAGGGAACTTTATAAGCAAAAATTCATTTTTCACATGCCTGCTGCATAGTCAGTCAGTCCATAAACAGGAATCAGGAATGGTCAAGTTCCTATCTTGATTATCAGAAGCTGCCACTAGCTCTCAACTCACTTGCAATACCACAAAAAGTGTAAAGCAGCACCAGTTCCCATGGTTTGATTTCACATTTTGTGCAACGTGGTGGTGTTCCTCAAAGTTCAACTCCAGAGCCATATGATTTACACAATCATAGCTTTCACAAGTATAAAAGTGGTTCTAACTCTTGTATTTGCAGAGAATATCTTGGACTTGTACCCTAAAGGCTCAAAACCCAGAATGTAAAGACAGGCATTCAAAAAGGCACCATTAAAAAAAATAATCATAATTTTAACTTTCCTGAAGAGAAGAGAAACATCTGCCTGTGTCACAATTTTCAGATTGGCCATACTGCAACCCTATACAGTGGGCCTAAGCAGCAGTAGTCCCAGTTATACTATAGCTTCTGGTTTGTTCAACACAGCACAGACGTTCAGAGAACTACGATTAGAACTTCTTGAATTCACGTCTCTCATTTACTAAATCTGATTGCAAAATTATTTTCTCACCTTTGGTGATCTGGGGATTTGTTACCTTCTCGCACAACAGCACAAAAATTTAAATCTCAGAAAAGTGCATAAACTGACAATACATTAAAAAATGTCTTTAAGTTGATTACAGTGCTTTGCTTTGATTTTAACCTTTGGGGCCTTTTGAATTATTAAGTAATTTCCACTTAAAAAGAAATAAATCAGAAAATATCAAAATGGAATGTTCCTACATGTTCTAAAACTTTTCCAAAAAACAACTTCAACACTTTAATTTAGGAAATTATTCAAAAATCAACTGTGTTCTCTGAACTGGATTGGTTTTGATGAATCGGCATACTTCATTCCGAAACAGTCAATGAAAAAATTCCCTGGTCGTCTCTAGTTTTCAAATATTTGCCCCAGAAACTCCCTGCTCCCGCTACCCACCTTACAAGTTGAGCACAGAGCATTCTGCTCTTGAGCAGCAGCTTAAAAAGAGTTCATATAACTCTTTCTTCAATTAGAAGGGCCAATCCTGCATTAATATGGATCTTAGACATTCTCTAATTATAGACATGTGAATATCTAAAAATTTCAGTTAAAAAATAAAGCAGTATTTCTTTGAGGGCTTCCATTTCTTTTCAAGGTGTCAGAAGCAAGAAAACTAAAAATACATGGGAAATGCAGAGAAGGAAGAAGCTGCCCTACTAAAACACTACAGCTTCAACCACGCCTTTCATTTATTTTCAGTTCTTGTCTTCCTATCCAAGATCAGTAATACCACTGAACTGAAGCAAAGTCCACACTTCTCTGTTAAACATCTATTGTTAAACTACAGTCACCAAAATTCATCTTTGCCTTTTCCACACAGCTCTTCGTGCGAGTGACCTACACTTACATGTATGGTGCACATGGCATTTGTGAACTAGAGGGGAGAGGTGTTTCAATTTAGTTTCCTGTGGACAAGCGGGCACATCACTAGAAATGCCATTAGAATTACCTCCCTTGGATAGAAGCCATAGGCTTAAAAGAGTTGTGGAGCATAAAATATCTTCTCATTCCTTTGAATGAAGGATCCCTTGATCTTTTTACGGCAAAATGAGGGAGTCTTGTAAGATCTTGCCTGTAAGCCTGCTGTAGATAAAGAAAAGAACCTGCAACCACCAAAATACAAGGAGGAGTACTTATTTTCCTCCTTCACCACCCCCTCCTTGCCTAAATTTAATACCTCAGTAAATGTCAACTCCCACTGAAGCAAGTTATTTAACATTAGCAGAAGACTTCTCCTCCACCTTCCAAATCTAAGAACGCCTCTTTGAATCCGCTACTGGTCAGGTGCTCTCAGCAGGCTGTATACCTGAATCAATTGTCTGCATACATGTGCATGTACACACATGGAAGCAATCCCAGGTAATCATGATGCATATGATAATTACAGTTTGTATCTCAATAAGCCCTTTTAAGGCTTTTTATAAGTATGCAACTAATCCTTAAACACTCCTTTAGTGAGGTTTATTGTTCTCCTTATATAGGAAATGATACTGAGTTGCTGAGTAGTTAACCCGTCCAAGGACACTAAGGATGCAACAAACACAAGTTGGGTGTTCTGACTAATTATGCCTGAAATCTAACTGCTAGGCATGCTTCTCATGCTAGTTTCTCCAGGCAGCTTGCAGAGTTCATTAACATTTTCAGGAAACACATAGTCTGAATTGTCAAAAGGATTTTCCTGCCCAACTTGACTGGAAGGAGGCTC
Source organism: Larus michahellis (assembly GCF_964199755.1). Taxonomy (NCBI): domain Eukaryota; kingdom Metazoa; phylum Chordata; class Aves; order Charadriiformes; family Laridae; genus Larus; species Larus michahellis. Next base: position 51,704,452 of record NC_133899.1, on the reverse strand, counting down.
TTCTTTTATATACTTCTATTCCAGCCTCAATTTTCCTGCCCTAATGGTGTTCTCTGAGTTCAAGGAAAAAGAAAGACAGGTTGCTAAGCTTTTTGGAGCCTCAACCTAGCAAAGGAGAGGTGTCCTCTTACAGCTTCAGGTGTTCAGTGATAAGTGGAGAGTCTCATGCTATCCACCTTTACCAGGTGTCAGGTGAGAGGGTCAGAGGTTCTGTTTCAGTTTAAAAGCCTTGCTTGCAGAGAAAATGGGAACAGTTAGGCAGTGTATTCAAAAAGTGACACTGAGTGGGATAGAGAAGGGTGAAGGGAAGTGTGGTAAGAACTTCATATAATTCTTTTCAAACTAGGAGCTTCACGCAGAAACCATCATTGCATTGCTACGTATTCAGCTCAACTATTATTACTCTGTAGCTGTACCCTTTTTTTCTGGCATCGTGTTTTCCTTAGATTATGACTTTTTATTTCTCCATACAGTGCAGTTTTTCCAACGGCAGTTGTTTCAAACTCCAGCCTTGGCCCTTCAGAATACATGATCAAAAATGAAAAACAGGGCATCCTATCCCACGCAAAACCTACTGCTTCCAGCACTCACTTAAAGTAGCTCTATTGACACAGTGTAGTGCCAATAAATCAACAAAAGTGGAGTCTACAGTTTTCAGGAAAGAAAATCTAACAAAGTTAAACATACTGCATGTGTTCTTCTTTCTACGGAAAGGGTATTAAGTGATTAATAGTAGTCTGTTCCCAAAATGTAAGATTTGCAAAAACTCCATTATTTTTCCCATTACATCTCTCTCCAGAATGTATTAAAAATTCCTCAAACTGAACACTCGTGGCCTAGACAGTCTTCATTGACAGCTGAAGGTAGCCTCGCAATCGCAGGCCTTGGTTCTCATGGGGGACTTCAATCACCCCGATATTTGCTGGGAAGACCACACAGCCAGGCATGCACAGTCCAGGAGGCTCCTCCAGTGCATTGATGATAACTTTTTGACACAGGTGTACAGGAGCCAACAAGGCGAGGAGCACTCTTGGACCTGGTACTGACAAACACAGAGGGACTGGTGGAGGACATTAAGATTGGGGGCACCCTAGGTTGTAGTGATCATGAAATGATAGAGTTCGGGATCATGGGTACCACGCACAAAACATCAAGAAGTAAAATTACAACCTTGGATTTCAGGAGGGCTAACTTCGACCTCTTCAAGAAACTGCTTGGAGCGATCCCGTGGGCTAGGGCTCTGGAAGGCAAAGGGGCTCAAGAAAGCTGGTTGATATTCAAAGACCACTTCTTCCAAGCTCAGGATCGGTGCATCCCTAAGAGAAAGAAATCGGCCAAGGGACGCAGGAGACCTGCATGGTTGAGCAGGGAGCTTCTGAAAAAGCTCAAGTGGAAGAAGGAAGTCTACAATAAGTGGAAGAAGGGACTGACCCCTTGGGAGGATTACAAGAATGCTGCCAGAGTGTGCAGGGATGAAACCAGGAAAGCCAAGGCCGCCTTGGAATTAAACCTGGCCAGGGGTGTCAAGCTCAACAGGAAGGGCTTCTACAAGTATATTGGAAGCAAAAGGAAGACCAGAGAAGTTGTGGGCCCACTGTTGAATGAAACAGGAGCCATGGTGACGGAGGATGCGGAGAAGGCGGAGTTACTGAATGCCACCTTTGCTTTGGTCTTTACTGCTTGGCCCAGCCCTCAGGAGTCCCAGGCATTGGGGGAAGTAACGGGGAAAGAAGACGACTTCCCTTGGGCTGAGGAGGAGCGAGTGAGGGATCAATTAGATCAATTAGATATTCACAAGTCCATGGGCCCCGATGGGATGCACCCGAGAGTGCTGAGGGAGCTGGCGGAAGTCATTGCGGGGCCGCTCTCCATCATCTTTGAAAGGTCCTGGAGAACAGGCAAGGTGCCTGAGGACTGGAGGAAAGCCAATGTCACTCCAGTCTTCAAAAAAGGCAAGAAGGAGGATCCGGGGAACTACAGGCCGGTCAGCCTCACCTCCATCCCTGGAAAGATGATGGAACAGCTCATTCTGGGCATCATCTCAAGGCATGTGGAGGAAAAGAAAGCTATTAGAAGTACTCAACATGGATTAACCAAGGGGAAATCATGTCCAACTAATCTGATAGCCTTCTATGATGGCATGACTGGATGGATAGATGAGGGGAGGGCGGTAGATGTGGTCTACCTTGACTTAAGCAAGGCGTTCAACACGGTCTCCCATAGCATCCTCATAGGGAAGCTTAGGAAGAGTGGGCTTGATGAATGGACAGTAAGGTGGATAGATAACTGGTTGAAAGACAGAGCTCAGAGGGTAGTGATTAGGGGCACAGAGTCTAGTTGGAGGTCAGTGACGAGTGGTGTTCCTCAGGGGTCAGTACTGGGTCCAGTCCTCTTCAATATATTCATCAATGACCTGGATGACGGAATAGAGTGCACCCTCAGCAAGTTTGCTGGTGACACAAAGCTGGAGGGGGCGGCTGACACACCGGAAGGCTGTGCCGCCGTACAGAGAGACCTGGACAGGCTGGAGAGTTGGGCAAAGAGGAACCTTATGAAATTCAACAAGGACAAGTGTAGGGTGCTGCACCTGGGGAGGAATAACCCCATGCACCAGTACAGGCTGGGGGCTGACCTGCTGGAGGGCAGCTCTATGGAAAGAGACCTGGGAGTCCTGGTGGACAACAGGATGACCATGAGCCAACAATGTGCCCTTGTGGCCAAAAAGGCCAGTGGCATCCTGGGGTGCATCAAGAAGAGTGTGGCCAGCAGGTCAAGGGAGGTCATCCTCCCCCTCTACTCTGCCCTGGTGAGGCCACACCTGGAGTATTGTGTCCAGTTCTGGGCTCCCCGGCTCAAGAAGGACAGGGAACTGCTGGAAAGGGTGCAGCAAAGGGCTACCAAGATGATTAGGGGACTCGAACACCTCTCTCATGAAGAAAGGCTGAAGGACTTGGGTCTCTTCAGTCTGGAAAAAAGATGGCTGAGGGGGGACCTTATCAACACTTATAAATACTTAAAGGGTGGGTGTCAGGAGGATGGGGCCAGGCTCTTTTCAGTGGTGCCCAGCAACAGGACAAGAGGTAATGGGCACAAACTTGAACACAGGAAGTTCCACCTAAACATGAGGAGGAACTTCTTTACTTTGAGGGTGGCAGAGCACTGGAACGGGCTGCCCAGAGAGGTGGTGGAGTCTCCAACTCTGGAGACATTCAAAACCCGCCTGAACGCGTTCCTGTGTAACCTGCTCTACGTGACCCTGCTCTAGCAGGGTGGTTGGACTAGATGATCTCCAGAGGTCCCTTCCTACCCTATGATTCTATTAATTCTATTCCATTAATTTACCCTAGACAAAAATACAGTTTAGGAAAGAAATTGTTTGTTGAAAATGTGTATGTCATACACCACAAACAATGGTCACTAGAGGTAACATAGGTTGTAAGTAAATATTGTTGTGCTCCACCCAGAGAAAGGAGCTGTGAGGACTTTCCTCCACCTCTTCTCACATCCATGAACTGTAAAAAAGAGTCACCTCAAGGCAATGCTTCTGGTGGGAAGGAGAGAGAAGAGGAGAAGAATGAGCTACATCCCTTTAATGTTAGCAGGAATTATGTGTACCATCTGAAAGATACTACTTCATTATACCTGTGGAAAGCTGAAAGGAGCTCTTCACACTGCTAGTTCCAGGGCACAAGACTGTCATAAAGTTCTTGAGTTATTTAAGTGTGTAACTCCATTACAACAGAAGGGACACAGAAACTTTTCAGAAATGGGAAACATTTCACTCTACCATCCCTGCTGTCATGTTTGTTCCATTCAGCTTCTTTTCCATAGCATACATAGCCTTCTGGAAATTCAATACGAACACTGATTTGCAGCACATGAGGCAAAATATTGCATAATAAGCCAAGGATAATTCAGGTTGAAGAAGACCTCCAAAGGTCTCCCATCCAACCTCCTGCTCAAGCCAGAGTCAGCTGTGAGGTCAGACCAGGTTTTTCAGAGCTTTGTCCAGTTCAGTCTTGAAAACGTCAAAGGACAGAGGTTTTACAACTTCTCTGGGCAGCCTCTCACTGCTTGACTGTCCTCAGGGTGAAAAAGCTTTTCCTTACACCCATTCTGAATCTCTCATTTCAACTTTTTGTCTCTCATCCTCCCACCATGCAGCACTGTAAAGAGCCTGGCGCCATCTCCCTGCTGACCTCTCAGTAAGTATTGGAAGGCTGCTGCTAGGTTCCCATAAAGCTGTCTGTCTCTTCTCCAGTCTGAACTTGCTCAGTTCCCTCAGCCGCTCCTCACAGGAGAAGGACTTCATCTCTACAATCTAATGACATTAGATCATGATTTCTCAGAACATTAAGAAAAAGTTATTTTAATAGTTTCTCATGTTCAACATTGTTATGTAAAGGAAACTGAAGAGATGGAATGTCAATAACATCACCTTTCAGACTATGGTAAACTTGTATTTCCTAGGTTGCACATGCAGGGGGAGCACTCACCTGTGACAAGGGTCACAGAGAGGGTCTGATTAAATGATGCAAGCAGGTGAATCTGTATCAGGAACACCTCAGTATGGCTCTTAACAAACCCTGTCTCCAAGATGACTGACAGTCATGAGGAACTGTGATATACATATAGGATTACACAAATGATATCCAGACAGAAGCATGTTTTGTCGTGCTTAACACAAGCATAGGGACCAGCATCTCCCAAATGTTACTTAAATCTTTCTAAAGTCCCAGACCATGACTTCACCTTTCTCTCCCTCCTTCTGTCTCCTTTCTTGCTTTCAATTCCCTAATTTTAAAAATAAGAATAGCATCACTTGGCGCCATCACAGGAATTTCTGGTATTGGAACTGGTGAGGTGCTTTGAAGATGTGAACTGCTACTCTGAGCACCTTAATTCAAGGCACGAAGAGTGGACAATGAGGTGTGTCATAATTACACACATTTGACTATTTCAGCACTACACACACAGTCACACAGCAATGATTAAACAGGCAAAATCCTGTCCAGCGCACACTGGATTCAGTATAAAGCCTGGTAAGTCTCTTCATTGGCTGCACAAAATTCCTCAGCACAGTTCTCAAAAATAGAGCTGCTTTAATGAAACTACTCTCCTACTCGTAGTTCCACTGCCTGTAGTGAAACTCCTGGTAGTATTTAAGTAGTGACTGTAAGGAGGTGTGTTTCCTTACCACCAAGTCTGTAATGAACAGAAGCAAATATAGGGCAAGTTGTGTCTCCTTTCTTAAGAGGGTGTTAGGATAGTGGCAGTGGAGGAAGGAGTCTCCTGCTGCAGAACTGCCCTGGCCATCAGCACAATGTCCAGTGCCAGTTTTGAAGACCTGTCCTGGACAGGGCACAAAACAAAGCAGGGCAGTAAAGTCACCCGCCAAATTTCTACAAAGAACTACATAGCATCTTCTTGTGTGTTTTTTCTCACACAATAGATGAGAACCACTCCAAACCATAACTGGAAGAGGATGTCCTTAGGACCACTGCAACACTAATTACAAATGCCGACCTTCAAGAAAACCTTTCCTGACACTGAACTGCTTTTATCCTTCTCCCCGAAGATGAGCGGTGTGATGCCTACACTGCCCTTGTGAGTCATGGGCTGGGCTTTTGTATCCCTTTGTCTCATATCTGTGATGTGAAAGAAAAGAATATGTTTGCCTTGTGTGTGCTACTCATTGCTGCAAAAATGAGAACGCAATGGTGAAACAGTCATTTAGGACAACATGAAAGAGTTGATCCTTAAGCCAATATTTTATATACCAAAAGAGCCCGAGGCCCATCTCACCCTTCTTGGCACACATCATGCTGTTGTTAACACCTGGTCAAAATGTGACAGGTTTGAAACTGAAGTATTTTATGTGCTGTCTCAGTGAACAAACCACCATATCAGGAAAACAACAGAGGCTGAAGCTCACTTACCAAGTCCTCATTTGTACTGATCAATTCCGAAAAAAAAAAATAAGCACAAAGTAAAGAACTACTCAGATTACTCTAGCACAGACAGATTGATGGTAAGGGTGGGAAACTACCTTTGTTGTATTTGGTGATGCTGTACGTTGAGAGCTGTTGTTGGGCAGGTATGACTAAATGCTTTCAGGTCACAAAAGGCTGCAGGAACTTGAGGAGGAAAGTCTGTCTGAGAGGAGCAGGGAGGGAGAAGAGGTGGTTAGATCAGTTTGGCTGCTCATATGCAGGCAGGCCCAGAGGGAATTACCCTTACAGGCTTCCCCTTGGGACCTCCTTGCCAAATTCAGTGGGCACAGAATTCGTTCTGTACCCATAAGCAAAATAAATAAAGGGATTACATTTCTCAGTCCCTACAGATTCCCAAGAGAAGGAAGTGGGGGTGGGAATGGCTCTGGAGAGGGAATTTGTTGAGGCAAACAGCACTTCTGAAGACAGCATATGCTGTCTCTTTAGCCTAAGCAGTTGGGCTCTCATGACAAAGCTTTTACTGAAGACCCCTTAGAAGACACTAAAAATCCAGCTTCAAAAACTGTTGCCAGAATAGGATTCTGGATGAGGCAGATAACAGGTCTGATCTGGCATGACAAATCCTGCTTAGCAACCCAAGGGGTAAGTCTATGAGACGGAGCAAAAGGGTCCTTGCTTCTGCTTCCTCCCGGAACAGTAACCCACAAGCTTCAATGTGACAGTTTTGCAATTATTTTCCATGTTGCAATGCACTGGTGCAGAGCTATCCCTGACATTGTTGCTTGCCTTTTCCAGCAAGGCTGCGGCTGCATTTGCTGCCTCCACTCCAGTGGGAGGAGTAGGAGGAAAATGGGTTTCCTTCCATTACCAGTGTGAGGAAATCGGATTCCCTAAGCTGTGGTACCTATTTAGTCTCTAAAACCCCAATGCACAGAGTGGTCTCCATCTCACACCTCCCCTCAGGAACAGGAATACAATTAACACCAGCATTGTCACCTACTGCTCAAACTGTGTTTTACTCCATGAATGTCCTCCCACTGTTCCCACTGCAACCCTTCCCAAACTCTCCCTTGCCACTTTTTCGCACTGGGCCTGTAAAGAGGTCTTGCTGCTGTTCTTCCAGATCTGAGCCTTCTCATCCAAAATCCCAACATTACACCCAAGGATAACATACCAGGCCCCACAAGGAACACTGTAGATAGCTAATTGCTCTCACACTTTTCATTTGCTAACGTATGCCCATCCTGTTACTTAGCAGGAACCAGAACCAGTGGTAACTGCCAGCTGTAAGTTCTTTGGGTCAGAAACTGCTCAATTAGTGCAATGAAATCACAGCCTAGTGGGAGCTACTTACAATACTGATTTCTAGTTAATAGTAATTTTTAAAGGAATTAATTAAAGGAAATGTCTTTAATTTGTATTACAGTCTGTCTTTTTGTGTCTTCATTTCCCTTCTGGCCTACAAAACCTCTTTTCCTACCTTACTATGTCTCTACCATGCTTTCTATCCATTCTCCAATGTCCTTTTGCCAGTCACTTCCCCATGCAGAGCCTTCCCTGTCATCCCTCCTACAGTAAAACACTTCTGCCTTAGAATCCAGGCAGTGGTCCTCTCTGAGTCTCCTTGTGTCACCATGCCTTGTAGCCAGCCTTTATATCTGCTTTCACACCCTCCACAAGACTTGAAGCATTGCTCCCACCAGCACTACTTTACTCTTCGTTAGTATATGAGGAGAGCACTGACACATGAACTTACATATTGGAAGAGTTCCTATTACAATTACAGGGAAAGCAAGAGTTTATTGAGGAAAAAAATCTATATACATCCCCCTGTCTCATGGGAATACCAGTTTCTTCAAATCAAAATGCTGCAAACCTTTTAAAGGATCGGACGCCTTCATACCTGCACACACCCACATACACACACATTTTCTTTCCAGTCCTTCTCTCAATCCTGTCCTCTTGCCCTGCTTCAACAGCGGTAACTCATCACTTCACTTTGTTGGGGGTTTGCTTAACTTCCCCATCTCACTTTGTCCTTTCCAGCAATTAAAGAAATAGAAATATTTCTAGGTGTTAAGATATTATATTTTCTTCCACTAAAAATAACATCAGGTGAGCAAAAACTGAGATTGAGCTTGTAAAACTGGCAAGGAGAGTGTCCCTGGGCCGCAAAAAAAGAAGGGTTAAACTGGAGGAGGGGATTCTTAAAGTTAATTCTTTCACAGTGTTATCAACTATCTTAAAACAGCCAGAGATAGTTTTCAGACACCCAAAAGGTAGAGTAAATCTTTAACTATAACTGGGATTACACACAGAGAAAGGTAGAAAGTGAAACTAAGGTACAATACTCCCATAAACTGAAATGGTAATACTGAATTAGAGTTCATTTTTCTATTTTAGTTTACGTATTTTGCTCCATTTTCATGGGCACTTCAAGTATTTGGTACACGCCTCAGTATTTGGCTGAAAAGGTGGCATATCTTAAACAAGACTGGGTGTTTTCTTGTGTGTGGTGTTTTTTTTAATCAGTTATTCTACTTCACAACTGGATGCCGTTTGTCACTGAGCAGATAGTGAAGCAGTGCAATGTACACAGACAATCAGAAGTAAAGTTAACAAGGGAAGTCTGAGACAAGACCACCCTCTGAGCATCATCACTGGCAGCATAGGCTGGGGTGAATGCCCTTTGCACAGAGTTACTGTTTGCATAGCATAGAATAACTGTTTGCTAAGTCGTGTTTAGGTACCTCTGTACACTTACACAAAGGGCAAGAGGGCATGGTGGCCTTCACACAGGATTGACCTGTGGAGAGGAGGAAATTACATAAAATTGAGAGAGAGATGCCATTTAAATAACCATTCTTTTCCAAGCCAAAAAGTAGCTGTAACTGGCACACAAGTGGCTTTGAGTGTAAGTGGAAACTAATTTCAGGGTGAATTGCATGAATGAAATAAAATGTATGGGGTGGGTGTTATATTAAATCTGGACAGCTTACTACTGCAATCTTAGGTGCAGAGCAGTGTCCAAATTCACTTGAACATTATCTTGAGATGGGCAGAGTTTACTGGGGAAAAAGAATGGCATTTAGGGACTGCCAATTAACACCACTCAGTGTGTCATCTGTGCTCCATGAAACGACTCAGTATGGTTCTACAGGTCATGCCTGCAGGCAGTCCTATTCTAACTGATGGGTGCCATTTCTTCTTTTACTGCAAGCCTCTCCTCACAATCACACACATCTTCCTAGCAGCCACCTGTAGTGGCCCTGTGAACCCATCAGCAAGCACTGGAAACATGCAATAACATCAAGAAGCAATTGCACATCTTGTGCCTTCACATTTGCAATGGAGACTTGCATTCACATTGTGACTCCCCCATACCCAATAGGACTATTCCACACACAAACACCAAGCAGATACATTAACAGGAGCTGCTAATTTCTTTTGCTGCAGCAAGGTTCTTCATAGAAACCTGACAGTTCCAGCTATTTCGTTTGAAAAGTGTCTGGAAGTTGATTAGTGAAACTTAGAGGAGATTTGCACAACCACCTGGGTCCTCTCCCACACTTCCTGACCCATAACAGCTTTGGGGCAGGGGACTGATGCAATCCCGGCACTTAAATCCCAGTAATAAAGGCAATCATGTAGGTCTTCTTGGTCATGCTGCCAAAGTTTGTGTTTCATCTCCAAAGATTTCTCAAAAACACGATGTCTAAGAACTCAAACGCTGATACATAAAAGAAGCACATCAGAGCTTTCCCCTGACTGTAGAAAGCTGTGTTAATACCTGTTAATAGTGCACTGAAAAAGATGGATTTTTTAATGACTTCTACCCAATGTGTACAGCATCCTGCAAACATCTACAAATGCCTGACCAAGTGCCTAATATGCAACTGTTAATCATTCCACTGACCTACAGCAACAGCCACTCCCATGTAAAGACAGGTTGCCTGTGGTAGAGCCCCAGTGTGGAAAGGCAGCAAACTAGAAGGCCTCCTCCCTTAGAAAAGGGAATGAAATGGGGCTTGTGAGTGGGGAAAGAGAGAAGGCAGAGATGAAATACCCATATACCCCAACTACACCACAGCAACATAAGGACCACAGCGATCAGATGTAAGAGCAAGAGAGCCAGGAATCAAACCACTTCCCAGAAATTCAGAAATCAAGCAGATTCAAGTCACCTCTCCTGAAAGATTTTAGTTGGTCCAAAGGAGGGAAAGCCTTAAATAATCCACTCAATTTTTACAATGTGTGTACAGAAGGTTAGGAACAGAATGTGTTATGTATGTTCATGGTTACATACCTCCCTGATGAAAGTTGATTTAAGCAAGTAGCAGGTACCTGGGACACAACAGCTGGACACCAAGAATTTTTTCCATGTCTCCCTGCAATTTGATACCATCTAGATCAGCACCAAATGCTAAGGCAAGTTCTGGGGCCTCCAATACATTTAATTTTGAACAAGAGCATCTCTTTTTCTTCTCATCAGGATTCAGGTATGCTACTGCACAGCATGAAGAGAGGACAGCCACCTTATGTGCAAGTGCCATCAGCTGCCTTTCATTATAAATAATAACTTATAAGACACGTCTGCAAATGGAAACAGGTGCAGAAAGAGAGCCACAAGGAAGAGCAAAGGTCACCTATGATTGTGAATCTGAGACATGACTAGAAAATTCATCCCATAAACAGTGACCTAGTGAGAGCACAAAAACAAAAAGAAACTGTGCAACAGGACAGAAAGGACAGAAAAAAAATAACGCTCCCTTCAGTCAGATCAGACCACTGCAGATTTTCCGGGCGTTAACTCTGCCAGCTCTGACACAGACACCCCAAACCAATGAATACCTTATAAGTATAGGAACAACTAATTCAGATTTTTTCCCTCTAGAACGAATCTGAATATAGGTTTTACTTCCTATCCAGTCTGAATGAGACACCTATAAACAGACATTGAGGGTGGCAAATTTCTTAACTGTGATGTCCATTAAACAAATCAGCATCAAACACTTTGCATTCACTCACAACTTCTACCCCTTATTTAGCACTTTACAACCATTAATCTCAAACTCCTCTTCAAGGAGAGATATAAAGGATATAAAGGAGAGATATAAAGGATTTTATCTAGTCTTTGCATAGGGAATCAGCGGGACAATAGGGTACAAGACTTGGCTGGAAATATGCAGAAAGTCAACGGTGTAGGCAGAAACTAAATGCAAGTCTCTGCATTACCAGTCTGGATCATGCCATTTCCTCTGTATAGCAGCCAAAGCGTATGTTTAATAAACAGGTTGTCTCAGGTTGTTGCAAGACCTGGGTGAACTGGCACACAAATTTCCCCCTAGGGTTGACATGAAGAAGCAAACGTTGCAAAGAACAAAATAAAGCTCTGGTTATTCAGCCAGTAATCATAATTCCATCTTGCATTTCTGGGTCTCTTATTCTGAAACTTCTCAAGGCCTTTCTTGCAACATTGCTAAGTACTATGTGACTGCCAGAGCCCTTGAAACATAAAAATGGCCATACCAGCTCAGACCAAAGGTCCATCTAACCCAGGACTCTGTCTCAGACTTCAGCCAGTAAGGAATCCCTAAGGAATGCACAAAATATGGACAGGATATAGTGATATTCTGCAGAAAATATACTGGTATATTCTCTCAACCTCTGGCAAACTGTGATTCAGGTACCTTGGTATTCAACATTCACTGAAGGATTTTCCTTCTGTGATGTTGACCCTTTTTGAACCCAAGTAAACTCGGGTTCAAATACATCCATTAACACATCCAATACATCCCCATACATCCAATTATAAAGAGTTCCACAGCTTTATTTAATATTTAGTGGAAAAGTATCCCCTTTTGTTCCTTTTAAACCAGGCTCTTGATAATCTCATTTGATGTCCTGACTTCTGGCTTCAAGAGAATGAACATCCATCCCCTAACTGCCCCTTCCATGATGCTCCTGATCTCATGAACCTCTCTCATATAGAGAGAGTCAGAAATCTTTTTGCAGACTGGAAAACCCAAATCAATTTAGTAATTCCTCATATGGAAGTTGTTCCTTTTAATCATCTGTGTTTCCTTCTCAGTACCTCTTTGATGTTACTGTATCCTCTTCAAGACAAGGAGACAAAACTGCTCACAGTATTCACCATGCAGCAAACCTTGGGTTTAGATAGTGGCATAGTAATGACATTTGTTTCCTTTCAGAGTAGCTCCTAACAGTCAGCCTGCATCTCTTCCTTTTTGTCTCCCTTTTTTTCCTTCTTCTTCTTCTCACCTTATTATTATATTTCCCCATTATTGAACAGAAAGCTCATATTTTGGTAGATCTATTATAACTCCAAAACTTTTCAGTGTCAGTAACAAGTTCCGTCCCCGTTGCTGTATATGTTGATTTGGCATCATGTTTCCCCACATGCCTTAATTTACATTTATCTAAACTGTACATAATCAGCCATTTTAATGAGCCAAATCATTCAGTTTCATGAGGTCCTTCTTCCTCAACACTTCACAGCAACCTAATGTTTTTCCCACCTGAAGAATACTTAGTATTGTCAGCTAAGTTTGCCACCTCCCTCTCCACTTTCTTTTCCAGATCATTCGCAAATATCAGGCAGCACAGGCCCAATTACTGATCCAGCTGGGCTTCCACAGGTAACCTGATGAGTTGTTCCTACCCTGTGTTTCCAGGGTTTTAACCAACTGTGCCTCCAGAGGACTTCCCAAGGCAGCTTAGTTTCTTTAAAAGCTTCTAGAGAAGAACATTATCAAAGCCATTTGGAAACCAGGCTGTGTCACAGTGGCTGCTGAGTGGGAGTGGCTCCCACTGGAGGAAAGCTCTGCTCACCAGCTGCAGGTGCCATTCCCATCTCTCCTACCCTCCCAGCAGGAAAAGGAGAAGTAGGCCTTGTCCTTCGCCAGTTCTCCATTCCAGCTTTTCCTACTTCTTCTTTCCCCGTAGCCGGAATAGCACTGGCCTTGGACCCTCATCCTCAGAAAGGCAAACTGCCAGGAAGCCCCAAGTCTCTTTAGAGTGCGGGCATCTGCAGTCCCAGAGAGCATCAGTGCAACTAGAGTAGGTGACACCCTGCATGAGCATGCTGAAGAGTGATTGTGTAAGAATTAGTGCTATATAAGTATGCTGCCAACTTAAAGCAGGAAAACAAATGTCTCACACAAGCACCGAGTAGCTACAATTTTATTATGAAGTAACTTTCATCACCGTTCAACCAATCCAACTAAGCAAAGGTCTACTAACCCCACAACTCTTTTTAGTGGTATCTTGAAACAAATAAGGATTGGGTCTAATATCAGTCATGACAATCAAGTCCACTGTCATATTATATATGTTTATTAATATGTAAAAGGAAACATTGAGTGAAACTCTGAGCAGGCCTGTCAGAAAACAAAACCACTCCACGTAACTCCTAGCAAGTGTCTTCTTAGGGATCAGTGGCACTTTCGGGTCCTCTATGGTCTCTCCAAGTACGTCCCCTCTGATGCCCTCTGCAGTGTGAAAGCCCATGGATTCCCTCCTCTGGGATCAGGTTCTAGTCTACACACAAACTCTTGCATATTGATTCTTTCTTACCCATTTTAAGTTCCCCACCCAAGAAACTGTTAAGAAGTAAATACAGAAAACAATAACAACCTTCCTAAAATAAAGTGTGGTTTAACCGTAACAGTAGGAAAAAGGAAGAATTCAATAGTTTTTAATATAAAATCTTTTTGTGCCTTCTCCGGCTGAATTCTAACCTTCCAGGAGGATGCAGCAGCAGGTCTATCTGTATGTCATCCTGTTCCCAGCTAGTAACTATCCAAGGGAGCACCATTTCACCTGGAGAGAGTTCTATTCCCTTCCCATTTGCTGGGGGTTTTTTGAGTTTGTTAATCCAAAACTAGTTCAGTGTGATCCGGTGGAGATTTCCATGCCAGCTGCATACCACCTGTTACTACGTAACACCACTTGTGGAGTTCATTTATGGATGCTCTTGATCTTGCTTTTGCCCTCTTGATTTTGTTTGTTTCTTTACCAAAATCAAAAGCCTGCTATTAAACTAAACTGAGAAATTATACGATAAGCATCCTTCACAGACAGCAAATAATCAGAGAGAATATATGGCATCCAAAACACTTCTTACTAGAAAGATGAAAATTTCTGAATAGCACCGTCCTTCAGGATGACTCAGTGAAGCTAAGTGCCTACAACAAACTGGGCAGGAATGTACTGGGAAATTTAAAGGCTATGAGCATCTTCCGTCATCTGCTATCTCGAGGCTGCTGTTTACCATCTTGAAGTATGGAACCACACAGGGTGAGCACAGCTTATCTGACAGAAACAGTTTTGCAGGTATCTGAAACTGGGAAGTAACTACCATGTAGGGTTATAGGGCACAAGAGGATCATTTGAAAGCAGAGAAAATTAATCGTACAGTTGGTATTAACATATGCATGAAACATTGCTTTAAAAGTTCAAACAGCAACTGTCAGCTGAACAAAGTTGGCACAAGGGTAACAAATGAGTTTTGCAATTGTGCTATTTTTACTATGTAATACCAATACTGTATAAAAGAACAAATGTTGTGTATATGTTCAATGCCAAACCTAAACTGTTGCTAACAGTGCTGTTATGATGTGATTAAAATGTCACCATCATTACTTGCTGAAAAGGATTTTATTCCCTCCTTCCCAAGCAAGTGTTTTCATCACTGGAGTTTTACCAGACATGTTTGTGAGAAAGAAAGGTGAAGGAATAACCCAACTCAAATATTTAAAAGCATTTAACCATTCTGGCTCATTGACAACTGTACGCTCTCCCTGTGATTTTTAAGACCTACTGACGCCTCATGGAAAAAACTTTGAAAAACATAGTATTGAAAAACAATTTTGCCAATGTGTCATATTTTCTGTCTTATCCCTTCCCTTGCTTCTCACTAGTAAAAGAATCTACATGAAAACAGAACCTTGATTCTTTAGGTAGACAAAACTTGGATCTGAGCTCTGCCAAAGCATGGGGGTGTTTGGATCCTGTACATTAAAGACATTTAACTTCGGATCCAGATACAATCTTCGAAGCTTGCAAGAGGTGCTGAGATCCAGGATTTTGTTCTGATCCATCCCTGTTACTAAGAAGTCATCTGCTGTAGACTTCTGCTAAGGATCTCATAGGTGGCTGCTGATGTCAACATTTGCTGCCAAATTATAAGCATCGGGCACTACTGAATATCTGAGGTAGAGGGAGATTTTGAAAATTTAAGGAGGGGAATAAAAGGAATTTTCTCTGGTAGTACAGTTGTCTTGAAATAACATAGACTTGGTTCGTCTCTCATACTGGCATAACTTTTTGGACTTCAGTGAAATCACACTGGCTGAGCACAAACAAAAAACACAGTCTGTAGGAAGCTAAAGTTTTTTTTTCACATTCAGTATGTTGAAACAACACATTCCAGCCCAGCCATTGAAGCTCCTGCTGCCTTTTAAGCATAGAAAACAGAGATTCACCCCAAATCTCCCACTCTGCAAATTACTGTGAGTGGAGAAGGAAAGCAAGCCAAACTTCCTCAGCTCAAAAAAATGCCAAACTGGACATAATTTCAAAAAAAAAAGAATCACATTTCAGCAAGGCCTTGGCGCTCTTACTTCCTGATTTAGCTACACCAGGCAGAGCAATGGAAACACTGGATAGATACCTTCCTTGGGAATGTGCAGGAGGGGATGCTTTTTACGTGACCTTGCCCCTCCTTTTATCAAAACACTTCTCTAACTTTCACTGACATTTACCCCTTTGCTCCAAGGACACTGAAGCAAAGCGAGAGGAAGACTAGCACGCAGATTGCCCGCCTGCACCAAGAAAAGCTTTTCATCAGTGGATTTACTGACAACTGGGATATCGAAGGAAGACTGACAGATTGGTAAGTGCCCAGGGTTTGTATTTCACTGTTGCCAAGTCACAAGACTAAAACCACAAATCTCGCAGAGGACTAAAAAACTAGAATTCTGTGAGGGGTGAACTGACACCTACCATCCGCGCTGGGAGAAAGAAGGAAATGGCAACAGTACATCAAGCAGCCTCCAGATTTCTGAAGTGCCACCTATCTGATCCTCTTGCATTGTGTAGTATCACAATACTAGACAACCTGTCACACAGACTTCAAAGAGGCTACTTAGTTTGAGCAGAAAGAGCTGAATTTGCCCACAGAACCCCATTGTACTTTCCTCTGAATGACCAGAGACAAGCAGTAATTGCTAGATGAAATGGAAAAAAATAACCAACAACTCGAGTCCTAGTTCTCCAGTGTCTTGCACTTCATATGGTCATTTACATCTGGGAAAAGTGAATGTGAAACACTTCCAAACCACAGAGGCAGTAATTTACACTCACTTCCACTGCATTAGGCATGAGACTGAAGAATCAGACCCTCTCTTACAAGCAAAATGTCCCTGACAATGAATGATGAGTAAAATATAGGCTGTATAATTCCACTTGTTTTGGAAAACAGTCAATTTAGAAAGGTTACCATAAGACAGCAGCAAAAATCTGCTCCTGAACTCCCAACATCTCAAGCTGTAGCCTTGTCAATAGTACACAGGGTGCAAAAGACTATGGCCAGCTCAGGCCATTAGTTTCCTTTCTGGGCAGGAATCCCAGCATAACAGATACTTATGCATATTCTGTCCTCATTTTATCTAATTACAAATATCTCTCTAGGGATGGGGAGGGGAGAAGAGGTTTGATCACACGATTTTAGGTCACTTATGCAAGGGATTGCTGGGATATGCATTGATCCAAAGAGTACTGTAATATTTCAAAAGTTCCCAGAGCCCTCTAGTAAGAAAAAAAAAATGCATATATGTATCATTTTTTCCTATTTATATGCATTTTTGAAACTGACCAGGAGGAAAGAGTTGAATCATATACTGCTATAAATCAGTAGGATGTATATGGAAATGTTTAAAATGCCAAGACATTGATTAACAAACAATATGATGTTTTCCTAAACACCATCTGTGATTACATTCTTTCTTTCCTACATTACAGACACACACAAATATACATAGACTATGCATACACACAGTTTTCTCTGAATAAGACCAACAACATCAGAGAAAAATGGAATAAGGTCATTTAAGAAAAAATCAGCTTTATCTTGCTCGTTTGGATTTTTACTTAACGGTTGTAACTTTAGTGAAAGATGCAACATTGTTTTACATTGATGAAATTTTAAAAGCCACATTAAGGCATGATCTAATTAAGTAAAACAACTTTATATTAAGCAGAAGTGCCCCTGCTTGCCCTAGATCAACATGGCCTAAGTCTTCTGCAGTCCAAGAATAGGTACAAAATTGTATGATTTCTATCACCATAACAAAGTGCTTCAAACCTGTTGCTGAGTGCTTCAAACCTGCTCCTTAAAGCATGGGAAGAGTGGAATACAGCAGAACTTGGGGAATTTCTTTAAGAGAAAAATGCAAGAATTGTTTGAAACTCGTATGGAAAGACTGGAGAAGTTATCGGCTGAATAATTACCTTGAAAAAGGACAACAGAATTAAACAGACACCCTTCGGGAACAGAAAACACTAGTAACAGAAGAAAAAAACAGATCTTAAAGGTATAGGGAGAATTGCCAAAGTCAAAAGTTAGAACTTGCAAAAGCTATTAAAAAAATAGTAATATTCTTCAGACATCAAAATAAGAGCGATCAAAGAAAGTTCAGCTGTTTTGCAGTTAGAATGGTACATAGATTAAATATAATGTAGGTACAGGCCAAGAACTAAAGGAATGCTGTGCTTCAGTGGGATGACTGAGGTGGAAGCCACAAAGACATTTGTGCAGTCAAGGCATAAATTCTGAATAATGTCTGCCCAAGAACTGTGACCTGAAACCATGCATCAACTATCAAGTTCTTTAAACAGATACTGCAAAATGTGGTTACTACTATATTACTGAAGTCTAGCAAGCAAAATAAAATTAACTGGTTTAGAACACAAACCTTGCAAATCATAGCAGTACGGCTGAGACAGACTTTACTCACATGCAGTTTTTTAAGTGCAAAATGATCAAGGACACTCTTGAACAAGGAAACGACTAAGATACAAGATCCATACCTTGTGCCCGAGTAACTTGACACCTTGCTTTCATAAGATACTGATATTCTAGACATCTGCTTCTTAGCTATTTCGACTTTCAGCAAATGTTTCATACAGTACAAATGAGAAATTACTGAAAATGGAGAAGATGAGGATTCGTACAAGAATGGTGATATGACTGAAAAAACACTGAAAGAGGGTTGGACACGTAAAATCCTAACAGAGACAGTAATTAGCTGATGGGAGGTTACTTCTGCAGTTCTAGAAAGGACTGGTCTGGGGACTGATCTTATTCAGTATTTCCATTAACGACTTTGGCAGAAAAAGTATGTGTGATGATAAAAGTTAGCCACTTACATAAGTCAAAGGGACATCAAGGAAATTAAGAATATCAGGCAAGAAGGATTAGATGGAGTGAATTCACTATAAATTTCACTTAATACCCTCGAGATCATAATCTCAACAACAAAAACAGCTGAAAGGGCAGGAGAAGAAACATAACAGTATCGGTCTACCACAGGATGACTATGAACCACCAGCACAATACAAGCACAAACAAATGCAAAAGCAAGGTGTTCCAGAAGAGGTAAAAATATAGTTACTACAGAGGGCAAAACCTCACCTGAAACAGAGTACAACTCTGTCTACTCACACGCGAGAAAGTTGATTGTGAGTAATCCAAGCTGGAGTAGAGAAGGCAAAGACAATGAATACTCCAGCGATCAAAGGAAAGGAAAAAGATAGCACAGACAGTTTAGTATATCAAAACAAAGACTGAGAGCGCTTATAATAGTGTTGTACAAATGCATGATAGCAGAGAGGAAGACACGGAGGGAGCAACAGTATGTAAACTAACGACTCCATGCTGGCACCAGAACAAATGGGTATAAACTGGTCACAAGTAGGGCTAGGCTACGGATTAAAATGCTATTTCCAGCCATCAGAGCAGTGGGTTCTGGAACCCTCCCAAGAGGAGTAACGGGAACAAACAGTCCAAGTGGGGATTTAAGACAAGGACTTTTCAGTTTATGAAAGGGATTATCTGACATGGTACCATGGGACTGGACATAAGACCCAGGAACCCTCTTTTAAACCTACACTTCTATTAATTGAGCCTCTGTGGCCAATTTGGTCTTTGTCTTCTCATCTGAAAGTACCCACTCAGGAACCAATTAGTGACAACTGGGATGGCAGCCTTTATGATATAGGTACCTACCCACTAGAAACAGGATCAGGCTCACCCACATCTTCAAGACAAGATATTAAGTATATCCTCTTGCTTTAATAGGCACTCTAGCCCAACCTGACCTTTGATGGTAGTACAAGATGCAAGAAAATCATGTTGAAGCCACTGTCGTGGCCCCTGAAGTGCTTTGCCAAGAGACCACTAGAGCCAGCATCCAAACCATTCTTCCAGAGGCGTGTGCCGAATTCCCTTCAAAGGTAGTCTGTGTCAAACCCCATGGGTGAGCATCTCCCAGACACTTCAGCCTCCAAGAACTCACTACTCTTTCATCCAGTCCTGTTAGTCAGCTACTCAGAAGAGACCTCTGCACTGCAGGTGCTGCCAGGAACACCACACAAGAACTACCGGCCAGCTTAATGAGGCCTTGTTGACAAACGAAATTAAAACCCAAGGGAGGCAAACGGACAGAAACCAAAAGAAATATCCAGGTTTAGCAAGAATCTCCTCACACCAACACTGAAATTTTCATGCAGCTTTTGTATCAGTGTAAAGACCTAACACTCAGCATTTGAGCTGGCCCCTATTGGAAAAAAATAGTACTTATAAAGACAGAAGCAAAAGGTCAAAGTCCTACAGTCCTGAAAATAGATGTGTTGGGGGGAAAAACCTGACAGGTCCTGATTGATAACCATGCTTGAGGGAAGCTGCTGGAGGAAAACTGCTGCAGCAAAGGCTGCAGGGAGTTACTGTTCCAAAACCCTGCTGCAGCAGAAAAGGCACATGTGGCTGCTAGAGCAGGAGATGGACATGGTTAATTGACTGGGAAACTTTAGCAGAGATGGAATTAATGCAAAGAGCTCAAAGCCCAGGCGTGCGATTCTGTTACCAAGGGAAGGAACCATTCGGCTGGAATTGCAATCCATTTTCAGGTCAGAGACTTTCCCAAAGGCAGAGTGCTCACCCCTCATCTGTTCCTCCTCTTCCCCTCCGAGGGGTGCAAGAAGGAGAAGGTAGCTGGAAACAGCAGCCTGGGAAATAGACTGCCCTTTGAGGGCCAGCCAGGTTTCGACTTTGCATGGTGTGTGTTTAGCAGTGAGGAATTCGGAAGACGTGTCAGGAGAGAGCACTTCTCCTAACCCTAGGACCTTGTGGAAAAGTTAGTTGTGGAAACAAAACTAGAAAGTTAATAATAGGGGAGGAGGGAATTTACTTTCAGATCTACTCAGCAGAATGAATACCTGAACCAGATACATTTGCAATCTGGTCAGATGAGAATGCCAGGAGTTAGTTACTGTGGAATCGCAGCAGTAACATGGAAAAAAAATACAACCAAACAATTATTTTTTTTAAAGTAAAGCAGACTGCTGAGGAAGATAGGAAAGACACAAACACAAACCACAGACCAGATGACACAGATGATCTTATGCAGTAATGCGCTGCCAATATTTTGATAAGTAGCACCCATGACTGTGTTGCTTTCAGCTGGTGTCTCAGAGTCACTTTCCTCAGTCAGAGAGGACTAGATCTGGGCAATTCTTCATTTCTTCTGCCATTTTAACAGAGGCTTTAAATACACTTACACATACTTACGAGCAGCCTTACAAAATAAATTGAGTCAAACTGTTCTCACACCAGTGACTTTGAATTCATCGCGTGAATTGTACTGAACAGACTGTCTGGTGTGCAGCATGTATATTTTGAAATGGAAACCTACTTACCACTTGGTTCATTTCCATGGTAAAATCTTTGCACCCCAACAGTGCCTTTATCAGCTCTAGGCATAAACCACTGCCATTAAGGATGGGTTAGCAATATTTATTGGTGAACTCCTTCCATCAGAACAAGGCAGACAGTCTTAACTCACTTTCCCACTCTTCCTCCATGCCCCCAGTTGCAGCTCAGCCATGGAAGGGCTACCAAGGAAGGATTCCCATTCACTTTCAACACATGACTCATATGCTATCTACCACTCAACACCAAAAGCAAAGCAATGTGACTTCTAAATCTCCAATTCTGTCAACAGTTGACAGTGTGACTAGCGTGACCATCACCAAATCAGTCAGTGCATGCCATTCCTCCCATCAGAATAACGGAGAAAATAATCCCACAAAAGAGACTGTGATGCTTACTTTAAGCATGATTATAAAGCATTTTCCTGCTCTGGCACAAAAGTGCCACATACTTTACATTACAAGTAACAAACATTTTTCCCAATTCTTTCATGCTGGAACCTCCTGAAATCCTCATTGTAGGACATGTAAAGAGAAAATTCCAGGTGGGAGAAATTTTGTATAGGTCAGACTGAGCTTTCTGCTCAGTCTGAAGAAATCTCACTTGGTAGAGATACTCACAGTAGGCAAAGGTAGTCTTTTGCAGGTAAAGAGGGACTCTCCTTTAGACCTGTATTCATGTACAGGAAGTTACCCACATTTTCGCAACAGGTAATTACATTAGTGCCTCCTCTCCTCAGCCTGATTAGCATGAGAGTCATACCTGGCTGTGAAAATAAGCTCATGACTTATCTATGCCATACAACAAGTCAGGGGTCAGATTTAATTCAGTAGGCTCTGATCTGCCATGCTGCAACCACGAAACAAAGCTGTCTTTCCCTGTCCACGGAGGCAGAACACTGAAGTGAATCTTGCTCCAAAACAGCACCAAAATGTATCACCTCATACTCCCTTATCCTCCTCCAAACCACTAGGGTAGATCATAGAGAGTCCATCTACCCAGTCCAGAAACCACTAAAAATCTTCCTCTTCATCCTGTATAAAGGGCCTGAAACAAACATTTCATTTTGGGAAAAGGCTCAGGAAGAACGTGTGAGGAAGCAAAGCAACAAACACCACATAAGGTGGATATAAATCCAGATAAAATATTAAAATCATTAAAGGGTTGCTGCTCCCTGAAGGTTGGAAAAAACGAAGAGAGTTAATTAAAAGCAATCTCCACACAATGCTGAGCTAGCCTGTCCTGATAAATCAACAGCTAGGACTGCGCTTGTAGAGGTCAACGGGGGAAAGAGGTTGGGAGGCAGGGGAGAGGAAAGCTAGGAGAAGATAAAACATTTAGCTGAGACTATCAACAAAACCAAATCAGATCTGGTGACAGGAAATTGAGAAGGGTTTTCCACACATTTCCCCCATCAACATTTTCTGGTTAGATTTCAACCTCAGGAATGCTTGTTTGCCATCTAACACCAGCTAAACTGACCCAGTTCCCATTCTTTTGTATGAGCACAGGAGAAGAAAGAGAAGTGAGAAGTCTTCAGGGTCCCATTCTACCTGGGGAGCTAATAACATCACTCTCATCCACATGCCATTTGATCACTGAGGACTAATATCATCAAATTAACAGAGGGGCACATCCTTTTTGGAGGAGCACCTCCTAAAAATTAAAGAGTCAGTCAGATATGATAAAGCAGCAGCAGAAGTATCTCAGTGCTGCAATTGAGAAGATTTCTTCACACCTCCGGAGAAAGATCTCACTGCGGAGTCTTTCCATCACCAACCCTCACCCATCACATCTCACATCTCTTAACCTGCACTACCTCAACTACAAAAGGTACTAATCTCTGAATTAAAATTGTGCTCCTGATTTTTTCCAAATTTTACATCAACAGGTATATGCTAATGAACTGAAACCTTCAAGGATAAAGAATCCATAGAAAACACAAAAACCTACATTCTTAAAAACACCCTTTAGCAGTTTAAAAAAAAAATAAAGCAAAAGCAATCAGAGTGAGCTTGTAGATACATGTGGGTTCATGTTATAATTTCCGATATTGGACACTGGTGAGTGATTTATCTGAACACTCAGGAGGATAGCAGCCTCAAACATCATACAGTTTTTATTCATGGTCAAGACCAAAGGAGTTTAGCAGTAAAAGAGCTCTCTGAACCACTGTTTTCATGATTCCATATTCAGATTGCATAGGTTTTAAAGTAATCATAAACATAAAATGTATTTGTCCCCATCATTGACTAAACACAGTCTCTCAGGAAGCAATATTGAGACCACAGTACTCAAACAGTCACAAATCCATGGATGACTGTCTTCAGAACTGTTCTTGAAGGACAAGGAAATATGGACATTACTTTTCCCTTGAGGAAATAATACTAACTTTGTGTCTCTATTCTAAGTTTCCCTATGGCACTGTTCACTGGATAGTGAACTATCTGGGCTATAACTCCGGCCATTTCAATTTTTCTCCCAACTATTTTACTAATCACGTTAGGCTGTGGATCCACAGGAACACTAGAAACTGCAAAGTTCCTAGAACCAGACCAAAAATTTCACAGACACGTGACACAAAGCACTGAACTGGTGTTCACTTATTCTTCCAAAACATGAAAAGCACCCAAAACATTTTCAAGAGGAAATTTTATCCCAACAGGCATAATCTTTCTTCCTGTGGCTAGCACAAAGCCAACTCAAAGCATAAAAGCAACATAAGCACTGTACTTTGTTTTTTGGCAGAAGTAGCATGCCCGCATCTGATCAGATCAAATCAGCCCTGCCAGCTGATGCGGTAGAGCAGACTGGAATTAACCAACTCGGGGCACAGCCTTATTTCACTGTGCTGCACCTGATTTTCTTTGCACTGTCCAACCTATTCAGATTTTTGAGACCTAAAAGGCAGGGAGCATTAAGCCATGTGTTTGTAGAGAACGTCTTAACCAAGGCCTTGTATCTTGCATCACAAGGGGGAATCTGAGAAGAAACATGGGAGAGAAACTATAAGTTACGTGGGGTTCCTTTCTTTTGCATACTAAGATTTCATATACGTGTTACAGTTGGCATTTTACATTAATTTATAAAAATTATGAGAAAGCAAGGACAGCACTATCAGATGTCAGACTGGTATAACTCATGGTGGTGTATGAATGGAGAGATGATCCTCAGTTAGGTTGGATCAGTTCTGTCACGAGGGACTGCAATATTAAATATCACTTCCAGCCTTTCTCACTAGAAGAATAACACTAGTCAGTGTCCCCATCAACACCTGAGCAGGGGACTCTCTCCCAGCTACAGCTCAGCAGAACGCAAAATTAATGACTCAGGATTTGGCAAGCACACACTGCTGATCACAGCCACCTAGTGCACACTCATCAGTGCCCGTCCCTGCCCTGCTCTCACTGCTCCACTGACTCCCTGTGAAGCCTCCCCTCAGACAGTGCTGGGGTGCCAGTAAAACTTCCATGCAGCTGGAATCGCAACTCTGACCGCATCCGGCTCGGGCAGGTAACCTGAAAATTGAGACACTTGCTGACATACTCCTGCTATTCCCATACTGGAGGGGATGGGGGTGTGAGAAGGATATTTGCCAGCAGCCATTGAGACACTGCATTATTCTTCTCTGAGACATCTGCTGGGAATCTGTGGTTAAAATACACTCTGCTGGGAAATAAACCATATATAACAATTAAAAAAAAAGTATCATACTTCTTATAATTTAGGCTCGTAAAGATAAAAAAGAATTTAAAACATTCAGTATTCAAGCATTCATGATATTTGTGTTACATGTAACTCAGTTTAGACAGTTAAAATACACTGGGAAATTCTGTTCTTTCTTTTGAAATAAGAAAGAAGAAAGGAAAACTACTTTCTGCTTCTCACGCTCTAGTCCAGTGTATTTGCATTTGTTCCACAAATTGTAGAGAAGTTTTTAAAGACAAGAAAGAAGCAATTCCATCTGAAAAATTTTGTTAAAAAAAAGGATTTATACTTTCATTTAGATTGTGTTGATGAGATAACTTTCCTTAAAAGAAACAAACCAGTGCTAAAACTGGGACCTGTACTAAGGAAGCGATTAACACACCTCAGTCTCTGCATCCTGGGAAAAACTGCCAGGCAAAGCCAGAAGAGCAGTACAGTCCTAATGAAGCCCTCAGAACAGGCCTTAAGCAATGTTGCCTTGGTGCTGCTTCTTCGCACGTGGGAGTATGTCACCCCAGCCAGGGGATCCTCACATCAGAGGTCGGTCTGTCCAAGGGAGAAAAACGTCAACTCCCGAAACAGATTCATTCCACTCATACAAGTCCTCAGGGATAAACAATACAGGGATGGTTCTTGCTCAAGGCAACATCACATACAGACAACACAGTGATGAGCCCAGAATAAATACCAAGATTGTAAAATTGATCTACTAAGCAAAGAAATTCAGCTCTGACATGAAAGACAAACTAGAGTAAGAAAACACCAGACTCTGCAAATGATAACCCTAAAAGATGGTTTATTCGCAGCCAATGAAGGCATTGGAATGCTTTATTTCGGGACAGCAGAGGTAGAGCCAACTGTCATAAATTGCAGTAGACAGATACACAAGATGGACAAAGTCTGCTCTTGAGTGCAACCTCCAAATACCACACTTCCAGTTTTAGGAAAGCAGAGGAACAAATCAATTTTCATTAGGCTACACAAAGGATGAGCCACATTACCTTCACCATGACTCAGACTGAAGACAGAGACCCATTTTGCTTTGTGTACCAGACTTCTGGATGGTCTGGGTAAACTATTCCCACTCAGACACTGTGAACCCTATCTAACAGGCATTATGCACCCAGCCGATTGGACATGTTCTTACCTTGAAATTATTACCCCCTGAAAAAAATCGTACTTTTGGGCCTCTGTAGCACAACTCGGATAGTGCAATATTGCTTTCACACACCACAAATAATATGTTTTTAAAACTTTTTTAGTGACAACTTTGTGATATAACCTCCATCCATCCACACGACTGGACAGACTGTGAAAGGCTGGAACACCAAAAAAACAAAATTACAAAAGCACTGCAACAACTAATCATGCACAAGCAACTCATGGAACCAGACATAACACTGTAAGTAGCAACATACCATTTATCAGACTCTCTCATATTCAAACCAGTGTATCCTCAGGTCTTCTTAACTTGGCTTCTCTGCCTCCCAATGACTTTGGTTTTATGCTTATGTTTCCTTGTGTAAATACAATAAGATTCATCCCTCATTTTCTCTGAAAGCTGGTGCTGAGATACAGAAAATACAGTTTTCATGTGGACAACAGTTTTGGTTTGAAATGTGTCACACTAGGGCTCATTTATGTTTTTAATTTACATCACAGCCACACTGGAAATGCTGTAGAAATTTTGGTATGTGATTTAATGTGCACAACAACCCTGTTCTGTCAAGCAGAAGAAAATTCCCTTCTGCAAAGCCACATTAAAATCACCTCCACATCACCTGTAAACACTGAACTGGCAACCTAACTGTCCATCCATTTTATTGCTTCCACCTGCTGGAAGTGGCACTACACATTATATTTTCACTTTAATATTAAAAATCAGCAACCAGATGCTTATGCAACAACAGCCAAAAAAAAAAAAAAATCAGTCTTCATCAGCACTTAATCAGGATGTAGGGCTGTTTCAGGGATGCATAATGGGATACGGGACCTTCCAGTTAAGAGTCTCCAGCTTGAATTCAAGCCAGAGTTATCACTAATGAAATATTCTTGCCGTACAAGACCCACGCTGGTCTGTTGCCGACCTGAAACAGGGATGTGAGCACAGACCATTTCTTCACAGGTGTCTCGTGACACAGAATTCATCATCACAAGATGGTCATTTGGCAGCCCAGGGGTCGGAGCTGGCTGTCAAGGCAATTTTATCTGAGAAGGTACACCAATTGGAAAACCAACCGCTGCTGTGTGTTTGCAACAGGAATGCAGAGACAGAACAGGCCTGGTAGGGTTTATAAGGTCAGCTCTAGCACTGTGCACATGAGTCTGCGATGCTCTGGTCCCCGAACACCTGTCAGGGAATAAACATCCCCAGGCACGTCAAAGTTATTTGACAATACAGTCAGCATGCAAGCGACCTACCCTAGCAATTGAGCCTAAGTTAGCCTCTTTTGTCCCAGAGGCTGTCTTGAGCAAAAGAAAGAGAGAGTACCAGCACTGCTACTCCAAGGCCAAACTACTGGAAGGCAACAGCTCCTCTAGTGAGCATCCAGGCAGAGCTATATGGCATGAGAGAATCTCATATGCAGAAAAGGCAATAGCCTAACATATGTTCCAGTGAGTATGTTTAATTGACAACCTGAAATAAAAGTCAGCTGTGGGAGTAAAGACAGAGAAGGGGTAGGGGAAACCAACTCTGCTTCTAGATAAGACTTTGTAAATTACAAGGTCTTAATTACATTAAATGCATTATGGTAGCATATGCACATCACTAATAAGGCATAGATGGAAGAAACGGGACTAGATGCTAAGACTGGAAGTTGAACAGCTGCATTCTAGACTTGATTTTCGAATCAGAAAGTTTCTGAAACACTTTGCCCTAGTTTAGCCATCCATAAAACAAAGGCAATAATCCTTTCTTCACAGGGGTGTTGAGAGGTTTAATTAATTAATGTTTACAAAGTCCGTTGAGATTTCTGACTGACATTTGAAGTAATTCAGAATACTTTTAAACTGCATTTGTTTCTTCTACTGCACCGCTCAAGTGTCTCCATATTAGAGATAACTAAAGGAGAAGAAGATGGAAAGAAAAGGTATGGAGATAGGTACAGGCTAGTAAAAAAACAACCCAACAAATCCAGCATTTCAAATCCACCCCTGTCCCATCAAAGCTATCTGAATACTGCCTTTTCTACAGATGAAGAAGAACATGTTTATCCAGACACCTGCTGCCTTTCCCTTGCAGATCTGTTAAACCTAGATCTCAGATATTTTTGCCTGTAGCACCATGTTGGTAAACAACAAGGTATTAAATGGCAGAAATAATAGGCAGTCACGTCAGGTTGATTGGATCACCAGAGGAAGTGAAGGGGAGAAGAGCAATGGGATGAAAGCACCAAAAGAGGACCAGAAAGTGAGAAGAGTGCGCTAGGCAGAGCAAAAGGCAAGCTGAGTGTAAGGAGGCACCAATCATTAATCAGGGACTCCACACACTGAGCTATTCTATGTAATGTATTCCCACAGATGCTCAGGTACGCTGGAACACATTATCCCGAGAGACTAGTTTAGCATGAATAAGGCCACACATGTGTCCAAGTGCAGGAGATAAACTGAATATTGGAGACACTTAAATGCACAAGCACACACAGAGAGCTGCTTGATACCTGAGCTAGGATTTCTCGGTCTCTACATTGTCCCCCATCTCAGAGCAAAACCTTTGTGTGGCCAGTTTCTGTAGGGGGCGTTTGTGGGTTTTGAGATACAATCAAAACGCAGACAGAGGAAATGCAAATGTCATTCAGCTCCCTTTCATTGTCAGGAAGGACACATGAGGATAAAACACTGTGCGCTGCATCCCTTCCCCTATTATGTGTCCTACTGCTTTTGTCCTAATTTATCCCATGCATAATTTATTTACATGTGTATTGTTTCCCGATCAGCAACTTTAAAGAATAAGTGAAAATTATAAAATGTTTTATTAAACAAGTTGTTAATAAAAAATGCAGATGGTGTCAGCCAGCCAGTACCAATTCTGTTTCCTCCACATAGCATTAGTACTTTAAAAGGCACATAGAGAAAAGCGAATCCAGCACTTGATGTCTATTGTTTCCTCCTCTCACACCCCCCAGGGGCGAGGGGAGGAGAAGGGAGCTAATTATAAAGAGCCTAATCCTGCCTTCCCCGACTTTAGCAGCAGCGGGATCGGGCCCCCGATTCGTTTCGGCACAACCAGCCTTCGGCAGGATCCGCCCTCTCCGGAGATCCGCCGCCACTCTTGGGAGCCCCACGGTGTCACGAAGTGCGAGGCGAGGAGGCGAGGTCCCGTCCTCCGGCGGGGCTCCCACGGCGGCGCCCCACTCGTCGCTCCCTGGCAGCTCCCCGCCTCTCACCCGCCGTCCCCCGGAGGCCACCCAGCCCGGGCTTCCTCGCTACCGCCGATGCTCACGAGTGGCACAAACGTAGGTGGCTTTTCCCAGGCCAGGTGAGGAGCCGTGCGTTGCGGCCCCCTGGGTGCGCTTCCCGGTCCCCGGGGTGCGCTGCCTGCGCCCGAGCAGCGCCCGGCGGCCGGGAGGGGCACAGGGAGAAGTTCCTCTCGCCTGAGCAAGTATTAAACCTGCCATCAAACGGGGGGCACACCGGCTCTTCCCCGCGGTTTTCAGAGCGTGTTCAGCCCCACACCACCACCCCCGCCCCGTGAGGATACTCGGACTGCTTTGATTAACCCCCTGACAACTGCGCTCCCCTCTCCCCGCGGATTTGTATATAAGGTGCTACCGAGAGGACGAGTAAATGAAAGCAAACGTTTTCTGCCAGGACGGAGCAGGAGAGCTGATAAACATGTCAGCACCCCTTCCCAGCTCGAGGCTTTCCTTTTCCTCCGGATCGCAGAGAGACAGCAGCAGGAATCCCTGGAAAAACCTTCAAGTGTTTTTCCAACTCCAGCCGGAGAGACTTGAGTCGGGAAAAAAAAAAAAAAGAAAAAAGAAAAAAAAAACCACCAAAAAACCACCAACAACCCTCGCAGCCCTAATATCATCTCTGAAAACTCAAACGTATAAAAACACCCACTCAGCGCAGCCAGAAAGTGCAAACGAAGCGTCACCACCAGGTACTCCGCTTCCCTGCTTTATTAGCAAGAGCGCTGCCCCCGTTAGCAGAGAAGTCGTTTTAAAAAGGTTAAGACAGCTCCTCTCCCCACATACGGTGCCAAATCCCACTCTCCCTAATGCCTTCAGGGATTAACGGCGTGCGCTGCAGACCACAAGGAAAATAAAGGACGCGATCCAGCAGACGAAAACGCGCTCCCGCCGTCCCCCTCTTAAACCGGCCTTATTTCCAGATCGGGAATCCCGGAATATCTCCGCGGCAGAAGCACCTGCCCCCTCCCGCGCACTCGCTCACTCGCTCCCTCTCCATGTGTCCCCCGCCAGCAGCGGGTCAGATCCCGTCCGAGCAGCCCTTGGCTGCCGGTGCCCACTCTCAGGATGGAAACACAATCAACTCTCTTTGCCACTTTGAAAAGCGAAAGCTTGTCATATGCAAAACAGATCTCCGGACTTCCTGCCCCAAATCAACGACCGGCAGTCCCGAGTCATTCATTTCACGCAAGTCTGCTTCCCTCCCTCTCCCTTTCGCTCCCTCGCTCCCGCACAAGCACCAAGGTGCGCCGGCAGTGCCCCTGCTGCCCCGCTTTCCGACCCTGCCACCCCCTCCCCCGACACTCATCGGAGAAGCTCCCACTCCTCAAGTCATCCCAACTCCGCAAAGATCTGCGGAGGCAACTCCGAGCTGCGGCGGCACGGCGCACAGACCCCCCACATAACCCTCCCCGATGCCCACGGCCAGTCCTTCCCCCGACGGACCCCGGGGGCGGCGGCGGCGCGAGCCCGTCCGCACCGCGGCGGCAGGTCGCTGTCCGGTGCGCGCAGCCCCGCGGGGGCCCCGCGGGACGCCGCCGCTGCCGTCTCCGCGCTGCGCTCCGGGAGCAGCCGGGCTACCCGCTGCCGCCGCTTCCCCGCCCCGCCGCC
Source organism: Larus michahellis (assembly GCF_964199755.1). NCBI lineage: Eukaryota > Metazoa > Chordata > Aves > Charadriiformes > Laridae > Larus > Larus michahellis. The sequence goes on along the minus strand of NC_133899.1, from coordinate 51,673,754 downwards.
CCCCTTTCCGCGCCCGGGCGCCAATTAACCGGCGCGCGAGCCGAACAATTTTTTCCTCGTTAATTTCGGCGCGAGCCGCGGGGATGTGTTGCACAAAAAAACGAGCGACTCGCTGGGGCAGAAAGGAGGGCGGGAGGAGGGACCCGCCGGGAGGCTGCCGGCACCCGGCTCAGGCTGGCAGCCGGCGCCGGAAAGGCGCCTTTTTTCATATTTAAACCACGCGGAATATGTACATTTTTGATTCCTACTTACGCTTTCAGGGGGTTGTGAATGACAGTCGCCATTTTGCTACAATGTAACAGAATATTGTGTCTCGGAGTTCTAAAGGTTCGCTCAGGGGAAGCGGCCAGCCAATCAGAGCGCGGCATACCGGCCCGCCGACCAATCCGGCGCCGGGGGCGGAGCCGGGGCTCTGCTAGTTATTAGGGGAGCTGTCAAAGCCCAGAGGTCACTCCCTCTCGGTGGAACTGGCGGCGAGCAGGTCTTAAAGGGGCAGCGCCTGCCGCCGGGGCCGCCGCCGCCGCGCCGAGGGGACCGCGGGGGCGAGGGCGGGCAAGGGGAGACTTTCCCGCCTCTCTCCGGCTCCCGCTCTAACGCGCCGCGTCGGCAGAGGGAAAGCCGGGCTCGCCCCTCGTCCCTTGGCGCGGCCGTCGCTGCCCCTCGTTCCCCGGGCGGCGTGCCCCACCGGGGAAAGGAGCCCGCGCCGCCCCGCTCGCTCCTCCCGCTCCCCGGCAGCGTCCTTCCCGCACTGTTTCCCTTTCTCCAGAGCTGCTCTCCCCGCCAGGTCTCCGGGAGCCGCCGGCGCTGGCAGCGGCTCCAGGGCAGCGCCGCTCCCCCTCCCCCAGGAATTTCCCTCTCCCTGTCACTCATCCCGGCCCGCAGCCCCTACGCCCTTACATAACGCGCGGCGGCCGGACACACTGACCGACCGACCCGGCTCTCCCACAGAGGGACTCTCAGCGCGCCGGGAGCCGGCTTCCCCCTCCCCCCCGCCCCCGCCAGCTTTCGGCAGGAGGAGAGGCGGGCGGCGGCGGGCGGGGGGGGAGCCCCGACCCGCGTTGCGCCGGACACGTACTCCCGCGCCAGAGGGAGCGAGCGAGCGGGAGGCTGGAGCCCGGGAGCGCGGCAGGGCGCAGGCAGAGCCCACCTCTGGGGATGCAGCAAACTCCAGGAAGTCTGGGCTTACCTGCAACTAATTAAAGGAGTTTGCAAATGAATGATGGAGCATGACCTCAGTGATTTAAGAGGTGCCAGTCCTGACCTCACTCTCAGAAGTAAATCCACTGAAGTTCACGAATTTACACCGGTGTAAACTAGGTGTCAACAAGAGCAGAATCAGACCAAGAAGTTTTCTTCTTATCTGATATTAATGTAAACTTTGTCATCTAGGACTTCTCTCGCAAAAGGTCTTGCCTCCCTTCAGGCACCTTGTATCCCTTTAAAAAACACAACTACCACCAAACCCAAGCCTGCTTCTCCATTCTTTGCATTTATATAACCAGGAGAAACTCAACCAAAGACAGTTAAAATACACTGCTGTAAAACCGGCCAAAGAGGAGACTACAGAATCAACTTGGTTCACAACTTAGTAAAAGAATGGAAGTAATGATGTTTGTGAGATGTTCAGGTGTTAAGCAGGAATAGCAAATCTTCTGAGTCAATGGGCTGAACTATAAAATGCAAAGACAACCAAAATCTCTCAACTGTTTGACCAAATAAAACTTTCTCATACTAGGGCAGAAGAGAAAAGGAAGCGGGATGGAGAACAGAAAGCTAGAGAAATGGTTACCTACAGAGAAGAGGTGAGAAGAAGAGCAACGCAGCAGTTTCCCATTCATTAAGGAGTCATCAGAAGTCTTCAAAAAGTTAAGCTAGGATGTGTCTAGGGTTCCTCTTCCCAAAACAGTGCCTACTCCAGCTACTAGGTCAACCTAGGTACTGTGCCAAGTGTGTATCCCTGGAGGGAATCGTCTCTTCCATCAAAGCAATCTAAGCCATTTGGTTACAGGCACTGCTTAGGAGAAATGAGCTTTCTGTCAGCTGGAGAGTTGCCAAGATGCTGAGATCTATCCCAAAACAGTTCTGGGAAGCAATCTTTAAGAATGTTTCCATTATCATATTACATTATATTATTTAATACAGTAGTAGCCCAGGTGACATTGAACGTGACTTCAGACCTCACTCACTGTTCACAGGAAAAGCTAACCACAAACTGACAAGTTTTCACAAGCACACAGTTGATGTACACGCTGCAAAGAAACGAACAGCTTAGCATGTACCTGAGCTGGTGACCCTGAGCTAACCAGGAACCCTACATCACCTCTTGCTATTATGAAGATTTCTGGTTTGACTTTTCTTCTTGCCATGATATTCACTTGGTTTTGGCATTTTGGCACATTATTGGCAAACATAAACCAAATTTACTATTTACCCTAGGATGAGCAATATTCACTTGGGGGATAACAACAACTTTGCTTCACACGAAAGAAAAAATTGCTTAGGACCATATCACACTGCAGAACTGGAAGCAGATTTGTTCTACTGAGAGAATGCACGAAAATCCAGCCAAGCTCTAGAAAGCCCTGAGATACTCTAATGCAAACTGGTGACATTTTCAGAGAATTAAAAAAAACAGTTTGAGGTCACTTCTAGGAGTTTAATAAGTCCCTCTGGTCCTTTTTGGATATATAGGCCCATTCCTGCTCTGCAGGCAAAGAGCGCTTGGTGCAGCTTGGCAGGGAGCATATTGCAAAAACGGGATTAAGCCACACATATTTCCCTTGCTGCTCCTGTTATTCAGACGTTGGGCCTTTATCAGCTACCAGCAAGAGCAACAAAGAGTGAGAACAGCCACAGATGACCTTGGGTTGCTGATAGCCCTTTTGCCAGTCAGACCCCACGTTACTGGCCAGGAGAATCAGTCAACAGCACTGCCTCGCTCAGAGGAATCTCCAGGACACCCAAGGACAGAGCTGCCATAACAGAACTGTGGGAAGTCTCACCCGCGGTAACAAAGACAACAGGCTTTGCTACCTATAGATAAACTCCAAGATGCTTCTATCATATGCCAGAAAACCTGATTATTTTGAAATACTTAATGATAACACCATTTTGCTAGATGAAAGGCAGGAGTTGCCACTTGGGAAGGCTCCTGTAGCAGATTTTGGATATTCCTGCCTTAGTCCATGTTTTCTGGCTGTAAGAGGCCTGTTGTGAACCACTGCACAGTGCTTCGACCAGGCTACATTGTATGGAAAAAATTGCCACCGTGTTTTCCTATAGTGTGTTTCGTGTAGAATTCCACAACAGTTAGATTATCATTTTAGCTGGGAAAAGTGTCACAGAGCACTGAGTGGCATTTCATTTGTAACGACCTACATAACTTATTCATGTAATCACTATTTGCAAGTTATGTTAATAAAACTTTTATGCCACACCATAGTTACCTCCATTTTCACATATATACCAGTCCATCATCAACCGATCATTTACGAACTAAATTTTTAGATTCATTTTTCTTCTGGTTATAAGCTACTGTAAGTCACCAATAAATAACATTACTGTTATTTCACACTCCAACAAAAGATCAACACATCTGAAATACACTCAGTTACATAGACACTAAGTTCCAACTTCAGGATTTGTACATTCCTACGTAGCTGCTGATAGTTTTATTCAGATCCACCTGAAACATAACAAGGAGGCTGCAAGAAAATACAGTGTAAAGATATTTGGCATAAAAACCCTAGGCGGGTATATTTTTAATGAGAGGTTGCCAACTGTTTGGACAGCCATTTAAATTTAGAAATGGGAGGTAAGTTTTCACATAAAACTATTGAGGTAAAATCTACAGCATTAACACAAGGCGTAAGCATGCTTCCTCTATGGGGTTAAAGTGAGCAGGGCTTTAGAAGGCAGAATCCACCATCTCACCTCCAGCCCCCTATAGGGAACTGCAGCTGGTCTCTGCCTAAGTAGAAGAAAAACAGTGTCATTTCTTTTCACTGTACTGGGAAGTGTCATGTCTTGTAGATCTTACTGCTGCCTTCCTGATCCACCTCTATTTCAAACATTTTTACTATTCACATAATGCAAGCGCATTGATACTTTGTGAGGTGTCAAAAATATGCCTGATTACCCTGCAAAGCCTTATTTTGGCTGAGGATCTTTCACTGTGAAAGAGTTTTTGCCCATTATTTGTTATCTCCTGCTCTCCCTTTTGTCTTGTTAAGTTTTCATGTACAGTTGTTCTTTTCTGGAGGGAGGGAAGGTTAGGTTCTTACTTATACATTCCTCAACCCTTGTGAATTGGAAAGTGAAACAAACTAGACACTGACATTGAAAGCCACAAATCTAATTTTGTTATGGAGGGAAATGTAAAAGAAAAATGGTTGTTAGTCTACCAAAAGCCATATGTTTTTTCAGCTTTAATATTCCCAGATATTTCCAATGATATACAGCTTTATTTTCTTCAAATACATTAATATTCAAGGGACCAGAGTCATATAGGTCTAAATATGACAGCATGCTCTGCGTGCTGTAATGTAGCTTGTTAAAGCAAAACAGGGCCCCACTTGCACAGATATCCTGCAACAGATTTGAAGTCTTAACCCCTTTTTATTTATTTAAAGCTGTGCAGGCATCTCTCATACAATGTTTCTTGTCAGCCCTCCTCCTCACTTTCTTTGATCTTTACCAATAGTTGGTTAGCTGAAAGAGGAGGGAATGATATCAGAGTGTCAACATTACAGACTCAACACCAGCCCTCTACAGACAAATCACCAAAAATTTTATGCAGTAAGCATAACAAAGATAACTATGGAGCTACACCGCGTAAAAATTGGCGCCAATGATTCATTCTTTGCAACCTTGGGAAATGCATTCTTAAAAGGTGACCTCAAAATTTATTTTTTTTTAAGCAAAATTCCCCTTCTATAGTTACAACAATAATTTTTGGATGCCTTTAGACTATCTTCATTTCAGGCCTGATTTTGGCTTCCCAAAGTTTTAAATTTGTATTCACTATCCAGTTTTCTATCACACTACACCTGTATTACATCTATGCTGAAGTCTAGACTCAACCCTGTTTTTTTTTTAAATGGGATGTTCCAATAAAATATATATATTTTAACACTACAGATGAGTCTCTACTACTAAGAAGTACATTGAGGCCTTAATTTGAAGTTCTTGAAAGTTTTGGGAGACAGAAGTTGTTTAAGGTTCCAGATTCTTGTTCAAGTCTGTCCCCAATTCAACAAACTGCTGAAAATCTATATAGTGTGATAGCTAGAAAATTCTTTACGTTATCATGGATTGGTTTTACATTTCCTCCAACAACACAAAACAACATTACAAACAAACTGCCTCAAAAGGAGAATACAAATCTTTATACTAGCCACTGCAGTATCACAGTAATAGTAGGAAAAGGTATCCAATAATACAGATAGACACATGCTCTGAAAAACGCACATACAGTAACTATGGTTGTCTTCTCCATGAGGGTAGTCATTGTTACAATTTAGATGGGACAAAACAGAGTACCCATCATGAAGCACAAGATTTACAGGTCCAGAGTCACAGGTCTGCCTGCCTTATTTCTTAAGTGAGTAACTAGCTGGGGAAAAAAGAAAAAAAATGAACCCTTTAGGACTTCTTTTCACTCATCCCTGCATTAAAGCTAGGGATAAGTATTTCTACTTCTACATCCATCAATGGCACACAGAGGTGGTACCCTGATTAATCTGAGATAATGCTGTCTCCTGTCTCCATCTACTCTCCATCTACATCATCTCTATTCGGTGTGGGGCTGAAAGGGAGTTTCTAATCTTGGAGGGAGCAGTTTGCACAGATTAGGGCATAATTACACGGACAGATTTGACCCCCCAAAAAAGGAGTCTGGGGATTCTGACTACCTACAATTTTAACGACCTTTAAACACAGATTTCAAATGCAGCCTAAGAGTGCTGCAACCCAACTTCCTCTTGCCCATGAGTAGAAAACAGAACGTAATACCTTGCTAATCAATCTTATCTCTAATAAGCACAGAGCACACACTGTAATTATGATTCTAAGACAAGTTTAACATTTGGATTGAGCATAATGAATAGCACTCTGCCTGAGAAAATTAACAACTCTGAGAAAAACATAAACTGCCACATTCATCCAAAGAGAATGTTAACTTTGAATTTTGCTGTTGATTTGAACCTTCCTTCATTACTTTCACCTTTCTTTCATTACTGATGAGACCACCTCAAAGAAAGGAATGAATATTTCACTGTGACTATCTGCTGTCTTCACTACGGAGAAATTTTTTTTTTAATAGAGTAGGCAGAAATGAGCTGTCCAGACACAGCTTGAGAGTAACAACTTTTTTTCTTTCAGTATTCAAGATTCCTTATTTATAAAGAGTATTTTGGTTTTTATAAAGCCAAATACTATCATAAGTAGGCTATTTTTGTAGCACATACAGGAGTTATAGAGTCTACAACAAAACTGGTTGGGTTTTTTGGCTTTTTTAAACTATGCTGAAAATTAGATTTAACCAGAAAATGTCTCACCTGCTAATTTTTTTTAGGTTTTTAATATTATTTGTGAAATATATTTTTTTTAATTATTATTATTTTAATAACATCTTTAATGGTTTCACCCCCTCTTCCATATAAATACAAAAGAATTACAGTGTTGCAGCTTTTAAATTTTTTTCTTTCCTTCTGTTTTGTTCTATTATTTTCAAAACGATTTGTAACCTAAAATATCTTTCACTGTGTAAAAGTTCAGAGTAAGAAAAATAAAACCTGATGGGGTGGTTGAAGTGGGAAAGAAAACATCCACATAAACAGCAGTTTGGAATTAGTGAGGGGATAAGAATCATAGAGTCATAGAATCTTCATGGTTGGAAAGGACCTTTGAGATCATTGAGTCCAACCATACACACACAAAAAAGACCCCTACAATCTCTGTCACTAGACCATGCCCTGACGTGCCAAATCTAGGCATTTCTTAAATACCTCGGCACTAGCTCATTTTATTGCATTGATTGGCCAAACACCAGAGCAAAATGCAGGTAAGGGGGAAATAAGACTCCTTTTGTTTAGTTATGCTTTAAATCCTGCTAAATAGAAACAGCTTTAAAAGTCTCACAAAATTGTTATTCCATTTCCCATCCAACTTCACTTTGGTAGAGGAGGGAAGCAACAGAAAGGTACACACTGACCTGCCTAAAATACCAGCTTAGGTCAAGCCTAACTTTAGAAGTTGACGACTGCAAATTTCAGTGGACACATGCAGTACTGGTATAACACAAAATTGATCCTGGGAATTTATTAGAGTAAGTTACTGCAGTCAATGTCACAGTGGAGCCAGCTCTGATTTACTTGCCCACAAACCTCCTCACCAAGGTGCACCTGTGGAGCTAATCTGATATAAATTTCCCCAACCCAAACAGGCTCTCAGGCCAGATTCTGGGCTTCAGAACAATTTTGCTGATACTTTTTAACCAGATAGCCACATTGGCAAAATCCCTTACATAGAAACAGCATTGACAAGGGCGGTGAGTTATTTGTTGGGGTTTTTTTGTTTGTTTTCTTGTTTTTTTTTTCTGTTTTTTAAACAAGGGTGGAGCAGCTTTCCTGTCAAGAAACCTCTCTCTAACGCAGAGGCCACCTCTCCAGCAGGAAGCTCAGCCATACAACTCTTGCCCTAGCTGTTCTTGCACATCTAAGCCCTTGTGTCAAGTCTTCTACAAAAGCTCAGGCTTTTGCTTGAGTTGACAGGCCTTTGCTGACACTGTTACTCTGTGCTGCCTCAACAGAAAGCAGCTAAGAAGAACTTGTCAAAGTTTATTATAAAATTCCAAGCAAAGAAAAAGGCTGATGGGATACTGCTTGATGCAAGGCCCGTATTTTTGCTACTACTGATGCTGCTTATTTGGCTATTTTCAGGACTATCCTGTAGAGTCCTTGTGTCATTCCAAGAAAGACTGCCTAGTCCAGGATTTACCAAGCATATACACAGGGCCAGATTCTCATCTTTCACGTGTATTACTAATATGGGCCTGCTGACGTTAGCAGTACTACTGCTACTATTTACCCCAATATCCGTAAGAGTAGGTTTATACAGGCTTCATTCCAAAACCCGCAGTTAACAGCTGTTACCAGTGAGTTCAAAAGCCTACAGAGGCTCAAGCTTCCTAACCGGTACTCGCATGAACCACACACTTTTTCCCCCACATTGCAACAAGTGGCACTCATATACACCGTATATTTAACCCATCTTTAGATCTCAGGCTGGCAGGACAGAAAGGAATTGCTACCCAAGAGCTGAGAGCAGAATACAAATCTAAATACAACATCATCACGTAAATCTTACACTCTCCACCACGCCAACTGTGCCACATGCAGAAAATCCAAGTTCCCTACCTTGCTATTCCTTCCAGTGCCTGCTTGTGAGGTTTTTTGTGTGTTTGTTTGTTTGTTTTAAAGGTCAGGAGCCAGCTAGGAGCATGCCTGCCTGTATGTTTGAAAAAAAGAAGGCACAGGCATCTTCAACATCAGAAAAATTCCCAGCAAACATACCCGAGGAAACTCCGTAGCATTTAGAATGTTTTAGCACTTGTCATGCTCAGGAGTGATCAAGTACTACAGTTTTCAAACTAAGCAAAACTTTGTAAAACTAGATGTAAGATCAGTCACTTACTAAGGACAGTGCCTTATATGTGTTGAATTCTGCACTCAATTGCAAAACCCAAAAGGTTTGCCCATCTCACACATAGCGGAATGCTCCCTCCCATCTGGTGTCTACGGCTAAAGCCCTTATGAAATACGATTTAAAGGCATTAGAACAACTTTGATACAATAAAAACGTCTACGAAGAACAACATTGCAACCGCTGCTGCAATCCTCCAGCTTGCACAAAGTAGAATAGCTTACCAAATTATTTTCTTAGGGAAGATTCTCCCTGCCTGGGTCCTGCAAGCATCAGCATCTCACTACAAAATGCAAGCAGTGGGAATCCAGCTTTCAGGAACCCTGTGCAGCCAATGGCCACAAAATAAAGCCTTACAATTGATCCTTACCCAGTTTACTACTCATCAGAAATGGTGTCAGCAAGCATAACTGACCTGCATTCTTTTCCACTCCCCTTTGGCCCTGCAACAGCTTCTTACTCTTTCTAGCCATTGGCTAGTTCTTCTCCAAGTTCTTTTTATTAAAACCTTTTCTCTCCCCACATAGAAACAATTCATCTCAGCAATCATGACCATCCATTCTCGTCATTCTTCTAGACATAGGCATTGGCCAAATCCACTTAGGGGGAAGGGGAAGGATAGCACAGAACAGTCTGAAATGTACTTGTATTTGCTGTGGGTGAGAGGTGCTTATTGCTTAAGATCACTCTCGTATCAGACAAGTGATGGATTCCCTTACTCTATTTATATACTTGTAATAATTCACTAGCTAACACTTTTCCCAGCTAAATAAATGCCCACCTCCTGAAATGGATTCAAACTTCTGGAGTACGGAGGTTACACAACAAGGGTCAGTATGCAAACCCCAGTGCCAGAGACATGCAGCTGTTTCCCTCACTCACACTCCCTCCTTCTGATTATTGAACATGAGAGTCCCACTTGTATTCCAGATACAAACGTAAGCAAGTTATATTCCAAAGCTGGGCACTATTCCAAACTGGAGTGCTGGGGACATCCAAGTCTGGCCTCCTTGTTAGCATAGCATCAAGAATGGGACAATAGGCATTCATTTTGCAGTTACTGCATATTTAATTGTTTTTTCTCCCAAAATATATACTCTAGCCAACCAGCAAAGCTGTTTCCAGGCTATATTCTTACACAAATATCCTAATACCTCTGCTAAAAGGCTTATGGAAGCCCTATGCTGTTGTCAAAAATTGGATCAAGAAAATTAGACCCTAGTTCAGCAAGATACTAAAACATTTGTCTATGCATAATCATTGATATAATTCACTTACTAAAGGCAAGCTATACTATTAAATACCTTGTGGAAACAAGACGGGGAAGAGAAGCAACCCAGGTATCAGACAAGACTGGAAAATAATTCAGGAAGCAATGGCTGCCAAGACTTAGATATTGTAAAGAAAGGATCTAGAATCACAGTGGGATTATATAGGTAATGCAGAGTCACTAAGGGCTAGGAGCCCACAACTATAGGACAACTTGAAAAAGCAGACTGGAGCATTTTTGAGTGTTGCAATATAGCTGTATAAGCCAAGATTCACATAGTCTAAATTCCATACTGGTCCCTGTGCCTAGTGTTTCCTGTTAGGTAGCTCTGGGAGTTATTGGATTCAGGGGCCTAGCTTTAGTCTCCTTAAGACTGAATGTTTGGGCTACCGACATTAAAAACAAACAAACAGATAAATCCCTGCCAGTCAGACTCTGTTCACACTTGTAATATGCAATTCTAACCTAAAGGCTTGGTTCTGCCAAAGCTGGCTTCAATAGGAAGAAGGGTTGTCCAACATCGTCACAATCAAATCCAGTTTATACCACCAGTAAGATTCATTCTGCATTTATAGTGGTGTAAACTAAGGCAGAACATCATCTATGTTTATATAGAAGTTTTAAAACATACGCATGCTGCCATTGAAATCTTCTGTGCAAATTTTCATATACTGTTTTCATAAAGTCAACCCAGTAGAGAAATCGGTACACCTAAAGTCAGGGTTAAAAGTCCTGACCTGAAAAGAATTAGCATTTATTTATATCCATAAGTGTACAGCTTGGCTTATACAAGTATTTCTTTATGAAAGCATGGTCTAAAGTAAAAAAGATACTCTGAAAGACATCTGCTAACAGCATCATGCAAGCAATTCTTCTGTCCTACTAGACAGCAATTGCTTAATTTATCTGCTAACTCCCCAAACATACGACACGAGCGGGTGTGGCAGAATTACAACTCGATGTGTATTACGTACAGTGACTACCTATGGGCGTGAATCGTTTAAGGTCACGGAAAATCCTCCACGGTGTATTCCTCCCTCCCCCCGCCCCGCCCCGGCTCACCTGCGGTGGGCGGCGGGGCCCGGCGCTGTGCCGCCCCCTGGCGGCGGGCCGCGGTGCCGCGCTGGGCTGGGCCGGGCCGGGCCGGGCCGGGCTGCTCCTCGCCACGGCAGCGGCCTGGGGACGCTCCTGATCAGATCAGACCTAAAGACAAATAAACAAGCAAGTAAGAAGCCGCACCCCGCACAACAAAGCTCCCCTTCAACTGTAGCCAGTACAATATTCTTCAGCAGAAACAGGCAGAGCAATTAATTTGTGTTCCCACGTTTACAAACAGAAAGTTGTATTTACGTGTTAACAGGCACAGCCGTCCACAGGAAACATTCAGAGAATGGTTTGGGTTGGAAGGGACCTTAAAGATCATCTAGTTCCAACCCGCTTGCCCTGGGCAGAGACACCTCCCACTAGACCAGGCTGCTCAAAGCCCCATCCAGCCTGGCCTTGAACACCTCCAGGGATGGGGCATCCACAGCTTCTCTGGGCAACCTGTGCCAGTCTCACCACCCTCACAGTAAAGAATTTCTTACTGATATCTCATCTAAATCTCCCCTCTTTCAGTTTAAAAACATTACGTCTCATCCTGTTGCTACACCCCCTCATAAAGAGTCCCTCCCCATCTAGTCCATAGGCCCCTGTAGGTACTGGAAGGCTGCTATAAGTGCTCCCTAGAGCCTTCTCTTCTCCAGGCTGAACAACCCCAACTCACTCAGCCTGTCTTCATAGAAGAGGTTCCCCACGGTAGAACATCACCCTCGCTACACAGCATGACACATGCATGCAGGGATCCCAAACGGCACAGCCTGCACTGCCAGCATCTACCATCACAGACAGTTCCTACTCCTCAACTGCCCAGTCCAAAGGCTTCCCTTAGAGGAGGTTGTTGGGGGTTGGGGCAGGGGTTGGTTTGATTGGGTGGTTTTGGTTTGGGTTTTTTTTAAACAAACAAAGAAAAAAAAGCAGGGACAGGAGAAGGGAAACAGGATAAAGTTGTTTTTAAAGTTTTGGCATTTGAACAATTTAAGCATTTCCAACAGTGAGAGCAAACAAGGTATCTTAAAATTAACAATAATAAGGCTGAGTGACTGTACGCCTTCATGACTTTGAAATTCAGATGACTCGGTGAATTTGGTGTCGGGTATGTGGCTTTACAAATTTTCTGTGGAAAAAAACACCCACAACTGCCTAAGCCATGACAAATACCATCAGAAACCTGTTGGGATGCAGCAACTAAACTCCCAAGGACTCCATCTGTATTTATGCAGTATTTGTTCCTCATCCAGAAGTCAGTGTTGCAGCAGGGAGGGCAGACCAGCACTCTTCTGCTCTCTGGGTTTTCTCTGCTAATGCACGAGGGCAGCCGGGCGGGAGGAAATGACGCAGCCCTGCACTGAAATGATGCAATCCACATGAAGGAGTTGTATTAAAACTCTGAGGAAAACCTTTGTTCTGACATCTCCTACATTTTTTGAGGGCTTGACTTTTATTTTTTAATGTATCATATGTATGGTATTATATCTATACATAGTTGTGATGGACTATTCTACACCATTCTGCTTTTCCCGAGAACACTGAATACATGTACTAGCACTAGGACAAAAAGGTTACATCTAAAGACTTCTAGTGTGACCACTCTTTGTACGTACACAAACACACACACACAGAGCATACACACACAGAGCACACACACAGAGAGCCCCTCTCTGGCATTTGGGCATACACATGCAAGCATGAACACAGATCTACAGAGTATCATTTCACCTTTGAAGTCTGTGTGGAAGCCTTGGGACAACCTCAAAACTACATCTGAAAACAACTTTAAAAAAAACAATCAGTGCTATATACGCAGCATTATTAGTTTTTCTTTTCATTTTGCTTTACTAGTATAGAGATATTCCTCGAAAGCCAGTTTTTCAAGTGTTTTATCTGCTTTTGCTCTGCTCACTTGAAATTGTAGTTCTGTTTGTAACGCTTTAATTATTCATACAGCAGCCAACTCTGATTTTATAGGGATGATGATGCTGCTTCAGGTGAAGAACAAAAAAGAAAGATCAGAGGAACACCTACAGAGAAAGTAGTGTTTTCATACCAAAATTTTTATTCACGAAAAATCAGGTAAGAGAAGGATGGAAAACATACAAGACACGTCTCTATTTTTTTTCACCATACAATGATCTTTCAAGAAAGATTAACAACCTGTAGTCAGGGTCACTCAGGATTTACTGCCTATGTCTCTCAAATAACATGGGACTTGTTAGTCTCAGCCTATAGAGCCGAAGAAGCATACAAGACAATTATTTAATTGAAGTCTTGTATCACAAAGCAGCCAGTCACAGTATTTAAACCGATTTCTTTCATAAATATGAGAAAACATCCCTCGGTTTATAACACTCCCAAAATAGCCAAAGCCAACAATATCAGCCAGTGGAAAGCCTTGAAAATGCAAACTTATGATTTCAAGATCAGATATTTCTTATTTTAAGAGCCCATACATTACAGTCCATACACTGTTTCCAGCCATCAAAGTTTCAAGCTTATTATGGACAGATCTTTCCTTAAAGCAGAAAAAAACATCAACAGTTAATGCTTGGTTTTCTTTCTTCAGACTACAAAAAACCCTTCCTCCAAGAACAAAGGGTAAACAAAACATTTAGCCCAACCAATTGTCTCCAGGAAAAAAAAAATAAATTCTTTAGCAGTGTAAACATCTCAAGTCCTTCCACTTAGCCCAACTTCTACCGAAGTGGACACAGCTTAAAGGATGGCCCTGTGAAAAGGATACCACGGTGAAACAGTTTGTCACTGGCCTTGGCATTAACACACCTGGCACTACTCTCAAGCATTTTGGAAGCTGGGCAGGGCACTTCTGCTGTCACACTAATATAAAGCAAATTCCTGCTTTTCCAATCAACCCTCCCAACTCTTCACACCATAGCCAGACACAGATGGGTGGCAGGGTAAGGATGACATCCTACCTGTCATCCAGCCTGACAAAAAAAGCCAGGGGCAGTAACCAACCCAGACCACTGTCCATGAAAAGGGATGTGCATGCAAAGAGTCTCCCACAGGAAAGCCGGTAGTGTGGCAGGTTGAAACAAAATGCAATGGGAAAGCCAAATAAACGAAGTCTTGTAATTTGTCCATTAACATCAGGAATATTAAAGGACATAGTCAAGTTACTACACCCAAAAATAACAAGACAGTGCCTGATTCATCCCTCAGGTTAATTTAGGTAGTCACATCACAAGTCTGACACAGAATATTTATAAATTACCAAAAATTGTAACATGCATATTATTTTGATACTTTAAAATCAATGGGTTTGTTTTGGCTCAGCAAAATGAACCCAAGAGGTGCACTTTGTGCCTCTCAGGAGATCTGAATGTTCTTAGATAAGAAACCTTTAAATGCCATTTCAGGATTTAGCACCTAATTCACATTCCATAAAAATAATTCTAGAGGATTAAACAGGCTTTGCATCAGATCTATCAGGGTGTGTCTTCCTACTCCATGGCCAGTCCTGCCTACTCACTAGCTACACCATGACGCACAGCAAATCTGGAGCCGTCTACAGCTTGTTTGGTTGGCCAGCTGAGCAAGCTGCGCCAAGTTACCACAACAAACTATACTAGCCAAATGTCATGCTTACTGTAAACTTTACAGGTGAACAAAGCTGCATATAACTCGGACAAGAAAGGAGCTTCTGGGCCATCAAACAGGATTTAATGTCTCAGGCATTGTTCCATACAGGTATAGCAGTGTTAGTTATGGAGCCAGAGGTTGATGCTGACTTAACTATTCTTCCACCGGTGCCATCATTCCAAAGCTTTCATGCAAACACCACATAAATGCTGGTCACACCTCTGAACTCAGAAAATGGAACAAGAAACGGTTTTGCAAGACAGCATAGCCTGTTAATAATGTTTTAAGAAATATTATGGGGGTGACTTTAAATTGGAACATTTATGAGTTCACTCCTCCTAATGGGTAGGATACATCTAACATGTTAAGACTAATACAGTTTAGATAAAACAATACCTGTATGGCATTGCTTATATCCTTAGATTATATCTACTATAACACATCTATTAGTAGGTATTCATGACACATTCAGCAAGCAATCAGAAAGCTATGCATTTCTTCTACACCACACCTTGCATACTACAGCTCACCACAGGCCAGCAGCACAACAGACACCCAGATTCTGCAGCATTAGCTAAGCCTGAATAAATTACTTTTAACTGCAAGTACCAAGCTCTTATCCTCTTTAGGGACAGCCACATTCTTTATGGATGTGCTGCATACAAAACTTTTAATAACATATTTTCCAGATCCTGTAGCACTGCTTGCCACTACCAGCAAGTCAGAAAGAAATCAGGGCCATTCAGTAACCTCTTTCCAGTGAAATTTTTTCTTTCCATCAAACTATTTTGCACTAATTCAGAAATCCTGTAACCATTTAATATCCGTCACATTGCATTTCTAGTGCATTCCAAGTTATTTCATCAGCACTAGAATTAGGAATCTGTAAGTCATGGATTTTTTCCCAAGCTCTCCCCTGAAGCAAGGTTCCCCCCAGTCTGCTTACTGAAAGGGCATTGTAAGGTGGTAGAGGGTCTCAGTGACAGTTTCCAATTGACTTGCAGAGAAGCTTGGAACTGAACTTAATGCTTCCCACATAACTGAACTCAGCAGGAGTCATCTTTCCCATTTTTTGTTTTAGAGGTGTTCAGAAGATGAGGGGAAGAGAGGTGGGGAGAGAGAGAGAGAAACTGATTCATAAGACATTAAATGTCAGGTAAAATGTGTGACAAAGTAACGTACATTAAAAAATCCTAACTTTGCATGTACAGCTTCAGTCTCTGAACTACTTACTATCAGCCAAGAACAAGGTCTTGGGGTATAACCAGAAATTATTTGAGAATAGCTCACTATTGAGCCACAAGTCAAAGACAGCACACTCTGGGCACTGTGCCACAACACCAGCATCTATAGTGTGCCTAATTCCTCAATACTCTGTTCAGTTTGTTAAAGCTAGAAAAGGCACAAAGAAGGATGACAAGGATGGTCAAAGGTATAGAACAATTTCTGTATGGTCAATTTGTACCAACAAAAGTTAAAAGAAAAAGATGTTGACTCCTCATGCTGGAAGAGATGGCTGAGGAGGGTTATATGAGAAGTCTATAATGTCATGAATGCCAGAAGGGGCATCGCATTTGCAATCTGTGCTAAAACAAGGATTTTGTGTGTCAATTTCTAAAACACAGGTTCAAAATTAACACAGGCAGGACTTCTTCACATAGTTTACAATTTTTATGGAATTCCTTGTCAGAAGGTGCTGTGCCTGCAAAAAATGTGCACACACTAAAAAAAAAAAAAGAAAGAAATGGTTTCATACAGTAAAAATACATCAATGACTTTTTAAGTCTTCCTGGATGAAAAATTTTTAAATCTTTCTGGATGAGACCCTGGGCCACTAGATGCGTAAGACAGCAGATACCAGCTTACATTCAAAAGACCACTTTCTTCCCTGTACTGGTAATGGGGAGAAACAACATACTGGCCTAGATGCAACTGTATGCCTAAGTATCATAATATTCTATACTGTAAAAGGAAGGTACATAATTTTAATAAATTTAAAATTTTATTTTCATATCGGGAACCAAAGAATGTTTTTCAGAGACAAATGTCTACTTTGCAACCACCCACCTACTGATTTAATCAATCCCTGCTATTTCAAATTGAAAGATCCACAGACACATACAGCTTTGGGGGTTGTGAGGGTCTTGTTTGTGAGTTTTTTTGGTGTTTGATTGTTGTTTGGTAGTCTTTTTCCCCCAGCTAGGCAACCGTGGTTTTGATTATTTAGTAAAGTTTCTAAGACCCTCTGATTTTCTTCAGTGACATTTGCATTATCCTTCAGTACAGTCACTGTTTATATTATCTAGTCTATACCCGCGGATTTCCAAGTACATACAGTATATATGCTGTCCCCAAGAAAAAAAAGTGGAATAAGTAACAAGTCTACACCTGATTGTAATGTTTGTTTTATCTCTAAAGTCCTGCTTTCAGTTATTTTAAGCTTTTTTAGCTCCTGTCACAATATGGTCCTGCACAGCAAGCATTTCCTATGTGCAACTATCAATGAACAGATTCTTCAATATCTTGGTGAGTCTGGCCCATAGCATAATCTCTTTGGATTGAATTCTGTGTAGGTCAAAAAAGAATTGCAAAACAAAATATAGATGATCCTCAAAATATTTTTCCCTATTTCTTTCATCTCCATTTAACATTTTTTATTTTTTGAGAAAGAAACTCGTCAAAACAGTTCTTAAAATTTCTACCAAAACAGATTCCCCCTCATTTCACAGGGCTGAGACTGATGACTACATGAATGGATGCAACTGCCTGTGAAAAAGGTTACCTGTACTTCTCCTAGAAGAAATTTTTAGAGGACAATTTCCTCAAGTCAGAAGTACTTCTCTGTTGGACACAGTATACATGCAGAGCTCCACTATATAAAGACATTCATCTGCTATTTTAATTTTATCCAGAATCCGTGGGAGCAATTTTACTTCACTGACTTATCACGATGCAACGCTCACCCTTTGTGCTACTTCTCTCACAGAAGTTGTCCTAGACCTTGACCTTATACCCATTTGTATTTTCCTTTTCTTTCACACTTGGCATTCTGAACAGAGGTGATAAAGTATGTTCAGTATTCAAGGTCAGGATGCTCTACCAGCTGACATAATTGCACTGTCTGTTAGCTTTAGGAAAGGAGGCGTGTTTTATAAAGAAAATGCTATTAGTAAAAAAAGTAAATGCTACTAGTCAACTTACACTCAATTGTTACCTGGGTAAGGGAAAGAAAAACAAACAAACAAACAAAAATACATGCCACACAATTACATCTTGCTGGGTAATTAATACAGCTTAAACCCCATGGCCTAGTAGCCTCTTAAAGCCTCTGGAAGCTCTTAACCATTTCCTACAGAGTTCTGTCATCCTTCCTGATTTCCCACAAGGTTATAGTACAGAATTTGTATTATCCTACAGTCAGTTACTTTAGCTATTCTTCTTTCCGTGGGACCTGCAGAGCTTTCCAGCTTCCAATTAGAAAATGCTTTGCTCAGGGAAATGATAGCACAACCAAGCCCATAAACCATCTTCTATATCCTACCTCCTCTTTCGTTTTCCATCCAATTAAGCTGAGAGCTAAAGTTTTGTTGGTTGGTTGGTTTTTTTTTTCCTGGAATTGCAAACTGATATATTACATCTTGTATGTAAAACAATTACTGCTTCAGTTCCACAAAGCACACAAGCAGTTTTAGTTGTCCTTAGACTTTTGAAGACCTTCTTACAAAATACTGCTAAAAACAAAACTACCTGCAGTTCTGTTTTAATTTAATGATTTATCTAATATTTCTTTCCAGAAACAGTTCATTGTTTCCATCTAAGTGTTGTATGTCTTGGTCTAAAATACCTTTTTATTTCAGTTTTTTCCACAGGTACACAGAAATCATAGATCATAAACTAGATAGTTTATGCAGAAGGTTAATTTTATTAGTTTGTAGATACGGGAGAGATCCTGCAGTGCTATTCCCATGGGCAGATTTCTGCACTAGGCATAGGCATATGCACCGACATCTACAGGCTGATGTCTATACTGGTAATTACGACTGACCACAGTTCACTGTTTCTGGCTTCTATTCAGTGCCCAGAAGAGAAGCAGTCTGAAAACCAGGTCCTAGAAGGGCTCCATGAAGAAGAGCGTCTATGGAGCCATCTGTGAGATGTGAAACAGGCATTCCAGTGGATTGAAGGCAATGCCAAGGTCAATCATAGATATCAGTATACACATGCAATTAAAATGACCAAAGGCACAACAGTCTAAGAATAAAATTTAAGACTGAGGCCACAATGATGCATCTGGAAGTATCCAGAATATGAAACAGCATATAAATAGTAATCAAGATACGAGCAGATGATATACAGTATCATTATCAGACTAGGTATCTGTAGATTGGTATCTTTAACTTCCCTTCATATCCTTCCCCCTGCCACCAAACAAACAAATCAAAGAACCCACACATACCCTCTACAGAATGTACTGATATATGGAGACTGCTTTCCCATGGTAACCTTCCCTCCTCCCACCCTTCTTCCTTCAGGATGTGCTCCTGAAAGACCTCAAAAGAAACTTACTCTCGATACTTTACACCTCAATAACAGGAAGCCTCCCACGCTAGTCTGCATACACTGGGCTGAGCTTCCTCCTCCTCCTCCTGCCGTGCTCTCCCTAAGAAAGGATTCAGAAGGAAGCATTCTTATCTCATAAAATTTTCATTCCCTTAAAAAAAAAAAAAAAAAAGAAGAACACTAGAACACTTGAAACAAGAAATTCCACGACACATCTTTAAAGATGATGAGGGGGGAAGGGAGACTAAGCAAGTCACTCTTGCATCATTCAAACAGTACTTTTACAAAGGGTACATCTATAGCACTACAAGGTATACAAGATAATTGAGGAAGCTCATGCTGCAAGACAGCACCGTGTTCATTTATTGCGCGTTTCTGAGAACCACACTCACATGATTATAATGCTTCCTGCACACAAGTCTCACCAATTACTTACCTTTGGATGTGAGCAGGATACAGACTTTGAGAAATTAGGTGTTAGTAGCCCTGTGACACTGTGTGGGTAGTTAAGTTGCTATAAACTTCAAAGATATAGTGTTGCTTTCTGAAAATGAAACACTGATTTCCAGACTGACATTTCTGGAGATGGTTTTTTTCCTTCATTATCATTGGTGTTTACATATGTTCAAAGCCTTGTGTATTTAATTAAAAAAAAAAAAATCTACTAAAAACATGATTCCTATGGTCTATGTCACCAATTTTTCTTCCAGTGGGAAATCAACTGTCAGAGCCCTGATATCTGCTATCAATATGCAAAAGCAAACCAGTTCACCTCTCTCTGTACAAAAGTACAACCTTACTTCCAAAGCAGATAAGGGAGAATATGAAGCAGCACACAAGATTTTGACCCCAAAAGAAAATACTTCCTTAGAGATGCTGACCAGTTCTTTTCACGGATAGTTTTTAAATATGAGGCTAGAAATCAGTCTTGTAACTGCAAGCATTTTGTGTATTAGAGACCCAAAAGCTGAACAAATGAGTCTGGAGGAAAAATGAAAAAGCTGCCAGCTGCCACTACTCTAAAGACATTATTTATACCATGAACTTAACCTTCCTATCAGAAGATCCCAAGTTTTCCCCAATGAAGAGGCAGGACAGCATTATTCAATGACCACACCAGCAAGATATTCTACTCTACAATGGCTCCACGAGGAATATAAGGTCCAGTTGCAGCTCTATGTTCTGGCAATGTAAAGCATCATTACCATCCCTACCTGCTCGACAGATCATTTTACCATCTGCAGACGTGATCTTTTATCAAAAAAAAGATTTCAGAAAAGCACTCAAGTTACTCGCAACGGGGCCAGTTTCTGTTTTGAACTGACAGATTTCAGACCTAAAGCACCACAGGAAATGTGGCAGAGCACAGACACCTCTGTGGTTAAAACCATTTGCAAATCTTATGCCTTCAAATTAGCATTCTCTCCACCCATACACAAAAATATGTGGTAATGAAGTCCTGGTTTTGTAGACTGAGATGTGTTCATCTATGTGTATAAACACACACAATTTACATGTACTTACACCACCAGCAGGAGAGGTGAATATTGTTACATTATTTAATAATTCTTAGATTGGGCCCACAAGTAATTACGACAGAAGTCGAAAAACAACAAAAGACATTTTAAAGTGTTAGGAAACTGTACATAAATAATATTTAAGATATTTAGGTAAAACATTGAAACTGTTCAAAAGGACTTCACAGATATCTAGCACTTTGCCATCTGAAAGACAGCACGCTATTTTGAAAGACAAACATGGTATTAAAGTGCAGCCATTTCTGGAACAGAGACTTAGGAAAACTAGCTGGTGCACAGAAGCTTGCGCTACATCACAGCACAGTCTGAACCAGAATGACAAAGTAAGCCCTTTTTATTTTACAGCAAAAACTAAAGGATTTTTAACAACCCTTCAGAATCAAGAGTCAACAGGAGCTACTTTAAGTTATACACAGTTGCCAGCATGAAATTTAGCACCAGTTTGGATTTCAGCTTGTCCTTCTAAGGAGAGATATTTCAAATATAAATCCATATATGCACAATGGAAGTGAGTTACTGTCACAGTAGAGAGCCTTATCTTCTGAATTCCCAGTCTTAGACTGTTTTTTCACTCTAGAAAGTAACTCAGTAGACATCACTTCAGTCATTTGACTTTGACTATACACAATAGAGCCAATCTGTTGATATTAGCAAGTACAGATATGTCATGTCTGTTCCATATATCTAAGACCATGCCTGTCCTGCAAAACCAGATTTTGTACACAAGTATAGCAGCCTAGTAATAACATATCTTAGATTCTTGGGTTCTAATACCCGTAGAAGCTACAACAGCAAACACTCACATGTGATAAACACTTGCGTTTCTCTAACAAATTTGCAATAGCGGCCACCAATCCTACCATTCTACACTCACTCGGTTGCTGCTACATGGATCAGGAGTCTCCTTGCAACTGTTCCCTTAAAGTCTAATAGGATTTGGGTTTGGGGGTTTTATTTCTTTGTTTTGTTTCCCACAGTCAGGTCCAAGGGGCAGCAGCAGCAACAGAGCTCTGCACTGGGCTATGCAGTCACAGGAAGTGACAAACAGTCACTGAGGTAGCAAACACAGCCCAGTCATCTGTGCCTTCCATGGGAGAGAAGAGAAGATGACAAGTAGAAGGTCTCAGAGATGGGTTTTTACCAGAGACTATCTCCTGGGTGTGCCAGTTTATCTAATGAGACCCATAACACCACAGCTCCATTTCTACCAATATACAAACCACATAAATTGTTAGCACCCACTTACACCTGCATATTCTGCAGTCAATCTTCTGATTATAATCAGAAGCCATAAAGTCCCTCCACCAGCACAATTATAACCTAAATACCTTCACTGAAACCTTACTAAACACCTAAATAATTCTAAAATGGGACTTACTTCTGGTAAGTTTTACGTACAAGTTGTTGAGGCTTTTTATTCCTTTTGATCCCACAGAAAAAAGAAAAAAAATATTATATTAATTTGTTAATCGGCAGAATATTCAGTAAATTATATCTGAACACTTCCATTAAGAACAACAGCACTGAAGAGAAGGCAAGGCTTGACCAGAATATTTCTCACTGCTAAGGATACTTGAAAGGAAAAGATTGCAGATGTAGTCTCAGAGCACAATTTGTGTTTATATCAACTGATAACCTAAAAAGATAAATATATATGCATATATATAAAATACTAAGAATTGATATGTATAGAACCTACCACAAAATTTCCAGGAGTCACTTATTAACATACAAGTACTCCTTGCCATATTAACAGCCAGAACTACTGTATTTTTAAAAAAACCTCTTTGCTAGTGCAATGATACAAACTGTGAAAGTTCAGTTTCATTTGCCAAATTTTCAGGGATTTTTCATGACTTCCAACCTGCAGGGAAGACAAAGCCACCACATGAGGAGAAAAAAACTTCACCTTCTTACTTGGAGAGAAGTCTGGTTAAAATATGTAACATCAGTGCCCCTGAACCTTAGAGCTATAAATACAAATAAACACACTTTAAGTAGTGTTCCAAAGGGATTCGTTGGCGTACTTCTGCTTTTTAAATTGATTTTTATAGGAATTCGATACTGGGTGCAAAAGAGATCCAAAAGAAATACCCCACAAAGCCAAGAGACAGCGTTTTTGTGCAAGTGCACTACTGCCCTCTCCTGGGGCAGATCAGATCTGCTCCCGTATTTACACCACCCGGCAGACCATGAAGGGAGCTGCACCTCCAAGACCATGAGGACTGCTTTGGGAGCCTGAGATTTTAAAAAAAAAAAAAAAAACAACATAGGCTCTTAATGCAATTGCTTTGATTTCAGTGGCATCAGAACAAGGATAAATAGTACTGTCAGACAAAATCCTGTTTTGGATTACCCTGCCCAGGGTAATTCAGGCAGCCAGGTACACCTTCCATTTACCAAAGCTTAATGAGTTGCCTTATGTAAGCTAAACTTCAGCTGGCAGAATGCAGTGTTTTAGCCCTCAACAAGCATGGGATAAAACACATAGCCTAAGTCTTGTCACAAAAACAGTTTAAACAAACTAATTTTAGTTTTCAGATGCGACTGCTAAGGATGAACACAGGTTCAGGTACTGCAGTTCAGCTGAAAGGCAACTCACTAAACTGCAATAATCCTAAACCTATGTCTGAGCAAAGTTTGGTCTTTACAGAATCTTTTAATGCAATTCACAATTATATTTTAAACTTAGCTAACAAACTAAGAAATATAGCCTGAATGTATGTATTTAATGGACTACACAGGTATTTTCAGCCCCTGAAGTCAAGTAAGCAGAGAAACACCCAGAGCGAATGGAGGACACAACTTGATGGCAGAGTGCATTCTGCAGGTCAGGATGGCCTTCACCATTCCAAGAACCGTCTCAGGAAGAGCCGCATTTAATTGCAACCGTCCCAGGAAGAGCAGCATTTAATTGCATCCTACAAACCCAGGATGAAAACAACTGATTACACAGCAGATATGGAACTGAAACTCCCCCATCCCTTTTGACCATAAGCTTCATGGAAGTTAACACTGTTGTGCAGCTGTAAAACATCATACAACTCTCAAACATGAGTACAGCCTGCAAAACACACTCAGCACTAGGAAGGCCTCAGCTGAGTAGTGGTATATCCAGTTTTTGGGAGCATACTTCAAGGAAATATGCGTTCCCCATAGAAAGGGTCCAAAAGGGAAGCAAGAATAATGAAAGTTAAAAGTAGTCATCTGTAATATCCAAATGAATTGGTGTTCTTTAGCCACTCTTTAATCTAGAGAAAAAGATTTAAGTGTGACAGCATTACCAATTTTAAAATATGCAACATGGTTGCAGAGAACAAGGTAATAAATTGTTTTCTACATCCATAGAAGGCAGAAAGAATAGCTGTAATGGTTTTAAACTGCAGCAATAAACATTCAGGTAACACATCAGAAAATCTTTCTGTGAGAGATATAATAAAATAATCAGAATAAACCAAACCAAAAGGCATTAAGAAGAGGTTAGACAAACAATTGTTAAGGAACAATGTAGGGGTGGTGTGTGTATTTTATTTATATATTTGTGCATTTTATTTAAATACATACGTATGTACATGGAAAACCAGTGATCTCTGAAATATCTTCCGGTCTATTCTCGTCTATGAATTTCCATAGTAAGTATATGCAATACAAGTGAGAAAACAAATTCTTTAACATCTGTCTTCCCCAATGGTAATTCTATTTCAGTGCAGTCAAACCCACAGCTCAAAAGCAGCATATTGGTTGCAGAACCTGAAACATTGCTCACTGGCATCAGAAATTGAAAAAATGAAACAAAGCCAGCAAAAGAAGCAGAGTATAACATTACTGGTAAAACACTAGACATTCTGAATTACTACCTACGAGCCAGCAAACAACAGGAAAAAAAACACTGCCTAGAATCCTGCCCATAGGTGTATCAGCATCAAATTTACATACAGATCATCAAGTACCAATACCCTATAAACCATGATTTTGAATAGTCTGCACCAGTGACAGCATTAACAACAGTTCGCAGAAAGGGCTGCTGATGCAGCTTTCTATAGGCACTTTTACTCTTCTGTTACCTTACTAAAGTTCAAAATTATCTTGCAGAAGCTAAAAATCAGCATCACTAAACCACTATGAGCAACAGGCCTAATCAGTGAAAAAATGCCTTAGGATTAAACCATGCTGGTGGTCTGCCTTGTAAAGGCAAAGAAATAGAGCTCACAAGCTATATAAGCTGCAGGTGAATTCTCCAGCTGTTCATATCCTTAAAGGCATACTATCCTGGGCTATTTTTAACCCTATGCATTTTGAACTTAAACCACAAACCAAGTAAGTGAGAGACAG
This sequence comes from Larus michahellis, assembly GCF_964199755.1. Classification (NCBI taxonomy): domain Eukaryota; kingdom Metazoa; phylum Chordata; class Aves; order Charadriiformes; family Laridae; genus Larus; species Larus michahellis. The sequence continues at coordinate 51,648,653 of NC_133899.1, read as the reverse complement.
AACAAGAGTATCTCCCCCAAATTACTTTCTGGCTAAGTGTCCACAACATACTTGTGCAAGGTCTAAACATTCAAAGGAGCAAGTAAAAATCCATTGTCTATTTTCCCAGTACTGGCATTTTCTTATTTAAAGTTACTTAAGTGATTAAAAAAAACCAACTTTTGGGAAGGAAAAAGGATAAAATCCTGGTTTTCCACATTTTTTTTGTGAACTATAGCTTATGTTTTGCTGTAATCTTAATCACCCATTAGAGGACTAAACATTTGTACCACACTTGTTTTAATTTTTTAACTCCTGGATGCTGTATAAGCAGAGCATCGGGAGGAAGGGCACTATACACAAAACCACTTAAGGACACTTCTTGCAAAAGATTAAAAAGAGAACATTCTTACAACGATTGCAAAGATATGGTAGTTATAATGACGTGATTTTGCTGCTCTTTTGGCTGCGGCTGACCGAGGAGCACTGAGCTCTTCCTCCCACCTCGTCCGTTTGCCGCACGCTTCCCAAAGCTGGCCTAGCACGAACGCCTCAGTATCTAACTGTCGGCTGCCCAAAGGCAGAAGGCCCAGAAAACATTTAAGCATCAAGACGCCTCAGCCAGGAGGGTGACTTTGGAGCCACCGCTCTCTTTTTCTAAACTCACGAGGAGTTTAGCGAGGCTGCAACAGCTTCGAGCTCCGCGAAGCCAAAGGACGGCTTTTAACGACCAGGGACCCAGGGAAGGAAGCGGGGGTTCCCTTTCAGTAACCCTCACCTCCCAGAAACGCTCATCTCTGCCTCCTTCCCCCACTGGGCCCCCTCCGCCTTCAAGCCCAATTCCCGAGGGAAACAACCCTTTCCCCTCACAGGGTCCAACTACCGACCGACCCACCCCTCCGCGCGGCGCACGCGCCAGCTTTGGCCTCCCACCGCTTTGGTGAGTGAGCTGTCCGTCAAGCAGCAGGCGCGGGTGAGGGCCAATCAGGCGCGCCCATCGGGGCGTGGGCGGAGCCTTGGCGACAGAGTGGGAAGCGGCGAGGTCCGGCGGCTTGGGGCAGGCGGTGAGGGGAGCTTGGCCGCGGCCGTGCCTCGGGGTCTTTTAGCTTCAGCGCGGTGGGGCGAGTCGTGGCGCTGCTCCCGGTCCAGCAGGGAAGTCGGCAGGAGCAAGGAAGCGCCCTTAGTGGGGGCGGTCAGCGGGCCTGGTCGCTTACAAAACCGGAGGTGTCGGCCCGCCGGTACGGCCTGGCTGCTGTGTGGAGGGGAGGCCCCCTCCGGCAGTAACGCCGTGTCCCCGCAGCAGTATTGCGGGGCCTGGGCCCGGGGTGGGAGGCAGGCAGGCAGGCCGGCCGGCCCGTGGTGGAGGGGGACAGGCCGCTGTTGGTCGCTTGGGGTTGTCCCCTCTGCTTGGGAGGAAGCGTGTTGCGCTGGAGAGCTGGCCCTCGCTAGCGCCCGGCTGCAGCTCGGCCGTGGGACTTTCTCCGCCCGGCACACGTGAGAACTCAGCAAGAGGACGTTTATTAGTGCTGCACGCAGGGGGGTGTCCGCGCCGTACCCTCCTTATTTCAGCCTCCCTTCAGGCGGCCGGTGGTGGTGTTCTGCCTTGCCTTTCTTAAAGACCTGATGCCGTTTAGGCTTGAAAGTGTTTCTCTTCAAAATTAAATTATTTTCTTCAATGTGCCACCTGGGTTTTGATCTCTGTGCTGCTGCTGCAAAGCTGTTTGAAAATAGTTGAAAAGGGGTACTGTCTTGTATGTTGGATTGTTCCAGGCAAGTAGCACTGAAGTACGTATGTATGTTTCCTTTATAGGTAGAAATGAAGAGAAATTACAAGCGGGGCAAAGAAAAGCATGCATGGAGCAATCGCAAGCACAGCTACCGTTCCCATCAGTACAGAAGACCCAGTCACAATAACCGTATTGAAAGGCAAGTATATGCAGCTTGTGCTTCGCATGGGTTAAGCCATTAGACGTTACGCCTAATTAAATTTGCAGAATGGTGGCTATCTAGAACTGAGAGGGTTGCCATTTAAAAATCTAGTAGACAGTACTTCTGGTATATCTGTCATCCCTAGTAGGAGTGGAGTTGCGTTGATTTCTGGAAATTTATCATATGTTCACAACTGTATATTGATTTTAAATTAAGATGTGGTTCCATGAGATAGTCCTTTCAGGTGTGCCTGATTGTCCATAACTGCCTTCATCAGTATGCAAAGACAGTTTAGGGAAGAAAAATGTTTGTAAGTAATTAATTCCACCTGCTCATTTATTTTATGCCTTAATGTCTACTAGTGTAAAAACTGTCATTAAAGGATCTTCCTGAAAGTTTGAAAGCGTGTTAAGTAATGTGGTAATAATACCACATCTAGCAAATCAGAAAAATGAAACAAGGTCTCAGGAGTCATACACTGCCTTGAAAACTGATTATTTCAGAAAAGTACATTTTAAACTTTAGAACTTGTACTTGCCTGTGTTTGTTATTTTTATGGCTCTCTTTTCCATGTTCTTTCCTTAGTGCCACTTGCAGAAATAAGAGAGGCCAATCCTTTGCTTTAATGCTCTAAGCATTTTTTAAATATATTTTAGAGAAGGAAACATATACACATATATACAAGTTGCCCCATTAATTGTATTTGCGTAAGAAAAGTTAGAAATGCAAATGTCCCTACTTCAGTGAATATAGAATTAAAAGGATTTTATTTAAAAGCTTTAAATTGAAGTGCTTGGGTTCGGTGTGGGGTGTTTTTCCCCTTATAGATTGCTTATGTTCTTTTACTGTTTTCAAAATTGTATAATCAAACAGCAATATAACTGCTTTAGAACTAGAATTTCTTTGTCATTTTATTTTCAATAAATTACAACTGTTGCAAAACATCTTGGCCTAATGATTTTAAGATGATGTGTAATAAAACCTATCTTAAAAAGTGAGAATTTTATGGGTGGTTCAGAAAACATCCCAGTGGAATTTTTTCCATCAGTACTAGATGTGCCTATTTAAATTAATTCAAAAAGGAGAAAGCTGCAGTTACCCTGTCAACTGCGATGGTTATTACAAAAGCAGAGACTTTTCCTTTTTGGAGTTTTCATTAAACTTTTGTTTATTTTGCATGTTTCTGAACCTCATCAATGAAATTATTGTCATGAAGAGAATGGCCAAAATATTTTTGACCTGACATCAATGTTTTACCCATGCTTTCTCTTGCTTTATGCTGTGAAGACTTACATGCTTTCAAGGGTGGGCTTTTCTTTTAATCAGGGAATATAGTAAAATACCCAGAATTAATCTTCCGCTGAAAAGAGTTAAAGGCACTTACAGAATCAGCAGCCACCTCTAATGTTTTAGCAAGTAATTAAGGCTTTTAAGATGTTATCTCTAATGCTCTTGAGAGGTTTTTAAGATGAATATTTTTACTGTTTCATTTTCATAGTTTAGTGTATGATGATATGCACAGTGTGCTTATCAAAGCCTTGCAAAATGGTACTCCATTAATGTCAATAACTAGCTGCCTTCTAGATTCTTTGTGGAAAACATGCATAGGACAATTGTGAACCTGTCTTGAAGGCAGTGCTATTTTTTTAGGCTGGAACAGGGGGAACCACAGACCCCAGTGAATGCAGACCCCAGCAGCAGTGGAGATCCTTCTTCATCCAGTTTAACGCAGAACTCTGCAGTACCAGGTAAGAGATGATGTTTATGGGTCAAAAATCAGTGTCTATATGCTGACTGAATGAAAAAAGTAGTAGTAGCTGCATTAATAATATGGTGTTCCAGGAAGGATATAAGCCATAAATTTTGTAGAGAAAAGTTACATGGCGTGATATAAAAAGATATAGTAAATGAGGATCTAGAGAGCAGGGCCAAATGCACTTTCAGGCCCACAACTGCTTCTCATGTTTGAAAACTTGTGTGCTTAGCCAAGCTGATAGAAACTGAAAAAATAGAATTCTGTTTCTCTCTCCAGAAATCTTGCTTTGGGAAGAAAATGAACTTTGTTTCTTTTTTGTACGTACTGAAGGTGTTATAAAATACATTTTTCAGTAGAAACTTTAAATAAGCAAAGAAAATAAGAGAGCACGTAAAAAAATGTAACTTGCATCCAGTTGTTCAGTCTTTTAAGATGCAACAATCCACCACTTCAGGGGTGGGGAAATCATCTCTCTTTATGCCTTCAGTGTATTTTGTAGTCTGTAAGAGATACGCTTTGGCTTAATGTTTGTTCATTATCAGGGACTCGACTGGTGAAACCAGACTTGATGCAGTAGCAGTGCTGTTGAGGAAGCTGTCCCATTTGCATTCTGGTTTCCTGACTCACTGAACAACACTAGCAAAAGCTAAGCCTGTGGGAACATCTGTTTCTCCACAACAGGAGAGTCCTGAAACACCACTGACTGTAACCTCTTAATGACAGACAAAGCCAGAATTTAAAGGGACCTTTTTTTTTTTTGTATATGACCCTTTTGTGCTTAAGAGGTGGTGAGCATGTTGGGAAGTGTATCCTGCAAAACATTTATTGCTGTGTAATTAGACTCTGTATACTAAATGCAGTGTGCTTTTATGAACGCTAATGATTCATTCACTAACTATATTTTTGTTGACCTGAATAAATGTTGGTCACTTGTTGCTAAATTGAAATCTAGAAGATGCTGACAAGGTGCTGAATTGTAAGCAGCAGCAAAAAGAGGTTACTTCAAATGCAATTTCTGGTAGTAGATAAAGGGTTAAATAAAAACTCTTGAAATAAAGATGTTAACACTGACTTCTTAATAAAATTCTTTGTCTTGAGACAATGCACCATTATGAATCTGTCCAAGTATTTTACCTGGCTGCCTTTGTGAATTTACCCAGGCAGCAAAGCGCTAAAATTGAATGTTTCTGTCATCCTAGTTTATCTTTGGAAGGAGCCTCCGTGTATTGTCCAAATGTAATCTTGGTTGTATCAAAATCTCTTCTGTACGTTGAAGAAAAGGTGACTTGTTCTGGGAAGTGGATCATTTTTTTTGGTTTGGGTGATACCTCACTGTCAATTTTTATTTTGGTTTGGGACTGCCTTACCTAGTCTTTTAACCAAAAGCGTCCCGTCGTGATTGATTTATGAAGAAAGGTCATTTTTATTCTGCGGCAAAACCTTTCCTTTCTACTTCTCTGATCTGTCCAAATTTCATCTTAGTCAGTGGTGACATCCCTTCTGTGTACCTGTGTAACAGCACTGCATTTGAAAACTATAATTTTTTCTTTTCTTTTTTTTTTTTTTTCCTTTAAGTGGCTGTCATCTGTTCCTAGTCTGTATCATGCTCAGGACCTGCTGGGAGCAAGAGCTTTGAGCCTCGTGACTCTGACCTTCCCAGGAAGATGTGGGATGTCAAAGAGCAATAAACAAACTTAATTATCCATCTGATTTTGCCTGGGTTTTGCCACTTTTTTTTTCTTTTTTCAAGAACTGCCAGGATTTTACTATGACTCAGAAAAGAACCGCTATTTTCGCCTACTGCCTGGACACAATAACTACAACCCACTCACCAAGGAGAGCATTCAGTACAAGGCAATGGAACGTGAAAGACTGAGACTCTTAGAAGAGGAAGAAAAACAAAAGAAGGTATATTCTGAAAAAGAGTGCAATTATGCTTTATTGTGCTTTGGCCCAGGGCAGATTATAAGATAAAGCCTTTCAGTTATGACTGTGGTACAGTTCCCTAAGCTGCCTGAAGAAATGAAAATTTCTTTTTGCTGAGAATTTATAGTCCTTGAAGCCTTTTGTTTGGCTGTTGCACACAGGATTGAAAGCAAGTCATTACAAACAAAAAAAAAAAAACTTGTAAAGAGACAGGAACTGCTCAGAATTGCAGATTGTCCAACAGTTACGCTTGAGTCAGGACATTGGATGCCAGGTTTCAGATCCCTGCCTTGAATTGGCAAAGTGGGGTCTTGATTTTAAGTTTTCCCTATGTTTAATAAATGTATTGATCATATTTGTGGACCCTGAAGAAACAATACTATATATTTAGACATCTCTATATGTCTCATATTAGAGAATATATTAGATGTTCTCTAATATGAGACTTCTGAATTAGACTCCCAGATAAGAATATTTCAACTCTTAAATACTTGCTTTGTCAGAACATTATCAAAAAGATTTCTTACTCTGTAACTCTGCAAAGTACTCTATCCTTTGGCATCCCCAGAAAGTGTTTGTGTGAAATCTTAAAAAATGATGAATGGAAAAGTAGTTCAATGCAGCAGTAAGACTGCATAGTTAATAGCAATCTTATTGTGATAGAAAGTTTTGCTGTATAATAAGAATTTAAGGGGTTATAGTGAAACTAGAAGGTGACTTCACACCTTCAAGGTGGTACCGCTGATTATGTCAAGCGAAAACAGCAGCTGTTGGGTTTTGTTGTTTGGTTTTTTTCTCCAATTTTGTATTTATAGAAGCACCCCACATCTCACAGGAATACACTCGTGTCTCTTTCTTGTTTATTTGCTATAGTAGACCAGGGAGATGGTGCTGGAATGTGTTTTACAGACCTTCTGAAAATTTTCATCTATGTAGGCTAGAGGAAAAAGTTACCTAAATATCTCAAACACCTAAGACCCACAGCCACGTTTGAATTGTAAACAAGTAAATAACTGTGTACACTTTCATGTTATTCCCTTCCAGAAAACAACAAGGGCTGGACTGAACTCATCTATACTGTTACAGAAAAGGCAGCTGGGTTTGCTCAGCTCCACAAGTTATTGCAGGTACAATGATTTCATTTGTCTTCTGTTTGCAATACCAAGTTCTGCTGATAGTGCAACTGTTCCTGTCAGGTTTTTTGCATTTCTTACTGTTCCACTTAAGACAAAGAGGAACATATTACTTACAATAAAAAGTTACATTCTTTTTATAATGTCGTGGTTTAACCCCAGCTGGCAACTAGGACTGTGCAGCCGCTTGCTCACTTTCTCTGTTTAGGATGGGGGAGAGAGTAAAAGTGAGGAAAAAAAAATTGTGGGTTGAGATAAAGACAGTTTAATAGGTAGAGCGAAAGCCGCACACACAAGCAAAGCAAAATAAGGAATTCATTCCCTGCTTCCCATCGGCAGGCAGGTGTTCAGCCATCTGCAGGAAGGCAGAGCTCCATCATGTGTAACGGTTACTTGGGAAGACAAAATGCCGTAACTCCGAATGCCCCCCCTTTCCTTTTTCTTCCCCAGCTTTATATACTGAGCATGACATCGCATGGCATGGAATATCCCTTTGATCAGTTGGGGTCAGCTGTCCCAGCTGCGTCCCCTCACAACTTCTTGTGCACTCCCAGTCTGCTCACTGGCAGGGCGATGTGAGGAGCAGAAATGGCCTTGACTGCATAGCAACAAGGAAAAACATCAGTGCGCTATCAGCGCTATTCTCATCACAAATCCAGAACATAGCATTACACCAGCTGCTAGGAAGAAAATCAGCTCTGTCCCAGCTGAAACCATGACATATAATCAAATTATACAAGTGATGAAAATCCAAACGAAGAAGAGGTTTCCCAATTTCAGATAAATGGAGTTTAAAACTTCACACTTTTTTTTTTTCTCCCCTGTATATGCTGTTTTGCCACATTGTGCTTTATGGATACAGTGCAGTTTTTCTTTGGATGGATGCTCTTCAGGCGATATGACTGTTCCCGCTGCCCCCCATTAGAATCGCTATGTTCAGATTCAGTAACAGGGCAGAAGGCAAGTTAGTGGCTTGCTATGTTGTTGTTTCTGCTACTGAAGGTGTGCCAAGGTTCAAAATAACAGTATGAAATTCCATGAATATGGAAGATGCTGCAATTTCACTTATATAATCCATGAAGAAGTGCATGTTAGTTGTTCAGGCATTTTATTATCTGTGGTTGAGAACCAGTTCTGGATATCCTATCCAAACTTCTTTCGTTGGCATTAAACCTAGTCTTACCTGAATTCTCTCTTCTCCCTCCACCCACCCCACCCCTGCTTTTACAGGATGGTCCATGAACTAAAAGTGAACTGCATGCAGAGGAGGAAGGTAGAAATTCACAGTCCAGATTCCTCAGTTGCTGGAACCAACAATTTTAAAATAATTGTGGTACGTTATGAGAACTGTTAAGTCTTTAGGATAAAGAGAGCCCATCTCCAGTGAAAATTCAGGATCTTGTAATCAAATCGCATAGGTCAAATTTTGCTTTCAAAGATGTGTTATTCCTGTTGTGTCAGTTCTCAAAGTCTTGTTAATTTTAAACAATTAAAGCCATTTTAAACAAGTAGGAAGAGGCTGTTCCATTCCTAGAAAGGGAAACGGTGAAAAGGTTGGATATGAAAGTGATATTTTATTTTTTTTGAAGCTGATCAACGTGTTCTCTTGGAAATAAACAAATAAGCAGGGGTTGAGCGGATAATTAGTTTAGGGGCAGGGGAGTGGAGAGGATTCAGACAAAGAAGAAGAAAATGGAAGAGAAGAATTTGGGGAGTGGCAAAGTCTGTGGTCCAGTGAGTCTATGTAAACATCAATAATAATTTTACATCTCACGATCTGAAAGCGGTTTGTACTGGTTTTGATGATACTGCATGTGCAGGAGAGGTCTCTGGAGTAAATATCCATTACTCAAGGACAATCCTTTTCTTACTCATGTTTTTTCTGTCCATGCATATAAAAAGGAGTTGGCTGCCGTTTTTAGAGATAATGGAAACCTGGTGGTGTTAAAGGGATCAGAATTAATGTGTTGTTTCATTTTAGACCTAATGCAGCTCTCTCAAGCTGTTTTTTTTCCAGTAAGCACGACCAGTAAGCTTTTATTTTTACAGGCAGATGCTGCTTGTGAGCGGATATTCACTGTGAATGACGTAGAGCATGGAGGATGTAAATATGGTATCATCAACCTCAGTGGTTTGGGAAAGGACTCTCTCACTGTGGAGATGTACGACAACCTCTACTTCACAAACCGCAAAGTACTGTGCTCTGTTCCCTTTCCTTCAGTTGTTGCATTCTCAGAACGCTGTTCTTGGGAAGCAGGGGTGGAAATGCATGAGGGTTGGGAAAGGGGTTAGGAGGAGAGAATGGAATAATCTAGTAATGTGCATTTTGGATAAACACAGAATCACAGTAAACTTGTCTCTGAAAGTCATCAGTACCAGTGCTAGTTCTCAGCAATGTTAGATTGGAAAGGAAGACTATATAGAAATACCTGCATCCAAGGATAGTGTTTACTTCAGAGTTGCACTTTGCTGTAGATGACAAAACTGATGTTGAGGGCCAGAAGCTACTAAGATTTGCATGCTTCTTTCTTAAATATAATTTTGGGAAAACGTGTTTATCCTTGAACATGAAGAATATTTAAAACAGGCTTTCATAATCTCTCCATGCTCAGATTCTTTTAAGGACGGTCTCTTAAATAATAGAATGTGCTTGGTACCTCAGTCTGTGTTTGGACAGACTTTTCAATGCTGCTCTGTCTCCTGAATTTAAGAGGAGTATGAGTCTAAAATGCTTATGTCCCATTACTGGGCTATTTAGTGTGCTAAGGAAGCGTGCCCAGCGCATAGTTTTGGGTCATCTTTGCGTGGAAATACCTTTTCATTAATTGAATAAGAGATCACAAAAATATTATGTTTTCTTGTGTCTGAAGGTGAATTCTGTATGCTGGGCATCATTGACTCATCCAGATTCTCATGTTTTATATCCTTTTAGAAAAAAAAAAATTCAGTTCAGATTTCATAAGTCTGCATCATGCTGTACAGAACAACTAACTTCCAGGAAGATCTCTCATGTAGTTGCCCCAGAAATTAAGTTTTCTGGAAAACAGTTAGGAAAATTGAAAGATGTTGGAGCTAGTGAGACAGATGTATGATTCTGTTATAGATATATGTAGTATTGTTCCATTGTAATACTAGGTGAAAGACCATGTTTCCTGCCCTGGAGACTTCCCACTTCATTAATAGTGTAGATACCATATCCAAAATGATCTCATGTTTAGAAATTGGCTGGCACAAAAGAACAAGAGAAAGGGTTAAGGTAACTAAATTTCTCTTTAAAGAGGACCTCTTTGAAAGTGGGTTGGTTGGTTTCTGTTGTAAACCATCCCCATATCAGCTAGGGCAAGAGGAGAATGGGAGCAATTCATTGGCATCATGCTTTGCAACTTACAGAGCATGTTCTACAAATCTGTCTTAGAAGAAGAGGAAGGTTGATGGTATAGTAGAGGAAGCAGTAATGGACACTGCAGAACCGAGAAGAGAGGAAGAAAAGGGGATTTTAACGTGGGAGATGGCAGGCAACAGGCGTGCTATTGAAGTGACAAAAGAGGAAATTACGTAAAAATGTATGTAATGGCTCATGGGAAAAGCGAAGCAATTCCTAAGCGATCCAGAAGGTGGCGGGAGTTCATCAGGCTTGCTCACATCTGGTTAGGAGTTGGCGATTGTTTGGTTTGGTTATTGGGTGCGTTCCTCTAGTCATGTCACAAATTTACCCTGCTGAACTTGAAATGCAACTTTCAAATCCTAGTTATACCTGTTATAATCTTTAGAAAGTATTTTCATGTAATCTAAAGTGAGTCTTCCCTGCTTCCCCAGTGTGTGCACCCCTTTCTCCATCTCATCTCTGTGAAAAAACAGATCTATACTTCTTATCTTTATCAGCATGTAAAGATGAAAAGAACAATCCATATAGGCGATGCTTCCCCCCCGCCCCCGCCTATCACTAGAAAGATGCCTTAGTATTCCTCTTTCCTTTCTGGTAGTGAAAATACACAAACAAGAATTTGAGTTCTTTCTAGCTCTTTCCTGTGAAATAAATGAAAAGCCAAGACTTAATTGCAAACTGTAAAGCACATCAAAAGTTTCAAAGGCAAGTATGGTGGACTGTGTCTGTGTCAGAGCATCTTGCTCTTCCCAGCTGTAAATGTTAGGCACCCTGTTCCATTCTAGGGAGGAATCTTTTTTTTCCTTAACTCACTTCAGCAAGCTGTGTCTCATGGGAATTGCAGAAACACCAGGCTGTGCCAGTCTGCTTCCAGCATCATTGTTCAGCAGCACTAACCCAGGTAGGGTGTTTTTGTTGTGGTTTGCTTTTTTTTTTTCCCTCCAATTTTATGGTATGAAAAGGAAAGAATATTTCCACACTCTTCTTCAGCAGCTGGTGACGCTGTTGTATTCTTGTAAAACTTAGAAAATCTGAAACAATTTAAGAAGTGAACAGATGAAAGAACTTACCTTAAAAATTAATTAACAAGCAGTATTCAAAGCACTAATTTATTTTTAGCTGATGATGATGTAGTACTTGACTTTGGCAGAACACCTCACTTGTAAAGTAAACGTTTGGAATTTTTCATGAGTAGCTTGGCCTGTAACGCAGAAGCTGCGCACAAGAAGTACTCAGATTTCCTATTTGGACTGTCTAGAGTCATTGCAGAATCCCTTAGTAGCTACTCAGGTATGCTCAGTGGATTAATCAAAGGTGGAAAGTTGGTAAATGTCTCAGCTCATAACTCCTTGTACAAGCTCATGCTCAGTTGTGTGTAAGCATGATTGATTTAGAGAATCATATGTCTTAAATCTGATGGCTGGAGCTGTATCTTTATATATTTATTCAGTGTTCCTGGAGGCAGGACTTTATTAATTGGACTTTCTTGATAGATGTCAGAATCATGCTTCTTCAGGTCACACAGTGCGGTCCTCTAACCTGGAGGTTTCCATTCAGACATGATCAGATAAGTTTATACAGAGGAAATCTGTGATAGATAAGAGTTATGGACCTATTTTAAATTTTTTATGTCATGCAATTTATGCAGCCATTAAAAAAAAAAAGCGCATAGCATTAGCATGAACTTGACAAGTCACTGAAGATGGATGGCTACTAGGCCAGCATGCCCAGTTCCTCTGTAGAACATTTTAAGTCCTTCACCATAATCAGATGCCCAGAGATACAAGAAAGTCCTCATCTCTAGTATTTCCTATTGACTGTTTTAGGTACTTTAAGTTTCTTGACTTACTTCACTCTCCTCAATTGTTGTTTTGAGGGAACCTTGCTAAGTAGATGCTGGGAGCAAAGTAGAACTTAACCTGTCTAAACCCATGTTTTGGACATGTCACCTGTCCTGTCTGACATATGTATGATGATGGTGGCTGTGCCATGAAGGAATTGAAAACAATGGACTGAAAAGTTATGTAAATTAGTGACAACTAGTGTTGATTCGTTTTTTTTCTTTTTTCCTGCCATGGTCAGCCCTCTGAATACTGAATAAATTTTAGTTTCTCACAATCATGTGTCTATATAGACTATAAGTCTTCAGTTTACAGTTGTGAAGTCTGACTTTTGTTTACTGTCTCTGGAGTAGCACAGGGACGCTAATTGGGTAACATTTTCTCTGCTTCAGATTGAAATGTTGAAAGAAGTATGGAAATCCAGAGAAGCTTTCTGAGTTATCATCCTGTACTAACATTTTATGGACGCTTCATGTGTTGCTCCTTTCTCCTAGGAGATCGACCTGGAATGCTGTGCAGCTTCACGATATCCACTGCCTGGTCCTGTGCTTGGTGCCTGAATCCCCAAGCAGACAACTGTTTCAGCACAGGTGATCCGCAAGGCTAGCAACCCCTTCTATAGCAGTGAGAAAGACTTCTTGCATTAATCTCCCAGCTGCTCCCCAAATTACAGCTAAACAAACATAATTTGTCTTCCTTAGGCCTGACACGACGAGTTCTTGTGACCAATGTAGTCACAGGGCATCGACAGACATTTGGAACCAGTAGCGATGTGCTGGCACAACAGTTTGCCACACAGGTAAAATGAACCACACACCCTTGATTTTTCCGAGTGCTGCCTCATTGCTGGGCTTGTTGTGCTGTTTGTGATGGGACTCAGCATGCTGTATGTCAGGTTGTGATTACAATTACTGTTGGATAGCTGTTCCACAACAGAGCTGATGTGGTCTGATGCTTGCGTACAACTGAATAGCAACAAAAAGATAAACTGATTTCAAACTCTGTGGCAATAGGGGTAATTTTTGTTAATTGTACAGAGGTAAAAAATGAATTGTTTTGGTTTTGACAAATGACCTCATTTTGTTAACACTTAGTGTATTGTCTCCATCGAGAAGAAAACCCTTATAAAATACTAATGGACTTGCTCACAAAGATTAGTGAGAAGGGTGAAACTGGAATATGAGAATTCCAGTTCCTGTTTTGCAGTTAGTTACATTCAAGTTTCTACTTACGTAGCTGAACTTTTTTACAGCTAAAGTAAATAGCTGAGGTTCGAACGGAACTAGTGAGTTGGCTGATGAAAAATGTTGCAGTGTGTAATAAAAATTCTGATTCTTAATGCTCATGTTAATAAAATAATTTGACAGCTGCACCAGAGAGCTCAAAAGCTTGACATAGCTTCTGTCTGTATAATTTGTAAGATCCTTTCAGATGTTATATAGTATGCTGCTTTCTCTTGGATTCTTCCAGACCCCAGTGCTGTACAATGGCTGCCGTTCAGGTGAGATTTTCAGCATTGATGTGCGTCAACGCAGCCGAAAGGGCCAGAGCTGGAAAGCAATTCGTCTCTTCCATGACTCAGCAGTTACATCTATTCGCCTTCTTGAGGCTGAACATTATCTTATGGCAGCAGATATGGCTGGAAAGGTATGGTTCTGTTGCGTTTAGGGTACTCTGTTCCTTTTAGTGTCTGGGTATTGACGGGTGCTTTTCCCAGTCCTGAGGGTGGCTGCCTGTGCTTTGGCGGGGTAGTATAGAACTGGGCTATAGTCTTATATGTGGGTCCTCTTCCAGATCCACTTACTTATCAACCATAAAGTACTCTATGCTTTGTTAATATATCATCCTTCAAAAAAATTGCTTCAACTTGCAGATAAAACTGTGGGACCTGAGAACAGCAAAGTGTGTGAAACAGTACAAAGGTCATCACAATGAATATGCTATTCTCCCTGTGCATGTAAATGAGGAGGAAGGGCTTCTTACAGCAGGTGGGTTCACTTTTTCCCCCTCTACTTGTAGAGTGCATGGCAGTGATTTTCTTATGCATGAGCAGTGTTTCTTAGCTACAGCTGTTGGAAACTGTTAATTCTTTAAAATTGAGAAGAAATTTAGCCTTAGACATATCTTCATATACTATCAAAATTAAGAAATAATGTTATGGATGCAGACCTATTATAATCACGCCTGTGTAATGCTTAATGGCTTTATCTGCTGTGTCCTGCAAAAGTCCCATTATGCTTTCCACAGTGTATCTCGAGTAGAGCAGAAAGCACTTGATTATGAAATTCACGGAAACAACGTGTAAGCAGGAGGTTTGGTGATAACTTCTTATAGAGATTAAAGACCATGTATGTGTGATTTCGTGTGTGTGGGTAGTGTGGTGATGGACTGAAGCATCGGCATGTAAGCATAACTCCTTGTAAACTGTCTATACCACTCAGGCTCATTTTTAATATATTTGGCTACAGTCTGAGATTTTTAATTTTTTTTTTATTTGGGGTCAGGTGAGGAAAGGTAACAATCATAGAATCATAGAATTGTTGAGGTTGGAAGGGACCTTTAAGATCATCAAGTCCAACCTTTAGCCTACCCTGACAAGAGCCACTTCTAAACCATGTCCCTCAGTGCCCCATCTACCCTTTTTTTAAACACCTCCAGAGATGGTGAATCCACCACCTCCCTGGGCAACCTATTCCAATGTTTAATAACCCTTTCAGTGAAAAAATGTCTCCTAATATCTAATCTAAACCTCCCCTGACGTAACTTGAACCCGTTTCCCCTCGTCCTATCACTTGTCACCAGGGAGAAGAGGTCAGCCCCCATCTCTTTACAACCTCCTTTCAGGTAGTTGTAGAGGGTGATAAGGTCTCCCCTCAGCCTCCTCTTCTCCAGGCTAAACAACCCCAGCTCCCTCAGTCGTTCCTCATAAGGTTTGTCCTCCAGGCCCCTCACCAGCTTTGTAGCCCTTCTCTGGACACGCTCCAACACCTCAATGTCCCTCTTGTAGCGAGGGGCCCAAAACTGAACGCAGTACTCGAGGTGGGGCCTCACCAGTGCCGAGTACAGGGGGATGATCACTTCCCTAGTCCGGCTCACCACACTATTCCTGATACAGGCTAGGATGCTGTTGGCCTTCTTGGCCACCTGGGCACACTGCTGGCTCATATTCAGCCGGCTGTCAACCAACACTCCCAAGTCCTTTTCTGCTGGGCTGCTTTCAAGCCACTCTGCCCCAATCCTGTAGCGCTGCATGGGGTTGTTGTGACCCAAGTGCAGGACCCGGCACTTGGCCTTGTTGAACCTCATACCATTGGTCTCAGCCCATCGGTCCAGCCTGTCCAGATCCCTCTGCAGAGCCAACCTACCCTCAAACAGATCAACACGCCCGCCCAGTTTAGTGTCATCTGCGAACTTACTGAGGGTGCATTCAATCCCTTCATCCAGATCATTGATAAAGATATTAAAGAGAACCGGCCCCAGCACCGAACCCTGGGGGACACCACTTGTGACTGGACACCAACTGGATTTAACTCCATTTACCACCACTCTCTGGGCACGGCCATCCAGCCAGTTTTTTACCCAGCGAAGAGTACACCTGTCCAGGCCATGAGCAGCCAGTTTCTCCAGGAGAATGCTGTGGGAAACAGTGTCAAAAGCTTTGCAAAAATCCAAGTAGATAACATCCACAGCTTTTCCCTCATCCACTAAGTGGGTCACCTTATCATAGAAGGATATTAGGTTTGATAGGCATGACCTGCCCTTCACAAACACATGCTGACTGGGCCTGATCACCCTGTTCTCCTGCATGTGCCGTGTAATGGCACTGAGGAGGATCTGTTCCATGACCTTCCCAGGCACCGAGGTCAGACTGACTGGCCTGTAGTTCCCCGGATCCTCCTTCTGGCCCTTCTTGTGGATGGGTGTCACATTTGCTAACCTCCAGTCAGCTGGGACCTCCCCGGTTGTCCAGGACTGCTCATAAATGATACCAAGTGGCCTGGCGAGCACTTCCGCCAGCTCTTTCAATACCCTTGGGTGGATCCCATCCGGCCCCATAGATTTGTGCACCTCCAGGTGCTGAAGCAGGTCCCTCACCATTTCCCTTTGGATTACAGGGGCTTCATTCTGCTCCCCATCCCTGTCTTCTAGCTCAGGGGGCTGGGTACTCAGGGAACAACTGGTCCTACTGCTGAAGACTGAGGCAAAGACTTCATTAAGTACCTCAGCCTTTTCCTCATCCTTGGTCACTATGTTGCCGGCCCCATCTACTAGAGGACAGAGATAATCCTTAGTCCTCTTCCTATTGCTAATATATTTATAGAAGCTTTTTTTGTTGTCCTTGACAACAGAAGCGAGGTTTAGCTCTAGCTGGGCTTTGGCCCTCCTGATTTTTTCCCTACATAGCTTAACTACCTCTTTGTAGTCGTCTTGAGTGGCCTGCCCTTCCTTCCAGAGGCCATAGATCCTCTTTTTTTCCCTAAGTTGCAACACTAGCTCCCTGTTTAGCCAGGCCGGCCTTTTTCCCCGACGGCTTGTCTTCTGGCACATGGGGACAGCCTGCTCCTGTGCCTTTAAGACTTCCTTCTTGAAAATCATCCAGGCTTCCTGGGCTCCTTTACCCTGGAGGACTGCCTCCCAGGGGACTTTGTCAACCAGGCTCCTGAAAAGCCCAAAGTCCGCCCTCCGGAAGTCCAAGGTAGCAGTTCTGCTGAGCCCTCTCCTTGCTTCTCGCAGAATTGAAAACTCTATCATTTCATGGTCACTGTTCCCAAGACAGCCTCCAACCTTCACATCCCCCACAAGACCTTCCCTGTTTACAAACAACAGATCCAGCAGGGCACCTTCCCTAGTTGGCTCTCTCACTAGCTGTGTCAGGAAGTTATCCCCAGCACATTCCAGGAACCTTCTAGACTGTTCCCTCCCTGCTGTATTGTATTCCCAGCAGATGTCCGGCAAATTGAAGTCCCCCACGAGGACAAGAGCTCGCGATCTTGAGACTTCTCCCAGCCGTTTATAGAATATTTCATCTGCCTCCTCATCCTGATTGGGCGGTCTATAACAGACTCCTACTACGATATCCGCCTTGTTAGCCCTGCCCCTGATTCTTACCCATAAACACTCAACCCCATTATCACCATCATTAAGTTCAAAGCATTCGTAACACTCCTTAACATACAGGGCCACACCCCCGCCTCTCCTTGCTTGCCTATCCTTCCTGAAGAGCCTATAGGCATCCATGGCAGCACTATAGCTATGTGAGTCATCCCACCACGTTTCTGTGATGGCGACTACATCATAGTTTCCCTGCTGCACGATGGCCTCCAGCTCGTCCTGCTTATTCCCCATGCTGCGTGCATTAGTGTAGATGCACTTCAGTTGGGTTAATTGTCCTGCCACTTTCTTGGGGGGGCAAATGAAGCAAAGTATAGCCGAGTTTCACAGTGTCACTGTAAACATCGTGACCTCCTCTCCTTGGATTTGTCCATAAGTGGTGGAATAATGACAAGAATTTTTGTTAATTTGACAGTTTTTCTCCCCTTTTTTGGCTTAAAAGCTTGATAATGAGACGAGCAGTCTAAATACTGGTTTATCATATCTTTTATTGCCTAATAGGAAATGCTGCACGTTTTTCCCACTTTTTCAGTATTCAGTGTAGAATTTCTGTTTCGTAAAGTATTGATAAGCACTTTGCCTCTAGTGTGTGTGGAAGTCAGGATTTTTACCCCATGGACCTTCTGTGATGATAATCCTGCAGAGCTGAGTAAAGTACTCTTTGTGTGATGTTCAATTTTGGTGTCCTTTCCTTTCCAGTTGGTCAGGATTGCTACACCAGAATTTGGAGTCTCCAAGACGCCCATCTGCTTAGGACCATCCCTTCTCCTTACCCATCCTCCAAAGATGCCATTCCCAGTGTGGTGTTTTCTTCAAGACTTGGGGGTAGCAGAGGAGTTCCTGGCTTACTCATGGCTGTCAAACAGGATCTCTACCACTTCTCCTATAACTGACACAATAGTCTCCTCAGACCTGGTCTACAAAGCTGCCAGCCTATACATGACTTACCCGTCACCATGCTCTTGAGTCCGTTATGTGCTGCTGTTGCATCTGCTTTACTCTTGACATTCTGAACCTCTTTCAGCAGTTTCAGCCAGTCTTGCTGTATACACCTCAGACATCTTGCAAATAAAAGCTGAATGCTGATTAACTACTTAAGCAATATGCAGCCTCTTTGAAATCTAGCTATAAGCTTTGAAAAACTGGTAACGTGCAGTAAGGGCCTGACTCATGCTACCTGAATTTGCTGTCAAAAGGCTGCTCAAGCTTAATCCTTGTTTGGTGATGTAACCCCTTAGCTGAGGTTACACCTACGTTAAGAAGTAGGCTGGTGCACCAGAGTGGATTAGCAGAGTGAAGTAGCTGGTGTTGAGAAGCTGACACAATAGGTGTTCTGGGGCTTTGTTTGGAGCCCTGGTCTGGGTCCCTGCGTCAGCTGTCTCTACTACATCTATGGTTGGAAGCAGTCCAAGGGACAGCTGTTTCCCACTTACACTGTGAGTCCTTTGAGCTGGGCCATGCTAAACTTTGTCCTTTTCAGACAATGGTAGGGTGTCATTGCCCTGCCACCATTCCCTTTAAAAGGCAGCACGTGTGTATAACAAAGCCCCTTTCCTGGTCCAGTAGCCAGGCTGAATGTCGCTGTTAATTTTTCACAGTGTTTGCTAACCAGGTCCACACCCCTAACTTGGAGTTTGGTCAGCAGTCTGGAATAGCAGGCTTGCTTATGCAGCTGTAGCAGAAGACAAGCCCAGCCTGGACAGACCGCATGCTCTTTGGCATATGAGATCACCTGTGCGGAGTCAGGGCTTTTGCATACCGAGGTACAGCTGGGCCCTCAGCTGTGAAGTTGTAGCACCAGCTCATGGTAATTGGGTGACGCTTCAGGAGCCCATACCTGTGTTTGAGAACAATTATCGTTCCATGGAGCCTTGATTACTTCCAGCTCCTTGCTGGTAACTGGTCTGGGTTGGGCAAGACCATCCTGCAGCTAGCATATATAGGGAGCACTGACAAGTGCAGGACCCTACAGGGGGTGAAGACCCTCATTAACTAGGTGGGGCTACTGATAGGCATCACAGGAAAGATGCTGCGCTCAAGTCTTCCAAAATTCTTAGAAAAGGAACGAAGGAATTGCCTTTCCATCCTGGGATCCACTTAGAACATTCAGATGTACAACTGTGTGATCAGAGATGCTGCTTTCCGAGGGGTCCTGCCAGGTCAGGAGGTGAGCGTACCAACAGGTTATAATCACACCCTGGCAGCACAGCGTGTTAGGATGGAGGCTGTGTCCGGCAGGTGCAGTGAGATGGCCATGTCCGAGAGCTAAGCTGGGTGTCTGCAATCCAAGTGCCTTCTGAAGTCAGGTATAGACTGCACACATGCACAAAGATAAGTGTTGCTGGTGACTATAGGCGAGGCCTATAGTTGGGAGTACCCAGCGCAGCACTCACACGTGGGACACCATCTGTGTCCTCGTTGCAAAGGGGTACAACAGTGCTGGGCATCCTGGGAAGAAACAGGCTTGGCTTCCTCCAAAAGGAAGCATCACAATGCCCTGCACTGCAAGTCCAATACAGGGAGAGTCCTCTCACAAGACCAGTGCAAACCTGAGCCTATACTGCTGTTTTTCTGTTTGTTTCCAATGCACTCTTTTCCCCTTTCCTTCCATATTCCAAGTGACTTTGGATAAGAGGGAATTACTCATATACAGCTGCCAGGAATGGTTGGCGCTACTGAAAATCCTCCCTGTCCTGCAGGGTTCCACACTTGTTTCTCCTGTCCTCTCAACAACCTTCAGGCCTAAGCAATGTGCTGTTCTAGGAAACTCACTCTCTTCTCAGCAGCTCTTATGGCTCACCCCACCCCAGTGTTTTGTGTGGTGATGTCCTTCCCTTTCTTCGTATTTCTTTTACCCATTAATCTATATAGAAGACAACAGAGCAGGAAAACTCTCCTCTTGGGAGCAGTGTAGTAACTTTACAGTATGAATATATTCTATATGAATTAGCTGTTGCAAGGGTTGTCAAGATGAAAGATGAATTCCAGCAAATATTCAAAACAGTTTCTTCCCTGTTTGAGTGTACATACAAAACCCCCAAATCTTTCTTGTATCTCATTAACAGCCATCTCCTATTTCCCTGTAGGCAGATTGAGCTGTGAATTCCTTACAACTACGGCTCCCCTGATGCATCTGGCTTTAGTGTTTTGCTGCAGAGCCTTCTTTTTCACACAAAGCGGAGTGGATGCTGCTCACAGCACACTCAGTGCTGCCCCCTCTTCCTACAGAACTTGCTTCTAAGACCAAGGGTCCTCTGTTCTCCTCAGATGATAAGTGCATCTTGCAGGCTCTTATTCCCTCCGCTGCGTTTGAATAACCAAGAGACCAGTTTGGCTAGTATCATCACCAATTCCTTGCTTGCTTTTCTTTTCAACTTCAGAAAATACTCCACAATTTGTCTTGATTAGTCGTGTTAATTTGGGACATTTTCTGTTGCATGCAATGATTAATACATGCAGCACAACTTTCAAAAGCATTTGCGTTGACTTCTTTGCAGTATGCATTATTAATTAATCACCTGTTCAGGAAATAGATGTGTGGCTAACCCCATCCTACTGCAAACTCGTAATGTTCCATCTGATAACAATGTTACAACCAGCTCAGAGTGGAGTTGGAACATACTTCACATTGGTATTCTTGCTAGTAAACATGCGTGGTTCAAACACTTGCAGGTAGCACAGCACAAGGATCACAAACTCCCTCAAATCAGAATTAATTTCAAAATTTAGACTATCATTTAAACTCTTCTCAGTGCTCTTAACTCCAGTAATGCCTGTTCTGCGGGAACAAGACCATTCAACAAACGTGCCCAGTTACCGTGGGAAACACAAGCGAGGAACTGTGGCAGAAAGGCACCTTACATAACTGAAGATAGTTTCTTTTCTGTGTTCCCTTTTAGGCAAAGCTCATAAAACAAAAGGTACACATTTGCTTTCTGTTGTTTCCAGGAGCCAAATGCACACACATGTCCCTGCAAACCCATTCACCCAACTGGTGCTTTTGCAGCCAACGCTTCTAATTAAGCCTGCAAGAACAGTGTGAAAGGAGAGGGGAAGCAGGGCAAGAAGAGAGGCAATTTGGCTTCAGTGACAAACAGCAAGCAGCCTGCAGGCCGGGGCTGAGTCAACCATTTCACTGTGCAGCAATAGCTAGGACTGTAAAAGGCAGCTAAAAAGTAAGGAACTGCAGCACTCTTACCCTCTGCTACAGTACCAAAACACGCTGTCTTTGCCCCAGCTTCTCAGCAAATACTGAACTAGTAGGAAACTTCGGCAAAGCCAAACTGCACTCCAAGACAGGCTGCGGCATCCCTCATCCAGCAGGCCCAGTCTGGTCTCTTTTGCTCACTGGAGCAAGGCTCAAAGCGGATCACCAGGCTTTTCTCACTGACCAAGCTGCCCGTCCTTCCCATCAACACCATTGTTTCAGAAGCTACAGTCTCACCCTTGCTCTGTTCCATATACCCTGCTTCTGTTAGTCAGCTCTCAACCCCGATCAAAAAGGCTCTTTCCACATAAAACCCTTAAAGTTTCTACCTGTTATGTCCAAGAACATCACATGACCTAAACTTCTGTAGTTTTAACTTCAAGTGTCTAAAGCAGGGAGGGGATTCACTTTTGGGTACTCTGTGGTGATGGGGGTTATGTCTTCCTGTTGACCCTGATTTATTGCAGTACACAGCTTCATGGTCGTTCCTCCACTATTAGCTTCAGTACTCATCAGGATAAGAGGTTAAAAAAATTAATTTACTAGTCACAATTTCACTCTGGCATTTTTACTTTTTTAAGCTTAATAGGGACCTTTTCTAACAGTACTAGAAAATTAAGCATGTCTTGTAAGGAAGTGAGAATTCAAACTGGAATGTGTACGTAGTCTGGAGATGTCCCCTTACAGTAACTGCTTTCAGAAAAGTTATAACCTAGCAGTGGACAACTCAGCTTTGGTCCTCAAACCTTCATTTGCTGGTGACTGCTTGCATACACTATGTATACTACATATACTGTGAGCTGAATCAAGCTGTCGATATGAACCCAAAGTATTTTCTAGACAGGGGTTCTGGGGAGAGGGGCTGGGGTTGAAAGACGCTTGACCCAAGTATTGAAAGCACTTCAAAAATTAGTTTCAGGTTTCAAAAATGGAAGCCAAGGCACAAAGCTGATAAACTGGTTTAGGTAATGTCTGAAAATATGATCAAGATCACCTCCATCTGCCTTTTCTTGTTCAAACAACTTCTTTCCTATCTGCAGTTCTATTAATATCATGGTAGCTGTGAAGCACTCTGATGCCTTCCTGACAAGTCATCATCTGTACATTATCATACATACACCACTGCTTTTCTCCAGTGGTGTTGTAAAACTGCCTTTTAAGCAGAACCATAAAGATCTAGGCAGCTTTTCAAAATGTCAGAAATCAGCGTGTTTCAAAATCTCCAGGCATTCCTGACATTAGAATTTCTATAATGCCACAATTGAGACATTTCCTACGTGAGGACTTCTACATATATACCTATAAATAATTTGTATCCGTATTGCTTTATTTTTTGCTTTAGTTTTGGCAAATAAAAATTACGTTAAAAAGCTGAACACGGTTTAAATTTGGCTTAAGATAACTGACTAGCTGCCATTCTAATTTAGCTTTGTCTTTGTCACATTATACTGTTGATTTTGAAAGCCCTCATAGTAATTATTTTTTTATTTTGGCATTGCCATGATTTCATTGTTGATGTGGCTGCACCATGAACAAAAACATTTTATGACATACTATGTGCTGTGACTGACAGAATATACATGTCAACATTGCTTTACCAAGAAAGAGTGCTCAGCTAAAGCGGGGGGGGGGGGGGGGATGCGACACAGACAACAAAAAGCAGACAGTTCCATCACTTGTCCAAATCACTCGCTGTTCTCAAATTATTGGCAGGCGAAGGCATATCTGTGGGTGCCAAATTATATTACAGCCATCAGCAATAAATCAAATGCAAGGACAACGCCACAATATGTGGAATTACAGTGACTGACAGCATCAGTTGACAATGAAACATGAAAATGAGAGGCTGCAAAAGAGAGTGTGATAGCAGTACTTAAACCTCATTGGGCTGCCTATGCTGGAAGCAAAAACATGAAGAAGAGCAAAGTCTGTGCGACCAGGTGGGAAGCCGGAGTCCTGCAATGTCAAAGCCCAGGCTACTCAAAGCAGCAGGAGTATCTGTGAATGTCTCAGCACAGCCCCAGCAGGCAGACACCTAGCATAAATACAAGGCAGATCTAACGTAACGATGATGATTATTGCAACCAATAAACTCTTCTTGACATCAAAAGCCAGCAAGGGCTGTCATGTTTTCCAGAACACAACCAAAGGTCCAATTCACAAGTGACGCAGACAGGAACATATGGGGATACCTTGGCCAACTTCAGCAAGTGCAACTTCACCTGCGAGGAGCTGGGCAGGAGGACGAACGAGCAGGAAAACAAACAGGAGGTGGGGGAGAAGGCGGGGGGGGGACGGACAGACGACGACGACACAGACTGAAAGACAAAGCAGTTTTTCTTGTGCAAGTAGCTACATGTTACAGCCTGCTGCTGCCCTGACACTAGCTGCGTGTTAGACCCACGCTGTTCTGCCATCTGTTTCGCTGGCTGCAAGTCTCAGGTGCAACACGGACCTGGTATGCATTTCAGCCAAGTTGGGCCTAAAGGTTTTGGGTAGGGAGTCGAACTAAAAGTGTGCACACCTGTATGAAGCTCACATACATCTGCTTCACAGAAAGAGAGGAAAACCCACAAATCCTATTTGAAGATGAATCTTTATGCTGAACCGGTGTAGGTACACACAATGAAAAAAAAAAAATCCATCAGAATAGAGCAATCATCTCAGACATTTTTTCCTCTACAAACCTAGGCTCATTTTGTGGTGCTTTGGGTGAGGAATTATTTTTTCACTGGGGCATATCTTTGCACATCAGTTAATTTACATGATTCTTACTTTACCTAATGTTTTCCAAAGCATTTACTAATCAGAAGAGGTGCAGAGGCTGCTTGATCTGCCGATAATCAATCCGACATCATTTTCCAGCAAGAGATTTACAACAAATAGTCAACTTCGTTCTGTAACTCAGAACATGCTTTTATCGTGCCACGTCTCAGACCAGTTGAATTCATTATCTTACCAAGACAGTGTGCTGATTTTAACTACTTAAATACTAACGTCACAGTGAACTGCAGTTGATCCAAAGCACACACTCTGAATGCAATTTCAGGGTAACTAATTAATTTGTCTTCCGTAGAATACACATAGTGATCTTTAGAAATTTCCTGGAGAACAGTCCTCTCCTATCCCTACCCTTGTAAATAGACAAGACTTTTTCACACAGTAGTTGCATTCGAGCATCAGACCTGTCTTACGCTGCCATTATGAAACACTCACCGTTTGGGTTTTTGCAGAGCTCCAGCAAGGTTGCTGTTAACTGCGGGCAGGTTCTGCAAAGACTCACTCGGGTTAGATGCCATCAATACCTTTGCACACGAAGCATCTCTCCTAACAGTTTAGGAATAAAACCCTCACAGGTTTCTACTGCTAGGATTAACCCTTGTCTTCAGGTCAACAGTCCCACCCCAAGCACCAAATGCTCCCATGTTACTTGCTTTAGTGATTTTTTTTTTTCTGGATTTCTATTTCCTTCATTTAAGTTTCCTTTAGAGCTTTCTGTCCACAGACATCGTTCAGCCCTTTTTTTTTTTTTAAATCCTAATGTGCTAATACAAAACAGCATTGGGCTCTGCTAAAATATGCATCTATCCCCTTTAAATAGCTAATCCATTTAATAACTATATTCTACACTCTGTGTACTCACAGCACCCCATACTATCAGAAAAAAATAAAAGCTCTTGCGTACAGAAAGCAGCAGTGAACTTAAACTTACAGATTTTTTTTTTTTTCATTTTGGAAAACAAAGAACCCAAATAGCCCTCTCAATACTGTCCAGAAAGAGTAACACCAAGCCTGCTGCAGTTTAAGCACCACACGAGATTTCGCTTTGTTGAGCAACAGCATAAAAGATTCAGCTCCAGGATAATCAATCAAGTGTGGATTCTGCATGTTGACGGGTTGCTAAGTTACTCAGATCGCATATACACTAAAAATGTTTATACAATATTTTCCCTTTGACTGAGTAGTAATGCTGGCTGTGACAAGGAAAAAAACTCGGACAAGTTGTTGAAACAGATGCCAAAGATTTTATACAAGGAATGTCATGGCTGCTTTCTCTTTGTGCATTAACATGGTAGTAAAGCTACATGCATAAACAGCACACAGGGCACAGCCTACAAACCAAGAACACGTTGCTCACCCATTAAAAAAATAAAAATACTTTGAAGCACAGAATTATGCTGGATGTGCAGAATGTCTTTTAAGAGAGGATTTCTACCTATTTGTGCCCTCCCTTGGGCAACTATCAGTTTACGGCAGACTTTGCTTACAAAAACATTAGACAGTCCCCAGTAAACTTGGCCAGTATCGAAGGTGTCGTGGAATGTCTTCCAAGTCTACTTCCGTGTGCAGGCTGGATGTAGTGGCGAAGGGGCAATCACTTTGTGAGTATGTTCTTTCAGAGACAAAGTGAGAACCACGTGTTACAAGGAAAAAATCAGTACGCTTGCTCAGAAGATAAAGTCTTTTATAGCAGTTAATTTAATTGTACAGTCCTAAAACAGGGTGTTGGGCACTCATCTACACAAGAGCACACTTAATAAGCTGGGGAAAAAATACCACAGTTCCAGGACATTGCATCAAATGCCAGCCACTCCCAAGAGGAGACAACCCTCATGTGGTGGAAGAATTCTTGTCTATGTAAGCCAAGAAGGAAGGTTTTTAGGCAGTTCAATCCACGATGGTCTCTTACTTCTTATAACTGGAACCACAACTCCACAGTACAAGACAGTGTTAGTTAGGTTAAGTGGTGTTTTTGCTAATAAAATCAGTGAATTCATTGTAGTCCTTTAATAAAAGTATGAAGTCCAGTGAGTGCCAGTTGCTAGGACCAAAGAAGAAAGGTTCCCATTTTCCAGGTGGATGTGTAAGTTCATATTATTAGAAAAAAAGATAAATCTGTGCAGTTTCTATGCAACACATCTGAGAACACAGAGGCTCCACAGACTCCAGGATCACTTAAAAAGTGGGGGGAAAAGTCATCACAACCCAAACAACTCAAACTTCATATTTCAGAATTGCCTACATAACTTGTTCTCTTGTTCTGCTCTGGACAAGACTTTTAACTGCAACAAGCTGGCAGAGAAACTTGAGGAAAACCTGAGTACATGAGAACATTGTCAGGGAGAGCAAGACCCTGCTTACATTTTAATCTGGTATTGAAGTTGAAACGGCAAAAGCAGAATGCTTTGCCTTGTGCCATATGATTTGCTTTACCTTTTAGAGCTCTACTGGTCTTTACCAGGGGGTCTATTTCAACTCGACACTTCTTGCACTGCAAGACCACCGCTCATACCACAGTTCGAACAAACTTGCTAATGAATCTCGGTTTAATCTTCCACAGCCAGAAGTACAGCACCTCCAAACGTAGGGTTGGTTGAATTACCAGGTGTAATTCACACATCAACACTGGAGATTTCCTGGCAGCACAGAGTCCAAACCTTCCTCGCAGGACATTGTGATCAGCAAGATGTTCCAAAAGAAGAATCAGAAGGCCATAAGTCTGATCCAATATAATAAGGAACAACACCATCCATCATTTGAACTAGGAATACTCAAAGCTTAATTAGCCAACCGTATTCTTAATATACTAAATTATACATACATAGATATATATATAGAGATATATATATATTTTAATTGGAATAAAATACACTGAATTTTGGTTTGCTCATTTACAAGGGAGCTCCCTCCCTTCCCCAGTTAATTTGAAATTAAAACCTAGAGGCTGAACATAAGCTCATTCCCAGCGTTCCAAGATGGACATAACACGAGAGGAGGCCAGACACTGGAAACATGCACTCTGGCTGCAACAGGTTAAGAGGTGAAAGGGAGACCATATGTTTTCATTTGTAACCCTGAGAACATAAGGAATTGCAAAGATCTGGAGAAGAGCCTGGGGGTTAAAGGTCACCAGGCTTTTTATTGCAGTTAAAGCAAACTCGGACTGGGTGATCCCATCCACGAGAGGGAACCGCTCTGCGGTCGTGTGAGCACTCGTCACAGAATCCCTGGCCACAGGCCCGACAGTGGTGTTTGGAGAGTTTGATACTGAATTCTTTCCGGCAGTTGTGGCAATGCAGGATTTCATGGTCTGGTACCCAGTATGCAGGTCGGGCAGCATCTTTTACCAGACCTATGGAGGAAGCGAGGTGGGGGGATGAGAAAGAGGGAAAAGAAAATTATCGATGAACATGAGCATGTCAATGTATTCCAGGGGAAGTTATCACACACTGCAAGTCATACCACTGCCATTAAGGGGAAGATGACCTACTGACAGAATACTTCAGTGCAATGGGTAGCCATTTAGGCCATTCTGCCATTCTCCCATGTTCTGCCTCTCTTCAAAGGGATAGATGGTTTCTCCTTAAATGATGGCATCTTCCCTTACTCAGACTCTTCCAGAGGTTAAGACACTTGCTTTTCCCTACATTCAGTTTCAGCTGTGTCCAAAAAAACCACAGTCACCAAACCAAGCATTCAGAAACTCATGTGCTATCTGAACAGAGCGAGGGATTTATCTTGCCTTTCGTTGAGTCGGACAACAAATACCCACAAGGGTGACAGCAGCATATGCTGTAGGTAAGGCAGTGGAACGATGATCTGTGCAATGAGTAGGAAGTCAGGTCCAGCAACAGAAGATTCAAATGCGAAGTGTTTGCTGACATACCTGAACTGCTACCCAGCACATGAAAGAGCAGCAAACTTTCACTGTACTAAGCTCAGCATTAAACGTCACGTTACTGATCACTCTCCCATCATTACCAACCTGGACAGCTTCAGATTCTCAGCCCTCCCTTGCAGAAGTACCAAGTGCCAGCAGTATCCATGAACACACTTAAAAGGCACTCAGCATCTCTGGAAGAAAACCAAACCTGATAAAATGCTTTCTAATTGGCCAGTCTTTAGGGAACTCCAACTGGCAGGTCACTGCAGCGATGCATCAGGGAAGCACGAGTTACTCACAGCTCGGTGCAAACAGATTTACACAACAGGGAGAAAAGAGAATGTATGAACTGGAGAAACAATGTGCTGAAAACCAAGAGGAAACATCAAGCAAGAGAGGTGCAGGGGGCTGTAGAACTCTCAGCCAACAGTAGTATCATAGTGGAGGTGCCAGCCTGTCACACAAACTCTTGAAATCTAATCAGAATTTGTGTTCTGTGGAAACAAAAATGCCTCTAGGCATAAAAATAAAAAAAAAAAAAAAAATCTGTCAGAAGCGAACAGAGCTCACCTAAGGGAATGTCCATGGCTGTCACCACTGCTCCAAGCGTGTTCTGCACAGCTTCCCCCACCTTCCTGGCAATAAGCGTCCCCCCTTCCTCATCTGAAGGCAGCTCAGCCACATCTGCATAACACAAGAGTGAAGGGCTCAACACCTAAGTCCAGTGCCATTCCTGCCAAGTTTCAGTTAATTCACATTAGCAAAAACAAGCAGCAAACCCAAAAGGCAGCTTGGAGCCTCTCCTCAGACTTTATCTCCCACATTCCCAATCTTGGATTGCAGAGTTTTCACTTCCATTTCAGCAATAATGGACAAAATACACAGTCTGCTGAAGCAGCAGCATCCCTGCTCTGATACTAGCTCCACATCACCAGCACGTGCCAGAAAAAGATCCAATTAGAAAATAATTTTGTCAGGGGGTCAGATATCTGATAGCTTGTTGCAAGGGTCATCTTCCTGCCGAAAGACATTGAGCTCTTGAGCTTCCCTAGTAAAAACTCTGTGCCAAAGCCCAGTTTGAACAACGTTATCTACACCCAATGAGAATGGTTGCGATCCAGAAACCAGAGACAAAGACTTCAGACTAATGCTTGCCCAAGGATAATTCTGTCACAATCAACTCAAGATTACCTAACTGGATGCCCCTGTTTTCATAGCAGTTGTCACACACGCGCACTGGTGCTGGTCCCCAGCCTCGTTCAGGCACTGGACGGGTCTTGGAAGAACAGCCATCACAGAAGCCCTCTCCACAGGCCCGGCAGTGATGTTTAGTGTCGTTATCTTTAAAAGGCATGTTGCACTTATTACAACTCTAATCAGAACAACATAGAAAGAAAAACTGTTAGTTTGATCTTCCTTAATAGAAAAGTAGAGAGCAGAATCCCAGGATGGCAAGACTCAGACTGAAACTGTGAAAAAATACAGTTACACCCAAGACTTGGGTGCTACCAGCCCCACAGCTTTACCCTAGGGAAGTGATTCAGACAGAAATATGTACAGTGGTGAAGCCAACAGATTGCTGTGATCCCTTCATTCACAATCAGAAATAATTACAGCCACACCATGGTGGGTATTTGATCTTTGTTGGGGGTAAGAATTCAGAAGACAGTTTTAATTGAAGAAGTATCTGTTTCCTGCAAGACACAGGGAACCCTTTCTTAGTTGAATTGTTGGGGCCAGCCCTTTGCATCTGATACGAAACTAGAGTTTAATCTCTGCACCTATAAAAATAGTACTATCAACTGCAGTAGCCACATTTAAGATGTTGATTCTTTGCTTTGAAGAGCAAGTTCACGCAAGCCAGGATTTTCTGTGATACTGCTGGGAGAGGAGCTCACAAAAAATAGGGAGAAACAGTCTCTTTAGCAGGGTTACGCAGAGTCTCTCTTTATATTTTCTCTGGCTAAGTCAAGAATGGGAAGAGCTGAAAGCATTTCGGTTTTCTCAAAATTGTAGGAGAAGGGCTTGCTGCAATAAAACAAGAAGCATTTTCAATATGCAAAATGCTGTATTACTTTAAAGGGTGAGGAAAAGGGGTTTTAGCTATGCAAAGCAGCTGCTATTTACCAGGATCTGAGAGTTGGGTCTCCAGTAAGATGGGGCAATCTGGTCTGTCAACCAGGAGGTCACAGCTTTTGTGGGTCCCAGGCTAAGTTCAGATACTGATTGTGCCATGAAATTCATCCCATCCAACAGACGCTGGGCTGCATTGTTGTTGTCTTTCAGAAATCCATCAGTCTGGAATGAAATGGATATTCATTTGAGAACAAAAGCAGGGAAACCTCATTTTTTTTAGATGCAGATGGCTCTGCAACCCACTGCTTCTGTTAAACTGGAGGACAATCAGGAGAAAAAAATTCACCAGCCCTGCTTTGAAACACAGGGGTAGGTTTTAATGGCGTATCATTCACACAAAGTGTTCATAAACTGGCGGCTTAGCCATTTCAAGATAGCTGAAAGATGACTGAAGGCCCTTGCAAAGGTTCTTTTCAACAGCAGAGACAGGGACCAGGTGTAATGAAAGCCAATCCATTTTCTCCATCAACGTCCAGAAGAACCAACATAAACATGTGACTGGCTGCACACATACACAAAGACTATCCAGCAACCAGACTTACCCCTGGCCAGACATGCTCAATTTCTGTCCTCACTACAGTGTTCACAGGATCTTGGTTGCCAAACCAGTACTGTCGGCTGCGGTACACCACCCCACAGTTGGGGCACTCAATCACATATCTGCAGAAGAGGAAGACGGTTTACCTCAGTGAGATACTGGAAGTCCAGTGCACCAGGCAGTGTAAAGGCAACAGAGAGATCTTAGCTGCAGTACTCACCCTGACCAGGCATACTTGGCAAGGCCCAGCCAAGGGGAGTCAGTGGAAGCAGAGGTTTTTGGCACCACGCTGACCTCCATCCCTCGTTCGTAACAGGCCTGTAACACAAAGGCTCAATTAAAACTGCATACTTGGGAATCCCAGATTCCAGGTTTGCAGCTGTTTGGCCACATAAAGCATACGATTCGCATACAGTGCTCTCCACAGCAGTTGGGTTCACAATTTAACTAGTAAATGACACAGCATGCAGAGGTGATGACCTCTCCAAGCAAAAATACAAGTTCAATGGGGATCAATTTTTCTTGTCAAGGCCATGAGCACCCCTCCCATTTGAAAAAATGCAAAAAAAACAGGCACATGGCCTGTGATATTCCTCATTTATTGGGCCATCCTTTCCTTCTCCATTCTTCAGACCTTGTCCTCGTGTCAATACTCACTTTGCACGTGTAGACTCTGTTATCATACTGGTGAGAATATCTGCATCGACTTCTGGATTCATGAGGGACTCCTTCCTTTGCATGGTTCATGCTCTTCTTACAGCCACACCTGATTATGCAAAAGCAAACCAGGAGTTGATGCTGTTAGACACGGGACAGGTGTCACCAAGAGTTCATTTATGTTACTACCCTACATTTGTACAGGCATTGTAAGCCCAAACCATTTTCACAACTGTACATACGGCGATGACATCATTTATGTCATTGGAAGGAGGTGTAGCAACTGTTTCACGGTACAAAGCAGCACAACACAACGGTTCAGCGCAGGAAATGATCACTTTAGCAAATTTAAATTTCGCAGAGAATTTTAGGAAGGCCTAACCAAGTTTGGAAATTGACCAGGACAGAGTTAACACTGCAGCCTTCGCAAGGAGCTGCTAGAAATTCCCTAATGAACGTAAAAGAGCAGGAACATAGCACTATATCACACTTGAGAGAAAAAGTTCCCAGAAGCATAATCAGCCATAACACCACACTGCTATAGTAGCTCACTGACTGCCATCTACTGCCCTTCCAGGCTCAATCTTTGGGCTCTTCCTAGAAAGCTATGAGCCAAGCTCCAATGAAACCTGGGGCTCCACTTAGATCTAGTCATTGCCTAGTCACTGAACACAGCCTAGGCCCATGATGTTTAGGTAATAAAAACAGCACGAAAAGTCATCACAGGAAGTTTCAGGGGATTTCTCTAGACACTCCTTTCTTATTGCTCTGTGTGCATTGGGGAAAAGTTATAGGCAGAACAGGTTTGCAGCCATGCACAAAAATAGAGTGGGCAAAGAAATGCAGACAGCTGGGCTGCGGCAATAACAGCCGTCCAATTCATGTAAGAGTTGAATTTCAAGCAAATTCTTCCTGGAAGTACTAGCTGATGACAGGTGATGTCAGGTGTCAAGACGTCACAGAAACTTTACGTTCTATGGCTGCAGACCAGGGCAGTACTATCTTCTAGAAAGATGAAGGTGCATTTTTCATCTATTTACCCACAGCTGAGGCACACAGAGGAGCATGTGAAATATTCATCTGGAAAGAAAGAGCTGTGAGCCATCTGGTCATCAGGGATCTCCCCACTGAACCGGTCGCTTAGAGCCTGTGAAACAGAAAAGAATGAACTGATAAGGGACTGAGAGCAATGCAGAAATTTTATGAAAGCTTTTGCAAGCAAAAACATGGGTTCCTCTACTGGAGGGAGAGGCAGAGAGAGAGAGTACAAAGCTAACAAGTAATGTCTTACTAACCTGGAAACAAAGACAAGGATTACAAACCAAGCCCAAAGACAATCTTGCACTTGTAAAGTGACCTGAATGCTCGTAAGAAACTTACTCTTCTCCTCTCCTCCTGCCCCTACTTTGAATTTTATAGTAGAAACGGGTGGTAGAATATTGCATCCACCTCTATGCATACAACCCATGCCCAAAATAGCAGGGTGCTTGCTAAAAGGGCTTTGCGTTATGGAAACCTCCAGAAGGAAACTCAGAGTCATTTCTCATAGTACATGAGGACATGTTCTTTGCCCCTCAGCTCAGAAAGCGCTGCCCTGAGCTTTCCTCTGGCCCCTTGAACAATTGCTCTTCTCTTGTGAAACTGCAAGACTGCGACTAAGAGATTTGTTCCCTTTCCTGGGAGCATCTGTTCTTAGATTAAGTCAGTCCTTAGCCTTGGCACACATAACTTTTTCAGTTCTTTCGGTGTTTTTTTTTTCTTAAAAAAAAAGTAATCACTGGAACAAAGATGGCTAGGGTTTTTCTTGATGGAGATCTTCAAAGGTATAAGGTCAAACTGAAGCTCTTCCTACAGCTGAGGTTACTATAGTGGCTGCTGGCCTTTCTCCTCCTCCCTTTCCCCTCACAGGGAAGTAGGGGAGGGAGCATATCTGCTGTCTAACAAGGGTTTACTGCACATACACACAGACATGCATGTATCTCTCACCACAGCTTCTCTCAGATAAGATCTCTACATAGACATCTGATTTCACAGCAAGGAAATTAGCTTTAAGATCTCTTTTAAGCTTGACTGATACTGGCCTATGGCTTCAAACGTTAGAGGTAGACATAGATCTCTAGCAAGCTTCGTGTCCTTCGGAAGTGAAGCAAAAAATGTCAATTTGTAGTCAGTAGTGATCTGAACACAGCAAGCGCTTTACTGGACGTGCATTTAAGCATACTAGCAGCTATATCTGAAACTGGATTACTTGATTCTTGCAATAAAGTCCTAGAAATTAAACTGGAATTAACCACTCCAGCTGTTTTCCCCTTGCTGCCTCTCTGCTCCGTAACGCAAGGAACTGTGTACATGCCACCCTGATACTTCCCTCTGTGCTTCAGTTACCTCCAACACAGAGCAGCTGGAATTATCTCTTCCAACAGCTGTGACCAGTGGTAGCAATGTGCAGAAATGTGTAGCACAGACTGCAAGTTTGAAGACTTGAAAACCCCTCTGACATCCCAGCAAGGTGAACTTTCTAAGAAAAATCACCAGCTGCTCCTGCACCTCCAATTCCTTTTCATCAGCCTTCTTGTGATCTGATGCTGCACCTCTGAAATGATACATCATTTGGCTTGATCCCATCTTGTTTCCTAGCTACTAACACATGTCCTTCCTCCTTTTTGCCTCCTAGCCCTTGGGTTACACTACACCCAAGTGCTAGGTTTTGCCAACCATTAACTCCCTCCAAGTCTCTTGTTGCATTCCCTCCCCCTGTGCTGAGGCCATCCTCAGGTCTTTAGGAATTTCACTAATAACTCCTTCTGGGCCTCCTCTTTGTAAATCACTGTCATTAAGTGCTTGTCACTCACAAGATCTGTTTTTTTTGTTTTCTTCCCCAGTCAGTTTCTTCACAGCTCAGTTTTCTGATTTTGTTCCATTTTCCTCTTCAACTTTTCTTGACCTTTCAGGATCTTTGCTAAGGTGTTTGTTTGTTTTAAAGTAAAAAAAAACTATCCAGCCTATCTGGCTGTTACACAAAAATCATCATTGTCATGGAAGACTCACTTTATGTCCAGACATCTGCGAGTCTGCGTCACTGGTTCACATGCTCTACCTTTATTAGCTGCAACTGATAGTTACTAGCGATAGTGATAAAAATCAAGATTGTGATGAACTCTTCTCCACTTACTTTTAGTGCTTTGTAGATAACCCCAGGCTGTCTAGGTGACCGAGTGGTATTGTTCTCCAGCTGCTGCTCCACAGCTCGTCTAAGTCCAGAGAAATCTGTTGGAGGATTGTATGTCCTTGTTCCCTTGTAGTGGATTGAGCTGAAAGCCTCAGGAAAACAGCTTAGCTTCCGAAACCGATCCTGAATGAGCTTCTCAGGAACCTCAGAAGGATGATCTATATATAAGAGTATCAGTACAAGAGTATAAACAACTGATTGTTTAAAATAATACTTAAATTGCACAGTGCTTTCACATACAACACAGCGCTAGTTTTCCTAATTAACACTTCTAATACATCTGGAATGCAGTTACCATTATATTGTACAAGAAGGAAAAAGAAATAACGTGTTTCCAAAAGCAGTCTCTGTTTTTTAATACACAGCTTTAGATTCTAATACAAAGTTCCATAGGTAAAACCAGAAACATCTATGTTTGGAAATACAGATATCCAGAAAAAGCAGCAATTTATGACACAACATAAGGAAATTCCTTGTCAGCACACTTTTTAGTTCTTCTCACCAGACCATAACTTAGTATAGCTAGTCCCAGGACCTGATAAGTGGAGGACATGAACTTTACATGGGCTGCTTATTCTCCACGCCAACCCTGTAGCAAGGAAGACCGAGCCTCTATCAACCCTTCGTACACAGTGAAGCACTTCAGAACTGGGCACATCAGGTCAGGCTCCATACAGCTGACCACATTCTTCTGTCTGCTTCCAAGCACCTGCCGTACATTTCAGAATAAGGCAGATCCCTTCTTCCCTGCCCTAAAACTACATAAACACGCTTATCTCAATTACCCATTGAGACAGATGGTTACAGCTTGCTGCAAATCCACATGCTAAGAGCTTTCCTTCCCATTCCTACCATCATCAGAAGTGATCATAAAAATATAACTTTTTTACTACCCTGACTTTGCACATAGGTGCAACTATCATTATGCGTCACTAAATCCAACTTGCTGAAACAGCAAATTTCAATAACTATATGAAACCGCATTGCTAATCGGCAAATTGATATGTAAGAAAAGGAACTGCCTTGGCAGGTAAGTTAAAAGTAATTAAGAAGTCACCCTAATAATAACCAGAAGCTTCTATTAGCTCAACACATCACTAGTTAGAAAAGTCAAAATGAGAATGTGGGCCAGCAGGGAGCTGCTGTGGTATTACACAGCAGAAGACTCCCAGGTGTTCACAGACAGTAGGACTGAGCCTCAACTGCTGCAGGCCCTTCATTAGGGCTCTTGCTCATCAAAGCATCCGAGACGTACAGAATGAAGAAAGGTTTCATCATGCCTTCTGAAAAATGGAAAAAAATGGGCCCAGGAGAAGAAATTTAGATCCCTGTATAGTCAAAACCAAAATGTGCCATGACTTCCAGAGGACAGTGCATTTCACTCAGATATACAAATAAATTACACAATTTAAATATGCATAATCCAGTATGACACAAGTTAAAAGTACTGATGAAGAACACTGAAAGTGATGGGAATAATAGTGCATCAGGCCTGCTGCTTCAGACATATCAGATACTTGCACAGAGAAAAGTGTTGTCAAACCATCAGCTCTGTGCCACCACAACCTCTATCCCAACCTCAGAACAATGTTGGTCCACAGAATTTAAAAAAAAAAAATAGGGTGAGGGTACTTTAAGTATTGCAGTTCATCAATTTCATTACTCTTGCTCATCCTAGTTTCTACATAGAGTTTTATTTTAGGTTTTTTGCAACAGGATACTCCATATACCTGCCAAAATCCCAGGGGTGTCTCAGTTTTCACCTTCGTCTGACATATCACTC
Organism: Larus michahellis; assembly: GCF_964199755.1. Lineage (NCBI taxonomy): Eukaryota > Metazoa > Chordata > Aves > Charadriiformes > Laridae > Larus > Larus michahellis. The sequence continues at coordinate 51,612,378 of NC_133899.1, read as the reverse complement.
ATACTCATGATCTTGTACAACAACCCCTCCCATGGCTGGCAGAACTCACATCATGACTAGTCAGTGCCGATGTCCAGCAGGCTAAGAGGATTATTCTAGCTGATCTGGGGTAGTCAGATAGCCATCAGGGAATGCTCTGCTATTTCCATAGCCTGGCTTCCAGACTGGAACAAGTGAGAGCAAAACCCAAACCACATCTTTTACATAGTAGCAAAGAATGCTGAATATTCAATGCAACTTGATAATTTATAGAGAGCATTTAGCACATTGCAATTCAATTTCTTACTGCCTACTCACCAGAGCCCAGTAGCTTGGTGTACACAGTCTCGTGAAAGATGATGACACCTGGACCCAAAGTTGACAGAGGAACATCTAGGCCACAACGGGCTGTGGTAGCTTTTAGCTCCTTGGTGAAATGTTTTAAATAAGCCTCCGAGGCATCACCAAGGAATTTGAAGAGATCATTGTGGAGCCTGTCAGCACGAGTACGGTAGATGACAAGGTCAGAGATGGCCAGGACCTTCAGCAGCAGCCGTGTTCTCTGGCTCAGGTTCACAGTGGCCCCCAGGAGGCCCTCTGTATCAATTACGACCACTTTGCGGACAGGGTCGTAGGCTGCCCAGACTCCAACTGTGCAAGACTCTTGGGCTGGAGACGTCTTGAAGACTTCCCGGCCATAGAAGAAAGTGTGGTTAAGGGTGTGAGACTTGCCATCCCCTGTGTTCCCAAAGATGGACACTACCTTTAGATGCTGATCAGGACTGCAGTCCAGTTTCTTAATAAAGTCTTCTTCATTCCTTACCTTCCAAAAAAAAAAAAAGTTATAACCATGCAATTAGAGTAAACAAGACTGAAAACACAGCTGGCTTCAGGATTCCTCAGATTAACGAGAGGAAATTTGAAGAGGAAGTAATCACTAAGTTTCTGAAGCACCAAGAAGTCCAAAGCAAAATATTAGAAAGCGGTTTTGTAATGCATACACATCAGTGGGATTTAGGCTGTTCCAGTAGCTGGTTTGGAAGTGATGTCTCACTGTGATTACCATCTAGTGAAACCTCTTGTGTACCTCAACCCATTCCCTGAGGCGGTCCTTTCAGAGAAGGGAACACAACCCCACTTCCAAGTCTGCCAGAACAGCTACTGAGAGCATGGCAGACACTCCCAGTAGCATTAGTCCCCTGGCAAACATCCAAATTCAGATGCAAAACAGGGGAGTGCTTTTGTCACCTTACCTTGCCTCATCCATGGAGGCTGAGCACCTGTTTAGGGAGAAAAAGCTCATCTGTGCAGCTGTGATGCATCTATCCACAGCTGGGGGCTCTCAGACACAGCCTGTCTCACTCCTACTGCTCTCCAGCTGACAGATCCTTCAACTGGAAGGACGGGCAGAGAAGAAGGTGGCAAAGTCATGCACTGGAGTCAGATGGTTGAAGCAGGTCAAACTGGCTTTTACAGAAGTGGCACAACTACCTCAATAATCCATTTCATAATTTACTGTATTGTGCTTTCATTTAAAAAACAAACAAACAAAAAAAGCCCCACAAACAAAATAGACACATAGAAAACCAAAACAGACTAGACAGACTTCAGCAGGTTACTTCTCTTTGGTTTCACATAAATTAAATGACAAGCACCACGCTATTTAGGTTAGAGAATAGGGCATTTTCTGTTCAAATACTAGAGCAACGTGGAACAGATAAATAAGCAACGGAACAGGTCAGGGCTCTGTACAAGAGCCTGTCTTGCTTTTGTTGCAGAATAGTGCCTTGGCTTTCAAAGGTTTCATGCTTCTGGAAATGGTTGTTTATCATTTGTTTTTTCTTCTAACAGGTTTTTTCCACGTGTTACATGACAGGGAAGAATGTGACAGAGGCACTTTTTGGGAAGGATTAAATCCACCTCCTCCGTCACACTTCCCTCCTCAAGGAATCCCCATCAGCTGAAAGATGCAGGGCTTCCATGGCCTCTCACTTGCCGCTTAACTTCTGGAAGCTCCTTGGCTATTTTCCCCCCACCACGAGTACAGTTGGAAGGTCTCACAATACACAATCCACAGAGGCCATAAGGTAATAAATGGTTTCTTTGAACAAGTTTATTCTTAGATCAGCAAATTAGTTTAAGGCTCAGCGAGCCCCATTTGCTCTGGTCAAATCTATCAGCAGTACCTAGACTTTGAAGGAAAATAAAAAACAGACAGTGTGCCAAAAAAATAAGAAATAACCAGTGTGACAGATTATGGTTAGGAACAGCGTTCAGAAAGAAAAACTGTGGGCTGTGGGGCTGCAGTAACTTCTCATGGATTCAAAGCATTTAGGGCAGCCTCACAGTGTGGAAGAAAACAGGAAACAGAAATCAAAATGCTCTCAACAGAACATTTTCTGGTGTCTGTGGGAGACCATCAAGATACGCTCAAGTTACAGGTGCAGAAGAAAGGGTCTGCTTTTTCGGTAGCTGTGATTATTAGCTTGTCATCAGGAATTTAGTTTAGATGACAGATGCAGTTTCTCCGAGTGTCTCTGGAGATGTCTCTGGGCACGAAAGGAAGTTCTTGGTTCACGGGATAGCTCCTAGAAACCATTCACAAATTTGATCATGTGTATGTAAGCAAAAAAGGAATATGATGATTCATTCTCCAGATTGTTTTGGTTTTAACTCCCACCTCCCAAACTTCTTATATAAAGGTGGCAAGCCCTCTTTTTGCCAGAATCTGTGGTTATGCATTCCATAGACAGCATAAAGAAATACCAGTCTTCAAACAGCTGCTTAAGTATTGGCAAGACAACTAATAACTAAGGGCTTTTAGGCAGCACTCATTATTATTCTGGTACCAGTTTGGGAGCGTTTGTGGAAGGGGCTGAGTCAGTAATGTCGGAAGACACAAAGGACAATAGGGACCCCAAGGATAAGGATAGCTCTGCAATGCATTCCCACCAGTAAGAAACAGGAGTCAACTCACACAAACTCCTCTGCAGCTGAAATTCTCCCTGGCTGAGCTACTGCAAATGTCCACACCATCAGCCGTCTTTCACATTCAATGTACTTTAACAACTGCTGATGACAGGGCAACTTACTGGGGGAAGAAGAGCTGGATTGCTGAGCCAGACAGAAGAAAAATTGGTTGCAGATTAATAATCCAGATCACTCCAGCAGAAAAGTTATGCTGAATATCAAATCAGACACCCAAAGCACTGAGCTGTTACCCACTTGTAAGGCTGTAGGGTCTTTCAGACTTCCTTGCAGATCAGAACTCAGGAGTGATTCAGACAAGCAAGTCACCCAGGAGCACAAGAATGCACTCAAGTCCAGCTAGTCCAACACTGTGTCTCACAGGACTCAGTAATGGGTGAGAAAGAACTTAAACATGAAAAAAGTAAATGTCTCTTAGCATGCTTTACCAGCTCTCAGTGGTCAGATGTCAAAGGACTTCCTGAACCGTGGTTGCATCTAGATGCTCATGTTTGGTAAAGAATCAGTAGACCTATCCCCTAGGAGGTTGCCTAACCCCTTTGTGAACCTAGTCATAGTTCTGGATCCTGCAACATCCTGTTAATACAACCAAAAAAACACCCCTTCCTTTCGTTGAATATGCTTGTATGTCATTGGATGTTCCTTGCTCTTGTGCATTTGTCTTCTTCAGTGACTACTGAGCACAGGGATGATACTCTCAAAGAACCATCCACAGCAATCCCCCTATCAGTAGTCAAATTTACTTCCCTTGAGCAAGTTCCTTTAAGACATTTAAAGTCAGAGTGGGTATAATAAGTGAATACTAATCCCCATTGGACTCAAGTCCCACTTCTCCGTTTTGCTTCTCATCTCTAAAGAGATTTGCATGGTACCACCTTCTGCTGCATGTGCAAAGCGCTCATGTTTCCATAGGTGTGTCCACTCCCATGTTGCCCAAGAGCTCCACATCTCTGACATGAACAGCAGAGGGTAAATATGAAATCTTCCTTAAATTGCATAGCAATATCAATTAAGAATGAAAACTTTGTATGTCTAACCTAAGAGAAGAGGCATACCTCTCCAGCCCCTTCTTTATTTTGCCATTTACACTTTTGTGTAATAGCTCTTAGAAGAGGATTCCCGTCTAGAAAGAATAGTCTTCATCATAGGTTAGAATCCTGGTTAGCTTTCTTTTGTAGTTTTAACTACATTTCTGTGAGCAACTGTCATCCAGTCGTCCCCCCCCCAGTCAATCCACCCAAGCTGAGCTGAACTGAAAGTGAAGGTCTTCAGCAGGAAAAAAAAGAGAACTTTACAGCTAAAGTCCTCTTTACAGAGGACACAAAAATTCATACCATGCTGCTGTGGAACACATCTAGATCTGAAGCCTCCTTGTCACCCATACTTGGAAATCTATTATACCTAACATAACAAGTTTCCTACATCTGAGCCATAATAAAAGTAGAACTGTTTAGGAAGAGACAAGAAACAAGAACTGCTAAAATGACATTCCTGCCTATGAATTTCTTGGAAACACTGTTATTAAAACAATAACATGTTAAAAACTTAGGAACAAAACCCATAAAATAGAACGGAGTTTCCAATGACCTGTACTTGTACAGCTTTAAATCTGTCTCCAGGCAAAACAAACACATTAAGAGAATCAGACATTTTTACCACAGTTTTCTCCTTTTAAAACATTTTATGAACGCTTTAAGGTTTGCTAATATTCATGGAAGCAGTGCACAAAGCAGAGCTGTGCCACGACGACACAATAGCTCAAAACAAAGATCAAGAGTGCTTGGCATAGTATTCATCAGAGTGCCTTCATTTGCTAGTCTTACACTGTCATTTTGACTTACATTGGTACTTTTGTTGTTGCATTTGGAAATCTTACTCTTTGCTTGACCTGATTTTAACAGAGTATTTTTAATAACTAAAATAAATACATTTTCTGCAATTAAGAAAGATACTGTCATATAAATAATTAAATTTATGAGTCACTAGACTTGTCTGACAACCAGCACACGACAATATTTTCTGATACACATCCACTATATCAATAAAGAGGATACAAATTTAACACACTTTTCAATGAATGGAAAAATAACCTACAAGATTTGTAACAGCCTATCCAAATATACACCAGCATAAAATTGCAAACATCTGAAACAAATCAGTCTTCAAGTAAAAGCAGTCAAAACAATGGAAAAAAAATATACTAATTTCCCTTAAAGCATTACTTAATACTGGCAATACAAGCAATTCTGCTCACAGTTTAGAAAACATTTAAAATAATGCTTACAAGAATTCAAACTAACAGCTGAAATCAGAGGGAGAAACAGCAAAGCAAGCCAAAACAAGATCTGCAACCTTTTAAGCAGCCCTGAACTTCTAAAACACAAAACTGAGACAATTTTAGGTAACTGATCTTAAGGACAAAGTATCATATCAATCATTAAACCTGGAAACAGATCTGTCAGATCTGCCCACCTCAACACAGACTAGGTCTTTATGACACAACTTCTAAATTTTGGCAGTTGTGTTTTAACTCTAAAAAACTGAGTTCCTATCCTGAGGCAGATTCATACAAAATTTGTACGGGTGCACACCTAAAGCTCCAGCTCCTACCGTGAGGTCATTACATCAGAATTTCAATGTACATTAAAACAAACAAGATTGAAACCTATAAAGCAGATTTCTTCCTTTCACTACAGCCTATGAGACAAATCTCAGAAGAATAACCTGCACCAGAGTACAGTGCTGCCACCAAAATTCACATCTCTGCAGAGCTCCTCAACCGCTCCTGGAAAGGCAGTGCAGGAATGCAACGAAATGCAGCTGGCTTACCCCAGCAACTCAAGTGCAACAGGTTAAAAGCAGCTGGAAAAACAGGTTAAAAAAAGCAGTTGGAAGTTCCTTGGTTTTGCTCCAGGAGAAACTTCTGTTCACAAATGTTTCTTGCTACCAAGTGAGAAAAAGCTCCCTGTGAGGAAGAGAAACTCTCTGCTATAGAACCCATGACGTCAGTAGAGTCATGAGAGGAGCTCTAGACTATCAAAATTCAAACCCTGTTCCCACTAAGATCATAGAATAATTCAGGCTGGAAGGGATTTCAGGAGGTCATTACTCCCTCCTAGCTTTTAGAGGCCTCCAAACAGGAGGCGATTTTGATCATAAGCAGGTGCTCAAGAAGAATCAAGGCTGACTTTTTAGCCCAAGCAGCTCTAGTTTCCTACCTTAGTTTTTCTCCTATACCTTTTCTTCTGCATGACTTCCTATGGAAAATGTCATTTATGTCATTACTCAAGTCTTCCACATATGACTTAACCATAGACATATTTGACAGAGAAATAAGTGCCTCTAAAACATGAATTTCCTAGAAGTTTGATGACAATAAACAGCAGAGTAGAAGAGAAAGACTGTACTAACCTCTCCAAGCAAAAAGCTTGTCTCTTGTCCACTCCACACAGCCACCGAGATACAGTACTAAGCTGAGCAGTCATGCCCATACCTGCTAACCAGTAAGCATGCTGGCTGCTGCATGATAGCACACATACTGCTTCTTACCCAAAAAGACAGACGGTGTGGATAAGCATTGGATAACAGGAGCCAGACATCTCCGAAATTAGACTTCATTAATTCTACTGCTCAAAGAGTTACTTGTTGCTATGTAAAGATTTTACAGTAGCTTGGGAGAGTTTTCCCAAAAGGGCTGTGTCAATGGATTAGTTTATAAACTTGCATATGTCATGACAGTAGTTACAGTCTGGTATTCAGGAGTAAGTTATTAATCATTGACCCAGCAAACACTTAAATATACTTATCATTACTATCCTCAGTAATCTCCTAGACTTCAGACAAGCTGACAGCAGACATCAGCATTCTCAGGATTGGAGCGCTACAGAGCCTCAAGCCCAAACTGAGTGACCTGACACCGGATGCAGGGAGGGCAAAATAGAGAAGGGGGACAGACAGACACACCCTGAGGATTTAATGTTAGATTCCAACACTCCTCCTCAGTGTCAGCTAGTTTTGGTCTTATTCCCCACACTGGGTGCAGGTGTGGCTCAACCAAAGGAAAGCGTCTGTATTAGGGGTGTTTTCTAAGCTGAAGATTTTTATACCTGCTTACTTGCCTTCACTGCAGTACCACCTATGGGTTCTGTTGAGATTTGTTCTATTAGGCTCTGTACACACCCATGAAAATTGCATCCCTGAACTGAGTATCTTTTTCAGACCAAAGTTATCCCGTTCCTTCCCACAGCTCTAACAGAGAAATTCAGGGATTCTATTTTCATAGGTTTGTACAAGCCTAACAGAATGAGTCTCAACAGGACCCACAGGTCCCTGCAATGAAGGGTGGAGGCTGCCCATGTCTGAAGCCCACATCTATCTATTACACAACTCTTTCCTGAAAGGGACAGATAAGAGTTAAATCCTGCTTAACAACCCTACCCAAAGAGAGAGACCCTATTTCAAAGGTTTTAAAACAGTGGTACAAAAAACTTAAGGGGATGGGAGGTAATCCAATTTGATTGGACTCCTCCCTAAATCAAGAGGCAATATTGACTGAATTACTGCTGTTATCAAATTAGTTACCTTTGTAGATGACAGATCAGTTATATGAAACTCCTGAAAGCAGAAGTAAGACTAGACAGCTCACTAACCTGTTTGCTAGCTGAAAAACTACTTTTGAAAGAACTCAAAATTAATAAAGACTTCAAGGTAAATGCAATTGCTGCAGAAATAACACTAATTTAATAGCGTCATCTAACTCCTGAAGAAAACAGTAAACAATGAAGCAGAAAGTATTATTCCATATCCTAAGTACCTTTCAAGTTCTCCATAGACATTAATCTGGCCACACAGCTACCCATTACCACCCGAATGTCACAGCTGTAGCAGCAGCAAAGACCACATCCAGGTGAAGAGACTTGCCCAGAAGACAGCAAGTCAGTGAGCAAGTTCATGCTGTAAGTACTAGTCTTCCTCAATACTAAGGGTAACTAGATTACCTGTGTGGACACTACTTCATACCACTGTCCTTGTTAGAGGGGCATTTACAAACTTACTTGTATTATAGTTCCAGTCTTCCTAGAAAATAGTTACTCTGGTTATTTTCCCAATTACAGGGTGTTTTGACAGGCAGGGCAAAGGACTGTGAAACTTCTGCCTTTACGTGATCCTGAAGCAAGGCATTAACAACCCAGGTAGAAAAAGTAGGTGTACTGCAGCAACACCTGACCCCTGCAAAAGGGAGAAAGTGGAGGAGATGGAAAGGATAGAAGGGCTGGAGGGCAGCAAGCTGCCAGTGCCTTTTCCCTTCTTGAATGCACCTGAAAGCACTAGCATCCTGCTCCTGCTGGCGGCACCCAGGAGCCCAAAAGGATTCACTGGATAAATGCAGAGAGAGGTACAGCAGGGGAAGCACTAGAACACCCCCCCACCAACCCTATTTGGTTCAGAAACTCCTCAAATCAAACAGTGGGTAATTCCAGAGTGGCTTGCCATCAGCTTCTCTCACCCATGACATGCTCTCCTTTGCCTCCACACCTGCACTCATTTCAGTATATGGACAAAAGAAACAGCAAGCAAGCAAGAGATTTGACTTTAATTACGCCCCAGGAGAGATGCATCACGAAGAATGTGCAAGAGCAGTTCCAGGGAAAAGCAATATTTAGAAGTGGCTATGTTCAAATCAGCTAGGAGTCAGTCTGAGACTGTTAAAGGAGCTGTGCATTTGTTGGATGGATGGCTCCTCCCCCATCTTCTAAAAATATTCTTCAAAATACTGGTATATGTCCAGTGGAAGAAAGAACACTCCCAACCAGCAATTGCTAAGTAGTTTTTCTACTACTTCATTCCAAGGACAGAAAAACAGTGCACTTTAATGTAGGAGAGGGAACTGCAAAACTGATAACAGATTGGGATAGGAGGAATACTGAAAAATAGCCAAGTAATAAGGAAAAACTTCCTGGAGTGTAGGACAGCAAACTCCCAAAAAATACTTTGGCAAGAAAACCTCTCTGAAGTATAGAGAGGAGGAAAACTCATCAATAATACAGCAACAGTGACGAGGGAAAAAAAATTACATATCCTGATCCAACAGATCACACTGACCTAAAAAACTTGGATCCTTCTACACTACTTCTTCCTCCTTTACATGCATGGCAAATATACCAGCTGTGACTCTTCAGTTTACAGGATACAGACTAAAATTCCCAGAAACTTACAGCTGACTGTACTGCCCTAAAGCACAAAACAAAAATATTCCCCCAATAACAAATCAAGCAAGAGTGACATAAAAACTAGTACTATTTGCTAGACAAATGCTTTTCTACCAGAGGCAAGCACTAAGACTTAAGAGATTGTGATCTTCTCTTAGATCTTAGCTTGCATTGACTGACAAAGAATACTTGCCTAGAAAAAGCATTCTTAGTGACTCTCCATTCTCTCGTGCCTAGACTTTGGGCAGGCTCAAATGAGTAGGTAATAAGCAAAAATCACAGCACTTTCATCAGGTTTACAGTGGGAGTGAGAAAAGCAAAGCAACTAGCATCCCTAAAGAGGTATCACTCTGTATTCTGTAATTTTTTAACAAGAGGGGACAGAAGAGGACACATGGACTGCTATGCTATTAGAGGATGGTTATTTAATGATTGTATAAAATGGTGTGCATTTAAATAAGGGCTATGGGTCATTCTGTGTCATCTAAACTGACTGTAAAGCATTATATAGATCCTGCTCAGTATTTGCTGAGGGGAAGAGCTTAATCCTTTAGATATCTAACGCTGCTAGCAGGAGTAGGAAGAACTCAAGGAATGGGGCTGGATTTAGGAAATTAGATGTCTATTGGCAAAACAAAACGACCCTGCTAACTGAGGAAAGGGGGTTCATAGCGGGTATCTCAGGGGAGACCAAATAATAAACGTATGCTCCTTCTTCCACATAAAATTATACTGCTGGGGATATTATTATTTTTGTGACTAGCTAGAGGAAAAGCTTTTTTTCTTCCCATTTCCTTTGTAAAACAGGCTACAAAGTCAGTACCTTTTATTTTTCTTTGCAACCCAGAGATAGGGTAATTCCTTGTGACAGAGATAGTTTCTGGTCAAAGATCAGTGAACTCTAAGGCAGACTAAATCAAGCATGTCCCCTAACTTCTGAGGTCAATGAAAGGCTTTCTCTGCTTCTATAAAATATATGTGCTAAGTCCTTCATTAGGCCTTTCGAAAAAGCGTTATCGTAGAAGCCACTAGTGACACTACAACCAAGTTCTGATCCTATAGTAAGAACTCAACATCTGTTCCCCAAGATAAAAATATCAAATTGTTGTTATGCGTTGTTAAGCATTTCTTCTTCCCCCACCTCAGAAGTAGTAGTAGAGTTCACTGTACAACCAATTCCTAACTCTCTCCTTTATGCTGAAGGGCTCCATTGCAAAGGTGTGTAAGGACAAAGCAAAAATGGATAATACTGTTCCAGAAACTGCATAAATGTAAGTACAAGAGACAGATGTGTAAAAGTTCAAGAGAGAGTGACACAATATCAGGACTCAAAACAATTATCCTAACCTGACTCATGTTTTTGTTGTTGCGTTTTGCTGTGTTTTTCTTAATAGATCCATGAGCATAAGGGAGTTTTAAAAAAGATCAGTTAATTGATTCTGTAAGTTCTTAAGGGAAAGGCCTCCTGTGTGCAAGGGGCAGCACTAGTGACAGCACAGTGATGCTTGTTTGAAAATTCAGCAAGTTAGGGATAAGAAAGGAAAGCTGACATCTTGATAGAGCAGATCAGCAGATTCAGTTGAGGGATTTACATGCATAAAAAAAAAGACAGCACACAGTTTGAGTCTAACATGGCAAAGAGATGTGGAAGACGAGAGCAGTGACAAGACCAAAGCAACTGGCTGAGGAAGTAATCCCCACAATATCACTCACAGTAGAGATGAGCAAGGAAGAGAGACTATGTCAGAGCCAATTAACAAACAGATGCTGCGGTTATCAAGAACAATTTTATTAAGTCTCAGCTTTAGATATACAATAGATAAGGGCAAAAGTTTAATACTGTGTAAAGCGAAACTGCATAAAAAACCAGCCTGAGAAAAAGGACCTAGAATGGGATCTAAACTGCAGGTGATGCCCATTTGTAAAACATGGACAAGATTTGTTTTCTCATAGAAGAGGTCAGTAAGGTCTTGTGAGGGGTGATAAGTCCTGGAAGAAGGAAAGGAAAGTTTGTGCTTTGGGTCAAGATGGCCAGGGACTAACTCACAAGAGTCACAAAGCATCACGCTGTGTGTTGTGTGAGACAGGTAGGGTTGGACTCCATGAGGAACAACCTCCTTCTCTGGTTCTTCCACAGACTTGGAGCACAGTCCTGGATTTAACCTTTAGCAGCATTTGCTTAACATGAGATAACCAATCTCTTTTTGAGGTGCTCAGATATAGTGCTGTTATGATGAACATCACAGAGAAGTTTGCATTTCACAGATAGGAACTTAAGCTACCATCAACACACAACTGCTTCATAAGTGCAGGTTTAAAATGGGATCTTTCCTGACTAAGTGGATTTGAAACATGCACAAGAAGTCCTCAGCTTTCCGAGCTTATGGTTATGTCTACAAAGCACAAAAAGCTCCAAACTAGCTTTGAGCAGGCCAGCACATCTGTGCAACATGGCACAAAGACAATTATGCAGATCTCAGAATTATCATAGCTGTATCACTGCAGTGCTGAGCCCAAGCTGAGAATCTCCACCTCTCAGCTAAACTAATTTGTTCAGGCACAGCTCCTTATGGATTAATGTACATTTCTTCTGACTCTGGAACCAGCTCAGTCATTGCTTACACGCTATAAACGTCCTTCAGTTAGAGCTACCACCTCCAAGAAGCCAACAGGAACAATGAGATGAAATAAAACAACTTGAGCTTAACAACTCCAAGTTCCAAACAAAAGCAGAAAAGAAATCTCTTTGCCTTGTGTTCCCATCTCTTTGAATCTCTTGCAAGTTAAAGGTTTGTAAGCACGTATATATCACCAAGTATCTCGGATCCATCGCTTTTGCTCAGTAGTATAACTAGTTCTGCCTAATTTTGTAGGACTAGCATTTAACATTGCTATGGCAGACTCTTCCACTAATAGAAAAATCAGCAATTTCCTCTTATTTCCTAACTAATGCAACAATCTTCAAGTTCCAAAGGTCAGAAAACAGACGGTTAAAGATAGCTGGACTCCATGATTCTAATAGATCCTTCTGTCTGCTCAAACTTAAAAAGTCACACACCCTCAAACCCCCAATCTCCACACTTCAGGTTATTACTGTTTTGGCATTTTTGGACAAAAAGTTGGTTTAAATAATCTTGCTAATGACAAGCACAAAAGAAAAGACTAAGGATCACTTTCCTACAGCTAAACCAGCTGTTCAGTATTATCAAGAGCAAAAGATGCTACAGAAGATGTCCTCAGAGCTAGCTAGTCATCCGACAGCCCTCTCTAAATAAAGGTCCTCATGCTCACTAGGAGAAACATCACCATAATAGCAAGCTCTCTTTAAGTTCCAGCTGCCGGAAAATATTTCAATTGAAAACTCTCAAACTGCTTTGAGACTGGCTGTGAGATGCATGTAAGTATTCAGCTATGAGGAAGAGAAGACCACTCCAGATGGAAGAGCTCTGATTCAACATCTTGGAAGTTAAGCAAGCTCATTTTTAGAGAGCTTTTTCAGCCCTCTTCTGATCAAATTGCTATGATCTGATAAAGGACCATTGCTTTCCCAATAAGGAACTTGGCTTTATTGCCCATGACATTTAAATAGCCATGCACTTGCTTGCAAGAGGCAGCCAAAAGTCTGCCTCAATAAGACTTACAGATTCACAAGTATAAGGATAACTTAAAATGGTGCAATCACACACAGCCGTGGCTTGCTGTTCTAAGCAAGCGGCTTAGAACAGGACAGCCCTGTTCTAAGGCATTTCAGAGCTTGCTATAGTGTCTTGGTGAAGATTATTGAAAAGTCTGCATCTTACAATAACAGTTGCATCTGCCATGCATTTCAAAGAAATGCGTGTGCGCTTTGGGGAGGCATACAAACTTAGGACTCCTACTACACCTGAAACTCAGTCACTCATTTTACAGTCACTGGTGTCCTGCAGTGTTTTCAATGTCAGTGCATCATAAGGACTGCACCATTCCTCCTTTTCCACTCCAAAAGCCAGGAGAATTTGTCAGCCAGTACACCTGAACTGACCAAAATGCAATCCAAGTATCTTGCATCTATTCTATGCTATAGTGTAATTACAGTGTACATACATATATACACACATACTCTTCTATAGCATAGAATAGGTGCTTCTATAGCATAGAAAAGATACTTGGGTCACATTTCCTTGCAATGCATGGTAGATGCGTTGACTGTTACTATGATGGATACAAATAACTAATCTACCAACAATCAAGACATCATCACAATTCTTTTTACCGCCAGTAACATGAACATGTTAAGTTAGAGCAACAAGATACTGAGTCTTCAGGTGACTACACATTTTCTTTAAGTGCCTCCTGAACAAGATTTAACACGAAGGATGCAATCTAGAAGACAGAAGATGAAGCTGAATTTTTAGTTGTGTAACTAACCTGCTCTGTGACTTTCACACATTGCTGTTTTTACATATGTAAAGTCCTTATGCTCACCAAATGTAAGGGCCAACAGAAAAGTTAATTAACTGCATATATTGAATGCTAGACCCTCTAAAACAATGCATCCTGAGAAGCTGTTCCTAGTCAACTAGTCTTTCTATCATTACTACCAGCAGGCCTACCCTAAATTGATGGCCAATTTCCCCCTCTTTCAGCAAAAGGTTATCTTGGAATAATATTTGTGACAGCAATATAGCTTAACCATGGTGTCAGTAGGACTTGGATGGCACACTTTGGACCCTTATTTCTGCTTTATCCCATTCCTAAAAATCAGATAGATTTACTGATGCTAAAGGAGGGTAGCAGGGGGCTATAGACTTGCATTAGCACTGCTTGGTACAGTGCCCACTCCTAGTCATACGGTAAGAGATTGGCCGCCAGCACTCCCATTTGCAGGATATCTACTGCAACCCTCTCGGTTCAGTTTTGTTCAGGAATGATCAGCATCCTGCACAGACAGCTCTTATCTTAGTTGCGTGTGTCTCAGTACAGAGCCAATTCTTTCGTCAGCTTCGCTTACCAAGCCTCTTAGAGGAGGCTCTTGCCACACACAAGGTTTTAATGAACTTGACCTTTTGAGGAACTCATGAGCAAGGCCAAGGCCGCTCCAAGGCACTGTGTCTTTTTGGCCCAAGATACTCACTCGGTGCCACTTAACTAATTTTGTTACCATTGCTGCCAGTTACACTTCAAGTATTAATCATGCATCACAACAGCCTGTTGGGACCAAGATAGAAACAAAAGGATCTCGCCTGTTCAAACAAACTACAGCAGTTCTTACCTGAATCTCCTCAGTTTCATCCACCAAGAGGAAACTCACAACTTTCTCTGTCATCTTCCTTCTCTTGGTCTCCTCATCCATCCCCTCCTCCTCTTGCTGCTCTTGGGCTTTGCCAGCATGGTACACGGTGACAGGGTGCTTCCTTCTGTTCCCCCCAGCATGTGTTCTCTTCTGACACTCCACGCAGAGGTTGATTTTGCACACCTGGCACCTCACCGCTGCTATCTGCCTCGAGCCTGTCATACTGGCATGCATTATGTTCCCATTGGCACCTTTGCAGGAGTCACAGTACGGGACATGGCCGGGTCTGATACGGGTCCGTTCATGGTTCCGTAACCTTTCTGGCTGATGCAGCTCTTCTTCACAACGCTGGCACTGTAGGCTCCTGCACTCGTCACACTCAAAGATTGCTTCATCTGTCCCACTGCAAACATAGCTTTCCTGGCACAGGAGTGTCGTGTTCTGTCCCTTCTCTGCAGTTTGTGTGTGGGCGCTCATCTTCAGATTTCTTTAAAGCAACGTTTTTGCCTCCTGTTTCTGTTTTGAACAATGGTATTTGTAAGAGTCAGCTGCAAAATTAGTATTTTCTCAGGGGAAAGAAACACAACAGGAATTCTGTCCACACTTAATTTTAAATAATGAATAGATGTTTCTACAACATTCATACACTGACCTGCCTCCCCCGAAGAGTCTTGTTAAACGCAGATGAAGTTTCCTTTGTCCAAAATAAACTTAAACAATGTAGTTGGTTTCATGTATTGTTATACCGGAATGCTGGTATACATTCTTTCTCTGCTTAGCTGTACAATGTATTTTCAGCGATGGGAAAACCCCCAGCCTGGTGTACTTCAGCAGACAGGGCAAGTATTTCCCTGGAGCAGAGCACGGAGAGAGACAGTTGGTGACACAGAGGCAAAAAAGGCATCAAAAAGGCACAAGTGCATATACATGTACGTGCACAGAGAGGACTGTGTCAATACTAGAAAATTCTCCACTTTCGCTCCCCGGCTAAGCCCCTCCTTCAGAGTTCGCAGTATTTATGTGCTGGGAATTTCCTGATGTGCTCCGCCAGATAAACAGAAATCCGCTCTCTTTTGTGCGCTCCTTCGAGCGGCGCCGGGTAACGATCGCTACCGCGGCCCGGCTGACGGACGACGGGTTTCCTCCCTCCCTCCCTTCTTCCCTCTCTCCCTCCCTCCCTTCTTCCCTCTCTCCCTCCCTCCTGGACCCCAGCTGCCGAGGCCGGCCCCCGCAGCCAGCGCCGGCTGAGGGCAGCCTGCGCACCCAGCCGCCTTTGTCTCGACCCGCTGCCCGCCGCCTGCGCGGGGCCCCGGCCCTGCCTCCCCCTCCCCAGCGCCCCGCTCCGGGCTGACCCTCTGGTTTCGCAGACCGGCTGCGAGGGAGGGAGCGATGGCCGGGGCCGGCGGCCCAGGCAGCGCTGCCCCGCGGCGTCCGCCACTTGTGGCTGGGCCGCCCCCGGGCTGGCCTCGGAGTTGGGGGGGGGGAGGGGGCGGCGGGTGGCCCCCTGCCACACGGCCGCCCTTACGTAAGGCCGGTGCCCGCTCCCGCACCTACCTGGGGGCTGCGCCCAGCGCGGCGCCCTCTGATGCCGAGCAGCAGCAGGGGAGGACGGGGGAACCCCCCCGGCTTCCTCCCGCCCAGCGGCGGCGGCGGGCGGGGAAACAAAGCCGGCGGGGCGCCGCGAGCCGGGCTATTGTTTACCAGCCGGCGGCCACCGTTCTTCCCCTTCCTCCCGCCGGCACCCGGTGACTAAGGAGTCGGGTCCCGGCCGCGGCTTCCTCCTCCTCCCCTCCCCCGCCGCGCCCCGGGGGGGTGTCCCGGTTCTCCACCCCAGAGGCCGGGGCGGCGACCCGACCATGCAGGCGAGGCGCCCGGCAGGGCAGGACCCGCCGCCCTCCGCCCTCTCCCCTCGTTGTCAGCCGGGATCAGCTGACCGCGGGCAACTTCAGGGTTATTTTCTCACGGCGGAGACGGGAAGGCGGCGGGCGGGAGGCGGGGCGGCGCTGGCAGGCCGGGAGCTGTAGTCCGGGGAAGGGGGTGGTGGCCCCGGCGCTGCATCACGGAGAGCCGCCGGCAGGGTTGCACGTCGCCGGCGGTGCCCCGCCCCGCCCCGCCGCGTCGCCTGCCGGGAGGTGTAGTCCCCAGGAGGGGAAGGGGCGGTGAGGTCCGGCATGTGGCCGGCGGGGCGGAGCAGGGAGGTTAGCGGGGCAGAGGTGGCGGCGGGTGACGGCGGCGAGGCGCGGTGCTCTCGGCCCTGTCGCCGTCCACTGGGTTTGGTTTTTTTTTTCCCTTCGCTCTATTTTCGTGTCCTCCCACCACCTTCCCGCGGCTGGCGGGCTGTGGTGGCGCCGGCAGGCCCTGCCGGGCTTCCCTGAGGGAGGGAGGGCAGGCGAGCAGGCAGACGCGTGGGCCAGCCCGTGTAAACAGCTCCCAGCAGGTGTTTTGAGGGATGAAGTTTGTAGCGAAACTCTTTCCTTCCACCTCCCGAGGAGCGACCGAGTGGCCTCCAGCTCAGGCAAATAAGCAGGTCGTGGTGCTTGCCCGAGAGCGAGCTGGCTGCCCAGCGCACTTGTGCCCCAAGTCTCGTCAAGGAGTGCCACCAGCCGCTGTCATTGAGGCCCTTTTTTCTTTCTCATGACGGTAGCTACAGCCAGTGGCTGAACTGCCGCCATTTATTTAGCTGGAAGAGACTACAGATCTGACATACGAGCACACAACTGCCCAAAATTGGTGGATTCACAGTGAGAAACTGGAGCTGTGGAAATGGGCAGTGGATGCAGAGCGAGGCGGTCAAAGAAACCCCACGGTGAGAAAGCAACCTCAACCAGCCATGACCCCAGAGAGCTTTTGGCTCGTGGCACTGCCTGGAAAGGGCAGGGTGCTACAAGAGGACAGCAGGTTATTTTTCATTGGGCTGTACATGTGTATGAAAATATATGATTTAGATAATATGCAAAAATATTTTTGTTGTAGCATAGCCAGTACACAAGCAGTTTCTCTTCTAAAGTAGCCACAGTTTTTGGCTGGATGCTTGGATCAAATGCTAATGGTTACCTCGTTCAAGGAAGGCGATGTGCTGATTCACTTCAGTGGACTTTACATGCTGAAAACCATAGGAGGGCAGCTACAAAGTGCCCTGATGTTTGGTACCCTGGTTTGGTTGTATACGAATAACTTCGAGAGGGAGCCATAGCACATCTCTGGATATCCATGTAGACAGCAGTGATAGCAAGTTTACCTTTTATAAGGTGAAATATCATCCATCACTACACAAAACTGTCAGCAAGTCCAATTCCCATGAAAAAGAGGCATCAATGACATTCCTAACAGTAGGAGTGACTGAGGCCCTGTCAGAATTTAAGTGTATTGCTAAAGTCTTTTTGTTCTACTAGATTCTACTATATATATTGTGTAACTAGACATATGTATGATTTATCTATTTCTCTTCTGTGCAGTTTAGTGATGATGAATGACTGAAGATTAGCATGGTAACTGTCTTCCCTATCGTTTCATGCTATCATGATAATGTATTTTCACTATTTTGCAGAAAGGATCACTCAAAAAGATTAACTAGACTGGCATCTATAGGAATAAACTTCTGCTGAGCCAAATCTCTTCAGCATGAAAAATTTCTGGATAGCGTATATATTTAGTACGTAGGAGGTAGAAACTTTGAAATCTCACAGTGCTGTTCATGGGGAGCCAAGGAATCAAATTGATGAGAGTCTGGCATCTAAGGGACCTTACTCTAAGTATTTAGACTGGCAACGTCATAGAGAGAACGATTAAAGGGTATGAGGAAGAGAAAGCAAAATGTAATTGTTCGTTTTGTGGTATTAAAGAACGTACACTTGAAGGCTACTTCTAGTTCAAATATTACAAAACGTATAAAGTTGCGCTAGTTGTTACTTTCTTCAGAAAGCCTAAACTTTCACCTCCCACTGTTTCCTACTTTTCTCTTTCAGAAAAAGTGTGGCACTGCTCCTCCTGGAACAGGAAATAGTATGCAGTGTTTCTGTACATGGTTCAAGCTGTCTTCCCCTGTCACAGACGGGTCTTAGAGATTTGTTCATGTTTCCCCCCCCCCCTTCCTATGAATTTCCTTGTTTACTATATGTATACTTACAGCATTTAAATGTAGATTTAATTTCGCTTCTAAATGTCCTGCTTAAAACCATAACTTTTTTTCTGTTATATGTCAAAAATCAATTCTACCTGCTCCTTGAAGACAAGTTTTACTGATTTCCATGGGAGTAACATAGCATATACTGAAGAGAGAGAAACCTACACTGGATGGAGCACATAGGCAGTAAGGATCCAGGATCCCAGTAATTAGTCACAGTTCTATAAAGGCTATACTCCTTCACCACTGTAGTAGATTCTTTTTACCCAGTGATGTTTGGAGCTGTGGGCTGGAACTCTGTTCCACCAATAAAACGTTTAAAATATTGCATATCTAGAAACAATTTGACCCTTGTACCCTGAGATGCTGCCCAGCATGTTTAGAATGATTTCTCATGTTTCGAATGCAAAACAACCTGCAGACATAAAACCCACCTCTTTTAATTTTGACCGTAATATTAAAAACCATCTACTGCACTCTTCTTGATTGGGTTGAGCATGAAACTCTGGAGTCTGCAGTGAGGAACTGCATAAAGTGAACTACAATCAGTACCTGCAACGTGGGATCTCAGTTTCACAACTGAAGGGTAAAAATTGATTAGGGAGGATACTGGAGACTAAAGTTCATGATTTGTACAAGGAGAGTAAATGCAAAATGCTCTGTTTCTTTCACTAAACAAAATAGACAAATGTCTAAATCAGGAAAGCCTTTGCAATGTTTTCTGTAAATAACAGGACTTGTTACAGCAGTAGGAGTGAGTTTGAGTGAGTTTGGATTTCACATTTCTTTTTCAAGCAGATAGCAGTTTCAATCTGAGACAACAGCATAGAAACAGAAAACTCAGAAGATTCTTTTTCTGCCCTTTCTCTTTTCTTTGGTTTTCTTGCAAGCTGCAAAATGAGTACCATTTTTACCTACATAGGTATGTTTATAAATTATTGCATTTACTAAATTTGTGTTAGTTGAAGGGAGATAAGCAGGCTCCATGGAATAAGTTGTAATTAATAGAAAGCAAAAATGCTGTTTCTGAAAGGGGAAGGAATGGCATTAAGTCTTGAAGTATGTCCTAAACCTGCTACTGCTAAAATATTTACCCTTGCACATCATCTTGTGAAGCAAGGTGATGAACAGGACCCTAGTTCCAGCTCAGTTGTTGACTGTTCAGTAGTACGTATGACATCAGTCAGGTAGATTTAATTGGTTTTGTATTGAAGAAGTCAACAGTGTCTGCTTCAAATGTTTTTCTTCCCGTTAAAGGTGGAGTGGATTGTTTCTCCTTAGATTCTTGTCTTTTGAGCACTTTTCCCTAAACAGTGTATATAAACAGTGTAAAATGTAATATAGAAAGATTGTTTTTCCTTAGCTGATCCAAAGTGTTTTAAACAGCTTTGTGCACATATGCTCATGTTGTGGTCTGCCTCATAATCATCTGTAAGAGCACTTTCCTTCCATTCACAGTCACTTCCACTTTCCATTTGCAATTGCTTGCCATCATTGTGGTAACTACAGCAATCACTGTCTCGCATGTAATGTTGGGGGGGGGGAATTGTACATTTTAAATTGTCTTTTAATGTAGTCTAAATGCTGGAAGTAGTTCAGGGAAGATACCTGGCTGGAAAATACCTGGTAGACCATGGCTGGGCCCAACTGTTTTATAGTACAGTGACATCTTTTTGCTGAGCATATGGCTGCCTAAAATACTGGTGTTTGCTCTTTTTGCTCTGTAAATCCTTATTTTTTTTCAGCAGAGTTATAGCCTTCCATGA
The DNA here is from genome assembly GCF_964199755.1 of Larus michahellis. NCBI lineage: Eukaryota > Metazoa > Chordata > Aves > Charadriiformes > Laridae > Larus > Larus michahellis. The sequence continues at coordinate 51,592,041 of NC_133899.1, read as the reverse complement.
AAGCCAACTATATCCTGGGTTGCATCAAAAGCAGCGTGGCCAGCAGGTCGAGGGAGGTGATTCTGCCCCTCTTCTCTGCTCTGGTGAGACCCCACCTGGAGTACTGTGTCCAGCTCTGGGGCCCCCAGCACAAGAAAGACATTGACCTGTTGGAACGAGTCCAGAAGAGGGCCACAAAGATGATCAGAGGGCTGGAATCCCTCTCTTGCGAAGACAGGCTGAGAGAGCTGGGGTTGTTCAGCCTGGAGAAGAGAAGGCTCCGAGGAGACCCTATAGTGGCCTTCCAGTACCTAAAGAGGGCCTACAGGAAAGATGGAGACAAACTTTTTAGCGGTGCCTGTTGCGATAAGGCAAGGGGTAATGGTTTTAAGCTGAAAGAGGGTAGATCCTTTACTGTCAGGGAGGTGAAACATGGGCACAGGTTGCCCAGAGAGGTGGTAGATGCTCTGTCCCAGGAAACATTCAAGGTCAGGTTGGATGGGGCTCTGAGCAACCTGATCGAGTTGAAGATGTCCCGGTTGTTGGACTAGATGACCTTTAAAGGTTCCTTCCAACCCAAACTATTCCATGATTTCATATCTTTCATCTCCTGACCGTAAAACTGCTTTTTGTTTTAGCATCTTAGACCCTTATAATTTGTGAAACGCAGCTAAAAGACGTGTTCGTTCCTTGTTACCAGCCTGTTCAAAGCAAGAGGCGTCCTTCCCGGGCAGCCGTGCCTGTGGCACAGCCTGCACCTACCGCTGTCCCGGCCGGGCCGCCGCTCAGCCCGCCCCGGGAGCGCGGCGCCGGCAACGGCACCAGGAGAGGACGCCAGCAACCGGGAGAGGAGCTGGTGCTACCCCACAGCGGGAAGCTCTCCAGAGCCTTCAACCGGCCGCCCCGCGGGCGCCAGCAACCCCCAGCGACGGTGCTTGACCTCAAGATGGCGAAGCCCCGGGCTGGGTCAAGGCGCCGCATCGCCCGCCCCCAGCAAAGATGGCGGCGGCCCGGAGGCCTTTTCCTCTCTCTCCTGCCCTTCTAGCCGCTGCCGCTTTATGGTTGGGCGCCTCGTTGTCTGGGCAAGGAGCGGGAGGGCGCTCTGGCAGGGCCGCCTCTATGGTGTCGCGGCGCGGTGCAGGTCGGGCCGCTGACGGAAGGGGCGGGTCACATGACCCCGCGGAGCGCGGCGGCGGCGGCTCGGCGAGGTGTGTTCGCGGCCTAGTGGCGCCCCGGGGCCTCCCAGCCGGGCCTCAGGCGGCCGTGTGGCGTCCCCCCGCGCCATCCCCGACCCCCGCGGCTTGGAGGGGCCGCGGCGGCGCTCTGGACGCGGCTCCTGCTCCGCGGCGAAGGGGTGAGAAGCGAGGGGATGAGAGGGGGAAGGAAGGTGGCGGCGGCGCTTCGGCCTCCTGCTGAGAGGAGGCGCGGCCGAGGCCGCTTTGCCGCGCCCCCACACCCTGGGCCGTGGCGGGCGCCGGCGGCCTCTCGCTGGCCGCGGCCCGCGGGGAGGCGGCGTGGGCCTAGTATCGGGGTGGGAGGGGAGAGCGGCCTCGGGGAGGCGCTCGCGGGAGAGCGGCGGCGGGCGGCGGAGGCCTTTGGCTTCCTCTCCCGCCCAGGAGGCGTGGGAGTCCCTTCCGCCTCCCGCAGGCGCGGCGGGGCGGAAGGAGAGAGGAGCCCATCGCACGCCCGGGACGAGGCCCTGCGCCTCTCGGGTCGGAGCGGGCGAGCCTGGGGCGGAGCGTTTGTTTGCCGGCGCCCGAAACCGCTGCCGGGCCTGGTGCGGGCCGCCCCGACCGCGGGTGGGATTTTGCTTTTCGATGTCAGGGAAACGGGTCTTGCGAGGAAGCGTTTTTCGACGGTATCGCGGCAGGGAACTTAATGTCCTTAGTGTGGACTGGGGTAGTCATGTTAAAATACGTGTTGTGCATAAAAGAATCGGAGCGATTCATCGGTGTTAGTAGCAGTTGTGGTGTGTACATCGGCACGTTTTTCTCATGATGTTGTTTTCTCTTATAGAAAAAGACCTTTGTCTGCCTGAAGGAAGAGAGGGTTTTTTGTTTAAATACAGCGAGCATCCGGAACACAACTAACTTTTTTTGGTAGTAGGTCTTCCATGGGCTTACAGGAAGTGGAATCTTAAAGTTGTATAGTTCACAGTCTGTTCAGGTTAAAATACACATACACGAATTTTAGTAAGTTTTTGTGGGGCAGGAAAGCATTGCTTCAAGTACTGCATTAGCATTTATGGAAGATGGTCCAGAAGAAATTCTAAGAAGGAAGAGCGGGACAGTTTCTTACTTTCCCTGTAAAGGAGTGGCATTGTGCATGGTGCTTCAGGTTTCTCTGTTTCTATCTCTTTAGAGTCCATTTACATAAATGTTGTAATGCCACGTGTTTTTTGTTTTGGGAAGAGTTCATAGTAAATTTAGAGTGGAGAGTCACTTATTTGACTGACTAGGGCTTTATATGGGTGCAGAGAATCAGAATTAGGAGCTAAATCAAAGGCCTTAACGTGCTGGTGACATGCTTAACAGAGCTTAAAGGGCTTTTGGACCCAGGGTTTGGTTTTGATGAGCGTTGCTTAGCTTGCAGGCAATTTTGGATAAAACTGTTGGGCTGTATGAGAAAGTGGACGTTTTGACTGAGAGAATCAGTTGGCTTGAAATAAAAGAGTTTTCTTTTAGAGAGTTGGTGGGGTTTTTTTGAGAAGCAATAATATAAACAGCATTGGCAGTGGGTGACAAACTATGGGGTTAGTTATATTTATTTATTATTTTTTATAAAAATCCATATATCATGAAGAGACTGATGTAAAAGCCTATGTGATAGTACTGACTTTAATAGGTTGGTTTACTGTATATGTTTTCTCCAGTTGTTTCTGAAAATGCTTTTGTTGCTCAGCTTCACTCATCATATAACAAATGTTTAAAATAATTTGTCATAAATTGTAGAGGAAATTATTGTTTGCTGTCTGTTGTCGCCTAGGTATTGCCATTAGAATCAAATGCCAAAACTTTGTACAATTCTTAATAGGAATTACTCTAATTCTTCAAAAGCATTAGAAACATTTTTATGTGTGAAAATTTTTTTATAGGGACGTTTCAGTGAAACGTAATAACATGGATATACAAATCAAATGTCTTGGTATAATATCTTTAACCAGGGTGTTACTAAATAGCATGGTATTACATATCATAGATGTGGGTTTTGTCAGACACTCTTGTAATAATCTAAATGTTAAGATTATAATCCAAACTGAATTGTAGTTAATTAAAAAAAAAATCCAATCCAGGTCTGTGCTTACTGCTCCCTTATTTGAGGGGCAGGCTTGCATAGCTATTTCGTGCAACTTATTCTAGACTCAGCGTACAGATTTTTTGTGCTGCAGGTTAAACGTTGAAGAGTAGTTAAAATAAGACAAAGTGAAATCAAGCTAGGTCAGCCATATTGTCACTGCTCTTATGACACTACATATACCCATTAATTCTGTTTATGCATTGACTTCAGGATTTTTACAGCTAATTTTAACTTTGTTTAGTATAACAACACCTCAACAGTAAGTATTGTAACTGTTTGTTTCATGGGGAACTTAACTGTTTTGAAAAATGGTTAAAATGTTTTGCAGGCTTTTAAATAAAACTTATGATCTGTAAACACAGAGATACTAAGGAGATTAATCCTGTGACACTGGTAGAATTATGATGCTACCCTGAGTAGGTGATCTAATTGTCAGTTTAAAATACATTAGTTGCCAAGGATTTGTAATAAACTTACATCCTGTTTATGACATATCTCTTCACCCCTTTATTAAAAAAAATGAGTAAAAAAAATTAAATTTAAAAAAAAAAAAATACATTAACAGTGCAGCCAGACCGGTACAGTCTTCTCATAGTCAGTCCCCTCTTACTGGGACTTTTGTGAGTCGGAGATAATAAAGAAGCAGGCGGCAGCAATGTCTGAGTGATGGTAACCCATGTTTCATAGTAATGCTGAGTTCTGTGTGGTCTCAAACACTTGAGTCCAGCATGCCATCAGGCCAGCCCTGTGCACTTGTTTCGTTGTGTGTCAGAGCGAACATGTTTCTAATGGACAGAGGTCCGGCCCAGCAGGGATAGCTCCAAGTCAGAATTAACAAGTCTCTGTGGGTTTTACCAAATCTTAGAGCCATATGGGTGTTCCCGTACTCTCTCCATGTTTCAGAAGATAGGTGTAGCTGGCTCTACATGGCATTTGGTTTCATCAGGATTTATTAACTCAGAAGAGCAGTGTATGAAAGCAACTGAACTCCTTCTAGGCCAAAGTTGAACCTGGAATACTATAGCTGTGTTTGCGTAGCACTTGCTTTAGTTAATAGCTCGAGCTGGATTTGAGCTGGGTCTGCTTAGAGTAAGCTTAGATGTTTTGCCATCCATGACATCATTAATCTGCAGCTTACAAAAATTGCTCAAGGCTAATAAAGTGTGCACCTAAATTACTGTGTTAACTTGGATCAGGAATGTGCTTTTGAAGGGAGTCTCATGGTCATCCTCACTTGGGAAACCTTTTTTTCTCATTGATTTGCACTGTTCTGGTGGGTGAACTGTATGCTTTTTGGATGAAAATATATTGAAGAATTCCCTCTTACCTGCAAATGGACATTTGTTCCAGTGGGATGGACCTCCCCAAAATGTGTAGTGTGGACACTGGGGTTTCAGCTCCATCTGTTTTAACAGACCCGCTCCTGTCGTACTGCCCTGCTTGCTGACATGGACATAGTCTAAATTGACTGCACTTTGAGTCAGAGACCTGACACAAATCCATCCTTTGGGAGTCTGAAGGTATCATTATTTCAATATTTTGAATTATGTCAGGCCAGATGCACACTGCTTTTCTGACCACTGTAACATTCATGCAAATCAGTCTCTCACTTAAAGAGCTGCTAGTTAAAATGCAGCTATCAAGAATGCTGCATGCATCCAGTTTCACTTGTGTTAATACTTTCATAAGTCAGCTGAGGTTTTAAAAATATCTCAGGACTATTTAATTCCTTATTTATGCATTTAAATATATTGCTAAAATTTGAAGATCGCTGTGTGCAATACTGAGACCACAGTAAATATATCAGACACTGATCACCAAACTGTACTGGCAGAGTGGTAGGGACAGTCTGCAGAGAAGGTCAAGATACTGTTCCTGAGATTTCTACAAGGGTATTCTACCTAGACCCAGATTAGCATCTCTTAACTTTCCATACCTAACCCTTGGTTTGTAGTTGCTTATAAATTTGATGTTGGAGGTCCATCTGACTGTGAAGAGTATGTATGTTTCTTGTATGTTCCCTAGCTGTGGACAGAAAAAACGTACTGTGCAGTTCTCGTCATTGTAGCATCTTGGCTGCTGCAAGGTACCAGATGCATCTTCCTCTCTCTCCAGATCTCTCACTTCTCCAGTGAGCAGTTTCAATCTTGGTATCTGTTGATCCTCACAATTTTCGTAACGGAAACAGAATTAATCTGTTTTCTCTGCCAGTTTCACATTGGTAGTTATGTATAGTAGTTAGACCAAGGCTTTTTTAAATTCTAGTGTTGATTTTAAGTGTCAAAGACAGCAGAGGTGCTAGGATTGGCCTGTGCAAGAACGAAGTCAGTAAGAGGGCAGCTTTCTAGCTGCTGTGAAAGTAACTGTACAAATACAGAAAAAATGACGGAGTTCTTAAGTACGATGGATTGTTGAAGGCCTACAGATAATGATGTGCTTCACTTCCATCTGACTAGAAGATTGAAAAAGTAAATTTTGATCTGTCCTTACTAACTGCCTTGTTCCTTTTATGCAGTAATGATTACTTTGACTGCTTTTTGTATTTAAATTTAAAAAAAACCCAGCAACAGCTTTGCCTGTGTGCATATGTAATAGCCACAGAGTACAGTATGTTTCAGCATCTTTTAATTTGAAGAACTGTTTCACCTCTTAGTCCCTAAGCTTTTTTTTCAGCCTCTCCAAAATGGTGTCTCAGATAAAGTGCTTATCAGAGTGAGAGAAGGGACTGCACCTACAGGCAGCCTGGAAAATTACTTCCCCAGTTGTTGTTCTTTGTTTAACAGACCACTCTTCAATGTCTTGTGGACCTCAGAATAGTGTAACACTATTGCAGCGTGTTCAGAACCATCTCGGACCCAGTAGCTTATTGCTCTACTATCCTGCCCCAAAATGGCTTTGAATTTTGTCCAGTTGTCTGTCAGTTTGCAATTTAGATAAGTACTGAGAACTTTAAAGATCTTAATTTTCTGCCTTTCCTGGGACCCTTGGCTGTTGGTGTTTTTTTTTTTTGTGAAAAAGTTTCAAATAGCGGTATCAAGGTGGATAAGGGAGTTCTGTTCTCTTGCATACCATCCAAGTTTCATGTTCTAGAGGAATGTCAGCTGATGTGCACATAGTCTGAAGAGACAATAAACAATATTCTTCCAAATAAAATATTTTGTCAGTACACTTTTGATGCTTTTCTTTGCCCATTCAGTTTTAAAAATCCAAGAATGGCAGTAAGGAAGTGTGTTCTTAGGCATATGGCTTCTAAGGGGAGGTGGTATATGTTTATTGTATTGTATAAAGTAATATTTATTGAACTGTTGGAGGAATGCTTGCATTTACTGTCTTGTTTCTTCTACCATCTTAGGCCTTGTCACAGGAGCATTTATCTTTTCTGCTGGTGAGAAGTGATGAATGCCCTTTGGGGCCAACTAATGAATGCCATCATCACAAACTTCTTGTAATTGTAATTGAAGTAGTTGTAAACGTGTCTTTGGGTGAATTATACTATAGGGTCATATATGAGACCTGTTCTTATACTAGAATAAATAAGTTCTGATGTTCGAAGGTATTGCCAAATACGTTTGGGTTTCCCTTTCATACTCTCTAGCCTACTATATATATTTATCTCTCATAGTTGTTTCCAGACTCCGGGGATAAGGTTTTGCTGCATAATTCTCTTATTACAATTTTTTAGCTCTTTCAAATGTATCTACTGTTATGGTACAGTACTGATATTAGCTCTTACTTCTAGTTTTCATTTAAGACTGTCGTTAACTACTTGCTCTTGTGCATGTATGGAAGGCACATCTGTCTCCAGTGAAGCTTGTTTCCTGTTTCTTGAGGTGTGTTCAGTGCTAAGAAGCTGGGGAAGGTATCTTATAATCTACAGGTCCGTTGTACATAACAGAATTTTGCTTATCATAACTCTTTCTCAGACTGCCTTCTTCAGTTTTGACTCATGGTTGCCTGTTTGGAAAACAGTTGCAGTCAAGATACTGTACTGTAGGTTGTAAAGCAGTTTGTACTAGTGAGAAACACAGATGTTTGTGCAGACAGCTAACTGGACTCTTGTCATTTGTGATACAGTGTCTTTGTGATTGATATCCACACAATACAGTGCGTTTGAAGTTCCTCCAGTGCTTCCTCACTGCAGTGTGAATGTACCTATAGGCTCAGCACTAATACTGGTGACTGGGTTTGTTTTTTTTAGAACTGACGGCCAACCTTTTTTGAAGACTTGACCATGTAAGGTTGCTGAGATAATATTGGAAGCAAGAATACATGCCTCATTAGTTGTGTTAAGAGCAGTCTTGAGGGTTTTTTTTATTATTTGATGGTATGTGTTACAGGGTCAGTAATATATGTACATAATAACATTATTTGATATTCAGATGGTTATTAATCTTTACTCTTCATGGTGGCATATTGACTCTCAGCTCATGGGCTATCATCCAAGTTGAGCTCTAGAAGATGTGTGAACTGAGAAGTTAAAAATAGATCGGAGAACCCTCTTCCAAGTCTTTAACTGTCTGTGTGCCGAATCTGGGGATCTCCCCAATGCAGTCTTAAATACAATTTCTGTCAGTGCTGAGCATCGGGATGTCCCAGTTCTTTCTCTCCTCTTGGTCCACAGTTGTATTGTGTGTGATCATTTTTTGTACAAGAGAACTACTTGCCTTATTGAAAAGCGTATTGCAAGATTAATTCTGTTTTCAGATACTGCAAAAGATAGCTTTATTTTAAATAAACTATACAAACTGTTATATGCTGTTTATTCACACTCCTTGTAAACCATTGGTATGAGAAGTCAGATATAGTTTCATTTTTCACTTCATTTTGAAGGACTTTCCTAGAAGTGCTGCTTTTTATTGTGAAAGAAGACTTCTACTACATTTGTAACGTAAAGAATAGCAGGGGGAAAAGAGCTAAAAAAAAGTTCTAGTTTGTACTTGAATGTCCATATGAAGATTTAAAATCATTATGGACACTTACCATTTGCACTGCTTTTGTAATTCATATTTGGGACCTGACTGGTATAAGTTTCCTTTTCTATCTTTTTGACAGATTGTGACTGGAAGAATGTCTTTTCCACCTCATTTGAATCGCCCTCCTATGGGAATCCCAACACTTCCCCCTGGGATCCCACCTCCACAATTTCCTGGCTTTCCTCCACCTGTACCTCCTGGTAAGTTATATTAGTATATGGAAGCATTGTAGAAATAAATTACCTTTTATTTTGAATTTTATTTACAAAAGTTACTGGCTCTTAATGTATTTTCACTAACTCTGATTCGTGTACATTGCAGCTGAGTTTCTAGTTTACCCACAGGTCATGTCATGTGAGCAAGCTTCTTTTGGTCTACCAAAAGCTGCTTACTTCTGACCAGAAATCAAGCCATTAGAGACAATACCGGACTTTGTCTTGGACCTTTTTTCCAAGACTGAAGCTAGGTGGTGATTTTTGTTAATCTTAGGCATTCTAAGAGCCACTGTTTTGACAGACTATGGTTTTCAATTTCTTTCAAATAAACCATTATAACAGCCTTTGGAAACAGTTGTGTACACTGAGTATGTGTGGTGTGAAAATATAGGAGTAACTTTCAGAGAAGGTCCAACTTCTTGCATTGTTTTTCTCAAATTTTTTGTAAGTCCTACTTTCTTTTATTCTACTTCTTAAGTACTTTCCTCCACACATCTTGCAAATTTACTGTTATGTTCCCTGTTCCCTCTAATGTTCCCAAAATTAATCTCAGGTTTTTTTCTTTGTTCATCTGTAAGATCAGCCGCTGTTCTTTGTGTTGAGACTTTTAATTTGTTTGTCTGGAACCACCTTCTTTCTGTACATTGCCAGTACAGATAACAGTGACTAGAGGCAGAAGATCACAGAGCTAGTTGGGGAGAGGAATACTTCGGAGAATTACCCCATTAAAATTCATCACAAGGGCTGCAGAAAATAACTCCTGTCTGTATGGTCTTAGGCTCTGTTGTGCACAAGTGTTTTGTAGACAATAAAGGCTTTCAAAAACCAGATGGCTGAACTCAGGACTGGTTTGTACACAACGATTCATCAGGCTAATCCTTTACTTGCATTAATTTTTCTAACCTTTTTTCCCTGAGATCCATGAGATGTTATCTCATCAAGACAGAGTTCTTGATTGGGTAGCATTTTGCCATCAAAATTTCATACCTTTTATCTTTACTAGCTCCAGTTTATGTATACTAGTGTGAAAAGCACCAGATACATTTAAAAGTGACTTTCTGAATAATATCTTAAAATGCCTGATACGAGTTTCTGCTCTGAACACTTGCTTCTTAATATGTGCGACAAAGATCTTTTTGTTCTCTTGCTGTGTTTGACTTTTTATATAAATAGTCTTGTTTAAGTATTAGTAATCCAAACAATATGTAGAGTGGAAGAGCTTAGTATTAGGCAAGAATTAAGTTTTTCACTGCACATTAGAAACATGATTTACTTACCTGTGTAGATAACATATTTCAACATGTAGAGGTTATGGGTCTCTCATTTCTTAGCACAAGTGTATCATGAGAGTTGAAAATGCCAAAAATGGCACAGTGACTTTATGAAAGTCTACTTGGAAGTTATTCCATATGTAAGATCACAATTTTAGTGGCTTATAATATTATCTTTAGCTAGCTGTTTGCCCAGAATTTCGTGTTCTAGTTATCTTACTCAGCTTATAATTTTTTTTAAAGTTTCAGCTAGAGCAGTTTGCTTGTGTCAGAATTAAGTTAGGAAATGTGTTTTGCTTTGCTTAAAAATATAGCTGTTAAAAATAAGAAGTTCTAGCGTTTCCATTAGTAAGGGTGGAAGATTTGATAAGGAAGTGATTCTGATAACTCTTGTAATCTCTGAAGATTATTGGATACCATTAAGATGTAAAAAATTACTGTTCATTTATGAGAAATGCTGTAGTGTGTCAGACCTGCAGTCCATATAGCCTGATGTGTTGTCTGGGCAGTGGGATTACAAGATGGTGTTTAGGGTGGGCATGTACACCTATCTGCTTTCTGAATCTGTTCCCTTATACAACTGTAGTGTTAGGGATGTTACAGAGTACGATCTTTCATTTTTCCTTTATCTTTTCTGGACCTGTCGTTCATGAATATTTTGATATTTTTTCGATCTTGTTGTTACTGTCCATCTCCACTGGCTCCTCTTGCACCAAATTTGAGAAGTTCATCAACCACTATGTAAAGTGCTACTTTCTTATGTCTGTTTTATAAACTCATTGCCTACTTAGTTTCCCCCTCTGCCCTACTTTTGATGTGAGAGCTGAGTGAGTTGCAGTTTGTGGTTTTGTTACCCCTCAGTTGTGTTCCATGCCTTGCAAACCTCCACACTTCAGGAGTCTCAGAGTATAGTGTCTTTTGTAGTAAAACAGCTTCTTCAACATTTAAGTCGTGTTAAGCCCTTCTTTAAGGCTGCATGTTGTTCTTGGGTTGCAGAGGCTAAGTCTGTAGGCAGTAATCAAGGTGTAGGTGCACCAGGTTTTTGTATAGCAGCTAAATGATGTCTATGTTGATAGGCTAAACGATGCCCAACTTTTTAGTGGGTTTTTGGTTTTGTTTTTTTTTTTTTTTTTGCTTCTGCTGAGCATTGGGCTGATATTTTCAGAGAACTGTCAGTGATAACACAAGTAAATTCCACACAAGTAAAATTCCAAGTTCAGCATCATGATAATTATAACAGTTAGAGGGCTGCACAAGCAGAGTCTTGTCTTGGAGTAGTTTCTCCAGTCTGTGAGATGCCATCGTGCATTAAAACCGAGAGCAATGCAGCTTTTGGTTCTCTGAACGATTTGGAGGGATAGGAGGCAGTGTGACTTTAATATGAAGGGACTGAGGAAGAGCATTGAGTGACAGAGAAAATAAATGATGGAATCAAAGTAAAACCAGAGTGGATGAGGAGAAAGCTGAAGAGGGTGTCTGAGGAGAACTGTTTCAGGAACAAGCACTGGAGAAAGGAGGGGGAGCAAGTCCAGGAACAGTAGCTTGCCAAAGTTTGGTTAGGATTTTATGAATACATCAGTAAGAGAGATGGAGAAGGGAAGGATCAAAAGGGAAGGATTGAGAGTGAAAGACAAGAATGAAAAAAGAGATCTAGGATCCCTAGGGGATATTTCTCTGAAGAACATGAGTTCATTGTTCTTGAGTCTCAAGGCCTTTACTGACCAGCAAATAGTTATGAAATCCATTTGCTTACTATCTGTAACCTCATCTAGCAGCTGGCATGGAAAGATAAACAGCCTTTATTACAATTAGGTATTGGCTTGTATACTTAAAGCTGCCAGTTAAATTGGTAGTGGGAAAGAGGGTATTGCGTGGTTTCACCTCATTAATATTGTTTTAAATTAAGTTTTAGACTGCCAAGTCAAGTATTCAGCAGGTAGGGAGCTTCTGGGTTGAGGTTTTCTATGCCACCTTTATTAAACTATTCCATAACTAATACCATGAAGCCTAATAACATTCTCATCCGTAAGCGATCGATGGTGCTATGAGAATTGGGCAAGTCAGGAATGAGATTATCTTCTGTCAGACTTCCAGCTGCCGTTGGTCTTTATTTATGGAATTCCCTGCCTCATTCATTACATGGCTGTCTTCTAGAACAATACTGTGGTTTGAATGTGCTTTGAAAATAGATTTGTTTGTGATGAACAAAGTTGAAATGGTTAACATGATAAAAGTGACCAGGATGCACATGGCATGTTACCATACCCAGGCTGTGCTTGAAAGCTTAAGGAATTACTGGCAATCGGTACTGTGAAATTCTTATTTGACCAAAATTGTTGCCTGATTTGGAAATCATGTTTGCGATCAGTTCATTTGTATTCATCAGTAATCTCAACAGGGCAGATTAATATTAATGTCTTGTCTTTCTCAGGGACCCCTATGATTCCTGTACCAATGGGCATTATGGCTCCTGCTCCGACTGTAAGTATTACAGTGGGGATGAGATAGTAGCAAAATAAAACAGAGAGTAAAACCTAGTAGATGTCAACAGTATTTTTGTTTTCCTCTATTCCATCAGAATTCATACTATGAAAGGAAATACTTCACTTTAAATGCAACTATTATGCAAATATTGTGCTAATTTATGACCTAGACAAAGTTTGAAGTATTGTCTGGAGATGCTAGCTGCAAAGGTGAAGCAATTACTGTTCTTGCAAGAAGGTGTACTTCTATCAAATGCAATGATTTTGGCTTTGCTTTCGGGTCATGCCTGATCTTCCTGTGCAGTACAGTTAGATCAGTTAGATTCCAGGTCTCTTGCTTTTGAGTTTGTTGGCCTAAGAGGGTGCTCTGGAGGCATTGCCTGATCCGTGTTTATAAGGCCATCATGCAGCACTGCTGAGTTGGGCAGAAGATGTGCATTGACAAGGTTACAAACAAGCTCTCTTTCCCCACGTTGCAGGGGAAGGACTAATTGCATGTAATATGCATCTATAGAAGAGCATATGAGAGAAAGGTCTCTCTGTTTGTTTGTGTTACTAATTTCTACTTGGAAGGAAGGCTTACAATTTATGGGATGGGAAAAAGTGCTTCTTAAAAGATAAAGGTTACTATTTGGCTTCAAGGTGAATTACCATTTCCATGATTTTGCATAAGTGAAATACCCCAAAAATACTGAATTTTTTGATAGCTTGTATTATCTGTTAAAGGAGGATATCTTCATAGTAACTGATGTATTTCAGACAAAGATACTGGAACAAATGCATTATTCATTTTTCTGATTAAAGTATTTTTTATTAAATGACACTTCTAGGAGGGTGTTTTGAGAAGAGGGACTCAGGGCATGCATACAGTTAAATCCTAGGTGGAAGGAGAGAGGTGCAGCAAAATGGAACAGATGATTGTGTCTATCCCTCTGTGGTTTGTTTTACAAATGTTTGCTCCTTAGCCCAAAGAGGCTTTGGGTTGTGTGTTGATTAAATAAAACAGTAGTGTTTATTCACTCTGTGAAAGCTTTAAGACCTGTCATGTGTCTATTGAAGCCTTTTGAGTCAGTTACTTTTCCATTTGCAGCTTGCTTTTTAAGCTGTTAGGTAAGGTACTTCAACTTCCAGTGACTCAAATGTTGCAAATTATTTGTAGAAGAAATAATACCTAATGTTACTGCATGGTCACCTTTGAGACCTTCCAGTAGCCATGTTCAGGTACACCTCTTTTTTTATGTCTGTCTTTGCCAGAAAATGGCAGTCTTTTCTGTGTTGTATAAAGCGTTAAAGCCTGAACCACTTAATAGTGTCTCACTGCGTAAGCCCAACTAAGGTTCATATGAAAATTTAGTTTTAAAATATATATGTATCCCCAACTCTTTCGTCTTGCGGATTTATATAAAAAAACACAACTCAACACTTTATTTTACACCCTCTCCTCCTCTTTATAGGTATTAGTTCCTACCACGGTGTCTATGGTTGGAAAACATTTGGGAGCCAGAAAAGATCATCCTGGCTTAAAGAACAAAGAAAACGATGAAAACAGCGGTCCCACTACCACCGTTTTTGTAGGCAACATTTCTGAGAAGGCCTCGGACATGCTCATACGGCAGCTTCTAGCAGTGAGTACAGTGAACTGCTTGTTAAATTTTAACCCTAGCTGATGAATGAAGTAATGACCCGCAAGCAGTGGATTGAAACGAAAAGCAGAGGTAGTCCTCACTGGAATAGCAGCCTGTTACGCTTGAGTTTAAAGTCAGTAAGTGAAGAGTATAGCTTTTCTAAGCTGTAGATGTCAGTGAACACAGACGTATTTTATTTTTAGTAGTGTTTACCCTTTTTACATGTAGTCTTTTGCCAAAAGTGGTTAAGTTTTTGTAATGTTTCGAAAATAAACAATAATAGTTAATAATATTTATCTTTAATGCAGAAATGTGGCTTGGTTTTGAGTTGGAAGAGAGTACAAGGGGCATCTGGAAAACTTCAAGGTAATTTTTCGTACTTTTAAAATCTCTAGTTAGACTCTTGTTTTATTACCTGGCAGCTTGTCAAATGTCTGACACATTGCTATCCTTAATTCTTTTAAATTTTAAGATATTTTACATGATACTTAACTGCTAAATACTTCCTAGTAAAGGGCTAGTATTTTCTGTCCTTGGAATCAAGACAGAATGAGAAGAATAACATTGAGAAAGTATTGGAGGCCTAATTTTGCTCATCTTTCTGTTTTGAGACTGAATCAGGTGTTTATAGACTATCCCTGAGAAAGGTTTACCGGTTTGGACTTAACCTCCAAAGGGGCATGTTTGCAACACTGTTAATAGTCTCTTCCGTTGCTATATATTATTCTTCTGTGTTAACGAGGTTTTCCTGATGTAAAATTTTGCTTTTCGTTTTGATCATCCATTTCAGCCTTTGGGTTTTGTGAGTACAAAGAACCAGAATCCACACTACGAGCACTGAGACTACTCCATGACCTCCAGATTGGAGAGAAGAAGCTGCTAGTCAAAGTTGATGCAAAGACAAAGGCTCAGCTAGATGAATGGAAAGCAAAGAAAAAGGCTTCTAATGGGGTACGTATGTAATGGGTGACTTCTGTTATTTTGGCAGGAGGGCAGTGTAACATACTTGCTACATCAGATTGTGTGTCTCTTGGTTTCAGTTCTTGTCTCTGCCCTTAATTAATTTTAGAATTTTGACAGAATCACATTAACGAGTCTGAAGATACATTGAAAGGCAGCAAAGTGTAAGCTCTTAATTCACCAGCATTCAAACTTACCTGTAAGCTACAACTGAATCTGTAGAATTAATTCTGAAAATCATTCTAAAGTGTAGTAATACATGCTATGCCTTATGCTTCTGTTGCTTCATTTTTGTTTAGAAACTCTTGAAAGTATATAAACTCTAGAAGTAATTTACTCTGTCAGAGTCTGTAAATCAGCTGTCTGAGGAGAATTGGAGATTTTTTTTCCCCTTCTCTAATGATGATCTAGAACAAATTAATGGAAAGAAAAGAAATAGATCATTCAGTAGATGATGCAGTTACTAGGCAGTGGGCAGTTTCCAGGCATTTAGTAGATGGGGAAATTGGTTTTGTACCATTCCTTTCTGGAGCTAAGGATCTGTTCTGGACTAATTGTGTATATTTGATATGTTAAATTCTTGTGAGATACAGAGATATTTAACTGACAGATTTGTGTTAAAATGAATTTTATCTATTTCTTTACTAAAATAATATATTCCACATCACAATCAAGTTGTTTGGCTTGATCTCTAACTATTTTTAAAGTTCTGCATAGGCCTTAAGATAGTACTTAGAACACTTATTTTCTGTAAAATGAAAGTGAGAAGAGGCTCTTGTTCAGAAAACTGAAAATACTAGTTACACTGTAGCAGGTTTTTTTTTTTTTTAAATTTCAATTTGGAATTGTTCTTAAAGGTATGTAAAATACAGTGGGAACACAAGTACTTGTATTTCATTTTATTTAACCAGAACTAGAGGCATAATGATGATTTGAAGTACTTGACACATTTTTGACTGTGTATGGGATTAAATATAATGGCTCAGTAAAGCAGAGTGCTAACTTCATGGGTTTTGAATGGAGTAATGTACTAGCTGTTAACCTAGGTAAGGGTTTGATTTGACTGCCCCTTCCATTCCATACTTCCTTGTTTCCTGTTGGCATCACCTGTAATAGTGTGCTTCATAGCTGATACTATAAACAAGCTTGAAGTATCAGTGGAGTTTTTGTACATCTCTCATGAATTTTGTTTTCTGTGAGCTTCTGTGGGTTACAGTCAGTCCTGGGGGATTGATTGTAATAAAGCAGAGGGTACTATTTGTGACTTTGGTGAAGACAACAGTGTGTGCCAATTCCGTTGAACTGTAGAGTGAGATTAGTTCCAAATGTGTGTTTTTTTTGTTTGTGGTGATGCAAAGAAAGGCTATGAATTGCCGAGGAATATTAGTGAAGCGTATTGTAATATTACTGCTTGCGATTCCTTTCATACCATCATTGGTGTGCTGGTGCCACTCAGATCCAAAAGTTGCAATTTTTTCTTTAATCTTTTTTATTAAGAAATCAAACGTGTACAGTACAGCACAATTTCTTCTAGAGACCAAGCAAACCTTTATCTAATTAGCTCCTCTCCCTGATCACTACTTCTCCCTGGACCTCTTCAATTCCACTCCCTGTCACTGCCTTCTAGCTCTTTTCAGCCTGCTCCTCCTTGGCCTGGCAGCCTCTTCAGCTCCAACTGAATCCTCCCTTCCCCCTCATTCTTAGCTGCTGCTCCATCAGACCCTTCCCTCCCCCTCACTCCACCCACCACCTATCGCTTGACGGGATACCCAGCTGGATTCTCAGGTGAGATTCCATTTTTCTAAAAGATTCAGGGGATCAAGAGGTGGGCTACCTTGCTCAGTGTGGAGAACATTGTTCTCCCCTTTTGTGTAACATTTAGTGAAATGCACTTCTTCGTGTGTGTTCCCTTTCCTCCCTACAAGGTGAAAAAGAGCAAAAAGATGAGGAACTACAAAGTAACTGATGAACAGTAATAGGAAAATGTTTGCTGTGCAAGGAATGTTTTCCCTAACAATGTTTCTTTAATACAGTTCTCCCATTATAAGTTGCAGCTTCAAAATTATAGATAGACATTTGTATTGCATGGCACTTAAATAGAATGCTTTGAGGAACTGCTGTTGAAATGACGTGAAGTTCTGGAGGACACAAGGCAGAAACTTTTGACCAAGGGCTGGACTATAGTGATTGCCTTTCTCTGAGCGTGCGTGCGCTTTCTCTTTTCTTGTCTACCACCTTAATCACCATTTATCTGTTCTGTTTTATTATGCAGTCCTACACTTGCTCTCTGCAGCCATTCACATGTAAATCTATGTGGTCCCTATGGTATTGCCAGTGTGATGAGATCTGACTAAAATAATGCAATTGATAACTACTTGTAGGTGGTTTGCTTTTTGTGGGTTTTTTGAGGTTTTCTTTTTAGTAAATGCTGTAGGAGCATGAATGAGATGATCAAAGGTGAAATTCTGAAATAAAACTAATATTATTCTCAATTTGTTGATTCTTGTTACTTTGCCATTTTTCCTTAGAACTCCAGACCAGAGACGACAAATGATGACGATGAAGCACTGGATGAGGAAACGAAGAGAAGAGATCAGATAATTAAAGGGGCCATTGAAGTCTTAATACGAGAATATTCCAGCGAGCTCAATGCCCCCTCCCAGGAATCTGACTCTCACCCCAGGAAGAAGAAAAAGGAAAAGAAGGAGGACGTATGTGTTTTGATTTTGGACAAAACAGATTTTTCTTCAACTCACCTTTATATAATGGCCAAACCTTGTGCAAATACTTTAAACCTAAACTTCTGATGAGAAAACAAATCAACAAGCATTGATGTCAGCAGCAGTTTCATTTTTTTAACCTGAAAGCTAGTGAGTTATAGACACCATCCCTTCAGGATGGTTTAGGCATCTAAGCACCTAGACTTCTTGGAACAACAGGTTTGAATCTGGGCAGGATTGAACTGACCTTTCATCCCTCTCTAGGTGGAAATACTGAATTTAGTGCAGTTTAATCTGTATGTGCATGTAGGTTTTTTCAGATGAGAACTTAAAAAACAACTGTAAAGAGTTCCTACATACCATCTTACTTCCACTGAAAGATGCCAGGGCGCTTTTGTAATGGCAGGAATTTGCTCTGGTAGTTTTTGACAAAATTCTTCTTCTCTCTGCTTATAGTATGCATTCTTGTAGCGTGCCTTGATCCAACTGGTTGCAGCTGTCTCTCCAGATGTGGAAGCGCTTCATTAGTTGTTTATGTGTATACCTCACAAACCTTGGAAGGATCCTTCAGGGATGAAAGGCATATTGTAATCGTCCTGCCTTACAAAATCACTTTTACACGCATGTGTCAATTTGGCTGGATTTGATCAGCTGGTTTTCATATATTGTGTAATGCAAAAAAACCCTGTTAAGCAGGAATGAATGTTCTGGTTTAGACCTGCTTCTATGGATGACCTTTTTATGGAATAAAACAAACTGGAGAAGAGGGAATAAGAATGAGCAAACTCAGACTTAGCTTTTCCAGCCAAGTTTCTAACCATGGGAAAGCGGGCTTTCACACCTACTCTTCTGCACCTAATATGAAAGAGATTGGAAAATTGTTTGACCAAGATTTTTACCCACTTATGTCTTCTGCAAAGTACCTATTCCAAGGCAACAGTGCTTATGGGGTTTAAGTATGGTGCAAGAAGCATCTCCCTCAGGGAGCGAGTATATCTTCCCCACAACATTGTTAGACATGGCTGACCTGAGGTATAAGAGTGCTGAGCTGAGACTTTGTTTTTCTTTCCTCTCCCTCCCTTTGGGAGAAGATGCTTTCTTGGATGAGAATTTACAAATGAGTCACTGTCTAATGCTATCAGCTGTATTTTTTTTGTTACAAGCATTGTACAATGTGTATTGTCCTGTGGGTACATATATACATATATATATATATATGGCCATGAATAATGCCAGGTAGTTAAACATTGTAAGAGACCATTTTAGTCATGGAAGAGCTGGGTGCTGAGTATGTCCCTGGAACAGAGGGATGTTCTGCTAGCTCTGTATGATGTAGAATTTGACCAATCTGAGCTAGTCAAGTAGACAAATAAGTTCTTTTTAAATACATAGCACTTGCGGGGTGAAATTACACCCTATCATCCCTCCCATACTGGGAAGGAGGAAAAGAAACTTGGAAGTTGCCATCTTTGGCCTGTGTGGATAGAGGTGGGAGTGAAGAGATGGTCCTAGCTCGTTGCTATTTTGTCCTTAAAGGAGAGGGGAGAGAAGGACTGTGGAGGGTGGGGGGAAAGGGAAGATGGATGCAGATATATGGGGGGAGGTGGCGGGGAAACTTGCCAGCTTTGGGGCTGTTGTCCCCTGAAGGGCTTGGTGTGAAGAAAACTCCTGCTGGTGTTAGCAGCGGAGTCTGTTGTTAGTTCTTCTGGATGAAGGCATGACTGATGTGGGGGAATTGAAAATGTGTGCGGGGAACTGAGAGTGAGTGGAATCTGGTTTTCAATTTCAAGCATGGGGGAACCTCGCTAATTCGCACTAACTTTTAGTTAGTAGGTGCAATCTACCAAATTTTGCGAATTAGCGAGTAAATAAAATCAAGACATACCCACCGCAAATATACTGATCATTTATATTGGCAAGTGTAGCTTAGTCTTGTTTATGATGCTACCATAGTGTATTAATATCCTGTAGTATACTTGTAATTCAGTGAAGTCTTACTAATATGAGACCTCACTATGTATTTTAAGTAGTTCAGAGAAGGGAGAATTAGCGAGGTTCTTCTGTAACTTTGTTGAATCAAAGAAATGAGATCACAGCAATACAATATTGCTTTATAGTACAAACATACAAAACATTGTTTTTCAGAGTAGTGTGCAATCTATTTTTAAAAAAAAAAATCTCCGTGGATTTTTCCGCAGATTTTCCGCAGATTTCCAGTGGCCCCACTGATACCTTATCCACTCATCACCAAGGTTCGTTTACATTGTAGGCTTTGACAATGACTATGTTTACTGCTAGTTGCCAGATTTGTGACTCTTGTCCATCTGATTTTTTTTTTTTTTTCACTCATTAACATCAGACTGTCAGGTTTGGTACTGCAGAAGGACTTTATTTATCTCTTGCAAGACTGGTTGAAAACTTCTAACCTTCGGCTTTTCTCTTGTTCTCTTATGTCTGTACAGATGGCTCTTAATGCTTTTCCTCCTGTCCCCCTTGTTTTTTAGGAGGATATAAATGCTATAGAAATGGAGGAAGACAAAAGAGACCTGATATCAAGAGAGATCAGTAAATTCAGAGACACACACAAGGTAGTATTCTTGTTTTTGCACTTCATACAAATTAGGCTTTTTCGAAATCCAAAAAACCACTATTATAAAATTTAGCATTACATTGCAATATCACTTAAAATGATGTTTATATTAGGTTTAATATACATATAGTTCTTTACAAGTCAA
Source organism: Larus michahellis (assembly GCF_964199755.1). Classification (NCBI taxonomy): domain Eukaryota; kingdom Metazoa; phylum Chordata; class Aves; order Charadriiformes; family Laridae; genus Larus; species Larus michahellis. The sequence goes on along the minus strand of NC_133899.1, from coordinate 51,571,783 downwards.
AAAAAGACAACTACCACGTTAAAGTGGCCCTTGACGTCTTTGTGCTAAGACTTTGATTGCTACTGAGTATTTTGCAGTCTTCTCACTTTAACATGAATAAAGGCAACTTAAGTTTCTACACAAACATTAAGTCAAGATATTTATAACTAAAGGCTAAACGGGGCTAAAGTGTATAAGACATACACTTGAGTGTGTTTCTGTAGGTAGATTTGTAACATAATCCAAGATATTATGAAGAGTTGAAACTTGAATTAAATTTAAGTCTTTTATTTTAATAGTTCTAAGTTAAGAGTGGGGGAAGATTAAAACTAGGTCAGTGGTTACCAGACTTACCAAACTTTAGATGCATGGAAGAACTGTAAATTCCCATAAAGCTAATCTATTCATTGACCCCCACCATTATGATAGAGATCATATGGTGACTAATGCAAGATGAAACTCACAGCTTGGAAAGTAACATGGAATAGGATGTAAGTATGAGCTTCTGTTTTTTATTATACTTATGGATGCCCCCTCAGAAAAATATGCAAAGGGGTAACTGGCTTGGAAATGTTTGTGCACATCAAGTCCCACCTCAGGGTTCCCACTTACAGAAGTTTCCATTAATGCTAGTGCATCTGTGAATGTTTCTGCTTTGGAAAATGATACTTGTGGATAGTAAAGCACAACTATGCATGTAATGTTCTTATTTTAATGTTTAGCTTAAAGTTGGTATTATTTTTTCCCCAACAAGACTGGAATGGTCCTTGGCCTGGGGAAGTATCAGCAAGCTCCTCTTTTGAGCACACGCTTTTATTTCAAAATACCTCCAAACCAATGTTAAAGAAAATGTTGAAGGTACAGCAAGGTGAAGTATGCCCGTGTTATTCAGCTTTACCACATTCAGTCACTGGGGATGGTACCATGTTTTCACACAATTGTATCAATGTAAACACAAGTGACTACACTTTGTTGTATGTACACGTATTCAGTTTTTCTCTTGACGGAAGTTGTTGGAGATAAAAACCTGGGGAAAAATTCTAGAAGAAATCATCTGGAGAAGCTGAGCAATTGAATGTGAAACCGGTCAGTGGTGAAACTTCAGTAGAATTGTGTTCAATTCCAAGCCCCGAGTCGTCACTGGTACTAAGATGCAAACAAGTTATAAGTTGTTAAACAAACAAACAAAAAACAACAACAAAAAACACAAACCAAAACCAACAACAAAACAAACAAACAAAAAACATGCTTCGTTATTTCAGAAGCTGTTGGGCATTTTATCTGCCTTTAATCTGTATTATTGGGGGGGCTGTTTTGGGTTTCTTAACGTTAAAAATCAACTGAAAGTAGTCATTGTGCATATTGGATATGATTAAAAGGGGCTGTTGAATCTTTAGCAACTGGCTAGTGAGCACAGTGAACCTTTGCATGTTTTTGGTATGAGTTTATAAAAAAAATAACCACAGACTGTGAGGGTATCAGCATTGCAGGGGGCGTCCATTTACAGCACGGACGAGTCTGAAGAGAGCTCAAGGTAAGATTTATAATTCTTCTACCTGTTCATTTCTGTTCATTACTTCAATATATCTGATACCGTTTCCATCCCATTACCCTTTCAGATCCTCTTACTTAGGCTGATAGAACTTGATGAGGTCAGATTTTGATTACAAAATAGACCAATTTATTTTTTTCAATTGGTTTTTAAGAATGCGGACCTACAAAATGGATTTTAATACACCAAGACTTATGTGTGTGTATTTACACATGTATGAATATATTTTAAAAAAAAAAAAAAAAGAAACCCACTCTCTTGAGAAATCATTTTCTCACTACGAACAAAGTTTTTGAGAGTGGCAAAAAAGCAGGAGTTCAACCAAAGAAATTTCTATTGGAACATCTAAGATAACCTGTAAGTATCAACCACTTCAGTATGTAAACTTTTCTTTAAAAGTAGTTGAAATTTGAGGTAAGTTGGATTTTTAAAAGTTGACAACCTACTTTAACATCTGACCGTACTGAGGTTTAACACTGTAAAGCCCCTGTAAAATACAGTCCTTTAGAAATTGGTTTTCAGCCCAGTGTGTATTGTAGAATCTAAGTTTTGTTTTTTCATACCAGTTTTCTACCAATTCCTACCATTTTTAGTCCCTTTTTCCTTTTGTGATTTCAATGTATCCAACATTGGTTTGCCTGTATTGTGCTATCAATGCAGCGTAGTTTCACTGGATACATTAATCACTAGTGAATTAGCTTTATTTCTGTAATCCTTTGTCGGTTCTTTGGTCCCTGTGCCTGTGGCAGAAGAACACTTATCAGGTAAGATTGCTTTTTAAAGTTGTCTTAAATGCTTTGTTTAAAAGAAAAGAAAAAAAGAAAAAAACCAAACAAACAGAGAAAATGCTGTTTCATTGTTCCAGTTTTTAATTTCATTTCAGTGATGGTAAACGTGGAGCCAAAGGGGATAAACCTGTTTATTCTGCTCAATATTTGTTCAAAAAAGTGGTATTCTGGCATCCATCAGGTTGAAATTTGGTATATTTGGTTGTTATTTGGTATATTTGTGAACCGTGTACTTGCTCTTCCTCCCAGAAACATAGCTTATAGGCAAGGTTAATCCAGTGTTGGCGGTCCATGTCCTAGCACAGCATCTGTAAGTTAACACATAACAATTGCTTCCAAGGATGGATTTATCTATCATTCTGTTGATGTATTTTCTATTGTCTTATAGGAGTTCTGGTCATAGGAACTGTTTCTAATTGAAAAAAAAGTGGCAGTTTTGTACAATTTTTAGTAAAACTGTAGCAGGTAACCCTTTAGCTTCTGTGTTTCACAAGAGCTATTTCCAACCTTTTTTTTTTAACTCTCTCCATCTTGCAGTGGTGGAAGTTAAGGATTCCATTCTGCAGAGTCCAGTTCTTACCAATGAACTGTTAGAACTTTTTTAGGGAGGGAAAAGGGGAAAGGTTGCAGCTCTCTTCACTGTTTAACCACATGCACCATGTGTAAGTGGATAAATTTCTTTACCCAAGTTTTCATGTAGGACGGTTTTGGTCTACCAAGACTTTTTGGGAAACAACTCGCTATCCCAGTAAGCATTTCACTGAAATATATTTTCCTAGTTGGACAGAATTAATTTTATCAGCTAGAAGTTCACTTTGCTTGTACCCAAGTGGCTTATAGGGCCAATGGAATTTGTGGCCCACCTGAATCATGACTGGCAGTGCACTGTGTTTGTGCAGTTTAGTCATCTTTACAATATAAGGCCAGCCCTACTCTGCTAAGGTTGGAGATTGCTGGTCTGTGTAGATCTATGCTTTTGCACGAAACTTAGTCTTGTGATTGCTGCATTTTGATTTCATACTTATGAGTCCAAAAAATACCCACCAAACCCTATTTAATATTTTAAAATCAGTGGCGGTTTTGGTATTTCCATTACCAGCCTTGTGTGTTGCGCCGGGAATATCCAGTTCTTATAAGTACAAAATTAACTATGAAAGTTCTCTTGTTGGTTTTTAGAAACTGGAGGAGGAAAAAGGCAAAAAGGAGAAAGAAAGACAGGAAATTGAAAAAGAACGCAGAGAAAGAGAAAGGGAACGGGAACGTGAACGAGAAAGGAGGGAGCGTGAAAGAGAGAGGGAGCGTGAACGAGAGAAGGAGAAGGAACGGGAGCGTGAACGAGAGCGAGATAGGGATCGTGACCGAACTAAGGACCGAGACAGAGACCGCGAACGAGACCGAGATCGTGATAGAGATCGTGAAAGGAGTTCAGATCGCAACAAGGATCGGAGCAGATCAAGGTAAATGCGCTGGAGTTGCTATTTATTACACTTTTTCCTAGTGCTGTTTACTAAGTGCACGTAGTTCAGCAGATCAGCTGCCATTCAAAAGAGAATGGTCCTTTTGGAAGATCATGAATAAAAACAGGAAATCAGAATTTTAGAAAATATTGTATTTAGAGAAATTGGAAAAATACTTGATTCCCTCCACAGGACAGCAATATAAGGACTGCAATATGCAGTAAGCAATCACCCAACCGTGACTTAAACTTACTGATTTTATCTCAAACTTCGCTTCTTTTTTCATGGATAGCTTTATTCCTACTTGATGTTCTCTTACGTCTGCAGTATCTTGTAGCTTAAGTGGGTTTTACCTTTTCCTTTGGTATGCATGGTTTTTTGTTTATGGGTTTTATTTGGTTTTAGTTTTAATAAATGCAAGGGGATTTCTCTTTCAGTCTTAAACTGTAAATAATCATGTCAGGCTCTAGATGCTGCTTTTTCCCTCTTCATGATAGGAAAAATAGCTTTTTCACTTTAAATCTCTTTGTCATTAGGATTCAAGTTGTCTGTAAGCCATGGAAAGGTGAAGGATTTCTTAGGCATACTCTTTATTTGTGGGGTTTTTAGCTGTCACATATTTATGAAGAACTGCTAACGCAGTCTGATAAGCATGAGCACATGGCAATTCTTAGTTTCTGTAGATATCACTATGTAATGGTTAGTACTCAAATGGCTAATTTTAGATAGATGGGGTTTTGAATGTATTAGAATTATAGATTTATGCCCATTGCTATATCAGCTAATCATCTTGTACAGTTGCAGAAGAATAACTTGCAAGATGCTATAAATAGTGCACTATGCATTTGAAGTTAAATCATTTGAGTAGGGAGGAAGGCTTTGTACTTAACTTCGGAATTTTTCCTTCCTTCAGAGAAAAAAGCAGAGACAGGGAAAGAGAACGAGAACGGGAAAGAGAACGAGAACGAGAGAGGGAAAGAGAACGAGAGAGGGAACGGGAAAGAGAACGTGAGCGGGAACGAGAACGGGAGAAGGATAAGAAGAGGGACCGAGAAGAAGATGAAGAAGATGCATATGAACGCCGAAAACTAGAGAGGAAACTGCGGGAAAAAGAAGCAGCATATCAAGAGGTAAGTTGGGACTTTTAAGATTCCTTAAGGAACAAAATTGTTTCTGAGGGTTAATAATAAGTCGTCTTCTATAAAATACATCATTCCTTCTCCCTCTTCTTTTCCTAAATACGTTTTTAATCCTTTGACTACAAATATTGGGGCAGAATATGTAAGTCAGTGTCAGAACAACCTTAGACTTCTTATTCTGGCATTTTAAATTATAAATAAATAATTTGCTTAATTTTCATGCAGTTGGTTTTAAACAATAATCCAAACTAACTTCAAAGTAGTACCACTATTCTTAACATGCTTGAGATTGGAGTGTGTGTTTTTTCTTCTGTAGCGTCTTAAAAACTGGGAAATCAGAGAACGGAAGAAAAGTCGAGAATATGAAAAAGAGGCTGAAAGGGAAGAAGAAAGAAGAAGGGAAATGGTAAGGCTTACAGTTTTACTTATAATTTTTCCCCATTGTTCTTTGTGTCCCATTTAGAACAGAACATTCTACTGCTTTCTTTGTGGTTAATAGAGCTCTCATTTTGTATAAACACCATGTATGGTTTTATACAAAAAAAAAAAGTTGATGGACCTGAAACAGCAGATGTCTAGTAAGTGGGAGTACTATAGAGATTCTGGAAAACTGCCTAGTGCCTTGGTCTTGTGAAGGCAAAAGAATGAGAAGTAGACAGTGGCAAAATTCTGTGGTTTGATCGTCATGCACTGTTACATCTGTAACCTGTATTTGTGTCAGATTTGTTGCAAAACCTACTGTGTGTTCTATGTCATGCAGGTGGAACTAGACCAGTCTCTTTACTTCCAACCTGCTCATGTGCCTGAATTTTCCATAGTATATAATATAAAATTCTACAATAAGCACTCTGTAAATTGCTATCTTTAGTTCATTAGTTGTGAAATTATCAGTTATCACTGTAACACTCAGAAATTTTGTCCAAAAAGACACCTTTGGAAGATAGATATTTCTGTAATCTCATAGTTTTGTGCTAAAGCATAAAGAAGTTATTTTGAATTATGGTGGTATTATTTCACTTCATAATTCTCTCAGAGTAGGAGAGAAGATAGGAGAGAAGATAGGAGAGAGTTCTAAGTAGGAAATGGATTGGGAATTGCTTCAAAGCAAAATACATGAAGAGACACAGGATAGAAAAAAAAATAATAGAAAATTAGAAATGAAATTAGAAATTAGAAAAAAAAAAATAGAAAATCAGATTCCACATAGTTTTATGTGGAATCTAATTTTTCCCCCTAAATGCTTGAGAGGGGAAAAAAATGTTTGAGAATGACTCAAGGATATTTTTTTATTCATGATCCTCCTGGATGCTATCTATGGGTGGCAGTTGTAGAGAGTAGTGTTACATTTTGTGCTGGATTTGCAACCATAATCATAATTTGTTTCTCGAAGTAATTAGCATAGAAATATCTTACTCTATTGGTTTAAAGATATTGCTCGAATACAGGTTAGTATGTCCTAATTTATATTCTCCTTAAAGAACTGCTTTATCTTTTTCCCCTCTGATAAAATGAAAAACTAAAATGGGAAAAAAAAATAAATCTCCTCTTTGTCCCCCTTGCCCCCTTCAGTTTTAGGCCTGTGCATTAATACAGTGCCACGTGGTCTGAAATAGTAACACAGCAGGAGAGTGCTTGTCCTAGAGGTATCCATTAGATTTGTTTCTGTGCATAACTAAATTGTTTTTAAAAAGCACAGTTCTTGAAACAAAACAGTACTAATAAAATACATTTAAGCTGCCCTGTTAAAATACCCAATACCAGATTTACGGATTTGAAGAGGAACTTTGATTCTCTTGTTCTGTGAAGTAAAAAAAAAAAAAAAAAAAACAAAAAAAACCAACCAACCAAAAAACGCCCCCTCCTCCCCCCCCAAAAAAACAAAACAAACAAAAAAACAGGGGGAATATATACTTAAAAACCCTTTGAAATGCTAATAACAGAACAGTAATCTGCAAATCAGAGATGTGATCCCAGTGGACCTAATGGTTGTACTATCTGCTATTGAATATATGATAGCAAGTTGACAGATCCCTGGAAGATGATGCAATTCCAAAACCTTTCCATTTTCTATCTGGAAAACTGTATTTTTTTAGTTTGAAGCATAGCAGATGTTAAATTAACTTACTAGTAATACTAGTAAATTTTAAACTCTTGGAAAGAAAACCAGAAATCCTTTTATAATATTACTTCTGTTTCAATTTCTTGCAGGCAAAAGAAGCCAAACGGTTAAAAGAATTCTTAGAAGATTACGATGATGACAGAGATGATCCAAAATACTACAGGTATGTCTTTCCTAACAATAAAATCTTCATTGTTAGTTTTAGCAGAGTTGTGGCGTTTGTTGTCAGAGACTTACGGAGTTTATAGTTGAGTGATTATGTGGTGATGTAAGGGTCATGTGATCATCTAAATTATTTCAGTTTCGTTTGATAAGCTCCAGAGGGAAAAGGGAAACTCCTTACTTCTATTTGTTAATGCTTGGGAGTAGCTTCTTCCTATCATTTAACTTGTGTGTGAGGCCAAGCGGAAGTCAGTGTAATGCCGAAATAATGTGATGGGGACAGAGAGAAGGGATCAAGCGTGCCTCTAAAAAAAATTCACTTCAAGGAAGCTGTAAATTGTACGAAGAAGCAGCTTGTTAACTCTGTAAAGGATGGGGAAGATCCTTCAGCATGGGACTCACTAAAATTTACATCAAACTGATTTAGCAGAACTGGTTCTTGTCAAGTAAAAACCTATAAAATAACTTGCTTCTTTTTTTTAAGATCAGCAGTCACATTCTCTACATCTGTTTAATGTGATGAGGTAAATTCTGTATAGTAACGTAGGGAACTGGTATCTTAGATTCTTCTGTTACAAAAATAAAGGACACCAGATGCTCTTACGAATTTTATTTTCACTTAGTGAAACATACATCTGTATCATGTATTTCTTGTACTGTGGTACAAGGTTCGCATTGGAATGTTCTTTGAAGTACAAAATCTGTATCTTTTGTAGGGGTAGTGCTCTTCAGAAGAGACTACGAGACAGGGAGAAAGAGATGGAAGCAGATGAACGGGATAGGAAAAGGGAAAAGGAAGAATTAGAAGAAATTAGGCAGCGCCTCCTTGCAGAAGGACACCCAGATCCAGATGCAGAACTCCAGAGGGTAAGTAGCTGTTGGTCTGACAGGAGGAAAAAGAACCCTTGGTATTTTGGTGGTATTGAGCAAAATTGCGTAAGAGATCTGATAGTTAATGTTTGCTCTGTTCACTTTTTCTTAAAAAGGAGTCCAGATGAGTAGTAAGAACACTGGAAACAAAAAATAACTTTCCAGATCTATGTTTGGATGGAGTATTTGGATTAACCAGTATTTCTGATCATAATGGCAGTTAGTTGCATGTATTTGCTCTTGACTAACAGAGACTTCTTTAGGAAACAGAGGATCTTTAGATTCTCTTCAAACGGTGCTGTTTTTGAGAAAGCTGCTTTTTTTGCTAATTGTCTTTTTTCATTGTAGATGGAGCAGGAGGCTGAGAGGCGTAGGCAGCCACAAATAAAACAAGAGCCAGAGTCTGAGGAGGAAGAGGAAGAAAAGGCAGAAAAAGAGGAAAAAAGAGAAGAGCCGGAGGAAGAAGAGGAGGAGCCTGAACAAAAGCCCTGCCTTAAACCAACTTTACGACCCATCAGTTCTGCCCCATCTGTTTCTTCTGCTAGTGGAAATGCAACCCCTAACACACCTGGTGATGAATCTCCCTGTGGCATTATTATCCCTCATGAAAACTCACCTGATCAACAGCAGCCAGAGGAGCATCGGCCCAAAATAGGACTTAGCCTCAAATTGGGCAAGTTTACATTATTTTATTTTAATGTTCCATATGGGATCAGAATGAAAAAAATGTCAGTTTTCCAAATATATTGTATGTTTTGACATACTTATATCACGTCCTTGTTATTTGGATGCTGTACTTGATTTCTTCTGTCCAGAAGATACCTTTTATAGATCTCTCTTCTTCCAAAATCTGGAGAGGGAAAAGGGAGGGAAGTTTTGGCTTAATTTTTTTAGGAATGCTCTGAGGTGGGGTTAGTTATTTCCATATGCTTTTTCAACTAAATAAATCTCTAACTCTATTAAAACTCATTGCTGTTTTTCATTGATGTAAGCATATGTTAGATCTAAGCCCTAGATGCTTATGTTTCTTGGCAAAGACCCTTTTAAAAGAAGAAAACTGAAAATTAGATCTATTTTTTTCTTCCTCTTAGAGTAGCACAGTGAATTGATGACAATTGCAAATGGAACATGAGTGTAGAGTTCCTTAATACTTTAGCAATTTACTGATGTTTTAAAAAAAAAAAATAAATTGTTCTGAGCAGCAGAACTAAGGATAATTGTATTCCAGAAGGTTTGTGCATGTATCACTTACTAATTCCATTAAATTATACTGGGGCTGCAGTTTGAGCTCACACAGTGTTAGATCTTGAATGAACAGAGACTGTATGGTATTAGGCTAACTGATTAATGCTTTTCCTACAGCTAGATTCATTGCAGCCTTTCACTTCTGTGCTCTGCCTGTGCTAAGGTTTGAATTTATGCTATAATCCTCCCGCAGTGAGGGTGCTAATTGGTTTCAGGGCAGAGAAAGTAGACCCTGTTTTTCAAAAATCTTGAACAAACTCAGTTTGGGATCTTTACCTCTTCTGCCATTTTTATAACAGGGTTTGAGAGTTTAAAATGCTGATGCTGGGCATTCACAAACATTTATATAACATACAAAGAGATACTCCTCAAGAAATGTGTGAAGAGCAAACTGGCTTCAATTGCGGTTTATGAACATGTTATTCTATGTTTGGATTGTAGGTGCCTGCAATAGTCCTAATCAGCCCAATGCTGTAAAAAGGAAGAAGCTCGCTGTGGATAGTGTTTTCAATAAATTTGATGATGAAGACAGTGATGATGTGCCTCGGAAAAGGAAACTTGTCCCCCTGGATTATGGAGATGAAGATAAAAGCAGTATCAAAGGCAGTGTCAATACAGAAGAAAAACGCAAACATATTAAAAGTCTCATTGAGAAGATTCCAACAGCAAAACCAGAGCTCTTTGCTTATCCTCTTGACTGGTCTATTGTGGATTCAGTAAGTTATTTTAACCATTCACAAAAAAAGCATATTTTTTTTTTCCAAACAAATCTTGGAATTGAATACAAAAACACTGTTCCTGGGACCCCAGTGGATTGGAGCATCATCACCAAATGGAATCAAACTTGAGTACTTTTATTTCTTGTCCATGTGTAATACTTATTCTGAAGTATGCCTGCTTATTTTTGCTTGGTCCTCCTGAATTGTTGCTACAAATTGTCTAGCAGTTTCATGGAAGGCAGGGGGGAAAAGTCCTGTAAAAACATGTTTGAATGGCTGTCAGAAATACTTGCAGATGCCAAATCACTACGGGTTATTTCATTGACAGCAAAACATACCTTTTGCTAAATAGTTGTTTGGGTCTTCTAGCTGCCTATCTGACAGTGTTGTTTCACGAGAGTAAAGTTTATGGAACTTACGGGTTTTGTGTTTGGTGTTTTTTTTTTTTTTTCCCCTAGACTCTAATGGAACGTCGAATTAGACCGTGGATCAACAAGAAAATAATAGAATATATTGGTGAAGAAGAAGCCACGCTAGTTGACTTTGTTTGTTCTAAGGTTAATATCTTCCACTTCCTTTGTGAAATCTGGGGTTTGTTCCCTATTTAAGCTGCAGCAATGACTGCAGTATCTGTATTTGAAGGCAGTCTGTTCTTAGCTTCTCTGTCATCTGTGACGTTGGTCAGCAGAGACAGCTGGTGTACTTGGAATCAATAAATACCCTAATGCTTTGTAAGTTACCTCCTCTAATGCTTATGCACAATATATACGTGCTTGATGCTCCCTGTTAGCTGTTACATAAGCGTATGGAACTGGATTGAAGAAATGAGCAGTTGACAAGAGCAGCTGTTTTAGCTGATAGTTTTACCATTAGATTTCAGAATTAGCATTATTGCCCATTAATATTTTTAACTTAAAAATAGGATTTGTATTTATTCTGGGGCAACAGTAGCTTGATTTTATGTACATTTTTGGATTAACTCAATTAACTTCTTATAAAGCTTTTTAGATGCTGTTGCTTTAGTAGTAAGCAAATGCTAAGGTTTTAGAGTTAGCATTAGAAATCATTCTGCTATACCTCTTAGCCGTTGCGTGACTAAACTAAACTCTGCGTAGCTTCTTCCATCAAATTACAAACTAAATTCTAGTAACTTGCCTTTTAAAATCTGTCACAACAACTCTGTGGCTTTTCACCAATCAGAATTTCAAAAACTCCTTTCAGCTTTCGTGGTACTCGCATTCATAATGGCTCGTCTTGGTTTATCTTTTAGGTCTACTGTATGAGAGGCAAAGCAAGTGACAGTTTTGTGGCACAGGTGGTTAGTAAAAAGTGAAAAGTAGAAAGGGAAAAGTAAACATTGAATGTTTACCAAGATTAAATTATATATGTGTATATATATATGTATATACCACCATTTTCTAGTATTGAAAGACAACTTGGTTTTGAACAAAAGTAATTTGGAATACTTGAGGCAGATGGAAAACTCAATTATGAGAATTATACAGGGAGAATTTTGCCTTTGTCTTCCATTAGGAATTCACTGTTGAAGAAAGGGGAGCTTATTCCTTAAATTAGGAGAGCATAATTGGACATGCAAGAATAACCAGCAAATACAGGACCTGATGAATCTCTGGAGCTTCCTGGAACTTGTTCCTCAGTATCTAGCCATAAACTAGCACTCACTATGATAGAATCTGATGCAGTTTAATACTAACTTTTGCCCTGGCTGATACTGGGAACTAACGAACTGGAAGTACTTTTTGCATGTGTGAAGCATTCAGAATCCTTGAGAAGTAACAGCTTTTTGTCTGAAGATGTTTTTATGGTTTACTCAGAGTTCTCAGTCTAAAAACATTTGTTTCTTTCAGGTTATGGCTCACAGCTCACCACAGAGCATACTGGATGATGTTGCCATGGTAAGCAGAACTTACGTAACTGATATAGCCTCTACATTATACTGAAGTTAGTAGTCAATTGTGCAAAATAGTTGGAGTCTATAACAGAAATATTTGGCATTTGTAGAACATGCATAGAAAACATAGATCCGAAAGCTGTTTTTATTAAACAGATCAAGCTAGCACAGGAATGATTTTGCAGTTACCGGTGTCTAGGTAGAAATTGCTGATGCCTGTTCAGAATTTCTCGGTATTCAGAAATGTGGAACAAAGATTCTGTCCCTAACAGTAGAGAGGTAAGAATCAATAATAACAGAGCTGTATCAGAAATATAAACGTTTATTCCCTCTCAGTCTTGTTGCTAGATTTTTATAACTAGTGGTTTAGTGGGTCTGTTCCTAATTAATGAGCAAAAAGTGATTTTTTCCTGGTGTTGTAAGAGAGAAACTTTATGAAATAATGCTACTATTTCACCATGTTTTCATACACTCAAAGGTGAATAAAAACTGTTCGCTCCCTTCCAATAAGGAAACTTGGAGGCAAGGTTGGTGGGAGCCAGATTCATAGCAGAAGTTAGTAGGTTGTTCTTGGTGTGACTAGTAGGTGACCTGGGGAACTTCCTGAGATATGTAGTGCATGCTGAAAGTTTGCATGGATTCAAGAAAAGCCTGGATACTAAGCTCAAGAGAAATCCATCAAGGGATTACTTAATAAATATCCAAGGAAGTTCCAAGCTGAAAATGAGCAGAGGCTATGACAGAATTAAGGGAAAACACCTCATGTGTATGCCCTGTTCTTAGATTCTTCCCAAATGTGCCATTTCTCTGCCTCTTCCCAAGCCACTTTCGGAGACTAGGATACTGGTACTTTTATCTCTTAGTGCTCAACAGCTGCATTGTACAAGTATATAATTAGCGCCTATTCAAGTCAGGTGATAAATGCAGGACAGACAAATTCACTGAAGTTTTATCCAGTGCCTCACTCAAAGGCTTAACTTTGATGACCCTACCTCCACTTTGCAGCTCTGATGTGTCTACAATTAGTCTTTATAATTGAAGCGCCTAACCTAAAAATAATCTATAAAATGTGTATTTCCTACAGGTACTAGATGAAGAAGCTGAAGTTTTCATAGTCAAAATGTGGAGGTTGTTGATATACGAGACAGAAGCGAAGAAGATTGGTCTAGTGAAATAAAGCACTCTCCTTGCTTCTAGGGTTCCATTTCAATTTTGGGCTTTTTTTTCTCCATCATTCAAAGACTTTGAATTTTCTCTGTTCTCAGAGACCTGAAACCTGTATTTTTTTATGTAGAAAAATGTGAATTTTTTTTGTCCTCTGCTCTGAGGCCCCCTTTAACCTTATCAGTTAGTTATCTGAATCCTGCATTGGTTCTCTTTATAATTCACAAGGTACAATTACCGGTATGTTTTATAAGCTGCAGCTACTGTACACGCTCTCTGGTAATTTTGTTATGTTACTCTGATTCTTGTAAATATTAAGGAAAAAAAAAATGCCCCTGTTTTGCAAAACATTTGCACTTAATGTGGAACTATATCAGTTACATATGAAGACATGATTTTACTGCGGATTTATGAGGGCTTTTTTTTTTTTGCATACTCTCCCTCTTTTTCTTTAAGGAATATTCAGAATACAATGTAAAAATAAGCGGCTTGAGCTGCTTTCACAGAACAGCCTTGTGTGTTCATTTGGTCCCCTCATCTGACTCCGGAAAAGGAGTTCCCTCAGACTTTTCATTCTGATGTGAACCAGCAGTAGTCTTGGTACTTTGTTGCCCATTTAGAATTGTTAATGAAGCTGGGAACTTAATCTCCCGCAGATGCTCTGCTGCTTTCCTAGAAAGTGCAAATGGCAGGAATTTTTTTATTCTTTGTTCAGTTAAAACAAGAACAGGACCTCAGTTCAATAAGTGCTATTTAATTATATTTTTTTTAAGTGTAGGATATCTTCTGCTCAGTTTCATTTTAGCCCTTCCCTATTATTCCGTCTCCAAAATAATCAGATGGATTTTTTTAAAAAGAAATTATTTTTTAAAATTATTTTTTTTTTTAGTATTTAGGAAAAAAATACCTGTTTGGATGTAACTGACCATAGCAGTTGACAAAAACTGTATTGTAAGTTTTCAAAGCCGAAGTCTTGTTTTTATCCATACTGTTAAAACTAGCCCCGATTTGTTTTCTACTGTAAGCAGTCTGTTGTCCACAAAAAGAGGGTGATATTTTCCTGCCTTGTTTCTATGGGTTTTTATAAATAGCCTCATATGGTATCAATGATGAGATGTACTGTAAACTGCATTTTTTATCTCATACCTGGGTAAGACAACAAATCGAGAATGTGGTATGAGCTGTTTTGATTGCAGGAGGACTGTGTTCCAGGGAGCAAACTGTCTCAAAAACATTTTTAATTTTTAAACACAATTCTTAACAGCAAACAAATTAAGTAAAGGTGTTCCAGTATCTCTATATTGTATTTAACTGAAGGATACAGGTTGACCTGTTCAGAAAACATAACTGTGACCTTGAGTTACTAGTTCTTTGTATCTGGAGAGGACACTTGAAAACACTGTTCTTAACAAACGGGATCGTGTAAAGGTTCCACCATGTAAATATTTCAGATATTAAAAATGTATATATTTGATTTAAGGGCTGACATTCTTTTGGAGTCTTGTGCAGCATGCAATTATATTTAACACTGCTTTCTGAATCAACAAGTGTTCACAAATTAGGGGTGGAGTTTTTTAAACTACCTCCTGCTCTGTCAGGTGACTAGAAGCCTGCAAATGCAGATGTGATCACAATATGTTCTTCCTCATCCCTGTAATACACACCACAAAATGTTCTTTTTTTAACCTGAAGTGTAATGCTCAGATGTTACTTTTATGTTCTGAAAGGTCCCTTCCAACCTAGGCAATTCTATGATTCCATGTTGTGCTTGAATTTGTGTGAGGATGTTTTGTTTTACATACTTATATGCTGCAATCTTCCTCTTTTTTTTTTTTTTCCTGCAACTTGATGTTACCCTAAAAATACTTCCCCATTCTCCCCGTACAGTTTTGCATCAGCATTTACCAAAAATTCTCCAAATTCTAAATAAATTCAAAACTTGCTCTGTTTGTAGTAAATACAGAGAAGAGGGAGAGTGAACTTCATGAGTGCTTTTTGTCCTGCTCATATGGCATTCTCGCTGTCATTATTAGTAGTTAAACAAGCAAATGGGACATGTGCATTGTGATGCCACTATGCAACAGACAGATTGCGTAGCATCCCTGTTGAGATTCTTCAGTGAAAGCTCAACTTGTGAAACTTCAGCTTATTTTCTTCTGCCCTAAACTAAAGCTGTATATTCAGCTATTACATTATTTATGCAGTGGATGTAAGCTTGTACTCTTCCTTTCCTAAGGAGAATGAAGGCATCTGGATGAGGAAGATATCTAAAATTTAAGCTGGGGTATTAAATATCCAGGTACAGAAATATTTAGAAGCAGTTGTGACATACAAAAGAAAGTTAATTTTGTGGAAGTTGAGGTTTTCTTCAGTGGTGGAAGGGGGGAAGGGATGTTTGCTATAGCATTTCTGGCTTGGCTTATTCAAGTACTTCAGCAAATTTTCCTCTTTCAAAATGCAAAATGTTGTTTTATAAAGTCACTCTAGTGTTTACCTCTTACTCAAATTAGTGTTACTACTTCTCAGTGATAACAATGTATTTTGTGTCTGATGCTGGGGGTGGGGGGAGGAGAACACAAATTAGTGCTGCTGAGGGGTTCTTAATATAGAAAGTAACTTTCCCTTGTTAACTTGTTTTTCTTTCAACACACAGTAACAGAATTATTTCAAGATAAACTTTGAAAATTTGGAGTAGAAAAAGCCTTTTTGGCCAACATTACAACATTTTACTGTCTGAATATGCCATTTAATACACACTGTGTGTGTTATGTTAGTAGGTGCACAGATTAAGAGTATACAGAGAATGAGATCCATTAGCGAAGTATGTGTGTTGCCACTGGGTATTCAGTGCAGCATGCCATAGTATGGTCCATTCTGCGGTGGAAATGTACTTCAAAAGTTACATGTAGTGCACAGAGGGGGAAAAAAATATCAATATTTATGCAACAGAAGTGGATATACTAGTTGTTGATCTGGACTTTACTGTGGATCGAGGCTTTTATGCCTTAACCTAACACATGCCCTTAGTTTCCTGGTAATCATTCTGCGTAACTGCCATTCAGTGTTATTTGGAATATGCGAGTACAAAATATAAAGCATCACTGTTTTCATTAGTGTGCACTGAAAAGAAATGGGAAACCATGAATGAGTAAGATCCATTACCAAGAATTATATATTTTTATATTACCATTAATTTGGTAAGAGAGGGTTTTTTTGTTCTTAAAATATTTACCCTGTTCACATACTGATTTAGTCTTTCTAATTTAATAAAGTGGTTGGACTTGATTATCGTAAAGTTCTTTTCCGACACAAGTGATTCTATGATTCTGTAATTTTGGGCGTTTCCTTCCTCCCTTTTCTTTAAACAGGAGCCTGCATGAAAAATAACCATCTAATTAGATTATTGTGGCTCTAAATCTGGGCGGGGGGAAGGACCCAAACAGTAAGTTTAGTTTCTTATGGAATTCCTATTTCTTACTGGTAATGCTTTCCCGTTACTGAGAGAGAAGCATTAGACCTTTCATGCTTTTACTGAGTTGCTACAAGCTACTTGCAGGAGTGGTATTTTAGAAAGGGGATACACTTAAAACTGGAAGCTGTTGACTTTTATATTACAATAGGGTCATGCTTTTTCATATTCTATACGTTTTCCTATGTAGGAACATAGGATGTTGCCCATGCAGACTTACAAATTGGTACGCAGCCATGCAGCATGAGCAGTGTAAGGTATTATCATAGATCAAACTGATACCAGTAGTGGAAATAGTACTCCGGTACAGCTCTATGTCCGTGTTTGGGGTTTTTTTTTCTTAAAATGACAGTTTTATTTGGTTAGGCATCAGTTTTGGTGAAAAGCAGCTTCTTGCAAATGCACTTCATATACGTACAACTTACCAAAACTCCTCGGTATTTGTGTCAAAATGCTCATGTAAAACTGAACTTCTATGTGCAGTACTTCAGTGCCACTTCATTTTCCCGTAGATCTTCCTGTAGTGTAGTTGAATAGCGAAATACAACATTAATGCTGATTTTTACTTCTTTTTGTATTTAGAATGATTGCATGTATCATGGCATCTCCTATATGTAAGTAACCCAATTAGGTTATGCATTTTTAAAAAGGAATTGTGGATTACTCTTCAAGTATATCATGGATGGCAAGGTAAGTTCTGAGTTTGAAATTGCCTGTCTGTCTGTCTTCCACAAATGAGTGACGGCTCTACTAGAACCTTCTTGAAAAGATGCCACATTGACTTCAGATTAAGTTTTTGAAATGCAAAGATCCCTTCGAGTGATCTTCATAATGCCTTTTTGCGGGACCATTTTAAAACAGGGGTTTATATATTTTTAGATGTGTGTATATTTTTTTATATTTATATATTCTTTTATATTTCTATATATATGAATATATATACACATATGACTTTAGTTCAAAACAGGAAGCATCTTTTCTCTTAATACCCCTCTGTTGGTATGTCCCTTAGTGGGTTAAACCCTTTCCCTTGTACGGCAGCTCCTGGCTGAAGTTTCAAAGGGCGGTCGCTCTTGAATATCTAACGATTTTATTTTAAATTCGGCCTAAATCCCTCCCTTTTCCCCCGGAACGGCCGCCGGGCCGCAGGCTGGGCCTGACCCCCGCCGGCTACCTCAGGCTGGCGGGGCCACTCCTCATCCGCCAGCAGCGGAAGTGAGGTCGCGGCGCAAGGCGGGGCGCGAGCCGGAAGGGAGTGGGGCCGGGCTGCGGGGCGGCGAGCAGCCGGTGGCGGTGCCCGAGGTGGGGACGCCGGGCAGGTCGGTCTGTCAGCGGCCGCGCATGGGGGGCCGAGCGCCGGTCGCGGGTGCCCGCCGGGCCGGGCAGCGTGTGGGGCACGGAGCGGCCGCGCTGCGCCACCTGGAGCCGGGCCGGGGGCGCCCCGCAGGCCGGGCGGCGGCCTTGGGGGCGGACGGGTCCGGTGTCTGTGCCAGCCCTGCGCCACACGCCCGCGGGCCGGGCCGGGGAGCCCGGCCGCTCCCCCGAGCGGGGCTGGGGTGGGCGGGGTAGACGCGAGTGGGGCTGCGGCTGGTTTGACTGCGGCGGGCCCGGGGAGCTGGTGGGGTCGGGTGGGGGCCCGACCCTCGCCCCCACCGCTGCGGCCTTTCTGGGAGGCCTGGGACCCCCTGCCGGCTCGAGAGGCTGCTGCGGCCCGGGGCAGGGCTGAGGGCTAGCTCCGCCGGGCCTCTGGTCGTCCCCCAGGAAAGCGGCGGCTGCTGCTACTGCTTGTTGCGTGTTGGAGAGAGAAAGCCCGGGCTGCGCCGCGTTTGCTGTGGCTGGTCGATATTCGCTTCTCTTTCTCTTCTAAGCTGAGAAAACACAAAGCTGACTTGTACGTTAGCTCTACTTACTAGGCTAAATGTAGATGTGTGAAAGCTACAGTTGTAACCCCTGTTGTTCTCACTAAGGAAAGCCAGAGGAAGCAAGAACTCTTTTAGGCAGGCTATTTTAACATTAACAGCTTCACTAGAAAACGAATGTTTTGGTGAGTCCCTTTTCAAGTAAAGCAAGTAAAAATTTAATTTGTGTCTGTTTATGTGCAGTTCAGTTCTAGATTTCGTTCATTCGTAGTTAAGTTTCAAACTCGGGAGTGTTCATTTATTTTAAAATAGAAAATAAAGTTCTTTGGGAAGATGTCCTGAATCCATTTTCTGAGCTCTTGAGTTTTCAAGTTTTGAGAACCTGTTAGACAGTGTCATTCAAGCTTTGGTGTAACTCTTCTGTCAGTTACTCCTCCCTGCCTTCAGTTTCTCTCTGCTCCTCATTAGCTGTTTTTTTTTTGTTTGTTTTGTTTGGTGAGTTTGTGGTGATTTTCTTTACCAGTCTTTAAATAGGATTTGGTGGGTTGGTGTTTTGGGCTGTTTTTTTTTTTTTTTCCCCTCCTGTAATTTAACTAGAATTTTGACATACTGCTATGTGAAAAATCTTATTATCTTATTCTGATACTCCTCGTTTGGGTAAAAATACTCAACTTTTTCCTCTGTGGTGGCCCTGTCACTGGCAATTTTTACCAATAGTAGCCTTAAAACAACATTGTTTATATTCTGTGGCCCAACCAAAGAATTAGAGCAAAAGCTTTAAAAGTAAAAGCAATGTAATGCGTATTTATTTTCATCTGGTCTTACTTTTCATTATATTTTAAATTAGATGTGGAAGAGAGCCATTCTGGTGAATACTACATTGTCTGTCTTTTCCGAAACAGTTTGCATGCTCCCACTAGACTTGTTAAATTGTGTTGCTTCCTAATGGCTCTTTAGTGTAAGCTACATCCCCACTGAAGTTAGTAAGTACTGTGCACTAGTCTTGTAAGATATGTATTTATTTGTAAGTAGAGAAACAGCTTCTGCATTTTAGTATGTATGAAAATAGGCTTAACTCCCTCTTCAAGTAAGATGCTGACTTGCAGCACTTGTGACTTGCTGCTGCCAAAAGCAAGAGGCTTTGCTTTGTGATGTCCTCCCTTGTACGAGTTTTTCCAGATACCTCCATACATTAGTTGTGTATACTAAAACAGCAAAAAAAATACTGTTGTTTTCTGTTCCTGGATGTTTTTTTCTTGCGTTTTAGTAAATAAAATCTACTGTAAAGAGGACTGATGGGTGCTGGAGTTGGCATAAGGTAGGAGCCACTTGGGATGGAAGTAAGGGCTGGCACTCCACCCTTCACATGGTGGTTTATTCACTTCCCTGTGTTTTGTGTACCCAAAATGTATCCAGGCCTACTCATTGTTTCTTAAAATTATGTTTTTTCTGAAACTTATGCAGTTACATCACCCTTCTTCCTCTTTCCCCTATATTGGTTTATCCTCCTTTGTTATGGAGCACATGGTTTATTCATGTTTGCATATGAAAATGTTAGCATGTTATTTTCTGTGGAAGAATGTATAAAGCTGTTACAAGCATATGGCATGTTTATGTACGTTTAGGTGATACATAAAACATACCACTAGGGGAAATGAATGCACATGAGTTCTTGAGGCTCAGCTGAAATACTCTTTTGTGTAGCTCTAGGTTGTTCTTAAGGCATTACAGTATTAAAAACATATCCAGATTTTAGTGATCAAGTGTAACTCAGGTGTCCTTGCTTGAAGATTCCACTTGAGCTTATCAGCAATCCAAAACTGAACAACTTCATCTCTGCTGAGATGAAAACATACAAGTTGTGCTCTGAGCAAGCGTGCAGTACTTCTTATTTATTGCACAAGAAGGAATGGAGAATGGTTTTGAATGATTAGTTTGTTGCTGGCTTACTTCCGTGGCTGATGAACTAATTTGATAACGCCTAGACGCTCTTATTTTTATGCTGGAAAATCCCTATTATGGTACAGTCCGGTATTATGGTGTAGATAGAAAATAGTTATCTTTGGTCTGGGTGAACTCTCAAAATTGGGGTTGGGAGGGGATGGAGAACTTGGTCATATAAGAACAAAGGCTTTTTACGCATCTTTTTCCTTTCAGCATCTCAAGAGGAAAGATCCGTTTTGTGTAGAAATAAGCGATTTCCAGAGGACAGCCCCAATGACAGAACTGTCTGCGCATTTACCCCAGTTTCAGCATGGGCAGCTGACAGAAAACTTCCCTGATAACCACCTCAGCAACACTGTATGTAACAAACAGTTTTATTACCTCATAGCATTTAAATCAGGATGAATAATGAGTGTGGATGAAAGGACAGTTCAGAACCCTAGAAATTTATTTGTTGGGAGTGGTTTTCTCTATCTGGACTGTTGTGGTGATAAGCAGTGTCAAAAGAAATACTCTGTAAAATATCTGATGTTCTGAACTCATTTTTATATACAGATAAGACCTCTCCCAGTTTAAAGTGGTGTTGGATTGGCCAAGCCCTCAAGAAATATAAAAAAAATGGGGTGGGATGCTCCCACGTCAAACACTGACCTTTAGTGAGCTCTCTTGATCTAGCGTGGCTGCTGTCTGCTTGATTCACAGCTTTCTCAGTCACAGAGTTAATTTTAGTCTAGGTAGAGCTTGAAGCCTCGGTTTTGTTGTTGCTGTTGCAACAGGGGTTGCAATAGGGCTACTCCTATGCAGGAAGAGCAGCGCTGTCTTACTTGTGAATGATTGTCAAGGTGCTCTCAGAGTTCTTGAGGTTTTGGGGGGAGGAGGAACTCAAGCTATAAAGTTTTATATGATTGCTTTGAAAGACCGAAGCACGTAATTGTTGCTAAAACTGTACTTGTTGTACTGCATGTGTTTTGGTAAAACTAAGTTTAGATGATCTACTTGGGTGTGGTGCTCAGACTCCTGGATTTGTCATGCTCGGTTCTTTGTTCCTGCTACAGCTCTGGAATATCTGGTTTCCTTGTGACACAGAAATGCTCTTGTGAGGCTGGGCCACTTGTAGCCGTGTTTATGGCAGTGATTCAAGAGAATATTGTGACCCCTGCTCGAACTCTTCTATATGATCCAACATTTTAAGTAGAATTTAAAAAAATCTTTGTCTTTATCTCAGATCAGCATCCGGCTATATCAGTAAAAATATAAAGCATTTGAAAATTTATTTTTAAATTAGGAAGTCAGTCTGACTTAAGACATTACTGGATATAGAAACTCTTAATAAAAATAGAACAGTGGAAAGTTTCCACTTTCCTACTGCATCCTTTGTGCTTTTACTTCAGAGAGAATGAAAAAGGTTTCTTTTCATCTTGGACAGGTGAGAGATTAACTTCTATTGAACACTTCTGCCAGATTAAAAAGGCAGAGCTCAATGATAAGGTGTGGGCTCACCGTCCTTACAGATAACTTGGCGATGCTCCTTCCCAGCAATTGGGGATGGATGGTTCTATTTACTTCTCACTGACAGACTGTACTGATGAATAACTACTACTTGTGCTTTTTCTTTCCATGTTTAAGTGTAACTCCTGGTGTAGTTTCAATACTTGGTTGTAATAATTTTTCTCCCCTACGCACATCCTCTTTGTTTTTGTATGTACGTACATACTGCTTAAGTATATCTAGCTTCTGTGGCTAACAGTCAGCATGTGAAATCACTAAGTACTCTAATTTGCCATCTCTTCTTCCAGTAACACACCAAGAGTTCAGCCCAGTCTTCGATATCTCTCACTGTATAATGACCTCTAAACATAAATGATGTATGTGAGAATTAATGAAGTCTGTGCCCACTGTCAGGCAAGGGGGTCTGCTCCTGATATATAAATCTGCATTTAATAAATAAAACATATTTAATAAAACTTTTTATCAAATATGCTAGTGCTTTATCTCTTGGTTCAGGGGCATTGCTCTGGGTTTGCTATTAACTATTGTCCTGATAGGGACAAAAACCCTATCATTTGCTTTTGATATTGTTTATTCACCTGAAAGCGTGTAGTTCGTAACTCACGTTTGCTTACGGTGTTACAACAGGTGTTACTGACTTTTTAGCTTCAGAATTTTCACTTTTAACTATGTCTGAGGAAAGTGAAGAGTCTGTTCCTTTGCTTCCACTTCAGCAAGAGTCCATGTCCTCTGCTCTGTTTAATACTGATCAGGTAGGATATGAGTGCACTTTGTTCTTTTAACAAAAGTGGGGAACGCGCATGTCACATTTTGCTACACTTCAGTAGCCCGAAAGGACACCTTTTTTCTAGTTTTAACGCAAATCAGAGAATGACTCTTACAACTCTTTTGATGCTGATCTGGTTTTCATGCACTGTGTTTTAATATGTAAAGGCATTTTGTTGTTGTGTCTTTAACTAGTGGAGGGAACAAAATGTCATATATTGATCTAATTTTTTCTCTTTATGTTTGATTTTGCAGTTTTGTAGTTGTGTGCTAGTTAATCAGGCTTTTCCTCTGGCTGTTTTTGTGTTTGCTTTGCGATGCTGTAGATTTTTATTTTACTTTTTATATTTCTGTGCCTAAGATAGGGGTAGGTGCTCCCTTATACAGGATCTGCTTTTAGGGTAGAGAAAAAGCAACGTATTCTGCAAGCGTGCAGAAACTTAAATACTAGGTCTGCTTTACTTGTCAAGTGTTCCAATGCTCTGATCATCTCCAATGTAGTGTTATTTATGATCATCTTAGGCGGTTTATTTAGACAGGTAACCTTATTGTTGTCCTGTTGTAGACTGAGAGAAATAGAGAGTATTTTCACTATCAGAGTGAAAAATGTTACGTTTGAGCCATAATCTGTATAGAAAGAGGTTCAGTTGCAGCCAGCATTTCAGAACAATTAAACGTAATCTCTTTATTTGCATTCTCCCATATTCCTATTTCTAGGTGACTTTCAGTAATTGTATGTGAGGACTTTATGCAAAATGCCAAGTGATTTATAGTGAATCTTTCATTTAGTAAGAAGTTATATTGAACCCAAAATCTTTTTCAGAACGTACTTTAAGTTAATGATACTAAATTCAAATATAAAAGTAAAACCTTAATTCTAAAAATCTTGTTGCCTGCGAGTTTTAATTGCTTAATTAAGACAATTTTGGATTTATTTTTTTTTTTGCCTTATATTTAGTTTCCTTTTTGGAAAATAAAGCAAATTTTCTTAGAGGGCAGTTCTCGAAACCCTGCTGAACTCTATCCTGAGGATACCACAAAAAAGAGTAAACAGGCAAAGCATGTGTTACTTTGTAATGTTTTGTAAAAGCAAACTTTTCATGAGTTGTGGAAGTTGTAAAGCTTCAGCCAAGATTTTAGCAGTGTCAGTGTTTGCCGTTCAAAGTCCAGGAACTTATACTTCTTGATCACTTAAGTGCTTTTGAAAACCCCACAATGAGTTCTTGAGTGTGTACTTAACATCTTATCTTTTCTGAGGGTGGGGCTCGGAAAATTCTCTGTAAAGAATTTCCAAATTACTATTGATTTATCAAAAAACTGTAGTGAATTGATGAGATGCAAGTCAGCAGCTATGTTTGGAAATGCTGTTAAGAACGGGTAATGAGACTTTAACATTGCATATTTAAGGAAAAAATTACCTGCATAAGAGTACTTAAGCAGAAATACCTTAGGTTATTTTCAATGCTCTATCTTACATCTGGAGCAATTTTGAGTGATATTTTAAAGGTATTGCAAAAGGTATCTTCCATCAGTTTGTTGTCCATTTTAATCTAAAGCTGCTTTAGTGCACCCAAACTGAACCGTTGGTAAATGAAGCAATTATGAAGAAATGAGATGCATTTTGTAAGAAATCAAAAATCATTGTATTACATCTCTTTTATGTTAAACCTCTTGAATTGAGGGAGTGGGAACAATACAGCAGTGACTTTGGACATGGTAATACCATTAAAAAAAAAAAAAGAGTAGACATAGAAAGTGTTGCACTTAAGGGCTTGACCTGTAAACATGAAATGGTTTCATTTCTTTGTAGTCCAGAACAGGTGAAACGTAGCTCACTCTCCTGTTTTGTTCTCTGTATATGCATGTAACACACAGAAGGCTGAACGGCTGCCGCTGAGGGGACTTCTTGGAGAGGGGGCAAAAGGTCTGTGACAGCAGGAGGAGTGCAGACCTGATCATTTACTTGTAGGCGGTGTTCCCAGTTTGTGTTTTTGCCTGTGGTTAATCTTAATTCCATTGAAAGTTTACCTCTGTCCTTGTATTTGAATTATACCCTTGATGTTTCCTGTGAGGGTATCAGGAAGGCTAGGAGGCTCTTTCCTATTTGTGAACAAGGGTGGTGGAATTTCTTCAATGTCAGTGGCAGAACGTGGCAGTAGTATCCGTGGGAAAGGAGAGAAAGATTCTTCACGCTTAGCTCACCATGCTAAAACTTTGGGATCAAATCTCAGTATAAAGGCTGAGAGTTACCCGAGTTGGATCACCATTTCTGTGTCATTCTTCTCACTAAAAATGTGGGAACACAATACCTCATGGAACTTAATATATATGTTCTACTTAGTGTGCTGCAGTGGGAATAACATAATAGGGGAAGTAGAAATTTTCTTGAGACTTTCATGGAGTTAGGTTCATAAATGTCTGTTTGGCATTATTTCTAGGAACAGATATAGTTAATTCTTGCCAAGCCATGAATAATCTACTGTCATGCACCCTTGTATCAACCGTAGTTTGGACCAAGGGAAAAAGCTGTCTGTCTTTATCCATCTTTGTAAATTCTGTTTAAAGGAAAGGTGACGTAGGCTGTTAGATGCAATCAGGCCTACTTTCCAGCTGCTGCTGTTTTTAATATAAATGTTTCTAACATAAGCCTGTGCTACCATTCTTTTGATAATTATGTGATGCAATTAATCGCTACTGTTAAGTCCTTGCTGTGGCAAGTGTTCTTGACAGTAACTGTTACCTTACAAGTTTTCCCCCTAAAGATTATCTTTAGCTTAGTGTACAAGATGTTGATTGTGGATAGCTGCTGAGGAAACTTTTTTTTTAATGTGTTGCAGAATGACAACAGTGAAAGACGTCGTCATGACAATAACGAACGCAGAAGAAATGACAATCCTGAGTCTGAGACCAATGGGCAGCCACAAAACAACATTCAGCAAGTGGTGGAACAAGATGAAGAAGAAGATGAGGAGCTGACACTGAAATATGGGGCCAAACACGTGATTATGTTGTTTGTACCTGTCACACTTTGCATGGTGGTCGTTGTTGCAACCATCAAGTCTGTCAGCTTTTATACACGCAAGGATGGACAGCTGTATGTATCAAAGTTTTTTTTTCCCTTATCTTTTAAATGGACTCACTTAGATAATTTTACTTTATCTCCATTTCTTCAGGAGTCTAATTCAAGCAGTGAACATTCCTCTTGCTTCCCTTTTTGCCTCCACCAGCTGGAAGATAGTTTTGTTTTATTCCTACCAGAAACCAGACTGCTATATTCCTGGTACTATTGATACTGGTTGTCTGTCTGGTGACCAGTCGGGATAATATCTTGGTTGTTACTGCTTGATTCAAATCCTAGCCCTCATTTTAATACTTTGTTGTGCCCTTTGGTATTTTATAAAATAAACTCAAGCCTGAGCCAAAGCTGTTTCAGTTGTACTCTGATAACATACAAGTATTTTGGAAAAGGGAAAAAAACCTACTCATTTAAATGAAGTAACATATATGCCAAGTTCTGGTTTGCGTGTGCTGTTTGATAAAGAAATTCAAATGCAAGAGGAAGACAGCTTTATCGGGTTCACTTTTGTTGCAGTTACAGAAACTTTCCTGGCAGATTTCTGACATAGAATTTTTTTGTTTGTTTGGCAAAATATTAATGTTGCCAAAAAATAGCAATTTCAGTGAAAGCTGATTTGAGAGGAAGGAGACAAAGGAAGAACACTGAGCCTATCCGAACCTGCAGCAAATCAGTCTAAATGTTCCACTGTGAAAACGTTTAGACAAAATTATTCAAAGTGTGTTTGGCTTTGAAATATTTGTATAACATACACAAGTCGTAAAATGTTTCAATAAAATGCAAAGTTCTCTTTCACAGTCAAAGTTGTTGATCAAAGAATTACTTTTCTTGAGATTTTATTTATGGTGTTTTCTCCCTCCCCTCCGCAGATTGTTGTATTTCTTTAAGAAAAAGAGACTTGAGCCCATACATTGTTTCGTTGAAATTACTGGGAAACCTTTCCTAGTAAATCCACTAGATGGTGTGCTTATAAAGGTCTAGCTGCAGTAATAGGTTAATGATTGGAAGCAAGTGAGTAATCGTATCAAATGACATGGAGTTCTGTTTTTTGTTTGTTTAACAGAAGACAGTAGCAATCTAAGAATGTAGGAAAGGCATGTCTTCTAAGGAATTTTTTTTTCAATGAAAGTTTGCCTAATATGATACTATGCCGCCTTTTAAATTTTGCCTAAGTAGAAAATAGCTGTTGCTTTTACAGCTCTGAATTGAAAGATTACTGCAATTTCATTTGATGTTGGCCTCGCATATCAGAAACAACTGTGCATTCAGTGGCATTTCAGTTGACTCTTTGTTGTTGTAGCATCTACACTCCTTTCACAGAAGAGACGGAAACAGTAGGGCAGAGAGCCCTGAATTCAATTCTCAACGCAGCTATCATGATCAGTGTTATCATTGTCATGACCATACTCCTGGTTGTGCTTTACAAATACAGGTGCTACAAGGTGAGTATAAATATAATTGACTTGAGTGATTGTGCTGGTTTTATTTATTAATACAGATTATCAAGAATGGAACAAAATGAAGGGCTATCAAGGATGAGTGAGCAAAAGTAGCAGAATTGGTGATTCAATTCACTGTTCCAATTTTGTGGCTTCTGTTCCTTTGACACAACAGGGAGGCAGAGGCCCAGTGCTAACACTGATGGCTGTTTTGTCATTTTGAATTAGGGTGGCATTGCTTCCTATTCTTCTGAAATGTACCATGTACTGAAATCTTCCTGTGGTCAGGAACTACAAAGTACTGATCTGGTCCTGCAATTTGAAATCTGTTCAGGACTTCAGGGGCTCTTCAAGGGCTTCCCTCTCTCCACCCTGCCCCAGTATTGAGGTCTCCCAACAGTGACGTTTGCGTGACTGTACATGCCAGGCTATACCCTTATAGCAAACACAGAGACTCTAAGGCTCTTTTGGGAAAGACTTCAATCATGTAATGATTTAATCTAGGCAAGTCCAAGCTTAGCATAAATAATTGCAATGTCACCTGTTTGAAAGAGTTGTTCAGGAAAATTCCTGGTTGTCTTTTGGTCTTAATGACCCATTTGACAAGGCTTAGCCTAATAGAACTTCCCAGTGTGCAGCCAGAGCGTTGAGCCTGTTCACAGCTGCAAAGCAGGCAGTGGGATCCATACACTGACACAAAGCTTTGTTCTACTTTATTTTGTTTTCAAGAGGAAAAAATGGGGTTGGTCTTCATGGCTGTGGGTGAAACCCCTTTACAAAGTATCTGTGGAGCAACTGGCGAAATGATTTTGCCTGAATCTATATACAGCTTGGAACAGTGTTTTTTTAAAGTGTGGACCTTCTCTTTTATCACAGTGTGGTGTTAAATCTGAACTGACGAAGTTTTCTTTTTCAGCTGTCAATTCTGTTCATTCTGCTGAAGTCAAATAACTGATGTACTTCACCTAGGTTCCTTGGTAGCTAGTGGGTTCTCCTCTGGTGCTGAAGGCATCAACTCGTTTTCACTAAGCTCTTCATGTTTCTTGGCTTCCTTCTTGACCTTACAAAGCACTGCACTTTCTCCTTACAAAAATAATTGTCATACTAAAAACTTAGAATGATCAGACAACAGAAATTTCCTGTACTTATATTCTATGCTAATTAAAAGAAATAATTAACTTATTTTTAGAATTGCTATCAGAGTATTTCTACATGCTGCTATACCAGAGGGCTGTAAAATGTAGCTACCTGTCCATTGAACTCTATTTTGTATGCAGTTCTATACGTAGAATGTAGTCCAGATTATGGGGAATGGAATTTATAATGAAAGAATGTTAGGCCTCCAGCTTGTAGTGATAGTTTGCTTATCTTCACAAGATTTTTATCTGAAAACTCCTTTGAAGAAAGGAAATCCTCTTTTAGCTTTACAGCTGTTAGTTTCCCACTTTTCTCCTGTATGTGGTAAGTTAAGCATGGTCCCGATTCTAGCTTCTAAATCTAACCAGAAACAGCATCTTTGAAGATGATTCTATTTGACTCACTTTTCTTTTTAATGTATTTTATTATTCTCTGCATTCTTCATTGTTTTAGTGTACCTAACCAAAATCTGGCTGCTGTGACTTATTTTAATTCTCTGCATTCTACAATCCTTAGTTTTTATTCAAGTTGTCGCAGGCAAAGCCAACTCTGTACCGGCAATGAAATAGCATTGAAGCTGTTGTCAAATGAAGAATGCAAATTCTTTAATTAGAAGGCTCCAAACCTGTTAAGGTATCCTGCTAGGAAAATGCTGACCAAAACTTATAAAAACTACTTTGGAAAAATCACTTGTATGAAAAGAGGCTGATGATCTGGAAAACGCTATAGCAAATGAGATACATACTGAGAATAAAACAAACATCTGTGTGTAAAATGCCAACTTGTGTTAGCTCTTGAAACTACCTCCTTTAGTACTGTTGACAGCAGTTACGCAAAGTGTGTGTAAACATTTGCTAGACTATGGCCTTGGTTTTCGACATTGTTAGCATTTTACTCTTTACTAGAATAAAACATTAGTATTCACATTATTTTCTAAAGTGATAAGTTTAAGAGCTTATACTACAAATAGAAGTCATGTTGTTATTAAAAGAAATGACACATCTTTCTTTGCCATTTTCTCAAAATGGTTTCAACTACTTTTAGAGAGAAATAAAATTACTCCTGTTACATCACTACTTATATAGATGGCTTTACAAGCTGGTTGAAAGTTGGATTCTCTTCCAGGTACCTATCAGTCTTCAGCTTTGGTATGGTTCCTCCCTGCCCCCGCCACTTGCTGTGAGTGGTGGCAGTTTGATGCACTGAGACAGATGCTTTGGCAGTTTTCCTACAGCACCTTTACAGGCACCGTGCTTATTACATGTGGGAAATTCTTAAGTCTTTTCGAGAGAACACCAGCAAATATGGAAAGTCAATCTGTTAGATTAGCAAGTTAAATGACAGGTTTTATTAGGTTGAAGGTGAAATTTGAACCTGTGTTGAAAGGCAGTGTGAAGGAGGAGAATGAATGTTTCAAAAATTGCTGAGAATTTTAAAAATGCTTATGAAAAATTTAGTATTAGACTAAAGGTACTAAATTACTAACTGTAATAGCTAGATTCTTAATTTGCTAGGAAGTCCTCACCTCACGTAAACATGATTTCTTTAGTCTGTGTGCATATGGGCTTTACCTTAAAATTAACTTTTGCAAAATATTTTAAAAACTATAACATAAGGTGCATTCTACTACGCATCTTTCAGAAGAAGAGAAATATGTAACACAATTTTTAAACAGTTCCTGAATACTTTCATCTGGTATACCTATATAGCTAATTTAACCAGTTAATTTTCCACTAAGCATGTCTATTCGAAGCACTATTTCTTATGCAGCTTGAATTTCTAGATGATTGCTTCTGACTGGTTATCTACTTGGAATGTTTGGTCTGATTTTATATGTAAGATTCTGTGCTGGGAATTTGACAAAAATATGTTTCATTCTCAGTTCAGAGATTACCAAAGTTACAGGGCTCTTCAATCTTTATTTTTCAATTTTGCACAGTAATATACAAGAGTGGTATGCACTTTCGCCAGTGCAAAGTCTGAGCGCCTGGCATTTCCAAGTTTAAATATATGTGTGTCCCCGTTGAGTACAACCCTGGACTGTTTTTTTGTGAAATTGTTGTGCTCTCATATCAAAATTACGGATTATGCCTATTATTCGTTGATAGAGATTATAGAAATCCTTATATAGTCATTCATCGATGACATGCTAATTCTGAATTCCAACAGATAAGCACTGAAGGTTTTTCTGTGTTTCTGTTGTTTTCTATTGAAATTTCTATTGAAATTCATAAGTGTAAATTGAAATACAACACGTATAGACTAAATATTAATTTAGCAACAACCAGAGAGACATATCTGAATATCACTTTCTTGCTTTAATCAAAAGGGAAAATAAATTTAAAAGCATTTTAAAGTAGATATTAACTTTAAAATAACAGATCTAAAAAAAAAAAAAAAAATCTGTATCGATATCTTTTTTTCCCCCAGGTGATCCATGGCTGGCTTATCATTTCGTCTCTTTTGCTGCTTTTCTTTTTCTCATTCATCTACCTGGGGTAAGTGAACTAAAGCATTAATTTTTCATGTATCACTTTCGTATGTATTTGTTTTAGAACTAGCCCTTGAATCTTAAGAAGAATGATAGTAAGCTATTGCAATAAAATGTTTAGGTTTATATAGGTTCATAGAGTACACATAGAGCTATTTCTGGGTTTATAGTGCCTCTGATATTGTACAGAAGCTGTCCATCGCACAGATCACCAGAATAAGCTGTCTTCCAAAGGGTAGCTTGTTCTGCTGGCATATATTCTGATAACTTAATTTTTCATAGCCGTATGACTCAAGGGGAGTTGTTTACATCAGGGCTTTGGTGGTGGGCTGTATATGCAAATGCTGTTTTCATGGGAGTGGCCAGAACGGTATAGCTGAAAAGGATCTACTCTCTCACCAAAATATATTCAGTGATTTTCTTACCAAATTTGGAAGCATGAATTTTTCCAGACATCAAGAAAAGTTGTTCATAATACTCGGTATTCTCTAAAATGAGCAACCTGATCAGGATTTGTAACTAGAGTTATGCCATGAAATTATTATACTGTGTATATTTTTGTACCGCTTGAAGACAGATACACTTCTCTTTGAAGAAACTTATTTAATTTGGTCTCTAGGAGAATAAAATGGTATTCCTTCAAACGCTAATTTTTGCCAAAAGTGATCTGTGATGCCTTTTTTTGTCAGTATTTTCTCTAACCTTAATAATGACATTTGAAGTACAAGGCAATGTGTGCTGCACAAATGCAGTGGAGGCTGGGTAGAGACAAGTTGCCAGGCTCACTTCCTTTGGGTTTGGGCTGGAGTTGGCACTCTCCCATGACCAAGTGCGAGTAGAGGGACCAAAGACTTTCCTGACACTCTCCTGTCCTTCACCATTCCCTGCTGCCTCACAGCACCGCTGCCTTCCTTTTGCAGAGGTCCAGTGAGTGAGGAGGGAGTATGTAGACCAACTATAAATGATGGCAATAAGGGGCATTCTGTTAACACTGTACATCCCATAGGCCAGCTAATGATTACGGAAGACAAATTTCCTGGAGGAAAGTATCATGCAAATTATAAGGTTCTTAGTGGCTTGATGACTTAGTAGCAGCAGAATCTGCAAAAAGCCATCACAACTGTTCTTCCCTGGGTCAATCGAAACCACTTGTGATTTGGTGGCAACATATTTGTCTATTTTGATTTTACTTATGGAGGCTCTTACTTGGTTTATAGTATTTGGTGTGACAGAGTGACATGGTTCATCCAAAAAGAAAGCTTTTTAATTTAGTGTTTGTGGCAAAGAATAAAATAGAGTAACCATCTGTTCTTTGAAGCTGGTAAAATTATCCTCTTTGTGAAGAATAGTTAAGTACTAGTTGGAGATAGAATTTGGCATTTGTGTCCATCTCATTGAAGATGAAAATTTAAAAAAAATATATTCTCAAACTTGCATCTGTAACTTGTTTCCATTGTTTTAAGCAAATGCAGTCTATATTCTTTTCTTTTTTCTTTTTCTTTTTTTTTTTAGTGAGGTCTTTAAGACGTATAACGTTGCCATGGACTACATTACAGTGGCACTCATGATCTGGAACTTCGGTGTTGTGGGAATGATTTGTATTCATTGGAAGGGTCCTCTTCGGCTCCAGCAGGCATATCTCATTATGATAAGCGCTCTCATGGCCTTGGTTTTCATTAAGTACCTTCCTGAATGGACTGCGTGGCTTATCCTGGCTGTCATTTCAGTGTATGGTAAGGTTTGGGGCAAAGCATAGTAACAGATATTACAGTTGGAATTTATTCTGTTCCCTGACTCTTCCATTTGTCTGACGAGACCTTAAAAAAAGAAAAAGTGTGTGGGGGGGTGGTATCATTCAAAGTAGTGGATAAGGTGATTACTTTCTAGATGCTTTGGGGATGAGAATTGAAGTAATTCAAGAGAGGAGGAGATGAGGGATCTATGTTGCCATTTTGATCTCTTCTATGAAGGTGGAGAATCTTTTGGTTTCTCATTTTCCCCAAGAATCCTTGGAAACTATTGTATGTTCAGAATTTAGGAGCTTGTTGTTTGGTTGCAGTCCCATACAGGTATAGATCCCCCTAACCTACAAATTGCTCAAGTTTGTGGACATAAAAACAGCACCCTGATCCATGCCTAGTAATACAATGAGGAGGAAGAAAGGAAGGATTAAAGGCAGTTCTCATTGCTCAAAGTTGTTTTACATTTAGAAGGATATAGTTGTGAGATCTGTTTCCTTGATTTTTTGAATGAAAATAAAATTCCTTTGAATTATCGCATATTACGCTTTTTCAGAGTGGTGACTGAGAGATGCCTAGTTGTAGCCTTTTCATAAAGCTTTAGAGGGCACTGGATGCTCTTGGTAAGAAGATCAGTCTGCATCCCAGATGCTGATTTAGTTCCCAGGCAAGACTAAAATCCAGTTACTTAGACATAATTAAAATATTACAGCTAAGTGTATCTATGAAAATGTGCTCATAACTTGAATTTTTTTCGAAGAATGTCAGTGTACTCTGAAACTCATTGATAGTGTTAAAGACTGAGAATCTGTCCAGTTGTAGAAGTGCAGGGTTAATAAGATTTGATTAGCTCTGGTAGGTCAGTGTACTCCTTAGGTGTCCTCTTCCTTCAGAGGGAGGAAAACTGTTCCTTATGTATATGCTCATGGATCATACCGTACATTAAAAAAACACCTCCCCACTTCCACCCTTCATACGACAGGAACAAATACGAGTATTCCAAGCCTTCAGCCTTCATTCAGTGACTGCAAAAGGAAATTACTCTTCAGGTCATATTCCAAGACCATAACATGGCTGTTTTGAGTAAAGGGGAGGTGAGTTTCAAAGCCTGTGACCCCATGCAAAGAATTCTTTACTTGAGTGGTACCAGCAATGGTGCTTTTAGCTCAGGTGCAGAAGGCCTGGTCTGTGCCACATACAGCTCCTGACAAGCAAGCTGGTGCCTTTGATGTCAGATCTTGTTTCAAACGAAGTTGAAGACATATAATGAGTGAACAAATGCTAAAGGTAGTAGCAAGGTTAATATGTAAATTACAACTTCCTGTCCAAATATGCAAGACAAGAGAAAAGTAGCTGAGGTGGTTGTTGGAGTTGCAAATTTCATTAACAAACCATCAGTATTCAGGTGAGAAAGCAAACGGAGCATCTGATGGATCATTTTTTTCCTGATGTTGTGCTTTGATCTGTATGAGTAACTTGTACAGTCATCCTATTTTGTAAATTACTGCTTTTCAGTTAATTTACTTGTTCAGTCAGTTTCATATACTGTCCCATGAACAAGAAGAAAGCTGCTGTTCTTTTCTTATGCTAAATATGCTTTGAACACCTCTCAAATCTATGCAAACACAGCATTTTTGCGCAATGCAATGCGGTCATGCCTACTTCATAGAAGTTACCTAAGCCTCGCTTATCTGTTGTGTGAAAATTTGTTTTAGCGTTAAACTTGGGTTAAGAAAAGCTTTGATAATAGAAAGCAAGCTTGGATGTTTCCAAGATGTTAGTTGAATAGTAGCTTTTGTGAATTATGTGCTTTCAACTTGTGAGTCAACATACAGACACAGATACGTTTGCAGTTGCATAGTATCTTAAGTGAGGAACATCACATTTTTAAAATTTGTATGCATATTACAGTAATATGGACTTTGGTAAGGCCTTTGACACCGTCCCCCACAGCATTCTCCTGGAGAAGCTGGCGAATCATGGCATAGACAAGTGTACTCTTCACTGGGTTAAAAACTGGCTGGATGGCCATGCCCAGAGAGTTGTGATTAATGGGGTGAAATCCTCTTGGCGGCCGGTCACCAGTGGTGTCCCTCAGGGCTCAGTTTTGGGACCAGTTTTGTTTAATATCTTTATCAACGATCTGGATGAGGGGATTGAGTGCACCCTCAGTAAGTTTGCAGATGACACCAAACCGGGTGGGAGTGTTGATCTGCTTGAGGGGAGGAAGGCTCTGCAGAGGAACCTGGACAGGCTGGATCAATGGTCCAAGGCCAACTTTATGAGGTTTAATAAGGCCAAGTGCCGGGTCCTGCATTTCGGTCACAACAACCCCAAGCAACGCTACAGGCTTGGGGAAGAGTGGCTGGAAAGCTGCCCGGCAGAAAAGGACCTGGGGGTGCTGGTGGGCGGCCAGCTTAACATGAATCAGCAGTGTGCCCAGGTGGCCAAGAAGGCCAACAGCATTCTGGCTTGTATCAGGAATAGCGTGGCCAGCAGGAGCAGGGAAGTGATCGTGCCTCTGTACTCGGCACTGGTGAGGCCTCACCTTGAGTACTGTGTCCATTTCTGGGCCCTCCTGTACAAGAAGGACATTGAAGTGCTGGAGCGTGTCCAGAGGAGAGCTACCAGGCTGGTGAGGGGTCTGGAGACCAAGTCATATGAGGAGAGGCTGAGGGAGCTGGGCATGTTTAGCTTGAAGAAGAGGAGGCTGAGGGGAGACCTCATTGCCCCTCTGCAACAATTACCTGAAAGGATGTTGTAGAGAGGTGGATGTTGGCCTCTTCTCCCAAGTAAATAATGACAGGACCAGAGGAAATGGTCTGAAGTTGTGGCAGGGGAGGTTTAGGTTAGATATTAGGAGGAATTACTTTACTGGAAGAGTGGTCAGGCACTGGAACAGCCTGGCCAGGGAGGTGGTTGAGTCACCATCCCTAGAGGTGTTTAAGAAACGTCTAGATTTGGCACTTCAGGGCATGCTCTAGTGGCAGAGATTGTAGGTTGTTTGGTTGGACTCGATCTCAAAGGTCCTTTCCAACCATGACGATTCTATGATTCTATAATATGTAAAATAGGTTATATAACTGATAATATTAAAAAGTGTTCCTGTAGGATACTGACTTATGGCCAGTGGCACTTTCAGAAGTCTATGTTCAAAGTAACGTTTTATCTCACTACCAGTCTCTGCAAGCGTTATAGAAAAACCTTGTTATAAGTATGTCTGCAGTGACGTAAGATCTGTTTGCACTTCCTTTCAGATTTGGTTGCTGTCCTGTGTCCTAAAGGTCCTCTTCGTATGCTAGTTGAAACAGCTCAAGAGAGAAATGAAACTCTCTTCCCAGCACTTATTTATTCCTGTAAGTACATTTAGTTAAATACTTTAAACTTACAATCACTCGTCAGCTGAAGGGATTAAAATTCACCGTTTAAGTGTGACAACATTTCATTATCTCCAGATTGGAGAATTCTTTGTGATGGTGAGGGCAGAGATCAACATCCTTGTCTCTAAGTTGGAGAGACATGGATTTGATGGATGGACCACTCGCTGGGTAAGGAATAATTGGCTGGGTGGTCACACTCAAAAGAGTTGCGGTCAACATTGTCCAAGTGGAAACCAGCGATGAGTGGTGTTCCTCAGGGGTCAGTACTGGGACCGGTGCATTTTAACATTTTTGTCAGTGACATGGACAGTGGGATTGAGGGCACCTTCAGCAAGTTTGCCGACGACACCAAGCTGTGTGGAGCAATCAGCAGGCTGGGGGGAAGGGATGCCATCCAGAGGGGCCTGCACAGGCTTGAGAGTTGGGCCCATGCAAACCTCATGAAAGTTCAACCAGGCCAAGCGAAAGGTCCTGCATGTGGGTTGGGATAATCCCAGGCACAAATACTGGCTGGATGGAGAATGGATTGAGAGCAGCCCTGAGGAGAAGGGTTTAGGGGTGTTGGTGGATGAGAAGCTCAACATGAGCTGGCAATGTGCCCTTGCAGCCCAGAAAACTAACCACATCCTGGGCCGCATCAAAAGAAGTGTGGCCAGCAGGTCAAGGGAGGTGATTCTGCCCCTCTGCTCCACTCTCGTGAGACCCCACCTGGAATACTGCATGCAGCTCTGGAGCCCCCAACATAAGTAGGACATGGACCTGTTGGAGTGAGTCCAGAGGAGGGCCACAAAGATGCTCAGAGGGCTGGAGAACCTCTGCTATGAGGACAGGCTGAGAGGGTTGGGGTTGTTCAGCCTGGAAAAGAGAAGGCTCCGGGGAGACCTTATAGCGGCCTTCCAGCACCTAAAGGGGGCCTACAGGAAAGGTGGGGAGGGAGTCTTTACCAGGGAGTGGAGTGATAGGATGAGGGGTAATGGTTTTAAATTGAAAGAGGGGAGATTTAGATCAGATATTAGGAAGAAATTCTTTACTGTGAGGATGGTGAGGCACTGCAACCAGTTGCCCAGAGAAGTTGTGGATGCCCCATACCTGGAATTGTTCGAGGCCAGGCTGGATGGGGCTTTGAGCAGCCTGGTCTAGTGGGAGGTGTCTCTGCCCATGGCAGGGGGGTTGGAACTAGATGGTCTTTAAGGTCCCTTCCAACTCAAACCATTATATTATTCTTTGAACTTTGATGCAGATGCTGCCTCTGAATTGAGATACCTCAGTACGAGTCTTAATAGATCTTTTTACTTGTAGATAAAAGAACAGATTAATGGAAAAAAGTAAAGAAATCATTGATTCAGATTTTCAGAGTGGACCTCACATATAGAAATAATTTCTCTGGCAACAGCTGTTGACATTTTTTTTCAACATCTAGTAAGAATAAACATTTTATTTACCAAATTCTGTGAATGCATGTTGTAGCTAGTACTGGCTGTGTTCCAGATATTACTCTGCTTTTATGAGAGTAAAATTACCTGTTGCTATAGATAGTTGTATCAAAAAAAAAAAAAAAGATTGATTGATACCAACACTATCTCAGAATTGGATACATCTGAAGATATCATTAGCTGTATTCGTTTTGTTTGTTTGTTTTTTAAATAGCAACAATGATATGGCTAGTGAACATGGCTGAGGAAGATCCAGAAGCCCAACGGAAAACTTCCAAAAATTCCGCTTATGATAAACAAGGTGAGTTTTTCTTTGACAAACATTTGTAGTTGTCATTTTATTGGAATACATGTTTATGGATAGTTGTTTTTTAGCTTTTTAAGTGTTGTGTGTCATGGTTGCTTTAGAATAGTGAAAGCCTGGAGGCCTTATTAGGAATGAAGGACTTCAAAACTGCACTTATTATACAGTTAGTGTTCTTTCATTCATTGTTCTGGGATCCAGGATGTTGATGGTGAAATGACTCTCAGTAGACAGCTGTTGACTGAGCTCAATTACTTGTCAAAATGGGATCATATAGTATAATGCTAACTCATTCATATTTGTATTAGGTAGAAATGTGTCTAGCCCTCTTGGCTATGCAGCTTGTATTTAAAAACATGGGGTTTGTTTGCTTACATGTATTAGTAAAGCAGAACAGAATGTCTAACATGCTTGAAGGGGTGTATGTATATTAACTTTCAGTAAA
Organism: Larus michahellis; assembly: GCF_964199755.1. NCBI lineage: Eukaryota > Metazoa > Chordata > Aves > Charadriiformes > Laridae > Larus > Larus michahellis. The sequence goes on along the minus strand of NC_133899.1, from coordinate 51,533,687 downwards.
TTTTCTGTTTTACTGCATAATTAAGCTGTCAATGTTGACTAAAGAAGCTTATGAAATATTAGATGAGAGTTTATTCTTTAAACTGTGATCTTTAAGTTAGGTCACCAGAGAACTTCCACTCTGTTATGTCGAATTACCCCTGAATACTAAGATTTGACCACAGCATGTAGATGCTGTGCCTGCAGAATGCACATTGACTCCTGATTGTTTAAATAAGTATTAAAATCCTAAGTGACAATGTCTTGTAATGGTGTGTGCCCGTGTTAGTTGTTGCTAAATATTATGGAATACCTTCTTTTTTCCTCATTCTTCTATGATCTTACATGTGGAGAGACTGTCATGTTTTAAAAGGCACATTTTTGAAGGAGATCTTAAATGCCTTTCTTCCTTTGAGCTCCTGCAAACCAGACTCAGAATGAAGATGACGAAGCAGATGATGGTGGCTTTAGTCAGGAATGGCAGCAACAAAGGGACAATAGAATAGGACCCATTGAATCAACACCTGAATCACGTGCTGCTGTACAGGCTCTACCCAGCAACTCTCAAACAAGTGAAGACCCAGAAGAACGTGAGTATGGACTACTGTGTCTGAAAGACTTAGTAAATCTGAAGCGTCTTAGTCATCCTGACTGCACGGATATAGTATGCTATGAGCTAATAGCAAGCTGAAGAGCTGCTTTTGCTCATGATCAATACTGATGTGCCTCATAGAAATAGATGGAGTTGCTTTTTGGTAGCTTTTGGTTTTGTTGCAGGAGTGAATAATATTGACCAAATTGATCTTCAGTTTGATACACAGACTCAGAACTTTAATAGCACAAGCTGCTTTCAGACCATTATACAGTCAGTTGCATTAGCTTCTGTCTTTTTCAGTGTCCTGTGTATCGCCTCTTTCAGATTTTAGGCTCTGTAAATGCAGTCATTAGCTTTTTTTCTTCAAGATTATACTACTGTAAATCCATTCTGTAGAAAGCAATGTTTAAAACCTGTGAATGAATCTGAAATGAATGCAGAATGCCATGGGCTTGCTTATTTTTTCTCCAGCATCTTGCTGCAGTGCAGATCTTGGAGACCATATGACATTGATACTCAGATATCTCTTCTAACAGACTCATGATTTCCAGTTGGAGTTTAAGCTGCTATTAGATTTGCAAAGCTCTAAATAAATTAGGGCCTGCCTATCTAATAAACTGCTCTCCTCATGTGATGCCGCCATATTTAGCAGATGCAACTGTTTCCTCTGCTTTTCAGGTGCTCCTCAGTTTAAAAATACAGAGACTTCTACTTTAAGAACAATTTCAGAATTTACTTTGTCCCAAAAATTCCAAATTCAGAGTGTGTTGCAAATCCATTTGAAAATTTCTAGAGCTTAGAAAAGTAACATTAAGATGCAAAAATTTTAGGAACTGAGCTATTTTAGTTAATTAACTGGTTAACTAAAACTCTTGTCTGGACAGACAAATCATTTTCTCCTTCCTGTATTCCTACAGTGAATAATAACGACAGCTGTGCAGCGATCCAGTCAGACTTGTCAGCCAGCATTAGCTTACTAGAATTTTGGAGCAGCTTATTAGAAATTCAGAGAGTTCGCTTGCGTGGAAGGAGTTATCTAGCAGTTGCCTCTGCTTATTGTTCTGTCATACTGAAAGCAAGCATCCAAGTTTTGTTTCATCAGTTAAAGAGTGTTTTTGTGCTTAAAAGCTTTTAATGAATGCACTGTTCTAGACCATATATCGAAGGCCTGCTGAAAGAGAGTAGGGTTGCCTTTTTTCTTTTCTCATTTTTTTCGTTTTTCCTTTCTTTTTCTCCCCAGTGATCAACCAGGCATTAACCTCTGTTTTGATGCTCTCAGTTCCTCTTAGAACTCAAAAGTGAGTTTTGGGCTGGCCTGTTAATCAGGTGACAAAGTAAGCAATAGGCCAAATGAAAACAGCTGGTGACCTGATGTTGGCCTCTCTGACTTAATATCTTGGACTAAAAGCTCAGAAAGTGAACTGGTGTTCAATAAAACCTTCTTTATTTTGTTTACAGAAATAATTGTGTATTGTGCTCCCAGAGTTGTTGCTAAGGTGGTAATTACTATTTAAAAGAATAAGACATTAACTCACGAGTTTTCCTAAATCTCGCATCTTGGACTAAATATATGTTGGTTTTATGTCTCTGTGCTATGCTCTGTAATTACGCACAAGTGCTTTTTAGAACTACTTTAGTAGGAATTCTGTAGGACAATTGGAAGAGCAGTGGAATATTTTGCTGCGTATAGCTTTCTAACTGGCAAATAAAACATCATCTGCAAGGGACTTATTTGTTTTCCCCCGCTCTCAGCCAGCTTAAAGGAATTGTACTTCAATATTCAGTTGAATATGACGTGACAACCAAAAGTGTTTTTATATATTGCATTTGTATGTACAGGAGACTAGGAATATAGAAAAATTCTTATTATAGGATGAATTAATTGAATGGTGTACTATTCCGAAGCCATCTTGTTTCACAAGAGTTTATCACTTGATTCAGGAAAATAAAATGTTCTTACGAGCAAGTCTTGGTGCTACTTAATGTAAATCTGTATTATTCTCTGACAATTACTGATATGTAATATTAGTAGACCGTAATACTTAATACTACCATATATTTACTTTTGCAGGAGGAGTAAAGCTAGGTTTAGGAGACTTCATTTTCTACAGTGTCCTTGTTGGCAAAGCCTCTGCAACAGCAAGTGGAGACTGGAACACAACTTTAGCATGTTTTGTAGCCATATTAATTGTGAGTATAATGTAATATTATAATAGTGATAGTTTCTATTGTTCATCAGGGACAAAGTCATAACTGCTACTTTTTTTTTTTCTTCGGAATTAATTTATTGAATGGCTAGACTGAAAACTCATGAGGGCGTTAGCTGTGATCTTCATTGGCTGTACATCTGTCACTTTAAGCCTTTAGTTTTGGAAGGCGTGAACTGTAGCTTGTATTTCTGTGGGATTAATGTTCATATATATAAATCTTTTGCTTGTCAGAGTTCCCTAATTTCTCCCTGTGTTTTTTGTTTTTTTTTTTTTCTTCCCCTCAGGGTCTGTGCCTTACACTTCTGCTTCTTGCGATCTTTAAGAAGGCCTTACCAGCTCTTCCAATCTCCATAACCTTTGGGCTAGTTTTTTACTTTGCTACAGATAACTTGGTGCAACCCTTTATGGACCAGCTAGCATTCCATCAGTTTTATATCTAGCACACTTGACGCCGGTGTTCTACGGATATTTGTAGCAAATCTGGGAGGAGGAAAAATGTTTTTCCCTCAGTTCTCAAGTGAGACTGAAGTTTAATACTCAAGATTCCAAGCCTGAATCATTACAACTTCCTCCGATGGTGGTTTGTTGGTTGGTTTTTTTTTCCTGAGACAACTGCTGCACTGGGCACCATACGAATTTTCCTGTGTGAAAGTGGCTCCTTCCCGATGGCTGGTCTAAACTGGGTGCTATTATATCAGAGGTAATCTGATATACATATCTCTGGTAAGGACCACCTGTGTGAAAAGTGCTAATGCTTCCACCAGCAATGTGATCTCTTACCACAGGTTGATTATTTTCACAGCGCTAAGGGTGCTCAGGACTTCCTTGATGTTAACAGAGGAAGCTGACAAATCACATGGAACTTGCCCCTGTAACCGCTTGAAGAGAGAGAACCCAATTCAGACTTCAGAAGTGATATTTTTTGACAGTGGAGTCCTGACTCTGCTTTGTGTAATGAGACAGGACTTTGTAGCAATTCGACAAAGGGAGAAAGTACTGTCACTCTACGAGTGCTCCACCACTTCATAGCCTCTGTGCCTGAGTGCACTTGGTTTAGTAAATTTAAAAGCTTTTTTTTTTTCCACACTGGAACTAGAGCCTCTTCTCAGTTTTAATACTTTGTATCCTTAAGCATGGAGTGCGCCTTCTGTACACCTGCTCCAGTTTATGTAGCTACTTACACTTGGACTGAATTATTTGGCATTAGTGGATCATAAGGTCCTATTTGGAACTTAGATTCTAAAAGGTTAATAAACTACATTAAAAAGCAATTTCAGGACTTACTCTTCATACTCCTGCAGATCATTTAGCTAGAACACCATTTCAAACCCTGTGTTTTAGAGTAGTCACTAACAGCACAGACTGCATTGTTGATATGTGTTCCTTCTATTTAAATTCTTATGAAAGAAGTAGACATTTGCAGCAATCCCAGCTGGAGTTTAGCTGGCCACATCTAGAGGCCAAAGTGCTATTAATAGCACTTGTAATGCATCACTGAAATTTTTCCTCTTCAAAAATGTGGTTTACAGTTCTGTTGACCTGAAGTATTGGTCATTCAACCATCTAACACCTCAGGTTGGGCAGGGATATTTTTTTTATGCAGTATCTTTGTTGGTGGGGATACTTAAGTTAGGTGACACATAACTTAGTTTTACCAAGGAGCAAAGTTTGTGGCCCTCTTCACTTTAATTACCTCTCCTGTGAGGAACCGAAGACTGGAGAAATGAAAGACAACTCAAAATTACTGAAAAGAAGATACAAGATCTTGAACTTCTTGCAAGAAAAGGAGTCAATTCAAACCTTAAAACTGCTAAACTTTTTTTTTTCATTTGAAAGAACTCATTTATGAATAATTGCTTGGAAATAGGACTCGTGTGAGATAAAGTTGTTTTTGCCGTAGGCTCTTACTCTGTACAAGTCTGGGGTTTTTTTCATGAGGGAAGCATAGGGAGTGGATACTATTGACAGGCATTCCATTTTACTTGCATCTTGATATTGGAGTCCTTGCCAAGTAGAACAACTGTCAAAATCCTGATGCAAGCTCCTTTTACCTTTTTTCTGGGGCTTTGTTTGAGTGCCTATAGATTCAAAGGACTGAGACATCACAGATGCTCACCAACCATTGCCCAAATATGGGGAGAAAGGCTGTGATATATAAATCTGTTTTAAAACCAAGAAAGGCTTACTTGGATTGTCCTTGGAAACATCTGTCTCCTTTTCCAGTATGACTTGCTAACTGTAGTGTTAGCATTTACATTTTCATGAAATATATTGTCTTGTCTCCTCTAAAGTACTTTTGTTCATCTCATTTGTGTGCTGATTCGTCGTGGATCGCATTAATAAACTAACCATATTGAAATTGCTTACACTGACTTTTCAAGTCAAACTTGCTTGTGTTTTCTATCTTACACCCCTGTTCCATATTTTGCTGCAATGAAGCCTGACTTAAACAGGTTGGTTTTGTTGGGTTTTTTGTCGGTTTTTTTTTTAACAAGACTTTGAGTTTTTATACTATTGTAACTTGCCTCCTCCCTGAGCATTGTATCTAAGAAATTTCTCTTGTGTGTTTTATTGTACATCCTCACTATTGTTTCATTGTATAGAACAGGTTTGCTAAGAGTTGGCATCACTAGCATCTGTTTGCTTATCTGAGCTGACTCTCAGTTAAGAGTTGCTACTTAAATGCATCAGTCATCTTTATTGGGGTTTTTTTGGCTTAAATATGCACCATGGGAGCACTAGCTCCATTAAGAGTTGCTTTAGAATCTATAGAAATGCACGAAAGCCTTTCCACATACTTGAATGGGTGTTAGATGTACAACCCAAGGAAGAGCTCAGAATCTTCAAACACTAAATTGCCTGTCTTCCACTCCCCAGAGCTGTTTCTGCTGTCCTGAAGTTTTAACTTCTGAGCTAGTGTGGAGTTACAGTGGCGGAGAGTATAAAATTTATATTCACAGAAACTGTTCAAGTTTATGTATTTTGAATCTTAAAATAAATTCGGAAGGGAAGTTGCTTTTCGGGCCCAGGCCAGTACATGTTAAAGTACACTGCTTATTACCAAGTCTTATGTACTCCTTCAAAAACCAGATAAAAATTTCTGGATTTGCCCTCTTACGCTAAGTCACGGTAGCTTATGTTCCAAGTGAGATCTTGCAGCTAAAGAGCATCTCAGTACTTGGGTCCATAAGGTTCAATTGAGAGTAGTTTTTGTTCGCATTAGGGTTGTGACTACTTAAGCGTGAAGGTTGTGTCACTCTTCTCTCCTTTGTTTTAAAACACCAATCTAATTTGAGATCGTGAACCATTTCAGCCTGGTTAGCTTGGTATAACTGAAAGAGAACTGATACGTAGTCTGCATTTTTGAGAGAGTTTTTGTTATTATTAAATTAGTATGTTAATGACAGCACATTAGACTGTAGCTCTGAAGGAACTATTTTGTAACCCCAGTAGCTAGATTCATCTCTTTTGTGCCCAAGCAGGCTGACAGGTAACTGTTGTGTGACTGTTTCAGTATTTGTGCTTTGAAACTGGGTATCATGATAGCTTTCTCTCTCCTTTCAGTTTACATCAATGATTAGTCTCCTTCTTTGGCTAAGCTTCAAATAAATGAGAAAACATAATACTGAGGTACAGATTTGCGTAAAACCCAGCCATTTTCATTTCTTCTGAATCCAGATCCCTGGAAGCTGGTCTTAGAGCAGATGTGTATGATGCTGTCATATCTATGTATGGCTATTATGGTGGCACGCAAATTCAGATGTCATCTGTGTGAGGTGAGTCTTGAAGGTACACACGTGATATTGCAACACATCCAGAATAGTTATGACTGGGCAGATGATGACTTCTTTGAGCCAAATAATCAAGGGCTGTGCTCCATTAAAAATGGCTAATCTCCTCAACAAACAAAGCAGACCCTGACTATTTCAGGCATAGGAGACTGGTGCTTCTTGGATATAGATATATATCTGTACCTATAGAGATGTAGATATATGTACTATGGGCCAGTAGATGACAACTGTTCTGCCATTAGTGCAGTCAAGAATTAAATATGCAGAAGTACATTTTGGGTCGACGGTACTGTATGACAAAACTTCTCAAAATGCTTTATTAAAAAAAAATTACTTTTGGCAATGATGCTGTTGAAACGAGTTTAACAGACTGTGGAACATGTCTGCACTGTGATTGCATCTCAGTGGTAACTTGGTCATTGGGAACGCTGAAACATGAACTAGAATGGAATTCTTTTACACTCAAAGCATTTGCTGTTTTCTTTTTTACAAACACTGGTTTGTACATAATCTGAATTGAATGTGAATGTTTTTTAAACACCTTTCCGGTTCTTGATAAGATACGTTTTTGATAGATTATCGCAAATTTTCCTGTATTTGTCTAATTATTAAAATAAAAGTTGCATGAATCCTGTCTTATCTTGCCTTTACTATATTATTTTAAAGCTATCGCTTAAAGCTGTTGGAGGCCTAAACACTGTAGCTTTTTTATTCAGCATTTAATGAGTAAGATTCCTGTCTTATGACACTTCAGTAGCTGCTTTATTTCCCAACGGAACAGCTTCAAACTGATTTCTGTAGAAGTACTTTCTTCTAAAAGCTACATTTTATGTTCATTTAAGGAGTCGGCCAGAGCCTGTTGCAAAAGCACACATAAGGTATAATTAAGGCATGAAAAAACGATATGAGATTATGCTGAAACACCAGCTGGCACAATGAAGATCAGCGTTAAGCAGGAAAAATACATAGGATGCTCAGAAAGAAAACACTTCATTAACAGTGTATTTTTGGTATTGATTTCCTATCAGTAAAACTGAAAAAGAGCTTTTCCCTAGCAGCATTTTTTGTTGTTTTGGAGAAGCATTCTCTGCAAAGTTCAAATTTTGTCTGAGTTGATTGGCTGCTATTGAAGATGTTTCTCTGGGGGATTGTCTTGTCTCTGCATGGAAGGCCTTCGTGGAAGACCTAAAGAGAGGTCCATTCTGATAAATAGAAAAGTCAAGGCACAGGTGGTAGAAGGCCTGCATGGATGAGGAAGGAGCTCCTAAGTGAACCCACACAGGAAGTGTAGAAGAGGTGGAAGCAGCGGCAGATGATCCAAAAGAGGCATAGAGTTGCTTTCTGATCTTGCAGGGACAGGGTTTGGAAAGCTAAGGCCCCTCTGGAGTTCAATCTGGCAAGCGATTGAGGGGCAAAAAGAAAGGAAAAAAGGTGCTGCTCCCCACTGAATTGGGCAGGGGAACTTGTGACAACTGATATGGAGAAGGCTGAGGTACTTGTTGCTGTCCTTGCCTCAGTCTTTATCGGTAAGACTGGCCTTAAGGAATGCCGTACCCCTGAGACCAGAGGGAAAGTCTGGAACAAGGTAGACTTCACCTTGGTGGAAGAGGCCAGGTTAGGGACCGTGTAAACAAACTGGATGCACTTAAGTCTATGAGGCCTGACACGTTGTACCCGTGAGTGCTGAGGGAGCTGACTGATGTCATTGTGAGGTCACTCATTTGTCTTTTGAATGATCATGGCAGTTGAGAGAGGTTCCTTAAGACTAGAAGAGAGCAAATCTCATTCCTATCCTTAAGAAGAGCAGGAAAGAAGAACTGGGGAGCTACAGGCCAGTCAGCCTCACCTCAGTCCCTGGGAAGTTGTCACAGAAAATCATCCTGGAAAGCACTTACAAATACATGAAGAACAAGAAGGTGATTTGGAGTACTTAGCATGGATTTACGAAAGGGAAGTCATGCTTGACCAACCTCATTCCCTTCAACACTGAGGTGACGATGTTGCTGGATAAGGAGAGAGCAGTTTATGTTTACTTTGATTTTTGTAAAGTTTTTCACACCATGTCCCATAGCGTCATCGTAGACAAGCAGACAAAATGTGGCTTAGATAAGTGGATAGTGAGATGGACTGAAAAGTGGCATAATGCTCAGCCCCAGAGGGTTATGATCAGCAGCACAAAGTCCAATTGGAGGCAAGTCACTAGTAGTGTACCACAGGGCTCGATACTGGGGCCAGTACTCTTCAACTTCTTTATTAATGATCTGGATGATGGAATGGAGTGCACCCTCAGCAAGTTTGCAAATGATACAAAAATGGAAGGAGCGGTTGATAGGCCAGATGACTGCAGCCATTTAGAGGAACCTCAACAGGCCAGAGAATTGGGCAGAAAGGAGTCTCAGAAAGTTTAACAAGGGGAAATGCCAAGCCCTGCATCTGGGGAGAAGTAACCCCAGGCATCGGTATGTGCTGGGGTCTTACCAGCTGGAAAGCAGCTCTGCAGAGGACCTTTGGGTCCTGGTGGACAGCAAGCTGACCATGAGCCAGCAGTGCACCCTTACAGCAAAGCAGGTCAGCAGCATCCTGGGCTGCATCAGGAGGAGTGTTGCCAGCAGGTCAAGGGAGGTGATCCTTCTTCTCTACTCAGCACTGATTAGGCCCAGTCTGGAGCGCTGTCTCCAATTCTGGGCTCCCCAGTACAAGGAAGATGGGACTTGCTGGAGTGAGTTCACTGCAGGGCCGCAAAACTGTACCAGAATATGTGGATTTCTTAATTCTGATGTAGTTCTGAGGTGTGATATGATGAAATGTTTTAGGAATAGAAATAGTTTTTGGAACTAGGAACTAAAACCTCCTCTAAAGGAGCATTTGGGACCTAATTTGACTGCCATCTTAGTAGTATTTTATCTTACTGAGGTAAAATGCTGAACTTGGAGATAGGATTCTAATATGCTAATTTAATTACCTGTTTGTTTTCTCGCTTCATTCTGTTTTCAATGTGATCTTTTTGGGATAGGTAAATAAGTTTCTTTCATTGACAGCATCAGCTCTCATGGAGAATTCGGCTTGGTCTGTAGCAGTAACTGCTAGGTATTTTTAAATTACCGAGAAATCTCAATTAAAGGTATGTTTAAGGCCAAATTTTGGTCAGTAAAAGTTAGGAATTTGTGAACTCTATAGAGTAAAGAACCAGCCTTCATTGACAGGAGCTAACAGAACTGGGGTTTGAATAAGGGGACAATCAATTGCTTCCTGAGTTTTACAATCTGAATTTGGTTCCCTTCTTTTCAAAGCTCCATTTGCTGCAGGAAGGTGATTTCAGGTTGGCATCAAGAGATGCTGATGGATAATACCAATGTAATTGGATTAGATTTGCTCTTTCTTTATTTTGAAATATGCTTTTAATCTAAACTGACTGTAGTAATGAATAGACTTCTGTGCTTATATTAATTTTCAGTAGTTTCAGATAAGGGTTACCCGCTTTGTTCTGGGTAGTGCTGCTGTTGCAATTAGGCATTGTACATCTTACTGTTTTTGTTGTACAAGTCAGCATGAACGTACTTGGAAAACGCCTCAGAGCACAGCTGGATGTTCACTGAATGTTATAGCTGCATATTCGATTGAGTCAATGGTTTCTTTAGCCATCCTCAACAATAAAATGCTAGTCACTGATATAAAAGGATACACAAATGGAGAATGTCCTGCTACCATTTATTTATTGGCAGACTTCCGCCCTCGGTACAGACTTAACTGGTACTGTTTGGTAATGAAACTGTGTGACAAATTCTACTTCCATTTGTTACCTACAAGGAAGGAATTAATTCAGGGTTAGGTGCAGCAGAATACCTGCGGGTGTCAAGGGGGAGATTTGTAAGACCGAAAATGTCTGGTGTCTGGCAGTGGAGAGCAGGTAGAGGGCTGGTTAGTCCCCACTGTGCTCCGTGTCAGCGAGGGGGTTGGTTACTGTCTGGGGGCAAGAAGCAAAAGCTGCCTTGGAGCAGAGGTGAGAGAGCAATACCTGTCCTGGTGGTTGCAGCCAGCTCCCAGCAATAATCACTTCCTAAAGCTGTAATCGCAGCCACATGGCAGCACTGTGCCTTTTTTACTGCTTTCTATTCTTAGTGCTCATAACAAGGGATTAAAGAGCACGTTAAAAATACACGCTTAAAAAAGGTAGACTGTTATAAAATATGATTTCCTTTTGAAGGACTGTATTTAGTACATGATGAATCCTGTAGGGGAGGCATGTATTCATTTCCAGTCACTGCTAAGGTTTCGAAACTATTTTAAGAACAGCAGAACCTGTCTGTTGTCATAGTAGCAATAAACCTTTTAATCCCACTTCCTGTGGAGATGAAGCTGTTGTGTACTTAATCTGCTTAAAGATCATCAAGGCTGTTTATGTGACAGGGATCTAGGGATCCAGCACGGAGAAGATGCCACAGATAGCCCCCAGAAAGTTTAGTGCTTTTTGTCTACTTTGATAGTGTTTGACTGGGATTTGCTGAGACAGATCTTATGACAAGCTGGTAGGAGGACAGTCACCTGGGAAGCTAGCCTTCATTTATACCAGTGTTTTGGCATTGACAACTTGTTGGTTGTCATTTTTAAATGAAAGTGTTTCTAGGTAGTTCTGGGCAAGAGCTTGCCACTATTGTGGACCTCCTGTAGTTTAAAAGCATCCTTTTTGAGGGAAGTCCTTTCCTCCGCAGTGCTTTCATTCATTAGTCTCTGAGGCTTCCCAAACAGTGTTGGGTCATGTTTATATATTGCTGTAAAGTCTATAGTTGCCCCAAAATTAATGCCATTAAGAATTCCTTGAAATATTTGGATAATGCAGGGTGACTTATTCTTAAACGTACAATAGGTAGTCAAGAAAAATCCACTGAAAACTGACAGGTTCTTCAGCTGTTTTTGTATATCATAGAATCATAGAATCGTTGAGGTTGGAAGGGACCTTTAAGATCATCAAGTCCAACCTTTAGCCTACCCTGACAAGAGCCACTTCTAAACCATGTCCCTCAGTGCCCCATCTACCCTTTTTTTAAACACCTCCAGAGATGGTGAATCCACCACCTCCCTGGGCAACCTATTCCAATGTTTAATAACCCTTTCAGTGAAAAAATGTTTCCTAATATCCAATCTAAACCTCCCCTGACGTAACTTGAACCCGTTTCCCCTCGTCCTATCACTTGTCACCAGGGAGAAGAGGTCAGCCCCCATCTCTCTACAACCTCCTTTCAGGTAGTTGTAGAGGGTGATAAAGTCTCCCCTCAGCCTCCTCTTCTCCAGGCTAAACAACCCCAGCTCCCTCAGTCGTTCTTCATAAGGTTTGTATATCAGTCTAGCTAGGTAGGGAGAATTTGAAATGTCATGTCGAAATAATCATTATAATAGAATTTGGCATCCTGAACCAAAAATGACGTGAACGTTTGTTCTTGTGTATCTAGAACTAAAAGAAACCTTCCTTCTCACCAGATCAGATTTCTCAGTAATTACTGACATCTGTGCCATTGCTAGTTTGTTTGGTGTAGTCTGGTTACGGTACTGGATTACATAACCTCACGTCCTGCAAATATGCATCTTTTCTTTGAACTGGTATTTCGATTCATATGTGTTGAATAATAGCAACAGTTGGGGGATTTTTATTTGTTTGTTTTCCTGAAGTCTGTGTTCTGGCTAGACAGACGCTCAGTCTTTAGGACAAGTCACATGACAAAGCAAAGGAAAGAATGTTTCCAAGGTTAGTTATTTATTTGCAGGTTTTAAAAATATACATATTTGGTTGTCCCTCTATAAAGTTTTGATCATGGGTAATTGGGGTTTTTGTTCCTTTCCCGCCTTTCCAGCAGCCCTTAGTTCAACAGGACATGGAAAGATGTATTAGACAAACCATTGACTATTATTCTGTTCCTCTATCTGTGGATGGCTTCTTGGTGTTAGAGGAAGCTGGCCAGTTACTGCAAAAATTCTGCAACACTCTCTTGACTGAAATGCTGTAGCAGTTTTAGCAGTTTTGAATAACTAACTACCCCTTTGCTAATTTTTGTTTGATGCCCGGTGCTACCAGTAAACCTTTTCAGCAGATCTAATTACACCTCAGGGTGCCTTGCTCTCTGAGTTACCTGGATCATCATTTTGAGTCCTGTGCATTTGATCTGCCCTTGCAGGTTTTGGAGATGATGGCTGACCCCCATCTGCACTGATGGATGTGGGAAGGTGGTTCCTTCCTCTTTCCCCTTCCTTTTCACAGTGTTGGCTTGAGGCACTGTGGGGAGGGAGCAGTGAACACCCCCCAGATGGGGCACAGGCCAAGGAGCCTGGTGTGGAGATGAAATCCCCTCAGCCTGTCCCATGTGGTCCCCAGGAGGTGTCCACTATAGGGTCCTTACCAGAAGACCGGTTAAATGGGATGGAGGACATCTTTCCAGCAGTGTGTGATACTGTTTGGGTGGGCTTTGGAAACTTTCCAGTTTGACACTGAACAATACAAAGTTCATATCTTAAAACAGCTTCTGTTTTGAAACTTTCTTAGCATTTAAAAATAGTAATTCAGATTTTTCACTGTTTTATTTAATCTGAAGATTTCAACACTTTGTCCCATGGTCAAAATGCTGGTAAAGGGGTTTTTTTCCAGTTTATATAAGCAACCTGTCACTGTTTGGTATTTATACTACCCAGTTGATTTCTTAGCAAGAAATCAACCCAGTTTGGGGATAACTCTATTAAAGGTATCAATTGTTCTTTACTGAACCGTATTATGCTAAATTAATTCTTAAATGTTTTGATCTGACTGGTGAGTAGATCGAGGCTGAATGGAAAAAAGTACCTCTCTATTCATCAGAACCTCTGTAGACACTTACAATATTGAGGCATATTATTTTAATTTTTGTCAAGGATTTTGATCATAATTATGGGTGGGTGTCCTTTTGGTGCAGTATTTTAGATAAAAACCTGTAAATCATGTAGTTTTATGTCCAGCTCAAGTTCTGCCAAATTGCCTAAGATGTGATTAATACTCATAATAGCAGCTAAAATTACATTTCGTGTTTTAATAAGAAAGCAGATTTTATCAATAGTCTCTTAAGGTCTGCAGGGTGAGATCATCACTATGTCAATGTCTTGCACAGTGCTGAGTATTTTGACACAGGTAGTAATGGTGCTTTTCTTTTATTAGAAGCAAATTGAACAGCTGGGTACAAATGTCTCCCACTCTCTGTTACAGGAGTGGTCAGTGCTTCCAGGTGCTGCTCGGTCTTTAGGGGTTGTTTTTTTTCAAATGGTTTTACTATAATTATAGAGATGAGAGCTCTTTATGCTTAATCTTGTAATGAGTTCGTTTGCGTAATGCATTTACCCAAGTGGACTTCCTAGATGGTGAAGCACAGAGCTTGCGCATGCTGCACTGGCTACCAGATATGCCGCTGGGGATAAACCAGGGATAAGTGAAAATGCTGTGAGAGAAAACAGCGTGGAGAACTTTAACTATCACTACAGTTAGTGACACAGTGTATGCATTAAAAAAAATAATCAATTTTTAAAATAGTGGCCATTGCTAGCTGGGGATGATAATCTTAAACTAGCTACTATGAGACAGTAAAGTGCTGTCTCCCACTACAGTGCTGTGAACGTTGTGTTGGACATTCCTGTCTGTGGCTGATAAAAATAGAAACAGCTACTGCAATACAAGTATGTGCCTGAGAAGATGAGGTGTGTGGTTCGTAGCTTTGCTTCTTATTCAGCAGGGTTTATACCAAGTGGTTTGCTTTGCCAGCCTGAGCAGTTACTTAAAAGCCATTCTTGTTGGGGTTTGCAGTTTTTTCTTCCCATTTAAAAACCTAGGCTACTGAATTGTCCCCCTTGTGTTGCTAGGAAAACCCCAGAGAGAGAGAGTGAGGTAGCTTATTGATTTATTCTACAAATGTTCCCAGGACCCCTTTGAAATAAACTAGAAACTGGAATGGCTGTGGTGTGCTTTCAAACGGATGCTTAAAGGGTATGATTTTTGCGTCTTGCTCCTCAGACGCTCCGAGGTGTGCACATGATAGGAAACCTGCATTTCTGCCTTGAGCGTGCCTCTGAGAGAGGAATGGTTGATTCTCTTTGGCTCGGAGACCTGTGAAGAAGACACATGTGTGTCTCACATGAACCATCCTCAGCTTGGCAGCCTCGTCCTGTCATTTGCTTCTCATGCTAAAACCAGCATAGTTGAATATGGTATTGCAGTCAGATGTGGTAGCTCCCAGCCCTTATGGGAAAACTCCAGAAGTTTCACTTCCACCCATGCCACTTGCTACAATTTTCCTGCCATCCACAAAAGCAGGAGTGGGTGTTCCTAGTGGTTGCTCCCCTGTTTTGTTCTCAATTAGCTCTACCTTTCCTTCCGTGTATCTCAAAACCATGTGCATGAGGGAAAGGTGGAATAGAGGAAGATCATGCAGAGAAGGCTGATAGATTTAGCAACAGTGCCTCTCAACGTAGTGTGTACCATAGTGAGAGGTTTAACACCAAGTTTTCCTGGCTATGAAATGACCAGAAAGGCACCGTTTGGCGGAGTGCACTGAAATCACTGGTGTTTTCAAAATGACAGTTGCACATTTGGGCCCTTAATAATTACAGGATCATTCTTCCAGCTGAATTGTCTTCCCTAGAATGTGCAGAGGACCTGGGCATGACTGCAAAACAGTTCTAGAAATATCTTGTCGTGCAGTTTTCAATCCTTCTTTCTAAACCTCGCTCCTAGAGTCTGGACACTTGTCTAAGTTTCAAACTTTTTTTTTGGCCCCTTTATAACAAGATGTCCAGAGCAAAACATTACATCTCACCTCCAGTGCGGTGGAAGGAGGGTGGGAGAAGCTGAAGATACTCCATACCCCTAAGGTGCAGTGTCTCTATGTGATACAGCCTACCAGTGCTTTATTATTTCCCCCTGCTATGTTGTGTCACAAATTTCTGTCTAACGTGCTATTTCCCCAGCACTCCCCAACACTGCTGTTTGCTGCATGTCCTTGTGCACTGAATTCTTGTGGTTTGAATTCTTTGTCTCAGGTATGCTGCTCTGCATTTTTCCCAGATGAATTCACTCTTGTTGGTGTTGGCCTCTGCCTCCAGTTCTTCTGCAAGAGTAGAGTCCAGCATTGACTACAGGTAACAAACTACAGTTCACGTTAGAGTCTCATTGCTGTATTTCTCTAGCTCTGGTGATTTTTTGCATCGTTCTCCCACTGCAATTTTCATGAGCATGTTTTTAATTCCTACTTCTTACTTCATCAAAGGATATTTTGAATCAAAACAACCCTAGTAATGATTCCCATCTTTCTTTGTTAGCACCTCCTCTCATGCTACTCCTTGTTTTCGTTTTACATTGTTTTTTCAGTAGTGTCTCTTACCCAGTTTCTGTTGCCAAGATTCTGTCTGTATCCAAGGCAACTCAAATAATTTTGAGAGTAAGATAGTGAGAGCTGATGTATCAATTACTAATATCCAAGTAAATGACCTCTGTGGCACTCCCTTTATGCATCATTGTAATTCTACTTGATTTAAAATGTTTGGGTGCAGTGTGTACAGTTGTGGAGACAGGGAAGATTCCTCACTAATGAAGACCTGCTGTTTTGTAATGCTGCAGCGTGTTCCAGCCTATTCCAGTGCCATGTGCATCACGTGGGCTCTGGGCTGACAGCCAGTGCAAATGTTTCTTCAAGGACTTTAGGACATATTCTAATTATGTTTAGATTCTCCCACTCTCTTTTCATCTGAAGGATGTCACTCTTTTCTGCTCATTTTAAAGTGCGGTGCAAAGCGCTCCATCTGCCAGCACGAGAGGGGCCCACTGGTGCACTTGTGTGAGAGGCAGTAGGATGGCTGGCTTTGTGAGTGACTCTTTAACCTCCAGCTGTGAGAAGTCCCAGGCCTTTGAACACTGTCAGAGCTTGGCCACTGTCCAGCAGTGTTTTCATCCAGCGCTGGAGGAGATATAAGATTGCCTGGAAGAAAGAGCTTCATTTCTCGGAGCCTAGCAGGGGGAAAGGGGGAAGGAGTTGTGAGATGAAGCGTCTGCAACTCTCCGTAGCTGAAAAAAAGCAATGTTTTGTGGAGGAAAATGGAGGGAAAATGTATTTGTGGAAGCTATGCGTGTGAACACGGGCATTCTCTCTCAACCTGGTATTGAATTACGTGATGGGACTACAGCATCTTACCTAGGTGTCATTTTTAAGGGAACTGGAAATGCAAAACAGCGTGCAAGAATAAAGGCCATTAAGCAGTACTGTGCACTGGAACATAATTCTGCAAGGTGAATACAGTGAGGAGAAATCCATGTCTGTATGTGACACAGGGCAAATGTGACCGTGCATTTCTGTGGGTGTCTAGAACAGGCTGAGGCCTTTTGAAAGGGTGGAGGTTCAGCCTGGAGGAAACGTTCCTGATAGGGGGAGGAAGGAGAGAGACACTCTTTCCTGTCCTTACTTTGCAAGTTAACCAAGGGCAAGCCTGTATTCTTGTCTCTGTCATGGTCTATGCCCTCCGACCAGACAATCAGTGCTGAATTGCATGGGTTCTTTCCTGGAGAGCGCCGTGGAATAACACCTTCTTTTCAGCTAAATTAATTTCTCGAGGGTGATATTGTTACATCAGATCCCTGGCTAATTAATGATTCTTATTGTCTAGGCAAGTGCATTAATTAACTGTATACATAAGAAAGTCTGGGTCAAACTTCAGAAAGTCGGCCAGACTCTCTCAATCCCTTTTGGCTGCTGGGATCATCCTGCTGCCTGGTGTGACCTGAGTAATTAGTGTATTGTCAGACTGGCATGTCTCAGTCCTGATTCTCGTTCTCACAAGTTCACGGTAGCATTCAGCAGCAGTTCAAGACTCTGTTGTGGGTGCCATGTGTGTCCAGGAAGAAGTTTTTGTGTGTTCAGGCAGCACCTGACAGTGGCTTGGAAGTAGCTTGGGAACCCCTTTGGTAGGTCATTTGGCATATAACTTCTGGGGCCAATGTTATCGATAGAGTTGAAGTGGCTTCAGGACGGGAATGTGACCAGGGTTTAAAATCTCTAGCCTGGATGTCACTAACAGAACACAAGCCACCTTCAAGTGGTACGTGGCTCAGTAACTGTGGTTGCCACTGGTTGTGGACCATTGTGTACTCCTTCAACAGAAGATGGCGTACAGGCTGTTGTGGAGTTAGTTGTTGGATAGAACTTCTCCTGAAAAAAAGAAAATTTATGTTTTGTTCCTTCCACCTTGCCCAAACATAAGATTAGGAGAGAGGAAGAAAAACTAAGGCTAATTCTCTCCTTTGCCTACACTTGGCTTATATTGCTGTAAGCTTGCTTACCTCAGCATATGTAAGACGAAAGTCAGGCTGTGCTCTTGGGACTGGGTGTGCAAGACTGGAGTAGGCGTCTGGATTGAAGAGGTTTCTTTGTACTTTAATGGGCACTGCAAGGGATTCCCAAGAGAATTATTCAGATGAAAGCTGTTTTTCTATAAGCAGGCTGCATAGAGTCTCATTATTGCTCTGGCTTTTGCTGCACAGCACATATGTTACTGCAGGGTTGTCAGCCTTTCAGTAGATTTCTACAGCGCAATAAAAATAAGTAGATTAACCAAGCAAAGAAGATTAGAGACACTTTGGAGAAGGAAAAGGAAGGGAGGAGGATGAGCAGGAGGGAGTATAAAAAGAGACCACAAGACTGTGAGTGCCAGGCTTTCTGGTGCATGTTACACAGGGTGGCTTTCTTTGTCCCTTTCGGGTTTGGGTTAGGCAGACTGAATAGAACCGATCCTGACGCCATGTCCAAAGAGAAACTGGAGTCACTGGTCAAGAACATGGAGATCATGCTCTCTGAGGTAGAGCAGCTGAAGATCCACTGCACCAAGCAGACGGAGGAGGTGAACCAGGTGGTACAGGAACTGCGCCGGGAGAACAGGGAGCTGACAGAGAAGTACGAGCACATCTGTCAGGACCTGAAGGAGGCCAAGGAAGCCATTGCCCAGCTGCAGGACACCAAGTTTGCCTTTGAGGCAAAGGAGCGGCAAGCACAGAAGCTCAACCGGCAGCTGTGAAGCAGCAGGAAAGAGAAGCGAGAGATTTAACCTGATCGAAAAGCAAACAGAAACCTTCGACTGCTGCAACTGAAAATCCCTGGATCAGTATTTTAAAGCAACCCTTTCCCTTCCTCCTCAGATTAAACCTGTGTGCTGGAAAAAAACATCTCTTGTGGAGGCAAGATCTCAGGCGCAGCTGGAATTCTGCCCCAGAAGGCTCCTTTGTTAACGGCTAAATACCTCATTATGCTGGGAGGGAAATCTCATTCCAGAATCCCTTGTCGGAGATCTGAGCCATAGACATACAGCAACGACTGCCAGGATCTGGGCACCTTCTCATGCCCCGTGGGGGTTGCACAAGGACAGAGCCCTGGAATAGAACTGTCTCTGCCTTGAGCCACTGGAGAGAGCTGTGCTGTGAGAGTCTGCCGAGACGGAGAGAAGGATCATCGTCTTGACAGCCGCTGTTGCTCTGTTTCATTGCTAACTTTTCTCTGTTGCACAGCGAGGCTGTTCTTAGTAGAGTGTCAGCTTCCGTGCTCCCTGACGCTGGAAGACATCATCAAGAGCTTACGTCGTGCCTCAACCTTCCAAGGACTGGCTATCAAGGGCATGTTGGTCCAGAGGATCTTTTAATGCTATTACAGTTGGTGTTGCCCTCTCCCAATTCCAAAGTGAAGTATAAGAACTGGAAAGGTTTCTGTCTCAATTTCCATTTCAATAGCATTAAATCCTAATGACTCCATGTTTAGTATGCTAGAGTTAAACCTCTGCTGAATATAACACTTTTTTAACCGGAGAGCTATGTTTTGGCACTGGATTTACTTTTCTCAAGCAGAAGTAACGTGTATAAACGGACCGGGAATTAGGAGGGATAAATGTATGTGGGGCATGGGGGTAAGAATTGCTTGTCAGAGGTTTTGCTTTCAACTTTTGTCTCTTCTCCTGTCTCTTCTAAGCAGCGTTGGGGGTAGTCAGTGCCAAGCCCAGCTAAGAGCAGGTGACTTTTGACTCCACAGTGAATAGCGGGAGATCTCTGGGGGGAGCATAGAGACATTGCTGAGAGAAAAAGCCTGAATGTTTAAATGCAGAAAAAGCCTGAATGTTAAAATGGAGAATAGCTGGAATAGTTCCAGGCGGATCTTTCTTCATGTTGCCTGTGATGTAGCCAGCTTCCTTCTTCCCTCCGAAGCTTTGCTGTGTTGTTGTCTCTGCCTGGCAAGCTCCTGCCCAGTGAGGGCTGATATTTAGGAGAGGGGGAGAAGCTGTTTCCATCCCTGACGGACTCGAGGGGGAGAAGCTGTTTCCATCCCTGACGGACTCAGGGACATCCTGTGGCATCAGGAACCCAGACGCCAGGAGCAGGGAGTCAGCCCAGGGGGAAGGGGAAACCTGGCTGCTTTCCTTTCCATGTGGAGATTCAAGCAGGGGCAGAACAGTTCATCAAGACCTTCTCTTAGGACTCAGTCCAGCACTGGTGAAAATAATTGTAGTTTTGTCATTGATTATAAAAATTCTGAGATCAGGCCTAGAATTATCTAGTTATTATTCCTTCTCTGCCCTCCCTTCTGCCATATCAGTCTAGGCCTGACCAAAACCTTTGGAAATTAAAGTCTTCCCATTAATTTGACTGACCTCTGGGCCAGACCTTCTGAGCAGAGGGCTGTGGTTTGTGTGGCAAACAAAGCACTGGGACATCCATGGGGAACAGCTTTTCCTGTGAATTGCTGTAAGTGGGAGATGTGACAACGTGTTTTGTTAAATCTGTGTGATCTAGACTTTTATTTTTTGCTATTTTGGGTGGAGCAGATTGGAATATGTGGAAAACATTTGGGAGATCGGAGACTGTCCTTTATGTTTTCAAATGTAATCTGAATACGAACGACCAGCCTTGACCCTTTGCTCCTTGCTCACCAGTGACAGCTTGGGGAGCATAAGAAATCACCATTAATCACTATATTTGTTTGTATATGAACTAGAAATGTTTTCTCTTGAAATTAATTCTCTAGCCCGAATCTGCTTACCACCTGTGATTTTTCCTACTTTTTATATATCATTAAAATGTAAAACCAACAATAAAAGGAAAACAAACAGCTGAATGAGCGTCTGTTCTGGATAAGGCATTGCCTCATTTAATGCATGTATGTGTTATTTTTTTAGTGTGTGTATGTGCTTGCTGAATATAATTATTCCAGTTTAAATCCTGTGCAGCAAGGAATGGGCTAATGGAGACCCTCCAGATCTCTCTCTGTTCCCCCGTTAATCTCTCTCAAGGAGATTCTCTGTATGGCTGCGAAGTTCACCCTACAGGATTTAAAACCATGATACAGAAAAAGAAAATGGGACTGTAGTGTCCTTATGATCAGTTTCTTAATAATTAACAGGATTCAAAGTGTCTCATTTTAAGGAAAGCTGTGAGAATAATTTAGTGTAAGTATCCTAAGATTTGGGGTGGGACATTTGAAAAACTTGATGCATTATCCAATGCTAGATTGTGTCCTGGATTTGCCTAGATGGGTTAAACTTGGGAGAATTTGGGCTGGTTTAAAATCAATTGTATTACATGTAGGTCCTCTGTTTTTTATGTGCAAATCTTTGTGTATCCAAATATAGTCTTAGCAATGGATTAATGCCTCCACTTGTGTTCTGAGGTACCGTGTGTTAGAGCACCTTTCACCACAAAGTTTGCCTGGAATTAGTCACAGGGCTTTGAAGTTGGTTTTGCTTTTTGAACACCGACATTATCAGTACGTGCTGCTTTTCTTCTTCAAATGGCCTAAGGATGAAGAGCTGAAACTTGTGTGTAGCATCATCAGCTTCTTCAGAAAGTTGGCCTGAATAAAAGTCTCGCCTGATTTGGGTGAGAATCAAAATAAATATGAAGTGACAGGTTTACCATTTCGCTCATTTTGGAAAGGGATGAAGAAGAGGTATCTAGTTCTTTGAATACAAAAAGCAAATTTATTTGTAGGCTCTCTTGGAGAGCACAGCACAGGAATTGGCTCAGTTGTCAAGAAGGGACTAAGAGGAGAGGCCAAGTTAGACCAAGTGCCTGTGAGTTGGTCTGTTCTTGGAGCAGATTTACAGCAAAATACTGATGATTGCATTGTTTTTCACTTTTCTGGGCTGCATTATATGGAAGTGTGCAAGAAGGGAGACTGGATAAGAATGAAGCTGATACTTCTATTTCTTTGACATTCACCAAGAATGTGCTTGGGTGAGGGGGAGGGAGTTTAATGATGCACATGAGCATATGAGCTGGGGGATGGGAATCCTGGACAAGTAGCTCGCAATGGACAAGAAATCATGTTGGCAAATCAAAAGTAGAAGCTAGAGGTATCTTGGGATTTGTAAGGAGTATAAGTGAGGAGAAGCACAAATTTGTTGGGGTGTACTCACTTATTGAATAAGCAAAAGTGGGCTGCTTCTGTGCAGCCAGGAAAACATGAGGAAAACCTCCAAAAAGTAGACTGAAAGTCCCCAAAACTTCATGAAAGCACAGCCCTACAGCCCCTGCATGAAAGAGGTGAAAGAGCCCTTATTTCATTACCTATCACTGCTCATGAAACCTGCCTTTGGAAACATCTCCAGATTTTAGAAATACAGTGTCTCCAGAACTTGTGAATGTCAGAAGATGGAGTTTGACCCTCTAGATGAAAAATCATGTGGAAATGTGAATACAGTGTAGAAGGCGAATTTTTCAGAAGTTTGTTTGGTCTAGGTCTGTATGTATCTAGTTCTCTGTAGTGATAGTTTTGCAGTCCTCAAAGCTCTGGCTTAGGTCATCTTGAGTTATGTTCCAATAACCCTATACCCTATATCCCAATACTGGAGTCTATTCTCCACATATCTTATTCCAGTTTCCTCCCTTGTGTTGCTGACTTCAGTGGCTGCACACTGGCAAACCACAGTAAAATTATCTCTGCTAGTAACAGGATCTGTACAAAAGTTGTACAGGGTCAATTCCTCTGCAGCAGTCCTCAGTGCTTGAAAGAGTTCATGGTTAGCCAGGTCTCTGGGGCAGATACATACCAGTGCAAGAGTTACTGCAAGAGCATAACAGGCTCTAATAGGCAGTTACGTTGCACAGCAGAGCTCATCGGTGCGTAATATGCTTTCTGACTTTCCTCTAGGGACTTTGTGGTGTCTCCAGGACATGAAATTGAGCTTCTTTTCCTGAAGGGTTGGCAAGGGTTCATTCTACGTACTGAGAGGCTGTGATCCAGAGGGCTAAACGACATGCCTATCCTGCGATACTAAGCGAGAGTCTGGTAGGAATGGTGTTATTGGTGCGCTATTCAAGTTTGAATCAAATTTTACTTTTCTGCCTTTTCTTTAAAAAAATAATAAGAAAAAATTCAGTATGTCAAACGATGTGTTCTTTTCAGAGTGAGCTGAAGCCTCCTGTTTTCAGACCCTTGTGCGGCTGATGGAAGGAGTGAAATGCTGTAGCGTCTCCAGTAGCAGTGGACTTGGTCTGACATCCCAGAAACCCTTATTTATTTACCTTGTTGTTCAGTCATCAACACACTTACCTGGGATGTCAGATTACTCCTCAGTGTTATCCTATGCTCAGAAGAATTTGAGCATATCACCTGAATAAAACGCCCCAAATAGTAGACTAAAGTATTTGAATGGCTGTCAGTTTCCCTTGATTAGGCTACTGCACTTACCTAAGAAACTGGTATTAGTCTGAAATCCAAGCACGGCAAACATCCAATTTTTAAGCATGTGACCCAACCATAACCATAACATCACAGATCCTTGCTCTTTGGCTTAAAGAGTAAGGGGCTGATCAAGAACACCAGTTTGTAATGTGTCTGTATACCATGGTTTCCTGATCACAACAGTCTCCTGGGAGGTTCAGATCCCCTAAACAAACTGAACACAGATCCTTTACTTCCTTGGGTGAATGCTCAAGACACCAAGACCAGCTTTTCTTCTGGAAGCTTTGTGAGTCTTGTCTGAATTTCCTGGATGCTGTTCAGGGGGAGGGGAGAGGAGGTAGAAGAGTTAGGAGTGAAGTTGCCCTCTGGGAAGAAGGAGAGGTGGGGAGAAGGTGGTTTTAGTTTTGTTCTTATTTCTCACTAATTAATTTCTCTGAAGTCAAGTCTGTGTCTTGTAACTGGTGAATAATCTCCCTGTCTTTATCATGACTGACGAACTTTTCCATCATATTTTTTTCCCCTGTTCTCTTGAGGACAAGGAGTGATAGGGCAGCTTGGTGGCCATCTGGTGACCAGCCAAGGTCAACCCACCACAATGCTATAAGTGTTAGACTAGTTAGACTGGAGCTGTGTCCAGTAAAGGATGCAAATCTTTAGACAGTCTTTGAAAACAGCATCTGGCAGTAAGGAATCCAGGTGGTTTGTTTCTATGAGATGTACTTCTGGAGTATAACAACAGAGAAAGAAGTCTTACTACAGACCTCTGGCCACATAACTGTTGAAATCCCAGTATCACAGCTCCTGTATAGATTCCTTCTTGCCAAAAGCACTTCACTGATGGGATTAGAAGGGATATCTTGTTCAGCAGTATCCATTTACTATGTGTTCACCTCAACTGTTTATTCTTGATGATCACATCTGTGACACCCAGGTGCCATTGCCTCCAGGCTAGCCACTGAATAGAGCTAGTGGCAAGAGGCAAATGCCTGTGGTCTTGACTGTACTCACTCCATAGTGAACTTACCAGGAGACGAGAATGATTTTGAATTGGTGGATTACCTTACTTTCATTAAATGATAGGTGTTGAAAACAATTTCAACATAGGGGTCATGTCCGTTCTCCCAGAGAAAAGGTACACACACAAAACTTTCTGTGGAACTACAGGGCAAAGGTTTACTTCATATTTGCATTGTCTTTTTCCTGATAAGGACTGGCCTCAAGTTCAAATCCCAAACTAATAGCTTCTGATTTTGTCATGTCTCTACTAGAACCAGGAAGCATAGGCAGATTTTTGTTTCCTTTTGTTAATAAAAGGAGTTTCATTAATGTTTCCTGTTGCTTAGTTGTGGTAAAAGTCTGGTCACTTCTTGTTTTATTTTAGCATCTCAGGAGGTTATCTATTAAGTATTTATGGGGTTAAAAATTAATCCAGATGTGTTTACGCAGTATCTGCTTTAATGCAGTAGGCACAGCTGTTTTTTGGATGTATCCTGGCTAGATTCCAAACCGAGCAGTCACATTTTCCCTGTCTCTGAACTCCCTTGTAGTTCTAACTATCAACAAGAACACAAGAACCACAAGAACATTACTAAGCTTGGTATTTCCAAAAACATTCACTGAGGGTCCTGCTGCTGTGAGAAGAAATTTTAAGAATCAGGTATTGATAAATTTGTATGGAGTTGTGGGTTTTTGCTTACTGTTTTTGAACCTTTAGGATTGGATTTCATGTCTTTTCTTGCCAATGATACAGGCTAAAAGCTTTAAACTGATCTGAAAGTGTGGTTTATTCATATGAGGCCATGGGTTGTGGCTTTGGTTTGTGGGGGATCAAATATCATGCAGCTTAGGACATAACTGTGACAGCTGGCAGGATGGCAGTAGCCAACGGCCAGTTGAGAGTACAGACGGATAAAGAAAAAGCATATGCTGATGTAACTTGTTTCTGATGGAAAAGGAGGGCCCACAGCTTGTCCCAAGGCCAAAATTTGTTTTCTTACGGGGAAAATTTGAATCTAAAGGGCCAAGATGGTAATCTCTGTATTCTTAATTAGGTGTTAACAATGTAACAATGTCCAATTGTTGTCTGTCCTGACAAGGGGAATGTAGGAAGCCACGCATCAGCACCACCATTAGGCACTCTTCTGGGGTGTGTCATGTCTTTCAACCTTTGGGGTTCCCCTGCTTCTTGGTGGAGGTGTTGCCTTTTTTTTTTTGGTGTTCCTGTTAGGGTTTGTCCCTGTCTATTATGTCAGAGTTAGCTTGGACAGGGAAGTACAGGATTGCTTTTGGTTGTGGAAAAGGTGTGACTCTTGTTTGAACTCTGTCCCCTTTGGCATGAGTAAGGGTAGGATTTGAGTACTGTGTACCTTTGTGGCCAGTTGCCACACAGGGCTTGACCAGGAGGTGTGAAAAGAACTGTAGTCCTAGAATAAAATTGCTTCTGTGTCACATGGCGCATTTATGAGGCTGCTAGAAACTTCTTTTCAGTTTGGAGCTGTATGTGTCTAGACTTGTCAACAGTTGCCAAGGAAATTATCTCTTTTAATAATTTAAAGCAGTAGCGTGGCCAAGAAGAGAGTAGTGATACCAGTTCTGGGGATTTCATTGCACATCTTGCTGTCTTCCTTGGAAGACTGAGCTCGTGGAGTTACCTGAAGGTAAAAGCTTCAGCATTCCTTTTGAAAGCAAGGTTCTGTATCTCATGGTTTCAAATGAACCACAGATGAAAAAGGACTCTAACACTGGAAGGCAAACAAAAAGACCAACCCAAACTCAAGACTTTAAAGCTATTCTCATCATCCTGGAGACCTCAATCATAACATTTTTTAAGTAGTGTTGAAATGCTGATAGCTGTTATAATTGCTGGACCAGAATCTATTTTTATAGATCAGTGATATTTGTATTTCAATATTTATTTGTTTTATACTAAGCAGAGGGCAAAATCAGTAGGGGGCGAATTACCTGTTTTCGAGATAAAACAGCAGCAACACGTAAGTTGTTATGCAATGATTTCTCTAGTATTCACATGATTAACGGCACAAGTTTTTCCTTGTAATGCGTCCAGCTAGATTCCTTTTCCCTTAACAGTTTTTCTGTTGCTGAATTGTTCCTTCATGGCATTTTTCAGAGGGTATCTGAATTGCATGGCATTTGTTAGAGGAGAAAAATAGAGAAACCTGAGCTGCCATTGTCTTTGGTTAAATTCAGGTCTGTATCCAAAGCTCTGGTATATTCCGATCTTAGGGACCTGCTGAACTCTGCCCAGAGCCAGATCTAGCTGCAAATTGTATTTAAGTTCAAACTTCCTTTGGTCAAAAGTGTATCTGTGAACTGTGACTCAGGTTTTAGTTTTAAAGTAAATGTTAAGTCAAATAATTTATTTTTAGAGTTAGGAACTTACTGAAAATGAATACCAAAGGGATATGTGGATAACTGTCTCTCTTTTGATATGCTGCCTACAGCTAAAATAAAACTAGTTACAGAGGGCCCCACCCCTGCAATAACTTAAGGCACAGTTTAGAGATAACGTGTGTGCTCACACTCGTGTACAGGAGCTAGAAACAATTCCAAAACGTGCGTGTATGCATGCTCACAACTCTCGCTTTCCCAAGCAAAAGCGAAACCTCTTGTGAAGAAACTAGGGGCTGAAGGGGTTAAATGAAATACAACTCTCCTTTTCCTGTGCAGCAAGGATTAGTAACCAAACAGAAGCTGGAGAGAAGAGCGCTTAAGAGCCACTGTTTGAACCAGAATAGGAAAGTGGGTTTTGGAACTTGGCTGAAGAGTGGTGTGTGGTGCAAGTGTCTCCAACTTTTGCACTCACCTTTCACAGGTATACCGAGAAGGTAAGAGTTGACTTCGTGCTCTGGGCTGTCTCCTGATCTCTCTACCTGGACATGTATTTTCTATTAGTCTTTTCAATGCTGTTTGTGCTTTTTAAGCTATTTTTTATTTCCCACCATTTTTTGTCCTTCAGTTAAGGGTGCAGGGGAGAGGAGAGACCAGAGTCCTTATGACTGCAGAATTTTATTTCCTAGAAGGGAGGGAAGAAGACACTACGTGTATTTGGTGAACATCACCCTCTTACTCACAGTTAATTACACTGAGACTTAATGTAATCAAAACTGCTGTTCCTGATACTGTGGGTGGGAGGAGCAGCGGGGTGGAAGGGGAAGGTATAATATTGATAGGATGCTGGACAAACATAGCAGAGATGTTGACTGGAGAAACATAATTTTTGCTGGTAGGAATAAAAGCCTGGCCAGGTGCGAAGACTCTTGTACCCCCTCACGGTGCCCCCTGGAGTGCTCAGCTGCATCTGTTCATGTGGTAGCAGGTGCTGAGGGGAGGGAGTGTCTCCTAATCAGTCTTGCATTGCTCTCAGCTGTGTGAGACAGGATCCATTTGGGAGGCTCTTCCCAGCCAAATGATGCTGTCAGAGTCAACGGACCTGTTTGTGAAAGGGGAGGTTTGCAGGACCGGATCTCTCATCCCTGAGGAAATCTGGCGGGTGAGGCAGGCCGAGGCGGCAGCTCCAGGGACCTGTCCTGGCACGGAAGTGGTAATGGGCACATGTAGCAGTGTGGCAGAGCTGCGGATTTGCCTGATGCCCTGGTGTTCCTTCTGGGTGGTTGGGTGGAGGTAGAGGAGCAGTTGATTTAAAAACTTGAGTTTCAAAGCTTTGATGAAGGTAGTGTCAGTCTTGCATGGAGTTCATGGGACTAGGAATAACTGGTGTTAGTAAAGGAGCGTAGGGAGATGGTACGTTTCTTTATGTCTGTCTTTAGAGACCCTAAAGAAGGTTGGAAACACTTATGCTTATTGCTTTTGGAAGTGTCTACACAGCACTCGGGGTTTGTTTTATCCATTCTACATTGCACTTATGAGGGCCCTTCAACAGCTTCTCTGTAAGCTGACTTGCCACTTCAGTGTTTCTCTCCTGGCTTCTTAGAGGTGTGCCGTCCCCTGTAATGGCAGAGCATTTCTCAGTCTCTGTACACAGAGCTGCCATGAAAAACCACTTTCTGAGATGCAGCACGTTGGTGGGCCAGCGTGCTACGCAGCCACGTGTGTGTTGGACAGGTTCATTGCGGACTTTCAGGACAAATACTTTGCTGTTACAGGGAGCAAAGGGAGGTGTTTGTGATGTGCAACAAAGGTAGGTAGGACCACGTATTTTTGGCATGGCATTACCTTAAACTAATACTCGTTCATGTTAGTAAATGGCAAGATTAACAAAATGCAAACAAATAAGATGTAGAGCAAATTTGCTATCTCTGGAAGTTTTGCTTTTAGCATATTTTCCTGTCCAGTGTGAGATAATTGAGACTTCTTTTTCAAGCACATTTTCAGGTTCTCGCACACTGTGGACCATTCTGACACCTCAGAGGTGTTTGTTTTTAAAATATTTTGCTTCTTGAGTGTAAATGCTTGCTGGCTTCACAGAAATGCTGGGGTTGGGGTAGTTACTCTGTAGCATTTGCATATTCCAAATCTGTTTACTAGTAAACGGTCTACTCCATAGCATTTTCCAAAAAGTGTGTGACAAATGACTTGAGGTGATTTTCAAGAAAGGGTGTAGCTTTTTGTTTGCTGGTCTCTCTCTGTATATGTATATAAAATAGTGTTAAGTATAAAACAAATTAAATTGTCTTAATTTTAAGGGGAAAGTAGCTGTCGTTATGGTACTACAATGCTATAGAGAAATTAGAGAATGGATGATCTCAAATGTTCAATAAGTGCAGTACTTTTTGACGCAGATTCTGTAACTCCGGTTTTGGGTTTGGCTCTCTCTCTGATCCCACTACTTACCAGCTTGGGTAAAAGAGACTGCTGGTAGAGCTCATCTAATCTAGTTGCTTAAGGGATTACTTGTCTCACAAATTAGGCATCAAGATTCAGTTAGAATCTGTGCAAATGGCTGTGTCCTGACTTGCTGTTTAGGAAATGGGAAAGGAGTTATGTTGTTGCAGCTGGTTTTCCTGGTGGTCCTTGACTTTGAGTTAGAGCAAATCTTATTCTAAAGGAACACAGATGTTCTGTTAAAATGGTGAACCTGGTAAAAAAAAAAACAACTCCGATCTTGACTGAGGGTCCCTTCTTCTGAATGCAGTGTAAATAAGGCAAAATACTGTTCTGTGCCTCAGAGCAGGTAGGGCTTAGGCTGCCAGAAGGCTTTCTCTTTGTTTAGATGAGGGCTTTAAATGTTAATAAAATGTTAAGCATATGCATGTACCTTGCAACTCATCAATACACAGCAAACAAACAGCTTTCTTATAAGAGGATGAGAGCTGCTGTTTTGTATAACAACGGCACCTAGAATACATAGGACACAATTGTGATCATCCTCTTGATTCGTGTTATAGGCTCATCATTAGCTGAGTGAAGGGGCAGATGTTCTAGTGGCATATTGACGCTCAGTGAACTACAGAGGAAATAAGTTTCTTTGCTCTTAGGTCTGTGGGAAGGATTATACAAAACTGATGATAAACCCCTCAGTATACCTAGCATAGCTGCTGAGCCTAGACAGTGATGGATGGTTGCTCTGATCCAGTACAGTCATTTGCAGTTATGCCCATGGTATGATGGACCTGTCAAAAGAATATATTTCACTGGAAATAATACTCTGCTGGATACAGTGTCACTCTCTCATTTTTTAACACTCTTGGATCTGAAATGTGATTTGTTGTGGTCCACTCTTGTCTTGGATGATTAATAATAATGGTTACTAGATGTCTGAGAATGGACTTTAATATAAAAGGATTTGAGTGGGTACCTACTCATATGCATAGCCTATGTACAAACCGCTTCTTTATGCTTTCTCACACAGTAACAAGCTCGCCTTCTTGACACGCAGTCATGATGTATAGAAAACAAGTACCATCCACAGTTTGTTTATGTCTCTGCCTAGCCCTTAGAGCAGTAATTGGAGGCTCTGGTTTGGGCATCTGTGGGAGAAACCAGCTTCAGAGCAAAGAACCAATTTATTTTTAGATCACACTGTTGTCGTTTTGCTGTGATCACACAGTCGAGCATGTGCTTCCTTTGAGATCTCTCCAGGCACTGCAGTGTGATCGCACCCTCCTAAGATCATTTTTTATGAAGTTAATTTTTAGTGACAGATGAAAGATGCTAGGGCCGGTATCCTTAGAGACTGTAGCCCTAATTCCACTAGCACGTGTTCTGCCTCCTAAGTTTGTTAGTCAGAATTTCTGGATTTTTTTTTTTTTTTCCTTTTGATTTCTTTTAGTTCTCCTCATGTTAGTCATCTTTCCCTTGCAGAGTAGTGTGAGTAAGCCCACTGGCTTCTCAGGGGGAACTCCTGCTTCGTACCACTGAAGATATGTCTGCATCGCAGTCAGTAAGGGTGATTCCTTAGGGAAGAGATGTACCCATACAATGTGGTATGCTTGGCATGTTTATAGATATATATTTAAAACTGAGTAAGCTTTAAAAAAAAAACCCAAAAGCTATCTTAGGCTCCAGAAACAATGTAGAGGCAGCGGCAGTCAAAACCCACATGAGGTTCAGGGTAAATACTGTCATGTTTTCCTGTCTATGTTATTAGTCCTCAAGCAAATTTATTTAAAGGTAACACAGGTGCTCCCTATGTGTACTACAAGCATAGGGTTGGATGTAGCGCTAACACCTGCTCAGCGAGCAGATGTAGATCTTGCAAACAGAGGCAGAAAACAATTTGCATTGTTTTAAAATTTCCTTTTGAGATAACACTCATTTTTATTTTTTAACCCCTTGCACAGTGCAGAAGATCGCCATCTTTATATTCAGGATGGAATGAAGTTAAAATTAGAAGTAAGTTTCCAGCATCGAAATCCTTTGCTTTCCTAAAGAAGTCTCCAAAATTTGAATTGGAAGAGATTAGTCTCAGCAGGCTAACATGTTTGTAAACAGCAGCAGTGCTCAGTGATGGGTAATATTCCAGATCAGGCTAAATAACTCACATAAATGAAGCTTGAGCTGTGACAGGACAGTAGTAAATGTGAAAGGTTGTTAGCTATTCCTCTTCAATTATTTTAGTGTTTGGGATATATCCTTGTCATGTATTTTTTGTAGGCAGGGTGTAGCTTCTCGTTGCAATGTTAACTGTCTAAATTAGTCTGTGTGCACTTGTCGTTATCCCTATGCGCTCCCAGATTTAATTAACAGCTAAGCACAGTGAGACTACCAAAATAGAAGGCAGAATCCTATCTTTGCTCCTTATAATAAATCTCTGGCTGCAAACCTAATAGTGGAAGGCTGGTTGCAGAAAATTGAATCTCAGCTGATATTAATAGGTAGGCAGAAAGTTGTCCTCATGAAATACTCTCTCAGCTCCTGTAAAGGGATGGCGTAGTGACCACATTTACTTGGAAGATGTTGCTTCACTGACCTAAACCTTAGATACTTCATTGTGGATTTTGGAGAGTGGGAAAGATGCAGATCTGCCTCTTCTCCTACCCACTGATAGGGTATGGTGTGAGGCCTG
Source organism: Larus michahellis (assembly GCF_964199755.1). Taxonomy (NCBI): domain Eukaryota; kingdom Metazoa; phylum Chordata; class Aves; order Charadriiformes; family Laridae; genus Larus; species Larus michahellis. The sequence continues at coordinate 51,501,913 of NC_133899.1, read as the reverse complement.
ACTAGAACTTCTGTGTGTTTCGCAGTCTAATCTTGCTCTTGCACTTGATGATTTTTCACCTACAGTTTTGTGTGATTTCGGTGTTCGAATTAAAACTCTATAACAAAGGCTGGCACAGCTTTCCCAGGTGTGGCTGAACTTGGCATTGCTGTAGAAGTCCTCTGTAAAAGCATTGTCAGTCTGATTCAGCCACAGTAAGCGATGGCCTGGTGCAGATTTATGTGCCTATTATAAATCAGGCTGAAGGCTGAGATGAAAGCCTACTGACAGAGCAGTCTAGAAGATGCTTATATGTTACCACTGCTCAGTTCTCCAGCCAGCTGGTGCTTTGCTGCTCTGCTCATTAGTAAGTTTTTGTAACTTATTTTTCATTTAACAAGGTGATTTTTAAAGTTTTTAAAATTTATCTTTCATAATATGCATAATATGGCTGAAAGTATATCTCATCAGGATTACTTTTTTGACGAGGCTTCTTCAACTCCCAGCATGTAGTTAGAGTGAATTAATAAATCTGGATACCAATGGGAAAGATACCTTCGTAAAACTTCTACTCAGACAACTTGTGTCTTGTTTTCCTTTAGTCTCTCTTCTTTCCCACTAAGCCCTTTCAACCAGTCTCGTACTTAAACACGTTTATAAACATTTATCCCTTGCTTTGTATATAAATAGCTCTTTAGGAATGCGTCTCATTCCGTGGTCAAGGCAAAGGAAATTCAGCATCCTCCTGCTTTAACAGACACATGCACCTTAATTGTCACATCCCGAAGGACATTAGGCCCAGGATTTTCTTTGGCAAAATGTCAAGCAAAAGATGGTTTACTATAGCCAGGGAAGAAAACAGGCATATTAAGAAGTATCTTGAACATGATATCTTCTGTCTAAAGGGGTGGTTGGTTTCTTGTTCCTCTGGGCTGTGTGATGTGATCTTCATGCTCTCCCAACTCGGCTCCCAGCCTAAGTAAAATAAGGTTTTTCCCTACCCTCAATCCCTGCTCCATGGAGCCACTTTCTCTCCTCGCCTTCATCTCATCGTTTTGCTGTATGTGTATATTTTCCCTTTTTAACTCTTCCACCCAGAAATTAAAAGGTGCTTCTCAGTAGACAAGGCAAACAAAAGCAAGCTGGAACCAAGATATGATGGATGTTTTGAGAGCAAAGCAAAAAATCTTAATGTCTTTAGAAAATGTAATGAGTCTGAAAGCTAAAAGACCGCTCTGAGTCAATGGCTAACAAAATTTATGCCAGTGGATAATTGGGCAACCTATCATCATTTTTTGTGACTTCTCGCCTCCTTCAACCAAACTTCTAAAAATATAACAACTGAGTGAGATATGATATGTTAAAGGCGGGTGTTAAAGGCGGGGGGAGTTGGGTGTGGAGGAAAGGGAAGGAAATTCTGAAAAGGTGCGAGTAGCAGGATCACAGTGACAGCTTCTGGTTTAGTGCTCGATGTGCTAAACTTTACAATAAGCAATTTCTGTCTATATTGCAACAGGCAAATATTTATTGCTGGGGTGGCCCACCTATGGCTCACAAGCCATGCAAAGGCAGCTTCTGTGTCAGGGCTACCTCAGATGGGAATAATAGGTCTACATTGGGTAATTCAAATCCCCAGCCAGGAGACGAAATGAGCTGTAAGGACCTGCTGAAGCTAGTATTGCTGGGTGGCTTTGCTGCTTACCTGCATGCCCAGCTAAATCTTGTCTGGCAATAGAGAAGTGGGAATCCTGAAGGGGTCTTTTTATCTTCTGCCTATGAACCACTCCCAAAACAGTCCCTGGCCCACCTATGTTGTATGTGTCTTTGGCCAAAGAATGATTTAGAAACACGTTTCACAGGCAAAAGAAGACTGGTCTGTCTTATGTGCTAAACAGAGAAGAAACGCATAGCACTGGTTGTCTAATTATTGTCAAAAAGAATAGAGAAAAACCCAGACTGATAAATCTGTGAGCAATGGAACTCATGAAACCTGTTTTATTTTGACTTTGTGATCTGATTCTGTAGTGTCTAAACAGCTTAAGCTCTTGTTTAAGCAAAGCTGAATTATTTGTAACATCTCTTTCAAGTTTGGATTCCCTTCTATTGAAAAAAAAAAAAGTCATCATCTCTCTGAGTTAGAAGTCCAGTACATCTCTTCATCCCGGACCAGTGTCTTTTCCCTCAAACAAAAGTTAAGTTTATGGTTTTGAAACCCTGAAATTAGGCAGCTGATTCAAAGTTATTTTTACATATATATACAGGCAATGTAGGTCTTGTTTCCCTAGGAACATGGATTTTGAGAGGTTTTTCGGAAAAGAGGCCAAGTTTAAGTAAACAATCTTGAACTTTGTTTATGTGTTGGAAGGCAGGATTTGCACACATAAAGTAAATACAGGAGTCATTAAAACTATCCTTGATTCTGAAACATACTTCTGGTCTTAATGAAGATTTGACTGATCTTGCTAAGCCTGCCTGGCCCTGGATAAGAGTTTGTAACTAAATAAAATATTTTTACAGCAGTTCACTGCTGGCTTCACTATAGAGAAATCTCCAAGGCTGCCCATCTGTCTTTTCTAGACCTTCTATTTGCTAAGGCAAAAGCTTCTTTCCTGAGTGTGTTCAGTGTTAAGTCCTGAAATAAGGGCGCTTATCACAGTTTCCAGTTGTGCTGGAGTTTTTGTGTTCTGTCCAGTTATGAAATTCCAGGGGGCCTTTATGGCCCTCTAACTCTCCTGTCCACAGTGCCAGGGAGAAACAGGTGCTGTGGAGGAAGATCAGAAAGGGCACCAGAACATCCTTTCAGAAGTTTCTGAAATTTCCACAAAATATGATTTGATCCATACTGTTTTGGAATAGAAATAAGGGTCCTGAGATGCTGAAAACAGATTCAAGTTTGAACTTCTCCAGTGTTCAGAGGAGCTTGGGTCAGTATCTCTTAGAGAAAACAGCTCTATAGTTCACATGTGGGCTGACTCTTTTTGACCAAACTTAAAGATGGCTGGAACCAGTCACTACTTCAACCCTTTTATTCTTCTAACCCGAGCAGTTAATGCCAGATGTGGTTGGCTAGACAACTTGAATCTCTTCTGGTGTATGGAATGGAGGTTTCAGCTGGGCACACCTCTAGTTCTGGTTGAAGATTCTGGTTGTTCCTTATTTACTGCGAACTGATTCTCATAATCCCTCTTGCTGAGATAACTTCATATTTTAACACTATGGCAGGAATTCCTCCATGTGAGCTTTCCAGCAGCTGTTCCATATCTTGAGCATAAAGTCACCATTTCCCCTCAGGCCCTGCTGCTGTTTCTGGGTGGAGGGGGATGGAGATGCTGTTCTAGCACACAGTGGGAAAAGGGAGCTGGGAGGGTTGAAGAGAATTGAAGAAGGGCAGGAGGCACAGGGAGAAGCAGCTGCTGCTGTTACAAGTGAAAGCACTGCAAAACACTGTCCTTTTCATTCCTTCCCCCGCATACCCAGCCTTCAGTGAGAAAGAATGGCAAACAAGCAGAATAAACATATGCTGCTCTATCCCAGGTCCTACAAGGACTGACAGAGCCGTTAAATCCGGAAACAGAACTTGAACCTTTTTTGAAGGTTTCAGACAGATTCCCCAGTCCCATCTGTGTTGTTTGTGGTTGAAAGTAAGGCAAAAGAGATCAATGCTGAATACTACCTCTGAGGAAGCTTTTAAAATAAGAAATTGTTTGAAGGTCTGAGAATCAGACACATGATTTTTTTTTGCAGTGGGGGACTTAATAGGTTACAGAAGGCGCGGTTTTTCCTTCTGACTATCCTTCCTGGAATCTGTTGACTAGTTTAATAGGGCTGGTGGTCTAAAATAGTCTAAACTTTTTAATGCTAAATTTGGGACATATGACAGCAATTCCCATGAAAGCGCAATGGCACAAAAATACATCCAAACACCAGAGCTGTAACCTCTTGCTGCTTTATAGAATCATGGGTTGGGTGGGACCTTAAAGATCATCTAGTTCCAACCCCCCTGCCATGGGCAGAGACACCTCCCACTAGGTTGCTCAAAGCTCCATCCAGCCTGGCCTCGAACAATTCCAGGGATGGGGCATCCACAACTTCTCTGGGCAACCTGTGCCAGTCTTTCACCACCCTCACAGTAAAGAATTTCTTCCTAATATCTGATCTAAATCTCCCCTCTTTCAATTTAAAACCATTACCCCTCATCCTATCACTCCACTCCCTGGTAAAGAGTCCCTCCCCACCTTTCCTGTAGGCCCCCTTTAGGTGCTGGAAGGCTGCTACAAGGTCTCCCCGGAGCCTTCTCTTCTCCAGGCTGAACAACCCCAACCCTCTCAGCCTGTCCTCATAGCAGAGGTTCTCCAGCCCTCTGAGCATCTTTGTGGCCCTCCTCTGGACTCACTCCAACAGGTCCATGTCCTACTTATGTTGGGGGCTCCAGAGCTGCATGCAGTTTTCCAGGTGGGGTCTCACGAGAGTGGAGCAGAGGGGCAGAATCACCTCCCTTGACCTGCTGGCCACACTTCTTTTGATGCGGCCCAGGATGTGGTTAGTTTTCTGGGCTGCAAGGGCACATTGCCAGCTCATGTTGAGCTTCTCATCCACCAACACCCCTAAACCCTTCTCCTCAGGGCCGCTCTCAATCCATTCTCCATCCAGCCAGTATTTGTGCCTGGGATTATCCCAACCCACATGCAGGACCTTTCGCTTGGCCTGGTTGAACTTTCATGAGGTTTGCATGGGCCCAACTCTCAAGCCTGTGCAGGCCCCTCTGGATGGCATCGCTTCCCCCCAGCCTGCTGATTGCTCCACACAGCTTGGTGTCGTCGGCAAACTTGCTGAAGGTGCCCTCAATCCCACTGTCCATGTCACTGACAAAGATGTTAAAATGCACCGGTCCCAGTACTGACCCCTGAGGAACACCGCTCATCGCTGGTTTCCACTTGGACATCAAGTCATTGACCGCAAGTCTTTGAGTACGCCCATCCAGCCAATTCGTTATCCACCAAGTGGTCCATCCATCAAATCCAATTATCTCAAATTTAGAGACAAGGATTTCATGCAGGATGTCATCCCCCTTCGATGCAGGGGATTGTCCCAAATGTTGGTTGCTGTCTCTAGTTGTCTCCTCACAGAATCTTTTTATCCTATCTGGCTAAAAACCTGCAAGATGCTAACTACTTGGAGAGTGGGAGAACTGCTAGCCCTGGTGAGCTGCTTCTCTAGCCTCTTCTCTGGGAGCCTCATGTGGTTTGGGCCCAGTTCCCCACCTGCCTCTTGGCTCGGAGGCCAGAAGGAGCTGAGTGGGCAGTCCATTAGCAGCAGAACAAGGCTGCTGGAGCAGGGGATATGATGTCCACAGCCATCTCTGTGAACCTGAGAGGTGCCTGGAATGGAAGATGTGAGAGAGGAATGCTGAGGAAGAGATATTTTTTCTCTCTGGGCAGTAGAAGGAGAAGCTGATCAATCTCAAAGATTTATCTCTGTTTGATGCCAATACCATTCAAGGAAGATGCTGCGCTCTCAGTGCTATTTGCTAGTCATGTGAGGACGTTATAAGCTGCTTCAGGAAAGCTTTGCTGTGTGTGTGCATGGAACTTGTAGCAAAAGGTTCTCTCCTGGCTGTCCTTCCCCTTTGAAAGGATTTGGCAGTTGGATAGGGCTGTGATACAGATCTAGTCTATGTTTTGCCTGTTTGTCTCTTCAGCATAGAGAATGTACTTGACCTCTTGTGGAGGGCATCTCCAGGTTGTTTTTTCTTTGACTTGAACAGGAAGAGAAGTAGTAGTATGTGTGATAGAGGGTACACAGTCTTCTCTCAGTTTCTTAAGAAGGACTAATCCAAAATGAATGAAAGCTATTAATATAAAAAGCTCCTATAGCTTAATTTTCTTATGAATCATACGATTGGCACTCAGTTTATAGGGACAGAAGCTTATAAGTGCTTGTTTTCCCAATTACATTTTCTCGGTTCATTAATATTTTGCATGTAGAATTTGTTGCAACTGGATTTTCAGCACTTAATAGTTTTTGCATCCGAAAGCAAAAAACATAAAAGAACAAGCTTTTTATCCCCAGCATTGTGAATGTTGGGAGTTTCAAAATCCATGGTATATATGGACTTAGAGAGCTGTAACAAGCTGTGATTCACTGAGGCCTAGCACTGAGAAAAGTGGTTGCCCATCATAAAGCAACCTGAAGTATACAAATGCTAGGTCAAGTAGGTTTCATTTTGGGTATATTTTGTTTCTGATTTGACATTCTCATGCAACAATGATTTTATATCAATATTATCATTGTTAATGGTGATATGCATTCTATATTTTATCTGGATTCAATAGGCCAGGCTAAAGGAGCTATATATGAAATTTTAGTATTAAAACAGGTGTTGTTACAATGACTGAGATAAACATTTCTTCCTTGATGCTTTCATGTGCTGTAAAAGGAAGATTTCTCCATCTTTCCTTTTTCCTTTACTTTCCCAAGTTAAAAAGAGGCTTAACCCAGATAAAACTATGCTAGGAATATCTAGTCCACCTCTTCTTTCTGGACTCAATCAACTGGTCGTGAGGTCATGAGAAAATGATCATGAGACACAGGCAGTCTCTGGTGGCTGAAGTGTCCATGGTCACAGCTGTAAACATTGGTGAGTGGTGGTTGGTGTGGGCTTGGTTGTTGCAACTCAAAAGAGGAATGATAAAGTAGCAACAGGCAAGGCACCAGTGAAGTATTGTGGTCCCAAATGTGCATAATGCCCTGATTTTTAGGACCTGTTGTATCCTGTTGTACGCTGCCATACCACTCTGTGTGGCCTGATCTCCGTTCTAGCTCTGCAGAAAGGATATAACTACTGATGGCTGAATCTAGCTATAGCTGTCCATGATGAACTGTAGGATTTTAAACAAACAAGATCACACAAAGACAGACATGAGTCTTCCCTGAGCCTCACAGGATGAATATAGGGTACAGAAATGTTAACTGTGGAATTTCTTACCTTGGGTTGGTTGAAGTCATTGCAATCTTCAAGTATTTTATCATGTGCATATGTAAAGGGGTGGGAGGGCAGACATGCAACAGCATGCATCTTCCACTGTGCCCGGGGATGGTGTTGTCATAATACCAGAGGAAAGTTCAGGGAAATATTTGCACTCAGTAATTACCTTCTGGCTTTCTGTGCAGGGTAATTTCAGTCTTTGCAGTTGCCTTCATCTATCCAGCGAGTGTAGTAAAACTGATTTTCTTCTCTCACTTGATTTTAGTTTCCCCTCCATTTTTACTGTATGGTATCTTGGCTTTTCTGCCGTACAAGCAGCAAAGAAGCAAGCAGTTCAGATCAATAGCCTTTCTGTTCCCACAGGCAGAGATGAAGAACTTGTTCCTTCTGCTCCTGCTGGTAATGATGCCACCTTCTGCATTTTCAGTAAGTAAAAGCTCTTCTGAACACTGTTACGAGGAATGAATGATACTTTTGTTAAGGGCTGTCAACATTTGTAACTCAAGTATTTTGCAGAAAGTATTCCTGAAAGAGCTAATGGGTTCAAGTCATCAGGCCTACTGTGGTACATGTTACGAGAAATTTAACACGGCAATTAAATAACAAAATTCTGGTAGTGCCTTTGGCTATAGGGGTTGTTATCTGCAAAGCCGTAATTGCTGTCTCCTGCTTCAAAGTTACAGAGAGTTCTCACTTGAAGTAAAAAGAATGAATCTTTGGTTAGCCACTTCTCTTATCTTTGGTCGTAGTGGTCTAAGCCGTATGGTTTAGCTTTACTGGGGGAAGTAATCTTTCTGTTAAGCCAATTTGATATTGTCAGAAAAAGAGCACAGCTATTAGGAACTGGGACTCCTCTTCCTTTCTGAGAGAGAAGTAGGATCTTTCTGAAGTAAATGCACCTTGAGAACAGTTTCTCTGAGTTCAACTTCAGCTATATTAATAAGTTGGACATCTGAGGTAAAAGGTGACCTGCTGAGTAGAGTGGAAGTGCTAGCGAAGGAAGACGTGATATGTTCGTTAGGTGTAAAGGAACAGAGAGGAGGAAAACAAAGAGGTAATTATCACCTGGAGTAAGTGTTTTGTGGGAGTCGTGCGTAATTATAAATATGCCATTAAAATTAATGAGCCCATAACTTTTAATCTCTAGTACGATTATGAATTTCTGTTCCCAGATTCAGCATTTGCAGGTCCTTTCTAGGCTTTCTTTGAAGATCAGGGATGAGAGGCCAGAAATCAAGCAGTTTGTTAGTCATCATAGATTTCCTATCTTACAGCTGGAAATATGCTTAAATGAGATCTTGACATCTCACATCTAATAGAAGATGGTGCTGGACATTAAAAGAACCAGAACCACAATATACTATATTCAGTTCATCTGTTCACCTGTCGATCTCCAACCTGGTGATTTTTTGGAAGGGAAATGACTGAAACACCCTCCAACTGTGAAGGGTGACGTTTCTCCCTAGCATTAGACTCTGTCCCCTGCATGCTATCAGTAGCTCCTCTTGAAGCCGTGCTGGATGAAGGGAGAAGGTTTTGCTTGGCCACCACTTAATTTTAGTTTTCCTGACATGCTGTATCTGTCCAAGCCATGAGGAAGCAGGAAGATCCAGCAGCACTCAAGGCACCCTGCTGCAGTAATTCTCCATATTTTTTTTCTGGGAGGGAAGAGAGAAATGGTGTTGGTTTCTTATGGGCTGTTCCTTACCAGATGCTAATGCAAGTAGGCTGAACCATGGAAAGAGACAGTCAGCTTGTGGGAGCTGGACCTGGCGGGACTGATTTTATTGTAGCGATGGCAACTTAAGTTTGTGCTAGATCAGGCTATGCACCAAAAGAGTAGTGGAACTCCCACAGGTGGGACAGCTCTGGAAAAGCAGTGCCTGCATGCCTCTGCTTCACTGCTGCAGAAGAGGAGTGGTAGCCCTGCTACCATACCATAAGTGCAACTTCTGTACTTACGTGGTGGGAGAAAGGAAGGGAAGGAGAGGGTGAGGCTGAAAACTGAGGCAGGGAACATGGCATAGTGGAAAAATAAGTTGGAGAATTGCTTGCTGTTCTACACCATTCCCCACTCCTTTAAGGCTTCATCTGAGACGGCAGGCTTATTGAAAAGTAACTTGAAGCCGTGTCATGTAGCATTGAAATGGTCCCTTCCCTAAGCTGTTCTTTTGTAATTCCCAGTGGTAGAGGTATAAGAGATTGTCAGGTGGTACGGTGCATTTCCCCACACTGAAGGAGAAACACTTCCTTTAATGTATAGTTGCAAATATCTAAGAAATTGAGTTTAAATATTAGATCCAGAGCAGCTGGAATGTTTCTATTTTGGTATCAAATGAGCTGCAATGGGTAGAAAGGTGGGTCACCTCCAGCTACACAGTGAATAATGTACACCCCAGGAAGAAGAAGGTGGTGGTGGGAGAACTAAAAGCAGCAGAAAAGGCACAGACTAGCATGTGTGGATTTTATTCCAGTATTCCAGAATGAACTGCTTACTTCTGAGATCCATCCTGTCCACCGACGCAAACAACGATTGCTTCTTGGATACCTTTTGTCCCAGAAGCAGGAAAGCATGAATTCACAAACACACAGACTGATAGTGCTAATGGGAGTACAACTATAAACCTGTGAACTGCAAGCTTACACAAGGATGGAGAAGATGGGTCTACAGGGATTCATGTCTGCTTGTGATTAAAGGGTGTAGATTGATGCCTGCTGTTTTTCATCTTTTCTACTTTTGGAGTGGAGTAGCTGAACTTGTTTTTACTTTATTGATTGTTAGACTAGGGAAAGCAGCAGGCAGCATAAGGGCAGAAATGTTGACAGGGTTGAGACTTTAAGAGCAGCTGAGGCTATTGCCTACATCTTCTCTCTGCTTGCAGTCTGAGAGTGGCTGGTTTATCTACCAGATATGGCAGGCAGCATGAGGATCAAGAGAGGGACTCCTGCTTGTCAAAGACACTGGCTGCTGAGAATTTCCTGACCAGTGCTCCATCCTTGTTGGGACCAACTAGACTCTTCTTCCCTTTTTCCCTGCTAGAATATGGAGAGGGTCTTACCATACAGTACCTGCGGTGTCTGTCCCTTTTCAAAAGGCTTTGAAGGATCTGGAAAAGGAAGTCACCCATTACTTGTAGCTCCTTTATTGTTTGCACTGTGGTAGTAGAATCATAGCATCATAGAATGATTTGGGCTGGAAGCAACCTTGGTCTCCTCACTATGAAAAAGACATTGAGGTGCTGGAGCAGGCCCAGGGAAGGGCAGCAAAGCTGGTGAGAATAAGTCTTATGAGGAGCGGCTGAGGGAGCTGGGGTTGTTTAGCCTGGAGAAAAGGAGGCTGAGGGGAGACCTTATCGCTCTCTACAACTACCTGAAAGGAGGTTGTAGAGAGGTGGGGACTGGTCTCTTCTCCCAGGTAACAGGCGATAGGACAAGAAGAAACAGCCTCAAGTTGCACCGGGGGAGGTTTAGACTGGATATTAGGAAAAATTTTTTACCCTGAAAGGGGTATTAAGCATTGGAACAGGGTGCCCAGGGAAGTGGTTGAGTCACCGTCCGTGGAGGTATTTAGAAGACGGGTAGGCATAGTGCTTAGAGATATGGTTTAGTGATGGTTTTTGTCAGAGTTAGGTTGATGGTTGGACTAGATGATCTGCCTTCCAACGTAGGCAATTCTATGATTCTATGATCATCTAGTTCCAACCCCCCTGCCATGGGCAGGGACACCTCCCACTAGACCAGGTTGCCCAAAGCCCCATCCAGCCTGGCCCTGAACAATTCCAGGCATGGGGCATCCACAGCTCCTCTGGGCAGTCTGTTTCAGTGTCTCACCACCCTGACAGTAAAGAATTTCTTCCTATTATCTAATCTAAATCTACCCGCTTCCGGTTTAAAAACATTACCCCTCTTCTATCACTACATTCCCTGGTGAAGATTCCCTTCCCATCTTTCCTGTAGACCCTCTTTAAATACTGAAATACTGTAGTACTAGAAGCTACAGCTGGATGGACACGAGGAGTTGTGTTTAGGGGCTATACAAAGAGAAAACAAAGATGTCTCTTCATCATGTATATGGATGTGTCTCCATCTTATACCCTAGCTGTTAACGCAGAACTGAGACAGAAGCATCTAGTGCAATTTTCAGGCCATCCTGTCATTGCTTCTAGGAAGGTTGTGAACAGTGGGAATAATGGAAAAAAAAACAGGTTCAAGTGTTTTTGTCATGATTCCTCCTGTGTTTTCAGAGAAGGATGAAATGATGTAAAACTGCCTGAGCTCTGTCCATTAGTGCTACTGCTGACAGAATGGTGCTTCTGGTGACTTAGAGAAAATAAATTTGGAAGGTTTTCCATGTGAACATCTCTTCTATTATTGTTGCATGCATGCATTTGGCATGATTGTTTGTGTGTATCATATACTTTGGGGTTGCTTTATGTTTAGTTCATCAGGTTCAGCATTCATCAGGTTTCTCTCTGCCTCATTTTCTTTTTTACAAGTGTGATTTCATGTTGGCAAATTTTTGCATCTGGAATTCCTTCTTTCCAGATCGGAAACGTCTTATCTGCCCATACCATGGGATTATTTCAAGGAAAAACTGCTCATCAGAGGAAGAGTTTTGTTTAATCTTTTATGATCTCTAGACATTAGCTGATAGACTGTGTCCAATGCTTACATTTGCTTCCAGGTTGTACTGCAGGTGTGCTGAAAGTAAAGGCTGGTCTGAAGCTTGGCTGAAAATCACATTCAGATACATTTCATCTGGACAGTATTGCTTTCTATGGGTCTGCATTTCTAGGTTAAAGTGCTGGTTTTAATTTCTTCTAAAGAGCATAATTATTGTTTAAACACTGTTAATCTATTGACTAAACTTCTAAACCCCTTAACCAGATCTGACAGGAAGGGCAGAAGGTGCAGAAGAATCTCAAATTTAAGGTCATACAGAAACAGTGAAAACTGCTGTGAGGAGGGAGAAAGAGAAGGAGATCTTATTAATGCTACTATTGAGGGAAAGGTAGAAAAAGCGCATAAGAATAATCGTACTGGGTAGGACCGGTTCATATTGCCCTATATCCTATCTCCAGCTATGTCACAAACACATGTATAGAAAAAAAACTGTAAAAAGATTGGTAAGTAAGTACAATTTCCCCCAGTATGCTTCTAGTCTCTGGTAATAATTTATGAACCTTTTGAGCTGGAGAGGTCTCTGGTTCTCTTCCCTGAATTTGGTCAGCGTCTCCTTGAAGCCATGTAGACTTCTAGCATCACAGCATTTCTATCATAACACGGAGATCCTGCTCTTTAGTGGTAAAGATCAGCTCATGTGTAATGGTTGTATTTGTTAGGATAGGATTTGTGTTTTCTCCCGTGCATCACTTAAGTTACCTGCATGAAATTTCAACTGTCATTTTAGTGGCAAGTCACTTATACTATACTGTACTTCCATTGTTCTTTGCAGCTTCTCCCTGGTTCTTCATTGTCCTTTATTACCCTGAATTACCCCTATTGGCTGCTTTTGTTACTTCTGTGCTTTTGGTGTAGCTTATAAAAGAGTTGATCAGTTCAGGTTCCTTACAGAATCCTGCTGCTAATGTCAGTTCTTGCAGTAGATGGAGATTTCACTCCTTCCTTTGTTTTTGTCTTTGGGCCACCTGCTCATCATCCATTCAAGGACTTTCCTTCTGGCTTCTTATCTTCTTTCAAAGCTTTAGGTGAAGGATTTTGAGCTTTTTGGAAATCTGAGTGTATCTGACAAGTTAGCCTTGTTGACTTGTTTGTGAATCTCTCAAAGAACTGCAGTAGTCTTAAGGATTTGCCTTTAAAAAAGCCTTGTTGACTTTTTCGCACATAGACTGTATTTATGCAGGTGCCTGCTAATTCTGTTCTTTGTTATCATTTCTATTAATTTATCAGTAGACGTCAGCTTTATGCTATGTTGGGTGTACGGTTCCTTGGGCTCCCCTGGGATCCTTTTGTAAACTCGTGTCAGACTTTCCAATAATCAGATGCCGAAGTGGTTTTAGCCGGGAGGCTTGTCTGCTAGTATGTAACAGTTTATCCATTTCAACCTTGAGTTCCTGTTAGGTCCCTTGGATAAACAACTTCTGGTGACTTCATACTGTGTGTTTTGTCCACTTTTCCAAACAAGTTTGGGGTCATAAAGTTTTCTCACAATTCCCCTCTTTGTGGAGTTTTCTGAATGTCCCCAGTTTCTTCCACAAGGATTCCAAGAATTAATTTGACTTCTCCATGATGGCTGTATCTCTGTAGAAAACTCTTTTTTGTACCCTAGTCAGCTCCAGGCCACCCGGTGTTTCTGGGAGGCTTTCTGTTTCTGAAAAGTAACTTATCTGCTCTGCCCACTAGCCAGGAAGCCATCAGGTACCTCTTTCTGCAGTGGGTGAGGCACACGCAGCATCCTGCGCGGCTGACAGGAAAGCGAGGGATGTGGAAGGGACCAGGTATGTGATGGGACAGCCCATAAAGAGGTAGAAGGGTGAGGAGTGTTAGGGGAAGGTGAACACAGGGAACACGGAAAAGAGTTGGGAACAATGAGGGAGTGGGTTAAGTGATGTAGGGAGAACCCGAAGTGTTCTGAGGAGTTGAAGATTTAAGGGAAATGATGGATTGTAGTGGATTTGTTAGAGGGGATATGCTAACAAGCCATGGCTAGGGTGATAGAAGGGAATGAAAGGAGATATACACAGTGAGTGTAAAAACCACAAGCCATTAAAACTAATGACGCCTTGGTTTTTTTTCTCCTCTTTGTGAAGCAGTTTGTCTTAATAAGATACTCTCCTCTTCTGTACCATTTTGTATTTCGCTTCCTGCTGTCACCATCTTGTTCACTTTCATTCTTGTTTTTCTTTTCGCTCAAATGCAACTCTTTGATTGCTTATTCATTATTCATAAAAATGGTACTTGGCATTCTTCACCTTCAAAGCTCTTTGCAAGCCTGCTGTGTCTGAGCCAAGATCAAGGGTTAAGAGAGAATTATAAAAAATGCTTTGCTGATGTGGGTCTGATTAATTCACTTATTTTTTGTTGCATTTTCAGCTAATAGCATAGCTTGTTGCAGATGGATTTATCTTGAAAATGCATCTATTGGAATAGTAGCATCTATCTACATTATAAATATGTGATATACACTGAATGTTTTCCATCCCCCTTTCAATTCAGTGTGAGTGGTGAATGCCACGTGTCTTGCAGGGCTTAGCTATATGGAAACATTAGAGGTGATCATCATTGTAGTACTGGGTAGGTGTTCTGGATATAGAAAGGAGAAGGAAATGGTTCACCTCCTGAAAAGCACATGGTCTAAGAATACACTCCACGTGGGTGCCCTGACAGCACCACTAGGCTTTACTGGCCCTGGCTGGCCTCAGCCCATCCTGCCCACAGCCCAGAACCCCATTGCAGCCCTCCAGGGCTGTCAGCCCCTGCCCCAGGGATGCTGCAGCAGGGCTGGTCTCCATCACCCCACAACCCTGCCCTGCCCAGCCATGGGCTCTGATGAGCCAGGCCCACCTGCGGTCTCATGGCCTGGCCTGGCTTTGGCCGGAGGTGCCCAATTCCCAAGGCTGGGACTGTCCCCCAGCCTCCCTGCTCCCTGGCTCGCACTGCCACCCTGGGAGAGCCCCTGCTACTGGCCCCCAGCCCACAGGGAGCAGCCAGCCCTCAGGGAACCTTGCCAGTTTTCTTTTTTTTCTTTGGCCCCCCTCCCTTATTAACTTTTCTCTAAGCAATTAACTTTTCTCTAAGCAATTATAATTCAAGCTTAGCAAAGCTGCATTTTTGACTGGGGCCTTCTTACTTGCCAAGACTTTGGCAATGAAACCATTACTGAATAAATGACTGTGGTGATCACTATCTTTTGTAAAGTGTTTGGTTTTCACCCTTCTTTCATACATGTTTCATCAATGGGGCTACATTTCAGGGGTGTGTCAAAATAAACATTAACCTTATTTCAGAAACTGCAAACCCCAGAACGCAGATATTTATTAAATAAAAGGATGTAGTGTTATCTGAGAAATACTAAGACAGGTTAGAGAGAAAGTCTGAATTTTACTCCCGTTTTAAGCCATGGAAATGCTGCATAAAATAACAGTGATACCTGGGGAACCAGCCTCACTTTACAATTGACAGCAACGTCTGTTTTCAGTGGGTAACAATTGTACAGGGCTTTGTAGTCAACTTCCAATGTCAAGGATTTTCCACCATGTCCTCAGTATTGAGGCACTGAGATTTGTATCAGATCTGAATGAATTCTAGCAACTATGTGATGCAGCTCAAGAAATCACAGCAAAAAAATTTCAGTGTCCAAAAAGATGCTTCAGTTGTAGCTCAGTGGACCAAAGCTATGTGACCTGCTGAGCTAAAAGCAAGCACTAGCATTGTCCAAAACCTCTCAGGCATAGCCTGGATGTCAGCAACCCTGTGCTTTGAGGAGCGACTGTTGGAGTGGTGTAACATGATGTTTTGTTGTTGCTTGTCAGTCTGGAAAGGCAGTGCAAAGAATCACAGAATAATTCAGGTTGACTATCTCTGGGCCCTCAAAGGTGCCCAAGGGGCCAGGGAAACACTTGCTTCTTTGGGAAGAACTTGTCTGGGATTTTGGTTATTTGGACCTGTGACTGCAGACCTTCACGGCTCACTTTGGACTGTGTAATAAATTGACGTTTGCTTTGATAGCTTGCCAGTATTTGAGTTGCAATTGAATTGCAACAAGGCATTAGGAAATCATTCATGCTGAATTGCTAGTGTACATTTGGTTATATGAACTTTGTGGATCACTGCATGCCTGCAATGCATCCCTCTGGGAAGCACAGTTGTCTTCCCATGCATAGTTTCCTATGCATCTTATCAGACCGACTGAGAAGTATTTCAAGGACCCTTTTAAAAGTGTTCTTACATACTGCCAACATTTTCTGACTTTCTGAGTCAAGTCCCATTCATAACGCCTCTTCCGGTGCATGTTTCATATACAAAAATAAATATTACATGGCATATATTATGCTACCTAGGACCCTTTTCCAGAATTCTTTTGTTTGTGTCTGATGCATACTGGAATTGTCCTTAAAGATGAAGTCTGGAGCTCTAGTGACTTGGAGGCACAGATTTTTTTATTTGTTGGTTATATCAGATAGAGTCGGCCTGATAACAGCAGATGCTGCAACTACATCAGCAATGCATCTATCTAGGAACTGATGAAAGCAATACAGTGTTCATAAAAATGAAATCACTGGCCTTCTAAACCTTTATACCGCAGCAGCCTGTTTACCAGTGAGCACTGAGAGCATGTGGTGCCAGGGTCACGTGCATCATCAATATCCCCAGAAGGTATGCATTTCTACTGTCTGAACAGGCAATCAAACTGGACAGAACGGTTGGGCATTAACCGACTGTCCTTTCTGGAGTTTTTAGAAGTCAAGTAAGATGGTTGTACGCTTTCTCTTGCTTTTCCTGAAACATTAAAATACATACTTAACACAGATAACGGAACTGTGTTCTTGTATGCATGTTAGGCTGAAGTGAGGGAGGAATGGAACCAAATGAATTAGTAACTTTAGAATAAAAAACAGTGACGTTTTTTAGTAGTAGATTTTTAGTTTAGGGGTCCAAGACAGACTGGGATTTAGTTGTCCTGGCTGACAACAGATTTCAGAGTGCGAAGAAAGCAGGAGGGGGCTTTTGGAACAGAAACTAGCTAACAGCATCTAAAAACATCTTGTTATCAGGTTATGTGATAATAGATTTCTTATTTATTATAAACATGCAGCTTTGTATTTGCCTGTACACGCACGCATGCAGTTATCAAAGTAATGAGGGCTGTGCGCAGGTTTCTGAATGTGTGAGTTGGGCCCCTATTAAGATGTTTCTCCAACGCTATACAGCTTTGGGAGAATTCTTCCTGCTGGTGCTCCTTTTGGGGTGTACATAAATGGAGTGATACTGAGAAAATTATTGTTCCTGCACTCGGTGGATGCATAAGCCTTAAAACAAAGAGTCCCTGCAGATTTTACTCTCTATAGAAGGAATAAAGAATGCTACCTCTCTAGGAGAGATATTGGAATATTTATCAGGTTGGTGTGTGTGTCAGGGAAGGGCTTTCTATTCTAATTGCCTTCCAGTAATCTGACTTTCAAATGCTCTTCCTTTGGATTTTTATCTACATGTTTTTTTCTGCCTTGTGCTGACTGAAAGGTCCCTTGTTTCCAGAGTGAGCTAGTACTGCTCCTAAATCAGTCAGTTGATAGAGAGGAATAAAACTGCAGAGAAACAGAGCGGTAGCGTGTTTCATTCTCTTGAGAGTAAGGGAGGAGAGATTACAGGGGGAGGAATTAGCAGCCTGAAAGGAAAACCTGGGAAAATAAGATGCCTTGCCGAAAGCTGAAACTCTATTGACAGGATTACTCCTGGAAAGGCAAATGAGAATGCAGAAGACAAACACTGAGCTCAATATCTGGAATGGGAGAATGGGAAAAAGGTTTGGCAAGGGGTCAGGGAGATGTTGACTTGGCAGAGAGAAAGTATGTAGAAGTGGCTGTAACCTGGGTACTGCCATTAAGTGAGCAGCGTGAAGGCAAACAGACTTGGTCTGAACCAGAAAACTTGTCCTGAAGGATTTTACTTGCAGAGGTATGAGAAAGAATTGCACAAAACTTTTGCGAAGGAAATTGAATAGCAGGGGCCAAGAAGAAAGTGCTTCAATTTAGAGCAATATAGGTAATAGGCAGGAAGAATTTGGGGTGACTTTGCAGCTAGATAGTTGTGGGTAATTTGGTAGCAAATGCATAAATGGTAAGATGATTGACTGCGTTGCTCTGTCAGCAGCAGGGAATTATTCCTTAAGAGGGTGAGAGAAAGAGAGAAACAAGACTGTAACTCAAGGACATATGGTCAGGCAGGGAGTATGTGTAGAAAATTACAAAAACTGTTTAAATGACAAGTGAGGATTAACCCATGCATCTTGTCTGAGTCGGATTCACTAGATAATTTATTAGGCTAGCTCCTATTTCTAGCAGAGACCTGGATGTCTTATATAAAAGCAGTTATCGCTTAACTGAAGTGAAAATTATGTTCTTGAAGTAAGGAGCTTGTGCCTTCTCTGTAGGCCTTGGAAAGTGACCTGGGTGGGTGGAAAGTGTGAGCCAAGTGGGGTTAATATCCCTGCTATGGTGAAATTCTCCATTTCTAGGATGTTCCTCTGCTCCAGCAGAAAGCCCTTATGATGGCATTTACTAGTCGGGTGATCGTCGGGGAGTAGCTTACCTGAGGGACAACAGGAAGGAATGGAAATGGAGCACAAGCAGGGAAACCCAGAGGATGGGAATGTGGGGTGCCATGTTCAAGTCAAAAGAGGCTGTGTGAAACTGGAGGATGGATTGGGACCCAGACCCAGGGATTATGTAGATTTGGTGGGATACTGTGTGTGTGGAAGGGAATTAGACTACATCTCAATAACTTTTTACCTTTTGTTTCTCTGCCTGCCCACTTTTCACTACCCCAAATGTCTAAGTGCCCAAACGGTACGCATTACCTTCTCAGCTGTGTAATACATACATAAACTGCCCTACAGGTGCAGATGCACAGCAAACCCTGTTTTTACAGCCTCAGTCCCTGTGTAACCCTGCATTTACCTTCTTTTCCCAAACACAATTAATCCTTTTGCATCTTGCAATTGTCCTTTTTTTTTTTCAGGATATTGCTATTCTTCCTGCTAAACCCCCATGTCCTGCTGTATGTGGATCCTACCTGCTGCAGTAGGCCTTTTTTTCCTGAAAATACGATATTTCATGTGCTTCTAAGACAATGTGTTTTGGTTCATTCCGCTGCATTTGTAACAACGTGTCTATGTTATCATGCTTATTTCTCCTAGTGTCAGCATCCATTCAGACTTTCTAAACACAAAATTAATTAAGGCTGTATCTAATGGTGGCTCAGACCTTGACCTCATCATAAGATACAGTTAGGTACGGGGAAAAATGGTCCACAAACGGAATTTTGTTGCAGTAAGAGGTGTGTTGCAGGGGTTTCCTTACTCTTTCCTTTATTTCTCTTAAGTATCTGGCTTGGAGCCAAGGATTTGGGATTAAGTGCCTCTATCGATCTGGTGTGGAGTGACAGCACTCATAGTCCCTGAAGTAATGATTTGCCTTTGTTGCCTAGCTGAGAGGGAGATGTTATCCTCTTTCAAATGGTTATTCAAAAGTGCTGAGATTCTATGAATAGACAAACAGTAACAGTTTAAGGGATATAAAGCTGGATGTGCTATATGGCTTCAGGAAGCTAATACTCTTAGATATTAGAGGCTTGATGTTTCTGATGTATTATTCTCTGCCACTTTTCATACTAGGAATACAGCCCAGCAAGACAGTCTCTTTGGCAAGAGAATGCATAGGAGCTCTGCTTCACTTTCATTGGGTTTTTTTTTCTGTGTTGCCATGTCCATTTGATATGTCTGTGGTTTTTTTTATTTACAGAGCTGGCGGATGAAACGGCAGATTGGTGTCTGGGGGAGCTGGGGTGAATGGGGCAAGTGCAGTCGGAGCTGTGGTGGTGGAGTCAGCTTTCGGCAAAGGCGCTGCTATTCCCAAAGGTGAGGACTAACCTCCTTTTTCTTTCTTTAAATGTGTTTTTCTGTTACTGAGATCCTGCACTTCTGTTCCAATATACCTCCAGAACAAGAATGACCTAGTGTTTGATTCCAGGGTAATAAGTCACCTGCGTTCACTTTGAGATGATCCTCGGCTTCAGTCTTGTCACTGCTGTTTTGAATAGTGCTCTCTTCAACACATCCTTGCTTTGGCTCCTCTGCTAGAGCACAGCGGTTTCTCTGTGCAATCAGGTAATTGGTATGGCAGCAGAGGTTCAACTAGGTCTAACGTGGCAGGCCTGGGGGAGAGGGAGGAGAGTCCAGAGCAGTAGGTTTCTCTCCAGAGAGCCGATGATGGTGCTGAGATTTTCTCAGGCTTATGATTCCCAGGAAGGTAAATTGCCCCAGAAGAAATGGAAGAGAGTGGAGTCGGCTCAAGTGGTGTTAACACTGTGCTGTCTCATTTGCAGCTGGGTTAGATGCAGTGAGGACGATGTCTGGGACTGCACCTGTTGGGAATGATGGACCTGAAAGATCCTGAAAGAAAATGGAAAAAAAAGCCAGAATCTCAATAATATCCTGAAAAAACAGCCTCTTCATGCTTAGAGAAATGAGAGGTGTTTTGATTTTTTTTTTTTTTTAAATAGAAGAATCCAGAGTTATGGAGCACTGCTTCTTCCCACCCAGAATAAAGAAAGGTCTCTTTTGAAGCTGCCTATTATGATATACAGCTGTGTGTTATGGTAGACACCTGTCAGAATCCCTGGGGGCCTGTCTCTCCATTTTAGGAATACCAAGATATTAGACATTTGTTGGCTTTTCAGATCAATTTCTTCCATAACTTACTCTCTATCATTCTCAGCTAGAGACATTTGGCTGGAATGAGGGTGTTGCACACTTTCCATGGGCATGTTTAGATCTTCCTACTATGCATAGTATGCAAGTAAATGTGTGCATGATAGGTCACGTGTGTACATATTCTAAATAGGCCGCTACCCTCTTGCTCATAGCATGTTTCTGGTTCTGGTAAGGACACCTCAGCTGTGTGTCGGTGGAGAAAGGACAAAAAGTTCTGCTTCCATTATTTAGTGAAAACGTGACCCTGAAGAGTTATACTGCAATCATTCATAGTGTGTGTCTCTTTCATGCTAGAATGCAAACCATAACAGAAAATGTCACTAGAAGATGCCAGCTTCCTCTAGTAGAAAAGTAGTGTGTTTTAGTTATTTTGTGGCTTCAGGAAACCCTGTGAGGGTGATATTCTCAATGTGAAGGTGACTTGTAATATCTGCCATGAGATGATTTTTTGCATGTGTATTCTTCAAAGAACTTCATGTTGGTTTTCTTTCAGGACAGAAGGTGATTCCAGTTGTGTTGGACCAACTCGAAGCTATCGGTCATGCAATGTTCAGGTACAGTGCTCTCTTTGTGCTCTGTTTTTTGTCTTTGCTTGCCTGTTGCTCCTTTTCCCCAGATAAACACCATTCTTGTTCAGAAGTAATATGTCATTATTAGGTTTTCTTCTCTGGCATCACTGGTGAATGCTGTTTGCCAACAGGACCCCTCAAAAGCATATTGATTTTATGCCGCTAATTTCAGATGAGAAGAGTAACAAATAAAAAACAATTTTTTGTTGTACACCTAATTGTCCTCCTTTTCATAATGGCCCAGCGCAAACATTTTCTCCTCCAAACAGAGCTGTCCAGAAGGCTCACGGGATTTCCGGGCAGAGCAATGTGCAGAGTTTGACGGGACAGAATTCCAAGGAAAGAAATACAAGTGGCTTCCTTATTACGGAGGTAATGACAAACATGTAGGATTTCTCTTCATCCCTGACTATCAGCAGTATGTTCTGAAGTGACTATAATGTTTTTGCCTGTAGTATCCTGGCAGGGGGACTTCCTTAGCTGGAGTAGTAGGCAGGGTGTTGGCAAGGAAAAAACTGCTCTCATGAAGACACTGGATGCATGGGCCAAGAGACATCTCTCTCTGCAGCAATACATAGTTCTCTCTTGTAACAGCCATTCTTTCAGAAACATTGCCCAGGAGTGCTGGAAGAAGTGGCGGCTAGGTCCTAAAATATTAGAGAAGCAGAAGCTTTGCTGTATTTTTCAATATAGATGAAATATTACTGGAGCACATGAGAAACAAATGCATATAATTGAGTGCTTCAGAAAATATGACATCTCTCGCAATTGGCCCATGCTTTCTTGAGGAACCAGTTCAGAAGGCAGGTGTAGGTCCTCACTGTGCTTTGATATGTTATCATTCACACCAGTTTAAAAAATTATGAGGGATTTCAAGATGGATTTAAAGTTTTGCTTGCTGGCCGTTAAGATAACAGCTCCCTTGTGTTCTGTACCAGCACTTGTTATTCTAGAAAGCCTTGTACTCCAAGGGAGCATAAGAAGAGTCCTACTAAGGCATAACCAAACATCACCTGGCCCGACATCCCTCCTCCACTACTGGCCAGTCAAGGTGCCTGAGGAAATGATTGCATACAGTGAGGCTTTACCAGGGTACTTTTCCAGCCTCCAGCAGTTTGTGACACAGGAATCTGTTCAATATCTGTCACTTAATATCAGTCCACCTCTCTGTTTCTGCTCCTGTGATCTAAAACCAGGCTCCTGATGCGTTAGCAAGCTATTAGCCATAGTATATAATGTGGGTTTTTTCCTCTCCTAACAGCGCCCAATAAGTGTGAGTTAAACTGTATTCCCAAGGGAGAAAACTTCTACTACAGGCACAAGGAAGCAGTGATAGATGGGACTACCTGTGAACCTGGCAAGCGGGACATCTGTGTAGAGGGAGTTTGCCAGGTGAGTCACCTTGTTGCTTCTTGCCTTTACCATTGTGACTGTCAGTCTTTCTGTTGCTTCCCTTTGTTCTACTTGGCCCTTCATAATAACACCAAAAAAGCCGGATCATTGCATTTCTGAGGTGCTGAGGAGCATGCAGACAGCATTTATCTATCTGTCTCTGTGAAATAGAAGATGCCAACTGTCCTTTCTCTGACAACTCCTTCCCCACCTTCTCCTGACTTCCCAGATTGCCTAGGTTCAGGCTTTCTTATTAGATTGGCCATTTTTTCTTTCTTTCCTCTGTCATTATGGTTTATTCATATCAACGCCGCTGTGCTCTGACAGGCTGTTGGCTGTGATAACATGCTGGAATCTGCCAAGAAGGAGGACAAATGCCTGCAGTGTGGAGGAGATGGCAGCACCTGCTATGGTGTGAAGGGCACTTTTGATGTGGCAACCCTCCCCAAAGGTACAGATGATCTAGGTAGTTTGGACAGGTGAGAAGGGGAGAGTTAAACCTAAAATCAAGCTGCTACAAGAGCTGGTGGAGACACCTGCTCAAATGGTCATTGTAGGCAGGCTTGGATGTTCACCGGAAATGTGGCTCTTTGGCTGCTTTAGCATCAGAAAATGTATTGATGGCCTTGTCTTGGGAATCACTTCCTTAGTCTCAGTACAGACTGAAGTACTTGCCATGCTGCTGGTGTCTTTCCCTGCTCTGTCTCCAGCAAGTGCTAGAAATATACCGTATGAATATAGCTATATACCTCTTTCATAAGACTGTCCTCCTGTCCAGTGTCTTGATAGCCCCCCAGGATTGGTGCAAGGCTAGAAATGGGACTGCATCTTCTGCATTTGGCCAATTTTGAGTAATTTCAAGGTAACTGCACTGTGGTCAAATCTCTCTGTGTTGAGCTCCAATACAATGCCTGCTGAAATCTCAAAGATTTTAAAATCTAAAAAACAGACTTTGCACTGACCCTTGCGCTTACTTTGCTAAGGTGTAGTTGGAAATTTTTAGACCTGGACTGACCTGTGGATAGTTTTGGGTGAAACTATTCAGAATGCAGATACAGTGACAGCTGAAATGCTTCAAGCCACTATCATAATGATTATCCAGTTGTTCAGGGACCAATGAACCCATGAGCACCTCCGGCACAGGAGAGTGACTGTGTGGCATCCACAGACAGATATTGAATAATTGTCTTTATTCTCAGGTTACAATCAGATCTTCATCATCCCCGTGGGAGCCACCAGCATCTTAATTAAGGAAGTTATGCCCAGCAGGAATTTTCTGGGTAAGCCTGATGTCAGAATCTGTGTTTCAGCCCATTTAGATTCCAGCCATTGCTTTGAAATTTGATTTTCAGATACACCAGGCTTTGGGATGTTTACCTTGAGGGCTTGATGTGGCAGAGGGTAAAACTCTCTGAAAGTCAGGATCTGACTATTGAGTTGAGTCGTTAGTTATGCTCAGCCCTGAGCTTCAGGTTTACTTCATTTTCTTTCCTGTGATAATCTTGCTGTTGGGTGGGAAATAAAAAGAATAAACCATGTTCAGACTTCCTGCCTGGCACTTACAAGGAGTCTAGTTGATGCAGCAAAATTTGGCTATGAGTTCTGCTGGTTGCTTAGTGAATGTAAACCCTAATTCTCCCTGCCACCCAAAAGTTTGGGATAGGCTGCTTTTCCCCATAGATGTTTTGGGTATTTGTCTGCACAACCTTAAACTCAGGTCATGCTGCAGAGGGCAAAAAGGAGGTGGAAAAGTTCTCACCTAGTTTTCCTAGTTTTCTGGGCAGGGCTGAGGAAATTCCAGGGGAGAAAGAGTCTTCTGCTTTCTGACTTTTCCATTGTCCAACGCTTTGGACAGATCAATTTGGTGATGTTTTCCTTTGCAGAAAACTGTATGCGGCACCAAAGTCTTCTGAATAGAATGTCTGATGAACAGGACAGTGGTGTAGAGGCAGTGGGGTGTGAAGCCCACATCTTAACGGCAAGTGGGACATAGGCTGTGTCTCAGTGACTAATAGTGGGGATTGCAGAGGCAGAGCTGGAATATACTGGAAGCATTTGATTGTGCAGCAAAAAAATGCTTGATCTGCAGCAAAGCTGGCAAGAACCACTGTCCGAATATGAAGCAGCTTCTGGCAACAGAGCATTACGGGGGAGCAGTATTGTTGGAGGATGATGGTCCCATTTTTTTGCTACGCCTGCAATGCAGTGTTGAGTGGAAACAGGAGCATCCCTGATGGGTTCTTATGGTCCTCTTTCAATGTGTGAATGTGCTCCACTGGTAGATGCTGCCATATTAGTTTGTTGCCACACTTAAAGGGTAGTAATACTGGTGTAAAGGAGCTGGGGTTCAAGTAGTGGATCTGAGAGCTCTATGGATTGCCAATACCCTAGAAGTCTAGAGTAGGCTCTGTCTTGTGGTATCTGGAGCCAGGTGTCAGGCTATAGGTGTGTTAATTTACTGCCTCTTTTTTTTTTTTTCTGGCACATGGATTTGTCCAGCTGTCAAGAATGTACGAGGGGAGTATTATCTGAACGGGCATTGGACCATTGACTTCAGCCGAGCACTGCACATAGCTAGCACGGTTATGCACTATGACCGTGGCTCGGAGGGTGATCTGGCCCCAGAGCTCCTCCATGCCCAGGGTCCCACCACAGAACCCCTCGTCATTGAGGTAAGTGGCCGTGCCTGCCCCTCGCTGATGCTCTTGCTCTCTCACTTTGCGTAGTAGCCCTCGCTTTGTGCAGCGGGGCAGCAGGAGTGCATCGGTAGGGACCATGTGGGGAAGACTGGAGAAGTGATGGTGCTGTAGGTGGGGTCTGGTTCTGTTGCCGAGAAAGGAGCAGGGCAAGGCTTGATGTTGGCTTCCTGCCTATTCCCTTGGGCTCTGACTTTAAGGGAGCGGAGAGTCAACACCGAATGGTGTTGGGGCAGGGACAGGTTCTAGGGCACTGCTTGTTCTAGTGTGCTGCAAGCCAGGCAAGGGTACTGACTGTTACAGGAGCAGCTGGACCTTCTGCCTCTGAGAGGGGCGAATGCCCCCTTCTCCGAAAAATAATGCTCTCTAGAGTATCATAGATGGAAAGGAGAAAATACAGCGTAGAGAATAAGTGCCCCTTGAATGGGAAGGAAGCAGGTCAGCTCAAACCCTCAGACATAGTGGGGAAATGCTGCGAATGCAAAAAGTGCTGCTGTTGTTATTTCCCTGACTTCATCCCATGTTTTCACAGCTCATCAGCCAGGAGCCGAACCCAGGGGTACAGTATGAGTACTACCTGCCCGTGCAAGGACAGGCCCCGGGTTACAGCTGGAGCTATGGTTCCTGGAGTGAGTGCAGCTCTGAGTGTGGAGGAGGTAAGGGGACAGGATCTGGTCTCTGGTGGCTGGTGTGGGGTTTATATCCACACCCTGAAGACAGTGTGACTGTGTGCTGCCCTCTGCAGCTGCTTCCCAGCAGTCTCCCGCTGGAAGACAGCACAGGTATCTGGAGGGGGCAGCTAAGGTTTTGCCAAGGGAGGGTCACACATGGAATCACAACAGGACTGTGTCCCCTGCCTTGTCCTGTCTTATTTTCCATGCCCTAATCCTCAGACGTGTTACTAGGATCTGTTAAGAATCTTCATAAATAGCTTCTGTTTCATTTTGTTTTGCTTCAGTTCTTCATGTCCTGTTCAGGCCTTTTCAACCACTTGAGAGGTTCTCTCCAAACTGACTTGGCCTACATAACTGAACCACATCATTCCGCTCTACCAGAGCCTGGAAGATTCCCTCTCTTCAGGGGGACTGTCAGGTCTCACAGAGTGTAACGTCATGTTCCGTTTACAGATTCTGCTGTGGGCAAAGTTATGGATTTTAAGCTAAATATCAAAACAAAAACCCCCAATCAAACAAAAAAACCTCTTCAGCTGACTAATACATATAGTTCCTATCAGACTGTTCTGGTCGTCTGTGCTGATGGCCATTATGATTGCTTTTGCCATATTGTGGTTGAAGGAGATGATATTGTCTTTGCTGGGCACTCTTATCCTGTAGGAAGAGTTGCAAGTTGTCCTCCTGTATGCGCTCTTCACAAGACTGACCTTCTGAGTCTAACTGGAGGCTCCCAGCTCTGCTGCTGTTTACT
The DNA here is from genome assembly GCF_964199755.1 of Larus michahellis. Classification (NCBI taxonomy): domain Eukaryota; kingdom Metazoa; phylum Chordata; class Aves; order Charadriiformes; family Laridae; genus Larus; species Larus michahellis. The sequence goes on along the minus strand of NC_133899.1, from coordinate 51,475,417 downwards.
GCACACACCATGCTGGGTTCCTTGATAAGCAATATATGGATATGATGCTTCCCTTGTGAGTCTCAATCCATAAGATAACAGGGAAATGCCCTTCAGCTACACAGAACTATTCTGTCTCTCTTCCCCTTCCAGTGGACTCCTATACTCTGGGGAGGCATCATTCATACTGTCACTATTGACAGACCGAGAGCTGCACCTGACTCTTTTCCAGGTTGGCTGGGATGAGTGTGGATTCTGCTCTACTTTAGAAACTCGTTTTGCCAACAGCAGTGCATTGCAAACCTTGTCCTGGGTGACTTGCACTGATCAGGATACTCTCTTGCTTCTCCTTTAGGTTTCCAATCACGCTTGGTGTTTTGTACCATAGACAATGAAATTTATCCAGACTATATGTGCAGGAATAAACCACAACCAGACAATAACCGGACATGTGGCCGTCAGACTTGTCCCCAGACAAAACGGTAAGATTTCCTTTCCTCTTCTGGACTCTGAATTCTTTCTGAGGTGCTTCTGAAACCAAGAAAAACAATGACCCTCTCGCTTCTCCTGCCCTCCAGCATGGTTCTCTCCAAGGAAATGTTATACTTCTTGGAGAAAGCCCAAGACAAAGGGTGGTGTTGATAACACTGTGATGAGCATTTCTGTGTGCACAAGGAAAGGACTTAATACATCTTATGTTCATTTTGTAGACCAATTAGATTTGCTTTCCAGAGTATGATTGTGGAAGATAGTCTTCTAGCCCATGTAGGAGATAGGAAACAGATTCTCTGGTTTTTGTTCTCTTCTACTGGAGCTTGCAAAAAGAGAGGACTAGGTCAGAGGGTGTCATTTTAATGTAACTTCTGCATTCCCAGTGTCCTTGCTTTTAGAAAGGAATGAATCCTCAAATATTTTCATCCTGCGGCATCTTCAAACCCTTTTACCCAGCCATTTCCACCTTGTCTCTTGCAGGCATAGCCTTGCAGTTGGCTTCACGTGGCTTTTACATGCGCATTCAGAGCTGTAGCCAGAGCCTTAACTGCGTATCTGGTGGGTGCAGTAGAGGCCTGTGAGAGTGCAGTTGTGGGTGAGAGGGCACTTGGAAACCTAGGAGCATTTCTGAACACATGGTGGCCTGTGGCTACTTGTTTTAAGTTCTTTAAATCCTTTGTTCTGTGTATAAAGGACTTCTTACATCTATCTGCCACAAGCCTGGAGCCACAGTGGATCACGGAGGTCTCATATGAAGAGGTAACAAGGAGAAGGAGGTTACAGAAAGTACAGGAAGGCAGCTGCTCTCTTCTGCTCTCCGCCTAGTTGCCCACTGAAGTCTGTGGGGATGTGGGGGCTTTCCTCTTTGGTGCTGGTGGTAGCAGTGGGTGGTGCTTTGCTTTTGATTCTTGCCTGTGAAAATAGTGGTGGAGGGTGCTGGCTGGCAGCTTTGCTTAGGTGGTTGTGCGTGCTTCTGGTAACTTGATTCTTATGGGACTGAGAAGGGGACAGTTTCTTCACAGCTTTTGGCTGCTTGTCCTGACAATTGTTGGGTTTTCTCTAGAATCAAGGTAGAGAGGCGAAGGGATGTTCTGGAAGATTTTTGTTTGGTTTATTGAGATAAATAAAAGAACAGAAAAGAAAAGAGAGCATGATGGATTGGACAATTGAAGCATTGGCCAGGATGCCACCATGCCATAGCAAAAGCCTCAGAGTTTCTCGAAAGCTTTCCTTTCTTTGGCATGTGCCCTATAGCAGGCAGAAAAGTGCCTATATACTGTGACGAGTACAAGGACGAGTACAGGTACAATACTTAAAACGTACACTGAGGTATGAGAAGTAAAAAAAATCAAAAGCAAAATAGTTGTTCCTCAGCAAACTGCTAATAGCTTAGGACTTGCAACGCTTTGCCCTCTGATGAGGGCCTGAGCCTTATGGTTGACCTTGTCTTACAAAGGAAATGAAACAAGTGTCAGACAAGATGTCTTGTCTCGCAATTGAAGGAAGCTGTAGGTGAGCCTATCCAGTTGATACAGCCTTTCTAAAACTTTGCATTTGCTTTACAGGAGGCAAAAAACAGTTTTGGGTTGTGGTTTTTTTTTTTTAGCCCCACTGGAAGTTCTGAAAAATCTTGATCAATGAATTTTTTTTTTTTTTTTTGAGCCCTGCAACCACACCACTCAAAGTGACTTCTTGCTGCAGCTGTTGCCTTTCCAAAGGGAACATCTTATTTTATAGCAAAGGCTGTTCAGTTTTGGGCTGGTATCTGCATCTTTAGCAGTAAAGAAGAGTATCTTAAGGAGATGAACATGTCTTCTCTTGGCTGAGTCTGCTGCAGAGTTTCTGGTAGGGTGTGAATGGGAATTGGCTGAAACTCAGTTTAGGTGTGGTGAGGGCAGACCAGAGAAGCAGCTGGAAGGATAGAGGAGAAAACATGAACCACCTTCACACCCTGGCTGGGACACCTGACTGCAAGGGGAAGTAGCAGCTGACAAACAGATCACCATGATGCTCACCTTGCATCACTAGTGCTTTTTGACTGTGCACCACGCTGGAGTCGTGAATGTTGTCCTTGATGGACCAGGTGGATCAAGAGCCCATCATGTTGCCCCTGAAGCCAAGCCATGTAAGCTGTGCTCCTGGCTACCTGGGCAGCTCTGAGACACAGGAGTGGACAAGGGCAGAGATTTTAGCATCCAAACAGTCAGATTGTTTTGTGGACGTTCCCCCTTCCATTAGCAAGGGTGTATCATTTCTGTGACAGTTTCAGCAACCAAACACAGGACAAAATCTATTTAAAGTTTTTGGTTTTGTTTTGTTTTATTTTATTTTTTAATGTGAGTGCTGCCGTTAGAGAATTTGGCCAATGGGAGGAATAAACCAGCTTTCTACTGGCTGTCAGTGAAAAGTTCACAAGCGCTTCTGAGAGCGTCTGGCATGGTTTGCAGGAAGAGTGAGGTCTTGGCTTGGTTTTATTGTTTCTGATAATGGCTGGAGTGTAATGGGTGGTTAGGCTGGTGTGGGTTGCTTTTCTTTTAGCTGATCTGGATTGTTTTCTTATTTTCTTCCTTTTTTTCTTTGGTGTCCCATTCACACATGACATTTTTGCGGACATCAAGAGACCAAAAGCCATGGAGAGAAAACTTCCCCCTCTGGGAGAGCTCTGCACTTCCATAGAAACATGTGTTTTGTAGTTGGGGGATTTGTCTCTGGAGTGGGGCTCATGCTCTGCATTGCCAATTAAGCTGGGCAGCGCTTGGTCAAATGGGAACTTGCCTCTGACTCTGTTCTGCAAAGGGACATTTTCCCTGTCTGATTACAACAGCAACCGCCCCTGTGCCTCTGGGCAGTTTAGCTGGGCTTACATTTGTTTGCTCGATTCTGTGACCTGCAGGTGGAAAACAGGGGAGTGGGGACCCTGCTCAGCTACCTGTGGTGGGGGCACCCAGACTCGCTCCGTCTACTGCGTGGCGTTCGACGGTCAGAGCTCCCAAGGGGTGGTGGATAACTCTGAGTGCATGGCCTTTGCGCAACAGCCTCGCAGCAGTCAGCCCTGCAACATGAGACAGTGTGCGACCTGGAGCACAGGGCCCTGGTCAGAGGTGAGTTTCTGTCTGGGAGGCAACCGCTGCTTGGCACGTACCAAAGGAGGATCTGCCAAAGCTCGGGGATGAAGAGCCAGGCTCCTTTTCTGGGGCTGCAAAAGGTGTGTATTCCTGGATAGGTGCTGTGCAGAGGTATAGGACTTGTCCCTGCAGTCCTCCAAACAAGTTCTCCAGCTAGCTAGCAGCTATGCCCTCCTGTAAACACATGCCTGTTCCTCAAAACCGTGTGTGCCCCTGCACCCCTGTTGCTGTTATTGTATGTGCCTTCTTCTAAAGCACAAGTGAATTTTCCTCTTTTAAAAGAAGTACATGTATGCTTGCAACATTTGATTTACGATCTTGTGGTGGCACTTTGGGTGGTGCAGCAGCATAAAATGCAACTTTGAGGCAAGATAACCCAGACTGAAAGTCCTATTTATGTATTTATTTTTAATTTTTTCTCTTGTGAGGTGTGAATACTGAGATGACTTGAGGGTTGCGGAGTAAGAGCACCGTATAGCAAAAGCACCAAGTGTCGTGCTCTTAGAAACTTGTTCCTAAGTGATTCATTCTGGGGTTCTCAAAAGCGTCTGTGTTTCATGCACTCTCGGACAGAGAAGGTCACTATAGTAAATGAGTGGCTGAAACTCATCTTGGAAACTCATCTAAAGTAATTCACACTGGCCTCAAGTTAATGCTCTCTGTAAGAGGCCTTAGTAATTCATGGAGAAGTAGTCTGGATTCCAGGAAACACCACTGTGAATTTAAGAGGGCGCTGAAAATGTCACAAACCAGTTACTAGTATAGAAGTTGCTCCACACTGTAAAAATGGAGCACAAGGTCTTCAGGCAGAAGAAAGGAGCAACACAAGAACCTAATCTTTTATCTTCCCTCGAATTCTTCACCTTGAGTTGATTTTAATCAGGAGTTAATAACAAGAGATTCCAGGTATTTTCTGCCATTTATTGTTCTCAATGTATCCTGCAGTATTGATATTTTTCCAAAATGATTCTCCATGTCTTCTTTGGTAGAGATCAAGAGCAATGATGTGACTAGGCTGAAATCATCCAGTGAGCTCCAGATCCCCCAGACCCTATCCACCATGCCTTAATGTCTCTTCTACAGTGTAAACAACTACTCTGCTAACTCCCATCCCAGAAGATGATTTTAATGATGGTTGGTTGGTGTAGGCAATCTCAAAATGGTGCTCTGCCCTAATGTTAGGGAGCACAGACTGGAAACGCAAGTGGAAACCAGGTGCTTCCTTGTAATTGTTGGCCCCCTTTCTGCAGTGCTCAGCCAGCTGTGGGGAAGGGGTCCAGACCCGGACCGTCACCTGCAGAACGCAGCAGGGCTCTCAGGCTCAGGACTTTGCTTGCCTAATGGAGCCAAAGCCATCGGCCACCCAGCCCTGCCTTAAGGAGAATTGCATCCAGGAAATCGGCTGGCATGTTGGAGACTGGGGCCTGGTGAGCATTGCACTTTCACGGTTCGGAAATAACTGATTATTTTGCTGTGCTCCTCACAAACAAGCTCTGATCCGTGCAGCCTGCACGTTGGCTGAGGCTGGGAGTGCATGTACTGCTTCATTGCCAGTCCCTTGGCGCGCAGTTGCGTTGTAACTGGCACTAGTAATGCTCCAGTTAATCTGCTGCCTGCTTTGTATGCAGCTGCTACAAAAATAAAGCCTTCTGAGGGGGGGATTATAGTTTCAGTGACAGTGGGAAAATGCAGCCAATAAACTGAAACAATCCACTCTTGCTGCTTATTCCCGATTCTTCGTTCCATCACTGTGAATACTGGAACAGCTCTCTGACTGAGTATGGCTTGGAGCCCCAGTCTTCAGGACTGGTCATCACGTTTAGTGATATGGTTTAAAGTACATTTTTGTAATTCTTCAGATAGACTGTGCTTCAGCTGGATTAGTCTTGTCTTTATGGAGGGAGCCAGACTGCGTTCAGTCCAGGAAGAGCACTGTGGGGAGGAGAATAGGGGTAGATCCGATGTATCAGGTGACTTCTAAACACTTTTTTTCTTCTGTGCTAGCCAGAGCAGCTTCTTCTGAGTTAGAACATGTTACATCTGGTTCTTCATGAGATGCAGGCCAAGTTTTAATAACAACTAAAAAAGTCACATACCTTAATCTGATCTTTCCTGGCCCCTGGCTTTCTAGTATCAGAAGAGCTCCTACCTGCATCTGAAAAAAAGAGAGAAGCGCTCTCCCAATGTTTGTAGAGCTTGCCATGAACAGACGGGTTACACAGATACCTTGTCCTCTCCCCTCCACTGAGCTGCTGCTCATTGGTCCCTCTTCATCCACAGCTTCCAGTGAGAGAAACTCCAGTTAGCTCCTTACAAGAAAGCCACCAGTTTGCTTTCCCATTGTAAACTGTTGTTCTTGAATGCATGGTTCAAAACTGACCCTCCCACCGCTGGTGGATCCCTGTAGTATTGAGATGCCTTCAGACTGGGCTGAAACAATTCACTCCAGCTGCTTATTGCAACTCCCTGCCACGCCGCTGCGGGTAACGGCAGCTCATCTGGATGTTAGAGGCTGAGCATGGCCGGGAGCCTAATGCTTCAGGGCTGGGTGCAACATTTGTTTGAAGTGTGGTTCTGTAATTGTCCAGCTGAAGTATTGTTTGTCTTGTCTTGGTGGAAGAAGCTGTGCTCAGCCTGTGGCTAATCATGCAGCAGTTCCACACTTCTGGTCTGTGGGGCTTCTGCATTTGGCCTCTGCTGCCTGCTCACTTGCCTTCTCTCTGTGCCCAAGTGTTCGAAGAGCTGCAATTCAGGCATACGGACACGCCAAGTCATCTGCGCTGATGGCGACTCCAAATTCTACAGTCCTGAGACATGTAAAGCCATCCAGCCACAGAAACCAGCCACCCTGGGTAGCTGCAACGTGCAGCCCTGCTACCTGCCACAGCGTGAGTGGTATTGCTGCACACCTAGCTTTTCCTAAGATGTTTTTGTTTAGGAGTAGAAATTCCTATTTCTGCACCAGCTTGTGTTCTCAGCTTTTTGTCTGCCTGTCTCCATCCTGTGCATTTATGTCTTGTGTGCGTAACCATGGCATCTTCAGAGTCCCAGCACCTGTGCTATTTGAAATGTGTGTAAGAGGCTTGGGAGCAATGTTGGTGTGTGTCCATTTTGAATTCAGTATCCCGTGATGGCTCTGTCCCAGTGTGTGCTGCTGACTGACCTCCGGACTCCCAGTCAAGAAGGATGGCAACCTAGGCAGGCTCAGTAGCTAAAACCTACAGCCAGCTCTCATCCCTCTGTGGACCAGCTATAAAGGAGGCACAACTGCTCAGAAGGTTTTGGTTGCTTTCTGTGTCTTGCCTTCATGCCAGAGCTGAAATGCTGGCTTTTGTCTGCCTGCCCGTCACAGGTCACTGTCCTGACAATCCAGTCGAATCCAATTGCTGCTCAGCAGCTGCTCCAGGAGATGAGAAACATTTTCATCAGCTTGTGTTGACTCCTGGATGTATTTGCAATTATTAGAACATAGGGCTGGACTAACTGCACTTATTTTGTGTGTGTCTCTCTTTGCAGAGGTCCCCAGTATGCAGGACACTATGGGATACGATGTCACTCGCCAGTCCTTGCTGACACGTTACAACCCAAACAGCCCTGCCACAGGTTTGGAAGAATTTTATTAGTCTGGGGGTTTGATGATTGTGGACTTGAAATAGGGTGTGGTAGGGGGAAGGTTCCTCCTTTTCTTAATTTCTTTCATTCTTTTTGTGGGCTTCTAGGAATTCATGGAGCCAGGGACAGTGTAGATTCTTTTACGCTGATAGTGAGCAGTATCTGAATCTGTCCGTACAGAACAGACTGTACAGTATATAGATCCCACGGTCTGGCAGCATGACTTACGCAGTGGCTGAGAGAAATACTGCCCAAAGCAGACCATAGAAAGAGGAAAGGATCATGTGAGGGGACCACAGTAATGTGGCAGGTGGTTTCTTATGGGACAGCAGGAAGAATGGTCAGGGCAGTGAGCAAAAGAACCTCAGAACAACCAAATCTAGAAGAGTAGGCCAGAAGATACATATTCATGTGTAATCCTGATACAGAAAAGCCTGCCCTGTAGACCTGGGCAGGTGAGAGAGTGCAGAGATGAGGAAAATTGACCAGATTTTGATGCACACCTGCATGCTTTAAGGAGTTCTCTCCCCAGATTCTGATGATGAGAGGATGCTTCCTGGGAGCTCCACGATCCATAGTACCTCTGGGAATCGCCACATCCCATCCACCAAGGACCATGGCATCAACTTGTTGCCTGTTCGCTGGGAATCCCAGTCGCGCTCTTCGGGTTCCCATCAGCTCAGCTTCTCTCAGGACCCCACTGCAGGGACTGGCTCTCAGGATTGTCATCGGAGCCCACACGGCTGCTGTGCAGATGGGCACACTCCAGCTTCAGGCCCTTTGGGGAGAGGCTGCCCCTTCAGCACCTGTCACCGAAGCAGGTAGCTGGAAGTAGATAGGCCTGAACAGGGAGGCATTGCCTTTCCTGGGGGCTTACTGAAATTTATGGCCTGTGCCTGCTGAGCTGGGCAGGTCAGGTATTGCTGCAGCCCTTCTGCCTCTGTAGGTATGGATGCTGTCCTGATGGAGTATCGTCTGCCCAGGGTCCAAACAACATGGGATGCCCACGATATTACCGTGATGTTCAAGTGAGCAGAAATCAGACCATTGCAGCTGCTCCAGCAGTAAGTACAAAAGCTCTTTGCATTTTCGAAGTCCATCTGATATGAAGATTCAGATTTGACCCTGGTGACTCAGGTTGTGGGTTTCTGTTGTGCTTCATCTCTGCCGATAATGCTGGAGAACCAGTACTGCAGGCATGGCAACAAGCCCCTCGTCCCACTTCGCTCCTGTTCAGTCTGGGGCACCCACCTGTGATCCTCTGTAAGCAGGGGACAGAGGGTGGTTGGGAGATGTCTGAGAGGTAGAAGACCATCCTGCGTAGAACTGATTGAATAATCCTGAGTAATCAAATTTCTGTCAGTCAGAAACTTGCCATCCCATTGCAAGAATGCAATTGGATGCCCTGCCAATTTCTGGGAGAAAAAAAATGGGAAAAACACGGCCACTATTAATTGCCTTTGTTTGTCAACTCTGCAGACTAATTGAGGGCAAAGTTGTCAGGGAGGTAATTCCTCTCATAGCTTGGGGTGCTTGGTGGGACCAGATGAAAAAAACCTGGCCTGCCCCTGCGCTGGTTAGGTCTATCTTGCAGAGAAGTGCAGCCCTGGCTCCATGGCTGACAGCCAAATTTCCCACCCCTTCACAGCATGAAAGCCTCCAGGAGCAAACAAAAAAACAGTGGTTCCTCTAACAGCTGGCCTTCTGCAGCCGACAGGTTGGACACGGTGCCTTGCATGTGCTACTGTCCTCATGTACGCATGATAACTTTTGGCTTTCAATTCCTGTCTCTAAGGCAAGCCAAGCCTTGTCCCAGCAGCACCCCTCGGGCGAGTGCCGCAGTTCCATGTACGGCTGCTGTTTTGACAATGTCGCTTCAGCTTCAGGTCCTCAAGGGGAAGGATGTCTCAATAGGCCCAACTACCGTAAGTGATGCTTTGGCTTCTTGGTTTAGAAACATAGGAAGAGTCCTACGGAACCCAGTAGCGTCTGGAAACTTCCTGTGCAGATGCTCTGCTCTCTGTAAAATGTAGTAAATTGTCTCTTTGAAAAGAAATTCTGCCTGGTGCCTGGGGCAGGTGAAGGTGGGAGGGAGTGTAGGAAAGCAGCCAGGTGGTGCAGCTCTGTCAGCTACCGCAGAAATTCTTGTTGTCCTCTGCTGATAGTTGGACAGAAGTGCGTTTGTGTGACCTCTGTCTGTCTGTAGGTCTTCTGGGGAGCTGTCATCCCCTGGGAAGACAACCTGATGGAGCCTGGAGTGCTCCAAATTAGTTACCTGGGTTTAGGAGAAGTAGGGCCCCTCTGAGGACTCAAGGCCATGCTCAGCCTTCAGACAGCCCATGGACAGAGGTGGAAAGAGCCTACAGCTAAGGATGGAGGTGTTGCCCAGGGCCGTATGGAAGCTTTCAGCCAGCAGAGCTCAATACAGTGCCTGCTGTACTATGAGGGCCCTAGAGCTGCTGGGCAAAAGCATCTCTGCTCCTTTCGTTCCCAGCTGTATCCCCTGCCGGCACATTGCTGCTGCATTGCCTTGCCCTTTTGCTGCAGCACACAGAGATTGCCTCGTGGCCAGCCCTGTGGGCCTGCCTTGGAGAAAGGGAAAGCTCTCTGGATCCTCTCTGCTCAACCACAGCTTGGCAAAGGACCCCTCAGTCAGAGCTCTGCATCCAGTGTTTGTGGCTGTGATACCTGTGACTCGGAGCACGGGGCTCGCTTCGTAGACACATTGGGCTGTGCTCCTCTTTTATACCAGTGTGTGGATGGGTGTTCTGTAATGCATGAGGCTTCATAACTGGGTCCAATTCACTTGCTTTGTGGGCTGGAAACGTGCAAACGCCAGCCACGTGCCCCTTGCAGGAGAGGAAGCCCCAGAGCCAACCTTGCAGCTGCACAATTCCTCGAGAAAGGCCGTAAAGCATCCGTCTAGTATCTAGTTTCAGAAATGTCTCTGAGGTTGGTTCTCCTTCCTCCAGTGGCAAAACTGGGGCAGAAAGAAACATGTGAGCAGCCGCCCAATTTCAAAGCAGAGCTGGGTGCAAACTCAGGTGTCCTACTTTCCCACCTCTGCCACACAAGGCCCATCAGATCATCTAGGTAGGTGGCATGAAGCGCCTGGACCTTTGTGTCCCTCATGACCCTCACATCTCCCTCTGTTCTGGTCTTTTTGGTAGCATATCCTGTCATATGCCTGCTGCCCAGTGCCCACGGCCCCTGCGCAAACTGGACCACTCGCTGGTACTTTGTGACTGTCGTTGGCAAGTGCAACCGATTTTGGTACGGCGGCTGTCACGGCAATAAAAACAGCTTTGCCTCGGAGGAGGAGTGCATGAGAGCGTGCCACAACTCTGTGGGGGTCAGTCCTCTGGAGCACCAGCCATCTTCTGTCACAGGAGCCCTGCAACACCAGCATACTGACTCCCGCTCTCGAACAGGGGATGCTCGGGGTCAGCAGCAGTCCCCCGTGAGAGAGTCTGCAAGTCACAGCCAAGAAGGAAGAGCCTACCGGGCTTCGCGCCCCACGCAAGACAGCCACAGACGGGACAGCTGGAGAAGTGAGGTGCTGCCAAGGACTGGTGGGCTGGAGAGGCAGCACGGGGGCACCCAGCAAAGCAGATTGGACAGCCTGAGCCAGCTGCACTTGTGGGAAACAGCAGTGCCTGGGCCCTCAGAGAGGCAGGGTAGCAGTGGCCAGCAGGTGCTGCCCCATGAAGACAAGCAGTGGCATAAGGCTTTTGGAGCAGATGTTTTCATGATGGAAGGATTTGGGCACCAGGCATCTGCAGACTCGTTCCCACCACGGGCTCTGCACAGGTGAAGATTTTTTTATTTTTTATTTTACTGTTCTGCCAGCTCACTGTGAAGCGTCAGTGCATCTTCCCCTGGAGTGAAAGTGTTGCCCCAGCTGGGACCAGCTAACTGGGAATACCATGCAATAGATTGGCTGTACATGTGGCCCTTTGGTAAATCGAGTTATTCAGGCCCTGGAGTTATCTGCTCTCTCTTTCCTTGCGCTCTCCTCGCTCTCTGACAGCACTGGAAGTATGGTGCGTGAAAAGACTGCAGGATCCTGGGATCTTTGTCTGGGAGGCATTCTTACACTGTAAATGAGAATCCATGGGTGTTTTTCTTGTTCTGACCAATAAATGTAGCTGACTCTGACTTCAGAGCCTTTATCTCAGCACTGCACGGAGCAACAGTGCGCTGTTCTAGGAAAGGCTTTTAAGGTACGGAGCGTGGGTCAGGATCCAGACAGTGTCACCCTGCAAATGAGGAGTGCACAGAGCTAGATCTAAGTGTGTCTGCACTGGATCTGTGTCTGTCTGCTGAGCAGCCTTTGCCATGTAGGAGAGGGGTCCCCACATGTTGCCTGGTGATCTGCTCAGAGCTTTATGGGCAGCCAGTCCTGCTTTGCCCTGTGGCTGTGACTTACCCAGAGTCGCATTAGAGGACCTGGAGGAGAGGAGGGCAGCAGAGGTGCCAATGAAAATCTCTTTCCATTTCAGAGCCACCCTGGAGGAAGCCAAGCCCTCTCTTGTGACAGCAGTCGTGGGACAAAACATCCAGCTGGTCTGTAAGACAGGCATGTCCCCCTTCTCCAGCGTGGAGTGGATGAAGGACGGCCGACCGGTCTCCTCTGACAGGTGAGCTCAGCTCCCTTCGCTGTAGAGCAGACAGGCTCCTTGCTGGGCAGAGCGCCAAATGCTTGCCTACTTTCTTTGTCATCTTACTGTTAACGTTCTTAAAAAATAAATAAATAAAAAAATGGGATGAATAAATAAACAAGCCCGTGTATTGACCTAAAAGCACAAACTGTTCACCTGGTCTATGCCCAGCAGAGACAGAGTCCGCAGTAGTATTGACGCGCTGGCTGAATGTTATGGGGCAGAACAGGTGCTGTCGCGTAACAAGGCACTGGTGGAAGCTGACGTGTGGGTAGTGATACAGAAAAATGTTGTCTCTGTTGGATTTATCTTGGGGCAGCAGTAAGCCGGTAGTCCAGGGTGAAGCGTGTAGACAAATAAGTCAGAGTTCCTCTGACTAGAAGTTTCTGGCACTCCCACCTAAGATACAACTTTTTAAAAAACTACTTTTAAAGCCAGTTTTTCCTGGGAAGTCTGTTTCCAGCAACAGTTTGGAGCCAGACAGTCCCTTTGTGCTATGAAAATCACAGTTAAGTAAAGCCCGGTTCTTTTCTGTTTGCAGATGACTGCTGGGGCTCAGGCTCCTTCCCGGAAAGGCAGTTTGCCTCCTCATGGGAGATGGTTGCTGAAAGCAGTTCCCTGTTTTCCCATCTCGGTTTCCTCTCTGTTCCTGACCTCCTTTCTGCCGCAGTTATTTCCCCTGCCTGTGACCCCTCTGTGGTCAACAGGGTTTTGTTGTTTTCTAAGCCGGGGAGGGCGCTCCATGGTGATGGTTTATGCAACTTCAGCACGAAGGGCCGCTCTGCCTTGGCCAGCTGCTGTCCCTGGCCAGGCAGAGGCCGTGAATCCTTGTTCTTGTTGCAGGCACACCTACCAGTCCGACAGCTCCTTAGTGATCAGCCACGTCAAGCTGGAGGACGCCGGGACTTACAAGTGCCTCGTTTCTGACGGGAGGACAGAGAGCCGACAGATTCAGTTACAGATCATAGGTGACTTATCTTCCGCTTCAAACCAGAGGTAGCTCAGGGCTCCTTCTTAATGGTTATTGACAACGGCAGCGATAAAGCCAGCTGCAGGAGCAAACTTCCTCCGCTGCCACACTGTGCTAGCAGCGTTGCCTTCGCTCCATCGCAGTGGTGTCCCAAGAGACGGGCAAAGCAGTTGGTCTCCTCTGCTGCAGGGGTGCCAAGAGGGAGTGTGGAGGCAGCAGGGCTTCTTTTGGTGTTGCCTCGTGTTAAAGCACTCCTTTGCGGTGCCATCCCATAACCAGCCTTGTGGCTTGCCTGTGACCCACCCCACTTCCAGCACAGTGAGCGCGTCTTCCTCCCTGCGAGCCGTCAGCTGCCTCCTGATCCCAGAAAAGAGGCTCCAGAAGAGGGGTTTTCTGCAGTTTCCTGGGCCCTCCATCTCTCGCTATAATGTGACCAGTCTGCCGTAGCTCTCTGTGCTGGTGCATTTACGTTTTGTGTTTCACCCAAACAGGTCCTGCTGGGTAACAAACGATTCCCTGTTCTGAAAAATGTGCCTTATTTAAGAAACAAAAAGAAAAAAATTATGAAAGACTAGTCTCAAAAGATGGGCCAGCAAGGCACCCTGTAGCCTTCAGTCTCTTCAGTGGACTTTGTCACAGCGGTGGCACATGGGGCAGAAGGCATTGTGGCCTAAGGGATGCTGCAACATGTTCACTGACAGAGGAGAGAAAGGAGTCTGAAATTGCTTGCCTGCAGGTCTGTGACTCTCATTAGCAGGCAGCGCAGGCTTACTGCACTAGTCAGCCAGAAAACAGATGGCTGAAGGGCTCTTTGGCTCCAGTTCAGCAAGCTCTCCCAAGCTCGCAGAAACCCTGCGCAAGAGGTCACAGTAAGAAGGGTCCTTTTATTCACATATGGCATTTCATTTTGAATAGAGTACCAGGGCGCTGTGCTGGCAGAGGGTGAGAGAGGTCGGGTCCTTCACAAGGAAAATCAGCAGCAGCCAGAGCTATCCAGAGGCAGGAAGGTTGTACAGGCAGCCGGTTCCTCTGCGCATCAGCAATTCACATACAGGTAAGCTCGTACACAGCAACAGTTTGTCCACCGTGCCCAGCTGATGAACCATATGGCATCTCTTCATGTAGAAAAGCTGAAGATTGGAAAGGTCCCGGGTCAGCTGTTGTGGGGCACAGTTGGGAAGCAAGCAGTACTGAACTGCTGACAACAGGAACGGGAGAAGATCCCAGTCGCAAGCTGTCTTCTGTCCGCCCCGAGGGTCTCTGGAAAGAAGCATATTCTGAGCAAAGACGCGCAGGGAGGCTGACAGCAAAGGAGCTAAGTTCAAAGCAAAGTAGAAATATCAGGGGCAGCCTCCTTAGCTGTTCAAGTTAGTGTAGGCAGAAAGAGAAACCTGTTCTGGAAAAAAACAGAGCAAATAGGAACTGCTTAACTAGCACAAAATAGACACATGTATATTAAAAAAAGCTCCAGTCCCCCACCCATTTATTTTAAATACTTTGTGAACAAACCAGTTTGACTTAAAACTGTCTCCTCACTTACTGGGTGGCATATTTTGTAGCTTCTTGCATGTTTCTTTGGTGTTTCTAGTCCACACAGAAATAAAAGGGTACAAATTATTTTTTGCCTTAAATGCAGCACGTTGGGGTTCCAGACTAAGTGGGACCGTGATCTGATTCTTCCCTTCTTTTGAGTTTACAACCTAAAACCTAGCCAATTTGCTGAACTCTCCAGCAGCCTCCTTAGCTGCTTCTGCCTAAAAGCAGAAAGCAATGATTCATTGAATTAAGAGCATTGAATTAAGGCTCTTTGATTTTGTTTTTTGAGATCAAGAATTCAGGTCAGAGAATGGGGGTGGGGGAGATGATGTTTTATTCGATGCTGGGAACATCATGGTTTAGTTCCCTTCTAAAATGGTGTTTAGCTGTAATTATGAGACAGCAAAGAGCATGAGGAGATGAGTGGTGTGAGAGCCTGACCTTTCTGCTGCGTGACGTGGGTGGCCAGCTCCTGGCCCTTGCATGCAGGCAGGTGATGGCAACGGGCTCCTCACACCCCAGAAAATATCTGCTCATTTTTGTGTGCCAGGCAAGCCCCTTGGGGGAAACTTGCTTGGTGCCCTGTTCAGGACTTTGTACCACGTGCTCACGTTGTTAACACTTCCTAGGCTGTTATCCAGAGGGATGCTATAAGAAACAGGGTTGCTGTCTTGAAAGGGTTAAGCTGGCTGGCAGGAGCGCAGCGCCAAGCTGTGCTGAACTGGAGCAGGGTTTGATGGAGGCTGCTCTTTTCTGAACGTTGTGAGTGAATGTTGGTAATGACAGGTTTCAGAGCTCTGGCGGGAGCGCAGAGACCACCCTTTCCCATTGAAGGTAAAAAAATAAGGCTTGTAATTAAAAACGCCTTGTGGTGAAGGTCAAACGCTGAGCGGGGAAGTTTCTGCACCTTTTGCTGTGCTTGTGGACTTTGCAGATTGAGAATGGATAAGAGCCAGCCCTCGGTAATGGAGGCCAACGTCGGGGAGAGAGTCAGACTGCCCTGCACAGTGGAAGCGTCGCCAGCTCTCACCATTGAGTGGCAGAAAGACGGGCAGCCCCTCTCCTCTCCCAGGTGAGCTCCCAGGTGGCTCCACCGTACCCACAGGCAGGTTCGTGTGGAGGGGAGTCTCCTCCTTGCCTTGCCTTCCCTGACTCCTCCCTGAGGGCAAGGAGCTGCTGGCCGTGCAGCCAGGGCCCATCCTGCTTTATGCCGGCCGGCTTCCTCCGTTACGGCCAGACGGTACTGCCTGACTGCCCGTACTAGCCTCGCTCACAGATCAAAGTCTGAACATTGAACCCTCAAGCGAACAGCTGTGATACAGGGTCTACAAGCGAGCCAAAGCTGAAATTTGCTCCTCTACAAGATTAACACAAAGAGAACGCACAGCAAGCAAATTTGCCAAACCCCAACTGGTCTGTGAGCCAGGGCAGAGGCTCACAGCGAAGAGAGAGATCAGGGTGCCTGCAGCGAACTTCCACAGCCACTGGGGCTGCTCTCCTGCAGCTCCCCTCACCTTCTGCTCCCTGAAGCCTGCTCTAGCAGTCGGCTTTTCCAGAGTCTGCAGCACTAGTGCTGGGATTTGAGGACCTGAGGGTTGCATTACAGGTTGAACTGACCTGCTGCTAAACCTTTGCTCGGTGTTACTACAAAGTTGTGCACGAGGCTTAGCTTCAGCTCTGGTGGCTGGAGTCCCATCCTGACCCACGCACAGGCTGAGGGGATTTCTGGTCTTGTTCCCCAGACACAGGCAGCAGTCGGATGGGGCGCTGGTGATCAGCCGGGTCAGCTCTGAAGACGCCGGCTTCTTTACCTGCATTGCCTCGAATGGACGCGACCAGGACCAGCGCCAGGTCCTGTTCCGACCTCTAGGTACTGGATGAGTGGGGGCACGCATGGCATGTCTGCGCACACACACGTGCCTGCACACACAAGCGGGAAGAAGGGAGGGCTGGGCAGTGGGGGTTTCTTGTCTGGCCATGCCTCTTGGCTTCGCACCTAATGTTCAACAGGCACTTTGAGGGCAAGGGAAGAGCGAGTTGTTTTACCCAGTGGTAATCTCTGTGTGTCTGTAGATCGTGGTGCTCCAGGCATCTGGGAGGAGGGACCAATAGCACAGTAACGGTGACTCTCAGGGCCTTGTCTCTGGGACACTGCTGTGGAACGGGTATAGGAGCAAGAGGAACTAAAGAGAAGGTTCTTCTGTGCATGTGATGTGCTTGTGTCCAGCTGGAGGCAAAAGCT
Organism: Larus michahellis; assembly: GCF_964199755.1. Lineage (NCBI taxonomy): Eukaryota > Metazoa > Chordata > Aves > Charadriiformes > Laridae > Larus > Larus michahellis. Next base: position 51,458,800 of record NC_133899.1, on the reverse strand, counting down.
CTTTGAGGCCTCTGCTACTTGTCCTTGCTCGGGCCAAGGTCCTTAGGAAACCCACATTCCCCATAGCAACGGCACCATAGCTCCAAATGTGCCGTTTCAAGGCCCAGGGGCTCGTATCTCATCGTAGTGTATATTGGACTTTTCCCATGAGGGAATGCTCCTACTACCAGAGGGCAGCATGGCATTGGCTTCCTGCTAGTGATGATTTCCCTTCTGCTGTAGGAGACCTGAAGATCACTGGTCTTCTGCCAAGCATCACGGTGCCTGAGGGAGGGACTGCTCAGCTTCACTGTACTGTGACTGGCAACAACGTGAATATAAGGTGGTCGAGGTGAGCAAAAATGAGACAGAACTTCCCTTTCCTTCTCTTCCCAAACCTCATCACTTACCCTCCAAATAATAATGCCGGATATCTGCTAGGTAAGGGAGAGACCCGCGGTTCTCAACCCCAACTAGCATCACGTACCCTTTCCTAAACAACTTGGCTGTTACCCAAAAATCCTGGGAAAGATCCCTGTGGGGTGTGGGTGTCACCAAGTTCACATTCCAGCCAAATGAGGAGGAAAGCAGACGTTAAGCTAAGATTTTATGGAGTTCAAAAGGGCTCCATGCTGGAAAGCTAGTGACATTACAATAGAAAAGCTGAAATGAGTAATCAAAAGAAGACCTTTAGTTGGGCTTCAGAAAACTCTGACTAACCCTAGCAAACATTTTAGCCCCTACAGTCCCAGCCTCCTGCTGCAATAGTTCTCTCCCTCTACTGTCAAGTGGGAGCAAAGGAGGTTTTAAAGTGTTTTAATAAAGATAAAGGAAAAGCTGTGTCCTTTTCTGTTGATGGTTTACAGGGAAACTCTGAATTTGTGGAAGTGTTTGGTGTTTGTTTTTTCTCTATTTGAAAAGAATCGGTTCTGTTTTGGAGCCTTCTTGCAAAGGATCCAGAGGGATTGATTGGTAATTGTTTAAATCTCTCTACTCCGAGGGGTAGGACTGAAGTGGGCCATCTCACAAAGAGAGCTTTTCTTCCGTAATGAGTTTGGTATTTGAATTAACAAAATGATGCAAGTTTCAGAGTCTGAATGAAACCCTTTTCAGTGAAACAAATCTCATTTCCTTGGTAACTGGGAGTTCATAATTCAGGCAGTTTTCCTGCTGGGCACAGAGTATTCCAGGAGGAACAGAACAGACACAATCTTGCTGGTATTTTAAGCGTGATTTTTTTTTTTTTTTTTTTTAACCAAACTTTTAAGGGAGAGGGAAGAGAGTGCATTGCTCACTACCCCATATGTTCCTCAGGCAGTATGTGCTGCTGTCAATGCCAGCCAAACAAGCACTGCCAGACCACAACCTGGAGAGAGGGAAAGGCACCCTGGATTTTCTCTCAGTTCCTCAAACCTCAAAAATGTGTAACAGCGGAAAGGGCAACGTCTTTATACAGCGTGCACAGCTAGCTGCCTCCCATGCAGACAGCAGGCTAACGGATGCAGACTCACTCAGGCTTGTGTTACCACCCAATTGTAAGGCCAGGTCGTGGCAAAAAAAGATTTCTTCTTCCTTCCTGCTGAATTTTGTAAAAATTCACCCCTTTCGCAGAGCACCAGTTCCCAAAGAGCACAGAGAGCTCCTTTAGCCCCAAGGATGGGAACTGTAATACAAAATGTTTTCTGCCACAGGAATGGAGTCCCCATGCGGGCAGATGGCCACCGCATCCACTTGTCCCAGGATGGAAACCTGATCATAAGCAACGTTCAAGAGGCTGACGAGGGATCCTACACGTGCAGCGCCTACAGCAGCAGCAACTCCGTCAGTGCCAGCACAGAGGTGAAAGTGCTAAGGAGCAAGCCTAGCAGTGAGTACAACCCATCCTCCTCGCTTCTCCTGGCACAATCCCTATTATAAGTCTTCCCATTGTGTCTGCCCATCCGCCACGGACCCCAGGCAATGGGGAGCAGCAGGAGCCTCTGGGTTGTGCTACCCCAGGAGCCCTGCTTTCCCTGGCTGGAAAAGCAGGACAGTAGGAACGACCTCCCCTACCAAGGGTGCTGGGAGCCTAATTAACTTCCCGAGGCCAAAATGTCACAGTTGGTTGACCAAATAGTTGGCTGCAAGTTTCGTATTTGGACTCTGGACACCATCCAGCGCAGGAGATCAGCCCCAGAAAATCCATTCTCCTCCTCTGTCTCACCAGAGGTGCCAGATTCTCTCTCATCCTTGATGTTGGACTAAATTTAAAACAATCCCCTTAGGACCGGCAGGGTAGAGTAAGCAGGAACACGCTGTGTCTTTTGGGAGGGAAACAAAAGCTGAGGGTAAGCCCTGGCAGTGTGTTCACAGCTGCTTCACCTTCTGCTTGGCTGCAGCTACTGTGAATCACGTTGTGGACCTGAGCAGAGAGTGCGTGGACCAGCCGCACCTGGCCAACTGCGACCTGATCCTGCAGGCCCAGCTCTGCACTAACGAATACTACTCCAGCTTCTGCTGCGCTACCTGCTCTCGCTACCAACCGCAGGCCAGCCCTCCTCATCACCGTGGGTGACAGACACCTCCGCGGCCACATGGAAGTACAGGTGACAAGGCTGGAAGTCTGAACTCTGTCCTTTTAACTGCATGAAACTGTTCTGGGAGCTCTGCCCTGCTGGAAAGCTCAAGAGGGTGAATTGAGCAGAGTGTAGTGGGTGTAATAACTGTTGAAAGGTGGGAGACCCACCACCCTCAAGTTTATTGCAAGCTTCTTTTTTCCTCCCGTGTATGCCTTGCTGTAGCTAATCCATCTCTTCGCTTAAGGGTAGTTGCTGTCATTCACAGAACAAGATGACACTGGGAACGTAAGGATGCTGTGACTTTATAGAGAAGGCAGATAACCAGCATGAAAGAGGGACAGACCAATTCTTCATACAAGCACGAGAGAGAAGTATCTTTAAAAAGAAATCATCTCTGAGGTGGTTGAAGATCAGCCTGAACTGGCTTAAGCAAAGCAGAAATGAGCGATGAATATTTGTATTCCTGGGGAGCACTTTCCATCTAAATGCAAAGAACTCTGGCCATGAGAAACAGCTTGATGCATGTAAAATTAGCATTTGGGTCCTATGAGATTACTCGCTCGGGGGATGCAGGTGTAATGTCACATTACTGTAGCTGGTTTATTCCACTAAACCTTAGACAAATTTCTGGTTGGGTCAGTTTGGTTTCTATGTGTCTGTAATCAACTTTGGAGTGAAATGCAGAAGCGACGCTTCACAGAAAGCTTAAGACAAAATAGAAGAATGCTTTTAGCCTTTTCTGAATGTTAGGGGTAATTTTGATGAATATACCAACACTGTTATCTGTCCTGAGATGCTACAGTTTAAATATCACTCGCTTGAGGAAGACTTAGCAGATAATTTTATTTTTTTTTTCTGAGCCAGAACTGTGCTGTTGAATTTATTGCGAAGCCAGGCTCAGTGGTCGCGTTGCGCTGAGTTTCAGCTTGGGAAGGTGAATAACATACACATAGAAATAGGTGTAGGGCCATTAGACTTGCCAGAATAAACCTCCCAATGATCTGCTTTACTCTCAGTTAACTTGCAGAAAGCCAGGCTCTGCACGTGGCCGGGGCTGGCTCCTGCTGCTATGGGCTAACAAGCCAGGACTCCCAGATGCAGAGCAGCTGTAGCTGAAAAGCACCGTCAGTTTTGAGACTAACAGTGAGTGGCAGTGAGCGTGCATAAGAGGCTCTGAAAGACAGTGTCTCAGGTATTAAGGGGTGGGAGGTGAGATTAGATGATGATTTGTCAGGCCAGGAAAGGCCCTTGGGTGTCTTCACTATCTCAAAATGGAATTATTTCTGAGGAAAAGCATTTTTTACAGCCTCCATGGTATCGTTTTACCCTAGCATCAGCCCTAACAGTCCCTCTCTTCCTCATTCCAAAGTACCCAGTGAGACTTGGATGGGTTAATCAAATTAATTAGCACCATTACCCACTTATTATTTGCATAGATGTAGCTATAAACTAGTAGACTGGTGTGTAGTATTGATGGGATGGTGGAGGATTGGCTTTTTTCTTTTCTCTTTTTTTTTTTTTTTTTTTTCCTCCTCTCCTATTTGTGTTACTTTAATTTAAGACGTCTGAGGAAGGCGGTTAGTTAGGCTCAAGCCACTCTCCTCTCCTTCAGTCCAGCCTCAGTACTCAGGGCAGTAGTAATATGTACATACATAGGTGTAAATCCCCAGGCTTGACAGCCTAAAGCTGGTTTGGATGCTAAATCCAGTAAATCAGTTCAGCTGCACCTAAAAATAAGAATTAGTAACCTAATGATTGCACTCTCTTCAGCACAGGTGTGGCTTCAGGACTGGACGTGCTGCTTTAACTGAACAGCTTAGAAGCAATCTGAAAAGCTTAGAAGCAATCCAGTAAAGGAGCGAGAGGTGACAGTCTCACAGCTATTTGGGGGTGGGTATTTTTGTAGGCTGATAGATTCTGCTTGCTAGAAGAAATACTTATTTGCAGTTAAGACCCTTTAATTTAATTAGGGTAAACTTCCTCTGCTGTAATTCATGGGAGGTGTGAGGTTTGAAGTTGCCATCATTGGATAGTCAAGAACAGTGAGACGGTCCTCAGACCTTCTAATTGTGTTTGTATCTAATTTTGCATTTGGCATCTCAGACCAACACTTTTTTTTTTTTTTTTTTGTGTGTGCGTGTGCATATAGGCTGTTTTAGTATATAGTATGACTGACTCTGCCTGTTGAGGCCAGAGACTAATGCCAGGGTGTACATTCCAGCCTCAGTTCACACGTGGCAGGCACAGAGCATAGTCAAGGTCTGTGGCCCTGCTCAGGAGCACGGATAGAAGTTGACTGTGGTTGTATCAGAGCCTTTTGTCCCAGAATAAGCAGCCAGAGTTCTATAATAGCACTTTCTACTATGTCAGAGGCTCTATTTTTAGACTATTTAAATATTCTGTGTAGTCAGCTTTCATTTAAGCTGTATGATTATAGAAGACGTGGCCAGGGAACGCTTTCTCAAGACTCCTGAGGGCTGTAGCAGCCACCTGTGTCCTGAGGGGCAGGACTTGTAACATTGAAGGCGCTTCAGTTACGCGAGTGTTTATTCTGCCCTTCCTTTCAGCTGCAGACCCATGGCAGTAGGGCTAGTAGTTGAAGGCACGCGCTTCACTGCTTTAAATATGTGTCATCACTGTCATAGTTAACTAAAGGGTCTTTTTTACATTTCTTCCATTTGGCAAGCAGAGCTTTCCCATCTATATAGTGCCAAATTGAATGTTTAACTTTTTTGATTTGAGAATCAAGATGGTCATTTTGGATTGTAAGAAGGTTGTCGGTCCTTGCTGTTACCTCCAGGACAGGGGACGGGTGTAGCGTTACTGGGCTGTTTTCAGCTGATCTTTGGGCACCGCTGTGAAAGATATGGAACTAAACATGAAAGAAAGCATGTATAGCTTATTCTATTATAAACGTTTGCTTGCTTTTTGAAAGCTGAAAAAAACATTGGTACCAACTCAAATACCATGGGGAGTGTTGGTTGTTACTATTCATATTGTACTGAAAAGCGGTAAGAACCTGTAAAGAAAAAAAGCCCTGGTTTTCCAGACCACGTCACTGTGAGACTCGCCATCCTTGCCTGGAAATAGAAACTGCTGGCAAGCGCAAATGCTCGGGTCACACAAAGAGAGCATTTCTTCACCTTCAGATTATGAAGTCTGACTTTACCTTGTCTAAAACTACGTGGTGCACATAAAAATGCGGTAAGGAAAAAGACATACTAACAGCACAGGTACCAACTTACTGGGGGAACAGAAAAGGAGTGAAAATACACCGTCTTCTCATGTGTACTACTTTTAGCAGCAGGGGACATAAAACCAAAGTGAGTTTTCCTTTTTGAATGTTAGTGTCTTCATATTTGTCGCTATGTAAATACTCAGTGGTAGAAATTACAGTGATGCAAACCCGGAATCTGATGTTTTTCAGTAAAGCCCTCCATTTCAGAGCTTTAATTAGTTATGGGTCACAAGGATATTTGCAAGTCTTGAAGTTCAAGGTAATCTAACATAGGGCACGAAATGAGAGGTGTTAAGATGCCATTACTAAGCTTCTAGCTTGGGCTAATAACAGAGATATCCAGAAGGGCAAATGCTGAAAACTGAAGCAGGGTGGGGGGGAATTAAGCTTTCACAGACAGTGCTTCTACCACCAACATTTATTTCTGTTAAAGCAGATTATAAATCATCAGTACAAATATATATAACTTACATTTGCTTGTAAGGCCAAAGTTTAAAAGTAAAGTTAAAATGAGATGGTTTTCACAAGTCACCAGAGGCAGAACCTGGACCAGCTGCAGCCTTAACCACAAGGTTTCACAAATCGGTGGAAAAAAAAATAAAAACAAAGTTAAAAAACTCCAAGAGCTATTGACAGACAAACATAAAATGGTTTCCCAGGTAGGCCCAGGATGTAGATATGATTACAGTAAAGTTGTCACAGTAGTGTTAGAACCAATAGATTAAGACAAAGAAACTGCAGCAATACATGAAAGGAAAAAAACCCCATACTATATATAATAAGTAGCTTGATTTCAATAAAAAACAGTAAATTTTCCCCATGGTTTTCAAACCATGACAATACTGTTCTTTAATTTTCTTTATTTAAAACTACGATATAATGACTTACTGGTTGTGATTGTTGTTGCAATATGCTACTTACAATGAACAGATACAAGAACAAGCTAGAGCCCCCTTTTCCACCCCCCCAATATTACTTACAATAAGAATCAGAGATAAATCAATCTTATGTACAATTTCTTACATCCAACCCCCTTTTTTTTAACCTTTGGCAAGATTACTTACAACTCATACAGCTTTTAATATCCAACTATTTAAAATATTCTAAATGCATAAAAATAAAGATTTTGGCTTTACTTTATTCTTTACATATAATATTCACTTTGTTACTCAAAATGGAAGCTCAACTTTTTCCACAAACCTAGCTTTTGCTAAGCAGGTGACAATCTCCCACCCACAGCCACCCCCCCACCCCACCCCAATTTTTTTTCCCTGAGGGGGAATGTCCAGGACTCGAAGGGCATCAGAAGGACACAAGTACAAAAATCTGCCTTCCTTTCTGTGAGATAATTGGTGTTTCTGCAGAACAGACTTCGGGACTGGGTGCCTTTCTTTGCTCTGTTTGACTTCCAGCTTTCCAAGTGAGGAGGGAACGCAGACTGGGGCGGCTCCGGGACTCCTTTTAAGAACCGCACGTTAAATTCTCTGTCTGTTTATATCCCTCCCCGTAATTGCTCCCTCTTTCTAACTCTTTTTCATTTGAAGGGACCTTTGGGATTATCAAAGCAAACTGATCAGAAACAGTCCCCTCTGCTCCCTTTATCCCTCTTATTCTAATGTACAATTTATCCACCCCCCCCATAGGGCTGCTTAAAGTTCAATCTCAAATGTCTTCTGTAAATCACTTGAGAAGGGGTTAGTTGGAGAGGGATTAGTGCGCTGCTTTGCCTTGCTCTCCAGCGCTGCCCACTGTGCTTCAAATGGGTCTACCTGCGGAGCAGCGGCGGGAGGCTGCGAATGCTTGTCCTCTGCAGCCCATTTGCCGCTGTCGACTCCGTTGAAGGCTGCCGAGCCGTTGTGCTGCGCGGGTGGGTGGAAGAAAGGGCTGGTGGTAGCACTGTTGCTTTCGTACTGAGGGAACGTCTGCTGTTTGACAAGACTGGGTGACTGATGGGGATGGGCTGCTGGAGTGTGGCTTGCAGTACCAAAGACGTTGGCTACCATCTGGGAAGGTGTGATCCCAACCACAGGTACGCTTGGGGCTGCATAGGTCACCCCGTTTGCTACAGCATAGGGCTGAGCCGGAATAAACGCTGGCTGCATGGGTGGTACCACCCCCACCGGCACAGGCTGGGGCGCAATGAAGGTGCTGACTGGGAAGGCTGGCGCTGACTGGGAAGCTGCTGGAGGAGGCTGTAGTAGCGGCTGTGGGGCTGGGGCTGGGGCTGGGGTTGGGGTTGGCTGCTGTTGGGCTCTGACAGTCTTTGAGACCTCTTCCAACCAGCGGTCTGCCTCGGAAGGAGTACGTCTGTGATTTCCTTGGAAGAGACTTGGCGAGGCCGCACCTGAGGAGGTGCTGCTCCATTCAGTGCCTGGGAAGGAAAGCATGGGCAAGTCATTAATGTTTCCAATCTTCTTCACCCTTCTATCAGTTAGAAAGGCTGGAGGATGTACACAAGAACAGACGCCTCCACAGTTGAAAGGACTGCCACCAACACTGGAAGCATCTTTAATGCATCCACTGTACTGTCCTCTTATAGTAAGACACTGGTCGAGAGGAAATAGAGAAGAGTTTCTTCGTTAAAATGCAAAATTATTTTTTTTTCTTCATAGCAGATATCTGAGAGTTTAGGGCACGCAGGAGAGATGCCGCCTGCACTCATAACTTAGTGGCAATGATCTAGTGCATAACCACTAATTCCTCTAACTGGGGAGTACTGGTTTCTGAACGTACAGCTCAGGACTGGTGGACTGCCAGAACACAAAGCTATAAAGAAACCGGTTTTATGACTCATTTGCTCCGTTTCCTAAATTAAGGCTTTACCCACTAAAGGACAGTAATGTAACGGTACTGGGAGTTCATTTTTCTGTCCCATACCCACTGAAGTGTGAGTACTCCCTATGATATACATGCACATTTAAGGCAATACATCCAATCAAATTACTATATATGTAAACTGTACTTACTATGACGCCTTTACGTTTTTCCTCCATCTCCACTCACTCCTCCCTTACTCTTTTCATATATAACTCAGGCTGTTAAACTCGCAAATTCTTTCGCAATATTCAACACAGCATTTTAGACTTTTCTTCTATAAAACCAGCTCTGATTTTAACTCAATTATCTTCAATGATTGATTAAAAAAAAAAATATTAAAAAAATCACCATCATTTCCATTCCTCCCACAGTTTCAGAACTATTTCCCACCAGCTGAATTCTGGTTTTCCTTCTCCCTACAGTTTTCCCTCCCTTAGGGCCTTGCCAGGTTTCCAATGTGATGAGAAAAGCAACCGGGAATGCTGGAGATGCCTCTGCAATCCACGTGTTATTTGGTGTTTTAGAGACGTGGAAAATCATTACTGCTCAATAGTCTTCATTCAGCCTGATCTAATTAAACGCCATCCAAAGATCAGTTTACTGTTGTTTTCCCAGTGGGAACTGTTGGAGTCAGAGCTTAGGGGCTCTCTCTTATGGGGGAAGACTTACTGAAAATGGATCTAGTACTCTTACGAGGCCAAGCAGCACCTACTATTTCCCTAGCAAAGTTTACCTTTTAGAGTTGAGCTTATACCAGGAAATGATGTTAGTTTGCTTGTAGCCTTCTAGCATACATGTACCACATGGGTGACAGCCATTTAAAGTACTACCTTACGTTGTATGTAACTATAGACAAGGATTTGAGGCACAGACTAAACTTATTACACAGAAGAAATGAACCTCGAAAGCCTTTAAGCGACCAACTTACTCTCTCCTTACGTACGTTAGTGGGAAGAACACACAAAAATTATTTTGGGTACACATACAGATTCTTTGCCCTTCATCCCCAAACACACACTATTTCATTACTTCCTTTTTAAGCACTGTATTTTCTAAGATGCTGCCAAAATAAGAATCAGTCCAGCTTATAGACCCAGAACCCATGAGTTCATCGCTTCCCTCCATCCACTTGTGCAAAAGGCTACTACTTCCGGCTTTTGTTACCGTTCCTTCCACTTGCCATTAAGTGGCACTGACAATTGTCTCAAGGGCTCAATTAGGCTTTTGATCCAAGTTCTCATAGCAGTGCACCGGATCCACTTCCAATCTTACCAGCGACCATGGCTGCAGCTCCAGTATTAGCAGCAGGAGCATAAGCCCAAGGATTGGTTTCCCGAACTGGCATAGCTGTGGACACTACAGCAGCTTGGGATGGTTTAGCAGCAAGCACACAGAAGGCAGAGGCAGTGCCATTAACTAAAATGGGAGCAGACAACATCAGTGCGATTAATTCATGCAAGGCATGCACGTGACGGGAATATTAGTGGGCCATGTCATACCTACCAACAGACAACAATTTTAGACACTTCCACATGACAGCAGTTGGTGTAAATTAGCCGAATGGGACTGACAGTTGATAAAGCCAGTAAATTCCATTTCACCAAGCCAACGCATGTTAACAGAATTGTGGGATGGTGGATTTTCATGTATCTGATGAGATCTTGAGTTCTGATGACTGACGGAAGTTAAATTTGTTTTTACAGAGAAGAGAGATGGCTCACCAGAAGTTACTGTATGATTAATTTTAGATTCGAAAGAACAGATTTTTGATGTAAAGTAGCTATAACTACATTTAACAAGGAGAGGTTCTTCTTTCACACAACTGGTACAAAAGCCTATCAGGGAAATGAAGATTAGAGGCTGCTATGAGTTCTATAGTTGGCATCTTTCCACAACTTATCTAAGAGTTTGTGTGAAAAATAGTAATCATGTGGTGGCACAAAATCTCTTCCCTCGTGGGATATGGTTCCTGAGACACACACTCGTTAAGGTTTTTGCAGCTCAGGAGAATGTTAAAATAGCCGTCATCTCAAAGCCAGTCCCTTTTACAGTAACTATTGTGTGGCAGGTGCGTGAACGTTTTGTTAAAAACAAAAAACACAGAAAAAGTAAACAGACGAGATGAATAAAGCAGGATGCATTCCCCCAGAATACTGATAACAGGACTTGCACAAGACATTAAGACCATGTGTTACTGGAAAGGAACATTCTGTGCATTCAAGCCTCATCCAGCACGACCACGGCACACAAAGAAATCACAAACCTTGAAAGGCAGGAGACTGTGGTGCGACTACTGTCACTGGTTTTGTCATGGGGGCCGAAGAGAAAGGATCTTCTGATGGTGTGCTGAAAGCACTGGTGATTTGAGAGCACAGAGCACTAATGCTGTCCGTTTCCCCTTCTACCTCAGGGACTAAAATGTAAACAAAATTCATTAAATTGGAAGTTTAAAGGATATAGAAACAATTTACAAACACCGACGTAAAACTGAAATATAATCAGTTCCCTAATGTCCTAGATGTTCCTGCTACTGATTTGCATGACAGCTTTTTTTAAAATCTGTGTTGAAGACCTGACCTGAAATAGAACACCACATTAGTGTATTTTGTGACTAAGTCAAGAGGGTAAGGAGATCAGCGTTCCAGATTTAAAGTCGGTTATTACTGCTTCTCTGTGTTAATGTAAGAGGATGTTCATTTCAGAAAATAAAAGGGTTTTCTATAGCTTTAGTAGAGATCTAAATCTTTCAGTATTAAAGTGCTAAACATATCACGGATTTGGCACTCAGATTTGGCACTCTGTGAAATGAAAATACTTATGATAGATTTAAGTGTTCCAACAACATACTTCCCCAGTAACTGGTTGAAGCTGAAACGTGCTGACAGCAATGTACAGTGGCAAGTTAGGTCTAGAGTTAGAATGTTGACTGCTCCAGTTCAGCAGTAGCTGAAATCCCTAGCTCCTGTGGTAGAGTTATGAAAGGCAAAAGCTGACTGCTCAAATAAAACGGACGTTCAGTTTTAAACCAAGTATCAGCATAATGTGCATAAAGTAACATCTGGAGCAAAACTGCCATCTTACCAGATGTTCTCATTAGTAATAATTGCACTGCTTCTCAAAAGTACTGATCATCAGTCCTTCATTGCACAGAACTGACACGAGCAAGCATAATTAAGCACAAATAGTACAAAAACCATAAGATGTCAGAACACGACATGCACCGTATCTACAGTTCAGGGGAAGGCATGCCCAAAAATTGATTCTTCGAGGGATATTCCAACACAGGGCATGTGGTGTGACAGTAAGCAGCACTGGCAGCGGCATACATGGGAACATGCATCAGAAATGTTCTGAATCATGAAACACTCAGACTGTAGTGTGCTCAGTGAGCATCACCAGTGAGCATCACCAGTAAGCAGTGCACTGCTCCTATAAAACCGATAAACTCAGTGCTGGTCTTAAAGTACAGGTCACCAAATAAGGACTATAAGAGAAGCCAGGCTAGGTATTTTTGTCGGTGTTGCCTTTGCCACAGTAATTCTTGCTTCAAAGCTTAGAAGCCTAAAACTAGCTCTGTTGCCAAGTGAGAGTACAGCTGGCCTGCAGGATAACCTAGCTAAGGGGATTCTAGGACATTATGCAAGGTACTGAGCACCCCGGGTGTTTATGTTGGGATGACTCTAGAAAAGCCCACTACCGTCATCTAAAAACCGTACCACGCATTACTGATACAGCCAGCTGTACCGCCTAAACAGTAAAGTTTCTTTTAATGCAAGGTGGAAAGCCATTTCATTGCTCTCAAAAAGAGGACTTCCCACAGGCAGAAGGACAGACTGCCGAAAAGCATCACACGATCCCACGACAAGCAGTTAAGGCCTTGAAGGGATTTGTCTCTCCAGATGCCCTGGCATTAAGTGGAGGAACTGGTTCGGTGACTCAGAGGGAAGAGCCAGCACCTACTACTTCACCGACACCCATTCCTGGAGCGCTGCAAGCTGTGCTCCAACATTTCAGACAGAGATTAGAACTGTTGGCTTCTGCATGTCAGTACTGCATTTGAAATTCTTGCCTACTCCCAAAGCAGAAGTTTTCTGGCATGGTGCTGTTTGCTCACAAGAAGTGATCCACATGAGGTAGGAAGAAGGATTTACTAGAAAACAAGGAGTTATTTGAAGCCACAGAGAAAGAAAGGAGGAAGAGACAATTTAAGGTAATGTTTCACTGCAACCATTTGGTTTTACCTGAGTTTTTCATGGGGAAATCGGTCTTCCTTTGCACTGTTGAAGGCAGCTCATTTATTCGCAAAGACAACTGACGTTTAAAAGGAGACATCTTTTGGCTAAGGGCAGGGAAGCCCCTGAAAGACCCTTGCCTGGCAAGCTGTTCTATAGGGGCATGCCTCCGTGGAATAGCGTGGGGATTGCTCATTTCTTTATCCAGAGAGGCAGCAACTTCAGCAGTAGGAGAGGTTGGTGAGCCAGAAGAGGGGGCAGTATTGTTTGGTGCAGCACCTGGTGCTACTGTTTTCACTTCTGTTTCAACTGCTGGAGGAAATACGGTGAGGTTAGAAAAGTAAAGCAAAGTAGTGTTCAACTGCCTGCCCCTACTCCCACTTGTTTTGAAAAGAGAAATGGCAGGAATTTACATAAATAGTATTCTTCCAAAAGAATTTCTAATATCACAGTAGAAGAATCATTTCTTCTTCTTTGTCCTCACCATGTCACTTTACATACATCCAGTCTCCAAAGCAAAGTTTACAAGGCTAGTCACTTCATAAAAAATGATGGCCTTATAAACGTATTCTTTCTAGCTACTGCCGAGACCCCAGCTCTAGAAATACTTGCAATTCATTTACGATTAGGACCAAAAAGCGTATTGAGACCTTTACTTTGCCTCACAAAAAACTGTGGCCAAAATATTACCACAGACTGTATTTTAAAGTTACTTAGGGCGGCACAGCTCAGCAGCAGCAGGGAACAGAACCCAGCTCTAGGACCTTCTTTTAAAAGCCACCCTCCCGCCCCCGCAGAATCAGCAGCAGCAGCCAAACACACTGCACAAGCTTCAGCGGGCCAAAGGCAGCAACAGCAGCAGCACTCAACAGGTTACGCTGCGTTCAGTGCTCAGGCTGCAGCTCCCCAGCTCCTCCGGGAAACACATTATGGACAGATGGAAGCGCGCTGCAAGGCAGACCCAGCCTCTGAGCTGACAGGCCTTGCTAACACCAGCCACGTCTAGTGACTTCCTGTGTCACTTCTTTAACTGAACCGAGCCGTCACGTTACCACCCAGTCACTAGTTAGTTGCGCTGGAAGCTCCTCCGACTTAAAGTCAGCTGCTTCCTTTGGGAGGGTTCTGCATAGCACCACAATGCTTCTGTCACCCAGGCCTAACGGCAGAAATGTAGGATGAAGCCTAGTGTAAATCATGACACCTATGATTAGACTAGCAACAGGGATTTCTCCATCTCTAGGAAAACTCTCTCCCTCTTATCAAGGGAGTTGGCTCTGGGGGCAATAAACACAGGTCATCACCACAGCAGGAGAAGGGGAAACCTCAACACCCACGTGAACTCTTATTTTACCTATATTGCTTTCCAAACATTTCAGGAGAAACAACGACTTTTTTTGTTGGCACATCAACAGAATAACTAGAAGTCTGGTACGAGAGGAGTCACGCTAGAGATTTCTGAGGAGCTGGAATGGTAGGAGGAACTAATTACGTTGTCTTGCAAGCTTCAGTACCCATGAGTTGCAGCTGCTCGTTCAAGTGAAACTTTTCTAATCAGTCTTTCTTGGAAAGGATTTCACACACCTTCATTGAGTCAAGACTTTGACTCATGCCCTCAAGTAACAAAGGCCTTGTGTTTAAGCTTCATTTAGCACATTCTAAAACTAACGTATGGGAACAAGCAGATGGATGATGAAAACGAAGATTAAAGTTTTGCAATCGAGTGGCGGCATAAAACTTGCTGCGGAACCCTCTGAAACAAAAGTTCCACTCCACTTTAAAGGGGGCTATGAACAATATTTATAACACTTATTTTTTGTTAGCTGTAGAACTCCACTACTTGTAATAAACTTGGGTAAGAAGCTCTACTTTCGCTTGAATTTCAGAATGCTTTAAATGACGTTTTAAATGGCTAAGAAGTAAAAACTAACTCATCTCAAATCAGTTACTAGTTTTGAATGTAATTAACAGTGCAACAGTCATGTGTTTTATGGGGAGGGAGTTGCTGGTTGGTTTTTTTAGAAAGCACACTGATGGATCTGTTCTTCCCTCATGCAATATAACTCTATGCATACACTTTGTAACCTGCCTTAAAAATAAAAATACATAATTTTCTAAGAAAAATGCATATAATTTTCTGTTCATTTACCATAAGCGTTAGACTACAAAAAGGATTACTTCATGTTTGCCGAACTTGTTATATTTTTATAACATTTTTCTAATAAGGCCTTTTAGTACGGTACACCTACAGTGTTCTCTGCCATAAAGCAGGCTGACAACACAAAGCAGGAGCAGCTTTTGCATATGAAGCCACTTGTACTTTTTCTAGAGGAGATTTGGGAAAGTGCGCTATGAGTGAATCTGGGAGCATTTTTCATCTTGTGAAGTGACAAGCATCGGGGAATATGATTTGTACATAATCAGGTTCAAGAGAGGGAATGTGGCCAAGACGTTAAGCCTCAATCCCTGCAGGGGCTCCAATTCACCTTCGTGCTGGTTTTGCTCACTCTGGATGATTGTGTAAGTCGCACCCCGTACCTTTAGCATCCGGCATCTGTCTCATAATTTCCTCTCTCTCTGCTTGCTCAGTAGCTGTAGTGACCCTGAATGACCCCTCTCTAGTGAATGTGGTTCTGCTGGCATCAAAGGTGGCAGTCACTCCGCACTCCTTCTCTCGCTTCTGCTTTCGCTCCAGGCATGCTGCAAATGCACAGCCCACGGCATGACTCAACCTTTCCCCCTGTACAAGACAACATTGCGTCATACAGTAACTGGAACGGAAACATACATGTGCTTCGAGCATTGCAAAGTCATAACCTGCCTTTACAAGAGGGATCTAATTGAGGCATTAGAGAGAACTACTGTAATTGGCCACCTTTTGTATGGCTCTAAAATTAAACCCGGCATATAAAGACCGCCAACAAATAATGCACAAGCAGTGCTCAACAAGGCCACCCAGAAATGAAAGAGATTGCTGGATATCTGTTTAGTTCAACTGCTACTAAGATGCGAGTGTGATAACGTGCCTGCACGGATCCCTTGCCTCTGGATACAGTTGTGCACAAAGAAACGCTTGTGAAGATATCTTAAGCAGGTGTAAGTCCTGAAGGACAGATAAGTGCTATTCTCAGATGGAGAAAGTTTACTGAGGGCTCAGGGAGACACTACGGTTGGGTGCAAGTGTGAAAATTAGAAATGCAATGGTGATTACTTACACCTCTTAATGGCCCTGACCAACTGCCCATGTTAGTATTAAGAGTGCCTTCTGAAAAGCACTTCCATTATTAACCAGTGAGGTCAAAAGGATCCACTGTCTGCAATAAGGAAAGGGAATTCAAGTCGGAGGAAGTCCAGCAATCCAGCTGATACGGCGGCTACAGCTGAGTCAGAAGTGCTACTACTACCAGCAGCTCAACTCATCGATTATAATCAATAAGTGAATTCACAGAGGAAAATAGAAACGCTCCAGCTCTAACATAGTTTTAACTGGGAATTTCTCTTTAAAGAGAAATGATAAATTGTCAAGTACAATTGCCCTGAACACGCAGCTATGTGGAGCTCACGCAATGAATTTGCATGAGGTTTCAAGCGCTTTGTGTAATATGGGTGGGATTCAACACAAAGCAGAAAGAGGAAAAAGGCCAGATGAGGGAGTTAAATAACTTAAGTCTACACAGCAGGAGACTGATAGAAGTAACTTACTTTCAAACCTTCTACTGGAAAAATCTCTATCATTTAGAAGCAAACAGGATGCTAATTTAATTCAGTTTAACTTCATCTCTTAACATTCAGATGACTTTCCATTCAAGATAACATTCGCATACAAGAGGCTGCATTCATAACCACTCTGTATTTACTCACTATGATTTTATCCTGGAAAAACTGTCATTGCTGTTTCAGTTTTTGGCTGTATACATTTTCAGATGAGAATATCTCCTGTCTATTTTTAGAAGAGTAGTTCCCTTCTGCTAGAGATATCTGAGGCTGACTGCATTCCATTTATACACATGCTGGGCACCATTTCTCTCCACAAGATGACACCACAGAGGGATGTCAAATAATTCAGATATAAAGAATTAGAACTAAAATAATTTGCAAGGACTAACTAATATTTTAGCTGAAGTCAAAACATATTGCAGTGTTCTAGGTAGTTAATTTTTCCAATCATAACTTCCAGCTAGAAGCTGGAAGAGCTGGATACCACCATATTAAACTTACCGTGTCCTTTACAGCCATAAAGCAGTGGCATATCCAGCGTCTCGTCGTGCCATCTCGACAGATGTATGAGAACGCCCGGTCAAAGTTCCTGTCTGGTGCGCAGAAAGAAACCTTCTCTATTGTCTGATCAACTATAAGATCCTAGAGGGAAAAAAATCCCCGCCCCCCACAATAAAAGAAGCGTGAGGAAATACAGAGAAACACTTGAACAAGTCATTTTCAGCGTTAACTGCAAGAAGACAAGTTACAATAAAAAGAGGGTAACCTCATGTGGCTACAATGATCTGTCAATGAATTCACCATTCAGAATCTATTCCCAGTATGAAACAAAGAGGACAGACGACATTTTCCACCAGCCACCTTTGGAAGAAGCGTGCCAAGGCACCACTTAAGAATCTAGGAGGACAAACAATTCCTAAGATCTCTCCTCTAGACTATGGAGCTCACATTTTTGTTTTATTTTATGTTTACAGCAGCTCCAGTAGTCTTGCAATCAAAAAAAAAAAAATAAAAAAATCTTTACTGTGGTTAAAACACAATGCTGAAACTTATGGGAATGGTCTGCAAGTGTGGAAAGGTCTAAGCAGCTGCCACCCAAAAAGCAAAAGCTGATCTGCAATTAGCCAAGAGGGATGCAATGGAAAAGCACCAGCAGCACTGGTAGTACCACACAGCCCTGATTTGTTCCCACAGATTGATGGGAGAAGTGTTTCTAAAAAGGAAACAATATAATTTAACAACTATGCTATCGTCATTAAAAATTATTTTTTCAATATTTTTTTCAAAATCGTTCCTTTTAGTTAGTGGTTAGTACTTGGCACCTGTGCTAATGTAATCAACCACCAGGAGGCAATAGCATATTCTCTTTTTAAGCCCTGTGCTTTTAATTTCCTCCAGGGTCTGCACAATTTATTAAAATTCAGTTTTAAAAGATTAGATATATGCAGTAACATTTCTAAAAATAATACATGTATTGTTATTTTTAAGTGAGGCAATCAGTAGACTGAATTCAACTACCTAAGTATGTTTGTATTAGAAACTGAATTCTTAAGAGGCGGTAACTTTAGCGCTCAAGAATGACACGGTAAGCGCAGCCCTAGAGCATACCACAGAGCAGGTATGTGACTGGCAGCTGACCACAGGAGGATACGAATTATCTCTACCTGCTTCTCAGTGCTGGCTTGCAGAAATCATCTTTTAGGTTGACAAAGGGTTAAACGACATGAATATAAAACAAATTATTTTCAGACTAATGGGAGTAAAAAATGTTCCAGTAGCCAGGCCATCTTTTAAAATCCTAGTACACTTATAGAGGCAAGTCTAAAGCTCTTATTTCTAATTGCCCACATCTAGATAAAAGCAAGCGTCATTTGCTATTACACAGGCATCTTGGTGGTACATACTGTGCTATTTCCCAATTAAAAAAAAATAAAATATTTAAAACAATCCAGAAGCACGCTGCGAATACATTAGTCTTCCACTTCAGAACGACAGCTTAGATACTAGAATTAGAAATTATCATATTTGATACTCGGTTACTATTTAGCTTGAGTCTGAAGGCACAATCCCTCTCTATTTCATTTACTATGCTCGTTACATTTTTGGAAACTAGTTCTTGTTCATTCAGACCCACTCTGGGATTTGGATGCACTGAAAATTATATTGATTAACGTGAGTTTGCTCACGTATTACTATGGCAGCCTCCTGCAGCGGTGCAGAACAAAGCCAAGGGACTCTCCTAGTTCAATATCAACAGAGCTTATCAGGGAAAAAAACGGTTCATCTGGTAAATGCAACAAAAAATAGCCCAAGCTTTTGCTACCTGCCGCATTTTATGAAACATGTCTTGAGAGTAGTGTGGAATTAACTGGGGAAAAAAAATTAGCAGGCATACATATGTTTACAAAGCAAGGAATGATTAAACTAACCAGACACTTCAGTCTTCCTTTCAAATACCAACATTTGCAGTAACATGAAGATTGGTGTCCATTTAAAGTTATAGCACATATGTTATTATAGAAAGATTAAAAACTTTTGTCCAGGGAAATCTAACCTTTGTTTTCTCATCTACAACTCTGAGTCCATCCGCCGAAACCCACAGGACTGCTTTAACGGCTTTCTTCCCAGACTTTCAGAAAAAGAAAAAAAAAAAGAAAAAAAAACAAAAACAGTTTTATGCCAACAGCATCAGACTGCCACCCGCTTCCCCTTTCCAAGAACCATAACAGTAAGTGTAGATGAAGTCCACGGTCAGTAGGGTGCCCAAAGCCAGATACTCAATCCAAGTTGCAAAACATTCAGAGAACCAAGCCAAAGCCAGTATTCCAGAAACAGCACGTTGTGGGGATGGGGAGAGGGCAAAGGACGGGTGGAGGCAAAAAACAGGGTGTACGTCCACTGACAGTAAAGAATTCAAGACCGACCAAGTGGGTGAAGAATTCCACTAAAGAGTAAGAAAAACACTAATTCATAAGGAGTTACACCACAGGTAGCTTCTTGAGCACAAGTTTAAACATAGGAAAATTCTTACCTGGTATTTCCACCAGCCCTACCCTCTGCCCCAATAGTCGCATGGCAGAATCATGGCATCACCTTAAACCGGTGTCAAAAGCACCCAAAAATCATCAGTTGCTGTGTTATGAGCTTAATGCTAAGATCAATCATCCAAAACATGTTTCACTAATTTATTAAGAGCTAAATGTCACATCTTGGAAGAGAAGTGGAAAAATACGATTTCTTAACCATTTGGCGTGTATCTTGAGAAAGCAACGGTGCGTGGCAGGCTGACGCAGCGGAGGAGCTGTCTGGCTTTTATCCAAGATCTGACTGTGGGAACTTTCAGCTGCCACAAGCGGAGGGTAAGTAAAAGTGGGAAACACAGGAAGTCTTCAGGAGCCATTTAAACTACAGATTCTTTCTAGACTGTTTACTTTTTGAGGGAAAGTTACAGAAAACACTATAAACACTTGACACAATATTCTCCTGAAACCAATTAATTGAACATAAAATAGGTACAAGATGTCAACGTGATTTCACTGGTTGTTACAGAGAAATACTACTAGCAAAATAATTTATTTTTTTAATGTGTTACTTTAATTCACAAAGCTCATACTTTAAGCCAGCTAATAAACTATTCTCCCTATAACTTTTTTTGAAGCACTGGGTTTACATAGTTTGTGGCTGCTAATGGCACCCGCCACAGACCGCTGCGGGGAATGAAGAGAGCAACAACAACAACAAAAGATGAAGGGGTATCAGCTAATGGCTTCATGCAAGAATTGCAATTATTTTATTTTTTTTAATAGTTCATTGCGGATGTATATAATTTATATTTATATGGCAAGTAATGGAGCAGGCACACATTCTGGCATAAGCTACCAAGTCTGCAACATCAATTTTAATGCTGTAAGGATGAAATATCTTGGAGTGAAAAGTCTGCTACATCACATTGGTTTCATTCTCAGAGAAAGCAGTAACTGTGAAGAAAACAGGCCTGGCAGGACTTCTGTTTGTTTTTGGGAAGGAACTATCTGTCCCAATTTCGGAAGCAGCAATGACAACCCGAGCATTTTCAAAAAGCTTGGTGAGAACAGAGAACGGCACTGACTTGTACGGAAGAGTGATTAAAAGAGAAAAGAGAGAAAATAAGCACAGCATGAAAGCAAGCTATGGAGAGTTGCCCGCAGAAGCAAGTTTCTAAATGTCCATCAGCCTGCTGGATACCCCAGAGAAAGTTTAAAGTAAAACTGTCAGATTCTGGAATTCCTTAATGGAAAGAGTATAATTCACAAAGGAAGATGTAAATAAATTTACCATCATTTGTGTTTTTATATATATATATATATATATATATATTGCAGCATGTAAAAGTCACTTCTAAGTTTTGGTGTTAAAAGGCAGTAAATACTGATAGCCACAAAATATAGTCTATATTTTCAATGCTCAGACAGCTTCCATAGCATAAAAGTCCCTATTAAACCCAAAAGCAAGTGGTTTGTAGAGGTTTGTCTCCTTGAACTGTTTTTAAAAGGAGTACCAGTTACTTCTAAGCTGTTAATAGTTCTAAAATCTCTATTCCAAGCAAATACAAACAATTAAGTGAAGACAATGCCTGCAGGTAACTGTTTGGTTTAGATTATCAGCATTAGAAACTGAGATACATGTCTTTCCCCAACAAACAGTAAAAACCTTGTTTCTGCAGAAAGAGTGAATGGTTCCTGAAGTTTGTATTAAACAAGTCAAGTTTAACTGAGCTGGGTACTTCATAGAGCAGTACTGATCTTCAGCAGAGCTACTCCTCACCTGCTATTTTACCAAATGAGGATTTAGAAATAGCCAAGACATGGAACTTCATGTTTCTCAGAATAAAATGAAAAGCCTAAAGGGCTGTCTAAGTCCTCCTCTCCCACTGGAAACATAAGGTTCCTCATGCAAGATAACCAAACACGGGTTTGCTACACTAAGGAAAACAGAAAACACACTTTTATCTCCCAATTTCTTCTTCTAAATTTATGGTGCGTGCAGTGCTTAGAAGGGGTAAGTCCTTGCAGTCTATATCCCAAACCCACAGCTACTACTGTTGGGCAACGTATGATTTTACTGAATCGTCAGCTTATCTGTGTCTGCAAGTGATGTATATGAACATACTTCTCCAATCAGTTTACATTGGCTATACAAATCAAAGTACTACTCTGTAATGGGTGGGATATTGCCACGTATATTGTGATTAGAAAGTAGAGATGAGCGTTTGCACTCCTGGCACCCACTGGACAAAGATCAGACCAGAAGCAAGATACTGCATGGGAAGTGACCTCCAATGCAGGAACGCTGAAAGGTTTAGGTGACTCCAAACAAATGTACAAATGTATTTAAAGCAAATGGTCAATATCTACTGGAACAGTGTGGTCTTAAATGTTGCTACCAAGGGACTCATCTAGACATCCGTATCAGTAGCTTGTCTTCATATTCAAGAGCTTTTGGACGACAGGACTGCTGGAGGAGCCATGGGTGCCACGGACTCCCAGGAGCCTGATCTGTCAGTGCTGAGTCAGCCCCAATAGAAACCTCGCAGCTCAGCACTTCTGAGGAGATCAGGTATCTGCTCCAGTGCGAGATTTGTTACCCGGACTAACTTCGGAGCCCTCAGAGGTCTCCAGGAGGGTGGGTGAGGCATTGGTCTTAACAGACAACAAGGCCCAAAGACAAAGCAGGACCACTGTGTGTTGGGTACAAGGGAAACCTCTCCAACAGAGATGGGCATCCACAAAAACAAAACAAGAAAATAAAATTAAGTGGACTAAATCTGAAATGCGCATTTTCTAATCAACAGTGCAGGTCACAAAAATTTAACTGTTAGAGGCAATAGGAATGTGGAGATCATAAGCAGCTATATTGTAAGCTGGAAAATAAAGTCTTAAGGATACCAGAGCAGAATTAAAAGTTGCCCAATAAGGCATTTTTTTAAACACTTTAAATTGTTTCTAGTCTTTCTGCTTATTTTATTCTGTCCTGGGACTTACAAACAGCTGTAAGATATATCTGGAGCCTAAGGTACATAAAAAGAAAATCTTTCATTTCAGTCCCTGCATAAACCATTGCATGATGAGAAATACATGCGCTCGATGGAAGCAAAACATGGGAAAGATCACTGAATCCATACTACTATTCATTACAACAGAAAAGCTTAAGTTTTAAAATATGAAGAGCTGCCTAAAAAGACAGTTGATTCAGTTACATTGCATATGCTACATAAAATAAAACTGCAGAAGCCTAACCTGAAGCTATCAACAGACACTAATTTGTACTTAAAGCTGAAAAGAGAGTATTTTCAATACTAAACACTTGAAATCCATCAGTTTTACCTTTTAGGGGAGAAAACATGGGCAGGGAAAGAAGCAAACCTGTCTAGACTGACTATTTGAAAGCTGGTAGGACGTTTTAAGCAGCTCTGCGGTTTGGAATATTATATTAATCCCCATGCAAGGCATCTGTGGAAAAATTATAGATAAGACAGCCAAAAGATATTAGAGTTATTAGTATTTCTCAAATATTAAAAAGAAAACAGCTGTCTTTTTTTTTTTTTGCAGTTTTTCCCCTAGATTTGGCCTATTGTTGCCAGCACTGCCATACTGACACTGTGGGGATATCTTCGGATTTAAGTGCTTTCAATGCTAACTAATATAACTTCACAGGCTGAAGCAGAAGTAGGTGCCTCTTTGGCAAGGTATTATAACAAAAGGCAAAGCAAATCTACAAGGCTGTGGCAAAGTACTGGACTTCATAAAAAAAGCTACTAAGATGTAATGGGGAAGCTGGCATATTTAATAGATAACTAAAAAAGTCAAAGACAGATTTTAAGTGCTATGCAAAGCTCTGTCCTTTTACATCTTTACTTCCTTATGTATCCTAAAATAAATTAATATCAGCAAGCAGAAAGAAATCTAACATATCTGATGAGGTTAAGGTGCAGGTTTTTCTATTTGTTTTAAACAAATTGTAAGTAGTAGTTAGCATTTTCGATTGTAAATCAAACAGCTTGTTTTCACTGCATTCTTCGTGGATCCCAGCTCTTAAATTTTGTTCGCCTGTAGGAATGATCTGATTAATCTGACAGATTACCACCTACCTACTGTATTTTGGCCCTTCACTATCACTACACTTTAGATACGTGCTTTCCCAGATCATAGGAAGAAACCTGAATTGGGGAAACAGCTGTCCCTCTGTGACATGCATCACTACCTGAATGAAAGGTGAAAAAGGTGAAAAAAACAATTTTATTTACTCCCAAGTAATGCCAAAACAAATTTGTGACCAAATATGCTCCAAAAGATTTTTGTATGTATGAAAGTTACAAACCTGTTAGTTTCTATTTGAGCCAAAGTTCATTTTATAAGAAGATACTTCAGAAGCCATATCTTAGATTAACTCTACATGAAAACTAAATTAAAATGTTTTACAGGAATTGTAAATGCAGAGGTAGTGAACAGATGAGAGGCAAGAGAGAGAGCTCTTTCAGAGGTCTACACGCACCACCTTGCAGAGATGTAGACAGCAGGAATAAAACCACCCAGCCGCCAGTACAGTGCATTCTTAATAAGGACAAAGAGTTGCTTCTCTTCCCATCTAAGACACTGTCCTCATGAAAACAAGAACAACAATATAAACAGTAAATTTTTCAGTTCTACAGTTGAGTTGCAATTAGAAAAACATAGTAGGTAAATGCCTAGTCTCATCTTCGTATACTTTTGAAATAGGACTGTGCTCAAAAAAGAAAGGTATAAGAGTCGGTATGTGTAGGGACACTGCTTTCTCCCAGTGCTAACATCTGGGTCAACGTGGTGGTGCCAGGCAGCCGACCATGAAGCACTTACAAGGCACAGACCCCAACTCCTCTAGATGTTTTCCCAGGTGATGTAGGCCCGCCCAAGTTTAAGGGTTTAGAAAGGAAAATTCACTTTTTTTTTTTTCCAGGAAGACCAAATCACTTCAGAACACTGGATTTCCGATACAGTCCACGCAGATTTAAGTTTCTGTTTCAGGTTGCTTTTTAGCCGTATTCTTTGTTTGATCAATGTATTTCCAAGTCTGTTTCAGAAGCAAATTATTCTGAAATGGATTAGGGGACTCTCAACACCCTGATTTTGTGGCAGTGCTATACCAGGGATGTAACTCCTTATAGTGCAAGCACAAATGAGGCATTAAACTTACTTTTCCAAAGAAGCCTTTGAAGAACTTCCTTTCCTGGAGGAACAGGGGGGACAAGTCGAGCGCTATTACTGTAGGTAGCTAAAATGTCCCAGGTTTTCAAACCAACAAGCACACACAAGAATAGGGTTTGGAGGGAAAGGAAGGGGTTTTTAGAGTTATCCATGAGAAGGTGCGACAGGCAAACGTGAAAATAATCCCATGAAAATGCAGATCAAAGGACACGCACACAATTCTAACAAGCTATTGCCCTGAAATTGGTGGAAAGAAGAGAACCTCAGCCCCAATTTCATGCAAAGTGTTACTTTATTTTCACTCTCCCTTGTTTAGTCCCTTTTAGTTAGGTTATAAACCAAACTTGGCAGCAGACATGGTGGTTAAACAGTTAAAATACTGTATGGGCTCTTGTAAAATGCAAAGTTCTAACTCCAGAATTACAGTCAAGTTTGCTCTATATCGATTACTCTTTCCCAAAGTAAGTGCTTTGTAAGCTGGGAAAGCATGTATAAAGCAGGGTTAAACACTGCTTCATTTTATTCCGTTAATTTGTTGCTTTGGTTTACATGGTGCTCTTAAACTTCACACCTTATGCAGTCTTCTCTGAACAGGGAGAAATTTCATCTTACCTTATGGTACAACCGAAACACAAATGAGATCCTTCCTCTTTCACTCCCTCTGAAGCCTTCCAAGGCTTCATACAATATTTATACAAATACTAGATATTCATTCTACAACTCTGAATTGATAGGCTGGAGAAGACCCCTTTAAAGACAGCTCAGACAGCAACAGTTAGGCAAGCGCTTCCTAAATTTCTTCAGCCTGGAAGTAATTGTACCGATTGCCCAATTCACATTAAGAAAAAGGCAGGACACATTTTTAAGTATATTTGTGTGCAGTTAAGTTTACTGGCTTTATTTTGTTACCAGACTGTGAAAAGCAAACTGCAAGATCTAAACTGATCTCCTGAGAGAATGCTTCTCTAGGCCACACACTGCTCCACGTTTGAGGGAAGCTGGCGTGAAGCACAGTGCTGTTCCCGCTATCTTTCCAAACTGTTTCGCTTGTAAGAAAGCTAGGAGCGAGGAAGAGGTGGAAAACTGCAGATGAGACAGAGAGCATCTTTGTGAAAGCCCCTGACCCCAAATTAACCCTGTGTAATTCCAACATGTTGATCATTGATAACAATACTATATTAAAAATATTATTACAAATATCCTGAGGCAGTGTCTCGAGAATTGATTGATAAACAAGGTTATATTTAAAACACAGCTATGGTTCTGACGCAAGCCAACAAAAGCCAGGAAACACAAAGTTAAGAAGGGAGTGTCAATCTCGACTTTGTATTTCCTGACTTCTGTTGCTGTGTGGCTCTGCCTGACATCCTTCCACAGAGCGTTTAACCAAGTATCTGTAACATATTTATGTCAACTCAGACACTGTAGAAAGAACATCTCTAAGTTCAGCCAGCTGAAAAGCTTAACAATTTTTAGAGGCAGGAATGGTTATGTATTTGGACAGGATATGCTGAACACTAGGAGGGGAACTAATGGATTAATCACAGTGTTGTGTACATAATGAGAAGGGGTTGGATGCTGCTGCCAAGTTGAGCAATGACTATTGCATTACACTAAATAACAGCTTTTTTTAAAGATAGCAAAAGCTAAAGAGATTCACCAGAAGCTACCTCATTTTTAGGTGATGGTTAATTTTGCTCTCAGCAAAATGCTTGTTAAACAAGATTTTTTGTTTAAATAAACTAGACAAGGTTAATGGAAAAGGCATCATGCAAAATGGGTTTTAAACAACACTAAGTTAATGTAGTTTAGAGATAACTAATGCATGTTTTAAAATATTAAATTATGTCTCTTTACCTGCTAAAACAAGAACATATATTAAAACAAATTCATCATTAAAAACAAAAAGTGGCAAGTTAGAAACCAATACTACAGGCTAAAGCTGATTTAAAATCGAAACATGACGTGAGAGAGTATACTTTTGTCTTTATATGATGTTCCCATACCGGAGTCAAATACGCTTACAGGGCCCTTATGAAGTGATTTCCCACTTTGCACAAAATATTTTAAATTCAGTGAAATGGTTCCGAAGAAACCATTTAGAGATTAGTGTCCAAATACAAGGATCCTACCTGATATGAAATGTATACGCAGTTAGTAATATATCCCTACTAAGGGAAAAATGTAAGCTATATTGGTCATATCCTACTACTACGGGAAAAATGCAAGCTCCATTGGTAACATACACCCATGTTAATAACAGACTGATAGCTGAATACATGGGTTTCTGATCTATTAATGAGACTGCAGTGCTATTTCATTAGACAGAAAATAGGGACATAACGAAAGTTTGTCTTCATTCATTCTAAACAGTATTACAGACTGCACATTATAGTATTGTTGGTGTGCAATTTCAGAGCTATAAAACTGTAACAACAGAGTACAGTATGGATGAGGGATTCTCTAGCTAAAAGTGGCTTCTTTTACTCAGTTGTCAATTAAACAATGCCTGAATAAAATGCTCACCATCATTTGGTTTCAAGTTCTGCAAGATGCAATACTCAAAACCAATTATGCCACATTAAACAAGCAGGTAAAAAAGCCCTGTAAGGTTATTTCCCACAAGAAAAAAAAGAGACAAGAAGATTTATTTGCATCTTTTCTTTCAAAAAGCAAAGCAGAAATTAAGCTGTGTTAACCAAGATTAACACTGTTCTATACTCTTCTTGACAAATTCCATAAAATGTTTTAAAGTCCATTAGTCAACCCTAAAAAAGAACAGACTTTGGTTCCCCAAATGAATTGCGAACTAGTGAAGAACAAGAATTAAGAGAAAAAAAATATATCTATTAAAATAAGTAAAGACAGAGATAACTTAATTTTTAGAAGATACAAGAGACAAGAATTCAAGAATTCTATCTCCGAGAACAGGACTATTATTTATTGACTGGATATGATTTATAAAACCTGCACATTACCTGCAAAGAAAGCAGTAAAGATTAAAATAGGCCACATACATTTTGATGTAGTTTAACCACATGAAAAGCGAAGTCCAATTTCCCTTAAGCTACTCTTTCAGTTTGAGCACTGCAGCTAAAACCTGTGATTCTTTCAAGACCAAGAGAAAGCTCATCAAAATAACCAAGCACTGTGAAAGCAAGAGACTTCCAAAGGAACAAACTGTTTTCTTATCGCATTCCTTCCATGCTGAAACATCATCCAGTGGCCTGGCTTTTGCTAATTAAGAGAGCATATTGTACAGGAGAGAGCTTTCAGTAATAGTAGAGTCCTAAAGAAATGCCACCAGTTTAAAACCTACATGCTGGGGCGAGGGGCAGGGGTTGAATTGCAGCGAGCAGCTCCAAATGAACCTTGGATCTGATGGAGTCTAGCAACCAAAGCTTACAAAGCAATTTCCGTAATCTGAATCTTCCTCTTGGGGCCCAATGACAATTTCACCTCTGCTTCTCAACTTCCAACAGTGACAAAAGAGACAATGCGAATAGCAATCGCAAGAGACATGTGCTTGTGTCTGATCTATCAAAAGCTTCAAACAGCAGAAGAAATCAAAGTTATCTGAAGAAAACCATTGAATTTATGAGAATGGGTAAAAATTGATGCCATTCACAATTTGAAACAATGACGTAGCACAGAATAGGGAAATGAAATTATTTACTTCCAGAGAATGCACTGTAAAAGCTAGATATCGAAGTCTGACATTTGAATCAATAATTCCGGTCATCAAGAATCACAATCCTGGAATTAACAAGATTCCAGAAGAAACTGGGCGTTATGCTTTTACTGTGTCTCATTATTTATAAGCTTAGTTACACTTAACTGGCTTGTGGGCTTAAGGTTTATTAAAAAAACCTAGAGAACAAATACTTCACAGCATAGCTCCCCAGTGAACAGAATGAGAGAAGTTGCATGAAGTAGATACTGCAACATTATTTGGTGTGCTAATAGCAAGTATTCTTATAGGACAAAAACCAGAACGAGACAAAAACGGATGCAATTCATTATGTGGTCGGTACTTGCACTTTTAGCTACGTAAACTAAATCCATAGAACAAAGAAACTCATTTATAATTTGTGTGTCCCTTTTTAATAAAAATCAATCACCAATCACTGTTGGACTGAATAGGAACAGATGGGATGCGGCTTTAGCAGGTTGCTATACATTAGCTGAGAGAGAAAAGAATGAAAAGACTTGATTTTAATCAGAGCACTAAACCAATTCAGAAACTTTACAGCACAACAGAAGAAAAGATAACCTATAATCCTGTGTTGTGTGCTAGGAAGAAGGGAAGAACAGGTTTAGTTGGAAGCCATTTGAGCTCTCACATTTGGTGAGGGGAAAAAAGTGATGCCCAGTAGCAGATAATCTTAAATTAGCAAAGGTGCAGTAGAAGTGTGCGATGTACTTTCAGTAATTTTGTTGAGCTACAAGAATAGAAGAGTTTCTTCCACTAAAGGCATCACTGAAGAATGTATATAGCTAAGACACATAAGAGAAATGATGAAAAGGATTGCAATTCTTTATCTCCATTCAGACTTCAAATTTTAATGCCCTTTCTCCTTCTGTTCTCTTCAATGCTGTTTTAGCCTCAGTTCCTCGATAAACTGATCATTGCCTTTCTGGAGTTTGCTGTTTCTGCAGGATTTTGTGATATTACTACTGCAGGAAAGAGATGACAAGACCTCTTCAAATGAGCCATAGAAATAAAAGAGCTTTGAACGAGTGCCATTGACAGGAGCAAACGTTCACAGAAGCCAAACTAAGAGCAGCCCACTTCATGACATATCAGAATTAGGCAGCCTTCAGGCCACTCTGAGCAGATGCAAGCCAGATTATTTCATGCATGGCTACGATGTTGCAGTGCATTAGAAAAAAAGCAGCCTAAATCAAGTACTATTTTGTATAATAACAGTGAATTAAGTCACTATTAAAGTGGCAGGCAACAGAGGGAGAGAGAGAGAGGGAGAGGAAGAGAGAGAAAGAGAGGGAGAAAGAACTGTTAAAAACAATGGTTGAAGTCCCATGTGTGTACCAACTTAGCCTGAAAGGTCACACAGGATTTTTTACGCGTTTCTTTTGCAAATAGTTTCTGCAAGTCGAAAGCGCAGTTGTAACTCTCTCCCTCTCATCACTGGATTAGCACATCGCCCTAACTGCAGCAGCGCTCTCAAACCGGCCAACTGTTCTCCTAACGCGGGTCAGAAGTTCAGTCTTTAGCTGGGGCACTGCCGCCCCACGGACCTTCTCCAGTAACACTCACAGCCCCAAAGCCAGCTTTTCCATGAAACAAATATACATACAGATTTCAGTCTCTTCACAGCATCTTCACAGATATGCATTCCTCTGGATTCATCCACTTCGACGTGTCCCAAGTACTGCAGGAAAGAGAGTAGGGAGAGAAAAGCTTAACAACAGCTCCTTAAACTCCCTGGGTTTAAAAATCCAATCTCTGAACCCAGCTCAGTACAGCTGAGATGATGGACATTAACAGCACTCTGCTAGCCTTCTTTTGAGACCTGTATTTGGAGGTTTGACTTGGTATGTATATTGGGCACTGGCGTCAGTAGAAAGGCATAATACAACTAGAAATTCTGAGGGAAAGACAGATTCTGCTTACTCAGGGGAAAAAATGAAATGCAAAAGTAGAACTGTATTTTCCTTCTTATTCAGCTTGAGCTTTGGTCACTTTTTTCACTAGCATAGCATGAAAACATTAAGTCAAAAGAGTTGGCTGTGAATAAATTATTTTTGAATAATGATAAATACATTTAGTTATCAAAAACTGAATTATACTACATAGTAACATAACCAAATATATTTGAATGTTCATGTCGAAATAGAAGAAATTTCATGTTACAAACAGGAAAAAAAAAAAAGCCTTCTTCCCCCCTGCTTTTTTCTTAAAATTGTAAATCAAAATTGTTTAAGTTCATTACAATACCAGGCTCTTACATGGACACTGAAACATTCATCATTCTCACTAAAAGTTTTAAAAAAATACCAGTTTTCTGTATATTCGTCTTATCACAACTTATAAACAACAACAAAACAACAATGTACAGAAACTGCAAATTTCAAAGCTTTTAAATTAATAACCTGGAATAATATTAGCCTATAGAGAAAGCAATTTCAAGAAATACATCAGAGTGTAGTGCTCAGGGTACTGTGAATAGTTTAATTTCACATTTTGTGGGTGGGGAGGAAGGTCTAAGTTTTCCAGTTTCTCCCTACCTTTTCCAATCATACTTCTTTTTGATAGGGGAAGGAAATGTTCTCTCAGAAACATTAATATCCATATTCAAAGTACTTAACTCTTGAAGTAAACCATAAAAACTATTAAATAACAGCTTTCTAATGTTTGGTAATAAGAGGTATAGGTCAAAGAAACCCCAATTTACATGGCATTGCAGGAACTGTATGCAATTCAGCATTTATATTCTATTCTAGCCGGAGAGTGAAGAAATGGGTTTAAAATATCAGAATCAATACTTGTGTCACTTAATGCAGTAGTAAACCTAGGTTTAATAATCTATCGAGAAGTCCCACTCCATCACAGAATATTCTGTCATGAGTTACCTGAAATCTCTGTTTTTGTTTCATTAATTAGGGTACCACACTTAACTAGATGGTCAAAAAAAGATTTTGCTGTGTAGCACCATACTGAAGTGCTCTATCAGAATAATACAACAGATTCGACAAAATAGACAAACTCAAACTGTTTTAAAGATTTAATGGAATTTTGAAAGTTGAGGGTTTATTCATGGAAAGCAAGATACTCCAAAAGAGGAGATTCTACATGTTACCCTACGTATCATTAAACTGCTGGAAGATTTGAAAGATCATAAGTGACAGAGGGCTTTAACATTAAATCTCACTATGTGGCATTTTTAAAACAGAGTAAATCTATACGGAACAATTCTGCAAGAATTTCCTTTAAACCAGCCCTCACAGCTGGAGAGCAGCTTGAAAAATAAATTGCATAGAAGCTACAAGGTAAAGAAAAGAGATCTGACACTTTAGAGCTTTTTCAAAATGAGCTCTGTGAGGCTGAAGCCTTATAATTGAATGCTGGAGCTGCCAAAACAGCAACTGTACTCCCTCAGCTGAGCTTGCTGAACACTTGCGCAAGATCTTCATTTCTCCAGAACACACACGAACTAGAAAATCTCAATCCTAAAAAATACACAAATATTAACAACTAAAGATGCATTTACTACGTGTCTGCAAGTACATATTTATACCAACAACTAGATGTTCTTCTACCATGACTCCTCTGGAAGTCCCAGAGATGCAGAAATTCTGTGGTTGTGTATATTTGTCAGGGGAAAGTTTTGAGTTTGGTAACTTAAGAAAGTTTGTCAGCTTTTCTTTAAAAAGGCCGGGGGGGGGGTGTACAGATGGGAAAAAAGCTGATGTTTATAGAGGACAGGAAAAAAAAGATAGATGCATGGAATGAGCCATCTAATTTGCATGACCATTGAGTAAAGACAACTTTTGGATTTCCTGAGATACCTGCACATCTCATTTACCTCGGTGTAGGCAAAAGTTTCCAACTGAAGATTCAAACCATTCAGTCTCTGTACTTGGCAACCTGCCTTTTGCTTGGAAAAGGGAGAAACAGAGCAGGGTAAATATTGCCTCATGTCACACTCCAAAACAGACAACCCTTTTCCCCTGTGTTGCCAAACCTCTATTCAAGTCCCATGCTCCAACTTTCAGCAATCAGTCATGCCACTGCTGCTAGAGACAGCAAGTTTAGCTCCAGTTTTCAATGCTGCTTCCACTCCAGTGAATGGAGACATTATTGCACATATCAAGTGCATCTACCCACACCAAAAGGGTACAATCCACAGACCTCATTGAGCATCAATCAATTCTGAATTATAAAAGAAATTACACTGCCACACAATACTACTTCATGATATAGAGGACAAAAAGGTGCTTTGTTTGCACTTACACTTTACACTTTAAGCCCTTCATCAAAAAAAAACTTGTTCTTCCCATCACACCATTTTTGCAGAAGCCAGAACCTCATCAGTATCAGTATTGGTGGCCTTGTACGTTTTACAGCCAGTTTCAAAATTCTTCCTGGGGTTTTTTTCTAGTGTGCGGTAGTGGTGTGTTAATTTCTTATAGATACCCACATATTTTTAAGTTTCTTTCTTATAAAAATAACTTTCAACTGTATAATCTGAAAGCTGTGGTCCTCCTCTTTTTTTTTTAGCCAAGTGTCCCTTAAGCAGCAGGTCCCCTTCCAAGTCTTCAGGGTTATTTCTAAAAACTTTTTCCCCCCACCAGGCTGAGAGTAGATATACATGGTTCCTGTATTTAACCAGTGCTACAATATCTACCTGACTTTCAATGGGTAGCAATCAAAGACATAAATATTTCTTCAAGAAACTTGGCAAGCAGCTCTGCTCCAGACTGAGATTTTTTTTCTAGTACCCTTACATTTTAATCAGAACTGTTAAATTGTAGTTATATCACTGCCTAACCTTAAATTTGAAATATTATCTCAACTTATTAGTGCAACAGCATTTTATGAATAACATTTCAAAATTTAATAGAGAAAGAAAATACAGCTGCAAGTTAGATTAAGACATGGTCTGCTCTTCACAGCCTGAAATGGAAGTTAAAACACCAGAAATCAGGACTTAATAAAAATAAACCATCACCACTGCCACAGGAAGAGATTGCATGGAAATCACTTTAAAAAGCACATACACAAGTCCCACACTTCTATACACAACCTTTCAGGATCTCTGAAAAGGAACTTCCCTTTCAAACTAAAGGAGAAGAAACATATTGCTAAGTGCCTGGGCAACGACTTGTCCTATATAAGTAACGTCTCATGCAAATCCATCATGGCAACATTACCACACATGTGCTCAAGGACTGGGACGCATAATTACTGGGTGCACAAAATCAATGTGAACATCATAATCCATACCACAGTGGCTGATGACTTTGCAGAACGGTAAGGAAGGGGGTACCCTGGACATACTTGCAAAGAGCACTCCTTGTCACAAGGATCACTGCAGCTAGCGTTCCTCGAGAACGCGAGTACTTTTCCATCATGAAAGTGCACATAGCGGGAATGCAGTATTAATATTGAATGCATTCCTACTTAATTCCCATAGCAACCAATGAATGATAGCCATGACATCATCAATTCTCAGCCATAAGATGTTCTGTATGATATTTAATCATTATACCAGAAATTAACCACCAAGGCTTTTACAGAAAGCTAAAATCCTTGTGGGCAGAGTCCACATACAAAGTAACATAAAATAAAGCTGTAATTCAAATAAAATACTTTCAGGGGCTGTTGGGAGAACCCCTTAACACAAATATTTCTAAATACAAGTATTGCTTATATTAACATTTTCAGGAAAAAAATAAAAAAATATGAGATGATGGTACAGCAAGTAATAATAATAATAATAAAAAAGAGACTGTTCTCTTTTACAGATGGTGGTGCTTGATATCAATCTCAAGTCAAACAGAAAGTAACCAACACAGGAACAAGTTAAACTGGCATGTAGCAAAACGCCCTTAGAACTTGAAAAGTACTTGAGAAACTTTATTATTTTTCAACATTTTAAATTTTTTCCAACTTCATCTGAAAACTAACAACTTAAGTTACCTTATCAAGTGGTTTTGGTGAGGCTATCCTACTGCCTTCCCCCAAAGATACGCTATTGAAATTGCTTCTAAGAAACATCAAGGGCTGATGTATCAGGTCAGAAACAGATCTACCATCTGTGTCCTAGTACAAGAAATACTGCCCTGATCTTCTTTCTTTGTTTTCATTTCTTTCACAAGCACTTGGCTGACTCAGTTTTCAAAATTTCAAAGTTCAACAATAACAGCTGGCAAAAAGAAAGATCCTTCACCAGAACTCCTTCCACTTGGACAACTCACTCGAGCCAGATTTGTTTGTTCAAGCCTGGTAATACGCTACTACAGCCTCTCTTGCAAACAGACGTAGCTACACAAATCATTGAAGTTCCCTCTGTAACAGCAGATGTTCACATGCGCTGTTTTATTTGCAATAACAGATTAGGTTCTTCAGGTTGCATTTGAAAGTAGACGGATGTGGGAAATGAGCTTACTTCAAGTCTTGGCCAAGATGTCCTGTGCTAGGGAACTAGCTGCCTCAGAGAGAAGCACACCCCCGTTTCCTTGGTATTTTTCCTATAGGCAGTGACATTGCTCTTTCTTCTGCTGTGGAAGTACTATTCTCTCTACAACTAGGGTGTTATTTGTAACAGTAGGAGTGACTGCTTGGCATCTGCATGTGCAGATATGCTTCTGGAATTGGTATTGCTTAAGAACTGAAGCCTGAGCTCCACAGTTTCACAGTGAAATGCTGTCTTGCAACTAGCAAGCTTAAATCCAGAAAGCCTGGATACGTCTTAAAGCTGAGCTACTTTTCCACTGACTTCTGTAAGATTTACATTCCAATGTCCAATACTCTATTTCTCTCCACTCTCACACCCATGCTCCTGCTTTTTTAATTTATTGGTTTGAAACAGATGTTTGCTTAGACAGAGCTGTAGAAGAACAGACAACAAACTCCATGATTAAGCATCAAACAACAAAATAAACCTAATTCTGCTTAGTCAAAGCTACAGGTTAGTTATGATGCCACACATGTCCGTGGGGTCCAACTTCTTCCATTTCCCTAAGTCACCAGAAATGAAAATGTCTCACCAACCTCTCAAACCGCCCAAAACAGGAGCTGTAACAGTCTATGACTGCTAAATGTCTCTGAATAGTGTGGGTCAAAAGAATCTAACTCTAAAACCAAAGCAGTATTCGTACAAGTAGTTCTCTGTGTCTCATCACATCACACCCATCTAAGAGCCACACCGTGCATTTCACTTACTGGTTCTCATATCATATTTATCAGTGTGAACAGAAACAACACTGTGAGGGAATGAAAACATTTCCCCTTAGGGCTACTGAAGATGAAGCAGCAAAGCTCAGTACAGGACACACAAATGCTATACTCTTCATATTCTCACAAATCCCTAAAATGAGGCAGAGAAGGAACTCAGGAGGTTATATAGGACAGCACTTGCCTCAAGGCAGGATCTACTGCCACATCTACATCAGAGGAGTCAGCCTTGAAGTATAATGACATTTCTGTAACTGGAGATCAATAGGGTAGACCACCTACTCTGTAGTTTACATGCCTCACTGTTAGAAAGGGCGGTTGCTTTGCTGAGCTGTTGTTGTAGTGCCTATCCGAAATTTCCCTTGATGAGGCTTAAACCTGCTATTTCTCCTAGCTCCTTTACAGCTCCATGGATGTGCTGTTACACTTAGGTTTTCAATTGTTCACTCTGACATGCAATCCCTACTTTTCCAGGAATTCAGAATTAAGTAAGTAAATTTAAAGTTTTCTTTTTTTTTTTAAAGAAAAGCACAAAGTTTTATAAACACACTGCACAGGTGCACATCGTACCTGTTCTTCAAGTCCTGCAAAAAAATCAGTTTCCACTTATGACACTGGAAACCCCCTAGTTTTAAAAAACAGAACACCCGGAATTGAAAAATTTATTTCCAACACCTAAATTACATTTAAAAGAAGTATTTCTGCAAGGACATTCAAACCATTTTTATGGCTCTAAACAATAATAATCATATCTTTAAAACAATTTGAAGTTTACTAAACAATTTATGAATTTGACCTTGCCCAAAGACAGGAGAGTTTTAAAACTGAGTAAGAAGCTTCATTTAAAACTTCTTGTTTGCAAGGCTATTCAAACAAAACTAAAGGTTGGACACAAGCATGAAAAGTTTAAAGATGAGGGACTGCATTACATTCCTTTTAATCGTGACAAAAATACATAGGAATATATTTGAGGCAACTCTCACACCTTCTTTTATGATCACAATTCTTTTATAATTAGCTGTCTTCAAGCTTTTTTTCCTGTGATCTTAAATGCTTTAGGACTTTAAAAATGTGCCTTTGCTTACTGCTGGGTTAGCATTCAATAGAAATGGTTATTGTTCAGTGCAAACATCAATGCGTGCCTTAAGAGGTAGGGATTTGTAGTGTTTAATGTGTAAGGCTCTGCAACATTTCAGAAATCAGCAGATTTGTCACATTAACTTCTTAAAAATACTTAACATAGTTTCCAAAGACTATTCAAGCATCTCAAGCTTTCACAGTCAAAAATATCACATGCCTAATTTAAAGGAACTTCAGCATTTAAATCTTTAAATTCTTTCACAGATACTATTATTTCAAACTAGAAGTGCATTTCAGACATAAACTGAAAGCCCCAGTTACCTGGGCTGAGTACCAGGCTTTCTGATCTGGAGAACAGAATCACATGCAAGCTGTGTTTACAAACGGACCAAAATAGGATGTTATTTCCAATATGAGATTTATGAATTAGACAATAAGCAATAAAGTTCAACATGCAAATTCCAAAGCTTAATGAGGACAACTGGGCAGCCTCGAGTGGCGTCAGAGCACACAGCAAAGTGACAGAAATGGCCTATGTCCCACTGATGGCAGTTTCCACACAGCCACGTATGGCCTAGTGACATTGCACACTGCCGGGTCACAGGGACTCCAGGGATGAAAACTGACACAGGTCCCAGTGAGGATACTCTACAAGACTCAGGGCGAGTTGCTCCCTTTTCTTCTGTCTCTGCTTGAATACAGAGCAATATGGTGTCCTCCAAACACCTCCCACCAAAGCAAAGGCTAGAGAGGAAACAGTTGAAGTGTATTTACACTGTGAAGTCAATTCTTTTATGTCTGAGTGTACAACTGCGTCCATACAATTTTTATTTGTCAACACTAGCACAGAAATCAAGATTCAGTGGAAAGGCTAATTCATATGATACCAGGCACTCAGCAGCAAAGCCTGGACTTCAAATTCAAAAATAAAAATATGGTTTGTTACTCTACAACATGGACCTTTTTCACTGGAATAAATGGAATAAAATACGCAAGCAAACTTGCAGGCCTATAGGCAACAGTACCCTTCGGCACATTAAGGTGGGAAGAGACTGACCACCAAAAACATGAAAGTGAAAGAATAAGGCTAATTAAATTAACCCAAGATATATGTGACTGTTGTGTCTTCTACAACCACATATAGGAATCAGCTGTTACTATTCCATTTAACATGCCCAGTTGGTTAGAACCACCAAGAACTTGCAAATGTTTGATTTGTTTAGTCCTTTTAAGTAGAGGGAAATGACCTAATTTTTCTCATATAAATTTCACAGCCCAGCTACTCTAAAGTGCATTTGTATGAATAAAAACTACTTACCCAGAGGGACATTCGAAAAGGCATTTCAGACAAAAGAAGCCCTAGTGTCAAATATTTTAGTCATTAAAACATAGAGCAGCTGCATGTTCTCAGTGAGGTAGTGTCTGGAGCAAGAAAGCAAGTTTGAAAACGTGTATGTCAATGAGCTTCACTTCTTGCAATTACAGTGTATAAAGATTGCATAAAAATAAATTATAGCACTGATAAGCACGACTAACGTCTGTTAGAATAATTTACTTATGTAGTTTAAATACAATGTCTCAGTCTAAGTCCCTTACACATTACATGTATCTGTCATGCTTTTTCCCCCCTCAGAGAGAGGATTCACTACTGAAACATGGTCATTACTTTTTAGTTTGTTAGGACAGCGGAAGAGAATTGACCCCTGAAAATATACTTTTACACAGATTTTCCAGCAGCTGTAACAGTGTCATATTTAATAACAGGGCAACCCTGAGTACATCTATAAAAGCTGCAATGTATCGTGTCTCCACACCACAAAAGTTAGGAGAGCAACACCATTACATTCGCAATGGAACAGCAGAAGTTTGCAAGTGACACTTGTCTAAACACAAGTTTAACACCCTTTTCATACCCTTGCTGACAGACAGGCACCTGCTTCTCTGCTGATGCAGCGGAGTGCAAAAAAACCACATTCAGTTGTATGCTCCAGCATCCTGGCCCTTCTTCCAATGCAACTTTAGCTGATTCAAAGCCGTTTAACGCAGAAGAGCAGTGCAGGGAAGTCAGTAGCCACTACAAGGCCCTATATTGAATGTGTCAAATTACCACCTCAAGCGTGGTTAGATTTCCAACACAGTGAAGAGCTATCTTTAAATACATTCTACACACACTAAGATGACTGAGAAAAATATGATCAGTAGCTCATTACATACAACACAGTCACTCCAACTAGTGGAAAAACACAGACTGTTCAACAACAAAAAAGTGTTACTGCCTAAAAGTAACAGTACGTGCCCAGGATTATCACCATCTCCTAATTTATAAGCACAGCACTGGAGAGAACCAACTGTGCATCAAATCCACTTTCCTCAATTTTAAAGCAACAATGTATAAGGAATTTTGCCAATGCTTTCCACAGAGCATCTCCTCTACCGAAATGAAGATGATCCATAGATGCATCGGACTTGCTCAAAATCCAACAGCACGCTTATGGACTTTAATTACTAATAAGGATCAGCTGTGGACGTGGCACAGGAAAAGCATCGAAAACTGTGCCAACATAGAAATCCTTTCAACAACATCAAACCTGTCTGCAGTACAGCATCCTCAAAGCACAATGAACGAGCAGGTACGGGAGTCCCTATCCAACACTAACAGAATGAAGCCTGAGGCAGGATGAAACCCTATTTGCAACATGACTTTCAAAGCGCTTCCACATGTTCTGTAATATCTAAAAAAGGATAAATCTGTCCTAGCACTCTACAAACACCCCAACTCCAGGCAAAGTATAAATGCCCAAAGTCAAGAAGTTAAAACACACACGAACTTAACACTACTTTAAGAGAGTGACATTTCTTTCATCGATCAAACATTCATGATCTTTCTCTTTTACAAGAGAAACCAAGAGCAATTGTTCCCTACTCTGCATTTGTACTAGTCTCCTATCTCCAAAAAAAAGAATGTTGAGTCTTACCTAAATTAAAATAGCAAGCATTAGAAGAAACAAAGCTCTCAACATGTCTGCTACTACATTAGTTTCATGTATTTTACTTTCATACAGAAAACCCTAAAGACAGCCGTAGACACATTTGTTAACAATTCTCAGGTCTTCACCTGCTATACAGGTAAAATCTTCATCATCCCTGCACAAGCCAGACTCCAGTCTTTCCACTCAGCTATGCTTTCAGCTCCAAAGAACCACAGCCAATGATTTTTAGAGAATGGGCAAGGCAGACTATAAACAATAAGGACAGACTAACACACACATACACACACACCCCCTGAAACATTACACTGTGGTCGAGCAGCTATACTACACGCAATGGGCCCCTCTGGAATACCCACTTAGGAACTTTAAGAAAATGAAGATATTTTCACCATGTTTCAGACTTGAATGCATTCCTATTCATTAACGATTTTTCCCAAAATCTGTGTTTATTCTGCTCCACTGAGGAGCATCAGGAAGAAAAGTCACCTCATCGGCTATTTAAGAATCTAGGCGATAGCGTACTTTTCCTGGAATGTATGAATTTCGAATAATACCCAAGAACAGCATGACAGGATACTCTCCTTCAATAGCACAAAGTTCTATTCTTTTTGCAAGCAAAATATAGTACCACCCACTAAACCGATGACTCTACATCTGGTTTATCTCGTTCGCTCACAATGGCCATACTTCCTGTCTGTATCTATCAAACACCAGTTAACACCCACTTTGCATCCCAAGCCTAATAAAAGTTTCCACTACTGCCCATCTCAAGGCACAGTATGAATTCTAATCGACTAAGCTAAAATACCTCTTAATGTCAAATTGTTCTGATTTTAAGTTTTCATCTAATTGCAACTTCTTTAAAAAGTCTACCATTCTGATCAAATCAAGAAACATATGTAAAAATGCATTTACTTCAGAGTATTTTTTCCAATGAACAAATTACATTAATTCAGTGAATTCCAATATGAAGTGGGCAAATAAAGGCAAACAAGTGCCATGATGATGACAGGATGCAAAGACTCCTCCATTTCTACACCTCTTCAGCACAGAATAGCCTAAAACCTTTTTTGACTTTGGGTACATGTGCCCAGAATAGATTAATGCTTCATTTAAATACAGGAAGCATTTGTCATTCTAAGTGCAAGTCCTGACTGCAAGTCAAAGAAAAAGACAGTCTTTAAACAGCAACAAATGGTTCACACCCTTTGTGTTCAGTAAAGGACTGAAAAAGTTGGAGTGAAAGTAAATGTCTAGAAAGCCAGCATTTTGCTGTTCAACCTGCGTAATGGCTAAGTTATTAAAGAAAATGACAATCCTTAAACTAACACCTCTGTTCTCTCCTAGACGGTGCTAAACCTTAACCTAAATTTGAGCTTCCACAGAGCGGTTACTTTCAAAGCTCTGGCAAAACACCATCACAGTTTAGCATTGGATTACAGTTCCTTCCTTCTACCTGAAAACTAACACAGGACAAAGACCAATAAGCAAGCAACCATAACAAACTAGAAACCTTATGAACACTTGAGTGTATGTAAAAGCACACATAAGCAACTATAGTAGGGTAAAGTGAATGTAGGAATGAACGTAGTGTGAAAGTTCTCAGATTTATTGTATATCTGCACATACCCACAGCTTTACAAAAACATGTAACAGCCAGTTTCAAGAGTTCCACTTAGCAGCATCACCTGTTTAACTATCAGACAGAATTACTTCACGTATAATACAGACAAAAACTAATAAGAGGTCCTTAGGCATCAGAACCATAGGCTGTTTTCCTTGTGCATAGATATTTAATCCGTTCGCTTTCCGTAAGTGTCATCTGCTTACAATCTATTGTAGAGTTAGTATTAGCGTGCTTTGAGGAAGAAAGCTTTTGATTACAAGGGAAGCATATGCAACAAGCCACCTTAATTTCATATTTACTTTTATTATTATATTTCTTAAGCATTAGTATTATTCTAAAATATTAAAATAATATCATTTCTTAAATAAAGGGGAAGGAGAAATGGTGACACAAAAGAAAATAACTATTTCTAATACTCCAATAATCTGGAATGAGTTCTCAGAATTCAAAAAGGTAATTTCAGTTTCACATGCATTAACAGTCTGTAATACACACACACAAAATCACAGCACAGAAGACGCTCTCAGAAGTTAGCAAGTGCTTATAACCTCAAGCGCTGGAAGGAAACCCAGGTGTTACATTGCAACGTTTTCAGTTATCAAAAGGGAGGAATGATTCCTTTCCAAGCACAACCCACCGCTTACCTTACAAGTCAAAACCGTAACCGTAACTCCACTTTTAACAGAGAGAACCGAGTACCTTTCCACGCAATCCAAGAGGTCTACCATTTCTGCTCTTCCAGAAAAATGAAGACAAATATTATATTACTCCTCTGCCTAGCTACATGATTTATTTCAACTAGATAATAACGCAGCATATCTCAGACAGTGATTTTCCAAGGCATTCGTTACATGACTCATCTGGGTTTTTAAAAAAGCCACATCCTTTGCAATGAGAGCTGATTGTAAAATAGGTCAGTGTGTAATGAAGCATGCTGCTGGCTTATGCTTGCCAAAAGAACCCACAAATAATAATTCATGGCAAGAGTATCTCATGGATATCTGAAAAAAAGGCAGAAAAATCTTACCTTAACAGGAAAGCTACACTTGCCAGTTCGAACGCCTTCTTCATCAGTCTGCCACTGATGAGGCCTACTGGCCTCTGGGACATAGACATCTTTCTTTCTCCTAAAGCTTTGCCGTAATTTGTTCATTTCTCAGATTTTCACGTCCTAGAAGAAGAAAAAAAGAACATTGCCAATAGGCACCAAACCACACATTTAGCCACTTTGGATCAACCACTATCTTGACAAATGTCCCTGTGAAAAATCTGAGCTTCTGCAGATATGAATGGAGGTACCTGTGAAACGAAAACATTTTGTATGTAGATTCAAAGATAGATAGATATCACTTCAAAGTGGAAAACACAAATCCACATTACTTGTTTAATATCTTTCCACAGCAACTGATGTATTAGACCCAGGAATAACTATTACTCTTGGGCATAAGGTTACCTAAAATAGCTGACAGAGAAGCTCTGAAGAGTGACGTACACGAAATCCTGCCTCCCCAAACTTAAACACCTACCTAGAGCAACCAAGTGAGACACCAGTAGCACAAGCTTCCAAGGCACCCATGCAAGGCAAGGATTCATAGCCCTAAGACTGCCCTAAAATTAGGTGCCTGTGCTGTTCTTTAAGTACAAGTGACAGGTTCATGCTTTTATTGAGGGGCACAGTCCAACCCTTGCTTAGTCTACTCGTAGAAGTTCTTATACTTAAATAAGAAATGCACTGAAGTGACTACCATGTCCTGGGTAAATCTCTAAACAATTACATAGTCTTACTTCTTCAAAGGGGGAAGACAGTTCTGTAATAACACTTCCAAAGCCTAGAATTAGATGCTTTTTATACACGATTTTCTTATGTATCAGTTTCTATATACAAGCCAGTCTATACTTTAGACATGCTCACCTTTACTAGATTCAAACTACAATTAGCCAAGAAGATATCAAGGAAAGCACTACTAATACAAAGATTCAATATTCAGCTACAGAAGTAAAATCATATGGGATACAACGTGGGGGAATGTAGAAAACATGCTGAAAGAATTCTCGAGATATTGGTCCTCTTTCCCGAAAAATAAGCCTTCTTACAACTGTGACATCTAATTTTGATAGAAAAAAAAAAAAAAAGACACTGCAGAATGCAAGGCAACAAAATCTCACTGGATTATATATGCTTATTTCCCGCTAGATTAACTAATTTACAGAATATAGATGTTTATGGGTATCAATAGGCAGCCCTTGTAGGAAAGCAGGTTTAAAAACAGTTTGAACACTATTTTAAACCTTGAAAAGAACTAGTGTTTTCCAGT
The DNA here is from genome assembly GCF_964199755.1 of Larus michahellis. Lineage (NCBI taxonomy): Eukaryota > Metazoa > Chordata > Aves > Charadriiformes > Laridae > Larus > Larus michahellis. Next base: position 51,415,110 of record NC_133899.1, on the reverse strand, counting down.
TAAAACTATTTCACATAGGTGAGAAAAATCAACACATTCATGTTTGTGGTATCTGACATTTAAGAAGCTTAAATTCAAAATGCAACAATTTCAAAGCTGAACAAGAGTCAGAAATTGAAAGCGTTACAGAAAAATCACTGCCCACCAGTACTAATTCCAATCAGCCAAATTAAAAATATTGTTTTATAACTCATGACGCACTTTAGCCACTCCCAAACAACAAAAAGGTGTGAGTTTTGTCACTGACTCCCCAAACTCTCCTTCAGCAACTGTTACTTTCCTCCTCAAGCTGTAAGTCATTAGGGAAGCCAGTTCCCACCGTTCCTTACGGGCATGGCATTGGCTCATTTCTCTAGAATCTTCTGTCTTTCCATCATCTATTAAAAGTAATACTGTACAATACGTACTAATTTAAAGATATACCCATGGATAAGGAAAACACCACTAGAAGTGGGAAATTTAAGTGTGGTGATGTTAATACCTGTTGAAGTGCAAATACGCATGCTACTCGTGCACGAGTTCAGTGGCAAATGAATGCAATGCTGCCTGATCTTGTAGCATTGTGGTGCATTCTTTCAGCATAAGGGATAGTTCCTGAAGTATTTCTACATTAGCGAAACAACCAGACCGAACTCCACTTTTGCAGCAAACACCTGCGCCCAAAGATGCTTGAGGAGCGTTTGAAAGCAATTAGGTGCAGCACTCCAAGCAATCCAAATCTCTCTTGCAAATTAAGTGAAGGGTTCAGATGTACAGCAAAGGCCAGATGACTGTCCCTGGAAGGGAGCATGTACCTAAAGTAGCCACCAGCTCTAACAAACAGTGTAAGAGCAGGGATAGGAAGTTGCTCAGGGATTCTCAGTCCCAATTATCTAGTTATAAAGTAGCGTTAGCTTCATTCCTTCATAGCTGCAAAGTGCCTGACGTAACTAGTTAAATATTTTCCTGAATTTACTTGGTAGGATTTAGAGATTAGAACATGTGTGCAAAATAAAAAACACGCACATTTCTTATCACTGAAGAAGCTGAGGCAGCTCCTCTACAAACACAGTTTCCTTATTTTACAAGCCATTTAAAAAAATCTTTGAAAGTGCAAAGGCAATTCTGAAAGTTTTAAGAGAAGATGCAAGGCTTCTATTCTCCATTAACGCTTAGAGAGGCATTAGAGCAGTATTAGTTATGTATTTTGCTTCACCAACTGCAGACAGAGGAGTCTATGCATCACTCAGTCTAAAGGAACCAGAATTTCATGGGGGAAGCCGTTCAATCACCTCGGGAAGGTGACACTGTACTGCAGCAGATTGACACACGGCACCTCAGCTCACGAGGACAGACACCCACTGTTGTCCCTGCAGAAGACTGGCATGATGAGCTCCTGTCGCGTCGGTGCAAAGCTCAGGAGTGCCGTCAGCCCAGCGCTTAGAGCCCACCCACCCGACTTGGCGCTCGGGGGACTGAGAAACGGGCACAGACACCCTGCTCCGCCAAAAAGGACAACAGGTTCTCAAACTGGTACAAACAAATGCAGTAAGACTCACTTGCTGGCATTCTGAGCATAACAGATGAAAAAAACGTGTTGTGGATATTTCAACCTACACCCGTGTAAAAGCAATCTGTGTAAGAGTTAGGAAGGTAACTCAGAAGCTTCAGTAAGTATCAAAACAAGAACCAAGAACAGCAGGCAGCTGCTGTACCACTTGTGAAATCACAGCCTAATTGCCTTATCGGAACATTTGCTTATGTGAGCATTTCCTTGGACTTCTCCCAGGAAGCATTGCTTTTGCCCATGAGACTGGTACCTTATCAGAGATTTATTCTGACCAGGAATCTCAGCCCACGGGGTAGGATGAGAAAAAAAAGAGTTCTTCAACTACACTTCCTATGAGAAGCTGAAGTGGCATTTTGCCCAAAAGTATTTCCTTTTCACTGAAAAACAAACCCATTTTCCTGCATGTTCTAATTTTGAGGTCATGTTGGCAACAAGCAATTTAAAAATAGCTTGTTCTATTTAATAGCAATGCTGATAAATAGCAAAATTAACTTCTGGCCAGGCAACCAGTGAGCTTTCTCCAACTGCCATACTCGGATGTCTGAGATGTCGGACTGTTTGGAGTAGGTTGCAAACTAGGTTGCCCTATAAACACCTAATTTGCTTTTAACATGCATGTCAGCCCAATATAACCAGGATTGCCATCTGACTGAAGGCGTTAAGTAAAACAATTCACACAAGCGCTGGGTATTTGAGAGGAGAAGCACATGAATTGCTGCAATTAGGTGCTTAACTTTCTACTAATTTTGTCTGGAGCTCAAAATCCCTGCTCAGGAGCTCTAGAGAAGAACAAGTGAGCGTTTTCTACTTTGAATCTTTGCAGGGCACTTCACATTTCCATGCAAGCATAGCAGGCCCACCGACACAACGAGAGACACCAAGCTAGCCTGCAACAAGCCAGCAGGGTATTTTCTACTGACAGCATCACTGATACTGTACAGAGTTTTACACTCTGTCTCGGGATTAGGCAGGCTGGAAGTTATTTGTCCCTGATTTTTTTCTATATTTAGCAGCTGAATTTTGTCCTGTAATTAAAAGCATTTTGAAAACCCCCAAGAAGAAACAAATCAAACTACCACAGACACTATTTCCTTTTCACTTTTACAATCCCAAATCCAGTTCAGACCCGGAGAGAAGACATGGAGAAACAGTATTCAAAGATTAAACCTGGCGGAAAGCCAAGATGGGAAACTCAAAATTCTAGCTAAATCACAAAACATAGCATTATATCAGAGACAAACCAGTAACAAAGGCTGAAAGCACTAAAATCTTCTGGAGAAGAGAGGAAACAGAGACACTTTGGGTTCTGTACATTTCAAGGTTATCTGAATGTTCATGCCCCTTGGAAAAACAAACAAACCAACCAACCCAACCCCGCCGCCCCCCCCCCCCCCCAAGAAAACCTTCACCACTTTTGCAATCCAAGAGATTACAACATTAGACTAAACATTACACCAGTTCCCAAAGCACCATACGAGCATCTACAAAAAGCATTGAAAAGACAAAAGTTATTCACAGTGAGTTTATATATTTATGTTGCTATTTGTTTTTATGCGAATGGATGTATTTTAGGTATTTTGAAAACACAGCTCCAAAGCCAATTTAAAGAGAGCTTTGGCACCATTATTCTTCTGACCACCTGAAAAGGTAGCATTTTAACCCATATCAGTTCACTGACAACTCAGGGGCAACAGAGGGACAGAAATAACATTGTCACGGATAAAAGTGCATGTTGAAGCACTCTCGGCTTCATTGCCTTGTGCATCATCAGGTTATGGCTGCAGAACAAATGACTGCAAGATAAACTAGCATGTTAATTCATGTCTCGTTAGCTGCTCTGCTGTATGAATGTGTTCACTTTTACCCTTCAGTGAGCACAAGCCAGCAATTTACCCTTCAGTGAGAGATGGGTAAGCTTTCACATTAACTGAAGCTGGATCAGGTGGGGAGCTGCTGCTGATGCAAATGCAGTTTAGCTCCCCTCGCAGGAGTTTACGCATATACCCATACCTTCAGATAAGCAGTTCCTTTACATTTTGCATAAATGTTTCTCGCATAGCAGTTGTTGTTCCAAGGTGATCCAAACTACAGAATCCGCAGGGCAGAAGGGCAGTATTGGTACCTGAACTGAGTTTGCAAATTTAAGTGGTTAGATTTTAGGCAAGGGGTACTACAAATTTCACACTAAGCAACCACCTACAGTTTCAACATTGAGGACAAAAAACCAGCATAACCCCATTTTTACCTTTCTTCTGAACTCTAGCCCTCACAAAGGTTATTTAATCCACATTCAATTACGTGGTATCTTTTTTGTTTGCAATGGAAAAGGATAAAACTTGATTTTAAGTCTTCAGTTCAGCTGGTTTTTTAAAACCATTCAGAGCGTTTGGGATTACTTTCTGTTTTCTCACAGAATTGAATACTGTTTTCTATTTACTTTACCAATTTAGGAAAAAAACCCCACAACAATTCATGGGTCAAGTAAGGGCAAAGTACTCTCTGCAGCCTGCAACAAGTACAGAGTAGCCAGGGCAGGGAGGGAACACACACACCCCGACCCCAGTGACATCCTCCTGCTTTATAGTATAAATCCTGCAAGCCTGAACCATCAGGAGTAACATCAATAAAATTCCTAGAAGTACGCATTTCAAACACCAGGGAAATCTAGGTTTAAGTACAACGTGTTACAGGGATCATTATAAAATTTACAAGCCTCCACATGAAAGTAATTCAATTAACATGTTACAATGAGACTAAGTATTTAAAAAAAAATAATCTCATTCATATCTCCACTGCCTGCTGGCCACACACAGGTGAGGTAGGGGCAGCTGCACAACTATCAGCTATGTCCTCTTTCCCAGCGAAATGCACCTAATATTGCTAATAAAAAAAAGGACCAAGCCAAACAGAGACCAAAACCCAAAGCAACAAGTTCATCCATCTCTAATATGTTTTTTGCCTAAGAAATACCAGGCATTTCAAAGCTTTCTGAATAAGGATGCGTTTTTCCTGACAAAGTTACCTGATACTTAAGGCCTAAGAGGACATGCGAATTATCTTAATCTGATTAAAAAAAAAAAAAAAAAAAAGTGTTTGCCTAACCTACTTAGTAGGAAAACACTCCAAAAAACATTCCTTGGCACAGCTGTGAAGATCTGTATCCTCAGAAAACTCCATGGCTTTGAGTTCTTTGTGCAAGTAAAACCTGGACACACCTGTCCAAAGACTCAAGTCTAACATATCTTTTTAGCATTACCAAAGCTTGAATTTTATTACGAAATCCACAAGGGTTCACACCAGGAAAAGCAAACAGCCTGCACTTCTGCATTTCAGAAGAGTATTCTGCATTGCTTTTTCCCATAAAACTCAGTTCACTGCTGACGCTTGAACATTATTGTAAATCTTGGCTATAAGCAGGACACTAGGACATCAGTGAGGAATTATGCTTGTTCCAAGTCATTTCCTTGTGACAAGATTTTGGCAGGCTTATCTGCAGTATGAGCGCAAACATAAAGAAGTGGTTCAAAACATTTAGATCTATTTTGCTTTCTAATGCACATTTTGAATCTCTAAATTTAAGATGACAAGGCAAGAAGATTTTATTTATAAGAAAGAGGCAAGCTAGGAAAGCTAGTTGATTGCCGCCAAGGTAAATAGTCTGTCCCTGTCTATTATGAATCTGCCAAGAATGGAGTTTTAGTTCTCTGAAAAAATCCTTATTAAGCATTGCTGCTAAACAAACAGTCTCCCCTCCTCTCCCACTCACACAGTACAAAAACATGTAATGCCCTATCTCTCCAAGCCTACTGTAAAGGTTAGCCAAAACTTGCTGCAATTGCCCTGCAACAGCTTCTCTGCAATTATTCACCAGCACAAGAACACAGAGTACCCTTATCTTCTAAGGAAGAAAAGGTCACCCCATGTGTCAGATTTTGAATGCAGAACTTTGAGCCTTTTTGTAAGTTTAGATCCCATAAAATCTAATTAAATCCAGCACTGTCACACTGGAGCAAACCAAGGCATGTAACCATATGAGCATGCTCACTAAAACCTTAACAGTCCTGCTTACGCAATACGGTATGACTAACCACATTACTCACCACATGGCTTTCCAACCCATTTACCCTTTCATTACCCAATTAAGATCTAATAATACAATACTGCATGTAAACATTCTAAGACATCAAAATACGCATAAAGGTGAAGCATGAGCTCATTTGTTGAGCCAGTAAATACATTTTGTTGTTGTTGTTGTTATTATTTAGAATTCGAATTAAGGGGATTTTCCCTGTTGTAGAAAAATGCAGTGTTGGATACATAATAAAAAGATTACTGAAACAAGCACATCAGCTGTAGAAAACTCACCTTCCAGCAGTGAAAGTAATATTTAGATCATACTTTGAAAATACAGCAGAAACAGCAAACTCTTGATATAACCCCAAGGAGGTCAGAGCTGTAACGATAATATCAATTTCTCTGACAGTGTTCTTAGAAATTGTGATGCCCTGTCATTGTAAGAAGTGAGGTACTAAGCATCCTCTCAAAGCCATCAGTTTTCTTGCTGTCTCATACCTGAGCTAAAGTATCATGTGAGAACTCCACAGCTGTTTCCAGAGCACTTGACAATTCTATCTGCACCACAGATGAGGGTGAAAGAAGGGGAAAAAAGAATGTTATGACAGCAACATCCTACTGGCAAAAAACAGAGTTAAACAAAAATTGCAGATAGCTTATGAAATATCAGGAAATGAAATCATGAACTGTACTCCAATACACCGTCAACAATTGCGTGGCTAAAACATTCGGCTACCAGAAGCCCTATCCTAAGTCTCAGAATTTTGCAAAATATGCCAGACTCTTCAAACATAAATATCCCTGCACTGCAGCAATTAAATACAGTATTCAGTATTCCATGACAGTATGTAACAGAACTACCAGCACAGCAGCTACACTCAGACTCTCAAACTGTCAGAAAAATACGAGTTTGATCATTGCAAGGCAGAAGTTATTCCTAAAGATAAGCCACGCAATAAGAAATCACTTGCCTCTCCCAAACCTGTGAGGTTCAGCAAATAAAAGAAAGCAAGCCCTGTTTTCTCCATCAATAACTATTCTAAAGCAAATGTGCCAATTCATCAGCCTCCACAGTGACTGCAAACTCTGACTACGGTCCTGACTATGGTCCAATTCAATATGCTAAAACGTTTTAAGTGCAGAGATATAAGGCAGTAATCCCCTTGTTTTATAGACTCACTCTAAAAATACCCTGCAATGACTGTCAGTCACTGGTGAAACGTGGGTCTCCTAAACACTCCACACAAAAAAAGCGAGTTGAATTATATATACTACCTATAACAACCGAAAATAAGCAAAAGTTTTCTAAAGAAACACTAGCTGTGCCTTGTGGAAAGCAGTTCAAGCAATTCTGCTTTGCAGCTCATCTGCATGCATGTGAAGAATTTTAACTAACCCAGTCACGCCATTTCCAAGTGAATCATTTACATTTAGGGCAGCTAAATTTCAGACGACTAAGCAGTTTTCAAACATGAACATCTCCGGTTCAAAAGGTATCTTTAGAAATATATATGGAATTTAGAAAAGAAATTGAATATTAAAGAGAGACAGACCAAAAAGGGCTAAAACAGTGGAAGAAGATTTCCTTAAATCACCCAAATTCAAGAACCAAAGCTTGAAGTTAAATATGTTAAATCTCACAAAAATAAATGCATTTTCAAAATTAAAAGAGAGTAACTTTTACAATTAAAAGAAGCATATTTTATTGGCAAATCAGTCACAAATCTCAGGTTTTTACACCAGTGTTACTTCAATAGGACCTATAAGTGTTTTAGAACCAAATAATCAGTGTTTGAACTGACAAGGAATTGTATCCAGTACAGCAGACATCTGCTGCTTAGAAGCCGAAAAAGTCAAACATAAATCAATCAATCATACCTTTGTGCTATTGACCTGACTGTTACCTACTTACTGTGAGTTCAGAAACATATGAACACACACTGTATTTTTGGTTCCAGATCCAAAGTGAGTGCAGAAACAGCAAACAAACAAGATACAGATGCAGAGCACGCGTGTCAGGAACCAACATGGACTCTAAACCAGATCACTTGGAGGATCCATTTTAGCAAGATTTGGGGAAAAAAAAAAAATTCATACTGAATCTTTACACAGCGTTTCATATACAATGGTCATGCTCAACACAGAAGCGAAAGCCACAGCATTTTGGTCAACTGATGCAGCAACAGCGCTCTGCACCAGCACACAGCAGCCCTCAAAGTCCAGTCTACGTGGCCCGTGTTCTGAACGCATTTGCAACAGCAAACTTTAAATTCATATCGGCTTCATGAGAAGTCGTCAATGGGAATGGATAGTAGCGCTGCCCATCTGTCAGCAAGTAGGATTTGGGTATAGAGAAAGTAGGTAACTCACACTTGGTAAATCCAAAAGAATAACAGCATGCTCTAATGCAGAAAGAGGAGTTGTGGAAACAGTGATTTTTATTTCATCCATATATGCTCTCAAAAGCAAACAGTTAAGTGTCTGTTTACAGCTAATGCAAAATGTTCTGGAGTAGATTAAACTAAGCTAATTTCAGAGATTCAAGAGGATCTCACAAGAAGAAATTATTCTGTAATAAAAACAGCAGAGAAAAGCACACAGAAGTGGGGTAAGAGAATGACCCCAACTACAAATAATGCTGAATATGAATTCAGCTATTACCATTGTCTAGGAAAGATCATAAATCACATGTTTAGTCCTCTAAAAAGGTAACTGTCAAATAATCAAACAGTAGGAAGAATTATCATGAAAGGAGCAAAGAAAAACCAGTGAGAAGCCGCAGCATAAAACCAGACCAGAACCACAGAGTTCTTGTAGTTACTATACCCTTTCTGAAATGAAACAAAAAGGTGCAGGAAGGTAACAAGGATAATTAGGACTGCATCAACAGTTTCTGCTCAAGGACAGATTAGATACAACAAAGGCCTTCACCTCAGAAAAGCAATTTACTGGTGGGGAGAGCTACAAAAACTATAGTACCACAAGTGTTAGAAAATGAACAGGGAATGATGATTGTCCAATTTTTATGTTGTAGAAATTGTGGAGAAACAATGGAATTCTGTAGCAGTCCAGGTTTCAAAGTAAGAGCGTTTCCCTCGTAATACAGAATTAACTTGCACAATTCCTTGCCCTGGGATGTTTTACAAACTAAAAACAGAAAAGGATTAAAAAAAAATAAAATTATTTGATCAAAACTTCCAAAGGTTATTAGAAACTACAGTGGAGGTGCAGCCTCCCATTCAGGAAATCACTCAGTTTAATCCAACCAGCTGGGCAGGCTTATTTCATGTCTGCCTTAACCTTCTATTCTTCCTCGGGATCCAACACCGACCGTATCAGAGAGAATTACGGTGCTACGGAGTCTTTGTTGCCAACTAGCGTTAACTCACAAGCTGGTCTCCCTTCAGTACCAATCCATCCAGCCAAACCCCTGCGTTACAGCTGTCGCAGCATCGCAGCAGAGCTGTTGGCGCCCAGCTACAGCAGGATCGGCAAGAGCTGGCTCCCTGCACCTGCCTGGTAAGCATCTCCCTTTCCCAAGCCCACAGGAGCTAATTAAGTTTCTATAGCTCAAGACATTTAAATGAAAATCAGCACGTGAATTTGTATATTCCAGATAGCTCACAAAATTTGAATTACTGTGGCAACAGGCCATGCCTGCACTAGTCAATCTCAATTAGAAAATGAAAGTTAGCTTAAACTGCTGTGAAATACGTGTGAGGAAGAATTAGCTCATCCATTCCCAGGATGACAGATGACTCCTAGTTATGTTATACCATTACTGCAGTGGGCCCAGGCACTTCAGTCACTGCTTGGCAGCTGTTATGTGGCAGTTCAAGACACTTTACCCGCTCCCATCCTCCAACAGTTAGATAAATATAATTAAAGTCCTTTTATCTGTGCATTTTCTTCAGCTTGTTGACAATAAATCAGTCACTCTTGACTGCAGCCAATGCAGAGGAGGAGGGTGAGTGTCACAAAAGGCATTTTTAATATTAATTTATAACTCATGAAGTGAAATTGTGAAGGCTTTGCGTCAAGCTTGTGTGAAAACGACAGGTTGTGATAATAAAAATGAGCCTAGAGAAAAGATACGGTAACTTTTTCTGGCTGTCAGAATATTGGAAAAATCATTTGATCATCCCTCAATAAATCTAGCAACACAGAAAAGCTCACTTCCACATAAAGGATGGGCAGAATCATCTTAGAGAACTCGCTCTGGTGCCCAGCACAGCAACTGTGGCTGCCTTGTAAGAACATAATTTTTTCTTCTCAGAAATATTCTTATTTATTATATTAGGAATTAATGTTAACATTTGTACACCTGCCCAGTGCAAGTTTTGAGTTGTTCCATAACTCTTTTCTCCTAATAGCTCTTTGCAAAACATTACCAGGAACTAACAGGATTATATCTCAAATCTGTTCGTTCTACACAATTGTAATCAAATCAGAAGTCAGATACAAGCTACAAATTCTTTTCAGCGCACAGGTTGCAATGTTTTCTGAATTCCCCCACCAGCTAAATACCTTTAAAAATATTCTGCATCCTCCCTCAAGTCTAATACAAGTCACGTGTTTCATCACCACAGAAGAACTCACAAAATGTAGGGACTACGGTGACAGATTCTTTAAACAAGAGGTGTCTCAACAGGGTACTCTAAGACAATTCCATCTTTCTGGTACAATTTGGTACACACACATCTAGTGTTCCTCATGATTACACAGCACTTAAAAACTCATTTTGTGCCTAACGTTTGCCATGTCCGCTTACTGCGAAGCCTTCAGAATATCTAAACCCAACTTCAGTGGCATGCTTACTCAGCGATTTTGAAAATTATATATAGCAACATAACCAAAGATTTCTCTTTTAAAAGTATTTCACTTCATAAAATCTTGATCTACGTAATTTGTGGCAAAAAATGCCCCAACCACAAGTGTCATAGAATCAGTTACTAGAACATAATATTCATATGACAGCAGCAAGAATACACTGACTTGGTGACTGACTGACAGGTTTTTTCCCTCAGGTTCTGCAATACTACTTTTCTTAAAAATCTCTCTCTCAAAATCCCTCTCTCTTGAAGCTATAATCTTGACTCAATGGATATACAAAAAAATATAAACCTATGGGATGAAAAAAAAAACAGAGAGATGATAAAGTCAAGTCAAATATGGGCTAAAAAAGGCTTCAGCTGAGAACTTACGTCCTTTCCTCCCTGTGCCTCAAAAGCCAATAAATGTTTAGAATATTTCAAGTATTTCTTTTAAAGAACCACCCCACAATCTGAAATTGTTACACCGTTATAACAACTTGCCACAACTCCAGTCAAGACTGGATTTTCCTTTGTTTATGGCAACAGACCTGAGGCTTCTCAGACCTATGGCAAAACCTTTTATCTTATTGATTTCAGTGTTTGCGTATTGGGTGTTGGGGATTGCAGTTGTGGGTAACTGGGGCAGGGAGTGTAATCTCAATGGAATTGGGAAAGATTTTGGGTGGGGGATTAAAAAAAAAATTCAAGGATAAAAAAAAAATCAAATCAGTCAGACTGCATTTAAGGTTTGGGTTTTTTTGGAAGAACTCCAAATCATGTTTTTCAGATGGGGTCTTGTAAACAGATGCGTACTTCCCTCCCTACTCCCTCTTCCTATCGCTTGGCATTTTAAAGCCTTTTGCTTACAAGGACAGTAGTGTTCATCTTTATGGAGACAGTAGATTGGAATTTAACTGCTATTGCTATGAAATTTCCCAGGCACTATTTTTTTTAAATATTGGTAGTAATCTCTCAGACATTTCCTTCCACAGAAGTCACCAGGTTTCATTATGATCACTAAAATTAGTAACACATTATTGCTGATCAGCAATAACATATTATGAATCCACAATTACATGCTCAGTGAAAATTAACACATACAACTTAAAATGCCCAACTTTAAACAACTTAAAGTCCAGGGGTCCACATCCAAACCAGTTATTTATACTCTGATTACACTCAGTGGAGAGAAAAAACAGTTCAGTTATACAAACCTACTTTAAGTATACCTAACAATGAAAATGTATTTCTCTAAATACATAACTCAATAGACATCCAAACAGATTGTTTCCATCCTTTTCACCTAATATCAAATTAATAATTACAAAATTCCTCCATGTAGAGATTTTTTAAAATCAAGAAATGTAAGCAGTACGTTCAATTCTCCAACAATCTAGCTAAAGTACTTCGTCTTTCAAGCACAACAATGAGATGTTAATTCCAGCCTGCAGACAACATTTAAACCACTTATTCCAATATAACATCCTCTAGTACAGGGGCCGGGAGGTGGGGGGGGTGTAGAGGGGGATAATCTCAATTTGTTACCTGAGATAGACTGTTCCAAACTAGTAAAACTGCTTTACCTACTAACTGCACTGCAAGCACTCGCATCAGCATTTCAGCTTCTAGTAAAAATTAAATCTATGGTAATTTAGCACACAAGCCAAGTCGTTGGCTTCGAATATAATGGATTCAGCCTTACTGCACCACCTTCTTGGACATAAAATATTGGGATCTTAATTCAACTTTTTTCTGTTAGCTTTCTCTTCCCCATATTAATTCAAACTGTTAGCATAGGTTTTACTACCTCTTTCAAGCTCAGCATGGACTTTCTGCTACAAGGCAAACAAGTACTACAAACAAACATGCATTAAAAGCCAGAACAAGCCTTTGCATGTATGTTTTCCTTGCAAGTTGTACTCGCATCTCGAAATGGATTTTAAGAGGAGGCCACAATGTGCGTCCTAATACCAGCAGTTTAAAATAACCTTCACGTAATAATAAACAACCTCCACAGAAATTGTCCGTAGAATCTAGAAATTAAGATCAAAAGCGTTCCCATATTCTTAGTACAGCAAGATACAGAACACTTACTAATGAGACGAAGTTTAACCAACAGTACTTTAACAGTTGGTCAATCATGCATTCAAAAGACAAAGCTAAGATATGCATCTGAAAATGCTAGTGCTGCCTTCCAGGGCCCCAGTTTATCTATACAAGGAGCTAAGACTATCACCTTCTTCCACGAATACCAAAATCCCATAAATATTCACATGTACAAAACTCCTGTTTCACCATTACTCATGAACTGTTCTCCCACCTAAGAGATTCTAACCTACTGTGTTTATTTTAGCCCTGATCTGCAAATACATAGTCAATTTAAGAAAAACAACAGAAGAGCATGAAAAAGTGCCTATTTCAGCAAAAGCTTCAAATGAAAGTATAATTATAAGCAATATCTGCTGAATTAAGTCAGAAGCATCTCAAGCCATCAGTAAAGCTCATCTTGTCAGCTAGGGACAGGAAAGAGCTACAGAAATATTGCATGATGTGCTGCAATTGTGCACCTATTAACTTTATTTAAAATAGTCTGCCAGCTGAGACACGGACAAAAAGACAAAGACATTCATTATTCGAACAAATTGAGTTCTTGGCTTTCTTGCTACTGTTGTTCAAATCCAGGAAGAAAGTCCAATATTAACACCACACTGACCTACAGAGGTAAGTACAGAGAATACAGATCCCTAAAGTGGTCCTCACATTAGTTATGCTACTGGTATAGAAATTACCTACCTCACTACCGTGTTCTTAAGCAAAGTAGGATTTTGTTTATCATATATGGGATCACGCTTCCATCTCTTTCAGATGGTTACTTGTATCCCGCAGCCGTGTAGCAGGTGATGTTCTCCCGGGAGGGAGCTCAGGCTGCCCACGAGTCAGTACCGGAGTGCAGGCAGGGCTGCCCGCAACAGCGGGAATTCATCAGCTCCACCAGTGCCAACAGTCCTCACAAGCACACCCATCTCACTGAATGACCTCGGCCAGGCTGGAACTCTGAAATCCACATATGTCTCTCACCTTTCTAAATCAGCTGTTGTTCACTACAGCAAAGCTGCTACAACGATCTTCTGCAACAACACAGAGGTTGGTGGCAGAGAGTGCCAAAAAGTGCGTTTGCCCAGAAGTAACACATGCTGGAAAACCACGCGGCTGCAGTAGCCTCTTGAATCATAAACGGGCTGTCATCTTCCCAACTTTAAACTGCTTGGCAAAGGAACAAGAAAAGCCAAACGGGAAACAACCAGGAAAATTGTCTTCATCCTCCCTGGGCCTCATGTTCATCGGAGCAATCAATGAAGCTTCAAGCTTCGTACAGACAGAAACATCACCCGACAACCCTGAAATCCCGCACCCATCGTCAGCCTTCCTATGTCTGCAGCACAGCACACTGCTACCAGTCCCTCTGCAAAACCAGACACAGCACAGAGCAAGTGGCTCCAAGTCATCACTCACAGGAGGCTCCTCTGAATAACATATTCAGATTCTACCACTGCCATACTGTGCATTGCCTGCTGATGGACGCTGCAGTGGCAAGCCACAAATTTCACTCCTGGTATGAAGGAGTTTGACATGGAAGCAGTATGAGCTCCACAGCCTGGGCAAGTAGGCAATTGTGCTGCTGCTGCCCAGGCTGGACGATGAAATGACGTGCCTTGTTCTCCGTACCAAGACAGCAACACATCACCTTACTTCCACAAAAGACAGCTGCCTCCTGGGGTGGCAAGTGAGCTTGGAAGCAGAAGACAGGATGAAGAGGAAAGCAGTCTAAAAATGCCTGCAATGTAACAGCTGGCACCCAGCAGCAGGGCAGGCATGATAGGGACTTGGTACAAAGGGCACTGGATATTGTGCTGCAGATTCACACAATCATAAAAGTCACAACTGTGTTATCTTCACCATTGACTGGTCACAGGGTCCACTGATTTGAGCAGGACCTTGAATAAACTCAATTATTCTGGCAACTGACTGTAGCTTAACTACTCCATTCATAGATCACCATTCTTAACAGTGTCCTCTGCCTTCCCTGTCTCAGTCCAGAAACCATTAAAAAATAGTCTATTCCTTATAGAAGGTTCATTTGTCCCTTATACAATAGGCAGCATACAGGACATTGATAATATGGATTATTGTATTATAATTTAGAATGTCATTAAAATTATGTGGGAGACAACACTAACCTTCCTTTACAGGGAGTCAATTGTACATTCCTCAATTATCATACAATTCCTCTATATACATATAACTTCACCTTATTTACTACACTCACAGGAATGGAACCCATGAGCAGGGGGATACAAATAGTAAGTTGGTGACATAGGTACTGAATTAAGATAGAAAGCTATCTTATACCACTCTAGGAAAATCAGATCTCCTAAGAAGCTGGCATAATCCCTGCTTGCTGGCAAGTTCCACAAGAGTGGATCTTGACCACAACCCCTGGGGGACCAAGCATGATCTTATGTCCCTTTGAGATTACCAAAGCCCCATGTTTCACTTGGCCAGAAAACATCAGTGCCCATGGCTGAACTTTGAAAGTCCACTCAAACTGCAGTGTTGTTCCAGCAGCTTTAGCAATCTTCACCCCTGGTTAACTGATGGCAACCAGTGTCTTGCAAACATACATCAACAAGCACTAACAAACCAAAGGTTGTCTACATCCGAATGGGGAGCGTCTCCCTGCGTGCATTTTCTAGCACTTGCTGGGTGCAAATACCTCACATTACTTCCTAAAAGACAGATTTAATTTCAATTTTCACCTGTCCATCAGGTGCCACGTCTCTATTTCAGTGCCATCCTTCTACTTTGCTTATGGTTTGTTCTGTATGTTCCCAGCTCAAACTTCACCTCCTGAGATTATCTCCACAGCAGCATCTTACCTGCAGCTTTTTGGAGCTGCACACATCGCACCAAACAGACAGCTGCCACTATTAAAGGCAGTGGTCTCCATCAGCAGTATTATTTTCTGGAAAAGGAAAGGATTCTCAGACAAGAACTGCAGAACTCCTCATCTCTCTATTAAGAGGTTTCTTTTGACCCTAAAACCTATTTGAGGTTTCATTTGTAGCAGCCCACTGCTACACTGTAGATAGAGATGCTGAAAGCATTTATACCAAGCCTTCTCTTCTAAATAAAAGCATTTTATCACACAATTTTCCCAGCATCGAGACTTGAGAAGTTGGATTCCTACTCAGAAAGAGCAGCATTGCAGAACTCATATAAATGAGGAGGAGAAAAAGCCAAGTAGCTATTACGTATGTTTCTCTGGCCAATTTAGCCTCATGACAGTACAATTATGCAAGTGTCTAGGGCATTTGAATTGCATGCCTCAAGAAGTACCGTTGGAAGCCACAAACCACCTTTCCTCAAATTTCACACTAAGCATATTTAAGATCTATGCCAAATTGATTTTTTCCAGTGGTTAGGCAAAGTTGATAAACTCACAAATGCCACCCAAAAAGATAATCACCTATGCAATAACATGTTCTTCAGTTATTTACACACAATATTTTACATAAATAAGGCTTCTCCAATGAAATTTATCAAGCTGCAGAAGCAATAGCATAAGAATTTACTAGGGTAGCCTAGTTTAGTCACTCAATCTTTCCTGGTAAGAAGAGCTGAAGTATTTGAACAAGTTCAGAGTTCTTAATGAGTTTTATATTCTTATTGTTCCCTCACTTTGGAGAAAATACTCTATAAAGAAAGAGGCCACATTTGCAAAAATCAGCTTCTCCTTTTCCACCTCTCTCTGTTGTGAAATATGAGGACTGGAAATTGACCTCCAGCACTGTTTACACAGGGACTATATAGAAACATTTCTATGAAGTACACAGTGTCTGACTATACAAACCAACAGAACTTTCTTAGCCTTTCCAAGTTGTGAGTTTGAGGGATGCCAACACTATTAAGCAACAACAGTTTCCAGCACACTCCCATTCACATTGCCTGTTGGGAATTCCTTGTCACAGGAAGGGGCTGCAGTCCATGCATCACATCTGACAGCTACCGTGGGTTTTGTTTTTCCATGCCCTGTCCTCTTTTTCTTTCCTGTATTAGTCCTTCTGTGTTCAACCTTAACTCACGGCCAAGTCCTATCTCGGTCAGTCTTGGTCACTTCCATTTTAGAAGCTTCTCAAGATTAAGCATTACAGCCATGCTGGCTGGAAGTAGACTTCCTAGTGTTAAAAGATGAAACCTCCTTAACCCTGAATCTATAGCAAAAAGAATAGGATGAAATTCAGCGTACCCAGGATTCTAAATCCCAAAGCTGAAAAGCAACCACAACTATGGGAAGTCATTCCCATGACTCACAATATTTAAAAAAAATAAAATAATCTATTGAGTTTGTGAACTACACCAGGCCTTTCTTATTACTCACGTAGCTTCTCTCTCCCTCAAATCTTACAACAAAAGAAATAAAGATGAAGGTGACAAAATAACTTCACAGTCTGGAATGAAATGCTTTTCATAGCCTCTATCGTGAACCTCTAAATTGCGACAGGCTGCTGTAACAAAGCCAAGATAACCGAGGCTATCTTGGATTGTCCTACCACCACACCCAGGAATGCAACGCATGCCAAAACTCAACAGTTGGTCGCTGACGTAGGCGCAGGAGGAATCACAGTGTGGGACTGAATCAGTTTCTCACCGCTGGAATAATACATTTAGGCGGGTTTGCTATAAACATCTAGTTCTGTAGATACAGGAGGAGACTGGAGCCATATGTAGGAGACCCAAATACTAATTACAGAGAGTAAAGTTTCAGCAATATAAAATTACAGAAGAGGAGGAGATTTAGGAATTGGCCTACTTTAAGGCACATGCCCTGTGCACTCTGAACTCTCATGAAAACAGAGCAACTGAGAGATAAGGCTGTGGAAGAAATCAGGAGTTTGGGCTACAGACAAATTCCCTCTTATTACATACTGATGCACATGATCCTGTTACTGAACTAATCTTTTCTAGATAAAACAAGTAAACTTTGTGTCAAAAAAATATATTAACTAGTAGCAGACTGCCCCGTAACACAAGACATAAGGATGAAGACAACACACACGTGTGTCTGACATACCACGAGGCTAAGGAGCATCAGCAGCCTCCATGGAGTTTTGTACTGCAAACACAACTCTGCAGCAAGAGGCATTTCCATGTTTTCTCTCTCAGAGAGGGGCTGTAAGACTGGCGGTTGCTCTACCTCATTCCTATCCTGCTTCTGCAGTGAAAAATCATAATATAGGTTACTAACTTGACAACACACTCAGACTGAATACATGTTTTATTAAACCGAACTTCTGAAATTCCTGATCTAATGGTAATTTCCAGAATAACTGAGATTAATCTTTGAAAGTTTCAGTATTTCAAGCAGCACGAGTTAAAACTCAGACACCAGTGCTGAGAAGATAAGCCAATTCCATCCTTCCTTATTATCTAATAAGGCAAAAGATCCAAAAATATTTGAATGACCAGGTAAATTAACTTTACAGAACATACCTAAAATCTGCCCATGTTTAAGATCCTATTCATAGATGGACATACATGTGATCTGCTCCAGTTTTTGCGGTTTAACTGTTTTCACTCCTTTTGTTTGTTTTTTTTGTTTGTTTGTTTAATTGTTTGGGGAGGATGCTGTTCTACTAAGAATATTTTTACTTTTCAAAATATTGTCTGCAGTTAAGTGACTTTTCTAAGAAGGATTTTTGAAAATTTTGTTACTGTTACGGCCCTCTTCTAGAAGCCACCCTGGAGTTATGAAACAATTAAAATCTGAACAGATTAAAAAAAAAAAAAAAAAAAAAAAATCTTACAAGAGTCAGGACATACAA
The DNA here is from genome assembly GCF_964199755.1 of Larus michahellis. NCBI lineage: Eukaryota > Metazoa > Chordata > Aves > Charadriiformes > Laridae > Larus > Larus michahellis. The sequence continues at coordinate 51,396,790 of NC_133899.1, read as the reverse complement.
AGCAAGCTTGTAATTTTTTTTCCTAAAGGGGTAGAGGGTGGGGATTGTGCAGGACAGGGATATTTGACATTCTGATTTCCCCGATTCTGGGAAGAAGGTTAGACAGCTTTCCTTAAATATTGGACAGTCTTGACATTCACAGTAGGAGGCTATATTTCCTGCTGGGTAATAATATTACGTTACACATAAAAATGGTTACATTGGTAAAATTAAAGTATCTGCAACACGTGAAACTCTCAGCAGAGCTCCCCTTCTCTCCGAGACTCCAGAAGGGACCAAGGCAATTGCAATACACCATCAAGAGATGTGACCGAACACCTCTATAAAACCTAAGCATCCCAGGTTGATACACATTATGTAAAATTAAATCCATGCTCACCCTGGCGCAAAATCAGAACCAAGTCCTCTGGCTCTAATTCTCCTTCATACAATTATTTTGGGAATGGGGAAGAAAAAGAAACTATGTGCTTTTATAAGATATAATTACCCATAGATTATGGGAGCAGGCAATGAAAGAACAAAAAAGTAAAGGAAATAAGGACTAAAACACGAATGAAAAGAAATTACTTCATCGTTAGCACAGCTATTGCTAGGTGGCACCATATCTAGCTTTTAAGGTGGCTAATTATTGACAGGCATCACAGAAGAAATAGATTTTGAGTAGAAATCTGAATATTAATAGCATTATGGATCAGCTTATTGAGTATGATGTTTAAAACAAATCCAAGCAAGGCTGAAGTCTTCAAACGAGAGAAACATTTCAATTTATCTACTAAATGCAATGTAAAAATCCCCAGTGTTTATTTAATGAATTTCAAAGGTTCAAATTGTTTCAACATATCAGTAACTAATATTCTGAATCTATTTTAAGTGGTTAAAGATCCTCAGTATGAGTACAATTAAAAATATTATTTAAAGATTCACTAAATTGAAAGATTTTGGTAAAGATGAGTTCAGAGAACTTAAAAGAGCTACAGTAGAATAAACTTCCTGAGGATGCCTCACAATTCATTTTACATCTTTCATAGAATCTCTCAAATTTTAAAACTTGCAAAATCTTAAAGTAAAAAGATGTGGTATTCAGTTTTTAAGAAACGAAGGGGAAGTTCACAAGCTTAGTTCAGGGAATAAACACATTACTCAACTAGTCAAAGAAAGCAGAACTGACTGAGAGTACACTGTCGTACCTAATTCAATCAGAAGTGCTAACAAATACCTCCTTTAATAATTTTAATCCAGTCCACCCAAGATTTGAAAAGAAAAGCCTCCTATGAAACACTTACTTTCACCTATAGAAACCACTATGGTTTCCATAGTACTTAACTTACCATTTGAAAAAAAGAGTCTGTTGTTTTAAGAAGTCCACCAATTACTACCCACACAGCCAGTTACATGTCACACAAATAAATCCAGATGATGTAATTCTCCAAAGTTCAGAGCATGAAAAGGTAAAACCTCTTCCAGAGAGAGCGGGTAAGGCGAGACTGCGGCTGTGACACAGGCTTTGTTGGACAGGCTGCCCTGAGACACTCCCTGCAAATTCTCTTCACCACCCACATCCCCTTGTGTGAGGCACACAGACGTGACACACAACAGGAAGGGCCTGGACAGCCTTCCTTCTAGGTCAGGTACACCAAAACGCTTCTGGGAAACCTCAACAAACTAGGCATGGCCTTGGGTCAAAATAAAGGCTATGTCAAAGGTACCTAACTTGGATCTGTAAGACACTGTGGTGCACACAAACCAAAGCCATCTTCAGCTATCTGGTTTTACAGAGGTTTTGGTAGCACCCGCATCAGTTCCCAGATATCTGACTCCAATCAAACATTTTGGAAGAGACTACTACAGTCATAATACATTAGGACATCTCCATTAGAAGCAGTAGCTATGTCCTGCTATAGAAACTAACACAGCTTACCATGACCGCCACTTATCACATTCCACCTGAAGCAGCACCGACACTGTCTACATAAAATTATAAATATAATCTACTGAACCCCTTTTTTTTTTTGTTCTGCAGTTAATGTACTCAAAGTCCATCCACTCAGAGAATGGAAACCAGTGGGTTTTAGCAGGCAATAGCAGTCCTCTTCTTGGGTACAACACCTTAAGCAAGACAGTGACACCATGTCTGTTCTGCAAAGCCTGAGTAACTGCACCAGTGGGATAGGCCACCGCAGGCTCCTTACTCTCCACAGGGTAACATCCGGAGCAAAAAATCTTAGATTAGCTCTTGTGTATGTAAACTGCGTAGTACATTTGGTTCTATAAATTGAATTGACTGTGTGAATCCTGCTTTCACCCATGCTGTTCAAGTCTGTTGAATGACTGGTAGAGCTACTTTAGTCTTCAGCACACACCTATAAAAATAACTGTGCAGAAGAAAAGATCTCTAGGTGTACTAATAAGACAGTTACAGGCCTGGAGAGCAGGACGCTTCAGCCTCTTCCAAAGGAGTGTAATACTTAATGGAAGCAGGGGCCTACAATTACACATTTAAGTCCCAATATACATTTTTACAAGATTACAGCTGGAAAAAATCCCCTGTCCTGAGAAGGAAAGAAGCCAAAGGGCAGAAGAAAGATTGAGACAGTCAGGAAGATATTCCCAGAATTTCTCACTTCAGCCTTGAATTACAGAAGTCACTGGTGGTTTTCATCGCCCCCCTCACCTCCCCACAAATATTCAGTCAAAATGGTTTACCTAGACAGTAAAGACTGGAGCAAATATCTGGACTAAGCACTTCTGGGAAAGGTGTCTGCAACTACTTACAAATCTTTTTTTTTTTTTTAATGACAGAAAACAAAAAACAATATTTGGTTATAACTACCAGCATTGTTTAATACTGGTATATGCCAGCCTCTGCATTTTTGTCCAGTTTTCTTAAGTACACTTACTTATTCTGTCATGCCAGGTACAAGCTACTGTTTGTACACTGGACTACAAGCACAAAAGCAGAACCCTGTATGACTGTGTGAACCCTGTATGAGCTGTTACTGGGTTTAGAGTGATCAGGCAATAACATGCACGTGTCCTAGAAGAGAGGGGTCTAATTATCCGTCTGCAAATTAGAGAGCATCCAGCTGCAAAGAGCCTGCTTCACCAAAGAGAGCAGAAGAGTGAGGATTCCCAGACAGCAGCTCTGTTGCTGTAGGAAGTAACGTAGTGCTGCCATCCACTAAGATGCACCACTCTAGTACTAAACATGCTGTTGCATGACAAAAAAGTTCGCTATAATACACGTACCTCTTTTTCTAGATATTTTCTGTAAAATATCCCATCCCTTTTCAGTTGCACATGCGATTATTTGATAAGAGCACTCCTCTGGATTATTACTTCTCACATTAAGGCCTTAAGCAGCCTCAATTCAGCAGCATAGCTATAACTGGAAAAGTGATTTTGCCTTGTAACTATATCAAATCTAATATTTTGAAGAAGCTTTAAATTCAATACCTCAATCTTATTTTAAGATAAAGATTCAGAGTCCAATGTTAATATTGAACAATGAATTTTTGCCAACATATGCTTTCTTTTTTTTAAAAACTAGGAAAAGGATTTCACAGGTTCTAAATTCTGACTACCTAACCAGAGAAGAGTAACATCATAATGAATTTATATCCACACACAAAAAAATTGGGGAAGTGCTTTCAAATAGCATTACATGAAGTGATAAATTACATCTGGCATTTCAGACCCTTGAGAGAGTTCTCAATATTGAAAAATGAGCATAGAAAAAAATGCACAAGCTACACAGTAAAGAGACACACTTATTATGTAGGAGATCATCAGCAATTTGGGGGTTGTTTTGTTTTTACATTACCAAAGCTATTAAGACCATTATGCACCATGTACTGTACACCCCACATCTAGTTTATTTGACCAGTTCAGTCTACTGGCTGGTACAAAAGGCTTTATTGCATCTGGTCCCTTTCCTGCAAGGAGGAGGCACATCTTTATCTAAACTGAGCTAAGCAGGATAAACGGAATTAAAAAGGAAACATTACTCAGCGTTACTGGTATTTTATCTCTCAAGATCTCTCAAATAGTGGTATAAAGTTTATCATGGCATCTGCTTAACCCTACCAAGAGACTGGTAATTCACCTTGAAAAACAGCTTGACGAACTTCTGTGAAAATCCAACACAAGTCTAAAATGCTTTTTGTTATGGTAGGAAAGAATATAAGCAGCAAAACAAGCCCTTCCTTCAATCTGTATAAAGGCTGGGGGGGAAGAGCCGAGGGAATAAAATACCGTTTTTCTCTAATGTCAGTGCTTTAACTTTCTGTCAATGACATGGAAAAAGTACATGCATGCACCAAGTCAATCTGTAAACTGAAGAACATAGGTTGATGTAAACATCACTAGTTATTACACTATTTGTAAGAGTCTTTTATATTACATTATTTATATTACAAATATTACATATTTGTAAGAGTCCTGAGGGAAAAAATGCTTCCTTAGGATTCACAAAATCACCACTCCCATTCCCATTCAGAAAGTGGAAGGGAACCTGATCAACTGAAAAGGTGCAGTTTAAATCCCAAAGAAGTATACTGTAAACGGTACATAGACAGATAGACAGCAGTTGTGGTTGCCAAGGGAAAAAATTTGGGGGGGGGGGGGGGGGGGGGGGAGGAGGAGGAGGAAGTAGCAAGTATTCTTTAATTTGAGAATCCAAAAGCAATTCTTACAGTTAGAGAACTTAAAGCGAGTTTTAGGCAACATCATCCTACCACTTCCCAAAACCTGGGGCAGCAGAGGCAGTGACTCCAAGATGACATATTTACAGCACACAGAACCCACACAACCACTACCTATTCTATAATTAATCACCAAAACAAGATGCTATTATGAACACAATGTCTCTGACAACATACCACATTCAGATGGACACTGAAATATCTTTTAGATAACAGAACTCAGTTTAATCTGGAGTTGGTATTTCCTGGCCAATGATGACTAACTCTTCTAAACCATCATTAAGTCTCAGGAAATACCCACCCCCAACATCAATTACTATTTAAACATATACCAAAGCGTTATGTTTTGAACATGTTCACTCATAGCGAAATATCCTATAGGCAAACACAAGGAAAAAAAGAACTTTCCACCAGACTTCAGGTAACCAAAGTACAAAATCAAGTCCTGATATTAATAGCAAAGTGTAAGTTAGGGCCAGACTTCCAGCTCACTTAACCTGGAGAGTTTCAACGCAGAATAACGCCGGGCTCTTACACAGTCTTACCTCACTCCTTTCATTCACACACAGAAATCGTTCCTGAATTAAATCAATTCAAATCACTAGTAAACTTGGCATTAAGGGTTAAAGAAGAGCTTGGACTATTACGGTATCCATTTTGTATGCTGAGGACAAAGGTCTCCAGAGAGCCCTGCGCTGCTCTGCTGTGCCCTTCCGTCAGGTGGACGGCCCCGTGGCCTCGACCCATTTCAGTCCTCAGCAGCCCACACGAAGAAGAGAGACAGACGGAAGTGCCTCTCTGCAAACTCAATGAGAATTCATGCCTTTTCATCTCCATTTTCCATTCCATTAAAAACAGCGGAGAAAACAAAGCACTTCTCAGCTAAAAAAACCAAAACAACCAAACCACAACCCACAGTATCAATCCAGTAAGTGAAAGGCAACATCACATTTATATTCAGGAAGGCTCAGGAGTGGACAATTGTCCTCTTCATTTCTGTAGAAACCAAAATTAAAGACTCTCAGTAGGAAAGTCACAGCTATAATCCCCTCTTCCACATCTCCCTGAAGGTATTATTAGAAAGTTTTCATCACAGTAGTCAGCACACCACTATGTTGTGAATATTACATCTAGTTCGAATAGCCTACCCACCCTGCTTCCCATGATTGCCTCTCCTATCCTTTTCCCATCTTTTTTTTTTCCCCTTTAAAGGAAAAAGATTTACTTTACAGCTGCTGTGAGTGCACCAAAATTATGTCTAGTTTACTTAAAATTACAAAATAATGATAATCCCTGATGAAATTGCTAGGCGCTATTAATTACTGTATCATTTTTCTATTAGAATTCTATATATTTAGCTTAAGTTGGCATGTGGCTTTCTGCAAGTCAGTAACTTCTTAATTAATTCCTAAATTCCTAGCAAGTATCAGTACTTAAAACTTGTACCTTGAAGCGAGTCTACAGCTTTTTGTATCAACAATGATTTTGTTTCAACAGACATTTTGGTCGGTAGAGTCTACTGACTGAGCAACTGAATACAGCAACTTTTTAAAAAAAAAAAAAAAAAAATCAAACCTCTTATGAAAATTGATATTCATTCCCAACCCTCCTCCCAAAAGAGCTAACCACTTATCAAACCATTGCATTAGATCTTCTGGCAGCTCTTTCAGTTGTAATCAGAGATCAGATTTACATTCAGATCTTAAGAAAAAAAACCACCACCACCACAGCACAACACACACACCCCCCTTCATAATTTCATTTTAATTTACAACGACAGCTCCTTTGCGCTCATCTGAAAGTGTGTTATATGTCATCAGTAAAATGGGATCCAGCTTTTTTTGGAGAACGCTTTCAGGACAGGTTTTTTAGACCAGCACCCCCATAAGCAGAGTGCTACATCTGGGAAAACCCATTAAACTGCTGGTTCGGAATTTAGCGTACAGGCCAGCAAGCAAACAAACCCAGTCTTCACTAGCTGGCATGATACCCTCTGCATTCCTTGTGTCAAGTAGTTCTTGAAATGTTACTGAAATTAAACCAGTGACACTCCTTCAAATTGGGAAACCTAAATAATGAGTAGCAGTAATCCAAGTCACCCAGAAGCAGCGCTCACCTAACACCAACTCACAGCCCCGTAAGGCCAGAAGGGAGGTGCTCCACGGAAGAAAGTTCAAAATGAGACTTCCAGCAGAAAACACAGCTTTAAAAAACAAACCAAGAACTCCCCACCAACCCAGCCCTCTAATTCCACTATAAGGTTGTTTACTAGTCAGTCTATATAGATGTGAAGGATGTAAATTAAGAGTCATGATTTGGGAGCCGGGGGGGAGGAGGGGGCGAAAAAAAAATCCCCCTCAACATTTATCTTGCTACGTTTAAAACAGCTGTGTCACGTAGAGTAAAACCACCTGCTAAACTATATCTGCAAAGCAAAGGTAGAGTTTTAAACCGATTAGTACAAAGGTCTTCAAGAAATTGAGCTTTCATAAATTACGGCTTTGCACACACTCCGGTTTACAACATGGACTTTGTAAAGATTTGAGACTTTCATAGTGACGTGTTTCTGAGTACACAACAATATGAGGAAGTGGTGTAGCTGATACCCCTCTTCTCTGCAGACAATCACATATCAAAGGTGCATCATTGTTTAAAATGGCTTCAGTTCTTAAGGATGAAGATCTATTCCCTGTCCTGCCTTGACCTCAAGGGAGGGACACACTGTCCTCCAAAACATCCTGTCAGGAAAGCAGTAACAAGCGTGCGAATTTGGAGATTAGGATAATAAATACAGTTTTGCTAGTTACTTATTTCGGCTTCCAAAAAAAAAAATTATTGTCTAAGAACATCGAGGCTTTTCTAACCAAGTGTCATGGTTTAACCCCAGCCGGCAGCTAGGACCACACAGCTACTCACTCACTCCCCCCACCTTTCGCCCCCAGTAGCATAGGGAGAAGAGGCTGAAAAAGGAAAAAAAACAAAGCACCTTGTGGGTTGAGACTAAGACAGTTTAATAGAACAGTAATGAAAGAGAAAGTAATAACAACAATAATAATAATGGTAAAGATATAAAAATAAAAAAAAGTGATGCAATACAATTGCTCGCCACCTGATGATCGATTGCCCAGCCCATCCCGAGCAGAAATCACTGATTCCTGGCCCTCAGCCAACCCCCATTTATACACTGCACGTGACAGCTATGGTATGGAATATTGCTTTGGCCAGCTTGTCCTGTCTATGCTCTCTCTCAGTTTCTATGGGAAACTGAAAAAATCCTTGACTTTATATAAGCATTACTTGGCAACAACTAAACCAATATGTGTTATCAACATTATTCTCATGATAAATCCAAAACACAGCAGCTACTAGGAAGAAAATTAACTCTATCCCAGCTGAATCCAGGACATCAAGTCTTGTCCAGTTCAGAAATGCTGCTGAACATGTCCACTTTTGCAGCTGCAGGGAACTAGGAACAATATACTTGTTCCTAGTTCCTAGAACAATATGTGGTGATCTTGTGTGAAAGCTTTCATTTGTTAACATCCATTCTGTTTTGGAGTTACACGTTTCCTGAAACTGGTTCAGCAGAACAAAGTATTTATTTGCTATCTCTTCCAATAGAGAGGTTTGGAATTTATCAGAATATAGTCCAGGTCTGTTCATTAAGGAAAATGTATTCACCTGTTTAGGAAAGACGGGATGTTTACTGCTTTTGTAGCTTTTTCTGTGTTTCCTTTTTTACGACTACATCCCCAAACCCACAAGGAGATGCCTGTGATGTAAGGAACAAGGTCAACAAGTATTCTGATCAGACTCATTTTCCCTGTTTCTTAGTATTGGCACCAAGTCCTTATAGAACAAACTAGTTAGGTCAATAATAAACTGCAGGGCACTTAAATGAACTGGTAATCTTTTACCCATTTCCCTCCTAAGTAAAATTACTGCTTTGCTGGTCAGAAAGTCTTCTCAAGTACACAATTAACAGAAAAGATTGGCCCAGACTGCCTGAATGGCTGCTTCAAATGCGGTTTTACTGTGTTTGTATTAGCAGACTTTTATATTTAGTTACCATTTCCCCCCCCGGATGGAGCACTGATCTCTGCATTTTTCTTGAAGTTCATGGAAATGGAGAGCGTTGAGCAAATAAGCAACATTATTTCAATCTTTTTTTAGTAAAATGTCTACTGAAAACTACATAAAAGCTTCATTCAGTGAGATCTGGTTCAGCACTATAAACCCTTAAAAATGTTTGCTAGAGTGAGACAGTTGGATGAGCTTGCTCTCATATTTAGTTCAATTACCAAGTGTCAGCAACCAGTTTGCATTTCTAGATATTTGCATTTGAAACTGAGATAGGAAAGAAAAAAACTGGCAGATAAGATCTCAAACAGTTAATATTCTTCCAGTTCAAGCTCTTAATACATTAGATAAAATGCATTACCTCTGTTTTTAACACCAGATTAAAATAACAGCTAAGAATTTTTGAGGGACAGAATGTCATTTCATCAAATAGCAAAGAGAATTGTGCAAGCAACAGATAACAAAACACAGAGCCAAGTCACAGGGTCAAATCTGAGCTTGTGTATATTAAACCCTAGTTCAAACAGCAAAGCACACTTACATACCGTAGTTTTTACACAATGACAAAGCAAATCACACAATCCAGACTGAATAAACTAGATGTCAAGATTTACAGATTCTGGTTACATTCCTTATAATGTATACACACCCCTTCCTACAGAGTAAAGCAACATTGAGATCTCTGTTTTTCAGGAACTAAAAGTAGAGCTAAAATCACAAATGCTATTTTAAAGAGCGATAAAATATGTTAGTGGATGGAAAGTTTCATAAACATAAATTTTTTAGAAAGTGCAGCTATATTATGAGCTACAACTTGGTCTTTGTACAAACTTGCAGCAAAAAAAAAAGATAAATAATTCACTTCTTCGGAGAGCTGTTACAAAACTGGTTTGCTTTCACCGTATTTTTAGGGTTCAGCTTAAATTGCACTGAGCAAGATCTAAGTGCAAAAGTTAATCCTTGAGGTCCAATTTCAGATTGAGCAAAGTTTATCAAAAAACCTTGGCTGAAATTTTATAGCCTCCTGGACTGCTTACCTGCCTCTAACGCTATGGTTCACATATTACACTGTGCCATAATTACCCCTCTCTTAAACAAGAAACCACCTCTGTTAAAACACTTAACTGTATTGCCACTGCAGAATCTTCGGCAAACTACATAGCAGTCACTCTACTGCACATACAGAGGAGCTGACTGACTACCATCCCTTTAAAAAAGGAAATCAACCCCATTTAATTCCTGCTTGGATCTAGACATCTGGAATCAAGTATATACATGAGGAAGAACCACACAGCTGCAACTGTATAAATATTTTTCTTATCAATTCCCTGCCAAGAGCATCTCAAAATTCTAAGATCAATTTCACAGACAAGAAATAAAACTAAGGTCACACAGGCAGACAGGCTTCTAGAATTTGGGTACCCACACTTGGGGTAAATGAGAGAACCAGGGCCAACATACAGTCTCAACTTGGATCCAATTTTCCAGATTTTGTTTCCTATGAACTTCTGAGGTGGAGCTGGTGTCTCCTTAAATTGGCATAATGATCATCACTGATTTTATCATAAGAATTTCTGGCATCCACTTCAAATAACAATCCAGTAGACAACACACATTCCAGCTTGCACTATTAGGATTAAAACAGGAACCTCTTTCCATTGACATGTTCCTTCCAACAACGCCTATCTAAGCAATTGCCAAACTGACTGCAATTGATTGCAGTATGATGATGCACAGGTACATAGGTATATTTGTCAACAGAAAATGCCACAGCAAGTTTAAGTCTTCAGAAGTTTGATTCATAAATAAGCTGGAAAATGCCCCTTTAAAAGTGGTCATAAAACAGTACCTTGGAATCCATAGAGCATATAGAACAGTATTTCTAGGTTCAGTACACTAGGAGAGACTTTTTTTTTTTTGTTAAACCTCCAGCCAACCAACCTGCCTTCTGCCTTCGCATACCAACTCATAATACTTGTGCAACTTCATTATATAAATGAATACATGTGGACATCTATCACTGACACACTAATAAAATCCATGCTTAGCTGCACCCAATCTGCCAAGCCAACATAAGTAAAAAGATAACCACAGAAGCCCATGAAGGTGTTGTGTGTATAGATGAACACCTGCATCAAGTATTAGAGGCAAGAAGTTACTTTTTTTCCTTTGCATAATCACATTAATCAAGCTACATTTTTCTTTTTATTTTGGCTTAACTATGTTGATGAGTACTTCCACTCCAGAGACTATCTATAATTTAGAAGCTTGTGATGGCTTTTTCAGTCTTGCACCACCATTCATGAAAGAACAAAGCCATGGAAGGGTGTCACAGTCTCAAACCTTGATAAAGATGTACTAGAACAGCACAAAACCCTAAATAACAGAAATTGATACACTGGGCTTTTTAGCAGAAAAGAGCATCATTTAGTTGCAGATAGCTATTGCAAGTTTTTCTCCTGAAGCTTGTGAACTATTACCTGTTTCGAAGATCAGATGGAACACTGATGCTACAAAACTGTTGCTTTTCGCTCCTTCAAGCAAGTGTAGTCACATTAGTCTTTTGCTTGATAAGGTTTATGAAAGGTTTCATAATGTTTATGAAGGTTTATGAAATAAAACATTTCATAAATGTTCATAAAATAAAACCTTATAAGGTTTATGAAAACCTTCCAGAGTTCACACAACCCCTACTTACTGTGAAAGTTAGGGCATAACAATCAATCCAGGTCATCTTCTTCAAGTCCTTCTTTTGGACTGCAATTCCTTGTATCGAATGCTTTATATGGCTGCATACAAGATGCTTACCATACACCCCAACATTTCTATTAAAGCTATTTTGGTTACCCGTAAATACAGACAAACTTAAGGAATCTGTTCCTAGCGCTCCTCTTAGCCTTCACACTCAAAGGCTTTGTCTCTTCACAATCCACTTTTTATGCAATGATTAACTCCAGCTAAAACATTTCTAAAGATGAGAACTGCAAACCAAGACTATATGAACACCTGAAATCTTGAAAAAGATGTGCTTAAGCAAATAATAACATGAAGTGGCAACACTGGTTCTGAAGATTTAAAGATAGCTGGACAAGATGTTGCATTTTCACAAAGAAATAACTTAGAAACCACATGCAACTTGTGGCAGCAGGGCTGACTGTACCAAGCATAACAGATTGTGGGCTCAGCAACACCAGGCTAGACCCCAGCGACACTGCAAGTTTTCAAGGGGCAAATCGTTACCTAAGCTGTGATTAAAGCCACTTTCAAATTCCTTGCTTCATTGAACTCTGACACCCAGTAACATTTAAATGATAGTCCAGAGCTGTGAAAATCGCATCCTCGACTCTTCAAGTACCCTTACAATAAATGTTTTAGTTTTGTTATCACATTCTTCCCTAGGACTTTGATAGGTCTCTCCAAACAGTTTTGCATATTTTTAGTGTAATCACCATGCTTAATGGCAGCGTGCTGCCCGAGCCCAAGCACAAGCAGTCTGCCAACAGCCAGCAGTGGTACGAACAGTGAAGTACGGGGATGACAGTGCTGGAATGCAGACAGCCTTCTAGCAGATTTGCTCATTGAATGTTTTTGAACATGAAATTTCCTGTCAGCCCATTTCTTCAGCCTGTCAAAGCCCCTCTGAACAGCAGCACAACCGTCTATTGTGTCATCCACTGCTCCCAATTTTGTATTGTCTGCAAACTTGATGGGGGTGCACTCTGTCCCATCATTCAGGTCATTAGTGAAGATGTTAAACAGCCCAGGCCCTACTATCAACCCCTAGGGTACACCACTAGTAATTTGCCTCCAGATGGACTTTGTGCCACCACTCACAACCCTTTGAGCCCAGCATTTCATCCAGTTTGCAGTCCACCTCACTGTCTACTATCTAGCCTATACACCATCAGCTAGATTGTCAATGAAGGTGTTAAGGGAGAAAATGTCAAAAGCACTGGCAAAGTCAGACAATATCACCTGCTCTTCCCTCATCCACCAACCTAGTCATTTCGTCACAGAAGACTCACAGGTTGGTCAAGCACTATTTCCCCTTCATAAATCCATGATGACTATTGCTAATCATCTTCTTGTCCTTTGTATGTTTAGAAATTGCTTCACAGGAGAACTTGCTCCACCATCTTCCCAGAGATCACGGTGAGGCTGATCAGTCTGTAAATCCCCAGACCCTCTTGTCCTTCTTGGAGGCAAGAGTGACATTTGCTTTCTTCCAGTCCTCAGGAATAGTCTTCTATTGTCACAGTCTTTCAAAAATAACTGAGTGGCTTTGCTATGACATCAGCTCCCTCAACACTCATAGATACATTCTGTCAGGTCCCATGGACTTCCTTATAGCAAATTTGTTTAAATGTTCCCTTACTTGGTCCTCTTCTAGTGAGGCTAAGTCTTCATCGCTCCAGACTTTCCCACTAGTCTCTGAGACCTGGGATTCCAGAAGGCTAATCTTACCAATAAAGACCAAGGCAAAAAAGGCATCAAGTACCTAGGCTTTTTCCATGTTTCCCCTAGTCTTCCTTTGGCTGCTGATACTCTTGCAGAAGCCCTTCTTGTTGCCCTTCATGTCCCTGAACACTTACCTGAAAACAGAGGTCCAAAGCCACTCCCAGTCATACCTTTTCTACGTTCCATTACTGTCATTCCTCACACACCCACAAGCAGGACTTAAGTTCAGATTCAAAAAAAGTACAAAATAAGGGAAAAGGCACTTCTTGAAAAACTTCTTGTTGGGCATATTCTAACTTAACCATTTAAATACAATACAAACGAATCAAGGAAACCTTAACCAACTCGTTAGAATTGGCTCCAAATTGCCTCTCTACCCTGCTTAACCTTACAACACAAGGATCATGCTACTGATGGCTAAATTTGCTCCTACAGTCAAAAATAGCAAGCCTGATTGACATATGTGATGTGCAGTGGAATGAACATGATTAGGTAGCAAGACAGCTGTCTCAACAGCAGCACAACTTCCCTGTTTATAATCGTGATGAAAGCAAATTGTTACTTTCAGGAAACTGAAATGATGCATCCCCGTGGTTACGTATTCTGGTGTTTTAGCACATACAGCTCTTTCATCTTAACGTATCAACCCATACCTTACTGTCTGCCCTGCATTTCTGGGGCACGGCACTGTCATACGTATGTCAAGAGGTGAAGCGTTAGAACAAATAATTTAAACAACTCCCTAGGTCTGGATAGGATGCATTAAAGAGCTCTGACTGTACAGAGCAAATGACTAAGCTACTAATGTGCACATACTCAAGCCAGCTCTTATGCCACAGGATAGTAAATGTTGCACTCATGTTTAAAGGGTGCTAGGAGCAGGTCTGAGAATTAGTTACAAAACATACTTTAGGGTGATAAGCTGGTTTAAACAAAGTGTCACAAAAAAACAGCAGCACAGAAAGCTCCAGAGAAGCTCAGAATAGCTGATATTAACAGCTTGACATCTGTAGAGAGATGAAAATGAGATCATCTTTACACTTATAAAAACATGTTCCCAAACTTTAGCCTGTCTCAAAATAGTAAGTGATTTCAAGTCTCATAAGTGGGACAAACAAACCCCAATTTTGTAGAAATCCAGATGTGCTTTAGTTGTCCATCAGAATTCTTGTCAACTACATTTAGATGAGTTGTTTAAAGATGAAAAATGTATTTGGACTTTCAGAAAGCATCTGGCAGAGGCTGATAAGAAGCGTCACATATGAGAAACTAATTCTCAGGGTAACAAAAAGTGATCATAGGACTCCACACCAGTATCTTTCCTCCCTCAAGCTCACAAGCGATTCACCTACACACAAGTGCATACATGGCTTTCACCAATTGAACAACTTGAATGCTGCTTTCCTGCCACTTCCCTACAACTCCTCTTCCTCCTATACATTGTGCCACACCATTGCTAGTCTCTCGGACAACCCTCTCCAGTCAGAGGTATCCCAGCCATTCTACCCCTGTGTGACATAAGGCAACTGTTAAAGGCACAAGGAGTCTGAACAACTGTAGAAACAGCAACAGGAGAAAAAAAAAAAAAAAGGGAGAAAAACAAGAGTACATCCCTAACCAGTTCCCTACAGATCAGTGGCTCCCAAACTGATTTAACAGGTTTACCAAAAAAAACCCTTTGAAGAAAACTTTAATTAAATCTATTCCAAAACAAGCACCCATTTTGTCTCAGTGCTCTAGGTAAAACTCCAGTGCATTTACAAGTATAATCAGTTCAGCACAGTCCTCTTTCCAGCATTAGTACTGCTATTTTTGTTTGACCCCAAACCACGCTAAAACTGAAACAGCCAGCATGCAGCTGTTTCATCTACTTCTACTGATTTCCACAACCACGTCAACAAAAGTAGAATGGCAGATGAAGAAATGTTGGGAGTGGTACCTTCAGAAACAAGTCAGTGAGGTTTTTTAGTGTCTGTTTAAGTGTGGTAGTGAATATAAAGATCTGCCTGAGCAAGTATTTTTACTACTGAAAATGCATCGTATGTGTACAAATCATTTTTTTTTTCTTTTTTACCCATCAGCTTCAAAAATGCATGGAAGAAGTACCAAAACAAATGAGTAAAGAAGAAAAGTAAGGTTCTACAAAAATTTTTTTTTGTAGCATTGTTTATTTAAATTGTATTCATGTACTAGTTACTATTAACTTCCATGCGTTCAAAAAAGCAAAATTGTATTACTTCTCAATACAAGAAGTGAAAATTCCGGTATTAATGTGAGACCTATGACATCTCAAGCCTCCTTAAAGGCCAGCACACCTAAAGTTTAGTCTGTATCAACACAATTCTGACCAAGTATTTGAAAGCCTGACTTGAAACACTGCTACAGGTCACCCCACTCAGCATTTCTTACGTCTGAAGTGGCATCTGAGTATGGAAAGCAGAGACTCCTTTGTACCTCTACGAGTTCGTTCTGCATGCATCCAAAGAAAAAGTAAGATTGACTTACAAGAAGCATTTTTATTAAGATTTTGAAATAACTATTTTTGTCCAGAAACTGTTAGCATTCGGTAATTAGCAGATATGTAGCTCTATTAGAGTCACAGTATTTAGTTTCTTAGCAAAACACGCATTCAGAAAAAGCTTCATCATGGCAAAGCAGAAAATTCTTTCTGGTGATCCACAGGTCAGACATGGCTCATCAGACAACTCCATCTGGTCCTTTACTACTTTGGCTTCTAAAGAAATGGAATTTAGTTTACAAAACTGAAAAACTGAAAAATTAGCATTTCCATGCTGTGGATCATTTCACAGTATTACTTCTCTTTCCCAAAGAAAATTTCCGTGTTTGTTACCAGATCTCACCCTATTTGATGGTCACCACTAACAATCAGCAGTCAAAACATTACAATATATCTATCTATGCTACATGTGTCTGGAAGAAAAAAAAAATTAAGAAAGAAAATAAATCTTAAGTACCTTTAGTATGGGGAATGGTTTTCCTGCTGCTTGTTTTTAATTACAATATGCCCAAAACCGAAAATTGAACTCGATACCTGAAGACCCTACCAATAGTTTCTTATTCTATCTTACAAATTTCACTACATATAAGGAGAAGAAACATATCCTTATTGAGTTTTTCTCCAGAGCTAGAAATATCATAGGTCAGTCATCAACATGAAAGCCAGCAACAAGCCCATCACAGCTTTCCTGAGCACTAAGTGGAAGCACTAACAGTAATAGGCCAAATTTCTCAAAGGACTTGTTTAAGGACATTCTGTTTTCAGAAATATTGATACGACCAGCATAACGCTACTAAATATTGCAATTTAAGTCCCCACCAGATCACCTGTCTGCATTAAATTGCACATAAGCATACTATGACTTCTGTGCACAACTGATGAGAAAACAACAAGCAGTAGCCATTCCATAAAGAGCAAAAACAAAAATAAATGAAAAAGTCTTCAGGTGCTGAATAATGGAATTTTCTGCTAGCTTTCCCAAAGCATATTGCTGGTTTCATTACAATTTTACAGTTTGAAACGTCAAGATCAAAATATGCAGCACAGGAAATTTAAAAAAATCCCCCCCAAAATGAAACAAAACAAAAAATGAAACAAAGAAACTACAACCCAAATACACGTATTTTGTATTATGCTGGTTACCACTGAACAAGAAAAACTGGTTTGCCCACATGGACAAAAGAAAAGTATTACTCGCCCAACCAATGTTTCCCTAACTCAACTTTACTAAAATGAACACACTGTTTAGTCTATCCTTCAGGAAAACCCAATGACTGTACAGATTAAAGTATTTAGAGTGGTCTAAAGTTTCCCTTTCTGACTATGCGAAGGGCAGAAAATGGCAACAGTGGTTTGCCAGCACACAGTAAGACAAAGGATGAGATAGAAAAGCCATAATGCCAGCGTATCATTGCGGATTTGAACTTAACACAGCTGAAAAGTTTGTGTGATAGTTGAATATTTGAAAACCCTTGACTTCACCAACAGCTTTGAGAATAACAAGATCTGTCAAGATGCAACACTTCACCAGGAAAGCTGAACCCCACCTTCTTAAGCATCTCTGAACTTTCACGACAATCTCCTAGAGAAGGTATTTAGATACTTCACACACACACGCACTTTTTTTTTTTTTTAGAGTATCTGCCATCACTTGAAAAGTTTTGTCTGGAAGTAGCCAGATGTCTTCCATCATCAAATTATTAGTTATTCTGCTTTTTCAAAAATATTGTAATTCAGGATAATATTTATAACCGTAAAGGCATTACAGATGAGAATTTCCAGTAACTAAGAGCGCAGGGACAGCCAGAAACCTTGCTCCAAGGTGATACATACAATCTACAGAAATAGAGATTTTAATACATCTTTTTTTAAAAAACAAGCACCTAGTTTACACAGTTTGAAATTGTTTCTAAGATCCAATGCTATTGTGTACACACAGACCCGAGACCCGCAGGATACTGTTAGAGAACATTTTTCTAGCCTCCCTTAAGACTGCAGCAACTTATAAAACTTGAGAAACTGCAACATTCATAAAAGAGTGATCCACCTCTCCATCTTTCATACAGAATATTTTCCATTTTCTCCTAACAAGGATTAGACCTATTTTCTGTTGTTAGTATTGTATAAAATTTGAAGAGGATATAAAAAGGAAATTCACTATTACACTATTTATGCCCCATTTTTAGATATCCTTGGCTATGAAAAGTCAGCTCCCACCACCCCCTCCATTTCTCTCTTCTCATCTCAGGGACATAATTCTTCAGCCTTAGATGTAAAACATCATAGGGGAATACCTTTAAAGTAAAATATTAGTAGCTCTATAAAAAAACCCGCTTGCTTAAATATTAGTCCTAAACTACTTTAACATCCATTTAAAGGAGAACATTACCTTTTACGGACTTTTATTTCAATAAATTAAATAAGTAAAAAGCAGCCTGAAAATGAATTAAGCTTTTAAATTCATCTGTGTCTATATATAAACAGAGGGAGAGGGGAAGAGTTACTATCTGTTTGTTTTAGAAACAACCACACGCGTAGCATTCCAAGGCTGTTCATAAAAGATCTGCTGTGTGGAGCCACCTTTGAGCCTTGCTAATGGGGTTTTGCATATGAGAGGCTTAGAAGAATCCTTCAAGGTATCAGCTCATGGCACATAACTATTTTCAGCTACATTACATGGGACATCCAATAGGTTTGATGATGAAAATTTAAGTTCTTACCATACTAACAAACAAATCATAGGTTACTGCTGCTCTTCCAGACAAACTCATTCAATAGAGGCTAAGTTTTCCAAGTAAAACCATGGACCAAGTTCATATTTGCTAAAAATAGAACATGACGGTAGTTTGCATCATAATCATACACTTCTTGTGTTGATGTGACAAGTGGGTTTTTTTCTCATATTTAACTCACTGTCATCTTTCATAATAGCCTTCTCTCAATGGAGAAAAGAGGATACACAAAGATACAGGGAGCAGGCACAATTAACTTTCACAGTAGTTGTTTCTCAGGCCTGCCAGGTATTAGTTACAAAAGTCTGGGCAGTGAACTTCCTACTGCCCGATTCTACAGTTTAACTGTATTTGGTTTTATTTAAATAAGAAAACAGAGCTTTTTAATTTCGCGTATTTCTGTAGTCCGAATTTATGGTAACAATTTAGATTTACGTCAAATCCAAACTCAAGTTACAGTTTCAGAGGTCTTTATGCATACCGCATTTCTCTCTTCAAAAAGCAGATGGAGAAAGACAAAAGCTCTTGAGTGGGAGGAAGCAACAGAGAAAGGGAGGAATGTACCAGCTTGCCAAAAATGTGCCACGGCCTCTACAATACAATGTTAATAATTTCTGCCTAATGCAAATGCAATAAAGGTCAGCATTTTATATCCAGAGTCAATCCCTTTTCCTATTACTGGACAAAAACCACTACAGACTTTTTTTTTTTAAAAGAATGACTCATTTTACTGTTTCTTTAAATTGAAGGGTGCCATCTGAGGTTTCTAACAACATTTTTCATAAACTGCTTTCAGATGTATGGAACGAAGGATTCTTTTAAAGAGTCTGGTTTGCTGTTTCTGGCTTTATTTCCAAAAGTTTGGAGAGCATTTTGCACTAAAAAAAAGCAGTAAAGTACAATAGGTTTTTCAACTTCTTTGGAAAAACGAGCATAATGCAATACTAAACTCCATATTCCTGAGAGCCATTTTAGAGAAGTTCACCTAAACAACTTAAAATAGAGTAATCTGAAGCACATCCTATGCACTACTTGGAGTACATATAAGTTAGTTCATATCTGGTAGAGAGGAAAGGACAGGTTTTGACTTGCACAGTTCAGCCATAACCACACTGTAGAAATATTTGATTTTACATCCTGCTTTTTCTACTCTAAGTCCTATTACGTTCAGAAAATAGAATACTTTTAGAAGGAACACTCCAGAGATTCTGATGTTTGCTTCACACCTTGGGAGCTCTTGCAATGGCCATACTAGCTATTCAGCAAATAAAGGAAGGGCTTCTAAGCTCATTTGTAATGCATGGCTTCTTACATTACTAATTTGAGAATGAATCACATCATATAGTGATACAGGAATGAAATCTTTCTTTTCTCTCTGCTCAGAAGTCTCCAGACCTCCGTAATACAAATATTTAACAAATAAAGAATGAAGTGCAATCTCACTATTTCTCTCATACACTCTGAGCTTCTGTCACAAGAATCACCATAACCACAAACTAACCTCTACTATCATGACTTCACAGAGTTAAATACAGGCATATAAACCCCATAAAATTTAGCTGCCTTATCTTAAATTCAAGTGGGTTAAATGTTTACCTTTGTGATCAATTAATTGGATTAACAGGTAAATAGGAGCCCACAGGGGAAAGGAGAAGGAGGTGCTTCTATTTGTGTCCAGCAGAGGTTAGCGTTAGGCTTAATACTGCTTGTATTGTACTCATGCCTGGGAAGAAGAATATTTAACAGTAACATCTGCCAATATCAGAAACTGACAAATTCAGAGGTACCAACAAAGGACTAGTTATGGTGTCAGATTCCTTCTCACAATGAATTTATTTCACTATGGATTATGACTAGTCAAACATAAGACCATGTCTACACAAAAAGGAACACAGACTACATTTCCATCATAGGGACTATCTTGGATTCTAGTTATGCCAGCAGGAAAGTAAGGGCCAGGTGAATACTTGATGCTGCAGGAGACAGAAGAAACAACCTCAGAACACGTAGGCAGGGCAAGCACCATCAGCAGTCCACTCACATGTTTATCACTGAAGTATTGCCTACAGTTTAGGTGCCCGCATTTTAAGAGAAGCTTTGTAATTGTGTGAGCCGATGCAGGCAGAACACAGGAACAACCACAAAACCACGGATGAAAGGCAAAGAACAAGTTTAATCTCGATACCTCACAGAGCGGGGAATCTCCGAAGCAACACCCGGGTAGAGGCACACAAGCAGGGGATGCGGGCACCGCAGAGTGAGAGTCCTTGTTAGCAAAAGCATGCGTGGACTCCCTGTTCTCGCTGGTATTTAAAGGGTTCAAACGGGCATAGTTTCCCACTGTGCTTTGATCTTCTTCAACAACAGGCCAGGATTCTCAAGCGGCTAGATAAGGTGTCCCTGAGCCCATCGCAGACGTCCCTGAGAGCCCATCGCAGACAGCCCATCGCAGACGTCCCTGAGAGCCCATCGCAGACGTCCCTGAGAGCCCATCGCAGACTTACGTTATCTAAGTGCAAGTGTTTTACTTGCAAGCACCCAAGACTGAACAACAATTAGTGTGATATACGTGTTTCCCAGCACCCCAGGTGCGAGTCACTTGAGCATATTTAGAATCCTCCTTGCCGATCTTCCGTTGCTTTCCCACAGCAATATCAGGTCATCATCCCACTCCCACACATACATGAAAACTGAGTTCTTATACTCAGGTTAATTGACTTCTGAAATATATAACAGAAAATTAAGCAACAAGGAGATCATAATCTAAATGACAAAGACTTCAAACTTCCTTTCATCTTTTGCTTTTTTCCTGCTAGATCAAGTAGCTGGCATTTGATACTAGACCAATATTTGTAGTTTACTTTTAGCCACCGGAATAATTTGCCAAGGCATATGAGGAGAATCCAACATTTGAAGTTTAAAAAAAAAAATAGGGAGTGTGGTTTACAGCATAAGCTATAGTTCAAACAAAACATGGCTTTGCTGCTTTAGGTCTACTTTGTGTAAGTTTTTACCACAGAAGGTCACCAAAAGAAACTGTATTGTGTCTTATTTCCAACTATAAAATAGGTGGACCTCATAAAAGATTTGCAATTAGACTACATTGGTTTAGTTCAAAATGGTGCCCCTAGGAAAGAAAACAAAATGAGGAAAAGAGAGACTCAACATAAACCTTATCTAAATGCTGAGAAGTTAAATGTGGAGACAGGAGTGGATGTCTGCATGACAGAGATGAGATTAGTTGCATTTTAAAGCTGCCACCTTTCTCCCTTAAAAAGAAAAAAGGAGCTGCTGGAGTGATGAGGGCAAGGGGAGACCCAGGCTGAGATACCTCGTGCCCAGTCCCTAATGCCTCTAGGCTGAACGAGCTCACCATTTGGGGTGGTAAACCTTTATATAAGCTAAACGCACATCCTCTAACTCTTTTCTTTTCTCTTAGCACCTCTTCAGAAGTATTCTTCTCTTGAGACAAAAGTTTCAATACTGCTATTGCCAAGTTCCTTAATGTCATATGCCCAAACACACTTGGACCTCCTAGATAAGCCCACCTACTTGATAGGGTATCAGAGTCCTTACCTCAGACAAAGAGAGAACCCCGTACCTTATTATCTTGATGGGGAATTTCATAAAGGCCAACACTTTGGGTGTGCTCAGCACAGGCAAAGGGCAAATGTGCAGCCAGCTCAGCACCCGTACCCTAATCTG
Source organism: Larus michahellis (assembly GCF_964199755.1). Taxonomy (NCBI): domain Eukaryota; kingdom Metazoa; phylum Chordata; class Aves; order Charadriiformes; family Laridae; genus Larus; species Larus michahellis. Next base: position 51,374,597 of record NC_133899.1, on the reverse strand, counting down.
AATCACAAACTATAAGGGAGGGGGTCAGTCACATAAAATTTTTACAGAATAGTTCTACAGATCCCACAAAACTTTCATTTAAGCAGAACTTTGCCTGTGACTCAAACCCTGGATTAAGACATACTTCACTAGAAATCTAAGCACTTGTCTTCACTGTTGTTTCGGGGGCTGGTTTGTTTTGTTTGTTTTTTGTTTTGTTTTTTTTTTAAAAAAAAGTTTTAGTTACTCAGAGTATACTAGGAACAGACCAATTTAATTGGAGATGTGCTAAAATACGTATTCCACACCACAGAGCTTTATAGAGCTATGGGAATGAATGCTCTGCTGTTAAAGAAATATTACTCCTTTTAACTCTGTCAGGGTGAAGAGGAGATACCACAAGGCAAAGTTTGGTGGTTTCATTTGTTTTGTTGGTTTTTTTCCAGAGAGGGGGAAAAAAGTTACAGCATCTGCATTATTTAAGAGCAGACAACTCCAAACTTGGGACCCACTTTTGCACAGCCCACTGTTTGCAGACTGAATCAATATACAGAGACAGAGTCTCTTTATCTAGGATAAAGGCAGGCTGAGCTATAGTGTACATATTGACCTCTGCAACAAAGCCTGGGACCCACCCAGGTAGAGTCAGCCCAAGTCCACTGCTCATAAAGCCACGGAGCTACAGAGCTACCTCACAACCTCCGTCTTTCTTGGGGAAGCACCAGCCCCACGACAACTTCCCGGCATTGGAATCACCCTGGGAAATGCAGGGCCCAGCACAGCTCTCCTCTGAGCAGCCCCACTTGCTTCCCCTCACCCCTGAGAAAATAAAGTAAAAGCAGACTGGGAAGCCCAGTGTCAAGACGCAGCCAGAGCAGCTCTACAAAAGGCAGCGTCTCTGAGACAGACCCAGCTCTGTGCAGTGGCTAGAGAGGACAAGAGCGGTACCATGGCACACAGGCCTGCTCAGTGCACAACCAGCTGTTGGTGGAAATGGTAATTCTGCATGGAGCCGGTGAGCAGCAGCTGTGCTGCTTCCTCAGCCCAGCTGGGACCCAGCAACACTGCCGGCTGGGAGGCACTGTAATAAGCACTAGCCAATAGACCGTACGGGATCCGAGCTGACTTTGCATCTATTACTAAGCAATCCAGAGAAAAATCCCAAAACAAAAGCAGGTATTGACTATACTTAGGCATAGCAAAGGGTCAGAAACAAAACAAAAAATTCTGTCTTAAAGGCTGGCCCCTGAAGCTAACAGCAGGCTGTCTCTCGTATAACCAGCAGGCTTCAAAGTATGGCAGACACTAATAATTCAACATATCGGGACTGAGCTAACAGCAACTTATAGTTGATCTTTTCAGAAAGTACAGAGGATAACATACAACATGCAAGCTCAGGCTTTTACTCCATCTACACCAACAACATCCCAGGTAGGGTATTAAAAAAAAATAAAATAATCTAGGCTTTTACAATTTTTCAGTGTTGACAAAATCTCTTCCACTTGGAACTTCATTATTAACTATAGTTAAGGCACTGTAACATTGAGAAGAGGTAAACCGAGATTTTGCCAATGCTAGGAATTGTTTCAGTAGACCTCTATAAACACTATCGGGAGTCAAATGCTTAATTAGGTCTGTCTTCACTTGCCTAGTTTGTGACTATAGTAACACCAATAGTTTTTCCTAATACCAGTAGTTTTTCTACTAGGTAGACTTCACACACTTAAATTTAAACACATTACACCGACTACTATAAAACTGCATTTCACAATTTCTTTCGGACTTTGGCAACATTCTCCCCCAATTATTAGAGCAAACCTTTGAAAGACTTGGACCTTTATACTGAGAGTTTCAAAGTAACTGATGTCTGCCTTCATTAAGATGATTAAAGAAGAAAAGCAGAAAAGACTGCTTTAATACAGATTTAGGCAAACACTTGTACGTAACTGGAACTTGGCAGTTTTTATTGCATTATTAACAATTACTGGACCTTATCTTAGTCCTGGCTTCATTTGAATACACATTTTCAAGACGGTCCAGCTTAACAAGGTGAAGGAAACCTGTGAGAAATACAGTCTTTTCTGTTCTTGGCACCTAAATTGCCTTCAAGTTTAAGAGCACAATAGAAGAGATAATGAATAAATACAGTTTCGCACCTTAACGGTGAAGTCGTGTCAGCCACCTTTATAAATTATCCTCCTCTGAAGAGCAATCTGCCTCTACAACCAGTTACTCCAAAAGCAAGGAGATCCTCCATTACAAGTCTGTGTGTTTTAGACTCAAATTCTACTGATAAATTTACCTTTGGCAGAATTTCTTTTGACAACAGTGCTAAATGTTAAGGATACCAAATATCAAACTGCTTCAGCAGCAGCACATTAACCAATTTCCAGACATATATATGTAATTTTCACATTTGCTATTATTTTTATTTCAAGTTCTATTTTGTAACTGAAAGCTGTACTAAGAATAGTACAGAAGACTAACACAAGGCTTATCTAGAGTTGGAGACTTCATGTTTGATTGGTAGCAGCACTAAGACAAATAACGACCTCTAAAATCATCTTACCATCCAAAAAGCAAGACCTTTTTGTAAAAGTTGATGTTATGAGCTGCTTAATAGGCTAATTTTTTCTCAGTGCTGCTAATACTCTTTTTGGGGAATATCAGCTTGCATTCAGACTCCTACAGTTAGAATTTAAAAATTACCACACACCCTTGAGCATTGTCGATTGGCACTTGTGGTTAACGCCACTATAGTCCCAGTAGAGTTGAGGCTCAGGAAAGAACCTGGAAATTTTTCCATCTCTACTGCTACCAACTGACCCAAGATTCTCTTAGCAACCAGGCTGAAATTGCCTTTAGAGGTAGGATCCCTACAGACGAGGCTTCATATTTTAAGTCCTGTTAGTTGAAAAGTTTGGATCACAACAACCCCATGCAGCGCTACAGGATTGGGGCGGAGTGGCTCGAAAGCTGCCCAGCAGAAAAGGACCTGGGGGTGTTGGTGGACAGCCAGCTGAATATGAGCCAGCAGTGTGCCCAGGTGGCCAAGAAGGCCAACAACATCCTGGCCTGTATCAGGAATAGTGTGGTGAGCTGGACTAGGGAAGTGATCATCCCCCTGTACTCGGCACTGGTGAGGCCCCACCTCAAGTACTGCGTTCAGTTTTGGGCCCCTCACTACAAGAAGGACATTGAGGTGTTGGAGCGTGTCCAGAGAAGGGCTACAAAGCTGGTGAGGGGCCTGGAGGACAAACCTTATGAAGAACGACTGAGGGAGCTGGGGTTGTTCAGCCTGGAGAAGAACAGGCTGAGGGGAGACCTTATCACCCTCTACAACTACCTGAAAGGAGGTTGTAGAGAGATGGGGGCTGACCTCTTCTCCCTGGTGACAAGTGATAGGACGAGAGGAAATGGGTTCAAGTTATGTCAGGGGGGGTTTAGATTGGATATTAGGAAACATTTTTTCACTGAAAGGGTTATTAAACATTGGAATAGGCTGCTCAGGGAGGTGGTGGATTCACCATCCCTGGAGGTGTTTAAAAATAGGGTAGATGTGGTACTTAGGGACATGGTTTAGAAGTGGTTTTTGTCAGGGTAGGTTAATGGTTGGACTCGATGATCTTAAAGGTCCCTTCCAACCTCAGCAATTCCATGATTCTATGAAAAAGATTGCCCATTTTCAGTCATTGTTATTTTCCAGCTTACCCAGCAGTTAAGAATTATGTTGTCTGCTTCAGTGGATGTATTTTCACTCTCAGCAAAGCCAGTCACAGAGGATTTCTGGGTGTTTAAGTCTACGTATTTTAACACAAATTCTAATTGTTAGATTAATCATGAACACTACTAAATTTATGAGCCTGAAAAGCTTCAGCTGGCATGACTGAACTAATTGCAAAAAGAAATTACAGGCTTGTGACTTATCATAGCTGTGAGATCCTTCCCTCACTTTCATATCCAGAATTGATTTTAAAAGAATCACGGTAGACCTTGTGGCTCCAGCATCCATAAAGAAAAAAACAAACAAAAAAAAAAACCACACAACAAAACCAAAGAACAAAGTGTACAAGCTTTGGAAGTCACCTCTATTTAAATAGATAGTCCTCACTGTGTACTTACAACCTCTAATTACTTAATTTCTTGTATTATGGTTTTTTTGCTCCTTGAAGTGTCTTTTGAACATACCCTTTTGCCTTCAGGAACTAATGTATTTTTTAACCCCTGAAAATGAAAAAGAGATCAAACTTAAAATAAGACTGTGTGAGGAAGAAAAAGCTTGTCTTACACCTGCCTCCTCCAGGATCATTGCTTGTGTTAACCTAGCATGGGACCTAAGAACCACAAGACAGAACATACCTTGAATAGCAAGAGTTTTGAAGCAACACATTCCTCCTCTCGTGTTGTTAGTACTTCTTTGGTGCAAAAGCCATTATCTCTGTGCTAATAAACCACTTCACTGGAAAACAGCCATGCACTGAGTCCTCCAGTGCTTTTGCAGGAAGATCTTCACTTGCACAATTTAGACAGAGGCCTCTACAGCCTGTAGGTTGGCAATTGCTCCAAAACCACCACCAGATCTTTGATCTGCAGCAGCAGCAAGTCCTCCTGAAAGTACTTGTGGGATTGAGAGGAAGGGTGCTGACTGTAAAGGGGCAAGAGCTGGAAACCATATCCAGGTAAAGGCTTCCTCTTAAGCTTTGCCTGTTCTGAGCAAGCGTGCCTCACTAAGAAAGAAGCAGGAAATGTTTCATCTACTCAGTATGAAAACAGACCTTTCCAGGATGACATCTGCACTTTCAAGTCTTCTCAAAGTTTTAAGCTTTTAAGCTTTCCCACTTGAAGAATAATGGAAAACTGGGTTTGACAAGAAGAAAATTAATTTCATTCATGATCAAGTTTTATGAAACAAGTAGAAGAGGAAAAAAAACAAACTTTCAATATCAACTTTTAAGAGGTGGACTTCATCCAGATTACTTCAGAATCAAACAAAAACTGATCTCCAAAAGTCTCACACAATGTTTCTGCTAATACGCATTCTCACTTTGAAGACTCTCAGCATTTTTTCTAGTTCAATTTCTATTAAACTCTTCACTTTGAAACGAACCTGTTCACACTCATAGTGAAGAGCTTTTCTGAGAGAAGTCGCATCAGGACAGTTGCAAAGTCAGAATCTGAAATAACTGCTCTCAGAATTAAACAAGTTGGACAAACCTAGCTGGACTGAAGGCAACTCACCAAAGGCAATTCATCCTCACTGTAATTTAAGAAAATTAAATGAGTTACATAAGTAATCATTTCAGGAGGGAGGATGTCAGCAAGTAACTTGGATTATCAATCACCTTCATTACCCTAACACCTCCTTTGTATTAAATAGTGCTCAAAGGCATCCATTATTTATAGTTTTCCCTGGGCTCAGACTTCTCTGCAGCTATCTTCTTAAGGTACATGTATAGGACTATCTCCGTGCCTAAGCACAAGTCTCGCACTTCACTTTCAGGCAGCCCACTATGACACATATCAGCAGAACCCCTGTGCCCATATACAAGCTATTTCACAAAGATGAAGGCATCAAGGAATTAAAAAAAAAAAAAAAAAAAAAAAAAAAACCACCCCAAACGCAAGGGTTGCTTGCCAAATTCAGAAAGAATTTTGATCTTAGCCTCCAGCAAAACAGGGATGGGTTATCTGATTATGCTTCACTTGAAATAGACAAAGCCTCTGACTTTAAAAATCTGAATGGCCTGTCTATACATAGAGATTTAGAAATTACTAGAACAACTGGGTAGAACTTTTCTAGAAACACCAGAATACCCAATTCTGAAGACACCATTGTAAGAATAACCCCTCATTACTTTAGGCATCAAAATAAGATTTAGCCAACACACCCATACAGCTTATCAGATCACCTTTACAACATTAACACACAGGAGACCTGACAACTCCATTCAGCAAAGAGTCAAATCACAGCTGTGCCACAGCAATTAAGCTGTCCATTTGGTGTCACACACCAGAATGAAGGGGATAGGGAGAAAAGTGCACACACTCATTTCTCAAAATTGACCATTCCTGCTACAACTCAAGCCCAAGTAACATCCTACCAGTGAATTACTAATATTAACAAATTTAGAGGCTTTTAAAGCAAAGAGTAGGAATAGATTACAGTGTTTAAATGGCAAAAGCATATGGATTTTATAATGGCATGCATCCACAACAAAACTGAACCCGCAGCATTTATGTTGGGAAGTTTTTAGGCAAAACCAGACTCGTTTTAATAGAATCAAAGCATACGTAATCCCATTAAGATTCTTCTAGATTAGCTGTCCTCATCACAGAAATAAACAAACTGGGAAACCATGTTTCAAACTTTGCTGTTTACTGCCTATTTAAAGTCAGAGTTGCACACAACCATGCTCAATCACCCCTCTTTAAAGAAAAAGACTGCAAACTAACAGAGACAGAAAATTCCATAGGAATTTTAAAGATAAAGTACTAAGGTATAGCTGAATAAACACAGCAGGCATCTTTGCCAGGGAAACAGATCAAACTGTACTTAATATTCAGGTTCTTCTCCTAAGTTATCTGTAAAATGCAAGTTTACTTCAAAATAGCTTTTAAAAACAGTGATTCCTTGGCATTCATCATCACAGAGTATTACAGAAAAGTTGGCTGGAGCAGACTGAAATTAAACACTTCCTCCTACCCAAATAAATTTTACTGAGTCTGTAATCATACAGCATTTCTTTCATGGCTAAAATTCTTTCGCTCTTCCATAAATACAAGGTGTTTACCTCACTAATAACCGGTCCATGTGATGAATTTTCAAACTTAATTGAGCTCAGCTATACTTTAGGTTTCCTTGCACAGGCTGTTTAAAGCTAACAATTTTTTTTTCACAGAAATTCTATACTCTTGACAGACCTTGTCTGGGGACTAACAGACTGATAATCAGCTACAATGTCCAGACATGGGTACTTGGTACTGCTGTACCCTTTTGCTAGAAAGGTAAGTGGTAGTTAACATTAAAAGGTACTGACTTAATGCTTCAGTAACACAGAAAACAGTAACAGAGCGACCGCGTCACAGCTATAGCCTATAACAGGTTAGATACGGTTCTACATCTTTAACCAGTGAAATACAGATTTTTACAGTACTGAACAGTTAGGGCAAGTGTCTGCACCTGCACTTGCTGGTGCCTCGGGGTTTGAAGCAGAGAAATACAAATTCTGCTATGTTTGATGCAGCCTTTCTGAAAGTAAGAGCTAGTTAAAATGAAGACATTTCCAAAACTAACATACGAATGCTTATTTACATGTCATCATCTGTCCCAAAAATCAATGCTCACTGAGCTCTCTGTATTGTAAGAGGCGGCTCCTGAAATCAATAAGGTTTCCTAGGCAGATAAGAGGTTCCTCTTCCTTCCCGAGAGGCAGAGAAAGGCAGTCAGCAACGGGGTGAGATGAAAACAGACATTAAAGTCCCACAAGCAATAACCTCCTTCCTCTCACAGCCTAAAGTTTGCCATTGCTCAAGCTTCTGCGTAAGTGAAGTTCTATAATGCACCTGTTCCCGTGCAAGCCCAGCACTTGTTCCCTAGCCATGGTTATGCAGCTCAGGCACCCAACAGATCTCCTCAAAGCTGGTGCTTCCCCACTGCTACCCACCTAACACCAACCTGCCTGCCATTTTACCAAGTAACCCTCATTCAAAGCAAAAAACCACTCACATACCGAGTAAGAGTGTTACATCCATACACCAAAGAAAAAAGTAATAAAAAAAACAACCCACACAGTCCTCAAGTCGGTTACCACAACTTCCACCATCCTCTCCTCCTTCATAAGAGAGCCCTGACAACTAAGCTGGAAGGCCATCCTTGCCCTCGCCCACATCTCTAGTCCAGTATAGCTTCTACTGCTTTTTTTGGAACGAGGAACCTCTTCAAAGTGATGACATAAAACACTTCCCCCACATAAAAGTTGAAACGCTGTACTTTTTCAAGGGCAATTCCTTTTTTGTTTACTACTTTGTGCAACTTCTCCCCTCTCCCCACCCGAACACACAAACAACTTTTTTACTCTCCTACCATCCCAAAAATCATCAGCATGCCACTTCCACGTGGAAACTTGACATAGGTTTAATCAGCTGCAACTGATCTTCTTGATTCCCTGCACTGGAGAACCTCGACTGATGTAACCTACAATCCCTTCACATTTAAACCAGGTTGCAGGACGTGGTTGTACCAATCCAAGTGCCCATTGCTCCCACTAGTTCCCTTTCTCCCTTACACCAGGATTTGCCAGACCACTCAGAGACAACTCAGTTCATCACAGCAGCACAAAATACTCACTTTTTGATGGATTCATTGAATGGTTATGGTTTACAAGAGTCGAACACAAAAGACACAGCAGAAGCACACGATGGGCAATGATCCAGTGGTAGCAAACAGTCAGGATAAGAATTCATGAGATATCTTTAGATATCCTCAGTAGTGTCATTGCCAGGATCAAAAATACTTGTTAGTGAACAGGACTTGCTTGGGAAATACATTTTTGAGCTTAGAGCTCACACCCTGGGCTGTTCCTACGAATGTCATAACACTGCCTGGAGGCACATCTACCGCCTCCTTCGGTGGTATTTTAGAAGGAATGACCCATGAACCACAGAAATGTTTTAAACTTCAAAAGAGGCTTACAACTATAAATCCCAAGGGTTATAAGCATCTTGCAGCTTAGAGTGTGGCACCTTAACCCGAGAAAATAAGAGGACTCCAGTCTTGTCTGTGTTTTACTTGCTACCCTGAGCAGCAAATACCCTTTCTTTTCAATGAGATTCTTGCATTCCTCGCTTTCCACCATGCACCACACAGAACCAAAACATGATTCACAACCCTGAGTCTGGCATGCCAAGAACCTAAACATTAATGTTGCAAAATTTAAGCCTTCTGGATTTAACCGCTAATAATATATTAGCAAATAGATCTGTAGAACAAAATAAAAATTAAGCCAGATATCGTAAGTTTGTCTTTCACTAAAAGAACCTGCACCTTTCCCCTTGACATTTCTACAGGAAAAAGGTTAAGGAAAATAAGAGGGAGGAAAAAACCCAAAACATTACAAGAGAGGATCCATCAACCAGCTTCCTCTTCAACAAGCCTGTGCCACACCACGGAACATTTTAGTTTGCAAAATCAACAAGAATTTGCAATTTTCTTCAACATCCTTTACTTTCTGTGTATACAAAATTACACAAACTGCTACTGTCCTGCCTCTCCCCCTTCCTGTTACTCCGAATTTCTGATATTCAGATGTTCTATTAGTCACAATTAAAGAAGTGTTCTGCTACCTGCTTAAAGACCACTACACAATGATATAGACTTACTACAAATCAAGGGAAATTTTTTAAGCGCTTTAAACTATTCCCATCATCTTTCAGATAAACTGTGATATTTCTATTCCAAAAGAGACAAGTCATAAAAACCTTAAATGGATGCAAAGAACTTCCCTAATTTTGCTACGAACAAGACTGAGAGTAATGAAATATGTTACAATGTAAACATTAACCCCCTCACACATTTCCCATGCATCTGAACTTAAATGATCCCAACTCCATTAGGAAAGTATACCTAAGAAAATAATATATATTAATGACAGTTCTCTTGGTTAAGTCCTTTACAAATGTTATTGGGACTACAGACTTGTGAGGGGCGTATGGAGACATGAACTCCTATCTTCAAGAAAATAAAAACAACTTCTAAATTGCATGAAAGGAAAGAATTAGCATTAAAGCCCAGGAACTTCTGTAACCCAGTTCCAAACTTAAAACAGCAGATAATGAAGTCCCCAAAGTAAACATAGAATTATGCAATATGTAATTTAATACAGTAATGCAGCTTGCTTTAGCACCTAAGCATAAATGAGACTGATGTCCATATACTCCATAACCGCATTACCAGGGGAACATTACTTTTTTTCTTTTCTTTTTTTTTTTTAAACAGCCTATTGAAGCTAAATAAGTACTCATTAATGACACCTGACATGGTGACTACTATTTGTTTTTAAAGGATGAAAATACATAATGTGGTGTTTCTGAGAAAAAAAACTAAACAAAAAAAACCCAAACCACAAACCAAGACCATCCTTGCTACTTCCCTAAACTAACAATTGTCTTCAATCATTCTGACGTGCCTAAAAGAAGCAAGAGCTAGGAATTACCAGAATTCAACAAATGACTTTGCTTAGATCTTAAAAGCTACTAAGTCCTGAGTGGTAGGGCTATTCACAGTTCCACATAAACAGCCGTGCAGAGAAGCAATTCCCAGGTATTTTGCACTGGCACCATTCCCCACTTTCTGAAAACAGAATGTCCCAAGAATTAGGCCTGCAGCTTTAAGCCAGTATTGTTTAGAGCCCTGACAGCCATACATGCCTCATAAATGCTGCACCACATGGTAAACCAAGAAAAGTGCAGTATGAAAACACAATTTTTAGTCATGAACTACTGGTGATACCCAAAAATGCCACAAAGTACATTTGAAAGCAAGTTCTGGAAGATGAAATTAATTCTAAGCTGAATTTCAAAATACTGTGGCTGTAGACATTTTACACCTACCACAGAACAGCAGTCCTCAGTATCTGGGCTGATATGATGCAAGACTGGCAGATGCCAGTCCCTTTCGACTGAAGAAACTGGGACACCAATTCACAGTAGATTGATCTAGTATCTCTGCACAGAACTAGACCAGATGCAATGCTATCTCAAATAAATGAGTCAACAAATCATTAGCTACTCCATGAAGATAAAGGCAAATGTAGTTGCAACTAATCAGTTGTTACACGTGATATGTCTCACAGCAGAAAGATGCACATCAGAAAGTTGAAAGACCATCTTTGAATGTGGAAAGGAAGCTTATGCAGAATTTACCTAGACACTGAAGCAGTAACCTGAACAATAAGCAATCATTTACGTAAAAGCCACATTAAGAAGACTGGAGTACGCATGTTTGTACATTTTCAGATGTAACTGGATGTGAAGGGGAACAAAAACCCAACCTCATAGCCCAGGGCCGTAAAAGAAATGGAGGTTTCCATTCTTTGGGGAAAATCTGAAGGAAGGAAGATTCGGGCACTACTGGTTTTTTTTTTCCCTAAGGTAACATTATCATTAGCAAGATAAACTGTATCTTCACAATCACCTCATTAATCATTTTAGCATTAGCCTACATTTTGTCCACACCAAGTGACTCCATTCTCCACTTGATCTAATGACGTAAAAAGCAAAACATCCATTCAACTATTACTATTTACCTGTGGTCAGAGGGCTGCACAGCCTTCACTTGCAGAAACCCCTACTTCTAGGGCTATTATGCGAGGGGACAGAGCTCAGTCTGGCCACTGGATTGTGATACACTACATGGGGAGCAAGGGCTAAGGCAATGAGCAGAACCCAGTTGGTTTGGATAACGTCTTGGTATCTACTAGAAGCAGAAAGCGAGACAATAGGGTCATAGTCAGGAGATCTACCATCACTGATGGGTTTGAGATGCGTTCTCATCTGTGAAACCTACATCCTATGGCAAGACCATCAGCAGTTGTCTGCTCACACAACCAGAGCTACAGATGCCTCTCTATTGAAGGTGAAGCTGTCATTACCTGTGCCGTGTTAGTGGTTGCCTCTCTCTTATGCATCAAGAAGAAACTCCAGGGAAACAGCTCCTGAATGCATAATCTTCACCTCAGGTCACACCTTTCGAGCGTGAAGGAGACAGGCAGGACCACTTCCAAAACGTACTAGCTCATAGTTTCGTTAGCCATATGCACCGGATCCGTGTCACTTCCTTTTAGGAATAGCACAGCCCCTCTGCTCTTTCACCCCCACCCAAAGCTCCAGCGCTAGAGCTTGCAGAAGTAGAAAGTGGGAACTGATCCTGCTGTAAAAAAAAAAAATAAATAAAAAACACAACTGGAAAACAGAAATTGTTGGTTTTGTTTATTCAATTCAAGAAAGGAATATACAATCAAACAGTCCCCAGATGCTAAACTGCAACTCAGAAATGCAAGAAGCTTAGCCATCATCAGGCAAGACTGGAGATAAGTCACGATCCAGCATCTCAGACAATTCCAGGATACATTACGTTTCCAAAAAGTTTCTTACCTCTGCATACCTAATTTACTTTTCTGAAATGCAGGAGATGAAAGAGAATAATAAACTAGCAAATCAACCAAATTCCTGCAGGTGATAGACAACACCCAACAGGAGAAGGTGAGCTCTTTTGTGGAAAACTGGTTTTTTCCAACCAAGTCACCATACTTATTCATTCACAGCAAAGCACTACAGTACGTATTAAGAAATTAAGACAGGAAATAGAGGAATAAGGAAACTAAGACAGACTCGGACAGATTTCCACCCTGGATTTTCTCAAAAAATAATTATTTTGATCAACTTTCTTATCATCCTTAGGATTTTCAAAACAAGAATAACACATCCACAGTTCACAGGACCTTGCTGTATTTGGTGTATCTGTATTTCTACCTCCGCACTGTCTGCCTCAGAAGAAAGGAAGAACTAAATCTACAGTACCAGAATAGCAATTTAGCAGTTGTTAAATTAGTATGTGTCAGAGCTGAAATATTTAATTATTTTTTTTCACTTGAATGATGAATATTGTTTACATTGTAAGATTTGTAGAGTTGGGTCCTTAGCTTAAAGTCAACAAATACTGTAGGCAGACAAACATCATTGACTTTTTCTAGTCCCAATTATGTTCCTGTTCTGTGGATGGACAAGATACCAAACACTACATGGATATGACTACCTTGAGAACAAACTCTTGCACGCAAAGTAAACGATGTCCAAAGCAAGAGTTAATTACACAGAGAATAAGTGATTACAACTGAAAATAAAACTGAAGTACAAGACCAAGTCTAAAATGTGAGGTAATGGACATGAAACCGTATTACATCTGTATCAACAGCTAAGGTTGTGCATTTAAGCAACAAAGGTCATTTCTGAGGCACAAGGTTTGTACTTTTAAGACTGAGGAAAACTTTCAGATAGTACCACACATACACCTCTTTCAAAGGGGTGTACCCTACCTCACTAAACAGCAAAGAAATATTTTGGGGGTTTTTACTGTTCCAAGCCTATCTTACAAGCTTTCATTTAGTGCCTTTGAACAGTCATGAACATTTGTATTGCAGGATTGAGGAAAAAATAACAGCAACCTTATTTGGAGGATAACACTCACAGACTTTGAGCGTGTCTTATGAAAATCCAAGACACAAAGTATTCAGGTTGGTAAAAGGCTAAAATAGAACCTAAAAATTACCTTGATGTACCACTGTGCTATTCCTGGGGGCAACACAGAAATAACCTAGTTACCATCCCACTCATTACAGTCTGGTGGAGGACTCTCTAGGCCATCTAAGATAGCAGGTCAGAATTCGCCCAGACAAAATAAAAACTGAAGGAAAAAAAAAGAAAAAAAAAAAAAAAAAGAGAGACACATAATGCTATTACAGACATTCAAATGAAGTTATAAACAATCTATATTCAATATTAGCATGATGCACCTATCCAAAACACACCCAGAGAGTTTGACAAAGCATTCAGTGACTCTATTTGCCAGCTGCATACAGTAAATCCAAGATACAGCTTAGATCAAATATATATATACACACACGTGTATGTATATATAAAATCAACTATGAAAAGCCTGTTATAAAAACAGCTACTTTATAGAAGCTTTCAATAAATATCCTGGCAAAAAGATCCAGGCCAATTGAATCACAGTCCTTCATTCCCTTGCACGAGGCTGGCTTTCTGCGACAAAGCTGAGAGAAATACACAGGGCTGCCCAGTTGCTCAAAGACTGAGTGGCTTTTTACAGGCTACTTTCTTTACATAGGAAAATCCATGGATTGCACAGTTGAGAGGCATTAAAAACAAACAAATTTCCTCTGAAAAACAAGTTCATGTCATTTAAAAAAAAGAGCAAGTAATCCTAATGTGTAAATAAATAATATGTATACAAACGTCATGACACTCTTTCAAAGCCCCCCCTGCAAATCCAGTTAAAGAAAGAGCATGTTGCATAAGAGATGCTTTTCACGTAGACGCTGCAACCTCTGGAGATAAAACCAAAACTTATAGACACAAGCAAAACTGAACACGATATTAAGTTAACCTCTGATAACGTTCAAGGCCTGTTAATACAAAAGTGTGCACAATTAATTCTAACTATTAATTAGACTACTGATAGTTCACTGAAGGGGGAGGGGAAGGAAAGAAACCCCCAAATTCCACTATATCTGTAAATACCTGCTAAAATACAAAAAGCAAAACCAATATCACAACCGCTGAATCCTATAAAACCCAATCTATGCAAGACCTTAAACTAGACACAGAAATTCTCATACATGGTATTTTCAGGCTGGGTTTGCAAATTTGACGCATAGGTGATACACGTTTCAACCTCAAAGGCATAAACGCAGACTCTGCACTGATCACAACTACAAGGAAGAACCCACGCAGTAACCCTGGTCCAGCACAAAGCACTAAATCTTGACTAGTACCACCTTAATCACAGGTAAATTCTTTCTTGGGCTTTTTAGACCAGATTAAGCCTCACAGGCTATTTGGAAACAGCATCACATCTCATTCTTGTAAATGAAAAATAGTCAGCAGAAAGATCACGTTAAGCAGACTTTCACAATAAAATAGCCAGCCTTAAAAAAAAAAAAAAAAGTATATGCTTTACAGAGGCGTATTAGTAAAGCAGAGGAAAAGGCTTCAAAATTCATCTATCCCACCACTGAGACATGAGCCAGCCACAACCCCCAGAGCACAGCCCAATACAGCTCTGTAGCCCTGCAGCTGCCATCACCTGTACAAATCAAATGAGCATCAGTTGTCTTCTCATAAGAAAAAATACCCAATGATTATTTTCCACAGAATTTAGGTTATTACTTTGAGTAAGAAACAAATATTAGAGCAAAAAAACAAAGCCAGCAATTAAGTTCCATGGGACTACGGTATTTGCTTCACATAAACTGGTCTGGTGCTACCGAGTTCCAGAAAAAAACATCCAAGAACAAAATTAGAAGATTACTGTTAAACACATTTAGAAGAAAGGAACATACTTGCTTTTCCCTCTTGCTGTGCATACGAAGTAAAAATACAAATCCAACACTTTTACCATTAGTTATTAAACAAAAGTTAGACACAGCCTATATCAATTTTGAACCAAGTTTCTATTTGTGTCATTCCTCCGTATGGGGAACAAATTCCTATGTCTCCATGGATTTTTACTTCAGCAGTTGACGAACTAATGCCTTGAAAGCAGACTACCCTCAATCAAAATCTTAAGTCAACACACAAAGATATCAGCTAACTACAGACCCAAGCATTTAACAGCCACTAAGCATTCACTTGCAAGGCAAACCCAGTAACTAGGAGAGTTTGGCAGTTTTATGCTCAGCGGTGCCCATCAGCAAACTGCACAGCCTTGGTAAAGCCAATGTATCTCGAGTCCTGGTGGATCATGGCAACGAGCTTCTTTAACATTCTAAAATCAGTCCACTGCTGAGAGTGGAGCCTCGACACAGGCTTGAGCTGCATTAATCAAGTTTAAACAACATTAAAAGTAGAAGGAAAGAGACATCCTTCAGGTTTGTGGGGTTTTTCCCCTAGAAATTGATTAGAAGTGGTCACATCCAGATTAAGAACAGTTAGCATACAGTAAGATTGGCTCTGGCCAAACGCACCAGTGTATGTTTGTTCTTAATAGCCTCAGTACTACTTGTAGCTCCTAGATTTGTGCCCTGTGAAGAACCCCAGGCCAACAACCAAGTACGTACCTACAGAAAGCAATTCTGATTAATAAACTCTCTGGGTATACCTAAACATTAAAGAGTACCGTTTACAATCTAATTCACCAGCAAGTTCCAGACTGTTGTTTCCTAGAAAAGTAAAGGTAACCAGAGAAAATTCCAAACAGTTTGGTCCAAGTCTTAATACACTGTATTTGAAACCACTATTTCACTTAGAAGGCTAATAACTTTGATTCTGGCTTCAATATCAAAACCCCCAGCAAAATCTAAAAAATCCTACAGATTCAGCACTTGAAGAAACCAAGAGGTTTTTTTTACGACACCCCCCCCCCCCCCCCAAACTCTGAAATGAATGGCTTCACATTTTCCTCAAGAGCACCTTTACATTTTGGCATCCATATTCCTCTTCCAGCCAATTTCTCACACACGAATCATTTGTCCTGACACACTTACAGCCACAGCTCTGCAGAAACAGAAGATATATAAATTACTATCCTGAAACACCTTTAAGCCATCACACCTGATAACTACAAAACAGCAGGACTGTACAAAGAATTACTCTGTAAAGGCAAGTATTGAACAAAGCAATTCAAGTTTTCACAGAGGTACCTCCTACAAAACATTTAAAAGGATTCTGGATGAATGTGTAACCACAGTTACACATGACGTGATGCCATTTTTACTTCTAGACTGATGGCAGCCTATTAATGCTTGTGAGTCTCGATCAATAGAAATGAAAAGAAAAAAAAACCAACAAATCACTGTCTCCTGCACAGTGGAATATTCTTCCTGATCTTGCTTGTTATGAAAGTTTTCTTCTTTCTGATGCAATATCTGCTTTAACTATACACTGCAAAGAACAGTAGTTCAAAATAGGTATTTGATGGATCCCACAATTAAGATGAGAGCAAATTATCTTGAGACACAGCTGTGTCAGTCTGATGTTACCCCATCCCTAGCTCCTCATCCTTTACCCGCCGCTGTTACCAATGTGCCAGCTGAGAAAAACAGAAGAACACTCTCCAATTTATTTGAGGTTTTATTAGCCAAGCCTTGTTAAAACAGTTTGCTATCGGTCTTTGTCAACCCAGGTCACGTTGATGGAAAGGTACGGTTCCAGAAAAGCTCAAGGAAATTTAAATCAGAGCTACTATGGGCCCATCTCCCACCCTCTATCTCATTCACTTACACGGGAAGTCCCATTCCCACCCCCTGACCTGGATGCTCAGCCACTTCAGAAACATGATCCAGCCAAAATCCAACAAAACAAAAAAGCAATTCATTACCAGCCCGATTAAGTCCCTGACTTTCCTTAACTCACAGCCACAAAGGCTTCCTTGCCAGCAGGGGAAGATGAACAGTAAAGGAAGAGGCAGGACCACCACAGCCCCAATCTAAGATGCCAAGTCTAGACAAGCTTAGGCAAAACTGAAATAGAGCTGCTTCAGAAAAGAGCGGTCACAGCCTCCTCCTATGTGAGCAATAACATTTGCATAGCCATGAAGTCAGCCAGCTCAGGCAGTTGATCCAACAGAAGCTCAACATTTTTCCATACCACTGTTTTCAGCTGGATCAGCAAAGAAGGACTAACAGGGAAAAATAGCTCCTTTTGGCAAAAGCATCTTCAGAGAAATCAAAGCTGCTCTGGTGGTAATGCAACAACATGACTGTAGAGGACACGTTAAGTCTTAGCTGGATCAAGTTTATATTTGGTATTCTGTAGAAAAATAAAGGCAATACACTCTAATGTCACTTACTAAAATTGAAATCCCTGGACTGAACAAGTAATGTATAATTTTAATAGATGGTCACTGATCAACATAAACTTCAAAAGCAAGACTAAGGCCATGATTTCACATTAGTTTAAACCAAGCTTGCTTGATACGCTGGCAAAATAAGAATATAAATAACCTTTGACCCCTCCCCCCCAAAAAAGAACAAGGTCAGCAGATTGTCAGATGAGTGCAATAAGTAGGACAGGACCCCAAAGTCAGCAATTAAACCAGCTTAGGCTGCGATGAGAATCTCTTACCTGAGAGATTCTGTAAAAGATCTTTTCTACAGTGCAGAAGATATAATTTCTATATCATTAGCGCAATTTAATTTTTTCCTAACGTTATACAAGCTCCATCAATATTACTAGTAGAAAAAAACCAGCTATAGGCAGAATTCAAGAATCCTGTATGGTGCTGTAACAAGCTCTTATGAACACGCGATAAAAAAAAAATCTACAATATGTTTTCCCAATAGCCCCTTTTCATAGGGAGGCAAGCACTTTTGCAAGGATTGTCACTGTCATTTCAGAAAGTTTTTATCCCACCATGCTTATTATGGTAGGAAAGAAAAGTATTTACAGATCATCCCGACACCAAGCAGCTATATAGAATCATAGAATTGTTAGGCTTGGAAGGGACCTTAAAGACCACCTAGTTCCAACCCCCCTGCCATAGGCAGGGACATCTCCCACTAGGATCAGGTTGCTCATATCAAACTATGAAATGTAATACTTGGAAGTCTTGCGAGTTTTAAGAGCCCAGCGTGGCTTTTTGGTTTGGGGTTTTTTCTTCCTAAATGCATAATGCTGTCAGCTACTAATACTAAATCAGAGGGTTTCACAACACCAGGGTAAGAAGATAAACAAACTTGTCTACTCTGTCTAGTTTACATGCATCTTCAGTTTCCACACATTTAAGAAGTAATAAATGCAGGAAAGTAATTCCCAGGCTGAAAAAATAAATTTTCTGCTAATAAGGATTTAAATGGCTGATTTGAATTGCATTTCATATGTATACTTCAGGAAAAAATTTCTTTGATGTGTTATGTTTCGAGTTCTGTAAATCAGTTTTCACTGAGGCTTAAAACCAACACCTTACCCAATCACAGGTTAAAAAGAGTTTACTGTAGGATAACTCAGGCTATCAGAAGACTTTGGGAATCACAGGCAAGGATGAACACATCTCAAATTCATTTTTTTGGACTTCAGTCACGTTATTTTTTTATTTCTTCTGTGAGATTTTTTGCTAAGGAAAAAAAAAAAAGGAGCATTTCCACAGAGAATAGCCAAGAGATGAAGATATGGAAAACACACTGATGAGCAGAAAAACAATACTGTTTCTCTATGGTAACTATTAACTCCTGCATAATCATAAAGATCTTTTTAGCAGTAAACATAGATCAATAAGTCAAATAGAACTGATGAGTCAGAAATCCATTTAAATATTTACACTTTTTGCTACAAGCCATACCTAGAGTAATATTGTAGCCAACCAGAATGACTGTGCCTTCCATTTTACCCATTCTCCTCATTTGGGAGCCTATCTGGAGCAGCAGGAAGGTCAAAAATACAAAACAACGCAAAGCAAAACAAAACCCCTCAAACGGTACAATCAGACCCTGCTCACAGTTATAAGTATCTCCCACTCCGGACAGCTGAATTAAAAAACATTGGCAACAACCTTGAAGATACAGAAATCAACCCAAAAGAGCTCTCTTATCACTTCATAAACCATTAATGAGCACGTTACATAAATCTACTGGACCGAAGGAGTTGTACACCGGAGCTGCTGCAAGACATTAACCCTCCTCCGAGGGATGCATCATTTCATTCTTGAAGGCTGTTCATCTCCACAAGCGCAATAAAAAGGGAGCTAAGCGCATTCCAAACAGGAGCTGCCTTTTAACCCTTCGTTAGCTACCGAAAGCCAAGGGAAGGGATGCTCGCCCGCGGCCAGGGCCCACCCGGGGCACACAGCAGCCCTCCGCCGACCACGCTGTTGCTCATCAACCCCTCCGACGAGCCGAACCCGGCCGCCCGTTCCTTTGTGCAGCCCGGCGGGCGGCTGCACGGGCAGAAAGGGACCGGGGGAAGCCGCGAACGGCGTGAAAAGCGGCGATTTTCGCTGCTTCGTGCGGGGGACCCTTCCCCCCACTAACTCCCGTGGCGGGGCTGGGCCGTCCCGACGGCTGGGCTCGTCCCGACGCCTCCCAAACTTCACAGCGCCCCAGCCCCGGCTGAGACGAGGCGGAGGATTTTCGGGGAAGCCCAAACTTCCCGGCGCCCCCCGCTCGCCGCCGCGGCGGCGGGCAGGGGCGGGAGGCGATACAAAGCGCCGCGCACGGCGACAGCCGGCCCGGCAGCGGCCGCGCCGGAGGGACCCTCTGACGGAAACCTGGACGGGATTCAAGGCCTAGGAGAGACCGCAGGCACGGGCGGCCCCAGGAGAGGGAGACCGGGAAGCGGCAGCGCCCCGGGGGTGGGGGGTCCCACCCCACCTCCGGGGGCTGGCGGATCGGTGCTCCCCGCCAGGCCTTCGCCCCGGCTCCCCCCCCTGCGGGCTCCACCTGCGCCGGGCCCCCGCCCCACCCCACCCCACCCCACCCGGGGGATCGCGCCGGGGCCCACCCTGCTGCCCCCCGGGGCGGGGACCGGAGGGCGCCCCCGCCTCTCCCCCAGCCCCCACACGCATTTTCCCGGGGCATCACCGCCCGCCGACCCCCTCAGGCTTCCCCCGCCTCCAGCGTCGTCCCCCCCCTCGCCCGCAGCCGGGCCCCCCCCGCACCCCGCGGGGCTCGCACGCCTCGCCACACCCGCCCACAGCTCCGGCCCCCGCCTGCCGCAGCGAAGGCCCTGCCCTACCCCACACCGCGGCCTGGCCTGGCCTGGTCGCGCTCACCTGCTGCCCGCAGCCTCCTCCCTCCAGCGCCTCCTCAGCCGCCCGTCGCCACCGAGCAGCGCCGCCGCCGCTCCCCCCCCCCCGCCCTCCCGGCAACTGCTCCCGCCCCCGCCCGCCCGGCCCACGCCCATCCCGACAGTCCATTGGCCACCCGCCCCGTCGTCCGGCCTTTGGATTGCTGCGAGGAGCTGCTCGTCAAAGCCCTGACCCCGCCTCTCTCCGCCC
The DNA here is from genome assembly GCF_964199755.1 of Larus michahellis. Taxonomy (NCBI): domain Eukaryota; kingdom Metazoa; phylum Chordata; class Aves; order Charadriiformes; family Laridae; genus Larus; species Larus michahellis. The sequence continues at coordinate 51,353,893 of NC_133899.1, read as the reverse complement.
ACGGGTCCCGGGTGTTTTATTCACGCCGGGGCTTTAGCGCCCCCACTCTTTTGCAGCCGCTTCTGATTGGCTGGAGCCGTCGGAGCAGCCTGCCAGGATAGGTTGGCAGAGATGCCAGCTGCGGCGATGGACCCGCCTCGCCACTCGGCGTTCGGCTGCGTTGACGCGGCTAAGGGTTGGGTTGCGCGGCTGGAAGGCGGGCGGCCGCTGCCGGGGCGGTGGGGCAGAAACGCACCCGGCGCCCAGGGGTCCTCCGGCCGGCGTTCCCCTGACGCGGGAAGTGGGGACGTGTCTCCCCGTGAGGGCGAACTCAGGGGTAGGCGGCTGCCTAAAGCCTGTCACCGGCATGGCCGCCCTGGGGGCTTTTCCCCGAGTGGGGACACCCCGTGGAGAGCCCCTCACGGGAGAGGCAGCCGCCCCGGCGCGGGGTGGCGGCAGGGGTGGCTGAGGAGGATGGTTCCCGCTGGCCCACCTCGGTTTCCCCCCAAAAAGCCACATGTGATAAATGTCGCCTTCCCCAGGGGCTGCTGTGAAACGTGCCCGCTCCCCAGAAACGTGGCACAGAATGTCCTCCCTCGGCCAGAGGCCGCGTTTGTAGGGAAAAACGCGCTTAACTTCCATGACTGGGACCTTCTGAGATCCAAGACGTTGTTTCAGCTTCCTGCCTTCAGCCCAAGCAACACCAGCCTGCCTCCATTTTCCAAGCAGAGGAGATACCGGGTTTCTGGATTCAGCAGGGGGTGAGGCTGCACTTCAAAGGGGAGTCACCCAGGGGAATCCACCATGTGTGGCACCAATGTGGTGGCTGCGAACACAGGGCCTGGCCTGGGCGCCTGATCCAGAATGTGAATTTCCAACAGCTGCCTCCTCTCCCCAGACTTTTTCAAGCAGCTACTTCATCCAAAATGCAAGCCAGAACAGTCCCCAGAGGATTCAGCTACCAAAAAAAAAAAAAAAACCCCAAAAAAACCCAAACCCAAAAGCAACCAAACCCTCAGGAAACTGAAATGCAAAGATTACATGAGGTTTCTCTGCATCATTATCTTCTCCCTGCATGCACCATCCCCCCTGTTCCTCTTTGTTTCTGAATCAAGCAAAGAAACAGAGCAGCAAAGAACATGGGCCTTAATGTTAACTGGCAAACATCCAGAAAATAAAGCAACTGAAATCAGTGGGAATTTCAGAACACTGCGTGCAAAAAACAACTACCAAGCTCATGCAGGAGGTGCTTGGGCAGAAGTATGAGTGTGACGTTGACTCTGAGTTTCAGACTGATGCTCTGACCCACAAACCATTGTTCACAAATGAACCTTGTTCACAAATTAAACTAAGAAGAATATAGCTTTTTTCCTTTTTTTCCTTACATCTTTTTGCATATCCCTGTGCTTGGAAGGCAAAACCAAAGCACAGAGCTGCCTTCCCTCTCACTGTTGCTTCTCAATTACTTTCACACTGCTGTTCTCAGCCAGCAGCACAACACAGCCATCTTTGAGCCAAACATGTTCCAAAATGACTAGACAGACAAATGTCTTGACATTTCTACCAGTCCTGAGTTTTCTTCTGATTTGATTAAAATATTCCTGACCTGGCATAGTTCTTAAAATACTGCATTCCCAGTAGCTTTCATGTAACTCTTCATCTTATTCAGCCTCTGGATTTCTGATAAAAAAATGTATAAAACATGGTGCCCTAAACCTTGATGTCTAAGGAACAATTCCCATATTATAAAGATGCTCTAATTCCAAACGAAAAGTATTTGAGGGCTGTCAAGGAAAAGGCCAGGACATGCTATTGTAAATAAAGTTCTAATGTATGCTTCAGCTATATATAGCTTTCACAAATATTTATTAGATAGTAAATTGATTTGTTGCCATTACCGCTTCTCTGCTTGGCTGTTTGTATCTCTCCCTAACTTGACCTTCCCTTATAGTCATTGATGACCAGAGGGAAAGGGGGCTGTGGTGGGAAAGGAAAGGAAGATGACCCTACAGGTTACCTAGCAGGACAAGCTGAGCATCTGACATAGCAAACTGCACACTCACAGTGCTGCGCTGTGGGTCTGAGTCACGTTCCCTGTAGTCAGTCTTCCCACAGAGAGTTTCCATGAGAGGGGGGAAATTCATTCTCCAAGGCCTGATACTGGAAGCAAGGCTTGACGGCGGTATAATCCTTACGGATAACAAAGAAGTGGGAGAGACTTCATAGCTTCCCCGAGAAACCCAACCCTATTTCACCCTTTCCACCTTTTCTTTAAGACTGAGAGCAGGGCTCCGTGGGTAATATGCGGGATTAATGGATTTGGCTGTTTCTGCCATGCCCACTTACTCCTTTCTAGCTGAGATCCTTCCTGGTCTCAGTGGAATGGCAGGACAGCACGCTATCCCCTAAGGACCTGAGAGTATTTTACACGCGCCCTCATGATAATGCAAACTCCATATCCTCACTGCAGATGCCCAGAGGCTTAACATCGTTCTCCCCTATTGGCTACCTAAAACAATGTCAGTGATTTAATCTCCCTTCTCTAATCACACCATAATATTATCCCTTCTAGGAACAAGCCATACCAGTATAAATACTACAACATAAGCATTTTTATGCTGTTATAACTGCTCACCCAAGAGCAAGAGAAATCGATATTTTTGACAAAACAGATAAAACAGTGGGAGATTGTGTGTGTGGATGAGCACTGAAAATGTTCAAAAATACTTCTAGAAGGTGCCATATAGTCTGGTAGTGATACAAATCTACTACAGGAAGCAAATAAGCAAGTACCACCTACCACGCTCTGAGCAGAGCTGAACAATATGGTTGCTAACCCAAGACATCCTGTTTGCACGTGCTGAGTCAGAGGTGAGCAAGCAATTTAAGAGTACTTCAGAAAACCTTCAGTATAGGTAGCTTTTACAAGAGAAAAAAAAAAAGAATAAAGTCTTTTGCCAGTCTTCTGAAAAGGTTTAACTTACAGAAGAAGCAATCGCTGAATGGTGCTGCAATATGTTAGCATGGCTATATGTTCATTTTGAAACAGTGAGCATAAATATATTTAATGAGCAAAGCTAGGCAGTTGCCATCATTCATACAGAAAGGATGTGAACAGCAATCCTTTAAAATCTTTCTTCCATGGAAAAGCATCACCCAAGCAGCTTGTCAAGAGCCATAGTCTGTACATATCAAAAGAATATTCTCTAGCACACGATACACAATTATGCATGCAGGAACAGCTTGACTATTCCTTCTATCTTGATTGCCTAGATGTGATAAACGGGGCACATAATTCATTCAGGTTCTCTTTGCTTTCATTTTAGGATGGGGATTTTCCCCTCATGGCCATTTACTTCTCTCCTTCCGCTGAAAAGCAACAAGACCAGAGTCTTGGAGTCTGCAGCTTCGTGTTTAGTCACTGCCTACAGAGTCACTGCAGATGGTATCTGCTCAATGCTACCAAATGCTAGATGGCATCTATTAAGAGCACAAAAACCCTCATAAAATTATTTCAAAATGCTTTCAAAGTACACATGCCCCATCAAGGGGGTGAATAAGCTCAGTCGAGGGTAACCTACTCAAATACATTACGTAAATTCAGCTTTAACTTACAAAGTATGTATTTTAGTGTCACACAGGACAAGAGAAAATGCCTCTGCTTCCAAATCCCTCCAAAAAGATAATTTCATAGGGAGGACTGGACCTTGTAATTATTATTTTTATAAATTTGTTTTAATTGGACTGTTCCATGGTAGGGAAGGTTTCTTCTCTCGGTGGGGCTTTGTGTGCAAGATAACCAGGATTAAAGACCACAACCAGTCACTGGATAAGAAAATCCCTGAGAAGAGAGAAACAGCTGGAGAGAGGCCAAAATCTCTGCCAAGAGATGCTTCAGTGAGTGAGTGCATTCACTCTGATGAGGGGGGCCAGAGGATAGCTCTTGAGAAACAGTTCCTGAATTAGCTTTCGGTCTTGTTATCTGGCAGTGAACTCTATAGCTTTCACAACAAGGAGCGGGCTTCACAATCCAGCCCAGTGTCCTTCCAGCGATGACATACTGGATGCCACTAGGCTGTATGAGAAAGATTGTCAGCTAAGGAAACCCATTAGTGAAGACTTGATATGTTCATTTTCCTTACTGGATATTGCTTTTGGCACGAGAACAAAACTGACAGTGCAAAAGGAAGGTTGCCAGCAAAGTAATAATGAGAAAAAGGATTAAACTGAGTTTAACTTTCTAAAAGTGACTGGTTTACATTAATGGTTTACCGGGAACACAGAGAAAGTGCTGGGCAGTTTGCATGCTGGTGAACAACTGAGCATCCACTACGCAGAGAATTGCAAAGGATTTTGCCCTTTCTGCTCATTAGTGAAGACTGCACACAGCTGTGCAGGATCAGGCCTTACCCCAGCTGCTCTTTAAACTTGAGATTTCCATTATTTGAACAGGGAATGGCATAAGGTTAAAGTATCAAATGAACTCTACATGTCTTTGAGGTGTCATTTACTTATTTCTTGTGAATTCACTTGTGGCTCTTTAATAAGTTGTGCTCACCACATTTTTTATGTCCTCTTAAATAAAACACGTGTGGCTCTTGGCAATGCAGCCTATACGCTCATAAAAACTGAGTAACTTTGTGCTAAATTCTAATTAAGAAATTTAATTGAGCCTCCAGTTGCTACTCTGTCTATGTGAGCAGCAGCTGGGGACCACCTAATCATTCAGAGATCTGTGCTACTTTCCTTTTGTTTATTTAAAGAGCCGTACGTGACACTGTTCTTTCTTTACGACAAATTCCCTTGAAATATTGGACAATGAATGAAAACAGCGTGTAGACCTTGTGGCTATTCCTAGACAACCATCTGAGTACTCTGTAAGTGATACTGAAGCTCCCTCTTTTTGCCTTAGGTCAAAACCCTTTCTTGTGTTGCACAGAAAAATAGCAACATTCTTTATTCTTGAAAGCATCTACTAGTAGAAAGGCTAAATTGCTGAAAGAAACATTTTATTGTTTCACCACCATCATTTTCCACCATGTCCTCCACTCTGAGACTTTGTTATACATCAAAACCAAAATCCAACGTCAATCATCTGTCTCTTGGCAGTAGAAAGTGACATCTGCATGAAGATCAGAGCCCTCGAATGAGGCTTTGAACCCGCCGTACTGGTAAACATCCAGAATAGCTTTGCTGCAGTCATTACAGGTATTCTGGTGTAACTCAGGTCAGGCTCTGTGTCCAGTGACCAGCTCCTTCTGAGAAGGATCAGTTGCACTACAGAAAATTAAACAGTAACACAAATAACAACACAGAGGCCCAGATTTTTCAAAGGTCTTCCCCCCCAAGCCTATTTAGCCATGCTAACGTATAATTAAACTATACAATAGCTTAAATTCTACCATATTTCAAAGCGCCTGTATCTTGGTTTTGTTAAGGGCCCAGTTCTGTTGAAACGGTTTCAGCTGATAAGATTATTCTGGTAAGCAGGGCTTAACCTTGGGAAAACAAAGAATGGATTGAAATAGAGAGCTCACCCTTCCCTTCTCTTCCAGCCTACACAGGCAGGCACAGGCTGCTTGCACATCCCTCTCCTTTTAAACCCCATCCACGCCAGTCACCTTGCCGGGAAAATGCAATATCCCCTTCCACGCGTGTTTCCCACCGCAGGGGTCCAGAGCGATGATCGGCCTCTGCCACCTGCTGGCAAAGCCGAAAACGTTCAAGGCATTAAACTGGAGGCAAAAGCGTGGCCTGCATCAAAAGAAGCGTGGCCAGCAGATCCAGAGGGGTGATTCTCCCCCTCTACTCTGCTCTCGTGAGACCCCACCTGGAGTACTGCGTCCAGCTCTGGAGCCCTCAGCACAAGAAGGACATGGACCTGTTGGAGTGGGTCCAGAGGAGGGCCACAAAGATGATCCGAGGGCTGGAGCACCTCTGCTGTAAGGACAGGCTGAGAGAGATGGGGTTGTTCAGCCTGGAGAAGAGAAGGCTCCAGGGAGACCTTATAGCCGCCTTCCAGTACCTGAAGGGGGCCTACAAGAAAGCTGGGGAGGGGCTGTTTGCAAGGGCATGGAGCGATAGGACGAGGGGCAATGGTTTTAAACTAGAGCAGGGTAGGTTTAGATTAGACATTAGGAAGAAGTTCTTTACAATGAGGGTGGTGAAACACTGGAACTGGTTGCCCAGAGAGGTGGTGGAGGCTCCATCCCTGGAGACATTCAAGGCCAGGCTTGATGAGGCTCTGAGCAACCTGATCTAGTTGAAGATGTCCCTGCTTACTGCAGGGGGGGTGGACTAGGTGACCTTTAAAGGTCCCTTCCAACCCAACACATTCTATGATATTCTATTCTATTCTACGTCTAAAATCCAGCTCCTTTAGCTAAAACCATCAGGGTACAAACAGGACAACTTTCTGCTGCTGTTGCTTTTCCCACAGTTTTGTCTGCAAAGGCTGTGCCGGCAGAACCCTATCAGGAAAACACCTCTAAAATTAAAATAGTTGCTCTTGCATATGTACAAAATGAGTCCCAGCTGCTTACAGCACAGTGACAGGATGTGAGGCTCTTGCGTTGTGTTGTCTTGGTTTTAAGGCAATCCAAAAAAAACCTTAAACCTTTAAGATGTCTGCATCTGTTCTAGAATTAAAAATTAACAGCTGAAGTCATCCTCATTAGGCCTAATTAATGATTTCTGCTTCTGAATTGTGGTAAAATTGAAATGCAGATCTGGGATGAAAGCCTGGCAAAGGTAAAGTTAAAAGAGGTAAAAATTCACTTTTCAGCTGGTATCCTAGACCCAGAACGCTAAGTGGCCCACGCAACAAATCTGCACATGCCTTGCGAACGTTAGCTGCTTATTTAACATATTGTGCAAAGCTGATATTCATATCTGTGAGAGGCTACTAACACCCTTGTGAACCAGAGGATTCCTGGGTACACTTGGTGATTGCTCCAGTTAAATGCTCTAGGCTCACAGCAGCCTCTGGAGATGAAATTCTCGTGCAAAATCCATTCCCATGAATTACTGGAGTCCAACAAAAATTATTCTCACAGAAGTATTGCATAGTGAATTTCTTGTACTGAAGCTTGCTCTTGATCAGAAAAGCATCAACACAGTCTGATGATGCAAACCCCTCCAGTTTTTCATGTTTGCCACGAGCTGAGTCCTGCTGGTCTGTCCTTTACTCTCCAGCAAAGCTTCCTGTGCTGGAGCCACAGCCTCTGGAAGCGCAGAGCAGCCCTCGGGTACCTGCAGTGCCACTGACCCTGTCCTTCTGGGAAGCCTCAGGCCTAGGAGAGAGATGGAGAGAGACCACAGGTCTGCCCAGGTTATTAGGTAGTTAGTGGATTTGGCAAAAAACCCCACAAACACTACATGACATGGCAGCCTGTTGGTTCTGGGGATCCTTCGAGAGGACATAGCCTTTCACCTGGCGTCTCCATTGGAAGCACAAGAAAGGGAAAGGAGGGGTGGCACACCAGAATTGGCTTTGTCCAACTTGGATTTCTACTCCTTGCGCAACAGAACCTTAGGAAGTAGGTCTTGCCTCTGATACAGTAGCTGGTGATACAGTAGCCTTGAACAGCACAAAACACTGGGGCGGAAGGCTCCTCAGGCCTTACTGACACCGAGTTAAAAAGAACATATAGTTCCCTCCTTACTGGAATAATGCAGCTAAGTTTGAAATGCTTTGTAAGCAGATGGGTTAAACATCTGCTGGGTTTAGTTGGATAAAAGGAAGTCTTGAGACATTGTATCCTTGAGTAGAACAGATAGGGAGAGATGCTAGAATAAACTAGTTTTGTGAAAACAAGAGTTGCAAACTAAGCCAAAAGACAAACTGAGTATGCGCAAAGACCAAGTTCAACCAGCCGACATGGCGAGGAAGACTATTGACGACCACCAGAGGACCCTGGAAGACCACCGATGGACATGGATGCACATGTGTCAAGGACATTTACATATATTAATGAGTTCCAGGTGATAATATGAATATGTTAATAATTTCTGGGAAATGTAATGTATATTCTGATTGCTTATAACCTTTGTAGTTGAGCAACTCAGCACACACACTAGGTGGAGTGATCCCTTGTGCGCCCAGCGCTGCAATAAAGAATGCCTGCTTTCTAACACTCCCAAATTGAGTCTTAGAGTCCTTAATTGCTAGCTTACAGTAACACCTCATCTCGCCTCATTAGGCTGCAAAGTAATTGCATGCTGGCCAAAAGCATATCCTTACGGTACACCTTGGGAAAGAAATCTTTTCTGCACGTGCTTAGAGCTTTCCAGCCGGGGAACACATCCGTCTACATTCCTTGGTTCCTAATGGAATCGCCTCACCTTTCCTTTTGGGGGGAGGGGGAAATAAGTACTTTAGGTGGACATGCTGATAAAACATAAGCCATCCCGGTTTATACAGCATCACAAGCACACGTTTAACGCTTCCTTCCGCGGGCTCCCCACGCGGGGTCCGCCACCCCGCCAAATCCCCGTCTGCCGGGTGCACCCACAGGCAAAGGCCGGGGCGGAAGCGGCGCGGCGGGGCGCGGCGCGGAGGCGGGGCGGGGCGGAGCGGAGCGGAGCGGAGCGGGCGGCCATGGCGGCGGGCGGCGTGGAGGAGCAGCGGCGGCGGCTGGGCCGGCTCTCGGCGCTCTCGGTGTACCGCCGGGCGGCGGGGGCCGGGCGGCTGGAGCGGCGCCGCCGCGGGACGCCGCTGCCGGCGGGAGGCAAGCGGGCCAAGGCGCGGCCGAGGCGCGGCGGGGCGGCAAGCGGCGGCCGGCAGCCGGAGGCCCCGCCGCCGATCGCCGCCCCCCCCGGCCGCGTGGAGCGGGCCGAGGCGCGGCCGAGGGGCGGCGGGGCGGGAGGCGGGGAGGCCCCCCCGCCGCCGATCGCCGCTGGTGTCCCAGAAGCGAAGCGGCAGGGCGGCCCCGAGGCGCGGTCGAGAGGCGGCGGGACGGGAGGCGGGAAGGCCCCCCCGCCGATCGCCGCCGGTATCCCCGAAGCGAAGCGGCAGGGCGGCCCCGCGGCGGGCCCGGGCGGCCCGCGGCCGGCGGGAGAGGACGGCGGCGTGGTGGGGCTGCTGCGGCGGCTGGGGCGGCTGGAGGACAGCCGGCAGCGGGGGGCCGAGCTCTTCCGATGGCTGGTGTCGCCGGTGTCACCGGGGGAGTTCCTGGGGCGGCACTGGGAGCGGGCGCCGCTGCTGGTGCGGCGGGGCGACCCCGGCTACTACGCGGGGCTCTTCTCCACCGCCGACTTCGACGCCGTCCTGCGAGGCGGCCAGGTGGACTTCGGGACCCACCTGGACGTGACCAGCTACGCCGAGGGGGTGCGGGAGACCCACAACCCGTCCGGCCGGGCCCTGCCCGCCGTCGTCTGGGACTTCTATCAGAACGGCTGCTCCCTGCGGCTCCTCAGCCCCCAGACCTTCTCCCCCACCGTCTGGCACTTCCTCTCCATCCTGCAGGAGCACTTCGGCAGCATGGCGGGGGCCAACACGTACCTCACGCCACCAGGGACACAGGGCTTTGCCCCCCACTACGATGACATCGAGGCTTTCGTGCTGCAGCTGGAGGGGAAGAAGCACTGGCGGGTCTACAGCCCTCGGACGGGCGCCGAGGTGCTGCCCCAGTTCTCCAGCGCAAACCTCACGCAGGCTGAGCTCGGGGAGCCCATGCTGGAGACGGTGCTGGAGGCCGGGGACCTGCTGTACTTCCCCCGTGGCTTTATCCACCAGGGCGACTGTCTCCCTGACGCGCACTCGCTCCACATCACGGTGTCTTCCTACCAGAGGAACTCCTGGGGGGACCTCCTGGAGAAGCTCCTCCCAGCTGCCCTGCAGATGGCCCTGGAGGAGGACGTGGAGTACCGGCAAGGGCTTCCCATGGACTACCTGGGGTACATGGGGGTCGCCAACTCGGACACAGCCGACGCTCGCCGAACGGCCTTTATGGAGAAGGTGCAGAGCCTGATAAAGAAACTCATTCGCTATGCACCCATTGATGCTGCCGTGGATCAGAGAGCCAAGGCGTTTCTTCATGACTGTCTCCCCCCGGTGCTCACACAAAGTGAAAAGGCACAGAGTGTGTATGGTTTCCCGGCCCGGTGGCAAGATGGAGGCCCCCGCGATGTCGATATACTGATAACAAAAGACACAGAAGTACGTCTCCTCCGCCATGGCATTGTAAGATTGTGTAATGAAGAAGCAGGTGTGATGCTGTATTACACGACAGAAAACTCAAGAGTATACCACAAGGAAGAACCCAAGTTCCTTGAGATAGATCCTGAGTATACAGACAGTATCGAATTTCTCCTGTCTTCCTATCCAAATCACGTCAGTGTGGATAGCCTTCCATGTGAAACTTTGGAGGACAAGATTTCTCTAGCCACGCTCCTGTTTGAGAAGGGCATTCTGACTACGAAGAAGCCCCTGCTGCAAGTGCAGCTCTAATTTTTTAACAAAATAAACATACATTTGTCTAGAAAGCGTTCTGTCTTTTCTCATCTCACCTGCTAGGTGTGAATCAGCAGTCTGGATCACAGTATCTCATCTGGGGGCAGAAGAGCTTTGGCGTGGTAGAGAAATCAAACGTTCTGGTTAAAATGTGTATCTGCTCTAAGAGTGATTTTTGCATGGCTGAGTGACTAGAGAAGGAAAGTGCTTCATTTTTTATTGTCACCTTTCGCCAGCCATATTACTACACCCTAGGTAACTTCAGGAAGCTGGTGACTTTTCTTGCAGTCTGTAAATCATCTGTATGCTTACACAGTGTTTTAAAGCAGCCTGCCCTGCTGTGGGAATTACTCTCATTACTCACAGGCAAATTTGTTGATGGTCACCATTCTGCGTGCCTGCGCTGTGCCGCACTGCACATCCAGCATGGCGTTCAGGCCTGTGCTGTGCTGCACAGATCCCTTGGCCCCAGGAAAAACCTTGGCCAACTCATCCTAAAAGTGGAGCCGCAGGCAGCTCCCACTCAGTGCCAGCGATTACACCACTTGAGTGCCCCTGCCCTTGTGGAACAGTTGCAGCGAGATGTTCTCATGCAAATGAGCTGCTGCATTTGAGATGCTTCAGGCTCGGGCTCTTCTTTTTCAGTCAGATAATTGCATGCTGTCTTAGTGATAGAATAACCTCCCCCACTGCAGCAGCCCACAGCAAGGAAATTATTGGTCCTTTCAAGGCAAATGGGGCCCCCTCTAATACGGGGGTTTTCATGCTGGATGCCAGAAGTTTCATATCGGCACCTAACAAGTTACATGAATTTACTGACAAGCCTCAGGCATACTTTTCCACAATGCTGTTTTTTCATTGCAGTCAGCAGGTGAGGGACATTCTGTCTTTAAAGCCTGAAGCCATACCCATAAGGAGCAGGCTGCATTACCCTGTGCTCCTCTGAGCTGCTGGGTCATCAGGGTCTTGTGAGATGACACCCCTGCACTTTAATGGTTTAGAATTTACGTGTACACTATCATCTCCTTCAAAGTCCCGTACTTGCTACAATCAGTGCACCAGCCTTTCCCCTCTCTTTTGCCCATATGCTTTTGCTAAATCTTGAAACTTGGGCTGTGTAAAATAGCACACCAGGAGAGCGTGCTGAGGTGCCCCTGGGGCTGCCTTTGCTTTGTGAATCACAAGTGGCTGGGCAGAAATGCTGTTGCCACACTCATCCTCTGACACCTCTTGTCTGCTCATCCTCACCAGAGGATCAGCAGTCCTTGTCCCACCATTCATCCCCCCTGGCAAATAGCGCATCCCTCTGCAGTGCCCTTCCTGGGCTGCTCCGTGTGCCCTGCCGTGCCCCACAGGCATCTGCACCATGGCGGCCTGCGCCGTGGGCACTTGCCAGCACAGGTGGCCACACCACGGACACTTGCACCACGGGCAGCTGGATAGCAGGCGCCCGCGCTGCAGCTTGCTGCCCGGGGGCTGTGGGGCAGAGCTGCCCCGGTAGCTCATGCGTTGGCTGTAAGCACTCCCACGTCCATTTCAATTGCACTAGTAACAACCAAAGACAGCAAAAATTCTCCTTAGCTTTTCCTTTCCCTGGCACCTGTTTTCTTAGATAGCATAATACTTCAGCTGGGGCGGGACATTCTGATAATTCCTCCTCAGTTTCTAAATCCACTGGGGAAACACTTTGCAAATACCCCTCACAGATTTGTGCGGGGCCAGCCAGGCACAGAGTTTCTCTTTTCTTCTTTGTTCTTTCTCCAGAGAGGCATTTCTCACTGAGACCTACCGACTGTGCCAATATTTTTGCACTAGGAGGTGCTGGTCTGTTATGATCCCAGTAAGAAAGGCACTCACATTCTGTAAGGTACCATTAAATATGCTATTTATTAGATCTAACACTCTAGGAAGAAAATAGCATAGATAGTCTTACATCCCTTCAGATGCTGGGAACCCCGAGCAGTGTAGCATCTAACACTCACATGCAGCATGCCATGCAGAAATAGTCCATAGCAGACATTCTCCCCTTTTGGTCTTTCAAGGTATTCTAAGATTTTTGTATATGGAAATACCTCTGTTTACCATGTCTACAGTCAAACAGGAACAATATGCGCATGAGAATGTCTTGCTGCACTGCTGGATAAAGGCCAGGTCACGCAGGTGGCGTAATGGCAGGAACTGAGCAGGAGCTGCCTGCGGGCTCTGCTTTTAGGAAGAGCTGTCTGGGTTCTCCCGGCGGCCAGGGGCTCTGCGCAACACAGCACAGGCCCAAAGGCCACGCTGGATGTGCAGCGCGGCAGTGTGCAGGCCCTGGGTTAACTCTGGTGGGGGTCACTAACTGTTCCATGTACAACAGTCTTCCCTTCAGGATCGCTACGCTGACTTCCACTGAGACAAATGGTGAGATGCCTAAACGTGCTGCAGCATTTCAGACCTAGCAACAAGCTGATCTCACAGTTTCGGAATAAGAAAGTAATCTATCTGCTTCATGCTTTGTTCCCTATATAAAAATAGGACCACATTTTCCATGCATGTTTGAATTCATAATAATTAAATATGGAGTGCATAATAAAATAATAATAATAACAACAACAACAATAATAATAATAATATAATTCTATGAATACACTTGCAATAGCAATATTTCATCCTTCTCTAATGTCCTCCAGCACTGAAGATCTCCATATTTCTTAAATATCAATACTTTTCAACTTGCAACCCAAGGCAAGGTAAAAAACTATGATTACCTTTATTTTACAGACAATGGCTAGCAAGGAAAATTCTATGTACCTTGCCCAAAAGCAAAATTTACAAAAGAAAGCCATTTGCATTAAGTTAATAGCACAGATGTTGCTTTCATGGTCTCTCACTTTCTAGTATGTATGCAATCAAGTACAAAGAGGTGAGCCAACATTAAGTTCACCCAATTCCCTTGATTTCTGAGGTGTCTTAAATTACAGTGTTTATTTGGATCATATATATCCTATGGCTTTTTATAATATTGGATCCAAAGGTACCATTTTTGGGTACCGATGATTTTTTAGCGCAATGGTGCTGATAAAACAGGCAATTGCTTGATTTCATAATGTTTCATAGCAGTTAGAATTTCCCATACCCACACACGGGTCAGCAGCCTCCAAGCAGGGGCTGCTCCTATCGAGGAGAAGGAGGGGGGGCTGGTGACCAGCTCGTATTGCTCCACTGCGGCAGATGGACAAGCTACAATAGCCTTGAGCCTACTGATAACATGTATGCATGTGAGAGCCCTCCTTAAACCTTCTGATGTCACACCTTATCACTGGGGATCTGGCATTGGAGAGGAAAACATGTCCAGACAACCAACTGGCATTGTAATCTTCTCTATACTTCTTACATATGGAAGATCTCCCTGGGATATATTCACCAGGAAAATGGAGGAGACTTTCACCAATCCCTAACTGCCCTTTGTTTTCCGTTTCCCTGCACAAGAGATGGCATCTCCATGCGACCTAAAGCGGTTCAGTCAGAAATGGGCTTCCAAAATGACCTCATGGGGGTGAAGTGGTTTGCAGAAGGCGAGTGGAACTGTGAAGCTGTCATGCCCACGGCAGGAAGTGCACCTTGCAAATTCACCTGGAATTCCAGCTGGAAAGTTCTCATCCAAAGGCTAGCTAAAACTATTCCCAGGCCTTACTGTCAATGTCCCTCCACTGGAAGGAAATGGGAAAAGCGCAAGAATACACTTGTATTACAACCTATCTATGGGTGAGACAGCTCTGCTCCTCTGAGTGACTGTACACTACCTGCCACAGGGCGCTTCCTCTGTGCAGTTTTCCTCTCATCACATCTTGGACCTCACCCCTCATGATAACCACACACAGCAATATGGTCAATGGCCTGAGGATGGCTGCCAGAAGGAAGGGGATGGCTGAATACATTAGAATCAGTCCTTGATCAAACACTCAGTCTGTCAGAATCCTAGGTGTACCCTTAGTACCCCAAGTGCTAAGTACCAGTACTTAGATGCCCTAGTAAGATTCTCCTCCACTAGGAAGAATCCTATTCACTTACTAGGAATTCATGCTATTCACCACACGTAGGTGATCTCCAGTATATTGTTTTCAGCACATGAACTTTTGTTGCCAATTCCCCACACGTATGAATTCAGGGAAAGGGGCAACCTTTTCCAAAGGAAGCCTGCATTTTCACCAAATTTGGGAGAGAAGCCATGGTACGGGGCTGAAGCTGCTGCTTTGTGTTTGTATTGCAAAATTTATATGAGAGATCAGAAGCGATAAAAGAGAATCAGTAGCAAATGAAACTCCTAGGCCCTTCCCTATTTTGTAATCCATGCTCCCACAGCCAAAACCTGTGGGCCTGCCCTAGCGCGGGTAAGGCCCTCTTTCTGGGCGTGGGCAAGAAAAGCAGGTGGCAGAGCCAGAGGGAGGAAGGGACAGGAGCCTTGGGGCAGCATGCCTGGAGCTAATGCGGCAGAAACCCTGGTGGCTGCCATCACCCCTATGTACTTTGTGCAGTCTCTCGGTGTACCTTCAGCGGTAGTCCAGCTAAGAAGTTGTGCTGGCGCTTGCCTCAGGTGGTGTTCAGTTCAGCATTAGTTGAGTGGCTGAGTCTTGAGCACAGCCTTTGAAGTACCGGGGAGACCTCTCGTCTTGACAGGCACTTCCTCTTTCTTCATCACTGAGCAGGCAGATCATTTCTGCAAAGGCAAGTGTTTTGTTAATCAAACCAGAAAAATGTTTGCAATCTCAAAGAAAGTAAATGCTAGACATATTTTTCTCCCCTTTCCACTCAACACCAGGAGCAAGGAGTCCATTTTGAACCAGCTGGCCATCTAAGATGGGGGACGAGGCAGTGTGAGGCTCGTTCAGAGGACCAGGATGATGCCTGGCAAGAGATCTAGGCTTTATTCTACCCCACCAGCAAGCACACCGAGGTCTGAAGGAACCTGAGTTGACGGGGGCTTTTTCATTTATTGCATTAATATTGTTCACACCTGCACCAGTATAACCCCAATAACAGGGCTTGATATACCTACAGCTGCGAGCAGAATTGGATTCACATTTTCTATAATTTTCCTGATTTTTTTTTGACCAGGCATTGAGGAAAGGGATAGCATTTGAATTGATCTTAATTGAACAGATCATATGCAATATGCTAATTTATCTTGCTGGTGGCCTGTGAACTTTAAATAAATTTCTGTACTCTCCATATAACTGTGGTCTCCCCATCTTCAGCCCATACTTTAAAGCAACTTTCACCATATGCGTCTTTTGCTGGAGAGATTTCACCACATTTATACTTCTGGCCCAAATACTGTCCAGTCATCCGAGAAGCTGTTCTGCAATCTTCTCTAAAAGGATGTACGCCTGCTCCTTTGTGTTTGGGTTGCAAAATTTATGTAAGAGATCAGAACTGATAAAAGAGAATTAGCAAATGAAACTCCCAGGCCCTTCCCTACACAAGATATTTTGTAATGCATGCTCCCGACCGGCACAGCCAAAACCTGTGGGCCTGCCCTAGCGCGCATAAGGCCCTCTGTCTGGGTGTGGGCACGAAGAGCAGGTGGCAGAGCCAGAGGGAGGGAGGGATGGGAGCCTTGAGGCAACCTGTGGCCACACCAGCTGCCATCATTTGGCGAGAAGTGCAAGAATTTTTTCTGTCACTGGCCAGGGCCTTGCTGGGCCGGGGCAGCTGCCAGCCCTCCCGCTCTCTTGGCCGGAGGGGTGAGCAGGAGCTGGACCAGGCATGGGGACCATGCCACACGCACACACAGTGCCCTGTGCCCAGTCCCGTTACCTTGTGCCCAGTGCTGGGCTATGGCAGACCAAATGCAAAAAGTCATTTTCAGGACCGAATTGATGTTCCTGAATAGGGAACTAACTGGGACAGCTGATTTCACGTGCTCAGCTTCCCACTCAGCAGCAAGGCCAGGCCTCCCTCCCCTGCCTCACCCCCACCGCTCCCCACAGCCCGTCTGGCCAGCTCCAGCCACAGTCAGCCTCTTGTTTACAGTTTTGCTCAGAGGTTTTTTTTCTCCACTATAATTTCACCACATTGGAGTTGTCCTGCACTGAGGTGTCCCACTCATGATGGTCAGTTTCTGGTAGTACTGCCTGCACTGTCATCTCTACACTTTCTGTTTCAGATGATGCTGGGTTTATACCGACTGCTGCTCCATGGTTCTTAAACACAAACCAACTCTTGAAGTTTGTTACCGAAGTTCTTGAAGACCATGCTGTTTTAATATCAAACAATTTTGTCTTCTTAGACTTGTGGAGGACAGTGGGATTGTACGTCCTTATGCTTCTTCTGCTGTGTAACTGGATTCTTTTTCCGTTTCTTGTATTTAACGCCTTTGTATCATGGTCTGGCTTCTGCAGGGGCTACTTTTAGAACAATGGCTGTTAGTTTAACCTTATGTTCTAGCTCAAAGCCTGATACTCCTTCTTTTACTGTACTGAGGACATGCTCTGTAGGGACGAACAATGTGATTACCAATGCATGTATCAAGGCTTTTCAGCAAAGGAGAAGGATTGGAAATCCTACACTTGCAGAGGGCAGCACATCTCGCGTTCATATTCCGGCTGTAAAGTCTGCTAACTGATGGATGTTCATCCTTTCTCTTGTTTTAGCAGCAGAAATAATGATCTGGGCATGCATAGTCTATCCCTAAACTGCTCCTAAAAGTTGCATAACAGTAGAGTGAAACTTAAAGCAAATCCCAAGCATCTGAGACAAACTTTTTAGAGGTTTCAGTTTAACTCTCCCTGTGGCTCCTCTTCTCTCTTCCAAGGCAAATTACAAGAGGTTCCTTCAGACACCTGCTAGGAATTAAAATGGGCCAAGTGGTGGCAAAGGGCTGGTCTGGGAGCAGGAAGAGGAAATTGAGGGAAGTCACCACACAGATCATCTCTGCCAATGCACCTTAAACAAGATGCTAAAACAATTGTCAATTATTAGCACTAAGATAGATTTGCATCTTACTCAGGTGGTATTTGTCTTTCTGCTGCTCAGTATCTTGCCAGTTAATTTGCAGTCATTTAGCAGCTCACAGCTAAATGACTGGTCATGTCCTTTCCCCAGAAGATGCTCCTTTGCAGTTCCTGTTGTGTACCTCATTTGATGCGTTCTAAAGCAGAGAAATGTTGAAATAAGTCATTTCAGGCAATACAGGTCTTTGTCTTGTCTGCTCCAGGAGAACACCCCTTGCCAGGGTTCATTGACATACACGGACTCAGAGGAGGTCTCTTTGAGCACAGAGCCAGCCTCCTGGCCAATCATGGCTTTGCCACACTTGCCCTGGCTTATTATCAATATGAGGATCTGCCCCAGCAGCCAACTGAACTCCACCTGGAATATTTTGAAGAGGCGGTGAACTATATGCTGCAGCACCCACAGGTAGGAGCACCCTCCATGTCCCCTGGGCTCCGGGGAGCACTTCTCCAAAGTGCCTGTCACTTTGCCTGAGTTATCTCTGGAGGAACCTGCCGAAATGCTCACCTGGCATGGCTGGCATCTGCCAGGAGTTTGGGTGTCTGAGTTCTAGGAAAGAGGTAGGGTCAAGCAGATATGCACTGGAAGGGCAGAAGATGGGTACCATTCAGGTATCGTCACCTGGAGTGACAGAAATGGTGTCTGAGACATAATAGCTGGGGAGGTTCCCTATATAAATATAGGCGTCCCTATTTCCCTTTGTACCCCATAGGACACCACCCCCTTTTTCACAAGCAGGCAGTCCTGGGTGGGGAGGTCCTCCTCCAGCCTGCCAGGGGCCATCATCCCTGTGAGTCCTGGAGGGCTGCCACCTCCCTCGTGGACTGCATCTCCCACTGCTCTGCTCAAACAGCCATCTGGGGTGTCTCCTGGCTACGGGTGTCCTCCCAGCCAGCCTGGCACACCAGGGCAGACCTCGGAGCCAGCAGCTGCCTCTCAGCCCTGTCCTGTTTTCTGCACCTGGGCATCCTTATTCAGGGCACCACAGCCTTTCCCTGCCTGACAGGTTTCGTAATAGATGTTATCAGCAGTTCTGGCTGACACCTGTGGGACTGCCCTAGCGTGGGTAAGGCCCTGTGTCTGCGCGTGGGCGAGAAGAGCAGGTGGCAGAGCCAGAGGGAGGAAGGGATGGGAACCTTGGGGCAGCCTGTGCCCATGACAGATGCCATCATCTGGCCAGATGTGCAAGACTGCAAGTCCCAGGAGAGGTCAGGAGAGCAGCACTGGGCTTGTGTGGCTGTCTCTCCCCTGTGGTGCTCCCAGGCCATAGCCCCATGCGCCCACCCCAGCACAGGGCCACACCAGCCCCTCCTGGGATGCCCCTGCTGAGCATGGTGGGCTCCCATCCCACATGTGCTTCTGCAGAGCATCTTCCCCCAGGGGGTGGGTGAAACCTGAGCCCTCAACATGCCCCGTTGCTCTGCCTGCAGCCCCACACCAGGGGCTGAGCACAGAATGCCTGTGGGATGACTCTGCGCAGTTCCTGCTGCTGCAGCAGAACTCTCTTCACATGCCCTGGCACGGGACAGGAGCTGGAGCACAGGGGAGTGGAGAGGTGCTCTGTGCCAGACTGTGCCATGCTGCCCCAACCACTGTCCCCATGCCTGCAGCTTGTCACACATGACAATGCCCTGTTGGCTTCAGGATCATGGCGCAGGGGTGGCCTTTCTGGGGGCAGTGGTCCATGGGGGTGGCAGGACCAAGCTGCCAAAATGCGCCCAGACTGTGGTGCCAATTGCCTGCAGGTCTGCGTGCAGCAAAGCGGGAGCCTTTTCCAAAGGGAGTGTGCAGCTTGGCCGACTTTGGGAGAGGAAAGATAGAGCCTGTGAGAGAAGCCCAGAGAGGAGAGCTGCAGCTGCACCTTCACCTGGATCCAGTCCTGCAAGGATGGTAACCAGCAGCCCTGGTTGAGAGAGCTGCCACCACAGCAGATAAGCACGGTATTTGTCAATAAGTGTCTGGGCAGAGCTGCCGCCCTTTAGAGATGCTCCTGCAATGCCAGGGAACTGGCTGTGCTGATCCCACCCTGCCTTGGGCGTTGACAGGGCCGCGGCGGTGGCTTTAGGCACCCCTGATGTCTTCCAGCACACTGTCATCACACGGCTCCTGCCCTGATTCTCCTCCCCACGCCTGTGTGTGGGAAGCTGCATCTGTAGAAAAAGCCTCATCTTGAACGCAGACACAGTGGATGCAGCAACCCAGGAGCCATGTGGCAGGTCACTGCCCTCTCCCTGTGCCGGGCGAGCTCCCGCGGCTGGCAGAGGCGGCTGCCCTGGCCCAGCCCCGCGCTCGCAGCCCCGCAGCAACGCAGCCCCACACGGACCCCCAGGACGGCCCCTGCCCGCGGCCTCTCCTCCATGGCCCCCTCCGTCCGCCTGTCGCCCGCCGCCCGCAGCCTCTTCGATGAGCCACTGGCCATCGCCGTGCAGGGCCTCGGCCCGCGGCAGCCAGTCACACTGCGCTCATCCTTGCGGGACGAGACGGGCGAGCTCTTCCAAGCCTGCGCCCGCTACCAAGCAGGGGACGACGGGGAGCTGGACCTGGCCCGCTGCCCCGCGCTGCCGGGAGGGAGCTTCTCTGGCCTGGAGCCCATGGGCCTGCTCTGGGCTCTGCAGCCCCAGAAGCCATTCTGGTATATGGTGAAGAAGGACATCCAGAGCCCCTTCCTCCTGCAGCTGGAGGTGTTTGATGGCCACGGGGAGCCCCCCGGGCGGCTCCTGGCCCAGGCACAGCACGAGCGGGCATTCCTGCGGGACGGGGTGCGGAGAGTCCCGGTGCGAGAGGGGAGGATCCGGGCGACGCTTTTCCTGCCCCCCGGTGAGTACCGGCCACGGCCATCCTGTTTTCCATAAACCAATGTTTTGTAGTGCAAGCTGTTCCATGACCTCTGGAAGATAAGTCCATGAAAGGCCCTGTCCTTCCCTCCCTCCCTCCTTCCCTCCTGCACTACCGACCAGCCTGGCCATTGTTCCCAATTCACCTGGCTATACAGCTGCCAGAGCACGGATGCAGAAGCAGGCAGAGGGATAATCTTGCTTCCCCAGGGCAGCAAGTGGGAGTGAGCGTGCCAGGAGGGCTGCTGGAGATGAGGAGCTGCAGAGGAGAGTGGTGGAGAGGGGCTCTGTGCCAGTCCTTGGCAGTCCTCCTCACCGGGAGGGTTTGGGGCGTCCTCACTCTCCCCCCAGCACAGTAACAACTAACTATATAGTGACCACAGTCTACCATGCTGGGGTTCCTGTGGACAGCATCATTTTGTAAAAGGGGGAAAAGGAGGGGCTCAAGAACATTTGCAGGAATGAAAGCCTGCAAGAAGGCAGAAGGAAGAGACAATTATTTCATTGCTCTGAAAAAGGTGCAGAGCACCTCTCTGAGGTGCAAGATTTGCCCAAGGCACCACCAGGCTCCAGCACCTTCTGGGCAGCTCCACAGAGACTTCCCGGCCAGAGTCCGGGTGCAGGAGGGCTGATTTCACAGGCTCAGCACCCCACCCACCAGGGTGGGAGAGGCCGGGGCTCCCTCCCCTGCCTCACCTCTGCCCCCACCTGATGACCAGCACATGGAAGAAGACACCTGCATCCATTTTGTATCCAAAAGGTCCTGCCTCCCCTGAGCTGAGGCGCTTCCAGTAAGCCAAACGCTGGTGCATTTTCTCAGTGTCCCCTGACCTGCTCCTTTTGTGTGAGTTTTGAAATGACAGGCCCTTGCCGCATTCCCTGACGCTTTGAATTGTTTCCTAGCTACAGGACAGAAGGAGTTTATTCTCATCCTGCCACCACCACAGCAAATCTTCAGCTTAGCAAGCCTGTAAGCTTGGCCTGTAGTCAGTATTTCTGTTACACAGTTCCACTTGGAGATGTGTTTTGCTACCATGATTTCCCCACACTCAAATCATCTCTCATGCACCAAGCTACCCCCATCAAGATTCTCAGTTCCTGGGAGTGCTCTATGCCCTACATTCAGATTCAGGAGTTGGATATTCCTCAGCAAACGTCCTAAGGGCACATAATGGTGGAAACCTTAAAAGGCTTTTGCTATAGTAGCGTCCCACCTCCCTTGAGGAGCCCCCACAGCCTTATTCAGCGTTACCACCTTTTCTGTGCATGTTCAGTTTCAAGCCCACAGAGCACTGCTTCACACAGCTGAGCCGTGGGACACCAACAGCTGCACTCCTGACCTCTGGGGTACACAGCCGCTGCTTTGAGTGCTCATAGTCCATGAGGAGTCAGTAGATGTGCTGTTGCTTGCCTGCAAACTGCCGCAGAAGGAAGAGCACACTGCAGAAGTACTGCCTATTCCTAAAATAAATAAGGGTTTGCACCTTACCCAAGAGGTTCTGCTCCTAAGCCTTTCTTTCTCTGCAACACACTAGAGTTTTTTCAGATGCTGACACCACACTGCCGAGTGACTGATTACGTCTTTCCACAAAAGATGCCTTCCTGTAGTTCCCATTGTGTATGTCATTTGATGCGTTCTAAAGCAGAGAAACGTTGAAATAAGTCATTTCAGGCAATACAGGTCTTTGTCTTGTCTGCTCCAGGTGAACACCCCTTGCCAGGGATCATCGACATACACGGACTCAGAGGAGGTCTCTTTGAGCACAGAGCCAGCCTCCTGGCCAATCATGGCTTTGCCACACTGGCCCTGGCTTATTATCAATATGAGGATCTGCCCCAGCAGCCAACTGAACTCCACCTGGAATATTTTGAAGAGGCGGTGAACTATATGCTGCAGCACCCACAGGTAGGAGCACCCTCCATGTCCCCTGGGCTCCGGGGAGCACTTCTCCAAAGTGCCTGTCACTTTGCTTGAGTTATGTCTGGAGGAACCTGCTGAAATGCTCACCTGGCATGGCTGGCATCTGCCAGGAGTTTGGGTGTCTGAGTTCTAGGAAAGAGGTAGGGTCAAGCAGATATGCACTGGAAGAGCCATGGAGACAGATCACAAAGCAATCTCACATTAGAGACAGCTGAGACATAACAAGGTGGGACAGTTGTGAAGGAGACACCCTTCACAAATTGCCACCAAATGTCCTCCTACAGTCCTAGAAGTGAAAACTAAAGAGCATCTGCCAGTGTCTGAGACTAACAGTTCTTAGCTCTGTCCTACAGCCTGTTGGCAAATTGGTGAAAACATGTTCCCCCTCTCTTGGCTGATGTCAGTGCACCAGGGGGCATTATCAAAGGCAGCGGTTTGAAGGGGGAAGCATGCTGCGCACTTGTCCACAAGAAAAACTGATCATTGCCATCACCTCCTTCACGGTGTTTTGCAGACTCTTACAATTATACAGTGTTCCCCACGAGGAACTCGCTGTTGTGTTTTTCAGCTCAGTATTGATGGGCATTTCCTCCTTTCTACCAGGTGAAGGGACCAGGGGTCGGACTTCTGGGTTACTCCAAAGGAGCTGATCTGTCTCTCGCCATGGCCGCCTTCCTGAAGAACATCACAGCTGTTGCTTCCCTCAATGGCCCCGTGGCCATTACCTGTATTCCTCTCTGTTACAAGGATAAAATCATCCCCGCTTTACCCGTGGATGAAAAAAAGATCAAGGTCATTGATTCCAATATTCTTGATTGTTACGACACCCTTATTGACCCCTTTCAAGCCCCTGGCAACCAAAGCCTGATCCCACTAGAGAAGGCTGAGGCACAGTTACTATTCATCGTGGGACAAGATGACCATGTTGTCAAAAGTGACTATTACGCTACTGAAGTCTGCAAGCTTTTGCAGGCTCAAGGGAAGGAAAATTTTCAGATTCTCTCCTACCCTGGAACAGGCCACTGCATTGACCCTCCCTATTTCCCTTTGTACTCCATAGGACACCATCCCCTTTTTCACAAGTGGGCAGTCCTGGGTGGAGAGCTCGGGGCTTATTCTAAAGCTCAGGTTCATGCTTGGCCACAGATCCAGGCTTTTTTCAACAAACATTTAAATGACAACTAATGGGCAAAAAATAATGTGCAAGCAACAGGCAACTTTGAACTAACAGATCTGATAAACTCTTTTACGTTTATCAGGTCAAACATTGTTGACAGACTGTAATACAGCTACAGTATCTTCTATGGCTTTGCACAGCCGTAACTCCGAAAAGAACTGGGTTGGCCTTTTCTGGTTTTCCCTGAGCTTTTTTGCTCAAGTGTCAAGAAACAGAATGGCAAAAACATTTGCGTTATCTCGCGATAGAACACATCACGTGCAAAATGTTCAGTCACATTTCTCAAGAGCTTTCTTTTCTTCTAATATTTGACAGTACTTTGCATATCACTGTGGTCTCCACAGGCATACCCTGTCCTCAGCTCGTACTTTAAAGCAACAACTCTTAAATGCTAATTGTGGAGCAGGGAATTCACCACTCTTAGGGAGAATGTCTCATCACAAATGGAAACGTCTCTCATCTCTGTGCCCCTGGAAGTGCGTAAGAATGGATGCTACAGCCTGGATGCCAGGGGGGTCTCTGGTTAACCTCGGGGAAGGGTCGTTTTCCCTCTGTGTCTTCTTTCTGTCTTCACTTCAGAAGGTAGTGCTCTGGCTCATGGATACTTCTGGGCACAAGATGTCATGCAAAAAGCCATTCTGCTTAATTTACAGCCACTGTGATCTTCTCCCACATGATGTGGAACATTTTCACCTTCATTATTAGGGTGAGAACTGTAATAAAGAGCCTGAGATTTGAAAGCCATGGAGTCATTTGCTATGCTTTGGTTAGAAGCCGGGATCTTTGCAGCTCCACCACCCTCACACCCCAGGGTTGAACCTGCAGCAGCTTGGGAGCAAGAGCTGCCCAGGTGGTAAGAGGAGACAGAGAAGACTGACACATAGCCCCCTTGCCCTCACTCTTCCACTGCTCTTGGGGCACCAAGTGTGGAGGAGAAGGAGTGTTTCTTAAGCCTTCAGCGCCCTTTCCCTTAGCATCTGCTCTAGAATACGTTCAAGCTTGTGATCCAATCCAGCATTGCAAGCCAAGGTGTGCTGTTCTCAACAACAGGCGAAGTTGCCATACATTGAGGACTGGACACCAGACAACATACCCTAATGCTAGATGACAAAGCATCTCACCTGTTTAGGATAGATGGGTAATCTCCATGAGGAACAAAAGACTGCTGAGACTCTGCCCAATACCCCTCACCACTTAGTGTTTCAAACTAGGACAATGCTGAGGATTTCCTCAGATGTTTTCACTTGTTTCACACCACTAAGTCAGATATAGGGAGCTCTGAGCGAGAGGCACCTCTACCTGCATCTCCCAGGAAGAGTCAGGGAGCCTGAGTCCCTTTGTAGTTTCCTTTGGAGCAAAAAATCCAAGTTCTGGGTAAGACAGACCCAATGGCCTCCTTTTTAAACCCCTGCATAATCCATTACTGGGAAGAGCCAGGTGTTTCCTGACCTGCCTAAAGAGTCTGTGAAAGTGCTTCTCCCTCCCCCCTCCGGCACCCCTGACAGCCCTTCCCAATCCCTGGCTGTGCAGGTGCCAGGGCTGGGCAGAGCCAGGTGAGAGACAACCTGCCTCGCCCAGGCCTTGGGGCAGCCAACATGGAGGAAGAAACGCCAAGAGGACATGAAGCAACACCGGGCTGGCGCTGGTTTGGCTTCTCCCCGCCTCGGCTGCGGCTGGGGCTGGCTCCCCTCCCTTGGCCGAGCCGCTCGGCCACGCTCAGGGTCGCTGCCGGGTGGCTGGAGCCCCTGCGCCGCCCGGGCTGCCCCGGCTCTCTGCGGGCGGCCGCACACAGGCCCTTCCCTCTCCGCGTCCTGACTGTGAATCCTCATCGCGATTCTGCTCGGTGGCCCGTCAACACCCCTTACCCGCCCTGACCCGCACGTCCCCTCGCCCACAGCCACCGCCCGGCCCCGGGGAGTCCAGGGGAACACCGAGGAGCTGCCGCCCCAGAGAGAATGGGCCTCGGACCACAGAAGGCCCGGCAGAGCCCGCCCACCACCGGGGAGGGGCGGGCAAGCAGGGGAGGAGGCGGGCAGGGTGAGGGATCTGGCGCCGTGCTCCTCCCCGCCGGGGGCGGCTTCCGCACCTCGTGCCCGAGCCCGGCCCCGGTCCCGCGGGGACCTGCCCCGAAATCCGCCCACAGAGGCGGGAGAGACCCGGGGCCATGTGGCAGGTCACTGCCCTCTCCCTGTGCCGGGCGAGCTCCCGCGGCTGGCAGAGGCGGCTGCCCTGGCCCAGCCCCGCGCTCGCAGCCCCGCAGCAGCGCAGCCCCGCACGGACCCCCGGGACGGCCCCTGCCCGCGGCCTCTCCTCCATGGCCCCCTCCGTCCGCCTGTCGCCCGCCGCCCGCAGCCTCTTCGATGAGCCACTGGCCATCGCCGTGCAGGGCCTCGGCCCGCGGCAGCCGGTCACACTGCGCTCATCCTTGCGGGACGAGACGGGCGAGCTCTTCCAAGCCTGCGCCCGCTACCAGGCAGGGGACGACGGGGAGCTGGACCTGGCCCGCTGCCCCGCGCTGCCGGGAGGGAGCTTCTCTGGCCTGGAGCCCATGGGCCTGCTCTGGGCTCTGCAGCCCCAGAAGCCCTTCAGGCGGCTGGTGAAGCGGGACGTCCAGAGCCCCTTCCTCCTGCAGCTGGAGGTGTTTGATGGCCACGGGGAGCCCCCCGGGCGGCTCCTGGCCCAGGCACAGCACGAGCGGGCATTCCTGCGGGACGGGGTGCGGAGAGTCCCGGTGCGAGAGGGGAGGATCCGGGCGACGCTTTTCCTGCCCCCCGGTGAGTACTGGCCGCGCCGGCCTCCTCTCCCCGCAGGTCCTGCCTCCGCTCTCGGCCCTGCACTCCCAGGCCCAGAGCCAGACCCCCTCCAGACTCCCCTTGAGCCCCGTAGCAGGCAGAGGACGAGGGGGAGCTGGACCTCGCCAGCTGGCACTGGTCACTCTTCAAGGATCCGCCTGATCAGCCCGACCAGCTTTGATCTGCTGGCCACGCTCCACACTCTACGTGAGCTAGAAGTTGTGAGTTTGTTTTATTGACTTGTATTGGACGTGAGGGCATTGATCACCGTACCCATTTCATTTCCAAATGCTGTGGGAAGTGGCATCAGCCAGTCTTCAAGGTACCTTTCCTCTACCTGGCTGCTTTCCAGGGAATTCAGCTAGTCATTCTTTGAGTAGGTTGAAGGTTGCTCTCCAAAAGTCTAGAGTCCTAAGCTTCCCTTCCTAGCAACTCCACAGATCCTGAACTCAATAATGTCATAGTTGCTGCAACCCAAGCTGCCTCTTGCTGTCCCATTTGTCCCCAGTTCTTCCCCATTTGTGAGCAGAAGTAAAGCATTAGACAGGTTTGCCCTTAGGGTATTTTTGTTAGAAAATAATCTTAGAGAGGGTCTGTGAGGTTTTCAGATTGACTGACTGTTAAAGGAGAAGCTGCTGCTGGAGCATTCACACACTATTCGAGGAGTGGCACACACACCATCTGAGTCTTCAGCTGCTCGGACCAGGGTCCCTTTGCAGCGGGCAACTCCAGTGAGCTGGCTGGAGGGGTGCCCCTTTCGGCTCCTCACACACACACTTACTCTTGGGCACGCTTCCTCCTCCCTCACGCTCGACCCTAGTTTTCCCACAGCAGAGTCTCACGCATCAGATTTTATAAAAATAAATAATTTAATTGAAAGGTACAGCAGCAGGGTCAGATAACTGGATGCCTTCAGAGAGGGATGTCGAAAAAAGAAATCCCTGGCAAATTATACCCTTGTGATCTCTACACCCGCCCCTCACGTGCTCTTTGCATGCTGTTCACGCATCTTTTAGTCCAATGGTGATTTTTGGTCTGGAGTCTTCTAACATCTTATGGGATTCTTTTTCTGTTTCCAGGCAGGCAGGCTGTTGACTGCTCTTACCTTGTTTCTTTACTGTCTCTGCTGACAGTTGTGGCCTCCTTATCTTCTGGTTTATACTCTTGTGCGCCTGCGCTTGCTGGCAGAACGTGGGGAACTGAAAAGTCACAGACTTATGGAAAACACTACCAAAACATCAGCATGTTATCAACATTTTCCTTATACTAAAAGACTAAACACACCACTGTACCAACTGCTGTGAAAATTACTAAGAAAATTGACTTTGTTGCAGCCTAAAGGCTTCCGCAGATCTAGCTACTCACACCAAGTAAAGGTAGGCAAACAGCATAAATCACGCCGTATTATAACCCCAAGTAATTTATTCTAATTAAAACTTACTTATTTGAGCTAAACAACATCTCTCAACATGACAAATGCTGTGCTGTCCTCCGAGCAGCTGTCCGGACTTCTGCTAGTTGTCTGCAGGAAGCTTCATCTCTTGCCTCCTCTTGGTTGAGTGGTCTGTAGCAGCTGCACCACCACCACATCCCACCTTTCCTTCCCTCTGTGACCCAGAGGCTTTCACCAAACATGTCTCTGGAACTCCATGTACTCGAGGAGCTCCTCTACGTAGTATGTGCCTTCCCTTCTCCCCTTTCTGCCCTGTCTGGCCCTGATAATTCCTCCATGATACTGACAAAATCATACATGCTGTCCCCACCAGTGTCACAAACTGTGATTGCATTGTTAGCCCTGTGGCTGGCGGTGAATTTCCAGTTCTTCTTGTTTGTTGCCCAAGTTCTGCGTGGTAGTCTGCAGACACCTCATCCTGACTTCTGAGCAGGAATGGGAGTCTGCCTCTTGGCCTCCTCCTTTCTATACTTTGTTTGCAGCAATCCCTCTCAGCTATGGATCCTCATCAGGTTAGCAAGGCTGGTTGCAAATACTTTCTTCTCTTAATCCCAGAACAAATGTCTATAGTACATTTACAGTGAAGCTGGAACCATCAAAAGATGAAATTTCTTGGATCAGTCTTCTGAGAAATACACTGGGGGGAGGCCTCCTGGGTATTTTTGAATCAGAGCTTCATACCTTTGCAGTGAATTTACATGATAAAGAGAACTAGTTGTGACTGTTGAGGGATCCCCGCCCTTCCAGCCACGTGTTTCCCGATGTTATCCAAAACATTATCAGGCCTGCTATTTTGTGCTGTCCTGTTTAATCTTGAAGCAACGTAGCCATTTACTGAAAACTGGCACAGTAGTTTAAGACCCTTAGTACCATTCTGCTGCTCTATGTTTTATTCTTTTTAAAAACAACACATTCCCAGGCCTATGAATTTGGAATATAAATTAAAAATTGTAGGTTAATGTGTCCTATTCCATGGTCTCTTACAGGAAATGGCCCCTTTCCAGGAATTATTGACTTGTATGGAACCGGAGGAGGACTCCCTGAATACAGGGCGTGCCTACTGGCCAACCATGGCTTTGCTGTGCTGGCTCTGGCTTTCTATGGCTATGAAGATCTCCCCAAAGAGATGAAGGAATTCCACCTGGAATATTTTGAAGAAGCCGTGAACTATATGTTACAACACACCCAGGTTGGTTTGTTCATTGACACTCTCTCACTACAGGGAACTCTCATTAGTCATCTCCATTCAACTTGGCTGTAATTAATTTGTTTTATATCTTTAACTCCCATTACAGTAGTTCTCTGGAAGATTATTCCCATTCTTCCTTTTGGATACTAGTTGCCTGGAGGCTTATTTGACTTCCAGTGGGGCTTTTAGGTTTATGCTTTGTAGAATGTCCTTCAGAACTAAATGCCCTTTTCAGCCTTGGGGCACACGATAAGCTTCCGTGATCTGGGTCTCAAGGAAATCCACCAGTACACATTTGTTGCTGTGTATTGTATAAGCTGTTAAAATCATGCCAAATGTTGGTATTTGTTGAGTGTGGGTTTTAGTAGCTAGTTGTGAACTTGGGCATCCTTCTAAGTTGACACCTCTTGGAAGAGAACCCTGATCGGTTCTGCATCTCCTTCCAAGTAGCTGTGTATGACAATAATTAGAATTGCATGAGGTAACACTTGGTTTCTCTGGAGAACTCAAAATAAATACCTTCATCAACCTCAGAAAGATGAGTAGTTGTTAAAGGTCTTGATTGCTTTTCAGTCGCCCTAACCCTAACTGCTCGTGCCACAAAAAACTCTGAAAATTGCTTTTTCCCCCCCTTTTTTTTCCCTGAGAGCATTACCATAGCATCCCACGATCACCTCCACTGATAACCTCACCATGTTGTTAACACATTACAAAGATTCAGACATGTTTCCATGCTTCAAAGTCAGTGGGTTTGGAGCCTATTACACTGGTAAGATATTTTATTATA
This sequence comes from Larus michahellis, assembly GCF_964199755.1. Lineage (NCBI taxonomy): Eukaryota > Metazoa > Chordata > Aves > Charadriiformes > Laridae > Larus > Larus michahellis. Next base: position 51,324,315 of record NC_133899.1, on the reverse strand, counting down.
CTGGTAAGATACAAAAGGTATTAAATTTGGATGCTGTCTCAAACCGTTTTTACCCCTGAGGGTCTTTGGATATTGGAGCAGTTGTGATATTAGCTAGCCTTCTTCCAGTGGATTTCAGCACCCCATAAGATCATTTAGCTTTCCTATTCTAGTTAACTCACCTGTGTAAAAGAAGTTGAAGGTAACCTATTCTAGACTGACTCCAGAGGACTGGACAATTTGCTTAGAAAAGTGGTTTTAATAGGTTATTTTTTTAAGATATTTTTTCATGAGTAAGCTACCCCAGAATACTTCCTGTGAGTCAGACACCAAGCATATTAGAGAAATGGGAGGGCAGCTGGTGTGGAGTCTGCTACCCCGTGTTAGCTTCTTGACAGAGGAATAGAAGACAGTCGTTGAACATAAGTTACCATAGCTATTGACAGTATCATAGTCATGGCTGACTTTGAGCATTTTGCACTGAAAGAAAGCATTTGTAGAAGAGGCTTCCCCTGCCCCTTCCCTCTTCTTCCCTGAACCGTCTTATAAGCAAAGTGAATCTGGGGCTGCACGTTTGCATTGCTTTTTGGAAGTATAGCTGTACCCTCTGCAGTACCCTTCAGCACTGAGCATTGTAGTTTTGTTAGGATGATCCTGTAGTCTCAGCAGGGCTTATGATCACAAATCAAGCACGGAACAGTGTCCCAGTGTCCCTCAGATGTGGGTTCTGCGCACATTAGATGCCTGCATCTGGGGTCCAGACTTAGGACAGACGGTGCTGCGAACATGGCAACATTTTAAAGAAGTGGCATGCCATGGTTCATTGCTTGTGGTTTCTCTTCTCTCCCCTCCAGGTTAAAGGTCCAGGGATTGGGTTGCTTGGAATCTCGAAGGGTGGTGACCTGTGCATCTCCATGGCCTCCTTCCTAAAGGGCATCATGGCCACCGCCCTTATCAATGGCTCAGTGGCAAATGTGGGCGCAGTACTCCGCTACAAGGACATCACCATTCCACCCCTCGGTATCGATGTAAAACGCATCAAGGTCAACAAGTCTGGGATTGCTGATATTGTGGATGTACTGAACAACCCACTGGAAGGGCCTGACCGCCAAAGCTTTATCCCTTTGGAGAAGGCCGAGTGTCGCTTCTTGTTCATTGTTGGTCAGGATGATCGCAACTGGAAAAGTGAATTCTTTGCAGTTGAGGGGAGCAAACGTTTGCAAGCTCATGGGAAGGAAAAGCCTGAGATAGTCTGTTATCCTGGCGCAGGGCACTACATTGAACCCCCCTTTTTCCCGATGTGTGCAGCCTCAATGCACCTGCTGGTTGGCAAGCCTGTGGTGTGGGGAGGGGAGCCCAAGGCACACTGTGAGGCACAGGTAGATGCTTGGCAGCAGATCCAAGCTTTCTTCTGCAAACACCTCATGGGCAAGCCATCTGGAACATCCAATAAGCTGTGATGTGAGTTAGGTTACTTTACAGGTGGAGATGCTAGAGTTTCAAGTTTGTTTTGTTAAATGGCTCTGAATGAGAACAAAGAACATCAGAGAATAAGCTATTGGGTTTCTTGGAGGATGATAGTGGGTGAGAGCATGAGAGCTGCTTCCTTTTAACACCATCCTTTAACCTTGGTTAGAGGTCTTGGCCTCCTGTTGTGTGTAGGATGGGATTACAAGCTGTGGAAAAATGATGGTGGTAAGGCTGGGTCTGCTTTGAATGTGAATTTAAGTGGAAGGCAGCTCATCCAAGCTGAGAGCTGGGATGAAAATTTGCCTTAGCTATCTCAGAGGAAACATGTTGTATGCCCTTACCAGAGCCAGCTTCGTGCTCTAGTTTTTTCTGGAAGCAGCAGTTTCTCTTCCTCCAGCAATCTTTCTGTTCTCCCTGTGCACTTCCATCTCCTTTGTTGCTTCTTCCTCTTCTCCCACGTCACTGAAATGCATCTGCCTTAACACTCAATATCTAATATTTCACTTACCAAAAGCAGCAATGCTTTGCTTCCATCCCCAGATTAACACATCTCCGGCTTATAGACAACAGCCCATACACAGCCTGAGGCGACATTCTGAACACATGCAATAGAAATGAGACATTTGTACAGTTTTGGAAAGTTTGTAAGCACGAAGGAACGGCAGGATCAGGCCCGTTGGTAGTCATGCCTAGAACTGCTGGTGGGCATCTCCTCGGCGGGGCTGGGTATCCCTGTGTAGGTCCCCAGCACTGTTGGAGGGCAGTTGCTCCCTGCCTGTATTTTCCCTTCGTGCCTCCACAGCTGCCCGCTTGTAAGTGCTGCTGCAAATGGCAAGGCAGTGAACCGGCGCGGCAGCTCCCTGAGCCGTCGTCTTTTCCTTGCTGCCCAGTGCTGTGCGGGCCAGGTTGTAGGGGCTGCCGCTGTGCGCGGGGCGGCGGGCTGGAAGGGGCGGCGAGGCGGTGGCCATGCCGTGGTGGGAACTGGTCTCTCTCCCGCCGGGCCCTGCCGGCCTCCGGCCTCCATTTCTACTTCTTCTCAGCAGCCAGGGGTAGGGGGGCCCATTCTCCCCGCGCCGGGGGGCTGTCAGTCATGTTTGCCGCCCAAGGGTGAGTTTGACAGAAAAACTACTGAATATTGCTCGTGGGGCGCTGGCGAGTTTGCACTATTGTATATAAGTAAGTTTTTAACACGTGAGTGCCTTACAAAGCCAAGGCGAGTGTGGATATCGTCTAAACTTGCTATGCGTGTTTTGGGTGAGTTCTGTTGGTGTGTGTTTATGCGGTTTGCATCCACTGTAATTTTTTTTTAACGGATTAAACGGAAACGTTAACCTCTACCGACGGCTCCCGATGGTCTGAGGGAGGGCGGGGGGGGGGGGGGGGGGGGAGGAGGAAGCGGGAAGGGGGAGGTGCCCCGGGGGGCGGTGCCTTCCCCGCCCCGGCCACGCGCTGTCGCCGTAGCAACGCGCGACCCGCTATCGATTGAGGCTGCCTGGCGGGGGCGGTGGCCGCCCTGCCTTATTGCCGTTGGCCCAGCGGCTCTCGCCCACCCGCCGCCGACATGTGGAGAGCGGTCGCTGCTGCCGCCGCCTCGGCCCCGGCGCGAGCCCTGTGCCGCGCCCCGCCGCCGCTCCATCCTTCGCCGCGACGGCAGGCTGTAAGCGTGGCCGTGTCCCCCGCCGCCGGCCTGGCGGATGAGCGGGTAGAGACGCGGGTGGCGGGGCTGGGCCCCGGGCAGCCGGTGACCCTGCGGGCGGTGGCGGCGGATGAGCGCGGCTGCCTCTTCCAGTCGTGTGCGCACTACCGGGCGGACGGCCGCGGCGAGCTGCACTTGGGCACCGACGCCTCGCACGGCGGGGACTACACCGGCGTGGAGCCCATGGGGCTCTTCTGGAGCCTCGCCCCCGCCGGCATGGAGAAGCCGTACCAGCGGCTCGTTCCCCGCAGCACCGGCACCCCGATGAAGGTGGAGATGTTGGTCCACGAGGGCCACAGCCAGCCCGGCGCCATTCCCGGGCCGGTGGTGGCCAAGGCCGAGGTGGAGAGGTGGTTCACAGCCCCCGGCGTACGGAGGATCCGGCTGAAGGAGGGAGGCGTAAGGGGCTCCCTTTTCCTGCCGCCGGGTGAGTGTCCCGGCCGAACACCTGCGCCCTGGGGCCGGCGGGACCCCCGGGCTTCTCTGTCCAGAGCAACGAAAGTCTCTTTCAAAAGAAAAACGTACAAAAGGACATCACCCCTGAAATCCGTATTCCGCAATAGATCCGAACGCCGCCTTGCAGACAGGTGGCGGGTTTTGTGTTTTTTTTTTTTCTCCCTGAAATGTCATGGCGATTTCAAGGAAAGGCGTGTCGGGACACGGCCCCGCTTGTGCGTGGGGACGCTGCCTGGTCCTTACCGGTGGCACCGGGCAGGGCAGGTGGACACAGGTGGCTCTTGTGAGACAGGCAGGAGCCAAATGAGAACAGAGGTTGAGGAGTTTACCGTGGTGCTGCTCTCAGTTTACGATTTTTCAGTCAGTTTGATGTTTGCACTGGACTACCAGAACCTGTAGCATTCAGAAAACCTGATACGCTTCATCGTGTGAGCCTGTGCTAAATCTCCCAAGGATTTTGCCCCGAGTAGGATCGAGTCAAAAAGGTGCTCTTCCTCCCGGTGGAACACATGCCAGTAAGCAGAGCAGTGGAAGAGATTCTAGAAAATAGAGGTATTCCACCTCTGTTACGTGAGAGCCAAAGCTAAGTTAATAATTGAGTTACTTCGGTTGTTCTGTGGTATAAAGGAGGAATAGATTTCTGAGCAAGTTCTACCTGTTCTGCTTGTGGGATGCTTGTGCTTTATGAGGTGTGGTATTCTGATGGACTACTAGTGTTGTTGGAAAACGAAAGCTTTCTCTGGTTATGGTGTTTGTACACTTGAGCCATGATTTAAACTTCTTGTATGTCCCCGAGTGTTGTGCTACTAGAACCGCCCTCCATATTACCTCTAATTTATAATGACTTGGTTCAGCAAATCCTCTAAGTACCACTACATTTATTAGGGATTTAAGTATTTTCAGTGAATGATTTCCAAACCAATAATCTTTTTATCCATTTAGATACAAATCCAAAGTCCACTGAAGAAAAAAAAAACAGAGATTGAACTTTGAATTTTAGATCAAATGTTTAGTCAGCATTCTGGATTTTCCATCACTGAGACATGGTTGTTTTGATATATCCTGCCTTAGAGGATTAGCTGGATTTCTGCTGAGCTAAGTGGGAATCCAGAGATCTGCAAGATAGAACTGCATTTTTCCCTTTAGAAAGTCTGGCGTTTGTAATAGCATGGAAAACTCTGGAATCATTGCCTAAATGATACTGACATCTTTCTTGATGGAGGATCCAGTTACAGCATTACTACCGTACCTTTCTTTGCTCCAGGGATGGAAAAATCTTAATATTATTAAGATAGGAATCTTAAACCTGAACTGTTCTTAGTAAAAGTGAGATGACATCAGTGAGCTTACACTGTGATTTTAATAATGAAAGAGATTTCTCAATTCAGGCATAGGAGTTACAGGTATGGGGGGGTGTTTGTTTGTTTTTAAGCAATACTAAAGTTGTGTAGCCCGCTTTATCCTGCGTTTTAGTGAGCTATGCAGAAACTGTATGCCAGGGCATGTGTAGGTACTCAGGAAGGCAGTCCGGGATCCTTGTGTAAGTTAAAGGTTGTCTTCATGAAAGAGAAATGCATTCATGCTTGACTGTGTTCTGATCACATGTTCTTGCTAGACAGCTTTCCAGGTAGGGGTGATAAATTAATGTGTGTTTTTTTTCTAGCCATCTAGGCTGACTGTTGTTAACAAAAGGTTACTGTTGATCATGGCATTATGATAAATTTATCCAGACATATTTTCTCTACAGCAGAATATTGAACTTCTATGAAAAATTTCAGAACTGAAAGAACCCAAAAGCATGTTTCAGTCCTTTTCTGACTTCCTAATGCTTTAAGTTAGGAGGTTTCCACCATCTAACATGTCTTGTCCAAAACTTCCTTTTCTCAAGTACCTTGAAATGCCAGAGGTCCTTTTTTTTTTTTTTTTTAATTGCATATAGGTAATGTCAGAGAGTTAATGCACTCTTGCACAAGCAGGTACTTTTTCTGCTGAGATAGTTATAGTGAGCTGGATCCGAGTAAGTCAGTGGGAACATCTGGTGGCCAGGGAAAAAAAAAAGTGGAAAAAAAAAAAAAAAAAAAAAAAAGAAATAGCCAGCCTGGGGTCTTTATAATTCCAAGAGGTAGTATCCTTAGCCTTTTAACCCAAGATCTGCTGGCATGGCATACAGTAATATCACAACACGACTTTGCAAAAGCATGCTCGTTTAAAATTGTAGTGGGACTGACTGTACACCTGTATAGGCATGTTTATCTATATATCAGTCACCACACCGATATAGCTCTCAATTTTACCCTGTTTCTTCACATCTGCAGTAGCAGTTCTGCTGCCAAGTGTTACAGTGCTGATGTTGAGATAGAGCTAGTAAGTCCAGTTGATTTCATGTAGCAATGGGTCTCTCTGATGTGCTTTGCTCAATGCACCTTATTCCAGAGTTTGCGTAAGTTTTGTAGAATTTAATTCTAGGGCTCAGTGCTCTTGCCTTATTAGTAATGAGCTTGCACTTCGCTAAATAAGGTATGACTTCTTTGTAGGAAAAGAGCTGATTTAGAGTAAGATTATTCTGAGGGTGGGAGGTTAAGACCATTGAAAAAAAAACGTTTAGAAGACTTTCTTTTTAAAAAACAAGTTTAACTGTTCACATATGTTTACAGGAAGGCAAGGGCCTATTCTTAGGTTCTCTAATCTCTGCTGTGCAAATGGAAAAGTAATGAGTATTAATAGAAAATGTCTTAAGCCTTCTATATTTTGATGTTCACTCTTCACCAGATAGTTTTTAGTGTCCTGTTTGATAACTTGTCCTCTGTACCTCTTCTTTTTAATATAGGGGATGGCCCCTTTCCAGGAGTGATTGACATGTATGGTGATGAAGGAGGTTTGATTGAATTTAGATCCAGTCTCCTGGCTACCCGTGGTTTTGCAGCCCTTTCTCTGCCATATTTTGACTTTGAAGATCTCCCTAAAGTCATGAAAGAATTCAAACTTGAGTACTTTGAGGAGGCAGCTAGATTCCTGCAGCGTCATCCAAAGGTGAGTGTAATGAGAGATCTTTCAGGACAAGGGAGGATTCGGCAGTCATGCCCAAGTGGTGGTGGTTTATTATTTTTTTTGAAGTATCAGTTTCTGCTGGGCGGGTTTTCGTCCAATAATGGAAAAAGTGTAGGTCCTGCATAGGAGGCTATGTATATGACTGTGGAGAGTGAGTTTCTTCCAGCACAAGCTGTCTGCTAAATAAAGTGCTGGAATATTCTCCGAACAGGAGCAGTGGTGATAAAGATGGGATTTTTTAAAATGAAAGCAATTAATTTAAGAGAGGATGATACAAAACTGCTCAAAAGGGTTGGACTAGATGATCTTCAGAGGTCCCTTCCAACCCCTACCATTCTGTGATTCTGTAATAGTCAGCAAAGGAATGGATTTGATGACTTAGGATGCTGCTTTCAGTTTTACTTTCCAGGCTAGAAAAGGACAAGACTAAATACTACTTATGTGATCCTTCATTTGTGAGGTTACTTTATTTGCCTGAGACTTACAGAGCAATAGACTATGCTTGAATTTCCTGCTATCTATTTTGGGAAAAAGAGAAAATATCTGCATCAAAATATGCAGTAGGGACTAGGTGAGGTCCAAGTGATGGTAATTCTTGTGCCTGTTTGTGTTATTTTGTGGAGTTTGACAGCTCTAGTGTCTCTGAAAAATAAGACACTAAACAGACGGAGGAGCTGGGGTTCAGGCTGTAGCTTTCCAACAGGTCACATCAATAATTAACCTTTTCTTTTCTTGTCCTTTTTTTTTTTGTGTGTGTGTAATAACACAACTCCAAAGGCATTTAATGGCTAATCCCATTATAATGTATACTTCCTTTATTCCTTTCTTCCTCTCTTCCCCACCCCCTGTCTTATCTGAAGGTGAAGGGACCAGGAGTTGGAGTGATTGGGACTGGGAAAGGGGCAGAATTAGGACTTTCCATGATCACCTTCCTGCCAGAAGTAGTGGCTGCTGTCTCTGTCTCCGGCTGTAGTTCAAACACAGTTGCAGACCTCCATTATGGTGACATGACTCTGCCTGGGCTGCGTTTTGATATGAATAAGGTCAGTGTTTCTGACACTGGTGTTTTTGACACTTTTGAAGCTCTGGATGACCCAACAAATCCTGCTAATTCTCCTTGCACGATCCCCATTGAAAAAGCAGAAGGTCACTTTCTCTTAGTGGTAGGGGAAGATGATCGTATGTGGAAGAGCTCCTTATATGCTGAGCTGGCAATCGGGCGTCTACGCCAGCATGGGAAAGAAAACTTTGAACTCTTGAGTTATCCAGGAGCAGGTCACAGAATTGATCCTCCTTCTACTCCATTTTGTCAGGTAGCTATGGATCGTGTTCTGGGGGTGCCTGTTCTGGGGGGTGGAGAGAGCAAAGCACATGCCCATGCACAGGAACACTCCTGGGGAAAGATTCAGGAGTTTCTGCACTTGCATTTGGGATGAACACCTAAGCACCTGCAAGCTGTTGCAGAACTGCAGAGGACTGAGCTTGAGCCACCAAAATGACTGGTGAATTGGAGGGACTGACTGAGAAAAGCTTTGAAATATGAAATAACCAAATGACTACTTAGCTACAAGTACAAATCCAAAAAGAAGGGGATGTATTTGGACTAGTCTAACTTATTTCAACTAGGTACACAGAGGAGAAGTGAAACAATGATAAGCAGCCTACATTGTAATACAAATTTGACAACCTGAATTGGTCATGGTGTCAAGAAACAAGTATCTGAAGCGAGCAGTAGGTACTTTCTTGCTTGCAGTATTTATGACTCAGAGAATTTTAACAGCTAGGCTGCATCCTCAGCAATAACAGATTGGATTGCACCTGGGGAATGATGGCAACCCATGGATGATAAACTTTGACATCAAAATGATGAATGATTCTGGCTTTGAGTCTTAAGTTACCTTAGCCCAGAACTCTCAGATTTACAGCCATATACAGTTTGTAAATGTTTTCTATTTACCTGAAGCTGGGGATATCTATTTGTAATGAGACTCATAGACCTAGACCTAAGGTAGTGGTCTTTTGGTGACACAGTCTGTTTCTTTCCAACAAAAATGACCTGTAGAGTGGGAAAATGAAGAGTATTTTTCCTGTCATCCCAAGAGAATGGCAGCACTAGCACTGTCTTGTATTAGGGATGTAACCATCTGTTCCTATAACATCTTGGATTGGCATTTGACACTCAGGGTATTAATATTCTGTTGGATAGGTTAAAGCATGGTTAAATGCAGGTTACGCTATGTGTAAGTCTTACTTCTCTCCTCGTTGCTTGTTTTAAACTAATAACACCTGCCATTAAGTTAGGGATTAATTACTTGTGGAACTCTTTAGTAATGATGTCACAGCTGTTCTTGGGGAGGAAGCAAAGTTGAGAGACAGAAAACCTAGCCAGTAGAAGATTAAGACTGACTGTAAAAAGCTGTCACCTTATGGCGATGATTAATTTAGAATCATAATACTTAAACAAACAAACAAACAACCTTCCGTTAAAAAAAACCCCATCTCCCTTAAAAAAAAAAAACCCAACCCGAACTCAAATCTAGGATGTCTTTTCCATGACTGCCTGAGACTGGTTTTGGGTTTTTTTTGTCCTAATTAATTTTTGGCTAGTGCCTTATTTTTCCCCACAGTTCAGGTAGAAAGAGACAACTTCTTCCCAAATGAGTTGATCTCTTGAGAGGGTCTTGCTGGAATGGTGCCAGCGCTGAAGGCATGTTTAACAAGGGCCTCTGTCAATACAATTTCTCCTTCCAAGGTCATTTTGTCAGACCAGCTTGAGAGCTGCCCAAAAACCTTCATTTATGGTACTGAATTTTGCTTTGCTCTCAGGGATCTTTTCTCTCCAGTTAACTGTCATTACGCTGCTGCTCAGGTCTCATTAGTTTTCTGCAACTGTTATTACTCATTATTGCTTGATTGAAGTCACATGTTCTCCACATGCCATCACTGCCAATCGAACAATTTATCCGTCCACTCCTTACAAGAGAAACTCCGTCCTGCTCACTCCACACAAAATGTCTTCACGCCTCGTCTCTCTACACTCTCTCTCTGGCTGAAGAGGCCTTTGCAGAGTTGTACCTGATGCTTGAACCTCCACTAGAACTGCCAGCCGCAGAAGTCCAGGACCACAAGCCCGCTGTCATGTGCATGTTGGTGTCACCCATGCTTAGTATCCTGCCTTTTTTCCCCAAACTCACTCCAAGTTGCAACCGTAGGGGAAGGGCTTATCTGAAGGTTTCTGTTTGTTGGGTCTGCCTCATCATGTGCATCTTCAGTAGTGGGAGCTGTGTATCTGCCCAAACCCTGCTTTGTTACCAACAAAGTACCCACACCGGTGTCCCCACACCGCTGTCCTACCTCAGCGTAGCCACTGCCATGCGAGAGTGCAGGCTCGACGTTCGGGAAGTATGTGCTAAGTTGTAAATAAACCAACACCAGGGAGCTTAAAAGTCCTCAGACTTTGTTTCTAAAGCACAAGCCTTTAAAATAGTTCAGTGTTAGTTGTCATTGGATATATGCAATGTGAAAAAGTAAAGTGCTTCCTGCATTAAAAAGCAAGGCTGTGTAAGAATTCGATGTGACACTTTTGTTTCTGAATAACTTCACTTGTTTGGAAAGCCAAATGGTATTTTTTTAAACAAAGAAGGGAGGAAAAATAAAAAGAATATAATTGTACTGTAAAGGTCCTTTTGTGAACAGGTGAGGATATTCCCGGACAAAATTATTCAAGAAATGATCTGTTGAAAACCAGCTAACTTTTGCGGTAGTGTTTTGTACTCTTACAGTGCCATGGGGAGACCAAAGATACATCGCAGACACTATGCGGAAAATGTAGCGATTTCCTGAAACGTACATTAAACCGAGTCCCTGATGATGGCCTTAGTCCAAGCTGCCTTATTTACCTTGGTTTGCATTCCTCGGGTGGCAGAATCTGCTCCCGGGGCCTTTCCTCACGCTGTTGCATGGGTGCCGGGGTTGGCTTCACGGGCTAAACCTGAGGGCTTCCGAGGTGTCCCGGGGCCGGGGTGCCGCATCGGACCGAGCTGCCGCTGGGGCGCTGTCTGTAATTCCCAAATTGTTGTAACTTCTGTCACCGTCCGCTTTCAATAAAAGGTGTCAATAAAGCGCTCCTGGGCAGTCGTTACCGTTACGGGGGGGGTCCGCCCGCCCGCCAGGGGGCGCCTGGAGGGGAGGACCGCGGCGCCCCCTCCGCCACGTCCCACAAGGCGTCGCGGGCCGCCCCCGACGCGCCTTCCGGGATGGGGATGGGGCTTTCTGTGTGGCAGCGCCTCTCTGTGACCGGCAGGTGCGGTTGCCGCCGTGCTCGCGCTGCCCCAGCCCGACGTGTCGGCGGCGCCGCGCGTGCGCGGGAGGCGGCCGTGCCATAGCAACCGGAGCGTTAACGGTAGCAACGGCAATGGTAGGTCCCGGCGGGGAGCGCGCTGGGTCTGCAGGCGCGGAGCCCGACCGAGCGGCTGCTGGGGAGGCCGGGGGCTTGGGGAGAGGCTGAGCCGGGGCATCCCCCGGACCTGGCGGCGGCTGGGCGGCGGGGGGTGCACGACGACCGCGGCCTGCTCGGGAATGGGGTGGCGAAGGGGCCGGGGGAGCGGCGTCTCCTCAGGGCTGCCCCCGAGCGGTCCCCGGGGACCGGCTGCGGCGGTGCCGCCGCCCCGGTGCTGCGTGAGCGGCAGCGCGGAGCCGAGCCCTTCGCGGCCCGGGGCTCCTCGGCGCCAGAGACCAGCTCTGAGCAGCCCGGGCACGGCATAAGCCGGGCAGAAGGCAGCCCAGTGCTCGGGGCCTTGGCTAAGGCGGGGGAGTTGTGGCCTGTTACTGTGCCTGGGAAAAGGGGGATTTCAGGGACAGATCAAAGTAGTGGGGAGTCTTGGCTGCCATCATATGAAAACCTGAGTTAGTTTGGGTTTTTAAGGCAGCAGTATCTGCAATTACTACAGCGATTAGCCGGGTGTCTGTTGCTGTGCAATTCTGGTGTTTGACCGACAAATAAATGTTTGCAACTGAACACAAAATGTGGATGTTTTACTTGGAGGGTCTGAGTTTTGTAAATACTCTGTGTCCAACAGCCATGTTTTGTGGGGTAAAAATGTTTCTTTTGCTACAACTTTTATATGTACAGGGACGGTTTTTTTTTTTCTCCTTAAGGTATTATGTTTCTTATTCTTGCAATGTTGATGGTGACTTTTCAGGGTGAAAATTTCAGCTTTTGATCATTTGGTATTTTCAATACTCTAAGCAATATGACTTTTCTTTAATCTAGGACATTGTTCAATATGCAGGTAGAGGAACCCTGAAAATAGGCTTCTCAGAGCGAAGTTTCCCTTAAGTAACCTCCCTTGGCAGAAGATACTATGATTTATCTACATAAATTTCAAGCGCACTTCAAAGAACAAAACAAAATATGTGTTCTCTTCGTAACCCACTATGCTGATTTTCATATTTCCACCAAATCTGATGTTACAAGGGGAGAGACGGGTCAGCAGAGGTCAGGGAAGAAGCTGCTCCTTGTGCTCACAGGGATCACTAGCTTTAAAGTCCAATCCTGTTTTAGGCGTGAGTTTGAAACAGAAGCAGGCACTGGTTGTATAAACCTGGTTTTGTCTTTCGCATGAGTGACTGAGATCACGTACCTGAATGCCGTAATGATTGGCTACCATAATATGCAGCTGCCTCAACTGTTTTCTTTCACTGTTGGGTCCAGAGCTCCCAGGGGTCTGGAGTAAGGTACCCAACACTAAAGCTCTGTGACAGCGGTGATTGCCTGTAAGATTTTGGGTGGAAGTTGGTTTGTTGCTTTTAACATTTATAGTCGGGGTTTTTTTGATACTTGATTACTTGAAAGGCTGCTTCTATCCCCGTATGGTAGTGCGACACTGAAGAGCAATAGAGATGCCCAAACTAGAGCCCTCCTGTTTTTGTAGAAAGGAGGCTGTTTTGATCAGGTTTTGTGAAAGATTGGTCTCTGGAACCTTTTTAATCTGAAAGACATCTTGGAAAATGTTTAATGTTTAGGATATATCAGAATTTCTCTATATACTACTGTTTTGGATATCATTGCTGGGTTTTGATAAGACTCTGATGTAAGGCAGTAGATTTGGAGTCAGCGACAACAGAAAGTTGGTCAATGGGTCAATCCTTAAAAACCCTTGTGCAGCAGCTCTCAGATTGTTCCTGACTAATACATGTTTTCTCATCGCATGATGTGACTTGACATAAAATGATTGGAGAAAACCAAATATAAACAATCCCTATTGCTCTTGATTTTTGGCAAGATGTACCTTATTTTCCTTAATGTATCTTAAGAGGCTGTATCATTCTGTCTACTCACAGACTTGCTTTCAGACAGGAAGTTGCTAATGCACAATAAGAGAAAGTGTGGGGGTTTTCAGAGCATTAGACCACGTTTTTCAGTGCAGTAACTTCTTATGTCTTTGAGTTGAATTGAATTTCACCATCAAAACTAACAAGCAGTGTCACAAGCCTGTGCTCCACGTGGGGCAGAAAGTAAGATCAGGAAGATAACAACCTCACATAAAGCCAATTGATTGCTTCTGAAAATGCTACCAAGTACCCCAGACAATAAAATTGCAGGACACTGAGGGGTTCCAGCTTCTTAGACTCAGCTGGAGGAAGATAATACAGGCAAGTGGTAGAAGGGGGTAGACAAGCAGGATAGGGAGAGAGATGGGAGAGGAGATAGGCTTGCAGTGAACAAGACAACTAAAAATTTGCAATGAATATTCATTTAAATTTCTTTCATTTTCAGGCAAAAGCAACAACTATCAGAGAAGCTCTAGCCAAATGGGTAAGTACTAGAACAGTTTCTAGATGCTTTGCAGTCCTCCATAGGATGGGTTTTGACTATATTCAGCTAAATTCATTTTTTAAACTTATTGTAAGAAATATGTTTGTTTGAAGCATCTGCTATAATAAGTTTCACAAAGTAAAAATTTTATTATTACTATTGACATATAATACATTCTGTTGGACTTTCTGTGTGTTCTTGTTAAATTGATATGGTTGGTAAAGATGAGTCTGTTTTGCTCTCCTGCCTTGTTCTGCTGAATATGTATTGATAGAAGGCCTGAGGCTACAAAGACATTTAAAGATGGGGATGTCTTATGTATTAATTATGCTCTCTTCATTTTACCTGAGTGTAGTCCTTCCCACAGAATAAACAAGTATGACATTCGCACTGTACTGAAGTCAGCAAAGCTTCTACAATTGCCTTTTAACATATTGTCCCTCATATCGTACAAAGCTTAACTCAGAATGAGTTTCTTACTTGTTTTTCTTCTTAAAGCATTGTGTTAATACAGGCAGTCATTTGGGGCAGTGACTGACCTGGTCTTAGAGCCTTCTAGAAAGCTGTTTGTTGGCAAGGATGTGCATGTAATTTCAAATGATGATATAGGATGCTCTGGGGTCAGGTGCACAGTCAAGTAAAACCAGTGAGAATTTTGCCCCAGTCTCAGAGAATTTTAGGTTAGGGCGTAGATGTGCTGTTCGATACATACGCACTCTCTCACTAACTCTGGGCAGCTGCTAGGGAAAGAATTTATAAATGTTTTGGTGTAGAAGATCGGGCTGTGAGGCAGTGTGGGCAGGTACAGTTGAAAGCCAGAAGATCTGTAGCATCAGCTGAAGGTACTAGTCTGTAATTGAAGACTACTTCCTTTTTGAACTTCATCAGTATTTAGTACCTTCAGTATTTCAAATTTTTTTTTTTTTTCATTTATGTTGGTATATCCCACAAACTTCACTCCTGGTCTCCTAATAAGAACTGGAATGCAACAACTTGCAGACATTAGCATTACTAGGGGTGTGAACTGAGTATTAAAAAATTTTCCTCACTCACTCTGTCTGCCCTGCAAAACCTCAACTGCATGTTTCCTATTAAAGATTTATTTTCCATTTGCTCCTCTGTCACATGTCTCTTAGAGATAATTGACCTGTGTCAGTGAGTTTCCATTAGTGTTAGGCATGAAGTGCTGAATTTGCTTTTCTGATCGTGTTATTGGGGGTGGGTCTAAATCTTCCTTTTACTACTCCTAATCTGGGTCCATGTGACTTGTAAAATTGGATCTGGTGTTGTGTTGCATTCTGGATGTTTTTCTTCCCTTTGGCATAAGGGTTTACCTATGCCCTATAGTCAGGGTGACATTAGTTAAATCAAAGCAACTTTAACTTAGCGAATACATAACCTGTTTTTAAAAAAGTATCTGTCCTACCTGTGGTTTCTCTGTGGCTTATTGTGGTCATTCAGCTGACCTTTCTTCCAGAAGTGCGTGACAATCAGGATGAATTTTCTTCCTGCAAGTGCTCACTACTGGCCACAGTCTATGTTGGAAGCTTTTTCCCTTTCACATTTTTAAGAAAAAATGTGGTTTTATTTGTTGGTATAAACCAATAATTATAAACTGAGTATAAATGCAAATAGATACAGTGTTGTTCTTAGAAAAGAAAACAAGTTTCCTATTTATATAGTGACTTAGATTGAACACATTCACCATATTCTAGCAAAGCATCTGAGATGGCTACTTGCTACATCGCTAACTGTAAGTAAAATATTATCACACTGAATTCAGACAGAAACTGGGATATAAGTAAATGCACAAGGTAATGTGCTATTTTTTTTATTAAATTAAGTTGCCTGAAGTATTTTGGGTACATAAGAGAGAAAATAATGTTTTCAAAACCTGATCTTGTGCTGTTGGATTCTTAAAGACTTCTGGGATGCAATTTATTTCATTATAAAATAGTCATATAAACCAGGCCAGACCTCAGCTATCTCACTTTTCAGTAGCTGCATAAAAATGGGGGAGAAAACAAGAGTCCTTGTTCTGAAAGTGCAGAGTAGGTTCCTCCTTTGTTAATGGACCTCCAGTCCTACCACTGAACACTGAGTGAATTCACAAAATGCTCCCTTTGTGCTGTCAGGGAGACAGCTGTCAAAACTGGTGATACTACCTAAATAGATACTTGTTTCAAATGTTTAGTCAATAAATACCATTGCTTCAGAATTTTAAAAGATTTAATGGACTATATTTTTTAATAAACCCAAATGCTGCAGTTATGGTCATTTTTCTAATGCTCTGAATGCTCTGTACTTAATCTCTGTATTACGCTCTGTATTTAATCTAGAAAATTATCAACCTAGTTTGTAAATAGGAAATTGTCTTTTACTGTGTTCTCTAAAGTGTGAAATCTTCCTCCACTCTTTTTTAATGGCTTTTTAGATTCTTAACTCTGTGAATCTGTTGAGGTTTTCCCCCAAAACACACTTCCTGTGTTCAGTTTGTATTGTGAGTTAGGCGTGAGTTCTGAGTTTTCTGGATGAAGTGGGAAGGAGACTTTTCTGTCAGAGCTTTTAAGAATTGGCTTCTGCTACAGATTGGCCATAGTTGAGGCTCCTATATGTCAGTCTCCATGGAAGTACCTTCATTCAGAATTTTAAAACTCCATCTATTCTCCATTTCTTTATGGCAGAGGATCCCTTAATTAACTTTTTTTAAAAAGCATATGTAATGTATAAGTTCTTTTGATGTCTTGAAAATAAGCTAGCCTTCCCTTCTTTATGCTATGCCAGCAGGAGTCTTGATAAACAGTATTCAAAATGCTTTAACTTTTCAGTAACATCTTTTAGTAGTATATTGAAATTACTTATATAGTATTTACCTTTATAGTAATTTCTAGTAATTGCATGTAGCACTGAGCCTGTTCCTCACCTTTTTTCTTTAGGAAACAAAAAATGGCCAGAAGGCCTCAGAGGCAAAGGAGGTGAAACTGTACGGTCAGGTTCCTCCTGTAGAAATGATGGATGAATCTCTCTCCACGCTTGTTAACTGCGAGTAAGTTCAGTTAAAAACAAATTTGAAACCAAACATTCTCTTCTCTTTATATTAATTTTCAGTTTTTCTGCTGTCTGCTGTGCTAATATGTATTTACTATGTTTAAGTGTGGCCTTCAAAGCAGCGGCTTTCTCTTCTTTTTTTCTCAGCTGAACTTCTCTTTCCATACACAGTTCCTCTTTTTAATTCAGAGATCCCTGTCACTTAACTGAGAAGGTGTTAGGGGAGATTCTGTATTGATATTTGTCCCCAGAAATATTATATACTGTTTATCAGTATATAACTACAGGTCCATTTTGGAGTCTATCAGCTAACTGGCACAATTATGATCCATTCCAAAATTTATGCAAAAAAAAAAAAAAGGAGACAAACAGAACTTTCAGAAGGATATTAGAGCCATTTCAGAAATAAACATCCATTCATTTGATAAGGCTAGGCATAAAAAGATAATCAAGATAGTCCAGCGTGTCACGTAAGTAACTCATGATACTTTCCCAGAAGCTAAATAATGTTGCAGAAGTCTTGATGGTTTGAGGATATTTTGAGTCTGCTTAGACATCCAGTTAGTTCATCATCTAACGAGAGAAGAATAGACAATTATTTCTAATGCAATGGTGTTTGAGCGTGGAACTTTTCTGATCTAGTGATCCCCTGTATACTGTGAATTGTTTATTCTTCCTTTTAAAGGAAACTATCGCTGTCTACAAACCGCATTGAAAGAATCGCCAACTTGAACAGCCTAAGTAAGTGACAAGCCAGCGATCGATTATGTTTGTTTTCGAGTTGCCTGGCTAGGACATACACCATAATTTGTTATATGTGTCTAACATTATACCTGTTCTTATTCTTTTTAATTCCTTCCTCTTAGAAAATTACAAGTGACCTTTAAATTATCAGTCTTACTAGAGAATGCATGTTTACCAATAATGGTGTATTAAAGCATGTATTCCTGTGCACTAGCCTTGGCAGTTGTCTCACTGTGCAGGTTTAAAAAAAAAATCCATTAAGAAAGCACCTTTGTAGCTTCCAGTGGGCCTGAGTTGTGATATTCAAAACCTAATCAGTTCTAGAGTGATTTAATGACCAATTTCCATGCTCATGTTGGAGATAGTCTGCAGTTCAATAATCTGTAATTGTGGTATTGGTTGGTGTGAGGTTGGAGTGTTGTAAATTTTGGATGGAAAAATGCCATTCCACTTTGCAGAGGGTTGGGTATACTTGGTTTGATTTTGTTTGTACTTGAAAGGGGCCTGCCATCTGTCTAGAACTGGAACTGAACTTTTATTTCATGGGCAGCTGTCTATGACACCTTGAAACTCATTGGCTTACTGACTTTGGGACAGAAGTCTTAATCATCTGTCCTCAAGACTTTGGTTCTGTGGCATGAGGCTGGCAAAGAGCTGCAGGCTTTGAGCTGGAGCTTCCAGGCTTTTCTGTCCTTATCAAATTGCCAGGCAGACAGACAAGGAACCCGGAATCCCATCCTTTCCAACTACACACCAATGGGTCTGTCAAGGAACTTGATGAACTTATTTGTTTTCATAATATACTCAGACTTCAACAAATTTGCGAATACTAATCAGGGAAAAAAATATTCCTGTATTCTTTCCAAATAATACTTGGAATTGTATTTGTATTGTAATATTTCAATTTGAGAAGCTCTATCATCATGAGCAAAAAATAATTAGGCAGTTACATATAAAAGGGAAACCAATGAAATTTCCTAGTGGGATAAAACATTAAAAGTCTCTAAAGCATCTTAAATATTTATATTAACAAAACACAGAATCAAAACACCCAGTCTGTACCAAATATTTGATCCTAAAGCCAGACAAACTAGAACTACGTGGTCTGTCTCTTAAAGGTACAGAATATGAGGAACTGACCATCTCTTATTGGCTCCTGTGAAAGAGGGAGAAAGCAGTGCTTATAGCTATGAAAAACAGCCAGTCATTATTACATATTTGCTTTTGCTTGTTGCAGAGAGGAAGCCAAGAAATCTTTTTAAGCATCTACACTCTTTTCAGATGGAAAAGATTACTATTAATGTATATACCTGATATTGTAGTTACGTCAAGTAGATAATCCTGTGTCACACCCCTGTATCGATACATGTGAGGAAGATGTTTGAGATGACAGCAGCAAGTGTTAGTTTTGTGTTTTAGAGAGTGTAAATGTTCCATGAGGGAGGTCTTTCTTCCTTTAAAATGCGGAATTTTTCAGAACAAGAGTAATAAAAAACACTAACAGCAGTTAGAAACAATTTTAAGGCATGGCTTTTTAAGCAATCTGTCATTTTTGTATTTGTAAGCATCCTTTAATTTCTTAAAAATTTCAAAAGCTAGCGCAAACTTATAATTTATAAGTGTGAGTTACAGAGAGAATAGCTGTCTAGAGCAAAAGGCCATCTCCCAGTGCTCTGCCCTGTGGATGGGGATCCTTAGGGATATTCTGCAGAATGTTAGCTCTAGTGGACTTTAGACTTACTGGTTATGAATCTTCATTTTTTGAGCGTGCTCATGTATTAAGCTGTTGTGTTTAAAAAGATAAAGAATTCTCATTGTACCTCAACTTTTTAATGAAAACTAATCTTTCTGTTTGAGAATATTTGCCAGATGTGGTTTTGTCAGGTGTGGTTTCAGCCCTGCATTTCCTGAGGCAGAACATACAACTATCTATTCTAGATCAGCCTTGAATCTTCATCTGTAGCAATCTCTAGCCACTACACGTGCTGTCTGTGGAGTATCTGTTGCTATTTGGCTGCAACTTTTATTGGTCTTGCCATTAATTATTGTACCACGTATTTTCAATCATTGTGCATACAAGAGCAAAACAAGTTAATTAAGTATTTAATCATTAATGCACTTAGGAAGAAGGGTTAAAACATTCATGAAAGGTATAGATCCAAAGTTAACTCAGCTATGTGCCGCAGCTCAATTTGCTTATTTACACATGCAGGAAAGCTTGTGTGAAAAATTAAAATGAGTTATATAAAAAGACTGATATTTTGTCATAGCTTTGAGTTTCACTAATATGACACTAAACCCCAGCAAGAACAACTCACTTGGAGAGTTTTGTCTGGGCGCTAGACTAAGTTGAAATGTCTCTCATCAGACTTCTGTAAGGCGGCTTTATATGCTGCCTCTATTATGGAAATCAAATCTGCTGCCTTAAAATAAGATTGGAACAACTTTTGCCTGGAGAAGAAGGGGTGTGAACTATGTAAGATCAAAACTAGCAAGTTAGCAGTTAGAGTTCAGGTGCAAGGTGAAATAATCATTTTTATTCAATATTTATCTGGACTGAATTTTAAGCAGGTAAACTGCACGAGTAGCTTTGTATTCATGAGCGTGTTTCTGAGCTGTCCACTGCATCCATTCCCGATTATCTGTGTAGGTCAGGAAGTTTTATTTCTGTTATTGAATATTTCTGTTATTGTTATCTATATGACTTACAGCATCTTCTTATATTTAAAAAAACCCCATTTATTAACAATAAACTTTCTTTTACCTATTACAGAAAATTTGAAGATTCTGTCTTTGGGAAGAAATAACATAAAGAACTTGAATGGATTGGTATGTGCCTCAGTGTCAATTCTTCACTAACAAAATGGAGTGCTGTCTAGAACGAGGGATAATTCCCCTGTGTTTATAAAAGTCTGCTGAATTTACGTTGTTGCCTAAGCATTTATTTTCTGCTTTCACTATGATTTGTTCATATTGTTTCTATTTTTTCAGATAATCTTTCTCTCTTTTTTTTTTGTTTAAACACTTCATGTTCGGAGATTCTTCAGGGCTAATTTACTACATAAACGCATTTTACAAAGAAGGATTTTGTTGTCTTTGACAAAGATGAGCAGAACTGTTATTTGAAAATGGCTGTCTGTCTATAAAACCCTTTAAATTCCACTGGCTTTACATGAAAATAATTCCTACAGACTTTTTGCAGGAGGAATTTTCTACCTGAAGATACTTAAGCTATGCTTCTTTGCTACATATATTGGCAGTGCTATGAACACACACTTCATGAGAGTCTGTCCTTTTTATGTTAACTGGCACCCACAGCAATATGGCTTTAGGGGAGAAGATGGTGGCAGGACTAAGTATACCAGGTAGGGGAAAATTGTTGAGGAAAAAAATTCGATCAGTTTTGTTACATTTAAATTAAGGGCAGAAGAACTTTTTTCAGTTGACATTTTTTTAATGAATACAGAAATTCTTTTCTTCCTGAAGAGATATTGTATGTTTCTCCTGCAGAATGTTTCTCTTCAAAGCTATTCCCCACCTTCAGAGATGACATCTCTCTTATGTGTGAAATGCAGAGTCAATGTGTAATGGCTGGTTTAAAAAAAACCTCTCTTTTGAGAGAATTATGAAAGCAACTTCTGGCCAACAGGAACAAACATACGTGCACCTGAAATGAATCATTCCCTCATATTGTATAAAACCCCCTCTAAAGTAGTTGTTGAATTGCATTCACTTCATGTATACTTGCAGTGACAAGCAGCCAAAGTTGTCTCCCCTGCCCCTATGCCTTAAGAACAACTACTCCAGTCAGCTATTCCTTATCTTATTCTAATGCTGTGCTTTCTGTCCTACTAAATATATTTCAGATCATTTGCTCTTAATTCCCATGAGCATTTGTCATGCATAATTAGGGACCTGCTTAAAAGCAAATGAGGACCAATATACCTTAGTATTTTCTCGCATGAGGTGACCTGTACGGGGTGAAGAGAGTATCTGAAAAAAAAGTAAGATATACTTCTGCTTACCTGAGTAGTCCTGTCATTTTCCAGGAGGCAGTTGCAGATACTTTAGAGGAGCTGTGGATCTCATACAACTTCATTGAGAAACTGAGGGGTATCCGTGTAATGAAGAAGCTGAAGGTTCTTTATATGTCAAATAATTTGGTGAAAGACTGGGGTAAGCCACACCTCTCTATTCTGTAGCTTCTCCTGTAGTATGGTGAATGCATGAATTAAGTTACCAAGTAAAAAATAGTTCTGTATGTTACAGGGCTTTAAGTCTCACTGATAAGCCTGCAGATGTGTGCTGAATCCCTAAATATCCACTCATGCAAGAGAGTAAAAATAGTTAGAATATTGAATTTAACTCCTAAGTCTAAAGGAGTTTGTTCTTTGAATCATCTTTATTGGACTTCGGTTAAAATGTATACCTGTTCTTTAACCTGATACCAGTTCAAGCCCAAGCAATCCCTATCCTGTTGTATCCCATGCTATTTATGTTTGCACTGAGTTTGAAAGGAAGGTTTGGTGCAGAGGTTCTTTCCGTGTTCCACAATCTGGTTGGTGTTTTCACCTTTGTGGTTGCAGCAGAGTTTGTGAGACTGGCAGAGCTGCCATTGCTAGAGGATCTGGTGTTTACAGGCAATCCACTACAAGAGAAATACACCTCTGATCAGAAGAACAGTTGGATTGAAGAAGCAACCAAACGGGTACCCAAGCTGAAAAAGCTGGATGGTGAGTTTGGGGCATGAGGCAGTTGGTGTGAGTGAACAGCTTGATATAAAGACAACCACAGAGAAATTCAGCATAGCCTCAGAAGTTCATGTGTGCGCCCATGTAATATTCCTCCCTCCTGTCTTTGGAGTTCTTCAGAAGCAGGCTAACTTCTAGCAGCTGAATTTTGCAGCCTTGGCTGCAGGATCTTCTGGAAGTGTTTGATGGATTTTGGAGTATTAAGTAGTCTTGCAGCCCACCGTTGGGCTTTACTCTTGAAGTTAAGCAGTCAAATAGTTTTTTAGCACATAACTAATAGGTAACTGGAACATACTGGTCTGAAATTCTCTTGTGGACTTCACATGTTGACTTGTGTAACTATATAGCTAAGTGTTTAGAATTAAATAAGTTAACAAGGCTTTCATCTGCCATGTTGAATTACAACAAGTTTTCCCAGCAAATTTGATTTACAGTTTTCCTCAACCAAAAAGGGTGACATGGGTGAATGGGGACGGACAGGGTTATGTTCTGTTTTGCTTATGGTACAGGGGCAAGTTTTCAAAATTTCATGCAAGTTTCCTAAATGCCTGAACATCTCCCTCTTGTCACCGTACTAAGCCTCAGTTTATAAACTGTCCTCTCCTTTTTATCACTGACATGAAAATATATTAAACTGTGTTCTACTTTTAAAAGCGAGATAATTTTTAAATCTATTTTTAAAGATGTTAATTTCTGTTCATGGAGATGTTAGCTGTTCGCTGTTAGCTGCTGTTTACTAAAGCAATGAAGAGGCGAGCAGGACGGGTAACAGTAATAAAGAGTCAGAGTAGCAGCAGGGAAGATACGAGCGTAGGGATGGCGCCAAGAGGACAGCATCAGTACAGGGAGCAATGGATGGGAAATCAAAGCAAGATCAACTGAAGTACTAAGAATTATTGGTAAGTGGAGGCCTGGTCATAAAAGCGTACTGCTATGAAGGACGGCCTGCAGTAGTCCATTTGCTGTTGTAGTAGAAAACATTTTAAGAGTGAAACAATAAACGGAATAGGGCAAGTATCTGTATGGGCAAAGAGTAACCTTGTTACTATAAGGTTAGACCCTTAGTTTTTTAAGCATTCCTGCAGCCAGGAGCAATGGGCAGCTCGGAATTAGGCAGGTACATTTCCTGTGCAATGTAGAAAGATAGGATGATATTTAAGAACGGAAACCACAAAAACTAGAATGTTGAGCAAAAGAGAAGTCAGAAATGCTGTGACTGGCTGTAAGGTTCTTGCTGTTAAACTGTCCCAGGATCCTGTTATGCCTGTGTACTGTATGTGAGATGACTAATATGGGGACCTCAAAATTATTGAAATAGTTGAAGATGTGCTGGACAAAAAAATAGGCACTGAAGGTCTTTTTCAGCAGGTAGGTGTCTCCTTTCGGCTAGTTCCTGTGCCAGGAACCCTGCTCAGCAGTTAGGTCCCTAAAGCACAACAGAAATCAGGCTCTGGTGGTTTTTATTTTCTGTTTTCTACCAGTGAAAAAAGAAATGCAGCACCCCAATCTTACAGTCAGCACAGGGCTCTCACCACAAAACCTCACCATAGTTCAAGTTTCTGCCTCAAGCTGAGCAAAGCATCAGTATGACCTAGTTCCCATTACCTAGGTGACAGCGCAGGTGAATGAACATATACCTTCAGGCCCCTGCTGTTCTTGTACTAGTTATTTGGGCATGTATTTGATTGTGCTATTTCATCATGCTCTGAGCTTACCTGTACTATTGGGTTTTGCTACTGTGGGGAAAATTTATAACTTGATAAATCTTTTTTGGGGCTACTAGCATTTCAGCTTATTTTAAATTCATGAACACATCACTATGAGGTGGCATGAACCCTGCAGGATGCCACAAGCTGAGGTGCCCTTGCTCAATATGCCTGTTAAAAAGTGTTTTGTTTTTTTGAACGTACCCAAGGGGTAGGTATAGACTATGATGCTACTGTGCAATGCAGCTTTATTCCGTGACATCCAAGTTAGCCCTCAGAGACGTGACCACATTGCTTCTTGGATCCACATTAATATAATTTGTATTTTGTAGTCTGGACATCCTAGTTGGGTATCATTGAAGAGGGATCCCATACTAACTTGGTCACTTATGTTATGGTAATGGCAACACGAAGTAGGGGCCCAACAAGAGAAAGGCAATGTGCCAGTTGGTTGGTTGTTGAACTAACATGGTGCATCTCCCAGTGCCCAAGTTAGACCGATCCTTGCAAGTCCTGCTTTAGTACCCTTTTTATTCCCTGTTACCCAAGAAGTTGGAAAAAACCCCATCCAATAGAAGATCTCATCAGTTGAAGGCTTTTCAAGTTAAGAGCAGTTGAGGTATGTAGAAGTTCATGTCAGTTAGAAGCAGTGTCAGGAAATACAACTCTTTCCTTTTTCTGCCAGTCCAACACTTGCCGACAGTCCAGATTAGCTTTCAGGTATATCAGCATTAACTATGTCTTTCTCTGCATAATCTATTTGTAAATCTTTGCAGAATTTTTTACCTCTCTTTTTTTCTCTTAGGTATTCCAGTTATTAAAAAAGAAGATGAAGAAGAAGGAGCAAACTGATGACACTTTCTTGTTGGGTATTTAAGTAACTCCAGACAGCTCGGCATATAGAACTTTTATATAAATGTTTGTTTTGAAGAAGATCTTTGGGCAATTTTTAAAAGATGAGCTTATCTCCACAGTCTCTCACCCAAAGAGTTAGTTACCAAAATTCGGGCACACCAATTTTGTCACGCTTATGACACCTTCTTCAGAGACCAGTGGAACTAAGTTTATCAGCTAGCAAGAGGTCTTTGCCTAATCTAATGCATAGCTATTTTTCATCCCTGATTAGTGGTGCTTGTTGTTCACTCTTGGGTTATAATAGAACCATTGTGGCGTGTCAGGTGCAGCTGGCCAACATTATCGTTGGAAACACTGAGGCCGAAAGAACAGCGTTGTGGTTTAGAGACACATTACAGGCTTTGTTGTGTTTAATTTTGTCATGGGAATGCCTCAGTATTTTAAGTATGCGAGTTTGCCTTTTCATCCCCTTGCTGTTATGCCAAACAGGCCCAGTAGTTGTGGACCTACGCACAAAAAAGGGATTGGTCCAATGATCGCTTCTTACTGGCCTTAAGTTTTGACTTGGGCTTCTCGCATTGGAACTCAACTGCGTTGCTTAGAAGGCCACGTATAACTTAATATATTTATTTATTTTAAAGAGGCAATGGGAATTCTTTGCATGGTTTCAGTGAGACTAAAATATCTGCTAGCTTTTTTTTTGTTTTTTTTGTCTCTTAATAAGAAATTATTTTAGATTGGAATATGTGGTCTATTAGCCTACAGCTGGTTCCTAGTTTTGGTTTGTGTCACTACTGGACATAATCCTTCTCAGCTCTGAATTTTTCCTATAACTAAGTAGGCTTATACTAATACAGAAACAAACAGTGAACAAAGGACCTGGGTTTGAGGACAGAAAATTTTGGTTTTGGAGATACTAATTTTTTATGAAAGCACAGATGTTAAGCAGTGAGAGGAAGCGTATGTAGTTAGTGGGGAAGGTGAGATGAGATGGAAAGTGAGCATTAGAAAAAAGTATAAAGACATACTAAATGTGCTATAAACGTTCTTTACTAAAACTATAGTTTTAGTAAAGCCCCCTTATATGACAGATAACTATTTTTAGTGAAAAGCTTTAAACAGTGATGAAGACATACCTGATTGCACTGCTGGATGCCAAGAGTGGGTTTTTTTTCATCTTCTCTTTAGAGAATAGATCACTCCGTCTTGGTTTTGGGTTGTTTTTTTAAAAGCTTTTCTTCTGATTCATGGTACCATCTTTGTTTAAATTAAAATGGCGACAAGTGTACCTGCTGGTTCCAGACCAGGCATAGAAGGGATGGAGGCAGACCACCACTCAATTATTTTGTTTGTGACAGTGTGGCAGGAGTTGAAATCTTGAAGTCATGGTCAGAGATAAAGAGGTAGAATTGGCCCAGGTTTTGTACTTGCTCGTTAGCACATTGACCTCTCTTCAGAGAGCTGGTGTATGCAGTGATTCTATTGAGAACTGCTGGAAAAAGGTGAGAAGAGACCCGAGAACCAGCAGATGACTCAGGTTGCACTAGAAATAGACTCATCTAGAAAAATCTTCAAGCAAGAGAGCACTTTTAATACCCCCTTTGGCTATCTTTTGTATACAGTAATTTTGTAGCATGACCAAACTGTTAAATTTAGGCCTATGTTTATAATGTTGTTCTTGTTTAAAAACTTGAAACTTGTCTAAAAAAAAAAATAATATAACATTGTTTTATACAAACATCTTTGGATGTGTAATGAAATATTGTTCTCATTTTGTTCTCATAAACTTTCCTGGCTGCTCAGGGAGCAATGTATTTATAGTATGTAAATGCTGTTCCCTATTGCCTCTATATCTTACAATAGAAAATAACTTAGACTTTAAAAATCCTGGTACATTGTGATTGTTGTCATCTGATACATAAATATTTTTCAATCTTTTAAGACATTGGTTGTCAGACTTTCTTCTTAGGTCCTCAGAGAAAAGTCTACTACTGCTATATGGGGAAAAAATTCATATAAGTTAAATAGCTAGTCTTTCTTCAGTACAAAATTACTAACTCACTTTCAATTTAAGTTCTGTTAAAGCAATATACCATCAACTCCATTAAACCAGGACAAGAGAAGGTTAACTGATTAATATACTATAGCCATCAATAGACAGTGTCACTGAAATGTAATTCCAAAGCCCATATATAAAGGAAAAGCTTTCTACCCCACAGTCCATAGCAGTTGGCCTCAGTGACAGGAATAGCATCCTGCAGTGATGGCTGGAATGCTATTCGAAAAACATGTAGGGAATCACTGCAGAATTCTGCACACTACCACTAACTCAAAGCTTACTAATCACTAAAATGCTTTAATAAGGTCTCTTTCAGTAGTTGAAATAACTTCCAGAAGGCTGGGCTTGGGTCCACCAATTAAAAAAAAAGGATGAAAACCAGAATGCCCAAAACTTGTGACTTTTTTGATCATCAGAAGTTTGTTTGCAGAGCTTCACAGTTTTAGTGCAAAGTAGCTAACCTTTGGCACTTTTGCCAGTTGGCTTTGACAGGGAGGCAAACAGATTATTTAAAGCCTTAAACAAACTCGTGGGCTGCTGTCTGAAGTGGAAGCGTCAGTGTTTCCTCTCTCTTTTGCCCACCAAGTGAAATACCACTTAATTCTCCAAATGCCGTTGCTGATCAACAGCCGCATCCACAGCAGTAAATTAAAGCAAGGGCTTCCGCACTGAGCTGAAAAGAAAAGAAAAAAAAAAAAAAAAAAGAGCATTTCAATGTCTTGGGCTGAGTCTTTCTCCTGCCAGCTTTGTCAAGAATATTGAAATTAAAATTTGTCATCATAAATTAACAACTAAAAAGAAAACAGGTGTGCCACCTTGGATTCTAACTGAGATCTAGCAGGAGGCCAGTCAGACACCGATACCCAGGTCTACCATCTGCTTTAAAAGCTACCAGTGTTTCACTACGTAAAGACTTCACGCCCGTAGGTGAGAGAAACAGTAGCCTAGTTAACTAAAAACAGTTAACTCCCAAAACAGGAGGAACCTTTGTTTTGAAGATGGACGGAAGCATATTAATATTTAAAATCCACAGCAAGCGATCCATCTGAGGGAATGAGATTAGCGCTGTTTAACAAAATACGTTTAAAACCCCCCTTAGATTCAGGTAACAGGCAAGTGCCTCTCAGACAGTATTCACCAAAATGTTTTTTAAACTCTACCATTGAAAAATAGGATGCAATATGATTTACATCTGGAGACATTGTTTCTACAACCAGCAGCTTCAACTACTAAACAGCGGTGATGTTAACTCTTCCCAGCAGCTGTGGATTTCCCTGTCTCTACTTTCTGTCCCAGCTACAGCCATCCAGGAATTCAGATTTGACGCAGGCCCCTCAGCTACCAGGTTACTCCATGCTGCCTTTGCTCTGCCCGCTCTCTTTGTAGTTGTGTCAGGTAGGGTCAGAATCCAGCTGGCCTTATTTACAGCACAGAAGCAAACCTAGAACTACTCCCCGCAAATTTCTAACACACTATCAAGGTTGTTACTGGCGTTCGAGGACAGTGCTTGGCTTGGAGTGGGACGCACACACAGAATCGACGTTTCTCTAACGCAACTGCAGTGGCAGCTGCCATGTTTTCTTGGATACAAGACATAAAACACAGCGCAAGCTGGTGTCTTCAGGAAGTAGTTTACATTGAGAAACAGCCTGGAGGATTGTTATGGAAAGCAGAGAGGTGGGTATGAAGAGAGCACGGATTAGCTCAAAGGAATCACAACCGCTTCCTTTGCACGAACGCACCAGAGTCACGATCACCCCGAACCCCCAGCCACTCCCTCATACCGTCAAAAAACTCAGCTATGAAACTATTTTTTAAACCTCATTTAATAAAAGGTTTTTTTAGATATATAGAGGATATTAAGTAAATAAGTTACATAGTACATTACAATCACATCAGCAAGATTTCCTTTAGTGTATTAATATTTTATAAAAAAGCACACAAAAAATAAATTCAGTCCAGTCTATCACAACTGTACAGCAACAGGTAAATATATTTATATATGTACATTTTTAACATGTAACAGTCTTTTAAAAGGTGCCCTAGGCAGCAAACACACAAAAGGAAGTGTCTGCTCACTTGTTAAAATAAAAGTAATATACTTTATTATAAAGCATTTATACAGTAATTACAAAGGCTGACTGCTCCTGTACAGTACACCAAAGCTTCGACTACAAATGTAAAAACAGAACATAAAAAGAATGAACACAAAAAAGTTTATATCAAATCTGAACTACAAGGGGAAAAATACATGTGGAGAAGCTGCAGGAAACTGGTTTTTAAAATATACATTTCTATAAAAATATATGCTGTCTTCTAATCTGGAGAAGTTAAGGGTTTTTTTCAGGCTCAGCCGTCAGTGGAATCCTAGTCTGGGAAAGAAGAGTCCT
This sequence comes from Larus michahellis, assembly GCF_964199755.1. Taxonomy (NCBI): domain Eukaryota; kingdom Metazoa; phylum Chordata; class Aves; order Charadriiformes; family Laridae; genus Larus; species Larus michahellis. Next base: position 51,295,296 of record NC_133899.1, on the reverse strand, counting down.
TAGACAGCTGGGGATTCAAAGTCTCTGTCTTCCTACCATTTGACACAGGAGAGAACGAGGGTGAGTAAAGCAGCTGAACCCAAGCGATAAATTTACATAGAAACTCGCCCCCACAAAAATCCAACATGATTTGTAGACACTGCTTCCCTGTCTCTTTAAAGCTTTATAAACTTTCAGATGTACATCAGAAGATAAAATAGGGAGAATGTTTGTGTGGGAAAATGTGGGTTAGAATAAGGTTTCCGGCAGAGGTAATCACTGGACTAAAAGTGCCATTGTATGAAAGCAGACAAGACTTCTAGGGCTACACTCCTCCCTACACCCATCTCTTTTAGAACAGCATCTGTATATATATATATATATATATAGGGACTTTCTACTCCGCTGTCTGAAAGAGAATTAAGAAGTGTGTAATTGCTGAGAGCGAGAAAGCTCACTCTGTGGTTTAGGAAACATTTTTTTTTTTGAATGTTGATTTTAATCTAAGCTTGTTACAATGATAAAAATGGCCAAAAGCCTCAGTTTGATAAATCAGAGGGTATTTTTAGCTAATTTGGACTTCGCATTACATCTCTAGTACGCAGTTAATAGATGAATTACCTTTAAGCTTTAGAATGGCTATCTTCTCCATACATTTAAACAGCTACATTCCTACCTGGTCCTAGCTAGCAAAATGCCACGGTCCTGCGGAGCCGACTGAAATTCTGTAGGCCTTTAACTTACGGAGTTGAGTTATCTCACATACCATTACCTGTATCAGTAAATGGAAAAACATCAAATAAATTAAAATGCAGAGTTGTTCTTGCAGCTAGACTGCAAAACACCTGTAGCTGTATCAGATACACATCACAAGTGCATGCATATATCTAGTCATTATATACGCACACGTCTTACAAAACTGAGATGCTGTCCCATGCAGAACACAAACCCGAAACACCGAATTTAAGTGTAAAGGGCAGACAACACAGGCAGAAAGGCAGAAGTACACGAGCAGGGCAAAATGCGATCTAGCGCTGCATCTCAACACCCAAGGCTGACATCAAGACTCAAACAGGCGCTGGCTTTGAACCACCGCCACCCGACTGCTGGGTATAGAACCACCTGAAGCCTGACCTCGCGCCGTAGAAGGCAAATCTATTAGCACACATTTACAGACTCGCAGTCTGTAAATCTGGTATTTGTTCCCATAGAAAAGACAGGTAAAGCAAAGAGACGCCCTCTTCAAACTCTGACTGAACATATACTGCCTTCTTCCTAAATTAACAGCAAACCCTTATACTAAATGGGGATCAGTAAATAGGCCTTTAAATGATGGAAAATAATGAGCATAGGACTGTAAAACGGACAAATCAAGAGAGCATAGAGTCTTTTTTTTTTTTTAAATCATAATTGGAACAACGCAGCCTTAAATTAACACTGTGCTGCAGTAAAGAGCCACTCAAGTAATTCTTTCAGCCACCAAGAAGAGTAAAAGAATTCATACCAGATTAGACAAATTCAGTTCAAATACTTTGTCCACAGCAATTCTCTGCCAGCTTTTGCTAGTAGGCAGGATCTAATTCAGATGTAGGATCAATTCCTAACCGCTACTGTAAGCAAGTGGGCCGCAGGTTTGGGTTTTTTCCCTCCTTTGCTTTTAAACAAGGCACTCAAAGGAGCACTTTTGCTGATTACCATGACAGAAAAGAGGTCTTCTGGTGGCTACTAGCAATATGTAAACATGCTCAGAAACATTTCCATTTGATGCCCCTTACTTGGAACATTTACCCGATTTTGGTCATCCATGCTAACCCACAGCTCTTAGAGGTTATCCTCAGAAAAAGCCCTTTTCTGATTTTCTTCCAGTGACAGACCTCATTATACCAAACCTTCCTGTTCCCTTCTACTTCTGCTGCAGCAGGGTGTTGGAGAGAAACAACTAGTACTGGATTCAGCGTGTCATACACACACCATTTGTGTGCAATTAAAGAAAATCTCTGATTTCTTCTTATCAGCACCTCAATGGCTTATCCTTGGTAAGAGGAAAAATTACCCTTATATTGATTTCCTAAAATAGGGAGAATCAGTGAAAGATCTGGTCTTTGGAAGACTATAATGCTTCCATTCAAGCATCATCATATCAGAAGGAAGATTAAATTGGTACTTAAAGCAATCCCATGATTTGCTTGTACTTCATTTCATCCAATCAGTTGTTTGTCACCGTAATTTGCTATGCCGTACCTAAAACTACTTCAAGCTTGAAAACTCCCGAGAGCCATGACTAAATGTTTACTCATTATCACCCAGGCTTACTTGCAGACACTAAAAATACTAAATGCAGGTGACACACAGCGCAGAAGAGATGTCCTGATTTTCTGCCCAGAAGGAGAGCAGTACATTTCAGTACAAACCTCTCTGCAGATTTGCCTTACTGGAGAAGACATGCAAGTTCTAGTGTAGCATCCAATTTTCTAGCTGGAACTGTACCCGCTAGTCCATGCTATCCCTCGCTTCTTCCTAAGCATCGGCTCCTGATCGCTGTCAGAAAGAAGACCCGGAGCTAGACAAAAATCTTCGTTTTTGCCACATTTCTCAATGTGTGCCAGTTCCACCTCTATCTCCACATCTTTGTTACGTGTTTCTAGGCCTTCTCAGTCTAAGGAAGTGTTCTACTGCTGCGACACTGGTGTTCCAGACAAATACATTCATCACAGCAGTGTAACAATATCGACATTACTTTAAATCCTTTTCAGACATACTCACAAGCCCTGCTTGTTCCTGAACTGTTGCCCTGCAGTTCTCAAGATCTGGAAACTACTGCCAACTTCCCAGAAACACATTTCAGAACTTTAAGCTTAATTGCATCATTGCTTTTTACTGGAATTAATCCCAGTACTACAGGTGGACCACGAGGTCCCAGCTGCTTCACCTACTGTCTGTCCTGGCACAGTGTGCTAAAGCTTCGGCTCTCTCGAGGGCCCTAGGATAATGGTAGAAAAGCATTTTCTCCAATTTACAAAAGGAAAAAGATAACAATCAACACTGAAACCCTCAATAGGAAGACTGGGTTGCTTAAGCTTCTTTTAAAAAGATGAATAGCTTTTAGTTCTTTGCAGTTTTTGAATGATTTTAACAGTTCGTGACACACCATCTGCTTCCACAGCCTAGTTAGTCAACAAGACCCGCGCATGTAGGGACGTGGAACAGTCATCCAAACGCTGAAAGGAATCCTAATTTCATTAGGAATGAAAAATACAACCTTGGCAGAAAACTGAACACTTAAAGGCAAAAGTGTCAACATTGAAAAAAGTGCAGTCCTTAATGATACTCCTACTTATTTTGTAAGAGTAGTAACTGTTTCTGCTGTTAAGAAAAAGGATTCTATCCAAAGTCAAATATACGTCAAAGCCAACCTGGTAGAACAGACGGCCTCTCAGACTCAGAAAGTGAAGTAATCATGGTTCCATAAAACCACAGGGTGGGAAAAGATTGCCAGATGGCACGCTGGAGTTAGAGCCACTTTCCATAGTTAACCTGGAACTTACCTAGCAGCTTGAAGGGTCAAGATTAAAAAAAAAACAAATAAAAAAAAAAATGAGCCAGTCAGGAACATTCTGTAGTTCACGTACAAGCAACCCCGCTAGGATCCCGGCCTGGGAATGCGGTTTGGTATGGCACCGCTGGAGCAGGGCACAGGCGATCCCGCACACTGCTGGCACCCAGGAGCTGGGGATCAGCGCAGCCCCAAGCACTGGCTGGAGGGAGGGCGCTGGGCAGCCGGGGTACGGGGCTGGGACCAACCAGCCCTAAAGCACAAGGAAGCGATCCCATTCTTTCCATCTTTACAAAATAATGGTCAAGTGCGGGCTATAAGGATGTACAGAACAATCCCGCACAAATCTAACATCTATGTCACCTGGGCCACTTTACTTCTTAACTCTCTTTCACCTGCAGGCTTTTGGTGGCTAGGCTTTTTGGGCTATTAGCATGTGTCAGTTCTGAAGGAAGAGTCAGCCTGGCAACACAGAGCAAGGCTCACAGCGGGACAAGGCAGCAGGCAGGGCTGTCCAGCCACCAGCGTGGAAACAAGTGACAAGCTCCTCCTGCACCTACAGACTGTCTGACAGGAAGTATTTGGGAAACTAGGGCCCCACCATACAAGCTCTTGACGACGGCAATGTCAAGGAATAAATGAGGGCTGCCACAAGAAAGAAATGGATGTGTTGAGAGGTAAAAGCCATTCACAGAGGGATCGCTGCTGGAGATGAGAGTCCGTTCCTCCCATCTCCGAGGTGCACGCAATCCAGCCCACGAGAAGGTCTTGGTTCATTTTCACTAAACAAACTTGCTCCCGTTTATGCAAAGTCAAACCCAGCAGTTTTCATTTCAAATTGCACTTGTGAAGCCCTGACTACTTTCCATTAAGTTAATCAAAGACATACTATTTTGTTTTCCAAGATGAGACAACCTGCAAGGCCTGTGGCTACTCTAATCCCACAGGATAGTTTTATATCTGTTGTTGCATTCTTAATGGCATAAAAGAAACTACCTCAGGCCTCCTTTTGAAAAATAATACTTCCTCTCAAAAGGAAGAAGTGTCTTGCTCATCCCAGTTTTCATTTTTGTGAAGCAGAGGCGAGAAGTGCACACCACCTTTCCACAAAACTTGCTGGCTGCCTGAATAAATGCTCAGAAAGGCAGGAAAGCGTAACAGGAAGGAGAACTTGCTGAGAAAGGAAACATCTAGAAATCACCAGTGTCACAGTAACTGGATACACTTAGCTCAGAGCAGAGCATCATTTTCTTGCTCCAGTCCGGAAACCTTTATATCCAGGAGTCCTGTTATCATGATTCCTGACAAGCACAAAAAGAAAGGTCTGACTGACCTGAGAGAGAACTTACTTCCACTGCAGGTGACATTGTTCTATATTATGTACCTCAGATATCATAAATAGAATAGAAATCTTATTTGTTTTTTAAAAAAAAATAATAAATCCAAGTTGAAACAAATCTTTTCGTCTACCACTCCGGCTTGGTCAGTACTGGCAAGGTGAAGTGGAACATGTGGCATGAGGAAATGTCAGCACTGAAACTGGGACCTGATGGTTCAGGCAAGAAAAGTGCAAGCAAAAAATAGCGAGACCACCAAGAGGGAGGTTGGGTCCAGCCTTGCTACTCCCTCCACGTCCGGTCTGCTGCTATATTTCTCCATCTTCATCCGAGCTCGCACTGCTGCTTCCACTGCTGCTGCTCCCACTCTCACTGCTCTCGTCCTGCCGGGCCTGGCTGTGGGCTGCTGCTGCCGCTGCCGCCGCCACCGCTGCTGCCGCCTCTCTCTCCTGCTGCTTCAGTGCAGCTGCCTTCTTTTCCTGTTCCGCGTGGCTTTTCATGTGAGCGCTGCGGCTCTTCACCTTGTAGAACACCCTGAGGAATCACGCATGGACATTAGTATTGGTCTCTCCTACAGCCTCCTTCATTAATTCTCCCAAAGAACTTCTGCTGCTCCAATCTCAAATTTGTGGGCTTTGGCACAGGAACTTAGGTTGGCGTTGCAATAGAGCATCTACAGAAAACACCACTTCTGACCCTGCGTGTGCCAGCACTAGGCAGAGCGAGATCCTGAGCACCCTTCGTTTCTTAATACAGCCATTTCCTCTTATCTCTCATTCAGCTCAAATTCTCTAAATTCAGAGGGGCAGCACTGGTATCTGAAATACGCATATGCTGCTTAACACAACAGGGCCCTGGTTTTTAGGCACTCCCTCTATACTGCAAAAATATACAATAAACACGGAAGCGAACAATGGCCAAGTGCCACCCCTGACCCTCGTCCACACAGCTAAAGACACTTGAGCTTTCTCCTCCCAACTTTGCATTTCTATGCTCTATCCCTCCACCTTTCGCCACTAACCATTCGGATTTGGCACCAAACGTCACAAGACAAGGTTAGACACCGTTAAGAATACTTGCCTGCTCCTCCTTTGTCAGTGGCCAAGGACCAAATCCTAACTGCTCCACTTCTCCCAGCCCTGCCCTTTCCGATGCCACATGCTGCCCGAGGGCACAGAGACAGGGCACCTTGGCAGGACCAGCCAAACCCCAGCCACAGCAGGAATCTGTCAACACCCCGGTGATGTAACTAGACGGAGATTGCGTTTTCTTGCTGTTCCCTAGCTGGTATTAGAGGATTCTCTAGTAGTTCTTAAGAGTAAGAAATTTACGTAGGGAACTGAATTTTCTTGACATTTATGAATCTGTTGGCAACAAACCTACAAAAACTACTGCAACCGTGTGAGGAAAGACAAGTGTGTTTTACAGACACAAAAGATGGGTGCCAGTTTAACCAGCTGAACTGTGCACCCACTGGTCTAATATCTGCTGCTATAACAATGGTAGCGTCTTGTATTTCTACACCACCGTTCGTAAGTAAGTCTATACCATGTTCTTAATCTGTGATCTAGGAAGTATATAGAAATTACTTGTCACAAAAATGTAGGCATTTTTGTAATGGCAAAAATGAGGGGCAATACAGCAGCTGTTTGAAAGTGCAGCTTGACACCAAATACCGCAGGCAGTTGAAGTGCAGATCGTGTCTCATCCCATTTGAGGAAAAACAGTCAGTAGCAGGTAATTATCCAAGTAGTAGTATCTTAGTATCAATATACATAAAAATCCCTAATATGTGAGTATTAGTGAGGTAATAATTCACTAAAATTACTGCCAGTGTCTCTGGCCTAAATACACAGAAGGAAAGCTCATTTGGGAATAATCTTCCACAAGAGATGCCCTATTGCAATTTTGTGACTATTGCTGGAGACAGAGTTGCTCTTACCTGCCACATTTTTTACATGGAAATGTGTTTTCTGTGTTCTGAGTTTTACTAGTAGCATCTGATTTTATCTTCTGTTTCCGACGCCTTCTCTGCACTGGATTAGTAATAGGTTTTCGAGGCTTCACTGTTGTCTCCCTTGGTTTCCTTCCAATTCTGCTCGTGACAGTTGCCTCTTGGCTCCTCATATTGGCATCATTGGCCTTTGGAGAAAGGGGAACAGTTAAGGCAAACTGAAACTTAAACCCACCATCAGAAGGAAGACAACGGCCGCGCTTCATTTATTCCAGACCAAGGTTTTATTTAATGAGAAAGTCTTCAGGATATTTTTGGGATATTTGTCATTGTGGTCCTATGCATGCACCAACCACAAAGAAATTTATTGGGTTTTTCCCCCCTTACTCATCCTGGTTTTCCCACCACAGCACAGAGTCCGGTTGCTACTAATACTCTAAGCTACCTCAGGCCTAATCTCTTGCTCTGGAAGAAGTTGGAGGTGGAAACTTTTCACACCTGCAGCTGTCCACCTCGTATTTTCTAAACTAGTTGCAGAGTGAAGGTGGCACAGAAAGCACAACACGCACAATGCAGCACTTACTATTGCACCATCTTGTAGTGTCTCTTCATCTTTGAAAGGACCTGTGCTCTTTCTGTTATCCGACCCTTCCTCTGCCTCCTCCTCCTCTTCTTCCTCTTCCTCCTCCTCCTCGTGCCCCTGTTCTTCACTGTAAATGTCCCTTCTGGGAGGAAGAACACGTGCAAACCTATGGGAACTCTTCACGAGAAGACAAAGGAACTGTTAATTTTGGTGTCTGTAATTAAATGTCCTTATGTGACACAGGACACAAGTTTGTGAGTGTGGACTCCTCCACACCGACCAGACCGTTTCTGCTTTTGATTTTACCAGCAATTGAAACAACACATAAAATCAGACTTCACACCACAGCGCAAAAGAGGTGAGAGAAATTTAGGAAATTACCTTGATGTCAACTTCAGCTTCATCTTTCATAGATTTCTCATTAGGAACATCAATGTCCCCAAAGATTAAGGTCCCATTGCGACCAATTTTCACCTGTTTCTTGTATGTGTAGTAGAATTCCACACACTGAGCCACTGTTTTGGTTTTTATCTGGTGTTTAAAAACACAAAAGTCCAATAGATTACATATTTTAAGAAGGCTTATAAGTAATTACTAAAAGAGCAATAAATACACTTTGTATTTTTCTTTCCTCAGTAGTCTCCATTCCACCACAACTGCTGTTAAAGCCTTCTTTTCTGTGTCATTCGCCTGTATGCCCCGGCACACAGACCATCCCCTGTTACCACTGTTATCCACCAAGAACTGCAGGACCAACTTTCCAAAGAAAAGCTGGTCAATGTAAAGGTGACAGAACCTGGCATTTTGTAAGCTTAATGCACCCCTCTCAGCCTCTGAAACATTCCAATTGAGCTGTCAGGCTTGAGAGCAGCCTTTCAGTTTTATGGAGGAGCTTTATTTTCCAGCAGCACCAGAGCAGAATACCGATCCAAAAATGGAAAGGAAGGTTTGCGGCACTTTCCCATTTTGGCCACAGGCATTTCATACACACGTGGTGGTAGACAGTTATCAGTACAGACCTGTGACCGTCTACGTATTCTCTATCAGTGATTTTTCTGGAAGTTTTGGAATATATTCTTAGCTTCTGGGCTTTTGAAACTTAAACGCCTTTTGGGTCTTTATTCAGAGGAAATATGTGATGCAGCTCCTGATTTTGCGCTCTCCTTCAGCGATCTCCCCCACCCTGAAGTGCCATACATAATCGTTTTTATTATCATTGTCACAGAGAACTAGAAAGAAAGATCCTAAGGGATGCATATCACTCACATATCCTTCTTTGGTCCTTTTCATCAGTAGCAAAGGTTTGTTTCTATTTAGTTTTATAAGCAGGCCATTTAAGCCGTACTGGAACATTACCAGCACTCTATAAATACGCCCTGTAGAAGTGCTATCTGCAGTGTGGGCTCATGGAAGTAATGCAATAAGTACGAGGGTTAAGTTAACAACAACAGCAAAACAAACACTATTGTTCTAGCTATCTAGTGAGATTTTATGTTGTGCTGAATAATAAAATTTCTCTGAAATCTTTTGAGTGCAGGACTTAATGCTCAATACTGAGGTTTCAGCAAAATCCAAGACTGAACTCCCTGTATTTAATGCTCCACAAACATGTAAGAATGTATCGTTGCTATCATGGAAAAAAAAAACCCAAACAACTTACAAGCTTTTGGACCAAGAAAAAGTCTTTCTTGTAGATTGCAATGCCTTTGTTGAAAAGCTTTTTTTCAGCGACTTTCCACTTGTCTGATCCTGTAGATAAAAAAAGTTGCAATTTCAGATGTTTACTCTTCTACATACTTTTTCTCCATGTTCAACTTAAGACAGCCATGCAGGGGTGCAGTCTCACACCACGCCTAATCCAGCATCACTGCAGGCTGCTCTTAAACCCTCCCCTCATCACTTCCTTCGTGTTACATCTAGTACTCAGCACCACAGGTTAACTCCGTTCAGCTTGCAAAAAACAGCCCATTAGATGAACTAAGATGTTTTCCAAAAAGACACGCTTTGTGGTGGCCCAGTCATTAGATTTTATACAAGGGAAATGGTAGGGCAGGAGAACAAGATTTTCTCTCTCAGCAGCAATCCGCTGTACCTGAAGATTTAGTACATCTCAGAGAGTCCTACTATCCCAGCACCCTTGCCTCTAATAATAGACACATTTTGGAATCTCCTCCTGTCTTATAGATATTACTAAAGTAACATTTCCTGACCATTATAGTAGGACCGTGTAATAACGAAGAAATGTAATTTCTGTGCTTTGTGGCGCCAGCTATTAGATGCCTCTCTACCACCTTACATCAGGTCTTTCGGGTGGCCAGGATCACTCTAGATCACTGAAGTTAGTGCCACACAGCTGACTATTTTCTAATTAGGTATGAGACTACAAAGGCAGGTTACGGCAATTAAATTTTGCAGAAACACTGACAGACGTCAATAGTTGGCTGAGCTTTCTTCAGCGAGCTTGAAAACTCTTCCCATAAACCCCCCCTTAACTCCACCCTGGAAATTCATGCCAGAGAGGCTATGGTTCTGAGGTTACCACAGCTTTTCTTGTTCGTACTGGCTATCTTTCTGCATTCTCTATGGCTTAGTGCAAGGGATCACATTCCCTTTTCCCCGAAGAGGAAATCAGAACACACACATATGCAAACACACACATGCATGTGTTCTGAGAGATGCAGCGTTTCTTACACTATGTGTCATTATTTGCTCAGGCAAAATTTGTGGCAAGCCATCATTTGATTTACCAAAGAGAAGAGTCATCTTTTAATCTTATTGTAATGTTACAAAGTTCCCCAAAAGAGCGGAAAAGGATAGAAAAATTCCTTTATGACAGACAAGCAGAATAACTCTGTGCTGCCTAACAAACCTGTGTAGTGATAATCTGCCAAAGGGTGGGTACACGAGCGTACTGGCGTCTTCAATAGCAGTTTCGTCAAAGCTCCCTAAGATAAACACAAATAAAATAATTAATTTCATGTTTGGGGTATTTAAAACAAAGATCAGGCAACTGTTAATCCTCTCCTTTCTGTCAAGCTAACTGAAAAGAACCATAGCACAGCTTAATGTTTAGGACAGTTTAATATTTGGGACAACTTTAAAAATCATGTTCTGGACTATCCACTGAGCGTTGGGTACTGGAGGCGAGTGGTAAGCTCTCAGCACCTCTTCACATTTCTGCGAATTGACGCTTTCCAATGCAACCACCGTGGTATTGGGAGAGAGTTCATTCCATAGACTGAGACGATGCAGCAGTTTCCTGTCATTCACTGAAGGCCTAAGTTACAAACTCACATCCAAAAACCCCTGCCCTAGATGAGGTCTGTCCTAAACACCTAAGTCATTGTGATCTTATCTCACTTAACTATGAAGTATTTCAAAATAAAACAGAGCACTCATGTGACTGAAAGATTCCACACACACAAAAAAAAAAAAAAAAAAAAAAAAGAACCCCCACCTCTCAAACTGCTTTTTACTTTGCATTTAAATTGGAAATGCTTTCCAAGTTATCAGGAAGGATAGAATGGAGTCTTGCTTCCATCAACAGTATAGATCACCTTAAGAGCGAGCTCCCGCTGCTGGGGCAGCCCTGCTCCTCCTCCCTAATGCCAGCAACAGCATTCACAATGGTGGGCTGGTTCTGGGAACTTACCTAGCAGAAACCTAACACATACACACAAAAATTACCTTTTATTTGTTCCCTTCTCCAATGCAGGTCAATTGAGCCTCTCAAGTGTCAGTGCTGGCACACCACAGGGGATGGGAAAACAAGCAGCCAGGCAAAAGTGTGGGATGCTCCTGACCACAGGGCTGATTTATGCCAGGTTAAATCAATCATAGATCTATAAGAGCAAGACAACCCTGTGCCATAAGCTATGGTCGGCTCTTGGATATTACCTCCCGGGGTATCAAAGGGCATTTATGAAAATGTATCACATCTGACAATACCGATATAAAATTAGTACCACAGCCGTTCTAGAGACATCCACAGAGAAGTTAAATGGATCTGGCAAAAGCAAGACACTGCACTTTTTGTCTCAGCCTCTTATTTTTCCTTCCAACATGGTCATCTTCCCAGGAAGACAACATTTAAGATTCATTTAGTAGTAGAGCTCGCTCAGCCTGGTAGACTCTCAGTCTGTTTATTAAAAAGCCAAACACTTTGAAGTTGGAAATATGCAAGATAGTAAGTGAAAACATGGTACTGTACATCATGCAGAACTTCAGGGACATCCAAGGGACACTAAACAGTGAGAGCCAGATGCACAGGAAGGAGTTTGCAAGGCTCTCCTCTCATAAAGTGAGAGGTTACCTGGCCTTCAATTAACATCTTTGACCACATCAAGGTGAAAAGCTGGGAAGACTCACCAGAATGCTTCCCTTTGCTTCATGTAAGAAATGCAACGCCAGCTCCTGGTTGGTTCCAGCCCCAGGAAAAATGCTTGAACAGGCAGCAGCTAGCAGGTTTTCCACTATTTCCACAGAAGTACCAGAAAAATTCAGATAAGAAGATTAAAATGGAGTTTCCTACAGGATTTGCATCATTAATTAGCTCTTTTGAAGCAGAGTTAGACGTAACAAAATAAAACTCTTAAATTTGCAAGGACATTGAAGTTCTTTATCTGGGTCAAATTTGGACATGAGAACTCACTAGATCGCAAGGTCACGCAGCATTACTCTGCATGCAGCACTACTTACACATGGAGTTTCTTGCAAATCTCCTCCCTCCTATAATGTCTTTCCATCTCCCTTCACCTCCGATATTTCCTGAATTCCACCTTACATTGTGAATTTCCATTTTGCAATACCCTTTCTTCTCTCTCATCAGAAAGATTTCTTCCAAGCCTACCCACTTCCTCTTCCCTTCAGGATTTATACATGCCACAGCCCATGTGCACCAACAGCAGATAGCTCCCCAAGCCTGCTCGTGGCTGCCACAACTCCTGCTTCCTCATCCTGACTTCAGCCTACAATTTGATTTTTCAAAAATACTATTACGTCTGGAACATCCCTTGAAAATACAGAAGTTGAGTGCATGTGGTGTTCAGATGTTCACAAAAACAAGGAAGCTTCACTGAGCAAAAGGCTGCTCTTTGCCTGAATGCTACAAATGGTCCCATTTCAGCTCAATTAAAAAAAACAAAAACAATCCCATCAATCTCCCTCCCTGCTATTCTAAAGACCACTCAAACATGGCACTTGACTGGCAGCTCTGAGACATTTTAAATTATGCCTACAGTAGATATGTGGTTACCCCTACAACCACTGTGACAATTCAGTCATATTTGCCAGCCTTCCACATTCTTACCATTCTCTTGGGTGACTTTGTTGGTTTCCAGGTCGCCCCATGGCTGCCACACCAGCTCTGCTTTATGTTCATCAACTGCCGCCAGAGATCTGTCTTGGAGCGATGGGATTTCTGCTTGAAAGCGAGTTCCTACATTTATTCGCCTGCCGAAAAGGTAACAAGTAATGGTCAAGCCCCCTTTCCGATATCCAGAAAATCTCCATCTCTGCTAGAAGCACTAATTATGAGGAAACTGAAAGGCATATAACTGCTCTTGCACATAACATGAACAACTTTCAGCTGCTGTAGGTTACCTTAACAAGTATGACTCAAAAGGTGAGAGATTTTACATCCATTACCAGTTTCCATTGTCTTATCAACAATGGTTGAAATTGTATTTAAATTCGGATTTCCTAATAACTGCTCAAAGAACAGTTGTTAGCTTTCAATAATCATCACTTTTTGCAAGGCTCTCACATGGACTTCTCTTGTAGCAAGCTTGCCCCTCGTGCGTAAGTTAGGTGAGCCTTTTTTAGTATTAACGTTTTGCCAGCCATAGCTACAGAATCATAGCATCATTTAGGTTAACGGTCCTGGAAACTATCTGGTCCAACTCCACATTCAAAGCAGGATCAATCTCAAAGACTGGTCCTTTTATGACTTGACACAAGCTAGTATCTTCTAGAAACTATTTTTAACAACTGAAACCAGAAATATAAAACAATGACAGCTGTATTGCTCATTCTGTATCAAAACCAAATCCCGTTCTTTGAGCAACAACCCCGTACTTTTAGATTCTCAGTTAGCGGACAGATTTTTCACAACGTGCAGTCCACATACTTGCTTTAAGTCAAGTGACCATCCACAGAGTTTCTACTCTGTACTAGCAAAAAGGATTTTGTGCATGGAGATAGGTAAGAACCACCCCTGAAAGGCTGCTCTACCAGACTCGGAGGCCTGGAGATCTACACCAATAGCACAGCAAGCAGTGAGAGCATGGATGTCCTTTATCATTGCTCTACATTTCTTATTCAGTGGCAAAATGCACAGACACACAGCAGCAGCTACACAAGCTCAGTGTAAAATATTTGGGATAAAGTTCAAGGACAACTTTCTAAGTAATATAGCAACTATGTATGCAATTTGGAGGTCCAGAAGAGAGAACAAAAATGTGCAAACTATGCTAGAAAAAAAGACCCTTCAGAAAACCAAGATACCAAAAAACCCAAGATATTTGGAACAGCTACTGCTCAGACCACTTTGAATATAACAAAAATCTCCTATTCTGAAATAAGATAACTATGCTTAGTGAAAAACGTTCCTCTTCCAGATGTCAGTCAACTAGCACCATACTGGTAGCTCCTGAAATAGTAAAGGATGGAGAAGTAAGCTCTTTTTTTGACAGAGTAGATAAGACAGTGCCCGCAAGATGATTAAACTCTGGAGTCACTTCATTAGAAAAAAGGTGAAACACTCTGCCTACAGCAAGATTTACTATAATCCTCAAGTCTCGGCTTGCTTCACCCCCAGCATGAGCGGAAACACAATTACCAGAGAAAAAAAAAGTACGATTCTAGTACCGTAAGGAATAGTAACAAAAACATGTGAGAAATGCCAGCCTCCAGACTTTTCTGGTCCTTTTCATTTCATAATAGACATGTGTATGTGTCACTTCAGAACAGCAGAGTCTGGAAAAGGCATGGGGAGGCCTTGAAAGAACACATATAACCCATATGAAAACCCAGGGAGATAATAGCAAATGTTCCAAGAGGATGTTTTGAAGTCCTAGAAGACTGTGGTATCAAAGAGAAGAAAGAGGGTTTGATTTTCTGTTATGGAAGGGGAAGAAGGAAACACCTTCATACCTTTTTTCCTGGCTATTTTGCTATTGTCAGTAAGCATCTGTATCATGAGATGTCATAAGTTGGAAAAGCCTCAACTCAAAACAAACGGCTGACTTCGAACACACATAAAAAGAGATTTTACAAACTATTTCTCTTGCATCTATATCCATTCCAGATCTACTTCCCCACGCTTGAGGAGAATGGTTTACAATTCATGGGTGTATAAAAGAAGAGATGCAGAAGATACTACCCTACACTCACTCTTCTGACTTCATCCACCCTTTCAGCAGCAGCTCGACGTTGATGGGGTGGGATTCCTACTTGGACAAACAGAATCCGATAGATGTACAGATCAACGTTAACTTCCAGTAGGTGATGACAAAAATGACATCCAGCGTGACAGATGCAGCAGGCAAGTTTTAGACAGGCTGCCATATACTATTTGCCATTTTCCCAAAAACACTACCTTCAATACCTGTCAAAGGTAAAGTGATAGGGATGTTACACATCTCACATCATGGCTGTGGGCAGGGTAGAACTGAGGCAGTTGAAAACATCCTATCTCTGGATGCCCATGGTTGTGTTTCAGGATCTGCTTCTCAAAAGTAATTCAATTTCAAATGCATACTAAAAGTGGAACCTGCATGGAGGATGAAGAACTCCAAGGAAACCTCAGAGTTTGGCTGTGAGTGTTTTACAGGTACAAAAGTCTATTAAAACTAAAACACTATATAGTTTTCCATTTTTCCTTCACCCGTCTTGATTATCTCGGACAGAAACAGCACAATCTAGACCAGAAATAAAGAGCAAGGCATTTCACGCAAGATTGAGGAAGAGACCTTGCTAGAACACAAAGCAAAGCAAACACCCTGATAAGTCCTCTGTTCAGAACACTGTGATGGACTGAAGAATGATGTTAATGTGGAGTCTTCTTCTCACTGTGAGCAGTCTCACTTACTGTTACGGAATGCAGTTTCACAGTGGAGGAGAGAGTAATGAATTCTGATCCACCCTAGAAGGGATGACTGACAGAAACTGAGACTTTCCTGTCAACTAGAAACAGATAGAGAGGCTGCTACTGTATTGGAAAATTTGGGACATTTTCTGTCTTAAGACACAGACCCCTCTGGCCTCACTTATGAGAGGGAAAGAGGAAATTGGAAAAGCTGGAAGGAAAGAACTTTTTATCTTGAAACTAAACTTAGAACATGGCTTCTGTAGGCTAGAAAAGCCTAAGAATTAGACCTTGTACCTGCAAAGTCTAAATAAAACCAGATTTCCACTGCAAGGGTTGACCTGAGTAACCTGATCTAATTTGGTCTGCTCTGAGCAAGGGCTTGGACCAGATGACCTCCAGAGGCCCATTCAAGCTACGTTATTCCACAATTCCCTTACTGATGAAACCTAGATTTCAGTACAGCAAAAGCTCTTGTCTGTAAGTACTGACAGTGTTCCTCAGACACCCAGGTATAGAGCTGAGTGTGGTAACATCCAGAACTGAGGCTGGGAATTGGGAAGGCAATTCACAGCTGATGCATCGCGGCTATACTTGAGGCTGGCCAGCTGAGGGGCGACTTTAAGGCTTTGAAGCAACTGAACTGCAAAACCAGGAGGACACAAAGAGCTGTTACACCAGCTGCCTGTTGTACTACTTCACAAATAGAAGCATTAAGCTTCCTTATCACATTTCCTATTCCAAATCTCTGCAATGAAGTGACCTTTTGAGATGCACGAGCAGAAGGTCTGGCAAAGCACAAGCAATTAAGAACACAATATCAGGTAATCACAAGTTATAGTCAACTTCTGACAGAGTCAAGACTACAAATCAAATTAAACTTTTTCTTTAAAAAAAAAAAAAGTGTTTCCTGCCATATTTTTTATAGAAGATATGTCTACCTAACTGACAGCAGTAGTGCCGCACAAAAAAACTTCAGAGCAGCAAGCTGATTACTTCGACAACACAGAGTGATACTAGCTTGATAATTTATCTTGGTTAAAAGTTAAAGCTCTGTACCTGCACAAGCATCTGTTCAGTAAGACTTCAGATGACAGCAAGACAACTCTTTGCACATAACTCCCTTTTGGCAACAGGAAATGAACTTGCATTACTAAGCTACTATGGTTTGAAATTTCCAGCAACAAATTTGAAAATTTTCACACACAACTAAAATTGCAGCTAACTTTATGTCATTAACTTCAGCAATTTAAACGAACATATATGACGTACAACACAGAGAGAGGTCAAAGATCAAGACTGGGGGAAACAAAAAATACCTGTTCAAGAAGAGGTTCCCCTGGTTTGGTTTGAAGTGAACCAACAATAAAAAGATGAATTAAGCCATTTTCAAAACAGATTTAAAAGAACCCCAAAACACAGCAAACAAAAAACCAAAAACCCACACCAAACGTGCTTATTTTCATGAATGGGCTCAGTCTGGAAGGGATTTGCAAAGGTGACAAGAATAGTCTGAGTTTGTTCACAATTGCAACATTCTCTCAGGACAGCCTGCTGCCAAAAACGCAGAAAACTCAGCTTCAAACAGGAAGGCAGAATGGCAAAAGGGCATGAAAAAATAAATTAACAGCAAATGCTCCAGTCAATTTTTAAAATATAAGCCATTTTTGAAAAAAGTAAAAAGAAGCCTAGTATTTATTTGGGGATAGTTTGAGTCAAATATCTCCAATGTTACAGGATATGCTGCAGAGTTAGAGCAGAGATTCCTGACTGCAGAGTCAGCAATGGAGAGCCACGTAGGTGCTTCTATGCCATAGGGGCATTTCCATGCCATGCATCTCCATGTTTAGATTTTGCAAGAGTTCATTAACCTAGGTATAATTGTGAATCGTAATTACCTTGCTGTAGATGTGCAGCACTGAACTCGAGCTGATAACACTCCCAGAGGGTTTGCATGGGCTGTGCAGAGACACTTGCTACTCTGCCTTTTTTGCTACTCTGCTCAGCTTTAGCAGGACTGGCGCCAAGCCCAAGCTCATAACTTCCAAACTGCATTCCCTAGTGCTGCAGGGTCCACGTGTCTGAGCTTTCCCAGCACACAGCCAGCTAAAAAGACTAACGAGGCTTATTAGCTCAGGCCACACACGCTGTATGCAACTGGCTGCAGTGCCTTCAGATGGAGCTAGCCCAAGAGGGAGCAAAGCTGTGTTCACAGTTGCACTGCGGCCAATACACACCGCACAGATAACCTGCAATCTGACCGGTCCATGTGAGAGCTAACTCCATTTTTCCATACTATGTTTTGGCCTTCCTCTAAAGCAGCATTATTTCCCCACTCTAAAACAAACATACAGCACACAAAGAAGTGTCTGTATACAACAAAACAGGACAGATTCACCTTTAGCTAACCAACAGATGAGCAGTAACAGAAAGCAGCTAACATTGCCAGAATTACAACGTGCATTTGCCCAAACAAACATTTTCATTGTATGGAGTAATTTCTAATAAAGACAATTTATATTTTATGATGCTAACAGGAATAGCTTTAATGCTTCTAAGAGATATACCAACTGTAGAAGGAGCAGCTTGAAGGTCTAGGAAGAAGAAAAGAAGCACATTTACTACCAGGCTAAGAATCTACTGGGTACTTACGGTTCAATGCTGACCGGGGTGGCTTCCCCCACCACTGTAAGAACAGGAGGGGTAACTTCTGAACTATCTGCAAGGAAAAAGAAGAACTGCTCAGACAGCGCATCTTCACATTTGAGACATATTCTTCACACTGCTTGTAAACCTGTCAGAGCTATCCGTGTCTCAAAAAAGGTACCCATACCCTAAAGGAGTTTAAGATGACCAATAACTTACCTTCCAGTCACCATCTACATCTTAATAATAGCTATTTACTGTGCCTTCAGTTCAAGATAATGACAATCTATTATAGAGAAGGAACCGACTTTTCCATTCCTAAAAACGTCAGTAGGGGGTGTTGCAGATTACTTGTGAATGCATCTTAGCATGCATGCCCAGATGGAAGCAACACTCCAACTCCTCCATCCTAGTTCCCCAGAATATCACAAAGTCGTCCCAGTTCCGCATAACCACACCTCCTGAAGTCACGATCTTCCTCCTGTTACTCCACAGTTCCTAATCATAAATTAGCCAAGAAAGGAAGGATAAAGTGGAACTTACTTGATCGAAGCAAAGTTCTGTGGGCACTTTTAGGAGTCATTGGAGGTGGAACTGCATGACCACTTGAAGAGAGGATCGCATTAAAATATAGCCCAGATCCCTCTCTCACTGGACTAAGAATTGGCGGAGGAGTGTAAGGAGGTAGCTCAAAGTTCCTATCCGAAGGATGATCTGCCAGACGGACAGGTGACCTTAAGTGGCTCTGATACGGAGTAATGTTAGAATAAACAGGTGGTGCAATAAAGGTCCCGGCTTTTGGTGGTATGAAGAGTGGCTCAGGTCTGGGACGCTGCTTTGGTTTCCGGGCAAAGCCCTCTGCTTCATCCTTTGGAACAGCATCTTCATGCTGTTAGAAAAAAAATTACATACTAAATTTCATTTTAAAACCTCAGGTCATTTGAAAGACTTCAGTGAGATGCCAACATTCTTTCATGGCAACTCAAAATCTGGCTAGGGCAGTTGGAGGATGTCTCAACAATTAGCACAAAGGGAAAGAGGGAGGAAGAAGGGAACTAAAGAGACGCAGGCACTATTAGGTAGCAACACTAGCTCTGAGTGCAACTAAATAGACACAGGAACTATTAGGTAGCTACACTAGCTCTGAGTGCTTATGAAGTCATATTTTTACAAGAACTAGACATATGTGCGTTCCAGCCGTTGGTTAGAAAGATAATGACCTCATGGTAGCTTTGAAAGAGGACATAAAAGTATAGTAGAACCCTGGTACAGATACAGGGTGACACTAAATAGCGATAGGAGAAGACAATATTAAAAATATTGTCTTAGATGGTCAAGCAGTTAAATGCAGAGAAATCTCCTTAGATGTCTGCCATTTGTCTGGTATCTAAACGTTCTATTGTACTTCTGAACAGAAGAGACAAAAAAAGCCCCCAAAACCAAAAACCCACTCAACAGCACCACACTGAAGGGGAACACTCAAGTACTGACCTTCAGAACCTATGTAAGAGATTCCAATTCCATGAGAATAAATCTTCACTTTGGATTTTATTCATATACAGAGATATGGGCACTACTCTATTATTACCTATGTATGTATGGAGAAAGCACTCTTTACTCAGACAGACTATTTATTCTACTGTTATTGACCATCTGGCTTTATTCGCTGTTTAGTAGTGGGGAATTGCTTGGCTGTACTAGCATTAGCTGGAGGTCATGAAAAGCCAGTGATGCCCAAATATACAATGATATTACGATGAAAAAAAAAAAATCCACAGTCCCCAGACTATATCCATTCCAAGTTCAAGTCTTGAGATCAATCTACTTTAATAGAAAAGCTTACGGATAAAAACTATGTAATTAAATTTTACAAATTTGGCTTAACTTTGGTTTCTTAGTTTATCCATACCTGATTTGAGGTTTCCATGTTAGTATTACGATTAGATCGCCTCCGAGTGACTATCACAGAAGGCTTGCGTTCACAAGGAGCTCGATCATTTGTTTGGCCTCTCTGGAGCTTTCCATCCTCAGACTTTTCCTTTCCAAGGCTCTGCAAGTCAATTTTTCTCACTGGCACAGAAACAGGAATGATAAGAGGCACGAGGCTGTTATCCTCCCGGACTCTTTTCGGAGCTGGTGAAGAATCAGCAAATTCCACAACACTTTTTGCAGATGTAGGTCCTGGAGCTGCTATCAGCACACTCTTCTTCTCTTCTGAAGTATCCAGCTCCTGAGAAGAAAAATTGATTCCTTAAAAGTTCTGTAGCACTTACATAACAAATCAGATGATATCTCACTTTCAGTGTATAACAAGTTTCTCAATGCAATTTTCAAGCTGAAATGGATTTGGAAAAGTGTTACTCAAGGGAAAAGAATACTTCACC
The DNA here is from genome assembly GCF_964199755.1 of Larus michahellis. NCBI lineage: Eukaryota > Metazoa > Chordata > Aves > Charadriiformes > Laridae > Larus > Larus michahellis. The sequence continues at coordinate 51,274,774 of NC_133899.1, read as the reverse complement.
AAAGTGTTACCAAAACTTCTTAGAATTACTTGAGGATTGCCTGAAGTTTCAACTGCTAGAATATTTGTATACATCATTCTTAAGTATCATTTCATTACCTATGGTTGGACATTTTATTTTCCAGATGAATTTGTGCCCTGCCATACAACTTCCAACAAAGGTTCTTCAGTTTTAGTAACGATCATAAGCTGCAGGTTATTAATTTCAAATATTGGACTTCTGTTCCAGCAAAGACTGAACCATGATAATCTTAATTAAATCTCTCATACAAAAAACAGAGCTAGCTTTTTGTTGCATTTTTTCTGATTTACATGACAGAAGCAACTTTTCTTGTTATAACTGGAGCCTCTGAGGTTTGTTGCCTAACCAGGCTTGAATCTGAAGGACTTTTGCTCAGCAGAATCAACAAGGCATAACTGCAAGCCAGCACTTTTTGCTTTGGTATTACAGCTTGCACGTCTCTGCTTTCTTTTATTCATGGAAACCCCAAAAAACTGAGCTCCAAGGAGGAGGCAATGGAGGACAAGTTACCGAATACATATATGGATACTGTAACGCCAAATGGCTTCAAGTACTGTTCTGTTAAGTGATTTCTAGTCTTTCAAATGACTCTCCACATGTTCATTCCATTCTCAATTCAAAAGCAGTTGCCAACTCATTTAGAAGTCAAATGTTAAAAGTACAACTTTTAAAAACACCTCTCTTTGAGGATGTAAAAGGCCTTCTTGAGGTCTGATCAAGTGCAAACTAGAAGCTGTAGAAGATGCTCCTTTTGGTGTTTCAGAACTTCTCTTTAACTTATAGCTCTGTTTGGAAAGCCTTTGGATAGGATTAGGTATGCAAACTCATCCTCCATCAAAGCCACAATCTACTGAGGGATCTACCTGAAGAGATGTGTTTTGTAGGTAGAAACTAAGGCACATTATCCCTCAGGTATGACAAGAGGTCTCCAACCTGAACTTCCAAAATTTTGTAGAGATTTACTGAAGTCCTCAAAAAGAATCTACTGTGTGCCATTAAGAGTACCTAATCCCAATTAAAAAACTAGCGTGAGCAGGTTGTATCATAAGGATTCAGATGATGGCTTCACTGATGAGCAAGAGAGTATGCTCCAGCTGGCCCATGAAGAGTCAACCCATGATAGCTAGAAAGGACACTAGACAGAAGTCCCACTTTGATACTATATTTATATTGAGGGAAGCGCAACTATATTGTCAAAAGATGCATCATTCAGAGCCTGGAGTTAGTGCTCTGGCCTCTCTCTAAATGAGAGTCCTAGTAATTTTTGACGATTTTAAGTGCGAACAGGTCCACTCTGAAACACTAAACCTTCAAAAAAAAAGCTATGTGCCAAGCTTGAGCAAATAAAATCAATCATATCAAGAAGACTTAGGACTGCCTCCTTCCAAGACCTTTTATAAGAGTAAAGCTAAGTGTGCACAGAAAGGTTTATCCCATTAGTGACACTGCAGTTTAGAAGTCTGGCTGCTTCTTCACAGAGACTGTAGATATCTGCCCCCACCACACAGTGATGAAACACACAACTGAAAAGTCACAATAGGCAACAGCTGCCCCAGACTGTCCTGCAGGAGGAATTAATGAGCTCTGAGGACCTCCCTTCACTCCGGACTGGCAATACACACCTGTACTTTCCTGTGAGACTACCAATTTTGCATATGGAGGGCATTCATCATGCTGACAGATATGTCCCTAGGGACCACTACCCTCTAGATAGTAAGGGGCTCCTGTAAATTTTTGCAGCCTCCCTCCATTACTTCAGGAAAGATAGACTAACAAGGATGCCTTTTTAAACACTTAAACAAGGTCATCTACTGGAAACAGATGCCTACTTCCACCTCCACAGTCCTGCCCATACCTGAAGAGGCAGCTCACATATGGCTTCATGCTGCTATATGTGGGCCTCCATTCATGAGGGAAATTTATGCTGTTACCAACTGATTACTGAAGCCTAGTTAAACATCTGAGATAGCTCTGGAGTCATCTTCTGGCAGTGAGAGCCACAGTAGATAGTTTTGCACCACTGTTTAGAGCAGTGCATTCTTACTATATTCTTTAGACCACTGCCAAGGACAGCCTTTGTTTTAATCAAATTACTTTTTTTCCTCCTGATACAGCTGTTATTAGCGCAAACACTCTAGCATACTTTCTGGGTACCTGGGAGAATAACGGCAATCAAACAATTAATGCCAATATAAGTATGTGAACAAGCAGCAATTCTGACCAATCTACAAACCTCAGATACTTCCTGTGTGCTACACGGATCTCTGCAGGTGAGGAGACACGAACTAATTTCCTGACTACAAGGAGGAAATTATGGCAGCTAGTCACACAAAAAATGTCACATTTCTTTGGTTGTATGATCAGTTAACCACGCTTCTTTTATTTTCGAGATTGAGAGGCAACCAGCAAAGGACTCTTTTCCTTGATGATGAGAGAGATGACTCCTTCGAGAGAAAAGAGGAAGGAGAAAACCTCAACAGTAGAAAAGAGAGAGAGAAGGCACCACTGGGAACTTAATATAAGTAGTTGAGATATCCTTAAGGGTGCTCTGGTCCACACCAGAGCTTTTCTGGTCATGAAAGATCACACACACCTAAGTTTTACTAAGAAGGGGCATGACTGATTTTGGAATTAAGCTATTTCTTTTAAATCCTTAAATAGTTTCTCAACTGCTTGATTATGCTCAGAGGTAAGCAGAAAGGAGTCACTGAAGGGACAGGACCTTCATTTGTAGAACTGCTAGGGGATTTTCAGCTAGTTCAGCGTCTCTGTTGCAAAATTTAGGGCAGGTGGGCCGCTGGATAACTCCAGCAAGTCCAACTTGCTGCACTTCCATTTAGACTCTTGCACAAATATTAGAGGATGAATTAGTGATCTAGAGTCCTCCGGGACAGCCACAGAAACCCATCAGTCATTCTGGCATTGATCCGGTCTATCCCTCAAGTCGTTTCTAAAAAAATTTAGAATTCACAGACAAAACCCAATTGTGATAGCTGGAAGAACTGTTCCAAGGCCACTGCTGTGACCAAACAAGAAACCACACCAGCCTTTTAGAAACACCTACCCGTACAGTGCTTTCTGCCATCATTCTGCATCATCTTGCTAACAGTAAAGGCAGCTTCTCTCTGCAGTCAAACTGAAGCTTGTCCATGGAGGCGAGTCCAGAACCGCAATTCCACAAATAAAACCCCTTCTTCCCCCCCTCCTTTTTGTATGTGGCAGCTGGTGCCCTACCCTGTTCCAGGGAAAAGAGGCCAGATAACTAAAATCTCTGCCTCCCTTCCATAAAGGAATATTTAAATCCAGACACCCTTAAGAGGACTATTTCAGATCTGAGAGAAGTTTTTTGCACTATGAAAGAAAACAAATTACACTGCCTTTCGCATATAACAGCTACATGTGAAATGAAAACACAAAACAAAGAGTTGAGAATTTGCTGCAGCCTGTAAGCAGCAATAAGCTTGGACCACCTGAAAATGGCAGGCCCAGTACGATGGGCAGCCCTGGTGGAAAGCATCAGTTGTGACACTGCATGTAGACAGACAATGCCAATGCTGTCCAAAATAATGTTTTTGCATAAGGTACACGGCATCTACATTGGAACGTTCAAAAAACTGGTTCAAATTATGAATGTATCTTCTTTCATCAATAATTTAATCCTATGGCCTTCTTGCACGCTCTTCACATAACCTACATTAGAGAAGGCTTCTAGGTTGTTTATAAAGACACTGATAAGAGAAGCAGAGCACTTTCCTCTGTAAACATGTTTTCTTTTTCTCCTTCACATAATATCCAACCCCCTTAAAGATGTAAAATCCATCAGACCTCAGGTAAGAATTTTAACATCTTTCAAAACCTCATCCGGAAAGCCTGAAGAGATCTAAACATAAAGAGTTTGTCTGCTAGTGCCATCATGGAAGCAAACAAGCTGCTTGCGTAACTGCAAAGAACAAAAGAGCATCTGTCAAAACACTTCTCTGTTTGCTCTTTACATTAGGAATTGAGCTGCAAGCAGACCTGCCTTCAAACAGCTGATTTCTTGCTTCACCTCTCAGATGCTCTGTTAGCATTTTCTTGCCAGTGTGTCCGTTATCAGACTGCAATGTGAATTGTAGGCCTTCCTGCAATATAAACATACAACTGCTGGGAGAGTATGAGCAAATAGCTCAGGTTGCTAAATACTACCAGTTTTCTAACAAATCCGCTTGTTCAACAGGAGTTAGAGCAGGAAAGATTGAAGGCAGCATGACCAGTCACTGGTTGCTGCCTGCTGTGCAAGAAATGGAGTAGGCTACGGATGTTTGCCTCATTGTTTATTAGTTGAGTTCTTTCACTCAAAAAGCACATCCCTCTAAGGAAGAGATTGGAAAAACGGCCACAGCCAGACTAGGGGAAAAAAAACCCCAACACGATGACGAGAACAAGAGAGGGAATAAAACTCCCTTCCCTTTATTGTCTGACTAGGTAGCAGCTCAAGTGGCAAAACTGTAAGCAAAAGTAGCCAAGACTCTAACACCCATATTTCATCAATCTCTGGCAACAAAACTTCCAGAGAAAAGTGTATCTTTACTTCTCACGAGAGGCACTCAATGAAAGATTAGTCAAACCACAAATGAAAGAAAACCTCCCCCCCCGAAAACTCTCAAAAAACACCCACCCAACACCAAAGTCCCACCACTTGCCTCTCCTAGGTTAGTTAATTTTCAACCCTGTCATCTTGCCACATGGAATGCATAACTGTACAGTTTAGACTCATGGGGAACCAAAAGGGTAAGAGCAGTGAACCACCTAATCAACCAACACTAAATTTCCTCAGAAGGTCTACAGGCAGGCTTTGTCCTCAGGTTACCAGTGTAACCTGACACATCCGCTGCAGGCCATTCCCGGAAACAGGATACCACATCAGCCAGACCTTTGTTATGGCTTCGTGTGAGTGGGGCTTTCTCAGGCTTTTAATATTTGGGAAATATTGAACATGCAAATTGCGTTACGTAATTTTTAGACAGCACAATTTAGAAACACTTCAACAGCTAAAACTGGTAGTTAAGCAGCCGTCTTAACATAAAAGGAAGAGAATGTTCAATTGGTAAAAAGACACCAAGTGAACCACTTATACTTGTCTCTCTAAATTCCTGATCAGCTTGAAGCTTAAGCTGAAAATGTCCATATTTTGAAGCCCTGGGCTAAAATCACATTCGATATTACTGAAATAAAACTGCCCTTATGTGGTTTCACTGCACTAGGAGATCTCTGTTCTCCGGCATCTATGAATTACAGTAGCTGAACTTACACGCCACCACTACAGAGCTGCCCTTGCTGTACAACAACACTTCTTGCATCAAGATAACCTCCTATCCTGCATGTATACATAAATTCCTTTCATTTCAGCCCTATTTTGCAGTCTAAAAACATGCTATATTGGTTAGGATGTATACCTTACCTTTACATTCTGAAGAGAAGCCAGCTCAACAGCTTTTTGAGCCAAAGTTAGCAAATTGGCTTCTTGAGAAACACGCCGTCTCCGGCGTGTACTCTGGATTACACCACCTCTGACACCCTGAAAATCATTAGTTCTCTGAGTGTTTTCTTCAGCTGCTGCCGCCTGTTTCTCCCCATCTCCACCATTCTGGGCTGTGGCTTGCCTGTCTGTTTCCATCTGGCACAGTTCACTATTGACCAGGACATCCTTCTGCCCCAGATCCATCCTCTTGGGGTGCGAAAAGCTACTTTTGTTGTGAGCCAGTGATTCAGGCAGCTGCTGTAATGGGACCTCTTGCTGATGTGTTTGCCAGTGATGCAGAAATAAATTGCTAGGTTGTTCTTCTGCCTGCTTGGAAGCCATCACTTCTCCTGCAGATGTCAGCACGACACCTTCTTTGGAGAGTCTCCGTGACCTTCTTGGAAAGGGAATCTGGGTCTGAGGTAGCACAGTCTGTTGGTTCTGCTCAGTCAGAGCCTTGAATAGTTCCTGGTTCCTCTCTGTTTGCTGGAACTGGTGTGCCATCACATGATGCTGAGGTGCTGCAGCTGCCACATGAGGCTGTGCTATGGAAGTAGTTTGCTGCAGACTGAAGGCTTGTGTGGCAGCCTGTTGCTGCTGCTGCTGTTGAGGATAGAAATTTTCAAACAGTTGTAGCTGGGGAAGAGCTTGCTGTTTCTGTTGAGCAGTAAATGCTGGACTGGAAGAAGCTGGGGCTTCTTGAAAGACATGTAACAGCTCAGGAAGACCCTGCTTTTGGCCTTGGTGACCAAATGCAAGTTGGAAAGGCTGCAATGGCAGACTTTGATTCTGCTGCTGCTGTTTCTGCATCTGGTGAAAAGAATTCATTTGAGCTTGCTGCCTAACCAAGGCTTGCTGTTCCAGCTGAGCCTTCTGGGACATCATCTGCTGGACAGCATCTCCATACAAGTCCAGCTGTGACACGAACACTCCTTTCTCTTGATTTCTTTTAAGGGCATCTGGGTGGCCATAGAAGCCTGGGGCACCAGCATTGGAGTGGGGTCCTTTTGGGTTGCCCCCAAAAACCATACCGTGGTTCCACATCGAAGGCGGAGACTGCCAGTGGCTGTCACCCCTCTCTGGCAACCGGTTTCCCATTAGCGAGTTTTGCCATTTGACAGCTGTTACCGTCTGGGACATCATCATTGATTCTCCCCTGTCTTGACTGTAAACAGAGTTCATCAAAGCAACATTGTTGGGGGCACTTGTTAATCCTCCTGCCTGAGAAATCTCCACAGCTTGGGAGACCTGTACATTCCCACCGTGACCATAGTACTGTCCATCCTTAAGCTGCTGCTGTGGTTCTTTTGATGACACAGCTATTTCCTGCTCATTAAAATAGGCAGTTCGTTTCCCAGTCCTTTTGCTTGAAGACTTTTGCTGAGCCTGTAGATTCATGGTTCAGTCTGTTCTCCTAGCTGCACACACCGTATTCACAATCCACCCATCCCTGAGGTTGGGGGAGGAAAGGCACGGAAGTCTCTCTTTTCCATTCGGTTTTAGCAATAAAGGGCAGGAAAGAAGTCCAGACGAAAGTGCATCCACTTCCTTTTTCTTTGTGTGCTTCTCCCACTTCTTTTCACTCTTATCCTTTGTGGTTCAGAGGTCAGCAGGGTCCACGTAGTTACAGGTCCTGAAATAGAGAAGCAATTGCAATGAATCATCAACAGACATAACTGGCATATAAACCCTCACGCGATAAGCGGCAACGTGTATGTCTGTCCCATTTCCCCACGTAAATGAAGATCAGGATAATATGTGTAAGAAATAATACATCTGATCTGCTAGAAGAATGTAAAACAAAACAACCTAGTTTTACAAAACAGATATCACACTGTATTTGCATGATGCAATTCCCAATTGCACAGGCTTCTGACTAAGCACTCAAGCTCATCCTGAAGATTTCTCTCAAACTCATCTGACCAATTACTTCTATGTCTTCCTGTAGCCAGAATAATCTGGTTTCAATCTGAACTCAAAAAAAAAAAAAAAAACAAGCCAAAGAAAAACTCATGACTTGCCAAAAGACAAAAAACCCCACGTGTCAGACCACATTTCCCCGAGACATTTAATACAAACACACATGCACACAAAGGCTGCAGCCAAACACGCAGTAAGATGCTCCATGCAGCGTTTTGAAGTGGAGGATCAGGCAGCAGCCCATCTTTCACCTCCCCTCTCCCAATCATTACAGTTGCTTTCCAATTAAGAACCGCCCACCAAGCATCCAAGTGCTGAAGTCGGGGCCTGCTCAACCCGCTGCCCTCGCAGATGCTTTCTTCAACAGCTGAAAGCTACTGCCCCTGCTCAGGTCACACCGGTGGAGAAGTGGTTCAGGCAGATTGTTACAGCTGCTCCCGGACACCAGCAAATATCCGTTACTGTAAAGCTACAAACATTATAGGAGAAAGGCTTTCCAGAACATGCAGGCTAGGACAATTCTACCCTCCTCTTCCACAGAGGAAAGCTATCCACACATTTAGGCTTTAAAAGCCTAGTTTGCAGGATTAAGGTCTAATATGTCAACACATACACCAGGATTTCTAGTAGGACACAAAACCTTTTAAGATTACTTTTAAATTTAATTAAATTCTTAAACTACTAACAGTCAAGTAATTAAGTGCGAATCTCTGTTACTCTTTTCAATGTGCACTCTGTTCTGCTTCAAATCACACTGCCAACATATTTCAGAAAGATTTTAATAAATGGTTAAAAACCTATTCCTACTGCATCCCTTCTGTTATAAAATTGAGTTTCTCTTGAGCAGAGCAGGTAAGACTAATGCACACATCCCCTCCAATGAAACCTGCAATCCATTTATCTCTCTCTATAAAATGAAAAATAATAAACCAAAAGCATACAGCACACCCAAGTCCTGTAACCTGAGTTTCCTCCAAACGGATATGGCCACAGTGAAGACTTTAATACTGGGGTGGGGTTGGGAGCACGAGAAGGAGGAAAAAGACAGAGTTTAAATTAACTTATGCAACTTCCACCTCGGAAGCCAAGCTTGGCTTCAATGCTGCAGGAACCATGGGCCTGTGTTTCAGAGTGAAGTGACTCACTTCCTCGGGCTGTTACACGGCTGTTCCCCCCACGCTCCCCCCTGGCTACAAACCATGGACCTCTGCCACCCCATATCACGGAGCCAGGGCGTTTCTCCCTCCTCTAAGCACAACGTCTCAGCTCATTTTCCAGTCCTCTTTCAACAGGACAAAAATAACCCTAGGACAAATTACGGACATGTGAGATGGAAAATTCTCTCTAAACTGCAACTAGTACACAAACGAGGATTTCATAAAGTAAGTTTTTCCTATTTCAAAACTTCATTAGGAGAGGAAAAAACATCCTGCAGCAGGAAACTGGATCCCCAGTAGCAAAAATGTAGAGATGGAAAGGTTGCTATATGTTTTTCAGGAGCATTAAAGTTTCTCTCTCTCTCTCCTTGCTTTTTGCAGCAGTGCTACAAACCTTAAGAGAGCTGTCAGCTAAACCACAATACCTGAGATAATACTACTAACAGTGGTTTCTGACAGTATCTTACTTTCTGAAATCATCGCAAGCTATTTTTCTCTCCAAAATAGACATCCTTGTAACAGTTTTCCTTCCACTAATGCTTCTGCATGCTTTTGTATTGATCAGTCACATAATTCTGATAAAAAGAATGCAAGGTTTTCTGTATATCAGAAGACATTAACACTAGATCAAATTTAAAACTGCCAGACAACCTTTAGAAACTCTGCTGTAGATTTTCTACACTTTGAGGAAGAACACAAAGATAACTGCCTAAAAACTGGCATACAACTTCAAGGGCCCTTGTTTTTAACTCTTCTAAAAAAAACAAACAACACACACAAAAAACCAAAACAAAACCAACCAAAACCAACTAAACAACTGATGCTGTTCTTAATCGTGGTGGCCAAGATTTGCAACACACAAGCATCTAGAATACCTTGAGAAAGAGGGCTCTCAGGTTAGTGAGAAAGCACTGCATTAGTACAGCTCTCCAAAACTCCACTTGTGTGGACTTTGGCTCTGTTTTTTCCATTACCAAATAAGAAGGCACCAGCATTGCAAAGGCTAACTCAGACCAGTTTAGAACTGCACCTCTCTAGGAAAGAGACAGAAGTATTAAGATGCAAAGCTTACAAAAAAAGTGAGTTCAGAGATAACCTAAAGGAGGGAAAGGAATATGTACTTGTGTGCTCCATAAAGGGAGTCCTAAAAAATATTATACGCCTCTTAGGGAAGTTAATCTTGTCAGTTGAGAAGACTGTAGTGATTGAAGAACAACTGAAGTTACAACAGCACAAATATCAGGATAGTGAAAGTGATGTTACCAGGGAGGAAAGAGACCCAACTGCATGCAAAAATAAATAAATCCTAACTCGGAGATTACCAAAAAGAGGATTTGGTGCACCCACTATTAGATGGTAGATGAAAACATTACAAAGTTAGTTCTTTACTATTTCTTTCTATATAGAAAAACTGCAGAAAAGTATCCTGTAGGATATCCTAATAATAGTCGTACGTAGTTTAAGCTGAAGGGATAAATGTTCAAGCTGCAGCATGACTATGCTCCAGGAAAGCTCACACTTGGCAGCTTCCTTGGCTGAGCACTGCTGGCTCTATGACTAAGCAGGCTTCCCTCCCTGAGGTTGAGGGATGAGCTCACATTATCATCATCCTAGCCAATTACCAGCTTTGGGTTTGTTTTTTTTGTGTGTGTTTTGTTTTACTTTAATTTGAGCACAAGAGTCAGCATGCAGTAGCACAGTAAAATGGCAACACGTCTTCCAGGCTTAAGTGTGCTTTGGAGCAGTATGCCCCTGACCATCGCTCACCTTTGAATAAAGCACAGGGCCAGCTCTGACACTGTAATTCCCAGAAGATACTGTGCCTTGCCTCCAAATATACTGAAGTGTTATGATACTTTGCATTGCTTTTATACTGCACAGCGAAAAAGCAGAACCTAGCACCAGTATATTCTGTTTTAATAACTTTAAGATTTGGCATGCAACATCATCAGTTATTTTCACTTCCAGAAACTTCTGGCAGGCAAGAACATCTCTTGAACTTTCTTAAGATGAATACGATTTGTATGTCACCTCCTTTAATGCTGTAAATACTTCCAGATTTCTAGGAATTTTTCATGTTGCAAGGCTTTCTCTTCTAGACCTAAAAAGAATGTCAAATTAGATTAACTTACGCAGTACTTATACTTACGCAGTATCTTCTGGACTGAAAAAAACATAAGCAAAGTAACCCATGGCACCTTACTGAGAGAAGTTAGGGTTAGCATTTTTAGCTAAAACTTCTCAAGCATATCTGCGCTAAAGCGCTAAAATCATAAACACATATAAAACACCACATGGTCTAGATTACGGCAAAGTCTCCTGAAGGATTTACTTAAGTATGCAAGAGGACTAAGAAGGAGTCTCTGCCCGCAGCCAGGATGCTGTTCTCAAATTAATAAAGTCCTTTAAAAGCAGAGATATCTGAGGAGTGCAGGGCACAGGCACTCGGAGCCACTCACTAGGCTGGCACCAGCCCTGAGCACCCATTAGGAGATTTTACTCAACCTGAAGCAGGTTCTGCAGAATCATTTAAACATCTCCATCTGTTGCAACCATCTTGTCCCAGTTTATCATTAGCCTAGAGAGTTAGCTACAAAACCTTTTTAATCTTTTTTTTTTTTTTTTAAGGTAAAAGGTTATTTGATTTAGAGAACAAACTAAGAACACTCAGTGCAACCATTTAATATAAAATATCTTTATCTCCCTTTAAAACTCTTTGCCTGTATATTTAATAACCACCCACCGTTATTTTATTTCTTTAAATATTCTCTCCACTAAGTATGCACGTATTTGTACAATTTCACATATCAAGTTCATGACCTCACACGCTGTAGTAACCTTAAACTCTTCAGCCCACCTGTTGAGGGCTCTGTGGTCCTGTGCTTTGCTTAGTTCATTTGCTACACCACCTATATTTGGCACGATAAGCAAGTTTAAGTTTTGCACATGCCTAATCTCCTTTGAGATCATTTGCACACAATTCCCTCTGACAGAATGCTGCAGAAATGACTCGGGAAAGACTGACTTCTCGTCAAACCTTGGCAAAGTTAAGGATGCAGAAAATAATGTGCGGTCAAAGACCATCTTCTATTTTGCCACTTAAATTTCAGCTTTTAAATACTTCTATTTCAGTTTTTTTCACATGAAAATTAAAAAGTGATCCTGGGTTCTAGCTAACATACATTTTCAGCCTTAACTGCAACAATGCTATCACAGTTCCTTACAGGAAATGTGTTAAATTAGAGTGATGAGAATAATTTCTCACAAAATCCTCCTGCTGTCAGCAACTCAAATTACTGATCTTCCCTGTAAGAAGCTCAATCGCTTTTAATGAAGATGAACAGATTCCAAGAACGATTTTTACATTTAAGCCCAATGCAGCAAGCTACTCAGTGTCCTTCTGAGACAGAGCAACCGAGCCTTCCTTCCCTAATTTGCTCGTTATTATGGTCAGATCCCAAGTTTATGAAACAGGTAAAGAAACATGACACACATTTTACTAACAAGGAACAAAAACAGAAGAACTAACTCACTTCTAAGATCACAGAACAAACAAGGTCAAAAAAAAAAATAAGAAATCAAGAACGGAATATAGGATACTACCTACCAGTTCCCCTCCAACCCTGCAAGAAAATACAGGTTTAAATCCACATGCAAGATAAAAATTGTGTGCACTATTTATATATGTGCAGAAAGGGCAAAGAAAATTCAATCCCTCCAGTGCAACAGCAGGACAGAAGTAGTTCAATAGGGTAGGTTTTGTTTCTAGTTTTAGTGGTTTGGGTTTTTTTTTTTAAATGACTGGAGACTTATAGGGCATCACAAACAAGAAACTTGTTCCAGGCTAAAAGAAATTTGCCCTTATGAAACCACCACCTACGAAACCACCACCACCATCACCTATTGCAACAGCCTCGCGTAAGAACCAAGAAAGCAATGAAAACCTGGGACAGATTTTGTGTTTGGTAGAGATTTGCAAGGCTTATTGCACGACTTATCCATAGTCTATGCTTACCCTGCTGTACGTGAAAACAGCTTCAATCTCTCCCTCAAAAGCCTCTCCCGTGCACTCACTTTGTCACATTTTCTTCCAGACAGTTTAGCTACATCAAAGTTCCTACAGATTGTTTGCAACCTCCCACTCACCACCTTCAGACACCTTTAACAGGAAGGATAACAGCACAGCTTTCCTACATACCGCCCCAGGAGGGAACAAGAAAAAACAGAAAATAGCCCATGTTTGTAAATTCCGTACAGCAAAGCACAGCAGCCTGTCTTCTGAAGAAAGGCAGGGGAAGGCTCAAAGCAACTGAGAAACACAACATTGTTCAAGAAAGCCAAAAGCATAAGCGGAGGATGATGACTTTATGTCTCACTTTATCCCGAATGGTACAGCATTTTCCACAGATACCCAGCAAGCTTGTCTCTACAGCAAAAGGTGTATTTTCCAGGAGTCTAGCACCACAGAGGAGCAGCAACTGAAGCCCAAAGTGAACAAGCAAGAACAACCAACTGCACAGTCTCCAGTTTGAAAGAACCCCACTGCAAAATAATGTAAGTAGGTTGCAATCATCCCCCCAACACCTCCAAGTAAGAAACTAAACTAGGGAACTGTATCAGTCCTAGAATCAATAAAGCCTATAAAATGGGGAAGGCTTACTTGTTTGCGCAACATTGCACAGCAAAAAAGAAACTCTACAGCTTGCCCATAACAGGGGCAAAGAGATCAAAGGAAAGCTGCTTCACAGACAGACAGACAACAACAAAAGGGAAAACACAGCATCCAGGAAGCTTGACAACTTCCACTGTTGCCTGAAGGTGCCTGCCTGAGGCTAGTAAACACATACCTAAATAAGTAGTACACATCAAAGACGTTTATGGCCTACCCAAATTTTCACATCGTTGGCCCATTTCTATTGCAGAGAAAGGCTGAAGACATGACTGACTCCAAGGGTGCCTTTGCCCTGAGGGCAGCACGGTTAAAATTACTTTGCTACCACTTTCACTTTCCCATTTTCAGAGGCTGGGATTGATATAGCTGATTTAAACCACTACACTAAGCAGAGATTCAAAAGCAAAATCCATCAGCTCTGTGAGGTGAAACAGCAGAGACAACGGTCATGCTGAAGGACGTGTGCCAGCAGAATCGGGTAGCTTGTATTGTACCACCAGATGTGACAAACTACTGTGCCAACCTAGACCATTCCCGACATTCAGCATCATAGATTAATTACCTACAGCAAGCAAAATAACACCAAACGTAGAATTACCATATTGTTTGGGAAAAATACACATACCCAAGAAGAAAGTATTAGCTACACCTCATGAACTAACCAAACCAAGGAGAAATACAAATCCTACTTAAGTAAAATATTTTGGTCAATCCAGTAAAGGATGTAATAAAGGAGAGGCAGTGAAAATGTGTTCTCATAGATGTTATTTGATTGGGCCGCTTTCTCTTCTGTTCAAATGATCTTAAAATTCACTAAGCATGCATTCTGATTGTATTTTGACCCACCATTTATATATGTGGACGTGGTTTTATTTATCCCCTATCACCACAATTTTCCGCATTCCATCTGAACACACAGATGCATTCTAGTACACAGGAAGTTAGAGAGAAGGATTTTTGATTTTTTAATTGCAGGGCCTGAAGCACCACGGATGTGCCTCAAAAGGAAGTTTTCAGATAATATTTCTATGAGAGGGGAGTTGCGTACTTTCAAGGAACCTCAAAAAAATAACCTATATTTTGGGTTGTCTTCCTCAATTCAAGCTGTAAACTCGGTACAGGTATCGGAGGTTCACTTTTCAAAATGCACCTGCCATTTTCCACACAATTTTGTTTTAAAGGGATGAGAAAGACACAAAAAGTTGTTACAAAGAAAATAACCAGTAAGTGCTGATTAGACTTTTCCTGACAACAAATGAGCCAGGCAAAACCTGGCTTACACAAACAGCTCCACCAGAACAAAATCAGCACAGATGAGGAAGAAAAACTATTAAAAAGACAGACTGGAATTTTAAAACTTAGCAGGTTATTAAACAAACAACAAAAGGGAAAAAAACCACACCCCTGATTTATTTTTAAAAGAACTGACAATGTTGTTTCTACCAGCTATTGAAAAGGTACTACAGCAAATATAAGTTATTTTTTCAATTTAATTTATCCTTAAAACTTTAAGTGGTATTTCCAAAATAATTGAAATTTTGTCCAGGCCTCATCTCAGGAAAAGAAAAAATTCATGATTTGCACCAGACTTATCTTTCATCTTGCACAGCAACAACATTCAGTTCTTAGAGAGAACAATGAGAAAGAGACAGCTACATAAACTGGACTTTTGTGAACAAATAATGCAGAAAAGACCATTTTTACAAATCGCTATGCAAAACAGTGCAGGCTTACTCTTTAATAAAATAGGTATATGATATGTTTCTTAAATTAGTTAATGTTTATAAGCTGTACTGAAGTTAGGAATATTAGTTATTATAAACTGTCATCATGATAAATAGCGTGATGTGAAGAGGCTTGGGCATCCTTAGAGCGCAGAAAGAGCACAGCAATTAAGGAGTATGAAACGCTGCTTTCAGGCTTTGTAAAGTTACACGAACATATTATTCTTTCCTACTGGAAATGGGTTAACAGTTCTTCTAATTGTAAGCACTTAGATGGCTATTTTAAACTTTTTTGTTTGGAGCTGTCTGGGAAGGTAGTTGCTAGCAACAGAGAGACGAATACTCCAACAGGCAGGAATCACAGCAGGCTTTAAAGTCAGAATGGCAAAGAGCAGGCCAAAAGCTTCTCCCTGCCCTATGTTCACATAGCTGTCATAACCACCAACGCGTCCTTCGCTCCCAGTGCCTCTCCCACCACAAACACACCAGCTGCAGAATTGCATGGATACACCCCGGAGACAGACCAAATCTCTCTGCACTTTAGCCCTGAGAGGAAAACATCTCACAATGTGCTGAGCTGCAACAGGAAAGATTGCTGCACGTTCAGTTGTTTCCTCCTTGACCTCTCCAGCACTCTATCACAAAACCAGACATACATAGGTGTCCAGTGTATGAAATACCACTGTCTGAGCGCTTCACAGATTCCTTCAAGGCTTTGTAAGAGGTAACAGCCTACAAATAAGGGAAGAGAAAGGGGAAAGTTGACAGAGATGATGACACTTTCCATCCCCAGAGGTTTCTTCATGAGAGATATAAACGTATTCAATAGCTCTCAGCAGAGACACTCTTGACACCGTCAGGCAGGCATCATCACTCGCCCAAGTCTGGCTGGAGAACTGCGGGGACTAAAAGCTTAGGCAGAAACTCAGAGGATCTGGGATCAATTTCCAGCTCTGCTACAGACATGCATCTTAAAAAAGACACTTCAGATCAGTTCATAAAATGAGAACAATACCTGAAACCCAAGACACTGATATTCATGAAGTATTCTGAGGTCATAAAAGTCATATTATCTTTAACATTACCCACTAACAGGGCAGATGGGGATTCTTCCACAAAGAGCTTAGAAGTCTAATTTGAGACATGATGCAACAGGGTAGCAATAACCAAAGAAGAGGGAGGGGGCCAAAAAATGAAGGAAGAAGGTCACACAAATAATAACATAGTTGTTCTTTTGTCATATGCCTCTCTATGCCTCACTCGACTCAGAAATATCTTTTTGTTTTTCAGCAGTTATCTAAGCTGAGGCAGTGCTGATCTTGGTTTGCCCACATCCACACACTCGCAGCCAGACAGATGCCAGCATTGACTGATCTAATCTATTATAAAACTATTCAAGTAGTCAGTCTTTAACAGCACTGACAGGACTTTAGTTCAAAATTCTAAAATTATGTCTTTTAAGAAGTCTTGTGGTCACTGTTGAACATAAAAGGGTCTTTTTATTGTGCTGGTCTGTTACAAGGTACAGAAAGCTCTTGGACATGACTGGGGCTGTCGTGCATTACAGCAGTGCAGCTCAGCAAATACCCACTGGTTCATACTGGGCGTAGGAACACTGAAAGACACAGACAAGCACGATCATCACAGGGTGGAAACCAGCAAGGCTTAAAGAATCCAGGGGCCCAGAGAGAACTCAGATTTCTAAATCTTTAATTACAAAATCAGAGCACTCTCCAGGCCCCTGGATTCAGAGCTTCCTGCCAGTTACCTGCCCAGTCTCCTCCTTTCAGCCTCAGGGATTTCAGTGGAGGAAAGAAAGAGCAGATGGTTGGCACCAATGCTGGATCAAATACAAAGCGAGCCTCTTCCATTTCTGTAGTGGCTTATTTGTATCCTAACTAACATTATAAAGCATTTCCACAATTGGGCATAAGCGACACCAGCCTCATACTTACTCAGAACAAAGTCAGAAGCTTCCTCAAGATTCAGCTCAACAAGCCTACCTGAAGCCAAACAAACCACCCATCCCGCACTTTATAACTATAAAGGAAAAACGTCATTCAGTAACAGCATGAGGAAGAGTGCCCTTTATTAAGAGTCCTTACAAAGCTGTTTTAAATTGAGCAAAAGACTCGGTTCTTAGTAAAACACAAAATTAAGGTTACAATTATCAAGTTCAATATTACAGGAAAAACGTTTACACCTTAATCCACCGGCACATGGAATTCTGTGAGTGTTAAGCAGATCAGAAGTATAATGTGCTTTTACATTTCCTCCTGCACTTACATAGGTCGCCGTCCGAGTCCTGGAACAATATAAATACACTCTAATTGAAGTCACAACATTTTGGGTCAAAAATCCCACATTGCGCTTTGAATAGCTGTATTTGCTAAAGATACAACCTATGTAATTGCTATTAACAGGAACAGTAAGTCCTTCTCAATTGTGAAAAAAACAGGCCACAAATAATTGGAAAGTCACATAGCAACTTACTAGGAAAACCAATAAGAGATTCACTGCTAAACACTTGACCACCTCCAAAAGAAATCACTAAGCATTAAAAAAAAGAACAACTAACAACCAGAAAACCCTTCAAGGCTGATGAACTAATCATCCCTTCAGGTGTACGGATTCCACTAACCTGATCCTCACACTGAAGAAAAAAAAATTCTGAGAGTGATGCTGCTTTACCATCCATAATGCATCTAGTGGCTTCTGAAGGATTTTTCCACACCAGTGAGATAGCACTCTCATTTCAAATAGTTTACTAGGTTCAGCTTATGTCCCACAGCTTCTGATGAATTTATTATTATCAAGAAATATCCAAACAGTAAGAATGAACATCCAGTCTTCCATCAACAGGCTGACATTGGTTACACAGTTCTCACCTGTTTGAGAGAGATCTACGAAACAACCAAGGGGGGGAAAAAACAAAAAAAAAACAAAAAAACCCCACCCTAAAACATTCTACTAGTTGCTACACTGAAGACAAATTTCATTTGAAGAAAGTAGTTGAAGGAACTTGCCCACAAACAAACTTGATGCTATTGGAATACTTAATATTTACATAACACACTGCAACAGTTAAAGCAATATATTAACACCAACTCATCCAACCTCACAACGCATCATGTGCAACATTCTGGTTTTTTAACAGGTACGCAATTTAGTCTCTCTTTGTTTGTTTTCCACAAAAGAGCAAAAGGGTAGCCAACAAGAGATTATTCTTCAGGAATTCCTTGATCTCAGTTTTGTCCACTGTTCACTCCTTCATACTGTGCCGATACAGACCGCACTTGCCTGGTGTCAGGGAAAGCATCTTAATTTCGAAGAGATGCACTAAAATTCAGACACTGGTATAGAACACTAATTCTTAAAATACCTCATAGACCTCCCCCCACCTTGATGTAAAATGTTAAGGCTATCTTGATATAAAAATCACAATGTCTTCTAAAGCACATAGAAGTTCACCCACCCGTACCTGTAGAAGAGCTCTAACATTAAAATATATACATGGCAGTGTCATACTAGAGATCTCTAACCAATGGTCCACAGACGCGGTGTCCTGGGATGCTGCTGAAGAGTCCTCGAGCTCTGCCTGGAACTGCAAGCTGAGGGGAAGGGCTCTTCCACCTGCATGAACCATATTGGGGGGGGAAGAGGGCTTGTACTTCATTTTTTTAAGAAAATGACAACACTATCCAGGTAGTACTCCTTCTTAGTGTCCATGGCTTTGTTTCTTACACTGTAGTACAGAAACTGAGTTACAGCAATTTCTGTTTTACACAATTGCATGGCCTCATAGTCACAGTATAACAGCACTATTACTCTGTAATGCTCTTACTCCGGCAACGCCTCTAAAAGAGTGAACTACTATTACTCCCTTTTTATTGAAGGGGGCTAAGTCAGAGAGAGAGACTATGAAGCGACTTGCCTGAAGAGGTCTGTGAGAGAGCAGAGAACCCAACTCAATGTCAAGTTAGTGCCCTACCCTTTCAATCACCTTTAATCTCTTGACTCGGTGTGAAATCCCATTCTAAGGATGGCTAAAGTGCAAATGAAACTTCCCCAAAGCATTTCTTCCTATTTCAGCCTAGCCATGAGACTGTATGCCATGCACAATAATAAACTCATAAGCATATAGCAGTGAATGCAGATTTATTGTGGATCTGAAAATATTCTTCTGGTTTTTATTAGAGCTGTCACCTATATGGCATGCATGCCTAAGTGATACGCTAGGCTTGGCTGCAGCACTGTCCAGGGGACACACAGCAATTCAGGAATACTAATCAGACCTATTCAGGTGACGTTGTTACTAGTTTTGTCTAGGGATTAGACAAGATCCCTTCCTTGCATGCAATTACAAATTCAAATGAACAAAGAACGGAAAGAATATACTAATTTCTAGCTATAAGTAGATTAGCTTTGATACACATTTTCATCTGTTTACATCACTTACGATCACCATAAGCATAAAAGCACACTTTGGAATCAGAGAATAAAAAATTAAAAAAATAAAAAAAGGAAGGGGAACTCTTGAATCCTGTAAGACAGGGCTTTTGGCAATTACCGTGACATGTATGTTCCTCCCATCTTTGCAACCTCCTTCCTGACAACCACTCCAAGGGAAAAGCATTTTTGTTCTTTTCCCACAACTGCAGCATCTGAGGCTCCACAAATGAGAAACAGCTTTCAGGCCCACAAGAAACGGATGTGTCGGCGTCACACGTGTTCAGAGCCCACCCGTGCAGGGACAAGCTTCCAACCCTGGAACCCTCTGACTGAACCTTCAGTTTAAGCCTGCCTCCAGCCAAGTTGAGAGCAAAATTCGTACTGATTTTTAGCAGGAATACGTCAGAGATGGCAGGAAGCGGGTCTGCAGGAAGGAGGACTCTTTCAGCAGACTGCGGAAGGGGCTCTGCCGCTGCCACCACCGGCCCCTTCTGGGGCCCCGGAGGCAGGGGGCAACCACAGTCCTCGGCACCAGTTTAGCTTTGCAGCCACCAAGTCAGATTTCTGTCATTTAAGGAGCGGGAAAAGGGGGAAGGGAGGGGGCAGAACCATCACACATTTGGTTGTGAAACATAATGAAGCATCAAGGAAATAAATAAAATAGGGGCCAGAGTTTTTTAAATGCGAACACTAGAGATGAAATTGCAAGTCTTGTTTTTCTCCTTTCCATAAAAAGCTATGCATTTATAGCAGCTGCTTACAAAAAAAAAAAAAAAGCAAGCCTTGGAAGTTATGCATGAGGAATGCTAAGTCACAGTATTAGAAAGAACGAACAAGTACTAATTTGCACATAACTGGGACGAAATTCACCTATTACAGTAGATTAAGTTGTTAAGTCAGCTCTGTTCCTAAATCTCCCACCACTTATATTTGTGGCTTTGTTCTCTCTCTTCCTTACTAAAAATCTTGAACACTCAGCACAAAAGGTTCCCTTGCTGACAAAATCTGCCAAATCAGAGTCACGAAAGTACTGTGAGAGCCACAAAACTGAACAAAAAAGCAGAAGAAAATCCATACTCATCACTACCTGCACATAAGACTATCAGGAAAAAAAGTTCAGATAAAAGAATAGCTTCTACGTGTACACAGTTCCTGCCCGTGGCAAGCTAAGTTTGTATTATTTTAGCCACTTCTAAACTTACAGCTTTGCTTAAACAAGGTTTCCACATTCTTCAGGCACCTTCAGCCCAGCTTGTGCAAGATGTGCGACCCTCGTGTTGGCATAAAGCTTCACAGTAGCATCTGCGCAGAGGCAGGGATTTCCCCGAGCAGCAGTTTCAGAGGCCCAGGGCTAAAGAACCTACCGACCACTTTCGATTTTAGATTGAGGTCAAGTACAATGGTTGGTTTCCATTCATGTTGCAACACGTAGGAAGCTAACACATGAAAAAAAAAAAAAAAGTGAGATGACAAAAAAATTAGAAGGAAGAAGAAAATATCTCCCTTCTGAAACCAGAAGTGTATCAGTCCCTGCAGATGCACTTCCTCTTGCACCTACATTCCTAGCACATTTTGTCCATTTCCTCGAACACAATGCCTTCCAGTTAAATATACTTAGTTTCACAAAGATACCATGGCAGGACAAACCATTTCGAAAGACATAAACCACCCATCTAATTCAGCAACTGTAATAACTTCTTAGTTATTTTTTTTTTTTCAGTAACTTCTCACAATTGGTAATTTCTTTAATATAATTTTTTTTATTTCTACCTTACCTGCAAGTAATAGGATAGATTTGGACATAAAAAAAGCTACAACCAATAAAAACCAGTTATTTACCATTTTAGTTATACTTCTCAGCTCCCTTCCTTGAAGAAATAGAGGGTTTTACCCAAACATTTCATTTGTTAATATGTATCTTTCAATTTTATGCACAGATATTTGCATGGTGAAGAGGAATTAAAACTTCTTTTTTTGGGATATGGAAAGAATATCATGTGCCAAATTTCTCAATATCATCGGAGGAACTGCTTATAGTTTGGAAGATGGTGAATTCTCAAATATCAATTGAAAAGTTTCATACAGGTACCTCCTCCTAACATTCAGCAGACAGTGGATTTAAAGGTTCAGGTTTTTAACAACTGTTGGAAGAAAACCCACCTGTCAGTTGTGCAAGTCCCAGTATCACTTCACTTGCTCTCTAGTCAAATTCTAAAATAAGCAGATCTGCAACTCTAATGTTAAAAAAGGAAGTTGTTTACCATGCTCCAACTTTTCAAGCTTTTTATACCTTAAGCAAGTAAAATGACACTTCTGGTGGTCTTTGAATAAACAGTTTAAAGTCAAGTCCATAGCAATAAAGATACTTTCCTTGCCTAGCTGCAATAGTAGAAATTTCCTCAGCCCAATATGGGCGCGTTCTTTTCCTGTCCGTTCTGGAGAACTAACTCTTCAGTAACAATATCCACCCGCTCTTGTGTTTCTTGCTAATCTGTGTACTTACAACAGTCCCTACTGTTGAGGCCGGACTTAGCTGCTTCACTAAACCAGCCTAGGAATAATTTCCACAATCATTCTGGGGAGGAACGAGGGGAGATGAATTCTTGTAAATGGTTAACACTCTCCCTCCTCTCCCTCCAAGCAAATTGCACACACACGCAAAGAGGCAGGGGAAATAATTAACCTTCCAACTCCTGCATTTTGGCTTCAATTCCCTAAAGTAGCTTCATGCACGAAATCCACATGTGGAAAGAATAATCAGTGGTGACCAATTTGCTGAGGATTGTGGAAAACTGGCCTGTGGAGCACCGCGAGCTCTTGCCAGAGATCTGCTGCCGTCTCTTCTGCTGCACGGACCCCAGCGAACGTGCACCACAAAAGCAGCACCATGTCCTGCCCAGGCATTCTGGAAAACCTCAGTGTTTAAAAGCAATCACTGACCACCTCTTCCCTCCCACGCTAAAGTTTAACAACCTTTTTTTTTTTTTTTTTAAGAAAAAAAGACAGACATAAAATTGTAAGCGTGTGCACTAATTTAAAGTCACTTTTTAGTCTTTAACGCATGCAACTCCATCACACGGCCCTCCGGATACTGGCACCATTTCTGTCAGGAGATACAATCCATTTATTTTAAGACACAGAAGGGTGTTGTTTTAATCTACAAGTTTGCTTTCAGTTTGAAGCTGCCTTTTTAAAGCAAAATCCCATCAGTAACAACTCCCTCTTCGTTAAAGTGTCTCAGTATTTGAAGATGAAGTGATGAACA
Source organism: Larus michahellis (assembly GCF_964199755.1). NCBI lineage: Eukaryota > Metazoa > Chordata > Aves > Charadriiformes > Laridae > Larus > Larus michahellis. The sequence goes on along the minus strand of NC_133899.1, from coordinate 51,252,063 downwards.
ATACTTCATTAAAATATTCATTAAAGAACTCCCTCATTCATTACAGAAAAAAAATTAACCTGGGATGATCTTACACCAGATCCACTATTTTAGCATCATAATTCCTTCCTGAAGCAGCAGCAGCTCTCATAGGTGCCGTCTGCATATAATTTTAGCTCTACACTTTGCTCTACTTACAAGCAAATATTTTAGGAAGTGTATCTAATTAATAAATATGTTCCAAATTTGCATTATTTAAAAAAAAATAAAATCTTATTCTTCTATCCAAAATGAAATCTGTATTTTGGAGGTGGCAAGACAGTGGCTATCCTCCCCTGCACTCTCTGAGCACACTGACATCCAGTATGTCCGTACCTCTGGCACACATGCCTCTCTTATCCAGGTCCACTCACACTGCTGTTAAGAGAATGGCTCCCAGACACTTCCGTAGACATTTGGAGGCCAATAAATTTTAATGTACGTTACTGTTGTAGCTCATGGCCTGTATCTCCCTAGCTCCTTCAGTTTTTCAAACTCCCTGACTATCTCATTCCTATTAGGCAGGAACAGTGTTCTCCAATCACTGCTACAAGAAGCTAGCGTAAGCACAAACTTCCATTTATAGCTCTCTACTAAAAGTTTTTTTCCTCTTGTTGAGGCAAACACTGGCCTCAGTATGATTACAATCCATCTGTGCATATATCTGGTAGAAGAGTTATTTCCTCTTACAGAGGGTTGTATTTATTTAGCCGTAGTACAGCTGCTCCAAAGCCACTCGGAGTCTAAAAGCGTGCTTTTCTGATGTTGCCTTTCGCAACGAAATGCACCAGCTGCTGAGCAAGTCCCCAAAGTGACAGCCTGAAGAAACAGTATCTCTCAAAGGGCTTGTGTCCACCCTGCAGCTGAGCTCACCGGTCTCAAGAGCCATGAGGACAAGGCTGCTCCCAAAACCAGGCACCTGGCAGCCCCCCCTGCCATGGCGTGCCGTGACCCGTGACATCCAGGCATCTCCCTCCATTAATTTAGGGCCCCCCAGGCACGAAACACTCCTGCAAAGACAGGTGAGGCAACATTTGCAACACAAGCACAAGAGTCCTGCACCCTGTCCAGCAGTGCATGTAAAGGCATCCTGGAATACATTAATTTCATTTAGGTCTAGGAGGAGGATTTTTCAAATATATATATATATTTTTAATATACAGCCCCTTCTGTTACTTATACTACATGTTCTGCATTTTCATGAGCAATGAATATACACAGCTGCTGTTTCAACTTCTGCATTAGAACGAAAGCAAATTTCCCTAAAATGATAAATTAGATTAAAAAGAGCTACATCACAGTGTTCAGGCTTCGCTAACAGGGAAGGTTTGGGGTTTTTTGTTTTGTTTTGAATATTAAGAAAACATATACTGACACCACAACCCTCAAGAAAAAAACCTAAAACAAAGTATCTCTCTCAACTGCTTTAATCCTCAGCCTCCAAGTGATGCGATGCTTTCAATTAAATTAAGGCCATAACATACTTGCAGCCTGGTCAAAGGTACTGTTCTCCCTTATACCAGCATCCAATTTATATTTGGATGTTTTGTTTGGCAAGAAGAGATGAATGCTATTTGCAAAGCACGTTTTGTTTGAAGTCACAATAATAAGCAACACCTGTGATCATTAACCAGCTGTATTTTATCTTGGCTATGTATTACACCTATACTGTATGTATACATGCATACATTTACATGACTACATACACTGCAAATAAGAACCAATTTAAATGGAAGAAGCTCTTCATAAGTAGTTTACTCAAATAAAATTTTTCTTAAAATGATGCTTTATCCCCACAAAGAAACAAGCACTACACAAAAAAATCTGACTCAATTATGAAGGCTCCAGCATATTAATAATGTCTTTGCAGTCATCAAGGAATTGTAAAAACACTTCCTTATCTAAATTTTGAAATAAAAACAGTTGTTTTGCTTTCAATAAGTTCTTGTAAGAGATGCATCACGGACTTCGGCATTTTTCCACCTCCAAAAATTAAATTTGAGAACCTTGTCGGTTATCAACAAACTATTAAGCAATATGAAAGTACAACTATATATTTTTTCATGTTTGACCAATAAGATGTTTGTAGTGATTAAACCTGTGATTAAGGTTGTCATGGTTTGGATCTAGATAGGGGAGGGGAAAAAAAGATTTTTCCGCTGGAAATATTTTCATTTTTAAAAGTTAGTGTGACGAGGAAGCTTTTATTCTTAATGCTAGGAACAGCTAATCTAAAATTCTGGACAAATTAGTAAGTTATAGATTTATTAAAGTTGAAAACTAGCACTGAGGGTATTGAAAAGAGAACTCATACTGTTTGAAACTAATATCTAATAAACACTTCAGAAAAAAATTCTTAAAAAATACATTAACATCCCTGCCTTTGATTAAGATGTGAGACCCAAGACAATTTTTTCCAGCAATTGTATTTAATAATAGTAAGGGACTGTTGTTGAACAGATAAGCTAGCAGTTGACATTGTTCCACACACATATGAGTTTTCCAGATCTTCCTTATTAAAAAAAAAATAAATTACTTCTATTTAAAAAATAAAGGGATGGGGGAGAAGCAAAACGGTCTCCACGAGTCCAGTCAGCATGCCAAGTATTAACCGTTGCTTTGTTTCTTCATCTGTTGGCTGTTTTTCAAATTTTCTTAGTGTAACACACAAAAATCAAATCAGTGGTTCTTTCCCTTTAAAGTGATGAGTAAGTCATCTGTTCTCAAAATTCAGTACTTGTAAGAAATCCCTCAACGCTGGTCTGAGACTACAAGTGAACTGTGTGAATGAATAAGGGATATTGAATGGTTAAGAGTCAAGAACACAGCTTTAACTTTTCATTAAGACAACTGCAAGTAACACTAAGTAAAATGCTCTGAAATAACTTATTTTCAGCACTGACAACGTAGTTGGGAATTTCTGATAGTGTAAGAGTACAGAATATTGAAAGCCAAAAGAAAATGAACTTTCTTTGAGAATAAACTGCCCAGTTACTCAATGCTACCTTGTATCAGCTCTCCAAACCAGGACTGTAGTAGCAGCTACAACGAGCACACTACAAGAAAGCTTTCTTGTACTTCTTTATGCACCATGCTCACTGGCAATAGTTTTGTGCAAATCAGTCATGTGCAGAAAACTTAATAACAGGAATGGCAAAATTTCTGCAAGACTTTGCAGTTGTTACTGTCAGTTTTTGATCCCATTTGCTGGGTCTCTCTAGCCACAGAGTGCAAAAGCAGTATCAGTGTCATGCAAAATATAGCTGTGCTTTTGTACATATGAACAGAACTTCTTTCAGCTCCTTACTTGTTCACAATCCAATATTACCTGTGTGCAAGACAGCTCTGTCTTTCCTATGTTGCAGTATTTTGTGCCCAGGACCAATTCTGAATCCAAACTATAGCTATTCCCAATGAAGGTTATAACATTATATAAAGGGTTACAAACAAGCAATCTGTCACCAAACCATGTTTTTCCACTTTTTCAAAGGAGAAGGCCCCATACTCCTCCAATCTGTTGTATGATGCACGAAGTAATTTCATGTTGACAGAGCAGTATTAGATTTTCATTAAAATGTATCAACACTATGCAAAAATGTTCCCTGGGAAAGCAGTGTTAAATCTCCACTATAGTTGGAGCAAATAAATAGTAGCAAGTAACCTGACAAAAGATTCACTAAGGTTCCCACATTCAAAGTCATTACACTTTTCCCCTTCGGACAGGGTCACTATGTCCTGCCAATTCATGAGCTCCCAAAAATAAACTAGTTGAGTAACTGAAGACGGCAATAGATTTTCACATTCTCTCCATGCATCCAGACTGTACGGCTCAGATGGTTACTTGTAAACAGCCAGGCATCCTACACTTAATCTAGACCACTTTCCCAAGCAAACTGTGTCACTTACAATAACTCAGTTATAGCTGTCACTAAACTCCGCCTCCAAACTGTACTTTTCTCTCATAAATCAAGTCACTCAGAAAGAACTGTTGTCTTAATATACTTTTTAGCACACAGCAAAATTGAGTAGTTCTGTTCATCTTCACAAATAAACAACCAAAAAAAAACCCCAAAACATAATACAGCAGAGGTGACAGCTAACGACCTGGGAAAAATGCCCTGGAACCGTGCTCCAAGGGAGAAAGTTGTTCTACCACTTTTGGTTTCTTCCATCTTTGAATGGTTTTTGATGGCACTGCCAAAGCTACCCAACTGAGAAACAGAAAAGTATGAAATAACTATGCATAAGAGCCAGACTAAAATCACCCCAAGTGCACAGAACCACCGAGATGATAATTTTGTTCACTGACAACTTGTTTTAAAGCCAAGTAAATAATCTGGCTAGGGAAACTCTACTCAGCCTGCCCCACACAGAAATTTGTGCCTGCTTTCTAGAGTGCAATCCAGAAGTCTCAGTTCCACATCTCAGATTTCTAGAAGAGACACAAAGGGATTAAGCATCTCGCAGAGAACCAAAAGTCAGCCTTTTAATCAGGATGTCTTCTGGGACAGGGCGAAGAGCAAGACTTCCTCTAAGCTTTAGGTACCTGCTCCTTGTTGCTGACCATTTTAGTTTCAGTATAAGCAGCTTGTTGTGTCTACACATGAATGAAAGGCTCAGTGAAATCATAAACACTTCCCCCTCCCTCCCCCAAATATTAACACCAGTTAACTCGGAGATAGAACACTGAAAGCACTTCAGCCTAATAAAAGAGATGAAGGGCAAGATTTTACTTAAGATGTCTAAAGGCTAAACAAAGCCATTGACTTCTTGGTAAGAGTACAGATGTGACTTCTTAAACATTTTAACACAACTAATACATTAGAAAGCTTCCGCCTAACTTCAGTTTCTCGGCTGTACTCCTGAAACAGACCTCCATAAGAACTGCTGGTACAGACCCAATCACAGCACTGCAGCCTCCGCGAGCAAATCAGACCCTCAAATTTGCTTTTGACAAATGGGACACCTGCAGATCACTCAGACCTCTAAAGGTCTAAGTGTAGCCTGCACCTTTGTTACACATTATTCAAATTAAAATGGTAAAAACCTGCAGCAAAACCATATTGGCTCAGAATATGAAACAAAGAGTAAATCTGTAGACTTATCTATACCATGTAGCCTGGGAATTACAGAGCAGATGCAGTCTTTTTTATTAACGCTCACGATGTGAAGACCAGAAGCAAACCATCTTAGGCAGATTTGAATTATGCTCACAAACCCTCTTCAGTACATTTCTGCTCAAATTTTTGACAAGATAATAAAGAAAACCAGATGTTTTTACTTCTTAAGAAATTATCTTCCTGTATTAGACCACAAAGAGTTGCTGCAAACATCCATGCCATCTCTGCTCTTTACCTGAGCAATGTGTGAAGCAGTTCAAATACTGAGTTTTCTTGTTTTCTTTTTGTCATGCAGTCCTTGAAGTATGCTATTATGGTAGCAGATGAACTGAAGCGAGTGTTTACAACTCGAGATCCAAATCCAAGTACAGTTAAAATACCAATACCTCTCGTGAAGAAAGCATTAAAAACTTCTAAAACTAAGCATCTTCCTACCTTGGCACTTTTTTATTTTGTGTGTACACAAGAATGTTTTCTTGCTTTGAGGCTGTCTTTTAAAAATAGTAAGTTTTGCTCTTTCATCTACAACTCCTTCTTCCACAAACATCAGCAGTACCTTCGCAATAATATAACAACAGAACAGTGCTGGTCAGGATTGGAAGAGATTATTGATTTAGATTTACCACCACTGGGAAAGAAAAACAAAACAACACACTTCTGTTTAAAAAAAAGTAAAAGCCCATTCAGTACCACCCAAATATACAGTCGGCACAAAAGAAGCAGCATCTTGCCAACACGGCTGTTTTAACATCAACTCGAAATATCAAATACGCTGTCCCTTTAACTAAATATCCAAAGTGCAGGCAGACAAGCAATTGTTGTGTTGACAAGTATTTGGGCCACTGCCTTTGGTCTCATACTTGCCTAATGATACCTCTGACAGAGGTGCCTCGCAGAGGCATAATCTTGTCAAAAAGCAGCAGTGCAACCTGAAGTCCAGTGAAAGGTCTCTAACCTTGCTCTGTCGCCTGCGTGTTGGAGAGATGCCTTGCTGCTTTATTGCCAGTCTGCCCACGTTTCTTTTGTCTCCTGTGCTTTACAGTTTAGCAAATATATGCTTATGTCATTCTTAGAAAAACAAACAAACAAAAATTTGCATCTTGGCATACATGTGTGCACAAGCAGGCTAGCTCATTTTAAAATGCCGGGAGAGATTACCTGAATGAGGTCTATATCAATCATAATTATTATTATTTAAGCTGTCTTCCAGCTGTAGAGAAAACCTTCACAAATCAAGGATTCAAATCTACATTTGATTTCTTTTGCTAACAAAGCTCTCTGTATATTAATTTCCTCTGTAAAGGTAAGGTAGCTAGGTTTATTTATATTGCAAATTTAAAAACTCAGATAGGCTTTGTTCATTTCTTTAAAGAAAAAAATATCAACATTGACTTCAACGAAGCTTCTTGCAAGGTAGCCCGTTACTCGCCATTAACAAGTGTGAAACCTAAGCACAGTACCATGTACATCAAACTTCCTATGTTTTTAATATGTCAGTATTTCAAATGTTTATTCTTTGCATCCCAAATTCAAAATTAAAATGGATTGTTTCTACAGAGTTCCACATTCTTCTTTTCATATTCTTATGCAATAAAAGAGCATTTTTATTACAGGTCAAGTTTTTCTACAGAAGAAGTTATTGTACATTTTCTATAGAAAGAAATAGCGGTAATAGCAAAATAAGTCAGCTAGCACTACTTCCGCCAAAGAAAGAAGTGCATTAAAACAAAAAACCAAGGAGGGGACAAAGTAGTTCTCATGCTTCAATACGAAAGAAGAAATGTCCTAAATATATTTTGCATTCTTGCATTAATTCGAAAATCATGGTAACAAAGACCACTTCAATACTGCAATTAAATCAGAAAAAAAAATGAAGCCCATAATCAAATGCAACATTTTCCACAATTATTTACTTGCAATAACACCCTTTATGTGCAGAAGAAAACTTCGCAAATATTCAAGGAGGGCAGCTTAAACTCTCAATAATAAGAATGCCCAACAGTACAGTAATACTTTCTAATTCCTAGCTTTCATTTATAGCATATTCATTTACCTCTCCCCAGGCATCTCAACATCCCTTAAAATATCTTCATTTAAACAAATACTGTTGTGGAAATACTACGCGATTTACCCATGACATATACTTGAAAAAATATTTGTATTTTCTAAAAATTTGAAAAAGATAATAGCTTTCCAATTAAAAAAATACAAATAAAGTTACCATTTTAATTCAATATAATAAAGATAATATTATAAATGTTCCTAATATTTAGCATGTCTCATACAGGATAACATCTAGAGCTTGCCGAAAATATTCCAAGTCACGACATCAAACTAAACCAGAGGGGGAGTCAGATTTCCCTGCCAGTTTCGCATACATGAGTCTTTGGAATCCTAAATTGTCATCATTGGAATCTCCTAAAGCAATGAGAATGTCTTATGTCCGTGGCGCTCTCTCCTCACACCAGGAATTTGGCGGTGCTAGGATTTTGTTCTCAAATGGTATAAAACCAAATTCTAAATAGGAAAATAGTTTGTTAAATCCTTCTCCACCCAAGTGTAGCGATTTCCCACAAACTCTCAGCAAACTCGCCTTTCAGGAAGTGCTTGAAAGAATGAACAATACCTTATGCAGGAAAAAATAAAGCCTGAAAATAAGACAGTTAATGGCAAATGATCCAGTAAAATCCCAAGAGTATTTTTAACGTATGGCACTTCATTTTACTTTACTTTTCAATGTGTCTAGAGGTGACTATTCAGTATCAAGAATCTGAACATTAAGGATATTATGAAACTGCAAGTATAGTTGCCTTGCATTACTATAAAACTCTAAACGATAATGTAATTTATGACCAATTACTAAGAGACAGATGCAGGAGTTCAAAAGGAGATGCTCAAGGAATCGTTAAGTGTACACCAACAGCAGATAAGTCTGCACCTAAATATACATGATTAAGCTGAGTTTGAAACCATGCAATATCCTCAAGCAACCTGGGATCCAAATAGAAATGCACTTTTATTCTGTGAACCATAACAGGGCAATTTGGAGATTATTCAGACTTCTGGAACTAGTTTCAACTTTAGACTTCATCTCAGCACACACCGCAGACATGGCAACAAGCATTTCTGCTGGCCCACTGCCCCACAATCCACAGCTTCAGAGAACAGATTCTAGTTCCCCCGTGCTGGAGTGATGTAGACTGTCTGGTAGCTGGAAATCAACCATACAACACGATACCACAACCAGACTGAAAAGCCAAACCGATATTCCAAAAAGTCTTCTCAGTTAAAAGCCCTTGATTAAAAAAAAAAAAAAAAAGACAAGAACAATCCTTGCAGTCACGATTCATGCATGATTTGGTCATTGTAGCTCTAGAAATATCAAAAGCAACACTATTAAAACCAACAAATTAAGATAAACCCCAAATATCAACATTATATTCAAGTTTGAAATAATAGTACAAACAGTCAAACAAAAAACTTCAAAAAGTTTTTTTAAAAAATAAACAAAGCTTCACAAACAGTACTCTATCACTACAAGAAAAAGTTTCCCTCAGAACAGATGTTTCTAAGGTATGAAAAACTTAAGGGTGTATAGCAGAATACTGTGTGTATACATAAATATACATCTATGTTTAATTTGTCTTCTCAAAATAAATGACAAGAGGATGTACCAATATATATTACTGCACTGTAACCTCTCCTATTAGTAAGCTATGATGGGGAAAGCCAAGCAACTGAGAACCAATTTTCACATAAGAAGATAATATACAGCAAAGAAGTAGTAAAACCTGAATATTGGCTTGATTCCACTTCCTAGCTCTTTACATCCCAACATGGAACATGTAATGAATCAGTAACAAATTTAGCAAAAAAGATAGCAGAACTGTTTCTCAGCTTACTACTTCAGTCATTAATAGTGTTTAACTTGTTTCAATCCTTACCAATACTTCAGATAAACTATACAGAACTTTAAAACTAATTTTCAAATACTAAAGACTAAAAAAGAAAGCGTTATTCCATGTTTTGATGTAGGCCTTTCAAGATGCCTTTAAAAAAAAAAAAAAACCACAAAAAAACTCCCACTGAACACTTTGCCACCCCCTCCAAATCTAGCTTTTCCCAGTTTTTAACTTCTTGAGCAACACCAGCTGTCAATGCAACAAGAGGCATTCATGTAATTTACTTGTACAAAAGAGAACAGTAATTTTTGAGAGATGTAAATTTCAAAAAATATCTGTACATCTTCCATACCATATACAGATTAACGAATTATATTAATTCGGATCTGCTGATCAAGTGGCTGTCAGTTGCACCAAACATGATAAAAAGCATCAACACAGCCAGAAAAGCGAAGAATTAATTACCAAGATTTATCTCTGCCTCCCCATTCGATTGTTTGCTCTTGAATACTTGAATGTTGGCTGCATTCAAATGCACAGATTCACATTTTTCCCAGTGCGAAGAATATAGCTTCTTCTCGTAACATCCTGTGTATTTTGCAGTCGCTAGAGTTGGTCATCAGAGTGCTCGAGAAGGGCTACAGTTGGAGACCATTCAGAAACAGAAGTTATGCAAAACGTTGTGAAGTGCTTATTGAGCAGCCTCCCGCTAGAAACACATGCCATTTGTGCCCTGGGAGCCGCTGTAGCTGCCAAGGAGCTTCCATGTGGAATGCACGTTGCTGGTATGCAGCTACAAAAATTTAAGTTATTACTTGAGCAACCACCTCCTTCAGGGACCTACATATCGCACAACAAGGATTTCTTGGTTTGAACACTGAAATTGCACTGAAGGGAACACATGATTCAAAGCACGTCTGACAGATAGCTCTGTGCCACGCTATTCCAATTATTAGGGGAGGTCCTAATGATGATATTTCCTTGAATTAGCAGTACATCCCTCCTATTTACAAGTTGCTCAGTGACAAGTCTTCCATTTGGAGCTGACTCATGAGCCTTGGCTTGCCTGTGCCAGAATTTGCTAGCTTTTTGGACACGTGTTGCAAAACCTCACCACTAGAGCTCCTGCCTCCCCCTCGCCTCCCCCCAGCTTGACATCATAAGCACTCAGAGAAAAGTGGTTTATTTCTCCCTTTGTGTCACTTGGAATATAGCTAACTACACTGGAGACAATATGTATATTTACTATATTTCATTTTAGCAAAACTGTAATTTACTGCAACCAATACTAAGATTTTATGCAATGCCTCAGAAAAAGGAAAAAAAAATCAGTTTGTTTTTTTTTTAAGAAAAGGTGAAACAACAAAAACAAATCAGCTCTTATCCCTAATACAAGCCCCTTCAACATCCTCATTCCATGTTTTGATCAGTAGGTTAAAAAAATGGCTGCTAAATGTTTACCTGAACTGGAGGGAAAACTAGGTAATCTTGAGTATGAACTCCCCAAGAATTGCTAAGCGTATAGGAAACACATCCACCTTTGGAAACAAGACCGCGGGCTAGACTGACTCCCATTCTGATTCATGTCCGTCGCTCTTCTTTCCTCACATGCCCGAACACACCCCCCCATGCACACCCCCACACAGACACTGCTGCTGCTGCCACCGCCATCACCACGGCGGCCATTTCTGAAGAAAGGCCAAAGGTCCTCTGCCAGGGGCAGCTTCAGGGACGGCCTGGCAGCTTGACAGAACAGCGTCACAGGAGGGGTGCTAGGCTTGAAAATACCTCCTGCCGTTCTTGCAGCTACTGCTTACGGGTGACAGTAACAGTGAAAATGCAAAAGCATAAATTAACATCAGGAAGGAGTACGTAGGCTCTTGAAAGGCCTGCACTGCGCTGCGGCCCCTCGAAAGGCCTGTACTGCACTGCAGCCTTCGTCCTTTCGTACCACCGCTACTCTCATGCGCCCGGATGGGTTAAAAGCTAGCTGGGCTACGCCTGCCTTCTGCTAATATGCACACAAAAGTACGTCTATGACTAATTCCACCGAGTACCACAGGACGACTCATGGACATAAAAGTTACCTGCTCCTTTGTATACAAGCCCGAAGAATCCTGGCCTAAAACATTTTCTCCCACCACGCAAGTCTGGCAAAAGCAAAAGGCTTAGCATAAGGAATTACTGTATTGTATCACTACCACAAATGATTCTGTTTTTCCCTAGAAGTAATTTTGACATTAAAACACCCAGGATAACATAGATTGACAAGTCAGTCAAGACATGAAGAACAATTCAAAGAAAAATTTACAAATAGAGCATTATAGTAATGCACAGATTAACATATCTTTGCTTATTTTGTATTAGAATAAAATGCTCCAATAAACATACAGAAGGATCACCATGACAGTAGGTTTGTCAAGTGATAGGCCTAGTGCTGTGATTAATTAGCCACTTGCTAAAAAAAAAAAAAACAACCAACCAAATGTAAACTTCTTCAGCACATCACTACATTCTTCATTAACAAAGTTACATGTATTTTCCATGAAGCATTTCGTTGACAACCTGAGGAAACTACCAGTAATAAAATAATCTGTGTGTTGAACTAAAATAATATGTTCTAGTTGAACACCAAGAAATTTTAAGGTAGCTTTCTGTCTTTGTAGTACTTTCTATCACAGTGCTCAATGACACTTTCCAAGTTTTCACAGCATTTATTAAGACATCAGCAGTGATGGTTAAAGACAACATTTCTAGAAAATTGTCTCTAACCTTAGAAAGGCCAATTTCCGAGTACCAGATCTGAAATCTTTTGGATCTGATGTTTCATGAATTACAAGTACTGATAAAAATTACAGGTAACCAGCATCTCTGAAAAACAAATCTTTGGTACCTTAAGTTGTGTCCCCAAGAACTTTGGCATAATTTTGATGGTCTTTCGAAGTCTTATACAGTGTCAGTGGCTCACTCTCAATGCCTTGTCCTATCCCTCAGCCGACGCTGCCTGCAAGATCACCGAGCAAGACGCAACTCTTCAACTAAAGTTGAAGCACCGTGTTTAAAACTTATGTCTAGTCCAGCACTCCTTTCATAGAATGACAGAATCGTAGGTGTTGGAAGGGACCTTTGGAGATCATCTAGTCCAACCCCCCTGCCAAAGCAGGTTCACCTACAGCAGGCTGGACAGGAACTTACAGTTTTTTGGGGCCTGACACAGAAACTCTCCGCAGTGCTCTTCTCTCCATTTTTCCAAGCAAGCTAGCTGAACTGCAGTTACTTATTTTAACACAGGCATTTTTCCCACGCAAACAATTAGACCAGAGCAAGAATTACACTAAACCTGCAGGACTGTTAGCAAACCTGACTGATTTTCGCCTGCTGTGTAATCACTTTGGAAACATGAACCCACAGATTCAACCAGCTTTCAATTTCTTCTGTGACTGCACAGACTGTTGGTGGTGTTTCTGCTGAGTATTTCAGGTCTATGACCTCTGCAATCAGCCTCACTCCACTTACCCCCTTCTCCCCCTGCTAATTCTTCGGTGAAGTCAAAGAGGAATGTGGAAATGCAATGCAGAATATACATTCTCTTTTTAGCATTTGCAATGCAGAACTGGGTTTTGTTCGGTACAGAAATCTTGCACAATAGTCTGCGTATACGTATTTGTTCCAACAATGCTGCCCTATGCAATCACTCTGTAATTACACACAGTCATAAAGCTGCTGCTGTTGCTGCTTGGAACTGCAGTCTCGCCCTCTAAACAACCTAATATCAGTCTCCGCAATAGGACATTGCTTTTCTCTCTTCCCCTCCCTTAACAGCTTACCCCAGTGTAGACGGCCCCGACACCGCGCTCAAAACACGCAGTCAGGATGGCATCAAGTGATTTGGGGGTATCAGGGAAAAGACGCGATCTGTTTTAAAGAGGATGCCAGGGAAATCTCTGTGGGGCGAAGAGAATATTGCTTTAATTCTGCAGGCTGCAGCCACACGAGACTTTTACAAACCCAAAATAAACCCTGCTTACGCCCGGTAAAAAAAAAAAAAAAAAAAAAAAAAAAAAAGGAAAAAAAAACCACCAACAAAAAAACCTGTACGCATTATATAAGACGCTCGCATAGGCGCGTGGGAGTATTGTCAGCTTTTACTGGTAAACTGCAAAGAATCCGTCCTTTGCAGTTGCTGCCGGAGAAGGAGCTGCACATTTGAGAGCACGGGATTTTCAGAAATTATCTAATAAATTCCTCCCTCCTCCCCCCGCCGCCTCACCCCCAATCCACCGCGCAAATCCCGGCAGAGAAATCCGGCCCCTCACGCCCAGGCTCCCCGGGCACTAACCCGCGGCTGCAGCCCGACGTGTTCCCCCCCCCGGACCCCTGCGGCCGGAGCTGCCCCAGTAGCAAACGGGGAAAAAAACCAAAACAAACTAATAATAATAATAAAAAAGCCCCACAACGACAAACGAACCCCCCAAAAGACCACCCGCAGGCAGCTCACCCGGACACGGATACATGCCTAACGCGCTGCTGCAGCCAGGCAGCGGCAAAGGAACCCCTCCGGAGCCCTCCGAACGATTCACGGTAAAGCAAGGGGGGGAAAATAGTTCAGCAGCCGAGCCTGCCCGCCCCGTAGCAGGCGGACCGGGAGCGCCGCTGCCCCGGCTCGGCGGGGCTGCGCGGCCCGGCCGCCCCCGTCAGCTCCACAGGTACTTTTCCCTCCTCATCCTGCAGCCACAAAGCAAGCAATACCCCCTCCGCCCCCCCCTTAAAAAAAAAAAGCAGCCCCAGGAAAGGTACCCCCTCTCCAAAATGGCAGGAAAACGGAAGCAAATCGTGCGGAAAAAAAAAAAAATAATAATAACAATAAACCCGCGGAAAAGAGGAGAGGGAAGAAAACGTGCTTGCTCACCTGTGAAGCGAGGCACGGCGGGCGCCCACGGGGGGACGCGGAGCAGCAATCACCAAAGAGGGGGGGAAAGAAGAAGGAGGGGGAAGAAAAAAAAAGCCCCAAACTTTGTTTCTTTCTCTGCGGGACTCAGGGAAAGCGTCACTTCCTAGTGCGGTAAGCGGGGAGGCTCCCGGGCCCGGGCTCCTCAACTCCTCCTCCTCCCGCCTTCTTCTTCTTCTTCTTCCTCCTCCTCCTCCTCCTCCTCCCCCCCCCCCCGCCACAGGCAGCAGCCCCGCCGATCCGCAGCCTCTTCCCGGCACCGGCCTGCCCCCCCCCCGGCCTTTTTCACAGATCTTGGCTTGACCTTCTCTGCTTGGCTTTGGCTGCCGTTTGCAGGGAAGCAGGGGAAATCCCCAACGAGTCAGGGGCGGGGAGGGAGTTTGCAGCACTGATTTGGAAGCCAAGCCCTGCAAAACACTGGCCGTGTTCAACACCTGGCAAAACTCGCCAGTTTGAGGCCCCGAGTTGGGCGCCAGCCTCTCCGTCTGCGTGATCAGGCTTCCTGGCCCTCCTCTCTAAAGAAAAACAAACAAACTAAAAGCTTTTTGTTTTTAAGGAAACGCTTGCACCAGAGGAAACCACGGGTTTCTTTTTCCCCTCTTTTTGGTCCCTTTTTTCACAGCTTTTTCTGAAGAAAAAGTGGAAAAACAGGGAAGGGAGAAAGGAGTTGTATCATGATACAAATGCTCAGGTCATCTCTATACTGCTGGCTGTTTTACCAAACACCTGACATTTACTTTCACAAGAACACATACTGCTGAGGTTTCAAAAACATCCAGCTCCTCTACTGGAATATGGCTTCCTCTGTCGCCGTGGTCCGAGAGTAAAAAACAGAGTGTTCTGTCAAATGCAGGCACGCTACTCCTCTTAAGGCAGGAAATCAAGAAGCTGCTTCGTCATTGCTCCCCCTGTAGACTGCTCTAATGCTCCAGTTTGTTCACAACCAACGAAACTTTCAGAATATGAAATAACATTTAGGCAGCATTTCACATATCAGACGCCCATTCAGTGAAACATGCCAAGCAACACAAAAATGCCAAACATTTTTCCCCAACACGCAGCCAGCCACGTGTTTACCTTCATGCAGGCTTAGCTCATTCAGTGCATGCAGTAGCATAGCTTTTTTTTTTTTTTTTTCCCCAGGCCAGCTGGACAGTTTCCCTTCCAGCACGTATTGCTTTATAGACTGAAATATAGAAGTCATTTTTGCACTGCTCACTCTAGTTTGCATTTCTTTCCCAATAGTTCCTGGCTTCTATGCAGAAATTTTTACCAGGGAAGCTGAAGGTGCACTGAAACAGAAGCCCAGAGAAGTGACTTACCCGTGACTACAGAACGTACCTGATGCGTAACCAGGTTTCTCTGATGAGTCCCAGGTCAGTAGTCTAATTACCACACCCAATGTTTTCCTGTCACGGTGCAGAGAATAACAGTGAGACACATGGAAGTGAGGAGCGAATTAGTAGCCACAGGTACTACTGGTAAAGGTTTTTTTTCATTCACAACCAAAGGTATCATTTGATGCAACACTGTCTCAAGAGGACATTCAAGGAAAACTCCTCTATACTATCCTTAATGCATTTGCTCTTCTAAACTCCTGAATAGACGGGAGCAATAGGTCAATAACTGTTTAAATCAATACAGAAGGAATGTTCACAGCTGTTCACAAATTTGCTAATATGTAAAGCAAACTTAAATAACTGAACATATAATGACTAAAACTGAAGTCAAAGGCATACAACCCATTAGTTTAATTTGCCCTGATAAAGACTGAAAAGACAGATTCCATAAACTGGAGTTATTTCCTTCTCTGTTATAAGATGTTAGGCAATCAGTGCCTCCCATGAAGCACATCAGATATTGCTAAGATTGAAATTGCTTATCTCAGCTTTCATTGGGGAAAAAAAATCCAAAACCCCACCACTCTTCTATCACTGTAAATCATTTTGTAACAGCAAAACATAGTTCTTCCTTCCAGCCAGAACAAACGCATGTTTTACTTCACCTGTTTGGAGTTTGGGAAGCAAAATGATGAGCAATGTCTCACGTTTCACAATACATAATCATGTAAAAGCAACAGACAGTGGCAGAAACGTCATCATCTGTCTACAGAAGCTAACATTGGGCAGGTGCGGGAGGATGCTTTCTACCCTTGTCTAGGAGACATTTTGACATTGTTGTTTTTTGATAGTTACCTCCTAAATAATGTATAAGGTAGATAGGAATACTTCTTTACTGAGCCAAAGACAACACAGCAAGCACAAGGACAAAGCTGAAACACACTGTAAGATGCAAAATCTCCAGGAAAGGATGGTACTTCTTCCTAAACATACCACATGGGGTAAGAACAAAAACGGGCCAGTATTCTGGTACACCAGCCAGTTTATAGATCGGAAATAGAAGAAGCACGCTTCAAAGACACCATGGCACGAGTGCTTACTGAGCAATAAACAGTTTTATGAAGTGTTTTGTAAAGATTTTGCCACTCTTCAATTGTTTCTGTTCCTTGTGTTGTGCAGTCTTTACGTCTCCTCCAGAACCAGACATCATAATTTTTCTTCCTTGCAGTAGCAGCTTTTGCTATGCTTTTTTAAAAATTGTTTTTCTTTCTCCTTTTCTCAGCATATGCTGAGACTGCATGGAGGCTGCACTTCCGTCAGTTTTACAGTAACAAAATTCAATACACATATATTCCCTGCTATGTCATTATTTTATTACTACGTTGAAGAAGGAGATTGGAAGATTTCCTAGCTATCACCATATAAAATCTTAGGTTTCTGTGGCTTGTACAGACACATCTTGGGCTGTAACAACATCGACTCATTTCATTAATAAACTAGATTGCACTGAGTCAGAATTTGGATTAAAGACTACGCTTTGCATACTCAACGTTTGCAAAACTGGGACATAGGCTCAGTAGGTGGCACTCTTTTCACCAAGTCAGAGCAGAGCCAATGCCCCGGCCTCTTTCCAGCTGTCATGAGTTGAACTAGTGCCCCAGCATTATGGGAGACAGCATGGAGCTATTAGTTCTCCCTGAAATTAAGTGTAAAATGAAGGTCTTAATCACTATAGCTAGTAAGAAAATAATTACACCCTTTGAAATAGAAGTTTCAGATTCCAGTGAGCCTAAAACTTCCATCTCATAATCACACTGAAATTTCCCCTAAAATTTCCACTGAACGCGCTATTTTTCTTCAAAAATTAATGACAGCATAAAACAGTAATTAATAGCTGCAGTGTTCATCCCACAAACATATTCAACGTTTGAGGGCAGGGCTGCCCCTAGACAAGCTGGAGAATGGACCGACAGGAACCACGTGAAGTTCAACACAGATTAATGCAAAGCCCTGCACTTTGGCTGGACTAACCTTCTGCCTCAGCAGGCCACTCAGCACCACCAAATAAGATCTGGAGGTCCTGGTGGACACTGGGAGAAACACCAGCCAGCAGAGAAGGCTAACAGCATCCTGGGCTGTATAAAGAAAAGCACGGCTAGGTTAAGGGAAATTATTATTCCTCTTTACTCACCATTTGTTAGACTGCATCTGGAATACTGTGTCCACTTCTGGGCACCCCAGTACAAGAAATATGTTGATAAACGTCAGACAGTAGAAAGCCAAGATTTTCAGGGGCTGGAACAGACATTCCTGCACAGAGAGGCTGAGGGAAACTGGGCTTGTCTAGCGTGGAAAGGAGAACAGGTAGGAGAGACTTAATACCAGCCTTCCAGTAGCTACAAGACTAGATCTTTTCCCACAAGAGAAGGCAAAGCCAGACTCTTTATTGAGGTGCACAGTGGGAGAAAGACAATGGCCATAAATTGAAAGAGTGGCTGTTCCAACCACGTAGAGAGGATAGTGAAGCAATGCAACAGGTTGTGGAATTTCCTTTCTTGGAAGTTTCCACTATCTGACAAAGAAAGCCCTGAGCAACATGGTCTAAATTCAGCGTTGACCCTGCTTTAAGCAGAAGGTTGAACTGGTGACCTCCCAAAATCCCCACCAATCTGAGTGATTCTATAATTCAAGAAGCAAAGCCCCTTACCTCACATAAGAGGAGGCTAAATGAAATGATAGTAAAATAGTTTGAAAAAAAAACCCTTATAGGAAAATCAAGTGATTGTATGTGTTTGGGGTTGGTTGGGCTTTAGTTTTGAGGTTATGAATTTAGAACACCATCAGCATAAATACAAAGGAACCCATACCCTCATAGTCAGCATTTTTTCAGCTGCGTGATTACAGGAGAAAATGCTTATAAAAATGATTTTTTTCTTCTTATACAAGATTAATTATTCCGTACTACAGAGATATTTGAATTTCCCCAGTATCAATGTCTCTCCCATCTTTGTCAGAATTAAAATGAAACACTCAAGATGTTACATTTGAAATATTAATTATTCTAGGGTACAGCTTCTTTTGCGAAACTTGATGAAGTCAGATAAAATGTTTGGAAAGAAGGGGTTTGCCTTTTTTTAAAAAAGTTTGCAAAAGGAAAAAGAAAATCTTGCATATTTATTTTACTCTTCATATCTGAGTTTAAAATTAAAACATTGAGTTTGCTTTACTAACTTGAGCAAGAATCAGCTTCTTTGATCAACTCTGGGAAAAATGCATGTGTTTATTTATAGAGCATGTGTGTGTAAATACATATGTATACACACACACGAAGTGTCATGAGCTGGCTCCCTGAGAACCAGGATGAGACCTTGCTATGCGAAGGAAAAGGAGGGACACTGTGGTTGAGAAAAGAAACCACATGTAAAAGAAAAAAAGTTACTCACATATTGCTTAAACAGTACTGAAAGAAGCTCAGACACCATGGCGAGAAAGACAGCATAAGAATCTATGAAGTACGGAATTATATGGCATGCTGAAAACCAGGACTGCTGAAACTTTCTTCTTCACTGGGTTGTGTAGCCTTAAACACACCTTGCAGTCCTTTCTGCATTTACTATCACTTTTCCCAGAATCCCACATTCTTTCTTTGTTTGTTTTACAAACAATAGTCTATGGTAACATTATTCACTGTTTACAACTGAGAAAAAAAACAACATTTGGAAAAGCGAAGTGGTGAGCTGAAGACCACACAGAGGTTCAATAGCTGAGCTTTGGTTAGCTCAAAATGCTCAATTCCACATGGAAATTCATCTGTCACACTATACTTTTCCTGTATTTTAGGAGCTCAATCTACAGATTGTACCAAACTACAACATGCCCTCTCATCTAAGTATCGCTAATCTACACATACAACTATAGGACACCAAATGCTTCGTGCTGCTCAACTGGCTGAAGTGGCACAAGTCCTTCTGAGAATTAGGTTCAAATTACCTTAAGCAGGATGATTTTAAAAAAATTAAACACCACCTAAAATAAGACAATTTTCGAAAAGCTGGCTGTAAACTGCCTCTGATTATTTCTTAAATATTTAGAGATTATATTTTCTTACCTGCTGTGTGAGAGGAACTGTTAGAAAAGGAAATAATGAATATAGAACTCTGAAAAAAGCGCTGTAAATTCATTAGCTCTATGAATTATTAATATGCATACCTTGGAAAAAGTGCATAGACTAATAGCTCTCAACAACATCAGGAAAACTTCATATCAGTAGAAATACTGAAAAACACGGGGAATAAAAAGTACCAAGAACTGGTGGGCATACACATATTTTAATTCTAATACATGTTTTTAATGCTATAATCACTAAATGGTTTGAGGGCCACTATTATAACAGATTTCAATAAACCTTTCTGGAATTTACCTCTCATTATGCTTTCCAAGAGTGCAACATCTTTGAAAGGAACACATCTATTACCTTGACGTTTTGGAAGTTTGTAGACCTGCTTTCAGGAGCGCTTAACATCAATTCCAGCACCATATCAGTTTCACAGGGAACGCTTTATAAAATATGACAGTAGGTCTATAGTTTCTGTGAAATTCGTATGTTAAATTGTCAAGAACTCAAATGGATGGATTTTCTTTTTGGCAATAGATACTCTGATGAAGACAGAAGTGGAAGCCTGTTGGGGAGCACCAAGGGCTGGGGCTGCTCCCCGAGGGCCCAGGGTCAGGAGCCAAGGAGACTCTCAAGGTTGGCAGGGCAGGGCTGGTCCTACCACCCCCAGTGATGAAGCAGGACAGGCCAGGGGGGTGGCCCCCCAAACCCAGGGCATCAGGCTCCCCCGTGGGGGTGAGGCAGGGCTGAAGTTAAGCTGGGAAGACAAGTTCAGGGGTCTTACACAGAAGCAACTGGAGCAGATGCTTATTGTTTTACATTGTTACCAAGTCAATTATTCTACCCTAAAGCCTGTTTTCAACCACTGTAAATCAGAACTGATTCCACTAAAAGCAACGGTGCCATGGTCACATGAAACTGAGAAAGGAGAAACAGGGCTCCTGGCCTTCAGAAAGTCAAAGTGGAATATGCCTATATGATACTAAAATGGCATTCTTTCATATAGTTTGCTTTTAAAAAAGTTAATGAGAGTCTAATCGCAGATCTGCTGGCAAAAAATTAATGTAGAACACCATTTAGATAATAGTCCAAAGTATGCTTATAAATTGTTGGTCTTACAAATGCCAGATTCAACAGCACGTGCAAGAGTTTCAAATTTGCACGTCAAATGCCTGTTTCAACACCACGTGCAAGAGCCTCAGCCTAAAGCAGCACCCAAGCAACTACGGCAGACTGAGGCTTGTTTTCGCAAGTAGCTTCCACTAAGGCTTCTTCTATCTTTTTTTTCCCCCAGACAACCAGCTGCGCTTTCTTTCAGTTGGCTTTGAGCCCTGGCGGAGAAACAAACCCCCTAGAAGCACTGAGTCCCAGGAACAACAAGCCAACAAGAAAAAGAAATATTGAGAGCATTTACTGAAGAGTAACGTTCACAGCTTGACTGAATTTAGCATAATAACAGAAATAAAGACTGGAATTTGAAACTATGAGCTGCAATATTTTTCTGTCTGGGTGACCCTGCCCATGGCAGGGGGGTTGGAACTAGATGATCCCTAAGGTCCCTTCCAACCCAAACCATTCTGTGATTCTAACGCTACATACTAGGAATTATTTTTCTAGTTCCTTTAGAACTTTCTTTAATAGTCTGAGTAGACCAATTTCTTATTGAAGCATGGATCAGTAAATGAATTTGATCATTAGTCTACTTAATACCCTAAAGTGCTTTGGTTCCACTTATATTTCATTTTCAGATACTTTATATTCCTCACAGGTACACCAATATGAAGGCAATGCTCTCTCTTTCTCCTTTCTAGGGATAATACAATGAACATTCAGCTCTAAGATTGCTTGCCTGGGCTAAGGGTTTCTCATTTACGCCGGAAGTCACAGGTTGTACACACCACCTGAATAGTTCCTACATTGTCCAGCCCACTAACAGCAACTGCCAGATCAGAGGATAATGATTTAATATTTCCTTATGTCCCAGTGTTTGTCCCAGCTACTGACTAGGACTAATGACAACTGGAATAAAACAGCAATCCTGACGTTTCATGCTAAGAGTATCTTTGCACACATGCCTTCCCAGCAGCAGTGAATAGAGAAAACAGAAATGCAACTGAGTCACAGGAGTCCTTAGTACTTCTGTTCTTTCAAATGTGTCATCTAAAATGTAATGCTTTTTCAAATTACACAACTGATAATGCATTTGGAAATTTAAATTTTAAATGGCTTATGGTGAAAAAACAAAAGCTTTCAGTTCCTTACTGCATTTTTTTAAAAAAGCATTACTGCTGTCAAGCATCATTAAAAATAGTATCCCTTGCCAGAAAAAAATCTATTCATTCTATCCATTGCACACACAAAAAAAATCCCCAAATAAGGAAGAAACTCAGGCAGAGATGAAAATTTGCTAATAGGTTTATATAAATATAACAGTTCACGCCCACAAAAATAGGATTATTTTCCCTATTGACACCAAGGAACTACTCATAACTAGTGTTCTGTGGTATATAAATATCTGCAGGATTTGGAGCCTTGTTCACTATTTCTATCATGTATATTTTTGTGTACAATTTGTATATATCTATGTATATATGTGCATATATAGAAAAGCGTCTTTAAAGTCATCTCTTATGGAGAGCATCAACTAGGAACAACTCCAAGCTTCAGTAGGTGATATATTACAAATAGCAACCTCAAAGCCCATTTCAAATCATTTGACACTGACAATCATTCAAGGAGCTTTCAGCCCAAACAGGCTTCAGTGACAATGACTCAGTACCATCGCGATTAAATTGAAACATACACAGTATAAATCTAGGGGCAGGGGGGGAATCAGACAGCGAGCGTTCGCTAACATCAGGCTCCATAGGTAGCATGTGGTACTACTCTGTGTCTCATGGGGACTCATTCCTATTCCATCCCATAAATAAATTATAGAAGGGGAGGCAGAGGGGGGATATAAATCAATCACATGTCAGACACCAATATGTATAAATAAGATATATATGACAGATGTACTAAATACAGATGATAATCTGGAACTACGTAATTATGCACCTTGATGACCTTATCTGTCCCTCCTTAATCCTTCTTTGCTGACACTCCGTGCTTGCCTGTGCTGGCAGTTTCCATTGGTGCAAACCAGGCTGCAGAGTTTTTTCTGTCATCACTATTACACGGCAGTGTTGTTGGTGAATTGCTGTGCAGTTTTTATTCTTCTCGGATTCAGGAGCAAGTTACATCATATTGATTTTCATGCCTGGGCTCCAGAAGTATTTTGGCAGTCCTCCAAGCTGCCTTCCAATGCCAATTTGTGTCCTATCCCAACCAAGCTAGTCTGGTTATCTCTGTGATCTCTGAACACTCCTTAATTCTGTTATAAAGTACATAGCATGTTCGATAATACAGAAAATTAATTCAGTTCCTCTCTGTATGTTTTTTCATACAAATCTCATTATGGAATTTACACTTTTTCTCCCCCTGTTCTTTTTTTTTTAATAGAAACTTACCAATTATTGTTTTCTTGTCAATGGGAACCTTAAAAAGGCTTGTGCTCAAAGTCCAATGTACAACTAGAGTTATTTTGCAATATCTACATAGGGCATAAAATGCAATTTTGAAGCGCTAGCCCTAGCTAGGATGTGGTATTTCAAGGCAGGAATGCTTCCCAAATATGGATGTAGTTATATTATTATATTGTGTATATATATATATGTATATTATATTATATATGCATATTATATTATAGCATTTGAATTACCAGAAGTACACTAATAATGCTCAACAGAAAAGCATACCTTCATGGCTGTCACAAGATTGCTAGTCTGAAGAAAATGCTGCCAACAGGCAGCAACGACATCTTTTATCAATGCATTTCAGACATTTTGCATGTCCTCTTCAAACCCTTCCCTTCCTACAAACTAAGCAGGATCTTTCCTCCCTTGCAAAGGCATGCTCCTCCCTTATCTCCCCCCCGCTCCCGCAGAGTCTTCTCTAGCTCCTTGAAGCCATAGTGGACTGAGAAAGCAAAGGAAAAGAGATGGAGAAGGCTAATGTAACGGAGACCTACAGAGGAATAGACACAGGAATACACATGATCTATGAAGGCAACAATAGAAAAGGTATTCAAATACCAAGCAAGACCACTTACTCCAGCATTATGTATCTGCTGAATTTACCACAGCAGATGGTACATCTGCTATGGTAAATAGAGGACTTCCTAACAACGAAACGGTCACAATTCACTATGAAAGATGACTTTGTAACTGCAGGGTGGAGCTTTGTGATGCTGGAGGCACACATAGAAATCAACAGGCATATACAAAACCAGATAATGGAGTTGTTCCAGGAGCATATTCTGGAAAGCATTTTTTGTAAAAATTGTAACACTCTCCTACTGCATGCACTTCAGTCTTACAGCCACCAGCTGTGGTTTGAACGTCACCACCAGACCCTCAGCCACAATTCTTCCAGTCTGTTCCGGAGAACAGCATCCTGCGTTCATTTGCCCAACATTCAAACAAAATTCTGTCATGCCATTTCAGCTTCCAAAAAGTAGTAGTGGGAACTGTGAGAAAAGACTAATTATAGAAATTATGTAACAAGTTCACTTGGACAGCTCCTTGATTTGTAGGCCTCATCTCTCTAATTAGTCATCTATTGCTAATAAAATTTCTAATTAAAATATACAACGTTTGCCAGAACTATGATATAACCTATTTATTCCTGTCATTTAGCAGTCACAATTCTATTTAAAATTAACACAATTTGCAGTGTTTGCAAAGCCAGTAGCCACTAAGTGACTTAGAGGAGTATCCTGTTAATATTAGCTTTCATGGCACGCCACAGAAAGCTGCAGAAAGAACTAGGAAAGAAAGGCATCCAAACAAGATCTCATTTCCTCGGCAGATGTACAAACGATCTTCCCAAAATGCCCTTAGAGATCGTCATTTAGATAGTCTCATGTACTGCTCAGAAATGGCAGAAAGACTCTTGACTACTGCCTCTGCTAGATAAAACACAGTATGCAATTATAATTTGAAGCAGGTTTTGCTTGGTTGCCTCAGAACTTCCAGTTACCGATTGTTGATCAGCCTCTAAAAGACAACCCTCACTGTTATCCTCCAGTTGCTTAGCGGAGAGTCAAAACAGTTGTCATCTAAGTTTCATATGTCCAAAAAAATACATTATCACACATAATAAGGGCAAGCACAGCCTCCTAGAATACAGTCACTGACACTCTTTGTTCCTTCCAGGCCAGTTGTGCTTACTGATCCCTCTTCTTTTCCTTAGAGGAAACAGGTGAAAAATCTTTGCAAATTCTCATTTCCAGGCCAGTGGAATACAACAGCTGATTTGCCGATATCAAAATTGACTGATAACAACCAAGTGTTGTAAATCTCCAGAAGGGAATATCCACATTGCTGAATGGATGAGAAGCATTCTAATACCCAGCAGCTCTGAAAAAAACCCTGCACAGAGCTCCAAAAATATGCCTTTAGTTATCTTGAGACTTTGCAAGTCTACATAGTCCTCTTTTGGAAACCAATACTTGCTTTTCAGAAACAGCACTGCATAAATATGATGCTAGTGCAAGAAAAGTTCCTTCTGAAGCAATTTCTTCCTCGTTCATTTTCCTCCTTGTTCACACCTGCCTCTATTATTCAAGTATGAAAAAGAAATTAAATATGATGCAATATTCTATTAATATTAGGATTTCCCCATGTAGCACAGTCTATCACCCACTGCTGCCCCCTGCTCTGGTGAAGCAATCGGTAGCATTTTCAACAAATGGCGCTCATGTGTTTTCTGTCCTCAGTTCAGACAGAAACACTCGTCCTGACCATTTGCGGCCAGCAATCTTAAACCAAAGAAACATAACTTAGCATTGCTGTAAATGTGATTGTGCAAAGATCATTTTGTGTTCTGAATAAGTCATTTGGGCCTTTGTGAACACATTTCTTCCTTCCCCCCATTTTTCAGGGTGGTCTAATATCTTGGATATTCACATAATGCCCTTCTGAAGGACTGTTAGTAGAACCATTTTTTGTATAACTGGGAGATATCATTAAATGGAAATGGCATACAGAGTGATAAAGAAAGAAGTTTCCTCCACAGATGTGTATGCTTATCTAGCAGTGTGGTTCTAAAACAGAAGTTCCTCATTTCCTCAACTGTTCTGCAGCAAAGAATGGAAGGTGTGATCCTGATGTGATGATGCATAGTGAGAGGATAGTTTTCATCTACAATATGCTCAGGTCATTTATAAACATTAAATAAGTAGCTATACCAAATTGTAACTTCACCACATTTAATAATATAAAAGTTACTAGAACATCATCTGACCCTTTTTGATTGGATTTAAGAAACCGCCAGCAACAAACTAAAGACGACAGGAAAATCAGTCTCTGCAGCAAGCACTTCAGTATTTTCTTTCTTCTCTTAAGGATAAAAAAAAAGGCACAGGCAGAAAAGGAAGCAAGATTATGAGTAAAACTTTGTGATGATCAAACAGTAGGTAATCACTACCAGATTAAAACAATAACGTACTGTGCTCACTTTTCATGGATTTAAGGGGTTTTACAAAATACCAGATGGTTAAAGATCAGGCCCAACAACTTTAATGTGAAAGTCTTGTAACCCTGTGGTTTCCTCAAAAAACTCAGATATCAAGGTGCGTTATTGACATACTGTATTTTACTTTACTAGCAAAAGAAGTTATTTACCTTAAAATCAATTTGATTCTTCAAGATGTGCCCTACAGATAGTCTTCCATGTGAACATACATTGAAACCCATAGTTTTGAATAGTGAAGTCTGTTTATAGAGCAAAGCTTCCTAACCATCACAAAAATCACCAGAGCAAACCCAGATCCCACCTCTGCCCTTTGGCCAGTCAGAATCCAGGTGAAAGTTTTGAAACAATGACACAGGAAGATGGATGGGGACATTCCTGAACATCAGAAAAACAGCAGTTACCATAAAAGGTAGCAATTGCTTCTTATCTGTATACTTACCTGCACAGATGAAGCCCACTTTGTGATTAGCTAGCAATTAGCATCAAAAGGCGTTAGTCTCATATGACTCTAAGTGGCCACCTGCAAAACTTTCCCACAAATATCTCTGCCTCGAGCTAATGCTCAGGGATACATTTTGTGTTTGTTTCTTTTTACAAAACAGGACCTGCATTAATGCCAAAACAGAGACAGTTCAGAAGTGTATGGCACAACTTGAGTTGGATGATAACTTGGCTTTCCCCAGATGCCTGCCCTTTCCAACATGTTCAGCCAACAGGGAGCTGAGCTGCTCACAAATTGCCTTCAAACTGCACTCTACAGCATGGTATGTCACTCCGACATAAAGTCAGCTGAATAGCTCAGTTCAACCTCAGCAGCTGTCTCAAGATAAAATTTTTTCAGTTGGTATATTGGATTACTTACACTGAGTCAAACAGTCACTGCAAATGGCTGCGATGACCTCATGTGTTACTGTCCTCTGCTGAAGTTACTGCATCTGCACCTTAGCTGTCAGAATGAATCATCTGCAAGTTCTTAAAAAAATTCGTGCAGAGATATGTGGATTAGCTCAAATGACACTCAGCAGCACTTCAGGCTGTTAGCTGACATTGCATCATTGTTCTCCTGGCTCAGCAATGAGGGCAAGAAACTTAACAGAAGACCAGTAAGCAGTTTAGAAAATCAGAAACGTCGAGTCTACCACAGCTGATTTGCAATATTTTTTTCTTACTGCAACCTGAAATGCTGTTTTTACAGTCTGTAGGACAAGTGAACTTGTTTTGTTACCCAAGAACACAGAGATATCACTCACTGAGTTCTTCCATAAAGCCATTTTATCAATGGAGAAGGCACAACTTTTCTCAAGATACCTTCCACGAACATTTCATCAATTCTCTGAAGAATAGTTTCAAAAATGTTCCTCTCACTTTCTGTACCCTTAGAAAAATGCTTCCCCATAGCAGAAGATGGCATCTTATTTTCCTATCGTGTAGGAGACTTACCATATCAAAAAAGAAACATTTAAATTGTGCTGGATTTGAGTAATCTAATTGATCATTCCTATCCACAGAACCTATGAAGGATGTTTCTTGAGAGACCTCATAGACCACTTTGCTCTCTACACACACAGGCTAAAGTATCTGGTGTTATTCAGGGCTCAAACATACCCCGGAGGATTTTGATGGCCAAAACACAGCTGCATCTCAATTACGTAAGCAACATCTGTATTATTCATCTACACAGATATAAAAAGACTACTTATTAGTGATATTAATTAAAAATAACAAAGAAAGGGCACAC
Organism: Larus michahellis; assembly: GCF_964199755.1. NCBI lineage: Eukaryota > Metazoa > Chordata > Aves > Charadriiformes > Laridae > Larus > Larus michahellis. The sequence continues at coordinate 51,224,307 of NC_133899.1, read as the reverse complement.
GTCCCGAGACTGTAAATTATCTATGAACATCAAAAATCAGAAGGTGAATTATTATTACATACTCTTACCAATACGATCCATGAACCCAGCAAATCTTGGAAAATAAACAGGTTTACTTTGTACTTCAAAAACTAATGCCTCACAGTATAGACAGAATATGTAAAGTTTATTGTTTCTATATTAAGGGCAGGTAAACAAGAACAAAAAGTTGATTTGGCAGTCAGCTAAACAAAAGAAAAAAAAGAAAAGAAAAAAAAAAGAAAGCCTCCAGAATTTTATTTTTGAGTTCTATTTTAATTTTTGTGGTAGACTTCACTAAAATTTATGGAAATATGATTTTAACCGTTCTGAAACTGCTGTTTCATTTTCACACTCTGTCCAAATTTACACACGATTCTCAGAGCTAATGACTTTGTATCCACAAGCCTCTTTTTTTTTTCTCTCTCTCTCTCTCTTTTTGTTCTAAAAACATCAAAGGGGACAAAGTCTTTTTAATCCCACCATGTGGCCAGAAATGTTTTTGCTTTCTCCAGTTTGCCTGATGTTAGTTAGAGAAAAATTTGAATTAGGGGGAAGCATCTGTTCAGCGAAGAAAGGCCCAATTGAATGACATACCCTATGTGAGTAGGCAGCAATGGTTTGTTGACAATGACCACAACCATCTTCCAGCACAAACACATCCCCCATTTCATCTCTGCCCTGTCTCTGATTGACTTTAAAATGATGACACCCAGCTTGATTTAGCCGTATTTATATGTGGTAATAACCCCTAATACCTGTTACGTAATAACCGTTCCACAATAGTTTGCGTGGACGGTTTTGTTTCATAGGAAGTGTGACTTTCTGTGCTTTAGCTTAGTCTGAGGTGGATTAAGCGAACCACAAAAAGGTGTTCTTAGAGTAGAACATGTATCCATAAAGCAAGCCACTGCAGAACAGATACTGCATTTTAAATTCACACCTAAGCTTGTTTCACAATAGCTTCACTTGACAAGTACTTAACAAAAGAGCCAATGCGGGGTGTGTGTGAACATGAGGGTTAAAACAGTAAACTGCAGATGGTTGCTGTAACCACCTTTCAGGATAACCTTGTTTGTGGAGGATAGAAAGCCACCCTATAATAGGCAAGAGAAAGTGAGGTTGAACAGAGAGTTTGAAAGCCCATTTCATGTGTTGGGGTGGGTTTGGGTTTTTTTGGTATTTTTATAAAGTATCTGAAGTTGTATTGTCATTATATAATATATGGAAACAAAAATATGCAGATGTGCCCATATACAGCATACCTTTTCCCCACTTTTCTTTCAATTATTACTAGTCATTGAGATATACTACTTCTAAATTAACTGGGAGTTCTCCATTAATACACTTCATAATCTTTTCCTGTTTGCTCATATAATGACATGTGACATTGGTTTCTGAAATAATTATTTCTGTAGTAATTGTGCTGCTCTTTTCTTGCATAAGTATGAGGCAAGTCAGCATTCATTCATTAATGCAGGCCTTCTACATACAAGATATGCCCATTTGAAACTATGGGGACAACTTCAACTCTGAATACTTACTTACAGTGCGTTACACTGTAAGTAAGATGTTGACCTTTCATTAGATTAAATGATAAAAGTTGGGGAAAAAAAAAGTATGGAGGTATGAATCCCCTTACTAATGTTGTCACACGTCTGGGTTCTTTACCCGGTGTGCAAGCCAGTAACACATGGAGCAGAGGTATTTCCGAGTTTATTCCGTTAATGCGCAGAAATGGGGTGCTCATCCCAAGGGAGCACACTTTAGTTTCAAAAACTAACAATTAATACATATTCATTGTTACTCTCTTTAATGAGTGTCCGAGATTTCTTTGCTTCCTATGTAAATTAGTGCGCAAACTCTGTCTTCTTCTATTGTTCTCTTTTGAGTAGGTGGTATCATTTGGGTAGGTGCTCAATGAGTCTGTGGTTGCGATCTCCCCCTGCCAAAATTACCTTTTACCTGCTTCTCCTCTAATCTTGGCAGTTCCAGGTGGTTTTCTCGCTTTGCTGACCAGGCCTACAGTACATTACTCTCTTGAGAGGAATATCCTCCTTATTAACAAACCTATATTGTCTAGTAGTTAGTTCCTTAATTTAATCTCAGATAAATCATATCTAGTTACTGTTTCTCTATAAATGATGTTGGGGCTGTATAGAGGATTTTTAGCAGCAGCAGCAGGTTCCCTTGGTTGCTTCAATTACGTTACATTTCATTTTCCTAGTTAATACCAGTTCTGCTACAACATTAAGATACCTCTTCCACCACCCTCCCGACCATATGAGTTCCAATGAAGTTATTGCAACTAATGTGAAATGCAAAGTTTTGTATATCATGGTGTCACAAATACAAATCATTCACTTCGACCTATATTGTACAACAGAAAGGCTTTGCCTGCCTTTATGTGAGAGGCAGAAAATAAAGTCATCTGGATCATTAGTCTGGAAGAGTTTTTCCAGTTTTCTGAGTGGTCAGTTAAAGCTCCACAGTAGTTTGCACCAACTCAGTGGCCACCTCACAGACCTGTTTGCCTTTCCAGCACGGTGAGTCACTATGACACCCAGCAGGGTGACTACACAGTCATCAAGTCAGGCAGCTCCAGGACCTGAGCCCCATCCCAGGAAAACTCTGGCTCTTCAGTTATTCATCCTCCTACAGCCTGTTCTTGAAGTAAAGATGTCTCTTCAGCTGTATTCAAGCATAGCAAAAGGATGGATATAGTAAATACAACATTATATTGTACACAACTGTGACATTACTGGAATTCTAAAAACGGCTGCAATACAGTGTTATATTGCATCAATGAACAAAATCTCTCCCACTAGAACATGCAAGGAGTGAGCATCTGTCAGTGTTACCCGCTCTCTCAAAGAAAAACCCCTCAGGAGCTGTAGGCACCTCACCCCAGCACCTCAGGAGGTGAGGCCGCCATTACCTCGCCCACACAGGAAGGCGGGAGACCCCGGCCCACAGCGCCACCAGCCCCTCCCCGCGAAATGGAGGGAGGAGAACGCGACAAAACTAGGCACCTGCTGCCGACAGGAGGCGGCTGAGGAGTCGGGGCCGCTGCCCACTGCGGCCCTTCCCGCCTGTCGCGGGCCGGGCTCGGGCACGGCCCCTTTAAGGGTTGTGCCGCAGCCGGTGCCTGTGTCAGGGCTGCGCGCATGCGCGCGGGGGGTGGGGCGGGGCGGGGCCGCCTCTCCGCCCCGCGACGAAGGTGCCGGGAGCGCTCAAGGCGCGCTCAAGGTGAGCGAGAGCGTCTCGCGTGTGGTGACGTCGGCGGTGGTGGCATAAGCATGGGGGGAAAGCCGGCCTCTAACCGTCCCCACGCGGCCTCCCACGCGCGGAGGGGGACGATGGCGGCGGCGCGGCGGGGCTTCGAGTCTCTGAGGGAACAGACCGGGCCGGTGGGCGCGCGCCCGCCCGCCCGCCTGCCGTCCCCGTCGGGATGAGCGTGCCCCGGTGCCAGGTGTAAAACCGTGGGGGCCGGCGGCCTCGTCTCGCCTGGGGAGGGCTCGGCAGCGCTCACCGGGCCCTCCCTAAGGGGGCAGGACCCCCGCCCTCCTTCCCAGGAGCCGCTTCCTCAGGGACTGGCGCGTGGTGGTTGCAGGGTGGGCGGGGGCACGGGTTTGACGGTCGGGAGAGCCGGTTTAGATTGGATATGAGGAAGAAATTATTAACTCTGAGGGTGGTGAGACACTGGCACAGGTTGCCCAGGGAAGCTGTGGATGCCCCATCCCTGGAAGTGTTCAAGGCCAGGCTGGATGGGGCTTTGAGCAGCCTGGTCTAGTGAGAGGTGCCCCTGCCCATGGCAGGGGGGTTGGAACTAGATGATCTTTAAGGTCCCTTCCAACCTAAACCATTGTATGACTGGAATTGCCTGATCTCTAGAACAGCAGCCTGGCCTCACCGAGCCCCTAGGTCAAACCGTGGCCTGGGGCTGTGGAGGAATCCCTGAGGAAAGGAGTCCTCCTCAGCATCCACATCAGGGCCACTGTGTAGCTTGTAAAACTGAACATCTTTCATTACTTCTGACCTCTCTTGGTTTTTCTCTCTTACGTTATTCTGTCTGCAGCTTCTGAAACTGTTATTGAACCATCTGCAAGACAGTCTCCAGAGGCTCTTCCACCTTTGACAGCAGTGATTTCTAACTTGGCCTTGGGTCACACCTAGGCAAGTGGATAATCGGTACACTCTCTGGGATTGCTCTTGTGTGGGAGCCTGCATATTGCACACAGGCTTCTCAAAAAAAATGTCAGGTGGTGTTCCTGCCTTTCCGGGAGCAATCTGCATTCTTGTGTTCATTCCTGATTTGAAATTCCGCTGAGAAAAGTTAGGCTTTGTGTGTTGGTATTTTTAAACAATTTTCAGCAACTCCAATACAATGCAACTATTTAAAAAAAAATTCAAAAGGCCCAAGAGGTGGGACCTGAGAGCTTTCAGCGTTTTTTGACTACCTAGATCTGAAAAAGTAAAGTTTTTACAATCCTATTGTGTGTAGATATGCGTGTATATACTTACTGGAACTTTTGCTCTGTTTGTCTGTCAAATTTGATCAAAAGCTCAAAGATATTAGGCTTGTTTGTTAAAAAAAAAATTGGCTGTATCAAGATCCTACTACTGTTGTCATTCTTCCTTTTTCACCTTTCTTTCTTTGTTGAGGGAAAGACTGCAGCCTGCCCTCAACCCTTACAGTGCGTCAGAGAATCCACATGGAGAAAACACTATGGGAGGAACTTTACACCAGAGAATTCAGTGATGAGACATAAAATACTATGACATCTGGATTTATTAGTTCAGTTCATTAAAGTATTTATCTTTTTACGGCATGTGTTTTTCTCCATTCATGACAGCATTGATTCTGGCTTCTACTTTTTGAAAACTTGAGTTTGCAATTAATTAACGTTCTTCAAATGTAGAGCTCCTTACGGGTGTGGTGGAGACTTTGGTGCCTAAGCCATTACATTTGCTTTTCCATTTCCATTCTCCTCACCTTGCCAGTTACAGTTACCATTTTTTTGCTTTTTGCCCATCTATTCCCATCTCATTTTGCATGGTTCTGTCTCATTCATCGTTGCCAGTTTCTCCAGTTCTCTCTCTCCATTCTGTTTCTCTCTTCCCTGCTTTACTGGCCCTTAAGTTGCTATTCTTGTCACGTTTGTCTGTTCTTACTGACTCCTAGTGCCAGTCCTTCCCATCTTTCCTTCCTTCATGTTCCTTATTCAGAGTCGTTCTTCCTTGAAATTTCTTTCTTTGAGTTTCCTCTGAGGATCCTTGTTCCAGCCAATTTGACACCACAGTTTCAGATGACTTCCAGTCTTAATTCTCCTCCTTTTAGATTGACTGCCTTTTTCCTCTCTGCTGCCCACACCTGATACAGGAGGAATAAACTACCTGTTCTTCCTTTTTTTACTAGACTGAGCCTGGCATAGGCTCTAAGAACTTGGAAGCAGGTGAATTGTTTTGCAAAAATATTTGCAACTGAAAACTGTGTCTTATGGGCAGTCTCAGAAAAAAGAAATTATAGGAATCAAGCCCAGGATAAATAAAGTGAAGCATTTTAGCGCTGAGAAATTTATTTAACATTTTTAAAAGGGGTTGTCATGGCTCTTTCTGCAAAAATGGGAAAAGAAAGGCAAGGGGAGAAGGGATAAGAATAAAACTGAGCTAAAACATACTTGAGACTCCCCTGAAGGTACGGCTGTTGTGCTGCTTAATGCTCCTGTGGTACTCACAGGGTGGGTCAGGAGATCTTAGCATAGAATGACAATGCTAAAACTTGGAATTAATTTTTACTCCATTTGATTTAAGGAGTAAAACTAACTCATTATTTTTGTTTGGAAAAGCTAAAAAATAATAATGCGTGTTGCTGCCTGTTGGTCTTTTAAAAAAAAAAAACCCAAAAGAGTCAAAAGCATCCTTCACACTGGGATTCCATGTATACAGAAAAGGATTATGTATATGATACAAATCCCCTTTATTTCACTTGAAAAAAAATCTGTTCTCTTTCTCCAAAAGGTTTCGTCAATTTATGGGGCTGAAAGATGGCACCTCTGCTTATTTTCTTTAGTCACTTCTGTATTGTTTATAATGTGAGGAAGGCTTGATTGTTTCTTGCTATGTTATGATATTAGTGTGAACATTTGCTTGTGTAATGGTGTTACTGACTTCCACTGTAGAGTAAGTGCAGTCATATTTGGAAGTAAATGTCCATCTCCAGTGTTGTATTTTACTCTGACAGCTGCCATAGAATGAGTGACAATTTAGTTGCCAGCCCTGTTTTTTGTCCATCCACTCACAGTATCTGGAAGATCTTCAAATTGAATTAGTACACAGGCTTCTCCACCAAAAGCTGTGAAAATGACCTGGGAAATCAACACCATTTTGTTCCCTCAGAATGTCAGGCATTCAAAGAAGTAATCTGAATTTACACTGTATACTTTTTCCAGTCTCATCTTTCTATGCCACTCTGTATTGCTTTTTCTTTCTTTTAATATGTTAGTATCTTTGGCTTTTTTCTTTAAAGAAATCTAATTTTTTTCTCTGTACTATCATAGAAAGCAGATACTTCAAGTATGTGTTAGGCACAATAAAAATGCTTTTCATCATCTCTTCTTGTTCAGATTGGGATTTTGTGTTTGCATAATACAGGTATTTAGTTTCAAAATAACAAAAATTGGGTCAGGAGTTCTGACAGTGGGCCTTTTTGTAAGGCATGAGCTGTACAGCAATTCTGCCTACTCTGTATGGTTTATAAGCAGTGGAGCAAACTCTTAACGCCATCAATAGATTTGAACTGAATATGAAAAGCATGTAGAGGAATTATTTGCCCAGATTTCATGTGAGCTGTCAGATCGCTGTTGGTTTATATTCACTACATTCTTAACTCATTATTTCTGCACAGAGCACTCATTAGTGGTTATAAACTTCAGCCAATTTCTGTATGTGTGCAAATTGTTTACTAGAATATGTTGTCCTTTTAAATTGTACTGGGCATATCTCACAGTTTATAAAATGCTCGTTGAATTAGCACAAATTCTCAGATGCTAAGACAATTTTTCTGGGGATAACAGCTGTGCCACTTGAATGTAATTTTGTTAGGCAAATTTGGAACTTTGTTCTGAAAAATATTTTATAAAAGAAGTACAAAGTGGTGTGCCCACGATCACACAGGAAGTCTGTAGCTGAGTATGATGCTGAACCCAAGATTGGCCAAAGTTTATCTTAGGCCCTCCTTCCTGTTACTGTTTTACATGAGTATATTTATTCCAGAGATTGTATCAGCTGTGTGAGTATAAAAACGGATTTTTATTTCACTCCTTAACTGTTAACTCCTGTATTTCCAATGCTCATTTTTTTATTTTTAAACAGTAACTAGTAACTTCATCAAAGTGTGGGGTTTTTTTCCTTTTGTTGTAGACTGATGTTCTGCATTGTTCTGTCCAAAGAACTGTGCAGGTCACTTATTTTTCACTGATATGATGCTGTAAAGACACATTTGAGATCCATTTCACGTAATTTTTCTTGTAGCGCCCTTCGATGTTGCAATGCTGAAAAGTATCTGTTGAATAATTTATTGAATAATTTCTTCAAAAGTAACTCTTGAATAATTTTTGCCTAATAAGTAGCTTTTCAAGTTTGAACACAATCAAACATTTATCTGGTTTATGAACAAGATACTTTTGGTTTGAGTCAGTCGTGGAGGGGTGGCCAGGAGGAGAGGGAAAGGCCAGGGACATGCTCATTTTCTCCAGATGATTTTTGTATTATGTACAGTACACCAGGCTGTACTTCTTGATGGTCTGTGAGTGCTGTAATGTAAGCACTGCAACAGCACAGACAGAAGGTTCTGTATTTCACAATGTTCAAACAATAAAGGTGTTGGACAAGTGGTGGTGATGTACTCTCCCTAGGCTCATCTGTTGAGCTTCACTCCAATTTGCTGTTCTTGTCAGCAAAACAAACATTATAACAAAGACATCAGCTATCATGTTTCATTCCTTAAAGTCCTGGGTCTTTGTGGAGGTCGGTTATTTATGGCACTCAGCTGAGAATAGTAGTAAGAACATTTTTATTATGTATTAGCTCCGAAAGCATATAGGACCATGATTTTTCTTCTGTTAAATCAGGTTCATTCCCTGTTAATCACTTTGGCATCTCACGGTTGCAAGAACACACATTTACAGTCCGCTTTTAAACTGTTGAAATTCTAGGAGAAAATTTTCAGTAAAACAGATCAAATGGGGATGTAACTCTTTCTCATCTCTGGGCCAGACAATTTCTTAGGAGAAAACGCACTGCTAATAGAAAGACTTGCTGTTTCATGTGAAACATCTTACACAACAATCTCTTTTTATGATATACCTGCATACTGCTGTTACTGGCATGCGTGTATGCGTTTTATTGAGTTGCACCTGACTTACGCAGGCAAAACTGCCACAGTGTCTTTTAGGTGGGAACAGAGTGTTCTCAAGTCAGTCAGTACAGGAAAATAAACCGCACCCATCTCCTACAATCTGGTAGGGGTTGGTGGTGATCTTACAAGGAGCATGGTACATGATAATTTTCAGACTTTCCCGGAGGTGCGACTGTGACATTGTATAAAATCACGGCTTTAACAAGATAAACGGGGAAACTCTTTTTTATTTTACATTTTAGGTGGTTTTATATGATTTTTGGGCATGGATGCTGAAGTTGGTGAGGCCCATATTTCATCCCCAGTTTCCAAATTACTAAGTACTTTGCCCCGTATTCTTTTTCAAGCAAATTTATGTTTCGTACCTTCAAACAATGTTTTCCTTTGTAGAAATCTGGTGGGAAATTGCTGCAAAAGCAGGGATGATTATACAGAGAGTAGTGCTGAATTCACGCCCTGGTATGTATTTCTCTCTGATAAAGGAATGATGTGTTTGTTGTGGTTGTCTAATGGTCCAAAATGGTAAGGGTAGAAACAGACACTAACTTAAGATATTGACATTTATATATCTTAATATTGCATGCAGCAATAAAGTTTACTGTGAAGTGTATTTATTTATTTTGTATATACAGATTTCTAAACTCTTCTTTGAGAAAAAAAAGGTTTAATGCATAATAAATGAGAAAACCCTAAGTGTAGGGACTCAAAGTGAAGAAAGATTAGCAAACATTGCTTTTTAGTTCTGACATTTGTTCTTTATGCATTTTAAGAGATGACTAAAATAAAGTATTTTGTTACTGTTCATTTTTTATTTCCTTTTAGTAAATATCGAGTCTTTTCTTCTTCCCATGTTTTGAAGCGTTTATTGTTTAAATTTACACTCTTAAGGATTTGTTTACTTCCTTGCTTACACATTTGCCTTGTTAGGGATGTCAGCACAATATTTTGAGTAGTGAGTTTCTAAATTGTCTGTTGTAGAAGACCCACATGCGTTCATTAAGTTTTTGGGGTGCATTGTATACTGCTCAATGCCAAAATAGTCCTAAGAGGTAAGAACTATTGTTTGGACTGTCTCTTTTAACGCAAGCCTGCTGTAGTTGCCCCGTCACTCTGACTTAAAACATACACGGGTATCTGGCTCACTCCTTTTAGTGCCGGTGGTACCAGATGTCAGTCTGATTGATCTGCGTGTGGTACCAACCTGAGGATGAAGCCTCTGGTTCTAGGGCTCTTGGCATACGTTTTATAGGTGTTCCTGGGAAACTTTAATTTAAAGAGGTCTGTCTGTAGCTGTGAAGAGATGCTCTTGCCCCATATGCATGTGCAGTGGCAATGGTCTGTATTTCCCCAATCTCACTGAGTCAAAAGAGACTGAAAGGTGAGAGTTTAAAACTTAACCTGTTTAAAATTTATGGTCATTTGCTACTGGAAAAATAGCGTACAGGGGTTTTGTTATATGAGAGAAGTCCCAATACATGTCTTTGTTTTGAAAGTTAGGGGCTTTTCAGCTTTTACTGTATATAGAACCATTTTTTGAGAATGGAAACAGACACCCTCCCCCCCCTTTTTTTTTCATTTATATTAATTCTTCATAAAAATTATGTGTAGCGAACAGCATGGAAACCGTCAGTCAGGGCAAGTGCCTGGTGCTGGCCCAGGTAAGCGTAAGCTGACAGATCGGCAGGTCTTCAGTTTGGATGGTGGCAGTGTGCCCATTTAAATCATAGTCTGTGGAATGAAATCTGAAAGTTGGTCGGTAGGTTTATACCTAAGTAAAGATACAGCCTAACGTATTCTAAAAAGGACTACCTTGAAAACAGGCCTTCCATATTGGTTAAGGGAAGCTCTATATTGAATAATTTATTTCTTTGATTTTAAAATAATTCTAGGTAAGAATGGAGTGCCGGTGGCTGAAAACTTCCGACTGGAACAAAGTACAATAGTAGATACAATCCAGGTGGGACAAGTGCGTGTTAGAACCCTCTATCTCTCGGTGGACCCTTACATGGTAGGTGATGGACTTAGAGCTAAGCCAGAATTTGTTTTTTAAAATATCTTCCACTCTGTACCTGTCATGATGTTTAACATCAAAGTTGAACATCCAATTACAGGACAAATGTATCTCCAGTGTAACTTAGTAATTCTGTTCATTCTGATGGAGTTATATTGAGAAGGAATTTGGCATTAATGTGCCTGTGATATACATAGGAATATGAATTTATAGGATCAAGAAGAGACTATGAGCCCTGGCATACCATTACAGATTTATTGTCTTTTTCTGAACTTTGCTTTTTTTATATACATTTTTAACCTTTTTTTTTTTTTTTGCCATGGAAGGAAGTATTTTTTTAATTGAGGGGAGTGTGTGTAGAGGAGGAAGAATATTTCATGATGAAGCAAGAGAGGGCAAAATAATTCTAGACAAAACACATAAATGATTCAACTTAAATGCTATTTAGCTATTAGTGGTTTGGTTTACAAATGAAAGTCAAATTTTCTCCTTAAGTGGGTGATGGTGAGACAAAAATGTGTCAATACATTGTAAACAATGGAAACAGAGGGAGGATTAGTCAATGAAGCCATAATCAGCTAATGCACCTAATTCTGCAAAACTAGGAATCGCGGTTGGGAGAGTTTTGGGTTGAAATGGAAGTGAAGGTAGGAGCAGAACCAGACAGATGGTCTGCTAGTACGTAAAAGTTTGCTATAAAGAGTATTCTGATCTTTTGTTCCCGGCATAGATGGAGATAGTAGAAAAGAAGAGTCTTAATTTCAGGAAAGTAGGTTTAGCTTGGGAATTAAGGAAAAGTTTAAGCATCTTGAAGTACTAACTCAGGCTACAGGGGGAGATATAAAGAAAAGACTTCAGATTTTAAAATGTTTCATTAATCAGTTCTCTGTCAGGGATGGCCTACGGACGTTTGTTCTTCAGTGCATAGGCATAGACTAAATGACTTGTGGGTTGTTTTTTCAATCCTACATTTCTATGATTCATCCAGTTAAGGAATGGCATTTATAGGATTCTCATCAGATCCAAGCCAGTCGTTTTTGCACGGCTGACTTTGAGGCAGCATCTATAGAACGTGTTGGCTTTGATAACGCTGCAGGAGGAGGTCAGAATGGTCCGTCCTCCTTTTGTACTGAGCAAACAAGAGGGGAAAGAGGGATCTAAGTGAAGATGATGAATATTTGGGGCTTGTTGAGAGATTTTTGAGTAGCCCTTTGTGTTTGAAGTTTTAAACATAACTCATCCCCAACTTCATTTGAACTCTTCAACAAACCAGAGGCTCTTATTAAAGCCTTGTCTTTCAGCGCTGCCGAATGAATGAGGATACTGGCTCAGATTACCTCCTGCCCTGGCAGCTGTCTGAAGTTGCTGATGGTGGCGGCATTGGGGTTGTGGAGGAGAGCAAGCATGATAACCTTGCTAAAGGAGACTTCGTAACTTCCTTCAATTGGCCCTGGCAGACAGTGGCAATTCTAGATGGAAGCTTCCTACAAAAGGTAGTGTAAATGCAAAGCCCAGATTGTCACTATTTTCTTTTCTTAAACCTTTTTTTTCTTTTTTTTTTTTTAATAGCTGCTAATGATACTATTTCTTAGTTAAAACCAAGCCACTGTTATTGGAGCAACCAGTTCTCAAAAGGCAGATTGGCTCACAGGCGGCAAAATCTGTGTCCATTTATCTCTTTTATTAACAAAGAAAAATGTAAATGCTTTTGTTGGTTGCCAGACATGCCAGTATTATTTCAATTGTTGGATCTTTAATAAATTTCCCTGAAGCTGCTTCTGTTAATTAATTCTGTTAATTATTCTAATTCTAGTAGAACACCTGATCCATGAGAGTGTAGTCATAAGACATAAAAGGCTTTAGATGTATTTATTTCAGTTTATTTCACTAACATATGCTAGTGAAAGATTTTACTTGAGATTTTACATCCGCAGAAGAAAGGTTATTCAATATTAAGTTGAAAATGGAGAGGTAACAGTGCATTAGGGTTATTGTGTTGATCGTCCTCGTGTAATACAGAAACTTATTGTAGTTTAGGAATGTATACTTTTGAATAAACTCCTCCCTTTTGGACCTTTTCGCACTGATCTGAAATCACAATATTTGATAAGACGGTGATATTTTATCCTTTATGCTAACATAGGGATAGTTCACTATTGCTGGACGCTTTGGATCTCCCCACGGCATTTTGATACTTCCATTAAGTTTTTGTCAGTGACTTCGTTTAAAAACTTTTTCTAAAACTATGGAAATAAAATCTTTGTCTCATTTTGTATAAAACTTATTATTAAGGTAAAGCTAATTAGAGCTAGCTTGTCCCGAGCAGTTGTACCTTGCCTGGTAAATATCCTGAGTTAGTCTTCTATCCTTAGATAATCAGATAGCAAGCCTCACCTTAAAAAGAAACGACCACCACCACGCGTTTCTGTTTTGTAGCTTGTTCCACAACTTGTAAATGGACGCCTTTCCTACTTTCTCGGTGCAGCTGGCATCACAGGACTGACAGCCCTGTTAGGTATAAGGGAGAAAGGACACGTGGCTGTGGGTGCAAATCAGACAATGGTGGTGAGTGGAGCAGCTGGTGCCTGTGGCTCTTTGGCTGGCCAGGTAGGTAGGCTTAAGACTTACAAGCATACTCTGTTACCAAGTTTATTTTCTGAAACATCCTGGTTAGTAAACATACAGATAAAATCATTGTAAATGTGAGCAGGTATAACTCCATGGGAAGAGCCAGTTTCACAGATCTGGCTTAAATTCTTACTGAGAAAGATTTTAGGTGTGAAACTTCAGCTTCGTGGAACTGAGATAGGAGAAAATATCCCAAGGTGATTACTTGTCACTAGCATAAATAAAGTAGATGGTATAAATACATTTATTTACTATATATTTGTATAGTAGTCTGCCATTTGAACACAGTCTTTGAATTGACTGGCGACTTTCGTTGTTTTTCTATAGTAGAAAATAGTCAGTAAAAAAATGGAGTAAACCCTTCTTCATGTTGTGTTCCATGACATCCTTTGGGTTTTGAGATTTACAGCCCTTCTATCCTCCTCAGCTTTACAGAACATGTTGCGGTGTGGTTTTGCGTATCTACATGTATATATACACACACACACAGATACATATATACAAACACAATAAATATTAAGCAAGCTTAAGACCTACTGATAAAGAGGAGTTATGAAGAAACAATGCATAAGTAGATCTATGAAAAATGTATTTAAATCAATTATTGTCCAATCTTTTTGGCCTTTTATTAGCTATGTTAAGGTACTTAGCGATTTTATACTATATTTGGTACTTGGTGATTTTATACTATATTTGGCTCTCTAGTACTGCCAGTCATTGGTGACTCCACAGATTAAATGTCCTGCAGCCAGTGAGTTTGAAAAGATGGCAGATTTTGGTTGTACGTGCCCCTTCTCTATGTGTGGGGAGGGAATGACAAGAGGCACTGGTGTCACATGAGATGGGAGTGTGCCCTGAACTTTGCTGCTTGGGGTTTAGTTGGATGTGGGATAACTGTAACACCCGCTCAGGCCCCCTTCCTCCCACTGGTACCTTTATGCAGATGAATGATCTAACTTCTCTTTATTGTTTGGGGGTTTTGTTTTGTTTTTTGTTTTGTTTTGTTTTGTTTTTAAACTGTGCTCTGCAGATCGGGCGTCTGGAGGGCTGCTCTAGAGTGGTGGGGATCGCTGGCACAGATGAAAAGTGCTCCATTTTGGTCCAAGAAATGGGGTTTGATGCTGCTATCAATTACAAGAAGGGGAATGTGGCAGAGCAGCTATGTGAACTCTGCCCAGGCGGTGTGGATGTTTACTTTGATAATGTTGGTGGAGACATCAGTGACACAGTAATAAGTCAGGTGATTATACCAGCTGTCGGGTTTATTCTAGTCATTCTCCAATGTCTGCATGCTCAGCCTTGAATTAATTCATGCTGGAGACGAGCCTGCAGTACAACAGAGCAGACTTTCCACTTCATTGATCTAATCCAGGTGCTGATCCTGGTCCTGAGGAGAAATCAGGTATTTGAAACCAGTGTCTGTCATTTGGACTAGCCTGGCAGTGTAGTAATAGAAACACAATTTCTGCTTCTCATCTCTCACTTCTTTGTCCAGGAGACCTGGTGGTATTCTAAAATCTTGTCTGTCGGTGTAGTAGTCTTGTGTTTTATCAGCTTTGGTTTTCTGGCTTCACAAAAGACCAGCTCTCCTGGTCTTGACCAGTCCTCTCGTTAGCGTGAAACTACTCTGTCTCATGGCAGGAGGCTTTGGTGGCAATGCCATCTTTGGGAGCTCTAAATCACTTCTTTAGAAGTATCCAACTTCCTTGTCCGCTTGCCCCTCTCCTCCTGACAAAAAGGGCACACAGTAAGATAACAATTTCTTATATTCCTTGTCCTTAATGCCTTTTTAAATTACACTTGGGCTGTATAGCATTTCTTTTTCCGCTATTGCCCTGCATTTATCTATTTGAATGTTGTCATAGGTTTAATGGGACAGCCTGCAATTCTCCCACTCTTTTCTAGGAAATGTGGCTCTAAATAAGGATACCCATGTGAAAATTTTGGAATATAATCTATTGCATCTCTGGAAAATTTAGTTTCTGAGACCAAGAAGTGTAATTTTTCTCACTTTGTGCTGTCCCAAACAGATGAATCAGAACAGCCATATCATCCTGTGTGGACAGATTTCTCAGTATAACAAAGATGTGCCTTATCCTCCTCCGCTGCCTCCTGACATAGAAAAAATACAGAAAGAAAGAAATATTACAAGGTACGTTTCTCTTCCAGAACTTGTGACCAGGTTCCAGGTAGATTGCGCACGTGATGTTGTGACTCCGATGTTTGGAAGATAGTCTGTACATCTGCAGGCACGTGTAATTGGAACAGAACGTTGCCATATGAAAAAAGGAAACTGTAATCGCAGTGTCAGTAAATCTTTTCTCTTACAATTGTCTGTATCGGCATAAAAAAATGGGAAAGGATGTTGTTATGTGTTAATATAGTTGTCTGTTGTTATGCTTTGATTGTGGTTGCTTGATTTAGTCCTGGAGTCTCTGACGGATTCTTCAGTACGAGGGGAGGTGTTGCCATGGTTCTGTTCTCACATGTTTTGCAGAGTGCCTTCTTGCCTGGTGTAGTAGTTCAGGCAGAGACAAAATCAAATATTTTTTAAAAAAGGATGCAGCTGATGCAGTGATTGTATTGAAATTACATTTTTAGTATTTGGGGGTTTATTAGATAATGGGACTGAGGAGTGGCAGATATATATACAGGGTAAACCATTAATTTTTGTTATGACTCTGGGAATTGCTGAATCTCCTGTCAGGATTCAGGTGGAGCTAGGAAAGAGATTAGGAACAAAGTCTTAGGAGATCTTTCATTCATTGCATTGCAGAAAGTTGGGGAGACTTTTGATTTCTGTGCAAATGGATTGACCTCTTCTAATTAAAATTCATTTCTTGTCCCTGTTACCGTTGTCTGCACTTTTAAAAAATGGATAAAAATACTAAAATACACCGTGTGTAGTAGAAGGTAGTGGAGAATGTAGTCAGTACATTGCTACAAGTAATTATCATTTTTTATGATCGTTACAGTTTCTCTTGATTGCTGTAGGCAGCTGTGATAGCAGGATATGCAAAATTTTGGGGAGCCTGAACGTTTATACTCACCATCTAGTTGCAGGTCCATTCATTATTCTCTCTACCACCAAAAAAAAAAAGTAAGAAAGAATAGGAATTCACTCACATTTTATAGACATTTGCTTATTTTGGTGATACTACTTGATTTTTATTATTCTTGTCTCTGATACTTGACCAGAATTACTTGGCTAAGACTGATGTTACTCAGCAAGCTGGCAAAGCTCTGAGCTGTGTCCCAGTGTAATTAGTACTCATAATCCTTCCGTTTCAATAACGCTGTTTCCTGAAAATATTTGTAAAGATTTCAAACTATGCTTACCATCCTTTTTTAAATCAAGGCCCATTCTTTTCTTTCACAGGGAAAGATTCTTAGTGTTGAACTATATGGACAAACAAGAAGCTAGTGTATTACAACTCTGTCAGTGGATCCAAGAAGGCAAACTGAAGGTACGAACTTTTACATCTAGTCTCTGGCCTCTGATACTACGTCTTCAGATCACGGTCTGAGTACAAGAAGTCTGATGTCTTTGTCCTTGGCTCTCTTACCATGCCTCATTATTGAACAAGTGTTTTTATGAGTGTTTAAGTATACTTGAAAGCTTATTAAGTAGCACTGTTTTAGTAGATACCTGCTGAGGATGATGTGACTGTAGTATGACAGACTTGCCTAATTACATGCTGCTGATGTCTATTTCTTTCAGTATAGAGTGCAAGCGCTTTTTTTACTTAAGGGATCAGACCTTCAAAAATATTTACTTTCGAATTCCTGAATAGTCAGTGTCCTGAATGCTTTTGCGGATCTTGTCTGAAATTTTGTTTCAAGCTTTATAACCACCATTTATTATTTTGTGATGGGTAGATGCTTTATCCATTCCTTCCCCATGCGGTCTGTCTACATTAGTTTTTGATTCTTCAGGTGATCAGTAAATTTTCCTGGGAAAATCCTGAAACATGAAATTTTGGCAGGGGCAGGGATGTTCCAGTTCTGACTGAAGCATTAAATTGCCTACAGCTTTATCAGAAAGTATTCACTCCTCTCTTGATGAAAGACTGTCGAATGTAGCAAGAGAATCCTTTAGATTTTGATAGTTTCTTGGCAGTTTCATGGCATGTTTCTAAGAAATGTTAATCTTGTTTGAATAAAGCTAAAAGGACTTGTTTGCCTTGACAGGTCAGAGAGACCGTGGTAGAAGGCTTAGCAAACATTGGTGGTAAGATTTTTACACCATTTTCTAAGAATAGCAGTCTGATTAAATACAATGACAGTAGAGCTTAACTACCTCCTTTGTTTTGTTTGCCAATTCAGATTTTTGGATTTGATCTAAAACACGATTTTTATGTTATAATAAAAAATATTTTTTCACAAGGTATTAAAAAGTTTTGTGAGAAGAATATTTTATGTTAAAAAACCCAATTCATTATAAATTTGGGTGTTTTTTTTCTTTGTTTTACTATAGGGGGGGGAGTGAATTGTTAAACTGCTACCTTAGCAGCTGATGATATCACCCTGATCTTACAGATTCAAGGTGCTGCCCATTTCCTCGAACTTGTGTGTAAGGAAATGGTATTTTGGAAAGCTTGAACTTAAGCTTTAAAAAAACCAATTTCTAACAGTGCTTGTTATTGAATTTGGTAACAAAAAATAAATTGAAAAGTACACACAAGAAAGGGGCAAGCATATTAGACGTTGCTAAACAAAGTAAAAAATAATTTATTTAAAGGAACAAAATAGACTGTAGCCTGTTCAAAAAATCTGTAGCAAAGAAAATATAAAAATGAAGGGGGCACTGAGACTCCAGTGAGACAAAGCTAGAGAGTCAGGTGATTCAAGATGTGCTGTAAGAATTTAGTCTTTAATCCCACTAGATTTGAAACCAGTATAATTAAGCAATATCTGAATTTTATAGATTAAAACTTATACTAATTATTGCTACTTACTTGTATACATATGTATTTTTAAGGATTTTGATCAAATATAGCAGTCATATTTCATACCTTGATTACTCAAAGATTTATTATTTTGCACCAGCTTCTGGCATTTATTGCACTACATTGAGTATTTATATTCCTTTCACAAAGGCTCGTGAAATCCACAGCATTTGAGAACTCTCCAGTCACACCTTGTCTTTCTGTTTGGTATTTGTATGCCATATCACAAAAGCAGCACATGTAATTGCTAACTTGTATAGGGCTAAATAGTTGCTTACAAATATTTTTTTAATTATTACACAAAACTGCCCTTAGCAGTTTATTACAGAGTAGCTTTTTTCTTCTTAATTCAGGGAGCTGGCTAATGTATTTGCTTCCACCATTTTTTTTCTTTTTTGAAAGTTACTGGACACATTCGTCTTGGCACTAACTTATTTCATCATTTCTTTTGAAGCCGCTTTCCAGTCCATGATGAATGGAGGCAATATTGGAAAACAGATCGTCTCAGTTTCTAAGTAAAAAATATTTCTTCGGGGAAAAATAATTGGATTCTATCTCTAACAGTGAGCAAGTTTTTACGTATACTAATTTCCATTTTCTTAAATAAACCATCATGTTGTTCTGTATGTACTGAAAGCAGAGATTCTGGGATGCTAAGGCAGAACCTATGCTAATAAACTAAATAGAACTGGAAACAGGAATGCAGTTATTTATACTAGAAATGAGTAATATGTTCTTTGACATGATTTTGAGAGTTGCCAGCTAGCGCACTTGCAAATATTTCATGGGTATGGTTTGGAAGTTAGAACATCCCAGGAACCAATTCCAATAAGCAATTTGTATGCAGCCACCTAGTTTTGGTCGTTAGAAGAATTTAGTAGTGTAGATGGGCACCCTTCCCGTGATAGTGTGTCTCAGTGCCCAGGAACTTCACTGGGAATTTTCAATTTAATAGTGTAAGTTTACTCTGACGGTTCAGTCAATCGGACTGGTCATTTTAGAATGTAACTGTTCTCATTTTAACAGATAATTGCAATGACAAATTCCATTTCTGGAATTTAAGGTCTCTAATAACAAAGGTATTTCCATTTTACCATCTGGAACAAATTTCCGCTGATCTGTCTTGTCCATGTCTCTGCATTGTATCATTATATCCCCTATTTTCAGAGCACTTGAAATTCAATTCATTTACAATTCCATTGCGTGCAACCTGAGACTTTCATCAGAGATAGGTTCAGGTGTAGGGTGAGCCTCCTGCTTAACTGTTCATTTATTTACTCTTCTCAATCTTTGCATTCCGGACTTAAGTGTTTTCTTTTTAGAATTCCTTTTCTAAACTCTACTGTATTTTATGATAGTCTCCCCGATTTCACTAGTTTTTCTAGTTTTTCTACCTCTCCAGGGTGACAGACAGAGGATCTCAAAACATGCTGCCTGAGGACAGAAGGTAACTTTGCAGACAATTGACCTTCTGTTCCCTCAGTAACTTATCTTGGCTCAGAATTTTTGATCTAACAATGCTCTTTTACCATCCCAATGGGGAAACTTGAAAAAATGAGTCACCGTTGCCAAGTTTGACTAGCATAACTCCAAGTCAAATGAGACTGATCAGATTAAGTATGTGTCTTCAAAAGTAAGGAACAGAAAAGGGAACAGATAATTATCTTAAAGATATTAGAATTTCTGGACCGTGTACATTTAGAGACATAAATGCATATTTATTTAGAGAATAGGATTGCTCGTGACACATTCTGATTTACAGGCTATTGTTGGTTTTGGTTTTAATTTCTTTGCCTTTAAGACGAGCGCTTCCAAACTGCAGGGTCAGCTGAGCTGTCCAGAGAATGGATTATCCAGGTCTGTGTGAGTCACTGCCTCGCCTTTCGCTAAACGGAATCCAAGGATTAGGAAAGAAACACTATGCAAGAAATCATTTTGCATGCTGTGGAAAGCAAGCCAATGGGTTATCAAAATCGCCTGATATGGTGGTGAGCAATATGAAAAACAGTCCTTTTGTTTGCTAGTGCTGAAGCTGGCCCTGAAAGGAGGAGGCATGCAGTGATGGATGCCATAAACTTCGAGGAAGAGACACCTGCAGTATAGCATTACGTGGTCTAAAATCTCCCAGTGTGCCTTTTTAACTACAAAACCAGTGACTGGTTCACTTTCAGCTAGATTGTGAATCCAACATCAGCATAACTACCTCAAGCAGCATTAATAACAGTGTCACACTGGGATAGAAGCCCAAATTTTTACGCAGTAGAATCAGCGTGATCATAGTGGGCAAATAAAGACAGAAAGCAACAGGTGAGTGAAATTCTATGAATTCCTGCATATTGACTGTTCATAGATGGTAACTTACTTGTGAAAGTTAAGCAATGCAAGCTTGTAAGACTTGATAATTCGTACGTACATTAAAACAAGAGGCAGGAGGAAATGTAGTGATCCTGAGCACTGTCTCTAGGCTTGGATTCCTGTCATGTCGGCTGGATTTAATGGGGAGGGAGCTGCGGCTCTAATGAGTGTGCTGATGTGTCCGTTGCCCCCTTTCCTTTCTTTCCTCCTTCCCATGTGGTCCCACTTGCCCATGCCCAGTATGAATATTCAGAACAAAACAGCATCACCATCACCCTGTATTGGTTTGTTATGCAACGCACACCATATTCTGCGTTCAATTTCTGCCAGGCAGCAGAGTAGCCTTAATGTGCTTTAACACACTTCACCTTTCTGAATAACCATCCTCATCCTTACAGTCCATTCCTAAAGCAAATACCTAACTGCAAAGGAAATCAGCCTGCTCCACGTATGTGACCTGCCGTTAACACTCCACACCCCTGCAAGCAAAGCTGGTCTTAACATGAGGCTCCATTGCTGCTCCTCCTGAAAATAGATATCGATGCAAGAGTATTTTTACAAATGAGGGTGTTAGTATTGCTGTTGCTGCTGAGTTGAAGTAGTATCAGTTTTAATTAGGAACAGAAGTCCTCCATTGAATTTGGGGTTTTTGTGTGTGTCTCTCTCTAATTGTACGTAAATATTTGTGGTGCATTTTGGGGCATGGTGCCAGCATGGTGTTTTCGTATTTTCTTCCTGCACACAAGTTTCAGCATCCTATAACTTGCATTTCCCTATGTATGGCTTCCTCCAATCTGTCAATTTTGTTTGAGTTTCAACAGCCTGTTTTGAAAAAAATATCTTCTATTCTTAAAACTGAGGACCCTTCTTCTGTTTTAATTCCAGCCTGTTTGGAAGGAAGTATATCATAGGGTAGTATCCAAAGCAAGCTAATTAAATACCTGTACATTTCAAAAGAGACTTCATATGTGAACTGTGGTGAGTTTGTGTTGTATGAATGTAAGAAAGCAATCATAACAATAACCACTACTGAAAAGGTGTTAAAATGTTGTTTTCCATTAGTATGCTGTAGGTGAAGGCCTCGTTCTGACATATTTATGTTTCCAGAGCTACATTTGTTTGTCCAAAGTACAAATTTTGTACTTTTGAACAGTGTTTGCTGAAGAGCTACTCCAGAGTGAGCTCATCTCTGGTACCGTGAGTTGACACACTTTCCAGGAATGACACTCCTCTAGGAAGTTATTTTTTTACAACCAAAACGGAATATGATAAAATTATAAAATTCCCAGCACTATTCTATTACAGCAATTGCTTAGTAATCCACCCAAATTGTAAGCCTGTTAAGAGCTGATGATGTGAGGGGTGATCCAGAGTGAGATCATGCTGAGGCACTGATTCTTTACCATAATAAAGGCAGCTAGATCGCAGCAGCATTCCTGTAGTTGAGGTAAGCTGTTGAGGGCAACGTCAGTTCTATCAGCATTAGACAATTGGCTTTAGGGAAAAAATAAAAAAAAAAAATTGGCTCCTAGTCAAAGTAAATCTCATCCTGGTGTCCCCAATGTTTAGGACTCTCATAGAAGCATTTCTTTACTTATGAATCCTCTTAAGAATAACTAAAAATCAAAGGGAGAAAATGCTTCAAACAAAGTGCCCACAGTTTTAAAAAATATTAATACGTCTTTTTTTTTCACTGTGTCTTAATTTCTTAATTATCGTAATGGTGTGACTCTTCAGCACTATAGGAGAGGCCTCATTTCACAAAGGGCAACAAATAACTTGTAACCAAAATCCAAGATGCTTTGGATGTAGCAGGTAGATGGTCGCTGGCTGCAGGAGCCACCAGCGTTTGTCCCATGAAGCTTCGCCTGACAGAGGGCGAGTGATAGTTTGTAACATCTTGGGCAAAGGCAAGCATGGATTCAGAGTAGGAGTTGTAAGCTACTAGAAGTTCTTTAAAGACTAGAAGTCTGTATAAAAAAAGCATTTCTTGTTGCCAAGAGTAATAAAACTTAAACAGTATTGGGCAGAGAGACTTTTTATTCTTATTTTTCTTTGAGCCAATCTTCTGCTTGTTTGTATTTGGTAAAGTTCTATGCACTCCCATTTCCACCCCTTCTCCCTTTGCACCTTGAACAGTTGCTGTTTCCTGTCCTATATTTAATATTCTTCCCTTCTGCTTTCTTACGCTCCATTTTTTCCCCCCTTTTCCTTATTTTTTTTTTTAGTTCATCATGTTCCTTTTCTTTCTTTTTGGCTTCCTTGGTAATCAGAAAAACATGCTGTCTTTCATAGGAGCACCTATTAGTGGTTTAGTGTCAGGATTTCATGGAAAATGTCAGCAATACCGTGAAAAGAGCTTGCCAGCCCTGACATAAATGTGCCTTGCTGCAATTTCTAGTAGTTGTTGTTACAAAAGTGGAGAGAGCAAAGGCAGACGCCTTTTGAACAGCTTCATCTCTTTATTCTATATTTTAATGCATTGATCATGGAAGAAGCAGACACAGGATTACTTAGTCCTGTTTGTAACATTGCACTCCTCTATTGGTAGGCTGCCTTTCTCTTTGCTGGGTTCTCTTCACAGTGGGAAATGTTTATACAATCCAGAAATAGACTGCCAGGGGATAAAAGAAGATCACAGGCAGATAGCGTTATCGTGCAATAAGAAAGGGTAACGGCAGCTGGAATAAGCGCCAAACCTAGAAAATATTTTGTGAGAAACAACTAGGAGCTTTTTAGAAAAAAGCACAGAAAGAAGCAGAAATGAGTCAAGACTTTTCAGCCACAGCAACACAGAATTTTGCAACCGGAAAGACAGCAAAATTCACTTTCGCTACAGCACTCTACTCCGGGTGGAGTGGTGGTAAGAGGGTGGCTGAACAGGTCAGCAGCATTGAAAGAAAACTGAAACCATGAAGTAGCAAAGCAGTGTTTATACAAGTATAGGGAGCTGCAATTTATTTTTTATAGGAGACTGTCTGAGGGCAACAGTGACAGAAGGCAGTAAATTTTATGGGGCTAGGGCCTCTTCTGCTCCACCCTCTTCTTGGACTGGCTTCCCCATATCAGAGACCTTTCCACAGTCCCTTCTCCTGTGCAAGAAGGAGCCTTCCTCACCCCATCAGCCCCTGCTCGTTTCCCTTTGCCCTCCAGGCTGGGGAATGTGGGGAGGGAAAGCAAAAGGCCAAGGATCAGGCTCTGATGAGATAAAGTTCGGACGGGAGCCAGCACGGTTGGAGTTTCTCCTGATTCTCGGAGTGACTTGGGGAGGGCAGGACACTGTCCACTCGTGCTTTTCCTGTCTTTATGTCCCACTCAGCCAGAGTAATAGCTGTACCTGGCTTTCGGCAATAACAATGCCATTAGAAAGCTGCTCGGGCAGCAACGAGCGTTTCAAACTGGAGCAGCCTGTTGTGTGTCCTGGGGCCAGGCAGCCCCAGTGAGCCTTCGGGGCCCTGCAGGCAGCTGTCGCTCACCTCTGCCTCTGCCCAGGCCAGCTCCAGGGCGGGCTGCTTTCTCTTTGAACTTATGGAACAGTTTCTTGTTGATTTTTTTTTTTTTGGTATGCTACAGATAGTGGGAAAAGCACATGGAAAAAGCCTCTCTTGCCCCCTATCCTTGCATTTTCCACTACACCGAATGCCAAGATCTCTTTATTAGGATCACTGGGTTGGACAGGCCTTCACTGATGACAGTTATAGGAAATTATGCATGGCAATGGCGTTCCCCCGGGAACTTCCCTCTGCGAGTTTTGGTCAGCCCTCAGAGAACCGAGGGTAATACATGTAAAATAATCTTCCCTTTTTTTCCTAGTTTATGTTATGCATTTCACAACATCTTGGACATAAATCATTGATGAACACAAGAATTCCTTCATAAGCAAACAGCAGCATGAAAAGTTACACACGATATTGTCCAAGAGGCTTTAAAAAGAGAAAAAGAGAACAAAATATATTTGAAAGACATTGTCAGATTTTTTTTCTTTCCAAATAATGATTTCAGGTCTCCTTTTAGAGGGGTTTCAAATGGGAATTAAGTATTTTAAAGGAGCTCCTCCATGCAGGTTAAAAAAAACGAAACAAACCAACCAACCCCGCAGAGTACCATAATAGAAGTATTTATATTATGAAAGATTGATTTGTCACAGATCATACTAATGTCTGCCAGCAGTACGTAAAGTACTTCATCAGTCTGATTCCGGGATCTGCCACTTGCTTTGCTCACTTCACGTAGCTCTGATTTGTCCTCCTAATGAACAGCTTGGAAAGGATGCTCTTGACTTCAGCAGATGGCTGCATTCTCATGCTTACCCTAAACCAGCCATGCAGTACTAGTTTAAAATAAAGAGAACTATGTGCCAGAAGTAATGAATGCCAAAGCCATTTGCTTCTGTTCAAGTAAAAAAAATTAATAAATAAAATCTTTTCATCCATAAACTGGAAAACCATGTTATAAACCATGTAACACTGTGAGAGATCTTATACTGATGCAAACGCTAAGATGTGTTACAGCACAATATTGTCTTATTTTCTCAGTAGAAATGCTGCCTGTCAGTGAGCAGAGCTTAATTTTGAGAGAGGACCAAACCCAGGCAATTCATCAGGACAACTCAGTGCCCATTGTCACCGGAATGTCTCCCTTCCGTCCACTACGTTGATTTGTGGCTTCTGGGCACCACAGGCCAACAGAGGAGCAAATGCAGTTTCTTTATAGGGTGGCTTGCAGATTTATCATAATTTCTGCATAGTTGTCAGAGGTTTCTCCCATTGTCACTGGTTCACTTAGGTGACTGGTCACATGTTCTAGGAGATGGGCTGCATTTTACTAAACCAATTTATTGTGTTTTAATTTTAACGGAAAACATACTGTATTGTGATTTTTGTCACTTATAGTTAACTTGGGCAACCACTTGCCTATACGGTAAGGACAGCTAAATTAGAGGCTATCTCATAGTCTGTGCTTCTAAGAATTTTCAGCCTGCTAAGACACAAAGAATTAAAACACTTTTAAGAAAG
Source organism: Larus michahellis (assembly GCF_964199755.1). Taxonomy (NCBI): domain Eukaryota; kingdom Metazoa; phylum Chordata; class Aves; order Charadriiformes; family Laridae; genus Larus; species Larus michahellis. The sequence goes on along the minus strand of NC_133899.1, from coordinate 51,198,912 downwards.
TACTGGTAAACAAAGTCTTCCTGTGTCAAAGTGTACAGCTCAAATACAAAAGTTAGTATTTTCCTGCTAAGGTTTTAGAATATTGGAAAACTGTTTAAGAAGGAGAAAAATCTGAATTATTGTGAGACACGGTAAGTTTTACTCATCTGTTAGGCAACAAAAAGCGGCAATAGCTGTGTCTGTAGAACATGAGATAAGAGGTGCTTCCTCTGCAGGGTAGAGTGCTAAGTTTGTACAGCGTGCTCTTCACTGTGATACCACTGGAATAGTCCCGTTCTCTGAAATTTACCACATCATTCCCCCCCACATATAACTCACACATCAACCACACTTCAGAGCATGTGATTCTTACTTGGCTCCCTGGAGCCAGGGATAGCACATCTACAAATGAAACATCTTTGCTCGCCACACCAAGAACAGCACTGAGAGATTCTTAAGAGAATCCCGTCCACGTACTGAACACATCCCGTGGAGCCAAAAGGTAAGTACTTCACAGACTGTAAGATTTTTAAATCCATAGACACTTGATTACAATGTAATCAACCGCTACCACCAGAACAAAAAAAGTCTCATTTCAGAACAGGGTCTTGTCACAGGGAATAGATATGAAGTATTTTATTGCGACTTCTTATGCTCCCTGATCACATAAAAGTAATTTAATTGTGAAATGTCAGGTTTTTTAATTAATTTTTCAGTACTGTTTCGCACAAGTCAGTTTTGTACCCTGCCTCTTTGATTTTCTAACAGCTTTGCAAAACAAACTTAGGTAGCAACCAATGACATTCTGTATTCTCTTAACAGTGTATTTAACTTATGCAAATGAGAGCTGTTACTCTTTTTTCTAGTATATTGTCAGTCACTGAGGAACGGGAATTAAGGAATAGAAAAACTGTCACCTTTTAGAAATAACAGAAGTCTTAGTTGTAGTCAATATTTTATTCCAATTAAATTTATTTTCCTGTATGCTCTACTACAGCCACTGCTGTTTTCTTCTAAGGTGCCCTAAGTAAGTTACCCTCCTTTTTCTTGAGGAGCCATAAATAAGTTACTGGAAAATTACCTGAAGTATTTTAAATGTTCCACTCCCAGCAGTCTTGTGAAGCAGGCCAGTGTTCTCCTTACGTTACAGATAAAGGCACCTCAGTCTTAGCTCTGGGTAATTGCATTCTTCGTAAATTTAAGTGTTCTATCATTTTTAGACTTAGGAAAACTGAAAACAAAGAAACGAGTTTTCCTAGGTTGCTCTTTGTCACATTTGACTGAGACCCAGAAATACAGCCCTGACCCCCTCACTTAAGACCTTGTAGGCATCATGCCACGTGATTCCTTCACCCTTTCCCATCTGGAGGACATTGTCTCCATTCTTTGCTTTAAAGTTGAACTCTGACTACAGCTGGGAATCCCAGTAACACTGATCATTCACTCTCACTGGTCAAGTGTGGGAAAATAGGCAACCTCAGCAGTGGAAAGCATAACTTCTTCCTCCCAGTGAGAGAGCATGTTAATTAGCCAGCACTCCCAGGACAAGACCAACAAGGCATGGCTCAGGTAAACATAAATACACATATACACACCTAACAGCCTACAGACTGCTCGTATACAGCATTATGAACTGAAAAAGTGTATGAGCGTAGGACTCTTACTGTGAAGGCTACCACAGCACCTTTGCAATAACCGTTACTTCATAAAGACATCCCGTCTAGTCTTACACTTAGTCTTGTAAAAAGATACGTAAACCTTGAAATAAAAAGCAAAGTTAAGCACAAATCCTGGAGCTCATTTTTCCCAGCAGTGTAAGAATCAATTTAATTAATTAAAAGCATTTTTCCATTCACAGTAGTAATGATCAAACATTTCCATTTGTGATCCATACGGATCTATCTTCTGTACCACAAAACCCCCTATTATAGAGATTATGATACAGTTCATACTGCATTTGTGAGCTGACACAGGCCCAACCACAAAACCACGGGTGAAATGCAAAGAGTAAATTTAATCTTGATACCTCGTGAACCGGGGGGGTGTCTGAGACAGCACCTGTGCAGAGGCACGCAAGCGGGAACACAGGCACCGTGGAGCTTCTCCTTGCTAGAGACTTTTTCTTTGTTAGCAAGAGATTCCTCGCTAGCCAGAGAGAGACAGACAGTTCAGAGCTGCTGTTCTCGCCTGTGTATCGGGGATTCAAGCAGGCATAGTTTTCCACTGTGCATTGATTTTCTCTGACAGCAGGGCAGGAATCTCAGGCACGTTCGATAAGGTGCCTCTGAGTCCATCATAGGCCCATGTTATCTAAGTGCAGATGTTCTACTTGTTGAGCACATAAGACTGAGCAATGATTAGTGGGATATATGTTTTCCAACACCCCAAGTGCAAGGTGTTTACAATCCTTCTTGTCGATCTTCCATTACTTTCCCACACTGTATTAATGTATAACTGTATTATATAACATGTATTATACAGTATATTGTATATGTATAATACCATAAAAGTATATAATACATATTGTTTACATTCACTATTTAATACAGCTCTGTAGCGATGCAGATCGCAATCTTGCCACTTTCAGATCATACCGCCTAATAGTTGGGCTGTATGGAATTCCAGCATCACAAAACTATAAGTTGTGCCTTGACAGTGTTTAAGGAAAAGAACTTTGAATACTCATATTGTACTTCAGGAGCTCTGACAGTTTTTTATTTCTACTATGTAAGTTCTGAGCTCAGATGATTTCAGTGTCCAAGTTTTATAAATCAGAGCCGAGGTCAGCACCACCAGCCACGTTCTCATTGGGGAGAGGAAGAAAGCCAAGGTTCCATAGGTTCGCTGCAGGAAATAGCAGGAATAGACCTGCCAGGTCAGGAGGAGGGCCATTGCCAGGTGAATGAGCACAGCCACGGGGCGTCGGACGTGACGGATGTGAGAAAGGAAGCTGTGACCCTGGCATCGCAGCAACAGGCACCAGCACAAGTAGGCCATTAATGGCAGGTTGAAAAACAACATCTGAAAAGAAGAGGAGAGAAAAATAAGACAATGAGCAAGCCAAGTGTATGGGCAACATATGTGAGGGCATAGAAAGATAAGAGCACATAAAACTGTCCCATTCCAAGGGCTGAGTACAATTCCCAGAGCTGGCATCTCAGGGTGCACTTCCAAGACGCAGCAGCTGATAGAGCTGTGACTGCCTGTGCCTCGGTCCCAGGCCAAGCATTCCTGCCCACTCCGTTGCAGTAGGGGGCAGTGACATGCATCTGACCTTTCCTGGAGCTGGTTCAGGGAGCTAGACTTGGCAAAATACGAGCACAGTAAAAAAGGAAGGTCCTTATGTCAGTTTAGCTCTCTGACCCAGCCCACTGTGGTGCCAGACAAGTGGTAGCACTGGCATAAGGGAGGGACCATGAAGGAGGCAATACCAGCTTGGTCTGGCTTGAACGCGAAGGAACTACACCCTCTCCTTCAGACTAATGGCAGCTGCGAAAACCAGTGGGCAGCCAGGTCAGACTGTTGGGAACACTGGACTCGCGTGTACTTGGAGAGTGACACCTACTGCTGTGAAGGGTAATACAGTGTGTAAAGGCTGCTCTGGCCATTCAGTTCCTTTTGTTTAATCACCGCAACCTGCGTGTGAGCTGAGGACAAAAAAAAGTTTAGAGTAGTAAACCTGTAGAGACGGCTTCTAACCCAGACATCCAGGGAGTCCAAAGCAACATTGAATAGTGGAAAAGAGAAGTTTGGGACAATAATGCACAACTTCCTTCCTTTCCGCCCTTTAAATTTGCAGAAAGGTAAGAAAGAGCTCTTGTAGTCAGGCATGTCCACTAATGTTCTCTTTCCTTCCAAGACTCCTTTCTTTATTAAACTATTAAAGAAAAAAAAAAACATCAGAAAAAATTCCCAGAGAAAAGCAGTTTGGCAGCCTTAATTTTTATAAATATGTACCTGTAAAATCCCAACCACAAACGTCAGACTTCCCTGTAAGAAGGAACCACCAACGAACACCCCAAAGGAAAAACAGGCCCCCACGTGGCCGTCTATCAGTTCACCTACAAACCATGGTCCTGAAAGAGAGGAAATCAAACATAGAGCACCATCAGAAAATACAGTATAGACATGGCCCTTTTTCACGCGGCGCTTTGTGCTACTGAGCACAAAGTAGTTAACCGGGGAAAATGACTTCCCTATTGCTTGCCTATAGTAATAAGCCTAATTGTCAACAATTTGTCAACAAACAACAATGTGATGAACATTGCTGATTTGAAAAGATCACAGTACACCAATGAGTTGTGAATGCAATGAAAATGCTTTTAAGCTTTTAAGGTTTCATCGCTGTGACAATTTTCAACACTACATATAATATTTTCTTTATGAGAGAAGTGAAAAGATCGATCCTTTCACATGCTGGCCTTTTCCCGGAATTACAGTAAGATATATGAAAGACACGGTCATAAACAATTCCAGCTCGGCCCAGCTTAGCAGTCAGAATGAGCAGGCTGCACTATGTTATGCGTACTACACTGACTGCCAACAAAGTAGCTATTTTAGTAACATATTATCAGAGGAGAAATAAGCTAAAATTGTTAGCATCAGAGCCAAGCCATCTCAGTGACATGTCATGTGAAATGTACGTTCCCTATACTCTTTTTACACCAAGGCACAACCAGATCTTACTCAAAGAATAAGTGAAAACCAAATTAAATTTTAAAATACTCACTTTGCTTTCAGAGTGATTTAATAATTTAAGTGTTTAATTAATTCTAGGGCTTCTAAGTTAGGCTCTTCCAAACAAACTTTAGTCTCTTTAGACATTAACTTTTAAAAGTTCCACATAGATTTTGTAACTGAAGTAGATTTTCCCTACTCTCCAAGATGTTAGAAGTCTCATTTTTCATCAGGATCTGATGTGCAATTTAAAAATACTAATTTTTGTTCTCCAGTACTCTATGTTACTTACCCAGAATGGTGTATAAATTCAGAACCAGAATTGAGTAGTAGAAGGTGTTTGTTTTACTGAAGACATGAAGGGAATATGAGGTCAGAGTAAGTAATCCTGGCTTTTCTAAACAGAGACAACATTTAAGAAAAATACACTTGATTCAGGTTGCAACACACACACATATATAAAATGTATTGCTTTTTCTGAAACAAATCTGCACATTTCTTACTCATTCTATTAAATAAGAAATATTTGGTACGTCTACAGAACAAACGTAAGGGAATGCATTTCTACTATTACTGTGATAACTGAAAGTAAGGAACCAATAAATATAATGATCTATGTTAAAAACAGCAGAAGAAGCTGCCATTCTAAATGAGTACACTTACTGTATGTAAATAAAACTGAACGACCATTCTATACCCAGAAAACGAAGTTAGCTAAAATGAAAAACACGGAGAAAGTTCATATTAAATGAAAAGTAAGAGATTCAAAACAGTAATCGTGCAAACCCAAAAAGGCAGGTCAGCACAGACTAGATTAACTGGATTTTCTTTGCTTAATCTGCTTAGTGAGATCTGATAGCAACTCCGATAAAATGAAGGCTAGGCATTAAAATGGCAGCATTTTGACAAGTGTGTAATGTTGTGAAAAAAAGCAATATTAATTTTCTAACTGAAATAGACAATTCATAGATTGAGATTGAGAAAGCCCTCCTATAAAACTTAGCTTTTAGAGTTTCACCTATTACGTGGCTGCCCTTCTCACAAAGCATTAACTCCCAGAGGGCAAGCTTGACCTTTGAATATCAACAGCTCTAACAAATTTATTCACCAATTTGTAAAACATTTGTCATGGTCTACAGGGACGTAGCTGATCACAGAGTGCTAGCTCTTTTCATTTTTAGCTGCTGAGTTCCAAAAAGGCAACTGAAAAATATATTCTTTTTCTATGTAAGCAGTTGCTGTAGTTACCTCAGGATGCTACGTGATTATAAGTATAAAGGAAGGGACATACGCTAACATGAATAGGAAGGGAGGTGGCTTCCAGAAAAATCTCATTAGTGAGGTGTGGTTCAAGCAATTGTTTGAAGGATAAACACCACAAGCTTAATAGTATTAATTTTCATTTACTAGATTTATCACAAACAAAATATCAAGTAATGACAGAACTGGTCTTAATATTATTTTGAGAAAGACCCAAGCCTGTTCATGTTCTTTGCAAAGATTCACAAAAATTATTTTTGTAGAAGGAAATCTGTTGCTCCACTCAGGTGACAGAGAATTCTGGGCCAGCTGTAGTGAAACAAGCACACATACAGAACTAATACAAACCAAAGCATTAATTTTCCTATGCACTGGATTCTCCAGTAAGAAAATTAAAATTAAACCTCTAGACTTCATTTAATTGAATTTCTGTTTAAACAAAGATACCTGATCAAATTTTTAGGTTTTCATTTACTTTATTTGATATATCGGAGGTTTTCTGGATCCCCTTAGAAGCAAAACGGCAGCTTCTGAGAACCCAATCAAACCCCACAGTACTAGATGCAAAATGCATATGGTGATTAAGAGCACAATTACTTACATATTGTTAACATACAGATAAACAGTAAGTAAAATTAGATCCTCTAAAAACCACAGACAAACATTGGTTCATACCTTTGAGTGCTGGCTTTTGGAGGTATCTGAAAATAACGAGCAAGGCAATCTGCATCAGCACAATCAGTCCAAACAGCACACGAGCCTGAAAAGACAGTTTTAACTCTAAGCCAGCCCTGGAGTCGTAGCCGCCTTTGAGCAGTTACAGAATGATACAAAGATTTCTGACGCATCTTCAAAGCTTGGTGGTGTCATTGAACTGAAGATTAAAAAGAAACTTGAGTTTCTAAGTTATTTGCCTTACATCTTACTGAGTTGGATTCAGTTGGATGGCTGAAAGTGATAGACCTGAACCTTTGAAGAACGGGGTTTGTAAAACACATCCATTGATAAAGTGTAAATACACTTCCTATGTAAAACATTTTCCGAGTGCTGTACCGAATAGAATTGGAGACCAAGACATTGTGGAGAATATTGGTTACTGATTAACAAAACTAATATAATAATTTTGAGCCAATTATGATACTATCTGCTGTCATGTGGACTTTCCCCTGTTGTTCTGTAAGTGCACCTAAGCTATTCTGACATGCCTTCTTTGCACGTACCAAGCTGTAACGCCTCTGGATATGACCTGAAACTTACTAAAGTCAATGGGAATTTTGCCTTCCTCTTTGCTAGAGCTAGCTATTAAGTTAGTATGCATATTGCAACAGATCACAGTGAAGTTTTCTTTGATTTAATTTTCCTTTTTCTACTAGCAGCTTTCTAGTAGCTTCTTTTCCTTTTGCTTGTACAAAATGCCTGTATAGCTATGCCCAAAAAGGACAATGGTGACTAAATCCAGGAAGTCAACTGTTTGCATGAACCATGGCTGCACATTCACGTTTGAAGTGTGCAACTTGAGAAAGCAAACTTGAAATATTTGTGAAATTCCATCAGAGTGTTATCTGGAAAAAGCAAAGTGTATTCAAGTCTACCAGGAATCAGGAAAATGCCTCCTGCAGTCTCTGGGGAAACCAACACGAAGTGACGGCTGTTTTGCTGGAAGTACTTACTAGAACATAGTGGTCAGTGAGAAGAATAAGAGATGGCCAAAAGCCAAATCTAAGAGAGAGGTTTTCTTCCATAGCAAATATATGACCCCGCGTGCTAATTCTTCCCGAAGCATCCTAGATTGATATAAAATGAAAGAGCAATTAGATACCAGTAGTGCACAAAATATCTAGTTAAAGTTGCTAATTATCATTGCAGCTTTTCTGGAAAGATCCACTTGATGCATGCATGTCTGGCATACTGCTTTATTAAATAGTTCTACCTACAACGGACTACTTACTGTCAATTTTGTAGTTTCAAGTAAATTGGTGATTGTGAAATCATAATCTGAAAGTGCTACATATGAAGGAGATCCTTTCAGAGATTCAGAAACTCCTGGAAGACAGTGACTATTTATTGGCCGCCACCACCACTTGTTTTCTGAAAGGTGAATTCTAAATAATAGCCCATCTTAAAATATTTTGAAGCTTTGTCGTGCTTCTTTTCTGGAGTATTTGTTAGAAACTGATATTGATAAACAATAACAGTGCTACATTTATTCAACAGTTTGGTATTTCTGCATGTGTAACACCGACACCTTATCTTCCAGTACATAATAAATGGTTTATTTAGAATAAAGGACTTACTATGTTGAGTGTGATTACAGCTGAGACAATCTTTGGACAATCCCAGAAACAACGTACAGCAATTGAGTATCGTTATTTTCTCCAGTTATCTAACTCAACACTTCATCCTCCTCACTTTTCCAAAACTATTCAGTTACTAGATGGAATAGTGATTTATGACTGAAGGGGAAAGGAAATTATTTTTTTTTTTAATGCCGTTCAGTTATCTGATAACAAGCATGTATTTGCAAGAAAACTATTGCTATGCAGGCCTTTATAACCCTCTTCAAAAGTTACTCAGTTTTGTGCATATGTTTTCATCATCATTAAAAAAACCACAAAATAAACCACTTACAAAATGCAGCTTTCCCAAGTAAAGCATCACAGAAATTGGTAACAAGCTAGGAGGTGGAACACTGGCAGTACAGAAAGGCCATTAGAAAAAAACCACACAGCATCGCTCTCGTGCCTATACCTAGCTCTGCCTTACGCCTAGCTGTGCTAGCCTCTGCCTTATACCCAGCTGGCTTCCACCAAGCGGGACAAAGCTGACTTTCCCTGCGCAAATGTGCAGAATGTTAGAACAGCCAGATTGAGTTCTTCAAAGACCACTTGAAGGTACAAAAATAAAATAAAATATAGTACCAAGAACCGAAGCATTCACAGAAAAACATTTTTTGCACCCAGTAATCTAACATCAGTTAAGTCTGATGTTCTGAGAAACAGAAGCTGTATTCACTCTGACTGTAAGAAATCATTAAAAGAACTTCAAACAGATAAAGACAGCACTCCAATCTTCCAGATACAGTTCCTTTGCCTTTCTGAACTAACATGATGCTACTTCCTGTTTTCCTTGACCAAGCTCGATTTTCTTTTTTTCCAAGACAACCTTAAAAGTAATTGTTGCCTGTTACTTGGAATAATTTATTTTTGACCAATTGCTTGCTCTTATGTCATGTCTTATTGTATTTCTTATGAAAAATAAGAATCCTTTCTTTTGTCCAGATGCTTTATGAATGTTTTAGTGCTGAGCAGTCAGTATTTTTTCATTTCATAAATCTTTTCGGTTTTTTGTAAACAGATAAATATGAAAGGAAGTTTGTTATCACATATTTCGTCCCTAGTTATGTGATGCAAAAGAGTGATGGAGCAGACATGACAACATACAAATTCAATACAAAGAATGCCAACGGGTACCTTACCTGGACAGTCACATCTATGTGATGGAACCCTTCACTGTAGTTTTGCGGGCTCCACTTCAGTACGTAGAGAGGGCCAGACACCTGATGCGCATTCCCCAAGTGAACTCCATCTATATAGACTTCGACGGAGATAATGACAGAAGGAGAGAAGGCCAGAATTCTAAGGAGTGAATAAACAGCAAAATAAACCGATTTGCTACAGGACTTGCAGATTTGTCATTACTTCCTGAAGAGAAGCCTCTAAAGATTACGCTGCCTTGTGCTTAAGAGTTCAAAAGTGTTAGAAATTAAAACAGTGAAATATCTGTAGGCTGATGGTAATATTACAGCTCTTCCCTGCTGTTAAAAAGAGAAGTTCTGTATGGTATTGTGCAAAAGAATAGCATAGAAAACTGGGCTGTGGAACAGATGAAAAACTGGCAGAGATCTTCAGGTCCTGGTAGAAATAATTTTAGAACTCTTGCTGTCAAAACATTTGCTAACGCAAGTAGGATGCATCTTAGTGCACACGTGCAGACACATAATCAAACACATGTAGATGTCTTCATTAAAAATTGCCAGTCTCTCTTTCTCTAAAGTCCTTTGTTGTTGTGTGTGCATTTGGTTTTTTATTTGTTTGTTTGGTTTTGTTTTGTTTTTTTACGTTTTGCTAGTCAGAATATAACCTCTCAGTCTTTTTAACTGAATTTGTGAGAAGTGTAGTGGAATGCAAGACTGGTTTTACAGGTCTGAGATACCAACAAATGTAGTATCATTTGGCAGTGCTTATATTCAGGGAAACAGTGTTACTCATATAGACTCAATATGCTGCACGTACAATTTCTTTCATCTCTGGTAATCCAAACGGCATTCTGGAGCATGTTTCAGTCAAATGAAGGAGTTTCATATAGTTATGGTGAACAATTCCAACAGTTCATATATTTAATATAATTGTAAGAATGTTTAGATAAGGTTCTAAATACAAAACTGTAAAGTAGCTAGACTTAGTAGGACACTGCTTCCTAACTGAAAAGTATGACAGACTTCTTTTGATTGTAATTCTGTGTATGCAATATACTCATATATTTAACACATATTAGTCTAACAGCAAATATAAGATGTTGGAAAGGGCATAGAATACAAATTAAAAAAGTAAATAGAAAAGGTAAAAATGGAAAGATGGAGAGATTTAAGACAAATACGAAAATTGGCAGAAGCTTAAAATGTTTTAATATATAAGGGACATAAAACTGAAAATACAAGAGGCAAAGAAATCCCAAAACAAATAGAGAAAACATGTAGAAAAATACATAGAAAAAATCCTGAAATCAGCAAGGCAATGTCAACATGTGAGATTAATAACACATATTATGCGTTCATCTAACTCTACCAGCTTTGTTTACACAAAAAAGTTCACTTGACTTTAGAGGAAATAACTGGATAAATAAAACAAACATTAATTACTACTACATAATCTCCTTTTGTCACAGATATGATACAAAGTGACCTCTCAGGAACAATCTTCCAGAGAAAAGTGAATTCTGAGAACAGTGGACACATGCATTTAAAAAAGAGGTTTTGTGTATATACGTATAAATATAGATGTACATTATAACCAAGAAAGACCACAAATATTAAAATATAGTTAAATATCGTGAAATCAAGAGAACACTGGGTACCTGATATGAGTGGAATAAAGAATTTTGACAAGTGGTTCATGAGTAGAACTGCTGTAAAGGAAGGATTTGGGATTGGTGATGAGAACTACAGGCCATTCCTCAAAGTTAAGATCTGCGAAGCTAAGGAGGTCATGATCAAATGCAAGGATCCGATATCTATAATGAAAGGAAAAAAAAAAATAATATTGTTGATACAAACTACTGCACAACAGCTGATTCCCTTGCTTCCCAAATAACTAATCGGAACTTGTCTGATTTATTTTCCATTTATTCTCTTCTGTAGCTTATTCTGTATTGACCAACTCTGCTGTATTAGTTGTACAGCTTCCTACCTCTGATGAGGTTCATTTTACTATAAATCACTAAAGCACCACTCAAAATTCCAAATGTCAAGATTTATTGAATTTTGCACATGAATCAGACAGATAAACATTAAGTTAAAGAATTCAAATATAACGTACATTACTACAGTGTCTGGGTAGGTACTCTAGTTATGGACAAAGACCCAAGTGTGCTCTCTTCCTGTATGGGTGCAAGTATCTTTCTTAGGACCACCACAGAATAAAAGCTACTATACATTCCCTGTAGCATCGGACTTTTTGATATGCCGCTAAGGTAACATTTTTCAGGTAGACTATTTTTGTCTCTACAGTTCTAACAGCTGGTACAGAGCACAGATATTTTGACATAGTGGTGCTGAATTTTTTTACAATTTATTTATCTACTTTGAATGCTAAAAACATACTAAATGGACATTTAGATGTCCTCTTTTTAATTTCTAAATATTGAGAATGAATCAAAAAAATTACTAGTACACTTTTAGCATAGGGAAAAAAATCTCAAACTTACAAACAGAGACGTTTTTCAAAAGCATTAATAGTAATAACCAGTCAGGCAGATCTAATGCTTCTTTCAAATCCTCCAAACAGCATAAAAGGGAATCACAGTATAACCAGGTAGGCTCCATGTAATCATTTGCTCACATGGGGTTTACTTACCTCCTATTATCCTTCCAGTCTCCCAATTCGAGTTCCAGCGTGCCACCACGGTGTTGACTGTGCAAGACTGGCATCAGCCCACCCATTGTATGGAGATGTCCACATAAATAGGCTGTGGCAGAACTAACAAAAGAATGTAAGAATTGTGATTATTTGGGTGGGAAGGAAATACCACTGCAGAAAACGTGAGAAGTGACACACAAGTATGGAGGCAAGAAATGTACTTCACGCTGAAAACATACAGGAGAAAAAGAACGATCTTACCTCATTAATGATCGTATTCCTGGGGCTGGTGAGATGATTGTTGAGGTGGGAAAATGGCCAAACCAGACAGTATGATTGCTGCGCAGACTTTCTGATGCCATCAAAGATAGATCTTTCATTTGATTCTGAAATGGGCAGGTGTTTGAAAGACAAACAAACAACCAAACAAACCTGTTTAACATTCAGGCTATTTGCAAAGAACAGCAAAATGAAAGCAGAAAGAAACTAATGAAGAATGCAATTTTTTTTTTTTTTCAGAGAATACTTTCAGTTGCTTCAGGGACCTGTCATGAACAAACTGTACTACTAGATGTATCCCTAAAATCCGATGTTGGAAAAAGAAAGTGAAAACAAGACACCCAATACTTTCCTTGCAAACAAACACAGGAAAAGTGCAATATAAAGAAAGATTTTTGGTCAACTCTATTTCTATCCTTTCTACTGCTTATTTATATAGTAAGAGATGACATACTTGAGCTGATTTTACAAACATCTTTACCTTACAATTATCATCCCTACTATCTCTTGAGTTGCTAGGTGGCCTTTTATAAACATGACAGACCACAGAAACTGTGCACCATATGCTTCAGTCATTTAATCGGATGAACTGTGATGCTGAATCTTGAAAATATTACTCAGCCATTGCTGTTAAAGTTAAGCAAAAATAACACTTTACACAGCAGGTAAAATTTCCCTCCTTTACTTGTTTGACTTCCAATATTAAATCACCCACTTACTGTCCAGAGAGACTCCCTATACTGGTAAGATCTCAAAGTCTAACAGAGGAGGCAGGAAAACTAAAACCAGAAAAGAACACAAATCTACTTTTTCACCATTTTGCAGATGGTGAGAACACAGAGAATTACAAACATATTATTTTCCCTCCTACCTGAAAAGAAACACCAAAGGGCATGTGTAAAGGAAACAGAAATAAAGGTATATTTAAAAAGAATGGATTTGGTATATCATTCTGGGTTTATGTAATGGGGCTTATTAAGTGAAATTCTATTTCTTTTACCTTTATGAATTTGGGCTTTAAGAATACTTTTACCTAAGCTATGCAATCAAATCACTGATACAAATCTAATTTATTTTTCAAATTCCTGACAGAAGTTTAATTCTTGAAAGTTACAGGTATCTACCGTTACTTTCAGTTTTGTGTAAAAATCTGTGAAGGACACCCTCTGGACTCCTGTGCTGGGTAATTAGCAAGCAAATGTTTGGCCTACTGCAGCCAAGGACAGAAGCTCTAGACTCAACTGCATTTCTTAGCTCCCTGAGAGTTTGTCTGCAAATCTACTGCACCTACTATGGATTACAGTAAACAATGAGAACAGTACTTGGCACTCCTACATCACCTTTCATCTAAGTATCACCAAGCTCTTTACAAACACTTAATTAAATGTTGAGCCTCCTTTAGACAAGATTAGAGGGAGAACATTTTACTTTTCATTGAGGCCATTATCACAGGCAAAACAGGACATCTGTTTACCAGAACACATTAGCTCTCGGCCAACACTTCAGAAGAGTATCTCAAGAACAATAGCATATCAACAAACTACAGAGAAAAATCGAAGGGAAGCAAAATGTTATCTAAAATGATATGTAATTTAAACATTGTGATTAATGTTATTCTTTCCAAACAATACCATGTCATTTTTATGGTCTCAGAAGATCAGACCTCACTTTCATAAATGACACATTTCTTTATAGCATTATTTTTCACATTATTCCACTGATAAGTGCAACTCTCTCATCTGTAATACTAATGAAAAAAAGCATCTAATGAAACAAAAAGGAGTGAAATCAGAAAGTTTGGGGTTTGTTTTTGTTTTTTAAACTTTACAGCATATAAGGAAACTATCACTCAAGTCTAGCTAAGTGCTGAGAAACTACTGACGATGTCCTTAAAATGTCTAATTTGCCATTTTCGTACCGGATTATTTCTTAAGTGAGATAACACAAATACTCCATACATTAAGTGACACATTAATTTTTTGAAATAAATGTCCCACATGTATAATAACTTAAAAAGCATAAAGACTCTTTTAGATGAACACAAATCTTTCAGACAATTCTTCTTTATAAAAACAAACAAACCACTATAGAAGTAAAACAGCCAGCAAAATAGAACGTCAAGACTTATAATATACCATGTTTAAAATCCCAAAGAAATTATAGGGTCTCTTAGGGCCTGGGCTGAGTGTGGCATCCACGCAGATGAATGAGTAGTTCCCAAAAGAGGTGGTGTGGATGTAATGGAAAGAGCCATCTTTACGCCAGGCAGAGTATTTCCTGCCAAAATAAAATGGAAATATTGCTGTTAGAAAAGCTTGCAGCAATGACAAAAATGACATGCATACTATAAGTTCAAGATTTCTTGCATTGGATCTAGCTCCATCTTGTTACTGCAGTAAAGTCTTTTCTTAAAAATCAATGGCATTGAAAAGTCTGCACTTCAAATAGGATGCATTACATGGCTCATGTTAAGACAAGCAGCAGGTTAGCACACAAACACTTAAAAAAATGCTAGCATAAATACACTTTCCCTGATCAACACGGCACTTTTTTCATGGACAAAGGATAGGCCAGCAGCATAAACAATGCAAAACAAATAGGCAAGATGACAGGACAGCAGGATCTTACACCGTAAAGGAGATTTGCAACCAAAAAAAAAAAAAAAAATTGTCTTGTGTTTATTGTTGGTATCTGAAAGAATTTTTCCTTGCTTACCTAGAAATATCAGGGACATCAAGTCTTGTCTCCACTATTTTGTTAGAGATCTCTTAAGTTACTCAGATGTAGAATGATCAGCTGTTGGCTAATGTAATATGATTTTGAACCAAAGAAATATTGAACCTTTTCAGTTATTTTCCAAAAAAGAGACACAACACTACACCAAATCTTATGAATAGCAAATAAGGCAGCATTTCTTCCTACTTATTACTCTTTTTTGCACATCAAATCCTATCAGTTCTCCTGTCACCTGTGGAATGTCATCAGAATTCTTCAAAGAGTAAAAGCAGAGAGCAAAAAGGATTGCTGCTCTTTTGCACGCCACCTGATGTTAATTGAGCTCTTGAATCTTAATCTTAAAATACTCTTAAGAGAGAATTGTAACATGGAAGGACGTAAAAGATATGTCAACTAATTCAACCTTTTTTTTCCCCCCCGTGGTTTTATGCTAATATTGTCTACAATAAATACATGTAATAATATATTTATGAATATGAATTACTTTCTCTTCTTACATCGACAACAGATATTTTCAGTTTTTCTAATTTCTAAAATTGAAGTGCTTTTGACATTTTATGCTAGACAGGAATTGCACATATCCTCCACTGGCAAAGACAGATAACATTACAACTAATGGTACCTACCTATATGATTCTACCTTCTAAATTAAATTCTGTAACTAAAATGACTGTGAGTATATCTGAGATTAACTAAAACTTACTGGGTTTTATTGGGGTTTTTTTTTTGTTTTCTTTTGGGTTGGTGGGTTTATTGGTTTTGGTTTTTTTTTTTTTTTTTTTTTTTTTTTTTAAACTCCCTGCATGATATGTGGAAGCTAAAACATCCCTGAGTTCAGATGGTGAGTATAGTTTGAACACAGCCATCCAGAAAGTAATTAATTCACTATTCCTCCACCAATCAGAATAAACAATAAAACTGCCAGAAGGGTTGACCTGAACATAACAAAAGACAACATATTAAAAACAAGCTTCAGATATAAATCAATACTTCCAATGCCATAAAGACCCTTTTATAATATGTTTGGGTTTTTTTTAAGTTAATGTTACTTTTACAAACATCATGAACCTTCAATAAGAAAACTGGAAGCTCAGTGCCATAATCCTAAGATTTCTGCCTGTAGTCCCACTAAAGTATGCTGTGGACATAAAATAGATACCCATGCTTTTTGTGTAAAAATATTATTGTATTTCAATGCAACTGTTTCCTTATTTAATTTTAATACATAATGAACAACAGATTTTTTCCCTGTTTTCCCTAGCCTCTATTTTATATCTGCAAGCTACAGCGCTCTAAGGTGTACAGCAAAGAATGAATTATTTGTTCAGGAATCACACATAAAACCAAGCAGACAGTGCCTTCCTACAGTGTAGCACATTTACTAATAATTTTCTTAATCTTTATATTTTATTAATACATCAGATAAATAAAATTGTCCCTGTAAAGTTCTGTCTTTAGTGATGCTTAATAGCTTTTGAGGACTCTTAGTGCCTTTCTTCAGTCTTTGATAGAAAGTATGATAAATCTCTTCGTTTTGCGATCACAACAGACTATAATGAAGCAAAAACCATTATGAGAACCATTTGTTTAGCAAGAGACTGTTAACTAATAAGCAAAGACTTTTTTACCTGACTCAGAATTTAACTCAGAAATTCTCAAGTTGGCTAAATTGCTTTGAAATTTCACCCTAATCCTCTCCAATCCCTTTTGCTATCAGTGCATCTTCAGTGTGGACTAGGGGCAGGTGATCCATGTATCTTTCCAAACAGAAAGCCTGTCCGGGCCAAACAGCAATTCAGGGATGATCCAGCAAAGTCACCAGTGCTACTCTGCATGTCACTAACTCTTCTGATAGCAACCTTAAACTAGAGTGGAAGACTGATGCTAGGTTGTCATGTCGTCACAACTGTGATGAAAGACATAGGGATGTGCACTGCTCTAGCACATTCAAAAGCCTTGTTTGCACCACACATTCATCCCTTCATGGTAAATCCACATGTGAATTCCATGTTCTGCAAATGCAGCTGCTGTAGGATCCTATCCCATGGAATTTGTGGGAAAATGTATCTGCTCCCGCTGGGCCGCAGGGAACTGAAGCAAACGGAATTCTCAGATGTTTAATCTGTGTTCTTATTGCAGAGGATGGCTTAAGAGCCTGAATTAAAGCAGATTTCCAAGTCCTCCTCCAGTTCCAAAGAGTCAAAGCTGAAATCACCACCAAAATTATGAGACAAGATTTTGTGTTCAGATGTGAAGGGCAGGAGAAACTGAGAAGTTAAACATGAGTTTCAACTGAGGCTACCTTTACAATGTACAAGCAAAAGAGCCAGCTGAAGAGGGGATAGTTTCCTCACCTATCTTCACATTCAAATCTCAAGTCTATTCCTCAAGAACATTTCTCCACCCACTATCATCATCTGCCTTTTTGCTTCTCTACTTTCAGTTTTCGAAAATGACTCAGATGTGAAGAAATGGCTCAGATATAATTTAGACCCATATGATTTGAAAAGCCCCTTTGGGCATACAGAAAGAATATTAAAAAAGCGAGGTTTTCTCTAGCTTTCTTTTTCTTTTTTTGATCTGTTTTAAGGAGGTAAAGCATTATTTGGGAACACTGGTTTTACAGAAGTACCTTTTTTTACAGAAATACCACAACTGTTCTGAGGAAACTGAACACAAAACGCACAGAACATTTCCTAGACATGAGCAGATTTACAATATATCCAATTACAAAACACAGAGGGATAAGAGATAAGAAGTCTGCACAGATAATTCTCTATTTTCTCAATCTATTCTGCTCTACTAACTGGAAACGGAAAAGACAGAGGGAATAGCAAATATGATCCTGGACTACAGGAAAGTCAGTGAAAAACCATGTATGTGATAACTGAAAACAGAATATTGTTTAGTGAGTTTGACCTTGAATATAATGGCATCTGTATGGTAAATAAAAGTACCTGTAATAATTCCGAATGCTATCCAGGTGTGGAATGTTGAATGAATCTGTAAGGGAGAGAAAATGGAAATAAAGAAACTTTCATATCAAATTGATTATTGATGTCTGTATTTTATTTCCTAATGTTGAGATAAAGCAGTCTGAGCAGGCCCTGAAGAGCTATTTTTTAAAAAATGCATAATTGACAAGCAGACTCTCTAACTGTGCAGAGAAGATATTACATACTTGATGCGGTTGACCTAAAAGTGGGAATAGTTTTCTCATTTATGTTTCAATTCAAAGATAAGGCTGTTGTGGGAACGTAAAACCACTCTCCACTTTGGCCATAAAGCTTTTCAGAAGCTTTTCGGATTGGGTGCATGGCTGGATGAGGGGAGAGCCATAGATGTCATCTACCTTGACTTTAGCAAGGCTTTTGACACTGTCTCCCATAACATCCTCATTAGGAAGCTGAGGAAGTATGGGCTAGATGAGGTGACAGTGAGGTGGATTGAGAGCTGGCTGTGTGACAGAACTCAGAGGGTTGTGATCACCGGCATAGAGTCTAGTTGGAGGCCTGTAACCAGTGGTGTCCCCCAGGGGTCAATACTTGGTCCAATTTTGTTCAGTATATTCATTAATGACCTGGATGATGGGACAGAGTGTATCCTCAGCAAGTTCGCTGATGATACCAAACTGGTAGGGGTGACTGACATTCCAGAGGGCCGTGCTGCCATCCAGCGTGACCTGGACAGGCTGGAGAGCTGGGCAGAGAAGAACCTAATGAGGTTCAACAAAAGCAAGTGCAAGGTCCTCCACCTGGGGAGGAAGAATGCTAAGCACCAGTATAGGTTAGGGGTGGACCTGCTGGGAAGTAGTTCTGAGAAGAAAGATCTGGGGGTCCTAGTAGACAGTAAATTATCCATGAGCTAACAATGTGCCCTTGTTGCCAAAAAGGCCAATGGAATCCTGGGCTGCATAGGGAAGAGTGTGGCCAGTAGGTCGAAGGAGGTCATTCTCCCCCTCTACTCTGCACTGGTGAGGCCACAACTGGAATACTGCGTCCAGTTTTGGGCTCCCCAGTTCAAGAGGGACAGCGAGGGAGCCCAGCGAAGGGCAACTAAGATGATTGAGGGACTGGAGCATCTCCCTTATGGGGAAAGGCTGAAAGAGCTGGGACTCTTTAGCCTGGAGAAGAGAAGGCTGACGGGAGACCTTATTATGGCATACAAGTATCTAAAGGGTGCGTTGAAGGAGGATGGTGCCAGACTCTTTTCAATGGTTCCCAGTAACAAGACGAGGGGTGACAGGCACAATTGGAACATAGGAAGTTCCGATCAAATGTAAGAAAAAACTTCTTTACTGTGAGGGTGACAGAGCACTGGAACAGCCTGCCCAGGGAGGTTGTGGAGTCCCCTTCTCTGGAGATTTTCAAGACTCGCCTGGATGCAGCCCTGAGTAATGTGCTCTGGGCAATCCTGCTTTATCAGGGGAGTTGGACTAGATGATCTCTAGAGGTCCCTTCCAACTCTGAAGATTCTGTGATTCTGTGATTCTCTGTGAGTAAGACCTAACTCATGCAAAGAAAGTAAAGTAGCAATAGCACCCAGAGAATAGCATGTGTGAAACAAACACCAACTTGGGGAATTTCGTACTGCAACTGGGGTCCACCTCTCCATAAAGGCTGGTAACAGAAGCCTGATAGGGAAATGAGAGTAAAAAGTCATATACAGGCTGTATATGACAAAGCATGCATTTTTTCCACAGTGCTAGGCTTTCTAGTTTTGCCCTTCATGTAACAGCTGGCTTATACAGCCCACAAGGTTCTGTGCTTGTGTTTGAATGCTTAGAATATAGTGGCAACTATGACACGTACAAACTTCCATGAGTTCTTTCTATTCAAAAGAAATCAAATTTCCTTTAATTGCTGAACTTGTGACAGATTTAACTTAAGCCTGTGGGGGAAGGTCTATGTAAAATAAATTGAAACCATTTCTTCAGTAGAGTAAGGTTACACTTTGCCTGTCCATTAAAAGATGGGGTATATAAACTAATGACCTGGAATCTAATACCTGAAGCTATGTTCTATCACTTACCAGGCAAAATTAATAAATGAAGACTCTTACTTCCCTGGTACTAAAACTCCAATAAGTTTCTGGAAACAAAGTGTGCCTCAACAGAGCAGATACGTGGATGGCAACCCTTCTAGTGACTCATAACCACCACTAACATGCTAGTAAGTACTAATACTTTACCTCTCTATTCGAACTTACCTAAATCAGCTCTGTAATCACAAGATAGAAAGAGATGTTTCATTTCCTTCTTACCATGATTCCCTTTGATGTCTATCCACTTGGTTTTTTCCATGACTCTTGATCTCTTCAGGATTGACTGGTAAGTTTTCCATTCTACTTCTACTTGCTCAGATCCCAATTTATCTCTTGTCTTAGCATCTGTCAGGTCACCTGAAAGTGTACAAAGATGAGATATAACTAGAGGCCTACACAGCTTACACAAATACTGTAACTAGGCAAGCATGCAACCCAAGCCTCCTAGTGTAAGAGGCCACAGGCCTCCTGTGTGCAATCTGGATGTTCCTGTCATCTGGTCCAAGAGGTGACTATCAGGGTAAAAGCCTTGTAATGCAGATGTAGCAGCCTGTTCAAACATCTATCAACCATGTCACTGCAGCATGTTTACTACCACAATGCCAAAGAAAATTGTTACGCATTCATTATACCTGAAGATTCTACTTATAGAAGCTTTGCCTAACTTTACACCTTCCATATCCCCTCAAGCTCCATAAAGTTTGAACCATTCACATTTCTGTTCATATAGTAATGCCTCCCTGCATTGCTAGTTAAAAGATGAATGCTAACCATTTCAGAACTCTTATCTTAAAAAGCAAGCAGCAGATAAATAAATCCCTGTAGAAACAAATGTACAAGTCTAGCATTAAGATTCTAAAGCCTTGCATATAGTAATGGCTCAAAGTCTTTTTTATTTGCTTGCAAAAACGTAATCCATTTTAATAGCAACAGTAAGCTATCACATGAAATGGCAAGGTTTATTTCACCTGCCTTGGTATGCTATGCTCAAACGGAAACCAGCAATGAAATCTTACATTAGTTCACAGGTGAATTTCATACAAATGAGCAGGGACTGTTCTGAGAGAGGAACTGGTTCTTAATGACTAATCAGAGACATTGCTCGCTTTCAAATATGAAGAATCATGTAGAATCACTATCAGGAGGACAAAAAGGAAGACAGCTGCTAGCAAGGACTAAGGTGTAGTGACAAATATTGGGGAAACAATAGCTATATTGCATAATTATGTCTTTGTTATGTATAATACACACTAAAATCACCATCAGACTCAAGACACTGAACAAAAACTAATTCTCTTGAGTTGAGAAGTTATTCTCTTCTGCTTCTAGCAGTCTATCTTCAGCTGTGATTCCATTTCCATTGCTTAAGATATCTTAAGGCTTCATAGGATCTCTCTTGACATCCTAAAATTTTGCTTATTTGCTCTTCCTTTGACAGCACATTCAACGGGTAATTCACACTTTTGAATTGCTTACCTGTTGCTAGAACAATTGCTGGCTGAATTACATCAATTGCTTCAGAACCGAATTTTTCAAAGTCAGGAGCTCGTTTGGGATCCTGAAATCTACTGATATGAATATCTGACACCTGCAAAAGAGAAAAATGAAACACTGTCCCAAGCAGAGGGTTATTGCTGCCCAAGTTGTTCTGCAAAGCCAAGTAAATAAGAATGCAACATAAGAGCAATCATAGTGATTCGTATCAGTCTAAGGGACACAGGGAGAAACAGAAGTGGTTGACTAGGGGAGAACAAAAGCAGAGCAAATATATGATATGGCATCTCTAACCCCTAAAATCATATTTATATCAAGAGAATTTCCTTAAATCTAAGGGCATACAATAATATGGGGAAATACTTAGCTATCTACAGTAAGTTTTGATGGCTCTAAGCGGTCTGTTGACTTCCAAATTCTGTGAGCTTCTGGTGCAACACAGTGATCTTGCTGCAAGAGAGAATACTCAGTAGTTCTGCAAAGCAACAATAGGTTAAAGTCACCTAGGACTTGAAGCATACTGATAACTAATTTTATAGCTGGTGTGTCATTTTCAGTAGCTGGGTGGAAGGACTTCTAACATTCTACCCATTAATTTTAATGAAGCTAATGAGTGTGTTTATACCCCATTCCATGTGCCTTCATGAAGGCAAAGATTGCCCAAAGATGATACCACTTGCACGTAACTGTAAAAGACGCTGCTCATTTCTGAACCAAACAGTCAAAGCCCTCACATCAGAAAAGCCATACAGGACAGGATGGGGAGAATAAGAAACATAATCTTTTTTTTTTTTTTTTAAAATGCTGTGGATTTTCAGATCTGTCCAAAATAAATCTTGGGTGAGTCCTTTCAATTCCACTTTCTGTTCCACTTCAGTCAATCAATTAATAAATTATCCTCCTCAGTTTAGACAAATGGTATTTGATGCTCAAAGAACAGTGAGCACGTGCTCATGGCCATCTGATGGTATCACTAACTGAGAAAGAAAAACATTAACTTTTACATTCAATTTAATAAACCTGGTTCTTGTAAAGCTTTTTCCTTTTTGAAAAATCCAGATAAAATACTTTGACGACAAAATGCCTTAGCTTCTACTTATTCAGTCATTTGAATATGCAGAAAATATTGTCTGAATACAGTTTTAAAATTCTGCTTAGGAAAATTCCCTATTTTCTTACATGGAACTTTCACCTAGATCAGAATTGGATGCTAAAAAAGGTAAATACTTTTAGACATAAACTTAACTTCATTTTTACTGATACATTCAAGCAAGTGTGAACAAAAGAGCAAAGTAAAATAGCTTGATACATCAAACCTAATTTAATCATTGGCAAGGATACAATATCTTACTTTGCTTCTCTTCCTGTGTATTTGCAATTCATCTATCTCAGCAATCAAACAGAGAAAATAAAACCCTCTATTGTTGCTGTCTCCAGATTCTTGAGCAAAAAGTCTTACAAGAAACCTCACTCCTGTTCTACCAATAACTATGGAGAATGTAAATTTCCAACTTTTTAGCAGACAGTGGTTGGGAAGCCTGATTTTCTACAAAGATCCTCCCACTTTTTTCCCCTACCATGATACAAGTTTAAGATTTACAAAAGGCTTTTATTGTAAGTTCTAAGTGTTACAGTGTCCCGGGAATACGTTTCTGTCATCACTAAAAGCCATGAAATATGAAGATCTTGGGAGTGGAGCTTTTCCTAATTTTTTTCTAATTAACTTCAAAGAACATCCCAATAAAAGGGAAGTCAGTGGAGAGGGGGAAAAGCTTGCAATGCTCTTATTTCATTTCCCAAAATGTAGGTAAGAGCCCACTTATTGCATTTCTTCTCTCTTTCCCCTCCCTCTGACCAATGTGGAAACTTTGCTTCTCTCATTGGATCTTAGGCAGTGATTTTGTCAAAATGGGTTGGAAGAGACTTAGGGGTGAGGAGAAATCACCATCGACATTCCTTATCTTGAGAAGATGTGGCTCAGGAAAGCCAAGCATGAACAAGGGAGAATTACAATGGCCTACAGCAACAGCAGAATGCATCCAGCTGACAGAAACAGGAGAAAAATCAACTGCAAGCTTGTCAAATATTGAACTAAAGTGCCTATTAGGCACTGGATAAGACAGGAAGTTCTGCTATTAGAAAGTTGAAAGAGCCATTAATACAAGATTATAGAACACAGATTGCCATTTAGTTCATTTTAAGAAGAGAGAGTCCTGTGGATGGGAGGAAAATCAAGGCAGGAACTGCTGGGGGTGGAACCCATCATCTTGAGCTCTATGCCATGACCTAGGCTTAGACCTATGGAGTCACCAGGGAGCCTGAAGCCTGTTTCCCACAACATCATCAGGCACAACGCTGCATTTAGTGCTTGATTAATTGCCAAGTTAGGTCAATGATAAAGCAGCTGTTAAAGGGCATGTCTGAAAGAGAACATAGCCACTTGAAAGTAAAGCCAAGTCTCAAATTAGCTGTGCCGTGACCCGTCCTTGGGAGAACTCCACTTGGAGTCACACAACCCGAGAGAACGCGGCAAGAGAAGTACGGGGCCGTCACCATAGCTCTGCATCTGCTATATGCTGCTGTAGTCGACTCTTCAGATAGCAACTCAAGATAGGGACTTTATCTACATTAATTCAAGCATATCTCTCATCTTGAAATCTGTTCTGCAGTAAAGATAAGCCTTAAGTCACTTAAGGAAAAATTACTGGAAAAACTGACTTTGAAAATACATAGAAATTGGAGAGAACAAAAGGACTAACAATACATAGGCTTGTGCACTAAGAGCACTGCATGCAGCTAATACATGTAGGCAAAGTGTCCTTGAGTTTGAGAACCAAAGCAAAATAGTAAAAGCAGCCTATTTGTTAGAAGGAACTGCACAGCAACCCCTACGACATCTCAGCAGACAATTACCTGCAAATATGTAAGCAGCTTGTGCTTAGTTATACACAAAGTGCTTCAGGAACGCTTGCGGGGGGGAAGAGTCAGAAAAGAGGCCACAGAAGAACCCGGACGTGACAGTTTACTTCCAAGACTATACCAGGTTAATTTGGATTTTGTGTTCAACCTGGAAACAAAGCTGTGTACATTTAACCTAACATACATCACTCTTGTACTGCCCCAGTACTGTCTATTGCTAAAATTCTGTGTAACCATTTCCTCAGCCACACGACTTTCCTGAGTTTTGGGAGAGGAAAGGGACAGGCAGAGCCTGCATTTCTCACTGGGATATCAGATAATACTGTATGGGGTACTGATACAACATAGAGGCTAGCATAATAATTAGGTGAGTCTTAATTACCCGCTTCTACCATGCACATCGCATCTTTCGGGTAGCCCAAGCAAACTGGTCAAACACCTGTAACTGAAGCTTCACTGCCAGCCTCCGTGAAGGCGAAAGGGGGACGTCTACGGGGAGAAGGTGCCGTAGCTGGGCCGCCCCTCATTCTGCCCCCTGCCCTCCCCCCACCCCCGGCGGCAGCTGGCCGGGCTCGCCCCGCCACCGAGCCCCGAGAAGCCGGGGGGACGGCCGGAGGGACGGCCGGACGGCCGTACCTCAGCGCGGCGCCAAAGGCCGCCGCTGGCGCCGGGCCGTTGCTCGGCCACGCACCGCCCCCCGGTCCCACTCACCTGCACCACCCACAGCAGGTTAGCGGCCTCCGCCCCGGGGGCCGGCTGAGGGGCCCGCCGGCGGCGGCCCTGACCCCCCGGCGGTGGCGCCCCTGGAGGTGCGCACCAATCCAGCAGCAGCGCCACGGCGGCGGCTGTCAGCAGCCCCACAGCTAGCTTCAGCATCCTCCGCCGCCCGGCCACCATACGCCCGCCCCGGGCTGCCCTGCCGCCGGCTTCAGGGCTTCCGCGTCGCGGCCCACCTCCTCGGCCTGTCGGGCCGCCCCTGCCGCTCGTCGATGGTTGGTGCCAGCTCCGGGAGGGGGTGGGCGCTCCCCGGCTCTC
This sequence comes from Larus michahellis, assembly GCF_964199755.1. Lineage (NCBI taxonomy): Eukaryota > Metazoa > Chordata > Aves > Charadriiformes > Laridae > Larus > Larus michahellis. The sequence goes on along the minus strand of NC_133899.1, from coordinate 51,173,356 downwards.
GGCGGTTTCCTCGGGCCGCCCTCGCCCGGGCCGGGCGGCGGCCACAGGCTGCCCCCGCGCCCTGAGCCTGCCCCAAAACTGCAGGGGTGCCTGGAAAGGCCCCCACGGCCGGCACGTTATCTGAAACGCGCGGTCTGCCTTATCCTTAAGCCGTTTTCGTGATCCGGGGGGAAGCGTGCACCGTAAGGAGGCCTCGGGTCATTTCTTCGGTCAAGAACGGTCGGGACAAAAACAGACGTATAAAGTGATCAATGTCTCATCCCGCTTCCTTCCACGTACAGCATGTAAACAGTCACCTTTCTTTTTTCCTTTCCCTGTCAGTGTTTATAATTCTACCTGCTTATAAATCTAGGCAATTGACTTTTTTTTTTTCTCCCGACATACATAAAAAGTCATCTTACGGTGCTTTGAACACTGTTTTGTTTTGTTTTCATATACACCATTTTAAACCTTACTATAACAACTGCACATTTCATAATTGGTAAGTTATTCTTTGCTATCAGCTCTCTGCTTCCCTAACTGCTGCCTGCATTTGCAGTCTGTTTTTTTTTTCCTACCATCTTAAGCACGAGTTTAGCTGAAAAAGGTTCTGCCACTTTACATCACTGTTTTCTTTGATATTTAACATGGTATTCTCAAACAACTTTCCAGACTCTTAAAGGTTTCTAATTCAATATTGCTTAAGTTTCATTATCTTGACTCTTCTCATATAATTTTTCATAGGAAAAAGATTTAATTTTTAGCATTGATCAAGAAAACCACTTTTCAGATCACTTAATCTTCATTATTATATTACACCCCTTCTTCAGATGTTCTTGATAATTTCGCTGCTCTTTTGTGGGACGTATACAATGTATGTTTGCTTTATTTTTTTCAGCTGCCTTCCATCTTGCATGTCTGCTTCCTACTTCCCCGCAAAGAACACCCCAAACAACTGCTTTTAAATCAACAGTTAGCAATCAGTAATCCCGGTCATCTTGGGGAGTAATCTTGAAAACTAGGGTTTGCTCAATTTCTTCCTGGATCTCTACCATTTTATTTTAGCCCTAGAAGGACTGCCAAGCTTCAGCATTTTGTCACTATTAAAATTTATCTGTATTTGTGTTTCCTTCTTCTTATTTCGTCTATTATTTTAGCATCCATGGAGATCTTGGTGTTTTGTGCCATCCATTTCTGTCTGGGGTAGTGTTGCCAGCTTGTTTTTTCAGAGGTTCGCTGCCACTCATTTTGCTGTCTCCCAGTATACGTGGGTTCTAAATCTTTCTTTTTTTTGTACTATTTTCCTTAATAAATCCATACTCTTCTTCAACTAAAGCAGCTGGTTTATATTAGCATAACTTCTTCTAAAAGTCCCACACTAAAGTGAAACCATACCCATAGTTCAGCTAAAAGACATGGCCACGCAAGACACCCATCTTGCAGCCGAGGGGACCGCAGGCGGCCCTGCCACTGCTCGAGCGCGTTCATTGCTGTCTTGGAATCCCAGCCTTGCTTCTCTTGCTCGACTACATCGGAAGCTGGAAGACATAATTGCTACTGTTGATGCTAAAACATGATGAGGACTCCAGTAATTGCAGTCTAAAGCTGGCTGTTGTCCTGCTGGTTAGAGATCAGCCATGCCATCGAAAAGGGTTGAACGCAGACTTGCAACACACACGGACAAAACTAGATGAAGCTTTGTCTTTCTTTATCTCTCATGCCTAAACTTGTCTCAGTAACATTATCTACTCAGTAATTTTAAGTGACAGATTTCAATAAGGTAAATAAGTCTGCAGTGACTTAAAATGAAGATGAATGGTAGCTTCTACGGAAAAGCTAGTCAGATATTCTAAAGATGTAAGAGAAGAACTTTGGGAGGACCTGTGGCCAGCTACAGTGAGAAAACTCTATTAAATATACCTGAAAAGGTCACCTGCAACCTTCATCCCATCCATACTGATAAACGAGGAATGTGGAAGGGTTGCTTGGAGGCTTGAAGCAGCGAGAAAGGAGTCAGTCTTCTTCAAAACAGAGTTATTAGACATAGGTAGTTAGCATGTATGCCTGTGAGGTCCAAAGCTATGGCTATTCCACCTATTTCCCCAGCCTTAGAAAGGTATAAACCCAGGGAATTGCGCAAATGGACTGGTTTGCAACCATCTGGAAAACTTCCAAGCAGCATTGAGGCCAGGTCTGTCACGTATCAGCCAAGTTCCTTAACACCCCAGTCTTCTGCCAGAGCAGCAAACGCAGAATACCCACCGCAGTTCTAGTGGAGGAAAAACTTTGACCTTGGAGACAGTGACGTGCCAAAACTACTGCTGCCTCCCATGCTTGTACAAAGTTCCTAAAATTTTGCTTTTGCTTAGCCCGAATAGGAGACATGCTGAAATATGAAATGGGAGTCTACTGAAATAGTGTAACACTGCAGTATTGTGTAGGAAAATTACTTAAAACGTTTATTATCTTGCTATTAATGCAGGGCCCTGAGCGAACACCCGCATCCTGCGGTTTAAGGGCCCGCAGAGGAACCTCACCCACGTAACTCCGCGGGCGGAACCAACGCGAGTTTCGCTTTGCCGACCGTCCTCACACATCCCGGGGAAGCACTCCGCCTCGGTCTCCCGGGCTCCGGGCCTTCCTCAGCCCCTCACAGCGCTCCTCAGCGGGCCGGGCCGGGCCAAGGCAACCGCGCTCGCTTCACCGCACCTCCCGAACTCAGCCTATTCAGCCTCCTCCGCCCTACCGCCTCTGGGACAGCGCTGCCTGCACCGCTGACCTCCCGCACCGACTCAGCGCCGTGGAGCATGCGCGTAGGGCCGGCGGCGCCTGCGCGGTGCCACCCGGGCCGCCGCGGGGGGCGGGCTGTGGAGGCGACGCGGCGCGGCGGCCGGGTGACGGTGGCGGCTCCTTCCGGGCGGTGACGGCCTCGCCGGTCGCGTCCCTCGCTCTCAAAATGGCGGACGGAGGCAACGGAGGGCCCGGAGCAGCAGCGGCGGGAGCAGCGGGCGGCAGGGTCCACGCGCAGCCCCAGGAGCGAGCCATGGTGAGGCTGCAGCCCGGCGCGGTTCCCCTTGCCCCCGCTCGGGGGCAGCCTGTGCCCTGCCCTCGCTGCCACCCCGCCGACCCGTCTAGCTTTTCCGGCCGTGGGGCGCCCCGCTGCCCGCCGCGGAGGGGAGCCGGCGGCCCCCGCCCGATGGGGCGGCGCCGTGGGGGCCGTGTCCTCTCTGGTGGGGCCGCCGTGTGGAGGGGCGGGACGCGCTATTGTATGCCCACTGTTGCCGGCGGGCGGCGGCGGTGGCAGCTGCCGAGGCGCGATGGCCAGCAGCGGGGCCGGAGCCCAGGAGGAGGGCGGGCGGCCCACTGCCCCCTGCGCACCCGGCCCGGCCTCGGCCCTGGCGGCCCGTGCCCCGGAGAGGTAGCCCTGCCCTGGGCCCGGCGAGGCGCTGTCAGGCGGCCCGGAGGGAAGAGGTTTGTCGCCAGCTCCCTGCAGCATCACCCACCCCCCGCCTTCATTCCCCTCTCTTCGTTTGACCTCTCGGTAATTAGACGAGATCAGACTTTAGAAAGCTGCAAAGGCTATCACGCGTCCTTAAAACGCCGCAGCGTATACATGCACCTTTTATTTTTATTCTGGCTTTACCTTTCCTAATTAAAGGTGACTTTACTGTGGAACAAAAAAGGCCGAGTAACAGATTATCATTCTGCAGAGTGTGAATGAAGCAACAAATAGCGAGGTTTAGAAAGGATGTAGATGGAGACAGTTGTTCATTTGCTGAACAGAATTCTCCTCTCTGTGAATTACTTCAGTCACCTATGGATTCAATATTCCCTTACTGAACACAACTTGGTGCTGAATCTGGCTAGTGAAAGTAGGTGAGGGCCTCCTGTGCTTTCCTTCACAGCCTTGCGAAGTGATTACTATGTTGCAAACATTTTTGCTAGTGGAGTTCAAAACCCAAAGGCTGTCAGTTTAAGAAAGGGAGTCCAAATGCATGGCAGAAATTTTACTGCATTCTATGTTATATTTTCCTGCAACAACCCGAATACATACTGTGGTTTTGAAACTTTTGACTGTGGATGTTTAAAAGTTGGGCACTGGCAAGCCTGTGGAATAGCTACTTTTTACATGATGCTACACACCATTAATAAAATGAGGAAGATGTAATTAGAGAGATGTTTACTCATGGAACTTCTCTTGCAGGTGGTAGTGCTAGGGCAACAACAATTATTCGTCGTACCTTTCCTCTCAGAATTATAAGGGTCTCTGCAAATCATAAGAATGCAGTCTGTGACTACAGAGCCATTTCTAAAGCGAAGTATATTTCTGTGGCCATAACAGGTCTATGTGTTGATTTTTTTTTTTCCTATATTAAAAGCAATTTGATTTTAAACTAGTAAAAATGTAATTCGATTGCATTGTAGTTTCAAAAAAATGCAGCCTGAGTCAGGCAACTTCCTAAGCTTGAGAGCCATGTGTAGAGTCAGAGAGGTACTGTGAGTGATAGTTGCAATCAGCAGCAAAACAATGCAATCAGCCTTCCATTATTCGGGGACATAAGAGGCTGCATTAACCCAGGCAATGTGTAAAACTCATAATAGTGGTATTGTGAAAAACATGGGGAAAGATGTTAAAGAGATCCTCATCTGCTCAAAGTTGATGCTCATCAACTACGTTGTCTTAATTTTTATGTGGTTTCAGCCAATTGAGAGACTCTGCGCTAGAATTACTGTTATTGCAAGAGAGGTGGGTGGCCACCCAGGTTGGGCTGTCTGCTATGTATCCAAGCAAACTGCAGGAATTTTGACAGGGAGTATGGGGCATATATTAAGGGAGAAGGGGTGTTAGGGATATGGACTTAGGTTGGGTCTGACAGCGTTCGTGAAGTTGCTTGCAAACCTGGCTATACTGATGGCAGAGAAAGCTGTAATCTGGAAGTAGTACACCCAATTTACTGCTGTGCTAAAGCTGATACTAATTAGGTGGAACTAACGTATCTTGTCTGACTTGTGTTTTGACCGTGCACAGCTACTCTGAATGTCCTTTCGCTGTTGTGCTAGGATTGGGAAGTTGAGGGAATGTGGAGCAGAAACAACTGGCTGAGTGGAGAGAGCTTCGTCCTTACTGAAGTTGTCAAATCTGTCTTGGCATCAGCCCAGTCAGACCGACTTTTGCTCTCCTTTTTCATCTCTGGCTCTGGGTGCAGTTGGTTGCAGTGCAGCACCACATCTGGCTGCATGACTAATAAACCTTCACAGAGCACTGGGTACATGATGCAGGATTACCTAAATGATTCTGCAGGTGCCAGCCTGATTCTGGAATGGATGGTGATGACTCAGGTAATAAACTCTTCTGCACCCAGCCCAACTCTGTGGTTTCTTCTGTGCACTTAACTCCAACTCTTCGGGTTGGATGACTGTGCTTGGAAATACCCGAGTTGGTGATTCACTGTGTTAGTTGAAGTCAGGTCCTGTCTCTGCCCTTTTCTTTATACTGGTTGTATTGCTTCCTGAGCTGAGCTGCCCTGAAGGAGAGAGGGCTGAATTTGGGCTGCACTGGTACTGCAGTAAACCCTGTCTACCAAACTTAAGTTTACTTTCTTTTCTTTCCCAACAGCATTGCTGTTGGCTGACTGATGGGTTGGACTTGGCTTGTCTAGTAGCTGGCTAGCAGGCATTGCCGGTGGCCCAATAAAAGCCTGCTTTGCAGGCTGGACCCAGCCTTTTAGTTGTTTGTCCATCTGTATTCTAAACAAATTCCGGTTTGACTCCTGCCTGCTTTGGTGATGCCTATCTGGAATATACAAGCCAGGTTGTAGATACTAAAATATTTCAAAGATTTTAATTTATACAAAATCTTAAAATTTTGATGTACATGTACCTTCTCAGTAATACTTGTGAAGAAAAGGGATTTTTTTCATCAGTCCCACCTTTTGTCATCACTCAATACTCCTGTACAAAAGTATAAATGTAAGCAGGGTAGTGGTGTACAAGAAGCGAAGAGCTTTATTATTAGGATATTTTCTTTAAAGGCAGGAAAATAACTTGAAGGAAAACCACTTAATCTTGGAAAGCAAAACATGATGCAGGTGCTTGTGCGTTACAAACTATTTCAGATTTTGGGTTGTGCCATTCAATGCTATTATATTGTTGAGAAAATGCATATGAGAAGCCTTACTTCTATAGCGGTGGTGTAATCAAGTAGTAATATGGAGGGGACGTTCATATTCATATGCACATATCTCAAACTTGAGATTAATGAAATATCAGTCAGGCATTTCTTTCAGTTTTAAATCTAACCTCTCCTGAACTGAGTGAACCTGCTTAGACCAGTGTCCTGGTTTGAGGTAAAACAGAACCAATTTTCTGTTCAGTAATTTTATTTCTTAGCTAGGCCTCTTCTAACTCTCTGAAATTAACAGCATGTTGTGTCTAAAACAGTTCGTTCAGAGTGATAAGACAGTTTGTGCCAAGGAATGGTACGCAGAGAGGCTCTTGCTTATACTTATTGCTATAACAACCAAGGTCAGCTAATTTCATTATTTGCCCCATTGGAGGGTTGGAAGCGGAAAAGTGTTGAGGGGTCCCACCTGTGGGGAGGAGCGGACAGGACAGGTGACACAAAATTGACGAACAGGGATATTCCATCCCATCTGCCCCATGCTCAGTATAAAAGCTGAGGGATCAAAGGGTCAAGTCTCTTCCTTCAGTGGCTGACATCCAAGGAGGACCCTGTCTGTTCATCTGCCTTTGATCCCGATCCATGTGTTCCTGACTCCATCTGTGGAATCCAGTTCCCACCTGTTGCTGAGTCCAGCCTGGGACTTCCCCAGTGCCTGATGGTGATGTCATCCTGGGAGCTTAATACGGTTTTGTATATTCTGTATCTATTTCATTATTTTCCTTTTTATTTTATTATTAATATTTCATTAAAGTAGTTTAGTTTCTTCTAAACTCATAAATCTCTCTTTATCTCTCCTCCTCCTCTCTGTATACGAGAGGCTGGCGGAGGGAGCATCTGTTGCTGGCCATTGGCCAATTTGGCCAAAACCACGACAACCAGATGACACGTCCATACAATTTTACATCAGTTTATGTTAAGCTAAATTAGTTTAAAATTTCATCTTTAGGTAAACCAGCATATCCTTTTGTGTAAATAAACCCTGAATCGCATCTAGTCAAAGCTACTGTTTTTAGAACAGCGGAGTGTATTAGCAGAACACTGTCTACTCTACACTTGTATCAGTGTCCAAGAAGTGGAGTCTGTGAAGTTGTAATAGGTAACTGGAGTAATTTTTGTGGCTTTTGTTAGTGCAGGAGTGAACTGTGATTGTGGAAGCATCTGTCAGCTTTGCTCAAGTCCACAAAAAGGGCACAAATTACAGTTGCTGTAATTTGGCTGTTATACTGTTATTGTGCTGTGAGAGGTATGTGGCTCCAGGAGAATGTAGCTGCAGGTGGATGTTCCTGATATCGTGCAACTGTCTAAGTGTCTTCAAGATCCCAGAGCAGTAGAGAAGCTAGGGATAAACAGGTTGGCTTTCTTGTGTAAGGGAAGGCCTTTGGGAGATGCTGAGTTAGTGCTAGATACAGATAGATTGACTTGAATTTTATTACACATTAATTCACTGCAGAATTAGACTATGTATACAAGGGATCTTAAAATTCATGATAATGGAAAATTGTGTGGGTGCAAGGCGAGTTTTAGTACACCAGCATTAATACAAAAGCCTGGTATAAACATATGTCACTTTCTGGTTTTGCTTTTTTTTTTTCTTTAAACATAACTATACCAAAGTAATGAATTACTACTTTATAAATATCCACCATAGCTGCAATTTTTGAAGTGTAGTCTGATGCTAAGAAATTTGATAGAGACTCTGTTCCATCAAGGGTAGGAGACTACAGCATGGGTGTTAAGGATCAGACAAGGAAGGAATCAAAGCCTTTCCTTTGTTTCTTTAGAAACAAAATAAGAAGGATCTGTTATATCAATGGTCAGAACTTAAACAAAAAGTTCTATTTTCAAGTCTCACAAGAGTGCTACAAATAACTCTGCAAAGGTGATGATTTTTCTAGGGAGAATAACTATTTTTACAAAATATGTATTTTGTATATTTAATGCCTGATACTGAATTCCTATTTCCTGTAGTGTTGATGTGTTAATTGTACATTGCTATCTACCTAACGCAGGTTTGACCAAAAAATTTGGAACATGAAAGGCGTTTAGATTGCATGCCTCAAAGACTTGGGAATTCTAGAATTTCTGGCTATTTTGTTTTGCCTGTTGAACCTACTTAGTAGTAGCCTGCTAATTTTGTAGTGTATTTAGGCTAGAGCGTTCAGTTGGTAGGCAGTATGATATCTGCAGCGTGGCAGAGAGAGAACTACAGGCCATGATTTCACTTGAAATGTCTCCTTGGCCACCTGTTTGTATCCACGTGCTGATCCCTGTCAACTGAAGCTGCACTCCAGTGATATTGGAGGTGAGTATGATTTTAAAACTGACACCTGGCCTGCAGTTTCAAGGACGTTGAACAGCCTGGCTCTGGGCATTGCTTACCCTGAATATGACATTAGTTTTAACTGTCCAGCAGCCAAAGCAGTAGCTGCTGGTGCTGGCGGTTACTTTTTTGCTTCTCTGGTTATCACTAGTTTGCTCTAGTTCAGCTAAACTGTTAGCTGTTGGAGACTGCTGGAATTGGGGTAAGATTCTACTGTAGAAAAAGCTTCAGTAGTCTGTGCTGTTACAAGTCTCATTCCCAGTGGGCAAACACCTGCATCATTAAAGCATCTTTTAACATTAATTGGCACCCTGCTTTGGCTTAGGGGCCAAAGTTTAAATGAATGTAGAGATCAAACAGTTCTTTTATGTCTTTAGGTCAGAGTTGATGTTTTGTTAGGACAATGTTAGATGGTCTTGAATGTTACCCATGTTGTGCCAATACAAAATAACTTTTGAAACCAAATTTGCTTCTTGCAGAGCGGACCAAAGTTTGGTACGTGGCTGGTTACCAGCTATGTTAATATAAAGGAGCCATGTGACTGTCGTGTTAGAAAACGGATATTTTGTAATTGAGTTCTAAACCGTCATTTTTTAAGCTTAGGTTCTCTACTGAAACATCGGCTGTACTTTGTCGGAGAATGTGAAACACATCATGAACAGCTACGCAGTGCTTAAGTGACAAAAAGCTAGAGTAAGCTTCCGTTTTATCTCCCTGAACCGTGCCCCTCCTGAGATAGTAGAATTTGTGCTCCTAAAAAAATTCAGTTTGATTTAAGGCAGGGAAGAACAAATATGCTAATTAATTCCTAGTGCTTATTTTTGAAGCCTCTTCTTTGGGGAATATGTATCTTTTGAGGTTGAAATAGGTTGCCTTGTCATCTTGTTATTTTTAGTAAAAATAATGCCTAGGTGTTATGCACTGCAGTTGGATCTTATTTTCAGTGCAGTAGAAAACAGAATTTTAAACTAAAATAATCAGAAGGGAAAACTGAACTAAACATTTAAAAGCAGAACCTTATATGAAAATGTTAGTTCAAGAATCTTTTGAAGTTTGCTTTCTAAAGAAATTTTAAGTATTCTGCATATTTATCAAAGAACTACTGCATGTTTATCCTTTTAAAATATCTTTTATGGTTGCTCAATTGGATAGACAATATCAGAATAAAAGTTTCCTGGGATCTGTTGTCCTGCTAATCTCTGTTTAACTACTAACAGCTGTTCTGTGCATTAAAGTAAAGCAGCCTTTTGCATTCGGTATTAATGTTGAATGGCATCTGCCTGAAATCAATGTGTCCCCAGCATTTTATCGATTTACTATTAAAATTCTGCTTCTACCAGCTGTTTTGACAGGCAGCTGGTATTGCCGTCTCATGCTTGACAGATTTGTCATGCACAAACTAAGTTCTTTTACTACTCTGTTAAACTTGAATGTTGGACCAGGTACAGGTTTTAGTTTGTGCTACTGGCAATGTCTATTCCTTCATAATTTGTTATTTAATGTTTATAAATATTAATATTCCTTCTTTTCACTGATTACATTAATGTATATTTCTAAAAATGTAGTCTTGAAATTTATGCAGTACTTTTGCACTAAAAGATCAGTGTGTCAATCACTGCAGTTAAAGTAGAGCTGCTTTTTATAGTATTGCCTAATGCAAACTGTTAATTTGAAAAGACTTTAGAATTCAAACAGAACTGTGCTTAGAATGTAAATCAAAAACTGTCATGGAAGTAATGGCTACTGAATTAATGTACGTAATAAACCTGTTGCAATGATGAAGAAGTTCTGTCATAGTGGTGAGAAATTTCATTTGACGCTTGAGCTATAGGTGAAAAGTGATTTTTTTTTTTCTCTGTTTCTGTATATACTTAGCGCTCATGCCTATTATTATTTGCAGTATTCACAAATGAATGCGTTTGTGAGTGACAACATTGGGTACGGATATATTGGATATATCAACGACAGATATTTTGCTCTTTTTATAGCAGTATTTGTAGGCAAGTGTAATTCTTCATCCTCTGACCTTTTCTGACGTGATGCTTATTTAAAGGGTTTGAAAAAAGCCTACAAACTGTCCTTTTAGTTGGAATTGACTTTTTGGAAGATCTCTGTGTGCTTACGCATGGGAAGAAATATTAGTAGTCTGATCCCACAGAGGAAGACATGTTTCCATGCAAGAGATTATCTTCTAATGATTCTTTCTCAAGTGGTATTGTGAGGTACCACTTCTATAGTCATACTCTTCTGAAGAGCCTTTAAAAATTATAGATTACTGCTTTTGTTATACGGAACAAATCAAAAGTCTTGGACAAAATGGATGCTGTCTCTGCTTTTTTGACAAAACCACTTACACTTGAGAAACATAGCTTTGCAACTCCTGGTTCCCCTCATCTCCCTTTTTCATGCAGTTTAAGAATTACTGTTATTTTAAAAAAGGAGAATGTGACAGGAAGGCCTGATTGAAGGAAGAATAAAGATGAGGCTGGAGAAGGATAGAGATGTAAAGTATAAAAGAAGACACAGGAGGCTATGTATGTCTTTTACATATGGTTTTTGTTAATGTCGGTTCCCAAGTGTCACCTCTGCCTGCTGTTTTCAATACCTGGGAATGCCCACCGGCATGAGGTGGATGTTGCTCCCTCCACAGGAGGGGTGGTTGTGTGCTGCTGCTGTGATTACTCCCTGAGCTCATTCTGGTCATTGTTTGTGGCTCTTTTATTTCTCGGCCATGCGTATGACTGTATGGTCCATATGATTGCATGGCTGTTTCTTCAGGTAACTTAATAAAAATGAGAAGATGACCAAAAACACCTACCAAAAGAACTTTACTAAGGTTGCCAATCCAGATATTTAAAAGCACAGAAATTTCAGAATTAAAATTTGAAGGTAAGCCTTAACTTACTCCAAATGTATGCAGAGGTGATTTTTTTTCCTAAATTCAGTAATTTTCACCTTGCAGCCCAAAAATATTTTCCAGTGGAATAGTGTCGATGGGAATGGAGCGTATTGAGGCCTGCTTCCTCTGGGCTTTCCTCTGTTAGTTACAGTCTGTGGGCCCTGGGGGACTGGGTGTGAGCACTGGGGGGCTGTGGAGAGACAACCGATAGTAGTGTTTTAGTTACATGATTATGTTCTTATCTTAATTGCGCTGTCTCATGATCTCTGCCTCTTTCAGTACACTGCTTCAAATTCATTTTTGAGTGGCATCAAATTTGGAAAATGACTTAGTAGAGCTAAGTGCTTAAGTTACTTAAGCTCTCTTAAGTCGAGCTTACTTGTGGTAGAAATTGAAAGACTACTAGAAACTGAGAAAGAAGTAATATTTCTCCTGGTGAAGGTATTTGAATCACAGAATGGTTGGGGCTGGAAGGGAACTCTGGAGGTCGTCCTGTCCAAACTCCCTGCCCAACCTAGGACAGGTTGCCCAGGACCATGTCCTGTTGGCTTTTGAGTATGTCCAAGGATGGCGGCTCTGCAGCCTCTCAGGGCAGCCTGTGCCAGTGCTGGGTAGAATGCTGCGGTGCAAGCCCCGGCTCTGCTTGCTGCTGTTTCGCACGGCTCTTAGGCTTTTCTAGACTCCCAGCTCATCCTGTGCATAGGATGGTTAGAACTTGATGATAATACAATATTTTATTTCTTCTTTGCCAGTCAATAAAGAAAAACCAACAATTTATTAATTCATATGGTTTTCATATCTGTAGCAGCTGAGCACTTGACGTGTAAAGGAGTGAGTGAGCAGAGGGAAGGTGGGACTGCTCAAAGTGTTAATCAAAGTATTCAAACCTGAATTTCAATATGTGTGCACAAGGGGACCAAGCTAGCATTGGACAGTCAGTCTGAACTTAAGGGAGTGCTTTATTTGTCAGCTTCTGTATTTTTTTGATGATTTTGTGTGTAATTTTATACAGTTGAATATAGTATGCTAAACAGACTCTGATGCAAGGAGTAAATTGCTTCTCCTAGGAGACACAGAGGGTATGGGATAGGTCTGAAGTTTAGCCTGGTGCAGCTTTTAGAAATAGGAAAATGAATATTCTTGTTTCTCTTGTGAATATAATGGATATTTCCTGGGTGATGTATAGGTTGAGGATATAATTTAGTGTGTTTACCAAAAGGCAGCCAGCCTGCTTGAGAGTTCTTTTGCTTCCCTTCTTCCCTCTGTTTCCCAACTTCCTTCTCTGGACAACATTTAAATAGAATTAAAAGCTTTGCACGGGAATACTTGAAATGCTTATGAGTTAGACTGTGTGAGAACCCGTTCTACACTTCTGGCAGATTTTCAGGAAAGCTTTCCCCTGTTTCTTGAAGCTATGATGTCCTCTGTTCCAACGACACAGAAGCTAAACTTACACCATCTCTTGGGAGCATGGCTTATTAAGATAGAAGAGCTACAGACTACAGGGATTCTCCTGTGCTTTGGGAAGGGAGCATGCCAAAGGGTCACACACACCCATTTGAACAAATACAGTTTGAGGGGAACTCGCTAAAGCCATAATGCGGGATAGGTAAGTTAAAACAAAAAACAAAAACAAGTTATGGGAAGAAACACGTTTAAGGAGGAAAGTTGAATTATGGACTGACTTTATGATAGGAATAATTTACTTCCACTCATTAAATCAGACCTGCAAAAAAATAAACACGCGATCAAGGAATTCAGTTTTCAGTTACCTTTTACAATTTGACGTCTTTCTGAGAGCTCCCAGCTAAACGTGATATTTTTCTTTTTTAAGTGTTACTATGCAAGTTTTTGAGAAATTTGGATTTAATTTACAATTTTTTTACAATTGCTTTTTACAATTTGGTGTCTTTATGTCCCAGGTAAATAAAATTTTTATTAAAAAATTGTTGCTAGGTAGTTGAAAAATTTGAACAAATTATTAAAAATAAAAGGCAATCTGCTAATTTGTTTCCTTTCCCTTTTGTTCCTTACCACTGTGAATATGTAAAAATAAATACATACCTATATATTTGAGTGTGTGTATGTATGCAGAATGCTATATATTACATGCATGTCTATGCTAAAGCTGTTATGACCAATATGGTGATCACAGTGGTGCTTACTGCTCATGTAATAAATCCGTTCTTGATCTAGACTTTTTTGTTAGAATTGTATTTTAAATAAGTTACTCCTGTCACTTCATGGGTGAATCTTCATTTTCAGATATTTGAGGATCAGTTGAATGCTTTGTGATTCAAGAAATCTGATTAGACTGGTCAACCTGCATTTATAAAATGAGGATATTCTAGGATGATTTGAGGACAAATTCGCTCTCCTGCTTGACCTCATTATCCATGGCTTCTCTTTTTCATCAGTGTCTGCCATGTATTTTTTTTCCATAACTTTGAGTTCATGGATCACTCTGATAAATGAAATAATGGACTACCTAAGGGTAATGCTAAAGAAGATTGATAGCCAAAATATCTGTAGAAGCCTCAGGCTAAAACTAAACATATTAGAACTGTAGTGTGTTTTATTAAAGCCATAAAGGAAGTGTTTAGAGTAGTTACAATGTGGAACCAATCTCCTTTAACAGATTAGTTTGGGGTAACGGATATTATTGTTAATCGAGGCTGTTTCAACCTGGTATCTCACTTCTATTTCTGTTTAGATTTTGTAAGTAGACAGGTTTTTTTGTACTTGTCTATATTAGGTAGACATACAATTTTTCAGAAAACAGGTATGCAATTTCTACATGATTGCAGATCCGGCTTTCAGAGTACTGGGATTGCAGCAGTTTGTACTGCATGTGTTCTAGATTAATTTTTTTTTTTTTGGAGAATTGTGGTTCTAGGTAGTAAACTGGGGAGCTGTAGCCTTATAGATCTGTTATTTAATCTCTTATCTCCATCAGTTTGGGGGGGGCAATCCATTGATTCAATTGATGTAGGTTTCATTTTAAGTGAGAAATCAGCATTTTTTGCCTTTCATGTAAGATGTTGTGCTTTTTCATCCTTTTAAAAAAGTTGATTAGTCTGCTACTTTGAGCCTTCTCTCAATCTGAACTCTCTGCTGGTTGCTTTGCTCATTCTTGGCCTAGAGGAATTTCCCTTGAGCTATTTATGAAGTTACATATTTTTTTTTTTTTTCTTGCAAAAATAAATTTTTGGGCATAAATCAAGGTTGTGCATGAAAGGAGGTTGTTTTAGAAGCATTGATGGATAAACTTACTTGATGTGCAATGAGGAAAAACAAAAGCTATTTCTGAATAATGGGAATAATGTGAAAGGAAGAATATTCAGACTTGAAGGACAGAAATAGAGCAATTGGTGAGAACTGTTCAGAGAACTAGAGTAGTTGCAATTGAAATTAGGGACTTAATTTAAGAACCTCAAGCCAAAACATAAGTACTTTTATTAATTGCCTTATAAATATAAAATAGCATTTTAGTTTAGGCGTCCCAAGGATATTAACCTGAAACAGTCAGTTGCGCTTCTTTCTCCCTCAGTAACTCTTGAACCCAGATGACCAGTTTCAACAAGATTTTACAGAAGGGTAACAATTTCAAAGGCCATTCAGTTGTTGCACGTTTTGTGACTATCAGCAGGCTAAGGAATGAATCCCAAACTTATTTCCCAGCTAAGACAGGGAAACCCGGTGCTGCTGCTGCTCCTTCCATTTGTCAGCAGCTGAACAAACAGCAAGGTTTGTGTATTGGCTGGCCAGTTGTCAAGCACGTAGTTGAAGATTAATTAGTGCGCGGGCTGCTCTACAGTAGCATAGCACCTGCCAACTCTTGCCTCAGAGTGTTTTAGTAGATGACTTCAAGGGAGCAGAGGTTACTGTGGTGGGTACTGAAAGGAAAATAGCAGAGAAAATCTTGAGAAGCCATGCTTTCTTGGGTTTTATTGCTTGCAGAACTGACTTCTGATGTGGAAAAGAATTCTGGATTCGCAGTAGAAGCACTTAATCTATTACCTTTAAATTTATTTATTCATTTATGTTTATCCATGGGTGTACTTTTCTTGCAGTGGTGTGATGAAAGATTCAACTTCCAAGCTACGTTTTTACAGTGCTTGGCAAAACATGTGCCAAATATTTACTCAGCTGAAATGGACCCCTTGCTGGAGAAACAAGAAGAAATGGTCCAGGCAGCAGTATTATACCCCCTGGAATGTTATTTGTTTGGGGAAGACCCAGATATGTTCCTGGAGAAACTACAACAAAGTGGAACCTCACAGCTCTGTGGGAAGGTGTTCAAAGGAGGGGAGACAACGTACTCTTGCAGGTAAGAATGGAGGTATGTTATCATGAGTGTTCCCATGTGAGATAATGCGGCAAAGTGGTTTAATAAAATTAGTCGCACTGCTAACTAATCATTGTTTGTGTCACGGTAGGTCTTTGCTTAACTGACAGTGGCATTTGCTTCACATTTCAAACCACTTTAATGTGAGGAAAATTGCACGTGAAAAGCAGGCTCTGGCAGAGAAATGGGGAAGGAAATGTAAAGGATAATAAAGGTACTGAAAGCCATTGGTTAAAAAGATTGGATGATAGGGTATGAGTATGGGCTGTACCTGAATTGAGGGAGAATAGGCATAAAAATCTGTGAGCTGTACAGTACTCACCCTTTCAAAGTCTGAAACAGAACCCCGCATTTCTGAGCATCGTCAGTCCTTTGCTTAAGCAATAGCTATGTGACCAGTGGTCATGTTTTCACTTTCTGTCTCATCCTCGAGTATACTAAAGATGGCAGCCCATTGGTTTGATAGAATTTATTTTGTTGATTCATATTAATATGAATATATTAATATAAATAGTATGAATAAGAATATATTAATATTAAAAAGCCAGAGGTCTTTGTGGTAGATGTAAAGATTGTAACGGTGCTGGCAATTCATTAGTATTAATATGATGCTATTGTCATAGTTTATTCTAGTTTTCAGTTTATTTTAAAACCCTAGAAAATTTAATCAGAAATACCAAAAGACTGTTATTAAGGATCAAGAATATTATTATGGATAAAAAATCCAGCCCTTAGAATTTAGGAGATATCAGAATGAAAGCTCTCTGTAAACTTTATGTTTATGAATTACACTGTAAGGTTTTAATCAATCACATACTCTTCAGCTTTTTCTAGGAATAAGTTAGTGTTGTGTATGAGAGGAGAATGGTCTTTGAAGTCCTTACCTGTTTGCTAGACAGTGTGTAGTGAGCGTGACATTGGATTGAACAAAGGGAAAGGATGGTCAAGGCAGTTTAGTGCTGCTGTAACAGGAATAATCCTGTTCCTACCTCTGCAGAGTTCTTGTATGATAGCAGGCAAAAAGACAAAGCTATACTTCCCAGAGGTAGTCTCTTTTTCTTTTTTTTTTTTTTTTGAGTTCCTGTCTTACAAAAATGTGGTAGTATTTATACAAAATAGTGTATTTACTACTGCAACTGAAGCTAAATATACATTTGCTTTAGGCATCTAAATTGCTAAAAATAATAGATACTCTGAAATATTAAAATCTAAATGTCTTGAATCAGGCATTCAACTTTAACTTCTGGATTAAGTTTTTGTTCTTTTAACTCACCTTGCAGACAATTTATGATAATAAATGTTAGTGAAGATTAAATTATTGTAATCATGATTATCATCTAAAGGGTTGAAAGGAAATTCATTCTGTAATCAGAATTACCATACTATTTTAGTTGTATTGTAAAGGAGGCTTGAAATAGATGTTGAACAATGGCATGAAACAAAAAACTTGTTATGTTGCGTTAAATGCCTGTCATCCACAAGTTGCATAGAAATAAACAGCATTTAAAGAAAAAAAGAGTGACATGTTTTATGGGCAAAATGCAATGTAAAAAAAAAAAGTATGTATGTGGAGCATAGAGAAAAATTGAATTAGATTGCCCACAAATGTAATTCTGGATTTTCATGTATTTGAGCGCACGACTGAAACTGTTGAAATTAAATTTCAAAGTATATATTCTTTGGCTCATTTTACAAAGGTATTCTCCTTAGATTTTAACTTCTAACTGTTTTAAAAGTTATAAACATAACCTAGCAGAAGTGTAGCAAAAGTTTCATTAGCAAACTGGCTGCAGTTGTTGGAAACAATAATAAAGGTTACTTCAGGGCCATCATGGTGTTTCATAGCTGCTTATTCTTAGCAAAACCAGAAATATATTAGCAGCAAGTTTTGAAAGTGATATCAAGCATGTTTCTGATACAGCAGGTCTGAGGACATGGTTCAAGCCTAACAAGATTGGCTTTTATCTTCTTTCTGTGAAGTAGACAATGTTTTTATAATTTGGATCTGTTAATTTCAAATTTCTTTTCAGAGCAGCATTTTCTTTTGTGCATGAAAATTCCATGTGTTTGTTTTAGAAAGTTTTCCAGTTACCATTTTCGTTGCAGAGACTGTGCAGTTGATCCAACTTGTGTACTCTGTATGGACTGCTTCCAGAATAGCATTCACAAGAACCACCGGTACAAGGTAGGAATATTTTATATTAAGAAATTGTATTTGTAGCTTTAGAGAAGATTTTTTTGAGGATATAATAAACTGCATATGAACCGTTAGTAATTTTCATTTAAAAAAATATCTGGGGTTTACTAATTAGTTAATTCTCTCATGTTTCTAACTATGTAAAGCCTCTTTTAAGAATGGTGACTTTCTGTCTTGTTCAAGAGCTAAAGGTAAGGGAGTGTTTGTGAATGCATACATTGTTATTCTCTTTGGCAATATCACAGAAGTGTATGTCAGAGCAAAAAGCTGTGACTGAAAATGACAGTCTTGTCCTGAGTTCCAGTCAGTACTATTTGGAAAACGAGAATGAGTGTGCGTATACAAGGGCCATTACTTCAGCACTTACTCATGCAGTCTCTACACTTCCACTCTGTTGCTCCATTTTGATTTGCATAAACTACTTTGTGCTTAGTGTGGACTATGATGAAGTTAAAACAAAAGTCAAGCATCAATTTTTTTGAGATTGTTCTAGAACTGGATCATCTCTTTCTGATATCCTTTTGATTCTCTTTGAGTCAAATCTGTGTTATCTTTGAGAGGTTCCCATGCTTTAATTAAAGAAGGATCTTTTAAATAATTTTTAGCTAACTCGATGACTAAACTGTCACCTACTGTTTCTTTCCCAAGCCCCTATTTTTGCTTGCCCTCTTCATTGAGAACTCTGTAATGTCAATAGCCTTGGAAGCAGAAATGGAAAACAATATATTAAGTGTAATTTTTAAAGTTGGTCTAACTCTGCTGCAAAAAAATGTACAGAAGCTTTATGTATTCAACTTAATTAACTTTCATAACCAAAAAGTGGGCTGGATTTTTTTTGCAGCTATTTCTTCTATTTGTTGACATGATGTCTTACTTGTATTATCAATTGGTCATAAATCCCCTTTAAGTGGGTATGTTTTAATGAGAGATAGTTTGTAAGAATCTCAAAATTAACTGGGACTAAAATACAAAATTCCGCCCCTCTGTATGAGTCTGTGTATACTGATCTGAAGATGTATAGTAAGTATTGATTGAAAGATGTACAAAACTACTTGGACGGTGCAAATATAACTTCCACGCACACACACATTTTACAGAGAGGTAAGATGAAAATCAGGGAAAGTAGACAATAGTGATTATGGAGCAGTTTGGAATTACAGCTGGGCTGAGAAGCTGTTGTCGTTTCCCTGTTTTTCAGTAACTACTTTGGGCAAAACATCAGCCATGGAAATAGGTAGTCAGATGGGAGCAGATTTGCTGCATTTCCATTTTAAAGATGCATTCTACAGAATACAGATTATGCTCTTTATAGATTCATAGAATAATTTAGGTTGGAAGGGGCCTAAGGAGGTCACCTAGTCCAGCCTCGTGTTCCAAGCACATCTAATTAGATCAGGTTATTTTAAAACGTTTCAAGTAAATAACAAATTTTTGAATGTCTTTTTATTGGGTCACTTAGTGTTTTTTATAATTAGTTTAGGATTGGGGATTTAGACTAAGCTAAAGATAATTATTTTTGCCTGAGTTTTGTCTCAATTTTTTGCCAAAATGATACAAAATTTGTACTTTTCTGAAAGTGTAATGCAAAGTTAAAGTTGCAAGAATGTATTTAGATGCTGATTATATCTTATTTTCTTTGATTAGGTGTAGAGGTACTACTAAATACCTGTTCAATATACACACATGCTTGTTTAGATTATTTTCAAACTTTACCAAGTAATTTGTAAAGAAGGCATTAAGCATCTTTGCTATAGTTTTGCTCATAAAACCAGAAATCATTATTTTTCTATTTATGAAGTGCTTATTTATCAGTCATAGGCCTTTTCACCTACTTTCTAAGTAAATTTACTTAATACTCAAATTTACTTTACTTGCATACTTTTTTGCAGCGGCAACTGTATTTCCTCCTGTATTTTCTGTTCAAAAAGTTTACATTCCCCCCACCACCATCACGCCACCCCGCCTCATCTTTGATAAGTCTCCTTTTAACTTTTAGTTAAAAAGAAAAAAATATGTTGTGACAAGTCCACTGGTTATGCAGTGCCTCTTGTATTTTGTAGGTAGCTATTGATACTTGTGTTTGACTTAAATAGTGCACATTTTTATTTTTCTCTTGCTTTTTACGTGCATATTTCATGGCTGAAATACACGTTTTTACAGATGCATAGCTCCACTGGAGGCGGATTTTGTGACTGTGGGGATACAGAGGCATGGAAGGCTGGACCGCTGTGTACTAAACATGAACCTGGAGCATCAGGTTCTGCAAAAGAAGTAAGAATATTGCTTAAAGTGAAAGAATAAATATTGTCTTTTTTTAAAAAGTGCTTATTCCAGTATATGAAAGTATGTATGTTTATGTAGCAGGTCCAATTGAATTGAATCAGGATTTCCTTGGTCAAGGTGTTTATTGGGGTCAAACATGTATATTGTCCATCCTTTGTCTCCAAACAAAAAGCAAAACCAATAGAACACTTCCATCTACCGGTCTTGTGCACTTCTGTCTTTGATTAGGAATTAAAATAGGAGTTTCTGCTCTTTTCTGTGCTATATGTATTACTCAGTTCTTATTTATAAATAATTGGTTTCCCAGTGGTTAGTAAATAGGTATAGTATTTGATTTTAATAATATTTTCTCTTTTCCACATTACTGCATTAGTGAACAATTTTTTTTGTCAGTTAATTCTGGTATGTGATCTGTCACTATGGCTAGAATAAGTTGCTATGCTTTAAAAGTAACCTCAGGATGTCTCAGGCTTATTGTACCTCATAAAGCAGCATATTAATGAGAAATATGCCATTTTATAAGTAGTTCTCAAGAAGAATGTAGGCAATTCAGTTGCTTCAGGTAAAATTTTTTCTTTCGAGTCCTACATTCTGAGATAACCAGGACAAAAAACGCCCTTACCATTCATCGTTGCAAAGAGACTCTTAATTCCTCCTGGTTTTTTTGCAAAAGTACTTCTCTTTAGGATCTGGAAAAAAATTAAATGGAATAGAAATAAAGAACACTGGTCTTACAGAAAAATGAGGCAAAGTTTTCCTTGACTGGTTCATCCTTCAAAAAACCATGAATCTTAATGGATTTCAGAAATAAAAATAGTTGAAGCTCCAAGAAGGGGTTGTCTGATTACCATTTGGAGCTTGTCACTGTAATGTTGACCTGCTTCTACTTCAGTAAAGTCTGTTCTGCTGTGCGGTACTTATCCCCGAGTACTTAGCCATGTGATACATATCTGCAGCTGATACCTACATATTACTTACAAAAAACTGTAATCAAGAGAACCAGATTGTTTCCACAGTATTAGAATACCACAAAATAGCTGCAGTATGGTTAATTTTACTGCTGTTGCCATTATCACATACGTTATATGTTTTTCCAGCATGTTCTAGAGGTGCTTCCAGAATAAGAAACCAGAAACAGTTCCTCTTTGGGAAGTATTAGTTTTTGTCCTTGCATTCTGAAGGAAAACAGTATTGTTTTGCAATGCTAGACTCCTGGTACTGTTGATAAAGACATACGGGAAGGTAGAGAAGCTTGTGTGTCTACCAGCTTCAGAGCCACCTTTGGATGCTATGGAAAGCTTATGTTACAAGATGCTCAGTATCAGATTTCTAGCTGATTGCTGAGGGGTCCGTGTCACATCATGAAGAGAATTTAGCAATGGTCTTAAGACAAAATGTTCAGGTCTCAGTTGAGCATTAGGTGTTCTTTCACTTGAAAATTGTTTCCAGCCAAAGTATCTCCATTGCTCCTAGATACGGGATATTACTTATGCCTCAGGTGACCAGTTTGTGTCTTACAGACAGTAGTAAGCGTACATTATGGATTTCACCCGTGATGGCTCACAAAAAATCACACCAATACCTGTATGAACATGGACCTATGAGGCACATTAAGAACTTTAACAAAGAGATTCTAAACAACATAGATTGTATCTCCCAGATTTAAAATTTAGGCCTCTGTAGGAGATCTAAAAAACAGTTGCTTCAGCACTTTACTTCTGAGAATGGTGTTATTTTTTTGGTTCCAACAACTCTGGTCAGAGTCCCTAAAATGGTTTATGCAATGTTTACTTCCTGCTGGGGAACCTATTTATCAGCAAGGTACAGATTTTGATCTTGCAGATCTGGTATTTGCATCTGTGATGGCATATTTGGCTTTTTACCTCCCTTTCCTTTAGAACAGTTTTTTCATAACAATGAAATAATTCAAAACCAAATGTTAGGAAAAACACCAAAACCTTTATAAAAAATTTTACGCAAAAACTCTTTCACTCTTGTTAAAATCGCACTGTCCAATTTTTGAACATACTACCTGGGAGTAGTGAATAATGAAAAACAGACAATTATTTGAATTTGAAGAAGTAGAAAGTTACTTGTTGTAATAGTTCTTTGTTGTCAGTAGATGTAGTTATTATGCAGTCAGTGTATGTAGACTCTCTAGTAATAGGGCAGATATACAACTACTACAATAATGAAACGGATCAGTATATTAATGTATACTATATGTAACTATTTGTTTGCATTAGATTGCATTGCATGACAACGTTCCTGTTTTAATAGAAGACTTATCCGCAGAGATTTTTCTTTATGATGAAGAGACTCATGGATGTTTGGATTATCTCATAGTTTGTTCTCTGTTTTGAGAATCAAGGACATTCATAATGTAGGAATTTTCTCAGCATATAGTGCTTATTAAAAGAAATGAGTTGCAAAGCGCATTTGGAACAGTCTTGCATATTTCTCTTCCAGCATGTTTTCTGATAGTATGGAAGTTTATCACATGCTTGTCAAACAAAAAGCACTCTTTTATTGATGATCCTGACCAATGTTCCTTTAATTATGCTTAAGTGCAGAGGATGTATCATACTAAGGTGTTTATAAACTTACTCTGATCAGGTAGGAGCAAATAAGAAGAGGGATATGTTCGCAATACATTTGTCTGCTGTGCAGAACATGGTAAAAATGTGCTTAGAAACTGGCTGCTATTTTTAAAAGGTAGATTAAGTTTAGAATATGATCTACAGAACTACCACCTTTTAAAAATGAGCCCTCAGTAGTGGACAGGTTTGAATCTACCATGTGAAAGATAGGCACCGGAGCTTTTACCATTTCTGAGATAAAGAGGTGAGCATTAGTAAAATGCAGTACCCTTACAAAAATCTTAATTGAACCTTATTTAAAAAAAAAAAAAGTTTTACAATGAGGAGCTATTTACAAAACTTGTTGGTATGTATGTAACATGGGGCTCAGAAAAGCAATCCTTCACTTTAGAATCCCCAGTCCAGGCTTTTAGGAGTCATCTGTTCCCTATTGATTCCAAATTAATGTCTTTGCTATGCCAGAAATATATAAATATAAAACCCTTTTGCCAGAATTTATCCTTAAAAACAGATAATTTTAAGAATTTATGTCAGAGATGAGGTAAAAATACTTCCCAGGCATGTTTGTTTAAAAAAATAATAATTTGGTTATTAGTTATTTTTAAAAGTTGATATCTGAACACGCTTTGTTCATTCTTCCACAATGTTATTATTTGAAGCTCTACCTGAAGCTTAAATAATTAGGCATTTTTGGGCATAGTTCTGAGGAAATTTTGTTCTTATGCTTTCAATTTACATTAGCTGTATCTTAATTTCATTTTACTGTGACTTCTATTAAAGTGGGTAGCATTGGAGGTGGCATTGCATCATTTAACTTTCCACTACTTTTATGAGTTCAGTCCCCACTTTTAGTAGTTTATAAATCCTTTGATGTAGTTTCCTTTGATTTCTTCTACAGACTGAAGGACAGTAGCATGTCTTACCAGAAGGTTCCTGTTTTGCGTATCTCTACGCACAGCTTCATGTTTTCTTCCAGCTCTATCATTTTTGCTTGCCGTATGTTAATGCTTAAAAAGCCAAACTCTTAAGAAATACTGGAAGAAAAAATTAGTATATTTACGACTGCGTTCAATTAGATTATTCTTAGCACTTAAGTTTTTTTCATTCTGCTCCAAACTGTAGGATAATGATAGCTTTGTCAATCTGGGGAAAAAAAAAATAGCCCAGACATTTGTATTCTTAATTACCGAGATCTACCACAAGCTTATTCAAACTTAAGTATGTACACACAGTGATATTTATAGACCATGATTTCATTGGCAGACATTTCAGATTGTATGTTTGGATCCAAATTATTCTTGTAGTGCTTATCAGGTCAGAAAACTGTTGTTCAGAGTTTTGTAAGTAATTGGCCATGTTAATGCATTTTTACTTCTCTTCCACTATGTTTTTAGGTTTTACATCCTATGGATACAACATGATTTCACTTGAATTTTTATTTTTTTAAAGCAATCTGCTTCGTAAATGGATAAATATGATTCTATAGTTGATTTAAGAATTTTTCAAAAACATGATTTTAAGCTGTCATAAACATTTGACAGAATACACTCACAAAAGAGCAAGCAATGCAGGGGAATAATTTTGGTCTGGACTGCAAATTTTCAATATCTTCGGGTGTACAGAAAACTGTTAACCAGATTCATTTTTTTAAAAAAAAAAAAGCAATAATTGAAGCTTCCTAACACATTTGGTGAGACCTTTCATAGACTATTCCTAGATAAAAACTGGATGTGTATAAAAAGTTAGATGAAACTGTTGGAATACTACTGAGAGCCCTTTGGATGAAATAATTTTGAAGAGAAGAAATTGGATGAGATTAATTTGCTTGAAAATAACGAGAAGGCTCATTTCCTGAAACAAATATAGTAATAAGGTATTCTACCAATCCTTTTTTAATTTTTTAAGTTTCTTTTCCATGTTAATATTATCTCATGTCTTACAGAATTCTGAATGTCAGTTGAATGAAGAAATTATGGAGCACTCTAGGAGAGTGTTTCCCGCTGTGATAAAATACATTGTAGATATGCTTATATGGGAAGAAGAGAAGGAACTGCCTCCGGAGCTCACAATTAGGTAGGGAGTATTTCCCGCTTTCTCTTCCAAGGCATTAGAAACTTTCGTAATAATTTTGCCTGCGGTATACTTAGGCTCATGCAAATATGTTAGTGCCAAAATCCCTGTAAACAGCACTGTAGCATTTCTGACCTACAGTTATATAGAGAAAAGCTTTTGATACTTCATGGAAAAAGTAACATGTGATTGTCCTCCATCAAAATGGAAAAAGTTTGTTATATGTCATGTTAAAAAGACAAATGGGATCTTTAAATGGCAGAGAGAGGAATAGTAATGGAACAATCAAATAACTTAAAATCTGTTTTGTCCTTCGTACGTTATTTCTATGGCTTATTCTGGTATACGCGGTGAGGGAATTTTTGGGTGTGTCTTTGACATGAAGACCATGCTTGATTTTCTTCTATGATTTTTTTTTGTACTTGACGTTTCTCTCAAGCTACCAAGTGAGCTGTTGCTTGTATTGGATAGGACACTATTTACGATTTTACTTTTATTTGTATGGTGTTCTGTTGGCTTTTTTCCAGTAGAGAGAAGGTAGACAGCTACTACTGTGTCCTTTTCAATGATGAACATCATTCTTACGATCATGTCATCTATAGCCTGCAAAGGGCACTTGGCTGCGAACTCGGTGAAGCCCAGTTGCATACTACTGCCATAGATAAAGAGGTTAGTTCATTCTGTGTATGGGAGAAAGTAACTTTTTAATCATTAAGTAGTGCTACTTTAGTCTCTTGATCATAGAGTTTTTGTTTCTGGGGTGCTGGAGCTTGAGGAGAGAGAAAGGCATGTTGCAGAGTAACTTAGTGTACATGAATTTTCCTCATCTAATAATATTAAGATACCCAGACTTTACTTTGTTGTTCTGTTGTTAATTTAATTGAAATAGCTTTTTTCTAAAGATAATTATGTTAATCTTGATTTGCTTCTAGATATCTATAAGCACCATGAATGTTGCTGGTCCCCATTTCTCATAAAAAACATAGCAAAGATCAAGCTTGTGACATTTTGGTTTTGTCATATGTTAGTCTCACGCTCGATATTTTCTTTAAACAGGGTCGTAGAGCTGTTAAGGCAGGACATTACACCTCTTGTCAGGAAGCAAAAGAAGAAATCAAGGTAACTTCCTAAAATATTTTTCTCATTTGAAAAACAAGCAAATCACCCTCATCATTATTAATACTGAAGACTTACTTGTCTGTTGTAGTCTTTAACTTAGTACTTCCATGCTTTTATATCCTGCCTGTGAACTTTTTGAAAGTGAATTTACCCCACCACAATTGGTATAGATAAATAAGTATCTTCAGAAATAAAATGTCAAACTGATTTCTTTTTTGTTAGGGTTTGCCATTAACATCTGCTTGGGAGAGGTAATGAGTGGTAAAGACAAATATGAAAAATCATCTTATCTTTATTTTATCTCTATTAATATTTACCTGACTCCTAGAGGCATTCTGAAAATGTTTCTCAACGACCACTTCATGTGGAGGTTCTGCATGCTGATGTTATGGCTCACCAGAAGTTTGCCTTGCGCCTTGGTTCTTGGCTGAACAAACTCATGAGCTATTCAAGTAAGCATAACTGATTTTTGTTACAATACTGCTACGTCAGTATTTAGCTGACTAATTATCTCAAAAAATGTTTTTAGCTGTACTATATATGATATTCCCTTATTAAAATACTTTCACATTCCTTCTAATTAATAAATAAATACAGTAGTATGGCTTCTGATATCCATTGGTATGGTTATGAATAGTAGTACTTTTCTTTTCCTTCTTACTGAAACAAATGTCTTTCCCTGCTTGAGCTCTGTCTGTTCCTCTAGAAGTTTTATTATCCTTAGTTTCAGCATCACATGCCCTATTTCAGTGACTTCTTTGCTTAAAAGCTGCCTTACCCAGCGGTGGTGGAAAGCTGCAGAACATCATCAGTGTAAAGCATACATCCTCTGCTTGAATTAATTCCTGCTTCAGATTTGATAACTGTGATTAATTAGATAGCGTCAGTAAAACAAACAAACAAAAGCCTTAATTTAAACATTTGTCCAGTAGTGGAAAGTCTATTTTAAGCTTTCAAACATTGCTCTGGTATTTAATGATGCTCATGGTTTTAAAGATGACTTCTGGATCAATCTAATTTTGATGACTGTTGTTAGGTTTTGTCCTACCTGTGTTTTGGCAGACTAAAGCCATTATAGAATTTCTTCTTGCCATACAAATATACATAGATTAAGCTGTGCTCTTTGCTCTTTCTCCTTCTTGAAAGGGTAAATCTGTTGGTCTGCTTTAGCCAGTTTGTAAGCTTGGATAATAAAGTGACTTTCTTGCCTTTTTTTCTGAACACTTACTTTCCAATCTTTCCCTTGAGATACTTATATCAGAATTGTACCTTTTTGCGTTTCTTTACAATATTTTATAAATTTTAGCTTTCAGTTCTTTTCAACTTTATTTCACTGATGATATTTTCTTGCTGGTCTGAGTTCCTCAGACAGTTCTTTTAGTTGGTACAAATTCTTGACTGTGTGGTTTATTTCAAGATTTCTAGTGAAAGTTTGGGGTTTATCCACATTTTTCTTTCTAGATAACTTTTTCTTATTATTTTAAATTTTATGAGATTACTCTAAAACACCAACTGACAGCTAATTATTCATCTGTTGACTCTGTGTGAGTATAGACAAGTTGGTGTTAGTGCCCCAGCAAATCCCCAGAATTACAGGGTTTTAAGTATTACCTTTTTAGGTGATGAGATAAGCTAAAAAGCAGCCTCCTCTGTTGGGTGCAGCATTTTGGTATAAGTTAACTGATACTTTAATATGTTTTATGAGAGTCTTCAAGCACAAAGATTGAAGTGTAACATTCTTGTCCTTGTTCTTCTGGATTATATACATAGATGCTTTAAGGGCTTGATGTTCTGTACTCAGCTGGAACACCTTGGTGGTCTGGTGGTTCCCATTGTTTTCGTGGTATTGCTTCAAGTGGTAGAATACTGATCAAGAAGCATTCAATGCTCTTTATTTCCAGGTTGTTAGGAATCTGATTCATGACATTCCACTTTTCCTTTTGAAATTAGTGACGTAAGAGCTCATTTCTGAATGGTAGTAACCCATGACTCTGATATGGTGATCCCCAAAACTGCTTCATCAAGCACTGTATTTACTGATAGATGCAAGAAAATATAAAATAATGTTCTGAAATTCTACAAAAGACTGACTTTCAGCACCCAAGGAAGGGACCAGTGTAGATCTGCCTAGGCTGTACATTTCTGTGGTGAACTCTACTTATGGATCTGCTTTGCAAAGCTGTCTAAATGCTTTTCATTTCAAAAAACTCTTCTGCGTCACTGGATTTATTAAATAAAGGTGGTAAGAATAATAGGAAGAAATTAGTAACGGGAGAGTGTGTGGGAGTATCACTGAGGAAAAAAATTGTTAAAAAATAACTCATACTTAAGTGCCTTCTTTTTTTCTCTTAAAGAACATAATTCTGTAATTCTCATTTTGTTTCCTCCTATCATTTAATTATTGAAGCATTCTTGTACAAATGAATAGTTTTATCCCTATAGGTGACTTCCGCCAGATCTTTTGTCAAATATGTCTCAAAGAAGAAGCTGGATCTGAAAACCCATGTTTCATAAGCAAGTTGATGCTATGGGATGCAAAACTTCATAAAGGTTTGTGTACCTATGTTGCTATAAACTGAAGAGGCAAATTATTTTTTCATGCGTGTAACAAATGTGTAAAAGTAAATAAGTGATATGCAGGTGAAATTACATTTCTTTATAGTTTTTATATTATGGTTTTTATACAGACTTTTTTTTTACAGCTGAGATAATTGTTATTTTGTGTATGTATTTGCCTCCTAAAGTTTTCCTGCTTTATGTATTTTGAAGAATCTTTTCACAAGTTGTAGCCTGCCTGTGAGTGACTTGATGCTTACCCTGTGTTTTAAATACATACCAACAAATGTTAAAAATAAAGTAAAAAAAAAAAAGAATAACTCTTTTAATATACTTCATAACCATTTCAAGGCTTTTAATGATTTTTAATTATAATTTAGTAATCTCTTCCTCTTTTACACAAAAAGCTGCATCTTAGCACAATAAAGTGATGTGCATTGTATTGGCTTTTCACAGGGGCAAGGAAGGTTCTTCATGAACTTATCTTCAGTAGTTTTTTCATGGAAATGGAATACAAAAAACTTTTTGCTGTGGAATTTGTGAAGGTAAATAGCTATTTGTTACTTATGCTATGAATTTTTACTAGCTTTGTAAAAGTTCCCTGAAACCTGAAAATTGTTTCAGTATAAATAATGAATTTTTCAACAAGCAGAGCTTCAACAACTAGCTCAGCCTTTATAGAGTGTGTTACTTTCAACATCATTGGTTTGTTCCTTATAATCGTGTAGGTGTATATGCTCATTTTGAATGCAGTATTGTTAGTATTCTGTGTATCTTTTGAAATGGGAGATGGACTGCAACCGAAACTGGTCTGTCTTTTTAAAAATTACATACAATAGTTCAGAAATATACTAAACTTAAGACCAAGAGGTTTTTGTTTTAGGGTGAGACTTTTTAATCCTGGTAAAGGTGACTGACACTCATGGTTTTCTCTGGACCGAAACAAAGCAAACAAAGACTTACATTACTCATTGTACACATCTTTTATAGACAGCTGTTGAATAACTATCTGTGCAGTTCACTGCAGGAGGAAGACTTGTTTTATAATAAGTTAATATCTTTATTGATCCTTTTTTCAGATATTGAATTTCTTTTCTTGGGGAAAAGGAGGAAAAAAAACAACCTCGTTTTGATCTGGCAGAACAGTTAAATTTGTGCTTATCTTCAGTATTAAGGCAGTGGGGCACATATTTAATTGCTTTGGTGCATTGAGGACATTGTGCTGGTTTTGTTGTTTGAACTGCTTCTATTAGAAAGGAGGAAAGACATTGAGATGTAATTCTTGCAAATAAAAAAGTAAATGTTTTTAAAGAACACTTGTTTTATTTAATTTCCCCAATATTCTCTTTTCCTAGTATTACAAGGCATTGCAAAAAGAATACATCAGTGATGATCATGATAGAGCTCTCTCTGTGACAGCACTCTCGGTTCAGATGTTCACTGTACCCACTCTGGTACGTACAGCCTGTCTCCACTAGAAATGTGGAATAAATTTGAGAATTGCTAGCAGTACCACCTTTGCAGGCTGTTGTACTTGGTAGAGAGTCTATTATGCATTGCTGAGATGAAAATGAATGTTTTTGAAATTTGTTAAGGCCAATATGAAAGCAGGAGCTTGAGTTCATGTGAAAATTCATTACAGAAGACAGAGGGAAGGCAAATAAGTTTTCTGCAGCATTGTTTTCTGCATTAACTTTCTGTGTTCGTTTACTGTTCACATTTACCTTCTTATGTAACTTTAAAAACTTGGGAGGGGGGGGGGGAAAAGTGCTTACATGTCTTTTTGTGCGGGTGAAATATGTTAAATCCTGGGGGGGATGGGGTGAGGAGGGGCTAGCATACCTGTAGGTTTTAAAGGTTATATGTTTCTTGCCTGAAATACTAGTGTAAAAGTCCTTTTCTACATGATCCTTCTGGAAAAAAATCGCATGTCTGTTACATTGAAGCTGTCAGAGTGAACAAACATGCTAAATTTATAGAAATTGTGTTCATACATAATAAATACTATAGGAGTTTTTGTAGCTTGGACTCTTTACAAATGCTTAAAATAATTCCTAATCAAAAAGACTCAATTCAAAGAAAAATTTGACAGTTCTCTTCAACAAAAATCGGAAGAAAAATTGTAAATTTTCTTCTTGCAGGCCCGACATCTTATTGAAGAGCAGAATGTAATCACCACCATTACAGAGACACTTCTAGAAGTGCTTCCAGAGTACCTAGACAAAAATGACAAGTTCAACTTCCAAGGTTACAGTCAGGACAAACTGAACCGGGTATATGCAGTAATATATGACCTCAGGTAAGTGTAAAACTGAGATGCTTGAGCAACTCTTGGAAAATTGGCAGTAAGATGAGGTGTTTAAATTCAGGAATCTGATGATAAAACTGCTTTAAAAACAAACCCAAGCCCGTCGAAAACACACATGAAACTTCAATGTTTTGTTTTTCAGTGGAAACGTAAAAATTTTCCAATACTAAAATTATATTCTATAAAGACGATTTTTGATTATTTTCACTGATACCATTCCATATAACAGTTGCATTAATAAACAAAATATACCTGCTGTAAGACAGTATGGGAAATTTGGCTTCTATTCATTATCATTCTGGGAAAGCTGTATAATCCTCATCTGCTTAGCATTTTCCCCTCTCACAGGTCTCAAATTTCTCTAATAAACTGAATAATGTAAAAGCAAACCACCCCAAATACCTTGGAATTAAAAAACCCAAATCTTTTCATTTCAAGTGATGGAGTTACACCAAGCAACTCTAGCGTTTGGCGACAATTTTAAGAGGAGTTTGAGATGGGGAGGGTGATGTAATGTGGTGATGCAGTTGATTATTTTTATGCAAAGAACACTTTAAATACAAGCATAAGCAGAAGGAAAGTCTGAGCAAAAGATGATAATGTTTTCTTTGGGGACAGGTATGTTTTAGTCAGCAAGCCTACATTATGGACAGACCGTCTGAGGGCGCGGTTTTTAGAAGGATTTGTTTCTTTCCTAAGGATTCTAACTTGCATGCAGGTACAACACATTTAAATAATTTCTTTCTAATATACTGTTATGAGATATTACAGCACTTCTTTTTATCCATAGCAATGTCGTGGGTATAAACGTGCAATTAAAATGGTAAATTCTTCAATCACGGTCTTGGGTGGGTGAAAAAGTAGTGTTTACTTTGGTGAATATTACTTGTGTAATTTTAGCTACATGTGTCCGAATAACCTCTATTTTACCATATGGGATTTTGCGTTGTTTTAAGCCTACAAGCACTGATTTAGCTTGAGTGGTTTGTTGCATCTTCATTTCAGGGAATGGAGGAGATAAAAAGACAGATTGGTCAGCACATTGAGGTGGACCCTGACTGGGAAGCAGCTATTGCTATACAGATGCAGCTCAAGAACATTCTTTTGATGTTCCAGGAGTGGTGTGCCTGTGATGTAAGTATGTCAGTTGTCTGGGATTCGTACATGGGTGCCTTTTGTGAATAATCCTGAGTGTTTTTTAAATAGCAGCTTTTAAAAAAGCTCAGTATTGTTCAATGCAGATCTCCATAAAGAGTCTGAAAGAATTAATCTGTGGTATGACAAAGAGAGAAGAGATCTCAGAAGAATATAATCTTCTAGCTGACAAGGCTGCACAGGGTGTCAGGCAAATCATAAACAGAAAATACTTCTTATAATTCATAATAATAATCAGATTTTGAGAATTAGGTTCATGGTATCACTGTCAAGTTCTAAGGTTTTGAAGCACATCGTGTTCATTGTTAATTGCAAAAGTGGACTGCAGAAACTGCGCTAATTGGGTAATTGCACTGTAAGTAGACTTAATCTGTGCTGGAGCTCATCTCTGTGCTGGGGGAAGGGAGGAAATTGTAAAATATTGTAATATTTTGAAGTAGGTTTTGTGGTGGGTTTTTTGGCCCCCCCCCCACTCCCGCAGTAGGAGAGACAGGAAGAACTACAGCAGTTCAGGAACTTCTTGATCCAATTTGGGGTGCAAACTACACAAAATATTGAAATATTGCAGCTTAAGTAAGCACATAGATTTTTAGAGCATTTGACAGAGCAGCTTTTTTGGACAGAAGCATAGTCTGTTAGCTTTAGTTGGATGCTCCACTGCTCCAGTTCAGTACTTCTCAGTATTAAGAAACAGAGTAGTAATTATATTGTGGACTTTTAGTAACTGTTTATACCATCAGAAAAAGCAAGTGAGGAATTTCAGTGCATATATATGATTTTTGAATATAATGCTATGCGTTTATTTTAAATTCTAGGAAGAGTTGTTGCTCAGGGCCTACAGTGAATGTCACAAAGCTGTGATGAGGTGCAGCACAAATGGCCGCTCACGGGAAAAGACAGTGTTTCACTTGTGTGGCCATACTCTGGAGAGCAGACCTTACAGAGTGTCTGCAGATCCTGTCAGCATACATTTACCACTGTCTAGGACTCTTGCTGGTAGGTGGTGTGTTTTGTTTTGATTGCTATTTGAATTACTTTTATTATCCGTCTCTATTTCTTTATTCTAGACAGCATTTAGATGAAGTGCTTCACAGATCAGTCGTTCTCTGACTTACTGATATTCTCATGGTGAGGCAACCATGTTCCTCAGATGTCCCCCTAAGGGAAGGTTTTCCCAGAAAAGAACAACATTTGCCTGGGAGGTTGGAGGACATTTTTTAAAAGGGAGAGAGATAAGAAAGTCAGGCGAGAAGGAAAAGTTTTGTGTTTTAATGAGAACTTCTGTTTTCCCTGGACTATTTGGATTTATGTGGTTCTATTTCTACCCGTTTTGCCTAAATGAATGTTCATTATTACTGTATCTTGAATTTATTTTCCAGCCACATACATCTTAGGACTGTTAAAATGCTCCTCTTAAAAGACATGCTTGCAGCATGCCAGGACAGATTTCCAGTCAGAATACAAAGGACCACAGCAGTGGGTGATCGCCACTTTCTCTAGAATACAAATGAAATCATATGCTATTATTAAGCTGTAGATTCTTTATCACAAGATACCATCTGTTAAGCCGTGTAGTCTTGAAATTCAGTTATTACTGACATGATTTAAACGTGAGATTAAAATTTTGCTAATACTACTTAGCGTCTCAATTTAAATGGTTTTAATGAAATCATTAAATGAATAGATTTGTTCATAAAATAATGGATTGTAAGGCTAGTAAGAACTGTAGTGATAATGTAATAGATCTTCTATCTAAAACAAACAAACAAACAAAAAAAACCCCACCAAACAAAAGTACCAAGTCTTTCCTAAATAAAATTTGACTTTTTTCTGTAATTCTTGCGAGTTGTAGATGATTTAGCTAGCATTTAGAATGGCTTGGAGGAGAATCTTTACTGATTTTGACTTATTGTCTAATGTTTTCATGTTGGTTTTGTAGGTCTTCATGTACGATTAAGCAAGACTGGAACCATCTCAAGACTGCACGAGTTTGTTTCTCCTGTAAGATTCCCCCTCTGCCCCGACTTCTTGTGATTTATTCTCTGGGAAGGAAAAAGCCTAAAATTATATCCTCTAACTTTCATGACACATACAAGTTATTTTGCAGCTGTCAATGTGTCTTCGTTTATTAGGACTTACACTTTTAAAATGACTGTCAGACTTACTCTTGCTGGATTTCTTTTCTTTTTTTTTTATTATTCTTTTTTAAATTCTAGGAAGAATTTCAAGTGGAGCTGCTAGTGGAATATCCTTTGCGATGCCTTGTCTTGGTTGCTCAGGTTGCTGCAGAGATGTGGAGAAGGAACGGGCTCTCCCTGATAAGCCAGGTACTCCCTACAGTATTCAGTAGTGAGCTGGTCCTAATGGTGTATGCAAACGTTTCTCAGTGATGCTCCCAGTGGTGGTTTCATCCAGTGCAGAAGGAGGTCATTGGGGGGTCAATCCTACACTAAATAGAAAGGCTTCTAGGTGGGAATTTAGACTGCAGCTTCATCAATGCTTGTGTCCCCATATTAGACAAGTATTTTCATCTCTCTTATGACTGTTTCTGACTGTGAAATGGTGTTGATGTTACTGATGTCTACTATAAACTACTTTCATATCTGGTAAAGAAATCACTGTGTAAGTACTGTTAGTGCTATTGCTTGTAACATAAAATGTTAGAAGAATCTCCTGACACGTGGTAATAATTACATGCAAAAATTAAACTATTTTAATGATTTCATGCTAAACCCTTGAGTGCCATATAACTGGACATAACAAATATTTTATAACACTTGTCGGCTTTTTTTGTTGCAAGGATAAAGGTAAAAGTCTACCCTTAAGTACTTGTATTTTGCCTGCTTTGGCTTCACTTTTTTTTTCTTTTTTTTTTTCTTTAATGGCAGAAATTTTCTGTGTTTACCTTTCGCAGGACCCTTTGGTAAAAGAAAATATTGATAGCCACCTGTAGAATTGTCTCTCTGAGAGATGGGTAGGAGGAAGATGATGTTTAGACTTTAATCAGTAGCAGCCATTAGAATTATGTTGTCTTGGAAGAGGGTATGAAGAAGTATGGCATAGACTTTCTCTGGATAGGTGAAAAAACATTTTTATTTTCCATTAAAGTACATATTTGTTTTGAAAGAAACACAGGACTTTCCCTTACTCAATAAAGGAGCTCTATGATTTAAAAAAGCCTCAGACATTAACTGGTGCACATTTGATAGTGCATTACATTACATTACTTCTCTACTTAAATTTTGTTTTCCTGTTTCTCAGGTATTCTATTATCAAGATGTTAAATGCAGAGAAGAGATGTATGATAAAGACATTATCATGCTTCAGGTATGATTTTCTGAATGCTTGCTTGCTTGACTCAAAACTTTCACGGAATTTTTTAAATTTTAATTAAATTTATATGATTTCTTAAAATTTTCTTGGTAAAAGAGTATTTTTCATAATGAACGAAGAACTGTAGTAGTAACTGATGTTCATAATAGTTTGGATTTTTTGATAGATAGGTGCATCTCTTATGGATCCAAACCAGTTCCTCCTGCTGATACTGCAGAGATACGAGCTTGCTGATACTTTCAAAAAACTCAAGCCCACCAAAGATCAGGTAAGTACCAAGTATTTCTGCTGGTTAATTTGTTTGAGTTTATGGAACATTAATAAGAAAAACTAGCTACTGTTGATAACTGCATTTTTATGATCACACTAAAAGTCAGTCAACACAGGACCTAGTGGTTAGATAAATGACTTTGCATTTGGAATTTGTAGAGGCTTACTCAAAATTAGCAAACAGGTTTTGCCCTCTTTGACCTTTAATTCATAGGGCATCTACAAAAATCCATGTAAATGACTTGTCTATAAAACTTCCATGTCTTGTAAGCCATTTTGTGTGTTCTTATTTTGGCTGGAAGTTTCTTGGATTGTTGTACTGCTTCTTGAGGCTTGAACTTTTATCTGAACCTTTATTTGGAATGCATTTTTAGCTGTTTCTTTTCCTGCATGCGAATCTTGCACTTCAGTTGCAGAATATCTCCTCTACAAGCACAAGTATTTTTTTCTAGCTTGTTAGAATGGAGGTTTCTTCTTACAGTACAGTGCTTCAGCGAAGTAGTACATCTGAAGGCTGAGCTCAGTGTTATATGACAGATTTTCCTGCCTGTTTTTTTTCATTAAAAAAACCCTAATTTCTGTAATTCTTGTAGGATTTGATCAAACAATGTAATGTGTTAATAGAAGAGATGCTACAGATTCTCATCTACGTTGTGGGTGAGTTTCATTTCTCTCTGCTCTTGTAGTAATGGATTATTACAGTTTGACAAAACAGGCTTGGTGGCGTTCTTTAACATAGATGGTATGGAGAGGGTACTGGAGAATGGCTGTTTTAAATAGATGGTTCAGTAGCACAGTTGTCTGTCAGCTGGAAGCAGTAAGGGTTACATAGTGTAAAAAGCTGTTAGATAACTTCATAATTGACTATTATGTAAAATATGAAGAGAAACTCCATCTCAGCCCATTTTGTTTGGAAGCTAGGCTAAAAAAACATTTTTTCTCTCAGACACTTGGCATAAGTTTCTGGTAAATGCAAACGTACACAATTAAATACCTCAGCAATAGCATTACCTTTGTGCAAAATTCAGAATTGCTTTATAACTGACATATTTGCCATTCTTCTCCTTTTGATTCACTCTGGTAGGGGAAAGATATGTGCCTGGAGTGAGTAATGTGACAAAAGAAGATGTTACCATGAGAGAAATCATCCATCTGTTATGTATTGAACCAATGGCTCACAGTGCAATTACCAAGTCCTTGCCTGAAAATGTGAGTCCTGGTTTATTTACTTTTTGTGTACGTCTTTTTCTTTTTTCACTTCCAAATCTTTACATGTAAGCGTTTTATTTCTGATATAAAGCTCAGACATTGGTTTCAGAATTACAAAATAGGATGACAAAGGGGCTTACACACCTTCGTGATGTAAAGGTAAATGCCATGGATTCAAGTATGGTCTAACCTGAAAAAGCTTGTATGGGGATTGTGCTTTTTGGTGAAGAGGTGGAATTTTTTAGAATATTCAGCTGTAGTTCTCCTAGATTCAAAAAGAAAAGTTTTAAAATAATTTTCTCTTTTGGCCCTGTAGGACCATGCAGATGTATACCATTCTGCTCTGTGTGCCATCAATCAATTTGATCCTGTAGTTTTGATCACTTAAACCTGTGCGGATCCATTGGAAGTCAAGTATTGTTCAGGTCTATTCAAAAGCACAGATTTCCCTGCCATTTTATTCCAACTGTTGAAAATTTAAGCAAAGGAGAGGGATCTGGAATAGACTTTTATAGCCTGTGCAAGTTTTCAGGGCTGGCAACTGATGCAAAAAACTTAATTTTTATTGTAAATTAAATAGATTGGAATATTATCAGAAACCAATAATGGGTGATCCACATTCACTCAGTTTTAAGAGACTAAAACTCTGTTTTTCCCTCTATTGAGGTTGGGTAAGGCACTGCTCTGTTTCTGGAGATCAGCTCTGTTATATATAAAATATTACATGATTAAATGAAAGTATTAGCTGTCTTTAGTACTTCCTTGTAGCTTGTCAATTATGAATATTTGTTTTCTGAATAACAGTGGGCAAAATATATTAATTCATGAATTAGGGAGTTGATCTAAATCTGTATGTCTAGTTTTGTTACACCTAGCATAATACTGAATATATTTGAATCATTATATATTTATGCTAAACTAAATTTTTTTTTTACCAGGAGAACAATGAAACTGGCTTGGAGAATGTAATTGATAGAGTGGCTACATTTAAGTAAGTTCACAGTATTATTTTGTAAGTAGCTTGAACGTGAAATAAGATCTCTTGGATTATACGGGTTAAGCAAGTTGTACCGCACAGTCTCTCTTCAGCTAATATTTTGCTGTCTTGAAATATATATGCTTTCAAATATGCATAGGAAAGAAAACTGTATGGAATATCCAAAAGCTGCTGCTTCTTTCCTGTTGCCCGCCTCTTCCTTCAAATCCAGTTTGAGGAGTCTCAGGAGTTTAGTAATCTCAAGTCCTGGTGGGAAAGTCTTCACATCTCGCTTTATTTCAAAGATGGTCAGGAAACTTAACAAGTCATTGTGCCTTGGATGATTACCACCTAATCATTAGATGTTATTTAGTTGGGAACTTGCTGTAACTTTCAGATGGGAGTTAATTCTTTTTTTTGACATAGATATACATGCAAATATAGAACAATCAATTGCAGCAGTTGAGAAATACTAGTACAAATGTCTGCTCTTTTTGTCACAAAAATATCTTGTAATTTTAATTATTTTAGTTTACCTTATTTTAAATTTCATGTGGCTCACTTGTTTATGTTTAATCAAGGGCAACTCTAGGCGTACCTAGGAATTTTGCTTTGGGAATTATATGGAAAGTTCAAAAAATCTCGCTGGCTGGAAAGTAGCTCTTTGTATTACTTGTTTTGTACTTTGGTTAAAGCAAGTAATGAATTTTATCCAATAACATGGAATGTCTGAAATTCTAAGCCATAAAGTTAAAAAGCATTTACCTCTCAGAAGCTATGTGGTGCACTGTAGATGGTGTAGACTACAAATATTTTGCTGCTGGGTAGGATTTACAGTAGTAAGCAGTCTTGAAAATTAAAGCCTGATAACTGTACTTACTCTATGCTCTTTATAAGTTAATGAAGCAACCATCACTGTTCCTCTTCTTGTTAGCGTTTCCTTAGAAAATAAATGGTGTTACTGGTTTGTTTACATTCAAAGATGTGCTGAACATACGTTATTAATCTGCATGTCATGAAATATCTCTCTGTAAGGAAACCTGGTGTGTCTGGCCATGGAGTTTATGAATTGAAAGATGAATGCTTGAAGGAGTTCAATATGTTCTTTTATCACTATACTAAGACCCAGCACAGCAAGGTAAGCAGTGTAAGATTCACTCTCAAAGGTTAAGAAATAGTAAATACTTATCAATGTCTAAAGAATTTTGCTGAATCAATGGAATCTAAAGAAACCGATTCAGTAAAGAGTATATGCAGTTAACTTCAAAACTAAACTTCTAATGAAGTTAAGATTGTTAATACAAATTGACGTGGTGTGGTTTGCATTAGTATTTTCCTTAGGATGACTTCTGTATTAACTGTGTCAACTGTTTATGGTAAGAACAAAATACAATAAGAATTATCTTTGAATGGGAAAACCCTAAACTTTGCTTTTATAACTTTTATTGAGGAAGCACGTATGTCCAATTATTTATCTCTACTACAAATTGAAATGTAAAATGCAATATTGTTGAACAGATTTCAGACAAGATTCTAGTTATGCGACCAAGTACTATGTATCTTGCCACGTTTCCAGTTTAACGTTTCTTATTGTTTCATTACGTACTTCTGTAGAGATGCTGATACAACATTACTTTTTCTGTAGGCTGAACATACACAAAAGAAAAGAAGGAAACAAGAAAACAGAGATGAAGGTAAAAACTTGAAACTGATAACAAATGTGATAATTCAGTAGTATATGTAGTTGTGCATATAAAAATGAACTTTGGGAGGTGTCTTATGACTTAATCGTGGTTAGTCGAGTTCATATTAAATTTGTTGTGATTTGTAATAATTGTAATTAATTAGAACCTGACATTTCTTTTCTCTTTTTTAGGAATTTTTAGTTTAATTTCCGTGTAGACAAATAAACATGGTGTAGTACCCATTGACAAAATGAACAACTTAGTTGTTATGGTGGAGTAACTAAGAGGCAAAACTTTATTTTTGTGAGTAGTTTCTCTAGCACAATGTTAAGATATTATAATGCTGTGTAGAGGAGGTTGCCGCAGGAACTAGTGCTCAGATCCATTCTGTAAGTATGAGACTTGAGGCTTAAGTTTTATAAATCAAAATTTTCTTTTTTAGAAGCTGCAAATACAGATAACGATAAAGCCCCATGTTTCTATTGTAACATAAACGTTATTTCCCCTTTGAGTTTACTTTTACCCATTCAAGTCATGAGCACTAACTGACTTGATTTGAGGAAGACTTTGTAAGCTGAACTAATTAAGTACAATAAACAACTTAAAAAAAGCAACTATCACCTGCTTTTGTGAGTTGCAACAGACAATTATTTTTCTCTTCCCAGGTTGCCCTTTCAGTTGAATACCTTAATCTTTGCTTTCTACTCTAAAGCCTGTTTTGATTTTTGTGTACAATCAGGGGCACTACAGCATTTTCATTCTTGGCTACATACTTGGTTAAAATTCAGTCTGAGTAAATTTTATTTGCTTTGGCTTCCTTTCAGTTGAAAAACCCTGGAACTGAAAAAGAATAAATTGGCATTGTCATTTAGGAGGGACACAGTTAAATCAGAAATCACATTCTCTCTGAAAAAAATTAATTTCCTTCAGTTGTAAGTAACGTGGCAGATTACGGCATCTGGAAAATAATGAGGAAAAAAAAAATCTTTGGATTACTTTTTGTTTCTTCCTCCACCGTTTATTTTATACAGTTGATGGATTTTTTTCAATAGTGCCTAAGTTTTTTTTATTTCCCCTGTTCACTTCAGCAATTAATGTTAGCAGGGATGTTTATTTTGTAGAACTTTTTAAAAATGCAAATATTTAGATGTAATTGTCAGACACTCACATTCATGTAATCAGACAATACAGTTCCAAAATACAAAGGTAACGGTTTACCTTAATGTGTATTCCCCCAAGACTACCCATTTTGTTGCAACTGCTTTGTGCATATGCTTTTATGTGGCTACCTCATAACTTTTTATAATTCATTCAGTCTAAATTGCCAAAAGATTGTTGGTTTCAGACATTACATTTATAGAAGTTTTCTGAAAATAGGCATCCAGGTAGCAAAAGAAGAGTTAAGTCAATGCTCCCAGGTAGGGAGAGGCTGTGGCGTCAGTTGAGCTGCTGTTAGTAGATGCCAAGATTACACTTGGCTTCTGGGTGAGACACCGTATCACATGGTTTCAATATTCACTCAGAAAATGTAGATAGCTAGAAACTATCAAAATGCCCCAGCAGCAGGAAAAATTAGGCATGGGACACTAGTGTGAGACACAACACTCTGGAAGATCCACTTCTCACTCTTGTTTAACTACTTGAAAACTTTAAATTTGCTGCAAAACACAAACACTATATGTTTATTAGTGATACACAAATGATCATGCAGTGCAAAGTATTTGTATTTACAGATACAACTAAGTACTTGTGATTGATTGTTTACCCTAGTTTGCATATGTTTTATATAAGAACTTACTAAAAGTACTTAGTTTTGCTGAAGATAAAAGTTGACTTAAGTGAGCAATTGTGTTTGAGTGTGTTTTTATTAATTTAAAGGTCTAGCTGTTCTTTCACTGGAATTAGTATGTTTGTGCTCTCGACTTTTTGCTTGCAATCTTTGTTGAGATGCCAGCTTGTTAATATATTTGCACGTGACCGTTTTCTAGCATTGCCACCACCTCCTCCTCCAGACTTCAGTCCTGCATTCAGCAACGTGGTGAGGATTCTGAACTGTGATGTTATGATGCA
Source organism: Larus michahellis (assembly GCF_964199755.1). NCBI lineage: Eukaryota > Metazoa > Chordata > Aves > Charadriiformes > Laridae > Larus > Larus michahellis. Next base: position 51,131,795 of record NC_133899.1, on the reverse strand, counting down.
CATACTGCGGACTATTCTACAGAGAGCAGTGGAACTGGAAACTCACTTGTGGACTGAAGCTATGATCCAAATGGTATGGTTAGCGCTGGTTTTCTTCCTATGGTCATTCTTGTGTTGACCATGTTAACCGCTCGTGATAAGATCAAAATGTGTAAAGATAAACTTTAATTTTGAATGGTAAGAATTTACTTTTTGTCCCCAAACCTGTTCTTATAAATCTTACCAAAAAAGAAAATATTTCTAATTATTTGTCTCCACTGTAAAATAGAAATGTGAAACACAATAGTATTGAATCGGGAATATTCTTCAGTCTTCTATTTTGCTTTTCCCCCCATGTTTCCTCATCACTGAAGCTGTTTCAGTATGTAATTCTCCTTACTTCATCTTTTACTTGAAAATTCATGTGCAAGTAAGTAACCCGTTGATCATTTTAGGGAAACTGGAGTTGCTTCATCTTGTAAGCTGTGAAATTTCCAAATATGTAAATGTCTCTGGGGCCTCAGTCATGAAATAATTTATTTTTTAAAGTATTTAAAACATTTGATTTTACCACAGTGACTTTATGCTTTAAAAAAAGGAATTACTGACATTGTTGAAGTATTTTTTTCTTTTTTTTTTTTTTTTAAATATTTATAGGATTAGGACCTGAATTTACAGACTGGTTGAGTTAATCAGTTTTCTTAATTAGAGTGCATGGATTATTTAATTGCCTTGCCTTAGCTGCTAATCTTTGGATTATGGAATTAACCAAATATTCATAGATCTGTATCTGCAAAATGACAAGATTCATATGTTATTAATGTAAAATGTGTGCAAGTTTTTTAATTTTAGTACAAGTAATATGCAGGAAAATTATCCTGTATATAGTTGTTTCACTTTTCATGTATGATCTCTGCCCTTTTTCTTATTTCTGTGTTTCATCATAGATATAATCAGCATATAGTACAGAACTATCTTAAGCATCCTTATTTTATATTCCAGTTTTCCAGACCTCTAACAGTGAATGAGATTTACTGTTTTTCTCTTTCTGTAGGTGCTTCATCTCCTTTCTTTAGGGCTACTAGAAGAGAAGCAGCAGTTACAGAAGTCTCCAGAAGAAGAAGTAACCTTTGATTTTTATCACAAAGCAACACGTATGTTTCATTTTGTTTAAACGGGCAGAGCAAATTAGGCTAACTTGATTTTGTCAGGACAAAAATAAACTAGAGAAGTATTCGGTGATTTTAGTTAGAAGGGATTTATTTTTGCTACAGAATTAAAACTTGCTGAAGTTGTGACGTGTTTGGTTGGTGTTTGGGGTTTTTTTTGGTTTTTTTTTGTTGTTGTTGTTGTTTGTTTTGTTTTTAAATAACCAAGAAACCAGGTTTGGACTAGCTTTCTTTGTTCCAAATTGCCAGATATGTTGAAGAGGAGATGTGCTTCTCTTCCTGTGAAAGAAATGAAGTAATACTAGCATTAGGTAGCTGAAAATGGTTCTTGCTTTGCAAGAACGTTACTGACGTGGAAACTAAGAACTCCTTGAAAAATGAGAGTGGTTTTAAGTGAACTGTCTCAATCTTTTGTACTCCTGAGCTGTACAGTTATGCATTTACCTGCAAGTTAAAGTCTTTTACTATGGTAGTGATAACAGAAGCAAAACTTAGTGGATATGAAGTGTGCTTTTTTTCTTTTTCTTTAATTTTCCAAATCCCTACAGAGAATTTCCTAATCTTACGTTCAAGACTCGTGAGTGGGAGTTGGAATCTACATTTTCTAAATAATCTTCCACCTTATCTAGAGTTTCTCCTTCACTGTGTAAGAACAAATAAATAAAAAAAATCCATTATCAAACTAAACATTTATTGTCACTTGAGAGATGAAAGAGAGATAAGAATTATGAACTAAAATCATAGAATCATTTATGTTGGAAAAGACCTTTGAGTTCAGCTGTTAACCTAGCACTGCCAAGTTCAGAACTAAAACATGCCCCTAAGCACCACATCTACACGTCTTTTAAATACCTCCTACATAAATAAATACGTAAAGCTGCTGAAGTGCCTTTATTTAGTTTTTCTAAAATCTTGTCTAAAGAGGTGTCACTGAGTTTGAAAAACACTGCCATTTCGCTTTTTCAAATTTTATTTTTTCTTATTGTTGAGCAAGAAGTATTATCATCACACTGAACATGTTTAAGAAGCTTCATGTCACCTGTAGGAATACACTGAAAGTAATTACAATTGAGACGTTAAAGAATTTCTTTGCCAGCTTGAATTTTGCATAACCAGAGAAACCAAAGCCCTATTGATACACAAGGGATGCAAAAATAAACAGTGTTTTTGTGAGAAAACTCTTTCTGAGAAGTTATTTAAAAACAAACAAAAAAATTTTTGTAATGTATTTGTCTCATTTCTAAAAATGTGCAAATTCATTTCAAATGGAAAGTGCTGCAAAAGAAATATAATAAAGAGAATGGTCTCAATTTTAAAGCATGCTTGTGTTAGAGAATGGCCTAAAACATTATAAACTGTTACCAAAGTGTGAGAAAGCAAATAATTACTGTAATTATAATAGTTTTTGTGATAGAAATAAACTTGTGCACACTGAGCTGTTAGCAAGCTTAGGTAATCTATAAGAACTTCACTGCTTCTCTTTGAAGCAAAAGGGAAATCTGGGTTTGTCTGTTCTTCTGCTTTTGAAAGTAGCAAAAACTATTGATCTACAAAGGGAAAAGATTATGTCGCATTTAACTGGAATAAACAGATGAAATTAAAACAGAAATGGAACTACAAATGTTGTGTTCATGTATGTGTGTTATATAATTGGCAATGTTTTAAAGTCCATGATTGTAAATACATTAAAATGTTGAGAGATTTTTTCCCCTGAAGACCCATGCTTTTCTATTTTTATTTTTTTTTTTTTTTTCCCCCCTTTGTAAAGGAATGGGAAGCTCGGCCTTGAATGCTGTGAATGTGTTAATGCTTCTGGAAAAATTAAAGAGAGTTCCTCAGTTAGAGGCACAGAAGGACACAGTCAATTGGATACTGCAGGTACACAAGGAGATAAGTATGATCTGATTTTAGTAACTTAAAAAGCATTTATGAAAGATGTTATGATTCCTACATATAACCCAGTGTTCACAGCTGCAATGATTTCTTGAGAAGCTTAATATATTGGAACATTTTATTCCCCCCAGACGAGATGAGGTTTCTTGAATCCAACTCCCTGTTCTTACCCAGTAAGAGATGGGAAAAACTTCTAGACCAGTGACACCTCCTCTAATGTAGGAGGCTGCTGCTTCTGCTTAGCAGGAGTATTACTGTCCTGTTCCGTTTTGGGCTTCTTGTTTTAGGTGGCTTGTTGTTTTAGGTGGCAAACATAGAAGACAGTGCTTTTGGAAAAGAGGGTAAGAATCCATAGTAGCGTTCCAAAACTATCCTTGGCTACTGAAATTGGACTATCCTGGTACATTAGGGAGGCAGGTTTGATAGACTTTTTGAGAAGTTATACTTCTAAAATTCGAAGGGCGAAAGTAAAAATGTAGTTTTAAAAGTATATTTAACTTTTTAATGATACCTATAGTAAATGTAGAATATTTAATATTATCAAAACTCCAAGATGCTTATTAAAGTAAAGATAGCTGGAGAAAACAGTAAATAAAAATTGAAGGCTCTTTCAACTAATTTGGTACATGCTGGAAAGCTTTCTGTTACAGATGTATACGCTTTTACGTTATTTTAATGACTATTTTCATGGGATGATCCACATCTCACCTAGTTGAAATAAGCTAGCAGTCTCTGTCCATTCTTCTGATGTACAAATGCTTTAGCTGCTTAGCTGTATTAGCGCTGGAAGAATGAGCAGCGCTTATCAGGTTTAGGATGCAGACACAGCAGTGCTACGGGAGTGCACATACGGTCTCAGTTAAATATTTTTGTTATTTATGAGTATGGCTGTTGGTTTCATCCATTTGAAAACCTGAAAATAATGTGAAACTAAATATCAAGAGCTTTAATCCTGTCTATATTTTCATAAGAGCCAAGTTGCATTTTATTTTTAACATCTAAATATCTATTCCTAGATGTTTGACACGGTGAAAAGATTGAGAGAAAAATCTTGTTTGACAACAGTAGCGGCTACATCAGGCTCAGAAGCTACAAAAGGTGATGAGGTAATAATAATGTTCTGTGGAAGCCTTGTATTTAATGTTTTGAATGGCTGTTTTCAAAAAGGTTACCTAAAATGATAATTTTAAAATATTAATTTCTGATATATAGCCTACAAATAGGATTTAGGTGCCAAGATTAATATTTTTAATAAATGAAATTTATGCTAAACAAGTTTTGTGAAATTATCAGCAGCTAATCTGGTTTTGGTTGTACTTCCAAGTTAAAAGAAACAACTGAGGTGGGGTGAGAAGTAATTTGTGTTTGTTTCTCCATTTCTTATCTTTATGATTTGGTCACCTTTTCTATTATGTTGTCATTGTGCAATAATTAGAAATACAAATCCACTTAAAATGATGTCTTGTAATTTACGTGACCTACCAAGAGGTTAATCTGCTTTGCCTTGATTGTATAAAGGCATCAGGTTTAGGTGATTATTCCGTCTGTGTTATCAGTCTCTACGCTTCCCTCAAAATAACTTTTGAATCCAGTGGTCAAATGACATAGTGAAATGAAAATTTTGAAGATTACTGGAGTCCCATGAGTGTTTGTTTTTTGTTTTTAACTGGCAATTTAATAGAAAAGAAGAATCCAGCTAGCCTTAGATAGTGTGCAAAGACAGGCTGGTTTGCTCTTACACATTCTGTTTGGCAACAGCTTGCTGCCAGACAGTCTCTTGGCTCGTCACTGCATGTATAGCTCTAAACTTGTCACAGCATATGCTGTGTTTCTTTTTTGAGAAAGGTGTCATATGATATCTGATAAGGTAAGGGAACAAAATGCAAAAGTCAGTAAGAAGCGAGACACTTACAGTTCCACTACTTGTTGGGCAATTTGTTGTTGTTTCATTTCCTCAAAAAGTAATGGTATTGTGAATGGAAGCAATGTGTATAAAGTTGAATTTGTGCCTTAGTTAATCGAATAAAAGGAATTCTGCTTATGGGGGGAATAATAACAAAACTCTGGAGGAGGCCTGTGATGTTCACCTCACTAAAGTTTCTTAAGAATGGACGAGCACTTAATTAAAATGGATCAGGTGTTATTGATCCTGTCTCCAGGCAAGAGATTGTACGAGTGACCTTTTGTGGACCCCTGAAAAACCTCTTTGTTCTGACAAGGTTAATTTAAGATTTTAGTTTTAAATTTTTCTTTTAGCAGTTAACTTTTTTTTATGTCATTAAAGTGTTGTCAATTAAGGAATTTGGTGTCAGTGGTTAGAATGCGTATAGTTGGGGAAAGGTTCTTCTCATTTTTTGTTGTTCTCTGTCGCCTGTGATTTTTTTTATTCTTTTTTCTTGTAAGACACAGAGCAGTCAGGATAAAGAGAAAGCAGAGCGGAAGAGAAAGGCAGAAGCAGCTAGGTTGCACCGTCAGAAGATAATGGCCCAGATGTCTGCACTGCAGAGGAATTTCATTGAAACCCATAAGCTTCTCTACGAAAACACACTAGAGGCACAGGGGAAAGAAGATTCTATTATGGAGGAGGAAAGGTAAGAAAAACCAGACATACAGAGTTCTAGTGGGAAGAGTTCATTGCCTGCTACATAAGTTCAGTCTGCTACATGAAAATTTTGAGAGTATGTTCAAGGGACAGATTGTGTCATCCCAGTCAGCAAACTTGTGTCTCCACTTACTTTTAAGTCATCTTCTGTTACAGAATTGTATGTAAACTAGCATGTGTAAGCTAATGTAAGAACAGTGGACTCACTTTGTACAGCAGCATAAGATAAATTATTAGAAAATTAATTATTTCTTCAAATGGTGGACACTTATATTTCTTAACAGTTGAAAAAAATGTCAACAAAAAGTTGCTGAGTTGACAACACTATAAGTTTGGATGTGACTGTCTACCTTACATGAAAATTTAAGTATTTAATTTGGAAAGAATCTGAAAGCCAATATGCCTTAAGGTTAATTTGTGATGAAGAAAATATGCTTCTTGTAGCTCAAGTTGCTGATATTTCTGTTCATTACTTCTTAAAATCTAATTTCATACTGAAGATGTTTGGTTTATATTGGTTATAATTTTGTTGGTATGGATTGCTCCTCTTCTAGAGATGCTTCAACAGTACAGTATACCTAATACACTTCACAATTTTGGTCTAATTGGGGCTGCACAAAACTAATCAGGAAAACTGAGATATCTGCTGCAAAAAAAAGTACAAATCACTTCTGTGTGCTTTTGCTCTTTAATAAGCGGTCTTCTATAAATCATTGTTGAACTCTGGAATAAGGAATATTTAAAAAAAAAAATAAGGAAGCTTATTGTGTCACAAAGCCTTGAATTAAGGTAGCAACATTTGTTTTCAGTATGTTTTCTTCAAAAATGAGAAACAATTTTAATATGTCTGTATAATTAAGATATATTTAATCCAATCTACATTGAATACAGCTTCCTGAATTTCCTGCTGTCTGAATCCATTCAATTGTATTATCCTATGTTAGCTGGCTTCCACTTTGTATTTTTAAAGAGAACTGCATTTCAGTGAGCATTGAGGTGTTTCTTCATTGTTTGGTCATCATTTGATTTTCTAAAGCACTTTGGTATAAAACCAGAAATGTTAGCAATATATGACCCTTTTAGGTAAGGTTGTTTAGAAAAAGCCGTCTGATTATTTTATATCACTTTATATCACTTATGGTCTTACAGCATGTCTTCAGCAATTGATTACTCCAGAATTGCTTTGGGTCCCAAACGAGGTCCATCTGTTGCTGAGAAAGAAGTTCTGACCTGTATTCTTTGTCAGGAGGAGCAGGAAGTAAAGTTGGAAAGTGCTGCCATGGTATTATCTGCCTGTGTCCAGAAATCAACTGCTTTAACTCAGAATAGGAGCAGAATTCTTGAACTCTCAGGGGGTATGTGATTTTTGTTCTTTTAGACTACAAGCAGTTCTGTATCTAGAGCTTTGAACCTAATTGAACTCTGTCTTCAGTCAGGTTGCTAAATGGCTTACCCTACTTAATAAAAAGAAAGTGAAAATTTTAAAATTGTTTTAAAATCCCTGCTTTAAAACTTAAAAATGAGAAGTCTATGAAGATTTTGATTTGTCCCTATGAAATCAGAACATGTTTTAATCTCACAAGAAGATTTTATAAAACTTAAGGATTGGGTAGAAGTGGTCACTCTGGAAAAAATCCATGAATGTTAACAGTTCCTGTTTATTCAAGAGCAGCAGCAAACTTTCCCAATATGGAGGAAATACATGAACATTATCAAAGGCCCATATGGCAGCCTCAGGAGGATTTGGTTTGGGGGTTTTTTGTTTGGGGTTTTTTTTTTTCCTTATGTCCAGGCAGTAATAAAACCAGCAACATTTAAAAAAAAAAAAAGTGTAAGCAAGGATCACATGATATCATCTGATGAAAAGAAAAATACAGAAGAATAATACAAACAAAAGCATTAGAGCTGCGTAATAGCATATTGGTAGAAGGAAACAAAGACCAACCAGAATTTTTTTGTAAGTAACAGTTGATTAAACATGAGAAAGATTTCAGTCACTTACTTAAGGGAAAGAAACAAAATAAATAGAAGGAAAAGGGAAAACTTAAGTACTCAGTGACTTTTTTTGCTCTCTTTTTTGGAAAAGAAAATAAATAATAATTCAAGATAAGATGGATGCTTGATAGCTGTTAGTTTTAAAAAGAGAGAAATGCAGTCCAGAGTGGGATAAGAAAAGTTGAAACAATATCTAGATAACTTCAGTGTATTCTCCTTGGCAATTATTAAAGTAATATTGAAAGTACTATCAGAACCATTGTATTCAGTATAGTCTTTAATTATTTTTTTAAAATGCATAGGAGATTGTGGAGATCTCAGAAGGCTAAGAAGGGCAAACAAGTATTTGTCTTAAAAACAAAAACAAAACCAAAAACAAACCCAAACAAAAAACCACAAAAAACCCCACCAAAAAAATGGAAGTGAAATGAGAAAGTACTAAAAATTTGAGTGTTCCATCCAGCGTGGATGCCTCTGAAGTATGTTGGATGATTGATCGTAATTTTGATCAGTTTATAAGACAATGTAAAAAATAAAGACGGACAATAAAGCAGTAGGAAATGTCAAAAATGGATTTGTCAAGAAAGAAACTTAGTAAGCCACCCTAATTTTTTGACCAGGATAACTGGTTTTGTGGGTAAGGAGAAGGAAAGGTAATTTATTCTCATTTATTAGAATTTTTGTCTTTGTCCTACTTGATGCACAGTGCTCTCAAGATGTTTTCTAGTTTGTTGCCTTTGCATGGCAAGGATGTTACAACTTGTAGTTTAAATTGCTACTTATTTTCAAATGTTTTTTTTTCTGTTTTATAACAGGGTATTGTTGATTCGTGGTCAGATCTTAAAGCAAAATAAAATCTATGTCTTATTTTTTTAATGACACTACTGTCTAGCAAATAGCTTTAAATTCATTTAAATAGCAATTCATTATTTCTGCTTCAGTTTAGAAGTACACTCTTGGATGTTATCAAATAGAATTTTTAAAGCAAAGGGAAGTTGAGCATTGTTTCTTATTTCTCCAGGGTATTACCCTATTCTCTATCATACTTGCAAACCTTTACCAAGTTGTTCCACTTAATAAGATGTTTTGTGTTTCCTCCTCTGGGTCATTAACAAATACTGAATAGTCCTAGACCCAGGACAAGCTTCTACAGAATCCTGTTTGATCCATGTTTGTTTTTAACAGCAAACTACTGGTAATGGCAATTTTGAGCCAACTGTATAGGATTTTTATCTAGGCCATGTACTAATTGCATCCATTTGTTTTGCTCTCTTCTATGGCACTCTGAAGTACAAATTAAATCCTATGCTCTTGTAGTCAGATACGCTGGTAAGCTTTCTGCAGTGACATGTTGGGCTATTGAAATAATTGAAAAAAGAAGGGAACGAAATTCCTTTTCCTAAAGCCACTTTTGTGTATTATTTATAGTACCTATTCTCTCCTGCATGGCCCTCTGCAGCTTGTCCGTTAGAAGCAGGCCTGTAAGTAGGCCTATGATTCTATGTAAGAACTTCTTTTCTTTGAAGATCTAAGTAAGTGGAAAAATGGTTGTTCCCACAGCAGAAGTGTGGAATGTGGCAAATTATCATTATACCAAGGTTCACTTTCTTATTTCAGTCTCCATTTGATTTAGAGCAGCTTCAGCTGCTGTCAAATAGAACTATATTTTCAGTGCAATTTGGGTGCTAGTTTTTTTTGTTTGTTCGTTGTTGTTTTTTTTTTTCCTTTTTCATTTTGTCAAATTCGGGTGTATCTGTTCAAAATCATAAACAGTCCACCAGATGAAGTTGGGAGGACTGCTGCTGTTCAGTTGAGTACTATTTAGATATCTTTAGGGGGGGACATGGAGTCTCACTGTGAGTGCATTGCAGCACAAAGGCACCATTACTTAACGTGTTTGCTGTTTACAATTATGCAAGATTAGAAAGAAATAGACTTGACTTTGTTATTCAGCAGTGCAGTTCATGTCAGTGGTTTAAAAAAATATATGGGATGAGTTGGAGAAATGCCTAATACTTCTTGTCCTTTCATTTTCTTTCATTTAAAAATACAATAAAATATACATTAAAAACTTCAGTGATCGCGAATCTAACCAACTTTTTTTTTTCTTTTTTAACCAATTTACTGTTGCTTTTGTATTTTGTTGAAAGCCTTCAGTAGTTTAAGTGGGCTCTATCTTGTGATTGCGTTCCTGGAGTATTGGTCTGTAAAAGCTAGCCAAATGGAATTTAATTGCGACTGTGGGCAAAATAAAATCCAAAGGCTTGTGTTCTGTTGTTCGTTTCTGCTCATACTGATGGGAAGCTACGGTGTTGTTCTTTCAGTAATTTCTTTCTGCTGTGTCTTTCTAGATACACTAGATCCTCTCTTCATGCATCCTGACTTGCCTTGTGGGACCCACACGGGAAGCTGTGGTCATGTAATGCATGCAGCCTGCTGGCAGAAGTAAGGATGTGTCTTTGCAGTCTTTTCTTTTTTTAATTTATTTTCCAAAACATTTAAGTGCACACTGAAAACACTCAATGGTAAGTGGATATTTAATTAGAGAGTCAAAACTGTTTACTCATCGAAAAATGAAATACCACACAAGAGAAGTTTTGGCCTGATGAAGAAAATCATTAAAAGTTTGTAGTGCCTTCCATGACCCAAAGAAGAATCTCTTAAGGAGTTACTAATTCATGCAAAGAAAACCAATGGGGTAAAATTTGGTCAAGAATAAGAAACTGTATCTAGTGGGTTTGTTTTTAGCAAGCCAATGAGCACCAGTAGGAATCTTCCAGGTGAGCCTTCTATAGCAACAATACTTTGAAAGTCTGTCACCAGGTCAGTACTTAAAGGATGAAGCTGTCTTGTTCCAGTGAGTCTTTAGAGGAGAATCTGGCATTTAGAATAGAATATAAATCATTAAATCTACCAGTATTTCTTCTCCGCTCCTCCCCTATCGGTGAACAAACTTTTAATAAAAACGAAGAATTGATACCGTGTTTAAGAACTTCACTAGATTTCTATTGTTTTGGGAAGCCCACAATTTAGACCAAGTGTGGTGCATTAGAATGCAACCTGAAATACTAAAAGGCCAAGTTACTTAGCTTGCAGAATATAGTCATCCTGGTTGCATCTACATTTGTAGGATTACAGAGAGCAAAGCTAATGCTCTCTGCATTTGAATCTACATAGGTCAGGCAATTCTGAACAAGATTAATAGTGTGAAATAACAACAGAAATAATCGCACTGAAGTATTATCAACAGATAAGAGAGTTGGGTCATGCATTTGCAAGCTACTTTATGTTGTTGTATGATATAAACGATCTCTTGAGGTTTGTTTGTACTTGTGCCATTTTACTTTAAAAAAAAAAATCTGTATAAACTTCTAGTGCTTATAATTTACTTTCTATATATGTGTGTATATAGATACAAATATATATATTTACAATAAAACATCGGTACAGAATAAATAGGTGCACACAGTTAAAAAGATACGGCAGTATGTTCCTTGAGTATAATACATCTGCTCTTGGCAGATCCATCTACATCTGCGTAGATCTAAGTAGTGCAACATTGGAGCTCAGTTCCCTTGCACTTTTTAAGAAAAGATGGCTTGCTGTATGGGTAAATGGGATTAAAATGGACAACAGGCTCTTCTCATACGGGATGGCACAGAAGGTTTGAGTATAGTCTTTTATCTATTACATAACAGACATTCTAACATACTAATATTCCTCCAAGCACTGCCTGACACACCTTTCTAGAGTATCTGTGCAGCTTAAAAATACTGCAAAATACTCTCTAAAACAGTATGAGTTCAGATGAATGGAATATGTTTGTAGTTGCCATGTATGAGGAAGAGGAGCTGCTTGCAAAAACATAGTTGTTTGAATGTGGGAAAATAAATGTATCTTTTTTCTTTTGATTGTAAGAGAATAGTTTCCTAAATACTCTGTAATAATTAGAACTTCTGCAGATGCCCCCACACGCACACTTTCTCTTATTAGATAAGTGGGATTTTGTTTTTTCCCTTAAGATGTATGATTTAAAGCAAAACTAATAATAATAACCCCTAGTTATTACCATAGTGGGGAAGTTAGATAATTTCATATCTGTCTTGAAGATCCTATATACCCAGTCTGAACGTTAGTACTGAATTTAGTTGCTTGTATCCAGGCAAGAAGATTTGAATGTTAGATCTTTTTGTTCCTAATAATACCACTGAGACATTAATGAAATTTGAAGGCTTACTGCATCCATCAGGGGAGCAAAATTATAATGAAACCTGTAAAAAGATGATAGTTACTTCTTAGTTTCCTTTTGAGTATAAAATAGCTCAAGTGCGATACTGTAATATAAATTATCCTTTTTTCCTGTTAAAATAAGGCTACAGTTTAATGGTCTAGTCATGAGGCTCATTTATTGCCATGAATAGCTTGTTATTCATTCATGAAATATTACCAGTAGTTTTTCCTAAAATGAAATCAAAATATGTACAATCCCTGTTTCAAACTTACTGTAATGAGTTGCATATGAGAGATACTAGATGCAGTGTTTCATTGTTTTGAAGATGTTGTGAGAGAAGAGTAGAAAATTTAAGGACTGCTTATCTGTAAAAGTGTTAATGACATTTAAAAGGCTCTTCAAAGCAAGGAAAAGTTGCTGTCGTTTTTGCATGAGCGGTATACCATGCATTTTTGCATGAGTTCATGTATATGCCAAAGGTTTTATTTTATGTTCGTGTCTAAGCACATGAAAGAGTTAAAAATCAAAGGAAAAGATTTGTTTGTTGGCTTGGATAAGTACTTGCTAGATAATAACAATTATAATTACTTGAACATTTGTTTTCATGTCATATCTGCGCCATTCCATTTTCTAGTAACTCCCTTTCCAATGTTGTAGGTACTTTGAAGCCATGCAGCTGAACTTTCGACAACGTCTGCATGTTGAACAGATATTTGACTTGGAGAATGGAGAGTATCTTTGTCCACTTTGCAAATCTCTGTGCAATACTGTTATTCCTATCGTTCCATTGCAGGCTCAAAAAATAAACAGGTGAATTACCAGATTGCATAGCCTTTAATTAAAAAAAAAATAAAATTTTACTTTGGAGCAGATTGACTTTTCAGATTTTTGCAAGGGAGCTGGCCTTCCTAATCTATATAAAAGACTGCATATATCCTTAGTGACTATTCAGCCAAATAGACTGGTTTGGGCAGTCAAAAATATTAAAAAAAAAAAAAAATCTTGGGTTGGCTATCTTTTGGAGCTGATATCAAATGGCAAGTACCTAGATCTAGTATTTGGCCTAACATTTCATTTTGTACTGTTTGCTTAAAATTTACATTGGTCCTCTGTTTTTAAAGATCAGGTGATTCTTTGACTGTTAAATTAAAACCTGCTTTCTATTTCTGTTTTCAGTGAGGATGCGGAGGCAGTAGCTCAAATTCTCTCCCTGGCCAGGTGGCTGGAGATTATCACAGTCAGGATATCAGGCTACAGTGTGAAAAATGCTAAAGGTTTGTTATCTTGGTCTTGAAGCTATTCTGTGGGATATCTCATGTGCCAGTACATGTTGTAACTAATACCAACAGAAAACTTCAAAGAAAGAACATGTTTTGCTGTCAGTCAAGAGAGCGTCAAATAAAGCTGCAGATAAATTCATGGCCCTTTCTGAGCTGATGTCCTGATTTCATAGTGCCCTCACCAGTTTTCTGGTTTCTGTTAAATTCTTTCCATCTTCCCTGTTGAGGAGAATTATGTAAACTTGGGGGGGATAGACACCAACTACACTCAGAGTTAATTAAACTTTTGTATTGACTGTGATGCAGTAAAAAGGAGAAAAATTAAATTTAAAGGGCCAAAATAAAAACATGTATGAGTGTTTAGAAAACAGAAGGTACGGAGAATCAGCTTGTTCCTTGGACTCTTGCAATGCAGGAAAGCTCTTTTTCCTTGACAGCAAAGCACTACTTTTAATCCTCGTATTTCTGGGAATAGAAGAAAATGTTTACTTAACGAGGAGGGTTAGAAGGCAGTTTGGCTGGTGAGGTCTGTTTACAATTATTTTTCAGATCAATTTAAAATAAAAAATTATCTTACTTCTGTTAGACTACTGTAAAAACTGTAACCACTTCTTTGGTTTTTAATGTGAATCTAATCTTTTTTTTTTCTTTTTTTGGAAGGAGAGAAACAAAGTCTTCCAGCTTTCACCAACAAGGGCATGGGGAACTCTGCTTTGGAATTCCATTCCATCCTTAGTTTTGGAGTTCAGTCCTCGTAAGTGTTACTGGAAGTGCTCTCTGCATTATGTTAATTCTCCCTAAAATAACCTAGGTATACTTCAGGATTTGTATTGAAGGAAAGGCATATGATTTGTTTGGTCTCAATATGGGCTTACTTATACTTTTCCTTAAGCTTTCACTGAATATCAGACCTATACAGAGCTAGATGGACTTCTAGGTCAAATCCAGTCTGGTGGTAGTTATGTTCTTGGTATAAAGCTAGGAGTCTGGAACCTTCTAATCCACAGTTCAGTGATTTGAGTCACTTCCTGTGCCTCTAGGCAAGTTATTTTATGCCTGTCTGCATTAATTTTCCTGCTATATGGCTGTTGCAGGGATAGATTTCACTTGGTTTTGGATGCAATAATGTAATATAAGTTATTCACAGGAGTAGGGCTGTATTGTCTGTTTCTATTCCAGTGCGCAAAAGCACGCTCCCACTAAAACAGAATGGACGCGTAGATACTTTTAAGTGTACTCAGCTGTCTGTTGTCTTTTTAGATCATGCTATAAGTACTCTACTTCTGCTACTTCTGCTGGACATCATAGGTGAATCTAATTCTTTCTTGATAACTCATCTCAATAGGAAAGATTCTACAGTTTGTGCTTAAACAATGTCATGTTTAAGTATGACTGTGGCTAATCCCCAAACTTTGTGGTACAATTGTTTTGGCTGTAAAGATTTGGAGAATTAATATGTATGTTATCTATTTCTGTTATGAAGTTCTGTGTATGACTTTGAAAAAACACAAGCCATTAAAACTGTACTGGTTTTTGCCTAGGCACTTTTCTGTGTATAAATGTATATGCATAAACAAACCCAATGGCAGATGAAAGAAGCTTAAATGCTAAAAGGGCATTTGAAATGTCTGTCTTTGCATTTTTAGTGCCTTTTGAGATGGGATATATTTTCACTGCAGCACTTAACTAGACTTGCTTACTTGCATTTGCTTTTTTCATTGTATTTTACTTTGATTTAAATGTTTGCATTCTTTGAATGTGAATTATAATACAGTATACAGAAACAGACTTCTTCTAGCCTGGCAGCTCTTAATCTCTCAATTTGTGGAGCCTGTTATGTCAAGGTACTTGTTCACTACTGGAAACTAGAAATTTTTTTCTCCTCTGTATAGACAAAGAGCCTTTGTATTCAAGAATTCTTTCATAAATGACTTCGACTTCGTTAATGATTGACCAGTAAGCAATGAGCACTATTAATAATTCAGCCTGGAATTATCTTGACTTGCTTTTGCAGAGCCAAATACTCAAGCAGTATCAAGGAGATGCTTATTCTCTTTGCCACCACCATTTATAGAGTTGGGCTAAAAGTTGCTCCAAATGAAGCTGATTATAGGATTCCTATGATGACCTGGAGCACATGTGCTTTTACCATCCAGTGTATAGGTAAAGCATAATTTGGGTTTATTTCTTCTTATGGCTTGAAAATCTTACACTTGTTTGTATAATTTTATAAAATCTGATAGTATAAATAATAATAGTAATAGTTCTACATAAATAAGAGCAATACGTAATAGTATAACAATGTATATTACATATATAATAATAGAATGCTAATGTATAATCTAATATAAATAACAGGATGGTTTTGTTAGATGGTAGCGTATAAAATAAGGTGTGGAATGCCAACATTGAGTTTAGTGTGAGAGAGCAGAGAGTGATCATGTTCCACGTTACTAATTGGAACATTAAGCATGTTCAATGGATATCTTCAGGCTGCCGGAGATCATTGACCTGCAGGCATCTGCTACACAGATAACTATCTAACAACTATGAAACAGTACTGCCTCCCTTGTTATTTCTTTTTGTCTCTATTCTTGAAGAATTCTCATGGAATTTGTAGTAGTATAGTCTTTTGTATTCTGAAATTGCTAAGCAGAATCCTGGTAGAAAAAAACACGAGCCAAACATTCTGTAGCATGAATCTCTTTTTGAAGGCAAAATAATTACCATAAAAAATGATTGCATTTTTTGGGCTAGTGTACCTGTTTAGCAGTCATTCTCATTTCATTTCTGTACTATATACAGAAATAAATTTGTGTAGTAAACATGAAGCTGTAGATAAAGCTGCAGTAGCTTCCAGGAAGGGAGAGAGGCAAGAGATAAGTCTGAAATGTATGCTGATGGAATTGAGAATGTAATTGTGCATCTGCATAAATATGATTTGCCAAGTATGCCATTTTTTCTTGATGAAGCTGTTGAGTTACAAGTGTAGTCTACCTTAAATCTATAGTGGACTTGACCCAAGTGCAGAATCAAGAGTTCAAAAGGTTTGTAGAAGAATTGGGAATATTCTCATAAGGCAGGGACAGTCATGAGAACTCATTACATCTTTTTAGTGTTGGATTGTGTCAGAGTTTTCAAATTGGTCAGGAGAGGACTGGAAGCCGCCCAGCTTTATTTTATGCACTTAATGACCTTGGTGGCTGTCAGAGGTGAGATTGCTAGCAAGTGTATAAATGCAACAACTGTTATCGCAGGTGTGATATTGAAGGCATATGTCGGAAGTAGAAAATTCTGATGCCTCACCAGGCTAAGATTATAAAACCAGAGGGACCACTGTGACAGTCTGACCCATCCTAGGCCACACTTCCTTGGATTATTCATTTTTGTTTACAAATAGAGCAGGCTTCCATGAAATTGTAAAGTAAAACTGCTACATAGCTTCCAGTATGCTGGTTTTGAATCTAGTCATAGGATGCGTCATTTAACCATTTAACAGGCACGTAGCCAAGCTGCCTAGACAAGGAACCTTAGCTGCCTGTATGAGTGGAGTCTCTAGAGAAGGTTCAAAGCATCAGTGACCCGAGGGATGTGAATTGCTTTTATTGCCTGAAGCCAGACACTTAAAAATCGCAATCTGATTTTTCACGTTTCCTCATCAGCTCCACATATTGTGTGTTAAACTGATGTATGGAAGTGCTAAGGTGAAACACTTGAATTTTTCATTGCAGGTGGCTTAAAAATAACCAACCAACCAACCAAACAAAAAAACCCCAAAACAAACAAAAAACCCCTCTCAACCAAAAAACTCTTTATGAAAACAAAAAAAAATAAAATTCCAAGATCTTGAAGTGTACTGATTCATCTCTGAAAAGTGACTATAGTGACTAAAGCACAAATGTTTTAATTAATACCTTTTTACTCAATTGAGTTATCTTTGTTGTTTTTATTGGCTTATTTTTTCTTTATTATCCCTTTAGAACCAATGCACTCAGGGAGGAAAGCTGTATTGTACTCCAGCTCGGGAATTATGTTTACAAAATATTTTTGTTAAACTACAGTTAAATGCAGTAGTGCAAATCTGAGGGTGAGATGGCTGTATAGCATCCCTGTAAACATACCGTGATGTTTTTGAGCATTCTATAAGGGTAACTGAAAATTCAACTAAATCCATAGAATGTCTTTTCATCATTCATGTGAAACAGTGTTCCTTTAAATCCCAAGTTAGCAAGATCTGAAAACCAGATGTTTTTAAAAAGCTCATTGCAACCATTTATCTGGGAAACATTCAGTAGCATTTAAGCTAGATTTTTTTTTTTTCAAACTAATTCTCTTACCAGAATAAAGTTGAGCTTTAAAAAGAAGTACATATACAAAGAATAAATTAATCTTGAACTAAGTGAATTCTAACAGAAATGTTATGTTAGTTCCTGTAGAACAAAGCAACTTAATTTTTTCTGTGTTTGATTTTAAGAAAACCTCTTGGAAACGGAGGGCAAGCCTTTATTTGGATCTCTACAAAATAGACAGGTATGGGCAAGTAAGATATGCAATACATTTTAAACAAAAAAGTTTATATACATATCTAATACACGTATATAAAACCATTACTGTTGAAACTGTTAACATTGTGCTAAATCTTGATGTTATCCCTCTGGAGGGATAGCTCTCAAAATGTTTAGACTGATAGCATAAAGAGCATTTTGGAAGAATCATATTTCTACTTATACGTGGAAGTTCATATTAAATTCTTCTATCGATATATTTTCTGTTTGTAGAAGTAGATATGTTTTTACAGCTTTATTTCATTATTATATCTTCCTTTTTTCCTGTCCAACCATTTTCTCTTGCGCTCTAGCACAGTGGCCTTAAAGCATTAGTGCAGTTTGCAGCTGCTCAGAGAACAACATCACCACAGGTCCTGATTCAGAAACATCTGATTCGTCTTCTAGGAGGTATTGTTTTTTATCTTAGAATTTTGAACATATAGTCATTAAAATTGTGGGCTGGTTGAACATGTGGAAATAGCTAAACAGATGCACAATCAATTAAATAAGTGGTAAACAATTAAATAGATACTTCCTTAGTTCAGAGACTTGAACTTTTTTTTGATGAAAACACAGGAATAATAGACGCTCTAAAACCAGATACTGATATTGCAGCTCAATCCAAAAGAAGAAAATACATATCAAATGTATAATTGGTATCTTTATTTTGTAGTTCTTCTACCAAACTTCAAAGTGGAAGACACTCCATCCCTCTTAGAAGTAGATATGTTCCACATTTTGGTAAGCAGGTTCATTTTATTCTTCATATTAGTAGGTTTGGTGTTGGGTTTTTTTTTTTTTTTGGAGCATGGATTTTTGTGTACTTTACCCTGTAGATAGTCCTGCATTATCTGTTCACTTGCATGAGTCAAATGACTATACATGAGCACTGCGTACAAGCAAATGATTACATATGGCTGCTATATACGAGTGTTTACTCTTAGTTCTGCTCTTCTCCTAGCTTACAAGCCTTTGCTCTCTCACTCTTATTAAATTTCGTGCTTGCAGTCTCATGCTAGCAACCTCCATTGCTATCAAACCTCCAAAAACCCCTGAGAAATGCACCCACTCAGCTCATTTCCCTCACTTTCCCTTTGTCTCGTGCCTTCTGATTCCTTCCCGTTCACTCTCATTACCTTCTTTACTCTTCTTAGCCACTTCTTTCTGTTCTTAATACAAATCTGTATTATAGTTTCTTCTACCGTTAAAAAAAAAAAAACACTAACCCACAACAAAAACACAAACAAAACCCCCACAAAAACACACAACAAAAAAGCCAGCAAAAAACAAACAAGAACGAAATAAAACCTGTTTTGCCCTGGTTGCCTTTCTAACTAATGCTTGGTCTCTCTTCTCACTTTTTTCAATGTGCTTTGTCTTATGTCAAAAACCAGAAACTGGACAAGCTTTCTTGGTATATCTCTAAACTGGCAATTACAATGGAACTATATCTGAGTTTCCTACGTGCTAGAGGGGCACAAATGGTTAATATTTTCCAATGAGTTTTTGCTACCCTTTGTGAATTAAAACTAGCAAGATAAATGAACGTATTTAAGTTGACTACAGAAATTAATTATAAATGTATAGTGAGAATATAATTTCTATTAACCCATGTAGCTCTTACCAAATTCCTGTTACTTTAATATTTGCTCCTTCCCTTTCACTTTAGGTGGGAGTTGTGTTATCATTTCCATCTTTATACTGGGAGGATGCTGTAGACTTGCAGCCTTCATCAATTAGTTCAGCCTATAACCACCTCTACCTCTTCCATCTGACAACACTGGCACACATAACACAAATCGTCGTCTCTTCAGCAACAGGTAGAGGTGTATTTGGGTTGGATTATTCTGGCACTCTTATACAATTTCTTAAAAATAATGGATGGACAATATTAGTGTCTTCCAGGTATAAACTTTCTCATGATAATTGACACTTAGCACTAGGTTGTAATAATAGCACTACGTCATTTTCAGAGCATTTTATTGTATCAGTTCTGTGTGCTTAGCCTAAGAAAACAAAATAGTTATTGATATATCAGCACTTGATCTAGTCAGTCATTCCAGAGCGGTATCTTTCCCCTCTTCACTCTTTGTAGGAGGAGCAAAGCTCTTCCCAGCAGCAGCTCTTTGAGCTGTGCAATGACAGTATGGACTTGGGAAATAAACTTTTCTTTACCCTTCAACCTAGTAAATACCCAGAGCTGAAATATGGAATCCTATAAACCAATAGGAGACAATTTTACTTTTCTCTGTATTTAATACCACTATTAAAAACTGTCAGTAACCTACAGGCTTCCTAGCTACTACTTTCCTTTTTCTTCAGCATGATGGGTATTAAAAAAAACAAACAAACAAAATTTCCTGTAGTTTAATCCATGTAAGACAAGAACTTCAAAAGTTCAAGGGAAGGAAGCAGTTTTTATGTGAGGGTGAGCAATGAAGCAGTAATCCTGATTCTTCTTTATAGCATGCAGTTTTAGGAGAACCTTTGTTAGGTTAAAAACAGCAAACAGAAAAAGAATGAAGTAAAAAAAAAAAAAAAGTGGAAATATTTCTGTAATGCATTTAATAAAAAGAAGATCTCAGTATATTAAAAAAAAAAAGTGTGTCATAAATGAAGTGCATTCACAGTGGGATTCATCTTTTTGTGTGCAGAATCCCCTACTGCTCGATCATCTGACAACAGTGAGGAGGCGCAGTCTGCACAGTCTTTCTGTAGAGAGATTTGTCAGTACACCAGTGGGTAAGTAGCAGTTCAGTCATAGTGTTGCATTTTCCTAGAAAGATGGCAATCCACAGGGACTGATCTGAACAATACAGAAAACAGGAAAAAATATTGGCCATTTTGTATGGGGAGTTAGCACAATACCCTGTGCTTTCTTCCAATACTCCTGACAGTGAAAAAAAGGAAACTCATGAAGGGAACACTTCTAGTTATAATAGCTACTTTTTGTGGACAACAGAGTAATTCTTAGTCTAAGGATTAAAAAATAACCTGTATCCTTTCTGGAGAGAAATACAACCACTAACCATAGTAGTTATTTTTTTTTCTTTGTCTCGATTGGGTTTTTTTAGATCTCTCAATTAGAGATGGGATCTCTCAATTAGAGATGGAACACAGAAAAAAGGAAATGGTTCAACTATAAGAGAAGGAAGAAGTGTAAAGCTAAACGCAGTTGCTTATTTGTTTGAGCATTAGCACCCATCTTTTCAGGCTTTTTTGATAGGTATAGTTTCAGACTCTTTAGTACTTCAGTATCTGTGTGTGAAATAAGCTAGAAAATATGGATGCACCCTCTACAAATTCTGCTTTGATTTATCTTCACCAAGGCTAGTTGCAAAGATATGTTTCTCAAGGATTGACAGTGTGTCCCAGTTTGAGGTAGCCCAAACCACGACACAGAATCACAGTGGTACCCACTTGTCTAAAAGTTCTAAGTGTAAATTTCTAAATATTTAAAATTTGATATTTAAATAATAAGAGCAGTTTTCTGAGGCATAAGCTTAGAATTGTAGAATTTTAGAAAATCACATCACTGCACTGAGATGCCTAGGTACAGAATTAAATGCCAAAGTTTAGGCAACCCAGCTTTAGCGTTTTAATTTCTGCATATGCATTGTCGTCTTCTAACTCTGACCCATCAGTGCTTAAACAGCGCAATCTGCATAATAATTTTGCAATAGTCTATGGTGTTATAATACAGCTGTACAGTTTGTTCTGCAGCAGGTCCTGGTCAACATTTGTGTGAACATCCTGTTCACATAAATGTGAATTTAAGTAAGTTTAAAATTTTTAGAAAACAAGGACCTTCTACGTAAGTTAAATTTACTATGAAATTCAGACCAAATGCTCATATCACACAAACTACAAGAATAATGACTGAGATGGGTGTCACTCCAGTATTTTTTGTCAAAAATGGAATTATTATAGCTTTATTTTAAAAAATCTGAGCGTTACTGTTGTAGTTCCATAGTGAAGTATGAGGTATTAATTTTTTAATTGAGTTGGTTTTGTTGTTCCTGAAGAGTATTTATGTTTCGTTTTGTTTCTTTCCTCATTTTTGAATTGCATTAAAACCACCAATTGAATGAAAAACTTTCACCATTTAAAAAAATTGCTGGTATTCGGTAATGAAAAAAACCAGTGCAAGAATCAGTTGTTCCGTGTGTGATGCTGTATTGTATAGTTTAAATCAGGTTATCTTGAGTTACCTAGAGATAGACAGTTATATATTGGCGATTTTTTTTTTTTTTTTTTTTTAATTTTGAAAAATATAAGTTGAGATAATTTGAAGCTTAATGTAAGCATTCTACATAAACTCCTTAGGCAAAGGGGTAGTCAGAAGTTAGGTGCTGGTGGCTGTGTTTCACAGAATTTGGGGTCCATCAGTGTTGATTCTACACAGCTGCCATTCTAGCAATGCTAGCCAAAATGTGAAAGTGCTGGAAGGATTTGCACTGTGAACTACTGCAGCTCATTTGTGTATTACGTTTGTGTATTACAGTTGTTTTAGTCAGGATATTCCAGGCTGGCTTGTGTGGGATTGTGTTAAAAAAGGCATCATGCCTTTCCTTCGTTGCGCTGCTTTATTTTTTCATTATTTGCTGGGAGTTTCTCCACCTGAGGAGCTACTACAAGGTAAATATGAGAAAGCAAATGTGGCTATATATTGACTTTTTTTACTGTTTTCTTGGAAGAATGGAATTTTTAAATGTTCATACTAGCTTAACAATAGTTAATACATTTAAGTAAGACTTGATAAGAAAAGGAAATACTAATTTGTATAGGAAGGGGCAGGCATGAGAGGTTGAGTTGTCTTGGCCTTCTTTGCATGGAAAAGACTTACTTTGATTATGTGCAAGTATGTGAATTATCAATGACGTATTGGTAGCAAGTATTTGTGAATACGAAGATTCTGTGACTTAAGGATAATTCTAGGGGCTCAGAGTACATCACCTAAGAAATAGCTTGGAGTATATTTAAAAAGAACCAGCAAACAGATCTTTTTGTGCAGTTGCTAATGCTGGTAAGTGCTAACGACATAGGGATTCAGCAAAACAGAGCCAAGTAGAAATAAAGCACATAATAAAACTTAAACCTCTTTCTTAAAGGTTCCTAATGCATTACAGATACTAAACCCAAAAATAAATATTCTGTCAAAATGCAGTGAAGGACAGAATCATCAACTGTTCGGAAAGAAGGAGCAAAATTGCCATGAACAATTGAAACAAAATATAGCATCTTAAATTGATTTATGTAAAGTGTGAACTAAGTTTGAATATGATTAGGAGATACGAGTCAAAATCTGTGCACTTTGGGATATGCTGTTGTCCTTACTGTTAGTCTGGAACTTTGATTCTATAGGGAGGAGTGAATCAGCAGTGCCATTTTCTGTAGCAGAGCCAATAAATGACCACCCAGCAAACTATTAAATGAGCTCAGCTTTATGCAGTGTGTTAGCACTGACTTGATCATAGCAAAATTTGGTATCCTTGCAGTCCAAAAGGATGGTCAAAACCTAAAATGTAAGTACAGAAATCTGCTGCGGTAACATGTATGTGTTACATGTCATACAGTGAAATGGTATTTGAGCAAAGAATTCTGTTATTACAGTGACTTATGCATGACTTCAAAATTACTTAATAATATATGCCAAATTTGTTAAACCTAAAGCAAATCCTCAGCTAATGCAAATTATTGTAGCTCCGATTAAGTCAGTGGAATTACATCTAATTGTACTAGCTAGGAGCTATGCTGAGGTTGCAAGATACATCTTATTCAATGAAAAAGGGATCAGGAGATTTCTAGTTTTAAGTGAATTATTCAGTGGTGCCGAAACACTTCAACAGTTGTTCGTGTTTTCTTTTTCTTTTGCAGTTTCTGAAGAAGGGCAATTCAAGGCACTTTGCAGTTACCTCTCTCTGCCTACCAATTTGTTCTTGCTCTTCCAAGAATATTGGGACACAGTAAATCCACTGCTTCAAAGGTACTAATTGGGACTGGACAGGCCACATTTTTCTGTTGTAATGACCCTATGGGAATTCCAGATCAAATTTGTTAACAAATGATTGAGTTCAAACTCATACTAGGGTCCTAAACATTTGTTTGATGTGCACAGGTATACTGAATCTCTTAAAACACTTCAAAAACATAAACATTCTATGTTTTATGGTAATTCAAATATTAAACAATTATAGCTTAAGGGACATGCATCCTTCAATCATTCCATGCAGAAAGAAGTTATCATAAACCTTTGCTTGCATGGTATGCCGCTTACTGTTCATTGGCCTATTTTTAACCTGTCTACAGCAGAAGTGCTGATTACATGAGCTATAAAATGAGAATATGGAAAACTTGTGTAGGCTTTGTACTATTCTCTGGATTTCCAAAATACTGATGAATGTCGAAGTTAGCTTAATGGTTGAAAGGTACAATTTGAATATTATGTACATTGCAATCTAGCAGTAAAGAAATAATTGGTAAAATTCTCCATTCAAAAACACAAGTTAAAATAAACAGACACCACTCCCCCCCCAACTCTGAGAATAATTCTGATATTTGTGTTGGAGACTGTCCCATGTATTTAATGTGACCGTTTGTGCACTTAGTTGCATTAATTATTGTTACTGGTTCTTGGCGGAATTCTCTGGCTCACACTAGCTTTTTCTGTTGTGTTTTGGTTTGGTTTTTTTTTTTTTTTTTAACCTCTGTTCTGTTTTGTTGTCTAGAGTCCTTCAGTTTAGGGACATTTTGAGCTGTTGACTCCAACTTATAGTCCATATAGCTGACCTAAAAAATTCCCTACATGCAATTTTACTATAATTAATTGTATTTGTAGTATATGTAATTACTTATAAATTAATAGCATTTTCACAAGTAAATTATTAAATAAGTTTGTCTTATATGTTCCTACATGTTTGCACGTAATGGTGCTTATAAGAGAACACCGGGGATAGATGCTTTTGAACATTAGAAGATGATCACTAGAGGCAGGGCTAACAAATCCACTGTGGTGCTCCCAGTCAAAAACAGGTTTTAAGTAGGAGGCTACATATTTAATGCAATAGTAACAGTTGTCAGATCATCATGCACATTCCCATATGTTTTTTGAAAGAATCTCATTTCATAAGACTAAATTTGGTGATTGAGAAATGTGTTAAATGAGGCTTACTAGACTGACCATCTGCTACAGTTCTCTCTCCCTTCTCTTCCTTTTTGTAGAAATAACTGAAAAGGTATCTTAGATGCACCAGTTCCTCTGTTTAATAACTTGCCGATATCTACCATTCTTTTAGTAGACAGGTTTGGCCATTCTAAGCACGCACACCACATGCAATACAGCATTGTAAAATAACCATTGGGTAATGGTTATTAAATAAAAGCAATAAATATTTTCCTAGTAGATTGTATGGTATTTTCTTGCACTGTGGCTTTCAGCAGATATATTCCAAAAGGAGCTGTGTACTGTAGCCCACTTCAAGAACTTGAGTATTTCTGAAGACTGCTTCATTTTTGAACTCTGTGTTAACTCTGTGTGCGTGTTGATAATTTTAGGCGTCAGCGTTTTTCACATAGGTTTTTCTTGTGTATACAAACTTAAATTCTTTTCCTGAAGCAAAACTGTAAAGGATAGCTGTTTCTCCTTGTGAAGTTTTAGCTAGAACTATCAATGCTTGATCTGTGCTCTGTGTTTGCTTATTAGTTTAGTTTAGTGATCCTGAAGGTATGTTGTTATCAAACACTGTCATCTGCAAATGTTTGTTTGAAATAGGTGGTGTGCTGACCCGGTGGTGTTAAGTTGCTTGAAGGGGAAAAGCATTGCAGTAAGGTAAGTTTGGTCTTGTTGTTACTGCTGTTTTTTCTTCTGTTTTTCTGTTAAAACTGTTGAAAGAATGAAGTGCTTGTTGTGGGGAAGTTAGAGTGCTTGTATTTTCTTCCTCCCACTCTACTACCAAAAGTACGTTTCTCTTTAAATGGCTGTGTATAATTCCTCATGTAGTGACTCTTCACTGAGAATGTACAACATTGTTAGACAAGTTATCCAGCTTAGTCTAGGAAAAAAACCAAAAGCTAACTGAAATCTGAAATGTCTTCGTACGTGTAGCTTACACATGAGATTTAATTTCATCACCTTTTCTGGAATATAGCAATGCTGAAGCTCCCATGTGGAGCCTCTCACTCGGGCATCTAGGCCTGAAGAATTGCTCTCGAACTGCAGAAGTCTGCAGGAAGGACGGAAAGCTTAGCAGGAATTTATGGCTATCCGTTCTGTTCTTTGCTGCCATCTTTATTCTTCTCATAAGAGTTCTTCTTCACTTACCCAGGTATCCTAGGAAAAGAAATAGTTTAATAGAGCTTCCTGAAGACTATAGCTGCCTTCTGAACCAAGCCTCTCAGTTTAGGTAAGATGTGGTGTATTTACTTGTCTTCCTATTTGCTTTGTCACTTTTAGGCACTTCTATTGTTGCAGTTACTGTAACTGGTGTTAAAACTGTGTACAGAAATTATGTTGCAGAAGTGAAGGCACCGTTATGGTGATACTGGACAATACTAGCACATGTTCATTTTAAATCTGAAACACAACAGCTTACTAAATGAAGTCACTCATGTTTGATAAGACAGAATATAAAATTATTGTAGCTTGATCTGCTGGTCATTTTTCACCAGTGCAATGTGCCTTTGGTTTGGCCATAAGTCTGAAAATTATTTTTGCACTGGACACAAGAAGCCCAGAAGGTTGGCGCTATTTTATGCCAGGAAGAGTGAATCATAGGATAATTCAGGTTAGATGGGACATCAGCAGATCATCTACTCCAACCTCCTGCTCAAAGCAGTTATCTTGCAGATAAAATATTTCAAGCAATGTAAAAACATAGCCAAAGGAGACAGATATGTGAAATATCATTATGACGTAGTGTGTCTTCGGACTTTGTTTGTTTGTGGGTTGGGGGTTTTGGTTGTTTTTTTGTTGTTGTTGTTGTTGGAACATTATGCATAGTTAACATTTCTGTTGAAGTTTTAATTCCTGCAGTAAGGTTCTGGTTACACTTCTTTCAGATGCCCGCGGTCTTCTGATGATGAGCAAAAACATCCAGTATTGTGTTTATTCTGTGGGGCTATGTTGTGTTCCCAGAATACTTGTTGTCAGGAACTGGTGAATGGGGAGGAGCTGGGAGCCTGTACTTCTCATGCTCTTCAATGTGGAGCTGGAGTCTGTATGTTTCTCAAGTAAGTAACTAGCCAGAATTCGATGTGTTAAAAAAGTAAAGGGAAATATTTGAAGGTCAAAATTCACAATGCTGTCAAAGCACTTGATTCTTCTTGTCTGCGATGAAGAAACATTGCTTTTACCTAAAATATTGCTCACCAAAAAGTTAAGAACCTGCTGGGAGTTGTCTTGTATTTTAAATGCAGCTATTTTTTCCTTAAGAATCAGGGAATGCAAAGTTGTCCTCATCGAAGGTAAAACCAGGGGCTGCTTGTATCCTGCTCCCTACTTGGATGAATATGGAGAAACAGACCCAGGTCTGAAGTAAGTAAATGTTTGACTTAATTTCTTTCTAAATTTCTATTTTGGTACCTTTTTCTTTCTTATCCCCCTTAGACAACATGTTCTTCCTGCTAGCACGTACAGCACTGTAATATGTATCTT
The DNA here is from genome assembly GCF_964199755.1 of Larus michahellis. Lineage (NCBI taxonomy): Eukaryota > Metazoa > Chordata > Aves > Charadriiformes > Laridae > Larus > Larus michahellis. The sequence goes on along the minus strand of NC_133899.1, from coordinate 51,104,447 downwards.
GGCCTGGTGAACTTGTTTAATTTCAAATTCATGATGTCAGTTTCCAGTCGTGAATTGGTCATTCATAATGGAAAAATACGCTTTTTTGGTACTGTTAAACTTTCTTACTTTTCTCAAGAATAATTTGTATGCTTTTCATCAGAAATGCACAATTGCCATTGCTGAAATGGCAGTCATTGCTTGTCGGATGTAGAGGTTTTTTTCATTTCCAGACTTGTTGGAATTGGTGTTCATACAAGTATTTAATATTTTCTGGTTGTCATTAAAAGTGTTAACGCTAGACTATTAATGGAACAGCTTGTCGTTGCTATTCTGTTATGCTTATTTGGATATTCTCCTTTTTTCTCTCTATGAAGAAGAGGCAATCCCCTGCACTTATGTCGTGAGCGTTACCGGAAGCTCCATCTGCTATGGCAGCAACACTGCATCATAGAGGAGATTGCCAGGAGCCAAGAAACAAATCAGATCTTCTTTGGATTCAACTGGCAACTGCTCTGAGGCTCTTGATTATTTTTTTTTTTTAGTGAAAACTCTTACCTTTGGCAGTGCTTTGGAAAAGGAAAGAAAGGTGGCAGTAAATAATCTACTTTCAAGTAGATTCTGTAGTTCAGATACAATTGATGGATTCTCTAGGTTGGATGTATTACTGACACATTGAAACAGAATCTCATGTCTTATGTTTTGCTCTTCCCCCCCCCCCCCCCCCCCCCCCCCCAAAAAAAAGAGAGGAAAACCACATTATATAATTTTACTGAACATTCAGGTCCAGAAATACTTCCACTTTTTTGAGAAGTTGTAATTGCTTCACCTGTTTTGACGAGGAAAGCTTCCCAAATACTGTGCTTCAGGGCACATACCACATTTCTGTCTCTTCCATGCCTTGAGAATATACCTAAATGGAGTTGCTATGGAAAAGCCTCCTTTACTTTCTTCCTGGGTTCTTTTCCCAAGCTTAGTGAACCTTTAAAATCGGTCAAGATATGTGGCATAATATTGGAGTGGAAGTGGTGCCAGGCCTGTAGCAACAGGTACAGCAAGCATTAAGTTGTAATGAAAGGCCTGCATTCAGCTATATCCTGGGATTTAACGAAGAGTTTTCATTAATGAGCTCTTTAAAAGAGAAGTGTGGGATAGAAAGTGCATGGGGGAATTACCATCTTGCTTGTTGCATCAAAAAATGAAGTCTGTGCTTTTTGCATTGCCAGAACTGCACTTTATCTAATGAATTTGTCCTCTATTAATGTTGTATATCCTAAGAGGTCTAGGGCTACATCATCTGGCTAGGTTGTGGTTAGTTTTACTTCTCTTACAGTTTTTCTTCTGACATTTTCCCCGAGAACAAATGCAAAAATACTGTTAGGTAGTTGTAGTGTAGCTCTGCAAGTTATACAAGAGCCAGAGACTTCAGTAAAGTCAAAGACCTTCAAAGCTATCACTGGACTAAAACTAAGGCCCCAAAGCAGCAAGTTTTAGAATCAGAAATAAGTTCGCCCATATTTGAGGGATTTTCCACTCTTCATCCTCTGTCACTATTGTTTGGAGCCCTGCCCATGTAAATGAAATTGTGTGTTTCGGGGGCCATGTTCAGTGGTTCAGTGCCAGTTAGAGCAGAAAAGAGAAAAAAGGGTGGCTAAGTCTGTCTCTTTATCCTCCAGTAGTTAATAGCACGTTGTGATTGAACTCTCTCTCAATGATACATGATTGGGCTTCAGTTCTAAATGTTTGTTGTTGTTCTGTTTTCTGAATTTCAACCATAATTTACATGAGAAATTTTAATGTGATGTGTAAAAATGCTTTCCCAGGAAATTCCATTTCTCTGTGAAAGTTGTCAGTGCTCTAAATTTCCCCGCCCCTTTGCTATTTGGATTCTTTTGTGTCATTTTAATAAGGCTTGCAAGGGGAGGTTTCCAAATTTAGGTCTGAGAGCATGTTTTGTATGATTTCTTTTTGTTGATTTTTTTGCTGCTGATTGTATGAGAGATAGTAGAATCACAAATAATGATTTAGCGGTAAATATCGTTCTTCTAGTTTTTAAAAGTTTTTAGAGTACGCATGAGTGCACTGAACAGCACCGTAACTCATCTAAAAATGGAATACCAATGAACTCAAATATTGTTCTGATTTCAAATACTTTTTTATAACTTTTGGTATAATCCTTCCCTGGTGATATAAATAGTTGGCTTTGGTATAGTTTTCAGGTATTGTGTTTCTTGCAATTAAGATCATTCTCCTTATTTTGATTCTTTCAGATTCTAAACCTGAATATGAAACTCCTTAAGGACAAACATTAATTCTGTTAGTCTTCTCTAAAATGTATTTGAAATGCACACTGAATTTAGAAGAACAGTTGTCATGAAAACTTGCATGCACTGGCGATTTCTAAGGTCATTAAAACACTACTCAGCAACAAAAACATTGGATTAAGACTAGCAAATGTATGGCTCATTGATACCAAGACTGTATTCACTTACTGTTTCCCTCTGATATTTACCTATTCATTTATCAAAAACTTTCAGTTACCTTGCACTTCACTCATACAAAAATTCCGTTACCAAATATGCAGTGAGATCACTTTTGTTTTCTGTCTGAATTGTAGTATATAACGACAGGAGCTGGTCTGAGCAGGTGAGCTCGTGTTTAAAGCTCTAGAAATCTCTTTGTAGCTGAAGAAGTGGGAGAGAGAAGTTGCATCTTTCTGTACATTTGCACATACTAATTTAGCAAATGGGCTCCCATGTCATTCGCTGACTAGCGTCGTCATCTTTCATTTCATAAATTACTATGCAGTTTTGTTCACTGTGAGTATAATCTGTATTTAGTGATCGCAAGACGCTTATGCCACTGATTTCTGTTCCATCCAAGCTGACAGAAGAAGTTCTTTGATAATGCACATATTGGTATCTTTAATTGCAAAAATGTAAATTTGAAACTTGTATAATGTTCTTGTGCTTTTGAAATAAAATATCTTGTATATGTATATTTAAAAAAAGGAAATAAAGTAACTTCTCATAGATTATTCAATTTTTATTTGGAGGTGCTTTGACACTTCACAGTTCATTTTACAAGAGTATTATAGTAGCATCTGTCGGTATGGAAGAGTTAGTAAATGGTTGGTAAACAATACCAGTTTTCCCTGTAGTCTGTGTTGTCCTTGTACCAGTTAGTAGTGGTGGCACGCTTTTTCTTATTTAAAGAAATACTCCATTTGAAATTTGTCCTAGTATTTCACAGATGCAAATTCCAGCAATGTCTACCTCAATTTGCAAAAGAAGTCTTAAGTACAGAACTTAATATTTAGATGTCCTTGAACTGATTAGTTGAGTGATGCTGGTTTTGTAACTTCCTAAAGAACTGGATGTACTGTTAAGTCAGATACTTCTAGACTCTCTAGAAAGGGAAAGTTTTTGTGGTGGTGGTCTAACGTGATGTGTGACTTCTGTTTTATTTTGTTTTTTTAAAAAGTGCTTTATTACAGAGCTAAGCAAACAGCCAAGAAGTCTCGTCCATAGAAACGGCCAATACTTCTTGCCCCCTTTGATGTTACAAGCTGCTGGCTGTCATCGCTTTCGTGCTGCTTTGTTGTAGCTTTGGGCACCGTTCAGCTTACAGAGTTTGGGTGTTAATGCTCTCTATGCTTATTCTTAGTAAAGCAAATGTTTCTTAAGAACCAGTTCCTTAAAAGGTAAGGGTAGATAAAGTCTACTAGCAAAAATGTTTTGACGGTCATGAGAACAAGCAGCCCATTCATTAGGGGGAGGGGGGAGGAAAAAAAAAAGGAAAAAAGCCACAGCACCATTTCTTGCTTAGTAAGAATCTCAAGGTGCAATGTACAAACGTACAAAATTATATAAAGGAGGATTTTGGCCATCGTATGCTTTGCTTTGTGGTTGAAATCCACTTTATTTACTAGACAATATCCTTGAATAATCTCCATTGTAAACCAGTCAGATTCGTGATACAAGATTTAAGTTTGTTACTTAGATTCTTTTAACCTATTACTTGACAAGATCTTCAAAGATACTTGCTTAAAAAATGAAAGTTGTTTAATTTCTGTGGCACGATCTCTTTTATTTGTCTTTTATCTATGTTTTGCAGGTAGGTTAAATTTGGGGTTTGATACAGAAAACAAATGGATAATAATGAAAATCCACTCCTTTACAAGTCTCTCGAATCTAGTTATTTCTAATCCTAGCTACGTTTCTCTAGGCTTAGATTCACTGTGGTTGAAAGTGTACATGAAAGAGAAGCTGTGTAAAGGAAACGCGTGCTGAAGGAGAGCAAGCTGAAATTCAAAGGGATTATCTACGTTATTTCGTGTAATGGTAAGAGGAGACTGAGTATAAAGTTAAACATAAAATATTAAAACTGGACCTGAGTTTTCTTCTTTATTTCTGTGTGACTTGAGTTGATGAAATTAGTGTGAAAAAAAGAGTCTATTTTGTGCCGTTTAATTACAGGTTGTCAAACAACTTGGAATCCATCAGACTTAATTTTAGGAGGCTTCCTGGCTTCATGCTTGAGTTGAATGAGCCTCAATGAAATGTTGTGAGGCAGGCAATGGGGACTGTGGATTTCATAATCCTTTCAAGTCCTTGCTGTATTTGTGAAGATCTGTGCTTAGTCTTCTGCAGCAGACTGCAGAACCTTTTATCTCCTTCTTCTTAATAGTGCCTGAAATATAACATTAGCCTCTTTGGGTGCAAGTATTGAGATACAGTCTAGTGCTTGGAGAGAGGTCGTTCATCCCAATGTACCAGAGTTTCTGCTTGAAGGTTATCCTGAAGGTTACCATGGCACCTGAGGAATAATCCACTCTAGATGCTAAAAAGCCTTTGACCTTCTTTCATCCCGTTTTTCTTTCTGTGAATCATGCCTTTACTAAAAGTGGCAAAACGAATGTATCTTGATCACATGATACTGCAGATGATCTAGGAATATTTATTTTCCCAATTCAGACTTATACAGAACTTCATTGAGCAATTCCCTGGACATACTCCAAGCAGTCTGCCTCAGTTAGTTGACATAGAGGAACCGGAGAAGATCATCCATTTAAATGATGGTCTCCTCATAAATAAGGACTCCACCTGTGTTCTGTGCGCTTTGCACCTTATGGTTCTTTGCTAAACTACAGAGTACCGTATACAGAGCCTAAAGTGCTCCCATACTGGGAAACTGATACAAAGCACATGTGTAACAAATGATTTGTAAGATGTTAAATATCATAGATCTTGTGTTGTAGAGAACTGTATGATTGTATGCAGTTAAAAAAAAAAAAAAATCACCTTGCAGATGGGAGGTTTCCAGCTTCTAAGGAAATGTACTGCTTTCATTTTTTAATATAAATGAAACTCTAAATGTGCTGTATTTGTATATTTCTTATTAATTATTTTTTCTTTATGATCAATGTAGAGCAACTGTTTTCAGTGGTAATCAGAAAGCTTTAAAAGGAAGAGCATCATAATTGCAGTTTCTACAGGAACTGTCATAGTGACTTCACCAGAAACTGAATATTAAAAGGTTTCAGGTTTTTTTATGAAGAACTTCTTATAAGGAAGATTGTTTTATGCATAGGTGAGTTTCTTACTCTGGAAGTTGCTGTTGCACAAATGTATTGTTATTAATTCTGACTGGATTACGCATTAATAACAAATAGGATAAGAAGTGTCCCCTAAATCGTATTTATTTCTGTATCTGAGCAGATGCTCCGGCTTAAAGGCTTGGCTTGCTAATGCCATCTTTGTCTTTATAAATTACAGAGAATTAAAGATGGAGTCTGTGCTGTTCCCTGAGTTTGTTTTCTTGACCCGGTGGCTGTAATGTTAAATACTTCAGGAAACTCAAAGTATTGTGACAGGTGCTGTAACGCAAGTGAGATATGTAGGGTGCACTTCCACTGTCTGAGGAAACTAATACATACAAAGCAAAGAAAGCATTTATCCTGATTACTGGGAAATAAGCTGTCATCTTTTTGTAATACATCTATTCCGATGGGGACTCTGAATGCCTAGACAGGGTAGAGATGAAAAATCTAATGACTAAGTAATTAGCGGTAATAATCAAGACAACAGCTGTAAAATGTATGCTGATACTCAGTGAATTTCACAAGTGATCATATCACTAGCCACTGCTGCGCTTTTTGGCTGTTGGCTGAGAGACAAAGGTTAACTTGCCAAATATTAACTAGTCTTTCATGGTAAAATGTGTTCTCTTCCTATGAAAGTAAATGAGCTGGGGCGGGGGGGGGGGGGGGCAGGGAAGACGTGTAGCCGGGCAGTTATACCCCTGCTCTTCGTGCTAATGTGTTACAGCAACTACCGCATGAAATTCCTGTGTCTTTAAGAGGTCCTCAAGCTGGATGATCATTTTACTTCACTCTTCCTTCCAAATCTATTTTGCAGAGTAGAGTCTTGATAGATCCATCATACAGGGACCTCAACTAGAGAGTTATCAAGAGTACGCTCACAGCTCTTATAATTCTGCAAGCTAAATAGATGACCTAGAGAGATTTTTTTAAATGGTGCAAAATATCAGGTGTCGTCTGCTGCTACAGTTAAATGTGTTTTGCCATTAGGAAATACTTCTTAAATTACAGAGTAAGCTTTCCTTCCTTTCTTTTTTTTTTTTTTAAAAGCTCTTATTTTCTGTTTTACAACCATTTTCATCACACTGAACCATTCCTCACTTTTTTATTTTTAAAAGTATTTTATTTTTTAAAATTTGCAAACTCTTAGTCTTCTTGATTCAATTTTTCCGAATGAAACAAGTCCACAGAAATAATTTCGTTTTTTCTCAGAGTTATTTCTGATTAACTTACACCTTTTGGTTATTGAGCAATCTAGAACTGTTTTTCCAAATATATATGGGTTAAAATTGTGTTGAGGAACTGACTGCTATTGACGGATGCATGTGGCACTTTGTATACTCATCTGAAAAAAAAATAATGCATTTTTAAAAAATCATATTCTGTTACAAGGTCTGATTAACATGACTGTCTTTCTCCTTGATCTCTCAAGGTACTACAACTTTGTGTTCTGTTTTTTTCCAGTATGTATCAGCTAATTTTAGCGCTGCTGGTAAGGCTCAGGACAGTGTTGCGCTCAGCGTGCTGCAACAACAACATGACAACAGACTGCGTTGCAGAAGTAATATTTTTGGCTCTGAGAAATGATTGAATGAATTATGTACCAATTAAGTTTAATTCCACGCTGGACAAAGTGATTGAAATGAAGAACATAAGTAGACACATAGGTAAATGCAGTGCAAAGGGAAGAGCTAATGAATATGATGAGGATGTTGAGCCAGTCAATAATAATGTAGATTTCAAAAAACTTTGAATAGTGTCCTCCAACTAACTCACAGATAAAAAGAGATAATAAGGAAGATCTCATTCAGCAACAAAGAGAGAATAAACAGTATGTTTTCACAATGGAAGAAGCTTAACAACTGAGATCCACAGAAATATACATGGTCTTTTTCAGTGTTTTCAGAAGTGATCTCAAAAAGGGAATTATAAAGTGGCAAATTCTGCCAATGATACAAATATTTTCAGTAAAAAAAGCTTATTTTGAATGTTTTCAGGGTAGTGACTGGATAATAACAGAAGATTCAGTTTGATAAATGAAAATTAATGCAGCTATGCAAAAACTAACATCTTGCAATAGAACAGAATAGACAATTGCAGTTGGAAAGGACCTACAATGAACATCTAGTCCAAGTGCTGGACCAATTCAGGGCTGACCCAGTTAAAGCACATTATATTAAGGGCATTATCCAAATGCCTCTTAAACACTGCCAGGCTTGGGGAATCGATCACCTCTCTAGGAAGCCTGTTCCAGTGTTTGACCACCCTCTTGGTAAAGAAATGCTTCCTAATGTCCAGTCTGAACCTCCCCTGCCACAGCTTTGAACCATTCCCATGCATCCTGTCACTGGATAACAGGGAGAAGAGCTCAGCACCTCCCTCTCCACTTCCCCTCCTCAGGGAGCTGTAGAGAACAGTGGGGTCATCCCTCAGCCTTCTTTTCCCCAGACTAGACAAGCCCAAGGTCCTTAGCTGCTCCTCATAGGACACTCCTTCCAGCCCTTTCACCGTCTTTGTTGCCTTTCTCTGGATACATTTGAGGACCTTCACATCCTTCTTAAATTGTGGGGCCCAGAACAGCACACTGTGGTGAAGGTGAGGCTGCATCAAGGCTGAATACAGCAGGATAGTCACCGCTTTTGGCCAGCTGGTTATACTGTGTTTGATGCACCCCAGGATGCGGTTTGCCCTCTTGGCTGCCAGGGCAACACTGCTGACTCCTATTGAACCTGCTGTCGACCAGCACCCCCAGCTATATTCATATCAGAGATTTTCTTGGTATTTTTATGGATAATTTTGTGAAAATGTTATCTCTATGCTCAGGAACAGTCAAAAGTGCAAGCAATGATAGGAATTCTTAGGAAAAGAAAAGAGCTATTTAGTTCATGATGTCTTCAGCTCTATACAGTGTTTTCATTTAAAAATAATAAATGGAGAAGAGTGATGAAAATTATCAAAGGTGTGAAACAGCTTCCATAGAAGAAAGAGTTAAATAGCCACTTCTTCGACTTGGAAAGACAGGACCAAGAGAGATTATAATGGAGGATTGTAAAATCGGGAATGACATGGAGGGAATAAATAAGGAATGATCATCTGCTACATTTTACATAAAGAATTAGGGGATACCCAATTAAGCTGTCAGGGAGTCAATAAGCAAAGAGAAGCAGTTTTTCAAACAATGTGGAATTGAATTGTGACAAATTAAAATCTGAAGCTCATTGTCATAACTGTTTTGGATATCAAAAATATGAATGGGTTTTAAAAAACCTGCAAATTCATAGGGGAAAAAAAAAAAAGTCTACTGAGATTTATTAAAACACAGTGATACAAATACGCTCTTTGTCATACCAAGTCCCAAACTGCAGTTTCCTGAAAGTTAGGAGGCTTTGTCAGGGAAAGAACTATTTTTTAATGGTCTTGCCTCTTACATGCCTTTTGCAAAACATCTGCTACAAGCTACTATTGTAGACAGACCCCATCTGTCCATTTCTATTTTTAACATACTTAAGTATAGGCCTAAAATTTTAAGCAGTGAAGCAATTGCATTTGAAATTATGATAATGTATATAGCCAGCATGAATTACAGTATAGACTTTTACATCACACACTTTATTTACAATATATTCTTACAGAATAATTCTTGCGTATTCTAGTGTTATAGAAAACAACATTATTTAGACAAGTAAAGGAATTTTGAATTTGTACTGTTACCTTCATGCAACTTCAAAAGCAGGAATAGTTCTGCTTTGAATATTCCAGTCATATAACTTCTCTTACTTGATTATACACGAAGAATGCACAAGCTGTCCAAAGTTATATTCAAACAACGTAGTACTCACAACTTCAACAAGTAAAATATTTGGCCTTTTGTCTTCTATTCTGTATCGGTATGTTTTTCCTGCTTACTATTAATGCTATTAGGGCAGCCTGTAACTACAAGTGTCTTCGGTGTAGAAGGCTTTTACTCCATGCGTTACCAAAGTTCCTGAGCGCTGTACCAGTAACACGATGGGAGATCTGTCAGTCTATCTTTGCCTTTATTGCTTCCAAATAATCCCTTATCTTCCATCCCCTGGATCTATGTAAGTACTTTTGAAATTAGGAGCTTTTAAGCACCTAGGATCATCAATATTTGTTTTGTGGGAAGTATCTGCTTGTTTTTAAACTTGTGCTTTCACGGGCTACTTGGAATTTCAAATATCCTGGCATGAGCTATCAATTAGTTTTCTTGAGCAGAGAACTCCTTTCAGCAGTGCCGATTGGCTTTCGGGGAGTTTTGGCAGCTGTCTTTCTCTGAATTATGGGGGTGGGAGGAAATTAAGAGATACTTCAGACTATTTTGGGGGGAAAAAAAAAGTGAAATACATTATGCTAACTTTCATTGTCTTCAACTCAATTTCACCTAGCTAGTAGGTTCCGTTAGAAGAGCTGGAACGTATGTATAATTGAGCTAAAATTTCCTCTATCCTAACTTGGACTAACAGTTTTCATTTCAAAGATTTTGTCTTTTTTTTTTTTCTTAAAGAATCTTTTTATCCAGTGGGATTTCCTTTGGGGATTTCCCTGCTGCTGGGATTTCTATAGATGTAATGACAAACTCTGTTGGTATGTAGTAGACCAATCTGAATGTCAACAGATGTAGACCCACCCTGTCTGGAACATTTGCTCATGCACAATGATTATTCTGATGTATTCAGACCATGACAGAAATACGTAAGCAAGGGAGAGAAAGTGGGGAAAATTCCAAAAGTTTGTTTTGTGCAGTGTTGAAAATCAGAAATTTCACAAGAATGTGTAAAAATATGCCCAGCCAATGGAATACCAGCATTTTTGGAGCTGTCACCAGTCTGTGGTTTGTTCAATTGTCTTGTGAGTTTTACTACCTTTTTTTTTTTTTTTTTTCCCCCACCAGTGAAAAATCTGGTGACTGTAATATGTCAAACCTCCACTTGTGATGTCACTTCTTTGAAGACTTACCTAGCTAGCCGCTGGGATCGATTTTGTTGTAACATTGGTTTTGCCACAGTTTGTGCTTTGAACATCAATGTTGGGGTCATTCATGCCTGAGACAGTGGAGATCTGATTGGCTTTGCCAAGGTTCTTAATGATATTGATGTTGTATTTGGCAGTTTCCACAAAGCTGTTTTCTAGTAACCAACCATCTGATTCACGCTCCAAATCTCCTAACAGAAGGACATTCTTCATTGCTGTTTGTAGGTACCGGACACCAATAAGTACGGAGAGCTGTAAGAAACAGTTAATAGTTAAACAGAGAGTTCAAATTACAGCCTCAGTCCTACCCCTAAGTCAGCTTTCTGACTTGTGTATTTACAGGCCTACTAATTAATATCGGGTAAAGCAGACAAATTCTTTATCCCAGGAATATATCTGACCACTATCCCAAATAATTACATTATTTTTTAGAAAGAAAAATACCAGGGAGAGATTGATTGAGTCTCTCTTCATTCTTCAGGTAGTGTTCACACTTGCGTGTTATTAGCACATAAATACCTAGTATTACTTGGGAACGCTGCAGCCTCAGGGACTACAACTGAGTGATGTAGAATCGGTGATCAATTAATGGAACCATCAGTTACTGTGAAAAAAAATATTTAAATTGTAGTCTGTTAATTTATGTGGATTTTTTTCCACTGACCTTGATTAAATTGGTATTTCCTCCAAGGATTTTAATCATTCATATGTAAGCCATATGTGTCCTACACGTAATTGCATTAAAATTAAGGACAGCCTACGACAGAGGCTCAAGTATAGACTTTATATTAGATACTGAGGCACTTTTTGAATGTTATACCATAGCTGTTTCCCATCCTAGAGAGCAGGAAGTCTCTCATTAATCTGACACAGACCACTTTTATGAGACGTACCTCAAACAACCAAATAAGCAATGCCGTAATACCAATGGATCTCATAATAGCCGTGTAGTGATCCAGCAGGGCCTCTCTGCACCCCTTCACCCAGATATTGAGCTCCTCTGTCAGAAAATCGTAGTTGTAGTGAGCGCTGTTGTTTGTCAGCTGGTACTGGATGCAGGGCCGTGGGGAGCTTGGGTTGCAGCAGCTGAAGGGTACTCCATCCACCAAGAACTTCCCGTCAACGTTGCTCTTTAGACGGCTGCAAACAGGACAGAAAGTTTGGGCATTATGAATCTGGTGGCAGCAGTGTAGTGTCTGTGATTTTTATAAAAGGGCATAATGCAAGTCTGCTGCCATGTAGGCCTCTCCAAAGGAACAAAAGGAAAATGGGAATATATTTCCAACTGGAAAAGTTGCTTACTGCAGGAAAACTAAATTTTTTATTTGCTGTATTTCTTAAGTGTGGTATCAGCACAGTATCTCGCGTGGTTCTTGGTACTGTGTGTGCAAGATGTGGATTCAGTGTTCACGGAGATGTTGCCTTTTCAGGTATCTGCACTGAAAATGCTACAGACAATTACTGAACTTATTTATCTTGGTGGAACTCTAATGGAAGTTATGACCCCGGAAATCCTGTTTCTCTCCTTTTGGATTGATTTTTCAACACAAGCATTCATTAAGAGAGAACCTAACACAAGAACAACTTTGCATGCCCAGGAACCACTGGAAATTGTCTACTGACATTTCATCACTAGACCCACGTGCAATGGTGATTCAGCACATGTTTTGAGACTAATTCAGAAGGGAGCTTCTACTTCTAGAAAGGTCTAGGGAATAAGTCTTATGAGGAGTGGCTGAGGGAGCTGGGGTTGTTTAGCCTAGAGAAAAGGAGGCTGAGGGGAGACCTTATCGCTCCCTACAACTACCTGAAAGGAGGCTGTAGTCAGGTGGGGGTCAGTCTCTTCTCCCAAGTAACAGGTGATAGGACAAGAGGAAACAGCCTCAAGTTGCACCAGGGGAGGTTTACAATGGATCTTAGGAAAAATTTCTTCACCAAAAGGGTTATCAAATGTTGGAACAAGCTGCCCAGGGAAGTGGTTGAGTCACCATCCGTGGAGGTACTTAAAAGATGGGTAGACATGGTGCTCAGGGACATGGTTTAGTGGTGGTTTTGGCAGTGCTAGGGGAATGGTTGGACTCAATGATCTCAAAGGTCCCTTACAGCCTACATGATTCTATCATTCTTTTATCTATACTTTTTCTAACTTTTGAAACTGGTTGTAGTTATTGATAAAAATTATTCCTTTCCCTTCCCTATAAGATCAGGAGAAAAACAAGTGGGAAAAGAAGGAAGATAAAGAAATAGGAGGGAGAAAAAAAATAAATCATAGGATGGAAAGAGAACACGGTCTCAGATTAATTGAGAGTTTCTGGAACAGTTAAATGAGTCCTTGACATCCATTTTCCTTCTCTTATCTGCTCTCCAGTTAGCGTGTCCTTGTAAGGGCTTCTGTTTCCAAGCCGGCTCTTCAGAGAAATAGATTTTCCAGAAACTGGAGAGTATATAAGACATTGAAAGATGCTCTCACACTTTGGGGAAGTAGCCTCTAAAGCATGTATCTATTTTCATGCTTATTTCCTGAGGCAGCTCCGCAGGTGAGAACCATGGCCTGTTTTAATGAAGTTCATGCCCTTCAGCCTTTGTTAGGGAGCCAGAATACAGGAAAGACAACTTTCTCTTAGATATCCAGCTTTCACCATTTTCTAATAGTAAAATTTATAATATTTTCCAAAACTTATCCTCATTTATTAACGTTTACAAATCATATTTTCCTGTTCCATTACAGATGATCTAAATTAAAGTGAAGTCATCATAAGAAGCTCAGCAGGTGAAAAGAAGAAGCAGAAACTCTGCAGTCCAGTGTTCTTCAGGCTTTTGGGGACTCAAGGTATCCTTCAAAAGAAACAAGCTGCTAGGAAGCTCAGTATTTGTGGCTGTGCTGGGATGGCAGAATAATTGCCCTCATTTTATTGCTGTGGGCCTGCTAAATACAACCTCCTTCCTTTATTTTTTTTTTCCCCCTTATTTTTTTGGGGGGATAGTGGCGGTCTGTTTTGTTTTATTTAGTACTCAGTCAAAAATACCTTCCTCAAAGATCTTTCCAAGTAAGTCAGGAAGCTCGTCTGCCATTTCCCACCTAGGATTGGGTTAGGCCTGAATTCCTCTCTGTTTTAAAGTCTAGCTCTTCACTTTGTGGCCATCATGTTCCAGGTAATGGCAACAGAATGAAACCAATGCAAAAGAAGCCACAGAAACCAGTGAAACCAGACTTAAGTGTGCGAGCAGCGTAACGGGCATAGGCAAAACCATTCGCTGGGAAGGAAACAAGGAAGGGAGCCAGAAAGGTACAAAATGGAAGGCTCTAGTGTGAGTATATTTCAGTGACATGACCCAAATATAGTACAGCATCTAAAATGGTTAAAATATGGTTTCTTAAACTAGGTCTTAAGCTTTTCTTTTGTTCCCAAGCATCAGTTTAGTTAATTTTTTTTCTTCCTGCCACATGTTATAAAGAGGAATTTTCTTTCTACTGCCCACAATAGCAGTTTCCAGAGTTAGGTTCTGTCCCCCTGTTTCCTCTACTAGTGGCAAATTAAAGAACGATGTATCTTGGTGCTGTTAGAAGGGAAGGCCCCAGTAACAGAGCTGAGGGAGTGAGACATTCACTGCCATTTCTTTTTGCAATTTGAAGTTGTTGTGGTTATTGTAAAGCAAAAGTTGCTTTTGAGACTATAAAAAGACGATTTTTGCCCAACCAAAGCAATAATAGGATTGTACTGCTGTAACCTGCCTCATTCTCCGACCATTCCCATTGATTCTCTGCATTTCTTGTCACATTGTGGTGCTGGCAATGGAGATACAGAAGAGAGGAGGGGCAAGAGGATTATGAAGGAAGTTGAGAAGTTCGGTTTTACGAAGGTTACACGTGAGTTAACAGTATGTCAGTTCTCAACTGCTTTGCCTCTTAATCTACCAAGTACTAATTGACATACAGTAAAAGATGAAACCAAGATAGGTATTTGGTTCCTCCGTCATCCTTTCTGAACATTACTAGCTGGAACTTTCTTCCAACAATTTCATATCAAATGTTTCACTACCACATTTTTGGAAATCAGTGTAATTTGGTTATACAGCAGCAACTTGGATTCTAGCAATCAAGATGGAATTCTCCAATTTATATACAGTAAAAGAAATTATGCAGTGTAACTACTCCCTTCACACACATTTCACTGGCATCTTCTGCCTACATACGGCAAAAATTAACTGACGGTGTATTTTCAAAATAATGGCAAAGCGCAGGTGACCCTGCGGAAGAAAATGGAGTTTAGCTAAGACCCTGGGTAAAACATTACTGTTTGTGCACGTCTCACATAAATAAAAAGCAGTATATTTTAATTTTGTCCTTACAATAAGATACTAAAGAAGTTCCTGTGGACCATCTTTCTTGTCATGTCACTTTTCAGTGTAGAACCAGGATTTAAAAGACCTCTTGGGTCAGTCTGCTTTGTGCCACTGTTACTTTCCAACTTCTCTCCCAAGAACACTTGTTCTAAAGCTTGCTTTATTTTCACAGCCAACTGCCCTTACGCACGTTGGCACCCTCTTGTCCGTATTCTCCTAAGTCCTGTTCTCTGTTATATTTGCAGCTTTGTATATACACTTTGTTATAATGGCAGTTTCAAAGTTGCAAATTCTGTGAAAATAAGACCTTTGGTCTCCCTTCACCTGGCTTTATTGTCACTGATTTTTGAGTTCAACAAACAAAAGGCTTGACAAGTGCCAGTCAAGCTTTTTGTGTTTGTATTTCCCAGGTGCATATATAGCTACTTGGCTCTCATCAGTGAAGACTTTTTTTCAGCTTTAGAAGAATTATTACATATTGGATTGTCTACTTTTATTTTTTTTTTATTGTTACCTTTTCTATTGTCTGTAAGAATTATCAGACTCTTCTTTTTGAGCATATAACTTCACAATTGCTACATCACGTGAAGCACCAACAAACAAACAAAAATATTCAATTGGTTTTCTCCTCTTTTTTTAGGCAGTATACATGGTGTTGGCAGTTTCTCACATGTGAACATATAGATTTGAACCTGGATTTGTGAAGTCTAATATCTTGAAGGAGAAAGATCTTTCAGTTTTTAGGATTGAATGTGCGATGTATTGATAGTTAAATCCTCTTTTCTTTCCATCATCAGCTCAATAGAACTGAAATTTTGAGGTAGCTAATTCACATGTTAAAAAAGGAAAAGTATGTCGTTGCTTTGCATCCTGAAAATGTTACCAAAAGGCAACTTCGATTGTACATGTAGTTCACATATTTTGTGAGTAACATGGTCATTCTACAGTTTTTTGATGGAGACAAAGGTCCAGCAGAAATTAGTATCTACTTGGCCTTATGAGGTGTATTCTGGAAGCCCAGAATAATTAAACAGAAGGACGCTTTTTGGCTTGAGTACTTCAGTACTTTTTGTTTTTAGAGGGAGTGTATGGTTTAGACAAAGTGTTATTCCCAGTGCTATTTACTAAAGATTAGTACAAGAGTATTTGTGAACATGCCTATGACCAAAGAAATGTTACCTCTTGTTGAGTTAGACCCTTTACAAGAATTATTTAGAATGACCTTTGAGAGAAGCCTTCTAGCCACACGATGCTGTTTTAATAAGGAGGAAAAACACTGCCAGAATTTTTGGCTCATGACAGAGAACAAGCAGTTTTGCCATATTCTCTTTAATGTCAATGTATCTCAAGATCTCTTGACACGACTGTTACTTAATTTCTGTTCAGTACAAATTCTTCTTGAGTGAGGCTTTTTCCTGGAATTTTTTTTTATGACTAGTAAATACTTACTCCAGAACTTCCTTGGAAGCCATATTCAGATAACGAGGAGACACCCACTGAATTTCAAACCAGTCTCTAAAGCCATTATTTCCACAGCATCGGAATCCAATTTGTAACATATCCACTGTTTTCTTCAAGAAACATCGTCCAGGTATGTCCGTGTCCTTATAGAACTTCATAGCATCCCTCAATCCCAGATACAGAGACTCTTCCAGCTCATTCCTCATGGTATAGCACATGAGAGCACCCACCAGGATGCAGAAGGTAAAACAGAAGGTACATACGATGTATGGAAGCATAACTAGCTTCCACCGAGAGAATTTGTTGGCATCTGAGCAGTCATAGCAGATTTTGCCACCTACAAAGTTGATGATACATGCTATGACCCCTACAGAGATCAGCATGTTGGGGACAGAGTTAATGTCCCCTTTTGCCATCACTTCGTTGCGCTTCTTGATCTCTATTTTCAGAAAGAGGCCAAGGCTGAAGAGAATGATCCCACTCACAACAGAAACCCAGTTGAGGATCCATAAGATCTGAGCCAATTTGTCCCTTTTAGTTTTGGTGAATTTTACTTTGAGGACAGCCATAGTTAGTTCAGTGTTAGGTAAAGAAGCGTAGGTCGAGGAAAGCTCGTAAGCTGATTAGGAGCATGTATCCAAGGCATGCAGAAGACATCTGAAGAAGAGAGAGAGAGATTACTGTCTGACTGGGTATTTATAGAGACTACAGAAAACTTCCTGTACAGCTTCGCATGCTTGACTCCTGCCAAGGGAGTGCCCCACTGAAATTTATTGCTTAAATTTTGTACAATGTCAGTCACTTAAAAACCCCCAAAATTCTAAGGACCAACTAGAGCAATCAAAAATAAGCCATCAGTAGAACCAGTGAATTCTGGATTCCCATGGATTTTGTCAAGAGCAATTTTCTATGCAGATTTTCTGATGTCTGGAAGTGAGCTGCATCTGCTGTCGTTCCCTCCAGAAGATTCACGGTGCCTTTCCCTTCTATTTGTTGCCTGTATTTTCTTGATGATTCTAGGAATTTATAATTCTTACTGTATCGGGGTCAGATTTGTGTTCAAAAGTTGAACAAGGAGGATGAACAAGCAGATATATACAGCATAATCACATAAGCCTTTTTTCCATATGGAAAAAAACCAACATGAAAATAGTACCAGAAATACAGTATCCTACGGGTATTTTTAGTCATTTCATCAATTATGTGCAGTAAAACATGATTTTGCTAGCAAAAAGCAGTTTTATTCCTACACTTATACTACTAAGATGTGATCGGTTTGGCAACAACTGTAGGGGGAACGGCTGTGGTTATCCACAGACACAAAATGTTCAACAAATAGTTAAACTATCAATGACTGTGTTGGTTTTCCAGAAAATATTATCAAAATTTTATTAACTTTTAAGTGCTATGACTGGTGAACAAACCATCCTCCACCACATTTTTCCACTTGATCTGGCATAAAAGCACTACCATTTTTAGATGAAGTAACTTATCACCCTACAAAAAAAAAGCAGAACATCTTCACACCTTAAGAAAAATATCAGCAGTTTAAGATGCTCTATTTCTTTCTCTACCGATTGCCCTTCCTTTCTTTCTGAAAGTTCTTATTAAAAAACAGCTTTTGGAATAGCGTGATGTATTAAATGAGGCCTGATCCTTAGGGAATCACTGTTGATGTCTTAACCTCTGCTCCTGCAGCTGAAGTTCCTTGTTCTTTCCCTTTGTCCTGAGAACTATGGTAATCACACCTTATTCCACCCCTCCTACCACCTGTAGACTGGCTTCCTTTCTGAATTCCCCATATTCCAGTCAGAATCCTAAACTTCATTCCTGGTTGCACTTTCTGCAATAACCTTGACTTCTTCACTGCCCGTTGGAACTGCTTCCATTCTCCCATCTGCAGAAGACACTGCAGCCCAAGGGAAACACAATAATTTTTGAAGGGGAACCATTTGAGAACCAACAAGAAACTACTCATGTTTTTTGTAGTTTATATCTTGTATATTTTATTAGTTTATTTTTGATGCACCTACTCTTACGTTATTAACTTTCCCATGTGATCTACAGACTCTTCTGTTTTTCTCTCCAAAGATCACAATGATGGACATAAAATATACTCAGAGAGACTCCTTCCGCCCCGAGTTTCAAATCTGATATTTCAGAGTTTCACAGCTGAAGGAGGACTTCTGTGTTTCAAGGTCTGTCGTCCTTCCCCCAGCTATTAGTGGATCTAAGAAAAGACAGTATATTTCCCAGCACTTTTAACCTTGCTTCTCTTCAATACTACTAACAATTTCCGCTTTGCACTTCTCCAGTTACATCACAATCACAGGCAGAAAGCAGCTAATAACATCCAAGATCTAAAACCTGTTAGAACTGGAGACAATGTGTTTTTGGTGTACGTGATGTGGATGTAGAACTATGCTGCAGTACCTCAAGATCAAACCATGAACTTTTACCCTTCTTCAGTGCTTCCAATGCTTTGCGATTGCCTTTTCTCAACACGTGCAAGATATACGGAGGAGTTCTTTCTTTGCTCCCCTGAAGGCCTGCTCTCACCATGGTCTTGTACTAATTCAGTAATTTTCATTAGAGTGATTTTATACTATACAACTATGTGTTTATATGATTATACAGTCTTCTAATTCCACTAATACAATGGCATTTATAATCCTGTAAATTTGGGGAAATAGAGACGTATAAGCAGCATTATTCTTGTTTAATATTTTTTAAGCTAGTGGACTCCACTACTTAACTTAATCTGAATAAAACTGGCATCAGCTAAACCAGCATGAAAGCTACCTGCAGACAAGCTGTACAGAAGCAGGGCTACACTAAAGGATCCACAGCGGCAATGAAGTTTTACATTGGGTAAGCAGATTGTTGTAGAGTACAGTTTGAAAAGGTAATGGTATCCCAGTGTCTTCATCTGTATATGTTGGAAGGAATCAATTCTATGTGTACAGGCAAGAAACAAGTTGTTCCTTTCATATCAGGACATATTTAGATGTCTTCATGCATTTGAATATTAAAACACTTCAATGCCTGTGAGATCCAATTCATTCATGTTACACTTATTTTCTCCTGCCTTTACAGAGGAAACTAATTCCCCTCAAAACTGTTAATCTCGTAATATCTTTTGTACAATACATGGAGTAGCCTGCAAAATGCACAGTATTTTTTCTTGAGGCCAGCAGCTCTCTGACTTTAAGGTCCTAATTTTAATGGTAGTTAAGAATGATTATCAGTTATGGTTGAGTATTGATTGTGATTGTATTGTGATAATCATATTGATTATCATGATGAAATACTGATTATTGATAGACATCTCTGTACAAACAAGTCCAGAGAATAATCATTTATAAAATGACAACTCTTTCTTCACATCATTCTTCTACGGTATCCTTCAGACCTCATTTAAAAGGATCATGCTCCGCTGGCACAGAATTAAGCCTCTGTACGAATTCAGATGACAGCCTGTCTGCTAAGCCCGGAGACAGTATCTTTGATTGCTTCACCAGTTAAGCAGTTCATGACTTGAACTTAAATAGCTGTAGATGGCTGGTGCAAATAGGTTTATCTGCCCCTGATACTCAGGTCTCAGAGCTCACCATAGAGAGAATCTGTCGTGAAATTTCCTGGCTGCTAATACGCAGTTTGCATTCAATGGCCAGTGTATATGAATGCATCGCTCACTGTTCATATATGACATCATACATATATCATTCATACATGTACGCATTTGCAAAATGCCTCTAAATTGTTAGGCACACATATAGTTATGGTGTCACGGAGAACATCCTACTTGCCAAACATCTTTTGCTTTAACATTTGAACAAAATTTGTAAACAATTCTACCTTTACTTAAAATTCATCTACTCAAGAGGCACTTGTTGATTTTCAAAGATGTAAATTTGAGACTTTCTGTCATATTCTAGCCATAAAGAAACTTGAAGCTGAATTCCATAAGCAGCGTTATCTCATGTAGCTATTCTGATACAGCTCCTTCCCCCGTTTTCAGATGCCTAAAGTTAAAAAAATGAAAAACTTATGTGCAAGAGCAACTCTCCTAGGAAGTCCTTGCCTCCAGTAATTCTCATAAGGTATTTCCTGCTTCATTGTTCCAATTTTAGTATTGTAATAAGACCAGATTTCATGGAATATTCACATTCATCTAAGAGAGGTACCCACGCCACAGTTCTCCAGCAGTATAAGATATGCTATTTCATATGAACCATACTGCCAGAGGAAAGGGGTGGAATGACTGGTTGTTGTAGTGCGGTGACCACTCGTTGACTGACCCTGGCTGTCACTTATATACCTGGGATTGCACAAAGGATCTTTGGGACAACTGTGCTTCTCCTGAAACTTTGAGCACATCAAGAACAACAAATTGCCTACTCTATTCCTGTGTTCCCAGCTTCTGCATGAATACTTCTCTTGAGATTATTTTTTCCTATGCGAACAGTTTATTGAATTTAGATAATGAGAAGACTCTCTTCCCATCATAATCAATTTTGTAAATACACCATAACATTATTCTTTCCCTAACTGTTCAATGAAGTATTGAATACATTTATTAGCATAAGCTCTATTGCAACACACATACTGCCGCGTAGTAGCATTTTTTGAGCATTTTTCAGCTTCCAGCTGAAAGAACTGAAGTGCAGTTATGAGCTAAAAGTGTCATTATCTTTTTCTGCTATATCTACCTGTTCTTCTTCAAGTTAATTTGGCAGTGAGCTACTGTAAAACCACACACGCTCCTAGTAGTTCAGTAGAACTAACATCTCTATCAAAGTTCCTAGAAACACACCTCACCATTGCACGTGAACCACTCCAGAGTTATGAAGCATATACACACAGACCCTTTTTTCCCTAGCTAGGGGACAGAAAGATGGGTTTTATTCTATGAAGGGAGAAATACTTCTTTTGACAGAAGAAGCCAAATCTCTCCCATATTACTGATACTGTTCTCAAGCTTTCCTTGTCTAACTCACTTCAAACACAGCTTCCATCAGCATACTGTAGCTTTTTGCTTCCAAGATTCCACGCACCTGTTCCTTTCCTATCAAACTCCCCTAGCTACAGAGAAGACATAGCACAGCTATTTACTCATTTATAATGTTGACTTATCAGATGCAAATTGTCCAAAGAAATTTGGCTTGCAATTTTGTCATAAACAAACCACATCTTATCTTAAACAATTTCACTAAAATCTGCCATTTTAGCTAAACACACATTCCTATCTGTGATTTCATGTAAAAGAAACCACTAACCTGCTTCAGAGGACTGAACAGGATCTTGAAACTGGTAACTTGCTGAGTACAGGGGAGAAAATACCTGGATCAGGCATCCTGAGGAAGAGTGAGGAACTGATTTCCTGATGTCTGTGTAGTTCTTCTGTTTTTACACTGAGTTACCTATGGAGATGGAGAAAAAGACTTCAACTCTCCTGCCCGTGCTAATCTCTCTTTCGTCTCTAATCGTAGCTAAGAGATTTATTTCAAGGTTCTTATGCCACCAGGTTAAATCCTGCAAAACAGGCCAATTAACTGAGTGTGAAGTGAGATCTCACTGACAAAATGGATTTATACTAACTTCTTTTGCCTTTTTATCCCCTTGAGGTTTGGGCTAGTAAGCAACAGAGACTGTTCTTCAGTACCTGCTAATGTCTTCATTAATTCTTAATTTGTTAATTTGTTTTTAGCAATAAATATAAGAGAGAGAAGAATGAGAATAATCAAACTTGGTGCATCTGTGGGAAGGGAAAATCTATCATAGGCAATCGCATCATTTCACTAATATGTGCCTTACCTATTGTTCCATATTTTGTCTCTTTGGATGGAATTTTCTGCCCTCTGTATATTGACTGTGACTGCATCCAAGGAAGGAATTCAAGTAACCAAGAGCAATTGGATCATCCTGTATGACTCACAGTAGATTCTGGTTTGGGAAGCTTTCCACATTCAAGAACAATCTAGTAGAAACCTCTGTCCTAGACTCTTAAAAGCTTTATCGGAAGCCAGAAGCAAAAGCGTCTTGTCCTCTGGCACTTCTGAGCCCAGCATGTAGCAATCTGTGGGATGGACATGGCTGGGCTGAACTGGCAACAGCAGTGGGAACAAGCTGAGTCTGCAGTGATGCTTGATCAAATTAGTGGTGATGTTAGTACCAGAACTGAATCAGTAACCAGGACCGGGTTTGGTCTCTAGGGCCCATAATACATCAGCAGTTCAGTGAGCACAACGACTGACTGCAAGGGACCCTGCACCAGAAATTGTAACGCATATGAATATTCTCAGAAGCATAAACTGTCTGCTCCCAGCTAATAATAAGCAATAAACTGATACCATGATACTACAGTAATTCTAACTTCGTATTCTCACAATATGCCTGTTCATCTTGTTTATGGTCTCGTGCCTTCATAAAGACAGACACTCCTCTACATGCGTCAGTATTATTATACTTATTATCAGAGAAAGGTGAAAGATTAGTTATCATCAGTGCAACTCAGTCTGTCGAAGTCTGGAGTAAAGCAGAGACTGGAATATCTAACTACACTATTCTAAGCAGCAAAAACAATTCAGACTTGTTCACTTGCCGAAGTCATTTCATGCATTACTGCGTGGAAGAGGGAGGCTCAGAATTGCCAGTGTCCCTCTATGCCTCCATGGGGTGAAAAATCCCAAGGACGTGTCCCAACAGGATGAAGTCATGCATACAGTGAAATTCTTTCCCTTTTCACTTTTTCTGATACAACCAAACTCGTAACTAATGTTTATACCGAATGCTCCATCCAATAATGCATCATCTAGGACTGTATGGCAAACTTACACAGAGCAGCTTCCTTGACATGTGTGGGGTCCCTGGAGCCATACAGGCTCAACGTGCCTTTTGTGGGCAACTTCAGTTCAGAAAAATATAATTTACCATACCTTCACCTTTTTAAAGAAAATATCTGAAGCAGGGCTTCCAGCGTTCTATCTTGCCTGTGTGCGGATGTACAGCACGTCCAGGAAACTTCAGATCAAGAGCATCTGTGATACATCTGGGACCTGTTGGACCTACTGCATACGGACCACACAAATGCTTGCATATGATCGAATATACCCCAACTGCATTGAATTAATCCTATGCACATGGATCATTCATGCTTTGGACTTGGTGTACTTGTGCAGACCACAAGGAATATGTTAGATCTGTTCAAATGTGTACATTTTTGTACGGATCAACTCTACGGAGCATATTCAACAAGTATAATATATTGCTTGTGGACAGCACAAGTACATCAGTATACACATTTGCCTCCTGTGGTTTTTGAGATATTGCGCTGGCTGGGATGTGATATATTAGAAATCCTGGACAAATGTCTGAAGTCCTTTTCTATGCCCAGAAGAAGTTCACGTATAAATCCCCCCCCCGCTTCCCAATCTGTGGAACTCCAGACATATGTTATCCCTGAGTATTAGAAAATGTTATTGCCTCAGATACCTATTAGTAGAAAAATGTACCTTTCCTGTTGCTTTGCAGTATAAACCTACTTCCATGCATGAAAGAAAGCAAGCAGAAGATGGCAGTGCTGCTGTATGTGGAGGGTTTTTTTCTACAATGCAAAGTAAGCTTTCTTTTCTTTGTGTTCAAGAGATTAGAGGTCACTCATACAGCTAGTGGCAGCTCAGGAAGGCATCATTGTAAG
The DNA here is from genome assembly GCF_964199755.1 of Larus michahellis. Taxonomy (NCBI): domain Eukaryota; kingdom Metazoa; phylum Chordata; class Aves; order Charadriiformes; family Laridae; genus Larus; species Larus michahellis. The sequence goes on along the minus strand of NC_133899.1, from coordinate 51,080,370 downwards.
AAATAACTTAAAACCAGTCTTAATGCAATTAAAACTCAATGCTACCTGTATTTTTTGTTCTGTTTCATATTGGGAAATGGTTTCAGCTGCAAAGTTAATAGTAAAAGTTGAATTATTCAAAAATTAGTTTTGCTTTATGACCATCTATAAGTAACCGTGCTGCACTTTCTTACAGACCTGCTGGGAAGCCTGGGCACCAAGATGGTAATGATAGAGTAGCATTTTGTAACCCAGCAGGAGTTGTTGTACATGCGGGTCTGCTATCTATCACCCAGTGGTATAGAAAGAAAACACACACTTTCCAGCTAACAGTGGAGATTGCTGTGCTGTGGCTTTGGATCTGAGGGAGGTAAATTTAATAAATGTTTGCCCAATTACTTATCTGTTTAGTACCATTCATATAAAAGTCTGCAAGCAAGCACAGATGTGTTATGAATTAGCCTAGTTAAATAGCTACTGGGATGATGCATGCTGCAAAATTGAATTTTACATCTAGTTTCCAAAAATTAACGGGTTTTTTATATGTAATTTGGATTTTCCAAATTCGTCTTGTATTTAATGTAAATGATAACTAAAGAGAAGAGATTTTGGTGTAATAGGCTAAACCTGGAAGCACAACTGTTCTTCAACGTGTCAGTGCTTCAGAGGGAGAGTCCATATTCTGAAAGAGATTCTCTCTGATATGTGTTAACGGGGAGAGGGCATGAAAAAGGGAATTCAGACCATCTGCTTTTTTTGGCTTTGGTAAAGTTGTGAACCACACAGTAGATACTGAGAGGCGTAAGTTATTAGGCAAATAGAAGCAATTGGGTCTTTACAGAATATTAATCTCTCAATTACAGTTTTGAACTTCTAGGAAGGAAGTATAATGGTATCTTGATGACTACAATTGTTTTAGTTAGATGAAGATACCTAAGTTAAATCACAACACCTGAAATTCTTATGGAATTGCAGAGATGGCAGAGGGAATGCCAAAACTCCAAGGCAAGAGGTAATGGGGATAGACAGTAATTTAAAAGAACCCAGTTCATACATTAGAATGCCACAAAGCTTATTGCATACTAAGTCAATTATATGTTTTTACAACTAGAGCTATAAACTGTACTACAGTTGTACCAGAAGACCTGCTGTACTATGTTGCATGCAAAGTACAAATACCGTAACTGTAGCTCATTTCATTGCCTGAAAAACATCACAGACTATATGAATCAGAAAAATATGTATTATAATTCTCATTTTCCAGATGTTTAAAGGTTATAACAATATGGATGATGGAACCAGTCTCACGCAAAAAGGAAATTATAGAAGACTTGCATGAACTGCACTGCACATGTACTGCTGCTAGTCTTCAGGGCTTCTCTATATTCTGGGAAACACCGTGCAGGTACCTATCAAGCTGGCTCTGATTTCAATCCATAGGAGCTGTGCTGTCCATAACCTCTGACTCATCTACTCCTGACTCATGGTGAGTCATTACAAATGGAAAACTAAGGCACAGAAATACTGTATTCACCTTAAAATCAGACCAGCAGTTTACGGTAAAGCTGGAAAGTGAACCCGTTATTTTAAATTGGTTAGTAACATAAAACTTCCATCTTGGCTGTAACTTTTTTTCTGAAGACTAGAATCCATTTTTACGACCTTATTCATAATTAGACGATGCAGCAGTCTCGCTTTTCACGTTCATACCTTATTCACTATGGACTGTCGTGACATGGGTATCGGTCTCTTCTCCCAAGTAACAACGAATAGGACAAGAGGAAACAGCCTCAAGTTGTGCCAGGGGAGGTTTAGAATGGATATTAGGAAAAAATTCTTCACTGCAAGGGTTATTAAACATTGCAACAGGCTGCCCAGGGAAGTGGTTGAGTCACCATCCCTGGGGATGCGTAGATGTGGTGCTCAGGGACACGGTTTAGTGGTGGACTTGGCAGTGCTAGGTTACGGTTGGACTTGATGATCTTAAAGGTCTTTTCCAACCTAAATGATTCTATGATTCTATGACCACAAGCCAGTCATCAGGAAGCTTTTTGCAGAATGGAATTGTAACCATATTATGAGGGCTCCCAACAAAATTCCCTTTACATAATTATGTAAAATTTCCTTTTTCTATTCCATATCTCGTAGCATCGATATATTGGTGCACTGTACTGCCAATTAACCCTTCTTCCCCTAGCAAAGTAGTCAGACATACAGTCCCACATTTCTCCTTGAAGAGACCTCCTATAGACCTCCTATACTAATCAGGAAGTCTCCCTGTTCTCACCTTATTATAAACCTGATGTTGATGCTGTTTTTCACTCTGTAGACACAATTTGAACTAAACAATATTACTCAGAACATCTTGTAGGGAATCTGAGATTCTTTTAGAAAGAAAAGAGACAGTTACCAAAAAAAAAGAAAAAAAAAAGAGACTCAAAAGTTTCTGAAGCTGTCAAACAGACAAAAGCCAGCACCTAGACACAGTGCTCTTAGCGCTCTTCTGAAAGAGATCCAAGATCCCTCTGTCCCTTCAGTGGTTATTTTATGCTTATTGACACTCTGTATCTAGAAATCATGATCTATGAAAAAAGACTGAAGGAACTCGGTTTTCTTAGTGTAGAGAAGACTGATGGTGAGAGGTGAAAATTGTGTTCAAGTAATTTTAAGGTAGTCACACAGAGGAAGAGAATAAATTCCTTTGGTGACAGGAGGAGAAATAATGGGTGAAATCTTTCTTTTAGTGAGAATAGTGAAACAGCCCATCAAAAAGCTGGATTTCCATCAACAGACTACTTTTAGAAAATGTTGAAAAATACTAGCCAGGAATGTTGTAAGGACAGTCGGTCCTTGGAAAAAGGGCTGAACTAGATGTCTCAAGGTCCGTAATTTTTCATTTGTTATGAACTGGATATCTGCTTAAACATCTACAAAACTGTATAAGTGCTATCCCATCTTTGGACAGTACTTCTTTTGCTCATTGACTTTTGCCTGAAATGTGAACTTATAAAATGTGTTTTACTTTCTGCTTTTCAGTGACAGCACTGTTTCCACCTCCATTTATATATTCATTTTTAGCTGCAATTTTCAACAAAATCTAGGATTTGGTGGATGTTCATTTACTGCCTAACCAAACCAAGGAATTTTCCATCTCTTGGGAATGAACAATTTTGAAGTCTGTGCATCTTACTATCTATCCCCCCGTTTTATTTTTTCTTCCTTTTTCTCTCTTTTCTTTTCTGACAATCAATTGATTTCTGACACTCCAAAAAAAATTTTTGGAGCTTTGTGTCTTACTTCTGTGGTCAACTAAGCAGAAACATTATTCAGAACTTCTGACTCATACAGAAATAAATAAATAACCCCGACACTGATGTCTAGGCAAAGAAGTTCCAATAAAAGTATTTGAAACCAAGCAGTCTGTACTTTGCAGGATGAATCATCTACTCCCATACACATTTATTTCAAGAAAATAGCAGCAGAGTTCAGAAGGTCTTATGCATTGTTGATCATGTCACCCTTCTCCATTGGCAAATATATGCATGTTTGTGTACAGGTGTGGTTTTTAATTTTTAAAGATTCCTTGAAGAAACATTAGATCATTCCTTTCAGACAAAAAACACTGATGAAAATTCTCACATCCCCCTTATCCCACAAGGAAGAAGATTTCCAGGAAAGCAAACTTATTTTTCCATGATTTTCCATGAAGCCTAAGAAAAAAGAACTTGAAACACTGGAAAGTTGTGTTCCATTTATAGACAATCCTGGAAGTTCACCAACTGAGATATTTAAGAATCTTCAGAACAAATGCAGAGTTGTCCATTTGCGGTGGTTTACAGCTATTGACTAACTTTGCTAAGTAACTTCATTTTCCCTCTATTTTGGAAGTAAAAGCATAAAGTTTCTGACTTCAGAAAAGTTAAACCAGCAGACAACTGTTTTCAGTACTTGTTCTTCTCCATCCCAAGGTGAAATTCAGCGCTTGGCAAGATCTGAACCTTGGTTGATATGAATAATGATTTTCCCCTTCCTGTGATTTTAATCATTTATTTATAAAAGTAATGTTTTTGATAAAATTTATGATAGAAATGTTAACTTAATTTCAGTGTAAGTGTTTCTCAGGAATAATGAAAGTGATGTAATACTTTTAAGAAGAAATATTTAGGTTTACTGTTTATATGCACAGACAGGTAAAATGCATGTACGAGAATTCACCTTCCAAAGAATATTCATAGTAGGAATAGGCTCAGAGATCTGCAACAGATTGGAGTTAGAAGCTCCTCTTCTTTACCCTTTTCTTTCTATATAAGTACAAGTAAACTAAAATTACTAGATTAATTCACAGCCATATCAGAGTTAAATATTTAGCTGTGCTGTACTTCAATATGCTTGCAAGAGCTTTCTAGTTTTATAGGAGGACCTAGGATGCTCTTATCATTCCATGCAGACTCAGAAGTGTCTCTTCACTCACATGTTTGATATATCGATTCAAAGGCTGCATGATAAACTCCTATACAAAAAAAAAAAAAGTTCTTACATCAGGACATGTGAAATATCCTTTAGGGTCAGACCAGTTATCTACCTGGCTCTCTAGTCTGTCTCTAACAGTAGCAAGAGTAGATACTATTTAGAGGCACTTTTTACACTTAATATCCCTTTTACTCCCTCTGCATCTGAAACTGTTCTTAATGGCATGTTATGGAACACCAGATAACTACCACACAAAGCCAGATACAGCAACAAAATACAATTTTTGTACATCCAGATAGCCAGTTAGAACTAGCAACGTAAAACCTGAATAAAGGGCTTAGGACAGTTGTTGGCCCAGGGTAACTTTCTCCAGGCCCAATCAACACTGTGCATTCATCTAAGCTTAACTACCTGTACTACTGCAAAAAAGCTAGATGGCTTGATTCCATAGTTACACGGAGATTTTAATGTCTTGGGCTTTTTTTTTTTTTTTTGTGGTGAAGATATTCTGCAAGTTTGCACCGATAGAGGAAATGCTGGCATCTGTTATATTTACCATCATCTTTTTGAACCAAAAATAGTAGAACAGAAAGCCTTGAAGAACCTCTTGGTATATTTCTGGAGCAGCGAATTAAAAAAGATGAGATCTTTTCTGTAAAGACGTCCTGCACTTCAGCGGAAACATATTTTCCTTTTGAGAAGACTCAGTTTTAGTTTATTTTTTTTGCTGCTTGACTTCTATTTGAACCATTCAGGTTTTGTCTACTTATGAAGAGTCCATGGTAATTTGAAATCTAACAGGTCACCAGAACTAACAGATGATGAAGAGAAAGAGTATTTGGTCTTTTAAAGCTTGCAGCGTGCATGCTGACTTACAGTATGCTAAGAAGACATGTATTCATGATGCTATTTCCATGATACTGTGCATGAAAATGCAGTTATATTAGATAATGAATTTAACTTGTGAAGTTACAAAGTGATGAGAGAAACCATGTCCCTTGCATTAACAATGTTAAACAGGTAAACAGACAAACCAGATAAACAAGTTTGTTAAGGCCTTTCCATTCTCTTTAATTGAATCAGAAAATTTTCCTGAAGAATTGTACACCTCAGGCAATGCGTCAATTATTTGGGGAACAATAAAGTATTCTTCACAGATGGATTCATATTCATGAGCTCCCCATTACACCTAGCACATAGCAAGTTTTGTTGGCATTACTTAAATAAGAGGTGGTTAGGGCATTCATCTACCCTCAGTTGCAATTTGGGAAAAAGTACCGTCTACTTTAGAGGGAGCGTGAAAAAATTGTTTAGTGCATAAGAAGAGTAGGTATATGGAGCAGGCCTATCCTAGAATAATCGTGACCTTTGCAATGCCTTTAAGACAGGTTTGGAAGAACATGTAGCTTCAATAGAATATTTTCCATCAGGGAAACTGTAAATGTCTATCAAAGGTAAGCAAAACTCATAACTCCATTTTTGAACTGAGGAAAAGATGTACTATTAAAAAAAAAAGAGAAAAAATAAACCCCAACTATTTCAATCAAGGTTCATTCATGAAATGAACATTTCTTCGTAATATCATCTTTCTTATTAACTGCTTCAATTGTTAGTTAGGACATATTATACACACACACATTCTCTCTATATAGAGGAATATATGCTTATCACCAGTGCTGTATCCACACCACTAGCCCTGGTGGACCACTGCTTGAGGTAGTTCACTTTGAGAATGAAGCAGCACATGACTGAAGCTGACATTGAGCAAGTCACAACTGTTTGGGCTCACTGTTAGGTTAGGTTCACAGCTCCCACAACTCATTTGTAAACTACAAGCACTAAGATCTCTCTACTCATAGAGCAGCAGTAGGACATACTCTTTTCTAACCTTACTCTTTGACTATGATCTCCTTCTGATGAATGAAGAAAGGGCTTAAATTATTCACACTATCACCATCTTACCTGCCTGGCAGTAGGGAAATACAAGCTTTCTCTTTTTTAAAGAAACTTCACATGAGGGGAAGACAGCAGTGTGTCTACTCACTTCATACGAGCTGCTGCAAGCACAGCAAATTTGTCCTTCCTCCTTCCCACAGAATGGGTCTGTCCCAGCTGCCAGGTGGATCCAGCCGCTGGGTTCACACCGTATGGATCCAGCCTCTCGGCTGACACCGTGTCCCACAGAGGCATCCCGTCAGCTGTTGCGTGATGGCATGCCAGCACCCACCCGAGCTCCTGCTCCATCGCCTCACCAGGCTGGAGAGTCTCGCCTGCAGCAAGGAGTCACCAGTGAGAGCTGAACCCTTCTCTTCGAAGGCTGTACTGGCCTATGCCTGGAACACATCGACCCTTTCCTAGTGCCACAGCGCGGAGCCCGCGGGTGACAGCCCTGCTGTGTCTTTAGGGCAGCGGTTGCCGCCGCCGGGGACAGCGGTCCCTCAGGCGACGCGAGGGGCCGGCCTCCCCCGCACGCTCGCCCTCCTCCCTCCTCTCCCGCCCCAGCCTCTCTTTCCTCAGCCCGCTCGCTCCTGGGCCCACCCCCTCACCCCCCCCCGGGGGTACGGGCAGCGTCGCCGATGAGCCCCGAGGATGGCCGAGCCCGGGCTGCTGAGGCGGAGGCCAGTGCCGCAGCGAGGAGGCAGCTCTCCCCCCGGGCCAGAGCGGGCGCTGCAGCGGGGAGCGGCCCTGCGGCGGCGGGCGCCGCGGGACAGCCTCGATCCCCGCCACGGGCCGCTGCCCGCCGCCCCCTCGCAGCCCCGGCGGGAAACGGCTCGCCACGGCGGGGGACTACAGCGCCCAGCGGGCACCTCGGCCCCGAGGCTGCGCGGAGGCGGCCGCGGCCGGTAGCGGGGCTCGCCGGGTCTCAACCAACCCCGCACACAGCGCCGCTGCCAGCTGCGCCCGCCTCCGGTATCCTGATTGATCGGGCTGACGACCAATCGCCCGGCAGGAATCTCCGCGGCTGCCCAATCACCGCTGTGCTCGGGAGGCGGGCGGTGCCCCGAAGGACGGCCGTCTCGGTGGCGCCGCGTCTGAGGAAGGGCGAGAGGGGGGGAGGCGGCGCGGGGCGATCGCGGCCGGGCGCCGGCCGGGACTGCCGCAGGGATGGCGGCGGCCGCGGTGGTGGCGGCCCCGGCCGTGACGGCGTTAAGGCCATCGGGGAGGGCCGCTGGCCCCTCCGTAACCCTCTGAGCGCCTTTCCGCGCTGCGCGCAGCCGTTATCCCTCCCCGCGGGCGGGCCGGCGCCGTCCCGGCACTGCAGTCGCCATAGAGACCGCACCGCACGCCATGGGGCGGAGGCTGGGCCGGAGGCTGGGCCGGGGGGAGCCGCTCTAGCCGACCCCCGCCAGGCGCCGCGCAGGCCATCCCCCGCGGCGGCCGGGGGCGCCGGGCTCCGCAGGGACTCGCCGCTGCCGCCTCGGCCCCGTTCCAGGTGAGGAGACGCGGCGCTGCGCGGCGGCCCTCGCCATTACCCCTGCGCGCCCGCCGGGCAGAGGTGCCCCCGGGGGGCCGCTCCGGCCGCCTCAGCGGGGCGCGGCCCTCGGGCTCCGGTGGGCGAGCCCCCGCCGCCGGCCCGGCCCCAGCGGTTGATGCGTGGGAGCCGCGTCGCGGTTCCTCTGCCCGCGGGAGAGGGAGTTTGCCGGGCGCGGGAGCTTCGGGGCGGCCGCGGCGCGCCCCGAGGGGGGCTCATTGCGGCGGGGGGTGCGCGGGCGGGACGGGGCGATCCTGTCTGTGGAGTTAAGGTCAGCAGGTCTGTCGGGCTCCAGCAGCAGTCATCGCCCGCCCGGCCTCTACGGAGAATTCAAATTTATAGGCACCAGATTTATTTATTTTTTTTTTTTGTCCCTCCCACTTGCTGCAGGAAGGCAAACAGTACAGATATTTACGTGTTCTGACGGCGAAACGTCCCTGTTTTAAAATAGCTGCATCTATATTTCCAGTTGATAAGCGCGGCGTGTGTGTAGCGGTTGCGTATGTGGGCAAGGCTGGATGGGGAATCGGGCTGTCTCGTCTAGCGCTTTAAGTGCCGGAGCCATTAACAGCAGTTACACCAATATATGAATACAGATATGCCTGGCTAGGCCGCAGATGCACTCGCTACAGTGATAGTAGTAAACGTATACACTGCATGTGGAAGAAATTTAAAAAACATTATTATACATACTTTTAGCTTTTAAGAAAACAAAGGAAATAGGAAAATATCTCATTCCTAAGTCTCCAAACGATCTCCGGAGCTGCAACTGCATCTTTGTACTTCTGTTGTCACTCTAGAGGCAAAGCAACGAGAGGACAAAGATCGGTACAAGGTTTCTAACCTCTGGTGTGAGCCGGAGTAGTTGGAACAACTGGTAGTGTGAACGGGGATAGATTTGCAGGTATTAATAATACTAATCCTGGGGGTGGGGCAGGAGATGGACACAAAGGAAAGACCCCTGCCTATAGCACAGCCTTTTGAGAACCTTCTACTGTATTTATAGTTAAGCTGGAAAGGACTATAGAAAATGAGTTATAAAATAGGCTGTAATGACTTTCTTAGTTAGACTGTACAGGCAGAACCAGTTGAAATGTTCAGAATTAGTAGGTTGACAGGAAGGTTGAGAGCCCTAAAATAAAACATAATCTATTTATTTTAAAATGGCGTTAGACTTAAAGTGAGAGATTAGTTTCCATGTTGTGGTTCTAGAAAAAACAAGTAGAATTTTTATATATTCTGCATAGTTAATGCTATGCCTCTGTTGAACATGTGCTATGCTTGTAGGTTCATTTTAGCTGTTTTTATCTGTGAAATCAAAAGATTAGAGTTTATTTTGCTGCTCTTGTTTGATTTTGGATTTTTTTTGGGGGTCTTAATGATGTGAACTCATGGTAAAAAGATATCTAACTATTTTATTCTGTGTTAAATTGCACAGAATACTTTATTGATGATGATTCCTTTGTTTTACAGTGCACATTACATTTAACAAAGTATTAAAACTTCATTACTTGTTAAACCATAAGTATGCATATTAACATTTGTTTGGCTTGTCAAAAAATTGTATGTAGGAAAGTTTGACTGCAGTAGTATTCATTGGTCAAAAGTTATTTTGAAAATAATGCATCAAGGTATCATAGTTTAAAAAATGTGAAGATGGAATCAATTATCTCTGATAAATACTTTGTTCTTCTCTGATATGTTTCTAGTGTACCATTATGCTCTTGAAGTTCAGTATCTTTTTAAACTTCCTATTTTGGAAATGATGGGGTTAGAATGAGAAGAGCAAATTGGGTGACTGGAATATCGTGATGTTGGTTATGTGTAGTGTAGTCACTGTACTGCTGCTGCGTGCTGCAGGCTCTGTTACCTCTAGCATCGCAAATTCCAGAGAGGTTTTTCTGATGTGACTGATTAAATCAGGAAAGACTTTTGACTATGACAAAAGAGAGAGATGAGTAGAGTTTTCCCTGATTGAAACTGATTTCTAAACGATCAGCTTCTACCAGTTGTAGATGCACGTGTACAGAAGGTTAAACATTTGCTTAGCGTGTGAAGTTGCACTATATGGTATATTAATATACTGCTGTATTTTCTGTGTTAGCTAAGACTTGTTTATCTAGTGGGAATGAATTGATACTCTACAACAGGAGATTGACAGTTTCTGTGTATTGCTGTGTGTTGTGTTGTCTCTTTCCCCTGCTGTGGGGAAGTACTACACAAAGCCTTTGTGTTTGGCTAGAGGGGAGGAGAAACAGCTGCCTTCTCAGTGCAGGACACCAGGATTCGTAGCGGTCTCACAGGGATGCGTTGTTGTATGTGGACCAGCCACTGTCCTTCCTCCCTCATTCTGATTGTTAAAGGACACTTTCTTCATGGCAGAGAAACCTGAGCTTCATTTGGTTGGCCTCACACGGCAGTGTGTTGCACCATGGATCTAGCAGATCAGTCAGATGGGCCAATTGTTAAAGTATGATGGGCAAGAATTAAAACAGGCCAAATTAACTAAATGCAAGGTGTACATTAAGGAATCCAAGAGCTACAGATCGTGCTGTTTTTAAAAATTACTTATCAACTCAATTTCTTGTCCATGATTGGGATGAAGGATATCTGTTTAAATGGTTAATCTTTTATTTGTTTTTCTTTTGTTTAACAGTTTACGCTACTTAAATAGGAATTAAACATGTTAACTTTAAGAAGAGGAAATTAAAATTATTTCAGTTGGATGATACAGCACAGCTAAATGGAGCAGTTTCATTTTTCTGCTTTGCATGCACTAATAAGGGTGCTTTAATTGTTGTACTGAATTCTGTGTCACACAGTGGTTGAATAAAAGTTAACTTCCCTCTCTTTGTTGGAAACACTGGATACTATATAACGTGGCTTTTAGTAACTGTATCTTGTATGGTCTTTCAAAATTACGTCTTTGAAAATATTCAATCTTTTACAACTTTATTTCATGTATTAAAATTTTAGAATTGGATTCTTTTTTAATATACTTTTTATTTCACCTTCTGTGCTAGTTGTCAAGTAGTGTGCTTTTGAGGGAATCTGATAACTCAGATTTTTTTTAAAGATGCTTATGAAATTGAGTTGCCAGTTTAAATTTATAGGTGTTTTTTTTTTTTAATTAGCTTGCAGGTCACTAATCTTGAAACCTAAGTAGTGGAAAATTCAAACAATAAAATCTGAACTTTTAATGCTTCACTTCTTGATCTGGTTGAGTATCTTTTTCCCATTTTTGAGATGTTGTGCAAGACATAACTTTCACTAACTTATTCTTCAAACTTCTGTTTCAATTAGTGGAGACAAATCTTTGAAAACCGTGAGGAATTTTTTGGGGAGAAGGGAAAGATTGAATTTGACAGGATGGAGGAAAAGGGGGTCAAACTGTGAAACTGAAGAAGTCTTTAGCATTTTTAACAAAACTGTATCTTGTTAAGAATTCAAAAATATGTTCATTGTTATGTTCAGGCATGTTTTTCTGTGGTTCTTGTGCTGTACAGCTGCGAACAATTCTGTGATGAAAAGCATTGCTCAAATGCTATTTCATGCTGTTGCTTTGTCTTTGAAGAGATTAATCAATTATTGAGAATTAGGTTATTTGCACCGTTGAGGAACTCCATCTGGTAATTCTTCCTTTCAGAGAAATGCGTGTATGTTGCTTAGCCTTGCATTTGAGTGTGGGAGAAGCTTCTGAGTAGTTGGAAGAGTTGAAAGCTGGCTGGGTTTTCACGAGTGAAGTTTACCAGCTCACCATTGATGAGGGAAGTAATTTTTTCCAATACAAAGCTGTTGAATGCATAAAGAAAGGGTAAAATATGCTGAATTTGCATTGAGAGCTTGTAAAAGGTGTGAAGTATTTTTAATATGAGGCCATTTTTTATATCTGGACATTACAAAGGGATTTGTTGCTTGTTGCAGCAACAATCTGGAGCTAACATGGGGGAAACTGAAAGGACCAAGGTTGGTGTCTTCCTGGTCTGTTTAAATTGAAATAATTTTATTATGTTTTTGGTGCACTTCTCTCACAACTGAAGTTACACAAAAATTGTATCCTGTGTTAATGGCCTTCCTCCCCTGGACTCATCTGCAGTTAGGAAAGCTCTTGCCTTTAAGAGTTTGCGCCTTTTCAGTACTTGGAAATTGTCTTCAGTCAGCAACTGCTTATTGATTCTGAAAAAAGGGGTTCGTTCTGCTCTCTATCACTTCCCAGATAATTCTCAGATCATGTTTGTTGCGTCTGTCATGCAGTCTCTCGGGGTATTAAGGTTTAGTGAGGGCTTTAGCAACAGTTACTTGGTACAATGTTCTTCAGCAATGTGGTAAGAATGAGATTGCTTTGTTGCGTGGTGTATCAGCAGGATGTGCCTTGTTGCAGCTGCTAAGTTTACTGCTATAGTAATGCTTCAAATGTCACTCTTGGCGAGCAGTGCAGCTTCTGAGCAAATTAAGTATGCCTGTTTAGCTTCACAGTGTTGAAGTATTTAAAAAAAAAAAAAAACAACCTCCACAAATGACCGTGTGTGTGTGGTGTGTGACCTATAAATATAGCATGCTGCTTTTCAGCATCAAACTGGTGACTTTTTAGAATGTATTTGTATTGTTATTTTGTTTTAAATAATGTTATGATGACTTATTTACTGTCTTGAAATAATTCATTATTTTCCTGTCTTTCCATTTGTCAGCATCCTGAGTTAAATAGATCCAGAAAGGGCAACATCAAATGATTGAAATTGTATTAGATGAGGAATGACTGTGCTACTCCTTGAGTTTCATTGAGTGCCCTGCCTTCATATGTGACACTTTGATTTTTCCGTTTCCAGTAGTCTATAAAATCAAAGTACAATTCCCTAAGTAGAGTCAGCCTAGAAAAAATTGGCATGGCATACTCTGAGAGCTGTAGGAGGGGAATTGATATTGGATCACAATTCTTTTACTGCATAAAGTTTATCTGCTGTTTTGTCAGGCTTTAGGGATTATTGTGATAATCATGATGATTTGGGTCACATTATAGTTTTACAGGTTTGAGCAAGATGGTGTTTCCAGTGGGGAAACCTGTTGAACAATTTGTCTGAACAGAGAAAAATCATGAAAGAATCACAAAATAGATCAGTGTGAAGAAAGTATGTATTGGTCTTGTGGGAGAAATGCGCTAGCTAACCCAGGCAGTTCTTGTCTTGACTAGGCAAGAAGTAAGAAATTGATGCTGAAGCTGAGGAGCGAGTTTTGAGCCTCCCCCAGTAAAGCAAATGCATGCAGGAAAGAAACTCCATTATTGACTGGTACTGGTTGTCATTTATTTATAGATATACATACATAATAATCATAATTTCCATGTGTTAGCTCCTGTGGATGAAATTGCACATTATTGTTGAACCAGTCTAACAGCTGGCTGCTGTTTGTAAGTGGAAGATGAGGTCCTCTGCCTGTGCCTTTTCTAGTGCCCACTGATCTCTGAGCTGTGCTGACTCAATTTGCTAACTTGATAGAGAATGATTGTTTCTTGCAAGGGAGTTGTTTATAGTTTTGGTTTTTTTTTTTCTGAGATAGGTTTATAACTCTTGCTAGGTCATTGTTGTTATGTGCAACTTCACCCTGAATGTCTAGCTGAGGTAGTAGTCATAACCAGATTCTTTCTATTACTGTAGCGTGGGTGCTCAGCTGATAGGTTTTTCTGCTTATTGTCAACTTGGTGAGGAGGCGAGAGGAAGAGGAACATTTTATCTGAAAGGCTGCTTTGAGGCGATGTTACGCTCTGTTCCCTGTTGATAAGGAAATTTGGGCTAGATGCTAAGTTCAGGCTGGATGTTTCTCCCTGTTGTCCGTGTTGTTTTTATGTATTTCATTAGTTTTGAGCCTAGGATACCTCAGTCACATGGCCGTGCTTCTGTACATATCTCCAAAGACTGGACTAACCTTTCCTTGATGAGTCAATTTTCCCTTGACCTCCCTCTGCAATCAGAGAGCAGCTGTACTTTGGCTGGCTTGTTGGAGTTGGTAGGTAATACATCAATTCTATTATGAGGACCTGCATCGACGTGTAATGGCATCCTTAAAGTAGTTTTCTTTCCTGGAGTAAAGGTTCAGACAGAATTGATTTATGGTCTGAATCAGGACCAGGGCCTGCCATATGAGTAGCCTTGCAGTAGATATTGCTCATATTTGGTGTTGACATATTATAATGTACCCTTATATTCCTTGCTCTGAAAGTGGTAAAAGCGGAATCTTGGTCTTAAGAGTAGTAATAACTATATTCTTATTTATTACCTGTATTATTACTATCTAGCTCCTAGAATTAATAAAAAAAAAATGTACACAGATTTCACCCATATCATTGTATGTTTCCTGTTTCTCAGTAGAAATCTCATAACCCTGCTTGCCATATGATTGCGTATCCACCGTGTTCTCTTACAGAATAGAAATTCAGTTTTGTTTAAATAATAATTTCAAAATGAAGCAGTATTTCACTGCATTTTAGAATTGAATAGCCCTAAAGCAAATTTAATGACTGTTGTATTAAAAAACCAACCAACAAACCAAAACCAAAAAAACAACCTTAAACCTTGCGTTAATAGAATTGTATTTCTTATAAGTAAATTCAAGAACCTGTAGAATACTGTTGTTATTTTAGGGTCGTTACACTTTTGCCATTATGTTGTCATGTATTACTGTTTTCATATCTACAAAATTAGATGTGCACTCAGTCAATCTGAGGTAAAACTTCTTCTAGTTTTAGATGTTTTATTTGTATAGATTGAGTGTTTAAACATTCAAAATATACAAATTTGGCAGGTTATAGGTCAATAATACAAGCAGGATTGTTTTTAAAGCCCCAGCTTTAATTCTGAGAGATTTGGTATTGAATGTCTGTCTGTCTTTACGCACAGCCAGTGTTTCTTAAAACAGGTAATACTTTATATTTTTAGAGTAAGAATTAAATGAAAGTCTGTGATGGTTTTTGGGAAACTTTGCTGTTGTGTTCTTAGGAATAGTTTTGTGTTTGTTTGGCAAATAGTTAAAATCTGAGCTTGCACTGTTATCTCTTCTGATGGGTAAGAAATTCAAATAACTTTTGAGAGTCTCTTGATCCCCATGTTGATAATACATAAATTGATTCTTATGCCTCATCATTCTGCCATGCCTTAAGTTTTCAACTTATCCGTGGACAGCTGAAAAGTACTTATGTGGACTTCGGACAGTCTCAGCATACTAAATTTTCTTAGGAGAATGATATTTTCATAATGAAGTATACTTTTATAGTTAATTTTCAAAGATAAAAAACTCATCACTTATCTCAGCCTGACTGCTTTAAGACCAAGGGAGCTGTTGTGGTTATTGAGGCTAACGTCATGCATAACACCAGCTTCCCTAGGACTTCTCTGAATTACTAACAATAATTACTAGCAGTGCTTACAGCAGTTGAATAAGAGCATATAATTTAGAAAAATCCTTCTGTTGTCTTTTAAGAATTGTCAGTAATGAGAAATCCACTGAAATAATTCATGAAGTATTCTAATAGTAGAATATCTTTATTCACTGAAATTAGAGACCTTGGAGGTTTTTATTTATTTCAAAGTAATCTAAAGGTTTAACCTTTTACTCATGTGATTTTATACCTCAGAATGAAGATCTCTTGTAAGATCTCTTGACTAAAGCAATTTTTATTAGATAATCTGAAGGAATTGAATTTCATGATTTTGACACTTAATACGTGTTCTCCAGTACTTTAATAATTTGGTTTTCTGCACCTTTTTGTTTATAAAAAAATCTGTTATTGAAATGTGAACACCAGAACTGGATATAATATTCCAGCAGCAATCCTAAAACGAGCAGATAGAGAGGTATTACAGTCTCCCTTAGTATTTATTTGCCTACTCATCCGTAGTTGTCATAGCCTTAACACTGCAGCAGATACATTTGTTAAAAGTGACTGATTATCAGCATCATGTTAGGTGATGTTTTCATTTATTCTTTGCTCCTTGATGTATAATGTCTTCTTCTACTCGAGTTGGAACATGTGTAGTTTGATTGCAGTCCATTAAACAATTGATACAGTTTGTTCTATACCACTACCTGATCTCAGTATCAACTACAAACGTTATCTTTTTTTTTTTTTTCTTTCTCCTAGTAAAAAATGTTTCAGTATAAAGTCAGGAGCTGATTCTTATGGGACCAATTAGAGACATGTTGGTTCAGTTAACTTACAGTTATATTTTGGCACCCATTATTTAATGTGTGATCTGTTGATTTTCTGACATTTTAGTTTCTTAAGGACAGGCTGTGCTGCGTGGTACAAACGTAGATGTCTTACAGAAGTATAAGTGCCATAATACTATTATCTTTATAGGCCAAACTTGTAACATCATTGTAAAAAGTTAGTTTGACAAGAAGGGGAACTTCAGTTGAATGGCAGTAATTACATTGTCTTCCTGTAATTCTTTAATACTCAAATACTCTGTTTTGCCCAGAATTGATATCAAGCTGATGGCCCATAGTTATCAAAGTAATTCTATTTGTCCTTTCCAAACATTAGCATTAACTGTCTTCTGGAGTTTTCTATGTTTCAGGGATCTGTTGGAATCTGCATTGATAACTCAGAAATCTCCTTGAAAATTCCTGTTAAAATACAAGTTATTCAAACGCGTTCTTCTCAACCTGTCCAACTTAGCAGCATCCGACTAGTAGTTATCGTGGGACTAGAAGATGCATCGTTATCGTGCGAGGTGTCTCTGCCCTTTCTGGGTGACCCGTGCATCCGTCACTGCCGCCCGCCGGGCTGCCCCTGACCGGGGGCTGCGCTGGCCGCCGGCCGCTGGTCCGTGCCGCTGAGCTGGCCAGGGTGCTGACCCGCCGGCGCTTGCCAGGCAAGGAGTTAATTACTTCGTTACAAAAAGGCGGCTGTAACATCTCGTTTTCATGTATCATTATATGCTGGGAGCCGCACAGAAAATCTTTATGCAATTGCTGCCTATATCGGGAGTAAAGAAGTTTTCCCAGAACCAGTGCTCCTGGCTTTTTAACAGCCCCAGTTCACGCGAAGTTTGCCGTCAGAAGCAGGTTCCTTGTCATCCAAATGACACCAAGTGTACCTATACCATCCTCGAGCAGGAGATATAAACTTTTCTAATGCACTTTTATAAAGTTTAACTACAAAGCAAAACTTAGCAATCACTGTGCGTCACAGTGAACTTTCAGACAGCACATAAAGGGCAAAAACATTAATCTGCCTGTAGTTTAATAATTTTCACAGAACACCTGTTTTGTGATCTCAGCTCTGGCCTCAAGAGAGTTCTATAAAACAGCCTTCAAAGGTGAACCTGGAAAATAACAGTAACATCTATAACCAACTTTAAGCTTATTGGAGAGATTAGGTGTTTTTTTATTTTTTCCTCCATGTCCCACTAATTCCTGTGTTCTGTCTTCTTCCCCACACCACTCTTTTCTTTGTTATGTACTTTAAAGAGGATTAGTGATAGCCCCATTTTTAGTTATTATTAAACGTAAACCCCCTTGTTTTAGTATTTCAGTTTTACAAATACCTTACATTTAGTAAGCATTAGGGCATATTCATTTGCATCTATATGTAGCTACATTGCCAAATTTGCTGTCATTTTGTGTCAGTAGTTATGGTTAAAGACACGAATCCTCATTGATACAACTACAAAGTTCTGTATTTCCATAAAATATATAATAGTGTGTATGTAATGTACACATAATTTATATGTAAATAATGTAATCATATATGTGTATATATAATGTAAGATCACATATGTGTGGTGTGTATATGTATGTAAATTAAAAAGTATGTTATATAATATTCTTTATTACAAAGTGTGTTAGTATAGCAGTATTATAAAGAATACTACATTATTGATTCCCTGCATTAATTTTTGCTTTGATGCAGGTATACCTCAGAGTCTTGATGCAGAGCAGAATCTGCTAAGCTTTGGTGGCCTCATTAGCAGTTATTAGGAAGTAGTAACAAGAACAGGGAGAGAAGCAAGACAAGGGAGTGCTACTGTGCTAGAAGCTGTTTTGAACACCTGGCATCTTCCTCCTTCTCCCCTTTTCTGATCTAATTCCTTTTCCTCAGGCCTTTTCTGATGAGAGGTTTGGATCCCTTTCTGCTGTGAGGACTCCATGGCTCTCAGGCAAGAGCCTGAATTTCTTGAGATGATCGCTATTCTGTGCAGCGTGAAGCAATGCCGCACAAGCTACAGCAAAGAATCAGAATTGATAAGTAAGAGAACCTGAGGGAGAGAACTCTAGATGTATTTAAAAAAAAAAAAGGCAAAAATGGAGGATTAGTTTATTTTTATTTAGTTAGGCTTTGTGTGTGTGAATTGGATTGTATAGTCCTTAAACATGGCAATGGAAAATAATTTCTATGATTTTTTTTGTTTTAAACTCATGCCACGTTTTGATAAATTTGCTTCATTTCATATGTATCACCATACACATGCCAATTTTATTTCACACACACAAAAAAGTAATCTCTACCTCATAGACTGAGCTTCTTTCCTTTTTTGAGAGTATGACGATTGCTCTATCCAGGGGTACGTTTTTTTCCTTAAAAGTAAGATGTAAGTCTCTCTCATCCTTTTTGATTTCTCAGCTTTAAAATTCTTACTCAACAATTGTTAGTAGTTATTGAACTCTTATTGCTAGCTACTGGATTGAAGCAAATTAAAACCACTTTTTACACTTCAATACTGCAGGTGTCAACACTTAAGTAAAACTTCTGAACATGCACCTGAGACTCAAATCTCTTCTCTTGCTGTTCCCATCACCAGCTACCTCAGCCTAACAGACTTTCCAGGGACAGGTTGTCCTTTTGTCAGACTTGACAACTGATAATGACCAACAGATGGATTAAAAAGGGTATTTCTACCCTGTTTTTTTTCCCCTATGTTGGAGGGCTTTAAATATTTGATGATGTGGTAAAAGCCTAGTCCTCTTGGGGGAGGAAGATCTATGTCAGCAAAAGTGTGTGATCACTTCTCTAGCAAATGATTTAGAAATCTCTGTATCATTCTTTCTTGCATGCAGGTAGTGCCAGACCGAAAAAAGGTGTGTATGTGCTGAATGTAATTAGGAGAACAAAAAGTCTTAATCCAGTGGTAAGAATTGAACAAAAAAGCCTGCATGGTATTGCATGTAATCAGGATTTGCCTCTCTAATGTGTTTCCTGTGGGAAAGGTAGCAAAGATTAGAATTTAGCTAAAATTCAGAGATTCCGTATGAATTTTTGTTGAGGACTATCCAACCAAAACAATTTAGAAAAATGAAAAGAACATTAAGAGGTGTGAATATCCTGTCAAGTGGTAACAGAATTATAGGAATTCTTGTCTCCTTTTTCATCAGTTGTACGTTGTAACTTATTTGTGGAAGAAAAGTCATATGTCTTCCCAGTTGTTTTACAGCAATTGTTTGTGGCTGTTCATGAGAGATTTTTTTTTTATTATTATTATTATTTTGGCTAAATTGAACACAGTATCTGATGTTCTCTCAAGTAACGTAAAATAGATATGAAAATCACAGTTGTTGTGGCTCTTTATACTTTTGCTTCGCTTGGTGCTCACACCTTTAGCAGCCTAAAATTTTTGTCCTGTCGCCTATATAAAAATCCCTGTCAAATGTGTAGCTGCTGCCAGAGGTAATAACTGATTTTTAAAATAAAGTTTTCTTTGTATTCAAACTGTAGCATTGCTGTACCTGACTGTCAGTGAGGTCAAAGGCATTCTGTGAAATTTCATGGTTAAAAATCTGACCCTGCGTGCCTGTACCAGCTTTGTTAAGAGAAAGAGAGCCTTGAGGTTAGGAGACATGTATTAATGTGTTGGTTCTCTGCATCCAAGCTATAGAATTACTTGAGTGTAATGGTTAGAGGCATTTCCAAGTCTTTTCTGAAGCCAGATACAGGGAGGAAAAACCATCCCTTGTCTAATCAATATCTTTGATCAATCAGCTATAGTTTGTTTTTTATCATACTGAACTTGTGTAACGAAGTCACATGGTAACATGATAACAGCAGAGATAATGGAATTGTCTTTTTAGGGTTGGCAAGGATGTATTTGGTGTGATGTTTTTGGCAGCTGTAGGATAAAGTAATGGAAAAATTATAAGTAATGTATGAGCTTATGGGTAAAACAAATTTGCTGTTTCCACCTGGCCAATGTGTGGAAGTCACCCACAATCCTTACAGCTGTGGAGGTTCATCCATCCATGATCACCACTATTGAATCATGCCATGCTTTAAAATTCTTCTAGCTCAGTTCTGTGCATGCATAAAGCTCCCTATTGAGTGAGGAATGTTTAGTCCTGTTGAGAAAAATCATTCTCTGGGTGAGCAGAATGTGAGACATTTTTAAAAAAAAAAAAAAAAAAAAAGGCTCGATTGTGATCTGATGATGATTTAACAGAGGTCTAAGCCTGTATGTTTTTAGTGTATTTTTGAATTAAAATTCTTTTGCAGATTCCACAGGTTTTTCTTGTTGTTAAGATGGTTCTAAATAATTGAATTTATGGTATTTTGGCATAACTTCTGTCTCTGGGACAAAAATTTTGTTAGAGTGCATTGCATAAAGCAAGGTTTTAGCTAGGCTGGAGGAGAGAAAAATAAATTATTGACAGTAGTAATGTCCAGCTAAGCTAACACCAGCTATGCTTTACTTTAGATACACATGTACATACTTTAAACCAGCACTGCCACCTTGAAAGCAATTCTACCCATTCACCCTCTCTCCTGGTGGAAGGATTTGTATTGTCACTTAGTGATTTAGATCAGGGAATGGAGCTAGCTTAAAGCTAAACCTTTCTGAAAGGTTTAGTATTATCTGAGATACGTTCCTTAGTCCAGTTCATTGTGTCATCTGGACTGTTAAGGATGAGTTTTTGATGTGCTGGATGAATTTACTAAGGGAAGTGCACTGCTGGACCTGTTACTCAGGAATAAAGAAGAACCGGTCACGTGTGAAGGCTGCAGTGGTTATGAGACAATGGGTTAAGACCAAAGGGAAGAGAGGAAAGTGAGAAGCATAGGGATATTGCACTTGAGCAGACCGAATGCGTGAGATCCTGTGGCCGGCTACTCTAAAGTTTACAAGAGCTGAGGATATTTTTCTATATTTCTGTTGGTAGAATAGAATTAGCAAAAAAGTGATGTACTTCTATGGACTCTCAGTAGTACCAGTCTGTTTTGGGAAGTGAATCTCCAGTTTTAGAAAAGTTTTAAAAAGCTACAAAGTCTGCTGCCAAAATTTGGATCAGAATCTCTCTGTCACGTGGCATAAATTGCACGTGCAACATAAATAGGAAAAAATTTAAAACATACTGTCTAAACTGATTTTGCTGCTTTTTTATTGATTGAAAGAATTGATGTAATTCAAGTAGCATTATTAGCTGTGATATCATTTGAATATGATGATACGATGTTAAGTGGTTTTGATAACACTGTACATTTTAATGTTTGAAAGTCTTTTACTATAATAGCATATTCTATGAATAGTCTAACTTTTTTTCTATAGCAGTAGGTATAATTTAAAACTTTACATTATTACCACACAAGATTTTAGCAAAAGCAGTATTATAAGAAACTTTTTGATATATATGTAAGAATATAAATGTCATAACCATTAAAACATAATGACCACTAATGAATTAATGTCACCAAAACTGAGATGTATTTGATACCCTATGAGTGGCTTGATCTCTGCCATAGTTAAAATTGCTTCAAGTCCCAAGCTACACTGTGAGTCCTCCAAGCCATTTTTCTTTCATCTTTATGTAAGTTAACATTTTGTAAAAGATACATGGAAACTCATTTTTAAAAGCGTTATCATTCTGCATTTTTTAAAATACATACTGTAATAGATTTTGATGCTTCAGCTGAGGAGTATATTTCTGATTTTACTGGTTGACAGGATCACAAGCTTGCTCTGTGTAATGAAACTAAATTTAAAAAGGAGTATTCTGCTTCAATCATAAGTGAAAAAAGATCAGTGAATGCAGAAGATCATTGAAAGTAGCAGGCCTGTACTATAGCTGCAAGTTATTAAATCAACATAATTTCATTGCTGTTTGCAGAGTGGCTTGATGCACCTTTGTTAGAGGTAGATGTCAAGCTTATAATACTAGTGATTAGTATTAGTTTTTAGTGTCCATGGGAAAACCTGCCTTTGAATGAGAAGCCTGGTGCTAGAGGGAATAGGAAATATATCAATAGATGGGAAGAGTAATACATATAGAGACACTGAGACTAGAAACTAAACCCAGCATAAAATAGAATGGACAACACATGACAAGTAGAAGTTGAAATAATGGCACAAATTGTACTTGAGATCTCAAGCGTTTCTTGCATGCCAGGGTTTATAACATGTTTTTTTTTTTTTTTTCCAAATAACAGCTTCACAGAAGTGCCAGCAAAAGAGTTTTCTCGGATCAAATATGAGAAAAAACTTCTTTACGGTGAGGGTGACAGAGCACTGGAACAGGCTGCCCAGGGAGGTTGTGGGGTCCCCTTCTCTGGCGACTTTCTAGACCCGCCTGGATGCAGTCCTGAGTAATGTGCTCTAGGCAATCCTGCTTTAGCAGGGGAGTTGGACTAGATGATCTCTAGAGGTCCCTTCCAACTCTGAAAAATTCTGTGATTCCGAGTTGAAATGGTTCACTTTCGGTTGTCGTTCCCACAACAGTAAGTTATTCAACAGTTTTAGGGTTGGAGCTTCTTTTAAGTAACTGACAAAAGATTATGCACAAAAAATTAATTCAAATTGCAGCTCATCAATTCAGATCATTTGAATTTATGATGTTACAGGAAGCAGAATTTCTCTGTCCTCTCTCCATCTTCCCAAACACGTATGAACGTAAAATTCTGGAGCAGACTAAAGATCTGTATTCAACAGTGATCACAAGTGGGTGCCTAAGGAAAAGTATAGTCACAGAGAAAATATACCTGATACTTCCTCTAGTACTTTTCCATTTTCTATTAAGGGGTTTCCTGAGCTGAATGTGCTTAATATGTATTTTCAGTAACCTGTAATAGTTTTCTTTTCCGTATAGTTGTCAAGTGTCCTCTTGAACCATTGAAAACCTTTATCATTCACGGTATCCATTGGCAAGAAGATGCAGAGGTTAGCTACTAATTCATGAACAACTCCTTTCTCATGTTTGTTTTGAGCCTGGCTCCTGCTAACCTCTCTTGATTGAATTTATTGAATGAGATCGTGAATAGTTGATTCCTAGTCAACCTCCCTGTGCCCCTAGTGATTTTGTAGACCTCTATCAAATACCCCTCTCTACTTCCCATCATGTCTTTAAAAAATTGGCATTCATTCTTTATTTGTGTGGGAATTATTCTGTGTCTCAGATGATCTTGTTCCAATTTCTGAACCTTTTTATTTTTATTTTGTTAGAGATAGGAAGGAGTAGAATTGCATACAATACTCAAGGTATCAGTGAACCATGGACATATACATGATCTTCATGTTGTTATCTGCTTTGTCTGAATTCCTAACATTTGAGGTTTTGTGGGATTTTTGTGACTGCTATTTAGCATTGAGTTATCATCTTTTGTAAATGTATATCATAGTACCAAGACCTTATTCTTCTTTGCAAATAGTTTCTCATATTTTTAAATGAGAAGTTAGGATAATTTTTCTGATGTACTTAATTTTACATTTATCTACACAGAATCTCATCTAGTATTTTATTGCCTGCTTATGCAGTACCATAAAGTCACCCAGCAATTCCTCACAGTTGTTCCTTATCTTTTCTTTATTTCTGCTTTTTAAAAACCAAGTTGCATGTTATTGTAAGCCAACTTTTGTTACCTTAGTTCTCACCCTGTTTTTCAGGTTATCTATGAAAACCTTAAACTGCATGGATCATATTCTGCTTCTTGCAGAACTCTACTTGTAGCCTCTTCCCACGGTGAAATGGCTGTTTAGTCCTCTGTTTCCTGCCTTTTAGCCAGTTATTTTTTTCTGTAAAGGACTTGTCCTTTTATGCCGTATCTGTTTGTCTTTTTTTAAAAAGACTTTGCCAAATACATTTTAGGAATTCAAATAGACTTAATTTGGATCATTCTTACCTATGTGACTGACTGCCTCTCTTAAGAACTCTGAGATTTGGAAGATGGCAGTTTGTTTTATCAAAACCATGTTATCTTCTCAACTTTATCACTTTTATTCAAACATTCAGTATCAATTCATTACAATTTCTACTAATTTGCTGGGTACAAATATTGGATTTCCAGGCCTGAAGCTTATTGGATGTCCTATGTAACTCTTTTTAAAAATTGGCAATATATTCACCATACTGCAATTTTTATGTGCCAGTGCAGGTATAAACGAGAGGTTATGTACAATCATAAATAGATCAGCTATTTAATTCTTACATTTCTTTTAAATCCAGCTAAATATCATCTGACACTGGTGACATTACTTTTTAACTTTGTTTTACTTATTCCCTATTCCTTTCTTCAGTCACTTCAGTATAAGGCAAATTTTCTGATGTGTTTCAAAAAGAAGTGTTTCTTTCTGGGTATTTTCTTGGGTTTTTTTTCCACTGTCAACACAGATGCAAAAAATCACTGAGCATCTCTCTTGCAGTCTTACATTCTTTGAATACGCCTGTTATACCCTGACCATTTATTGGTCCTACTTATTCTCTGGTAAGCTTTCTATTCCCATTGTCTGAAGAAAGATTTATTATTAGTTTTAATGTATTTTATTTTTCTTCCTCAGTCTATTTTGCTTTGTCCTTGTTGTGCTTTTGCACTTGCTGTAATTTACCTTTTATTACTTGCTTTTTTTCTACTTAGAAATTCTCTTTACCTGCTGTTCATTCCTGTTGGCTTCCTTTTGACCTTTTTCAAGTCTTTCTTAACATGTATTTTGTGCTTTGCTTTCTACTTGGTCTATGTTAGAGATGCTACTTGGTTTGCAAGACCAAGTCAGGCAGTATCTCTAAAAAATGTGACCCTGAATTATGTCACATGCTGAATGATGATCTTTTGAAGAAGGATTGTGTTTAGATATCCAAGGAATCCATTCCACATTTGAAAGCAGAGCCATTAATGATCCAGATGGAAGATCATGAGTCAGGTTTTCTATATGTGAATAATTTGGATAAAAAATATATTTTTTTTTTTAATGGAACCTGAATTTAAAACGTAAATGTTGAGCTTGATAGCCTAAAAAGTGTAGTGCTCTGTGGTGTAGTGTGTATTCACAGATGATCTAGAAAAGATGCAAATACTGAAGTTATGAGGTCTGGTGATACAAGGGTATTAAAATTGGTAAAGATGAAGACAGGGAAGAGCTGGAGAAAGACCTTGCAACTTTGTCTGAGGTAGTGATAAATGAAAATTATCATAAAGCACTTAGTTGAGGGAAAAATAATTTTAAAATTTACCCAGTGATGAGCTTACTTCTATAGAATGAGGTCTTGTAGGTTCTCTCTAAAATAGCAGGTCAGTGCCTAATAACCATGCTGGTTTCCAAGTTTCAGAGGGGATGTAGTAGAACTGGAAAAAAACAAATGGTGATCAAAATAGTGGAAAAACTAAATAGGCGAAGAGATAAATGAAGGGGCATGTAGTTAGCAGCATATTCCCTGTGTAGGACTAAGAGGTGACAGGGAGCAACTGTAAACTCTACCTTCCAGTACAAGACTTAGTGAACTTCAACTGTAACTAGCAGAAGATAAATTGGAAACGGACGTGCTTCTTCCCATAGCATGGAATTAAGTTATGATTTACTTGCAGTAGAGTGTTATGGATGCTGAAACCTTTCCTGGGTTCAGAAAAGATCTGATGAACTCGGAAACGAAAAATCTTTGATGCTGTCTTTGGCTCAAAGTGTTTTGTGTCCCAGCTCGCTATATCCTCAGAAAATACTCTGGGAAAGTGTGATTATATGCTTTCTGTGTCCTTATATTCTTCCCTAGACGTCTGCTGCTGGCAGTAGTCAGACAGGAGACTGGGCTAGGTGGATCTTTGATCTAACGCAGCCTGTCTGGTCTTGTGATTAGCTGTCCATGCTATCTACTTTTCTACTGTCTAACCTAATTTTTTTCTGCTGCAAATTAAGTTGATATTTTTGGATTTGTCCCAACTTTAAATGCCTTTGCCAAAGTTCCGTTTCAGTTTTTAATACCTGTCTCCCTTTTCAAACCTTGAAGGACTTCCAGTTAGGAGCTCAAGTTTCAGTCACTGTTGCTTGTAGCTACCTTCAACTACAGCTACAAAGTGCGTGCTCTGGCCAAGTCATGCTGTTGACTCTCACCCCGGTACCTTGGAAGTTCCCAGCATGAATGTGTTTTAGGGGCAGACTGGTCAGGCAGTCACAGATGAGCTACATATCTCCTTTGTTTTTCTGGAATGTGCTTCTAGATTCAACGTTGCCTGAGCCCATCAGATCATTGTGGAATATCCTGGGAACAAGAGAGGCTCCATGGCACTGTAGAGGGCCCCTCTGAAGCCAGCTCAGACTGAGGATAAAGTAATGACTCATGCTGTTCTGTTGGCACTAGCTTGTTATGTGTTTATTTTAGCTGCCTTAGTGCCACTTTTCTTCAGTATAGCCAAGCACCGAGCCATTTCCCACCTCTCAAGTCATTTGGCAGTTCATAAGGGCTCACTTCACATGGCTGTCCCCTACTCGCTGGTCCTAGGGATGCTGAGATCAGTGCTGAGTTTGTCTTGGCGTGAGGGTCAGCACAGGGTCTCTGTGGTTTTTCATCTTTTTGTGCCTGACTTCTAGTGCTGTTGACCTACTACTGGAAAGTACAATCCTCCTTGAATATACTGAAGAGTCTTCTGCATAAACCATAATGGGATGGTACGTCTTTCCTCCTTAACTCTTTCAGGGATTGCTGCATTGTGTGGGAGGGTGGCTGTGCATTCCCCTCTCTGAGGAGGCCAAAGCCTGTCAGAGTTTGGTAGATCTCCTGCACTGCGTGGGCTCACTCAGATTCCATCTTCCTGTCAGATAGGCTCTTTTGGAGTCACCTTGCTTGGTGCAGCAATTACTGACCTCATTTCGCATATTGGCAAAAAGGAGAGCTACTGTCTTCGGGTATTTAAGGAGATGGAATACCTGTGTGTGCACAGCCAGCGCCCTCTCTTCATCGCAATACAGCTGCAGATTTAGAGTTACATGCCCTTAAGATAAAGATGCTAAGAGATTAGGCATTACAGATTAAAAAGAGATTATTCCTCTGTTTTTCTCCTGTTCTGCTTAGCAAACTGTCAGGCCTTATTCACCGTGTTTTTTGTGATGTGCTTTCTCAACTGACATATCAAGGGAATTCTCAGCTTTTGTTAGTGAGGTCCAGATCACTTCATGCGTGGTGCTGCAGCCAGGGCACAGTACAATGAGTATAGTCTTGTGGTCTGTCAGCTGGGCTGCTTGTCTGCCACTGGCAGCCTTCTTGATCATTTGATCACTGTCAGTGCAGACAGCATTCTGCTATGCGCATGTCATCTATCTGATCATCTCAGCGAAGTTTCTCTGCTGATTTTTTGTTTTGTTTTGTATTTTCAAAAAAGTTAAGTGTTATTCCCATTTATATTTAGAGGTTACCCTGAATTTTACTTGATTGGATTAAGCATTCAGAAATTAATAGCAGTTAGTTGTATAGATGCCCTTGCATCATTCTTGCACGGTCCTTAGCCGCAGCTTTCCTCCTCTATAAATCACTGTGTATCTGCTGCCAAAAGTTGTGTAGGCTTTGGAAGAAATTCCTAAGAGTAGTGTAGTTTGCCTTCTTGCCTTCTGTAGTTGTGTGTTATACGCATGGGTTATGTGTTTTCCTTACTGAAAAAATTGATTTATCAAATAATAAAAATAGATAGTACTAGTGGAAAGGGTAATACTTACGAGTGTCTTAAAGGATCAATTTATATTAGTCCTTGGTATATAAAGTTAGTGACATTGATGGTAGTCTATTAATACTCTAAGTGTATTCTAAGAAGAGAGCTGACTATTCCAACATTTCAAAAAACTGGAAACAAAGATTTTTATTTTGCTGATAAATCCAAACTATGAATAGTTTGGTATTATATTACTATGTCGTTATTTAAAGTATCTTGTTTGACTTCAAGCTGTCTTCATATCAGTGTTCGAAACCACACTTTGCTATCACTTAACTCTTCTGCAATGAAAATTTTACAAGGATCTTGAAAAATAATTATTGTAACAATGCAATTGTTACAACAGGTAATTGCAGAACTAACTTTCCATTTGCGGGCTTGAAAATATTTTTCACTTCGTGTAAGCAATCAGAGAACTAGTTTCTTTGAAGAAGACTTTCATGACAGGTAAAACAAATTATTGTAATAGCAAAAAACCTCTCTTCTAATTTCATTTAGGTTTGTTGTAAATATCAAAACAGTTATAGCTAATCTAAGACACAGAAATACATTTTTTTTTTTTTAAACAAATGACACTTTTAGGGTTTTAAAATTAATTTTGGAGTAATTAATAGGGTTTCACAAGCCTTTTTTTCTTATTTGGAGTTCACTCTGAGTTGTGGAAAAAAAATTGAGAATAATACAGTGTTATTTGAAATGAAATTAACCTCTCCAAAGGGTTGGGTTTCCATATTAGTCTTGAAGGCTCTACACCTGAGGTGGTAGTTCAGCAACTAGCTTGAGTTGAAAGCACCACAGTAATCCAGCCTTTCCCTGTCCCCCCCCAGCTAACTTTCATTCTTTCTTTTGTTCTGACAGAAGTCTTTGTGCAATTGTGTGACAGATCAAATTAGGAAATTAACTCAGTCAGCACAAAAGTACCATGGCGAAAATATAACGGATTAAACAGAGTTTTTGTTTTATGGCTCATTCTAATTCTCCCTGACCATAAATTTCCCTGACCATAAAATTTGTAGGTAATAAATTACATGCCGTGTTTCTCATAGGAGCCACAACCCTATAGTCTTTCCCTGTCATGCACATACCCAGGTGCTCCCCTTTCTTTATGGCAAGATATCAAGTACCTTTTATCTCAGTTGATCTAATCAAGAAACATTATGAAGTTTACTTCAGTGCAATTGCTTTCAAGTTCAATTTAATTTTAAAGTTACTTATTCTATTTTTGACTTGAAGAAGAGTTTGCGTGCCTAGAACTTGTATGTTTTTGTCACCTCTATCTGTTGGTTTAGTAAAAGATAATACACTCCTTCCATAAACTTTGCCTTACTTGGGATTTCGTAACATTTTGGTGCTGAATTCTCTTGCAAACTGGAAATAGTGTGGTAGCTTGAAATATGTGTTTTTAAAATAAGACTGTTATCTTGAAACTAAATGTTATATTTTTACCTCTGTCTTCAAACTGAGAAAATACTGCCGCTTTTGTAATAACAACATAGCTGTAAGTGCAGAAGTTGCCAGAAGGAAATCTAGACTCTTTGGCAATAGCACACAAGACAGTTGGGAGCTTTTCACACCTGGAATCTGTAAGTGGTGATGAGTATTTTGGCACCCACGAGCTTGAGATAGGAAAACCTAAAATGGCATTGGTTTATGTGTTGAATTTTTTAAAAGACTTTCTTCACAACCAGTATGGTTGGAAATTTAGGTCAAGGTCTTAAATTTAGTTTAGTCATTGACATGCTGAATGATGATTTTTAGGACTCCAGCTTCAATGAATGTATTTAGAAAATATTCAGATTGTAAGTATAGGATAACTTTCTAGTTTGGATGTTCAAATAAACACGCTTAAAACATTCTGGCCTTAGAATTTACGATTTGAACATGCTTCTTAGCCTGTGTAAGAAAGTGGACTTTACCATAAATGTGGTGCAATTAGGGCCTTTGAACTCTTCCTGCCCTGATTTTCTCTTTATGCTGACTTATTAAACTTTTCTTCGTTCCTTTAAATTCTTCTACTCAAAAGTAGAAAGTACAGAAGTGGAAAGCAACTTTGGTGGATTCAATTAATTTAGTAGTTTCTTAAATGAACTGAAGGCAAGCAAACAGAGCTCCTAATAAGCATAGAGAGTTCCTAATAGCAAGAAGTTGCTATTATTCCACAGGGGAGGCAACAGGACACGTACTTTTCCTTTCTGTGGAACAGAAGTAATCTTGTGTCCTTACTTACTTTGTCCTGAAACTTACAGTACCTCCATTCAGCCAAAATTGTCTGTGCTACTTTTTCAACCTTAGATCTGGATTTCAACATCTACAAAGGTTGGTAAGCAGAGATTGTCTTCAGTTTAGGTCCATCTCTAAAGAAATTATACACACACACACACATGAATTACATAAACCAGTGGTCTTTTCTTGCTGAACTAGAATCAGCTTTTACAAAACTGACTTTTTTTTTTTCCTGGAACTTTTGCACGGTTGTTTTCTAATAGCATGTAATCTTTTAGTACGCTTGGTTGTGGTAAATTAAAGAAGTCTTTTGCAGGGGTGATATGTAGTTTAAAAAAGTGGATAGAAGATTTTTAAATAATAGATGCTGTTTCTTCAATATTAAATTCTGGATATAAGCACTAACCCACCTTTACCTGTTCTTGTATTATACTGTGTACAGTTCCCAGGGAAAGGCTTATGTTATGGAACAAAATCAGTACTTATTGTGTTGTCCTAGTTATTCCATGACCTGTCACCTGGAAATAAATTTGACAGACGTCTAATTGCCTTTCATTGTGATAATTCCATTATGTTACACATTTCCTCTGATCTGATAAACTGGTCTGAGAAGGTAGCTGATGAGTTAATGAATATAGAATTTTATGAGATAGATTGCAATTAAAATGGCTATTACTTTTTTTAGGAGAATTATAAAGAAATGTTTGTTGTGCAGAAAATAACTGGACTGCTACCTATAGAACTGCACTGTTAAAGGATTCATCCGTTGAATGAATAAGGGAAAGTTTGCCCCTTGACTGTATGTCATTAACTATTCCTCTGCTTCAGTGGGATACAGAACGTGCTGGAGCTTTCTTAAATTGTTTAACAGCATTGTAGGCTGTTAAATAGCTACACTGAAAGCAACATATGTCTGTATTTCTGTAATATAAATTGGACTGTAGAATATACTTTTATGAGTCTCTTATTTATCTATGGAATTCAGAATGGGCCAAACAGTTTGAATCTCAGTCCGTCAAAATTTGCAGAAATTTCAGTTTCAATTTTGTCCTGAGCACCACCTCTGAAGAATGCATATTTATGTCTGTCCAAAAGACCTTTAAATGTAATACTCTCCGGTAATGTCTTTTTTTTTTCCACATGAGTTTGGAGAAGGCGATCATAACCTAAATTACACCTACCAGAATACATGTTTTCTGTTACTAGGTAAGGAATACTATGATATTTATCCACTGCAGTACGTTAATAACAGATTTTCAGTTATATAGTGTTGATTGTTAGAGAACGCATCAGAGCAATGAAACCCAGTCAGCTTGTGAAAAAAGGCTTTAAAGAAACCATTTTCTCAGAGCAGTGCCTGAGTATAAGCATGGAGGTGTATAAGCATCTGATACAGTTGTGATTTAGCAAAAGTTTAAAACAGCTTCAGACCTAAATTAGGGAAATAAGACTGCTATCATAAAGAAATAAAAATTTGTCTTTTCTCCAAGTTGGAATTGGTATGATTGAGTGTAATTCAGTCTGGTGTCTAACTCAATGTTGCTGCCCATACCACAAGAAGTATGTGGAGCAAGGAGAGGATTTTCAAAGGAGGACCACATAAAAGACCCATGGGATAAGAAGGAAGGCTTAAAGCTTAATTTATTAATTTAGAGGAGGTAAGTAAATGTGTTTAGGTGCTTAAATGAGGGATAATTACTGGGAATGGAATTTGGTTTCCAAAATGGTAACAAAGTTCTGTGGTAAGAAACTAAAATTAGGCAGATTAAACCTTGAAACAAAGCAAGTTATGCTTACTGCAACATGAGGGAAGGGACGTAGTGGAACCAGTGAAGATAGGGGACTCTTCATCATTTGGACTCTGACATATTAGCGTCTGCTAATTCACTGAAGGGCGTGAAGTTATGTGGCCTGGTAGGTAAAAGTTTGAGCTAATTTCAAGCTTTCTGGCCTTGAAAATTGTGACTGAATCCTCCTGCTGTTTTATTTGGTGTCTTGAAGAAAATAGGATTCTTCAAATTAACCTCAGTGTGTTTGTAAAACTTGCATTTTTCAAGTAAAATAGTGCTTGCAGGAGGTTTTTAGCACCTTGCCTTCAGGGGCTCAGGAGAGAACTTTTGCCTCCCGTGCATGATGGTTTAATAAGTCCTGCGGTTTTGCTGCTTTGAGTACCGGTGACTGATAATATAGAATAGATTTTATTGTTTTGTAATGAAATAAGATGACAAGAGATTTAACAAGGAATTAGGATTTATGGGAATAAGACTGAAGAATTGTGTATAAATGAAGAATATTCGTTACCCTGCCGTGCAGATGTTATCTACAGTAATGCGGTACTTCTATGATAATTCTTAAAGTATGGGATGGTTCTGTGGATATATGTATTGTACTGTTGCATTCTGGGCCAGTTACTGATGCTCTCTTAGTATGGTTAAGAATCCATGAATGAATAGCTCTCAAAAATGTTTGTCAGAGCTGTGACTAAAAATTGTAATTTGAAATGTATTTAAAATAAAAGTATCCAATCAGGTATCAGATCAAGGCCGATAGCAATATTAACAAAAAACTCTAAACCCACTGATGTCGTATCTTTGCTGTAATAAAGCATCTACTTTTCCTGCAGGTGATGGATTTTGCTCATGTTTGAAAGATTTAGCAAAAATCATACGTGCCAATTTTAGATTTTGCTCTGGTGAGATGAATACTTTCTCTATTGCTGTTTTTTTAAGGAGGTGTCAGAAAAAAACCCCACCCTTGAAGTCCCAGTATAGGAGTAAACATATTACTTAGTGAAGACCACCACTCACTTTGATGTAACTGGCGAGTGGTGGAAGGGGAAACTAAGATTTGAGCAAACGGGAAAATCACTGTATGTGTTGTAAGCATGTAACTTTGGAAATAGACCTTTTTCCCTTCATTAGTGCCATTTACTTTTCTCTTTGATTTACTTAGTACCTGACTGTGTTATGATAATTCTGTTAGAAAGGCCAGTAATTATGGTCAGTAGTTAGGAATGTTGAGGGTGTTCATGAAAATAACTGTAGTTCTTTTTAGAATTTTGTCCTTATCTGCAGGGGAGAATTTACCAGCACCAGTAGAATTTAAATTGGTTTAGTTCAACTTGATTAAATTGCAGGCTGGATGTGTTTCTCAGAATATGCAATCTTAATTTGGTTTCCTTTAATTTGTTTGAATTAAACCAATTCAGGCTACATATTCTGAATGAACACTCTTTTACAGGGGTGTAATCCACTCTAATTTGGTATAAATTTAGATCTTCAACTAATCCAGAGTAATTTTTCTCCAGAGGGGTCTGTTTTGTTTGGAGTTGGTTTAAATGTCAGAATTTACAATTGAAGCAAGAAAGGCATAAATGAAATGCAAAAAATAAATATGAAAGAATATGAAAAAATCCCACAGTTACTGTCATGTCAAACAAACATCAATCTCAAAAGCCAGGTCATTTAAGCAGCAGGTTGTTTTTTAAAAAGCATAATTTAGTCCCAATAGTAAACTTGGCATTTGTCCACATGGAAGGGCATACCGTTAATTTAAATCAGAATTGTTGTACCAATTTTGCATACAATTCGTGTTGATTCAGGGAGAAAAGATCCTTTACCTTTTAGCTTATGCTGTTTTGGAAGTGATAGAAATGAACCCAAAGCAAAAACACTTTAGAAGAGTCTTATTATTGGATAAGACTGTTTGTACAAAGAGTTACACTTGGGTAATTATACCAGTGTAACAAATAAGCACAATTCTAGAAAAGCTTCAAACAAATGAAATAAGCTTTTAATTCGTTGTAGTAGTTGCTGATGGGAGCTATTATGGATGGATTAATCTCTAAAAGACAAATTTTTATATTGCTATATAAAATTTGATTTAGAGATGATTGCCTAAAGCCAGAAAATTAAAAAATTACACTGATAGAATTACCCAAGACAAGTTTTTTTTTCCCTTTAGCTATTTGTACCCTGACATAAACAAACAAAATTGTGCTTTAGACTTATTTAATCATAAGTAATCTTAGCTATGTGAAACACATAAAATGTGGAATAGTCCATATGCAGTGCAATAAATTACAATTCCGATTTAAGTATCTATTTTTAATATTGTAATTTTTTAAGTTAATATTACTTTAATCTTATTATATATTACTATTAATTACTTAACCAATTATTAGTAAATTACTAATTAGATTTTAAAAGTTGTTGTTATTAAAATTAAATTTAAAAGTAATTATGATTTACAACAATTTGAAACTGACTGCAGAATATAACTCTGACAATGTTTATGTTCATTAGTACTATTTTGAGACTGGGCTTGGAGGTTTGAGAGAGGGCAGGTGAATATACTTGAATTTCTTTATGTACTGGAAGTTGTTTGCCTAGAGTTTCAACCTAAGTCACTATGGGATAGAAACACTAGTTAAGGTGCTAGGTGAGAAACACAACACTTTTGTGTATTTCATGTTATTCTGTTAATCACTGAGATCCCATGTTCTGCTCTGTTTCTGCAGTCACTGGTTAAATGGAAGCCACTCCTGGGATCTGGATGGTTTCTGCTGGCATAGACTTTGCATAGCAGCTCCATAACGTCAGGAGGTTGCAATGAGTGGAGGAGGGGAGCAGCCTGACATCCTCAGTGTGGGAATCTTGGTCAAAGAAAGATGGAAGGTGGTGAGTATGCCTTCTTGCAACTCTTTTTATTCTTTAAAACATGTTTTTGAAAAGAAGTAGTTTGTGCTTTGAAATCTGTTTCAAAATTCTTGTGAGATGTATTTTGCTTAATACTTATGTTAAACGTTGAAAGGACTTCAAAACCACTTGTCTCTCTTATTCTACTTTAAAAAGAATTTATATTGATTTAAGGTGGGCTTTTTTCTGGTAAGGACCTAGGAAAGCTTTTAAATCCTGATTGAGTGCCTGTTCAGAGCACAACTGGAAGAGTCCTGTTAGTATAGAGAATCCAGTCAGCCAGTGATTGTCAGTCTGTTTTGGAAATCAGTCAGGCGCCCTTTTGAAGCTCATCGGATTGTGAGATTTGTTACTTCTTGTAGGAAGGTCTTTCAGGAACTTGCCGCTCTTCCAATTAGAAATTATTTTTGTTATATTTTATAGCATAGATTTATTCCTGGCTGATTTACATCCATTTGATTGTGTGCCAGTATTGGCTTTTCCATAAATAGCTCTGTTCCCTTTTGGTGTTTGTATCCTTGATTTACATCTAGAAGGAAATAGTATCCATTTGAAACTATTTTTGCTTGGAAAAACAGGCTGAGTTCTCATAGTTCCTTCTCCGTTCCCTGATCACTTTAGAATTTTTTGTTTGTGGATTTTTTTTGAGATTTAAAAAAAAGAAAGGAAGTAAAAAAAGAAAAAAAACACCCCACTTTGTAATAGAGCATTGTGGGTATCTCTGTGTGTTTTGTAGGCTGTGAATGGATGCTGAATAACTATTTCTTTGCACCATCTTTGCTTTATATTGCTCCCATATTCAGTATTTTATTTAAAACTGTGAGACTGAACATAGAAGTTAAAGATTCATAATTCATTTCAATTTTATATAAAGAAAACAATTTCAACTATCTCATGTCCTGTCCTTCATTTAAAAATGCAGGAAGCTGCTACTAGCTTTGTGTAGGAAATCTTTATATTTCCTTTTGTGTAAATAGAACCTAAACGGCTATCTTGAGGGTGTACATACTTTTAAAATAGTTTCTTGTGTTGCATCTCAATATTGCAGTTAAGTAAAAACTGAAAGCATAGTCTTGAATCTGATCAAATAGAGCAAAATAGCATTATAAATAGATAATGATATACTGATGTATTGCTATCCACAAAAGTACTCTGTTGTCTGATACGTGCAACAGTAGTCCTGTTTTCTTCAGGTTTATTTTCTTTCCTCTGTAATGAGGAATGATGATTAGATCTGTGTCTTTTGGAAAATTTTGAGAGTAGGCTGTTGTTCATCTCGTGTGATTATACATTTTAACTTGTATGTTTTCCAAATCAAGTATTACAGATAGATGACTGACAAATATTGCCTGTGGGTAACTTTTCAATTTCTTAATTTCTGTAGCAAACATTAAAGATTTCTTGATGGCATCTAAGGCCATATACTTCATTCTGAATTCAGGATTTCATGGGACAGTCTGCCAGTGGAAGAAAATAGCATGCAAACTTTAGAAATTCCTTAGTGCTTGACACGTATATATTAACCTAATAATACTTTTCTGTTAGGTTATGAAGTATTGAAGTTTTTTCCTAGTGTTCTTGAAGCAGTAGAGTACTTAAAAATTCCTTGTGTAGAAAGACGAGGTGGTATAAATCAGCAGACTTCCAAGTTTTGGTGACAGTGAGTACTGTCCCTAATTATCAGTAGTACTTCTGATTGTTCCTTGTGAACTCTCCCAATATCCTGGTTTTTTTTTTTTCCCCTATTGAAGAGTGGCAGCTCGTAGTATGATTGCCTGAGATTATTTTGTTGTAACCAGTTCAAGAAAAACAAAGTACACGTTCTGGAAGTCGTGTGAAGATTTGCAGCTGAAATTAAGTTTTCAGAATTTTGCTGTTCATGAACTTGGTCTTTGTAATCTTGAAAAAATACCTGGAATTTGTGGACATGAACATTTTAAAAAACTATGCTCAATTAAATTTAATTTTAGCCTAAATGTTCTTTAGGGTGATTCTGTTTTGAAAAGTAAGCACAGAAGAGACGTTATAAAATATTTTTTTTTTCCCCAGTGACACCCTCCCTCTCTACTGGTTTCTGTATCTATTAGCATTTGCTTTTACCCTCTGTCGATGCCTTTTCTTGTCCCTCTTTTTTGCCTTTGAAACATTTATTACAGTCCTGACTTGGAGAGACTTGATTGTAATGGTAATTGTTTTTAGGTAGGTTTATGAATGTCATTCAATATACAGTGTAAGTAAAAGTACCAAGATAAAACATTTTGGAAATTTTATGCTTTAGACTGGAAGCATACAAAGAGCTAGGAGTGGAAGAGAGAAGGGAGAGAATGAGTTTGGGATGTGCGAAGCTGAATGCAAAGAAGAGAAGCTTGAAACTAATGTACAAAATGGGAGAATGCCATGCAGTGTGTAAGCAAGGGCAAATGAGGTCCTTGTCAAGGCAAGAGCTGTCGAGCAGATATGGCAGGAGGCCAGTATGATTGAACAGACAACTCCTGTCTGAACTCAAAAGCAAAATGCAAGCAAACAGAAGGTGGAAACAAGGGCGGGTTGCCCAAGATTAGTATGGAGACATTGCCTCTGTGTTTTGGGATGAATACAGAGGAAAGCCAGAGCTCAGCTGACAGTTGAAACTGGTAGGGATGTGAAAAGCAACAAGAAAGGCTTCTATGGGGACACTGGCAGCAAGAAGATGACCAAGGAAAATATGGGCTCATTGCTGAATGCGGTGCGTGACCTGATGACAAAGGGCATGGAAAATATTTTTTTCTACAATCAGAGAGAGGTTAATTTGTGTCTGGAATTATTGACTGACGTCATTATTGGATGTATGTTAATGATTCTGGTACACTTTATCTGAGGATAGAAATTGATCTGTTTATTTTATTAGTGTGGTGGCGTGTTTGGTTTTGTTTTGGGGTTGTTTTTTTTTTTTTGCTTTAAATTTTTTTAAGCACACAAGCAGAAAAAAACCCAACCTTTCAGAGGCAGTCTTTCTTCATCTGGCTGTTTCTCAAAGCTGGTAAATGAAGTTATATGATAAACTGCTATAAGTTTGTATAGGGGTGAGGATGGCTATGTCACCTCTTTACTTTTCCCTTCTCACCCTTTTCACCATGCATTCTCACTGTCTCCACTGTGCTTGTACTATGCTGAAAATTTATGTGCTTATGCTGAAAACTACAGTCAGATCAATGTCTATGTTTAACTGTTGGAGCCCTGTTAATAGCTCAGAGCTCAGGCAAGATAATGGCATTACCGGACTAAGAAGTGAAACAGAAAAGCGCAGACTTAAAATGGCCAAATTAGTCACGAAGCTACATCTTTGAGATATATATAGATACACACAATCTTTTTTTTTTTTAATATATACATATATATATAAAATCCTGTTAAATCTTACTATTTTTCTCAATATTTAGGTGCCAGATCTCTTTCCTTTCTGTAAGGAATAACACTGTATATATTAAATACATCCGAACGTAACCAAGTTATACTGGGTATTTCATCAGACTTGAAAGGTTTCTATTTATTAGGATTCGTCATTATTTCAGAGTTAACCCTAGATTCTTAGCTGAATAGTACTTTAAACAAGTCATGTCCGAAGACACAAACTTCTTATTTAGGATTTGTGATACTCTGTACTGGAACTCATTAAGCTCTTGAAACGTGTAGGTTAAAGAGTAACAGGTTTAGGCGTGTGTTCATAGTGTGCATGTTATGCTGCTTCAGAGAAAGCATGTGGAGAAGTGGAGCCTGCATTTGCTAACAGCTAGTGTGCTACTTAGAAAGAAATGAACATGTGCATTTGCAGTTAAGAGGTGTTGCACTTGAAGCAGGTATTTAGGTGGGTTAGTTCTGTAGGTCTGAAAATGTGGTGTGCTGTCTATCCTATGCACCTTTTTAATATTGGCAATGAGTTGGCCGTAAGTGAGTAGTAATGTAGATACACTACGTATTTTTCTTATCTTAAGGCTATTGAAATAGCAGTTGCTTGCAATGGTAAAAGATCTTCGGGACAGAAAGTGCATGAAGAAATACTGATTATTGTTGTAATTGTACAGAATAAGAATTTCATGCAATATGACTTGAAAAATGCAAGTAAACATTATGTATATTTTATCTGTTACCTTCTTCCTTATTCTTAGGCTATTTTAGAAATTGTTTTTCCTACTCAGTCAGATAGCTGATTGTCTGGATTAGGAGACGTTAGATTTATTTTCAGAATCTGAAGATAGGTCAGCATATTGCTGATCTCTAGATCCCCGGAATGTTTAGATGACATTTAATATGGTGTAGTCATATAACCTTAGCAACTAGTACGTTTTCAAATGACATTTAGAAAACCATGTCAGTTCTTTCAAGGTAAAATATAGTGAAAATACAATATTGTGTCTTTCTTAGGGTAAGTTTTTTGTCTCCTTTTCTCTTTTTATCAGCTTTAGGAAGGTAGCTATAGGGGAGATCACCACATGAAAGCATTACATGAAATAACATGGATATTTTTGATACTGAAAGCCAGACAAGTCTCAGTTCTCTCTAAACATTTGAAGCAGAATGAAAATGCAACCATTAATATTTGCTCTGAATGTAGTGCAAATTAAGTAATATGCCAGGAGCATTCTTTTAATGTCTTCCTAACACAGATGAAACTTCCAGTGGTGCAAGTTTCTTTAGTATGTCTGTTAATAAGAATGGTATTGGTGAACCATAAGTACATGTGAGTAACATTTAAAATATATATTCAAAGATAATTTTAGCCATTACTTATCATTTATGATTTAGCTGTTATGTGTGAGTCACTGCATATATAGAAAATGCTGCCTCTTTTCAGTAAGTCCAAGAACTTTTATACCTTTAGTATTCAGTGTGCATATTTCTGGGGAAAAAAAAAAAAGAAAAAGATGGCATATTTTAAAAATGTGACTGTGCATTTGTATTTGAAGATCTCTGGGTAGTATGTGACTAGGGAAAGACATTATTCAGCATGCTGGCTTTGGCTTTGGTCAGGTTCGTGTTGGGAATGCTAGCGTATTCTTCTGTTGTATTAAATACAAGTTTAGTGCAGATGGAGATCAGGTATATTAACTTGTTTTTCTAGAATTCTTTTCCAAGCTGTAACCATAACTTTGTAGGTTATTCAGTAGCTCTTTTATGCCGAAGGATACGATTATGTTACTTTAAAATCTATTAGTAATACAACAGCATTTGCAATACGACAGACAGTACAAAGAACTGTTGATGTTTTGTTTCCTTTCTTTTCTTCTCCCCTTTTTAAAATCTGTTTTTGTTCTTTCTTTTTTTCCCAATTTAGTTGAGGAAAATTGGTGGTGGAGGATTTGGAGAAATTTACGATGCACTGGACTTGCTTACTCGGGAAAATGTTGCACTGAAGGTCGAATCAGCTCAGCAACCAAAGCAAGTGCTGAAAATGGAAGTAGCTGTGTTGAAGAAATTGCAAGGTACGGCTGTACCCTGGGTATGCCAGAAGTAGAATGTCAGTGTATCTTCTTAAAAAATCATTATAATCTCTATTTAGTAATAGTTTGGGTAAATATTCCCCACATTCTGCAGGTTATTGCTAAATGGTTATTAACAGTGGAATAGAAGCTCTTTCAGCTTCTGAAAGTTTTACTACAATGAACCTTTTCTTTGGAAGAGGTTGACGTGAAAATAAAAAGAACAACAAAAATTAAATTGCTGCAAAACTTATCATAAAATCATAGAACCATAGGGTTGGAAGAGACCTCTGGAGATGATCTAGTCCAACCCCCCTGCCAGAGCAGGGTCACCCAGAGCAGGTTGTACAGGAACGCGTCCAGGCGGGTTTTGAATGTCTCCAGAGACAGAGACTCCACCACCTCTCTGGGCAGCCTGTTCCAGTGCTCTGCCACCCTCAAAGTAAAGAAGTTCCTCCTCATGTTTAGGTGGAACTTCCTACGCTCAAGATTGTGCCCGTTACCTCTTGTCCTGTCACTGGGCACCACTGAAAAGAGCCTGGCCCCATCCTCCTGGCACCCAGCCTTTAGGTATTTATAAGTGTTGAAAAGGTCCCTCCTCAGCCATCTTTTTTCCAGACTGAAGAGACCCAAATCCCTCAGCCTCTCTTCATAAGAGAGGTGTTCCAGTCCCCTAATCATCTTGGTAGTATGCTCAACTGTAGTTTATTCTGGATCTATATCTTGTCCTTACCAT
Organism: Larus michahellis; assembly: GCF_964199755.1. Classification (NCBI taxonomy): domain Eukaryota; kingdom Metazoa; phylum Chordata; class Aves; order Charadriiformes; family Laridae; genus Larus; species Larus michahellis. The sequence continues at coordinate 51,039,458 of NC_133899.1, read as the reverse complement.
TTTTGCTCTAGCCTTTGTTGTTGTTTTTAGCTTTTTGTTTCCTCTTTGAGATGGTCTCTTTTTTTTCCTGTACTCTCTAGCATTGAATATTTGCGGGTCCTTCATGTAACATGCAAAATAAGAATATTTGCATTTCTTTGCCTGTGCAAGTGTTGCCAAGAATAGTTCTAATGTTGAAATGGGAAACATTTTAAAAAAAACCACACAAACAAACAAAACCCCAACTTTAAAATACTGTAACTTGTAGAAAAAAAAATTATTATTGCCATGTAGAGCCCTGAAATACTTTTAGGGTTCAGGTCCTTGACCATTTAGAATCACTGCTTTGAATAGTGTCCTGGGTTGAGCGACACAGGACTAATTTCTCTTCTAATGCTGGGGAAAACTCCACTTCTGGAAGACTCTAATGTCTGAATTTGTGAAAATATTTACTTTATAGCCAACTAGGCTATGTGGGATTCAAGGTCTGAATATTTTCAAGCCTTGCCCGGTGCACGGAAGAGGAGGAGTGAGGCCTGGGCATTTGACCCAGGCTGGCCAACAGGATTATTTCATACCATGAACGTCACATTCAATATAGATTAGAAAGTTTGCTGCGTAGTTTCTCTCTCTTTTGACGGTGGCGATCCAGAGAAACTCCTTGCCCCGATGCCGGACCCCTGAGCCCTTCCCTTCCTCTCGAAGCCGTTGCGCTCACAGTGTCCGACACTTAGTGTCCACTGCTGGGAGTGCACAGCTTCCTGCTGATAGAATTGGCTGAGTATAATTCTTGTATATCTTATATTAGTATAGGGATTAATACTGGTTCTTTAGTATTATTGTTAATTATTTAGTCTTATCCTATTAAATCTATTTATATTTCAATCCTTGTGTTCCCTTGCTTTCCCCGATTCCCCTTTCCCATTGGGAGGGGTCATCGGGTGATAGCATAATTGTCTAAACGACAATAAATTGTATGGGTTTTCTCAAACCATAACAAATAGTCACTTTTGAGGTACCTTTAAATGCTTTAATGTCTGAAGGTATCCATACAGAGAAATATGCAATGGCTTCTCTTCATTGCTTTTCACAACATAAGATTATAAAAATAAAGTTTAAAGGGTGACTTTTTTCTTTAAAAAGATAGAAGATTTTGGCCAATACATCTGTCCCTGTCAGCAGCCCGATTTTTCCAAACTCTTAGTTTGAATAAAACAAAATCTGTATGACATACGGTGCTGCCTAATCTGCTGTAAAGGTCACGTTGCAGCAGAAATTGACAGCCTCTATAGATTTAAGAGGGCAAGCATGTCACATGGCAGAGTGTTAACAAACTGTTCCTGTGTTTATGTATTTTTGAAGAATTTCACAAAACCCTCTAGTATTTATATAGTTGAGCAAGGAGATTCAGGGACTGCATATTAGAGTTCTAGTCCAGTGAGGAACGGTGCATTTCAGTATTACAAATTGTAAACTTAGAAACCATTTGTGAGGATTCTTGAAAGACATTATCTTAAAGACAGTGAGTTTTGAATAAACAAATACCCTGTAACTCTTGAGTTTTTAAATGCTGAGAAGTAATTTTTCACAAGTTTGTTTTTTTTTTTTCTGCACATATGAGCTTGATTCTATTTTTAACAAAACCCAGAGTCTTTAAAATGGTGTAGGTGAAGCAACTAAAGAAAGAAGGAAAACAGTTGAAAATGAAATAAAATATTGGCATTTGGTAGCACTACAATGCCAATGTATTTGTAAAAACATAGCTTTATATGTGACTGTATAACTGGAGTGCCTTAAAACTTTCTGCTGTGAATTTACGTATAGTGAAGTTTGAGGTAAGTTATTGCAAAAAGTCTTTTTTCTTAGTAAAAACTTTTTTACTTCTTGAAATATTTTTGAAAACCAAAAATGTTTTCTGAAATAATAAAAAAAATTGATTTTTGAATAATTGCCATAGGGCCTTACAGAAGTTATAATTTTCATATCGCTCTTCCTTTGGGGAGTATAATTCCTTTAACAACCCAAGTCTTCCTGCAGAAGAGTCTCTGGTTCTACTGAAGTGCTGAAAAAGAACAGAATAATGAAACACCTGAACAGCAGATCCACTGAGGCAAATAATCCAAATAATATATAATCCAAATAAAGATCTTCCAGTTATTTATTTTCTCGATATTATTTCCCTGCGAAAACAATAAATAGAAGTTTTTACGTAACTGAAACCCTGATTTTGTATGAGAACTTTAGAAGGTTTTTTGACAATCTTCCTTACGAGAAAAAATCTAAATATTATTCCTTATCTTTAATCTTTTTTTATTCTCTTGTACAGTTTAAAAAAGAAAAAAAGAAGTTGGTGATTTCATGATAGTAACATCAGAGGTGACCTTTAGTCATTGCTGTGCAATTCCACATTACGGTGTAACTGCTCTGGTTTTAGATAAGGAAAATTGTAGATGATCAGGAAAGTGACTACAGTAAGAGATGGGTCAAGGATGAACCCTTTGCATATATTGGGATTTATAGTTTGCACAGATACATAACTTTATTTTTACATGCGTATATTTTTATCCGTACTTAAAGGATTTTTATTAAATAAGGCTATGGTAGAGACCATTTTAAATTATACATAAAATCTTGGCTCCTACAAGCCATTCCTATTAATTTTTCTACCTTCACAAGTTTTCGGTATGCAAGAGCTAAAAATTTGAAGCAGATAGAAAATAAAGAAAAATGGACAAAAATGGGGAGTAGAAAACAATTTTATCATTGATTCTTGAAAAATATTTTTTATTAAATGCTTCATTTACCATATAGAAATTTTTATTATTTTTGACAAATTATTTTTTCATGCAGATTCAGAGCAGGTGAAATTGTAAACAGTTCTTTTAGGATATTTTTGTAACAACCTTCTAATAGCATACATCCTTGAGACCAACTTTTATCTTGTTCTTCTATCCCTTTTTGGCATGTGTGTGTATATATATATATATATATATATGTATGTATATAATTACTATCCTTTTCTCAAAGGGGTTATGTTCTTTTACGTTCAAGGTGTTCTAGTTACCTTGGACATAAATCAGAGGAAGGAATTTAATTGTCGTGAAAATACTTTTTCTTGCAAATATTTGGAAAGTTTGATGTGTGAATAGTATGTAATGAGAGACAGTGAGCTGACAGTGTCATTCAGTATTCTCTTGATGTGTGGATCTTTTTTTTTTTTTTTAAAGTTTATTATCATATACAATTTCTGGGAAAATTATAAAGAAACAGACTTTCGGGAAATAATTAAATAAATAGGTGTAATATGTCAGCTCATCCAGTCTTTATGAGAGCTAGGCACGTTCTCAAGGTTATAAATGTGCTTTCGAGTGTTTCTGAATTAGAATCTTATTTCACAGAAACTGTGAAACTGAAATGAGAATAGCTGTTGACAGAAGTGCAGGGATGTACTATTATTTTATTATTTTTGATTTCAGGAACTTTGAAAATTAAGAGTCATTCATTGTGGGGGTGAAATGAATCGAACTTTGTAGGTATGCAGTAAAGTGAATAATGAAAACTTTAGAGAAGCTCTTTTAAGACCCTGGTATAGCAAAACATGCTTAAATATGTGAGTAGTTGTATGACTTCTTTCTTAATTGTGAAGGAGGAGCATGTTCACTGGTATGGCTATCATTACATCAATTGCATCTTTGATGATTATTTTTTATTTTTCGTTTTTTTTCCTGCCAACAATGCTGTCTCCTAATTATTGTTGTCCGAATACTGTTTAACTCTTTAAACTCTGTTTTTGGTTGTGTTTGTTTTTTAAAAAGAAATCTGCTGCAACAGATGGTTGTTTTGTTTAATCATGTTGTTAGGCCATCTGTTCCCACAGTCAGATGGGAGAAGACAGATTTATCACATCTCACTCGGTGAGAGTGAGACTCACTCAGTTGGTTTCTGTCTCACACAACCTTACAGACTTCTCCCTCACTCATTTGCAGCTCTCTATCATAATTTAGTGATGGGTTGTGTCTGATGTAGGCTGAAAAGCAAGCTACAGTGATACACTGCAGCCTGGGGAATGGCATGTATGCTTCCTACACTCCCTAGAAAGCTTTTCAAGGGTGTAGTTGCTCGTTGCAGTCTGTTGCCATCTTCTTCTCACCCTGCTCCCCAGCCATGTGGCTCACAGGTGTAAGAAAATACTGTTTTCTTGCTAAGGGAAAATGAACTGAAGGTATCTGCAAAGGTGTAGTAGGTGCGTATAGCCCCACTGGAGTGGCGGAGGATCATGCTATTTGAATAAGGTATGCAGACCCTACTTCTGCCCTTTCCCCTTTGCTCAGATTTTCATAAAATTAGTTTCCAGAGAATTTACCACACAACTGGAGTTGCTGTTCCAGTTAAAATGGGGTTTCTCTGACCAAACTGAATTTTGGATGTCTACTGAATTTGTCAGATGAAATCTGACTAATATGTTTCTCTGAAGATGTTCCCTCAGCATACCCACTGTGGCTGTAAAATGAATCATAAATATTTGAGATGAGACTTCATTAACTAGAAACTGCAGCAATGAATATACAAAATTTCATCTTGACAAATTTGCTGCAAATCCTTTTTCTTCATAAAATTATACTGTCTGTAACTTTGCCTGTCTTTTACTTAAACAAATGGGTGGAGGGAAAGACTGGAGGAAAAGCAGTGACAATTACAGCTTAGCACTTATGTATATGCAGAAGTTGTAGAGATTCCTTTTAAAATAATTTTTTTTTATGAATCCTGTACCATTTTCTTTGTTTGAATGGGCCTATTTTAATTCTATGTGGCAGGGAGCTTCCTGAGGAAGCAATAAACAGGCAACTGCTCTTCTGTCAAGTGAAGTGAAAATATTCAGAAGCCGTAGGGCCAAGTTTTAGGGATTTGATGGAGCTATGAGTGCAGCAGTAAAAAGTCCTCCCAGATCTGTAGCTAGCAGTGATGGTGTTTTGAAAGCAGTAATGTTTTTTTCAAAATTTTGAATTGCTTTTCCCCTGTCACCTTTTTTCCATTTATGACATTCTGGTAATCCTAAGGGTAAAGAAATTAATGAAAGAAACCTTAGGTGAAACAAATCTCACACAGCTTTAGCAGCCATTTGTGACCATCAGCTTTCTCTTGGCTGTAGCTTCCATGGTTTCAGAAAGGAAGGTAAACGGCCTGAGGGACTTAAACCCTACAGTACCCTCTTCTGTCGAGGGGTGGGTTCATAAGGGGTCCCAGGTTGTCTTCAGGTTGATGAACACAGATGGCAAAATGACAATGAGGTTGCATTGCCCTTCTGTTTTCCTACTGCAGTCTTTAGCTTGCCTTTTTCTCTACCTGGAGAATCTTATGCTTTGACTTACAACTGCATGATAGTAGTAAGGAGATTATTTTTGACCAGCCCTCTTCTCCTTCACAGGCTTTAAAGAAAATTGTCTGAAACCAAACGGTTTTTTTTGTTGTTTTTTTTTTTTTTTTTTAAACTACTACAGTACTTTTATCTCTGGTTCATTGTACCTGAGCTGAATTTGTCTTTTGTAGCTAAACAGCAAAGATCATATTCTAGAAAAAGATATTCATAAATTGGATTAGTTGAATTACATTTTCTGCAATTTTTTAATACAAAACATGACCTGCAGGTAACTACTGTTTTCTGTCATTGCAGCAGCTCCAGCTTATGAAAAAAGAGGAATGGTGGCTAGAAACATTGTCTATAACAAGCCATCAGCAAGAAAATAATCTTTTCCCAATCCAAAATGCCTTGAATTTGTGGATATTTAGGCCTGTTGCCATGCATGTTTACTTAGGGAAGAGTGATAGGTGTGGTAGGGCTGCATATTTTATGGAAGTAGTACTGATGTTGGTTTTACAGCTGTTGAACTGTGGGAGTGGGGAGCTAAGTTTGTTAAAGATATCTAAAGAAATATAACTATCTCTGCCAGTAATTTGCTAGGTATTTAAAGGAATAAACCACAAAATTTCATTATTATTATTGACTAATTTGCTTCTTTTTCCTTAGGAAAAGATCATGTCTGTAGATTCATTGGATGTGGAAGGAATGACAGATTTAACTATGTGGTCATGCAGTTGCAGGTCAGTGTATCAAAGAGAGCTCAAAGTTTGCTTGTGTGTTTTCGTTTATTAGCCAAACATATGCGAAAATACCAGTAAAATTTTAGAGGATGACAAATAAAAAAAAACACAAAAAAATGATTAAAAAGATCATGAAACATCATGAACGCATAGGAGTGAGAAAACCTAAATTTTTATATCCTTATCCTTCAATATTCTTTCCATAATTCTCTCAGAAAGGAGAAAGTTGCATCCTCAGAAAGACCTGGCTATTGAAAGAGTGAATTGTGATGTCTTCTGAGATAATTCACATTCCCTTGAAGTCATCACTTGAAGATAGTCTAAAATATAATATATTAGTCTCTGCATTTTGTTGGCTTTTTTGGTCAAAGTGAAAAGATATCCTTTGCAAGTGATAGAGAACACTTAAGTCGCTTTACTGAAAGACTTGTTCCTGTGAAAAGGGATAAAATGGGTGATTTGCACTTAAAGTTGTGGACTTTTTGTCCTTTATCATCTTGCTGAATATGAATGCTGGAAAAAGCGTGCAGTGGTTCATACTGTTGGTCATATGTTATTTTGACAAACCAGCAATTCTGTGATGTCATGGGGGCACACTTCTTGCATAGTATATTTTTCATCAGTTTAGTTAACTCATCTAAGATGTGCTGTATAATTAAATAAATTATGTACTTTCCCTTAAAGAGGTGAGTGTAAAGAAGTCTTTGTGAGCAGTTTCTCAGTGGCATTTTTTCAGATGTGACACAGATACTACATTAACTAGTAGCGTATCTATTAGTCTTCTAAAAGAGATTAGTTTGGTCCATGTTATTTAGGAGTAGAAAGATACTGAGGTTCATATTTTCAAAAATAGATTCTAAATTTAATGTTGGAGATACTCAGTGGCATATACTCATTACATTTAGGTGACATGTATTATCCTTGAATATGGAAATAGGTAATGAGAGTATTCTGTGGTTAAAAAAGAGGTAGTAGGAAGACTTTATGCTATCCGTGAATCTTGGTATTAGTATTTTTTTTATGAAAATGTCCTTTTAATTTGATCAGGGTCGGAACTTGGCAGACCTGCGTCGGAGCCAGTCTCGAGGAACATTCACCATTAGTACCACTTTGCGGCTTGGGAAGCAGATTTTGGAATCTATTGAAAGTATTCATTCTGTGGGATTCCTGCACAGGGACATAAAACCAGTAAGTCTGCCCATTAAATCAAAATAGTCAAGTAAGATGTGGTCATTAGATGGCTGCATATATAAGAATAGGTTCTATATTAGATGTTAAAATGAAAAAAAACTGAGAAGGGACAGAAAATTGAATGTTTATTCATCAGATAGGGCAGATTTTTTTTTTTTATTAATTAATGTTGGATTGCAACAACAACTTTGGTCTTTGTCATCATTGTCTCCAGTTACTTAGGCCTCCTTGCAATTTTCTGTAGTTAAAACTTCCAACTTTCATCTGTAGCATCATGCAATCAGGACTATTTGCTGTGAGATATGATATAATGAATTTGGCAATTAATATCTTCACATAATAAATCTAAGAGAATAGATACTAGCTGTAGGATGTATTTGTAAGGTCTTCAATAGCGACTTTTTGTATTTAATATGCCAAACAAGGAAAGAAAGACTGTAAGAGAAAACTGTTCAATTGTTCTATTCTGCAATTCTAATAAAATGAGTGTTGTCAAAATACCACAAGGACAGTGCCTTCCTGGTAGCATCATGCTTTTGTTCTTATTTTGTTCTGTTTTTCTTTGAATTTATTCCTGAAATTGCATCAGCTATTTTTAGTATTGACAATATTAAAAATGTCATTAGAACTCTCAACTTTCAAAATCTGTGAATGAGAGAAAATAAGCAAATCTTATATTTTCTAATAGATGCAAATAGGGCTCGTTATATCTGGCATGTGTAGGTAAATTTCCTGTCAGCTGAATGTTGTTTACATAAAGCCTCTGATAAGTTTCTGTGCATTAGGGAATTTTCATTTTCATCACTTCTTCCTTGCAAGCGTTTATAAAACTTGTGTTCTCTCTGACCCCTGCCTAAGATTTCATTTCATAGGCAAAGGACACAGAGGCAGTGAATGTCAAGTGAAATAGGTGAGGAGGAGTTCGCTGGAGCGCAAGATTTTAATGATGAAAACAATTCCAGTTTTGAATGGGAAATGTGTTCCTTTATGGCGGGCAGGATGGATTTGGGACATCTTGTTATTTAGCTGTGTCTTGGGGTCTATGGACTCAAATAGGATGGAAATGGAGAATGCTGTGAGGGGATGGAAGAACCCCAGAAAATTAAATGGCGAGTCAGGATGAAGAGCAGTGTGAAGCAATGCATTAGGTTCATAAAAGAAAGAACTTTTCTTCCCCTTTAGGAGTTGTGTTGTGACTTACACATGCAAAATAAGGCACAATTGCTTTCTAGCATGCAGGTTTCCTGGCTTGAAAATACAAGTCCATGTTATCCTTTATTATGTATCTTTTAGGTGGATTATACTAAAAGCAAGCTTTGTGCTGAGCTGAAATCTTGAAGTCCTTAGTTCGTTATTTGTCTTGTGATGAATTAGGCAATGCTGAAATTCTGTTCCATTTAAAAATAATTTTGATCAGGCTCATTTCAGTTCATGGTTTCAATTGGTCTTTACCCTCAACCTGTGACATTGAAGAAGCTGTGAATTTCCGATTTATTTAGAACAGTACTGCTGTTTCACTTAATGGAAAAAGAAGAGTAGTTTTGCTAGAGTTAGTTGCGTTAAGCTTTCAGCTTGTTCAGATGTGTAGTTTTATCTTTTAGCTTTATCTTTTTTTATATCACGTAATCCATTTTAAGGGGATTTGGTGGGGAGAGACTTAAACCAATTCAGCCAACATGTTCAAACATTATAAACTAGGAGTGTTGAAAAACTTTTTATTCTTATTTTTTTAAAGGGCTAACATGGAATGTTAATCCATAGAGGCAAATAAAAAAAATTACTGAAGCTTTTCAGAATGAATTGACTCCCTAAGTCCTCAGTGACTTTCCAGCTCTTACTGTTTGGCCATTTTGAGATATTTTTTTAGTTTTGTTTTTTAAAGTCTGGTTCTTCCCCCTCCCATGAAAAGGAAAAGGCAGCTTGCACTCTTTATTCTGTATTCTGCATATATGATATTAGTGCATTTGTTTAGATGAACATGTTAGCCCCTGGGCTGGTAGTTTTTTGAAATGTCCAAATCAAAATATAGGAGTGGGTGACATGATTGGAAAATTCTTGCTAAAAATGTATTCTGAGGGATGAAGTAAGATGACAATCTCTTTGGACTGTGTAGGCCGCTGTTCAGATGTGCTAAGATGGATGTCCGATTTTCTTAACAACATTTTCTTCACATTCAATGGGAGTTTAGTAGAACTGAAAGTATGGAAGGAAGGCTAGAGAAATAGAATGCGGATTTTCTATGATTGTGTTACTTCATTAATACGTGCACATATTGAAACATGTGTGGGTGTATATATCTATATATCCATCTGTATTTGTTTTTCTTCCTAGTCTAACTTCGCAATGGGACGTTTTCCTAGCACCTGTAGAAAGTGTTATATGCTGGATTTTGGCTTGGCACGGCAATTTACCAACTCATGTGGGGATGTCAGACCAGTAAGATATTTTTTCACAGTTGTCAATTTTATTAACTGAATGTAGTAATATGCTGTCTTTTTTGTCTGGAGAAGTATGGGAGTTGCATTGAACTGGTAACTGATATAAACTTGACAAACATCATTCCAGATCAGAAATGTCATGTGATTTATTGATTATACTAAAAGATTGGCAGCCGGGAATGAATCAGGTTTCAGATTTTTGGCTTGAGGCAGAGGTCTAGTATATGAATTTTTTTGGGTAATCTATCTTTTGGTTTGGAAAATCAAGCGACAAATAGGTTTTCATTAAATATCAGAGTAATACAGCAGAGCTGAATTTCACTTGGTATGATATTGTGTTTAAAAAAAAAAAAAATTACCTAGGAGAAAAAAGTCAAACACTAAACTGAATATATAATCTTCTGAAAGAGAAAGTCTGAATAATTAAAACAGTGATAGGACACTAATTATAATATATAATGGGACGTAGTTGAGTGTAGTTGCTGTATTCCCATGTGATGCAGTCTGAAGAAAATTGTAGATAAAAGCCTATCAATGAGGACATTACAATTTTAAGTACAGTAGAGCTTCCCTAATTCACTGGCGGGCAGTCCTTTTGTTAATTTCAAAGTTTGAAAATGAGCACGTCAGTGCCATGGTACATTTTGATGTTTTAAAGAAACATATTTATTAAACTACTTTAGTTTACATTTTGATGGTGATACTGAATAATGTACTAGTCAATATTGTGTAGCACGTTTATTAATGTGATGTGATTTGAGTGATAGAAGCCATAAGTGCAGGATTTTCAATTTTATTTTGCCTAAGAAGTTGGGAAAGTGGCAAAACTTTGTATGCAAATTATGAGGTGTATGAGTTAGTAAGGTAAATTAGCGGGGTTCTGCTGTACTCTATTCCTTCAGCCATAATGCTGGACACTGCAATGAAAGCAAAGACAGGGGAGACCAACAGAGTGGCTGCTGCTGTTGGAAAGGTGAGCTAAACATTTTAAGAAGTTTTAAAATTTTTTTTATTTCTAAATGTTCTTGTCATGTTCTGTATATTTGGCTGCTTGACCTGTAGTTTGAAAAACAATTCCCAGGATTCTGTAATTTCTATATGCATACACACCAATGGTAGTATTTTTGAAAAAATAGGTGATAACAAAAAATTTACTATTTCTGCTATTCTTTCTTTTGTAACAACTCAGCTCTTGCCTTTTGATTTTCATTGCAGTGCCCTACAATGTAACTGAAGTAATTCTTCAATTTAATCTGTTTAGAATTTTCTGATAGTGTAATTCATATTAGTAGAGTGGCAGTGAGGGGGGAAAAAAGACAGTACTTTTATTTGTACTCAATAGTCAGAAATGGCTCTTGTATAGATAGCAACCATACTGTTGGCCTTGCTTACTAATAAAATTTATTAATATTTTCATTAAATGTGCTATGTGCTTCTCCTTAAGGCTATTCTTCTTCTAAACTCCATTAGATTTCTTCAGCAGATACTGCAAATAACCTGGAACAATGTAAAAGCATGTTCTCCAAAAAACATAGTACTCTATTGGTAAGAACCTGTTCCTTAGTTAAGGTTGATTATTAGATTTTTATGATAAGCCTAACTTTCTATATACCTGACTTCTGCAGAAAGAATCCAGTCCCATTGAGATTTTACATATCAACCCTGAGTCCCTGAAGTTCTATGATGTGTTCTAAAAGAATCAGAAGTTTTGGAAATTATAGTGTCAGGTTTTAGTCCTTTGTCAGCTTTGTATTTCCTTCAACATTAAGGAATTCCTGGTGGCTGTAAATGTTTGTTCGACTCAAAAAGACAAAAGAGGCTTATATGGATACTGCTGAAAGCGGAAAAGTTTATGACTTTATGATTTCCCTCCAGAAATCAGTGGCCAGCACTACTGGCTAGCGTATGCATTCCAACAGGTGGAGATAAAAAGTCGAGTTATCTTCGAGACTGGTAGAGAAGAAAGGTGTTGTGTAGTTCTCTGTCGAAATGCAACTTAGACTGGCAAGGGGGTTGAAACTAAAAGGCAGTTACAAGAATAAATTATCATCAGTTTTATATTATAAATCTTCATGTTAATATAGGTAGTATTCACTTGACTGAAGTTCAAACAAGAAGTTGAAAAGAGGTCCTTAGGTGAGGAAGACTGCTTTATTTTGTGCAATCAGGTCAAGAAGCAAAGAGGAAATGAGAAATTTATCAAACCATTAAGCTACCCAACATTAGACTCTTAGTTAATTCCAGTACGTTGTACCAAGACACAGGAATGCAGCAGTTTCATACGACTTCGGTGTGATAAGGTGGTGTTGTTTCAGATCTGTTACAAAAAGAGGAATTATAAAACTTGGGAATCCATGGTTTTATTCCAGTATTTGACTGAAGTATGTGCTAGTGGCTACTGATATGTTCAACCATCCATTCGAACCCTTCTTCATTTCTGCTAATCCTGTGCTTATTCTAGTCTGAATCTTTTCTTTGTCTCTCCTCTCTGGTTTCCTTTCTACATCTACCTCCTCATATTGCTTCACTTCTAGTTAGACTAATTTCTCTTCTGCTTGCAATTTTGGTGCCAACTGGAATAGTACAATGCAGCTAAGTGAAATTTTCTTCGCTCTCAGTTCCTTTTCTTTGCACCATTCTGAGGGAGTAAGAGGAAATTCAAGCTGTTGCAGCTCTGGATTGAATTATGCCTCATGACAGATAGAACATTTGAAGAATTTGGATGCCTGATTCAAACAAGGCTGTACTGAGTTTGCGTGAAATTTAGTTTTTCAAAAGCTCAGGCATAATCAGGTTTGGATGACTAGTAGAATATTCCTTGACATCATCATAGTATACTTTCAAATCCCTCCTTGTCTGTCTTCATTCCAAGGCACACTGGGGTTATAGACTTCCTACAGATTATTGTGGGGGTTAATAAACAAACCAAACTTTTCTTTCAGCTGCATTCAAGAACAGTTTGAAATGATTTACTGAATTACAAGCAAGTAGCTACAAAACCAGTCATCTAACGTGAAGAATTTCAGCTTAAATTGGTAATGTGGAGAAAGTTTCAAGCTGCTGAATGCAGGATCTTATCTGGAAAGTATTGGCCAATGTTTAAGTGTAGATTTCCCTACAGGTGCCATATATGGCAGTGAAGGTCACAAACAGGGAGCAGTGCTTGTGAGTCTGCAGAAATTTGATAAAGTTCCTGCAATATTCCAAAAGAAAATGTTTATACTTTAAAGTAGAAATGAAGAATCATTCAGGTTGGAGAACTTAAATATTTTTGGTACTGTCTGTAGTAATTAATTTTTTGTTTCACATTGTTATTACAGTAGTTACCAAACATACTTGTTTTCATTACAGAAAATGCATTGATGACACAGACACTTCCCTAGCATGGATTTGGTTCTTCCTCATCTTTTCTGTGGTGTATAGATCCGTTCGGAACATTAGTTTCTTAGTTAATTTCCAAACATAGTTTGGAAGTTAGTTTATTAGTTTCCAAACATACAGACTTACCTGTCTGTAGTACTCCAAATCATAGCCTATGGAACTAAGTCTCTTATGCATCATATTAATTTAGTTACAGACTTTTAAAGAGTTATCATAGACTCTTTTGGGGCAAATTTTACAGTTGCATTGGATCTAGTTGTGTTCGCTGCAGTTTTCTCATCTTGCTGCCATGCTTTTCTACCTTCCTGAAACTGCTGCAGAATTAAGTTAAAAGCAGCTCTATCTTCCATGATAAATTAAATTACTCTCTAGAGTAAATAGAAGTTATTACAGCAAAAGTTGCTCCCAGGATTTTTGTGCTCTATAGGCACACAAAGCCTGTGTTTAAGTACTGCTTATTTCCGACCAGCTTGAGTGTGATTTCTCTTTTTCTCCTTTGTGGGAGCACTGATTTCTTGAATTCTCATTTAATTCTTGTTTATTGCTAGAGAGAAATTTTAAAATGAGACATTTGACACTTTAACTAGAATAAGAACGTATTTTAATTTATGATTTACTGTGAAATAAAATAAGGTTTATCTCACTGTTTTGTTTCTTCTGCTGTTTACCATAAGTAGTGTTGATTACAAAGTTCACAACAAATAAAGCCACTCTGGTTCACTCTGCCTTGAAATTAATAGTGACTTATGTATTAGTAAGTTTGAAATTATTTTATTTGTTAAAAAGTATTTTTAAAAAAGTATTAATTAAATTATCTAGGGATCATAATGTAATCAAGCTTGCAAAGAAAATTGCATAGGTAGATAATCTTGTGTTTATTTAGAGATGTTAGCATCCAGAACTTTGACGTTTCTGTAGTTATGCCATCAGAACTACTTTATAACTTCTCCATGCCCACGTGCTAACAACATACCATCTACTGACATGTTCTCCTGTGCTGGTTTTTCTTCTCAAGTTTACTAGCTTTTGTCTTCTGTGATTTCTGTCAGCTTTTTCTCCTTTTCTCAGTTTTCTCCATTTCCATTAGCACAAGTCTTAAATCTGTATCCACGTAGTTTCTGCCTTTATCTTTGGTGACAGTGTTCCTTTATCTGACTTTACTCTGGCTCCAGCTTCTTTCACAATTTAATTTCTAGTTTTATTTCTTCAGTGTATCCCTCTCTAGTTTTATGTTCCCTCCTTTTCCCCTTTATCTTCACATAGCTTCATTCATAAACACTTTTTTAATCTAGGCACATGATTCGCATTCATGATGTCCCTGTTCCAATACTGTTTCCTTCTGTTCAAACTAAAACTGTGTCATGTGTCTCAGGTATCTTTGTGAATATCTTATGATGAATTCAAACTTAGTCTCCTTTCTCCTGTGCCAACCACTCATCACTATTTCTGTTCCTAATCACTGCATGTGATGCTATCTTCCTGTCACTGAGGCTTACTGGCAGTCTTGACTTGATATGTCTCTACATCCAGTCTGTGTATGTATCCTGACAGTGCTTTCTGTATAATGTGCACATGCATTCATATGTGTATGTATGTATTCTTTTTTGGGCTTTTTTTTTTGATTCACAAACCTGAATTCTTGTGTAGGCTCACCATCCCCACCTGACTGTTACAGTATCCTTTTTCTGGTTTAATGAATGCAAGGTTTTTGCCTTGACAAACACTAAAATTCAGGGTGCTATTACAGACACAATTTAAGTGATTTGTTTTGATTATGTTACCCTTCCAAAGTGCATCAAACGAGCTACTTATTTTCATTTTTAAGGCTGTGCCCGCACAGCCTATTATCTTTCATTCAAAGTAAAGATAAGCAACAGTAAAGATAGTGACCTCCTTCCATTACCTAATTCTGGATTTTTAAAGAAAGAAACTTCATTCTTTATTTCAGACTGTTCCTTATGTTGTAAGGAAGATTTCTGTAAGCACCCAAAACCTCACTGTTTTTTTTTTTTTTTTTTTTTTTTTTTTTAAAATCTCTGTTTGGAAATAAAACTGGAAAAGTATCATTATTTTCTGTTGAAAATAACCTTTGTTTGACCCTTAAACCTTCAAATATAGTCTGTTATGACTGTAATTATTGTTTAAGGTTTAAATGGAAGGCATGCTTAACAGCAAAAAGCAGAATTTAATGCCAGTCTATATAGAACTCTGCAAAGATGGAGATAATACTGCATATGGAAAAGATTATCTTCTACTACAAGAAACTGTACATGAATGATAGGAAGTCTTATTTATCATAGAATCATAAAATGGTTTGGGTTGGAAGAGAACTCAGAAATCGCCTAGTTCTAACCCCCCTGCCCTGGGCAGGGACACCATCCATTAGACCAGGTTACTCAAAGCCCCATCCAACCTGGTCTTGAACACTTCCAGGGACGGGGCATCCACAACTTCTCTGGGCAACCTGTTCCAGTGTTTCACCACCCTCATAGTAAAGAATTTCTTTCTAATATCTAATCTAAATGTACCCTCTCTCAGCTTAAAACTGTTACCCCTCATCCTATGACTATACTTCCTGATAAAGAGTCCCTCCCCAGCTTTCCTGTAGGTCCCCTTTAGGTACTGAAAGGCCACTATGAGGTCTCCCCAGAGCCTTCTCTTCTCCAGGCTGAACAACCCCAACTCTCTCAGCCAGTCTTCACAGGAGAGGTGCTCCTGCCCACTGATCATCTTTGTGGCCCTCCTCTGGATCCACTCCAACAGGTCCATGTCCTTCTTGTGTTGGGGGCTCCAGAGCTGGATGCAATACTCCAGGTGGGGTCTCACAAGAGCAGAGTAGAGGGGCAGAATCACCTCCCTCCACCTGCTAGCCATGCTTCTTTTGATGCAGCCCGGGAGACGGTTGGCTTTCTGGGCTGCAAGCACACATTGCAGGCTCATGTTGAGTTTCTCATCCACTGACACCCCTAAACCCTTCTCCTCAGGGCTGCTCTCAATCTATTCTCCACCCAACCTTTATTTGTGTTCGGGATTGCTCTGACCCAGGTGCAGGACCTTGCACTTGGCCTTGTTGAACTTCATGAGGGTTGCGTGGGCCTGCCTCTCAAGCCTGTCCAGGTCCCTCTGGATGGCATCCCTTCCCTCCAGCGTGTTGACCGCACCACACAGCTTGGTGTCGTCAGTGTATGTGCCAAGGGTGCACTGATTAATCCCACTGTCCATGTCACCAACAAAGATGTTAAACAGTACAGGTCCGAGTACCAACCCCTGAGGAACACCACTCGTCACTTGGACATCAAGCTGCAACTCTTTGAGTGCAACCATCCAGCCAGTTCCTTATCTACTGAGTGGTCCATCCATCAAATCCATGTTTCTCCAATTTAGAGACAAGGATGTTGTGCAGGACAGTGTCAAATGCTTTGCACAATTCCAGGTAGATAATGTCATCTTCCCTTATCTACCAATGCTGTAATGCCGTTGTAGAAGGCCACAAAATTTGTTCACGCACGATTTGCTCTTAGTGAAGCCATGCTGGCTGTCACCAGCCACCTCCTTATTTTCCATGTGCCTTAGCATGGTTTCCAGGAGGATCTGCTCCATGATGCTGGGCACAGAGGTGAGACTGACTGGCTGGTAGTTCCCCAGATTTTCCTTATTTCTGTTTTTAAAAATGGGGGTTATGGTTCCCTTTTTCCAGTCAGTGAGAACTTCATCAGACTGCCACAACTTCTCAAATGTGGTGGATAGTGACTTAGCAACATCATCTGCCAGTTCCCTCAGGACCTGCAGATGCATCTCATCAGGTCCCGTAGACTTGTGCCCCTTCAGGTTCCTTAGATGGTCTTGAACCTGGTCGTCTTCTTCAGTGAGTAGTTCTTCATTCTCCCAGTCCCTGCCTTTGCCTTCTGTGACTTGGGCGGTATGGCTACAACTCTTGCTACTGAAGACTGAGGCAAAAATTGTTGAGTACCTCAGCCTTATCCATTTCCTGGGTAACCAGGTCTCCAGTTTCCTTCCGGAGAAGGTCCACATTTTCCCTAGTCTTTTTCTTATCACTGATGGAAACTGTAGAAGCTTTTCTTGTTGCCCTTGATGTCCTTGGCCAGATTTGATTCTATCAGGGCTTTAGCTTTCCTAACCTGATCCTTGTCTGCTCGGACAATTTCTCTGTATTTCTCCCAGGCTACTGTCCTTGCTTCCACCCTCTGTAGGCTTCCTTTTTGAGCTTGAGTTTGTCCAGGAGCTCCTTGTTCATCTATGCAGGCCTCCTGGAGTTTTTGCCTGACTTCCTCTTTGTTGGGATGCATAGCTCCTGAGCTTGAAGGAGGTGATCCTTGAATATTAAACAGCTTTCTCAGGCCTTTCTTCCCTCCAGGGCTTTACCCCACAGTACTTACCAAGCAGATCCCTGAAGAGGTCAAAGTCTGCTCCCCTGTAGTTCAGGGTAGAGAGCTTACTGTGCACCCTCCTCACCGCCCTAAGGATCTTGAATTCCACCATTTCATGGTCACTGCATCCAAGGCTGCCCCTCATTCCCCACCAGCCCCTCATTGTTGGTGAGAACAACGTCCAGTGTGGCACCTCCATCCTTGTTGGCTTCTCCTTGGCCTTGTTGGCCTCCTCTGAGAAGGAAGTTATCATTGACAGATTCTGGGAACCTCGTGGATTGCTTATGCCCTGCTGTGTTGTCCCTCCAACAGATTCAAAGTGACTGAAGTCCCCCATGAGGACCAGGACTTGCGACTGTGAGGCTGCTCCTATCTGTCTATAGAGGGCCTCATCTGCTCGGTCTTCCTGGTCAGGTGGCTGGTAGCAGTCCCCCACTGTGATGTCACCTGTCCCTGCCCTCCCTTTAATCCTGACCCCTAAGCTCTTGGTTGGCTTCTCATCCACAACCGGGCAGAGCTCCATGCACTTCAGATGGTCATTGACTATAGAGGATGATGTTCCCTCCTCATCTCCCCTACCTGTCCTTCCTAAAGAGCCTCTATCCTTCCGTTCCTACACTCCAGTCATAGGAGCCATCCCACCATGTCTCTGTGATATCAGTAAGATCATAGCCCTGCAGGTGTGCACATGTCTCTAATTTCTCTTGTGTATTCCCCATGCTATGTGCCTTTGCAGAGAGGTATTTAAGCTGGGCCCCCGATGAAGCTGACTTACTGGCTGGAATGGCTGGAATTCCTTTTTGCTGCAACCCAGGTGCTCTCCTATTGACCTATGATCCTTCTCCAGGCTCTGGGCATCTCTTGCTGGCACTGGCATCAGGCTGGTAGGAGTGGGATGGATTAAGTTTCCCCTCCCCCAGCAACTTTAGTTTAAAGCTCTCTTCATGAATTTGGTGAGTCTATGACTGAAGATGCTCTTCCCCTTCTCTGACAGATGGATCCCATCAGCCTTTGGTAGGCTAGGTTTCTCAAAGTGAGTCCCATGGTCTAAGTAGCTGAACGCCTGGCTTTGGCACCAGTCCTGTAACCATTTGTTGACTCACCAGATTCAATGGGCCCTTTTGAACCCCTTCCCTTTGACTGTGAGGATTGATGAAAAAAACTACCTGTGCTACAGAGTCCTTTACCCTGACTCCCAGAGCTCTGTAATCCTTCTTGATGCTCCTCAGACTGCTCCTGGTGGTATGACTGGTGCCCATGTGGAACAACAGCAGCGGATAATAGTCAGTGGACTGTATGAGGCTTGATAGTCTCTCAGTGACATCCATGATAACGAGCCCCTGGTTAGGAGCACACCTCTAGAGAGTGCGTCAGGCTGGCAAATGGGTGTCTCCATAGCTTTCAGAAGAGTTACCTACTACTATCATCCGTTGTCTTTTCTTAGTTGCACTGGTTGTTATATGGGGAGCAGATCGGGCTGCCTTAGTCAGCTCCAGCATCTCTCCTGATGTGACAGGTCTTTCCTCTTCAGCCTGCAGAGCAGTGAAGCGGTTCTGCAAGGGCACCTCAGGCTTTGGGGGAAGTCTTCCTTGTGCTGGTCCTTCTGCCCATTTGTGCGTGTGCTGTATGCATATTGCTGGTTTCTTATTTTGAATTTCTGAAAAAAGTAGTTTCAACATTGCATTTTCACTTTAGCTGTTATTAGTTGTTTCTTATAGACAGGTTTGGAGGGAGGACTTTTTGTGGTCTTTTTGTTTTACTTTCTTCCTGAGAAGTTGTGGTGTCTCCTTGGACTTCTTACCTGGAAGAGTGGTCACAGCAGAGAGCTTAGAATGAGAAAGCCTTTCTTGAAGATCAGCCCAACTAATTCCATGAAGGGTTCAAGTCATACTTCTTTATTAAAGGATCCCCCAGAGTTTTGCTGTCATGCTTGTCAGATCCTAAGACATTTCAGTGTCATTTTTGGAGATGTCATTCATCTTAATACTACCCCTCTTACTGTGAGACTCCATGCTGATTTAGCACCATTCAGACCATGCTACCGAAGAGCCCATTCAGCTGTAGCTGCTCCTATCTAAATACTGTTTTGAAAAATGCAGGTTTAATATAAAGAGCTTCTCAGAAAGTAATATTTAAAGAACAGGAAGAGGAGTCCCAAGTGAGCAATTCAGTTGTTCAACACTTGTAGTGCTTACTGTATTTTTCATTGCATTTTGGAGTGTCACGTGTGGACTGCCTGTTTACGGAATTGAGGAGCAAGCAGTTTTCAGCCCATTTCACTGTTTTTTTTTGTGCCGTCAGATTTGCAATAGCATGATTTTTCACCCTTGCATTAGATTATCTAAAATGACCTTCATTTGGTTTCCAGCAGACAGATGACAGTATGACTGATTTTGAAAGTAAAAAAATAAGACTTGAAGGAAATATATTGTAGTTTATCCACCAAGTATATGATGGAATCTAAGAAATTGCTTCTGTAGGTATTAATGCCTTCTTTATTCCCACATTTTTGTATCCATCAAACCCCCTTTTTCAAGAAAAGTGCAGAATAGTCACAAAGCTTAAGCTTTTGAAGTCAGTAAGCAGCAGTTTTCATATGAACTACTGCTATAAGGTGCACTGATTTTTACATATCTGAAGGACACAAATAATTCACAAGAAGTATCTCTTTCCCTTCTTAATTATCAGTTAGGTTTTACTCATTCATTAACTCAGGGACCTAGCCAATGATGTGTTGTTTGGGTCATCTGTTCCATCTGACTCAAGCTTTCAATATAAAGGATGGCACGGTGTTAAAGAGGAGAGGCGTTCTACTAGTTTTTAAAATTGGGAATAAATTAATTTCTATAAACATAGAAGCATATGGTTTTTGTTTGGGAAAACTAGTAGGAAATTTCTTCCTTATTCTTCTTGGTTTCCCTTGTACTTCTGTCATCTCCTTTTTTGTTTTTTTTATATAAGCTTCTTTTCCCACATTGCAGCCGAAATAGCTTTTTTCCTCTAGTCCTCTCTGCAGAACTATATAATTTCTTCCTCCAATGATATCAGAACTCTTTTTCAGAAAACAATGAAATAATAAATCTCCAGTGTATTTCCCAAATAGTTTAGTGAATGCAGAGTTTCTAACTCTTTATTTTTACACATTGATTGTGTAGGTAGTATTCTGTTGTAAAGTTGGTAAAAACAGATAAAATTGATTATAAATGTAATACAGCAAGTGTTAGCGAAGGACTAATCTTTTCTGGTGTTCCATAATAATTATCTGGACTGTAACTTTAAATTCAGCATTTTCCTTATGGGAGAACATCAACCCTCTTTATAAAGAGGACTGAGAGTTCGTTTCAGGAAATTATGGGAAGAAGTATTTGGGGAGACTATTTTATGTAATGAAGAGGTTTGTGTTCAGGCTTTATTAGTCTTATTGAACCCTGGCTCTTTGTCCTTTTTTTTGGTTTGTTTGTTTGCTTGGAACACATTTTGACCGCATATACTTTTGGGAAACCTTGAACAACATTTTGTGTGTAGCTGGGAATAGGGTGAAAGAATATGGAAACTCGGGCAGTAGCGTGTGTGTGCATAGGCTTCTGAAACTAAATTTTACATGTTGAGGACAGTACTAGGATGCAAGTATTCGGGGTACATGTAGAATTAAATTCTAGAATGGAAGTTGATAAGGAAACACTCATTGGTGGGAGGAGCCTTGTCTGCTGATGGAAAAGAGAAAAATGTGTGTGGGAAGGAGAACGAAAGCTGCTGGGGATGATGTAGGCTGTTAAGGAAGGAGGAAACAGGGGCAGAAGAATAAATTGTTGGAGAGAGGAAGCCAATAATTGAATTAATGGTGTAGATCAGAATTTATTACTGCAAAGCAGGGTAATTTAATTGTGGGGACACTCAGGCAAATTATCAGGCAAATACGTTTAGCAGGATGCAAATTTAGTTTATTTGAGATTCATAGTCTACTGTTTATTCATTTTTGAGAGTATTGTCAAAGGGTTATTTTACCTACCATTTTGTTTCCCGTTGTCCTAGTGATAGCTGAAGTAAGTAGTGCTAGCATCTGTGTTTTCTTGAGACAAAGAATAAATTATTCTTTTTGAATGTAAACCTAACTTCATACAGCCTTCAGTTTACATGTCTCTATTTACATGGCAATAATAGAAAGTGAAGGTGTCAGCTGTGGTACATAAATAGAAAACTTTGAGGGACAAAATTGGAAGGACATCTGCATTCTTAACATCATCAGCTCTTGGGTAGTTGTCATCACTCCTGTTTTAAAGTGAATTTTAACCACAACTTTTCTTTGAGGTACTGCTAAATTTCATATAAAGAAAGCAAAATAAAACAAAAAAGAAGCCGCTAGTCTTTGCTCTTGGATAGATTAACCTTTAAAAATTAATTTGACATCACAATTCTTTAAAAATCCATAAATTCAATCACCTTGTTTTATCACAGGCCTGAGTTTTGTGGTCTTTTATTTATGTGGACTTCAAGTTACAAATAACTGAATTGTACTTGTTTTACAAAAAAGATAGCATAACATGTATGCAAGCTGAGCTGACAAAGCTAGGGTAAAACACAATTGAAAAACTTCCATAAGAAGGCAGTATTTAGATATAACCTTCTTATCTAAAACATTGGTGTTTTTCTACTCAATATATAGATCTCACTCACTGGCTGCATAAAGAATTATTCAAATTAACGTGCAGTCCCCCGAGTCTGGTAATTCAGACTCAGCAAAGATAAATGAAGGAGAAAACTCCTTTTTGCCCCATTTGGTGCTTAGTTTGGAACGTGGGCTTCCAAACTAGTTAGGACTAGTAGTATCCTAACTAGTGGGTTAAAAGGTATTCTGAGGAGACTCTGTTTTGCCTGTGGAGCTGTTGTATTTTTGATAAGTAAGGCTTTTTAGGTCAAAGGGAGAGTTACCCTATGACTGCTTTCCCCCCTCTCCCCACCTTTCTCTTGTCCTTCCCAGTGACTAGATTTTAGGTCATTCTTCAGTTTTTATTTAAACAAAATGAAGAGCTTTGACAGACATGATCTGAATTTCAAGTGTCTAAACTTTCCAGTATTTATTTGAAATAAGTTAAAAATAAAAGTTGCGTTCTTTTAACATACGTTAAGGAGGTTTACAGTATTTTAGATCTAACTTGCTTGATTTTTTTTTACCTGGAAATTTGAAATATTAAACCATACCAAGCTGGGAAGCCCTGATTTTAGAACAACTAGGAAATGTAGCACTATTTTTTCTGATATGCTTTGCATTAAAGTAGTCACAAAACTCTTACGCTAAACATTAACAAAAATACTCAAATCCAAAGGAGACAGAGTATCCACCAAAATTTTCTGAGGAGATATTCATGCTCTTTACTGGCGACCTGTCTCTCTGATTCCTGCTAAAGCAGAAGGTACACCAGCTGCTGTACAGTCTGACCCTTAGAAAAATGCAGGAAGAGCAATTCTGAATACAATGTTTAGATCTTTTTATTATCTAGGGAAGCGGTTACAAACCTGTTCACATCAAACAATGAACATGTTATTCTATTCAGATGTTTATGAACGAAATCAAGTAAGTGCTGCTTGCCTTTCTTCAGTGCCCTCAGATTCTGAGGATTTTCCAGCAAATGAGGTTTTATCTTCAAGTTTCACTTTAGGATGACAGATGGTGTTCTGGAAATATACTTTAAGAAGCTGAATTCTTAAAAACAAACAAAGAGACCCAACAAAAACCCCGAAACAAAACAAGCCCCCAAAAAACCCCTGCCTGGAGTGCTGCACAGAAATGTGTTGGTAAATATCAAAGCAGAGTATTAAATACAGTTTGAAAGCTTTTAAAGTGTATTGTACTTCATTTAAATACAGGGGTAGAAGGAAGGTATACATTTCTTGTATATTCTTTTTTTTTTTTTTAACTTCACGTAAATTTGGGAATGGTTATGCATTTGAATTGAATGGTGTTTATTTCTTTTAATATTCTGGAGTGTCTTGATCGCTCTGGAGGACTAGAGAATCTTCCATTCTCTAGAACTTCCATCTTTTTCTACCTTACCTCCTGTCATCTTGGTGGAAAAATTGCGCGTTGTTTGTTTCAATGTTTGGAAGAGAACGTAGTTTTTATGGTACTGAAAGAGTGGAAGCTGTCTCCATTAAACGCTTTGTGTGATGGTCAAAAAAGTGGGATAATTTTAAGAACTAAAGGAGCAATGCTGAAGCTACACTGTTGTGAGAAAAAAGATCACTGTGAATCTTTTGTCCCCTCTGAAGGCAGTTTGGACCCACAGACTGCTTCAAGATGGGTTGCTCATATATGCTTTTCAATCTCCTTTTCAAGTAAATGCTGTTATAGCCTGGTCTGCAAACATTGATATTACTTTAAGAAAAAACTCTTCAGAAGTGGTCCACAGATAGTACTGACTAAAAATAGTGCAGTTTCCTTTATTTGCCCCAGTGCCACTGATGATGTAGAATTTGGTTCAGTAACTCCTGAATAATACCTTAACTGTGTGCGTTTATTATAAATAAGAGTCTGTATACTGGAAGTTGTTCAATAATAGTTACTGAACATTGCATTCAGATTAAAATTTGGATTAAATTGAGAGTGCCTATTAAATTCAAGCGATTGGCAGCACTTTGGTCAACTCCAGAAAATTGTGAGATTGATCAGGTTTTGGTTTTATTTAAAGATCAGGAAGATACGTTGTATCTTCAGGAGTTCCTTGATACATTCTCTGCTTTGGGTGACACAGATTACAGCAAAATCCAAGGACAACCAGGACATGGTTTATGAGTACAGTATAAAATGGCAGTGAATTACATGAAAAATAATTAAGTAGTACAAAAAAATTCCAGGGAGCTGTTTCAATTGATAGCGCTCCATATTAAGCATATAATAAATAATTGGCTAAAATATGTTAACTGGTCTAAAAAGACCTCTCTTCCAAATCTGACTAAAACTGTTGAAAGCCAGATACTGAAGGGTAATGGTCTATATCACTTTGTTAAATGTACTGTTCAGTGCTTGTTTCATCCTGTCGAGAAGCCTTTTGTTGCTTGCATTTACCATATGCTATTTTTTCTCAGTAATGTTCTCTCAGTCCCAAACAGTACATTACACAGAAGATTCAAGAGCTGGGACTGTAAAACATTAAAAATAAGTAATAGTTTTGTACTGAACTCTCTATAAACCAGCAGAAAGGCATAAAATGAACAAGAAATTATAAACAAAGGAATATTTTAAATCTTTAGTGTGTAAATGTTAATTCATTTGATTAATGTTGCTGCACTGTGTGTTTTACAGCAATTAGCAAAATCAGTTCAGCTATTACAGCACAAATAAAAATAAAAGAAGGAGCAATATGTGGTATAATTCGGCTGCCAAATGGAATGTAGTAAGCTCCTGAAAATAGAGTTGGAAACTATTTACTGCATGTTCTTTGTTTCTAATTAATAAATAATAATTCAAAAGTAGTGTTGGAAGAGAGGACTGGGGTAATCCTTTGGAAACCTGACTATCCCTTCCTGTTATAGCCCACTTCTTCTTTCTTTGTCTATAAAATTAAATTTTGTATATTTTGCTACTGTAGAACAAAGAAAACATCTGAAGAATAAATATTTTAAAACTATGTTTTCAGCTTTTCTTCCCTAAATCTGCATCAGTCAGGCTATATTACATATATATTTGGAAATAGATGAGGTTTGCAAGATTTCCTTCTAAATTCTGAGCAAAGCATTTGATAGTTGATAGCATTTTAAAAAAATTAAGTACTTTAGAGAAAAAAAGCTTCGTTTCAGTACATGGAGTTCTGTTGAGTCTAAGATGAATTATTACAGCTTTATATTGTCTAACTTTCAGTTCTGTAGCAAAGGAATTATTACATATCAGAGCCATTCAATGCAAGACGTAAACGTATAGCCTCATTCTTAAATAACTTATACATACTCCTTTATTCTTTCCCTTATGTCATCTAAGCCAAAAAAGCCTCGAGCCTAATTCTTTTTTTTTTTTTTTTTCCTTCCCTTAAATCACAGGAGAAACCGAAGAAGGTTTAGAATTTTATGTCAAAATGTCCTACGTGGAAATGGTTATTTGCTGGAAAGACTAAGTGAAGAGCCCAGCAATCTGCATGAGCTGAAAGAATTTAGTTATTTGAGGCTCCATTTCTGAATTAGTGGTAACTTTATAGGGAAGACAAGGGAGCTAGTTTGGAGAGGTTTGTGCAGACATTATTTTTGAATAAAGAGATTAAAATAACCATTAAATTGCTAGGTTTCAAAAGTTTTTGAGGTAATGCATAGCTGTGATATACCTATCAGTGATACACCTATGCAGCTATAATGATACAGCTGCGTTATACCTACCGGTGTAACACCATTTATTATGTTTGTCTGCCATAACCTCCTTCAAGGACATAGAGGGAGATTATTTAAGGCATGATCTTTTAATGTATATATGTAGCATTTTCAGCATCCCCTGAACGTGATCCTTGCAAGTTTGATTGTGTTACTGACAAAGAAGGAATGAAGGAAATCAGTGGTGTAGTGACAGATAACTGGTGTCTCGTGTGTGATAGTACAAAGTGAGTTAATACAAAAGATGAAAAAAAAGCATTATGAATTGACTTAGAAGGTGACACAAGTAGAATGGATATATGAATGTCATGTGGTGCGATATTATTTTCTAACATCTCTATGCAATATTCTTGCAATAATTAAATGAAATGAAAAACTTAAGAAAACCATGTATGGTTATTTCTTTGAGAGGAAGATTCTTTGTGACCTGGTGTTTGGGAGTTTTGGGTGAAAAATAATAAGAATACACAATCTATTAATATCCTGCCTGAAGGAACAGGCTGATAAGTAGTTGAGATATGAAAAAGATCTAATTCTCATAATACAGTATTTTGTAATTGTTGGGGTATATTGATTTTTTTTTTTCTCCTTTCCTGTGGTGTACAGAACTCTGATATCATATCCAGACAATCATTGAACAATTTAATTTAGAATTTCTGGTGTGCTGTATAGCTGTTCTGTATTCTGATACAGTAGTTCCTTTATTTTCTATAGAACTAATAGACACTCAGGGGAATAGTAAAAAAAAAAAAAAAAGGGAAATAAGTTTTCCACTGATATTTGGTATTTGCTTTGAAAAAAATCAAATTATTCTATGAATGGTGAAACTTGCTGCTTTCCTGTGATTTTTTTTTTCCCCCTTACGTCCTCCATATTTCTTAGTATTTTCACCTTCATGCTACACCCTACTTTTCTGAGCAGTACATAGTCGCAGTTTCAGGACTAGGCATGTGATTTCTTGCCATCTAAAATGCATGCTGATTGACCAACTGATCAGTGTCTCTTAAGGTGGATGTGAACCATATTAATTGAATTTTAACTGCCTGCCTCTGTGTTAAGGTACTAATTTGGATTCTATCTTTAATCACCAATTTTCATTAAACTTTCAGGAACTGAAAGTCTTTGAGAGCTGTCCTGTTTGTTTGAAATTAAAAGCTATTATAGCTTATAGACAGATGGCTTGATCCAGTAAAACTTGTTTCCTGGTGAAAACAGAAGCAAATCAAAATCAAAACAGCAACTTGAATTTCTAATTATTTCTGAGCTATGGACTAAATTATCTGCTGAGTTATGTAAAATTATTTTGAATACTTTAAAAGAAAAGAAGGGAAGTGTGTTATTTTGCGTACATTAGCTTGCTTGAGACCTTTCGCTTCTCATGCTTAGTTGAAAATAAGTCTGCTATTGAAATAAGTCTACTGCTGGATTGATGCAACTTTCATGTGTGGTATTATCATTACAAATGCTAAATATGATATGCACAAAACAATTAAATGTGGAGGTCTTGGTTCTCCCATCTGTTAAGAGCACAGGACTTCCCATAATGCAAAACAATCATAAAATTTTTACTTGTGGAGATAAGTAAAACAATATTCTGCTGTCTGGGGAAATTCTCTGCCAAAGCATTAGCTGGCCTATGTAGGTAGTCTTCCTTTTACAGTAATCTCTGCTTTGGCTCCTGGTATAAGATGAAGAAGAAAGATTGCATAGGGCAAAGCAAACATACACATGGCAGATTTATCCTGTGTGATTTTTCACTGCAGTAAATTCACATTTGTGACAGACACTTAGTAGGTTGTTACCACCTCCAGCCCACCAGACTTTTTGTCTGCTCATGAATCAGCTTTGAAACGATTGCCATTTTCAGCTAGTGCATCACATTGGCTAAGTAAATACTCCAGATTGGAAACCGAGTAGCTCCGGAGCTGATTCGTGTATCAAATATTGCTGTCTTAGAGGTAGTGATGCTCTTTATAACACAGGCAGTTGGAGTTAAATTTTAATTTGTCACCACGTCTGTTAGAACTCCCAATAGCAAAACTTAATTGTACTGTTAGATGTTAATTCAGCTTGTTACCCAGCTTCTGCTGGAACTGGGTAGCGTAGGATCGGACAGCTGCAATCAGTTTTTGGAAATCACAACTTCTGTTTAGGTAGATCTGAGTCCAAATAATATCTAATACTGACAACTGGTAGGAGATGGGTCAATAAAGAGTTCTAAGTGCAAGTACTCGATTATTAGTGTCTGATGTGGTTTTTATGTAGAGCTAAAAGTGTGGGTTTGAAGAGCTGTATATACAGTGAAAACAATTGAGATCTATGATATATTTTAATGGCAGTTGTATTTCAACTGCTTGATCTTCCCTTACCCAGATGATCCCTGAATTTTTCCTTTACTTTAAACTGGTCCTAACACATGCTAGGCATTCAATTAGATTTCAAAGCCTATATCCACAAAAAAGGGGAGATGGGAATGTGAATTGTTGAAGCCATTTGGTATGAAAAATGGTTCTAAAGAATTTGAAATGTGTATAGTTCCAATCCTGGAAATATATTCCTGTTGCATAAAAGGACTAAGAAATTGGCTTTTTAAAGGGAAAAGATAAGAAAGATTCTGCCTTTAACAAAGGGAAATAGAGGTAATGTAGGTGGCTGCTTCTCTACCCTCCCCCAGTGTGCACTTTAGAACTCAGCTTTAGAGGCAGCACTGAGAAGGTGGGGGTCACTGCTTGAGCTGGTTTCTCAATCCAAAACCTAAAGACACTTAAGAATTCTCAGTCTTTGCCTGACTGATAGGAAGAAACATGTGTGTTAGATATGATGTAGAGAATCATTATTTTTTCCTGTTTATTATCTGCTTTCCATGACTGCAGTAAAAACTTACCTTTTTGCTCTGCATAACTTTTCTAACGTTGCCCAGAGCAATAAACCCAGAGCATTTATCTAGAGATACTGAACTGAGCTAAGGAATATGGGTTGTCTCTTCCACAGCCTTTCCAAAGAAGCATCAGTTGTAGACAGTTTGTAAGCACAGCCTCTCCCAGGGATCTGCAAACTTGTGTGTTTAGAGGAAGTGGTTCACTTTTCTAGGAACTGCTTATTTCCTGCATGTGGTTTATCTAAGACATTGTCACGTGTTTCCAGTGCAGGGCCACCTCCAAAGAAAACTTACGTTACACTGAAAAGTACCTTTATGTGTAGAAAAATTCTTCATAGTCATTGGATCTGCTTCATATGCATGTATCTTCAAAATAATTTTTCACTTACATTTGAAGAATTTATTGATAGTAATCAAATCTGAGACAACTCTGACTTCCAGATCACTGCTTGAGCTAATTATATTAGAAAACCCTTTTTATGTAAACTGATACAAACAAATTGCAGTTTTGTAGAAGATTTGCAAAGTATGTTTTGTGTCAAATATACGTATGGAAGAACTCTAGCCTTCCTAGAAATTATATCCCTTATTCTAATAAAGGAACTAAATCATGTGATCTATATGGCCATTACCACTAATTTAATACCTGGGTGTCCTGGTTTGAAGTAAAACAGAACCAATTTTCTTCTCAGTAATTTTACTTTTTAGCTAAGCCTCTTCTGACTAACTCACTCTCTGAAATTAACACCATATTTTTTACACAGTGTCTGCTTCTAGCAGAGAAGGTCTGATGTTTAAAGTTAACACGAAGGGATGGTACACAGAGGGGCTCCTGCTTATACTTATTCCTATAACAACCAAGGTCGGCTGACTTTGTTACGTACCAAGTTAGAGGGTCAGAAGTGAAAGAGTGTAAAGGGGTGGCACCTGGGGAGACTGGTCCAGCCCAAACCGCGCCACTGAGATTTAAGACAAAGTTTTGTAGGAATTCTTTTTTCTGCAGAAAGTACTACTCTAGAATCTAAGAGCTCTTCCCTAATTTCCCATTTGTTGCTGTGCCAATTTGAGAGTTGCCTATTTCAAAAGTTTTCTTACTCTGTCTGAAGGAAAAACATAATAACAATAGTTGCCATAAATAAATAGACATGAATGCAAGCTAAATAAAGCTGTTAAATACGGAAGAGCTGAAGAATGGATCCCACTGCTGAGAGAACTGCTAATGGATCCCTGAGATTGAGACAGCACCTGGATGTTGTGGTTGCTCCCAGTCTGTGACTGATAAGAACCCCCCCCACACACACTACATTTCAAGGGAAAAACCAGGAGAATTTTGATTTTGGCATTTGCCATGGAAAGGAACACAGATGTGATCCATTTTAATCAAAGGTGTCAGTAGAATTCACAGATGTATTCAAATGTGGGACTCACCATGTCTTTAGTACAAATGCCCTTTACAGCTATATGCTCCAAAAATGCCATAGATTCTGTTGGTTGTCTTAATAAATCACCTGTAATAACTGAAAAAAATGGACCTATTAAGCTTTTTTCTCAACAAGGAAATCTATTTTGCCTTAAGGAAGCTCAATTGCTGTGGTAGCAGCTTTCTTAGATAAGGCATCTGGCAGATGATACTATAAACAATGTTTCTGTAAGGCTCTTTCTTCCCCCCCTGCCCCCTCCAAGTTGGTGTCAGATGAGCTCAGATAGGAAAAATTTGGAGGTGTCTAAAACCAAATCAACTTGATCAGTAATAGCAGAGGGGAATTTTATTTGGAAAAAACGTGGTGAATCATTCAGGAAGTTGCTATTATTGCCTGTAATATTTCTCTTTGACTACATGAGCTGTTGTGCGATGCATAAAGAGCTCTGAAGCGGTTTCAGAAGTTTTTCAAATGCTTAGAAGTCTATAAATTCTATTCTGAATTGGGCAACGTGATTTGAGCTACTAGAGCCATCATTCACATTTTTAGTGACATGATAGAATTAATTTATTGTTGCTGTGTTGCATTGTAATACCACTATTGAATAGTGACCAGCTGCATTACTAAAAGGTGTTTCATTGTGTCTTAATATGTAACAGTGTTACATAAGCTCTTAAGTCAGATTTATACAAACTATACTTTAAGGCAGGAGATTGTAAAAGGATTTCGATATCCTTGTGAAGAATTCAGAATTCATTTCACGGTAAGCTAATATATATGAACAATAATCATGCTTTTTTAGTTGTTGTTGTTCCCCGCCCCACCCCAGGCAGGTGATTCTGAGATAATTGAAATCATCTTAGGGCAAATAATTTCAAAGGAATGGCTAAGGATGGCAGTGACTTTAACGTTCAAAAGCAGTTGAGTTGGTACAAAATGAAATTCCTCATATGGACATTTCTTCCCCAGGACAGAACAGGAATAGGTCAGGTTATTAACATTTGTAGACTGGATGGGATAATTTAGATTCTATATGCCATTTCTTACTCATTTTTTATTTTCTTGTCAAGCAACTGGAGCATTTTTGTGCTAGTTATCAAGTAGAAATTGAAGTTGTTACCCTAGGAATAAAAGCCTCATTTCATCCTGCTTTTCATTATTCTCAGAAGAATGGAAATATTTAACTTAGTAAAACTGAATATAATCCTTCCTTTTTAACATTCAGACCAGAGGCTAAGGACAGTAAGTAAGCATTTGGTTTCATCTTCTGAAACTTTATGCTCTTGGGATTTACTGAACATATATTTCCAGGTGTTTTAAAGTTAAGCTCTCAATGGCCTTCTAAAGTGCTATTCATCAAACTGCATCTTTCTGGAAATTTACCTGTATTTTGATTGTCTTGGCAGCGATTCTATATTATTCTTATTTGGATGGTTTGCCAATCTTCAGAACTACTAAGAAGGAGACTTAAGTCCTTTTTGGAAAAATTTAGTTTTTCCTGAAATTTAGCAGTTCCAAAGCATTTTGAGCTATTATTTTTATAACTGCATGGTACTGTGAAATTTCTGCAACTACAATGTTGTGCTTCATTTCAGGGTAATGTTCAGTACGGAATATGATATAGTTACAAGATTTAAGATAGTAGCTCAATTGTCTGTCCTGCCTGAACACAAAATGTGTTCCAAGTACCGTTTAAACTTTATGATATCATGCAAAACCTAGGATTTATGGAATATCACCTGAGAACCTGTTCATGTTAAGAACATCCTAGAAAATATTCTCTGCCTTATCTACCACTGGTTCAGCTCTCATAGTACCACTCAAGCAGGCATTGATTATATTGGCTGTTGAATCCTTTTTAAAGGCGTTGCTGCATAATCCTGATGGATTTAATTGATAGGGTTGCTGACAGTAATGGCAGCTCCTGATGTACTTCAATGATAGCTCTGTGTAGCATCTCTTGGTGGATAAGAAGAAATTATACCTCTCTCTATATATATAGGTGGGGAGAGACTGAAGTCTTTTATCTTAATAGGGTAATAATTTTGTATTGTGATTATCTTTGATTTTTCAATGCATTGTGCAAAATTTTTTAATATCTTAAGAATTGTTATGAGTCTGGGACAGGCAGACAGATCACCAATTCCCCTTTAAGTACAAGTCAGTGGTGAGGAAGATAATTCAAGTTTCTCACATTGACTGTTAGAGGAAACAAAAAGAATTATTCATTGGGAAGATAAGACTGTGTAAAATAAAGCAAATTTAGCAGTTTTGGCAGTTCTCTTTTTATATAGAATGATTAATTAAGGGTGTAGCATGGACTGGATATTTGTCTTAGGCAAAGTAATAACACTACAGTTTGATTATTTTTTTTTTAACATTGTAAATATGTGGTAATTGTGACTATTATAAATTATAAAATTTTTTGAAACATTTCATTTGAAGGAAAGAAGGATGGGAAAATATATACTGTGATTGTAAAACACCAATTATACAACCATACGCCAGTCATACAATATCTGGAGTGTCAGGGAGGAAATGCTGGTATTCAGAAACTAGAAAAGAAATAAATCTTTTTAATTAGTGCCTGTAGTGCAGCCCTTGCTATTTATTGCTTGCCCGCAGCTTTGAGACTTACCTTCGGTGTTCCCTGCATTTGGAATTTCTCAAAAAATTGATTGGCTTGCTAGGTCAGAAAATACTTTTTGAAAATGTTGCTAGCACATTTCAATAAATGGCTGGTTGTCTGTTCATACCACATAATATTGATGTATTTTAGCAAAGTGGGAGAAATCATTATGGTTTAGATCCTGTAAGAATTTAAAAACTCAAACTATGAATAGTTAAAACCAGGAAATAATTTAATTATTGGAGAAAAAAACAGGAATAGTTCTGCCATACAGCTTTTTTGAGGGATGAGGTAAACAAGACTTGATGACTGTGGAGAACAAAAACTGACATAAATCGATTGTTTAAAAAACTCTGACATACGTCACTGGTGCCTACTTGGATTTCCACTGAGAACTTGTAGAAACATGGTAAATTAAAATAAAACAAAAAGTCAAATGATACTTGTTGTGGCTCCATAGTTACTTTGTAGATGCCAAATTAAGTAGTCAGCAGGTTTATTTCTAACAATGAGAATCTTTTTCTATTCTTTGACAGCCACGAGCTGTCGCTGGTTTTCGAGGAACAGTAAGATACGCATCAATCAATGCTCATAGAAACAGAGTGAGTATCTCAATCCATATCGTATCCTTCTCATGTAGCTGAAAGCAGTCAATAATGCAGTTGCTATTGATTTCCTTTTTTGTATTCTTATGTGTGTATTTACTATGTAGAAATTAATACTTAGAAATTTTGGGAAAGGAAATTATACTCTGCAGTAATCAAGGGTAAAAAACTTCTTGTTGTAGAAGTGATAGTGGTCTTAAGAATTACCTTTGGTGTTCAATTGTACTGCAAATTAATAAATTAAAAAGGTGAAGTTACTGAGTTTTATAAAGTACGTAATGCCCAATATGTTATCTTAACGTTATACGCTAAAGAAATCTGAGTAAACAGCTTTTCCAGTATAGAGATTTGCAATGTTATTTTAACAGACCTCAGCTTCTGTTTTGTTTCTCTGTGTCTTCTATGGAAATTTACTTGTATGTTTCTACTTTCTACTTAAAATAGTTGTTGGATTTAATTATACAAACTTGCTTTGCAGCATTGATTATATTAATTTTTATATATAGTAATTTAAGTCTCTAGAGCAGTGAAGACACTATCTTCCCTTTTGTCTTACAGCTATTTGTCAGATGCATTAGAATAATATTTCTTTTTCACAGGAAATGGGTCGGCATGATGACCTCTGGTCCCTGTTCTACATGTTGGTGGAATTTGTGGTTGGGCAACTGCCTTGGAGAAAAATAAAAGATAAGGTAAACCTAGAAGTGAAACCAAAGAGCACAAGGGAGATTTACTTCTAGATTGCAAGCGAATGCTGCGACAAAGATTCCACTAAGAATCACTGGTTCATTAATTTTAACAATACATTTTCCAGTGTTTTCTAGTGTTAGTTCTAATTGCTACTGTCATGGTATAAAAAGGAATCAAGTTTTACGAACTGTTCTAGGCAGGAAGTAAATTGTGCTTCTAGTTTGCAAATGTTTTAAAACGCAAAAGTAAATGTATATATGCCACTTATTCATTTTCTTGTTTTCACTTGAGTACTTTTTGATTTCACCTATCACACATTTAGAATTTCTTATCTTTTTTGATTATTTGTGAAATGGGCATTTCTTATTTGCTGATGAGCACAAGTGAATCAGTCAATATGCAGTAGTGCCTTTAGTCATATATCATAGGAGAATTATGCAAAGAAACAACGTCTAATTAGCCTGTTATTACTTCTTTCAAATTCTTTTTAAATTAAATTGAAACATGGGTACTCTCTGATGTGGTTTGTGTTAGATGTCAATGTGGTATATAGGGTCTTATACTAAACAGGATTTACTAATCTTACACAATACACTGTGATGACAAAATACACACCAAAAAGTGACTGAACCTCAGATGGTGCAACAGGATATTTAAATCTTTAAAACATGCTTCTTAGAAGGGTTGGAGTGTCTAATGACAGTCCTTGATATCAGGCAGCATTCAAACACAGCAGAAAATTAAAATGGCTTTTCATATTGAATTTAAAGCTTGTACGTTATTTTGCAAGTGTACTGAGGGCTATGACAGAATCTCTTCTCTTGCTATCTGATGTAGGATGAACTTCCTCAGTACTATTCAGTGTAACGCACTTACCATCTTTCTGGCCAGTAGTGTATCGAATGGCTGTAAGATACAAGGTGAATCGGTTGTAGCAGAGAATGAAGGCATGTTAATGTTTGTTGTGTTATTTACTCCTAGGAGCAAGTGGGCTCCATTAAAGAAAGGTATGAGCACAGGCTTATGTTGAAACATCTTCCTCAAGAATTCAACATCTTTCTGGATCACATTTCTAATTTAGATTACTTTACAAAGCCTGATTACCAGGTAAACAGTTTTACTATTTTCTCTTTCTGATTTTTAAATAGCAGAATGTTATGCTTTTCATCTTCAATTTCCTTTGATTTCATTGTGTAGTCTTGGTAGTGTTTATGTATTGTGCCACTACAAAGTTATTTTAATGGCCATCTAGTGCCACAGAAACCTTGCGGTTCAAAGATGTTGGTTTTTTCCATTTTGGAAGAGTAAGGCAGTTAAGTTTCTAAAAACAATCGACAGTTGCTTTGCAGTCAGTACTCTGTTAGGATGGGGTGCTGTCCTACTATTGTCGCCTCTAGTGGGTGCTCCTTAAGTTAAATCGATCAGATTGTTTTCTCAGTGATATTCATTCTGTCAGTTTTCCAAAGTCTGGAGCTCAGCACCTACAATGTATACAGCTAGAGCACAACATGCAGCCGCGGTGGATTTTTAAGACGGAAGTATTGCCTACAGAGGTCACCAGAAAACTTTCCTTTGTTTAAGAGAGTATTGCCTGCTGAAATGGATGGCCTCAGCTCGGTGATAAGGTGATAAGTGCCAAGAGGATATGCTGTAGAATATGTGTCTTATTCACTCAGTGTTGGCCCATGATTTAACAATAAATAAAACTCAAAGCCAGAACTTTGTTCTGTACCAGTATGTGGTATCAGAGGTATGCTCAGGAAAAGCAGGGAGGGAGAGACTGAGAGTTTTTTCAGTCTTGCAGACTGTGGGAGAAGTTGAACTGATCTGACATCACACCACAACAAGTTGTCCCTGTGTGCCTGTGGCTCCCAGAAACACACGTTCCTGTCAGCTTCCCACTTGGCATTACCTGTTTGCCTCGGAGCATTTGTTCAGCTCGCTAACTCAGCAAAACCAGAAGGAAGGGATTTCTGCTGGTGTGCTAGCTGAATTGGTTCAACTGAATAAATAAATCATTCTGGCTAACTCCAGTATTGGAACTTTGATAAGAATGATTCCTGTGCTTTACTTGGTAAGATTAACAGAGAAATACAGATATATAGATTCAAAATAAGAACTGAAAATCTCAAGGGATAACTAATTTCCTGTTAGTAAGTTAATTTCTCTAAATGCGCTGGTAAGTTCTTCTGCACATTTGCAAAAAAAAATAATCCATTTTTGTGCAAAAAATTTGAATGTAAAAAAAATCTTATTACAAATACAGAAAATGTTCAGTGTTCCTGACAAATAAACACCTTGATTTTTTTTCCTTTTTTATTACAAATTTCCATGGAATTTATCCTATAGTTTACAATTAAGTGAGGAAAACGATTAAGAAAGTTTTGAGTGTTTTAAGAGCCTAGTTATGAAGATGAATCAGATTGATTTTTTTTTTTCTTCTATGGTAAAAATTACTGATTGCAGAAATTCTGATGTTGCACAGAAAAACCCTGACTGTAGACTGGTAAATATGTTTTATTTCCATTATGTATCCTGAATAATGGAACATATACACAGGCATATGTTTGCAAAACTTTTTTCTGTGGTTTACTTGTATCTAACAGAGCATGTGCACTCAGGGATTAACGTGATAACAGGACAGAGTTTCTCCATGATAGAGACAGCCCAGTAATTTACAGTCCTCTGGTTCGTCATGGAACATTTGCAGTTGTGTAGCTGCAGCCTGAGCCTTCCGACACGGTCTTCCTCGTGTGCTTTAGAGCAGAGCAGGGTGATTTTATTTAGAGCAGTGAGAAAGTGCTTTACTTTCCATGGGCATTTAAGTTCTGGTTTCTCTTAACTAGTATTTGTTGTAGCAATGCTATTCATACCTTTGATATGTATCATTGTTTGTATTTATGGTTAGGCACTGAACAAGAATGTACACGGTCAAGATCCCTGCTTTGAAGAGTTTACAGTCTAAAAAGTTAATGACATAGGCCCAGAATTCACTTTTTATTTGGCAATGTCAGATATATTTGTTTTATTCAGGTATTTATGCACACATTGCCTCAACCTCCTGACATCATTAAGCATTTGAGTTTGTATTTGCATTATAGCAGAAATTGTAGAAAAGATTTAAATGAGAATGAGCTTAAAAATTACTTCAGAGAGACTACTTAATGTTTACAGGAAGAGGAGAATAAAGGAGTGTATGTACAGGACAGAGAGTGAACTATGGCTTTGTGCAGTTCAGTGGGGTTTCAGAACTGATTAGGATAGATGGCACACTGAAGGTTCTTAAGAGTAAGGATAAAATGGATATGACCACTTTATACAAGAAAAATGATCCAAACTTGCCATCCATTTTAAGTTGCCAAAGGGTATATGTTTTTAAAGGAGGCCAGATAAAAATTTTCAGCATGCTAGATTGGAAGAAAAAATGAAAACTAGTTTTAGCTTTTAGGAAAGAAAAAAAAAAAGATTAATTTTAGAAATGTTACAGAGTAAGAGATGATGTGTTATGGACACAGCATTCCCACCAGAGACTAGAATGAGACAAAGTTTTTTCACAGGGAGAAGAAGGTAGATGCAATTTCTTTCCTTGTCATGGACACAAATTGTTCTAGATGCTTTTTCATAGCATAAAATGAGGGTGAAAAGCTCCCGGTGTGACATTTCTGTGGGATGAATGTCAGCATTAGATGAAGTAAATGATACATGGTTCCAAATGACAGAAAAGTATGAATTAGCAAATTGGTATAATTCCCTACCTACTCCTCATTCATTTCTTTGGTTTCTAATGGTGTTACTGAATATATTCTTTTATCTTCCTCTGCTGGAGAGCCATTGGATGCTATTCTGCTGCAATGTAGTCATGCCTCTGTGTGTGTGTGTCTTTTTATGGGAGCCTGCGGCCTATCTTTGCCTCTCTTTACTCATAAAAACACAGATGTGTTCGTTGTTTTTTTTTTAAATAAAACAGAATTTTGAATATCTTGACTTTGAAACCTGAGAAAATGAGAAATGGTTAATATAAAGAACTGTGTCCTTTTTTTTGGAAATTGTTGTCAGTCCAAATCTTAAAGAGGAGAGACATGTTAAAGCATTGCAGGAGGATATTTTTCAATTGCTTGGTTTCTTGGACAAAAATGAAGCTTATTAACTTTTTTTTCTTCATTTTTAGCTTCTCATGTCTGTGTTTGACAACAGCATGAAAACATTTGGGGTTATTGAAAGTGACCCTTTTGACTGGGAGAAGAGTGGAACCGACGGTTCTCTGACAACAACAACAACTTCAACCACACCTCAGTTACACACTCGTCTTACTCCAGCTGCAATTGGGTATGTGTGCACATTGTGGTCACTTAAAAAGCGGCCACAGAGTGCCAATGGGAAATTATCTCCATAATTTAGGTTTTTTCTGCAGGATGTTGAATAAATAGAGGAATAGAAGTTCGGGAGCATTTGAAGTATTTCCCTCTTTAGGGTTCCTGTTTATACTGTCCTGAAAGATAGCACTGCAGTCCTAAATTTATAGCAATAAAAAATAGTAGCTCAGGAAACTGCATGTAAATTTGCTAGTCCATC
This sequence comes from Larus michahellis, assembly GCF_964199755.1. Classification (NCBI taxonomy): domain Eukaryota; kingdom Metazoa; phylum Chordata; class Aves; order Charadriiformes; family Laridae; genus Larus; species Larus michahellis. Next base: position 51,000,835 of record NC_133899.1, on the reverse strand, counting down.
CTTTGCTAAATCGTGTTTTGTGAAACTAAATGATGCGTCCTGAGTTTAACTGCCTGGAAATAAACGCATTGTTTTCTGTAAGCTTGGAGTAAACTACTAGCAGCAATTTCCTTATAACTTTGAAAAATGAATGGATCTTTATAGGAAATTTGGAAATAGATTTTGGTCATGTTTAAAATAATATTTAATGTGGTCTTTGGGACCTTCTATAATTAAGTAATTTGGATGAGATGCGATGCTTAATAATACCCATACTCATCTCACGGGACTGGAGAATAGAAGAGATGTTTATGAGTGAGGAGTAAGACTTTGTGCCTGTTCTAGGTCTTGAATAGATCAACTTTTTATCTAAGAGTCACAAAGGTTGTGACATGGGAGTTTTGACAGTGTAGTGAGGCTGAAAACCACCAGAATTTCATGTAGAATGTATTAAATTTCCAGTATTTCAAGGTAATTTTTTAAAAAAAGTGTTACAATAAATGTCAGTCAAGAATTACCTGGTGTGAATATTACACAGGTGTACTGTGTGCACTATTGAACACACTGAAGTTGACAGGGATTTTGCATGTGATTCAGTCCCATTATCGCACTAAGCATCACACTGGAGCTATTGATAGTCTTGGCTGCAGTTAACAATTTTGGTGACTGTAAGGGAATGACTTTTAATTGACCTTCTGACTTTTCACTTTTTAGGAATAGCATTTCTTCAGCTTCAGATAGTGAGCTAAGCCTTAGCCCTATTTAGCCCCAAATCAATAGGACTACAGAACTTTCATTAAAATGTAGTGTCTTGTTAGTGTTATGCTTATGTTTTGATTATCAACAATTGGACCAAAATGGCACTTTGATAAGAATAGTGATTAAAACTGCATTTAGTTTGCTGAGTGATCTCTCTTCCTCACACAGTATGTTTTGTTATTCTGCCAAACTTGGGGGAAAAGGAGACTATATTTTGAAAGTTGCCATTAATATTTTTGAATAGAAAAATATGTGCAGAAGAGTTAGGAGTCAAGTTGAGCCTGGACATGATCTCTAACAAATTTTCTCAGAAGTTGCTTCAAAAACATTCAAATACGAGCTTTTAAGTGATTTTTTTTTATTATTTGTTATGTGCCTGAATTAAAGAAACAGAAATTGTGAAAGCCAAGAAGTAGGGATTTCTTATATTAAATAATTTACAAGATTTAGTTTTCTACAGAAGCATGTTTTTGCTTATAATTTTTAGGGTTTTTTTTTTTTCTTTTAATAGAGTAGAAAATGACTTAGAGTAGAAAATAATTTCAAAAAACATATTAGAGTCTCAATTTTTTACCTTTCTGATTTTTTTTTTTAAACTACTTTTCTAGAATTGCCAATGCCACTCCTATCCCAGGAGATTTGCTGCGAGAAAACACAGATGAAGTGTTTCCTGATGAACAGCTCAGTGATGGAGAGAATGGTATTCCAGTTGGTGTCTCACCAGAGAAACTACCTGGATCCCCTGGGCATCAGCGTCCTCAGGAAAAAGATGTTTGGGAAGAAATGGATGCAAACAGAAACAAAATAAAACTAGGGATCTGTAAGGTACTTAAAAATCTGCCTTGTGAAGACCATCTTTGAATACTTGCCTGTCCCCATAGTGCACATAACGTGTAATTAGCAATGCAGTCTTACTAATATTGATCAGCCAGTATTGTCTAAGAAAACCAGATTTATGGTAGGGCTAACACATTTTATTAGAGTGATTTATACACTGTAACAAGCAGACTTCTTTTGGGCCTTGTGTCACTTTATCAGGTCTTTATGTGGAGTAGTAGATTGCTGGTACTTTGAGATTCTTTGTAGTTTATTCATGTTCTTCAGACAGGATTTTGATTCTTGCTCACTGAATGAAACCAAAGCACATTTCTTGCATCTTACATGTGTAGAAGTTAGATACCAAATATACAAAAACCAGTGTAATGTTATTCTTCAATCGACAGATGGGCAGTGTAATTGGCAGTATCCATTTAATTCTCTTGGTGTTTTTGTCTCTATAAGATAGGATACCTTTGTACTGATCCAGAGAGGTTCACGGGCTTGTCTTTAGAAGAGAATGCTGCTTAATTTTGAGAAGTGGTCTCTCAGAAGTGGTTTCTGTCTCCCTTGCTCACAATCAAAACATCTCATACTCAGACAAATGTAGCCCTGTTTCTTGATATAAAAATGTTTTGAACATGAAGAGGGATCTGGTACTGGAATGTTCTTTAGCTAGGAGAGCTGTCTAGTTTTGAGGCTGTTACTGGTTTACTAGAAAAAAACGTATTCTGGGAAAGGATAAGGCATGGGGCCTATTTTCAAAAATGTATTGTGGGGAAAAAATAAGGCACGGTGCTTATTTGTTTGTGCTTATTTGTGCTTATTTTTACCAAAGAGGGAGAAAGGAGATTGCTCTGTTTTAAACAAAGGCAATTTCTATTAGTTTTACCTGTTGAAACTAAGGATGATCATGATTTCCCAGCTCTAAATCATGTCCAGTTAGTGTACAAGATGGAATGCAGTTGGACTAAAACATAGTTCTCAGTCACAGAAATACCTGGTTGATTCAGTGTATAACAGTGTTATATGCTCCAGAGAATCATAAAGACAGCTTGGAAGCTAACTTCTCTTTAATAAGAGCACTTGAGTATAAAGTAGACTGAAGATGCCACAAAGTGCTGGATTTCAGACTATTATGAAAGAAAATTTCACAGATGGGCGTGAAATATCAGAGTAAATTTAAATATATTGCTTGTTTTTTGAGACCCAGAACTGGTATATTACTAGTAGTTTGTCTTCTGTGGGTGTGTGCTGAAGAGTATGTCTAAACTACCTTAACAGTGACATGAATTTAATGATCATTCCAAATACAAATTGGCTTATCACAGGCTAAAAAGCTGGATGGTATGCACTATGTAGTACCTTGTCTTTCTCTGTTTTGCTGCTCCTAGTGAGTTACGTTTTTGTTTTACTTTTTGCACAGGCTGCCACAGAGGAAGAAAACAGCCATGGGCCAGTGAATGGAATGCTTAATGCACCAAGTCTGGGTTCTCCAATTCGTGTTCGCTCAGAGACCACACAGCTAGACAGAGATGTCCCACTGGTGCGAAAGTTACGTTCGATTCACAGCTTTGAACTGGAGAAGCGTCTGACATTGGAGTCAAAGCCAGACACTGATAAATTTCTTGAGACCTGGTAAAGAAATTATTTTATTCTTATGCTTAGATCTTTTCAGGATATGTAGTTAAGATACTGTCATCTTTCCTCTGCCTTGTGAAAAACAGGAATGGAGCTGCTGAGTTATGCTTATGCAAGCTACAGCAAAGTATTTACTATGTTCATAATATTGCTCGATTAATGGATTTTGCTACTTGGCAGCTTCTTTGAAAGAAGATTAGTGCTAGTATACAGTTAAAGTCAGACTTCTACAGTTGAGATTTTTTTATTTCAAGACCTAGTAGTGTAAGCCTGATGTTTATTACCTTGTTTCTTCAGTGGGATAGTCTTGGCAATCAGTTGAACTCATCCTAAATAAGAATAACATCAGGTGCTCAGTAGAGGTAACATGGGATTAGATTGTATGACATGAGGACAGTTTACAAGAAGCGGAGTTACAAAGTAAATTTGGAAATCTACCTGCATGCAGCAGGTTTAGTTATGCCCAAGGGTGTTGCACCAACATAAAAAATTCTTGATAGAAGACAGAGATCTTAAAATGGCGTTTAGAGGTAGAGAAGAGGCGGCTGTATGAGAACAGATTCAATCAATTTGCCTATGTGTAGAAAGAGTAAGTGCAGAAGGACACAGTGAAATCTAACTGAAAGGCAGAGTGGGGACAGTAGAAGACAGCTGAGATGCTGATAGTGGCAATATGTCATGGGGGGTTAGGAATTTGAATTTGTTTGATGAAGCAAGTTATGCAAAGCATAAAAAAAGAATCAATCAAAACAATCAATAACATTCTTCTTGAAAGCACCTACTAACTGCTGCTGGAGACATCTGTTTCTTCTGTTCTGCTTTAAGTCTCTACTTAGTAGCATAAATTAAGTACAGTGGACATCTGGTGGTAGCCTCACCACTGAGCTGGTAGCCACTCACTGTTCTCCCTTCTGGTAATTACATTTACGATACAGTATGATACATTATGATTACACTTACAATATGTGCAAATTTCTAAGACCGTTCCCCCATTTTCACTTGACATCAGCGTTATTTGTCTCAAATTGTGGATCTTTCAACCACTGTAGATTGTTCTAAAATATGACAACAATTTTTTATATAAATCTACTGAAAAAATTCAAATGTAGCTTACATTATTTAATTAATTCTTAACTAATTCAGATATTAATTTCTTTCCTTAAGTTTGGAGAAGATGCAGAAAGACTTGAATGCTGCGGCAGAGGCACCTGTTGCTGCTATTCCTCCTCTTTCTCAGAAAACACCCATTCCTGCTCCTGTGACTGCTCGCACAGACCATGTTTGGCACTATGATGAAGAATATCTTCCAGACGCTTCAAAGCCTGTGTCAGCTAGTTCTCCAGAACACGTTGATGGTGTTATTAGCAATGGATTTGTAGCTGTCAACTTAAGCTCCTGCAGGCAGGAGGCTGATTCCAAGGAATGGGTGATAATAGATAAAGAACGGGACTTGCAGGACTTCAGGACAAATGAGGCTTTAGGGCACAAAACGACTGGAAGTCCCTCAGATGAAGAGCCAGAGGTACTACAAGTTCTAGAGGAGTCCCCTCCAGAAGAGCAGCCCAGACAAGGTGGTTGGGCAGGAAACAGTGTCCATGCCAAGAACCAAACCTCAGGGGTGGAGTTTGTTCTAGCCATGGAGTGTCATCCTGCTGCTTCCGAACAGCTTACAGATAAATTGGAACTTCTGTCTGGAGCTGCTGGACAGCTTCTTGCAGCCACCCCTACAAGTCCTATGGAAGCTCAAGCAGAAGGAGCACTCACTCCGGTAAGAGAAATGGTAGTGGGTTTATTGAACCTCTCTTTATTCAGAGTTATATGAGGAGATAGTAAGGGAAAAGGCAGTGACTAAAACACAGTAGCGTAGCAGAAATCCCAAGTTTCATCAGATATGGGACTCTTCTCGTTCTTGAGGAATGATCTTCCATGTTCTGTTGTATCAGTGTTTACGTTCTGCCATGGAAGTGGCTATTAGTTCTTCAGGTGTAATCTGCAGAACTGGCCTCAATAAAAAAACCAATTATTTGTATATTGTTACATACATATATATATATAAAGAAGCTCCTTATGCAGTGATTCCTAATCAGTGAGATACACATGCAAATACATAATTATTATATTTGCAGCACATAAACATAAAATTGCAATGAATCTGTGAAATACTGTGCTACAATGTTTCATGTGTTTCAGGAAAAGCCTAAGTGGCTGGAATTAAAGAAACAGAGTTCCAGAGTTACTTGCTCTCACCATCATTGATGTAGTGTTTTCTTTTGGAATTCCCTTTGTTTCTTCCTGTTTATTCTGAAATTTCTAATGGTTCTTATACAAACAACTTGTTGGCTCTTATAAGTTGTTGCTACTCCTCACTTCTAAGATAATTTTGCAACTACTGCTTTGCTCTGAGAATTTTCTCTTCACTAAGACAGATTGCTTTGCTTCAATTGCATCCTCTTCTTTTTGTATTTCTCCGTCTTTTCTAAAGAATTCTTATTTGCACAGGTTTTGAACATATGTATTTTTTTTCCTCTGAAAAAGCCTCTAATAAAGACTTCTGTGGCTTTACTTAAGAAGGAGTCAGATTAATGGTTAGGTGATTGGGAATCAGCTCCTAGTTCTATTTCTCCCCTTTTCTCAGTAGATATTCTGTCATAATGATATAAAGGACAATTCTTTCAAGCTCCTTTGAGCCAAGAAACCCAGCTGTACTTCTCCCTCACTTATTAGCATTTTTTGTGAAAGTTACAGCCATCTCATTAGAAAAAGAAACTTGTCACCAAGTATTCATTTATTATAAGGTGTGGAATATCCTTTATGGTGAAAATGAACTGCTCAATGTAATTAACTATAGCTGTACAGTAAAAGTTCAAATACACCTAGGTTCTTATGGAAAATGCAAGATTATATCTTTCATAGATTATCTTTAGATATCATACTTTGTGAATTATGTAGTTTATAGAAGATTCATTTTGCATGATTGAAATTACAGAACTGTGTTAAACAACAGAAGATTTTTTTGAGATTTGAGTTGAAATATTAGTTGCCTGAAAGAGTTTTTGATGGGTTAGAAACTTGTAAAAGTGAAAAATTAATTTAACTTACTTGGTTGTTTTCAGTTGTTAATTTTTAATATTTTAATGTTAGTATTAATAAAATAGACAAGAAAGAGCAACACTTAGTCCTGTACAAAATACTGATTATCAGGAGTTTTTATTTCAGAAGCCATTAAAAAACAGCTTGCAGTTTTCTATGTAGGTGAACTATCCCACTTTATACATTCTTGGCTCTTTTTGGGGAAATAGCTATTTTACCTAAAACTGAAAGTAGAGGTGATATAAATATCATGTACTAAAGTGCAAATAATGGAAAATGTCTTTATCTGGAAAAGGAAGAAGCTTCTGAGCACAGGAGCAGAAATAGATATAAACAAGGTCAATTAATTATAAGACGTATTAGAAGAAATACTGGTTGAAGTAGGCACTGGGGTAAGATTGTATTTTAGTTTGGCTTTGCAAGCAGGTAAGGGATATTTGTCATGACCTCAAAAATGAGGGAAATCAGTATGGTTTATAATATCCTGGAAGAGCAAGTAGTGCTGTGAGGCCAAGATGAATGACAGGAAGGAATTTACTGTTTTGAAGGTGAATCATGTGGAATTGAAAATATAAACTGAACTGGGAATAAACAGAATCAAAATTATTTGGCTGATTTAGAAACTGGGAACAGAATGTGTCTTTGCAGTGTGTGCCATACAACTGTGATGGCAATTTGTGGTAGTCTTCCATCAACTTTATTAGCCCTTGAAAGCCAAACAAAGCCCAGGAGGATATTTGGAGGCGAGTTGTTCTTTCTGCCCTTCGTTGATGGTATTCCACTTCATAAAAGATACTTAATATTCCTTGAGGTGGGTACCGGAACCTAGCTGTTCTTATAGGTGAGTGTCCTAGTCACTTCACAGGGAGACACATGGTTTCGTGGTGGTTTTGTCAGTTTTACGTTGATGGTTGGACTTGGTGATCTGAACGGTCCCTTCCAACCTAGGCAATTCTATGACTATATATATGCCTCTTCACACAGTATTTCTCTCTATTCCAGAGTCCTGGTGACATTAGGGAGCTGTTTGGTAGAGTTCTTTTCCTCCTTCTTCAAAGCATTTACCCACCTGAACTTGTTCTTTGAATGTGATCCTTGTTTGTGGATCAGATCCTCTTGTTCTTTAGTAATTTTATCTAGGTAGCACCTTACTGACAATACAAATAATCGCAAAGGGTCATATTGTACTTTTCTGGTGATTTGATTATATTGCACCAGTTACTAAGAGCAGGCTTGGATCCAAGGATGTAACTTTAGGACCATAAATCAAATGACTTAAGTGTTACTAAAAGGAGTTAAAAACAGATGTTGAAATTATAGTAGAATAATAGCTTAACATAATTTCTGAAACAGTTTATTAATTTCAAACGGCTTGAAACTCCAGGACGTGTCAGCATTCATGGTCATTGTGCTTATGAATATACCTCCCACATGGATTTCTAGTGACCTGCTTCACTATCACTTAGGAGCAAGTATGATGAATTATGCTCTTTGAGCTATTCTGATAGGTTTATTAAATATGCAAGCAATTACTTCAATGATGAATGAATAAAATAGTTTTCCTGTTTTATGTATTTTTTGATTTTTCATTTTTACTCTGGTGATTCTTCTCTATTCTTTCTTTATTTCTTTCAGGATTTTATTGCTCACTATTTAAGTAGTAAGTGGTAGCAAGGATGTTTCTGTGTGAGAAACTAAAGGTTCATATACTCACCCATAATTTTATTTTCTCCTGAAGGAAAGAAATTGCTGGTGTGCAGTCATTCCATTTGTAGAAAAATGTTCTTCCTGAAATTGTGTGTCTACATGGACTTCATGTAATTGATGGTGATATAATTTCTTACCTGTTTCACGCAGCATCAGCATTCTAATAAGAATGTAAGGTTGTAGCAGTTCAGGAAGGGAAACCTGAACTCAAAAAATACAAGAGAAAAATGTCTAAGTTACTGGCTTGGGGATGAGCAAGTTTCAGGCATAAAAAATTACAGCAAATTATGCTATCTATTATGAAAAAAACCTTGCAGGTAAGAGAACCAATTATCATGTTATTAGTCATGGTTTTCCAGTTGCAATACAGATTCTGTGCACTACCAGCAAATACCAGTTTGATCTGTCTCAGTCACAGGCACATGGTCACATTTCTGTTCAGAGCATTCCTTGGATATGTTTATGGCTTTACGTTGACTTTGGCTGCAAGAGGACAGACAGTACCTGATTTGCTGTAATATCAGCTGGTGTGAAGTTAATCTGTCAAAAGAATTTGAACTGATCTAAACTAATGTTGAATTCATACTGGAGCAGCACTTTACATCATAGAGCCCTAGTTTGTTTTCCCTTGATCTGGTACCAGAAGCCTAAAGCTGGACTTGTTGTGTTGTTGAACCACAGCCTCATGAATTTACTGTGTTTATATTGAATTGCAGTGAACTCCATACAGTGCATGCACAAAACTTTGCAACGTATATTTTTCAGGCAGATATTTCAGCAAAGAAATAATAATGGAGTTGAAGTAATTGAATATGTAACAGCTAATTTCATTTTCATCTTCAGTTTAAATTAAACAACAGTTTGCTCTGGTCACACTTGGTTGACAACCTAATGCCATATATATGTATGTATGGTTATAGAAGAGGTTTGACTGTGTGAATCTATTTATCTTTATTATTTATAAATATTGCTGAAATTAGCATTTTGTACATTGAGGTACTATTATGTTTTATCAAAAACCTGCTCTTAAATTTCCATTTATTTCAGAGTTCTAAGTCATCTAATTTTCATGTACCTTCTATCCTCAGTTACTGCTTTTATGAGACATTGGAAAACGCTTTTTTTTTCCGGTTGAGAGGCAGCTATGCATTATGGGAACGGAAGCTTTAGGATTGACATAATTGAAAATACCTTTTCCTTGGAAACTGAGATGCTTGATAGATGCTCTCTGTTTCCAAGGAATACAGGTTAGAATTGCAAATACCATGGTAGGAAACAGAAAATTACCTTCATGAAGCTTGCAATGAATTTGCATATCTCTTCTCTTCATGTTTTTATCTACATATGCTTGGAACAAAGAATCTCAAACTGTATATATCAATCTCATTTACAGGTATTTAGACGTGTCACCATCAGATATTTATTCAGCACTGGAAGAGGTCTTGCAAACAATCAGTTGATTTCAAAGTTGTATGTCAAAGCTATAGGTTTACTGGAATCACCAAAAACAATTTGAAAATGTACTTTATCCAAAGTGATTAGTTTGGAACACTTTGACTTTACGGTTCCTCTTTTTTTTTTTTTTTTTTTTTTTTTTTTTCCCTCCTTTCTAAATGCCTGAGTGATGTAGCTCAAGATGAAGCAATTGTTCATGTATTCTCCAGGCCAGTGTATCCTTCTAGTTCAATCCCATATTTGGGAAATTTCATCAAAATTGTTTAGTACTAATCTTACTGATTAATCCTGTCAGTTACGGTTCTTAATATATGCTGCTGTAGCTGTACAGTCACATTTGTAAAGCCTGAAATGGATGTATATGCTAAAAATACAGTCCTCTCAGAAAACAATGTTGTTGCATGGATGCGCTAAGCATTTACAAGGACCGGTCAACAATCAGCTAGTTTGTGTACACAGTGTCCTTGGAATAGACTGTGTTATTTTATTAAATTTGCCTCAGATTGTTACTCACTGAATGAATGAAGGTAGGAGCGAGCCAGAAAAAGGATGCTCACTTCTGATTTTGATACTGGAGTTTTAAAAATTGATGGAAAATGTGAAGACTAGACTTAAGATACCTCTTAAATTATCAGCTTTTACCTGTGAGGGAGTTGTGAATATTGTCTTTTAAGAAAATGCATATAGGCAGGACATAAACAAGAATTATTAAAATATTGATTTTTAAACCTTATTTTCTTCCCCGCCGTGTTGTTCTCACAGCTCAACTCATCTCATATGCTGCATTTCTCCACTCCAAGAATTTCAAGTCCCATCCTCCGCACCATGAGCCCTATAGCCTATCTATCCATCCACTCGGACCCCCTGAAAGAGGCTGGTTTACCAAGGAGTCAATCAGCTGAGAGCCACTCCTCTTCCTCCCGCTCAACTGGTCGTAGGCAGCTTCCTGTCATTCCCTGTGGCAACAGGTTCCCCCCTGTCATTCGCATCTCAAAAGCACAACTTCAGCAGGTGAATAAGCCTTGTCTTCATAAAAGTGACTGCATTGTAGCAGTCATCTGCAAAGTTTAACATTTTTTGTTGCTCTGCACAGTCCGGTAGTAGGCATGTGCTAGTCATACTGCTCTACACAACATCCTAAAAAATATTTTGAAAGATCAGATTAGGGAATAAGAACGGATCTTGTTCAGGAATAGTCAGGAATGCCCTACTGAGGAAGATAAATTGTCCCGCTTAAAAGAGGTAAAATTAGAGAGAGGAATATTTAAAGAGCAGTTATTCAGGTTATGATCTGGAGTACTAAGTATGTCTGGATGTTCTGGAAGATAGATTCACTTCCTCAGAGGGATTTTCTCTTGAAAAAGGTAGGATTATAAAATCTAGAAAACAGATTTTTGCTTCTTTCAAAACTAAGATTAAAATCTCTTTTTTATGTTCCTATAATCAGTACCAGCTGAATTTTGAATTGGGAACACATATTAAAATTTGGACTATCTTAAATTATTTTAACGTGAGATAAAGGCATCTAGAGAGAGTCAAATTGCTACTTTGGGAATGAACAAATAATTAATTGTTCCACTGCTTGCATTATGCAAAACAAAGATGGGAACTGTCAGGGCTCATAGCTAATGGAAAATGTCACTAGAGAAAGGGGACTTTTCGTACTTTTGTATTCCCAGTTTCATTTCAATATGAAAAAGATGAAGGCTTAGAGTCACAATTGGAGTTAACTATAATTTGCGTGTTAGTATTAAAAATACCGAGATTTGCTTTGAGAGCTCGCATTGACTGGTAAAGCAGTATGACATAGCATTTATGCATAAGACCGTAACATATCATCATCATTTTACCATTAATATTTCATTTGGATTATATTTTGTGTTGCCTTTTATTTCCAATGTATTTTTCAGTATAAATATTTCTATGTGAAAGACTTTTTTGTTTTCAGTGAAGCATGCACAGGAGTATTGATATTAAAAGTAATCTATCAACATTAACTTCTTTCAAACTTCCACAGGATCAGTGGTGAGTGATAACAAGGCAAAGAAAGTAGCTAGCGTACTTCCATCAGCATTTTGTTTCTTAACTCAAAAAGCAGTGGGTTTTTTTCCTGCAACTCCTGTCTGCTTTTTATATGAATATAAACAAATAGTTCTTGTCCTCGGTGCGTGGAGATGAAGAAACAGTAGCTCCCAGATGTTCATTGTTGTGAACTTGATGGGATACCGAAATACCACATTCTTCATGATGACTGATGTAGTGATTAGGGAAAAAGACTTAGGAGAAATTAACTCATTAAAAGTTAAGCTTCAGTATTTTTCAGGATTAGTTGGTATCACAGGATGCAAAATGACCTATTTTTTTTTTGCCTGTATATCTACGATTTAGATTTTCCAATCAGAATGTATTGCAGGTCTAATTAGCAACCTGCTCACAATACTGGAAGAAAGTAGGTTAGCACAGAGGGTCTTCTCTGGCTGCCTTAATAGCCAACAAATGAATACAGCTGCAGTATTAATAGGGGCTGCAAAGTGATACACTTTCTTGTCATGTGAAAAAGAATTGGTATTGTGCCAGGTGCTGCTACTGAGTGGAGTGTGGAGTGTAGCATTCTCAGCCTCTCCTTTCTTTTTACCTGGTAAGTCCATGACTGCTGTGTTCCTTTTCAAGCTGTGATTTTGAAAGTCCTGACTCTGTTGAGAATTTAACTTCCAGTATTTCATTTGCTATGGAAACCACAAGCATGTGATTCTTTAGTTCATTCCAACGATGAAGGACTCGTGTACTTTGTGGCTCACTGAAGAACTGAAATACTTTTGCAAGTCCTTCTCTTGTCTACAGTGCAGTAATCTTAGGTATTCAGCAAGCTAGAAGTTCCAGCAGCATGAAAGATGAATATGCATGTTAATAACCTAAAGGTTTTCTCCAGCTAAATATTAAAAAGAATTTTAATGTCATTCTATATTATTCTGTATAAATATTTGGTACTGAATGTATTTTCCTGTATTCCTGCTGTTTGCAGTTTGGTTCAGCATTCATAGCTAATGAATTGCCAAGGTCAGGGATCTGTGCTATTGAATTTAGTTTCATGTATTAAAAAATAAAGAATACATTTGTTTGTGAAATCAAGCAAAGGGATTTTCTTTCCTGATTGTTGATGAGTGATGGTTCAGGAACTGTAACCCACCTTCCTCTAGTTTGACATCAGATAGAGGAGGTCATGAAATTTCTGTATATTCTCTGCTCACTAGTGCGAAGAGGGTATAGGATGTAGGTCTACCTTTATTTGTTCAATAAAGAGAACTCCTCTCTTGTCATACAAATATTATGGAAGAGAATTGGAGTATTTTGCTTCAACTCTCCTTAGTTATTCAACTTGCAGCATAAAGAAACAGTCTGGCAGCATCAGAGCTGACAAAAACCAGAATTAATTCTTTGACTGTACTTGAATCTGAAGAGTGGGGCTGAGTGCTATTAGCATCCTTTTCCTCTATAGCATGGACAAATTACACAAGAAATCCTCTTGAAACGTAACCTTTTTCTTTCTTTCTGTGAATTTTTCAGCCAGATAAGTTCTCTGAACTCTGCTCATTAGAGGACTGCATAGAGTGTTGTGAGAGTTCAATGGAAAAGGTGATGTGAGTGCAGCAACTACTGGCCAGGGCTCTGTATGAAGAGGTTGCTTAGGTAGACGTTGTGCTAAATGTGTAACCGTGTCTTGAGAAACAATCAAAATCAGTGACGTCAGATTTTGATCTCTATGGTTTCTCAGCTCTAGTTCTTCAATAAGATGGTGAACAACTCTTCTAGCCTCAGCAGCAATCTAGAATGCTTCTGAACTGGCTGCGATATAATAAGATTCAGCCCTTAAAAAAGGTGGATTTCAGTTTTGTGTGTCATTCTGGCATATTTTCATTTTTCTATGTGCTTAATAAGACATGTACAAGGGAGCTAATTTTAATTTAATGACTTTGTGGTTATTCATTGTGTTAGGGAAAGATAACCTGTGTCTCTCAGGTTAAACATCGGAATTAGTTGACACTTATACAAATATTTTCTCTTATGCCTTAATTTTCTCAAATTTCTACCTTACTGGAACATTTAAAAAAATATTTTATAGTTATACTCTTAGTTACAAAATGCGCTGAAATCTTCCCACACAACATGGTATGAAATGCAAACCATCATATTCATATTGATATCCAAGATAAGAAATAATATACTGATCTGAGTTGAAAAATTTACCTTAATTTTTAAGCATCTCACTGGAATTCAGGGACCTGTGGAAGAATAAGGTAAGAATTCTTGACATGTTCAAGGGGTATTTAGAGAAAGAATGCGTATCCCTTGTAATTGTCATTTTCTTTTGGATGTTTTAGGTTTATGAGCCAGGAATGCACGTAAATGTTGTACATTTTGCCATCTTTAATGAACTAATTTTGGCAGGTTTCACTAGTCTGCAATAGCAAGAGATGATGTTTCTTTAACAATTTTCATCTACACACTCTCTAATGCAAACAAGCAAAGTTTTATTTGTTGCTTTTTTCCAAGTGGCAGAGACAATTGCTTGATACGTAGAAATTTAAATGCTGCCTCCAAGGCTTAGTAGAGTCTTTTGTCTGAAGGAGAGAAATTCTTCAGGTGTGCTTTTTCACATGTGCCTTTGGTGTAAAGAAGAATTAAAAATTACAGTATGTTAGGTTAGTTGTTCTTTCAATGGAAACTTTCCAAGCTGTAAATTAAGGAATTAATAGTTGAAGATAAGCAGTCAGTATGAACGTCTTAATTTTTTTCAAATAGTGCATTGCCTGTAGAGAACACATCAATTTTTAGTGACAGAACCCTCTTGGCCATTCTCCTTCTGCAGGTTTTTCTATCAGAAGCAGCAGAAGAGTCATAGTGAAGGTCAGGACAATAAATTAGCCTTGGTGATATAGCATCCACATGCACTGATTGTGTAGGAAAAAAACCCTGTAGAAAGTTATTAATTGTTTTAAATGTTCATGTTTTCTGGAATCCACAGTACTCTTGAAATTCGTAAACACATGGTTCATCTCTTCTTGTCTGTCCTTGAAGTGGTGATGTTTTGTTTTATTTCTAATTTTTTTTAAAATGCCAGTCTTAGCCCAAACATATGTGATTTAGTACATTAACATAGAATAAGTAAAGATGTTTCAGGAAAGCTAAATGGTCTGTGGGATTTCCCGTGGAGAGCTGATCAACTCTGGTGTCAACAATTGTTTCCGTGATGACAATTCGTATAGTAATCTTCTTGAAATGAGTAGGCCATTACAATTCAGAGCATAATGCCCAATGACTAATGATTATTTCTCATGTAATTAAGGTATAATTGATGTAATTAATAGAATAAATATTGTGTGTGTATATATATAATTGCAGATGTTATCTATAATATCATCCATAAGATATTTAGCTCTTAAAATCTTTTGTCTGTTATCATTAAAATCACATATGATACTAGTCCAACTAGAATTACAGGAAAAAAATTATTTAGAGTTTGTGAATTTATCATCATCTTAGCATTTTCTCCTGGTTTGATAGAGCTGTCATACGGAAGGAAGAGAGAACTTTTTAAAATAGGGAAAATAGGGAAACCACTAAAATTAGGACAAGCATTAAGTGGAAGTCTCTAATATTTCTAAGCTACCACTATGTAATTTTTGAAAACTGGTTTTGTTTCAAATTATTATTAAGATTTCTAGTATTTGGCAATTTTACATGAACCACAGGCAGATGTGTTTACTTATTACCTAGCTACAAACATATAGCTGCTCTGGCTGCTTTCAGGCAGCTTCTAAACACAAAACATGATATATGTAGAGAGCTCACGAATTGTCTGAAGTGTCACTACCTTATTGCTATATCTGCTCTTAAGAATACCATGCTAGCAGGTACCAGGCTAACCAAAATAGAATCAGAATAAGCTGATAGTGCCCTCGTAAGTATTTTTATGGAGCCTAAATACCTAACTGGCAACATGTATTATACTGTGGATTGCTTGAGTGCTTGGATGGAATCAGCTGTGTTGTAACTACTTCATGGAGCTGTGCTTTACATTTATCATCACTCCTTTTCACAGAAGCAAAACTATGTAACATAACAGGCTGCCAAAAATTTTAGGTATTTTGTTTTGAAAAGATAAGCTGGATTCTAATCGCATCTTTGTGTCTGCAAACTTTGTGACTATAAAACCTTGTATGCGGAGGAGAGAATATTTAAAAAAAAATTGTAAGAAAACAAAAAGACCCTTAGTATAGATAAGACTCCTATCTCCAGATCTGTCTTCTCTAAAGTATTTATTTTAATCATGCTTATAAGCAAACTGAAACAGCTAGTTCTTTATGTGAATTACAGCTACTGTTGAAGGTAGCACGCTGTGGGCACGAGAAAACCCATAATGCTTTCAAACAGATCCTGACAACTCTGAGGAGAATTTTTAAGAAAATTTTAATCTGGTTTTCAAGTTTGAAAATTAAATTTTATGTGTATTTTATGCTGAAATTTCAATTAGTATTAAAATTACACTTTCATGGTTTCATCAGTTCTCCTGGTATGTTGGGCTCATCCGTGGAAATTTTAGTGTTCATAGATTCTCTCCCTTGCAAGCATAACACAACCGTGGGTAACGTGCTAATATAGTGCCAATCGTATAACTGGATAGAACTGGATTTAATTTATTACCACATACAAATGAGTGGATTCATTGGAGGATGACTGGAGGATCAGAAGTCAGGAAGACTCTTAATTTTGCCTTGTTTTTTTTACTGTGTTGTTGGAGCTCTATTTTAGAGTGTTGCTGTTTGAATACAAAAGATACTTTTACCTTTACAAAAAATCAAAAATATAGTGTAAATAGCAAACCAGAAGCATGAGTATAGCACAGTGGTAACCTAGAATTAGACAGTGGCTCATAGGAATCAGATACAAACAGAAAAAAAATTGATATATTTGAAATCTGTACATCGGTGTTAAGGCAGATCTTATGTATGAATCACCTGATACTTCATTATAACCCTTTATTTATTGGAATTGATATACTGGAGAGGAAAATTCAGAATTAATCTAAACAGTGGTAGCCAGACCCCACTGCTATTACACATAAGAGCAGTTTTTGTGTGATTGAGGGTCTCTTATTCATGACAAAGAAAGACTATTTGCTTGGGTTTACTATACAGCATTTCAAGTGATTTTTTCAAAGAAGACACTCTGTTTAAAAAAAAAAAAACAACACAAAACAAAAAAACAAAAAACAACCAAAACCCAAAAAAGTACTGGTCCTTAATAAAAAGGTATGATGTGGCTTTGAAAATGAGAGTTCAAGGTTTTCCTGAGGAAGTATTAGCCTGTGTTTTTATTGTTTCTGAAAATTGCAGGTATTCTCTCTGTAGGAACAGGTATTAATATACAGCTTAGCTTCAAAAAGATCACTCAGAAGTAGTAAAAATTGTTTCTACCGTAAGAAAAAATATATACTAATATATTTGTCACAGCTAGCTGCTGAAACAAAGTAAGGTTTGCTTAAAATTGCTTACATCATTATTAGCTATGATAATAATAGCTGGGAAAATACTTTAACTGCATTTTATATACCAAAAGTGGTTGCACCATTAATTACAAAATAAATGCCACTTTGTGCTTACTGTGTGCTCTGTTAGAGGAGAAACCTTGTAATTTGTATTGTTTTGTTTGCTTTTTAACTGGGTACCTAAGTATACTTGAGCAGCAGTGTCCCTAAGTATACTTGAACATAAGCTCTCATGGAGAAACAATTAACATCCTACTGAAGATTTTTACAAAAATCTAGATTTAGAAATACTGACTATATTGTGCTACTTAAAGTGTGATATGAGCTCCCTGGCTTTGTTACTAAAACCACAATCCTCATGGAAACAGTAGTTTTCCAGCTTTCCAGAGGGAAAAGTCTCCAAGTGGCCAAGCTTATGAAAAAAGTTCTTCATCTTTAGATCTTTTGTGACTTTAGAAAATAACCATGATACAGTAGGAATTCAGTTTCTGTAAAGAATGAAATAATAGCGTGAGATGGGAAGGTGAAATAGGCTTCAGTTGCTGTCTTTTCACGTCTCTGAACTGTGTGTTAAGGCAAATTCATGCTTTCTCTTTGTTAGAAGACGACTGTCTCTGTGGAACTCAAGAAAAACATTACAATTCTGTCCCATTTTCAATAGGAGTATATGACAGGAGTACTGTGTGAGTGTTATGAAGTAATAGTCTGTAAGTGCTGCTGCTTCCCAGTTCTCCAACAATACAAGTAAATTTAAGAATATTCTTCAATTCGTTTATGCATTATATAGTAGAAGTTTCAAATTAAATGGGTACTTGTTTTAGTCGTGTTACCAAACTAATGAGCCACTTATTACAATGACAGTCATTCTCTAAAAGCAATTAAAGATACTGCTTTTAGAACAATCAATACTTGCCCTATTGGATGTTTGAGGATATGGGTTTGTGTTAGAACAAAAAAATCTTCCTTTACCTGGTAAGTGGCATAGAAATAACTGAAAACGGAAGATATGTAAAGAATACTGAAATCCAAAGAATACATGATAAATAAGCCTTAAAGAAAGACTGTACGCACAGATCTTTGTTCTTTATCCTCACAAGATACCTATCACATTAGAGAATATGAAAACACGGTCGTCTTGTACATTCACAGCTCTGCATCTGTACATCTGTATTCCATCCTCTTACCATTTCTTGCAGCCTCCGTATAAATTGATGCAAAAATTAGCATTATAGAATAGCAGTAAAAATATATCTGAAGAGCTGTGGAGAGCAACATGCGCCTCTTTTCAGGTAGATATAAGTAAGCCTTCATGTGTTACTTCTCTTTAGTTTAGGATTAGGGCCTATCGTGTGAATTTTTAACAGCAGAAGGTAGTATGCTGGGGACCACCAGTTCCTACAAATGCCTGCAGTGCTTACAGTACCACATATATGGGACTGTTGAAAGGGATTCAGTATGAAAACTTACAGTCATCTCTGGTCTTATGTTCCATAACACCGTGAATTACAGCCATATATTTCTCCTGTTTATCTGCATATTAGTCTGTCTGTAGAAATAGCCAATGTAGTTTAGTAAATCTGTAATTAATTATATCTAATTTATGCCCTGCTGTGAATTTAATTTGGGAAGGGAATGTAAGGGATACAAAGGATTAGGCTTTAAAAAGTCAGTAGGAATGGCAGTAGTAGGTAGGGAGGATTTTGAAAAGTAAGAGGGCTGCTCTGAACAGTAAGCTGGGTGAGTTGTCTACAGAGATGTAAGCATAGCAGTGGTTCATTCATGGGAGAATGACACCAGCAGTAAATTACAGGACAGTGCACTAACATACCCTTTACGCTTTCATACAAACTGCAGTTTACATTTCTTCGCAGAGTCATATAGTTGTGTGAGGAAATAGAAATTAAGTGACATAAGTAAAGAAAAACTCATGAAGTTAGAGGAAGCTGTTGAACTGGAAAGATTGAGGGAGGTTGTCTGGTACCGCGGAAGTTGCAGACTTGTACTAACATGGGTTATATTCCTGGTAACATGGTAACATATTCCTGATAGGTGATAGAGCTAACGATAGATGTAAAAGGTAAGCAGGAAAAAGAGAAAAGATACACAAAGTTTGTTCTCATAGATACACAAACTTTACTAAGGTAGAAAAGAAGTTCTAAGAGTAAATTGACGGGGTAAAGTGTCTTCAGAATGCCAAGTAATATGATAATGGCTTATTAATGTGCGAAGTTATAAATAATGACAGGATTAGCTGAAATACAGATCTATACACAATGTCTCTAAGAGGCCTGAAGTCCTGACAGCACTTGCAGAAGTAGCAAACAGCATGAGTGGACAGGAGAAGCTATTGATGAGAGGTCAGATCTTTACCTGCTGGTACTGTACAATAATGCATAATCACATCTTTAGATCTTTCTGACTTAGCAACTTTGCAGACCAAAACTCAATATTTCACTCCTCTGCAATTTGTTGTATATGTTCACAGAGGATTTCATCCAAGCACATCACTTGCTATTGCAGCCTGTCAAAGGTTTAAAGGGAGGAAGGTTTGTCAGATGTCATAAACGATGTCCAAGAGATATTTATGTTGTTGGTGTTGTTTTGTTTTTTCCTTCTTAACATCCCACTCACCATCTTGTAAAGTTTCTTGAAAAAAATGCAGGCTAATTTCTCACCTCATTCATGTGCTAATTTCAGAAATAAGAAAGGAATTGAGACATTATTTAGGGAAGGCCAAAGGATTCAAGGCTGTAGTGGTAATAATTTCATTCAAGTATTTCGGCATGAAAGGAGGACCTCAAATTCATTGTTCTATATATTGTCTCAGTAATTTGCTGTATCACGTAACTGCTATTGAAATATGGGAATTGCAATAATTGGGTAGTGTTATAAACTGATTATCATAGTGAGCTGAGAGGCAGCGTTTTAAATTATGCTCCCCACATTTTTCTTCTTAGATGAATTGCCCACATCACATTGTAATCTTTGTTCCTCAGGTACAGTGTTTTACAAAATTGATGTGATTAGCCATAGGATAAGATTTTAATTAGTGGCAGAAGAAAAGACAGTATGAGGATTATTTATGATTAAGATGGGGTTTTTTAATTTTACATATTAGGCATGTATTATTTGTTTTGTAACTAGATATGCATTGAACAACCTTGAAATTTCCATCTCCCTGAGTTAGACTAAATGATAATTTAAATGGGGGTATTTTGCATGTCTCGGGATCAGCCCTTCTCAGACTCTTTGATTATCACTTCTGTTTTGCAAGCTTTCACAAACAAGAGAGCGAGAAGACTATTTCTGGGATAATTAAGGCTACATGATTATAATTTTTTTTTTTTTAAATTGTTTTAAGAGATTAAAAATTTCCGCTTGTTATTTTAATTAGAATATGGCATAGTGTGAATCGTGAAGTTATCTGTAGTGGCCAGCCTTGTAAAGAAGCTGATGCTTTACCCAAAGAAATTTTATAAGGAGCCTTAGGAGGATTGTCTATTCAATTGACTATTACATCCAAGTTCTTACAAATTAAAGCATTTGTATCCCTTCCAACCCAAACCATTCTATGATTCTGTGATTTAACAGGGTTCAGTTCTATACAAGTTCTGTTTTGTCATATACATTCACAGATTTTTTTAAAAATTTGCCTTGCTCTTTTGTTCTCTCTTAAAGCTGCACCTGAAGTTGTAGCAAGCCTTGCATTAAAGGCACTTCTGTATGATTACTCAATTAAATTTCTTGCACATATAGGTGAAATATCAATCCCAACAGGGATATAATTTAATTCTTGTGCTTTGAGAATACTAATAAGAGGCTTATTGACCATCTGAGAAAACAAACTTTTGTTTGTTAGTGAACTCAAATCAAGGAGGTGATGTATGTGTTCAAAAAGCCATTTCTGAACTGTGAAGTACTCAGTAATACTGAGTCTTTGATGATACTTAGTCATCCAGTATCCTTTTCTTTCCTCCATTTGTTCAATTATTTTCTTTCATGTATAGCTCCTGCCTGTTCTATTGTAGGTTGTTCAACAAGCTTACTCTTCTATTTCTTCGGTGTAGGGGTTAAATCTGGGTTGGCCAAGATAGGCCTGAAAGACTCAGAAATTCTGTCTCCAGATGTGGCAAAGGATATGAAGTCTGTTTAAAAATGTAAATAGATTTCAGATCAGAGCTGGTTTCACCTAACAAAGAATTGACATATGAGAGAGGTCACAAGGAAAATAGAGTTTCCATGTAAACATATTTGAGCAAAGGAGGATTTAAATGCAATTGCAGCCCTTCTGGAAATCTACTAAGAAGGTAAATATCCTCCTAAAAGCAAATAGCTAGTCCTAGCTTTGAAAATTGAGAGGACACCAGAACCACTCCATTCTAAGGGAAGCCATCCTTATTCAGATATGTGGAAGACAACTCCTTCTTTTTTGATTCCTGGGTTATTTGAATTGGCAACCAGACTAGTTCATCAAGTGAAAAGTTTGGAAAATGAAATATTTTACCAGATTTCCTTACTTTGGAGATGTCGTCTGCAGCCCTGGAGAACAAGGTATTGAAACAAGCTGGAGACAGAGCTGTGTGGACAGCAAATACCCAAGTGATCTCTCCAAAATCTGAACATGTTATTCCAAGAACAATATTGCATTAAAATTCCATGAACCCACTTCTACCCAGCTTGTACTTGAGAATTTCTAGGAGATCTGATGATTTTTGTGTGACAGGCCAAAACATGTTCCTCTGTCATATGAAAGCAAGTCCTTCAGTGTATGATACCTGGAAATATATTGCCTCAGAGCAACTTACTAAGAGATGTATGGAAACCATTTTTGTTTAACACTCAAGATTTAGACACTAATTGACCTAATCATGAAAAGGTGCTTTAAAGAAAAATTCTACTTCCTCTGTTCTTCCTGTAGCTGAACTGATGTGCTTGGATTCCCTAACTCAAGAGGGAAGTGGTGTTTCTTTCAGAGGAAAAAACCCAGACTGACAGTAAGAGGAGATGTGGAGGATTCTTTTGCCAAAACCAAGTAACTTGAGAAACTTTATTTCTCAATCCACCATTTTAATTCAGCAAACATGAAGGGACTGTATTGGCCCAAACTTGAGAACAAATTATGAGGGAGACAAAAAGTAGACCCTTGCTGTAGGTCTCTGTTTTTTTATCCTTAGTTCAATAAATCTCAACTTGGGGAAGATGCTACAGACAGTTTAGGTCTACTTGGGAAAATAAGAGTTCAATTATCTTACATTTCTGCTCTTTCCACCCTCCTGGTGAAAAATACCGCTGTAGCCTAACAGATAATCTTTTTCTCCAAATTTTATTCCAAATTTCTCAAAAATATGATTCCACATTTTTAGGTTAAGGTCCAGTAACTGCATTAGGTAAATTAGAGTGATTTAGTATACACTTTATAGTATAGAAATAATTTCTTGAACGTAAGTAATTGTCCTCTCTTAATTCAGCTTTATGCCTGTGTTTTGTGTTTCATGTTTTGTTCTAGTGAACTGTTTATAATATCAGTTGAATGTTTGTGTTTCATGGAGGTAAATGTGCACCCACAATGATGGAGATTTTGTTATACAGGGCTATGAAGAAAATGCAAAAAAAAGAAATCTGCAAGAATTTCAATTAGGCTGTTATGCTCTCATGGGAAATCTGAGTATATCTCCTTCACTCTCAGTTCCCATTTCTTATTTTGGAGAGTTGTTCTGTATTTTTAAGTATTGAGTACACACTGTAAATTGTTATGGGTTCTGACTGATGAGCTTTGTTTCTACCACCCAGTAGTACCAATGTACTTGCTCTTGCAAAAGCCCATTAAGCTCAGCAGCATGTATAATTTCTGCAACAAGGTCAAATGAAATCTGTCTTGTAACATGGCAGAATCCTGACAACACTGGAAACAGTCGTCACTTCTGCCATCAGTGCATCAAGAAAGCCTTTATGTCCAAACTCAGACTCCAGTCTTCCACCTTCTGTTCAGTATTACAAACTCTGTCAGATTCATGAGGCTAAAGAATACAAGGAAAGAAGGAGCTGAACTCTCTGTCCATGTAGAGAAAGATATAAGGGACGCCCCTTGGTGTTTTTTTTTTTTCACTGTTTATACCAAATGACTCAATCCAATATGTATAAACCAGAAGCTAGGACTCCACCTGAGGGTGCGTTCCTCCCTTGGCCATAGAGGTAAAACTCCTCTCACTTTTGCGTGTGCTTTCTCACCCTCTGACCTCATCACTCTTGCGTTTCTGTCTGTGCAGTCGCCTGACTTCAATGGGGAAGGTGAGAAGCAACTCCATTCTGGTTTTGTCCATACTTGATGGGAACTGGGGGAAGTGGGCTTATGTCCCTCAGGAGGGGAGAGTGCAGGTTTCCCATTTCATGGACATATGCTCTAACAGTTAAGCTACGTACTAGAGGCAGCGCTCATCATAACCAACAGTTTTTCAAAGGGACTCTGACTCAATACTATGTACAGGTTTTAGGAGTGCTTAAAGCGCGTCTATTGGATTATACCCGTTAGGGGATTTAGATGTGTGAATATTTAGTTTGTGAATCTCTTAACAGCCTTAGGTAAGGAGTTGTCCTAACCAGGTTGCTTACTTAAAATGAGGCATAAGCTTCCATAGGGAAGGTAATAGCTAAAATTTGGGTATTCAGGAAAGTTTTTCTGGACAAAAATGTCAGTATTATGGGTATGGATATATTTAATTAGGTAAATAAAGTTTTTTATTAATTGTTTTGTTAACAGAGTATCAAAATTTTGCCTAAATTGAAATTTAAGTCCGTTCCCAAATCTAGATCTCACTGTGTTCTTTGTCTTCTGTACTTGTCTAAAAATATTGTTGTGTACTTGTTCAAGATTTTACATTTATATGCAGCTTATTCTAAGAGTATTCAAACTAATGTAAAATAAATAAAAAGCCTACCTGTTAGGCTGGATCTCATTTCCAGGAGGGTTACTTGGTAACTGCAGTATTCTCCACTGAGATTATGTTTGTTTTTACCTGTTACACGTTTCTGTCTTGGGATGGTAGTGGGTTGATTTATTTCCCCCCAATTATCCAGATGTAAATTATGAAGTTAGGTATTATTTGAACATTGTGATTCGTAGGAATTGTTACATAATGTATCTTGAAGACATGGAATCAAAAATGCTATTTAAAGAATGTTGTCTGTATGACATTCCTGCCTTTCTCACCTTTTCCTTCTCTAATTTTCTAATGCAGATAACAATACCCAGACCTTCAGTGGCATCCACACAGTCTGTTTCGGAGAGCTTTCATTATGGTCCCCAGCTAGAGAAAAGAGAGCAAGATGCTCAGTCTATGGAACACACCGTGGAACTTTCCTCTCCAAAGGAAAGTTTGCCAGGTTTGGTTGGGACAGAAGATGCACTTCCGGATAGTGCCAGCAGACCAGATTTGGTACTAAATATCAACCAAGAGGTGCTTGACAGGGAAGGACTTGTCAAAGAATGTGTCAGCGTCCCGGACTGTGGCCAAAAGGACCTACCTGAACAAAATAGTGGGATACAGGAAGAGAAAGAACTTGAAAATATTCCTGTAGAGGATGCTGAAGAAGAAAGGCTTCCAGTGGTTTCTGAGGACGCCATTGATGTGCTAAGCAAAGAACAGAATAATTCTTTGCCAGGAAACTCAAAATCTGCAGAGGAAGAACCTCTAACAAATACCGAAGCTGCTGAAGAATCAAAGCCAAGGCCCATCTGTTTGGTGCCAAATCAAGATGAGATTCTGAAGTCGATAGCACCTAAAACATCAGAAGTTTCTCCATCAAGACTTACCAAACCACATGTTAATAGACAGGGAAGCAAAATAGCACCAGTTCAGGAAAATGGTTTTCATTCTAATAAGGAAGAAGTCCATATCCAAGACTTGAAATGCCACCAAGTGGCCCTTACTACTTTTTTGCACCAGGAGGACAAAAAAGAGAAAAATGCTCCCAGAAATGGAGAGTTATTCCACTGCATTTCTGAAAATGGGAATTCTCATCGATCTAAGAAGGACTTAGTTAAATCTCCTTTTGTATTCAGGCAGAGCCGAATTCCAGTTTTAGCACAAGAGATAGACTCAACCTCAGAGTCCTCTTCTCCTGTTTCAGCAAAGGAAAAGCTTCTTCTAAAAAAGGCCCATCAGACAGACTTGGTCAGACTACTTATGGAAAAGAGACAGCTCAAATCTTTCCTTGGTGACCTCTCAAGTGCCTCTGATAAGTCACTGGAGGAAAAAATGGCTGCTGCTCCAGTACAGTTTTCTGAGGATGATGTCTTATCCTCATTTTCTAGATTGACACTGGACTCTCATCTCAGCAAGCAGATGGAAGATAGCTCTTTATCTCCAAGCAGCCCTCAGTCCAGAAAAAGCAAGATTCCAAGGCCAGTGTCCTGGGCAACCGCTGATCAAGTCACCAGTTCAAGTTCAGCTCAGTTCTTTCCTCGGCCACCACCAGGAAAACCACCTACTAGACCTGGGGTAGAAGCTAGGTAATGCAGAGAAAATAGAAATAGGTTTTCAGGTTGAAAATGGATTTGAGCTAGACTGCAGTTAGTGTGCAGGATGTAATCCTGTAGAATTTCCATCCTTTAACTATTTTTTTTAAAATGCTGGGCGTCAGTTCTCCGAGAAATCTTACCTTGTTGGAGAATGAATGAGGAGAGGCTCTTACACAAGAATGAGCCTGCTTCACTGTTAAATCTTATACCTCAAGAGATGTGTATTCAGTATTTTGAAACCTGTCAATCTATAACTAAATCTTTACTTTTTTTTTTTTTAAGTGGGGTCACTTTTCTGGAACTGTTGATTATTTGCAAACCCAGAAAAATCAATAGGATCTGTCATATCTAGCAATTTGAAAATTAAACTGTTTTTATAGTAGACATTTTAAGTATTTGGGTTTTGAGATTCCAGCCATCAGTATTGAGTTAGTTAGCTATGCTCAGATCATGGCTAAGTAAAAACGACTAATAAAGGAGGGCAGAGTGAATTCTACAAGTCCTCCTTTGCCAATTCTATATACAGACATCCATGATCTAGTTTCTTCAGTGTCTACATTACCAGATAAGGAGAATTTTGATACAGTCATGCGAAATCCTCTGAAGGAGGTTGTTGCGTGCCTTGTCATCCCTTAAAATTGTGTATGGAGTGTATTGATGGCGTGCAGGAATGGATGTACCCCTCCGGAACAGAGGTGATAAGCACCACACTTCAGTGCACTGGTGCTAGCACCACCAGGAAATTTCAATTATCCTGTAAACACTTAGACTGTTTATGTTAGTGACTTTATGCAAATATAAATACTGTGTTTGAACAACACAGAAGCCAAAGCCTAGATCCAAACACCTTATAGGACAGTTTAGCTCCAGGTGTCTGTTCTGCAATGTAAGCTCATCGCTAGTTTCCAATAATTCTGTGTTTCTATATGAACTTTGGTGAATAGATGGGAAGAGAAATAATTTTTCTTCGTTTCTTCTCAAGGTTACGCAGATACAGAGTCCTAGGGAGTAGCAGCTCGGACTCAGATCTTATCTCTCGTCTGGCTCAAATCCTGCAGAATGGATCTCAAAGACCAAGGAGTTCTACCCAGTGTAAGAGTCCAGGATCTCCACATAGTCCAAAAACACCACCCAAAAGCCCTGTCATTCCCCGACGCAGTCCCAGTGCCTCCCCTAGGAGCTCTTCTTTACCCCGTACTGCCAGTTCTTCTCCGTCCCGGGCTGGGAGACCCCATCATGATCAGAGGAGTTCATCCCCACATCTTGGGAGGAGTAAATCACCTCCTAGTCATTCAGGCTCCTCATCTTCTAGGAGATCCTGCCAACAAGAGCACTGCTGCAACAAACCAAGCAAGAATGGTCTGAAGGGATCTGGCAGTTCCTTCCACCATTCCCCAAACACTAAGACTCCCACAGGAAAGAGCAAATCAACCACTAAGCTTAGCAGATAGGAACTGGGCCTTGACAGGTATAAAGCCGCCTCCTAAATCTGATGCATGTTGTGTCTGTGTACTGTGTATTTAAAAAAATAATCTAAAAAAGTATATTAAAAGAAAGGTGTTGAATCTGCGCTTTTTAAAGAAAGTAAGCGTCATAAACTATTCATGAGAAAGCATACTGTGTAAATAAGTGGCATTGCCTAAGAGCAGGCAGCAAGCAGATCCGTGAGAGGGAAAGCAGAGGCCAGGATAAGAATGACTAGGTAGTCAAAGAGGTGCAATGTATTTAGAGTAAAAAAAAAAAATCTCTTAAGGTGAGTGTTTTAAAAGGGTATTTATTTCTATGTTTTTAGTTTACCTAGCTAGAAGATTTGGCCTAATTATTTAAGGCTTTACATACTCTTTGAGTATGTAAGAAAGCCTGAAACGGTTATTCCCAAAATGACATCACCATTTGGGAGACAAGTACTGCTGAAGCATGTCTTCGCAGTGTTAAAAAAGCACACAGTTTAGAAGACGATGAAGACCTTATAAGTCTCTTCCATTTTGAGCTGCACACATCTCTTGAGTCATTCAGTGCTCATCCTGTCCCCTATCTACCATGGCACAGATTTTTTTACCTAGGGAAGTATCATATACCTTGCCCCTTCTTGACGCTGATGATATTTAAAAAATTAATATTAAAATTTGCCAAGATGTTTTTATAGCTATATTCTTTATAAGTTTGTTTACTGCTAATTGGGATCCAAGAAGCTAGTTCTCAGTTCTATATCATAAACTTCTTTG
The DNA here is from genome assembly GCF_964199755.1 of Larus michahellis. NCBI lineage: Eukaryota > Metazoa > Chordata > Aves > Charadriiformes > Laridae > Larus > Larus michahellis. The sequence goes on along the minus strand of NC_133899.1, from coordinate 50,973,099 downwards.
GGAGTCATAGTGGGGGTCTTCAAAATGTGTTCGGTAGAATTTGGAAAAGCATTCCTGTCTAGGAAATGAGAGAAAGGAGGAGATGTCTGCATTTCACTGAATGTTGCAGATTGACAACAAATTGCAATGTGAGTTAGGAAATGTTAGAAAACAGAAGTACCTTTTTTCCCTTAACTCAACTGAAAAAAGAACCCTTGTTACTGCTGGCTTTTGTTTCTCCATTAGTTACAGATCACTTAAACCACTGATCTTACTGTGCAGAGATGATTACCAGCCAAGATCTGCTGTTTTAGTCATTTGTTTTATAAAAATATGAAAGGTGAAACACAGATGAGGAGACTGTCTACTTCATGAACTTGGCAGGTTATAGGTGACAGAAATACACTTAATACTCTTAGGAAAACTGGGTAAGAATATTAGTCATCAAAGCAAAATATACAGAAAGCAATCTGAGGTATTTTTTATGTTGGATTCTTGTCATTCTTTTGCCCAAATGTTTTTTTGGTAGCCAAACTTCATTGTCTGGCAGTAAAGTCCATGGTGTCTAATTCTTCCGACTTTGTTTGGTAGTTACTTGATAATTTCTTGTGCTCTACAGGACCTCTGTAGGGAACGTAATGGTATAGCCCCTTTTACTATTTTCAGAAGAGAATAGTGGGTCAGAATAGTAACACACAGGAACACAAGCCTGAGAAAAAGGTGCAGCCAGCTCTCCCTAATGATTCCTGTTGTGGGGACACTGGATGCATAGGAGACTTGTTAGTTACTGATCTGCTTGCTGTAGCCATATGCCTCTCCAGCCAGCATCTGTGCTTTTTTTATTTAACCTCTGCCAAATGAATACCTTTGGATTAAAAAGGGAATATTTTGTCTCTGAGCTAACACATTCTAATGCTGCATTAAAGCTGCCCTGGAGCTGCACTGAATTTCACTTGCTTTGTCAGACTATGTTGATTTCTTTCTTTTTTTTCTTACAATGATTATGTATATTGTTTCCTGTACGTAATGTAGCACAGTGTGGAACCTTAATTTCATTCAGGTTTCAAGCACTACAGATGAATGCAATAGGTAGGGTAAACCTGCTTTTTCTGAAGAAATTGTACCATTGGAAAGTCCTATTCCTTTGTATTATATTGTATAATAGGTGCTATACTAATAATTGCATGTCCTCATGGTAAATTATATAATATAAATATTTATATATATACATATATGTATATGCTTATATAAACTCATTCTTTCTCAATTTTCATTTGTAATTTATGGGCCACAAATAATACAGTTCCCTTTCTGTTAGTTCCTGAATACTTTTGGCATTACATCTACTGTTTTCCCCCCAAAAATTTCTGGAATGCACAAATTCTAATAGCCTTTATACCTTGGTACAAGATTGGAGGACTGATGATTTCTCAACCAGCCAATGTTTCATCTTGCAGCTTGCTTTTTTTCTTTATAATTTCGTGTGTGCATTTGCATATGGAACAAGAACGGAGACTCAAAGGTATTTTTATTTTTTATTACAGATAGGGCTTGTAGTTACTCATTTTTATTTCAAAATGTGGGTTCTTAATTGTTATGAATGCTAGTCATATAGGAGCAGTGACAGTCAATGAGTACCTAAGAGATGAATGTGACAATAACAAATTCCGTCTTTTCCTTCCTCTTTTCCTCATGTTTCCTTATGGCATAGCATAAAGAGAATTTGCTCCCATTGTGATATTTCCGCCCTGGGCACTGCTGGAATTATTTGTTAAGGTGGTGTGGCAACCTATGATTATTTTTGGTATCCTTTCCCTTATTTCCAAAAAGCATTTATTATGGTCTCGTAAGCTTATTCCTACACTTACATGGTCACTTTTAAGAGGTACCAACCTCACGCATCCTTGCCTGAAATGCTGAAGTTGGGGTGTTTATATTTTCTCTCCAGTGTAGCAGGATCCAGAAACAGGTAATTGCTTTACAGACGAGAAAATATAACACCTAAAGATTTTTTTTTTATGCTGTCTTCAAAGTACAAACTTGTCCATTGTTACACATTACTATGTAAAATAAATCAATGCTGTAGAAATTCACTTGTACTTGAACGACTTGCCAATGTAAAAATAGTAATCTATGCCAAAACAGAGAAAGAGGTATCAATAGTGATTGATGACCCAGGCTGCTTTTACTGCAGAAAAAGGTGAAAGGACTGTTTATCCCCAGTTGCTTTTTGCTGTGGATTCAACAGGATCTAGTGAGAAAATAATGAAGATATGAATGGAGGGATGATTATGAATAACTTATCTTGAACTATGCGCTCTTCTGGAGTTTTTTATTGCTTGATACCCTCCCCCCAGAAGTTTACAGAATTGCTTACTGTAGTCTAATGTAGCAATCAGTTAATGTAGTTAGGTAACGGTCAGCTGATCAACTCACACATAAATATTAGCTTAGTATTTCTGGAAGGCCTGTATAATCATCAAGAACTATGTAAGCTTAAATATTTGAATATGCAACTGACTCTGCATAAAACCACCAATGTACACGCGCGTGGCCCTTGTGCAGAGTATGAATGAATGGTTTACGGAGGGTTATCTGCAAGAAATTTTCAGGGACGGGGAAAATCTTTCTCCATTGTACAAAATGGTTACAGTTATTCTGCATAGCACGCACACAACCTCTGACATGGGGGTTTTATCTGGGAAACAATATCACTGAAGGAGCTGTTGCTTTGTCCTCTTCAAGCCTCCATTTCTTTGGGGGGCGGTACAATGGCGCCGTGACATGGAGCAGATGCAGATGCTGTGCACGCCTTTCCTCTTTATAGTGTTTCCTGTGTCGTGGCCAGCACTTTGGAGCATTTTTTAGAGAAAATGAGGCATGATGCCTTTTAACGAAAATAGAACTTGAAAAGACTGAACATTTCGTGCAGACTTTTGTGCTGCAATATTGCATGGTATAATGAATCCAAGTTGCAACCTCAAAAATCTATAGTAATATTAATAAGCCTCATTATTAATTACAAATGCCAATTATTACTTCGGTAATACTCTGTTAAAAGTAATAGAAGGTGTGATACAGTAGAGCAACACTGGCAAGTTGTATGATGCTAGGCACCTTTCCACTGCTGAAGCAGGATGGGTAAGCATAGAAAATTTCACTGCTCAAAGGCAGGAGCAATACGAGGTCTTAACTGCTAGTTACGTACAAATATTCAGGAGGCAAACCCCTGGGGGGTGACACGGGGCTTTCATTATAGCCACCCGCCACATCCTGTCTTGGGAAATCTGGACGCGTTCATGCCTTGAAGTCTGCATGTATGAGATCAAGCTTTCTCGCATACCTCACTAAGCAGTCTTGATGTAAAGGGAAGGATCCGGTCCATTATATTTAAAAATAGCTTGAAAGATTTTTCATCTGAAAAAGACTTGCAAGAGCTCTATCATTTACAATTTGTAGAATTACGGTATTAACTATAGCTGGGAAAACACACAATTTTTATTTTATATCTATAAATATGCATTTGTACATAAGTGTATCTATATATACACTTATATAGATACTGTATATTATATAGAAACAAATATACATACATACATATGTGTGTATATACATATAGATAGGAACAGTCTCAGCTATTGCATCCTATTTACTGGAATTCATTTGCCAGAGTGAGCCGAGGCCTGTTTTGCTTTGATTTGCTCGGATCTCCTCTGTGCCCTAATTCTGATTCTGTCCCTCTTCCATATGAGAAGGCCTGATCCTGTAGTCCTCCTTGGGCAAAATTCCCATCAGTCCTTCTTATTGCAGCATCATTTATGCAATGGTTGACTGTAATGTTTCTAAAAAATATTTTCTTTTTAATGAGAATGTAGACAAAGCCAGACTTAAAAGTACAGACTCTTTCTTGTAAACGGAATTTTTCCATCATGAATTGGACGTTTTTGTAGAACACTAAGAGGCATAAATTCTGGTAAGAAGAAATCGATTATTCCAATTTCTTAAAAGGTTCTAATGGCAAACTAGAGATACGTGCCTCCAATTTTTATATATATGTAAAATGAAAAAGGAATCTTCTGAAAAGGAATAGGAGAATGAAAGAGAGCTCAAAGTCACGTTGGTTTCTCATTATAGGTGCATAATACATTATTTTTTTCAAGCAGGACTGATCCTATGAGGCAACGAGAGCCATGCCCTTTTTGGCGATTCCAGTGAGCAATGGGCTGCGTAGGTGTCTTAGGTTAACACCGTGATTCCCCGTGGTGCATTCTCTGTAGGCTTTTCCGCTGTAAGGACTGGTAAGAGAACTGTCAGCTATATAAGTAAAAGCCTTGACGATTATCCATGACTCCTTTCTTCAACTGGTAAAAGCTTTGGATGCTCATTCCTATTTCTGAAACTTGTGGAACAGTGTTTTTATTCTTCTACTTGTAGCTAATCAAGTAGGCAGTGAACTGAAGGGTTTTGTTTGCTGTTTTGCTTTTGGCCCGCATGTCGTTGGTTGCAATTTCTGCAATTTTCAGTAACCAGTAACGCTGGTAAAAGGAAGGGAGGTTCAGCATTTAGACGACACGCAGTATGTAGGCATAGGTCATACAGTTCTTAGCTAATACGTGCAAATTGCATAAACATGCACCTCACGCGAGAATACCTCAGCTGTCCGCTTGAAGCCAGTCTTCCTTTTCCCTACATATAACATTTGTAAAAGAGAAATGCTATAGAAGTCAACCTGAATTGTGTAATAACTGTCTGGAGTTATTTTAAGATACTGTCAAATGCCAAAAAGTTTATTGAATCACTCATTTTCCTGTGGTTGAAATAATCAGGCTTTTTAATGTTAACCTCTGAGGGCTTTTCAAAGGCAGAAATGCCTAGGAGTGTATTGTTTTAAAGTCTAATGTATTAACTTGGCAATTGCTCTAGCCATGCAGGTTTGAACGTGCAGGCTGATTTTACTCTCCATTGTTGGTAACACATTCTCTCCTAAGAGTAACAGCGACAGACCAAAATGTTAGCATATGTCATTTATGTATTTGGCTTTTGTCTCTCCTCTACATGAAGAGCTCGGATCCTTGGGAATTCTTGCTGTTCTTGTGCAGGTGAAACTCGCATTAAAATCACCACAGGGTCTTGTTTTCTTCAGTTTTGTCCCTGTTTAGGGAGTAAAGGAATAAACTCACTCTATAAATATTATATTTGCAGTTGCTGTATTTTAAATTGGAAAATGCTTATTTTTTTATTCCTATTATGACATGACCTGCCTTTTGATCTCTCCTTTTCTGTAAGAATTACTGGTGAGAGCCAGCTTTGGCCAAGAGCACAAAGTGGTTTCTTCTAAAACAGTAACACCGGTGGGCCACTCATACGAATTCCTGATCATCCACAACTCTCTGTGGGAATTCAGCTGGAATTAATTGGAATTACAGATGTTTGTTTCCTTTTGAGATCACTTGATCTTTGACCTAACTTTTATATAAAGGATTTATAATAACATTAGACCAGCTTGCTCCAAAAGATACAGTATAATTAGTTTGGTCTGCCTGGCTTCAAATCCTTTTAAACCCATATCTGCTGCGTGGCAGGCAAGGTCATAGAAGTTTCACACAAGGTGAGACGGGATTTTTTTTTTTGGCTATTTCACATCTTTTCCCTCTGACTGGAGATCTGGATTGGTTGCCCAGCAGCCCTCTCTGCACCCTCTGTACTTTTCTTGGCTAGAAAGCAAGATTTGAAATTCTTCCCCAACTTCTAACTTACTTTCTATAGAGTCAGCCCACAGACGAGTTGCAGTGCTTGGGCTAAATGATGTCGATTTTCAAATGCTTTCCTATGAATATCCAAACTAGTAAATTAAGGAAATCACCAGCAATGCCTTCAGACAAGTACTGACTTTCTGAAGCTGCCAACCACTGGCTGCTAATCTAAAATCTCTGGGCAACACCACAAAGAATTAAATCTGTGTATTAATTAAAAATACAATGTTATCACCCCATAAGAAATTAAGTACTCAATAGTAAAATCTGCAGCACGATTAAGTGGAAAGTAGTTCCAAGATTGTTTGTTACCATTGAGGAAGACAAATGTTGAGTCCTTCAAATTCTCTTGCTCAGTAATTGCAGTTCCCTTCCCCTTCTTGGAAATCTTCTAAGCCATTCTTTTCCTTTTTAAGTTTGCTCAGGCACCAAGAACATAAAGAGTTAATGCCCTTGTAATGGTCATTTGTACATAAAGTTGTAATTATTTATTTTCTCATTTGTACCATATCAAGGCTTTGTACAATGTCTTAAGTTTTGTTTTCAAATTATTTTGTATTTTATTTTTATAAACTGGTTCTAAATAAAATATTCATTCAGCATGCAAAACTTCAATTCTTGATTGTGTTTGTATAATGATTTAATTATTTATAAAGCTTCAGTTGAATTTTTTTCAGTATTTTTTTACTATTGTAGCCCTGTACGTCAAATGGAGAAAGTGCTTTGGCAGTGGTATTTTTTTTCCCTGTTACGAGAAAGCAAAAAGCAAGTGTCTGTTGGTACAACTGCAACGAGTCAGATGTTCATATCTCAAGTCGGAATTATTGGATCAATGGAAGCTTTACTGATGTAGTAGCTTCGTGTGTTGTATATTAGTAAGAACAGAGAAACTCAGCCAGCCTCCTCAGAAACCTCCCTTTCTATTTGCTCTTGCTCTTATCCGTGCTGTCCGTATTCAGCCAAACAATAAATGGTTGCCACAGCCAGATCTGATCAATTTTAGTAACAATATGGTGTATCCCAGGCTTGTTGTTCTGAAGAGCCAGCTACTTTTTTTTGGAAAAAAAAAACCCACCTTTTTCTTTCAAAATTGTAATTTCTTATTTAGTCAGAAGGCACCGTAGTTGATTTCTTTGGAGATGGCCAGCTGTCTGGATGTACTCGCTGAGCTTTTACAGCCTCTTGAGGAGACGTGTCTCATCCTCTCTACAATACGCTTAAGTGGCAGATAGCAGGGAACTGAATGAGCGGAAGTTGTTACTGCATCTGACCAGTTTGTGCTACGTGGAAATGCAGCGTTAAACTACCCGTTGCTCTACTTTCCTCCAAGATCCTTTAATTTCTCTTTCTAGTAAAACTAGGTAAAAGAAGTATAGTACAGTATCTTCACAATTTATGTTTTTGATTTATCCGCCTGCATGTCTTAGTCCTTGCATGCTATGGAAAATACTGCCTGCTTTTTGTGCAGCAGAACAAGGTTTTTAGGCAAGCCCAGAATAATTGGAGAAAATGCCCTGGATCTCTTTCTCAGCATTATCACCGTTAGGCCTGCATGTAAGGCAAATTAAAAGCCAGCTCTGACCCTGTTCAAATCATTGGCAATATTTTCATTAAGCTTCATGACCAGGTCATTAGCTCTTGTCATATCTATAAATAGCCCAAATTGCTTCACATGATAAGAAACAAACTGGGAATTCATTTACTCGGTAACATTCCAAGAAAATTATATTTCATCTTCTGCTAAGAGTAGCCAGAAATTCCATGGTGTGCTTCTGGATTGCGTGTGGTTTTGGTGCTCCCAACGCAACCATCGTTTGATCACAGAAAGGGCACGTAAAGAAAGAGCAAGCTAGCTGTATTAATTTGAAGATGAAAATAACAAATTTGCGCACTCTGTCCTGGCGACAGCTAGCTCAGTATCCTTCCTTGTTTAAAATACTATGTAAATCTGGATCATACGAGGGATGGAAGGAGTGGTTCTGCTCTGCCTCCAGTATACGTTAGTGGTACAAATGACAGACCATGGGAAAGAAGGAAGATTGGATCAAAGATGCTGTGGCAGATTGGTGTTGAGGTCTGGTAGTCGTCTGACTGCTGAAGTGTCTTTTAGCATTGCCTGGCTTGTTGTCTTCGTTCATACAGGAGATCCAAGCTGCCCACTCTGCTCTTGGGGTCTCACTGCACTTCTCTGCACTTGCGCTGTAGCTTCCTCTCATTTCAATTTGTACTGGGACATAATAAAGCTGTGTAGTAGACACAAGCCAGCTCTCCCTAGAAATGCTGTAGCAAGGGCAATTCAAGTATTAAGAACCAGAGAAAGAACTGAAACGTTGAAAGAAAGACAGGTAAGAACTGGCTGTTGCAACCTGGACAAACTCAAACAGCTGCCCAGAAGGAGCAGGTAAACTTTAGATCGCATTTTGCTAATATACCTGGAATGTCACAGTAGCATTAATTGGCTTCTTTGACCATAAGAACAAAATACAAATGAAGGGTGCCGCCTTCAGTTACAGAAAACACTGCTTGAGAGAGACCATCTGTACTAATGGGGGAGAAATAATACTTCCAACAGGTTAATCTGGAAAGCTTTTAACAACACAGACTAAAAAATCAGATCTAGAAGGATTAGTTCCTGTTCTTAAAACCAGCAATTTATGAATAAGGCTGCGATACCTGTCACCCACACCATCTCCTTTCGTTAAGATAAACCTGAAAACGAGAACCTCCGCTTCTTCAAGGCATTAATCCCAATTAACGATGTGCTGTACATGTATATGTTTTAATTTTGTGAGATATTTGGGTATTTTGCTCCCATTGGCAATACTGAAGGGAAGCACTTGCTAACAATGTGACTACCCCATGTTCACATTTTATTAGGCAGCAGCTGTCATTTTTTGAGGCGCGCGTGTGTGTGTGTGGTCGGTACGCCATAATGGTGTCATGGCAGAAGTTAAAGGAAGTATTTAAAAGTGCATTTTCATATGACATAGTGCTCTGTCAAAGCTGACTGCAAAAATGACGTATCTTACCCTATGATTGATTACATGTTCTTATGCTGCTAGGAGAGGGACAATTGGGCTGCCATTCTCTACATCATTTGCATTTGCTAAATTCTTGCAGCAGGAATGCTTGTGCAAAATGACTGGAAAACTAGAGGCAGCTAGTCATCGCTACAGGCCAAATTTATCTGTGGAACTTTAATATTGGTGATGAACGCATGGTTTTTGCAGTCATAGGATAAAATTGCAGGCGAGAGGGTTTTTGTTTCCCCTGTGGTATGGACACTGGACATATGAACACAGCACCTCTGCTAATTTTGAATTATGTGAAGTAGAGCAATTCCAATATGTAAGCCTTAAACACATCTTAAGAATAGTGTCAGTGACAATAGTTTCCTCCTATCTAAATGTGAAACGGAGTTTTTTCTTTTTCACATCAGGATAAAATGACGCCTTTGTGCTTGTTTCAGAGTTGACACTTAACAGGTTACTTTTTGCTCCAAATCTTGTTTTTCTTCTTCCTTGGATATATAGTTAAGAGAATGGAAGATTTTACTCATCTCTCCAATAGGTGAAGATGAAAGCTTCATAAACTATGCAGGAGCATTTGTTCTGTCTGGAGCAAAGTCAGCCTCTGCCTCCTGTAATTTGTTTAACAGCAAATCTAACTTCTGCTTCATATAAAACAATATGGAAACTTTCTTGCTCTCTGTACTTCAAATGTTGGAGTATTGGTTCCATAAGGCTAGCAAAATCCGATGAAGATACAGCCTGCTTATAAACCATACGGGGAAAAATTATTCCATATCAAAAACAGGCATCACCCATCAATTACTATTTTTTGCTGTATTTCTCTATTTTAATCATGTGACAAGAAAGAGCCTACCCTGCTAGTGCAGTAAAACAAAATGCCTCTGAGGAGAAGGTGCATTTGACAAGCTGGGAACGAACAATAGCCAAGTGGAACAATGCTGTATGAATTCTGAGGAGTACATTCATGAATCAACAGCTCAGTCCTAAACCATTCCTAGAGTAAGCAGGTACGTCAAACTTCCTGTGATGCCTTGGCATGAATCAACTGCTCAGTCTTAAAAAAAAATAATCACAACAACAACCACCAAGCAAACACCTCTGACATTATTAGAAAAAGCAAGTACTTAAAAAACCAACTACTTCTGAGGTTTGTTTAATCAAAAAACTAAGCAACTTGTGTAAGACAGCTCCTGACGGTCAGTAACCATAATGTTACTTTTTTACCCCACTCTCATGCCTTTTATTTTTCAAAAGGTCACATTAAACAAAGGAAGATACAGACAAGAGTCTTAGTCAAAATAAATCTGGTTTTTTGTTGTTTTTTTTTTTTTTTTTAGAGAGAGTAAGAGGATAACGAAAACAGAAAAAAAAATATTAGCCAACTGCAACAGAGTTAACAAACAGGAGACCGGTAATTAGTGTTTAATGCCACCTATAGTGAAATGTTTCCCACTGGGAAAAACGTGGGAGGCAAGTCCCCTTTGCTCCTTCGAGGTCACAGGCCGGAGCAGAACATACAACAGCACCTAACATCACAGTCACTTTACATATATTCAAGTTTTTACACATCTGCAAAGCAGAAGTAGTAGCAGCCATTTGGATGTTCTTTCTTAATGGTTCTCAGGGGGGGCCTAGGAAACTCGGAAGGACCTGGTTCTTGTGACATGGAGCTGGAGCTGCAGCTGCTGCTTCTGCTGCTGCTTCCAGCCACCTGCGCTCTACCTCTGTCTTCAGCGGGGGAGACCTGGGGGGAACCTGGGCTCAGGTACCCAGCTGTGGTCTGAGTAGAGGCGGTGGCATACGTGGTTGGGCCAGTGTTGTTTTTCACATAGACGTTTTTGATAGCAACAAGTGTATGCGCCATGATGCTGAGGCTGTTACTCAGATCTTGCATGCCTTGCTGCAGCAGCCGAAGATTGTGGTTGACACTGTCAAAGCCAGACTGGATCACCTGCATCTGGGTCTGCTGAATCTGTACTAGGTCCTCTTCAGTTATTTCATGCTGGTCTGCCTGGGACCTGCCTTTTGTTTTGGCTTTTACTTTCCCAGAGGAACCACCACTCGATGTCCCCAGAAAAGGTAGTTGTTCTTGGCTAGGTGGAACTACCGCCATGTCCTCAGAGCTTTCTTCTGGCTCTACCACCTTCACTACTATTTCTTCTTTGAGATTCATCTTCTCAAGACCAGATTGATGAGATGGGCCAGGATCATCATTAAACCCTAGAGGAGATGGGGGGAGAGGAAAAGCAAAGGAAAGTAGTCAGTGAGAAACTTCATGGTCAGTGAGATGTGTTCTTATCCACTAAGCCCTAACATAGTCCTTGAACCAAGACTCTACAACTCGCACTACATTATCTTTGATGCATTTTTACATATTGCCTCTGTAAGTGGTAAGAAAACCATTCACCAGTTAACCACACAGTTGCATACCACAGATCCCCTACCAGCCCCACCACAGAAGCCAAGTTTTAGGTTCCAAGAGACAAAGTTCCTTGCAAGCTCATTTCACGCTCTACCGTGCGTGCGGCAACCAGTATCAGCATGCCCAAAACCGTGTGATTGCACGAAATCCCTTGGTACTGAAGGTAATCGTTTCAGCGTACTAAGGCAATGTCTCTCGGGGAGGTTGGGAGCTGTGCCCTCGCAGCGCTCTGCGCTGCCTCCCACTGCGCGCCGGCGCGGCTCTTCGCACCTGCAAGAACAAGTCCCGCACAGGGAACGCAGGCGGGTGGGTCTAACGCCTCACGGACGGGCATCTGCTACGAGACGGGCTCTACTCTTAGGCGCCGTTTCGATGCACTTTTATGACCTACAGCCCGAAGTCTCCCAGTTCTGTGTGTGTGTGCGTGTGTGTATCTGCGCACCGTGCACGTCCGAGGAGGGAGGGCACTTATCCAAACCAGGCGTTTTCAAGCCGGGCGGGTGCCCGCAGCCCCCCGCACCCCCGCAGCGAGCGGGGAGCCTGCGGCGGCAGCGGCGCGGCCCCCTCCCTCCCGCGGCGGCGGGGAGGCCAGGCGGGGGCCGCGGGTCAGAGCCGCGGAGGTCGGTCCGGCACTCACCCATCTCCCCCACGACGGCGCCGGGCAGCTCCAGCGTGTCGATGCCGCCCACGATGGGCACGGCCTCGGCGGGCAGCAGGGAGCCGTAGGCGCGGTGGTGGTGGTGGTGGCGGCGGCCGGGCGGCGCGGCGGCGGGCGGCATCTCCTCGGGGGCCAGGAGGAGGCCGAGGGCGGCGGCGGGGCCCGGCGGCCCGCAGCCCTGCGAGAGGCGGCAGAGCTTGCTGCGGTCGCGGCGCTTCAGGTCCCGCCAGCGCTTCTTCAGGTCCTCCACGTCGCGGGGGCAGGCGGCCACCGGGTTCACCTTGTGCCGGATCAGCTCCCACACCTTCCGCTTCTGGCCCGGGGAGGCGCGGCCCGGCCCCGCCGCGAACAGCAGCTGTTCGTGCTTCAGCACCTGCTCGATCAGCACCTCCGTCTCCGCCTCGTTGAAATTCGCCTTGCGCCGCTTGGGCGAGTCCTCGGCCATCCTCTGCCCAGGGAGGAATGGGGATTCCGGCGGGGGCGGGGGGGAAGCCGGGGCGGCCCCCGCCCGGCACCGGCGGGCGCGGAGCCGCGGGGGGCGCCGCAGCCCCTTCCCCCGCCCCGGCCCGCGGCCGCCGCCGCCGCTAGGCCGGGCCCCGAGCCCTGCTGGGGAAGCAAATACCGCGCATGAGAGGAAAAGACGCGCACGGACCGGCGCAGGCGCCCCGTGCCCCGCGTGTTGACATGGGGAGGGGGCCCGGCCGCGGGCTCGGCCCGGCCCGCCTCCCCGGCGGGAATCCCCGCCGCCGCCCCGCCCCCGGTGGAGGGAGGGGACGGGGCACACGGCGGGCCCGCCCCCGCCGCCAGTTGTGCGCGTGCTCGGCGGCGGCGTTAGCGGCCGGGAATGGCGGCCGTTTTGGAGCTGTTGCTGCAGGAGGAGGTGGCGGTCAGCGCCGTGGTGCGGTGGCTCCGGCACGGCCCCGGCCACCGCTCGCCTGAGGTAATGTGCGGCGGGTCGCCTACCCTCCGTGCCGCAGCGCCCCCAGGCCCTGGCGGGGCCGAGCCTTCCGCCGCGCCACCCCCCGGCGCCGCGCGGGAAAGTTTGTCCGCCCCGGCGCCGCTGTGAGGGGCGAGGCCCGGGTGGCTCAACCCGGGAGCCGTGGCCGAGCTCCGGCGAACGGCCGGTGGCACCGCCCCCACCGCGGGCGGGTTCTGAGCGGAGCGGCGGGAAGGCGAGGCCGCCGGCGGGGAGCTGCCACCGGGAGCTGCCACCGGGAGCAGCGGCGCTGGCGAGAAAACCGCTGAAATCCGTGGGGCCGAGCCCGCCGGCAGCTCAGCGGGGCTGAGGCGGCGGCGGGGGGCCCTGCGGTGGCTGGCGCGGAGGTCGAGGCCTCGGTGCCCTGGCTGACGCGCGCCAGCGGAGAGCGGCGGGAGGAGGGGAGGGCGGGCAGCGGCGGGCCCGGTGACAGGAGGGGTGACGCTTCCCGCGGCTTTGGCGGGGAGAGCAGCGGGGAGAGACGGGTGGAGCTGCCGCCGGCACCGTGCGGGCACCGGCAGCGCCGTCCAGCGCCCAGCCGTGGGCCCGGCCCGGTGAGGAGCTTGGTGGGTGGCTCAGGGCACATGGCACCCACCGGCAGCTCGTCCCCTCTGTGCGCCCGGGAGGGTCTTTCAGGGGCTAGGGGCGGGTTCTGGCTGGGTTTTGTGTAGGCTGAGTTTTGTAATGGGATGTGGCTGGAGAACTTGGGTTCCCGGGGTAATAAAAGCATTTGTAGCCATCGGTGGACTGTGAGTGCTTCTATTTCACTGGTAACCTAGAGAATCAATTTGTCTTTAAAGCATCTTCTGCCCGAGTCCCCCAGAGCGCGTTACCCCGTATTCATTAAAATCAAAACTCACTGCTGCCACCCGCGTGAGTTAGTCAAGTATCGCTGTCATGCTAGCCGTGTGCGGAAGGGACGAGCGTTGTTATGTTGTCCAGTGTCGCCTGAGCCGTGACTGGCAGAAGCAGAACTGGGGTTGTGTGGGGGTGTGTGTGTGTTATGAAGCTGGAGGCGCTGGCAGCTCGGCTAGCGCTGCGTGGGTGGAGGCTGCGGGGCCTCTGTTTGCTAACCCAAAAGTTTGTCTTCGCAAGGGAGGTGCAAGCTGCCTTTCGCTGCTGGGAGCAGCCCCCTTGAGCCAGGATGAGAAAGCAAGTGGAAGGCTTGCAGCTGGCGACTGCCGACAGGTTGCCATTGCCGGGCTGTGGAGGAACCAAACCTCTGTCAGCTTGTGCAGACACAGATGAGTGAAAGCAGGTTGTGCTCTGAAAAGTTGGAGAAAATGCCTGACCTCGTGCGTAGCACAGGCTGTAATCTTGTCTTTTTGCCTCTGCGCTAAACCCAGGGGGGCACCAGAGGGAATGGGAGGCTACGCCTTGCTCTAGCTTTCATGGCAGCTAGTAAGAAGCGGGGTCTTCTGACACCTCACAGGGTTTGTGTTCTGGCCTGTGTTTTTTCCTCAAGTGCTAAAGCGGTGAGCCTTGGCTGCTTGCCTTGTTATCCAGGCTGTGTCGGAATCTCATGCTTCTCCAGGAAGCTGAGTTGGTCTCAACACTTTCAAATATAATTTTCAGCATCTGTGTTGAGGATCGTAAGAGTCCAGTCATGGCCATGCTTTCGCTGCCTCCTTTCACACAAAAAAATCCTTCAGAAATAGCATTTCTCTCTTGACTTTTCATTTAGTGGAGGTGTGAATATAAATGAACAGGAATGTGCGTGCAATGATTTTAATATTAGTAAGAAATAAGTTGCTGCCCATGAGAGCTGCTTCTGTTGTTGTAAGTATTGCTGAATCCCATTGAGAGGCAGCAGAAACCTGGTGCAGTGATAGGAACAAAAGAAATTTTGCCCAGTGGACAAAGCTTTGAACTATCCATGTAATATGAAATCTTTTTTGTCTGCCTTTGCCCTTGTCAGATTGCCACCACCTCTTTAGATTTTAAATGTGTTGGTTCTGTTGTGGTTTTTTTTGTTTGTTTAAGTTTCTTAAGTATAAAATTCATGTACCTTAAAGTTGCACGGTCCCTATTTAGACCCCTGTGAGGTCTCAGGAGAGCAGAATTATTTAATTGAAACGGAAGAGCAGCTTTGGTCTTGTATTTGGCACTGCAGGGCCCGAAGTGCTTAAACAGTTGTTATAGCACCTCTCTGTGGAAGCAGGTGGCATTCATAGACAAATAGGGGATGGAGAAGTTGGAGATTTTATAATTTTCTATTAGAATTAGCTGCTTCAGTATTGATGTCTTTGAAATGTTGGACTCAGGGGTGCCAGTTGCTCCAAGTTCTCTCTGGCTGTAGCTTCAGCAAATATTACTGATGTTTCCATGGAACAGTTCCACGGTTCCCCAGTCAGAAACCAAAGTGAGCGACTCCATCTGAAAACTTCTGCCAGCATGGCTTGTGTGGAGTCTGAGTTTCAGATTGATGACCAGTGCTAAGGTAGTTTGAATTTCAGTGACCTGCCTTGACAAGTCATGTTGTTTCTTATTGTGTATTGCAATCCCGGAGGTGTCCTTGCCCAGGGCCGGGAGGTTGGAACTAGATGATCTTTAAGGTTCCTTCCAGCCCGAACCATTCTGTGAGTCTGGGCACATGGAAAGAAAGAATTGGGTAGCATCTTTATATTAATGCTTTGTCCTCTTTCCTTGCAGGAGAACCACATCCATGACAAGCTGGTATCTCTTAGTTTGCTTCAGAAAGACTTTGTGCCTTTTCTGCTAAACTTTTTAAGGGAGCAGACCAGCCAGATCCTGACTAATGGACCCTCTACTCCTGCTAAAACTCCTAACTCCAAGGCCCACGGGGGCCAAAGGACAGGATCAGAAAGGAGGGCAGGCCACGCAACCAGCAGCCGAGTGCAGCTCTTTTCCCAAAGGACTTCAGTGACCTCCTGCACCACAGATACCAGCTTTTCTCCTGCTGTGGCATCCAGCAGCTCCTCTTCCTTTTCTGGGTCAAACCTGTCTAGCCCTTGTGGTGACTTCCCTAGCATGGCCTCCAGTAGCAGCCCGAGCTTTGGGTACAGCCCTGTGCTTATCCACGGTGAGAAGCGGTCATCTCAGAAGGCCAGCCTGGGGAGCTTCCTCACAGCCACACCTGAAGCCCTGCCAGTAAGACGAGGCCGAAGGAAAGGCAACAGTTCACTCAGTGCCTCTGGCCGGCAGGTAGCTCGGGATCTGGGGCGTTCCCTTGCTGAAGAAGAAGATGGAAAGAATGACAGTGTATCGTGGAGTGGAGGGAGAAGGAAGCGGAGTGAAGTGCCTCTTGTTTCTGCCAGATCCCCACCCAGCCAGCTAAATCTTAACAACTTGGAGGAGTTTCCGCCCATGGGTGCTGCCTCTGGCTGGACAAAGTAAGAGCAAGTCTGCCTCGCTGTCTCATTCGGATTGTGCTGCAAGTTACTGTTCCTTGACTAGCTTGTCCTGTTGAGCGTGTCCAGATACAGAACACACTGTAATAAACAGTACTTGGGGGCTGGCTTCTGGGCGCTCCTTGGTCAGAACTGCTTTGTTACGGTTGCCGTGTAGGGGAATATTGCTTCAACGGGTAGTCGGGTTTCTACTCCGTGAACTCACCCAAGGCGCCTCTTTAGCCTCTCACTTGTGATACTGCCTGCAGCTTGCCGGTGCGCAGACCAGCTGATACAAAGCTGAGCACATCTTTGTCCTTGCATGTTCTAACAAGTCAGCATTATCTTGGCTCTTCACACTTCTCATTTAACACAATAGCAATTGCTAATGAAGAGCAGTCCTGGAAGGCTCTTCGGCTTTACTGATGCTAGCAAAAAAGCTTTCGGATGGACATACTGTGGTTTCTGGTAACAGATGTTAGTGTGCAGCTTCGTTTGTGCCATATAATCATGGACAAAATAGCTAGCTGGCGGCTACGTTCTCTTTGGTCTGCAGCAAGCCCTGGTCTCCCTGGTGACTTTGGCTTAGCTTCTGGGCAGCTGTTTGTGTTGTGGTTGCCTCAGTCCTTTTCTCTTCCTCTTTGAGATTTTACTCTTTAAAATCCTCATTACCAAGTACCAAGCTTTCATGTCAGCCTATGTGCTCCATGCGTCAGGCACTGGTCTCTGAAAGTGGGACTTCTTAGTTGGATGTGCAAAATTCTGGCTGAAAATTGATAGGTCTGTGGGTCTCTGCAGCAGATCCAGTTGCTGGATCTAAATGATGCTTTGGCCAAGGGACGTAAGGTGTGTTTCTGGCATAGACAGTAAGTCTCTCTTCCTCAACCGCATTGTGCCCAACTAGGAAAAAGAGTGAGGAAAGAGGTCATGGAGTGTTTGGAAGCCAGCGCTATAGCAATTTTGAGAACACTATAGCAATTAATATGTAGCAACCAGCTTTTCCTTGAGAAGTCTAATGCTTTATGTTCCTGTATCTCATTTCCAGTATGTCTCTTACTGCATTGCAGAGCCTCTTCCTAAAGGACAAATCTAGGTAGTTTATGCAGGAAGGATGGGTTTCCCTAAACTTAAAGGGCCTATGGTAACTCAGGAGCCTGAACTCTTACAGACAGACAATGGCAGCTTGATTCTTTTTGTGATGTGTTTTTTGGGGGTTTTGTTTTGTTTTTTTTTTTTCTTTCTCGTGGTGGTGTTAGAAACTGCTGGTGAATTAGTTTCTTACTAAAATGAGGCATATCCTGTCCTCTCAAATTAGAAATCTTTGTAAGAGTTGTGTGGCACTGTTATCTGTTCTGGGCTTGATGACTGATAATTTTGCAGCAAGGGTCAGCAGGCTGTTTTTAGCAGTCTGTAGCTCTGTGGCTTTTTATTCAGTGACCAGAATAAAGTCAGCAACTGTACATACAGTTTAGAAATTCAATATCCTGACTTCATATCCATTTTATTTTAGCATTAGGTTCTTTTGGAAGAGTTGCATGCATATCTGTCTTGAGACCTGGGTTTTTTTGTTGTTGTTTGGCTTGATTTTAGTGGAATCACTTCTCACTTTTTCAGCAAAAGCAAACCATCAAGGCGAATCAACCCAACTCCTGTAAGTGCTGAGCGCCCTCTCTCAAAACCAAAGATGTGCTTCACTTCTACACCTGTCAGCCAGCCTCCAGCTGCTCGGTTTTCATCTGGGTCAAGCCTTGAGGCCTTTACTGCTGTCCAGGAAGGAAACCTCACATCTGTGATAAGCAACAGCCTTCAGGAGGAGAGGGAGATGCTGAAGAAAGAACGGTACAGTCTGAGCAGGGTGGTGATAGGCTTGTATTGATTCTTAATTCTCTTGTTTTAAGGTGGTACCAGTATCAGAGTGGAAATGACCAGAAGAATATCCAAACCAGATATCGGTGACCTTAAACTGTAATTTGCCTAAAACTAGCTGTGCCTCTGGTATCAGACTAGGATGTTAATGCAGCTAGCTCATGTTTGTCATTTTAGAGGTATGCTGACTCTAGAACAATGACCCTCACTTCATCTTCAGAAGTTTAGTCGGTCCTTGCTGCTTTCATAGGATAGCCACGTGTGTGGCCACCCAAGAAGAGGCAATCTCCTGTGCAACTTTCCTTAGATTGCAGAGGCCTGTGATGGAAGGCACAGTCTGGTTTGAAGAAAATGAGTTAATGATGCAAATGTGGGGAAAATGTTAATGATTTTGCAAGGTAGGCAAACTAACACAAGCTTGCAGTCAGAGAAAACAGGACATGGGTAGAGTGACATTGTGTTTTAAAAGTTACTACTGCAGTAATCTATTGAAAATTATGTGTGCTGGGAGATGAGTTGAATTCTAGGTTCTAATTTTGCCTCTGCTGTTCAGTTACTGTGTGACTTTTGTCCTCTGTAAAATGATATCACTTCAGCCTGTGAGGATTGACACTTCAGAAAAAAAAGCAAAGCATAGTAGTAGAGAAACTATTGTTTATAATTGCTGACAGAACTGTTGTTGTTCTTTGTAGACTTTGTTCTCAGGGAAACTCCTCAGGACATGTGGGTGCAATTCTTTCCCTGCTAAGCCTTGCAGTTCATTTCGGTGGGTCGAGAACTGGCTGAAACAGACCCGATGGAGTCTCTTGAGTTACTGTTTGTACAGGACCTGTAACAGAACTGCTCAGGATTCAAACCTGCCTCTGTGCACTTCAGTGAAGCGTGTATTCCAGTCTGAATTCTACCTAAAATGTCACGCTAATCCATGTAAACTAAAGTCGGTGAAATAGCAGTATGTGGGCTGGATCTTGCCCATGAGGTGATCTCATCTGACCCATCATGCCTGAAATGAGCAGTGCTTGGCGCTCAGAGCTGTGAGCTGCTGTTGTGTGCTCAATAGTGGCGGAGTGAGGTACAAAACCAACGCAGCCCGCAGCCAACTCTGTCACTGAGCAAGGGCAAAAGGTGAAATTCATGCTGAGGTAGATGACAACACTGGGGCAGAAGTGAAGCAGAGTCTGACTACGTTGTTGGAGTCTTACCTTGCTGGGTTTACAAAGTGCTTAATAAATAATTTTCATCAGTCAGTCAGGTGCTTATGTTCATTGCAAGGGAGATGTTATTTAATAACCTTTCTACTCCCATTTTGGGACTAACTTGTTCTTCATTGCAGTGGTTACACTAGAAATAGTTTTTTGACATGGTTAAAAATGTTTCTGTCTTCCCTAGAGCCTTTAAAGTGACTTTTAAAGATTTTACTTTTGAGACAGTGTGGTAAGAGGTGATGTGTCAAGTGTGGGTGTTTCATTTGGATCTTTGACAATCATTTGATATTGCTGTTACTGGCTTTTTTCCTGCTTCTCATATGTCTTATGTATGTCACTCTGCTGCTGCGTTTTTGGATGACGTCTGTAGGTGTATTCTTCTCACAATATCTGTGTATTTAACTGAGTGATTGTTGTTGATTTAGAATCCAGCAATTAAAATAGCTTGTTCCTTCTGTCATTTAGCTTGCCAGTATGAGATTTCATCAGTTGTTGCATTGGCTTTCCACTTAGTGGTATTGGATCTTCTCAGGGCATCGTTAACTTATAAATGTGTCTGAAGGTATGGACGTAAAGTGTCTAGCTGTCAGAAATTGTGTGTGCAAAAATTTTTTTAGGACCTGGTCTCCAACAGATTCTGTGTCCTTGAAAGGCATCAGTTTAGATGGGGAGCAATAACGTAGATAGCTAATTTGGTCGAAGTGCCATGCTGTTTTAGCAGAGTTGGAATTTGAATGTAATTCTTTTGACTGTTAGTCCCAAGATCCTTTCTGATTAAGAGAAAGATGAGTTAAATTACTATAATGCTAAAAGCAGCTTTAGACAGTGTAAATGACACGGCTAGTTATTGCAGGAATTCCTTTATGCTAGACTGCAAGAGAAAGACCTCTTCTGGGCGCATGGCTGTTGTGTATCATCTTCAGTCACATGGTATGTTGCTTCTCTTGAATTTCAGATGCAAATTGCTGCACCAGGCATCTTCTCCTGCAGGAATCTCTCTTGATCCTGGCACTCCTACTAAGCCTAGCTACACTCGCAGTGTTAGCCTTCCTGCTGAAAGCCATCTGGTGACCTGTGCAAATCCTACTAAGGTTTCCTGCAAGAAACAGTTGGAGTGTCTGGCACAGCTCTATTCATCATGTATAGCAGGTGAAGACCCAGAAGATGTGAGACTGACCTTTCTTTGAGCTTTGAACTTGCACGTGTGTTGCAAGGGGGAAGTAGATGAGAAGCAAAAGTTGCGGGACAGTTACAGTGTACAAACAAATAACATCTGGAAAAATAAACTAAACCAACACAGTTATTAAAATAAATGGATACTAGGTAAAAGGTTAGGGAAGGAGATCTCTGAGCTGCAGTAGGCTGAAGTTGTATGGCCCTATCTGAAACCAGACCCTTCCCTAACACATCTTTCCTGTGATTCCCACATTGATTTACCCTGTAGCTGTGTGTGGGGAGGGAGTTCTTTGCTAACTGTGCCATAGAACAGGTATCTATATTTTTACCTTCGTTTATTACAGCAGGTCAGTACTGAATATCCACCTTTAGTATCACATTTCCTCTCTTCCAGAAAACCTGGTGCCAAATATTTTTCTGGAGCTCTTTTTTGTTCTGCAGCTGTTGACATCTAAAGGCACTTCTACTGAAGAAGATGGGGATAGTGACCTTGAAGTCGATGAAAGAAGTAAAGGTAAGCAATAGTATTGAGGGGAAAGAGTGTTACTTCCATGGAATGATAATGTGATGTAGAGTAGTTGCCTTTCGTTTGAACAGTTAAATACCATAAAAGCGCCTTATTACCACCATGGGACTCATCTGCGATGCTGAAAAAATGATGCATGTATAGGAAGTGCTTACACAGTATGATAGAGTAGGATCGCTAGGTACTGCTCCAATCTAGTTTTCTGCAACCGTGTGAGATTTGCTGGACCTACTTGCTAACACTGACTTTCAAAGAGAGGGAAGGATATGCTAAAGTCTCTCCTCCATTGGTCCTTGCAACTCAAAAGTCCTGTTGATCTTCTATGTGTTTCTTAAATTTAAGGATGGGTTATGAGTGCAGAGGACTCATCCATATAGATGCGTAATTGTTACATTTGTTTTTGCAAATTGAGACTTAAGCTTGATGCAGTTAGTACTTTATGGATATAGAAAACAAGAGCGGCTTTAAGATGAGACTGACACACCTCGTCCCCCCCTCCCCAAGATGCCCTGATTTGTTTGACCTGTGTTTTGCCACTCTCTGATTCTTAGGGCTGAGATTAGGAACACGAAGTCTCCAGCTACCAGAACAGCAGCTGTTGACTGGTTGCAGTTGGTCTACTTTTTGTCCTGGATCTGCTTACTGTTGGCCAAAACATTGAGAAGGAATCTTTTCTTTCCCCTAAGGCATTAAACAATTCAGTTGCCTTTAGTATAGGAAGGATAGGGATGGGAGGATTTGTCTATACAGGTAGCAGAGAATGGGAACTTCTGGAAATTGGAACTTCTGGAAGACTATTTTTGGGTACAGCAGTTCCTACTTTCCTTGAGAGAGAATTGTTGGTCTTTTAGTTTATAAATAGTGATAGGTGCTGTGGTCTCATGTTTCTTTTTTTTTTTTCCTTAGATGCATCAGGGAGACAGCATTTCCGAAGCGTGCACAATTGTGTTTATTTTGCTGTTCAGGTCTTGGATTATCAGTATGAGTGAGTTGAATATTTTTTCCTCTGCTTGTGTCTGCAGGTGTGTATGAGATTAAGCAAGTGTGCTTGGATTTTAAAGCTTTACCACTTACAGGCACAGAGTTGTTAATTTACCCTCAAAACATACAACTTGACCTGGATTTGGCTGTCTGTGCGTTTTTCCTGCATTCGTCTGTCTACTGAACTTCAGTGTAATTATGCAAGAATGGGAAAGTCATGAGATGAAAGCAATAAAAAATGACCCTACAGATGCCAGTAGGATTTCATGCTGAGTGCCTGGGGCTTAGAACTCTTTACTTGGTAGCTTCATGAAAAAAGAGCATAAGCATTTCTTTAGCTCTCATCATGTGTTTTTTATGTCTGTCTGGGTTTTATCCATGTTGTCTCGGCAGAATTATTTCCCATTTAGAAAAGGGGATGCTGAAGCTTTTGGCTGAAAATGAACGGATTGCATCTTTTTCTCCCACCTTGCACGAGAGGCTCAGGCAGGCTTATGAAAGCAGCACAGCCAAGGTAAAAATTGGCAGACCTCAACTGATGTTGCTTCAAACCTTTGTATTGTTGCTCTTTTATTTGCGATGGCTTTGATGTTAAATCTTGTTCCTTCTACTTTGAGTATCTTGTCATGTCATCTTTGGCAAGTATGTAAAAGCTGCTTCTTTTTCTCATCAGCGGGTGAGTGAGTTGCTGGGTCCAGTGGTTGTTAGCTGCAAATTGCCGCTGGCTAGCCTTGCATTGTGCTCCAGGCCCTGACCTCCAGCAGCGACTTTGACAGAGTCAAGTTTTTCTTTTGAGGTTCTCATCTAATAAACATGGGTCCCAGAAGACTGATTGGTTAGGTGTAATATCAGAATGTAGTTTGGAAGAAGTGGATTTGTTTCATAGCTACAGACTCCTTTTAGGCAAATGAAGCTTCAGAGGAGAAAATGCGGCTTGTGAAAACTGGTTTCCCGATCTACTTGTCTGGGTTAGGGAACAAAAGCTAGATGTTGGGAATGCCTTCCTTAATGTATTTTGTATCGTGTTTCATCCATCTTTTAAAAATGGAAGTTACTTTTGGCAAAGAAAGTATAGACTGACACTAGGACTTGTCAATAGCTAAGCTAAGGTCTGTTGTTACTTGAAGACTAGGCTTTTTGAATAGGAGAAAGAATAATAATACAGGAATTGCCAGCCACTATTCCTGTGTTCCCTGGAGCCATGTATTGAAGGTACGCTTTGGCTGTTTGCAGATCATTCTTTCCACACTGTATCAATACTGGTTTCCATCTGTTCTGCAGAGATTTCTTAGAGAGACAAGATGCTTCCACTCATAATGTTGGGCGATTCTGCCTCTGTAGTGTAATGTAGGTTGTGAAACTGTTGGTGTTTACTAGCAGTTAGCAATTGGGAAGTGGCTAGTGTCTGAACAACTCAACTGGTGGTACTTGGTTTCCTCATCACGTCTTTTCCTTGCTTTTTCTAGGTCTCAGATTGTTGGATAAATCAGAGATTTATATTAGTCTAATGGTTACCTTCTTATTTTTAACAGGTGTCTCTCCTGCTGCCATGCTCTGTACAGTCTGTTTCTTTCCAGCCAGAAACTGACAATCGCTCAAACTTTCCCAGTGACAGAGCATTTCACATATTTAAGAAACAAAGGTTAGTTTTTTCTACTGTTACTGTATGGCTCACAGGGTGTGATCTTTCCATGACTGTGAACAAAGGATATTAAGATTGTCTCATGTATGCTACATGCTGTAGAAAAATCTTGAGATTTTCACTCTAATTAAAAAAAAAAAAGGTCTTTGTTCGTATTGACTGCAGGAGCTAAATGTGTAATGTCTTTAGAGAAGAACAGCCTAAGTCTTCAGGAGTTATTGAGACTTCTGGTTAATGCCAGTACAGTGTGTCACCCTACTGGATTGCTTCTGCATATAAATCTGGTATGCTTTTATTCTTCCTGCTACCTCCCTCCATGCTTGCAGCAACAGGGTGAGGGGAGAATGGCAAGTTGTCTTGGTCCTTTTTTCTCTTCTCGTAGGTATTATTTCATGTGGCTTATTCTTTCCTGCCTCTCAGTCTTCAGTATGTCTAGTAATGGGTGTTTTGGTCATTCCATCAGAGCTTGGGCATAACAAGCTTAAGCACTTGCTGTCAAAGACATGGAAAATGGAAACTCGCTGAAGTACCACTAACATTAATGAGTTTTGCAAAGGTATCTGAATGCTTAGAGGCTTGAGTTATTTAATCTGAGGTAGATTATTGCTGGGGAACTTAGGAGCAATTGAATATTCAGTTGTTGTTACTTCAAATGTAGAAGAGTGGGAATTCATACACTGAAATATCTTGATCCGCAGGGATATATTTTATGAACTGCTGCGTGAATGGGAGGATAACCATGAAAAAACTGGCTGGGACTTTGAAAGAGTTCTGGGCAACAAGATCAGGTAGGAGTCTTGCGCAACTTCAGATAGCTCTTTAACGTAGCGGAATTGCTGGTGTAGCATACTAGACTCTTCCATGTTCTCCCTAATGGTCTTCTGCACTAATCTGTAGGGAGCTGCGCTTCTTGGAAGATTCTGTCCATGTAAACTTGCTCCTATATTTAAAAGTATCAACTGTTATCTTCAAGAAATAAGCCATAAGTGGCAAGGGCCCAATTTGTCTTGCTACAGCTCTTTCCCTGTTCATAATCACAGAAAGAGCCACTGTCACAAGCAGTACTTTGTGGTCTTAACATTGCCATTGTATACTCTTGTGCGTACATTTCATGTTTCCAATGCCCCACCCTCTTAAGCATGGAGAAGTGTTTTATATGGTCAGAAACTATTAGCTCTTCTAATTATTTCAGGGGGTTCTAGTGTATTGGCTCTAAAAACAAGAAAACCGTGGCTCTTTGTATGGCAAGCAAACTGTTTCATTCATTCATTTTTTTATCAGAATAGAGTATATATAAAGAAACTGTTATGGTTTTGAAAGCAGTTGCCTTGTGGGTTTCTGTGTTAGTCTTAACCACCAGCCTACTCAAGTCACATGTATGATGGTGACTTTTCACCATAGGAGCAAAACAAGGCTGAGATTTAAACTGAGAAATTTTCCTTCTCTTTGGGCATCAGAAGTACTGCTATTGCTGTTTTCTTACTTGTGTATGTGTGAACTCTTAACTCACTGCTCTGCACAGGGGAGAGCGGGAGCTGAATGAGTTAATTTGCTTCCTAAATAACAGCATTATTGCAGGAAAGGAAGAGAGTCTCTTTCTTTCTAGAGTTGTTTCTGCTCTGCAGGTGCTCAGGGAGAATTTTTGTTTCCATGGTCAGCAAATGGGACTCACTGCTTTAGAAGCTTGGTTATAAAGATGTTGCTGTCTGCTGTGACCTTTGGAGATGACTTTCTTAAAAGCACTTATGTTATGCTTTTGATATAGTTTGAGGTTAGAACAGCTTTTTTTTGTACCACAGAGATCTGGTCAGCATTTTGTGATGTTTTCCTTTACAGGTCCATGATGGCTCACCTATCTGCAACCTGCAACCACAGCCATTTTGCCAGGCTCTTTCAGAAACAGCTTATCCAGGTAAATGACTTGTTTTTTTTAATGAAAGCTGGTTTTTTAATGAAGCTGGTTTGATACTTCTTCAGACTGAGAAAACAAACTGTGTCTTGCGAGTTTCTTTGAGATTTTCCTATTGAAACTTTTTTTGGGAGAGCCAAGTTTTCAGAATGGGAATTTCCTTCCTTTTCCAGAAATATAAATCGGTGATAAATTACTAATGAACTCTCTGTAAATCAGGGATAAGGCACACTGAGCACATCATGAGCTGTAAGAATTCATTCTTCATGGTTGTTTACTTTGACCACCTAATTTTAGAACAGTTACAACTTTTAGAAATTTTAAGGATGTATTTTGGTATGTATTAAATGCAGAAGTTCCCGGTCATGTTTGATAACAACATGAGTGTACTACCTGCGAAGAGTTTTTGGTTCTTCTGTGTAACACTGCAACAGCCTCTTTTTGATACAGCATTGCTGTTGTAGTTTACAGAGGGTTTTTGGCCAGTGTTAAGTGTCATTTGACTTCATTGTAACTGAAGGAATGAAGAAAGAAAAGATGCTTCTGATTGGAGCATAGATATTCACTGTGTTGTCTATAACTGGCTGGCTTATTGGTGGGCTCCTTTTGGATAGCAAAACAGACATAAAAGCCCGCCTTGACTATTAGCCCACACACATTGCCTGCCAGGAAGTTGCGAGCTGTTGGAATGTTGAAAATTCCTCCAGCGTCCAGTCTGAATTTGCATCAATGTCTTGTATGCTGTGTGTTCAGGGAGGTTGTAGGGAAGAGGTGAGATGGACTTTCTTGCATTAGCAGGATTTAATTAGTCATAGGTACTGTATTTCTCCTTTATATCTGTGTCTTCTTAATGAAGACTGCAGGGTTTCACAAGGGTAACCAAAGATTTAAACTGATAACCGGGAGTCTTCAATGAATCCAGTGTGTCTGACTAGAAAGTGATTTGCAGAATCTTGTGTGTATTATGATACACATGCAGAAAAGAACGTAGACTGAGGATTTGTGTCAAGGCCTGGTAAATTAAAGGTTGGGAAGTGTAACAAGATGTTATTTTGTGAGGGCCGAATGCTCGGTTTGGAATAAAAGGACCTAGTAATTGTTCACTTGATATACATAGTTAGATGTTGCCATTTAGTATGATCTCTTTGATGAAAACAATCCTGACTTAAATGTAGGAGTATGCAGTCATCTTTTTCCTTTACTCAGCACTGGTTAGGTTACACCTGGAGTACTGTGTCCAGTTTTGGGCTCACCAGTACAGGAAAGATACAGGCTTACTAGAGTGAGTCCAGGTGCCACATAAAAGATTAAGGGACTGGAGCATCTTCCATATGAGGAGAAGCTGAGAGAGCTGGGACTGTTCAGCCTGGAGAAGACAAAGCTCCAGGTTATCTTAGCACTGTGTACAAATACTTGATGGAAGGAAATGAAGAAGAGGGAGCCAGGTTCTTCTCAGTAGTATTCACTGATAGGACACGAGGCAGTCCTCGTGTTCGCAATTATTTCTCAGTTGAGGAAAAGGAAATTCCATTTGAACACAAGAAGACAATTCTTTACTGTGAGGGTGGTTAAACACTGAAATAGGTTGCCCAGAGGGGTTGCAAAATCAGAGTCTGGGGAGACATTCAAAACCCAATTGGACGTGGTCCTGGACAACCTGCTGTAGTTGGCCCTGACAGAGCAAGAGGATTGGATTAGATGATTCAAGAGGTCCCTTGCCTTCCAACCTAAACAGTTTTGCAGTTCTGCCTCAAAGATTGTGATTCTTTGAGTCTTGAGTAGTATCTGTGTGTTTGCGGGAGGGGAGGTATTTGGTTTTTAACTTTATTTAACTCTGTGGAAACTCTAGGAAAACCTGGTCTGGTGCAGTATCATGGACCTTGGAGACTAGGCTAAAGATCCTACTGAGTGGTTCACGAAGACTATGCGAGCGATAGGTGTTCTCTCCACAGATCCACATGTAACCTGCTAGGTGTGCCTGAGTTACATGTATAGGATCGGAATTCTATCTCTCAAGATCCCTAGGCTGTTTATGCCCAAAATGGGTAGTGGGTTTTGGCATGAGGAAAAGAGATCTTCTGTACGTGGGCCACCTGAAATGCCACGCTTGGATTACTCCTAAAGCAAAGTCTTGTGGGGAAGAGAGAACATGTAGAGTGAGAGATGAAGTGAAATGATGCCTTTTAATGAATTTTCCACCTCACTATTCTTTCTGTCTCTTGAAGATGTGTAAAGGGCCTATTGGTGGTGGCGCAAGCTGGGGAGACACCCCAGACCAGGATGTCCTTAATATGCTAGGCTCTGATAATCTGAGCCGTCTGAAGAGGCTGCAGGAAAGATTTATTGTTCCTCAGAGCATCAGAGGACCTTGTCCACCACCTTCATTCCCAGGGTGCCAGCAGTTCTTCAGGGACTTCATCCTCAGCGCAGGAAGGTTTGCTGTTTGCTGTTCCCTTGGTGAAGTCTGTGGGCGAGTGGGGAACACCAGCATGTCACTCTTGCAGTGGGGAGTTGTCTGGAGAGCTTGGGGCATGGTGTAACCTAGGCAAAGCATATCAGAAATGTTTTTAAGCTGTGTAATACCACACTTAATGTTCTTGGCCAGCATGCCTGGTGAACATGTTAATAAGTAGGTTCTGTCTGGAGCATAGAATGTGTTTGTGTGTATGTGGGTGCTACGTTAGGCTAAACTATGTGGTAATAATTTTCCTTCTGTAAAAGTATAATAGCTTGTCACAGGCCATCAGCACTTCCCCGTGCCAAGGTGTGCAGTGCTGCCTAGCAAGGGCACTGGACTGGCGAAGTGTTTCTTGTGCAGTAGTGCACAAAGCTAAGGAGTTACAGTTCATGGTTTTGTTCAGTGAGTTTTTGACAATCCACAGTATGGAAGAGTTGTGATCTATGGGAGATTTAAATGTTAAGTTCAGTTATTCTACAGCTTCTTGCTTTGACAGATCCGTATTATTATCCTTATGGTGGGACTTGCTAAATAGCGCCTGTTTGAAAAAGTACAAAATAAGAGTGGAAAAGAAGGGGGTCAGCCAGTACTAGTCTTGTCCTTTGCTTTCTTGTCTGTCAGTTTGTTACGTTGGATGCCTGCTGATGCTTGATACAACTCATGAGACAAGCTTGAAATTTTGCAGTGTGTTAGTTGAGGTTTTACTGCTGTTTTCAGCCCAGTCTGACTCATCATCATCTTTTGCTGAAGTTACCAGTTCAATCAGCACCTGATGGATAGTCTGTGCCTGAAGATACTCGAACTGAATGGCCTTACCCTAGTGGAGAATGAGCACAGTGATGGGGAAGCAGATATGGATGAACAGGTAAGCTAGTTTTTTGTAAACACATCTGGCAGCAATTTCCCTGAGCTGTTTCAGTACCCAAAGAATTAGTGGCTTGATTGTGAGTTGCCTGGAGCTTCCACCACTGTATTTGCAGGACAAGAGCTTCTTCATTTGGTTTTGTCATAACTCTGACCTTGGTTATGGATGTCTGAGCCCCTTGCCATTTGCTTGCAACTGTGTTGTATGATGCACAATAATTTGAAAAGTGAGAGCCTCTTTTTACGTTGTTAGTACTCTGTGTTAGATCAATGAAATAACTGAGTCCCGTTGTTGCACTCAGTTGCAGTATCTCCGTGTTACTTTTCCATATAGAAAGATTTGAATTAGAATGAATTTGTAGTCATGCCTGTTCATACCTTTTCAGATGTTTCTTCGCTTATCTGTACCTATCAGAGGTGTCACAGTGTCTATTAGCAAAGTAGCAGCCAAGGGTTCATGACGGCTTGCAGAGCAGTAATGGTATAAAGGACGCAATATGAGATGAGCTCTCTGCCCTCTCATTGACTCCAAAGCTGTTCATATGAAGATGTGATTGAACAGCTGCTTGTTTGAGAAAGCTCTTGAATTAATTTCTTCTCACCATACTAGAAGCAGTGGGGGCAGAAGCAATTTAAAATGCTTGATAAGTATGTATTTTGGAAGCTTACCTTTATTAAAAGCAGTGATGGAGCTATGTGGCCCTTTTACAGGAAGGGAGTTGAAGTTTATTGTAGGTAGTTTCTTTGCCAGTTTATGGTAGCCTTGCCCCAGCTTGCTTTTCTTCATTTCAGGATGAAAAGAAGCGTTTCACTGTGGTCCTGTTAAGCCTACGACTCCTCGCCAAGTTCCTGGGGTTTCTTGTTTTCTTGCCATATCGCACTGTGGAACAACCAACTAGAGACTTGCAAGACTCTGCGGTAGCGTTAAGAAACCAAGTAAGAAACCAGACTCTTCTAAGAAATCTAACGTGGCCTTTTACTTGGCAGGCAGGTATTCTAATCCAAGGAGGGGAGCATGAATAGTTATGCCCTTTCAAAGCAAGCCAGCGGTTTCTGGGATGATGTTATACTGTTCTGTGCCCCTGCTGCAAATTCTGGGGTTGGGAACAAAGGAAGGAAGAGTTTGTGTAAGCTAAAAAAGATGGAGCAATGCACTGATGGTGAGGTACTCAGTATTCTGTTATTTCTGCTAATCTGGGTCTGTCATACCAGAATTCTGGCCTAGGTAAGAAGTATTTGTAGTGTAAAATCCATCTACCAAGAAAGTTTTTGTTAGTTTCACACCCATCTCCTAGCAGCATGTCATGCTGAATGCAAGCAGGCAGGGGTTAGACCTTGACTGCACTTGTACAGTCAGGCTTATAGCCTTACTTTTGAAAGTCACAGTGGGACCTCTGGTTGCTGTCATAGTGTGGTTTTTACCTCTGCTTGTGTGCAAAGAAATGTTTTCATTAGCCATAAAGTTCCCTCCTATTTGTACAGAAGATGAAATCCTAGAAAGAAAAGTCAAGATATAGATGAAGATTTTCTTTAGGTATCAAAAGGTAACTTCAAGCTGCTGTTTTAACTTCTGTTGTCCATTAAGACCCTCCCTGTACTGGATGTATTGAAGCTTTTGAGACAATCTATTCGGGATCAACGTTCAATCCTCACTATTCCTTGGATTGTCGAGTACCTTTCCCTTGTGGATCATATTGCTCCTTTCCTTGATTACTACAGGAAAGTATTTTGTCTCTTGCTGCAGGTATACAGGTAAGAGCCTGGGAAAGGATATTTGTTAAGAACTTTTCTGTGAAGGTTTGCTTGCTCAGTTGAGGTACCTGGTGTTTAAGAATGCATGCTGGCCCTAGTTTGAGATTCCTATAAAAGTACTTTTTTTTTTTGTGCAAATCATGAGCAATTTTTATCTTACCTAAGGCTGCAAAGGGTGCACATCCTAAACTCAGAGATTAATATTTCATTTAAATATGGGTTTTTTCATTAAGTAAACAAAATTCTTTAAATCCCCAGTCACTCATTCTACATCTGCAGCTGTGAATTTTAAACCTTGAATTTGAACCTTAAACTTACAAGGTCTCCCATGCCTAAATAATACTCTAGTTTTATTTCTTATGTACGTGAGGAAAATTTGAAGCACCCTCTAGAGAGTTACTTAACACTGGCTTTTCCAGTGTAAGCAAAATGGCATATTAATCAGATGCATACCTACAAAAAAGTAGAGCTTGCTCTCCACTCTTTAGGCAGACAAGTAGGGAATGTGTACATGGGACAAATGGTATAATTGGAAAGTGAGTGGTTTGGAATTTTTTTCCTTATTGAAAATTGAACTACTGAAATCTCACACTCTTTCTTGCTGCTTTTGCTGCATGGCAGGTTAATGGTCCTTTCTGAAGATAAGGACATAAGTTTCCTGAACAAGCTGCTGATCCTTGCCGTTCTGGGTTGGCTTTTTCAGGTAGAGTCTCCTGTGTGCACACAGCTCTTCCCTGAAGAAAAAGCAGGGCACAGAACTCTATAGAAAGTATTATTTAAATGAGTTAAAACACTGCAAAAGCAGTAGTTTGTTGTTTTGCTGTTGATTTTGTTATGCTAGTGTAGGGTTTAAAGAATCTTCTATATTGTAGTGGAGAAGTATTTTCCTTTAATGGAATTGTGTGAGGCAACTTTTTTTCTTTTCCAATAAGAATTCTCATGGCTGCTGAAGCACATTCTGTACTTATAAATCTGCATCCTTGTAAGCAAATTGACAGCTGATTCCTGTTAGAACTGGAAGCTCTTGTCACAAAGATGGAGTGCTAGCTGGCAGCCTTGAATTACTGGGGGATTTTTTGTCGGATGAACCGATGATGTGTGATGAACTTTTAAAATCCTGTTGTGCCTTTAGTTGGAAGCAAGATAACTGGCTAGCTGGAACGTGTTGGGAAGGTGAAAGATGCTGTGTAGGGAGGGTAAGGAGGAGGGTAAGGAAGGTGGCTTATGTTAGTGTGATCAAACTAAACCTTTAATTTTATGGAAAGGTTCTCCTTAGGGCAGAGAGGATCCTTAGTGTTGGGTTTTTTTGTGGGTGGGAGGTTGGTGAGATTTTACTGTCCTCTTTATCAGAAATGGTGTAAGTTCCTGACTGCTGTTGTAACTGCTGGGGTTTCTGTTTCAGGTTCCATCAGTCCCTGAAGAGTTGTTTTTTACCGCTGATGTCAGGCAGGAGGGATTGATGCTGGATACTGTGACATCTGCTCAGGCTTTGGTGAGTTAGTGCAGCAGCATGTCCTCTGAATCTGTATGAGGGTGGACCTACCATGGCCTCAGGAGTTTAAGATTTTATCAGGAACTTGGCTTCAGTGCAGCAGCTTTGAACATATGTAGGCCCATGGATGTGATGCCCTGGTTTGTCCAAGTGCCTCAACTGCATTGCATCCTGGATTGTAAACTATGTGCGTTACAGCTCTGGGGCTTTTGGCAGGCAGGAGCCATCTCACCTGCTGCAATGGCTTGCAGAATAGGTGCAAAGTTATGCTGGAGGATCAGATGCTGTTTTCCTACTCACTGATTATTGCAGTACAAGGTGAGCTGATAGAACTGTAGCTCTTCCCAGAAATAAGTAATGATAATGGTGAGCTCAACAGAAATAGTAAGATGGGACTATAAGAGCAAGGTTGCTGTCTTTAGAGTCATCTGTTTTCCAGTTGCATGATAAAGGGTAATTGAACTGAAAAGAGTATGAGCAAGCAGGAAAGGAGGTGAGTTTATGGCATGTGTGATGTTTCAGGTAACTCCCAGACATGCAAGAGAATATGTAGTATTCCTTGAAAAATGAATAGAATGTTTGCTAAGATATATGTGTATCTTGTTTGAATTAGAAAGTTCTGTTTTGCACTGTCTCTTCAATGGCAAAGATAAGATGCAGAGATCAATTGATTCTTTTTTTCCAAATGAGTGTAGTACACACTGCCGGGGTAGATGGGATCTGAAGTTATTTTTTGTCCCATACCTCTGGCTGTGCTGGGTAATACTAGGGTGACATTACTCCACAGTGTGATGTTCCACTGAGTCTGAGTGAAGACACCTGTGGAGGTGTAATGCCTAGCAAATGGGCCTCATTCTTTCTCCTCCATGGGTAGGCTTCTTTATGAGTAGCAGCTGCAGCAACAGTCCTGGTTCCCTTCATAACCATCAGCTTTCAGCTGGGCCTTGGCAGTGATCGGAAGCAAAAGTTGAGCTATGCAAGATGTTACAGGGCTGGACTGAACACTTGGGCTGCAAAGTTCATAATTTTACTGTGGATTTGGAATACAGTTATTTTTATTGTTTTCATGGAAAGGCAGTTCTGAAAAACCTGCCTGTGACCATGCGTATGGGATTTCTGACTTGCTGAAGACTGTTTCCTTCCTGCTGTGTCCTTTCAGCATTTCCTACCTTTTCTCACCAGGACTCTGTACCCTTGGTGGATCAGCAGTTACTTTATACCTGCTGTCCCTATCTTGGTGAGTATTTTATTTATATTTGCTATATAAATAAAATAATAGTATATATTTATTTATATGTTTGTTTATATTTGTCTGTTGGTACTGTGAGTCCTCAGATGATCTACCTTACCCCTCCTCGCAACTCAGGTCTCAGTTGTGTATAAGTAAACCTTGATAAAAGCTGTATTGCAGAAGCTTGCGCAGCTGTGAATAGTATCTGGTGAAGGTGGGGGATGGAGGCTATGCAGTCAGGATAGTTGATCTACAAAACTTGAATACAGTGGGACAGGGAAACTCATCCTTCACAAACTGGAAGGAAGCATTATAAAGAGTAAGTGTACAACTTTTCCATCCTAGGTATCGGGAGAGGTGTTTGTACTGTGAGGAATGCCTTGATCCTTGAACATATTTCTGCTGCTGGGCAGAGGGTTTGAATCTTTTTGTGCCCTGATGCTTCATCCGGTTGTTTTTTGAGATATCTTTTTCCTGGGGTCTGACTGACATTGGTAAAATCCCTCTCTGTAGACAATGGAGTCCCAGGTGGTAGGACGGTGCTCTGCTTTTTGGGATGGAGCTGCTAGGAAAACTATGTTAAACCTGCATCACAAAAGCTTCTAGGTTGAACATGTCTTCAGGCTTTTCCCCTGGTATTTTCTCACGACCCTGTTGGAATTTTGTGTAACCCTGCTTACCTTGCTGCCCTTGTAGACTTTACAGTTCCCACTTGCCATGCTAAAAAGGGATGCATTGAAATGACTGCTCCCTGATCTTTCTGAACAAATTCTATGTGCCAGGGAGCTTTCTGGAAGCCTCCTTGTTTATCTTTGTACCCTTGCCTGCCTTGCTTATGCCTGCCAGTTAAGTGGGTGGGATGCCCCTCTGCTTCTCTGAAACTTCAGCTTTTGCAGTTCTGCTCTGGAAACAGAACTGACAATGTGAAAGTCTCTCTTTTGGGTTTTGATTTGCTCCCTTGCTTATGGGGACGATGACTGCTTTTGCATGTTTTTCTGTACAGGTGAGCTTCGGAAATTACTTGCCTCCTTTGTGGCTGGTAGTGGAGCAAAAAACGGTGGCTTTGTAAGGAAAATCACTCCCACGGCCGCAGAGTCCTTGGCACCCAAGGCTTCTGTAACACAACGGAAACTGCAGGTAATGAAATTAGGGAAGCAAGACAGGAGAAATTGCTTGCGTGAGGGTAGGGTACACAGTGGTATCCTAATGCCAGGGGAAAAAAAAGAATGGGCCTAGGCAGCAGGGAACATTGTGTTTAACAGTCGGATATCCTTACTCCTCATTCTTCTGTTATAGTCATGTGGCCGGGATACCATATAGGTATTGAAATCTGGCTAATTTCAGTAAACATTCTTGCAGTTGGAACAACTAGCCTGTTTCTCTGCCTGCCTCTTCTTTAACATAAAATGTTGGTATGTTTCTCATACTCTGTTTTGATTAGAACCTAGCCATGTTTTCCAATAAAAGAATGAACTGTGTAAGAGCCTACAGGATTACCACCCTCTAATTCAAAGAGAGGATCCTTTCTTTCAAAAAAAAAAAAACCACCTTTATGTGGTGACTCAGTACTAGTAGGAGCTGTCAGAACTCTCCCATTCCTCCTTTACTGGGCATTTGCTTTTGTAGCGCTGTAAACCCTGATAGGGAGCTTTGGTTAGAAGGGAATAGGGAGCAAATATTTTGCAGGGATGCTAAATGCTACAGTAGCAGAAAGTTAAGTGTAGGCAAATTGCGTGCCCTTTAGCACAGTTCCAGACGGTAGTTTTGTACATTCCTTTGTTGAGGAGAGGAGGACCTGGGTGGAGTGCTCTAATCAATTGTAGCACTTTTCTCTTGAACAGGTAGAGTTGGAACAGGCGTTCTTTCACAACCAGCCTCCCTCCCTGCGGAGAACAGTTGAATTTGTGGCAGAGAGGGTGGGATCCAACTGTGTTAAGCACATCAAGTAAGTGCTGGTGATCTGTTCTGTGACTTAAGAAGCAACTTTACACTAATGAGGCGAAGAGTTTATCCTTTAAAATTTTGTGTGTAGGGGGAAGAAAGCTTCCCTCAGAGTCCGCTGTGTAGCAGAACGCCAAGGCTATTTAAGGCTGTTGACAGTGGGGACCAGCAGCATATTATTGCCATCATAGAGGAGAAATTGTGAAGGGATGCAGAGAGGAGGGGGTTATAACTGTGGGACACCTGGAATGTGAAAGTAATACAGCATTTTGAGACTTAATATCCCCTTCAGAACATTCTTGCTAATGACAGGAAAATGTCAGGTCAGAAGGGACCTCTGGAGGTCATGTGATCCAAACTTCTGCTCAAAGCAGGGCCAGCGTTAAGTTAGATCAGGTTGTTTTCCACCTTTTCCAGTTGAGTTGTGAAAGTCTGTAAGTATGGGGACTCTGCAGCCTCTTAGTACCATGTTCCAACACTTAATTTTCCCAGGCTTTGTGGAAAAAATGTTTCCTTATATCCTATCAGAATTTCCCTTGTTCCAGCTTGTGTATGTTGCCTGTCAACCTTTAGCTGAGCGTTGTTTTGTCTTCTCCCTTCACCTTCTCTTCTCCAGGCTAAGTGAGACTGGCTCTCCCAGTCTCCTTGTAGGTTGTGTGCTCCAGCATCCCAGATATCTTAGTGTTAGGGGTTTTTTGTGTTTGTTGGGTTTTTTTTTGTTTTTTTTGTTTTTTTTGTTTGGTTGGGTTTTTTTTGGTTTTTTTTTTTGTCGTCCCGCAGTCACTCAAATTGTCAATGGCTTTCTTGTCCTGGGTCCCAAAGCTGGGCAGTGTACTCCAAATGCAGCCTCATGGTGGCAAGGGAGGCAGTAACTTCCCTTGGCTTGCTGGCTGCACTGTTGCTAATGTCAGCCCAGTATAAGGTTGGCCTTCTTTGGACATTGCTAACTCATTTAGCTTGTCTTCTGGGAACCCCAGATCCTTTTCTGCAGAGCTGCTCCCTGGCCAGGGGACACAGTCACCATCCCATTGTCAGCCCATTTCTCCAGCTTGTTACGGGCCTTCGGAATGGCAGCCCTGCCCTCCGGCATGTCACTCATGAGCTTGCTGAGAGTTTGCAATGTCCTGTTGTCCAACTTGTTGAAGGTGTTAAATGGTATCAGCCCACAAGGAATGCTGGTTGCAGTAGGCTGCTGTTGACATCTTTGAGTTTCTGACCACTGTCCATTGAGAGTATAGGGGTGCTGCTGCCAGAAAAGGTACCTGTTACCATATATGCTTCTAAAGCCTCAAGGCTTGTGACTCTTGAGTCTTTGTGCTATTTTGATATTTTCTTTGCTGCTTTCTTCCTTACAAAAAGAACAAGGAGATGGTACAGTACTAAATGCAGGGTGATTAATTCTTTTTTAGCAGAGTGGTTTATTGCATTTGTGCCTGAGATGGGTATCCCCCTAAACTGGGGGAAACAGCTGGTTATAGTTTGCGCTGTTTGCGGTATTGATTTCAGTCTGTCTAATTGTTCTTGGTTTTTTTACAGGGCAACACTGGTAGCAGAGTTGGTTCAAAGGGCTGAAGTCATGTTGCAGGATAAAGTGAAGGAGGAGGATGCTAATCATGACAAACTGCTTGAAGAGGTGTGCGCTCATCTGTATGAGGAAGGGGCCCAGGCACTCATCAAAGGCAGAGAGTAAGGAGGAAAAGTTATTTAAACTTGTGCTTTTCTGTCTCTTCTTACTGCGGAATCTGTAAGCCTAGTTTGGCTTGGCCTGTTGTGCTCGGATTCTGGCAATTATAAACCCTGACCTCTGCTCGTAGGGTGACTGTCTGCTGCGCCTCCACCCAGTTAATGCTGTATTTGTAGGAAGAAATAAAAGTGCTGTGTGTCCCTCTGCATCCAGTTCCAAAAGGACATCCTCTGCAGCTATTCTATTTCCCCTCTTTGGAAAACTGAGCATTGCAGCCTGGTGGCTTGTAATTGCTTTTTCCTTGTCTGGTTCTTTTGGTCTGAGGTATTTCACTGCAGTCTTCCAACTGGTTTTGACTGCAAGAGAGCGTGTGAAAGTTCCTTCGGTAATGAACCTCTGAGTGTTGTCCAAGAACTTTGACTAATACTGTGGCACATTTTCTTTCTTTTCTTGCAGATTTTGCAAAAAGAAAGGTCCTGAGGCGGTAAGGGTGTTACTGCCAGAAGAGACATCTGCAGCAGTATGTATTTTCACTAAAACTTACTACAGGCCCTGACTTTAAGTCTGGACTGTTACCATTTTTCCATTACTGCTTCATTTATCCCTTAATGGCTTAGGACAATGGAATTTATTGATGCCCGCATGTGAGGACTAATAGCTAAGAAGAGCCACCTCTGCCAGGCCACCGTGGATATTCTGGCTAAAGTGATACTCTAGCGAATAGCTAACTGTTGAGACTAGAATAGCGTATAAATTGCATTCATCTTGCAAGGATAATGCTTTTGTTTTAACATCAACTTCCTCAAGAGTTGATGGGGTTTGGGAAATCAAAATGGGTCAGTCCTATTGCTCAGAGTAGCAGTTCCCACAGAGGTGGTGGTGCTCTGTTTAAACGTTGCATGCCAAAATTAAGCCTTTTCCCTCTAGACTTCCTTTTGACTTCTCATTGACTATAGTGCTGTGGCTTGTAGTAAATCTCCTATCACTTGTTATCCTCCCTGTAAAGGTTTTAAGTAGTGCAGAAGACATTGCAGTGGAACTGGCTACTGAGAAAGCCTGTGGCTGGCTTTCTGCCAACATTGCAGGTGAGTCTCTTTACCCTGAACTGGGGCTTCTGACCTGTGTAGTGTACTCTTTTTTTTTTTTCTTTTTTTTTTTCTGAGATCAAGGGGTAGAATTTATTCCAGTGTTATAAAGTACTTGGTCCTACTCATTTTTCTTCTAGTGGGAAGCATGCAGTTGCTCTGTCCCTCCTTGTTTAGGAATAAGAGGAGTGATTTCTAGCTCCAAGAGCTTTCTTCAGGGATTTTTCAGCCTTGGCCTGTGTAAGTGATTTTTAGTTACGGAGGCCCGTAGGATGGTGAGAATGAATGCTGTGGAAAGCTCCCTCTAAAAATGTCATCTAGGCTGAAGTTGTCTTAGCACTTCGAACATATGATAGCTGCTCTCTTAAGCCACCGTATGGCCCATGTGTACAGACTGCTCCTGAAACCTTCTGTGAAACACACACCTCTTGCACTGGGTGTGGTTTCAGCAGGCTGAAGGCAACTGTAGTCCTTTACTCTGTAATAGTGCCCTGGCAACTCTTTAGAATCTCTGAAAATCCATTGTTTCAGGAGGTTGTGCCAAGAATCTGGGGAAGCATATCCAGCACCACTTGCAGCAGCAGGAGGTTAGTGTCTTGGATGATGGTCAAAACTTATTTTGGTAGAAAACATACGGCTTTCATGGGCACAGTGGTTGAACTGGTATGATCATGCTGATTCAGCTTTGTACTTTGCCTCCTGGCCTAGATACTGTGTGCTTTAAACTTGCTGAAATATTTTGATGGAAAATGAGATGAGTTGCCAGTGGTACCTGGTGGTAGTGGGTGGCTGCACCTGTGCCTCTGCCCATTAAATGTAACGGGAGCTCAGAGTGAGAAGGGCTTGAAAGCATAAACTGTCCTTTCGCCGTGGCCCTTGGAATGAGAGGCTAGTAAGGGTAGTGTTGGCAAAGAGTTGCCTGCCTCACTGGAGAGAAAAGCAGGAAGTAGACAGGATTTGTTCCCTGTTCTTTGTAGCACTCATCAAAAGAGAAGTGAAGGCAACCTTCAACAGAATGCTGAAAGTCCCAGGGCTTCCCTTGCCTGGCGAGGATGCTCTGGAGTTGAGAAGGGACTGCCCTCCAGGCTGTCAGCACTGCGCTCCGTTTCCCTCCCAAATCATCAACGAGATTAAGGTACACAGTGTTCCCTCCCTGGCTTGCCCTAACTCCCTTTTTATTTTTCACCATGGTGGGGTTTATTTGTTTGGGTTTTTAAAGGGGGATGTTCTGGTTCAAAGGAACTGTCTGTGAGGAGTGCTTAGGAAGCGCCATGGAAAGGTCTCATGTTTTTTTTATCCCCCTGCTCGCTGTCTGTGTGTCGATCAGAGTTCCCTGCTGAGGAGTACTGTCTCAAACACAGGACTTCGGTAGCAGGGCCGTGACCTTTTTGATACCTGTAGCACAGAAACCATGGTGTGGTGAGCATTGCGTACAACTGTATGCTGGAGAGTCAGTGTATCAAATTAGCTACTCTTTTGTAGACTGACTCTTTTTATGGAGAGTCTCCTGGTCTCTGTTTAGAGTAAGTATTTCCCGTTGTTCCTTTCAATTCTGTAGAACTTGGTAGACTGTCCCATCTTATACACCAGGAATTTACATTGAATTGAGTGTCAGATGAATCTATATGAATCTGAAAGATTTTTGCCATTCTGCATCTGCACCTTCATTCAGCTATAATTAGGGAGAACCAGAATATCTTAAAAAGAAAGTGATGCTATGGACTTCATTTCAGCCTTAGAGCCGAGAAATTTTCTATTCAAGCTGGTTCAAATTTACATTTTGAGCTTTTCTCCCAGGCTTTTAAAAGGTCACTGTTCCTGAAAAAAATCATGCAATTATATAACCTGTGTGAGTAAGCCATGAGGAAAAGAATTCTAAACCCCTCACTTCTTTTACCATTATGCATTCTGCCTGTTTTTGTTCCTGCTTCTTTTCTGTTTGAGCAATAATAATGGATCTCACTGTGATCGCATTCCCAGCAATTGTGTAAGAATGAGTACGCATCCTTTAATGCTTTCTTGCTTGAGATACAATAAAAAGCAGAGGGTAAGGTATGTGAGGAAACCAGGGGCTTTTTCTGTAAACTGTTGCTTTTTGAAGGTATTTTTGTTTGGCCTCTTAAGACACAGTTTTTAAAATAGTGTTTTTATTGTTTCGATTTCCATCCTGAGTTTCTGATGTCGGGTGGTAAATCGCTGGTGATGGAAAGTGCTACCACGTATAAAATTTGCTAAACTAGTTTTCATGTCATAACCCTGTTAGTGCTCTTCACGCTCGGCTCTTATTGACACTGAAGCTACCTTGACAATGTAAGAGGGCTGTGGATTTCTGTAGCACTTCTACCCTGAACTTGCTTGCTGCGCTATCAGATCTGCCTAGAGTTTTCAGAGCTAGTTTCTTTTAAGAAAGATGAACTCCTTGCCCTCATTGACTTTTGACTTCATCACATTAGTGAGAACTATGGTAGAAAATCAGACCGAGGTAAGGTTGTAAAACATTCAGCCTTATGAAATGAGGAGGATACTAGCTGAATTAGTTTGTTGTTTTGTGGGTTTTTTTGTTTTTTTTTTTTTTTTTTAATGAGGACTATCTGTGAACTGCTCTGACACAGATCCAAAGATCTGTTTATGGAAGTGCAGGATTCTAACAGGTGAATTATTGCTGTCTTTTTCAACAAGGATGTGCTCTGTGTTGCTGTGGGCCCACGGGATGAGGGTGAAGTGATTGACTACGTCTGGCTGGAGTGCCTGCTAGGGAGACTGAGTCAGACACTTCGATGCAGAAAGGTAGAAGTAAAAAAGCAACAAAAAAACCCTCTTGGACCACTTTGAGCTGTCTTCATACCTGTAAACTTGTTTGCTTGCCTTGCCTCACAGCTGAGTTTAGTTGAATGTTTTTTGCCTGAGCTCAGATGTGACAAAGTTGCCCTGTGGATTTTTTACACTGTGGAGATCTGCTTCTTACTTACAATTAGCCTTTGTGGATCCGCTTTTCATATATGATCTTTTCTTGTCTGTCTTGTCCTTTAATGGTCTTCTGATTACAGCTCTGTGCTTCTTGCTGTAAATTGCCTGCTCTTCTCTGATATTTTTATCTCTTGTGAAGCCCTGTTTTGTCCAGTCTGCAGTATGGGGACAAGGATACAACTTCCTTTTGTGTTTTCCAGTTCATGTGTCCCACATCAGAACAGCAGCTGGCAAAGTGCACAGTTGAGTTGGCTTCTTTGCTGGGTAAGTCAGTCATGATAAGCTACTTAAGACTGAAGTCTGTTATTACAGTTCTCTTAAATCCTTGGGGTCAGAGACGTCACTGTTTAGAGCTCGTGGATGTTTGATTCTTTTTTGGTGTCATTGAGTCTGCAGATTTTTTTTCTGTCCATTTGGGTGGTTGTTATTGTTCCCTTCCACCATCTGCAAAACAACATTATACTTCACATCTGGTGTTCTAGTCACATCTCCATTGTTTTTTATTTATCGATACCTTCATTTAAATATGTGATATGGTTTCCAGTATTTCTGCCTCTGAAAAGTTGTAGGTGATGGGGTTTTTCTCCCCTAAAAGTAAGGGCCTTTTCCCTTAGATTATATTTTTATATCTCTTTTTGGAGAGAATGGAAATAACTTGTGTTCTGTGTATTGTGACTTCTGTGAGAATTTTCAGGGTTATTTTTTTTTCCCCTCTTGCTTTAATGTGTTAAATACAATGGTTTTCTCAGCAGGAGCTAGTGATCCGGATGCAGGTGTCTTCTCCCTGGGCAACCTTCTAATTTCCTGGATTTAGAACCTTTTTAAGAAGCTTTTATACGTGGTTCATTCTTTCAGAAAGTAGTTCACATGTGAATATCGTGAAATTTCATTCTGGGGGGCAGCAATGTAATTCTGCCCCATTCCATTAGTCTGCACCAAGGAAGAGCTGGTAACTTCCCTCGGTGTATGTTTAGGTGCAGTTAAACACTGTTCAGCTTTACTTTCACTTGTATGAAGTTATGCAACTCTGCTTATAATCAAAACTAGGAACAACTATTTAATCTGTTTATAGATTTAAATGTTGTTTTACTGTGTTACTTTCCTCTCCTTTGGAGTAACGCTTAGGTCCTCTTTTATTAAACATCAGACTGACTTTTATTTACTCAGTTGTCTTTCAAGGCTTGGGGCTATATGCCAACCAAGTGGTATTCTTTATCTGACTAGTATAAGTCTTTTCCTATGTAAAAATCTCTTCCTATGTAACACTTGTGGTTTCAAAGCTCATAATTTTGCATGTTTCTAAACTCCTGTCCTCTTAGGTTTGCTGGTTTACACTCACTAAGTGTTTTTACTTCAGTGATTGTTTAGATACCAGCTGTGCAAAATGTGCTGTTGGACCAAGATGATGATATAAAAGGAAGATACTGCAGCTACACAAGTTCACCTTCGTTCCTT
This sequence comes from Larus michahellis, assembly GCF_964199755.1. Lineage (NCBI taxonomy): Eukaryota > Metazoa > Chordata > Aves > Charadriiformes > Laridae > Larus > Larus michahellis. Next base: position 50,930,695 of record NC_133899.1, on the reverse strand, counting down.
TTCTTACAGTTTCAGACCGTGTTCCTCTGAACGTCAGGATCAAGTCCCCAGAGAAGAGCTCCGAGAGGCTGCGTGTAAAGAGTAATCCCACCTATGGCCTTCTAAAACTGCTGCTTTCTGTCTGGAAGGAGGACTTTGGGACACCTGTTCCTGTACAGCTGATCTTCAGCAAGAAGAACATCGGTTATCTTGGAGAAGTTAGGCAGCGAGAGGTAAAGCTTATTCCGATCTGTGGAGCTGCCAGTTACCCACTGTGGTTTGATATATTCGTGTAGGAGTTTCTGCCCGCCCGCAGTGTTGACTGATGGCTTGTGTGAACGAGGGCAGCAGGATTTGCTCTCCTGTTTGCTGGCGTTCTTCCTGCAGGGACAGGGAAGAAGAGGACGGCGTACTACTTGTCAGTGCCTGATACCTCTCTGGGGGGCTGTCGGGAAGGCACAGTTTAATTTAGGAACAAATGGCAAAATGGCCTGTTTGGCCTGGGAGATTAAGAGGACTGAACAGGCAGGATTTTTTAATTGGTTGCATTTGTGTGTCTTTTATCAGTTTTCATTTTTGCACATGTTTTGGTGTTATCTTATAAGATCCCCAACTATGAAACTGAAAATCGCCCTGGTTTAGTTGCAGGCTAAAACCAGCCTATTCCAGAGGGTAAGAAAAGAATTTTTCAAGCTGTTCTTGAACACACAAGAATTAAATACCTGATGTGTTTGGAAACTGAGAATTAGAAATGTTGAGGTTTTATGGCAGGATACAGTGTATGAACTAAAGGAATTTTGTTCATTCATTTTGGGTGTTGCTCCTTGATATCCTTCATTGCCACACCCAGATAAATAATGTGCTTTCTCCTTTTCTCCACATTCTGATCCAAGAAGAAAAACATGAATTGTATAGGGATAAAGAAATGAACACAAAGTCCATTTCTTTTTGAGCTGTTGATGTTTCTTTCTCTTCTGCAGTGGGATTTGTTCCTTTTCTTGCTTCATGGTCTTGTAGAACACGAACTAATGAGAACTAGTGAAATAGAGAGTTGCTTGCATAGCCTCGAAGAGCTCCCTTGGCCCTCAGTAAGTAATGAATTAGATGTGTGTGAATCATAAGTGAAATAAAAAGTAAAGCTACATAAACAGTAAATCCTTGTAGTTCTGCTTCGTGTAGATGGAGCCGTAACCTTCCTTTGTCTCTAGTTCCTGCTTAATGCAGCAGAAGGCCTGGCTTCCAACAAGCACGTTACTGTTACTAATGTTTGGTTGAAATGGGTACTCGTGTGAGTCCCCAGCCTTTCCCATGCAGTGGAAACATTTCCAAGAAAACTCTAAACCAGTTTGGAGACCAGCTGGCTCAGTTACCAGCTCTCAGTTCTAGCCTGGATGTGTTTGCCGTGCTCCAGCTGAGCATGACACATTGGGAAGGATCGTAACTGCCCAGACTGGCGTGTAAACCTCTTTCCCTCTTACCCTCAGGATGGGCGAGGAGTCTATTCTAGGACTATTCTAGCCAGAGTCAAAATGTAGGAAACCACCCGACTCCCTTGCTAAAGATGGGCAGTATTTTGAAGCCGGTGAGCGCTTGCATATTGGAGATGTTTAGCCATTTAAACTGGGGCAGTGAGCTTTTCTGAGAAAGGTGTGGGGATTAAAGGGGAGACTGAATGTGTAGAGCTACAGGCATTCAGCTTTGCAATCAATTTTGTAGCTTGTCTGGGGCTCTGCACTGGAAAACCATCAACAACATGTTTAACCTTGTAAAGTTCTTTACTAGAAAAATTAAGTAAGCCTCTTTGTTGACATTTGTTTATAAGGGTTCTCTGGTTTCTATCTGTTTATTACAGGATTTCTTAAGAGAACTGGAAATGCTGTCCAGAGTGTTTATATCAGAACACCATAGAGAAGAGACCAGGACTAACCCTTGTGAGCTGACCAGACAATCTCTAGGTACCGTGACAGCCCAAAGTTAGTGGAGGTGGACTCTCTCTGGACAAAAATTACTACTTGAAGATGCAAATGGAATTTTTAATGTTTCTGAATGCATTGTGAGCTCTTTGCTGGGAGCATATTGCAGATAAGACATCACTTTGTGCCAAGCCTGCACTGGTCTTTCTGTTCATGGATGGTTTGCCGTGGTGACTATGCTGAAAGATTTATGTCAGCAAATGGATCTCCCAGTCAAAAGTCCTTTAAGCACCTTGATTGTGGCTCAAAGCAGCTGTTTTTTAGACTCATAGACACTTTTTGTATCTGCACAGCAGCAGGCTGTGACCAAACCCAGGAATCAATTCAAGTGCACAAGTTACTTCGTGATCAGAGAGATGGCTTCCTGGTGGCTGCCTCTTCTCTTGACGGCTTGTGATTTCTCATGGTGTTTTCACAAAGACTGTACTGTCAGGGGCAGGAAAAGGTGAACCTATATGACATGGAGATGAGTCTATATTTATTTTTCATTGTAAGCTCAATTTCAAAGGTCTGATTTTTAGGTTTTTTTTTAAGACTCGTTTTAAAAGTTAAACCGTATTAAATATATACACCAGAACGCTGATGGCATTATTCTTAAAGGATGTAGATGCTTAAGTGTTTTTCCATCTCCTGTTGGAAGCAGAACTTATAACTTCTTGGGTTTTTTTAATAGAAATAAGGGAGAAAGTATCTGTTTATATTTTTTACTGAAGACAGATGACAGTATTTTTTAAGACACTTTTATAGTATGTGAACATAAATGGCATCTGGTTGATATTCACTGTTTTTTATAATCCTTCTTGCCTTGAGTTTGGGTTTTCTCAGACAGGCAGTGATGCAGCAAGAAAACTACAGCCTGGAAGAACAGACAAAAAAGTAGTGTCAAAGCACTGTGACAGCCCCTGGAGCGCGGGTTTTCAAAGGAATCCTTTTCATGGAGGACAGTAGGTGTTCTTTGCCTTTCTGCGTAGATCATCACCAAGGGTGTGACTTCCCCTTCACCCCCACCCCCTGCACAAGTATTTCCTTAAACTGGGCTTTGTGGTAGGGACAGCTGGAGGCTAGCAGAATATGATTAGGCACTCATTAGCTGTCTCATGGGATGTTTTTATTCTGCTCCCCCCCGCCTCCCCCGTAGCAGTGAGGACATTATTTCCTTTTTCTAGGAGTGTCCTGTTAGTGCAGGGTTTTTTTCCAGAAAGCACGTACTGTGTTATGTAAGAACATCATCTGGACAAATGGAAGCCCAGGCCTTTTGAGCTTGCTAATTAACTTACCTTTTCCTTCTATAAGGCAAGAAAAGGTAACATCTTGGAGTCAGTGATTTAAGAAATACCACAGAGACCTGATTAGGTAGAACTGTGGCTTCTGTTAAAATATGTGCTACTACGAGAGAAACCATAGAGCAACATCAGTAGCTGAACTGTACTGAGTTATTTCTTGACTTGGTTACTAAGCCCGGCATTGAAAGAGTTGGCATGTTGCAGCTGCGTGCTGCATTTTAGGGGTTTTCAGATGTGAATGCAGCAGAGGTCCTTAGAAGCAGGCAGGCCGTGTACGCAGCAAGGACATGGTAATACAAATTGAAATAGCAAGTACACTGTATCATACCATACCTGCTCCCTGAGGCTGTTATGTGACATTTTGCTGCAGATCTCATTTGAAGTTGTTGTTTGTTGTAATAAACATGATTAAATGTCCTGTTTTGTGTTCAAGCTGTTGAGAGAGATAGATACAGAGAGAGCCTCTTTGTACTGGGGCAAAGTAGAAAAAAGGTGCCTGGGCACAAAGCATGGTGCAGAGAAGTATAATAATCGCTCCTGTCCGGGCTGCTGCTGCTTTGCTTATACTGAAATATAACTGTATTTTGTTATCAAGGGGCGTGGGCGGTTGGTGTGGTGGAAGGAGGAAGAAGCTGGAATCCATCAGGGTTAAAAAAGATGCTCTTGGCCCTAGAGCTGACTTTATTTGGGTATTCTAAAATGTTTGCATAGATACTGTGGCCACAGCTGTTTTTGTGACATCAGCGTACCTCAGTTATCCGTCTCTAATACAGCATGCCTGGAAATTTTTATTTAAAAGTTGACCAAGCCCCAGGAGCGGTTTACTACTTCCAGCGAGCATAGTTGTGCCCTACTGGGCAGAAGGCAGTCAGTGCTTCAGTGGGAGCCAGCAGGTAAGAAACACCCACTTCCCTGTTCTCATGTCTTAATGCAGTTACTCTATTCCTGGGCATCCCATGGTACTTGGCCTTGGTTGCTCTGTAAGGACAGACACTTGATTTTGTGACTAAACCTCAGGAACGGTTGTACAGCGTGCTGTTTCCTGCAGAGGGACACTCAGCAGTGGAACCGCTCTCACGAGGATGCATGACTGGTGCAGTCCCACTGGGCTGGTGGGCTCCTCTCTGTGCGAGTGCTTCAAGCGTGGTACCTCTTCCCTGTGCGCTGCCGCTAGCTGTAGTGCAAGCGGCACTGTGAGAAGAGAGCTCACAGTAAGCTAGGTCAGTGTGTCGGGCCTTCCTTCTGTCAGTCTTCCCGACTGGGAAAAAAAAAAAGGAAATGAGGAAACATGGCGTTACATTACCTTCCTTCTGGGTGCGCAGGTCAGAGGAGCCATGTAAGTGGATTCAGGAAGAAGCTTCAGCTGGTGCCTTGTTTCAAAACAAACAAAAAACCCCCCTTTGCTTGGCAAGGCACTGCATCACAGAAACCAAATTTAAGCAGTGACTGGCTTCTTGACTCTTCATATTCCATGCATGTTCCTCAGCAGGTAAGCAGGAGACCTCATCTTTTATCACAAGCTAGCCTTTATGTTATTTCTCCATCCAGTGTAGTTCCATAGATGAGGAATCTTATCTGGAGCAAAATAACGTGTGGCACGTTTTCTTGTGTAGAAAATACCATTTATTGTGGATATGAAAATAGCAATCTTGATTAAGAGCAGAGATGCGACAGTAGGTGGTACAATACACTTGCTTTGGTCATCTACTGCTCAGCAGTAACTTACAGGACGTTGGGTTTTGCCCGTTGTAGATTAACAAATTAGATATCTGCTGGGTTTTTATTTCTTCCTTCCAAACAAACCAATGCCGTACAGTAACAGGTACCATAAAACGTTATATTTGCAAAAGAAAACATTTATATAAATAGGCTTTTTAGTATCAATTGAAGATTGTATTAAAAAAAAAGTTACATTAATTCAATACCAATAAAAATAAAACTTAGCTTTGATAGCATATAAAAACGCTTCAAAACAAGCATATATAAATAACTTAATTTGTAAACATAGAAAAAAATCTTATGTATATATAAAAATAAACATCTGATGCACTGTACAATAAGACATTATCCTTCATAGGCACTGGCATCGTTGATCAACAGGAGTCCCCCTAGATGTTTTTCCTACAAAAACTGCTTTATCACTAGTGCCATGTCCAAAATAAAAGGGAAAAAAAGCGGAGCACTGAGCAAATCTTTTGTGGACTGTATGAAGACCTCTCCTACCTCCTCCGGAACTCCACAGAAGCAGCACTGGGGAAACAGCCAATACACCCTGCTGCTCTTTCTGCACATTTTTTTTAGGGCTTTTATGTACTGCCTTGTTCGCTCTTCCTTTCCTGGTTTCCACCAAAAGGGGACTGGGGGGAGCTGTGTGACAGGCTGCAAATCTGGAAATCTGTCTTTTCGCTCAGTTGCAGAAAACTGTGTGACGGGTTGCCCCTTTTTGCTTGAGGAGCTATGGAAGATGCATGACACTTGAAGTGAACCACACCATCACTCGGTTCGGCAGGCTTTTAAGAAAAGGCTGAGTCTCACCAAAAAAAGAACACTAATAAGATAAGATTGGTGTAGTTTGTAACCATGACCATCTAAAGATAAAACAAAGCAAATTTGTAAGTGAAAGGTTTTGTTGTCTTATCTATTTGGGGGGGGGGGAGCCTTGGGCTGATATGCCTCAAAACTGCTATTTTCTTAAATATCAATTTAAAATAGCTATTATCTTTTCTTTTAAAACATAGTATATTAGTAACAGGAAGTAACATAGAAGCTGAGAGCCAAAATTACACCTGTGCAAAGATATAGTAAAAGTAGATTTTGGCTCTTGAACTCAAAGGTGGGAAGTGCAGCTAACTTCACTGTATGCTGGGGAAACACATCTTTTACCAAAAGTGACTCTTAAAGCAGCAGATGCTGACTCTGGTAAGGCGGATGCTTGAATACATATTTCTTACTTCACAGATTTAAAGTGCAACAGCTTCTTGAACAACATGGGCTTTTTTGAGCTAAAGAAAGCATATCATAGCATCTTTTTATTGCTTAGATAAGATATCTAAAGTGATTCTTTACTGTTGTGCTGAAGGACTAAATGAAGTTATTTAGGTATCCAAGTCGGTTGTGGTTTTGTTTAACTTTAGGAATGTGTGGCCAAACTAGGGAGTGCGTTGAACAAACCTGTAAAGCCTGACAGCAGGACTGTTGGACTCAGTTCAACAGAAATACATGAGGTGATTGAACAGGAAGAGTCTGTACTCACTGCAGTGAGACAGTGGTCACGAACAAAGAAGTGCGCTGAGACTATGACCAGGCGAGATCTTCAACTCTTAATGCATTTGGATAAAAGTGTAGGAGGACTGATGGAAAAAGCTACTCTTATTTGCAGGATTTAAATTCTAGAAACAAGCTGATTACTCAGTACTACTCCCTATTAATGACAAAGTGTCACTGTTTACAACTGTCAGTTTGGTTTCCTTGTTTCAAAGCACCTAATTCTGCAGTGCAGTAAAACTGTGTCCTGAGGTGTGGTGGTTTCCACTGATGCTGCATAGTGTAGTGGCAATCGGAAATACCTTATACTGGCTGCAAGTGGTCAGCCAATTACATGAGAAAAATCTGTCCAAGGTGCAGGATGACTAGTGGATAGTGTGCTGGTTTAACTTCCCTCCTCAAGGGGAAGCGCAGCCAGCTAGCTAAGTTCAATGATTTATCTAATCTACGCTGTTAGGAATTCTGCATTTGATACTTCGCTCGACATTAGAAAGTGGCTTTGCAGCTCTACTCAAGAGCTTGTAAAATGTCTCAAGCCGTTCACCTACTGTTGCCAGTTTGTAGTGCATTTCATTGCTTCCATTGCCGCCTTCTCACTGCTGCGTAAACTTTCTTAAAGAAAGAAGGTTGATCTTTGAAGCTCCTTGGAAACAGAAATTAAATAATACACTTCTGCATGTAAGAGGCTGGCTATAGTAAAGCAAAGTCTCTTCCTCTGCTCTTTGTAGAGACAGCATTCCTTCCGGCCGTGCCATGGAGGTTTTCCACAGCTGTCTCCAGGAGGACGGGTTCCCCATAAAACTTGCTGGGTTTCTTCTGAGCAGCGTTGGCTGAAATAAATGATCCTTTTTTCTAACTATACTTTTGTATAGTCCAACATTAGCATTAGGCTCCTCAAGTGAGGCTTGATTGTGACTTGTCTTGTGAGCCAGCATTTTACATTACCCTTACAGATGCTTGTGTCTCTTCATGAGCTTTCAGCTGCTGTTAAGTGTCCAGTTTTGTACCAAACACTAACTAGCCAGAAAGTGCGCCAGTCGAGCGATCACCAGCGGCTGTCGCTTAGCAATGGAACTCAGGAGCCTTGCGGGGATAGCTGGGGCACCGAGATCCACCTGCAGGAATTAGAAGAAAGGCTGCACGTTGGGGTCTGTACCTGGTTTGAACAAAACAGGTCTCCAGCCTGGAATAGTTCCAATGGTGCAAGCGTAAGCAAGCATGAAAGCAGTTTACAGCCAAGTGCTTTCATTACTCTGTGGTTTGTATCTTCTCCTTCCCAATACTCCATAGACTTTCAAAGCTTTGCTACTGGATGTTACTTTCAGCAGGTGTGACCCACACTGCTTCTGAGTTTGAGTTTGCATTAAACAGTACTCGTTTGAGACAGATACAGCGTTACTGACAATGTATATGCATATACTAAAGTGCAGTATAAAGTGCATATACAATTTTAAAATGCGTATACATTACACATGCATTGTAAATTAAAGATAACATTTTTAAAATTTTGTCTTAAAAACATGTTTTATATAGGTAAGTTTAAAGGACTAGTGCCATTTAGCTCTGAGGTGAGCACTTTAAATTATACCACTTGGTACCACTATCTGGAAGAGAGCCTGCTTTTCAGATGAGTCTGCAATAAATACACAGCAGGATTTTCTTATTCTTAACTGGAATCCTAATCTTGATTTCTCTTCTAAGTGTGACTTCTCTATTAAGTGTGAAGAACTACTGGCTTCAGTTAGAAAAAGGTAACAACAACTATTTCCATGCATTTTGGAAATAATATAACCTGAGGTGGACTTCCTTCAGCAAGATAAAAATGTGAACGAGACTCTCCACACTGGTTCACCACGTGAGAAAGCAACATACACTAAAATTGCTAATAAACCTTTACAGAAGAGTCTTGGTACCCGAGGGAGCAGCTTTAGATGCTGTAAAAACTCGGGATCAGGCGCTTAAGCACAATGCTAATAAGATTCTCTCTGCATTACTGTACATCATGCCAGATAACAGTGCAAAGTAGAGGTGACTCTTACGGCCGCTTCATAAACTTTGTGGAGCATGGCATAAGGATTACATTTTTTTGTTACTTACCAGCTCTTCAGCGCTCTGATATTTAATGGTTTTTTGCATTCACAGTTGGACATCACAGTTGCCAGACTCTTTTCATTGGGTCCCAGTGACAGGACGAGGGGCAACGGGCACAAGTTGGAACGTAGGAAGTTCCATTCAAATACACGGAAAAACTTCTTTACAGTGAGGGTGACAGAGCACTGGAACAGGCTGCCCAGGGAGGTTGTGGAGTCCCCTTCTCTGGAGGTTTTCAAGACTCGCCTGGATGCAGCCCTGAGTGACGTGCTCTAGGCAATCCTGCTTTAGCAGGGGAGTTGGACTAGATGATCTCTAGAGGTCCCTTCCAACTCTGAAGTTTCTGTGATTCTGTGACATACAGCAAAATCTTACCTGTGCCATGTAAATAACTCTGGTGATATCTCTTCCGTTCACTACATCAGGTTCCAGTATCCAAGCACTTGGCAAAATCTCCCCTCTCACCACTTCTTTACAAGGGTGAGGCATGGATGCATCGTAGACAGACTGAATAGCCAAGACAGACAAGTTCTCCTGCATGCAACAAAGTGTAAAAATGACAATTTGAAAAATTTCCTATGCATAGAGGAAGGTTTTCTTTGTCTTTCTTACTTAAAAGAGCTATTTTAATAAGAAATAATAGTTCTCATGTTATTTATTAAATAATTTTTTGTCATAATCTTGCATGTTTGTAACCGGGATATACTGTGTAACACTTGTATTACTGCCTAATGGGGCTTCGTTGACAATTGTCATTCACAAGAGGGTTTTATACATAATCCACTTGTGTCATATCAGCATGGCTTTTCTTCCTCTTACACTGTCACTCCTGGAAATATGAGCATGGACTTTCCTTCTTTCTCGCCTTTGTCCTTGCATCATGAGTTCAGAACAAGCATTCCTCTATGCTTCAGAGAAAACGTTCACTTTACCTCTTTGGCTTCTACGGTAATGCAGCAGAAATCCCGGGGCTGCTTTAGGTAACATAGGGAGGTATCAGTCACTAAATATACTGTGGAAAAAAAACACCCAAGAACCAAAAAAAAAAAAAGGGGAATTAGACTTTGACAACTTTAACTTGTCACTATTTTCCCTCACCCCTTAAATGCACATGCAGTATTTTATTTTGACTTTTTGTTGCCTAAGAGCAGAGCTCTAGTTACTATGCTATCATGTGCCACTAAGATGCTTTTTCAAGCCACTTAAGATTTATTTTGACTTTCAAACTCTCTAGCTCTACTAGTGTCTCTAGTTGTACTTCTGCAGCAAGATCTGTTTAATACTATCCTTACTTTGGAAAAATCTTGCAAATATTAAAAAATGAAATTGTTTATTCAAACCTGAAGAAATGAAGTAAGATGCTTCTAAATTTCTTCCTGGCTGACAACCTGAGCCGAGAGAGTACACAACGGTAATGGTGGGCAGGGGTTTGTGTTGATACTCACCCAGCTGAATATGGCTGGTCACCTTCTTGTGGATTCGCGCTGTGTTGATCGTTCTGTCGTACAGGTGCCTTTTGCCAGGATCCCTCACTAGTCCCCACACACAGGGAAGAGGTCTCTCTATCACTCCTGCTCCCAGAAACCCGTGCCTTGTTGCTGAAGGGAAGACTTTGTAGTAAACCATCACCTCTTTTTCTGTACATTGATATCTGTCAAAGACAAATGAAAGGTGTTTACACACAGGAGGACCAAGTACATAAAAAGGCCTCCCATTATAAAGACCTGCCATAAGCTTACTTCCAACCAGCTGCTGCTTGGCATGTGTAGAGATTCCTCAGGTTATGAGAGCATGCTGCCATTACCTTAGAAAACAGTGACAAAGGTACAGGTAAGAGAAAGTTGTATAAACCGTAATAACTATAAAGCTGTGTTCAGCTTTTACATGCTGCTGCACTATCTTCTACTCAAACTAGTAAGCTGGCTTTACCAGAAACGGTTTTACGGTGCTACTAATCCTTAGGGAGTCTTAATAGCCAGACTGACCTGCCTGTCTCATTCTCTGCTGAAGGAGGAGATATATGTAAATAGATATATATGAGCCTAAGCCTGTATATTAACCTAAACTATTGTGAGAAAATGGGAGATGGGAAGAGCTTGTAGCTACAGATGATGTTGAAGTGATTCTACCTGATCTGAAATCGGTATGTTTTCCTTCTAACTACACACACATCTTGTCACATAAAACTTGCACTGTAGGAATTCTTGGATGCTAGAGGAGTTGAGCAGTTTCGCCAGTTTCACTCAAACATGTAGGCTAGCATGCAGCAGTCTCTTCTGAACCTCAGTGCTGCAGCTTGGCCCACCTTCCCCCACCATTTAAAATTTCTCAGCGTGTCTCTCTGTAGGTGACAGTTCTAGGTAACTATGGGTAGTGCAGAACAAAAAAGGCTTGTCCCACCCATTTTCGCTACAAATTCCAGTAGGAGGTACAGGAATAAGTGAAAACTCTGCTTCTTTACTTACCTCAGTGGTAGCATTAGCCAAGATATGCTTGGATAAATCTTGGTATCCTTTTGTTGAAGAGGAGCTGACAGAAATAGTTAATCCATGAGTGAACCTGCAGCTGATGCTACTAGAAGGGAGGGGTGGCTGAATTCTGCTGGCTTCTGCAGGAAACAAAAAAAAGCTGTAGGGGAATGAAAAAATAAAAAGGAAACCCACCACTATTCAGCAGTCGTAGGGACTTACACCCTCCCTCGGAGCACCCAGTCCCCCTGATCCTGATGAAGAGATGAAGGAGAGAACGTCCCTTGTCTAGACGATCTCTGTATTGGTAATTACACTGCAGTTACATTTTGCATTACTCAAGTTTAATGGTTATTACCACGTATAAGCTAATAAAATAACCTACAGAAGAACAGGCAACATCAGTCTTGAGGATAAAAATAAGAGCGTGCATGTACAAGCCTATATTTTTTGCAGCTTTAGCCCCCCCCGCATGCTTCCTTGGTTCATTCAAAGCATTACCCTCACATCTCTCAGAACACTGTACTTTGATGTTACCACGTCAAAAGACCAACTTCAGAGGGACCAAATCACCATTTTTCAAGAAATTCTAAGCAAGCTAATGGTAGGGACATCCTCAAAATACCTAGACTCAAATAAGATTTTGATTTGCATAAATGACAAATTTCATTAGGTTTTTGAATACAACTCAAACATAAGCCAACATATGTTTTACGTACCAGACGTTGAATCCTTCTGTAGTTGCTCTAACACATAAAGCTGACTATTTCTAACAGCTGAACGACCTCGTGTGTCTCTTGAAAACAAAGCATTTCCAGAAGAAACCTGATTTAAGAAAGAGCAGAAGCGGGAGCTTTTGGTGTGAACTGTGAAAAATAAATTCTGTTACACAGCAAGTGGATTATTTGTAGCAAATCTGTCTTACAAGGTTGGAAGCTTCTCTTTATGAAACGGTAACTCCTTTGCCTTTCCCCTTGTTATGAAATTATACGTTGATTCCGGAAATAAAGCAAACCAAGTGTGAGGAGCTTGCACAGGTGCATACACCAAAAAGTAACTTCAGGAAAGTTTATGTTCACACACACAAACTCTGAAGTCAATGTACGCATCATTGAGGGAGGCACACTGAGATATCAGATTCTGGCTTATCACAAGAAAAGGCTTACTGTTTCTAAACCATTTGACAGATGGTGGCATTACTGATAGTAACACTATCTGGTTTTTATCTATGAGTTTAAAAGAATAACACCACTCAGAAAAATAAGTGTCACTGTCCTTTGCAATTACATGGTAACGCTCCCTCCACCCCATGTCACCCCTCTGTGTCCTAGTGACACAAACGTGTCCTGCTTGAGAGCTGTGACAGAATACGAACCATCTCAAAAAGGGTGTCTGTTCCCACATTATCCCTCTGTTGTCGAAGTGCCGGGAGACATCAGTCTCACAGGCCAGTTTCTCACCTGCCCATCCTGGCTGCTGAGGTGACTCGCAGTACAGGTAGCGGTGTTACTGCTGTTGTAGCCAGAGGTTGGGCCAGAGGAGAGGCTGAGGCTGGAGTCTGTACATAAAGTGCTTGTACTTGCAAGAGTCTTCAGCCTTGCTTCTTCCTGTAACAGGTATCACAGTGTTACAAACAGAAATGCCACACAAACCATCATCTTCCACAACAGCTAGCCAAATCTATAATCACTGAAAAATGAAAGAGGAATAATCTACCCAAGTCCAATGTCTTTCAAGGAGCTTTGACAGGACAAAAGCTGTTGCCATACAGAAAGTATTAAATAAGCAGGGTCACTGAAAGATTAAGATTGCATAAGTCATAGAGCAAATCACGTTGTAAAACCTGGCAGTCTGGGAAAATGCAGCTTCTGCTGTTGTTCTTCACATACGAGAGTCCTGGCTATGAAACCAATGCTAGGATGTTTTTAAGGGGGAAAAGAAGTTTAGAAAAGATCTTTTTTCACTCCCATGTGTTGCTTTTTGCCTACCTCTCGAGTAGCCCCTGACTTAACTTGCTGGCCAAATGTAGTTGTTAAAGACTGAAGATTTTACTTCAACCAATGCAACTCCTCAACGACAGCCCAGAAGATGAAATAAAAATTACATAATAAGAAAATACTGAGAACTTCAAGATGACTTATACTTTCGGGGGCAGTTTTAAGTTTGGTCTTCCAACTCAGGTGACGTATGTCTACATTTCACAAGAAAAATAAGGCAGTAGATGTGGTAAGATCCAGTCATCCAGTGGAGGTGCCTGAATTTGAGGTGCCTTAAAGGGCACAGAGCAACGAAATGAGCGTTCACCACATTTTGTACCAGGTACACAGGTAGGAGGAGAGGAATTCTGCAGCTACGACTGGAGCTGCATTGTCAGGCAGCGACAAAGGTTACTGTGTAAAAGTAGAGCCAGGAACTGGGCAGAACAGACGCACCCTAACAAGGTATCGTCCTTGCTTCTGGGAGAAAAATGCACACACTTGGACTGGGCAAGATGGGTAACAAAGTGCAGAAGAAAAACACAAAAGTACAGGACAAATACACACAGAGAGGACAATATGAAAAAAGAAACAGAAAAAAGAAAATTAATAAAGGTCTTTGTGTTTAAGCACATACTGAAATAAATTCAGTTTACCTTAGCAACTGTTCCCTAGACTGGGCAGATGCCCCACAGGACGGCTGTGTAAGCTTGATCCAATAAGAAAACATTAGGTGTTTCTTGTACATAAAATGTGGCTTCAGAAAGATGCAGTTCAGAAGCATGAACAGTATCAGTTCAGTACTACTGAGATTTTTTTAGGCATAAATTTGCATTTAATTCTCTGCTTTTTTTCTACACTGATGTGTATCAAACAGGAGAATTACTTAGCCATGGAAAGGTTTCTCTGAAAAAATGCTTTGATGTGAAAAACGCAGAACAGTTTCCTCTGCAATGCTCACCTTCTGCAACTGAGAAAATATTTGCTCCCGTATACGCCTTTTTTCTTGCTCAGCTCTCTCCCGAAGCTTGTCCCTAGCTCGTGCAATTTCAGTTTTGGTTTCCTCTCGTGCTCTCTGGTAGTCTCGGAGCAACAGTTCAATGTCTGAAGGATGCTGAATGCTTCTTCTTTTTGGTTCTTGAACTCTGTAAGTGAGGGAAAACATAATTACTTGAAACCGGGTCACCTGAAAAAATACCATAAAAATCATCTTTCAACATGGAACAGGAAAATTTGCCAGAAAAGCAATTAAAACACACCACATTAGCCTCCCAAAAGTTTCTCTTTGCTCACTAAAGGCTGCATGGACCTCAACCTTGGAAAATTATGCAGATTGCAAGTCCAGTTTACCACTGAGATTACTCCAACAACTGCACTGGTTTCTAAGTCAGCTCTCCGTATGATCTAAGGTTACTGCTTTGGCATATCACATGCAAAATAATTGTGTTGGGAAAATAACTGTCTCCTGACAAAGGAAGCAAAAGTCATTTAGGGGATATGGTGGGGGATGAGACATTCAAATTCTAAATGGTGAAGGGTTTTAGAACTTTTTTGATATTTAATGTGAAATTTAACTATTTCATGTAGCTTTTAAGTGAGTGAAAGAATAAGAAAACAGATTGGTCTATAATGGCTCAAGTCTAAATACTTGGCTGTCCCCATACATCATACACATAAAATAAGTTAGACATTTGTTATGGACTGAAATAAACTAGACGGAAGATTTTAATGAATGTTTTCTAAAATCAGGCACATGGTTTTTTCTGAAAGCACTTTCTATCCCAAAGTTTAACACTTCTGCATTGAGAAGAATTCTTCTGCCACAGAAGTCTCGGATGTCGGTAAGAACTATTAATGTGCACCCATTGTGAACACTAGTAATGTCCATCAGGGCAAAAGAGAGGTTTCTAATGCCCTACCTGGTATTTTCCACCACATCTTTTCTCAGTTGTTGCAGATATTCTCGGCGTCTGCTGGGGAGATCTAGATCCCTCTGACTTGCATCCAGCGTCTGCAACAGACTCAAATGCTTTTGAGGACTCAGACTTCGGCTTCTTTGGTACCTTTGCAGCCTCTTTTCTCTTTCCTTCCTCAAAGTTTCAATAGTCTTCATGTGTCTGTCAGGGAAACATGATTACACTGACAAAATGCACCCTGCAAAGTCACATTTTCTGATTTTTTTAAAACACTTAAATATTTGTTAGCTTTGTAATGTAAAATTTGTAGGAATATAATACCATACACCGCCCTTGCAAATACCGCTTTGGCCATATGCTGACAGATGATGCAGAAATTCTAAAACTCCACTGCTTTTATAATAGTGGGAAATGCATAAGAGGGTCTTGGTTACTGCTTGTAATGGCTGAGAGGTAAATTGAGGGCAGAGACTAACGTAGCTACTCCTAAATTTTTTTAGTTACGACAGCTTCCCAAACTGAGTTCCAGAATCCAATTGCAAGAATCTAGGATCTTGATTTTTTCGTAACATATTTCCTATATTTATGGGGTTTTAAAATTTGTTTTTGCATATTCATGCAGCAGCATTTATTCACAGAAGCATGAATGAGATATGAGATTCCCATATCAATTGTTTTTACATTGCAATAAACTAATGAAATCAGATCACCAGATACACACGATCGCTCTCATAGCTGCTAGAAATGTTAAGAGTGGGGTGACACTAGGTTTGAATTACACCGAATCTTATACTTTCCCCTGTTTTCTTGAAGTAACCGCGAAATTTTGTCTTAAATGCATTACTTTGCTGTATACAAAATAAGCTTAATACTATATGTTTCTTCACGTATAGTTCACTCAGTGCGACTAAGTTATTAAATGCTCATTACTAAATGTTATTTATGCTGCACGAAGCGTACATGAAGTGCATACAAAATACTCAATACAAGACTACTATAAGTAATTTACCTTTCATAAAGTTGCTGCTTCACTGGAATCGCCACCAGGTCCTCTGCAGTTCCGCTCTGAAGGACCCTCAGCAGGGCATCCGTTTCCCCGATGCCGTAATTGAGCTTTGCTTCGGTCAGTTCCACAGTAAGGGGATGCTGATGCAGATCCAGGTGAATGCCAGACATGATCTGAGCACGCTCTCTCTGAAGTCTCTCGATCTCTCTGCTCCTGCTATCAGAAAGCTGGGATCTGCCTTCCATTTCTGTTGCTCGTGTGCTTCTAGCTGTCTTTTCTGCCTGACTTCGTAAATCGGTCACGCTGCCGCTCAAGCTGAGTAACGAAGGAGAAGGGCTGCCCTTAACACCACACCAGTTGCTAAATTTATTGTGTATGGGTAAGTCACGGAGACTGTAGCTCCGAGGCCTGTAAGGCTTTGCAAAAGTAGTATTTCTGTTGAGAGGAATTTCGGTGTCACATTCACTTTCCGTGACAGAATCTGTATTGTCGTCCTGGAAGGAAGTTTGCACATCGCTCACATCAGAGAGCAGGGGAGGGCAGCTATTTTCATTTTTCCAGAAGAAATCGTGAAATTGTAGAGAAGATGCTTCTACCAGAGGTTCTGAGGACGCGCCAGCACTTGTCTTACTTGAACAAGTGGCACTAATTTTTTGATTAAAAAGTAACTCAGCATTTGGAGGTGAGTAGTTATGAATCAAAGCAGTATCAGAATTACCAACATATTTTTTGTGTCCAATTCCAGCTGAAGAACCTCTTCCTCCCCTTGTGACATACATACAACGAAGTGAACGTGCCAGTGGACTGCGGTCTCCAAGATCACCTGTTAAAACTTCCCTGTGGCCCGACACTTCCAACATACTACTAGAGTGATACAGTCGGTTTGCACAAATGGTAGTGTGGGTGTCAACCGTGAGTCTATGCTGTTGTTCCAAGCTTTTTGAACTATCCTGTCCTAAAAGCTCTTTGGCTGCTTTCTTATCTGTGAAACTTCCAGATTTCTTTCTTATGCCCTTATTGCTTTTAGAAGAGCTCGATTCACTGTCTGTCTGTGAAAAATTGTCCACATGAGGTTGCACGCTGGACTGCGGGCCTGCCCTTGGCTGTCTCTGGTTGTGAAAGGGACTTGAAACGTCACTGGAATATCCAAGAGGGCAGTCAGACTTGCTAAAAGCAGTTTGCCTGCTGGGACTAGCACTAAGGGTAAGAATGGGGGAAGAGGCCCTATCGACTAGCAGGGTGTTTTTGTAACAAAATTTTCTTTCTGCTGGAACCTCTAGTTCACTGACACTTGTTTTCTCCTGGGCATAAGATGCTGGAGATTGAGAGGTGCTATTAGTAGGGCTGCTAACTACAGTGCATGAAGAACCATCTTGCCCTGAACTCAGTGAAGATGACGTGACAGATGAAACTCTGGTATTAGGAAAAGCAACATTCTGCGGCGCATTTAATGACGTTTTTTGAAAATTTAAGACAGGAGCGGAGGTTCTGGGTAAGAGAGGGAGACGCATAAAGGAGTCTTGCAAAATGCTATCAAGGCTGTCATGGAAGTCAGGATCACCCAGATTTCTCATCCCTGTTCGTTCTTGTGTTCTTTCTTCAAAAGGAAGCGTTTCCTCTTTCCTTTTGGGAATCTTACCTACTGCATCTGCACCTATCCCTTTCCAATCAACGTTTACTGCCTGAGCTGCCCTCAATTCATTTTCCATTTTTGCCTCCACTTGTTTTTCTTCCTGTTTGCTTTGAGGTTCTTCCAAAGTCTCAGTCTGAGTGCCTACATCTGCTGTAGTCTGAGTGCAGCTATCTGATCTCGTAGCCTTTACAGCCTCTTCAGTTCCTCTTTGGTTGATTTTGGCATTCTGCTCATTGTCTATAACACTCTGCTGAGAGAGGTTTCCCAACAGCTCAGAAGTGTTCTGAAGAAGCTGTGACAGATGCATGGACAGGTTCTGCATACTTGTCCAAGAAGGTTGATGAAATAGATCTCTGTTTGTTTCCTGCTTTCTTGCAGAAACATCCGTATAGCTTCTTTGATGTCTTCTCTGCCTCTTACACCTTCCTGTAATTGCTGTTTGTGTTCCCTGCTCACATGTAATGCCTGGTAGTTTTTTGGAAGACCTTTCAGACTCAGAAGGATATAATAGTACAATTTCATCAACCTGCACTGAAGAGTTACCAGGTTGTGCAGAAGGATTCTCAAATTCAGCAGTGTTATTTTCTAGATTAGTTTCCAATGTTTCACTGGATACTTTGCTATACTGCTTGGTACCGTCACTCGAGTATGCAGATTGAAAGTTTTGTCTGACATTGTCCCATCTTCGAAGACCTTCAATGCTGCTTAAAGTGCTTGATAAAACCTTTGCTGTAGCATACGAACTGAGATGAGAATGAAATGGAGAATTTTGAGAATTCAATCCATTGTCTACACTGGAACATCTCATAACTTTACGATTTTCCAGGTTTACAGGAATTTGATTACAAGAGACATCGCTTGCACTTCCAAAAATATACTGTTTCCAGCCATTCTTGCATGATCCATCTTGTTGCCATGGATGAATATATGGGTTGATATCACTTGAACTAAAGTGCATTGTATCTTTATTGTCGTGAAAAAATAAATCTGTTTCTGGCTGGTATCTTGCTTCTTCAACTTTCCCTTCACTACACTGAGTTACAGAACTACTCTTTGAATAGACAGTTGCTTCTGCACCCACAGAACTGTGAGCTGTGTGCAGTAAGGATGATGGAGATTGAGTAGTACAGTCTTTTAAAGACTGGCTGCTTTGGGTTCTTGCTGCAAAATTTTGTAAATTTTTGGGATCACAGTTTGCAAGCTTCTTCATTTGTGCCATTCTTTGCTGAAATCTGGGTTTAGATTTAACCTGTAGGAAGTTCTTCGATTCCTGCTTTGAAAATCTTTCAATGCTGTGAAGATCATCTTCAGTTGGCGATGGAGGCTCTACACTCATATTTAAATCTTGTAGTGATTTAGATGCAGAATATAACAAAGGATCTGCCTTGGATGAAGCTTCCGAAGTATATTCTGTATCAGAGAAGACAGCAATAGCTGGGGCTGACAGTCTGTGACTTTGTAAATAAGGTCTCTGTTCACTTTCTTTACAGCTCTTTGTATTCCGTGTAGTAGAATATGATCTTTTGTTCCTAAATTGCACTACTTTGGATTCTTGAGGAGGCAAATCATGGTTTTCTGGTAGAAACTTTGTGGAGGTACTTTCATTATTCATTACAGAAAACTTTAGTCTTTCTGATTTTAGAGTCTTATTCCTTATTATAGCATCTCCTGTTGTTGAACAATTGTCTGCATCATCATCATCAGGGTAATCAATGCTTGAACCTGTAGTATTGAAAAGTAAAATCTCTTTTCTACCACCTGTATTTGTTCTACCTGACACCTGTTCTATCTGTTCATCTGTAGGCACATACTGACAATTACCTTGCAGATCTGCAGGTTTTTTTTCAAAACCCAAACCAGTGTGATACAGTTGCCTGGGATCAGTGCTTCTGCTGTATGTGGGATATGTTGGACTAAATGGATTGCAGGTGTGTTCAGGATCCACACCAACACCTCCTGGATACAGATTTTCCAACACCGTAACTTCTGAGCCTATTAATTCGCTTGCAGAATTTGAGGATACGTTAGTTTGCTTTTCAACAGGTTCTCTACTTAATGTTTTTCTCTGCTCTGTCTTTACTGCAGAATGTTCAGCCTCAGTATTTGAATGTAGTTCTTCCTCATTTCTGTTAAGTATTTTTCTCACTTGTCCCTCTTTAACAAGAATTGCCCTTCCAGTATCCCAAAACGATAATGATGGTAATAAAAGAGAATTATCATTTAGTACTTTTTCTATGTATTCTGTGCAAGCTTCTTGTGGTGGAACTTTACCCCAGTGGTGCTGATCAACTTTTATGTCATTGTCAAATTTTTCAGGATTACTTCCATATATGGTTTCCCTATCTACGGCAGAATTTTTATATGAAGTAGAGTCTGTGTCTGATACTGGACAATGCCTGTTTTCTTTTGCAAGAGAAAGTAAAATACTTCCTGAAGCACGTATCGGCTCATCGAATACCACAGCCTTATCAGACTGAGTGTCTTGTATTTGCAAAGCAGCAAATGGAGTATGTTTCAACATATCTGTATGTGAAATATTGTATGTACTGGTTTCACCATGGCCTATATCTGCAGTTAAAGAAGATTCTGAAAATGGTGTTAAGGATGGATGATTAACACATGTAAATGCTTGGGGAAAATCTTCTTTTACAGAGCACACATCTGCAGAACTGGAGGACATTTGTTCAGTCAAAAACGTGTCTTGAAGTGAGTCCTCAAGCTGATTAAATACTAGAGACTTTGAGTCATCAAGTAAACAAGAAGTGTCAAAAGGACTGAAGTTCTTTGAGCTTTGAAATGGTGTATCAGTTGGAGTATTTTCTGCAAAGTAGGATGGAAGAGACTCTGATTCTTTACTGCCAGTCTGTCCTTGGGTCTGAAAAGTAAGTGAGCCAGATTCTGGTACAGTCACACTAGAAGTGTTGCTATAGTGCTCTGAATACTCAGGAACTTTATTTTCTTTTATGTCATTACAATTCTGGATAGAACCTTGAAGTATTTTCTCCTTTTGATCTGTTCCCGCAACTTTTTCAGGGAGTTTATTATTCTGAGCATATGTGGCCTCTACAACTGCAGAATTATTTTTCCTTTCAGCTCCTTTTTGAGAAACAACATTAAAAGTTACAGATACACTTAAATCAGTTGATTCACTTTCAAAGTATTTTGTTTCTTCAGCGAGAACAGCATCGTTTTTACCTTTGCCTCCATTGCTGGCAATGAAAACATCTGCAGATGATGCTGGACGATTCTGGAGACCAGGAGAACATTCAGAAGTGCCCGAGGTTCTATTATAATTTAGAAACTCTTTACTATAATGTGGATTTTCCCATGGAGACTTGTTCAGGCCTTCTGAAAGAGTTGAAGCATTCTCAGAAACAGCGCTGCCTGGCTGATCTACACAGCAGTCTTCAGAAGTCCCGTGTTGCTGATTTTCTCTGGGCTCACGCTGATATGCAGCTACACCAGGACACTTTGCATTTTCATTTGTACTGTTTGTTGTGGTAGAGCTTGTGCTTAAAAATTTCTCCTTCTCATCATGCTGCGATAAACTCCCTGAGTGAAATACTTTCTGAGTTGTTTTAATACTGTGAAATGTTTTTTGTGAAGAGATTTCTAGTAAAGAATGCATTTCCTGCCCCTCTATATCTTCCCTCACTTCTTTCTCTGAAGGAGAAAGCAAGTCTGAATTATCCAAGAGCAGTGAATCAGGCACAATGGTACCCTTTTCCTCTTGAACTGTATCTTCTATGGAATTAAGGCAGTCTTTCGATAGCTTATTAACCATTAAATCCACACTGCGTTCTTCATGAGCATTGTTAACATCCTGAATTATATCTTCAGAAGAATCTAATTTTTCCAAGGAAAACGAGTTTCCTTTGGCACCTTGCTGAAGTACAACAATTTCAGACTCAGGACCGCCTGCACCGTAGGGAGTGGAAGATCTGTTCTTATTGACAGGTTGCCCAGATATGGCATAATCAGGTGCATTGTTAAACACAAAGGATTCTTCCTCCTGCCTGTCCTGCGTGGTCCTGGCTTCCAGAAAAGCTACATTCTTACTTTGCATTTTATCAGAAGGATGTGTGTCTTCTCCCACTATTTTGTTGACTGTAACAGGCGTACCAACACAGACTTCACTCTCCATTAATGTTTCATAGTAAGGCAGAATAGCTCCAGTTCCAACACTGCTGTCAGATGGTTTTGTGCATCCTTTCAATGCAGCGGGAACATCTTGAACAAGATGGGAATCATCTCTTATTCCAAGATATAAATGGTGATTTACAGTCTGGCACGGGGAGTCTTTAAGTGAACCTTCTTGGTTTTTTTCAGTAGAAGACTTCAGTGTTGCTGGTGGATTTTGTTGCTTGCTGATATCTTCGTTATTTCTAGAAAAGCTAGTAGACACCCACTGGCTTTCTCTTAGGATTTCATTTAATCTGCTGTCATCATGTGTCACTTGGCAGCTGTCTTTGTCTTCAGGGAACAGCTCATTCAGGTTTTGTAAAATGATCAGTTCTACCTCCTCTGTGTTTTCTACAAACATCTGCTTTTCTGTGTCTGTTTTGGCCATTTGTACTAGATTCATCAAATGCACTTTCTCCTCCTCAACTCTGGAGCCTACTGGATCCAACTGACAAATATCAGGTCTTTTTCTAACGATACTTACATTCAAGTTCTCTGAAGTGCCATGCTCAGGATATCGCGTAGAGCAACTCATATACGTATGGCTGTCCTTTTTAATGTGGGGACTTTTAAATTCTTGTTCAATTCTATATTGCTCAACACCAGTACTATCATCAACTGGATATTCATATGCATCGATATCTTTCATGACTGCATTTCTTGTATCTGTAACAGAGTCCACTGAGCTACCATCTTCACTCATTTCAGTACAATCATGGTATCTTGAATCATCTTCTAACAGTATATTCTGTTCTAGTCCTGAAGCTGTCAGGTATCTTTCAGGGATCCTAAATTGATTTAAAATTTCCTCTTTGTCATCTCTGTCACAATACATCTGATGTAGAGCTGGAGACTCTTCAGTAAATAACACATTTTCATCTGCGTGTATAACTTCTTGCCTTGTAATAATCAGCCCCTCAGTGTTTGTCATGATAATTTGTTCTTCACTCCCAGTCACTTCACATTCATTAACCTTGTCTTCCTGGGGCAAACAGTTTGGTACACAATGCTCAATTAAATTGCTAGAATTTAGTTGTCCTTCATTTTCAGGTTTTGCTAAAATATTTCCTTGCCCACTTGTGATTTGTACCGTTGCAGCTACGTCCTCTGTATTAAACACATTTTCTATTGTTGTGTTCATCTGTAAAAACCCTTCACAAGTATCAAGGAAGTGTGAAGTATTCTGAGTAATATCTGCTGCGTGGGAACACACAGCTGAAGGAGTGGTTTTGGGAGCAACAGAAAACTCTGGTGAATAAATACCTGTTTCTATTTTCTTGCTTTTTTCTTTTTGGCAAAAGCTGCTTGTTTCAAGTTGGCTGCCAGAATGCATGAGTGCTTTTGATTCCTGAGTGTATTCTACCCCGGTGCTGGCTACCTGCAGTTCATCTTTCTCCGTATTTTCATGTGTCAGGCACAGATTTGTATAAAACTCACACTGAACTTCACGAGCTACAACATCAATAGCTTTCTTTGGATTCTGAGACAGACTAATGCCTTTAAAATCCTTTCCACTCTTGTCTTCAGTTGCACTTTGGACATTGGCTACTGAGTAGTCAGGTAAACTTTCAATCTGTCTGGATTTAATTTCCAATGCGTTTTTTTCTAAGTTGATTGCACTATTGATTAATTTTGTTATTTCTTCATCAGTGTTTGCTTTTGTATTCTGATAAGGAACCATAGTTTCCTCTGGATTGGTTTCTGGGTCTGTTAAAAACTCGGATTCCTTATTTATATGTGGACTCTCCTCTTGAGAAACAGTAGCTGATGTATTTGTGTTATATTCAAATACTCCTCCTGACTCCGAGTTTACATCATCTTCAACAAGCAAGATATCCTCTGGGCAATCACTTTCAAAAAAGGCTTCTTTCTCTTCTCTTGATTCAAGTAAAGAGTTGTTCTGTGTTTCTGTTTCCAACAGAATGGCTGCATCAAATTCCACAGAAATGTTGGCTGTCTTACGCGTACTGTTTTTCTGCCCTGTTGATTTTGAAGAGCATGTTGTGCAAAGGCAGCCAGAATGTACATCAGAACAACTTCCTGTGGCACTGACTTCCACAGTAAGATTAGAGGTAGCATCGCAATCTCCTTTCACTACGGTGACATGCTCCAATAGTTTATCATAATTTTCAGTCTCAGATGCACTTTGAAACAGATTAGCTTCTGTTGAAGCTTTGTAAAATATGCTTGAATTGGATTCTGGGAGAAAATCATTTGTAGTCTCACAAATAGCAGCAGGGAAGGACTCAGTGTCTTTCCCATTTACATTCACTATGAGATAACTTACTTCATTTAGCACTAGGTTTTCATATTTGGATGAAAATTCTTTCTGAACTACAGCCTGAGAATTCAAGACATTGCGTTCTTTGCTTTCACTGCTTTCTTCCCTTATGTTATCAATACATAACACAGAATTTTCTGAAATTTGTTGGGATAAGCAACTTGCCCGACTGTCTGCTAGAGCACATTCATGGGAATAATTTTTTGAAACAGGTTTGCTTTTGAATTCATAAGGGTTCCGTGAAGATAAGTCTTCATCCTTTGGTTCAAATTCTTCATTATCTCCGAAGGAAGGCCCCTCTGGCACAGTCTCTGCCAAGCTATCTGTGCTTGTTTCCATACAGATAATGTCTTTTTGAGACATCTCTATTGGTGTTGCAGATTGGTCATAACTTGCACTGTGAGCAACAACTAAAGGGTTACATCGATATGTTGTCTTCTGTGACGAAAAATCTGTCTCTGTTGTTATTTCTTCTGCAGATATTTGTTCATAATCGGTTTCTTGCATTGTTTCCAAATTACTCTCCCCAGATCTGAGAAGACCTACTGTAACAGCTGCTTCTGCTCCTTGTTCAGCTGATGGCTGAAGCTCATAACTGCTTACTACAGAGCAGTTCTTACTTGTTAAGTCACTGAGAAAGAAACCTTCAGCACAACATGTTGGGATTTCCCTGCTTGGAAAAAGCTGCCCATGGTTTCCAAATTGGACTTGTTTTGCTGCAGGTGTCTGTGTTGAGGTCATATTATCAGCAAGTCCTGTAGAAGACTCGGCAGCAGGTGCACTGACAGATGCACTTCCACTGCCTGAATCTGTCATACGTGATTTTGTCATCGAGTTATTGTAGTCATCATCGAGGTCGTCTTTTTCAAAAGTTCTGAAGAAATCGTCTTCTAAGTCTGCATCTACACAGGCATTTCTCTGCTCCAAAATGTGCATAGGCAACACGGAAATAAAAGGTGTTTTTTTCAGATTGTGATCTTTTGGCAGCTCTGGATGAGTTGTGGGGAGGGAATCCTGCTCTTTCCTAGGTATCAGTGACAAGCAATCTGTGATGGCGGTGCTTTCCAAACAGCTGAATGTTTGTGTGCATTCAGTGGTAGACCTGTAAGTAGATAATTCATTCAGTTGTTCTTGTTCAGGATGATTTGATCTTGAATGTTCATAATAATCATGCTTTGCTGAAATAGGAACAAAAGAGGAGCTTGGTCCTACTGAGCTAACAAATGAGGACGTTACATCTTGAGATTCCAAGGAAGAATTTTTATTAGAGTTTGTCCACTCCTTAAGAATCTTATTTAATGATCCACTCTCAGAAACTCTGCTTGCAGTTGTTGTTTCAGGTAAAGGTACTTCTGATGTGTCAGAGGAGAAAACTGTGTTTATTTCATTTATATGATGTGATAAATGAGTAATGCTATGTATCTGCTTAGAGCCAGAAACAAAAGAAATTTCAGCAGCTGACTGCTTTAGATCATCTTTCTTCAGCCAAAGCTCTGGTTTGCTCAAAGAGCACGAATGAGCTTCTTGAAATTCCAAATTTTCATGGGAAGAAGGTGCTGTTATTCTGGGGCTGCTGATGTCAACCTCGGAGTCACAGGAAGACCAAGCATTGCTAGTAAGCAAAGGATTTCCAGTTGCGTAATACAGTCTTCTATCAAGAGACCTTTCTTGTTCTACAAAGGAGACTTTTGTCCCCTTCAGCAACTGCTTGCAAGCATTACTAGAAGCAGGCTGTGGTTTAGTGTCCAAATAAAAGGAACTGCTCAGCTTCAGATCATAATTTGTCCCTTCTATATCTCTGTCGCAGGTCGTGGACTCATGGTCTTCCTCAGTCTGTATAGTTGGTGATCTAGGAGTTTGTAACTTCCAGAAAATCTCTGCTGGCACTTCATCAGATGAATCAGATTTGGATTCTTCTACTGGATCTTCTGCTGGCATCTCTTCTCCATCCGCTAAGCTGTCCAGAGAGAAGCTTCTTTCAGGCTTTCCCAGCCTCATATGAGATGCGTATGATGTCACCGAAGATGAAATATGGTGATCAGTTCTGCTTTTGTAAAGCTTAGCTGGCTCATTGTAGGCCTTAGACTTGTGAAATCGGCTTTTATTTTGCTTTTTGGCTTTATTTTCCTTTTCTACCAGAGAGTCTTGTGACATTTGACTGTCATCGCTTTCAGAATCTTCTGGGTTGGCAAGACATTTATTTCTGTCAAAATCTTCTTGTTTCAGTTTCTCTGTGAAAGCTTTTCCATAAGCACAGGAGAGAGAATCTACAGAATAGGAACTGTCGCTATCAGAAATCTCATTTTCATCATCCTCTTGCCAGTTCCCCAGCACATCTGTGGCTGTTTTGGACACTCCAGCACTTAGCAACTCAGCACTGTGCCACTTTTTTTCAACATAAGAGAGTGGTGCCTGTGTGTTCATCTTAGTGAGATTTCCTACTGATGTTGCCACCATCAGAAATTCTTGCTGTTCCACTGATGATTTCTCATGACTTGGCAAGGCTGAGTTTGTCTCTCTCTTCCAGTTCTTGGCTGTTTGGTTTAGATGCACTGATGGTGGGTTTCCATACACTGTTTTCTTCATTTCTTTAGGAAATTTTTCTGGAGAAGACCTATGGCCTTTTCCATTGATATCCATTCTAGTCTTTTTATTGGATACCTGAGCTCTATTTTGTTCTAGATTGCTACTTACAGGCTGACTTAAATCTCTTAGCACCTTTGCTTTTGTCATTCTTGTCCCTGTAATAAAGGTTTCAGGTTCCTCTTTCTCCTTAAAAAGATCAGGAGAGGGGGCTTTAGAGGTCTGTTTTTGAGATCCAGCTTGCCCTGGGTTGTCATCCAACTTTTTGATTTTTTGATCATTTTTACTGACGTAAGCCATGATAGCTGAATCATTAGCGTCTTTTTCTGCTCCTTTTTTATTTCCAAATGAAGATGTTTTTTGTTTTTCAGTTAGCTGCCTCTGGACTGAAAAGGAGATCCCTTTTTCATCATTAAGGTCATCACTCCCAGAAACGTCTTTACCTCTTCTGTAAAGATATTCTACAGATGACAACCTCCCTGTTCTATTGCCTTCATAGCATTGATCAATATTTGGTGAGGTAGATAACTTTGAGACAGTCTCCCTCTTCAACAAAAAGCTGTGGAAATAAAGAAGAAATAAAGTCCAATCCTTGTTTGAATGACGTACTTAACACTTCCACATCAGTAATGTCGTGTAGTTAAGAGTAACAATACATGAAGTAATAATCTTAATGCTTTCAAAAGCAAATTCGAGCACAGAATAATTAAACAAAAAATAATTCTGTCATAATAATATATATATTATAATAATAATAAATACAGTCACCTAGATATCCTGAAATATGTCCTGCAACACAAAGGAATAGCTCGATGCTATGCAGCATAGCTTGGTATTCAAACTCTGTAGGCTCAAGTAGCTGCAAGCACTAGCTGAAAATGAAGGATGGTTTTAAGTCACAGAAACCCACTTTTAGCTAATTTCTGCCTCCAGGACCATGCTGTGATAGAATCCCTAGCAGCCCAACTTTTTAGCACTGCGTAGAGATTTTTATTTAGCTTGAGAAAGGCTGGCAAACTTAAAAGTACAATCCAGAATCACCCCAATGATACAAATATTCTGAAGGAAGAGTTTGATCCCAATCAAGATAAAATGATGCAGAAATTAGTATTTACCAACAGTTTGAACAAGGTAAGAACAAGAGTTAAGCCAGTTCTGGAAAGCATTCACAAAAAGGTAAAAAGTGCAGAAAGGCTTGAAAGACAAATGTAAAAACCAGTGAGAAAGACCATGTCAAATAGCTAAGCAGGGAGTGCGCTGTACAGATACGAGGAAAAAGGACAAACAGCTCCAGCATGACAAACAATATAGTAAGTTCACTGATATTGCAAGTTTTGGAATTGTTTCAATACATTGAAAGGCATTCTGGATTATAGGTGGCCACTGAAAACACACTGAATTTGAATTACTTTTGAAAATGCAGAAATATTGGCGGATGTTGTCTTACCTGGGTACCTGGGGCAGATGTGGGTTACAGAACAAATGCTGCCTCTGCTGCAAGGAACTTGAACCCAATGACTTCCTTCTCTTTTGTAACCGGTGATCCGAAGAGGACTGTACAGCAGTATTTTCGCTTAGGATTTGGGATTGTTTCACACACTCTTCATTGAGCCAGCAGCTAGCTTCCAGCTGCTCTAGGTTTTGCTTGGCTTCCAATAACTTCTGCTTCTTGACTATCCTTTCCAGCTGGAATTTGACCTTTTTCCGTCTTATGTTTCTTTCTGCCTTTTTTAAGGAATATCTTTGCAAGAGCTCCAGCTGCACCAGTCTCTTCTTGTTCTGCTGTAGCAGGGATGGACAGATTTCCAGCCCAATGGTACTCTGCACCTCAGCCTCTGCATACAGCGTAGACTCTGTTTGCACTGCAAACTCCCTCTGCTGTTGCTGAAGGGCAGCCAGTCGTTTATTCTCATTTATAAGCCACTGCTGGTCTGTAAACAAAACAATGATTGAAAGAAAGTAAAAATCATAGGAAAAACATTGTTCTTTACTATCTTGTTTCTTAATTTAATCAGCCTTGAGAGCTCATTTAAGAACAGAATTTCTATGCATGTAGAGCAGAATCTTGACAAAGAGTTTAGAGAAAAACGTATCATTGCTGCACTTTATTGATAACCCAAAGCCTCTCCATTGGGATTAGGACTTGGGTAACAACTGCAAGATATAAGCAGGGGCCTGACTGATACAGCTAAGGAGACTGGTGGGTAAGACCTTGTTTGTAAGCTAAAAGGAGAACGCATTTCACTTTCTCCAAGACCACACTCAAAAGTCACCTCAATCTTCTTGTTAAAATACAGCGGAAGCATTAAAAGGCTCAGGTTCAATTTGTGAACTTTTCAGACATAGGATATGTGTTCACAGTAGTAAAGTATGTTTTCATTGGCTTTTGACTGTGAAATATGCTACTAATGCTTTAATTATTCTAAAGTCACATGTTAAACTTCATATGTGTTACTTAGGGAATGAACGTATGTGCATTTGAGAGCAGAATTAACAAGGGAACTAGAAGAGGAAGTTGTACAGAGCTAAACAGAGCCTCTGTGTTAATGCAGCAAATGGAATTTCATGCACACACTAATGAGCCTTTGGCTAATAAATTCCTACATTTTGAGTGAAAAAATAAGCACTTGTGCACTCTTAAAATGACTTCTCGTCACAGCATTTGAGTGTTTTACAACTATTCTGAAACAAACATTCACCTTTGTGCCTTTTGCACCTATCCTTTCCTCCTTAACTTGACTGAACCAACAAAAGCCACCTGCAAACCATTTTCTCTCACTTAGCTAGGCATGCTGAAAATGAGGGATCCCAGAGTCATGCTAAGGAACTTTGTTTAGCACAGGAAATGGCAATTTTTTTCTGCTTGCCCTTATCAGTGGCAAGTTCAATAAGCCTGAAGGCTAGACCTCTCTATGCCCCAGTACAGACGTGCCTCATTTATGGGGGCAACTGCCAGCTACCAGTCCTGTGGGGATGGACATGCAACCTTCAAAGTCGCTTGAAGACAAGGCTATAAGGAAGCCACCGTAGAGGTACCTGCCGGACAGTTCTTCCAGCCTCTCTACGCCCATCAGATGGAAACTTCCTGAGCAACACAAACCCTCTGTGGCACCTGGCTGAGGCAGAGCAACAACCACAAATTTACTACCTGTTGCAACTACAGCTGCTCCAACAAGCTCTTGCCAAAACAGCCTGATGGGAGCACACATATCTTGTACATGAGCACTTTAGCATATTGTGTACTTGAAATGAATCAAATACTCTCATGGCAAGGACACAAGTCCGACACAACCTTTAGCTATCAGGACAAACATAATTCGAAAAAGACAAGCTCATACCATCAGTCAATGCGTATTTTTCATTAAAATCACCACTCTACTCCACAAAGAGAGTTAGCTTCTCTGCTTTTGTTAATGTCCCCCATATTTCATAAATGCTAAATATGCTCACAAATCAACCGATTAACCTAATTTGATAATAAAATATGTTACCTCTGCTTACACACTTAGTCTTTTCTAAATATTCAGAACCTGATCTTTGCAGTCAATAGGGAAGCAGTAGAGAACACAGAACACCAGGTTGATTTATTTTTAACCCTGGATGGAAGACTACTTTATTCCACACAGGGTATGTGCTTAGGGGTTTTTCAGAGTGCACTGGCTTCAATCTGAGCTAGTAACAATCAGAAGAAGGGATTACTGAGATCACCACTACCAGATTATACCTGATGGCTTGGATATGTTCTCTTAACAAAGCAGAGTTTGTTCATTTTTATACTGCTATAAAAATATACATATTCAGCTGTACAAAGCAAACAAAAAAAAAATAATTCTCAGATGAAAGGGCAATGTAAAAATCACAGTCAAAGCTCCTTGAGAAGTAGACCATTTCTCAAAGGACCAAAGCTTTTCAAAGCACTTACGTCTTACAAGCAGCAACATTTTTTTGGCTGGGCTTACTTTCAATTTGCAGTCCTTTACTGAATAATCAACCTTTCATTGTTTATTCAGGGGGTTAGGAATTAAGAGGTACTTAATTCTGATGTGATGAACAAGGGCTACCTGCAGCTCTGCACAGCTGAGCTGCAAGAGAGGAATTTTGGGCTGTAGAAGTTTCCCTAATGTAAGAAATTATTAGCGCATAGGCATTGTCAGCATCACTTGCTTGGTGACTATTGATCTTGTTAAACATACTTCCTTCTATGATTAGTGAACCCTACTGCAATGAGTCTCCTGTCCTGTTTATGTTGGCTGCTCTGCACACAGCACATGCACAGAAGTAGGAATTCTAACTCTACGGTTACTCTACAGATAAAAGGGAAGCGTTTCAGTCATTATTTTACTTATTTTTTCTTAATAACATTTGTAACTTTCACATAAAAACTTTATTCTTAATTCTTTATTTCCAGGTCTGTCCTCTTTAGCATGTTTCTAGCAAGCAGAACATTTGGCAGACAAGCTCTGCAACAGAACTGCAAGCTCCAAGATGCTAATTAATCTCTGCTCACAAACTTGCCTCTGTCAGGAGCTGAGACACAGAGGGCACAGAAAAGGTGAAGAACTTTGGTGGGTTGCCAAGTGAAGAATTTTTTTTGCCTGGCTAAGCTTCGCGTAAACACAGCAAAACCAGCAGAACTAGATGGAAACTGAGAAGAAGTCTACAGAGCCACAAAATAAAGATATTTTGGGGGAACTCTCCTCTCTGTACTATCTTTTTTCTGCTATCCCATCACCTCAATTTCCTTTTAATCTCTTCATTGTGGCTGGCATGATTAAAAGATAGCAGACTGCAGAAGTTTGGGTCTGAGAAGCTTGCAAAAGTCCACAGAAGGTTTATTCTTCCAGGAGCCAATAGTGAGTTTTGCCGAGTGTGAACGGTGCCTTTACAACGGCCATACTTTGCTTATCAAGAAACCTGGATCAAATAATTTGTTAGATGACAAACTAGAGAACACTATAACCACCCAATTTCAGTGGTCAAAAACTTCTCAAGGTTTAGAATGTTCCCAAATCAGTCTATCAACTCGTTAAAGGGCAGCCCAACCCCACCAACACTTCTTGCTGAATATGTCTGGCTGCATGCAAAGCAGCACCTTTAGGGGCCAGGAGTCACTGATGCTAAAAAATACCTCTCCAAATATGCTGTGGCTTCACCTTCTGACATAGCTATTTGCCAGTCAAAATCTGATCACTGATGCCTTTAGTACTCTTGCATAACACTATAGAACTTCCTAGAAACAGCTCCTATTTCAACCAAAGCATGCCCCTCTTTTTTTTAATCCAGTTTTTGTTTATAACAAATTCAGCAGTGAAGAATGTAATAACACTAATTAATCATCTTTAGGGTAAATAAAACCCATATCTTATTTTTAATCTTAATTTGTTGCGCTTCAGTTTCTACCACAGAATATCTTCATACATTTTTCTTCATGCTATAAAAGGGCGAGGGCGTATGGAAATATTGAATATATAAAAGCCAGTGAAACTCTCTTTCCCTTAACTGGGGCTGGGATTTTAGCTTTGATCTTCAGTGTCCCACCTACTTCTCACATGTGTTTTCCTTGTTTTCATTGTTTAAAACTCACGCAGCAACCACAGAAAATTCAGTTTGACCTGTAGTCTTATGCCATGGCCCTATTTTTCCTAATGAGTGAAATTCATTAAATGCACATGAAAATGGTCTCTACTGTTACAGGTGACATCATCAATGACATGCGCAAAGACAGTAAGTCAACTGACATACGTGACTGCCTTGGAAGCGCTGCTTGGTTCCTATCGCATCCTGTTGTTAAAGCAGTTTCGCTTGAAAGCTTATGGTCAGAACTACCATAGTGGTCCCAATTTCAGTCTCCCAGAACAACTCATTGGATGAAGCATAGGCATATCACAAGAAAAACTTGAAACACAATAGCAGACTCGGTCTATTTTTTGTAACACGGCAGAGTTGCACTACACACAGGAGCAGAGCAAAGCTGCAGGGAGGCAGGACAGGGAGCAGCTTGGGAGACAAGAGGCTCAGTGGCACAGGGGAGTAGCATGCTGGTGCTGTCTCTGCCAGCAGCGACCTGCAGAGCTAATTAAACAGTGCTGCTGGTGCACTTTAGTCCTGTTAATCAAAGCTTAGTAACTGTTCTCAAGGGAAAGGCAATTATAAGAGAAAACTTGTCATAAGCCATAATAAAAAGTTTCACCCATAATATAGAGCATAACTAGGACAAAACATCAAGAGGATGAAAGAATGCAATAATGGAAGGGAAGTGAGAGAGGGGAAGAGGCATGTACCCACTTTCTTGGATCTGCTGGTTGATTAGTGCCTGGTCATTTTCTAGCTCCCGCTCTGCTCTGATCTGTCCTCTCAGGATCTGCTGCTTTAAATCCTCAACGTAGAGCTGCTGCCGCTGAATTTGTTTTCTGTGGAAAGCTTCCTGGTCTCTCAGTTTCTGCTTGTACTCTTCATGCACAGCATCTATTTCTCTGCTGTTAGACATGTTGACGGTGAATTTAAACCAGAAACGAATACCAAACATTTGTAAGAAAACAAGTCATCTTACTAAAGAAAGACAGACAGCATTCAAGATATTGTTTTGTTCAATAAGGGTGCATTATGCCTAAAATGTAAAGTAGTTGTGTATATGCATGTCATAGCAGGCTACAATCCTGTAGGTATCGTAAGTGCCAGCAAACACAAAAGCTCTTGTGGTGAAGCAGAAAATTCCATCACCAGAAAGAAAATAGCAGAAAGAACTTAAAAAATATTGTCACTTTTCATTTTGCTATACATCTTCCAAAACCGAAATTGGGTAGGGGGGTTACTTATATGTTATAAAATTTTATAACTGCTATATAGGATATTTGTTATCTAAGTACTTCAAAGTGCTTTACAGAAATGACAAACATTCTTCGCTGTTTTCAGATCAAAAATCTCCAACCTAGAAAGGGTTACAGGCACTGTTGAGATTACACTGACAGTTCTCTGGCAGTACCAAGGAAAGAACTTGATCACCCAATCTCTGTTGGATGCAACGACTATATTAGGCTACTGCTTCTATATTTGGAGCAGAATTGGGATCAGAAAAGTGACTAACCTGTGAAAAACTGCCTTACAGTCCCCTCCAAGATGTTTGGTTCCTGACTGTGTGGCAAAATTTTACACGCATACCCAGAGTAACAATAAAAATAGTATCTATTCTTAGTGTGACTCATGATAATATTCAAAATACATTAAACCTGTGAAAGGAATATATATTCTGCCTGTCCACATAATATCATCCAAACTTGTTAAAGTTATATTATATATAAAGGTGATATATGATCTTTGCCTGTTTTTTGTTTCTAAACACCACATTATTATATGCCACCTCAGAAAATGAAATCTTTAAGTCTTGAAAATTTTTTTAATATATTTTACTAATGAAGTAAATGATGTATTTTTTATAATTTTAAAGACCGCAAACGTATCAAAACTCCAAAGAGTCCCTGAAGGTCAAAAGAAAACAAAAATATAATCTCAAAGGGAATGCTTTGGAAGCATGTTGTTTGAAAAATCATTACCAGTACAAGGTCACCTGTATGAAAAGAGCATTTGACATTTGCTACATAGGAATTAATTTGACATTTCTATTTAGAACTGTAAGCATGTGTTCAAAGCAACCATTTCTACAGCAACAACTTTGATTCCATGTGCTAGATTAACAGACAAAACAGATGAAACAAACAAGCAGGCAAAGTCTACAAATCTTCTGGAGTACCTTTACATGGAACATATATTTCACTTCCTTAAGAGGCAGTGGGAAAGCCTCACTACATAAAAGCCTTAAGATTCTCAATAATTTACAATATTACTGTGATTCTCTTTCGCTCACCTATGGAAACCAGAATTCAGTTTGTTTTTAATGTTTATGTAAATGTAATACTGGTGAGAATAACTGAGAAGGAACATCTTCTGTTCCATTGTCTGGCATGGTGCAAACAGTCAGAGTAAAAACTCTGCTGCTGTCATTTGCTTAATGGTTTGTTTCTGCCTGGGACCCACAGGAACAAACTACAGGAACAAGCAGCTCCAAGATCTATTTGTCCTTGGCTTGACTACAAAGATGCCAACAACCTGTGATTTGTAATTTTTTTCCTCTAAGATAAACTTTAATTGATCCCAAGGAAATAGGAGTGGGATGCCTCATTTCTCATTCAGCTGCAGTAGGTTTGAATTGACACTGCAGCACTGAAACGCTCATATGGCCATTACAAATCTCCAGCTGTTCGGGTATTTGTAATGCCACCAATGACTGGGGGACAAACTCAGAGGTTAAAGCTAGACTACTTAACTAAAGAAGAATCACTTTTCAAA
The DNA here is from genome assembly GCF_964199755.1 of Larus michahellis. NCBI lineage: Eukaryota > Metazoa > Chordata > Aves > Charadriiformes > Laridae > Larus > Larus michahellis. The sequence continues at coordinate 50,895,717 of NC_133899.1, read as the reverse complement.
CATAGTATTCAATCTGAAGGATCTCATTTAGGAAAATGAGTTTGCACACCGATAATGATAACTCTGAGGAACACTTTCCCAGAATGCGTCTTCCAGATTATCTTCCATATTTTTCAAGGGAAATGTAATGGAACGGCCATATAATATGGAGGTTAAAGCACTGATCTGAGACAAAAGCTCTCTGGTTTTGGAGCACTTGTGTCCCCTCTGTGCTTTTGCGTACTTAGGCTGCAAGGTCTTCACGGTGAGGACTGCCTCTGGATGTCTATGCACTGAACGTAACAGAGCCTTGATGTCAGCTGGAGCCTCTACTTGCTGATACGTGAAAACTAATAAACCTTAATAGCAATTGTAAATGTTAAGTCCCTGTGCATACTCTGATGATGGGGTAGTCTTTAATCTGTTTTGCTAACAGACATGCAAAAGCTCTGATTCCTATAGTGGTATGAAAGTTGAAAAATGTGCGTCTAAATTTGTTACTGGACAATTGCATGACCTTGGGCAAGTCACTTAGTCTGAGACATGGGCGAAAAAAGCAAAGTGCCTTCATCTAAGTGGAGTGATGAGGATCCACATTAACATTATCAAATATCAGAAAGTCAAGCATCAGGAGGGCTGATTTTCTACTTTATCACTATTAGCACCATTCTGTATGAGATTGAGGAAACTGCGTAAATCATTGCCAATAAGGCTGAAAAGCGGAACATGATAGTAAAACAGTAAACCAGAAATTCTTGTTCTGTAACAGTTTACTAAAACTAGATAAAATAAAATTCTTACTTCTTACAAAACGTCTCATACTCTTCCTAACCACAACTTTTAGCTCTCAGCCATGCTTTCCATAAAATCGACCTACCAAACTGTTTACAAATTGAAACCCAGAACATTTAAGTATTTGAAACAACTCAGTGTTGCATTTGAATCCAAAGACCTCAGGGTGCTCGCAGAGGCGGTTAGGTAACATCTGTTTACAGCTAGGAGATGGTCACAAGGTCTTCCCATGCTTTCCAACAATGCTGAAACCACAACACACACCCCACCGCCACCACCCCTATTATAAAGCATCAGAGAATAAGCAACGCAAACAATGCACATGGAAGTGTGCTGTTTGCTGTTCTCAGCAGCACTAGTGTATTCCCTCGTGTGTGTGGTAATGGATTTTTGCTGAACTAACATGAAACTGTAAGATCCTTTCCAACAGGCATGTGTGTTTGCACACAGAGCAGAACATGATGCAGGCCAAACTCATGTTATTAATCACAGCTCCATACTAGGACTACACCCCAAAAAGGCGGACTACACCCCAAAAAGGCAGACTACAGAGGCATACTCATACTTCACTTTAAACCTTGGAAAAACAAACACAGCACAGCAACCATCACAGTGTTACTGCTTTTGTTCTGGTGATGTAGCTACTTGGTACAATTCTCCCTCAGATAATAAAATAATAAGCTGGTTTCTGTAATAAAATATTGTTGCTGAAGGTATAGATATGAATTACAATTCTGCTGCTATTTCAGTGCCTCTTTGCTTCATCTCCTAATTTTTAATAGTACAAAACAAAAACCAGGCAGGGCAGTAAAGACAGGTCTGAATACAAAGATTGAATATTAAACACCTTTTTATAAAGTTGCTTCTTAAAGATGGTTTTCTCAAGCAGAACAAAAAGGTAATGAAAATTCATGCAGAGCCACTTACATAACACAGGTATGCCAGAAGATGTTTTTCGTCTGGCTGTGAGACTACTGACTGTAAAGAGCAAAATGACCGGCTGCTTTGGGTTTGGGATACAGATCTGTCTCTCTCAGAAACTGCTGAAACCAAGAACATGAAGTAAGAATGCTCCCTTTCTACCTTCGAACATGCTATGTCACACCAACACACCCTTGCTGGTTTGTAGAAATGACATGACAAGCTAAACTAAAAAATGAGGTGACAATGGCTCAGAAAGAAAATAACAGATTCACACACACTTCATAGCTAAATCACCTAATAGACAATTTAAAGAGCAATGTTTCTGTAATACATGTTTGAATGATTAAACTAAAACCAAATATCAATCCAGTTAACTAAGAATTTAGCCATATCCTGTAATAGGTAGATGAGATCGCTCATTTCTTTCATCTAAAACATCTTAAATCAGATGTACCGTTAAATTTAGACTTGAAATACAGGAACACTATGAGATACAGGAATCAAGCCCAGACCAATTTCTGCTATTGCTTGTATTCCTGCCTTCCCACATAAGCAATCTACACTCAGTACAGGTCTAGCAGGAAATAATATAACCTCAGGACAAACATAAGACAAACAGCTTGATTTCTGTAGGTATCAAGACATACATAAAACGTTGGTTTCGAGGGACTGACATACTCTGGCACACAGCATATATAAAAAAAAAAGCAACCCTGCACAGAATTTCATAAAAGCATGCATATTTCTAGGAGTACCAAATGCAGCAAGAAGTGTCAACAGTTACCCCCTCCTCCAAGTAAGCCTTTAAAAACAGCAAGTAAAATTACAACAACAGAAAGACATAAATCTTAAACTAAAGTAATCACAAATTACTGAGAAAATTTTCATATTATACCAATGCTGCCGGCTTGTTTTTCCACCTCATTTTTCTCTCCACAAAGTTTGCATGACGCATGCTAAACGAACCATCTGTAAATCCACATTTTTTCCAGCCTGTTTTGTCGTCAGCTCTCCGGGATCCTATTGTGCAATTCTCCTCCCCTCTTCCCCAAACACTTCTACTGCTGATGCAGAAGCTGGCGGCTGCTACAGCATAATGCAGTTTTCAGTAACTATGGCAGCAATAGCTCTGTGGTGAGTCTGAACGCCTTCTGCAATAAAATCTTCAGGCTCAAACAGAGAAACTCAAGTGAAAATAAGCACTGTTGCTAAAATCTGAAATTTGCCAATTTTCCCAAAGAAAACATCAGTCAAGTCAGCGTCCTGATCCTTCTGTCTGCCTAGTGCTCAAGTCCCATTTTTCTTCTACAAATGATTTTTTCCAGGGGAAGAGGAGTTAATAACAAAACAGAAAAAAAAGATGTTGGCAAGGCATTTTGCGCCCTTGCAAATCCCAGCACTGAGAGCAATTGTAAGTCAGGGTTACAAGCCTATCCACTGATACATATCCACCCCCACTCCATCCTCCCCCTCCACCCGTGTCCAATCCGGGGCCCTTCCCGCAGGGCCTCAGAGCATCACACCGCAGCAGACACCACGCAGCTGCACGGGGTCGTACATCTGCTTCTGCCTAGCACAGAGGCTCAACCTCTACCTTCTCCTCCCTACAGCAAAGGGAAGAGGGAGGAAGGAGATATGAGGACACCTCCTCCAGGCTCCTGGAGCCATGATGCTCACACAATTCAAAGCAAAGTTGGGGGGCGGCGGGCAGGAGGCGGGAACCAGAAATCACTCAAAACGGCTAGCAGAGTCAGAAACCGTTAGAAATAAGGGACCTTTGGAAATGTACACACAGAGTAATCCCCTTCACAGAAGTTACCATCAGGTGAAGTATCATTTGGATTTCTGATTAGCTGGTATACTTACAGAAAAAGCACACCTGTGCATTTTTTTTAGCCTTTCCATGCAAAACCTCATTTTTTTTTTATTTACCTAAGCCCCCAAAACAACAGTAAGGCAACGACTTATTTAAGGCAACCCTTTAAATATGCTTCTAAAACAGACCTCTTTTTGGCAAGGAGTCAGAGGCACAAGACGCAGCCACACACTCCAGTAAAGGTCACTGCTGCCTCGCTAAATTCCAGTTCAGCTGGAACTACAATCTATCACAGGTTTTCCCCTTATGATTTCAGTTATATATAGAATCAGTTGGTTCCCCTGCTAACCCACTATAGATGATTCTGCTCTAAGTTGTAGAGCTTTTGTAATTGACGCTGCATTTCTCTGTGAAATGAAATATTTGAGGGATCTTTTAAGAGATGCAAAATATTTCTTTAACTTGTATTTGTAGAGCACTTTGAAAATGAAAGCTGTTAGTAAGAACTCAGAGTATTATTTTTACAAATATTCGTTGTACATGTTAACCATACCACATTAGAATAACATTTGTATTGTGTTCTCCAGCATCAGATGCCATACCTACAGGCACTGTTTCCTTTCTAGTTCAGTAGAATTTCACACATTCTTACGAGATGATTTTTTTTTCTCCAGTTTAACAATGTTGGCACTTTCAAGGAAAGAGAGCTTAAATATGTTCCAAGCAACTAAAATTAATTCAAGTGTTCTGCTATACCACTGGACTCTAACGGAACAAGTCCTGTTTTTTTCAAACTAGCAAGAGAACAAAATCAGGGTTTATATTTATATGCAGTATGGTATTAAGGCAATGACAGGCGCAAGACCTTCATTATCTACTTATTTGTGGTGATGCTATCATATGATGACTGATGCCAGTCACATGCCTTCTGTGTGTTTGCTGGCTGACAACAAACATTAGAAGTTTGAAGTGCTGGGGTCTTCTGAGTAGGGTGTACAAGCAAGCAGCCAAGTAAGAGCACAATGAATCACACCCCTTTCTCAGGGGAAGTTTCATGCCTAAAGTTTTAATATTTTGGTGCAACAGTAGAAATCTGTTTTCTCTCTCATTTCTCAAAATATTTTAACATACAGTTAGAGGTTGAACTGGCAATTCAACCCATGAAAAGCAGATGGGAAAAATGTCATCTTACTGACAGCATGGGAGATAAGACTGTAAGTAATCATTAGCATAACATATATGTTCTGAAATAAAAAACCCAGAAGAAAGCAAAGTACCATCAGTTCCTGATTAAAGAGTACTTAAACCCATGGAAGTGTAAAAATTTCTGAATTATTTTTGTGTGCAGCTGCTGTGTCTCTTTGCAGGAATGAACCATGTTCTATGCTAGAACCTCCTTTTTGGATTCTTCCATAAAGGCATTTTCTTCTCACCAGAAGAGAACAAAATTTGTCCAAGGATTTTTCAATATAGTAATGAGTATTCACGGTACCTACTACTGACATCAAACTTAATGTATTTTAGGGTTCTTATATATTGTAAATTGGGGCAGCTTCAGCGTAAACCCCACTCTAATCATGGCTTAAAGCTTACAAGTGCAACAATGCTGCAAACCATTTGCATAAGACTGAGTATGAAGAAAGAACATGGTTGCAGAGACTTGCCTGTAACTCAGCTGCATGTACAGATTCTTGTTTCAATATGATAAAATCAAATTAAAGCTTGAAGCCTAGTTTGCATCTCTTCTGGAGGAAATTACTGTAGCAAATCAGTGTAGTGTAGTGTAGTGTAGGAGAAAGACAAAGCTAGAGGGGCTAAAAAATTCTGCATATTTAGACATTAATATTCTTACCTTAGTTCAGGAGAACATTTGTTTTCTTTACAGTTTCTACATTTTTGACTGTAAAAATAAAAACAGGACATCATAAAGACATTCAAAAAGAAGGCAAAAAAACTCGACTGAAGCCTATTATACAGAGATGTTATTGTAATTTTCAGTAGAAGACAACTCTAAGATGCAGATTGCTAGCAGCTAGGAGAGCATCAAGAACTACCAAGTGAGAGGGGAGAGAGCGGGAGTGAGGGACACACACACGTGGCTTGCCCTGTTCTTATATTTTTGACTAAGCATCTCTTTCCCACAGAGATAAGACCCTGCACTAGGTCATCTTTTTACTGATGAACAATAAGCATTCCCTGTAGTCCGCTTAGTCCTGTATTACTGTTTGCAAAATAACTCAGACACCTTTTAGTACTTGACATTGACTTTTCTACACAAAAGCTGGACATTTAAGAGACCACATATATCTCGTTTTATTCTCATATTACCGATCTTAGGCTAGATGTCTCAATCATAACCCCCCTCCATGAGCAAAACTACTTGTCTGGACAGAAACACAGGCTGGCTGGCTACTGTAAAGGAAGGATGAGTGGATCAATTCAGTTTACCTTTGCCAAAAAACTACTGAAGAGGAAAAAAAGACCAGTGGATTATGTAAAGTGAAAGACAACTAATATTAGATATAATTTATAGCTTATTCCTGTAAGAGATGGACATTCATAAAAATCAAGTGAATGCAACACCATAATGCTTTTCATTTACACTGAAGTAACCATTTGAAACACTCTAGGTAAGTATGACGGTAATAAGCAACGTAATATGCATAGTCCTGTCCAAGTGATTAAAAAATTGATCAACACAGACAAATCTGCGATCTGAACACGGTCTGAACAAAAATCAATGAGAAACGTTCTTCAGTTTTGTCAGGTTAAAGAGAGGGAAACCGAGTGCAATTCTGTGCTAAACTGTTCACAATAGTTTGGGATTTCTGCAGTTTTTTCTAGGACCATCAACAAATTTCTGTGACAAAATCACCACCTCTGATGTTTATACCCATGTAAAGTGCAACTTGGTATCTACTTTTGAAGGTCATTAGACGAAGCCTTTTTTAAAAAATCTTTTTAATTTTTACAAAGAAAATAACAGCAGTGATGCGTAAAATGTACCTCAGTAAAGAAACAAAATGAAATATCATTTTGTATAGAAAGGTATCACTGCAGCAAATGAAAAGCAAATGCAGAGATTAGATACATTAAAGAAAACACATAGACACACTCTACCCAAGTTGGAAAGCAAGCCACTTGACTAAAAGTATGAAGAGATGTTCAAAACAGAAATAACTTTAATGCTCATAAAAACAAGATGAGATACTTCCTCTAGAGATAAAGAGATAAAAGATTCCCAGTATGTTACTACACCAAAAATGCTCTAGCAAGAAGCAAAACTATCAACAAATATGAACAAGAAGATGGCTGTTTCTTGCCTTTAACAGGTCAATTGAATGTGCCAGGCTGAGAGGAATTAAAAAAAAAAAAGAGAAAGAACTCAATTACATTTAATTCTGTGATACTCTGTTTTCAATGTTATAAACTGAAACACAGGAGATATCTTAATTAATTTTCCTGATACATTTTAATCACCGTCTTCATAACACCAATCCTTTCCGTTTCAGAAAGGCTCTGCCATGAAAAGCATACACTAGACACTGTGAGTATGAGCAGCTCTTTGACATTTGGGAAGCAGTTTATGCCTTATTTACTGCTCAGTTTAAAAAAAAACAACCCTACAACAAAAAACCCAAACAAAAACCCAAGAATCACAATGGCTTTCTGAGACAAAGGGCTCAATGAGCTCTTGAACTAAAGGGAATTTATGAACAAACCAACCTTCTGATTTCCACAACAAATTAGCAGGGAAACTGAATTGGTAACAATTACCTTGGTTAGATCACACCTAGAAAAATCCATTCTGTGCACTGAAGTAAGAGTATTGTAAAAATTATACATTACCTTACAAATCAAAACAGCTATAATGCAGATGTGCAAGTGAACTGTACTAAGGCTGTCTGACAGTCTCATCCAAGGCATTTTCTTGATTGTGCATCAATACTCATTGTGCATCAATTAATTTTTCAGGTTTGTTTCTTGGATATATATATAACACTGTGTATTAGTCAGCTGGTGAATGCATTTTCTCGGACACTTTTATTTGATCACTTGAAAACACAATGGGACCTATTCTATATACAACTTAGTTTTGTCTGAACCAAGTCCCGGTTTCAAACATCATCGCACATGAGAAATTGTTTATTTCTTTGCTTTAACTTACTAGTCAAGAGAAGAAAGTATATAATGAGGAGAATGCATGCAACTTCCATCCAAGTTGAGCCAGTCCAAAGCTCCACAACTCAGAACGGATGGGGTTTCATTAATCTACAAAACACATAACACGAGAATAGAAAGAAAAAGTATCACAGTAATCCAGGAACTTCTAAGTTAACATTAACACCACCATTGTTAAGTACTGTGTGCAATGATGCATAATACCTCCCACGTGAGTTTATAATCTCACTAACACTTCTGCTTAGTCTTTGATAATTTGCAAAATTGCTATGCATTTGTTACTGAGTATAGCTGCTCTTGTAGCTCTGTTTTAATGTACCGCATGTTTCACTAATGAAGAAACTATGAATGAAAACAAATGGAAGTTAAGGCTCTTAATTACAGAAGTGAGTACAAAAGGACAGTTGAGCAGAAAGTATAAGACGTTATTGTATGAAAATCCATTTTAAAAGATAGATTCTTGCCCATATCACTTGGTAATATGGTTATGTCCTAAACCAGAAAAATTTACATTCTTTAAATTAGGTTTTTTAGTTATATATGCCAGTCACTTTAAGAATTATCTAATTTTTTTGAAACATTATTGAACTAGCTGACCAAATACTATCTTGCAGTAGTTAGTTCCTGAGATTAACATACTAAGAAATATTTTATCTATTTCTGATGTATGTAACAATTAAGTGCTTTCAGAGTCTACAATACTCAAGCACTTAATCCCATAAATTTTCCATTTCTTCTAGTATACCTCATTCGGGACGGTGAAATGGCAGAGGCAGAAGATAAGTCAGAAAATTATCAAATGTGGAAAGATTCTTAACTGATCTATTCACTGCAGCATTCTGCCTTTCTGTTTCAATCCTACTGTAGTCATGACTAGAAATAGGAAACACTAAATTATTCAAGGGATCTGCATCATCTTTTGCTAAGCACATCTGAAAGAAGCGCTACTGTCCTCTCACAAAAGGTTTAGTGTCATTACAGACCATTAGATAGAGGAAATGAAGCAGGTGAATATGATGATGAGAAGAAATATTATCTTTATCAGGCTAGCTTTCAAGAGGGAATATAATTAGGAAAATCAATGAAGAATTAGGAAAGAAGAATACAGTTTTAGAACTTACTGATCTTCTTTGTCTTAAGATAGCAGCTTCTGCTGGGTGATTGAATCTAAATTTATGAGATTTGCCAAGGACAACAAGGGCCCCTGTGAACAAAAATTCATTAGAAATCTACAGAGAAATAATTCATCAAACAGTTGGTCCCTAGAATGTTAGCAGTTTCTTAATTCCAGTATACAGACTACAACATATACAAATTACTACAGAGTAGTACGTTAAAAAAAGAACAAACAACCAAAACTCAAAAAACAAGAGCTTTCTGACCATCACAGAGTAGAAAACTATTTTTAAAATTTGCCACCATGGAACACTACGGAACAGAAGAGTTATCATTCTGTAATGACAGCATCCAAGCAAATTCATCTTGGAGATCTTTGCAAACTCAACATAACAGTAAATTCCCTGTTCATATTACAGACCAGCATGTCTTCCTATCAAAAACATAACCAACCCACTGCTGGAAACTTGCTTTTACACTATCCTTTTAAGAATCCAGATCACTGCAAGTTCACAGAAATTGTTGTTTTGTGTTGGGTTTTGTTGGGTTTTTTTTAATTTTAAACAGCCTGAAAATCTGGGAGCCTGATCCATTTCATCTGAGCTCATTCACCATAGCCTGTGACTCAGTGGCCAGTACTCTCCACCTAAACACGCTATGAAAAAGTTGAAGATCATTTCAACTGTATTACATAAAGGCCAGAAAACCCCACCAGTGGTCAGCTGGCTTAGAGCCAGTCTCCACTACTTTCCACAACAGTGCCTCTGACTACAGATCTTCCCTTTTCAGAAGGCTACAGACTACTGCTGCCAAAAGGGGTTTTAATATTGTCACGTACATCTTCATTTTACTTTCTGTGGGGTACTTAATTTGTCCCAGTCTGGAACCTCTAGCCATGGATGAAACCTTGTGGTGCTAAGTAGGAGACTGAGAGATATATTTCTTAGATCTGCATGAGTTCGATAAATCCTTGTCTCTAAAGCTCTAAACTCCAAAGGTAAATTGATTATAACACAGCATTTACAGCAAAAGCAAGCCTTACCTTGTGACAGACGACATGATCCAGTGACTTCACATCCATTCACAGTGCAGTGTGCGCCCTGAACTGGTCTCAGCGTCACAATCCCACAGTTGTTATCTATCATACAATGATCCCTTTCAATCCACCTTCCCTGCAAAACTACAATGTATACATTTGTTTTATTTCACCTGTTGAAGGGGTTGGGTTTGCACTATTTTCCTCAGAATTAAATACCATGCACTGTTTGACACTATGACTGCATACTTCAGAGAACTATGTCACGTGCAGACCAAGGAGATTAAGTTGCCATCTTTGATTGATAGCCAATCACAGAAAAAACTTACTTGATTGAAAATAATGAGATTGCTCTTTTAAAGTATTTCTGGTTCTAGAAAACTATACACTACTTTCTGATGTGTGAGCTGATATGCAAATTATTCTATTATGCTGAATTTTCTTAGTGTTATGTCATTTATTGTTTATATTTTACTAACCTACTGTCAGAAAAACAAACTTAACCAAACTTAGCAGAACTAACCAAAGCTGAGGTTCCACAAAGTTTCCAGTTTCAGTATAAAGTTGCAACTCTCTATCATAATTTGCAGCTCTTGAGATTGACAAAATTAAAAGCATAAATGAAATAAAACAAAAAATATTCTGAATAATTTGGATTTTATATCTAAAATACTCTGCCAAAGTAGGGGTGAAAAGGATTTTCAATGTCTCATGATCACTTGTGCCACTAGTTTAGGATAGAACATACCAAGATTTGCATGTTGGATGAAGATATTTTTAAACCCTACTGTAGCATTTCACAAGTGGGAAGAAATTATGAAGAAATCTCAATTAGATCAAGACCATTGACTTTCTGACCTCTTAAACAAAAAATAGCTGAAAGATTTTAGGCAGCTTCAACAATTATTCTCTTCTACTTACCTTCTTCTGTAAAGAAAGCTGACAAACAGAAACATTACCTAGCTATCGCACATGACAAATATAAATCTCTTGGTTTGACCTGACCATATCATAAAATAATTTGTAATATCATTCTCTTACCAATATCTTGATCTTGGTCTGAATCACTTCTTCCAATTTTGGTTGTTCCTTCCTAAAACAAGAAAAGAATTAATTTAAAAGTTGGTTACTGAAAGTGGTTTATATATAATAATTTAAAAAGTGTTGGTACAGCATCTTAGCAAATACCTGAAATAAATCACTTGAACTGTTTAGAGCAAACTCTGTCTACTACTTCATTATACTCAGTCTGCTGTTCCCCATAGCAGTGCAACTACTTCTTATCTTGCAGCTATGTCAGCTTCTCCTAGTACAACTCCAATAGATGAAATAACTCTCGGTGGATGATTTTTTGGACTGTGATTGAGAAAAATATTTTGAATATGAACAAATATTCTGATCTTTGAACTTTTACAGGGAGATTTGTTGTTTGCAGAAATTAGATCATTCTTTTTATAAATATCCATACAGGAAGAAAGAAGCTGCAAAATAATTATTCAGTTCACTAGGCTTTTCAGACAGAAAAGTTACAGAATTCCTATTTCATAAGGGAACTCTCTCACAGATTATGAATTCTTCAAACTAACTACTAAAGGAGAACTTTTTTCCAAAACTTAAATGACATTTATAAAAGGTCTTCCTGGTGATTATGGTATATAGGCAAGTTCCCAAATTTTAAGAATCAATAACTTCAGAGAAAAGAACTGCTTAGGAACAAAAGTCTCCAGAACAAGCAGACTCAAACCATATTATGGACCAGCGATAGAAGGGAGACTGTATTTTTATGGTACAGTGCATATATCAATGAAGCATTTAATGAGTCATTTAATCAATACTATGAGAAAAAAAAACTACCAAAAAAAGCAATGAATTTACCACCTGTCTAGTATGTTCCATTCCCAGTTATATCTTTTTCCTTAGGAAAACAAAGCAGGATCATTTCCCATCTCGGAAGGGAGAGGCTATACTTCGTTATTGTAAACTGATTAGTGAATACACTCTAAGATTACTTTAGTGGCAACCCTTTCAGTGATATTAAAATTTATTACCATCATTAAACTTCTTTATTTTTGTATTCTAATTAGAATAAACTGAATATGCTTCCTGCTCCAAGCATACTGTAACCTAGATTAAAGCATGAAGCAAGAAGTGGTAATCAGAAGTGTGAAGGGAAGTCTCCCTGGGAAAAGTTTCCAGAAGTTTCCCTGGGAAAAGGGAAGCTGTGCATTGCTGTAAGATGATGCAGTTATGAGTAATTATGGGGGAATCACAGTGGTTTTGTGCATTGGAGGGAAAGGGAGTGATAATCATTCAGTTCCTCACAGAGCTCAGCTATCTGAACCAACTAACACAGCCCTTTGCTACAAGCCCTGCTGAGACTCCCTTGCTGGAGGGGCTGAAAGCTGGATTGTGGCCAGTGACCCTGCTTCGGCGTCATTATCAAGTTACATGTCAGCTTAACATTCAACGGACTCAACCACAAAATATCCACACGGCTTGGCCACAACTTGTAGAAAACTTATGATCCATATAGCCTTTGACTCACCTCGCACAAGCAAATGAGTTAGCAACATGCATTTTATACCAAGAGAAGTAAACCAACTCCTAAAAGACCTCTTTATCAATTACCTTCTTGACTAAGCAAAGACACAGTTATTCTAATTCCAAAATAAACCGTTTTCCAATGTGCTGAAATAACTCTCTGGTAATACAATTTAATTCAGGAAAGTATATTACAGCAGTATTGGTTCATGAAATTCGCAATAGTATCCCAGTTGGTGGAGTGATTCTGACTGAAATTAAGCACAACTAAAAATTGCAGCTGAGAGCAAGAGTACAGATAGGATACAAGTAAACTTGCAAGAAGAAAACAAAACAAACAGTGCCATAACATAGGCCAGGCACACATTGATTTCATTTTTCCAAATGCTATTACTGAGCTAATAATTTCAATGTTTATACTCTTTCCTGATTTAATATTGAGTATTCTACCTGAAAAAGTGAAAGACACGTGATTCAGACAAAATGATCGCACAACTTCACCTTAATGTACCAAGATACATCTTCATAACTGTTGAAGTGGTTTTACATTGTTACCCTCTTCTGGCAGCATTTCCTGACTAAGGGTAGAACTCCCAAGCAGCATTATAGAACCATAAAGAGCAAGATTGCTTTCCCCCGTCAGTTTTGGAAGTACTCCAACTTTCAAAATAAGTTTGCAAAGTACATCTTTTTCTAAAACAATATTTTAAAAAATCCCATATTTTTAAGCTATGCAAAAAAGCTCAGTTATAGGGAAAACATATATTTTTGTTAATGAAAGCCAGAAAAAAAGAACAGAACCTAAGAAAGGTTCTTCAAGCATAGATGCAGCATCGATTAGTGCAATTAATACTATGGAATATCAAGAGACTGAAAGAGTAACACAATATTTATTCTACATGATCTGAGAACTGCTGCCACGACCTCTCCCTAGAACTACAATGTGAAGTGCTGTTATATGTCAAAGCCCTAATATGTAAGGAACTGCTCATGTTTTACCTTCTTGTTGTTCAGATGAAGGTAATAGACACCAGAGTCTAAAAGATGCAAAGCACAATGAAAAGAAAAGGCAGCATCTAGGAGCAAAGAAAGAGGGGACAAAGACGTTAGTGTGACAGAGAGACACTAATGACTTCAGAAGGTGACCCTTCAAACTAGGTTCCTTCATTAAAATTAGTATCTTTAAATTACTTTAGGTGGTGTCAAAATTAGTATGTGAAAATATTTGCTGTTTCCAAAATGGCACGTAATGGAAAAACATTTAAGTAGTAGCAATGACTTTTAATAAATATTTAATGTTAATGTAGGATTAAGTAGTTCAAGTTGCACATTGATCAGCACTGGACATTATTACTTGGTCCCTAATTATTACCTAGTACAAGTTCTTTGTGCTGGCACAAGAAAAATTAGGAAAGTTTCTCTTTCAACATGATAAAGAACAGCACGATTTCTGTTTCAAATATTTGCTGCGGCTTTTTAACGGGAAAAAAAAATCCTGTGTCCCTAAACTATATCAGATAGCACAAAACCTAGATTTGGATTAAGATATTTTATTAGTAGACAGATACATGATTTTCAACCATATTTAACACATTTTTTGCTAATGATCGCACCTCTGTAGAGATGCCCATCCATCATTCCTTTTACATTAAATGGTATCAATATTTCAGTAATTTCCATTAATTTAAACAACATTAAAAGGTTGAAGTCCAACTTAGTACTGACTTAATCAAAAGAAAATAAACACCCTAATGCACATCATAAGCTGCAATGTGGAGTAATATACATAGGATGTTATGAAGGTTTCTTGGTAAAAACCTTGCCTTAAATGAGCAGCTACACAGCAAAACAATATCTATGTGAGTGCAGGATTTCTACCTGATCCTGGAAAATAGTCACTCAAGTGAGATCGCAAGTAATTAGCATTCAAACTACACACCAGGGGTATACTTGGCAGGCAATATATAGAACTCATTGCCAAAGTGAGCTGTGCTTGTTAAAGCTTACTTTTACCTTTATTCTACACATACAAGTATTCCAGTCACAAGTATGCAAGTACCAAGTAAAATCTGGACCAGTGTGTGTGGTATACTTTAAGCACCATTCTTTATGTTTACACACACGTGCAGGCACACGCGCCTGTCCTCATGCTTTGTGAATAAACTACTAATGCTTATTTTGAGTATTTTGCTTTGCTTATTATACATCATCAAATAGTTTGCACGTGAATTCATAAAAGGTCAAATTATTATTCCATATATGAATTCTTCTCCTCCTCCATTTTCATGTATCCGTTTCTGCTTTTTTTTTTCCTTTTATCTGTGTCTTGTGGGCTATGGCCTTTTTTCAAAAGAAAACAAATGTTTTAAAATTCAAGGAAAAAAATAAGACAAGTGACAATATCTCACCCTGAGATGATACAGCACCACTCCTGTGCTGAGGATATCATCATCCATGGCCATTAGATGAGGTAAACTAGAATCTATTGTTACTCCAGCTTTTTCTTTGTTGATGTCCACACTGTATTCTTCCATGATGGCTTTCCTGTCTGTCCATTTACTTGTCCAGTCTTTGGTCAATTGCTCAATCTTAAAGAATAGGAGAGGAAATTGTTTCACTTACTAAGCAAGTTCATTTTTCTCATACATAAACTTCTTCAGAAATAACAGGATATTTTCCATTTACTGGATGCAAAATTCTTTCACCAGTTGCAATGCAGGTGTATTTCTAATTGCAGTACATTTCTGTAGCAACAAAAAAAATCAGGTAAAAACTGTACTACCATGGAATGAAGCAGGTTTAATCTTTTGAAGACTCATTCCCCCAAAATGCCAGAAAGATATATGATCATGCTAACTAGTTATTTTGCCTGTCTTTAAGCAAAACTTAAAATGAAGATCTCCAAAACCTTTCTAGGTCACCAGTGATCAAATCTTCTTAGTAATTTGGTGACTGCACAATAATTGCCTTTGAACAAATCAGAGGAGTTTAATCTTAGAAGAGAGAGGCTCTGTATAATGAATTACTGTGATATATTGAGACAGCTTTCAAACAAGGAGTAGGTTGTGCAGACTTAGTGGTATGCAATGGACAGTATCCCATTGAGGACACGAGACTTTCATCACAAATTGGTAGAGAGCACCCAACATGCATTATGGATAGCTATTTCTTGCATATTCAGAGCAAACAGGAAAGGATTAGGACAAAAACATTTTCACTGTGATTTCAAACTATGGCAATGCTATCCCCTTTGGCCCAGTGAAACAGGAGAGAGTTACAGCATCAAATAGATCACACACACCTTCATTTCATTCTGAAGAACCAGCTCAGTCAGATTTCCATCCCTGTCATCGCTCCAAGAAGGACTGGAATTCCTCTGTACAAACAACAGCCACCGAGATCTACATATTAGTTTCCTTATTCACAACTGGCAGGCACGTTCTTTCACTCTCCAGGATTTCAAGGAGATGAACTCAGGAGAAGGAAAGACAAAATACACAGACATTTGATACTGCCTTCTAGCATCTAGCCTACACCTCTCTAGCTATTGCACGCAAGTTTTTGTGAAGAACTGGTGAAAGAGCATTAACAGAGAGATACTTCTATGTAAATAAATCCTGGACTGCATTTCCAGTCTCCCCCAGCAAAACATGCTCTCTATGGCACGGAAAACCAAGACACTATTATTATTCCAAAGGGGAAAAACACAGACTGTCAGCTGTATTGTGAGGGCTCACAGATGTTCACAACTTCTTCTGGGGGACAGAGTGTGCAGGCAGGGTGAAAATTCCAACACTATTCAGGCCTACTAGTTCACTTTTTTGGAAAAGGGGATTGTAACAAGTCTGGCAGGGAAATCACCTTAACGATTAATATTTTGTACTGTCTTTGTGCTTCCATATCACTACAAATAAAATATTTCTATTTCATGTTTTTTTATGGACAACAAAACTATCTGACTCCATGAAAGACAGCAAAGGAAATCCTTTCTGATCATTACGCAACTGCTTATACTCCAGGATTATCAATATAATGCCAGAAAAAGGAGGAATGACAGAAATGCAGTTAGCCTTATAATTATGGTGAAATCACTCAGAGAACAGTTTAATAAACATGAAAAGATAAACAGATGGGACAAAAGTCAGCTAGTGTAGATACCTAAAGTACCATTAGAGCTCCAGATGGGAGGTGTTCCTACATACCAGTTCAAAGCTCATCAGCATAGTCTTCAATCTATCAATTTCTTCTCGCAGTTCTCTGATCAGTTTTACATTTGCATCCTGAAACATTGAGACACAGATGTTGGAAAAATCATTCTTTAAACATTTCTAGCTAAAGAAATCAATACAGAGCTTTTACAAGAGCCAGGAGGAGAGGAGAACAGGCACATTCACAGCAGTACTCCTTGCTTCACTGTGCCAGGCCTCTGGGATGTGCTGCCTAGGATGTAGGTGGTTCCCAAGTTTAATAGGTTCTCTTTTCCGATAAACTTTGTTCCATCTTTTTTCTGAACATAGACCTACCATAGCATTTGTTCCCATCATCACAATAGCTGGACACGTCACTACTTTTATGGATTTACCTTCAAAATAGTCCCATCAGGTCAGAAAAATGCTGTTATTTCTGTCATGAAGAGGAGGAAATGAGACTAGAGGACACTAAGTCAGAACGTCACCAGCCATGGTACTAAAATCCCTTGCAGCTGATACAAAAAGCATTTCCTGCCTGCTTGTGTGGAGGCATTTATCTCACTTTCAGAATAAGCACCTCTGCACAGGCAGTTTCTGGAAAGCAGCTTTTTGCAGACAGTTCAGGGAAACTCAAGAGTTAACTTTTTCTGGGCTGCCAGTGACACTTTGGCTCAGGTTAATTTGCAGCAAGGGGAAGAAGGCAGCTAGCTGAAGGGATGGAGCTAAAGGTCTAGCATGGGCTGTGCAAGAGATTGGTGGGCATGCAAGTTTGGAGGCTGAGACGTTGTATGTAACAAGAGGCCAACGCAGGAGGACTGTGTTTACTTGCCTGTGGCCTGTGACAGAGTTGAGAACTGCTGCTGTGAAAACCAAACACAGTGTTGCTGCCACTAGTGATGTCTAAAAACTAGTTACGGGCACTGGTAATAGGGATGTGAATTAAATTTGGGAAACCTTAGATTAGCAGGGTTTCCTTCTGCCCAAGATTTAACAGAGTATCATTAAGAAAGCAAATAAATGAAGTACATCTCTCAGATTCTATCCTTTTATCTACAGACAAAATCTTCATGCACCCAGGCCAAATCACAGAAGAACATTACTAAAGTTGTAAAGTCAACTGCTCAAAGATCAGGAAATGCTGGAATCAAGACTTCTTTTTTTGAAAATTTAATTCAGTCCCCTTAAATTCAGTCCTTAACTTACATGATCACTGTAGGATGGCAGCCTCATGCAGAACGCTAGGTGAAGAATGCTCAGTTAAAGACCAACCATTCAAGAGTTTTATATTGCTAGCATGTGTGATCATAGATCTTGATTATTATGTGCTATTTGAATTTTGCTGTGGAGACAGACAGAATTATGCATTTCCCCATGAATATTTTTTGTGCCAATTCTCATCACTATAGCGTCTAAAACCACAACTGCTAATCAACCTATTTTAACAGCGTGTCTTTGATTGGAAGAGTTTACGTTTTTCCCATTTCATAAATGTGGACTAAGGGTAAGGATGGAAAATGATGAACAAGCACACATTGAAAATTTGCTTTAAGCATCTGGACCAGCATCAAACAAGAATGCTGCAGCAGAGGCAGTGACAGAACCCAGTCCTCCAAGACAGCATCAGGCCTTCCCCTTAATACCATGTCACCTTTTAACTTGTGCAGTCTGTGAAGGACCCCTGCACAATCAAACAGATGAAACTGCCATACAGTCAGAGTTCATACCTGGAACAGGCCTACTTTATGCAATGAATGAAGCTGGGGTTCTGTGGCAAAAATAGTTGCCATGTATTTAAAGGCTTCATCATTTTGCGTACTGAAAAGAAGATAAATTGAGACTGCATAGGCTATCTTAAACCTGGTATTTGACTTCTGAATTCTTGACTTTACAACCTTAACAGAGTTCATTTAATATGCCACAAGGAAGGGCTGCAAGGGTTATGCACTTACAGTAACAGGTTAAATAGTAACAAATAATCCTAACACATCTGTAACTCCGCCAATATTTAGGATAAAGACATAGGGTAAATATACATATTGTAAGAATTAAAAGAGAAGGATGATTGAAACTCAATGGAAAGAGATGAAGGATAAAAAATAGGTGTGAAATTCTAAATGGTTCAAGAGGCAGAGGACTGAGGCTCCTTTTTAGCTCTCATTAACATGGGAAAAAGAGGTATGAGTTTTATTCAGAGAGCAGATATACTGTATATACCTTAAATAATGCACACAACAAAATGGAACAAGAATGAAAAGCAGAACCCAAGGCCTTACCTCATTCACTCTGGGCTTGTTAATGATATTTTTGGCATTTGAAGCATATCTCAAGGTACTCATGGTCTCGTTGTAGCTGGAGCTGGCAGGAGAGATAGCTACAGACAGAAAAAAAATGGAAAATAAATACTGTTTTAGAAAGTAATCCATTTAACTCACTGCTTTTCAAAAAATGGGACATTTTTAGTCTTGCTTCTTTAAAAAACAAAACCAAAAACATCCTTAGGGATATTTTATTAAGCTCACAGAGAATGTCTTCTCAAGATTGTATTTATAACTGAATCATAGAATTATAGAATTGCCTAGGTTGGAAGGCACCTTTCAGATCATCGAGTCCAGCCATGAACATAACACTATAGCTGCATTTCTCTGATTTTTGTGGGGGTTACTGAAGGTTATGGATTACCTGTGGACTAATTCGCAAGAAACATAGTTTTAAAGAAGTGCGAGCTGTTTGAATTCAAGCTATCAACTTCTTATCTCCTTTACCCCTACCAGCTCTGTGAGTTGCAGAATGCTGCATATGTATCACGCAGTATAGAATTTTACGTAATTTGGCTTTTTTATCGGAATCAACAGTCAAGCAACCAAACCTCACTGAAATCAATGGATGTTGGTAACTGAGTTCCTTAGGCTTCTTTGACATGAATGTCCCTGCCTAGGAGCGAGCAAGCTGTGAGAAAGCCAACCTCATCCTGACCAACAGCTGGATACGAAGAGCCTTACTAACTAATGCCTTACACCTCACTGTTTCGGCCACCAAGAAAAATCACCGTTCACAGATGTTATTTCTGCACATACACGTTTCTTTCAAACTCTTGCAATGAATCACTTTAAATCAAAGCTATGACCTTGGAAAGACTCTTAAGCTTAACATCGTGCACAATCAGCATGCCTTTTCATTTCCTTGAGTATCCTATGAAGTATTTATGAAAATCTTTACAAGGACAGATTCTAAGTGATATAGCTGTCTTCTCACTGCAGTACAGGTGTACTTTAAGGGGGTAGCGTAGTGCAAAATGTTAACAATGAATAGAAACCAAACTCACTGGCAATCATAATGGTCTTAGAGTTGCCTCCCAAACTGTCCTTCAAAAGCCAGGTAAGGATGGAGTCACGGTATGGAATGTAAGCTGGTCGCCTGGTCCCACTGATGCTGCCTGTGGAAGGACTGTCCGCATGGCTGCTCTCCCCTTCGCTTGTTATGGTGTTTATGCTCTGGCAGCTGCTGAACATCTGTGAATTTTGTGCTGAAGGAGAAATACCACAGAGCTCAGGAAAGGGGTCATCTCTTTCTGTCATGGTTATTTAATTTTCTTAGATGCCATTACAGTTTGTGAAGATGCCACACAACTGTTCTCTTCAGCCTTTTGTTGTAAATATAGATAAACATTAACACACAGCACATGGTGAGCAAGCCTTATGCTTTTATCACTACCCTTCAATATAAAGAACTACTGTGCTTACCTAAAGTGGAGATGACAATTCCAAGTGTAACTAATGACTTGTTAATATTGGCACCTTCGGTAATTCGATCTTTACAGTAACTGGGATCTGCTCTTTCACTGTAGCACACAAGCATGGAAAATGCAATGTAAATTAAAAAAAATGCTCCATTATTAACATACATTCATTATGATAAGCATTATGTATTTTCCTGACATACAAGAAAACAGAAATTGCAAGCTTTGTAATTACAAAAACATACGCTTTGAATACTTTACATTGCACTCTGGTTCAGAAAGTCCAAACAACCAGGAGCCAAGGCCGCTGCCACAAACTACTGTTAAAGACTCATCAAAACATAAATTCAAGCCTGAACTGTGCAACCCAATCATAGTGGTTCTGAATTAAAAAAACAAACAAACACACATTTCACAGCTCTGCAATGGTTCACTCTCTTCACTGTCTCAGTGCAAAGGTCTGTATATCCTCTCAATGCTACTTTCTCTGCTCAGACATGCATGGCAATTTACATTCTTGAGAAAGAAAAATGCCCTGTTCTCCAGCTGTTCTGTAACTCTTCAGCACAACTTCCATCTTTCTACACTCTGTGACATCCACCATAACCACATGTTCCTCCCTGAAATGCATAGCTAAGATCAGAGACTTAGGAACTTTTGTAACATGAAAAACATAAGCAGTGACATATGACTATTTTCTCCCACTTATGCTAGGCAGCCATGAGGAACACATTCCTTCCCCACCTCTTTTCAAGCTCAGATTTGGTAATTCCACCAATAGCTACTGGAAAAGCCACTTAATAAGAACACCAGGTTGAATGGAATTACCTTAAATGTATGCAACAGCAGAATATTGGATCTGAGGACCCAGGAATTACCTTCCTCAATGAAATCCAATACCCAATACAGAAGAGCAGGTGACAGAGACAATATTACCTCAATATTCCTTGTTACTGTATACAAAAAAGTCAGGCTTGTTGTTAGTTTAATGAAGTTTTAAAATATTAAATTTCATCTTTTAAGGCAGTACTACCGACATCTTCAGAGAAAATTACCTTTTTGCCCCTCAGTATATTATTACCTGCCTGCAAGGTCCACTAAGTTGATCTTGCTTGCAATTTCAGAGGGGAGATTGTTCTCCAATATAGCCTGAAGAGAAATATGTAAATAAGGAAGATTATTCCTCTTAATTAATTAATGAAAATAAAATAGATGTGCTCTTTTGTTTGAAACGGAGTTGTACACAACTGTCTCACTGCCTTTCTTCGTGACCTTGACCCACTGACTATGTTCAAACCATTAACTCAACAGCTTTCTCACCCAACAGAGAAACTACCCTCTTATGCTGATTTCCTCTTGAAAAAAAACCTTTACTGCCTAGCGACTGTGAAAGGCTTTCTTGTAGATCTTGCAGAGTTATTTTCCACTAATGTATTCCAAAGGTCTTTTGTGAAACTACTGAAAAATGCCCCGAAATGTTCTGTGATTACAGGATGTTAGAAATGTGAGATAGAAAAGGTCTATTGGATCACTGAACGATTTCCCTGCCAGGGAAGGATATAATTCCTCCGGAGAAAGGGTGCATTGTCTCTGGAAGAGTACTGGATGCCAAATGCTAAAGAGATGCGCACATCTGAAAAGCTGGACAGATACAAAATTTTGGTAAGTGTTAAACTAATGCTATACTTCAATTAAGGATCCTAAACAAGTGTGACAAAACATAACTTCAAACATATTTACATGTAATTTTCACAGCATCCTAGAAGGGGTATTGCATTTCAAAGGCCTGATTAAAACTTAAAACATTTCTTTTTACAGTGAGACTTTGACATCACTTCTGACTGTAAGCTTGCATAAAGGAACAAGAACACTTCAGTAAACACTCAACACATCAGGTGGTGTAGGAAGAGTAACACATCTGCAGTGTGATCCAAAGGAAGTAAGTAACCGCTTCCACGGAGATTATTTCGAACAGCACAAAACAGTGACAAGTAAACAATGCACAACACATTGAACAATGCTTTTTGAGAGAGAAGAGAAAAGGAAGTTGGATTATTTTTAGCTAACCTGAGTGTAGTGGATGGTGAAGATAGCATGGGATCTGCTGCTGGCATTGTGAATATGTGTAGCTGCTGTGATTCTAGAGAGAAGAACAAACCATTCAATTACAAAGGCTTATTTCCCTGTATTCAGGGAAAGCAAAAATAACAAATACAGCAGATAAATGAAGATGAAGGAATGTGAAATTTGGAAAATATGGCAGGCTGTATTCTTGCATCTGATCACAGAGTGTTTGGCAGAGGACCTGGAAGGCTGGAAATTGAGTCGGTTAGAGGTGGTTTTGTCCAACAGAAGCACTCAGAAGAAATATCTTAAAGCAGCCTTACAGCACAGGTGTAAGGTGTTGCATAAGGGTAGAACAGAGCAGAGACGTACAGCCAGCAACTGCATCATGTAGCTCACCCCCAACACCACTGAATGCACTGGCCTGGTACATTTTCTCCATATAGTTCCATTGTTCTCATTTTTATTTCTTGGTACTTCAAAGGGTCCAAAAGGCTTCATATACCGCTTCTGGGGCTCCCTTCTGTCACAGGGCTGATACTGTAGTTTTACACTGTTAGAGGAGTCCAATGAGATTAGCCAGTCTACCCGTATAAGTACCAATGAACGCTGTAATTCACTCGTGTACCACTTGCTTGGCTTTACCATGTGGACAGACCATCCGTCTCTAGCCCTCTGGCCATCAGGTACCAGGCACAGGAGGAGGAGCAGCAGCGGCACTCTCCCACTGTCTCTGAAACACAAACTTTTGGAGATTCTACTTTCTTTGTTGTTGTTTTGATTAGACAAACACAAAGAAAGCAGAGTTTTGCCTAGGGCAGAAGCCAGGTCACAGGTCTTTTACTTTGTCACTCTTGGAGCATGCCTTGAATATTGTCTATATGTGCAGCACTAAGCATCGGTTTTGCCAAGCTTACTCTCAACAACAACAGGCAATTTTAATAGTGCACACAAGGACTGTGGAACCACATTTTTTGTTAGGAGCCCAGCTGTCAGAGTACTGCAGGGTCTGGCTGCACCAGAGAGCTGCAGCTGTGTGTATGCCCCTGAGCTGCTGCCAGAGGCCAAAGGACTCCGGGATTCTCCTCCCTATTGCTCTGTGCTTCCCTACACCTCCACAGCCATGTGAGCAGGCTCTGCCAAAACCTACAGGCAAGTCTAGTGCATCATGGTTACAAGCTGAGGAAGCAGGAGAACGTGAACTAGCCTCCAGATGTTGGAGGAGGAAGACAAACAATTAGGTAAAGGGCAGAAGACAGAAAACAGCTCTACAGCAGCCAGAGAATATAAGGGAACGGCACTGAAGTTTATAAAGCAAAAGAGAAATAGAAAGTGCCCCAGGATTTGGAGGAGGAAGTGTTAGTACTCGCTTCTCAACTCCGACAATACACGGGGTAATTGGAGGGCAAGTTCACATCTCAAGTACTCACAACCCACGTAAGCATTTTTATGGGAGAATCTGTGTTAGCTTTTCATATATTCTATTTCACTGTGGCATGTGGTATACATTTTAATAGTTTTAACTGTTCTAATAATATTATCTAGATTCATTGATTGTTTTGCTTTACACAGCATCAGGGATATGTTTTTGGAAATTTGTATTTCCTGCATTTTAAAAATTCTATTCTTAAGCATTTAAGACTGAGTCTTGCAAAGTATTAAGAGAAAAATAAAATAATAGCACTGAGAGTTACAACAAAAATAATGATTGCATGTTGAAAATCCTATTTGTTTATTTTAGAATGGACAGGTGCAGCCAGAGCAAGCTGGAGATGGCCTGATAAAACCAACTGATGGTAAAAATGCTTTCAGTAAACTCTGCTTGTTGTTAGTACAGGAGCCACCCTCTCCCCCATGAAAGGCACCACCCATGTTCAAGGGGAGCTTCCCCTCCTGTCTTTCCTGTATAGTCAGACCTGGATCCACCATGTCCCATTCAATCCTCTCCTGCCTCCAGCCATATGGGGCAACTGCAACTTGTTCCCCACCTTCTTTATCCCTAAGATCTTGCTGATGTTCTTTTTGCATCATTTCCCAGACAGCAGATGTTTTAAATTAGTTTGTTTGCATTTATAGTGTGCTAATAAATACTCTATAGAATATTTCATAAAAATAAACACTATAGGCAAAAAGGAGTTTCCTCTATATTCCAAATAAGTTTTTGAAAAGTTATTCAGAAAAAGAAGTAGTTGCTTGGTTTCATGCAAGTGACATAGTTTGAAACTTCAGCATCACAAAAACCTACACACAAAATATTGAACCTCAGATTTTGTTTTCTCCTCATCTTCTTTTTCCTTAGCAACGAGACGACTATAGGATTACGCTAGCAGACAGACTAGAATTTTGTCGTTCTTTTGAAAAAATCTATTCTTACCACAGAGTTGCATCTCTTGATTACTACAAGCAGAAGCAGCAAAACTTAATCCTGCAGTATATTCTATGTTTTTTCAATAATGCGGCTTAGTTTTTATTTACTTCCCAGCATCAGTGGTATTCTAAAATCTTGGCCTCTCTTACGATAAGACTTAATACGAATTTTGGAACTGTGATTTGTATTTGGAGGATCCTTTCAAATACAACTCTTTTCTACCACTATATTAGCAGTTGTATTGATATCCAAGGCTCCCTGTGGAATACACAAAGAAGTGTCTTGACTAATGAGAACTGAAATCATTGGCTTCACTGGTGTGCCAATTCCCACAGTTCTCTCATAGCAAACATGCATGATTTGGACTAAGAACTTAAAAAAATACTTGTAAAATTTAAAACAAATAATTATAAAACACATATTTTTATAAATTAAATTAAAATATACTATCTTTTCAGCAGTTTTAAATCACTAAGTTACACTAACAAGTGAGTTGAAAGCTATACAATCTAAAGGGTCACAAGCAAGTGGAGGAGAAAAACAGAAGTCTGCTTACAGCAAAATGTTTTCCTGGCATGCATTTTTTATCCCAGA
This sequence comes from Larus michahellis, assembly GCF_964199755.1. NCBI lineage: Eukaryota > Metazoa > Chordata > Aves > Charadriiformes > Laridae > Larus > Larus michahellis. The sequence continues at coordinate 50,870,379 of NC_133899.1, read as the reverse complement.
CAGATGGTTGAACTTTGTGGGTAAGTCAGCATGGGATCAGTTTTGAAGAAACAACTTCATGAGTGCTTTTAGCTGTTATTGGGATAATATGAGAATATGTAACATCTTATGTGTACATCATGTGCAGGATCATAAAATCTGACATCCTGTCACAACAAAGCATTGGCAACACTGTCAGTAAAATAAACATTAATGAAATCAACACATGGTGAAAGAACTGTTAATTAAAGATGGAGCTGGTTTGTTTTATAAAATACCTTTTAGCTATTCCTTCTTCTAGAAGTTCTACAACTTGCTTGTAGTCTGTAACTAAATGTTGAGTCAATCCTGCCAAAGATTTAAAAAGAGATAAATGCATATTTTTCTCAGGAAGTTTCAGTCAGTTTACCAACAATTTACCCAACATCAGGGCCATAAGGATCTTCTGCTGGGATGCCAGTCTGTTCTACAAGCAGTCTCTCAACTAGAGTAACTATTTTATTTTTTTTAAAAATATTTTCTTTTTAAAAAACAAAATAAAAAATTGCAATCCATCCTTCACGTGCAGTGACGTCAGTACAAAAAATGCCTCATACCTTCAAATTACAGACCTTTTTCCAGCTTGTCTGCAGAACAATAGTATATAAAACAGTATAACTGAAACTCCATAAGAAATTTACAGCTCTGTCACTGCTACTAACTAGGTACAGATCCTGTAAAGAAGCTTTTTGTCATTGCCCCTGGATAATGGCTCTGCTCACGCAACTAACAGAATTAGGAGTCAACCCCTGTGAATATTTACCGTTCACTTAACTAGGCTTCAGCCTGCAACACTTAGGAGTCTTCACGCTCTCCCCAGGGGGTACCCAAATAATTATATCAAACATCTGGCCTTTGCATAACTTCTGCTTTCAGTTGTTCGTTTTTGGTTTTTTTGGGGGTTTTTTTAGGTTTTTTTTTTGTTGTTGTTGTTTTGTTTTTGTTTTTGTTTTTTTTTAATTTGATTTTATTTTTAAGGGGAAAAAAACTTCACTGAAAACAAATGAAAGAAGTGCTGCATTGCAGAGCCTGCTGTGCTGGAGTGGTGGTTGTGACTAGCAGGGCCCCAGTGGAGGGCAGTCTGCTGCTGTGCTGTACTGGCACTGCCAGCCCCTTGCAAAATGCAAATTCCAGCAGACAGACAAGATTAACCTCAACAGCCTTGTATTTCACATAAATCCAGTTTAGCATGCCTCGTTTGCATTTTATGGCGATGATTAGTTATCATTTGTACTGCGGTACACCTGAGTTGTGAAGCAAGACTTCGTCATACAATACCTCGTAAAACACTCCTTTGCGGAACATTTTATCTCAGAGCTGGAATCCAGGGCTACTTCCTCGCTCTGGCTTGGTTTGTTCTACTGAAGGCCACAAAAGTGTGGCTGAAGGCAAAGTACTGAAAAATGTGATTTATTTGGATCACATAATTTATCTACTGCTAGAGTGTAAGTCAAGATGAATATAAAATTCAACAAGTCTGAAATAAGTACTTCTGACATGGTTAGAGAGAGTCTATCCTTACATGATAACAGCTTGCTTCACGTTAAATTAAAGCAACATCTAAGCCAAAGCTGGGAATTTATTTTAGTCCTTTAACAACTGATACACATAAAGAAAAATAAAAAAATTTGTATCACCCACACTTTTAAAAAAACCCTAACTGTAGTGTACACACTTGCACACACACCAAGTACAGGATGATTTTCAAACAAAAGCATTTATTCTGCTCTCTAGTGTCCCTTTACAATACATTAATTCCAGAAGTCATCACATTTTCCATTTGAGAAAGAGGCCCATTATTATTTTTCCAACAGCACTGGGATCTTCAAAGCTCAGAATATGGAAACTATTATTGTTTTCCCAGACCCTTTTTCAGGGTCTTATTTAACTGAATAAAAATCCAGTTATAAAATGGAGGCACGGAAGAAATTCTCACTTTTCTGCAAGTACTGGAACAGTAAATCTAGCACAGAGTTCAAAACATTTAGTTTTTCAATAAGGTAAATGAAATATTGTAAATGTTGTATGAAAAGAAATGACAAAGTGTTCTGTTGGCTGCTAGAACAAGAAAGGTCATTTTCAAGTCCCATAGAAAGATCAAAAACACTTGCTCGTCTAGAAATCTGCCTTGGAGTAAGAAAGGATCTCCCCCAGAAATCTGTCTCAGAGTAACAAAATAGATTGCATCATTTCCTGATTTAAGAGAGGCCGATTCCTTAACAGTGCAACCATCTGTGAGGGAGAAGTTTGAAACGATTCCAAACCCAAAGCACTAAAACACTTTCAGCATTTTAAAGGCTACAATCTCACAGCCTTTACATGGAAAAATGATGGGCTGGAAACTATTCAAAATACTCAGTGTTCAGAGCTGGGACTTCCTGACTGGACTTGCAAATGGAAAATGCATTGCCCAGAGCATCTAAGCATCCTTAAAGGGGTTAAGTTTTCTGATTTTCCTTTCTGTCTCTTCTTCATCCAGTGCTAACCGTACTCTGGATATCATTGACACCAAGCACACAACTGACAAACTAATAGTATACTGGGGAGCTCCTGATCAAAGTCAGCAAACCTTAAAATTGCTGATGGTTTGCAAGAAGTATGATGCAAATACAGATGCTAGTCCTTAACATACTGTATCTACGGGAAATAATGGAAAATTTCTGAGCTTTGCTGATGTTCACCGTTTTTATTTCTCCCATACAGCAAATTGCCTGAAAGGGGAATACAAAACAAGCTTCCCTTCTAGGAAGCTTGCTGGTAATTCTGATCTCAGCCATCTAGCTATTGGAAACAATATTCATGTGCTCTGATCCCACACAGAGAGACTACATATAAAACTGCAAAAGGCTACTTCAGGCACATAGAAGGCCCTAATTACAGAGATCAACAATTGTTGATTGCAACAATATATTACTACAGTTGAGAAGGGCATTTTTTACCAGAGTAGGGAACCGCTTCATTTTCTTGGATTTGATTATTAAAACCAAGCTCAGGTGTACTGCTCACCTGCATTCAGAAGACCTCTGGACTTTCTCACTGCTGCTTATTTTTCATATGAGCTAATGAGTGTAATTTCAAAAGGAGCTACATAATCATATCTTCTTTATTAGTCCCTTGCCCCAAAAGACAACAGAGTTGCCTCAAGTAAAGCAAACTGTTACATTTCTTAATTGTGTAAACCGTGCATATTTATTTATTAATATATAATCATATACACAAAACTAAAAAAAATAACTATGTCATCTAGCTGTTGCCCTAAGCCACTGACTCATCAGCCTGAAATTGCTTCTGTTCACATGCTCTCACAACAGCATCTAATTACACCCCATGATGCTTTCAGTAGAGAAATTACTTAATTTTTCCTGCATGCGATCCGTTTTTCTAAAAATGCAGATCACATTTATCATTAAAATTAAATTTTTTCTTATAGTCATTAACACAAGGATTTTTGGAGGTTGTCGTCAGATACAGAGGGAGAGAATCTAAAATGAAGTATTCACACTGCATTTACAAACATGGCCAGAGCTGGCAAATATTATCTAGGTTAACCTTTTTCCATTATCCTTTCCTCTTATTTTACAAAATCTAATCCCTTGGGAACTTTTATGGGATATTTCAGAACTCTAGTATAATACTGTTCCACTTAAAATTTTTAGTTGTGTCTAAGTATAAAATACTTATTCAAAAGGGGAAAAATTAAATAATAATTAAAAAAACCCACCCGTCCATCCACCCAACCAAAAAACCTCTGAAAAAACCAGAACTGGAAAAGAAGTGACAGATTTGGCCTGGAAGGTTCCAGTTGAAGACAAAATAGTGACAAAAGGCAAGCCAGCCCATTGGCAGAAGCTATAACTTCATTTTCTTTTAAAACAAGGAAAATCCATTATGTGCAGCCAAGGAATCACTGGAGATATAAGGCCTGAAAAAAGGGATGGAAATTGCCAAGGAAGGAAGCAGTTTAAAGACCTTTTCTTGTGTGGTGAATGAGCAGCTGCTAAAAGAAAATAATTAGTAACTGTACTCCACCAACAATGAAGTTCTCCAATAACAAGCAGGTAGAAAGAGAATCTTGGAAAGACCTCAATAAAGGCCAAATGTCTATGAATCTGCTTTTCAAAGAATGGTAAGTTTGCCATACTAATGAGACCATCAATTCATCTATTTTCCAACTCCCCTTAGACAGGATGCTGATGTGCTGGGAAAGCACAGCTGAAATAACCAGAATGCCAGATAGTCCCCTGTGCACAGGACCATGCAAGTTCAACCCTTCCCAAGCACTTATTTCAAATGTTGAGAGGAGGAATTGGTAACAACCGTTCGTTGTTAGATGTACGGTGACTGATAGTGCAGATGCCCCAGGGAATGAGAGCTGGGAATTCCAGGCTTCATTCAATCACACAGTCAAGTCACCCTATCTGTTGTCACATCTTGCCTTAATCTCTGAAGTGAGGATAACAGTCTCACGTGTAATGGCGTGATAAAGAAAAAGAGAGAGAGAAAAGTGAACCAGGGAGAACAAAAGGAATTCACAAAACCAATAGAGACAAGAACTCTATTTAAAAGCCAGAACAAATCAGTATTTGATCTGATGTGACAGGACCAATACAATTCTGTGTGATATGCATTTTGCACACTAAATGCATACCCCCCAGGTGTTACTACCCACTTGGTGGCCAGCCAAGCAGTTGCAGTGTCAGTGATACCAGAGGCAACTTTGGAATCCTGCCCACTAGATATAAGGCATGCTGAAAAGGAAACATATGCATTTACTTTCTAAACAAACTCAGTATTTTTGAAACTTGCATCAGTCTGGAAAAGGCTCTTCCTTCTGATCTCCACTGTAAAGCTACTCTGTATGATTTTGCACTGGTGCACTGATTTTGAGAGACATCCCTTTTGGCAGATGTTGGTCACATAAATGGAAATGTAGCAGGTAAACTTTACATAGGGAGTTAATCAATTCACAAGTACCAATGACCAAGCTCCAATTTAAAGCTGTGTAAGATGCTGAAGTGAAGGCACCAATCAAAAGTGAAAATTAACTGGAAGTACAAAAACAATGAGAGAGAAGATAAGAACTAAAATAAGACAGACAACTGAAATGGAAAACATAGATATGGGGTTTTTTTCATCTGCTCTGTGTCACCTGATTTGAAAGTTATGATTCACTAGAAAACACAAAACCACCTGAGGGGCTGCTGTTGCAAGTGGGAATTAGAAAGTCTGTGATGTTTTTAATCATATAATGCATCTACACTACCCATCCTATGCTTTTTCAGTTTAATGAAGGAAATGAAGATCATTGGGTTCTCACTTGTGTATTAGAGATTTTAATCACTTCTCATGGCCTGGCGTGCAATATCAAACAGTTGAGTTTATCTAGTTGTTTTATTATTATTATTATTTTGTATATATACTGCTGCCAAGGACTGAAACAGGTATGGAAGGACCTTAGGCTGGTCTGGAGAACCTGTGTAGAGCTGATGGTGGTGGATTTCTTGATTAAGATAAGATTTCTTTAAAATGAAAGAAAGCAAAACACTGTAGCTCACACATCACCTATGCCTGTAAAGGCAAACAGAAAAGTGCAGGATATCCAGCCAGTGGGATAACAGAGGCAAAGCTTTCCATGTGCTATACATGGTCATATCAACAATCAAAATATTTGAGGAAAGTAACTCTTGAAGAGTAGAAGCAATCAGGATCATCTCAGGAACATATGCAAAGATACATACAGAGCCGGTACAGATTTACTTGAAATTCTGACACTAGTTGTGAAGCCCACTCTCACCTTGTACATATGGTCCTGTTTCAGGGTGTTCGCGGACTCGAAGTGTATAAGGTTTCTTTCGGTCTGACTGTTTTAACAAATCTCGGACGCGCTCATTATAGATTTCAAGAAAACTGAAAAGCCAAAAAAAAAAAAAAAAGGAAAGTTAAATGCACACAATTAAAAAAAGAGAAAGCATATATTTAGGCAATGTCACTACCTGAATCTTAGATAAATCCTTCATGATAAAGTTAATTAATTAGTTTTCATTATCTCTGTTACTGCCCCTTCCCATGCAGTGCACATGGAAAGAACTCATAGTAGCAAATTTCCAAGAAGCAAGAAGCATTCAATATTTTATTTAAAAATTCATAAAATATCATTTTTTAACACTAGTGAGTTCAAATTCCCAGATTTCAAAACGTATTGTTTCATTAGATCAATGGGAAAGATCAAAAAGAATGGAATGCAGGATTATGGCTGAAATTTAAGAGTTAAACAAACAGGAAGTAAATTTTTAATAGACTCCTATTTCAGCTGTCTATACAAAACGGCATCCAAAGAACTATACTGAGATGGAAAACTAAAACTATCACTTTCTCATCCTTCCTCTGTGTTCTCTCCCTTGTTCCAAAATGATTATCATCTGAGAAAACAGAAACAAAATAAACTAGTCTTTACTTTGTTTGATTACCAGAATATGTTGTTGAAAGCATTCATAGCATTGCCCAAAAGAGTGACACACTTACCTGACCTTTACTCTGCAAGATGCTGTCTGGTCTGAGTAATCATCTTTCCTTGAAAAGAGGCCCTGCATAAACCAGAAGTTTATGTAAATTTTAAATCCATCAAAAAAATCAAACTGCTTAAACAAATGCAAGTGAAATAAAAAAGAAGTACCTCACATATACGTGGTGTCAGCCCCATGGATGCCTTCAAATAATAAACAGAAACAAATTTAAACAATATACTTGCTATCACTCTTGCAAAACTTATTTTTAAATAAAAGCCAAGTTATAAGAAAAGGACAGAATCATAGTGTAGCATTAAAGTGATGACCGTATGATAGATTACAACACAAACTGCTCTGGAGTGTAGTTCAGAACAGCGTGGCAGTCCTCTACTACTCCAGCTGAAGCACCTTGCACGTGAAACACTGCCAGGGACTTATGTGCTGTGTAATGTCATCTGTCTTAGCTTCAGTGCAAATGCTATTTATAGCAGAAGTCATTTTAGAGCCACTTATACAGCGTCGATGAGGAGTTTAGAGGCTTGGGTTAAAGCCAAGAGCTGTTTGATGTAAAGATACTGGACATGCCCATGTCAGAGGTGTCGCAGGCTAGATAAAGCCAGGCCAACACTGAAACTAGCTTGACATCATGAATATTTTGTTTATTCCTTATTCTGCTTTTATTTCTTTATACTTTGGTGTCACAGAACAGGCTTGGAACAGTTTTATGTTCTAGATTTATAAACCTGATCTGTCGGAGAGAATGGAATATGGGCTGCCAACAGTAGCCAAACTAGCTGATTTAAACTTTGCCAAAACAGTCCACACAGCACTCAACTAACAGTGTGTTTTTGTGTGATGATCTGTTCTTATGACATGATTGCTCACACCATATTTTCTAGTATTTTTAGCTGATGCTACGTGTAAAGGCTTGACTCTCATTTTATACATATAAATACCAAATAAAACATGTATGGCATTCTGCTCAACAAGCACCATAATCACAGTTTAAAAGTAAAGCGATGTTTCTGCTGGACATCCCACCTTCAACCCTAAGTGTAAAATGAACAGTGTGACTCACAGGCGTTCCCATCATTGTGTAAGTTTTTCCTGAACCAGTCTGTCCATATGCAAAGAGGCAGATGTTGTATCCTCTAAATGCACCTGACAACACGGAAGTGCCAAGGTCCTGGAACACCTGAAAAGACCGAGAAGAAACAAAACTGACCATGAATAATATGTGTCCTTATTATTTGTGGATCTTGCAGCTTTAATAACTCCATGGCAACAAGGATCTTCACGGTATTTGTCTTTCTAATTTATCAGACACAATGTTAAGCGCCCAACATTCACTACTTAGATTTTCCTCCCGATGTGGGTGTGCCAAGCCCAGTGCTGATACCGAGCAGCAGTGTTTAACTGTGGTTCCCTGCTTGCAATCTTTTATTTTATACTTAGATTGTATGAATTATTGAGGTTATATTATTATAACCCCATCCCAAGGTTTTACAGCCCTCAGCATACATCTGACAGAAAGGCATGATCAAGGCTTTTTGACGCAATGACATTAATAGGAGCATTAGGCATCAGAATTACAGGTCAAAAGCAAAGCGAAGTCTAACTCACAGCCTGCAAGCAGACCTCACCCAAGTAATGCTTCTATCTGAACCATCTGGTCAGCAAGTAACACAACCAAAGGCTAAATACTTTATTTCCTGTTCATGCCACAAGCACAGTGATGTGCCTTGTTCTGCTCATCATAATGCAGAGACGGGAACTGTTACCACCAAATCAGTGTCAGCCTCTAGGGGCTTCCAAAGCTTGCACTGATCCCACAGCGGCTGCAGAAGTTGGACCATGACAACCAGACTACTCATACATAAAGATCTGAACAGTCTTTCCTTCTGCTTTCCCTGTTCCTCTTCTGGAGACACAGCTGACCATGTTCTCAGCACATCAAAGCCTCGCCATAGACCAGCTGAAAGGACATCTGGTAAGGTTTGCTAGGAAGTGCATGGTGGATCAAAAGATTGCAGTAGGCAGGCTGCCAACCCCTTAGCACAGGTTTGTCCTTTCAAAAGAAACATTACAAGTATTAATGGTTTTGCCATTCACATAGAAAACTAGCTAGTATATATAGACAGATGCATACAATTTCAGTGTTTCATTGCTGTGCAATCTCATCCACTGCCAGGGCATTTTCTTCTCCAATGGACAGGTAAATGTACTGAACCTGATATAAAAATCAATAGTAAAAGGTATTTTATAAGCATCACCACTTTGCCTAAACAGCCCAGAAAAGAGATTAAAAATCCTCTCCTGAGGTTTTTATTTTCAGATCATATTTTCAACTCAAATGGAGACAAGATGCTAATTTCTAGATGAAGAATCAATAATATTCCCATTCGGCAGAATCTGGCTACCCCTGCCTGTATTTGTAAGGGCATGTGGCACGTCAGAGCATTTGCTTCATTAGGATTATCAGATCAAGGGACTTTTCTATTCAAAGAGTAACAGAGAAAGTCATAAACAAAACACATGGATACGAATGTAATATACAAGGGATAACAAAGATAGTGACAAACTCTGCAGTCACTACTGGACAGGCCATTAAGAAATTGAAGTATAGGACTTCCAGAGGACTTATAGCGGCCTTCCCGTACCTGAAGGGGGCCTATAAGAAAGATGGGGAGGGGCTGTTTGCAAGGGCATGTAGCGATAGGACAATGGGCAATGGTTTTAAACTAGAGCAGGGTAGGTTTAGATTAGACATTGGGAAGAAGTTCTTTACCACGAGGGTGGTGAGACACTGGAACAGGTTACCCAGAGAGGTGGTGGAGGCCCCATCCCTGAAGACATTCCAGGCCAGGCTGGATGAGGCTCTGAGCAATCTGATCTAGTTAAAGATGTCCCTGCTTACTGCAGGGAGGTTGGACTAGGTGATCTTTAAAGGTCCCTCCCAACCCAACACATTCTATGAAAGCAGCTGCCCTGTCCACCAGTGTGGGATGGAGTGACCTCCAGGTATCCAGGCACACAGGGCTGGCCTCCAGGGGCTGGGCAAGAGGAACCCCCAGGTCCTGGAGTCCACAGGGGGCCAGTGGCCATACACAGACCTTAACTGTATCAATTTTACTATTGGAAACAACTTATCTATGGTCTTGAATAATTAGATCAAAGCCAAAAGTCCAGAATATACACTGAGAACTAGTAGTTCACTTGCAGCACATCTGGTTAGTAATTCCTCACCAAGGACAATATGCCATAAAATGGTCAACTTCTATGGACAGGAAGGAAAAAAAAAAAGTAATGCTAGTACCAAAATAAATCTATGGTACATAGTTGACGAACGAGTGAACAAATAACTTACACATTAGCATGATGGTTAAAAGTTATGCTGAAGAGGCCAATCTACCACTTTCACCTAATAAATAAACACTACTTAAATTAAAAAAAAAATAATATTATCATTCTGCTTTTATAAATATCAGCATATACAGAGGCATGGATACACATTATTTGCCATCACAAAGATTTAGAATCTATATCAAGAACCCAGAAGTGCACATAAAGACAGAGAAAGGGCTTAAGAAGTGAATGGTAGAGAAGAAAGCCACTGAGAAGCACTTGGAAATGTCAATTTTAAGGTGTCACTATGGAAGGAAAGTGCATAGTTTAAGAGAAGAGGAGAAGAGGGAAGTTTATGCACAGGGATTTTAATAGCCTGATGTTATCATCAAAGGGGGCTTAAAAAAGGACCAGGCAAAAAACTGAAAAACAGCTAAGAAAACAACATTCAAAGCATCAGGTGAAAGAAAGATGAAAAAACAGAGCAGCAATTACAAAGCAGTTTCTGAACCTTGTAGGCAAGGAGGAAAAGTTGCATTTGATATGTATGGTAAGGGGAAAAGGAAGTTTCTTCCTTCCAGCGGCAGAATGTGGTTACCACTAGAATCCTCTCTCAGAGCTATTACAAAAGTGGTGCTTCTGTTACCCGCTTCAGATACAAATGTTTCACGATTCCACAACCACAACTGAGAGTACATTGTTCCTTATAAATTGAGCACATACTGGAAAGTATAAAATAAAAACATAGGCAGCACTTTGTCCATGAGACTTGCCTTCCCATGTGTGGGAAAATGTAACTGCAGGGATTGGGCTGGGGGTTGGGATTTCATGGACATTGCTTGTAGCGGTGTTTCGACATCTGTTTTTATATCCCTGCATCTATGGGAGCCCCACTTAAAAATGATAATTGAATAAATGCGTGAAACTGTGCAATTATCCCTATTACTTTTCTTTTACTTGATCAGTGGAATTCAGTGGGTCTGACTGCAATGGGATTTCTTACATGAAGAAGGTCTGCAGAAATTGGCCCTGAGATCACTTTTATGACAGGTTCTGAGTCTTCCATTGCTCTTGATTTACTGTTTTTCTTTTAGTAACCTGATTGCATTTCACCACATGTACGCAATGTATCCCTGTACGGTCCCAGCATAGTTCCTCCTTCTGAACTGAGAGTTGCTGTTTGTTTCAGTGATTCAGCGACAGTGGTATCAATCTTCTAACTAAAGAAGCAGCTACAGGTAACAGCCAGAGGTGAACAGCACACTACATTTAACCATAAGCATGCCACTGCTTTAGAGCATGGTGATAAACAGAGCAAGCTACATGCTAAACACAATGATGCTGATGTGCCTCCTTTCAGTAATACCGATGCACTCCCTCAAGGCTCAGTGAAGAAAGAGGTCAGCCCCATATTTACACATCATTGTAAGAGATTAATTTGTTTTTCTTCAATAAAGATATTTGGGAAAGCATCTGAACATTAACAGCAGCAACGCAAATCACTGTAACTGATTCTTGGCAGGAGTCATCAATCAATGTAGGATATAAGTCAGGTTCTTGCAATTCTCTCACAGATATTTCAGCACCCACCACCTCTCCACTGTTCCCTGCCATCCTCTCATGTATCTTCACATCCACTCTCAGAGCTGGGACAAGGTATACTGCTTTTGGTATACTGGAAGATGATATGACTGACCAGGCACATGGGACACTGCCAACTGCTCCAGCAGCTGCCAAGTACCAGTGGAAATGCATACAAGCCTTGCACCAAATACCACAGACTGACTCTCAGCCCTGGCAGGCCACAAAGAAATTCCCTGTAATTTAAAATTGGTTCATGAACTGCATGTCATACAGCCTTTTAAAAGATGGAAGAATGGCACCCTCTTCCACATATCTTTTGTGCTGTTAGGCAGTCATTGTTTTCCTCCTGCCCACTCTGCCTGCCCTCTGCACCCCAACTTCCAGAATTCTCCTCTCTGCACTCCCAGCTTTTCTATTTTGCTGCTTACTATTCACTTAGATGTCAGAATCCCCGAAGACTGCAAAACAAAATGGTCATAACATAAGGTTATGCTCCCATGTGAATTCTCCAGTGAACGTTGAACCTTCTCTCAGTAGAGGCACCATTAGGATCTCTTCCCTATCTACAAGCACACAAAACTTGTAGGAATCCAATATCAGAGATCCCTATGCCTCTTTCAGATTTGGTTCAACCTGGCCTTTTTTTTCCAAGAATTATTGGGAAACATAGGCCAAAACCAGCCAGCCACTGTAAAATTGTATTTCTTCAGAAAATCAGGATAAGAGATTGCAATTACTATCTATTCAGTAGAAATTAAGATTTCACCACATAACTTTCCTGTAAGATTCTGCCTGCTCTGGACACGCTCCAGCTCATGAGGTAAGGACTTTCACCCAGATTCCCAACTGGACTGCCATGGGCCAAGAGATCTCTAAGACAGGATACCTAAATTTAGAGCAGAAGAGAAAGTTCCTCCTATCTGAGTGGCTCAATGATTTTCAGTAGCTGGGAATGCAAACATAGGGAGGAGAAAAGAATCTCATCTAAATTCAGGATTGCAAGAGCCAGATCTGAAGACTGACAGAAGCCTGGGGAACAACTCGATAAAATAACAACCACTGAGAACCAGTAACACTGAGAGGAAGGAATGAGAAGGGAGTGGGACCAGTAAGAGGCTCTGAGTAAGAGGGGGAGGGAGTCAAACTGGACAGAGTTAAGGGAGGAAAGGCGGGACGGGACTAGTATCCATTGGGAACAACAAATCAGTGGGAAAGAGATGGAGTTTGGAAGCCAAAGTGCAGGAAACCATTGGGTTGGGTTGATACAGAGGACAAAGAACAAGGACAAGTGTGAAAGGCAGACATTTGCACATCTGGAGTCCAGAGGGCAGGATTTTGGGGCAACCAAATGGGATTGGAGTCAAAATAGTATAAAGAAAAGGACTAAGAAACGCGAGGATGCATTATTTTGAAGTAACATGAGCAAGGTGAGTCTGTGCCCACTTTCCCTCAGAGTACCAACATCAAATGAATTCAGGAATTTTGCATGGCCCATTGTACACAGTAGTAGCCTAAAACCAGCTTCTGTACTCCATATCAGTTTAGAAACCTGTACTTCACATGGTAGAACCTCTTACAACAAGGATAAATGCAGCCTAGAGAAGTATCTTGATTCTATGATAGTTTCCTTATTAAGAACTGTCCTTCTTTCTGAAGTTTCATAATGGAGCTTTTGAGAGTTATGAATTGATCTAAGTATAATAATATAAAATATTCACAAAGTGGCGAGTTTTCAGGATAGCAATGCTAGCAATGTCATCTGGACATTGAAGTTGGAATTTGAGAGGAAATGCATTTTACTTCTAAGCTCCGTTGTTGAAACTTTTGTACAACATTGTGCAACTCATTTAACATTTTAATGGTTCAATTTTCCTACAGATAAAGTAGGAATAATGCTATCCATTAGCAGAAAATTGCGGGATGTTCTCAGTAGTGTTCATAAAACTCCTTGTGATCTTGGCTTAAATTGCCTTGGATGTTCTAATTGTGCAAATTCTTGTGCTCGCTCTCTCTCCACGTACATTGGACTCCCTGAAAGAACAACATCTAAATCCAAAGTACCAGTTAAGTAAATCTTTGTTATATTTACTCTCTATTAAATACACATGGCTACTCAAATGCTTCAATTCAAATGTTTCAAATCAGTCCTTTTTGAATTAGGCCTTGAGAGAAGACGTATTATTACAACCAAAATTGGATAACTCTGAAAACAATGCCATAACCCTATGATGATAATGAATGAGAATTTCAAAAATTATTTACTGAAATCCTATTAAAAGCAGATTTGCACTGGTTTCTGTTTATTCTTTCTGGTAAATTACCCTCTCTTGTTTTGTGAAGATAAATTACAATTAATTTAATTGAATATAGTCTCAGTTTAGTCAGAAAAGCCTCTTTGTTTTAGTGTACCACAGAAAAAAAATGGAGAAGTGAAGCACAGCAATGAAGCTATGGCTTGTTTAAAAATAAAGGAGAGTAATTGAAATCAAAGCTTTTTCTGTGCTAATATCAGAGGCATTAGTCCAAATACCCATCAGCATCAACAGCTGCAGATCATACAAAAAGTACTAGGATTAATCATTCTGGACATAAGTACTAACATATTTCATGATATAATAGATTGAATCATGGTTTTTGTTGATCATGAGGAAAAAAAAAGATAAAAAAAAAAAGCGGATTATTCTGGGATTCTTCCAAGTCTCACTTTTGAAATGAAACTTCAGGAAGATGAGGTTTTTCAAAGAACATGAGTTGGATAATGCTTCCTGCAGAGAACACGCCATTTGGCCGAGACGACTATGTCTTCCCTGCATGGCTGCTCTACGTGATTGGCACTGTTCAGTTTGTTCCATGCAAGAAAGCTTCTTTCAACAAAGCCTTAACTGGCTTTGCTATGCCTTGTTCCTGCGCTTGCCCAGCTGTATCTGGTCCATATCCCATGGTGATCTGTGAAACATTCTACAATTTATTCCTTGTCAACTGTCCTAATAGTGGAAAATACATGCCTTTCTGAAGAAGTTATGAGAGGGCATTAAGACAACTGTTATCATTAAAGGTACTCTGCTGGCATGCTCACTACAAAGTGGCCAGGTTCCAACTCAAATCCAACAAATCCTGAATCGTACAAGTTAGCCCTCATTACAGGAGGGCTCAGAAGAGAGCCCTCCTTCTCAGCACAGAAGAGAGAAAGGGAAAGTTTTAGTTTAAAATGTAGTTAAAATTTATGCCTAATCATGCAGCTCAGGCATACCAAAATACAGTTCAAGTTGTTGCAATATGAACATAGGTGGGGTTGAAACTGTTTTATATTAGATAAGAATCATCTACTTCAAGTATAACAACAGATCACTTAAATATTTCAAAACCTATTTCAACGCTCCATCAGAAGACAGAAGAAATAGTTCAGAGAGTCTAAATATTTGCAGAACAGGTAAATTAAGCTGCTCACTGTGAAATCTTACATAAGAAGCTGTACAGTTGTGTACCTACATTCATACACTCTAACTAACAAACATACATACGCTCTAGCTCTATGTTAGAAGCACATAGAAAGATTGCAACAGGAATCCTGCCCTTAACAAACCATAGGGGAACGTAAGAAAAAGAAGACTTAAGTAAGGTACAAGGTTTACCAACTCTTAAGTAGGAACCTCAGTTTTATAACTCAGTCCTAACTCAAAGAATCACAGAACTTAATTTCTGAAAATTACAGTATTAGTAGTTTGCTCTTGTCCATACTAGAAAACCAGACCATTTCAACTAAATGTGTTTTTTAAAAACAATTTAAGGTTTACAGATTTATGTGCCAGGGAGGCTACTTCTATTGTTTAGTTAAAAACAGAATCACATGCAGTTTGATCTTACCTGGTGATTTTTTGAAGCTATTTGTACAATTGATATGCATATACCCTTTAAACACATACAAACTTCTTCAACCCTTTTTGGTTATACTACCAGACTGAAATATAAATCAGATATGCAATTGCTACTCAGGTGAAGTTCAAAGCCTTGGGCAGTACAGATGCAAGCTGCAACAGATAATGCAGGAAACTTAGAAGACCCTGGCCCAGCAGTGCAGAAAGACGTGATCATCAGCGCCTTGAACTGTTACACCATCTTTCTGAAGCATTTCCTAAATGCATGGCCAGTGCACTGGAGTACTGGTGACTTGCCCAACATCTTCCTCCTCTTTCTGTCTTTCCCCCTCCCTCAATTCATATAATTTCTCTTCAGATAACTTGTTTCAACAAACCTCCAGTGCAAAATCTTCTTGTCTTACAAAATTCCACATCACCCAAGGAAAACTACTGATCTAGTAAAGAATAACAGGCTCAAATCAAATGCTCCATAAGCCTGGGGCTGGTGTTAACAGCCCCGACAAATACCTTTAAGTGTCTACTAGATAGTAGACTATTTAATCAGAAAAAAATTAAATTCCTTGCCTCCTTCTTCAAATACATTAATTTTTCAAATTAATGTAGTTTTAAAATAATTTTAGGATTCTATTCTCATTCAAAATAGTTTTAAAAACAAAAAAGTAATTCTTAAAAACTTGTTTGAGTCTCAAGTCCAGCACCTTAAGTCTAGAATTACAAGGTCAAATTTACTATTGGCAATCACACTGAAGTGAATGCTTCTGTGTGGGATAAGTGTGCCCGCTTCCCATCAATTTATGCTGCTTTCGCTTTTCTCCTCTGATTTGCACATCAGCTCTTTTAGTCAGGTCACTACATATTACATGTGAGCATCAACAGGATATTTTTAGTCAATTCTAATACATGGTGGTTAGACCTGGATTGTAGAACTTTGAAGATACAAACAGAAAATACTTCAGATGAAGTCTCACTACAGTGTATGTTTTCCAAATATTTATGTGAATAACAGATTCTGAGGCCATCTAAATCCTAAAAATTCATTTTCATATAACCAAATAAATATATCAAAACCAAAAGAATTTTCATATGGCATATGAGCAAAACGTTAAAATGAGGAAAACTTCAGGTTCTAATTGCTGTTATGTTGGGAAACTGAAAAAGAAAAAAAAAAAGTAGTCACTTAGTGCAGCCTAATTACCACTATTGAGTTAATCCTATTTAAAATTAAAAGCTAGAAAGATTGACTTTAGAATCCAAATGTATTAGAGGACAAATGAATATGCCACTCTGCAAACAACCTCTGAAACTCTATTGGAAGAGAAAATCATGAAGTGCAAATTGCAGTCAGCTTGGAACACAAAGTAAAACCACACCAAAAACTTGCAGTTTGTACAAGGTCACCTTTGACATAAAAGTCTCGTTTTACTACCCATTTCAAAAGAAAATGACAAATAATAAAACCAGAATAAACTGAAACACCTTGTTGGGTTGTTTTTTCAAGAATACTGGAGAATTTTAACCTTTCAACAGACCATTTTTAAAATGACATATAAAGAATATTCATTGGAAAATTCATTGCAAATGTACCTTGCAAAGACAGAAAAATTGAAGGAGTCCAGGAGATTTCAAGAAAAGTATACCATCTATCCAAAGAAACAGTGATAACTAAGTGACAGAAGACATTTTTCCTCCCTATTGAATGAACTTTTATGAAAAGTTTCACAACACTAAAATAGTCAAACTCTCCGTTTTTAGAATTTGGGAGTATGCTTAGCAAATAGATTTGTGGGTAATAAGCAAACCAACCTTTCTTACTACTAGATTTATAATAGAGAAGCGATATTCTATTCTGATCCTTTCCCATTTGGACAGCAGAATCAAAAATCTCAGCTCTCTCTCTTACTGGCTTAAAAGTCAAAATTTATAGCATCTTTTCTAAATCTTTCCTAAATAATGAGTTTTCAAGATACTGAAAAATATTTATTAGCCTGAGATTATATCACATTTTATCGCATTAGACCTGCATGCCTGTGTATAAATACACATAGCAGACAGATGACTATATTTTTTTTCTGGAATGAAAACAAATATTTTTTGTGCCAGTGCCAAGAAGAAATAAATTCGGCATGGACCACATCCAGTCCGACACCAGAAGTGACAGATATTTATTATTAATGGTGATGGTTTGGGACTTTGTTATTCTACACTGAAATCTTTGCTTGGATATTAAAACCATGAAGCTTATTGTTTTTAAACTCTTCTTTTCAAGCCTTTTTTTTCTTTTGTGTTCCTCGGCCTCTTAGTTACTACCAAACTGATGGCCTGTGGATAACCCCTGTAATCTATAACCTTTCTATGTGTCACACACAAAGACAGAAGTGTGTCAGTTGTCAGGTTTTCTTTTGATCTAACAAAAAGTTCAAGATAATTAAGCTCTCCTTTTATACACATGATTCAAAGTAATGCTACAGGAGGCTCAGTTAATAGCAGCATCCTTGGCTTTTCATTGAATTACTATGCATTGAATGGATACGCAACTAGGACAGCTCATAACAGCAAATACATATTTTACATGGTAACTGCAATGGGCTCTCTTTATTCTGTGATAATGTCCCTTATATGGTAATAAATGCTTTAATTTGAAGACAAAAGGGGCATTCTATCAGAAATGAAGTTTTGGCAATATGAATTTCAAGAGTATAAGATTTAATTTTCTTAATCCAATCAGAACCTGAACTGTAGAAGGAAACAAAAAGCAGTTGTGTAAAACTACAGTAAATTGTCTGTTATGCTTTGGGGTTTAATAATTTTGGAAACTGAAAGGTTTCCCAAGTCACTCAAGCCAAGTATCAGAGTAACATGGGAAAAAAAATAGCCCAGTAGAACTCCAGGGACAGCGTGTAATGCCAAGTTTGCATTTAAGTTCCCAAATTTAAGGGAACAATATTGATAAATAAGGGGATTTTGTTGTGGTTTTTTTGTTTGTTTTGTTTGTTTGTTGGTTTGGTTTTTTTAACCCTGAATAATTCCTGGTAAATAATACTTGCATTTTTCTTATACAGCAATGACCAGGCTAGGACCAACTCTGACTGGAGCAGAGATGAAGGGAGGAGAAAACGGAAAGAGTAGAAGAGAGGGAGCTACAACTTTTAGGAGTAACAAGCTAATAAAATAGTTTATCAAGTCTTATTTGTACAGTAACTTTTCTTATTTGGAATTGCCTGCAATGGTCAATACTTCACATCATCATTAGGAAACTAAACTAATCTTGGAAACTTCAGAAATTTCAAGGGAGTTTATTTGGGTCAAGACAAAAAAAGAGAGACAAGAATAAAAACTTCTGGTAATTTTTAAAAAAGGTTTTTTAATAAATAAAATTGCTACTTGTTACAGGCATAGTCCACAAGCATCAGTATCAACAAACTCACTAAACGCAAACCACTTGTACTGTAAAATATTAGTCTAAAGTTAGCATACTAAGATAAATTCCCACAGGTTAATAACTGGGACCAAAACCAGAAGAAAATCATCTTCTTGCACTGCACAATTTAAAAATAGCCTTTAAAATACCACCGATTTAATGAAAGGGGAAAAGACCGAACTTAAGTAAGACATACAGCCAACAGCTGCTTTTCACCATAGAACCAACAAATGACTTTATAAATGCTGAAAAAACTCAATGGCTCAATTTCCATTAAAGATTTGCCACACACACAAGAAAACAGAAAAATGCCTCATCAGAAGATAGAAAGCTTCAGAGCATCAAGAAAAGTGCAGCATATCCACGCACAAAATGAACTTACTGTAAAAAAGGTGCTGTTATTTACTATACAAACAAAATTACTCTCAACTGATAGGTCAGGATAGTTTAAGCAACTGCATAAAACATAAAAGGCTCAGTCCTGCAGCATCTATTTGCCACCACCTCCACTATGAATTACAGACATGCAGTATCGCATATTTGGTGTGTTTTCCTTAAAGAATCTTGACCTGCTCAAGCTGTTACTGTTTGGGTTATGACCAAATTCTGTTTAATTAAATTGTTGCTACGTCTCAGATACAGCATCCAAGACTTGGATTTAAAGTGAAAAAATATTTCATGAAATAGAATTATATAGGACTAAATGCTTCCTGCCAAAATAATAAAAGCCTTGCTTCCAAACCCCTCACAAACCCCCAAAGATTAATTTAAATAAAAAAGGCTTCTGCAAGGAAGATGCAAGAGGATGCAAGGAAGGACTATCTGAAAACAAATCTAGGGGTTTGTTCCAATAACACAAGGCTTTTTCCACACATGTTTTCGCTTAAGGAATATTAAAGAAATGTCAGCTGAAGGGCTTTCTGTACACAGCCAGAGAAAGCACAAGCAAAGGGAAGTGCATTATGCTGATCAGCTGCACAGAACCCTTTACTGGGACATTAGGATTACTTCAGCAACATTGCTTTGTGATTTGAATGGAATATAGAGGGGAGGGAAAAAAGGGATTGGTTGGTTAGTTTGGGAACACTTCTCTCTTGTTAAGAGGCCGCAGCTTCACAGCTAGGATTACTTCTTTTCCTTCTCTCTATCCAGCCTTTTCAGTTTCTTTTCCCAATCAAACCGGAAGCAGGGGAGTGAAAGGGACGGCTTCTCTCCAGCTCAAGAAGCTTGGCCCGTGGGGGAGGCATTTGCACCAGAACTTGAGAGACAGTTCAATTCTTAGCTCTGCCAACAGACTTCCTGCGTGTCCTCAAATCCCTTTGTGCTTTAATGCTCCCTGTGAGAGACAACAATGGTTTCTTTGTTCCTCTTATCAGCTGTAATTTTTTTCCAGTGGAGAAACTGTCTGCTCTGTGTGATAATGTACATATACACACTGTATTTAACAGCATGAAAGTTCAATCTTGATTAAGGTATTTAGGCAGAATTGTAAGATACTAGAAAAAGTCACAGATAACATATGACAAATATATAGCGCTTCTCTGGGGAATGGGAGGGAGAATACAAGAAACACTGACTAGGCTGAGTGGTAGCTTTATATTCCTGACATTTTGTCACTGAATTATACAGTCATGAAAATACACCTTATCCACTCATCAAAAATCTACCTTATTTTGAAAAAGAAAAAGACTCTGTGCTTATCACACCAATGTAATTTATAAATGTTCTGATAGATATCTTGAACTTCCAAAAGTGTTAAAATCACCAAAGGCACAACTCAACCACACGACCCCCGCTTTTTTTTTTTCCCCTTTTATTTTTATTAAATTGGTGGTATTCTACTTTAAAGCTGAAAGATCAGATACCCATTGCAAAAATACCACCTGGCATTTTCATCTACCTGTACAAATCCACATTTTTCTCAGATCTCTCTCCTCCTGCCTGACAGGGGTCCCTATCATGTTATCGCTGGATTATAGAGGAACAATTTGAATGCAACAGCCATACAACCCAAACCCCACAGCATTTGACACTGTATCAATATCTGACTTGGCTCAGTTCAGCTGTACTTGTCATAATAAAGCTTTCTACACGGAAAAAAAACCAAACACCTGACATCATTTTTGGCTTTAATAATGAATACTTTAAGATTTGTACGTTGTATTTTGTGTTTCATGTATGTTTTATTCTGGTATTTCATCTGCCCATCAAATCAACATAGACCAATCCTATCCATTAAGGACTGAATGAAAACCCTTTCGTTTAGTGAAATGTTAAGTAGATATTAGGCTTGGTAATCCTCTCCAGGAGAACAGCAAATATTTGTTAGGGAAACACAGTGAAAACATCCCCCATTTTTCCTCAAAAGCCAATGGTTACCAACTGTCACTATTTAAGAGGAACTGCAGGAAAAGGACTGTTCTTCTTGGGGAGCTGTTTCTATTTCTGATCTAAATCTGTGGATCACCTGGCAGCAGCCCAACTTCAGATGTGAATACTCTTTCCATACAGATATTCTGCAAAACAGAATTGTCACAGGTGCTCTATTCTTCCAAGATCCCTGTTCAATCGACAAAAACCAGTCCTTACAGATACAGTTACTTGGACATGTACAACTTCTCATGCATGTCAAAGGAAAATTCTGAGCAGTTGTATAATCCTGGATCATAGAATCATAGAACGCGTTGAGTTGGAAGGGACCTTTAAAGGTGAACTAGTCCAACCCCCCTGCAGTAAGCAGGGACATCTTCAACTAGATCAGGTTGCTCAGAGCCTCATCAAGCCTGGCCTGGAATGTCTCCAGGGATGGAGCCTCCACCACCTCTCTGGGCAACCTGTTCCAGTGTCTCACCACCCTCATGGTAAAGAACTTCTTCCCAATGTCTAATGTAAACCTACTCTGCTGTAGTTTAAAACCATTGCTCCTTGTCCTATCGCTACATGCCCTTGCAAACGGCCCCTCCCCAGCTTTCTTGTAAGCCCCCTTCAGGTACTGGAAAACGCTATAAGGTGTCCCTGGAGCCTTCTCTTCTCCAGGCTGAACAACCCCAGCTCTCTCAGCCTGTCTTCATAGGAGAGGTGCTCCAGCCCTCGGACCTCCTACCTGTGCTTCACAAAGACATACTGCTTACTTCCCAGTTAAAAGAACATTCCTTGTTTTTACCAGGGCAGGGGTGGGGAGGTGGGAGAGTGAAACTGATCATGTGTTAAGAATAAATTACATATCAAAAAATTAGACATGCTTAGAAAACACAGAGTTTTTTTGATTATGCCTATCTTCTGCAAAAGAGTTACTCTTTTGCAGAAGGCAATGAAAGACTACTCTGTGGCATCATGATATTATCTAGCTCTTTCAAAATAGACAAAAGCATCAATAAATACCCCTAGGCAAAGGAAGGAGTAAATAGCTAGCTACACACAACCTGCAACACTGTGTCTACAAAACACTTAATGAGCAGGTGAGCAACTAAGTGTTTTTGTTTCTCTGTTTCAGGAACCTGGAATTGCCGGTTGCAGTGCTACTCTATCCATATGGGTGCTTGTTTGCGGGATTGGGTGTCAGAGGAACAGATTTCATTTCTGTGCTGTTTGTCTTCACTAGCAGAATAGTAACACACTGATTTACACTAGTGCCAGCAATACACAGGGAAGCAAGATTTTTTTTTTCCCCAAGTGAATTCTGGGCCAGACCATGCAAGAATGGAACCACAGGAGAAACTAAAAGCTTCAGCTTTTCTAAATGTCTAGCAAAGGCTACTGTCACAGCTGGACGAAGCAGCACAATGCTCTCTACAGTCATACTGTTTTCTCCACCAGGACCAGAACATGTTTTAGGCATCCCACTTCCCTGGCCCAGATACTACTTCATGCCAGAAAAATCATGTAATTTGTCACTTTAAATGTGATACCATCGTTACCTGTGCCTGAATGTCTACTAAAAGTACCAAAAAAAAAAAAAAAGAAACCCACAAAAAAACAACAAACAAAAGAAAAAGTGAGGCAGTTTTACTGCTATCCTTTTAAAATGAGCAAAATAAATACTGTGAGAGCTGTTAGTTGGTTTCTTTTATACTGAATTATATCTGTCTCACAATGAAAAGAGCGAGGAATAAATAATGGACGATAATGAAGTTATAAATATCCTGCATTTTCTCCCACCACTGCTAGCTCTTGGCTAGGATCCCAGGTCATTAGCGGATGTCTGTGATTCCATGTGAAAGGAAAGTAAAGAACAACAACATAAAATTAGTAAGTTTTATTGTTTAAGGCAGCAGGGACAAATATCAATTTTCAGCTGTGTCTCTGAAAATAACTGCCCATTAATTTTGTGAGAAGACAGAGGATGGAGATGGAAAAAAGACTGTTCCTTGACTTTATTACAAGGGGGTGGGAGGAAAAAGTAGTGATCCAAATTTTTCAGTAATTCAGTAAGGGCTAACAATCATCTGTAATACTCAGGCAAGAGCACAACGACATTATCAAGATTAGATTTCTGCTTTTTTCCCCTTCAGCTGGAAATGGGCATTCTCTTTTCAGGTATCAGCTAATTCAAGTCGATATTTTTGCTATTAAATCATCATCTCTTAAAATTACACTGGAAAACAATTCTTAAACCTATAAAATATACTTTCCTAGCAATAAACTCATTTATCCACCTTCATACAAGAGACATCATTGCCAAAAGAAAGTAAAACAAAGCAAGAGAGATGACGAAACATTGAAATTACTAATTTATATCAACAATTCTTTTAAAATACCAGTAGAAATACTACAAGGCAGATTCCATTTGTAAAACTACCAGCAACAACTGAATTTCAACCATACCCAAACCTGATAAACTTCACTTCATGCTGCTGAGGGTAAATTTCCTGTATTTGGCATTGTTTAATCTGTGTGAACCTTGCAAGTGCTCATGGAGTTCACCAGTGCTTGGTTTCAAACTGCACTTCAGATTTCAAATTTTGACAATTACAATTATGGAAGCTGTTGGAAAGACATACAGTAACTGTTTCAATAAAGTGTGTCTCAAGTTTCATCTACATAAATACTATAAGCTAATAAAAAGCCAAATCTCGAAAAACTGAATACCCAGAAGTACTGATTTTAAGAGTTCCACTGAAAACTGAAGCATAACAAAAAAAAATTCCCTTTGGGCATTATAAGACTTTAAAGACACAAAAACACAGCAATGAAAGTTACTTGAACACAGTTTCATTTTCAAACTGATTTTTCACTGCCCAAGCTCAGAACATTAAAAATCAAATAAAAAGCAGCTACTATAAAATTTTCAACTTTATAGTCAATTATATTATTAGCAGCATATGTAAAAAGGGGCTTCAGGTTTATTGCAATGATTTTTTTCTCTTTAAGTGTACAAGTAAATGAAGTCTTACCTGCCAAGGTTGGGATTAAAGAATCTATATTTTGCCTGCAGCAATCAGCAGCAGTTAAGCAAAGAAAGAAGTGGCTTACCATGTTCTCTTATTCTGGTGCACTGGTTGTCTCATCCAATTCAGCCAATGAAAAACAAATCTTTTGACTCAAGTTGTTAGAGATGTATTAAAGGAAGAACCAACTTTTAACCTGATTCTACAATACAATATAGACATAATTTTTTTTTATAATTTGGGATATTAAGCAAGCTGTAGCAGTATTTTTTGTTAATAAAGCAATTCAGGTCATCTATAAATAACTCTTTTTATGTTACTATACAAACCAGAAATGTTGCCACTTTAAGACAGAAGTCTCTATATTTGAAAGAAATTATGGCTTCATAATTGGAAAGATGAGAAGGTATAAAGGACACTTATTAGTAAGACACAGCAGTCACTCTACTTCTGTCTTTCACAGGAAGGAAAAAAACCAAAAAGCAGATTAATGTATTCCTCCTAGTTTCAAGCAATAGATTTAGGACTAAATCTGTTTTAATCATTAGAAGTACTTCTTTTTTCTGTTGCTTGTTTCCATAAAATAAAGACATAAAAGTACATGCCTTCTGATAGGAAAGTTTGGCCAGCTTTTAGAATATGTGCTGGGCTTATTGCCAAAAGAACAGGTTGAGAAACAGCTACTTGCATACACCTAGATTTCATCCCACGCTTATATGAAGGGCCAACTGTCTTCATTAAGCACAGTTCACAAGGGAGGGATCCGCTATCACTATTCTCAGAGGCAGGGAGATGTAAACATCACAATAGTGATGTTTCCACTGAGTAACGCCCTTTACAGCAATGACACTATTTTTATGCCTATGTTTTGAATACTCTGTATGCTCAGAGTACTAAGTGTGCAACTGACTTCCATGAAAAGGACATGAAGGAAAAAAATCTACACACTTGTCTGAATTTAGATATCACTTCAATGTTTATTGAGAAGATCAAGAACCAGAAGTGAAATCCCCAAGCAAGTTTCTTGACTTTGGTTCAGCTCTTCAAAGATCCTTGCAGCACTAAAGTTTCATGGGGTTCTTTTATTGCATAAAAAGAATGTTGTCTATCGTATGTCTTAACTCTAAAAAAAAAAAAAGTGGTTTGGAGCTGTACAAGATTCTCACCAAAAAAAGTCCTTTCTAAATTTATATGGTTTTAGCAGTTTCCGGGAGAATCCACAAAACAGGAGGTAATGTAAGGTCACTTATGAGTTCAGAGAGAGAACTCTTGGCATTTTATTCTCAACAATTTATTAACAGCAAAGTTTGCCAGGACTAGTGGTTGAGTAAATTGTTAATTTTGCTCTTTTGCCAGGTCAGTGGCCTCTCTTCATTTCCAGCTTACAAGTACTGTGGGCAGCATATTAGCAGCCAAAGGTGCAATGAGCAGTCACAGCTCACCTAATTAGAAATGTTACATTAAAAAGGCTGCCGAGACTATCAGTTTCTTCTATTTTTGCTCCCCTAGTGACAGAATTTACTTAGGCTGGACATAACTACTTCTTTATACTGTCCTTCTCTTCCCCACTCACTTCATACACACCACACCAACTTCCAAACTGGGCAAGGCATACTATGAAGATACCTCAGTGCTTCATACTACACTTTGCTAAAGTAGACAGAAAGCAAAAAGCAAGCTGGTGTGCAGCACCTGTAAAACATCTTAAAAAGTAGTTGTAAAATATCTAGAAATCAACCATCCCAATACTCCCATAAAGCAAAAGATGACACCATACATTTTCAAAAAGAAAACCGTGCAGATCTGCTAAAGATCAGAGAACAAACAGGCATCAGAACCAGGGAATTCCTATGTCCCAATTAAGGTCACATATTTCCGCCCAGTAATAAACCAAATCTTTGGTATTACCAAGATGAACAAAGACCCTTTGGCAGACTGTCAAAAAACTCTTCTTTATAATATTATAACAAGACATTTCCTGTGAAGACAATACTGGAGTTTCCCTCTCAGACATGAGGATTTTTGGGACAAAAAAAATAAAATAAATATTTGGAGGAACACATTTGATTGTTTAAGAAAAAAAAGCATAATTTTACTGATTTATTCATGACTAATAAAATACATGAAGGGTTGTTGGTTTTCTTTTTCCTTTTAAAAATGAGACAGCAAGAAGAAATTTTATCAGCATTTAAAGTTTTTCCAAGTTGAATATGTGTTTAATTTTTTTTCTTTACAAATTAAAATTTGGTAAGAGCACACCTGTTGTTCGTTTCAGTGGCTAGCCCAGCACAAAACACAACAGCTATGGAGCACCTTAAAACGGGCAAGAAAAGGGCAGAGAACTGGAGGTTCAAAGTAAGTGATTTAAAAGGGACTGAAATGCAAGACATTTTATGTACTTATGCCAGGCTTAAGGAACTATCCGGCTTTTACATAAACTTTCCAGCGCTTTATAATGAGGTATAAATTTTGTCACTTACAGTTTGCAACTTACATTGTCAGTTCTGTCCCAAAAAAAGTTCATTGTATTGAGCATATGTTAAATTAATACATTTTAAATACACGTCCCTTAACTCTTTTTTAATACAACTGTCTTACTATGATAAACTGCTCCAGAAAAAGACGTGTTCACACACAACCTGAGGATGTACTGGAATATGACAACCTAATCATCTTTATTTCTACTTCCACTATTTTCTCTTTCAGATAGAGAACAGTTTGCATCATTGACCTAGCTAGAAATTCAGTTATTAGGGAGTACTGTTTCTGTTTCAAAAGAGTGTCGAATATAATGACCACATGCTGAAATTGTTGGGCGATTTTCAGACAACCGTCTATCTCCAATGGAATTCAGCTCAGGCTTCTCTCCTTTCAGTGTAATGATTTACAGCAGAAACATCGGCTATTTCTTACATTCAACATCTGTATAGCCTGTTCTCCTCAAAAAAAAGGCCCCAGCATAAATTCATTTTTTAAAACATGACTGCCAGCCATCAAAGCCACACAAACAGGTCAAAGTAGCACAGCGCTCTGTACAAATTAGAGCATTTCACTTGTAATACTTCATTTTTTATTAGTCCCTCAACCATTTTTTAAAATTCAAAGCCTGACTTGAAAAGGATTTTTAAAACAATATTTAAAAAAACAACCAAAAACTATTCTATGTATAGCATTGTTTCCTGCAGATTTCCATTATCAAATAATTTATTTTCCTAAGACTTTTTCTTAATTTTGAGAAATTATTATTTTGTTAAGCATGCTTTCATTCTAAGGTATATAACAGAAAAAATAGTTAAGATTATGGGAAAATATTTTTAAATTCTACTATTTCGTGCCATTATTTTAAGTGACATTAATAATTTCATTATTTCAAGATGCTTCCTTACTCACTCATTGCCATCTTCATTTTGAGTATATTGCATTTACCATTCTACCAAATCAATAATACAGGTCTTCCCATTTAAAAGCCCACAAAAAAAACTGTATTAATTTTTATTGGAAAAAAGTGATATACCTGAATTGCATAGTTATTGGATTGTTGTTTAGGAAGCACAGCATAGATGACTTTTTGTATGCCACAAGTTTTAACCAAGTTAATACCATTTTAAACTCAACAAGAAAACCCTTTATATGAAAATATTTCAGGCATTTCTATTGAAAACATCCTCCAGCTCCTATGTGGATTATTTATCAAAATAAAGGTGTGTATCTCTCATGCTGCCTCATTAATAACGTTATACAGTTGCTAACTGCATTGCAAATTGAAAGTAAATTGTGTTGATGCTTTGTAAATAAAGCTATCATGCTTATGCTGCTGACTGTAATAAATTTTTGAAGTGTAAAAACGTTTTGGTAGATAGTAACAATACTTTTTTTTTTAATATATTAGAAGCACCTTACAACTCAAGTAATTCCTTCTGGAAGCAAAAATGGGAGGAGGGGTCAATTCTATGTGAGGCTACTTCAGCATTTTCTGTATTCTCAAAAAAGGTTATGTAGATTACTTGCAAGCTGTGACTGTGATGGAAATGGTTGCAAGGACTTACCTTGCAGCTTGAGCCTATGCAACATTTTCTTATAGCTGGGTCTTAGAAGAACAAAAAACGATCTAATGAATATTCTCTTTCCTTCAAGTGACAAATTGCCTCCATGCCCTGCCTAGACTTTTAGTTCTTATTAATGTTTCTTAAACAAACAATTTTATTTTAAACAGTAGCCATTCACTACCTCAAATGTGTTAATTATGTCCTATTTTTGTCTCATCACTCTTCCTGCCTCCTATCCCCATTTTCTTTAGGCAAAAATGACTGAGTCCAAGAAATACTTCTACATCTGTAACAGTAGCAAAAACAATCACCAGGAGGATGGAACAAAACAGAAGGAAGGTAGAAAATACCGCAGAAATTTTTAGATCTCTGACATTGTATACATATACTAAAGAACACGTCCTCGTGTTCTGGGATGTGATGTCAGGTGCCTGAATCAGTGAATAAATGTACAAAACTGCACGGTGCAGAAGGTGTACAGTGCGGAACCAGCTCTAATGGTAAATCCATCTTCAAAACAAAAGCTGCAGGGACTCTCAAAGGTTGGCCTACAGACACAGGAAAAGGATTTATACAGAGCCTAGCTGTAAGAGGGGGTCCAGATTATTTCCCAACTGTATCAGCAATATTACAATATGCATGCTGCTAGACATCTTGTGGATAGCATAGTTAAAAGAAAAAAAAAAAAAGTTCTTGATGCTTAGTATGAAGCATAGCCATTAAATCAAAGCTAAACTGCGTGCAACAAATTTCAGCCTCCATAATTAACTCTCCACCCCTAGTCCCTCTGGGAACAGAGCTCTCCAGCCAGCTCCAATCACAGCTTTAGGTCCACTGCTGGTTACACACTGCAGGCTATCTTCTACCCCACAAAGACACAGTTAGGTGTAACGCCAACATAAAATGTGATTATTTTTTTTTTTTTTGTCCCACAAAGCTGGGACAGAGGCATATGTGTGAAAAACGTTCCTCCTTTTCCAAGCGATAACTTCTAGTCACTTGCAAAAGCACTTCAGTATCACTTCCTGAACAGTGCTACAAGCACTTCTTACAGTACCACGCAACTACAGCTGAACCACTGGCGATTTAAGTGTGCCCAGCCCATACAGCAGAGACCAACCTGTGCTCATATGATCAAGTACTCTAAGCCTCCAAAGCAGTCTGGCCACATGCAAACTGCCAGTCAGGAATGCTCATAGGCCCTGCCGATTCCTGGACTGTGCCCAGAAACTTTTAGAAGTACCAGCTATCCCAGCCCAAACTGTACCAGGAACAAGCCTAACAATTCAGCAGTACAGATGACCAAGCTGCAGTGCTCAGGGAATATTCCCTGGCATTAAATAGGGCCACTTTATTTACTTGCACAGATACAGCCTCAGTTTGCTATGAGGAAAAGAGCATCAACTCCAGATTAATAAAGTGGAGAGCAGAAGATTACCTTCTATTCTCTTTTGCTCTCTCTTTCAACTCAATATGCTAATGACATTCAGTTGTAGAAAGCCACTTCCATTTATTATGAATGTAATAGAAATAGATAACACTCTATATACTGTAATAAGCAACAAATTTATGCAAATGACATGCAGTAGGATATGAGACAATACAAGCATTGTGCTGTACCAAGCAGTCGAACACAGAAATGATGTAAAGGAGGACAACATGAAGAGCTGGAAGCAAATTTCTACAGTCCTCTGAGAACTTTGTGTTTTCAGACTAAATGTATCTTTAAGGAGCTGACAGCTCTTTTGAGTTTCAGCTGAGTTTGAATTTAAGTTAAAAATATCAAAAGCTACTTAAGCCCAGGCTTTAAATTATCTCATTCTCCATATATAGGACTCAAGAAGGTTGCCAATTTTCTGAAGGGGAGCTGAAAATGCAGTGTCAATTTCTTGGTTTAGAGTTGTAAGACACATTAAAAATAACTAAAAGATATAACAATGTTAGCTATCAGAAAATTAACAAGGAACAAGTAACAGCCTTGGATTGTGGACTAGAACATTTCCCAATTATTACAGAAGTGAGATGATTTTTGGCTTTAAAATGCTAACTAGCTACACCACACCCTTCCATTTGATTGGGGTTTAAAAGTTAGTGCTGGAATATGAGAAAAAACACTGCTTCAGTGATAAATTCATATCAACTCTCTCTCTAGATCTTTAACATGATTCCACCTTTTTTTCCTATTTCAAAGCAGCTACAAGAAATGCTCTTAGTTCTAATCAAAATCAAAAGGAAACCCACAACAACAAGAAAAAAGGGTAAAAGCAAGCAGGTTTCACATTTTGTTTAGTTAATGAAAAGGTCAGCGAATTCAGACACACACATTTTAAAGCAGAACTTGTGTTCTATTAGGAAACAGGTTACAACATACAGCAATAAAAAAAATTAAAATATATAGATATTAGTCATTCATTAACTACTCTGGCCATTACTTTCAGTCATGAAGAAGCAGGATGCAACTAAGAGCATCAAAATAAGATAGACTGGAAAAGAAAATAGCCTTAGAGCACTGTCACTTATTGAAGCAGCATGGTGACTTCATGCATGACATGCATGATCACAGGGTAACCCGAGTTACCCACCATCAGCAATAACCATTGCCTATGTACAAGAAGGTCCTGGAGAGCGTCAGAGGGAATGCAGAAGTCCAAAGCCCAAGTGACGCAAGCCCAAGCAAAGCCCAGTGCCAATAGCCAAAGAAGCACTTTTCTATTCTGCAGATGGAATTTGTAGATGCACCTCTCCTGTCCCAGAGGGATATGTGCTTTCAGGGCACTATATGAGGAAGTTCTTGTGATCATAGTTCCAGGCACTCAGGCTACATTTATTGGTCCTGTGGCAAAACGATCATTGTGGTCTTTACTGTGAAGTTCATAGCTCCAGTAGGGCTTGCTTCAACAGACTGTGAATCATTGCTTTGAGAGATTTTTGGCTTTTAAAATCCATCAGGAAACCTAATTTTTCCACAATGAGGATTAAAAAAAAGTATTACCCATGAAGCTTTCAACATTACTGTTCTAGACAAAAAAACGTTATTCCTAAGTCCATGAGCAGTTACTCAAATCCATTGTCTGCTATCACAAGAGAACACACTCATCAAAACCTAAGAGAAGATAAGACAGGTCTCCTTCTGTTTTGTTCTCCTTCAAAGCCATTGGTTCTTTTCTAGACCTTCCTTTGCTGAAGCCCAATTTAAATATAGCTTGAAAGATCTTTTACTAAAATCAACAGATCTGGGCAAAATTTGCAAAATATTTACGGTCTCGGAAAACTTAAGCTACCAAAACAAAAGGCATAAAGCAGTCTTGCACCAGTAATTCGAGCTCCTCCTTTTTTTAGTCATATTCCAAACAAAACAAAATCCCAGACAGGTGGACAGCTGTTTTTCAAAACCACATACAAAGTACAAATATAACCTCCCTGAAAGTATGCCTACTTTAAATTGAATAAGTAATCCCCTGCAATTTTCTATCTCTGCTTCTCTGACGCTAACTAGAGAAGGCTTTCCTTACCCACTGATGTCAAGCTACTCAGCTCTGCCTATGAAATAAAAAAAAAAAAAAAAAAATCTATAAATATAAAGAGAACGAGGTAGGCCAAATTAATTTATTCTGGGCTGGATCCTCACAGTTCTTTAGATGAATTTTTCAGACCTGATGTTTTATATTTAGGTCTGTCACAGGGGATGAGGCACATACTCTTTAGAGACTATCCCTTTTCTTCATAGGAAAATCGGCCAACAATACTGTAAAGGCCCACAGTATCAATGATACAATCCATGTATGTGATCTTAAAGATGTATGTGTATGCAGGACAGTGATGTCTAAAAATTCAGAATGGAAAACACTTGCAATAACAGTAGAGCAGAAGTCGAGACCCATCTTAAAGTTAATAGATGTAATTTGAGATCAAGTCAATCCTTACAGGCACAGAAAAAAGTCCAAGAAAACATTCATGGCCATACAGCATCTTATGAATATAACCTGTCCAGCAAGGATTGATTCAAATGGTCCATTCCAAAACTTATTAATCAACTATTCCACGTGACAGTGATATAGTCTGGTAAGACATGCTGCAAAATCTATTTGCTAATCTAAGATACAGAACATCATCTCCCCTGCTTCAGCTGAGAAAGTCCTGACATCATAACACTGAAGTTATAAAGAGTGAGAACATACCCATAATAGCATGTATATCTGAGGTTAAGGAACCCCAAAATGACACTCAGATTTTTGATTTTGATGTGCTGAGGCTACTGTAAATGTTTCTAGACTGAAGGAATTTTATTCATCTTCACTCTTTCGTATGCAATTTAGGAGCGGGGCCAACAGAATCTACTTTAGCAGAAAAGCCACAACTGAACAAAGATGTTAATTTTGCTTTTCACATACGAGCTTTCAAGGGCAGACTTTCTGTTGATTAAAAACAAAACAGAATTGGGAATAAACGTGCAGGTGCTTAGAACCAGCCAAAAGGATGATTCATTCAGCTTGTGTTCAAGGCCACACACACATCTCTCTGAGGCATATCATCTTAGTTAACAGAAAAATGTAAAAGCCACTAGTGAAGATAAATAAATAAAGCAAGCACAAAACTATAAAAAGGGGAAGGGCTGTTTTTTCATGTAATATAAAGGAACAATTGCTGTTCATACCAAACACTGTAATAAACAGTGACACAGGACACATGCATATTATTTAAGTTTTTCAGGCTTTAGGTACTTCCACATGCAAGTCCAATCTCATAGCTGCAACATGTCAGAAACATGGCACGTTTTCAGAAATAAACAAAATGGCCATATTGAACTTGATCACAGCTGCTGCAATAAGCAGATCTCACTATTCAATGCTAGCACAGTCCTGCCCAACAAAATCTTTCTTAAGCCAGCTGCCTGCTAAAACCAAATAAAATGCCAAAGGCATAAAATAAAAGCCCCAAACCTGGCCCAATCTCCTACGAAAACTCTATCAGCATCCTTCCATCCAATGACTACAGAACTCGCAGACCGATATGAACTTGGAGACTTAGATGAAGTTCAGACTAATTTTTCAGTAATTTCAGTTCCCAAAAGACGAGTCTAACTGAAGTTTTACACACAACATGGCTAAGATCGGAGAAAAAACACTCCAGGTTAAAAACTAACCTTGAAACAATCTGCTACCTTGGAAGCACCATGAATATGAACTGCCATTCTGTGTCCAGCCATGCTCTGGAAATACTTGCAGATTAATTAGGGAAGCTATTTGCAAAGCAGAAAGAGTAAGGAATGGTCCTCATATTAGATTAAAAGAAGAAAAAAATATCACTACTTTATGACTGTGGTGCGATTACACAGAGGAATTTAAACTGTGAATGTTCATCTGCAAGTAAGAACAATCAACATCTGCATACAGCTTATCTATGTAACAACTTTATTTATTTAGGACTAAAAAAAAAAAAAACATCCTTCCAAACAAACACACGCTGCCGAGTTATTTCAGAAAGTTTGCATGTCCCCAGTACCAAGTTTTTGTTTTCACTTGTAAGACATGCAAAAATCATAAGGTTGATAAAAGTAATGCAGATTGTGAATGTGCAGGCTCACCACAACATGCATCCTTTCAATATTATTTAACAAATTATACTGCCTGCCTATTGTAAAGAATGTGCTCTGCGTGTCTAGTAAGCACCTAACAGGAAAACAGAGTGAGTGCGTATGAGCACTAGCAGATTGAACGGTCAGAGAATGTTTCATTTCATTGTTTGTGAAACAGTTTATTGATTTCCCTCAACTTGTTATCAATATTCACCTTAATCCTTTCTTGCCTACTCCTGTTTAGCCTTCATATTTGAAATGTATCTGCATAAAATTACAGCTGCATATGAATATACAGCATAGAATTGTAGAATGACTATATAATTATTTCTATCAATTAACTCAATGCCTCAGTTACTTAAAACTAAAAACATTGTATTTTGGGGAGAAAAAAAAATTAGTGTTATGCACGGTAAATTGAAAATCATCTTGATTCTTTTTTGTCTTCCAATAAAGCCTTCTTTGAAGTTTGCAATTATTCACAATAATTCCCCGAGAAGTTTTCGGCAAAGAAATCTTGGTATAGCCAGAAAGAATGACCTTATTCGATGACAAACTGAACACAGCAGCTGTGTTGCTGGCAGAAGATATATAGCATGCACTCATGGTGGTTTCCCTCCCTCCATCATAATCCATTATATACTGATACAATTATTGCACAAAAAGCCTTTTTCTTATAGCATTCTCTCCTTTTCACGTCTGTCTCACTCTGGGTTGGAGAAAAAAAAAATAATCTTGTGGATGGAATGCTTGCCACGTTTTAAATATTTCATGCGAAAATGCCATTTACACCCACAGCCACTGCTGCCGCCTCTTTCTCCCCCCTCTTACACCAAGACAAGGGGGAGAGGCAGAGAGAGAGAGAAAGAACAAACTGAAGGATTTTTCAAGAGACTTAAATTGGAACTTTATTATGTTATAATTTTTAGAATTAAGCATGTATGCCAGATAACAGATTTCGAATTTGTCTTAAGAATTCTCAAGACAATTGAAAACTTAAATTTCACAGGGAATGTACAGAGGTGTGAAAGTGTCACAAACTCATCTTAGAAAGGAAATGTCTCACAGTTCAAGTTTGTGACTACATTTGCTTTAAAATAAAAAAAAAAAGAAAAACCAAAAGAGAAGCAAGAACAGTAACTTAGTTTGATGAAGGGTTGGAAAGTATGTTGCAATCTTTTACTTCCAAACAATACTGTTGTGTAACTTTTCTAAACTTTTTCAATTAACATGTAAAGCAAACAAACAAAACCCTCCAAAAACCAAAACATAAAACCTAGTGCCACAATGAAGATCTTGCATATTAAAATAAACGTATCTGTGTCATCTATTTCCATTTCAGCTATGCTCTGACAAGGAGGTAAAAATATCATCTGCCTGTCTGCCCCTTTCCCCAACTACTTTTCCTGGCTGGAAGTAGTATAAAACCCAACTACACTGGGAAGTCAAATGTGATGAAAAGCAATTATGACACTTTTAAAACAAATAAAAAATGGAAACATCTGTTTACAGGGGTCATGTGTGTTCACTGACATGAGTCATCAGTAACCCTCATTTCTCCCTTCAGAGCACAAAATAAAACACAATCTTCCCGATGAATATTTATAAACAAGGATAGTAATAATTATATAATGTGTATGAATGGAAAGGAGCTCTTCCTAGCACACATTTCCAATGGACAGACATGAAAAGAGAACCCGTGTCACTTGTTCTATAAAGTTTAGAAATGAAGAACTTTTAACACACCGTCTTGCTTCTGAACAGTCTTGCAAACCCCTCAATTGTTTAAATGTACGGTGGAAGTGCACCAAAAAAAGAATCACAGTTATTCTTTCACTTATGTTAGTAAGCCAGTGCTGAAGAATGGGGCGGGAGGGGAGAAGGCCAAGAAATTGCAAATGTCAGTAACTGCTCCTAATAAGACTTGTTTTCATACCCTTACTGTTTCCTCACTGTAAAACCATCCTGATTCATTATGATAATACTTTTCACACGTGACACATCACAGTGCAACCTCCACGTACAGAGAAATCCATATGAAATCTTGAAACCAAGATTCCTGTGGTTTTTCTGGTAGGCAGCCACTTCTAATCAAAAAGACAATGTAATCTTTCAGGGGAAAAGATGCAAGAGTAGTATCATCACTCAGCTGTTTATAACAACCTCTGTGCACTCTCATATTTCTTAGATTTGCCTCAAAGACAGTCATCTTTTTGTCTGCTCATGGCCTTTTTGGTTGAGCGCTTTTATGGTTGCATCTTAGAAAGTCCAATGAGGGTCACGGCACTTCTGAAAATGATAATATTCAGAGAGACACTGAATGAATATTCATACCTGCATAAAGCTAATACACTATGCCAAACCAAATTAAAAACCTTATCAAGTCAAGCCCAGAAGTGTGAAATTCCTTGACCAACATGAATATAATTTATTTCATACTTTTGAAAGCCCGAGGCAAAAATTTGAAAGTCTAAATTATTATTTTCCTCATGAACATTATAATCTCGATTTAACTGATGCATTGAGGTACGAAAACTAAGCTTGAGATCTACAAAAAGTTTTTCAAGAAAACACAGTCAGAGATTTGGATCCTGCTGAAGTCAGTGCAAGCTGGGCACTTAAATACTTTCCTGGATTTTACCCTTTCTACCATTCAAAGCCTATTAGTCATGGGATGTATTCCTCTTATCAAAAGGAACAGACTGCTACACATCAGCTATCTATGGCAACTGCTGTGTGTAAATACCTGCTTGTACATCCTGTGGGTCAGTCTGCCCACTGCAGTTACTGTGCACGCACAATAACCGGATGGGTAGGATGGCTGAAGGGAAGCTGAGGACTGAAGCTGTAACAACCAGCCACAGGAGTACTTAATGCTGGCATATGTTCCTGTAGCCTTAAGAATACTCTTGTGCTGAATACTCTTAAGATTTTGTTTAACTGCACTGGCATTAGACCAAGCTGCATATTTATTTTTTTTTCAGTAGGATTTAAATGGGCATTTACTTAAGGTTTGCAACTGTTTTAAACATTTTCCTTTGCTTGGTAGAGCTAAAATATACTTGAGGAAAGATTCATTGAGAGCTATTCTAGGTTTTACAAAGGAAACACAAAAGATTGAAAGATTTTCCTACGCTAGACAAAAATTTAAGTAAGTTTAAATTTAGACGTTTGTTTGCAGGACAACTATAAAGGTCTCAAAGCACCTACATATTAACTATCACATTCAACTAGGAGAACGAACCAGCAAGCCTGAATCTGCCTATAAGAATAAAAATTATAATGCTAAACATCATTACAATATCATTATCACACATTATTTTTACTGGAAATGGAAATACACCATGAACCTCTATTAAAGGATAATCCCATAATTACACAATGGTCAAAGAGTGACGGATTTCCAACATTGTCTTTGGAAAACAATCCTGAACTACACGCAGCTTCCTGAAGACATCTGTGGAGAAAAGGGGCAAGGGGAAAAGAAGGAAGCAATAATTACTTTTGCACAAAATGTCCCTCTTTACTAAAGGTGGTTTTGTATACTACCAAACTCACCTCCCA
Organism: Larus michahellis; assembly: GCF_964199755.1. Taxonomy (NCBI): domain Eukaryota; kingdom Metazoa; phylum Chordata; class Aves; order Charadriiformes; family Laridae; genus Larus; species Larus michahellis. Next base: position 50,833,058 of record NC_133899.1, on the reverse strand, counting down.
AGAAAACCTTAATACAAGAATGTAAGGAGACATGGTGAAACTACTTCATTGTATGCAAGTGGTAAAGCCCAGGTGCAGACACTCGGCATTCTCCCTCTGCAAGACTAAACTAATTCTGGAACAACACAACACAGAGGAAAATGAGCGGTTTATCTCAAAAATGACAGGAAAAGGAACATCATCAGAAGTATTACAGTTTCTTGTGGGTTTTTTTTGTTCGGTTTGTTCTTTGTTGGTTTTGGTTTTCTCTTTTGGGTTGGTAAGTATATCTTGACACATGGTTTGGAAAACCATTCCCTTGTTTATAACCACGGAAAATGCCTATAACAAATTGCAATTAAGATCAGAAAAACCATGCATAATCTTTTTTTCTTAAATGCCTATAATCTTTTAGAATTTCCTTTTGTTTCTCATTTCATATTTTGACCATCAAATGTTCTGTTCCTGTCCTGAATTAATACTTATCTGTTACCTGTTCTTTCTCTGGTCCCACACAATTTTTTGATACTCAGTTTCTTTCTTTCTGACATGTAGACCTAGGGCCTGGTTCACCTCTCTGTACTGAGAAGGATTTAGCACATCTGTTTCCTTTCCTTCTTCCTTTAGCGGCTGGTAGCTCTGGTTGATTTAGACAGAGACTCTTCTCTTAGGGTATTTCTTTATTCTACTATTCTGTTTATGCACCAACAAATCCACTTAGAAAAAAAAAAGTCATCATTAAAAAGAGAAAGCAGACTTCCCTTTGGAAAGAACTACACATCTGTGAAAGTAGATGAAAATTCTCAGCTTAATATTAACGTGAAGTATTCAACCGCCCAGTAAGAAAACAAAAGCAAGAGGCCCAAGGATCTGGGCCTGACCGGTGGTCCCATTGTAAAATGTGGCATTCAGCTTATTTGGAAAATGAACATAATAATTGCCTAGCTGGCTGAACTATTTCAAAAATATCACATTTTGTAAAAAAATGTATATAACTTCTAAAGAAAGACTAAGAATTCAGACCACTACTATTAAGACTTCTAAATTAAGCTTATAAATTACCGGATCATCATTAGAAACAGTGTATAGCTTCATACTTCACCACAGTTAGGAGACAAATAAAGAAAACAGAACTCTGTCTCATCTACTTCCTCAAATCTTTTAGGTGAGAGAATAATCTTAAATGACAGTCAAAGACTATCCACTTGTACCTGAAACCGTCTTCCGAAACCAACCACTACCCAACAAGTTATCTCTGCTAAGAAGCCAGACATCAACAGTGATAGGTTCTTCCTTCAGTAGTCAAAAATCAGTTTTGTATTTAATTTAGCAAACTTTCCTCTTTTCAGAGATAGGAGGAGGCTTACATTATTTATGTAATGCCAATCAAGAAAGCTCACATATATTGTGAAGAGAGAATTACCTTTTAAATTCAGCCCTAAAAAATATGCAGATAATAACACTTCTTAAAAATAATTTATATTTTTGACTCTGTTTGTGCCAGCGTTTTGAAGGGAAAAGCACTTCCAGTTTCAGTGCTATTAAAAATAATAATAATAAAAAAAAAGAAGTGAAGGCATATCATCTGTCACATAGGCACTGCAGATTTTACTAATTTCGTTCAGTTCCTCTTCAGTGTACTGTATTGCAAGGTCTGCTCTCCCCAAATTAAAGTGAGAAAGTGCCTTCCCATCTTTTTTTTTTTTGAAATTAAAAAATAACAATAGAAGAAATATTAACACGAATGTATTAGGAAAAACAAACAAGGTGGGTAACATGTTTTCCCATTTTGGCAAATAGAAGTAGAATACGGGTGGGAGAGAAAGCACTATTTTTATAAATAGAACAATAAATCTGAACTTTTCATCCAAATATTTGAAAGTACTTACACATGTGTGACTTAAGCCTGTCACAAGTACCTGTGAAGTATATGATCAAAATATATAGGGAATAAAATGCATTGTGTGTAGTCATCTCTGGAATGCAAGGGACCAGGACCTAAAGTAAGCAATATTAACATCTGGAAGAAATGGTAAGAATTACTCGGAGAAGCAGACTTCTATCTTTGAAATCACAGGTTTTAGGTAAAAACTATGATTTGCAGCCTTCTTGCTATTGTTTTATTGTCACAGAACCCCTAACAACTGAAGAAGCCTTTTTATATGTCCATCCAGAGGACAAAAAAAAAAAAAAAAAAAAAAAAGGACAGTTTACTAAAAGACAGCATTCTGCAAAAATGAACCTGAAGGCAGATACTTTAATCTACTTTTCATCCTCAACCAATACACCAATCACGTATGATAACAGTTGGCAGGACATCTTAAAGGAAAAAGTAATCCAAGGTCGCCCCATGAAAGAAAGCTTTTACTGGACGACAGAGTTACCAAACCTCCTCTGGCTGCAGATAGCATCATTGCTGTAAGGAAGCTTAGAAATTTCAAGCTCAGCACTGAAGAAATTATTCAAAACACGGAATTAGTACAATAAACTTCATTCATACAGTGTAAGGGGGCAGACAAATGCACAAAAGCAAGATAAGATTGCAGTATTCCAGCAGTCCTCTTCTCAAGGACATTTAAAGTATGCTTTACTGGTTCTACAATCACCAAGAAAGGTAAAAATCTCAAGAAATTCACTCATGACTCCGGGCCTTTCAAAACACCAGTCCATCCTTAAACTTTTCTTAGCTCACGAAGAAGGTCTGCCAGAGGCTCAAGAACCCAATGGTTACATGAAGCAGAACTGGACATCCTTTCAGCCAGCATCAAACTTGAGTAAGGAAACCATGGACCATTACTTAATTTTATACGGCCAGTGAGCTTGTGTTTCCCCTTCAGCGCTTTTATTGGATAAAACTGTATTGTACGATAACAGAAGTCTCACACGGTGTCTGAAATACCTACTCAGCCCCAGCAAGGAAGCTCCACTATTTATATTGCATTTTACATTATTTTTCAATTGCACTTGTACTTAGTAACAAGAAGAACAAAAAAAATTACACTTTGTAGCCAATATTTATATTTTCCATTTGGCAGGTCTGATAATTTTTCATACCGAGTAGAGATAAAGCTGACTTGGCAGACTGTATTTATCAACATTTCATCTGCTAAACCATTCCAGATAGAAAGCCAACCCTATTGTCAACAGTTCTAAGAAGCATGCTCCTGAGTGTATGATGAGAAAAAACTCACGAAGAACATAAAACCCAAATAAGCAAGTACAATAATATAAAGGAGGCGGGGGCGGGGGAGGGAAATGGGACAGGACCCAAACCCAACAGCAGTTCAACATTTAAAGATTTGTTATTTGTAATCCCTAAAATGGAAGTTCATCTAGTGCTAAGTACTTTAGAAAAGACAACTTTATTTTTAAAACACTAAATACACGCTTCCTGAGTTCCCAAAATCTCTTCCACTCTATTGCACCAAGCAGGAAATGTAGCACAATCAAAAATTTGATTTATTGTTGTGGTAATTGCCAAATTTGATGTTTTTTCAAATATTGCCTCTCAAAAGTAAAACAATCGCACTCATCACCACCAGAAATACATATTTCACAGGACTATCTTAAGTGATACTTTCTGTGAAAAACAACACAATTATAAAGGTTGGAATTTCAGGACCAATTGTACTGACAACAGACGAAAACGAAGTAAGATAGAATTCTGAAGACAAAAGAGCAGTAAAAACTTATTTTAATGCCAACAGACACATGTGATTGTACACATGCATAGAGAAATCTTTGGATAGCTTTGCCATGCATGATATTTATGTATTTGTAGTAGATTTAATAATTCCTTCTTTATTAACAAAAATTTGCAGTTGTATCCTGTTTTTATACCAAATCCTTCAACTTTCTTAATCAAATCTTAATCAATCAGACCTCGGATCTTCAAACTAGGAGTCTCCATTAGTTATAAGAGATTTCTGATGCTTTAGCAAGGAAAAGTGCTCGGAACAATACACTGTAAGTAAAATTTACTACTGTTAAAGATGTGATTACTTCATTGTTAATCCTGTCGGGAGCATCACCTCGACAATCTTCCTTTCATCTCAGAGCTTTCTCCTCCTAGAACCTAATTCCTCTCCCCTCCTCCAGAATTCTCATTGTTTAAGCTATTAATCGCAACTAATGATTGCTACCAAAGCTGACAAATCTAATGAAGGTGTTGCATCAGTTGATGAACAAGGGTATTACAGTCCTACTGCTTCTACTTAAGACAAAATGACTGAATACTGTGGTATTAAAAACAAATAAGAAAAGATGGGGACAGAAAAGAAAATGAAATTTTGTCTATCCTATGTCTCAATCTCTTCCTGTAGATGTGAATATAAAGGACAAAACAGGATGGGAACACAGACATGAAGAACAGCATCACTTACCATTTCCTGAGACGCATACTTCGGATCTTCGGGATCAACTGACCAGTAGCAATAATCAAAGCTGAAGGCCACAGTCTTTTCTCTCGAGTCCCAAGTCCCATCAAGCCTACTGTCAACCTGACAACAGAAAGAAATAAAGACAGAAGACCAATTTACTTTTAATCTGAGCAAAAAGTAAGTATTTATGAACTAACAGGAACTTTATCTAAGATCTGTATTGTGGAAAAGGAATGGCAAAGAGTTTATCCTCTTTATTCAATTTTCTTTGATGCTCAGAGTGAGGCGGAGACGTCCATGACAGACCTGCTGAAGAATTTTTGCTGAAGGGTTTATTTATTACAGCTAAGGTCCTCCAGGCTATATACAACAAACATTATTTAGTGAACCTTCATAACATCTATATTAGCAGGAAAGTTCTATAGGCCTTTTTATCTTTTTCTGCCATTTTTTGGTTTCACCAAGAACTGCATCACAGAAATTATGCCCAAAGTGAGAAAACAAACCCAATTTTCTGACTGCATTGTTGAAATGTAGGTCTCTTCCCCCATTTCCCCTTTGCTTTGTCATGGTTGCAGGCTAATGCTTCTGTCACTGGGACTGCACACTACAAACCTAACCTTTAGGGGTTAGTAATAATGACAGTAAAGCCTTTCTAGCATAATAGTCAGAAATGGTGACTGAAATTTTAAGGAAATCACGCAAGCCTTTCTGTATAATCTTGCCCAAGTGATTTGTAATAAGCCAGATAAGCTTATGAACAAAGAACAACACATTGCTGTTCTACTCACCAAAGTAAAGAGCCAAAACATTACACAAAATTAACACCATCCACACATGATTTTTGACCTGATCGGTAACTTTATTGTAAACTTGACATTTGCAATAACATAAGCAGAAAAAAAGGGTGTGTTATAATTTGGTACCTAAACAAACCGCTTCACTAACAGTCCCAAAAACTAGGGGTGACCGTGCTTTTGCCTGATTACTGGGTAAAGGGTGCTGTAAGCACTGAACTCTGACACCAGGTGTGAGGCTTACAGGGAAAATTAATTTACAGGCCCATCTGGCAGGTTTGTGGTTTTTTTTGTTTTGTTTTTTTTTAAAAACAAGAAAGTGCAAAGCAAAAGAGGACAGAAATAATTTTAAATCATCTTTGAAATAAAGAGGTTGCATGTATTTTAAACCCACATGATTCTAAAAGTTGTCACATTGAGCTAAGTACAACCAAGGTTTCCTTTAGGCAGAACTAACATCTCAACGAGCCTACTGATCATCTTCAATAATGATGTTTTCGTCATATTGCGATTCAGAGATTTATAGGCAATTACCTTTTCTCAGGTTTTCTACAGCAATAGGCAGCAGACAGCCTGGAGCACTGCCTTCCCATTGCAACACGTAAAAATAAAAAAATAAGAAGAATAAAAAAAATAACACCCCTCCACCTCAGGAAAAGAAGCCCCTGATCACAGAGGTGATGACCCTTCTGGTGCGAGGGGGTTTGTTTCGAACTACAAAGCGCCCCTACCCAGAGGCAACAATGTGAACATTAGCATATAAATATTAATTTGTACACTAACTTGGATTCACCAAAGGCTGTCTAACTTTAGTTTATGCATAAAGCAAACTCAGCCCCCCCTTACAAAACTCACCAATTACGAAGCCTCACAAGAGAAAACATCCACAAGCCAGCCCTCGCATCTCCAAACAACCCTCCGCGGCCTGCTACGAGCAGTCCACCCCACTCCTGTGGTTTCCCCAGGCAGCCCACAGCTCCTCATTAAACAAATAGAACATAATTAAAAAAAAACCAAACCAAACCCTCTAGGTCTAACCAGGCTCAGCTGGACCCAGTTAAGCAGCTGCACGACTGAGGCCTCCACCTGCTGAGGGAGGTCCCCCCGTGGGGCAGGCAGCCCGGGAGGCCCAGGTCCCCACAGCCCTGCCTGTCACAAGCGTCTGTCTGAGAGCTTCATCACATCTGTAAGGAATTGGGGAAAATTATTCCAGAAATTAGCGAGTCTCAGACCCTGCAAATACAGCCTTTGGGAAGGAAAGATGAGGAAAATAAGCAACATTTTACATCCATGAGACCTCTCATACCATTTTTCCTCTCTTCTTTCTTTAGAAAAGAACACTTCTAGTCAAAACAAAAATTATGTATAATGGAAACCAGACAAATAGCTCTACTCTTCTAATTCCATTTTTGCCACTGCTTCTCTTCATAACCTAATAAATTCTTTCTCTTGAACCAACATCCAGAATAACTGGGTTGCTTGCAGATGTACAGAAAAAGGAGAGAAGAAATACAAAATGCATCTATCTCTTAGGATTCCCACAGCAATCGCAGTTATCCCACAGTGCATTTATTTGCCTTTCAAGCAGAAACATGTTTGACAAAAAATTTATTTACACCCATTCTATTAATTTAGCGAAGGACCGTATCAGCTTTAAGTAGTTCAAGACTCTAAACCAGAGGGCTGATTCCCATGCATCCTGGCTCCAGAGCTCTCAGAGAGGACGACAGCTACATTCAGTTTATTCTTATAGCTCTTGGTCTTTTACCAAGGCCTGAAGTGTAGCTGAACACGTTTTGCTCCGTTTCATGCCAGTCAGTTGCAATCCGAGTCCAAATATGAGAAGAGACGAGACACAGGGAAAGAAACTATCCAGATGTTAGTAACAGTAAGATAAGCACAAAATCCTAAACAATTTACTAACAGCTTTGAATGATGGCATGCAGCCAGAGTGCAGCAGCTTTGACAAGTACAGAAAATGCAGCTACATTTTATATCCCCTATCTAAAAAAAAAAAAAAAACAAAAAAACCCCAAAACCCACAACCCCAAACCAAAACAACACCCACCACGCACACTTTTGCTGCATTTATTCTAGAGCTGTGCCAGTTAAATTTCTCCCTTAAATATTTTTATTAGAATGATACAATAGCCAAGCAAACACAGAAAAGCATCAGGATTCTTATATGAGAGAGAGAAGACAACAAAAAGCATACCTTTATATTTCTGACTTTTGCCACTTTGTCATCAACTTCTACAATCACTCTTCCTCCTTCTGCACTCTCTCTGGAAACAGAACACATTAAAAAATCCATTTAAAATATGAAGACACAGAAAGATGCACATCAAATTCATAAACCCCAGAAATTTGTGTTTACTTTGACAAATTGCAGATCAGAAAGAGCTACAAAACAGCTACTCATAAGACACTCTGTAACAGGTTGGAGCATTTGCAGAGCTTCAGCCAGGTATCTCTATAGTAAAAGAACAAAACAGGACTGCCGTCATTAAACAGTTTCCAAGAGCTTGTCCTAAATACTTGTTAGGATTTTATTTCAAATTAAGAGCTGTTGTTTTAAATTATGTTTACAAGGAAGTAGAGTGGAACATGGGTAGACTGGCTGTGCTTTGAGAAGTACAAATCCATGTCACAGACCTATTAGCCACAAGTGTTGTCAAGTCGTACCATCTGATTTTTACCACATAATCCAAAGTGTGTGTCGTAGTCCTCAAAAAAGTACTTTTTAGCAAAACAAAACTGTCCTGAAATGTAAATGGACAGGATTGTTCCACAAGTGCAAAGAACCACACACTCATATATACTGCCTGTAAAAACTCCCACTGAACACAGCTGTGATTGACTACTACAGACAACTTCCACTTCCAAAGATGAGTCATATTAGAAAAGAATGATAAAAGCATGAGGCCAAAGAAAAAAAAAAAAACAAAACAAACAACAAAAAACAACAAACAAGCCCAAAACCAATCAACAGTTTATTTCTGTGCTGACAGCATGAGAGCTACTTGTTAAGGATGCTCTTATTTATAGGTGCGTTTATTCACACCGCCCTCAATAATTATCATGGATTGTTTTATACATAGCAACATAGAAATGAGGAAGACAAGGTCAGCAGACTACTTATCTGACAGCAGAAAATAAATGAACAATTCCGTACTGAGAGGCTAAGAACAGAAGAAAGATGTTTTATCTTTTATATTTCTTCTATATTTTGCTTTGCAGTCTGATACTGACAAATCTTGTAAGCTACAACTTTACCAGAAAGTTTTATTTTGATGAAGTTTAATGCCTTTGTAAAGCTGGAAGAAATTGGTTTAGAAATAAATTTTGTCCATAGTGCAGTTTTAACACACTTTGTTTAAAATCAAGCTGAAGGCTCTTCCAGTCTTTATCCCATGTTTTCTTGTACACTCCACAACTGAATCCGTTTCTTCCTGGACACCAGCTGAGGTCAGCAGACAGATTGTTGTGATTAAATGGGACAGAAGATCTTGCTCTCAGTTCCTACACCCAGGCTTCAATTGAGACTTGGACAACACTGAGCTCAATTTATCAACGCAGTGCTCAACTGATGAGTTGACTTACGGGGACGGTGCATGCACAATTTGGTCAACACTAGAAAATATAAGCTCAGATGCACTCAGAGAAAGCAGATGCCTTAAGCCTTTTATCTACTGTGTTCTTATGAATCTTCACTGAGCATGTTAAAGAGTTTTAGTTGGTTAGAACTTGGGCAGAAATGGGTGGATTCAAATGGAGAATTCAAAAAAATGCATATCAGACTTCCAAATTTAAATCAGTTGGAAATTCAAATAAAAGGTCACCTTAAGTTGCTTTTAAATATTTTAAAACTTAATTTTCCCTTAACCTTATCTTCTATAGCAGCTGAACTGTTCTGGACAAAGCCTAAAAATAATTTAAAATACCTAGCCCAAGGCAGGCAATCATGCATGGGAGGCAATCATGCAACCTAAACTGTTGAAATCTGGCAAAGCTCTTATTAGTTTTAAATGCTACGGTATTCTCATTGCAGACATAAGGCAACCTCAAAAACAAGCACCTATAACAGTTAAATGAAACTCACTGCCTTCAGTCCACGTGCACTATACACAATCCTATGAACAAATGGCTTTATGCTGTGGGTTCTCATCACCTGATGTTCTTCCAGGACACAGTCATTATTAAAGATTCAAGATAAAGAAGAAATTCCAAACATAAAACCTTTGAAGTACGAACATTTTTCAGATCTATGTAAGTTTATATACTTATGTCTATATACTTACATTAAAATAAATACAAAACCAGTAAGATACAAACAACGCAAAATCAAATTACCAGACCAGCTTTTACCATAGGGTAACATTCCTCACTATGCAGACAAAAAGCTCTATGCAGCAGTCAAGTAGCTTTGTTGAAGTCTCACACGACAAGAAAGCCACCAGCAAACAGGGATAGAACTAAAGCCTCCCCTTGCTCTGGGTGCAGATTCACAGCACACTTTATCTATCTTAGCTGCAGGCTGCTGCCGCAAGGGGCAATTTCTCTTCCCTGTTCCAACATCCCACATGTGTTCCCACTTCTTTTCTTGCATCTGATCTAGCAATAACACACCCATGCAATGACTCAGATCAGATGCGATCAGAAAACAAACACACCAAAACAGATAATCAGGGTGCCACAGGGCCAGCGAGCCCTTCCAGAGCACAGTGGTCGCACGGTTGCTAAACCAAAGCAAGAACACGCGGTGGTGGGAATGGAGACCCCTCCCTTCTGCAGCAGCTTGAGAGCTGAGCATCAACAAAATTCGACCTGCAGCCATTCCCAGCCCTACAAGCCATAAGTTCAGCCTCCCTGTAAACACATACTTATTTCATTCTTCTTTTAGGTACAAACCAGAGAATGTTGGGAAAGAAAGCACAGTTTAATATATAAAGCCCTGGAGGCAGTGCAGACTCACAGCTGCTCTAGATGTTCTGACCTTAACTCCCGATTGCAAACACTACAAAAGTGCTCTCAGCAAAACCCACGTTTGTCAGTACAGTCTTACACACACGTGCACCACAGTTTGCATTTGACTGAAAAAAGTCCGTCATCCTTAGGAATAGGTGCTCTGCTCCACTTCACAGATATGAAAGCTGTATTCCTCATATCAATAAAATCAATTCCAAAGTACACTTAACACATTTGACTTCTGCTGCTCAGAAATCACAGTGATCTTAACATTTATTTTTCCCATCCTCCTTTCTTCCCCACTTCTTGAAAAATCCACGATTTTTTCAAGAATTTTGGAAACTGCCTCTCTTCTTCTGAATTACTTCTTTACAGATAACTTGTTTTCATGCAAAGATAAAGCTGTAGAGAGACCTTTTAATGGTACATGTCCCAGGGAAGACTTGGATCTTCTCCAACCCAGAAAGTTTTAGAGAAATGCAGACCCAGCAACAGAACAGTGACACAAGTACAGAATGCAGCAGCAGGGCTGTCATGGGGAACTACAAGAGAGACCTGACAGAAGCGAAGCTGCTGTGGCAATCCAAAAGACAGGAGCAGCCCAAAGGAAAATCTCCTCATAACATTTGCTGTCCCTATGACAAATCATTTCTGCAGACAACACGTAAAGCTAATGCAGCCCCATAGGGACAACAGACACTCTGCAAGACCTGGAAGAATGAGCCAGTGGAAAAGAATCATGAGAGGATCAAGACCCCTGAGAGGTCCACCCACAGCTTGCTGGACCTCACTGACACAAGTTCAGACACCGAGTACAGAAGTGTGAGTAGGTATGCCGAGCTGGAGGAAGGAGTAGGTGGAAAGAAAGGGGGCAGTTGTTTATTTTATCCATTATAAAATTTGCCCCACTTCTCCACCCTCTCAAATAACAGCCAGGCACTTGGAGAACAAAGGAGCTGACTTTTAAAAGTTGCCTATTTATTTTAAAAACATACACATACAGTAAAGCAAAAATATTGAAGTCATCAGCAGTAGTCATGTCATACAACAAAACAGCTTCTAAGAGTACAGACCACCAAATGCTCACCAAAGTAATCAAACATACTAAAGCCAATATATACCGCTCAAATACGTGAAAAATCTTAAGTCATTTTTTAAAGAATTGAGCATGTGTCTACTCATATAAACTTTGAAAATAACCCTGCAATGTAATTGTTGCAAGTACTTATGCTTTCCTACTGATTCCGATCACCCAAGTTAACTGCAAAACCAATCTCAACCTGTACTGAGATGGAGAATCTGAAACGCAGTTTGGCAACAGTATCAATCCTTCCCCTCTTGCAGAGATTTTTACTGATCTGGACAATCGTGTCCGTTCTGGTTTTTGGAACAATTCACTTTAATATTTTTTCTAGAAAAATGTAGTCTTCTGTGGCCTACTGTGATGGACACTGTCACACTCTGCTTACAAACACAACCAAAAGCACACCCGTAGCAAGCTCGGCAGGATGCATGCCAGCAGTCACTGCTGCTGTCTCCGTGACTCTGTCACTTACCATGATATGACCCATAGCCATGACAGTCTATAAGCAAGGTGTAACATTTACCAAACTACTTCCACTTGGACATGGGACATTTGTGCCATCTAATTGGCACCCCTATGTAATCACCATGCCAGCAGCTGCAGTATAACCCCTAGGAAAATCTAACCCAAGCTTTTTCTTGGTGAAAGTCGAAAGGTTTTAGGGAGAAACATTCAGGGAGTATTCAGATTTATCTTTTTCTTCCCATTAACAGTATATTGTAAAGTGTCTTTGCCTCCTTTTTATTGGTGTCCTCGGCAGAGGTATCTTTGAGGAGCCGCCATCTCTGCATCACCTGAGTGACTGACCTTGGCCACAGAAACAAAGAAAAAAAAAAATGCAAGGTGTATTTTCTATTATGTTAGTCTTCAGAGAACACTGCCCCAGACAAAATGGGTTGAGGACACGCGTGTCATGAGATGAAGGGTGCAATGAGAATAACACTAGAAATCCATGCTGGTCCATCAGAAATTGTAGAGAAGAATGTCAAAGCCTTCAGCCATTAGAGCTTCTGCACTCTACTGACAAATTAAGGTACCTACGACCACAACTTTCCCAAACACAACATCGCTCCACGACACCAGCATGATCTGTATCCTTACTGCTATAAACTCTGAAAGTCAAGAGCTTTTAACAGTATGAACATCCTCACTTGGGCTAATGCAGATTTATTTTTTTTTTTTTAAAAAGGATCAATAATCAATAAATTTACCTAAACCTTGTTTTCAATGTTTTTCACTATTCAGTACTACCCGATACTATTTTGGGTATTTCTCTTTAAGTCATAATTTTTTTACCGTGTCTTGCAAAAAAGCAGTGCACACCCGGTTACCAACCCTCCTAACAAATTCAGAACAGATGTTTATAAATAACTTAAAAATCTATATTGATGCCAAGTACACAGAGTTCACCAAGACAGCACGCTGCTATACTAGACACGCTGCTCAAGTTATCCTTTCAAGGCTCCTCCTAGCTGCATAGAGCTTTCATTGGCTCTGATAATGGCTAACACAATCTGATAGTAAAAAAAATCAGCATTCCTAGTGATCACCATCATCCTCATGTTTTCTCCCTATTCTTCTTTGCAAATATTACATAGCAACAACAGAAATAGGAATATTTGGTGCAGAGATAAATATGAGGCATCGTCAGTGCTCTTTTCAGATACAGGCCTGCTCAAACAGTTAAAGTCTTTACTTAATCTTACCAGACTTTTGATATACATATTCACGAGCTAGGAGAGGAAGCACAGGAGACAACCTCCTCCGGTCACAGTAAGCTCTGCAATCCTGTACAAGAGGGGTGTTCCTGTATGCACCATCTCTGAAGTCTTGTACTGCTAGAACAAGAGCCAGGCATCTTCCTTGAGCAATCCCAGGTCAGAAATACTCCTGATGATCCATCAGTGCCTTGAACAACTGTGGAATAATGCTGCTTTCTCTTTCATTCAGAGGCATTGAGGGGAGGAGGGAAAGGGAGAGGGAAAAGTCTTTTCATCTCTCATACCACCAGCATTTAAGGAAGTACGAAATAAGGAGGGTTTAAAACAAAGCTACAGTCCAGTTTCATCCACCCTTGATTTTCCAACTGTTTACTGAGTAATGAGACAGTATAGTTCATGGACTTTTGTATCAAAGAAATTCTGTGCAAATGCCATGATTCCCATGCAAACCAGAATTTGGATACAGTGGTCAGTTTTCATTCCACCAGGACAGAACTTCAACCTGTGATCGTAGTTAAATAAACGATGTGACACTGAATGCTGTGATGCACTACTGTCTCATCCCTCTTGCTCTTTCATTGCATCAAAAGTGGCTCCTACAGTAAACCCTTAAATTGAAAAAAAAAAAAAGAGGTGCAAAACTCCACCATTTTGTTTGAAATCTATGCTACAGACAGAAAGTGGCAGAAAAAAAAATAAAAGTGCACTGCTATTTAAAGTTCACATAAAGCTCAGTCTAAAGAAAAGTCAGACTAAAGAAAAGGAAATTGGGGTAACCCTACCCGGAACTTGCAGAAATTCTCTGTGCACAGTGATGGTGTCTCACCATGCACTGCACAAAGGTCCCACAAGACTAGCATCCCAACTCTGCACCATTCCCCGGGGGAGATGGGCAGTGATCTCAATCCATGCAGTCATGTCATCTTACATTACTGCAACTTCTCTCAGATAGAGTATGTGGTCTTAGAGAATGAAACTGCCCAGCACAGACATGGCTCCAGTTAATTAATGACATTGTGCCCCATTTTTCTTTGCTACATACAAAAAAATCTGATCCCTGCTTCAAAACATTCTGACACTCATGAAGTATTTTTAGGACTTGGGAGGAAACACATTCTATGAAAATGCAAAATATTAGTTAGAGGGCTTTCAAAAGCTTCTTTTGCTTTTGTTTTTTCAGGACATTCTTGTAGCTGCTTTTGCACAGGCAACAAGGGAAGCAAAAGAAGAGAAGGCAGTCAGCCTCTTACTCTGGGAAGTAAACCACCAGTAGCCTGCATCTTGTGCTCCGGGCTTAAATGAGTACAGGCACAGCATGGTCACATAACACCAGCAAAAGCATGACCTTCTGTGGAATGGGTGGTGGTGGCCACTCAAGCCGTGCAGAGCCCTCCCCTTTATAAAAGCTAGAAAGTCTGCCCTTTACCAAAGTTAGAAAACTTGCTTCATGCAACTGCAAGAAGAATACATTTGGGAAAGGTTACGGGTGCAGTCCCTTATAAAAACACAGATGTGACTTATGAAAACCACCTGCTAATGCCAAGTACAGATACTAAGAGAAAAGAGCAGCCACCTCAATGATAGTTTACTAGAAACTTTAAATAATAGACTAGGCAATGGAAAGTAGCTAATTTGAGAGAGAGGGGGGAAAAGATGTCAAGATAAACTTAACAATAGGCTAGGTTACAAAACAGGATACAGAAACGTTAAAATACATTTTTTGGGAAAGGATCTCCTTTATAAACATACAATTAGAATGTAAACTTTTTAAAAGAAATCCCATCTCTTCTGTGGAAAAAAAAAAAGCTTGAAATCATGAGCAATGCATAACCAATGCAGTTTTTACACATTTTCAGACAGCAACTCTTGGAGGCCCATGAGAGCTCTTTCCCACCATCAGGTACCCAACCCCAAAACCCACAGTTTTTGGGACAGAGTTCAACTACCACCCTCTGAAAAAAGGGACTGTTGTGTAACAGAGAGACACTGAGGAACAATGCTCACTCAGCTATCACAGCAGATGAAAGTTTGCCATTTCTCTAGGTGTGAGAGGAGATGACAGCACCAAGGTAGCAAGGAATATATATTCTAAAATATACAATTGAGCAGGGCAAAGAAATCAAGGTCAGGGTAGAAGAAAAACACTTCATTGCACTGTGTTCAATGGCCTGCCTTAGTCCAAACCTTAGAATAGCATGAGAAGTATCCAACAGTCCTAAGCAAGCCTAAAAGGTGTTTTCTGCTCTTGCCTGTTACCTGTTTTTTTTCCTATATTTATACCTTTTCTTTTCACAGAGACATTCTGATCCCTTTGAAATCTAAGACAATTTTGTCATTTTCTTCAAAGAAAGCAGTATTTTGTCTCGAATTTGAAAACTACATCCCTATGGAACATACGTTTAAAATCTATAAAACCAAATTATACTACATCTATATTCCGGGGAATTTTTGAATGTAATATATTTCTTGTGATAATGTAAAATATATGCAGATTTCTAAGGAAGTTACGTCCAATTACATCCAGTAAAGCAGTTAACACAGATGATAGCAATATTCCATTAACAGAGAACTCATTTAATCCAACACACACTTGGGTCACAGAGTAAAGTGTAAATTAGCTCAAGAAAAGTACCAAATAGAAAAAAATCTTCACATCTACCTTTAGAAATATAAAGGAAAAGAAACATTCTCCCCTTGCAAATACTGGGTTGGGTTTTTTAAATACACTTACTTCAAATACACTTACTTTTCAAACACTATTCAAAAAGCACAGAAAAGCTAACTTAAGTAGAAGTTGTAAACAAAAATAAACTGTATGAATACTAATGATGCCAGTACCTTGCGTCATCATACACTCGCCTGAAGTACATTTGAAGAAGCGTATCACAACAGTTTGAATAAAGTAAGGTCACGTGGGTTTTTTTTGCTTTGTTTGTTTTTGTTTTAAATATAATTGGAAAAGCTTTTGAAATGTTAACCTAAACGTCAATGGCTATCTTTCCCCAGAATACATTCCTCTTAACAGTGGCATTGTGAAGTTTTAAGACGGAGAAACAACAACTGAACAGGGCTGGTTCAAAGAGTGCTTAAAAAAGGCAGCACTAAGCAACTAGTGAAGAATAAACATTTTAAAAGGAATATGCTTGAATAAGTAAAACAATCACAGTTGCTTTGGTGGGGGTAAGAGGGAGAACAATAGCCTCCAATCTGACGTTGCTTTAATTTTACTTCGATACAGCATTTAACATCTGTTATGCATAAGATTCAAGGAATGTTTTCTACAAGAGTTGCTACAAGTTATCACTCTTGTCAGCAGTAGGCTATATTGCTCTATCTTAAGTTCTTGTGGTTATATGCAAGCATGCAAAATAGCTAATAGCATGGTCTATAAAACAGCAACAAGTCTTACAAAATAATCCTTCCTTGTACTTACCACAATGTGATTAGGAAGAACAAAGGAGGCGGACCACAGCACGGAGACTATTTAACAAAGCTGATCTCGCAGCAGATTAATAAAGGCGTACCCAGCCCAAACCAACAGTGATTTACTTTTCATAATTTCCAGAATGATTTTTAAATTAATTTTATTTTTCCATAACTTCTCCATTAACTTTCACTTTCAATAGAAATGAAATTTTACGTGTTTACGTCATAATGCACTGATCAGCTGAGCTCCTCCGTTACCCACTCCCTGCCACTATGCTCAACACACTGCCCAGGTTCGCCTGACACACCAGGCATGTTTCTGCAAACTGTAAGTGAGAAACTTTCCGTACTACTGGAGACAATTCCCTCCCAGCCTTGGACTTGGTCACATCCATCACCCCTGTCCTTAGGAGCTCAAACTTAACTCTCCCACCTGCTGCACCCCAGGAAGGCCGTTAGAAGGGCAGCAGTAATGAGGAAAACAACCGCTGAGCTCAGACCGTGGTAGCAAACACCTGCACAGCTGTGAGTGCAGTTCCTCTTTGCTGCTTGGAACTACACAGGCGTTTCTTTGACGCTCTCATTTGCCAGAGTGTGGAGGACAGGCTCAGGGACTCCTGAGGGGATTGGGAAACAGACAGCTGGCCAGGAGGCTTCAAGCTACATCTTGGAAAGCAGGCAAAGCAGAAAAAGGCTGAGGGCAGTTTTTGGGTTAATTAATCTGTTTAGCAACTCTTCCAGGTGACATGTCTACAAGGTTCACAGAGGATGGGAGAGTTCATTTGTGAGTTATTAAAGACACCAGAAAAGACCCTTTCAAATAAGAGTTCCGTGCCAGTCCCTCCTTTTCCAGGCCACAGAGGCAACTGAAAAGCAGAAAGGATATTTTCAACAGCAGAATATGTCTTCTGCTTTAGTCGGTCCTGCACAAGTATCTCCCAAACTTCAGGGCCCAGCAAAGTACTTTAAACTCTCAAAAAGCATCACAGGGCAACTTCCATGCCCTAGTGCCAAGTTTTTAACTACCACCACTATAATTTTACAATTCAATTAAACAAACTTGCTGTGAATGATTTTACCCAGGCCTCAATCCACAATCCGTGAAGGAATGCAATGTCTTCTAGTCACTGGCACATGCTAAAAAGAGAATGCTATAGTAACGCATGAGGCTTTTCATTGTGGTGTAGAGCTCTGTTTTTTAAAATCCCTCTTTCCCATCCTTAAGACTACTCAGGTAGTGGCTCTCAAGCTACACTGTCACAAGGGAATACGTCCTGGGTATGCACGAGTGAACTGAGACAGCTGGATGCAGAGCAGAAGCTGCAGCAGAAGTGGATCGTGGAGGAAAAGGCACAAGGCAGCTGTGCTCCATCCTGGCCCCAACCATACTGTCCTGGAAACAATGACGGCTCCCCTCCCAGGGGGGCTCCCGTGCACAAACACAGCCCCCCCTTCCTCCTCTCATACAACACAGGGGTGAGATCCACCGTCAGAGCAATCAGCAGCCACAACCAGGCACTAGAATTGTCTTGGGATACCACAGGGACAAACATTTTTGAATCCAGCAGCATATAAAAACTGGCATCGGTTTCTGCTGGCCCACGTAAGTAGTAAAAGCACATGCCAAACGCTGCAGGTGTTTCTGCAGCATACAAACAGCTAACATGGCTTTAAGTGAGCTACCCAGGTGCAAGGAGAGCCCTAGATGCAGCACTGAAATGCTTGAAGGGTAATGTACCCTCTTTCTCAGCCAGTCGCACTATTTCCAGGTCTGGAGGGCCAGATCTGCTATCACAGCACCACACTGCAGCCCGCGGTGTTGGCGTACTCCACGGCAGACCTCAAGAAAGAAAAAGAAACAACATTCCTAGTTCACATAGTTACGTGCTAGCATTGAAAGTGTTTCCATCAACAGCGTCTGAATGACAGCCAAAAATAACATTACACTTTCCTTACAAAAGTCTAATATCTAATAGACCAAGCATTAAGATGACTGGAAATAAACCATAAAGGAATTTCATCAGTTCCTGGCTCCTATTTAATACCTGATTATTACCTATCGCTATAGTCAATTTATAGCACCCATTCAAGCTTCTATATTTCATACTGAGGGGGAAATGTATTTACACAGAACAAGTATCCATGTAACCACAAAGTAATAAATCTTTTTTAGTATGTATTATAGTAAATGTGTAATAAAGACTTTTTTAAAGCAATGTCACTCCAGGGAACACACATCTGAGGTAATTTACTGCCCGGACAATGTTTTGGTGAAAAAAAAAAAAAATTTAGTCTGTTCCAGAATGACTGATGGCATTATGAAGAACATTGGCTACAAGCTATTTAAAGTTTAGGCAAGGGAAAAATTTCTGCATTCTGTATAACTGTACTCACTTTATAACTATCAGGGATTATTTGTGCATAGGAGCTCGCTGTCAAAGAATGCATTGTGATGGGCGCCGAACAGGCACAGAACAAAAAGACCACTCTTTGCCTTATGCTAAATAACGCGTAGCAGATGTGATTAATATGGTTTATAAAAAAATGGAAACTTTAAACAGAAAGAAGGATTTTATGAACTTCTGTATTAACATCTTTTAACATCTGAATATTCTGTAAATTTTAAGATGCAAATCCAACATTCATCTGCCATTGTAAATTAAATGAAAAGAAGCAATAAGCAAGTAAAGTTTGTATGGTAGTCTAGAAACAACCAACTAACCCTCTAGTTCTAACCTTTGCCTGCAACTTTACAATTTTGGGGACTCTTAAAAAGCAAAGCTTAATATTTTTGGCTGGAACTGCAATTGTACACATTACAATACTTCGATCCAGTTGAATTGAAATTTTTCTGCAGAAAGTTTTTCTTTTCAAAGCACCTGAGAGATCCCAGGAGCTCTGGCAGCATGGGTACCTGTTGGAGGCAATCACAGGGTGTGCGTATAGAGAGGGCGAGAGGTTTGTGTGACCACAACATGGAAGTGGTACAAGAAGCTGGAATAGAAAGAGCAGGCCTTTATCCTCACTGAGAGCTTTAGTCCTATCAATGCTTATCAAGGTTACTTTAAGCCTTCATATATTTGGTATTTGCCCCGAAGTCGTTACATTTGGACAATATTGGTCAAGGCTAGAAAGCAAGTTCTCACGTCAGAGCCTTCACAGAGAATATCCTGTCACTTCCCCTTACCATTTATGAAATACAAGAATCCATCTTGAAATGCTTTTGCTGACCTCAGCTGTGGCAACACAGCACAAGGAACAAATGGCCTACTGCCTTTGGGGTCAAATACAAGACTGGTCTCTGCCTCCCCATCTCATCACTTACACTGCCACGGGTTGAGCAGGTGGAAATTACTTAAGTCTCTTCCCGCACAACCCCTTGGGTTTCCACTCTCACCTTCATACAAACATTTCTACTTCAGCACCAGATTAGCTTCTCCCACATGCAGGAGGCTGTCCACCTTTTTGATCCTACTCTCCAAACTACATTCCCTACCAAATAGCTGGCCCACGCCGACTATATCAAAGGTTTTCCTGTTTATCACACCTTATCTGACAGAGTTACAGGCGCTGTTTAATGCTATCATGATATATGCACTGTTATGGACTATTTAATGATACCCATCGGGGAAAAAACATTAAGACAGACGTGGTGCAAAGCTCCTCACCAAGGAGGGTCTGGTGAGAAGGAAGATTACACTCCTGCCAATTCAGTCTTGGGCCTCTCTTCCCCAACTGCTAAGAAACACTCATTTTAACTTATGTCTACAGGAGACCCTACTAAGTCCACCAGGTAATTGCAAATAGGCAGCCAAATGCTATTGTGGGAGAAACAAATATGTCATTGACTGCACAATGAAATACATCGCCAAGTCAGGCTTTTAAATACTTTCAGTCTCCAGGGAACTCCACAAGACTGAAGCAAAAGGGTCCTGTGGTATCATTACCAAATTGTCATTTAATGTTCATACTTAGCACTTGAATACTGCTTTTTATTTATAGAGAGTATAGTGGCAATTTCTTTAACCAGTAAACGCTAAGAATGACTAACAATACGGAAGAGAATAAAAACCAAATAGTTTCTCCAACACTAAAGTAAACACTAAGCAATGAAAGATTAATCTTAGCTTACTTCAGTGCTGCAACTCTTCTTACAATATGCCAGTATGTATTAAAATCTGTTCTATTCATAGCTGTACAACAGATCAGAACTATATTATCCAAAGATGGTTTCAGATTAAATTATGGACAGGGTATTGTTTAAATCAGTTAGCTTTGAGTTAAAGGTAAAATATATCGAAAGCCTGTAAATTACTTTCCACCTTTCCCTTTTCTATTAAGACTATCAGGTTTGGTTTGGGTGGGTTTTTCTATTTTATTCAACACACTCTGGTGTCTTTTATTAAAAAAAAAATAATCCATAGACAAATAAGAACTTAAGAGTACAAAATGTATAGTATACTGCTGGCTAAATGACTAGGCTAATTTTCTGTCTGGGCAACTCTTCAAGAATAATTTTCTCTACTAAATGAAAGAGTTATTTATCACAGAAGTAAACGCATTTGGAAGACAACGCAAGGGACTGGTGCTAAACAGAAAGTCAGCATCAAATCAAAGACTGTCCCTCAGAGCTCATACCACATTTCAAACCATTTCTGCCTGAACTGCCGTAGCATTTCTCACACAGGAGAAGTAGATTACCAGCCACTGAAATTTTGGCTGCTTGCTTTTTCTCTTTGCTTTCCTCTCCGAATTTCCAAAGTCTGCAAGGTTTTAGTTGTGTATTATATTCAAACAACACCAGAGCATTTGTGCTACGGCATCTTCTTGTTTGTGGGAGTTGTCTTCAAGCCCTCTCATTGAGCTTTTGGGATTTCTATTGGAGCCAAGCAAGCCGGGGAAGGAGCGGAGCTGAGCCACAATGGGAATATCCGGCTCTGCCTCCCGCTGGAAAAACCAGCAACAACAGAAGGGGAAGGGACGATTCCCTGACACTGGGTGACAACTGTCCTATTTTGGGGAGCTCAGGAAGAGGGAAGTTCAGCCTAACAGCTCCAGCGGGTGACTTTTCCGGGAAAACTTCCCAAGCCATGCAGTGACCCGGAGACAGGAGTCCCGCCGCAACTCCCGCCTTACCCCGAAGCTCTCCAGCGCCTGCTGTCCCTCCCT
Organism: Larus michahellis; assembly: GCF_964199755.1. Taxonomy (NCBI): domain Eukaryota; kingdom Metazoa; phylum Chordata; class Aves; order Charadriiformes; family Laridae; genus Larus; species Larus michahellis. Next base: position 50,811,535 of record NC_133899.1, on the reverse strand, counting down.
CAGCCCCAGCTAAGCCCCCCCCGCAGCGGCGACCCTCTCCCCGTCCCCGCTGACGGGACCAGCGGCACCCCATCACCCCTGCCAGCCGCCCCGCGGCGACCGGCACCTCCCCGTCCGTCCGTCCGTCCGTCCCCTCACCTTTTGCTCAGAGGCCGGACCCGCACGGCCACCTTGACGTTCGCCATGGCTCGCCTTCACGCCCAGCAGCCCCGGCCCCGCATCGCGGCGGCCCAGGGCCCGGGGAGGGGTGGGGGAGGGAGAGGGAGGAGCGGAGCCGCCCCGGAGGGGAGGGGGGGAGGGCGGGAAGACCCGGACAGCCGCCGCGGGGGCGGGAGGGAGGAAGGAAACCTCCCTCGGCGGAGAGGGGGGGCTTCGGGGAGAGGCCGGATGGCGACCGTGCGGTGAGGCGGGCGCTGCCGTGGGGACACTCGCTGAGGGACAGCCCCCCCCCCCCCCGAGCCAAGGGAAAACAACTGGGTTTCAGAAGTAAAAAACTTGTCAGTTTTATAATCCCAATCGCGTTTCTTCTCCGAGTAACGTGCCGGCGCCCAGAAAACCAGCCCTGTTTAAAGTGCGATGCGCTCCACGTTTAATTAATTTGACAGTAATTGAAGGAAGGTAAGTACCCCTTCCTCACTAGCCTAAAGGAAAGCTCTCAAGTGTTTAAAATTCCTTTGAAAACCTCCAGTCTTCAGGAGGCTTGTGTTTATTGTGTAAAATTAAACTTTGAAACTTCCGAAGAACTGTAATGGAAATCAATGCAAAACTTCGATGAAGGTTTTGCACTCGGAGTAATATAAAAACCACCAAAAGTTTTTTTTAAAAATTGCTTTTAGAATATTGTCCCTGTCAGCTACTGCCGTTGCTGTGAAGATGTGAGAGCAAGCAGCGTTGGCTGCCCACGTAAACAAGATGCCAGGCTCAAGACACAATTCCTGTTTTTTTGCCAATGTCATTGCTCATTTTTAACTGGAATTTTCTTGTTTTGCATTTCAATATATGAGAAACTGAGCTGTATCTGAATATCATATACGAGCCTTTTACAGTCCATTTAAACAACTTTTGTTTAAACTGCCTTTTAACTGTACTATTTATTTGTACTTTAAGTATAGTTCTCCTCATGAGACAATTTGCCTTAAGCTCCAGAAACATTAAATCTAAATAAAAGAGATACCACAATACAGAAACCTTCCAGAGTGAAGTATGGGATGGGTCCCTTGGACCCACCACAGAGCTACTAAAATTAATACCTACAAGCTGTGAATCACTGTTTACTTCAACAGATTTATCCCTTTAATCATACTAAAGAATGAATTGGTACATCAGTGGCAAATGGTATTAGCTAAACCCATCGCCACAGTCAACCCCCAATAACTGATACAGTGAAAGAAAAAAATATGCTGGATTCTTTGGGATATGGCAAAAACACATATTTGTCTTCACTTCAAGGAATTATAATAAACAAACTAACTAGAAATGTTTTCATCCTACTTCTGGAAGCATTAAATTACAACAGCTTTAATTTGCCTGACCTAAATCATCCCTGTAAGAGAATGAGAGAGAGGTTAAGCCTGTGATAGATGCACAGGACGATGATTCCAGAAGCCTGGATTCTGTTTCTGCCTGTTTGACAGAATGTGCAAAGCATTTTCAGTAAAAATGCCAGCTCCTCTGCAATTGTGTGGAAGACCTTCATTTCCACATCTGAAATGACAGTGATGGGGGACTTTGGACTCAAATCCTGCAAGGACATATAGCAAGTGCTCACACAAAGATTCCATTCGAGTTTATGGGACTCGAACACTGCTTTATATTCCCAGATCCTATCTCTTGACGTTCTGCTTGAGTTAATCCAAATTGTTTCTATCCTCTTAACTAGCAGCAGAGAGGAACATCATCTACGCTGACATAGTATACTAGAGAATTGTTAAACTGTACACCTTGTCATCACACTCAGAATGATGTGGTCTACAAATATTAAAATGGGTTTCTCAGAAAATTTCAAATATAGAGTAGACCAATTACAAGTCAGTCAGACCAGAGCGTGCTCAACAGAGAACCAAAGATTTCTTCCTTAATTCAAGTTTTTATGCAAGAATCTCATAAACTACAGTGAAATGTGTGGTACCGAGCCACCTAGTGGTTACTTTCAAAAAATAAAGGACTCATTTTCAGAAATTGAAATCAACAGGTTGGATATGTGAAGAATTCAGATAACATAAACAATACAACAGTAGAAAGGAATACATCTGCACCACTTCCAGTTTGCTCTGTATCCTGAATACAAAACCGGACATCCTGCAAAGACAACCAACCGTCCTGGTTTACAGATGTCCTGCCACTGACATTTTACCAACAGGTCTTTCCATGACATAAAAGTAGCTAAGCTTGCAAAGTGGAACTATCAATGCTTTTGCTAAATTGTCAGTCATACTCATGGAACATGAGTTTTATCCTAAGGGGGGCGCGGGCACTGAAGGTAGGGCAAGCAACAGAAAAGGAGAGACTGAAGAATATATTTATCACTATCATAGAAACATGGTTTGCAAATCAGTAGTCTGACATATATCACCGAATCCACTCCCTGCTTTCCCACACAACCACATCATAGCCATAATAAATTGTAACTTAAAACTTGTTTAATTTCTTGGTTGGAACTCCTATGGAAGTATAAACTGGGACCTAAGACTTTGCACTGTTCTTTTAATTACAGGATTTTGTAACAAAATAAAAACCAAGAGCCTCAGCTCTTGAAATGTAGTGCTTTTATTGAAGTTTTATAATGACATACAAAACACAGTGTATTATCAAAACACATATAAAAATGAACATAGACACTATAGCAAGTGCGTGAGAAATATCAAAACAAATTTGCACTGAAGATATAGGCTCCAAGGGAATCCTGTCCAACTATTTCAAAAAGGAACTCCTTAACAGTCTTCTCAGTAGTCTGTCCTCCTGTGAGCTACTGCTTCTGTGAGCTACTGTCCTTTTTTTTTTTTTACTAGTTGGAGAACTGTTACGTAAGAACAGAAATATAAAACTACCTACAAAGTCCCTGTTGGATTAAAGCACAACTATGTTGTAGTTTTCATGGGAGACTGTAAAAAGGTAGTTCTTTGAATATGCATCCTATTTGAGGAAAATGATTTGTCAGGTTAAAGATAAGCCAAAGTCCAGTCCAGCAGTATTGCAGATGCTGTCAGAACACACATCTTTCTGCAGTTTGCTCCATTTCAATATTTGGTCTGCCAGTTCCTCCAACTCCATCACGAGCATCTCTGTTTTTCTCAAAGCAGTGCCCTGAAGCAGAAAAGAGTTGGATTTCGCCTCTATACATCCTGTCATTCTAGCAAGACGTAACAATAACCTAAACAACAAAACAGCATTGAATTCTTAACGCTGGGGAGACAGAAGGCTTCGTTCTTTTGCTACTCACCATACTCTTCATGACGTTTGGTATCTGAGGGATGCTTCTTACAGTCTGCAAATGGCTTTCAAGGTTCTCAATGAAAGTCACAGCCTCAGCCAACAACTCTACTACATACCTGTAACCAAGAATAAGCCCCCTACTCAGAAGTTGTGCAAAACAATGAGCTCTTATTTCTTTCCCACGTGGGTTTTCTTAGTCCTCTCTTCCAGTTTTAGTTGGGTTCTTAACCATCTAATTAATTTCTTTGCAATTACACTTCTTTTATGACTCTCAGGACAAAGTACAGCCGGGATTACAGAAGTGAACATGTGCTTCTTTAGAAACTGGACTAGATTTTTAGAACCTGAGAAGGACTATATTTTTAAAACAAGTACTATGCATGTCTGGGAATCATTCACACGCTTATTCTGAGCAAGTCACAGTGGAAAGCAGACACCAAATGCTAAAGTAACAATTCCTACCTATGGAGAAGCATAATGAATCAAGCATTTAACACAGCTGTTTAAAACAATACATTACAAATTGCTCCGTAGTCTTCAAAAGACAAGACGAATAAGCTAAGCAAATATTCATAAGAATACGCATCACTAACTTTCTTGAATTTAGCAATCAGTAAAGTACTAGCTTTGAGCTGAGGTTCTGCTACCACTTTTTATTTCTATTCTTCTCAATGGAAAAGTGAATGAAAGCAAGCGAATTTTACTGCCTATTAGTTCAAATTAATTTGGACTCATGCAAACAAGAACAATTATTTTCTATATGCCTACTTGTGGAAAGTAGCCTCAATAGGCAGGCTCTCTTGACATCTGGGCTTTATCAACATCTTCCTAAGAGTTCTCTTCTCTTTCAGTACTGCTTCCAAGTGTCTGTTCATATCTTGCAAAATCTCACATTTTTTGCCTATAAAATAAAATTGCAAAGTTGAAACTATTGTCCTGCTAAACCAAGAGCAAAAGAAAGAAAGAAAGAGCACGACAGAAAGAAAACGTTGATCTATTGCACTGGAGAGTTTAAACTCAAGAATGACATAATTCATCAGAATGACTTTTGTTGGAGCGTATAGGACTTAATATCAGCATGCACCTCAAAGTCATAACACCTACTTTTAGAGATATAGCTTTGTTAATCGTTTTACATCACCTATAGTTTTAAGTAAACTGTCTTTGAGATTAAACCAACTTCTTAAACTATATCACAGCATTGAAGTATTACAATATATTTCACTAGCCTAACACAGTGGTAGCAAGCTAGAATGTTTTTAAGCATCCATCAAATCATAGTGGGAAAAGCGTGCAGTAATAAAGAAATGAATATATATGCTCCCAAAATACTAAAATAAAAATTCAAGCAATTTTAGGGGCATACAGATGCAGCAGAAATAACACTGAATTACTGGAAAAGCAGCAAAGTAGCACACAAGTCAAGGGAAGCAAATCAGGTCACTGATGATCCCAGAACTCCTGATGCTCCAACTGATCCTGGGGAGCTGACCACACACAAAAAACTTTTCTGGAGAATGAGTTACACAGGGAGCTTCTCCTGAGACAGCGGAGAGTGCAAGTTCAAATAGTACAGAAGCATTCTTTAGGGGCTAATAAAACACCTGCCACCTCTAGCAAGCTAGCCCGTGGAGACAGCTGCAATAACGTCTAGAATTGTCACGTACTTAAGTGAAACATTAATCTGCTGATAAAGTCATTTAACACTCTTGGTTCTTCTAAGGTACAACAGCACTTACCTAAGTAAAAAGGGTGAGCAATGTCTGCTGTCTCCTGCTCCAACTGCAGAATTTCAGTTTTCAGTTTCTTCTACAACAATAACATCCACAAATGAAAATAAATTTTTAATGTAATTACCCAAATATCGTTGACCCTCTTGAGGCGGTGGAGTAAGTAGAAAGGGAGAAAGCAGGAGGATGGGGGAGAGCACACATGTGAAAGAGTATTTGCATGAGAGCATGCTACCACGCTCTCTCGAGTGTTTCTACTACTAGGTGGGGCTTTTTTGGTCAATAGGAAAAGACTGTTTAAAAATAGTGAGTTATTGCAAATTTGGTCTGGAAAAGACAGATCCTGCAATTCATTCCTAAAACACAGAAACTTACACCTCCTACAAAGCAGTTTCATAGTGTATATTCCACTAAAGAACCTCTCAGCCCCAAGTCATCATCTTCTGGCAAAGACTGGTTTGTGTTTTTTCAGCTGAGGGAGAAGCTCTCTCAGGTGAACCCCCTAATTTTACTTCTTGCCAATGATAAACCAGCACAAGAGCAGGTACCTTCCTGTGGCTGAAAGAGATGCAGTCATTTCTGGATAGACAAGAGAAGATGAGTAAAGTACAGAAGAGGATGACACATCAGTCTCTCCAAACACACAGAGAACTGTTGCTTTACTTTTCTTGATCACTGGGAGGACAAAAATACACCTGCTTCACTCACAGGATAGTGAAAATTTTCAGAGTACTTTGCATGTGAAACCTTCCAGCAAAGGAGACTAAGTAGCCACCTTACTGGGAGCTGGAAACTGTTTGTTCCTTCTACCCATGAATACAGGATGTCAGTTAACTCATTCTCCAAAAAAGCAAATGGTGATTTGTCACACTGCCTTACAGTAAGACTTTGTAGCTGCTGGAGCCCATATTGCATAATTTAATAAACATGGGGTTTGTGCCAGTTTTTCGGTTTTGTACAGTTTTCTGATGCTCAGAAAATATCATCATAAAACACAAGCCAACAGCCAATTCAAGCAGTAGGAAACGACTGAAGTTACCTATTGCTGACCAATAAAATAAATGGTCTAGTTGCATATACAGAAACACATTTTTGTGAATGTAAGTCAATTAGAAACTCTTATTTGTTCTTCCGTTTCTTCAGAAAACTTCAGGTAACAACACTTCAGTCAAAGATGCAGGCTGCTGTGTCTTTCCAGCTATACTGAAACTTTTTGTTTCATGATTTTGCACTTTTCTTTATGACAACTCAGTGCACTGGGGAAAAAGTGTCAGCTGTTAAATGGCTAAATTGATAAAAACCCCCCAACAAATCATGAAATGAGCACATTGCAGTCTGATATCCCATCAGGTGCCACGTATTATCTCTCAGTATTGAAACGTTGAGTGTATATTGACAACAGTAAAGGCTGTACCTCATTGATTTCAGCTTGCATGTTTGCTATTTTTTCGATCTCTGAGAATTTCACAAAGCACGGGTCTTTTCTGTTGGTTAAATCCAATGTCTCCTGTGAAAGGAAAACAGCAGTAAGAAATGCAGGCAGCAGCAAGAACATAATCAGGCAAATTCTCCAGATTAGCTTTTAATAGTCTAAAGTATCCATTAATATTTTGTACTATGCAATACAGTAAGTTTCACCTGAACAACTCATAAAATACATGCGTTATTGGGGGAAGATGAATGCAAGTGAAAATGAAATTTCATGAAAGGCAATGGGAGAGCACTCTCAACACCACCAGCTTGCTGCTGCTGCTGAAACACAGGAGAGGGCATCAAAAAACCCTCCTGTCTACCTTCCAGAAACGTACACAGCAGCAGGTTGGGTTATTCCTAGTGAGGAAAGCAGCCACCAGCCAAAACCGTCAGAGACCCCACGATAAAAGGGAAAACTTCAAATTAGCAAGCACTTATGCAAACAGTGACAGGGTTTAGCACTTTTATTCCAGGACAGGCCGCCGGGGCTTTAGCGGAGGGGACACCAAGGCAGGGGTCCGTTAACCTGCAGACGGAGTGCGCAGCCCCGCACCTGCGGGCAGGGCACCGGCACCCGAAGGCCGGGCACGGAGGGATGAGGAGACCCGCGACCGCAGCGCCTCAGCCGCGGCCGCCCCGAACCTTCACCCGCAGGTACTTTTTTGTTACGCTGCTGCTTCCCCCGCCATCTCGCGCGGCCGCGGCCCGCTCCCGGGCCGTTACCTGGCTCACGGCGCCCGCCGCCAGGCACCGCGCCAGCAGGGCGGCCGCCGCCGTGGGCTGCCCCGGCTCCCAGGGCCTAGAGCAGACGGCGGCAGCATCACTCTCCTCCGCGCCTTGCTCCCGCCACAGCTCCAGGAGCCCACCGCTGGCGGCGGCCCCTGCCGCCTCTTCTTCCTTGTCAGCTCTAGCGCTCCACAGGGCCTGTAAGCTCAGGGACTTGGCGGCGCCCTTTACCGACTGACCGGCGGCTGCCATGTTGGGCGTGACAGGAAAAGCGGTCGACGCGCGTCCGGTTCCGGGGGAGCCGGTAAGGGTTCTTGGAGCGTCCGTTGTGGAAGGGCGGAGGCGGAGCAGGGGGGACGGTGCCGGGGGGGTTCCGCCACCGCGGAGCCTCGGCGTGCGGTGCCTGTACAGGTGGGTTGGGCCGGGCCGGGCCGGGCCTGGCTGCGCCTGGCTGCCTCCGCCGGGGCTCACTGCGGGGCTGGGACGAGGGTGAAGCGGCCCCGGTGGAACTGCAGCACCCGGGGCGGAGGTGAGGCGGGGGGACCGGGGCCTGTAAGCGGGTCATGGCTGGCTTGGCCCCTTGCCGAGGGTCCTGCTGCGCCGCTTCTGGCCGTCGTGGCAGGGAGTGCTGCTTGTCTTGGGCTCCTCGTCCCGGGTATTTGTACGCTGTATTAGGGTTTATTCCCCACCTCCCGGCTACAAACCTGAGGCTAATCCTCCGGCCTGTAACCCGGCCTCGTTTGTCCTGGGGATTAAACCCTGCTGGGGTTACGGGAGATGGATGTCGAATGGCTGCATCTAGAGACGCAGCAAAGGTGTTCGGTCTCTAAATGAAACAAATGTTTCCCAAAAAAGCGAAGAAAACTGTAGTACTGACAGCAGCTCAGTGCTGGTAGATGCCGCTAAAATCACGGCCAGTCTCCATGGAGAATCTCTGTGCATTACTGGGCCCTGAAAGAGGTGAAATGTGGGAAGTATACAATTTTTACACTTAGTTTTAACTCCACCCATTGCATCATGTCAGTATTTAAACTACTATAATGAAGGCACCTCAAGCTAGGTAAATCTTTTAAGTTCTAGATTTTAGTTATGAGGGAAATGAAAACGCAGCAGTGAAACAGTTCAGTATGTTGAAATGCTTGTGTTGAAGACGGTAGACATAAAATGACTTTTTACGTTTGCATTATCACAGAGACTTCGGATTGTGGTTCTCTAGTGAAGAATAACTGAGAGAAACTGGCTGAGACACTCAGTCCAACTCTGTACGCTTGACAGAGGACTGTTAAGATGGGAAATAGTGCATTAAAAGCCCACCTGGAGACAGCACAGAAAACTGGTGTGTTTCAGCTAACAGGAAAGGGACTTGCAGAGGTAATGTAACTCTAGTGGAAATGTGGCTTTGTGTGTGCATGACTGACACTTTTGGAGAGAAGTTCCCACTTGATTGTCATAATGCACTACATGCATGTATTTCTTATAAATAGCGATGGATAATATTATTTCAAGAATTAGTTTTTTTTCCTTTTCACAGAGCAGAACTTTGTTTGCACTTTTTTGTGATTGAGGATTTATCTGTCAGGGTTCTTGTATGCCTATGAGCTTATGCTTTAGAGTGCATGTGTGTGATGTGCCTTTTTAAAAAAAGGCTGAAAACTTGAGGGAGAAAAGTAAATTTTACAACTGTATTGTTACTTAGAAAGATATTCCACAGTTTGTCACGTTTAGATATGCTGTATTTAATTGTTGTCATATGAATAGTCTGTACAGGCTGTTCACTGGGCTGCAAGCATCTTGAAGTTTATTATATCGGAAATTGTCTTGACTTTGACTTAACTGCAGAAAAACACAGAATGTCCTGGAACCATAAGTCGAGTAACAATTCACAGGATAGCCAAAGTAACTCTATATTGCAGTAATTTTCCAAGACTTTTCTAAAGTATCTTCTTCCACTGTCCTACCTTCTCTCCTCCCTTTTCCTTTGCCAAACCAAAGGAGAATCAAAACTACTGTCCTATTGATCAGGACTCGCTGATGGTGATTGTCAGTTTTTTCTTTTTTTCAGCTCGGTGCCAAGTGCAGATTAAAGTGGTACAGGATGTAAATAAGAATAAAGAAAATGGTTTTCATAATTATTTAAAAAGGAAGCAAGAGAAAGATTTCCCAATCCTACTCTGCTAAAATACAGAGTTGTTAACTAGCTGTAGAATATTTTTAAATGACAGGCACGTTTAAGAGAAACATACAAGAGGACTAAAACATAAATGAGCTCCTGTCATGGTATGCTTCCTTCTCCCTTTTTAATTTAAATTATTTGGCTTAAAAACTACTCTTCCTAGATGTTAGACTGTCTCCTTTATATCCCTTTTCCCTTCCTCAGATGAAAAAATATTTAAAAAAATATGTATTAAGCAAATTTTCCAACTTAGTTGCACACTGTGGTGATTGGACATTGTGACACATATGACAGTATGTAATAGTGATACAAATTTCAATTAAAATTTTAAGCTGTGTAACTTGAATGTTCAGAGTTGTATCAACTATTTAAATGCTGTATCTTTTTTCTTCCCACGCAGTTTCCTGAAGATCTGCAGAAGCTAACAAGCAACTTAAGGACAATAGACTTGTCGAACAACAAAATAGAGCTCTTGCCACCACTCATTGGAAAATTTTCCTTTTTGAAGAGCCTTGTTCTAAACAACAACAAACTGAGTATGCCTGCTAATTAATATCTCCACAGATTTCTAAATTAATAACCTGACTTCTCTGATCAGAAGCTAAATTTAATGATTTAACTCTCACAGGATGTAAATGGGGAGTTTAGTCACCTAAACTGAAATCTTTGGAATTCGTATACAGGAAAAAACCCCAAACCCATAAATTCTTCAAAACTAGTTGCCAACTTAGTTGTATTATCAGTTTTACAATGACACGTAAGTACTTAAAACTGTAACATTTCTGTGCCGTGACTTGTCTGATCAGAAGGTTTAACAGTGTCAGGTGGTTTAGTACTTGCATAGAGAACAGGTAATGAAGATGATCTGCAGAAAAAGTTGCTGGCCATTCAATGGTAATGGGCAAACTTCCAAGTTTAAGGAAAAATTAGGATGAGGTGAAGAAACTAACTTTTTTATGTGTTAATTGTGTATTATCTGCCTTTTTGAAAAACAAGTGTAATTTACAAACCTCTCTGACTCTGTAGTGCAACTCAGGAGTGCTACAGGTTATACACTTGCGTAGGTAGAATGAGGGGTGAATAAATGCCAGCAGAGCTTACTTGGTGAGGTTTATATGCTGGTATGATATGGTATGAATTACCTGAGAACTGACTTTCGCGTGGGTTGTGTAATACCTTTAAAGGGCTGCAGCAGACCTGAAGCTGTGAATTGTGTAGTATTTCAAATGTCACAGAATACAGTGGCAAAGTGGTTAGTAAGGAGTGTAACTGATAGGCTAAAATCCTCTTAGAGCAGTGTTTTCAGCCTGTGATTTGAAGGTATCCCTTGTCTGCAGATAATTTTTTATTTGTGGAAGATATATACAAAGCACATGCTGTCAGTGGGCTTAAGCTTCTGTGCAGGGATCTGTGCCTTCATGGGAAAATGGGGAGGAATCCTGTGAGAAATTACTGTAATATAGCACTGTTTTCGATGCAGAAGCTTATTTGAATTAAAGAGTATGAACGTTTACTGCTCTTTGTTTAGGTCATCTCTTTGTTCTGTCATTTATTTCTAGCTGCTTTACCTGAGGAGCTGTGTAAACTGAAAAAACTGGAAACACTACACTTGAATGGCAATCACTTGAGGCAGCTACCGGCTGCGTTTGGACAACTTTCAGCTCTCAAAACCCTGAGCCTTTCTGGAAACCAGCTTCGGACTGTGCCTACACAACTCTCTGGTCTTCGCCACTTGGATGTGGTAGATCTTTCCAAAAACCAGATCCAAAATGTGCCCGACACTGTGGGAGAATTGCAGGCTATCGAACTCAATTTGAATCAGAATCAGGTCTGGTAACTGAGATATTATGGGCATGTGGATTTAGGACTTAGAACATCCACAGAACATAAGCTGAGACCATCAAAACTTCATAGCTAAAAGACATCTCCTGGACACAACAGAAATGAGGGATCGTAACTAGAATTTATGTACTGATAACATCCAACTGCCTGATTTGACTAACTAACAAATCCTGAATTTAGTCATACAGAAAATTATTTGAACGGTTCTTGAGTAGGAATCTGACAAACAGAAGTGTAGGTTGCCTGTCATCATGGAAGGAAAAAAAAAAGTTACTTGGGATTTTTGATCATTATTATTGTTGCTTATGCATTGTTAAGTAGTTACTGTTAATGTAGTTTGTATTTACAACATGGTAATTGTTTCATATTAGTCTGAAACACATCACTTTATGTAATCATGGATCTCTAACGTTTTAATCCTATTTCTCTGTGGTTTTTATTTCTGACAGATTTCCCAGATCTCAGTGCAGATCTCCCACTGTCCACGCCTCAAAGTCTTGCGTTTAGAAGAAAACTGTCTAGAACTCAGCATGCTTCCTCAAAGTATCCTCAGCGATTCCCAGATCTCACTGCTTGCAGTAGAAGGCAACCTCTTTGAAATCAAGAAACTCAGAGAACTGGAAGGTTACGACAAGGTTTGTGTTTTGTTTGGTTTTTTTGTGTCTCTCTCTAAAGAAGCTTCTAGTGAAGTCCTTAGCCAGTACTTCCTCAGAATACGAAACTTTTATGCTGGTGAATTAAAGCACAGTCTGTTGGTATTGTTACTGGTACTGGATTCGTAACTAACCTCTGAAAAGAATTTCAAGGGCTCTTCAAAGATTAACTTTCTCATAGGATTTGGGATCAGTGCTCTTTCATCAGCATCTTTTGAAGGGTAGCTAATAACAGGTGCGTGTCTTCACTTGAATCGGACAAATAATAGATGCTTCCTATTATGCAGCTTTCTTAACTGTTTAACATTAGTTCATCCTGAATACTTGAGATTTGATTGTTAAGCACTGTGAGGACTTTCTAGAACATTAATCTGAATTACAGCAAATGGCAGAAAAAATTTTGGGGTTTTTTTGTTTGTTTGAAATTAAAGCTCTAATGGTTATGTCTGGGAACTGAAAATAAGCTTTAGATGCAGAATGGTTTTGAGTCTGAGAGCAGAAGCTTAGCTGCTTTGAACAGTAATGAATCTTGTATTAATTTCTGAATCTTAGATATTTTTTTTTTTGGCTTTCTTTGTAGTACATGGAACGATTTACAGCTACAAAGAAGAAGTTTGCATGATCGTTATTCTGACCCTCTGTATTCCCAGTAAGAAGAGTTAGTGACTGAAGCACCTGCTTCACTGACTTAAGCCAAGACTGATGAAGGTAGATGATCAGAGTACTCCTCCTCTCCTAGTCTGATACGGTCTGTTAAGGCCACATGGAATAAACTTGAACTAGAGAACATGGGTATTGAACTGATGAACCTTCCCAGGGGCCAGTTTTGATTTTTGTGCCACTATAGCTTTTAACACAATACATGTTCTCCTTTGTCAGGGCTTGTTCTTTCACAGAGAAGGGGAATGAGTGTTTCAAAGTTGCCATTCCCTTTTGTTAGGAAGCTGGCTGTTGATTTGTAAGAGGATTATTTCTTCTGGAAACATTTTTCTGTGATAGCATATGGAAGTTCTGCCACCAAAGCAGATCTGAAGCATTGTCTGTCTTGCAGTAAGCACTATTCTACAGAAAAGAACTTTTAAAGATGAGGTTTTAGTTTATAACCTGTATAAGTTTTTTATGAAGCACAAATAGTTGTGGCTAAGTTAAGTGTTCTATTAATTGCTTCTAGTAAACAAATCATGATTTGAGCATCCTTCATTAATATTTTACTGTACGGGCTTTCTTTTCCCATAAGCAAGAATTGCACTACAGTCCACTTCTGCTTGAGCTGTATCAAATAAAAATTAGGTTCATCTTCAACACATTCAGTAAAAATGGATATTGCTGGAAAACAAAATATCCTTGCACTGACTCCATGTGTACAGAGCAATGCTGAAAGCTTTAGTTGTCAGCTTACTGCTGCAGCCTTATTACCAAAAGCACCTAGAAAGAGCTAAAAATGTATGCAATTATGTAACTTATACTGAAAAGGAAAATGTACTTGTTTATTTTAGTAAATAATTTTCAAAAAATCAGTTCAAGTTTATTTGGCATGACTGCTGCTGTTGTCACTTTTACAGGTAGTACCAAGCTATCACTGAAAGCCATCACTTTGGTACTTGGTTCTGTCAGTTGTTGGTAACAGCTATGCTTCAACTGCTTTGAGAATACAGAGGATTTGAATATGTCAACACTTTGGTAGCAATTCAGTTAATAGGTACTGCACGCTTGAAACAGTGAAGTGGGAGCTGTACTAAGTATGCTTCTTGGCCAGATAAGCATGGAGGCATCTACTTCTAGTGAGACTGTCTTATGTTAACTACTGTTCTATAGTTAAGCTTTCCTGCATGAGACAGGAAAGGCATTTGGACATCAAGCTCCTTAAAGTTGCTGGTGTAATCATTAAATGTATTCAATGTCTTATGCCATCTGCAGTTAAGAAAAATGAAGTAACCTCTGTGCCAATCTCTTTCCTCAATGTAACCACTGAAATTAAGAGTAGTGATACATCATTCTTTTGTAAGATGGCCAGAAGAGGTAGCCAGTTCCCTGACCCTGTTGCTGTCTTACTTTAAATCTTACATAGTAATACCTATTATAAGAGTGTTTTAAGGAACATCATCTCCTTATTCAGAGGATGGATGTGATCCATCATGAAACAGGGAACCAGTTTTACTTAAGAACCCCCCTTTGAGGGGTTACTTTGTGGAAAAACTACTAGCTTCCTGTAAGAAGTAGCTGACAACAGTTTACAAGGCCACTTTTGTTTTGCAAGACATAACTAGGCAAGTGCTTTAAGAGCACAACCTGTATGATACCATAATGCAAGTCCCTGTATAGTCAGAAATCTATTCAGCTTTATACTAATAGACTCCACAGATCATGACGTGCAAATCCAGCAGTGAATAGTTTAAAGAAGTCCCAGGCTTGTTTTAAATTTTATTTCTTTTCACTTGATACCTAAATCCCAGCTGAAGTATTAGCTTTTTTTTCTCTAGGTATTTGCCACACGTGAGACCTCTACAGAACAAAGTCCCTCAATTAGCAGATTCCCCCTTTTCATTCAGCTGTGACAATTACAAAGGACTGGTCAATACGTATCACTACCATCACTATGTATGCACTTAGGGATGTTACACTCTGGTGGTTTTGGGAGGTTTTTTTGGTTGCTGCTTTTTTTTTTTTCGAACTGGAAATACCTGTTCAGACATGCTGCTTCTCTCATTTAACACTTGTTTATCAATCAGGATTCTTTTGTCTGTTCAACAAAGATGTTTAAGAAGAGAAGGTAGATCAGAATATTTAAAAATGATGCAGTTAGCATTGCTATAAAAAATATTACTGCTTTTGGAAGTAGTTGAGGAAGTCAGTGAACATTTCTCTTACGTGATCGCTACTACATTTAGAAACCTTTCAATTACTCATTAGGCTCCTCTGCTACCTTGGAGTTATGACAGCTACCAAAAACTCTGTAAAGTAAAAGAGAGAAACATCATGCAAAGTATTGAATGGTGCTGAGTTAGTCCTGGATTAACCAGATTTGTTCCAGAACAGAGGAAGACTATTTCTGTTTCAAGAAAAAAAGCTGGCTGATACCCTCATATGTTTTAGCTCACAGCACTAAATAACTGTGACCAAGTCACTTAGTAGAACACTGTTCTGTACATTTCAGCACTGTATGTAATCTATTAGTAGTTTTATATTGTGAGTTTCTCAGTTTTCCCTTCTCACCACCCCCACTCTACAACGAATGACAATATGAAACAATGTTATTTCCACTAATAATTACGCTAGCAGGTTTTTACTTTTGGAATTATTGAAGTAGAAAGCGTTACCCTAGTTAACAATGTAAGCCATTCATCTATTTTATGTCAGATGTATTTTACTTGCTCTCCAATTTTCCATGGCATTAAGATACACTTTTCATCCATCTATTCAATCAACATTTAGATAGTGCATTGCTGTTTCAAGTGCAACTGCAAGTCACTGCATTGGGTAAACAGCAAATTGTTTCATGGTATAGCCTTCACAGAGGAAAGTTCTACACATTACTGCACAAGCTGCAGTTCATACTATAGCTACCCCTGTGTTAAATGGCTTAATTCATCTTTCATCAAGGAGTAGGCTAGCTTGAATTTACCAGTTATCATCACTTAAGTGTACCCATAGGACAGGTGCTGCATGCTCAGAATAGTTACATATGCAGGCTGTCCCTACTTTTTTTCCCTTAGTTACTGGTAGAAGTATACTATATGAGAAGTACTTCCTCCAAGCCATTCCCAGATATGCTATTCTCTTGCAGCTGAAAACCGCTGCAAGTGAACACAAGTCTGTATTTCCCCTCCACCTCCTCCCCACTAAGAGCGTTCTGGGAATCTGAGGTTCAAACATCAGAGAAAATACAATTTAAATTGCCTTGCAAGTGAAATTACATTGGCTGTAGACTGAATCATTAGATTTCACCTACTGGACTAGTATTTGCTAGGCATCTGTTACCGATATTTGACTGGAAAGTTTAAGTTATGTTACTTAGTTCCTTTATCATCCTGAGGTATAGTGCCACATCAAATCACAGTCTTTCAAAGAAAAGATGGATACATTTCATAGTTTGAAGTTAGGTGATGTTGATTATGCAGGGATGAAAACCAAAGTGTTAAAAAAAAAAAAATCACAATATCCCTTTCTTCCCAACCACACCCATTCCTTTGTTAGCATTAGGATTTCTGTGAAATAAAAATAGAAAGGAAACTTCCTAGTTGCAGAGTAGCAACTAGTTCTGCCAAGTTTTTCAAGGACAGGAAACTAAACAAAGACATTTCTAAGAGAAAAATAGTTTTAAAACACATTCAGTTACAAAAGTATGTATTTTTGTGCACAATATATAGTTTAACAATCAAAAGCAGAAACTGTAAACCTTCATTCTTAATAGCATTCAGAAATACAAAGATGTACAAGTGTTGATTCCATCCCATAGATATGGAAATGAAGCATCTATTCTATAGACAACAGTAAGACAATCCAAGAAGCAGACTGTGTTGTTCGCTAACATAAAGGCACCAACTCCCTCACGGATTTGGCTCTTGCTGCATCAGAAGATAGTATTGATACTCTGCTAATACTCAAGCTTAGAGTCTCAGAAATTATTTCCTTGTGTGGTACTCATTGCAATATTTCAATTCCGATATACCAATTGCAGATTCTCTCAGCCAACATGCTAATTTGTTGTTAGAGCTCAGGGAAGTCAAGAACACAGACTTGTAATGGCAAGGGAGAAAACCATTCCAGTGTTTGGAATGTCCAGATGCTACAGAGCAGGTTGCACTATTGTAAGCAGAATAAGGTAACCACTTTAATCTTCTGTTCCAGGAGACAATCATAATTAAATAACATATACTTTGCTTTCACAACCAGCAGCAAATATTCTTTCAGTTAACCTGAAGTTTGTAATAAGGGGAAGAAAAAACCCATACAAATCCCTTAGGCTTTCCCATGGAAGTGGTTGTTAGAAGTTTACTATGCAATATTCTTAAAAGTACTTCTTTGCTACTTGTGTTTTCAATCACGTAATCTTGATTTACTAGTGGGGCAGATAATGAGCATTTAAAATTCATTAGCTTCCCAACAATTACTGGAAGCCAGATAGAGCCTTCTGAAGTATCCAGTCCCCTAAAAATTACTCTACCATATTCACATAAAACCACTGGCCTATTTATTACACGCAGCAGCTTCATCCTTTGGTCAGGTGTTGTTTTTTGTGCTTTGTTGGTTTTTTTTGTTTGTTTTGGTTTTATTTTTTTTTTCCTTTAAATATCAAGTTGTCCTGGAAGCGAACTGAGAATATACCAGTAATACTGGTTGTATTTCTACTAAAAAGAAAACAGAACACTAAAGACCGTTTGTCTTACATTTGTGCAGATTAGTGTCATCTCTCTAGCCCTGGGATTCATTATTAAGGATACTTGTGGACTGTCCTTCCAAAAAACCACCCCATAATGCTATCAGTTTTAATTATTCCTCCAATCGATTTGGTTTGAAGATTTTTGTCATCCAGTGTTGAGTATCACAGATTAGTTCAAGCATTATTTTCACCTTTGAAATACACAGAATATATTGCTGGGTGGAGTTAAAATTATACAGGTTGCTTGCAATTTACTTGCCAAAAAAAATTTCAAGAAAATGCTGCAAATAAATCCAATTATATTACAGTAAAACCAAAAAGCTTTTCTTCTTCATAGGAAGAGAGCTTTATCTCAGCCGGTCAGAAACTCTTCTGTTCTGCAACAGAACAGGAACCCTTTAGTTGCAAGCAACTTAGACATGTAATATTTCTAACATTACAGTCCAAAGTCTGCAATAATAAACCAGTCAGGAATCTATTTAGAACGTTTATTTAGCACTAGCATACAGTTCTCAAATAGATACTGCTTCCTCCAGACTTGTCATGAAGAAGTTTCATAATGAGCTTTTCTCTGTTTTCAGTAGGTTTAAGAAGCTCCCCCAAAGTCACTGCTGACAGCAAACTCCGCACCAGATCTCTGGCATTATTTTGCACTGGAGAAAGGCATGAACTGAACTCCAGTGAAAACTGGCCAAAATAGAATCTGACATGGGATGCAGAAAAGCTGCATGCTTTTCTATTCAGTTTCTTCCAGTTAAGATGCATAATTCAAACACTTAAAAGTTAACTTTTAGATGAGGGGCATAAAATTTTCCATCAAATAAATACTTTAGGGAGATAGTTTTATGTTCTTCTACTCACATGTGCATGGGGTTTAGATCAGGTATATATACAAACAAATTATCAGAACAACGCAGCATGATTTCCTAGTCATGGCCTCCAAACTGATGTCAATTTACAGTAAAGAAATGGAAACCTGTATATCCCTCCAGTTACCTTTAAAGTTCACGTGGTTAGGAAGTGTTTTAAAGCCCTCAACCCACAAGTAGTAAGTAGTGGGCCTCTACAATTCTGTAATCCTCAAACGGAACCCTAAACCAATCATGTGGTTTGAATTGTAACACTATGGTTAGCCTGCTAGAGATAAAAGTCAGACAATATTCACCAAGTCCCTATTTTAGTGAAGACACTCAACTTATGAGGTATTTCAAACAGTGCAAAGTGCCCTCTCCAACTTCCCACAACTGTGAATTCAGGTTACCCTGCTTGTTCAACTTCAATAAAAGGACTGTATTTTGCGTGCAGATTAAAAAAAAAAAAGAGACTGGGAGGGGAAATAAAACATGCAAGAAGATTCTCAAAGCCATAACACTTTTAGCCCTGAGCAATTTAAAGAAAGTGAAGGCAGATGAGTGGGAAGAAGTTATGTTGGCTGCTTTCCTGGAGTCAAGGCCACATTTACATGAAACAATAAAAAAAATAAAAGAAAATTAATCCCTATAGAAAGGGTAATGCTTCATTTTTCCCAGCCCCTCTTATTTCAGAATAGGAGAAGTTTCACAGATCCATGAACACGGTGGCTTGCAGCTGGAGAGACAGTGTCATTGAACAATGACAGCAGGCTTTAATTGTCAATTAGTTTCTTGGCTCTGATGTTGGCTTGCTCAATGCGTTCCCTGTTTGTATCAGCCTGAAAGAGAAATTCATAGGTCATTCGCAGACTTCATGCAAAAGAATTTAAAAATTCAAACTGAAATGAAATTCTGAATTGCAAGTTGTTATCATTGTGGTAGACAGAAGGGGAGCAACTTTTATAAGCTGGGAGAATTCCCGCCCTCCCATCCACCCCCCAGCCAGCATATGCTGTCAATTTTGGCAGAACCAGAATCAGGAGAAATAGTTTTTAGTCTCTAGCTGACCCCCAAAACATACAGCAGCTTGCCTCAGCAAGTCAGGAAGAATATTAACAGAACAAGGGGATAAAAATTCCCTTTCTCCAAGTGCTTAGACATCTTAAGGACCTCTACAGAGCAGCTTTGTTGCTATGGACTAGAAGTAACAGTCAAAACTGGAAGTGACCTATGGGCAAAGTCAGATTTATTTTGCTTAGTGCAGATCCTTGGTTTTCATCCACACCCCCTCCTAGTGTCCTAGTAGTATGGTATTGGTAAGAAAAAACACTTTATAATTGTTTTACTGTTACAAAGCATCAAAAGTCAGCCACAGCATCTAGACTGAACAAATATCAAAATACAGTTTTACTGAAAGGTATGATAAGGAGCTTCGAAATAATTCCCTGATTATCCAGCCTGCAGCAGGGAATGAGCAGGGGGGTAACAAGCATAAACCTGGCCTCTGCCCTCACCATGAGGAGTGGAATTCCTGAGAAGCTCTACCTGTGCTAACTATTAGCCATTTCACACCTTCACGCTGCAACAGGCTGGGAAGAGGACATTGCCAGTTCAAGCCCTTCCCTCCTGTTCTTCCCTTCCGGTCAAGGGTTGGAGAGGGGCAGGATTCTACTATAGAAAAGTGAGAATCGAACCTGTTAACAACACCTTAGAAACACATTGATCTAGCTACTAGATCTTCTAAGAAAAAGGCGGTAACATCAGCTTTTATGTGGGGTTTATTCAGACCAGGAGTCCTGCATAACACTGCAGGCTACCAAAAGTCAAGCCTATATATTTCTCAGGTGAGTTGGAATTTTTATTTTTTAAAGAAATAAAAATAAAAGCATCAACTCTATTCTGAAGTTAAGCTTAATATTGCTCTTTGTTTCTTTATATGATACTGTCCTTTGGAGATTTACCCTCAACATTCTGATTTGGTTTCCACACTGTTTGTTCATGAGATTTAAAAACAGTTATCAGCAGAAAAGGATTAATTTAAATATCCTGAGACAAGCTGCCAGTTTCAAAGACAGGAGGTGCACTTTCATTTTTATTTCTGTTTTGTAAAGCAATTTTAACTTGTTTACATCATATTTTAGTAGCTAGTAAGACTTGATCAGCAAGATTTATTCAGACCACTAAAATGAAAGAGCATCAGGCCAAAACAGGTGCTTGAAACTACCAGAAACACTACTGCTAAAAGCACTAATTCTCACTTGCAGTTAATTTGACCAGGCAGTTTTCAGTCCATGTATAAACTGTAAGTATTTCACACCTCATTTTAAACTCCAATTAAGTTTTCTAGTGTTCTTTAAAATGTTTGATTTCTTTTACTCTATAATCACCTCATATCTGCAGTTTCAGAACAGTGAAAGACCATTAAGGCATCCTTCATAAAATCATGTTGATTTGCCATATTAATAGCACAACCCCTAAATTACCAGACAAAATTGAGATGCTGACATAGGTACAACCAGCATTTACATCAGACTAGCTCTGTATATTTGAGAAAATTATGTTCCTCTTGCTTTTAATCCTATTGGGCATTTCAGTGACATCTAACTTCCCATTTTGTGTTAATTCTATAGTTTTACAGCAAGTGGTTTTCACTTCTGCTTTTTAAAATCTTTAATATACACTATTCATAAAAGCTTTCATTCCCTTTCTTAACAGCATGCCCGTAAAAACTTCTATTCATTTCAGAATATGGGGATTTCAAAATATGACTAACATCCTCATAAATTGCCCTCCAAAAGAATCTCCCCCAAGCATATTTATATATGCTTCATCTGTTTTAAGAAGTTAATCTTTAAATCAATAAAATTTAAAAAAAATATAATAAAGATCTTATTGGTGATGAATAACTTCCTGTGCAGATGAGGGCAGACCATGTCCTGTGCATCTACAAAACCTATTATTCCAAAGTCTCCCCAGACCCAATGTTAACCTGTCCACAAGAATTCGGTCAACGAATTACCTGTGTTTTATTTTATGTTCAATGATTATAGTAACTTTTTAATAATTCCAGAGGAGTCTTTCTATTGTTAAAGATACCTATTCCCTACCACATACAAGATTCCCAACGAGCAACAATTCCCCAGTTATACCTCCAGTAAATGTTTGTCCTTTTGATCCAGTCAAATTTAGTTGTTTTCAGAGTAAGCAGTGTCCTGTACTGTAGCTTTAGGTTTCCTGACACTTTGAATTTTCAACTACATACCCAAACACCAAGATATATCTCTTGTTCAAATCACTGCAGCCTAGAGGATGGTATAATCTTAATGCATATTTACTGCAAATACAGGTAGATAGGACAGTGAGCCCATTCCTTTTAATTTCTCAGTAAAAACCTCTAAGCTGAAGGCAGAGAACACCTTTGACACTTACCTTTACATTTATCCGATCTATTTGTTTATTCTGGGCATCAATCTCATTGCCCATATCCAAAGCCATGTTTTTCAAATTCCCAAGAATGTTTCCCACTTGAGCAAGATTTTCATCCATTTCATCTTCTCTGGCATCATTTGTTATCCTGTTCAAACAATTAGAACAATGTTTCCAAGAATCAAGAACTTGCTTTTCCCTACCCTGAATTTCCTTTAATAGAAATAGTTTGTTGCACAGTTATCTGACAGGCAATGTATTCAAGCCTAGTTCCCCCCTTTTAAAACTCCCCAAGCAAATGGCCCACCAAAAAAAGATGCCAAGTTAACTGCTATTACATTATTGGAATCTAAACTTCCTCTGGTAGCTATTATTTTAAGACACATTTGTCTCAAATATACTTTATGACAATAAAAGTCCTGATATTTTTAACAGTCACCACAGTAACAAAGCACTAAGCTCTGTAGTCCTCACATCCAGAAATAGAATGTAATACCACCTCTAAGAAAAAGTACAAGATGAACCCTACAGTACTGAAAGTGTAGGTGTCCACCCTCTCCTCTCCAAGCAGTAGCAATTCCTTCAAGCAGTAGCAAAAAACTTATCTGTTTAGCAACTTCACTTAAAATGCATCTGGAAGAAGTTGACAACTGCTAATTTAGGATTTCTCCGTTTGAAATCAAGAAATATGAAGAAGCAAACCTTGTAATATATCCGCCACTTGGTCCTCCAGAAGTCTGAGGCTGCTGCTGATTTATACTTCTTGGCTGCATGGATATCACATGATCTGCTGAGTTCTCTGTGCCATCTCCCCAGGTTGCTCTGTATGCCTTGCTAGCCTCAAAGTTCTTCATCCTACTCCGTAAAAATAAGAAATCTGAACTGCTACATCAGAAATATGGGTTCCTGGCTCAAGATCTGTATTAATCTAGATTTTTAAGAAACATTTGTCTTGTGCCTGAAAGAGATTAGTTTTTCTATAGACAAAGCCTTTTCTATATAATACCATTTCTTGTATCAGGATAGTCCAAACATAACTGAGTTACTCTAGGGACAGTGATTAATTTGGTCTTAAGCTTTTATACAAGCACAGAAGTTTCCCTAAAGTAATATACTTTACCAGAAGAGGAGAAGCTTATGACAGTAACAGGAAGCTTCCACTGTCATAAGATAAAGTTGCACTTACAACAGGAGTTAGTCTAGAGTCAGGATTAGTTACTGTTCAGGAAAGAAATAGGGATGAAGGAAAAAAACTCCCTCAAATACAAACAGCTACAGCACACAAGAAAACCATTGATCTTTACTGTTTTATTTCTCAAACATTTTCTGTCGCCATGTCTTTCTTTTTAAAGTTAATGTTTCTCAGGTTAATTTTGATTATGAAATAACAGTAATCATGTTTAAATAGCTCCTTCATTCTGCAATTCAAATGCATTAGATCCATTAAAGTGACACATCAACTTACCATTACACTTATACCACATAATTCAGAAGAGAAAAACATTAAAGAAAGCACACTGACATGAAGCAATCTCAAGAATCCCAGACCCACAAAAGCAAGAGGGGAAGAAAATATAACAGAAAAATAACTGATCTAAATTGGGGTCAGTTCTCATGAACGCTAAAGAACATATTTTGACAAGAATAGTTTCACGTTCCCCTTGTTTGCTGGCATTTTCAGGTTTAAGCTAGATAATCCAGACTCCACTGACACTTTTCTGCTTCTTTAAAAGCCTGTGAAGGGAAATCTGTAATATCTTTCAGTAGAACTAACTTTACAATTACAAGGTAATCAATTTCTATATCTATAGTGCCTTTCAGTAGCCCAGATGTTTCACATTTGAAGAGATGTGAGATTAGCTGTAATGAATATATATTCTCATTCTTAAGGCATTTATGTAATCAAAACCGGAAGCTGTATTTCATAGGTCAGATAGATCCTATGAAAAGTAATCTACTATGAATACAAAAAGGGGAAGAAATGGAGTAACTTCTCAGTTCAGAATGGAACTGCTGCACCCAGCAGAACCCTCAGGAAACCTAAACTACTCAATTCTAGCTCCTTGTGGATGCCCAGACTTAAGAGATCTCTTTAGGTTTACAGCAACTAGATCAAGCATTATGTTTTAATCTCATTCACACCAAAGCCACAACAGCAGGAGAGCTTGTATGTTTCTGGATTAGCAGAATCTAAGGTGCCAGAGGTAACTGTGAGGAATTTATTCAACAAAAACAAGTGGCCTGAAAACTACTTACATATCTTGTAGATGTATGTAAGTATGTACTATGTAAGTAGACAGCTAGAAACAGAATTGTTGCTCAAACTAAGCACAGTTAAGAACAAAGCTTCTCACCACCTGTTTTTTTAACAGCTGTTTTTCAAATATGTTCACTTTTCTCATGTTTCATTTCAGTAAGAGTAAGGCAATTTATGTAGCCTGTAAAACCAGCAAGGGCTCAAGCAGTTGTTCATTTCCACAACTATTACACTCTACAGTAATTGACATCTCCCATTCACATCAGTATTACAACACATCACAGTCACAAGGAGAGCTGCATGCAGACATCATGCACATGCAAGCACAAATCCAACAGAAGCATCACTTCAGACAGCTTGTTAAACGTACATCAGCACTAATAAGACTGACCTTGTCCTAAAATCCACTTTCAGCAGTTAAGTGAATACAGCTTCTCATCTTAGTCTTCATTTTTAGAAAGCAAGAGTCAGTGTTAGGAGAGAATGGAGAATAAAGAATAGTAAAGACCAGCAAGCACATAAATTGTTATTAGTATATAGATTATATTAGAGCACTGCTAGTATTTTGTGTTTTCACAAAGCTTTTATAAATAATCAAAGCCTAGGAGAAATGAGAAAAGCAATGTTTATTTCAGAAAGTGTTCTGATTTAGCTTTATGCAAAAAATGAAGTTTTGGAGTTAACTGGGTGGCAAATAACTGTCAGAAAAATTGATGTACCAGTAGATATATGAAAAGAATTCACAGTTTCTTCTTCTTCATTGCCCTCTATCTAGTAGATTTTTCTGCACATTACTACCCATTTTTCTATACAACTCATTATTTCTTTTATTGTTACCTGTGTATTTGGAGTTCCAAAAGAGTTCACAAATTCTGAGCCTGCTTAGTGTCAATAAGCTGCTTAGCTTCAGTGAAATAAGACAACTACAGAAAACAAAGACTGAGTGTGTCAAAATGCTCAAAGTCCATCATCTTAATAAAACTAATAAACCAGTAAGCACACCTATCCAGAGGTCAGGACAGAAATAACTGCCTTTTCAAGATACTAAAGGTCTAAGACTTTTAGCCTTAGAAGCCACATTCATATCTATCCTAAGTGATCCTCAAAGTATTATTCTGTTGGATAAGCAGACTCAGCTACACCAAGGAATTTTTACCTAAATTTCTGCTACCTCTCAGTTGAATGGTAAAGTTATTTTGCTCATGCTAAAGAGCTAAAAAAAGAACACACACACACACCATTCACTTCAGTGGTCCCACTCTTAAAATAACTTATTTCTCCTTCACTTGGAAGAACTATGATTACATCCAATTCACCCAAATCAATTGGATACTTTGCTGCTTAAAGATAAAGCTAGCACACATCCAAAAAATAAATATTGTTTTCCTTACAATACTGATTCCTGATCATTGTTTAGGTGTTTAAAAGTACAAACCAAGTGCCATACAAAAGATTACATTACTCTTAACTGACTTGGATATGGTAGCCATAACACTGATGTTATAAAGGTACTGTGAAGCAGGTCTGCAAGAATTTATGTTGTCACTAGTGAGAGATTAAAGCTTTAACAACAATGTCTGTTCTCCTACTCTCTTCCTCCCTAAAGCATGAAAATTTTTTAAATACCTAGAGAACGAGTATTACCTTCCTTCTCCAAAACAGAAGTTTTCTTGCTTTTAGTTTAGTACATAAGTACTTCTGTAAAAAAGTGATTTTTGCAGTCGAATTTCTAACAGACACGCACTTACATATAGCTATTTGCACTCCAATTTGGTCTCATCTGTATGGACATTAATAGTATTCTACTAAATATAAGCTTTAAGGAGATTACAGCACAATTGTGCAGGATGTCATACAGCAGCTACATTTACAGTGAAAGGGGCCCAATATACGGTTAGATGCAATTAAGCTTTTGCTAGTCTCATACAATTTTAGAAGGGTGCAGCTCTACAAACCAAAGCAGTCAACTTTCCCAGAGATTCTTCGTTTTTTAATTGGCTCTTTTATTAGAGACCTTCTCCCAGTACAGTAGCTATTGGGAGTATTCTAGAACTTCAGACTCAAGTACCAGTTTAACTGACCTGTTACAAGGACAGACACAGAGCCCACAACATTTGTTGAGCTCTGTCAGCGTCTTCTCAGCTTCTCTCATATCCTTATTTATCTGGTCCATGCCTTCTTCTATGCGATTTAGTTGTTCTAGAAGAGAAACAAGAAACCTGAATAAACACAGATTGGGCGAAGGCAGGGGTAGGATATTAACATTTCTTTCAAGCAGGAACTTACAAGTTTCAGTTCTATCTTTACCAAGACTAATGCCTATTTTCTTTCCTGCCTTCTGGGATTTTTTTTTTATTTTTAGGAAGTATATTCAGTGATACAGTTGTTTACTACATTAAAAATATTTTCCCTATCCTTACAGCAACATTTCTGTTGCTGCTTTCAGAACAAATGCAGAAATTCCACCTTTCCTGGTGGAAAGGAACAGCTTCTGTAGCAAAGCTGTATTAAATTTTAACTACCATGGTCTCTCAGCTACTTTAAAAACTCTTTTAAATACCACAAACACATGGGAATAACCAATTAGCAGATCTCATTTTCACACAAGTAGTCTTTAATAAGCCTTTAGTTTCAGCAACAACTCTTGCATGATAATCCTTTTTCTTAGTCATAAAATTGATTTTGAATGTTAGAGAGGAAGAAGGAAGAACTCACCTCCCTGTTCATCCAGCATAGTGATAGTTTTGATGCCAACATCCTGGGACTGCAGAAATAAATTTATTTGCAGATATAAAACCAGATTTCAATACATCAGTGCAAAATCAGAAGGCTTCTATAGTAGATTTGATAAGCCAACCAAGTTCATATTAAAACGCTGTGTTAGGAAT
This sequence comes from Larus michahellis, assembly GCF_964199755.1. Classification (NCBI taxonomy): domain Eukaryota; kingdom Metazoa; phylum Chordata; class Aves; order Charadriiformes; family Laridae; genus Larus; species Larus michahellis. Next base: position 50,784,704 of record NC_133899.1, on the reverse strand, counting down.
AACTTCTGTAGTAAAGCTATGCTAAGTTTCAAATTAGATCCTATGTTAGGCTAATAATAATCTCACCTGTTAACCTATCTCAATTAGTGGGTTTTTTGGTGGTGTGCGGGTTTGGTTTTTGGTGCTCTTTTTTTTTCCTTTACACATTACAACAAGATGATAAAGTTTATTGTAATACTCAAACTGAAATATGACAATGTCAAGCTAAAAAATTAAACCTAGCTGTGCTTTGTTTTGAAAAGTAGTATTTAGTTTATTCTTTATTCCTACACCCTTCAATAGGGCTGACAAGGCCTTTAGTCCTGGAAGCTGGAGTAAAAGAAAGCAAAACAAAACCTGCAAAACCATTCTTGAGAATTCGGCAGAAGAGATCAGGAAGAGAATAGCCCATCCCTAGTTTTAGAACCAAGCAAAAGAGTCATCAGTGAGGTATATAGCACAGTACAGTACTCTGCTGGCTCAAAGCCCTGAAACTAGCACAAAAGTTGTACCCACACTTTACTGTAGAACTGTCTATGCTAGGAGTTATTTTAGCTTCTATGAATCATCAAACTATGATATCAAGAGAAATTATGTTGGTTCATTACACGTTCTTAACATGTGTTTGAAAGGTATTCATTAGGCTATGGTGATTCAAATGCCTCACTGGTAACAGCAGCATCTTCAGTTCCACAGCAGCCTGCTACCATCTGGACAGTGAGTACAGGCCCTAAAGCAGGAGTGACCAAGCACTTTAGGCTCCTTATTCATTGGATTATTTTTTTTAGTGTTCTCACACTGACAATAAGTTGTCTCAAGTCTTCACCACTAAAAGTCTGGGCATCAGCTTTGAAAGGCATTACTGCTTAGTCTCTGGATTCCCATTTGTCTATGTCATAGCCAAGTACTAGCAAAATTGTCTTGCTGAATCAGGTAAGCTTTAAGTCTACCGGAGCTGACTAACAGCCACCTTATCTTACTCCCTATCAACAGGATGCTCTATATTTTTTGAGATTACAGCATCAAAAGTAAACTTTTAGTCACTTCTACAATGGGGCATGCAAACCATAACAGTGCAGAGGAACAGATTCCTCACACAACATCACCTAGATAAACTTGGTTGGAATACAGAGTATTTATTTTAAGTCATGTACAAGGGTGTTAAGTTTCATTGTCATACTTCACTATCTTTAAAACTGATGAATAGATTGTAAGAAGGTGTATGTAGAACTGCTTTTGTTCAGAACCAAAAGTAGCCCTACCCTCTACTACCCCACCCAACTGAGCCCTGCCCTCCTCCTCAAAGCAAGACATTTTCACACTGTTCACAGCCAAAGTGAGCTAAAAGACAAACCGGAAGATATTATGAGGAGCAAGTGATGCAACAAACAAAACCATAACTGACCAGCACAGAAGACTGTTTATAACTGATCTGTAGCATTTGGAGATTAGGCCATTTTGCTTAAGAGGAAAACAGGTAGAAAGTATATTGATCCTTCTGACTTTACATAATATGAAAAACATCGTGTTTAAGTCATTCCATCTCTATTACTGAATTAAACTAGCAACTTCTAATATTAAAAAAGACAAAAAAGTGATTAAGGTCACTTTGTGATAGTTAACATGATGCTGCTTATACTTAAATCCCCAGGGAATTCAAAAGCTTTTCCTTACCTCAATGGCCAAGCCAAGAATCCTCCTTGTGCTTTCCAAAGACTAGAAAGAGAATTTTAAAATGAGAGTTAACAACATATATCAGTGTTTGAAAGTCTTTACCAGTTCATTGCAGTAAGGCAACCAGTATACAAAGGTTCATCAACCTGTCTGTACATAATACATGCTACAACACAGTCATAGCGGCAGCATACTAGAGTTTTTTTTCAGCAGCTAGTAAATCCTTGGGTTTTAGTACTTGCTAGTACTTTGTTTATCACATTGGAAAGTCATTATAAAAGAAAAGATATTCAAATGAATTCTAGTTAAATAGAAGAAGTCAACACAATTAAGAGTAATGTAGATACCCAGCCTGCATTGTCTCAATAATCAGGAGTGGGTGATCAGTAGTCAGTCAAGTCAGTGTCTTTACAATTTAGAAGTTTAAGTTCAGTCTTAATTTTAGGAGTAGTCTTTGGTCCAGTATTTACCAAGTAAAGTGAGAGTATGAAGCCATACCCTTGCAGAATCACTACCCTAGACTGTCTTTATTTTTAAAAGATATTGTAATCTTGGCAGGTAAGTACTGTAATCCCAGATGGCTTCCTGTAATATTTACCTCATCAGTGACCTGGTTGGCCCTCAGCTGAATTTCTTCAGGTGATAGTTCAGCCATGATGAGGAACTATTAATTGTAAGTAATCACGTTAAAGAGAATCTTCCCCCTGTAACAAGAGATACTTGGTATGAATCAGAAACTAGACGACAGTTCAAAGAATGAAAGCCTATACATTCTGCTTAATACAACAGCTGGTTAGGACTAGAAGGCACTAAAAAAATTATTCATCTGATACAACATAACTCAGGAGTTAGAGAAATGCAGAACAATCAGTACGTGAAATAGTTTCCTTTCCAAGGCTTGGCTTCCTAAGCATTTTTGGAAAATTCTATCTATTGTTAGTTAAGGTAAAAATCAGGAAATGAAGTCTTAAAATAAAAAGCTTCTCCACATTGAAAAAGCGTGTTGGTTTACCCAGTAATCCAGAAAGAAATTCATTAAGGCATTTAAGTTACTAGAGTAAGCTTTAAGTGTTCTTCCCCTTCCCTTTGAGGGATTTCAACAGACAGTCAGAAGAAGGGGAAACACTTTCACAGATTAAGCACCACCCAAAATGATTCCAGTAACACTCCAGAAATAGTTCTTACATATGATGAATCCCTCAAACGCAAAAGGATCTGCAAAAGTTTCAAGTTGTATGTCTGCAACTCTAGCAAAGGTTTTCAAATCTACCTTTCGCATAACAAGGATAGGCTCAAGATTCTCAGAACTGAAGCCCCAACACACCATGATTTAACTTTTGCTATAAACAGGAGATATATTTTCGCCTGAAGTGACAAGAAGAAAAAGCAAGCCCATCAATAAATACAGTCTTATCAGAGCGAGGCTTTTTAGAGCTAAGAATCTGTATTTTTGTTGGAGGAATGTTAATAAAGCTGGCACTCCTAGCAATGGGAAAACAGAGCTCCCAGGCTATAAAGAATTTAACAATAAGAGGATTTTTTAAAATGAATTTTCCCCTTAACTTTAGATTAATCCTTGTCCTTTCACATGGGTAGCTTCCAAATTAAGTTTGCATTATCCGTTGAGATCACTCCAACACCCTGCTTGACTAACAGAACTCTTTTCCATTCTTCCCCTTCAAGATCAATGTTTTAGAAGACCGTGAGGTAACTCACTGCATTAGTAACTGCTCCTAGAAGAGTAAATTCATGCAGATTCACTCAGCTGTTAGCTAAAGAATGGTCGCTGTTTACAGCTCTCTGCACAAAGTACGCATACCTCTGAGGGCAAATTGAAATCAAGACACCTTTGCAGCTGAAGTACTTCAGAATTTAGAGACTTCAGCAAGTCTGGTCTTTAGCACCTGACATACCTCCCCAGCCTAAGACTATGACTCTAGGAGGTTTTTTCTAAGTAGGGTCAACACAAGTTTGTCTATTTTTTTTTTTTAAAGTGATGGCAAAAACTCTCTCACACAAGGCCTCTAATAGCTCAGTTTTCAGCAGTCCAGTTTCACTACATAATCAGTGACTTATCTTTTCATTAACAGGTTTAAGCTCCTTTGGTGAAGTTTATTTAGGGCCGCTGAGTCCCAACCTTGAACTTGGGAATATCCTTCAAGCTGCTTTGCACAGCTAAGGACCATTAAAGCAGGGACAGGGAGGAAAGGACCTATTTTCACTGAATTAGATTAAGCACAGGAAAAGTTACATAAAGCTAGTTCTTTGGGTAAAGACCTCGCATCTTCTTAATATTGAGAAATATGATGAAATTTCAATTTTATAGTTGCACTGAACAAGCAATATCTGGATTACTGTAGTTGTTGCAGGTTTGGCCAGCCTTTCTCTACTTTGGGTGCCATGCAGTCAGGTACTTCTGCAGCTTGGAGCCGTAACACACACGTCTCATCTTGGACAGCAAAAGGGATATCATATCCCCACCCTATGAATACAAGTGCTTCCCAAGAATCCAGCTGTAATTGTATAACAGGGCCGGAAATACAGCTGTATTCCCAGAGTGACCTGGAGATTTCTTTTTCAGGAGCCCTGGTGTCCTGCTTCCTTTTGCAGCTGTGGGCTCAGCCTACCCAGGAGTTCACACACCAGCATAAGCACAACTGCTGGCCACATGATGTAGCCCTAGCTCAGAAGCTGTCTTTGAGTTACCCAAGAGCCATGCTGCAGCCAACACTACACACTACGACATCAGATTCTCTGCTTTTGAGGCAAGGGCAACGACAATAATATTCTCAAGCATGCATAAGAATGATTTGTTTACAAAATAAGTCTTTAGTGGGTAATAAGATTCTCATCTTTGAACAGATGTTTGCAAATACATTATACTGCTACTTTCACATCAAGAAAGCACCCAAAATCAGAAGAAAGAAGGTATACTTTATCAGGCCAGATACTGAGTTTTGTGTTTCATTCAATACTGCCAGAATGTTGTCCTGTGCTACTAGAGCCACAAGTTCATGGAGAAGCCATTGAAAAACAAACCAGCAGTGAGGCTGAAAAAGAAGGAAGGAGACAACAGTCATCACTTCTGACTCCCAAGCTAGTTATTCTTGGTGGTACAGTTTGGAAGGTAACATATTACTGGAAGCTGACAGTTACGAATTAACTTCAGGACTGAAGCTCGCGTACACTATACTGAATTCACCCTGGGCTGACAACTGCGATATTAATAAAGTCCTAAGAAAGATAATGCCATGTTGAAATCTGATAGTACTTACATGAAGAGACACAGCAATTACATAAAGTAGCTCCTTCACATACTGTCAGCTACCAAACTATTCCCCCCTCCACCTTTGTCTTATTTACGTTAGCTCACTAAGGAACTAGCAATTCATTATTTGACATAAGTTACTAGTAACACACTAAAACTAGAAAGTGTCTGCAGTTGCATTTGACACCAGACAACAGCTTGAAAAAAAAAAAAAACAAAAAACCAAGCACTTGCCACCAAATCTACCAGTTCTAAGAGCTGACAGACAAGCTTTGCCTTCCCCTAGCTTGCTCACAGCTTCCTGAACAAGTTCACTGCCAGACAGGAAGTTCTATGGAAATCCACAGCATTCCTCCCACTTTCCCCCTAAATCAATGGTATTTGGTCTTGAAACTGTTTATGAATTGACCTAACACTGAAGCAATCCAGTTGCAAGATAGGAAGGAAAAACAACCCTTCTACATAACAGATTTCCACAATACAGAGCAAAATAGTTACTTCCAGAATTCCTCAGAGCTGAGGCATGCACGTGCTTATCTTCTGATGCTCATATTTGGACACTTGTAGTGTTTTGCCTCTTGCGAGATGAAAACATAATCTAAAGTGACAGTTCATATGTCCAATTTACAACTGCCAGGATAACTGAGCTATGTGGGAGGAAGCTAAATAAAATCAGAACACTTAGTTAAGAGACAAGTGTTCTGACAATCCTTTACTATGGATAACAGGGTACAGCTACTTGCTGGTCTTTTCTGATCATTTCTTGAGGTCTTATGTCACTGCAAACAGTGACAGATCCCTTCTTCTTCCCCCCTCTAGACTTCCCAGCAAGCTTACCCACCTTCACTTTTCAGCCATTAGAGCTACGTGAAACAAGATACCATTTCCTTCTTAAGACAGGCTTAAGAAAGGACGCTCTTTGAATTGGTTTGATTATAACGTCTGTTTAAAGCTGAATATCACAAACTGATGCATCCAACTCCACAAAGCCATAGTTTTATTCTGGTTAATTTGTACAACTCAGTTGGCCAGCACTGCTTTTGTAAACACACACACAACCTGCACAGTAACTCTGCAGAGGAAGCAAGAATAGAAAGAGATATTCCCTAGGCAGTAACAAAGAGACTTCTCACCACACAGCATTTTGTAACATCCAAAAAAAGCACACAGGAGTAACTGAGAAGAAATCAAACATTTCAAAAAAAGCCTGTTTCCAAAGATGGAAATACATGCTTGATAGCAGCATGTCTAACTGCAATAGCTGGAACATAGCAGGTCCCTGTACTGCAAGATATCTCTGAAGGAGTTAGAACACCCAAGATGAGGCCGTTTGTATTGAAATAATAGCTCGGATATTCCAACAGAACACACTGTACATACAGAAAGAAGAGCTACTCATTCCTCTGTCTTTCTGCCTAGGAATCATAAAGCACCCACTGAGGTATCCAGCTTTTAAGTTAATGGTATATAACAAAATGATTTTTATATTCAAGACATTAAGATTCCTCAATAAAGACAAGATATTCAGGGAGAAAATACATGATGTGGCTAAAGTATTCCTGGTACGTATTTTTATTATAGTGTAATATTTGCTAAGGCAAGCATTTATTTTAATATCAATGCTCAATGCCCATTTTCTTTGCTTTCCTTCCTATCATTTTAAAAATCCTAGCCGCAAAGTAACCAATGAAAAAAAGACAGCCTACAAAGAGACTTCATAATGATATTGCAACAATATTCTGCCATTTTAGTTTATTCTCTCTCTAGAGTGTTAAGTTTTAAAGAAACTAATGTACCTAAATACAAAGTAGAACTCCTTTAAAGAAGGATGTAACATCAGCTGTATTTACCTTTTGTTATCAAAAAGTACTCTGCAGTATTTACTTAGTTACCAGACTGCAAGGATTAAAGTTAAACCCATTTAGCACAACCCACCTCTACCCCTTGAAAACCTGGAACCTTTAACCCCTCTACCCAGGAAAACCTGGCACCTACATACTATGCAGAACTAAGCTTGCTACAAAAATACACTTTCTTGAAGTAACAGGCCTCATGAAACTTTTCTACTAGGAAACTAAGATGACTACAACATATTCATCATCTTAACTATCACTGTCTTATAAAAACAAGAATTCATCAAGAAACAAGAGCAGCAAGGAAATAAGTGCAGGGCCTGCAAATCATAAGAATTCGTCTTTTCTGCCATGTTTTACTGTGGATATTGTGGGCGCATAAGAAGTTCTTTGAAATTCCAATTCTGACCACAAGCTTTAGATACAATGTTATCTCTTCACAAGACTATTCATATTGTGCTAAGCCATCCTATAAGCTCACCATTATAATGCATATTAAAATTAGGATATTACTGTCCAAACCACTTGAGGATAGATTAGATCTAAGTTACTTCTATCCCTTGGACAAAAGGAACGATGAGATACGGGAAATAAATTTGTGTCTGCACAGACTTTTCTCCCCACTTACTACGCATTTAGCCATGGCTCCAAAACCCCTGAAAAACCTTCATTTCACTCTCCTGTGTGAAATTGTTAGGTTGGAGAAGGCTGAGGAAAAGACACAGCACAGGTGATCTTGCAGAACTGTTTAAAACCTCAAGGTGTCTCTGAGGGACACTACAGGCAGTTTTGGGCTGACAGTGCCAGACCCTTTCAAAGCATCATTGGTTTAGAGAGCTTAATTTGCTATCCCATACAGCACCTGACACATTTCACTAGGTTCTTTGTTTTGAAAAAGTTTTGAAAAACTGAAGGTGACACAGATCAGTACGAGCGATGGCTGTGTCTATATTAGCAATAGGGTGATCCTGTGAGGGCAAGTTTTTGTTTGGGGGAAGCACTGCTCACACTACCACAGTTCAGGTGGATCAGTCAGAATTATTTAATCAGAGCTCTACCCCAACCCCAATTACTGATTTGAGAGCTAATGCCTGCCAAGACATAACTTTCATAAGACTGAGTGCAGTAGGAGCAGTGGCCTACTATCTGCATGTATAAGTCTCCAAGTTTAAACTATCTGCTTGGGATCAGGAAGCTAAGACAGCATCGTTTTATCCAACAGCAGCTCTCTGGCTGGGATTCCCTGACAATAGGTGCATTAAAAATCTTCAGGGGAAAAAATAAAGCATTTGAATGGACAGAGCCTCAAGACCAAAGTACTGTTTTATGCTGCCAGCTACAGCATAGTTATCTTTGCAACCCATCTTGCAAGAGCACACAGTAAAAAATTAACATGAAATCTTTCTTTCTTGTCTCTGTCATTGGTCTAAGATACTCTTCTGCACAACCACGGGTTTTTCTTACAATTGTCTTCTTTTTCATTCAGAATTACTTGTAAACTGGATGCCAGCTATTTATGCCAACACTCAGTTTCCAACGTAAACAAGTTTCAAAAGTCATAACAAGTTTCAAAAGTCATTACAACAGTGAGGTTTATAGTCTTTTCAAGGGTTTTTCAATCACAATAATATAAGACACTTCCAAGGTAATAAAGCTACAGTAGACAATTTACATGCTGTTTGAATATGCTTTTCAGCAGTAGCTGAGAAACAATTCTAAGGCTTATTAGCTCTAGAGAAAAAAAATTTTACTTCCTTGTTTTATGACAGTTATGGCATATTCAAGCCATGCTATCCAAAGCACTCAAAACCCATAGGAATTTTCCATCTTACTGATCTTAGTAAATTTAAACCAACTGCAGGGCACCACAAGGTCTAATGAAGTGCTTGCTCAACTACACTTACACAGTCCGTATCTTGGAAGGACTGTGGGCAGAAGAGGCTGTCTAAAGTGACAAGTTTACTTCAACCAGACAGATCTACTTGCACCAGACCAATAAGTTGTTCTGATTGCTTGCACCTTCACAAACCCACCTTGAATGATCATAAGGTTTTTGTCCAGCATCTCTGGCTGACATGCAGTTTTGTGCCTCTGACAGATTGAATGCCTTTCAGAAATTTGTCACACGTTTGCTAAATATCATAAATTAATTCCTCACCATCTGGAGGTCCTCTATTTGAACATAATCCCTTCTCTGTCAAGTTATGCATCTAATCAATATCACGTGATTTTCTTCCTCTTTCACTGATAGCTCTAAACTAAAAGTTAAGCACAAACATTTCTTTTTTTCTGTTAAAGATATTTTGATAACATCAACACCACACTGCAGGCTGTGCCTCGGTGCCTGTTTCCATAATGGAGAATAAGCAAGAGGTCCACAATTTCCTTGCAAGTAGGAAGTAAAGTGAGAGAAGAAACCAGCATAATACTTTTAGCAATGGAAGACAATAGCTGTGAGAGCTGGAAGTTGGTGTAAGATTATTTGTTTAATGCCAAAACTGTAAGGTTTATTAAGCCTGCCTTCTAGAATAATTTCTTTTTCTCTCTCAAAAGAGCTATTTCCAAGCTGTGAATGAAAGCCACATAACTTCTACAAAGTGTTCTAGCAAGACCCCATGCTTACGTCTTCATGTTCCTTTCCTCTTAAAAACCTAGTGAAAGTTTTTGGCAGTCGGGAACTAAACACAGCAGAGTTGCATGGAAAACTTTCATACATGTATGTCCGAGTTACTAATTTTTAGAAAGCCATAATATGACAGAATCCTACCCCTTCTATTTCAAGTAACTATATTTGACTACCTCTTCCTTTCAGATAAATCAGAAAGAGATACTTGTACTTTATCCTTTTAACATAAACCAGTAGTAAGAATAACCAAAGGATTAAACCTTAAAATCCTACAATTCCCAGTTCACTAGTTCTTTCCTTGGATGTTTCATATACATACCAAGGAAGAAATAATAGCTACTAACCAATACATCTAAAAGTATGATGGAGAAATGCAGCCTATGCTTCCTTTTGGGTAATCTTACCACAAAGGTAGGAACTAGGAGATGACACAACTGTTGCAGCAACTGACTGAAAGGCAGTATCTCATGAGCTATGCTTTTACCCATCAGCAAATTGGTATAGCCTCAGGTGATCAAGGATGGATGTACTCTCAGTTCCTTCTCTTGTAAAGCAAGCTGTTGCCTTCCACGAAAGATGGAAAAATTTATGAAACAATGTTCTTAGAAAAATGTGAATGTTAATTATGAAATTTCTGTGCATTCTTGAAAAGATTAAAAATTAGACAGTTTACCGATTAGATGGCTTTGTATCAAGCGTTGGGTTTTTTTTTGTTCTTTCAAATTCTTATCACTAATGTAGAAGTTGTTTTTTTAAAACCCTTCCTTAACACAAACAGTTATCCTACTTGCTAGCTGAAATTCAGCCCAGCTAGTGCAGGGTGGTACAAGGTATCAGCACCAGAATGTACTCCTCCATATTATTATGCCTACAAGATAAATGAATAAAGCATCTGTGACCCTGGGAGAAGAGGCCAGGACCCAAGAACAAGACACTACTCTGCATGCTTCCTGCTTTCTCTTATCAGCTTCCTGAACACACTGCACAGAGACGATAGCGCAAAGAATAGGCGCTAGTAATGCCACCTCCTCTGTGCAGTGCGTTCAGTCCTATACTTGTCTCAACAATTCATTTTTGTCCCTGGAAAAGCCTCGTGATACCTCCTCTAAATTAGTTACTGGCCAACACAAATGAACAGCCAACCCTAGACCCACATACAGACTGTAACAAATTCCATTTCTTTTAGTGACACAAACTGTGCTATATAAAAAGCTACCTCAAAGACTGCAGAGCAGGGGAGGCCAGGCACACAATTGGTTACTCGACTGTCAGTAAGCAATTAATTACTCAAGTCAATGAATCAAGCAATTGACATCATAGGAGGCTTTTCCTTTGTCCCTAAACACCTTCCTATGTAGCTGTTTCCTCTGCAGCACAGAATGAGGTTTGTTTATGAAGGAGAAGTAAAGCAACACCCAGCTGCTTAGTTCTGAACACTAAGCATCTACTACCCTTTTTAAGAGAGTGAAAAAGAGGAAGGTAAATAGCTAGAGATATTGCACAAAGAAATTTCCAAAGTTTCTTTAGCTCATTTGCTCAGGTTGTCAAGTCACATGTGTTGATTTGATAGCCTTCACTGTGTGAAACAAAAATGAAAGCGAAAAAGGAAAAAAAAAGTGATAAATAAAGCTGTCTCTTCGTTAGCTTCCCAGAAGTGCCAAGGGCATCAAGATGTACGATTAAGAGAAGCACGAAAGCACAGCTTACTTTTGACGTTTATTGCTTACTATGTATCAGAACAGCATCTCACCGGTTAGTCTAAAGGCAGCAGGACGTCACGCAAGCTTAGGAGGGGCAAGCACAAAACACCTGGACGCCCCCCACAGGGGAGGGCCGGGGGAGGCCTCCCGGCACACCAGGGGACGGGCGCGGCCCGCGGCTGCGACGGGGACTCGGAGGGCCCTCTCGGGACCAGCACCCGGCCGCCGACTAACCCGGAGCCGAGGCAGGGCGATCCCGCTGGGCCCCCGCGGTGCGGAGCCGAGCCCGCCCCGCCCGGGGCGCTACGCGGCAGGGAGGCGCCCACAGACCGGATCCCCCAGCCAGATGCCCCGCCCGGAGCGCGAAGAGGCCCAGCCGCCGTACACCTACCGGCAACGCCGTCACTCCTTCACAGCCCACCGGAGCAGAGCGGAGCCGAGCCACCACTGAGCCGAGCCGCCCCTTTAAGAGCCCATCTCCCGCCGCGCCCGCTGCCGAGCGACGACCCGCCAGCGCCTCACCGCCCGCCCCCCGGAAGCGGGAGCCAGCACCGCCCAGCGGCGGCGCCGCCCGCCACACGCAACATGGCGGGGGAAAGCAGATGCCCCCGGCGCCCCCGGGCAGGGGCTGGTACACCCAACATGGCGCCGGGGAGAGGTTGTGCGCATGCGCCGGGGTGTGAGGGCTGGGTGAGCAAATAGGGCAGTTTATAACAAATAGCCCTGCTTTTACATCAGTAGGGTTCTCCTCCGGGCGTCCCGGTCTGAGTGACACAGGGCTAATTTCTAATGCCTAGGAAATTTACGCTTTTAGAAGACTCTAGTGTCTGAATTTCTGAAAATACTTACTTTAGAGCCAGATACGGTGTGTGGGATTCAAGGCCTTGCCAGGTGCAGGGATGAGGAGGAGCAAGACCTGGGCACTTGACTCACGCTGTCCCACAGGATTATTTCACACTGTGAATGTCACAATAAATATAAATTACAAAGTTTGCTGAAAAGTTCTCTCTCTTCCTTGCTGGCAGCAGTCCCGAGAACTCCTTGCCCCAGTGCTGGACCCCTAAGCCCTTCCCTTCCTCCCGAAGCCGTAGCGCTCACGGTGTCCAACATTTGCTGTCCACTGCTGGGAGTGCACAGCTTCCCACTGATGGAACTGGCTGAGTATGATTCTTGTATATCTTATATTGGTATCAGGATCAATGTTGGTTCTTTAGTATTATCGATGTTAATTACCTAGTCTTATTCTATTAAACCTGTTTGTATTTCAACCCTTGGGTTTTCTTGTTTTTCCTGATTCCCCTTTCCAGGTGGGGAGGGATAATCGGATGATAGAATAATTGTCTAAATGACAATAAATTGTTGGGAGTTCCTCAAACCATACCAGCGGGTAAGTTGCTAGAAGGAAGTGTGCGAGCCCCTTTGCTGTTACCACAGAACGAAGGTAGAAAGGGAAAGCCACCATTTGGAATCACAGACCTCGTCTGTTGTGGCTGGGCCAGCGAGCCTTTCCTGAGAGGTGTTCCCTCTCAGCTGTGGAGAACTTCTTCCCTGTTGGGGCTGCCATTTGGATCCTGTACCTGCTGTAAGGCTGCTAACTCGGAGTGGTGCTGGGAACTCTCACAGCATCGAGGCCGGCAGCAGCTGCTGTGGCTCTTTGAGCCTGGTTGAGGTCCCTCATCCAGTGACACCGCTGCGATCTCGCAGCCGGCCCTTGGTTTCCCTTCTCTCGGGATGCTCGGAGCCCCTCCCTGGTGGATCAAGGCTCATTGCACACTGCAGAGCCCGGGTATGAGCACGCATGAGCATGTCCTCCTGTCCTTCAAATTGCTCCTGGAACCGGTTTTCCAGCCACAGCCGCCCTGGCCCAGCACAACATCGTCAGTGGCTTCTCGCTGCTGAGGTACCTGCAGTCTGCAGTGCTGGCTTTTTAGGGTGGCAGCATGTGGCACAGCGTTAATAGCGCCATATTTACACATAATAATAACAACGTTTATTACCATTATCGGTTGGTAAATGCCCCCAAGCGGCAAACGGCGCTGCCCTCGCCATGAAGTTCGCGGAACACCCTTGCCCAGGTATCCCGCCGCCAGGACTACATTTCCCGGCAGGCACCACGGCGGCGCTGGCGTCCCTCCCGGCGTGCAGCGCGGCCGCCTTCCCGCTGTCTCATTGGCAGTGCCAGGCGGTTGCCCCGCCCCGCCGTGCGCCGCGGGTCTCTGTGGGGTCGGCTCGGCGCTGGTGTTGTGAGGGCAGTGGGCTGTGGGGCAGGTGGTGCCTGGGCCTGTTCGGTGCCGGCAGGGGGATGGGTTTCCGGGCCGCTGCCCTGGCGAGGGGTGCGATGTGTGAGTACCGGGGCGGAGGGGAGCAGAGGGCCCTGGGAGCTCTGTGGCGGCTGTGGGGGTGATGGGGGGTTGCTCCGGCTCTGGTGGAGGGGGCGGCCTAGGGAGGGGAGCGGGGCAGGCCCGGCCTAGAGGGGCTGTAGCCTGGCATTTTGCCTTGGGGCAGGAATACGTCTCGCTTTGCGTTGTGAGCATCCTTTATTGCTGGAGTGATCCCTGAACTCTGTTATCCGGTTAAATATAAGCTTTGTTAGAGCAGTTTCTATCTTGCAGATGTGTAGTTATCATGCTGTCTCTACATGTGTGCCAGAAGCATTTCTAGTGCTGAAGTGTGGCTTTGGGTACAGAGTTGCTCAGTTACCTTCCTCGCGACATACAGCTGAAAAGATGTGTCCCAGTGAAAGCATGTATGAATGTGGTGACAAACGTTGGGTGACTTAAACCGAGTGGGACTGATAGGGTGAAACATGCCTTAACAGTACAATGAAATATGAGATATTTAAAAGTAAGCATTCATCATTGCAAGCAGGGTAGTTCACATGCAAATTTAAGCACCCCTGAACAGTTTTTAATATAATTTATGGCCTTCACCTCGGAAAAGCTTATGAACATTAGATAGAAGTGGCATTGGTGATTAAAGTTTGTACTTTATTGATAGTGGTTTGATAACAATGGTCTCATGCAAGTAAGAAATTTTCCTTTTCACCTTCCATCCTACCCCTTCTGAAGTGCAGCTTTAAAGAAGTTTGTAGAACAGATGAGTTCTGAGGAGTGACCTGAGAGAGAAGAGCAATGTGGTTTGATGGACTTTGTTTTCAGCATGAGTCCCTGGGGCTGCTTTTCCTACATCTTTGCCATTTTTTTCTGTTCTTTTGTCACTTGCTACTTTCAGTCAAACCTCAATTACTATATTAAAGTGAATGACCATTTTGCTGAACTGGTAGGTCCTAGTCTAAAACAGTTAAGATGTCAAAAAAATTGGTTAATAGTTTTGCTGAACTTTGAAATTCTCCCCCCATTAGGACTGCAGTATTTGGGATGAATATTGCAGGTTCTACACGGTAATGTAGGGTGGCTTTATAACTTACCTTGGAGAACAGATTCCCATCCTGAAGTCCCTTCTGTTAAAGGCAACCGTGTTACCTTTTTTTTTTTTTTTAGTCTTTGCTTCACTTCAGTTGAACTAGCAGTAAAAGGCAGCTGCATTTGCATCACCACATATGTTCTATTGATGGATATTTATTTTTTTTTTTTATGTAAAGTTTGTTAAATAGGTGCTATGTTCTAGAGTTTTCAATTCGGGCAAATAATTGGTTTTAGCCAAACTATGTTAGTCTGTTACTTGAGTCACTGTGACCAAACTTCAGGTAACTTCTAGCCCGTACGTCCAAGAATATCACATGTTTGAAGAGATGTCAGCTAAATACATCTTAATTTATGCAGGGCTCTGATATCCAGTACAGAGAGTAACAGTGGCCTCTATCCTACAAATACATATCCAAATTGTGTACAGGGTTGCTAAGACTTGTAGTTAACTTCATCTAGGTAAAATTAAGGTATTTTTCCACTTTATTGTGTAAAGACAAAATTAATAAGGTATCTGCAATCAAATTCCTTTTAACTTCTGGTAATCATCTTTCACAAGATGGTGAACTCTGCCACCAGATGGTGTCATAAGATTTGAGATGTCATCTGACGCAAGCTGATTATAGAAAAATAAGAGGATACTATGCATTACAAATAACTTCTTTGTTTTTGTGAAAATGTTTTTCATATTTGTAGTGTAGATTTTTCTCATCTAGTCCTAGACTGTTTTACATTTTAATCGCAAGTTGATGGAGCCTCTAATGTTTAGCCCTGGGGCAAACCACCTGTCTTGCAGAGGTGTAAGAATTCAGACAGACCCCTGTATTTCTATTGCCTGGTCATTAATGACTGCTGTCTTAATGTTTGGGATCCTTAACTTGAATTTACTTGGCACCGAAGCTCTGTACACTGACATGTGACCTAACTACCTTGGTTTGAGCACCTCAAATCGCTCTCCAGTGACTCTTAATACTCTGTAGTGACTATATAAATAGAAGAAGCCTGATGACTGAATGCTCTTCTATGAGCTCTCCTGCATCTACATAGATCCTTCTTAGGGAACCTGCATCATTTTGCCAATGCCAGGTATCTGCTTCTGTGGAACTGCACTAGATGGGATGTATAGAGTGGTCTGTTTTGATTTGATTTCTGAGTCCTTGCTCATAACTTCCAATAAAGCGGCATAGTATGCATACCTGTGAAGGGTATTATGAGCTTAAATACCCTAGGAAGGGAAAAAACATACAGACAAATGTTACCCACCACTTAATTTTATGCTTATTTCTGTCGTTCTTATAAGGGTCTGTTTGTTGAAGAACCTTTTATAAATTGACACAAGGTTGTCAGAATAAGCTGACGTGAATTCTTTTGTCACATAAATATCTAAATATCTAAGTCACATAAATATCTAAATCAGGTAGGTTATCTGTCCCACATATTGTGGATCACTATGTTGCTTCTTAATTAGATTTTGTCTCGATCATTAGCAATTATATTTGAGGCGTAATGGTAGTAGGGGTACAAAGAATGCCCCTCTCCAAAGG
The DNA here is from genome assembly GCF_964199755.1 of Larus michahellis. NCBI lineage: Eukaryota > Metazoa > Chordata > Aves > Charadriiformes > Laridae > Larus > Larus michahellis. The sequence continues at coordinate 50,768,635 of NC_133899.1, read as the reverse complement.
GTGCTGATAGGGGTCTTAGTTAGGAGTACTTTTTCCAGTTTGGGACATTTTTTTAAGAGTGTTGTAAGCAATTTGGAAAGAGGAACAGGAATTTTAATCGGCTCAGGAAATGTGGTATTTGAGAAAAATATCTGAAGAAAGAGTTTGCATATGTCTAAAAACGAACTGGGAGTACAGGGGAAAGCAGAAGCTTTCCAGGTGGGTGGATTTTAGGTGTTCTAAATGACAGCATACAGCAATGATGCTGAGCAGCTCTCCATTCCAATTAGGACAGTGTATATCCCTGAATCTTCCAGCGCGTAAAAAGCTATCACAAGCAAGTTAACAATAAGGTATTTACTTTCACGAGGAAGGAATTATCATCTCAGTTTACAGCAAGAAAAACTTAGTTCGGATATTAGGAAATTATTAACGTTGCTTATATATAGGGAATTAGACGATGCAGTTTGATTGTGACTTAAGGTATATCTATTCTTCTTAGACCTCATTCTTAGACTTACTTGAAGTAAAAATACATATCAGTGAAAACTCTGTGTTCATGCCAGGTGTTCCTGTGCCTGCACAGGTCTGTTTGTTTAAGGTATTTCTCTACAGTCTCCTTATCTCCAGTATGCCTTCCCTATATAAAGCCAGCCATGCTCATGGGATAGCATGCAAACAGTTTCTGATAGATGTCTTGTAGGTTAGTTAGTGGAGTCAACTTTATTGCTTTTAACAGGAACTTAAAGAACTTTGATCTATGAAATAACTCTTCTCTTCTGGCTCTATGTCAAAGTAGTTGAGCACTTGGCCACCCAGTTACAGCATTTGCTGTGCAGTGGTGCGTTTTCACTGCTGTGGGGTCTTGAGTACTCTCAGTCTGTCATGAGGATGAAGTTAAATCTTGGAAAGCAGGGAGGAATTTACCTTAAAAGTCCTAGTTGTGGTACAAGTATTTTAAATATTGTGCAAAGTTATCTCCTTTGCCATTTAAAAAAAAAAAACCCTGTGACTACAAAGTAGTTTGTACACTGCATGATAGTGTGCTAGAGGAGAATAATGCTGTTAGTCATGACTTAACTTTAGTAAGTTCTTAAGTTTCTGGCTGTTGATCAGGTGAAGTTGTACAGATCTGCATCTCAGTAGAAAGATTAAAGTGCTTCCTATATATGCCCATAAGTAATTTTAAGGTAATTGGTAAAGTTACAGTCTAGCAAGTGGATGCATAGTGAATTCAGATGCCTCAAGGGCAATGAATCTGAGAAGGAAAGATAGGCTTTGAATGTCGGTGCTTTATTCCACGTTAAATTCTGCTCGAGGTGATGAAATTTGAGCATAGTCCTCAGTCTTGTTATGATGAATTACTTGGTTTTGTACAGCATTCTCACAGTGGTACAGGACTTTGATGTTTGGAGCAGTGTGTAATACAGGGAAATGGTTTTATAGTGATAAAATTTTTCCCTGAGAAAATCTTGCTCTATTACTAGGCTTTACTAAATTATTATTTGGTTAGATTAGCAATTGTTATTGCTTTGTAACATTTGTTTATCACAACAGGTGGCTGGATGCAGCTTTTAAAGGCCTATGTGGGGTTCTCCAGGTTTTCCTGTGAAAAGGCCTGGCTTCTTGGCAGATTAGCAAAATAAGTTATGCTGATAATCAAACTACTTATGGTCTAATTTAGCAGTGGTTGTTTAAGTGCTTTCCAGGGCCTAAATACACTGCCGTTCCTAATTCTTCTGAGCAAGAGGCTTCTCTCCAAGTCAAAATGAGCTTGTGTCCACCATTTCCTCCCATCAGCCAACGAAAGATTTTTATGAATGCGCTTTGTGGTGAGTTGCTGCTTTCCTCCTTGCTCTCCTCTCCTATGTCTATGGCAGCTTGTATTACTGTTCTACAGCTCAACTAGGATGTGTGCAATTGGTTGCTGCAGGAGAGGTCACTAAAACAAAAGGAACAACATCCCTGTGAGGAGCTGAGGAGCACGTTGCTGCAGAGCATTCTGCCGCAGTGAACTTCTAGACTCCGGTTCTTGTCAAGTGTAGAGTTTCCACTGCTGTCTGTAGGGACGTGCAGCATTTAGGCAGGCCTTCAGACAGGCCAGCACTGCTGAGCTCTTTGAGGCCGCCTGAGGATTTCTAGGCAGCTGGAATGCTGGGCTGCCCGCGCCACTCCATGGCACTTGTGGCTTTATATAGTCAGTGTTCCACCACTGCTCTGTAACAGATTTAACCTTGACGTACATTTTTAATGTATGTTATCCGGTAAGGTTGAATAACTGTGGACAAATGGATGTTGTAGCAGGAAGTAGTCTAATGCCTTATTTTCTTTGTAGACTATTTTTACTTGTGAGAAGTGTTCTCTAAAATCTCTGTAGCAGACTTGCTTAAGTTGATTAAAACTCAGTGGGGTTTCCAGGCTCTGGGCAGCTGCAGCCTATGGGCAAGTTGCATTGACATCACATTGTTGTAAAATGCATCTCTTCGCTTTAAAACAGACATAAAAAAAATCACCCACTGAACAGTTACGTTTCCTCAAAATACAAAGTTGTTGTAACATCTCATTTGTTTGAAGGCTTTACATTTTGCTGTTGACGTGTTTTTCTTTTATATGGTGGTGGGTTCTTTTTGGCAAAACCTTATCTTTGCTTGCAGTTTGATGCTCATTTTTAGAGTAGGTCATTTTCCCATTAAGGTCCCATAAGAGGTAATTTCCTATGCTATGCAGCAAGTTGGTGATTTCAATAGTACAAACTGTTAAATCTGGTAAAAGCTTGAAGATTGTTTGGTGTTTAAAGTATGGGATTTTTTTTTTGTGTTAAGAATTCAAATATGCCTGCATTTATGTAGAGAAAGCTATGTTTAGGAAGTTTCTCAGTTTTGTGGTTGAACAGAACAGTGTGTGATGAGATGAAATGCCATTACTGACTACATGGCTCAAAAGCTGTCTGGTTCTTGTCACTGTTGCGTAGTGAATGAGGGAATGCCTTGAATTTATAATGCTTTTCAAAGTACTTCATGAAAGTTCTCTTACAGTGAAACTGAAGTACTTCAATAGTGAGCCTTGGGTTTCCTAGCAGGATTTGTGAGAAAGCTAAGGATGAGGGAAAATGGTTTATCTCTATGTAGACAGTAAGTCATGAGGTGATCTGGAAATAGAACGTGGGTCAGTCTTCTCCCAGACCCTGTAGCATCTACTAAATCTCTGAACTTCTGAGTCCTTGCCTTTGAGGGCTTCTCTCTGTGGAGGTGAAAGTTTCACTTTTCATAGTGACATCCAATAGCATTTGAATTCCATTAGTATTTTTAGTACTCTGTCATAAGTAATGACCAGTTGATTGGGCAGTTAGCCTAAAACTCTTCCTGTAATCGTGTATAGTTACTATATGTTTTAATTAGCCAAAACAGGTGTAATGTTAGCTTTACTTGTGAAAGCTCTTTCATGTTATGAGCTAACTGCTGTGAGCAAGTCACCATACTTTACTGGCCTGCTTTTCCTGACTAAAGTCCCATGCTGCTGTTCCACTCTTGTGCAGAGTGAATTCTGTAAATATTCAAGTAATCTTGAACAAGATCCTGAACACATGTAGGGAATTATTCTGCTAAACTACAAAGTATTGCTAGTGAAGAATGTTGTGGGAGTAGAGAATATTTTAATGCAAAGGAAATATCTGAAATTTGTGCAAGGACTAGCACCCTTGCTTTTTAATCACATTAAAATAGCACACCTATATTGGGGAGGCATCTAAACCTTTGTCACTTGTGTATCATCATAAATAATTCTCTTAGCTCTGTTGCATTGGAGCTGCACAGATGATCTGTGTATAAACAGTATGTTGATGATGTGCTACTATACTCACCTAATAACCTATTGGAAAACCATAAGGCTGAACTATCTCATTTTCTATCTCTACTCATAATTAGCTTAAATTTTCCTTAGCTGCTGTCTCAGTTTAAATAAGTTTTGAAACAAGTTAGACTCTTTATGTATGGTTTCAAATGATTGCAAAATGCTTTGCTCCAAAACTTCTGTGTTCTGACCTTGCATGCACATTATCACATAATTTTATATGCATGCTCTATATGACCTAGGCTGGTGCAAAGTTCTGAATGATCTTGTACCTTTGTCAGGGATGATTTGTCAAAATAAATAACTGTTACTAATGATTCGAGTACATCAGGTGCCTATGTGATAAAGCTAGGAATGCATATTTAAACACCATCAGGTGAGATCAAGAATGGAACCCTAGGAATGCTAGATGGGGAACATAAGAAGATGACTGAATCTCCTGTTGTGTGTTAAGTGTGTTTGTACTGGTATGATGAGGTGGATTTTTTTAGAGAAGAAACTAAAGGTGAAAAGGCTATTGCGATTCTCTTCCCCTTTAGGCTGGACAGATGCTGGTGCATATGTTAACTGTAAATGGACATACAAATCTGGAGGAAAAGAGTTATTTGTCAAAGAACTGCATTTTGGAAAAAGAGAGGATGTGTTTTTAAGTGCTTATTTTTGTTTGTTTACTGTTGGACAGTACCACTGAATGTCAGTGCTGCCTTAACTCTAGGTAATCTGGACTTGGTAAAAATCCAGTTCTTGCCTTTTGCTTGCAGCTTCTTCTCAGTACCAGATTTGGAGGGTTTGATGGCCCTGATACAGAAGGTTGATGGTAAATAATTAGAATTAACTTTGTAGAGTGAGCTCTGGAGGTGATCTGTTGAAGAAGGCTCTGGTGGGTTAAGTTTGGTGGTATTAGCTAGGTTATCTCTGAATTTGACTAATGTAAGATAGCAAAGCTTGGAAGGATTTGTCTTTTTATGTGGAGGTACATATCTTTTTACTACTAGGCATTTTTAGTTCTTTTCACTAGGCATTTTTATTTCTTTTCACTTTAGGGTGAGGAACTGCCTTTGCCAAGTCAATAAAAAGTTACTATAATGCTTGATCATTCTGTATTTTAGTGTCTTTTCAGAGAAAGAAAAGCTCAAAGATTATACTCTGTTACTTATGCAGACATGTCCATCTCTGTATTATAGCCTAGACTGTTATGTACCTCTCCAATTGCTCTCCCAATGAATTCAATTTTATGATAAAATACAAAACAACATTTTATTTGAGCTGATGCTGCTTTCATTTGCATATATGCAAGTCTACTTAAGACCAGTGTTAAAATGTCTAATATTGTGGTGCAAAGTTTTGAATAATCTTGTACCATTGGGAATAATTAATGAAAATCAATAACTTTTATTAATGATTCAAATACATAAGATGCCCATGTACAGCATGGTGTTAGAGAATGTATCTTAAAATACTAAATTGAGTATTTCAGTACATATATACATGTAGTTCTTATGGAGGTTAATGAGAAAAATGCTGAATTTAAATCACTTTAGGCTTTATTTTATAGTGAATAAATGGACCAATAAACCTTGAAGACCGGTGGTCTTTGATGTCATGAATGGCCTTCGTTTCATTTTCCTAGGGCCTTATAAATATCTTACTTGAGCTGACCTGCGTACCAAAATAAAGATCTGAGTTTGACCTGCTTTGTTTCCCCAATTCCTTATCTCCCTCTCATCATTCTAGTTGAAAAGTGTTTTGTTAATCTGATTTGAGTAGCTGAGAGGATTCCTACAGATCTTTATTTGCTTGTAGAATAAGTGCTATGTCTTGGAGGACAAGGAACAAAATGAAAGAAAGGGAAGGCTATGGTTTTTTTTATAGCCGTTTTAGATGACTATTCAGAACCACCTTATCTTTTTTGAAAAATAATGATTATGCACAAGGGGTATGTATTCTCTTAAAGAAACTCAGCACAGGTGTTTTCTTGAATAGTAACTTATTTTTACTTTCCTTACTAAAACAGATCAATGAAAAAAAAAAAGTAACCCTGAATGTTGATTCTTTTAAAATTATTTTTATTTGCAGGCATGGGATAAGATCTTTCCAGAGTAACAAGCATGGTTCGAGAACGAAAATGCATATTATGTCACATTGTGTACAACTCAAAAAAGGTAAATCATTAACGCTTTACATCTATCGGTAGATATCATTATGAAGATACTACTATGAAATGTAGGAAATGCTTCCATTTTAAAATTGTGTGAAGTATGAGGATTTTTTTCTTCCTCTAGCAGGAATATTATTGATGCAGGTCCATTAAAAATCAAATAATATATTTGCATGTGTTTTAGAGTATCTTTCTTGAAATGAGCTGGGCAGTATGCTTGATTCTGAATGTTAAAAATACTGAAGTCTTTGATTATTTTTTTTCATATTGTTGTATAAAGATAATAAAGTGAAAAGCACTCAGACTCGTTTGGCTATAAATTGTGCTATGTTAAGAGTACTATAATACACAAATTTTTTAATTCCTTTTGGGAGATCTCTTTCCATACGGAAATACAGAATGTGGAATTATGCAGCACAGCATGTGTTTTCATTAATGCATAAATTCGGTGTGTTATCTTCTATACACTGCATATCTTGCAATGCCTGCACTGGAACAGAGTGTTTCTTAACGGACCTTACCCCCATGGCACATGGATATCTTGCAAATACCAATGTATTAATTCACACAACTCCTCAAGGTTGAAGATGTTGCTTTCCCTTTGCAGATGGGATTGCAAGGACTGAAGAGGATAGTGATTAGTGTCTGTTCTTTCAAAGTTTCCAAACGCTTTGGCTCAAACACCAAGAGCAAGTTAAATTTTCTGAACTGCTTCCTTTTGCTGAATTATGAACATTCTTTCTCTTACAGCAGCTGTCTTTCATAGGCAATTAATTATACTACCACTGCAGTTCATGTATCAAGGTTGCTGGAAACTACAAAGTGACACGTTATGCACATCTCAGTTTCTGAAGTGCATCTAGCAGAGTAAAATAGTATGTGATGATGAAATTACAGCTTTATCATTATACAAATACAGAGAGACTGCTCAGAGTGCACAGGAAAACCGTGTTAAGTATTATGATTCTGGAGAGTGGTATCAATGAGACTCTCAATAAAAATTATGATCAACAGTAATTTGTCAAAAATCAGTCTAATAAGCTTTGCTACATGCACTCCTGTTTGTCTCCTGGAATTCTGCTCCTCTCTGTTGAATTCTAATGACTCGTGTGCGTCCTTCCTAAGGAAAGGTAATATTATATGACTTCCTGAGAGTAAGACTACTTGTGCTTTCATGGTCAAAATGGGACTGGCAACTGCTACAGCCCTACAGGAGTAGAGTACATCTTCCTGCAAGGCAGGAGAGTTCTCAAAAGTGAGCTTTTCAAATATGATACACCTTTTTTTTTTTTTTTTTTTTTTTTTTTTACCGATTTTGCTTTTTTCCCCATGTTGAAGGAGATGGAAGAACACATGAGAAGCATGCTTCACCACAGAGAACTTGAAAACCTGAAGGGAAGGTATGAGAACAATCTTGCATCCTTCCTCTCTATGCGGTTTGTATGTCATATTCTGGAAGAATTCATGTCCTATTTCCCATACAAGCTGCATTGCACAACTTATTTTCATGCATCGCTTAGTTGCATGCCTTGTGATAAAGCTGACAACGGACGTGTTCTCTTAATGTTGAAAATTCAGGAGGCCAGCAGTGATGTGGAAGAAAGCTTTCCTGTATTACCTGGACTGCAGTGAAATAAAATTAAAAAAACATGTTTTTTAGGTCTTAGCAGTTTCGTGCTTGGTTTCTTGCAAGCATTCTGCCACTGGCAGAATTATGAACACTGGTATTTTCCTTTTTAAAATGTTTTTTAAAAGTTTTACAATGCTATAGAAACAATTGTTGATCTTTTAGACCACTGTGAGAAGACTAATATCTTGGATGTGAAGTCTGCATCTGCTTGAGTGACTGCCTTGTCCTCTTCTACCCTGGTCCAGTTTTTTGGTTAAGGCACCTAACCATGGTGGATGGTGTTTTCCTTCTGGTGTCCTTGATTTTATTTAGAACCTTTGGAAAGCAGGAGGAGGGAGTTAAGGGGTATTCAAATATCCTGATAATATGGAATCAGTGTGTAACCAGAGTGCGCTTACTTAGAGGTGCTTTCAGGTTTATGGGTTTTGAGGTAGCCAGAGAGATCAAATAGTCTGCACTTAAGTATTTGACCTACAGAATAATTTCTTAATCATTTTGCAGCACAAATTTTATATGGAAATGGCAAATCCTTTTTAAACACCTTTTAAAGGACTAAGTGATCCTCTTTCAACTCTTAGAGGTATGGGATACTAATGCTAGTTAAGTTGTGCCAGGTTGAATTCTAGTAGAATTCTTAAACTGTTTTGTTTTATAATGTTTCAAAACTAGAGGAACTTTGCAATTTATTTCTCTTCAGTAACTTTTCATGTGCAAAGCATACATATAGCTGCAGAGAAGTGTCCGCATTTGGAGTACAGGCTTGTACTACATATGTGCCACAGCTGAAGACACTTGTTTGAGCCAGCTGCATAGTACTTTATACTGCTGTTGTGTATAATTGCGAAGTATTGCTGTAGTTCATCTAAATCAGCAACCTAATATGTTTTTAGGTTAAGAATTCGAGAAAATCTGTAGCATATGTGTATGCCCGCTTATATCTGCTAACACTTCAAATTGTCTCTCTAAAATATAAAATAACCCTTATTGCAGGACAATAAGTAAAAATACACAGTTTACCTCAAAATGCATATTAACTGTCAGTAAATAACCTCTGTTGTCTGATTCCTGCTTCCATTGAATATTTGGTTCATTTGTCCAGGGGTCCACGGCTTCACAATAGGTTAGTAAATTGGGAAAACAACTTCCACCATCAGAATCTCTGTCATCAGCCTGTCTTTAGGCAGGGGCTGTGTGGACTGTCTAAGTGTTAAAACATATTGGAAAGAAAATTAAATAATCTTTCCTCTTGAAATTAAATTTGTTTTAGTAGGATTCAGAAAATCTTCAATTTGTTCAGATTAATAAAGTTGTTATTGTGTCACACTGGAAAACGTATGAAAGTAGCTTCTTGGAAGCTATTTCATTTTTTTGAATAAAAATTGCTTTGCAGTAAAGAGGGAGGGCATAAAAATGATAAATTCCTCACATTCCCCACCCTCTTCTTTCTTTCCCTTGACATCGCCATCCCTTACTCAGCCCTATCCTTGGGATTTTTTTTTTCTTGTTCTGAATTCAGCTACTTACTAAAACAGAACTAAAAAAACCCAGATAATTTTATTTTCTTCTCTGCAATGCCTCACACAATGGGGTCATAGGAGCTAGGAACATTCTGAAAATGTGCCTGGAATCAAGTGTGTCATGCTATTCAGTATCTGTCCTGTTGGGTGTGAAACGGATTTGTTCTGTTACTGAACAGCTGGGAAGGGATTGCTTAGAAACCAGAACGTCCTCAGCACTAAACACTGATATAGGGCTTCTGGTCAGCTAACTTGTAGCGTGTTTCTGTTCTGGACTTTCTTCTTCTGACAATGGTTCTGAGATTCTTACCACAGAAAGTGGTGAGGATTCCAGCTTAAAATTTCACATATTTTTCTATCTTATTTCTGGCCTTCTAAGTTAATATATTTTTTTTTTGTTCATGACTCTTGAAGGTAACAGTAGTTTCTAGAAGTTACATATTGTGTCTGGAGTGGCTTGCAAGTGATCTGACAATTCTTGGTTTTCCATTTCCATAATACTGAAATTAAATTAACTTTGTTTCATCAGCATTACATTTGCTATTATTAAGGTAAGTGTCTTAATTTTTTTGGAAGAACGCATAGAAGATGTTTCTTCTCAAAACTAATAATGAACTTCATTTTTCACTGTGCAGCAGCAGCCTTGTTCTCTTCCTCTGTGCTGCTTCTTCCTCCCATTGAAGTTTAGTAGAAGTCTTTTATGATTCTTAGCGCCTTATAAAGCAAAAGGTGCTCCAAGTGGAAAATAAGAAGGACAAGCAACAGCCTTGTGAGTGTGGTTGAATTGTGTAACAGAGGATAATACCACCTCAGTGTGTAATATCAGTATCTCACTGCCTTCAAATTTGATATCCAACTAGAAGTCACTTTTTAGACTTCCGTTGGGGAAAAAGTAAAGGAAATGGACACATTGGTTCACACTTTTCTCCTTGTAAAGTTAATTTAGTAATCTTGAGGGCTAGAATAATTTTCTGAAACTTTGTGAGGTTCTTCTCTTCTTGAAGTCTTACTCCATATGATATATAAGGAGCCAAGTACAAAGCTTAGTGGTTTTTTTTTGTCTTGATTTTTAAATTGAAAGTGAAATACTGCTCTTATACAAGGGATATTGAGTCTGCCATCTGAAGTACACATCCAGTAAATAAAGCTCTTGGATGTTTTCATACTGAGAATACTTTTGTTCTGTTTATTTTGAACTACTTTTGGCCTTCTTGTTGAACAACTACAATTGTGTGGCATTCCTGTGTGGTGGGGAAGTGTGTAAACATGATCAGTGTGTGTCCTGGAGCGTGCCCAGTTCTGGCTGATATTAATAGGGGTGGAGGAAATAAAAATTCCCTTAATTCTAACTATCTTAACTCCCAGCCAATTCATCTTCAATTAAAGCAGTTGTTCGCATAGGAAAAAATAGTGTTGTTTTTTTTCTTTAGGTTCATATAGGTTAAGAGCAGGACAGAGAATTCTAGTCACTACCCACTGAGGTCTTTTCTTTCCAGACTATCAGTTGGTACAAGAATCACAGCTCAGTAACTAGTAACTCACAAATTAGAAGTGATAGAAACAAGTTCTTTGTCCTTAGGCCAGCTGCTAATTCACTGGCTTTGTCCAAAGTAAGCAAAACTTACATTTATTTATAATAAAGTCTATAAATGAGGATGATGAAAGTTTTATGAAAGAATTGAAACACGGGTCTTATGAAGGATTTGGATTGTTCTCTTAAAGCCTAATTAGTACCACTGAGGTACACTTCTTGCTAAGTGTCCCTATGGCTCAAGTGGAATGTTATGTAAAAAGAGCACCTTTTTCAGCAAGAAGTCGGCTTCCTATTTGCAGTTTGCCTTCTGTAATGACCTAAGTTAAAAATAAGTCCTATTAGCAACACGTAGCTGTGCCATTTATGAATGTGGAGAGGATCCTTCTGATAGCATTAGGAAAATTTGCTGATTGTATTAGGTTATGTTTATTGGGTTAGTGAGATACTATATATTGGCTATCTGAGCTTTGAATATTTGAATATTATTAGTGAGTGTGAAGTGTGCAAAATGAAGTACACCCCTCTCTGGAAAACACAGACTAAATTTGTAAGCTACTGGCTTTGTAAATGAAATTTATCCAAATGTTTCATCTGAAATTAGTTAGGCTGCAAAAGACACAAAAATTAAATGTAAAAAGTGTAATTTTTATTAATTACTCTATTTAAAATAAACCCCTCTCTACCTGGGCCTGAATGACTGCATTGGTTAAATATCTCAACTGTGTTAGTAGGAAAACTACAGATTTCTAGGATAAATAAAAGATAGCTGCTGACACTTCCATTAAGCACAAGCACTCCAGTAAGGATGTTGGCTTAATATCTTGAGTGAAAGTGCATCTTTTGATCTTTTTCTCATTCTATTTTTAACTTTTCTCTAAAGAACAGGGATCAGGGATTCATGTCTGCCTTTTTCCTTTATGGATCCTTTTTTTTTTTTTTTTTTTTTTTTTTTTTTTTTTTTGACCCCAGCCATGTGTGTGTATTCCAATGCTGCTGTTACAAGACTTTGGTCTCAAGTGTGCCATGGGGGTACGCAGATCCGCTTTTATGAAGAAAGCCTTGTGGAGGCAGGCAGGGAGTCCTAACTTGGTCCTGCTGAGTTATTTGCAGTGGATTGTGCTCATTAGATTTTTCCTCACTTTTTTTTTTTTTTAAACTGGTGAACATATTTTCCTTGTTTAGGTTTGTTATTAACAAAGTATTTCCTTAACAGTGTAGTATTGAAAGGATTTGTCAGGAGAACAAATAAGGCATTTTTAGAAATCTGAATTTATATTAAAAAAAAAAGATTTAAAAAAAAATACTGTAACCTTAACCCAGTATTCACTGAAACATGAGTAAAGCCATTTGTCTGGAACAGCTGTCCACTTCCTCCAGCTGAAATAATTTCTGTATTTTTTAAGATAAGGCCTCTAAAGTAGAAAGCAGATCTCATGCACACTTGAACCAAATAAAGTACAGTGAACTGAAGACACCCTCCCATCACTCGCAGTGCTGTGGAGTCTTTGGATTCCAGGCAGCAGTCTCAGCTGTCCCAGTTTAGGTTATGTTGTGTCAGGATTGGCTGTATCCATGTACTGCCTCCTCCCTTTTCTAAATTTCACTGGGGGAAGGCTCAAGGCAAGGATTAAATGTAGAAGCTGTCACCAGGCTTCCTCAGTGCAGCTGGCACCGTGGATGGGCTTCAGAGCAGCTCCTGCTAGCTCTGTAAGCCTTCCACTCTGCCTCCTCGCTCACTATGTTTCCTCTGAAAAGATTTTGAGTACAACAATTCAAGAAGAATTCCTCCCCCCAGTTAATGCAGCTTTATTACCAAGTCTTTTACCTCTTGATTGTTGGAAAAAAATCTTTTAAAAACTGACCATCAAAAAACTAGACCTTGAAAGAAAAAGCCAGAGAATTCAAGTAACAAATATACTGAGCAAAACCTAGTTGCCTTGAACACAAGCACATTCAGAGGAAACAAAGTAAGACAAGAGATACCTGCCATGCCTGTTGGCAGAGTTGAAAGTCCACCCTCTGCCTCTCTTCCTAGGGATAGCAACCACGAATGCCGGGTGTGCAGGGTGACACTGGTGGGTTTGTCAGCATATGCCAAGCACATCTCAAGCCAGCTGCACAAAGACAATGTTGATGCCCATGACAGAAAAGAGGAAGAGAAAGAAGAGGCAGAAGAAGAATACCTTGACAAAGAACTCATTCAACTAATCAAGCAAAGGAAGGAAAAGAACCGGTGAGTTTTCCTTTCTCCTCTTAGGTCGTAGATTTGCTTTTAACACAGTTGGGATATGCTCCTAACGCTTAGGTGCTCGTGAAATGTAAACCACTTGTAACCAGTGTACTTGTTAAAAGAACAATCCAAGAGACCTACGTAGATACTGTAGTTTCAAATGTAAATGTGATTCTGCTCAATATTCTTGTTTTATATTGATAAAAACAATCCCCAGTCTGGAATCTTGTGTTTTGAGAGCCCTAATGTTTTTATTTTAATATTTGATACCCATTTAACTGAGAGGCTTAATAAATCTGTCAGTAGTGCTAATATTGTTTGGGGCACAGGGTGTCTGTAGGAACCTGGCCTTTTAGAAACTGTTGCTGAACACGCTTTGTTACAAAACTTTAATCTGTCTGGTTTTAAAATGAGTTAGGATTGTTCTGTCAATGTCACACTAAAATCCCATAATCCTTGACATTTCTTACCTGTTTTATCTTACTGCTTACCGTTAGCTAAACATAATTCTGGTGGCTTACTAGCAAATGGATGGCTGCAGAGAGTAATAAGTACCGCCATTTATCTTCCACGTGACTCTGCAAGTGTGCATCGCTAATATGATGTTCCAGTTGTGAATATATTGTTTGAATAGATTTATGGCATGGCAATGGTATTAGAGGCATGTGATTTTTCAAAGAAGTTCTTGCTGTGGCTAGAAATTTCAGTTAGCACCTCCAAGTGCCTAAATCTGTGGAGATTACCTGATTTTGACATCATCCTGTCATACTAGGGTGTCCCTGTACTGCGTGATGGTTGTGTTTTCATATTGGTCGATGTAGGTAGCAACAACATCACTTTTTCTGCTTTTATGGTAAAACGCTGTCAGTACAGTGGTATTCTGAGGCAACTAAAATCTTAGAAAATCTCTCTCAGCTGGATGCCGGTTTGGAGGGGGGAGACAAAAGAAAGTTTACGGATTAAGTTACTAATACAGAAAATTGTTTCCATTAGATCATAATCTAGTTGAGTGAACTCCTAGAATTTAACGGTATCACATAGACATTCTTTCTCTGCATTCTTGTCTTAGAACTCACTTTATCTTATGCAGTAGGCCATTTCCCATTAGGGAGTAATTATCTGTGCATCTTTTAGCAAAACTGGAATGTGTTGAAAGCTTAAAAGGTGGTACAATATGAATTTCCAGTTTACTCAAATCAATCGTTTTTAAGCACTAGCGTGAAAGTTTCCTGTCTTGCTTGTCCAGGGATCTAAACTGAATGTGTTCCTTCAATGTCAGAAAAAAAACATTTCTGTAATCAGTTTTTGGAAACACTTTTGATAAAACTCCTCATTTGGTAGAATAACTACTTAGAACATTTAGACTGCTGACCCTGGGAATAGCTGTCGGTGTTAAGGTAGCATTTATCTTTAAATGTGCATGTGGTAATTTACCACGTGTTCATGATAAGTCGCCAAGCACAAGCACTCTCCAAAGGGCAGTAGATAGTGGTTCTGGGAGGCTCATACAGACTCAGCATTGCATGCTGTGGTCTGCTGGAGTCTGTTGGTTAAAACAAGACAAAATATTTTTGTATCTGAGGTACAACTTCTGTGGATTTATTACATCTGTGTTTTAACTTAAGCTTTTTAAACTGAGACATGATCTCAGTTGTTTTCTACAATAAGTAGAATAACTAACACTGAAAGAATAGTCTTCGGCAAAAATAATTATCTCACTACTAACGAATTTTTCATTTCTCAAGATAACTCAAATTACAAAGGTTATACAACAGAAAGAAGCTTTCTTTTTGTTTGTTTCTTAATAGCTCAATAACTAGTAAATAGAAAGGAATAATCTTTTCTGAGTTGAACAGAAATATTTAAGAATTAGTCTACTGCCCTGTCCCTGCACTAAATCAGTTGTTCTTGTATGGGCAATTTTGAAATAAATTAAAAGTACGACATTCATTTTGAAAGTCAAATACTACAGAAGCCTGAACAATAAAGCAGCTAGATAAGTTATCTCTGTTTCTTTCTTTTTAAAAAAGGAAATGTTTTCTTCCCAGTGCAAATAAAATGCATGAGGCTTTTTGGTTTCGGTAGAATGGCATCAGAATTTAGGTTTTTCTCAATTGTTTTATAGGCAAGCTGAACCAAGCTGTGCAAACCAAGAATTAGAATGTGATGATAGGAGATCACAGAGAAGGCGAGAAGAAAGAGCTACTTACAAAGAAAGAGAAGCTTATGATCAGTCATCGTGGCATCATCATAATGCGTCACAAAGGGACTGGAAGTGGGAAAAGGATGATTATATTAGTCCTAGACAAGGCAAATTTTCACACTCTCAGAGGAACCTTAGTGTAAACAGACATTCAGGTGTCCCAAGAGGACGCTCTGGGTGGCACCAAAATGTTTCAGGAGGCTCTTCAAATCGGCATAGCTATGGGAATTCTGGAAATGTTTGGCATCCAAGTGGGCGGGGAGGAGGAACATCAAATTGGCATCACGGTGCCAGGGAGAGAAACTCTACTTGGCACTCAGAAGGAACAGGTCATTTTTCCAGCTGGAATTCCAAGAGTTATGGAGGAAACTGGAAATCTAGTTCTCATGGTGCAAATGGCTGGAATTTTGGAAACTCAGGAGATACGTATTCATTAGAGCCAATTAAATATAATAAGGAAAGATATGCATGGCAGCGTCAGGAGAAAGATATTGATTCTCTGACATATAGAGATCGAAAAAATAGGAGTGACTCACTTGATTTTACTAGTGATAAACTTCCTTCCGAGGGGGCATTGGATTTTTGTAAGTCGAAGCAACGAGAAGGCAGAACTTCAAGAGCCAGTGGAAAAAGTGGCAGTCCTTCCAGAGATAAAATATATCGCTGGACTCCCTACCCATCCCAGAAAGCTGCAGAGCAGCAGCCACGGTCTGAAGATAGTGTTTCTAAAACTCCAGATAAAATGGATTCTGTATTAATGCCTCTTACTGATTCATCAATGAAAGGAAAAACTTGTGGAGCCGATGTTAGCCTTTCAAAACCTAAAAAATGGGAAGCATCTTCCCCTTCTAATGTAACCTCAGATCACCTTGATTCTTGCAAGGTAATGAAAGACTGTTCCAGTGGTGAAAAGCTTGACAAAGATGATGGCAAAAGTAATACGATGCCATCACTGAAATCCCCTCTTCTGAATATCACAGACAGGAAGTTATCTTCTCCAAAGCAAGACACAAACAGTCTCCTAAAAAATGTCAAGCTTCTGTTATCCTCAACTAGTGGTGAAGAGCAGAATCGTTTGAATGCACTGAATTTGGAAACAAACGGTTTCTCCTTGTATTCATCAAAGCTGCATGGTGCATGTGCTGGTAACTTACAAGACAACAAAGATACGCTTGGTAGCAATCTTGGAGAGCCTGTTAATAACTTAAGTGAAGCAGAGCAAAACCCCAAAGATGTTCAGTCTAACCATTCCTTGCAAAATGCTCCCTTGACATCTTGCAAGGATACAAGTGACGAGAATAAGGAAGAAACTGGGAAAGCATTGCCAAAGAACGAGTTCAGATTAGATACATTAGAAGATGTGAGTGATGATGATTTAACGGGAAGTGAGAAGTCAGAAGCAAAATTTGAAAAGTTGGGTTCTTCTGTTAGTTCTTGTTTACCCTGTGACACTCCAGAAGGTAAACCTGCCACCTCTGAAAAGGAAGATGATGAAAAACCGACTGCTTCAAGTATTTCTTGTGCTGATCTAAAAGATTCTACGTTTCAGAGGGAATCCACAGTTCCTCCATCGAGCGGTCAGGACCGTTTGCACGTGGATTTGAAAATCTCCTCACAGGAGGGAGAAGGGGATGAAGAGCATGTCAAGTCACATGATCACTTTGAAATGGAAGGTTTTGAAAATCCTTCAGATCATGAGCTGCAAAAAGGAGGAAGCCAGTCACTAGGCCTCCTTCTTCCTGATTTAAGCAAACTTGGCCTCCCTGCCTCTCTGCAAAGAGACCTGACAAGACATATTAGTCTGAAGAGCAAAGTCGGGACACATCTTCCAGAGCCCAATCTAAATAACGCACGGCGCATTCGGAATGTGAGTGGCCATCGGAAAAGTGAGACTGAGAAGGAGTCGGGGCTTAAACCCACCCTCAGGCAGATTCTTAGTGCTTCCCGGCGAAATGTAAACTGGGATCAAGTCATCCAGCAGGTAACCAAGAAGAAACAGGAACTTGGCAAAGGCTTACCAAGGTTGGTTGCTTTCAGATCTAACCATGCCTCTGTGTGTGTGTGTGTGTGTGTTGAGGGGAGAGGGTTGCTTTTCTCCAAATCTGAAATGAATTCCAGAATCCTAAAACTAAGACTTCAGAATGAAGCTTGCTATACCACAGTCTTTTGCGTATATAAATAATTTTGAGTTTTTATGATTGCTCGCTGCGGTGGATGTCTATCCATAAATGAGTCATAGTAGTCTGTTTAGAAAAGATTCTAATAGATTCATAATTGTTGCTCAATATCTGAATATGAACAGTAGCAATACATTTGCTTTTCAAGTTCTAGTAAGTGGAAGAATGTGAAAATGCAATCAGGATGTGAACAATGCTGTGACAGTTGTTTATTTCTTCAAATAAGGACTAATATTTCTTCAAACAAGGACTACAAGAAATGCTTGCATTGGTGCAAGCAGAATAAATATTCCCTCTTCATATATTAATCTTTTAATTTGGTACACAGTTTAGTTTTGTGTTTAGAGGAAGGAAATACTTCACTGTTGAAACTTTCTATAAACCTGAAGTTTTTGAAGTGTCTTGAAAAGATGTTATATTTTCTTATTCCAAACTTGGTTTGGAATAATTACGCCAACATGATTTCTGACTTGGAAATCATGCTGTCAGTTCTTAGCCACTAAATCACATTTTGTGATACACAAGAGACGTTCCATTACCAGATGAGACAGAAAGCACAGAATACCAGTGTAGTGAGTGGCCAGATCTCTTAAAACAGCAATGTGCATTTGGGGAAGGCTTTTTTTTTTTTTTTTTTTTTTAGATTTAGCTGGCTTGTTACATGTGTACTTATTTTTCTTTTTATCTTGTTAAAGGTTTGGCATAGAAATGGTGCCTCTTGTTCAAAACGAGCAAGAGGGTCTAGAACTTGGTGAAGAATCTGATCTGTCTACTCTGGAAGGATTCCAGTGGGAAGGGATTTCCTTAGCAGTGCCTGGCTCAGCCAGAAAACGTAGCTTTTCTGAAAGCAGTGTCATTGCAGATAGAAATCCTTCTGCTTATAGCTTCTTCAGTGAACAAGCCAAAACAAAAGAATGTGGGCAAAGGCAAATAATTGCAGCCAGCCACTCACATCACATAACATCTGGATATGAGGCAAGCACTGACGTTGAGGTTGACTTGAAACGGAAGACGTCTTCTCTTCCTTTGTCACCATTTACGTCTGAAAGAACTGAGACTAGTGGAAGAAGACACAGCCTACAGGCCACTTCTGAGGTCACAGGCCTCACAAAACAAGACCAGGATTGCCCAGAGAAGAGAACACCTCTTCTTGAAAAACAAAACGTACTAGAAATCTCTGAAGAAAATCGTCCAGCTTCAAATAATGCTTCACTTCTTGCAGTGTCTAATAACATAGATGCAGCTACGGACAGTAGCTGCACATCTGGTACTGAGCAGAATGACAGCCAAGGAATTGGGAAGAAACGAAGAGCAACTGGAGTAAGTGTGCAATTTTGTCCAGCTTTGATGTGGTAAAAAATGTTGGTTTTTTTCTTCCCTGTCAATGGTCATTCAACCTGGGAATGATCTCTGCAAGAAGGACTTTCTCCATTTCATTGTCTTGTACATTGATAGCCTCAAACTAATTTGCTTGTTTGACTTAATTTTCTTTAACAATCTTTTCCATTTCTGCCTTCCTAGTGCAGGACTTCTGCTTAATCTTTTTTTAATTAGTAGGAATGGCAAATGCTCTTTACTTTTGATTTGGTAACTGACATGCTATACTGGTAAATGAGAGCTATTAAAATATATCCGTGGAAGTACTTAGTGTTGTGGCAAGGATCTTGGTGTTTCAGAATGTAAATGGAAGCTAAGCTGTAGCAGAAATTTGTTTTCCTTAGATGTTCCTGGTTTTATGGTCAAGCAAGGAAAGACAACCCTTTTTACAAAATTATATACTTAAAATGATATACTTAAATCTGAATTTGTTTCACTCTTCTGTCTTGGACTTACCCAAAGGAGAAAAAAAAATATGCTTCTCATCAAAGTCCTCAGAATGGTTTTGTTATATGCAGAAAGTGATGGTTTGAATTCCTCGTTGATTTAATCCTCTAGACCTTCAACTAAAACTGTAGAGCAGAAATCTGACTCAAGTGTGGTCTTGAACATCTGAGCAAGTTGAAGGTTGTCAGCTTGTTTAGTATTTCTTCCTACTTGAGACGAAAACATGGCACTCGCTTTGTGGCCCTCCCTCTTTTAAGGGAAGAGGGAAGGATGAGTTATACAAGAATGTGCAAAATTATTTGAATATTCTTCTCTGTGGGTAGAAGTAATGCTTGAAAAGACAGTGAATGTTTGACTTTTTGATTTAGGCAAAATTGCTCTTGTAACTTTTGTTAATAAATGATTTTACTTGCAGGAGGGATCTTCTCCTGAAATCCCTAGTCTAGAAAGAAAGAATAAGAGAAGAAAAATCAAAGGCAAAAAAGGTGAGTGAGTATCATATATACGTGCATCTGGTATAGCAGTTATAAATACCTACTAGTGTTTTGACTTGGCTAAAATGGTAGTTCCTTAATGTTACTTTGGTGCTTCTTGGACTCTTACTGAAGGTCATGGGGTGGACTGCTTTCAGGTCTGCAACAAATTCCTCTCTGGAGAGTCACATCTTAATTTGTCAGAGTTATTTCGAAGAGAAGACTTTGTGCCTTCTTTCTGCCTGCAGTTCATGATCCCAGTTGCATGGGTGGGGCCTTTGCTTTCCCCTGCTCGGGGAAGAGAGGTTTGTTGCCTGTTCGTATGAAGTTCTGAAGGGAGAAGCACCCATCGCTACCTTCTAATTCAGCCATGCAGCTTTCCCTTTCTACTACTGTCTGGTATTACTGGAAAACTTGTAGTCTGCATAGCTTGGGCTGTGTTCTGTTTTTGACATCTCCAGCAATGCTTTTTATTTTTTGACTCCTCCTTCCCTGTCCTTAATGGAAATGAATGTGGAATGCTTCACTCCTTCCTGCTCCTGACAGAAGCATTAGACAGGTCTTTTTCAAACACGCCTAACACATCCACATCACCGCGAATCAAAATTAACCATCCGTATTTTAGGGAGAATGTTTTCATTGGGAACTAAATCATTACATCACTATAATGATGTATTTGGGGTCCAGAAGATAACTTTCAAATGTTCCATTTATCTTTTTAAAATTCTTTATTTATATTGAGGGTTGTTTGGAATGCAGGGCAATTAATATGTATCTTCTTGTGGGGACTAATATTTCACTAGTTGAAAAGGTGGGTTTTTTTATCAGAGTCTGTCTTCAATGACTAGTGCCTCTTATGGAGAATAATGGCACATTTGACTTGGTAAAATCTCTCCTTCCCATTACTTTGCTTCAGCGTCATCATTATTGTAGTAAAACTACTAGAGGAACATACAACCTGAATGAACCTAAGTGCTCAAACTGAAACTTAATTTGCCTGGAGAATCTATCTGTAATGCCAGAGGACTTTAGAAAGGAGTATAGGTGGATCTTTTCCTGAGTAGAGTGCTCAGAGGCTCTTTCTCAAGAGACTGCAAACATGAGTCTCACAGCCCAAAATCATCCTGGATAGTAAATGATTTTTTTATCATTGGAATTTTTCTCTTAAGCTGCTTTTCCTTGGCCTCTGGATTAGCTGAATAATTTAAATCTTGTTTACCTTAAACTTGCCTTTGCCTTTTTGATTACATTTATGGAAAGTATGTATTTGTACTTTATGTACACATACTTCAATAAAAGTTCTTTGTGGAAGAGTACTGGCAAAGCTATGATGGAAAAAAAAGCTGCTAGAGTCAAGGCTGAGATCCTGTAAAAAGGGAATACTTGACTTTGCTCTTCTGTCATGTAGGTGTGACTATTCCTGTGCGTAGATATTCCTTTTCAGCTTCTTTTATGACTCTTGATGCTTGACATAATTCATGTTATTTTTACATTCTGAGGTGGTAGTATTTATTTAGATATCACGTGTAATTTATTAACTGTCAAGTACAGTTACACTCTTCATTTTGTTTCTTTTTCAGAACATTCTCAGGTAGACCAGTTGTTGGCTATTTCACTGAGGGAAGAAGAGTTAAGCAAGTCCCTGCATAGTGTGGACAGCAGTCTCTTGCAGGCCAGGGCTGCCCTGCAGGCTGCGTATGTTGAGGTTCAACGCTTCCTTGTGTTAAAGCAACAGGTAACAGTGGGCTTTTGAGACTGTCCAAACTAGAAGTTAGCAGCCTGAAGAACTGCCTTAAGTAGGACTGACTTAAACCATAACTGTTTTGCAGATAACCATGGAAATGAGTACACTGAGAAGTCAGAGAATCCAGATTTTGCAGGGACTACAAGGTATGAGGTACCATAAAACAACAACAGTGGAATGACGACTCTTATTCTTTGAACTCAGAATCTTGTAAAAACAGCATTTAACTTGAATTCACTTGTTTAAAATGTGCAATAAAATTGTAGGCTTTCAATATTGAAGTCTTTATTCAAGTATGATCTGTCTTCTTTGCTAGTGCTATCTAGTGGCTTTTTTACCGGTTTTTCTCTTCCTTGTCTCTGTGTCCACAAGAAATGAGCTCTCGGCACCATTAAATTTTATTGTAAAATGTGAACATTTTTGTTCTGTATTTTTTTTTCTCTCCTCTTCTGCCATTAGAAACGTATGAACCCTCTGATCTGTCAGAGCAACTTTCCTGCAGTGTCTTAAGTGAGAGAAGAAACAGCAAATCTCAGATGGCAGCTGACTTAGTTCCTGCAGGCTCCTTCCTGCCCCTTTTGGACACTTTATCTTCTTCTGTACCTCCAATGGGAGCTTCTGTTCATGTAAATACACTGTCACCATTCCAGTCTTCTGGCATCACACCTACTGTTCCTCCTGACACCTCAGTGCAAGTTAAACGAGAACCTGTGTCTCCAAAAGGCTCAGAAGAAAATGTGAATTCTGCACTCCAGAGTTCTCCATGTGCTTCACGAGCAGAAGAGGTAGAGCAGAAGGATGGTATGTGTGGCTTCTCTTTAAAAGAACTAGCTTTAAGAAAATAAGGATTTTTTTTTTTTTTTTTTTTTCCTGGAAGAATGTAAGTTGGGTCTCAGACCTGCAGCCTGTTGTGCAGAGGCAAGCTCCCATCAACTGGTGTAGGACTTTGTCAACTTAATAATCTTAGAAACTGGGACTTTCTTTACGACACATCCAAAAGGATTCCATGTTTTTGAAATTGTTGAGCACGTGCAAATTGTAGTTATCTGTACCTACAGGTTTCTGTTTTACTTTAAAAATAGAACAAATATGAATTTGCAGATTACATTGTCTCAGAATAATTTAGTTAATAAAGGAAAAAAAAAATGAACCTTAAAACCTGCCCTGTAATTTTTGTTTACTCTGCATCATTAAATGGGCATTGGCAGATGAAAATCTACCGGCAAAGGAAAAATGCATGCCTGAAGATCTTTTAAAAAAGATTATGACCAACTACACTAAGAGTGTTCTGTGTTCCTTTTGGGACCTGCTGGATAAGCACAAAGAGTATAATTCGTGATATTAAAAATAACAATCCATCTTCTCCCCCTCTCCATCTCTCCAAATCCCGCTGGTCTGGAGATGTTAGTTAGATTTAATAACCTCATTCAAAGTTTGTGCGATCTTATTTGTGATTTCAGTAAACAATTTACTGTAAGAAGGACGTTTGGCACTGTTCACTAATGCGAGGGGGGTGAGTAGGGGAGGGTTGCCAATGAAGGTGTATGTTCACTTTTGTCCGGAGGAGAAAATGATAAATTAACCGAACTACTGATGTGAGAGCTACTGCTTCAGAAAAATTAGATCTTTATGGTCGTAGCTGAAACTGCTAACTATTTAGACAGTTTGAAACCCCTAAAACTCATGTTCTGTGGTCAAAGGCTTAAATGCTTTTGGTACTTTCCACTACGAATTGCTACTGTGACTGAAGGTACTAACTGAAGATTACAAGCTCAATTATCCTTTACTTTCCTAAGAGCCTGGGAAGTCACGCAGGGTGATTCTAATGACAGTTGTTTGTCTGCCATAATTGTCATTTACCCAAACCCTTAACGTAGATAATTTGAGGTAAAGGTTCATAAGTAAGATCCTTGTTAAAGGTAAATATAGCCAATTTTATAGACAATTTTTTTTCCTTCAACTGAAGTGGAAAATACTATTGGAAAAAGCCATGCTGTCCTACTTCCATAAGCGTGTTTTTTTTCTCAAGCACAAGGGAATTGTTGGCTGAATTGAAGCTTAGACCTGTAAATACAAGAATTTGAAGGGTCTTTTTACCTTTTTGCAGTTTGCTTCAGATGTAGAATTCTGTATAAATAGCGCTTTTTGTGCTTTTTTTAGTCACCATTGCTTTTCCTGTATTCCACTGTGTTACGTTACAGTAATGTAGTAGTGTGAATTTTACTTCATCTCTCTTTGGAGGATTTGACAAGGATTATGAAGCTCTAGGGGTGTACACTAAAGTAAACTCGGGGGAATGGTGTTTGAGGAATGAACTTTTGTGTTTGTTTGCATTGTTAAGACTTAGCTTGTAGGAAGCCACTACCTTTCCCTCTCTTTCCCATTTGTATTGGCCATTCTGTTATGTTCAAACATCAATGAAGAGAGGTGTCATTTGTCATTTTTCTTTAATGTTAGAGTTGGATAATTCAGAATAAAGATTTAGTGATAACTAGCTGCAGTGGCATAGCTTACAGAATCTTCAGACTTTATTGATGTCTGTGCAGGCATGACAGAAGCTGAGGAGCTTTTTTAGTTTTCTCTCATAAAGATGAACATTCAATCTATAACTGTATTTCTCACTTAAATAATTGCATTAAAATGTTATCATCACACTAGCATATTTTTCAGTTTCCTACAAACTTATTTTTGACATACTAAAAGCAAGAATGTTCTTCTGATGTTTGTTTGTCAAACTAATGTGGTTTTCATAATGATCAATTTCTATATGTGCTACATTTAAAATGAATGTCTACCATCAAATGAATTTGGTCATTTGTGGTCAAAATAAGCATTTACCATCAGGTGAATTCTGTAATTTGTGGGAGAGGCATTCTCTCTGAGGGCAGCCTATCTGCTTTCTGGGGATTGAACATGGGGAAAGGCTTGTCAGCTTCCCGAGGAGGTCAGCTCAGCCTTGCTTTGAAGGAGCTGACTGCATTTGGTTTCCCCTAACTAACAGCATCTCTTCCACCCGCGGAACTGAGATTCTGTTTCTTGCACTACCATGGTGATTTCATGATTCCTTTTATAACATCTGTAGTACTCCAAGGCCTGAGAATTAGTAACTTTTGGTTTTAGAAATTTCAGTTTAAGTTGCCCCTTACTGTTGTTTTCCTGTTTTAAGTGACCACGTTGTTTCCTTCCCCCTTCCTGTGGGAAATGAGGGACGTGTGATGTTAGAGGTGTATTCATAATTTAAGGGTTTGTGTTCCTTCTCCCTCATACAATTCAACACGGTAACTGTTTAAACCTCATCTAAGCATTTGTTTCTTCTGCATAGAGGGTTTTCTAACCCTCTGTGTATGCACTGTGTATGTAGCTGTGTATGACAGTTATGGGTTAGGGGGAAAAACAGCTTTCCATTCATTTACTTTAAATATGATATACCCTACACTGTCAGCATGGTTCTAGTTTTATCTTGGAACTTTCCACCTGAGGAAGGTGTGGGGTGAGATGTTCACATTTAATCTGGCTCTAGTGGTACCAGCTGGCTACCTGGTACTAGTGGATCTAGTACGGTGGATGCTTAATTCTGAAGCATCAAATTTGTACTGTCCAACAGCTTTGTCTAAGCATTGCTGGTTTTGAAGAGACTGAAGCAGGGAAGTGTTTCAAATACATCCAGCTTCCCATTTGTGTTGAGGGATCCCACCCAATAAATGCAGTGAACTTGAAACATCCTGTTCTGGATTATAGTTATTGCAAATGCAACTGGGGAATTTTAGGGTGTGGGAAACACGGCTGTGAGATGCTGCCTATGCTCTTAGCCTGTCTCCGTTGAGAGATTGGCTTAATTTGTTCATATTAGCTTCAAATTAAAATGACAGGGAGAGTGTGTTTGCCTCATCACTTAATCTACCACGGATGAACTAAAAAATTTAGCCTGATGGCTTACAGTGCTGCCATTCCTAGGGCAGAAGGTACAATGCTGCAGAATGGGTTGTGCAGGACTCATCTACTTTGAGTTAGGTCCAAGTAACTTGGTAGAAGTAACTAACACAGGTGGGTTAAGTGCAGGGTCTTCAAACTGTGTCACTTAGCAGCTGAGATGTATTAGGCATGCATTGCTTAATACCAATCCTACAATAATGGTGACAGCTGGTAAGGGAGCACACTGTGAAGGCTGGTGGCATCTTAAACTGACGATGTAGGACTCACAAAAGGTTGTTTGTGAGAACTTTAAAGTCATAAAGTCAGCCAGGAATTTTAATGGTGTGCCCTATTCCTTTGCTTCTGAGTACACAGGTAAACATTTTATTCCCCGGCTATGTTTTTTAAAGGCTGCATAGCTGACTGAAATAGCAGATCTGCATGTGCACATAGCTTTCAACGTGTATGTATGTGTACTTTATATGCACAATTAAGTATAAACAAAAAAATGCAGGGAAAGCAATTTTGCGTAAATATTTATTGCTGTACAGATTGAGTGTAACACTAGTCTCTTTTCTTCAGAAGAGACCAACCAGAAAACTCCAGTGTATCCAGTTGTCTCTGCAACCATATCCCTATCAGAGCTGGCAGCTTGTTTCCACCGCACTAATCAAGATGTTCACAAGCCTGTTGCAGACGGGGGAAAGGGTGGACTTCCTGAGAACCTTTCTCCTCATTCACTGTCTGTCTTCAGCAAGAGAGATGCAAATGATACAGTGACTGAAAGCTTTTTACTGGATCAGTGTAGCACCTCTCTTCCGAAGCATTCAGTCCTTCTAGAAATGCCAATGGATAAAACCCCCAAATTGTCAGCAGAACCATCTGAGCAACGGACAGTAACCACTGTAGTCCCAGCAGAAAAAGGAAACAGGAGGAGGAGAAAGTTAAGGAAGAAGAAGACTCTGAGGGCAGCCCACGTGCCAGAGAACAGTGACACAGAACAGGATATAATTGACTGTAAGCCTGTCCGGAAAGTCAAGGGTGGAAAGGTTCCTAAAGGAGAAAAAGTTACTACATCCACTCCTCCAAGACAGGAGAATGGAGCTACTGCTCAAACAACAAGAAACAAAGATGAGAATGACAGTGATGCTTCCCTGGAACTAGTGGAAGTTCCAGTGCCCCAGTGTGAGGTTGTTGACATTGGTTCATCAGAGTCGGGAGACGAGAAACCAGACAGTCCATCAAAGAGAGATTCATGCAGCTCTGTGGATCAAGCAGTTCTAGAGGCATCTTGCTCTGGTTATGATGAAGTGAGCTCTACCAGTGAGATTGGCACAAATTATAGGAATGATGGGAAAACAAGGTGAGATTATTGTAGCTCTCTAAAGTAAAAGCATTAAACAATATTCATGAGAGGCCTAGGCCTCTCTTTTTCTTTTTTTTTTCTTTTTTTTTCTATTCAGAAAGTCTTACAACATGAGTAACTTTTAATTTCATTCAGGAGTGAAATGAGAAGGAAAATAAAAATTGAATTTGCTTTTTTGGTCCAGCAACTGAATGTGTCTTATTACCTACTAATTTCTCTAAAGCAAGAACAAGGCTGCCCTCCAAGGAAAGTTTGTTTTTGAGCTTATCTGTTACAGCCTATTTTCTACTAAGTGCTGAGTCTTGTATTCTGGAGTATTACTTACACCAGTATTTTGTCTGAAAATGAACATGCAAAGTATAGTCTCACTACTCTTTATTTCTGTGTTACAGGATGGCTGAGACGCAGACTTCCATATCATCGCTAAGAGGATCAAAGAACTCATCAGGTATCTTTTAAGCTTTTCTTCTGATACTTTGTGTATAGTATCTTGCAGGACTTGTAAGTCTCGATTAGACTGCTTCCAGAGGGGAATTTTGCCCTGCAAGGTAAAAACCTGCACTGAAAACTGAAGTGGGAAGTGATGCATATTCACTTACGTCATCCCTCATTGAATGCTTTGTGCCTTGAACCCTCCACATCCTCCTGCCCCCTCCCACATGAACACTTACGCCCTACAGTCTCCGTAGAGTTGTAGGACAAACAATAATACAATCCTTTTTCTGTTTTAAAGATCTTTCTGGACTTAACATCGTATAAAGGTCTTTCTGGCATTTTGTATTGCCTTCTGCCACGTACAGGCTCCAGCTGGGACCTACAATGAAATCTGACTTTAAGGTGCTGAGCTCACAAAATAGTTCTGCTGTTTGGTGATACAAACAACAGTAGCGTGTTTGCTTGAGTGTGTTCACATAATCAAAGTACCTGTGTCTCTGTCCTACAGAAGTGTCTTCGGAGCCAGGTGAGGATGAAGAACCTACAGAGGGAAACTTTGAGGGACACCTAGCTGCAGTGAATGCTATTCAGATTTTTGGGAATTTGTTGTATACCTGCTCAGCAGACAAAACTGTTTGTGCCTACAATCTGGTTGTAAGTAAGGTTGTGGGAATGTTGTTACATTAATTGTAGTCATGAGGTTGCAGTTGTGTTTTTGTGAAGCCTTGCTATGTAGTTAAGAGAGCAGCTACTTTTTCAAGAGCTTAATTTTTTTCTTCTATTCTTTCCTTCAAACCTCTCTTCTCCCCCTCCCCAACCCGTTCTCCTTACAAGACGGGTAGGGGGAGATAGACTGCTGCATGTGCCCTACTTTTTTTAGCTGTCCTACCTGACTTTGTCTCTCGGATTCTGTGCCTGACATTATGGGCCTTTATGTTGACAGACCCTATGCTTTCTTTTTTAGAGCAGGAAGTGTGTGGCCATCTTTGAAGGACATACCTCAAAAGTGAACTGCCTCCTGGTCACTCAGACAAATGGGAAGAATGCTGCACTCTACACTGGCTCAAGCGACCACACTATCAACTGTTACAATATCAAGGTACTCAAACTCTGTGTTGGTTAACATGTACTCATTTTTTATGGGAGTGTTTCTTTGCAAATATAAATTTAAAAAGCCTTTTAAACCCATATAAGCTGGACATGAGCCCCACTTTATACATCATTAGAGTAGAACAGGAAAAAAAACCCCAACCAAATAGCAAACTATGAAGTGATTTACTACCCTAATCTTTTGACTAGCTTGTCAGCAGAGTTTTTGCCAGAACAGCATGACAGGATACTGAATGTTGGGAACACCAAAGTGCAGGATGCTTGTCTGGCCATGAGCATTCTATTTGTCTTGCTGTATTTGTAACTACGTTGCTTATGGAAGGCACTGCTCTCTTTGTGGAGCAGCTATAGAGGAGCAGGTATTATTCTGAGGGCAGATGGAAGAGCAGACTGAGACTTCCTGAAGCTGGACTTCTAAGGATAAATGATAGGAAGGCTTGTCTAATCTGTGGCTTGGTGGACTAGAAAGCAAATACCTGCTTCAAGGGGCAAAGTACTAGAGGTTTTTGACTCAGGCTGAGGATTCATGGCACTTCCTTTGGGGAACTTCATGGGGATTCCTCAAACTCAAGCATGTAACGGGGTGGTTTTCATATCTATAGATATATATAGTCTGTAGTCTAAACGTCTGTATAGATTAGAGGTTGTGGCAAGAATAAAGCTTTTAGGGTTATGACTGGTTGCTGAAATACAGTCAAGTCTCAAAGATGGGAGGGAGCTGATTAAAACCAGTGTCAAACTGCCATGTGACACCAGACTTTCAGATGTTTTTCTCCAGCTCTGTTGGTTTGAAAAATGCAAGTTGTAGGTAGAAATCATCATTCACTTCAGGCTTTTTTCCCTAAATTGTTTTCAGTTAATGAAAATCTTTAAATACTTCCTTTTGTTGCCAGACCAGAGAATGCATGGTACAGTTTAAATTGGAAGATCGAGTGCTCTGTTTACACAGCAGATGGCGGATCCTTTATGCAGGCCTTGCAAATGGCACTGTGGTTACTTTCAGCATAAAGGTTAGTTTGTTTAAATATTGGCACCTAAAAGCCTGTTGTGATGCTCTTTCTCTCCACTTTGTGTTTCTTTCTGTTCTTTCTCTTGAGTAGCAAGTGTATTTGTAATTTAAGTATTTTGGTATAAATGGTCACTGGTGGCCCCTTTCGGTTAGTGCATGAAGCTGTCCCATCTCCCCTTCCCTCTGGTTACCTTTCTCTTAATTGCTGTATTGTTGTCACCTTTTTCCTTAAGGTTCCACCTGACCTATCAGTCATGCGTGTGAGTTTTTTGACACAGTCGATTGTTCGTGAATCCTCCTTTCTTGCCTATCAAAATAATGGGAGAGATTTTAATGTGTTGCTGGTTTTGCTTGCTTCATTTGCAGTTATAGAAGAGACTCATTCGCACTGTTTTCTGGCAAAGAGGCTTAATCAGCAGTTCCCGTGATATTTAAAAGTGAATAAAAATCATGATTTAAAGAAATTATTTTTCTGATTATTCTTTTCATGGATCCTAGACTAATTTCTCAAATTTATCCTTACAAATTTACTCTGTTTTGCATTTTTCTCATAACGCTATTTCCTCTCATTTTTCTAACTCAGAAGGAGGATTTACTGGACCTTTGCTAAATAATGAAATATTTTTTAAAATTTAAAAAAAAGAGAATCAAATCCCAAGATAAAGAGTTATTTCCTTGATTTGGAAACTTAGTTGTTAAGATTCAACTCTTACCGCTACTCGAATGGCATGTTACTAAACTGAAATCAGATCCTATAACAACACAAAAAGGAGTTGGTGGTCTAGTCAGTGTCATAGCAAAGTTTTAATTCTTAAAAACCACTTTTTCTTCCCCCAACAGAACAACAAGCAGGTTGATACCTTTGAATGCCATGGCCCTAGAGCAGTGAGCTGTCTAGCTACAGCTCAGGAAGGAGCACGCAAGTTATTGGTAGTGGGCTCCTATGACTGCACCATCAGCGTGCGAGATGCGCGGAACGGGCTGCTTCTCAGAACCCTGGAAGGTCACAGCAAGACTATACTCTGCATGAAGGCAAGTGTCTCTGAAAATATGTTTTTGACAAAGAATACTTAAAATGGTGCATTTTTTCTTCTTCTTCCTCATCTAATAGTGAGCAGATTGTGGTAGGAAACAGAGGATTTCTCTACTTTAAAGGATAAAAACTGAGTAGTTTGGTAGGAAAATTGTCTCTGACTGGCTGACATATCCCATGTTCCCAGCAAAACTGTTGTGGGTGTGTTATGTAGGAAGCATGTTTATTTCATGTTGTTAGAAGATTCAGGGAATCTTGAAATGTGAGTTTGCCAACAGAGGGAAAGTTGGGGAAAAGATGAAGCTAACGTTCGTATACCCACATTGTACAAATCTCAGAGGAAACTGGAAAAAATGTAACTCTAGAGAAGTATTCTTTTTTTAATAGAGGAATCACTATCACTTATTTAGAGGTTTCTGGGTCCTGAGATTACAAGGTGGAACATATGCTTGCCTGACTGCTTTGCTGTGACCACTATCATGTAACAGATAGGGGGTGAATTCCATAAATTGTCGCTTTAGATCTTATGGTGCAGTGGCACAGCCTTTTTTGCTCTGTTGGCTATCCTAGTCCTGTTTGTGTGGCAGCATACTGTGGCCCCTTCTTGATCCATGATGTATCTTTTGAGCTTCCTTTCTAGATTAGGACTTATCAGGAGCACCATCTTTCTCACGTGACCAGAATATAAGTGCACAGTACATCTAATGTTTCCAGGAAACAGTGGGCTTTGCTGTGCATGTGCAGAGCAGCATTCTGCCTTCAATTTGCTTGGTCGCTGAGCTGCTGCTGAGCTGTCCCTGAGAATAGTCTG
This sequence comes from Larus michahellis, assembly GCF_964199755.1. NCBI lineage: Eukaryota > Metazoa > Chordata > Aves > Charadriiformes > Laridae > Larus > Larus michahellis. The sequence goes on along the minus strand of NC_133899.1, from coordinate 50,737,641 downwards.
TAGGTAGGATGAGTTAGCCTGGTGGGCTGCAAGTTAACAGCTTCTAATGGCAATTGTGAAGCGTCAAAAGTCAACATTAGGATAGCATAGTACATTTTCTAGCTCTTATGTAAAGAACTCAGTGCGTGCTTTTTTTTCATACTCTCTATTGATTTTAAGACTGTCAAATTTAGGAAATATTACAGTACAACTTTAAACACAACAGTGTCTTAATGTTTTGCTTACCCATTTCTGTGTCTGTTACAAAAATAAAACTGTTCTTTGATGTTTTCTTTTTGATTTTATTTTTTTTTTGGTAAGGTTGTAAATGATCTGGTATTCAGTGGCTCCAGTGATCAGTCCGTCCATGCCCACAACATTCATGTAAGTCTCATATATATAAAGTTGGAATGACTTTTACTGTTACGGCAGTGAATTCCTTTACTATAATGTCAGTTTTTCCAGACTTTTTCACTGGCTGGTTGGGCAGAGTAGCTTCCAGAAAAGGAATTCATATGATTTTGTTAACGTGACTATGCATTATAGCTAACTAAGGAGGGATGCAGGGGATTAAATACCTTGGGAAACATAAACATGCTGACTCTTTTAATATGGTATGCAGTGCCTTTTTATCTGGGGATCTTGCTTTTGCAAATATTACCCTAAATGTGCTGATAATGTGGAAAGGGTTCAGAGGAAAGCCATGTGAGATATTCTGTGGGGGAAGATTTCTTTATTACAGAAAAAACTTGAGGAACACAAACAGCATTCCAAACCAGCTAGTTCAAAAGCTGTTATACTGTTGTGAATGCTTTTTCTCTAGCCCTGCTCACCGATCCTTGTGGCTACATAAAATACTGCTAGTAGTAATAGTGCAGTACTAATAGCAGGATTGGGGGGCACATGTAACTAATGATGGAAAGAGGAGAAGTAGACACTTTTCATAGTGATCTGTATTTCTGTTCTACTGGAATGGCTCTATGTTAACATGGGTAAAGAAAAGGATAGAATCATAGAATTGTTAGGGTTGGAAGGGACCTTAAAGATCATCTAGTTCCAACCCCCCTGCCCTGGGCAGGGACACCTCCCACTAGATCAGGTTGCTCAGAGCCCCATCCAGCCTGGCCTTAAAAACTTCCAGGGATGGGGCTTCCACCACCTCTCTGGGCAACCTGTTCCAGTGTCTCACCACCCTCATGGTGAAGAACTTCTTCCTAACGTCCAGTCTGAATCAACCCATTTCTAGTTTTAATCCATTCCCTCTAGTCCTACCATTACCCGACATCCTAAAAAGTCCCTTCACCAGCTTCCTTGTAGGCCCCCTTAAGATACTGGTAGTCCACTATAAGGTCTCCTCGGAGCCTTCTTTTCTCCAGACTGAACAACCCCAGCTCTGTCAGCCTCTCCTCATAGGAGAGGTAGTATTTGATGGTAATCTAGTGCCTTCATAGGAAATGGAAGTCTAATAAAGCGTGTTTTCATTTTTTGAGTTGTGAGCATTGAAGCTAGCTACCCTATCTAGGTTAGATAAAACTGTTTTGTTGTTTAAAAAAAACCAAAAAACAAAACAAAAAAACAAATGAACAAAAAAAAACCCCAAAGACCTCTTTGCCTTTGCTTTTTCTTGACGCAGACTGGAGAGCTTGTACGGATCTATAAAGGCCATAACCATGCAGTCACAGTTGTGAACATTCTTGGGAAAGTGATGGTGACAGCATGTCTGGATAAGTTTGTTCGCGTTTATGAACTACAGGTAAGAAATTAGATGGTTACCTAATATGTATTAATTAATGATTCTGAAGTCAAATAGAAGTCATCTTTGTGCTTACTGGTCTCTGGCCCATCTCTCTCTTTGCTGTCACTCAGAATATATAGTTGTCTCACCAACCAAAATACATGGGTTTTAAAGAACGTAACCTCAAACGTGTTTTCAGACCCTGGGTTATCCTAAGAAAATGACAGCTCAGAAAAGTGGGGAAATGTTAGTTTTGTCTGCTTGGAAGAGGAAGTCCTTAGTTGGACAGAAAGACTCACAGAAGTAATGTAAGCAAAAGTGAGCCTTCATGGTACCTATGAAGTTTGGAGTCTACCAGGGGAGTTTAGTTGCTACCCAGGAAACTGCTCTTGGAAGCATTGTCATTTGCATGTCTGTGAAAAATGACTATTAACTGCCATGCTATTAAACGTCTGTCTGTTTCTCTTTCTTTCAAGTCACACGACCGCTTGCAAGTCTATGGAGGCCACACAGATATGATCATGTGTATGACCATCCATAAGAGCATGGTAACTTCCTTCTTTTCACTGGTCTCAAAGAGAAGGTTGTAATTTCCACAAGCACATACAAGATAGTTTAAATTTTTCAGATAATGAAATCAGCCTGCTGACTGACTAAGACAGAGGAAGTTGGAAATGTCAGCCAAAAACACCAAGTTGCTGTAACAGCTTTGTATTTATGTAATATTATTGTCTGGGGCAAAATTACCTTTTAGCTTTATTGTAGTCCTAAAACAATAGTTTTGTTTACAGTGATGATTGCAATGAAGAGTCTAGAAATAGTAAAATACTCCCTTTTTTCAAGTATAAATCCAGTTTGAATTTTACTCAAGACAGTCATGCAGATACTAGACTGTGCGTGAAGTTTTTCTCTAGCAACCTTTGATAGAATCTCAACAAAGGTGTGCAGTTGATTTAGGTGCACAGATTTCTTCACAGATCTGCCCTGCAGGATAGGTTTCAGAATCATTTTTGTAAAATAGTCATTAAAAACACTTTTTTGTCTGCACGTGTAGGAATTTGTATGCAAACTTTCTTTCAGATTGTAAAATAAGAGGTACAGACGTATAGTGATGTCTGTAATAACAGAAGAATCAAGTGTAACAGAACTGATCTCCTACTAATTGTAATACATGCTGCCCAAGCTTCACCGCTCGTTTGAGCGAGCTGGAGAGCAAAGTGCATTCAGGCTTTGTGCTTACACTCTGAAGCTTGAACTGCCTCCAGCAATAGTCTGTTTTGGGCATTCTCAAATCAAAGAAGTGTTCAAATGGGAAGCTTAGTGTGGAGTGAAAGATTATAATTTTCTGTAGTAGTCCTTACTAAGGTATAGTCTTTTACGCAAAGCAGATTGGCTGTTATATCCTAGTGATGAATTTCCAAGAGACAAAAAGACTTGAAGAAAGGTATCAAATGAGATCTTCAGCTTGCAGATTTTCATTATTATGTGAGGACTTTTTTTAATAATGAATGTTCTTTGCGGAATTGCGAGTGTCTGACATCCTTTTCTTTCCAAAAGACGATTGTCTGTAGAGCATTTGCCTAACAAAAGTGTTTTTTAAGATGTCACTTTGCCTAACTTCTCAGGATCTGCATCAGTCTTCTCTTTCTGAAATTTTGATGTTCTTCCTCACCCTTCCTCTGCATCCCTTTTTGATATACATATAACTGGTTAAGTCCTGGAAATGTATTCAACTTAACATTTAGGCTGAAATTTTTTTTTTCCACTTTAGTGGATAGTAGCATCATGTTTCAAAGTTTTCTGAACTTCTACACACATGACAGTATGAACAATAGAAGTTATGGAAACATTTCTTATTCATTAGTAGGTTTTTGTAAGCTATGAATGCAAACCTTAAAAGAATTAGCTTAGACCTGTTTTTTAAATTTGAAGCCTTGCATGTTGGTATCTTATTGTCGTTCACCTGATATACTCTACACTGAAGGCTCCTTCAAAATTATTCCCAGCTTGCTTATCCATAAATGTTTCTTTTACAGATCTACACTGGATGCTATGATGGCAGTGTCAGAGCTGTGAGGCTTAATCTAATGCAGAATTATCGTTGCTGGGTAACGAGCAAAATGATTTTAGCCTTCCTTTGTTATAGTTTTTAGACTTATCTTCTGGGGATGGTCACTTCTCAGTCTTGGATAGCTTGATCTTTAAGTTTTTATACTTCGATAATATTTTTTTAACTGTATACGTACATTTTAAATGTAAATATATATCTCTAGTTCCCTTTTTCATGGTCTTTAGTATATGTATATGCTTTGGGGCAAGTCAGTAGTCATCTTCATCTTCAATGATTTTTTTTTTTTCCTGGCAATTTTTAGAAAGTGACATTTAACTGTTTAAAACCAAAAGCTTCAGCTGAGCGATGTACAAAAGCGGATTTACTCCGCTAAATAAGTTTAATTACATTCCCAATGACTCTGTCTCAGGTTAGCTTAAATCTTTTAAAGGCTTAGTGCCCCTCTTCTTCCTGCCATTCTTGCTGATGGTCTAGGCTTGGCTAGAGGCAGGAAAAATCTCTTTAAAATGGAAATTAAAGGAATAGAGACCACTGAGAATGGAAATGGGATAAGAAGGTTAAAAAGTGACAGGAGGTGGCATGCATGTGAGCAGTCTTGGTAGAATATTGTTAAGTTGCACAAATAAAGGCATTAGCTGAAGTTCTTTTTCCCTGGCTTATTCTGCCATGTTTTTTCTGCCAGTGGCATGGATGTTCACTGATCTTTGGAGTTGTGGACCATCTAAAACAACACTTGCTAACTGACCACACCAACCCAAATTTTCAGACCCTAAAATGTCGTTGGAAGAACTGTGATGCTTTCTTTACTTCCAGGAAAGGTTCCAAGCAGGTGCGTGGTTGAACTAACATGGTTGTATTTGGTAGTATAAAGTACATACTATAACCCCAGTCGTGGGATTTGAATCCTGTTTCTCTTTAAAATGGTTAAATTCTTCTAGTCTTAACAGGCTTAACTGCTTACAGTTACAGTCATACAAGGCTAACAGGGTTCAGCCTGTGACAGATGAAGAGTGCAGCTAAATATGATAGCTTGAGATATGGTCTATCCAAAACAGTTTGGTCCTAAAATATTACATGGAAATGGTAAAATTCTTGAAATAAAAAAAAAAAAAAGAAAAACAAACCAAAAAGAAACCTCTGGTAACTATACTCAAGATGTTATTAAGTTTTTCTAGGAAAAATTTATTTTTAAGATGAACAAACGTCAGTCTTGAAAGAGATTTTAATCCTCTTAATTTTTATCCATCACTACCCGCCTTCATTGTTGTGGCTGTTGACGCTGTTTAGTTTTCACACAGGATTGGTTTTGCTAATGATCTTTAAATAAGTATAATGCATACATTTATGAATAAATGTTACTGCAGATGAGGAAAAAAAAATCAAGAAAGCAGAAGAGTTAGATGCCAGTTGGATTAAGTGATGTGGAAAGGGTTGGGGGATGGGTGGAAGGTGGGCTGTTACCTGTAAACTGATTGGCAAAATCCACGGTTTACTGCTTGGCAATATAAACTGCCTTCCTGTTGAATGCTTTCCAAAATACGTAATGGAAGGAGGTTTCTGTGAGAACTAAGAAACAGAAGTAGAATCCTTATTTTCTCTTTAAGCACTGGCTTTGGATATCATGTGTTTATTTGATATGCCCTTCCAGTCGGAAAGGAAGCTGGTTTTTATTTGCCTTAAATCATGTGGTATGTGAGACACTTTCTATGTGTGATTTAATAGTTTGGCATTGATTTTTTTATTATTTTTTTTTTTAAATTTTTAGAAGCTTTAAGCCAAAAAGTGTCTATTATCCAGAATGTCACTTTCACTGAGATGTCAAGAATCTTCTGCAAAGTTTTTGGTGACGATGATTATTAACATCTGACTTCTCTGGTTCTTTTCTAGGATGCTGTAGGACACATTGAAAGACATGCTGAGGATGACAGCAGGATTGACTCATGAAGCTTTTCACCTCCCACATTGGGAAGTAATTTTATATGCCAGAATTATTCCAAATAACATCAGTTTCTTACTCCAGTCTTTCCTCTTTCTTTTCCCACTTGGAATGCAAAAACGGAGTGGGGCTGAAATGCCTTGCTACAGAGACTGCGGATTGTGTTGCACTCTGTAGAAATAAGGATGGTCAATTAAGACTTGGCCCAAATGGCAGATTCTTGCAAGTTTTTAATTCATTGACAGCTAAGAATATTCCCTCCTCTTGTCTGCCTTGGGCTTTTTTGTTGTTTTGGGGTTTGTTTTTTTGTTGTTGTTTTTTTTTTTTTTTTTTTTTTAAGAACCGTAGTTGAGAGTCTTTGGGAAATCCAGAGGGGTGTTGAGGACTTAAATTACAATAGGCGCTGGTGTTTGCAAACTCAGCTTGAAATGTGTTAAGTGTCTTAAGACATGTCTGTTTTTATGTTGCATCCAATTTTTTTAGCTGATTTTAATAAAATTCTGCAAACCAGAATATCACAAATTCTAACAGTGTAACCTGAATATCCCATGTACATTTTGACTTTCTTCATAAAAAAAAAAAAGGTATTTTATGAGGAACTGGAATAAATTAATTTTTTTAGTGTTGATTGTAACTTATTTTTTATTCCTTGTGTAAAAGTTGCTCTAACTGGCACAATATATACAGTGATATACTGCCCTAAATACTATACATCCTGAGATATTTTGTTTATTTAAAGAAAAGCAGTTGTTTCTTGAGAGGTATGCCAGTAGCAGCAAAACAACCACAACAGTGGCTCCACTGATGTGCTTTGCAGTCTTAGTCTTTTTAAATACAGGTCCTTATGTACAGGAAAGAAGTAAGTGGTGTCGGCTTTTGTTTTAATTAAATACCAGCATAACCACTGCTATCTTGATACAACGCCATAGTCGGATTCCTGGTTTTAATGGGAATCTTCATGACTGAGCTTTGCAGTCCTGTGTTTTCGTGGCACAGCAAACTAAGAGAAATGCAAAGGTACTGCCTAAGTGCATCAGCTTAGGTACTGTTTTGTTTCTGTTGTGAACTGGCTTAACTGGCTTGGGCTGTATTAGGTTCACAAAGACTCAACTGGAAAGAATGGAGCAGGGTTTTAAAGGATTTTAAAGTCTAAAGTTCTCAAGCAGAAGGTGAGGATACAAAATGCACGTTGCACGTAGAAGTCTTGTTTCTACTAATGCATGGAAGGTACCACAGAGAAGCCAGTGCAGAGGGGGGAGACTCTTTCTACTTGTCAGGGTTCCTCTGCAGGTGTCCCTTGGGGCAGAAAACTTTACCATTAAGTTCAGTGAAATGTACTACTTGCATTTGTGATCCTCTCACCCCTAATAACATTCATTTAGCAGAGAGCTCTCTTAAACAATGAGACTAATCTAGCAAGGAGCTTTGTGTTCACTTTTGCTTAACTTGCTGCTCAGGATAAAAAAAGCAGAGGTTTCCTTAAACCGTAACAGAAAGTAAAAACAGCCCAGTGTCAAAACTGAGCTGCTTATAAATGAATCCGGTGCTCTTCAAACAAATTGAATGTACTGTTTTTACCGGACATCTCTTTCACCACTACTTTGAGGCTTGGTATGCAACCATAGACCAAATAAGTTTTATAGCCTCATTCTTTGACTCTAAAGAAGCCTTTCTAGGCCAAGAAAATGACTGAGGAAAGCCCATGAATGTTCCACTGCCATCAAATCAAGGAACTTCAGGGCCTTCTCTGAAGGACGCTATTTTTGTATTGTCTTAGCAGACGAGTATAATTTCTCTGTAATTGCTTGACGTTGATGATTTTTTTTGTGAGAGACAGGAGTAAAATAGGAATGAGGTGCAGTAGCATCCTACTTCAAACTCATGGGAATCTCTGAGGTTCCAATGCTTTTGTGGTGATTTGTTTGGGTTTTTTTATTAAGCTGTTTGTAGACAGGAAAAAAAACACAGTATGTGGCTCAGACCCCAGGTGAGTTTGAGGGTGTTTTTGTTTTGGTTTTTGGGGTGTATTTTTGTGGTTTTGGTTTTTCTTTTCCCTTTCTTTCTGTGGTCTGTGGATGAAGCAATTCAAGAGAGAATCAAGTTCAGGGAAATCTCTGAATAGTGTAAATGGTTTCTGTGCAGGCCGTATTGCCCTAGAGCCTCTGAGAGTATCTGGGTTTTTTTCATGACTTGAAAGCAGAATACTGGGTAATACTTAAACCATTTCCAATGATGTTCATCCAGTGATGTTCAGGAGTTTTTCTGAGTGTTTTTTTTTTTTTTTTTTTGAACCACAAAAGTGTAAGTGTGGCATAAACAATGCGAACATCTCAAGCTGTCCTTCATTGACTGTGCTTGAAGTGAAGGTGTGGAGGTGTGTGTCCTGAGGACAAGCATGTGGAGTGATTGTAGCATTCTGAAAAATGGTGCATAAGAGTAGACTTTGTTACTTTGTCCTTGTGATTCTTCATGTTCTTTCAGCTGATTTTGGGAATGTGTAAAGATCTTTCCTACTAGGTGTTGCAGCAAACACAGTTATTACATTGTATTTGCATTCCTAATTGCTTGTTGGGTTTATCTTTTCTAGTTGGTGGAAGCAGACTTCCTTCTCGTGTAGTCCGTGATATTTTCTAATCTGTCCTTGAAAACAGTCCTCCTGAAGAATCTGGGCTTCTGAAATCCAGTTTTAGCTTTAGCAGTGGTGTCTTTTTCTACTTTGTAGGTAATTCCAGATATACTGTAAGATTCTTAAAATGGATAAGAGGCAGGAAGATAGCAGAGCTGCTCGAGTGTTTATAAAAATTTTGCTCCATAAGTTAAAAGAAAATTTAGAAATTGCTTAGGGGTTCAGAATAAAATGCTGTGCTGTTTTGTCCTGAGGATATCTTAAAAGGATTTGCTATGAAGTTGTTGTGCAGCTGTGGAAATCGCGAGGCTTCTCTGGAGTCCTGTTGGGGAGGTTTCCTACTTGTTCAGCTGGACTTTGGTGCAGCTTTTGCTATTGGCTGTTCGCTTCTTCCGGAGGCAATTGCAGAAGAGAGTTGCCAAACTAAGGTATTGGTTTCCTAGCCATTAATGAGATCCTCTCCAGTCTTGCAACTTAGGGTTTTTTTTCCTGATATACCTCTGGGCGAAGAGTGTAATAACTTTGTAAGGCAGGCTGTTTGTGGAATTCAGTGGATTAGTATTTTTGAAAAGCAGTACTGCACATCTGAAGCCTGTTTCAGGACTATTTTTGTTTTCAGTTTGTTTTCTATGCAAGTAAGAACTTGTGGGTGGAAGAGTGCGTAGAGTGAGGGTTTATTTTGGGGTTAGCTGTGTTTATTTTATTAGTCCAGTGTTAAATAATGAGCTCTGGTCTTGCTATATGGCTGACTTCATATGGCAGGCTCTTTGGGGGGCAAGTCACCATTTTCCTCTTAGCAGGACTGACATTGTGCCTGTTAAGCTATGAGCCTGCTCAGCAGAGAGTGCGTGCTCAGAGACACTGTACACTTTTCTAATAAAGAGTGGGCCAGACGCTACTGCAACCGGTTATATCATTCTTTTCAAAAGGGTGCCATAGGCATACCAAGGCCCGCCCGAGCTCCAAAAGGAGGGTGAGTAGCATAAAACAATCACTTGAAATTCACATACGCCACAAAACTTAACCTTCCCCAGTCCCAGTAGCCTCACATGTATTGGTCTATACTCGTTGCTCCTTTTTTTCCTTCAAAACACAAGGAAAAATAACAGCTAACTGGCAGTGCAAAATACTCTGTGGCCTAATGCTGCTGCTTCTGTACGTGGGAGGAGACGGAGGGAAAACTGCTGCATCTGTTGGTATCGAAGATGCATTAAATATCCCAGCTTCTGCTTGCCTTGGGTCACTTACTTGTGAATTGCAGACTTTATATGTATTATCAGCGCATGAGCTGACACCTGCAAAATAGCAGGAGTTTGGCTGTGCAGTGTGTTTGAAGTAGTGCAGTTCTTAATGCACGTTTTCAACCTGTACAATAATGCTAGATCAAGGTAAAGGATAACCGAAAACTCCTGATAAACTCTAGGTTCCCAGAAACAAAAGTGTGGTGTTGAGAAAATATTTTTCCCTTTTTTTGAATTAAAACACAGGTACAGGTGAATTTGGGTTTTGAGACTTGTGTGGTACTATCATTCAAACAGTCTAAGTTGTCCAGAGTTGCAGAATATGTAAGGAAGGATAAGAAAACGGTTTCAGCTACTGTTTGTGAAATATTTCATAGCGAAAGTAAAGAGCAAACTGTGTAGGTATATATTCTGTTATATGCGCCTGCCAGCTTCTCTAATTTCATTGTGCTGTAAGTGTTAAACAGTCTTTTTGAAGAATGGAAGTGGAATAAAACAACATGATTGAATATTTAATAATTTAAGCTGTGTAGAACATGTGCACAGATTGACCTTGGTTTTCTTCCTTCACTTTGGTACAAAGCTGTGAGCGTAATAACAAAACTTTACACAGCAAAAGAAGAAAAAAAGAAGGAAAAAAAAAAAACACAAAAAGAAAAAAAATAAAAGTTCTTTATATTGTTGTGGTTTGTCAGTCTCATTCTTTGTTTTGAATGGAATGATTCTTTCACAGGATTCAGTAGAACTTCACCTTGTTCCGGATTTTTTTCCTTTAAGAGGGCTGGATAAAACCAGACAGGCCGCTTTGAAGCTCCAGCACTGGCAGGGCAAGTTTTTGCTCCCAATGTGCAGGAATCTCAGACCTAGTCATTCGGCAGGGAAAATAGAAACTGTCCACCCAGCTGGTGCCACCAAGATGATGTATTGACTTCCTTTCTGCATGGCCTGTTGCAAAGGGAAGGTCTCTAGACCTCACCAGAACCTTAAGGACCAGTTTTGAGTTGCCAATCAAAAATCCCGATTTTGATCTTTTGACTGATAGATTTTGTTTTTCTCTGAACACCCTAACCAAGAGATCTCTGCCATATTTTTCTATGGAAAATAATAGCTTAGTAGAGAGAACACATGGCTGTGTTAAATAAAAAAAAATAAATAAAACCAAAAAACATCCCTAAACATTAGGCCAAAACCCAGTTGATTTTATTTTTGGTTCAATTGAACTAATTGTACCTACACGTTTTAATAATCTTCCCAAAGTGGTCATGCTAACATAGTGTCCGATTCTGCTGCAAGTCACTTCGTACAATAAAGAAATACAGAATACTGTCAGGAAATAGGATCGGGGCGGGTGGGGTGAAGTATGTGTGTAGAGATGTATATTTCTATGTATATACAGAGGTTTTCTGTCTCGAAGGGCAAACGACTTTCTCAATGTTACAGAGAATGCAGAAACATTTAAAATGTCCAATATGTAACTAAGATACTAGGGGGGTACTAGACCAAGCTGTGCCTGGGTATTGCGGTCTGTTTTGCCATACTTCCACGTTTCTAGCATAGCCGAGAACCAACTTGCACAGCCACATCTATAACAACGTAACTGACCGGGATGCATAATATTAACATAACATAGCACAATCTCATGTGAAATATTCAGTCAACATTACGAAGAGGCTGAAATGATAGTATCAAAAGCAGGACAAAGAGCTAATGGGTAATTACAAGGTGGTAGTAAACACCTCTGACTTTCACAGTTCAAGTACAGTTACGGTTTTGCCTGACTTGAGGGAATACTTTTCCAGTCGTCAGCATAAGCAAAATAACGATGTATGCTCCATGTCTTCACCACACATAAAAAGCTTAATTCAGTCATCAATAAATTAATCCTTGTTGCCTGAAGGAAAATGTCAGGAAGTTATAAAAGTAGTTACAGAATATGCGCACTAGTCTGCCTACTGAAGTACGGTTGTCTTTTTCCAAGGGATTCATCCCATTCGCTGTTTATCTCAGCAGGTGAAGCATTTAATTAGGAAGTGCTCTTGTTTGCACTTGGGGATGAATGGAGCTAGTTACTCAAAACAGATGTCTTGAGCATTTTCTTGATGAAGGTGGGCACTGGCTCCGGTGTTATGCGTACATTGTGAGCTGCAGCCACTGGAAGAAGAGTTAGAATTAAATGATGAAAGACGTTGGCGTCCTCCAAGAAATTGTATTGAGACACCACTGTCTGCAGCTGGAAGGCAGCTGCTTGCTGATACTTAGTATGAAGCCTACTGGCAATGGGGAACTTTATCTGAGGCTTCTTACTCCTATTCCTCCTTCCCTTGCAGCAAGAGAAGGGGTTTTTTTTTGTGGTCTCCCTAGCAGGAGACATGCTTTTAAGTTGAAACTTTCTAAGTCTTAATAAGATTTATAAAAAGGTAAAGAACTATGTTAAACCCCATTATCAGTTGATGCCTTTAAACCAAAGTATGTTTGATTTAAATTGCCTCATAAGAAAAAACAAAAATATTTTTTGAAGCACTTTAAAGATGGTCTGAAGAGTCCGCAGCTGTGCCTATCAGCACCAGCTGGTGTCTTACAGAGAGGCTGTTGCTGGCAGATCATGGGTACAGGTACTTTCTGTGTAAAATATGTAGCAAGATTTTTAGGAGGTTTTGTGGACTCTTACCACTTGGATGACAATTTCAGACCAACTCTTACAGGCTCCCTTGAGAACGTGTGCAATGAATAATACAAATAAAATTTAATATTGTGACTATGTGTTAGAAATACTGGCATAAACCAGTTTACCTCCAGGACATTGAGCTTAATGATGCCATCTCCATCTTTATCAAAGGCGTGGAATGCTCCTAAAGCAAGGAAACAAAAGCGTATAGAGTAGATTAAATTACTGTGTGCGTAAAGAAGATCCCAAATGGCAAACCAAATTGTGCTCCTGCTGTATTGTGCAAACTTCTGCAGATATTTACTTAGGCAGTCAGCAAGAATATCTGCTATGCTTTTCCTTATCTGGCTGGATTGATGGGCCGAGGCCAATGGTATGAGGTTCAACAAGGCCAGGTTCTGGGTCCTGCACTTGTGTCACAACAACCCCATGCAGCGCTACAGGATTGGGGCAGAGTGGCTCGAAAGCAGCCCGGCAGAAAAGGACCTGGGGGTGTTGGTCGACTGCCGGCTGAATATGAGCCAGCAGTGTGCCCAGGTGGCCAAGAAGGCCAACAGCATCCTGGCCTGTATCAGGAACAGTGTGGTGAGTAGGACTAGGGAAGTGATCGTCCCCTGTACTCGGCACTGGTGAGGCCCCACCTCAAATACTGTGTCCAGTTTTGGGCCCCTCACCACAAAAAAGACATTGAAGTTCTGGAGCGGGTCCAGAGAAGGGCAACAAAGCTGGTGAGGGGTCTGGCGAACAAGTCTTATGAGGAGCGGCTGAGGGAGATGGGGTTGTTTAGCCTGGAGAAAAACAGGCTGAGGGGAGACCTTGTCGCTCTCTACAACTACCTGAAAGGAGGCTGTAGTCAGGTGGGGGTCGGTCTCTGTTCCCAAGTAACAGGCGATAGGACAAGAGGAAACAGCCTCAAGTTGCGCCGGGGAGGTTTAGGATGGATATTAGGAAAAATTTCTTCACAGAAAGGGTTATCAAACATTGGATCAGGCTGCCCAGGGAAGTGGTGGAATCACCATCCTTGGAAGTATTTGAAAGAGGGGTAGACGTAGTGCTTAAGGGACATGGTTTAGTGTTGGTTTGGGGATTCTATCAGTGTTACGTTGATGGTTGGACTCAATGATCTTAAAGGTCCCGCCCAACCTAGATGATTCTATGATGCTATTCTATAATACAAAGAGAAACGCAATGGTTTATTTTCTTTTGTGTTTGTATAGGATGGCTGTCATATTTTAGATTCCCTAAGCACATAAATTATTAAAACTATATGCAGTCAGTAGTGTTTTAGGTACAACAGTGCGTTTCGGGGGCAAGGCGGGGACGCAGCGCAGTAAAACCGGGGCAGCCACTCACTGAACATGGCGTCCAGGCGCACGAAGCAGCAGATGAAGCTGTCAAAGTCGATGTTCATGTTCTTGTCGGCGTAGCGCATGGTGATGATGTCGTAGAGCTGGTTGTTCAGCCGGAACCCTGCAGAGGACCAGAAACGGGGCACAGCTGGGCTGCGGCCGGGGGGAAGCGCTGGGGCTGGTCAGGCCTCCAGGAGAGGTTTGGCCATAAGCACTTCCCGGGCCCAGCTGAGGAAGCTGCGGCTGCTGAACATAAGGAAGTAAAGCTATAAAGAGCTTCCCTCTGTCCGGCTGCTTTCTTAAAACACGATTAACATTTTGAAATTACGATTTGGGAGGGCTGATAGCACATAAGTTACCACATGCTCTCAGTATGAAGAAGAGAGGCCTACACCAAAGATTTTGCAGCTTAGCTGAGCCTGGTGAGAGCAGAGCAACAAAAACAGGGTTACAGAAGCATAAGAGGAAGTTGCTGTGAAAACACAATTACAAAACGGTCAAAAAATAGATGAGGTAATTCCTCGGCGTGGCGTTGCCAACCTGTGGCCCTGACTGCTGCAGCTTCGCAAAGGGTCTGTTGTGGTTTGGGTGCTGGTGGTTCTTGGCTAAATGCAAGGTCAGGTACAGCCTACATGCTGTAAGACTGAGACATTTTTATTGCAACATGTGTTCTTAGTTCTAAAGTCAGGGCAGGAGATATTTAATTTTTTTTTTTTTTTTTTTTACATTGACAACTTCCCAATGACCCATATTTCTACTGTAGCAGGAGTCCAAATCCAGGTGTAGGTTTGTCCTTAACAAAGGATCAAATCACTGAGGTTTTCTATTGTACAAGATAGCCATCTCTCTCTGTTCCTTGATGAACTGGTAACTGATGTGCCAAAATACTACTGAAGACAAAATGTCACTGAAATCATCACATTGAGCTTTACAGTGATGCTGCAGATTTTCTGATTAAAGAAGCCATCTTGCTCCCTTAGAGAAGCAGCAGCTGATAAAGACACTTGCTGGGGGAGGCCTGCTGTCCAGGGAAAGAAGGTGCTTGAGATGAGAAGCAAGAAAAGTTAAAAGCCTCTCTTTGCAGGACAAGTTTCATTAACTGCAGCTTTTGCAAAAATACTTTCTTCTTGCTGTGCAGGTAGAAGAGGAGACTGAGCCCACAGTGGCTTAGTGCCACTATGAAACACCTGTGGGACTCTAGAAATGTCCATGCAATTGCCTCTGATGCAAACTTGGACATTAACCTGCTCTGCCTCGGTTTCAGTGCCCGTACACTTGGGTTGCAGGTTTTCTGCTGTTCATTGATTGTTACTTACACAAGCATAAAGAATCCACAGCTTAAATGAAATCAAATATCTTCAGGGCTCCCTGGTCCCCCTGAAGAGTGGGACCCCGAGTACGAGATCCTTAAGACAGCAGAGCCTCATTCATTGGAAAGTTTAAAGAGCTGAAGGGATCTATTTGATTGGCAAGAGATACAAGACTTGCCCTTCGGTTATTTGAGAAGCTCTGTTGGGGAAAAAAGGATTTTTGAATTTCTGTAGGGTCTCTTTAAAAGGCTGCACTGCATTCCTGATTTCACCTGTGATAGATCAACAAGAATAAGGTTTCTTTGTCTGTTGGGCATTGAACACTGGGAGAAGTACCTGCATCATTGACTGCATTGCGCATCTCGTAGCTGTTAATGGCTCCCGAATGATCTGTGTCATAACGCTTGAAAATTTTCTGGAAAAACAAAAAAAATAAATACACAACAGAAATAAAAGCTTGTACTTCTGTTGGATGTACCCATTGAGTGGGTATGGGATGTGTACCTCAGGCTCTTGGAGGCTTTGCCGTTTGCCTCACATTGCTGCTGCTGGGCAGTCTGTATTGTTCCCACAGAGCTCCTCTCAGTCACAAAGTAAAATAATTTAGATCCAGCAAAAAGCTCTCCCCTAGAGACTCTCCTTGTTTGACTTGAGTTTATGCTGTTAATCTTCTCTCTTGATTGTCCTAATTAAGCTATTTGTGAGCCCTTAATCTAGTTCCCATTACCCTCCTCCTCCAATTTGTATGCCTCTGTGCTATTCTCATGGGGGAAATTCTTACCATGAGTGCTGGAGCTTCAGAGATTCAGGCTATTTGCTTAGGCTGTGAGTAGGACAAGGAGAGACATTCCTTTTCTTTTTAGAAGCTAATTTGCAATATTTTAGCTTTTTGTTGTAGCGTATGTAGAGAGGTCTGGTTTTCCTACACAAGCTTTTGTGCCACAAAAGCTGTGAAGAACAGCGCTGTGAATACCAGCAATACCTGCCAGCTTTTAATCTTGTCCCAGAGGTGTCGAAACTCATCGAAGTTTATCTTCCCTGAGCCATCTGTCTGTGATGCAAACATTCAGGTAAAAAAACCACAATATTTTTAAGAGAAAATTCATTAAGTGTGCAGCTAGTGGTGAAGGGATGAATGTGAAACTGAGGATCTCCTCAGCATTAAGAGCTGGCTGAGCTGCGCAGTAAAGTGTTCGTGACCATTTTGGAGTATTTTCTTTCAGGAGTGTGAAGTACTATTTTTACGGTGTGTAGAAGCAAACATCTGGTACAGGAGAGAGGCTCATTCCTGCAGCTATTATAAAGCATGTGAGCAGGATGTTTTAGGGGGCTCTTTCCAAATACCTCCAAATGTGAAGCTTACTCAACATTTTTAAGACAACTGAGCTTTATCCTAGAATGAAGCTCTTTCTGCCTTGCTTAAAATGAATTGAGAACTAAGCAAAATGTTGACTAAAGCCACTTACAAAAATGTGTTTAGGCTCCAACTATTATGGCTCTGGGTTGTAGTTACAATTTTGTTCTGGTTATGTTTGAGTGTGCTTGTGCTCTCTCAAAATCATGGGTTATGCCAAATAGGACAACTGACTGATGTTGTATCAGAGGTAACCCCGTACGGCATCTTGCTCTGTGTTTTGTTATACTTGTTCTAAGACAATTTCTGTATGCGTTGCATGCTAAGCACTCAGTGGAATGTATGATACATATAAGCTTAAGAGAGAAATATAGTAATTTTGTTGGCAAGAACTGTAGTTATGTTGCGTTGGTTTAAAAATAAATAATCACGCTTTAGTACATGAGCTGGCCGGTTGCTGATACCTAAGGAAGGGTATCATACTGACTGACTTATTCTGTAGTTTTCTGTTTTGAGATATTTTCATCTACCAACTACGCTAACGTTGAGATGACTGGAGTTAAGATGTGCCAAACCAGAAATGCTGTGTTATCTGACTACAGACTATAATGTCCTGTTCTGCTTCCCTGGCATACTAAATTTTGTGTGTGTAGTGGTGGGAAGTACAACCCAAGTGGAATAGTGTGGTATCAAGCACTCCTCTTTCACCAGAAAAGGATACATCCATTAAAGCAATCATGCTGCGGCAGGATTCCAGTTCAAATCCTTCTGTCTTTAGGTCCTTATCTGAAATAAATGATCCCAGGTGAAAATAGGTCATGCAAGTCAGCAAGCACTTCCTCCTCTTAGGTGTAACTCTACTCAGAGTAGAAGCCAAACCTACTTTGTCCAGTAAGAAATGAATAGTAGAGAAATCTGAAAAGACTCTAATGTTATTACTTGTGAATTAGAGATGACTTTTGTTGACCTGTTATATACAATAAAAACCTCTGGGAAACTCTAAACTAACTCTCAGGTAACTAAGCAAGCCCAAGGTCTGTAGGATAAAGTTTGTTAAACAGGGAGAAAAGCCTTCCTAGCCATTAGAATTTTTTTTAAAGGGCATTTGCAGACTGCTTGAAATGTTATATTGTTCCATGTAGCGCTTTCAATGAACTTTTGCTCATTTCTGCATGATCAATACTTGATCACTCGTAGAGAACATCTCTATGAAACATTCAGCTTGCTAATGTCTGAGATGAAAAGTCTATGGAAGGGTAACTAGGGAATTAGTGAGTTTGAAATCATAAATAATTTTTAGAGTGCAGCTCAGGGGTGGAGGGTTACAGTATATCATGGATTTCTTTGTCCAGGGTTACTGAAAAACATGCTCAAACTCACGTTTTTTTACGACATTATTGAGAACATTCCTGAGTTCTTCAGCATTGATCTCCATGTCCTGGTGAGAAATGTGGTGAAAATATAATTAACTACAACATTCCTTATTAAGCAGATTGCTTTATGGATGTATATGCTAGAAGTTATGAAGTCTTTGGTCACTTTTCAGTATGGCATATATATGCTTCAAGCTAGAGCGCATTCTAGGCCATATAAACAGTGGTCTAAATCTTTCTTGAGGCTGCAGTATGAGGTAGGTCTAAAGTTACCATTTAGTGCTTATTAAGCTACAACTACAATAATGACCAGTAATTTCAAGTCACTGAATAACCCAAAAAGCAAAATGCAAAAATCCTTGTAACCCATTTGCAGCCTTTTGGTTTATGCAGTTCTTTGATCTGTTTTTACTTTTAACTTCTCTCATTAATCATATACTGGAGGGCATTGTATTTCTAACTTGTTTATACATGCTATGCATGATAGCATCACGTAGTAGTGATAGAAGTAAAAGCCCCACTTTAAATTAGGCTCCCTTACAGGCAATGGGAATAGCTTATATGTACATATGAGGATAGCTGTATACTTGATTTTGCCTAGCTTCAGATCTCAAAGGAAATTTGATGGAAGGAAATTCAAAGGAAATTTTAAAATTCAGCGTTTTGAATTTGTGAAGCAGTTCTTTCAGGTGCTGTTGTGGTTAGGCTGCTTTGATGGTAGAGACAAGGGTCGGCTGCATACTCACATCCCCTGCGATCTGTCGGAAAATATTCCTGAACTGTTTTTCCTCTTCACTCCCTTCACGAGCTTTTGCTGAAGGGCGCTGAAAAGAGACAAGCAAAGGAGAGAGACAGCATTAGCCCAGCAGGGAAGGGAAGGGGCCTGGACGGCTCACTCACCCTCACGTGAAGGAGCCTCTTACTGAATCTGGAGCTCTTTGGAGGAACGGGTCATCCTCCTGGTCCTTTCCCCTTTTTTTAGTTAAATGTGTTCCTTGCCAAAACTGTTGACTATTTAACTTCATCCCATTGCTCTCCTTTTTCTGGGAAGGAGCCTAAATGATTACTTTCACTGACAGATGCTTATCTTCTCTTTTTTTTTTTTTTCCAAAGCATTGCAAAGTTGTTTGGAGCAGAAGAGCCATATCTGCTCCATAGCCACCCTGTAGGCTATGAGTGGACCAGAGGGACTCAGGCTTGAGAGCTCTTTGCAGAGTGGGGAGCCCCTTGCTGGAGACAAGCAGCACATGAGACAGCTTCATTTTCATTGTTTTCCTCCGTCTCAGACCCATGCAAAGAGCGAGTCTGATCTCTGAGGCTGATACTGGAAAAGGAAACTATATTCCCCCTCCCTTCCCTCCCCGCCAATGTTAAATTACAGGAATTGTGTGTAACAAAGCAAAGTGAATGTCTTGGATTAGTTCTTATTTTTGTTTGTCTAAATGTTTCCCACTTTGCCACCTGCTGCTCTGGCGGTCACGCAGCAGAACAGCGCACTCCCTGGAAGCAGACACTCAAGCCGTGCCTTCAGACGCCACGAGCCTGGATGCAGGATCTGGCTGTTGCGTCTCACATCCCTCACCCACCTGCAGGCAGAAACTCCAGATTTGCTACTCTGTTTTCCACACCTCCAGAGGTGGGGAAAAAAAAGAAAAAAAAAAAAAAAAAAAAAAAGGAGAGGTGCAGGAGCTTCTGTGTTTACTCGTCCGTTTCTCCACTGGCCATGGGGACTGGTACAGGGCTGTGTAATTTGTAATGGGGAGAGGCTGGGATCATTGCCAGGAGCTCCTGAAGCCCCTCGGGTGTGATTTGTGTGTGTGCCCTGTGTAAAGGGGGTACGGCTTCAGGGGGCTGAGCAAGAATGAAGGGAACTGCACTGCTCATGGGGAAGGGATCTCTCACAGCCAGGGTCCTTGTACGAGGGCACGACCAGGGGATGTTTTCAAGCAACTAAATCCTCCAGCACAGGTGTTAAATAATTGTAAAATAAATAACTGTAAAATAATCTCTGTTCACTCATGCTCATTAGATCCACCTAAACCAGATGCAAGTTATACTAAGATTTGATGAAAAGCTGTTAAGTATCTTAGGACGCTTTGTGCCATTCCTGTGCTCTTCCCAGCTACTCTTTCATGCTAGCCCAGACCAAGCTCTGTTTCCCCCCTTGCCGCAGAAACCTTTTTCTCATCTACATGGGTTTTTTCACCATCTTTGCCAGCATCTTCATCTGCTGTCAGCTCCTTATTGCTGTTTGCTCTGTCGGAAACAAAGATGATAGGCTAGAAGAAGAAGGAAGAGAGCAAAAGAGAAGTGGAAATTACACAAGAAATAGTGGAAGGGAAAATATTTGGTGACAGCCATTCTGTGGGAAAGCACATGCAGCAACAGCTCCCACCCCTGAGAGACTGGAGAAGCCAGAGCTAGGAATGAAAATAAAAAAGGAGAAAAAAAAAAAAAAAAAAAAAAAGGTGGGGGGACATCTCAAGTCTCAGTTAAGCTGATGAACTTGCCCCTCTCTATGATGGACAGTAGCAACAAAAACAATCTGAATCCTACACAGAAAAGGAGTATTTGTGTAGGAGCCTGTTAGCTATGCAAAGTGTATATTCTTCCTCTGTATTAATTCTTGAAGCATTCAGCTGTAAGCAGCCACATGCAATTGTTCTGTTTTAGTTTATTTAAAACAAGGAAAGCCACTACAAGAAAGATGCGAATGTGTTACCCTAGAGTATTTAATTGCAATCAGCCTGTCTTGAGATTAAAATGCCTGGTTATGTTTTCAAGGTTCTAAATGTGTTGTGTAGAATAGGAAGGAGAATCCTGGACTTTGGTGAGCAGAAACTTCAGGAAAGCGGAGCAGCTGCATTAGGCAACAGAAAGCAAATGTGAGCAAATTTCAAGAAGGACAGGGAACTGCTGGAGAGGGTGCAGCAGAGAGCTACCAAGATGATTAGGGGACTGGAACACCTCTCTTATGAAGAGAGGCTGAGGGATTTGAGTCTCTTCAGTCTGGAAAAAAGACGGCTGAGGGGGGACCTTATCAACACTTAAAAGGTGGGTGTCAGGAGGATGGGGCCAGGCTCTTTTCAGTGGTGCCCAGGGACAGGACAAGAGATAATGGGCACAAACCTGAGCATAGGAACCACCTAGACATGAGGAGGAACTTCTTTACTTTGAGGGTGGCAGAGCACTGGAACAGGCTGCCCAGAGAGGTGGTGGAGTCTC
Source organism: Larus michahellis (assembly GCF_964199755.1). Lineage (NCBI taxonomy): Eukaryota > Metazoa > Chordata > Aves > Charadriiformes > Laridae > Larus > Larus michahellis. The sequence continues at coordinate 50,716,777 of NC_133899.1, read as the reverse complement.
CAACTCTGGAGACATTCAAAACCCGCCTGGACGCGTTCCTGTGCAACCTGCTCTGGGTGACCCTGCTCTGGCAGGGGGGCCGGACTAGATGTTCTCCAGAGGTCCCTTCCAACCCTTATGGTTCTATGATTCTGTCAGGGGACGTGTCTGGAAAAGGGGTGCTTTTCTCTAGGAAGGGGTGTCAGGGTGCCTGTGGAGGGGCAGGAAGGGCGGGCAGTTTGAGCAACCCAGAGGATCAAGCTTATAAACCTGAAAAGTTTCTGTTACCGTTTTTCCATCCCTTTGAATGAGAGGGGGTATACGATGCTAATGCCATTTCATTAGAATTTAGTGGAGGAAGACAAAAGTCTTTGCTGCCTGCAAATGGCCTCTTTTCCAGTGCCCTTCATTAACTAGATTAGTTTCCAGATGCAGAGAAATCATAATGACCCCAAGGGACTCTGCTCCTGCTGCATGCATCGCACATGCTCATCGCCTTGCTGGCACTCAGCACATTGCACAAGTACCCACCTTGCCCTTTTTCTTCTTCTGTACAAAAAGAGGTAAAATTTAAAGAAAAAAAGTATTTTTAAACAGAATTATAGATTTTACCCAGATTATGCAGAGCTGATGGTAAAGCTTGTGTTTTTTTCTCTTGCCCTTTCTCACATTTATTTTTCTCATTTCTGTATTCATACAATTATTTCCCATTTCCTATATTCATACAGTTTTCAAATCTCAAAAAATGAGGGAAAATGCACCCACCAAGAAACTGCATACTGAAGGACAGAAATTGCAGAAACCATAGGAAAACAGTGTCCCATCTCATCTGGGGCTTTGTCTGCTCGAATAATGTCTCTGTTTTAGCTTTAGCTCTGACTATTCCTCTTCTGTTTCCCAACCTGTGAGTGCAGTGGAGATTGGACTTCTGTGCCCACAGATCAATGTTATATGAAGTGGCAATTAAACTCCACCAGATTTGGACAGATATTTTGTAATCATGGCAGCAAACGAAAGGGGAACACTTCTAAGCAAGGTTTGATGGAGCTCAATTCTGTGCAAGAGCATATCCTCTGATTTTTTTTGAAGACTAATTGTACTGTTAGCTTTAGTATATTCTTACAAAAACATGTAAAACCCCAGGCTGAAGAGTTAGCGCTTGTCACGGACGCTAGTTTGAATCCGAGTATCATTAGGATCCCTTTCCAGAAAGGGATGTATTTCAAAATGAGGTACTTTTTTCTTTATTAGATGAGATACCGATTTCATAAACAAAATATCTTGGAGCCCAGAGCTAGGTCTCCGCTGGTAAATGAATAATCTCCATTGATGGAGGCAAAGGCAATGCTTACCATCCAGCTTCTTTATGCTAGGAGCAGATTTCAAATGTGGCAAAAGATGTTAATCTGGCCAAATCAGAAAGTAGTGTATATAAAGCAAGTGTTAATAGAAGTACCTTGATGAGAAAATGTGGGCATTTATGCTAAAGGAGCTGTGATGTGGCCACAAATTGTTTCCTGCTGTAGGTTTCCCTAGATGTGATGCTCCTCCTCTCCCTGCCCCTATTCATGTACAAAAGAGGCCCAGGACAGTACTTACCGATGGACGCTCTGCCTCAATCATGTTTTCAACCTCCCTAGAAGAAAGCAGAAAATAGGAAAGTGAATGTTCCCAACATTGCTTGTTTCTGTAGCTGGTTTGTAAGCAGCCGCTTGAGCTTTCCAAACAGCCAGTGGCATGGGCTGGCTTCCAAGCATTACAAACGTGGACTCTAGACATAGCCTTTTCCCAGTTTGAGCTGAGCATCCCAAGTACCACTTCCAGGAGGGATGCTGCCTGGTTTACACCTCTAAAGAGCCTTTGATAACACTGAACTTTGGCAGCTGGGAGTAAAACAGAAGATGTTTGGCCTAAGTAGGGTGACACTAGCTGTAATTTGCTGAGCTCTGGGAAAGTAGTTGAAGAGCAGGATGGAAAATAACTAACTACCTACTGCTGCGTTTCATTCATTATATCTGGTTCAATGATCTATCTGGCTAAAACTTCACCCAGAGGCATATAGCAATAAAAACCAAACAGGTTCATTTTCATTATTATAAATGGCTAATGGTATGTTTACAAAGGATGCCCTGCAAGTAGTAAGCTTCTCCAAAGACAATTGAAAGCAGACTTTTTGTAGACTGAGGGAAGCTCAGGGACATGAGTTTGCAGCTTGGAGTTTCTAATGAGGTTGAGAAAATTAAAAGCAGATGTGGCAAATTTGGAACACGACTAAAGCAGACTAGCTAACTCACCTCCACCTTTGTGGCCAGATAAATAGATCTGCAACTTACTCTGAAAGACTTCTTTTCTCTGAGAAGACCCTCAGGATGAATTCTCCCTCCTGGTGGGGTTCGTATGTTGATGGGATGATGACATACTCGCTGGGAGGTAACCGGAAGCGCTCAGAGATTTCTCGCATGTTAATATAGGTCTTACTTCTAGCTTTGGAGGCATTGTAGAGGAAAAAATCCTTTTGCAAGTGGTGCTTAGTACCATGCATCTGCAGAACAAATGAGTCAGTTTGTCTTCAAGGAAGCCTTAACCATTCCCCAGGTGGCTTGTCATGAGGGTAGTACATGGTTGGGACAGAAAACACGAATGAAGCAGCAGCTTAGCAAGCAGGGAGCTGAAGAGAGATGCTAGCTGGTAACAGATACAAAGGTGTCACCTTTAAGTTGCTACTGGCTGGGTCTAGTTGGCTTCTCAGGGCTGCCCCAGAGCCCACCTGTAGAGCGTTGGCTGACTTCTGCTGTGTAGGCACTTTTATCTGACTGGTTTGTTGGATGCTAAGTTGTGTGTAATCGCAGTTCAGCTACTTTCCTTGGAAGGTGGCATGGCAAGGAATGGTAATATGCAAACTGCTACATGCAGTGTGGTTAGGTGAAGATGCTTTCAGTGGAAACATGTCCTTGCCTGGACAAAACATTAGTTCTGTATCTGCTAAAGAAACATAATTAAACGTTGCATTGGTTCAAATATGAACATTAAGTCAAGAATTGTGGGCTAAGAACACTTGCAGGCTGTTTTCTGCAGAAATAACCACCCATAAAATAGTCAGCAAAGACAATATCCAGACTTTCATTTTCATGTTTTCCAGGTAAAATAGCCTTCAGGTGAACTTGTTTGCAAAAACTTTGATGCCAAAGATTCAGCTACTGGCAGGCTCAGAAAAACTTCATCTGTGTACTTTTAATACATTTTCTTCAATGGCTGAAAATACCATTGATTTTTCCAAACAAATTCTAAAACTATAGAGAAAACTCTGTGGCTGCAGGATATAGGCCATTGGCATTATTTGCAGGAGGAAATGGAAGTGATTTAGGGTGGTTCTGCGTGGAGCGTGGTGGCAAAGTGCTCGCTGGCGCGGCTTCCTGCAGCCCAGGCTGACTGACTGACCATGCAAGCCATGGCCAGGTCTCATATAGAACAGAAGAGAAGGACTGAGGAAAAGGTGCAAGTGAAAATGGGGTGCTGGGTGAGAAGGAACTAAAAATTACTCGCAAAATGTTACTAAGAAACACTCAAAGCAGAAAGGTTAGTGGTTTCACTTCTGTTACATCCCTGAAAACAAGCTTGACTGAACAGTTTCCTGCTGACTTACAGACAGGCACAACAGTAACACTAGCTGTGAGTATACACCAAGATGTCAATCTGCCTCCGTTCTGCTCATACCTCTTTGGGCACCTAAGGGAGAAACAAAGAGAAGAAACAGTCAGAGCTGCTAGGTGAGGCCACTTGTTTATAGGTCTTACAGAAGGGTGTTCACATAGATTTCTGGGGACACAGCCAGTAATTAAAATGCCCCAAGTTATATAAATATTCCGAGTGCTTTCTCTCTTCCTTTCTAGATTTCTTGGGGTCTACATGAGATCCACTAAGATCTGAACTAAATATATTTGTGTGAGGGACTGAGTAAATTGACTTCTTCATGAAGTTCTGTCAGCAGGGACAGAGGTTAATCCCTACGTATGCATCTTGGATGTCCTTTCCTTTTTTATACAATTCTCCCAATTAAATGTTTATTGTCGCATGGATGAAAGGGATTTTGAAGAATATATGGTAAAGAATATATTAAATTCTGGCATTAAGTCAGTATAAAAGTCTAAAAAGTGTGTTACTTATAGATGGGGATAAACTCAGAGGTTACTGTGGTCTGAATGTTTACAAAGCCTTGAATTTCCTTCCTCGCTTCCAGTTTTCCCCTGAGTTCCTTGCAAAGTAAAAATTGCAGTTCATGTAATTGGGTGGAATGATTCGGTGACTCTCTTAGTAAATGCATACTGTCAGGATTTGTGACCGCGGTGAGAAAAATGAAGTCTAGAGCTGGTACCTCGTAGATGGCAAAGCCAATGGTGTACAGGTTGGCTCCCAGCTTGCGTTCTTTCCTCCTATTTTTCTGCATCAGTGCAACGAGGAAGCTGCAGATAACCTCTTCATCCTCAGGATCATCATCTTCCTCCAGGAGCTTCAGGCGATACTGGGGATTGGTCCAAAACGTATCTGTGAAATCCCACCAACAACCCAAAGCAAACATGTAAAGCTTCAGTTTTCTAATGATACTCGTAATCAAAGAGAACTTGTAAGTTCCCTGCCTGTGGCTCCTGAGGGAAAAGTTAAAATTGGGCTAATATGTATATATTTTTTTCTGCATTATGTTTTTTTTACCTAGTTTTAACAAAACTGCACAGCAAAGGAGGATATAAAATGAAGAATTGGCATCTGACAAACTTCCAAAGCACCTAAAGCTGTAAGAAAGTGGATTTCCCAAGTGAAATCTAACAGAGTGAAACTGTTCTCTTTTCTCTTACTTGGGCCACTGTGAAGTATTTGAACAGTGATTTACCTTTGGGCTTACGAGGTGTGTGCTGTCACAAACGTAGCGACAGAAGATTTCCAGCTACAAAATCGTGTGCCTCATCCACTGAGGAAGCAAGGCTTTTCCTGTGGCTGAGCACTGATCAGGCTGTGGTATACCTTAGCCTGTGGGATCTAATACAGTCCCCATCAAAGAGGACGTATCTCTCTTAAGCCCCATTGCTCACCTGGATAATTGCGGCAGCCTCCAGCTGAGCAGCCTCTCACCCAGCGCCCTTCGTTGACTGACACAGTCCAGGTCTGGAGTTTATCTGCTTCCAGAGTATCAGGTGTGAGGTTACAGATCTCAAGTTTTGTGAAGTGCCTCATGAAATCTTCAAATGATATCCTGGAAGAATTGAGGGGAAACTGAACCCAAAGAGATTTACGTGGTGGGTGGTTGCCTGAAAGATCCTGGTGAGATGGAGGAGGGTGACCCACATTAATGCCACTTTCAGGGCAAGTTTGCAGTGGGAGCACCATGATTTCCTAATGCTGGCTGGTCAATTAACACAGATACACCTCCAAACTGGGGGAAACTGGGCTGAGAGGATGGTACATAGGAAGGGTGATAGAGAGCTTGTGGAAGGGTGACATAATTAGAAGGACTGTGCTGGTGGCACTCAATAAACCCTGGTGGGAGAATGAGGGGATTGCAGAGCAGGGCTAATTGGGAGTATGAGGGGAACAGGGACTACTGCAACAGTTTTAGCAGATTTAGCTAGTGCAATGTGATTTTATTAATTTTTTTTTTGCTATAGTTGCATATCTCCTAGAGAAACACAGGTTTTCGATTCTCACCAGAACTCCCCATCCTCCACGATCTTGTGCTGCAGGCGAATTTTCTCTGCTTCGTTAACAAAGTTCCACTCTTCTGACCTTCAAAGGAGTAAGCAAGTTAGATTACAATTTGCAATACAGTTTTCATTAAAATTTCTACTCTTTACTCTAAGACTCATTGAGTGGAAAGTCAAGAGTCATCTTGCTATATCCATATAATTTTTCCTTTGTCAGCCTTACAACCGTTTGTTCTCGATGCTACTCTCCTCTCCACATGCCCAAATCCAAAAGCAATTGCCCTGTTCCTCTCTGCCTTCCCTTCAGACATCCTCTTAGCAGCTCTCAAAAAATCTCCTGAACTGTGTTCATTTTATTTAGCTTGAAGACAAAAACGTTTGCAGACTCTCATTGCTGGAGTAGCTGTTGAAATTCCTTTCAGTAAAACCTAATGAGAAGCTTTATCCAAACTCGCTCATGTACTGACATCTTGCTTCATCCAGTTCTTCCATAACTGAAAAGATTTTTCTACTGTCACATATTGTTTTGAAAATAGACATCGCTGAACTTGCTAGACAGTAAAATCAGATTGACTGTGCCATTAGACTGGGGGCTCTCTCCATTGATTGAAGCGCCTTTTAGTGTCTTTTCTAGTTACTCTTTTATTTTTACAGCTTCAGCTAAGCTATCAAATATGATCAGCTTCAAATTTCATGTGTCAAAATAACAGCAAAGAAAATAACAGCAAAGACAATTCAGATACCTCATCATTAAATGTTAGGGTCATGCACAAGTTGTGTAAGGGCAAATAAAGCTGCAATTTTTTTTCAAATCATGTAAATCTTCTTTTTACTCACTTGTCACTCCAAGGTCCATTCCATTCCACCTGCCCCCAGGGGTTTCTCAGCCTTACCAGACGTATTTTTTTCCCTTTAAATGTTGTCTAATTGGAAAAGAAGGCAACAAGAATAGGCTGTTCAGAAAGAAACATTCTGCCTGTCAAATTGCTGATACTAGCTCCTCCAGTGATGGTACTGTACTGGGCCATCGTCCAGTCTGACCTTCTTGGGGTGAGTGCAGGAAGGCTGTAAGACCAGGAAGTGGCTGGCTGTGGCCTCATTTGCCCAAGCACACCATGGTGGACTATCCGTTTCCCCAGAAAGCCAGAACCTGGACAGGTTTGTTTCTCCACAAATCTTTCATTTATTTAGAAATAAATTTCATTTCCTCAGATCCTAAATTGTTTTGCTTTTTTCCCCCCCTCATAGCTTTGCTGAACATGCATTGTGCTAGGGCAGTAGCTCCTCATAGCTGGAGGAAAAGGACCATACGTACCTCTTCCACAGCAGTGACGGAATAGGCATGACCTTTGACAAGCCCGCAAGACATCCGGGTTTCATACTGCATTGGCACTATGGTCTGGTAGACACAAGATAAAAACTTGTAAGAGTCATGCAAAGCTCAGCCGGCTGCTCCAAGGCAGGTATGGCCACCCAGGGCTTTTGGAGGGAGGATGACACTGTTCAGGTGACAGGGGCTTTTGTCTTTGTTCTCTTTTTTTGCATTTGCCAAGGTGGCCGAGCTTAGTGCCCACAGAATTAATGTTGCTGGTTAGAAAGGAATGAAGCATGAACTAAAAAAGCAAAATGTTAATAATATCAATTGGAAAGGACATTCTATGATTAACTTTTTACCTTTGTGTAGGTTACTGCTTTTTGCACTCAGAACATGCTTTTTATATATATATATGTATATTTCTATATATATATATATGTATATAGGATGCTTAACCAAAACAATCATATTTTCTATTAGTGGGAGTATTCAGCCGTTTCTGGGATAGTATGTTCTGGTATGGCTCAGTAAGGTTATTAGGTATTAACTGAAAACATCAGAGCAGTTCAAGACCTAGAAGAATACTTCTACCTTTATGCATGGCTGCAATCTTATCACAATGACATTAAAGCACCCTATTTAATACAGTGTTCCTACTAACTTTACTATTTTATTTTTTTTTAATTTCCTGTGGAGATGTACGTTTTATTCCATAATTGTTAAAATCCTTATGTTTGAAATTTTTTCCAACTGGCATTCAGGAAGGGTGTAGCTTTCTTCAGCAATGTGTGCTCAGGTGTAAATACATTTACTGTCTTGGTAATCAACTGTTAGTGTGTCTGATAGGTTTTTATTTGCAAATCTCAGAATGGTCTGTATCTGGGAGATAAAGAATTGAGAGGAAGATGGCAGGTGCACAGTCTGCTGCGTTTGTAGGAGAGATGACTGAGAAGGGTGAGGGGGAAAGACCCTGCTATGCACACGTGGCATATCTGTGAAACTTCCCCTCCTCCATTACGTCTGTGACTGAGAGATGACCACAAGACCCTGCCAGTAATTGTGCCATTGCTTTTCGAGGGCATGAGAAAGGCAGGGCAGGAAATGAAGAATTAGTAAGTTCACACAGATGCATTCTCAACTTGCACAGGGAGGATCTCATCCAAATATTTCCTGGCTGTCACAATTATTTTCCATTATTTCCCTTCTCGTCCTATTTATTCTCTTTCTTACTTCTGTTTCCCTACTTTTTGTGCCTATAACTTCATATCTGTTTGCTTTTTTCTTCATTTCTATTCACGTTGTCATCATTGTTGCTTAATAGAACCCCTTTCTCTCTTTGTTTAAAGAATATTAACTTCTGCTAGTGCTCTGGGCTGCTTCTCTAGTGGCTTCTGAAGTCTGCACTACCTGCCTCTTTCCCTCAAGAGTTGTGATTATTTTTTTTCCTGGTGATGGCTCAGGAGTGTGTAATAATGCAGCAAAATGACTGTGGGAGCAGCAACTATAGAGTTGTCCAAACTTCTTTGAGTAGACAGTCACTGGGGAGGAAATTCTCCCCAAAACATGGGTGATTTGTGTAGGCATGCTTGCAAAACAAAGCAGTCATACTGGGCTTTCCCAGAGAGTTACACCATTTCAGTCTTTTAGGAACACTAAATATGGATGTCAAAAGAGGAAAAACCATCTATTTCTGCTGCAAATAAAGAAGACAGTTTGCGCAACCAAAAGTTTTAGATGATGTAATTGGGGTGGGTGTTGGATGTTTTTTCTCTCTGTAAAGTGACAGATGTAATTTCATTGTCATGGAAATGCAGCTCCCTAAAGGGCAAGGTATGGCAGCTGCCTGACAGAGAGAAGGAGAAAGCAGTGTGTCCCTCTACAGATTTGGAAGCTCTTCTGTTTCCCAGTATGGGATTTTCCTTTCACGTTTTTAACATCCCTCTCTCTATTTTGCTATATACTTAGGTTTGCTGGAGTTACTTTGTAGTTTATCACACATGTAAAACTTCACACATTTTTCATTTTCCTTGTTATGAATTTTAAATGAGGATCTTAAAGGCAGTAATCTAAAGGAGTGTCCCGAGAGCAGACTCCCCTCCATCAGTGGGCAGACCTCCACAGCACTCTCTGTCTCAAAATAAGTTCACCAGGAGCTTTTGTGCCTGGTGTGAGAGCTGTGCAGAGCTTGCTTTTTCTTTCTTTCACACCCCCTCCACACTTGGGGATCTTGTTCTATTCTAGTATTTTAATTTCCTCGCTTTTGCCATACTTTGCAAGCGAGGTACTTTATAAAATCCACTAATCATGTCCTGTTCCCAAATACAATAATCAATGTGCCACTTTGACATATTTGATATGATTTTGCTCTCTGTTTCTACTGTACAAGTAAGCTCTGGAAATAATAAGCCTTTGCCACAAGCCAACAGCCCTTTGCCTCAGTATCAGCAAAGCCCTCTAGTATCAGTCGCTGTGTTTGAAAGGACAGAAATCCTTTAATACACATGTCAAATAGCATCCATAAGAGGTCTTTAGTGTTGGGATAACTCAGTGAAGCCAAATAAGGATTTAAAAGCATAGATGATATGTTCCTCTAACTGTTCTGTCTGTAAATAAAAGCCCTGTGAAGCCAACTGCTTCCAGAAACATACGAACCCAGGCTGGCCTCTCGTCTGTCCCTTGGTAGTCTACAGTAGGGTGAGTCATCTGAGCGTTTTCTAGATTCTTCACCATTCGAGAAATCAGTTCCCCGATGTCGCTCCGAGGAGCTGATCCATAGGAAAAACCTAGGTTATCCTGGTACAGAGAATGGGAGAAAAGCGTCATGCAGAAAGATGAGGCAGGGAGAGAGAAGAGAAATTATACAAGAAAGATGAGTGGTAAAAGATAGCCTAGACAGATAACTTCTCTCTCATTATATGCTAGATGGCTCATACTTACCTATGGTGGTTGATAGCACTGCTTATTCTTCTGCCTTTACTGCAACTTCATACTTCATAATGATTAATGAAACTAGTTTTTTACTTTCACTTCTATGTTAACTACGGTAAATGAAGACAATTTAAGACTATATAGGCAATCGAAGGGTTGATTTCCCAAGCATTTGCACACTTAGCATCTTTGACATGGAGATTTGTGTCTTAAGAGAGTTGCAGCACCCCCCTACTAACCTGGACGAGGGCACTGAGGATGGGGGGTGCTGGTTTTGCTGATCACACCCCTTCTCCCCACCTCCATGTTCTGCTTCGCTTTGTTTCCCTTTTGGCACTTGCTGTTTGCTAATGGGTGGTGTCTAGTGGAGATGACTCAGTCTCCTAGAACTGAATGTTTGCTATATGGACTAAACCAAGTAGTTCCAAAAGGTGTCATATATGTAATTATGGATGAAGAGGTCCCTCTTCTCTACCCTTTCTTATGGCTTATCTGCAAAATTCATAGACTCACATCAATGGAGCTGGCCATGAGGGATCCTCTGTCAATGGCATGTTTCATGATTTTATAGATATCTTTAGGGGCATCCTTTATCTCATAGAACTCGGTGACTCCTCCGGTGAAGTCCTCCATAGCTTCGGTAGTGTTGCCTCCTTTCAAAGCTTCGTATGACCCATGGAGTCTTGGAAGGAGAAAAGAATAATAAGATTCTCTTTTACACAGATAAAGGTACCTACCTATATATTTATACTTATCTTGTGTGTGTGAATAAATAAAGATATGTAAATACCCATACTAAAAAAAACCCCACAAACCATCTGTTTGGTAACCCTCAAGTTAAAAGTTTTAAAACGTGCCACCTGTACGCATCAAAAAAAAATTATGTTGAGAATCAAATGTGGATCTCTGAGTGAGTAGCAAAATCCCCTAGAAGATATGCTTTACCCCATCCCCAATTCTGAGGCATGAGGATCTATAGGAAAAGGCAGTGGTATGTTCAGAGCCTCTCTATGTGCTCATTATAGGTCCTGTATGCAGTGGTTTAACCACACCGCCCCCCCCAGCCAAAGCCTCAGTGGGGAGCCCGTCGCAGTCCAGCAGGTCATTTTACTTTGCGTAGGCCTTTTCCAGGAGGGCACTCCAGAACTCGTTGCGCTGGGAGGACTTGGTAAAGACCAGCTGGTTGTTGTATGTGGGTAAGCAGTCATCGATGACAACGTCCACCCAGTCTCCATAGCGCCAGAACTGAATAAAGGCAAACAGAAAACACCCCTGTGTTGACTTGGTGCAGGGAGGGGGAACCTGGCTGAAAAACCAGGCTGAGAGAGGACAAATGTGGAAATGAACTGCTTCATAATGTGACAAAAAGTGATGGCATCGGGAGGGAGGCAGCCGGACTGAATTCCTCTGGGCAATGCGTGTGGACCAGTGAGAGGTCCCTTAGGGGAGGCAAGGGAATTACGGAAAGCAGTCAATCTTTTCTAAATAAGAGGTTCTTCAATAACTTGTTTTTGACAGAGACCAGCTGCCTGTGGGCCTAAAAATAGATGCTCTTGCCAACTCCCCGTGTGTCTGTGCTGGCTGTACGGCTGCATCTGAGTAGCGAGGCAGGACTGGGCACCTGTTACTATCCCTTACACGCAGGACACAGCAACCTGCAAACGCTTCCTTGGTGGATTAATGCTCCCTAGTTGCCTGTAAGGGCTGTCCCTTCTGTGACTGCCCTGTTGGAAGAGTTTGCGGTGGGGCAATTCAATCCCTCGTGCTTCCAAAGGGCAGAGAAGTGAAAGGGAAGAGCGTGCTGAGAGCTGAGCTCTCTCTTGGGTAAATACAGTTACATCTGCCTCCCGCTAGATGCAGGGACTCACCTGGAAGTGAAAGATGCCAGCATAGTTTTGTATAAAGGACTGGTCATGTGGTATGACTCTGCAGAGGAGTTTTTTATTCAGTGTCAGGCAGGCAATGGCAGCTAGGAACCAGCAGTCACCTGTAAATGAGCAGAAGCAGCAGACAAAATGAAGGGACAGAGCAACTAGAATGAAAGGGAAAACCTGAGATACTGCAAAGCAACATGTTAATTCTCAGTAGAGCATGCCATCATCGCCTTTCAGTAGAGGGCTCTTCTCCATGTGTTCTGTGGTACTTTATCACTTTATTTGTGCTCTGGGAATGCTCGTTGGCATCATTCATGGTTAGGTACATGTCTGTTAAATAGATGTTCCCTGTAATTTAGAAAATGCCTAAAACCTGATGAGCTCTGTTGCCTGTGTCAAGATTTCCCTGTCCCATATGAACTCCTATCTGAATTCCCATGTTACTTTTCCTTCCAAGCTCAGGACAGAGACCAGCTGAGAAATAACTCTCTCCCAGGTGGAGCTCTTGTACAGCTGAAGCTCGGTCTCGCATTTTCATGTTCTGCCCTCAGGATAACCCACTGTCCCAGTCATCGTTCTGTGGGGCCTCTTTCCTGCTTCATTGCTCTGATGCATTTTCCTCTTTGTATCTGCACTGTTGTAAACGCTGTTCCCTTTAGCGCTTTTCAGTTCCTCATTCAGACTCTTGCACAAGTTTGCTGCCTCTGTAGGAGCTCTGGGAAAGTGACTTTCTCCCACAGTACTTCCGTGTTCAGCAAAGGATGCCTCAACCCTTAATTAAAACCTCCTTGCTGCTACTGTAAGAGAGGTTATATGGTAAGCTTGGCTGAGCAGTGTGAATTAGTGGGGCGATAGAATTATATGAGGTACCAAAAACTAAACCTAATTGCAGGGAGCTGTAAAATAAATTTATGAAACTGGTGGAATGATAAAACATATAGAAATACATATAAGTATATATTTTGGAAAGCCACCTCTGTACATACTTTCTTGCTGGCAGCCAATGTAGCGCTATGTAGGGCTTGCGTGTGCAGCTCTTGCTGTACCTGTTAAACTGTCTTTATCTCAACCCATGAGTCTTCTCACTTTTACTCTTCTGATTCTCTCCCCCATCCCACTGCGGGGGAGTGAGCAAGTGGCTGCATGGCGTTTAGTTGCCGGCTGGGGTTAAAGCACGACAGTTACCTATTTCTCCTTAGGAAGGATGTGGGGTCAACCGTGAACAGGAGTTTTCTAAACTATCCAATATTCAGCAGAACTCAAAAAGATAAACAATGCTATGAGTAGTTGAGGAAGGAATGGAAGACAAAAGAGAGAACATATTACGCACATAAATTCATTTGTGTCCGCAGCTTGGAAACTGTGAAGTTCTGGTCGCCTCAAAAGGAAAGGCAATGGATTTTTTTTGTTTGTTTGTTTTTAAAAAAAGTACTGGGAAGGTGAGGACAGTCACAAGCACAGAACAACTCTTAAATGAAAAGATTAATGCACATTAGGATGCATTGGCTCAGGAAGAAGGTCACAGGAGAAGCTATAAAACCATGAAAGACATGGCAAAGCTGAGCAGGGGATGACTGTACAAAGCAGTGCAAGTGAGTGCCATGTGGATGACTGTTGCAGGGGCATCACTTGTACCTAAGTAGCAGCTCTATATATCAAAGGCTCTTTGAGCATCTAAGCTTAAGTTCTTCAATATAGGGGTTTTCCTTGAGTACAAGGCACACTTAGCTGGAGGCCTTCAGAAGATTCTGTATGGAAATAACAGGACTAAATACTTGAAAAAATACAACAGTAGCTGGTTAGATTTTTCTCTCAGTCAAATAACTCCTTCTCTGTACCTCTTATTCTCATCTTAGCTCATTTTGTTCATCCTCAAATCCCACGAGAAAGGCCGAGTGGTGCTTTGTAACACACTTATGGTATTAGTTCATGAAAAGCAAAACACCCTGCAAAGCATCTTTTGCTTAAAGTTCTTCGCTAGATTGCTACTAGGCAGATAGCAATGATTTGCTGTATAGAGCAGGAATCAGTAGGTGTGTAGTGGTATATGGAAACAGAGGATTTCAAATATCATCTTGGAAGCAGAAGAAAATTAAGTGAGAGCTCAGCTATGATGCAGACTTTAAAAAAGTTCAGGATTGAAGTAAGAATTTCATACCTAATTCTCCTTGGCAGATATCTGTTCTGTTGGCTCCACCGATGATAAACCGTGGATTCTCACAGATTTCCTGAAAAATATAAACAGATGGATGAGCAGGAAAAACATACATTATAATGCCTGTTTGCCACAAATAAAGGCTGGTTTAGGGCAATGTTTTCGTGTAGGGTAGTTTGTGGATATCAAAATCTCCTGCAGAGTTTTCAGTGGCAGAGTTTCACTATGGAAATGTTTTAGAATCCGGGTGTTCCAGACTTCAGGTACAGCTTTCTCCATGTGTCTACAGGGCTTAATAGCTAGTCGAGGGGGATCACTCTGTACAGTTAAAATGAGGAGAATAGGGAAAAATATTTTTTCCATACAACGAAAAAATAAATGTTAGAGGAGAGCAGGCAGGTGGAAAGAACCTCAGGGGACCAGATTAAATTCTTTAAAAATGACTGCAGGTTTAAGGTGTCCAATTTGCAGTAACTTATATGCTGAGGTATTAATAAGGTTGAAGAGTGCATTTCATTAGGAATGAACCCCAGTAATACTCCTTGAAATTTGCCCAGTATCAGGTGTTTAATTCTCGGGAATAATCAATTGCTGGTTAAGAGATTTTGTTCTTTTGCTCACGTTGCAGTATTTAATTGCCAATGCTGTGTTCAGAAATACAATAGATACATCTGTCTCTGAGGACAGGAAGCTCTTCTTTTGCCCTGCACTTAGGACAATGTATTGGGTTTGTCAGTATTTACACTAGTACAGAGTGGGCACAAGATGCTGTACCAGCATAAATAATTAAGAAATTTCTGTAGGGAAGGAAGAACTATGTAGGAACTACCAGCAATGGAGGTGGGACCATCGTAGGGTTACACAGAACCTCTTCCATATAGGACAAAGAACTACAGGGTATAGGAAAGTCAAGGGAAGAAGTAGCACCTGTCCTACAGAGAGAAAAAGTCCCTGCTTTATGCCGTCACTCATACTTGAATGCTTGGTATGGGGAAGAAAAAGTAGACCCCTAATTTTTGGACCCATGTCTTGTGAGGGTAAGATATTGCAACCTGAGGACTGCTTCACTGAGCAGCTGCAAATGGGGAAGAAGACAAAGTATAGTCCAGGAAACAAATTTGCTGGAAGACGGCAGGGCTGGAATGGGAAGGAGAAAGAGAAAACAACTGCTAATTGCTCGTGTGGCAGCACAGGCAGCTGACGCTACCTCTGCGGTCTAAAGCTTTTTTCCCATGTCATCAGCGTAGCCCTGGATTTTCCCAGACTCATGTTTCAGGTCTAGTAGTTTCACTTGGCTTGAGCCCACTTTTTTGCTCCTTCACAGTAATCAGCAGAGTTGCTTTGATGTAAATATTTGGATTAGTCATATAGCCAGAGAGACCAGCTTCCGGCTCCTCCCAGCAGTCAACTTATTCTCCGCAAGGGGGGGAATGGAGGGATTGTCCTGTTATTTTGGGCCTCAGTCAGCTGTCCTGGGGTCCAGTTCTGCCAAGGCAGCTGTTTGAGATGCCTTCATGCATCTCCACCCACTTGCTCTGTTGAAAATGTTCTTCCTCACATTGCTGTGGTGCTCTTCTGAAAACTAGCTGTGAGATGCCAGGTTTTCCTATTGTGTTTTTCAGCCTCTATTGCTGTATTTTAGCTTGATCCTGCTCCTGTTACAGTAACAAGCTCTGAAATCCAGCATGCTGTGTTTTAGATGAAGGTAGCTAGATGGGGCCTAAGTGTTTCCAAATATTAAATGTACAGCAATTATTGTTCATCAGAGCAATTTATTGCATCCTGGACTTGTTTGCTTTGGAGGATGGTTGGTAAATAAATGAAAATGAGGGAATCATACAGTTGTCAGATGGACCGATTTAGCTATGACTAAAATGCTTTTCTTGCATTTCCTTATGGTGGCCAGGTGCGTTTAGTACACTGTGGATATACTTTTAATATTGTATTACCCTAGTTCATCTCCAGCTGTGCTAGTTGTGCTGAGTACAGCCGAATTTACAGGGAAAGGTTTCAAGGTCTTCCAAGGCTGATGAGAAGTACTCAGTGAGCAGAGTGGGATGACCTGGTGTTCAAGATGCAGGTCGCAGATCTGTCCTCCCAGCCTCCCTGGCTGAGCAAGGGTTTGCTCTTCATCTCTTCGGTCAAGTTATCAGAGAGAATCCCAACAGGCTGCACTTCATCGATGCAATGATTCATCTAGAAAGAGTCTTCTGTGATCTGAATGCCTCAGACAGCCTTGTACTATCCAAGGGACCTTTGTTTTCACTGGCTTGATTCAGTTCGGACTGTAACTTCATTACAAAGAGCCAAGGTTACAGCAAAAGAGACAGAAAATCCTAGGAAAAACCCATGAGTAGTGCCTGCTGCTTTCTGGGCAGAGGGTACTTACGAATCAGTTGGAAGAGAGCACTGGAAAATGCAAAGGCAGCATGGAACTAAAAATGGCATTTGACCTTTGTTATATTTTCATTAGCTTTTCTTCTGCGTCAGGAAAAACCCTCCACTCAGCTTATACTGTTGCAGCAAAAAGCATTCATTCCTTTAAAAACCTGCTGTTAATAAATGCATCATTCTAAGTAAATTCCCTAAACTGATCCTATCAAGTAGAGGAAGCATCTTCTTTGGTTCTGCCTAAGACAATTTGTAACCTCAGGCTGCTCCCTTGGTCCCTTCTAGACCATGCTATTAAATGTCTGTGCTGCAGACTTCAAGGCAGAGCTCGACATTGTCAGACACCAAGCTGGTTTTAGAGTTTCAGAGTTGGATTACTCTCATCTGAAAGTCTTGCCTTGGTGGCACTAAACACTGTCTTTGCTTTGATTTGCAGTACTGCCTGTAGAGGCACACATTTTATGATTACTAAATTCAAACAGCTTCACACCCGAGCAGCAGATGATCAGACTGATTAATTTTCTTTCTAAGCAAAATCCACTAGTCTGATGACTTGATTTTATTTGTATTCATTTTGAAAAGAAAGCTCTTCCTGCTGACTTTCTTGGCTATGGACAGGATCACCGTAGGGAAGTCATAGAATCTGGCGATTAATGCTGTGACCTCCTGGCTGTGAGCAGGGAGAATGACAATGGTACATTTGAAAGCACAGTGCCACGGCAGAGCCTTCCTATTAATGTCCTAGTGTCATTAGATCCAAACAGGACTGCAGCAGGACCTCTCAATACTCTGCATTGTGTTACAATACAGACTTTTTTCAACTCTTAAAGATCGGTGACTTTGTCCCTGCTGTCAGCCCACAGAAGCTCCCAGAGGCAGCGTAGAGGTGGGAGGCAGAGGTCATTAAGAAAGCTGAGCACAGAGCCTGCCACTGAGCTGGATATGACATGGTGCAGGTGAGAATGGCTCTTTGGGCTTCTCTTACCTTCCATGGGTGAGAAAATGATTTAATATTATGCATTAACTGAGGGGGATTTTATTTCCCCTCTACGTACCTAAACCACACTCACACATACTCTGGAGAGAAACACTGGAAGGATCCCGCAGTCTTTACTTGGGGAAACTTTCAGGGCTGTCACTTGGCTTTTGCCCAAATTGAGTATTAGGTGGTCTGCTCTGTGCATTCATGTTGCAGCATGGCAGTCACTAGCTGGATGGAATTACAGGGGCCTTCTCGCAGCCCCCGTGCCAAGGCTCACAGCTGCTCTGCATGGCAGCCGTCCTTCTGACGGTAAGGCACAAGACCATTCCCAGTGCCCTCGCTGCCCTCGCACATTTTAGGAGGTGTCGGTAGAGGACCTGACCTCCAGATAGCACAGAGAAGAGCCTGCAGAGCCAGACACATGAGAGCAAGGGGTAGGTCTGGGGCCAGAATGCTCGACACCTCTCTCCACCTTGGTAATGAATTGCAGGAGCCCCGAGGAAAGGGTTGAGTTGCAGCACAGCCATTGCCAGGGGAAGCAGAGAGAGCCCGGGTCCCAGCAAACCACAGGTGGGAAGGAGAGTTGCCCATCCTGGGATTGGGATCGGGGGAGTACCATCATGTGGCTGACTTGCTGTGGGGTCCTTGTAAATCCCCAGCAGACTCCTAGCCTTTCCACATGTCAGCACAGTGTGTGAGGGCTGCAGAGAAGCAGCACTATTCAGCTGAGGAACGGCACCATCGTCAGTGCTTGGTTATAGTGTTGGTAACTGGCAAACATGTGCCCTTTAGACTAACTTTGTGATTCCTCAAATAATACTTGGAGCTTCTGGAAACACTTGCACTCAACAATCCCACGTCAATCCATGTCATCGCAGATAATGCTCATTTAAGGCCAGCATTAATCTTTCATATATAGGTTAGGTGACGTGACTGAGGTGACTCAGGAAGCCAGAGGCAGTCTGGAACAGGTTGCCTATTTCCCAGCTCTCTGTTTTAAATGAGATCTTAGAGAACATGGATCACTCTGTTTGCTATTCCTGGGCGTATGCGGAATATACAATATCCTACAGAAATCAGGGAAAGGACCTAGAGTGAAGCCAGCGTTAGGATACTCTCTCAGGACTTCTGAATTGTCTGGTATTTAGTTTTCTGTTAGAATGCATTATCAAATCTGATTCAATTCAGTTTGACCTGAATTTCAAAGAGATTAAAAATTACCACTTTATAAGACAATTTTTTAGAAGCTAGTTGCTTTCTTTGCCAAAAAAATGCCATTGCAATTTAATAAGAACAGAAGTTGTCTGTATCTTTACAGACTGTTAGAAAACTTGGCCTGTGCAGTCAAATCTTTACATTTAGTGCTTCAATGATTGCTTTAATCTCTTAGCAAAATACCCTTTAGCCCAGTATCACTCCTTCATATAAATTTGACTTTATGACGTGCTATTAACATGTCTATTGTGGCTATTCGTGTACGTGCTATTATAGGGCAAGTCTTCCTGCCAGTGCTATATAACCTACAGTTTCAAAGTCCAGTGAAGCACCTCTCCTGTGAGGACAGGCTGAGAGTTGGGGTTCAGCCTGCAGAAGAGAAGGCTCTGGGAAGACCTTATGGCAGCCTTCCAGTATCTGAAGGGGGCCACAAGAAAGCTGGAGAGGGACTTTTTACAAGAGCATGTAGTGATAGGACAAGGGGTAATGGCTTCAAACTGGAAGAGGGTAGATTTAGACTGGATATCAGGAAGAAATTTTTCACTATGAGGGTGGTGAGGCACTGGGACAGGTTGCCCAGAGAAGCTGTGGATGCCCCTTCCCTGGAAGTGTTCAAGGCCAGGCTGGATGGGGCTCTGAGCAACCTGGTCTAGTGGAAGGTGTCCCTGCCCATGGAACTAGATAATCTTTATGGTCCCTTCCAACATAAACCATTCTATGATTCTGTGAAGCAAAGTCCTGAGTCAATCTGAGATCAGCACCGATAAATACAGGTATTTGCATCAGCGCTCAAGAGGTCTCACTTTGCAGTTGTGGTATGATGGCAAGGTGGGGGATGCATTATAAAAGGAGAAAGTGATAAATGTGTCTCTCCTCTTTGGGGACCTACTGGGTGCAGCAATGACCTGAATTACAGGGTTTGTTTTAAAACAAACACACACATTTGCAACAGAAGGCATAGGCCCGGTGCGTCCCCAGCAGGACAGCCATCTCTATGGGAGTCAGGACCGACTGGATCCATGATCCCAAAGCACACCAGTACTCGGCAGGCACAGACTGCAGCTCTCTGGATCTCCTGCCTCTGCTCTACCTGCATCTGGCAGCACAGACACATCAGATGTCAACACTTGTGTCAAAAGAACACAGATAGCTTTGGTTCTGATGTTTAGGTTTTGAGTCTTTCTACAGTCCTTAGCATGTTGTTGCTGAATAATAAGTATAGAACTCCAAAACCTATTTGTTAATGAGTGGCTTAGAGAACTATGTTTGGGATAGAGATCCTGAAGTCTTCCCTTCTTCGGGAAGAACCTTCCCAAAGCCAAAGGCTTGGTCTGTGCCTGCTCAGATATATTAGACAAGCGTGAGGTTACATTGTGCTTTATTTTTAATGATATTCACACTAGTGGTCTGACTGCCCCAGGGTGCTGGCACTCATCCACCGTACTGCTGTGTCACTTTCCTCTCTGTAGAAATAAGGGAAATCCATCCCTTTAAGATGATTGACTTGTGGCTGCATTTAACTCATTCACAGGCGTGTCCAGGAGCTGATGCAGCCGTGGTGATGGTGAAGGAGTGACAGAGCATATACGCACAGGGCACAGCAGACGGGGGAGTCATGTTGCTCCCCCCCTGTTGCTCACACTGTTGCGACAGTGGCACACGGCCTTTCCCCGCGTCTGTAACGGCTGCCCACAAGAGCTCCCGGGCTTTTGCTCTTTAGATACGTTCCTGTGGTTAGCTTTTTCTACCACCACTGACTTTGCCATTGAAGCACAGATTTGGGTGTTGGGGGAGTATGGCAAATCTAGAAGAGGCGGCAAAAAATTGCCAGAGAACGGGAGCTGGGGAAGCTCCTCAGAAGCACGTCCTCGCTGCCAGACAGGGGACAGCAGGGGCTGAGGCAGTGTCCCAGGGGCACTGGAGGGGAGCAGCTGCCCAGCAGGAATGACAGGGAAAGAGGAGAATTCCTCATGTGGTAGGATGGGGAATCAATTGGGAACTGAGGAATTAGTCCTCTGCCTGTGAGAGAGACTCAGGGTGGGAAAGAAGAGGAAGGCAGGCTGGGGAATGCCCACAAGACAGGAAAAATAAATGGGAATAGTAGGCAGAAGTGGGTCCTCATAGTGATTTATAACGCTTACGTTCATGGTAAATGGATAATACGCTAAACTGCATTTGTAAGTTGGCTAAGCAACGTTGGGAACAATCAACTGAATAAAACCATGTTTCAGACCCTAACCTGTCCTTTTATTTTCACAGATTAGGAAACCAGCAGAATGCTGAAGTAAAGTTGTAAGCGAAATAAGGCAGTGCTTAAAAATTAAGCCTCAGCAAACCCAACAACTTGTAGCAGAATGAGGAGAATTCTTTTTTGGTAGTTTCAGACAAGAAAATCCCTAGCAAATCATGACAGAAGAAAATTAAATTCCATATTTCTTTTTCTACAGATTTAATTCCATCTCTTATTTTGTTTAATTTTTGTTTATTGTATTTTAGTTATTATATACACACTCTCTGAGCTTCCACAGCCCTAGCTAGTTATCTTCCAGGAGAGCTCTAGGGAAATACGTTTCCAGCTTATTCCCCCTGCCTCCCACAACACACACTTTCTGCAAAAATGTAAGCTCGGGGTGAATACTTCAATTTACAGACAGTAAAAAACACTCAGCAAACATGTTACTTACACGTGGTCTTTTCCATTCGAACTTGATAGGGATTTTCTGGCTGTAGAAGAGGGAGGATTCATTCGGTGGGAAATCAGGATCTTCATAGAGAATGTTTTTCTCCAGGCACTTCTTGTGAAGCTCTTCATAGGTCTTCTCCTTCACTCTGATAATGGGCTGGTTGCGACTTATAATGGCAGAATAAATCCCCCCCGTGCCCCCACCCGCACCTTCAGTTGTAGTGCTAATAGTAGCGCTGGGAACCGACCCAGCACCTGTCTGCTGAGCCACTGCTGCATTTATGGCGGTCGGCATGGGAATCAGGCTTAAAGCAGACGTTGAAAGAAAGCAAGGTCTTGCAAACTGGAAGGAAATTTGAGAGAAGAGGAAGTTGCTGGGTAAACCGCTTTTTCTATCCGTTGAAAGTCTCCTAGTCAAATCGGCAAGCAATAGAATTCCATGTGGTTAAGGGCGTTGTGCACCCTCTCAGAAGGTGGTATTTTGTCATAACAAATTGGAATTTATTCCTCAATGTAGAACAGGATAATCTGTTGGCTAACTCCTGTGCCTGTGTTGTTGTATCTACAGCATGTGTGTGTGCGCCTGTCCTGTGCGCGTAAGAGCCCAGAAGGGACAAGCTTTTACGCATGAAATCTAAAAATAACTACAGGCAAAGGGTGAGAGAGAGGGAAAGTGAGACGGTTAGTAAGATGGTGTCAATCTTCTGCGCAGCTCATGCCGAGGCCAGGCATGTTCCTGGGACAGGCTCCATGTGCAGGCTGACTCCTTGTGCAAGCAGCCCATCTTTTCCTTAAGTAGAGAGAACAGCGAAACTGGAAGCTAAACTCCTGCTGATCTGGGAACACACTTACGAATTACTGCCAGCCACTAAACTCGTCCTGACACTCCGGAAGGAACAGTTGTACTCAACTTGTTGTTTCTACTCTTTGCTGCAGAAAAGATATATAGAGATTTTTACTAGTAGGGAGGCTTATCTGAAGGCATGCTCCTAGTAGTGAAAAAAGTAACTATTTTATGCTACTGAGGTCAGGTCAATACCCGCCAGCTGGGTTTGGCTCCTCTAGAAAGCAGCTCACCAGCACTGAGATTCACTTGGTGGTAGCTACCTCCCATGTAAAAGGCACCTTTTCATATAGGGGGCCCACTGTGGAAACTGGGCCATTCTGCATGTGCTAGCATATACCAATTTTAGAGGAGACGTCTGACTTTGCACATTTATTTTATCACACAACAGTGGGATAAGGGACAAATTCACAGTCTCTATGAAAGAAAATCTAAACACACGTTGCTCTTCTCTATAACCCAGTTCTTTAAAAGGTGTCAAGAAAAGCCCCCTAACACCTTGATTTTTCTTTGATTGGGAAGTCTTAAATCACACGATGACATCAGCGTTATTTTTGCTTAATGACACTTGTCTCTGGACTCTGGCTCATGTACACATTGCTGACCTTCTGCCCTAGTACTATGGTGTTTTCCAAAGCACTGATTCTTCTTTTTTTTTTTTTCCTCATCCATTTGCTTGGTTTACACATTTCAAACCAACAGTACAATGGACAATCTCTAAACATCATTAAAAAAGCCTTCACTAGGGGAACTTTTAAAGAAGGCAATATAGTTGGCAAGCTTGACAACCCTCTAGAAGTATTAATCCTCAGTCTTCTAACGGTGGCCTAAATCCTTTTCTTTTTATCATGAATGCAAGCCTTCTTGCACCAACAGGGCAACCAGAAAGGGCAGATTCAAGTGTTCATGGAGATGGGAACGCAATTTCTTCACGGTGGATAGTTCAGATGCAGAATTGATGACTTCCTCATTACATTTAGACGCAAGGATTGCAGGGCTCATATTTGACATTACTCTGCAGGACAGCTTGGCAGAGACACATCTCTCTCTTTCCAGGATGTTTCAAGAGCAATGCAAGTGATGCAAGGGCTTCTCATTGCACAGCTTCAGGAAAAATGCTCATTTTGGAGCCTGTGCGTATGTTCTTTCTTTCATGTTCTCCCTTTTTGCCCAGTACAAAAATTCATCTATTACGTCTCATACACAGAGCTCTGTTTCGGGAAGAATATCAGTAGCACAGGTGTGGCATTTGGCAAGTTCCTTGTGGGCTGCTGGGGAGGGTCATGGAGAACAGGAGAGGTGCCTGAGGACCGGAGGAAGGCCAATATCACTCCAGTCTTCAAAAAGGGCAGGAAGGAGGACCCAGGGAACTACAGACCGGTTAGTCTCACCTCCGTCCCTGGGAAGGTAATGGAGCGACTCATTATGGATGTCATATCCAAGCACGTTCAAGAGCAGGAAGTTATTGGAAGTGGTCAACATGGATTTACCAAGGGTAAATCATGCTTGACCAATCTCGTAGCCTTCTATGATGTTATAACTGGCTGGCTAGATGAGGGCAGAGCAGCGGATGTCATTTCCCTTGACTTTAGCAAGGCTTTTGACACTGTCTCTCATAACATCCTCCTTAGGAAACTGAGGAAGTGTGGACTAGACGAGGGGACAGTGAGGTGGATTGAGAGCTGGCTGTGTGACAGGACTCAGAGGGTTGTGATTAATGGAGCAGGGTCGAGTTGGAGGCCTGTAACCAGTGGTGTCCCCCAGGGGTCCATACTTGGACCAGTATTGTTTAACGTATTCATCAATGACCTGGATGAGGGGACAGAGTGTATGCTCAGCAAGCTGATGATACCAAACTGGGTGGGGTGGCTGACACCTCAGAGGGCCGTGCTGCCATCCAGCGTGACCTAGACAGGCTGGAGAGCTGGGCAGAGAAGAACCTAATGAGGTTCAACAAGGACAAGTGTAGGGTCCTGCACCTGGGGAGGAAGAATGTCAGGCACCAGTATAGGTTAGGGGTGGACCTGCTGTAAAGCAGCTCTGAAGAAAAGGATCTGGGGGTCTTAGTAGACAGTAAATTATCCATGAGCAAGCAATGTGCCCTTGTCGCCAAGAAGGCCAATGGAATTCTGGGCTGCATAGGGAAGAGTGTGGCCAGCAGGTCAAAGGAGGTCATTCTCCCCCTCTGCTCTGCACTGGTGAGGCCACAACTGGAATACTGCATCCAGTTTTGGGCTCCCCCATTCAAGAGAGACGGGGAACTACTGGAGGGAGTCCAGCATAGGGCAACAAAGATGATTGAGGGATTGGAGCATCTCCCTTATGAGGAAAGGCTGAGAGAGCTGGGACTCTTTAGCCTGGAGAAGGCTGAGGAGAGACCTTATTAATGTTTACAAGTATCTAAAGGGTGGGTTTAAGGAGGATGGAGCCAGATTCTTCTCAGTGGTTCCCAGTAACAGGACGAGGGGTAATGGGCACAAGCTGGAACATAGGAAGTTCCGATCAAATATAAGAAAAAACTTCTTTATGGTGAGGGTGCCAGAGCACTGGAACAGGCTGCCCAGGGAGGTTGTGGAGTCCCCTTCTCTGGAGACTTTCAAGACCCACCTGAATGCAGTCCTGAGTAATGTGCTCTAGGCAATCCTGCTTTAGCAGGGGAGTTGGACTTAGATGATCTCTAGAGGTCCCTTCCAACTCTGAAAAATTCCATGATTAGCAGTGTTTTTATTACTTCTTTTTTTTTCTTGGGATGGTCAGCAAGTGTCAGGGTATGACCTGCTGCCACTGCGACAGCTAACAGTTCAGTAGTGCCTGCATAGGGAATGGCAGGTGGACATGCACTTCTCACTTCTAACCCAATGCTGCTTTTTACAGATGTTCAGGAGTATTATGTGGTTATACCTGTTCAAAGAACAGCTTCTCCTTTTCTTATTTTTTACTGGACAGATGGTTTTTGTGAGAAACAGCAGTTGCTAATAAAAGACAAACGGCATCTTTAAAAAAACACAAGTTACCATAGAGAAGAATGGATATGCTGTCTGCTATAAACAGAAAAATAGACCCCTTGTCCATTAAACCACCTTGTGCAATGGAATTTTTTTGCAAGCAGAAGTATCCCAATACCTGACCTGTTCAGACAGAGCAAAAGTGAACTATGTGAATGATAATCTTTCTATTTAATTTTTTTAAAGTTTTATCTCCAGTTGTTTTCACTAATTGAATACAATTACTTTTTTTTGTAAAGATACACTATAAATTTATTTCTTCATCTATGGCATAAATATGTGGAAAAGTATGAGAGTTGCTAAAAATATCAATGTAAATGATATTCTTTAAATCTGAGGAAATAAATTTAAAAGACACAACTGCTAAGATTTTCAGCAACTAATTCCTATTGAAATCGGTAGAAGTTAAGCACTTCATACCACTGAAAATTTGACCCATGAGTATATGCTATAGTGCAGATATCATACTGAGGGACAGCGTACAAGAAGTAGTCATTCATTTTTACCAGATACCCTTGGAAGAATACTTAGTAGTGATTCTAAACAGTAGAAAGAAGGTTAGAAGGAATAAGGCACGTAACTTGCTTCATTGTTACTTTATTTCACTTACTTTCTAACTTCCAAAATACCAGTTAAAACATTCCATTAAAATGCTCCAGACAATAATTATATCTCGTCAGAAGCACTTCTATGCTTAAACATAAGAAGCAATTGTCAATAAAAGCTTAGAAATTGCTAGAAAAATAGGGTCTGTCTCAAAAATAGGGTCTGTCTCTCTTCTCACAGATGTAAAGATCTACTTGCTACTGTTCTACCTGGATTTACTCGTCTGCATTAAGCACAACAGAATTTAGGCTGCCAGTTCCTGAAGTGGAGGCTCACACTCTCTGCTAGAAGGGGCTGACAAACAGCTCCGCACAAGGAAAAAGAAGGAACCTAAGGGTCTGCTGGGGAACAAACTGCGCTTGGTATTCAAGAGCGGACGGAGTAGTCACAGTTTGCTCTCACGCTTGCTGTTCCCAGAAATCTGCTCTGCAGAGGACAGACAGCAGCAGGTGGGAATGACTGACCAAGCACAGAAAAGACTTGGTAAGAAGAGTAGGGAACAACACACAAATGGACGGTTACATTGCCTTTAGTTGGCAAAAATGGTGAGCATCATTCTCCATTTCCTAAGAGTTTTTTAGAAAATACTTCCTTATCTTGCTAAAAGACATTACGTAAATTTTGCCCTTTTATATTCACAAAAGCCAACTGATGGCATGTTCAGACTTCACTCAAAGCACAAATGGTTTTAAAAAAAATACAGTTGACAAGTGTAGCAAATAGAAAGGACAAACAACTTGAGCCATGGAGCAATGGCAGCCTGCAAAAAGAGATGTCTGATACGGAAAGGGCTCTGGCAATAGGCAGAATGTAGGGGATGTGGGACTCAGGATGACTCCTGGTTTTGAAAGGGAAGAAAGCATCAGGACACACCAGTTCTGTTTGCAGAGATGGCGGGAAAAGGAGGAAAGGGAACATTAGGGTGAGTTGTAAGAGAACAGGGGAATAAGCACGAAGTGGGATGGTGAAATGCAGAATTAATCCCATTAAAACTAAAAATTTGCTTCATAAATACCAGGCTCAAATCTCAGCCAGATACTAAAAACTATCCAAGAAATTACTAAAATGTATGTAAAGGAAGCCAAATCTTGGCAAGAGTTGGCAGATGTGGAGAAGCAGAGCTCTCCATAATCTGAGCTGCTTCACTGGGCTGGCTTTAACTAATGACATTTAATCATCCAAAATTGCCAATTCTTTCCTAACAAATGACTTTTTTCTAAGTATTACTTGCAGAGGGGAGCAATAACATGGAAAATGTTTCTGTGCGAGTCTAGTTGCTACCCTAAGCCAGTATTGCACTTAGGTAGACCTGTGCCTTTTCAAAATTCAAACACCAGTTTCAAAGCCGGCTACTGGAGAGAATTCTGCACTCCCATGTTACTGTCTTTTACTATTGCACAACTGACTGGCACAACCTACTCAAATCTTACCTTCTGTGACTGAACTGTTTGGCTAGCCTGTTGTTCACTTTCCTGTACAGACTGCCTGATTTCGCGTTGTCATAAGGAGCGGAAAGGGCAAGTGTCTGTAATTACACTGGGTGGCTCCTTCTGGGTTTGTTTTCACAAGGCAGCTTGCAGGCAGAACTCTGAAGATAACCTCTGCATCTGGCACATCTACTGATGCTGCTTGTCGAGCTGGCACAGATCTGCTCTTCTCAAGAACTCCAGTCTCTGAATAGTGGGATTTCCAAATAATTGAATTAAACCTCATGATCACAAGCCAAAATCTCACCCTAGCAATTTGTGATTTTTTCCAGTGCAAGTGAAGGTAGAACTCAATTTTAATGCCCAACTGAAGCTAGCCTGAAGGAGATAGTATTTAGCTTTTTTCCCCAAAGATCCTAGTGCTATTACTTTTGCCATCTAGAAGAGCTATCCAAGTTTAAATTACTGCTTTAAAAGAAAAATTGCAGGAAACATTACTTTGGGGTGTAGGTGGGAAACATGTTCCTTGATTTGATTGGATCCAAGTGAGCCTTTTAAGTCCTCCCAACTTATTTTCCCTCAACTTCTCAAGAATTCTTCGAAGAAGTGTCTTCTTTCAGTTGATGCAAATCTCCCAGTCAGCATCTACACTCAGGGCTAAATTTTCCAGCGTCAGTGCAGAGGTCTTCATATTGTATGTGAAAACCACTTCTTTTTCTTTCCCATCTGAACAGGACAAGAGAGTTCAGTATAAGATTTAAGAAGAACCCTTCTGAAATGCAGTTACACATGACTCCCTCCAGTTTTTAATTCAGACTGTCCCTGCCGCTGGTGGAAAGGATTGATTAACAAAAAAAACAGTAGTCAAATCTGCCCAGTATACGCATAAGAATGTAGCAGAATTGGAAAAACTATTTCTTTTTTTCTGACCTTTCACACTATGGTACATCAAACTATGGAACTATTCAGGGATTTTTCTGAAAAAAATAACCCTTGTTTCAGCATAGGTTTTCTTCCAAGCACCCTAAAAGTCCTCAAGCTCAACAGGTGGAGACAGAAAGCCATGTCCATGCGATTCCCCAAGTGAAGGCGGCATGCTTGGAAAGCAGCCAGAAATCATAAGCCCTTTCTCTAGATGCTGCTGCCAATCCATATGGGATTCCTCACAACTTCTAGAGATCCTCACATAGTCAGGAACTCCAGATGCTTTTGAATGAGCAAGAGAACATAAAGGTAATTATGTTTTTGTCTGCAAGTTTGCTGTTCTAAACCAGGCAGGCTTACAGATCCAAGCAAATGGTTCTTCATTTGAAATGCTATCTCTGGTCGTATTCTGTGCAGGACAAAGTTATCTGAACTTGTTAAGTCTGAACCACTGTTATTGATGTATCTATTTGCCTTACAAAAAAGCAAGTGTTCTTTAATATTGCCTGTAATATTAGTGGTGAGTAGCTGCTGTCTCCTTTCACTAAATTCTGTCCTTGATATCCAAAAAGTAGCAAATAAAACTAAACAAAGATGCTCCCTATGTTATAACACTTCCTTTATAGAGCTGTCAGTTTGCCACCTCTAGTGAATGGCAGCGGTGCAATGGTATTTCAAATAATTGGAGTAAAATGGAAGTCAGTTCATTACCCTTGGAACAGGCTGTCACAAAAGTGGGTTGCTGTCCAAATCCCAGAACTATCACCCGTTCAACCACACATGTGGTGTGGTATTGTCCGCTTTCATCTGTGCACCTGAAAAAAGAAAATAATTTCATATACGTTAGTTTCTGTCCATCAGTAAAAGTTCAGCACCATATAGAGAAAGTAATACTTCAGTCTCACCCTGAAAGTTCCCTATACTGGCTTCCTTTCCTCTGTTTACCTTTCTCCTGAAACAAGTAAAACTTTCTCCCATTATCAGCTAATTTTTTACTGCATATTTTTGAACCCTGAAGAAATAAACAAATGCCTGTAAAATCACCATTTATGTACTGCACAGCCCCACGGGCAACATACCTCAATAGTGAAAGTGTCATAGTGACATATTTAGGATCTCTTTCCCTACAAGCAGCTACGGATATTTTTGGCGTTTAGGTTGTTTCACTCAACCTTTGCAGCTTGTGTCCACTCATGCTTCCTTTCACATGCTTTTCCTGTATTTTTTACCATGCTAATGTACATGGTACATTTGTTGATGACTTTTGGAGACTACATGTGATGGTGTCTGTTTGTGGTTCCCACACAAAATATCTCAAGTTGAAAGGGACCCATAAGGATCGTTGAGTCCAAATCCCTGCTCCTCGCAGGACTACCTAAACTAAATCATATGACTAAGAGCATTGTCCAGATGCTCCTTGAACTCTGACAGGCTTGGTGTTGTGACCACTTCCCTGGGCAGCCTGTTCCAGTGATTGACCACCCTCTCAGTGAAGATCTTAGAAAAACACATCTTAGAAAATACAAGCACTCCCGGTATTGCCTATTTGCAAATCTCCCAGTTTATCTTCTTTTTGTCTCTTTGATAGGCTTTACTCCTGCTGATGACTTTCTTTGTATTTGAGTAAATACGTAGAATCTGCAGATTTGACTAGACTGAAACAATGAGAACCCTCGGTATTGCATGTGTTTCTGCCCTTAGACTTATACAAAACATTGTTTACCTCTGCAGTTTTAAAACGGATTCTGCACGCTCTGGGACGTCACTAAGCAATAGATGAGGCTAATACTTCTACACCTGTAAGAAGGCCTCATGAACTAGAAAAGGCATTTCCAATGACAGTGTGTTGGTGGCTTTTTTCCATAATTGCTGTTACCTGGAAGACAGAATGTTCTTATGGAAAGTGAATTTCCGATTGAGGAACTGCTTCTTGTGGAGATATTGAAATGAATGCCCATCATCTAGGTAGAGCTCACCCATTGCACAGGCCTGTGAAACACACCAGGTGGAGCAAATTAACAGCAGCCTCTAGTGCTGGACAAAGAAACTAAAAATGCCTCACTATATGTTACGCTTCATAGTGAAGGGTGTGTGTTTATTTTTATTTAGTGACTTGTATCCCTGGAAGGCTCAGAGAGTCCAGGTCTGTGAGTGCTCTGACATCCTCATTTTGTAAACTGATGTGGGTGCCAGGTGTCACCTCATTTATTAGAAAAGACAGTTGTGGGAAGTTCTCTCTCTGTGTCCAAGAGGAAGTTTGTGGCCTGACCGTTCTCTGCCCCCTCCTCCAAGGAACTGGAGGAGGGATGAGGACGGTCAGAAAAATGTTCTGCCACTGCTATACTCAGTCTCATTTTAAGGGAACAGTGGGAGGGGAGGTGGCAGCCCCCCCAAACAGGAGAAGTGCGGGAGAGCCATTTGGCATACAGATGCAGATACTGTTGTGCTGATCGAACAGGCAGCAAGGACCATAACAAGGTCAGATGTAATAAAAGGCAACTTTGTAAAGGGAACATCATCTCAGAGTACCTCAGTGTTCAGGGCCACGCGGAGTTCGTAAGAAATATCTATCATCCATTCAGTGGACTTTCCAGCTGTGGTCTTCAGAGGTATCACAGTGCCTCCTCGCTGGAATACAGGAATCTGGAAGAAAAAAAAAAAAACCAGTATAGAAAAGTTCATATACTCTGATCATATAATTTTAACTTGGAACAGGGATAACTGAAGCTTGCTCTCACTAAAGCCCAAAATCAGCTTTTATCACAAGTACATAAAGAAACTATTCAGCTAACAATGGGAACAGTAGTAATCTTCCTGTACGTGTACAAGCAAAATACCTTTGCTTGGAGAAGTCACCCTTACATCATCTCACTTTTCTTTACCACCAGGACATATTAGTGCTCCATCTAACAACAAAGGACATGGGATTTTCTTCTCTACAAAAGCTATTTTACGTTACATTTCTACAAGGAAATTGCAATGTCACTTTTCTGATTTTGAATGTTGACAAAACAAAAGCCTATTTGGTTTTTTTCTGCTCAATGGAAGTAGTATTTTAAAACAAAACCATACATTCTCCAGTGTTACTGGGATCTTCAGAGTGCCTAGATCTTCCATTCGTTTAAATTTTCTGAAATCATACCAAATCTAGGAAAAATGAAAAAAGAATTAGCCTGACATATGGCATGATCTGTTCCCTCTGCAGATGCGGTTGTTCTCCCGCTTAACCTTACTGTCACTGTTCCTAAAAACTTATTTGATGTGCAAGAAAAAGCATTTACTTTTTAAATCTAATGACCTTCTGGATGGAAAGAATAAATTCTCATTCCTGAAGCACAAAAATAAGCTGGTCTGTTCTACAGCTTGCATAACATCTTGTATGTCTTAAAGCATCTGGAAATGCAAAACAATGAAATACCACTCTTTTTTTATCTAGAAATGCTGAGTTACAGAATAAGCGGATTTAAATTGCAGTGAAAATTAACAACAAAGTTGCTAATAACAGGTCACAAAAGAGAGCTACACCTGAAACTTCCCATGCACCACACTTGCCAACAGGTTTAACTGCTTTCAGCGTGCCAGGCAGTCAATTCCCATAGAGATCTTGATAAAAGTATTTTTCTTAACTTGTTTGAAGAGCCTAGTCTGTTTTTTCTCCTTATATTGAGAAGAATTCTCAGTGTCCTCAGATGCATTAGGGTCACAAGGCTCTGCATGGTCTCACACATTCCCCTTCGCTGCTGTCCTTCCTCTCATTCCTCTCTAGAGTCTCAGGCTTTCCCTTAGGAACTATTTTCCCCAAATTCCTTTCCTTCCTCCACCTCTCAGCTGCTGCAGCCAAACTCTCTGTAGGAGTGGATCACAGTGCCATCCTGTGGATAAGTAACTTTACTTCAGAGAGGAACTGATCTCTGTACATGTCAAAGTCTTTGCTACACACAACACAGCCTACTGAGGCTTGTATTTCGTTATAATTTTCTCTCCCCACAGCTTCCCTCTGATTTCCTTATGACCTTTCTTCAAAGATCCGTTTTCTTCTACATAAAAGAGAAGTTTAACCTAAAGAGAAATGCATGAAAAAGGGGAATGGACAATTTAGTGAAGGTGGTTTTTGGTGTTCCATGAGAAGCAGCAGGCCTTGAGGGGAGTTTTAAATTATAGGAGACCTGAGATTTGTGCAGCAGCTCTTGGAAAAGCAAGAAAGTAAATTTACTGTAAGCCAAGCAAACGAGGTATAAAGATGGCAGCAAGGTTCAGAGTAGCACAGAATGGCCGGTCAGCACTTGGCACAGTGGCAGCACTCAGCAGTTAAGAGATGGGGAGCTGGAATGTTGCTGTATAAAATACTTATGTGGGCTGAACAGCTGAGCAGCTTCATACGCATCCTCACCTCCTCTGACCCTGGAAGGAGAATGCTCACTGCCTTGGCGTCTTTCTCCGTGACTGGGTGCACCAACAAAGCATTTCCTGAAGAAAAACATAAACATGGCTGTGGTCCTCAAGGCTGCATCTCATTGGACTGGAAGCTGTGTGCTCTGGGGTTGTCAGCCTCCCATAGCCATTTTAGGGGCTTGCTGGGGCACACCATGTACTTAAGTTCACTTTTTACTAGAAAAAAAGGCATGTGTAGGGAGCTGATGGCTGCCTGGGTCTTGTTCTGTTAGGCTACTGGGATGCAGCTGGGCTGCACTGTATACCCACCAGCTTGGAGGCACTTCTGGGCCCCTCATAGTCTAAGAGTTTGCTTCCCGTTTGCTCTATGGTTGAACAAAAAAATACACTTTTCTAGCCAAGAGTGGAAGACAGCAATGTCCTTGCAAAAAAAAATCTGCTCAAGCTTATTGCATTTGGGATGGTTGTTCTTTACTCCTAAAAAAAAATGCATAAATATATATAGACTGTACAGTTTGATAAACTACTTCTCTCCTTGCTTTGCTGGTGATGAAGCTGAACTTCCACAGTCCTCTGAAATGCTCTGCTTCACCACACTTAGCTTTGCAGCTGTGTCCTGCCTACCTTGGTCAGACTTTTGCATGAGAAGTGAATGTCCCTTCATTTGAAAGCCATCAGTAGGCACTCTTGAGCCCAGAGGTAAAAAAGAATAATGGAATGCACCATTCGCCTCGCATTCTCTCATCCCATATTGGCTGAATGTGCTTTACACAAACACATTAATCTCTTAAACTTAATTTCTGAGAAAACTGACTTTAGCAGTGAGCCATATCAGAGCAAAGAACAATCAGTTTTGGATGGTAGTTGTTTGCTACTGTCATTTCTGACATAGTCTATCACCCAAAAAATATTTAACTCAAATTCCAGAGAATGAGAAGATACCTGCTTACCGAGCATGTACTCATTTTCCACACCAAAAGTTTCTATTTTTCCTGGGAACTCTATCCAGAGAGGCCTGTAGAAAGAAAGAAAGTGAAATTCAGTTAGTTTCCCCTCTCACACCAGTCTGTTCAAGACCTTCTGGCATTTTCAGGCTCCATTTCCTCCCTCTCTTTACAATGTACAGCTATCAAGCACTGAAGATAGGGCAAGGTCCTCTTCTGTGTCTTAAAGTACTCTTTTTGAGTCACTGATGAGAGTTCCCAGTTAACATGGGTTAAGACACCCCATATATACCTATGGTTTGGCCTCCTGCAGCCTCACTTTCTTCTCTCTTGCCTTCTTCCTTACAAACTTCCACTACATATCCCTTCCTTCTAGCAAAGGAGAGATGGATGAGCCTTTCTGTCACCATCTACCAGCAATGGTGACACCTGATGAGCTGGTCCCTGCAGCACAGTCCTTCCTGTTCTCAGCAGTTGACCATTGCTTTTACAGCGTGTCTCCTCCCGGTCATGACTGAAAAACTGCACCAGAAGTTCAATTTCAGTCTTTCTCAAAAAAGGGCAGTGCGATAACCATCTGGTTACAGAACAGGAGTTGTATGTTTAAAGTTGTATATTCAAAGATATTATGACAACAATAGCTCATTCAGAGACAGGGTCTGGGTTTCCTTACACAAAAAGCCTGGCTCACCTGCTCGCTCGTAGGCACCTGCTTGTTCACTGCAGCCCTGCTGTTTATGTGCTTGCTAATGAGACACATTTTCCACTCTGCTTATCTCAGTGTAAAAAATACCATGCTTCCTCTCTAATTCTGTAGCTACTGCGGCAAATTTAACACAATCAAAGTTTTATTTAATATTGCGGGCAGTGCACCTGTCAACATAAGCTTCATTTCAAGAAAGACAGAAACCCACTGCCTATGTCAGTGCATACAACAGGGGCATCTATGCTTACACATGTGCAGACAGATGTTCACACTGTCTGTAATGCAAATCATCTTCAAAGTTCAAACCCCTCAACCCTCTTCAAAAAGACCTTTATGTTTTTAAAACTTAAGAGATGCATTGTACTTGCGTAACAACAAGTAAAGGTAAATGTGGTGCAAAGGGAGAGTTCTAGGGCAACTTCAAAGACGCAGTAACACCAGGGAGATTAATGACATTCATCTCTTGCTGAAAGGATTGTTGCGTTCAATTCCCCTGAGACACTTTCTTAGAGGTTAGGGAGCAGCAGAGCAAAAGTTTATTTTCTAATTTCATTTCTCTTCTAGATTATGAGATTCTCTACTAAAAGAAAAATTGTAAGAAATACCGCAGAGATAAAGGATCAAGTTACCAATATGAAATAAGCTTTTATAACTGTCACAATTCAGCAGTAAGAGTTATTTTCATGAGGGGCAAAAAGTTTTTAGGTCAGAAAGTTCCAAGGCCATTAAGCACTAAGTGTGGGCTGGGGTACTACATAATGCTATTTATTATGAGGAGAATTTTGCAGTCTACTGTATTTTTAAAACATGTTTCAGGGCTGTGCAGTGTTTACTGAATCAGTGTGTTCCAGGCGTCATTTGGAAAAAAAGCCAAAACATATAATTTTCCTCTGAGAACCTTACCAAGGATTGCAGACTGCATGAAAATAGAATTTAGTAGTTTTTGTGTGTATTTTCTTTTTTAATATTTAAATAAGCAATTAAAAAAGTAAGAGATGGCAATTTAGCTTCCCTCCTCCAAGTTGAACATAGTCACTAAACCTGCTGACTTATGCTCTTACCTCATAACCGGTTCAGCCGCTGTATGTGCGCGATAGAACAGTGTGTACAAGTATGGCAGCAGGACGTAGCGCTCTCTAATGGCTTCCCTGATGATCTGGGTGTTCTTCTCCCCAAAGAGCCACGGTTCTCGCCGTTTGCTCTCCATGTTAGAATGACCTCTGAAGAAGGGCTGGTAGGCTCCAGCCTGATACCAGCGAACAAGTAATTCTGGTTCTGGATCTCCAATAAACCCTCCCACATCAGCTAGATATTGCGCAGACAAATAAAAATACACATTTTTGGAATTTATTCTGAAAAATGTGAAGTACTCCTCTAACAAACATCTGAGTGTATAAATCCATGCATTTCACAGTGTGCTTGCAGTTCTGCTGTTGGGCAGCTGTTCGTCCAAATAAGAGTGGAAAACTGGTGTAACAAGTTATCCTTTAACAAAAATCTCAAGAGAGCTTTCTAAGTGAGTGCCTTCCGCAGTGACAAAGGACAGTCACAGTGATGCTACAGAACACCACCTGAGGACAGCTGCTCCAGATGGGATGCAAACACTACATAGGAGTTAGTGGAGAAGTTACCGGCATGTGAAACCAGACAACTCTGTGAAACTGCCTTGAAATGCACTGGACTGTGGAGCTTTCCACCACCTGTTTTGAAGTCTATCCTGGGATACAAGCTTGGTGGCACCAGCGATTTATGCATAGTGAGCAACTCCAGCTAAACACCTTACCTCCACAGAATGAAATCCCTGCCATGCTGATCGTGAGAAGCATTGGAATGGATATTTTCAAGTAACCCCATTCTGCCGTGTTGTCTCCAGTCCACACTGCCCCTGGAAATACCCAGTTTCAGCATTACACAGGAAAGTTGGGTTCAGCTTATGCTTGCAGTTAAGGAAAGAAGACAAGAATGGTCATGAACTATTGGTGAACTGCTGTTCATTGCAACTTTTTTTTTATTTATACACAGAGGATCCTGAAATATGCAATAAAAGCAGGTAGTGGTTTGTCACAGGACACGGGTTGTTTTTCTGCCTTTAACTTGTACACACTTTGACAGCCTCTCCTGATTTTTTTTAATCACTTGCACTCTTACGAACTCACCATGTCAGTATTTCTAAGACAGTTTCTGTCCTCTCTAGACTTAACTACTACACAGCACACTTAATAGAACAAAGCAGCATGGAAGGCATGCAGCTAGTCCTTACTTACCGTACTTCTGTGATCCAGCAAAGAAAGATCGTGTGAGGACAAATGGTCTCTCTTTTCCTGAAGAACGTCTGATGAGTCCTTCTGCAGTTGCCATTTGCTGAAAACATGAATATAAAAGTCAGGAAGATAAACTCTGTAATTAGGATATTTGCTACACTGCCTTTTTAGCCCTTTCAAGGCAGGAAAATTAAGAAATATGCACCCACAAATAATACTTATTATTAAAGCAACACTTTCTTACTAGAATATACTTGAACAACAAAAACTTATTATCATCATCTAGTCACCACCAATGTAATTTACATTGTTATGGCAGAGGCACGGATGTTGTCACATTTTCTTGTGACCAATCACAGAGTTTATTTCAAACATAGCAATATCCAGCACAGCAGAGTTTCAATCCTTGATAGAGGTTACAGAATACCTACTACTGTGTAAGTTACCACTTTAGACATACTCCATGAGAACAACTGCTGGTTTGTGTCTCCAGATACTCTACCTGGTAGTATCCATAGAGGTTGTGTACTTCTCGATGCTCCCAGTTGTTGTAGTGCACAGCATCTTTCTGCATTGTTAGTTCTGCCCCTTTGAAGACTGAAGGCTCATTCATGTCATTCCATACAAAGAGGATATCAGTGGATCCCTGTGACACAGGGTTGCAATTAGGACATAACAGAGCCATTGCTGTGACTTAGCCTGTTTATTTCTAGTGGGTGTCAGACCAGTCTGGGGTATGAGTAGAAACGGCAGCAGCAAAGCAAAACACGGTAATTATACTCCTGTGGTGGTCACTTGAAATCTGCCAGTCATTCATCTCATCTCTCTTGGTGCCCTTCTGGTCAGGATGGCAGCCTACAAGCCCACTTGATTTTTGCAATTCTTACAAAACTCAGTAGGTACTTGCTATTGCTGACTTCTGCTGAGGGAAAAGGGGCAGGGAAAAGAGAGGTATTAAACAGCCATGAGGAAAAAATTAGAGAAGTCCAGAAGAGAAAAAAAGGAAAGGAAAAGCAGCACGGGAAATGCCTACTACACATGTCCACTATGGTAGTGGTTTCAACAACCCTACTGGAAGTAGAACTTCAGGACAGGGAGGGGGGAACTGGAGGTGCCCAGCAGTGTTCACCCAGATGCTTTCAGCACTAGGCAGGCCTGCTGGAAACAAAGTCAGGGTGAAGTGACCACGAGCTATGAGAGAGCACTCCCACATCGCACCTTATGTGCCATCATGGTAGTAGAAGCTGGAATTGCAGTAGCTGTGTTAGATTATGGGTTGCTAAAATGCCTGCAGTTTATCCATTCTACTGCTGCACCTAAGTGAACAGGTTCACTGGTGGCATATGGGTTCCAACTTTCTTAGAAGTTGGAAAGTTCCAACTTTCCAACAAGTCCATGGAGAAAATTCCTCAGTGGTACTTCAGCTCATCAAGATATTTTCCTCTACGTTATGATAATACAGCTACAAAAGCCACCAACTTGCTTAGCCAGTAGTTTATCTTTTCTATTTTCCCTATTTTCAGGCTTTCTGGGATATGTAGATCAGAGCAAATAAATACACACCTTGTATGTTTTGAAGGCAAATTGATCTGCATACCATTTTCGCACTTCAGGATTGGTGAAATCCA
Organism: Larus michahellis; assembly: GCF_964199755.1. Lineage (NCBI taxonomy): Eukaryota > Metazoa > Chordata > Aves > Charadriiformes > Laridae > Larus > Larus michahellis. The sequence continues at coordinate 50,678,825 of NC_133899.1, read as the reverse complement.
GGTAACAAGAGGAACCTGTGGATGTGAGAGATCAATTATTTACCTGATTTTAAGAGCATGCGTGCATTGTCTTTGCACCTAAATACGGTGGCCTAAAGCTAGGACGCTTTCCACAATGGGCAGCAATAATGTGGTCGCTATTGTTTCTGAGACAAAAGCTCAAGCGCAAATTCCAGGCTGTCTTGGAACTCAGTGCACCCCTTGCCATATTTTGCAGACCAATAGACATACGTTCTGGAGGTCTAAAACTCAGCACCATTTAAGGATGACTGTTAGTAGTTTGAAATATGTTCAGATGTGAAGAGGAAGCCAGGGAGAGATGGCGTCCCTGGTATTTTGAGCTCAAACAGGAAAAAGTCACTTAGAAGTTGAACAACTACATCCTGCCATGCTACTAGAAGTTGTAATACGCCCTTGATTTTTCTCATATTCATTCCTTTGCCAAGACTGTGGGCTTTCTGTCTGCAAAGAAGGGGGACAACCTCCTTTTCCCCCCTGCAATGAGATCTCCTCATGAAAAATAACATGTCAAATCACTATATTATGATTGAATCAAAGTCTTCAGTATCAGAGTTCACTTAGTTTCATCCAGCCTACATCAGCTGTGCTCACTGCAACAGACCAGGCTGCATTTGTGCAACTCGAGACACGTTGGGAGGAGGGATGGCTATTCTGATCAACAAATCCAACTTTTTTAGCTCTAGACACTGGGACTACCTGCAAAGCCAACAGACGTAACAGAGGAAGTTGTACAGCTGAGGCAATTAGAACACGACTATATCAAAGAAACCACAAAGTATTTGAAATTGTGAATATTTACAAAAAAATGCAAGGAATTTAAGAATTTAATTCCACTTCCATGGGTCCCAATTAAACTATTTTGCAAAATTTTTAAAATAAACAGCTTGAAATGTAGAGACAGAGTGGTTTCTTACCTGGCCAACAGATGCCCTCAAAATTTTGCCCATTTCTGTCTTTCACAAAATATCCCTTGTCTTTTGCCTGTGAATACAGGGTATATGTGGGATCAACCTTAATGTGGGGATCTACAATGACGACAAGCTGCCAGGATAAGAAAATAAAACACATCATTAGCATCAGCTGCACTGAATAAACCAGCAAGAATTCACTTATGATAAAAGGCAGATAGTAATTTCACTTCAGGTAAAGAAGGTAGCTGTGTCACTAATTTTAGAAAGCAGTTACCAGTGCTTGTATATGCTGTGCTAGACTTACGTACAACAGCTGAATGTACAAGGAGGGCATGAATTCATGCTTACCCATCTGAAATGAGGGCCAAAAAACATTGTTTCAGATAAAAGCAAGTACCACAACCCCTAAAAACACCATGTTTAATTCACTACTGTATTCTGTGAATGGGAAAATAACTGACTTCCATGTTCATGTCCCTGCTTAAAATAATTTGCCTTAAGACATTTAAATATATCTTAGTTTGTACAACATATGACAGCAACAGAAGTTTTAAAATTGTTTTTAAACATCCAGGTATTGTGCTGTGCAGTTACTTTCTGCTGCCATTAACTGCCTTGCTGTAAAGCTGGGAAAGTACTATAGCTCCAACAAAGAAATTATAAAATTTGAATGCTGTTGCAACAGTCCCCTGTTCATTGACTTTTGGCAAAGATAAAGCATTAAGCAATTCTACAACTTTTAGATATTAACCGTGTACATTTTAATACCTCTATAGTTCCAGGGAAAATATTTTAGCTGTAAAAGCAGAAATAAAGGCTAACTAAGCTAACAGACTGCACATCATACCAGGACTTCACCAGAAGGAAAAAACTTTTAGTTTTTGGTAAGCAATCCCAGTTAGTGTAAGCCGAAAATAAAAAGTATTATCAATACAAAGAAAAACTGAAGCAAGGACAACAACTACCAATGGTGAAAGCTCCTGTTAAGTATAAAGATTTTCTACCATGACCATCAAAGACAGCACTGGGCTGCTTCTGTAAGATGGAGCTTCACATGTGAAACTTAGCCTGATGGTCAGGATACAGAACAAACTATGAAATAATAAAATGGCACGAGGAGCTTAATTAATAGCTTGCACACTGGAAGCAGACCGCAACACAGTCTAATTTACTCTGTTGTAGTTCAACTGTTTCCAGTATCTGAAGTACCTTGTTTAAAGCTAGATTGGGTAGCTTCACACTACAAAGAAATGTTTTCTTTCTTCCTGCTTTATTATTTACCTTGCGTTTTTTCTTCCTGAGATGTTCTTGCATCTTTCTGGGGTTCTCAAATTTCTTTTTGTCCCAAGTAAAATACCTCTTGCCATCTGTGTGCTCTATGTCCAGCCACATCACATCATAAGGAATGCCATGTTCATCAAAGCCAGCATCTACTGCCTTCACATCTTGCTCATCCTCATAATTCCACCGGCACTGATGGTAGCCCAGAGAAAAAAGTGGAGGCAGGGCTTGAGTGCCTAGGAAGAGTATATGGATGAAGATAACGCTGTTAATGCCCTTCAGGATTTTATCTAGAGACTCCAGAAAAGTTAACATGATTAATATGTAACTGTCTGGAGCTAGGGACTGCTGCCCTAAGTTGTGTCTAAAGCATGTTCTTCACACCCAAGTGACTGAACTCTGGAAATATCAAACACTACAATGGGCTAAACAGCCAGAGAGAGCAGAGGACTGTAATCATAATACAAGAGTGAAAAGGAATGTACCATGATGCTGAAATGTTATTCCAGTAACCAATATAATTTTATTTTTTAATTTTGTCTCATGTAAAAATATTCCAGATGAGCTTAAATGTCATTAATGCAAACAGTTATAAATAGATTTGAATCAGTAGAATGCAATTCCTGCAACTGTTTGAACCTGAGTAGTGTGAACAGGCCTACAGGTGCTGCAGTACAAGAAGAACCATGGAATTGCAATGTTAGGAATTTTTAAAATTAGAAAACAGGTACGCATATGGCAAAAGGGAGCTCAGAAACCTTCCCGAGTGCGCATTTCTGCTTGGTGAGATCCTCTTGCGATCTGGCTACTTTCCTATTCCCATTCAGCCGAACCAAATTCTCCCCATAACATCTGTGCAGCAAATAATCATTGCTAACACACTAAAGAACTACCAGGGATGTTTCTGTGCTTTTAGTTCTCTTTAGTACAAAAAGAATTTTGCTTTCATAAAATGTTAAGTCCTCTTGCCTCTGTTTCTTTATTCTCTTCCTGAGACTCTTGCTTCTTTCCTTTCCCATATCTGCATGTCATCTCTGCTCCCTTCCCTAATGGACACACTGGACAGTTACCTATCTTCTTTCTCTACTCTCCAGGATACATTACTGCATAACTTCAGGCTTTTCTCGTTATAAGGCGGCCTGTCTTGATGGTGACTGGCAGTTCTAGCCCCGTGTCTCGTCTCTTCATCTAAGGAAGCACTTTCAGAGAGCAGTAACCATGACGGTCACTAGAAAAAACAAGGATGGAGGCCTGTCTTCACAAAGCACCAGCCTTTGCTCTACAAACCACAGTTCAGGAACAACGGGCCTCCTGCACAGAATAGGCTAGGTAAATATTAACCCACTCCTGGGTACAGCATGCTCCTCAGAGAATCTCCCAGGTGCATGTGCCATACCGACTCCAATTATGTGACTTAGTACCTGTCAGTTGTGCAAACTGCTTGAAGATATCAAAAGCAGTGGGTCCCATCAGCAGGAAAACATCAATGATCCCACTTTCTGACATCCAGCGCACATCAGTTAGAGGCACTGCTCTCTGCTTAGCGGTCTCTGCAGCAGATCTGGATGGCTGGTGCTTTGAAGGAAACCCAGGTAAAACTGAATGTCTCTCTATTGAACTTTTGTTCAATGAAGCAGAAAAGTCGGAAACCCACAAAATTCACTAACACGTACCTGGCAGGTATTAGGAATACACACTGAACTTTTCTTATATATCCTTCACAAATCTTTTACCTTGCATACTGCTTATACAAAATACAAAGTAATAGTTAATGAGGAAAAATGGGTAATGAGGGGCAAAGTAGTTAAAGCTTTTCTGTAATTAAAGACTATGCATTTTCTGTGGGATCTTTGAGTAACAGCTATAGTTATATCATGAATAATAAAGAAAATTAATAATTTTAACCGTGTAATGGAGTGCTGGGATAAAGAAAGATTTTTTTTCGCTGTGTTAATTTTAAACAGAACTCATATGTTTGTGTTTCAAGAATTGAGTTAGTTCATTTCCTGAACATTTTATGTTTTCTGAAGATCAATTACATTCCACAGAAGAATAACGCTGCTAAGCAGAAGTGAGTGGCAATTCCAAGGACTTAAAAACTCAGAAAATTCCTCAAATCCAAGCGATTGTCAAGATTTTTGTCCACCCTTTTTTCTGCCTGCTACATCCACCTGTGTAGACTTTTTCTGCTCCAACATTACACATTTCCTCTCGTTCTTCTCCTGTAGAACTGTTAAGATACAAATTCTGTAACTTGACTCTTGAAAGGAGTCATCGCCTTATTTTTTTCAGTCGTTCAATACAACAAATTTAGCGGTAGGGAGGACAGGAGAAAGAGACTGACAATTCTTTACTAGGAAGCAAAAGATAATCTCCAATAATGTTTTCATGTTCCTGTTGGCCCTGTCTTGGAGTGTTTTCTTTCATTATTAAATTCTGAGGAAAGTGAGCAACTCTCACCTCAGCTACTGCCTTTGTACTAATATCCACCAGTGTTTCTGAAGAGTTCAGCCAGAAGATTCCTGAAGTTCTGTTAGGCTTGTGTGCTAGAAGAAGGGGCACTGAGCCATAAATGCCTATTTTGTCATGTATCTTGTGGCCGAAGATATCCAGATTATAAAGCCGGTAGGCATCACCATCACTAGGACAAACAAACAGATGTGTTTGTTATATGTAAGCATCCTGCACTAGGCCAGTTTTAGATCTATTGCTATTCCACTAAACTCAGTGAACACACGGTGAAGGCTCTGTATTATGGTCTTTTGCTTAGCATCCAGAGCTGAAATGTAGACATCCTAGATTACTGCTTCTTTGCTTTGGTTGTAGCTGCCTGAATCAAACAACATTTTTGCTGCCAGTGAGACTACTGCTCATTTGCTCTAAGTCCTAATATATGAATTCTGAACTCTCCCATCCTCCCATTGAGTTTCTCTTTTAAGAGTTCTACTTAAACGTGACCAATCCTGTAATTCTGAAAAAAACTGCATGGAAAATTGAAAGAGAACAGAAAGAATCATTCATGAAATTGCAGAGCAGAAAGGAAAAGCAGAACAACTTACTCCACGTGGACAGGGGCTATGATTCAGCTTGCTGTATCATTAAACTAAAACATACCCTATATAATATACATATCTCAAGCTGTTGTGTGCATTAAATTATAAGACAATGTTATATCTCTCCTCTACAAAACCAATACTGCTTTCAGTAGCAATCTGCCACCTTTACCTGGTGTTTTTGAGAAGAAGTGCTTCTGTGTGTTGTGGTATTCCATAAACATGTTCAAATCCATGTAAAGAGAAGTCCATGCCTACAGAACTAGGACCTGTGGGAACAACAATCAAAGAGAAGACCACATTCCATTCTCAGGCTTAGCTGAAAGCAACAGAGCAGAGCAACCTAACTGAAAAAAAAAATACTGAAAAGCTGGTTTTAATAATTAGCTTCTTCATACTTGATTTCAACTTCACTTTCATTATTATTTATGTACTATAAAGGTAATGTTTTAAACAGACTTTATTGTATTTATTCTGATTTTGATCTGCTTAAGAAGATAAAATTAATCACTTCAGTAGAAAAAAATTACATGTAATAGTGTGTCACTTCTTTATTCTGTAGTGAAACTGCTTAAAACCATCTCCTGTTTCTACCCCAGTACCTACAAGCCAAGCTCTGCAGCACAGTGGTACACCAGAGTGGACTTTAGAATCAGAGTTGCCTGTTTTCTACTGCTCTTCTCTTCAGCCTCAGCCACGGGAGTAGCATGCACAAGAGCCTCTGGCAGTGATATCATCTTGTCACATTACTGAATCCAGAGCAACTTTTGGCAGGTGACCAGAGATCCTGTAGGCTGACAAGCAGTGGCTTCAGGATCAGAACCTGACCATATGGACTTTATTCCTCCAACACAAAGAAACAGAAAAGACATGATGCTGGCCTAATACATCAGCTACCGCATGAACAACAAGGGCAACAGCTTCCTGCCCCTCTGTGTCTTGACTGTGAACTGAAGAACCTCCTGTCACCAAAAGGAAGCTCTTTCAGACTTCCCTCTCCCTGCTGCAGCTGCTGGGTAGTGCTAGTGGCTATAAAAGTCTGCAGGATAGTGGTAATGGACAAAATGGACAAACTCAATTCATGTGCAATACAACTGGACAGACAGCAGATGGGCATAAATTTTGGCAATTAATAATTTAAATTGTATTTGAGCAATTGACCTACACATTTCTATAACATTCTTCTTATCCTTTAAGACTGCTCAGTATTACCTTTTGTAGTTGCCCACTTAAAGACTTTTGCTGCGACAATGATTAACACTTACGTATCGTGATTTCTGATACACCATGAGAATAAACTACAAGGGAAATCAATGCTACGTGCTGATAGTAAAAAAGAAAAAAAGAAAATAAAAAGGAAATAATGCATTATATACCAGTCAGCCAACACAGATAGGGTTATGCTGTGTCAGAAATGGCATACAGTGAGCTGACGAAATGGGTCACATTTAATGTGTTCCCTCCTGAACATAAATCTAATGAATATTCCCAGTATTTATGTCAAATTTGTTACCCGTCACTGATATCTGGTAGGCAAGTTAAAAGGAGCAAGCAAGACATTGATAAACATTAAGCAGCTAAACAGAAAGCAGACTGAAATATGAATAAACCCAGGTATCTACAAAGCAGTAAAGTTGTTTTCAGAACTAGACTGAGACTCACCATGAGCTTTGATGTCTAAGAAACGGCCAAATTTCTCTTGCCAGAGACCTAGATCCTCTTGTTTCTCCTGCATAAACAGAAATAGCCAAGCCTAGCAAATGCAGCTGCTCACATCGTGTACTTCTAAGAAAAAATATGCTTATTCACATGAGATTTGTATATTGATAACTGCTTTTTTTTGCCAAATATGGTTAATATAAATATATCCAAAACACAAATCAGATCCTGATGCAGGAATTTACACTGAAGAACTGACATGCTAGTGGAGCACACATGCACTCTGCTACAGCATAAAAGTAATACCTGAGATCTCGGATAGAATCATAGAATGATAGGTTGGAAGGGACCTCGAAAGATCATCTGGTCCAACCTTCCGTGGAAAAGGGAGCCCAGATGATATTATCTAGCACTCTGTCCAAGTGCATCTTGAAAACCTCCAGAGATGGGGGCTCTACCACGTCCCTGTGGAGGTTGTTCCAGTGAATGATTGTTCTCACTATCAAAAATGTCTTTCTTCTGGATGTTGAACGTGATTATGAAATGCAAAGATTGCATGGATGGAACCAAACAGGAAAACCTATACAAACAGAAACCAAACCGCTCCCCTAGACAGTAAGGGCCAGACAACAAAAAGCTCTCCAGACTCGCCAGAGTCCTGCGTGTAACCGATACTTCTTTTAGCCTCCTTCAAATTTTGAGCCTTATGCCCTGCCATTCATTGTCCCAGAATTTCCACTTTTTGCAGCGTCTTTCCTGGTTTTCTTTTCTACATTCATCCCAGAACAAGCAGACGTGGCCTCTTGCAGCTGTGTGACTCCCCCAAAGCAAGCACACTCTCTGGCAGAACTCAGAGTTCAGACGCAAGTATGCTGCAAGCAGCATAGCTCTTGCCATTTATAACAGGATGGTGGAGTAAGAAGCCATCTGCTCTACACGAGGCTAAAATTATATCATGGACATAACTCAACTTCCTGAGAAAACTGGTATGTGCCTTTATGCACTGCCAGGACCTGGTCTTTTTTCAGACAGAATCTTACTTCTGTATTAAACATTAGTGTATGTGGAGGCACTTTTTTGGACTGTTATGAAACAGATCTCTTTTTTTTTGAAATTCCAATGAACAGGAAATTTGAAAATGACAACATATCACCATAAACTCCCTTTTACACATCTACTCCAAATCAAATGAGAGAACAAAAGAAAAAGAAATTCTAAATAAAAAGGCCACGGAAAAAACATTTTTAAGCTAGATTTACCTGATCTTCCTGGGAGTCCTGATGGACAACAGGATGACCATGAGCAAACAATGTGCCCTTGTGGCCAAAAAGGCCAATGGCATCCTGGGGTGCCTCAAGAAGAGTGTGGCCAGCAGGTCGAGGGAGGTCATCCTCCCCCTCTACTCTGCCCTGGTGAGGCCGCACCTGGAGTACTGTGTCCAGTTCTGGGCTCCCCTGTTCAAGAAGGACAGGGAACTGCTGGAGAGGGTGCAGCAAAGGGCTACAAAGATGATTAGGGGACTGGAACACCTCTCTTATGAAGAGAGGCTGAGGGATTTGGGTCTTTTTAGTCTGGAAAAAAGACAACTGAGGGGGGACCTTATCAACACTTATAAATACTTAAAAGGTGGGTGTCAGGAGGATGGGGCCAGGCTCTTTTCAGTGGTGCCCAGGGACAGGACAAGAGGTAATGGGCACAAACTTGAACATAGGAAGCTCCATCTCAACATGAGGAGGAACTTCTTTACTTTGAGGGTGGCAGAGCACTGGAACGGGCTACCCAGAGAGGTGTTGGAGTCTCCGTCTCTGGAGACATTCAAAACCCGCCTGGACGCGTTCCTGTGCAACCTGCCCTAGGTGACCCTGCTCTGGCAGGGGGGTTGGACTAGATGATCTCCAGAGGTCCCTTCCAACCCCGACCATTCTGTGATTCTGTGACTGATGTCTTCTACAGCCCCAGTAAAACATATAAACCTTTATTCAAGTATGAATTTGCAAAATATCTCGATATGAAATACCAGGTCCTTTTTGAATTTCACTGGAAAGTGGTTAGACGATGTTTGTAAACATAGTACCTGGAAAAAATGAACATGTGAGTCTAATTCTCTTTTCTACAAAATATTCATGCTGGAATTGCAGTAAACCTGGATTACCTTAGAGGAATCACTTGCTGCCTCCTTATTTTCTCCTGTAGGTTTTCTAGTGAAAAAAATAAATATATAGAAATCAGTTTATTGTCAAGGGCTCTCTGTTAATTAAAGTTTTTTAAATAATCTAGGAGTGATGCTTGCTATGCTCTTTTTCTAGTCATGACATGTCCTGCACTGTGGTTTCTCACCCTTCCAGCATTTTGCAGTGGAGCTGACCTGTAAAATCTTGCAGCTATATGGCACATTGTAAGTTGAATAAAACTTACACCAAGAGCTTATATAGTGAATAGAACTTACCTAAAGAGTAAGTTTAAGTTGTAAAAGGAACAAAACTAATAAGCTCATCTACTACCATCACTCATTCTCAAGTAAGACAAGGGGATATTTTAGTGTTTTACAGAATTTGCCATTAAATGAACTTAGCATTTTGCACATGGCTGCTGCAAGGAATTAAAGCAGTCTGCAGTTAATTGATCTAGAATTTCTTTACTAAAATTTCACCATTGTACTTACTGGTATGAAGCAAAAGAGAAGACAGATTTCAATGCATAAGAGCTTCTATCACAGAAATTGCAATTCCATGGAATTGTTTATCTTCGGCTACAACACAATCAGTAGATACCATGATGTGACAGACAGATACTGTACCTATCACTGGGAGGTGGTTGTAGGTGCTCAAAATATAACAACCCATTGGAATTCATGCTCAGAACAGTCTCACCCTTGGACTGTAGGTCAACCTGGAAGGGTTTTGCTGTGACTTGAATTTTGTAGTCCTCATTAACACTTGACAGCACTAAAATACCTGCCTCCTTCTGGGATATGAAGAGTCTGGCAAATGAAAAGCAATGACAGCTTTACATCAATCAGCAGCACGTGAAATCCCCTGTGACTAAATAACGATTTGAAACAAAAGAAGGGCTGAGAATATCTACATACATTACAAAACCCTCAAAGCTAATGTTGAGGCAAAGAATTCCAGAAATACAGGCTGTGTTCAGGGTTCACTGCACAGTGCAACAGGTGGCTACAGAACTGCTGTGAAAACTATCCAGATTGTGCATTCCTTTCACATTAACAGGTAATGTCTTCAGTAAAAATGATGCATCATAACAAGTAGGCTATTTTCTGATGGCGTCAAATAACCTCAAGTTTCTTATGTATACGACAAAATTTTCTCCTATGTATTCAACAAGAATTTTTAAAAGTAAATTAACTACGTGCATTTTTATTTTCTCTTCCTGTAACAACTTTGTATTGTAAAAAGATAACCGTAGTGTAGCACAAATGAGGGAGAAGGGAAAACACTCTTGCAGATCTTCCCATCAGTTACCTCTGGGTGGTGGGTTCCTTTATAAGAACATCAGGAACTTTGTATCTTGCTCTGAGAGGAGAAGCCTCATCAATTTTAAGCCTGAAAATACTGCCTTCTATTTCACAAATTTCTACTTGTAGAAGAACCTGGAAGCAAACAAACAGATAAACTGGTAACGATAAAAAACACTAACTTACTTTTCAACTCAACATCACTAAACGCTTATTGTCTGGAAAAAAAAAAAGCCTGCTTTCTGATTTAATGTTCTTTAGCATTGCTGAGCAACAATCATCATCCATATGAACTTACACCAGCTATCTCTACTTCTCCCCTTTGAAGAAGCAACACTTTTTTAAAGTGGACTCTTTATCTTCAAGTCTCCCATGTCCAGCATTTTGCAGCTCTCCCCACAAGCAGTGTGGAAATCAAGGGTAGTATACACTAATCTTGAAGTTTGCACAATTTCACTACTGTGCTGTCAATGTAAGAGTGGGATGCTACTGAGATGTGGGTTTTTTGCAAAAATGACAGTGCTCTGTGTTCACTAGTATTCACAGTGGTGCTGACACTGATGAACTGTCAGAAAGGCACTTATAGAAAATGCATAATACTGCCCTACCCACTGTAACTTGCTATTTTAGAGTTCAGGGATGTCACTCTGTTCTAGCTCATGTAAAATGACTCATTTTTCTCCTGAGGAAGATCCCTACACCACAAGTCCATTTTTTTTCTGTTGTTTGTTTTTTTTTTTTTAATCTCTCATCCCGTGACACACAAAACTGGCTGCAGCATTTTGGCCTGGTATCTTTTCCCTCTACCTGGAAGCCATCAGCCCTGCTCTCTTCAAAGGCATGAAAGAATGAAAGAGCCATAATACCAGAGGAAGAGCAGGCAAGAGAGAAAAGATTCATCTGGAGTTCCAGATCCTGCTTTCCAGGAAATATTTAACATTATGCCATCTTTGTGTAAACCCCCAAACAGTCTAGGAAGCCACAGAGCCTTCAGTCTTTCATCTACCTTAAAATCTAGACAAAAAATAGGCTCCTTTTTCTGTGCTGACTGCAAAGAAGGTCAGGATTAACAGGAGAGGCAGAAAATACATTTATGCAGAGTATCTATATAGTGTGATGCATAGAGCACTATAGGAAGACAGCTGTAGTTCCAAACTGCCATTATCTGTAGACAGGTTAGGTTGCCTGTTCCCTGAGGGGATGTGCTACCTGCTATGCTGTTAAATTAGAGAAACAGAAGACACTCCTCTTCCTGGCTGTCTTCTGAAATGCAAAGAAGACTTCTTTTTTCCCAAAAAACTGCCTTTGAGCAAACACAGGAATACAAAGGTATGGTTAGGAGGTGCTGGAACATAGGTCTTCTTATTCCATTACAGAAAAAGAATTTATTATTTTGGAATAGTGGAGAAAACTCTGAATTAAAAACATTTTTTCAGATAAAAAGAATTCTATGCAAATTCTTCACAAAGTTAAAGGTATTTTTAAGTTACTTATAATACCTGTTCTTCTTGCACAATCTCAAGCTGTCAAATAAATACTGACTGGTAAGGACATCTTTAGGCTGATGCTTTGCATCACATCTTAAATTATCACTGAAGAATCTCAAAACTCGTAAATATTATCAGACTTGTTGATAATATTCACTGCTCTTTCTGTAAGCACCCTTTTATACTAGGTGGGATCTCACCTTATTTTCCTCATGAATAATGTGGAATTTGACATTTTCATCACTTAACGTGACTGAATCCAACAATGCTTTATACAAGGATTTTCCAGGATGTAGAAGTTTCTGACGCCTGTTAAGACAGAAAATTATTTTTTGTCTCCCTAAGTGTTGTGGCTTATATCACACAGAGGGACATAATATTGTTAGAAATGTTTAATTAATAATTTTGTCTTGAATTTTTTCAAATAAAATTATTAGCAGAACTTCAAGTCAAGGGGAAAAAGAAGGAATATGGTTCTGAGCACACATACATGCATGAATGAGATGTTAGAGGGGCTGGGTCACCCATCACCACTCTATAGGTTTTTTTAAACAATAGTAGTCTTAATTCAAGTGTCCAACTAAATTCTTAGTTGTACAGTTACATTTTTGTTCTTTCCATGACCCCAGAAATTTCAGTTGAATAATCTGTTTTTCATTTTCTGTCATATACCCCTGCTTGGTCTGCAACCACTCGGCGAACAGCTTCTACATTCTGTGAATATGAAGCAGTATATGTTTGTAATTTGTAACCTCCTGAATATGCACCGAGGAAACTGTTTTTCAACAAGCCTGCTGATTACAGACTTTTGACTACAGCTTCTGGCCCTGATGAAGTTTTCAGGACAGAGAGCCTGAAACAGAGACTCTTTCAGCTGTTTGCAGAATGCTCCTTGCTGAGCCCAGGTTTTATGAACTATTTGAAGATAAGTAAGTGTCTTGGAGACTACCTTAAAGGGAAGCTTCTTCATTGGTAAACTGACTTTGTTTCCTTGCAAACAGATATGGCACAAATATGAGCAATCAGATAAAGGATTTATTTAAAAAGCAAAGCAAAGACAGGATCTGATGCTTGCTAATGTAGGGCAACCTCCTGCTGAGAAATTAGATGTGTTAAGTTAAAGTGGTGGCACGCTAGAAAGGGCTGATGTGAAAAGAGGATGGAGTCCTGCTCCCACTGGCAAAATGTTATTTGGGGTTTTCCGAACATAACCTCCTGCAGAACAGAAATGAATATCTGAAACTGTAACCCAGTACGTCAGTGACTAATTGGTATAACGCTAGGCAATCATTTCTTTCACTCTGGCAACAATGGAGGGCAGGAGGAAAAAAGGCGGAGGAGAGAGACCTCAGTTAGAAATGGGATGAGAAGGATTGCTTAGCTTAAGGTTAGCTTTAAGAGTCTAATGAGCTAGAATTTAGATTTGATGCTGAATTCTGGCACAGGTTCAACAGGACTGTAATCATGTATGCTATTGTCACAGACTAATGGTTTCTACTGAGAATTTTATTGTTTTGAACTACGGATATTCAAGAAATATCCACATCAACAAAACAAGCTGTGTCTGAGTGTACTTATAGTTAAAATATTGCTGGGGCTTTGTCAGATGAGAGGACCGACACTTTTGAATTTTAACAGAAGAGGTTCTGGATGTAAGATTCCACCTTTTAAAATACGCCGATTATTGCTTGCTGACAGGTGAGTGGAATGCTCAATTTGAACGACAAATACTGAAAGTAGCAAACTTGCTGTGATTAAAAGTCAACATATAACTATTTCCTGTGTCTTTTAATATTACTAGTTAAAAAACCCAAACAACCTGCATGATAATTCTTCTTTTTACCTGTAAAAAGCAATCTGGTTGCATTTCTTAAAGGTGCTTTTGTCCACAGCCTCATCTTGGACACTAGAAAGAGCAGATAAAGAAAATGTTTGTATGTCTTCACCAAACATCTGCTGAATGATCAGATGATGGGAGTCCCCCTCAAGCAGGGTAAGGATTAAAGAAACTGCAGACAACCGTGGTGGCATAAAACATGTTGGACTTTGAACTACTATGTTTGGATATGGGAAGAATGTCTTACACATTTAGTTCCATGTTAAACCATTTCCTTTAAAATTTTGGTACTTTCAGGGAACAACTGAATCAGCATGAGTGAATTCTTGGTGTTTTGCATTTTGAAGACAGATCTCTCTCTGCAGTCCTTATAGTCAAATATTATGCTCCAGGAATAAGAATGGAGAAAGAGGCAGGACTGGCAGAAAAGGAGAAACCCTGCACCCTTCTCTTCTACCTGCAGTGGGACTGACGAGGGAGGGAGGCTTCTGGTGGCCCTGCTGACAGCTCTATGTTATCTCTAGGCTTAAGGTAACTTTTAGATCTATTAGGTAACAGTAAATTTTTGGCTTGCCTGAAGAAATGGACTGCTAGTAGTGTCTATCATCAAACTCCCCAGAGCATGCTGAGTTCTGACAGGCATCGAAGAGAATAAGATATTAGTACTGGCAGACAAAGAGCTTATGCTCACAAAATACTTACATGTGACATAAAATGCAGACAGCAGTCATGAAGACTCAGTCACAATTACTGTGAACTAAATATTAGCAGACCTGGATTATTATTAGAGACCTCACAGTAACCATATATTTAGGCAATTTAACCCTTCCCATTTTGCCTGAAGATACTCATGCCCTTTCGGTTTTGGTATTTAACACCCTGCAACCGGCCTGCCTGCACCCCCACCACCCTGCTCTCTGCTCCCCCTCCGCGGCCAGGCAGGGTCTGCCCAGGCAGGGGCAGCGGGGGCGGCACCGCCACGGCCCCCCTCACGCCTGCCCCCCGCCGCCGGCCGGCTCTGGGCCCTTGCTGGAGCCGGGGCCGGGCCCGCACCCCGCCGCTCTCCGCGGAACGCTACCGGGCAGCGTTACCTGACTTCCCCCGGCGTGACCGCCTCCATGGCGGGGAGAAGGGGTGACCACCCGCCGGCGGCAGGGCCCGGGAGGGACTCCCCTGAGGGAGCGGCGGCAGCCGGGGGAGCGGGGGGGGACACACCCCTCTCGTAACGGCCTCGCCTCGCTCGCCGCAGGTGCCGGAGGCCCCGGCCGGGCTCTGTCCCCCGGGGCGGTGACAGCCCGGGCCCAGCCGGAGACCGGCTCCGCCCCCCGCGCCGCTCCCGCCAGCCCACGACAGCCGCGTCCGCCCCCGGCGGGCAGCGGAAGAGGCGCGGCCAACGCGGCAGCGGCCTCCGTGCGGCGGGATGGTGGCGGCAGCGCCGCGTTCCGGAGGTTGGCGGCGGCCTGAGGCCGTCCTGCTGCGGCTGTTGGCCGTGCTGCTGCTGGCGGGCGCGGCGTGCGCCGGGCAGCGCTCTAAATGGCGGCTTCCAGTGCTCATGGTGAGTGCGGGGAAGGCGGCCGGCCGGGGCGCCGCGCCAGGGGGCTCTCGGCCCCCAGCCGCTAGGCCAGCTGGCTGTGGCGGCGGTCGGAGTGCGTGTGCGTGGCGGCGGTGGTGAGAGGCCTCGTCCTCCCTGGGAGGAGGAAAGGGGGGAACGCGGCGGGGCCCCGCAGGAGGGCCTGTTGTGGGTCCCCGCTCGGGCCGCCCTCCTGCCCCGTTGCCGGGGCCCCTGTGCCGGGCTTGAGCCCCTTTTGGCGGGTCGGCGGTGGGAGCGTTGGCGTCTGTGCGGTCTGTGGGGCGGGAGGCGGTGGCCTCCCCGGCTGGGTCCCGGCCTCGGTGGGGCCTGTGTGGGGAGAGGGCGGCCGGCGCCCCCCGTGCGGCTGGGCTGGCGGCCCCCGCTCGGGCTGGGCTGGGGCCTGGCGTCGGGAAAGCTGGGCCCCTGAAAGGCTGAACCGAGAGCTGTGGGCCTCTGGGAAGGTGAAGGGATTTCCGGCACGTGTGTTGTACGGTGCATGTTTGAAGTTGTGTGGAGAAAAGCTGTTTTGCCTCACGTTAAACCTGCCTTTACCAGACTGAGGAAGGGAGAAACGTACGTTTTCTGTGAGGCTTTTGAGGTTCAGGAACAAAATTGAAGGATCACAGTGAACACTCCTGTTGATTATTGGAACAACTTTTTTTTTTTGTGTTGAATGGTCCAGACCTTCTCATCAGCAAGAAAATATTAATCACTTCAACAAAGGATGATGAAACTGATTCAGTTTTGCAGAACAAAAAGCCCTGAGCCTCTCAAACCTTCTTTAAGAGTAGGTTGAAGGGTTAGTGAAGCATGACTGGAAAATCCAGTAAGGCTGGCTCCTGATTTGGCATTTGCTTTCATTGCTGTATTAACTTAAAACTGTTGAGTGGAAGATAATGTTTACTTAGCTCCGTGACATTAATGCCACTAACGTCTCTTCATTTTTTGTGCCTTTGCAGGGGAAGAAGTTTAACTTTGGGAAGATTCTCTTCAGCAACACCACCATTTTCCTGAGATGTAAGTGGTTACCTGCTGTCTCTGCTGTTTGACTGCTTTAACTTTTGAGACTCAAAACACTGGGAAGTGTTTTAACTGCACTGGTTGCAGTGACAGCTGATCTCCTTAACGCTGGATGAAAGCCATAGCTCTGATATGGTGGGGTGCGTTAACAGCCTTGAAGCTTCCCAACTGCGATCTGTTCAAACCCTCTGTGGAGAGGGCAAGATGTGCAATGGGAGCACCACTTCATTTCAGATAGCGGGTAATCAGGTGTGGGGTGTGCTGAGCCCTACTGTGAGGTGTGCTTTCCCTATATAAGATAAGCTAAATTCCTCCAGCTGGGAGATCTTGTGCCGACTGGGACAGGGGCTATTTGTGTTGCAGGGTGACTGATGCCAGTGTGCAGGAGGCAGAGCTTTTGAGGCCCTGTTTCTTTTTAGCTGGGTGTTTCTGGGAGTGGTAAGGGAGTGTTGCTGCGCGCTATGGCAGAGCTCTCCTGAGAGCTGTTTTCTCCTTCTGATCGCAGTGTGTGAGTGTGCTACAGAGCAAACACGTTGGCAGCCTCCCCATTTGTTCTTTCTGTTCGTTGCTCTTTGCTGATCTGGCCAGGGCTATGGGTTATGTAGGTTACAGCTCAAAGGAGAGTTTCTGTGAAATACTCTCTTATCTGTGAACATGAGGACAACATTTAGATAGCAACGAGATGATGTAGGTGACTTGTGGAAGTAACTAGCTGATTTAGAAAGGCTTGAAATCTTTCCCATGCACTTTGATCACTTTAAGGGGTTGCTTCTGCCAGTTCTTACCATGGCTGGTGGGGGAAGCTGTTCGATCCCCAGCTGCTAGTTTGGTAGTTATACAGGTACAGTGCTGGTGAATGCCCTTCTGCGCTTGTGTCAAACAAGGAAAGAAAAGTCACTTTAGAGACGATTAGTGGGATCTGTGCTTTTGTCGCTTCCCAAGACTTAGTTACTGCAGTGAGCGTACTCTTTTTTTAAATGTGACAAAATAAAGGTATCATGAGAACTAGCCGATGCTTCTTGATGGAATTGCATATTTCTGTGCTCTATTATATTTAGTACTTAACTTTATTGATTTTCAGGTTTAATTTCAGATACCTGCCCTTCTTGGGACAGTGTTTCAAAGGGAGTTTGTTAAAGTGCCTCCATTAATTCCACGTGAATCTGAAATAGGAGGCTAGTATTAGAGTGGTTATTAGTGAAGGTCCATCATGTCGGAGTTAAGGTTTTCCCACTTGTCAAGTGCAGCCCAAATGTTGAGTTTCACTGCTTGCAGCGAGACAATTAAAGTGTGCGCATGCAGGATCAAAGTGTAGAAATCTGATGCTTGGGGAAAAGGGGGTGGTTTGAAAAGGCCTTTTGAGCTTTGGTAGGCTTTAGGCTTTCTTGCCTAAAGTTTAATAGAAATAGTGTACTCATACTAACATGGCATCTAAGATGTGCGTCCCTGCAGTGAAGTGTGTGGTAAGTCTAATTGTGAGGTGTACAGTTGAAATAACCAAGACAAGGAAGGAACTAGGACATGGAGAAAATAAAATTTGTTACAAGACAGGTTTGCGGCAGATTTGGCAGTAAGAATTTGATCTCCTGCCTCCTGATGTGGACTTCAACTACACTGTGCTGTCAGCCTTTAAACAGGCATTAGGCCTTAAAATTCTTTAGTGAAGACACCTGGGTTACATGGCAGTATGATTAAAAGATTTACATGAATTTAGATAACGAGTCACTGAAAGAGGAAGGAACAAAGGCTAGGAACTTATTTTCGGTTTCTCAGCCTAGATTATATTTAAATTGCATCTGATACTGGGAAGCTTTAACTTTACATGTTGTTTTTTTCTGCCTGTGTCTGTGTGGCAACTGGTCTCTCTCCTGTTGGCTGTCTGTTGTCTTTTCCATCTGTTTTGTGCTGTTTGTGTGGACAATATGACCCTTCTTGCCAAACATGATTGCCCATGGGTTGTTCATGTTTTTGGTGAGCACCTGCATCTCCTCCTCCACCTCTTCTTCCGTTTTCTTTCCCCTTCTTGATTTTTGATTTTATTTTTCTCGTGTGTGTGATGTATTGATGTCTGATGCTTTCTGCTTCTGACTGGGAAGACTGCCACTGGTGTTTAGTATTGTCAATAATGAATATATTTTTATCTACTACTTTTCTTAAGTGCTATTCTAGAAGGCATCTGGTTTCCTATCTAGCATGATGGTAGAAATTCTGCTCTCTGTAAACGATTGCAAAGACTGCATTTGAGTTGAATGTTGCACGTTTTCTTTGAAGGTTAAGGAACTTAGATTTCCATGTTGCTGAATTCAATAAATACCATGGATGCCTTTTCTGTCTTTTAGAGTACTTCCTTTTCAAAGTTTCTATAATTTTGATGTTTGCAGATATGGGTGGATCATTCTAGTCATGGCCTGTTTTAACTAGTTGATGTTACTGCTGAACATAGAGTTTCAATAATCTTATTTATTTTTAATAGGTAAAAAGGCATTTAAAAGGTATTTCTGAATTTCTCCTCTTCTTTGGTGGCACTTTTTTGAGATCAATTTTATTAGAAGAGCATTTGTCTTCTAAGAATTTGCCATCTACCTGTGTCACTGCAGTGCTTGTGTTGCCTTTGAGTTTGTTTTGCCCTCTGCAACATCTGGGGCTATGTGGAGAATGTAAGCCTTGTTTTCATGCTTACCAGAAGGTGTCATAAGGAAACTCTTATCTTTCAGTGATTGCATTCCAATATTTTTCTTTTTTTTTTCCTTTTTTTTAATCTTTGGTATTAGAGACTTGGTTGTTGAGTTTTTAGCTCTACACTTACTTGCTTTAGTAGTCATGTGGATTAAAGTGGGATTAGTCAGTTAAGACTCTGTGGCAGGGTCTTTTTTTCTAATTGCATTTTTTACCTGCAGTGGTCAATATGGAAACATTAATTAAAAGCTCTGTATGTGTAACACATTTGTGGGTGTCTAGTCTGAGATGAACGTTACCTGTGAAGATGTGGGGACTTCCTAGCCACTAGAAACATGCTGTCAACTCAGAGTTTTGCCATCTGTTGACTGGCAAAACCCAAACATAATCATCTAAATGCCTCTTCCAAGACTGAATAAGCACTGCTCGTTTTGGGTGAAGCTTACCTTCTTAATGTCAAATTCTCTTCATCGGGCTTTAGTTTCAGAATGAGATTTGAAACGCAAAAAACACACAATCTTTCCTGAGCGGGGAGGAGGGGGAAGTCCTGTGTTTCCCTTCTTATGCATGTTGTTTTCTAATAAATCAAAGCATAAAGTTGTCTTACTGCTGTTTTAGGTAGCACTGTGGCTTTGACAGAGTGCGCTAATATATAGATTGCTTGTTTGTCTTTTGGGAGTGGGGGCTGGATGTTGGCTTGCAAAATCTTACGTTTTTATTTATTTTCTTGGTGATGGTATTGGCATGTTTAAATTATCTGTGCAAATTGCCCTTAGTATTTACCTGTTCCTAGCTCGCTTTATCTGCTGTGTGTCCCATGTATCTTGGAAAGGTAAATCCTTTTGTGTATTGTAATAGCTCAGTCACTGCTGTTCTCCTCTTGGTTGGTATTTGCAGTTGCTGAAGTATCCCGGATTCTCTTTGAGAACAGAAAGTTTCCAAATGATCTTCAGCTATTTAATAGAATGTTGTAACATTACAATGCAGTTGTTTTCCACAAGCTTCTTTCTGTCACTGAACAGTAATGACTCGAGGAAAATGTTTTTCTATTGTTTTGCTTTCTGTTTTGAGTTTAAAATAAATTTAATTTTGGTAGTTTGGCACAGAATGGGAGGAAAAGCATGGCAGGTAGAGGGTATCTTACATGTTCTTAAATTTATTTATTTATTTTAGTTGAAGGGGATGAAAAAGCTTGTGATCCCTCCCAAAGTTACAACGTTACTTGGTACTTAAGATATTCTGACTGCTACAATGAAGTCTTCAACTTTGGGGTAAGAATTGTGTGGAAAAACATGGGTTATGATTTTTAGGGGTAAGCAGATCTAGGGGTGAGGGGATTGTAGAAGATGTCACTCATGTCTTCGTTGCTCTTTTGGTCTAAAAGCCACACTCTTCTATTGAAAGACAACAAATTTCTGGATCATTGGGAATTGAACACAAGGGAATTGATTCACAGCTTGCTGGAATTACTGACTTTTCTGGGTTTTGGGTAAACTTGAAGTGTTTGTCAGAATTCTTCTAAACCCAGAAGCTTAAATAAGTACGTCAGCTCTAAACTGAAGTGTGTGAGTTTATGGTAGATGAAAATATTATTTACAAAACTGCTTAATGACAGCAAATAGAAAATAAAAAGAATATTTTCATGTTTAGTCTAAATTCTGTTCTTTATGGTTGCACATTGGAAGTATTAGCAATTTATACAAAATGTTTAGTGTTTCTATCAAATGTGGTAGAACAACTGTGTTTTATACTGTGTAATATCTTTTCCATATTTACTTAAAATATTAATTATGACAGTTGCAACTACTAACGTAACACAGTACTGAGATCTTTAATATAATGTAGAGTTTGTGTAGACTGAAGTTTATGCTGGCTGCAGCACCTCCACTGCAGGAGTGATTTGTTTTTAATTGGGTATTAATTCTTATTCAAAGCCTGTATAGGGTTTTTTTTGGCCGGCCTTTGTTTTTATAGTCATGCATGGTCTTGATGGCCTTTATTCTACTAAATTCTATTCAAGAGTGTGTGCAGAGGGAAGTTACGGTGCTCTCCGCGTTTTGCAGCTGCCTGCTGAGATAAACCGTTAGATATATTGGATGCTAACCTAAGTTCTCTTCTATGTTTGGCAGGATGAACAGGCAGAGTACTATTTTGGGGCTACATCTGAAGAGCATCCGGGTTGGTCAGGATACTATGCCACGGCTTCTCTCCTCTTTCCAAATTGCTCTGAGCTCTTCAAGCCTCAGGTATGGGTAGAAACATCAGTTTGCTCTGTTCTCTCATACAATATACAGAGGAGGTGGTAGTTCCTGTTAGATGTGTTAGCATCCTGTGTAAGTATTACTGTAGGTTGGGAGGTACTTGGTTTTATCTGTGTATGGCAACGGAACTAGAATGATAGCTTCTTCATTTTGCATTACTTCTGCCTTGCTAGTCTGACTAACCATGGGGGGAAAAAACCCAACGCAAACCACTGTAAATTTCAGTGCTTCTTTTTGTTTGTGGTTCTGTGTTCTGAATTTGTTTCATTTACAGAAGGCTATGGCTAGTTGAGTAGAAGTGTGAATCTCTGGCAGCAGAGTGAAGCTACCACTAAATTTGGGTCAATAAAGGACTGGCATTTCTTGCTCAGATAATATTGATTTATCATAATGAAAATAAGAGTGTTGAGAAATGGGTTACTTAAGCACTGATAGCAGGTTAAAAATGAAAAATAAGTAGTGTGAAAATGTGTTTGAAACAAATCAAGTGGAAGAGAGAAGACAATGCAAAACAGCATAGGGAAGTAATGTGTAAACATAGACTCTATGCCAGCTGTGTATCGCCAGGCAAAGCTCTGCGATCATACTAATGACAATATCAATATAACACACTGTCTGTCTTTAATGATGTACTTCCTTAAGAATTCAAGACAAATTGTGCAGTGTTGCCTCTGTAGTCAGCCATTCCTGATTTAGACAAAGGGTTGGGGATAGAGAATACTGGGAAATGTCTCGTAACTATTGAACCTGGTGTTGGGGTTTTCTTGTTTGTTTGGGTTTTTTTTAAGAAAAACCTAAAGGTGACTTGAAAAGGGTTTTTAATAATCTGCTCGCATGCCTCTAATTATGTGAAGATATATGTGAAGATGGCTTGAAGGGTTTTTTAAAAAAATAATCTGTATGCTGCCTGCTTTTTTGTTTAATAATATAAGATGTGTCAGTGCTACTTTTACTTGGTTTATAGAAGAAATCTTGTAGATTTAGGTCTGTAATGTGAACTTAATTGAATCTTAATTGAACGTTCAGGTTGGTGAAACTGGGGTTTTAAAAGTCTAATTACTTTGAAAAGTCTACTAGAATTTTAACAAAATATATTCCTCTCAGATATTAATTTCTGAAGTTTCACAGACATTTCTCCTTTTGATTGTTCAGCTTTTTTCTTGTGGTACAGTAGTTTCACTAGACTTCAGGTCACTGTAGTTCAGGAGAGTTGGTAAAATCTGGATCTCTAGTAGGCATCCACCCATCTAGGGACTCTTTTCGCATAGACTAAGGCAGAAATCTTCAAATCCTGTTTCTGTTTGTCTAGAGTTTATCTAGTAATGGAGATATCAAAGAGATTAATATTTGGAAAATAAAATTAACTTCACTACTGTCATGTCTGTGGGTCCAGTTCTAAAAGTAGACACCTGTTGTTTGAGGGGAGGAAAAGCAACTTTAAAAATATTAATCCAAGTATTCGAGATTCCTTCCACAAATGGATAGTTGTTTGATTTAGAAAAATGAAAGCTCTCTAATATGGCTGTTCAGAGAATCCTTCCTTATAATAAAGTTTAGTGGAAGCTGTTCTGGTAAAGTCATGTTAATATGAAGTGCCTATAAATGCTATACCTTTATTATATCTTGCAGATTTTCTATAAAGAATTTGTTCATCCAGAGCCTCTCTCACCCGAGAAACAAGAGGTAAAGAGTTTTCTTTCCTTCTAATGAGTGAGTGTAAACATGAAAGAGATAATTTTGGCATATTGATTTATCTATTTTTCTGTTTCTCTTTAAGGGCTCAAAAGATAAGAAGGAGAGTGGAGGAAATCACACCATGGTGGCAGATAAAACTGTATGTATATTGAATTTAAACATGGCTTGGAGACCAATAGTCAATTTTTTAAAAATTTATATTTCTTTGTATAAAAAATTGCTAGTAGCATTTACAGGGATAGTGCAGTTCTTTTTTTTTTTTTTTTTGACACCTGGAATTTTTTTAACTTGAAACTAGGTAGCATTGTTTGGAGAAACAGAAAACAGAGTAACAGAAACAGAGTAACTGCTTCTTCTACATGTGAAATATAGAACTCATACTGTTTAGATTGACGGTATAAATGAGAAAATTGTTTTTTCATAGTAATTTAAAGTAATCATTGATATGATATGTTTTAAGTGGTGACTAATACTTAGAGATTGTGTTTGGTTTTATCTTTAACTAGTCAGTCTTTTAAAACACTGTACCTAACAAATTAAGTGACTACTTCTGATTTCCAGATTTATTAGTATTTTTATTATATATAATGTTCAAGCCTTATCCAGGGCTGATTGTCAAAATAACTTCAAATTGAATGTTGCCAACAAAGAGAAAGTATTTAACTCTTTGTGTACTTACAGTGCCATTTACGTTAAAGTTAAAATATAAATACCTGTGTGTGCAATTCTGACATAAGGAATCGATGCAGCAAGAAATGGAGATATTTTAAAGGCAAAATTGGTATATAAAAATATATCCTTTTTCTTTTAAGTTTACTGTGTTTTTTTAAATAAGTATTTTAATTTCAGTCAATATCAACATAAACTCTTTTTCTATATATATAAAATTCTGTTCGCTTTAGGTCTGGTAGTCAGGAAGTTTCTTAAGAAATGCATGCTCTTACTACTGAAATTCTTTTGGAGAGGCAGTTACAAAAAAAAGTGTTTGTGGTAGTTCTGCAGTGGTCACATGAGTGACATACATATAGATAGTTTTAGTCTTAACCTTAAAGCTCTTTGTAAATATTGCGGTTTCTGAGATAGCTAGAACTTCAGTTGTGGAATTAACACAAAATGCTGGAACTCAAAGAAATCTCTGATTTGTTTTATGGTGCAAATATTTATCTGGGCAAGCTTCCTCTCCTCTCCCTGTTCATTGGCAGGGTTTGAGTCTTCTAGGTATGAGAGCGGTTGCAGGGTCTGTAGTAGTTTCCGCAGGAAATGACTACTATGGAAATTTTTTACTTCTCAGCTACCTCTTCTGTCTTACACTATAGAAGTCAGCCTTTGCCAGGGAGCTGAGTTATATGTAGCTGTGCTGTTGCCAACAATTGATTTCAGGAGGAAAGAAGTATCTCTGTGGTGGTCCTAATGTTTCTAGACTGAAAACAAGGAATAGGACGCTTTGCTGAATTCTTTGTAGCTTTTGCAGTACCTTTGAGATGACTCTTGCAGTAAGCCAGTATTAAATTTGCAAATAAGCCCTGATCACCTCCCAGGTCTCTGAGATTCTTCTGGATTCAAACAGCTACATTGTAATTATTAGGTCTTATAAATAGATTTAAAATTTATGTATCAAATATGGACTAACAAGTTTCAGGCCTGCGAAGAGATTAAGTTTATTTTTACGTGGAAGATATCACCCATGTATGGCAAGTCTACTTCTTTCTTTTTCCTGTCTTCTTGACTATGCACTGTCTACATGTAGACATTTTATTTTCAGGCAATGAATGCTGTTATCAAAACGTGGCGAGATGGGCCGTATATATTTATTGTGCATATTGGAGTTACAACTGTGAAGGATCCTACTACCAGAGTTAAAAGAACGGTGAAAATGCCACCTTCCTCGTACCAAAGCAAGCCCTTTACAAGTAAGATAGCCGTTTATACACTACGCTAAAAGCATAGTGCCGTTTTTTTTATGTATACTAGTCTGAATGTATTCTAAGGTACATCTAATGTATACTGTATGGCTCATTTTCATAAGACACTATATTTCACTTCACATAGATGTAAATATTACCTACTACAACTCTTTTTTATAAGAACATAGGTGATTGTTAGCGTCTTGAAGATCCTAAGGCTGTTGGTCTGTCATTTGAATGATGGAAGTAAAGAAGAATCCCAAGCAGTTCAATTTTGAGGCTTGGTGTTGTGTTTCAAAAATGTCCAGACCAATGCAGTGGTTTATGTTAATAAACTCAAATCGCGTAGAATACAAAGATCACAAATGTCTCCTTGAAATTATATTGTAGTATATCTAACAGTGCATTGATAACCTATCTAAACTTCAGAGAAGTTTGAAAATCACCTTAAAAAGTTAACTTATGTGTGTTCCTGAACTCTCCTGTTACACATGGATCTCCAACACAAATTACTTTTACTTAAGGTGCTGCCATGTGTTACTTGGTAATGGAGCATGTAACGTTAATTGCATGCTTTTAGCTGAGTGTGTTATGAGTCTTAACTTTCTTGGATTAAAGTGCAAGTTAGATTTAAAAGCTATGTGAAGATTTGGAATTTCTTTATGCTTGAGTAGAAATCAGTTAAGTACTTTCTCGTGGCTTCCTCCTTTTGGTTCTTGTTCAATTTGGTTATTGGATTGTCTTTTGACAGTGACAGTAGAACTGAAGGGGCCGTATGAGTATCTCTCACTTGCAGACTATCCTCTGATGATTGTAAGTAAGCCAGCTTTTCTTTGACCTATAAAGTTGTCAGTTTGAATCTCAATTAAATACTCTACTTTCATACTTCAGGAAACACAAAGCCAGTGTCTCAGAAAAAATAATTTAGAGAGGGTGTTTTTTGGTTTTGGGTTTTTGGGTTGTTTTTTTTTTTCGTTCTAAATACCAGATAGGGAAAACAGACATAGATTTCAGATGTTTGCATGTACCACTAGTGTTGTCCTCTGGATTGTTCGACTTGATGCCTCTGAGCAGTTTTACTGATGCTGTTTTTTCCTCCTTAGCTTGTATCTTAGAAAATTTGCTATTCTATGAGGTTGGCTTTTTTTTTACAGCTACCCTCTCATTTGTCACTGCTTGCTTCGTTCTTTTACAGCTTAATCTTCCTTCCTCTACTAGCTGTTTTACATCCCATGAGGAGATCCTAAATACTTCCTAACAGTGAAAGCATAACTGAACATCAAAGAACTAACTCCCTTTTTATTCAAAGGAGTCATGGACTTGGTTGCTAGTTGCTTCTGTCCAGGAGGCTAATAAAATAACTTCAATATTTATGTAATGTAGTCAGACTTTAGCTGGGGATCAATAACAGGTAAGGTCTCTAGCCTGACTGTGTTGGCAAGAGTGGCCTGTAAATAGGAGGGCGTGACAGAAGTAAAAAGCTTCCATCAGCTTTGTTTACATGTAATTCACTAGTGTGAATAGCCCCATGTGTCAGGTCCAGAAAAAGATCTCTGTCTAAATGTTTCTGTAATGGAGCATCTGAACATGAACTAGTATGCCTAAGTCCTTATCACTTGAACTGCATGTGTTAGATGTGGAAAATCTATAAGGACCAGTAAGCTGTTGTCCTAAAGGAAGGTGTTTTCAGTTTGTGAAAGCTTTGATGGATTGTGCAGCTAATTTCAATACTTTCTTGGTTTAAAAAAAATAAAAATATCTACCTCCTGACTTGTTCTTGTATGGTGCTGTTATTTAAAAAACTCAGCACTAAGTAGCACTGTCAAGCTTACTGTTCGCTGCAGGAGATGTATACCTTGAAATTTCTTCTGAAGCAAGTAATGCTGGACTGAAAAAAAATAAGATCACAGAGTGGTAATATTTAAATTAATATCTGGGTTTCTCTTTCAGTTTCAGGTTCTTGGCTGACCTAAAGCTTGGTCAAAAACTAAGTTTGGAAATTAACTTTTGAGAGTAGTTGTCAAATGATTTGAACAGAGGGATTACAACCATCAATTGCTTATCTCTGTTCTATGGAATGATGTGTAAAGGTGACTTGTAAGCTTATTTGCAGAGTAATGTAAATGTACAATGAAGTTAGTAATAGAATAATATGTGAGAAGGGGCAGAGTTTCTAGTAGTTAATGTTTTGCCTAAGCTGTTATCTGAATTTCAGAAAGCTAGTAGTGCTTGATATCTTCCTTAGAAAAACTGCCTTTGAATAAATTGGCAGACTGCCCTTCAAGAGAGAAATTACTCAGAAATTCAATTACTCTGATTCCTTTTGTTGGCAGTGAGAAATTAGACTGTCACTGTAAAAGAATCTAGATAAGACAAATGAAGCACTGCTTGTTTCTAGTCTCTTTTGTATATAAAAACTTCAAAAGTTGCTATACTTGGGGAGAAAATAGAGCTGTCTTACAGCTGTTGAATGGAAACAAGGAAATTAATTTTTCTGGGTCTCAGGTTCCTATTTCTTCTTTTTGCGTAATAGTTTTTCATGGTGATGTGTATTGTGTACGTGTTCTTCGGGGTTCTATGGCTTGCCTGGTCAGCCTGTTACTGGCGGGATCTCCTGAGGATCCAGTTCTGGATTGGCGCAGTTATCTTCCTGGGAATGCTCGAGAAAGCAGTTTTCTATGCAGAGTTCCAGAATATCCGCTACACAGGGGAATCCGGTAGGTAGCAATTGCAGCTTGCATTTTAATTGATGGAGCATAGTACTAATGGCTTATGCTAAATTGGGGTGACAGATGCATATGAAGTGTATGATTGCTTGAGGATTGTTTCAAAACACAGAACAGGGAACCAGAGTTTCTGCATCATTTTATATGTTATAAATGTGATGATCTGTGCTCTTCCAAAGCTAAAGTGCTGTTGATTGACTCCTGAGTGTAGCATCTTAGGGACGTAAAATGCTAGATTCTGGAGAGTATTCACTGTAGTGCTGGCTTGAGGCCAGCTAACACTTCCCAAGTGTAGCTTGTAATTAATTTCTGACAATTGATATTGGCCTTGGAAAGAGACTTTGAAACTCCTTGTCCAACATGACAGCATTGCAGATGACTTCTGGTATTCAGCCCATAGCCTGATAATCCATCTTAAGCTATTCTCTCCACGTAAAACTTTGAGAGTCTGGTTTTGAATTCTTTAGGAGGGATGCATACAAATGAAACTCTGCAAGTAAAACTTCATTATGACTTTGTTAATTGGCCACACCCATTGTACAGAAGGTTTTGTTGGTTGACTTGTTTGGAAGATCATCCAGGCAGATCTTATAGATAGATCATTTACTCTCCACTTTCTATTGATGTAAAATTTTTCAGTAGCTTTTTTTTTTATGCTAAGTGAGCTATCTTTTCTGAAGGGTTACTCCAGATGTAGATAACAAAGAGATCATACGCTTTAACCTACTTTCTGAAAATAATGATGTCTGCTCTCATACTACAGTTGCATGCAGTAGTTAATGAAACAGAAATTGTATTTTAATAACCTAGCTTCCTTCTCTTTACTTTTGGTAGTTCAAGGAGCAGTAATACTGGCAGAACTGCTTTCCGCTGTGAAGCGCTCATTGGCTCGAACTCTGGTGATCATAGTCAGCTTGGGATATGGGATAGTCAAGTGAGTAATTCTGTTACAGGTCTGTTGTGTTCTATTAAAGGCTTTTCACAGTTGTTTTTTGATAACTTAAGGCAGTATTTATCTCCCTGTACTTTGCTACTTAAAAGATAGGTGCTTTAGTTAAGTGCTGTAAAGGTCTAGACTTCTTCACTGGTCAACAGAGACATACAGTTCCGTATGATGATTAGTCTTCTTCCCACCTCTTTCCATGTACCGCTGTTGGGTAGGTTTCTGAGTCACTGTTGAGATTCTCCACTGACTGGAATAGGAGCTTTACATGCCTTTCTTCAGGGCTAGAAATGGGGGAAGTCAAGAATCGATGATAGGGAAGGGGATCTGCTTCTGCTGCCAAGACTGATGCTCATCTGTCTGTCCCTAGCTGTATTCAATGGTAAAACAACATGCTGTGTGGTAGTGGAAGCTTCTAGTAAGTGCAGGTGTGCTGGGGGAACTGGTGAAGAAGAGGTGGGCTGAGACTTCTTGAAATGGTCATAAAAAACTAAACAGGTTAACTCGGAAACAGGACTGTTACCAATCTCTTCCTTAGTCACATTATACCATAGGACAAAATGAATAGCAAGCTTCCAGCACCATAATAAAATTATTTCTGTATCTAGAAGTAGCTTGTTATGAGGACCTTTTATTTACATGCTTCAGCCTTATGTTACACTCAAGTTGACGTGACTTCACATTTTTTCCCCCTCTTAATCTAAATTTCACTTTGTTTTCCTACAGGCCTCGCCTCGGAGTTACTCTTCACAAAGTAGTTATGGCTGGAGCCCTTTATCTATTATTTTCTGGCATGGAAGGTGTTCTTAGAGTCACAGGGGTCAGTAATAACTGCTTAAATTTTCTGATATGACACAGATGCCACTGTCTTTAGTTACTTATATGCTAAGGGAGAATCCCAGGGCTATGCTGAAAGAAGGAAACAGACATAATGAAGTGGTTAAACTCTGAGACTGGATTACTGATGGTTATTTTAAGTTTGATGTCTTCTCTATTTATCAGGATGTAATTCTGTGTATTTGGAAATAATTCTAATAGTTTTCTGACTAGTCAGGTTTCAGATACTATATTCTGCCTGGACCCTTGTGTCTAATACTTCGGATTAATTAGGGCTAATTGCAATCACAAATGTACAGCCAGGATCACCTGGCCATGAGTCTAAAAAAAACCCAAAACAAACAAAAAACCAAACAAAAAACCAAAACTGACCAACCAAAACAAAAAAAACCCACCACCACCAAAAAAAACACAAACAAAACAAACCTGCACCAGCACTCCAAGTTTGGAGGCTGTAGCTGGGGAAGTGCATGTGAGTGGTGATGCTGCTTCTTGCTTCATTAAGATGTGGATCTCAGGATGTAGATTTCTGTTGTTCTGTTTTTGATATTTTGGGATAAGGTATTTAACATGTCATATATTTGGTACTTTTTCAGTTTTTCTATGACACTGTGGCTCTGATAGCAAACTTGGCCCTGTCCATGATTGATGCCTGTATTATTTTGTGGATATCCTTTCATAACTGCAGAATGTTACAAGCTTATTCACAGCTTATTATTTCTGTCTCATACTTAAAAGGAATAAAAGGTGATTTGCTTGTTTCAGTTGGGACTTTGATAGATTTTGATGTACGCGCAAAGGCAATTTTTGCCACTTTCAGTCAAACTCATGGTTGCCAGTGGAGTGTTCAGTTTATCCATGGATAGTGTAAAAGATTTAATTACTAGATCTGTTACAAGCTGACTGCTAGTCTTCTGTAATGGAAGTGGCCAGAGCACATTGTTGCAGCAATCACCTCAGCAGAGGCTCCTTTTAATGGTGCTAGATTGACTTAATCTGGAAAACTATTTCTCCCCTTGCTGGTGGAGAACTGACGATGTGGTATTGTCAGTTCCCCTTCAATCATTGGACTAAACTCTTGGTTCAGACCCTCTGCTTCTGTAGTAAAACTCAGAAGCATTGTGGTGGAGTATTTGTGGTTTCTCATAAAATAGCCTGACCCTCCTCACTTCTTCTGTACCTTGTTTCCTTTTTCATTTTGTTCTTATTGGCTCTCTCTTTGTCTCTAGGCCCAGAATGATCTTGCCTCCTTGGCTTTTATTCCCCTGGCTTTCCTAGATACTGCCCTGTGCTGGTGGATATCCTTCACTATTTTGCTTGGTGGGGTGTGTTTTCTTTCACATTTGTTGTTTTGTGAGTCTTTTTGGCTGAACTTTTTTTGTTTTTAAATCAGCTTCAAGTATATGTTCTGTCTACTTCTGGTAAAGTTAATAGAACCTCTGTAATTGAGTGTTCAGGTAAGCTTCTGCTACAGCCAGTGCAAGGAAAACTAGCTACCCAATAGATATCTGTGTTAGAGCAGCTCCTGAACATAGACTGTCTGTTATCAGTCTTTGATTGTTGAAGTATGAAATTAATTTGTTCACTGTGTAGCACTATAACAGTTCCATAGTTGTAGCCTTTGGAGGACATACTCAGTTTGTGTTTTGGGAGAAGGTTCCTTGGCAACATCAAACCTAAAATTCTTTCTGTAAAATTTGAACTTATCTTGAAGTAGTTAGGTGACAAAATGGGGCAGTGTTAACTTTTTTGTGTTTTGGCATATTACATCCAAACAACCATAACCTTGTGTGACTTTAGCAACTGCTGTCAAATGCTGAACTCAAAGCCAAGTATAGCAAAATCCCTGTAAAGTGTTTTTAGCAAAAGTCAATCACAAAACTGTTTAAAACATGAATAGTTTGCTGCCCAGCCATGACAGCTTCAGTTCTCTCCTACCATGATGTGTCTCCTAAGCACTTGTTTTGTCACTATGGAAATAAAATTGTAGGCAAAAGGGTGAAGACGTGTGTGCACTGTCTAATTAGATTTTAACTCACTTCTAGACTTCATTTTCTATTTATCAAATGTACATCTGATACTTTTCTGGAGGAATAGGCCCTAGTCCAAAATAGATGCTTGGATACCATGTTTGTGTGACGAGAGTTCTAGGTTTAGATGACTAAATAATATGAAAGGGATGGATCCTGCTCTTTGTCACGTTTGCTATAGGATGAACTTTTCTTCTGTTGAGTCTGGTCTGCCCTTTTGGAGGGCTAAGTGTGTGGGTGGGAGAGCTGTTGATCATAAGACTGGTGTCCTTCTAAGTCTGTGACCAGCTTGTCCCTTCAGAGGCTTTCCTTGACTTTTTATACATATTCATCAGCTTAACTCAAACAATGAAACTGCTAAAACTTCGAAGGAATGTTGTGAAACTCTCTTTGTATCGGCACTTCACCAACACACTTATCTTGGCAGTAGCAGGTAAGCAGAAAATTACATTAATCAAATATGAGCACTTGCCATTTCCATGTAGGGCTTGAATTCATCACTAAAGCAAATTGAGTTGGTGACCTTTCTGTAAATGCAATCAAAACACTTGGTATTTCTAACACTTCACCCATTTCTAATAGTGGACTGATGACAAGTTATGTTGATACTTCAGAGTCAGTGGGTTATTAGTCCTGATGTTAACGAGATCAGTAGTTCTGTTCAGCTCTCATGGAGCACTTTTGTCCCTCTTAAAGCTGCTGGGGGGCAAAAGATTATTATCCTATACTGTTAACTTCACAGGTGTAGTTTTTGCCAAAATCACAGTATCACTGTGTAATATGGGATTTTTAAGATGTCTGAAGACCAGAGCGATTCTTGGAAAAGCAGTATCCTTAGTATTGTAACATAATGCCTTCTGTGTCCTGGAAGAATACAAATTCAGATTCTCTTTCCGTTTGTAGTAGTGATGAACTGAACTTCGTGACTAAATCTGTTGGTGCTTCCAGGTGCTTAGCTCCTCATCTATTTGGAAATGCTATACATACAATGAGCAGAAAACTTCTAAGCACAGTACTTTTTTTTTATTTCAACAAAAAGGCACATTCCTTTCAATCGAGAGCTCTGATTAAATTCCTTGCAGCATCTGGTTCTTAGTTAGCATAGAACACCTTAGTAGAGGGAAGTCTCGTCTTCTAAAACTGATGAGCGTTGGAACTCTTACAGGTCAAGATCTGAATGCTTAGGCATTCAGTCAGATCAGATGGCTCATTTACTTCAAGGTAGGCTTTGTTTGTCAACTGATAATGAAACCATGGTTTGGAGACTAGATGGAAGTAACATAAGAATAGTGAATAGGGATGAGGAGTTTGGCTAAATACTTCATACTTGATTTATGCCTTGTGTCTCTGAAGAATCAAGAACAAAATATACTGGTTTGTGCCTAACCTATTGTATAAGGTTGCTGCAATAAATCAATCTCTTGTTTTCCAAAACTAATAAATTGGATTCCAGAAATTCACTATTTAGGTCTTTCCCCTTTGTTTGGGAAACACAGTTCTATACAGTAGTATGTTTGGATTATCATATTTTGTAGTACTAAGCAGCTTGTTTGTTTTAATCTTGCAGCATCTATTGTATTTATCATCTGGACCACCATGAAGTTCAGGCTGGTGGACTGTCAGTCGGTGAGTTTATACTGAATGCTTTCTGCAATTGCTGCCTCTTAGTAAGTTTACACTTGACAGTGTAAGAAGTGAGACTGGGCATTCTGGAACAGATTTTTCTGTGGATGATGTCTAGAGTAATATGCCACATGGTAAAATTCTTAGTGTTGTGGGAAACAAGCCTCTTTGTCAGATGCCTGTGGTTCACCTTTGGAAACAGCTGAGGACGTGGAGTCTCTTTATTCACAACGTTTTCTATTTGTGCTGCTGTTCTCCTCGACAGGACTGGCAGGAGCTATGGGTGGATGATGCCATCTGGCGTTTATTGTTTTCAATGATCCTTTTTGTCATCATGATTCTATGGAGACCATCTGCTAACAACCAAAGGTTCATCTATTCTTACCTCTTTCTAAACACTTGTTTTTTGGGAATGCTTGTTTATCCGAAGAAGTACTGGTGGGTGATTCTTGGTTGCTGTATACTGATCCATAAGGGTACTAAGCAGTGTGTGCAGGGGCTTCAGGAAAAGTAAGTGTAGGAAGTCACCTAGATAAAATTCAGTCTGTTCCTGGTGGTGAACTTACTTAAAAAGAAGTGACTTAAACTTTTGATTATGTAGCTTAGCATCGGTGTTAAAAACAATGAACTACACAGAAGAATCAAGTCATGTGAATGTCAGGGTAATGAATCGCTTGAGTGGCAAGAAGTACTATTCTAATATAGCTTTCATTCTTGCCGTCCTAAAGGTTTGCTTTCTCACCACTGTCTGAAGAGGAGGAGGATGATGAGCAGAAAGAGCCAATGTTAAAGGAAAGCTTTGGTAAGGGAGAAACTCTTTCCCCCACCTAATTTCAGTGTTAAAGAGACATTTCTGTGGAGGGAGGTCTCTTGTTCTCTGACAAAAAGTTCATTACTGCTGTAAAAGTGGAGTCAATGCCTCCCTGTTGCCATTGATTTATGCAGTTGTAGAGCAAACATTGGCTTTATGGCTAGTGTTCACATTTCCTGTTTAATTCTGGGATTTTTAGATGACACTGAATACAGTGCTACTGTTGTGGCTGCTTTACGTGTCCACTGGACTTTGTTTTATTAAATAAGTCATAGGTTTGGATCCAGTTATGATGATGGATATCTGAGAGTCTCTCGGATGTTGTTGCTAGGCAGTGATTTAGTTTGCAGTTCTTTTTTAAAATCCAGTTCAAGGATTTTCATTTATTATCTGTTCTGTGAACACTGCAGTCGTCTTCATTTTCTATATTAGGGCCTGCTACAGGAATATGGAGTTGTAAACATATGGATGAATATGTTTACATATTAATGAAATTTCATATGAATGAGTCGTGCCCTATAACTCTAGGTTGCATCTTTCTCTCCAGTTACTCCCCTCCTACTGTAAAACCCTCTCAGTTCCCTGCCTCCTGTCTCCCTACGATGTCTATTGTCCTTCTAACACTATTGTTTTTAAGTTGTGTAAAACATAGTGTGACATACCCAGTGCTGCTGTCTGTCCACAGATCAATTCTGCTGGGATATATCAGTGCTGTTTCACTTGTTTAGGAGTGGAGGGGGAGTGTGTAATCCCTTAGGTGCATTTGCCAAATCAGCTCTGTCTGGCTCTCTGCCAGGCTGGGAGATGCATGCTGCTTTTCAGCTCCTAAGTCAACCAAGTGGCTGGTCAGCAGGTAAAATAAACTTTTGGCGTTGCATGTGTCTCAATGGTTGAGGTTGGAAGGGACCTCTGGTGATCATCCTGTCCAAACACCCTGCTGGAGGAGGGTCACCTAGAACAAGTTGCCCAGGACCATGTCTAGATGGCCTTTGAGTACAAGGATGGAGATTCCACAGCCCCTCTGGGCAACTGTGTCTGATTTCTACACTGCTTATGTCTGGCTTAAAGTAAAGGACTAGAAATTTATATTTCCTAGCTAAAATTGCAAAATTCAGGAAAAACTAGGCACTCCACCTGTCAAAAATACAAAGGGAAAGCATTGTCTTAATGAGTAACTTGTCTGTCTTACTCTGCCTCTTTGCATTTGTTGAAATATTCTGAATGAACACTCAACACTTTCACTTACAGCCTATGATTATAGTTGAGTTATCCCAATCTTTTTTCCTTCTTTTTTTTTCAGAGGGAATGAAAATGAGAAGTACGAAGCAAGAACCAAATGGAAACGTAAAAGCAAACAAAACTGTGAGTATGCCTTCCCTACCTCGAAGGATATAGATCCATATCTCTCGTTTGGTTGCTCCCCAGTAGTAGCTCACAAATGCAAAGTGTTCAGCCTATAAATGTGAGTGTCCTGGTTTGCTTCAGAACGGGAGCGAGTCAAAGTATCATGTTTATGATACTTCTGAAAAGAAAGAAAATACAGGTTTTCATCTAACTTCCTGTAAGCGCAATGGAAGCTTTAGAATTCAGTCTATTCTTCAGGAATGTTTGCACAATTGAGTATAGATAGAACTGTATAATACTATATTCTGATAATGAATAATACCTTGTTTTAACAAATTTGTCAGGCTGAGCCATATTTTAAATTAATTGCCCTGCTAATTTTGAGATTTGTGATTCATTACTTGAACGGAATGATGTGCATATTGTTACGTAGCTGCCTAAATAGTTTTAAGTGTAACACTTTTAATATAGCTGCATTTTTTTATGTGGCTTATAAGCAGAGGTGGTTTCACATTCAGCTAGGAAGTAGAAAATATGTATCAGAATCTCTTAATGGAATTCATGCATAAATTTAAAATTGGAAAGAACCTGTAGGAATTAATAATAGCAGTAATATTTTTGTCATTAACATTGTTCTTCTGAAAGGTTGGTTGCAACTGTATACTACTTAGCTGAGGTTAACATGAAAATCAAACTTCTGTTTTAGCAACTGGGGGGGATGACAAAGGGTCAGTTCTCCAACTTCAAAATAAGCGTGCTTGTGTTGTGAATTAGTGTGTTGATCAGATAGAAATGAGAAATTCTGACAATACAGTTTAACTTATCTTTGCAAAACCTAGCTTTTGTGCTTTTTATAATAATTTTTCATATATAACACATCTAAAGATAATGTTCTTTTTGTGGGAGACTGAAGTAGATTATGTAAATAACAAAAGTGTCCTGAGGGCCTGCTTTCCCTGGTCACTATTAGACTATTACAGAGTTGACAGTATGTGGGGTTTTGGTTTTTTATTTTCCTTGGAATGTGTTTTCTGTAATCCATAAATCAAGTTGAAGGTGGGTTTTTTGTTGTTTTTTTTTCTGTGTTTTTTTTATATATTTTTTTTTTACTGACGCTATAGATACATTGGTTTTTGTCAAGTAGGCTGAGAAGGAAAAGGCTTGCATGTGACAGCATGTTGGGAAAACTGACTTCTGTTCCATTTAATTTCTATACGTGTAGCAGGAGGATGACCTGAAGTGGGTAGAGGAGAATGTTCCTTCGTCAGTGACAGACGTGTGAGTATTTTTATAGTCACAATAAGAGCAGGTTCCTTGGACACAGGAACACAAATATATTAGAATGCCGTGTAACTTGTATGCTGCACTTAGATGAGCAGATACTGAGTTAAGCCTGGAATTGGCCTCTGACTTCTTGGCATGCTTCCACTTGGCTTTCTGCAGTCTGTCAGACTTACAGGTCATGCCACTTGAGCACATGCTGAGTTAAGAAACACCGTCTTGGACTGTGAAACCACAGACCGACTTGTTTGCACTTAGCTGAAGTTAAAAATAAATAAATAAATCCAGAAAACAATGAACAAACAAACCCTGTTTGTCAGTATAGTGCTCTGAAAAGTCCTTTGAGTATCTTGCCCAATGTAAACCACTGAATAATATAATTTAGTTCTCTAATTAATTTGGATGTCTGTTGAGTCATTTTTATACTTCTGGCAATATAGTCAGCTATGTAGGCAGTCCATATTCTGCTTTTAATAACTTCTATGTCATAAGAATGTCAGTGTCTGTGCCTACATTTTTCATAGCAAATCAGAAGTTCACAGGTTAATTATGTTCACAAATCTGAACAGGTAGTTTTGTCAGAGGCTCTGGATTTAAGTACAAAACTCTGCTTGAAGATAAAGACGAGAAATCAAGTGAAGCTTCAAGAGGATGAAAAAGTGCACTTTCTCAATTGAATTTGTTTTTCCCAGTTCTAGCACTTATTTTTTTGAAGAACGGTAGGATTCCTTAAGAAAACAAGGGCTAGACTGGTATAAGCTAGGAAAGGGCACTTTGAGGTAGTCTGCTGCAGGGCTTTCTGTTCTTGAAAGTATGATCAGGGTTGTGAAGAGACGAGATCCCAATAGATGGGAGGTCTATGGTAGCTGAAAAGGCTATGGTACCAATGTAACTTGCTTGATTTCTGGGATGTGTTTTTAAATAGCTTCAGTGTAGTTCAGCACTGTTCCTGTGTGAATGATGCAGCTTAATTCATGGCAACTTGGAAATTGTTCCGTTGGTAATGAGAAGCTTAGAAAAACATTTTAAAACTGGGAAGGTCATTGAGGATACTCCTTGGGCTCTTCCTCTTTTGTGTGTCTTTCTCTAATTTCTGTCTGTTCAAGTGAAAGGTCTGTCTTCATTATTGCTCTCCTGCGCCCTAAAAAGATTAAGGTGTAACATAAGACTGAATAGTATGCTCCCAATAGTGCTCTAATCCTCTTAACCAATTCTTTTTTTTTTTTTCTTTTTCCCCCCACTGCAGTGCTCTTCCAGCTCTTCTGGATTCAGATGAGGTCAGTAAACAAATCTTCAGTTCAAATTAGTCTTCTGACATGCCAAAGGAGTCATGAGTCAGTTGTTAAGGACATGGCTTATTAGAACTGGACTTGCTGATCTTGCCAGTGAAGCAGTACAATACTACAAGGGGGGGAAGGATGGTGGGGACAACCATGATACAACTTCTTAGAATACAAATGTGCATTCTAAATGTGTATTCTAAAAAGTGGTATTTTTGCTGTGTGAGTTAGACTCCTGACTGAAAAAGCGTAAGAGTGTGCTTTTGTTGTGATTGTGCAAAGCATACCACCTTATTTCTGAATAATGTGAACCTTTTGGGGGAAATGACAACATTGGGTGTTTTATTTTCCAGGAAAGAATGATTACACACTTTGAAAGGTCCAAAATGGAATGAAGGAGTAGCTTTTGGCTATTGGAAGTGGAGACGCCTCTTTTAAAATTGCTTGGTGGAGCAAGTGCATCCTGCTGGTTCGTTTCTTGATCTCAGCCTTGGAAGTTTGATGCTTTATTGTCATGAGGGTGTCTTGCCGTGGAAGAAGTTCACAAGGACATTATAAACCTTTTTGAAATTTGAATTTACAAAGTTGCTGCAAGTTTGGATTTTTAAGCAATTTAAATGTGTACTATTCCAGCACCTTCTGTAACTTTTCAAATATTTAATCTGTGAAACTAAAATTCCTAATGTCTGCTTGAGGAGTTTATATTTCAATGTTACAATTGACGCTTAGAGGTGAACTGCCTGTACCTTTTTGGGGGGAGGATGGGGACAGATAGAAATAAGCACTGAAGAAACAACAGACCCATTTTCTGGTAGATAATGGCTTACTGCTGTTTTATGTCATGTGTCCAATGTGAATGAGAAGTTTTTAGAGAGAAGCTCCTGTTAATGAAGAAAATTAAGATGCCAGAAAGGAAATATTTGGAAAAGTTACAGTGATATGAGTTTTTAACAAAAATCAAGTGCAATTTTATTCATAACACTGTGTAAGAAAGATTTTTCTATTTTAAATGCCATTGACATATAGGTAACAGCTGCACAGAGCTAACACTTGCTGTTTGTGGCACATCTCATTGCCGGCAATGTGGTGGATGCCTGGAAAAATGATTTGCCCCTACCTTCCATGATTTAATTTAAAAAAAACAAACACACACCACCACCAAAACTAAACATCACCAAACCCACTCCTGCAGTGCTCCACAAGTGCTTGACTGTTCATGTTAAGCAGATATTAATTAGACGTTTCAGCAGAGCTTTTCTCCCTGCACATGTAACATCTCCCACCGAGAAGTCAGCACTCTTCTACGTGAAGATGGCATTGCTTTCTAGAGGGTGCAAGCACTGCTTACCTTACTTGAAAGAGGCTTTTATGGGATTCCACAGTGCTGGGATAGTTCTGTTCCCAGTGTCTGTTTAGAATGGCCTCCCTTTTAAGTGATTTGATGATGGGCTTTCCTGTCCCTATTGGTCCCTGTGGCCAAGAAGTACTCTAAGATCACTGTGTTTCAGTCAAAGTTGCAGATTTCTATTCTATATAATTGCTTTTTGTTTCTCCTTTGAAAAAGAGCTTTTGGATGGTGTTCTGTTTTTATTCTATTCTATGCTTGGCTGTAGAAGCTTCACTTGCAATAACTTACACATGGAAACCCTTTGTGGACTGTATGACAAAAGCTCTAATTTGGGTTCATAACCTTTACGACTGATAATTACCAGGCAAGCTGCAGCACAGCTGGACTTCCAGGGGGCTGATGTGGCTGCTGCTGGAATGGCACGGGGAGTCAGCTTTTCTGGTTCTTCACTCGTAGCGATGTCAGCAGAAATGAACATGTGCCTGTACTTCATTCATTCCACTGTAAGGTCCGGTAGCTTAGCTCTAGTTCATCTTTATCAGCAATTTATGCTGAAACATGGCACTTTACAGTAGCGGAGGCACAAGTGCATAGTATCTTCTGCTAGCTGTGCCGTGGGGGCAGCAAACCCTCTGCGGATGGGCAGAGATAAAAAGCTGTGGCTATAACACCTCAGTCTGCCTCTGCAAGAGTTGCTGGATC
Source organism: Larus michahellis (assembly GCF_964199755.1). NCBI lineage: Eukaryota > Metazoa > Chordata > Aves > Charadriiformes > Laridae > Larus > Larus michahellis. The sequence goes on along the minus strand of NC_133899.1, from coordinate 50,639,050 downwards.
TCTTCTGCCATCCCCTTTAGGCCACAGATAGAATCTTTAATTAGAAAACACTTCTAATTTGCTGTGCTTAATTGATACAGAAGAAAAAAAAACGTTACCTCCATGTCCTTTTGGGGAGAGGAAATTTTGTGAAATAAAGCTACACAAAACTCGCTATTTAATTTTTGTTGTTGTTTTTTTTTTTTTTAAGTCCTATTGTTTTGGGTTGTTTGGGTTTTTTTGAGACAAATAGGGAAAAATGTTCTCTACTGGAAGCACAAAAGAAGTTTGTATGTACTATTTAATAAAAGCTAGGCAAAGAGTAGAAAGGCTTACATTGTGTCCTTCCACTTTCATATTACCTGGTCTCTCACATGAGAAAGTGTTAACGTCTTCACAAAGCTCCCTTACTTCTCTTTAACTCTTTATTGCGTGATATTTTGTAATGCAGTTATTCCTAATAGCTCTTTCTTTTCTTGTTAAGCTTGACAATAGAGCGGAAGTCTGTCATTTGTAAAGCTAATGTAGGTAGGGCAAATTGTAGATTTCTAAACAAAAGTCAAAGATCTAAACAGTTGCCCTAATTGCATTCATAGTTTAAAGGTTAAAATACATGTAGTAGCAGTGTGGTGCTTTCAGCCTACAACTGCAGTGGTCTTGGGCAGTCCTCTCTGCCTTCTGCCCCTCCATCCCTCTAGTAACTTCCATCAGTATTTGAAGTTGGCCTCAATTCCTCAGGGAGCTTGTTGCTCCCTTAGTTAGCTGTTCACTCGTTTTTCTGCTCGTTTGGCAGAGTTTCTGTATTGTTGGAAGGTAGCTGGTGCGTGCTGTGACTTCCCTGTTTGCAGTCTTAAGGACAACTTGTATCGGAGCCCAGTTCCTACCGTACCATGCGGGCTGTGGCATATGCACAACTACTGCCGCGACTGCGATTGCAGAAGAGGTGGCTAAAAGCAGTAGATGAGATGTGGGTGAGGAGGTTGTATGCAAGGGAGTTGCAGCAACGTGGCCTCTCCCCTGACAGCGTGGTTGGTCAGATGTGCTGGTTCCGCTAAGGAGATTTTTGCCTCTCCTAAGTCCTGGTTTTGCTCCTAAAGACATGTGGGCTCCATGACTTGCCAGGAAGGCTTTGTCCACAAGCTAGCTTGCTAGAATGCATGAAACCAGAAATCCTGCAGGATTGTTATCTTTAGTTATGTAAACAGGCAGGACTTAATTCAAATTTATACCTGTTCTTTCAAAACGGGTGTTGTAATTTTGAGACAAACCATGCAGACCACTCTGAAGACGTGGTGAGCAGGAGGGAGGAAATACGCCTACTCTTAGGTCTGAGTTCTGCATAAGTTTTTAGTGACTTGAACGGTGTGTAGAAGCTGAACTTTCTTTAGGAAATTTGGCGACAGACATCAAATATCTTCAACAAGCTGTTCCTAATTGAGATGATACTCTACTTGCAGAAAAAATAAAGATCTGCCAGGAATTCAAATATAGAGGGAGTTTTTTAAACTTCTTGTGCCTGATTAGTTCTGTGTGTATTTGTTTGTTTATTTGTGAGAAGTAGCTGTGATACTACTGATGTGATTGTAGCATGTGCATGCCATGGAGAAAACTGGAAATGAAGTAATATCACAGAAGATGATGTTGACCAGCTTTTCATTAGGGTGACAAAATGTTCCTGCTAGGCGCTCTGAAGGAGGGACTGAGGAGTAAGAGATCACATGGCATGGTAAAGCAATGCAACAGGCCTGATAGGCACCGAGTGAGTCAGGATCACAAGACCTCGGGTAGGACGGGGGTGTTTGTCTTACTCTGCAGATGGAGGGGTGTGAGAGTTTGTGGGGTTTTTTTTTACCCTTCTGATCACTTTATATGGCATTTCATATTTTAAGCGAAAGGAAAAGTATGCAACTTCATAAAACCTGAGGAAGCCAATGCCTGGCACATAATTTGTGTGCTGGTAAAAATGGATCACAGCCATTTGCATGTGAGGTCACTATTACCCGGTGTTATTGAAACTTATGTTTCCTTTCACTAAACGGGTGCTATGTCCCTCTTCATTTTGTAGGAATCCTACGTCAAGGAGACCGGATACATGCCTGAGCCGTAACTCCTTTGGCAAGCTGCAGTTGTGCTGTCTGTGAAGGGCATGTCATTTAGCACGGTTTCGGGCTTTAGCAAGGTTTCGTTCCAGAGCAGGAAAGAAGTTGGATACAAGAGCACCATGCTCGTTCTCCCGTTCCTGTGCTTGGCTCTCGCAGCACAGAGCATCCTCAGTCCCTGTTTTTCAAAACAGGGGTCTCTTCGTGGAGATGCTCAGAGAACTTGGCAGCATGTGCTTCTTTAGTTGGTTTAATTACCTTAGCTTCTAGGTCAGTGGTGGCCAATGTTGTGCCTCTGCACGGCCAAAGTAAATGCAACCACAGCCTATTCTGGAAGGAACAAGGTAACAAGTAAAGATTTCCTCCAGGAGATTTAACTTCACTGGCCAAGTTCATAGGAGGAGTTCATTAAAGTAAAATTTAGGACGTCCAAAAATAGACATTTACTTGCAAGAGATGTTTTGCTGTTTCTGTCTCGTTTCCTTAGGTTACAGGGGTGAATTTTTGTCTTTGTATCCAGGGTGACTTTCGTACCCGCTACGTTTTACCTTAGCGAATGGCAACGCGACGACTCCGCCCCTAACATTGTGGGAAAGACAAAATAAGCGTCTTTACAGTCTCTCCCTTGCCGGGCCGTATGGCGGTGCGCAGGGGTTACGGCAGGGCGACGAGCGTCCCCCTCAGGGTCGGGGAGCGCGCCCGCCCCGCCGCCCCGCCTTTCCCTTAGTGCTGAGCAGCTGCGGGGCGCTGCGCTGGCGGGCGGCTGCCCCATGCATGGCGAAGCTGCCCCCGTCCGTGAGGGGAGGGCTGCGGAGACGGCCCCGCCCGCCGCCGCTGAGGGGGCGGGGACGGCGAGGCCGGGGCGGGGACGGCGCGGAGGGTTGTGGGGGGTGGGGGCGGAAGCGGCGGCGGGGCGAGCGCGGGCGCTGCCGGGAAGGGCGGGGAGCTGTGGGACGGCGCCGGCGTTTCCGTCGGGGCAGTCCCACCGCGTCGCCCCTCTGTCTCGCCGGAGGAGCGGCCGCCGCAGCAGCCATGCACGACGCCTTCGAGCATGTGCCGATCCTGGAGAAGCTGCCGCTGCAGATCGACTGCCTGGCGGCCTGGGGTGAGCCGGGCAGGGGCCCGCGGCGCTGCCGCCCCGAGCCGCTCCTCTCGCCCATCCCGGGCGGCCGGGGCGCCCCGTCAGCCGTTCTTCATCCCTGCGGCGGGCTCGGCCCCCGGCCGGCTGTGCCCTGGGGCGGCCGGTTGGCCGTGCCGCCTCGCAGGCCTGGGCGTGCGGGGAGCGTCTCCCCGTGTTTCGGCTCCCTGTGTTGCATTCGGTGCCTGCGGCAGCGGGGGGGCTGCCGGGGCCGAGCTCCGCTCGCCGGAGGGCTGGCGGTCGCCCGCAGCCCCGCCTGCCCGGCGGCAGCAGCGCAGCTGAGGAGGAGGCTGCCATGATCCTCTGTAACCGCGGGCCGGCTAGTTCCTTGCAAAAAAGCCTTCCCTATGTCTTGGCTAAAATTTATTTTGGGAAGCCGGTGGTGTGGCCAAGTGTCAGGTTTAGGATCTGTTTGCCTGTGTTAGTGGCGTATAAATGTAGGTTATATTCGTGGGCATGCTTAACGAGTCAAGGTTTTGGTCAGGTGATTGCACCGGCAGTCATAATGATAAGGCTTGATAAGGCTTTTCAGACTGCTTGAGGAGTTCCCATCGGAAGTACTACCATAGCACAGAATCGGTAATTAAAAAACTCCAGACACTGCGGAACTGTGGCCCCTTTAATCTGTTTTAAGAACAAAATTATAACCTGGATAGTAGTGCCACCTTTAAACTTGGGTTGTTTATGCTAGAGTTATGTTGAAGAGGAGATGTGAAATTTATTCCTGTGTGGAGGCTCTTATCTCTTTGAAAGCATTTATTTTGCTGAAGTAGAAAAAAAGCCTAAACCCACAGGCTTATGGCAGTATGGTTGTGTAAAAAGAGGTGTAATTCTGTCTCTACAACTTTTCTACCACATAGTGGAAGAAAGATCTTGCAGGAAAAAAGATTTTATTAAAATACAAATATCTTTAGTAATGAGAGAGTACTAAATGTACAAAGAAACGTTTGTGTATGCTTCTTTCCTGTATGATGTTCAGCAGGCAGGATTAATTTCAGTCGTATTTCATGACCCAATAAAGATTCTATGCATTTTGTATGCTATAAATGCTGTAAACAGGAAGAGTGAAACTCTGCCACAGAGTTTGTATATAAAAAAGTTCTCTTTTATAAATCTTGAATGACTGTTGATCATCCAAGCAATTCAAATGCCGCTTAAGCCCTGCCTTTCCAGGCATAGCTGACTACTTCAGAGAGTTCTTGTAAAAACTATTTTAAAATACCCAACAAAACAACCAAACAAACCCATGTAGAGCTGCTTTTTTTTTTTTCCTGACAGTTTTTCCCATTATGTATTAGTGTTCCTCTCTGGGAGATAGTAATTTCTGAAAATAGTTCAGTGCCTCTTTTGATTACACGCAAGATACAATGGTTTGCTTCTTTATTTTTGTATAAACAAGTAGGATGTGATGTCTAGGCTGTACTTCATGTTTTACTGCTTGATTTTTGTCTATCCCCTCCTGAGAATGAAAGCTGCTTCTGAGCACTTCCACCAGAGAGATGATAGGAGACGTGCGTGTAGTTGCCACAGGAAGTCCTCTGGCATTTGAAATGACTTTCCAAGTGTTCTGATAAGTGTAACTTGGTTGGGAAGGGCAGTCTTTGTTGAAACTAATTAGTCTCTTTTTCTCCCCTGTCTTTTTAGAGGAATGGCTCCTTGTTGGTACCAAACAAGGGCATCTTCTGCTTTACAGGATCAAGAAAGACATAGGTAAGTTGATTTTAAGAATATCACAAAAAGCTGATTACATTATTTCCTGCCTTTAAAGAGATTTTAGTGATGTTAACAGAAGTATGTTCAATTACTGATTTTTTTTTTTCCTACATAGAGTTTAATGAATATTTGTGTGGGATCTTTAGTGAAAGTGTTCATACCATTTATCAGATGTGCAAGAAAGATAGCAAGTAGTATTAGCCATTTTTCTGATTTAAAGTATGTTTTATATCAGGTCTCTATATGTTTGGATTTAGAGTAAGTTAGTGTAATTTTTGTGAATACAGTGCACAAACGTGCGCAAAAGCAGTGCAGTGTGCAAGTTGCCAGAGGTTTGACGTCTTCTGTTAATGAAGGACTAGATAAGTGAAAGAGGAACTTTTTTCAATGGGTCCATGAGCATCAAGGGATGGGGAAGAGGGAAGAGTAGTTCTGTCATGGCATTTGCTCTTGTCCCTGCCTCTTTGACAGTCATAGCGTTCATAGTCTATTTGAGAGATGCCACAAATAGAGCTATGTTATTTTCAGTTTAGTTAAAATTGATTTTCACTAAACAGATTTGTATTTTGCATTACCTGCAATTATGTAGAAATTGATGTTATTGAACACAGTAATGTCGTGCAGTGTGTGACGGGAAAGAAAAAAGCCAAGCATTTGCTTCCAAGTTCATCAGCTCTTGGAATGATGTTCATTTGTAGCTGCTTGGATTCTAGAGACTGAATTCAGCTTGCTTTTTCTGAACTTGTAGGCCGTCTATTCCAATCACAACATGCTAGTCTTGAGTTGCTAGTGTCTTATCTCACGTGGTAAATTTCTCCCCCTTTTTTGCATCAATGCCAGGAGAGGTTATGTCATCAGAAAGTGTCTGTAAGTCTCTATCCCTAAAACTCCTTTTAAACCCTTGTGGTGTAGTGTTTATTCCTTGTCTACTTTGCAGTGATGTGCTCCCTAGCAATTTAAATTGCTGGTATTTGATTGGTGTGGATAAAGTCTTTATGGGTATTTTTTAATATCTGGGTTTCAGAATGCTTAAATATAATTCTTGTAATCTAAAATTCCAGGAAGGCAAAAATGTAACTATTGATGAGGCCTTTGGTTGGGTACCAGAAGTGTAATTTACATTTTCACCTGACTGTATAGAAGACCTTCTGATGCATTTAGCTATTAAGTAAAAGACAGCGCAGATATGTTAGAAGAGTCATTCTTCTAGTGCTAAGTAGCCAAGTTTGCTTCCATAATTCTTTGTAATCTATTTAGTGTAAGATATATACAGTCATAAATTTAAGGGCAACTTCAGTTTACATACTCTCTCAAATCTTTCTGGTAGGTTGCAATAGGTTTGAAGTGACACTAGAGAAATCCAACAAGAACTTCTCAAAAAAGATTCAGCAGGTAGGAGATGCTATCTTCTTGATGTGGGAACAGTTTTCCAGTGTTTTCATCCGAGAAATGAAATACCAAATGTACTTCTGGAGTCTCTGATAAGCTTAAAAAAATTCCCCAAAACTGTGGGTTCTCCTAGAGGCGGTACAGCCTGGTGTTTTTGCCCACTCTTCCCAAGCAAGGAATAAGCTGGGTTTGATTGCTAAAGCAGAAAGCAAAGAATTCGACTTAAAGGTTTATTTTGGGCTTTTATGGAAATGCTGTTGTTAGCAATAAATCTTCAGCTGCCCTGACTGAGAATATTTGTAAAAATTATGGTGATACACCAACAGACTGTAATACATAATTTGACTCTTGGATAAAATGCTATAGGAGTGTGAATGTAATTCCTCTTGTTTGGAATTTAGAACTAAAGTAACTGATTATCTGCTGCCAGTCTTACTACTGTTTCATTTTTTTTGTCAAACTTCCGCTCAATGACTATATTGATACTTAGGAAAGCACTTACCCCAAAGATTATGTGGCCTCGTTCAGCAATGTTCTGCATATCCTTTAGAAGTACTTTAGTACTAGTAACATACCACTTACAGCATTTTTTTACCAGCTTAGGTTACAAGCTCTGTGTGCTAGCTTGTAAAAGCTGAGTGTAAGTGAAAGGGGTTGCAGTAGCTGGAGGAAGGTTGTGCATAGATTTCATTATTTTTTGAGAGTATCTAAGGTGTGTTTTCTTAAACTATCTATAATCGAGCCTTCTTCAGAGGTTTAGTTGATGAGTGGAGTTCACTAATAGAATTCTTTCTTCCAGATTCATGTTGTTTCTCAGTTTAAAATTCTGGTCAGTCTGTTAGGTAAGTGGAGAAAATGTTTTAATATTTAATGAGCTCTTCTCGATGCAGTTACTTGGCTGAATGTGACACCCTTTCCACCCACCTGCATAGTAGTCTAGTAGTTAAAAAGTCATTGGGTAGGGCCTAGGCTTTTTCAGTTTGCAGAGGAAGCATTATGCAGCATAGATTGAGAAGCAGCTTTGCTTGTCGTAAGCCAGCTTGGAGAACAAAGTATAAACGCTAAGTTTTGTGATTAAAAATGAAAACATGCATACGTGCACTAAAGCATGTGTGTGTGTATATAGTTTGTCTGTGTTGGCATGTGTATATACACATATATACATACATGCATACGTATGTGTGTGCACTGTATGAGAGGGGCTAAAACTTCTGTCCAAACTTGTTTGATATGTGAAACCTACTGTTGATGTGTTACACCCAATTCAGTTTATATGCAGATGGCGATCTTTTACCATCTTGTGGAAGATCTAAGTTTGCTTGTCCCTCGCTATATTTGTTTAACCTTATGATCTTCCTGTGTCTTTTCTTGCTTATGTTGCTAATCCCTTCTTTATGATCTCCAAGTCCCGGCTCTTCCGACTCCAGCATGTGTAGATTTCTGCTGCCTGCGTCCTCGTGCGTACAAAAACTTGACCACAGTACCCTCCATTTGAAACCGTTCACTTTCCACTAATTTCAGGAGCCAGTTCAAAATGGTCTTTGTTCACAGAATCTTCCATCATGAACTTGCTCTGCTCTGGCCTGCTTGTTGTCCCTTCCACTCCCACTTCCTCTGCTTGGTTAGCACGCGTTCTCAGTTCCTTCATGTAATTTTACCAATGTTGGTGTTAGTTGTCTTTTCTGCATTTATTGTCTTGTATTTGTATGTGCCTTAGCACTTTTCAGCTTTTGGGAGAACATTCCTTTTACTTTCTTGCAGCTCTTAGTTTCACAAGTTGTTCTTCTTACGTAAACATAAAATGTGGTAACTTACTTGAATTAGCAATGAGCTTTACATGTATTAAGTATTGAGTACTAATTGGAATTTTGTTTAAAACAGAAAATAACATTTATGTCCATGACCTGTTGACATTTCAACAAATTACCACTGTTTCCAAGGCAAAAGGCGCATCTCTCTTCACTTGTGATCTTCAGGTAAGAGGAGGCACACAACGGCACAAATGTCCTTACTGTTTGTAATAAGGATAACTTTTTTATGTTGCTGTATAGATTAGGTTTGTTGATTTTTGTGTTACATGCAAGTTGTTTGGGTACTAGTGCTTTTTCAAATTAGTACATACTGGATGTTGAAGCTTTGCTTAAGGCAACAATTTTTAATATAGTAACCTTAATTTTCTTCCTGTGCTTCATAAGACATCTTCCTGTGCCTGTTGTGATTGTAACCTTTAATCTCCTGATACAAAACTTCAAGGCATTTGCATCCTGTAGTAACTTTGACTGTCTTCTTTTTTAAAAGGTCCTCTTCCAATATAAAAGCCATTCCCTTCCCTTAAATTGCCAATGTAGTAGGTACTTTGCCAAGCATCTCCATCACTGTTTTTATTACATTTTTGTTTATGTTAAACTGTATTGGCCCAAGGAGTCCCAGAGCAGTTGTGGTAGATTCAGGCCATAAAATGGTTCCATAAGGTATAGCAATTCTCTGTTCATATGCTGCGGTTTATTAAGTGACTCACTTCTATCCAAGTGAGTTTCTTAGTCTGCTATGTCATTCAGAAACTTTATTCATAAACAGAAGAGATGGCATAGTGCTCTTCATCACTTTTTATCTCTTTGCCCCGTGGAAGCCTAGTGTTAAATATTTTCTAGTAAGTACTGAAAGTTTTCTAGGTGTTAAAACTAGTGATGACGTTCAAAGCACCTTTAAATCTGATCATTCCAAAGTGCCTTGTTGTTTGTGTGTACAGGCACTTAGCTTTTCTAGTATTTCTTGTCAGGAAATTTTTACAATAGGCTAGAATATTAAACAGTTATTAATGTTTTTATCTGTCAGTATTGCATTGTTGCACTTCTTTGCCTTGTTCCATTTCCTCCCCTCCTATACTTCATAGAGTTCAAGCTATTTATCCTAGTCTTCAGGGTTGGACTGATAGCGCTCCACTTATCTTCTCTTTGTGTCTGTATGTCTTTGGTGCTCTTTTATTTATTTATTTTTTATTTATTTCCTTGGTGTCACAATCGCTGCCAAAGTTCATTTTTAAGTATCTTGCCCCCCTTCTCTCTGTGCTTCCTTGTTTACGGAATGCCCATCTGGCATGGATGAACAAAGCCACTCTTCAGCTGACAGCTTTGCTTCAGGTTGAGGATTCTTTTGGGCTTGTGTTAGCTTACTTGCCTCTTAGTTTATGAGAGCCTGTGAGTTAGGCCTGTCTATTTTCACAGCAGTCAAATACAGGGGAAGAGGTGCTGAGAATGTGTGTGGCAGTGCGGAAGAAGCTACAACTTTATTTTTGGAAGGACAGAGAGTTCCATGAACTACAGGTGAGTTGTGTTGTTTCTGCAGTCTCGCATGCCTCAACAGGGAGCGTAGTTGCTCTTTACTGCTTGCTGTGCAGTCCCTGTTACTCAGAGGCACTGCTGACTTTCAGAGTATTGACTCCGGCTGGTTCTGCGGTGGTTTAACAATGAAGCAGCAAATAAAAGTGAAAATACATGATTGAAAGCACAATTAATGGCATTAATACAGTTTCATAAATTAAATCAAAGGCTGTGTTCTATTTTAACATTCTGGTTGTAGTACACTTTTAAGTCAGTGAAATGTACTAGTGTGCAGCCTCTATCAATGTGTACCTAACAATAACACTGTGGAAGCAGGTCCACTTCTCAAAGTTTTCCAGGTATGTCATAAAGGCAGAAGGTAGTTACTGACAACAAGCATAGCGAATTGCACTTGTGAATACCAGAATGATAAAAATAACCAATGGAAATGGGTAGAGAATTTTTAGGCTACGCTGCTCTTCTAGGAAATGACCAGCTAACTCTGGACATGCCTCTTTACTGTGCATGAATCTTGCCTTTTAGTTTAATACTGCCATTCCTTGACCAGCAAAAGTCAGGCATGTGCGGTGGGGAATATGATGTCAACAACAGTGCTTCCTGTTACACTCTGTGTTGCTAGATTTGACTTTTGCTTTTCTCTTGTAACAGCTGTTTTAACTTGTTTTCCTCAGGGCGACTTCAGTGTACCTGATGTACCCAAGTCTATGGCCTGGTGTGAAAACTCCATCTGCGTAGGCTTCAAGAGGGACTATTACCTGATACGGGTAAGACTGGGGTTTGGAAGACAGTGTTAAAGAAGATTTGGATAGCTGTAGATGCTATGGAGGCTGCTCCTGTGCTCAGGGATTTAGCTAACACATTTATGAAAAACAGCATCTGGTACTCTTGCTATATGTGGTTTTGGAAATTGCAGTCTAAGTCTGTCCTTTTAAACTGATGCATTGTCAGGAATTGATCTTGTGTTTATTGCTATTGAAACCAGTGTTTGAAGCTGTTGCAGAAAAAAGGCATTGGAAGAGAGATATTTTGGTTTGGCAGCAGTCTGTGTAAGCTCAGTTTGCATTTTATTTAATGTATGAAGAAAGGAGATAGCTCTAAATGGAAAAAAGACCAAGAATATCTTCTTATCTGGCAGACAACGGAGCTTAACCATTTTTTCTTTTTTTTGATTCTCTTGCTGAACTGCAGTCCTTTCAGTTTGAAAGTCTTTAAACTTACTGTCATCAATTTAATATTATAGTTTGCACTTATGCTTCATTTGACAGCTATCATTCTCTTTTCTGCCTTTACAATTGAGTGCTGCTGATATTATAGGAAAATGAGATGATGAGGTGCAGCACTCATACGTATGTGTATGTACATACATGGGTGGCAACTCTGATCTGTAATCAACAGGAAAACTGCACAGTAATTTTTACAGTCACTTCAAACTGACACTGCTCACAAAAGAAGTGATGTCTTTCTGCAGTTCTCTCCTAGATGTTGATTCCCACCATTCTAGTGATATGTATAGTTGTACAGCTGCTGAATTAACTACAGTGGAGACATGCTGTCCAAGTGTCTACTTTGGGTTGGCTTTGGTGCTTGACTGACCCATCCTTGAATGACTTCACTAAATAGGCAGAAAAATAAATATATATTTTTATGGTATTGTTTTCTGCTGGCTAGCTAGTTGATTTATAAGGATGCTTGAGCTGTAGTGCAAGGGAAGCAGCAGGAACATATAGCCGGAGTTGAAAGAGAAGGATTCTCTCTTTTAGTGGCAGTGAGTTGTTAGAACAGCTCATGGAACAACGTTTTGCATTTTTAATTTTTAAATTTTTTTAAATTTTTGGGACAGCATCTAGCCACAAGAATGAGTGGCTAGGGCAGGGCAAAAAGAGTAGGCAGGTTGCTAGGCTTTTAATTTGTTTTTTGTTACAATGCTCACTCATGCCAGAATAAAACCATGTTAAAGTTTTGGCCTAAACGAAATCCTCTGGTTACACCAAGAAGTGTTTGGACACCTAACTGATGTTGCTACTGTGCTATGCATTTTATAAACCTGTATGAATTATGTGCTTAGCTACAGTAACAGGAATACATCATCTCAGACACAAAAGTATTAATTCTTTATTTCCAAATGATGTATAAGCAAGATAAATGATGATATGCGAAAAATTTTATTGCTACTCTTTAAATTGCACGTCCTGTTAGTGATTATTCTGGGTTGTAAATCCCTCCAGGGGGTTTTTGGCTTTGATCTTACGCAATAAAGGTTTGAAATAAAGGTTTGAAATAAAGGTTATTTCAAAACCAGGTTCTTTATTTTCTTTATTATCTTAGGTGGATGGAAAAGGATCCATCAAAGAACTGTTTCCCACAGGGAAGCAGCTGGAACCATTGGTAGCTCCTGTAGCAGATGGAAAAGTTGCAGTTGGCCAAGATGATCTAACAGTTGTGCTCAATGAAGAAGGGATCTGTACTCAGAAATGTGCCTTGAATTGGACAGATATTCCTATAGCCATGGGTGAGAATTAGTAGTAATGTTTTTTTAAATTTGCTTCTTTACTCCTTTGTATATAACAAAATTGTTAGCTAGATTCCGAGTGTGATAGTTTCTAAAGTATTTCAAGTTGTATTCTTAGGGAGGGTTTCATGTGTTTATTTTTGTTTCTTCCCCTTCTTTCCTTGTAGTCTGCATGCCTATCTCCTCCTCAGAAAATAGGCATAATCGATATCTTTTATAAAGGGAAAAGATTTGAAATGGAAGGTAGTGTGTTTGAAGCGCTATAGTTCTGAGAACCTGAGTGCCACAGAAATTCCTTATGTTGAAAGAGGAAAAAAAAGCCTGGTAGTAGTCTGATAGCAAATTGCTGTCAGCGTTGGGCACTGAGTTTTGTTTTTAGTAAGTAAAAAAGGGACACATTTCAAGGGGAAAAAAAAATTGAAGTGAAGCCTTACTTTAAGTCATGGCTTGTTTCAAGGAATACTTGAGAACAATCAACTTACATTTTTCACTTGTTTCATTAATAGAACACCAGCCTCCCTACATCATTGCTGTTCTGCCAAGGTATGTGGAGATCCGCACTTTTGAACCCCGGCTGCTGGTACAGAGTATCGAGCTGCAGAGACCACGCTTTATCACCTCTGGAGGGTATTGAGTATAACTGATTATTACTTTTGTCGGGCTGTCTGGATATATGGTAGCACTCTGAAAAACTGGGAGAGGAAGAGCTTTTCTAACTCCCTCAGCTTAAGCAGCAGCATTGAAGGAGTCTGTTGTTTTTTTATGAAAAGATGGGTGGAGGCTATAACTTGAGGAGTAAATGGCAGAGTTGAGTGTCTTTGGGAATTTTTGATCACTGGAGATACATTCTTCTTCTTTCTGCTTTTCAATATTGCTCAAGTTGCCCTTGTACTTGACTGATCCATGTGTGTGAACCAGGATTGGGTTTTTTTTCAGATAGGGTATTGCCTTTTTTTCAGTGCTGGAACTTAGTAACTGACCTTTTTGTCCTGTTTACAGTACAAATATTATATATGTGGCGAGTAATCACTTTGTGTGGCGACTCATTCCGGTGTCCATAGCCACGCAGATCCAGCAGCTTCTGCAGGACAAGCAGTTTGAGTTGGCTTTGCAGTTGGCAGTAAGTACTCAAAAACCTTTGGGTTTGCAGCAGGTGCACTTGTGCAAAAGTACACAAAAGGATGTTTGCCTTCTGCTTGACTGTAGCTAGTCTGGAGAATTTATCCTCCTTACTGTCCACTTTACACAAACTGGTAAACTCTGGCCTTTTTTGACTTAAGTTTTAGTTTTATGCTGCTGTTTCTCTGTCTTGATTTATTGTGGTTTAGATGTTGAGATATCATCTTGTATGTGAAAGATTATCTCTTAGCTGTTTAATCGGTTACCTTCTTCTAGACTTTGAAGTCAGTTGGGCTTCAAAGTCTTCAGACTGCTTGTAAACAGTTTTGCTTGGTGTTGTGTGTTTTGTTTTGTCAAATATTACTCCATATTACTCTTGAAATATAATAATTTCTTAGAGACGCTGAAGCAGTACGTTTAATTGTATTGCTCTTACTGTTTTAGGATTTTCTGATTTTCAGAAACTTCCCTGGAACTACATTAAAATGACTTAATTGCATTTTGTATTACTAATTAGGGAAAAAAATTTGAAAAGGCAAATGAGTGAAGACATAGTTGCTGTGATCAAGTGAGTATGTAGATAACCAGGGGTAGCTTTCAAACCTTCTAGACTACTCAGTGACACAATAAGCATAGTATCTGAGAATCACCATCACAGGTGATCGCTTTGGAAGATTATAATTTTTCATCTTACTCTCCCCAAAGGATAATACTCCTGTTATTTTTGTAGAGTGTTTCCTTCTCATTTACCTGGCCCAAAGGTTTTAAATGTTGCTTAATTTGTATGTGTGCAGGAAATGAAAGATGATTCAGATAGTGAGAAGCGACAACAAATTCACCATATAAAGAACCTCTTTGCCTTCAACCTCTTCTGCCAGAAACGCTTTGATGAATCCATGCAAGTTTTTGCCAAGCTTGGTACAGGTAAATGCTTGAGTTGGCATTGAGATATGTAGGTTTGGAGGAATGAAACGAAGCTCGCAGACTATTGTGTGGGGTTTTCTGTTTTGTTTTTGTTTTAAGACAAAGCCTAGACAGCTATTTGTCTCTCTTTTGTGAAACTGGTTATAGTACTTAGTTAGCTCCAGTCAGTGAGTTAAATCATGAATTTGCCCTTTGTGCAGAATATATTTGTATTGTAGGCTGTTGTACAGTGTGCATAGCATGTACACAGACCTTTGAAGTTGAGGATTTCAGCAGCTGCCAGAAGCCTACTTGTAGCTTGCAAAGAAAAATAAGGAACATCTGTAGATATGCTAAATCCTTGGACTTGGACCAAACTGAGGGACCTTTAACCCTGTTACCAGCTTAGTGGAACAAGCTGCTGAAGCCAGGAAAATTTTCTGTGGTTTTGGAAGTCAGAATAGTCTGATGCTATTTCTCTGGTTCGTACTAGGATTATTGTAGGAACACCTGAAGACTGGACTGTACCGTAGAATAGTGCTTAAGACTGAGAGTCTCTTATTGGTGACAGCACATCCCCTGTGCATTTAAACATGGAACTCTTACTTGTTTTGATGACACTCAATATCATACTTTGGAAAACTACAATGAAAGAAAAGGGCTGAGAACTCAAAATACTTTGAACTTTAATTAGAGGGCAGTAATTTTGAATTTGCTTAGACTCCATGAAAATGTGTGCTCATTAATTACAGAAGGTGCTATTCAGTTCATGTTTCAAAAGCACAGTAAATCTTCTCTGAAAACATTGCTTGTTCCTAGAAATCCTGTCCTACTGTCAGGGTTGTTAATGCTGGGATTCTGCAAGGAGAGCAGTAAGAGGATTATAATAATGGCTTGTCCTCCAGGTGTGCCAAGCGCACAGGTTGGAACTTGTTGTGCTTGGACTTTGAAACAGTCGTTGTCTTGCGACTTTTGCCTTGTTTTAGCTTCTTTTCTTTAATAAGGAAACGTTGTTATCTGGAACCTTGTGGATATGCAAGCTGACTACAAACAGCTCTGGAAAGCTAAGCTTGCTCAAAGGTTACATATATCTAAGAGTTTGGAAAAATAATGTTATGAATGGTTACTAATACTAGTTATTTTTTGCTTAGATCCCACTCACGTGATGGGTCTGTATCCTGACCTCCTGCCCACAGATTACAGGAAACAGCTACAGTATCCCAACCCCCTGCCATGTCTCTCTGGGGCAGAGCTGGAGAAGGCACATTTAGCTCTGATAGACTACCTAACTCAAGTGAGTGCTCCTATATCTGTTTTTAGAGTAGGATTATTCAGTTTTAGCATGTTTTGTGCAGGAAGCAGTACGCCTACTCCAGCTCTGTCATGCTAGCCTTAATGTGCTGTCTTCATGGTTGGAAACTATGGCAGTGGCTTCTGAGAAAGCAGGGGAACTGGAAGATGTGAGGTGCCCCACAGATATGTGGGAGACATCACATGTGACTTTTGTGAGGACTGAACAAAATTTGCATGTGGACCAGATCTGAATATGAGTCCAGTATTTTATTTCTAGTAGCCTTCTGAAGAGAACTTGAGCTCTTGATGTTTTGTTTTTGTTTGATGACTCTTGTGGAGAGCATTCTATACAGGAGACAGGTCAAAAGCATGCATTAAAAGGTGGAACAGGAGGTAGTGGGTACTGTAACTTCTGTCCTCTTCACTTTGTTTTAGCTGGAATATGGATTGTTCTGTTGCCATTCATACTAGACTAAAAGGAAGCTTTTGTCTGAAGGAGGATAGTTTTTGTGCCTGGTAGTTCAAAACCTAAATTGTTTTCCAAATGTTTTAAATGTCTCCTAACTTCTCTACAATGTCTCTGTTCAGGTTAACAGAGTTTGCTTCTGACTATTTTCTCAAGACTCTGGGCATCTTGCAAGGCTATAAACTTGCAAAAGAAATGTATACACCTGAATGTGGTTGGAAAGGTGATGTGTTGAATAGTTAGTAATGATAAAAATTCTTTAGGAAACAATTAGTCTTTTTACTTGGTAGGTTATATTTGCTGAGGTGGGATGGAGAAATCCATGGTCTTTTGCTCTTCAAATTTCATTTGATGTCCTGCAGAAACGAAGTCAGCTGGTGAAGAAGCTGAATGATTCTGACCATCAGTCCAGTACCTCACCCCTCATGGAAGGAACACCCACGATCAAATCCAAAAAGAAGCTGCTACAGATCATTGATACCACCCTGTTAAAGTGTTACCTACATGTGAGTTTCTGCCTGACTTAGAGGCCTTTTATATACCATGCAAACTCTGTTGGAATTTCATGCTGAAAAGTTTAAGAAGGATGATAAGGAACTACTTCAGAAATTCTCACACAACTGTCTGTCTGTGATCTAAAAATGGTGTGTCAAATTTTGGTGTTAGCTGGTTTGCTCACTGGTCAGGATGTAGTTTCATGCAGTAAAGCAGATGTGTTCATTTCTGGTTGCTGCGTCTGTCAAAACGATGTGATACAAATCAAAAAAATACAAACCTGTGTATTTTGAAGCTCTAATGAATGCTTCTCATATTGCCTTGTACTGTTAAATGAAGGAGAATGTAATCTTTGCTGTCAACAATGTTTTTCAAAGCTGACCTCTATTCTTGAAGGGGAGTAGCTCTGATATATTGTTTTCTTTCTGTCCCGACAAATTATGGAATGAAGATGGGCCTTTCTCTAAGATGTTAAACTGTCATTTCTTATGCTATAAGGCTTTTTTTGTTTTATTTTGTTTTTTCTCTTGTCCAGCTCATGTTTTGTACTGTAAGCTTAGGAGGTGCACATTAGAAGTATATTTAAGTGCTCCCTTTTCACTTGCAGACAAATGTAGCACTGGTGGCACCGTTGCTACGTCTGGAGAACAATCACTGCCATATTGAGGAGAGTGAGCATGTACTAAAGAAGGCACACAAATACAGTGAGCTGATAATTCTGTATGAGAAGAAGGGTCTGCATGAGAAAGGTAGGTATGTGGTTAGGGTGGGGGAGAGGAGAAGGGATAGGAGCATGTATTCCTAATATCGAGATGTAACTTGTCTTCAGGGAGCAGGCAATATTCTGAAGAGACTTTGTTTCTGGGTCTGTCCTGTGGTTAAATTGGTCTTTGTTCCTGTTACTTGTTTGGTCTGTGTGTTTAAAACAAAACTTTGTTTTGCCTCTGGTAGCAGAACAGGGAAAATGCACTTTGTTGTTCAAGTTGGAATGGTACTTGCGAATACAAAGGAATGAACCTTTTTGTTCTTCTAAAAGCATTACAGGTACTGGTGGATCAATCAAAGAAAGCCAACTCGCCTTTGAAGGGTCATGAGAGGACAGTGCAATATCTGCAGCATTTGGGTGAGTGTGAAGGAGAGCTTTTTTTTTTTTTTGTGAAGGTGTTAATCTTGTTGGACTTCGGTTATGTTACTGTTCTGCAACTTTCTAGAGACTATCAAGCTAACGGGTATCCTTGGCATCTTGTCTGATTTCTTGCATAATGCAAACTTCAAGGATTAGTTCAGGAGCATCTTGTTGAAACTTGAGTATCTTACTGGAAAACATTCCTTATTCCTGCTTAAAATTTCAGTTGGTACAAAACGTGATGTAGTATTTTGAATTTTCTTCCAGTGATGATTTACCATCCCTGACAAAAGGAGAGTCCAACTTCTGTGTTAGGCTTTCCAGCTGGAAGTCTAACTTCCAGTTGCTGGGGCTTGTGGTATCTTTCCTGAGATGAAGAATCCTATGTGAAGTTTTTGTTTTCTGTGTTTAGGTTGATCCAGATAATGACCTAACAGTTGTAGTTCTGGTCACAGCATCATGATAGGAACTTTCTTTGTTGACTATTTGTTGTGAACTCCCAAGTCCTTTTTTGGTTTTGCTGCTTTTGAGAGTAGTCTTCTCCTATCCAATAACTTGCTTTTACTTACATTCTAAGTGAGGTAGAAACTCTTTAGTTGTATCTTGTCTATAGGTTTCTGGGCATTTAATGATGTGTTCTTAAATAATTCTTAGGTAATTAGAAAAAGTCATCAAGTATGTATTACTGATATGGATTTGATACTTGTCATGTGTCATCAGAGTAAGCACTTATTGTTTATTGCATCAAAGCAAATATTAATTGCTAATTCTGTGATTGGCCATGTCCATCAAAAATATAGTTTTATCTGGGCAGAGGTAGGCACAGGGGAGTTATGTCTTTGACTGGATGGTAGATAGTTTTCTGTATGACACCATTCTTTATCTGTTAAAATAGTGTTATGCAGAACTTTTCCCTATTATAGCTCGTTTAAATTAAGGATTTGTTGATGAGAAAGTTTAGTGTCTGCTTTAATTCTAGCAGCAAAAACATTCTTGCCTGTGACCTACAGTGTAAAGCTCCGTGCAGGCAGATGTTATGTGCTGAGGGAGCCAGTTGTTTTGTTTTGTGGTGTGATGTGATGTTGGCCTTTTAGTACTCAGATCTATAAGTTTCGATAGTTACTTGATGAGTTCCTCCTCTCCTGCCATCATGAGTGTTTGAGTAGATTGTAACTTTGTGTTTGATTTGGTTGTGATTTCAGTAAAGGCAACTTGATCAGTGCTTTGGAAAGGAGCTATTCTAATTAATCTTACCCTTGTTTATGAGGAGTTAGATTCTCTTGTTCTTGTTAATGAAATTGTTAAATTTTCTTGGTAAGGCTAGCAAACCCATCACTGTACAATGCCCTGTTAATTCAGAAAGATAATTGAAGTTCAGTGAAATTCAGACCCATGACCTTAGCGCTGTTTGCCAAGTCACTGTTTTGTTTACGAAGCTTCGAAATAGGCTCTTCTGGTGGCTATTTTAATTGTTTTACTTCATAGTGTTCATCGTCTGGTTTTTAAAATACTGCTACTATGGAGATGCTGCTTGTTTTAACTATTAAAAAGTAACTTACTCCTGATGATACTATGGGAAGAAGAAAAGCAAACTGCCTTTTTATATCTGTTTCTTGTATAGTTGTGTTGCATTGTTCGGACAGTGGATGCCTTAGTGGCTCTGATCATGAGGGTGAGGGGAAAGTCATGTTTTTGTAACATGTTTTGTAAACTTTGTGAACTAAATTGTCCAAATAAAAGTATTCTTTTAAAGAGGCAGGTCCTAAATTTTCCTAAAAGCTGAAAAGTTATTACCTGTCATGTAGTTTCTGTGCCAGTTACTTCATACTACAATGCTTTACTACTTGTCATGAAGTGTTTGACCATTTGCTATGGAAGTCATTAGGCTGGCAGGCTGGAAATAGACTGAAGGAAATTACAAAAGTGAAAAGTACAATGCTTTTTCTACCCTAATAAAAAAAAATATAAGGGAAGACTTTTGGAATGCTTTTGTTTGTGAGTAGGTAGTTCTTTAGGATTTTAACATTGGGTACTGCTGCTTTTTGTATTCCAGGAACAGAGAACTTGCACTTGGTATTTTCCTACTCTGTCTGGGTGCTAAGAGATTTTCCTGAAGATGGACTGAAGGTGAGTGTGGTTGAAACAGGCACCTTGCCATTGAGATTTAGCACAGTGTATGGAACTGGGAGAACTCAATGTAAGAAGCCATGTATTAATGCTAAATCCAATTAAACATATAACTTATATTTTCTATTGTGGTAAGATTATCAGTAGGTAGAGCAGGATAGCTTTTCAGTTTTTCTTATCCTTTTCCATCCTTGGAATACTTTAACTTGTAATACATAGCTAGGAACCTTTGATACAAGATTTAATTTTGTTGATGTCATGCTTTTTGCACAAGAGCCTGATTGAGTATTTAAATGTCGAGTGTTAATTTGCCTTTCTTATTTTCCCCTTCCTCTTTGGTATAGAATTAACTCCCTGTATTTTGGAGGTGTTGGGCATTGTAAAAGAAGAGTGTTAACTAAGGCAGAAGTGGGGATTTTTGTTGATCCTTTCTCATGTGAGATAGCTTCTGAGGGCCTGAATAAGCTGCTCAGATTTTTTTTTTTTATACTTCTTTTGCTTACTCTTTGGACGTATGTGATAACATGCTGGGTTTCAGTGCCTCAGAGACACTGTGTCACTTAAATAAAATCACCATGCTATGAATAAAATTTTGTTTAACAGATATTTACAGAAGACCTCCCTGAAGTGGAAGCTTTGCCACGAGACAAAGTGCTCAGTTTCTTGTTAGAAAATTTTAAAAGCTTGACTATTCCTTATCTGGTAAGAACTCAAATCTCTACTAGTGCATTACCTTCAGTACAACATGTTACATGTAAGGCTTTAGTTCTCCAGGCATTGGAGCCTGATGCTGTCTCAGACAATGCTAGCTTTGACATAAGCTGTGCAAAGAAAAAGTAGTTAAAATGTATGAAATCCTGAAGTCAAGCTTGGTGAAGGAAAGCATGGAACTGTTGCTTGCTTGTAACAAATTACTTCCCAGAAGTGTCTGTAACTGAACCCGAATGTGTATTTACAGGAACACATCATTCATGTCTGGGAAGAAACTGGTGCAGAGTTTCACAACTGTCTGATCCAGCTGTACTGTGAGAAAGTGCAGGGCTTAATGAAAGAATATCTCAGTTCTTTCCCTGCAGGTATGTTTAGCCTTTTCTGGTGGGAATACCAGGGACACGGGTCAGCACAGGGGAGCCTTCACAATCTATTGCTGTAAGCCTTCCCTCTTCACATCCAGAAGAAGATACAACAAGTGATGAAGGAACCGCAACAAAAGTTGTGGCTTTGTAGGGAAGTCTAGTTTATTGCCACCCTAGAGATCTTAAGGGACCAAGTGACACTTTGTTCATGATTAAGTGAAATGGCAGCTACTGCTCCCTGAATTCTGCATGTTAAGGGTAGAAAAGGGTCTTGAATAACTGAGTCTATTCTTTAACCAGTAACTTGATGTGCTTTAAGGAGTTGAAGTAATTTGGCAGATGCATCAGAATCACAGCCCATGTAACAGCTTAATCAGCATTTCGTTCCTGCTTGTAATGATTTGTTTGTTTATCTTCTTCTGTGTGTACTAGTGTAGTGAAATAGTGGTAATACCATAGTTTATGTTGTCTTTTTCCATATAGATAAAACTCCAGTGCCTGCTGGGGAGGAAGGAGGAGACTTGGGGGATTACCGGAAGAAGCTTCTGCTTTTTCTGGAGAAGTCTAGCTGGTATGAACCTAGTCGACTAATTAGTGACTTCCCCTTTGATGGTGAGTTCGGTTTCCGTAGGTTAATTAAATCCTAGCTTATTGCATTGTACAGAAAAACCTCCTCACTTATTGTAGAATCATGGTGACTAGAAACGGAGAAGATGGCTGTATCTGTAGTTGTATGCTGCTGAGTATACTAACTCTGTGTTTGCTGGCACACTTGGGTTTACCAGTCTCTGCAGGATTCTTGTAACCATGGCCTAAGACCTTGTGGTGTTTCCCATCACTTTTAAGATTCACGCGGACAGGGTGCTGGGCCATCTTCTCTAGGCTGTGCTTTTGCCAAGAAAGGTTGGACCAGATGATCCTTGAGGTCCCTTCCAACCTGATAACTCTATGATTCTATTATTCACTTAAATATTTAGCCTAACTTTCTGATGAGCCTGAATTTCTCAACAGATCTGAAGTTTCTTGTTTCTTAAGGTTACTTCAGAACTCATAAAACATTACTGAGACTAGTGTGAAGTAGATTTACAGTCTTAGTGTAATTTTAACCTGTGCTCAGACTACAGTTCATAGTTCCATCTGTTAGTCTGGTCACCAATGGAGCTTATGTTGTCATTTCTTTGTGTAGCTATTGACTAATCCTTCGTGCTATCACTAGGTCTCCTAGAAGAACGTGCTCTGCTCTTGGGTCGTATGGGGAAGCATGAGCAAGCTCTCTTTATTTATGTTCATATTTTGAAGGACACCAACATGGCTGAAAAGTAAGGGTGGCTTTTTTTGTTCGGTTGGGTTTTTTTGGCAAGACTTAGTTTGCTCACTGCCCTGTGGATAGGATGTGTAGTGAAATGTTGATGTATGTGGAGCATGAATGCTGTAAGCCTTGAGGATCTTCTGGGTTTCCATGTTTTCTTGACTTTCAGGCTCTTCCCGCCTGAAATCTGGCTGTTAATTACTGATGATGATGACATCCTCTTGAGGTTTACCTTCTCATGCTCTTCTATCATTGCACTTTAGAGTGCAATGACTTTAATCAATGACTTCTTTGTTTCCACCTGTTCTTAGCTCGTGAACTTCTGTATGTTGTTTTGCTTCCTTTCTCTTTGGAGAGACATTCACTAGCCCAAATACAAAGTTAAGCTCCTCCAGTTAGCAGAATCCTCTCTAGTAAAGATATGGCATTTTGCTAAGTGCATTGTGTCAGGGAACCTTCTGAGTGAATCGAAAGTACTTAGGTGAAAAAAGAATTAACCACACTAATGAACACCTTCTCTTCGTGATTCAGACACAGTAATTAGATCTATCTACACATGTATTTTGATGCTATGATGTGTTGATTGGAGACATCTCCCCCCCCCTTTTTTTTTTTTTACACTGCTGAATTAAATGTTTTTTAAGTTGATCGGAAGTGGGAGACTTGCACAAAGCCACCCTTTTCTCAGCATTGTGATGCAGACTAAGTGGTGTGGTTTTGTTGTGCAACTTGATTAATTGATCAGAATTGGATGTATGCTCACCTAACTTGGATGGCTTCAGTAAACAAAGCATTTAAATGTTAATTTCTGTGGACTGATTCTCTGGGTTCCAAAACTGACCCTGCATTTCACTTGATTCTTCTCTGTTCTAGCTACTGCCATAAACATTATGACAGAAACAAAGATGGCAACAAAGATGTAAGTAGCTTCATCTTTGAAGCCTTCCTTTTCAGTAAGGAGGTATTAGACTATTCATACTGTGTAAGGGACTTTAAAGTTTTTGCTCTGTATAGGCTTTTTCAGAGTTTGTGTAGGGGGACAGAAACCTATATATAAGCTTGTGGAATTTAGGAATTACTAGATGATTGGGTTTTTTTTATTTTTATTTTTTTAATTTTTTTTTGTTGTTGTTGAGAATGTTACTGTGTCACTGGAGTTGAGCGTATATTCCGTAGTTAAAGTTCTGATAGAATTCAGAAGACAAAATAACTGTGTGTGTATTCCACATTCATCTACAGAAAAGTTAATGGTAAAAAGCAGTGAAGTGTTGGTTTCTAAAGGTTATAGATGAGTTATGTAAGATAAATGAGGGAGGTGTGATTAAAACTACTTTTATAGAAAAACTTTAGCATAGAATGCAAGTCTTAAAAGGCCTTGGACATCATTCTATGATTAGTACTTTTCAGTTTTTGTTGTTTTAAGGTAGGAGCTGTTCAAATGAGCACTTCAGAATTTTGAATGGCATGGGTACAGCTTATCTAGTACCATTGCTGGGTTATACTAGCACTGTCAGTTGTGGATGCATGCAGTGGTTTCGGAACTCTTCTTTTTGTGTGCAACAGGTCTATCTGTCACTGCTCCGGATGTATCTCTCCCCACCTAGTGTTCATTGCCTGGGACCAATCAAGATGGAAGTGCTGGAGCCTCAAGCCAATCTGCAGGCTGCCCTGCAGGTTTTGGAACTACATCACAGCAAACTGGATACCACCAAGGTAAGAAAGACTTCTGAGTACTCAGTTTGTACTATTGGCAGAAGGTGACAGAAGGTACTGAAGTAGGCAAAAACCCAAATTGTAACAGTGTCAAGCTAAATGTGTCAATTTCTATTCTATTTTGTTCTCTATTCCTTTTTAATTTTTCCTAACTAAGTGTATTTTGCTCCAGGCGATAAACCTACTTCCAGCAAATACACAGATTAGTGAGATTCGAATCTTCTTAGAGAAAGTCCTTGAAGAAAACGCTCAGAAGAAAAGATTTAATCAAGTACTCAAGAATCTTCTCCATGCAGAGTTTCTGAGGGTAAGTTCCCACCATTTCTTGGAATGGTGTTTTCAAGCAGATTCGGTATTTAAATTAACTGTTTCTTATACAGAATGTGTGTGGTCTAGATGGTGCTGTAGCACATCTGAAACGAGTAAATATGCATCAAGTAGATTTTTTCAGGAGATGGCGAGTACATTCATTTTAGTTTGGATGAGGTGTGTGTCTTCGGTGTGAGTCTCTGGACTCACTGTGCTCTGTTGTGCATTGCAGGATGATCTCAGAGAGCATGGACTGGATTTTCTTCAGATAAACTGAACCAGATGATGCAGTTCAGTAGTTCACCTGAACACCCCCTAGTGGTTAGACTGCCTTAGGCTGTGGACCAGACTAGTTGAAAGCAAAGGCCTGCAGTGTGTATAGTGTGGGTGTTGGGTGTTCGGTATCGCCTGCTCTGCTCTACAGACCTGTTTATTTTGTGCTGTACAACTTGCTAATGTAGATACAGCCACTGAAAATTAAATATTGTGACACTTTTCAGTTTCACCAGGCTAGAAGGGAGCTGCGGTGTGGCATCGCTTTTTGAGTAAGTTTGTTTTTTTAATTCTTCTTTAGGTCCAGGAGGAGCGGATCTTGCATCAGCAAGTGAAGTGCATTATTACAGAGGAGAAAGTGTGCACTGTATGTAAAAAGAAGATAGGTAACAGGTGAGAGAGCATATACCTTAAAGCTTGGGAAACTGGATCAAATACGAATCTGGTGCACTTAAACTAAGAATGTTGCAAAACTTGGAATGTGATATGTATGCAGAGAGAATACCAGTAGGAGGGAGGCATTTGAAGAGTGTTTGAATTACAAATTACATCGCTCAACTGGTTGGCTGGGAAAACATCAAAGCTGTAGTCAGTGAAGTTTACTGCAAGAGTTTTAATCCTGCTTTCAACAAAGGAGAATAAAATCCTGTCAGAAACTCCTAAGACTTCATACTTCACAACTCTAGAAGACAGAAAATTGTTTCTCATACTGAGTTTGGAAAATTTTCGAAGAGCACTGCTTCCTACCCAGTTCTTAATTAGACTTAAGAAGGGTGATATAAAGAATCTTAAATTAAGATACATGTGTAATACTTTTCTGTATCTGATGGCTTTGTGATTCCCTGACTGATTTACATTATCTTAGGACACCTAAAAGTAGAACTTATTCACTTGATACCTGGATGCCAATAACTTTTCTTCTACCATTCCTAGTAGGTAATTATGGGTTAGTATAGAATACAAATTTTATTTGCACTTTTTCTTTTTTTCTCTTTGAACTCCAGTGAAATTCCATATGACTAGCTTATTCACTGTTTCTCTTATTGATGTGAACCCTTCTGAGATATTGGTAGCATTCACAATGATAAGGAAAGGTTCTTTTTCCAAAACATTTTAATGAACATAGGTCTAAATATACTTATTGCGGTGCGTATTCAATTTTTTGCTGTTAGTGTGTAGCATCTAGCATCAGAATTTAAATTTGTGTATGCAGTATTGTTTTGGTTGTCTAGGATTTTTCTAATGCTGTTAAATTCAACAAGGTTTTGAAGGGCAAGCATGTCAGTCTGTCACCCAGTCTTTAACCTATTACCAGTGACTTCCAAGTAAAGTGTGCCTATAGACAGGAAAACATATATTTATTTTTTTATAATGAAACTCTTACAGAATCCATAGAATTCTTTTGTCTGGTTTTCTCAAGAGTATATTCAGACTGTAATTTAGACGATAAAGCATCATTATCATATAAGCATCTTTTTCTGATTCTGTGTAACTTGGATGCTGTTTGAATAGGGAAAACTGTTTGTCTATTGATTTTTGTGTTCTGTGTCTTTACAGTGCATTTGCTCGATACCCTAATGCAATAGTTGTGCATTATTTCTGCTCCAAAGAAGTCAACACATTGGACACCTGACATGGTCAACTGTCCCAATAGTCATATGAAATTCAGAACTGACGACTTATGAAGTTGATGCTTCTGAGATTTTTTGAGGCTTGTTCCTAGGTTCTCTTACAGTGGGTAGAAGTCATTTGTATCTGTGGACTTGACTGTACCTATCTGGCAATATTGATTTACTAGAAAATGACTTTAACCATGTTACTATAGTGCTGGCAACTACACTGAACCTCTCGGTACTCAGATGAATAATAGAAACTGATTTTTGTAGAGAGTTTTGTATTGCACTCCAACCTTGCGAATGAGTTGTTAGACAACTGTTGGGCGTTCACCACAAGTCAAGTTTTACTATAACACTTACCTCCTTTGGGTAACAATGTTATGATTTGGCCTCGTATGTAAATAGTTCTTCCAAAAAAGAAAATTCCTTTAAAGTCTTTGCAGCTGTATCAGCGTTGCATGGTGGCCACCAGATGTTTGGCATAGAGAAGGCTTCTGTGCCTATTTCTAGACCTAGAAGATATAATTTTACTTTCATCTCAGTAATGGGAATGTTGAAGTGCTGGCCAAAGGAATCTTTTTATTGATATTCAGTGTTACCACCTGAGCTTCTGATAAGAAGTTCCACAAGACATAGTCAGACAAACAGTAGATACTACTAGTAAGGATTTTTTTGCCTTTTTACTTTAGTTTGAGCTGTAAATTGAATTAACTTGTCTGTTATTTGCACTGAATATGTTCACTGCTTAGCATGAGTGGAAGCTCAGAGACTATTCGAAGAAGTTCACATCTGCACTCATACCAAAAAGCAAAGAATACCCTGTAAAGCGACTTCTGAAGGAAGCGAACTATAGTTATTGCTTGAGCTTCTAGACTACACTTGACATTTGTGTATACAAGTTCTTTGGTCTCTGGTTCACTTTCCAGCATTGAATAAAATCCAGACTATTTCAACATCTCTGGATCTTAAATGCTCTAGAACTGCATTCTGTTCAGGCTGGTACTGTTCTTAAGTTACTCTTGGGCCAGAAGTCTTAACTACAAGAACTAGATTGTACCATACTCCTTGTAGGCTGTGATATTTTTGTCTAACTTATTTTTTCACAAACTTTAACCTATAGCAGATTGGTATGAGGAATATTAAAATGTTTGGTCGGTGCAGAAAGAATCTGTGCAGTGGTAATGAAAAGGCAGCAGTAGCAAATAACCCAGTAGAGTGGCTGTTTGACTCCCAACATCCTGGTCTAGCAATACTTATAAATATGTAATTATTAAATAGTTTGGAGCATGGCATGTAACTACTACCAGATATTGTCTCTTAACGAACAAGTAGATGAATAAAGCCTGTCTGCCTAAGGTGTAATTGGATCTCAGTTACCATTATAGGTTTACTTTAGCCATTGTTGTATGAGTGTTTTTAGGAACAGATCTGCTGTAGGCTGACAAGAGTCCTAACTTACTTTCATTTGCCAGCGTTACTAGTTTCCCTTGATAAATGTTTCTTCCCTTTTCCACATGTGTTTGTATTTATTGTTCATATGCCATGCATTCTTATGGATTTCTTGGTCTGGTGTTTTGCTACTTCTGTACTTGGATGTCTTGGGCAGTATTGCTACTGGTGTCTTTCTGCAGAGGCTTGGTAGAGGGGATCTGTGGTGGTAATGTTTTTAACCTTGTATTTCTTCTATTTGAAGAAGAGAGCCTAAAAGTACTTATATTGGATTTGCACATTCTGTATAGATATTTATATACTAGTTCAGGTACAGAGGGAAGATGGTTTGGGAGAGTTGTGTTTACAGGTCATTGAGAATGAAAGAGGGGTATTTAAAAAGGCCCTGTATTCTTTGTATACAGATATAACAATATTCTGGTTTTTACCTATCCTAGTAACCTAGTACTGTTAGTACGATTTTTATTTACCTTCATTATCTGCTACCAGGAGGGCTGTATTCACACGTGAGGATCTTTATTGTGCTCTTACTTATATGGTTAAGGTTGTGCCTCTGTTCACCTCCATCGCATACCTTGTACAGAGATATGGTTTGTGCTGTAACGTTTTTTGTTGGTTCTTATAATATGATTTGGGTTTACTAACCATACAGCAGGTTTATCTAAAGCAATAGATTGTAATAAATATTGTGAACCCGTGTGTGTTTCAGTCATTGTGCAGTTAAGCTTCTCTGGGCTGCTTTAGACTTTTTTTTTTTTTTAATGTATTAGTCCTCACTTTCTCCTGGAAGTCAGACCCTGTGTAGGGGCTCCCAGTACCACTCCTGCTTTAATATGTGTAATTCAAATAAGGCTGTGTCGTATGAGAGCTGTCATCACTTCTCAACTTTGGTTTTTAAATCTACAAGTTTATAGTATGCTTGTGAATGTTCTCAAAATCCTACTAAAACCACTTTTGTATTCTCTCTTTGAATAATGTTTTTGAAAGTCTTATACCATTAAATATGTACTTATCAGAGAACACTAAATTTACTGACAATTTTTTTTGAGTGGTGGTATGCTGTTTTGGGGTCGGGGGAGGGATGTTGAGTTCTGTACGACCAAATCAGGAAATGTTTAGATTCACAGGTTTGCAGTTGCTTGGATTGTAGGTCATAGACTAGTTTAGTGTTGGAAGTAGAATATGAATCTTCAGTTTTCTCATTCTATAGAAATGGGAGATATCGGCACTGAAGAAAAGTCTTGCCTCCGTGTTGGACAATTGAATGTATGGTATTTCTGGAGGAGACCAACCCTCAAAAAAACCCCTCTGAACCTTGATAGCATCCTTTGGAATCTTCATCTCTTTAAATTATGCACTGCATCTTGGCTCTCCTCTTAGTGCTGCTAATGGGAGCAGTGGTGTCCCTTGTGATATCTACGCACATTTTAAGTACTACATAGTATAGTTGGTGATAGTGTGATTTGTTCGTTCTTGCTGACAAAAAAAATAACTGAATGAAACGTAGATATACATCTAGTCTTACCACTATGGGGATGCTAATCCAAGCAGAAGTAAAGCTGCCAGGTGTGAGGCCATCTTTGTTGCCTCAGGTTTTGATGCCATTTTGCTTGCTTGTTTTCCTAGTCTGTTAGGAAGTGACAAAAGCCAGCAGCTTCTCTTTGGATATTAAGTTGGCTATCAGTAGTGTTTGTACATAGCTAAAGCTGCACACAAACACTGTGTGCTAGTGAATGATCTGTTGACTATAAAACAACTCTTAAGCATGTGTTCTAAAGCGCTTTCAGTTTTTCTTGAGAGAGAAGTTCAAGAGGAATTCTATAAACATGAGATCCCTGTGCTGAGATTTTATTGGAAGAGGAGAGAGAACTTCATGAGAAGGCAGGTAGGCCTGATTTTAAATGCAATTGGGTACTCGCAAGATAAAATACTGGCTTTATATACCGCCTGTAATAAACTGTTTAGAACAAGTGTGATTTCTCCGTGTTAGCTTACTGTGCGAGGCTGCTTCAATTTTCCTGTAATTTGTAGCGGAGCTATATTAGATTAAATATGAATAAATCACACTTATGGTTCTGCAATTTTTTGAAGATAAATAGAATGTAATGTGACAGTCCTTCACTTTCAGTGCAGTGGTATGTAGTAATGCAAAGAAACTGCATTTTCAGCCCGGTGTCTATCTTTACCATACCATATGAGAGCTTTAACAGCAGTTGCTGGCTGTTTTGCAATGGTACCCCGTTTGCTTTTTGCCTGTGCATTGACTCTAAGTCCATCAGTTCACTAACTAGTACTGACTTGTTTGTGTTCTAAGTGTCAGTGCCTATGTTTTTATTAATTTTCCTAAATTATGATCTCATGACTGACACTAATGACAGGAAATGATTAATGAATGGGACCTTGCTGAGAATGTGTCACATTCTCATGTTTGCGTGGAGCTCTTGACATGTTGCATTACTTGCTTTCATACACTCTCTGCCACTTTCTCATTGTTGAAGCACTTAAGCTTGGTTTTTTTTGTCGTCTGCTTCAGTTTAAGCTCTTTAATAAAAAGCTGAGACAAGCCAACTGTCAGCAGCTGTTAATAAATTAATCACTTCCAGTAAACAATTTCCTTTACTACTGAAATATTTTTTGGGGCACAGTAGACTCCCAAAAACTCTTCCCTATCTGTTGTACAATTTTCTAAGAACCTTTGGTGGAAGACTCAAGACTGTGCTGCGTGGAAGTGATAATAAAGGGGGGGACTTGTGGGGCCACAAGCGAGAGGTGAGACATGGTGGTCAATCAATATTCTCAGGCATCCAAATGCAGACCAAATTGTGGTGTCTCCGCTCAAGCTTCCCTGAAGCTTCCCTGAAACTTCTCTGAACAGCTACAGTCAATGACAAATTTGGCTTTGCTTCAGGCTTGTAAGATGGCAATTTCTTTCTATTTAAAAAAATTTATTTTTTTTTTTTTAGGGTCTGATGAAACTCTGAAAGGGTTTAGAACAGCCAAAGTCAGAGATCAGGTTGCTGGAACTCTCAAAGGAAATCTGGACTGGGATTTTTGAGGTTGTAGCTTAATCACGGAGCGGTGCTTCCTCCTGCCCAGGGCTTCCCTCTTGGGCGCTGCTTTGCTGCCCTTATCTTTTACCAGTATTTGAAAAACCTGATAGCAAAGCTTTGAACTGGGTCATTTGGCAACCGCTGGCCACACCTCCGCTTCTCGCAGCTGGAGAGCAGCCCAGTCCTGCGCAAAGCTTCACACCCAGCCTGCCGCAAACAGCCCTTCGCAGCCAGGCGTCCGGGCACTCTTTTCTTTATTTTCTGCATTTCCCTGACAGGTTTTCTGCAGAGGCGACGGGACGTTTTTCCCATGTTCCATGAGGTGCTGCGGGGCCCATTTCCACCCAGAGTGCTGCCTTTTCTGGCGGCTGTGCTTTTCCAAAGGAAGGAGAGGAAAGAGACTGGGTTTTATCACTGGCGGGTAAGACAAATTGTAGCACTGCCTTTGAGAGGGCATTCCTTGGCCGATGTGTTCGGCAGTGACTTCCTGCTACTGCACGTGTGGGAAAACCAGTCCTGCACTTCTGCAGGAACTAATCAAAAAGCTTATTGTTAGGGGAAAATTTTGGATAGTGTTAATGCTAACGGAGATTCCAGGTTTTTATTTAAATTCAGGGTCTGTGTGAGGCAATGCAGAGCAGGTCTCTGTTTCCTTAAGTCTTCGGGAACAGAATTAAGCTGATTCCAAGTACTTTTTTGGGAAAAGAGTCCAGAATACTGTGCTTCTCATCAGTAGAGATGAAATAGTGCTTACGTGTTTTCTTTCAAAATATCCTTTATTACCATTCCCTTCTTTTCTGCTCTTTACCTTATCTCACAGGTCTTGATAATCCAAAGTAGATAAAGGTTCACGATGACTTCACCCCCTGTTCCTAATGCAGCGCAACCACGTTAGATAAAGTGGTTTCAATGTGTTTGTCCTTTAACTGGTGTATAATCATTCCATTGTATAAGACAGTCTGGCCAATAACCTCGGTTTTGAATTGCACTAAATATTGGTGAAGGAGCCTTTGCCTGGGAGACCTGATCTGTCGTCTGATTCCTGTCCCGTGTCTGTGTCTTCCCCCTCCTCCCCCCCAAATCTACAGCTTAAAATTGGGGTGACCCATTAAATGTCAAAAGATGGTTTGCTGCCTGTATGCCTCTCAGCACTTCTGCTTGCTCTGTGCTAAAAATTATCTTGTTGACTTTTTTTTATGTTGTTGTTTAGTACTTGGGAAGTCAGGGTAGAAGAGCCTAGTGTCAGCCTGCTGGGATTTCCATTAACCCGTAAACCACTGGATGCGATGTTTCCCCTCAGGTGCTCACTATATAAATAAATAAAAAAATTTGACAGTACTTAGTGAAGTTGTGCTGGCTGGTGGGGAGAGATTTTTGTATTGACTCATTAATAGCAGTTGAGGAAGACGGGGGCAGCAGATCAACCTTTTGGCTTTGTAGGTGAACTCAACATCATGAGATCTCTTTAATTTTCCAAAGTTTAGCCTTAGTTTCATACATCGAAAGACAAACAACAATAAACCGGGAGGGAGCCTGGTGTTTGCTACTGCTGCTGATACTGAGCTGCTAGCACTACTGGTATCACCCAGCGGATTATAAAACCTGCCCTCCAGAAGAGAACAGTTCTTAGGGCTGGGTCTAAAGTCTCCTTTCATGACTGTGGGTGCACACTCCTCGGGAGGAGATAAAGTGCAAGGGGTGCCTAGGAAAGCCAGGAGTGTGCTTTTGGGTTTAAAAGCAAACCTGTGGCGCTTTGGCCACAAGGAAAGGAATTATAGGCAACATTGCTTGGGAGCAGGAACAAGATGGGGAGAAAGTGCTCCCTTGGTAAACTGGACATTGAGCTACCTGAGTTGCCTGCTAGCTGTGAACACAAAAGGAAATGTGGTTTAGAAGTTACATTTTTATTTGCTATTGACAAATTTTTGTGAGGAAACTGACATGCTTCTGGT
Organism: Larus michahellis; assembly: GCF_964199755.1. NCBI lineage: Eukaryota > Metazoa > Chordata > Aves > Charadriiformes > Laridae > Larus > Larus michahellis. Next base: position 50,606,606 of record NC_133899.1, on the reverse strand, counting down.
GAGCCCTTTGCATCCACGGAGAGATGTGGGGTGGATCCCAGCACTTGCATCCCACTGTATAAAGGCAGGTATTCTGGGCTATATGACAGTAAAGACTACTGGGTCCTGTAGCTGGGATAACCTGTTCTGCAGAGGCTTGCTGCTGCATCAGCACGTTGAGTTTAGATGAAAGATACACAGTTGTTAGCAGGGTTGAGTGTGTGCAAATTCAGTTTTGTGCCCTCATTTAAGGATTTCAAGGGTTGCTTTTTTTTTGCTTCAGATGCACTCTCCTCAACTCTGAAAAAGGGACCTTTCTGAAAAATCATTAAACTGCAAAGTAGAAGTTGGCAGCTTGCCTCTGTCGCGTACATTGGTATGCTGTCACGTACACTGGTATAGGCAGATCTGTCATTATTTTTTGTTCATTTCCCAAACAGATTTCTTGCCTGCCTTTTCCCTGATACGTTTAGATAGAGCATATCTGATACTCTCATGCTTCACCACTCTGCAAGCTCACCTTGCAACGTGTTATGACCTTGCTGTGCTTTGGCTAAGATAAGTGGAAAAGACACATGGGAAGGTTCTGGCACAATTGATAGCACAGTCTTGGGAGCACAGTGAAATGTTTGTTGTGTTATATGCCCCTAAATTATGATCTGGGTGTGGAAAACATATCCTTAGCTGTATAATGAAGGCTAATCAAAGGTTGTTAGAGACCTTTGGAAAGGACTTTCTTTTGAACATGTAACTATATGTTGACAGATGGTGTGCAGTAAAAGAAGGATATGGTATCTTCAGGGTGTTCTGTGCTTTCTCTGCTGATAGTGTCTGAATTCCAGGCTATAGTCAGGCTACGTGAATAAAGATTGCTTTGGCAGCAGTGGGGGTGTGATTGTGTAGCTTCACTTCTCAACAGCCCGAAGAGTTGCATCACCTTTAGGAAGTTGGTGAGAATAACATATGTAATCTTGAATTTCTCTCTGTAGGAAAAAAAAAAAAGTGAAGTAGCGTCCACCTCTGAAAAGCATTTTGAAATGGTATTTAAGAATAGAAAAGGTACTTAGCTGGCCAGAATTGTGTCATAACTGATGGAAATGAGACAGAGTCCTGTTCTGTTCGTGAGCCTTACACAATTGCTTCTGTGCAGTTTCTGCACTCAATCCCTTCAAGCTGTTTTCTCTTGTCTTCCTCTGCCCTCCCCCAGCTTCTCCTTCACGATATTCTAGTATTCAGTCAGGCTTTTTTTTTTTCCCCCTCTTCACATCCGGGCATTTAGATTCTAATATTACTTTCCAAAAATAGCCTCCTAGAAGCTTTCAAGAGCAAGGATTACATTTTTATCTATGCTGGTAAAGTGGTGCGTGTGTTTAGAGTGCTGATACCAGTAGCAGTTCAGAATGAAAAGGAACTTAAGGTTTGTCTTTTCTTGCTCAAACTGCCATGAAATATGTGTTCCCACAAGAAAGTGGTATTTTTTCCTCATTGTAAACAGCATATGCTTTCTATGTCTTTAGACCGTGCTGTTAGGAGTCTTGCCATGTCTGCTATTACTCAAGCATGCATGTGCCCTTGGCAAGTAGCCTTAAACTAGTCAAGTCATGATTAAAACTATTTGAGCTGCTTCAGCATCTGTTTATCCTTCATCAGGAATGAACTAATGAAGTAATTCAAAATTGATCTATAATTAGAGGAAACCCTAAATAAGGGACTTATTTTCTGAAGTCTGTGAGGAGTTACCCGGAGACATCACTCCCTGTTGTGCTGAAAGGGAATTGGGTTTCCTTCTAGACTCCTTTAGTTTTCTCCGGGACACTGAAAGTGCTGCCTATGTTCCCAAACTGACTTATTAATAGTTTATTTTGGGCTGGCTGGTCTGATCTATTTCTTTGGACTGATATTAGTGTGGTTATAGAACAGGCATTGCAGTTGAATTATGTGCTGATCTTGTTTCCTCTCTTTTCAGTGGGAGAAGCACCCTCACTACAACCTAACAGTAAAAGTCCTCCGAGCCAGAAACATCAAGGGTACAGATCTGTGTAAGTATTTAATCAAGATAATATGAAAATAGATGGTTTGTTCAGTGCATACCTGTAACACAGGTAGCATTGTTATGGGAACTTCTCACCTACACGTAGTGTATTGCCTTTATGTCTGAACAAAGGCTTCTTTTGTAAAGCATTACATATATTTTAAAAGCTTGATGTGAGGCCAAGGTGCAGATTAACGCTGCTACTTTGCAGAACAAGATCAGGTACGTCCTGGTAATGTTTAGCTTCCCTGCTCCTTTACATGTGCTACTGTGGCCCATTCTGTGTTCCTTTGTCTGGAGTCAGCCCTCCAGTCATGGCAAATTCCACCCTTGCTCCTGCTGAACAGTCTTCTTGTACCTGGAAGTAGCAATCTTCAGTTCTAGCTTCCGAATGTTTATTTTCTCAGTTGTAGTAGTGTTTTCTTTCATGTGTCTGCTGTTTTTTTTTTTTTTTTTTTATATCATTGAAGCTTTTTAAAGAGGTAGGTGGTTGATTCCAAGACAAACTGCTTTTTACCTGTTCCTGGTTTTGATAACATAGTATACATTCTCTTACTGTTATGCATCTGTGTTGACTAAAGCTCTCAGGGCTGTTTGGGGCATTTGGATCTTTAAAACTCATTTGAGATTTAATTCCTTCATATTTAATATATTAAGGTAGTCTCTCTGCCTTAAGTTTATATCTGGCATCCAACATTGAACTACTGGAATGCTAAATGACTATCTAGGCAATGAAAAACCCTCCTGAAAGGCTGAAAGCTAGAATCATACTGTGAAGAGAAATTCTTTTTATGGCCTTTCTGTTCAACTGGAATCAAGACTGATTTCCGTACTTGCATTGTTAAAGGGGCCTTAACTGGAAGAAGGAAGGACTCTGAGACATTTAGTTATTTTCAGGGAATGGAAATAAAAGGCTCAGCTCCTGGACAGACTAGATGAGGATATAGCAGTAGTGGATATTGTCTCCTTGACTTTAGTAAGGCTTTTGACACTATCTCCCACAAGATTCTCATAGAGAAGCACTGTCGAGGCTGCATCTGGAGTACTGTGTCTCATTCTAGGCTCTCTACTACAAGAGATACTGGAGCTACTGAAGAGAGTCTAGTGAAGGGCCACTCAGACTGTGAAGAGACTGGAGCATCTCTCATATGAGGAAAGGCTGAGAGATCTGGGACTGCTTAGCCTGCAGAACAGAAGGCTCAGGGGGATCTTATCAATGTGTGCAAGTATCTGAAAGGAGGGTGTTATCCATCTGGATGGAGCCAGACTCTTTCAGTGGTACCCAGTGACAGGACAAGAGGCAGTGGGCCTATGTTAGCAGTAATCTTTTTTGAAAAGCTAATCTTCCTCATTTTGAATAGTAATTTCTTTTATGAGGGACTTTTATGGTTTGGATGAACCAGAAAAAAGAAATATAGGTACCTAATATTCAATTTGCTTCTGTTTAAAGACATGTATTCCATTAAAGACTTCCTTAAAATCCAGCCTTAAATTTGCATATTTCTATGATGCAATGAGATCTAAAAAATGAGGAGCTCATGGAAACGAATATGTTTGATTAAAATTGTTCTGATGTCTTTCTCTACACTCTCTGCTCTAGTGTCCAAGGCAGACTGCTACGTGGAACTAAAGCTGCCCACTGCATCTCCTGTAGTCTCCCGAACTCAGGTTATTGACAACTCTGATAACCCAGAATGGAATGAAACTTTCCGGTATCGAATCCATAGTGCTGTCAAGGTAAGGAGTCCACTTTGTGGAGCGGGTTGGGCTACCTGCATTTGTGTACTGGCTGACCTTTGGTACTTCATTCAAAACCAAGTTTTGCCATCAGTTCCTATGATTGAGAAAAGCAAAACTGAAACTCTTAGAGACAGTGCATCTGTTTGCTCTTTGAGCAGGACCTAATAGAGTATTGAACAGAGTCTTCAGATTGTCAGCATTAATTATCAAAGTAGACACTGATGGTAGAGGGAAGAAGGAAACTGTACTTTAAAAGATTAGTTTTAGTGTGGCACTATTACTTTGCGTAACATCCTAGGCTTCGGAATAAGGTGCTTATTAACAAGAAACTATCACCCTCACTGGAGTACCTTTCCATAAGAGAATTGTAAACTAAGCTTTAGAGCATGTGAGCTTTTTTTTTTCCCCCTTGCAGGCTCACGAGGCCTCAGTCAGATTACTGCTGCGAGGCTATGCCAGCACAATTCTAAGTTCAGTCTTGTCTCCTCGAAAACTAGTTGCTGCAAGGCCATTTTTTAGGTGCCATATCTACTCACTGTGTCTATTTCAGTTAATTTCTGCTGGACTTAGCTGCTCTGAGAGCGTGCTAAACTGGAAGTGATAGGTCCTTGTAACATCCTTGACTGAATCTTGCTGAAAGGGTGGAAATTGCTGTTGCTTCCTCAGGCAACTCTGTGCCTGAAGCTGAAGGAGAGTACTGCCACATGCATTCAGCTGGTGCCTCTCTCTAGTTGGGAAGCTCAGAAAATCTTTTAGCTAAACACTGTCAATTAGGAGCTTTTTGCTTAACTATGCTGTAAGTCCTGCTGGAAATAGTGAATTATCTTCAGGAATGGGAAAGAGGAAGGGTCTATTGTATAAGGCTACCCAGGTTTGTGTAAGTGTTTCTGTCTCTTCATCTGAGGCTGTTTTTTATTTTGTTTTGTTTTTTTTTTCCTGTTTGGTTTTAGAATATTCTGGAATTGACACTCTATGATAAGGATGTTCTCGTCAGCGATGAGCTCACGTCTATTGTCTTCGATGTAGGAGGCATGAGGCCGGGTCATCCCCTGCTGCGCACTTTTAGGTTGAACCCTGAGGTTAGTCCCTGGCTTCTTCCCAGGTCAACTGCGAATAGCTGTAGCTCGCCATTACAGAAATCCTGCAGTACATGCTGGTTGCCTTATCTGTGTTGTAGAAGCCAGAATGGGAAAATGTGTCAGCGGGTGGTGTCATCATATATGGTTTTACTGTCATCTGAGATGTTTCCAAAATCCCTACTGTTTTTTTTTTTTTTGTGTGTGTGTGTTCTACAGTCTTTGGAATGCCCAGCTAAAAGAAACTTAGGATAACTGGTGTCTTTCAGAAGATGTTAAAGCACTTTTAAAGGGAATTGATTTTTCAGGAGACTAGAGGGGCATAAACTGGGCTTACAATGAAAGTCATCAGTTTGCAGTGAAGTTTATTGCTGCAAAGGTTACCTCTATATTAATAAGTGAAAAAGCCTAAGAAAAGCTTATTTTCCCCGAGTTATGTTCAGTTACAGTTAACCTCTGCTTCATGTGGGTGATATAGGTGCATTTCAGTTGCTCGCAGTCCCTGTACACGTGTTTGTGGACTTGCAACAAGACAGCTTGTTTTACATAGCTAAAGCCATATCGCCAGCCTGATCTTTTCTTTGTAACTGTCTCAAACAGATTGCTACGATAGGTCTGGATTAAAGTTGAGCTAATGATGTATTTTCTTGAGAAACAGGGCTTCAGTGCTGTTGGTGTGGTCAGAAGCAGACTCACTGGTATGCAGTTAGCAGGGAGATGTTGGTCAGTGTTGCAAGAACTTGAATGATTTGCGATCGTGGAAAGAGGCTTAGTAACTCCCTTGTTCCCACTAACTCTGTCCTGTTTGCTGAATGCTTAAGTCATCTTGATCAGGAATTATGGAACTGGAAACTTCAACCTCAGTAAAGAGAATTACCCAAATTTTCTTCTACTTGGTTATTTTAAAAGATGCGCTTGGTCTCATATCAAGCATTTACTGTATGCTATTGTGGGAGGAAAGAGGGCTGAATCAAAGGCTGTGCAAGACAAAGACAGCAATGAGTTAAGAGTGCAATCTGATGAATTTAAATGGGAGGAAGCACAAAACGTCATGTAGAAGCTGCTTGCAGAGGTGGTGCTGCAGTGGTACTCAAGCCAGAAGAGGGTGTGTTTTTTCTCATTAGCTGAGTAACACTTTTGAAAGCCATCTCTCACTTGTGTGGGCTTGTCTCCTCAAACATAGATGTGTCTGGTCATATAGGATATACCTGGGAAGACAGAAACGTTTAAAAAACAACAATAACAAAAGGCATAAGTTTAAACCTTCCAAAATCTAACTGGAGCTTTTGTAAAAGCAACAAAAATAGTTACTATAGTTTGTAACAGGAAGAAAGTTTAATCTCTTGGAAAAACTTCTCATAATTATATTCAAGATCAAGGGTCACCTGTGTCCAACTTTTATTTTTAAAGGCTAACGAAGAGCTGGATGTAGAGTTTTACTTGGAGAAATGGTGAGTCTTACCTGAAGAGCTGAAAGAACTTGTGCTCTGCAGATATGTTCTCTTGGTTCCTTTTTCTATGCAGGGACAGTCTTGACCATAAAAAGGCTAATGCTTTACAGTTCTCTGTGGTGTTTGAGTTGATTTGGCAGTGGTTGATCACAAATATCTTTAAAGCTCCAGTCACCAAAATTTTTGGGGTACCAAAAAAGAAATAAAATTTTTTGCTGGACTTCATGGGAATGGCAGTGCTGCAAAGGAAACAAACATTTTGTGGATGAGTTACCTAACAGCGGAAAGCTTACAGTTAACCTTTCAATATAAACAACAGAATACTGTATCTATCTGATAGTCTACCTAAGCTTAGCTTTACTCTAGGTTATCAACATAACTGAGATAGGGAGACCTTATAGCACATGCTTATAATTGCAGAGGAATATTTTCTTCAGTATTTTTTCCCCCATTGTTCTGTGAAGGGAAATATACTTGGTGTCAGTTTAATTTGTATAGCTCTCTCACAATGAGGACCTTTCTCCCCCACCTCTTATCCAGGCAGTTAATTTGTAAGGTAGGATGAAGCAAATTAAAACCAAAACTCATTTGCATTAAATCTCCTCATTTCACAGCACAGATGCCCCTATAGAGGTATTGACCAATGGAGTCCTTGTGGTGAGTACATGGAAGTCAATTATGTAATTGACAGGGATTTACTCATGAAGGTAGATTTTTAATAGTGAGAGGACAAGAATTGTTGAGAATTCAACTCCTGCATCCAAATAGCTGTTAGTCTCTCCAGCATCTGCCCCTCTCTTTTAATTTGCTGGTTTAAAAAGCCTCCTCAATTTGTAAATGTTAATACCAACTTACAGAAAGGGTGGTTGTTTTTGTCTTTTTTTGATATTTTTTTTTTTCCAGTGGGGCTGTTTTAAAAGATGTAAACAAGAAAATGTCCTTAGGAGGCTAGTGAGTCTTGCAGATTGTACTGAGTTTTCTAGGCTAGATGCTTGCCAGGTATAGTCCTCCTTCTTATCTTAACACCTATTATTTCTAAGCTTTTATCAGTGCTATTAGTTAAGTAGATGATAACTCTTGAGTTTGAGAGTGGGAGGCTTCATCTTGAGGGATTTGTCTATTCTCTTGGGGCAGTCAGTCTAAGAAAATCAATGCATTATACATTAAAAATACAGGTGTTACCACCTCTTTTCTCCTCCCAAAGGAAAGGGACTGTAGTGGTGTTTTTTAATAGGAGAAAAGGACAGGAAAGAGTTTATCATTGTTGAAATGTAGAGTTTTAACATTTTTTCAGGAAAAAATGGTGGCACTTAACAGCACAGTTCTGCAAACTATTTCACAGGAGACAGTATTTTGTGTTCCTATTTCCTTTAGCAAATCAGTCTTACATTCAAGCAGTGGAGTAGTTTCTTATCTTTCAGATCAATTATGGCCAATTATCTATCTCATCTGCTGTCCTACAAGGGAAGCTGATGATTGAATGGTGTGAGAGAGTAAATTTCATGAGGATGTGGACAATCCAGGACAGAAAGACCTGGCAGAATTTACGTTTAAGTCCTTGCTTTGATCTGAACAGGTTCTGAACATGTACTCACACATGCATTAAAAAAAGGTGAAACAACAGAAGAACCCCAGGTGTTGAGAACTTGTAACTACAAAGTACTGGTTGGAAAAAAAACAAAAACAAACCCCCCAAAATCCCCAAAACGAAAACGTAACTGGAATAGGAAGTGTGGTTTTGATTTTGAAACAAGAGGAAATAATCCTGTCCTACCGAATGAAAACTTGCTTTTTATTTGAAAGATCAAAATAATCCATAGCGGTTTTTTGACAGCTTGCAGCTGTAAAGCTCCATCTAATATAGTAGGTGGATTAAGCTTCTACCAAGAAGTGAACTAAAATCTCATAACCAGAGCTGGTTTCTTCTTTTCATAGGTTCATCCTTGCTTGTCTCTGCAAGGCACGGTCAACAAAGAGGAAAAAACAAAAGAGAGACAGCAAGGTAGGGCTGCCTGCAGAGTTTAAGTCAGATCTGCTTTTCAGCATGTTTATTCCTTGTGAGAGAGGGGAGACTTGATTCTCTATCGACACAGTGCACTTCTATTTACTGACTACAAAATTGACTTTTTAAGTTAATCTTGCTTTTATTTTTCATATTAATTAATATTGTGTCCCTTCCACTGGGTGCCGCACAAGAGAGTTTTTGCTTGTATTTTCATAGTCTCAGCTACAATTAACAAGTATCTGATTTTCAACATTTATTTAAATGGCTTCTGTGGTCTAAACTTCTTATTCTAATGCACAGGAGGCTGTGAAGTCAAGCTGTCTGTTCCAGGGGCATATCAGAAGCAGTTGTGTATTCCTTGGAGACCAGACAACGAGGAGGATTATGAAACCTCATTTGTCTTTCATGTGGATAAAGAAATGTGTTCGGAACTGCAAGTAGAGCTGGAGCAAACTATATCTGTCCTACAGGTAAGCGTCTGCACTGACTGCCACAAAGTTTACAGCCCACTTTTGAATAAATCCACTCTGAAATCAGTGTCTTTGGTCCATAAAAATGTCCTTAAACTTAAATTGAATGGCCTTAATTTGGTCATAAGAAGGCTAGGGATTTCTTCAGATGTTCAGGGATGTCAGTTTTGGGTGTCAAAAGCTTGCATCGGAAGCAAGCTTCTTGTGGAGTACTCTATGTATGTGGTGTTAGGGACCATCTATTGTGAAGGTTATTCATCACTTCCAGATACACCTTTTTGATCAAACTTAACTCTGTAATGTTGTAACTGCTCAGATAAAAATTTTCTAGGCTAGAAGCCTGTTCTGAATGGATGTATTATTTTTCTGGTTATGTATTAGGAATTTATGGGCAGAGATAAGTTTTTCTCTATCATTGCTTTTTACACATTATGATTTTTTTATTTTAAAAATTGAATAAAATTGTTAGACATGTCATTGGATCTTTGACATTGGGTAAGGAGGCAAACTTGTCTAAAATTGTGCCTTACTCAACACTTTAAAATTCGTTCAAACTTGGGGGTTAAAAAAATCTGAATCTGCACATGCTTGGTACATGAAGACATCTTTACTTTCAGCTGTTACTCTATAGCAAGTGTTTCCTATTAGAAACTTGTAGAGTATGTGCCACTTGCAAAGGTTTATTTAGCTTTGTCTGTCACTTCATAGTTTTTACAGGTACCCATGCAGTGTGTGTATCCCATAGGAGTGACTGAACACTTATTGTGATGACTGCTCCCGGTATTGCTAGACACCAAAAAAGACAGCAAGGAAACTATTTATTCTGTGGTGTTATTCATCCCCACAAACAGTTGGGCAGTGTGAGCGCACAATGGCGATCTTGACTACTCTAGAGGCAGCTGTAGAGAAGAGAACACAAAAAGAAATATGGTAGAATAGCTTTGCAATGGGGTTGGTTGGGCAGCAAATGTGAGCTGAAGAGAGAGACCTGGACTTAAGTAGTCAAAAACTCAGAGCCAGGCAAGCAAAAATATGGTAGAAGTCAATCATGGAGGTTGGCCCAGGTGGTAAACCTCAAGCAAACCACCCGCGGTAGCTAGCAGAACATACTCCTTCAAGAGCTGGCATAGAGCACAAAGCTATCCAGTCTGACCTTTCCTCCCTTATCAGAGATAGGAGTGTGCCAGGAGCATAGTAGTGTTGCCTGCCCTGTACCTAAATTCATGTTATCTGCCACTGTTAGGAGGACAGTGGGCTTAGAGGGACATTTGACTCGAGGCAGCTGTTTCTGGTTAGAAGACATCTGTGAAATAATATGGGTAGTTCCTTGTCTGTCTTGAGTTCTTGTTGTGAGAAGGGTGAATCTGTTATTTCTTTAAGGTCCTTAAATTTAGGAATCTGCACACAGCTCTGCAATAACAGCTTGCTACTTCCTAATACAAAATGGGAGAAAACTCAAAGATTTCATGGCAAACTTTAATTTACTGTGCTTATAAAAATATTATGTTTTTTAATTACATGCTCCTATTTTTCCCTAAGGCTATTATCTTATTTCCTATTTTGTGGTATTTTTTCTGTATGTCTAACACTGTTGCCTTGTTGGTATCTTTTCCAAATCCCTCTTTGAAGACAGAACGCAAGTTTGCTTGTGAGCTTTCTGACGCATGTCAGAACACAACTATTTTTTGCGAAATTTTATATTTGGAGGTGAAGATTTTTTGCTTGTGACAGACAGCTATATTAAAAACAATAAACAAAAAACAAAACAAAACAAAAAAACTCCACAGCTATTTGAGTGACTGGAACAATTCCAGCAAAGATCTGTCAGGGAGCAGGATGATCTTGAAAAGCCTTAGACTTTTGGGAAAGATTTAGCTATAATGATCTCAAGGATTGTTTGCTGTTTTGACATATGAAGGTCATATCTTTAACTTTTTTCTGGAGACCTCAAATAACATTTGGTTTTTTTATTAGGATGGTATGAACCCTGATATTGAAAAGCATACTACAGTTCTGGGATTGGGGACTGTACCACTTAATTCCCTTCCTATTGGACGAAAAGTTGATAGAATCGTTTCTCTGGGAGAGGTAATGTCAACATTTTGAGCTTGTTTTAACATGCTTGGGATAACTTTTCCCCCCATTGCCTATAGGCATTTGGAAAGTTACACTGCATGTATTTCTTGGGAGTGCTGTTTTGTTGGATATCTAGAATGAAATACTGAGGTTACTCAGCGCAATTCTCCTCAAATGTTTTTATGGTTGGGTCTTGCAAAATAAGTATAAATTTCATCACTTTCCAAAGCAAAAAGTCTGTTAGGGTGTGAAAGAAAAATATCAGAGGAGGAGAAAAGCAAGAAGCTTGCAGAAGAAATAGTTGTTTTTTCCACTCTGCTCTCCAAGTACACGGTTTTAGTTTCTGTGGAGACCTATTGAAAATGTCTGAAATAGGTGCAAGGGAAAGGTGTTCCAGAGATGTAGTTTTGTGAGTGAGAGTGCTGTTCTGGTTAGTATCTAGTGACCCCACTGATGTCATAACCTCTAGTTAGCAGTTCCACCTATGTAGTTGGTATCAATTTCAAGATGTGTTCTCTCTTTTCACAGGGACAAAGTTTGGATATGAGTTTGAAAACTGAAGAGAGGTGAGTGGGAACCTCAATGACCTCTAAAAATCAGGAAAGGCCTTTATTCTCATAGTGAAGGAGCTGAGTGACTCTCCCTGCTGTTCTGGGGAGGTCTATTGTCTCCACTGATCTCTTGGGATAGATTAAAGGAAAATATCTCTGATTATTTTTCCTCTGAAGGTTGCGACTCTTCACTTTGCAGATACTGTCTATTGGATTGGTGTCAGTTGTGCTGAAATCTGAATAAATTTTGTGTTCGTAATACTTAAATGTAAAATATCTGATGGTGTGAATATTAAGTATCTTTGTTAGTTCCCAGAATATGTCCAGTGCTGTACTGACAAATCGGAAAGAGCATCTCCGTGTGTGAAGAGCTTGAACTATAAAATAGAGAAAGGGTGAAAGAGAAGTGATAAGGAAAGAGTAACACTCAAAACTGAGCAGTTGGCTAGTAAGCTGCTAGGGTCATTTGGTACATAGTCATGAACTGAAGATCATGATCCCCTTTTACAAACTCATAGCAAGTTTATTGGTATTCAGTTGTCCTCTCTGCCTCTTAAGTTCAGAAACTTCCATTTTAAAATAGCTCTTCCCCTCATTTCTCCATCCGTGTCAATACAGCGATCTCGGTTGCTCCTCATACAGTCTTCTTTACCTACTGAATCTTTTATTCCTTTGTGAAATGCCTGAAGCGTAATCTGAATACTGCTTGACACAACTTTGTATTTAGGGAGAAGTTTCATTTTTAATTTCAGAAGCTGTTGTTACACAATAGTTGGTGTATAGACGTACACTAAAACTTAAGAGTTTGGTCTAGTAATTCAGATCAGCACCTAGATTGTGTGATCACAGAAATTGCTTTTCCCTGGTAACTAAAAATCCTCCAAAGTTTTGGGGTTTTTTGTCTTAATTTCTGTTTCAGCACTTGGGATCTTGATATACGTCTGGGTTTTGACCTCTGTAAAGAGGAGAGAGAATTTTTGAACAAAAGGAAGAAAATAGTTTCTGAGGCACTGAAGAAGACTCTTCACTTAAAAGAATCCCCTCCAAAAGATGAGGTATTGAACACAGTGCTGTAGTGAAGTTCCTAAAGTCCGTTGTGGTTGGTGATAATTAGGTATTGTAGGATTCTTTGCCTATAACCAACAGAAAATGTGATTTGTGTTCACTAGGGTGTGTGAGATAAATCACTGTGACATTTCAGTTCTGAAGCCTCAAATGTTGTTATATTTCTAAAATTTTGAGGGGGTTGTGTGTGTTTTGGAACACAAAAAATTGTAATTTCAGAATGTATGTACTTTCTTTAGTTGAACTCTTGTATCTTGGGCTTTGACCTCTGAATTGTGATGGGAAAGTCTCTTTCAGAATATTTAAATTGAAGCTCGGACCACAGGAACAGCTTCCTAATTGCTGATTTGAGGACACTGTTATATCTAGATAGCCTGATACCTTGCTCTGTATTCTTTGGGTGCTATTGTAAGAATGGTTGCCTTCTTTTGTTCTTATGTGTATGTTGTATGGCATGCAAGTAAATGTGTGATAATATACACAACAATTTCAGTAAGTGATGGTCCCTGAGATGACACTGCTATCTTTCAGAGTAAACAACGTATTTCAATTACACAGTAGAGAAAGGAGTTCTGGTTGAAATAAAATCTGAAATTACTGGAAATGTAAATAGAAATAGAGATTTTATGTCTTATTTTTGTATGAATGAGACTTATACAGGATTAGTTCTGTAACTTATTGGCAATTCAAAAGTCTGTGATTGTGACTCCTGAGTTTGCTGTCTGCAGGTTCCAGTCGTAGCAGTACTGGGGTCTGGAGGTGGGATGAGAGCACTGACATCGTTCTACGGCAGTCTTGCTGGGCTTCAGCAGCTGGGCCTTTTGGATGCTGCAATGTATCTGTGCGGGATTTCTGGCTCTACTTGGTAAGTTACATGGGGTGTTGATTCCAGAAACTTATAGGTAAATATGAGAGTGTTGATGCAAAGTAAGGCCAGAACTGCACTTGTGCCATCTGCAGACCAACAACAAAGTCAAATATTTCATCAGTTCTCACCTGCGAGTTCTGACGGGGAACCTAAAGAGTCTAAGGGATTCATTATCACTTCTAACCCACACACCTGCTGGCTAAATTTACGAATCTACTGCTCTTGCAAACTTGGCAGTTGACTGTTAGAATGTATTACGTGAATAAAACTTATGTGTTTAAAGACTTTCCCCATCTCTTTGCTCTTGCCAAGAAGACAACTGAGGTGGTGCAAGGCACTGGAGACATGCCCACACGGACCACTATGTCACCACCTTCTAAAATGGCATGTGCGTCTGAACAGAGGAATAGCACCAGCTTGCCCTTTTGGTGGACTGGAGAAATGTGCTGAAATGTTAGACATAGCTAGAATGCTTCAGTTCTTGGAGTTTGTGGTGAAATCATCCCTTATAAGTACACATTGGTTTTGTGAAATGATTTCACTGAGGAGTTGCACAACCTGAGAGTAAAATCTTCCAGAGCTTTGCGTGTTTAATTGACTCCTGTGTAGCTAGTGTTCTTCCACTAGCCTTGTGATCTGGCCTGCCCTTTTTGATTCAGGGACAGACTTTCAAACAAATGTAGGCATCTGTTCATGTGGATAGCCAAGAGTCCAAACAAGTTTCTCATTTAATGAGACCTATGGCCTCTATTGCTGGCTGTGGTAGCACTGTTGCTGTCTGCCAGTCTCTCAGGGTTGTTATGGCCTGGAGTTAACTCATATTGATGAACCGGTTCATGTGTGCTAGCATATGATGTTTGGAACGTCCTTGAAAGCTAGTTTAGCAATCAGGATGAAACTGTCCTGTAGGTGTTGGGGTTTTCAGCATGTTTTAGAGTTCAGAGATCCATTATTGTGGTCGCTTTTCTCTTCATGATGTTTTATCTTCTAGCTAGACTTCTCAAGCTTTTAGTTCAGAACTGCAGTGATAATTATAACTAGCTAAAACTATTGTTTACACAAGGGTCGTTATTACTGATGGCATGAATATAAGCATTTTCAGGTGTTTATCTACACTGTATCAAGACCCTGACTGGTCGCAGAAAGACCTTCAAGATGCAATTAGAAGAGCTCAGGGTACTGTGTCCAGCAGCAAAGCAGGGGCGTTTTCCCCAGAACGACTGAAATACTATTTCCAGGAGCTGAATGCAATGGAAGTTAGTGGACGGAATGTTTCCTTTACAGATTTGTGGGGCCTTATTGTGGAATATTTCCTACAACAAAAGGTAAAAGGCTTCATGTTTGGATGTGCACTGCTGTTTGTCTTCCAGGTGGGAGCTTTGCCCACCCATATCTCGTGTGTCAAGAAACTGATTACCCTATTCCAGAACAGCTCACAAATGTAGAGATGGAGGTGTGGAATAAACAGGGGAAATTCTCATCTCTTTGTGCTCCGGGTTTCCCAGCACTCCTCTTTACTAAGAATTTTGAAGTCATATAGATAGGTGCTATAGAAAAGTGGAGCGTTTATTTGGAATGACTGTTAGTAAATAGTTTTTGTATTGGGCAGGTTAAGCCTGAAAGAATGATGTTGGTTTTGCAAAATGGCATTACTGTGCAGTATTTGTTACGCTAATTGAAATCAGAAATCAGAGAATAACTAGTTTATTAATAACACCAGACATTGTAAGTATGCAACTGCGGAGATATTGTGGCAAAATCTAACCATGTGCACAGACAGAGGGAGGAAAAGGGATTTGAATTAGTTAGAAATGTTAAGCAACAGCTTCAAATTATCAAAGTATGGGTACAGAACTTACCTGACTAAAGTGTGCTTCTCCTTCCTTGCTTGTAACCAGGAAGATCCATCAAAGCTGTCTGATCAGCAAGAAGCAGTGAAATGGGCGCAGAACCCCTATCCTATCTATGCAGCTGTCAATGTGAGACCCAATATTAGCAGTGGTGACTTTGCAGGTATGAACATGGCAAATTTATTTTTGTTTGCTGGAATCTATAAATTCCTTTGACCTGTTCAGTTGTTCCTTGGGTAGTGAGCTGAAAACTCACTGAAACTGAGTTTCTGTTTCTGTGAAAACAAGGAAACTTGGCTCAAGCAGCAGATGGTAGTGCAAGAGGCATTAGGATACTGATAGGCAGAGTGTTATCATCCTGATTGCAAATGGCTATAATGGAGAAATGAGATTCAACTCTGCTGGCCACTCCACGTGTTTTGCTAGAAAGTCCCTGAAATTTTCAGGAGCTGAGAGGGAAGATTCTTATAATACACAAGTCTGCATCTGAATTGGAAAATTGAAGTCCTTGGTAATTAGTTGACTTACTTTCTTTTATAGTCTCAGATAATCAGTTTGTGTAGATGCATGTAAAATGATGGATTGGCAACCTTGTAGCATGCATTATCAAAACTGTGGTATTTAGTAGCCTGGGTTCTTTCTGGTTATACAATTGCAGTAAAAAATGAAGGCCAGTCCTATTCCAGGTCACTTGAAACTTTAAATATGATGCAACGACTGAGGGTAGATGCAGTGGGACAGGAACACAAATGCTTGTGTCCATCTGTGTATCACTACGCGGCTCTCTTTTTTTTTTCTTTTCTTTTTCTCCTCTCCTCTTTCTGGAGGAGTGTGTGTGTATGACAATGAACTTGTAAGTATTTGTGGAAAGCTTTCAAGGATGAGGTGACACTTTGATAAGCAGACAATGAAGTCAAACAGTGGATCAATTGAGACTTGAAGCAGTACTATAACAGTTAGCCATCAGAATGGTTTAAAGTGAAAGTAAAATAGGCAGGTTATTTCTGTGATGACAAAGTCAAGATGGACAGATATGGGATTTTTTTCCCAAAAGCCAGGAAGAAAGGAGGTTGTATTGAGTCAATGAAAGCCTGTACAAGAGTTTTTTTCAATCATGTGTAAGATAGGGGCTCACTGAGAACAGTGACAGGGAAATCTATACTGATGGTGAAAGAAATGGAGGGAGATTTCTTTCTGTCTCCCCTGTGTAAGCAGAATTCAAATGAGTATTTTCACCTATGTTAACTCTGAGACGACTAAATATCCTGTTGACTTGTTCTTAGAATGGTGTGAGTTCACTCCCTATGAAGTTGGGTTTCGCAAATATGGAGCTTTTATACGAACAGAGGACTTTGACAGCGAGTTCTTCATGGGACGGCTCGTCCAGAAACATCCAGAGCCTAGGATTTGTTTTCTACAAGGTATGATCTTAAAGTAGTGAATAAAAGGGGGAGATGGAAAGGAGCCACGCTGCTTTTGGGACTCATTAACTTAAACCTATGCCTTTTTGTCCCTTCCTAAAGAATTTGAAGAGGAGAAAAATGTCAGCTCTTTCTCCAAAGGTTTCGGTGTAGTTTTATAGCATTACAGTCAGATGTTCTTGAGTCTGCAAGCAGACTCTACTATGGACTGCTTGTCAAAAACTTCTGCTTTAGGTCTTCCCGTTCTCTTGCTAGCTTTCCCTTGCTGGTAGAAGAGCTTTTCTCTCAGAGAAGTTTCTGCATCGTGTTATTACATTAGAATTTGTCACATCATTAACTCAAAGGTTTAAACTCAAACATCATTTGTTAGTGTAGTAGGGCTCAAGTGACAACCTTCTCCCATGACAAATGTTAGTTGAATTATAGGCCTTTTTTGTTACATTGTGAAGAGCCTTTTGAGTATTAAATTATTCTATATTTCTTCTGCAGGAATGTGGGGCAGTGCCTTTGCTGCAAGCTTGGATGATATCTGTCTGAAGGTGGTTGGTCTAGGACTGGGATTTCTAGATTCTTTCAAAGATGTTATCAAAGTTGTAGGTAAGAACATACTTTAAAATAGTTGGATTTTTTCGAAAGATTCCGGGGTTTGGAATGATTATACAAATAATATGACTCAAAAATGTGCTGTGTGTAGTTTTCAAGATTAGCATAAAGGATGGATTTGGACAGATCCCTCTTGTACTATGTATTATTCCCTTCCATCACACATATAGCATATAGTGAAGAGAGCAATTATAATTTTCAGTACACTTTCTGTTCCTCTTTTTAGATTTTTTTTTTTTTTATCTGACCTTGACTATAAATTTAGGTTAGCTCTGGGAGCTATCTTAAACACATATTGCAGTGCAGGGGTCTTAATCATGAGAAGAGGAAGAATAGATGCTGGACTGCTAACCAGGAAGTAGAAAATAGGTTTTCAGTTCCCTCCTTGGACTGATTTGGGTAACCTTGGATAAGCTGGTTGTATGTTTATGCATTGTTCTCCATTTCTATGATGCCTCCCTAGCAGGCTAAAAGAAAGTGTATTAAAGGCTGAGAGTTGCTCAAATGCATAGTTATAGCCTCATAGTAAGTGGGGAGAGATATTTTTTTTTCTTCTCTGCTTTTGCAGCCCTAGTTTTTTTTTTCCCCTATACTTTTGTTATAGTAACTGTAAATGCTACCATGCGTGGATGACTGTTGTCTTACGAGACAGAAGTGGTTGTCACTTGGTAACAAGGGTTTCTCGGTGTGGATTTGAAATGAACATGGACAAGGATTTATGAGTAATGCTATTCCCTTTAAATAGGGGAGGTGAATTATCCAATTGTAGAATATGCAGCTCACCTAAATTTCTTTGCAGTACTTTTTTATTAGAGGACAAATTCAGCCTTAGGACAACTGACTAAATATTGTAGAAAAAAAAGTCTGATTGGAATCTTGGAGGTGGACAAACATTTGCTGTGTGTTCTGCATCCTTCTGTGGCTTCTGCAGATGACTGCCGAAGATTCCATTTCCGAGATCCAACACGACTAAAGACTCGCTTGGTTATACCTGGGGGCCCCTTATTACAAATCTTCCAGGATTTCTTCAAGTCCCGTGTCACATGTGGAGAAACCTTCAACTTCATGCACGGATTGTATCTTCATAAAGATTATGTTAATGTCAAGAAATTTGTGACTTGGAGAGGTAAATGAGTGAGTCTGTATATGGTATATAAAATAGCGCATTAATATTCTGCAACAGTCAGTTACAGAACGGTCAGTTACAGAACAGAAGTAAGCTTGACTTTGTTTCACTGAAGTCAGGGAATTTACCCCTTCTTACACCATAGCAAAAAATTTGATCTGCTACGTGTGCTTTGTCATATAAGGCAAGCTCATCATCAGACTTCATGGGCCAGTCTCAGATCAACATCTGTGTTGGAATGTTTTTTTTTTTTCTTCTTTTAGCCCCAGCATAAGCTTTGTTTGTTGCTTTTACTGAGAGGTGTGTCATGAATCTTTATAATTACTTGTGTTACTTGGAGTGTCTTCCAGGCACTCACCTGGATGCGTTTCCCAACCAGCTGACCCCCATGGAAGAGAGCTTGTACTTAGTGGATGGCGGCTTTTCTATCAACTCTCCCTTTCCTTTGGTACTTCAGCCAGAGAGGGATGTGGATGTTATCTTGTCATTCAATTTTTCCTGGGAAGCTCCGTTTGAGGTGAGAGATATAGCTGAGCATTATTACATGAAGATAAAAAAAGCACAGAATCATATTCACAATGGCAGCAGATGTTGAATACAAACTCTATTAATGTTGAATACAAACACTAATGGAAGTGCATTACAATAAATCCTTACCTCTTTCAAATGCTATTGTACTATGCTTTTCACTGTGGATGTCATGAGGAGACAGAAAGCGACATAGCTAATAAGATTCAAAACTTTTCAGAAGCTTAACTAGGTTGTTCCTAAAATAAGAGTATTTGCTGAGTTCGTAAGATCCTTGTTACATAGCTGTGCACATCTAACAGTAAAGTGGCTATTGGTGATTTTCTTCATGCAAATAAGTTATTTTCTGTATATACAGGTGTTTATTTTTAAGCACAGAAAAGTCAAGGTGTATATATTTAGAGTAATAAAACATAAAAAGAGTTTCAGCTGCAAACTGTTGATGTTTGGTAGTGGTTCTTAGTTCTACTCCTCATTGTTCTTCTGTGTCACCAGCCAGAGAAATAGTTTTTTCCAATTTGGCAGTTTCATTTCTGTCACTTTTTGTGAAAGTATCTCTCTATTAGGTTGTAGTTACATAATCTTAGAGGTGTTGCTGGTATTCTGTCAAAATTCTTTTTGTTCTTTGACAACAGGTTTTAGAGCTGACTCAGAAATACTGTGAGGAGCGGGAAATTCCTTTTCCAAAAATCAAACTGAGTGAGGAAGATGAAAGGAAGCCAAAAGAGTGTTACATGTTTATGGATGATAATAATCCAAAGGCTCCAATTGTGCTCCATTTCCCATTGGTGAATGACACCTTCAAGAAATACAAAGCTCCGGGTAAGGGAGCTATATCTTAAGGAGCTATTTTTAGAATCTATTGTGTGCCTTGATGGGGAAATTCAGTGGGCTCAGTGTCCCTCCTTTCGTTCTTCTTAGTATTAAATTGTTACTTAGTATTAAATTGTTACTTTCACTTAAGATGGGATCAGCTTCCACTGATTTTTTTGGAAAGTAGAGTTGGAGAAGAGGCTGATGATTAAAAAAAAGATAAAAATGTAAGGGCTGGAAGAATCAAAATTAGCCTGTATTTTTGCTTCTTTCTTATCCTTTATGGCCTGATACTCGATTTTTTTTTTTTTACTTGAATTACTCTAAATATGTAGGAAAGCAGTATAAATCAGTTTGAATAATGAGTTCATTTCTTTATTGGCTATGAATAAACCACTAAGCAGCAAAGCGTTGTGGACCAGTTTGTATGTCAGATCGTGTAACTCAGTGCCAAGTGGCCTGTGCCCTTGTAGTGTAAGGTCGAGGGATAAGTGATCCTTGCTTCATTTAACATGATTAATATAGACTGTAAGGCACACCTCAGACTATCAAGCGAGAGCACTGGGATGAAACACAGGGCTATACCATTAAGAAGATACAGACAAAATTCAGTATCCTGTTTCTCCCATGCTGGGAGGAAACAGCATCCTGAAGAAAACTTTTGGAATACATAGAATGGTTAGAGTTGGAATGGACCTTAAAGATCATCTAGAAAAGAATATGCAGTACTAACGCAGGCAAGGGGAGGTGTAAGGCAGCCTGTTAATGCTATCTGTATTAATACTATAACGATTGCCACGTCCTGGCTATATTTCCTCATCAGTGGTGAAGAGTTTCAAAGTGTTGTTCTCGAATATGGCTGAAGACTACTATTTCGATAATGGCAGCAAGCAAAAGTGTTTTTAGCAAATTTCTTTAACGTTCATCTTGGTATTTAAATTTAAGCGGCAGGATACTCAAAATACAAGTTACCATATTTTAAAGAGTATATACTAACCTCCTAAGGTAAATTGAGCTCAGGGCGTTAATGTCTTTCATTTTAGTGTAGAGCAGCACTTTCAGGAAAAATTGAGCTTTGTACTTCCTATTTTGAGCATGATAATCATGGATGCACCAAGCAATTTATCACAATGAAAATGTATTTTAGTGCGGTATTTTGGACTCTGGTGGAAGTAGAAAGGGTAATAATATTTTTGCCTTCGACTTCCAAGCATTTGGGATCCTGAAGGACCGAAAATCTCTGAGGAGGAGCTTTGGGGAAAAAGTTAAGGTTCAACAGGGTTATTGTGTTAAATTGTGTTAAAGTATTGTGTTACTGTGATAAACTCCTTGCTGAATCCAACTAAAATGAGTATCACAGCTGGGTTTTTTGTGAGTGTTTTTAGTGTTTGTTTTTTCTTTCTTGCTCCAGGAATTAAACGTGAGTCAGAAGAGGAGAAGTCCTTTGGTGACTTTGTCATTGAGGCAAAAGATTCTCCTTACCGTACGCTAAATTTCACCTTTGAGCCGTACGATTTCAGGAGGTTAGTGGAAGTGAATCGCTACAATGTTCTGAACAGCAAGGACACTCTCTTCAAAGCCCTAAACTTGGCTCTGCAAAGGAGAAAGTTGAAGAAAGTAATTGATATGTCCAATACATGATCAGCTTCCATAGCTGAGGATACGGACAGACGGCTGTGTACGAAAGCTGTGTTGTTCAAGACATAATGCTGAAAACTAATAGCTGGAAACTGTCTTCTTGGGAAGGGAGTAGCATGTGTGACACTGAAAATCCACTCCAGATGACAGATGCTCCTACGAAAACCCAAGGGTTGTACAGTACAACATGGACGTTGCTTTGACGTGTGGGGAAGAGTAGGGGATTATCTAGCCCAGTATCTCATGTTACAGTGGTGGATACCAGATGACTAGGGAGATCTATTCAAACAGTTCAAGTACTGATTTGTGGATGAAGCACCTCCTTTTTTTCAAAAGTGCAGCAGTGTTTCTTCTATACCTTTACCTTTCTTGCTTTTTGAACCTCCCTCCGTAAACTTTTACAATTTATATCATCTGTCAAGGAACTCCAAAGATTGTAACTATGCACTGAAAGAGGAAATGTGTCCTTTTGCTTTCAACTTGCTACTGGCTGATGCCCACATATTTTCAAGACTGAACAGTCACTATCTGTTTTCCATTTTTGCCATTCATGGTTTCCAAGATCTCGGTGTTATTTCTTTCCCACCCTTCTCAAGGATTACAATGGCCTTTAGTCTCCCAAAAGTTCAATCTAGAGAATCTTACTTTGGTAACCATTTGTTTTTGAGGAAATAGTAGTTCCCTTTTTTAATATTTAATAATGAAAGACACATCATGGGGTTGTGTTCCTTCTTCCTGCAGTTTGATCATCACAAGCTGATGAAACTTTAAAAATGCTACAAGTCTCATCTTTCTCTTTCTGTGTAAGAGGAAGGAAAGCTCCTTTGAAGAGACTGACTTAGATATTTTTTCCTTACACTTGGGCTTGCAATTCAGCCAGGCCTTTGTTCAAGGAATTTCTCTTTGTGTCTATTTATACAAACACTGATATTCAAGGTAGGCACATGTTATAAATGTGAATGAATAAAACAGTGTTGGATGCTGCAGTGCTGTGGGATGGAATTCATCTCCATTTGCAGAATGCCCAGAGAAAAGTACTGAATTATACAATTGAAAATATCTAATACAAAAGGGTGGCAAACAAGTGCTGTTTACTTTTTCGGCTTTTACATTGAGATGAATGTACTGGTTCTGTATTTGAAAACTGGAGACGGGAAATCTGTCTCTTCTGAAATGATGTAAAGGCTTATAAATATGTGTGATTCTTGGTATATTTTTTAATTCTTCTAATAAATATTAGTTTTGCTAATGTGCTTTTCACAATTTTTCTTATGAACACTAGTCTTGATATATTTTTCCTTATTCTAATAAAAGGTAAGCAAAAAAGTCAATGTAATACTATATTGCATAGTTTCTATGACAGTTTGCATAGTTTCCTTTATTACATCAGGATACCTGACAGCGGGGAAAGTGACTTACCAAGTCCATCTCAGACTGGTGCCACACAGCAATAGAAAGTACTCTTTTCATTGTGAGACTTCTTTTTGAGGAAGCATGGCTCAAAACTGAATTTTTTTTAGATGTATTTCAAACAGTGGGTGATTAATCTTCTTTATCTGGAAGGATGTATCCTTTATGTCCTTAACACTTGTTTTCTTATGCTGAAATAGAGAAAGCAACTTAATGTTATAATTTTTCTTTATAGTTGGTGCTCTACAGCTGCTTGCTTTTTAGGATTTGGACATCTGTCATCTTTGCTGAGTGCTTTTTGTACATTTTTGCACATAAGATTTTCAAACGTTCTTGTCTTAGCTGCCTTTCAGCCTGCCACCACGCCTTTGTAGTAGGATGGGAGTTCCCTTTGTTCCTCTTGAATTGTTCCTGTTTTTCTGATGTGAATCTGTATTGAACTGCATGGTTTGATTTACTGTGCTTTCTTGGTTTTGAGGTCATTTCCTAATTGGAGATGCGTGGACACTGTGGAGATATAGGTATTTAGATACCAGCATATCGATGGGAAGGTGGAATGTTTTTCCTCCAAAAACTGTATCTACTCAAATTTGCTAGGCGTTACAACGGAGTGTTTTAAGGCACAGCTTCTCCATAAGTTCTTCCACAGTGGTAGTATTTCTTTGTAGGAACAAGATACAGGGCCTTAAAATTAATTTTAATTTCCTAAACTGGTAAGTAGCCACCTCATTTGAAATTCCATGTTGTGGCAGGATAGTTGTCCACAAACAATCTGCGCACTGGCTATGTGGCATGTGTTCTTCAGTCTTGTTAAAATGCTTCTTGCCTTGTAGGAGGAATGTGTCTTTTGTCCTGGCATTTAAATTCAAGCCTAGTTATTAAGGAGAAATCAACCTGGCATCCCAAGTGAAAGGAACATTCAGGAGAAATGGGAAGGAGGTAAATTTGGGTTTGTGCTTTATTTTGCTGAGTCCCAGCGTTAGAGCTCTCTCACAAACGAATGCCAATGGGGAAAGAAGCCCTGAAAATGGGAGGAATGTCCAAGGAAGAGCTCACGTGGGTGCCTAAGCCTTGCTCTTGCTATATGTTTACGAGAGTAAGTGTGCATGCAGGCTGCATGTTACTCTGGAAACAAGATGTGTACAAAAATAGCCTGCAGGCCAACCTGTCTTTCTAATATCTTAGCTTTGGTCACGCTGTGGGCTTGAGGTCTAGCTTTGCAAGGCTCTAGTGCAGACAAGGTCTGAGCTATGCATGGCTTATGTTTATAGACAAAAGGTATCTGTGAGCAGGACAGAGTCAGTTGTGGGAGCAGCAAGTAGAGACAAAGAGATTTGCACTATCATACAGTTGTCAAAAGTGTACCAGCTGCGCTCCAGGAATCAACTGAAGATGTCAAAGGAAGTGGAGAAACTGGGTCCTAAGTAACAGCAACTTTTTTTACAGCGCTTTTGTATTTGCCCTGTGGCAGAATAACTCGGGTTATTGTAGGTCATCGTAAATGTTCAGAGTGAATGATCTGTATAAGGTGATAAGCATTTAAATGAACCTGGATTAACACACCAAAGTAGCTCAATTTATGTGCAAGAAGTAACAGCTCTACAGGATTGTGTTTTTCTCTGTTCCAGATAAGACATTTCTGTAACCTTCCATAAAATAATTAATTTATAAAGTATGGAGAACAAGGAAAGTTTTTTTTTTTTAAAAAAAATATATATGTATATCTCCATGATAAACTAGGAAAATATGGGAGGAAGTTAGTACTTAAAGAATGGTGAACTGCTCTTTGGAATTGCCCAACTCTCTCCAGTGACCAGGATTATCATCCTACACCACTCTGACATTTTAGTTACCTACCTACAGCTAGAAGGTTGCTTCCCTCCCCCATTTTTATTTTGGAAAACATTCGTACACAGTACAGCAAAGGAGGGCAGCCAGTAGGTGTGTGGCAGCAGCATCTATAAAATATTTAAAAAAAGCCCACTAACAGTGGCCTAACAATTCGTATACTTTATCTGGACACCTATTTATGCATGGCTGGCAGTATGCCCAGGTGGCCAAGGTCAGCAACATCCTGGCTTGTATCAGAAGTGTGCATCAGTGTAGTGTGGCCAGCAGGACTAGGGAAGTCATCGTCCCCCTGTAGTCATCACTGGTGAAGCCCCACCTTGAGTACTGTGTTCAGGTTTGGGCCCCTCACTACAAGAAAGCCATTGAGGTGCTGGCGTGCGTCCGAAGATCAACATAGCTCATGAAGGGTCTAGAGCACAATTCTTATGAGAAGCAGCTGAGGCCACTGGGGTTGTTTAGCCTGGAGAAAAAGGAGGCTGAAGGGAGACCTTATAGCTCTCTACAGCTGCCTGAACAGAGTTTGTAACAAGGTCGGGGTTGGTCTTTTCTCCCAGGCAACAAGTGATAGGAAGAAAGGAAACAGCCCCAAGTTGTGCCTGGAGAGGTTTAGATTGGCTGTTGGGAAAAATTTCTTCACTGGAAGCGTTGTCAAGCATTGGAACAGGCTGCCCAGGGAAGTGGTTGAGTTGCCATCCCTAGAGGTATTTAAAAGATGTGTAGATGTAGCGCTGAGGGACTTGGTCTAGTGGTAACTTGGCAGTGCTAGGTTAAAGGTTGGACTTGTTGATCTTAAAGGTCTCTTCCAACTGTTAAGATTCTGTGATTCTACTTCAGTTCTGCTGTAACACAGAAGTTCAGTCACAAACCTTGTCGCTCCTGCTTCATTTGGCTGCATGCTGATACAGTGAATAGGACACTACAGGCTTTCTGGCGGCTTGAGGACAGCCTTGCTCTCCTTCAAGTCTCCTCTAGCTGAGTCCCATTTAAGAATCATAGCCATGATAATTTGGTGTATATACTCCTCCTGAAGCACAGTGAGCCCTGGGAGAATCCATGCTGCATGTGAAGCATTAGATGAGGGTAACCTCAGGAGTGATGCCTTTACAAATTGGCTGGGTGTGGTTTTTTGGTGAAAGTATTGAGTTCTGAGTGAAGGTGAGGAAACAGACTACTCTTTCACCTAGTAATACTCTAGGGCAGTTGCATTTTCCTTCCCACTCCTTGTCTTAGAGGTAAGATACTCTTGATGGCACCAGCTTGAGACATTGTGGGAACTAAAACATGCCTGTAAATCAAATGAAATTTATGTCAGAAGTGGGTATTCACCAACAGATGGCTAGACCCAATGTAACGATGTGTTTGAGCAGTTACTATCTTGAAAATCCAATTCCTGACGGTCCCTGAGGTTATGAACTATGTATTGAGGTGACCCCTGTATGTCTCTGAAGGGAAGGGAGAAGAAATATAAATATAAGAGTTGGATGTGGAATTTTTCTTGGGAGGATGCTGAGGAGCCTGCCAAGTGCTGTTGAATGTAAATTTATTTATGGCCTAATTTTTGCAGTTCATGGTGGTACTACTAGGCTTGCTTGCTATCCAAAGGAATGTGATCATGCATATCCCTGTGTGGCTCCCATCTTAATGTAAAGATATAATTAAAGCACTACTGGGTGGAATTGTGGTTCTTGTGGTCTAAGGAGCACTTGAAAGTTTTCAAGTGCACTTGAAAATGTCTCTTTACCTATTCCAGTATTTATGTAGGATATATCTAATAATTCTTCCTCCACTTCTGACTGTCCTGGTAAAACAGTAGCAGAGCTCAGTGAAGTGGCACAAAAGCATGAGATTGCTCCTCTAAGCCATGAAAACGTTCTTGATTGCATGAAGGAATATTGATAACTCTTTTCTCTGTAAGACTATAGCTTCTGACTGTGGATTTCCCAAATAGCAAATTGGGAGGAGAGGGAAGACCACAGCAGTGGTATCAAACCTCATTTCTGTTGTCTGAAAAGCAGATTTGTGCCTGGGCTGCAATTAACTGATCTCACACGCTCGGGAGAGATACTGTGTTTATTCAGGCCTGGGTGCTAGATGGATTTTCCACAAGTCAAGCACACCCCATGCCAGCTTCTTCGTTATATTTATACACAAAAGTTACAAGGTAGTACACTCCTGGTTACAATGATTGGTTAGTAATTTACATATAATTATAGTACCTGCTGTGTCATTCTCTTTAGCCACTGTGCCTGTGTAGAGGAAGTGTCTTCAACTTGGCAAGGGTCATCTTAACCTGTGTGTGTGTTATAGTATTATAACGAAGGCAGTTCGCTTCAGGACACCCTAAAAGTAAGTCTTGTTGACGAGTTGGCTAGCTGGACAGTTATCTTGCCAGGTTGTCAAATAACTCATCCTATATATGGTAAATCCCGTATGTTCCCTCTGGTTAAGGTCCAGAGAATAGCGACTTCAAACAACACAGCGTCCTGTTCATTATTAATTAATTAAGGATAACATAAACAACACTGCCATAAGCTAACTTCTTAGGTCAGGTTGCCCTGTGTCACTCCTATTGGCCCTTCATTTTCACAGCACGGATCTCCCCCCACCCCCCCCCCCACCACTAAGGCCATCAAGACTGGTGGTTTGGTGGTGACGAGTGAAACTTTGTCCTGAAAGCGACTGAATTTTACAGTCTGTGCTTTAGCACTGCTGACATACCTGCATGCCTTTTCGTACCCATCGCGTTTTTCAAACGCAGTAAGGGGAGATAATGCTCTCTTACATGACACTGCAATGACTCTCCTCCCGCTCCTCTACAAGGCATCACCTGCTGGGTTTATAGCCTTAAAATATCATACAAAAAGACCTTGAGCTACAGGAACGGTAACTGCATTTGTCTCTTGCAAGAGTAGGCTGCCGTACCTAGTGGGTATGGTATAAAATGATCTTTATTACTGTCGTATTTCCTGCAAATGTCTGAGCGAATCTCTGTGAAATGAACTGTATGTGACAGAAGGATCTTTCAATTTCAGAGCGAACTATGTCAGATAGAATTGGGGTTAGTAATGCAGGAGAGACCTGGGAAACATTAATAACTATAAGCTTTGTAAATTACTAATGACAAGCTTTGTCGTGTACCCATCTTCTCTGCTGTAGTTTTGTGGGTGTGTAATCATGCCTATGACTTTGGCTCCTGCACTTCTATCGCTTCTACCCACAACTGCAGTTAAGCTCAGCAGTGCTCTTGGAGTGGGGGTTTTTTTTTTTTGGTTGTTTTTCTTTCATTTGTTTGTTTGTGAACTGGTTATTGGGTTGCTGACCGTCACAGTTAAGTCAGCTCAAGTCTGCCAAGAGTTGTATAATGTCCTGCAAACCAGAATTTGTGAGGAGAATTCCACAGAGGCTATGATTCATGCCTCATATAGTTTCAGCCAAGGGTGTTGATGTAAATATCAGGCTGAGTTTACCTTTGGGGTAAACACGTAGAGCTGCAAAGCTTGATTAACTAGGTGTGATAACTCAGAGGAGAATGAAAGCTGGTCAGAAAATGATGGATGAAACTTCAAATCCTTTTTTCTTAAAAGAAAAAAAAAATCCTGCAATATCATGGGTAATTAAATTTTACATGCAACCTTTAGCTTTAAAACAAACAAAAATATCATGACATAACCCCAATAGGGGGAAAAAAAAATTATTTATAAAAGGCTAATTATGGTTGCTGGCCCTGCCAAACCTGACCACCACAAGCATTTCCTTGTGCTTTGTAACAAGTGGAAATTAAAGTAGGTCTCCGCACCATTGTTGTGAGGTTTTAACCAGCCTCTGCACCTTTGCAATACATTCTGTTCCATCTGCAGTGTTAAGGGTTTGCATTGCAGAGCAGCTCTATGCATCTAAACCTAAACCCTAATGCCGTCGTTGAACAACTGTAGCATCGTTATGCCCTCATGAGAGTTAGTAGCCTCACTGCAGGCATATCCATGTTTTAAACAATGGGGATATTTTTCCTTTAGCATTCCACCACGCAGGCAGTTGCTCGCATTGTAGAGCAATGGAGTTCCCCTGCTGTTAAAGTTATTTCCCAACTCACCAGAGATTTGTTTGTTTGTTTGTTTGTTTTTAGTTTTTTCTTTTCTGCCAGAAAATTGGCGAAATTGAAAAAGCAGAGCTGGAAGTGAGAAGCTTGGCCAGGGAGCGGCTTCAGAGTGGCTGGGACTGTATTTTACAAGCGCCTCATGACTGCTTTGTCCGCAGAGGTTAGCCTGTGTTTTGTAATAAGGAGTTCTAGAAAACGACATCTGGACAGCTGCATTCATTACTCCATTGTGCAACACAGCAAGTTTAAGCGTGTTTTATCTGCAAATTTCACCTTACTGTGGATCCATTACTGGAATCTGCATAATGATGCATATGATGCTTTAAGGAAAATATTACATCATAGGTTCATTTAAAATGTGTCAACAGCATTAACGCTGTGTGTCAGGAAGAGATGAGAGGGGAAAAAAAATCAGAAAAACATGTATTCTGGTTGAACTGATGCCAGATGGGACATACCTGGGGTTACAGGCAGAGGTCCCTGTCCCCTAGAGTTCACAGTACACATCAGGAAATGGAAGTCAGCTCCATTCAATTAGCAGCCAATTCAGGTTTCCTCTTTACAATTTGCTGTCCATTTTCTATCCAGCTGTCGTGGGATGTTTATTCTTTGGCCAGCCGTTGGGGGCAAAATCCCCTACCTCTCTACTTAACTGTCAGAGAACCAGGTGTCTGCTGCTGATTGAAATGTAATTATTCTTGAGGCATAGTTGTGTTTTCCTTTCATAGATGTGTTGAATTCAAAGGGTGTGTGTTTTCAATGACAAAAGGACTGCTTTGATATTTTTATTCTTGTATCCACTTGAGTCAGTACTCATATTTAGCAGAAGCACTGGGAAGTTAGATTACCCTTTAAAAGGTGCACTCTTTAGCAAATACTGTGGTTTTTAAGGTATTTCTCATGGTGCTAGAAAGACATGGAAATGCTAGGGGAAATCAGTATTGGGCTGTCAGTAGAAATATTAATAATAACGAGCTACATTTTTCTACCCTACATTACTGTGTTTCTGGAAATACGCACAGCCAACATAGGAAGTCAAAGCTATTTATGGATCGACCTCTGTTCTGAGTGGCACAAAAGTACATATGCTTAAAGCGCTTATCAGTCAGCTGTACGCTTACCCTCTCTGCCTTTAACCTTAATGTCTGATTTTTGCCCCTTGCTTTATACTATTACGCTGACTCAAAGGTCAACGTGAAATCCCCAAGATGTGTTGTGCTAGTATCCCAAAAAGTCTTATTATGTGGACTCCGTTTCCCTTTGGAATACAGATAGGATTCATTTGAAAGAGATTCCAAAGAAACTGTAATGTTTTTTCTCTCTCTTTTTTTCTGGCCTTTTTTAAGGTATTAAGACTTATGAGATGATGTTCCCTGTGCATGTGTTTTCTACTCTAATATTTTTTTTAACCTGTGGCCCATCCCAATTGAATTTGACTTATTTATCAAAGACAAATCCTTAGAAGTCCTTTGGAAATAGATAGCTGGATAGAGGATTGAGATTGTTATTAATGCCCTGCTTGCTGACGAGGACCCACCGCCAAGGAGAACACTACGGTATGTCACTGCAGTGTTCTGGAATACTGGGGAATCCACTGATTTTTATTTTTTTTCAGCCCAATGATCATGAAATGACTTCATTCGTGATATAAGTAATTCCGTGGGATTTCCGAGGCCCATATAAAACCGGTTACTGTTTCTGTGTGCTCTTTCTCTTCCCACAGTCAGCCCTTAGGTGGCACTCTTTTCACAGGAGCTGCGTGTCTGCACCTGACCTTCACTCTCCACACCATCCCAGAGACGCAGCTTTCTGTTTGGAGGTCTGACACTTCTGCTTGTTCGGAGCATCTAATCCAGATGCTCCTCCCATGACAAGCACTGTTTGTAGTATTCTTCAGTTCTGTAAAGCTGAAGTATTTGGGGATCAGAGTGGAGGTTTGCATCTCCCAAGAATTCTTTAAAAAATAAAAAATTAACGAGATGTCACATTGTGACTTCATTAAAAAAATTCTGGTTGAGCTGGGGCTGAAGTGTAATAATCCTTTAACAAATGAAGAGAACAGGCACTTTTGAAATTGGATCAGCTCATTAGTCTAACGTACCACTCTATAAATTACATAGAAAGGGCAAAATATCATTATCTGTTATGATCCCATAGGAATTTATGACCATACTAAACACTAATTATTGCTTAATGGAATTATGGGAAAAAAAACTCCGTGCTCCGTGGCATTTTGGAAGTTGTCCATGGTGCTTTCTTTTTTTTTTTTTTTTTTTTTTCTTCCCCCAAGGAGAATTGTAGGACCACCTGAGTTTATCTGAATATCTGTATTTTTTCCTTCAGTCCTCCTTTTATGGCACCTATTATATTGTGGTAAAACTTAAATTGCTCTAAAAAAATCAAAGCCTCTCTTACCCTAAGGAATTATTCTAGGATGGGGTAAAGAAACAGTGATGGAGACAGCCATCCATAGCTCCTCACATCTGGAGGGCTGAAATATCTTGGTTCCCTTGCCCAGTGAAGGTGCGTACAGAGCAGCTCTTTGAGCTAGTGACTGTCTCCTTTCCGACTGGTGGCTGGACTTGCTCCCTGATCAACTGACACCCCCAGAAAACACACTCTGCCTTGCTGATGCTGTATATTTCATCAAGACCCTTCACCCACTGCTCCTGAAGGAGGAGAGAAGCATGAGCATCATCTTGTCCTTTTGATGACTCCTTGAGCACAGCTTTTGAGATTATTCTTTTTAAAATATCTTTGCACTAAGCAGCCATTTTATGAAGCGCTGTCTGTAACAGTAACAAACAGTGGTGCTGTCAAGACTGGTGCCAGCTATGCAACCACTTTGAAGTCTGAAACTTTGCTAATAGCACAGTTTTCTTCTCGCTTCTGTAGGAGTGGAGCACAGCTCTGCAGGCGTGGGCAGGAGGAGTGGTACCTCTCACTGGCTGCTGCTCTTCGTACAACCAGATGAACGTGATGCACTGTAAGGATGACTTTGACAAACTGGTTCTTATAAGTGACTACAATATCCAGAATAACAGACCAAATTCTGCAGACACTTTGCATGGCCTTTGAATGGAAGAAATGTAGCAATAACTGAAATGAGTACTGGAAGACTTGAATCTTCCCGAGTGATTTATTTTCTTCATTCTGACCCTAAAACAGAAGGGTTTGGGGGATGTGATATAGCATTTCACTCCAGATGTGAATAAAAAACTTGTCCAATTTAAAATTGTATTTTTCTGTATTTCATATTGGATACCTAAGGTTGGATATCAAGTGAAAACATTATTGGTGGTTATTATTTCAGAGCAATTGTCTTTTCATTGGATATCTTCTGTAGCTCTTATCTGGATTACTCTAACTGTTGTCACCTGGAGAAATCTGCAGCGCTAGGGAGCATGTGCTCTCAAGTCAAATAGGTAACCTGACTCTTCAAGTGTGTCAAGTTTAAGACACTCTCTGGTCTCAAGGTCTGTCTTTGCTTGAGAGTGGACTGTTCCAAAGTAGCTGTTGCCCTGAGACTGGCTCGGCATCACTCTGCTGGTGGGAGATGGTGAGTGATTGCCTTTGCATCAGTTGTGGCTTTTCCTCTTTCCTTCACTTACTAAACTTTTTATTTCAACCCAAGAATTTTCTGGATTTTGCTCTTTGTATTCTCTCACCTGTACTACTGCTGGGGGGGAAAGCTGAGTGAGCAGTTGTGTGGATGCTTAACTGCTGGCTGGAGTCAACCCACCACAGTTTATTATAGTTACGTTGAGGTATCCCTTTGCTTCATTTATTTGTAAGTCAGATAAGAGCAACAAATCCATAGACCACAGGCTAAGCTTTGCCTTATGCTTTATTTTCTTTGGGATTTATCTATAGCAGTCTAAATATTCTAAGTCCTAATTCCCTCTGCTTGAGGCAGTATGACAATTCCTTTATATCCATGGTAGAGTTCAAGTATTAGGCCTGCCTGAGTATTGCTGCTCAATTCATAGTCTTGCTTGTGAGGTCAGCTGACAGAACACCCCAACCAGTCTTATATCCATAGAATTATAGACTAATTTAGGTTGGAAAAGACCCTTAAGATCATGGAGTCCAACCACAAACTTATCACTGCCAAGTCCACCACTAACCACATCCCTAAGTGCCACATCTACACATCTTTGAAATACCTCCAGGGATGGTGACTCGACCACTTCCCTGGGCAACCTGTTCCAATGCTTGATAACCCTTCCAATGAAGAAAATTTTTTTCTTCTGAGGTCTTTTCTTCTTCTTCTTTTGCTTTAGGAGCATGATAAATTCCATTGCACAAAGGCACGAATGCATGATTGACTGGTGATGTAGATCCCACTTTAGAGCCTCTAGAGTGGGATCACCCTGTCTCCCATAATTAATGTTAAATAGGCGATATCTTCTGGTCTGGGCTGAAGATGCAGGTGGATCCTGGGTGCCATGACTTAGCATTTCCTGAGCAGTGACTCTGGGAAGTCAGGGAGCACCTGACTCTGGTGACTCTGGTAGTTCTGTTTGAGAGGAAGGTCCTCTTGAGTAATTCAGTCCTTGAAAATAGCTGTCTCCTCAGCAATAACACAAAGCAACTTGTGCATTTGTTGTCATTGTCACTAGTGTCAACTCACCTCAGATTGTGCTGAGGTACTTATGGAATAACCTCAGAAAACTGGCATGAATAATTTGTAAATAAAGCCTAAATTGGCAATGTTGAGTGTGAATACTTTTCCTGGTCATACTGAATCATGTATTAGAACAAAACTTTAATTCTAACAGGATATGAACACAACTGTGCAATTTATGTGCAACAGACAATATTAAGTCAAACAGTCTATTTGTTGTTGTCCCACAAGAAAGATGTTCCCTGTGGTCCTCTCTGTATTACCAAAGCAGGAAATGCAGCTTAATGTTTCTTTTTCTTCGTCTTTCACAAAATGCTTTAAATAGGTGCTCTGAAAAATTGCATGAAGACTTAATTTCTTATGTATTTCAATCATCGTCACTTAGGATTTTGTCAGAATCTAGGTCAAAAAGGGATTACGAGTGAGTCAGTTTTGGGATGTTTTATTTGGGTCACGTAAATTAAGTCTGATATTTAGAGATGGTGCCCAACAGCTTTTGTTTAGGCGGTTATGAAGAATAAAATGATTAGTATTTTTAGAAATAAAGTCGGACCCTGTGGCTGCATGGGTGTATCAGAGCTCAGATCAAGAGGTCTCTCTGACTTTTTATCACAGCACCCTTCTATCAGAAGTTAGCAGTCTTGCAAGTTGTGAGCCAGGCTCTCAGGGCTTTTCCCTCTTTGCCTTATATTAGATGTTAAATAGTTGTAGAAACCCTGAAAGAATTTGTGTGACTGATATCACTGATTATCAGTCTCAAATTTCTGTGAGAGGAAAGAGATTCTGAGACTCTGTCAAAATTGATCTGGGATCTTGGTGGCAACTGGGAGTCTCCAGCTCTTGCTACTGCCTCTCAAGAGGCTGCAGAGACTGTGCTGGTGCCACTGTAAGCGATCTGCTCCTCTGCCACCTCAGGCTCCCATGCTGCAAGTTATGTGGCTCCATTTAAAGTGTCTGTGTGTCTCCAGACCTCGTATTGCCCCACAACTACTACTGCTGAAGGCTTCTGTTGTTATAATGGTACTGGTGAAACACTGTCTTGTCTTCTGGCCTGTGGTTTCCTGACTTCTGACTCACCTGCACCGCTGTTCGCGATGCAGGCTGTCAGGTTATCATGTAACTTCCTACTACTGTTGGGCTACATCTGCTTTTGCATGGGAGAGCTGTTTAACTGGAGTTCTGCTTTCTGGTGAAGTACAGATCAAGCGCGGTAGCATAGCCACAAGGCTGCTTGAGCAGTTAATATTGCTTGCTTTAATTTATGAAATCCACAAAAGGCCCAAACGTTGAGATGGTGGAAAGGGTGGGAGTTGAGTGGGGAGCATGGCGTATTATCGAACTGGATGGGTAACTTTTGCTCTTGAAGAGCTGGAGAGAATCCACCGTCCTCAAACTGAGCCATAAAATGACTTCAGAGCCTGAGGTAAGTGATGCAACGCCTCTCGTGTTCAACCTCTTGTAACAGCGTGAGCTGCATCTTGTGTTTCAAAGCAGGGAGTGTTACTTCAAAAGCATTATCAAATGAAATAGATCTCTATTGTAATAAGACTGTGCCACAAAATAAAAAAAAAAACAACAAAACAGCCCAACAAAAACCTGTAGCTGGGAACTCATCACACTCTTTTGCATAAATGATAGTACAACCTAAAGCAGGAAATTTTACATATTCAATGCCTGAGTTTATGAAAGACCAGACCAATTATAATGATCATTTGAAACTTTATCTAAGGCAGCTCTCCTCTACAGGACAGTTTGAATAGTCAGATTCTTTCATTACAAATGGTTGAAAGTCAGATTTATTTTTTTTTTCCATAAGAAGTCCTGCTGTTTCAAAAAGGGATTTTCTGTCTGACTTAGACACTTGGGAATTCTAAAAAATAAAATAAACAGTTTTAAAAAAACCCTTATTTCAACTGTAATTTCTCACTAGTGAATAACAGCCGGTTTCAGCAATTTTAAAAGTGTTTAATGCAATAGCCGACTTCTGTCGTATTTTAGTAATGGTACTAGGTAATTTTGTTATTACATATTGAGTGCTATTACAGAAAAATAATATGAAATTATTCTAAAATGAAAAAGAAATCAGAATTGACATTTTTAACATGAATGTTTAAATATTTTTGGGAAAAAATTATATGTAGTTTTTTGTGTTAAAGCTCTTACAGTTTCTAACATAACTTAATTGAAAGTAGCACTTTCATTAAAAAAGGTTTCAATAACAAAAGTTCCTGCTGGCTCTGTTTACCCCGCGACATCCCTTATGTAGCAGAAATAAGAAAGAAGGAAAGCTACAGACTGTTTTCTTTAACTATTTGCCACTGCCCATAAGAGCCACCCTCCGTGTGGTAGCTGTAATTTCCAGTGAACTTGGCAAAATCCCTTGCAGTTGCGCATCTGGCTGGAGGAGCCAGTGGGTGCTGGAATGCTGCTGGAGGTGCTGCCAAAGGGCAGGTATGGATTTTAAGACTAGAGAAAGTAGCAGTAGATATCAGTAGCTGCAATGTTCTGTTAGGTCTTCTCTAGTTTGTGAGAGTTGCAACTGCCCCAACGATATCGCTCTGTGTGTGGTTATTCAAACCGTACAGTGGTGGATAACTATTTTGTTTTGGAATTAGCCTATGACAAAATGTTTGACCCACCTCTTCCTTTCCCCTAAATCACTGCGGTGTTTTAAAAAAAAAAAGAAAGAGTAATCTTCATGTGGCACAGAATAAGTGCATAATTTGTGCTTTTGAAATCAGTGGGAGGTGGAGCTATGAGTCAATCTATACAGCTCTTCTTCCCTGCCTCAGTTGGTTGGAAAATAGCGTGGTCCAGGAGCACCTGCCAGCTGTGAGACATACAGACTGGACCATTATAGTCTTGTCTTTTATGAAACAGAGATACTTATGGGATCGTCAGCCTATTCACCTTTGGTAAGAGAAAACCAGTGGTGGGGCAGGAGGATCGGTTTGGCTATCTTCGTTGAGATTCGTTAAAAGCAAATGCTTGGGGAGTTTTGATCCTTAAATGTCAAACAGGTCTGCAGTGGTCAGATTAGCAAGAGCAGCAGATAGTTAGTCCTGGTGAGATGAAGATGTATCTGATCATCAGGAGGGGAAATGGTAGGGCTCCCTGCTATTGCCACGGCGAAACTGAGTAGAAACTGAAAACTAGGAATTGTTGACTGCTGGGTTTCATCACTGGCCTCTCTCTTGGCTCCTTGTCCTCAGGATTGGTTCATTCGAGCAAACCCGCACAGGAAGATTGGAACTGGAAGGAAGAATCATGAAAGACCGCACAGCGCTGAAGACGAGGTACTGTACACAGGGCAGCTTCTGGGTTGCAGGGAGAGGGCTGTGGGGTACGAACAATGGTGTGCTACCTGCAGTCTTCCATTAGCCTTTCCTGTCTCTCCCTAAGCTTAACTGTTACTAAGAGAGGTGATATTTTTTAACGGTTAGTTTAAGGGAATATTTGTTTCTTCTGTGAGTGCGCTCTCCAGAGCGGAAAACATTCACTGTGTCTTCAGGGTTGGGAAGGTGAGGAAGGTGATGCATTTGTGGTTCAGATGCTGGGCAAGGAACCGGGAGAGCTGGATTTTAGTGTGACATCAGTGTAAGGTGGTAGTTGTACCTCATAACACCCAAGGCTCAGTCTTCAAATTATTTTTCCTTTGCTTTATGGAGGCAGAGCAGCAGATAAAATAGATTATTCTGCGCCTGCCACTTAAAATAATTCTGAATGCTAATTTTTATGAAACTGAACTGGTACAAGGTGTTGGAGGGTTCTGAATGTGGTACATACTGGATATGTAACAAATTATTCCCTTTTCTGAGTAATGGCTGTTTGAAATGATATTAAATGATAACCTAAAAAAACTTCTAAAAATTGCAGGATGTGAGATATTTTCCCCCTGAGTTCCCTGAATCTGGTCCCTAGCTGCGTTCAGTGCAGAAGTATGAGGCTAACTCTTTGCTAGATTTGGGAGAGCAGTGAACTCCCTACCTACTAGCACTGTGGAGTAGTAATTGGTTTTGTGTCTGCATATTTTCTTCAGTAATCTCATGGATAAGTTTTCTCCAAATTCCTGGATATGGATGGTACTAACGCTGAGGATGAAAAATTAATTCTCTGTATTTGGGATGAAAAACTGAGCTTTCAGCAGTTCAGATCATCTATTCCTATCATTCTCTCTATCTCCGGAAACATTGCAGCCAAAAATTTTGCTGAGGTTGACGGGTTTCTTCCAGACCTGCTGGTTTTGTTCAAGTGGCAGTTTCTGAGAGAAAACTATTGGGTTGAGAATTTTTCCAGTGAGCTGTAAATAGCATCTAGCCTGGTGACTTACTGCTTTTTAGATGGTTAATCTTCTCCTGTCAGGACACTGACATACCAAAAGAAAAGGTACCACCAGGAGGTCTAAGTTTCTCCAGTCTCTCAGAAATCACGATGTTTTGAAGATTTGATTGCTTCTTTCAATTTAATTAATGGAGCTACTGCTTCTGTATGTAGTATTTTACTTCTGATGT
This sequence comes from Larus michahellis, assembly GCF_964199755.1. NCBI lineage: Eukaryota > Metazoa > Chordata > Aves > Charadriiformes > Laridae > Larus > Larus michahellis. Next base: position 50,568,819 of record NC_133899.1, on the reverse strand, counting down.
TCAAGATTGTCTTGTTTTTCCTGTAACCAAGTAGACACAGGGCTGTCTGTAGCTATGGTAGGGGGTGGAGGGAGAAAACAAAAAACGGAGAGGGTTGTGGGGCCTTCAAGCTATTCCCCCATAGAGCTCTGCACTATGGGATGTCAACATATTGCTGTACCTCAGTTCTCCTCCTTGGTAAATCAATCAGGTCAACCTAGTGTTCCTCCATGTGAACAGACTTTAAAAATAATTTATTATGCAAAAGTCCTGAGTAAGCCAGGGTGTTCTGGATCACCTATTTGTGCTTATGTTGTTGATGTGTTGGGTTTTTTTTTGTTTGTGTGTTTTTGTATTCGTATGCAATTGTAACTTTTATTCTTGCTTCTTTTTGTTTAATTTCATAATCTAACACACTAGCAATTTTACCCTCATCTTTTCAAATCTGCAATTTGTTTTGTGTTTGCAACTTTCCATTTTCTTACATTATTTAGAGATTTTGTGATTCATGCTTTCTTCAGTTCTTGTTTTCCTCCAGCTCCCGGTTAATGTACACATGTCAGTTCTGCGTTTTGTGGTAACATGGTTTCATTTTGATTAATGTAGACCTTATTTATGGATGATAGGTTATCTTTACTCAGTGTCATACAGAGGCAACAAAAAAAAACCCAAACAAACAAACAAACAAAAAACCCCAGCTGCTTCTTCCTTTTGTCAAATTTGCACTGAAATGCTTGAGCTGCCTTTACAGGGAGCCGGACCTACGTGTGAAATGGAAGAAAGCCTACCCCAAGCTTCTGATTTCAGCCTTTCTCCTGCTGGCGTAACCGAAGAGCTCTGGAGTTCCATACGGGGCTGTTCACTTCTAGAACCATTCTCTCCCTTTTTTAGTCACTTATTTCCTTTTAAGGGTCAGGTATTTTTTTTATGGTGAAGGCCGTTATGGCGTTACCTATCCCACAGCCAGATTGAGCAGTAGCAGTGATACCTTCACGGGACATTATAAAATGGGAGGCTATCTGTCCTGTTCCGCAGTAATGTTATGCGGCAGATGGGCACCCGTCCCTGCCAGAGGAAGGAAGCGTCCTGTGGTCCCCCAGCTGGCACACCGGGAAGTGGTGTGCTGTAATCTGTTGCATTTGGCCTGAAATTTGAGGAGCAAACCCTGTAGTTTAATGGTAGCTGGATTTTACAGGGGCGATTATGTAATGACTTTTTTTTTTGGTGAAAACTATGTTGTGATATTTCTTACTACTCCCTGCATTAAAACTTAACCTCCAAAACCTAAATCTTTAGAAAACTTAAACACAACTGGTTAGTAAACTAGCTGGAATCTGACATTACAGAGTATCAAATCACAAGAAAGTATTTCTTCTCAGAAATTGTCTCAAATAATTAAAGTGAACTTATATTCACTGTGTTAATGAGAGAATGGCCTTTGCCATGCTATAGTATAGGCTGTGTTACTTATATCTGAGTTACTTGCTAATAATGAAGGTATTTTTCTCATTGTTCTGCAGCCAGAAGTGCCTCGGTTATGCTGGCTTACTGTAAAAATTATAAGCATGAGAAATCTCCGCAAAGCAGATCTGTGTAAGTATTAGCAATGGCACATTTATAGGTTAACCAGAAAGTCGCTGCCACCTGAATTTAATGCTCTTGTACAGCTGCTGCTTGGATTACAGTAATGTCTCAGGTTTTTTTTGTCTGAAGAAGTTGTATCTGTTCTCATTTCTGTTTAGACTCAATTAAAATAATTTAGAAAAATGTTAACAACACAAATGAAATAGAATAGAAATTCTATGTCAGGAAAGAAGTTATCCTTCCCTTCACTTGCTGCTCGGTGATATTTCCCTTTCCGCACACTCTTCAGTTCCCCTTTATGCACCGCTTGTCTATTTCCCTTCGGAGAGGGGCATATTTGTGGAAGCTACAGCGGAAGTCGGTAGTTGTGTTGGGTGCTTCTGTGTTTGTGTCTTCATTGCTATATCAATCACAGTGAATGACTTGTGCATTACAATTAGGACCAGGTCAAAAAAATCCCCAAAACTAAATTCTTCATTTTTTTGAAAAAAAACAAGTTTCAGGAAGTGAAGACGTATATGAATTTGTTTGGAACCTGGAAAATATTTGAAAATAGAAGCAAAAAGATCAGAAGAGAAGGAATACTTCAGTACTGTTGAAACTGAATATTTTCGCTTTTGTTTTCATATAGAATTAGTGGTTTAAAATTGCCTTTTGTTTGGAATTGGTATAAATATAGATAGAAAAGTTAAATAACTCTAAACGCACGCCTTTGGGTCTAATGAAATACTTAGGACTCCTCAGAGGTTAATCTTTCCTCCCCTGACTGAGCAAAAGACATAATAGAAAAGTACTGCTGTGCTAATTACGCACCTTTTTGTTAACACAGTGAGCCAAACTGATTGCTACATCAGGCTGTGGCTGCCAACAGCTTCATGCCGGGAAGCCTGGACAAGAACTGTACGCAACTGCAGAAACCCTGTCTGGAATGAAACTTTCCACTTCATGATACAAAGTGAAGTAAAGGTAGGATCTGCACCTGTGACAGGGAGCAGATGCTTTCTAAAGGGGACATCTTCACCTGCTGCGTGCAGGCTCTTTAGGAGAGCCTTGAGGCTCACATAGGGGCTTGAACTCAGTTCTGCTGAGGGGTAGGATGGTAACGGAAAGGTACAGAAAGCAACAGAGACGGCACGACAGATGCTGTTTCCTACCAGCAAGTAAGTATGCAAGCCTTGGTATGGATTCTCTGGTGCCCTGACTGGTCTCTGTCATCTTCTAAGCACTAGAACCCCATGAACTGGATGGCGGGTTTTACAAACTCTTTAGAGGATTAGTTATGTTTTCTTGTATGCAACTGTGAAGGCATTTTTGCTGTATGTTGCCATGAACTTGTAACACCCGCTTTATACAGCAACAGTGATGCCATTTGTAAATTATAGGAGGTACCATAACTTAATGCTGTTTTTTAAAAATTTTAAATTATCTCTTAATACTAACCATTCCATCATTAAACAGGCGTACTTTCAAAAGCCTGATAGTCTATAAGAAAGCAAAACACACATTCGACTTACAGCCTTGTAACAGAAGCCTGTAATAAAAGTCTGCCTCATGCTTTGAATGAATGTAAGCTCAGCGGGTTATTGATCTTCTGGAATAAAGTTGAATGCTTCTTTCTGTCCCAGAGCAGTTGTAACAACTGTTAAGATGTTTGCATAGTTAGCAGAAATAGATTAGCAGTCAGAGCGTGAGTGATAAAAGGTCTAGACACCAGTTCAGCTTCCTGTGGTTTACTAGTGCTGCATCTTCTCATGCTCCTATGGGTAATCTGAGCCCTGGGGAATTGCAAGGGGAATCACTACAACTAAAATCTTGCTAAAAGGGCTTGTTAATATGCTTTACCTTCCATTTGTAAAGGGCTAAGAGTTTACCTTCTATTATTACTTTCTGCTGATGTGCCAAAATTTCTCAAGATAGTAATTTTGAGTCCACAAAGGATCGTGATGAACGGCACGTGTAATCTCTACTCTGTCCAGTGCATATCACCATCATGCATGTCCCTCATGCTACCTTTCTTTTGAGCTCTTGTTCATTGCCAAGTCTGATGATTTACCTCTTCTAGGGTTAATCCATGACTTCGCAATCTGAACTGAGCTCCACGCTGTCGCAGGAGTCTGTCCACCTTGAACAACATGAGAGCTGCATGCTGACTCTTGCTAGACCTTTCTTTTGGGCTCAGTAGTCCCAGAATGTGGCATTAACATCCTTCTCTGCCTCTCTCGTCAGAACATCCTGGAGCTGACGGTCTGTGATGAGGATACTTTTACACCAGATGACCAGCTTTTGACTGTTCGCTTTGATGTGGCTAAAATCCAACCTGGAAAAAGAGTTCACCTGAATTTTGAGTTGAATCCAGAGGTGAGAAATGAAAAGACAAGTGAAATTAAGACCATAGATAAAATAATATTCTTCATCGGAATTTTGTCACAAGTTACTTCCTTTATTAAATATTAGAGTTGTTCTCACACACAAAGACTTTGTTAAAAGGACCTTATTAAAGCACAAAGTTAAATGCTCAGGGTTTAGGGGGGGTCAGAAACAATCACCCCTCTGTTGTTACTGCAATTAGATGCAAAATGGCTTTCCTATTCTGATTATTTCTGACATTTCAAAAATGTCCTTTGAAAAAACCCAGAGAGAGCAAGCAAGAGTTGAAAATAAAGAAGCTGGTGGTTAGAGATCTCGTCGCTGTTGTAGGAGACTGACAGAGCAGGGATGGGAACAAACCTGATCCCCTTTCTGGGCAGCTGCCCTGATGCTTTGGCCAGTAGCTCACTAGGTGTACGTCCTCTCAGCTTCACCAGGGTTTTTTTCCTGTGCTTTCAGGCAGCATGCGTGGTAAACGATTATATATTCTCATGATCATCTCTCAGGTTTTTTTTCCTCCTTCTGATAAACAACAACTTTTTTTTTTTTTTTTTTTTTTTTTTGAATTCTCAGCAAGATCTCTTGTTACAGGGTTAAAAATTTCTTTCAGGAGGGCTGAGCCAGTGCAGAATGCGTAGGGGTTGATGAATGAGAATCTCCTCATTATTTTATTCTTTTTTTCTAGGTCAATGTGTGACCTAGGGGTTTTATTTGCTGCATATGTCTCTAAGGGTATTGTATTTGGTTCTGTTAAAGAGGGGATAAAGATTTTCCTATGAAATGTCTGGTGGGCAAAGTTGCTGAGAGGACAGGCGGAGAAATAGCACCCATCTTTTAAGAGAGCAAAATACGTACTCAGATTACTTTCCACAAAAAGTAACACCTTCTCTGCTTGGAGGCTGTGTAGTACCGAGACTTCAGGGCTTTTCCACACTTCTGAGCAGGGCTTGAGTTTACAGTTCCTAGGAATTGAGTGCGCTCTGTTTATTTCTAAACCACTGTGTCAGACAGGCTGTCTAGAAAACAGCTCCTGCCCTTTTTTTTTTTTTTTTTTTTTACATTACTCTTGCTTTGGAGAGTGTTTATTTACTACTCTTCTAGAAAGCAAATCCTTACTAAGGATTTCAGTATACCTGTTCCAGCTGACTATGGCCTTCTGTAGGAAAAGCCTGATGTGAGTGAGATCATTGGAGGTGTGATCCAAGCTGTGAGTTTGCTCTGAGGCATGTGCAGAGTTGGCTTAACCCATTGGCTTAGCAAGGTGGAAGTTGGGGAGATAAGACAAGGTGAGCTGTGTCTCAGGAACTTCTTGGTCAAGCTTTCCTTATTCAGATCCCAACTCCTACTCAGGTGCCCATGAGGCATCACAGATTGTGGTCTCTACATGGATTCTTAGAACACTTAGGGTTAATTTTTTTTAAAAAGTGACTTAGTAATGGGACATGCTGGGCAACCTTAATAATAGGAAGTACTGCCACCTGTGCCCTTAATGGTTTCTTTCATCTACCAAGGTATCTCAAAAGGAGGGCTGAGGAGGCCGGATGGGTAATGTCAGAACACCAGGATTGCTTCCTGCTGTGCCTCTTGCTCACTGTGTGGTATAACAGGTCTTTCCATTGCTTTGCTCCAGGTTTTTCACCCACAAAAATGTGAATGGGACTTAATAGAAATAGAATTTGTGGGAGTGTGTGTGTACGACAACATAAGAAAGATGGGAACATAAGGCAGGCACGATTAGGCAGATGTTATGAGCCAGGGTCTCCTGAACATTGTTTCTGCTGTTCTTTGGACAAAGTTGGAACGGACCGTCACTGAGTTTGGATAGTATAGACTGGTCACAATCTGATGCTTGATCAAGTCTATCTTGCATCTCTGTAAAGTGATTGCTTTCTAAAATCCATCCCTTGGCCTTCTGTTACAAACAGTTGCAACCACCTTAACTTCTCATGAAATGGAGACTTTGGGAGAAATAAATGGCGAGAACCACCTGCTGCTGGGTTACGTGCCACAGATCCAGCTCTCAGAGAAGCCACCTGAGATATCTCATTTACTGACATGAACTAGTAAATACAAAAATACTCACTTTTCACCTTTACTGAAGTGGTGATTTTACCTTGGCAGCTACATTATCAGACTTAACACAGTTTTCACAGTCTCTTCGCAAAGTTAAAGTATGTTGTGCAGCCAGACAGAAGGGATATTTGGCAGTAAAGGTTAGTTCTTCTGATTATGAATGAAAAATTTTACCCTCACTTGTCAGAAAAAGATTTATATCTTCCACTAATTAGTGTTTTCCTCCCTGTGGGTGGTATAGAAGATCTCTCTGATGCATGTTTTTGTGTGGTATTTCCTGGATTGGCTGTCCCCCACACAGACTGATCCAGCAAATGGTGTAGTAAAGTAATACAGTTATTCAGTCCCTCTCACGTTGTTGATGTGTTACTCTGCTGTTCCTTGCTCTTACACTCTTCCCCCTTTTTCATCTTGATTTGGCCTTTTTGAGCTCTTTCCCTCATTCCCCTTCACAGATTCACTCGGAAGCGGGAACTCTTTTCTCTTCTCCCCTTCACCCTGGCAATTTTCATTTTCCAAGTTGTTTTCTTCTACCATCTCTTTTTTTTTTTAATGTTTAGTCACTATACTTTGCAAATTCTTTTGTTTTAACCCAGAAGTACTCAGCATGTAGGTCCATTTATTCTCAAGTATGTTCTCCTACATCATTCACCTGTTATACCTCCCTTCCTCGGCATTCATTGACCCATGTCTCATCCTCTTAATCGGTGAATACTGGGACCTTCATTCCCTATTCCATGATACTTATTCTCCTTTTCCCCTTCGGGAGACAGTTGGTTTGTAAACAGTAGAGCGGTGTGATGAGTGGTGAGTCACGAGCGGTGAAATGAAAGGGTGGCCAAAGAAGGCCCTATCCATTTACATTATGATGCAGAGAGTGTGGGAATAGCAAAATATTGCAAGGAGGGTTATGCAAAATTATCAGAGCTCTATGAAAGTAAAAAATTTATTTGTTCATTTGCCTTAAATGAAAAATAAATCTTATTTTCAGAATCAGGAAGAACTAGAAGTGGAATTTCTACTGGAAAACATGTGAGTGAAGCCCAAACGTTACAGAATTTGTCATCAGAAAACTTTGTATTTTAAAGAGAGTGGTAATGCAGCATTGGGGAAGTGGCTACATGTACGTGTGCGCAGACACCCCATTTCAGCATCTTCCCCATGGTTGCTTTTCTGCCCTGAATCTGGTGAAATCCCTCCTTGAGTGACAATCTCACTTACTATTTATAGCTGAGGGTGGGTATTTATTTTGTAATTTGACCTAAGGAGAGATGATGCTGATCAGGGGAGGTAAGAAGAGGGAGTGTCCCTAGGAGCTATGTGACCTCTGATGCACCTCCAGCTATGCACCTCCGACCTGGCAGTGAGCATGAGACAGAGGTGAAAGATTAAAGTGCTGATGGCCATTGGCAACTACACAAACTGAGCTCAGGGAACTATTTGCTTTTAAAAGATTATTACTCATATACCCACTCTTAAATAAACCTTTTCCTTTTTGCTTTTCAGTCCAGGGGTATCTGAGAACATCGTTACTAATGGCGTACTAGTGGTAATTGTTTTATTTTTTTACGCTTATGTTCTTATGGTAGGGCAGAACCGAAGGATGCAGTTGGAAGTACTATGCCTTTAGGCATAGCCTTTACTCTTTTTCAGATGAGACACGGGTGCAGTTGTAAAGTTTTGAATTCGGTTATGCATGTAATGCATTCTGTGTTGGGAGGGGCTTGGACCAGCGTTCTGCCACAGTGCCAGTGAGCTGCTCACTGATGAAATGGTGATAAACAAGAAAACTTGGGAAGGGAGTGAATCCAGTGTCTCTGCAGAGTTTATTGCTGAAGGTCTACCTTGAAGCCAAAGGCTCTTTTCACACTATGTCCAAAGTACTGTGCGATGCTCCCGTGCTGCTACTTCCTCCTATGCACCGCTCTCTTGGGGAGTTTCAACTTCATACCAAAGATGTCGAAGTACAGGCCCATCTGTCCAGTTGTTCTGCAGAGTTGTAGGTATCCTTCAGCTCACTTTTCTGTAGACAAAGTTTAAGGAGTGGCCTAGATGGGGAGAATAATTGTGTTAACTGTTGGGGATTGAATGGTACTTAAATGTAATGGGACAGATCCCCAGCTATCTTGTCTCCTTTGGCCACATTATTGCTTGCATGATTTATACAAGAGAATCAGCCTCTGTAATTTCTTCATGTTCACAGGACATCATGGCCAAGCCTGTTGTCTCCACAAGATCCCTTGATCCTCCTTGAGGATCCTGAACTGTTTCTATGACTGGTGATTTTATTGCTTGTCTTTTCCAGTCTCGTGAACTTTCCTGTTTGGAAGTGCATGTGAATGAAGCAAAAAAGCAGAGCCCTTACACAAGTGAGGTTATTGATTTAAATTGTTTGTCACTGCGTTTTGTGCTATGGTAGATGCTGCTGAATCTAGATAAATATTTAATCTGTTTTCATCTCTGTTTGTATCATCGGGGCTGCTTGGGGATTGAGGTGTTTCCTGAATTACCTACTTGCTAATAGTGAGAATCCTCTGGAGATGGCGTGACAGCGTAGCTTAAGGGGAACTGTGGAGGTGGCCGGGAGACTCAGAAACATCACTACAGTGTGATGGAACTGAAATACCTGTGACGAGAATGGGAAGTAAAATAGGAGAGACACGATTATCAGGAGCGGAAGCACTACGGTGGAAAGTCAGGGGGTGTTGAACGTTGCCAGTGGCATCCACTGGTCTGACACATGCTCCCCGTCACTTGGTGGGGGAGAGGTTTCAATGCTGCGCTGGCCTTTTGCTGCGTATTCAGTCTGGCCCTTGCTCACACTGATTACAGGGGAGGAAAAACATTGTGGCCCAAATTAATGTTGACTGTGCTAAGGCTGAAACTTCACTTGTGGTATTTTTATTTGTTATTTTTCAGGACTAGATGCAGTTAACGTTTCTCTGTGGTTTGCTGCTTGTTCTTAGGGAGAGATTTCATGTTCGCAATGAAAGGATCCTATGAAGAAAGGCAGGATGTTTCCATAGGTCCTCGCTGCAGACGGGGAAGCAGTGAAACAACCATGTTCCACTATGTCAAGCACAGTCAACCCAGACTGCACATGACGCTGCCAAAGGAGCGTTGTTTCTGTGGTGTATGTTTTCCTTGTGGATGGTGATAACAGCTAAAGTAACTTCTGGGAGAAAGATGATGAATTAGTCCTCCTCTGGTAGATTTGTACCTATGGATTGTAAATAATTTTCTCCTTGTAACAATTTTTTTTTCCCCCACTTTAATTCAGCATGGCTCAGCTAGGAGAGAAATGGATGTAAGAAGTCCCGTGGCTGTGCCTCTCCATTCTCTGGACTTGGGGAAGAAAGTGACAGTGATGAGAGTGAGTAACCTTTGACGGCTTTTGAAATTATTTCAACAAGTGTAAGCTATGTCTATGTGATACCTGGTCTGTTATTAATTTTGTTATTAAAAATATACTAGCTGAGTTATATGTATGCTCAGCTCTGCACACACTTGAAAGTACAACTATTATTCAGGGAAAAGTAACATATTCAGAATTGCTGATTGCTTTGAAAGTATTTTAAAAGCAGGATCCCAGTGATGGTGGTGTGCAGAAGACCTGAGAAGAGACCAAAGATTGATTTGTCATTAGACTATATACCTGAATAATTGCTAATACTGTAAAACTTGCTTTTGCAAACTTTAAATTCTGTTTAAAATTTATGGTGTTTTCATTCTTGATTCTCAGGGTGAATCTTATGAGGTGTCTGTGAAGGAGGAAGATGGGTAAATATTTTATTTCTTCTGAATGATTATTTAAGCCATCTCCTATCCTTTCATAATACCATCTTTAGATTAAAAGGAGCTACAGCTTAAACTAGCTCATTTTGAAACCAGGAATAAAAATTGTGTTCATTAAAGAAGACTAAAATATGGTGAATTGTTAATAAAATGATGCATGCTTTTAAATTGGTTGGTAAGAGTTCAGCATGGAATAGATGGTAGGTAGTCATAAAGTATAACTGGTGACAATGTTTTTCCTAATGTTGATACTTAAGAGTCCCTCTGTCTTGTAACCTGTATCTATAATACATACACGTTTATATGTAACACATTTCTAACGTGTTTTTAACACTGTCATGCATTTACCAGCCCTCTGCAGGTCGTTTTTCAATGAAACAAGTGGACAGTAATTAATTTCTTGACTGGCTTGCAATGATTTTCCGAAGGGCAACATTACCCCCTACTGATGAGTTAACTACATTGCAAGCACTAATTGCAGGCAGATGATAAATCAGAGATTTTACTGAACATTGATTATGAGTGACAGAAGGGACAAAATAACCTTTTGGATGAAAACCCCCTGAAACAGTAGCACTATGAAAATAGAAGTTATAGAGTTAATGATGCACGTGATGTTCATAATCAGGTACAGATATGAAGGGTTACACTTAAGAGTTGTTTTCTGACTCAAGTATTTCCAGCACAAGTTCTTAGCAGAGATAAGCCTAGCAAGGTATTAGGGTCGTTTTGCCTAAAACGTTTTCTCTTCAGGAAACACATACAAAACAAGAGAACACGAAGAGGTGTCCAAATTTCAGAGCTCGATGTGAAACAGGAAACAGCTTGAATTCAGTTATGGTCCTTGTTTTTCATCAGCAGAGAATTTGATTCATTTAGCTTCTTCATTATTGTGTGAAATAGTTCAGGACACAATTCTGTTTAAAATATCCACGGGGCCTGTGATACCCATATACCTGCTTTCATTTGCACAGGGAAAGATTCATATGCATGGAAGTAGCCTTACTTTAAACTGGTTTATTGTTGCTCCTGGTTTTGCTTGATGTCTTAAGCAGTAGCTCAAGAAATGGCTTACAGGTAAATGTGTCTTCTTCTGTTCTTATGCTCTAGTTGCAAGAATTTAGATTTGCGGTTGGGGTTTGACCTATGTGCAGAGGAGCAGGATTTCATCTGTAAAAGGAAGAAGGTGGTTGCTGCTGCTTTGAAAAATCTTCTTAATCTAGATGAAGACCTGCAGGAGGATGAGGTATGTGGGACAGCGTCTTGGGAACTGGATCAGGGAACACCCTGGATCGAGAGTCAGAGAGACGCTCTTCTGCAACAGGGAGAACATGCCCTTGTGGGATTTCCTCTGCTGCTCTATTCAGCTCCCAGCACACCCATCCCTTGATGCTGTGTGCAGGACAGCATTTGTCAACCCAGTCAAAGTGCTCATGAACTTAAATAACAAGTGGAATAAGACTTGTTATTAATAAAAGAGGATAAAGTGTTATATTAATTAAAAAACAAAAAACAGCCTCCCCAAAGTAGATTGTAAAATGCTGTGGGGACGAGATTAAAGGTAATGGCAAGGTATGTTTCTAAAAATGAATAAATATGTTGTGTCAGTTTTTGTTAAGGGCTGCCTGTGGGGCAAAGGGATAACGCCTAACAGAACTGCTGCATCCTTGAGGACAGTAAGACCAAATTGCATATAATGTTGATGTCAGGGAAGGGGGAGGTAATCTAGGTAACAAAGAGGATGTTAAAATAAATCTATAAAGCTTGGCACCATCTGCCTGGAGAACAGAAAAAGTTGCAGGTAAACTTAGACGAAGAAAAAATTATGCAGGCAGCTTTCGCTCTGCTCCTCTCACCTCAGTTTTACTCAGGATTTTAAAATGTGTTTTGAGGGAAAAGATGTGAGGAAAAATGAAAAACACCCAGAAAATCTTTACAAATCTGAAAATAGATTATGCTGTACAAGAGCCATGCTTACGACTTCTGACTTGCCGAAGCATCACTGATCAGGAAGATGCTTTCAGCATATGCCAAGTCCCACCAAATTTTACACAACTTAAACACACACCTAAGTGCTGACAAGGAGGAGGTGAATTGAGTCCAAGCCTACTTGAATCAGGGTGTTGCTGTTACTTTTTCTGCACGCCCATCACTTCTCTATTTCCTCCGGTAATGAATGACTCTGTGCCTTTGTGTGTTGAGCAGGTGCCAGTGGTGGCAGTCATGACCACAGCAGGGGGAGTGCGGTCCATGACGGCTATGTTTGGCAGTCTTCTGGGTCTCCAGGAGTTAGGTGTTTTGGACTGTGTCTCATACATCAGTGGTTTATCTGCCACAACATGGTAAGGAGCATCGGGCTTGTGCTTGCTCTTTGTGTTAGCAGAGTGATAACCTGGTGAAGCATATTGCCTTGCTGAATTTTACTCGGTGTGATGCTGGGACTCCTGATGCTTGGCTTCCTTTTAGTGCTCAGCCTTTTCATGGGACCGCTCAGTGCTGTGGCCCTTACCTCCTTTTAGCTACAAGAGACAAATGTGTGTGATAACTATTTCCGTAATTGCACAGAAACTAAAAGAAAAGAGCACAAGCCAGGATGGTTTACCTGAATCTCCCTGCAGTTGAGTGTAGGTGATAAACCCACCTGCAGTTTTTCTGTGTCTTGGATACGTGGCTTTCTGCTGTGCTGTATGTTTTGAGTTCCTCCGGGGGGAGGGACTTGTTTCTGTCATAAACTTGGTGCTTGACACGGAGAATGGAGGGGGAAACGTACGGTTTTTGATGAAAATTCTGTATGGCTCAGCTCTATTTCTCATTTCCCAGAGTTACATGGCAGGAAAGATTCCTACGGTATGTTGGGGGGTAGAGGTGTTTCAGTCTTTCTCTTTGAATGAAAAGTGGTTGTTTATGGCTATCAATGAGGGACTGAATAGGGCCTGATAAGCCCAAACCTGGCATTTTCTTGGGAATGTAAGAAATAGCGATTGTTTCCAGGGGGAGAAGTAAACTTTTTGATTGCCAGTGCAGACAAATCAGATTTTAATCATGAGTCAAGAAAAGATGCCATAGACGTGTAAGAGGAGCAATGCAGCTGGAGTCCTGGGACCTGCATCTCTGAAAGGACACAGATCTGATCCCTGAACACGCTTGACAGCAATGAGGAAATGAAGGCAGGGAAATACTGTTTTCCCTTGCTTTGTGTTATCTCTTGGGTTATCTAGTTGCATGCAACACTTCAGAAATCCTCTTGTAATATTTGTCTGGATCAACTCTTATGCGACCTTGAAAAGGAGAATTTAAAAGACAAGCCCCGAGAAACACAGAGTGTGACGCTCACAATGTTGACTGCCTTTGCACGACTAGCAGGGGTCTTGGGCTTTAAAACGTTTTGCCTCTGGAGGGCTGCTCTAAAAAGATACATGAGGTAGAACTAGAACAAGCGGGGTGGGGATGAGAAGGGATGACTGGAATCTGCCCAAACTCTGGGAGCTGAAATCCCAAGCAGACTTGGCCCTCTGTGTGCCAAGTCTGAGGTGACCCGCCTGCTGCGTGCCCAAGGAGGGCAGTTCTCGCTCTTCTCCAGGGCAATATTTGCTGCTAAACTCCTGCTGAACGTTTCACAAGGCATCTGAAATAGCTCAGGGAACCGGCCTCAGACAGAAGCTGCAGCTTGAACCTGGACAATCAAAGGGTAATTCTAGTAAATGCTTGTGTTAATTATGGGTGTTGCGTTATTAGTCTCTTGATTGTGAGAAGAAACAAGCTAGGATGAGTTTGAATGTACCCCTGCAGCAAAAATGTTGTTGTATAGTCTAAGTTCTGCCTGAGCTTTGAGCTGCTCTTCCAAGGTAAAAGTTGGAGGCCGAGAGCCTTGTGTATCCTGAAATGAAATGCTTATGTGTGGTATAAGCCCATGAATTGTCATGTGCCCGGTCATGAACCGCGGTATGTTTCTTTTTACCAGGACCATGGCAAAGTTATACGAAGACACAAATTGGTCACAGAAGGATCTCGGAGAACCAATTGGTGATATCAGGAAACATGTGATCAAGAGCAAGCTGCACTGTTTCTCGTTGGATCATATGAAATACTATGAAAAGGAGCTTTGTGAAAGAAAGCAAGAGGGACACAAGCTGTCCTTTACAGATTTATGGGGACTCTTCATTGATTGTATGCTACATCATCAGGTATTATATTTCCATCCCTTATCCCGGTGGATTTCTAGCTTTTCATGTCTAAAGTTCTGTATTCGGTTATAGGAAAGGCTCTCAAAACTTCTGAGGGGTCTTTCTTTGGCTTTTTAGGAGAAAAATAACACGGTAAGCCTAAAATGTAAGCATCTAGGGGGAATGTCTGAGCATGTAAAAAGTCAAGGTGTTAATGAAACTGATTTCCCATCTTTAATTTCAGACCAAATGAGCATTCTAGTAACACACAGAGAAGAGGTGGCTCTAACAGAGCTAAGTTCAGGCACAGCATTATCTAGCCATACCAGCAAACAAAGCTGTATTGAATGAAATAGGCCCTTGGCTGACTTTTATCCGTAGCACCTCCAAGGTAGCTAAATATCTTTTTCTTTCCTTAAAGCACGTCATATCCTAGTGACTGCGCAGACAAGTTTCTCACATTTCACTGTATCCGTCATTCCAAAATGCCTGGAAGCATCAGTGATAATGCTTTGGCAAAGGTTGATGACAGGGGACACATGAATGCATTCGTGCGGTCAAACAACTAAAGTACACAGAACAAAATCTGCTGAGGTTTAGGGGAGGTTTCATTGATAGTCCATGCTTAAACACCGCATTAAGTCGATGCATCCTGTTCATCTTTTACAACGACTCCTGTTCTTTGTAAATAGGAAAGTACTCAAAAACTCTCTGATCAGCAACTGGCAGTAAATCAGGGGCAGAATCCGCTGCCCATATACCTGTCCCTCAATGTCAAGGATGACTTTAGCACTCTGGATTTTAAAGGTAATGGTTATTATATGCTCTTCTATAGATCTAAGTAGTTTTCTTTTAATGCTGGGTGAATGTCAAAAACTTTTGCAGTAAGTCCAAGCTAATAAATCTTTTAAATAATTTCCTTTTCCCCTGTCATCAGAATCTGGATTCTGACTTGGATGAAAAACATGCATCCTAATACTACACTAAGGAGATACCTGTGCAAAGACACTGCCCTGTTGGGGGTGGAGGTGCCTTTTGCTGGCAGCCTTGAGAGCCATCACTCATGGTCTTTCTCTCTCTGGTCCCCAGCTACTCCTCACAGCCTCTTTCAGCTGCTGGGGTTCCTGCCCAGGCAACAGTAGTCCAAGAGAGCTGTGCAGAGCTGGGGGAGGAGAAGGGAAGTTGTGGAAGAGTGTGATAGTGGAAGGCAGCTCCCACCAGCGAGAGAGGGATCTGAGGAGGAGCAGCGCTCTGTGCCCTGATCAGTGTTGTTGATCTCCGGCTACTTCCATGGTGTTTTCTGGCCCAAACAAAGCAGGAGGTCCTGCAACTGAACCTGATCATCTGCTTCTAGGCACAATCTTCAGTACCCATGTGTTCAGACAAGGTTTGAGTGGGTTGGTCAGAGTTTTTTGTTTTTTTTTTCAGCTTCATGAGGCAGTGATTATGGGAGTCTTAAGAATGAACGGTAGCTGGTGTCATCACTGACTTAGAAGAACTAAAACTGCCACATCTTGAGCAGGGCCTTAGCAATCGATGGACTTTCAGTCCCAATTTTTGCTTCCTGGTACAGAAATAGACCTGAACCCCAAGCTGAATAGATTTCACAGTGTTATATAGGAAATAGATTTAGCTTTTGCTTTCATCAATCTAACATGCAATAAGTTGAAGGGAACCTGTTTGTTTCAAAACATGGTGGTTTGAACTGTCTGTCACCAACCTGCTGAAGCTACAAGCCTTGTTTTTCCAGCTTTTGATTCTCTAAACTGCTATTTTTACATGTGTTCAGGTGTCTGCAATAAGTCTTTCTTGATGGCTTATTTGCAGAGTGGGTGGAGTTCACACCTTATGAGGTGGGTTTCCTGAAATACGGGGCCTTTGTTCGTTCAGAGGATTTTGGTAGCGAGTTCTTCATGGGTCACCTGATGAAGAAGATTCCAGAGTCCCGCATCTGCTTCTTGGAAGGTGATTTACTATGCAGAAAAACATCACCTTTATAACCACAGAGTTGGCATCTAATAACTACTGGTCTGCAAGCAGCAGTACTAGTATACTAGATAATGTATCTGGTGTGATTTAAATCTCAAATGAACTAGCCAAAAGTGACAGAAGAGGAAGCAAATTCTTGATACAAATGCAATTAATTTGCTGAACTTCTTAGGTTAGACCAAAACAGAACACACACATTAAAACTGATCTTTTGAAGTATTTAAAAATCACAGTCTGACTTTTATAAACACCCAAGTTTCTAAAATGACCTAGTCATAAGCCAGACATTATGTGGAATGGTATGGCATTTGACATTCGTACTAAAATTCATAATATTTCATAACTACACCAGTGCTAATTTAAACAACCACAGAGACTGAAGCCAAGAAGGTTGCTGTAGGTGTGCTCTAATAAGTCAAAGTAGTATTAAGTAAGGCTTTTTTTTTTTTTTTTTAAACTTTCAAGGCACATGGAGTAATATATTTTCCCAGAATTTTATGGATGCTGTCTACCTCTCGGGTCATTCAGAGGACTTTTGGCACAGATGGACCCGAGGCACTGAGCATGACATTGGTTAGTTGTTTGAATTACTTTTCACTTGCATCTGCATTGTCTTCACACCTTTCTGAAATATGAAACCTGGCATTTGGTAAAGGGTTGGTTTTTGTGTCCTGTTTCTGGGTTAGGTGACACCAAGCCTTCGGGAATGAAGGAAAAAGAGGAAAAAAACATTGTGCTGCTCAATGTGAAACATCCCTGAGGAGTTCTGTTAGTCAGGAGAGGGTTGCCATGAGTCCTTTGGGGAGGGAGAGGCCAGGCAGGGAACAACAATGTGATGCTGTGGCACTGAAACCTGCCTCGGCCCAAATTCATCTGCTCTGCTTCACAGACGGGGCTGTGGTAGTTCAGCTGCCTGGCCCCTCTTTCTTTGTTTTTATTAGTATCAGAGAAAGACTCTAAACAAACGCAGACATATACCCTTTTCTCATTCTTTCTACAGAGGAACACCCTGCTCTGCCCAAGAAGCCTCATGAACAGCCAACTTGCTTATCTGTTCCCAAAGGTTGCCTGTCCAATACTCTTCGAGAAATGATGACTGGGCGGCCAGTGGTTTCAACTTACCATAATTTCCTCAAGGGCTTGCAGCTACATAACAAGTATTTAGAGAACGAGAGCTTTTGCATGTGGAAAGGTAACAGTAGTTTTAGATGCACCTTTGGAGGCGATTTGAGTGCTGATACTTGCTGAGGACAAATATTTGATAAGTTTTAGCATAAAGGCAATTGTTGATTAATATTATTTGATTTATATGTCTGTGGAATTAGTTTTGCTGAGTCCCAGATGATTTAATGCTCATCTTGTCTCTGTCTTGGAGAAGCTACAGCAGGTTTGCTTGAATTCTGGTCTTCCTAGGAAAAGCTGCAAAAGGATGACTTACAGCTTCCACTGAAGCTAAATAGCCACAAATTTACACCATTTGAAAAAGCAGCTTAATATATCACTTTGGATGAAGCTGAGTTTCAGAACTGCTCCCTCTTACGGATCTCAGAGTTGAGCTGTAGAAGCTAAAATTGAGTCAAAGACAAATATTTAACTGGGCTTTGTGTCAAAGACAAATATAAGTGTGGGCTGCCTTTTCTTTCTTTCCTTGTTACACTGATTTGGGAAAAAAAAGGACTTGGTTCTGCAGTTGTTAATTGATAATAGAAGTTTTTGACTTTCAGACACAGTGCTGGATTCTTCTCCTAACCAGCTGAATGAAATGGGTGACTACCTCAAACTGGTAGATACAGCTTTCTTCATCAACACCAGCTGCCCACCCCTTCTGAGGCCAGAGAGGAAAGTGGATGTCATTCTGCATTTAAATTACAGCGGAGGATCACAGACTCTGGTGATGTTTTGAAGTAGTGATTCTTTATCTGTGTGACCTCAGCAGCTGAATTACCACATTTCTCTCTCTCTCTTTTTTTTTTTTTTTTTAAATTTTAGAAAATGGTCTTGTTTTTATTAAGTTAAATGATCGTATCAGTCATACTGCTCAACACTGTGTGTGACCATATTATCACTGTCTCTACTGGGGCTATTTTCAGTTTTTGGGACACACACATGGACACAGACACATAGAAGATTACCTATTCTGTATGTCTGTGCAGATTTGTCATTGTGGTACCAAGTTCCACAAAAGTTATTTAACTAACTTTTGCAAAGTAATTAGTTAATACATAATTTTGCTATTTTGAATGAAAATTTGGAGCTTTTTTTTATGTTTGACTCTTGGTATTTGCATAAGTTTCAGTCAGTTTTTCGTTTTGCTGCGTTTGAAGAAACGTTGAGGGGGTATAGGATTGGAATTAATGCAGTTTATTTGTACGAGGACATGAAGACATTGATTGTTAGATGCACTGAATGCAAACACTCAAGAACTTCTAATCTAAAACACCACGTGTAATCAAAATTTCCTGATCCAAATCTTCTTCTCTGACCACTAAATCACAAAAATGATCAGAATTTCTTATAAATTTCAGAAAACAGCAATCTTGCTTTAAAGATGTACAGTGTTAGCAAATGAACCGAATTTCTATTACCCAGGTTATACTAAAAAAAGAGGGTATGCTTGTTCTGGTGCATAGTTAGCCTTATTTGTAAACATATAAATCAATCACAGATTACCTAGTGCAGAGAAATATCAGTTATGGGGCTTGGTAGCCTTATTTCAACCTCTCTTTGTGTTTCTGCTCTCTGCTTTTTTGAACCAGCCACTGGACCTATTCTCAGAGTACTGTTTGGAGCATGGGATCCCATTCCCTGGCACGGAGCTGAGCCAGGAAGACCGGGAACACCTGAAGGAGTGTTATGTGTTTAAAGACAGCTTAGAGGCACCAATCTTGGCCTATTTCCCACTGGTGTGTGATACCTTCCAAAAATACAAGGCACCGAGTAAGTTAAAAACATTAATCAACCACTTTTTGATGTCGTCACATCCAGTTTATCCATTGATTTTGTTACTCTTCTAAAACAAGAGACTGTCAAGCTTCTCAGCTGGCTAAGTTATCGTATTCCCGGTCCTGTTGTGATGGATATATTGTTGGACAACTAATCAGCGATTTAACCGAACAGTTTCAAAATCAAAAGCATGAATAGCTGCAGCTTGATGCAAAACCCCTTATCTGGCATCTGGAACAGTTTGCATTCCTTTGATAATGAAGGACAGGAGGCAGCTACTAAGTTATACCCATTAGTAGCTAACACTGTCACTTAACAGTCTTGTAATGAGATTCTACGTTTACTTTGTTAACTTTCTTTACTGTTTACTTTGAGAATTGAAAGTGCTGAAAACACATAATGAAGCACAGGATTTGCCAGGGCAACAAGCTGCTTTGATATCTGTCACTTTTGAAAAGTTCCCAGATTATTTTCTTTAGTTCAGCAGTAAAATAAATAGTGATTCTTTTTTTTTTCTTTTTTTTTTTTTTTGTTTCACCAGCAAAGCTCCTTGTCAGATTCAGTTTCAGTTTACAAATGATTTCGCATGCATCAGCTCCAGTTTTCTTGTTGCTAATTTAGTATGCCACAGGAAACTTTCATCAAAAACTGAACAAAAATCCACGTACCAGCTTCTTGGAAAAGACCTCATGTAGGTCATCATCTTACTTGTCCTGGTGCATGTACTTAAAATCTCAGCCACCTGAGAGGGAGAATTCCCAATCCAGGAGCTTCGTGGTGTCATTTTCTATCAGTTGGTAGAAAAGGAGCTGTCATCTCAATACCCAATGGAAAACCTAAAAATACAAAATTCCAAATCTGCAAAAGTGAAATATTCCGATGGAAAACTTTAATTTAGAGAGGAAAGTATTTTGCATGGAAAGTTGTTCTGCCAGTCAATTCTGGATAGCTGTGACTGTAGTGAAGCAGGAAAGCAGTGGATTTTATTAGTGCAGCAGATGTAGTACCTATGCAGTGATTAAATCTTGAACGTTTTTCCAGAGAGAATTCAGTTTCTTGTGGCTGTTATTGTGTATTTTGCATTGTCTTTCACCTCAGTAACATTGCTGTGTTGAACTTTGCTACGTTCTTACTTCAGATGTGGAGCGGGGTCCCACAGAGATGGAGCAGGGAAGAGTAGATGTGTCCAACTGTATTGCTCCCTATGGCACCGGTCTGCTTACATATTCTGAGGAGAATTTCAACAAGTTGCTGAATCTGTGCAGCTACAACATCCTGAATAATAAACATTTAATTCTTCAGGCTTTGCAAACTGCAGTGGAACGAAAGAAGCGCTTTAAAAACTGTTTGTCACCTCAGTTGTCTAAAAGTTCTTGAAGTATATTTTGATGAATCTCATCAGAAGGAGATATACAAATGTTTTGGTAATGGGATATTCATTAAGTAATGAATATCAGGGAATAATAAATATTCAGGGAATGTGAATCCATACAAAATGAACATCCGTGTTAGCTTGTTAAAAAAAAAAAGTATATTATTCAGTACTATGTGTGAGGACTCATGCTGGTTCTGGCATTAAAGTCATTGGCAAATCATGATTACTTTTAAAAATTCTTGTTGCTGTTTTAGGGAATGGAAAGTCAGTTGTAGAACTGTAGGGCCCTATTTGGATACACAGCCATATAAGAATGAGATTTCAGCCTCACAAAAGTCTATGCCACATTTGGAGGCAAATCTTGGTGGTATGTGGTCTTTGAACCAGAGAACGAAGCAAAGCCTTGCCTTTTTCACAGATCTCTGTGACAATAAGGAGCAAACCAGATACGTCTGCACCGGGAAATGGCAGGCTGACAAAGAATGGAACTGCATGTGATGTCTTCTATTTTCTCAGTATCTATCTGTCAGGCGGAAGTCTAACCTTCAGTGAATTTACCTGCATGGCTGCCATTGCATTGAGTCTTCACTTTTGATGGACAACCCCAGAGTGATCAACATATAACAACCTGATTTTTTCTGCCAGCTGTGATAAAAATCATCTGACTGCATCCATTTTTGCTGAACTTCTCTCTGAACTATTGCCTACCAAGTAGATTTTGAAACTGAGGGTAGTGACTAAGTTTTCAAGTTCTACACTTAGTGGATTTGAAAAAACAGTTTTAATATGCCTTTGGGCATACTTGTCCTGGTTTTAATATGCCTTTGGGCATAACCACATCTTCATTTATCAATCTGCTGCGAGCTCGCAGATGTTCTTGATAGCAGCAAAATCTGCAATACCAACTCCTTCGACTTCTCCAACATTATGATGGTCAGTGTGTGGCGGCTGCTGCTGCAGTTTTATTCCCACTGCCGTGTAAAAGACAGACAGGGTGGTGTTCACGACAATTTCATTCTTGTTTAAGATAAATGCTTGTTTAAGAAAATATATATAACTGGTCATTCTTAGATCTTATTTTCTCTTGTATGTATCGGTATACATACAGTGTAATAGCTACCATTCAAATACTAAGCACTGAAGCATAATCTTATTAAAAGTAAGAGTCTTATAGATGCAACCATTGAAGTATGATTTATTTATATTTTTTTTTTATTAAGTTCTATGGACTCAGCTCAGCTAGTGAGTTGATCTGGGAAAAAAATGCTTGTTCCTTATCGGAAGGATAAAAGAAAAGCTGCCACTTCAACAGTGGAAAATGAAAAACAGAAGGAAATTCTGTTTTTAAGAGTACAGATAACTGGGATGATAATGAGAGGTTTATAAGTCCAAATACTGGTATTTGCAAACACCAGGTTATTTATTCAGTAACACAGAGTGCAGCATGTGACTAGCACTGTATATGTGTCTCTATTCTCATCAGCCTTTTCTGTTCCTCACTGCGGTCATTCATTACACTGCTGTGAGTATAAAAGAAAATAAAGTGCATCCATCTGTATGCCAGCAGTATGACCATATTACCCTGGGAGCGTAGCATCTTGTGTCTCCCTCTCATGCACTGTGGCCAGAAGGTAATGGGGTCTGTCATCCAGTCTTACAGATCTTGGTTTATTAAGCAAGAGACAACCTCATACTTTGTTACCTGGCATCCCATCCCTCAAGTGTGTCAACCACAGCACTCAGCTTGGTGTTGTCTGCAAACTTGCTGAGGGTGCACTCGATCCCACTGTCCATGTCCTTGATGAAGGTATTGAACAGTACTGCTCCCAGTACGGACCCTGAGGGACACCACTTGTCGCTGATCTCCATCTGGACTTTGAGCCATTTGACCACTACCCTCTGGATGCGGCCATCCAACCAATGCCTCATGCACCGAAGAGTCTACCCATCAAATCCATAGCTCTCCAATTTAGAGAGAAGGATGTTGTGGCGGACTGTGTCAAAGGCCTTACAGAAGTCCGGATAGATATAGATAACATCCATAGCTCTTCCCTTGTCCACTGAGGTAGTCACTCCATCATAGAAAGCTAGTAGGTTGGTCAGGCAAGACTTGCCTTTGGTGAAGCCATGCTGGCTGTCTCGAATCACCTTCCAGTCCTCCATGTGTAATGAAATGGGGTTTTAAAAATTTGATTAAATTTTTTTTGCTAAGTATCTTAAGCATTTAAAAGATTTTCAAGATTTCATTTTTGCAGCTCCAGGAAGATGTAACAGATGCAGTGCAGTCTGTGCCTGGTGTATTCCACTGACTGGTTTTTGGTGGTTGCAACACCTGTCACTGGGCTTTCAGCTTTACTCACCCAAGGTGTGGTGTGGTGATGATGTGTGTTTTTGGCAGTAGATCCAGAAAATTAGGATGGCTTAGAATGAGCTGAGGAAAGGGAGTCCATTTTAAGAAATCTGGGCCTGTTGAGCAAGCCACTGAAAAATCTTAGCCTGCCTGAATTGTCTAGCTCGATATTTTGACTTGAAGGAAACTCAAACTGGTGTTCGAGTTGGGACATGTGTCCAAGGATCTAACAGTGCGTGAGGCTAATGCTTTCCCTGGGCTCGCCAAGCTCGGTGGTCTTACCTTGGTGGCTTGTGAGTTTTCTCCACAGTGAACTCATTTGATTTCTTGTATGGGGAAGGAAAAGCTTATTTTTCTGTCCTATTAAATGGCATTATTAAATTATTTCTGTCCTATTAAATGTTCATGATGTTCACATTGCAGCAATACCTCAGAATCCTGCCTGTGATGTGATGAAGGGCAATGTAAACGGACAAGGGAAGAGGTGTTTGAGTGCCTTGCCAGCTTTTAATCAAAAATAGCAAAGGAGAGACATTCAGTATTACTGGTGCTGTTTTTTAAGGAAGGAGCTGAGGCTCAGTGACATATCAGCTGGATTTTTCAAAGTGATTCAGCATTGGCATAATTGTTCTATTTAAGATCCAGGTACGTCAACAACAATTTCTTTGTTTGAAAACACCTGTTTGTGACCTGTCACACAAGCTCTCCTAAATGTAATGGCATGATCCTGTAACCAATTAGCTGTGAATCTTTATAGTCTCTGTTAGGACTCAAACATCTCCTAGGCTGACTGTAGATGAAGTTACCCCCCTTTAATTAGCTGGTGACACAAGGTGACTTCCTAATATTCTGAGAATTGGTTCAGATTCAAATTGGCTCTAGATTTCCCTGTAAAGGTCCTGGGCTATGTGTCTTTCTGCATTTATGCTAAAGGAATTACTGGCTAATTAGCTGACACAAGCAGGCACTGGTATTCCTCACACCTGTGCTCTGATGGGGTTAGGGAAGAGAAAAAGCTGCGTGAGCAGTGTCTGAAGCATTGAACGAACCTGGAAAGGTCAGGCAACTTCAGACTTGCTGCAAAGATGAAGAGAGATGCTGCTGGGTGCTCAGATCTACACGGCACAGGGAGAGGCAGAGGTAAAGGTTGTGCGCTACCGCTTTTTGAGACAAGAATTGGATTTGAAATTCTGTTGCAACAAAACTGAAGGCAGGATTGCATATATTGGGAACAGCTGGGCCAACTGATGATTTTTGGATGGCAAAACTGCCCAGTTGCTTCAGGTGAGTCAGTAGGTGGAGTGAGATTTTATCTCTCCGAAACATATCAAAGGCATGTGGAATCACTTTAATCAAGTTTCTCAATAGTTTTTTGAAGGCAGAAGTCCTCCTTCATATATGTCGTAATCAGAATAGTGCCTTAAGTAAAAATATAGTCCCCCCACCCCAGTCAGCTAGCGTGATCTCTCCAGTGACTGATTTTGCACCTTTCATTCTCAGGAATTTAAATTCAGATTCAGATTGAAGGTCTCTCCTGCTTACAAATGGATGATACAGAAATTCTCAAATTTCTTTCTCTAACCTGTGCCACCTGTCAATTTCTTCAAGAATGCTTTCTTGGGCAGTCCTTTTTTTCATTTTATGTGATTTTTTTTTTTTTTTACCTTATGTGATACAAAACATCAAGGATATTGTAGAGTATTGAAGGACAGGTATATTGAAGGTGTTGTATGTATAAGCATGAAAATAAAATGCCAAGGTATTAATGTGAAACTTATATACATATATAACATTTTTTTTTTAATGCCAGACAGTTCCTTTAAATTAGTGACAGGTCAGAAAGTATCTATCAAGAGCTGAATTTTTCAGAGACTGAAATCTGGTACCATGGGGAAGGAAGTGACACTCTTCATCCATGGTAAATCTCCTTGTGTGCGGTGAATATTGAGTTTAGGCCCATTGTGTAACAGGAATTTGACTTGGACTGCTTGCTCTCTTCTTTGATTGGCAGCATGAGGTCTGTGTAGGTTTTGTAGCTTAAGGAATCATTTAAAGAAAAAAAGAACAAAAGGAAAAGAAACTGAAAGGCTAGAGCCAGGGAAATTCCCCAACTATAGATCTGACACTATATTTGTTTATTTGTTAATTAGCTTTATTTGTTAATTCTGTGTATTTCTTTTCTAACGTGGCATTTAGCTATCATTTTGTAACACCTCTAGCATGTTTTTGGATATTTACCCTTCTCATTATGTTCAAGGTGTTTAAATGATGACCAACTCCCGTTGTCATCCCAAAGGTGGTACAGGGATACTTTTCTCTTGCAATAGTATGAAATCCCCCATTAGTCATACATTTCTGTAGTCTTGGATTATCAGAAGGTGACAAAGTGATACATAAGATAATTGTGCGACATTAGATGCAGCTGTTATTGCTACCTGCAACCTATTGCACTTAGATATACAATTATCTGAATATCATGTTGGGGAAACTTGTGCCTGCAACGGGGTAGTTCAGATGGATTTTGACTGCCTCAGATTAGCAAGATACTTATATTTGCTCTAATTTGCCTTAATTAAGACACAGATACAAAATCATGTACATGTAAATGCACACTACAAAGTAGATGGAGAGCGGAGGAAAACTATATCTTCCTTTTTACTTTCCTTGTTATGGCCCAGAGCTTTAAAGAGACTGCTGTGTATTCCCTCATCAGTAGCACAGTCTCTCTAGTCTTTAAAAAGCAACGTAAGAGCGTAAGCAGCATGTATATGAAGATCACTACCTGTTTTAAATTATTTACTGAGGAAAAGGGATTGCTAAAAAGAGCAAACATATGGCTCTTGAGACTTTCAGTAACTTCGCCCATGAATTTACTCACTGCATGCTTGATGGTTGTCTTTGAAATTCTCCTTGGATTTTGGAAGAGCTAAAGAAAAATGCAAAACCCCCCATGTTATACTTAACCTTTGAAGTAGTAATCTTTTTTAAATCATAATCCTAGGGACATATCTCTACCTCTACCTCTAAAATGCTGGTGGGACAAACTGAAAAAGTCACAATTTATTTTGAAGCAGATTATAGACACCAGTGAATAAGTCATCAACAGTCAAAATTTTCTCAGTGATGAGAAGGACTTACTGTTACGGGTGTTACGACCATTCAGATAGTTCTATCATGAACTTACTGCATGAATGAAAAACTGTTGAGATCATAATCCTTGACTTGCACAAAGCTTTTAAAGATACTATATTCCAATTCTTGTGTGGCTCGGACAAGCAGTGGTTAAGGAAAGACGTCAGCTACAAAACTTGGTGTTGGTCATGAGCAGGAGAGGAAGAATTATTTAGGAACATGTTTTGGGTATGGCAATGATGACACTATTTTGAGAAAGGGAAAACGTAATCTGAACATCAGGAAACAACATCAGGAAACCATTCAGCAGGAAAGATGCACTGACTCTGGAATAATGTTCTAAATTGTGAAGTGGTATCTCATTTATGGATCTTAAAAGCAATGTGGGTAAGAAAATGTAATATCAGGGAGTCCTGTATTGGCTGTGAAACAGCTGGGGTGCTATAGATGTATGTAGTTATATGTATCTGCTGGGACAACTCAGGGAAGTTGAGCTGGATAACCTACCCTCTTTCATTTGGTAGAGGATGTTTTACAGACATTTTTAATGACAGCACATTCCCACTTTTTCCAGGGAAGCATTCTTCTTACAAAAGCTGGAAAGACTAGTTTTGTGAGAGTGCAAGTAAGTGATTCTCAGCTGTGACTGCTCTAACACCTCTGCTCTAAACTTGTTCCTAAGTATTTAACACAGATAGAAAGTAATAAAGACAGAAGCTAAGGGAGATGCTTTGTCTTTGACGTAGAGATGTTCATCTCCATTAGAAATATCTTTTGGTCATTCTTTCAAGGAGCATTTTAGATGCTGCAGGTTCATATTTATGAGACATTTTTCTTTGATTCCATACCTATTGAGAAAGCTGCGCAAAGTGTGACTATGGAGTGAGCAGCGGGCTACTAAGATAGTCCCACTGCACGTTTTGGATAAGACCTTCTGAACAGTCATCATGTGTGCATCACACAGACATCAACACAGAAGGAAGTAGCTTGCGTGTAAAAAGAGGATTTTACTCTAACAGCATTCCTTGGAGAACACCTCCTCTGTTCCTCTGTACAGAATTGCTTTGATACTGACGTCCATGGCAGAGGGCAGAGCATTTAGGTGGCACCCACTGCAGTTTGCAAGGTTACTTTCTTTACCTGCATGAAGTGAATTATTCATCAATATGTATGAGATTGATTTAAAAATATTCACTTGGATCTTATGATGCGAAAGTGAGTACTAGCCACTGGCTGGCATCAAGCAAAGAGACCGGAAAGAGTGTGGTAGAGCTGGATTCTGGTCTTGCATGCCCCAAAATCTACCAGCTTGCACATACGTGCTAATTTAGGGCTACTGTAGTGCACTGCTCTTACAGGCGGTGAGTCACTGCACACCAGAGTGAAGAGGAATCAGGGAGGGTTTTGTGCCCCAGTGTTTTCCACTGTGAGAGCGAGCACGCACAAGATCCCTCTGAAGTAAGCTCTAAGGACGGGTGAACTGCTGCGCTTCCTGGGCCCACGCAGGGGAGCACAACTCTCTCCTGCCTCACCCTTCCACCCCCAAGTTTCACCTACTGCTTATAGCTCCTCCCTTCCCTCTTGTTACGTTCAAAATCAAACTGCAAGTTTTCTGGACATTGATTGACTTTTTTTTTTTTCTAGATATATGTTAAATATCTAGGCAAAGAATACCGGGCACATGGCAAGTGTAGCACAGAGATGCCCAGTGCAGCTTCAGGGGAGAGTGGGTCCTGCAATCACTTAGTTGTGTCACTGCAACGGGGTCACTTACCTGCTGAACAGTGTGCTGTTACAGGAGGACTGCTACAGGTGTTTGAGTTCATGGTTTGGAAAGAAGCTCTTGAGAACACTCTCCACTACCCTGCAGTATAATGGTGGCAGTGTAGAGATAGATACTCTGCGACCTGTGATTTCATTAGTCACAAGTGCTTTGCTTGGGGTTAGAGATGTTGTGTAACTGCAAAACTTATCAGCAGCAGTATTTTCAAGAAAGCAATCCCTGGGCAGAAAGGGGCTCCAATGTCCCCCCCCAGACATCACGATAGGTAAAAAAAGAAATAACTCTTTGTTCTGCTGACTCAGTTGAGGTGCTCTAATAGGCTGCAGGAAGCAGGGAGGGGATTGCCTAATGACTGGCAATAACAAAGGGGTGGGGCGGGAGAGCCTTGTCATAAAATCCCTATTCCTCCACCCCTAATCTGCATGGGGAGTTCCTGCCAGCTGTACGACTCAGTATCTTTTTAACATTGGACTTATATGCAACTGGGGCTGCAATGGGATCAAATTTAAGTTCAAATGAGGTAAGTAAAAGAAGCTGATAGTAAGTGGGTAAAATTGTCTGATGTTCCATTTAAGTTGATCACAGAGGAGACCAAGCTCTTTGAGATGTACGGGCAATCCACGGAAAGCGAGTTTGCTGTTCCTTAGACCTTGTGGTTGCAACAATGGTTTTGCTAATCTAGCTTTTTACAGAACCTCGTGGCATGTCTGCATTTTCAACCTATGTTTTAAGGCTAACAACGTTACTTACTGTGCATCCTTAAAAAGAAGCTTCATGTCAAGGAAATGAGAAGCTGGCACAGAGTTGTGATGGGTTTGGTGATGGGTAAAGCACCTAATGAGTGTCGTTAATGAGAATAGCTCTAAGTACGGCTTTGAATATGAGATGTTTTTAAATGTCAGCCTAAAATAAGAGTGTAACACGTAGCTTAGTTTTCTTAACTTTGCCTTGTGTTGTTTTTCCTAGACTTTTACGGGCACCTCAGCACCAGTGGACAGAACGGTAGGTAGTAATTAGCTTGGCCCTTCATTAAATGCTGTCCAGCGCTGAATGTAGATCACCAGAAAAAATGTTAGGAATTCAATGGCTCGGGGGAAAACTGTACTGCAATATTTACTGAACACTGAAAAGCTGAGCTGCAGCTTCAACTCCGTAAATGAAATATTGCCTTGGCTTTCAGTAAACTCTAAATAGTCTGGTCTCTGCTGGTGTCTGGTGCTTATGATGCTGTGAGTAGGTTTTACGCTGTGTCAGGGTATTTTATAGTTCACCTACATTAATTTTTTTAATTCCTCGCTTTTTTTGTGTTTTGATTTATTTGGATGAAACACCCACTTGTCTTATATGTTATTTTTTCATAAGAAGACTTCATTTAAAAGGGTCTTTCAATTGTTCTTAGTGTTGTAGTATTCCTTGTAGGCTTTCTTTGCTCTGTAAGGACCTATCGTAGAGTTTGCAATTCTCTGTGTAACACGGTGTTTAAAAACACAGCATCAGGACAATTAAAACTGTGGAATAAATGTGTTGTGTTCAGCCTCCTGACAAGCCCAGTCTCATTGGTCTGGTAGGAGTGAGAGCAGTGCCCAAACTTCTCTGAAGGTGAAAAAAGAGCAACAAGTTGTTTTGTAAAGGCTGAACTGAGGATGAAGTCTTTGCACAGGCAAATGAAAACTCCCTGGGCAATTAGCAAATGTTCATGTTAACAGATATTAGCATAAAGGAAAATACATCAGATGATAAGCTGCTATGAGCTAGTGAATGGGAACAAAGGCAGTGGCAACAGGATGGGGCTGTCTTCAGACGCTTGCAATGGGTTTGGGGCTGCCAATATCAGTTGCGACTCTGGGGATCTGTAGTTGGAAAGATGGGCTCTTGCCCCTGCTTCGGTGACAGGGGGGTTTCCCAGCCTGTTTTGTTTTGGGCTTTGGTTCCTCCTGGGGGGATTGCAGTGATACAGAGATTCTCCCAAATGGTGGTAAATTTGGTCTTCCTTGTGAAGGTTTTCTGTTATTGATAGTGTCGTGGTTTTGGCCAAATTGGCCAATGGCTGGTGACAGATGCTCTCCCTCCACCTCTCCCTGTTGGTCAGTTTTGGGTCACCTGTCCTGTCCGCTCCTCCCTGCCGGTGGGACCCCTCTATGCTTTTACACTTCCGACCCTTCAGTGGGGCAAATAACGAAATTAGCTGACCTTTGCTGTTATAGCAGTAAGTATAAGCATGAGTCTCTCTGCGTACCATTCCTTGGCACTAATTGTAAATATTGATCTTATCACTCTGAGAACGAACTGGTTTTGGCACAATATGCTGTTAATTTCAGACAGTTAGAAGAGGCCTAGCTAAGAAATAAAATTACTGAACAGAAAGTTGGTTCTCTTTTACCTCAAACCAGGACAGATACTATCTGATGCCTGATTGTGCCCGAGAGCCACTTACCTTCTCTGTTCAAAGTGAAATGCTGGAGTAAAGCAAAGACATTGCAGAGTTTCTTCAAAACACAGCTTTTAAAGTGATGTTTAGGCCTCTGTGTGTAGTCTTGCAGCTCTAAGAAAGTATGCTAGTATCATAAATATTGTTACTTTTAATTCTGTATACTTAGCCTGCCTTTAGAAGATCAAGCTGTTTTTTTATCCTTAGTGCTTTTAACGTTATTAGTAGGTCTCTAGGTGCGAGACCTGTACAATTCAGTCACTTTAGATTGTTCCTCTTGTCTTTATGGTATTTCGGGTGGCAGATCTGGCCTGAATATAGTACGTAGAATTTAGAGTAGGACACAGAGCCCCTTCTTTCTGTCCTGAGTCTTCAAGGCTCACAGAGGCAAAAGTCAGGAAAGACCTGACATTTTTTGTCCTTTCTTTTGCCATGAAAGTTAGTATTTATGATGATAAATATATCAGCATAGTATATCTGAGGGTGTTTTTTTTTTTTTTTTTTGTTACTCAATGGCTCAGTTAAGGGAATCGGCTTTCATTATCAGAGTCAGTTTCAGGGCAACCCATGGGATGTGTGTGATTTAAACTTGAATGGCCATTTAAATTAAAGGTAATATGTAAAACATTTGGTGAGAAGATGTCGGTAGTGCCCTTAAGCTGACAGGCAGAAAAGTAATACTTTTTAAATTACTCAAATTACTGGATCATATCAAAATAATATAGGCTAGTGTGGTCTTGAGAAAAGCCATGCTGAACTGTGGAAATGCTTGACTTGGTTTCTCTTCTAAGATTTGGATTTATTCTAACGTGCAAGTCCGGCTGTGGAGCTGCAAACAGGAAGAGAAATAAAATCACATGAATATGGCAGTCTGAAGCCACACAAGTTTTACATAGCTCTTGGAAAGAAGCAGGCCTTGAGTCACTGCTGCTTCTTTTATTTTTATTCTGGAACAACCCCAGTGACTTCTACTGACTTAATAATACCCAGCTACAGGATATTTTAAAATGGGTGAAATAAATACAAAACAGGAATACAAGGAAAAAGCTTTTCTTATGCATTTGACCTTGCCTGAGGTGGTAGACATAGTAACATAATGAAATCCTGCCTGCCCTTGGGGCTCCAAAACTCTTTGAAGTTTAAAGGTGCCACATACCTGACCCAGGTCAGAAGCAAGGCAAAGATCTGTGTTTTAGAGTACTCCCGCTCTTTCTGACAGGCCTGAGCGTTTTCTTTGTTGGCCTTCATGGTTTTTAAAGTACTGGTGATATTTCTGTTCCTTTTTGAAGGGAAACCTAAGAGAAGAATGCTCTGCTCCAAATAGATCTGACACGCTGTTGTACTTTGATAACTGCCTTTTCTCTTGATGTAACTTGGGAATGTTGTATGTGTTTCACTCCAGTCTCCTCAAGAAAAAAATTCTATAAAAGACTTTTAAGCTTGGAATTTTACTGAAACAGAGCAGTTTCAGAGCCTAGTTATGTAACTCTTATTCATATGGATGAGCACTCACGTATGTGAACACTCCTATTGACTTCCCGGGGACTAGATATGTAAGGATTGCACAAGTGTGCCACAGGACTTAATTGAACTTTTATCTGACGTAGGCTAGTGTGACCAAGTCCTGTGTTTGCAATCTCATATATTTAGGTAGTTTCAAACTGCTTATTAAAATGCCTGGCTTGTGTTTCCGGTTTATGAGGTAACAATCATGTCTCAGACAAAATAAATACAGAAGCTGAAAGTCGAAGTGTGTGTAATAACTGACCTGGGAGGCTTCTGGCCTCAGAACTTACCCAGCCTGCGATATGGTCATCGTCATGTTAAAGGGAAAGATGTGGGAGTCATTGCCTACAACTAGCAGATTACCCTGTTTAAGATAGTTTTTCTGTGTGAATCTCTGAAAGTTGCTGACTGCTAGACTTGATGAAGCATTCAGACACCTAAAAGTTAGGAGCTATAAGACCGGACTTCCAAGTCTGTAGTGTGGGAAAAGACTCCAGAAGCCAAAATGAAGCACTGAGGATTGATTCAGTATGTTTGAAGAGTTAGAAACATCAGAATGGGAATTGTGACAGCTGAGAAGGGAACTGTATAAATCTGTACATCCAGCTAACAGGGACAGCTGAGCACAGAAACACCCTTCTTAGATCCTGTCTCTGTGTGCCCCTTCAGGCTGCAAGGAGATACCACTATCCACTTGAGATGCACAAAGTAGAGGTCTAGACGCTTGTTTTCAAAGAACTGGCAAAGGTTATTCCTTTAAAATGGTGTCCAGCCTAGTGGTTATGATACTTCCCTGGCATGGGGAACTTCTCAAGTCTGTTCTTCTGTATTTGAGGGATGCAGGCCCCCTCCTTCCTGATTGAAGAAATACTCCACCTCTTCTGCTGAAATAGCAGTTCTGAGGACAAAAACATTTAGGATTTATTGGATGGGAAAGCAGGGACCAAACCTAAATGCAGCACACCTGTCAGTAGATTTGGCAGGGAGAGGCAAGCCTTGGCTGTTGGTCCCTGCGCCTAGGAGTGCTTCTGTGTTTTACCCAGTTCTATTTAATGCATATAGAACAGTAGTTCTGGCAATTCAACTGCATAGTCTGGTCATGATGTCTTTTGGTTGCTTTAGGTTGGAGACTCTAATCTTTTTTTTTTTTTTTCCTCTCCCCATGAAAAAACTAGTTTTTTCTTTCAAGGTGTTTCTGTCCAAGTGGCCATGTTTGGGATAATGGAGCAGGTAGATGTGTGATATACTCTCTGAGACAACTGCAATGTCCCACAGCTGACAATTCAAGTGTCTGCGAACTATGCACCATAAAACTATGCCCTGTGCTATTCTGGACAGGTTAAGATAATGTAGAACAAATGTGCCCATATCATGTGCCCATCCAACCCTCCTGCTGCTGTCTCACTGACCTTCAACTCTGCATCTTCAGGCCCCTTGCCCACCCAAAGGGAAGTACAAGAGGATGTGCCGGGGATTGCCCAGGCTGTTTCTTGGAGACTGTTCTTCATCTCTGATGCATTTTCAGGGGTGCTGAGGTTTTTGTTGGTGAGGACAAGGACCTACTTCATTACATTGTGTTAGTGCCCAATGTCACTTCACAGTCCCAGTTGCTTAACACTTTGTCAAAGCATTGTGAAACACTTCAGGATAAGCCTTGTGGTACAGATGGAAAGACAAATGGGCTGGCAAAATGTATAGCGTGTATGAAGGAAATAGTAGAAAGGTAGATTTTACTAGTTAACATCAATACATCATTTTTACTGTTGTTGCTTATGATTAACAGAGGCACTTCAGATGCAAAGTAATAAAACCCACGTGTTTGTGTTAGGACACTGCATTAACTTTACTAAGGTACAGTAAGTCTATGAATGCAGGAGTGAGAGGGTTTACGGTTAGAGTTGATGTCTGTTCTTACAAACTGGTATACATAGAAAGATGAGACAAGTTTCTGGGCATAAAACACCTGTTTCTGTTCTAAAAACAGAATCAGTAGACTGAAAGCTAAATACCAATTTGAAGCAAGTGTTGAGAGAAATGACATCTGAACATACATTGGTTTTAAAAGGAAAGATGGTACCTATGAAACAGAGGAGATGTTAGAGTGGGAGGGGAGAGAAAGGTGCTAAGTGGTTATCTCCCAGGTGAAATGGGGGAAGGTTAATTTATAACCTGAGGAATATGAAAACATATTAGTATGAGCCATGGAAATTATGAGGTATTGCAGAATTAATATCTTTGAGCCCAAGGTGTCTGATATCTAGTGCAGTTCCGAATTAATTCCCAAGATCATCTCTGGAAAGAGTTTAGTAGCCTTCTGCTGGGGTGAGGGCTGAAGATCAGAGATGGATCAGAGTCTTCATGAGAAGTATTTCGTTACTGTGAGCTGCATTTCTGGCCTTTTAGGCTGCATGTGGGAGCTTCTGCTGGTGCAGGAGCTTTTGCTGGTGCATGGTGATTGCTTAGCTTTACTTGCACAGCTACTGTGACGGTGTTTGGTGTCCCAGTGAGTCTGTTCTATTGCAGGCAGTGGTGTGTAAGAGGCGAGGAAACCCACATGTGCGCTGTAGGGGTGTTTATTGTGATAATAACGGAGCAGAGTTAGAAAGATGTGATCTTTATCAAATCAAACTCTCAGCTCCTATTCTCAGCTCATATGTGGTTTTGAAATCTGTTGCTTCTATTTCAGACCTGAAAAGGATTCTGTGCCAGAAATTTGTATAGTTTTCCCAACTGTTCCAGTTGGTTTGATAAATGATATTGGCTCAACCTTAAAAACCTTGTTTTGTCTACATTCTTAGAAATTTAGGGTTATAGTAGTCTGTGACTACACACTATGATACTAATCTCAGTGTAATCTCTTTTTCTCTTTTTCTTTTTTTTGAATTGTCATGCAGAGACCAGTATCTCCTTTCAACTTGCTTACTGTAAAAATCCTAAGAGTGAGGAACGTCCGGAAGGCAGACGTGCGTGAGTACTTCTACTATTGTTGGATGGTTCTTATAATTCTTTAAAGTAAAGAAAATATTTGGTCAATGTTGCTGTTCTTAAATTGTGTAGGAATAGAAAGATATGTTGCTGCAGGTTTGCAAGAATTATTTTTACTGTGATACTGAAGTGTTGCTTTCTCCTCTTAAGCCTAAAGAGGCTAATTCAAGTAAGGTGGTACGTTTGATCTCTTGCTTTCATACCTCACTGTATGACGTTTATTTCCTATCCTTGTGACATCAGACTTAGCTGTTGATCAGAGGGCTGCTCTTTAAATGATGAAAATTTTTGCACTTTTGAGTAAGAAACCTGAGTGTTCCCTACAGAATTTTTGGACGGAAGAAAGTAGAGGACCGGTGATGCAAATGTAAAATCAGCAGTAGTAGGAAAGCCTATGAAAATAACAGAAGTACAAGCAAAAACATTCTGTTACTTCTTCACAATTTATATATATGCAAGAAGAGGTGATAAAATCCAGTATATCTGGGAATTTATTTAATCTAGAGAATGGAGCAATTTAAAAGAAAAAATTAAACAGAGCACTACTGTGAGTGTTTTAAAGGAGTTTAGGTGAGGGAGAGTGAGGGGAAGAGAGAAAAGGGTATCTAGAATAGAGACTACAAGAGAAAAACGTCATAGCCAGATCACAGAACAAGAGTTAATAGTGAGAAGGGACCAAGATAGAAGAACTGTCTGCAGTAGGGAAGCCCACAAGTCTGGTGATATCCAACTGTGAAAGCCCAGTAATGATTTACCTTCTCTGCCTCGGCAGACTAGTGGGCACCAGCTTGTGGTACCGGTGTTGCAGCAAATATAAACCAAAAATTCTCAGTGGAAGAATGAGACTTGCAATAGGTGGAATAAACCATTTGTTCACTGTCCAAAAGTGACACTGACTCACCCACTGGAGGGACTGGTTAAATTCTGTATTTTAAAATTCCCGATTCATTGAGGAGCTTCCTCACAGCTTCTGTTCCACAGATGTGGGCCCCCAATAACTCACTCTTCTGGGTGCACTGGGGCTTTTTCAGGTGCCTTTCAAAATGCAGTTATGCCACTGAGTCACTTCCATGGGGAAATTTGAATGGTGAAACCTCTGTGTAAAGAAGTTGGAAAGGCATGAAAGAAGGCGGCGAAATAAAGACAAAGAGAATAAAAAAAATTCAAATTGAAAGACTGTAAAAATACAATGGAAAGACGTAAACCAGAGATGAAAAGTCCACAATATGTTCACCAAAATCTTGCTGAACACTGCTCAAAATTAAATTTCTTTTGGCACACTCAGAATTTCATGCGGAACATCATCGTTTGTAAGGAAACCAGCTGTAAATTTTAGTTAATCTACTATATATCTTGAGAATTCAACTAATGTAATGGGTTAAGAGTAGAGAGAAAATTTTATCTTCTTATCTGAGGTTGGATTTGGTGGTTCCTGGCAGGAAGAACGTGGTTGGAACATGTGGAAGTTGTGCTTAACAACAGTGGTTTTGAATGAATGATTACTATCAGGGAACAAATCTCTGCTACACTCACTTGTGGTATTCTGGGTTACTCCTGCATCTTCAGCAAAGTAATACTACTGTGCTTATTTATCTTGTTCCTTTTATTTAAAGAATCTGCCATGATTTACTGGATGCTTTGTTTACTGTTTACGTCTTAGTATTTTTTTACTCTATAAATGACAGATGATCAAACTACTTTGTGATATTTACTGTGTTGTTTTGAAAAAGGGATTTGGTTCATGAGGCAAATTGAGAGCAGCTTGTAAATTGTAAAGTTCTGGGTTTCTTACAGATTAAAATCCTATTTTAATGTGCAGAAATACACACTTCGTGGGCTTACAGTTTTATGCGCTGACTTCTTATTTAACAAACCCCAGATGTTCAAATGCCTAAGTGTTGATTTGCATCAACAAAATATGTGAGCTGGCCAGGCAGTCACTGCAATTACATCTGCAAACCTGCATGCACAATTATGTGTGGATTTGTGTACACCAGCAGGTTGCCTGCTTATGCTGCGATTCATTGTGACTGCAATTCATTGTGGCTCCTCTTCTCAGGAATGAATTGCTCACAGTCGCTCCTTACCACAGTGAATCGTACAGTCTTTCTTCATGAAGCCTGTTGGCATGTCTCTCACATCATATTGCCCTATTTCCTTGTGTTCTGGTCTCAAAAACAGATGACTATCATATCTTTATCCCCTTGAGATGACGCGAATTCAGAACCTGGGCTTCCCAAGGCTTTATTTAAAGTGTATTTGGCAGAGAGGTTTGAAAACTTTTCAGCAAGAGTATTTTCTCATCAGAAAACTTGTTTTCTAAGGAAACTCAAAGTATTGTGGAAAAAAAATATTAATCTTTTTGTCTGTAGTGGCAAGGATATGCCAGGCAGGCTCTACCTTTGCTGAGGCATTAAAAAAGGCATTTGAGAATCCAAACATTTCAGTTAGTTTTCCTTAAAACCTCGGTATTTTCAACTATGGGAAAGTATCCATTTTCTGCCTCTTCGTAGTGATAACAGTATGGTTCTAGTTACTCTAGTTCTGAGTTAGCATTTATTTTCTCCACTTTAGCTTTCCTGTTTTAACCTGATTAAACCTTGGTGTTTCCCATTTCAATATATATTGAAAATCAAATTTCCCCCCATTTCAGTTTTCTTGTTAGTGAAGTGTTTGTGCTTATTTTATTGAAGGGAATCTTTCTTCGTGGTCTTTGATTCTCACATTCCTATTTACCAATGAAAAATTAATATGCTTTAGAAGTCTTTCTCCCTGTGTTGTTCCAGAGCCAGGATAATTTTAATAGATTTGAATATAGGCCTGGAAATCTAGACAGTCTTTCAGACCCTGACACTGTCATTCAAGTTTTCTCAAACTTGCTTAATCCTTATGTTGTCTCTGTGAACTAATTCATTGGTGTGTCTCCAAGTTCTTTGAAAATGGAAGCTCTAGCATTAATCACCATCAGCCATCTACATTTTCATCTACCTACACTTTTGCCTCTGCCGAGTGCCTGATTGGTCACGCTCTTCTGATCAGGTTTGGCTAAGAGAGCTTTCTGGAAATGCTTTCCCTCCCATAGTCACTGCTAAGGTTTTTCTGGCAGTGATAGCGTAGTTAACTACATGGTAAAAGCACAGCTTGGTAGAAATATGATTGGTGGAAAAATCTAAATCTGTAGTTGTTACTGAAAGATAAAGAGGAAATGCATGAAGAAAATTGTACTTAATATGATGTAATAACATTGTTACACGTTTTGAGCATGATGCAGGGATTGACCGTGGGTTGAATCATTTGACCTCTTCTGACTCACAAGGTTGCTGTAAGTTGAGTAAGTGTAAGGACTGGTTGAGTGTTGCTCATGTGGAATAGAGAGAATATGTATTGCATTATAGGTATGAGAGAAAGACCATGGGTGCCTGTCTCAAGCTTTTGCAAGTCTCACTCCCTGGTGGTTCTCCCTCCAAACATGGGGGGGCAGAATATGGAAGAAGCTGATGTCTTTGGCATTTAATGGCCTCCTTCCCCAGACTTGAGTGATGGAAAGATTTTTCTAGTCTGCAGACAGAGTGGTAGGAAGGAACAGCATGAATTGTAACTCAACCCTGGTGCTGAGACTGATTTGGTTTTCCAAAAGACTTGCTGAGAAAGATAGAACTTCTAAAAAATTTAGTCAAATATGTGAATGAATATGGAATTGGCAAATTCTGATTTGTGGTAAAGAAGTCAAACTTTTTGGCTTCTATGGGGGAAACGCTTTACTTTTTGGCAAAAAAATCTGTCATTCTTCATTTAAGCCAGCACTTTGATAAAGGCTTTCAACTAGTTAAGGTACCAAATCTGGGGAGGACAAATCTTTCCGTAGCCCAGATAGAAGGTCGTGAGGTGTGTTGCCTGAGCGACAGAGGAGCCATCCTAGAGCTGATGTGAGCACATGTGGCAGGAGACATATACCAGTAGATATTATCGTGTTTTGGCAATGTTATCCTGCCCCAATTATTTGGATAGTCATGAATATAAAACTAAATGCAGCGTGGATAGATGTGCTTGTACTACATGTGGAGTACAGTGTTATTTCAAATAAAACTTTATATTGGGAATGAGCATGGCAAATGCGTGAGGATGTTTCTGTGTTCTTATGAATGCTTCATTGTATTATTTGCTCCTCACGCTGTATACTTTAGGAAGAAATCCCTTACTGTGTTACCTTTGTCTTATTAGGGTTGAATGTGCACAGTGCGGTAGTTCTTTCTCTGGATACGTTATCACTCTGCACATCTTCTCTTTATGCAGTCACCCTTTCAGATTGCTATGTGACACTGTGGCTGCCTACTGCCTCAAGTGAGAAGGTTCGGACAAGAACCATCAGGAACAGCAAAAACCCTGTCTGGAATGAAGCTTTCTGCTATAAAATCGACCGCCGAGTCAAGGTAGTGAAAATAAATGGTTTTTACCATTTGCTGTTTGCAGATAGTCAGTAGATTATACAAAACTACAATAAAGCAGTAAGTATTTAGCTAGTTTCTGAACACTGGAGGTGTTGAAGATTCCTCAGGAAAAACTCTGCTGTCACATCTCCTTGGTATTGTTCTATTCCAGCTACTTAAACATCTACTATACAGAGGAAGTGAGAAGGGACTAAATGCCCTGCCCATAGAGAATATGGCCCTTCTATCCTATTTCCAGTCACAGATACAAGTAAAACCCAAGATAAAGAACACATGAAAATAACAGTAAGATCAGTTAGTTCTAGGTAGGGTGGAAAGGGAATCCTTTAAACACTTTTTGTGTATCTGTGCCTGTTTTATACACTTAGAGCCAAACGCCATAAAAAAAAAATGTAGAAACTTTTAATACTGTTATTTATCACAAATTCATGAATGTTCTGCATGACCTGTCTGTCTTGTTTCATTTCCTCGGGCAGACAAGCCTGCTTCTTTGTGTATGTACAGTTATTAATGTGAAGTCTAATACTCCCAAATCAGTTTCCCTTTTCTGTTTGTCTTTCTCTTTTTCCCTTCCTCCCCTAAAACTGGAGTGGGGAGGGAGGAAACCTTGAGATTTTCCTGCCTTATGGAGCAATTAGATACAGAAAGAAGTCGATGATATTCTTAACCTCCTTTTGCAGAATGTGCTGGAGCTAAAGGTCTGTGATGAAGACACAATCACCAGGGATGACGAGCTCTGCACAGTTCTCTTTGACATAGATAAACTCACTGTAGGACGTACGGTTCGAGTGAAGTTTCAGCTAAATCCACTGGTGAGCAATGGAATCAATGAGAACAAAAGAGCAAATTCTTTCCTTCCACCTAAATATATCCTTTTACAGTGTTTCACTACAGGAAAAATCTACTTAAACTGTATATTGCTGCGATTATAATAAAGACTTAAAATCCCTGTATGAGTGCTCCGTGCTAGTTTTTAAGAAAAAATCTCTGGTAAAATTCTAGGATGCAACCAGCCTAAAACTAATTGCCTGGTGGGTGCCTTCATTCTGAATATTTCTGGTGTGTTTGTTAACTCTTGTTCAGCCACTTTAAACCGTAGTAATATTAAAACAGCTGATTGTTTTATATTGGGAATTGAAATCTGAAAAATGGGTGTTTTAGCAGAACAGCAGTTCCAACGTCTGCATGCTCATATGGTATTTAGATCTCAAAAAAATAGTTTTAGCGTCTGCTTTTTCAATATCATAAAATCCCATATCTTCAGTTGGCACCACAGTTTCTTTTGCAAATTGTTCTTATGCTCTGGGAATTTTCCAAAGTGCTATTATAAATATACATTTTACAAATGATATGTAATGTGTGATGAAAGCTATGAGGAAAAATAAATAATATACATTTCTTTCTTTTTCCTGCTCTCTTCAGGCGCGTGAGGAGCTGGAGGTGGAGTTCACACTGCAGAACACGTGAGTAGAGTCCTAAATTCTATATAAACTGTTGTATTTTCTGTAAAAATAGACTGGGCAGCTGGTTCATCTGTGATGTGCTTCTTAAACCTACAGTCTCTGAAAGCAGTATCTAGCTGTTTTCATTCAAGTCTAGTAAACAGGAATTTCAGAATACATATTTTTAGATTTTAGATATCTTAAAATGTAATTTTTGCCTTGTTTGGCTGCTGTCTCCTGGGCACCAACTTCCTCCTGTTCTTGTTTTGTCATTGAATCAATACACAAGGAAGTATGAGGACAGTTACAATATTCGGGAAGTTTTGACCCTTAGAAGAAGGGGTGCCAAGCCTAGATATCTTATGTACCTCCTTCTTGGAGAATCTGGCTCTTCAAATCGACAGCAGTACAAAATGGCCTCTTGTAAATTGATCGTCTGGCTACACGTAGGGAGCTGTGGTAGACTTGAGTATCAGTTCCAGCAGGGAGAGGAACAAAATAGTCTGCATAAAGAAAAGAGCAAAGATCACTGTGGGAGGTTGAGGACTGAGGAACCAGGAAAACTGGAGGAGCAGCACTAGCTTCACTTGGTAGGCTTGAAAGGTGTTGGTGGATTTTAACTGTTTAGGGGATGTGTTTGCGTCAAGTAATTCATGCTGTGGAGAAATCTGTCACCAGCTGGAGAGGGAGTCTGGTGTGGGATCACAGTCTGTCTCCATAATATGCTTTATGACTCTGAGAAAGTTACTTGAAAGGATTTCTGCTACCAGTTTGATCCATGTTATTGAACTGAAACTGTTGTTAAAACAACCTTAGAGACGGGATGGTACTGCTGGGACCTTCTCAAGGCATTCGGGGCACTTCAGGAGGCCTAACAGAATACTGTGTTGGTGGAGACTTTGAATAATGTCTTTATTCCTGACGGAAGGGGAAAATGGGACTTGCTGGAGAAAGGGCAGTAGTTATGAACGAAGTGTTATGAACAAAGAAGGAAAGATCTTCCAGTGCCCACAAGCAAAAAAGCCGTCGGAGATAAAGCAGTCCCAGAATCTCCTATTACAAGTCATGGGAACTCACCAGGGTGTATTGTTTGTTGTTTACTGTGCACCAAAACTGGTAGAAAGCCCAGCAACAGGAAGACCCAGCTTAGGAGTGCCACGACATCAGTAATGGCAATGGGGAAGGGAGCTCCAGTAGATGTCCCAGATGGCCTGTCTACCATCTTCCTTCCTCTGAAAGATAGAATCATAGTCTCAATAATCTTGTCTTTTGATGAGGGAGGTCCAGGTAGGTTGTCTGGCTTGGAGGTTGTGCGTGAGTGGGTTTGCATATAGGTATGGAGGCTGGAATTCACCTTGGAGCATGTGCACGACAGCTCTGTGTCAAACTCTTCTCTTGGACCTTGCAGCCAATTGCTGTTTCCTGGAGATGTATTCAATAGATAAAGTCAGAAACGTAGCTATTTCTGCAGTTGCTGTCCAAGTAGGAATTCTAGTCATTGGAAAATGATGGTTGGGACTATACATATAAAAAGGACCCTTGGCAGTCCCAAGGAAGAGGTTTTAAAAAGAATCACAGTCATGGCTCAGTTGCTACAGCAAGAACATATCTGATCCCCTTTTTTCATTCATAGTGTGATACGTGGGTCACCAATGTAATAGTTGTGGCCTGAAGCTTTCAACACGCAAAGGGAAGAAATTGCTGCATCATAAGTAAGGGAACGTCCCTATTAGGTAACAGCAGGACTGAGAAAAGGGAAGACACTTCTCTGGGAAAATGGGCTTCTTGTCGGGAGGCAGATAAACATTTTCCCTACTATCCCTCATTTGCATTCCTTGCATACGCATATTGGTCAATGCTGTTCTGCCCGTCAGTTGAGTCTGCAATAAAGGTGTAAGCACACGTGAATTGATTAAATATCATGATCTTGGTAGGATGTTGAGAAGGCTTTTTTCCCCTCAACATAGAGAAATGTGATATCATGAGTAATTAATTAAAGGGTTTGGACATTAAAATTGGAGACAATGGATTGCGTAACCTGTGATAAACTAAAGAGCCCTGAAAAGGTCTGAAAGACGGAAGTAGCTGAGATGGGTCACCAGAAAGCTATGGATGAAATCGACTTCTCCTGTGTTTAACAAGCTCATCAGGTTTTGGCAAGAGTTTTGGCGTTGCTGGGTGGGAGAATTGTTGACAGAGATTAGAGATAATTTTCAGAGGGTGAGGGTCAACCATAGTATTTACAAGAAGTACAGCTAATCGTGCAAGGAAGTTTCGAGAAATCTGGTATTGTGATGGGAACAATGAGAATATACTTTTTTGGGGGTAAATATGGCAGTTTATCTCTGAAATTAATAATTATTCCCACCAGCACATTTTGTCTGACACTATTTATCTGAAGTAGTTTTTCTCTCCTTTCCCATCTTCATTCCAGACTTTACCAATAGGAAGATTTACTGTATTAGCCTGTTCT
Source organism: Larus michahellis (assembly GCF_964199755.1). Classification (NCBI taxonomy): domain Eukaryota; kingdom Metazoa; phylum Chordata; class Aves; order Charadriiformes; family Laridae; genus Larus; species Larus michahellis. Next base: position 50,526,004 of record NC_133899.1, on the reverse strand, counting down.
TTCTTTCCAGCATTACACATGAAAAATATCCCACGTGAAGTGTAACACCAGGCCAAGAAAGTTTCCTGGGTTGCACCTACAATAGTGGCTTTGTCACTCTTATTTTTGCTTGCTTATTGACCTCACTGCAAAAATTGTGTTTTGTGTCACTTTTACCAAAGAACATTGTAAAAATTTCATCATGATACACTGGCGGGCTATATGGAATTTGTTCCCGCTTGCATTCCCATTATCTTTTATTTAAAATGGAAGAAAACCTTCACTTTGGTAGACTGGTTTCCACAACTGCGAGACAAATACCCTCTCTAGTTTTGCCTCACTCTTACGCCACTCCTGCAGTACCTGCAAACGCTCACCTCTCTGCTGCCACTACCTGTGGCAGGCACTGAGAGCCAGACCGTGTATCCTAACGACACAGAGAGGAAGGCATGCTCCTTCCTCCAAGTGCCTTTTCACCAGCAACTGATCCAAGGGATTGCAAACGCCTGCCCAATGTTTTATGGGCCCATAATACGAGCCCAGCTGGCATGACAGCTGCTGCCCTCGAGCAGCAGTGACAGAAAAGGTAAGGTCGTTGTACACAGGTTGCCGATTTGAGTACTTTAGTGCTTTTTGTGTTATTTTCTGGTGATTATCAATGGTAACGTGCGCTTTCTCCCTTGTGTTTCCCCTGGTAGAGTCCAGCATCAGCATGAGCCTCTACGAGTTGCTACAGGGACGGGGTCCCGCTGGACTAGGTGGCTTCGCTCCCTTAACATCCCCTTCCCCTCTGACTTCTGAAGCCCATGCCTGATACTGAGAGGCCCCAAAGAGACTTCTGGTGCACTAAAAGGTACTTTGAATTTCCAAGGAGATGTCTGAGGGACCCAGGGTATTTGTTGGGTCTGCTGATCTTTTTGGCATGTTTCTATCTTTCAGATGTCCCAAGCTGAGGACGTACATCCCAAACAACTCTTAGAAGAATGAAGAACCACTCTTACACAAGCTTTCATCTCAGCTTCCCCACCCTTTTCTTTTTCAAATGTGAAAGATGATGTTTAAAACAAAGCCCACTTAACACACACAAATGTAAATAGGTGTACAAAAAGTTGTATAAAAGTTAAATATTAATTATTAAAATACGGCAAAAGCATGATTTTTAGAAAATAAAAGTCTTTTTTTCTTTCTGTAGTTCTGCTGCGTTATTTTGAGAAATTTCCCCCATGCGGGGAGGGACCAGCAGATCATGCTAGCCATTTGGTTTGGGCACTGCTGGGGAAGCTCTGAGTAGCCTGAGCCTCCATCCATGAGGGGACAAATGTACTGTTCGTATTTGTACTTGTGGCAAGAAGTCACAGGGCCTCAGGGAGCACTTAAGGCAAAAGTTTTAAGTGAAGGAAAACGACAACCAAAGAATCTTGGAGGCAAATACACTTTTCTTTATTGAAGAAGTACCATGCCCAATGGTTCTCTCAGGTTCTCAGAAAGTTTGGAAAAGCAGCCTGCACTATGTGGAAGCTACTAAACAAAGGGGAAGCTGGATCTGTCAAAAAAGAATTAAAAATTTCTACATAAGTATCAAAAAATCCAAATTCTCTGGGGAAACAGAGCACGGTTGCCTACTCAAAATGTGAACTGTAATATGTGAATTTGTGTGACTGTAGCTTCCCATACAATACTGCTCACCTCATTATAAACCAGGCATGATCTAAAAAGGAGGAGAAGGCAGTCTGAGGTGAACCAGGTGTTGTGAAGTGACCTCTGGGCTCACAGAGTCCACTGCAGTGTTAGGCATCCCTTCTATGGGTATTTAGTGGGGAAGGATGCCCAGGGCCTCTGTTCTTGGCTTCTCCTGCTGCAGGCTACGACAAGCTCCTAGTTGTCATAGTAAAACTGAAGTCTGCATTAGGAAAGGCCATACATCACAAACTGTGATGCAGGAGAGGACAGAACTGTTAGTACGGGTAACGAGGGCTGTCTAGTAGCAGGTTGGTTGTCAGGGAAGTTACCAGCTAGTCCTGAGAAGTGGACGTTATTCAGTGCTCCAAAGCAAGGCAAAATATTCAAAGGCGTCTGCCAACCTGAATAGTAAGAGCTCTTCTGCACCCAGCTCAGCTGGGTTTCTAGCCAACAGAAGCCTTGAAACTCAGGATGTAAAAGTTGGAAGTGCCGTGTGGAGAGTAACCAACAAGTGACCGCACCTGGGCTTCCTCACAGGAGTGTCCACAGAGGTGATGCTCCAAGAGGGACATCTCAGGCATTGGTGCTCAATGCCTGTGTTGTCCTGGTTCTTCCCAGGAGCCTTACAAGCCATTCTATCCAACAATACAGGTTCTTCCTCCCTGTTTGAAGGTCATGCCTTGAACTCATAATTATCAGTCTAACTTTATACTTTGCTGATACCAATAGCTCAAATAATACTACACTTTATTGGATATTTACCTCTATAAAAAGACATCTTTTTCTGTCTTTCCACCTTCGTTTCACCAGGCTATTCAGACTCAGGTCTTCTATTATCCACCATGCTCCTTCCCTGCTTTCCTTTATTCTTTAATGAAGTATTGAGGATAGTGACACCATACATCATGTAATGTTACAACTATTTGACTATGAAATAGCAATTAAGTGCAAAATTTGGGTCTGGAACAAAACTTGTGTAGTACTTAACCCCATTTCCCTGCATGCAGGTGGAAACACAGAGTATTTTTTGCCCATTACTGACCAATGTTCTTTGAACTCTTTTGAAACACACTTTCCAAAAAAAAAAAGAACCTACAAAATTCTTAGGTAAAACTCTTTTTTCCAGTGTATAACTGTTTTGCGGGGAGGGGGGGAAGGGTGGTGGTGGTGTAGTGTTTGCTTTTGTTTTGTTTTGTTTTTACTGGAAAGTTGTTTCTGAGTGTTCTGTACTGTATTTAGCCAATGCAAATTTTCTCTTAAAGGAAAATACTGATTTGGAAATTTAAACTTTAAACTGTTTATGAGCTTTGATAAACCTTCTCTTAAAATGGATAACAACAATGCCATTCATCTGATTTTAAAGGAAGCATATTGCTTTATTGGTTTCAGCTAAGACGAAATACTTAATTATATAACTATGTGAGACTACAGAGTGTATAATCCATAACTTGTAAAGTCTGAATAAACAACTCGTACCATCTGCAGCAGGTTGAGGAGTTGGTGCTCAATCCTTATGATTTTATGTATGCGTGCATTCCCTTTGGACTAATCTGGGTTATGGAGAATACTATATGAATTTCCCTCTGCAATTTAATAAAAAGGTAAATTAGAAGATATCCTTAATGAGACGTTGCCTGATTTTTCTGAGGGAAAAATATTTAAGAGTATAAAAATTGGCATCTGCCAGTATATGAACCCACTTCTGCCCCTAGCTGTATAAGTGGAAACACATCTATGGATCCAGTGATATATTAACATCTCATATCTGTTTTGCAAATAACTTCAATGAGGCGAGTACAGTCTCTTCCGCTGTTATGGTAATTTTTGGTCAATTGTGGAAATCTAGACAAGTGTATTAGTTTTTTGAATACAAAACTTTGGGTCAAACTGTATTATGATCAAAACAATCAAGATGGATGTAACAGCCTCCAGCTCCCTCCTCAAACTCAGTATGTCCTGTGTCAAAATTCATTACGTGGTCACTAAAGTCAGTATGACAAACCCCAGGAATAAAAGCCTGACTTTGTATTCTATCATGGGCGGATGGAAAAACTTGCAACTCAGCTTGTCATCTAGAAATATACTTGATAAAAGCTTTAAAGTATTTTTGAGTGAGAATGTTGAAGTCAGAAATGTCAAAGTTGATGGAGGGGGAAAATGAGTAATGTGTTAACTCATACACTTAAATATTCGTCTGAATTGTCCCACCCATGACATATATTTTCCATTATATTTTTCAGCCTGGACTATCCCGATGGCATCGTTACCAATGGAGTACTAGTGGTAATGTATATTTCTTAAAATCTTTCCTGTGCCTGCATAACAAGTTTTCATGTTTTTAAGTCTGGAAACATTGAGCTGTGTCCCAAAGCGAGTACTATCAGCCAAACTGTCCTACTGAGAAAAAGGATCTGTTGTTGGCACTAAGGATCACTGTTTTCCCACCACTCCACTGCAGTGCTGCCCTCTGCAAAGGCATGCTGTGAGGCTGCTGTCAGCATGCATGTGCCACCTACTTTCTTCTATAAACTTGAATTTCCTACCCATTATTCCCACGTTACACCCAGAACTATCAGGGGTTAACGGACAAAATGATAAAACGCTCGTAAGAAGACTCCCATATGTCAATATGCCTATTATTTTGAATAGGTCTCATCTTCTTTACTTAACTGTCTCTCCAAGTTCAAGCAGCTCATGAGTTGTTCCTCTTTACTTTCAAACTTCAAAAAAAATACCACAGCACTATTGCCCTCATGTTATCAGAAGGCATAGTAAGAGATAGTAATTGTGTTACTCATTGATAAACTAGAGGGGTTGGTTGAGAACAGTATGAATCGCGTGCCGTGACATTTACACTTCTCTCAGTCATCATTTATCCTCTCTTGCTACAGGCACGCGAGGTTTCCTGTTTGGAGGTTAGAGTGGATACGGGGAACCTGCCGCAGCAATCCACAAGTGAGGTTATTGCTCCATTAACCTATTGTTTTTGTGTTGTGATTCAGCCATTGTAAAGATGTTGAAAATTAATAATCTGTTGTGCTTGTTACTTTAGCGGTTTCACATAATACTTAGTTTTGCCATGCCCCATCTTGCAGAAAGATTGTATCTGTCAAAATTCAAGTTAGTCAAGTATTTAGTTCCGAGGCATATCTTAAATTGATGCAAAAACAGAGCCATATATACTAGTATTAAAAACTTGGAAAAAATCATATTAGTTCTCTTTGTTTGTTGCTTGTTCAAAATGAACATTTTTAACTAAGTTGGATCTTCTTTTAAAACCATCTTATAATTAAAATGTAGAAGTCTTATCCTGTATGTTTAATTTGGGTTTGAGTATGTACAAAGTTTCTGCACATTCAGGGTTCTGAAAGAGATTTTATTTTTTTTTTGGTTGCTTGAGTAAAAATAGTAAACTTAAGCTCTTAAGTTTAAATGTAAAACTGTATCATCAAAGGGGTCTGCACAAAATGCAAACCATCACTGAATCAGGACTTTGGCTGTAAAATGTAGCTCTAATAAATATAGCAGGACTCTTCACTAGTCTTTAAGTTAATTCAAATAAATAGTAGCTTGTGTAAAGCTGCTCATGGGGAAAATCTCAAAAAATCGTGTCCGTTTTGAGAAAATTCACGAATGGAAAATTGACCTTTATGAAGCAAATGATAGCAATGGCTGAGTTGCATTACAGCAAGTTTTAGACTGAAATGTAACATGAGGAGGAAAGGTTAGTGGCCTAAAATTATGTACCTCTTGGCCCTGATCTTGCCAGGGAACAGCGTACGATCTCTCTGCAAACATAAAGGCTTTTCTGTCCAAGGAGCGCAGCCTTTGGGTTGGCAGGTCGTTTCAGTTTTGCTGACTTGAGGGCAAATGTCAAGTAGCCCGTTGGATGTTTGCGTTTGAATCATTCGACTATTGTAGCAGACACAACATCCAATAAAATGTACGCGGTGAACCAGAACAGACTGCTATCAAATAAATTCACTGTGATTAATCCAAAAGGCCTTTAAACTGACACTCCTTTAAATATAAATCTTAGTTTTATTTATTCATAGAAAGCTCCTACCAAATAGCATGCTACAATATTTAAAAAATATGTTATTTCTGTATATTAGTGATTAATACAGATCCACCGAGATGTTTTATAGCCGTTTTCAATCTGTTTTGGCCATCCAAAGTCTAATTAATCATCGTGGTGTAAGGAAAATCAGACAAAAACCATGCAGAGCAGAAGCGGATTTTGTTTATTAGTTACGTGCGTTTGCTTGGAATAGTTAAAATTCTCTTTATTCCCTGCCTCTATGTCTAGATCAGGAGCTTACATTTACAGTGAAAGGATCACATGAAGGAAGCCAGAAGCTTTCTCTGGACTCTGACTCCAGCCTTAGGATCATCGTGTTTCACTGCATTATAAATGAGCAGACAAGACTGGATGTCACATTACCAGAAGAGGTACGTTCCCCTCGTTACCATTATGTTATCGTTAACCACAATGACATTAGAAGAAGGTGTTAATGTAACCGGTCAACTGAACTAGCCCTCTTAATAGGAGAAGTTCTAGAGATGACAAACCTTTCACGTGTCCGTGCCTACTACTTTTTACATTGTTTCAGTTGGCAGATAAAAATGAAACGGAGAAATCCGGGATCCTTTCTTTCCCCCTGAATTCACTCCCTTTGCAGAAGGAAGTAATAGTAGAAGAGGTGAGTGCTGTGAACCTTTTGAAAGAAATATTTTACCAATGTGTTTAATATTGTCCTGCCAGAAATGAAGTTACCAAGTGAACAAAATCACTGTGTAAAACTGTACAGCTGTTTATTGAAAATGTTTTTAAAAAAAAAAAAAAAAAGAAAGAAAGACTGTCATATTCACATTTAAGGAAGCGGGTGTTAACAATAGTTATAATAAGAAAATCATTGCAAACCTGCATCCCAAAATTAGAACTAAGTGGTTTCAAGGAACAAAAATGACTGTCTTATGAGCATGCATTCCAAAATTTCTTTTTGGGTATTGGGGTAATTCCAGAATGGCTAGTTTTAAAAAATACAATCCAGAATACGAGCTTAATTCAGATCTTAACTTGTCTAATATTGATGTTGGAAGTGCTTTTGTATGTATTTTTTTTTCTTTTTTTAAAGAAGTTAACTTCTCTCATTCTTGTTGCTCCTTCTAAGTGTGCACACCGTGAGCTGGTGTAACATGCAAGCTGGTGGCTCACTAATTGCCCCAAACAGACAGCCTGGTTAGATAAGAGAGAATTTGATTCCACAGCAGGGACTGAGGCTTTGGTTAATTGTACCAAAATAATATCCTTAGCCATGTGAATTCTTATTTGAGAACCTCCTCTCTTACTGAACGAGCCTTGCCTGAGCCTGAAGGAAAGAAGTGTTTTAAAATCTGGTGGTAATTAGCTTTATTCTCTGGATTTCTAGGATCATTCCTTTCACTTGTGCTTGACAGCAAGAAAATGGTAAGATAGCCTCTTTTTGTCCTATCATCCAGGATTACTGTAAACTAGTTATCTAGGTTTTTTTCTGTGCTAGGTGGAGAGATGGACACACGCCACGTGAGTGCTTTGTCCTGTACTCATGTGGTGCCTGAGGTAAGCGCAAGTCTGCTGCAGTTACAGGATCACGCAGTTCAGTGAGAGTTTGAGCCTTGGTAGGTTTCTTCAGAGTAAATTAGCCCATTTTATGACTACTATTCTTAGTCGTGAGTGAAACCGCACTACTCTCGCATATTAATTTTGTTGCCCACTTACGCCAATATTTAGATCTGCATCATGACTGAAATAACCCCTGTTCCTCTTTAACTTTGCAAAGTCACTGAAACAAACACAGGGCAGCCCAGCTTCTGCCCCTTCTCCCCCTTCACCCAGCACAATGGGAGCTGAGGTCTGACCAGCTGCACCTCTGCCAGCCTGCTCGAAGGGACAGGGTTGCACCAGTGACAGGTGAAATCGAAGACAGTGAGGTTTTAGGATACAGCTGAAAACTTCATGTGGTTGGCAGCATCCTTACTGTTGTGTGATATACGGAAGGGAAGCAAGGTGGATTTTGAAAACATGGGAGCGGTTTATGTAGGTGAAACTCAGAGCACAGGAAGAAGAGCCACCTGCTCAATCTCTGCCCATAACAAAATATATTGAAATGTAAATCTAACGGATACAAATTTACAGAAAGAGGAAGAGAAGTTTTAATCTACCGCTAAAAAAGTTGTTTGTTTTTTATAAGGTCGATGAATTGACCTTACTCTGTTTTCAAAATTTCCTGGAGAACAGAGGTTACTACCATTAACCCTTGAAACATTCATTTTGTGAAATACTGGTGAAAGTAATGTTCAGGATAGAATTTGCAGCCACCAGAGGGTGATATGAACCAGAAGATTTGGTCAATATTGAGTGCTCTTCTCAGTAACAAGTGTATTTGTGTTGTTGAAGGCACAAAACATTAGCTACTATTTGATTGGTTTTGTACCTTTTTTTTTTTTTCTGCAAGTTTTATGGCTTGTGCTTCACATTTCTCAAGGGAGAAAATTCAATGTGGTTGCCCACATGGAAAAACTGATGGATATTCTTATATATTTGCAGGATGAAGCTTGCAAATCCTTATCTAGAAATCTGTTCAGCACACAGGTGAAAGGCTGGATTTCACAGGACAGAGGCTGAGCAGGGGGTGATGCTGCAGGACTTGCTCTGCAGTTCGAGCTCTCATTAGGACCTTCACTTTAAATACCGCTAGTGAGCTGTCAAAACCTGAGAACGGGTGATGGTGGCATCACTTGAGTTTCCAGGATGTCACGGTGACAAAAAGAAATGCATACAGAAAAAAAGTACTCCTGAAATTACCCCTTTAGGTGATTTTTCCCTGGCTTGTGTGTCTTGTCTTTCTGTCTGTGTCCACAAGAAATCTAAAGCACCTTGAAAACTCCTCTTCGTCTTACTACTACTGCTTGCTGGCAATAGAAATGCTCCTTTTTCTTCTGTTTCTTGATCAATATGCAGACTTGGAAATAGCTTGTTTTGCAGAGGATTTGTGGAGTTTTCTGACTACCTGCCCTACAGGTCTTGAAATCAGCTATAAATTACATGTACCATTGATTTGTCCCTTTGCCTATTCCAGCTCAGGAAACCTGGATGTGCGCTTGGGGTTTAACCTGTGCACGGAAGAGCAGGAGTTCTTGTGGAAAAGGAAGAAATATGTTGCTGCTGCTCTGAAAAAGATTCTTCATTTGGAGGAAGATCTGAAAGAGCATGAGGCAAGCCAATACACTCCCTGGTAGCAGCTCCTCTCTGGGGATCAGGGCCTGGCTCACAAGTTGAAACCACAAATGAAAAAAACAGCTTAATCAATCCTGCTGTTCTGGGGCAGGCCTGGCCACCTAGGGCAAGAGATGAGCAAGAGAAGAAGTAGCTGGTTCTCACGGCGGAGTGGGGAAAGCGGGATATCTTTACAGCCCCCTGCCCCCCCCAAACTTCTCAACAGCTCCTCAGTTCAACCCATTCCTGTTTATTCTTGATGTTCCTCGTGGGTCTCAGGAGGAAAATTTATAGTGGGCAGACATGGAACTGCTGGGACATGCTGCCTGGGAAACAGCGTGCCTCAGCTCCATAACAGAGGCAAGGTGGTGGTCATGGCATTTGTAAAGGATTTTGAGGGGAGGAGGCAAAAACTTTCACACAGACATCTGAATAAAAATAATTTAGGTGGTTTCTGCAGCAGAAAAGGTGTATTGTTGGGAAAACTGACTACTAGAATAAAACTATCAAGCTGGAAAAGAAGAGTTAATCTTACAGCATCGTTGAGTTGTATAGATGAAATAGCTGACTAAAAGTGTAGCTTTATCACTGTAGCCCCTGCTCGAGCCTCCATAATTCAGTCATAAGTCTTGTAACTGCTTATGTCTAGCTGGGTTGTCGAAAATCAGAAAAGTACAGACATACCAACAACAAGAATCCTCTTTAGCTGACAATTAAAAGAAATAGTGCAGTGGATAACGTACAGATTTAAAAAAAAAATAATCATATTTTGGATTTCAGAGCAGAGAATAGTATAGGAAATAAAGTGTTCAAGAAAACTGGAAAGAACATTTTTACTTAGCTGTCTAAGTGTTCCCTGATGCATAGAAAAGTGTTTGACATGGTAAGACCAAAATGGTAACACCAAGGCTGTTTTTTGAAAAGGTCTAATTACTCTGGCTCTACTATCCATGTATTTAACTTCAAAATTGTGGAAAAAAAAAAAAATATCCCCTCTCTCTTGTTAACTGACTTATTTTTGTTTTCTGTTCAAATGTGTCATTAGAATTTTAATTCATGATGAAAAAGGTTGGAAAAGGTAAAACCCAAAACGTAACATTTTGAAATTATTCTAAATTTAGTAGAGATCATCAGATTTTTCCTCATTATCATTTCATAAAATTTCCTAGATTTTAAGTTCTTATCAAGTTTAGGGTAGGAAGAACATCGTATTTTTTTATTGATTTTATTTTTGAATTTCATAGAATGCGAGAAATATTTTTCTTCCAGGTCTATTTATTGACTTTAGAACAGCAGATCACTTGATGAAATTTGAAGTTAATACTTAAAAGGTAGACATTTTCCACAGGGCATATAGGCATCCACACAACTCAAGAGACTAACGGAAGCAAAGGGTGTACTTCATCAGGAAAAGATTAAGAGAAGAATAGTCTGTCTCTTCAATTACACTTGGACCTTGGAGGGGGGAAACCCTATTGATGATTGTGCTTCAGGACATAAAGTAATTAGTGGCCTGAGGCCAGGAAGGCTTCGGCTATTGTGCGGTCTGGCTGATTACAGGGTGCTGTGCGTTCTTCTGAGACGCTGGTCATTGTTAGAGGCATAATCACGGATCCCTAATCTGCTCCGGCATGGTAAATCCTGTGTTTTCTATGATGGATTCTAATAATACACTTTGAGAATTCCAGGGTGATGAGGTTGATTTCCAATTATATATTAAGTAAACAGCCTCCCATCCACCCGATCTGAGTGGGTAAAATAAAAACCTTCCTTCTCCTATCAGTCAGGTGGTGGCAACAGAAGCCTTTTGCAACAATCACGTCCTTTTTGCAGGAAGTAACGTCACTGCTTGTATCAATACCCTGCAACCTGTTATCTGATTGCTGCAGTAAGAAGGATTGCTCGTCTCTAACACATGCATGGCTTTCGTTCACTCTGCCTTGCTGTGTTGAACAGGTGCCTGTGGTGGCCATCACGACAACCGGAGGAGGGACGAGATCGCTGACAGCGATGTATGGCAGCCTGCTGGGTCTCCAGAAACTCAATCTCTTAGACTGCATTTCCTACATCGGTGGTTTATCGGGTACCACATGGTGAGAATGACCCAAACAAGGTTTATGTTTGCACTCTCTTTGCTGAATGCTGTCGACTATTTGTACAGCAACATCAGCTTATATGGCACTTAGTAAATCAAAAGCATTTCCCTTTTCCCCACAATCTACTCTGTGTCCACCTAGAGCGAAGGAGCAAAACATACTGAATAAGACATCAATTGTCATGTTCATCAGCTGCTTTTGTCACCACACTGACACAGTCTGTGCCTGGTATTTTCATGTAAATGCTCTATTACCTTTTCATATTTTATCAATTGTACCTTAGACTGAATGCAACGAATTTGACTTTAGACTGGAAATTGAAGAAAGATGGGAAGAAGAATTTATGCCTGCCATTTGCTGGTTATTCTCACTTCCATTTTGGATTTAGAGTGCATCTCCCTCTGGTAAAAGGTGTATTTGGGGCTAGTGCAATTAATACTGTCATAGACAGTCCAACAAATGATGCCAAGTTACTGACCTCGGAGAGACTGCAGCTATGGTAGCTCATTATAAGGTCCTCTCTTCTCCCAGTGGGCATATGGCAGAAGAGGTCATATTTTAAATAACTTAAGTATTTGATCATGTGGGTTCCAGGTAGCTCCACTCCTCTACACCTGGTTGGAAGTGGAGACAGTTTTTTTGTGCTGAACTGTGTGTCAGTCCTTATGTAAGTCCAAACCTTAATGGCAGGTTTGTCTAAGTATTTGCTGAAATTCTTTTAAGTTCTCTGTATGTATGTGGAGATCTGAGTGTACCTGTCTGTGTTATGATTTTATGATTTCAAGAGGACAAGTAAGAATGGTCATACCAGGATGTGCCCAAGACCCAGGAACTGACTGTTTGTCTCACTAGTAGTAGCCAGTAGCAGATACTGGCAAGAAATACGAGACTAGAGCAAGCTAGTAGTTACTGCTCCCTAGAATAATTCCCACCTTCCAAGAAATGGATTTTCTGAGGACTCGTGGGCTTTGTATTTAATAATCTTGGGCAGATTTTTTCCCATTTAATTTTGCAGATGATTTTTTTGCACACACATAAACTTTTATCCTCAAAACCATGAGAGCTTGAAGGTTTTGTTTGCTTTTGAAATGAGAGTATTTCGGGTGTGTTTAATTTTCAGTTGTGAACCCCTTATGAATTGAGAAACAGGCAAAGAGGTTGCACAAAAGTTCTTTGAAGCCAAACCACAGCATTAGTTCTCTTTCATTATTTTCTTCTAATGTTTCTTCAGGACAATGGCAAACTTATATGAAGATGCTAATTGGTCACAAAAATATCTGGAGGATGCAATCAATGAAGCTCGCAAACATGTAACCAAATCCAAGATCTGCTGTTTTTCTTTGGATTGTCTTAAGTACTATTATAATGACCTGATGGAGAGGACTAAAGAAGGACATAACACTTCTTTCATAGACCTTTGGGGGCTTGTCATTGAATCCATGCTACATGATAAGGTATTAATCCTTTTTTTTCCAGAAAACTGATGAACTTCTGTAGCTATAAAGGAGAAGAAAATAAATCCTGGGATGCCATTCAGTACTACTAATACAAATAGTTGGTTTAGTGGTGATTAAATTCTGTATATTCAGATCCATTATTAAAAGACTACTCTTGTTTTAAAGTGAGGTTGACCTTGAACTGGAGGAGCTGTGGCATTGCGGTCAAAGGTGTTGTTTCTTCTTAAAGAAAGAAAAATTCTGAAAAAAAAATTATTTTGAGGTGTAAACTAATCACTTTGGACATGAAATGTTCTGACTAGAAGAGGCACTTAAAATTTTGAAATAATTTACTTCACTAGCATAAATGAATATATGCCTTTATAAAGAGACTTAGTTATAGACTGCATATGGAGATGATCCAAATAGCAGGAAAGACCCTTCTGTAAATATGTTATCAAGTTTTAAGAAAGAGTGATAGAAATTTTGGTACTTTAAAAATAGTACAACTTAAGTAGTTTCCTTCTAGTTTATATTTATGCAAGGAAGTTTTAAATTGTCAAGTGCAGCAGAATATATTCTGGCATATGAATATACTTGCAAAATATATTGAAATGTGATAAACTCTGTTCCCTGAGATCCAGCCAAGGAAAGTACTTTACCTTTCACTTAGCCACATATTTCTTCCTGGGAATGTGTTTTTTTTCCTTGCTGAACCTACAGTCAATGTCAACCTCTCTGCATATCTCAAAATCCAAGAACCCATGTAGGGTGTAGCTGCTGCTCATGGGATACTTGCCAAGTTTGGAATATGCCATGGCAGATATTTCTGCACAATCCAGTGGGCTGAGAATGGGAAGGAGAATCAGGATAAAGCTCATAATTCATACTATATTGTTTCAAGTACAAGTTGTTTTTCACTTCATTCCATTAACCTTTTTTAAAAACCAGAAAGACGAGCATAGGCTCTCAGACCAACGGCAGGCTGTGGATAATGGTCAGAACCCGCTGCCCATCTATGTGGCCATCAACCTCAAGTCCAGCTATAGTGCTCAGGCGTTCAGAGGTAATGGTTATGATCCACATTTCTTAATAACTTTATAATTTAAGTAATCCGAACTAAGACCAAATGTATGTAATCAGCTTTAATAACACAAGAGTTCTTTCATTCTAACAGCAAAAAAAACCATTTCAAATTTCACATAATAGAGACTAACACTTAAAAATAAAAAATCCAAACATGTTTAGTCTTTAGAATTTGAGTTCTCTATGTTGCTAGAAGCAAAAATATATTTATGCCATGGAAGATGCCAAACTCACAAAAACCTTGTAATGAAACCAATTGTTATGGTGGTTCCACGTGGTCTTATTTTGAACAATTAAAGGGACAACTTGGAATTTCTGGGCCCAGTGGCAAGAAAATCACTATTTTCTCTAGTATTAATTTTCATAGTGTTTTTTCAATATGAGCAGCTGAGTACATGACACCAGGTGAATGCTAAGCTCTGTGTCACTGATGCCCTTAAGGGAACAAGATATAACTGAGCAACATGTGCTTTTGGGTAAGATTATCTGCACAGAATGCTTATGATTTCATTCAGACCAGGGCTCTTCTGCTGGCGGTTGCTGTATCAAAAGACGTATATTCTCTCAGGACAGTACTGCTATAGCTGATGAACAGCATATTATGAACTAGCCGATGTCTTTCTCATGATTTGTTCCTGCTCTCTAGTACTCTTCTGTTTAGCTATGCTTAACGCATTATTGCCTTTTCATGATCTGGCTGCTGTCGCCGTAGAGTGGCTGGAGTTCACTCCTTATGAAGTTGGTCTCCTGAAATATGGAGCGTCTATTCGCGCAGAACATTTTGGAAGTGAATTCTTTATGGGAAGGCTAGTGAAGAGGCTCTCAGAGGCTCGGATCTGCTACATGCAAGGTGACTATTGCCTAGAGGGAAAGGTGGCCTACTCGAGAGGCAGCTGGCACAAGTGAGCACATGGTGTGTGGTGGACAGTCCTGGGAAGACACCAGCAAACAGGTTGAGCAGGTGTGAGTTTGCATTGGCAAAGACATACTTAGGAAGTATGCCCATGAAGACATCCATCTAGACAGAAAGGAAGTCTCTAAGGGGAAGGACTGGAGGTATGCGTCAATTAAAATTCTTCCAAGACTACTTCATCAATCAGTTTCTATTCTCTCTTTCACATTACAGGCATGTGGAGCAGTATATTTTCCATAGATGTGATGTATGTCTGGAATTTGGCTACTGATTCAGAGGACTTCTGGTGTAGATGGACCAGAGACAAAGTAAACGATATTGGTGAGATGTTTTGTGTTTTGTTTTAGTTTGTGTGGCGTTTTTTTTGTTGTTTTGTTTTTACCACCAGTATATATTGCTTATATTCTGGTAGAGGTCAGATGCCTAGAGAGATGCTGTCAAATTCAGAGAGAGATATGAGTAAAGCAAAGCAGAGATGTCAGCTAAGACATTTTTCTGCCTGATTTAGAAGAACTAGACTGTACTTCTTTGGCAAAGCTTTGGCTAAGCTATGTCTTTCTCTAAAGGACATACAGATGCAAAAACTGTCTCCAGCAGGCATATAAAAGTAATGTTGTATTAAGGGCACATCTTCAGATTATTAAGTTAGGATATGTTTCTCCTTGGCCATTAATACTCTCAGTAGAGAAAACATCTTTTGCAGAGGGCTGTTTTCTCCACTAAACTGCCGATGGAGAAAGCTCGCTCTTGCTGTTAATTGCACGGGGAACCTGGAGTGACTGGCCTCCTAACTTCCTAATGGTTGCAGCTGGGTGATATTCTGAAGGTGTCCTGTTCAAAGGCCAATGTTTTCCTCCTGTTTGTTTTGGGACGTGGCTCTCCCCTGCACCACACGCTGCAATAGAGCTTGGCATCATTTGAGGAAGGCTGAAGCGGGAGGTGGTGCTTGTTGCCTGGTAGCTTGCTGCCTGCAGGTAGCTGTGATTTAATTCACTATCTAATGCTGAGTTTTATCTGGTAGCGCAGACCTTAAAGGCTTATAAATATGCTTGATTTACCCTGGGGGTGGGGGATAGAGACAACTGTGGTTATTAGTTACTCCGTTTTTAAAAATATTGATAATTTCAGAAAACTGTCCTAAACTCAGAACTTCTTTCCTTCTTGCAGCAGAAGAACCCTTTCTGTCCATGAATCCCTATGAGGTAGACACATGTCTGTTCACTCCCTCGAGCGCCCTCTCCTCTGCTCTGCGAGATGTCCTAACAGGACGCCCAACCATTGCACAGTATCCCAATTTTATCAGAGGTTTCCAGATGCATAGCAAGTACCTGGAGAGTGAAGGATTTTCTACCTGGAAAGGCACAGTAACTCAGCATGTTTTTCAGTAACATTTTGAGGATGTTTAGGTTTGGGAACTCATTTAGGATTTCCAATGAGGAGGGAGAGACAAGACTGACTTCTAAAATTCCACTTCTCCCTTCCACAAATGGAAGACATAAAAGATAGATTTGAACAGCATACCATTTTTTGGGGGAGGGATGAGGACTGAAATTGAATTCGGTTTTCTGGGGATTGTGTTCCAGTGGACAAGGTGAGCTCAGCCTCAGGAGGCAGGAGGGATCTCCCCTTTAGGGCCAAAGATGCTTGAGAAGTCCAGGAAGGAAGGAAACAAAAAGCTGTGGTGTGTTGCTTACTCCTGTAAATTAGTGCTGCTAGTGAGTCAAAGAAAGGCAGGGAAAATTGGGGGGCAAAATTCACAATTCTTCCCTCTTTATCTTTCTGCAGTGGAGCAGTCAATCTTGGTTTGGTTTTTTTTTTATTTGTTGTAACAAGAAATGTTCGTGTTTCAGACACAGTGATAGACTCCTTCCCAAATAAACTGATGGAAACAGCAAACGATGAACTCTCCCTTGTTGACACTGGGTTTTTCATCAATACCAGCTACCCACCACTTTTGAGATCAAAGAGGGAGGTGGATGTCATCCTGCATTTAAATTACAGTGGAGGGTCCCAGACACTGGTAAGAAAAGCCATGATATCTGTGATCTTTTTCCTCCGTGGTCTTTTGGTTTCTAGCGCTCATCAGTTAAACCAACTAACTTTCCAGTTCTGGAATGGGAATAAGATGATTATTGTATGATTGATTATGTAGATTTTTAGGTGATTTATTTCTCAATAACTAAGAAGGAAATTAGAAGACAGTGATGGATATAGGCACTTCAAAAACATCAAGGTCTTCACTACAGTGGATCCAAGAGCCTTTGAAGAGCAGACTGAGGAATGTTCTGGAGCTCTGATACTGATTTTGGTTATCCTTGAGATGAGCAAATTACAGAAGCAATAGAAAGTCCTGACAATACTTTAACAGATTAAATGGGAAAACCTATGTGTCTCTGCACTGTTTATCCCATATCAGTCTTAGGGAAATGTACTGGCTGATGCCGGAATTGATTAATAATGAAAAATAATATAATTAGTGTTGCATACATAATGAGAATAATATAAAAATAAACATAGGCTTACAGTAAATATAGCTGTTAAAGTTTTTTTTTCATGAGGTCATAAAGTATGTTGATAAATATATTTGTTAATAGGGAGTCATTATCAATCAATCACAAATGATGCAGAGGACAGATTGGGAAAGTGGTAAATAATGAAGAAGTCAAGACAATGACGCAGAATAATCTAGAGTGACCTGTTCCTTCTCTGTTCTTGCAGTTTCTTTGCCTTCCCCTTCTGAACCTGCTTTATCGGAATTATAAAGTCAGTCCTTTGGCTTTTGGCTCCATTTGCAAGCCCAAAGAAAGTGACTCTTTTCTTGCTTTGCCTTAAGCAGTACAGAAAATAAGATAAGCTGCAATGTCTGGTGTGGTTATGGCTGTTTCCATCTGAAACTTAACATCTTCCCAGAGAAAGATTCAAGCGTTTAGAAAATCCAGGTCTCTGGATCTTTTTTGAGTGTTGATTCTCTGTATTAATTTTATTTATTTTATTCATTCCTCCAGCCTCTGGATCAGATTGCAAAGTATATCTCAGGGCAAGGAATCCCATTTCCCAAAATTGAGATAAGTGAGGAAGACAGGGAAAACTTGAAGGAATGCTATGTGTTTGAAGATGCTGATAGTCCACAAGCTCCAACAGTGCTCTTTTTCCCCTTAGTAAATGACACCTTCAAGAAATATAAAGCTCCTGGTGAGTAATCTGTGGCTAGCAATTTTAATAAAAAGTCACTTGCCTGGTGTGTCTTCTCCATTTCGTATCTAACATCTCACTGTCATCTCTGACCTTTCCAATGCTGGCATTATTGGTCTCATCATTGACAAAAATAACTGGCCTGTGTCATTCTGTCTGAACTGTGAGAACTCCAGAAGCTTTCCTAATACACTTGAGATGAAAATAGGCATTTACTTCACAGGACTTACTAGAGATACTATGAAGTTAAAACTCCCAAAATACATACAGCAAGGGTGGCAGGTCCTCAACACAAGCTACTATACTCGACAAACATGCGCTTGTTATGCACCACTGCTTGCAAGAAAGAGGGAGGCAAAACTTTATGTGGTTTTTGGTGGTAGCCCATTCATCTGGGCTTTGTTCACGTATTTAAAAGTAATCTCCCAGATTGGGGACTGAGTGGACATAGGTCTTTGTTTTTAATATGAACTATGTCCTCTGCCTGAGTGCCATCATTTCTCCTGAACTTTCAATGAGAGTGTTGTTATTTCATCCAGTACAAGAGTATCTTGTTTTCCTTTTGCTTCCACTTTTCTAGTTTGGGTAACAAAGACTTTGTTGTCCAATGAGTGGTTTACAAGCACAGCTGCTGATGGTAATCAGTGTTGTTCTCATTCCCAGTTGTTTGGGTTTACATCTTTTTTGAACCGAGGCTTGATCCAGAGTCTGAAGAATACGGTGCTACTAGGCTACTTTTCTGTCCCTCTGGCAAATCATATCTTTTCCTCCAAATCTCCCTTTTCTGCCTATAATTACTCAAACAACAGATAAGAGCCACATACTGCAATAAAACCTTATTGGTGCATCCCCTTGTGGTTTGTTCCTCAGGTGTGGAAAGGACTCCTGAAGAGATGGCTGAAGGCAAAGTTGATGTCTCCACTATCCTCTCCCCATTTACGACAAGGGAGGTGTGTTTCAGTGAAGAGAATTTTGACAAACTGGTGAAACTGACTGATTACAATGTCCTGAATAATGAGAAGTTGATAATTCAGGCCTTACGCTTGGCAGTGGCACGGAGGAAGCAGCGGAAATATTAGTCACTGCCTGCTAGCTTTAACCTTCCATGTGGTATTTCTTGGGTTGTCTATTGTCTGGTGAGATTGAGATGTTTGATGTTGGCAGTGTTACTTGCAGTAGAAATCACATGATCCTGAGGATGTGCTGGACTTCAATTCATCCTATTTATGTGACTGTTCAGATGAACAGATTGGAATTTTCCAGTGGTTTAATCCAAAACAAACTTCAAAGCAGCAAATTTGTGTTTAGTTTTGTTACCTTCTTACTTCATCAATTGCAATATTATTCTGTATAAATTAATATAGTGTTGTGTAAGATAATAATGAAACATGTAGCACATTAAAATGTGTATCAAACCAGTATTTACATATTTCTTTTCTATTTGGCAGAACAGCAATCACTTGAACTGGAATTTCTCTGGTAAATAGCTAATCCATTGTGCTGGTCTTGCTTATCTAAATTATTGTCACACTGAAGGTTGTAATTCTGATTTGATTGTCTGTCCACTATGAGGTTTTTATGTAACTGGCTTTTTTCGCTAATCTTTGAAAATAAGTTTCTCAAGTTACTGTCACTGTTGTAAAAATCTATACAGTTTTTACCACCAATAAAAAAATACCCCTGAATCAGGTCATCTTTGTTTCACATAGTCAAATGAATCCTCTGATCTGCTATTCACAGAACTGCCTATATTCAGCCTAAATAGTAGTCATGTTGCCTGACTTTCCTTTCATTCTCTCTTGGAGTTACTGCTGACTGTCCTGTGTCACTCATCTTCACCTGCCTTGAATGTTCCTGAAAGATTACCTTGCAATTTCTCACAGTGTTTCATAACATGGGAAGCGGCCGCTAGCTGTTTGCGTAGAGTATGGTAAATGCAAAAGGGCCTTTTTGAGCTCCCTTCCAGCTATATTTTTTGCAAATGTTCAAGACTTTCCTGCAAATGGTCTTTTTGCAGGGGTTGTCCGGAGAGAGTGGTTCTTATCAAAAGCCCTGGAGGCCTTCTGGGGGAAGGTAGCTGCCGAGGACTCTCTTCTTGCAGCTCTACAACAGGCAGATGACAAGCTCAGTCTTTCACAATAGCAGCCCAGCACTTTGGAGCTGTGATACATGAAGAGACTGGTCGCAGCATCTCAGAAAATGCTTGGGATTATCGTCTCTTTGATAATAAAAGGTTCTTACTGTTGCAATGCACTTCAGACTGAGTCACCAGGGCAGAATTTGTGTTGAGATCGGAGTCTTGATTATGCTCAGAGGTGAAAAATTTGTTTGTATGGAACAAACTTCTAGGAAATGGATGGGAGAAAAAAATTTCTTTCCTATGGAAAAAACAGCTGATGGTGCATCCTGGAGCTTATTTGGGTAGTGGAAGAGGAGGAGTGGGCCATGTTTTTCACCTATGAGCATGTTCATTGTTTTCATGCACTTGAAACACTTGGAAAGGTACAGTATAACCCTTTTTCCAGGTATAGTACTGCATGTTTAAATCAGGATTATTAGCCCTCTATGTCTGAGGCAGTTGTAATTGTGGTTCAGCTCCAGAACAGTAGAATATCAGCTCATGGGATCTCGGTTTTTTTCTGGAAATGAAACAAAGCAGGACGAAAGTTGCTTCAGTCTGTGTTACAGGGGAAATTTACTCAACAACAGGATGGGAAAAAGCCAGATAGGTGCATGACACAGCCTGAGCCTGATTAACCCTGGTTTTCATCAGGGCTAATTGGTCCATCTTCTAACCATGACTAATTACTGTACTGACATAGCTGTGCTGCATCCCAAGTCAGCATTGGTGTGTATCTGCATTGTGTCACGCTGGCTGATGTGAAACCTGCCTTTCCATCTCCAAGGGAGCTCTTCCTATTCTCAGATCACTCTGTGGCTCTTATCTTCAGCTTCCCCAATATTTAAATATCCCCTGTTTGAAACAGGGCGTCAATAGTGATTTTTATTTATTTATTTATTTATTTTAATTTCATTATCATTGATAAAAACATGCAGTAGGCTTAAAACTGAGCTCTTTGCAACCTCTTTAGGAATAATTCCCTCTGAGGGACTACTCCCTCCTTTACTACTGCTTTTTGTGATCTGTTAGTTATCCATCCTTAATCCATTTAACACCTCAATGGTGCTTGTGGCATCTAGTTCTTAAATTAGAGTGTTTTCAAATGCCAAATGTTTTATGAAATTCAAATTATATCATGTCTGTGAAGTTATCTTTATTAATCAGTTCTCAACTCATTGCAAAGTGAAATGAGATTATTTTGAGTTTGATTTTCCTGTTAAATTTTATAATAGCAAGGATGATGTTTTTAAAAAAATCTCCCATTTTGTTACGTCTTGTGTACTCATTTTGTGTACTCCCTTATTGAGACCGGGACCACCTCACGTGATGCTAGCAGTGCTCTACACCGTAAAGCCTTATAAATGTGAGGACATAAAGAACAGGTGAGAACACAAAGAATAATTAACATTAATTTCAACATTAATTTTGCCCTCCCAAATATATCCTCTTTGGGATCATTCACTTAAGCACCTTAATTCAGATGCACAAAATACAAAAACCTGAGAAAATGAGTGAGCTTTTAAAGCTTTGCCAGTAGAATGGAAACTCTTACAGTTTCAACAGGTGATTGGGGAATTGTTTCATGCAATATTTGTCTGCAATAACAGCTTGGCTGGAAGATGACTTGCTGCCTGAGTTGAGCAAAATGGAAGGATAGATGGGGATAAAAAAAGTTCTTTCTGATGTGGATTAAGCAAAGACTCACATGTTCCCTATAGGCAATGAAAAGCTACAAAAATATTTTCTATGCACAATGGTTTGTTCAGATGTCCTTGGCCGAAGAGGTCCTTGTTGTCCACTCCTGGGCAGCCAGATGGGCCCTGGGTGGCACTAGCCATCTCCACACAAGGGGCTGCACTTTGACAGCCCTCCAGCACGCAAAACCACTGTCGCCTCCTCAAGAAGTGACAGGAATGCTTAAAAGTATAAAATATTTGCTCAGTGCCCATAACTGTGAAGGCAAGACCCCTTTCAGATCTCAGTGTCCCTCCAACTACAGCTGCAAAGACCATCCTTCTGCAGTGCCAGAGCCTGGGTGTCTGCGCCTCGGTGTAGGTGTGCAGCAGGCACTCACCTCCCAGGCAGTGAGGAGGAGGAGGAGGAGGAGGAGTTGGGGATTGCTCAAGCAGTGGTGCAGGGCGAGGCGGCACTGAGTCAGGCCCTAACACACTTGCCTGCCTGCTCCCGGCAGCTTAAAGCAGGAGAAGCTGCCTGGCGGAGATTCCACCGTACCCATCTGCTGCCACATTTCGCACCTGGCTCGGAGGCAGGAAAGATCACAATGGGGCTGTTCTACAGCAAGAGCCAGGTAAGAAAAGGAGGGAGGACGCTCTGCCGTGAGCTGAGCTGTGCAGGCTTGGTGGCAGAGGGGACTTGCTGTGGGAGGTGGTGTTCCGCCTCCTGTATCTTCAGCTCTGAGATGTCTTCAGCACCAAGGCTGTGAGCAAAGCAGGGTTTCTGCCTGGGTTTTTGCCTACTTTGTCTTTTGGCCTTCAGGAATGCAAGGAATTTAATGCTGCAGTAATTTAACTATTTTGAAAATCCCCAATTAAAAAGGAGATCTTTTTGTACATTGCTGCTGTCCTTCACTTCCATCCAATTGGGCTAGGCAAAACAAGACAGTGAGGAAAACTATGGAGGTATCAGTAACGTCTAGGAGTGCCTGGGGAAAGCCAGGAAACTAGTATTACATGAGGTGTTAAATATAGCTCTCAAACATTGTGGGAGTTTTTGGGCATAAGGGAATAAATGGTGACACGTTGTTATATGTTGATCTATGTATTCATTGCCATGATTTCCCTGTTCTATAGGTAGTGTGCATGAACTGTCTCTTACATGTGTTGTTGCATCACTACATAGTTTTGCTCTTTCTTTTTTGCTGCTGTTGGTTTTTGGGTTTTTTTTGTTTGTGGTTTTAAGTTTGGGTTTTTTTGAGGTTTTTTGGTTAGTTTTGGTGTGTTTTCTGGAACTTTTTTTTTTTTGCCATTCAGAGCATAAAACATGCAGTTTTTCCTCTATTTATTCCTTTAAAAAAGACAATTATCTAGGGAACAAGGCGCCTCACCTTCTGGCCCTATACTTTTGATTAAGTACCATATGTTTGTCTGATTCTTGCTTAGGACAGGAGAAGATGACAAAATCAAACCAGTTTCTTGGCAGGTTTGTTGAAAGTCTTTTGATAACCACTTAAGCTTAGGTGGTTTCCCAAGATTTCCATTGATACTTTCCTGTGAATTTTGCTTAAAGGAAGATTGGATCAGCTGAATTATTCAGAGAGAAATAATTACAGAGGTGTTGCTTTCACTCCTCCCCTTTTGAGCAGTTTGGGATAGGTCTCTGGAACACAATTTTGTGGTCCTCATTGTCTGAGAGCCAGCACTGCTCTACGTCAAACGTAACAATGGAGTTATACAGCTATAAACTAGATGATGAGCAACATCGTTACATCATGATATCGTTACTAATTCCTGCCCTGCTAGATTGTCTGCTGTTTGTTGTGAAATATAGTGGATATATATGGCATTCTTTGAATTTACACAGACCAAGATGTGTGTCAGATATATTAATAACACAGCAAGGCCCACTATCATACATATCTCTGTGACCGGGTTGTAAGCGTCAGACACTTCAAGTTGAGGGTTACCACAAGTTTCTTCAGAATGGAAAATAGAGGACATCAGAGGTTTGGTTTGTGATTAAATGTTTATTTTGGGTATCCGGCCACACCTGTCTGCAAACCTTCTGGAAAGAAGGAGAAGATAATGCACAAGGAAGAACCTAATTTCAGAAATGTTTTGGATGGATTCAATTTTTGAATTGAAATACATACTTCAATGCTACTTCTGACTCTGCCTCTGTTCTTTCTCTCTGCATGCTCATCCCGCACATTTTGTATGCTGTTCAACAGACAGAACCCTCTCCATGCAACTTGCTCACTGTAAAAATCATACGGATGAAAAACGCCAGGAAAGCAGACTTGTGTGAGTATCTTTTCTATACCCTTGGAGCATCCACATGCTTGTAAAACTCCGAATATAACCGAGTGTCACAAACACTATAGAGTATTTATAAAAGGAGAGAGAGTAGATGTGTGACTGTGGTATGCTGAAGATGAGGTAGCATAGTTAGAAAACATTATTTATTCTTATATCTTTGTCAGTGCACTGCTGAAGTCTAGCCACCAGTTGTAGTTCAGAAGACGTTTGCACAGAATGCGTAAAATATTTCCATCTGAATCTGCAAAGAAAGCTTTTTTTATTCACAGGGAAGGCTGAAACAAGAAGTTTAGATGGGGCACTTCTTTCTGTGGTTGCTTCTTACAATAATGTCCACCCCGTACATCCCTGGGTCTATCACAGAATATTTTATGTGAGGTCAGGACTGCTCACTTGTCATCTTTCATGGACTGTCAAATTTGATTCAGCCATAGGAACAGCCATGTTTCAAAACTTAGTTGAGGGCCCACACTGTTAGCTTTTTCTTTTCTTAATTATTTTTACAAAATTTCCCGGAATGATAGTTATGTAAAAGTCTATTAATGCTCCATAAATATCTGAACTACAAAGCACTAGGAAAAAAAAGCTGTGAATGACAATCACCTCCAATCTGAGGAGGTGGCTGGTTATCTTGCATTTATTCATTTATACAAATAAAAGATCTGAATCCAGAAAGCTTCTATAGGAACCAGACCAACCTAAATTTGTTCAGTTAAAGTGACGCAAGACAGATTTTTGTTTGGGCCTTTTCAAAGTGATTTGCTTTGAGTTCTGTTATAGTTTCTATAGAGAGCAAAGGTGTATGAAGAAGAATTTCTCACTCTGATTTTTATTGACGAGAAGTAAGAAGCTTTGTTGTTGCCAAATATATGGGGAAGAAGGATCTGTATGTACCTTCCCACTGGACTACTTTAAAGTGCAGAAATGAGATTTGAAGCTCAGTTATAGGCTGGAGAGAAATCCCTTGCTACAGCTAAAACCTATTTGAAGGTACAAATGTGCACTCTGAACTGAAAGAAAGAGGTGTGGAAAACTCACAGCCCTCAGATATCTCCCCACATAATCATGTCCTGTTAAACCACCTCCGTGATAATGACCTTACCAAACTTCCTCTCCACCTTTCTCTCATCTAGATCAATGCTTTTTATTTTTGTCTTGAAACTATTTTTGTTGTGAAGGAAGTTTCCTACGTTTTGATGCTGCCCTTTGCAATACTAAAAAGTTTCTAGGGCAAGGGACGGTTAGAGAAATGCTCAGGCATTTCTGCTTCCCAGTCCAAGACATGTCCCACCAGCCTGTAAAGGGCTTAAAGGAGCAGTTTGAATGACAGGTGTTTTCAGAGCATGGCACAGGGTCTGGAGCAGCAGAAAAGCCACAGCATGGGCTTTCCAGGCTGAGGCTGTTCTACCTTACACTGTGAAGCATATACTGGATGTTGCCTGCAAAACAGAATGTCAGACATCCACCGCCAACATTACCAAGCTATCATCTGTTTGAAAGGGAAGTATCAGTCAAAATATTGAGGAGGGAAAAAAATTGCACAAATAAACCAAAAACAATGCTTGCAAAAGGTGAATGTTTTGCTTCTTGGTTACTTCCACTGTGTGGGAAAAGAAAATCCTACTAGTCATGGCACTGCCTTGCTTACGCTTAATTGTTGAATCTGATTTTGATTGACAGCTGCTTACTTCCAGTAATATTAGATTTTGCTGAGTGTAAAATTGGTCAGTTGCATTTATCAGAAAGACTTGCTTTTAAACCATTTCAGAATGTAGTTTTCTATGCAGACAGACTTGTAGAAGCCACATATTTCAATGACATGCCCTTTATCATATAAAATAAACCTGTATTTCAAATGTTTTAATAAAATAATTTAACCTCTGGTTAAGCTCACTGGCAATGTAAAAGCTAGTGTAAATTTCATGTTGGTAACTCTATGTGACTTTCACTGAGAAGCAGCAAAATGGGAGGCTTAAGATAAAAAAGGCACCACGTACAAAATTTTGCTGGTTTTTGTGTAAAACTGGGGGGATATTGTTGAGTTGTTTCAGTCATCTTTACAGTTTCCTAGACAGTAGCTTGTCACAGCCTTAGGAAACCCAGAAGCACGTGGACTCCATCACCAGCGATATAGACTTCTTTACAGTATCATTTTCCTAAGAGTGATTTTTTTTTTTCTTATTCTTTGTTTTCCTAGCTCTGTTTTTATCACTTTCTTTTTTCGTCTAAACTTTTCTAGATAAACAAGTTGGCAAGTGTCACCTATTTCTCAGTCATCTTATAGATTTTTTTTAAGATTTTAAATCAGTTCCTTCTGTCTCTCACCAGTTGTGCCCATCCTTTTGTTTCTGATGTGAATCCCATTTTATTTCCTCCTCTCAAGATCCCTTCTTGCACTAGGTTTCTGTAGGGTTTTTGGATCACTTTGTTTAATACTCATCTAGTGTTTAGAAGGTCTTCCAACCTGGTGCCACAGGTTAACTTCATTATTGGTCTATCTGCTCCATTTTCCAGGTAATGGAGATGGGAAAATCAATCCATAAAAATAGATCCTCAAAACCTCACTAACATCTCCCATGGAACAGATAATACAAGACCTTTAATGGAAGTTCAATGCATAAGATTTTTATCTAAGACAATTTAAGTTGTTTCATTCTGCTTTTTAAACCCTGAATCTTTTTAATGCACCCTTGCGCTGTCTCTTCTTCCCACTGATCCATCAGTGTGTAAATTGTAATATTAATTTCCACTTGTGCATTGATGCATAGCTGATATCACTGATACCACCTGTGAATTTAGTGCCTTGTTTGTGTTCTCCAGATTCCCCCTTCCCACTGAGTACACCCACGTCCCAGTCAGCCTCACTGGGGCTCTCGATATTCCTGGACTTGTGAACACTTGCCAGTTCCCAGATTTGGGTGTGTGTCCCATCTGCATCCTGACTCCATAATGGGGTGAGACTTGGATGTGCACCAATCCAACCCACCCTTAAAAACAGGGCTTTCTCTGTAGAGAATTTCAAATTTCAAGCTCAGCCTCTCACAATCCTTGGGCAACCACTATAGCTCCAGAACACAGGGAAGGGCATGTCTTTTGCAGTGTGTTGTTCAGCTTCGGAACTCCCCATGGCAGGAGATAACAGATGCCAAAGGTTTACGTGGGTTCCAGGCAGAGACTGGACAAGTTCATAGAAGAAAAATCCAGTGAAATTGTGAGGGCTGAGAGAGCATTATATGATGTTTGCCGCCTTATACTCCTCCTTAGACACCCACCACTAAATTCTTCTCTGGTCCATCCCTAACAAGATCAAAAATCCTTCCCCCCAAAAAAAGACAAAGGGACTAAAGAAAAAGATACTGGAGAGAAACAAAATCATTAAGTGGAGTAAACAAATGAAAAATAAAAGAAAACAGAGTGTTGAGGGTTAAACAAAAAGGTGAAAATATGCAACTAGATGGGGATGCAGAGCTGAGCAATTTTAATCCATCATTCCCTGCTTCCTGAAAACACCCAAGACTCCTCAGTGGACACTGCCTGTGGGTCCTGGGATAAATGAACCTTGACTGGTGTAGCATTAAAAATATTCCTCAGCATTTTTTTACTAAGCAAATGATATTTTTTGAAGATTTTATGGTGTTCTTTTTTTTTTTTAAATTAGGCTTGTTAATTTTTGGAAACATCCAAGTTTTGGACTTTTTTACATAAGGCTTACGTTATTTTTGGTACAAAGTTTTATAAAATTATTAAGTATGTTTTTTATTTTTATCAAAACCCATATTTTATGGCATTGCAGTAGCAGTTCTGCCGTGTATGAGATTGATTCATGAAAAGGCCCTTGAGATCCTGAAAAGAAATATAGCTAGTGAAATACATTATTGTTCGAGGAACTATGGTCCAATACGATACTTACTGCAGGAACCCACAGACTTCCTCCGGTGTTTTGTTCCTGCACTGTTGTTATTGTTTCATTGTTATTTATTACTTACTTCACCATTTAAGCAGTTGCAATTACGTACCAACAGCCTATTGTTCTGGGTGCTGCTTGAAATCTCATTATAAAATAAGAGGATGTGGACTGATAAAGCCCAATGAGGGAGAAAATGGGGGGGAAAATAGTAAAGTTATTTAGCAACATCTCAGCAAAGGGATATTTTAAGGAGGTATGTAAATGAGAGTAGTGATACTGTTTTAGGGATACTTGTAGGGTCCTTCACCCTATGTGTAGGGCAGGGTGTGAGAAAGGGTGAAAGCTTTTTGTTGAAGTTTAGCAATTAGGAGATTAATGTTGAATGCTCCCTGGAGGCAGAAACTGATCTCCCAGGACTGAATGAATTCTGATAGTCCGACTGTGAAGGGCCTTGAGAAGGAAGGTGCTTACTTTTACAGAAGTAACACACCTTCTTATTTAAAAAAGAATGTAAAAAGGCCCAATGACCTAAATTGACTAATATTCTGCACTCTAGAAAACAGCAATGCCTGCCTGTCCACCCACCCACAGCCAGATCTCTGCTCAGCTCCACAGTGTGGGAGGAAGATGAAAAATGCTTTCCTCAGCTGGTGGTGACAGTTTATATTTTGTGACATGGATGGACCCAAGTGAGGGGAGACATGATACGAGGAGATGATCTGGGCAAACTGTGTGTGAGACCACATTTGTGGTTTGCATCCCTTCAGCACAATAAGAAAAACAGTCATGAAAAAATGTACCCCCTAGAAATAGCCTCAATGTGAGCACTTAAAGGTAGTCCAAGAGGAGGAGGACGTCCAGGTTCCTGCCCAGGCTACGAACGGGCTGGAAGTTGTGTCTGTTAACATCCAAACAGGAGGTAGAATTAAAATTAAAAATTTGTGGTTTAGGCCTGTTGGAATTTGAGCTGTCTATGAGGCAGGTGAAATTTTAGCTCCAGCCAGAACAGCTGGTGCCTTGCTCTTGTCTGGGATGCAGCACGGTGCCGGGGCTGCGGTGTTTCTGAGCATGGGTCATGCTGCAGTAATGCTTTCTAATGGTAAAGTGCAATTAAGATCCAGTCCTGCTGCTATCCTGGAAGATAATTAGAAACTTAGTGTAATAACTGGACGAAGAGACCGTGCTGTCATAAACACCTGCTGCCACACCTGCTTTTTGGCAGGATATTGCCCCACAGTGATACCATGGCTGCCACCCCGAGCACGTTTGACGGCTGCTCACGTGTCGTGGTTGAGGGGAGGGACACAGCGACCGCTGCTGTGAGGCTCTGCTGTGCATATCATGTGGGAGCATAATCACCATAGTTAGGTGGTGGTTATGCTTACGTACCCGGATAATGACGATTTGCTGGCACGTGGCTGGCAGTGGGATCCGTGTATGTGGAGAGGCACTTGATAGAAGGCAATGGGGTATTGCGGCGTGACCAACCAGCTTGGGCACAGAATGCGCTGTGGAGTTCCAGTTCTCACATCTGCTTGTGCCTGGAGCTGGTCAGGCAGAATATGGGCCTGAAGTATTCCACATGTTTCAAAAAGGATCCTGAGTTTTGTAAGTGCCTCCCTCATAACAGCCGGAAAATAGTTCATGAACAAGCAGTAATTAAGTTTCAGAGGACACGTCTGAAGTACAAAAGGCCTCATCAAACACATTTTGCAGATGGGAAGGCAGAAGCATGCTTGTTTAGTGGCTGTGAGAGAAGTCCCCCAGAGAAAGTCGGAGATCTAAATGAGAAGCCAGGGCTCTGCTGTCTGACAAGCCGTTATTTCTTAAAGATGTAAAATTCAGTGCAGCAGCAGATGGTGATCAATTACGGGGGGGGGGGGGAAGGTGGACTGTTGAAATAATACTTTTTCTTCACAACAGACGTAATCAGAGCATTTATTGCTATTTGGGAAATGTCGATGGAAAAAACTTCAGCTCACTCACAGATTTATGGACTCGGGTCCTTCTGATCCTCCTCCAAGCAGGGTCAAGAGCTGACAGCAGTCTACTTGTATCAGTCTGGACTTCCCAAAAGCTAATAAAGATTTTCATATGGACATTTCCTGTGTGCATACAGAAGTCTGGGAGCTATTAGGACTATTAGAAGCTCAGGTGATTTCTATGTGTTCTGATATTTTTATAGGATTTATATATCTTTGTACATACCACAACTACCTTCATCAGTCAAAGCTACTCTTTTTTCGTTCAAAGTTACTCAAACAAAGATGACTTAAGTCTCAGGGGAGTCAGGGGAAAAAAAAAATACTGGCTTTGTTAATACTTCAGTTACACATGGAGTGAAATAAAGGCCCAAGTCAATTATTCTGTGTTTTCCAAAGTCAGGTCTACTGGTAAAACTAAGTGGGACAAGACTTAAGTCTATTCAGATGAAGGTGTGTCTGCTGTGCAACGGCAGGAATGCTTGAGTAGGTGGTGCTACAAATAGAGGAAATATAATACTAATGATGGGATTGGCATTTATGGGCAATAGTCCCCCATGCTATCTTTGGCACTTGTGTAGGTTGTCATCCCTAACTGACAGATAGTGTTCTGTAGGGTGATCATCCCTGACTTTTGGGTGTGGGGTCACAGTATTGTTAACCTCATGATTCACATTTGCCTTTTATTTCCTCATAATGATGACAAAACGTATTTGCAGGCAGATTATTCTGACCTCAGAATGAAAGTGCTTGTTGATGATGTAAGCGCTGCAGTCTGCTGCTAACTACTGTTTCATACCGAAGTTTTGGCCCTGAACATCCCTCACCTACAACAGAACTCATGTGGGAAGTCAAACTTTACAGCTGGCCTCTTCAGCTGAGAAAGGACAGCAAAACCACTAAAGCTGCCCTCCCTACATCTGGAAACATTGAAATTCATAGGCGAATTTTATGACCTGAGCACACCTCTAATTGAAACATCAAAGTGATGCAATCTTGTGCAGAGAAGCAATGTCAACTCGTGCTGTGCTGTGAAGCACAGACAAGCTTTCACCTGCACACCAAATGTTGCAAATACCTTTACCACTCTGACTGAGGCACAGAGATGCAGATGAAAGTAGTGAAATTCAGCAATATTTTTTATAGAGCTTTACTGGCGAAAACTCTGCCTCAGGACAGCTGCTTCCCAAAACAAATGTTACGCCATCAATCTGTTCAACTTCAATGCTTTTCTTATATGTGCTCATTTTAATCCATTTCAGAGAGGACTAAACGCAATTCATCTCCACATTTAATATTTTTTTTTACTTTTTTCTTAATTTTTTTTTCTTGAAAAGCTCTGTTGTTGAGCTCTGTGGTGTACATGTGTTTTCCCTTTAACTTTCCAAAAGGGAAGAAAGCAGACTGAGATCAGGTGCCTTGGTGGAAGACCTGCCTTCTGTGACAGCAATGGGGCTTCATGGCAACCTTCAGTGCAACAAGCTCTTGCCTGCACCGTGTTGGCAGCCAGACATGCTAGAGAAAAGGAAGGCTGCTCCAGAAAGTATCCAAGACAGAACTTACAGCCAGAGCTACCCCAGAAACGTTAAGGCATGTTCATGCCTATCTGTGGAAGCCCAGTATGTAGGAGCTGGGCTCTGTCTGTCTGTCGGTCCC
The DNA here is from genome assembly GCF_964199755.1 of Larus michahellis. NCBI lineage: Eukaryota > Metazoa > Chordata > Aves > Charadriiformes > Laridae > Larus > Larus michahellis. Next base: position 50,494,702 of record NC_133899.1, on the reverse strand, counting down.
TGTCACAGCTGCTAACGTTGTCTGCTTCATGCTCCCGACAGGCAGCTGAACCATCCACGGCACCCAGCCCTGTGAGGCTGCGGTGTGTGTGCGTGCCCCTGTGCATGTGGGTGGCTCTTCAGAATTAAAACCTTTGAAGTCTGACATAAACAGACAGTTTGGTTATGTACCTCTTTGAAAAGGAGTACAATGTACCTGTATATTTTGAATGTTTGTTGTTCTTCTAGCAATTAAAAGAAGTAGTTCTCAAGAAGAGCAAACTGCCAGGCTTTCACAAGAGTAAAGCAAGCTGGTTGTCTAGCACTAGCTTGATGGTACCTTAGTTAGCATCCTGGCCTGTGTTCTGCATATTATCCTGTGTACAGAGCTTAAAAATTCATACTGTGCAACACCTTATGGGATACTTGATGTGTTTCATTGGTCCGTTGCTTTCACGCTTTCCCTCTCTTCAACAGTAACCCAGTCTGATTGCTATGTGAGCCTGAGCCTGCCAACAGCTTCAGTGCAGCAGTTCCGCACCAAGACAGTCCAGAACAACAAGAACCCGACATGGAATGAGACCTTCCACTTCACGATTCAGAGCCAGGTTAAGGTAGGAGTGCAGCTGTCCCCACTAGGTATTCTTAGCAGATATCAAACCTACCATATGGCCCTTCCACTCTGGGGGTCTTTCTGAATCCCCTTATGAAGCATTCTCACACTCTTCCTGTAGCTATTTAGCTTTCGATGGTTGGATACGACTGTATCTGCCTGCATAGTCAATAGAGTCTGTAGAGAGCAACTGCAAAATTTCTGTTTTTTCATTCTTGAACTTCTTTCACAAATCCCTTCAGCTAAATTTAAATATCTGTAGCATGCTATATTTATTGAACCTTAGATAATTATTTTTTTTTCTTACTCACAGAACATTCTGGAGCTAAAAGTTTGTGATGAGGACAACATAACTCAAGATGACCATCTCCTTACTGTTTTCTTTGATGTCTCTAAAATCCAGCTTGGAGAAAACATTCAGCTAAGTTTCCAGCTGAATCCACAGGTATGGATAAAATTCAAGGACAAAGCTAAGGAGATGTGGTTAGGTGAGGCTCATTTTCTCTTTCATGTGCCCCATGTACAAGCCTTTCTTACTGTCCACCTAGGCACCTGAATACACCCATCTGTTTCAGGGGTTGATGCCCAGTGTTGCTTCTGCAATTACGGCAGATTTTGCGTGCTGCTTCTACAGATAGAGTTGGCCAATGTCATTGGACTTGATTGTCTGGTTGCTGTCCCTGATGTCAAAATATCAGCTGCCCAATAGTCTTGGGCGTCCCTTTGCGGTTGAAGCTGGTGGTTCTGAGCTGTGTGTTATGTTAGGCTAAAATAAAAGAAGTGATCCGCAGTCATAAATCGCAAACGCGGTGTGGCCTTCAGCTTATTTGGAAAATGAACATAATACCTGCATAACTGAACTATTTAAAAAAGTGAATTTTTCAGCAGGTCTTGATTTCATATGGTTGAGGCAACCTTATACTGAACTTTTAAGGGCAGTGTTTAGGCCTAGAAATCCTTGAGTGAGCGCTGATTTGATTTGATACCTGTTTTGGAAAGGCTGTCTCTCCGTGCTGTGTTTTCCTTAGTGCTCACACTAGAAGGGTGACAAGATAATGGAAGTTGCAGCAAAACCTGCAAAGGAGGAAGGAAATCTCAGGGGGAGGTAATTACAAAAGGCAAAGATGAAGTCTTGAGCATGTAACGAGTCTGTGTGTGCAGGCTCCACCAAATGGAAGTACACCCTCCAGAACACCCTGGGCTTCATACGCCCAAGTGTGCCACCATGTTAGTGTGCCACCAGGCCCATCTGCACAGGCTGTAGGTGAAGGCTGGGAGAGGGGCAGGATGATTTGGATACACCAGAGAAATCCAGCCTCTCTCGTGCTGAGGATCAGTGGGGACTGTGAGAGCTTGTGGGAGGGGAAAGGAAAGGGGAATTGCAGGTGGGCTGTGAAACCGGGGCGGTGGGAACCTATGACTGCAGAAAGGGGGAGCAACTGCCAAGAGGCCCTGCAGTATGTATTACATTTGTCCTGCAAGGTCTAAACTAGGAGTCCGCTAAAGTAGTGGATATGACATTAGAAGTATGTGATACTAGAAGTATAACAGATGCAACTTGAAGAAAATTAAATCTGTTGCATGTGCAGTAAAAAAAGGTGGACACTGGCTTATCGAGACCTCTGAAGAGCACAGATTCCTGTAGACTATCTCTCTTCATAGGAGGACCAACCTGCAGTGATTGCCTTCACTCTCTTTTTCAGGGAAAAGAGGAGCTGGAGGTTGAATTCACAATGGAGAGCAGGTGCGTAACGTCAAATGGGTGATCAACAGAAATGTAAGCCAGAGACAAAATGTTACTGACACAAAACATCAGTTTACACTTGCAGCCCCCTAACACTGTCACCATCCGAGTAAAGTAGCGGGGAACTATGGGTGTTCAGGAAATGCCTGTGTAGGGCATTTAATGCAGAAGGGGTGCATGGCAGTGCATGATGTGTGTTCACCTACACCAGGCATCCAGACACACCGAGAAGTGAGCACAGATGCCGATGGGAGTGTGGAGACGTCCCTGATGGCTGCTGCCCACCAGGCTGCAAGGGGCCTTCTGCACAGGAGGAAGTTTTAAGTTTCAAGCCCCTCTTGCTCCTTACAGTGGGATCACAGGTGTTCACTTTGTCATAAGAATGCGGGGAAAATGATACTTAGAATTTATTTTAGTTGTGGGAATAGATCAAAAAAGGTTTTTTGTGTTTTTGTCCTGACTGTACAGTCAATGAAGAGAAAGGGCATGTAAATCAGTCCTAGTACTGCTGTTGATTTCTAAGGTAAATGATAATATTTTTTTCCTTTTTTGTTATGGCATGTTGCATGAATTTACCAGCTTTTCAGCTCTGATCCCCTAGGTTTGAACTGAGCAATACAGGGCAATAGTGTAATTGTGCCATCCCTGTGTAATTTGCTTCAGTGTGTCAGAAATTGATCCTGTCTGATACAGTGAGGGGCTCCTCCTCAGCAGATCTCCATAAATAGTTTAAAGTTCAGACTCAAGCCTGTGAGATACAATTGGATTGAATGTCCAGCTGGAATTTCTGATGCTGTTTTCCCATGCTGTCTGTCCAAAGATGGACTATTGAAGATAACCATAATGTAATAATGATTAAATAAGAGTTTAAAAAGAAAAAAATAACAAAAAAACCAAAGCAAACAGAAAAAAAGAGAGTGCTGTTTTTGAGTTGATTGTTTTCCATTTTGTCTTTTAGTCCGGATCCTCCTGAAAACATTGTTACTAATGGAGTTTTAGTGGTAATTTTTATTTCATAATCCTTTCCCTGCCATATAGCAATGCTTATTGCAAGGTTAGCATTAAAGGTATGGGGCGGTTGCTCCATATGGTGCCACAAAGGCATCGGCCGAGAGGCAAGCTGAAGCGGGTGTCAGCATTGGCTTTCCCAAACGGTCCCTGGTAGTGACTCACGCTGGGGGAGGCTGCAGCTCCGAAAGCTGTGAGCTGCCGCCAGCACTTGCCTCTGCCTGAACCGAGCTGGGCTCAGGCAGACGATGTCCCTCCGTCTGCCCGGGGAGAGCTGGGCTGAGCACCCAGCCCAGGGACCCTTCTCCTGTGGCCAGTCCTTCCCCTGGTCCTTGTGGGGCTGCTCCTTCAGGTGGGAGCGAGCAGATCCCTTCTCTTTCCTCATCTCGACACGACCTGTTATTTCCCATGCGGAAGCCCAATGCTACCTCTCTAGACTGGGTAGGAGGGTTACAGGCTGGCACCACCTCTCCCCTGAAATACATGCCCCTAGCCCCCTGCCCCCCGCGCGTACCCAAGGGACTGTCCGAGGCAGAGCTCTGCTGACAGTGAATGCCTTTTCCTCTTTCCCTGGTTGTCTCTTACAGTCGCGTGAAGTTTCCTGTTTGGAGGTGCAGGTGAATGGCGGGAGGATGAGGAAGGACAGTACAGGTGAGCCTTTCGCTGACTTATGGAGCAAACCTGGGTGACACTTTATGGCAAAAGCACACAGTGTTTTACACTTGAACAACCTGGTTTAAAGTTATTTAAGACAAAAATGTCACTGATGCCAGTGACTGGTGTAAGGGGCTGTAGTTCATCAAAAATATACATACTGCTAGACAATGTAGTGTGATGAGTGTGAGGTCTGGTTTCCCTACAAAATACTTTCCTCTATAACAACATCTTGTCAGATGCTTGTAATGTTCCAACGTATTTGTGCAGGAAATTGAATATTTTTGAGCTAACTCCTGTTGTTTCTGGATTCAGAGACAAAGAAAATGGGCGGAATGAGGACTCGGCTTCTTCTATCAGTTTAACTTCTTAAAATTTCTTTCGGCATAACAATATAAAACATGCCACTAGGTGAAACACAAGACACATAGTATATTACCAAAGACATTTGTTGCACATTTTAAGCCATGCATCACTACCCTGTCAAGTCCATGCTTGTGGACCTCTGTATCTCCTATGCAATTTTTCAAACATCTCACTCTGACATCTCCTGATAGCCCCCATCCAGCAAACTGCTTAAGCACATGGATGATCCAGTTGAGCTTAGTTGTCACAGTGAAGAAGTTTGCTAGATGTAGCTGAAAATTCTTGAGTGGGATAATTCTTTTGAAGACTGATATATACCTTTGGGTCTGTGGATTTACAGAGTATATTTCACCTTGAACCTGGCTTGATTCCATTCTATATAAAGACCGTTTTTCAATTACTTGAAGGCACATATCTGAGGCTTATTATGTGAAGGCCAAAATCCACCAGACATTATTTTCATAAGTGCTAGAAATTATTTCAGAAGAAATGTTGCACGTTGAATTAAAGGGAAACATGACAGAGGGACTGAGATTTTACTGGTTTTAGAGAGAACTGTACCCTCCTACACAAAAACCCAGCTTCTCCCCAAAATCTGAAATTTTCAAAATACCTTATTATGCCAGAATAGTATTTTAGTACCACATACTGTCTTATCATAGAATCATAGGGTTGGAGGGGACCTCTGGAGATCATCTAGTCCAACCCCCCTGCCAGAGCAGGGTCACCTTAGAGCAGGTTGCACAGGAACGTGTCCAGGAGGGTATAGCTGAGGTACTTGGAAAATTTCAGATTTTCAGGAGAAAGTACTTTTTTCTGCCAAAAAGTACTTTTATGAGCTGTGAATCATGTGATAAATAGAGCAGTAGTCTCAACAATCACAGTACATTGTGCAATGGTACTATAGCAATAGTTATTATATGGCACATTCTGTACCCGAGCTCTGAAGCTGAAACCCAAAGGGTCACATAAGTCACTGTTTATTTATCCTGTAATTTGGGTATCAAATGAAGTCATTACTTAAGGAAAACATACATTACTGTGCAAATTATCCACATTTTTTGGAGAACTTCAGTTTGAAACCCCTTTGCTTCAGAGAGAAAGTTTGCGTTAACTGTGGACGGGTCGTACGAAGGAACACAGACCCACACACTGAGCTCCTGCCTCTGCCCGACCTCCCCGGCCAGGTTCCACTACATCAAGTATAATCAGTCATCGCTCACTGTGGCTCTACCCCAGCGGAGGCGGCTCAGCAGGGTACGTGATGGCTGCAAATGTGTAGCTGGCTCTTTACTGTGTATTTCTTCAGGGACGTCTAAGACCTGCGTAGGTATGCAGGTCTGTGTATGCAGGGAATTGGCAAGTACATGTGTATAAGTGAAGCAGGGGAGACTGCTTTTACCTCTTTTTTCTCCTTTTTTGTATAATGGTTAACTAATTATTTTTTTTACCTTTTTTTCCAGTCTATATCAAGTCAAAATGAAAGGGATCTGAATGAGTCCGTGACTCTAGCTCTGAACTCGCTTCCTATAGAGGAGAAAATAACAATAGCAGAGGTGAGAACAAGTCTTTCTTAATAAAAACCAGCCCAACACACGTTCAGTTTGGGGGGTGATGATTCAGTTCCTGTTAGACAGGACATGTGCTACACTGTGAGGTGTGAATGAGAGTCACTCTGCAACTATGCAATATGTAATGTTTCTTTTAATTCTGCATGTGGTTCCAGGCATGTCATTCAATCCTGTTCTGAGCTTAAACTAATTTCCTCAGGACATATCTAATATGTTCATCAACATAGTATGCGAGCTAACAGTAATGGATATCACAATTAAGACTTATATTTGTAAAGACTATACATTTGCCTGAAGCAGAAGATAAAGCAGAGAACATCCATATGCCTGTGTTTCAGATGCCCAGCTTTCAATGACCTTCCCAGAAAATGAAGGTCAAACTAGGTGTTCAGCTATGAAAAGCTGAGGGGCCCTAAGCCCCTAGGGGCCACCTAAGCTTGGGTGAACGGCCCACTTCTATTTAACCCAGGCTGTACTGGAGCTCGTTATACCTCTCACAACCCAGACCATTGCTGGCCAGATTCTGCAGCTGCGTTGCTGACTGCAAAGATAGTGGAACTCAGCCCGTAGATGGAGTGGGGGAGGAAGGCGCAGCATTAATGACCTGAGCATGCTTACACTGTTTGTATTGCGATTTTCAGGACAGGACAATTGACTTGTACACAAGGGCAAATGAATGGTAAGTGAGTCTCCAGCAAGACCTGATCCTGTAACTGGGAGACATTTGCACCTACACAAAGCTCATTTGAAATCAGCAGGGGTCCATGCAGGCCCAGTTGTAAGCAGAGGTGTGGTCATCTTTGGGTTGCAGGCTTTAGTTTGCCAGGTTTTCCTTTTTCAGCGATGGAGAATTAAATCATGGGGCCCTTTTCCTCCAAGTTTCCAAGCTGTTAGTGCTGCTCGGTAAGGAGATCTCGATTTGTGGGCACTGTTATGCCCACAGATGGAGAGAGCAGCTTCACAAAGAAATCATATTCCTGTATTACACAAACAAAATAACACCAAGGCATGGTAGCTGTTTCCCTAATCAACTGCAGTGCGTGCTGACAGCGGTTATCTAGTTACAGGCACATATGGCAGGCACTACTGAAACATGAAAAATAAATTATATAAGCAAATAAAACCCAAAGTGTATTGGAGGAACCTTGTTACCATACCAGGACAGTATGTCATGTTCTGCTCTGAATTCCCATTTACATTCTTGTTAGCAGCTACAGCAATTAGCAGAGGCCTGTCTGTGGTGTTGCTCTTTCTCATGTATTACATTATACTGTCCACAAACTGGTCTGTAAACACACACAAGCATAGCTGGAGTTGACCACGGTGAATGATACTATAATAATTTTTGTGCCCTGGTCTCAGGACTCAGGGTCTGTGTTTCAGGCCAAGAAACCTAGACGCCCGCCTGGGGTTCGACCTGTGCACCGATGAACAGAATTTCCTGCAAAACCGGAGGAAGGTGGTTGCTGCTGCACTGAAGGATGTTCTTCATCTGGAGGAAGATCTGCAAGATCATGAGGTAACCAGGAAAGGCGTTGCTGGGGAATTTTTCTCTCTCTTTTCCCTCAAGCCTGGAGATGAGGAGTGATTTCTCACCTCCATCCAGGTGAGGAGTGAGGACCTCTGTCAGCAGATCCTTCTCCAGGGCACTGTTTGCAGCCAGGTTCATCTCAGATGGAGAGCTCAAAAGTCTGTCTGGATGAGCAATGTCTCTATTTCCGCTTGTCTTTCAAGTGAATCGTTTGAAGGTGCTTTAAACCAATGAGTTTGGTCCGTGCTTCTTAAAAATCCTTCCTGAAGTGCCAAGATCTTCTAGTATACCCCACAGTGATGTCCAGCAAATTGTACTATTTATAACTCAGAGCAATGTTGCTTTATCTCTTATCTACATATTTTACTAGTGTTTGGATGTGGCTTTTACATGTTTGTCATCTTTTGACACAAATGTGCCTTAATGTCATTTCTCCACCTATGTTTTCTGCCCTTTTTTGTGTTGAACAGGTGCCTATAGTGGCTGTGACCACAGCAGGATGTGGGATAAGAGCACTCACTGCCATGTATGGCAGTATTCTGGGTCTTCAAAAGTTGCGTGTTCTGGATTGCATTTCATATATCAGTGGCTCTTCTGGCACAACATGGTGAGAAGGCATTTTGATACTGTTGTTTGGATCTTGTTGTGTTAAGCAAAACCCACGCTCTGTCTAGGGTTTTAGATCTTGGCAAGTGTAAAAGGGGTCTATTGAGTTATTACTTCCATCTTTGGTCTATGAATGCCAGGGTCACCCATGAAAGGCCTATTGTGCATCATACATTTGGTGTTACTGAAGTAACTTGCCCCTAACCAAAAGGGGAGACTTTATTGGAAGCGCAAACATCCTTAATCCTATGCAAAATGATCCTTTATGGTTATTTACTGTTGGACAGAAGCAGCATAGACAACTGGTATAGCTGCTTGTGTTGGATCCCAGATTTTGGAGTGATTGCCTTTAGACTTGCATTTCTGCTCCAACTAACCTCAAAGAGGAGAGTGACCTAAAGATAAAACAATAAGTGTGCAAAGCTCTGCAAAGTATATCCTCTGAGTTTCAAAAGCATCTTGAAAATCAAAAGCATCTTCTTCATGATCATCCACAAAGACGATCAGAGGGCTGGAGCACCTCTGCTATGAGGACAGGCTGAGAAAGTTGGGGTTGTTCAGCCTGGAGAAGAGAAGGCTCCGCGGAGACCTTATAGCGGCCTTCCAGTACCTAAAGGGGGCCTACAGGAAAGATGGCTCCACTCTTTATCAGGGAGTGGAGCGATAGGACGAGGGGTAATGGTTTTAAACTGAAAGAGGGGAGATTTTGATTAGATATTAGGAAGAAATTCTTTACTGTGAGGGTGGTGAGGCACTGGCACAGGTTGCCCAGAGAAGCTGTGGATGCCCCATCCCTGGAGGTGTTCAATGCCAGGCTGGATGGGGCTTTGAGCAGCCTGTTCTAGTGGGAGGTGTCCCTGCCCATGGCAGGGGGATGGAACTAGTGGATCTTTAAGTTCCCTTCTAACCCGAACCATTCTATGATTCTGTGATTTCTTTCCACTTGCCATCATGCTTCCTGCCTGCAGGACCATGACAAAACTGTATGAAGATGCTGATTGGTCACGTAAGGATCTTGGAGAAATAATTATCGAAGCTCGGAAGCAAGCAGCCAAGTGCAAGATGGGGGCTTTTTGCATGAGAAGCCTGAGGAATTATTACAGAGAGCTGAGCCAAAGGACCCAAGCAGGACATAAAACATCTTTTATTGATCTGTGGGGGCTCATGATTGAATCCATGTTAAATGATGGGGTAACATCTATGTATCTTTCTACTCATAAAGTTGGTGACTTGGTCCTTATGACAATTATGAGAAAGTAAAACCCTAGGAAGAGACACCTGGCCAATAACATTGTACTTGGTATGTAGGCAGAACACCACTTATTTACATTAATAACTTGGAGACATAGCATATGTCTACACTGGAGCCTAAAGTGTGATTGAATGTAACACAGAAATGCTCAGACTAGCTCTAAAGTAACCAGCGTGCTGATTAACTTTGTACCTGTCCAAGAAATTTTTGAGGTTCTTAGGTGTTTTTTTATGCTTCTGTGCTCTTATGTCTCCACTGCTGCAATATTTACACAAGCTGCAGTCATACCTTGATTGTACTGCAGATGTACCTCGTGTGTACTTACTGCACTTCGTGATTTACTGATGAGACAGTACGTAGATCCTGAGACATCTTAGCTACAGAAACTGTGATTTTGGAGGTGCTTTTTGGCTACTTTGGATTTGATGTCTCAGAACCTCCCATTTCTAATTTTGTTGTAATGACACAAGCAAAACCTTCTATGTAAACTAGCGGACTGATGATCGTCGATGGGAAAAATAGCTGGGAAAAACTTATTTTATTTTAAAATCCTGTAAACATGGTTTATATTTTGCCTAGGTGAATCAGATAAAATGAAATACTCTCATTCCATATCATATTTCACGTTGTACTTCTGCCTCAGTGCTACTTTGCAAAATTTGCTAGAATTTAATGTGGCTGAAGTACACTCAAAATCGCTATTTCATGTGTAAGATAAGTTGTTAGTATTGGACAGCTCAAGGATTTTTCCTCTGTGGATGTTAACTTTCAATAAGGTTTTTAAAAAAAATCTTGACTGGAAGGGTCATTAACATGCTGCCTTGAAGAACTCGTATGTTTAATAGGCGAAGTATGTGGTAATAGCTGAATTACCCAGATCTGCCCTACTTTTTTGCTTATATTTAGCAATGCAAAGTTAGAATACCACGTGAAGCAATTCATTACTGTCGTTGTATATTGAATGTAGAACATGGCTGGTTATCTTAACAACAATTATTCCTGTTCCCATGGTTTTCTTGACCTCTTTTATTCAAGCCCATGGAAGTAAATTTAGGAGGAAGTTCAGGAAAATTATACCCTATATTCAGATGTTATAAGCTGATGACTTTAGCGAACTGATTATCAGCTAACTGTTGGGCTGTTTTTTTTCCAAATCCAGAAATGCCACCACAGACTTTCTGATCAACGACGGGCAGTGAATCAGGGTCAGAACCCGCTGCCCATCTACCTTGCCCTCAATGTCAAGGATAAAGTTGCCACAAAAGATTTTAGAGGTAATATTTCAAGTCTGGAAAAGAGCTATGTTTTAACCTGGGGAGATACAGCATGGGGATACTGTAAATAATGATGATTTGTTTTAAATTCTCACTCCAAGAGAAGTCCTGTTCAGACAGGGTCTATCCCACAGGATAGACAGCAATAGTTCAGTATCTTGTCAGATCTCCTGGAATGTAAGTGTGCATATTCAGTCATTATCTTCAGAGTAACAACACAACATAGATCTGTGACACTATCTCAGAAACACTATGAATTCTTAAAGAAAGAAGCTTCAAGTTTGCTTAATGTATGTTTTTCACGGTTGGCTAAAAGGCAATAGAAGTCAACCCATGTTCTAGTCCACTTTCCATGAGAAAACTTCCCACTTGCCAGATGAAAGAAGAATTTAATTTTTCCCTTAACCCTGACATTGTTCTTTCACAAACCTTTAGACAGTGTGATAGCTGGTTCAGTGGTGGCTGTCAGCAGGGTTTGCTCAGGGCACGTGCTAAGCCACCTTGCCTGCAAGGGCTGGTGCCTGAAAGGTTTATTCCACGTCTGGTGACTTGACTGTTGTTAGTAGTGGGGCTAACATTGTTGGGGTGTGTGTTGGCAGAGTGGGTGGAGTTCACGCCCTACGAGGTGGGCTTCCTGAAGTATGGTGCCTTCATTCGTGCGGAGGATTTTGGCAGCGAGTTCTTCATGGGTCGCCTGATGAAGAAGCTCCCCGAGTCCCGGATCTGCTTCATGCAAGGTGACTCACCAGCCTGCAGGAGTGACAAGATTTTAATACAAACACTAATGATTCTGGAAATTAGTCCCCAGAAACCTGTTGTTCTGCATGTGGCAGCAGAGGTACTGTGTCAGTCAGCTGAAATTCAGCATGTCTCTGGAGGCTCTCTCAACTTCCCTTGCTAGAAAAGGTGGTTTTATCATTTGGACTAAGTTAAAATGAAAGTAAAAGGACAAATAAGTTGTTATGTACCTTCATGAGTTCTTTTGAAGCATCACCATTTCCCATAGCTTGCAAACACTTTGAAATTTGGAAATCTATGAGACTTTGTGGAAGCTGAAGGAAATGTTAAGAAGAAATAAACAGGGCAAAAAAGAGGGGAATTGAGGAATGAGCTGTCTGAAAATATTTCTTTGTCAAGGAAAAAGGAAATGGAAGTAGGAAAATGACAATGTAAAATTTCTCAAAACAAAAAAAATCCAGGTAAAATATGACGGAAGAGAAAGTACTTTGAAATTTCTTCTGAAATAAGTTTGCCTTCTGAGTCAGCTCTACCACTGAAATAGATGTCTGGACTTACGCAAAAATTGGATAGAAATATGAAAAAGTTAGAGAAGAGTTGTGGAAGGAGCCAGAAGGCAGTTTTTAAAATAACTTCCTCATGTTTACCTCAGCACTACTTATTATACCTCTCCCACTTCCTAGGAATGTGGAGTAGTATCTTTTCCAAAAACCTTTTGGATGCCTGGCATGCAGCTGACAATTCAGAGGACTTCTGGCACAGGTGGACCCAAGACAAAGTGACTGAAATAGGTAAATCTCAAGTACCCTTTGACTGATGGCCTCTTTCCTCCAGGCCCCTCTGATAGGGTAACTGTGCTCAAGTTTCTCATTTTTTGAGTTTTTCTGTCATTCTGATGCTCTCAGCCCTGGGGTATGGGAGGCACCAGGAAAATCAAGAGAATTGATTTGACTGACTAGCCAGTGCTTTGCTTAAATAGTGAGATGATTATTAGAAGGAAAGGCACCATAAGACAGATATTGATGGAAAGCAGATAGGGATGGATACATAAGATAAATGTCAACTATATGTTAGCCAGAGAGACGCTTGAGTGTTTCCTTTCCAATATCTATTCAGGCTGCACAGAGCATTCCTCCCTCAAAAACTGACTGAACTTCAAGATTTAGTAGAGGTCAAAGGAAGTCAATGTAGTGGAGCTCTGGTACACCAGCTGAGAGAGGCAGCTCCGTGCTAAAAGACCGTTCCTTGAAAATACTCATGGGCACCTTCCTGTTAAAACTCAAGCAAAGCCGATGATTTTGTAGTGAACAGACTTGGATTATGTTTTGGAAAAAAAAAAATAATCAAACCCTTATGTCTGTGTTTATATAAATAATTTGCAAGTTTGTGTTGAATTCAGTTGGCCACACCCAAACAAAACTGAACAAATTGTTTTTTTAAAAGTAAAAATATTTGCTTTAAAAAGAAAATGTTCAGATTTTTCTGGTCTTTTCAAAATAAGCTTTGAATTTCATATTTAACCTACAAGGAATATAAAAGCAGTAATCACCTCAAATATATAGGTAAAATAATTTTCCCCAGTTTTTGTTTGCTTGGAAAAATGAATTACTTTAATGTGTACCAAAATCATGTTGTTTTATGAGAAAAATGCTTCTTTAGTCAAACATAGCCAACTGGGGTTTAGAAAACAAAAGTAATTTTATATTTTTGTCAATAAATTAACCGAAACTCAAATCAGATCACAGGGAAAAATAATGCAATGCTGAGAGTTGTGAACACATGATTACTATTCGTACAGAAGAGTCTCTGACCCTTTCTCCTCTTTATGCCTAGCTTCTTCTTAACTGTGGTTATAATTCAATTGCACGTCATTTATGCCATGTGTCTCTAGAGGAACAACCAGACTTGCCTGAGAAACCATATGAGATGGCTACATGCATGTTCACTCCTACAAGTGGCCTCTCCACGACTCTCCGGGACATCCTGACGGACCGCCCTGCTGTCTCCAAGTACCACAACTTCCTGAGGGGCTTCCAGATGCACAACGAGTACATCCAGCAGGAGCATTTCACAAAATGGAAAGGTGTGGACAGCACTCCAGCCTACATGCCTCAGTGGTCATCGGGGAGGACGCAGGGGCTGGGATTTAGCGAGGGGTGTTTGCATGTCCTGAAGAGAAGTGAGTGGGCTTTGTGGTTAGCTGTTAGTACTTGCTAAAAGGAGAGGATGGAGAACAAAGTAACCCCTCACGTCTTTCACTTTCAGTAATACAACTGTTCAGTTTTTGGTAATGAAAGTCCTCACTGGGATGAAAATCACTGGGGTAGGGCTCTGCACATATGGAACACCTGCCTAGGTTTTGGTGCAGTTCATGGGTTTGGAAACACCAACAAAACATGAGTGGAGAGGCTGAGGGGAGCTTTAGGGTTGCTGCATGCTATTCTAAAGCAAAGGGAAAATCCTGGATGGGAGGAAAGCTCGCTTTCCTTTTGCTTTCTAACTTGACAGATATCTTTCTGCAGTTTTCTAATAGCTCTGTATCTTTTACTCTTTAGACACTTTGCTAGACACCTCTCCTAATGACCTGCGAGGCAACTCAGAGCACCTGGAATTGGTGGATGCAGCTTTCTTCTTTGAAACCAGCTGCCCACCCCTTATGAGACCAGAGCGGAAAGTGGACGTCATCATACACTTAAATTACACTGGTGGATCACAGACCTCGGTGAGAAGTCTCAAAACTGTCTTTGTTTAGTAATGGCTTTTCCTTTGTGTTCCACAATTTACAGACAGCTGTCTCTACAATGTAGAACTTAGTGGAATTTAGTAACGTGGTGTTTCCAAACCTTATAAGAAGAATGGAAATTCCCAGAGGGGAAAATATCTAAGTGCTTCATCAATGAACTACAGAGTGGCACAGTGAAGTTATGATGGTTGAGCTGCAACTTCAATTACAATAATATGTAAGATTTATTAGCCCATATTTTAATACGTGGCTTTCTAGCTGTCCAAGAACAATCTAAGGTGAAGGATTTCTTCATCTTTATTTTTATCTCTTTTAATAAATACAAAGTTCTCCTTAAATAGTGGCCTTGAAGCAAGATAACAAATGCATTTACAATGTTTGCAGAAATCTGGTTTGGTTAAAATGGTTATATAGGTTTTGAAAGTGGTATTCACCATGTAAAAAGACAGACTTAGACTTCCAAATATAGACGTGTAATTGTAGACCTGTCCCTGAAGGGCACTACAGAAAACACAAAGTTCACTGGTTAAGGTTCTGTCATTTTTCAAATGAAAGATACTTTAATGCCGCTCTTACACTGTGATGCCACATGAAAAATATTTGTCTCCACTGCAGCTGAAAAAAGGCATATGTAATAACTCGCACTACATTTCTTTCTTGTACTCTGAAGTGTTTTGGAAATATTTAATTCAAACAAACTGAGGTGGTTCTCCAGAGTTTTGTTAGATAATTAAACACATTTTGTCATCACAAATGAGCTTTCTGATAAATGCTTTTAGTGCTATATTTTGAGGTCTAAAATATCTTAGCTTGAAATCTCATATTATTTCTAGAATTCCAAGTTATAGAAATGTGTAATTTGGTCTCAAAACCCTGCTAAAGTCTACTAAGGTCAACTCACAAGTTATACTGCTGTATAAACAATGTGACTGTGAATCTTACTGTCTTGGACCACAAATTTAGTTTTGTTTAGATCTCTTTTTCTGACTTAGTTCTCCTTTAATTAATGATGCTCTATAACATGCTTTGAATTAATCCGCTCTGTTCCTAAATCATATTCCCATTTCAGAGAAGTACATTGATACATATTTAGACTCTCTTTGCCGTCTTGACATTAGGTGTTTTCCTGTAAGACTGTTTCCAAATAGCTTCTTGGGCAAGAGAAAAACAGTCCCGGGGGCTGCAGGTGCTCACATTATTGCCGGCTGTCCAGTGCTGTCAGTCTATTTTGTGCAACTTGGCATGAATTACTGGGCTTTGGCAGCAGCCTGATCTTGGGTATCTTTTCCATTCCTTACACTGCTGCTGTTGGGCCATGTCCAGCCCCTGGAGCAGGCTTGCAGATACTTCTCGGAGCAAGGAATTCCGTTTCCCAGCATTGGGCTGAAGGACGATGAGAAGAACCTGAAGGAGTGCTACATGTTCGATGGTGCAGACACCCCGGGAGCTCCTCTGCTGCTTTATTTTCCATTAGTGAATGACACCTTCCAAAGATATGTAGCACCTGGTAAGTTAACAGTACCCAGCTTATTTTATTGACCCAATGAACTTTCTCACTCCCTGGGTGTTTTTTCCTCATCCCAAGACAAAAATTGTTTGTTTGCCTGCTCCTACTAGTGAATATATTGCAAAATGGAATGACACAAACTCTTTGCAAAACCAGGTGAAATCTTGCGCATAATTTTAGTTTTGAGTCTTGGTGCAATTCGGTGAAAGAAGAAACTTGTTCCTCAAGTAAAGGAACGGGAACTAGTTTCTTCTTGTGATCTTTAGCATGTAGAACAAAGCATATTTTTCAGATTATGTATTTTTATGACAGTCAGATCTAGGGGAGAAATACCTATACAGTGTAGAATGGTTCTGTGGAGGGCCACTATGCCTTCTGTTTGTCCTGTTTAGTATGTTGGTTGTATACGCTGGAAAATCAAAGCAATAGTACATAAACTAGTACAGTCACTTTGTCCTTTTGTGCTAGTATTTGAGATGCAGGCTTAGTTCTTGTGATGATTTCCAAGGCTACTAATATTCTGCTTCCTCCTGTTCTTTATATCTCATTATTCCTTTTACCTCTATTACGCATTCTACTCAAGAACCTGCAGGGTAAGTAACACTTGAGCGTCTGTGACCACATAAAATGACGTGCCATGAGTTGGCCAGTAGAAGGTGCTGGTTGCAATGGAATGATGTTTAGTGACACTATTTTTTTTTAAGTCCAATAGACTTTGTTCAGAAGTAGATTTTTCAGAGATCATAGCACTGCACTTGCCTTCATAGCAATTGCTTCTGTGATGTGTCTAAATTATTCTTGACATAGTCTATCAGAGTACTGTAATTCCCTGGGACTATAAAAACACCCTCCTTTTTTCCCTTGACAGGCATGTCACGTAGTGCTGCTGAAATGGAACAGGGCAAGGTTGATATCTCCAGTTTCTGCTCCCCGTACTCAACAAGGGAGGTCTCGCTGAAAGCAGAAGATTTCAACAAGCTCTTGAAGCTGACTAATTACAACATCATGAACAATGAGAACATGATTCTTCAGGCCTTGCGCATGGCTGTGGCACGGAAGAAACGAGCTGTGAGCCAGCCAGTACCACAAGCACAGTCCTCCTCTTGAACAGCATTTTCCTCTCCCTTACTAAATATTTTCCGTTACAGCACATACGCGATAGCTACTTCACTGTTCTTGGCAAATGCCATCTCTAAGTAACATTCTCAAAAAAGAAAACCTGAATTATTTGTTTCACACCACATGGTTCAGTTTACTAAGCAGTAGTTGCTTTTTGATCCGGAGTTGTGATATCACACACAGCCGTCTATGTTGTTAACACCATCTCACAGTGATGCTCAAGAGGCGAAGATTTAGCTGTGTGTGATGGGGAAATAGTTTTAGCGCTCTGTCTCTGCAGTTTCTTATTGTCTTCATGGCTGGTTGCTAGTATTTTTTCATCTGCAAAATATTCCGGCATTTCTTTGGGACCATTGGTAGCAAATCCATAAAACCCTCTTCAGACACAGAAGGTGGTATCTATGCAGTATCAATTTAAGCCATTTTACTTAGTTTTAATAACTTGAATAAAATGGTGTTCTACCTTTTAAAAGTTTTGTTTCCCAAGTGCTTTTTTGTCATGATCTGTCATGAAATATATATATAGAGAGAAATATATATATATATATCTTACGAAGGATATTTGATTTTTCAAACTTGTGGTGGATAACAGATGTATAGATGGGTGGCCTTTTAGTTCTTTGATGACATCTATTCTTACCAATTAAATCAAGCTTATGAATTTGTTTTTTGAAGGACCATTCCACATCTCCTCTCACAATCAACTGTGTACTGTCTCAGATCACGTGTGTGTGCTGCAGTTGTCTCCCTGAAATGCAATTTTGCTTCAGCGTTTTCTGGAGCTTGTTCAATGCAGTGAATTGAAATATTACTGAAACAGATAGCATGTGGGGGGGATTGTAGGATGTATGGTAATTGAACACACAGAATCACACTGGAGAAATGGAGTAAGATACCAATATTCTGTTCACTGCGTCACAGTTGTTAAGCAACCATAAAATGTAAAATACAGCTGCTAGGTATGCTAGTAGTAATTAAGATTATATGATTGCCACAGTCTAACTAGTTATTTGACAAGCACATAGAAGTGCAATCGCTGTGGGGAAAAAGCTGATTTATCCACGCACAGCTCAAAAGCATGACAGCTCTCAAACACCAGTGCAGTTGCGAAAGAACAGAAGAAATACCCTTCCTGGCAATGCACTAAATGATGCATGCACACGTCTGATAAAGGACCTGATAAGCAATCTATTAACTAAAAGCAGCACTCCTCTTCAAGCTCTACAGGAGAATGGTATATAATGCAGGAAAAAATTGTATGTCATTTCCAAGGAGCAAGAGTCTTGTCCACCAAAGCATGGATGTTGATCAACCATCATTGAATACCTGAATCTAGATATATAGGAGAATAAATATTTTGCATTTCTTCCTCTTCAGCTAATGAGATATTTCATAATCCTCTGCCCCTTTGGACAGGTTTTCAGATGCTATGAAAAAATACGAACTGTTTGGATTAAAAAAAAAGAAAAAGAAAAAGCCTAGGTGTTTTGAGGAGGAGGAAATCTGTTCAAACACCCTACAGGCCAAGAAACGTCCAACAGAGAGAGACATGTAGGTTCTGTTTCTAGTGTGAACTCCTCCTCAGAGGCAAGCTACTTAAGAAAGATGTGTTTTTTTCTAGAGCCTGAGCTGGTTAAGAAGTTGTTTTTTGCTGTCTTTTTGGTCACAGTTCCACAGAAGCATTGTGAATGAAAGGCAGATGCTGGCAGCTGGGAGTTTCTGAAAGGCCAGCCAGGATGAGACTTAGAGGAGTCCCTCACCTCCTTGAGTAGCCTGGCCTAAAAGAAGTAGGCAAGAGTTATAGAAGAGACTTTTCTCTCCACAAATTTCCCAATAAGTTACATGGAAAATTTCAAACTTACCTTCTAAAATCCTGTCCACAGTTTTATCTGAGAACCCACTGATATACTCAAAATAAGGTACTCAAACTGTCAAAACGGGCATCATGACTGAATCCTTAATGCCCACCAGGGAGGGTGTCATCAACATCAACATATTTGTCACAGTCCTCCTGTTATTGCAAAGAGATCTGGGTATTGCCTCAGCTTCACAAAGTCTGTGGGCTCCCTGAGGTACTCTGTTTCAGTTTCACTTTTCAGCTGTTGGCCTTCATTGGGGATTTTTTTTTTTTGTCGGGATTAGACACTCTGCTTGACTTTGCCTGTGGACTTTTTGATAGCAAATGGTGAGCACCTCCTCCTTCCTGATTTTAGCAGCTTCAGACTGGTCAGAAAACACATATTCTTGAGAAAAAACACATTCTTGAGAAAAGGGAAGCAGTTCTCTGAGGACTACAGCCTGCTCCATCTTCTGTATGCCCCTTGTCAGAATTTGCGATGCACCCTAAAATCTCAGATAACCTGAACAAAACCAGAAATAGTAGTTCCTCAGACACTGGCACGGTGTTTTGGTTTACTGCGTTCTCCATTTACTACACGTTCACATTAGATGCTTGTCCCACATGCCCGTGCTGGGACTACTACTAGGTCCTCTTCTAGCAGAGGCACTTGACAGCCAGTGTCTGGGATGGACTCTCTCTAGCTCCATGCTTGGGTAGGAGAGGTCATAGACGGGTAGAGATTGGTCCTCCCTTTTTCTTTCCTTGAGTTATTCAAGAAGTAGTTATTTCTCAGCTGTTTTGGGGTGAGATAGTCACTCCCTACATCCTTCTCTACCCCTGCTGGACATTCCACAGTGTTGGTTAGAGTTGTTGTGTTTTTTGAGGGTTGGGGTTTTTTTGTGTGTGTGGTTTTTGGGTTTTTTTGTTTGTTTGTTTTGTTTTGTTTTGTTTTGTTTTTTTTAATCAGTGGGAAGACGTCAACTTCCATAGTCTTCATCCCCGGGTCAGAATTTCTCAGGGTAATGGCTCAGGCAACATCAGTTCAGACACTGCAGGAGCTAACAAAACAGTTCAGGTTTAGCCAATTTCAGATCAATTTTCTCAGTTTTGGGATAAATAGCTAAGGCTGCTTGTCTGATTGAAGGTCTTTTTTTGCCGGATGTAATGTTAATGGAATGTTATCTTATGTAATTTCACGTCTTTTTAATTGGAAAGGTATGAAGGGTAGATTTCTAATCCTAAAGTCGTTGATGACTGAAGTAATTTTCATGCAGTGAAAAGCTGTAAGGCCTGAACTGGCTCTCTTTATTGTGTGTTTTCATGATGTGTGTGTAGAAGGGGACAGGTTGTGAGTACTGTGAGAGTATAGTATCACTTCCTGTAGTTTTCAAGTCGTCATTTTATATCAGGCATCTGGGCATATTAGCTGGACCTGGGCAAGGGCTATTCACCTGTGTATCTGCTGCTGCATAATTTTCTGCCAGAAAATGGAAAAGTTTGCTCTCATTTTTTTTATCATAATTTGAAGACACTGTCTTGGTTTATTCAGAAGTTTTGTGTTTGTTCTGAAAAGCAGGAAAACGCATATCCACCTGACAAATATATAAATGAAACTGGGGAAACATATACTAGCAAGCAATTCCACCCCCTCTACTTCCAAGAAAAGGAAAACAAATAACGTTTTGTTGAAATAGAAGATCTTTTAAAGTTATTTCATCCACAATACTTTTGGTTGTCGATTGGGGTGCTGTAGAGCTCTGTTTTCCTCCAGCCTACATGTAGCTGCTATTATCTTCTCTGATTTGTGCATTGCTTAGGCTGCCAGGTCATACGGATCCATGAATAAGTGCTGTGCGTTATCACTCCCTTATCTTGAATTGCTAATAACTCTTAGCACCTTGGTGTGTACAGCCTTCCCAGAAACACACCTCTGGTGTTTAGCTAACAAATAAGCTCAGCAAATTCCCTCCCCTTCTCCCTTCATACTTTCCCTTTCAGGCAATGAGGAAGGTGGGGCATGGATTAACCACTTGCTCCTCAGCAGGTGCCTCCTTAAAGTTTGCAGAGGTACTTTGTGAGCCACTGCCAGCTGTTGCCTATAACAGTGAAGTGACATTCCTATCTGACTTGTATGCAGCTGGGAGCACGATGGGATCATACTGGAGTGCTCGTGAGGTAAGAGAGTGAAAATTCAGGCCTTAATTCATTAGAAGCTGAGACGGGTTGATGAACCTGAGGCGGGTTTGTGATTGGGATCGTGGTGCCTAGAAGAGGACTTGGGAGCTGTTAGTCCAAATTCATTTATGTGTGTGTTTATGTCAGAGTGACTGATAGTTTTGCTGATACTGGCTGCCCTGCGGAGGCACTTCTGGTAGTGGAGGGAAGTTCAGCCACTCCATGAGGGTGTGAGTTATTCACATGGAGGCTGAGAAGCAGTCTGAGGTGCTTCACGGGAGCTTGCTGTGGATTTGGGCTGAATCTGTGATTTGATGCAAACATTATGCAAGTTGGGCTCTTCCACAGTGCAGCATCTGCCAGCTACGAGTATAGTCACACGCTGTGCCCAGGGAGCTGTGCTAGCAGCCACCTGGTAGTGATGTACACAGGAAGGTCACTGACTAAAACCAGTGGTAAATCATGGACACAAAGAAAATGGTCCTAGTTTGATATTTGTGCATGACTGACACACAAAAATTCTTGATCTGCCTTTGTCCACAATCGCTACAAATATTTTTTTTATTATTACTTCTTTTTGTGGAACATAACCAGGAAGGAAAGCCCTAAAACTGCCTGTTTTAGGGAAGTCAACAGGGAGTTGACTGCAGGGAGTCAACATACTCTGTCCTCAGCTCTGAAATTGACCTGCTATTTGACTGTAAGCAAGTTATTTAATCAATCTGTGCCCTGCTTCCCTGGTTGTAAAACAGAGGTTACAGAGCTTCTCTCTGTAACGTGGATGTGTGTTAACATAAGTGTGCATTGATGCTTGGAGACCTCAAATGTGGGGTCCTCATGGCTTAACAAATAAAAAGCATGAATGTCTAACCAAACTAGTTAAAGAAACACTAAGGATTTACAGGTTCATCCTTTTGAAAGGTGAGGAGAAAAATGAACAGAGTCTGGCAATGGTCTTTGTGTGGAAAATATGTGTACAAAACAAGGAACAGGACTGTCATCTCTGCTCTTCTTCTTGCCCTTAATCACTGAAACAGCCTCATGAGAAAGAGTAAAAGTAGAGGCTTCTTGGTGACGGGGTCGGGGTGGGGGGCAGGAGAATTATTCCATCCAGAACGTGAATCCAGACAGAAGAAAACAAAACATGCCCTTCTGTTTCGGAGCGAGACATAAAATACAGACCAAGATTGGCTTACCATAATTCAAGAGTGATAGGGGGGTCTGTATCCAACTCCTCAGCAGGGTCAACACCTAACTGGAAAAGAAGTGACATAATCTCCCTAAAGTAATTGAATGGAGTAATTTTGCTAGCAGATAGTGGGAAAGGGATTAGGTAACGATTTACAGTGAAGCAATATCCAGAGTTTCAGATACTAAAATCTGCAAGAATTAATAATTTGTTTGGGCTGTGTCTAGTTATTTGTCTTTCCTTCTGTGCTTGACGTTTCGGCTAATGACCCTTTTTTCAAATGTCTAGCATCTGGTTTGAGTTGGGAAGTTTCGTTAACATCTCTTCCTAAGCTGTTTTCTTTCATATAGGTTCTGCTGCCTCAGAACCTGAGTGGTGCCTCACTCACTGAACATTTTCATTTTTCTCTGGGGTCATGATGCTTTTGAACATAGCTAAGATGTTGAAGTCTACAGTATCATGATTACACGTTTTATCATGGATTGTTTCTGTTTCCTAGCAGTTCTTTGTACTTCATTCATTCTCCTCTTCCTGACCACAATAGTTGAACACCTCACAACCTTTCATGTATTCGCACTTCACTGATTCTGGGAAAAGTTCCTGATAAAAATTTTAAATGGAAAGTTGGAATTTTTACCGAATAAAATCATCTGAAGAAAATATCTGCTTTCCATGTGAAATTTCAGCTATTCAAGAGAGTTAAACTTATTATATATTTGTCTACAAATGTTTGATGGAGGTGCTTCTCATGCACACTCACTTTGCTAGCTTATATTTCCAGCCTAATTGTTGATGAAGATTTCTTTTAAATTAAAATGTCCTGTCATGTAATGCAAGCATTAATTTTATTTAAAACCATTTTACTGTGTTATCCATTTTACTGTTATTTCTTCCATAAACAACGTATATACACAGAGGAATATTTCCTCTTTTTCTGACTCTTTTTCTAACTCTACATAGACGTGGTTTTAACTTCCAAAGCAGTGCAAGTAAATAATATTCCAGTTTTGCTGCACCGCTCTGAAAATTGCAACACGCGCTTATGGGAGGGCATGTTTTATGAAGCATAAACAACTTGATATTCATGCAGGTAATAACTGACATTTTTCTGCAGAGTGAAGACTGCCCGTGCTACTCACTCTCTGTGAAAATCGTAAGAATGAGAAATCTGAGAAAGGCAGATCTGTGTGAGTATCACAGTCTTTCCTTGCAGTTCCCAGCAGTTTGATTCTGAAAGCAGAGAATATAAGCAAGTGCTGTAACTTGTATCTGTGTATGAAGTGTCACCATGGTTTCAAATATTGATGCATATTTGAATTTGGGCTATTCTTAGAATACAGTTTTGTATAAACAATATCTTTCCGTTTATAGAATGTTACTATTAACGGAAATACCAAAGGTCTGCTGTGGTGTACTGTAAAGCATCTTAACTGCTAACCAGCTTCAGAGCCAGTTTTGCTGAACAAATTCGGCTGTTAATTCTCAGCTGCAGTTTTTGATGCACTGAAATGCAGGCTGCCCCTCTGCTTCCTGACAAAAATGCCAGCACTGATGTTGAGTGGCTGCCAGAGCCTGTGGGGTAACATGGGAGCTTTGGTATCATTGTGCGTACCTGTCTGATTTTGCAGGCAGCAGAAATAATACAGGCACCTCTGAATTCCTTTTTGCTTAAAAAAAAAAAAAAAAAAAAAGAAATAGAGGAGCATTATGTATTTTATTGCCAAACAACTTTTTTTTTTTTTTTCTCTCAAATGTTTACTGAAATGTATTTGAAATACCAGATTTTCAAGGCAAAACCAGTATCATTGAAAAGTTTCTGGGGACTTGGTGGAATGGGTGGAAGTGAAGAGAGAAAAATCTCATCAGATACTCAAGTAGGAGAAAGCAAGCTGAAGGTGGACTCAAATATCTGCCTCAGAGAGAAAGAAAAAGGCAGGAATGCAATGGAAAGGAAGTAAATAAGAACCTTTGCGTATTAAGTAGGACCAAGTAAACTCAGCAAAAGTATTTGCCTCCATCTGTAGAGATTACTATTCAGTTCTTGCTTTTCTGCTGTTAAGCCTAGCACAGAAATGTTGCCTTTTCTTGACAACAGCACATCTTCAGGGAAGAATGAAAGGATGGTTGAGTTCCCTCTCTGTCTTTTTAATCTCGGCTGAGCTGTTTTCTGGCATAAATGATACTACTCCAAGGGAATGCCTAAGTTGCCCTGACAGCCAATAGCATCAAGATAACCACCTACAGAGTTGGTAACCAAATATCTGTCTCTGGCCTTAAAATCAGAGATGTTTATTTCTTTCTCAGCATTTTAGAATGATTTTACATTTTCAAGGACCAAAGAACTTCCAGAAATCCATAGCTACCTGTCTTAGCTCTTTATCTTTTATTAGTCTTTATCCTGTATCTTCATTTTGAGCAGAAGTTTGACTGCCTGATTGCAGGTATGAAGCTATATCACTGGAGATTTACTTCCAAAGCCAGATGTGGAGGAATGTCGTCTTTGCTGGTGAGAGCCAGAAGAAGCAATCCTAGGTGCCAGGGTCTGAGAAGAGCATCCTTGTTCATTTCCCACCCCAGTTGCCTTTCTATATAATGCAACAGAGCATCAAATATAATTTTCTGTTTGAGAATCGGGAGCAAGTCACCCATGGCACAGCAGAGAGCCGGTTAGATTTTATCTGAACCATACCTGTATGCTCTCTCAGAACACTTAATGTTGTTAGTGGAGTCATGCCAAGTGGTGCAGTACACATCACAAGAAATGAGTCTGTTAAAAAGCATTAAACTGAGTTAGAAAATGAGTGTGTGAGTGTAGTAGGAACCTTTACGGGGCAGCCTTTCCACTCTTGACAAAAATGTTGTGCAAAGAGGTTTTAACACCTAAACAATGAGAGAAGTCCTCAGAGGAAGAGATCCAAAGGCACTTGTTCAAAAACTGTCATGGAAGAGAGGGGTATTGGCATGTACAGCAAAGTTGACTTTGTAGTCTATACTAAGTTCAGAGTGGTTTAGGCTGAAGTGCATTTATGGGCAGTGAGACAAGTGGAGACTTTGAAAGGAAATCAGGGAATCCTAAACTATGCATTTAATTATGCATGAATAGAGTGACTTGAATGGAGCAACAATGAGTTAAGTACAAAGTAAAGATAACTAGTTAGGCCTGCTTATCTGTATTTCTGTAGGTATTTACTTTCCCAGAATTAGTCTTTGCTCAAAAGGAATTTTAATATTCCCACAAAAAATATTGAAAAAAATATATTTGTCACGTAATTCCTCTGTTTATTCAAATATTTTTAAAATACTTGAAATATGTTTGGCTCAAAATATATTTTAGGAAAAGATTATATTTCCCACCCGCATTTATTTGTTTTAATCGCTATTTCCGTACCATTTAAAGATGTCATGAGAGGCAGAGATGAGGACAGGGAGTTGAAAGATGTCACAGAAATAGTTCAAACTGCAAGAGCCGTCGGCGCTTTGTTGGAGTCAAGAGTCTGATTAGACCAAGCTGTGGTTTTTGGAAGACTGCCTTTCAAAGATGCTCTTCTTCAGCTGTGGCACTGCACAGCTAAAGTGTCCTCTGCGCAGAGGGACTGCTACACGCAGCCCACAGTACCCATGCATCTTTAGATCTTGCACATGCCATATAATATAGGACTTGTTTTTTTATTATGGGATAGCTGTGGCAATCATCTATAATCATGATCTCCTGACCTTTTCCCTTTGTGTCAGACAGAAGATTGTATTTGTATATGGTGTGAGCATAATAACAAGAATTAGGCTAGTAATGTGTGTTGAAATCTGATAGGAATAAGGCTTACTCATGAATCAGAAAGATTGCTACTACATTATGTATGTTATTAGGCAACTGCGATCTGAGCAGTACATATCATTCCCAAGACACAGCTGTTGCAATTTCTGGGCACATTTGACTTTGGCTAAATTTTCCCTGTCAAAAGTTATAAGAATAGTGACACCAGACCACTCCAAAATCTCATCTGGATTGACAGTATGTCCCCAGAACTGGCCTATAATAAATGCTTTTGGGCAGGACAAGCACCAAAGCATGCTTTTCCCTGCCCCACTCTCCCAATAAATCTGTGGTTCATGAGGTCCATGACTCAAAGATCTGCCTGCGAGTCAAAAGTAGCGTTTGCATTTAATTGCCATACCTAAAATGCTTGGCACTTGGAGGGCACAAAAGCTTTTTACTTTGATATCTTTCAGCTCACTTTGCACTGGACAGGAACCCAAATGCTTTTTCTCAGTGCCATAGGAAAACACAAGGCCTCGTTTCAGGATGTTATCCTCTGGGGTGGTCCGTATACTTATATTGCTAATTAAATAGTTATGGACATTTCTTTTTTTCTCCTCTTTGCCTTGCGTGGGCAGCAGAAATGCCTACTTGAAAAAAACTGGTTCTCTTCTGGCTGGCCTGAAGAGGCCTTTTCTGCATATTAGTTAGGATTAGCTCTTACACAGAGACAACTGCCCCCTTGTATTTATTCCAAAAATGGCAGAAAACTTATCATTAACAGCTGCATGACTGAAGCTGTCCCTTGCTTTAAAACTGCGAAAACTTTGTAGCTGTCACAAAGCTTTATAAATGCATCCACAATTTCTGCAAAATCTGGATTCACTGACTGGATGGTGCTGTTTCTCTGTAACTGTATAGGAAAGCATGTGGCGATTTTGGAGAGGAGTGTTTAATAGCCCATAGTCTAAACATTGATCATCCAACTGTGCCAGCTTGAGGCACCGGCAAAATATGGAGCCATTGGCACCATTGGGAGCAAGAGTCACAAGCTGAGGTGCCTGGGCTCTCCACATTCCTGCACCCCCATTGCGGTGCTCAGGGACACACGAATGGCTGCGCTGGATCAGATCACAGTTCTCTCCTGCCTCGTGTTTGAGAGTGGCCAAAGGCCAAGGTGCCTGGGGAGGAGTGTGAGAGTAGAGTGAAAGTATATAGTGCGTTGTCGTCTCCCAGCCTTTGATCACTTCAGAGTTGGTAACTTCCCAGGCCAAACACAGTTTTTCTATGAATGCCGCGACACCTTCAGTCTACTCTTGCACCTACATAAACTCTATACATCAACAACAGTCTTTGTCCAGCCTCTGGTTTTTGTGTCACAAAAACCTTTGCTGTAATCTGAATTCCTCATCCTTGCAGTAGCAAAATCATTTTTGCCTTCTCTGCTGAAAGGCCTTGATTTTTTTTCTGCCATCCAGTGACTTCCCATGATCTTCCCTTACTTTCTCTGTCAGCTGAAGTAGTGGAGACTGATTTTTCAGAAGGCTTCCCACATGTGGGAAAGGATTGGTTGTTGCAAAACTCTTGCTTTTCAAGGGCTGGTCCACCAGTCAAGGTCACTGGAAGAGGACATAGCTTTCATCTTCAAGTGCCCTCACCTATTTCTTCATATAAGCCTTCGAAGGCCCCTTGAAGCCACCTTTATGCAGGGCTCTGCATTTCCACTCTTTAACCATGGGAGAGTTTCTTTCTTGAGAGCCTTTTCTGCTGGCCAAGTACCACTGCATTTCACCCTCCATGTGCCAATTATAACAAGAACTAGATCCACGCTGTGTAAATTCCCCGAAGTGGATCTTCTTTTCAGTGTGGCTGCCCAGGGCTGCCTTGCTGTGCGCAGTCCCGCCGGAGCGCATCCGGCACTGGCTGTTCCCAGAGGCTGCCGCTGCAGTCACAGCGGGGCACGGGCTGCCTCGCACAGCTGGCAAATCTGGTCTAACGCAGCCCTTTTCTCAGTGGCAGGGTTCACAGGTTTTCCAGGAGGGGAAATAAATGCCTTCTACACTGCAAGTTGACACCTAATGGGAGAGAAACCTGTTTGTTTCATGGGCTACGAGCGAGATATAAAGTAACATTTTCTACATACTGGTGTTTCACAGAAATATTCGCTTCAGGAGACAAAAAATGTGTTTAAAAATATTGGCTTCCCATACTTTGTATTTAGTAAAGTCCCAAGCTCCAGAAAACTTTTTTTTGGAATGGCCTACAGCTACTTTTTTTTTTTTTCTTTGATACGACAAGGCTCATTAAATAAAGCCTTAAGCTTGTCTTTAACTATACTATTAAATCTGGGTCTTGTTAAATCTGTTGCTACATAATTTCATAGCGAAATCCCAATACACTACCCATTGATTTAAAATTTGGAAGGCAGTATTACTAGTGTTTTTCCTTATATCACCTAAATCCTGTGTACCACCACCGTTTCCCTTTTGTTGCCATGTTCTCCAAAGGAAACTATTGTGTGTGGAAAGGACTGATTGAAGACACACACACAACAAGCTGCGTGTGCTTGTTCTTGCCTGTCCCACTGACTGTAGCACCAATGTGAGGGGGCGGCAGCAGTAAGTGCAGGCAGGTGGCATGGGCAGTGCCAGCAGGCAGCTGCCTGGGCTGGCTGGCCAGCCCTAACGGCATGTTTGCTTTTACAGAATCATAGAATGGTTCGGGTTGGAAGGGACCTTAAAGGTCATCTAGTTCCAACCCCCCTGCCATGGGCAGGGACACCTCCCACTAGACCAGGCTGCTCAAAGCCCCGTCCAGCCTGGCCTTGAACCCTTCCAGGGACGGGGCATCTACAACTTCTCTGGGCAACCTGTTCCAGTGCCTCACCATCCTCACAGTAAAGAATTGCTTCCTAATATCCAATCTAAATCTACCCTCTTTCAGCTTGAAACCGTTACCCCTCCTCCTATCACTCCATTCCCTGATAAAGAGTCCCTCCCCAGCTTTCCTGTAGGCCCCCTTCAGGTACTGTAAGGATGCTATAAGGTCTCCCCGGAGCCTTCTCTTCTCCAGGCTGAACAACCCAACTCAGCCTGTCCTCATAGCATAGGTAATCCAGCCCTCTGGATTTCACCTTTCAGGGTGAAATCGCTTCACTGTCAACATGGATGTGGTCACTGAGTTTTGCCATGGTTGAGAGAAATCCTGGGACATGGTCCTTTGGAAAAAGTGCACTGGTGTCTTTGCAAGGCATATCATCTAAGTTCCTGGTGCCACTGGCTGCTCAGACAGGCTGTGTTTGCATTAACGGAGAGAAAAACCTGAAAGAGGCCCAGGACAAATGCTCGGCAATAGGAATCTGCACAAGGACAGAGAATTAGTTACGTGGGTAGCTGCCAAGTTGCAACAAGACCTGTAAACAAGGATTTCCTCACTGGTTAAGAAACTGAAACAAACAGTTATAAAACAATTGTTAATCACCAGAAGCTCCTCCCTGTGATGTCATATCCTGAAGCAGGGCTTTTCTTACTGTAATTGTAAGTGGGTTAGATCAAGATGAAGAGCTAATTGCATACCTAGTAAGGTACTTGTCAAAATGGAGCCTTGGTCCTGACTGATGTTTATAATAACAAAGTCATAACCACAGTTAATAATATGAATAACAAATTAATGGAATATCTCAATTAATATAATGTAAATCAGCTTCACAGTTGCACTTCTTAACAACCTCTGCTCTTTTCCATTCAATCTTCTGTTTGGTTTTATCCACTCGTGTTACCCATCTCTGCTCCCACCCTTCCTCAGTTCATTGCTATCATCTAAACACATGCCACACCCTAGTTTCCCTCAGATCACCCATTTTGTGTTCTCTAGTCTAAGAGATTATTTCAAGGTTTTTCCCTTTCTCAGGTCTTTAACTTATTGTTGGCAGAAAAGCCACGATGGCCTGTATTGTATATAGTGTAGTGTGTATTGTACTGTATGCAATTGTATTATATACATAGTAAGAAGCGTGGAGGCGAAAAGCCTGTGCTGTGCCTTCATAGTATCATAAGATGCCACTAAAAAGGACAATGCTACCTATAATCAAGGAGTTCATTAATATGTTATTTGTTTAGGGATCTTGGTCAGGGCACCTCCTTACAGTTATTGAAATGATTGCATCTCTACTGCTAGGTATCAATGGTTTGCATGTAGGTACACATGCATCTTCTGTCAGCCATTCTGGCTTCTCTGCACTTCTGTGTGCAAGAACAGAAAGCTGCTCTGGTGGTTAAAGGTATTTTGTGCAACGTTCCCCCAGGATTTCCTCGAGACTCTTGGAGAAGATGAGTTTCCTCAAAACCTTAGTTCCTCATATCTAAAGCAAGGAATGCAGCAAGGGCATTAGGGGCTCCATAGGGGCATTAGGAGAATGAACTGATTACCGGCTGAAGGATTCGTAAAAGGAGTAAACAACCTTAGATAACTGTTAGGATTTTCTCTGTCTCAAAGGCAAATGTGAGACCAGCTACTGTGCTCTAATACCATAGCAGCACAGGTGGTACTGTGGCTGTTGTCCTTCGCTGAACAGGCGCGATCTTTAAAGCCTTCTGTGATGGTACTACATGTTCCTAGTAGAATTCATTATCCTCTTGTTTAGAGGGGGCTTCTACTTAACAAGTGGTTGAAACAGGTTTTAAAACATTTTATAATTTTATAAAATGTCAAAACCTGTTTTAAAACAGGCTTGAAAAGGGTGGAGGCAATGGAAATGAACAAGGGAGAAGCGTGGGTGGAGAAAAGAGGCTGGAATAGAGTAGGTGATGATGGCAGCAATGTAGAACCACACGGTGCTGTGAGAGGACACAGGCCCATGCAGTGATTCATGACTCTTCACTCCTCCTCTGCCATTTGGCTTACAGGGTTAAAAGGCAGTGGCAGACTCTGCTCAGGACATGACGTTCTAGTTTGCACTTGGAAAATTCCAGCCGACCGATGGATGTTTCTGCAAGAGCTGAGACATGTTTCATGAACTGCTGTGCTAATAAATAGCACAGGTAGCACAAGACTAGCATGCAGTTTCTTTTGAACATATGTAAGCAGCTTCAGCAGTTGTCAAAAGATAATGACAATGAAGTACGTGCTTTGATTTCTGAATAGCTTTCTATATTTGCCAATTTCTTTGGACTGAGCTGTGTAACACTTTCTTACCACTTATGAAACTAAATTGAACACTGCCTTTTCCCATGCTTGCAGTCTCCTGCATCTTCTTAAAAGTTATTGTACCTTGGTGGTTTTGATCATCCTTGATAAGGACCATCTTTTACTGTATATAGAATCATAGAATCATATCTTGCTGACTATTGCATATTGATGTATTGAGTTTAAAACCAAAGTATACTTTGCTTGACACTGAACAGCAACCACAACTTGAATATCAGCAGATCTGTGTTTACAGAGATATTAGTGGTTATGTGGGACCTTCAAAGAAGTTCATAAAGAATATGAAAACTGATACAGACCTTTACTTATTGCAGGACTTGCTTCAGGATTTTTGAGGTATTCCTTTGATGAGAAGAAGGACAACTTCTCATCTTTGGTATTCTATTGCGGAAAATACCTTTAAATGCATTTTTGTTCATTGACTCCCAATAGATTTTCTTATACACCATTAAAGAACCTGCAGAATCTGTTCTAGTTCTGTCCTGGTTGTTCTGATTTCATCTGCAGTTCATCCAAGTATGCATTACGCGGAGTGACTGATATCTGTAATCAACGATTCTTTCTTTCCAATACCCTCTGAGCAGGGACCTGTTTTGTTTTATGCATCTGTGCTCTCTTAGTGATTTCAGACATGTCTAGATAGTGCTGCTGAGGTGAGCTGCACACTAAAAGCACCATGTAATAAGGCCTGTGGTATGTCTTGGTCCCTGTGGAGGTTTATTCTGAAGACTCAGAGCAGTGCCAGGGAAAGCCTTGCCCACAGGTGAGATTCACAGGGCTTGAGGGCGTTTATCAGCGATGGTCTCCAGAGAGGAGCTTCAGGCAAACTTTTTGCTGAACCAAGGACATTGTTTACCTTGTAGATGAGGACCAAGAACCCATATGTGATTTGCTATTATGTGGGAGGCCAATGTAAAGTAGGGAGGCAGTATTTAGCATGGCTGTGATAGTCTGCATCGTTGAAAAGACACGTGAGAGTGTCCGTGTGAGACTATGGCTTCTCCCCAGGTACTTTTATGACTGTGTTCTCAACCAGAGCCAATAAAATAGTGCTGCAGTAGTAGGCATTGAAAGTTAAAAGTAAGATTCACACACAAATATTGGTTCTGGTGCTTGCATTGCATTCTGCTATTAAATTGGCAATCTTTTTGAATGTCTGTCTGGCAAAGGTTTTCATCTTTTCCTATTTGTTCAGGACCAATCTTGTCTATCCTTTTTTAAAGAGTTCCCTTTCAGTTCAAGAATGAAAACTAAACAAAAGGGGTCTTGGATAGAAATGTTCCTTGTGAATCAGATATATCTATTCTTAACGCTTTCATTCATTCTTACTCGCAGGAAAGTTGCTGTAGACTGTTACATCAGCTGGGAGTCCTGGAGGACTCCAGCCAGAATATGAGCTCATTTAATTTCACCGTGAAAATAGGATTAGTTGTAGCCTCTGGAGACTGTGTATTTATCTCTGGTTTACTTTGATGTGAAAGAAACCGATGGTGACATCTTTGTAGAAAAGGCGTATAAAATGTGAAGACTCAGCTGCCAAAAGCAAAGCACGTGTTGGCAACGCATCTAAGTCATAGTATTTATGTCAGGATGAGCAATTGCTGCAACGTAAGCTGTTAATCCAGGCTGAACAAACTCTTTCCTTAACAAATAAACCAAAACAATCAAACTGTAATCTTCACCTGTGTGTTATGCCCTGTAGGTCCAAAATTCAGTTCACAAAATGGTGACTGACATTTACAGACTTTGGGCTTAATTCTCAGGGACACGAAGACCCATTTGTGTTGTGGTATAAAGACTCTTTCTTCTAGCGAGTTGTGTCAGTATGTTACAGAATCTTTCTTACCAAATTAAATAATCGACATTTTTACCTTTATATTGGCTGCTGCAAACGAACCTGCGAGGGAATGAAGTGACTTATTGCACCCTACTTTTCTTACTTAGTTATAATGATGTGCTTTATTAGTTCCATGCTGTTTCCTTAGGCATAACTCTTCCACCCTCACCATAAAAAACAAAGTACTTCTACAGGTATCTATTTTTAGTTCTGCGTACAGAATCTACAATAAACTCCTACAGATTATCAGTACTAGCTGCTTCCTGCAAGTGAGACTTTGGGATATTTTTAACCTCATTCATCATAATTGCAAATATTTTCTGGTTTTCAGACACCTTAAATGCAGTGAAATGAGAACCCCTCATGCCAGTCAGCTGACCTTGTCCTCACTGTTATATTGAGCTACAACTTTTTGGTAGCTTCCCATTTGGTACCAAATCTTACTTGAAAGAAAAGATATCTAGGAGAAGTGTCCCTGCTGTAAAGTTTATTTATTCAGTAGCAAAGTTTTGTTTCAAAACTCTAAGTCTCGACTGAAAAGTTCAAATCAGAACTACTGCTGCGGTGCACTGTCGGTGCTGCAGCTTAGTCTCAGTTCCTGCACAAATTACATCTCCTATGATGTCTCGTTCCTGCTTTTTCAGAAAAATCCTGGAGAAGAGTGCTAGAAAAAGTACCATAACTACATGTTTTTATAAAGCATGACAGAGGCATTTCTGAGTCAAAATAATGATGTTTAAGGAAAAAGAAATAGTTTTAGCTAAACATTAAAACCATTTTTGTTTCTATTCCTTTACTGAGTGAATAACATTCTTGGGAACACTTTCTGAAGGAAGAAAATTTGTGATTGCTGATTTGTTGGTTCGGCTGCTTCAGGTGTTGATTTTGTTCCCACTCCCATTTCCTTTGAAATCCCAGGTACTCCTGTGTACTGCTTGCAGCTTGTTTCCAAGTCTGTTTCCATGATGTTTCCCTCTAGTAATGGTTTCTTCAGATGCACAGCAGTTCTGACTGCCCCTGTGTCTGCATTAACAGTGTTGATGTCTGGACAAGATGTAATTTTCAGCTAGTTTATTTTTAAATGGAAATGAAAGAACCTTCAAAAAATATATTCCAGTGATAGATTTGAGATTGTACCACATATCACTGCAAGAGGGTCTGAGGTGGAACAAAGGAAGTCTAATCTCTTAATAATGCCTCTTGGCCAAAAATATACCGCTTTTTGGTTCCTACTGGCTGACACTCAAAGTAGGAACAGTGAAATAGTGGCAATGTTTACGAAAGGTCTAAAAATGGATGTACTTGTGGAAATGCATGATTTCTAGTCCCACTTTGCCAAAAGAGAGCATATGTAAGGGTGATCTAGTGACATCTGTGCCTCTGTTAGCATGTACAAATCTTGCAAGAACAGCTACACGTACACAAAATGCCATGTAGGAAATATAATTTGTCCCCTGTTGCTTCATGGAGAAGTTGGGGCGGATGCAAGAAGTTGTAGCACAGCTGTCTGTGGGCTTCTCTGCATGACATTGTGTTGCTTTTGTATTGTTTCCTTTTGACAATTACAGTGGGTTGGTACACGGAGGCTCTAGGTACGGATTTAGGCCTTGTTACTTTGACACATACATGTTTGGAAAGAAGAGGTGGCAACTTTTCCAATGAACTTACAGTCTTCCTTTATACGCGTCAAAGAAGGTCTGGAGTTGTTTTGGAGACAGCACACACATATCTGGGAATTGATCTCTTGGGCTGGTGTACAGTATAGGGATGTCCTATCGCTTCCTTCCCTGACACTCAAGGCTGGCAGGGAGACTGGTTAATTGGTTTCCACGCAATATAATTGACGTGACATGATTATCCTGTTTACTGTCTTCCAGCATAAACATGGGCATCACATGGCAGCAATTCCATATGACACCTTGTAGGTTCACCTCTTCTCCTGAAGCAGGATCAAGTTTACCTTGTCTGCCACTCTTTGATACATGTCTGGGTACTAATACCATCTGAAATGAGTTACCTGGAAAATTTATGAAATCTCTCTTGCTAGAGCTAACTCTCTCAGAGCTGGAACAGTTTTTCTAATATTTATCTTTGTTTATTACCTTCTGGTCGCACAGAGCAACAGATCGTTGTCCTCTTTGTGTCAATCGTTTGGACATTACAGAAATAACTATTACTATGTTATTTGACACTCTCTGATGGTTCTTGTTATTGAGTTAGCAAACTCAATTCTTTCTGCTCTTTCTCATATGCCAAACTGTCTAAGGCAATCCTCTACAATCAGGACATGTTTAATTTTAGTAGCTGGTAACAGTTAAAGCCTTTTATGGTGGAGGGAGGAAAAGAGTGGAAGAGAACTGCAACATGGAAGACGCTGAGCATCCACTTGTTTCTGTCTAGGGCTGGGAGTGTACGCAAAGAGATCTCAGTGCTAAATCTCATCACCTGCACTTACATTGAACATTGTGTGTTTGGGATCTGGTCCAAAATTTATCTAAATCTGTTTTGTATATATAAATTATCAGATAAGTCCTGCAACATTATAGTTCTGGGGCATATATTGTTAACCTTCATGCACTGGCCTGGCTGTAATCGCCTGTTTTCAGATTCAAATATCTTTGTCTCTACCTGCATTCTTGTCTTGGGTTATGCTGAGACTGAGGTCTTGCTGGTTTCTAACTGAGTTGATGTTACATGTGGATCATCAGGTTGTGGGACTTTGGTTTTGCTCTTATTAAGAGTGAACAGCCTTGCTAAAGACTGAACTAACTTCTCAAGTTGGCTGTAGGTCCATTGTGTTCAGAGAGGATGAAGGACTTAACAGAGATCCCGACAGAGCTCTATGTAGATACAAGATTATAAGTCAAAAGTTTAGCGCTTCTTTGATACTCTGAAAATATGGAATGCCTGTCTTCTAAATCAGGATTCATAGCTAGTATGTACAACAAAGAGATATTCTATACCATAAATGAAAAAATTCTCTAAAACACATATGTCAGTAGTCCATAACTGACAGATGCGGTTGCTGAAGAAACAGTTATTCTCACTCTCACCTCCTTCTCTGGCACCATCCAAGGGAGTAACTATGCTAAGTTAATGTTATCT
Organism: Larus michahellis; assembly: GCF_964199755.1. NCBI lineage: Eukaryota > Metazoa > Chordata > Aves > Charadriiformes > Laridae > Larus > Larus michahellis. The sequence continues at coordinate 50,458,893 of NC_133899.1, read as the reverse complement.
TTTTTCAAATATTAAAAATCAGTGGAAGAATTGTAGAAAATATTGTCAGGGAGAGAGCTAAAGAAATTATTTTTTCACCTCCTTTACCAATAAATTGTTATCTACAGGTACATTGCACATATTCTGCATTTTAAAATTGGAGTAATAAGTCTAAAAATATCCTAATACTACTTACAAGAGTTATAGACATCTGTACTTGTGATGTTAAAGTCATTTCTTCCCAGCTACGGACAGTAATGGGGAAACTATCAAATGTATGCTGAAAAACTGGAAGATGTTTCATGTTCAGACAGTATCAGAAGACTTGAAATATAAATCATACATAATCTGATTGCACAAATTACTTTAAGCAACACCTATTCATTGCCACATGGGTTACACCACAAGTTTAAAGAAAGTATGGAATGAGAACCAAGAGGCTGGTAGAGAAAGAATAACTTAATTACTGATAAGGGACTCTCTTCTTGTGGGTCATGTGGAAATATTAATAACAGAAGCTATTTTTTTGTATAATGCTTTTAATCATGGGATGTCAAAGCAAATTACAAAAGAGGAAAGGATCGTTATCACTGTTTATTGATGGGGAAATGTAGATAGAGAAGTAAGATAAATTTAAATGGGAGCAATTGCCCAGAGTGACTTAGCAGCCTGGAGCAGAGCTGGGACTGGAGCCAACATGTCATGAGATCTTGTCCAGCAGGTTATCTACCTGGTCATGCTGCCTCTCAGCATGTATCCCACAGTACCAAACTGGCTGTTATTGCACACAAATCTGACCTGTTACTGTGATTACAAAACAAGTTCTTAGAGCTGGAGACACTAGAGATATCTGTAGTTGCACAGTAGGCAAAAAAAAAAATCCATTGTCTAAAAATAAGTGCAAAGAGTTTACAGGACTGAAGAACAGCAGATTTGCTCCAAATGGGAGGGCTCGAAAGGGTGAACAACAGTGTAGAGAGACCGAGTCCGACCCCTCTTCACTGTCTTTTCAGGGTCTCAGTTGGTCACTACAAGTTCATGAGACATCAGCTCTTTTACGCACTTAGGAGCAGATGCCCAGCCCTGCTCCCTCCTAAAAAACCCATTATCTTTTTAGCAGTATCAAAGAGAATGCTAACCACCAAATACTCTACATCGATCAGGTTAGCATGCAAAAGGAAAGTTAGCTGCACAGACATACAAGTAAGCAACCTGCATCTCATCAGAAACCTCTGGCAATCCCCAAGAGACAACTTGTCAACACCCTGCAGAGGTGCCTGGCATAGCTCTGCTCACCCAGTTGACAGGCACTTTGCCCCAGCCTGGAGCTGGGGGAGGTTCCTGAGAGCCCACCCCAAAGCAGCCTCTGTGTATTGTGTATGTTTAATGCCATATTTGTACGTTTAATGCCATACTTGCACATAACCGTGCAACCATGTATTCAAACCTACATTAAAGTAACACCTTTCTAAGAAACCAGAGGTTTCTTTGCTATCAAGGCTCAGAGTTTAAATCAGTAAGATAGAAGTGCATTGCTATTTTTGCATATTTGTTGGTGGTGGAGGAATGTGATCAGATGTTGGGTGACAGAGTTGGCTCCTTACGTGGGCTGGGGTACAGCTATGTGGGGGCGGCAGACCAGAGGGGAAGATCCTTCATACCCAGACCCTCTTTAGCTCTTCTGTTCCCCTCTCAAGAGCAAAGGACAAAGTTAGACCCCTGTCTAAATGCTCAAAGAGTTAAATAAGTATTTTACCCTTTTAAAAAGTTCTCTTGAAAATGTAAAACTTTTTCTTTTCCATTGCAGAAATACGTTGATTTGCAACAAACAGGGGACATGGCAATAATGGGTTTTGTTAAGTAAAACTAGCTCTGCGTACTTTTTTCTTACCAGCTGCCTTTATTGCAGTAGCTTCTTTGAATCTCTGTTAATGACCAGAGCTCCCACCTGCAGGAGGGAATAAATAGTAGTGAGGGCTATTGAATAAGGACCTCTAAGAAAAGTAATAGAAACGATATCTCCTTTTTGCAGGTTGCTGTCTATACAGTGCTATAAGGCTATGTTCTATTATATTTATAGTAATTTGTTAGTTACAATATGTCTTTTCAAATACAGTTAGTCAAACTGATTGCTATGTGAGCCTTTCCTTGCCTACTGCTTCCCCTGAGACTGTCCGGACCAAAACTGTCAAGAACTGCAAAGATCCAGTGTGGAATGAAACATTTTGCTTCAGGATCCAGAGCCAAGTAAAAGTAAGATGCAGAGTGCATTTATTTTTCTTTTGGGGCAGAGATCTCATTGTGTGATTGGTATGAAGGGTACCATAAAAATAAATATGCGTGAGAGGCTGCAAGGATATGGGTAAGGGGATGTGGAGTAGCATGCAGCAGCAAAATTAAATTTTATTTTCTAATATATAGAGGATAGCCAAGATATTTCACAGCTATTCATATAATGTTCTATCACTTTTCACTTTTTTCTTTTTTTTTTTTTTTAAATCACTGATTTTCAAGAGTAAAGGTGGGAATTTCAGAGTAAATTGAACAGCATAAAAGACATGTATGAGCTAAGTAGTGGAAGCATCACAGTGCTGTACTTTTTTACTGTTCCTTTAGAATGACTTGCAATAAAAAATAAATCACAAAACAACAGTTAAATTTTGCAAAAGATGACCAGGTGAGCTTTTACCATAATGATAAATGTTAGAGTTTAAGAAGATTTGCAAGTTATCCACTCCCTCCAAAAAACCAGCATCAACATCAGAGTCTAGTAGTCCACAAAGATTAGTGATAGACCAAGTACGCCAAGCTTACTTCACATGGGGCAATCAAACTCTGCTTTACAACTTGCACCCTTCTTGTCCCAGTGCTGGTGGTAGAGCAGGACAAGAGCACTTTTGCCAAGTGCCAAATCATCAGGCCAGTCCCCTGGCTCTCTTCAGCATCAATAAACTCCTACAAAAGAGCATTCAGAACAGCTCAAAGTGTTGCTACACCACAGGGTCTCCAGTGAACAATCCCTCTTCCCTTTGCACAAGTTGCCCATGATATAAGTTCTCAGGCTTCCTTCCACAGAGGCAAGGGACAGACATTGCAGCATGGGAACAAACACCCACAGATCTGCAACTCTTGCACCAGAACACCTGCTCCTTGCAATGGTTTGTGGCTGACAGGTCTTTCAAAACTGCAATACCACACGTAACAGCTGAAAAAAATATCTTGGCCACAGGAAGCTACTTGAACTAGTCCTTCATGGAGTAGTAGTTAGGAACACCTTATGTTCACTTTGCAGTAAGTTTGCTGCAGGAGACAAGACATGTGGCATTATCTCCAATCATTTTCTGTGTGTGGCAACGGCAGCACTATGGTGGTCACTGTGGTTTCAGTGTGGGCTGCTCAAAATCTATCCTGGGGATCTGGGACAACAAAAGTGCTGTGGTATGTCTGTCACTGCTGCCTCGTTGCTGTCTGGGCTCAACAGACTAAGTTTAGGCTCTCACAGGCTTCCCTGCATACACTGCAATCGCTCTGCTCATTACACTCTGAGCAGAGCCAGAGTCTGCTGGCCTGATTATTTTCTTCTCACCCGTCTCGTGCATCATTGAGGTATTCATCTTCCTAAATCACGGGAGTCAGAGCTCGGTAAAAGTCATGTGATACACTATCACTGTGGAAGAGAAAAACATCTTTGAGTATGATGGGCTGGTTCCCATCAGGAACGGGAGCGTTTACCGAAGGACATCTGTTTTGACGAATGTCTGACAGAGCACAGTCGTCAAAGAAGGTCTTCCCGGCTGGTGCTGAGGGTGGTGCTCCCCTGGCTGCAGGAGGGCCACCCCAGCGATGCTGCTCTCATATCCTCTGTCAGGAGCAGATAGAGATGGTGAACTGCCCAGAGAGCACCAGCTGCTTCCCACACAGCATCCCAGAGTGCAGCTGGGGATCTCCCTTAACCAGCCAGCACCTTGTGCATGCCCCTTCTGGCTAGCTGAGAGTAACTGAGGGACTTCAAATCAGTCGGTCACTAAGAGAATAAGTCAGCCATTTTTGCCAAATAGGGACTCTGTTGTAGTATCACAGCTAGGAAAACTGATCTGCTCTTCAGTGAAGCCTGCCTTCTACAACCTGCAAGCTATTGCTTTTAAGCATATCCCCTCCGTCATCTTCCATAATCCTTCACAGGCTATTTACGGCTGGCCTGTAAGCCAAGCTGCTGTGGCTGCTTCTCTCTGTCTCTTGTTGGCGTGTTTCTTTTAGCAAGTGTTGGCGGGCAGGAACCCACTGCTGACCCTGTCAGCCCCACACAGAATTGATTTTATGTCTGAAGCACAGTGTGATGCATTTACATATATGGCCTTAAAGGGCAGCAGCCTTTGTGTCTTCTGACAGCAAACCGCAAACTCAAGTTCACACACTACAGAATGCTATCTCTCACTTGCTGATTTCTTACAGAAATGGTAGATGTCAAAATTGAATATTTGAATTCTGGATCATCTTCCTTTCGATATATTTGTATATTCAGTCACTTATCAGATTTAGTTATGGACCTTCCTGTGATTCATTATGAACTTTTAAGGCATCAAATATCATGTGCTCACTCTTTTTTGTGCACGTGTTTGTGTGTAAGACCACGTGCCTCTTTGTGTGTCTTTAATAAGCATCAGACTTCTTAGAAAGTTTCTCTGTTAACAGTTAACTCTCACGGATAAGTGAGAATCTCTGAGATAGGAGGTCCCTGTAATTTACATGAAAATGATCTGCTCAATATATGGAGAGAGGCCTGAATTATTTCCCCACTGAGAAAACAGCCATTAATGTTAATTTGCTTGGCATTCTGGGAGGCACCTCTGAGCCAGCCCACGTGCAGCTACCAACCAGGCAGAGCAGGGGCTGTTACCCCTCCTGTCCATCCAAACAGGCAGGTGACAGAGGAGGGAGAGGAGGAGATCTGTGCAGTGGGAGGAAGGAAGAGGAGATTGAGAGGTGTAGGATATAATTCAATCAAAATAGGCCTTCGTTCTGCTGCTTTCTGTGCATTTTGTCACCAGTTTAACAAAAACATAGTTTCTGTAGATTCCATGGCAATTATTTCCATGTGGTATGTTTAATAATTTACAGGATATAATTATGCAAACATACAGTAGTTAGATAGTGCTTCCTTAACGTATTTTAATCACTGATTATATCCAAAGATTTAATTTTTTTTCACCAATAGCAATAAAGTTCTAACCACTAGATGATTTTCTACAATTCATGAAAAAGCGGTAACCTCAAACCAAATCAGAGGTCAGACGTGTTTTTCAATATGGGAGCTACATATTCAATGATTCTACTAGCCTTTGTCATTTAAATTACTCCACAGGGGAAAATCAGCAATAAACCCAACTATGTTAGGTTCAGAATATCTTTCTTTAGCTCTGTGTGGATGAAAAGGTTGTGCATGCTCCCTCACTTCTCCCCTTCCTTTCTCCGTTTTCCTTAACATGCTGAGCACATCATCTTGTGCCTCCGTAAGGTCTCAAGACAAAGATGTTACTAAGCCTCTGTTCACAGAATATTCTTGAGCTGAAAATCTACGATGAAAATGCAATCACTAAAGATGACCTCCTCTTCACTGTCCTCTTTGATGTTGCTAAAATCCAGCTTGGAGAAACTGTTCGCTTGACTTTTCAGCTAAATCCAAAGGTGAGGAATAAAACTGCCTTGGCCACAGGAAGGAAATACATTTTTGGTATTACCTCCTAAATAACTTCCTGCTAAACAACTGTAGGTGGGAGGGTTTATTTCCTATTGGTTTGCACTTCGTGTATGCTTTGAAACACCTTCCATCAAAGTGGGAAATGTTTACCTCCCTACCTTGGACATAATTCTAAAGGTTTTTACTAGCTCCTCAAATCTCTTAACAGGGTTTTTCTGATGCCACAGTTCCCTTTATTTTTTCCTTTCTTCTCCCTGCCCCCCCCCCCCCCCGCCGCCCCCGCCTTCTCTTTCTTTATTCTGTTCCTCAAATACGTTTTGTTGGAGGTAAATGACTTCATTGCCATTACACGAAGTTTCTCCGTTAGAATTTCTTTTCCTGGGACCAGCACTTGTGAGTTTGGGCAAATTCAGGCACAGACGTTGGAGTATTCACTTAAAAACTGATGCTCTGCCCTGTAATTCTTTTGTGTATAACTGAAAATAACACAAAGATGCATGCTGAGGTGCTAAAACCCGTTGATGGCAAATTGCTGTAACTATCTCATTACTTCAGTGTGCCCGAATGTATACATGATGACTTTAGCATGGGATATGGGTGTCCAATTTAGATACTTTTATAGATATGCTCTTTTTCACTGACTTTTCTTATAGGATACGTATCGATGTTCAGGTCTATGGTGATACCAGCAGGCAGTCTATATTAACTTGTCTGGTGACTGGTCATTGTATTGTCCATGATATAGCAGTCCTTTTGATCAGAAGAATGGAGAATTCCTTCTGCTAGACAACAGTATCAGTCTTACAATAATTACCCATAAAAAATCAGGCTTTAAACCCATATTACCCATAAAAAATCAGGCTTTAAACAGTTTTAAGCCAACAGTTCTTGCAGGCATAGAACTGGGGATTGCCTGTGTGACCATTTTACTCTGCCTCACCACCAAATGCACGAGTGCAGTGAGCCTGGGGACTGATGGTTAACGAAGGAGGGAGAATACTTTCCAAAATCCCTCTAACTCGGTTGCTTTCACTCAGCTGAGCATACCCTAGAGCAGGAGGGAAATTTGATTTTAAGAGCCATTTCAGGAGCCAGAATAATCATAGACAGCCATAGCCAGTGAGAAAGAAAATTAATTCAAGTGCTTATAATGAATTAATCTTTTACAGACACAAGAGTCACTGGAGGTTGAGTTTGCATCAGAGAGCATGTGAGTAAAACCCATACAGGACCCAAGAACTGTACTTTGCAAAAATAAGCAGTTAAACACATACTATCGTTGAGTATAATAAAGCTTAAAATGCTCAACATCACAGCAACAGCTGGTATTTATCAAGTTAGTTGCATATTGTCTAAAATCTACCAAGAATCATCCTGGATACTAATTTATCCCATTATTTGCTGGAAGAGAGAGAAGGATAGTAAGAACTGCAGCCACTGTGCTTATTACTACTATTGTTTACCATTATCATTAAAAAAATAAGGAAGACACGTTTCAGATGTCTCCCAAAACTGAAAATCAGTGACATATTTGAGACTATGCTCAACAAGGCAACCTTTAAGGAAAGTGTTATTCCTTGACATTAATTTAAGGACATATTTAGGTCATATTCATTCTGATTGCATTTTTTTCCCCTCTCTTTCAGTCCAGTCCCTCCTGAAAAGCTTGTCACTAATGGTGTACTAGTGGTAATTTTAAATTATTTCTCTTCTATGTTAATTCTCATGCTAGTGATGGGAGTGGTGAATCTGCCAGGTGCCCCCACACCTCGCTGCAGGCAGGGCTGAAGGGGAGGGAGACGGGGGGCCAAACACTGGCAGCCATGCTGTTATGCTGCTCCCTGTGGGAGGATGTATTAGGAAAGAGTGAACACAGTCATTGAGGATACCCAGAGACCTGTCCACCACCACCAGCTGATAGCAAGCCTCTTGAAAAAGCCTGAAGTGCTCTTTCATTGACTTACTGCCTCTGTGTCCTTCCCTCTGGGGACTTCTCTTGGGCGCCCCTCATGGCCATCCTGTTTTTCCCACCTCCATAGGATGACACGGAAGTTGCTTTCTTGACTGCCCCTAACTCACTATTTAGAGGAGGTGTCCAACTTCACCAAAGCAGGCCTGTGATTTGGCTGACCCCTCAGTCTACCCTCTGGAGGTCTCAACACACTTCCATTTCCTCCCTTGCTATTCCCCCTCCCTCCCAAGCCTCATCTCCATGGGTGGACCACAGCACCACAGCCATTTTTTCTTTCAGCTGAAATCTGGAACATCTTCAGAGTGCCAAGGTCTTTCACTTATTACCCTAACAAGCACAGGGTGGGCAGTTTTCCAGACCCCAGGGACCCAGGTGTCCAGAGATAGGTAGCAGTGAAGTGGTTCAGATATGGCAAGTTTTGGACACTTAATTCTCTCGTTGTTCATCCCTGCTACAGTCTCGTGAAATTTCCTGCTTGGAAGTCCTGGTGGACAATAGATGGACAAAGAAAGAACCTTCAGGTTAGACTTTAAACTGGAAACAAAAAAATCTTATTTTATGGTAAACAGAAAATTTCTAATTTTTTGGTCATTTTCTCACCTCATAATTCTCTTACTTTGTTCTTACAATCAGAGCACGTGAATTGGATGCTTAGGAGTACATACAGGATCATAGATCCAATAATTCTAGTGTGCCTATGCTAACTAACTATAAAAACTAAACTTTGAAACTGGAGCGAATGGTTAGAGTGATAACAAATCTTATTAGTGCTGTAAAATATATATTTCTATCTCAATAATGCACATTTTGCCCCATTTGCCTGTATGTCTGGGTTTTTAAAACAGCTACTGCGGTTTTTTAAGCTCTTTGGTTTGTTTTTTTTTTTTCCTTTTTTTTCATTCTTCCTGTAATGATCCCTGGTTGGATAAATGGAGTATGGGAGCTTTTAAGCATTGTTGAAGGTTTTGTATATTAAAATGACAACTTCTGAGTGATCATTTTATGTTCTATTTCCGAGATCATACTAATTAACTTCTCTTATGCTTTTCATCTTTTTTTTTTATTATTTTTAGAAAAGGACTTCTTATTTTCAGTGAAAGGATCCTACGAGGAGAGCCAGACCCTGTCGCTGGGCTCCTCCTGGCGACCCATGGAACCCCTGGACTTCCATTACATCAAGTACAGCCTGTCAGACCTGTGTGTGGCTCTAGCGGAGAAGAAGCCTCATTTCTGCTCGGTACGTGATCATTAGTTTGAGTAAGTAAAGTAAATTTATTGTTTTCCATACTTGGTTGTGGCAAATTGAAAGAATTTGTATTTTTAATTAAAAGCTATCCTTTGTGATCTTCTGCTCTTGAAGAGCACGCTTCCCCCTAAGATGCCTAAATATTAGATGCCAACTTGGAAACTGCTGGATGGTGACCCCATTTGAAAAAATGAGTTGGTGCCAGTAGGTGCTGTTTTGTGGTGTATACATTAAATACTTTTCTACATTATAATTTATTTTTCAGTGTACCTCAGGTGAAGGTAAAAAAGACTGCCATGCATCCCTCGTTATTCCTCTGGATTCACTTCCCTTCAAGGAGACAGTAACAGTAGCAAAGGTGACTGATACCAACTTTTTAGAATAAGTGTGGAGCTATGGACCAAAGATCAACAAGCCTGAGTTAATTAGATCAGTGTGAAGTAGGGATTTAGATATATAACTGCTAACGCCCTTACATTCCTGACACAGAGGGTTATGGACCTGTACATTTTCATATGAACTGAGTAGAACAAAAGCCACAGCCAAACGTTTGAGAGGGGGATTCCTGTGAGCAGCTGGTGGACTAATGTAGGTCAGAGAAAATCAAATGATGAGGCAATACAGGGCACACTGGCAGAGCTCGTGCTGGTTTTTACTGTGGACTGGTCTGTGTATCTTTAGTATAAAACAATTTAAAGAAAATAAAATGGACTTGGAGAGGTTTTTAAAATCAGATGGATTTTCTGATTGATATGGCTTTGTGGCTCAAACACAGCTCTTAGAAAAAGTGAAGGGCTTCAAAGCTGACTGAAAGGAAAGCACATAAAATCATCTCCAGTGCTTATATTGTGTTTTTTTTCTAGGATGAAACCATCAATTTACATGTGAAGTCAAATGACTGGTAAGAAATCCTGTCTTTGGGTTTGTTGTTGTGAAAAAAAGATGCTGCCCAGCTTTTTTGCCTCCTTACCTTTTTCTGTAACTAAGGGAGAAAGTATTTAGTCAATGATTATATTTACACTGTGTTAGTTACCCATGTCCAGAAGATGAATGTTGTTAACCATGCTGGGTGAAATTTCCTGTTATGTTACTATGCAGGAGTTCAGTTTGGATGCGAGAATAATCTTTTCTGGCTGAAAAATCCATGGATCTATGACTTTAGAAAAACGTGTGTTTATACCTCACTTTCCTTACTTGTAAAGAATCCAGAATATTTTTATTTATAAAACCTGGAGGTTTTCAGGCAACAGATCCTAAATATTCCACTGTTTATAGTATCTGTATATGGGTTGCAGTATTCATGTTAGACACTTCTTGAAAATCAGTGTAGCAATAAGCAATATTTCTGGTTTTTTTTTTTTTTTTTTTTTTTTCCTGCAAGATTTTACAACTTTTAACTTTTTCAGCCTTTTCCCTACCTTGTCTATACTGTCTGTGATTGATGTCCCTTTGTGGGGCTGCAATAGCAGCTTTTCTAAGCCTAATAGTAGAGTTTGTAACTTGTAAGCATGGGTCCAGACATTAATTGTAAGTGATCATGTACATCCTATTTAACCCTGGACTTTGTTTGAGGTCAAGAAACTTAGATGTTCGCTTGGAGTTTGATCTGTGTATGGAGGAGAAAAATTTCCTACAGAAACGGAGGAAGTTTGTGGCTTCTGTTTTGAAAAAAGCACTTCATTTAGAGCAAGACCTACAAGACCATGAGGTATGGGGAGCGCCATAGGGACTGGACTGTGCTGTGTAACAGGAATGTGTTTTGCTTGTAGCCATTCACATATTCTTCCTTAACCAGCCCTGATGTATACAGTGCCACATGTAAAGCATGGAGAAATGTTTAGATGAAAACAGTGTGAAAGCATGGGGTGTATCAAACCCACTTGCTACACATGGTTGTTCAGAAAACAAACGGAATGCCCTATATCAGTATTTTTTCCCTGCCTTATTTCTTTTTCATCTGTGAGTTATAGACCTGGATAGTCCTACTCTCTTAGGTGAGCATTCAGTCACCAACGCTCCATAAGGACTTTTTATTATTGGATTTTGGAGGGGGAAAATCTAATAGTTAAATTGACACATAACACTGACTGATGAGGATGTTTCTTATCACAGACTGTCTCCTCTGGTGCTCGTCATCTCAGCTGTATTGTCACTCTAACAACACAAAGACATTCAACATCTTTCTCTCATCTGCCTGAGCGAGTTAGGGTTTGTATTTGTTGATGCCCATGCTGGCATGGAGATGGTTGGTGCTTTAGGGAGGGAACATTGTCTGTGATCAGGCACTCCAGAAATGAAGAAGTTTTCATTTTGAGAGGCTTTTTTTTTCACCGGTGCTTTTCCCCTTGTCCAGGACAGCTGGACCAAAAGCATATTAAACATTGCATGACAGAATGGCTTTGGGTGCTATAAATGATGTTCCTGCTCACAAACTGATCGCCTTAGTCTATTATTTCTCATTACCATACTAGTTGCAGTGGGAAAAAAAGCAATTTCTTAAGTATAAGATTTCTGGGGGGCAAGTACTTCTAACTACTAATTTCAAATTTTCCAACAAGAGAATGTTTTAGCATAGTCAGGTAAACCCAAATCCAAATACTTTGCTTTGACCTGAAATAATTGATTTGAATCAGGTCACTGCTGAGTGTTTCCTTGATGCAATTACCTGGAAATGTGTATGGGAAATGTCATTTGGCTCCTCTTCTCTCAGTGGGCTTCTTGGAGGAATTTGTCTCCTTGTAGCACAATTTATATTTCCATGCCATTAGGCTTCGTGGTTCATCACTGCAATTATATACTCCAGGTATTTTATAGGAAATGTAATCTAGTCATTATAGTTGACTTATAAGAGAGGATGAGTTCTGCCTGTTCTCAAAATAGAGCTCTCATGAGATAAGGTACTGCTAAGGAAAATGCAGTCTAATGTTGAAATGCCTTGAAACAACAAGTTTTGAGCTGTTTTGGTAAGCCAGCATGTAACAATTTAGAATCAAAATTGACTGATTTCCATTAAAAAAGTCAAAATTAGCTAATTACCAAATTTTTTTTTATTTATTTTTTTTTATGTACAAATTATCACGTTTTCTTTTCTCCCCTGCTTGGGGAAACGGTGACATATTGGAATTTCTTGTGGGACAGAAATGCTGCAATTCACTCAACTCTGATCACATGTGCTGGTAAACTAAGTTGTTGCTCACCAGTGCTGTGTTGATGTCTAAACAGGTACCAGTTGTAGCAGTCATGACAACAGGAGGTGGCACCCGGGCACTGACATCTCTGTTAGGCAACCTCTTGGGTCTTCAGAAGCTGGGCCTCTTAGATGCTATTTCATACATTACTGGGTCATCTGGTTCAACATGGTAAGGAGATCCTGAACAAAGACATCATTTGTCAGCTCTATAGTCTGCTCTGTGAGAGATTTATCCTTCGTTTTGGTAAAGGAAGGTGTACTACTTCAGTCTTGAGCCAGAATATGGCCTAAGCACTGCTTACGTGGTACGACATTTTCCTCGACCCTTTATTTCATCTCTAGGATCTTTCCCAGTGAGTAACCCTGGTGCGAATCACAGCCTTGTGCATAAACCTACATAGCACGGAGGGGCTTTTTGCAAGTCCTCAGGTTTCACTAGTGATCTGGCGGGGGAGCGTCCTCTAAATCAAAAATCTTTTCTCTTCAATAATAAACTGAGCCCCCAAGATGTTTTTAAAGAACCTCAGCTAGTTCATTTGATGGGGTCCTCAAATCCAAGTCTAAAAAGTGAAAGAGCTTGGAGCATATGACAACGTTCTTTCTTTCTTTTCCCCAGGGCCTTGTCGCATTTGTACCAGAATGCTGAGTGGTCACACAACGATCTGTCCAGACTGATTCGTGAAGTCCGCAGACATATGACCAAATGCAAGCTAAGCTGTTTTTCCCTGGAGAGCTTGAAGTACTATGACAAGGAGCTAAAACTGCGGAAGCAAGAGGGATACCAGATCTCTAGCATTGATTTTTGGAGTCTTCTGCTGGAAAAAGCATTAAGCGATGGGGTAGCATGTCTGTATTTTCTGTAACAGCTATTGAATACTGTTATATGGAAAACGAAGCTCCAGAGAGAGAAGCTAGCCTGAGAGTATGCCAGCATTATCTAGCAGATGATTTCTGCTGACTAATAAAGGGGATTTGTCCCCACATATCTCTCAACACATAATTAGCAGCCAAGGGTGTATTCTGTAGAGCAGAAAACCTATGTCTCCTGCTACCAGTATGAGTACCTGAGCACCTAACAACAGAGTCCTGCTTTTGGTTTCTTTTCCTCTGTTCCTTCCTGTGAGAACTTAAATAATCCATGTAAAGTTTACTGGGAAAAATTTACTGGGAAGCATGAGAGACCATTTGTACCACAAAATATCCTACGGCTCACTTGTAATTAAACAAGCTTATGTGGATATGTAGAAGTTTAGATCACTCCTTGGTTAAAAAAATGTCTGGACATAAAATGAGTGGAGAGAATAGGAAAATTAAGATGGCAATGGGTATTTATGTTGCTGTAATCTTGCAAACCCATACGCCATGTCAAACCTTGGTTTTGCTCTTTCTGTTTCTGGTCAATTCACAGAAAAATAACCACAAACTCTCAGATGAGCGACAAGCATTGAATCAGGGTCAGAATCCCCTACCTATCTACATGGTCCTTAACATCAAAGAAGACTACAGCCTTTCAGAGTTCAAAGGTGATGGCAAAACTGAACTATATCTGGACTTGGTTCATTTTCAAATGATCTGTATTATCAATTACTGCTTGTCCTGCAAGCCCTTGCACTGCTGAACTGTAGCATTCATAAACCAGTTCCTTTTCCTCCTTAACTTCCTCTTGCTTTTCCATTTCTAGACTTTGTGCCTAAGCTTTGGGAGGAACTAATCTCCTCTGGGTCAGGAGAAAACTGGGGAAGGTGCTTAAGGACCAGGGTACTCTCAAGTCAAAGCCTTTGCTCCCCATGTGGGGTAACTTAGGCTGACCCCTTTGGGTATAAACTTCACTTATGTCCTGTCTGGAGAGACTCGTTGGAAAGTTTTGAATAAACAAGTTTGGGAAATGTTACTGAGTGAGGGGCTGAAACCAGCTGAATGACAACTCCTTACCCTGAGGAAGGTTTGTCGGTGATCATCCTGCTGATAGAGTTTGTCCTGCAGCTGCTTCCTTGTCATTTCAGAGCCCTTTTTGCAGGGAGATAGTGGTAGGAAGAAGATCTAAAAGTTCTTTTTGTGCCTCTGCAGAATGGGTGGAGTTCACCCCTTATGAGGTCGGGTTCTTAAAATACGGCGCCTTCATTCATGCGGAGGATTTTGGCAGCGAGTTCTTCATGGGTCGCCTGATGAAGAAGCTTCCTGAATCCCGCATCTGTTTCATGAAAGGTGATGTGCTCCATTATGAAAATTTGAGTTGCTTCAAAATCTACTTTATTTTTAATATAATGCAGACCCTGCATATTGCAACCTGTGCCCTGCACAACATGCAGGACTGAAGCAAAGTATACGACATGTTGTTCTCACCTCTAGCTCAGTTCCTATTTACTGTTTAGTGCTGCTTTTGTCTTGAATGGTGACTCTCATGCCTGAAGTTTCAGGGCTGTTTAAAGAGGTTTTGAACTGATCAGCAGCAGAATTCCACATGGAAAATATTTGTACTGTGAAACCAGAATCTTAAAACCAAATTTGTCTATGAATGGCATGATTTTATAACAAAAAGCAATGCTGTTACAGAGTTTGTTATTAAATATGCAATTTTGAGTGTTTTTTGAACTTACTGATATTTTTGCAATTTTAGTATTCTAAATCCTTTGTAATTTTGCTAGCATGATTATATCAGTGAGTTTTGTCATCCTTATTTCAGTAAAGTCGGTAGCTTCCAGTAATGCACGACAGAGAGTTTTGCAGATTTTATGCAACTGTTTTAATTTTGCACAAAGCTAGAACTCTCCCACACCCCTTTGAACACTGGTTCTCTGTATGAAGTTGTCTGCAGAAGAGTCCATCTATTCTTAAACCCTGAACAACAGATGTGTTACATGTAAATAAGCACAACATACAACAGGGCACCAAGGATACTAGTAAGAAAGGGTTTATTTATGAAGTGAAAAATCCATACACTCAGCAACACCATGTGGTATTTCTTATTTGGTGTGCAGTGAAGTTGTGCACCTCAATGTATGATGCAGGAGGAATCCAGAGTCATATTGGTAGAATAATGAGAAAATAGCTGGGCATGAGGAACAGAAGATTGTGCTTAGCCACACAGCCACTAAATCTCAGAGCTTTAATGGCTATGCTTAGAGCTTTTAGTGATGTCATGAACTTGAGAAAAGAGGTGGCTGAGGGAAAAGACTCAGAAGATAACACAGGATCCAAGAGTATAAATAGGTCTGAAAAGGGGAGGACAAATTCATGGAAGGTAGTCCGACATGGTAGTTCAGATGCAGACACCAGCACTAGAAGTACTAAATCCAGAACCTTGAGCTGCTGGAGAGTACACTGGAGAAGAGATCCCATCATACTTTCCATTTTCTTGTATTCTTCCATGAAGCACTCTGTGGTGATCGCCAGAGGTAGGAGGCAGATTATAGAGCTAGGTGGGACTCAGAGCCACCTTCTGAGAATGTTGTGCCTCTGTTGCAGCTTCGCAACGACAGTGGTGTGGTCAGACATGAGGTGGCCAGGTAGCAAGCACACCCAGCACATCCAGTCTGGGCTGAGCTCTTGTGTTCTCACCCTCAGCACCTGAATTAGGCTGGTGACCCCACAGACCCCACAAAATAGGTGTATCTTTAGGAATAATAGAATGGAGAGTTAAAGCAATGTTGCCATCTAGTGATACAACAGGTAATGCCCTCTTGGGTTGCAATTGTAATGTACTGTTAGTTCCAGCGTGATAGTTTAAGGATAAAAGCAAGGTGTCATTTGCAGGAAGATGTAAGGCCTTTTATAAGAGCAATGGCTAAAGCTGGAAAAATTGGATGAGCTTATGAGGATATAAGACACTCAGGTTTCCAAAAGAAAGGCTGGGATGTATGAAAGCTTGTCTGCTATTTTAAACTCTGTCAGTCTAGTAAAAGATACAGTCTCTTCTCATAGTTCTTACTTCAGCAAATATAGTTACTGTGAAAATTCAGTGCAAGAGGTTAGGGAAACATTGCTATGCCATTACAACCAGGTTCTGGGGGGACAACAGTGTTTGGAAGATACTAAAATGCACAAGTAGTGTGTAAGTCCTGGGGCCTGGGGAGCCGGGAATGTTATGGAGTGAGAAGGCACCACGTAAAGACAGGAGAAAAGAGAGGAGCTGCCTTCTCACAGCAGGCCTGGACAGAAGCTTCTCAACCTGCAGGAAGATGAGATTGTGTTGATGGAAGGTTGCCAGTTAAGCGTAGAGCCAGAGAGCCCCTATTTGATTTCACGTATTTCTAATGTTTCTCAAGCGAGTCCCATTCTTATGGGGATTTCTAGTGAAGCAGAATACCTTTGGGTTCTTGTCCCACTCCACAAACATGCCATGTTCAAAAGGGAATTGTATTTCTGTTACTAATTTATGGAATGCCTAATATTGTATTGTGCGGTTCAAATAGTTGCATCCTTTGTGATGTAAGACTTTTGCAAAGCTTTCACTCATAGAGATTTTCAAGGCAAAGCTCAGCACTGCCTTCTCTGGCAGAGTTCCTCTCAGGGCCTGCAGCAAAGCTGTGGAAGATGAAATGCTTTTCAAGATCCAAGGATCTTCTGGAGATTTCTGCACCAGGGAGACATTTTTAGACATCCTTTTAAGTGGGAGTGCAAAAGTGGAAGAAAGGCTGTGGGGATGAGAATAACAAGGAGAGGGAGATAAGTCTCACTCAAAAGAACTTGTGTCAAGAGAACTCTTACAAGGGACAGTGAAGATGTTTTTGTTTTACTCTGCAGACTATCCCAAATTGTGCTCTAACCACTTGAATCTTGGCTGTTCAAGAGCAGCCTCCAAACCTTCAACTGAGTATACGGTTGCATATGACATAGTTTGTAGAACAAACTCTTATTTCATGGGAAATAGTGTGGTTTTACTCTCTGATGACAGTTGCTTATAGGACAGGGTAAATTTATTTGCAGTGTATTGGTAATAGCTGGATGTAACAATGAATTCCAGTGGCTGAAGACCCGGCACAACGTTTAAAACTATTTAGGTTCCTCTTTGAGGACAGAATGTGGGTTGCTGCAAAAGAACTTCATACAGGTTTTGGTGGGAGTTTTGAAACCTTGATGTTTCTGGATACACCTTGCAAAGCTAAAAGTTTATTTTTTTAGAAGGGATATTTTCCATTAAGATATTTCCAAAGCAGTTTTCCTGTTCTCTACCGTTGCACAGGTCTGTGGAGCAATGTCTTTTCCTACAACCTCTTGGATGCCTGGCATTCGTCAGATCCTACACAAAGGTGCTCACTGAGGTGTACCCAACACAGGACTGTTGATGTTGGTTGGTTACATTTCTGTTTCTACTTTACCTGTTGTCTTATGAATCTTTAAATCAATATTACATTTAAATTCATATAGCGTGAAATCTTTGTGAAGCTTTTTGAATCTTAAAGCTGAGGCCAGTGCTGCACTGCAGGTGTTTTTTTTTTCCCCTACGGTGTCATGTTGCCAGCAACATCTAACTAGGTTTCCTCTCTGAATTCATTCATAGCAACATTATTTTCATTAGTCTCCCTTGGACTGAATTTATGCAAGTGATGATTTGTCACCAAATATAAAACTACTGAAGTTTTTTTAATAGATCACCTTTGTCATGGGCCTTTCAGTGAACCTACATGTTGTAAAACATCTCAGTGCTGTGTACTCTGTCTGCCTTGGCAGATGGTACTTACCATACATTGTTGTTGAAGACTTGGATATATCAATTACATGGAATGCCATTTCAATGTTTGATCTTGTTATAAACCTGTGTGCTCCTTAGAGGTGTTGGCTGTCCTTCCTGTTTTCAAAGTGGTGAGTGAGTTTGGTTTATGGGCTTTTCATCACTTTCTTCATGGAAGTGTTGCAGGACACGGACCTCAATAAATGCCTGTGATAGAAAGCCATTGGCCCTCTTTCCCAATCTCATGAGGTGCCATTTGGCACAATGCTTTTTCTCTGCTTTTTTCTGGGTGTCTAAGTCTCCTGACAGCATATTATTTTTTTTCAAAGCCAGTTTGGTCTAATTTTGAAAGAAACTGGTCCAGATTCTCAGCCTACCCTGACCCTCACACAGGAAATCCACTTATGACTTCTATCAAGAAATAGATCGCTTTTTCCAGCTTTAGGGAGTTTGTTGCCACTCTGACTTTGTTTTTCATGGAATATGCTTTATTGAAGATTGATGTTCTTCTTGCTTCTACTTTGGCATTGCTTTGACTGTATGTTTCTATGTCTTATTAGGTCTTCTTTCCTGTAGCTAATATTAGATGCCTTTTGTATTTTAAGTATTGCAAGGAACTGTACCAAAACAACTTGTCCCTCTCCTCTACCCTTCAGAAGGACACGAGCCTTCCCCACCAGCCAGGAGCCATGAGTTGGAGACTTACTTAGTTACCCCTGAATGTGGCATCATGGGCATCATTCGGCAGGTCCTGACTGAGAGGGTGATGGTTTCAAAGTTCTACAACTTCCTGAAGGGGTTCCAGATGCACAATGAATACCTACAGAGCAAAAACTTCTGTATATGGAAAGGTAAACATCCCTGATGAAAATGTTTTCATCAGTGAAGAGAAGACAGAGGATGAACAGGATTTATTCTTCACTTTGGAAATAAAAATTTCAAGATAACTAGTGAAATTTCATCCAGGCAAACCAGTTCCAAGAACTCCCTTGATTCCAGGGAAGGGCAACTACTGCTCATTGGCGATGGAAGAAGAGCAGCATAAGAAGTGAAGGAGCTCTGCCTTTTTGCCTTGTACAGGTCTTTCTTTTCTTTGTCAAGGCTGAGCTTCCATAGCGTGGCAGGGTCTTGGAAAGCAAAAGTAATGGGAAGACAAGAGGCATTTTTTCCTCCCTTATTAGCCAAACAACAGATATATTACTTTTTCAATGAATCACTCATCATAACAAATATTTCCTTTTAGATACTGTGCTAGAGAATTTCCCCAGCCAGCTGACAGAAACAGCAGAGTTCATGTGCCTGGCAGACACGGCAGGATACATCGATATCAGCTACCCACCGCTCATGAGGCCGGAGAGGAAAGTGGATGTTGTCC
The DNA here is from genome assembly GCF_964199755.1 of Larus michahellis. NCBI lineage: Eukaryota > Metazoa > Chordata > Aves > Charadriiformes > Laridae > Larus > Larus michahellis. Next base: position 50,439,762 of record NC_133899.1, on the reverse strand, counting down.
TACACTTAAACTATTCTTCTGGATCACAGACATCGGTGCAATAACCACTCTATTTTCTTTGATAATAACTGCTGTTTTTTAGCGCTTTTAGCCCTCTTTAAGGAGTTGGAATAATTTATGTAGAAGAAACTGATTCTGGGAAAAAGGATTCTTGGTGTACAGCTCCCATTTTGTAGATGCCTACGTCTCTCAGTGATGCTGGTATACCATGGCAAATACCCTAAGGAGAACAGATGTAGTAGCAGTTTTCTAAATCTTTTATTTTAATTAACCCTCTAATAGGCAAATGCTATCTTCTTCTAGGATCTCAATATGTCTATCAAGGCTACACTCCATATGGAGTGTTTCTCTGGAACTAATGCCACCACTGATGAACTCGTTTTGTCTTGTGATATCTGTCCAAAGATATCAACATACAGTTGAATTAGAAGTAATTTGTCCGGTTGTCTCTAGAACAGTAACTGGATTTTTATTTTGTTCTAAATTAGGGAGAAGAATTGTCCTTTGATGCCATGTCTGCCATTTCAATTACCAGCTAATAACCTGGTCTATAATTTGTGTTAGTAAGTACGGACAAGACAGAAGTTCTTGAAAGCTAAAATTTTCATACGCACCAGACAGATTCAGGAACAAAAATCCTATTTTCAAAAACAGCTTACACACCTGCAAGATTAAATTAACATTTCCATCAGGATGATGTTTCCTCCCAGATGCCTACATCAATTTTCACAACCATCTTAGGGCATCTTAAGACAGTTAGAGGCTTTAAAATATTTATGCCAAGTCAACAAACTTTTTGCACCTTTGCGAATCCATATTTAAAAACCATACCATTTCAGATTCCTGTCCGTTGTGCTCATATCAGGATTTTCTCCAGTACGGGGCATGTTTCTTTGTCTTAAGCGGCTAGGCCGCCCTTGCCTGCAGCCATGAACATCTTATTTATCTTGCAGATAAAGGCTGATGAGGAGGAGGAGGTAGGACAACAATCAGGAGTGCAAGCTGGAGGCTGGGTCTTGAACTGTTGTTCTGTTAATAACTGGTACTAAATATCTCATGCAGAGACAAAGGCCAGAAGAAATACTGACAGCGAACGCTGCTCCCAGATCTTTGTGAAGAGCCTTTGATAGATGTGATGTGCATTCAGGAAAAGTTGGGGAAGTTGCAGAATTTCTGATCTTTTCTTTTTTTCTGTCTGAACGCAGCCTTTGGAAGAAGCCTCCAAGTACTTTCTAAAGCAGGGAATACCATTTCCCAAAATCCAACTGAGTGAAGAAGAAAAGAAAAATCTAAAGGAGTGCTACATCTTTGAAGACACAGAGACCCCAGAGGCTCCGACAGTGGTGTTTTTCCCGCTGGTGAATGACACCTTCAGAAAATACAAAGAGCCTGGTAAGCTATGGGACAGAGATGATCCTCCCACCACCTGGCCACCCTTTGGCTGTGTCAGGATGAGAGACATGGTCTAGCGTGGTCTCCTCCCTCCCCTGTTGTGGTTCCTATGGGAGAGAAATGCGCATGTCCAGGTAGCAAGTAGCAACGTTGTGCCCCATATGGAAAGAGGGATGTGGGACCACATCTATACCCCATTGACAATCTTTCTTTATTTGTCAGGTGTGGAGCGGAGCCCTGCTGAGATGGCAGGGGGCAACGTGGATGTTTCCAGCATTTTTTCCCCGTACTGCTTAAACAGCTTTACTTACACAGAGGAGGAGTTTGACAAGCTGGTAGAATTGACCAGCTACAACATTCAGAACAACAAACATCTGATCCTTCAGGCTTTGAATTCAGCCATAGAGCAGAAACGACAGCATAAAAAATAAACGCCGTCCTGAGTTTCAGAAAGATATCCAAATATTATTTTTTTTCCTGCAGAAGAATCAAGACCTTTTTGTGAATGAACATGACAGACTTGGGGAAGTACGAAGACTTGTCTCAGCCTGTGGCTCCTCTGAACCACGTGATGATCCTAGATAAACTGATCAAACAAAATAATGATTAGTCTTGTGCTTTATTTATGTTGGATTTCACTGCTGGTGAACGTTTTTTTTTGTGTACATGCATGTATATGCAGTAAATCAGAAGTTAGGAATACTGGTTCTTATTGACAAGTTTTTTAAATGCATGGACGTGGGACAGCAATACCAATTCTTTCAAAAATTACTAGACTACTAGAAGTTATATGTGAAGTGAAGACAAATGAGCTACAGATATTTAATTTATTCCAAATCTAGTGCAACAGAAAAATGCATAATAACTGTGGATAACTTAAAAGAAAAAGAGAAAACCATAGTTTGCTATAGTGTCAGCAAGAAATTTTGTTGGAAATAACGCACAAATCTAAACATAAAAGAACTAGAAAATTTGAAATTTCACATGGAAAATGCAAATTTTCTATACTTCTGAATTTGCAAGTTTTATTACACCAGCAATATTTAGGTTTGGAATATTCCTTGGAAGTGACCTTTCCAAACCCTGTTGTGGGTCAGGATCAGCTCTTCTGGTGCACGTGTAAGTACCTAACCCGGGGTTGTGTTTTTCACTGAACACTCACGGTATTTAAAGGATCCAGCTCAGCATCCACGTCCCATTAATTTCAACAGTTTCAATAGTATTTCTTGTTATTATATGATGGGATGTTGTGAGAATAAAAACATCAAAAACTGAGAGACATTCAGATTTTGTGGTAAGAAGGCAAGCTAACTGCTTTACACTGATATCCATGGGTAATTGCATGACTTTGTCGGTCCCTGACTGTATACAATTAACACACGGTATATGCAGCTACTATAAATAGCACAGGGCAATTTGTTGAAACTGCTTATTTTTGAGATGAAGACCAAAATAATTATTTGCTTTATGAAGGATTTTAATAATGCAAATACTCTGTAAACCTGTTTCATTACAGCAAAGATTCTAATCTTAAAAAAAGATACAATGGTTCAGTCAGTATCAGCTGCCCTTAATTACCTAAAATTTAAATGAAACGCAGTAACTTGTCTGTGCTGAAGTAACATGTATTGGCACACAGAGAGCTATGAATAACCCAATCACAGCTAAAATAGAAAAGAAATCCTTAATGCAAAATGAGATGTGAACCTCTAAAAGGCTAAAAATTTCTCTTCGCCCTTGCTGTCACTGCCTGTCTGTCTCTCTTCCTCCAAGCATTCCTTTACAGCTTTAAGCCTTTGTCGTCTTCAGTCTCCCACATGCACCTCCAATGACCTCAGCCCCCTTAGGGACGGTGTGTCCTTGGCCCAGCTGCTTTTCCAGGCCCTCACTACTCCATCCAATTTGCAGCCCTGGTTCAAACCTCCTGTGTGCTGAAATGGCTGTTTACTTGTCTGTGCTCATCAAAGGCTCCTCTTTGTGATCTCTGCTGCTGAGTCACGCACTCCCTTTTGGCATTGCCTCTCCTCTGCTCCAGCTGGAACTCCCCCTAGGGCTTCCCTGTTTATCATTATGGCAAACCCATTTGGGGTGACACATGTGTTTGCTACTTCTCGTACCTGCTCATCTTCCAGCTGGTGTTTCGGGCATCTTCGAGAGCTGCCATCCAAGACTGTCAATGACACTAAGTTTCCCGAACTTGCCTCTCTCTTCCCATCCCTGCCCTTAACTATACCCCTTTGCTTCCTTGGTGTGTTTTTGTTTGTTGATCTCTTTTTAACAGAGAGAAGCCCCATTTATTCCAGGTATGCCACTAAGGCATCCCTTACTCTGCTCTACCCTCTAGGGGCTGAGCCCATCCCACCTGCCAGCAGTCTGGGCAGGCCCATACAATAGCTCCTAGTGGCGTTTTCAACATGGGTAAAATCTTGGCAAGAACTGGATCTTCTTTTCAGTTCTTCCCTTGCAATCCTCAAACTTTCATGACTTTCTTCTTTCAGATACACCCACAGCCACCTGAGTCCCACAGCAAGGTCCTTGCTGTAACCCTGAAAATACCTATATGTCCTGTGTTACTGTAAACCCTGAAAAAGGTCCGGCTTAGTCCTCCATCCAGCTGTCCTTCTCCTAGGGCACTGGTGTCCTTCACCTATAAGTAATGTAGCAACCCCATAGGTAATGTTCTTGAGTTGAAGGGAAGAACACCAGCCCTGTCATGCCATCTGCAGTTGGTTTCTTCCCCTCTGAGGTATTGTAGAGGTGTCTCCAGGTGACTGCTCCTCAGCAATGGCCTGTTCTCCTGACTCCCATCTAGTCAGCACTCCTGTTCTGTGTTTAGTAGAGGTGCTTTGTTTGTGACTTAGAGGGTTGGTTAATTTGTTGGTTTCGGCTTGCTTTTTATCATTAAATTTATTAATTAATTGCACAGAACACTTGCAAAAGATTCTAGTTGTCAATTCTTGCATGCCAGTGTGGAGGCTTTGTGTGGCTTTGTCTTCTGGCATTTTTTTGTTCTGGTTCAGCTGCTAATGGGGTATGTTTCCCATGCTCAGCCTCTGGGCTGTACTGAGGCATTGAAAGAATGTTAACAGCTGCAGATGTGGGCTCTTTTGGTTTTGCAGGTTGGGAGTGTCCCTTTTTACAGGAAATAGGAGTAATTTCATGGAATTAGCCCTTCAAGGGAGGAAACTGCAAAAATCCAGGCCTATGCTGTATCACAATGTTAGCAACGTTAGCACCAACAGGAGTTAGCATGACTTTTCCTAAGTGTTTTAAAAGACAGAACTCTTGGTAGCTGTGGTAATAGGAACTACAAACACTAACATGGTGACCTCCTTAATTGTAATGAGTATGTTCTGCATCTTTTCTGTCTCTGGCTTTTCCTTATAACCTATTCATTATCTGTAGGTAAGTGAAGGGATTAGCATGCAATTGCACCTTTGCCCCAGCCCTTCCGATTATCACAAAGGTGCATCGAGAACTGGGCAGCTCAGTGAGGTGAGTCAGCCCATAGGAACCTAAGGAAAGGAGCAGTGGGGTTTTTGATCCCCTTGCAAGGCCCGTGGGTACTCGGACAGCCCTGCTGGGTGAGTGCCACGGAGGAAGCAGAAGCTAATGGGATGGTTGGCAGTGCCATTTTATGTGTTTCTGTAGCTAAAAGAGTGATCAAATACAAGATTATTGCAAACAGTCTGAGTGAAGTGAGCTATTAATTTGCAAGACTACAAGTTGCACCATGTGAAAATGTGCCTGCCACGGTGGGTACAGGAGAACATGGGTGGTAGAGCAGGATGCCCTTCTGAAAAACCCTGTGCTAAAACCAGTTCCCATGTAAAGCGCTGCTCTGTGTGTGCAATATCCCACTCTCTTACTACAATGATAATGCTTCAGAAGAGGCCACCAGGGCCTCATTACCAGCAGGGCTGGTTTCCTCATGCCCTGATTATTATATGCTGGTCAACAGGTAGCAATGGGGGAGAGCTGTGTGTCTTTCATGCCATTGAACTTTTGCAGCTTTGAGCTCCTCTTGAAAGTCTGCCCCTTGTAGGGTTCCCACTGAAGCCCAGCACACCTGCAGCATTCATAAAGCCCTTCGCCAGCACCCTGTCCACCCCTCCAGTTCTTCATATCAAAACTCTGGCATGTCTTGTCACGTCTCCAGTTTCTTTCTCCTTGAGTCCTGACATTTCCTTTGCACTCTCTTCAACCCACTATTGCTTATACCCTTTTCTCCATCCAGTTGGGTGTCTCACCCAGATGTCATGGCCTGATCCCAGCTGTTCTAATGCTTGTAGCATTCATGCTTGTTCCAAATATGACCAAACCTCCATTGTTCAGACTTGAAGCTTCTGAGGGTACCATTGCAAGATGGAGAAGACATGCAAGAAAAAGGGGAAAGATTAAGAAAACAGATGGTATATAAAGCAAGGGAGGGAAGAAGAGGAGAGGGGGAAAAAAAAAAGTATAATACCCGAATATAAGTGAAAAAGGGAATTATAGCTGTGCGGTATTGAGATGGACAAGGGAAGGAAATAGGTTTTTTTGAGAGCCAAGAAGTTAATGAGAAAGAAAAGATGTCAGGGAATGGAAGGAAGAAAAGAAAGAAGACATCAGGAACAAAAAGGTGGTGGAGACAAACATGTAAAATGGAGATAAAGGTGTATCCCTCCTCTAGTTTCTTCAAAGCAGGCTTGATAGGCTGTTCCATTAAAAAGAATAGCAACCAAAAAAAAACCCCTAATCCAGAAAACGTGATGGCATTAAATCTTTCTGCTGAGATTCTGACTGCTCTGGGCTTACAGACGCCTGATGTGCATACTGTGAGTCCCTTCTAGCTCCCAGCTTTCTGTTCTTTTCTCTGCCCTTTAACACTGGGAAAAGGCAGTCCCTCAGCCCCTAGCAGTACAGCTTTTCCTGCCAGTTGCTGCTTATCGTACCCTTCTCTCTCTCAACTAGTAATCTGTAAATTAGTTGTAAAGATATGAAATGTTTGCTCCCCTCCTACTTCCTTTCTTCTGCTGAGGTAATGGAGCATCCTTAGAGGCTGATGCAAGGAGGTGCAAGTTTCTACATATATTAATACACACTTTTAAATCTTGAGCAATTAGTGGCTGTTTCTTTAATTTTGCAATTTCTGCTACTCAGCTGGCTGACATCCAAAATTGTTTCAACCAGTCTTGTAAGCAAGCCATGCTCCGCATTCCTCCTGGAGCTGCAGTTGTTTTGGTTTGGTATCTACTTTGCAAACATACAATGAAGTTTATTTTTGAGATTTAACAGATGATATGATTCAGAAAATCCTTCATAAATTCTTAACAAATACCTTTTCTGGTCACTCTTAAGCTCTGGTCTATGATTGCTGAGGGTGCAGGAGCTCTGATGGCTTGTAACCCACAGCTGGCTTGGGGCATGGCAGAAAGCACCATACTAGTCATACTGCCCTTGTGCTGATTTCCAGCTCGTAAGGAGACGATAAACTTGCATGTAGTCTGCAGAAATGTGGAGAGTGAACAGTGATTCAGAAAACTTTGGGAACTGCTCCTTTAGTTTACTGTACTCGTGGGAAACATACTCCAAGTACAGAAAACATCTCACAGCGAGACAAGTCCAGGCACAGAGGACTTTCTCACTGTACAGGTAACATTGAGGACTCTATATTTGCAACATGCATAAAATCTTAAGAGACATAGAATGGAGTATAAATCTCCACTTCAATTAGGCTACTCTGAGATTGATATGGCAAGTGCTGGGCTTTATCCAGTGTATCCCTAACTGTAACATGAAGGAAACATAGAAAAGCCTTTAACTGTGAGTGCAGACACGTAAAAAGTCATTAGTGACGTCAGTTTCTCTACTGGGAAGGTAATAACTTTCAGTATCAGAGCTGTGTACTAGTTATATGCTAGATGCATACAAATGCTGATGCATGTATGTGATGGATATAAAGTACCGTACTTTTGTCTGTATGATCATCATGTCCTAACAGGAATATAATCTACTGCTTTTAAAGTCTTTGATTAAAGACTTGCTTTAAAATTAATTTCCCAGAAGATTCTTTCTTGCCTGTGACAGGGGTAAAATGACAGGCAGCAGTAGTGCCCCTGCCTCCTGTGAGTTTCCCCTCCTGCTCCACATCTCCTTCCTTCACTAAGCGCAGAAGTGATGGTCTAAGACACCATTCCTCCTGCAGGAAGAGGACAATAGCTGAGACAGAATGCCCATCTGACTCTGCTCTCCAGTGCTCTTTTTTGTATAGAGGTATCTATGTGACTGAGAGCAGTGCGGTGGTCACAGCCAGCCCTGGTTGCGTTTCCAGCTTGCTGGAACAGCCCCAGGCTCATTTTGCCTGTTTGAAGGCCAGGCAAGCATCTATTGTTGCAAGGCATTTAGGAGGACGCTGGCTATCAGCAGTTTCAGTCCAGTCCGAGACTGTGATAAAAGAAATCACAAAGCTATATATGAACATGTTGAAAAATGTTAAGTTTGTCGTGGAGCTCTGTTTCTCCACAGCTTGTCTTTGCAGTCAGGTGCAATAAAGGTGCCTTTGCCAGGTGACTGATGCTTCTACAAACTGGGTTGTAATGTGAATAGGAAACCTAAGTAGTAGAGGGCGAATGAGGTCTAGCAAGCACTAAAGGATGAGAGTAGCATGTTTTTTTGCTGCCAGGGCAACTATGTTAGATCTTTTAAGCAGATAGGTTATTTTGCTTCATCTATCCTTAAATTACTGAAATATGAAATGTAAAGAAATAATATAATTCCACTTGAAGCCTCTGCTTTTCATTCTACAAATTGAGACCATCCAGCTTTGTACGTTCAGATTTTAAATTAGATAACACTAGTTCAGTTGTTAATGAGAGCCTCAGAGTTTTCTTTATTTATGGCATTCCCTCAGGTGAGAGCAGAATACCTCGATTTAGCTAAAGACCATACAGATCATTCCAGAAGGCTGAGTGTGCATATAATACGGAATTAACTCCACAGACATGGAAGTCTGTACTCAGAATCCACCTGTTCTTCTCCACGGGTTTCCTTGAGGACAGGGGATCTCAACTTTCTTAAGGTTCATGATCTTTAGAGGGGTTTCTAGGTGAATATCATCATTTATGCTAACTAGTCCTCTGAACTAAGCAGCCTAGGGAAAGCTGGCCTGTTCTAATAACAAGTATACCAGTATTTTTAATGTCCCATAGCAGGTCTCCCAAGGTCAGGCAGGTCTTCTTTTCTGGTGAGTCTCAGAAAAAAAATAAAAATGAATGATTGTTCTCTGAATTAAGCTGCAAGAGGAGCTCTCCAGGACGCAGCTCAGAGTGTCCATAACCTGAGGCCAAAAGATGCTCTTGTACTTCAAGTGTAGGCACAGCTACTTTTCATGCTGGAAATGCAGATGCTATGACACAGCCTGCTGTTATTGGAGCTGCTAGTTTGTTATTCATTTGTTTTTCTGTGTTTGAAGGTGATAATTTCCACTGGGTATGCCTGGAGATGTTCATGTGCTCTTTTGTTCATGTTTTTTAGTAGAACAAAATCTCTGTAAAATAAAACTAATAAAACTAAACCGCTAGATACTATATTCTATTCAACTTGACATGAGTTTCCTGCAGTTGTTGTGTAAAGTTCAGTTGTCTTTCTCTGAAAAATGTATGAAAGCATAACTCTTATCTGCCTTGCACAGCTATTATATATTTCCTTGCTTTTTTTTTGTTGAATTTAAGGTATTGCCAGGTGCAGGAGTGACCTTGGATGATGCTTGCAGCCATAGGCATTGACTACAAGATCTCAGCTAACCCCTGGAAAAGTCAACCTCCTTTTCCCCTGCCATCCTGTTATTCCACACAATCTGGTACTGCTGCTCCCTGGTCCTCACTCACCTCCCCTACCTACAGCTCACCTCTGCAAACCGAAGACCCAGCCCTGTGCCCATACCTTGGCCTTGCTTCCCCTGGAACAGAAAATGGGAGCAGCCCAGGAGGAGCTGGGAGCTGCTGGTCCATGCAGAAACCTGTCGGGTGGTGGGGGTGGCCCTTTCCAGGGGGGTCACTGCATGGCTCAGGGCAGCGCCTCTTTACAGACAGCGAGCTGAGGTCCTCCCGCCTATACAGAGGCTTTGACCAAAGTGGACAGGTGTGTGTCTGCACCCGGACAGGTCATTGGTAGTTATTGACACACAAAGGCTTTTCCCAGCAATCGGTTTCCCCCACACAGGAGCTGCCATCGGTGTCTGCTCAGGGCAGTCCCTGTGCCACAGGTGGGGAAGAGATGGGTTTGAAGGAGGCTCCAGCGGTGGTGCCCTTCATACTTCCTCTCTGCTTGGCAGGACAGCCCAGGACTCTGCTCACCCCAAAAAAAGTGCGGCAGCAGCGCAGGACTCAAGGGGCAAGCGCAGGCTGGGAGAGGTTCCCAGCCAGAGGAAGGTACCGCATCACTTTTGGCTGTTGTGGTTGCCCCATGAGATCCTTCCCTGGAGCAGTCACCCTTGGTGCTCCACCGACTTCGGCAATGGGAGGGAAGTCCTTTACTTATAGAGATGAGATGGGTGGGGCCTCAGGTCATTTTATAAAATAACTTGTCATTGACTCCTACGGGAGTGAATCCTGCAAACATGTCTCAGGAAGTGCTGCCCGTGGAGGTGCCAGAAACACTCTGTTACATGAATCCAGGGAAGACCATGATGCCAGGGAAGACCATGATGCCAGGGAAGACCATGTTGCCAGGGGAAGGCATGTTGCCAGGGAAAGGCATGTTGCCAGGGAAAGGCATGATGACAGGGAAAGGCATGATGCCACCAAATGCAAAGGCACTACAGGTAAGAAAATGGCTTTAAATGTTTGCTTAAGGTCCACTGCATTTGACAGAAAACAAAATCCTGTTTTGTGAATGTGTTTATGTAAAAGCTACTGTACAAACTTACTGTCTGATGGGACTAGGCAGCAATGTCTCTGCCTGAAGGAGTTTAGGGTGAAATGCTGTCTTTGTGGCTATCAGTGGCAAAAGTCCTCCTGAATCTGTGGGAGCCAAAGATCTCTGCTTTGTAGGCAAAATGAGAGAAGCGAGAGTAGCAAGGGGACAGAAAAATAAGAGAAAGTGGAAAAAATGAACAGGGAAGGAAACAATTTTTGGGGGACTGAATTATCAACCTGAATCCAGAACCAGATATAAAAAATCTTTTTTCTTCCATATTTAAATGCTACTTTTATTAAAAAGTTATTATTTCTGTATCAATAGCAAAATTTTGACATGCGTATTAATGTGACAACGTCATTTTTTTGTTACTGGGAAATGGATAAGGACAGGGGATTGACTTTTATTTCCACATTCTCATTTTTGTTCTGAATTTTCCATTTTGCTTTGTATTCTCTGGGTCATTTCAAGATTTACATTTAAATTCAACAGTAGTATGTTATACGTTGTTCTGTGTGGTTTTTGACTGGATGAAGGCACATTGCTTCAGGAAGTACTCTGGAAACAGGAACAGAATACTTTTGACATTTTTTTATAGGAACTGTCATTTAATGGTGTTCTCCTACACTCTGCATTGTAGTAGTATTTTGGAACTTCTGTTTCCTAAAAATATTGAAACGTTAGATTTAAAATTTTGTAATTGCAATGTGTTTCACGCTCTGGGTTCAAACCCAGAGAAAAGATTCTGGCATTTTTAAAATGGAGATGTAATACTCCTGAGATCAGGAGGAGACTGACAAAAGGTCACATTCGAAACGGAAAGCAAACCTTTATTCACAGAATAAATGCAGAGGCGCCTTTTGGGCATCTCACAGCTGAAATGGCTCTTCCTTCATTGACTCGTTGAAAGGGTACCCCTGGCATGGATTTTGCACCAGCATGTGCTGAACCACATGGTGGTTCGTTCGTTATGCTGAGCGCTGTAACACAGCTGGGTGTAACCAACTCCTGTTCTAATTGGGGTTTCAGCATAAATTATTGCAAGTAGGAATTAATTATCTACCCTGATAAAGCTGCTGTTGTTGTTTTAATGTTATCATTTATAATTTCTTTTTTTCTTCAGGATGAAGACTCAGACACAGACATCGATTCTTCAGAAGATGGTGAGCCGCAAGAAGATGAAGAAAGTGCTGTACCAGACAAAGGTGATTTCAAGGTATTATGAACAAAAGAATTTTGGACAAATGAGGGCTGAGGGTTTTGTTTTGCTCAAAAGGGGAGAAGGCTCACGTAGATAAATAATGATGGCAGCAGTTTGAGTGTTATGAGGGAAACGCCCTTAAGTTTATTGTTTAGACCATTTTATTCCACTTGTGTTTATGATTTTCAGAATTCCTTGTTGTATTTCTCTGATACGTTCTATTGAGAGCATGCAGAATATCTACTGTGTTAATCCCTCACTTCTAAAAGACATCCATTGGTGAGCTTTCTGTTCCACAATGCTTTCTGTAACCGAAAGGGCAAAAAGTACCAGTGATGTATGTTCTGATGGAATGGCTTCTGCCGTGCAATGTCTATCCTAGGAAGTTATGGGGGAGTACTAGATTATTGAACCCTGATTTTTCACCACTTCCGTGCTTGTCAGAAAAAAACTGTAACGGGGGATTCTGTGAAAGGAGTGATGCTCGAATGTTTTAGAGCTATTTCTTGTGTTTGAAGGTCAGTCATAGGTTAATTTTCATTACAAATTACTGATTTTGATAGGGTTTCTCATTCTGCTACTTTGCTATCTGTGCAGTAAGTACAGGTGTTGTTTCCTGTCTGTGAGGATTAGAGAAGTTTAAATGTGACTTGTGTAACAGTGTTGTCCCAAGAAGTATCTGCTTCCGAGCCATTTGTATCTTAATCCATGCAGACAGGCTATACTGAGACAAAATGAAGCTGAAAAGGAGCTTTATCTGGAAGTTGAGGTACTACTGTAAACAGGCAGACAGGTGAGCTTTGTGATAAGCTAGTTACCAAGTAGTCCTGGTACAATTTAGGTATTGAGAAATTAAAACCAATTCTTATTCACGTTTGCAGTATTTTTACTTTCTCACATACACTTTTCACATTTTAACTTTTGTGTTTGTCCAGTATTAGGATTTTTATTTAAAAAAACACCCCAAAACCAAAAACCCAAACAAAAAGAACGCCCAAACAGTGGCATTAATAGATTATACTCTATTTTCTCTGATATTATATCAGTCTTGGTTCTCTGTGGCGTTCCATCTTGCAAATATTTAGCTTACAATGTCTGGTATCTCCAGCCTGTGGACATACTGAAATTCTGGATCATGTATAAGATGAAGAATTTTGTAGATAGTAAAACAGGCTGGAAAACAATGAATTGATCAGTCTTTCGTATAAACTCTGCCCCTTACAAGGGGTAAGGAACCTAAAATCGTGATGAGAGAAAGCAAAAAGATTTGAGCTCCTGGATTATAATAACCTATGGTAATTATACTTATGACAGGTAAATTCTTGTCTCCATTTCTTAATCCCACACAGTGATGTGTTTGTTTTTCCATTATCTGCTCAGGAGATAGGCTTAGAGCAAAGAAATTTAAGAGTCATGACATTTCGAGGGGGCAGGTTTGACAGTAACGGACCAAACGAATCATCTTATGCGTATGGGAACGTAACCTTCTTCTAAACCACTATATTGCCCCTGTCTCTCACCAAAAGATTATTTTTCACATTTCAAAATTACAAAAATTCATTACAATCCCTTGGTGATGGACTGAGTTTTTGTTCTTGCATCTGGTTACGCAGTCACTGTTTTTTCTTCTATGATCAGAACAGAGCACTCTATCCTATGCACTTGCATGATCACAAGTTGATTATTGCAGCCTATCATGTGTTTATGTGAAGGATGTGTACATCCTTCTGCTCGCTTTTTCTCAAATGTAAGTTTTCCATCACTGAAACTCAGAAGACTTAAATATGAGGGTCTCTGCCTGCTAAGAGGAATCAGCTGTTAGAAACATACCACAGCATATGCCAGCAACTGCATGTGCCTTTATGCCAGCAGGCTGATTTTTATCTGCATTAAGAAATCTGTATTATTCAGGCCTTGGCTGGTACTTTGCCCCATGCTAAAGCAGCAGGCAGAGCCAGCTCTGGTATTTCAGACATCAGTGCTTATATTAAAATATTTAAGGATTGCAGCAGGTCTCATATCATTAATGTGAGGGAAGGGAAGGGGAAATATTGGATGCATAGTTCTGAATTCAGCATGAGCCATGTCTTAAAAAGGGTAAGATATGTCATACCCAGGTCAAGTGGTACCTTATTTCCCTGACAGGCAAGGGCTCCTTGCTCTTGCAAGGTTTGTGCAGCTGGGAGAACAGCTGCCCTTTGACAGAAGAGGGGCAGGTAAAACTCTTACACTTCTGCAAAGCAGGAGCTCTGGCTTCTGATGGGTTTCGGAAGCTGGAAGCAGCTCCTGAGATCATGGGAAGAGTAGGGAGCTCCGACTCTTCATGGCGAGGTTAAGAGGAGGTTGCAGCTGCTGCCTCTGATACAGGTGGGACTCCATCACGTGAACCAGGAGCTGAGGCCGGCAGGAGGGCTGGGTCCCTGCTGGTGCCAGGCACGGTGTCCCTCTTCCCTACAAGGGCAAGAACCTACTGTTGGGAGCAGGTCCAGCCCTGGGCTCAGCAGCAACTGTAAAAGTAGGAGGCAACAACTCCTGAGCCACCCCAGCCCTGTGGTTCTTGCAGGAGCATGGCACCAGCAATGGCTCTGCTCCGCTGCAGAAGCTGTTTTGAGCCCAGGTGCCTCCACTGCCACCCTGAGTGGAGTGGAAATGACAGACTGCTGAAATTACATGCTCCAGCGTTCAAAAATGAATCTCACAAAGTCAAAGGAGGCCACTTCCCATCAGCTCATAACTTTGAAATATGCTTTTTCTTATCCACATTTGTCATAAAATAGCTGTGTCTGAGATAGACCTCTAGATTCCCCTGAGAATCCATAGTCAGAAATAGAGATTTTTCAGGGTGTGATGCATGTCCTGTGGTAATGTCTACCTTGGGATGAGACTCCAGAAATGTCTAACAGCTGTCAGATATAAGCAGCTATTTTACGGCTATCTGGAGTTAGGTGTGATGAGTCTCAATCCTCAGATGGTTAATGCTCAGGCTAGTTTCTTTCTCTCATATTTGTTCTGGTTGGGAAGGGCAAAGTAGTATAAGAGGGCTCTGTCTTTTCATGATTGGACTATCCTATTTCCTTGGCTACAGTTCTACATACGGAAATAATTTTGAACATGCAGTTGAATGTTCTGTGTTTTCAAGTGGACCTATTTTTCAAAACCAGAAAAAAAATGGTTTTTAAACATCTGGAAACACTAAAAGATGGAGGGCAATGTTAACATTGTTAGCACTGAAAGGGTTATGCAACTAGCCCGAGTCATCAGTCAAATAATGAATCTCTGCAGAAGTCAGGATCATTGTGCACTGAGAGTATCCCTGTTATGTTGATCAATATTTGAAGTTCTGACTTTTGGAAATGTGTTTCAAGCACAGTCTCATGTGCACAGTCACATTCCTCAGAAGTGCTCAAGTCCCATAATGGATATACGTATGAGGAAGCAATGACAGGAAGGACACAGTTCTTGTGGCCTTGCATATACCTGTCATGCTCCTGTAGGCACAGGTAAATTTTCCTTTGCTGAAACCAGGATTACTGTGGCCGTATGCATGAAAGGGGTGTTTCCATCAGGCTGTGGGAGTTTTTAATTCACCGATATCCAGCCAAGACTTCTGCTAATTCTGGTGAAAACACGGTCTGATTAGACGTAGTTATGTTGCTAATGAAAAACATGAAACAGGGCCTGTCAAAACCAGCCGGTGGCAGCAGTGGTCCTCGGCACCCCCTTGGCCCCCGTGGAGCTCCGAAGCTGTCGATGGAGGTGCCACAGTGCCTGGAGGAGGCGAAGGAAGGAAGCAATTATAACAGACGCTTTTCCGGCGTGGAGCTTGGGTTTGTCGAGAATGAGGAAGAGCTTCAGAGACGTGGCCACACGCAGCAGCCGACTGACCGCGCTCAGCCCAGGCAGTGTGCCACAGTGGGCTCCCCTGGCCCATCTCACAGCAGTGAGAGATAGGCTCCGGCAGGCTGGGGCAGGGCTTGGCTGAGTGATGTTCACAGCCTGAAGCATCTTGATTACAAATGTAAAAAACTTGAGGATGCACATTCTCTAAGGAGACCTGACTCTCAGACAGCTCAAGATAGGCACTTCTTCACACACCACCAGCACCAGATACACCATCAGCAGCAAAGTATTTTAGTTCTTTTGATTTGGTCCCTGGCTACAGTCTAGTTAAATTAGCACCTGAAAATGAAGAAAGGAGTGCCCCGGTGACATCCTGTGAGTGATTTCATCTCAGCAGAATGCTTCTCCGGGCCAGGAATGCAGGGGGACCTTAGTCAAGACAAGGAAGCTGTCTTTGCCAGGAAAGGCTGCTGTGCCTGTAGATGACATAGAAACGGATAGAGGCATTATTATTGGGTGACTGCAGGAAAAAGGTGTGGGTGGAGAGGAAGCTCTTTTCATGGTTTTCATAGATAACAAAAAATTTTTCAGGTTGGTCTGTAGAAACAGCCTTTTTTAACCGTTGAAAAAGTAAACTGATTGTCCTCAAGGTAGCACTGAAACAGGTAATGGCACCAGCACACTGTGGCACATAATTTTCCCTGCTTACTCATTGCAGTTTTTCATCCAGCATGACAA
Organism: Larus michahellis; assembly: GCF_964199755.1. Lineage (NCBI taxonomy): Eukaryota > Metazoa > Chordata > Aves > Charadriiformes > Laridae > Larus > Larus michahellis. The sequence continues at coordinate 50,423,693 of NC_133899.1, read as the reverse complement.
ATGCCACCTCCTCACAAGATCAGATGGAAGGCATTCCGCATTTCATGTAGAAAAGCAATAGCTGAGCACCTGCTTGGAGGACACTTGCTTTTCGGTGATATAATTTTCACCACACACACTGAAAATTAATTTCAGGAACTTTGCATTATTTTTTGTTAGTTTATGATTGCTTTGGAATAAATACCAATCTAAAAAGGGCAACAATCAAGACCGAGAACGTGTTGGCTGCTCCTGGGGGTTCAAGAGTAAATTCTCCTTTTTGTCTCAGTGTTGTTGGATGACCGCTCTCTGTTTTGGGGAAGCAGCTAGTGTATTCTGGTAACTGATCAAACACCTATGGTAAAACAAGGAGCACTGATCAAACACCTATGGTAAAACAAGGAGCTAACACTGAAAACCAAAATATGCATTGACCCAGCATACATTTGACTGTACTGTTGTGGAATTGTGAGACTGGGGTAGTCTACAGTAGGCATGGTGGAGTGGTCCATACCATTGATATCGCAAGCTGGGAAAATGCTCCTAGGAATAGCCCATGCTTGAAGAAGATGAAGAAGCCTAGAGGCTGAAGAAAGGTACTGAGAGAAAAACAAGTAAAAAACGGTAAAGAATAATAGTCATCCTCTGGTTTCAGGGACTCTTCTCTCATTAAGGAGTGCTGTCATTTTGGAGCTCCAGATCCACTTGTGATGTGACAGGATGTATTATACAGCTAAACTAGTGGAGTAATTTACAGCAGTGCTTCTCAAGATGGATGCATGCCACACATACCTACATCTGAATATAAGTGTGACTTTAAAGAGGGCTGGGATAGACCTATGGAGGCACAAATCTGCCAGGAATGCAGCCAGCCTGCATCCCCAGAGTGCTCATGACAGAGAAATTTCTGTTTTCAAATTCTTACTCACCCAGGTGAGAGAAAGTCGGAATCATTCACACGACAAAGGAATCTTTTACTTCCACCAGTATAGTAACTTGGTGCCAATTATCATACGATGTTATTCTTTTCTATGGGAAGTGGCGGAAAATTGGAAGAAGAGACTATGACTTCTGCACCATGTTTGATGGAGCTGTTTGGAAAATCCCGGTAAAACTTTCTTTCCCTGGAAGTACAGAGCAAGTAGCAGTGTACGCCCGGCTTGTGCGCTGGCATTGCAGCGTGCTGTATTGCATGCAGCCGTGCTATAGACACGTGCGCATGAAGCACACGAGCGCAAGTTGGGAAGCATGGAACTGAAGACAAGCCAACAGATTGACTATGGGTGAAACAGTCACAGAGTGACTACATCAGTCTTGATTTTATCAAAAGCAAAGCTACAATGTGACAGCGCTAAATGGGTGCTGTAGTAAATCCTTGTTAGCCCCAGGGCAGGACGCTGTGTGGGGTCTTCACCACTCAAGGCTGTGGTGGTGGAAATCTCTCTATAGGTGGAACATAATGACATAGCAGCAACCTTTTTTTTTTTTTTTGGTTAAAGAGATTGTAATAGGTTTTAAGTAAACAGAATAACAGGACTTCTATCCTTTGCTTTATGCATGCATAGCTGCTACTTTCTTTGCTTCTCTAACTAGACCCTAGTACATTATGTTATGGTTGTCACAGTTGCTATTTAAATACACTTCTTTTGTTTAAGATGTCCTGGAATTAATTAAAATAGCAAATCCTCCTGGGAGCAGTAGAACTAGTGAGGCCTGATCACTGAGTGATTTCTGCTCTCCCTGTTGTCTTCGCTACCCCCACTGGCAGGTGCTGGGGCTGCCAGGACAGCTAATGCCTGGCTGCTGCCTCTTCCTCGGGGAACTGGCTGGTGGCATCTGCCTCTACCCCAGTGCAAGCACAGGTCCTGCTTTCTGTAGCATCTGTGAAGCCACTGATTTTTGTTGTGAAACTTCAGTAAGTCTTTTTTTTTGTGAAACGTGCATCTCTGAGAGCTGATTTCCCCACGCCAGGTGGGAAAATTTGGCTAACACATTAGAAAGTCATTACATGGGAACCAGGAGACAGGTGATCAGGTGGCAGAAACTGTGTACTAACCATTAAAAAAAACCCAACCCACCACGCTTCCTTAATGTCTCCTATCTAAGAATCTCAAACTGCTTTGCAAATATTGAATCCATCGGTTATCACTCAAGCAATGCCATTTGCCCGAGGAAGCGTAGCTGGAGTTGATCCAGGAGCTGGCGGCACCTTGCGCAATCTCCAGAGATAAATGGCTGCAAGAATTGCCCCATGCTTATGCAGATCCTACCGAACAATGAGTTTCTGCCTTCTAGGGCATATGCTGAGGTGCCCAAGCTCATTCCTAACATGTGAGTGTGGTGATCCACCTTTGCTAATTACCCAGCTGAGAAGGGTTAATTAACTGGGTGGAGAACTGTATTTATATGGCTATACTGTTTCTGAAATGTGAACCAGTGTCCTTGCATGGGGTAGCTCTGAGGCTGTACCCCTCCATCATTTTTTTTGCAAATTTTGCAGCTTCTGCTAGGCTTTTTCTCCTTTGAGAATACTTGAAAAAAAAGATGGATGTATTACTGAGGGTGAATTTCATGAAAAAGTACTAAAAGAGCATGAAAACAAAGAAATATTGAGGCACATGCAGGAGGGAAACCCTTTTTAAGATCTCAGCAAAAACATTTTAACATAACAGGAGGTGTTAGGAGAGAGAAGAGAGGATTTTAAACACACGTTGAAAAAATAATTTGTTGTGACAAAGGAGGCCTAATTGTCTTTCCATCTGAAAATATGGTCCTTTTTGCTCTGTTCTCTTAAAAAAATAATTGGCAACAGTACACATATTGTTTTAAGTGAGATTCTTCCAGCTTCTCTTTATCTGCCTTAACATCTATTTTGTCTCTGTTTATAGTCGTTCTAGGAAGTCTCTGAAGTGCTATAGAAATAGAAGGATGCTCCTAAATGAGAGGAAATCAGTTGATAAAAATAGCAGTTTTCAAAAAGAATGATTTGGAGGGCTCTGCTGTAACCACTTATGCAGGTGGAAATGTTTCTAGGAGTGTGAGGAAATGACCGTGTGTCACAGCCACAGGAAATGCTGATTTATTTATTGGCTTTGTCAGAGCAGCCTTTTGCAGATAGGGCTGAGCCAGAGACAGCTTTATGGAATGAGCCAGCAGGAAATCGCCTTCCTTAGAAGAAGGAAACCAGATTATCCTCTAATAATAAATAGGAAGAGGTCCCTGCAGTCACAAAATCTGGAGAGCCTTGTTTTATAGAAGCTTATGGCTGAGACGTTCAAAGGGACCAAAGGAAGTTAAGCACTTTCAATCTTAAGGGTTTTTTGGAGGGGGGTATTGTGCTTTATTTTTCCCCAAAGGAAACTCATACCTAAATCTTTGCCCCCTAAATCCTCTGGAAACAATTCTCAGAACATTGGTTTATCTCACAGTTGTGATTTACAAAAGCTCAGATTATTGTAACTGTTTTTCCCATACAATTGCAAAGGGAAAAAAGAGAAATCTATTTTGTCAAAGCAGAGGGTAAAAACATCTCTCTGATAGTGGTGCTTTGGATTTATCCTGTGAGAGTCATCAGCAACAGATATTCTCCACAGCACGCTTTTCACTGTGTCGGGACCTCATGGGTGGTTACTAAGGGGATTGATTGTAACTTTGAGTACGACTGCTGGTATATTGACCACTCCACCACGACGTTTACCAGTGCATTTATTCTGTTCAAGAGACTTATTGTAGCTATGTTGTAGAGCTAAACTGCAATTTCAGAGCAAGGCGGGTTGCAAACATCTCAGAGACAGTGCCGTTTGACAGGGATTTATGCCTTTCTTTTCTGCTATCATGAACCATACAGACTCAGAGTAACACAACAAAAAGACAGTGAAATGTATGAAGTGTTGAAACGAGACTTCTTTAATAGCAGAAGCTTATGTTGCAGATTTTCATCTACAGAATAATGAGATGTTTAACACAATTTTTACCAACTGTATTATTGCTTCATAGCACTCAGTTAGTCTGCACATTTGATACTTTTTCCCCACTGAAGGTTCATTCATACTCTGTTTTGTACCGTTCTCCAGATAGAATCCTCTCCTTGCTATCTACTGACCGTAAGGATAATCCGGATGAGAAATCTCCAGCGAGTGGACGCCTGTAAGTATCTCCATTCTTAGTGGTATCCCAGGGTATAGGCAACAAGTTTTCTTTTATAATTTATAGCAACTTTTCCAAGTGTTTCTGAAATAACCCGATGTTTATGTAAACTAATTGTTATAAACCAGGTCAGTCCTTGCTGCTTGCTGCAGTTTCATTGAATGTTCCTGTGCTTTCTGGTTGGTTTTAAGACTTGACTGTGGTTTTGAGGATTGGTACTTTCTCCCAAAGAAAGGAGAGTTTCTGACACAGGTAGATGAAAAATACTGTGTCCTGTGTTTCCAAAAGCAAGAGGTAATTTTGCTGTTGGGTTGTAGCACCTTGGGAACTGTGACTGGGAGGAGCAAACTTTTTTATCCCCCCTAATCTCGGTTCTGACACAGATGAAATGAACAAGAAAAAACTTTCTAAAATCATTACCACCAGGCTGATGCCATTATTAATTACCCTGAAATGACTGTCAGTGCTGACTGAGAGCTGGATGCCTTGTCCCTTCCAGCGCTCATGCAGCCATCTTGCAGTTGTGCAAGAGCGTGAGTCACACGGCAGGAAAGTGGTGGGAAGTAAGTGAGCGGGAAAGGAAAATACCAGTTTAGTTAAAGGATATGGACTACCCACATGTGCAGTGAGAAGAAGCATTTCACACAATCAGTACAGCTATGTAACCACCTGTGAAAGGATGCTGGAACTAGCTCTAGGGTGTCCACGGAAGGGAAGTGGTGTAACCCTGCTGTCTCTCTTGATTCTCCTGTTTCACCGTGAGCGGCAGCAGCCGGGACTATAGTCTCTTGCACAGGAAGAGCCAGTGAAGATGTTCTGAAAGATGAAGAACTGGATTTAACATGATGCAGTACCATTCCCATCTTACCCTGTGGTTGTCACATGTTTTTCTGGAAGGTAGATTGGGGGACTTCCCTGTGTAACAGCTCTGACTGAGGGATATACTGACCATATCTTAAGTTGTATCGTTGGGTCGCACTCTGCAGCTGCACCTCCCTCCTGGTCCACAGCTGTGGCACAAGTGTGATGATGCAATAACACAGAAAGGTTTCATCAAGGGCTCATCTCAGATCTTCTGCGTGTCAGGCGGCAAGACAAAATCACAAATAACTAGGTTGTAGAAAGAGATTGTGCAAGCAGAACTGAAGCAATATTTTGCATTAAATACACAGCTGACTAGTTTGCCTGCATCTACGCATATAATTAAGGATTGTTTGATATGCCTTGTATCTCAAAGTACAGTTAAGATATAAGAATGACAGATCACATCAATAGAACAGAGTACTTTGCCAGCCAAACTGCCAACAGTCATTGATCTCCAATGATAAACCTGAAGTCATGCAGTAGTCATACAGAATTACTTTAAAAACATTTCAAAATTGGTATTGTTACTTCTAGGATCTCCAAATGTATTCAAATACCTATTTTTGCAGCTTCAAAATTCTTCAAAGCATTATTATCTGCATAGAATTTCCCAGATTAAAAAAAAGATAAGAAGAGGAAAAGAAACTAACAAACAGTCATACAGAATCAAATTGATGCTCATACAGTTCTCTTAGGGGGATATATTAAGTAGGTCCACTGCAAAAGCCTATGACACTTGAGGAAAAGAAGTAACAAAAGAAGCTGTAGAAAGGCACCAACTATGATTACAGATCTGAAACAACTTTTACAGGGACTAAATATGCTACAGACTTTAAGAGTGGAAGGGGAGTTATTGAGGAGGACATGGAAGCTGTCTCTATAAAAGGGCGTAAGAATGTTAATAAGGAGTCATTTTGCCACTATTTTTCACAATCTGAGAATAAAGGAGAACCCAATAAAAATATCAAACAGAAAGTTTAAAACAAGTAAAGGGCATATATAAGTAAACTGTGGAACTCTGTCACAGGAATGTATGGATGTTAAAATTTATCTGTTCAAAAAGAAATTATTCATGGAGCATGAGTCTAACAAGGGTTATTAAACATGCTATTTCCAACACAAGCTCTGGTTTGGGAGATCCTTACTCTGGCATTGCCCAAATGATGGAGGATGGATCAGGTGCAGTACTGCTCTAGAATTAGCTTGTTTCTTCTACTCCGGAGCAAGACGTAGGAGGGCTATTACCTGACAGCAGAATGATTAAGAATTTCTATTTTAACATGAAAAAGTCTGATGTTTCTTCTTCTGTCTCATCCTTGGGATAAATCTAAACTCTTCCAGATGAGACTTTCCCAAAAATCCTAGTTCAAGACACGCTTCCTGGAAATGCATGAGACTGAATGCTGGAATTTGACAAGTAGTAGGTAGTTAAAAGCAGTGTCTTAAGACAGAAGGAGGGCAGCCTTAAATCTAGTTCTTAAATGAACTCTCTCGATAAATGAAATCAAGACAAACAACTTGCTTTGCAAGGAAAAGGTGCAGATGAGACATTTTGTTCCTCTTTCAGAGAGATATTTATGTGCCTCAGCGAGGCAAAATTTGTACGGCAGCCAGAAAGGCCAGGCTGACTAGACCTACCCTTACTGGGGAGAGACATTTGGTATGAGCAGCCAATGCTTCCAATGTTAGCAGTCAGTGTCCTGGCAGTCTGCTGCAACGTGCATCATCTGTGCACTGATTTTTTTCCGCATAGTTGTTTATGAATAGAATAGAATAAAATAGACTATTTCAGTTGGAATGGATCTACAATGATCATCTAGTCCAACTGGCTGACCAAGTTAAAGCATATTATTAAGGGCATTATCCAAATGCCTCTTAAACACTGGCAGGCTTGGGGCATCGACCACTCCTCTAGGAAGCCTGTTCCAGTGTTTGACCACTCACTCAGTAAAGAAATGCTTCCTAATGTCCATTCTAAACCTCTTCTGGTGCAGCTTTGAACCATTCCCACACGTCCTGTAAATGGATAACAGGGAGAAGAGCTCAGCACCTCCCTCTCCACTTCCCCTCCTCAGGGAGCTGTAGAGAGCAGCGAGGTCGCGCCTCAGCTTTCCTTTTCTCCAAACTAGACAAACCAAAAGTCCTCAGCCACTCCTCATATGACATTCCTTCCAGCCCTTTCACCAGCTTTGTTGCCCTCCTCTGGACACATTCAAGGACCTTAACATATGTCTTAAATTGTGGGGCTTTTGATGCTGCTTATTGTTTATCTGTACCCACAGGAATGGTAAAGATCCTTGTATGCTTCCCAGACCTTAATACAAAGTGGGCATGGGCGTAACGACAGCAGGAGGCAGAGGGATACAGTATGCAACGAAAATGTCTGAAGTGAAGAGATGTCCCTGGGAGTCACGATTCTCAGAGTAATTAGTTTGCAAAGCCCATCGTGGCATCTGTGTGAAGAAAACAGATGCTACTGGGGTAATTTCTGTTGTTTCCACCTGTTGGCTTGAACACAGATCAGAAAGGCAGCCCATAGCAGCCCTTTTCCTTCCCTTTGGGATTTTTATCCTTAAGGAAAGGAAAGGAAAGAAAAGAAGGAAACATGAATGCTGGAGGTGAAATGTCCTCTTAGCTAAGACAGTCAGGAAGAAAGTACAGGGAAGGAAGCCAAGAGATAAGAGTGGTGGGAAGGTAGGAGCAAATTAAAGCAGAAGATATGACTCCAGACAAGGACAGTTAAACTGCTGTCAGAAACAAAATTATTTTTTTTTAAATCCAAAATAAGATATGGAAGGTGGAGAAAAGCAGGAGAGAGAGAGGGCTAGGGCCTGCTGAATATTTTCCAAACAATTTTTTCCATTAGAGGAATACTGTTTTTTCGACTGTGTAGGAATGTGTTGATTTGTCCACAGTTTTTTTAGGAAAAATTTGACGGAATTAAAAATGTTTTTCCTTTTCTCCATTTTAACATTAAAAAGCAGAAAACCAATAATTAAGGTGTCAGTTGACATGTCACAATGCATTATGTAAAATCTCACGCAGTTCTGAATTGCAGTCTTCATACTGACTTGGACAGAAAAGCAGCAAGCTGCTTTTTTTTTTTTTTGAACAAATCCACTTTCAACAACATAAAATACAGCCTCCACCCAGTTTGAGATATAGCAGTGGCTGTAGGGTGACACCTAGCAGAACCTGGTGGAGAAGAAAAGAAAAAGAGACGACAAGAAAAGGCTCCTGTTGCAGCTTGTTGTGCAAGCTCTTGTTCCTCTGATCACCTGAGTCCTTTGCTGCTGCCGGGTCCTCTCCATTTACTGCTGCCATCACTCGTCTCTCTATCAAAGGACATCCATTTTCAAAGTTAGCTTCCTTTTGCATTATATGATATCTAATCATTTTATTGTTAAGAACTCTGTAAATGAGAATTTCAAGGCGCTGAAGTATTTTGTGTAACCTTCATGAAGAAGTGTTGCATTCACCCAGCACGCTGTATGTTGCATTTTGGGCTGTAGCTATTTGTGATATACTTTAATTGGGGTGCCTTTGAGAAATAGGATGGAATATCCTTCACTAACCTTCTACTGGTGCATTTCTGGAGACACACTTGGTCCCTCTCAGAGGTGGCAATTCTTTAAGATCCAATGTCTAATTCGATTAGCTCCTTCTGGAGCAAGCCTCTGCTGTCTCCTACAACAGGGGTAGTCCTGCAGCTGCTTTCACAAGCCTTCACCAAGAAAATCAGTGAAGGCAAGGCAGAGACGGAGACCTTTGCAGTTGTTGTCAAAAAGTAGAGGATCCCCGGCCCCTCTCATCAGATGGCAGCTGAGGGTTAGTTAGTGTATGTGTGCATGCACACGTGAGCACAGGGAAGCTTGCTGGTTGAGAAACTGAAGAAAGGGGCTGACTAGAAGAGGAAATTCTCACCCTCTTCTTTTATACACAACATCGCTCTTGTATGTAACTCACGCAAGGAAGAATAGAAACCACGTCCCTGTTCTAGGTCATCTTACGGTCTGTGCTTTTTCCCTCAGAAGGATATCTTGAACAGAGTTACATTCAATCAGGCATTTCTGCCTTTAAATAACTCATACTTGCTGTTGGCACCATGCAGTAACCTTTCCAGTGTCATGCAGCACCACCAACTTTGCCACATTAACAATTGTTTTGCCTCTTTCCCTACCCAGTAAGCGAGGCTGATTGCTACGTGTCATTGTGGCTGCCGACTGCGACATGTGAAAGGTCCCGCACTAAAACTGTGAGAAACTCCAACAATCCGGTGTGGAACGAAACCTTCTACTTCAGGATCCAGAGTCAGGTCAAGGTAAGGAGACAAAGCTGTCTGCTTGAAGCAGCCTGAAGACTTTGTGTATGGTGGGTCCTACCTATCTCCTGAACTGCACCCAGGAATAGTTTAAGATGGCACATGATAAGAGACTATTCAAATTGTTTAACAGCAGAGATGACTGAGTTCCCATGCATGTTCGATGGTGTTTTTTAGGAAGGCTGGAAACTGAGCTTGGTACTAAAATTTTAGGGAAACTAGGGACTCTTATGAATCAGTGCAAGATGGATGCAGAGTTTGGGAGTTAACTAAGCTGTCCTGTAGGTATAGCCAATGTATTAATCAAGTTACAGCAATTAAACTGAACTGGGGAAGAATGAATACTGAATTTATGTCATGTTTTTCCAAAGGTGGATGATACTTAATTTCTACACTTTTCTTCTCAAGCACATCCCCAGCACTCCTTCTTCCCTAGAGCTAGTGATTTCCAGAACGTAGAAACAACAAAAAACATTTCTCCCTTTCTCCAGAACGTGCTGGAGCTGACAGTGTATGATGAGGATTTTGCTACTCCAGATGACCATCTCCTCTGTGCCATCTTTGACACTGCTAAACTTCCAATTGACAGAACAGTGCTCCTGTACTTTAAGCCCAGCCCAAAGGTGAGACCCGTGAGATCAGTTACTGCAAGATCTGGCAGGAGGGGGTGTAGAGGGCACACTTAACTGAGTTTTCAAGCCTGAACTATAAATTTTAATGTACTTCTGTTTCCTGGACTATGCATTACATTGCTGTACCGTACTCCCATGTCTCTGGCAATGATATTGTAGCTCTTCTCTGTGGTATCTTCTGTGAAGCAGCCTCTTTTGGCTATAGCTGCTTGAGCACTGGAAGTCAGTTTTAGTTGATAGTCTTGGCAAAGTATCTTTGGTTCATTTGCTGGGGATTAAACTTATGGATTGTTGTTCCAGTTTGTCACTGATCCAGCAGCTATGTGACTCCATCACGTAGATAAGGTAGGTGGTTAAAATAAAGCAACTAAGAAACCAGTGGAGAGTTACACAACACTTTCAAAATCTTGGGGTGAGCTTTCTGAATCCGTCATGGATGACTTATCCCAATAATGGCTACACGAATTGCCATTCAAAATATAAACACAGAAAAATGTGGCAAAAAAATCTGGATTTGAGAGCCTGAGCCCCTCCTCACAGTATTTTTATAAATTTTTAAAGACCGTGTGGCTGAAACTGTGTGGTAGGTAGGGGAGGGATCTGACTGATAGTTATCCCTGAGTGACACCAAGGATGCACAGCTGTTGCAGGGTGAATATTTTTTTTTCCCCGTGTAATTCATAGCCACTGTCCCCTGCCCCTTTGATTGTATCTACTTTCACTCCAAAGGAAAAGCTGAAGTTGTCCCTGTGTGTATCCCAGTACTGTCCTCTGCACAGCACTGCAGTGATACCTCTAGGGCCGAGCCTGCTGCTTGTCTGTTGGAATTAGTGTGGTTCTGGAGCTCTGACTGACTGATTTACTCGGTTTCTCAGTTTCTCATCTATAAAATGGGAAAAAAGTGTCTTGATTCCCTTTGAGATTTATGGATGAGATCAGTGAAATATCTCGCATGCGACTTCTTGCTACCGTGGGCAGATTGCTTCTGGTATCCCAACTAGGTCGCTCACAACTAGCTCATACACATCAACACTGCCTTACAGGGGGTTGCATAACTGTAACTCTGAATCACTCAATAATACCAGTCTCTGTTTATTATGTTAAAGTGATGCATGGAAAGTATCTTTAACTTCCAAGCTAACAGCAAGGACAGTAAATCACAGCAGGACAGTGCCAGGAATAGATAGGAGAAAAAGGTAGAATTCAGAAGACAAAGCAAGTTGCAAAGTGTCTTTCTGGAGCACCTTCATACTAAAAGATAATGCTACATGTCATTTTGATGGTACCTTGTAGAAGGAAGGAGGTGAGGAAGGAATCATTAAACAGTTTTGAAATGTTTTCTCAGACTTTCCAGTCTGAAATATTTATCACAGTCTGTACGTTCCAACCAACTACTTCAATATTGCATACCAGGGACCTGGGTTTAGACAAGGAGAAAGCATTATGTAGCTACTTCATTTAATTTATTGTTCTCGTTTTCAGGCCAAGGAGGAGCTAGAGGTTGAATTCAAATTGGAAGCTGCGTAAGTGATATAGAGATTCTTTAAAAAATGCAAAAATCATTAAATGCTCAAATACAAAAACAGCATTAGAAGTCATGCTTTGTGGGATTTCTGCAAAAAAGTGCCAGATGTGTTTACATACGTCTTTACCGCAGTGTCTGCTGGAGTGAGACACTCATCGTGTTCTGTGGTTTAGTTGCTTTCAAAGACTCAACTCCCAGCATTGTCTCTGCTATCCACAATGTTGGATTTGTCTACCTGGGGACATTTCAGAAGACTTTCTGAGTGTGTGTACGTGAGCTTGTGTGTGCACGTATGTTTATCAACAAGGTGTTGCAACACCCTGTTCAAGGATACGTGGCCATTTGTTTGATCTAAAAAATCTCTGATTTTCATTTTGTTTCCTAGTTCTGGTCCTCATGAAGTTATTGCTACCAATGGAGTCCTGGTGGTATGTGTCTTTTTCCCAAGAAATTTTATACAAGTATTTTCTTAATATAAGGGGGAAGGGAGGGTCGGGGTTACAGAAACCATGAGCTATAAGATAGCCAATAGGCCAGTTCTTTCTCTTTCTTCCTCCTTTCCTGTTTAAGGTACTTTGAGAATGGGATATTTTATTATCCTATTTGTTGGTGTCATCCCACTATTTCCCATTTGTCCTATATTTTCACACACAAACACACACACACAGAGCTTTCCTCTGGTACCAGTACTCCTCCAAAAATGTACTGTTGTCTATCAAAGCAGAGTGGTAAAAAGACTGTGAAGCCATTTGCTGATAACCTACCCAGCCTTTTCCTCCCTGGGAGATGAGCCATTGACCTATTGTAATTACATTATATGAATGAAGGGTAAGTGCCATTAAAAAAACCCCAAAACATTAATAACAACGCTTCTTCAGAAAACTGTCTCTACTACTGACTCTTGGTCATTCAGCAACATATCTTTCATTTATGTTTTTCCCAGTTTAACCCTCTGTATCTATGTTAGTATCCTGAAAATGCGCCTGATTTTCTTCCTTTCTATCTTCCCCTTACTGCACCCAGTTGTATGTCACTGTCACTGGAGGATGCTCTACAGCTCCCTCCAAAGCTTTTCATTTTTCTTAGCCAGCAGCTACTAGGCAAAACCCAGAAATGCCAGGGAATTGGGCACTTTGGGGAACTAGACATGTCTAAAGCTGAGGGATTCACAACTCCCGTAACCATGCTGGGATGTGACGATCTTTCTCACAAATTCTTGTTCTCTGCCTTTCATAGTGTCGTGAACTTTGCTGCTTGGAAGTTGAAGTGGCGGAGAAGAAGCAGCAAAAATCAAGTAAGGTTATTGCTTTGTTATCTGTTTACCAATAACTGCACGCTTATTGATGAGAAGATGACCTTTTCATATAATATATTAATGGAATAAGTAGTATTTACAGTATTTAGTGCAGTTACTACTAGGTAAACACATCAGGTTGTTATAAATTTCAACGACTGCATTTTGTGCTCCCTTAGGTATATGTCAGTAAGGTCTATTAGACCTACATTTAAGTTGAGATCCCCGTTGTATATAACAGTGAGAGCTTTCAGAGTCCCCATGAAAATAGCCTCCACACTTCTCCTCTCCCTTTGCTGCTAGTGCTCCCTTCAGAGTGCTTTCCACTAGACAAAGCTGTGGGCCAAACTCTACAGCTCTGCTACCTGCACCCCACTTTTAATCAAGCCAGCACAAATTCCTGGTTAAATTATAGTGACATTTCTCACAACCTTTTTTTTTTGCTCTTTTAGAGAAAGAGCTTTCCCTCACTGTGAAGGGCTCCTTCGAGGGGACACAGGATATCACACTGGGCCCTGACGGAGTGGCCAGCCCATCAGGTCCCACAAAGTTCCACTATATCAAGTACGCGGAGCCAACGCTGGACGTCATGTTGCCAAAGAAGAGGCGCTACCACCCTGTATGTTCGATGTGGCCTTAATGATGAACTGACCATGAGTGCCTCTCTAAACAGTGGGAGGAGGGGGAGAGGGTAAATCCATTACTGTTTTTGTCCTAAAGCTTCTTGTTTTCCCAGTGGACCTGTAAGTACAGTACAGAGACAGGCTCCCCAGTGGTGATGCTGAATTCGCTGACCATGGGAAGGAAAACGACCATTGCAGAGGTGAGCATTACTTCCACCTTTAGGAATAAAAGGTCACTCAGGCTGAAATAATTCCTCCTGTAAGCCCCCATAATATTGTCCCAGATGGTTGCTAAGAGGATCAGAAATGTTCTGATTTTTTTCTCAGACCTTGAACAAAGAGGAGCTTTGTTTCTCCAACTGTTTTCTCCACAGAAGGTTGTCCCTCCATTAGTCTCCATTGTGTGCCAGTAGCGGATACAGAGACCAAGAAGGATGTCAGAAAAAATGATTCCTTCAGTATGTCTCTCCCTGTTTACCCACTGACTCCTCCTTTGCTTAGGGTCCAAACTGAAAGTTGCTCCTTGGGCACAAGCTAGGAAAAAGTCAATAAACCTGCCCTTAGTAAAACAGGTGCTTCAAAAGACAGTATATTAAAATATACTGAAAATATTAGACGTAGTGTATGGATTTTAAAAAATTTAATGAGAATATTGCTTGAAATAGATGCATGTGCTGTATAATTTTGAATGAAGTTAATAGAAGAAAAGGATCCTTACTATAAAAAATATGTTTCTCTTAAGAAACATCCATAGATGTCCAGATTATTAGGGACAATCTTGTCCAAACATTAATTGTTATGTTGCGAAGAAGTAGGACAACCTCCTATTTCAGGGTCATTAAAGCAGAGCACTTTTTGTCAGTTAATATGAAGGCTGCAATAACTATTTGAAGACAGGATGAAGTCTTGGCAGCAGCAAATGCAGACTTGTAGTCTCTTCACTGTGAGGTGGTGGCCAGGATGTCAAAGATCTGCATAAAGGTCTGCATAAAAAACGGGAAACGTACAAAAAATGGTATTTCAAAATGCTGCAGAGGGCTTGTGAATATCACGGGAAATAGGACCTACTGCATGAGTCTCAGGAAGCCCCTATGCCAAGATGGTTAATCGTTTCTGCAGTCTGGAAGCATTTGGGATCTGTGGGTAGGGAGGTTACACCAAGGATAAGTGAGTGCTTTTGGAAATATATGCTGAGATCTCAGACATTTAACTTTGCAACTGCCAGACCTTGCTGGGGTCCAAATAAAGCTCTAACCTTAAGACAGAAAGGGAAAAAAGAAATTTTAAAATGAAAATTAAAAAATTACAGTGCACATTCTTGTTTTCCAGGAGAAAAGATTTGACTTGAATGTGACAGCACAAAACTGGTAAGAGATCTTCTTCTATTCCTGAAGACTTGGGTTATTGATTTTGATATTGTTTTAGCCACATGGAAATGCCACAAGCATGCAGCCTCAGTCAAAAAACTAGAATGTGCTTTTAATAAAACATGAAATACCTACACAGTATATAATACATAATGGGTCTTAGGTAGATTTGGCTTTAAATCAATAAATGTTGATAAACATGTATTTATTTTAGCCTTATCTGACCACAGAATATTATTTTTGATCAACGTCAGTCTCTGAAATTCACAAAAAGAACAAAGCTGATTAAAAAAGCAGAATGGATGGGAATAAATATTAAACAATCAGAAATCATGAACATTTATTTTTTTCTTAAGTTTCAATACTCTATAGCAATAAATCTTTTATTCTGTTAAGTCCAGTTATACTGTATATTGAGTAGAAACTCAGTTAGACAATGTGGCTAGTGATTTGGCATCTATAGACATGCTTATTAATACCCACCAGTAAACATTAAGATGTTTCATGTTATCCATAACCATATGTAACATATGGAACAGGGTAAACTGATCTTTTTGTGTGTGTGTGTGCACCTGACTAGGAAATAAAAGGGAAAAATAACTTAATTTTGAATTCAAACAGCTTTTTCTATCATTAATTTCAGACAGGCAAGTGATCAATGACAACAGGAAAACCAGTGTTATTCCAGAACAGGAAAAGTGCTTCCCATTTATTTATTTTACATCCAGAGAACTTCAAAAGTAGTTTGTTTATATCTTGATTTACAATGGAAACTGGCATTTGCAGCTCCACCTAACTCCCTTGCGTGTCTTAATTTACAAATACATTTGTAATCATTTGGCGGATTTTTTCCAAATCTGATGGTGGAGAAATCTCGTCAATAAATTTCATTACTGTTTTCATTGAAATTATGGACTCAGAAGAAGAGAGAAATTCTGTCACTGAAAGAAAAAGCAAAACCCTGCCATTTTACAATGCCTGGCCAGGTCTACCTGGCCAGCCAGGGAGTCCACCGGTAGCTCTGGCCTGAAGACACCACACCAGATCTCTTGCCCATCGATGTCTTGTAGGCACAAGGCAGGAAGAGACAGGAAGGAGGTCGGTGAGATGAAAAGCAAAAATGCCCCAGGACATAAGCTGCAACAGTAGAATTTTAAGCAATGACTTATTAAATTTCAAAACTGATGCAAATGAAATCCTCCTCTGAGGAATATTATGCTTTACAATTTTTGAGTCAAGGTTGATGTGAAATATAACTGCCAGCATTGACCTGTGAGACAGTTTGTACAAGTGCCGACGGATTGGAGCTGCAGGCGTGAAATCCTGCCCCACTAAATTCAGTGACCCATCTCCACCCACCCAGGGCCTGGATGGCACCAGGGTCATCCCTCCAGTGAGTAGGGTTACACGGACACGGTGCCTGGCAGGCAGGTGGATGGCTTTCCTCCCCAGCGATGCTCACCGCTAGAGGGGGATGCGTTCCAACTTGAGTTGCTCAAATCAAGAATTTCCCTTCACGTTGGAAATGCCAACATCTGAACATTGAGTTTTAATTTAGATTTAGAATGAGAAAATAGCCCATGAAATGGGAATTAATACACTCACTTTTGACCATTTGCACAGATCTTCTAAACTTGTAATTCTTTTCGTTTTAGAATATTCATTTAAATATTTTGTTTCATTTGTAAATATTATACATCGTTTCGTTATCAATTAGTAATAACTGGGTATAATGCCACTGGTTAAGCTTACTAATTGAAATAATTTTCTTACATTTAAAAATAGTTAGAATATTCTCTCTTGCTCCTGTCACATTGCATCACCCTGTTTGAAGGGAAGCGTGGATTATCTTTGATCAAAGTCATAAGATTGATATGGGTGTGTTAATATGTAAAATATGTGCCTGTTTTTATTTTAGTAATTGTTCATGCCACCAAGACCTGGACATGCGCTTTGGGTTTGACTTATGTTCAGAGGAGATGATGTTCCTGGGGAAAAGAAAAAGATATGTAGCAAGTGCCCTGAAAAATGTTTTTCACCTGCAACAGGATCTGCAGGATCATGAAGTACGTGTGTGTTGGGGGGCGTAGATCTTGAATTTCTAGTGCCTTCACATACTCTTCAAGATGAGTGGTCAGCAAAATGGGCCACATGTATCTGTTGTGCAGGTACCAGCTTGTCCAGGTGTCTTAAGTACATTTGCTTCTCCTGGCAAGGTTTGTTATTGCAAGATACACTAGTTGCAGTAATTGCATCCTTCATGACTGTCAATTTGGAATTTGTCAGATTCAAGGTGTGTTCATCCCTGCCATCCCATGCTGTAACTGGCTTGCTTCAGAAATGCTGTGTGCATATTAAATACATTACATAGCAAAGATTTCTTCCCTTGTTCAAATTTCATCTTTTGTGGAAGTTTAGGATAAATATCTTTGAGTGCTTCTTATAATATGTTCCCTTTCTTGTAGTTTTGAAATTCTTTAAAATAAATATAAGTTATTTGAAAGTAACTTCATGATACTGAAGAATAACAGGATTGATGCAAGTAGCTTAACAACACTGGCTGTGAATTGAGTGTATTTCTTCATGGGGTTCACATGTGGATTTTCATACAGTAGTAGTAGATGTGTGAAATAAGAAAAAAGTGTCAAAGGAGTGGGAAACGTAGAGAAAGAGTGGAAAAATGTAGAGACAAATGTAGAGAACATTGTTGCCTCCACAGAAGGGTTTCTTCTTGTTCATTTGTGCCCCTATTTGCCCCAGAGATGGACAAGAACTCCAGTTTGGGTTAATCTCTGAACCCACAGTTATCCAAAGGAAAGCAGCAGTAGCCATCACTGCTTGGTTTTGGAGCCTTTCCTTCCAAAATGGAACCTGGGCTCTGAGATCAGGAACTGGTCTGGATGTGGTGGCCAGACCCCATGGCAGTCCAGGATGCCATGTTGAACGCTGTTGGTGTGAACGTCCTGTCCTCCTCTGCCCAACAGGTCCCCGTGGTGGCTATCATCACAACAGGTGGAGGACTGAAGTCAATGACAGGACTATACGGCAGCCTCATGGGACTCAAGAAATTAAATCTCCTGGACTGTGTAACATACATCAGTGGGTTGTCCGGCACCACATGGTAAGCCAGCTTTGCCAGGAGGCTTGACCAGGCCTTTTGAGGGAGATGCTGCTGTAGAGAGGAGCTTCTAAAAGCAAACAAGATCGGGAGATTTTCTTCAACCATCATAGAAACAAGCTGCTTCTCAGTTACAGGACATTAAATATTAGCTTGACCTGATGCACTGATTTTTTATTAGCAATTCTTTACTGTGCTTTTCAATTCCACATTAGCAGCGGTTTAATATGTATATGACAATTACATATTGTCAAAATGGTTTCTAAGTAAGTAGTTTGGATGTAAGACTGCCTATAGCATCACACTTCTTCCTCTCTCTATTGATGTCCCAGTTGTCGTTGTTCCCAGTAACTTCTGAGACTGTCTCTGCTTTCCAACTGGTCACGCAGAGGAAACTGCAGGACAGTGCACACTAACCCTTGCAACCTGTCAGTTGGGAAAAAGACTGAGTGCCCCGGGAGCAGCTTTATTCCCTGCTCACAAGACCTACAACTGCCCAACATCTGATGGTCCCACGTAGGGAAGTCTGGTAAAATACAGGATGGTGTTAAAATAAAGCATGGTGATACTATAAGATTAACACTAAGTGATACAAAGCCAAGAGAGAGCAGCTAGTGTGAACTGATTTATGGTTCTAGAAAACATGCAAAGAAAATTTATTATAATTTTTTTGCATAATTTGTGCTTCAGAAGTGTATGTATGTTTACACCTGGCAATTTTATCCTTTAAGCTGTTGCCAGTTCTGTATAAAAAAAAAAAGTCAAGAACATAGAAAAAAGATTATCCTTCAGGGCCATCTTTAAGACAGTCATAGAAACTCTGGAGTGTTCACTCTGCTGGCTGGAGCAGCAAAACCAGAGTATGTATGAACAGAAGTGAATCCCTAAATGTAAAACTCTGTCCCGAAAGGCACAAAATTTCAAGTCTTTTTTTGCTCCTTTTGACTTTTGCTGTCTGTTTTATCTTTCTCCAGGACCATGGCCAATTTATACAGAGATGCCTACTGGTCGCAGAAGGACCTAGACTCGCATATTGGCGAAGCCCAGAAACAAGCAACCAAATGCAAGATGGGCTGTTTCTCTATGGATCGCATGAAGTACTACAATAAGCAGCTTTGTCAGCGGAAAGAAGAGGGATACAGGACATCATTTATAGATCTCTGGGGGCTCATGATTGAGTACTTACTTAATGATGGGGTATGATGTATATTCCATTTCTTAGAGAACCATGGCTTTTTCTCTTAGTGAATGGAGAGGCAACTAGCCCATCATTTTGGTGAACGTACCTCAAAACAGAGTGGAGTTCTCCATGTCAACAAAACTCTCAGGTTTTTTGATTTCCTTTAATAGACTGCCTAGGTAGAAACATCCTATATGTTAATAAACTAGGTTGGGGATGCAGCCATTTGAACTCTGGCTGGTATTTAAATAGAAGTGGAAGCAATCTCGGGCAGTCTGCCTAAGATGCAGATTGCGCATGGAAAAAGAGTTCAAGATGCAAAGCAGAGTAATCTCAACTGTGTGAAAACTATCCGAAGTAAGCATGAAATGCCTAGAGTGCTTGGTGATTTGAATCCACTGGCAGGTAACTTGATTTGCAGGTACACTGGAGGCAAGTGCATATTTTACTTTTGCTGAGAAGGACTGCTCAGACAGTAGCTGGTTTAAGTGATATTAATTTTTACAAGCAATAACTAATTTCTTTTCTATTATTTGAAGTTGTTTCTATCCCTACAATACAGCAATCCACTCCCTCTTCTCTCCAACTGGACCACAGTTCAAGGATGTGTGCTTTGGCACTTGGGAGGTGGGAAGGGATGAGTGGTTGAGGATTGAACAGAAGTGTGCTCCAGAGGGGGCAGAAATGCTGCAGCCATTCAGCCGTTCATCTGGTTTTACTTATTTATTTTTATATATGTACGTACATAGTATTATGTATATGTAAATGGAAAATAAATACATACAGAGAGGAATACTATCTATTAAACAAAAGTATAAGATGAATAGCTGCCTCTGTTTTAACTCGGCTAGATGAGGTCCCCCTTACAATCTAGCTAAGCATCTTTCCCTTTGATCAGTGCTGACTATTGCTATGTAACTGCTAACCTCTCCCTAATCTGCCAGAACTAGCTGTCCTGTAATTTGTCAGCAGTTCATGAGATTTTATGTTTTTTACAAACCTCTTCAATGAGAATATTCTTTTCCAGAATAGAAGCTGGGTGGGAAGCAAATAATTTGCTGCCAAATTCCAGTCCCCTTGCAAGGCTGGGGCTGCGATAGCTGTTGCGTACTTAGAGAGAAAACACAACACTGACTTGCTCAAGGGCTTCCTTCAGCCCCAGGAGAGCAAGGACTGCTCACTGCACTCCTCATCCTAAAGGGCAGCCCGCCCCTTCTCCTACTTACTAGGGCAGTACTTTCTAGTACATACAGAAATCTACGCAGAAATAGTTTTCCCTCTCCTCATCTTTTGTGAACCTGTGCACAAAGTCAGGCGGATCCTGGGAGGCTGGTCTGCCACTGGCAGGTGGGTGGCCTGAAGTGCTCTGTGCAATGGACCTGCCATGGCATGTCCTGCATGCCGGGGGCAGAGCCACCCAGTTCCTCCAGTGCTGGGGCCACCGAATTTACCATGCTTTGCTTCCATCTCTTCTCACATAACTGTTTTTCTTCAAAACCAGAAAGACTCCCACAAACTTTCGGACCAGCAAGAAGCACTGTGTGATGGCCAGAACCCACTGCCCATCTATGTGTCGGTTTGTGTCCGGGACAACTACAGCACCAATGATTTCAAAGGTAAGGATGATGTTTCAGATCCTGTGGGGCTAAAACTGGCAGCTGAATTCCTGTAATTCACTCTTCTCTGCTTGGTAGCACTTGGAGAAAACAGTCCTGGTGTGTTAGTTGCTTTTTGGAGAAATAATTATCGCCTCCATGCCTTACGATTTTAATGCAAGAGCTTTTTGAGATCAGCGTTTCACTGTCTAGACATACACAGTCAAAATTCTGCCAGAAAGGCCATTTTTGAAATATTATCTGATCCATCTAGAATAAGAAGTATTGGAATTGTCTGAGAATTAAATACTGCTTTTTGTCTATGCCCAGTTATAGTTTCAATATGAAGAAAGACCACATAGTTATTGTAAAGTTTGGGAAATCATCCAACATACGCCCAACTGAATCTTTTGCTTTGCTCATTGTTTTGGTTATTTTTTTCCATGAGAGGCAGCTGGAGGAGGAGAAGGGGTGGAGAAGAAATTCAGATAAATTTTTTTATGGTTGAGGTGAAAAAATGAACCACTTCTGAACGAAAAGGAAATTATGGTCCATGACCTTTCTGTTCCAGTCTTTGCTCACACTGCAGTTATACCAGATGACTGCACTTCACTTGGAAAGGACATCTGAGACAGTCAAGGACTAGTTCTATTTTCCTTAATACCACACATAAAGAGTACAATTTGCCTCTTGCAGAATCACAGAATGGTAGGGGTTGGAAGGGACCTCCGGAGATCATCTAGTCCAACCCCCCTGCCAGAGCAGGGTCACCTAGAGCAGGTTGCACAGGAACGCATCCAGGCGGGTTTTGAACGTCTCCAGAGACTCCACCACCTCTCTGGGCAGCCTGTTCCAGTGCTCTGCCACCCTCAAAGTAAAGAAGTTCCTCCTCATGGTTATGTGGAACTTCCTATGTTCAAGTTTGTGCCTGTTACCTCTTGTCCTGTCCCTGGGCACCACTGAAAAGAGCCTGGCCCCATCCTCCTGACACCCACCCTTTAAGTGTTTATAAGCATTGATAAGTTCCCCCCCCCCAGTTGTCTTTTTTGCAGGCCCAAATCCTTCAAAAAGACCCAAATCCCTCAGTCTTTCTCCATAAGAAAGATGTCCCCTAATCATCTTGGTAGCCCTTTGCTGCACCCTCTCCAGCAGTTCCTTGTCCTTCTTGAACCGGGGAGCCCAGAACTGGACACAATACTCCAAGTGCGGCCTCACCAGGGCAGAGTAGAGGGGGAGGATGACCTCCCTTGGCCTGCTGGCCACTCTCTTCTTGATGCACCCCAGGATGCCATTGGCCTTTTTGGCCACCAGGGCACATTGCTGGCTCATGGTCATCCTGTTGTCCACCAGGACTCCCAGGTCTCTTTCCATAGAGCTGCTCTCCAGCAGGTCAGCCCCCAACCTGTACTGGTGCATGGGGTTATTCCTCCCCAGGTGCAGCACCCTACACTTGCCCTTGTTGAATTTCATAAGGTTCCTCTTTGCCCAACTCTCCAGCCTGTCTAGGTCCCTCTGTCTGGTGACACAGCCTTCTGGTGTGTCAGCCACCCCTCCCAGTTTTGTATCATCAGCAAACTTTCTCAAGAGATGTGTACCTGTCCTTGTACATAAATTATTCAAGGGCAGTTAACTGTATTGGTAACAGTGGAAGTACTTTGACCTAGATGTGGTATATAGAAGGGCAGAGCGAAACCTCCTGCACACTGGAGAACCCTGGGCTCGTGCGTGCACACAGGCTGTGTAAGAGCTTGCTGTGCTCCTGGCTCGTGCCTTGTGCCACCGGCAGCACCACCACGAGCCGCGTACCTGCCCCTGGCTCCCCATTGCCACAGTGCCATTGCTTAGATGCCTGGCCCCGCAGGTGGGCGTTTACAAGCAAGGTTTTGCAAAGACAGCGTAGCAAACAGAGGTCAGGCCAGTTTACGCCCTCGCTGCCCCCATCTCCACACCCGGCTGAGAGCCTGGGAGCCCTCTAAGTGTCCAGTTGTGGCTGTATTGCAGAGTGGGTGGAGTTCACTCCCTACGAGGTGGGACTGCTGAAGTACGGCACGTTCGTTCGCACAGAGCATTTCGGAAGCGAGTTCTTCATGGGACGCTTGCTAAAAAAGCTCCCCGAATCCCGGATCTGCTACCTTCAAGGTGACGTATTGTGTTGTCCTGGGACAAAGGCACTTTGGAGGGGTGCAACGCTGTTAAGCAGAGGGTGGATATTTCCCGTCTAACATACTGAACGCTCCTGTGATACCACCTGCCAGGAAATGGGGGTGTGTGGTAGTCTGTCCAAAAGAATACAGTAAAAAATCCCACATCTTTTTTCTGTTTCTTGTCACTGTCTTGGTATGCACAAACTTTTTAACATTGTGTCTTATAGATGGAATAGATAAAGCTACTTAATTCTTTCATTGTAAGGAATAGTTCTCACTTCCTTGGTGATTCTTCCGATTCCTCTCTGAATGCACTCCAACTTATGAAAATTTTGAGACATCAGGAAACCTGCAGCTGTGCTTCCATTGCGAGGTTTAACTTCAACCCCGTGTAGACAATCACATCTACTAAAGATGCAGGCTGCCCAAGTGGAAAAATGAGACCAGAAGCAAAGGGTCTCTGAATCTCTCTGGTCAGTCCCTGACTTGTACTGATGGGTTGTCTGTAAAACTAATAGTATCCCTGGAGCCAGAATCACTGGCAAGTGAACAAAGAGCAGTGCAAGTTCTGTTTCAGTCATCCCTTCTTACACTTGTGCTGCTTAGAAGCTCCTTGGTTTCAGTAAAAATGTTGTGATATTAAATAGTCTGTAATCCCAAGGAGTATCTTTAAAAGACTACCTCTTGGGCTGGCCCTTTTTACCTGGTCCACTACTGGGAAATCTATTTTCTACATGCTGCATATTCTGTACTGGTTTCTGTGCCCCACTGAAAATTAAGGCATTCAATTGTGATAGACGAATTACAACAAATATTTAAATTTACAAAGGCAGCTGAGATGGTGGCATTGTGTTTTGTCAGTAAAGCCACCAGTGGCCCTGAGGGGAGGCAGAGAGGGGCAATCCTGGATGGAAAAGAGAGTGTACTGTGGAGCAGGAGCCCACTGTGTCTGTGAGCCTTTACATGCCGTGGTGTGACATGTTTTACAAACCTGATGGCTGAAGAGCCAGTTCATCCCACTGTGAAACAATTCAGGATGTGTGAAAGCTGATGAGAGTGCATGCAGAAAAAGAGAAGCTGGAGTAAGGAAGACAGGGGTGGAAAGGAAGTTTTTGTGAAGTCTGCATTATCTGAGCTCTCATTTCGCTTCTCAAGTGAGTGGGTTTTTCTCCTTTACTTCTCTCCCATTCTTCTCTCTCTTTACTGTGTGGCAAAGCCGTGTGGTAGGTTAGGTGCAGAACTGATGGCTGCATGACTTGACCCATTGCCATAGAAAGTAAAAAGGAATTTAAGAGCCCAAGAGTTTAGAAATATTTGAATTAAGCCCATTCAATAATTAATCCAGGAGGTCAAAATGGAAGGAAAAGGGCAGTTTCTTGTTAGAATGTGTTCTTGTGTTCACTATTTCCCTTTACAGGTATGTGGAGCAGTATATTTTCTGTGAACCTCTTACAAATATGGGGACTGTCCCACAGTTCAGAGGACTTCTGGAAGAGATGGACACAAGACAGAATAGAAGAAGTTGGTGAGAGATCATTAAGCCTTTCATTTATGGTCACTTAGTCTTCTGGATGCCTTTTGGCATCATCCCATCAACTATGCTGAAGCCAGCATCATAGGATCCTCCTAAGAGATAGTGACTTCCCCTTCCATTGTAAAGACTAAGAGGAATAGGGTAATCAGGGACATGTTGTTGTAATTACTAGACTTACTAATATCTTACTGAATAAAAGGCTCTGTCCTTAAGAGGAAGCTTTAGAGGGGTCACACATTTCTCAGGAACTGTTTTGGCATTGCCCATTCTCACTCATTCATATGGAATCAAGAACCAGTGGCAGAGACTAAAGTTATTTTTACTGCCCGTGCAAAGAATAAACCTGAATATCAATTGGCTAATCAATATTTCCTGGGTTTTATTTTATTACTCAGTACAGTAATTACTGCAGTGGATTCACCCTGGCACAAAGATAAATGAGGCCCAGAGGTTATTTTCTGAAGCAATACAGAAACCATGGTTTTATTGCTAAATTATTTAATATGATAGTAACTCTAATTACAGACATCCCGAAAATAAAGAAATACATCTGTGCAATCACGGAAACCACCAGGTCTCTCCTGCTGCACTGTCAGCCACTTGGTCCGGCAAAGCAGGTTGTGATTTCAAGAAACCACACCTTGTACCATTTCTACTTTTCACCCACGTATGCTGCCATGTAGTCACCCTGAAAACTACCTGTAGTTTCTAAATATGAATGTATGCCCCAGGTTTTCCTGGGTTGCTCTGATTCTACTGATTAAGCATATGCTCATGTAGCCATGGGTGATTATCAGGCAGAAGCTGTCACTGTTGCAATAGGCCCCGTGGTGCCCTGTTGTTGCCCATCTGACTGAATGTGAGCATATGCTTCAGCCCCATTTTCTCCATGCTTGACTGTTTCATGATATCTTCCTATGAGGATATGTAACTTTCTCATGGGACATTCTCTGAAGTGCTTAGTTCCTTTAAGGTGTCCCTTTTCCAGGACTAAAGACTGCTTCTGCTGAATTGTCTTCAGGGCAAAGCTTAAGATCATCAACAGAGCTTTATCTAGCAGTCAGTCCTCTCCTTCAGAATAGTTTTCATGTGTTTACTGAATCATCCCAGAACAAACCCCGAGATCTCCTACACACCAGGACAACAAGAAATGAACATCAATTAACAGACAGTTCACCAGTTTTTCTTCCCTCCTCTAGATGAAGACCCGGTATTGCCTACAAGACCCCACGAGCTGAGAACTCGCATGTACACTCCTCCTGGCCCTCTGTCCAGTGCCCTTCGGGGAGCGTTGACTGACCGCTTCTCTGTTGCCCAGCACCACAATTTCCTGAAGGGCTACCAGCTGCACAACAACTACCTGGAGAATGAGCACTTCTGTCGATGGAAAGGTAATGGGAACTAATATTTAACAGGCATCATTTTCGGGTGCTTTTGGTGTGGGGAATTTAGGAAAGAATCTTGCCAGGCTTGACAGGGGAAAAAAAAAATCCTGAAAGAACATTTCTTTTCTGAACAGAGAAGAGACTAAAACCTCAGTGTTGCCAGGTATTTCATCCTGTTTTCAAATATAAGCATGTATTTATGTGCTTTAGCTGCAGTCTCTGTTGTTTAGACCAAGAGGGTAGGCTTGCAGCTGACAGAACTGAATTTAGAATCATAGAATCATAGAATCGTTATGGTTGGAAGAGACCTTTAGGATCATCAAGTCCAACCATTAACCTTGCACTGCCAAGTTACTACTAAACCATGTCCCTCAGCACTACATCTAAATGTCTTTTAAATATCTCCAGGGATGGCGACTCAACCACTTCCCTGGGCAGCCTGTTCCAATGCTTGACAACCTTTTCTGTGAAGAAATTTTTCCTAATATCCATCCTAAACCTCCCCTGGCACAACTTGAGGACATTTCCTCTTGTCCTATTGCTTGTTACTTGGGAAAAGAGAACATTCCCCACCTCACTACAGCCTCCTTTCAGGTAGTTGTAGGGTGATAAGTTCTTCCCCCAGCCTCCCGTTCTCCAGACTAAACAACCCAGTTCCCTCAGATGCTCCTCATAAGTCTTGTGCTCTGGACCCCTCACCAGCTTCATTGCCCTTCTTGGAACACGCTCCAGCACCCCAATGTCTTTCCTGTAGTGACGGGCCCAAAACTGAACACAGTACTCAAGGTGTCGCCTCACCAGTGCTGAGTACAGGGGGTGATCACTTCCCTAGTTCTGCTGGCCATACTATTTCTGATACACGCCAGGATGCTATTGGCCTTCTAGGTCACCTGGATACACTGCCGGCTCATATTCACCTGGCTGTCATCCAACAGCCGCAGGTGCTCTTCCACCAGGCAGCTTTCCAGCCACCCTTCCCCAAGACCGTGGCGCTGAATGGGGTTGTTGTGAAAGTGCAGGATCGGGCACTTGGCCTGGTTGAACCTCATACCATTGGCTTTGGCCCATCAATCCAGCCTGTCCAGATCCCTCTGTAGAGCCTTCCTACCCTTAAGCAGGTTAACACTCCTGCCCAACTTGGTGATGTCTGCAAACTTACTGAGGGTGCACTCAATCCTGTCAACCAGGTCATATATAAAGATATTAAAGAGAACAGGCCCCAGTATTGAGCCCTGTGGAACACCGCTTGTGACTGACCACCAACTGGATTTAACTCCATTCACCACATCTCTTTGGGCCTGGCCATACAGACAGTTTTTTTAACCCGTGAAGCGTATGCCCATCCAAGCCATGAGCAGCCATGGATGTTTCTCCAGAATACTGTGGGAAATGGCGTCAAAGGCTTTACTGAAGACTAGGTAGACAACACCCACAGCCTTTCCCTCATCCACTATGTGGGTCTTCTTGTCATAGAAGGAGATCAGGTTAGTCAAGCAGGACTTGCCTTTCATAAACCCATGCTGACTGGGCCTGATCACCTGGTTGCCCTGTATGTGCTCCATGATGGCACTCAAGGTGATCTGCTCCATAACTTTCACCAGCACCGAGGTCAGACTGAGAGGCCTGTAGTTCCCTGGATCCTCCTTCTGGCCCTTCTTGTAGATGGGCATCACACTTACTATCTTCCAACCAACTCAAACCTCCCCGGTTATCCAGGACTGTTGATAAATGATGGAAAGTGGCTTGCTTCCTCAGTATCCTTGGGTGGATCCCGTCCAGCCCCACAGACTTGTGTGCATCTAAGTGATGTCGCAGGTCACTAACCATTTCCCCTTGGATTATGGAGGGTTCTTTCTGCTCCCCATCCCTGTCATCCAGCTCAGAATTTAAAGTAGTAGAGAGCAGGGTGAACATGAGAGAAAGCTGAATTTGGCAGGACTGTGCATCTAACTTCAGATGCAACTGGAATACCCCAGGAAACATGACCTACGAGGGAAAGCTGGAAAGGAATGGGGCTTTGTAGTCCATAGAAGACTGGACTGACGGGAGGCATAAATCCAAAAGTAAAAAGGGATGGGAACATTTCATTCTCTGAATCAATGATGGATAAAAGATGAAACAATTATTGAAATGAAGCAAGGGGATTAGGTTAAATATTAGAAATAGCTTGCTGGCACTAATGAGTATGACAAGTTCCTGGAATAGATTGCTTGGAATCTCAACATAGAAGATTTTTCAGAAGAGGAACTTAGGTGGCATTTTGCAGTCCCTCCTACACCTGTTCGACAATCCAGTAGTGTGGCAATTAATTAAACCAGGCCTCTGGGACCGTCATTTCCAGCTTGCATTTCTTTTTCCAGTCAAAATACCTACAGATCTTTTCTTATTCCAAGAAATATTTTCCTTTCAGACACTGTGTTAGACTCACGTCCCAACCAGCTGATACAAAATCCCGATCAACTGGGCATGATAGACGCTGGATTTTTCATCAATACCAGCAGTGCACCACTTCTAAGGCCACAGAGGGAAGTGGATGTCATCATATATTTAAGTTATACTACTGGGTCACATACATCGGTGAGAAGGATCTTGTTTCCATGTGTTGTCTCTCCTTTTGCTTGTAAAGGTCTAGCCTGTAGCTCCTAGAACTGCTGGCTATTTCATCTGTTCAGTTTTTAACTATTGCATTCCCCTGTGTTTTTCACTGTAATGATTAACATTGTTCCTATTTCTTCCTGACACTCCTGGAATCTCTCTTGCTGGTTTATGAACATGTTGAATTATTCAAGAGGACATCAGCACACTCTCTTCCAGAACTATGGGAAGAGCCTCTTCTGCTTTATGCTGAATCAAGCAGGTTTCCAGACCCTGCACAGGAATATACGTAAAGATGAGGAAGTGATTTCTCCTGACTTAAGTCAGAACATAAAAGGGGTTAAGTGGATAGTCATGGGCAGATCATTTCTGGGCTGTCAAATAAGATGCTACTAGGAAAATTCAATGCAGAAACTACAGTTTCATGGAGATAAAGTTAACTAGCTCTCTGTAAGGCCTTGCAGAGAAGAAGTTTGGTTCTTTATATCTCAGAGGCTGAGGTTTGTTAGAAAATTTCTATTGATAATCTTGTCCCGCTTAAGTGGAATTATTTTTTGTGAATGAGAACAGCCGTGCTACAGTTAATAAGCCATATGATGCATAAGACTTATATGTAATGAAGTTTCATTTCAACCTCATACATTTTCTAGGTTAATTTTATGAAGAAAGGCTGCCGCAGTTTTAAGCACTTTAGTAGAAACTGTTTCCTATTCGATAGTGTCCGCTATTGGATAGTGCAGAGTAAATAACACAGTACATAGTAGGACATGATATTGTATTACACATTTCAGGGAAAAGGTACAGTATAGCCTAGTACTTCGGACTTTCTCAGTAAAATATCAATCTCAGTTAACAGTGTGCCATAATGCATGCACAGGCAGAGACATAATTGCCCATTCAAACTTAACTTTCTTATCTCCTGGCTTCCAAGCACATAATAAGATGCCTTAAATGTTTTCTTGCTGTGGTTTTCTTTTCTAATTAATTCTATATAATATATTAAACACAGGCTTTTTCAATTACTAAAACTATATGCTTTACCCAAAACTGCAAATTGCTTCCATTTTTTAAAAAGCATGAATTCTCTAACTCTGAAATTGTGTTTACAGCTTGTGATTAGTATTCTGGTTACTATGTATGGTAATTCTGTGTAGAGTTATGGATCTCAGTCACTAAACCTTAATACTAGATAACAGTTTGGGGGCTTTAAGAGAACCAAATTGAATTCCAATGCTGACCATTTCTGTGATACTCCAGTCTCTAGATAAAGCGTGCAAATACTACTCAGAGCAGAAAATCCCATTCCCCAAAATTTCTTTGACTGATGAAGATAAGAAAAATCTGAAAGAGTGCTACGTCTTCCAAGATTCAGATTTGCCAGGATGTCCAATCGTGATTTTTCTTCCCCTTGTGAATGATACCTTCCGGGAGTACAAAGCACCTGGTAAGTTATAAGTATCAGCAAAGCATTAATCAAAAGACACCACTACCTGCTTCCCTGACTCAGGTGGAGCCACTTTCTCTGCTGCTGGCTATCTTTGCTGGATGGGTTCATGGGGGAGCACTTTAGCTAATTAAACCTGTTTTCCCCATCCCTGCCAAAGCTAGTGTGTTCATTCATGCCATCTTTGTGGCCCTAAGAGGGCAGACACAACCTTTGTCTTCTGGATGGTGTTTATCTTCATCTCTCTCACATTTGTAACAGAAAGTGTTGCTAGCTAACCATAAAAGATTTGTTTTTTTCTGGGAAATTATAGCTCACAGAGATTATTTTTCCCCACCTATATTGTCTGTTGTCCAGAAATTTCATTCTGCACTTGAGGAGGCATAGTGTCATGTATGAATGATGGGGGAGGAAGAACCTGGCTTTCAGGCTGAAATCCTGCAATATCAAGAGCAGTATGTCTCCTTTTGGTACAGCATCAGCCCAGGGGTCATTTTGCTCTCTGTGCTTTGCTCGGGGCCTGTCATTCCTTTTCTGCCAGGCCAGCTGCTTTGTATTCCTCTCCTTTACTTCCAGTTACTAGGATGTATTTGCTTTGTTCCTCGGTAGCAGGGAGGTAAAGTCTAAAACTGTGCTTTTGTGGGCTTTGGGAGACACAAGAAATGGAAAGGCAGAGATGGATCCTGGTGGCAGGTGCCCTGAGACTGTATTCCTGGTTGCAGGAATTTTAAGTATCCATATGTTTTATTACTCCTTTCTTGATTAAATTCTATTCTGTTACTAGCAACTCCCCTCCCTCAGCCAGGGTTTGTAGAGGTCCCAACTGCTCAGGATAAGACCTGCATTGCACCAGCAGTGGCTATCGGCGTGCCCTTTCAGGCTGATCTCCTTGACTAATCCATGGCTTTAATGAGACAGCTGTTTACGAGTAAGCTGTAGGTGACCATTACAACGCCAACCCTCATTTCTCCCTTCTGCCCTCATCACTTCAGGCAGTGATGGGGAGTGGGGATACCTGACCTGCCTTATTCATGCATTTAAACCCTATGAATTTTCTTCTGGAGAAAAGTCCCCCTCTTTGGGCTGCTGTGGACAGCTTGTCACTGACTGGGATAAACGCCATGTCACAGCAGCAACTTCTCTTTCTCTCCAGGTGTCAAGCGCTGCTGCTCAGAGATGGAGGGAGGACAACTTGATTTGACCAGTCGCTTTTCCCCCTACTGCATGTTCTCAGTCAGGTATACTGATGAGAATTACCGGCGGCTGCTGAACCTCAGTGAATACAACATCCTGAACAACTCGCAGATGATTATGCAGGCCTTGCAGATAGCGATGCAAAGGAGAAGGCAAAACATGTGCTAATCGCCCATCCAACTGCCCGTACCTTCTCAGAGGAGTTTTTCATGCTCTAGGACACAGAGCATGAAGGGACATAGCTTTTTGAACACTGGCCGTTCTGCACTATAGAAAGAAACTACCCCAGGTGGATCAGTGTTTTGTTGGGCTTTTTTCCATTCCCAAGAAGTGGCCTCTATAGGCAAAGACATTGCCTGGGAAGTGTTTTACATATGCTTTGTTCCCTAAATTAAGGTTGTCTGTAGAACAGTCTTTACCTAAAATCCTTGTTAGATTTTAAAAATAGTGTCATTTTAAGCCTAACTTATTATAATGTGTGACATATAGGAAAATAATTTTTTACCACCACAGCGCTACAGTAATACAACCCAGCCAACACACCTACAGGCCATAGGAAAGAGCTATAAACTTCTGCTCCCTACAGTTCTTCTTCGTGGAACACAACGTGCATCAACCCTGGAAAATGAAGAAAACCTGAGACATGACTGGAAGCTGCCATTGGATCCCTGGGTCAACTCTATTTTGCAAGTGTCTTGAAGAGCAGCTGAAGAGGTTGTAAATGTAACAGGGACAAGTGTGTGCACACAGCCAGCCCCGTGAATCGTGTCCACCTACAGGGCTATCTTGGGCTGTGAATGAATCATACATAGATGGGACAGACCAACTTAGGAGGAAGTGGTGTAAGATTTTTCATGCAAGAATTTTTTTGCAGCGAAAAGTGTAATTTGGGCACATCAAAATTTTCTCTGAATTTATGTCAGTTTGGAATGTTCTGTGTTGAGACAGTATGCAAAAAGTCAATGTTTTGTTTTGAAGCTTTCAAAATTAAACACCCTGGGATTTTTTTTCCCAGTTGAGTTACTTCTCATATTAAACTCCCTTTTTTAAATTAAAAAGAACAAGTGCTTGAAATGAAAATATTTTACTTCCACTAGACAATGAAATCTTTGGGTTTTTATTCAAGGTAATTTGTTTAAACAATTTAGGACATATGCTCATCAACAAAAATGCTTATTTGTTTAGTTCTGCCTGTTCAGACTGTGCAGATAAGCAGGTGTGATTTAGTAGTCTGCAACAACTAAGGCCATTTTAAAACAATCTGAACAGACCCTCCATGGGATCTAGCACAAAACAACCAACAACATTTGTTGTGGGTTTGCATTTTTACTTTCTTCATTTTCTCTTTTATGGAAATTTTCCTTTCTGAACTGTTGGAATTGCTGAGAGTGAGCTGTAAAAATTATAAATCCATAACAACCTGTGCATTCCAGGAGCAAGTCAAATTGAAAATACACTTTTTTATTAAAAAGTTTAGTTTCCTAATGACAACTGGGAACATTTTGAATAGAGTCTACTCAGTGAAAAAAGATCTATCAACTGGATGTCATAATCTGGGGCTAAAATAAACCAGGGAAAATGCTTGGGTAAGTTGAAACATTTCATGTTAATATTTTACAAAACGTCTTTGTTTTGAAACATAGCTTCTTTTTAATCGACCGCCTACCTCAGCCCAGGGAACCCAAACTGAAAATAACAGGTTTCATTTACAGTCAAGTAACGTGTTTGTCTTGGTTCAAAATGACACTCTGAGGATTTTCATTTTGGCAAGGAACAATTACAAATTATCTTTACAAATTGGTTCACAACTACTTTTACCAACGCTTTTGTTATTTATGATGTCAAACCAAACCTTGCCTTTTTGTGCAACTGTAGCCTAATGTTGCAAGCCTAAAGATCAGAGCATAAATATTGCCATTTAGAACTCTAGGTTTCGAATGAATATGAACTTCTGCTGGGTTTTTTTTATTCTATGGTAGTTTCACTAGTCTTAATCATAAATACGGTGCTATGTGGTCTGCATATCATCCTGGGAATTGCCTCCATTTGAACCTGAAATCCCTGGTATGAAAAAATAAAGACAGTTTTGGGCCATAAATTCATGCCACCTCCAGCTCTGGAGAAATGTTATTTCCATGCAAATATTTCATGTATACAGTACCGGACAATAAAGGCTTGTTTGCAAAATGAAAATTTTCTGCCTTGCTCCACATATTCAGATATTTCAGTAATATGCTCCAGACTCACAGTATATTCCTTGTTCCAGGAAAACAAAACTGCTGTTATCTCTGCAAAGAGCATAAGAGCATACCAAATATTTGCTGTGAGCATCATGGATAAAGGAATGTCTCAGGGATGGATTGCAGGGTACAAACTGAGCCATGATCCCTCCCTCCTGCGAGGGCTGTCTCTGATGTGGATGCCAAATGTTATTCGTGAAAACAAGAGCTTTTTGGCCACAGGCACTGTGGGAGTGACAGTCCCAGAGCCCCAGTCCTGGTGGACAGTCTGGTTTGTAGCTTAGCCCTCCAAGGAGATGTCGTAATAAAGCACTGCCTTCAACTATGGCTGAAAGATGCTGATGTTGCCAAGGGTTTTTTGTGACCTAATGAAAAATGCATTTCATCAAGCTACATAATTGCAGCTGGCACATGGAGGAAACATGCCACGTATGCAGACACAACCCTTCACAGGGTTGTGAACTAACATAGCCTATAGCAAAAATTTATTCCACCAAGTTGACCGTGGTGACTGTTGATATTATTTTGCGTGGGAATGCGCAAAGGGGAGCTGTGTTGACTGGTAACAATAATTAACAAATAAGTTCAAGGAATGTTCAGGGAATGGGTAACTTCCTGCTTGTAGACAATATATCGGGAGAGCAGGGAAGCTAAAGGATTCCCTTCCCTCAGCAGTTTTGATCTGTTGTGACCTACTGAAGATACAACAGTCTTTGATGTCCCTTTTTAATCCTGTTCCAGGGAGCTGGGAGCTGTGTTGGTTTTGATGGTATAGGGGTCAGCTGGGTGCTCACAGCGGCAGGCATAGGTGTCCTGCCACGACGGTGGCTTTGCAGGTGTGCCAGGGATGGTGCAGAGGGCAGCGTGTGCGGCTGGTGCCGAGTTTTGCCTCTAGCTGGCAGGGTTCATTGGGTCAGACATGGGCGCTTAAATGCAGCTAGATTACAGCCAGTCTGAGCCGTAAAGTGGTGCAGAAGTTATTCACAGGGGGTGGAGCTAAGCTAAGGAAAGTCACTGCTTCAGGACTCTTCCTCTAAACAAAAATAATTATAACAAGCCATAGGAAAGAAGGGGAGAAGAATACAGTGACTTGAGGAGAGACTTAGCCCGGGTGGACCAAAGCTGAGTAGATATAAACCACTGTATGAGTGTGTCTGCTCTGCACGCCTAGACCTGGGGTTGCACGGGCATGTGGTAAAGAAACCCTTAAACTGCCTTTTGCAAGAACCAGTTTAGTCTGAGAGCAAGTGTTGTCCATCGTTTTTTTCCATTAGCTATTGTAGCTTATCTGCTTACTGTCACAGATAACCTAAATCCAATCCATGTAGCTTTGCTGCATCTTATTACAGAGTATGTATTTCTGTAGGCTTTGAGGTCTTGCTAAGTGGAAAGGTCAGTGTTCAGATAAAAGGGCATCCTTCTCTTACCATTAGTCATAAACCTGCCATTGGCCATTATTGGGCAGTGACTCAAACAGCATACTTCTACTTACTGTGCAGGCAAATGTATTTTTTTCCTACTTATTCGACCACAGGGTACAGTTTCCTAGTATAAGAAAATGGGAGGGGAATAACTGGGTTTAAGAAATCAGGCAGAGGTGGGGCTCTGAGTCAGTTTATAAAACAGTTGCTCACCTGCATATGAGACATTTAAACTGTTGGCGTCTGTGGTAGATGGGAGATGTGAAATTGCATTGCCGCAGATAACATTGGACATATACGTGACAGCGACCACAATGGAGCAAGATGGCATTTTGTCTCAGGTAAGAAGGGTGCAGAGCAAAGCAAGGCATCTGGGATCTCAGCTGGTTATGCTGCACGTAGCACAAAGATGGTACTACTTTCTTGACCTACCATTGACTATAATTGACTGTGAACAGGATGAAGAGAACTTATTATAGAAAACTTCAAAAAAAATTATTGTCGAAAACTTCAAAAAACTTATTATTGAATTTTTAAAAAATGGTAATGAGCCGTAGGAAGGAAGTGAAAACTACCTGGGGAGTAAGAGTGTATTTACAAAGGGATCACTTTGTATATCTGGTGGTTTTCTTCATTTTAGAGACGTGATATGTGCAACCTTAGATTAAGTATTAAAGAGCATGGAGGTGTGCTTCAAGGTGAAAGATTAATGACAGGGTGTGTTTATGGGAGACAGGTTTGCTGTGCCTTTAACAGCCAGGGCCAGGAGCTGCCTTCCCTCCCCGTATGTCATGCAAAGGGTGGACCTTACCTGGCTGCTACGCCTCTTCTCAGGCTTGCTGGGGCAAGCATGGCGCAGGCAGGGGCACCGGACACAGCAGGGCACAGGACACTCTGTCTTCCAAGGCTCTACGGCCAGCACTGACCATGGGCTCCCCTTTGCTGCTGTTCTGCAGTTCTCCGTTCCTGATGAGGATTGCTTTTAAGAGACAGGATGATTTCTCCAGGAGTAACGTTGGCCGTTCTTTTTGCAGGAGCTGATCACTCAAACCGATCGGCTAGGAGAAGCAATTATGTGGCTGAATCCTGATGGGGAACAGCAGACTCCTGTTACAAAGGTACCGCAAAAGACGATTTCAAAAGAAAACTCTAAAAGACCTTCCTGATGGGTGGAGCCTGGGTGAGAACAGATAGGGTTCAGCATCTGCCAAACAGTCTAATTAGCTACCATAACCCATCCAGCTCCCGCCATGAAACACTGTCCCACTTATCATTTTGATCGCTTCACTTATGCAGTCTTGCTTCATGTTAAAGTCCTAGGGCTGTTTTCTATCCTTGGCACAAGGGAAATGAACCCTGTTTTAATAAGACTCATAGCTTTGAAAGGATGCGTTTGAATTGGCTTTCTGCTACATACATCTTGCTAAAGCACAAGGGCAAATTTACTGCCAGTGTAGTGATAGTTGTGAAGTTGTGCCACTTACTCCCACAAAGAGTATGGAACAATCTTGAAGTGTATTTTCAACACTTGATTTCCTGAATTAATCCTTCTTCTGGCCTTTAAAAAAACTAATAATTTTCCAAGAGACTTCAGACATGTTATATAAAATCTCCTCTAGGAAATTTTTGACCTTGTTCTCTCTAGTTTGAGGCCATTTAGTAATAATTAGGAACTGTCCCTTATTCTGTTTCAAGCTAAGCTGCTGAGCAACAGATGTCGTGCTTATGATTTAAGGACTAGTCAACCCTTTCTGTTGATTAGTTGAATGGAAAACCCAAAGATGAGAAAATGCACCCTAAAACACAACTCTCTACACTGTGAGGATCACAGCAGATTCAGAAGAACAAAACAAACCTACCAAGCTTCTTTAGGCAAAACTCACTCCACTGACAGAATTTTGTCCATTTGTTATTTATACCAATGTGATGTCTAAGCAAGACTCCCTGGTTATGACTGGGCATACTTACAAACCTGAGTACTTTGTCCAGTCTGCACTCCCTCCTTGATGCTTTGGGATCACCACAGGCCATGACGCTGGCACCAGGGGACCCGATCCATGAAACCAAGTTGAGTTCTTCCAGGAAAGTGCCTTCTCCAAAGCCAGCCGTTGTCAGCCCCAGCCACTGGCTCTGTAATTACTGAATATTTTCCACCTGTACCTGCCTCATTTCTGTGCCTTAGGAGCTAGATTTTAGACATGAATACAAGTGCCTTTGACGGTCTTATCCACAGCTACTCTTTGGACTCTTAGTAGTGGTTTGACATCCTTGATTTATGCACTCAGTCACCTGCTGTGCAGCCAAACAGCACAAGTTTCTTTGGTGCCTTTTCCTAGGCTGAGGTGCTTTGGTTACCTCAAGGCTACTTTTACCTGGTTCTTCATTAGCCTACTTGCAAACTGCCCCCGACCTGGACAACATATATTTATTAGCCCTGGTCACATGCATTAATACACTCAGGTTTAACATTATGAGAGACACCACATGGATTTATAGTCCATCGAGCCTGTAAGCACTAATGTACCTCACTTTTTACAGACGGTAAACACGGCACATTATTAGCATAGTACATACCAAATTGCTTTGTTCAGGGCCAACTAGAGCAAAAGTACTGCTCTCCTTTCCTGAAGTGCCTGTGTCATGTCTCCTTCTCAATGGGACTAATGAGGTCAGTGTCATGAGAACGTCACTTCAGGACGGCCAATGGTCCTTTTATAGTCATTTTGCAGTATAGGTGGAGTAAGGAGGTGGTGTCATTACTTGTCTGTGTCCCTGTAGTTGCACTAAATGCCTTTTGTATTTTAGAACTTTTGGAGCAAAACTTTCTTGCTGATATCTCTTCCAACATATTGTGTCATTTCTCCCTTTCCATGACTCTAGAAATAAAAGGTTAATTGGAAATGGAGATTAATGGTATTAATTTGTTTATTTTATGGTAAAAGAAGGAATATGTAAGGATGACAATAGCATTTGGGCTCCAACATGAGACCAGAACAGCAATATGAGAGGCCATGAAGTAAAGCATGAGGTGTTAATGTGGGAGACATGAGCTAATATGAAAGAGTGAAGCCCAAGAAAAAGTCAGAGTTGAGCTTAGCTGAAGAGGGACAGTTATGTCACCACAAATGAAAAACACATGTATAGTGAGTAGCATGGTGGAAGCGCAAAGCAGAGATCTCTCCTCTGACATTAGAAGTAGCGTGGGCATCAGAGGTCAGCATTTAACTCTGGGGAGCACTGCACATTTAAAAGAGTAGGAACATGAGAAAATCATATCCCATAGCTCAGGAGACTGAACACGTGTAATAACAGGATGGGAGGTGATTCCCACAATGGTAATTTTATCATCTGCAAAAAGCCTAAGGCAGCTTTTCATTTTCTACCTTGGAAACGTAGCAAGTAAATCCCCTCCCAAGCTGAGTGTGACCCTTACCGCTTTATGCAGCTAGATTTTCATTAGAAAACAAATACGTTTTCTATAATAAAACAAATCCACATATCCAAATCCAATTATCATGCTATAAAAGTAGAGAAGCCTTTCAGTCTAGAACTTGATTTAGATATTAGTAGGAAAATAAATGTATTGTCCATTTCATAGTCACATAGAAAAATTCAACTAAGTTGTTCATGATTTGGGTATTTCTCTCTCTTGATCATTTCTGTCTTCTAAATATGCTATCCACCTTTAGCATTTGTTCCTGTCTTTTGTATGTTTGTTGGTTTGTTGTTTTTTTTTCCCTGCAGATAGAATCATCTCTGTGTTACTTACTGACTATAAGAGTCATAAGAGCAAGAAATATCCACCAAGCAGATGTCTGTAAGTATCTGCAGTGCTCTGTATGGCTTCCTTAACCTTCACGGGGTACTAGCTAGTCCTGCTCCAAGAAGAAGTGTTTTCTACATTTCTTCCATGATGGAGAACGTCCCCTCACTGTCATACTGGTCTCAACAGTGAACATAGTGTGCTGCTCTTCTTTGCATCAGCCCTGTTCTGCACAGAGGTGACTCTATAAGGTCACAGTTGTACCTATTGCACATATTTCTCTGCAGCCCCAAAGGGAGCAAGGAAAGCTCTGCAGTCTGTTGAAAGCAAGAAGTTTGGAAAGATGCCCTGTGTTTTCCTCTGGAGTATATCCATGTAACAAAGAACACAAACTGGTTGAGATAACGGAGCAAATATTGAAAAATGGAGTAGCCTTATCTCAAACTTAGCTTGTGCTTAAAGCTTTCTCAAGGCTAAGTAATCCAAATTACTGTACCCCGATTCCCTGTGTAAAAGCTAACCAACCTGTTAGGTATTGTTACATTTTGTAGCTTCACTTCTGGTGGCCTGCAACTGAAATATAATAGAAGATTATAGCTTTAGTTATGCAGAAATCAAGAAGCACTTTTTTCTATGTTTTGGGTTGGGTTTTTTTTAGTGCTTAGTCTGGCTAAAATAGAAGCTATCACTTTGTTTCCTTAACCCTTGCAGATATAGGGTGCTGTGTTTGTCCCGAATTATTTTATTCCAGGCTAAACTGATTGCTTGATGAGATAGAAGGAGGAGAAACCTCTTTGTTTTTAATGCATAGGTTATATCTCTAGTCATATTTATTCAGAGAATAATCATGGCCCTCTTCTTTTTTCTCCATTCCTGTTACCTAAATTGTAGTGTTTATTTTGGACAAATATGTCATCATGTATCAGTGTCTCTCTCTCTTTGAAAGAAGAGCTTCCTGTTGTTCAATTCATTCTTTCTTCTAGAGCAAATCTTCATGTTAGATGTGTTTGTGTTTTTTAACATACAGTAAGCCAGACTGATTGCTATGTGAGCCTGTGGCTGCCAACTGCTTCAACTGACAAATTTCAGACTAAAACCATCAAGAACTGCAAAGATCCAGTTTGGAACGAAACCTTCTACTTCAGGATCCAGAGTCAGGTCAAGGTACCGAGCTGTGACTTCCCTGTTAACTGTGACCTAGGGAGCAACTGCCAGGTTTTATCCTTTTGCAAAGGGGACATAAGTAATTTTCTCAAGAGGCAAAGAAAGATGCAGAACAGTATGGGAATAACACATATCCTTACGATGTTTTCAATGCCATGAAAGACAAGTATCTATCTCAGCGATGGGTAGGACATGACCTTTGAGACACCTGTGAAATCCCCTCGTTCCTCCTCATAGGCAGATGCCTACATGGAGTTCATTTCCCCTCCACCTTCTTCCCTTCCTGCTCTCTTTCTTTACTTTCTGGGGACAGTAAACTTTATTTATTGGGACAGCTTTTTTAGTCAGCTTTTGTGAGGAGTGGCCACCCCACAAAAGCTGACTAAAAAAGCTGTCCCCGGGATCTCCTGCTTTGAAAGAAACCTGACACATTTCTAAAGTCCTTCCCTTCCCTTCACAGAACGTGCTGGAGCTGGCGCTCTATGATAAGGACGTGGTTACTCAAGATGACCACCTCTTCACAGTGTACTTCGATATAGCCAAACTTTCCCTGGGAGAGCAAGTCTTCATGCACTTCAAGTGCGATTCACAGGTGAGGTCTGAAATAAGAAATGGAGTAGGTTGGCAAGAACATGTTTGCCTGCTTTTCTGTTTAAAATATTATTTGCAAAATCTTCCTTCTTTTCCTTCTTGTGCATGGACTGCCCAGCCACATAAAAGGGAGCTGTTTTCACTCTGACGTGGGAAAGCCTCTTCGCACCCGGATCTGTAGGCACACTGAAGGGTTTAGTGTTGGCCACAGAGGCTCACAAACTTCATGTGTCTTTGCAAAATTGTCACTTTGCTGAGCCTGTCCCCATTGAGGACCAAGGAGCGTGTCCTGGCCAGTACATGATGCTTTTTGTCATAACTTGTTACTTAACCTAGTAATTAGGAAGTAATAACTCTATGATCAAACCAAGTGTCGAACCAGACTAGTTACTAATTATGGACTGTGGCATGGGTGTTTAAATAAGGTGTCTAAGTCATGCCACTCAGCTTGGCAATGAGAAGTATTCCTATTTTGAATGTCCAGGGAGGCTCTGATAGTCACACATCCCACCTCCTGGTATGTTCTGTCCCTCCTTCTCCTTTTCCAGTTCCCTCCCAGTCTCTTGTGCATCTGTCATGCAACGTTCAGTTGATTAATTACCTATGTACACACACCCAAACTCCACTCCACGGTTCATTATCTTTAAATGCCTTATTTGACCATTTCTTTCTCTGCAAAATAGCAGTGGAGTGGTGTGTGGACTTCCACTAGCCCTTGGTAAAATAGAAACATTTGGCTAGCTGTAACCCAGCTCATTACTGTCTGAGTGGTTAGAGGTGCCACATCCAATTCATTACTGCATTTGCACAGCTTCAGTACTTAGAGCTTATACTCTTCAGGCCTTTGTGGTTTTTTTGTGTCCTATATTAATAACTTTTTGGTGTGTTTAATGCAATAGGTAATTTGAGCAACTAAGTAACCTACAGCATGATCTCATTTCTCTGTTCATCATCCCTTCTGTCCCCACCTTTGTTTTCACCTCACCTGCGCTTTCTTCCACCTAGGGATTATACTCTTCACCACCACCCCACAGACCAGGCCTTAATGTCAGATGTACCTCTGCCCTAATGCCCTCAGCACATTGCCAAGAAAAGCAGTTGCCTTCTTCCACGGCTGCTTTGTCTGTCACCATTTCCCCTGCTTACACCAGAAGGGTTTGGTTGATCCCCTCAGCAGACCCTCTTTCTCTTTGCTGGCAGACTCGGTATGAGACAGCATCTCCACCTGGGTCTGTCCCTTGTGCCCCAACAGAAACAAGCAAGCCATCTACTTTCTTTGTTAAAAACTACAACCACAGGCATCCAGAATCTTCCTATCGATGAAGAAACCTGAGGCTCAAGACACACAGATGTGAGGGGGTGGGTGCCTCTATTTTAAATGCTCTGCCAGTCACAAATAGTGCATGCACACCTATATTGCCAGAATGAGAACTTGCATTATGAGAACTTGCATTATGGGAACTGTCAGCAGACCAGTGCCAAAAACATTTTCCTTTCTTTATTTTCCAGAGACAAGAGGAGCTTGAGGTGGGATTTGCATTGGATAATATGTGAGTAAACATGAAGTGCAACATAAATTGCAGCAAAAAGAAACAGCAATTCAGAGGCATGAAATAATCTAGTATAATTGCCCAGAGTGCATCATTTCTTGACAATGCTGCTGATGAACATGGTTTCCGGAGTAACCTGTGCTATGAGCTGTGTGATGAATTGGTCTGTGCCAGAATGACCTTCCATGAACTTTAGGTAGACCTTAAAACCTTTTCTTTGCCTAGCGTAATGAATGCTATTGAAGACCAGGATACTAGGACTGCTGTTCTGTTACAAGTTTGTCTTTAAGGTCAGCGGGGGGGTTTGCCTCCCTTCAAAGCACAACATGGAATAACACACTGGATTGCTGATCTAGAGCCCTTTCTGTCCCATCCTCCAACAAACGGCAATTTTAAAAAAAAATTGATTCCTTGAAACCATCTGCAACCTCAGCTTGGGGCTCAGGATAAAATCACTATGCAGTTTGCCCCCGCAGTACCTTTTTCTTTTTTTTTGCTGAGCTCCAGGTCTGGATGAGCCGGTAGGATGACAATTGTGCCTTGACAGAGTAGAGTAGGAGAGGAAACTTGTACCACAAGTCTCCTGGGACTTTTTGTTCAAATCCAATACGCAGCTAAAAATAAGCAAGAGGAAAATCAGGAGAAGGGTGTGGCTCATTAATTATACCATAATTATACTGAGTTATTAAGAACGTATTTTTCTTTCTGTTTCCTAGTTCAGGCCCTCCTGAAACCATCATTACTAATGGAGTACTAGTGGTGAGTGTCATGCTTTGTCATCTTTCTTGTCCTGTTGCCACACTTGTTTCACTTGATTCACAGTCATCAGGCCAACATACCCTTTGACTGAAACACTGTGATTTCCCACTTCATCATCTGCCTCACAACACATCCTCATGGATGGCACCTGTGGAGAGGCTGGGGCTGGAACAGCAGGGAGAGTCCCTGTGCTAGCAACCCTCTGGTGTTGCAAAGGCAACACATGGAAGTGGTTTAGGTCCGAGACATCGGTGCAGCAGTGAACTCTCCCTTGGACATCACTCCTCACAAATTTCCGTATTGTCAGAGCAACGGGGTTTGTCCCATCCCAGACACACACCATTTCCTGCAGACTTTCCGACTATGCCATTTATTAGCTTTGTTTCCTCATTATGTTTGTTTAAATCAGTCCTCTGCATCTCTGTCGGGATTCTGGGGGTGCTGTTCTTCACTTTGCCCTTACCTTCTCCCTTCTGCAAGCACTGTTCATCCATGCTGCACCCCCAGCCTTGCCCTGGCTGCGTCCAGTGTCTCAGAGAATGCTCCTGTTCTAGCCAGCATCTGAAACAAAGGTCGTGGTTGAGAGAAAATGTTTTCCTTGGGACAAAGTGCACTGCCTGTATAGCATTTGTATCATCATCAGTAGGAGCGTAGACTAGCTAACAGAATCTGAGACTGGAAATTCCCTGCCATGAAGTGTTTTATTATTCATGTCTCTTACAGTCTCGCAAAATCTGTTGCTTGGAAGTCCAGGTGGTTGGAAAGAAGACGAAGAAGAAAAAGAAGAAATCTTTACCAAGTGAGGTTATTTCTCCATCAGCTATTTTTAAGTCATGATGTGTTAATATTATGAAGGCAGTTGGCTTAATGTAAGAATGAAAAAAAAACCCAACTAACAAATCTGAAACATGAGAACAGCCCTGTGATAGTCTCTGTAAGAAGCTTTGTTTCCAATTTTGATGAGAAAGCTACTCTGTGTCTGCTTTTGTGTCACTTCCTTAGAGAAAGAATTCTCCTTTAAAGTGCAAGGCTCTTATGAGGGCACCCAAGACATTATGTTGGGATCTGACCTGGCCTTCAGCTCCTCCTCTCCTGCCAAATTCCACTATGCCAGATACAAGCAGCCAACGCTGGATGTTACGCTACCAGGGAAGAAACGACCTCCCTCCTTTGTAGGTTATAACCGGACTTTATAAAACATAATAATGGCATGTAAACTAACATGCACCACAAATATTAACATTAATTTGCATTGTGAGAGTGACATTCCTTACAATATAAACTTGGATATATTTGTATTTTTTCAGCGCTCCCATGTGTTTGATACAGGCTCTCCAAACATGGAACTTCATTCCTTTCCAAGTGGAAAAAACACAATCTTAGCAGAGGTGAGTGGGAATACAGGGGATCCTTGTTACACCATCCTGATCTTACTTCATAATAAATTTTGAGGCTCTGCTTTTCTTCTAACGTACCAGTGGGGCACCTGAACTAACTGATGTAGTGCCAGTCTCTTGCTGATGCTGACCATGCTTTTCAAAGCACTTTTAGATCCACGGTTACAAAAAATCTATATAGAATGGAAAGATCGCAGCTGTTGTGGGGTAGAAGCCATGGAAAGGGAGGAGCAAATGCTGCTGTGTAGAGTAATAGTGGCCGCAGCCTGGCCGGCTGCCCAAGCGAGGTAATGTTAGTAGGGATGGGTAAAGTATACATTATCATTACTTTCCTCTATAAACAACACCTGTCC
Source organism: Larus michahellis (assembly GCF_964199755.1). Taxonomy (NCBI): domain Eukaryota; kingdom Metazoa; phylum Chordata; class Aves; order Charadriiformes; family Laridae; genus Larus; species Larus michahellis. The sequence continues at coordinate 50,379,515 of NC_133899.1, read as the reverse complement.
TCAGATGTTACATTCACTAGGAAACACTGGGAATTACTGAACAACTTCCCTGACAATAAACCACTGCGGTCAATTCGCATATGCTGCTGTAATATTCAGAGCTCCTGATTTATACCTGCATTGCTAGGACGGCTGCAGGGGAGGAGTGCTAAAGCAGTTGTCACACTTACACTGTTTGTGTTCTCGCTTTCCAGGATAAACAATTTGATTTATATGTGAAGGCAGAAGACTGGTAAGAGACTTGGCCACTCTTGGAGGCTAACTTGTCCTTAGCTGAACTCATCTTGCCCTTTGCTCTTTACTGGGGAGGAGGCACTCACAAGAGGACAGTAGGTTGTGTGACCAAGTGATGTGGAATTCATGTGAGCTGGAAGCACACCATATGTGTAAAATTAAAAACACCTGTGTATAATCCATACTGAGACATGAATAATGAAAAAGATGCATAAAATAGAAGAAAAAATATTGCAAACCAATTACGCTAGATGGTGTTATGCTCAGCACAGTCTTTAACACTGTGTAAGACTGCAAGCTGATCACCTGGTACTGTTGATCATGAAGTAGGCAAACTTCGCTGTCTACTTCAAGACAAATGCGAGAAGTTTTTCCTACAGGTGTCAGTGCAAAGTATGAAAGAATCCGGACAACAGATATCTCAGAAATTATCTGCAGGAATGTCTTCCCTTATGTTTTCTTTTGATAGCTGCTTAGAAATTTAGCGGTCCCTCTTTCCATCATTCCTTCATGCAACACTATATCTGCTTGAGAGTGTAGGAAAGGCTCCTCCTGTAAATGTGGTACTTTGTGAATCAAGTTGATTTTCTTGTATTGGAAACTCTGAGCTTGTCTATTAATAATAAAACAAAATATCCTTTTTTCCTGATCTCCTCCAGCCCAGACCATCTCGATGTGCGTTTAGGGTTTGACCTCTGTGTGCAGGAGCAAGACTTTCTATGCAAAAGGCAGAAGTATGTCGCTCCTGCCTTGAAGAAGGTCCTGCAGCTGGAACAGGATCTGCTGGACCACGAGGTCTGTAGGGCAAATATTCAAAACATCTAATGAATTCTTAGCAGTGGGGATAACTGCATAATATGACCTCTTTTTCTTCCCATTTAATTCTGGTCTTTCCTCATCTTTAAACTTATTTTCGCATCTAATACTGACCCATACCTCTAATAGCACCCTGCCATTTGCGTCCTTTATAGTTGCTGTCCTGCATTTAACTCTTTTCCTCTACACTTTCATTGCAAGCCAGGCTGGATATTCCTTATATAGAAATGGCTTCTTCCACAGTATTTACCCGACCATTGTTATCCTTGTTGATAATCCTTCCTCCTCTCTTTGACCTGGGAGATTTCTTTTTAATTCCTGCCTTTACAACTGATTTTTTCTCTTTTACTGTCTATTTTGGTTTGAGTTAATGCACTTTTCATTTGTTTTTTACCAAACATCTGTATTGAGCACATTGGAGACAAGTATCAGTTACCTGAGCAAAAATCATCATTACTTTTATTCCTGTTCTCCTTTATGAAATAAACGGTAGCTTATGTTTCAGTAGAAATCATTCGGAAAGAAGTGGGTGTCCAGGCATGTGTGGTGGTGTCAGGCTTTGTGTAGTAGGAGGTCTCTACTGAGAGCCGCTGTCAGCTGCAGTTCTCTGTCTGACACCAGCCCTTTCTGCTCGTGTGTTGCACAGACCCCAGTGGTGGCCATCATGACTACGGGAGGAGGGATGAGATCTTTGACCGCGCTGTATGGCAGTCTGCGGGGGCTCAAGAAACTCAATGTCTTGGACTGTGCCACATACCTGACTGGCTTGTCTGGTACCACATGGTAAGTAGGTAGGACTGGGCAGCTCTTGGATGGAGTCTTCCTGTTGACACCAATGCACTGAAGTAGGCTGGGGCTGACATGCAGTAGTCTACCTATAATACCTTCTCAGTACCCCTAATTTTTTTATGTTCATCCAAAATTGAACACATTCAAGTATTTTCATCGGGGAAGGTCACACAATTTGCAACAGCAACCAACAAATTGCTTAAGCCATTTTGACAGGGATAATGACTGTGACTTCAGTGGGAACATGATAGTTTCTTAGGGAACTGAAAACATGAACCGTTTACTTAATTTCAAATCCAGAACTTAAAATAGAAACATAAAATGTAGCCATTGTCTACTTCAAACCTTGGTGCGTTTTTTTCCCTCTTCAGTATATATTTCCTCTTCCTAGGACTATGTCAAACTTGTACAGGGATGCTGACTGGTCACAAAAGGATCTCGACGAGCAAATCAGTGAGGCTCGAAAACACATGACAAAATGCAAAATAAATTCCCTTTCCTTGGAATATCTGAAGTACTACAAAAAGCAGCTATGTCAACGGAAAAGAGAGGGCCGCAAAACATCTTTTATAGATCTCTGGGGACTTGTCCTGGAATCTTTGTTACATGATGGGGTACAGTATGTCATAAAGCAGCGTTTACAGGGGCTTACAATTTTCTGAAAATTAATTTCTGGAGAAGATAGTTTTCTGTTTGTTCTGAGAAAAGCAGTTTGTTACAAGACTGTGTGTATGCCAATGCACAGCCATTTCCAAAACATTTGGTGGCAGCCTTATAGATATCCAAACATGGTGGAAATCAGCATTCTTGCTTGTGAGATTTTTGGATGTGTTTTTCGGAGAAAACTTCAAGATTAACATTGTGAAAAAATATTATGTTTTGAGATTTTTTTGGCATATTCTACAAGTATTTTATTTAGAAATAGCAAAATCACAGATATTATCTTAATGTCCATGAGAGATATTATCAAATGGACCTGCAGACTTTTGAAATTTGTGAGAGGTTTTACGTAAACTTGCAGCTTAACACGTTAAGCTGGTTTATACCAAAAGTATTGCTCTCTGCTCGTCATCATTTCCTTCTATTTTCATCCTAATGGGTCATAAAAAAATCTGTCATCAGATTGGATGCCTGCAGATATTTCAGTAACAAAATGTTTACAGGAATTTTGAAAAATATGGAACATTTCAGAATTTAAGTCCAGCACACATTATACATTAGAGGCATTAGAGGGCATTTTTCTGCCCTACGAGCTCAGATGCAGAGAAAAAGTTCCCGTGCCAGTTTTCGTCTCAGTGTAACCATATTTCTGGAATCACAGAAAGACAACCATAGACTCTCTGATCAGCAACGGGCCATTGATCGTGGTCAGAACCCATTGCCTATCTATACTGCAGTCAACGTCAAGAACAACTATAGCACTCTGGATTTCAAAGGTAATTTTGAGACTTCTGAGAGCCATTTGTCCTTATCTTTAAGCTGGTAAATCCTGGGACAATAATTTTAGATAGCCTAAGATACCCTTTCGTTTAAAGAACAGAACCTCGCTGATGTGTATTTGTGTAATGTCCTTCTGATCAGGTGAAAGTTTGACTATCTATGCAACAGACTCAAAAATATTCCAAAGACTTTTCATGTTCAAGCTTATAACTCATTGCTATTGGTCCGAAATGTTAGACTTAACTGCAGAAATTATTTTCATTTTGAATTCCTTTCATTACGTGTAATGATGCTGTAATAAAACATCGTCCTCTTCTTTGTGTTCCTTTTCACAGAATGGGTGGAGTTCACCCCCTATGAGGTGGGATTGCAAAAATATGGAGCTTTTGTTCGTGCTGAGGATTTTGGCAGCGAGTTCTTCATGGGTCGGTTGATGAAGAGGGTCCCTGAATCCAGGATCTGCTTCTTAGAAGGTAAGCTATTGTCTTAAAAACATCTGAATGATTTTTTTTTTTATTTTTTTAATTGTGAGATATATAAACCAAGCACTAATAAAGCACTGGTGCATGACTAACAGGGCAGTTTCACCAGAAAGGTGAATTAATACTTACTATAATGGATGCAGTTTACTGTAAAAAAGAAAATTCAGTGACAGACAAATACTTATTTTAATTTTTAAAGCTAGTTTTGAATAAAAATATACAGTACCACTTCCGGTCCAACCATAAAATTCAGGTCCCTGGGAATCCACGGTTCTGCTGATGCTACTCCAGAAGGGTGAACTCCAGAGCCTCTTGCCTGTCTCACAGGTAGTCAGTAATTTGTGTGCTTCCTATAGGCAGTTTACATGGGCCTCCATGCTGATTCTCTGCTGCATCGGGGTGTGCTTGAGCATGCCAGGTCTCCCCTGCTCCAAAGCGTCTGCTTTGGCCACACACAACTCGCTCCAGTTTCCACCTTGCCTGGGCAAGCCTGGGGGGAAAACAGCATAGTCATATCCAGAAGTATTTTTGCTATTGACTGAAGTGGAGCACGGGTACGTGTTTTCCAGACAAAAAGACAAGCTGGAAACTTGTGACTGGTTCGAGATGCAAACTTGTCTTCAACTGGCCACTTCACTCAGAGTGAGGGACACACTGAACTATTTTAGCCTAAGCCTATGCTGGACATGCATACATTTGCACTTCCTGAAACAAAAACCAGTGAGAACTTGTGCTCTAAGGGATAACCAGAGAAATTGTTTCTCAAGCTCTAAAATGCCTGGTCAAAACTGATCCCTCGGTGTGTTAACAGGCTTATTCCCCTGGCAGGGTGATTGGAACTGGGTGATCTTTAAAGTCCCTTCCAACCCAAACCATTCCATGATTCTATGAAATGCAGAAGCTGTGAGATCACATTGTAGTTAGACCCTTATCAATACAGTTCCCCATCAGATCTCTCAGATTGCAAACTTTCATTCTTTCCTTTTATACAAGCCTTGTTCTACTTGGTTTTTTTCCCTGAAAACCTAGGCTTCTTAAATCATATTAATTCACAAAAATCTCACCATTCGTTAAAATATATATCCATCCCTAAGTACCATAAAACAAAAAACTGGATATCAAAATAAGGTTTAAAAAACAGTAGCCAAATAAGAATGACATATCATCCATTTAAAACAAACTAAAGAAAAGCATAAACCTCACAAATTTAATCTCATGATAACAGTTTTGAAATTCATGATGTGTGAATGTTTGAGTTAGAAAGCTCTTTCCTTTTACAGGCATGTGGAGTAGTTTATTTTCACTGAATGTGTTATATATCTGGAATTTGTCCCATTCATCAGAAGATTTCTGGCACAGGTGGACCCGTGATAAAATTGACAATATAGGTAAATGATCATACTTCTTCCTTACTGTGTATTTATCCTTAGATAGAGTTAACGTTAGACAAACCATCACACGCCATCTGCTATGTGAGACGTGCGCCGTGTATTTGGCATTTTTTGGAGTGTTTCTTCAAATGCCACATTTCCTTTCCAGAATGAATTGGATTCAAAGTCTCATACTGCAAAGCATAATTGGATAATGTAAAAATCTCCAGTCCTGTGGTCTATGTGCTCACTGAGGGTTCAACACCGATGTTGGCAGATGAGTAAAATGTTCAGAAATAATAAGATTGATCTGTAAATAAAGCAAAAACATCTTGACTATGTTAGGTAGGAGCTACTGTTATCCAAATAAGTACAACAGGTACCCTTTTCCAAAGCCTGCGTTCAGCCTGTTCCACAAGTGTTCCACAACGTCTGGTGCAGATTTTTACTGGTGCCTGGTACTGGGTTTTGTTTTTTATCCACATCTTGACTATGTAAGAAAATGGTATTTGGCTGGTAAGAGTAGCATTTTATTTTCTTTTTCATTTGGTCACTTGTGCTCATGGAGTCTTTTCATCCCAGACCTTTTAAATAAAGAAAACACTGATTTTTACTACTTAACCTTGACATATTGGGGATCACCTTGCTCTAGGCAGGTAGAATTTAACACCTTTTCGCTGTGCAGACGAGGAACCCCTCCTATCGCTGAAGCCGCACGAGCTCAGGACTCGCCTGTTCACCCCTCCTGGCCCCCTGGGCAGTGCTCTTCGCGGTGCTCTCACCGACCGCCTCAGTGTCGCCCAGGAGCACAACTTCCTAAAGGGTTTCCAGATGCATAATGACTACCTGGAGAACAAACACTTCTGCAGATGGAAAGGTAACAGAAGACCTGTGTGCCTGGGGAGAGGATAGACAAGCAGAACAAAGCGAAACCCAGAGTTGGTATTAAACCCGTTCTCCAAGGTTAGAGGCCATGGTTGGGCAGAATCACTATTAGATCAATCAGTTGTGGCACACTGGGATGTAGCATGGCGTGGTGTTAAGCTCCATGCCAATGGTTTGCTGGTGGCACACACCTCCCAAGGCAGGGGCACCAGGTCCTGATGGTGGTCCTCCCTTTTTCTCTTTGAAGACACACGTACTGGGGAGGCACAAGAAACCCCCTTCATGAATATTGCCATTGCAGGTCCAAAACTGCATGGGGCTGGAGGTAAGGAGGGCAGAAGAGAAGGGATACAGTGAATCCCCCTTCCCCGAAAACAGGAACCAGTTAGGGCTCTGTGGTCATGGTGTAAGAGTTGAAAACAGGCTAACCAGTTTTGCACTATTACACTTACAGCAAGAAATATCTTTCCTTTTAGATACTGTGTTAGACACATTTCCCAACCAGCTGACACAATCAGAGGAATTCCTGTCTCTGGTAGATACGGGATTTTTCATCAATACAAGCATCATGCCACTTTTAAAACCAGAGAGAAAGGTGGATGTCATCCTGCATTTAAATTACAGTGCAGGATCCCAGATACAGGTGAGAGCAACTGAAGTAGTCTCCATTTCTTCTTCAACAGCTGCATACCTGGAAGTTTTTAACACTTAGGTGCTTTCTATATTGCTCCTGCTAAAAGTCTTAACCACTAGCATTTTTAGCTTAATGCTGCAGTGTGATACTTCATTTATAGGCTCTATATTTGTTTTTCTTGTGTGATACAACTGTTTTGTGCTAAGAACTCAGGGAAAGCAAAAACCTCTCGACTGACACAGCGCTTTCCAATAGGGGTTTCAGAGCTTTCACACAGCTTGGAAAATGCCCCCTTTGTCACTGGACTCTAAGAAATCCTGAGTCCTGGGATCCTCTTTTGGTCTTCATGCTGTTCTGTTCATTGATCCAGGCTCTGGACCAGACCTGCAAGTACTGCTCAGAGCAGGGAATCCTTTTTCCCAGAGTGGACTTGAGTGAAGAAGACAGGAAAAACCTGAAGGAATGTTACCTCTTTGATGGAGCTGAGACTCCAGGAGCACCAGTACTGCTATTTTTCCCACTAATTAATGATACCTTCCAAAAATACAAAGCACCAGGTAAGTAATCAAGCATGTCAGAAAAAGGTTGACATCATGGCCAGCCTATTAAAGCACAGAATCATAGAATGGTTCGTGTTGGAAGGGACCTACCTCCAAACCCCTGCCATGGGCAGGGACACCTTCCCCTAGACCAGGTTACTCAAAGATCCATCCAACCTAGCCTTGAACACTTCCAGGGATGGGGCATCCACAACTACAACTCCCAATTAAAGGGAGTATATTTAATACTCCAACGCTTAAACTTCACTGCTGGCTCGTTCCAATACATCAAACCTCCCTGTTGCTTAAAGCTAGTTGTTTTCCCAAGTCAGATTTGCTGTCATGGGGCTCCTGTTTCAATCCCCAAGATAGTTAGTTTGCAGGTAACTTTGATGTACTTACGTAAGCCACAGGCACAGTTTAGAACTGCAGTGTAGACCCACGTAAGAGAAAAAAATCACCATTTTTCTCCCCTCATTATGTGAAGAAGCTGATATCCACCTGAGCCAGGGACTGAGTTGTCAGTTTGAAAAAAAAATCATTTGTTTAAAAAACAATTTTAAAAACCCACAAGAGTAATTTAGATTATGAACTCTCTCCGTGGAGAGACATCTCCTTTCCCTGCTCTGTTAAAAGTTTGCTTGCTTATGACCAGAGTAATTCCCAACTTTCAAAAGTGATTTGTCTCCCCTTCCTCCTAGGTCAGAAGCGCTCAGAGTCAGAGATGGAAGATGGCAAAGTTGATCTTTACGGCTCCTGTTCCCCTTATTCAACATATTCAGTCCAATACACTGAGAAGGCATACGACCGTCTGGTTCAGCTGGGAGAATACAACATCCTGAATAATGAGGACCTTATTATGCAGGCCTTGCACACAGCAGTAGCACGGAAAACACAGAAAAGGAAATAATGTCAGACAAGGGAGGATGCTTTTGTTCCCTTAATCCACCAAGAGACTGAAGCTCCCTTATGAATGGCCAGCAGCCTTCAAAGGATTCCTGATCAACCCCACTTGATGGCAATCTCAGATGAACAAAGAAGACACTGAAGAGAAACTTTTTATCCAAAGAATTTCACTGCAGCAATACATTGCAATTCAACTATTATAGTGGAGTACAGTTCGTTGTATCCTGCAGAAGATGGGCAGTCATGAGGAAGAAAGTCCTAAGATGATAATGAGCATGGTGCAAGTTGCCTTGAGAAAGAGTTTGAAATGTTTAAGTGTAACATGTCCAGGGCAGACCACATTAAAAGCATATTTTATTAACATGACTTGTGCTTTGTGTTTGTGAGGTGGTGGTGAGGTAAGGAGCAGCCTGTGGGCCAGGTCTGTGACTGGGACTGTGGCACATTGTAGGCAAGTGTTTAGAGAAAGACAGGCACATGTCATATGGCATCCTGTGGGCACAGATCACGTCTAAGGGTGACTTTGGGCAGAGGCAGAGGAGGCACAGACCATGGGTACCAGATCAACCAAGAAAGCAAAAGAGTATTGCCGTTGCTTGGCCACCAAGCGTCTCTGTGCGCTTCCTCACTGCTTCTTGGCTACCCATCCCTCTTCCCACTCCTGGTGTGAGCAGTAGTAGCATAGTGACTAGAAATACAAGCTAAACAGAACAACACTCTGCTGGCTTTAATCCCCCTCAAAACAGAAGCAAGGATGTGCAAGTCCTTAAACTCATCAGCTCTGCCTGCCCTCGCTGTTGCCTGGGTGTTGCACGAGCTCAGCACCTGCAGAACTAGGAGGCACCCACATGGGAGGAAAAGGGCTTTACATGGTCTTGGTGCAAGAAGGAATATTTTCTGTTTTGCAGTAGGGCACCTAAAGAGGATATCCTGCTCCAGGAATGTTATTTTTTTTCCTCTTAAGATAGCAAAGATTTATGTTACCTATACTGTTGCTGTGGGCCTTGTGCCATCTGTGAAAAAGACAAGAAATGTGTAGACCAATGGAGAACCCTGGAAGCTCTGGGAAGGTTTGATATAAAAAGTACATCCTTCTGCATGGCAAGCTGCTGCAGGACGATCCGTGCCTGCTGAGCAGTAGTTTTCCTTGGACTGGCTCTGCACCAAACCCAGCGCCGACATGCACATAACATGGCATAATTTGCCCATTGGGCCAAAGGTGCCGTGATGAGAGGTTGCCTAACCTAGACTTCTGTCACTGTTCCCAGTGGGGAAGAGATGGAGGAGCACTGTGCTTGCACCCATAGCAAAGATCCTCCATCTCCTCTTGTGTGCATCACTGTCCGATTTGTTCCCTAGGGTTAAGATGCTTTACTTGTTCATTTGCAAAAAATCCAGTTGAGAAATAGCCTCATGAGACCAAAACCCGTGCAAACCTGCATCACACAGTCATAGCAATATAAGTACACGAGAGTATTTCTTTCCAAACACACAAATAAGCTCATTTTTATTAAGTTCCTTGCAGGTAACCCATGCTCTAGGTTGAATTAATAGCACAAAACACACTAATACTTTACGGACCAAATGAGTTATTCTGTGTTTCTCCTGGAGCATTCACTTCTCACTTACTAATAGATGGTAGAAATTCCCTAATTCTTCATAGGTATCTGTTTTATTAGACAAAGTAATATTGAAAACATTAATAAAAATAGGAACAACAGGTGATGTTTACATGTGACAAATCTCTCAAAATAAGTAAAGCATACTCAAGATATGCACGTATCTCTTTTTTCTTGTTCTGTAGGAATTTGAAAAGATTAGGTTGGAAAGTGAGAATACAAATTCTTAATACAAGATTTTGATTCTCCCAGGTTACCTATTGTGAGTGATTATTTCTAAGCATACCAATTTTGAATACATAAACATACTAGTGAAAAAAGTCAGTTATATTTTTAATTGTTTTCCACTCATAATTTAACTGTTCATAATCCATGTTTTCTATTTTGCCCCTTCTCTGACTAATATCTAATGTGCTTAATAATGTACAAGTGTGTTGAATTTCTCAGTGTATGTAAGAGTACAGCATTTACAATTAGTAGCCTACTAAAGCCACCTATGGTTATATTTCAATGTTAAAATTCTTTGGATTGCAGAAGGGCTCTGTACTGGGTTTACATGGCAAGGTTTTGGTAGCAGGGTGGGGTGCTGCTGGGTGGCCTCTATGGCTTCCAGTCACATTTCAAGGTGAATGAGCAGGATTTTATCTCTACTTTCCAAATGAGTAGGTAAAAGTATTCGCAGTGTGCTTGGCTGAGTCGTGTCACTCTGAAGCTTTAAATAGCATCATCAGAGCCTTGTAGAGTGAGCAGGATACAGTGTTTCTGTAATGACTTGCCAGCCAAGGACAAAAGTGCTCTGTGCAGCTCCCTCTTTTGAAATATAGGGGAGAAGGAGTGTCAGTGGCTGGGAGGGGTGTCTGTGAAATGCTTGCCTTGTTCCTGTAAGGGAGCTCTCTGGATGTAGTCATGCTTTTGTTTCTGTACTGCTGAAAAGTTGTAGCTTTAACAGTGTGGTTTGTCGGGGATGGATTCTCAGAAGATCCTTTTTGTGGATGATGGACAGGTTCTGGCTCTCAGCTCTTCTTCACTTTGCATTTACCCTTCCAGAATGAAACTGTGAGAGTTGGCTGTCTTGTAGTCAGCCTAGACTGACTTTCTCATGACCAGTTCACTTTCTCTGCACAGTCAGTGTGAACCTCTCAAGGGATGATCCTTATGGCTACATACAGGTCAGAAGAAATTTCCTTTTAAAACTACCACCAGTGTCCCCAGCTTCAGCCATTCACATGTCAGTGGGGAGCTGGGGTATCTCCCACGTATTTTTGTGCTTGACCTTTCTTCTGGGATACCCCCCAAATTGACAGGCTCTTTTAAATGACTACGGTCATTTATAATGTCTCATTTTAGACATTTTCTGGGGCATTGTTTTGCTCAGTTAGGCCTAACTCAAGATTCAACAAGCCTCAAGGAGGCTTTTTACACCTTACATGTGTGAAACCAAAGCAGGGGGTTAAGCAAGGAGAGACAGTAGGCTGCAGCAAACAGGACTGGGAGGCCTCAGGAGAGGTGAGGTAGGACTGTGAAGCTCTAGAGGCTAAAGCTAAGCCTGCAGGGATAGTCAGGTGGTTTGGATCCTTTGCAATCCTTGTTTGCAAGTACACAATGATAAGCTTTTAGCCAATGTTGAGGGACGGTTTTCTGGGGCATGTTTTTCCCACTGTTGCCTGCTAAATGGGCCTATCTGCTTGCACTTCTTTAATCCGTCCATTTTATGGTAATGTACAGAGGTCTTGAATTGTTGAGCTCTGATTAGCTCCTATTAGGCGGTGGAAGAACAAAGTAAAACAGTGAATACAGTTTTGTATTTGTACTACATTATTCATCTTATTTCCTCGTATAGACTTATAAAAGCCAGAAGTACCATCAGATCACCTTGTTTCACTTGTTAGATGTCAGACCTGTTACCTGCCATGCAGTTACTTAAACGTTAATCCTGATTACCTGCGGCTGACCAAAGTCTATCTTGAAGGAAAATGACCCCTCTTCTTTTAAAGATATCAGGAATGGTGAATTCACATTTCATAGAAGTATGTTCTACAGGGTGATCATCTTCCAGCTATAATTATGCACTTTGTTTCCAGTTTCATTAGTTTGGCCAGAGCCCAGACATTAGTTCTTCTTAAATGGTTTTCTATTAATTTAAAAGCCATTGCATCACCATTGTTTCTTCACTAGGTTTGATTTTATGAAATATGCGAAGGTTACATCACCAGTAGATTCAGCCCTTCGAGTTCTCATTATAAAAAAATCTTTATTAGCTAGATCCAGCTGTAGTTCTGTTCTTGCACTCCCTCCAACTCTTTGTCATCCCTTTATAAAATGCAGACTCCAGTACATTTCCCAATATTGCCATATACAGAGATGAACATTGCCTTGTTATTCTTACAGATAAATGACTTTCCACTTTCTAGATGCAGAATCCAGTTGTCCTCATTTGCCATTAGAGACTTCTGCTGAGTTGCTTGTCTTGTATAAGCTGGTGAGTTGCTGTTTTCCACACTACATTCTTCCCTTTCATAAGGGGGAGTAAATTCTAACTTACATTTGTCACTCCTTTAATCATAACTTCATACTTCAGTGTGTTAGAATTAACTGTGGTTAATCAGGACAGTTTATCAAGCAGGTCAGACTGTTCTGTATGATTGCCCTGTCCTCAGTATTACTCAGCACTCCATCAATCTTTATTCTACTGCAAATTTGGCCAGTCAGGATGTCGCACTTGTTTCCAAATCACTCATCAGCATGTTGAATAGAGTTTGAGACCATTAAACTCTTAAAAATTCCTCAGAAGAAAACTTTTTCAGTGATGTTTCTCACTGAGGACTAATTATGAAATCAGTTAGATAACAAATTCTTAACCTTAGAAATACGCACCTTTTTCAGTCTTTGCATAACAAAATCTTACTATCTTTGCACAATACAAGTAAAAAAACTGCAGTTGCAGGATAGAACAAAATTGGTCTCTTGTTATTAAAACACCCACTATTTTATACTGACTGGCTTCCAGAAGGTAGTTCAGGGCTTCTCAAAACTGCTTATCACCTTACAGGGAACCTCTGGCTGATGCTAACCCCAAAGAGATTTCTTTTCCATGCCGTCCCATGCTCATTATTGGTGGAACAGTAATTGTTTTAACATCCTTTACGTCTTTATTACACTTTGGTCACTGAAAGACATCTCCAGTACCCTGGCTTGCAAGATCAATGCATCCATAGGAACAGCACACTTCAGTTTTGGCAGTATATTGGCATCACCTCTAGTACATACCTAAGATAAGGAAATTAAAGAAGAATTTCTGTGCACATTCCAAATATAACTAAGACTTTCACAAAGATTAATAGAAAAAGATTTTAAAGAGAAGAGAAGAGAGGAGAGGAGAGGAGAGGAGAGGAGAGGAGAGGAGAGGAGAGGAGAGGAGAAGAGAGGAGAGGAGAGGAGAGGAGAGGAGAGGAGAAAATGAAATGCACAATTATATCTGCCTTTATTAAGATCAGCTTTCCTGTCCTTTTATTTCTCAGCTATATAGTTCTTAAGCTCTTTCCCAAGCCATATGGCTAGGCATTCCACTCTTACACAAGCCAGGAGGTAGGTCTTTTATTTCTTCTTTCATGGAAAGGGTTTCAGACATTATTTTTACTCCAAATCTCCCCAGGTGTTTTTACACATACATATATATACACATAGACACAAACATATGGAATTTGACTGGGTGGAACCATCTGCTGTCCAGACAGTAAATTGTACTAGTTAATGACTGTCCTAAGGCTCACTAATTACACTTCATCGATCTTTTTTGGGGGGGAAAACACTCCCTTGTGTGGTGGAGTGCAGTTTTCTGTGTATAATTGCTTTGTATGCTGAAACTTGTACTTCATATAAACCTGCATACATTAACATATGCTGTACAAAACATATGAAACACAAATGAGAAGAAAGTATGTGACTTGAAACTAACTCTTGGCTCAAAATAGGCATTCCTATTAACTACTTCAGGGATGATGGAGCATTTGCTGTGTATGATTGCCAGTCCACATTTTGAGGAATAGCAAGGGAACCAAGACTGGTAATATATAGTAATGGATTTTAAGATAATCAGATATTGTGCCCACTATTGCAATGACAACCAGCGGAACCAATCTACACAATATTCACTTTCTTTCAATTTTCTGTAGTTCTGCAGAATGCCATGAATTAAAATAGCTGAACCACAGACAGCCGAGAATCTTCCCAGACTACGCTTTTGGAACTAATTGGTAAGAATTATCTCTATTCTGTCTTAATATATTTTGTATGGCTATATGTTGCAAAGTAGTTTATAATATTCATTGATTAAACATGCAAAGTTTCTTCTTTCCCAGCACAGAACACAAGTGTTTTATTAGCATTCCTGCTTTAGCTGCATCACTAGTAATTATTTTGCTATCTCTTTGAAGTAATGAGTATAGATCTTTGATAGGATTTTGCTTTCTCCTCACATACATTTCCTTTATATTTGCATATATACAAATGTCTATATAAGCTTCCTGTTGTCACCCGTGAAAATAATGTTTTTTCTATATTCCATTAGTTATGATTTACTTTGAAAGTTTCGTATTTCACTGTTTTCCAATGTACCGTGCATTTCTTTTTCACACGAGGCTGCTGCCTTCCTATCACCTCTGAAAGACATTGGGCTTTCAGCCAAAATTGTGATTGGGATAGTTCATATCATACCACTGAGATTTCCTCAACTGCAGCAGGAGCAGCTATTTATGCTGCCAGAGACATCTTTTAGCCCATCCTGGCCTTTCCTACTGGTTTTTAGCATGAAGCTGCAACGTTGAGCCTCTTTGTCAATCACATAAGTTTTTTTGCAACATCTAGTCTGACCTTATCATTGTCTTGGACTTGTGGAAATATAAGGAATAATTAATTCTGCTTTCACGTCATACCTGTGCAATGTAATCTAATTGAGTAGGTTTTAGTCATTACATCACGTATGGTCACAATATCAGAACCATGTGAGAGTTGCATGCAATAGCTGTTTAAACAGGTTTCCACATGCTTTAGTAACATGTGGCTCCCTTACATTTATTATAATGGATATTTAGCAATGTTTGCCACTACAAATTTGTCTTTCTTTAATCTATGTTTTCTTGACCTGACCTAAGAGTCATGCTTGCCTTTGATGTCTGTGAGTTTTAGCACAGTATCGTGTTGCAATGGTGATTTAATTTAGCATGTAATAGGATGTACTTAAATAGTTGCCTATCTCGATCTCCTGGAGAATGTTTCTTTCCTTACGCATTTCTGAAACACTTCCTTAAGATGTTTTGCAATTGTTTCTTTCAAGTCTTTCCATGTGGAGCTGTTAACATAGTTTAATCTTTGTGATCAGCCCTTTTGTGAGTAAGTGGCCACCGTAACACTTCTGCACAGGTTTGTATTTTGTTCAGCAGGAGCATGGGGAAATATAGCTGGTATTTTTTGCCTACCAGCCCCAAATTCTCCCACGCTCAGCTCCCCAGACAACTGCAAAGCCTTTTCTGACTCCCTGAGAAATGGCTTTGTTTTGTTAACAGTCGTGTGGAGTCACACGTGTAGGGTCACTGAGACCACATCGCACGAGGCATGGATGATAGCTCAATCTCAGATGGCAGAAAATGCAGGTTTGTGGGGTGTCTGGGTGACTCCCAACAGAGCCTGGCTTTGCTAAGCACTGCTTACGTGACCTACCAGGTGCCCTGGAAAGGCTGTCACTCCATCCTCCTGGTGACAACACATTGTATATAGGGCAAGATATGCTGCCATGCACACCTCTTCAGCTTGCACAAGGCTTGAAGTCAAATGGCAATGGGAACATGGCTTCTGCACATGTGGAGAGATACTGGATGCAAGAGCTTCTGCAATAGCCGGGCCTTTCTCACGCAAGAAAGAGGCACCAGGAATTTCAGTGCTGCAAGATTAACTGGAGTGAGTGCATCACCTAACCCCATGCTTCCTCTTCCTTTTCAGCCTGCAAGTGGAATGGGAAATTCCCAGAGTGCCTGGCAGTATTTCCTCAGTTGGGTACACCTTCCCTAAGGATCTCCTTTTCCCATAGCTTGTGTTTTCTCACCAGGGTTCTCATGCTGGAGGCAGCCACCTTCCCCAGGTTGCGGTTCTCCCAGGGACTGACAGTGGAAGTAGAAGGGAGCTACATCTTTCAGGCAAGAATCTCTTGGCTGTTTCTGCCCCTCTCAGTTAATTAGGAGGGAGGGACTTCATTCTCTTGCAGCACTGCATCACATGTGGGCTCTGGTCTCACATGGCACTGTCCTATCCTTTTCTGCAATACAGAAAATGTCAAAAAAGTTAGGAATTTCATCATAACAAAAGCTGAGCCATTGCCATGTTGAGAAAAGCAGTCCCCTGATGTCTGGTGAAACACTCTGGTTATGCCAGTCTTGGCTGAAAAGGCAATGCACTCAGAAAGGTGCCATGCTCCCCTTTACACTGAGGAAGTAAAAGCAATCCTGCTAAGCAATGGGGAAGGCTTTGAGGAACTTCCATAATCAGTGGAAAACCGGTCACCTGCATTGGGGTCCCCTGATCCTGCCCAGGACTCTCAAATAACAGTCCTCCCGGGAAACCACGTTTCTCTCTCTACAGTCAGCAAACGTACGCTGGTGACCAACAATTTTATGCATGGGCTAGATTCTTGTAATGTACTTTATCCCCTGGAGCTAACTGCAATGAATACTGGCAATTTAAAGTTGATGATAGCATATGACGTCCCATATGTTAGACAAGAAAAGGAAACTCAAAGGCATACCCCACCAGCACTTCCTGATTTTATTAAGGTACCAAGATACCATTAACTTATTACAGCTGAAAAGGTTTAGAAGCCAGTTATTTCAGGATAGGCTGCTTTAGCAGACCAATGTCTTTAAATGTTTGACAGGAGACTATGATGACGCTGGTAAGAATTAGGATCCTACGCAGGGCATGCCTTACAACAGGAAAGACTAATTTAAGAACTTTATATATAAGCTCAGTAATAAAAAAGTATTGCACTTATAGTATCATAGAACAGTTTGGGTTTGAAGGGACCTTTAAAGATCACCTAGTCCAAGACCCCTGCAATGAGCGGGACATCTTCAACCAGATACTCAGGTTACTCAGAGGTTACTCAGAGCCCTGTCCAACCTGACCTTGAACGTTTCCAGTGATGGCGCATCTACCACCTCTCTGGGCAACCTGTTCCAGTTCTTCACCACCCTTCCCATAAAAAAATTCTTCCTTATATCTAGTCTGGCTCTACCATCCTTTAGTTAAAAACTATTACCCCTTTTCCTATTGCAACAGGAAAAAGTTGCAAAAAATAAAGTCCGTCCCATCTTTCTTATAAGCCCGCTTTAAGTATTGAAAGGCCACAATAAGGTCTCCCCAGAGTCTTCTCTTCTCTAGGCTACACAACCCCCAACTCTCTCAGCCTGTCCTCATAGGAGAGGTGTTTCATTCCTTTAATAATTTTTGTGGCCCTCCTGTGGACCCACTCCAACAAGTCCATGTCTTTCTTGTGCTGAGGACTCCAAAGCTGGACGCAGTACTCCAGGTGGGCTCTCAGGAGAGCAGAATAGAGGGGCAGAATCACCTCCCTCAACCTGCTGACCACGCTTCTTTTGATGCAGCCCAGAATACAGTTGGCTTTCTGGGCTGCAAGAGCATGTTGCTGGCTCATGTCCAGCTTTTCATCCACCAGTCCCCCAAGTACTTCTTGGCAGGGCTGCTCTGAATTCCTTCATCCTCCAGCCTGTATTGATGCCAGGGGTTGCACAGATCCAGGTGCAGGACCTTGCACTTGGCCCTGTTGAACCTCGTAAGATTCAACAGAGCCTACTTCTCAAACTTCTCCAAGTCCCTCTGGATGTCCTTCCCATCCCCCAGGCATATCAACCACACCACTCAGCTTGGTGTCATCCGCAAACTTACTGAGGGTGCACTCGATCCCACTATCTATGTCAATGATGAAGATATTAAACAGGGGTTTAAAAACAGGGGTCCCTATATGGACCCTTTGAGGGAAACCACTTGTCACTAATCTCCATCTGGACATTGCGCTATTGACCACTACACTCTGGATGTGGCCAACCAGTTCCTCATCCACCAAACAGTCCATCCACCAAATCCATACCTCTCCAATTTACAGAGAAGTAAGTTGTGGGGAACTGTGTCAAAGGCCTTACAGAAGTCCAGATAGATGACATTCATAGCTCTTCCCTTGTCTACTGACATAATCACTCCATCACAGAAGGCCACTAGGTTGGTCAGGTTGGTCACCACTTGCCCTTCGTGAAGCCATGCTGTCCCTGTTCTCCACGTGCCCTAGCATGGCTTCCAGGCGGATCTGTTCAATGATCTTCTCAGGCACAGAAGTGAAGCTGACAGGTCATTCGTTCCCAGGATGCTCCTTTCTATCCTTTTTAAAAATGGGTGCAATGTTTGCCTTTTTCCAGTCACTGAGGACTTCACCTGACTGCCATGACTTTTCAAATATCATGGAGAGTGGCTTGGCAACTCTGGGATGCATCTTGTTAGGTCCCATAGATTTATGTATGTTCAGGTTCCCTAGGTGGTCTCAAAACTGATCTCCTTTTACAGTGGGAGGAACCTTGCTTCCCCATTCCCTGCCTTGAGGTCTGTCAACTCGAGAGGTGTGGGAAGCGGGATTACCAGCGAAGATTGAGGCAAAAAAGTTGTTGAGTACTTCAGCCTTCTCCTCCTATGTTGTTACCAGATTTTTTCATAGTTACCTTCTTAAATTTTATCCCATGTCAATTATTTTTGAAGTACTCAAAACATTTTGGTTTTAATTCTAGGAAAATGAAAAAGAATTGGAAGAAGCCGAAGAGTATAAAAAAGCACATTCCATACTGTAGTCAGTGAAGCTGGAAGCCTAGAAGTTTCTCAGTACTCTCTTTATATGCATTAGCACTGGGTCCGTTCTACACTTTCATTTGACTGTGGCTCTATTACGATTGTTGACTTGCTAAGGTTCTCTTTACACAAACTGGCCTTTCTCTGACTGCAAGATGCACACGCACAGGTCTCCTACAGGTCAGATGTATCAGAAGAGAGGTTATGTTCTAGGTAAGAATAACCAAACCCAAACTGAGATACTGTCAGTACTTGTCCAGGATGATAAGTACTTTTGGGATTGTTTCTGAAATATTTTCTGAATTTAAGTACTCTCTGAGTTTGGGTAAAGTTAGTATATATGTAACAACAAATATCTATACCCCATATTTGTCATGGGGAGGAGTGTACAGAGCCCTCCTAAAAGCAATAATACTCCTGATGGACAGAAACACCCCTTTTTCTGCTGATATAACTTTATTGTCCAAATGTTCTCAACCCATTTCACTTTTTCTGTCCTAATGTGTTCATATTTGAATTGTGGATAAATATATACATACCTTTCTCATTTATCTTATTAAAATAAAGGGCATACGGATCACCAGCAGCAACAATGTGGATCAGGCAAAGTTACACAGCCATTGCCATATGAAAGCCTGATTCTCGTGAATGATATTTGGCAATGACGTCATGGAGATTGCTATGATGTCTCAATTTCTGACACGAACTGAACATTTTTGCTTTTATTCAGATGGGCCACCTTGTATTATTACTTTAAACATGCCTGAAACATTATACTGCTATGAGGCACATCAGCTGCATCTTCCTGTATCCCTGGCAGGTAGAAGATGGCTGTTTCTAGGAAAGATCCTAATGAGGAGTAAACCAGAAGGGCCTTCGGGGAAGCTGGACCCTCCCTTTCTCCAGAAAAATGTGGTCTGGGAAATCCGAGGGGCGATGTGCTGAAGCAAGAGGGGCTGATTACATTGCTAGGTCATGATATGAAAAAGCCCATGATACAGGGATGAGACATAAAGGAATCTGTAGGCCACAGAGGAGCTGGGAAAGATGGGAAAGAGGCTGAAGAGGGTTATCATTGAGAACAATTGAGAAAGATTAAAAGAAAACACACAATCTAGCTGATCTTTTATTTGTCCTTAGCTGTCACATTAATAAATCTTTGAATGATTAACTCTGATTCAACACATGTCTTTGAGCATTAATGTTAAAATTGGCCTAGCTTAGCTGTTGGTTGTGGTTTTAGATTATGTTGATTGTAGTCTTAGACACCATCAGACTAGCCAGGAAAAAGAAAAAAATATTACAGAAAAAAGCCTCAAATGACAACCAGTTCAAGGCAGAGCAACTTTGGGTGATCTGCATCTCACCAGTAGTTCACCAGCTGACAGACAGACTCCAAAATTGCTGTAAGCGTGGGTATCTAAGGCTGGGCCAGCATAGATTTTCTGCTCTTTGAGTTGCACTAAGCGTATCATTTGACCTCTGGGGCTTTGCCCCACAACTCAGGAGTACATTATAAATATGCTTATAAATACTTAAAGGCTGGGTGCCAGGAGGATGGGGCCAGGCTCTTTTCAGTGGTGCCCAGTGACAGGACAAGAGGTAACAGGCACAAACTTGAACATAGGAAGTTCCACATAACCATGAGGAGGAACTTCTTTACTTTGAGGGTGGCAGAGCACTGGAACAGGCTGCCCAGAGAGGTGGTGGAGTCTCTGGAGACATTCAAAACCCGCCTGGATGCGTTCCTGTGCAACCTGCTGTAGGTGACCCTGCTCTGGCAGGGGGGTTGGACTAGGTGATCTCCAGAGTCCCTTCCAATCCCTACCATTCTGTGATTCTGTGATTACCTTCAGGTAGTTGTAGGAGTCCTCTCCTCTCTGTCCTTCCCTCTGACATTCCCCATTTGTCCCAAACATGTCTCAGATGTTTATGAAGCAGCTGCTGCTCTTCCTCAGATTGCAGCCTGGGGTTTCATGGAAAACCCAACTTCATATTCCTCCGTTAATATGTCTGGGCATGAGCTATCACTGCACAGTCTGTGCTTTATGAACAGCAGTCCCAAGTCAAGCTGTCCCATTCATGTTCACAGGGGCCTTAGGTGATCCTAAACTGGAATATAGCAGTAAGTTTGTACTTGTACTGGTACTTCAGCATTACATCTTCCTGGTTATCGCAAAACCTCTTCTTTGTTATTTGAATGAATCCATGAGAAGATTTTTCATTTATATGCTAATAGACCTTTTGCCCAAGGGTGTTTCGCAGCTTCACATTGCGACAGGGTGAATCACGTGCTAACAACACAACCCAGTTCCTCAATGTCAGGATCCCTCAGCATCAGTAACTTTGGAAACGAGTAATTAAAGAGGATATACTGATTACTAAGGGTGGGATTCACATCACCTACCTTCGGCCATTCAGAACTTAGGTGTCATGTATGACCTGGACATTTAAGCTTCTCCAGAAGAATCCAATATAGAGGAGCTTAGTCAGTACCGGCAGTTGCCACGTTTGCTTTTTCCTCCAAACAGGGAACGCAGGCAACCTGCTTCAACTAGAAGTCTAACTTTTAGATGACTTAGGTGACGTCGAGCCTATCCTACGCACCTTGTGAAAAGGCCATGTTTGCCTCAAAAGAAATAGTGCTTCATAGTGAAAAGCAATTTGAATTTTCAACTAATTTAGGAAATTCAATACCAGTGCCAGCTTTGAGTCAAGGGCACCTTTGGCTACCTCTGACTTGAGCTTAAAAAACAGGCATTTCATATCAGGAAGGCTTGAGTCAGGAAAGAAGGGTTAGCTGTTAGGCAACAAGCAACTCTTAGTCACCTTCCTAGGGGATGCCGGAGGCTTCTTCTCCCCCTTCATTTCCTTTTGTTTTAAAACCAAAGGTGCAATATGACACACATAAATGGAAACTGGCTCTCATGCAAAAACCTCACACCCATTAGCTTCCATACATCACAGAGACAAGACCTGGAGCTGATAAACTTTGTGGGGCACAATTACAAAGAAATTGTAGCTATCATTCTCATTCTTCTGTTGTGGTATCGCACATCCCCTAGGCACTTCAATCAAGGATACAAATAGGCTGTAGCAGAAGAAATAAAAAATGTGTGTGCTTTTATGTGTACAGTTACTTTTCTCTAAACTGCTTCTGGTCAGAATTTTTACAGAAAAAAAAGGCAGATTCTACATTTTTTTAATGGAAGTGCAAGTGCTCATACTAAGCAACACATCAGTCAAAGTGTGTGGGAGGCTTGTGACTATTCTTTGCTTATTGCTGTAGTTTATCCAATTCAGTTTCAATTAAGCAGTTCCTGTTCCATCAAAAAGTTTCAATATGATGAAGGTGAGAAAGGAAGTTCATAGCAAACCTTTCCCTTGCACAATGTGATAAAATAAATGTGCTTATTTAATTTAAAAAAAAAACCTGAAAGTGCATGCAAAAAATTAAGCCTAAGAAATCAAACTTTTGCAAGGATAGAGTACTGGAGGTAAGATGATCAAACTGTCTTAACTTGTTCTCCTTGTAACACCAGCTTTTCGTATTGATTCCTCTATGCATATAAGCAAAGTATGTAATGAGACTGCTGGAAGTGATTGGTTTTGTGTCTAGTTTCTGTCAGTCAAGGTCCTTGTACAACACTCATTGCCACAGTCAGAGCGGCTGTGATTTCATACTTATGCAGGTCTCTAATAGGGAGCATCATGCTTTGTCATCCTATTAATCTCAAGTCCTTTCATAAACACTACTTTTAATCATTTGGGAGGACTTTCAATACAAATGTATGTGTACCTAAAAATATTTGCATAATGGAATAGAAAATTTATCCACTGAGCTTCCTAGAGGTGTGCTGAACACATGCAGATCCTCATTAGACAAAAAAATCATAAAACACACAGGATCAGTCCATTAAATTCCAATAATCTGCTAGTAACCCCCAGCCACCTGGTGACTTGAATCAAATTGCTCAGAAATCTGAATGTTCAGAAAATGACAGTTATGAACTGGGTAAAACAAAAGTGAAGAACTAAAATCTCCTAAAACATGAAATTAGTTTGTTTTGTTAAAATGTTTCATGATTTTTCAAGGTGAAATGTTTGAATCTTATTTAAATTTGTTAAGATTCACACTGAATTAAATGTAAAGCCCAGAATGAGTAAAGCATTTCAAATGGAAAAGTGATACCTTGTGTTTTAGGGAGCACAGAAATGTTATTTATCAAATTTCTTCCTTCTTTCATTTCCTCTGAAGTAGAACACTACAATAAAAACAAACACAGATGTACAAATCATGATGTAACAGCACTTTTCAGGTAAAATTATTTCTTCAGAAGAATTCTTAATATCTTCATACATAAATGTCTTCTTCTCATAATTATCCCCATCTTTTTTTTTTTTTTTCCATTTTTATTACAGAGGCAATAGAGCATGGAATTCAGGGTCTTTGCATGGAGACAATAAGTGGATGTGTCTATTAGGCTATTATTATCATCACTTTTAGATTATCGCTGTAAGGTTACCTCTCATAGACCATCTCTATCAGATCATTAATCAGGTTATCACTATTATTACTCTTCTATGAGCCTCCAGGTGGGAACAATTTGGTCTCAGCGTATTCTGCTCAGTCACAAGACCTGCAAATAGGAATGTTCGCACCTTACAACAGATGTGCTCTTTGGACAAGTAAAGTGGGTGGGAAATTTTCCTGTTTCAGAAATCGTGGAGGGGTGGAGCTCTGACTCAATGTAATAAAACACCTGTTCAGCAACTTCTGACACTCTTCAAGGATGTAAATATGTTTCAGGAGGCACCGGCAACTGTGGAGCCTAATACACAGGTGCTATTCACAGCACCTGCTTTTAATGCAGCAGCGATCTCAATGGCATCAAGCTCTGCCTTCCCTCAGGTAAGTGGAAAACAGAACAAGCCTGCCAGGAGCCTCTGAGTATTTGATAGAGATTTGTCCCCAGCCTATAATCAGGTCAAGTCCATTCTTACAAGTAGGATGTAAATCTCCAAGAAAACAAGATTCTCCCTTCTTGGCTATTTGAAGCTATGAGGACCTGAGTCAATATCTTCCCACCAAGCAGAGAAACAGCTGCCACTTTCCTGGCACGTTCATTTTATCCACCATAAACAATGAAGAGGTGCAAATTGCCTGTTCCACATCGCAATTCCCCATTGAGGACTTGAAATAAGTAGAAGAATTGGTCTTTATTCTCTTTTTCATCCCGTGTTCTCCCTCCCTCAACAGCATTCAAGCAGCAAATCAAGCCCCTTGGAAAATGAAGAAAGAAAATGGATGATGCACTACGTAGCCGCCAGCGACATTGATGCTAAGGTACCGACTTCAGCAAACTAAAAATAGGTGGGACTAAACTAATGGTTTTTTGAGAAGCGTAGGATTTTATTTTTTTTTTTACATATTTGGTTATTGAAGATTCATGTGCTTATTTAGAAATAGGAACATTGAATGGAAGAAAATTTTCTTTAGGTGAAGCATCTGCTTTTTTTTTTTTTTTTTTATTCCATTCCTTTATCTATTTATACAAGGTGTGTTATTTTCATGGTTTGACTCCTTAAAGAAATTCCTCAGGGAAAACATTCTCAATTTACTGATAAAATGGAACTGACTTTGGCCTTTTTTAATGCTATCTCTATTGACTTTAATGGAGTTTTAGCCCAGCGTGAATGGAGAATGTTGCCGGTGTTGAAAAGTCAGAGCATTGTTGTTGGCAATCCTTTGGGTTTTGGTCATTAATGTTAGTTTCCAGAAAAAATGCCCACTTTGGTCACTGTGCAGCTGATCACAACCAAAGAGGAACAACTCAGCAACAGTTGCAGGGCCTTGACAGAGATACATCTGGTACATGTTTGATGCACGTATATCAGCGATGATTTTTGTCCCCACACTCGGTTAGCTCGCAGCTGACTATACTTTGTGCCAAGCTGCCTCAAAGTAAAACTGGGTGGTTCCAAAAAAAAAAGTTAATCTACTTCTGATGGTATCTTAAATGGCATGTGATTGAAGTGTCTACAGCTCATAGGAAATCTGCATGTTTAATTTCTTATTTGTGCAACCATACTTTGAAATCAATAGAAAACTACAAACATCATTTTGCTTATGTATGCTACAACCTTATCAAACTCATTGATCAAACTGATCTCTTGTTAGTAGCATTCTGGCAGCTTCTACAGATGGAAATTAGTGTACAAAAAGGGTGACAAACCATCAGGGGGTTGTGAAACTTGATGTAAATGGCAAAGCAGCGTAACCAAAACTGACATGGCATTTAGGTGTTCATAATTTGCTCTGTGTGTGTGTGTACTAAAGCTCAGCAAGGGAATGTACTAAAGCAGGAAAAGCAACTATTGGGGAGTGCAATGACCTGATCTCCATAGCATTTTTGTAATGATTTACTGTATTTATACTGCAGTTGTGTTTTGGTTTAGAATAAGAACACTAGAATAATAATAGAATAATAAGAACACTAAGGTAGTTTCATTGTTAGAATGCTGTAGACTGTTAGAATCCAGCATATGTTTTTGAATGTCTGTAAAGAAACATTTAAAAAAATCCTATGGCCTTAAAACCCCGCATGTGGGGGCTCTGGGACCCTTTCCACAGCTTTAATTTGTTGTTCTTGTCCTAATTTCTCCTTATCAAATGAACCTCCAAAAGTTCTGTTTGCTATCCACAAGTGTTTAGCAACTGAGACATTCTCAGACACTCTTTATTTACCTCCTGGCATTTGAACATGTCTTCTCTCCTCTGTACTAAAGCTTGGCACAAAACTGGCATTAAGGGCACAGCCTTGTGCAAGCTGGGCAATTTCTTCCTCTTACTGCCATTGGGTTTCCTGGGCAGCTTTCAGCAATTCCCTTGATTTTTACAAGCCATAGCTTGCCATCTGCCATGGGAGGATGATCGTTAGTAAAGAGGTGTTATAAAGGATAACATGCTTATAGCAGATCTTAAGTTCCAGAACAATTAAACAGGTGCAAAGCTTTCCTTAGCGCTAGCGCTCAAGTATTTGCCCAAGTCCTTGCTTCAGTTTGAGAGGACTTTGTGTAGCTGTGGGATAAACTGAATCGTTACTGGATTGGGCTTAGAAAAACATGCCCAAGGGCTGCACATGGAATTTAGCTGTGTTGCCTACCTACGGTGCAAAGCCAAATATGCCCCACTGCTGAATTTTCAGGAAAATGTAACAACTTTGTGAAACCTCCTTCATATTTTCAAATGGATAGGAGCATCAAGAGGGCACCTGTTTAGCTATTTCAGGGAGTCCTGAGAAGACAGTTTGCCTTCTAGCACCTTACACATGAATACAGGAAAGACGAAACATACTAAAGGATGATCATAAATAGTTGTGAGTAAGGTAGCCTATAATTACAGTAAATCTAGAAAATTTATCACAGAATATTATGTGTTACTGCGTTGTCTTATACAGAATAACTTGTTATTTCCAAAAATGAAAAAAACAATGGTATTTTCCTTGGCAAATTATCAGCTTAAAAAAAGTAGTTGGTGGCTCATCATCTGTGAATGCACTGAAAACTTATATACAGTAATGAAAGAGCAAGAAACTAGGAAGTATAATTTCAGCTCAAGATTAGAAATACTAACATAGGGCAGGGAGGCTCACCAAAGTATTCTGCTGGACATGAAATCAGAAACCAGAGAAGAGCTAGGAGAACTTTAATCAGTTTTTGATTTATGTATGTAAGTGATACACATAAAGTGATGCGCATTCCTTAATGATTTGCTGCAAAGCTAGAAAAAGCCATGACATTTCCAAGGGCCCTGTCATCCTTCCCTCTTAAAAAGAGTATTTGTGATTGAAGTGTGTTGTGCAAGGTCACATTTTGCACGGGTAGCAATGAGCCTTTAAGGAAGGCTGGACAGTCTGGCCATCACTCTGTCATTGCACAGATAAGTTCTGAGGTTCAGGATACAAAGATTTATCTTTGTTAGAGGGGACTGCAAGATGATTTGCCCATCTGTGTACTGTGTATTCTCATATTTTGGTAATTCTTTATTCTAGGTATCAGGAATTGCTCCTGGCTTAATAATGAATGCAAATTTTGTGCTGAAAATAGCTATTTATGATAATTAGTCACTCATGGATAGTTGATTACATTACCAACTCCCTGAACTATGCATTTTTTTAATGTAACACAAATGATAATCACCAGCAGCAACACACTTGCTTCTTAGTTTATTAGCATCGTTCACTGTATTATTGCAATGAACTAGTGACTAGAGGGAAAAGAGAATTAGTTGCATTATTTGCACTGATGGCACCAGGGACCTGAGTTCCAGTTATAAGGTGTTATTTTGCTTGTTGAATTTTCTGGAGTAGTTTTCAAGTCTGGCATTTGGCCAGCAGAGAAGTATTATATGAAGTAATTTTTCATTAATTACTTTCTTTAAGAAGGATAAGTCTCCTTTCCATTTGTCTCAGAGATTTGCTTTATCATTAATAGTTCACTTAATACTTAGGATTTGTCTTCGAAGGCATTGGTGTCTCAAATCATGATGAGAATGATGATTACTGAAGATTGTTCCTTCTTTGCCCTAAGGAGGGGATGGAAGTATGTTTTAGAAGAGATTGGTTTTTTTCTGCTGCTTTGATTTGGGTGATGTGGCCATCTAAGTGTTATACTGTGAGAAAGCAAGAAGGGTTCAAGAGTATAGACTGGTTCTGAGTGCTGTGGAGACCCTTTTCTAACTGGTAAAAATGTTGAGATATGGAAATAAAACTAATATTTGCATTACTCCTTCCAATTTAAAGTAATCATTATTCTTGGGGGCAGGCTAATACTGGAAAGGATTTTGCCAATGAAACATGCTGACCCTATGAATAGACCCAGGGAGTGAGGTGAACTCGCTCAGCCATGACTTCCCTGGCTGCACATTCTCTGCCACCAAACACACTTACTGAGGCTATCTCCCAGGTTCACATCACTAGCTTTTTCCTCTGTTTTTAATTCCTCGAGTTTCTTTTTCCATTCTCTTCCTTGTGGTCTTCATTCCATGAGCGTACGCTGGATGTGCTGTGGCTGACAGCCTGTATCTTGCTGTCTCATGGGACTCACATTTCTCAGGCAACACAGTGAGATTTTCTGTGACAGGGGGTTACCTGCCTCCTGCAACACAGTGTTTTCATGCCCAGTTCGTTGCCTTTTCTCTTACAGAGCCCTTACTCAGAGGTCTCCTACTGGAAGTGAGAAATAATTTTTGCTTCTCTTTCAATCAAATTTCTAATCTGTACATTGTGTCTGATGAGTATGCTGCCCTACTGTTCCCTTGACAAGCTCTTCAAATTTAAATAAACACCTGCTCTTTGCACCAAGCTATCTTCCAGTGACACCAAATATCCCCATCCCCTTTCTCACCATGATACCACAAGAAATTAAGTGTTTGAACCCTTGTATAATCTTTAACACTATCTAATCTCTGTAGTATTTTACTGTCCTTAATGGAAACACAGGGTTACTTCTATTGTTTTGGGGTTGGTTTATTTTCCCTCCTAATATAGCCCTCCATTACTCTAAGTCTCTTATCAGTTTGTCTTCATTTGCATGAAAATATGAGGTTCTTGTGATGCATTCTTCACATAACCTCTATTCTAGTCTGCTGCAATGGCACTTAGGAATGGGCGGAGAACTGGTGCTTGGTGTTGACGTGTCTTCGCAGAAACCACGCTTGTTTCTGTCATTCTACTTCTTAAAAAGTCATGGTAGTTCATACGTGTCTCTGACAATCTTTTAAAAACACTTGTTACAAAATGCTGACTGAAGGACTGGTGCCATTAAAGAAGGCTAAGACAGCACCAATACTAAATGCAATTCCTTTAACTCTTTCCTTTGTTTCTCCTGAAACATATCTGCTGAGGTTTTTATGTATTTCTCCAATTTGACTACTAGTTTTGAGGAAGGTATAGAAACAAATGGACAAACCCAACGAGTGTTTGCTCTTTAAGAACAAAACAGGTTGAGGTAAGAAGGCACGGAGTTATTCCTTGCTGATGAAAAAGGAGCGGTGTAACAGTAATGGTTGAAACAACAGTGTGGAGCTGATAATGTTGAGCTCTTACCTCCCCTGTTTAGAACAAACAGCCCTATAAAATATCCTGTGCCCTACATATGACTTTAAGCAACAGTAATTAATTTCCTATTTAGTTTTGGAATGCACCCACCCAGAAGCCATATCTTCTACTCCTTGTAGCCTGATAAAGAGAATGCATTTGTTCAGCACTGAATAGCCCTCTTGTTGTTTTGGGTGTGCTGCTTCTGTACCTCACGGCAAAAAATATTAGCACTTTAACTAGCCAACTTACTGAAAACATTCTGACAGTACAATTCCTAGTTATAAGTTTGAGCTCATGGGCAGAGCTTTATGGTTATTTTAGGCATTAGTTAACTTTTATTTAATATGGTTTTAAACTATCCAGCATTTTCTCAAAAATTAATTCTTGCCATTTCATTGGATAACTTCATAGCTTGAGAATTACTGCAATTTTTTGCAAATGACTTTTATGACATTCATGTCTTTCATCCTTATGGAGACGGAGATGATTTGGAAGGTTAAGCTAAATTCTGTCATGATGAATTCCCTGTGGTCCAATGCCTTACACACTTCAGCTGATGTACTGTCTTGTCTCACTGATTTGACCTTTTTAGTAGTCTGACTTTTGTCACAGTAGCAGCACCTGTGAATGTGCTTTCTCTTATTTCACTCGAGAGTTTCTTCCTGTTATTTTAATTGAAGTTTCTCGGAAAATAGATAACATCTCCTAATTATTTCATCATCTTCTACCAGCACTCCTCTGTCATTTCAGATAATCTTTTCAAACTTTTTGTCATTAGCTTTCACAACAGATTCTTACTTTGGCTGCCTTTTGTTGTTTTCTGAAGTGACTTTAGAAAGAGTTACTGATCTGTTTGCCTTCTGCCATTAAGTCAGCTCCTCCTTGACCTCTTCCTGAATATGAGTGACTACCGTCAGGCCTCCGCATCACAGAAGTGGCCACCTATTTCTTTACCCCAAGACATACTGTGCCTTCAGTATTTGGCTGCATATCTTTCTGCAAATCTGCAAGTGTCATCATAATTAGCTTGGTAATTTTATAACTTCCACAGACCTTTGCTATTAGAACTGCAAACTAACACTTCTGTATTCACAAATCTACCTCATTTTCATGTTATAACATATTGTTTTATTGATGCTTTACTGAGAAGTCCTTAAAATAATCATTATTATTCCATAACCTGAGTCTCACAAGGTCACTTTTTGATATATGTGTGATGCTTTTTATATCTTCCCCTCTTACCGGAGATAGCCAATTCAGAATCTGCTGATAACATCGTCGTATGATAACATCTATGTAACAACTGCATACCCGCTTCAGGATTTGACAGACTTTGAAAGAGTATTTTATTTCCTGTGCAGACCCTTGTACTCTGGCATTCACTGCAGTCTTACTGTGTTACCCCAACTATGTAATGAGACCAATTCCCATTATAATCATACATCAGCTTGGGAATTTATTACTCAATATAGTTTGAAATCTCTGAAATTCCTCCTTTTCTTCTGCTTCTGTTCCTAAACTATGATAGAGGTAGGCACCCCCAGTGCTGATTTGCTCTTTTCATTTGGTCTGTTGTGTACGACCACGGTGCGAATCTCTCCTTTCTATAAACTTCAGCTATTCTGACAAAATTTCCACAACTGTTCCCACAGTTAGGGAATCCAGACAGCCATCTCTGCTGCAGCCACTGTAAGCTCTGATCATTTTCCACATCTTTCTGCTGATACCCTAGACGCTCTAGCTGCTGCTGCTGGACATGATGATCATGTTCCCTGAAGATGTAAAATCCCTAAAGCACATGTAATTGGCACAGCTTTTACAGACCCAGCTGGTCAGGCCTGGCATCTTCAACACGGAGCTGGAGGTAGCCGTCTTTGAGATGGACTGTAGTCAAAATCATGTACTTTGTTATAGTACTCCATGTCTATCAATCAGAAAACCACATTTGGTAAGGAAAACAACTGTTTCCACAAAGTAAGCTGGGAGCTTTTGTCCACAGCTATGTATTTCCCTGGTGGCTTGAGACATTCCCTAACGTGTTAATACTAATCTGTAGACGCCTCTCCATCATGAAAATTATTCTTTTTAAAACAAGTGGGAAAACCTAAAAGGATCTCTTTTTTTTTTTCAACCAAAATTGCAGCATTTCTGTTTTGTGATTCACTCAGTTTTGTGGTGTTGTACTGGATGCTGATGACCGCGTGTATGATTTAATGTAGCTGGCTAACTTAACTTTCTCAACTTACCTCCTGTCTCCCCTTTCCTATTCATCTTCTCCTTCCACACTTTCTGTTTGTATGCTTAGGTGACTGCAGACTTTAGGGGCCAATGAAGTTTGTGGAGAAAGTTCCTTTCAGTGTTTCGTTGTCATTAAAATAAATACACGTATCCCAAACTTTAAAGCACATCTCCTTTGTTATTTTTTTCAGCAGGAAGAAATGTCACCTTACTCCCTGCTGACTGTAAGAATCATAAAGTTGAGAAATGCTCATCAGGCAGATTTTTGTAAGTACCAGATTTTCTCACTGACATTATACAGTTCTAAAATTACTGAATCAGTCCCTGCTTGTGCTAGTCACTGCACAAATGCAAACCACAGAAATAGTACCAGCAAAAAAATCACAATCAAAGCCAATTTCTGCCACAGAATATTTATTTACAATTTCAGAGTTTTTTTGTTGTTTGGGGTATTTTTAAGAATTCGGCAAAAGGTCAGTGCCAGATAGGGTGTTGACTAAATCTTTAAGACTTTCATCAGTCGGCAAAGAACAGAAAAATTAGCCATTTCAGAGGTGTGAAAATATCCTAACACAAGTTTTCATACCCAGGAGTTTATATCCCATGTCTATAACAAATACATAGAATACGGGCCTGAAATCTTTACACAGCAGTTGCTCTAAATTTTTTGCCCTGAAGAGCCCCGCCACATCTTAGAAGTTGTGAGGTGTATAGTGTCCTCTCCTGAGGAGCCATGTCTTTATGGATGTTTCTGACTCTTGTTCCCCACTGATAGACGTATAACAGAAAACTTTCGGGGACTGGAGTACATGGTATGTTAGAGCCTACACACAAAGTGTTCTGAAAATGTGTGGTATTTGGCCAGGCTCCAGTTCCACAAAGGTTTTTCTCTGGAGAATTTTCTCCTGCCATTCCTACGTGTGCCTCATGAACTTGGCAGGTCAGTAATAACTACAGTTTTGCATATCCCATACTGTTCTTCCTTCTTTTGCCGTGCATTTTCTTTCCTTTTTTTGAGGTTGTGCTGAAGTTCACTAGCACCAGAGCCTCTCCACTGCTCAACATTTCACATAACATGTTACGTCACTCCTCTGTCTTCCCACTTTTTAATATTTTTAGTACAGCTAGAGGATCCATCAAAATGAAAAGTCATTTACAATTGTTATTTGCACAGACCAAGAGTGAATTCTTTAGCTATGGTACTCCAAAATGTGGTGGTTTCAGTGCAGTTACCAAAGTTGTCGGAGCAAACAGCTGTACATCGCATGTCAAGGACTTTCAGCTTGGCTTGATACACTCTCTGAAGTTAGAAGCTCAGACAATATCTGACAGGCACAACTTTTCACAAGAAATAAGATGAGGTGCCTCATGCTGCCAATAAACCAGCAGCTCTGCTCCAGATTGCTTTGGCCTGGAAACCTTAACAGGTTTTGCTTCAGAAGACTACTTTGGACTAGATTCCTCACCAGCAGACAGGCAACTCTAAAAGTCCATCTTTCCGTGAGGCAGCAAGTCATCAAACAGACTTTGAGGAAGGCTAAGGGCATGGCAGAGTACCTTCTTGTTTTCTCTAAGCGAGCACCGCTTGACTTCCACTGGATAATTCAGAGACAGCAACATCTTCATCCCAAACACTACCATTTGTTTTCGTCTTCTGATGGAACAATATTCTACAAGGAAAATTTCTCAACACCTCTTTGTATTCCACTCATTTTGGTGTTTCAAGAATGTGTATGTCACCATTGTCAATTTTCCAGCCAAATGGAGAGAAGTGTTCAATTCACATGTTCTGTAATACTGGGTTGCAGAGAATGGAACACCATCATAGGATAGCAAATTAATTTCTGTTCTTTTTCACAACTATGAAGCACTGCACATGCATGCAAGATCTTAGCTTCATTCCTTTAAAGTGCTGATTTAATTTCTTTTAGTATCACCTTTGATCTAGAATGGAAATTGAATGACAAGATAAGAACCGTGATTCATCAGCTTATGCAAGGGGATTGCACAAAGTAAAATGATGCTGCGTTCTCAGAAAATAGTATTACTGTTATATCCTTGTCCTTCATCCTGAGGACAGTGGGATTTCAGAAGTTGTATTGCATAATGGCATGCAGTCATCTAGAAAATTTCCATTATCGCCAAAATGTATAACTCTGGAGCAGGGATCAAGAAGTGTGGGCTCAATTTTTAACTCTGACTACAGGCTGGTTGTATAAGTTTAGGCAAGTCATCCAAACACTCTGTGCCTCTCTTGCCCTATCTATAAAACATGGATAACAGAATATCTTCTCCCACACGTTTGTGCTCTCTTGTCTACTTAGGTGATGTGCTTATTTTGAAAGGGGTTGTCTCTTATTATGTATAGAGGAATCCTAACTTAAGATGTGAGGTAAGTCCTAGAAACAGTGAGAAGTAGCTTCAGATTCTTTTGCTAGTAACCAGTAAAGAAGATTTGGAGACCAGCAGGTGAAGAAAAAGATGTCTTTCTCTCCTTTCTGTCAGTAATTCCCCAGGTTCTCTGTGACTTTGGGCCTGTTTATTAAGGATGATACACCATAATGGAGCACTCTAAAACAGCATGCCATTGAACAAGATAATATAATATTAAATAGCTCTTTGTTGACTGAGCAGCACCTGCCCGTGCTCTCTCAAAGAAGCTGGAGTCTCTCAGGAAAAATAGCATGATACCATGTGATTTCAATACTTCAGTACAATGCAAAAAGATATCTTATAATTTTTAAGTGCTTGATTTTGCATTGATACTGATGCCTTTAATGTTTTAATATTTGAAAGTATTTGAAGTATCAGAAAACTAAAATAGCTACACTTGCTAACGTGTGCTCTTGAGAATTAGAAAATGGTGTTTACCTAGCCTTGTCTCAGCAATATGATCTTTTTCCCTGGAAAATGGATTATAAGTAGCTGATACAGGTGCTATCTGACTGTGAGATATCATTAGAAGGCTGACAATTTTTGTGATAATATATTTCAGACTTCCCTAGATTTTCATCTTCCAAGTATGAAATCCAGGAACAAGCCACTTTTCCAACCAAGTGCAGCAGCTTCTATGACTTGCTTTTTCTGCCCACGTGCTGGCTTCCCATCTTTCTAAGCACGCAGTTATCTGCTTGCTCAAGTTTCTGTTCACCTTCACTTTGCTAAAACACGCTCAATTTCCCTGATTTTTCTCTCAGTTTTTGGCAAGTGCAGTCACGACAGGTCCTTTGATGATTAAAGTTTTTTGTATTTTCCTTGACTTGCCAAATCCTGGTTTCAGAGAACACCACTTTCTATATGCTTCCACTGACACTTGTCGCTATCGTGTGCACCCAACTTGATCCTGAGTATTTTTTAAACATGCACCTCAAGATCTGTGGGATGCTTGTGTCGCAAACCTGGGATGGGGTCCCAGCTTATCCTGAAACCTGATGCTACAACTTTGCCTGTATGTGACACATGCTGATGGAGCTTGAAATGATTGCATCTGTTTTCATACAAAGAAGAAAACTGAAACAAAAAGAAAGCACCCCGCTCCTTCTCAGTGGATCAATTAGCCCTTTTCATAAACCTACAGTCACTCCACTACTTTTGCGGGCTCCTCTATAATTAGGTAATGTTCAACTCTGATACTTGCTTCATACTTCATACAACTGGTTTCTATCCTATCTTATATGCAAATTCTCTTGACAGACCTGAGCTAATTAGTTTTCACTGTATTCCTAACTGACCTTTATGCCAATTTGTAATCGTGGGTCAGACTCAAACACATATTTCTGGCACTCCCTGATCTCACTGTGGGCACTAGAGAGGCGGACACCCAGATAAGATCACTTACACTCATTCTGCTGCCCCGCAGGTGCTGAGCGTCATCACCAGGCTCGAATGCTTGTACTCAGTTAGGCTGGGGAGGTGGTGGGCATGCTAGAAAGGAAGCAATTCCAGTGAAGATTATGGGACTCTTAAAGTCTGGCACGTGCTTCGCAGTGGTATTCCCCTCCTCAGTCCAAGACTGCAGACAGCCTCAGGTAAAAGAATGACTTTTTTTGGACATTGGTGTGTTCACTTGCTCCTCCTCAGCTGGAGGTTAGTGCTAGTGTCAGAGGCTTTCACAAAAGCTCGTGTTTGTTGACTCTATTAATGGCATCACTTCTCCAAGAGAATTCCCTATGTGTAGGAGGAATATCTGGCCAGGATGGGGTGGCAGGCAAAACAGTGTATTAGCCACTTCCCTTGCTGCTAACACCCCTTCCAGTGAGTTTGTTTCCCAAAAGGATGAGAAAGGAGCCAGGCGATGGGAGAGGAGGACCAGGGTGACACAGGTTCTCCCAAACCTTCCAGCTTCTCACCTTAAACAAATGAGTTATTTGGTGGCCACACAGAGTTGCACCAAGCTCCCAGCCTGGCCCATTTTCCCCATCATTAGTGTATACTTGCTGGTTTACGGCAGTCCCTAAAGCCCACAGCTGGAGCCGACGCCCTTACCCTACTCCTGTGGACAAACAGACAATCAGTGAGGGGATCTGCCTCATCTGGCACAAGGAGAATGTCCTGAGATACCGCTAGTGGAAGCAGACCTCTCCCAGGTCCTTGGGCAATGCCGGTGACACAGACCTGCAGAGATGTGTCCCTCCCTGCTATGATTTAGTACAACGTGAAAGAGCAAAAATCTCTTGGATTCTAATGGATCTTGCATAACCCAGAAGACCTGAGTAAAGGTGTCTCTGTGACAGGCTGCCCAGCGAAACCGTGGCAGCCTCGGTGGGTACCGGTTGAAACCACATACCAAGAGCTGACCTTTGCTACTGGAGAGCATCTTCGGGCTCCTTAACGCAGCAGGGGTGGAAGAGGAGGGGTGTCAGGTCTGGCTTGTCATACTCAGCCTCACTGGTGCTGGGTGTTTCCACGCTCTGCGTGGACTGCAGAGGTGAATTTGAGCTGTATGTTCCACTGAGAAATTACTTGGAGTGTGTTTCAGGCTGACAGGTGACTTCCTCGTGGGATAGAAAATTCTCTGCTAGGTGTTGTCATGCCAGTTCAAGAGGCTGTGGGTAGGGGGATCCCTGTGATGAAGTTGTCAGAGCTGAGGTAGGGCAAGGTGAAATCTTGGGGGGTTTTGAAACGTGACTGTGTTTATCAGGTATATTTTCTAACTGTGGAAATCAAGTGCATGTGGAAGCTGTCTTGGCTATCAAAGGAAACTTGTTGGTCTTATCTTGGAGGTCAGAACAATCACACCACTCCCTTTACCCTTCCTTTTGGTTTTGGATCTTCCTTTCATTTTTTTATCCTCGGATGAAGAAAGAGCTTGCATATTTATAAAAAAGGAGCTCAGAGCCTTTCTCCTCTCCCAGCTTAAGAAATTATTTTGTGGAAGCTCTTTTATCCATTCAGAAGAAATTAGTCAGTTCTGGGATGAAACACCTAGAGTCTTTGCAAATCAGAGTGGTTTTTCAAAGACATCGGGGGTTATTTTTGCCATGGAAAATAAATGAAAGCAAATTAGGGAGAATACACCTCGCACAGGCAATACTCATGGTCCTGCCTCAAGAATGCAAGCAGCGCCATTGGCACAAGAGGTAGAGGTGACCCAGGGTACAAAAGCTTTTCTCTGTAGCTGCAGCAGGTACTGCACCCACTGTGTCTGCTCCAGAGACCAAACCCTACTTTGCCACTCACTGAAATGGCTGGACAGGATGGAGGGCTCATTCACACGGGACTCTGTCCATTACTGGTAGAGGACATCACTGATTAAGCATGGTAGATCTATGAGCCTTTATTATTTCCACAAGGAAGCTACAGAGAGTAATATTACACTTAAAAACGAGTGTTGCATCTGGATACTTCAGAGGACAGACAGAGTTCAGTTCAAATCAGCTCTGAGATGGACAGCAGTTGGAGGTAACATCTTAATATTGTTTGCATCATGCTATGCTGGTGAGGGAAAATTTCCCCAGAGAGCACGTCTGATGATTGAGAAATGGGAGCGGCTCTCCTCCTCCTTTTGGGTGAAGCTGTAGTAAACTCAAATTCAAGGGGAACCTGTCTGTGCAGGTGGAGAGGAATTCACTGGGAGAAAATTATTTCTTCTTTTTGGCATTATGAAATGCAGTAACAGGACAGATGGGATTTTATATTTACATTCATTATTCTTATGAGACTAGTTTTTCTTATATGCTTTGGCTTTCAGTGCTGTAATTTTCTTCTTACTTGTGGTGGAGATGAATGATTTTAGCATGTGACAGTTCATTTCAGGAACATGTCACAGGACTGTGCTCTCACAGAAGAGCAAGCATCCGGCTGCGATTCTGAACTTCTGAGTTCAGTCCTGAATTTTTAGCCCACCTTTAGCTTGTAGACAGAGATGAGAAATAGTCCCACCAACACACAAATGCAATTGAATCAGAAATTGTTAAAAACTGGGAAAGGATATCAGGGTCACCTAGTGCTGACTTCCAAAGAGACTGTGAGTTCAGATGTCTCAGCATCGACATGGGATGATATTATATCATCAGGGAATGAAGTTGCAACACACACACTGAAGTAAGGGCCTGGCATGGCATGAAACTGCTAATGATGCCCAGCAATTGCATTAAATCCAGAGCACGAAAAAAATGCAAATATAATTTTTTTGTATTAGCTCCCAGGTAGCAATGAATAAACTGGAAGATTTTCAGTAGCTCTTCTGTACACTTTTTTCATGGATAAGAGAGAGCGAAAAAAGCTGTTTAGTCATTTCAAGTGCTCCCACGTAATGAGAGTATCATAGCTTTCATAGCATTCAGCAGACATACAACTATCCTCTGATTTTTTTTTTATTTGTCCCACTGTTCGCCTCACGGCTTAGCCTGGCTTCGAGTGAACTGCCACTTCTACAGAAATGCATAAGCTCAGTTAGAGTCACAGCAAGGGGAATAGCTGATACTGTCTGTACAATTCAGGGAAAAGATAGTAAATCACAGGAATTTTATGGGGAACAATAATCCCTCCCCATCAGTAGGGACTGTAGATGAATTGTGGCAAAACTATGTATCACATAGCTCCCTTTCTCCACAGGAAGAGGACACGCTTTGTCCTAGTGGTTTCATCTCACCTCATCTTCAAGGTCAAATTTGCTCTCAGTAGTTACTAACAATTATATGTAATTTGTTTGTGACCATCTAGCCTTGATATTGCAGAATCGCACAGAGTGGCTGAGGTGCAAAAGCACCTCTGGAGATCACTTAGTCCAGCCCCCAGCTCAAAAGGAGGGTTAGCTACCACAGGTTGCTCAGAGACATGTCCAGTCAGGAATGTCTCCAAGGATGGAGACTTCACAACCTCTCTGGGCAACCTGTACGAGTGTTTGACCACACTCATGGTAAAAAAAAGTTTTCCTTATGTTTATATGGGATTTTCTATATTTTGGTTTGTGTCCACTACCTCTTACCTTTTGCTGGCCACCACTGAGAAGAATCTGACTTCTTTATTTTCCTCCCCCTTCCACCCAAATCAGGTATTTACATACATTAATATGATCCCCCTGAGCCTTCTCTGCTCCAGGCTGAAGAGTCCCAGCTCTCTCAGCCTCTCCCCATATGGCAGATACTCCAATCTCCCCACCTTCTTTGTGGATTTTTCCTAGGCTCGCTCCAGTATGTCTTTACTTCTCCTGTACTGGGGAATCCAGAAATGTGATCTTGCCAGCATTGAGTAGAGAGGAAGGATCACCCTCCACCTGCTGGAAACACTCCTCCCAATGCAGCCCAGGAGGCTGCTGGCCTTGTTTGCCACAAGGGCCCATTGCTGGCTCGTGTTTAACCTGGTGTTCACCAAAATGCACAGGTCCTTCACTGCAGAGCTGCTTTATAGCCAGTTAGCCCCTAGTCTGTCCTGGTGCATGGGTTTATCCATCTTCGTGTTCAGGACTTTGTGTTTCCCTTGCTGAACTTCACGAGGCACATGTTGGCTCAGTTCTCCAGCCTGTCCAGGTCCTCTGAGTGGCAGCGCAGCCATGTGGTGTGTCGACTACTCCTCCCAGTTTTCTACCACCTGCTAGGTGCTCTCTGTCCCACCACCCACATTGTTAATAAAGATGTTAAACAGTACTGGCTCCAGTATCAGCCCCTGGGGTACACCACTAGTGACTGGCCTCCAGCTGGACTTTGTGCTGTTGCTGCAAATCCTTTGAGCCTGGAAGTTCAGCCAGTTTTTAATCCACCTCACTGTCCGTTTATCTAGCTTCTACTTCATCAGTTTGGCAAAGAATTGTCAATACCTTGTTTTAAGTAAATATTTATGACAGCAACACACATATGGAAAAATAATTTTAGAAAGTAGCCTTATAAAAATGTTTTGTTAAAGAAAACACTTCAACAAGTCTGTAAATTCCAGATCAAACAGTAATAAAAGACATTAATAAATGCTGCAGCTGTTCAGTCCTGCTTGGGTCAGAGTTTTAGCACTGCCAGCTTTCTCAGTTCTATCATGAGTCTTGTTTGATACACTGCATGTTTTAAAGCTGGAATTTAAAAAAGGACAGAGCATCTTGGTTTTCATTAAGAAGATAAAGAAAGGAAAAGAAAAGAATTGGCCTTTGCAACTACAGCAAAAATATAGAAACGTGTCCTTCCTACACCCTACAATGGTCACTAATCGAAAAGGACAGAAATTATGTCTCAGATCAGTTTAACATTTCTGAAGTACATTCCATCTCAGACACTTTGGTGGTTTGGGGGATGCTGGATTCGTGTTTTCAGAACACTCCAGATCGGCAGTGCTAAGTGCATTAATGAGAGACAGGATGGTCTAGACAGCCTGAAGCCATGTTTAGTTCTTGGCATTTTTACAGGCTTCCTATGTGCTCTTGAGAAACTCTGTAGATCAGAGCCAGCGATACCACTTATCAGGACAAGTGTTACAGCTTGGCAGGCCGTTAGACAGCACAGTGAGGGGAGATGTTTTAGTTATCAGACAGATTGGTAATCACAGCCCTCCTGCGTGTTGTAAATTGAATCTTATGCTGGTAATTGCCAAAGTCAATATATTAGCCTATGACTTTGATTACGCAAAAATATGAGATGCTGAAATGTTGCCTGTGGAAATAATTTCAAAGACAGAAAGGCAACCTACCTCCTTCATGGGGGAAAACTCCCAGCAGTGTCAAGAAACTCCTTTGGATTCAGTGTGAAGAGTTACGTGGGAATCTCCCTACCTGACAGGCATCGTCCTCAGGGGAGTCCCAGTCACTGGGCCTCTGGATTTCAGGCAAGATCTTGTATTTAGGCAAAATATCTCCAAGCAATATATATGATAGGCTGAGCAAAAACACCAGTATGAACTGTCTTTTAACCTTGAGGAACTGACTCAAGACCTGTACCATGCTTACAAATAGTAGGTGTTCATCTCTCTGCTCATGAGGTAGTTATCTCTGTTGACTGCCATGAGATCGGTCTTCTCCCCTTCTCCTCTTTTCCCACCAAATCCTGTGTTTGCACAACAGGATGGATCAGCCCTTCCAGTTGCCTCTGGAAAAGTTCCTGTCCGAGGTCTGAGAATCTCTTTGGTGTTTGCTTGGTTCATGATCTACGGGAGATGATCCCTTATAGTAAGTGCAGGCTCACTCCCTTCGTCCACAAGATCCAAATCCTTTCTGCCACTTCAATTGCCTGGGAAGAGATGTGGAGTAGGAAATAGCTTCTACATGTTTCAGGCATCAGAAA
The DNA here is from genome assembly GCF_964199755.1 of Larus michahellis. Classification (NCBI taxonomy): domain Eukaryota; kingdom Metazoa; phylum Chordata; class Aves; order Charadriiformes; family Laridae; genus Larus; species Larus michahellis. Next base: position 50,338,861 of record NC_133899.1, on the reverse strand, counting down.
ACACCAGGAAAAGGTTCCAGCAACCTATTGACCTCCTGAAGAAGCAGTTGTACTGCTGGTAGGCCTCTCCCTTCCTACCCCACCTAAGGAGACAATGCTCTAGGGAGCTGGAATAATTAATTTTCCACTGTGAAGCGTTAATAACCAGGTATGACAGACACTTGTTATCTGAATCAGACTCAAACATGATTCTTTTAAGATTTCTCACAAGCTAAATTGCCACAGAGACAATTTACGCCCAGTATCTCTTAGGGTCTGAGGCTCATTCTCTGCTGCATCAGTCACAGTTTCTCCTCCTGCCAAATTTGAAGACAGATGAAACAATGTTGATATGGGGAAATATAAGACTCCTGGCTATTCATATTGTTCTATCTACTGGCTAGGACTGTCTTTTTTTCAAATGTGTAGGATCATGCACAGTTATTTGAATATGCTGCTTATTAAAAATAGTGTTGTGATGAAACACAAATTAATTTTATCCAGCTGTGTGATTTCTATTTTCCTGGTTTGGCCAATGTATATCAGGAACAACTGGCCATGTTCAAGCTACCGAGCATTTCAATGCCTCCACTTTTTGTGCTGTGCTTCCACTGCTGGATATTTTGTGCCTATGTTTCTGTAGTAAGCCAATCTGATTGCTACGTGAGCCTCTGGTTGCCAACAGCTTCAGATGAAAAATTCCACACCAAAACCATCAAAAACTGCAGAAACCCCGTGTGGAATGAAACTTTCTACTTCCGGATACAGAGACAAGTCAAGGTACACAACCCAAAACCTCTCTGCTCTATCTCATCTCTATGCAGCTTCTTTCAGTTTAGCCCAAAACAGGATGTCATGTCTTCTAATGCCTTTCTGAGTTTACTTAGAATTCCCCTAGCAAGCTGGAGCAAAACAATTTGCTGGAATTCACTTCTCTCCTAACAGATAATTATTAGATAATTATTATTTATATTTCAGAAATGTGAGCCTGACCTCCTTGGAGAAGGACAATGGGACCAATGACAGGGTGACAACATAGAGAAACTATGAAATGAAAATACAAAGCAACACTATAACTGAAAAACACTTCTTTCCCTGAGAGAACATGAAATAATGACATGTCAATGCTAGGAAGCTGATGAATTCTAGTATAATTAAGATCTTTACTAAGTTTGCTGCTGATAATTATGCTACACTCAAATACCTATGAATGTGTGGCTGAAAGTGGAAAGTCCAAGGACATAGAAAGGGGTTATTGGTATGAAGTAGCTTCTGTTGCCCCTGTTGATGAGGGGCAATATAGGACTTCTGGCTATCCATGTTCCTTCCTAAAAGATTGCATTTTTGGTGAAAGCTACTTAAAAGCATAAAATGTCACCCAAGAAAAATCCCAGTTCAGCCCTAATTGATGAGACTAGAATCTGTTTCTCATAAAGGAGATTACACTCATTTTCTTACTCTTCTTTGTGACACTTTGTCATCAATACTTCTTTATTTCCTCTCTGTAAAGCAGGCATTGAACGTGGAAGAGCTGCAGAAGGTCATACTTCTTGAGTATGTGCTAACAAATTGGACATTTTTCATTTCTTTTCCCAGAATATTCTGGAAATTACTGTTTCTGATGATGACATCATTCACGATGATGACCATGCAATTGTGCTTTTTGATGTAGCTAAAATCCCCCTCGAAGAAAGAGTGTTTACAGCATTCCCACTAAATCCACAGGTAAGAGCTCAGTCAGACATTTAGTACATCTTGATGTCCATTCTCTACCCTCTGATTAAAGAGGTGTGCTGTCTCTTCTCTCTTTTACCACCAGGACCAGCTTGGTGGTAAAAATGTAACAAAATTTATTGAAATCTTGGAAATTGCATGCCAGTGACAAAATAGACGGTTTTCTCAAATTTCTGTTGGCTTCCTCTGGCACAGATTACAGCCAAATTCACAAGCCCAGAGCAGATGCAATTTTAGGGAAGCTTTTCACTTTTAATAATCCCACAGAAAGTGACAGAGTTTATCTAATCCTCACAAAGATTATAAAAAGAAAAACAATACAAGGACATGGAAACGGCCCTTTTCCACAATATTTTACTAAACACTAAGTCTTAGCATATTGTGTTCAGCACATGGCAGCTGGCAGAGAAGAAAGTGTGAAAAATAAAGGTTTACTAAGGAGACTTGTAAGCACCAACCACCCTTTGTTCTGCTAGTACAATTGAAGTCTTCTTTTCCTTGGGGAAGAAAAAGCTGCTTCTGTCCTCTAATGCTGACAATGGTAAGCACAAAATAGAGTATTGTTACTTATTAAAGCATAAAGGAAAGCGTGCTTGCAAAAATGAAGGTCACCTTGCAAATCTCTGCACATGTTAATTGACACTGCTTCTTTTATTTTCCTTTCATTTTCAGAGGAGGGAGGAGCTGGAAGTTGAGTTTGTATTGGAGCGCATGTGAGTAAAACCCCATTATTATGGGAGCACCAGCTTGGAGTGGTGCATCAGTGGAGGGAACCCAGTATAATCTTAATACCTAGACTCACCCTTTTTCCCAACTTAATGTGCGCATCAGCAAATCATTATAAGAAAGGAAAATGCCACGATGTGGAAAATGAGCTCAGAATTTTTAACTCTGTGACTTTATCTTAAAACTTATATATTACTTATATAGTTCAGAGTTGGTTTTCTGGGGCTGGTAAATCCCAATGCAGTAAGTCTATAGTTTTTCTGAAGAGGATTCTCTGGGCAGCTCACAACTGAGGAGAATCTGTCTGCTGCCCAATCTGTGACATACCTGTGCTATTAACATTGTTACAAGCACTTTCCAGGTACTTTATTGCAATTGAATCTTTTCTGCTAGGTAGTTATGTGGCATCTAGTGAAAAGTGAGCATACCTCTGCAAATAATAGGAAGGAGCAAATTAAAAAAAAAAACAAACAACAAAATTAAGAGAGAAAAATGTGTCCTGTTCAGATTATATTGTTTATGAAATACTTATTATTTGTTCTTGTTTTCTAGCCGGGGTCCTCCTGAAACCATCATCACAAATGGGGCAATAGTGGTAAACTATTATTTTCTTTGTTCTCTTGTGTTCTTTCCCACATCACCCCTTGCCTTAGCTGACTATGATGGCAGTGAGGGAAACATTTCAATTCTTCATTCTGTAGTGATAGTTTTTCTCTTAGGAGCTTTATCTTTGAGGAGGCCAGCACGACCTTAGAGGAGCCTTCAGACTGATAGCATTTTCCTTTGCTTTTTCTGCACCCATTGAAAATTACAATATGTTTAGCATAGCACCATCTTCCCACGTGACAAGGAAGTTAATTCTCACTTTCACTGGGTCTAGTAGAAGGTCTCCAACACAGTTGGTTCCCACATTCAAGCAGTGATCCTTCCTATAATGACCAACATCGGCCAGCACTGGTGGTGAGATGGCTGGATGAGTAATCTAATTCTCTGTCCCCATCATGTCTGTTCTAGTGCCGTGAAGTAGCCTGTTTGGAAGTTCATTTGGACAGCAGGAGGAAAAAGAAGCATTTTTCAAGTAAGTTATTAATCCTTTAACTGCATATTAGTGATTTCACCCTCTCCAACAATGCCTAGAAATCACACCATCCAAATACTAAGTCTTTAATTGACCACATCTAAGGTGATCTGTGATTTGTAAAAACTTTGCAGTAGGGAACATCACCCGTTCTGCAGTAGGTGTAGGTTCAGGGTTCTGACTTCACATGGAGCCTTGTGCCAGACTAGAAACAACATCAGATGCTTGTACAGAAGGTATCTAAACACCAAGATGAGTTCCTGAAAACCCCTCCTGTAGTACTGCTAAGCCCTGAAGAAGCTTACTTCCTTAGGTGTCATAGTCCCTGGCCTTAACTTCCCTCAGGTTCTCTGACAGTTCTGCATATGCACAGAAACACCTCATTTTTTGCAGGGGTTAGCCGCTCAGCAGCTGGCGCCCGCCTGACCCTGATCAAGATCCAGAATCTAGAAGTTCCTCTGCTCACATCCCCTGAGGGGCTGGATCTGGTAGGCAATCTCAAGAGCATGCATAACACACACTGGCAGAATTAGCTCATCTCTTCATATAAATAGGAACATCTGCTGCAGAGTCAGATCTTATTCTAGGGGACTGAGAACTTCTGTTGCTTATTATTAGGCCCGGGATGAGGATGATTTACAATGCAAAGTACCTGGTTGCATTCATTGTGTCATGATGCGACTGCAATAGAAATGCAGCAGTCTAAAATTCAGTGCCATTCACATCATGCTCCCAGCCGGCTTCTTGTTCATCCCATTATAAAGATACAACCACCTGTAGCGTTTGGGTCACGGATCACTTTCAGAAGGCAGCTTTCCAAATACAAAAGAAGAGGAGAAGGGGTTTGTTCAAAGCTATCTTTTGCTTCTTTTTTTCCCTTTCTCTCTTTTTTGCAATTAGAAGTAATTTTTATGTGCATTTTATCTCATTGTTTTAGAGAATGAGCTAACATTTACAGTGAGAGGATCCTTTGAAGAAACCCAGAGAGTTTCAGTGGGCTGTGACTCCCGCTCCCTTCTCCCATATCCCACTTTCTTCCACTATGCCAAATACAAGCAACCCTCCCTGGATGTTGCGCTCACAAAGAAGAGGAGGCTTCCCACCGTTGTACGTTACTCCAGAACATGGTAGACAACACAGACAGTCCTATGATCTGACCTTTACGTGTGAGTAGGCAGAAAGAGGAGAATATTTCTGTCTTAACCAAAAAGTACTCCGTGCTCCTTTTCAGTTTGCTTGCGTGTCATGCGGAGCAAGAAGGAGCAGAAGTGTCCCCCTGACTCTCCCTCTGAAGTCACTCCCCTCCAAGCGGGAAGTAGTCGGAGAGGTAAGTGTTGGCTGGCCATGGGGAATCCTTTGCAAGCTTTTAAAAATTGTTGCTGGTTCCCAAGAAGCGGAAGCCAAAGACCACCTCTCTTTATACAGAGCCAGTTGTTTTCTAACCTCCCTCACACCTAGGGCAATGCATAACGAAGTCAATTATTTGGACTAAAATAAGATGGGAAATCCAGGGGAGAAGGAGGAAGTAGAAAAATGTCTAAGCTGCTGTTCATGCTCCTTCTATCGTCCACGTCCTTAGCCAGGCTGGAGGTCACTAGGTGCCACCGGGACAGTGGGGGTGAGGCTGCAGCCTGGCACACTGCCATGGCAGGCAGACCCGTGCCATGCTTAGGGGGTGCTCAGGCTTTTTGGCTTCCACTTTTATCTCACATTGTTGCGTGAGAGACTTTAGTTTCAACACCCCTGTTTAATGGTAGACCCTTCCAGGGAGGTCAGGCGTAGCACTGCAGCTCTTCTGCTATTTATTTGTGTAGCTAAGTAGTGCCAGAGCAAGCTATACCTGAGTTTCACAACAGAGAGAAGATGCAGACTACGGGTGATAACACCAATGTCTTTATTTATTAAATCGGTGCACATGTCTGGGTACTAATGAAACACTGAGAGGAGAGTCTAACTCCCAACCTCAGCTTACTGAAGTTCAGGGCTTTGTAGATGCAATGGTGACCCAAAAGGGCTATGTCTCACACTGAGTATGGGAAAAGGACCGTTTTAAACAAAATATCAATATTCCTAATTTTACCTTTCTAATTTTCAGCACAGAGAATTTGATTTTCACTTCAAGGTGAAACAATGGTAAGACACCTTATTCATCTTCCTTTTGTGTTTTTCCCCTCGGTTCTTTGAATTTGCATAGTTGTTGATCAACTTCCAATCCCTTTGTTACTGCCTGCATCCAGAATGCTGGCTCATCTTCATTTCAGACTATAAAATAAAACGAACTCACTACACAATACAGAGATTTCCAGCGGCCACGAGTTTATGTAATGGGACTATACAATGAGTTAAAAAAAGGGTTTATAAAGAACACACCAATTTTCTATTGATATTTCTCTGCAATCAAAATTATGTGCTAAGGGCCACTGTAGACCCTGTTTGATACCTCTACAAATTATTTCCAAATGCAGATTTTCAATAAAAGCAGTATTTCAAAACTAATTGAAAGAAACATTTCTGTTTCCCAGGTCAGAGAAAAAAAAAAAGACTAAAGTCAGATTACCTGGTCACTCTAGAATATGAAAAAAATGAAATAATAAATGTACCTGCATTTATATTTTAATGCAAATTAACTCAATCAAGTGACTGCTTATTTCTAAACCAAGGAAACCCATTGTGTATTTTGAGACACGGTTAAGGCCTTGCAAAATTTATAAGATGAATATGTTACATTATGTAGGAAGTTCTCTTCCCTTACAAAAGCAGTTCCATCTTCTATTGTGCTGTTTATTTTCGGTAAATAAGGTATGAGATGGACATACAGTTTACAGCTGTGATTTACAAACTTCTTTCCCACCACGCCTAAGAAAGATTTTCACAGCAGCTTCCAAACCGCAACGGTAGTGCTTATAAGTATCCATAAATGACTATATACACCCACACACAAACAATCATCCGAACATGAAAGCCCACAACTTCAGTCCACAATTCCCAGGTATCAGTGGAAGCTTGCGGAAGTTCTGAAGAGGCATTTAAAAGCCACCTTTAAAACACTGCCCTCTGCAGACTTTTTGCTTTATGTCTGAAAGGGAACAATTTTGTTACCTATAGTTATATTTAATTTCAGGCATCTTTGACAATGAGAAAAAAAAAAGGAAACCCTCTCAGTACAAAGGAAGATGTACTGTTGTTCTCCAGGAACAAACTAAAACACTTCATCTATTCCTGCTTTGCTTTATATAGACCTCATGGTGAAGGCATGTCTATTTATGAAGTAGAAGCAATTAAAATGCTGAATTAGACTATAAATGTGATGTGAGATACCTGATCCTCTGTTCCAGCCAGGAAGACCTAGACATACGTCTGGGGTTTGACCTGTGTGCCCAGGAACAGGATTTCATTCGCAAGAGGAAGAAGGTGGCTGCAGCTGCTCTGAAAGACATTCTCCAGCTGGAGGAGGACTTGCAGGACGATGAGGTACCTGAGACGTAATTATTCTCTGCTTTCTCCACAGCTGAGGGCCAAAATGTATCCTTTGGGTTCGATTCCCATTTTCCCGGAAACAGTGTAAAGTTTCATGTGCAAGCTATGTCTGACGTCTTTATTCTAGGGAAGAAATGGGTACTCATAGGGAGCATTAATAAAAACCTGTAGCCCTGTTGCTGCAGGATCTAGCTCTCTGTTGAGCCTGCACAACAGTGCAGAGAAGGGCTAGGTGCTCTCCTGAGCCAAAGGCAAAGATTCTTTTAGGCCTCACAGTCATCTCAGCCAGCTCTAAACTATTGATCCTGTACTTCTTTCACTCGTGGTTCAAACAGGGCTTTATTTTGTTGTGCCTTTTGTGCCGGCACTTAGGCTTCCATTGCGTGAGCCCAGCATGCTGCTGGCCCGCCTTCACCGTCTGCTGCAGCGAGAGCATGCGCTTGCTTGGCAAATGGGAACGATAACAGAGGGTCTGAGGCAAGGAAAAATCAGATTTCCCTTTTTTAATTATACTCCCAGGACTGCAGTGTGAAGCCTGAACTCAGATGCAGAGATGTAAATTTTCCTTGTTTTGCCGTAAACTGAGCTCAGCAGTTTTTTTGCATCATTGGACCTTTCACACACAAGACCTTGCCTTTAAATGCCAGCACCAAGCCGTGGGCCATTTCCTCCCCCTCAGATTTAGAGGCACCCATGCTTTTACCTGCAGAACAATCTCCCTAGAGTCTCCTGATGATTTGCACAAGGGATTAATTTACCCCAATGCATGGTAATAGCTATGTTTACTGTTAACAGAGCCAGTTCATACTTACAGACTAATCCTTCTTATAAGACTACTAGTCCCTGGATTTCTGTATCATCACAGAAAAAAAAAAAAAGTAATTGCAGCTCCCTTGCATCCTAGTATTGTATGCACACATGTGGTAGGTGGAGTGAGTATGGTTTCTCTTTCCCTCCAGCAACTGTAAAAGGGGATGGTGTCACCAGACTCTGGTCTCAGGGGATATGAACTGGTTTCTGCTCTTAAACCCATCTCTCATGATGCATCTAGTATGGCCTGTGAAATAGCTATACAATAGTAGAAATCGGCTTTAGCAAACTTCAGTAACAGAGGTTATTACTACTCACAGGGAAACTGTGAGACAGCACCTATGTTTTCTAGTCTATTGCATCTGAATCTGGTTCAAGTGGCAGGAGGTACCATTCCCTCTTTTTTCTTTTTTTTTTTTTTTTTGCTGGTCTGTGTTATTGATTTTGCAACAGAGCACTGAAAACGTGATGTTTGAGATGATGGATTTCATGTCGTAATGCACAGCTGCTTGGCAAAGAATGAAGTATTTCTTACTCCTTCTATGCACCATTATTAATTCAGGTTTTTCTTCTCCTTGCAGACTAGTGGCATGCAGCATCTTTCTTACTTTATCCATGCTGTAACTTTCTCTGTGCTGATCAATGATGTTTCTCTCCCTTCTCAGACCATGTCACTAAATGTACGTATGTTGGGATTAACAGGTACCTGTGGTGGCAATCATGACAACGGGTGGTGGAACCAGAGCTCTGACGGCCATGTACGCTCACCTTCTCAGTGTGCAGGAACTGAACATCTTGGACTGTGTCTCGTACATTACTGGTTTATCTGGCACAACATGGTAAGACCAAGACAAGCAAAGTCTTCATAGGAATTTTCTGTATGTGATATCAAGAAATTATCTGAAGAGTTGTATCATCTTTACTACCAAGAAAGGACTTTCTTATTGTGCTGTGGCTTTTTGTGGTTTCCTTCGGTGGGTATTTGCCAGCATTTGGAATTAATTCAGTCCTGATTAAACATGTGGATGGTACCACAGACACAAGTGCTTTTAAGGTAAATCAAGGCATGATAACTTCCCAAAGCTCTGCTTCATAACTCATATTTTTCCTTGTGTTTCTTTTCTTTTTCTTTTTAAGGACCATGTCAAACTTATATGAAGATCCTGACTGGTCCCAAAAGGATCTTAAGGAAACACTCAAGGATGTGCGAAAGCATGTACTCAAAAATAAGTTCTTTACTTGTTTTGCCCCTGATCGTCTGAAATACTATTTGAAAGAGTTGCGCCAAAGGGAGCGGGAAGGACATCAGATATGTTTCACAGATCTGTGGGGACTCATCATTGAAACAATGTTACATGAAAAGGTACAATAGCAGCACCTTTCTCTTCAGATTTGCATATTTAGTGAACATAGAGGTGAGGGCAGACAGTAAATAAAAAAATGGCTGAGATTGCAGGGACCTCTGGAGGTTCATCTTGTCCAACAGCCCTGCTCAAGCAGGGTCAGCTAGAGCTGGCTGCCCAGAGCCATGGGCTTTTGCATACCTGCACAGGTGAAGACACTGCAGCTTCTCTGGGCAACATATGCCAGTATTTGACCTCCCTTACAGAAAAGGGGGGGTTTTGCTTGTGTGTTTGTTTGTTTCTTTTTCAGACAGGTGCCTAAAGCACATGCCTTGGTGGTATCATTCTTTGTGTTTGCTGGCTGTGGTATGCAGGTTGTAACATCACACCTGGCACAGAAAGGGTGAGAATAAAGAGAAATAACAGGAAACTTACAGTATGAATGACTTTAAAATGAATTCGTGTGTAAACATTTAAATGAAAATCCTGCTGTTCTTTCAAAAGAGCTGCATGATGTGACAAGGTGAAGAAAAATCACAAGCGCAAACCTAAAGACAAGTACCTCTGAGCTGTTAATGGGATGACGTTACCCTGTAAACATTTCCACCAAAAGGCAATGTTCAGGCTCTGTTTTAGTATTTGTGACTATTTCCTTCCCAGTAAGCCCTTTCTGTTAGGAAAAGAAAACATTCCCCCTGTAACACAAATAACTCCACACACATCCAAATTTCTACTGCCTGAGCACAGCACAGTGCGAGGGACTCCCTGGGGGTGGCTCAGCGGGGAGCTGAGAGTGTCCCTGCAGTGCCACAACCCTGTCCCCCAGGACCAGCACCACCTGAGGGAAGCCCAGTGGCACAGCCGTCCCTACAAGGGCTGCTCCAGCGAAGGGGAGCACCTGCAGCTCTCCTTCGAGGAGGAGGATCTGAACTCCGCACCCTCTCAAGCCTTGGCACGTCTCCCAAACCGTCCTGTCCTTTCCACCCTGCCTGACTATGAAAGATGCTCCTCAGCAGAGGCAGTAAGGGTCAAGGCTCACTGAACATTAACCCTGCCTGAGGCTTGGCTCTGTCACAGGTCCGAGGAAAAGCTGATTTTCTGGGCAGTGGGGACAGGGCTTACTCTTTCTGAGTGAAATATTTCATGCCAAGAGTGCTTTTCAGACATTTACCTGAAATAAATAACATGAATAACAACATCTTCTTCCTATCATTGAAATCTTGGGGTTTTTTTTTTCAGCATATGAACTTAACCTAGGACTATTTGTGTGCTGGGGCTGGGGAGGGTCAGGGTTTATTATAGGGATAATAGCACCTCTCTGAGCTAGACTCTTGTGAAACATCCTAGTTGGAGCCCCGTGTGCACTGTGTTGTCAGAGCACAGGCTTAGATGAAGTGGGAGGCTCTTTGTGTCATCTAACTGTCCTCAGCTACTGTCCTTCTTCAAAACAGGAGGACTCCCACAAGCTCACAGATCAGCAGCAGGCACTAAATCAGGGTCAGAATCCCCTGCCCATCTACCTCTCTCTCAATGTGAAGGATAAAATCAGCGACCAGGATTTTAGAGGTAATAATACTCCGGAATTGCTTTTAACATTTAACCCCAATCAGTGTCGATTTAGGACTAGGTAAAGGAATCAGTTCAATGCACAAATTCTCTGAAGGGCCAATCCACCTAAGAGTAGAATTTTAATAAGTACATTTTTGAACATCTTAGTATATTCAGCTGTATTCGCAATCAAAAGCAGGATGATGGAGGACGCTGTCACGAAATTACTTGCTAAATTACCTCAGAAATCTAAAGTTTGTAGAGAAATTTAGCTGTAAGAGGACAATTCACTCTACATGTTCAACACTGTGAAATGTACAGTGAATAAATGTCTGTATGAAAAGTGTGTTATTCAGAAACGGGTCTGCCTTAATCTGGCCAATATCGTATGTTTTATTGTGCCTCTGCTGCTGTAATCAATCTGTCCTGTGCTTTTTCTTTCAGAATGGGTGGAATTCACCCCTTACGAGGTAGGATTCCTGAAATATGGTGCTTTCATTCATGCAGAAGATTTTGGTAGTGAGTTCTTCATGGGTCGCCTGATGAAGAAAATCCCAGAATCCAGAATCTGCTTTTTGGAAGGTGATTTGTTGCTCTGTGGAAATATAATTTACTATAATAATATAACCCACTCCTGCACAAACTCCTCTTCTGAAAGAAAGCAGTTAGTGTATTTTTTATGTGCCAGGAACAGTATATGGTAAAATATTAAAACTGGCAACAGGCCACCATCTGCAGGATTTTTCATCTTCTCTGCAATTTTATTCAGCTGAACAGATTTATTTGATTTCATATGTTCTTATGTTTACTGACATGAGGCCTTCACAATATTTATATGTCTTTGGCAGCAACAAAAGTTGTATAACACTGCTGCTAAGTTAAGTCATCAGTCTCTTCTGCAACCTGTCTCTAAAATACAGCCTTATACCTACAATATTCCTGCCACAGCTAACCCTGATTAATCCTTCAGGATAACACTTCCATTTTGGAGTGCAAATAGGTCATAATATTTACCTTTTTTTCCGTCTTGCATAAGAACAGCAAAAGCAGTAAGGAAATCTTTTTTTCCCTTTGCGAAAGCAATCTCTTGCCTCATTGTTCTTCCTATTTCCACCAATTGCATAAAGGAAGTTTCAGGGTTTTTTTGAGAAGTTAAGACTCTTTGCTTGTGTGGAGATTTCACTACAGCTAGTGGTGAGGTGTGAGGAAGCAGTCAGAATCTTCCCGTCCCTGGCTGCAATGTCAAACAAGGTACCTGGGTCTCCCCTTCAGCAGTCAGAAATGCCAGCAGGTCACCAGCTCCCTTCCTACATCTCCCACCTTGGCACTTTCTTCTTTCCCTGCTCCAGAGCAATGCTGGGACATTTGTGTCGCTGTTCCATGCCAATGACCCGGAGTCCCCCTATTCAGGCAGTGTTACTTATTTCAGCGACACAGTTATTTGAAAGGTTTTTAGCAAATTCCTTTGCACCCCAGCCCCACAACAGAGCGCGGACTGACTAGGTAGGTCCTGCAGCCCTTTCCCGCGTGGCCGAGCCTGTCCCTCTGCCTGCAGGCTGGCATTGCTGGGTCAGGCGATCGCCAGGCTGCTCAGGTGCAGCCTCTTCTCTCCATCACTCCATTTCTCCCAAGAGCCCCAGGTTTAGTTCTGCAGTTTGGAGGCTTTGGGAAGGCGCTGTTGCACACCCAGCACAGCTAACCATGCCAGGTGATGGTGTTTCCTCAGCCTGAAGATGACTGCAGACAGGTGGCAGTCTGGACTGCCATCGAGTTTTCCTATATCTGCTGGCAGGAGGAGGAGCTTGAAAATGTTGAATATGTCCTAAACCCTCAAAAATCAGAAAGCAGATCAAAAGACTCCTGCATTTACACTTTCTGTTTTAAAAACTTTTGAATCAGCTTCCTTATTCTAAGGGATATTAGTGTACGAATCTTGAATATTTTGTGGTTGACAGTCCTGCATGGTAACTGCATATCTGTGACAGGTTTATGCTCCAAATAAAAGCTTTAGAATTACGAATGCTGGGAATTTGAGGAATAACAAATTTTGAGGACAGGCAGAAAATATTAAAATGAACTTGACAAAATGTTATTTGCCACATAACAAAAATGAATGTGTTAGCAAATATACTGAAAATACTACCAGCCCTCTTAATATATGTCAGAATGACAGAATTGTAGGGGTTGGGAGGGACCTTCAGAGATCACCTAGTCCAACCCCCTACCCCTATTTATGTCAATATATTAGATTCTTTATATACATTATGGATTCATATACCAATTTATAGAGACAGTCCCCTTGTGCACTAAGATAACATAATGAATAAAGTTTGCTAGAGAATGCAAAAGGTACTGAAGGTCATCGTGAATGAAAATGCTTCCAGGTCTTTACTGGTTCACTTTCTGTCAAATATATCCTACGCCACAGGCATCTGGAGCAGTGTATTTTCCTTGAATCTTATGGATGCTTGGTATATATCTGTTCATTCAGAAGACTTCTGGCACAAGTGGACCCGAAACAAAATTACTGAAATAGGTGGGATATTCTTATGCCATTATGTTTGTTTGGTGGGGTTTTTTTGGTTTTGTTTGTTTGTTTTTGTGGGGTTTTTTTACGCTCTGTGCTGCTATTCTCTGACTGAATTTTTCAAAGCCACTTTGGAATTTCCTCTTCAGGGATTCCTGTAACTCACATGGTAACCAGAAGGAAATTCATGCCGTGTATTACAGTATGGCAATCATTTCAGTTGTGCGAGAAAAGAAACCACGGGATCTGTCACAGGAAAAAAAAAAGAGAGAATAGCCCTCATATGAGCCATTTTCAGAGAACAAGGGTAAAACTGGAGAAAAATACCCCTGTAGAGCAGAAGAGGCTGGAAGCCTGCCCTAGCAATCCACAGTCTCCCAGTTCCTCTCTTGTAAGTTGGAACATGGCATGAGGCTTCACAGAAACAAGAGCAAACACCATCCTTGCATCTCTGGAGTCTACAAAGCATGGATACAAACTTCAGTACTATTGAAAGCCACTCCAAACTAGTCATAAGGATGAGATTTGCAAAACACGCCACCTCATTAAGACAGACCTGCAGGGTGGGATTTCAGGAGGAAATACACCAGGGAGACATATTACAGAGGGAAAAAAAAAGATGAGAAGGAAGAGGATTGTAGCAAAAAGGGTGATTTATTTTATCTTCTTGCAGTTGTAGGGGGTAGTTCCCAGTTGTTAAAACAAGGAGCTTGCACTTGCTAGTAAGAAACATTAGTTATGTTTGTGTTTTTATGTGTATGTTGCTGAGAGAAACTGTAACACAGAGTAGCAAAGGAAGACACGGTAAGTGCAGGATATTGTAGCAGATAAAATCATAGAAATTAAAGAAAATTATTGTAGGTGAGTTGGACTCTTTTGCAGTACAAACAAGGCCTTTACCACTGTGGAGTGAGAAGAAGAAATAGATTTTTCAAAGCTTAGCACCACTGTGGAGTGAGAAGAAGAAATAGATTTTTCAAAGCTTAGCTGAAAAACTGTGAGATTTGTGGAGATCCTAGCAATAAAAAGAGAAAGAAGTCCAAGTTTTGCCAAAATGTTGAGACAAATGATGATTGCACAGATTGACATCAACAGTGAAACCACATAAAAGAACTATTATTCTTTCTTCTGCAGATGATGAAACCCTATTCCCTAAAAGACCAAATGAGCTGGATACTCGAGTGGTTTGTCCCACTGACAGCTTTTCAGACATTTTCCGAGAGGTTGCCATGTTACGGCCAGCAGCTTCAGAAATCCATAACTTCCTGAAGGGCCTCCAGATGAACAACAACTACCTAGAGAGCGAGTTTTCCAAATGGAAAGGTATGGTAATAATAGCCTCTGTTAGTTATATTTTAAACCATCCTTGTGAAAAAGAAACAATGCTTAGGAGATTATCAAGCCGGCTGCCTTTTTGTTCTACTCCCATCCTCTGATAATATTTGAAACTCTTTGTCACTGAAAGCTGAAATTAGGTAGCAGGAGAGGCTTCAGAAATAAGTTCTTAAAAATGTCATGAAGTCTGGTGACTGATAGATGAGAAAGATCCTGATTGGTCAACCAGCCTGTGTCTGCTGATGTGCCAGCCAGCCAGCCTGCACGCTTGTGGCATGGCACTGGTGCCATCATACGCCGTCTCTTGCCTGGCCAATACTCAAGGGATGTGGGAGGAAGCCTTGTTTCGTGTTACTTTTTTACTCATAACTAAGATGTAACCTTTGTAACAGTATTCCCTGTTACCCAGTTTGGGAATTTGTGTTCGGTCTGGTACCAGATCTTCTGTGTACCATAGTAGAAGTCCTGGTCCAGATTACCTGGTCTAGTGGAAGGTGTCCCTGCCCATGGCAGGGGGGCAGGAACTAGATGGTCTTTAAGGTCCCTTCTAACCCGAACCATTCTATGATTCTATGTGTGACTGTTCTCATAACAGGCGAGGCACCAAACATCTTTAGTCTTTAGCCTGTCGAGACATTAAAATTTTTTAATGTTTTCCGTATTAGAAGAAAAAAAGAAAAAAAACCCGACCTGATCAAAGTCACACGCAAAACCAGGGGATGGAATTAACTCTATTCTCCTGAGCCCCAAGTTAATCCCTCTTAATTAGAGAAAAGCTAAAGAAATTGCAGAGTAAATAGTGAAAAGAGGAAGGTGGAAGAGGAACTGAGAAATGACTGAACTGCAGCTATCAGCTATATAGGTAGGTCTTAGACCCAAGAAAAGCTGAATTCTCTTTTTGTTAACAACTGACTTTCCTCAGCACCTCTCTTGCATTGAGCACCCCCTCTGAACAAAAAAATGCTTCTTTTCTAGACTGTGAGCTTGACTCGCAGCCCAACCACCTGACAGCAGCAACAGACTACCTCATCCTGATTGATACTGCATTTGCCTTTGCTACCAGTTACCCACCCCTTATGAGACCGGAAAGGAAAGTGGATGTCATTTTGCATCTCAACTACAGTTCAGGTTCCCAGACAGGGGTGAGCCTTCTACATTTTTCTTTACTGACTTTTCTGTTTCATCACTGAGTTCCCAGAATGGCTGATCCTCTACTCATAGAAACTTTTTTCCCCAGTATCTGGGAAGTGTAAGTAAGCTAACAGTTTACCAGGGTCACATATCTTTATTGAACAGTACAAGTGTTACCAGGAGGTAAGCATTTAGGAAACTGAATCTGCCCATTTTTATGTGTAAATGTTTTTTAGCTGATTTGAAGGCAGTCAGATGTAGAATGAATGAAGCTAAATGCATTTAAAAATCGTCTAAGACTTCTCAATGCAATCATACATAGTCTTATGCATGGGAAAGTGTACATTCAGGGCAATACAACTGTAGCAATAGAAGGGTTTGATGCAGAAGACCAGATATGCAAATAAATGCAAGAACAGTTTGTATTTAGGAGCTTTAAATTCCTTAGGGATAAAAACTTGCCTAAAGGCAGCATTTTTAATATCTAAATGTGGGATGTAGATTTTCAAAGACAGGCATGTGGACGCAGATCCATTCCACTCAACTTTGTCTTCCAGGTCTTCGGTCCATATACAGTCTACACCTAAGCGGGGTACATCACTGTGGGGTACATCACACAAATTCTGTCAGAATTTGGCCCTTACCTCACAAACATTCCCAGCGAAATTGGGTTTTGGTCAAATTCAAAGTGCTTCCCTATGTTCTGATGTTTTCTTTTGTTTTGTTTTCCTATTGTGGCAACCAGCCCCTGAAAGAAGCCTCTAAATACTTTGCAAAACAAGGAATTCCTTTCCCTACAAAGGTGCCAGATGACCAGGAAACCCCACATCTGAAGGAATGCTACATTATTGGTGACAAGGAGAGCCCAGAAACCCCTATTGTGATATTTTTCCCTCTGGTAAATGACACCTTCAGAGACTACAAAGCACCTGGTAAGCTTACAGTTACCCATTGCATTAACAGAGGCAGCAGCCACCTTCTTTCTCTTTTTTACTGTGCAATATCCGTTCTTCAGATCATGCTGTAAACACAGGCTCAGACTCTCTTTGCTTAGATCTGAACCATATCAAGAAGCTTAAAATATGTAATTTTTCCCGGACAGTAGAGCAGCAGCTGGGATCAGCCTTTGGCACGTATGCCCCTCTTCAGATTTCTTTTTGGCTTTTCATATGTAGATTGTAGAGTTTACTGATAAAAGTATATTCTGTTTATCTGCAGTGGCAGACATTAGCAGGGTTATTTCCTCTCATACTTGTCATCCTTTCCTGTTAGAGAATCTACGTACTCCTGGGGAATCTACGTATTTCATTGTTTAAAATAATTTCCAGGCTTACAGTTAGGCAGATAACCTTGCAAACAAAAGTGTGAACTAGCAAAGTGATGAAAATATAACACTGAGCCATAGTAGAGTGATGAAAATGCAACACTGAGCCACGCCGACAGTTTTTGTTCACTACAGTGAGTCCTACTTTGGAATTTCTAGAGTTTCAGTAGCAACATTGCAAGCCATTTCAAAACAGATGAAATATAAGTCCTGGTACCATATCCCAAAACACCATACCACTCCACTCGTGCCAAAAGTTTCAGTTACTCTTTCTCCAGATGATAAAATTCCTAACTCATGCTGTGAGAACACTTATTTTTCAATCACTTCAAAGCCCCCCAGTATACTGAAATTTAAAATTCTAGGCTGGTATATTGTACATTAAATTTAATAAAACAAATGTAGAAACTATTATCCCAATTGTATTAATTCATTTCCTTTATTTTTTTTTAAATAAGTCATAAAAAATCATGTGGTGCTTTTGCTTTGTAGATATTCTGGATTGAGCTCATTGCACATTTGAGGTATACGACTGGGATTTTGAACACGATTCAAATAGTCTAAGGGTATTTACGCACGTACATATACCATTCTACTCCAGCTCTTAGCACTGATCAGGTAACTGAAAGGCTGGTTTCTGCAGCTGCCCTTTGTAGAAAGAATTAGAGAAAGAAGAAAAGGAGAAAGAACTAGAACAGGAACCGAGAATTAGCTTCTGTACTGCTCTGTGAGGGAGTTTGCCTCCCCTCTCCCCCTCAATAATTTCCAGAACCCAGGGATGTGCCTAACTCAGCTATCTAACATCAGGTGTACACCAGATGATATGTAGATGCTACATGACAACATACATTACCAGGGAATCTAAAATGGGGTGTTACTAGGTATGTAGAAGATCTATATGAAGATTTGCATGATATCTGCATATTACATACACTTGAGGCAAGCCTGTGCTGCCCAACCGGTTCAGCTGGTAGCTGCAAGATGAGACTAAATGGAAAGAGAGCGAAGAGGTCCCTGTTGGGCCCCCACAGATGAAGTCTCAGCTGAGCTGAGCTGGAAGGGCTTGGCCCATGCGGTTTTTTGGGTGGGCTGCCACCTCGCAGCTGAGACCTGACCTCCACAGCAGCAGCATGGATGCTGCAGAAAGTCCTGGGAGGCTGGGAAGGGATGTCTGCCCTTTGTTAGTGACAGGCAGAGATCAGCTTAATTTATAATGCTTCAGTACCATGCCCTAGCACAGGTCTAAATTGTACAGCATGTGAAGTATTAGTTCAATCACATGAACAGCCAGTTTTTTCCACAGCCAGCTCATCCATCAGCTTGTTCAGCACAGGGAATTTAGAGCCTGGGCAGTAAACGAGTAAAACTGACATTCAAATGGGGTTACTTCTGCACTGGTTAGACTATTCCATGATCAAATAGAAAGGGGATTCTCTGTGTGAGGCTTAGACTGCTTCACTTGAGTGGTATCAGTTCCTTGTAATTCTGTCTGCAAAGCCAGGAGGAGTACCTAGAATTATAGAATGGTTTGGGTTGGAAGGGACCTTAAAGATCATCTAGTTCCACCTATCAGACTCGGAGAGAGCCTTCAAGGAAAATCAGAGCCCTTTGATCAATGTTGTTAGATTGGTGTTGTTAGAGAAGATTCCTGAAATGCATGCAGTTCTGTCAGAGAGATTTTCCCAATGCCTGTTCCCTTGCTCTAGTACAGGTGATTCGGTATCTGTGACTGTGGAGGGTGATTGTTCGCTACAGTAACACCCTCTTGCCAGTCTGATGGTTTCACTGGAGGCTGAGAGAAAAATTCCCTTGTGTCTGATGGTCTCTCATCTGTGATGAGGAGGGATCAAGTTTTATTTCCTGCCTTTGTTAACCCGTGTTATCTATCCCTGACAGTATTATCTACTATTTCTGGGTTGTTACTGCTCTCTTTCCCTCACACTAGCTATTAGAAAACTGAGGGGTCCGTGGGAATGACGGGGAAGGAAGAAACAGCCCTCATGAGCTGTCATGTCAGGCATGCAGGCTAGCACGCAGCAGTGGATCTCTACATCTTCGGGTCTCTGGCCCAGGGGTGGGATCCTCAGCTGGCCTTTAGCAGTCAAAGACACAGATGGGAGTCCAGGAATCTGCAGAATCTAACCAAATTAATTGACCTCTTCCCTTCTGAGAACCTGTTTGTTCTGCGTACTAACAGGTAGATATAAGTTCAGCCTTCCATATGCTCTGCCGCACCAGTGCAGAGTCGAGCAGAAACTAATATGGCCAAGTGGGTTCTTACACTCTCCAAGTGCAGAGTTCAAGAAGGGCAAGTTTGCCTACTGTGCACTGAGTATATCATGTAAAACACACCCTCAGCTCACAGCGTGCATGTTGCGTCTACTGAGTTTAGTGTACAGATGTATTTCCACCAAGTCAGTAAGTGTCGGTGTGTCTCAAACAGCAGCTAAATCAAAACCACTCATGGTGTCACTGTCTAGAGCAGCTGGCTGGGTCCAAGCTGAGATCAGCTATTATTTTGAATCCCAGGTGATCTATGAAGCTCCTAGAAAAACAAGTTACAAGATGTGTTTTACATCTTCTGCATCTGAGATTTGTGATTTCCAGGGCAAGCCTTGGGTATTTTTTCGCCCTGTACCAACAACATACTGTGGAGGGCCCTGTGAATATTTGCTCTGCGATAGCCTGCAAAAGAAGTTCTGCATTAGCTTTGGATTGAGTTTCTACTGTCAAATAAATTAAGAAAAAAGAAAATTTGTCTTCAGATCATAAGATATGATGGATATAATATTTCCAGAGATGACACTTGGGGAATTATCTACCTAATTATTTTGCTGTATCTTTGATATATGTGTTGATTATCCTGGGATGATGAAATGGGCATGAGAAGTTCTTTCAGTGTCCCTGCCAAATCTTAGTGATTCGGGCACTATTAGGTTCAGTCTCGCTGTGGAGGTTACTTAAAGCCTGTAGTTTTTTATAGTAGTAGGTAGCTCAAGGAAATTACCGTAAATATTTGTGCCATCTGGTTCCGGGATATGTCCAGATAATGACTCTGTGAAGTCTCTCAGTTTAGATAACAGAATCTAGTTGTTTAGGTCTGTTTTCTGTATTTTTTGACAATTCTTCCCAGTAGGAACCAAGATCATGCAGCAGACTGTGCTAGAGCAAGTGCTAGGCTGTCCAGGAGGAAAGAATACCTATCAGGTCACTGAGAAGGCAGGTCTGCTTCAGCTTGAATCACTGAAATAAATACATGGATTTTCAGCAGCCTATTTCTGGAGGCATAGAAGGATAGTAGTGAGGGAAATAACATGATGTAGAGTCAAAGCTGGAAGGCACAGAAAGTGGCAGTGGCTTCAGGCCCATCACCTGGAAAGAAACCAAGCTGTCATGAGGTCCTTGCTGTTAGCGTCTGCTTTGGGAAAAGGGGAGGAAAGAGAGGAAGAGTAGTTGCCATTTACTTGCACCTTGGCTAAAAGTAGGGGGCTGAGATAACTGTGAGGTGGGGGCTGGGGCTGGGAGAGCATCAGCGCTGAGGGTGACTTGGGGACCATATTGACAGCTCTCTTCAGAGCCACAGGAGGAGGCAGGGAGTCTCACCCTTTTGTGCTTAAAAGAGGAGCTACTTGTTTTGGAATTTCCAAAAGTACCCAGGACAACCCCTACTCGCCTCACCCACCAGCAGCTTCTCCGCCTGCTGCTGCCAACCAAATATCCCAGCAATAAAACACCTGTGGAAGGAAAATTTCAGGTTGTGATCCTCTATGTGTGCATGCCTGAGAAAAAACCCAACTGCTTTTTGCTAATTAACGGAGTCATTGTTTGTCCCTTAGGTGTTAAACGTAGCCCCTCAGAGATGGCAGAAGGTGATGTTGATGTTGCCAATACCTGTGGTCCATATTACATAAACAATCTGAGTTATTCAGAGGAAGATTTTGACAAACTGGTGAACCTAAGTTACTACAACGTCCAGAACAATAAAGATTTGATTCTTCAGGCCTTGCGGACTGCCGTGGAGCGGAAAAAGCAGCATAAGAAAGAGCAACCACTGCAAAAAACACCCAATGCGGATGGTACGTGTGCGCCTGATAGAAAGGGAACTCAGCATTTGGCCGATTGCCCGGCACGAGGGAATATGAAATAAAATATCTATGCGTCTTGTTAATGAAGAAAAAAAAGGAATTTGATTAGGAAGTGAAGAAAAGCCAAAGAATGCTAAGAATAGCACCTCATTTGTCATCAAAAATGTTAAAGCATGTCTGTCAGTGGAGGGAATAAACACAAAAAAACAGAGGTCTTCCTTAATAAATTAATGTGCTTCCCTCGTTGACAGCCTCAGGAGCGTGGCTAGGTGAGGCTGTGCTCTGCTCGTGCTTGCAGAAGTGACCTTTCAGGCCAAGGCCAAAACGCATGGACGAGGAAGCGTGAGGAAGTTTACGCTGGCCGTGTTTGTGCTCTACCTGTGCTATAAAAAGAGAGGATTTTCAATCCAGAAATACAGCAGAGAATATAATCCATTGTCTCTAAAACAAAACCCATTTGTGAACTAAGGAGCCTTTATGTGAATGTAAATAAATATTAAACTTTATATAATAAAATACTTTTTTTTGAGTCAGAGTTACAGCAAATAAACTTTTTTTCACAGCAAATACACGTTAAAGCCATTTATTTTAGGTGCTTCTTCCTCTATTAGCAAGACAACTGAAGACAACATGCAGACTTATTTCATAGCTGCTGAAAAAATATTGAAGAAGAAAATACGCCTGCTCCAGACCTATACGTGAACTGCCCCAGGATCCTGGGACCCCTTGAGTTTAGGATTACATTTAAAATCCATCTCTACAAGAAAGGAATCATGCTAATTTATTTTATTAAGCTGGACTTAAATGTTGTTGACACATACCAAATGTTTAAAGCTTTAATGTTTCGAGAATATTACATCTTGAAAAGACACAAGAAACACAGAGAAAGCAGATCTAAGATTGTATACCGAACACTGCCCACCCAAATGCAATTTTTTAACTTGCTGTAGAGTATTGCAACTGAAGTTAACAGAACATTAACTTTCCACTTTCTGACACTTTGGTCATCATGTCGACATGGCTCCTTTCAAGTAAGTGGTCTGTTTTTTTTGACAGATGGAATCCAGGTCTCGATTGATTCTTTTTCTAAATTAACTTTTATTCAATGCTATTGATTTATTTAGTAGATGTCTTGTATCTACAAGCCCATGTTTCCTGCAGGCTTCCCTGCTCCTCAGTTCTGCTATAGTATCCTTTGTCAAGAGATCTTGTTATTGTGGGACAAAAATGGAAGCCTTACAAATCCCTGTGCCCTCAAGGTCGAGGGTCTCCTCCTTCTGGTGCACAGAAACATAATCCTTCTGTTTCCACTCAGGTCAGTGAACGCTCACCTGTGGTGCACACTATGGGAGCCCATACAGATCCTGTGTGGGCTATATGCCCAGGGTTTACCTCCCATGGAAACAAGAGAGCAAAGACGGCAGTCGTGCTGATGCATGCTGGATCTCATCACAATATGGGACGGGATGCAGCCAGAGGGCACAGTCAGACCCGGGAATTTGGAAGCACTCCCATGTTCTCGTATACAGTTAGAGCTTTATTGTCTGAAGGGCAAAAATTATCCCACTGACAGCAGGAAGCATCTATGCAGGAAATCTGAAGACAAGCAGAACGAGGTGTGTGAGCGCAAACACTTCCCTGCCCTTCCTGCAGCTTTCCAGCAGCCGCAAAGGGGTCACCGAGAACAATGAACACTTTACCCCATTTCAAAAAGCTAACATGAAATAATCATACAGTATCTCTGCGTTCTCTATATTCAACAAGACTACAGAGGAAAGTGACAGGGCTGATCACAGAGGTGGAACAGCTTCCACACAAGGGGTGAAGAGATAGGAAATCTGCAACCTAGAAAAAAGACAAAAGGAGTGAAAGGCAGAGAAGTGAGAGATCCGTGAAATCTGGGGTGCCCTGTGGGAGATGAACAGGGAGCGACTGTACACCTCTCTTTTAACACAAGCCCTGGAGGGGATCAAACAAAACTAGCAAGCAGCAGGTTCAAAGTTAACAAAGTAAGGTAGTTCTACACACAACATGCAATTAAGTTATAGACCTCTTTGCCCCTGATGTTGTTGTTGATAAAAGTTTACAAGTTCAAAAAAACTGACTGGTGCATTTACTGGATGCAAAAAAAAACCACAAAGGCTCCGCATCTGCCTCAGTCCTGCACTGAAACATCAGTTCCCAGAGGCTGGGAGGACAGTCTGAGACAATATTGTACCTGCTCTTTTTCCATGATGTTCTCCTGTCGCTAATACTGGATGCCCCAAAGATGAGTGGGAAAGTGGTCTCACCCCAGACTGCACTACTTATGTTTTCCACAGCTCTGGTATTTCTGCAGATAATAAATGATCAGGAGTAGCCACAACTCCTAAAGATGTGGTAGTATAAGACTTATTTAAAAGAAATTACTAAAGTGGCCTGGAGAAGATGTTAAGTAACTGCAAGGATAACTTAATTACCAATGGATTAACCTACAGGGAAAAGACATGAAAATGAGAGGAGTGCAAAACCAAACTATAAAAAGGGGATTTAAAAAAAAAAATTAGGAAGCCCGTCAGCAAAGCTCTACATGAAATGGTATAAAATCTTTGACTCAGCATGGAAGTTGCAACAAAAGAGTTGCAAAACATGTGCACAGCCCTAAATAAAATGTGAAGCAAGGAACCAAGAAAAGGCAGAGTGGTTAAATGCTTAGAACTGAGCATTATTAAAGCCTAACATCTGCTCTTTGAGGAACAGCATGAGGAGGAGGGAGATAGAAAGGGCACATCTAAACCTGCTGATTTATTTAGAAAAGAGCTGGAGCATACAAAGAAAAGGTAATATTCAAGATGGAAATCAGCAGGAAGAAAGGTACATAGCTAAAAATGTGAATCAGTAGGTGTGCTGGACCAGCAAAAAGGGATTTAGATGATAACGATGTGGCAAAGGAGCCAAGGACATAAGTGTGCAATACAAAAGATAAACTTTCAGCATTATATTTACACACAGATTCAGCAAAATATCCCCCCCCCTTTTTTTTTAACTGGGAGACCAAGCTTGTGTTTTCTAAGTAGTGACTGAGCACAAACTTTTAAGCTAGAGGAAAAAAAGCATTAATTTTACTGATTTTTTCAATGTCTTAGTGAATATGATATTGTATTCCACTAAAATCTCTTGAAACATAAATGGAAATAGTGATCCATCCAAGTGGCTTAACACAATATCAAGACCTAAGGTTAAAACTAACGGCTGTATCTGCTACACACGTCCCACAGCAAAATGTCAATGTTATACTAAGAGTTTTCACTGTGTTTAAAACAGTTGCCCAACATCGTAGCTAATGCCCACGCCTCTTAGTTACACACTCCTTTGGCATCCAAAGCCAGCAGCCATCATCAGGAAAGCATGAGGAGCATTTGGGCGATCCTATGTTCAGGCCGGAGTTGTCAAAGCGTTTCCGGGTGTCATTTTAAGGGGGATGAAATTTTGGGGCGGAAAGAGCGGCAGGTACAATTAACCTCCAGAGGCGGAATCATGGTTAAAAATAGTAAAAGAATTAAAAAAATTTTAAAGATCCTCTGGTTCTGAAAAACTAACAACATCCTTCTCAAAAGAACCCCAAACGCACCCGAAACCGAGGGTATTACGGCAGGGAGCGGCGCGCTGCCGGGTGCGGGCAGCGCTGCTGGCACCGCCCCCGCACCGGGGCCGGGTCCGCCCGCCCGTTCCCCCCCCGCCCTCCACCTCCTCCTCCGCCGGCGGCGGCGGTCGGCAGAGCGGCGGGGCGCTGGCGGCGGCGGGATGTTCAGCTGGCTGGGGAAGCAAGGCGGCGGGCGGGAGCGCGGCGGCGCCGGCAGCGACGTGGTGCAGACGGTGACCGGGGGGCTGCGGGACCTCTACCTCCGCAAGCTGCTGCCGCTGGAGGAGCACTACCGCTTCCATGACTTCCACTCGCCCGCCCTGGAGGAGGCCGACTTCGAGAACAAGCCCATGGTGCTGCTGGTCGGGCAGTACAGCACCGGCAAGACCACCTTTATCCGGTAGGCGCCCCCAGCTGCTGCGCGGCTC
The DNA here is from genome assembly GCF_964199755.1 of Larus michahellis. Classification (NCBI taxonomy): domain Eukaryota; kingdom Metazoa; phylum Chordata; class Aves; order Charadriiformes; family Laridae; genus Larus; species Larus michahellis. Next base: position 50,313,714 of record NC_133899.1, on the reverse strand, counting down.
CTTCACCCGAGGCCGCCGCCGCGCCCGGACCCGCTCGGGGACCGCCGGCCGGCGCCCTGCCCGCCTCGCCCCCGCCGCCCCCTCGGTAATCCTCGCTCACGTCCTGCCCGGGGCCTTTCTGCTCTGGGAGAAATGCCTCCTACGCCCTGGCAGCGCACCCCGCGGCGAACCCTGCCGGGCGGGCCAGCGGCCGCCCCGCCTGCTCGCCCCCTACGGCACGGCGGAGCGGGGAGCGCCTGTGCCGGTGAAGGGCGGCTAACAGCTCTGCAGCGGGGCCGGCGTCCGGCTGCTGCCGGCAGCCTGGGGTGGCGGGGACGCGGCCGGTGTCCCTCCCGAGGAGCGGGGCTTTCCCCCGAGCCCCCCGCGCCGTGGCGAGGGTGGGTGCCGCTCCCGGGGCTGCTGCGTGCCCTGTAACTCTCCCGCCAACTTCCCGTTTGAGAATATTATCTCGATTTCATGTTCTGACGAGAAAGCGTAACCTCGTTGCCTACTTCCTCTTAGCTTTTTATTTTTTTAATCTCTAAATTATTTCAAAGGAAAAAATCGGCGCTCGGCGTTAAACCGGCATGACCGCATCGGCCATCACAGGCCGTTTACCCTTACCTCCTCCCTCTTCTTTCCCAAAAGTAGTTTAATGTGTAGATTGGATGTGAAGATGAGAGAGAAACACGGTGACAGTTTTGGGCCAAAAAACACACGGTATCTGGAAAGTCCTTCCCCACCCCCCCCAGCTTTTTTGGTGAATTGCATTGAACAAGCAATATCAATGCCTAATAAGGCAGCTTAACAGTGTTGCTGCTGTTGTACTATTTTCTCTTTTCCTGTCTTCCTTATCGCTAAGTTTGTTGGTAACTGATTTTAGGAAGCTGAAGTGTGCCTTGGGTATTAGGAGCTTGTGAATATTTTGCATATATTTGAGTGTGCTTGCCTCTCATATGCCCCTTGCAGATCAGTCTAAGATGATATAAAACCCTGCAAAAGACACCGAGGGGTCACTTGGATCAAATTTTTACCTGCTTGTTATAGCTGAAGTTCATTATTGTCCTTCTGTAAATTTTACAAATGTTTCTCTTTCGGTTCCAAAGGTTACAGGCAGCCTTGCAATAACGCTGTTTTCTTTTTACAGCGTGAAAGACCTACCTCTCTTCTTCTCCACTGAAGAGTGATGTTTACCTTTAACTCACCTGAGAACTTTTCAGATGTTTACAGAGATAATCATGTTTCTTTTCTGGTTTTACAACTAGCTAATTGGAAGCTTTAAGTTGATCTCTGTTCTTTACTGATTATTACTGCATTCTTGCAAACACTTAAAGTGGCTGATTTGGGTTTTCCTAACACTTCTTCAGTCATGCCTGATTGATTTTATTCTTTAAGAAGTACAGCAGCTTTGTAAGTCTGTATATATTTCCAGACAAGTGGTGTTGCCTGGCTTATGGACAGGGGATGGAGAGAGCACAGGTAATACGGAGACAGAACAGTCTCAAATACGTACGTACCAGAACTTGTTCTGCCTGTCCACTGAGTTGCTGTGTCACTTGCAATTCATAGGAAACTTTTTTCCCCTCTAAGAAACTGCCTTGGATGAGAACACACATACTTGATTTATGGACATTCAACTTTTCTGTCCTTTACAGTGGCCCGTATTTGGCTGGAGTGCAAGTCAATATTGCGCTTAGGAACATTGGTATTCCTTGCAGTGCCTTAGATGTATTTTTGGTACTGTTGCTTTGTGAGTAACTTGTTATCACCTGAACCATAAACTACTGAGCTGATTGGTTGACTGATACTAATGTACAGTCTGAATGAGAAAACACGTGTCACTTATTACAGCTATTTCTAGCTTTTTTAGTGTTGGTCACTGCTGGGCAAAGATGCCCAGGCAAATTTGACATAGATAAAATCTTCAAAGATGTTTTCTCATGCGTTTTATTAAAATATCTGACTCAGTGGAGGAGGTGACTTCTACTGTGATGTGCCTTTCTCTTCCTTCACTTACCCCTTTGTCCTGTCCCCATTTTGGGTAGGTTGCAGAGTGGTTTAATCCCTCACTAGGTACTGGAGAAGACAGGAATTGACTCTTGAGCCCAAATCAGTAACAGAACAGCTGTTCCTCCTTCTAAAGGACCATGGTCTGACCTCACCATGATGAACATTCATTACATCAGTGTTCGCTATGGAATAGATAGTAATTGGCTGAATCACATGAGAAAATGCTCCGTTCATGATGGGCAGCAACTTAGACAATAGTGTCCCAGTGACTGTTACCAATTTAGAGGAGAAAAAGAAAAGCAAAAAAAGAGAAGTGCTTTTGTACTGAAGGCAAGACTTAGAAGAAGACATGGGAAAATATTATAGTGTCCAGGTCAGCCACAAATAAATTTCCCCTCTGGTAGGCTGAATTTCCCATGGAAAAATGTCATATGCTCTCAAGATTGTTATAATTCCAGGTTTATTATAGATAGTTTTTCTTAAAATGAAGTTGGACTGTAGGGTTTTTTTTCCCATTAGCCTTTTGACAAGCAAACATTATTTTAAATCTTAATTAAAACTGCTTTTTTGTTCCACTTTTGTCCATTTCATAGTCAGGAAGGCATACTAGATCTACTTAAGTGTTTACTATTAGGTTTATATGTGAACATAACAATTCTGTTTAGCTGACAAGTATTCCTTTGGGATTTACTTTGATTTAGACGTTATCGTGAGAATTTCACATTTTCATACCTCTGACACATCCACATCCACCCAGTTCCTTCCACTAAGTCTTCATGGAAAACACAGATCTAGCAATGACTGAATGTCCCTGGGGATTAAGATATACAAACAAACGCTTCCAGGTTTCTAACAGCTCTTCTGGTTTTTCACTTGATGCTGTTTATCTTCTTTGCGCTTGGAACAATGCAGTGAAACCTGCCAGTTTCGTTGTCTAAGGTGTAGCGTGGTAATATTCTTTTATTCAGTGCTGACAATTCAAATAAATATATCCAGGCCGAAATGTTAATACTTGTCTGATTGTTTTTAACGGGGTGGGAGGATGGATGAGAGCCAAGTGCTTATCTTGCGTGTGAGCTGCTTGGCTTTGCAGCTTCTATAATTCTCTCAGTTTCTCCTGGCTGCTTTAGAGAAAGAAGTGGGGAAAGGAGGGACAGGAGAGGAGAACTGTAGTGTTTGAAAAAGAGACAGGAGCTGGTCAGTGCAAGTTTGTAGTTGCTAACCTTTTTTCTCTCCTTCTAACAATGAATTAAACTTCTGATCTAATACTGTTTAACTTGTTAATAATTTTCTTTTTTAAAAGTGTAAGAGGCTGACTTTTTTTAAAGAACTTACCAAGATGAGGAAAAACAGAAGGAAATTCCTCAGCTTGCCAGGCTGTGCTTTTATTTTGCTTACAGGTATTACTCAGAGATTAAAATGGTAAACTTCCTTCTATTTAACTCAGCCAGAACTGGGTTTTGTGAAAGCACCCTTTTGTGTGCATAATATCTGGAGTCTGCAAGTAGTATGCAGTCGCTTGTATGGCAATTACAGGCTGCATCTATTTCTTCTGGGGGGAAAAGGTCCCTGTAAATCTCTGTGAGAGAAAGCTGGAACTTCTTTGTTACCAGCTCTACATGAAAGTTTTAGTTGAGTTACTCGGAGCAGAATTCTTACACTAAAGCAAACATCTGCTAGTTTTCTTGTGTTAGAAAAAAAAAAAAAAGCATGGAGGATTTGGTGCAGTATGTAGTATGGAGATGAGCAACCTTGTGAAAGGAGGCTTGAGTTTGTCTCCCCATGCGTCACACGGTGTCCCTGCCCAATGCTGCTCTGTCCACCTCACCTGTGTTCGTGCGTTCGTATGGCTTAGCTGAAGCGTTTAGACCTCAGATGATTATCGGTATCCACAACTGTGAGTAATCTTTGCTATCTCTGGAACTTTGTAAACCAGTTTCCCATAGTCTGGCTATAGATCTTGCAAAGGAACATAGATGAATGTTTATTGGCAAAGCAGAAAGGTTATAGCCCAGGTAAAAACAAAGGGAGAAGAGTCAACAGGATGTCTGTTGTTTGATCTAGACTGTCTTTGGGATGTTTGCTATTTTTAAGCATTCTTCCTGTGAACCATTTTGAACTCCTTCTCTGCTGAAAATTCCTGAGAAGGGCATGGAGTTGTGGATGCAAAAAATCCAGGTATTTTCCTGCGTTAATATAGCATATGGTACAAAAAAATTTGTAGCTTTTCAGTTTACAGAGGACTGCTCATCTCTTTTGTGTGGCTAAGTGAAACTGGTATTTTCATACTGAGAGGAAGCGTGATATAGATTGCACAGCCAGTGCTCAAGAACTAGGGTTTATTTTAGTCTGTACTGATTCTTGACATGCAACTGTGGGCTGGTCTTAATGGAAAATACCTGCCTTGCAAAGTGTTTCCTGTGTCTGTTGAATAGCTGTACCTGGCTCAGCAATATGACTGTTGGGTGGGACTTGGTATTTGAAAGGAGATCTTGCCTTTCTGGATTGTTACCGCTATAAAAGCCTGGGTTTTAAAGCTGCATCTGTGACATTAACTTGGAAATATCATCGCTGTTCAGTAGTGCTTTCCTTTCAATAAGTAACTAATCTGAATCTGCATTGTTTGAGTTCCAAGCTGAAAATACAGATAGTCCATACTTCCAACTCTTTGTGAATTCTGCAAATGTTACATGTGCAGCAGCTTCATGAGCAGGCCATGAGATTACTTTTTTTAGTCATGTAAAAAAAGCACTACCACTAAATGTCCGTAACCATGCCTGGCAGGTTCACGAGTTTATGATAGATAGCAATTATCCTGTTGCCCTGGAGGTGTCTTATCCTGTATTCACATCCCATCATGCAGTTTTCTGTGACCTGGGATCTGGGACTTCTCTCGCGTGCATTTGATTTCAGTACAATGTTCTTTACTGCTGCTCTGGGAGCTTCTTGTCGTATGTGTTGCCACCTTATGATTTGCTGCCTCTGTCAGCAGAAGTCTGGGAATGACAATTCATCTCAAGAGAAGAACTTAGTTACGCGTCTTATAGAAATCCTTTCCCTTCAAAAAGGAGGGCAATGAAGAAAAGAAAAATTGGGAGACTTTGAGGTAGAATATTTCATTGTGGCAAGCTAAAAATCTTATTTTAGAAGTTAAAAGTATAATTGATCTTTCAAAATCAGCGCTGTGGGTAAGTCCAGCCTGGTTTTAGTGAAAAATGGTAGTGGCTCTTGTGAGTTAGCGTTGCATCCTGTTTTAGAGGGCTCTAGTCTGCAGTGGAGTTCTGTGAGGAGGCAGGAACACACATCTGTTTCAGGTGTTTAGCTGTTTGCTGCAATACCTGAAAGTCCTGGATTTCCATGCATAAAGGGCTCAACTGCTGAGCTATCAAAGGACTTTTGTCTTAATTTTGATACATGATCTACTTGGTAAAGATGAGGGATATACTGCATTGTGCACTCCTGCATGTGCAAAAGTATCGAGTTTTTTGCATTTGGACAAGGGTTAGTTTTATTTCCCTGTTACTGTGCATTAGGTACAGCTTATTCTAGAAGTAGAACAAATTGACTTTGGCATGTTCTGGCATGATTGTTCTTGTGTTCCTTCTTTCCCATAGTTTTTAGCATTGGCGGGTTGGGGGTCTTTCTGTTTGTTCGATTGCAGAAAGCTTCAGGAAACGTCATGTAAATAACTGTTCTATGATTTAAGCCTCCCAGATCATAGGTTGAGCTGATTGGAGCCAGTTTGCTAAGTCTAGTGGAAAAAGATCTTTGAAACATGTAGTATATATTTAGTTCCTTAAATTCAGCTTCCCTGCACTGGTCTATAAAGTCTGAGAATGTTTGGGTATTGAATTTAAAGACAAATAGAGATTGTTCAGCAAGCACAGACACTTTGTAGAATGTTTTGGGTTTTTTTCAGCAAAAACAACCGGCAAGTCCTCTCAAATTAGTATTTCTTTATTAAATGATAGCATAACAGGCATAGTGCTGCTAGATTAAGGGCCAGAACAAACCTATTATTCAAGGACAGATGTTAATATAGATGTGCTCAAACCTAACTAGTGCTGTCATCGGATGTAGGACCGTCACCTGTGCCTGAAGAATTCTTGGTGAAGTCCAGCTTTGATTATGTAAAAAGTTAAATCATAGTTTGTTAAAATTGGGTGGTTTTTGTTTGGTTTTGTAGTTTGTTTGGCTTTTTTTAAGAACTGCAGGGTGACATGGGAACCATGGAATTAATAATTACTGTATGATTTAAGTTCATTGGAGAATTTTAATGCTCTTACAGCATGCTTGAAAACAATTTGGTCTTAGTCTTGAGGTGAACATTTTCAAGTTGTGAATGCCTACTCTTTAATGTTAGGCAGGTTGGTCTACTCCAGTTTTTTGAAAAGTGGCAGTTATAGTATAGGCTAGAGCAACTTTGTAAGCCAGAGGCTTGCTTGATAGGCTTGGGATTTCTTTTGCTTCTCACTTGCTATCCAGGAAAGGATGCAGACAGGATTTTTCTCTAAATTCATGCTCCGTTTCCATTAAGTTTTAGCATTTAAATATTACACATCCTTTGTTTGAGACCTTGTTGTCTGTAAAGTCAAGACTTGGTGTATGTGTCAGACTTGGTCCATTGAGTGTGTGCTGTCTAAGTCTCTAAGTAGATTACTCAGAGGGACATGCAAGATGGTTTCTGTTGGTACAGCGCTACCTGACTTGATGCCTCTTGGAAGGACGTTACTGTTAGGCCTGAAGTTCTGCAGGTCTGACTTAGTTAATTGCTTTTTGATACATGGGTCAAAATAAAAGCTCTTTTCCTCACTCCCGAACAGATGTAACTGTGTTGGCTCATAATTGTGTTATTTCTGCCTGTGGTAAGATGGGTTAAAAATAGTAAAATCATACACCGTAACCGAGTTCATCAAAGGGTTAGATATGTCAGCAAAGTGACGCTGTTCATGTGCTGTTTCAAATTGCTCCCTTTTAGTAACAGCAGCACTTGTATAGACTTGCAAACACGCACAGAAGCAGGAATGTCTTGTAGTGTGAGCTACAGCACTGGAATCATTGGTGAAAGCATTCACTTGAGTGGGTCAGGTGCTGCGGTTGAGGGAATGCTTTCCACCCTGTTTTTATAAAGGGATTTACTTCATGCTTTTACCTAGTTGTGAAAAACTGGGATTCAGTTTCGGGTTTTTTTCCTAATGAATAGAAATAATGAAATGCAGGAAAAATGTTATTTTATTATTCTAGGGTGTGTATCACAGAATCACAGAATGATAGGGCTTGGAAGAGACCTCTGTAGATCATCTAGTCCAGCCCCTCTGCCAGAGCAGGTTCACTTAGAGCAGGTTGCACAGGAACACGTCCAGACGGGTATATCCTTGGGAATGTTCAAGCAAACTACAGATATTTGCTTTTGCCATGGTTCCCAGACATTCATTCCGTTACTTTATGTATTCTCCATTTCAGATATCTCCTCGAACAAGACTTTCCAGGTATGCGGATTGGTCCAGAGCCTACCACAGATTCTTTTATTGCTGTGATGTATGGAGATTCAGAAGGAAACGTTCCTGGAAATGCCCTAGTTGTTGATCCTAAGAAGCCGTTCCGCAAACTCAGCCGCTTTGGAAATGCTTTCTTGAACAGGTGGGATCTGTTTGCTTGCTGTCATTTAAATCTCTACCTTATACCATCTTCAAGCATCTATGTTGTTTACTAAATCTTTTCTGCCGTGTTTGTTTTGAACAGCATGAAATAAGTATTCAATTACAAGCAGGGGCAGTGACTGCTCAAGTGAATTAAAAAAACCCAAACCAGTACTAGGCAGGATAGCACTAACATAGATATATGTTTCTGTTACCTGAACAGAAAATCGTTGTTAAAACCAGTTTACAGAAAATTACTGAAATGCTCCATCGGCTGACTTGTTTGTAAGGCATTACGCCAGCTGGAACTCAGGATCAGTTTGGGCATAAATTCTCCTGCTCAATAAAACTGATAGATTAGTACTATTCTTAAAAACTACCATCCAAAAAACGGAAAAAAAAATATTTTCCCTTTGATGCTGTCTTGTTCCTTTCCACTGGTCTCACCAGAGGTCTTGGTATAGCTCTTTAAAATTCTGAATTGCTGGGATATGTAAAAAGGCCTACAAGAATGGAGACTATTTGAATATGCCTTCCGGATAAACACATACTCAAGCTGTTAAGTGTTTAATTTTGACTAGCTGGTCTTCAAGCAGTCCCATAGACCAGGATGATAGCGTTAGCTTGTGGGTGGCTGCTATGTATTTGCAAAAAAAGAGAAGGGTTGCTAAGGGGCTGTGAATATTGCTGTAGGTAACTTAAGTAGCAGACTAAATATTTCCATTTAAAAGTTATTAATAACTTGTTCGCATTGTGTGAGCAATCACCTTGTTTTCTTCCTGTATTTGATGGTAGCTTGACATGGAGGCCTGGCTTTGCAAGTGAATTAATCTAAATTGGTTCTCTTTTAACAATAAACTTTCCTGTTTGACCGATAAACACTGGCATATGTGTTAAAAGTTCATCATGTACAGACTTATCTCTCACTGTGCTTATTCACAGAAGAAAGTTTCTAGCCGATTATAGTTGGCTTGGCTATCGCTTTGCTGAGAGATAAGAATATGTGCTATGGGAAGCTGCAGTCAAGTCCTGTTCTAAATAATTTGTGTTTCAGGACCCCTTTCTGTGAGATTACTGCCTAAGTCCTGTCCTCCAGATCACTGTTCCATTTCTCTCTTTCCTCATCAGTGTGCTCTCTATGAAAAGTTAGTACAATTATACTGTAAACAGTATTTTGCACAATAGTCAAATATTGACACAGAACATGTAATAATACTAAATGTTTGGATGAATAGGTTACATAATTTATCTGTCTAGCTAGGTGTCTCAGCTCCTGAATCTTAGGCAAGCAAGACTGTTTGCTAGCTAAAAAGATGTACATTCAAAATAACTGACTAAATTGTTCCAGTTCTTTTGGTGACTGTGATATTGTTATATTGCAGCACTGTAAGTAACCTTATCTTCCCCAACATTCACATTTGCTCCTTAGTTTTGCAGCAGAGATCTAGGTGCTTATATTCTTCTAGCACCACCCTTGGTCTGCCACTGTGATCATATTGCTGCTTTTATAAAACTGTCAACTCATTTCTCTTTCCTGCTTTACCTAGTTGAAAATGTCTTTCAGTATCTTTGAGCAACTTCTCCCTATCTTCTTTACCTGCGATCATACTACATATTTTGCTTTGTCTTCTCTCATTTGCCATACTGGCAGTGACAATGCTTTATAACCAATATTTTGTTTTTCACTTCTGTCTTAATAGATTTCTTTCTACTTCTCTCTTCTCCTCACCCCTGCTTTTTTTTTTTAATGATTTTACAATCCTAGTATTTTATTTTGTGCAAAAACTTAAGGTATTACTTTTACAAGGCTATGAACCCTTCGGTCATGAAATTACGTGTCCTTTTTATCTAAATGTAACAGGAAAGGAAGCAGTGACTGAGGTAATGGAGAAACTAAGAACAAACGAGAACACAGTAGCACAATCAAGGCTTGTACTTGCTAATTAGCCTTATTCATTTATTGATGTTACCTTGCCCCTTTTTTCCATGATCACTTCATATTTCCCCCTGTATCTCACTGCTTGTGGTAGATGTATGTCTCTGTAAGGCTTCTGAGTGCAGAAACTTGTTTTTTATTTCTCTGTCCTTTTAAGGAAAGTTGGGGGTGAAGGTGATGGGGGCAGGACCTAGTGTGTTAAAGTAAGTGAGGAAAGAATATTGCAGTATACCATAAGATCACCGAAATAAATTGGTGCTGCTGAGAAGAAACACATGGTCCTGCTCTGTTCTAATGGGTATCTGAATGGACACAAAAAGGAGTATAAATTCTTGCTGGATTCTTTGAGTCATCCAAGTTAATCTAAAAAAAACCACAAACCAACAGATGATTAGAATGCTGTTGATTTTATTTTTGCAAACTGTAACTTATTTTTGCAACAGTAGTCTAAGATCGCTGGGTTTCTTTAACAATAGTTTTATAATAATATGAAAAACATGACAGTATCAAAGGTGTAATGTGTCATAAGCAGTTACAGCCATCTCATTTGCACAACTTTTTGTAAAGCTTTTTTTGTGAAGGTCTATTGTTTAGGTAGATGGTAGGTAGTTTTGCTTTTTATGATGCAGAACTTAAAATCCAATTTCATACAGGTCATGTAAGAAATAGTGGTTCAGAGCCAAATCTCAATGTCAAAAAGAGAAATTCAGATGCAACTAGCATTACAGCTTTAAGTTGTCTGAAATATTAGTTTGATGTAAGACTTTTTTCAATCCATCTGTTGTCTTTAGATTATGCATATATTCTAAAAGCTACAGCCAGTTAATTCTGAGTTTATCCTTCTATTTCATATCCATTTCCTATATACTTTCCTCCTCCTTTTGCCACTAATGACTGCTGCAAAGACTACAGTGTCTTTCGATTTGAGGCCTGTGGTTCTCTATTTTCTTGCACAGCCTTTTCCAGCTGTGCCAGTTTGGGTGATGCCTAAGTCAAAGTACTGCCATATTGTTCAGCTGAAATAATAGTGCCTGTCTTGTCATGAAATAGGTCTAGAAACATCTCAGTGATACTAAATGAGTGCCGGAATTTCTGAAGTAAAACAAAGCAGTAAGCAAAAACATAGATCACACCTCAGTCTTTACAGTGTTCCAAATTTATGAAAGCTGCTTCATGTTGTGGGTACTAGTGATGTATGTTTTTTGTAATTGTTAACATGGTCAAATGTATTTTCTTTGTCACTTATTTTGCATCCACTGTGCTTCCACAAAATGTGTTTGCTTTTACGCAGTGTCTCCTTAGGCTTTCGAAAAGTTAAAAAAAAAATAAAAAATGTTATTTTATTCAATAGTACCTTACTGCTCTTTCAAAAGCATCTCATAAACTTTTGAAAATTAGCCCTAGTGCAAAAGTCTGCTTCAGGATATGCAGTATTTTCTACACCTGGTGTTCCACTAAAAGAAAAAAAACCAACCAAACACACACACAAAAAAGAGAAAACAAAACGAAAAGGGTAGTGCTGTTTCTTATTGGGCCAAGATGGCTGCTGTTTCCTTATCCCGCCTTGGGTTTCAGGGAGAGGTGTAGCTGATGCTGCCGTTTCTGTTGTACCCGAGAAGGGATGCTGTGTGCTTTTGTTACAGACTTGTTACTACAAGGTCATCTGAAAACAAGGTGAAGCGAGGTGTAAGGATTTTCTTTCTTCCTGATTTACTTTGAATCACCTGGCTCTGCCACCATGTTACCTGTCCAACAATAGCTTCAAAATTTTGATGTATCTTACATTTTCTATCTGATACTTGACTGCTTGAAATCTTCCTAACTCAGATTATCTTTGGTCTTAAAGTTCTTGTTCGACCTTGGCAGGGTTAAGGTTTTTCCTGTCAGTGATACCCTGTTTCTTGAGCCTAGTGTGCCTTCTGAAGTGATGGGTTAACACAGGGCGGCCATCTTAGGGCCTGAGCCTGCGGCTTAACCCTGTGCTGGGCCGCTGCCGCTGGGACACTGCGCTCCGCGGCTTTGCGGGAGGAGGGTGGGCTACAACGTCTGCTTGTTAGTGCGGTCCTCAGCTGCTACCCGATAAGAAGATTAAGCTCTTAAACAAATCTCTTACGGGCAGTTTGTGATGAAGGGAGGTGAAGTTCTGCAGTCATGAACTAGAAGCGTCAGAGTAGTTTGGATTTCACACACGGAGTGTTCTGCGTGACTCTCAGCGGCCTCGTGAATTATTTATTCTTTCATAATACCACCATTGAATTTGCCTCCTGTCGCACAGGCAGGGGGGTATTGTTTAGAGCATGCCGTGTGTAATTTGAACTCTCAGTTCCTGCAGCGCGAAAGCTTTTGCTTGGTTTGTGGGAGAGATACTGTTGTTTTCAGTCCTTGGCAAGGCCCACCTAAGGAGGGTGGTGGGATAGAGATGGGGACCGTTCAAACATGTCTGGAGCAGGTGGGAGGGTGACTTGCCAGTGACTGGAATATAAACCATATCATCAGTATGGCTTTTTGCCTGCCTCCCTTTTCTTTTGAGTCTCTTTGAATTTGGGCAAAAGTTGGAGTACATGAAGAATTTTTTCTTGTGTATGCTAATTTTGGTCACAGCAAAATATTTGGTTTATGCAGCCTTTTTAATGTTGCATCTATGGACCATGTTGTCAGCTCTTGCAAAATTTGGAATTTTATCAGCACTTAAACATATGGTTTTACAAGGTTTTCCTGTGTGGTGTTCTTTTTTTGAGAAGCTCTCCATTTACATTTTGTTTTCTTAAAATGTATGGTTGCCAAACATAGGGGTTCATTAGGACTTCAGAAACTTTTTTTTTTTCTAAAAATCTCACTTGAGTCTTTCTAAAAGCAGACACATAAAGGGGAGCTCTCAAGAGACAATCCATATGTGAGGTAGAGCTACAGTTAATGGTTACTCTTCTCCTCCTTTCCTGCAGGTTCATGTGTTCTCAGTTACCTAACGAGGTACTGAAGAGCATCAGTATTATTGACAGCCCCGGCATTCTCTCTGGAGAGAAGCAGCGCATCAGCAGAGGTGAGTTGCAGGGCTTGAAAATAACCGAGCTCAATCACTATTTTTGCTGTACTGGACAAGTCATCATCCTAATCTGTTGGGGGCCTGTTTTAGTGGTATTGAGTGGTGGTGTGTCTCAAACTTTCTTACTACAAGGCTTATTAAAATCATGTTTTAAGTCTGGAAGTAGGGTCTGGAATTTTTACTCTTGAAAACTGATGGGGTTGGGATTTCTGTTATCCTACTGCTGTGGCTGCAAATGGCTATAGTTGCATGGTCTGTTGACTAATTAGTGCTTTGACACTCCTGAGAAAAATCCTTATTTCCATCATTTTAATTGCTTTCCACAAAGTAATAATGAATGACTCATAGTATTGAAGTTCATGAATGAAGAAATGTTTCATAATAGCAATAGCTCTTTACACTGGTCATGTTTAAAAACTAGGTTTGGGATACAAATAAGGTGTAGACTAAGGTTGCTCAGTCATGCCATAAAGTAATTTTCAGTCAAAAGAGCTAAGGGAGCAGGAAGAGGGAATGAGACTTTTTTTTTTTTTTAAATAAAATGAAAATTCTGTGAAGAACTGAACCCTGCTTTTAACATCTCTTTAAGAAATTAGCTTGGCTTTGAGAAACTACTAAAACAAAACAGCATTATGTAAATAACTAACTTTCTTGTTTCCTTCAGCTGCATTTAAGTGCACGTCCGAGGTTTCTGTGGAGTTGCAAATGGTAGCAATCCAGTGTGTGGCTTATGCTGCCCTCTGTTTTCAGACCTTTGCTTAAGAAATGGAATCTTGTGTGTTTTGTGTCAGTGGGAGGGGGAAGTAATCAGTTCTTTAACATATCACACCTGGTATTTTCTGAGGAAATTCTGGAATGAGAACAATATATGGCAGCTGTGCAACCATAGTCTTGTCTTTACGTTGCACTGGCAGAATAAGAGACTAACTTAAGACTGTCATCTAAACTATGCTTGCTTAGTAAACTGGTCTACTAGATGTTTCTGGATGCTTTGTTCAGTGTCTGAATGTTTTTTGTCCTCTTTGTTGCTCATATAGTCATGTAAAGCATTTATCATGGGGAGAGCTGTGTTTTCCTATATGTGATAGATAGTGAACTAGCAGAGATGAACAGCAATGAGTGCTCTACATCTGTGCAAGCAAAGGCTTGAGTGTTGTAAAACCAGATGAGTAAAACAAATACTGTAAGCTGGCACCTTTTTCTATGCAGAAATGACAAAGTGTATATAACTCATCATCTTTAATCTCATAAGATGTCCACAAAATATTTAAGTCTCAGTTTACACAGCCAGTCTGATAAAAATCAAAGATGGTCTTAAATCTCCTACTCCTGCTTCTCCATTTTGGATTCCAGCTCCCTTTTTCTTCCACCAAGAAAAACCAGGCTCATCTTTCTCCCTCTCTGCTCCTTAAATTAAAAGGAAATGATGCTTGGCAGCATTGAAGTCTCTACTGCCACTTCCATAGTAGTATGGAAGTGTGCATGAAATGAGCAGAAAGCTAGAGCATCATATTAATATGCCACTGAAAAAGTGAGCAATTGTGTGACAAAATTCAACACTATTAGGGATTCCTGTGGAAGGCCCAGACTTCATGTGTGGGACAGAGTTGTGTTTCACTCCAGGTTATGTTTCACTGGTAGCCCTGTGTTGCTTAAAGGACCATGGCTCTTTGCTACCATCTATAATTCCTGTTATAACTTAATAAAATACATGACTTATTCCTTTATTGTTTAGAAACTCCGTTTCTTGATGGTATGTGCCTTATCAATTGTTTTTATGGCTGAGCTGGCTTGCCCTTTGATAAGGTAGACTCTTACCCAACTTGACAGTGCACAGTCATAACCTCAAACTATTATCTGTTTCACAGGCTTTCACTTGACTTATTTGCATTTCATGATTTTTTTTTTCCAATGTGTTAAGGATTGTCTTGAACGTGTAACTTAGCATAGTTCTTTTATCACAAATGTGGTTCTCCTGTATGCCGTAGCACAAGCAGTGTGGTTGTACCACCAATAAGGGTTTGGGAGTCAGCTTTAGAACACTGTTCTCTCTGTGCCCCAGGTTTGCAGGGCAACTGCTGCCAAGGTTTCAGGTTTCATATTCTTAGGCATCAGCATACAGGAAGTACCTACAAGTCACTGTATGGACCTATTGCATGCTCTCATGGTAGGCAATACTGCACTTGCCCACGTCAGAAATATTGCATAGTCAGATGCGTTTCCTGTATGTGACTTTCGGGCTGCTTATGCAGTTTCCATACAGGTGGTTTTGTGGAGTACAAACTTGACTTGTCCTATGGTACTGCACATAGCAAGGCCTGTCTGCCCTGCTTCATGAAGGAGTCGGACTGACTTCAACGTATTTATGCTAAGAGTCTAATTTAACACGTTTTGAAGTTTGAGTTGCTTAGATTACTTTTTAAATCATTGTGTGCAAGTGTAAGCATGATCCTGCAAGATGTTTTCTGCAGTCCCTAAATGTGTCCCTGTCAGAGAAGGTTTTGTTTGTACGCCCTCAGACCAACAAAGGTTTCTTCCTACAAAATGTGTGTTGTTACCTTTAAACTCACTGGCTGCTGCTCACTGAAATAAGGTTGCAGCTGGTGTGCTTCGCTATGGGAACTGCCATTTCTTTTTACTGTGAAGGTGATTACAGCCTTAAACATAGGGGTGCTTTTCTGTGCTTGCCAGGAAAACTCTAAATACACAGAGTGATTATTCAGGATTTCTTTTCTGACAACTTCACAATTTTATATTTCAAAATTTTATAGTTCAGCAAATTTTTTAAGCCTTTGGATTCGTTTTGGTTTTTCTTGTGAATCTTGCTGGTATTTTCTAAATAATATATATGAGATTTTTCATAATCCAGTAATGGAATGTGACATTTAATAACACCTGTTAAGTATTCTTAGATGTTTTCTGTTCTGCATATTATTGGTGTCTGTTCATATCTGAGTTATTAAATTAACTTTCTAGAAGTTTAGCTTGTTTCTAACATTGAGCAGCAACTTTTCTTATTGGTGATATTCTAATGTGTTTGGTGGAAGAATAACATTATGAGATCTCAGTGTAAAACCTTCACTCTTTGCTGTTGGTGTTTCCTTCTATCTTGCCGTGAACAACTGCTTAACTATTTACCTTTGGATGGACGTAACACCTATATAATGATAGAATTTAACAGGTATCACTAGGAGTAAGGTGAAGCCTTTGAGACCAAGAAAGCAATTGAGTGTAAACTTTCAGTTTTACAATGCAGGAAAACAGTAAAGGGACCACGTAAAAATACCGGATATGCGCTATTTCCCAGCATGTTTTTATTTATAACTCTGGAAAGCATCCAGACTTGGATGAAGGGGCTGATTGCTTTCTGAAGGATCAAAAATACAGAGTGCAACATTCAGAGCTGTCTCTCTTGACACACCTTTCCCACATATGTTGCCGTCAGGAGGATATGCCAGAAGCTTCCTGCCTGTTCAGGGTCTGCTCAAGTGGCTGGAGCAGAATGTGCAGATGTGTGCCAGCATTGTGCCCTGTCAGACAATGCCTGTCCCTGTGCTGCTTCTGCAGCATCACTGGTGACGTTCACAGAGACCATGTCAGACAGAAATGTGCGTATGGTCTGCAAGATTTGGACGGAACAATGAGCATAAGCAAAGGAGGAAGGTGAAGCAATGTCTGGCAGGGTGTGGGGAGGAACTGCTTTTATAAAGGGGGGTTGGTTCATGATTGAGTGGCAAGAAGCCAAGGGTGTCCAGAAGTATGGGGAAAGAGCTCAGAGGAAAATGGAGGATATTGGTTAGCTTGCATTTTTAGAATTGGAGTTACTTAAATACAAGTAATTTTCTCGGTTCAGTCTGGCTTGTGAAAATGTAGTCATAGATTAAGTAAGGTGATGTATATAGTTGCAGCATTGCCTCAAGCTTTGCCTTGCAGTGAGACACTGTACATTCTTCTTAGGATTAGTCCCCCAACAGGAGTGCAATAAGAGTGTTACCCAGGAGTGCTAGGTTGAGACAGGCTTTCATTAACATAACTGGAAACTTCCATCCTGGACTCCAAAAAGTGCATCTTTCTATGTGGGACTGAGCCGCGTTTGAAAGACTGGGACAGTTTAGATGCTCGCCTGTGGCAAAGCATTAGAAGAACAGCAGATTGGGGAGGTGGGAGAAGGCTGCTCTCATCCACGTCCAAACTGTGTGTTGTAATCTTGGTCGTGTGGTACTTAGACAGCAATGGCAGGTGGGATCTCTCCAGCACTCTGCCCACCTCTGATTCATCTGGTAAGTGGATATTGTTCTCTGAGCTTGGAGGCTTCTCATTGCAGTGTTCATCTGAGAGTTGCCTCTCTTCTGCTGTGCCAGTAGTGCCAGCCCCAGGGGTGGAAGAACTGGACGCTCCGCCTGTCTGCTCGCAGAGGATGGATGGAGCCAATCAAGCCTCCTTAATTGTTTTCTGAATTGCAAAAGCATTGGGAGATGGTATTAGGTATTAGGGCAAGGTGGAAATAATTTACCTCCATCTGGGTTGGGGCAATCCCAAGCACTGATACAGGCTGGGCAGTGACTAGCTTGAGAGCAGCCCTAAAGAAAAGGACTCGGGGCTGCTGGTGGACGAGAGGCTCGACATGAGCCATCAGTGTGCACTAGCAGCCCAGAAAGCCAATTGTATCCTGGGCCACATCAGGAGAAGCGTGGCCACCAGGTCAAGGGAGGTGATTCTCCCCCTCTACTCCACTCTCATGAGACCCCACCTGGAGTACTGCATCCAATTCTGGAGCCCGTACTACAAGAAAGATATGGATGTTCTGGAACATGTCCAGAGAAGGGCCACAAAGATGAGCAGAGGGCTGGAGCACCTCTCCTATGAGGACAGGCTGAGAGATTTGGGGTCGTTCAGTCTGGAGAAAAGAAGGCTCTGAGGAGACCTTATAGTGGCCTACCAGTATCTTAAGGGGGCCTACAAGAAAGCTGGTGAGGGACTTTTTAGGATGTCGGGTAATGGTAGGACTAGAGGGAATGGATTAAAACTAGAAATGGGTTGATTCAGACTGGACGTTAGGAAGAAGTTCTTCACCATGAGGGTAGTGAAACACTGGAACAGGTTGCCCAGAGACGTGGTGGAAGCCCCATCCCTGGAAGTTTTTAAGGCCAGGCTGGATGGGGCTCTGAGCAACCTGATCGAGTGGGAGGTGTCCCTGCCCATGGCAGGGGGGTTGGAACTAGATGATCTTTAAGGTCCCTTCCAACCGTGACAATTCTGTGATTCTACCTTGGTCCCACAAAGGAAAGCCTACTGGTTTTTTTAAATCTTTATTACTAAATGGCACAGAAAATTGATCCACATTCATACTGTGTGATTGCACAGCTGTATCTTTGAGTATGGCTGGTGGCTGTCAAGCATGGGGCTTGTACTTTGCCCTGTGCTAATGACACACGAGAGCTCACGATCATTCCTCTTGTCAGTGTTTCCAGAGCTAGTAACCCTGGAACAGTAACAGTCTCTCTCCAACTTTTTCATCTCTTCCTCATTGTTCTGTGTTGTTCTCCTCTGTGGTCTCTGCTCAGCCTGTTACTGATGCGTGACAGTTATGCCTCTGTTGGAGGCACCAGTTTGCTCCCTCCCTGCAGCTTGGGACCAGCTCTGCAGTGCTGCTGGTGAATCACTGCTTTCCTTTGCCCCCTAGCTGGGTACAAGGGAGACTTGTGACTTTCTAATATGCATTTGCAAGTAGATGTTGTACCTCGTGAGATATAGATCCTCAGGCTTGATATAATTGCTGACATCAGTCATTGAAACAAACCTGTGAAGAAATAGCAACAGTAGAGCAGCAAGAGGCTGAGAAGTAGCAACAACAAATTTTTTTGGTCAGGTTTTCCAAACTGCTCATTGTTGACCTAGTACTGCTGCAGTTTGAAAGCCCTAATCCATACGCATATACTGGATATAACAGGACCTAGATGCGTTGTCTCTCAATTTCCTCAGCTGTCCTATGTTTCCTTTTAAGATTATTGCTTTGACTGATGGGATAGATCTGCATTTTGTTGTCTGTGGGTACATGGTGGAGAAAACATGAAATCAACCACATGAAACCCTTGGCTGAAATATTTAACCATATATCACTCCTGTGTAGTTCAGATATACTCTAATGTGTAACCACTGAATCTGTATATACGATAAGTTCACTTCTAATGACAAATTTTAATTAAAATTAATAGATTTTTTTCAGATTTTTTGTGAGGTCTTTTTCATACCGATTTTCAGCAAGCGGACTTTTCTTTCTCAAAGCAAATGTTTCATTAAAGTTTAATTCATTTAAAATAAATTTATTGCTAATTAACATATGCTTGTTGACTGTACAATTGTTTTTACAGTTCAAAATCAATCAAATGTATGGTGGGAATTTATTTATTTAACTAGCCTTATAAGTCACCTTCTTACATACCCATTTGTCAAAAACTTAATAGAATTCGACTTGCTTCATTTTGCAATTTTATGTATTTCATTTCAGGCAGATTTCCTTCTACATGAGTGAAATCAGAACAGATTATTGCGTAGCTCGGATTTGTGCACTGTTGCAACTATATTGTGATATGCAATTGACATACAAGATCTCGCTTCTCCCGTTCTTTCCTGCTAAATTTCTATAAAGATAAATTATTCATACTGGTTTTGATAAGATTGTTAGTGTAAAGGGAGAAGAGTTCTCTTCGAGATGTGTTTTGTGCAGCTCTCCTCCTTGCCCCCACCTTTCATCTTATGTTTAGCTCTTCAGGAACTAGTCACAGGAAAGAAAGAACACATGAAAGCACCAGAGCGGCATTATCTGCAAAGGGGCACTCTTGCATTCCTTAGAAAGTAATCCTTTTAACAGGAAAGGTTATGTTGGGCTTTTTTTTTTTTTTTTTTTTTAGTAGCCAGTTAGTTAGTCTGACCTGCATCCTTTTGGATGCTAATAATACCTTTTTAGAATAGACCTCTCCTTTCAGTATGATCTGTCTGTGCTGGATTTTAAGTGAAGTTCTGTGATCTTTCTGTGATCTCTTTTGGGAAGATGAGGGGCAGGTAACCGGGGACACTTTCTTACTATTAACTAGAGTTTCTGGATTTCATTTCATATGCTATTTGTCATTTTTAAACACAAAATTTAAGACTGAGTTCTCTCGTGTGTTGCTGAATATGCACAAGTATGCTCCATGACAAATCCGGAGTTCACCATTTTTCCTATTGCTTTCATGTATGTCAGCTTTCCTTGGTGTTGGCCCTAATCAGGTTGTACCAGAAAGCAAAAAAAGTGGATTACTTTTGCATTCCCTGTTAAAGACCAACAACTTGAAAGTATAGTGAATAATGACTTGACTGAACCAGCATTGTTTTAAGAAAAGCTGAGAACTTTACGATGTCCCCAAATTTTTTTCTTTATACTGTTTACAAGATGCTAGGGAGAATGAGGAGTGATGAAGAGTGTTTTGCTTGTATCTGGACCAGGTGTATGAAGTGTTTGTATAATTGGCTCATGTATGAGTAGTCTAAGTGGGTTTTCTTTGCTGGGGGATTGAAGGTTTAAAGGCTTATCTTACTCAGCTGAGAAATGACCAAAGACACTCTGGAGGGCTCACTGGTGGTAACTGAACTTTATTTGTTGTTGGCATTTAAATATATGGTGCTGAGGGCAAAACTGTTGATTCTGTTTGGGTTACTTAACATTGCATTTGACTGCTCCCTCTTTTAGCTCTGATTTCTTTCTGAGAGGAAGAGGAGGGGTGGGATGTCGGCTCACAGCTCATACCTTGCTGTTCCTTACTCAAACAAGATGAGTCACATCTGGTGACTCTCTGTGGATTAAATGTGTCACTTCTGAATAAGGGCTCCTGAATACTGTTTATTATGTGGACTAGGCTACCAGCTGCATTTATAAAAGCATTCAGACAGGAGCTATGAATAGGCTTCCCTTTAGAAAGTCAAAAAGTTTGTTTCAGATCATCAGAAAGGTCACTGCTCATTGTGTTCTGTAACCTGTCACGTCCCCAAAGCTATCAGCAACATAGGCCTGTTACTTGTAAATTGGATCTGTGAGTTTGCTGTGGTAGAAATAACAGCAAGTGTTGCAGTGCAAGCAGAGATGAGTTCAGAAATGGTTTTAAAATCCAAATATTTTCATTTGCTGACTTACGCTGGCATGCTGCTCATGTGCTGTTTTCCTTTTTGGTACAGATAGGCAGTGCTACCAAAGTGGGCAGTGTTAACAGTGATGAAAAAAGCATGTGATAAGAGCCCCACGGAGCTGCTTCGCTTGGGCTCTCTGCCAGAGCCAGAACTCCTGGAAGAGGCAAATATGGGTGTTAGACGGTAACTCACAGCAGCACAAAAGATAGTGACATAGGAGGTGGGTGGCAAGGTTGAAGGAAGGGCAGTGATTAAAAAAAAAAAAAAGGCAGGAATAGTGAGACCGGTCTAAGGAAATGTAGAATACAGTTCTCCTGACCTCATTTTCCACAGATGCCCTCTTCCAGGTGGCCCGTCTCCTCTTTCCCCCCCCATAGATGCTATGATGCCCTTGTTCTCCATCCCCGGCCCTACCTTCTCTGAGACTTGCTTTTCTGAATGGTATGACTGTAATAGTGTGTCCTTCCTTCAGGCTACGACTTCTGCCAAGTCCTCCAGTGGTTTGCTGAGAGGGTCGACCGCATCATCCTCCTTTTTGACGCCCATAAGCTGGATATATCTGATGAGTTTTCAGAGGCTATTAAGTCATTCCGGGGCCAGGATGACAAGATTCGAGTGGTGCTTAATAAGGCTGACCAAGTGGACACACAGCAGCTGATGAGGGTTTACGGTGCACTCATGTGGTCCCTGGGAAAGGTGATCAACACTCCAGAGGTGCTGCGGGTCTACATTGGCTCCTTCTGGGCCCATCCTCTCCGAAACACAGAGAATCGAAGACTCTTTGAAGCCGAAGCACAGGATCTTTTCAGGGATATCCAGAGTCTTCCGCAGAAGGCCGCTGTGCGGAAACTCAATGATCTCATTAAGAGGGCGAGACTTGCAAAGGTAAGAAAGGATAAAAACCCTAAATTAATTGAATGAGCAGTCTCTTCTGTCCTTCCAATGTGTCCTTTCTCACCCTTCCTGATCTTTCTCTGCATATAAACTGTGTGGTTTTCAGCAAATGGATTGAATTGTCAGTTTTTCAAGGAAATCCTATCTCCCGGGATATAGAAGCAAGTAGGAGGAAATCGAGACTTGTACTGGGATGCCTCCCTAATTTTAGAGAAGGGATTGGATGCTTTTTAGGCCATTAAAGCTATTGTTTAACAGGTGTGGTGTTTTTTTTTTTTAAAAAAAAAAAAAGGTTGCAAAAAACCACAGTCAAAACTATTCACATGCACGCATGCAAACCTCCATATGCTTTTTTGCGTATTAATGCCTTAATGCATATTGTCAGTCAGCTGCTGTGGAAAGATGCTTTGACTAAATGCATTTTTGTTATATCCTGGAATACAAGACTGATTAAAAGCCTTACTCTTGCTGAAGCACAGATACTAATGAATTGGAGAGGTGCTTGTGCATTAGATTGACACTCTTGAGCTTCTCAGATTATGTCTTCTTCATTCCAAGTCACAGACACTTATGTGATACAAACTTTGTGTCATCATATCCATGAAAACCCATCTTGTTATGCAGGAACATGAGTTATGTGCTGCATCGTACGTAGCCCCTGTCACTGTTCCCCATCTTTTCAGCTCTGGAGAAGTACATGCATTGGGTGCAACTTGCAGTCACTAACTAGTGCGCATGGGCTGTCTGTATGTGACAACACTGTGTTGGCCATTTAAAACCTGTTTAATTTTTTTGATAGGTCTTTAGTTATCTTTGATAAATGAGTGGATGTCACTTTAAAGCCTTGTGAATTATCACCAAGTTTTAATTACCTATTTGTAAAACCTTCTGGTTATATTTTACACTAATCTTCAGACTCAACACTTAATAACACTAGCTTCATCTGTTCTTTCTTCTCACAGCCTGACTAGAATAAGCTTTGGTTGCCATCCAAAATACTACCTTACCTGTTTCTCTGATTCTGCAGGGGATTTCTTTTATTGTAGCACTGCAGCTGCTATTAAAATAATAGTTAAAAGCACTGCCAAGCTTCTTGTCGTTTTGTAAAGCTCAAGAATAAAATGAAAATTGTGATTCAAGAATTATGATTTGTCATTTTGAAAACTGGAAAAGAAGGAAAACTAACTTCAGAATGCTTGGGGAGAAAGCTAGTGATACCAGACCGTTGGCATTTCCTATGCAGCTATCAACCAGAATGTGAGTTGAGTTAATGCAGTTGTCTTGGAACACATTTTCATGTGGACTTCTAAGCAAAAAAACAAAGAGGACTTGCACTTAGATTGACGGAAGAATAGTAGTATGTCCTATACCGTCGTATCCCACCTCCTATGTTGGCTTAATTAACTCTCTGAATATAACAATACACTTAAGTTGTTTTGGGGTTTTTGTGGCCTGAGCTTTAGGGCACCCCATAGCAGTTGCTTCTTTGAAAATTCGACTTAAAATCACATTCCTTATGATGTTGTGTTTGAAAGTTGCTATAATCTCAATCTATTTTGTGGACGTTGGTGGCAGCTTTTTGCTTTCATTCGTTACAATTGTTTTGAAACTGGAAAAGTCAGATGGATCATTTTTAGGTGTTTCTATGTAATGTAAAATAAAATGGATAAAAGTGAATACAAAATACAATGCTCATAGAGCATTCTAATTAGGCAGATATGGAAGGGGAATAAACTGTTTATCTACACAAAAGCAGCAACGTCATCTTTCCTGTGTTGTCATTCTATCTTCCAAACTGAACTCAAACTACTGACACTCAAAAAAATCATTTTTTACAGTGTTGTGTGGTATTTTTTTGTCCTATTAATCTCTTCTAAAGCATGCACAGTAACCAAAAACAAAAGTAAACTTTAACTTGCAGTCGAATTTGAGCATTAGCTTTTTTTTTTTAAGTCCTGTGACTCACTGTCCCATTTTGAAGATGGGAACAGTTCTTATCTATAAGAAACACATGTGCCTACATGCAGATCTTAGGCCATGTAGCATACACATGTGAAACTGCTACCACATACTGAAAACCGCATACTTTTCTGGTTTTGATAGAAGTATTATTTTAAGCATAAGATCCATAAAATTGCTTACAATTATTTATAAACTCTCTTAGAAATATCCTTGTTGAATCTCTTATAATCATAGAACAGTTTGGGTTGGAAGGGACCTTTAGAGGTCATCTAGTCCAAAGCCCCTGCAATGAGCAGGGGTATCCTCAACTAGATCAGGTTGCTCAGAGCCTCATCAAGCCTGGCCTTGAATGTCTCCAGGGATGGGGCCTCCACCACCTCTCTGGGCAACCTGTTCCAGTGTTTCAGCACTCTCCTTGTACAAAATTCCTTCCTCCTTCTGTCATTCTGGAGAAATACTCATGTCTACCCTATCAGAAAATGTGATGGGTTTATGCAGAAACCCTGCTGCTTTATGCTGTTAATTGTTTTTCTCCTCTGTAGAAATTGATATTTATCTGCAATTAAAATTCATGCACTTTTTCTAGATATGAGGAAGTGATGTTGAATGTATATTCTTGTCCATGTGAAAGTTGGGATCTTAAGACGTGCAAAGAAGAAGTGGTTACACCATATTTCTTTAAAAACAAGAGATTTTTTTTTCCAGTTTCCATTAACCCTTCTAAATAAGTAAGGAAAGGAATGGGAAAGCAGTTTCGCTGTACAGATTATGTGTTAGGCTTGTACAGAATACTATAAGGTGCATTCTGTGGTGTTTTGGTAGGAATTAATTATACTTACACCATATCTATATAATCACTTTTTTCTGCAGATGCTTCTTGCAGTAGTCTGTCTTTCCCCATTCTTCAGAATTTCAGCTTTTTACTGTACAATGGTTTGAGAGACATTCTCTTTTTTTTTAATGTGTTTTTCTGTGTGTGTGAAAACTGTATGTAACTTCTGTTTTGGCAACAGCTACATCCTGATTTTAATGAAGAAAGGGCTGAGTTCTGTTGTGGAGCTTAGGAAACAGTTTGATTACTTCAAGTTATGATAGAAGCGCATTGCTTGTTAAAGAAGCCAGCCCTTGAGCTTCCCTCCTGTCGGTCCTGGGCAAGGACACGGATCATTGTGTGGCCACACAGATCCTTTTTTTGGTGAAAGGTGGTGAGAGCGTGGTAAGGGAAAGAGATGAATGGCTCAGGAGTAAGGGTGGAAGGAGGGTGCGTGGGCAGGACGGATGTTTTGATGGCAGTGCTGGGTTATCATAATCATGACAGGTGGGAAACTTGAAGAGCTCTGTAAGTATCAATGTGTTTTAGGAATTGTCATTCTAAATTGTCTGTCTTTATATGCTGGAATGGCTCTGCTTTTCTCCCTAAGTCTTCGCAAGGCAGCCATGGCATGCTGCTGTTACAGCATACTGACTGCTCTGTCATCCTCTTGTGGCTGCATAAATATAGACTATAGGTACTCACTTTTCTGGGAGTAAATAGGAAGGAACGCAGCGTCACTTCGATTAGATAGCTCTGCCACTTAGTTCACTTGGATTACTTGAGACATTATCCCATTGCCTCTCACAATAATTAGTGAGGCAAATGGAGTTACAAATCTCTACCACTGAGACAGATGGACTGGTATGGCTGGTGTTCTGTGTATGATCCATGCATGCAGTGTCAGGACATGGTTTTGGGGCCTTACTTTTGCTCTGACTGTTGGTACTGATAGAATGCTGTACCATGCTGTTTCTTAAACTGCAAATGTACATCTGTATTTCTTTTAAATGTGTTTGCTTTCTCTCTGCCCCTCAAGGAATGCCGAAAGGAGCAAAAGCTAGTTGATAACTGTTCATATAAACATGAAGTTCCAGAAGCAATCATTGATAATATCTTATCCTTGAGCTGACTTAGGGAAGCATATTGTTTGTTTCTTTTCATGACCTGGGTAAAGAACACTAATGCTAAGTGTAGGTAAACAGTAGTATTGATTTTATTTTTGCTGCTTCTTAGGTTCATGCTTATATCATCAGTTATCTGAAAAAAGAAATGCCCTCTGTATTTGGAAAAGAGAACAAGAAGAAGGAACTGATCAGCAGATTACCAGAAATCTACATCCAACTGCAAAGGGAATACCATATCTCAGCAGGGGACTTCCCTGAAGTCAAGAAAATGCAGGTAAGCTGATAGATTATAGTTCCTCTGAAATAATACTTTCCAGCAGGATTGCTGAATTGGAAGAGGTAGGACAGAAGTTTGGTCTGACCATGGGCTAGTGATGAGTGCGATGGACAATGTTTTACAGATTGACGCTTGTGTATCATTCTTACAGTTTATGTGGTACATTTCCACTGCTCATCATAGTGATGACTGTCTGATTAACCTATCTATAGGGATGCACAGGTTTCTTTTATGAATTAAATATTTAACGTGGAAATCAATTATTGGCATGAGACAGTAAATTATAGATGAAGCACAGGTCTATTTCAGCTAAGTTTTTTAGGCAGGATTGTTGGAAGGTTTCATGAGTTAGGTTTTAAAAGGGGGTTGTCTGGAAAAAGTTGACTCTTTCTTTCCTTGACACTTTTCTTGGTGATGGGGAATGAGAAAATGAGAGGTGATCATTTGTCAATTTGTATATTGAAACAAAATTTGAATGGAACTTTATAAAACTAATAGTGCATGTCGTTAAGCCTCAACAGCAGATGGCAGCAAATATATGCATGAGAGATCAGTCACTCCTGTAATGAGGATTAAAATGGTGAGAAAACAAAATTGTGCCAAAACAGATAGCAGATTTGACCTTTGCTTTCTAAGATCTATTGCGTATCATAAATTTATCCTGATCGGTTGCTGTAAATCAGGTGATTGTGTATAAATGTCACCTGAACAGTGACGGTTGCTGGTTGGCAGTTTTCCTCTAAGAAATCCGAAGTTCTGTGTGCATGGGCAAAGCCACTCCTGTGCTTCAGTTTTCTTGGGTTCATATCGCTATAGTTCTGCTATGTATGGGAGCAGGTCCCTGAGACAGATGTGATTTGTCAAAGCAGTTTAACAGCATTTTGAGAGGGGACTTAGGGGGTTGCGTTTGGGTTTTTTTAACAGTTTCCACTGTAACTCTTTCTTCCTGGCTATCATTTTGCATGTAGAAATCATTTAATAATTGCCTAAAGCGTTTTTAATTTTTCAGTGCTCTGGTATAAAACATGCTTGGACTTGTGTTGAAATAGCACATATCACCTAGTTAAACATCTTGTTGAGGTTAGTAGAAGTTTACGGACAAGATGAAAACTCAGCAGGGACCATGGGACTTATGAGTTCTGGCAGCACTTCTATAAGTATCCCAACTCAGTTTTTCTTTATTGGTAAAGGACATTTTATGACCTAACCACAAATAAGAAGTTTAATCTACAAAGTCAGATCAATCCTGCAAATTCTTGTATTTATTTTTAACTTAAACACTTGCATAAGTGCTAGCAGAACTGAGGGCCTACTTGCATACCTTCTTTGATGTTTGGAAGAAAATCACCAAAGGGAAAGTTGTTAGGTAACATTCATCAACTGCCATGTTTTTCTGCTTTGCTGCTTTGAAAATTGTATTGTAAATGTAATTTAATAGACCAGCTCATACACTGTTGAAAAATTGTCTTAGTGTATTTCACCAGTATATTAGGTGTATGATACATGTGTCAGCTTTGCTTCCCCTTCAAGAGGGGTTTCAGTTATAGAAACTGCTTCAAAAGATAACAGACTATTTTAATTTAAAGCCCATGCCTTAACCTGTTTCAGTGTATTGGAAGTTTTTCTAACTGCTGTCACTGAAACCCTTGTCATTGACAGGAGCTGTTGGAGACTTGTGACTTCACTAAATTTCACTCTTTGAAACCGAAGCTAATTGAAGCTGTGGATAACATGCTGGCCAACAAAATCGCCTCCCTGATGAGCCTGATCAGCCAGGAAGAGAGCAATATGCCCACAGAGATGGTACATGGTGGTGCATTTGATGGCACCATGGCAGGACCCTTTGGCCATGGATATGGAGAAGGTGTTAAGGAAGGAGCTGATGAAGATGAATGGGTTGTTGCCAAAGATAAACCTGCTTATGATGAGATTTTCTACACTCTGTCACCAATCAATGGCAAAATATCTGGGATCAGTGCAAAGAAAGAGATGGTGACTTCTAAACTACCCAACAGTGTCTTGGGGAAGATCTGGAAACTTGCAGACTGTGATGGTGATGGGATGTTGGATGATGAGGAGTTTGCATTAGCAAAACATCTCATCAAGATTAAACTGGATGGATATGAACTTCCTGGCACGCTACCTTCCCACCTGGTGCCACCATCTCATAGGAAACCTTTGCAGACAGCAGAGTGAAAAGTGCAAGGAGAAGAATGAGGATTTTGGAAATCTTTCTGTGTTGAAACCACCAAAATTTGAAATTAGGCTTAGATCCTTAAACCTCACAGCACATTTCATGCAAGTTACTGAAATTAGAAGCATAGTAGCAGGGAAACATTCACGTACTTGTCCCTGCTGACCTTCACTGAGACATGCTTATCACAAGTGCCTTGTATAGATCTATCATAATGTGTGATGGTAAGGTGAAAATGTTTCTGTAGTCCTGCTTCCATGTCTTGCTGCCTTTACAATCATAAAGCAGAAAAGACCATGTATATAAATCACTGACCTTCACCAAAACTAAATACTTTTACCAACTGTAAGTTTCTCCAAACTGTTTTAAATAGTGCAAGGAAGCTCTAAATGTTAAATTCACCTGCCTATGCAAGGAACGTTTTCTATGCTAGAAACATACTTTAGGCATTGAGTGAATATCAGCATCTCTATAGTTGAAGGAAATTTTATTTTTGTTCTTTTTTCTTTATTTAATTTGAGGGCAGAAGAAGAGAGAAGAGTAATGGAGAGAGTCTTTTAAGTGCTCAGAATATGAGCAGACTTGTTTTAAAACTTGATTATAGCTAAAACTGCAAAATATTAAAATTGTTCAATCTGTCATCATTGTGTCTTGTTAGAACTGCTTCTCCAGTTTTATGCAGCACTATATACTCAGTATTATCATTAGAAGAACTAATGTTCTTTGTTCCTTGGATTTGTAGTCTCTTTTGAGCTTTCAGTTTAGCTGCTCTGCAGCCAATAAATTCCTGAATTGTTCAAAGTGACAGCAGAATGTTTTCATAAGCTTTAAAAAAAAAAAACCAAAATCACGTTTCTATTGGAATCAAGCCTCACTTTCTGTTCAGAAAAGGCGCATTGCTCAAAGTCAGCCTCTTCAAAGCACATCAAATTGTCTCGGGAAATTTTCATTGGTATTACTTTCTATTTACAGATAATTATACAGTTATCTCTATATTTTTTTTATATATAATATTTTTAAGAAAAGTTCTAAACTCTTTGTTTTGCCAACATGTAGCTGACAACCACAAAAGAGAGTGGATTCTTTTGGTGGCAGATTTGAAAGATGGGGAGGCTAACAGGCATCTTTACATTGATTGTAATAAATGACTGGTCCCTCCACATATTATTCCTTTATTGAAAACAATCCGTGAAAGGAATGGATGCTTAAGAAACATTAATTTTTCTAACAACACAATCAAAGTTGAACACATCGGCTGCTTACAACTGATTTTTATCAGTACCTTAAAAGAACGCGAATTTTTGGCCCTGTGAACTTGAGTCTTTCAGGGAGGGCCAGTTCTTTTCTAAAATCAAACTTGGCAGTCAGTTTTGCTTTATGCATGTGAGCAGGAATTGACTTGTATTCCGTTTGTAGTATGAAATACCCTACACATCACAGGTACTGTAGTTTTGACTACTTTTTCTTTGAGTCTCAGTAAGTGGTAGCAGTAGTGCCTTGTGAGACGGAGCAAGCCGAGAAGTGTTTTAGCATCCTTGCAGTAGGGGTGGGGAGGGAAGTAGTTTGGGTATTGTCTCCCAGTTAAGATTTTAGTCACACTTACATGTTCGGATTTGTACATGACCTAAGAAGAGCCTCAGCTTGTTTTTTCAAATCGTACATTTGTAGGTTGTCAGTCAGGTTTAATACTTCAGATCTTTCCAGACCTCTTATCTTTCTGCATCTGTTCTATTCTGATGTGAAATTACTTTGAACTTTGCCAGGGCTGTACCACGGGAAAACAATGAAACTATTTTAAGTAATGACAGAAGAACACCTTTACCTTGCCAGCCTTCCAGGCCTGTATCAAGGATATCCTGGCATGGTTAAATTGTTCTTGAGGACTTGCTTGATTATTTTTTTTTTTATTTTTTAATTCTTAGGTTTTTCTCATATCATTCAAGCATACCAACTTTATTTCTGTTAGACACAAATTAGGACCCAAATTAGCCTTAGCGCATCTCTGTGCGCTTTAGTAGAGCTGTGAAACTTGACTGTGAGTCTATCTGTGTGACTGTACATCTGCAGAGTAACTGATTTTCTATGTAATTTATTTTTGATTGAACAAAAAGTAGTCTATAGACATTGCAGGAGCTGTTTTTTAAAAAAATGGGCTGCAGATGTAGTAATGTATGCTTGTTTGTGTGTAGTGTCTGCAGTCAGAAAAAAATTCATATGCTAATGACCAACCTGGCTAGCTTAATAGGGAAAGCAACCAGGAGAACGAAAGTAAGCTTTGTGTATTGTGACTACTGTAGTGTGGGCAAAGCTGAGAGGATCTGGGAAGATGCTCATCTTCTGTCTGCCTGCCTTACCTCGCTCTTCAGCAGCACAGAGTTCCAGGGGTGAGACCGTGTTTTGAGTTCTCACTGTGTGTAGCTTCCAGGGGTGATGTTCCAAATGCATTGGAGTCATGTGATCCCACGCCAGTAGAAACATCTTCTTTCAGTGAGAGAAGCAGGATAGTTTCTCAGTGACTTTATCATTCTAGCTTTATTGGTAGTAAAATGGAGAACACAGCCTTTTCTTCAGTCTCCATGACAGTGTGCTAACTTGGGTGTAGGGGAGACAAATTGAAATGCATCATTTTGATAAGTTAAAATATTTTGTCTAGATGGGGTTGAAATATTTTGCTTTGGTTTTCCTGTAGAATTTGGAAGGGGAATGCACAAAGCACGTATAGGAGTAGAGGTGGATTTTCTCTCTTTATCTGGAGGAGTAGAAGTGCTTCAGGATTGGCATGTAAAGCTACATGCATAAATGTATTTCTAGACATGTGGTGCAGTGCACTAGCATTGTCCTTGGTCGATAGGAATAAAGTACATTTCATCTGGACTTTAAACAGCAGCTTCTTGCACAGCTAAACTGATATAGTAGGTTGCTGTTGCTCAGGGGAAGGGTCCTTTTTTCTCACTACCTCCTCACCTACCTGTGGGCCTACTCCATTTGCCTTCCTGGCTCTCTGGCTTGTCAGATCTGCAAGCCTGTCCAGTTAGTCAAACCAGCCACACACAACAGTTTGGATACTGTTCTGTGGAGTTAGTGAGTCTATGTGTTAGGAGCATGAGAAGTGAGCAGGATTGCCTTCTCTCATGAAATAGTGCTCAAAGTAGTTATTGGGAACAGCAATATGAGGTAGCCTTTGGTGTTCGGTTTGATGTTACTAATACCTGCTGAAGAAAGACTAAGATGTTGGATTTGTTGGCCTTTTTATGCCTAGGATTTTGATTACATTTGCTGCAAGACCATTCAAAACTGTCAATAATTCATCCTGTGAAATCAGTGCCCACTGGTGTAGACTGCTGCCATAAACCAACGTAGGGACTGCTGCTTTTGCCTCTTCTGCAGCTATTCCACAACAGAGTTTTAATTCCTAGCCCTAATTCTGTTCCCACAAAAAGTAATTAGAATTTTGTTGTAGATTGGAACAGAAAACCTGGGGCTGCTGCTCATAACCACACTACAGGACAGTGAGAGTCTTTTAAAGCTGTGACAGCTTGAAAATGGTGAGTTTACAAAGATTTGTAGGTCAGGGTGAGGTCCCAGTTGTTAGCTGGGGATGGTATGGATTTGTGAGGAACACGGTCTCAAAGCAGCAGTATCCAGTCCCTGACTTTCAACATCATCATTCATCTCCAGTACTTGAAATGTGCCCTCTTTTTCTTCTTCTCACTTCTTTCCCTTCACAACGTGCACTGCTTTTTATGCTGTTGTAGTTCAAGCCGAGTTTGAAGTGTATGATTTGATGCGTATGTGTAACTTAGCACTGAGAGAATGTACACGAAATTTGTTTTCAACTTCACATGCTCACCTTTCCTAATATTTTTGTTAAACACTGTATTTTTCACTTCAAAGGCACTCTAATTTTTGAGGGAAGGCTTGATCTGTGCAGTGTGCTTCAGTTTGTCCAACTAGGCAAACAAAGTTGTAAGTTCATTATCGTTGCACTTTTATTACACAATAAATTCCTTGCAGATACTGTAATATATTTTAATATGCTTTGTAATCATTTTTAGAAAGTGGTGATAAAAATTGCTGATTTAATAAACTAATATTGAACTACCTGAGATTTTCTTTTGTAAGCTTCTTTCTAGAAGGTAATCTTTCAGTGACTAGAATTTTATAATCCTGCTACTTAAGGCTCATAGGCATAGGAGCTATTTGGCAAGCTGCTTATTTTCCCACCTCGGTTTATGTATCCATAATAGGTTATGCCTATTTCTCTTCTGTGTCCTTGAACTTGTTGCTGAAATTACTGTCCACGCCAAGGCTTGACACCAGAATTAAATTGATATTTTTAAAGAAGGAAGAAGAAAAAAAATATCCCGCACCTCTTCATAATTAGCTTTTTATAGCAGAATGTAATTTTGGAATTTCTTAATGTCTAAGCATGGAAATTTCTTAAAGTCCAAGCATGGAAGATAAATCAAAAACTTCCTGTGTGGATTGAAAGCTTGAAGCTTAAGCTGAGGAGACGCTTTCTTGACTTCAGTGGGGCACTAACCTTGAAAAATAAGAGTGGATTAAATAGCAGTTTAGCAAAAATTACTTTGTTGATATGTTTGTCCCAAAAAATCCAAGGGCATCTGTCACACTGTGCTACCTACTACTTACAAATAACCAATGATATCAATAGAACATTCACATTAATGTTGTGCTTAAATTAATTCCTCCCACTCCTTTCCTCCTGTATACACATAACTTACTTGAAGTGTCTCCAAAGATAACATCTGTGCCACCAGGATCCTCCGATTAGCTACTGCTCCTACTAGTAGCAAATCCAAGTTGCTGTAGAGTTAGAAGGGTTTGTATGTAGCAGCGTTAGCAAGCTGGGATGGTCGTGCTGCTGGTGGTCACCCCCTATGTCACATGAAAGTGTCTCCCCTGCAAACAGTATGTCGTGGGTTCCTGGAGGCCACGCTGCTGTTGAGTTGCAGTGACTCATTTGAGCTGATCCTTATAAAAGTCAGAACTGGTTCAGAGAAGATGTAGTTTTAAAAATTCGTGGGGGTTTGGGTTTTTTTAGTAGAATGTTGTTTTACATACTCCACATACAAGGCATTTCAGACTTTGAAAAATTTGCAGCACGCTTCATGGTTAGATGTTTTGCTCTAATCCACAGTTTATGTTTGGAAAACTGGATGAATATCTACACTACTAGTTCAACTGTAAGTTTTGTAGTAATTATTACTTCTAATATTTGGCACCCTTAAACTGTGAAATATTTCTATGTATGCCTGCCATGCCATTTAGTTTCTCCAGACTTTGTTATTGGCTCCCATGTTTGGTGTATTTGTAAAGGCTTTGAAGCAGACGCTACTTTATTCTGATCTTCTCTCACCCAACGCTGTATCATGCTGCAAGTACTAACTGTGAGTGCAGAGGACCTTTTAGAAAGCTTCGTCCGTGGGCTAGCCTGCCTGTCTTGGGTAGGAAACCCCAGGAGAAAGAGCTGGCTGCCTTGCCCTGCTTAAGCAGATGAACAAACATCTGCTGAAGGTGCCTCTCTTTGCTTGGGATTCATGGCGATGAGCTGCCTTCTGGGAATAAATGCCCAAGCCCAGCAAACACCTGTTGTGATCAAAACACAGCCAGGAGGAGGTGTATGTGTTTTGCACAATTATATTCAGAAGTCCTGTATCTATGCAGCTTTTCTGACCTCGAGGGGAAAAATATCTTCTCTCGTGGAAACCGTGGTATTGAGATGAGTTCCTCTCCCTTTCCCCATAGGACTTCGTGGTGGCACAGATTTGTACCTGGTGACAGACTGTGGACTCACGGTTACCTTCTGGTCCAGTGAGTACCGGAAACCCATTAATGCCAATTCTAACGTGTTCTCCCACCTGTTCTTTGAGATGGAGCTTGTCCATGTTCTTTCCAAGGTGTTGCTAGCTTGGCATCCTGTGTTCCACTTCAGTCTGGAGCTCTGAAGATTTCATAGTAATGAAAATAGCTCATTTTACATGGATGGTATGTATCTCTCACCGTATGCTGTATTTCAGGTGCACTGTAATATTTCTATGTATGATTATCGTTTTTTATACATTTTAAACAAGAAACTGATGAAAGATGCTGCTTATGCTTAGTGATTTCCTATTTTGGATCATTCTGTGTTGGTTTTTTTTTCTCCAAATGCATTAATTTTTTGTCTAGTCTGAAAGTAAGAAATAAACCAACAGCGTAACTATAACCAAGAAGTTCAGGGCTTGATTTTAGCCTACAAAGGAGAGCAATTGCAATTTTTCTTCATTTTACACTACCCTGTCTTACCTCGTCTGCTAAAATTTGCACCCTTAATATTAACTGTTTATACAACGCTATACGTCTTTTGACAACTACCTCCAATCATTCCACGTGACTGGGTGGCCTTCACAATGAAGTCTGGACTGGGAGGGAGGCATGATTGCAATCGGTAATCTGCTGATTGGGGCAGTGGGGGACCAAAACCTATGAGCACACCGTGGGGTATGCCGTCCCTGCGGGTAGGGTGCAGTACGCTGGCACTGGGGGTGCTGGGAGCCGGTCTGCGTGTAAATCTCGCAACTCTTGTTTCATCAATAAATAGAGCTAAATGCTTTATCACTTCAATACACACATAACCCCCTAAAATACAGCTGTAAAGGATTAGTAGTTTTGCCCTCGTGCAGTGGTCTTTCTTAGTAGCAATGAATAAAAACCAAAAAATCTGAACAATTTGATAAAAATACACTAGTTGGATCCAACATTGCCAATGCAGTGATTTCTAAGGCCCGTTTTCAGTATCATGTTCAAAATAGTAAGGCTATTCTGTCACTTGAAATCCTTTATCTATGTTTGTATGAAATGGAAAGAGAATTAAAGTCCTCTGTCCCATGTGTTCATCACACAAAACCTTTGAAGGTCTTATGTTAACTGTTTGAGGTTCAGAAACAGAAGGAAAATTTCAAGAAAATATAAACAGCTCCAAGGAGAAAATGTCTTTAATTCATGACTAAACAAGCAAACGTATATTTTCTGTTTGAAAAAGATGACTGAACTTCTTCGTGCCAGGAAAAATAAATCCATCTGATTTTGCTTTAAGCTGTCCTCTTTTTCAAATGCAGTGAGGGGCTCCAGTTCCTTTGGATGATGTAATTTGACTGTTCTGCTTGAATTCTGCTCCCTGTTGATGTCATGTCGCCGCCAGCCAACTATTCAAAGAGAAAAGCAACTTCTAGTTTAGACTAGAGCATGGGAAGGCTGAGGTTTATAACAACCCAGCATTCTGGGATGTCGGTTTAGATCCTCCCAGGCAGAGCTAAGCTGTAAGAGGAGCTGGGGCTCCATCCACCAGGGACCCCCCCTGCCCTCGGGTGGGTGGCACCCCGGAGCAGCTGGTGACGGCAGCGCTGGGAAGGCAGGTATGTGGGGGGCAGAGGCGGGGTGTGCCTGGGGCTGAGGAGCTGGAGCCCCTCAGGGAGAGAAGCTGAGAGAAGTATTTGGCTATTTAGGGACAAAGTTCAGCTGAGAGGCCTGTGAAAGCAGGGAATCTGCGCAGACTGACAGCTGGAGGTCTCCACGCCTCTCCTAAGCTGCTTTTGACCAACTCCCCAACTTTTCTTCAGCCTTAGTATCCCAAATGAGCAAAGAGTTTCATGCAATAATGACTACCTGCTGCTCTCCGGTGTTCTCAGTATCCAAAGCATAGCTCCTCTGTGCCACGATGAGGTCTAAGATTTGCTGTAATTCAAGATGCGGTTAGGAAATATTCTGGGATCGCGATTCGTCTCACCTGTGTCCACACTGCTTTGATGAGACTGATCAGCTGTTTGCTGAAGCTGGGGAGGGTGGCAGAGGGGAGGGCTACCTGTGGGACCTGGTCTGCTGGCCCCAGGCAGCAGATTAGTTTCTGTACTTACTGGACATGTTGGGGACTACAAGACCATGGCTGTGAGGGGGGTCTGCCTTCCTACTCTGCAGAGTCAAGGCCCAGATGTTTGTTGTTTTGAGAGTCTTACATGTGGAAGCAACATGGCTGGAGACACGGTGGGGGGTAGAGGGCTGAGCTGTCATGCATGTGTTTGCACTTAACATACTTATTTTCTTTGAGATTTGGAGAACCTTCTCTTTAGCAGAGATCAGATAAGATTTTCACGTACCTTTAGGACCGCGTGTATGCAAAGCATACGTAATGGAGGGTGACGGGCTGTGCCCAACCTTCCACCTGCGCCACAGGAATAAATTCAGCCCTCTGTAAAAGCAGGCATGAGTATGGCCACGTGGCTTTTAGTCTGGAGCTGGCTTTGCTCTGACAGCTCAGAGCATGCATGTAGTGGCTTGGTACAATGAAGGGCTCTTTTAGTTACAGGACTGTCAGCTGGGAATGGCCTTATGTAGGGACACTTTGGCACGCGAAGGCACCTGTACCCTCCTGTGCGAATGTATTCCCCTCTGGCAGACTCCTCCATCCTGGAGGGCGAGGGCAATGACGGGAGCAAACCAGTGCTGCCGCCTGGAGAGCGGGGCCAGGGAGGCCTCCACAGGACCAAGGCTCTGCTGTCCTGGGAAAGCTCATGGTGATCAGCCCTCACGCGGGTCAGGGGTGGGAGTGGGAGCAGGAAACTCCACATCTGCAACACTCTGCTGGTCCTGCGGCTGTCGTTTTTATGCTCTTGATGACAGGGGGATTAAACATTTCTTCCCGTCTTAGAGAGGAGCTGGGAATTCAGATACTTTTTGTGAGAGGAGGAGGATGACTATATTTAAAAAAAAAAAAAAATTAAATAGGTAGAAAGGAAGCGTGACATCCCTCTTTGTTCTACATGGTGTTGCCAGGAGCTAAAGAACAGTGGGGTAAAGGCTGGGGGCAGAAGAGCTTTGGGGCTGCTTGGGCATGAGGTCAGTTTGATCTCCACAGTCTCTGTTTCCCTCTTAAGCAGAACAAGATTGCAGGCAGATAAGAAAGGGTGCTAAAAAAACCCTGACACCTCTTAGCGTGGCTCCTGCTTTGCAGAAGGGAATCCCACATCAGGGTCCTTCCTGTTAAGAAAAAAAATGCTGCTGCCATCGTGGAAAGGCACTTCAGACTGAACACAGGGCCAGGGGAGGCAGCTCTTTGGGCCCTTCTCCTTCCTGAGGTCGCTGGCAAGGCTCCCCTTCCCTGCGGAGGCAGCAAGACAGGGCCCATAATTAGCCTGGAGGGGTGATTTTTTTTCCTGGTCCCTCCAGAAACTGCACACAAACATTTTTGTGCCCTTCCTCTTACCTTGTCAGGGTATAAATAACTGAGGAAATGGCTTTATTTATCAGTATCACATAAATGTTCACTATTTCAACTTTGAGCTGTAGATAGATACTACAAATGGAGATAGGTATTCAGGAGTTAGTGAAATTTCATACCGCATCATTGATTGTCTTGTATTGTCATAAAAAGCAAAGCCAGTGTTTCACATGTTTAATCGTTTAGATAATAATTAACTTGCAATAGGGATAAATGCCCATATCCAGGGCCAATTCGCCTCCTCGTCCTCTGCCTTCTATTTGATAGGAGCAAAGACATTTTCTCAACACACACAACCTAACCAACCTGTACCAGATTTAAGCCAACAGCCTATAATCTTACCTTTAGAAGAGCATAGGAATAAATAAAGCAAGACAAAAAAAGAGACAAGTGGAATTATAACCAGGCAATGAGCTTACAGAAGAGATGTAAACAGTTGCTGAATTTATGTCCCTTTCCTCCTATCATCCTATTCCTATTTAATGATCATTAAGAATTGCATTGTATTAGTTGGCTGGTGAATGCAAGTCCAGGAATTTGGAGGGAATATGTTGAGTGATACCTGTAACATATGTATTCAATTTTTTATTTTCAGCTGTCTTACGTGACACTATGTATGACATTTCTCTAGGGTGTGTATGACAATACAGATTTTGTTGTTCAAGTTTTATCTGTACTGAGTTTTGTGGGGAGTTGTTCATTTCTTATGTATTTCCTCCTATCACTTTTGGATGCAAAATAAACTACACTTACCAGAAGGGAAAAGACTGTTATTCCCTTACCTCATCTCTGAGCTGGACACCTTCACTCACAGCTTCTGATTTCAGATGCCTGCCTGCTTCTAGCAGTGATTCCCAGCACCAACCTTCTGATTCCTGGCAGTGATGCCAGGGCAATGTGTTCTGTGCTAGTGCAACCTTGTAAGTGGCAGAAAGGACTCACTGCTATATAAGTTATCAGAATTATTTTCCCTTTTGTTATTAATGAGAAGTCCATCAATAGTAAACTTCAGAAGCAGCTGGCACTGCCAGCTTGATCCCAGTTCACCCTGCCAGCAGCAGGGATCTGTGCACATGAGCTTCCTCAAAGAAGTGAATGGCAAATTCCCAGCACTTCACAATTTCACCTTCTCATTTGCCGTATCCCAATTTAACCACTTGGGAATCGCTCTGACCTTTGTACCCTCTGCTGTGCTTTCATTTTCAGACTCGGTTGTCGGGTTCGATTTCCCAGGTAAGAATCCCTTTAGAAAAGCAGCCTGTGATCAGTCAGAGCCTCCAGTGAAAATGTGAAAGATGCTCTTTACCAAAGCATCAGCATGGTGGAAGACGACTGTTTTCACTGTGTTACAGCAATTTTGGTGCTGTTCATACATTATTTTTGAGCATAAGAATTGGACAAGGCCTGTGTCAACCTTTCCTCATTGTGTTCTGATGGGTTATTCCCTTTAGATCAGATGAAAGGTTCATAGGTAGATCATAAATACCTGGCCTCTGTTCCTGAATTCAAAGGTTGTTTTGCTTGAAAACAGCGAGCTGAACATAGGAATAGGAGTGGATCGACAACTGAAAGTCATTCTCCTGAATCACCAACTACTGAATGTCAGAAAGGAGTTCCTCCAAACCTGAGTAAGTCCTTTTTTCTTTTTCTTTATTTTTTTTTTCAAATGTTCTTTGGTCTTTTTTCTGCGATGTACCATTATAGCCATATTTGACTCTTAGCACTGCCTTTACATCCTGCAAATGCAGATAATCTATTACAGATCTGGCTTCAGGTAATCACCTACCGATGCAGAGAGGATTTCTAACTTAATTTAATAAAACAGGTGAGCTGTTCCGTGAGGCAGTAGCTCAACAAACAAGCTTCCCTTGCACCTAAATGAAATCAGTTTGGTGATTGTTTAGGGTGGCCGCAATGCTTGGATAACAATCCTTTTTAAAAAAAGAGCCCACAGACATTCTGAGAACCATTTGGCAAATGCAGAAATGGCGTTATGATATGGGTTAGCTATATGGGTTTATTACATCGGAGTGAGTTAATATCACCCCTCTGGCAGGGAAAGGCAGTTCTGTGAGTATCTGCTCTCCAGATGGGGAAAGCAGGCAGTTCTGAACTAGCCCAAAAGATCAGAAAATATTGTGAGGGCTTTTTTTATAGTTCCATTTCAAACTTTGCTAAATTCTTCCTTCTTAAAGCTTCCATCTATGGTTGTGAGCCTTCCCTGTGTTGTTGCTGAACTGTCAGGCTTTAATGCTGGCCGTGTTTTGCAGAATTCAAGCACTGGGGGTTGAGAAACATCTGCCAAAAAAAAAATAGAAAATGCAGCGACAAATCATTGCTTCTGCACTTGACGCACCTTTTCGTCTTGTAAAATGGCAAAATTCTTCATATTTCTTAGAACATGGAAAACTATCAGGCAAGCAACTTCCCATCTGCAGTAGCTGCTGTTGCTCGTTCCCGTTTGCTATCATCTCACACTAAGACAGATAATGTTGGTTTTTTTTTCAGTATTTTATGTTTTATGACTTAAAAGGGCACAGAGACAAGAATAGCTCAGAACTGGGCCTTCGCAAAATGGACACAGAATATTTGGGAAGCAGGTCACCCTGCTCCACACCTCTGCAGTTTGTCAGAGGTTTTAATTTTTTGTTCCTTTCTCTCTTTGCAGTGGGTTGACAGCAGCAGACGCCTCTCTCCTCTTCCACCATTACAACAGGTTTCTTGGGTTTGCAGCTAGGCTTATATCCAGGTAATACTTATAATTATGGCAGTAGTCCAAGGAGGTGACGTTTGGTCACTAAAGATGTCAGTAGCTATGGATCTTACACTGATTATTTTTTTTGAAGTGTTTCTCTTGCCTTCGTAACAGCAAGGTCACTGCTGTTAACAGATTTACACCATAAGCCAAATGATTCCAAAAGAGTTATTCGGTTGAGCTGAAATCCAGTTTATTGTGTCACAGATTCTAAAGAGAAGACTCTTCCTTTCTAATCTTCCTGAATATTCAGCTTGGGTGCTGTGATGAATTACAAGCCTGATTTTTCACTGATACGGATGAGGCAGAGAAGTCTGACACAGCCCGGGGAAGAGGAATAATACTTCCCGACTTCCATCCTAGGATCTTGTCCATGTGATTATGGACATTATCACCATCCTTACAGTGACAGATATGCAAAAATTTAACTCATGAGAGGAAAGAACCAAGTTGGTTCAATTTCCTTTCTAAGCAGTTATTTGATTTCTGTTGGAAATACTGTGGTCTGAAAGCCAGCAGCAGCATCTCAGCCAGTCCTCAGAGAACATAACATGCTTTCAAGCACTGCATTGGAAGTGATTTGCAGATCCCTCTTTCTGGCAGGGTTTAAGATCAGTTCTCTGTCATGTGCTTCCAGCACACTCAAGGAAGTTATTGACAGCTTTCAGATCACGGTGCTCCTGATGAGATCAAGTGACTGGGGAGATACTGAAAGAAAGAAAGTAAAGCTGCATAGATACATGTCATGTTTTCATCCTGAAACTAGAGATGCATTTTAAAAGGGAGAACTCAAGTAAGTTAAAAATAAGATTGAGTGAAATTAAAGGGGAAAGTACAAAAGGAAATTAAAGTATTATACTGGGTGTGGTATTGAATCCTGTACCTGTTGGGGCTGGGTTCCCTATGTGCACTGGGCATGTTACTGGTTTTTTGTGGCTGGCCAGGGCAGATCTCTTCAGCACTGAGCATCTCACTGGAGTTTCTGACTTCCTAGGTGACCATGGGTACTGAATATGAAAAAGATCATATCAAAAAGCTGCAGGAGCAGCGTATGTCCATGCAAAAGAAGACCTTCACCAACTGGATGAACAATGTTTTCTTCAAGAATAATGTAGGTAGTTTCTTCAATTTGGGGATTTTTTTTCTGTTTTTTTTATTTCATTTATTTCACCCACTGTATTCTTTTTTAATATTATTTTTTACATATTTTTCCTGACTCTTGTCATTACACATATATGCAAGCAAGGAAGGCTTTGACTAACCAGAGTGCTCCAGGCTGTATCTTTTACCTTACATCTGCCTCCATTGTCCATGTTTCCAGTCTTCCCCGAAATCAGGCTTCACTTTCATAGACCTTATAACCCTGTCATATTGTGATGTCCACTGCATCTTGGTGATCGTTTCAGAGGAAGATCTTTATTTGCTCTTCTTTTTCCTGTAAATAAAGTATCTTCAAATGTCTGGATTTCCCCAAACAACACTCAATTCTTAATTGCCTGGCCAAAACTTTAGACTTTCCACTTTGCCTGATCAGTCCACCTCAAGTTGCTGCTCAATGGCTCTGAAAAAGTTGCCTTAAGTCTATCAGTTTCAGACATAGTACCTTGCAAGTACAGACCAGCTTGTTTTCAGTAAGTCTCAGACTTCCAAAAAGGTCCAGAGCTAGTGTACGGTTGATTTGTGTAAGGTAACTCCAACACATTCCAAAAGTCTCCATACTGACTGCAGACAAACTCATTTGAGGCACAAATGAAGTAGTTGTGTCACAGTAGGGAATGACATCATACAAAACTACAAAACCAATTCCTTTTTCTAGAGTCTGTAGTTGATATTAATGAAAATGGACTTTGGTGACACCAAGCAGGAAAAGGCCTCTTTGTTCCATTCTAGCTCATCACTACTATATGATGTTTCAGTATTAGATACATTTTTTCAGCGTAATGTTTTTTAAGGGTAATGTTTTAAGTTAGCGATTGGTGCAAAGGCAGCCTCTGAGCACAACAAACTTTTAACTTTATTTTTCTTACCATAAGAGAAGAACTGCAAAACACCTTCTTGTTTTGCCACCTGCAGAAAGTTGGCGTTTTATGGTGCAGGAAATTATTTCTCTTTAGCTACAGATAAATATATATTTTTTTATATATATACTTTCTCATTTTAAAAACAGCTTCGAGTTCAAAGATTAAAATGTCAGTACTAACTTCCTGCACAGTACTTGTTCATGTATCATAAAAGCATGGGGACAAAAGCCTGCAAGAGCTATCCAAACCATATACGGCAAGAAACGGTGCAGAGACTGACAGCTTATCTAGGTCTTCCCAGCAATGTAGTCTCAGCTTTCCAACACACGCTTCAACGTGACTGGATCATGCTACAGGCCACTGCAGTATTCTCAGTTGCACTGGTGACTACTTCAAGTCCAGCACTAAAGATGCTATTGGATTGCTAAGCAAACTGTGATTGGTGGCTTTATGAGAATAATGATGCCACAAAGCTATTAAAAGTATTGCTGGGTGAGGCCTAAAGAAGCTATAAAAAGACTGCCTTTTTACAAATTTAAACAGAACTATCCTTCATCTATGGAAGCATCACAGAATATAACAGCATTAACTTTTTTTTATGGTAATATACCGTAGGCAGAATTTTAAGTTTATTTAATATGGAAAAAGTTGGCAACTAAACAGGGAGTTTTTCATGGGGATAATCAGTCAAAGTTGTAAATTCTTGTTCCACACACAGTACAGACTTAAGGTCTCTCTGAATTGCCTTTACACTTTCAGTATTTTCTTCTTTCTCTGAAGAAAAGGTCTGTTAAACTGATTAATAACTGGTCAGGAATGAAAAAGTGCATGTCTGTTACTTGTGCTTTTTTTTTTTCCCTATATGTAACTACTCTCTGAATTAAAAAAGCTTAACTTCAGATTTTATTTTTTTTTTCTGAAGACAAAAAGATTATTTATCGTGATTTCAAAATCACAGTAAATTATTGTTGGGTGTGTGGTATGGTTTTAATGTCACTTCTTGATGGCTAGTGGCATAAGGCCAAAAGGAAACGCCCGAGGCAAGTTCTTGTTAG
Organism: Larus michahellis; assembly: GCF_964199755.1. NCBI lineage: Eukaryota > Metazoa > Chordata > Aves > Charadriiformes > Laridae > Larus > Larus michahellis. The sequence goes on along the minus strand of NC_133899.1, from coordinate 50,270,571 downwards.
GTCAGAGTACACACTGTGTCATGTTGTATCACCTAAGCACTGGGTGACCTCACTACTGGCAGAAATTAAATACGTTTTTGTAAAAGATCTTAATCTTTCGCTTAGTGTGAGACTGGCTAAAAATATGGACACTTTGGGTGGTGGCGCAAGTCTTAGCAGGATGCAACAGACTTTGTTGAGACTATGGTGTAAAAACTGAGTCATTGAATGGGACTATCACCTCAATTTTTAAATGAAATGCATTGCTCAGAATAAAAAGTTGAAAAGATTCATTTGAATTGAACTAAAAAATGTCATCACTTCTGAAATGTTTGATTTTGAAAATGCTGAATTCTTTTATATTTTTCGAAATTTCCTGCTTTTTTCTTTAGTGTGTTTTTGTTTTGCTGTCTTGTGTTTTGTTTTGTGGGTTTTTTTCACTTCAGCCTACTTTCATAAATAATGTCAGTCCTCCTGCAAATGCATTTTTTGTGAATTAATATTCAACGCTTTCCACATATATGCACTGACATACAGAATTCTCCGTGAAAGAGCAATACTGTGTTGTTCGTTTTGTATTAGAAGTAGAGGGTTCTGTGGGCCAAATGTTCAGCCGGAGTCCGTATTGTCCAACTGGTCTTCACAGGTAAAGACTGAGATAGAAGATATTTACACAGACTTAAAGGATGGCATCTCTCTCATGCAACTCCTTGAGCTGCTCTCTGGAGAAGCTTTGCCCAGACCAAACCGGGGAAAGATGAGAGTGCATTTTCTAGAGAACAACAGCAAAGCCATCTCATTTCTGAAATCCAAGGTAAGTTAATATTGATACTAGAAATCACAATATCTTATGTATGTTACTAACTAATTATAGTATTTTGTTCATTATGATTTCCCCCTCTAATATACAATAAGATATTTTTTGAAGACAGGCCAGGTTTACTAAAGGAAAAAAGTCATCGGATTTGAATTTCTTTGTTATTTGAGTAACATAACTTATAAACAGCTAATGTTCCCCCAAAACAAGTCACACCTACATGAAAACGTACTGTACTTCTACATCTTTCTAGATATTATGTTTTCCCAGATGCTGGGGGAGAACAAACATCATTAGGCAAAGGTGAAGCTACCTGATATAAAAACAGATTTTTAGAGCTCCGATTCTAACAGTTTCAGCAAGTCATTGCAGTGGTTTTATTTATTCCAGTTGTGCATCTTCATTTCAGCTACAAGTTAGTATGTCATTTATTTTCTTTTCTGAGCAAACATTTTATTGTAGACCTCTCTGGAAAATCATTGCACAAAACTGTGCTATGAATTCGAAAGGAGCAGAGGGGTTTCATAGTGGTAGACGTGGGAAAGTATATAATGTCTGGATTTTTTCCCAATTACAAAACAAATGGAGTTCAGCATGTGGCACCAGCTGACACATGTCTGCTAAGGGTACACACCGCGTAGGGCCCAGTGGTAAATGCATCCAGGCTCTGCCAGCTGGACCAGCCAACCATCGCTTCTCATATGAGTCCACCCTCCAGAGAGGTGATCATGCAGATAGCAGGAGCCAATACAGCAAGTTCAGACTTCTTGAAGAGATATCGCCTTCTTGGCATAAACTACAATCCTGCTTGCTGCTTAACTAATAACGGAGAAAGCAGCCATGGTTTGTTTAGTAGGGTGTTTGGTGTTAGTAGGTACTGTTTGGTGAGCCCAAGAGCTATATGCTGACTAGCTGGCTGGAGACCAGACAGAGGAGATGGTCTTTGAGTTTGCCCTGCCATCACTCCTTTGGAGGAAAGGAGCACTGAATACTGTTTCTTTCCTCTCCTTAACCACCAGTTTTCAAAACCCTTATAGGAACTTTAAATCTTTGAGACCATTGTCCCTTTGCCAGGCTTTTGCTGAAAATTATCCTTGGTGCACTTGAGAGCTAGGGTGTGAACATAGGAGCTCGCAGGTATATAGACAAATGAAAAGATCACATAAAACTTGTTTCCTTAAGAACACAGCCTGAACACCCTCTTCAATAACAGCTTGTTACAGATATCTCCTTCAGAGAACTGGACATGAGAACTTTTATGCTGAAAAGATATTGGTTTATTAGCAGGTACAAGTAAAAGTGATTGGTCCTGAGAATATCGTAGATGGTGACAGAACCTTAATCCTGGGGCTTATCTGGATCATTATACTTCGATTTCAGATTTCATCTATCAAACTTGATAAGGTAAAACAGCATTTTTGTCTTTTTGCCTGATTAGATTATTTCAGAGACTTAGTAGAGTTTCAGGCAGGCAAGGACCATTTTGATGATGTTTCCTGACCATTTTGATCATGCAGGTCTTACAATATTACACAGCTACTCAGCCAGCAATTTCTACATTTCTAAAGCCAGCAATTGAATCAATTTTATAGTTTCTCAAAGAGACAGAAAACAGTAACTTGGAGATAGATAGAATATTCATGTTCCTCACTCTTTTCCACAAACTTTTTACTGGCTTTTGATTCCAGAAAGAATTTCTCTGATGACAGTTCTCTCTAGATTTGAACTGTACGCTGCTCCTTTGCTCTTTCTCTGAAGTATTCTAATTTAAATTATTTAACATGTACTCTAAGTACATGAAAGATAAGATCCTATGAGGGTATTATGAAATCAAAGTTAATAATTTCTAACATTAGACCTGGATACATTATATTTTGTTTCTGAGCTCTAGTTCACAGCTAAGGAAACAAATAAACTGAGCTTTGCTTTTCACTTGACTTCTACAAACCTTGAGGAAGAGAAACATTTAAAAACTTTTTAAAACCTGCATTTCACGTTATAATTTCTGAGTTCATTCAATTCACTTTTACTTCATTAGAAAACTTTTACGTTCATGTTAAAATCATTCTACCTTCATGGCAGATACAGTCTGCAAGTTATGAGTTTGAGGGGATTTGTGACTAGGACAGAAGTAATACAAAGTGATCACTGGGAACATAAGCATAAATCCACTGATGCTACTTCCATATATGGTTCACCCTGATTTTTCTTTTCCCTGCTCTCTTCACAGGAAGAATTTGGAGGCAGAGCTGATGGTCTACTTGCCAATGAAGCCCTACTACTTTGGTGTCAGCATAAAACTGCCAGCTATTCCAATGTGAATGTGAAGGACTTCTCCAAAAGCTGGAGTGATGGACTGGCCTTCAATGCACTCATACATGCTCACAGGTAAGACCAGGTATTAGGACGAAATTCTTTATTGTGAGGGTGGTGAGACACTGCAACAGGCTGCCCAGAGAAGCTGTGGAGGCCCCATCCTTGGAAGTGTTCAAGGCCAGGTCGGGTGGGACTTTGAGCAGCCTGGTCTAGCGCGAGGTGTCCCTGCCCATGGCAGGGGGGTTGGAACTAGATGATCTTTAAGGTCCCTTCTAACCCAAACCATTCTATGATTCAATGGACCAGTTCAGGAGGAGTTGCTCCTTGCTGTTTCTAGCTCCAGCACAAGTTGTTCCAGGGTCTGAATTACAAGTATTTGTCAAGAAATTTTCAGGTTCTCTCTTTGCCTCTCCTCACTGAAGACTCTCCTTTCTTAAATGGATATTCTCTGTCTGAGGAAGGAAGGACCAAAAGCTCCTTGCTTCGTAGTTCCTTTTGTTGGGCATAAAATCGAATTTCCAAGGGTCAATCACAGATATGAACAATGCTGTCCATTATTTGGTCTTAACCTCTCAGTCATGTTCCCATTGCTCTTTTTCAAAAGTTATTATTTTAGAGACTGGTTTTATTGTATACACTTTGTGAGCATGTATACCTTCTCATTTTATTGTAAGAGAGTAAGCAACCTCTCGGTCTCTTTCTTTCTCCCTTCTCTGTCCCTTTGAAAAAGTGTGAAGAAAATAGCCAAAGACAGGAGAGAGAAACCACCTGGGAGAACCTTGAACATTTCTTTCCCATTAACAGTTCTGCTATGTCTTCTGGCAGGATGTCACAGTGCGATCCTGTAACTTCCCCAGCTGGGAGTCACCTCCCTTTTCAGAATTGCCTCTCCAATGGGCTTTGGTTTTCACCCATCAGTGAGGAGAAATAAGTGAAGGGCAGAGATTTGCTGGGAGTGGTACTTCAATTTCATAAGGGACAATTTTCTTCCTGTTATGTAGGCAAGTGGTGATGCTCTTGAATGAAGCTCAGGGTCAGACAGAGTAATTTCAGTGTTAACGTCACATTCCATAGTCTAATAAACAGTTTATGGTTTATAATCTGAAAGATCTTATGACAAACATAAATCTTTCTTCCCCTCCACGCCCTGTTCTTCTCCTTTCCCAGGCCTGATCTTATCCACTATAGCTCGCTTCGGCAGGACCAGCCCATCAAAAACCTGAACAATGCCTTCGACGTTGCTGAGAAAGAGCTAGGAATCAGCAAACTGCTTGATGCGGAGGATGTGGCAGTACCCTACCCAGATGAGAGATCCATCATGACTTATGTTTCACTCTATTACCACTACTTCTCCAGACTGAAACAAGGACAGACAATACAAAAGCGACTTACCAAAGTAAGTGCATTACTGTCTTCAGAAGTTAAAAGTTAAATACGTAAAGCTAAATTTATGTTGGAAATGGGGCTTTTTCATGCAAGCTCAACTTCAGGATCACTTGAACTGAATCAAACGGCACAGCCATCCGAAAGACCTTTTATCGTCACTTGAATCTTGAGAAGTGTCTGTGGACTTTCCTTTGAAGGGTATTGCATTTATCTCACTGAAAATGAATTCCTTTTTGACCTCACAGTTCCTGTTTGAGAACTGCTGTGTTTCCAAGACAGCTTTAGGTATACAGATCCCATTAATCTTGGGAGGATTACTGCTAGGCAAAAGCAGACCTAGTCAACAATTTTCTGATTTAATAGGAAAGATGATGCCTTATTCTATGAGACTATTTTGGATTTTCATTTCCTGTGAAAATCCTCGTCCTTTCTTTCTAGCTCCTTGGTCAGGTACAAAATGCAAAATGCAACAAAAAACCCCAAAACAAAACACACACACACCACAAGAAAAAAAAAACAAAAAAACAACTACTTGAAAAATGAGGGAGTGCAAAAGAAGGGGAAACATGCCTAGAGAAAAGCTTAAATTTTTCTTTTTCAGTTTCCACATACATTTTGTTTCACATATGATCATGAGTTATATTAAAAACTAGTGCATCCTCTTGATGGAAAAGTGAAGGAGTTTTGTGGTTAATCCACTGGAGACCACTTGCCTTAGAGAGAATTTCTTTTTTACCTTCAGAATAACCTATTTTGGTTTTGTCAAAAATACAAAACAGATAGCCCATACAAAACCTGCACAGCCAGGATGGGTCCTACATGAACACCTGGACTCAGAGAACTGCCTGTGCAGTTTAGAGGGGAAATATATTGCTTAATGGGCAAACTAAGACTTCCCTGGTGGTGACAAGGTGAAAAACTTTTGCAAAGCAAGGTTTCCTCAGTGAACAGCGGGTCTGGGACAAGAACAAGATGATACCAAAACATGTATCAGTACCAGTGACGTTCTCTGAAGAGAAGCATTAGATGAGAGCAAGACTTGGAATTCGCTGAAAAAAAGACTGGGCATCAGTAAGGAGAGTGGGCAGTAGGATTTGACTGGTCTACACGCAAGTACCTGGATTTTGGCCAGGAGATATTATTTTTCTTCTGATAAACCTGAAATAGTCTTTGAGTCACCAAGCATGTATTAGAGGAACTCTAAGGATGAAACAGGCCATAATTTTTGTATCATGGGAAAAAATAGAAAGACTCTTACTCTGTACTTTTTCAATTCTTGTTGTGCTCTGCTGTTTTTTTTCCATTTTGTATAGGAATATTTATTCTTTCTTTTCTCTCTCTTTTTTCACTTACGTGCTTTTTTTTCTCTCTTTACTTCCTTCCCTACTTTTAGCCTGTCTCTAATATTGCATTCTTGTCTTTCTGCATATCTGACACATACAAACATTCAGAAGGAGAATGAAACAGATGTTAATCTCTTCATGTCCTTAGTCCCCTCAAATAGGCAGCTCTGAATTTACTAATAGGATTGGGGAGGGAAGCCTGAATGTGTCAAGGAAGCCTTTGAGTTCAGACTAAGTGTGTGACCAGGATGGCAGAGAGAATCAACCCAGGGAGGTAAATCTCCTTTCCCCTCCCATGGGAGGTGACCATGCATTTGCTAGGATCTTTCAGCGAAAACTGGGTACGATGGCAGAAAATACAGAAGGGAGCCCTGATGTCACGGGCTGCTTTTCCTGCACTAAAGGTTGGTGCTGTTTTACTCCTCTTCCAGCATGGTGACACTTATTCATTGACAAGTGCGCTTTCTGATAGGTAAAAGCAGATTACCACTTGCAGGGACTGGGTTTTTTCTCAGTGCCATCTCCCTTAATGATCTGCCTGTTTGGAGCAGGTGGGCTCAGGGGAATGACAGAGGCAGACGATATTGTTCAGCATTAAACCTAATGTCTGCAGGCGGGGTACTAAGTTAGAGAAAGGAAAAAATCAAATATAAAGTAAAAAGACGAGGATGTAAAAAATGTGAAATAGAAAGAAAGGATGATTTAATTCTAACACTTTTTATTTAATTATGGATTTCATTCTAAATTTTTGCTCCAGTGTTTACCTGAATGTGAAATAAAGGCAGGTCAAACCACAAATGAAAGAGATAAATGCCCTGGACTTGGAAAATTAGTATTAAATCAGAGTTAATATCCTTACCAAACCCCTGTTTGGCTATGAGACATTCTTTAATAATTTATATAAAGAGAAACAGCTCCAAGAGAAGAGGTTGAGAAGGGGCTGTTTGATCACAGTCAGCTGTGGGCATGTGAGAGAGGCAGGATCTTGTCTGGTGGTCTCCTATAGCCTAAGGTGGTGAAGCTAAGAGGGTGTAATTGCGTATTAGATGGAATAAAATTGTTTTGGTTTTAGGAATAAGAATGGAAAAAAAACCCCTTTTTTTTTTTCCATTGTGAAACAAAAAATCCGAATCCTCAGTTTGGGATTCTTGCTTTCTAGTCAGCTCACATAGGAACTGCTGACAGTCTCCACATGCATGCTGTTTATTCCAAAATGGACTTTTTCTTAAATAAAAAACTAATTGAGACATTAAATAATATTTATTTATCTGTGTTTTATGGAATGTTATTCTAGGATTTCACCTGCCCTCGGATGAGACAGCTATCACCACATTAGTATAAAAATGTGATGACTGTGGCAACCTGCTTTTTAAATACTATTTTCCTGACACATATTCACCTGACACATTCAACTATTTGAATACTAAGCTTGGTTTATGAAAATCTTGTTTTCTGTTCACCCACCTTGCTTGAGTCTGCTTCTTATGTGGCTTATAACTTCATATTCCCATCACAGATCGTGTTCTTCCTGAAGGAGATCGATGACTTGAAGCTTCTGTATGAGCAGATGGTTTCTGACCTCCTAAAATGGATTAAACAGAAGGTGACAGAACTGGATGACCGTCATTTTCCCAACTCTCTTCAGGAAATGTGGCTGCTGATGGCCAACTTCAAGACCTTCCGCACTGTGGAGAAACCCCCCAAATATCAAGAGAAGGGCATGATTGAAGCTCATCTCTTCAACATTAGGACCAAGCAGAGAGCCAACAACCAACGTCCATACTTGCCCCCAGAGGGGAGGACGCTGCAGGATGTGGAAAAGCACTGGATTATCCTGGAAAAGGCAGAGCACAACCGGGGAAAAGCACTGCAGAAGGAGATGCTGAGGCTAGAAAGGCTGGAGCAGCTAGCCCAGAGGTTCCTGAAGAAGGCGGCCCTGCGTGAGTCCTACTTGGAAGACATGAGGAAAGTGATTGGGAAGCAGGATTTCTGGCCAGAGAGTGCAGACAGGATGGAAGCTGCCAGTAAGAAGCTGGAAGCCATTGTGGCAGATGTACTCCCCAGGAGGGAACGCTTCACAGCTTTGGACGAAATGGCCAGAGTCATCAGCCAGGAGAACTATCACGGCAAGGATCAAATTGTGAAGAAGTGAGTGACGGTCATGAGACTGTGTAGTGGTGGAGGTTGAAATTAGTTGAAATACTGTGGTGTGGTGGAAGAAAATTAATTGTAGCTATGAATCATAGCTCTGTTCCTCAGGAGTAGAACTGGCAGTAATTTGTTCTAACTGTGAACAGTTTCAGCAGATATGACAAATGCTTCACCTTCTTTAAAATTTTAATTTTTTTCTTGAATGATCAAAGCCCAGACTGATTTCTGGTGAAAAATAGTTTTAAGATATTTTCATTACATATGAAAATATTTTTTCTGCCAAAAGTCCTGTCTTCCATCAGAAATTCTTAGAGGGATATATTTTTTTCCAAATCAACACATTTCCTTTTCAGTGTGTAGTTTGGGAAATTATAGATTAGTTAAGGCACAAAGTCTTCTCAGACTGACTCCAGTTTGCAGCAAATCTTGAGAAATTGTGACTTCTCTGATCAATACAGCCCGATTTGGGAATGGCTAAGAATGCCGTACAAGTAAGTTCTCTTGTGGTATTTCAATGCTTTTCTAAGTTCAAATAAAATCAGAAATCTGTGGGAAAACTAAGAAAAACAGTTATGAAAGAGTAAACCAAACTTTATGAGATCAGATTGTGACTCATTATCCATAAAAATTATGTCTAAATGACAAAAGTCAATGACAGTTGATGTGCTAGCCAAAATTTCTTGTGCCGTGATCACACTAATTAGATAACAGCATTGCTTTGGCCTGTTTTGTGATCATGGTCTGTCCTCTTGCATGAGTGGCAAGAGTTGTGTGTGTTCAGTTAGCTCTTCTAAAGCTGCAAGCACTGAGAATCTCCCAGTGCTGCCCCAAGTCTTTAGTCCAAATTGGTCATTTCTCTCCCTTCCTTTGAAGGCAAAACAGCATTTCAAAGCAATGGCAGGATCTTCTGGATCAGCTGCAGAGACGACAACACTCCCTAGGTACAATGCAGGAAATCCTGGGCCTCCTGAGGGACACTGATGCCATTACAGAGGAGCTGAAAGAGCTGCAGGTACTGACCACTCTCCACCAGCACCAGCTTGCACTGCTACCAGTGTGCGTCCATATTCCAGGGACTGCCTGGTGCCAACAGAAGATAAGTCTATCAGCTATAGAAAAAATACACCCTTTTTACTTAAACGCCTAACCATGCATTTCAGTTCATCATTGAAGGTAACTACATGAGAAAAAACAGGCTTTGCTACTGGGGCTCTCCCTAGTCAGATATGGTATTACAGGGAATGCATAAGAGGTTCAAGTTATGTAGTAAAATAAAGATGAGAAATGATCTCACCTAAATTTAGAAATGTAAAAGCAAAAGTGGAATAAAAGAGCCTCCTGTTCCCATTCCAAGTAATTCTTCTGAATTACCTTCTGGAAGTACCTTCAGTTCGGTGGGGATTAGCTCAGGCATGCGTCTGGCTTTCAGGTATCTAAACTTGTGAGAGAGAAAAGGTCCACTATGATTCCTTTGAGCAATAATTTCCAAGTGTTACCAGAGCATCAGAGCCCAAAGTTTTCTCTTTAGCATAGGAAATAATTAGTTTAATATTGATTTTGTAATGGCAGGAAGTATATATACATCCTTTGGTCTTGCCTTGTCTTATTTAAAGACAGGAAAATCGTTGCAACAGTAGGATGCCTTGTACCTAAGTTGGAAGCATCAACATGCTATATGAAGTTGTGAATTCAAATTAAAGATAAGAGCCATCTATAAGTTATTAATCTTTCTGTCCTAGTGTTAGTAAACAAAGAACACTTAATTGTAATAATGTTGTTAGAACCATGACAGCCTGAGGATATGGGAGAAGACCAGTAAGGAAAGATAACATCCTACAATAGGATTGATAATTGCATCCATTGATACAATTAGAAAGAGGACAGCCTTTTAAGCACTTGATACCTTCATCAGCCATCAATTAAATACTATGAAGAACTTATTTTCATTATTTAGATAGCAAAGACAAGTAAGTTCCTCAAACAAAAAAACACTGCAGTCAAAACATAACGTAAAATGGGATATTGTAGAATTCTCCAAATACAGACTGCAAATAAATCTGCCTATAGATTCCTTGCACGCATGAATTCTGAGACCTTGAGTGCTTAATCAATAAAAATAACTTAGGTGTGTAAACAGGTACTTATTTGAACAGACTATTACTTGCACTGCAGTAAATAGAAACTCTGGATTGTTGCCATTAGCTTGTTGAAATTGAAAGAAAAGTATGATTCGTGTAGTTAGGAAGCTTTTCAGCTTTACCTAGCTGCCGTCGTTCTTTTACGTTTGGAAGCAGTGAGAGTCAACAGGAACCTTTCAACTGATTTCTTTGTACTGAGACCCTGGATGCACGCTCTGCCAATGCCTCTTGTTTCTCGCTTTGCAGGTGCTAGTGAGTTCCCAGGACTGTGGGAAGCAGCTCCTGGAAGTAGTAGATTTGCTGCAGAAGCACAACTTGGTTGACTCGCAGATCTCTTCCTATGATGATAGATTGACACACATCACACAGAAGACAGCAGAAATCAGCAAGGACAGCACAGTTAAACCAGAAGTGCTTTACGCGAAAGTTCAAATGCTTCGTCAGCTGTATCAGAACCTTACAGCTCTGAGCAAGTCACGGTAGGGCCGTGCTTATGGCTCTGTTCTTCATGATTAGGATGGTCAATCACTCCCTTAATCCGAAGACACAACTTCCCAGCATTTGAAATTTTTCATTTCTCCATTTATAAATATGTAACACAAGCAACTTGAGTGTCTTGATTGCAGTTGACTGAAAGAGATCACTCACTTTCATAGATGAAGAATAGCTTAATTTTCAGCATTTATTATGACTTGCTCTATGTGAAGTCTGAATAGCATGTGGTTGTCTCCTTTCCTAGAGGAAGAGGGAAATGTGATTTTGTTTCCTTTGTCTTCTTACATGAATAAATTAACCTATGACAAAGGAGTTAAAGGCTTCCAGATTTTGGATTTTCTAAGTTGTTCTTTGATTACACTACCATTGTCTCCATGGGATCCTAATTCTGACTCAGATATACTGTTTGTTTCTTTGTTTCAGAAAATCTCAGCTAGAAGAGGCTTTGAAGCTTTTTGAATTCTTCCGTGACTGCAAAGAAGAAGAATTGTGGATCTCTGAGAAATGGAAGCTAGCAAGAACAACAACGTTAGGGAAAGATGTCAGCCAGATTACAGCCTCTATTCAGAAGCACAAGGTATCTTACTTTGATGGTGGTGCCTTGTCTTTGTATTACAGCAAGATTTTTGGATGTTTATGTCCTTTAGTTCAGTCAGCACAGCACTTATAAGCAAGTTGTCAATCCACTCATAATCTCAACTGTCCTGACCAGTGTTTGTAATTTTTAAAAAATGTATAGGGTAGGGATTTTTTCCCAAGAGGGGGAGGAAAGAGTAGAGAAGGAATATACTTCATACTGGACTAGAAGTGCAGGTTCTAGCAAAGACACTGGCCTCCATATTAGCTCACGTTGCATAGGAGGAAAAAAAGGTTGCTAGTTTTTGTTGGTTTTTTTTTTATCCACCTTCTCTGGCCAAGAGAGATGTGAGGAAAGAAAGTGATGGTGAAAAGAAGACAGATATAAGCATGTAGGATGGATAACATTCTGTGAGCTTACAAATCTGTTACCGCTACTTTCCCTAGGAGCTTGCTGTGGGCTAATATCAAAAGTTTAGCTATCTGAGCTACTGCCTTCTTACGGCAAAGAATCGCTGTGAACAAATGAAGAGACCTGTGGACTTGAGACTTGCATGACGAAACTGAAACAGGAGCCTCTTCTGTAATTTTAATATACATTTGTGTGCATCTGTTTGCATATTTGTTGCTTCTGGAAGGCATAAAACAGCTGAATTGGTGGGCGACAAACAAGTACCTACTTCCGAGAAGACTGCATAACAAGCTTCACATCAAAGGCAATAAGTAGGACAGAAACTTGTGTGTGGGGAGCCAAGGGGGAATCATCTCAGGGCTCAGGGAAGTCATAAGCATTGATAAGACACAGGGCTCTTAGAAACATATGCCTTACAGTAGCAGAGAACAGGACACCCTCTTGCCCTCAGCTGGTGGGGAGTGAGTTGTGCTGACATGTCTCCTGTCCTTCTGCTAGGCTCTCGAAGCGGAGTGCAACTCCCACAGGGCCATATGTGCAGACGTGATGAGGAGGGGCTGGGAGCTGAGCCAGAAGAACCCCGTGTGCCAGGAGGACATTCTGAGGCAGACAGACAACCTCCAGAAGTTGTGGCAGCAGCTCCAAGATGAGGTGGCTGATCGCAAAAGCCGCCTGCAGGCAGCAGCTCTCATCAAACAGGTATGCAGGGGTCTGCTGTGGTGCGTGGTATGGGGGACACAGATGTGGTTCAGTTCTTCCCCATGCTCTCACATGCAGGGCAACAGTGGCGGGAAGCCTTTAGGTGTTGATTTTCAAAAAGATCTCCAGCAGCGAAGTCTCAATTCTCCTGCAAGCCAGCCAGGTAGATTTGAGCAGCTGGGAGTTGTTCTAAGTTAAAAATGCTAATGGAAATAGCACACATAATAGTGCTGATGCAATCTTTTTTGAGAATGGGATCTGGGTAGCTGTGTGATATTTTTCTATCATGAAAAAAAAAATCCCAAACCAAAAACGAACAACAAAAGAAACATGCCATAAAACTTGGATTGACCATGAACTTCCCAAGCTCTGGGAAACTTGTGACCCTGCCATTCTGATCTACACTTCTACAGCAACAAACATTCACACATCTGCAAATAAAGAGCTCTTATAAAAGCAGCATTCACAAATCACATAACATTATCTCAGGTATTATCCCTTCCCCAAGATTTTTACTCAGTCTGTTGTTCCCATGAGACATTTGAACAAGACTTAACAGCTTTGTTCTTGACAAAGTCTAAATTCTCTCTTCTGTCTAGTAAGTTCAACATCATTATGATGTTTCAGTTGTTCTTTCTTTTTCCTTCACTACTATGGGTTTTCTTTTTTTCTGTTGTACCTTTATTCTATATCTCAAAATCTTGTTTTGGTTTTTACAACCATAGCCAGGCATACTGTAAATTCTGGAAAAAAAAAAGAAGAAAGCTTTTGTTGTAGATTGAGTTCATTGTTGTTGGACTATTCCTTAGAACTTTTAGTAAATACCTGTTGGAACTATGTGGTGCCTACCAACGTTGTACATTGTGGGTTCCTTTTACCACTGCTATTAAGCACCATAAAGTTTGAGTGAGTTAGGAGTTTTTAAAGAGTTATATAGGCAATCCATGAATCTATTTACTCACTGTGATTCTGTGAATTATCTGTGCCTGATGTGATCATGAAATACATCATGGGCTTAGAGCTTCTTTATTCATAGCTTCCACAAAACCTGTAAGTAACCTTATAACTACAAACCTAATGGCATTTCTGCCTTATTCATTATTTTCAAAAGAAGGAGCTGGATATGATGCTTTCAGAATGAAACCAAGTGTTTTTTTCCCCTGTGTTCCATCAGTACTTCGCTGACATCGATGAAGCAAACTCATGGTTACAAGAAAGGCAGCCCCTTCTGGCCAGCAAGGACTATGGAAAAGATGAATCGAGCGCTGAAGCACTGTTGCATCGTCACTTGCGCCTGGAGAAGGAGATTGCAGCCTACTCCTCTGAGATGAGACGCCTGAAAGAGCAGGCTGACATTGCAGCACAGCAAGCTCCAACTGCAGTAAGTAGATGAGGGGTTGTGTCACATTTTGTTGAAGAATGTAAATGAAATGGTTTTTAATTATGTAAAAGATTTTGATTTTTCCATACTAGAATTTTCCAAATGACCTAAACAAGAGCATTTCTTTAATTCACAAGAAATTTTTATTAGAATTGAGGCAAATTTTTAGATGACAAAGAAGCTTATTCGCCAGTCGTAGCCCACCTAGTTAGCGTTCTATGATAGTGTTCTCATCTATATTAGTTCCCTCCACTGGTCCTCACAGATACTTTTGCGCTCTTTATTCTCATAACATTAGTAATTTCAACCAGCTTTAAAAAGCAGACATTTAATCTAAACTTCTTTACAAATTCTTTCTGCATTCTAACGTAGTTATGAACCATCCCACAGCTCCAGGAGCAATTCATACAGTAGTAAGTGACAAGATGGTATTGATGTGCAAATGAAAGCATTTATTCACTAGGGCACTTGCAGGCTTTGAAACTGGAAATGTTCTGGTACTAAAACATCACTACAAATAGAACTGTGAGCATAGTCAATTCCTTGGTTTGTTGGCAATTTTAAAAATTGGAAAAAAAACAAACCAACTTTGATGTGGGCACAAAATGAGAATTTTTACCGAATCAATATATTTTAAAATAAGTTAAATGAAACAACTTCTTTAAAGAAAACTGGGGGTTTTTTTCAGTCATTTGGTTCATTCTTTCAGAATAAAACAAAGGAAACAGATTCAGACAAATAGTGGAAATGTTTTGTTTAAAGGGTCAGAATGCTGTGATTTGAACTAGCAAGTCCAAATTTTCCTTCCATATGAAATTTTTATCCAATTTACAAATATTCATCCATTGATTCTGTTAAATTTTGTTTAACAGGTGGTGAAGACAGAAGCCCTAAGTGACTTAAATCAAAAGACAAATAAGCTACCATTCAGTCGAACCTGGGCAACGTCTGAAACTGTATTCCCTGGAACCTCCAGTACAGATGTTCATTTTCTTCCAGAGAACATCTGGAAGACCCAAGATGAAATAGATTCACTTTATGAAAATCTACAGAGCATGGCTGAGGTATAGTAACCCCTCCAACGCTTTGCAGTTCACAAAAATAGTGAAGTCCAAAGCAATGCATAGTGAGGTTAAGTGCTATGTCAACCTCTGCTTTTCAGTTTAATAATGTGCCTCAATCCTGTCCTGTGGGACTTCAAGGCATTGAAGTTTTGTATCAAAATGCTTTTTTTGTTGGCAAACTTCCCATTTACCTTCTAGTCTTTTTACTTTATGAAGAGTGGATTCTTTTGTGTAATATTTTTTTTTCCCCTAATGTTTGCTTGCTGCAGCTCCTAAATCTTTGGGCTGTTTTACTTGATACCGGAAAAAATAAACAACTGTAATCTGCATTCTCCATTTATCACTTTTCACTCCCACCTGGCACAGTCCTGCCCCAAACACCAACAAAAACATGCTGTATTGGACTTTTACATATTCTTGAGATTAGTGAGGTAAATATTCAGGCAGCAGGAGCAAACAGCACAGTGGCCTTGCTGCCTGTCAGAGGCTGAGCACTGTCCAACTGCTTCTCTTACGCTTTTAAACCACTGTTGCTCTGGGAAAGGAGTATTGTGATCTTAAGGTAACGTGTTCTGTTCTCTTTCAGCTGTGTCTGGCAAAACTACTAAGCTACCACCTGTGTATTGTAGTTAAATCCAAGGATCTTTTCTTTCCTTCAAATGGCAACGAGTTATTACAGCAATACTTAAATCTTCATCTGTTTTACAGGACAGAAAAAAGGCTTTGGAGGAGATGATTGGATATTACCGCTTCTGTAGCTCTTGCGAAGAATTTCAGTCATGGATGAAAGACAAAGAGAACATTTTCCGGACTCTTCAGCCTCAAGCAGACAACGTGGAGGTCATGCAGCAGAAATATCAGGTACCCCTTTTCTCTGCTCACAGATGACACCTTTTAAATGAAATTGACCTTGGGAGTACAGGTAAAGTTGAGAAATGAAGTTTTGAGAGTCTTTTCATTTATTTCATCTTACGGAGTCATGCATAGATCAGGTATTTCTTTCGTATAAACTATGCCAAGCTCATTGAAGCTGATTTAACTATGTCCCTTTAACTTCTCCTGTGGATGTGGCATCCTGTACAAGTATCATGGTACAAAAGGACTCTTTTTGTGGTTTATCTTATGTCACTTGAAGAAAAATGACAGATGATGAAAAAATCCTGCAGCACGCTTGCATCCCAGTGGAGTGGGACATATGTACATAGGTGTAGGGTGCACACCAGGGGGTTCAGGAGGGCTACAGGGGATCTCCATGCACAGGTGGGTATGGTGGCAGCAGACAGGTAAATGGAAAAGCCACTTGTGAAAGTGGGAGATGAGTGGATATGACAGATTATTGAGAATTATGTCCATACAAATAAAAAAAAAAACCTCAAAATCTGCATTCTTGTATATTTTCTATTTTAGAACTTTTTAATGGAACTGGCTGCAGGCAAAGGCCAGCTGGGAGATATTGAAAACTTAGCTGTTAAATATGGAAAGATCAGTCCCAGCAAATATTCTGAGATCCAGATATGGCTGGAAGAGATCAACAGCAGGTAAAGGAGCTACTGGTAAAGCAGAGGATTTTCTCATGGGGGCAACTAACGTTTCACAGCTGATCTAGACTACACTGAGAGAACACCCATCTGATAGATTTTTAGCTCCCAGCATTGGCCTGAGGGGAGGTTCTTGCATGTGGCTGAGGTTTGCTGTATTCAGGTGCGGCTGTGGCCACCAGTCAAGGAGCAGGGCAAAGGGGCAGGGGCTGCTCCCCAGGGCCTGGGCTGGGCCTGGGGGCCGGGGCCTGTCAGCCGGGGCCTGTCCCACGGCCCCAGCCAGGGAGCGGGGCAGGCAAGGGGACAGGCAGCCAGTCTGTGGTGAGGGGGCAGGGCTGTGGCCTGGCCGGGAAGCCCATTTTTGGTGTGAGGGCTGGGCCTGGGCCAGACTGTCGGGGCGCAGGGAGGGCTGGCTGCTGCCTTTGGGATGGGGGGCCGGCGTGGGCCAAGGGGCCTCAGTCCCACAGGGAGGTGAGCAGGGCAGGCCTGCTGTGGTAGCCAGGGCCAGAGCTGAGTCCCAATCCAGCTGTCTGGCAGCTTGTCCCCACTGTCACCAGTGGGAAGGGGGCAGCCCTCAGCCACACTGGCTTTAGGCTGGCCCTGAGCCTGGTGTCATGCCTCTGGGACTGGGGCGTGCTTCTGAGCCCCTGACACTGAGATACTAAGCTGCGGCAATCCATGTGTGTTTGTGTTAAAGCACAATGTGAATCCACCCACAGGTGACAGCGATGGATTCAGAGCGGTTCTGTCTCTACTGTACTGCAGCAAATGATTTGTTTACTTAAACATCAGGGTGAGGGTGCCCTTCAAAAATATTGAAAGGAACATCAAACCCTGTTTGACTTCACCAAGTGTGTTTAGTACCTGTTGTGTACGTACTCCTGGCACCATGCCACCCAGCTGGAACTGAGAAGCACAGCCGGGTCCTGATTTTGACCACTGTTGTTTATTGGCATTGTGTCCAGTATGTTCTAGTCACCTGAGCAGGTCCCTTTGCTTGAGATGGCATTGAGATGAACTTTGAGGTTGTGGGGGAGTGCTAGAGTTCACCACCCCCCCAGACCACTTAAGTCCTGATGAAATCGTTATACAAGACTTCTTCTGAATAGAAAAAAGGATACATCCCATTTATAACGAAGGCTATAAATTGAATCTACTCTCTAGGTGAAGGCAAGTTTTGGGGTAGTGGCTGAGGCTAGATGCAAGTAATTGTATTGCCTCTCTCCAAGGTGGGAACGCATGGAAGCGCTGAAGGAGGAAAAGGGCTCTGAGCTGATTGGAGTGGCTGACGTGAAGACGTTTCTTCAGGACTGTCAGAGCATAGGAGTACTACTGCAAGACAAGATGGTCCAACTCAGTGATCTGGAACCAGGGAACTCACCTGCTGGGCTGGAGTCAGAGAAGCGCAAACTGTCTACAGTTGAGAGAGAGATCCTGGTGATAGAGAGGAAAATTGAATACTTGAGGAGCGTTGCAAAATCGTAAGGAATCTGCTCTTTGTTTCCATATTCTTTGCTAATTCTCTAAGATCGTGTTGTAAACTATGGGTATAAAGAGAATGAGTAGCTTGTGAAGTTTCTCGTGAAGTTTCTCTTTCTATCAACCTGAAGAACTGACTTGCCTGCTGGATTGACATCATCTCTCTTGAGTATGGCTGGGTGATTACCAGAATTTGCTGTTGTAGGAGGATAAATATCACAGGATTGTTTGTGTCTCTAACAAATTATCTCTACTAGTGGAAGTTACTTCCACATTTTGAACTAGGTATCATTTAGGTCCTAAAAGAGGGTAATTGGGTGAAGCAAGGATGAAGGAAGAAAGATAGCAGAGAATTGTGCACAGGAGTTTGAATTTTAAATATGAATTTAAAGTTTTTTACCTTTAAGTTTTCTGTACATTTGTAATGGGAATGAATCACTGAACCACAACAGTGTTACCAGAGTCTTTCACAGGGATGCACTTTCTGCAATACACTGTATTCACAACAATATTTCTTGCTAGTGTGGAGCATTTGTTGCATTAGCTGACTTTCTTTTTAATGGAAGTGTAAATATCCAGATAAATTTCTTTTAAAGAGTAATGGTTCAAGCTCTAAATGCTTGAAGTGTGCATCCAGTTGAATGTGTTTTATTTCCTCTTGCAGGATTAAGGACACCAACCCTGCAGAGAGCAGGGCCATCACCGAGCAGGTGGAGAACATGGAGAGGCTTCTGGCAAAGCTCAAGCTGGAGACCCAAAAGAAGCGGGACATTCTGCAGCGGGCCCAAAATCAACAGTTCTTCCTGCAAGACAGCCGCAGGCTCCTGTTATGGGCAGAAGGCATTCGGGAGAAACTGAGCAGTGAAGAAATGGGTGTAGATGTGGCTTCTGCAGAGCAATTGCTGAAGGAACACCAGGATCTGCTGAAAGAAATTAGGTCTCAGAAAGAAAGGTAGAGAGATTCTATCAGGGTGGGCAGAGTGGGGTCATATGACAACAGTACTGTGAAGACAAAACATGTCTATTGTGTACATATAAATTGTGTATAAAAGTGATGCCCAGAGTTTATTCAAATACTCTTGAAACGTAGTGTCAAAAGGAGACTGCAGAACGCAAAATCCAGTTAGTTTTTGCATAGTTCTCCTGATGGCTGATGAAGGACCTGTGTGTTTGGAGTAGTATTCCTCAAGCTCTCCTGACACGGATAGTGCCATCTGCATTTGAGTTCTTCTCCCAGTCCTTCCCTTCTGAGGCCTTATGCTTCCAGTTGCCATCATCTTCAGTTCTCCTTCTGCACTATTATGAAGCTACAGACACTGGGTTGTCACTCCTCTCCTTTTTAATGAGAAAGCCTGCTTATATGGGCTTTCAATTGAAATGGGGAAATCTTACTTACTGCCTCCAGCATGTATCCCTGACCAACCAACCAGCTGCACTTTGTAGTGCACAACCATGGCTAGCAGGAAGAGTGAAAGCTGGGGAGGGGAAGCTTAATGTCTAGGCACTGCCAAAATAGCCAAGAGCTGTGATGAAAGAGAATTCATATTCCCTCATGCAGTGAGGTCTCACTTTTCTTTTTGACTCTGGGAAGATTTGTGCAGCTGGAAGAGCTAGGGCGCAAAGTAATCCACGAACAACCCAGTAATGACAGGACCGTAGATGTCCACCAGTCCTTGGAGAGACTTGCTGAGGAGAACAAAGAGCTGGAGAAAATGTGGGAACAGCGATGGAAAAAGCTGCAGGATGGCCTGGAACTGCAGAAGTTCAATAGGGAGGGAGACCGTATCAATGCAGCCCTCTCTGGCCATGAGGCCTTTCTCCGGGGAAATGACCTTGGGGTACGTACAGCAGCTGATTTTGTTTTCTCCCACTTTGTCTCCCCATCCAGGGAGTGGCAAAATTTTTTTTTAATTAAATCAGTTTCCTTATTCTTACAGTCATGGCATTTTAATACTTGGAAACTAGACTTTCAGGTTCTTATTAATGTTCTTATGTTCTTACTCATCTTAATGAAAACGAAGCTCATTATCTCTCAGAAAAAAATTTGAAAACCAGCTAGAGTTGTGATTTGTTGCTGTGTTTGTACATGTCTGATGGCTTATATATAATTGACTCATCAGTTTGATGGCTAACCATTAAGACAAAAAAGATTTCTGCTTGAACACAATTAATAGGTTTTTTGGTGAAGTAAAAACCCAACTTTAAAAAAATAAAGCTTTTTGTTTTCATTGAGTATTGACCATTAAATCAAATGAAGGGAAAAAACAAATGCAGACAGTATTCACAAGATCAGGGAAGGAGGAAGTTGTGGTATCTCACCATCTTTTCTGTTTTCAGCTGAAACTGATACTTCAATACTTTTGCGTCAACTAAGTGGAACAAATTTTTACTTAGTTATGGCCTTTCGTCTTGCATATACCTAGATGTGCCAGAGTGCTGGCATGAACTCTTTTAAGATTTTCTTAAAAGGTGAAAATGGAACCATAGTGGAAACACTGAACACAAGAACCAGATATGATACAAACCTAAACACCTGCAGCTTGTTTATAGCCCTGGACATCCTTAGGCATATGTAAAATGTACACTATATCTCCTGCTTGACAGAGAAAGGGGGAAAATAAGGTCCAACTTTTTTTTTTCATTGCTACAGAAACAACGTATGACCAAGAAAAAGCTTGATCGAATTTTCTTTCTTAAATACAGGACCACGTAGATGCTGTTCGAAGCCTGCTGAAGCAACATCAGCAATTTGAACAAGTGCTGATGGTGCTGAAGAGACGAGTTGAAGCACTTAATGAAAATGGGGTGAACCTAATAGAGAATAGACACTTTGCATCTCATGTGTGAGTCCAAACTCCTTCCTTTTTTATTTAGCTTTAATAAATGGTCCAGTGTGATTAGGGTGAGGTTAAAAACTTTCTTTGAGCCAGTATTTAGTTGACTTCTGAGCTGTGATCTGCTGGATAGGGAGGGAGAGGGAGGGTGAAGGGATTTTTTCAAAAAAATATGAACTTCCTGTGCTCTCAGGACAAATAAGTGAAATGCTTTAGCTTAAAAGTGGCATTTGACAGAATGCTAGAATAATTCCCCTTATACCATAAATTACATATAGTGTTAAAAATTCTTTAATGTAAACTCATTAAATGCCTACATAAAACAAATTTTCTTTCATTTACCGGTATCATAAATTTGAATTAATATTTGCTGTTTAAAGTTAGAGAAGATGTCACAAGGAAATAACTCATCAGGAGCAACTCCTTCATGTTTTTGTTGAAGCTGGACTATCATCTGTAGTTCCTTTACTGTGCTAGAGCCACTGAGATCTAGTAAGGGGACCTCCGTACAAACAAGAATTAGAAATATAGGGTCAGAATAGACCTCGTGGGTCAAAAAGACCATGTTCTTATGATCACAAGTGATAATGTCTTGAAAATTCCCTTCACAAATTTATAAATCTGTTCTTAAAATCTGATTTCTTGCCAGCACTACTACCATTAGAAGGCCATTCCAGAGCCTCAATGCACTTGCATCACCAAGAAAAATATCAGTTGAAGTGGAATATTTGGGGAAGAGAAAGGTCTGGGTGTTGTAGCTAAACATAGCTGACTGCAATTTGGTAATGTAACACAGCCATACAAAAGGAAAGTCCAGAGCAGCTAGCAAGCAATAGCTGCTTTCCAGATGAATCCAGCATGGCCATGGGACAGGGACGTATATCCCTTCATCCTGTTAACAGAGGTGTTGAACTAGTGTTGAACTAGATTCCATTTATATCACAGTCATGACTACAGTACAACCAAGGGGAACCAATATGACTAGTACTGCATTGGACTTCCTGGTTTTTTTGGTAGTATTGAAGAGAGAATGGTCACTCTCCGGCGAAGGTGGGAGCAGCTGGTACAAAGCAATTCTGAGAGAAGACAGAGGTTGTTGGATTCCCTACAGCTGCAGGTAAAAGGACTGATACTGCAGATTTGGTCAAACATGTGTGAAGTAATTTTATCATTTGCCTTAATATGGGACAAATGTCAAACTCCTGAGCATTCGTACTGCAGCTCACTTTCTGTTTGCCTATGAGACAGAGAATTTCACTTTCCAGGGAGTGGGTGGAGCACTGTTGATAAATCTCACCAAGCCATAACCACAGCAAAATACCAAAAAAAAAAAAGGAGATATTGAATGAAAAAATATAAACAGAATATTTTGTCTATTGGACAATTTTATTCTGCTCATTTCTTATTACTGTTCTGAACCTTAATAGTTTGTCAGAGTTACTTACAGTAACCGTACTTTTGGCACCTAATTTAGCTTCCAGTGCTGAGATGCAAAGTTATACTGGAGGACACAGGCTGCCCAGAGAGGTGGTGGAGTCTCTGTCTCTGGAGACATTCAAAACCCGCCTGGGCGCATTCCTGTGCAACCTGCTCTAGGTGAACCTGCTTTGGCAAGGGGGGTTGGGCTAGATGATCTCCAGAGGTCCCTTCCAGCCCTACCATTCTGTGTTTCTCTGATTCTGTGATTCTGTGTGACCGTACCACTTATGGTTAAAATAGTGTATCGAAAATGCAAACCTTCACTGACAATTAAAGGCAACAGATTAGTAAATGTGGTAAAAAAGGGACTGAAATATTACTCTGAGGGCTTAAAAACTCATCAGTGGTTCAAGATCATACCTCTTCAATTACGAGTGTTGACTATGTAGAATAATTTTTATATAAAAATATATCACATTTCCTAACTGTTAGGAAAAAAAAATCAGGACTTGATCCTAACAGCAAGGATGCGCTGCAAACCTACACAGAAACTGGTGTCAAATCAATTTAATCCTGTTTGTTTCTGTAAGGAGTTTAATCGTGATGCTGCTGAGCTTTTGATATGGATGGAAGAGAAGTACAAGATTGCATCGGATGAATCCTATCGTGATCCAACAAATGTTCTACGCAAACTGAAGTGGCATGAGGCTGCTGAGAAGGAAATGATGGCTAATGAGGAGCACTTCGCAACACTGATAAAGGTGAAGGCACCTTTAGAGCTAAGTCTTCCATCTTGTCCCAGACTTCACAGATGCTGATCTGCTCAAAAAAATGATGTGCTATGTTTCTCCAGAAAGGAAATCAACTGATTCAAGACAACCATTATGCTGCAGTTTCTATCCAGGAGAAGATGTCAGAACTTCAAAAGAAGTGGAAGGAATTGTATGGCAAGATGATAGAGAGAGGTGACAAGCTGAGACAAGCTGGGCAGCAAGAACAGCTCATGGAACTGCTCCAGGTCAGGGAGTGGTGGGGAACAGAGGGGAGGAATTGCCTAGGAGCCTGGTTCCTCTGTCATGTGGTTCTCACAAAAAAGAACAGGATACCATCCAGATGAAAGTGTATTTTAAGGTGTCCATTTTGCCTACAGTCTCAGGAGAAACTGTATATAACACTGACCAAGCTCACTCCAAAGCTACGAGCAGGGTAACGGAGCGAGCACAGCACCAAGGTATAAAGCTGTTGAACTTGGGCTCAGCACTCCATCTGTGTAGTGAACCTGTACTGGGAAAACAGTCAAAACCCTCTGCAAGGATCCATGCTGTGCAAACATAACTGCTTGCTTGGAGTCAGTTTGGGGGTTAGAGAGATTGCACAATATTAAGTACATTGGCATCCAGGCAAATTGTATAAGAGGAACAATGTGCTGTGAAGCTCTTTTGATACCAGTATGTCAATGAACTACTGTTGTGTTGTAGCTACAACCTGAAGCCTTTGAAGATGGATGGTTTTGTATTATGTCACTGAAGATAGTTCCAAGAGACTGTTTTTAATTATGTGCTTTAGTGTCTCAGAGAGAAGAGTACTCCAAAATAGTATGCAAAGTAAAATATTACCAGGAGATGCCTCTTAGAGACACCTGGCCATCATGTTACCAAGAAAGGATTTATGGATTTAAAAATTGTGTCCCGAAAGCTGTCATGGGAGGTCTGAGTGAAAGAAAATGATGTTGAAAGGTCAGTACAAGTGTGCCGTAATCTTTTCCTGGCAGGATGCCAAAAAGAAGATAGAGAAAATTGAGAAAGTTCTTCAGGAATCTGAGACAGGCCATGATTTGCGCTCCAGCCGTGATCTACTCAAGCAGCACAGACAGCTGGAAAATGAGACACGTGAGCTGGCAGAGAAAATGAACTCTATTGTATCTCATGCAAGGAAAATGGCCACCAATCACTTTGACTCCCAGAGGATTCTAGATGAAACACAGAAATATCTGAAAAGGTGAGGTGTCACTCTCTTTTTGTCTCCACCCCTTGTGACAAATAACATTTTTTGTTCTACCCTCTAGAAAATGCCTTTCAGATGGTTAGATTTAACCCATATTCAGGAATGATTTCTCCTCCCAGTTGTACCACAACTGTGCTTTGATCTGCACCTACTCAGATGCCTGTTGACCCATCTCAGCCTTTATTACTGGACCTTGCTTACTGCCTGCTGCGCTCCTCCTCTAGTCCTTTGCTTACCCATAGGTAATCCACTGCTTTCTAAGAGGTGCAGGGATCCACCATTCAATAGTGACTAGTTCCTTAAAACGTCACAGGAGAAGCCTAGGACTTCAAAAGTGTAAATCACTGTTCCTCTGCTTACATTTAGTGTTATTGTATATGTCTACTTGCCCAAAGCAGCCTTCTGGAGAAGGGATTCTTGTATGTGCGGCCAGCAGTAACCATTGAAATTTAATTGCAAAGAAGCGTCCAGTGTTTTCTAATCTTCACAGTGGTATCATAGCCTAATTCCCTTGGAAGAATCAGGATAAAGCTTTGTTTTAACATATATTTAATGGATGACCCCTAGGTTTGAGTCTTTGCAAGCACCTCTTGATGAGAGGCGTAAGTTGCTGGAAGCTGCAGTGGATCTCTATGAGTTCTACCATTATCATAACATGGAACTGAACTGGATTAATGAGCGATTGCCTATTGCCCATTCTACCAACTGTGGGAAGTCCTTGGATGTGGCTCAAAGCCTGTTGCAAAAACACAAGGTAACTCATTTAATCAAGCATATTATAGCATGTTGGCACATTGCATTTCACCTCAGCCTGCAAACCAGTGCCTGCGCTGTTCTCCTTTACCTTCAGGAAGGCCATTGCAAGCAAAATGTGTTGCCCCACTTTCAATTAGTACATTCACTGTTTCCAGCACTAGCCAAGCTAAAATGGTTCCAGTGAGTTGAGAGAAGTCAGCAATGTGGTGATGATTTTCAGAGGAAACATGAAAAGTCCTGTTCGAAGTATTATTATTATGAGAAATTTTATATTTCTTCCCATTAAAAGTGAATAGAAAGCTAGTGTACCTCACACTAAATAGGAAAAACAAGTCTTTTGCTTTTTGGGTTGATCTGGGTTGAATGTTTTGACTGTTTTATGCTCATCCTATTTTAGTTCTGTGCTTGCTGCTTCGTTATACATGCAGTCTTGAGGTATGTGCATGCTAGATTCTCTAAGAGACCACTAAACAGCCATTTAATGTTTATTTTAGTTGTGTACTTCTTGTAAAATGGTTTGAACAAGCCACAGTCAATATATTTATAAAGACAAGTTAACTCTGATTTCTGGAGAGTTCGATTCTTTGTAGCAGTTCCTCAACAGCCCGAGGGGCACCTCAGAGCTGCCCTGCACCACAGGCAACACTGATTTTGCAGTATCTGGATTGCAAATTCCATTAGAAAGTTTGTAAGACCAGTGAGGAGGCTTTATGGAGCAGGACTCTTAATGATTTTCATGGTACTGTTGACAATGTCTCTCTTCCCATCATCCTCTAGGCCACTCATCTGGGATGTTTTATTTTTCCATCAGCAGCTTAACACTCTTTTCTGAATCCCCCACCTTTCTGTCTCATCCCTTGTTCTGCTCCATCTCTGGGCAGAGACCCTGAGATGCTCCCCTGGCTGCTGGGCAGGGGAAGGGGCAGGTATATGGTAAGGGGAAGGGGTAGAACCATGCCAGAGCACTACGCTGAGGACTTCGGTGAGTAATGCTGAGTGTGTAGGGAAGTTAAGGGATGTCTGATGCCTCCTTACGGACTCCTATCTCCTCCCTTAATGGCAGCACCAAGAGCAGAGCATTGTACAAGCAGGACTAGGACCAGTGGCTGAGGCTGCAACTGTTGTAGAAACAGACAGTCTTTGTGTCCACTGGCTATACTCTGCCCACTGTCACCAGCTGGCAGTTTTGATTAGGACTAGGAGCACATAGACTTTCTTTGTCCTCACATACTCTTCCTTTATTCTTATTTTTTCTTTTATCTCATTATCAGGAACTGCAGGCAGAAGTGAATGCCCACAAACAGCAAGTCCAGCGGGTCCTGGATAAAGGAAAGACAATGGTTGTAGGCCAGCATCCATCAGCTCAGAAAATAAGTGAGAAATGCCAGGAGCTCGTGACTGCCTGGCAGGGCTTGGAGAAGGCCTGTGAGGAAAGGATGAAGCAGCTGCAGCACTCAGTTGGCTTCCAGGAGGTACAAATTACAGCAAAGTCCTTACACAGTAGCTTCTTCAGACAAACAAGAGGACCGAAGTTTTAAAGTGAATAACAAAACAGCTTTGCTGGGACTGATATTCACTTCAGTTGCTTGAGGCCAGACTCATGGGAATGGAGGGCTGGGTTGCGTAGCTGAATGCAGCCCCCAGTCCAGAACTGCTGTTCTAGAGTTTTGCCTTGGACTCTGTACCCATTCAGAGCACTAAGATTATGGTTGTGTGTAGAAGACACATTTCTCCTAGTAGTATCTCCTTTCTCAATATCTTTATACAGCCTGAGGCTTTGACTTAAGTAATGCAATGGATCCTGAATTGACCCTTCATACTGGAGACTTATGACAAGGAATTCAGAAAAGACAGGATCTCTCATGCCATCCAATCTTTGCCTAATCCAGGCAACAATGGTCCAGGCAACAAAATGATACTGAGTAACCGATAACACTCTCTCACTCTGACAGAGTTAGGACTTTCAGCCCTATTATTTTCAACAGGATACTGGCCCATTATGTTAGTCTGTTTAAAAAAAAAAATAATTGCCTGCAAATATTTATCTTAGTAGTCCACATTTTCTGTCATCAGTCGGTCATGCAGAAGTGCAGTTCTTCAGATAACACATGCAGTTTTGTAGACGTAAACAGCATTTGCACGGGCCGACCTAAAGTATGTTCCCTGGGGAATTTGGTCATGTGGCTCTTATTTACTCCGTCTATACAGCTGTCTATACTATTGGCTTTATGAAGCCTGATTTTTATAGGTGACTTGACCTTCTCAGGAAGGTGAAGGGAAAATATCACACTGATATTATACAGTTAACCCCTGTAAAGGGGTAAAGGTAAAGGAAAAGTCAAGTAAGGATAGTGATGTGAAGAAAGAGAAGTGAGACAACTTGAAACTTACTGCTTTGATGCCTGGAGAAGACCTTAGTTATCCTGCACTGAAGTCTTCCATCTGTGGCCTCCTTCACTTTCATATGACTTGGCAGAACAACAGTGTGGAATAGTAGTTCTTGGCATTAAATATTCTTTATTTGCTATTTAATAAAACATCACAGTAAATCTTACAGTGCATTTAGAATTTATTAGGTCAAATAAATGACATGAGTATTTTGAAAGTTGAGGTAGAAACTAATTTGCTTTCTCTTTAACTGATAGTTTTTAATGAATACTTCAGACCTGGAGGCTTGGATAGCAGAAAAACATCCACTTGTGACAAGCAAGGACTATGGTAAGGATGAAGATGGAACACTGAAACTCCTCAAGAAACATAAGGTATTTCTCTGCTTCAATTCTGTATGCTGGCCTGATCTTCTGGTCTGTCTGTGGCTGTAAAATTTTCTGTCTCATTGGTACTTAAGTATCCATCCATCTACAAGATATTTCACATTGATGTGTGTCTATGTGTGAATGGACTGATAGAAGAGTTCAATGCAGCTTACTAATATGGTTGGAAAAAATGTAATTTGGGGAAAAAGGAGAATGGTGAATATTCTCATCTTATTTTTCTGAGGCCTAAACTGACTGAGATCTGCTTTTCAGCCTCAACAGGTGCATGCAGAAGCCTTATTTTTTTTTTTTCCCTAGAATCTAAAATCAAAGATAGAGATAGTGTATTATTCCAGGAATACTTTTATCTGCCTAATAGTGCATTAGGAATTTCTCATTGTCTTTATTCACCTAATTTGTTTGAATTTGTGTACACTTTTTTTCAAGAAAAAGTTGCTAGAAAATGATCTAAAATTGATCAAGTCCTGGAAACATCACATGCTTCCAGAAAGTTTTTCTCCTGTTTTAATATCTCAATGCCTACATCACAGGCTGGTACAAAAGTTCAAACAGTGTGTATGTTGGAAAAGTGGCTCTCAGTCAACTCTTTTCTCTGCCAGGCACTGGAGCATGAGATTGCCATTTACCAAAATTTGATGAAAGAACTGAGTGAAAGTGCCCAAACTCTTCCTCTTCTGGGCTCCATCCAGTATGTTGAGGTTGATGCACCAAAGGAACAAGTTCGTTCAAGACTCCAGGAGCTGCAGGAACTAGCAGCAGCAAGGTATAAACTAGAACTGCCCCTTGGATCCTAGGTTTGATTCAAAGCCCAGTGAAGTCAATAAAGGTTATTTCCAGTTACCTCACTGTAATTTAGATCATATCCATTATCTCCCCTTTTTTCAGTTGTATTTGGGAAATCGCTTGTTTCTGTATTAGAATTCTGTGCACCTATGAGCTTTTCATTGTTGCTAAGCGAGAACTCTACATTTTATTCAGGGAGTTTTGCTACGTATTAGGGATTTGAAGCCCCCAGCTTTCCTCTTTACCCTTCATCGTCCTCCTGTAAAGTGACTGGAGATGCCAGATTCTGACTTGCCTTTGTGGTATTTGGAGTCTACTATCAAAAGGAAAAAAATGTTTTTAAAAGAATTCCTTAATGTTGCTTGAAAATTACTTAATTCATTACATAGCAGAAGGCAGATAATTACAGTTACACTTATCTTTATGCCCAGTGGTTGTGCTAGTATAGGAAGGGGTTTATTCTTAAATAAGTCATTTATTTTTCATTTCATTTCCTTTCTGTTATTGTTACAGTAAGATGTTTACAACAGGACCATTTACTTGTATACAGGGTTTTTAAACACTTCTGGTTTGTTGTCAGGAAGGAACAAATGTCTGAACAGTTTAGGTTTTTCCCCCACAAAAATTTCACTCAGAAAAGGAATGGGGCTCGGCAAATAGAGTAACAAATCAATGAATCTGAATACTAGAATAATTAAGCCTAGAGGAAATGCTGGTATTTTATCTTTTGTTTTTATTCTTGTTTACAATTATAAAAGTAAAAGCATCAATAGAAAATCCTGTGAATGAAAAGTTCAGAAAAATGAATACTCAATCTAGAAATATCAAAGTGCTTGTGTGTGTTGAACCCAGAAATGTTTTGTGTTCATTCATGCTTGATGTTAACCTGGGTCTCATGGTGCCTCATTGGTGCTCTGGTTTGTACCTCTGGTCTGCATTTCCCTTGGCGGGCTGGACTCTCTCAGCAGGCTACATCTCTTGTGGTGACCATTTGTGATTCAAAAAGCGAAGCCAGGTTCATCTTTCCTGGAATATTTGCACAATGGCCAGGCACTGTTAGAAGCTGGAAAATTGGTATTTTCTTTACTGTGGAAGGCCTGTAACATGTCAGGCTATATTGTAAGATACTCTAGATGATCAGAAATATGCGTCAGGTTGCAGCAATTTTGCTGAACAGGCAATATGAACAGAATTGCATAAAATGGCTTTCATAGCACTTGCCTTCCTGGGGCACCATCCTCAGAAAGATTTCTTTCTCATTTCCATAAGTACCACAGTTATTTTTAGAAAGACAGATCAGGACAGATCTGGAAAAAAACCAAGGGTATTCTCATGGGAAGGTAAAAAACCAACCAACAAACCAACCAACCAACCAACCCACACTCGCCCCCCCAAAAAAAACCACCAAAAAACAAAACCCCCAAAAACAAAACAAACAAACATTTTGTGGATAAATAGGAAGAAAATTACTGATTGCCCTCCTCTTGTGTTTCTTTGGTCTAATTGTATTGTCTTGTCTCTTTCCCCTACCAGAGGGAAGAAGCTGGATGAGACTCTTGTCTTGCATGAGTTTATACGAGAATATGAAGATCTGCAAGACTGGATCACTCATCAGAAACAAACAGCCAGCTCTGAAGACTATGGAAATGATTATGAACATGTCTTGGTCAGTTTTTTGAGTAACAGATCATAAGTCAACCGAACTGTACGCAGTGAGACCGTAAAAGATTCTAAGGTTGTCCTTGAAACCTTGTAAGACAGAGTAAGAAATAAGAATAAATAACTGGGAGACGGGAGGAGAAAGGGTAAAGAGTGGGTGGGAGGATTGATTCGATATGACAGGCAGGCAGCATTGCCTAACACTTACATCCTGTTACTATGGGGGCTGAGCTGCGTGAAACAACTGCATGCTAAAATGTCTACGCCTTCAGAGAGCAACTCCTTTCTATTTTTAATAATCAGATATTTCAGTGTGTATGCACATCTACAGCTATACCTCTTCACATAGCACAGAAACTAATCTAATGTCAGCCCATTAGAAATCAATAGCCATTCAGAATCCTCATTTTTATAATTTATTTCAAAATATCTTGTGTCCTAAGTCTTAAAATTGGACTGCATTATTCAGTTGTAGTACTGAATACACATTTGCATTCATGAAGTGAAAACATATCACTTAATAATTGAAATCTATTGTGCATTGGATGTTTGTTTCTATACCCAGTAATAGTGCTTCTGCCTCCCATCTGCATCACAAACCTCATGTTTTGCTAATAGTTTGTAGCTCCTCATAGCCTTTGGAGGTAAAATCCAGTCATTCTCTGCAGTTTCTCCATCTCCAAATATGATCAGCTCTCTTTTGGCTGTGCTCTGATAGCTGAGCAGGTATGTTTGGGAAAAGAGGGCACTCAAAATGCCTTTTTTGTTGTTGTTGTTTTTCCTTCAAAAGCAACTTTGTGCCAAATATAACACATTCCGACACCAGTTGGAAGCAACCGGGAAGAGAGTCATGGCTTGCCAGCAGCTGGCAGACAACTTGCTGAACTGTGGACATTCTGAGTCCCGGGAAATTCGGCAGAAGCAGAAAGAGCTAAGGTAGGAGACTTGTGTTAGCTCTATAATGCTTTGTCCTTTCAGTTCACTCTCAAGGACGAGGAAGTGAGAAGGAATTAGAAAAGGATAAGGCATGTCGTCCCAATTCTCTAATTGCAAAATATGTGGTTTGCTCATTGGAACAGAGCTGCTGCCATGCCTCATTTAAAAATAGACGACTATAATGCAGACATTATCTGCTTGCTGATTTGGCTTCTTGTAAATTGCATCAGAGGTGTTTTACAAGTAAGGGGTGAATGAACTTCCTTTGCCCTTTGAAACAGGATCACCTAACTGAAAGGCTAGAAGTTTAGTTGCTTCTTTGGTGCTTCTGATTTTTGAGTTTGAATCCCATGACTGCCCTGCAGGACAACACTGAGTTAATCGGAGCTTTTTATGTCTGGCATCCGTCCAAAGTGGCCCAAAAGAGAAGCATGAAGGAATAGTAGGGTCTTACTCAGTCCTCCAAGTCCTGCATATAAAACCTGAAAAGCATATTGGAGAGGTGCGCCCTTATATAGGACCATCTCTTTAAGTGCCTGGAGCAGACAGGAGGGCATGGACGGAGTAGAGTGAAGGACATGCTGCCCTTCAGAGAATCACTCAGGTAGAATTTAATGTCAGGAATGAAAAATAAAGTAAGAGGAGGTCTTGTTTTCAGTCTTTCTTCAGACTGTTAATCTCCTTTACTCCTAGTTTGAATGTTTTACATGTTTCTTTTCCTCGTCCTCCCTTTTAGGAACTCCTGGGAGGAGCTGTTGGAAATTGCCAGATTACGAGGTGAGCGTCTGAGAGATGCTGAGACGATTCACAAGTGTTACCAAGATTTGACAGATGCTCTGGCCCATATTGAGGTAAAAAATAATGGGAAAATCTCATATAATGAGAATTTCATTTCAACTTAATTTGTGGATGATTCTCAGCATGCTTACTGCTGACTTCTAAAAAAAACTCGCTAAGAAACCTATGTGATTACTCATGGTGTTAAAAAAAAGAAATCCTGGGTAATCCTTAGACGTCTGACCGGTCAGCTTATGAGAACCACTGGTGAGACCAAGTGCAGCTAGAGTTGCTGATCTGTGAGATAAGCTGAGAAGACCAGGGCTTGAACTAAGTTGTCTCACAGTGCAATGCATATAGTAATATTGTTTGTAGTCATCAGGCCTGACTAAGAAACTGTTTACTGCCTCATTTTGGTTCTTCTTTGTACACTATTGTAGCTTTATGTGCTGAAGAAAGACCTGTCTTGTGAAAAAGGCATTTGTCTGGATTACAGTGACCATTAGCCTGGAAATTGTCAGGCAATTGTGTGACCTGATGCAAAAAACTGAGCCAAAAAACTTTTCCTTTCATTTCAGTGCCCACTACTGGCAATAATCTCAAACAGTCCCAGCGTGAAAACTGCAGGGAGAAGTCCCAATGAAAATCTTCAGGCTGCTGTTCTATCTGAGCATCCTGAAGAATTTCACGGTGAAATCACATCCTTGCTGTAATGAGAGGTGTGGTTTCCATAATACAAATGCGTACAGGAGGAGGCAATCCAACAGAGCTTGCACTGTTTGCAAGGCAACAGGGCTTTGTTAGGTTACATGCAGTAGATTTTCTACTTGCTTGTGCTGGCAGAGGCTGCCTTATTCAACTATTCTGTTATTCCTGTTTTCTTTCCCTGTCATGAATGGAAAATCAAATATCATAATATTTCACTGTATACCAGCTGGGGTTTTCAGAACCTGGTGCATATTTAACTTCAATGATGAAGTAGCTAATTCTGTGGCAGCGACAAGGGATAGTTCAGAAACACTTCGCTGACCATGCTGATTTTGGCCCAGGCAAACAAATACACACCTCTTGCATAGCATCTTGTTAATAAGCTTCTCTGCTGACTGGGAGGACAATTCAGTCATCTTGCCTGTCCCTTCCTGTGTACCTGCTGGTCAGATGTCTACCAAGGAAAGCCATTTCTTATAGAAACATAGTACTAGAAGATCTTGCTTAAGTTACCAACGCCAGTGCCATCATATCACAGGCAACTACAACATGTATCTCCTTTTACAGCACCTTACCAAGATGTGTTGTGGGTATCCCAAACCAGCTTGTGAATCTGTTACAGAAATGTACTTATCCAATGGTTAGAAATGTTCTTCTAGTTTTCACCTAAATTGACCTGGAGCGAATTTCTAATCATTTTATTCTAGCAACAGTGTTGTCCTTCAGCTGAAGTGCCTTTTCTTTTTGCTTGCTGTTTCCCAGTGCATGTCTGTGTAACAACTAAACTCAGAACCTTTGTTGACCTAAATAAATGTTTAAGTCTCCTTTTATGTGATGGTTTCTCTGTTTCTCTCATCTTAATGGTAATCTTTCTTTGCATATATGCCATTTTTAACTGATCTTTCCTGAGCATACGTAATAAATTTTTTATCTAGAAGGGGTTCACAGGTAGATCACCTGTATTGCAAAGGATGGCCTGAAACTGTTGGTTGTTAATGCTACTTTAAGAATTCACTATATGTCACTGCAGTAGCTATTCAAGATTGCCTCTCAACTCAAAGCCTGGAAGACATTCTATATTGTCTGATCGAGGAAAGACTGAATATCTCTCTCGGTCCAGTTGGGTAGCTTAATCACTAAGACACTTACAAGTGAGTTACTAGGACAGATGTACTATGACAGATTTTTCCAGCTTCCTTTTACCTATCATACTTGAGTAACCCAGGATGTTCTTAACTGTGCAATGTGAGTTGCATTACACAAAATTACTGAAGTAGGCTTGTGATGTGTTTTGCTTGGAAGTAGAAAGTTACAAAGCTTTCTCTGATTTCTTCCTTCCAGGAGAAGTCTAAAAGTATTCCAGATGATGTTGCTAAAGACATGAGAGGTGTGCAAACCCAGCTCCGGAACCATGTGGCCCTGGAGCACGAGCTCTCTGGGAATGAGCAGCAGGTAATGAAAGTCATTTGTGGTCTTTAATGTGTGGACAAAATTCAAGTTTCCAAGATAATCATAGTAATAATTTGGTATTGTGAACCAAATTATTACAGGCTCTCTCTGAGAACCTGGAAATCTCTAAGGATCTTCCTTAGTCTTCTGCTTTTTTAGTATGTTCAAGGTTTGATGGTAATGATGAAGTACGTCATTTAAAACCTTACAAATAAGGGAGATATTGTAACGAGCACTGACTATTTAAGTGATTCACAGGGATATTTTTGATCACTGTTTGAAATGTATGATTATGCCAGGCTTTACGGTGTGTTTACCCCCTTCTTCAAAGTGTTAAGGGTGATTACAATGAAAAGTCCAGAATCTGTTTTATGTGCAGAGAAATGGAATATTCATTGAACACAAAATGCATTGAATAAGTATAGAGAATTATAGAAGGAATGATGGGGCAGCAGTCTGGAATTTTCAACAAGTTTAGAGGGGTAGGAGTTAGACTGTGAAAAGAAAGGTTTCATTATACAAACTTGTGAAAAGTTTCAGCTCATGAGAACAGCTGTTGTTTAGAAAGCTTGCTTGTATATAGGAGATTCGCTTAGCTTCAACTAGACCAATAAAAATAGTGTGAGTTTTCTCATCATTCCTTTGTTTAGTAAATGTAATGGTACAGTTAAAACAGCATGTGTCATATTAAGATTACTGAAGTAGTTATCCCAGTATCATTTATGAGTGGCCTTACATCTTGGCCTTGTGGCAGATATCACTAGAACTGATCCCACCTGCTGCTTGTTACTTTTAAGATTAAAGAGCATGAGATATGCATGAGGAGAATGTAGTCACAGTTAATCTATACAGTCACTGGGGAAAACAAGGTATGGTTAGCTATTATTTGCATTACTCATTTAATAAATGGTACAGTGAAAAGGAGAAACAAAATCTGCCTGCCTATTTGAAAAAACATCATTGTGATGAGCCTTAGCGAACACTGGATGTCACTGTTATTCCATAGAACTGAAGTCAGGGAAGCTTTTGTTTAGCATGAGAAAAGTTAGGTCAGAAAATGTTGCTTAAACTGTAGTTTCATATACAATTAACATAGCCCTTATCATAACTTTTCTGATATTAACTCGATCTCTATGACTCTCTCTTCTTTTGTCCCTGTGTATAGCTGCAGGAGCTGATCCACTCTGCAGATCATGTGCTGACCCATTGCTCAAAGAAGCAGGTGGAAGACCTGAAAGCAAAGCAGCAGGCAATAGTGACCAACTGGAAGGCCCTGAAGTCTAAAGTGGAACTGCGCAAGAAAGTTCTGGAACAAGCATACAAGTTTTACCAGTTTCAGGCACACGTAAGCACTTCTGGCTTCTGTCTGTTGGTACACAGGGGAAAGCTGCCTTCAATGTATGTGAACCATAGGTGTACTTCCAAGCTGCAAAGGTTAATGTAAAAGGCTACAGGTGCTATCTGTGTTATTAATCAAGTACTTAAGTGCTTGTAGCTATTTAGAAAGGTGTTAGAGAATAAGGATCCTTCTGTGGGAAGGGAAGACTGTATCCAAGTGTGTATGGGATAATTGATAGTTTTCAGAAATGGTCATCACTTTGCATGAGTAGCAGTAGTCAAAAGACTCTGCAATTCCCACTGAGTAATAAAAATAGATATTAGACTCCCATTTATAATGGCTAAAAGTTTGTTCTCTCTCTGTCAGTGCATGCAATATCCCTCACTTAACTTACTTCATGGAATGTATCAAATAGAACTCTGGTCTTTGCGGTAACGTCTCAAGTTGCTTAAACATACTGACATGCGTATATCAGCATGATATTGTCATCTGCAATGCACAGTCGTTTTCTCTCCAAAGAACTCAGTAGGTCACTGAGCTATGATTTGCCACAGAATATGCAAATGTCAGAAGTTTCAGCGAAGGCACTTGAGCCACACCACTGTAAATTAGTAGATTATTGCTGCAAGTGCTGCATTAGCAGGTACTAAAACAGCAAGGGTGCCCTCTTTTATCATGAAGAAAGTTGCTAATGTAGATTTCTAGAATACCTTTACATTCTTTGAATTCTTGAATTATTCCAGGCGTAACTTCAGTGTCAACTAAAGATAGTTTAAGAAAGTAGTTCACATTCTGTTTCCGTGTTTGCTGGGAACCGGAGAATATCCAGGATATGCTCACCTGGAAAAAAACCTTCCCACAAGTTTGTCTTCAGGTTGTGAGCTGTGGTCAAGACCACAATAGAGTGTGCATCATGCTTTTCTGTTAGCATGAGATGCTTCTGTACATTAGGGTAATCCACTTTAAGTCTCTTAAAAGTGTTAAATCCAGCATTACATGTTATATTTAATCCAAAAAATATATTGTCTAGTTGTACAGTTAGAGATGTAGGATGTTTATGGCACTCTTGTTTTTTGAGAGTTTGTTTGGTTTGGTTTTTAACTGTTAAGAATCCATTATCTTGTGCAGAACTGTTGATGGGGAAATAAAATGAATTAGAATTTGACTTAAGGAAAATTAGAGTGGGTCTGCTGATGCAGGCAAAAGGTTCATTTGTCCACTGTCTTTCTGACAATCATCTAAGGTTGATAGTAAGAACAACATAGTCCTCTTCT
The DNA here is from genome assembly GCF_964199755.1 of Larus michahellis. Lineage (NCBI taxonomy): Eukaryota > Metazoa > Chordata > Aves > Charadriiformes > Laridae > Larus > Larus michahellis. Next base: position 50,234,082 of record NC_133899.1, on the reverse strand, counting down.
ATTGTGTAGTCTTCTAACATATATTAGATTCTGAAAGTCTTCAGCCTGGGGGAGTCTTCATCAGGAGATGGATCTTGGATTTGTCTGTTAAAACATAGTCACTGAGAGTTCACTTTCTTATTGATTTCTTTCATAACTTATGTCATAAATTTAGTTATTGACTTCAGATAGAAAATGTCCTGTTGGTGGGGGTGCTTTTTTCTTTTTATTGCTGGAACCGTACAAAATACCTTTGGTTTGAGTTCTGTCTGAAATCTGTGATGCATCCTGTGATCTGAATGGCAAATCTATAGCCCATTTCTTACTTTGGCAGTGTGCCCTTTCATCTGCATTGGTAAATTTACAAGCAATGAGTCATTAATGTGCTTTCTTAACATCATAAAACAAAATGACAAAGCCAGGTGATTGTATTCTCAGTGACATGCTGAGATGAGATAATGCCTCAGGCATCACCCTGTACCTTTGATGTCAGTCTGCTGGCAAGAAGTATCCCTGAGCCGTTCAATTTTCACCTCCTTTCCTGACAATAATTCCTGAAAAAGTGAAGATCTGGTTCCGCAGATTTGGTAAACTCATCTTTCTGCCCAGATGGGACAAGTCTTAATGACTGTAAGGATCTCAGTAGCTCTAGGGTAGGTTAGAGCAGCTTTACTGCAGAATATACCCCAAATTGCAGAGTGCAAAGAGGCAACTTTGCTCCCTTTCCTCTTTCAGCCCTGCCAAGAGGTCTACAAACTTAATGTTAGTCACAGCTGTTTAGTGTACTTTTTTCATTAGTATTGTTCATATGGTGTCCATGGGTCTTTTTCATTATGAAATTGTACGCAGAAGTGAAACAAAAACAAATCATCCCTTCCATGAAAAGACAATTCTGCACAATCAGCTACTGCATCTCCTTGCATCCCATCAAGTATGATTTTAGTCTGATTAAATAGCAGAGTTGACCCTAACTGACAATACACAGTAACAGTAGAGGGCTACAAATCTTCCAAGAAACTCTGTCAAGGAAGGTGAATTGAGACATAGACTCAAAGTATTTCTGAATGTTTGAGGTTCTTGTTCTGAAGTTTGCGCTAGGATCTGCATGGCCTCAGTGAGGTTCTGCTTAGGAGTTTCCTGCAGACTGATGCCTAGTCTATCCTTAAACATTGCTGGCAGTGGCAGTCCAATAACCTATTATTGGCTCTTGAATTGTTCCATTGCCTTAAATATCCTGAGATTTATGGATTTTTTCCTAATGCTTAGCCTAAAATCTCAGGGATTCTTAGACATTTGCAGTGCCAAATGCAATGTCAGTGTCTATAGTGACATCCCAGCTGTGTGTGAATTAGTTCTGCAAATCAAAATGATGCCAACACGTGTGCACTACGTGGGACCCTTTAAAAGGACAACAGTCCTTTTGAAGAGTCATTTAGTAGCTGTGTTCACTGGCTTTAATAAAAGAAGTGTCTTGGCTTTAAAGCCTAAACTCTTACGTCTGCAGATGGGCCGTTTTCAACTTTGCAGTGCTTTTCTGAAGCTATTTTATCCTGGCTGGATGGTTCCCAAGCCAGATTTGAGCTGTACAAAATTTTGATGATAGGGATAAAAATCCATGGGTAAAATGGAACAGGCAAGAAACTTTTTCCATTACATATTTTCCTTCAGTGAAAAAGCCACAAGCTCCAGTGGAAAATTCACAAGAGAAAATTTTTAGTTCTCTGCAGTAAAAGAGCATTTTTCTTCAACTCTTACTATACGTAACAGTCTTTTAAAATACACTTTCAGAAAACTAAAAGACCATTTACCACCTCAGGATTTAATCAACTAATCCAAACAAAATTAAACTGTAACAAAAATTAATTAATCATCCTATATAATCTCTGGTACAGTCCCTTGCAGTCCTAGTTTTTACCAACTGACACGTAAGAGCACACCACCTATTAAAGATTCAAATGAGATGCCTAAAGTGGACTGGTGAAGGTGCAGAATCAAGTGCAGAGAAAGACAGACAGAAAATGTTAAATTATTTTTGCTTGCTCAAGTCTCTTCAGTCACAATCAGAAAATAATTCTGAGATTTGTTTAAGATTTTACTTGCTTATAATTGCCTTAGCTAAATGCTGCATACATTTTAAGATACTGTAAATGCATTTATCAGTACCTCAGATTTTGAAAGTAAACTGGCTTTATATCCTTGTTTCTGTGCCAATCTCAGTCATAGTTCCACAAACCAGGAGATTAATCTTGCATACCTGATACGCTTAAGCAATTTTTTCTTACCTGTGATTTGCCTTTATTCCGCGTCTATTAGAGTGAGCCCATTTGTTTTTCACCTGAAAATTCTCACTCTCGTTTTAGAATATGTGTACAACTTAAGTTTCAAATCGACTTGTATTAGCCAAAGATAAGTCACAGAAAAATAGGGTGATATCGTTTTATCCTCTGTGAAGGAATAACACCAGAAAACACTTAGAGAATGATGGACTAAAGGGTAATAAATTATATCATGTTGTCATTGATGTGATATAACACAGTTTGATTATATTACAAAACGTGTGTGATTTAACACAATATGTAGAAATTCCTACAGTCGTGTTATCCACCCTTATTAAAATTCATAGAAGTACTCTAAGCCCTAATGAAATATTTCCGTTCTTATCTGTGATTTTTTTACCTATTATTCCCTTAAAGTTGAACAGTCAGCCTGCGGTTTTCCTGTCTGATATCCTAAGCTTGAGCTCTAACCTCAACTATCACATTTTCTTGGGTTCCAGGTTTGGGACTATTTCTCATGGACAGCAGAAATAATAAGGGAAATGAGAGCCAAGGAGACTATTCGGGACATATCTACTAGCAGCCTTAGACTTACCCAGCATCAACAGCTACTGGCAGAGATTGAAGCACGAGAAGAGAAGTATAGTCATGTCGTACAGCTAGGACAATCACTCTTGCAAGATGAAGAAACAGGATCAGAAGAGGTAATTGAAACTCATTTGAGTTCAGTCACACACATTCAGCTACTCAACACCAATATAACTATCATTCTATACTGTATCACACCATAAACATACGAATGTGCGTGTACACTCACACATATCCATATGCATGACCTATGTTTGCTTCAGTGTGTTATCTAGCTTGCGCACAAAAACATCTATTCCATTTCCTACTTCAGCAGTAGAAGAGTGCTGGCGTCTCCTGAGAGCCCACTGCAGCAAAACTTGGCTCATTTGAGAAGTTTGCTATGTTCTGAGCAATGGAGATAATTCTGCCCACTTCCCAAAGTTGGGTTTCCACACAAATACTAGTCTTCATATTACAGTGTTATATCCATACCAGACCAGGCTGGACAAAAACCTGTCAACCAAAGAATGAAAACACTCCAATATATGAACGACTTTAAAGATTAATTGAAACATTTTCTGTAGTAATGAATAATGCTGGTATATTTAACTCACTGGCAATGAAAGGTGGAAATCAAAATGTCAGTTTACTCAAGACAAATAGCTTCTAAGATTCTCACAGCATTTTTTACTTCTCCAGTACCTACTAGTTTACTTCTCCCCTGACAATTCATTACCATGTCTCTTGACTATTTTCAGAAAACTGCAGTTTCTGCAAATTACTCTCCCATCTGACTGAAAATTTGTTGAATATTGCAATGTATTACTATAGTAACTAGAGATCTTCGTGACTGTAAAGTCCTTTGCCTATAGAAAAATGTAAGAAAAAATCATTTATAGAAGGCCTATGGATATAGAGTTTGGAGGCTGAAATGCCATGAAGTCTAACATCGAGGCATGTATTAACTGATCAGGAGAATATGCTATGTTAGTAACTTATTTAAGTATCTGTCCTATCCCAATTTGAAGTGCTGTAATTGCACCATTGTGACTAAAGATAATGGAGAATTAGGATTTAATTCTAGAAGGTACATTTGAGAAACAGTTACCTACCTTTGCTCTTGGCTTGGACTGCTATATATTCTCTAAGAAGTGTTCCTCCATTCCTGAAAAGAGGTACCTTTGATTATCTCTCTGAGCAAATATAAGTGCTAGAACTTGTTTTACTTTTTCCTGTTTGATAATTTTGCTGCAATTTAAGGGGCTTATGCACCACTCCACTTAATCCTTTCTCCTCCCACCTTACCCTGGTCCATGGGGTATAAAGACCAACACAAGTTTTTCATTGTAAATTGTATTCAGATTCAGCAGAAGCTACAGGCTCTGTTGGAAGAGAAGAAAAATGTATACAATGAATGGAAACAGAAGAAGGAGTGGCTGGAGAAAATACACCAAGAACAAATGTTCTACAAGGATTGGGATCACCTGGACATGCTCCTGAATTCACAGGAGGTACGTGAATTATAAACTTGAAATAAGCAGTTACACTTTTCAAGCATTTGAACTCTTCCAAATTAAAAGGGGCACTACTGTCACCAACAACTTAAAACCCTTGGGCCTGTGTATAGAAAAGACACTCTTTTTATCGTTATTTGCATTGTGGTATCACTCGGAGACTGTAGCAGTGCACAAGACCCCCCCTTTCTTATGGGGCTTGGGTGCAGAACCAGAAACAAAAAGATTATTCTTGCCTGAAAGATAATTTTTGCAAATAAACATATGAGCTAACAGATGAGAGTCACAACGGAAGAGGGAGACAACAGCCCAGTATTAGTCAGCTTTACAAGCAGATTGCAGCATACCAACTGCTAACCACCGGCAAAATGTTTCGTAGGCTTCAGAGAGAAGGGAAATTGTAAAGAGGGTTTCAAGTAGGACAGGGAGATTACTTTGCAGGTGTTGCTGGAAACCTCACCCCAGGCTGAGGGCTAGTGCTGAGGAAATGCAACTAGTGGAAAATGAATGTTGGCAGTGTGAGTTAATCCAGGAAAAGGAACTGACTTCTCATTTTTTCAAGGGAGTTGATAGCAGTGTGGAGAACAACTACAAAAGAATTTGATTGTAAGGAATATTAGTTTCTGTTTGATGCAGTAGAGAAAGATGAGCTAGTGAAAAAAGCCCTCTCATGAAAAGAGAGGGCTGATATAGTTAATGCAAATAGACAGAACGATGTTCATATTATGATCATTTTGCAGCTCTTGAAATAGATTTTTTTTTTCACCAATATTAAATTGTATTTTGTCTTTCTTGCACTTTCCTGGATTCATGGAACTATTCAAAAAGGTTCCAGCTTGAGATCCGACATTTGCTATTATAAAAATTAGTGCAGAATTCAGGAGTCTTTTCCAGTCACTCTGTGCAAATTAATGGGTTGATGGATTGCTGTAACTGGGCTGAGACTTGGCATGCAAACCACATCTATGGATTGAAGGTTGCCAAAGGGAAGGCTTGAAGCAAAGTTGAAGGAGTTTGTACCTCTGTGTCATTTCATATTAAGGAAAAATAATTCTTAATTCTCCAAGACCACTGGCAGCATAATATGTCTCTTGGTTCGTGCTGAGCTCTGTTTTCCACCAGTGCTTTGCCACTGGCACTAAATCTGCTGGAAAACTGACCCTGAGCTGTGCCTTGAAGCGATACTTAACCTTTTGGGACACATGGGCTTGAAACCTTTTGGGACACATGGGCTTGAAGCCTTTTGGGACACATGGGCTTGAAGCCTTCTGCTACTCATTCTGTGAAGGAAATGCGTGTCTTCATAATTCCCTACAACTGGCACCCTTGGCAAGTATGGCCTGCATTCTGAGTTTGTGCCGAAACATGAAACCAAGAGAATTTCAGCTAGGTTCAAGTTTCTGGAATAAAATATTACATAGTTCTGCCTGTTAAAAATGTTTATTTGTTGGTTAATTAGCAAATGGCACAATTTGCATTATATCTGTCTCAAGTCCCTACCAAGCAGTGATACATCATTGCTAAGCTGCTGCATGGGGAGTGTCCTCAGGAAAAATGTAAACTCTACAAAATTCTGGCCACTGCATTCTTTCTTCTTTCATGAAATGGAGATCAGCCAACATGCAGAGGTACGGTGACTATGGCATCTGCTTTGCTGTATGTGCCTCAGAGGTAAATACATATGAATTTACTATTGCCCTATACTGTGAGGTAGATGCCACAAAAGGGATAAGTGTTCATCACAGACTGGGTAAATTCTCTTGGTAGGATCGACCACAGTGCCTGCCTCTACCACAAGTTTCTTCAGCCAAGGCAAAGCCTGAGAATGAAGGCTGTGACCTTGAAGACCACGAAAAGCAGTTCTGTTATCAGAATCTTTCTCTTGTAACATTTTCTCTATGAACTTCTAAGGAGCCCGGTACTCAGTTGTTCTCACTGTAAGGGTTCAGAAGGTGGAACAGTGAAGTGTGAGTACTTGTCTGTCCCTCCAAGCACCCCTTGATACAAATGGTATTTTATAGTCAGGGAGAATGACAAGAAAATAAGCAGAGGGGTGTAATGACAAGCTGGTCTTGTCCATATAGGTATAGAGAATGAGGGACTCACAGTCATCATATGTTCTTATGTTACTTCCACCACCCACTGCATCTGATTTTTTTTTTTTTTTTGAAGAGCACTCAAGTAGAAAAGAACACTAGCTATGGAAAGCAAATTTATAAACATTTTATTTCTCATTTTTGCTTATATTTAATCTTCAGAAGATTACAACTGTTTGAAGAACTGTTGCTTTTGTGAGAGGTCTGTGCATGTAAAGAATTACAGTTGCGTGTTCACAGAGTTTCTGTTATAAAATACCTCTGATATTGTAGTCAATGACCAAGTATCTACCTGTAGTCTACAAGAGAAATTACAGAACACCATGGATTTCTAAATTGGTATCCGGATATCAGTCAGCCATATGTCTCCTCCTTCACTGACACTGTCCCTATCATCACTGAGCTATCACAATGCCTGGAAGAGACTGTTATGTATTAATGCTCAAAGTTAATCCAAGAAACATATAAGTGCTGTTAGGTCGAAGAAGAGACACTGATTTTGTTCATATCCAAGGATGCAAACAAACAGATCCTCAGTAAGCTCTGAGCATTCAGGATGAGTTTTAATTTTCACTACTCTCGATACACCAATCAGGCCGATACTGTGCATAGCTTTCCTTTCAGGAATTACTAGCTTTCCTCCATCATGATAACTCACTCCTGTGTTGTCCATTCTTGTCATCTTGTTTTTAACCCACAGCTGACACTGAGTAAAACTACCATGAGAAAAGGCAGCTGCCCGAGGAACATCAGCTTGCCTCAAAGCTAAAGAGTATCAATGAAAGCACATCTCAGCTGTACTTCACAAATTCCACTGCTACCTGCTAATTTTAAATCATATTTTACTGTCTTTAAGTCAATTTTACTGATTTGAGACCTGGCAATGTTGGTGATAACCTCAGTGTCCAGAGCAATGTCTGTCCACAGTGAGTATAGATACAGAGTGATGCAGGTTTAGGCTATTATGCTGATGAGAAGATAGAAACATGTGTTTACATACAAAATAAGATGTATCTTTGGAGAATTTATGGGATGAAATCAATAAAGAAAGCAAATCATTGCAAGAAGAGGCTCATTTGCTGCTCTTTATGGAAGGAATTTACCTTCTGATGGTTTCTAGTCCTTCCTTAACGTGTGCTGCCTGGCCCTGAATAGAAATCATAGAATCTTGGAATGGTTTAGGTTGGAAGGGACCTTAAATAGCCATGGGCAGGGACACCTCCCACTAGACCAGGCTGCTCAAAGCCCCATCCAGCCTGGCCTTGAACACTTCCAGGGTTGGGGCATCCACAACTTCTCTGGGCAACCTGTTCCAGTGCCTCACTACCCTTATAGTGAAAAATTTCTTCCTAATATCTAATCTAAATCTACCCTCTTCCAGTTTGAAGCCATTACCCCTCGTCCTTTTACTACATGCCCTTGTAGAAAGTCCTTCTCTGGCTTTCTTGTAGGCCCCCTTCAGATACTGGAAGGCTGATATAGGGTCTCCCTGGAGCCTTTTCTTCTCCAGGCTGAACAACCCTATCTCTCAGCCTGTCTTCATAGCAGAGGTGCTCCAGCTCTCTGACCATCTTCGTGGCCCTCCTCTGGACCCACTCCAACAGGTCCAAGTCCTTCTTATGTTGGGGGCTTCAGAGCTGGATGCAGTACGCCAGGTGGGGTCTCACATGAGCAGAGTAGAGGGGCAGAAGAAATGGCAACATTGTTCTGATTCCTCTACAGCTAGATTTCCTGTATTCCAAGAATATCCCCCATTTCTTTTGTTCTCCTGTCTCTAAGTGTGATCATTCTTCAAACAGGTTATTCTTGTGCTGCAGGACTCCCATCTAAGTGAGGGAGAAATAGCAAGAACTGCAAAGCTATCTTTTGCCTTATGGATCAGTATATACAATTTGACAGTGAACTGAGGTTCCTGAGTGACTATTTGTATTTTACTTCTCTGCATTTGAAGAGCTATTGGTAGAGGAATCTATTCCTTTTGGATGGAGCTCTATTACGACTATATGGAGTTAAAATGTGGCTGCATAGTAACGCAAGACTTCTCCCTAGGGAGACAGGCAGGCGGGTAGGAAAGCAGTCCTTTCAAACACGCTCTCAAAAAGTATTCAGCCAAGACATCAATTGAAGACTCCCAAGCCACTTTCCCAATGGGAATAATGTCATTTGCTGCTTTCAGAAAGGACAAAAGCAAACACCCTTTCAAAAAAGATTCCTATCAGACAAACAAGTATAAGCAACCTTTCTACCCCTTGTGTTTCTTCTGACTTTTGTGTTTGAGGCAAAGCTCAGTCACGTGTATTTCACTTTGCAGATCTGCAAAATACGTGTGTAAGAAAGCAGCTTCTGTCATCCCATAATTTTTGGATCCTATTTTCCCAGTACTTCATATGCCTTAAAACAAGTCTCTCCCCCAGCAGCAAGGAACAAGGGAAGGAAGAAGGCAAGAGAGTGTTTTAAACTAAGAACTACTACTGGGAACTGCTCTCATTCGCAGTCTGTGCCAGTGTGACAGGTTTGACTTTATGCCAACATCTTATATTACATCCAAGTTATTTAAACCTTCGAAGGATTTCTGCAGAATTTAGTCTAAGATTGTTCTACGCTAAAGAAAATAGAGCACATGTGGAGAAAATTAGGAAAACATCTATCTTTTAAAAATTTTTTTATTATGAATTCAGTTGTGCCATTGCGTGGAACTGTTGTAGGAAACTCTCCTAAGAGCTGTGAACTGAAATCGTGCCATTCGGAGTGCAGCCAAGAAACAGCTGAAAAAGAGAAGGAAGAAAAAAACAATCACTTTTGCTTTGAGCAGAAGCGTTGTCCAGTACGCTCTGCTCTGTTCTAACCTTTTCATGGCAGCAGATGCATTGCTCAGGTTAGCTGCTCTCCTTTTTTTCACGGATGAAATAACAGCGAGTTCGCAGGCTGTCTCTGGCAGGCGTTTTTGGCTCCCTCCTACTCTGTCTGCAGTCTCACTGTCAGAACACTCAGGGAGCAGAGCCTCATGCTCTATAATTTATCTTTCTGCCCATCCCACTCTCATATCACTTTGCAGATGTGACAGGCGGTGGTAGCAGTATTAGAAGAGCTGCGCGTTTTCCTTTTGAATGTGGATTTTTTTAGTTTATAATTTTTTTCCTGGAGACTGTTTATTCATCTCTCATTCCTTTGCTTCAGAGGAAGAATGGAAATTTCCAGTGCCAAAGGAAAAAGGATTAGGAGTTGGTTTTAAAAACAGGGGGAAAGGCAAGCTTCTGTGGCTTTGATTTTTGCATCGTTTAGGACTAAGCTTCAGAATGTCATGCAGGGACCATCGCCGCAAACTTTCATCTGCAACCTATGTCTCCACTGCGGAAGTGATGCTGTCTTCCACCAGAATGACCCCACCTCCTCCTTTTGAATCTGCTGTGCGGGACAGGCCTTTTCAAAAGATGCCAGCATCAGCATGGCACCCTCCCACAGGTCTATCAGTTGCAGAGCTTGCTCCAGGAAATCCCAGCTCATCACCAAGCAGTGTGTCTTCTGGAGCTTACTGTTCAAGGCTAGATGTCGTCCTGGCACACACAGACCACAGGAAATGTTTCAGGAGCGCTAGTCACCGTGTCAGTCCCCCTGATGAGACGTCCAGTTGTTCCAGTCCTCCCAGGAACCCTCGCGGTCATGGGTATGGGGGTTCTGGCACTTGGTCAACATCTGCATCTTACAGACAATATTCAGAAAGAAAAAAAAGCATTCATCGTATTTCTCCTGAAAAAAACGATTCCTTGAAGCTTGCTGTATCTTTGCCCTCTGATGTCCTTTCCTGCAAAGCTCCCAGCTGGACCTCACGCCTAGACGTTGATCTTTCTGCTATTCCAGCTGTTTCTACACTCCGCACCAAAAATCTGCACACATCCCGGGAACCTTGTGATTCTCTCCCACCTCAACAAGGCTGTAGCCAGTACAATGTCCAAATGCCAGACCTCCATGCTTCAGTGAAGCTTTACATTTCAACTTGCAGCTTGACGATAAAGCCTTTTCGAACAGATTCCCATGGAAGCAGTCATGCTCATTCAAGTCTGATCGTGCCACAATTAGAGAAGGTGCCTGAAACTCCGACTGGTCTTCCAACAGGATCCCAGAAACCAAAACAAGGCTTCCCTACAGGTGGGTCACCAGCCCTTCAAATAACAAGATTTCATGTGACTTCCTCTAAGTATCCTGGCCTTCCCCAACAAACTGTCACCAGAGATATATGGCTGTCCCCAGCTGTGCTGACTGGAAGAGAAAATTTGGCTAGTGAGAATGAGGTGACAAGCAAGGATTTAAATCCAGAGCTGATTGTTTTTCAGAACCATGCTTCATCTAGGCCAGAGTTTAGGAAGACTCCACGTGATGGTCTAATACCTGCTCACCACAAGGTTTCCAAAATCACCCTCATACTTGCAACCCCTTGGACTGCCATGCCTATCCAGGTGGTAAGAGAATTTAGAAGAAGCCCAAGTCCAACAATCTTTATCAAAACACATGATTCAGACATAGCTGGTCCACCATTTCACCCTGCGGAGATTGGGGCTGGCCTCTCTTTATCAGTGAATCCAGTTTGCTGCTCAGGATTGCTTCCAAGCCATTGGGCAAGGTCTGGTCTGAGACCTTGCCAGGAAACATACACTCTAAAAACTGTATGCCGTGACAACCTTTTGACAAACATACCAGCTCACACCACATCCTCAACTCACAGAGACACAGAGGGTGCATGGTGTCCATCTATCGCTGTCAACATTGCATCCTTTGGATCTGGGAGGAGAGTGGTGAAGATTTCCATTCCATTCTAGGAACATTTGCAAACAGAAGTTTTAAGTAGTGTTATTCAAGCCACGTGGATTTATTTTTGTATGCTTCCTGTCATGTTCCCACTCCCTAGAGATGACTTATGGGACAATCAGAAAGCTACTTGTGTTCTGCTGTCACTGAGGCTGCAGCTACAGCTTGATCCATCCTAAATGAAGCTGATCTGATCGAGCACTTAACAAGTGTTTCATTTTAACCATTAGAGTACTATTGTCAACGTGACATGCTCAATGCTATGCATGTACTTACAGATTTTGCATAATTGGGCCATAGTTCTCAGCACTTTGAAGGGTCAAGATTTCAGGGCCAAGAACTGGTTTTCTTCTTTGCTAGTTGGTCTGGGACCTGTGACAAATCCTCAGTGTAGTTTTTCTTAGATTTTTCTCTTTCACTGTTTTCATTTTCTTACTTGTCAGATTATGCTGTATTTCTAAATGGCTGATTCCTGGTTTTGTAACTTTTAAAAGTAATACTTGTTTTCAAAACCCTGAATATTGAAGCGTGTAGGAAGAAATCACTTTTTTTTTTCCTCCTTAGACAAAGAGAGGTACCACCCTTTCCTGAGGGAAATGAAGGGAATTTAGTCTCCACGGCATCTCAAATTTGGATATCCCAGAAAAGTTTCTAGCAGTGAAACTATAGGGACTTTAGGAAGAATTTAGTCTGCCTTCAGACAAATATTTCATAAGTAAATATTTTAATAATGGTGTTGTATGGGCATAGGATTCTAATCTAACACTTACTACTTACAGGATAGGGGTTGAGCTTTTGAATTTTGAAGGAGGGAATAGGTGAGAGGAAGGGATCGTAGCAGTTATGGGAAAACAAACACTGTGTTTTTCCCCTGCACATTTCCAATATCAGATAATTGTATTTTATGCCAGTGAGACAGCATGCAGTGGCAGGGGGGAAGGAAATTTTAAATACATTTAAAATCAGAATTTCGCATCTAGATTGTGAGGTCAGAGGCCAAAAATACAGTGATGTCAGTATGATAAAACAGGTGTATGTATTTTCTTTATAAACAACTTCAGTGTGTTTTATTCCACTTATGGTTATAGTATGATACCTTGTTATAACTTTTACTAAGATAAAGCATAGTACAACATATTTGTGAACCATATATAATCATGATATTAAGCACATTTATTTACTTTGCTAAAACAGATCTAAATTTTTTTCATTAATTCTTTCTTGTATTTACTTTTATCAGAAGTAAGTCAAACCAAACCTTGTTATCTATCTGGGCAGAGAGTTTGGACTTGATCACATGCTGTAAGTGAGGGCACTTATAACTGGGAGTAATTCTGGCTTTTAGTACATGCTTAGATCTGAAAGATTTTCAGCGGAGTTCAGCAATCTCAGCAGCAAGCCCAGGGAAGGCAGTGGGAAGGAAGATCTGTGGAGCTTGTTACACCGTGAAGAGCAGAAGCAGGAGAAGGGAGTGGATTTGCACAAATACTTAAAATAGTTTTTCTTCTAGAGAAATAAAAATGACATTTCTTAGAAGACGGATTTCTTTTGGGGCTATGTCAGCTTCCAGTGTGTATAAATGCGGAGTTGTGGCATCTAGAGAGCATAGTTATCCTAATGATTAAAATGTTTCATTCAGTATTTCTCCCAAAGCTAGAGCTGGCCTGCACTGTCACATAAGTGCGTATATAGTACAGTTTTATTTAAAATGAACATTTTTTTTTAATTGGACCTTGCAATTAGTTCTGCATCAATTGGTATGTAAGAGGTCCTATGACAGTGGGGCTAAATCTATGCAATGAGCTCAGAAATATTGAAAAACTCCAGTTAAGTAGGGTTAATAACTCCATTTCTGTGCTTTGCATTGTTCATAACTTGGCTATTTGTTACATGCTGCATTTCAAATCTCAAAAAGGGCCAAGTTCATTTTGTGGTTTTAAGTGTCTTTGCAAGTCTTCACTCAAAAATGAGTCCATTATATAGCGAGTGGTCAAGCCTTTGGTGCTTTTTGAGCGTTACATTTCTGATAATGGGCCATGATTCATAACAGAAAAAAACTTGAAAGAAAGTTTATACCTGCTGTGTGCTGTGGGAAACCCTGGTAGGTTACCTGAGGAGAGCTATGCAGTGTTTTGTATTTGAAATCAACACGTCTTATTCAAAGCAGGAGTTCGGGGGCCTGTCTAAAAATATGCCAAAAAGTGATGTAATTGGCCACAGGCCAGCATTGTGGTGTGGGAGCCAGTTTCCATTCTGCTTTCAGATTGGTATAACAAATGCTTAAATGAAAAAAATGCTGAGGTTCTGATTCTAGCAATTGCTGTCATAAGCTTTCTGTTTAAAAGACGAATGGAAAGTTTTTACCTCACCAGCTCTCCAAGTAACACTGTTAGTGCTACTGGGCCTGCTTTCTTCTAAGCTTATTACCATCGTCTCTCCTGTTATGTACGCAACCAGTTTTCCTTTGCACCAATTTTCTTTTTGTGCACCAGTTTTCTTTCTCAGTATTAAAACCTGAGTTCCCCAGAGCATTTGCGTGGCCTTCTACTTGGAGGACCTGGTCCAAAGCTTTCAGAAGTCAGGAGGACTTTTTCTCACTGCCGTAACAGCTGAAGGGATGGGGCTTTGAATGCTCAGTGTTATTTGTGTGTAGGGATTTTCAGTGGGAGTGAGGCACTGAGCGCTCCAGTGGCAGCTGCTTATGACTCACCATCCCACACCCCTGTGTCTCAGATGTCTCTGTTCTCTTTTTGCAAAGAAAGTAACCATCTTTACCAGTAGGTGTCCCTTGCCTTTTTCTTGCACCACAGATACCTGAGCAGGAAAACTAATGACTGACCATTTCTTCAGGTTTCACGGAGTTTGCAGTTTCACTGCTAACAGTTACTTAAATAAAGGTCCTGGAGTGATATGTGGAAAATTATGGGAATTTTCTGTTTCCTCAGGTAAAACGTTTTTGACCAAAAATGGTGGATATTCCACAAAACATGACAGAGAATCTACAATGCTTTTAAAGCAGCATTTAAAACAGTAGACTAGAGATGCAGCATGTGGCTATATGTTTGTGTACCCCAAACAGGAGTGAGTTAGATTCAGCTGATTGATAGCTTTTTATTTCAGTGTTAGTAACAGCAGTGTAAATATGGATGGTAATTATAAGGGGTTTAACAAAGCTTTGCAGTAGGCAGACCTGGAACCCACACATGTGGAGATCTTCCTCCACAAGAGCAAACCAAATCCAAAAGCACCCTAAAAAAAACCAGAGAAACCAAACCTGTCATAATTTCATACACTTGATGAGTGAGATAGATCAAAGTATTAAAGTTAGAATGACACAATATCGGACTTCTGGTGGGGGTTGTATTTAACATACAGAGGCATAACAGAGGCGTTAATGTATTTCTTTTAGGCATCCTGGTGATTTATGGGCCAGACTTATTAAAAATGTAACCCTGTTGTACATTTGGCCTTCCCATCTTCTTGATAGTCATTACTGTGTTGGGATTTATTCACCTCTCTTCTGATACTCGGCGTGGAACAGCATAGAGCAGTTTGAACATCTTGCCTGGGCATGATATTCTTCTGTGCATTTTTCTGTATCTGCAAAATATTCCTCTCACTAACTCCCCAAAAATGAACCAGAAAGTCAGGCCAAGTCTGCCTGTCAGTCGTCTTAGCCACAGCTGCCAAGGATGGCTGAGTGGCGGCAGCAGTAACAAGGTCCATCGACCAGCTGGAGATCAAGGTCACAAAGCGAGGTAATGCCTGAAATGTGGGGTCTGTCCAGGGGGACCAGGGCAGGGCTCAGGCCTCCCCTCTCAATGCAGCTCAGGCAGGGCTGAGGGCCCAGGCTGAGCCTGAGACAGAGCCCCAGGTGGGAGCAGGGGGGCCGTCGAGGGAACACTCAGGGCCGCCAAAGCCTGTTGGTGTACTCAGACCCTGACAAGTATGTGTGGATTCCCCTGCACATAACACATGCCTGGGAAACCTCTCCTTAAGATGTGCTGTGCTAAACAGTCATCCAATACTTCTGTCCAGACAATGAACATCATTACTGGTTTTCTAAAGTAGCTACTGAAGAATACCTTTTCACTCCTATAAAAAACACTCTGTCAGACTGCTACAGAACTATAATGTTTTGCAAAGCAAGAGACATCTCTCTAGATGTTATTTTTTCCTGTGCACGTCGATGGTTTTAAGGCATAGATTTACGTATGTTCTTAACCAGCCCTCTTCTGAAGCTATTAGCAGTTGTGTGGTTTCACTGATTCTATTCTGTTTCTTTCTTGCCTCTTAATTCTTTCACACTATATCACTGATCTCAAATTCTTCTTCCATCTCTGCTAATTGCACTTTACCCAGGTAGAATTACTGGTTGGAATTTCTCATCTAAATACTTATAATTCCATGAGCTCACAGAATGGCTTACACAGTGCTATGTCCCAACCAATAAATGCAGTCACTTGTAGCAGCCTGGACTCCAAAAGTCCATCCAGTCATATTCATTTCAGTGTGAACCATGTCAACAGGTATTTTTCGCTCATGTCCTGTCAGAGCCTCTGATTGGGGTTTTTGTCCTGCTGTTGTCTTGTCGTTGCATAAGGGAAGAAATTGTGAGAAATTAAATCCACCAGAAAACAATCAATTCATATTGGCCTGCAGAAAAGCTAATTTTTTTCATGATAATAGGTAACTACATTGTTTATTCTTTTGCATTTGACAAAACTGAATATAACAGAATGCATGGGAGAAGTAATTGGGCAATCAGTTTCTTAGCATCAGAAAAGAGTCAAGAAACACTGAGGTGCCGTAGAGATGTATGTGGATTAGTTAGGAAAGGTTCTCACGGCATTAAAAGTGAATAGTTAAAAAGTGAACTGCAGAGGTCAGTTTCCTTAAAACTGCATTTGTTATTTTACACTAACGTCTTTCTGCATCAGAGACTGACAGGAGAGACAGTAAATAAAATTAATGCAGGCAAGTTGGAAAAGTGGCCTAAAAAAAATAACAGATGCCCTTGGTACAGATGCAAGCTGTGACATTTTTCAGGAATAATCAGCTGCATAAATACAGGATGAGGACAAGCTGGTCTGATAGCAGTTCTCCTGAAAAGTTTCTGGAAGCTTATAGTAGATTGCAAGGTGAACTTGAGTTCATGGTGTTGTGTAAAAGATAAGCACCATACACAGATACATGCGGAAGATTACAGCTTGGAAAGCACACACAAGCTCTCTGCTGTCTTCACTACCTTCACTCTGGCAGCCTTATTGCTTATTGCCATTTATTGCATCAAGTATTAGGACCCCATTTCAAAATAAGTGGAAATGGAGAAAACCTAGAGGAGAGCAATAAGAATAATCAGAGTCAGGAAGACACAGCCTTTGTGGAACGACTGATCAGATCAAGGTGGTTTTAGCCTAGAGAAGATAGAAACCCCAGCATGCAAAAAGCCTGCAAACATGTACACGGCTGAAGAAAGTGTAAAAGGAATTATCACCTTTCTATGATGAAGAGGGCAGTATGTAATGAGGTAAAGTGTTAGCATGCATTTTCCGGCTAGATATTTGGAAAATCTTAGTAATGGTAAAGGTAATGAAGCACTGAAATAAATTGCCCAGGGAGGCTGCAAAGTCTCTGTTATTGGAAGTCTTGTAAGAAGGAATCATACAGACATCTATCAGACATGACAGTGGTGATCTTGCTTTGGATTACAAGGATGGCTTAGACCTCTGGAATTCACTGCCAGCCTTGTGACTTAGTGATTGCGATAAGCAGTGATAGGTCACTTTCCTTAGCTGGACCTGTTAACGCTTCTCTTTCTTGCTCAAGACCATGGAGCTCCACTATTTAATTTCCAATTTCAGTTACCTTCTGTTCTTTTTTTTTCCTTTCAAGTGTACTCTCAATTGCAGAGTTAATACCTCTTCTCACATTTATTAATCAGATTTATGTGATAATTAATCCACTGAGAAAAATATTAAACTTTTTTTTATAGATTTATTTGAAAAGCAATGACCTTGGAAGTTCTGTGGATGAAGTAGAGCAACTGATAAGGAAACATGAGGCTTTTGAGAAGCTTCTGGCATCACAGGATGAGAAGGTACAAAAATCCACAAATATTCTACCAACCCATGAGCCAGAATGATTTTTACCTTTCTTTCTTTTTTTTTTTAACATCGCAACACATTAAATTGCTGACAGGTGAGATATGTCTGGTATGCTTGAACCAAAGAGAAAATGGGGAAACTTAGTGAAATAAGAGGCAGAGCAGTGTTAGAACAGGCAGAACAAGTGTTTAGACACTCCATGGCCAAGTCCTGCCTGTATTGTTTTGCAGCAGACAGGAAAACCGCTTAGTAAGTTGCATAGTGGGACTTACCAGAAGAAATATTTAAAGCAGGCGATATTGTGTATTACAGGTATCAGAAGTTTAGGCACATCAGTGGCTTTTAAAGCAAGTAAAATACAGTAAATCAGAGGGGATGACTTGTCTAATTATTTAAATATACATTTGGTATACAATGTCTGTACCCAATTGGCTAGCCTCTTCGCACCTTTGGAACAGATGCTGAATCACTCACCTGCATGTAAAGGAATCTGCCTGGCTGGTGGCCACTGCTGTAATTCACCCAGGCTAGGGCTAAATTCAAACCTGGGACTGTGCCTGGTTTCCCAAGAAGGAATGAGCTCCCAGAACCCACGCCAACTCCCTGCCAGACTGATTGCTCATGTTGAGAGCTACCTTCCAATACCTGATTTCCACAAAGCAATAAAACCCAAGTACTGATGTGTATCAGGCTTGCTCCATGATTCCTTGCACTGAATGATAAGTGGCGTAGAGACTCCTGGAGTTACAGACTTAATTCATTTAAGTAGCCAGGGTGCACTACAGAGACCAATAACAAGGATGTCATAGATGTAACACAGTACAGGGTGTGGGTGGGGGGAATGCTGGTTAACTTGTCCCTGCTATTCTTGTTTCATTCCAGAAAAAAAAAGAGAATCTTTTAGGTATGGAAAGGAGTCTGGGTTTTGTTCTTTTGCACTATTTGGGAGCATAAAAGTAATTTCAGGTTTGTTGCCTCCTCAGATGATGTCTCTTCAAGAACAGGCAAGCAGGCTAGAAAAGGCTGGTGGACTGGAAGGGCTAAAGATCCAGCACAAACTGAATGCCATTCGTGAGAGGAAGCAGCAGATCAAGGATCTATCCCAGAGTAGGAGAGAGAAGCTGCAGACCGCCCTTCTTCTGGCACTTTTCTACCAGAACTTGGAAGAGGTAAGAGGGTTTTAGACTGGGATGGGGGTGGGAAGCAGAGGAGCTGCCTGCCTCTTTTGGATGAAGTGCTTGCCCTTGCCAGAGATTAGGTGGTTTGATAATCTACTCTGGTATGGCAACTCCTGTTCTGCCACACTCACGCCAAGGGATAGGTGCTCCAATGCCATTGCTGTTACTATACCATCATCGTGGCCTTGAGCTCATTACAGCTGCTTTACACATCAGGAGCTCCGCTAAAATAAAATGAATAAAAGGAAAACTGCCAGCTACTACCTTATGTTTCCTTTGATGGGAAAGAAAAGATATTTCAAATCAGGGCTAATGCAAAGCGGAAAGCATTATGGCAAGGGCACCAAGCTTTACTATTGCCCTCTGAAGGCCTTCAAAACAGTGCTATGACTTAGCATAGCCCTTCAGCTACTGTAGGCTAGTCTCTGCAGAATATGTTCCTCTCTTCTCCTGTTCTGGCCTTAGTCCTGTAACAGAGTAGCTCTGCTCCTGGCACTACTGTTGGAAAAGCATACTAGGTCAGTCTTTCAAAGGGCAGCACAATGTGTGTGACTGAAAAATGTGCCAGCATCCGGTGTGTTGGCATAAACAGGCACACAGGCCCAGAAGGACACTTGCAAACACTCTTGCTGTTCTGGTATGCACCACTTCTGCTGCTGCATCCCGTGGAACATCCTCCACATGTTTAAATGGCTGCTAAAATTCCATTTACAGCACAATGTATTTGGAACTCCTCCCCCTCCCTCCCAAAATAATCAAACATTTAAACACCTTCGTCTTTGGCTACATTAAAGAGCAAGAGCTGCATGCTGTTCGGTTTTTTTTCAATGCCCTCCTAGAGACACAATCTACCCATTAGGTAGGAATACTTCTGCATTCCTTCCCATCTCTCTCTAATTGTCAAATCAGTGCTTGGGATGGGGTCCCCCTTCATTCTTGAATCACACACTTATAGCAGAGGATCTGGCCCTGTATAGCGAGGAATATTTCCCTTTTCTCATCCATTTTCTCCACATAAATTCAGCCAAGAGTTCTATAGGGAGTTTTTGCACTCAAACTACCTGCTCATTTACCTCACCAATCTAAATTAATTGCCTACTGCTGTAGAATGTGAATGCCACGAAGGAGTTAAAAAAAAATAATCTTACATTAATATCTCTCTTCCTCTTTGTTGGGTAGAATGGAATGTTTAATTTGATTTTAATGATGTTCTGGGTGTGTATGAGTTCATATATTAGAATAGTCCCTAAAGGGATGTTAATTTGCAAAGATGAGTTTGGAGTCTAGCCGTGAAATCAGTGAGGTCATTGCTTATTCTTATTTATTAGGAGAACAAGTCCCATAGCTTGGGTCCCACTCCCCTAACAAACTCCTTCTCCTGCAATCATCTTACATCATTTCTATTGACCAAACAGAATTTTTTGTGTCAGCAGAAAATAGTGATAGCTGTCATTGTTAAAAGTCTCCTAGTTACTCTCTAGAAGCAATTACAGAGAAGCAATTACACACATCAGTACAAAGACAACACAGTCTGTGATTACTGATGAGAGGATGGAGAGCTCAGCATCATATGGTCTGCTTAGAAGGCTATCTGCTGCAGTTCCTACCCTTTTCAGAACATAGGACTTTGTTTTTTCTGCACAAAACCCACAATGACTAAGTCAAGAAATCTCATGTAGCTCACAAAATAGGGCACACTCTCCTACAGTAAAAATAGGGTGCTTTTAGAGTCCTAAAGAAGTGAGAGAGACTTATAGACTATCCTATTGTTACAAAGTCTGCACCTCAGTATTGACACGGAAGGCAAATGAGCAGATTGCTACTTAGAAATATGTGTATTTACGGTATTGCAGAGGAAAAATCATAAAGTTGAAAGTTTTGACTTCCAAAGCTGGCTCTGAGTTTTAATGCTGACTCTGAAACTTGCTTATTGTATTAGTGTCACTTAACTTCCTTTCCCTTTCACCCTCTATACAGGAGAATAAAAACCACTTACTACTTTATCTCAGTGGAGTGAGAGAATGAGTTGCTCTCTCCTAATGTCTACAACAGGCACATGCCTTTATATGTTTAAAATATGCTTTAATAACATAAAAGTTATTAAAAATCAGGGTAATTTACAAAAGGGTTGTGCTCTTGAGGTTACAGTAACTGATATTTTGAAAATGTATGTTCCTAAATTGATAGTGCCCACATTTATTATGAGTCCCATGGAAATAAAACTAGTCCCGTTTGCCTACGCTGAGCATAACAGTAGTCTCGCTGTTGTCTTCAGTAAAATGAAAATGCATGTCCAGAAAACAGTAAGTCTTTCCATAGAAAGATCTTGGGACAATGTATTAGCCTTTCTTCACATCTGAACGTGGACGTGGGGCCAGGAGAAGAATCTCTCACTCTCTAGAGCCATCCTAAGTAGGCCTTAAAATAAAAAGAAGCCATGAAGAATGTAGATGTGATTTTTTTTTTTAAATGGCTTTGTTCAGTCTGTTATTAAACCGTTGCTTATTGTTAAAATGTAGGAGAGAAATTGCCCTTTAAGTGACCATATACAGGGGATTCATTTGTTTCTTATCCTAACTGTATGGATGAGCCTCTCCCATACAAATAAGAAGTCAGTTAAGTGATGTTAAAGCGTTAATGTGTGGCTGGGTAATGGGAGAAGGCCCTAGCTTCTGAGGAGGGTGTAAGAAATGAAAACAGCAGATGACAGTGTGCTGTCCTGGGCAACCTTGACTTAAGGCTTGTTTAAGTCTCTAACTGTGCTTTGGAGGGGAACGGTTTCTGGAGAGCATGCTGCTAGTGAAAGCTATTTCTGTTATTGTTTATAGAATTTCAGCAGCTGAAACAACACTTCAAATCATTAATTAACTGAGAAAATCCTCCAGTTGTCAAGTCTTGTGTGCATGTAGCACAGTTCCACAAGGACAGCCAAGATGCTTTGAAACTGATGAAGCTGGCTTCAATTTCTGTTCTTGTGTTGTCAAAACATTAGGTTACCTCAGTGGTCTGAGGACAACAGGATCAGTTACAATGTATGTCAAGTGTTCAGTTCTCGGTGTTTTGATGGATAGAAAATATTTCCTTCAGTGTTAAGGGCTAAAGTTTAGCAGACTTTGAAGAAAATTGTGGAAAACTCACTATCCTATTGTCCATTTTATTCTGCATACTTTAAAATTCCCTAAAAAAAAATAATTTCCTGAGAGAAACACATAACCCTTGCTTTGTAGGTCCTCATGGTTCACCTGCTTGTCTGAATCTGATGTTCCTGCCTAGATGTTTTTGAATTTTTATGAAGTGTAAAAGCAAATAGTTATATTTGCTTTCAAATAATCTGACTAGTGCTTGGCCCCATCAGTAAGGCTTTATTTGCTTTGCATTTTCCATTTAGGTCTCACAGCATCACTGAGATCAGGAAATATTAGTGCTGTTTTATAGGTGAGGCACAGAATTCTTAAGAATTTTAACCTGACTTTCAGGTAGGTCAATGACAGAGATAGGAGATGAAACTCAGAGCCCTAAATCCAAGGCTCACCTCATTTTAAATATGTCTGCCGTGTCAATGCTGCATATCTGCTCAAGGATTTTCTAATCTAGAAGACTGTATAATCTGTGTATGGCTTGTGATAAAACTTGAGGTATTCAAGGAATTTTTCATTATTCATGCGGTCAGATAAAAATTATTTTCATTCCTACCTACTTTTATTTCCTAGCAAGTAGAATAGTTCAGAAACTGGAGAGACACCTCTGCTGTCAGCTCCCAGCTCAGTCTGCCTAGCCCAGATGTAGGCAGTTGCGTAGAACAATGACATGTCTTGGGAGGAGGCCCCAGGATGGCATGTCATGCTAACTGATACCTCACACTGCTGCAGGCAGAAGACTGGATCAGTGAGCGTATGCAGAAGCTAGAGGATCCTTCCATACAAGACCCCAGCAATCTGCAGGACAAAATGAAGCTGCTGCAGAAACATCAGGTCTTTGAGGCAGAGATTCTAGCAAATGAGGAAATCATCACAGCTGTTAATAAGGTAACTTTCTCACTCTGCTAGTGTTTTTACAGATTATTGCTGGTTATCCAAAGGACAGATAGGTGGAATGAAAAGGAAGGGTAGCTTGTTCACCACTTCTATATCAAATATCTTACGTGGGTGGCAAGAACCCAGTTGCTATGCCATGGAAATGTTAATTTATGACAGAGAGATTTGTTAATTACTTTGTCCAGAGAACTTCCATCTTTCTTTATCGCCTAAATAGAAAGACATCATTGACTTCTTCCTTGCCTGGGGTGATTACTCCTACAAAAGGTAAATAGGATTTTATGCCCAATTTGTGAACATTCTTGTTGAAACTGGGTGAATCACGTAGCTGAAGGGCACAATCATCTGAAATGGTAATCTTTTGGTGCTCCCACTCCATGAATGTCATTCTTGGCAGGGAAATATTCAAAATCTAGTGTTCTTGATTCCCTCCAGACGTAAAAGGTTTTCAGCTGAGCGGTATCATTTGCGCATTAAATTTTATATTAGTAATCTATTGTATAACAGCCCAGGTTAGAAAAGTGAGAGCGTCCTTCTAGAGAGGTCATATAACATGGTAATCACATAAAAATGTAGTGGCAACCTTAATTTCTAATTTCTTCTTTTGAATATGAAGAAAGGAGAAGCCCTGGTATCGAAAGGCCACCCAAAATCAGGAGAGATCCGTCGCCGAGTCCACATGCTTCAGGAGCTTTGGGAGAAGTTGAAGAGAGCTGTTGCTGCCCGTGGAAAGATGCTGGAGGACAGCCGGGACTTCCTGGAATTTCTCCAGAAGGTAGACCAGGTGGAAGCCTGGTTCAGGGAGAAGGTAAATGGATTCTAGTATTTAACCCAAGCAGCACACTGGAGACTTTCTATTTAGCAGTCAACTTCTAATAAATGTGTCATCTTCCAGGAAATTCTCTTAGTAGCTTTTGCATGACAAGTTCTACAAACAATATGGAAGGAATGATTCGACAAATTCTAAAAATTTTCTGGAGTGTTTCCTTGCCAGAATCAGTAGGACAATAAAAAGTGCACATGAAGAGATTGTGATTATTGGTGGTTATCTTGTGTGTCTCTATTGAGACAGAGAAATGGAAGCAGACTAGAATGGAAGAGACCGGAAGCCTTTGGCAACAGGCACTCACGCTCATTGTGTATCAAATCTGAAGTTTCTTTTTGTAAGAGTGAAGGAAGAGTCATTTGATCCACTAAGTTTTCATTCAGAAGTTGCTTCCATAATCAGTAATAGATTGGAGAGGGAACTGGGACTAAGTCTCATAATTATCTAAAGATCAGAAGAGACTCTTTCAGAAGCTGTAGGTCAGTGATTTACAGACACATCACAGAACTCATCGCATCAGCATAAGCATTGGGACATGCTGTGTTCTTGTACTCAGCCTGAATGTTTGCCTGTCTGCTGCTTATTTCCCCAGGAAGTCATGATTAATGTAGGTGATGTGGGAAATGACTATGAACACTGCCTGCAGCTCATGAAAAAGCTGAATGAGTTCCATGGAGCAACATCAGGGGTAAGAGGTGTTTTCCGTGCACATTCACTATGTGGCTGGAAGCAGCAGCTACCTTTTCAGTCCCACAACATATCCAGGTAGCAAATACAGTTCCAGTATGCTGAGGAGGTGAAAGATCAGGGAGGTAGGAAGCATTACCACTTTATAAGCTATTAAAATAGTTAGAATTTTCCCTCATTGTGCCTTCTGCTTTGATGATGTCTAAACAGAGCTGTCAGGCACTCATGACACAACCTAAAATTTTTGATTGCATTACATGACTGAAAAGCTGGCTGTGTGAGCCTGAATTTGAGCAAATTTCCAGTATGGTTCATGCAGTCTACAAGTCATGGTGAGTTCCACCTAAAAGTGGATTAAAAATGGTTGTTTCAGCCACGTTTGTTTGAATCTGACAGTTGATGTAGACCTTCCATGAACAAGCCCATAGAAAACAAATGGACCATTTCTCCATTTCCCTCCTTTCCCTCCCTTTCCCTCCTCCTGAGGAACAGTCAAGTTTCTCATATTCCTTCATCCAAATGAAATACATATATGTGGGGGACTTTGTTTATACAGCACATATGGTAGGTCATGAATCGTGATGTTAATAATCAGACATTTAGTAAAATAGAGCAGTGGTTTACACTTGGGATAGCTGCCATGTGACAAGACAGCTGCACAGTTCGCCTTTCTGCGCTGAGATCTCTGACCCTCTTGTGTGGTGCTGCGTCATGCCAGCTGCCTCTCTTGTCCCCAGTGAGATGTGCTAACTTGGGCACCAAACCTTGGGAATGCTGGGGAACAGGCCCTGCCACAACAAGGGCCTCCTTGTGATGTGCTTCAGCTCCCACCATGAGAGCTGTGAGGCCATACATTGAGGGGATGCATTTGCAGCAGCCTCTTGTTCTCTTTGTTTCTGTGAACTGCTACAGAGGTGGACTAACAGGTCTGAGTGTCACACAGGAAAGATTACTGTGCTGATTTGCTAGTCTGGAAGCTGTGAGGAAGTCTGGAAAGAGGTGTATTAGGAATCTGTGAGTGAGACTTACTCTAATGTTCTCTCCTGATATCCTTTGTCCTTTGTTTGCCTGTTATTTTGTTGCCAATTCCTGTTAGGGCAGCTCCCATCTTCTATTTCTGCTGCCTAATAGCAGGAGGAGGCAATCCTCTTCTATGCAGAGTAACAGTATAGATATGCCTGACACCTGTGAGAAAACCCTGAGCTCCCCTTTCCAGAGGCCAGCAGAATTTCCTGTGACAGTGCATTTGTACTGGATTTGGGTAGAGAGCTGAAACACTCGAGCTCCAGCACCAGGGAATTAGTGAAGAGACCTTCATTGGCCCTTCAGTCCTCACCAGCTAAACTGTGAGCTAAGGGATGGAGCAAAGGCTCTGCTACAGGTCGAACCAGCCAAAAGGAGGATGGTGAAAGAGACAGAAAAAACCCAGTGTCCCAGTCAGCATAAAGTAGATTTTATGTGCCACAGGAAACTCTTGGCATTAGATACTATCAGCTTGTAGCCACTGTTCCTGTACCACTCTGAACATGACTCCTGCAGAAAAAGGCTGGGACAGTGATATACCCTCAGAGCTGATGCTTAGTTATACAGCACTTCATAGGGTGATACAAACAGAAGCAGGCCAGTCCTGGCACAGTGTATTCATCCATCCATTCTAGGTTTCCCCACTAGAGAAATCCGAGATCAGGGTAGGGAAGCAATCGTCCTGCATTGATGGCCACCAGATTTTCTACTCATGTTCTGTCACATTGTGCTGCTGTTATTTACCAGGAGAGGAGACTGCAGGGTTTCTGAAGAATATCTGGCTGTCTGCTCATTTCTCTTGTTTACTTTATGGCTGTGTATAATAGTAAAGCACACATGGAAGCATGCACTTTGGTATGGATGTAGCATTAAAAAAATACAAATGGTGTTAATACTTCTATTAACAGTGTGCTGGCATCTTGCAGCTGTGCTTCTACTACATCAGTGATTAATATCTCCCCGCTAAGCTTGTGATTTACTAGTTTTAGAAAAACAGAGTGTGTTTTTTAATCTTGGAGCAGCGTTCAGTGTTGGCCATTTGTCATGCTTAAAAAGAACAATTATTCCACTGTAGTCCAGATTATACGTGCAATGTGCAAATATTATACTTTCTACGGTATGTACATAGGAAGCAAGTTGCCTTGAAGACTTAGCATACCTTTTAAAATGCAGCGATGTTACTTTAGAAGAAAATGCAATGGCATGGGTTGTCTGAGTTTCTCAAGGCTGTATGCATTTTAAGTTTGTTGTCCACAGTACAGAAGGCAAAGCTGGACAGGCCTATCTTGAAAAAACAGTGAGTAGGCCTAGGAGCCAATAGTCACTATCTGTTTGACAGCGGAACAATCTGCCACACACCAGCTGTTCCACAGCAGCCACCTATGTAACCAGCAACTGCACCTATGTTTTTTTCAACAAATGAGCCCCTGATGGAGTGCCTGGCTTACAAATGAAGCTCTGAGGGTTCTCATCTAGATCTAGATCATTTTTGTATCTATAGTCATTAATGTCCTTTCTTGCCTTTACTGTCTTCTCATCAGGTCCTTATAACACCAGCAGTTGTAGTAGAGCAAACCCCATGTGTCTGAAATGTTTGATAGTGAGGTAAAACTCTTGCTTGTTGCTGTTATTGCTGGTTTTCCTGTCTCAGTGGAAAACTCAGTCACAAACATATCAAACATATACCTTTGTTCCTTTTCTCACTTTACAGGAGACAACAGTGGATGATGCTCACATCAGGGCTATCAATGCCCTGGCCATGAAACTGGAGAGACAGAACAAGGAAGAAACAAAGACAATATATATGCGCCGGAAGCAGCTCAATGAGAAGTGAGTATGCTTTTAAAGCTTCTGTATAAAGCAAAACCAAGAAGGGAATATTAGGTGTCTGGAGCTGGGATAAATGGAGGAATCGTGACATATATTTTCTTCTTTAACATCATAACTACCAAACATCACACACTGGAGTTGTCTTTCAAGACTTTCAGAGCAATTAGCCAGAAGGATTTCTAATCTAGCAGGGCCAAACTCGTGTTTTCAGGCTTGGAGGCAAATATGCTATTTCACAGCACTTTACACACTAGATCCGTGAAGCTAAGACACTTCCATCTGTTCACATAGTTGTCCTGGTGAAGTGCATATTGCTTTTGCTACTTCACGGGCCACTAGCTAAGAACCAAAAGCATGAAGACAGGGATTATGAGGTTGTTGAGGGTTTAAGGAAAATGGATTGGTACTTTTTAGCTTTTAACCCCCATGCCGCCCTGAAAACTTGGAATAAATATAACCAGGTAGTCTTGTCAGGATAATCTTGATCTCTGTGATGAGTCCCCTGTCATGGGGAAGTGGGGATCAATACACAAGGTAGCTCAGAAATCCTGTCTTTTAACTTAGATCTGAGTATTATGAAACTCAATTGTGGAAATACCTCTGAACTACACCTCTAAAATATTCTTTTCAATAAAAGGTGGAACAGTTTCCATGGTAACCTGAATGCATACAGGAAGAAGTTAGAGGGAGCCCTAGAGATTCATGCCTTAATCAGAGAAATTGATGACATCACAGAGAGAATTACTGAGAAGGTAAGTTCTCAGATTTTGATTAATTGACATGGGAAAATGTTCTATTTTGCTAACGATGATAAACCCAGGCATGACCCTTGCTAGAGAGTGAACTTTGATAGCTGTCTGTGTATCAAGTTTGCATCTCCTTCAGACAGTGTTGAGGCAAGTCAGTTCTGAATACCAAAAGCCAGTTAGTTAGCTGAATTACCATAAAGCTTTTTCTGAATTATTTACTTATCTTAAATATAGCAACTTCTAGTGTTCCAAATTCAAAGCTAGTTCACTCAACACTAGCTTGCATATCTCTCCCTGATGTGCAATGCAGACATATTAAATATGCAACTTTGAAAAGTTGCATAAAAATCTTATTCATTCAGAAATGTAGGTAAATATGCCTATCCTGGATTATAATTTTGAGATTAATAGAAGAAAAAGGCTAGATAAACACCAATTACTTCATCCACATAACTAATGTTATTAACTATAAGTCAATAGGCAGATACATAGTGGTACTACTTAAGATATCAAGGCAGTTGATTTGAAATTTTTATAACAACTTTTACTAATGTATTTCTTCATTGTCTGGGATTTCTTTTCTGGTAGGATTCTGAGGGTCAATTTTATTTTCCATATTTTCATAAAACACACTTGAAAATTTCTGTGGCACAATTTAATGGGAAGTATTGGGCTGTTTTGGTATATGGAAATAAAAGGGAAAAGAAAGATTGAGAAATGCAGCGAAGCATTCCTGCCTTTGCTTTATATGTGAATGGCCAGAGGCACCTTAAGTAGGTTTGTGACTGTCCAAAGAGTTGTGAATTCTTGTTCCATCTCCGTAAGGAGTGCAGACAAGGTGCCCTGATGATATTTATAAAGACAATAAGAACAACCAGATGGCAATACAAAAAAGGGAAGGAGGAGACTATTTGAAAGAATTAAGATATGATCCTTTTGCTTTTTGTCATCTTCACCATTTGCACATCCTACTGCCCCCTTCAGAGTGTACTGATACAAGCACTGGATTATGGGAAAGATGTGGAAAGTGTGGAAAACCTGATTCGAAAGCATGAAGAGATGGAGAGAGAAATCAGTGTTATTAAGTCCAAAATGGAGGTAAGAAGTGTGGAAGTACAGAGGATACTGTAAAAAAGTTCATTTTTGCTTCTTGGAAACATGGTGCAAAGATCGACTTGACTCTTCAGATTCATTAGTATGAATTGCACTGCAATGCAAATGCAGCACAGATTTCTTCTTAGTAAAATACTGTGCTACTTAATCCTACTTCGTTGTGCCAAATGTTATTCTTCCTGATGCACCAAATCTAAGAAGAGAAGTCCCTTTTTAACATGTTAGCTGATTCTCTGGCCCTCGCCTACAAGCCTGATTAGACTGTCCTATATCTTTTGGAAAGTTGGAATACAAATTTAGCTCTCCATCTTTCCCCCATTTTCTGTACTTACTTGAACCAAAATCATGACTCTAGTTCTGTTTAGTAATGAAATGCAGAACCCACAGTGCACGTAGTTTTCTGACACAGACATCAAAACCAGAAATCTTAGATTATAATTGCCTGCCTGATCAGCTCTGGCTTTTGTAAAATGTCCAGTTTGCATCATTTAGAACTGATCTTGAGCATTAAATATGGGTCTAAGCTCCTATATAATTGCATATTTTTAATGAAAAGAAATGTTTTCAACTGAACTGCAGTAGTAGAAATCCTGTGACAACCTCTCACTGTTTTCACTGTTGGCCAGAGTTTTAGGCCTTTTCATCTAGAAAATATTTTTACAAACTTTCTCAAAACTTTTTTTCCACAATAGTATGCAAATGGAGACAATATGTGTGATACCTTCACACATTTTGACTTTGTTAGCTAATTCTCATATGAAATGTGGGAGATTACTAGTCAGCATTCCACGGACAGTGTTAGCAAGGCTGTATGGGGGAGTGCTGCACGGAAACAGAAAGATGAGCAAGGTTTGGGTTTAGGTCTGGTTGGGGTTTTTTTGATGCTGCTGCAAATACCATGTACAAAGTATAATATCTGTACTTTTCTTATGGATTAAAACCAGCCTGGCATATTCTCCTTTCTGCATAACTAAAATTCTTCATTTTCATTGATTTGATGGAGTTTTACAAGAAAGATATCAACTTTAAATCTGGGTTAGTGAGCGTTCATCACTGTTTATCAGCCTGTGTTAAGGAAAACAGCATCAACTAGAATTCTACACTGAAAGTAGTGTTTTGATGCTGCTGTTAGCTGAAATAGATACAAATGATTTTTGAGTCTTCTGTTGAAAGGCAAGTCTGGTTGCTTCCGTGTTCTGCCATATTTTCATGGCTTTTGTTACCCATCTTAGTTAGACTAAGCTAATAGAGGTTACAATTAGCACTTCATTTTCCTGTATGTTTGTCCCTATTCTTCAAAACTACTTTCTTAATTGTAAATTAACATTTGTGCACATGAAGCAGCACACACATCTCTTTCTTCACATGGATGATTGCTCACAAATGCATATGTATTTTTCGTGCATATAAGTCCCTCTGTATATTTTGTTATTGTAATTTAAGTACCTGCTTTTGAAAATCGGTATCTCAAAATGAACTACTTTTCCTGAAAGGCAGACTCAGGAATGAATATAAGCATTTGGCATAAATTCACCCCACTATAAATCTCTTCCCAGCCATTGCAATTGGAATCTTTCCGCCTTTCCACAAGGAATCCATCCATAAATGACAAATTGACTATGAAGCAACAGGAGATGAAAAACAACTGGCTACGACTCCAGGGACAGGCCAAACAAAGGTAAAGACTTCTAGTGGTCTGAATATCTCTCATCAGGAGCAAAGCTGCTCCCCGGAGTCTCAAATCTACTTGCCAAGGGCTTTTTAAAAGTTTCTGAGGATCCTTTACAAAGTTTATGCAGGCAGTTAAGACACCTGCATTGGAACAAGTGTGACTTGGTACAAGAAAAGTTCCACTGATGTGACTTTGGGAAAACTTATCTCACCAAATAATGTTACTAAAATGCCTCCAGACTATCAAAATTAAATCTATCATAAAGCATTTGTGAAAGACTTAATTTTGGATGGTTCTAGAAGATTATTTTTTCCCTTGAATCTTTCCAAAACTAGAAAAGCTTAGGCCTGAGTTGTAATCATTGCTGGAAGCAACAGCTATGAAGGCTTCTTCACCTTTCTTGTCCTAATGAACTGATATAGAAAATAAGATAAGCATGTTATCTCCAAGGCAGTGTGAGTCTCCTGTGATTTTGGTTTAACATGAGGACTGTTAGGAGCTGTATGGCAAAGCTAGGAGGCTTGAATTCACTTCATTTGGCTTCTGAGGTAACTGCCTCTGCAAATGAGGAGGGAGAGGTAACTAGATAATTCTGTGTTGGATAATGCTGAACTGCACATTGTGTGGCAGGAAAGAGAAGCTGGCGGCTTCATATCAGTTGCAGAAATTTAACTTGGAGATGAAGGAGATCCTAGATTGGACACAAAACATCAGAGGCTTAATGGAAGCAGGGGGACTTCCTAAAAGTGCAAATGAAGCAGAAAGCATGATTGAGGAACATCATCAGAGAAAGGCAAGTATCATCATTGCTTCCAGTTGAACACACTGGGAATCCTTCCCATGGGAATTAACTGCTGCAGACACAGCAGAATTTTGCTGCATGCGTCTTGTCAATAACATGGTGAGAACACGTTTTCAGTAACAGACTAGGGACAGAAGACACCTGTGTATTGACAGAAATCTATCCCATGGGCTGTTTGGTAGCTCCTGTCCCTGCAAAAAGTCTCCGAAAGCCCCATTAGCTCTCACCTGTACTGCTGTCTAGCCCTGTAGGTAAAAAGCTGGTTCAGTATCAAAACCTGCTCGCTGCTGATCTCTTTATTTGGATTGCCAAAAAGTTAATGCCAGTTTATTCTAGCTTTGATTTAGATTTTGTCATGCAAACTCCATTTGCCTGAGTGGAAAATAAAAGCAGCAGTTTGTCTCACACAGGGCAGTAAATTACCATTGGATAGTACTACACATTCAGTTCTGAAACACTTCATATTCCAGTACTAATTACCACACAATCTTTTGGTGGCTAATTTGGCTAATAATTTTTGGTGGATTTTCTAAAAGGAGTGATATTACTAATTAACCTTAGAAAAAAAGTTAATATTTTACTTTTTTTCCCAAGTGTCATAGCTATCTTTTAGCTGTCATGTTACCTTTTCTTTGTAGTTATGTTACTTTTTCTAGAAATCATGTTCACAGAATCATGACTAATATCCAGTGTTTTGTCACGCCCATTATTAGAACAAATAGTTTGAAGATCCTGATTCTTTTTCTAGACTTGAATTTAGTATGAAGTAGCTGAGTCCTCTCCTTTTGGAGCCTTCCATTTTAACAGTGCTGTCTCATGTCACAGACTTAATGTTTTTGCTAGTAATTCTTTGTCACAGTAGTAATAATACAAACCACTGATGTAATGTCCTCCAAATTTAGATGGTAACAAGATCTAAGTCTTTAATATCTGTTAGTAAAGTAACCCAAATGGTTCTAAGGAGATAGTCACGCAGAAAAGGAGGAATCCAGGCAATATGTTCTTTTGTATTGGGTTGACTAAACTAAAATTATAGACAAGAAAAGTGGAGGGGTTTTCTTCATTCAGATTAGTGGCTCAAACCAAAGTCCTTAGGAGACACTAGAGTTGAACACAAGGTGCTTATCTGGATTAAAAAAATACAATGGCTATTTTACATTGCATTTTACATTTCCATGGCTATTACCTATGATTGGGCAACACCACCACCACCACCCCCCCACCACCCCCCCGAAAAAGCCCTAAAAGCAGCAGTTCTAATTTCAGACATTTAATAGTACATCTCATAGTTTTTAAGGTGGTTTGTGGGTTAATACTTGGTATTATTTCAGCTCATGGGTTTTTTGATTTTCAGATTGTTTACGTTAGGAGTTCCACATTCAGTTTGCAGGGGCCATAGTTGCTTATAATGCTTTCACCTTCAGGAAACAGGCATAACTCATTCCTCAGACTAGGTGAAAAAGTCAAATGTAAAGGGAAAAGGTAAAATTTTAACACTACAAAATAAAGTAAAACCTTGTCTTTAATGCAGTAATCTAATGCCAAGTTATTTGGCAGGAGAGGAAAAATTCTAGGCAGTGTTTCTCATAAGAACGACCTTTATGTAGGAAGACTGTGGAGGGATGCAGTATTACAGTTCAAAACTGTGTTCATTTATATCTAAGCATTTTCTAATCTGTTTCTAATTTAATCCCAATTTTGATTGGTAGGAGACCAATTATTCCTAGAGCAATAAAGTAATTTATTGTCCATGTTTATTTTCTCTTAGGCAATTCTATGCTCTTTCAGTAACATAGCACAAAGATGAATGATTTTCCATACAAATATTAGTGTCGGAAAGTTACAGCCCATATTCTTCCCCTTAAGGCTTGTATGCTGAATAACTGGCGTTCCGTAAGCCCTTGACATCAACCTTAGTAATGTATTTTAGGAGGAGATTGAAGCACGAGTGGAAAGATTCAACTCTCTCAGTAACTATGGTCAAGAACTTGGCAATTCTGGTCACTATGCAACCCCTGAGATTCACCAGTCCCTCTCCAGACTACAGCAAGCCTGGTCTGAATTGATCCAAGCATGGCAGGACCAATATATAAAATTGTTTCAGGCACAAGATTTACAGGTGAGTAAAAAGACATTCAATGACAGAGAATTCACATGCCACTGACAACTTTCCTCGATACACACAGCAAATTTATAAGATGGTACAATGAAAGATATGCTAATAATACTAGGTGTTTAATTTATATTTCACCGGTTTCCAGAAGGCACGCTGAGGGCCAGGCACATTCAGTGGTGGCAAGACTTGTAGAATTTGTACCTTTACAAATCAAAGAAATTTTTGTGGAATATGTGCTCAGGTGTTTTTCAAAGGCTATAAAACTTGGTCAAACTCTCATACATCTGGAAAAAGGCACATACTTAGAATGGAACATCACTACTTTACTAAATTCCGTAACTTCCCCCCAAAAAACAGGCAAGTATTTAAAAAAAAACCTGAAGAAAAGTTTAGCATGGACAAAATACTGTGTTTTTCCCTGCATTTTTCTAAGAAAATAACTGTTTTGGCTTTAGTTTTCCAGAAATACTTCCTTGTAACTGTCATCTCACAAAATTTCTGCTCAAATGGCTTGTTGGCAAAAGTTAGAAATAACTGAAATGGAGATTTTACAATGGGGAATGTCAAGTACCTCAAATAACAGCTGGTGCTACTAGTCCCATCTAAAAAGTTTCATATATATGAGAACTTAAACCATATGGTAAGGGCTGCTTTCATGCTTATTTATGCAGTACATTCTACTTATTTCAGGCCATGTTACCGTCCTTTTTATTGGCCAGTTACCTTACACAGCATTCTCTACACTATTAGCAAACAAGCTACAAATACTTGTATTGTATCCTAGGTCTTAGACAAAAAGAAATAATTATATTATATTATAAAGGAAAAATTCACAATAATAATTTTTACACATGTGTTTTTTGTAGCGTCCAATGCTTATTGCCATCCAGTGCTATGCAGTTCATTTTTTGAATAGCCCCGGAAGTTTGGTTTTTTCAGCATACTCTGTCAAAGTCAGGTTTGCCTCTGTTTTACACCATGTTTATGACTGCTTTTTTTCCCTATACAGAAATTCTATGGCTATGTGGAACAGACTGAGAGCTGGCTCAGCAGCAAAGAGGCTTTCCTAGCCAATGAGGACTTAGGGGTAGGTGCTCCGAGAAATTACAATTTTCTCTGCAATCAGTCTGGAGGAAAGGGAGCTGTGAAGTATGATGATGTGCTCTGAACCTTCCTGTGATCTTTCTCCTTCTGAAGTTACTGCTCCATCTTGTTGACGGTTTAGGATCAGATTTCTTTCCTTGATACTTTACACGGGACAGGATTCTCAGCCCCAAGAGTAATGAAACAGTCCAACTACTCCAAAGATAGCAGGAAAATGAGACTGCATCTCTCTAACTGGTCATATCTGACCCAAGTACATTTACCAGCAGTGTGCAAGTCATCGCTGCTGTCGCTGCAGATGTACCCAGTGTAGCTTTAGATTACCTACCTCAGGTACCAGTAACACTGCAATAACTGAAACCACAGACCGAAGCATGGGTTGCAAAAACTACGCAGGGTGCTGGATATACATTCTGATGCTTAACTTACCCTGCACTTTGTATAGGTAATGCTACCAAATTAGTTGTGTCTGCAGGAAGTACCATTACATCTCAGATTTCAGTGGAGGCATAATGTGAACAAATGTACGAAAAACAAATGAGTATATGAGACCTAGAAGGAGCCACCCATTTTCCAGTCATATTTAGCTCAGCAATGCACAGAAAATGCTCTGTGAGTACCTTCCCTTTCAATGACTCATGCAAGTCATTGAAAGGGACCCAGAAGTTTAGATTTTTTTCTGACCTATTTGATGTGAGCTTTATTGCTTCCTTTAGAGTAGTGGGAAAGCAGAGTTTATTGCAGTAACAACATTTTGACACCACTGATTATAGTGCAGAGGGGTGCTGAAAAGAGAACTCTGAGTCATTAAGCTTGGGATTCACAAATGTTACAAGAAGTCAGATTCTGTGTTTCTCTTCAGATTAACTGTAATGTCAGACTCCAGTCCTCAAATCCAAATCTGGATCTGAGCTCTTCCAAATTCTGTGGGTTGAAACCGAGGCTACAATTTTAATCTCTTTCTGTGACATATTTGTTCACTTAACTCTGATCTCAGTTTGTCATCCCACATTTGCTTCTAAAATAGCATCTGTCTTAAGACTGATTTACGATTAGGACCTGATGCTTTATGTCTTGAGAAGTGGTATGTTCTATGCAGCACAATATGCAAGAGAAGCTAAGCATCCAGCTTAGCTTTCAGTTTTTACCCCGAAACAATGGCCTCAGACCATGCATAGAACATTATTTAGGCCACAAGTCTCAGATTCAATGCCAATAAATTTCAAAGACCAATAAATTTTCTTGACAGCTTGCAAATGTGGGGTAAATGCCATTTAGCTTCTGGATTATCAATGTTGTGGATGGAAAACTCTGACTGAAAGCAGCTTCCCTTTGTTGAATTCTATCCAGGACTCAGTGTCCAGTGTGGAGAGCCTACAGCGGAAACACGCACAGTTTGAAAAAGCACTGGAAGCTCAGATGGAGAAAATTGATGAGATGGCTTCATTTGCTCAGCAGCTAACGCAAAACAAACATTATGACTCGGACAACATCACCAACAAATGCCAGGCTGTTCTGAGGAGGTGAAGTCAAACCTTTCCTGTGTCAGCCACCCATTTCTTTTGCAATGAGACTCTCCCCTGTGACTAATATCTTTAAATGTTTTAAGAGAGCCATAAACTAGTTTGCATTTATTCAACTTTGTGTCTTGCACCGTGGTCTTGCCAAAATGGCCTGATTCTAGTCAATATTTCATTAGGAGGTTTCCAAAATACAGTTAAGTGCAGGGGGAGCGGGATTCAGAAAAAGGCAGTTTTCCTGTAATTTGGTATCCTGGCCTGGCCATAGGGACAGTGCTGCAAACAAAAGACAGAGGCCTGCTGTGCCATTAAATACTTCATTATCATTTAATACCATCAAGAAAGGTCATTTGGTACCCAACTACTTTTTCACTGCTCTAATGGGGTTGATCCTAAAGCCCTGCTCAAATTATCTACTGGGGCATTTGCAATTTTTCTGATCAGATCTTGCCCTTTCATGTGAATTACTTTATTTCTCCTAGCACATTCCATATCGTTCATCTTAAATAAATGCTGACAGTAGAAGCAGTTGTATTCAGTGCTATGGTAGATGAAAAGATATATTTAAAAATTACAAAGAGCGATTGGAGATCCCTTTAGTGAACATATTAATTTATTAATATGATCAAACTATGTCATCCCTACATTAGCATGAATAAAGTGCTGCAGGTCCACATTCGGAAAAAAGAAGATGAAAAGATGGTGTAACTTTGGTTTATCAGTGACAAATACCATCATATTCCCTGGCTTTTCATGTAAGAAACATGCTGAATTTTTGTTCTCTTGTACCCTGAAAGGCCATAATGGTGATTCCTAGAGACAGACGTCATATATACAGAATTTGTGTGTAATTTAAACACACTTATCTGTTAGTAAAGCTTCCTATAGTGTCCTGAGCATCTTTTCTGACAACCTGAATCATGTTATTGACAGTTCTCTCGTGGAGAATGGAGGGTTAGATCACATGTGGTTTAGAGGTGAAAATTGAATACCCTTATCCTATCTAATTCACTCCGTGGCTTTTACCTCACACATCTGTCTTCATCTCAGAAAAGAGAAACTGCTGGAGAATGCTGCTGCTCGCAGACATCTGCTAGAGGAGTCAAGGCTTCTGCAGAAGTTGCTGAGGAATTCCTTTGAGGTACAATTACACAGGATTCATGGTATTCTGGTCTCTTGAAACATACTGCACTGCATAGATCTGAATTCCTGAAGAGATTTACTGTGAGAAAAATCAAGGAACTGAGTCTGGAATGAGATGATATTAGGAAACACAAGGATAAGAGTGAAGGGATATTTTTCAGCTTTCAAGTCACAGCTTCCCTCCAGTCACCATATGAAAGATCTACTGTGCATTGGAGGCCAGCAGAATGCAGAAGAAATAAATGCATTAAAAGGGAACATGCCACCATCTTAAAATTCATGGGAAGAGACAAATTAGTTCTTGTGAGATACTGGCAATAGGGTAGCAATAGGGAAGTAATTGCACTTTCTCCCCCATACACACGTGCACCCACTCACTTTCTCCCTGCATGGGGACTATATCATGGAGACAGCCCCCTTTCCAGGTAACTGCTGGTAAACAGGGATATAGGGGTGACTTCATTATGAAAGACATGAGGAGCTTAGGGAAGCAGAACCTCAGGAGGACTACTCATTTGTGTCCCCACTCACTAGTCCCATGTTTTATACATATGAAAGAAGGGCGTGGCAGGTTGGAGCTGAAGAAACACTGAAGGTTATGTCTACCTCTCTTCTTTCCTCCCCAAAGGTGGCTGCCTGGATCAATGAGAAGAACAGCATTGCCCAGGATGATAGCTGGAAGGATCCAAGCAATCTGCAGACCAAACTGCAGAAGCACCAGACTTTCCAAGCAGAGATCATGGCCAACAGAAATCGCCTGGACTCCATCAAATCTGTGAGAGAATCGGGGTTGATGGCAAGGCTGGGCAACTGGCATGAAAGACTGCAGATAGTCTGTTACAGTGATCTCAAAAAAGCCAGGGGGAATCACTCTCCCCTCACTGACATCATTCACACTTCCCTGAGGGGACTGGGAAGCTTATTCTTTTAGTCCATCAAGAACTTGTGTCCATTGCTTTCTTTCAACTTCTATCTCATTGTCTAGCATGACCTTGCTATGTATATTCACTGTGCATGCAATGGAAAGGGGTTGGTGTTTTCAACAAAAAATTTAGTCCACTGACTTTAGGGACATCTCTCTGGGGTGAATGCCACTTTAGAGGTGCACCTATTTCTTTGCAGCAGGGAACCTAGCTGATTGGATGCAAAACTTCAACAAGCCAGATAAGATGTATCCAACAAAAAGGATCAAGAAAAGTTTTCAAGAGTTGCCTTTGCAGAGACATGCTGGTAGGAGAGATATGAGGGAAGTCTGACAAGCTTTGTCAGATACTTGGCAGAAGCTGTGATCAGATGATGAGTTTGGAAGGACAGACTGTTACGTGTTTATTAACCTTATTTTCAGCACAGTGTTTACTAGCTGTATTTTGCAATAAATGATAACTAAGCATTAAAGATAGATTCCCTCCTCAGACCCACCCACATCCAGTATTGCAGAACCCCAACATAAACTTTTTTTCTTTTTTTTTAACCCCCTCCTGTGCACAGACACAACAGGAGGGTTAAAGGGTGGAGTTACAATTCTCTCTAAACTAATCTAGTTTTAAAGAGTTGTTTGCACAATCTCTGTCTCATTATTTGTTGATGCCCTGTCTTTTTTGTTTGGAATAGCCTTAGAAGCTGCTCTTTAGAAGAAAATTAACATCTGCTGTCCTGGTATGGCATCTTTCTCTTGCTGTGCCTCCTCTTCCCCATTGCAAAACGTAGAACTAGCTCAGTTTAGCTTTCTAAAGCAAACTTGGTCACAGCTTAAGGGGGACTTACAGACTCTTCTACCTGATGAAGGTCTTGCTGTGCCCCCTCTACCTCTTCCTCTGCCAACCAGTTAAGCATCTGCAGCTCAGAGATTAGAAATGCAGGTAAACTTTTATTACATAATACAGTGGGAGAACAGTACATGGTTTAAAGAGGTTTTATTATATCACACAGTCATTCACTTGTATGAGATACTTCTCAACATGTAAGGAACAGAATAGAAAAGGACAGGTGGCTGGGCAATCTCAGTGATCATAGAATGCAGAACATCACAGAAAAAACTGAGTGCTTGCAAACTAGGCTCACTGCCAGCTTTTAGGCGATGCAGGTGTTATGTAATGAAGATTCTCTTTACCCTTTGTCTTCTAACATTGCCTTCTAGCATTTCAAATAATTTCAGAGGCCAGAAAAACAGGAAAATCAGCATCTGCCCTAGTTTCAATAAGCATTTTGCCTTTATCTGTTTTTAGTTCGTTTCTGCAGCTTCTATCTCTTATGTTACGAGATGATGGCTGCAGCTGGCCCTTTGCATAACAGTGCCAGCAGACTGTTTATGGAGGTAAAAGTGATATATTCATTCAGCAAACTAAGAAAACTTTGACTGTTCTCTCTGCTATAGGAAGGGGAGAAGATGCTCCGTGAGAAGCACTATGCCCCTGAAGCCATTCAGTCCAGACTACAGGAAATGGAAGAGCTATGGGAGGAACTGCTAGCAAGTTGCCAGGATAAATGGGCCAAGCTGCAAGATACTTACAAGGTAATACAGGGGTGCCAGTACTTGGGTTTGGTGTCATTTCCAGAGATAGCTTGGCTGCCTTGCTACACATCTCATCTATGACTGTGTCACTTGATACAATCAGACATGATTCTTAAAGACGATTAAAGCAAAGAAACTACTAAGTGTGGACCAGAGATCCCTATGGAGGGAAAGGGATTTGTAGGCTCTGTTCCCTTCTGCTTTCTGCTGCTAGTTTAGATCAGGATTCTAGAGGGGCATCCTGAGGGAAAATGTGTTCACTCATATATGTCAGCTCTCTGCATCTGTCCCCATGGCATCTTTTCTCCAACACATTGAGAAAAAAGCCCACATTATTCTAGCTCCAGGCATATGACTTCTGATGACTGAGTTTTGCATGGGCTATCAGACACTCTGTGGGTATAAAATAGAGCTCTCCCTTTAAATGGCTTTCTTTTAAGGTACTGTGTCCATTATTTGTATTTGTGAAACACAATTAAGATCAGCTCTTGATGTTCTCCGCATCTGTTCTTGCATTCACTCTGACTGAATTGTCTTCTTCATTTGGACCACCATCATATCTGGGAAAAGTTCATCAAGCACCAGAAAGTTTCTCTGTGTCTGTGTGTAATTCTTACTGAAAGTGGCCAAGATTTTTATATCATATTTTCTGACCTAAAGGTTTAAATGACCTTTTCTTCGTGCTTGTCCTCAGGGCCTTCATTTTCAGCGAAGTGTAGAGGATATGGAGAAATGGTTGGAAGATGTGGAAAATGAGTTGAAAGCACCATATAGTTACAACGATCTGGTGGTTTTGAACAGTCATCTGAAGAAACAAGAGGAACTGGAGGAAGATATTGCTGGCCATAGGGACCGGCTACAAGAGCTTGTGGTCACAGCTCAGCAGTTCCAGAAGGAGAAGCATTTCCTTGCTGATGAACTAGAAGAAAGTGTGGATCAACTGGTGCAGAGGTGTGTGAGTGCCTGGCCTTCTTCTGCCATCATTTTCTTATTTTTATCAGCTTTTTTCTTCCCTGCAAATGTTTTTTTCTTTCCTTCTCTACATCATTCTGAAAAGAACATTTTGCATTCAGTCCTTATTAATCTGCAGTCCTCGTTGGGTTTTCTTTAAAACCTACAGATACAAAAGTCTTCGTGATCCTCTGCAGGAGAGACGTGGGAGTCTGGAGGCAAGCAGACTTCAGTACCAATTCTTCCGAGATGTTGATGAGGAGTTGGCCTGGGTTCATGAGAAGCTCCCCATGGCTTCCTCCAGAGATTATGGCCAATCCCTGGCAACTGTTCAGAGTCTACAAGAAAAGCACCAGGTAATGTCATGTGACAACAATTATCAGTCTTTAGAATCAAAGAGAGATCGCAGAATTCAATTTGCCTCTGGCAAACTTCATCTGCTGTGTTTTGGCTAACAGGATTCAAGATGCTAGGGATTACTCTAATCCATGTCTGATAATAATGACATTTTTTGAAATATATGTCCATGACTTGGCAACATGTGGGATTCAATAATGCTTGTCATTGCAGTGGTGTAGGTACCACACCATATGCTTTTCTGTGGACACATTGGGTCTGTTGTGCATCCTATCATAGCTTCTTTGGGCAGCAGATGTCCTAACAAATATGGTTTGAAACTCAGTAAGTACATTGAAGCACAATGATTCTCAGATGTTTCAGGATGAGCTCCCAGGAAAACATCTTTCCCCAAAACTCTTTCTACTCTGGAGGGAGGGAGTTAACAGGATATCATGATAAGCCTTAGCTGACCTTCGTTCCACTGGCAGCTTTCAAGATAGCTGCTGAATTATTTCACAAGGTTCAGATGGGCCATCAGAGAAAGCAGTGCCTGGACCACTGTCATCTCAAGTACCAATAAAACAGCAGCTGTCTTCCTAATCATTTATTAATAAGGAGCACTGTCTCTTTGCAAACATGAGGTGGAAGGAAAAAAAATAAAATCCTGCTAAAAGTTTCCAGCAGCTATTGGTATTTAATTCTAGCAAATAACATTTAAGTGCAAAGTCAAGTGCCTCTGGGGAAAGTCTGTGCAATCTCCAATAGGGCTGGGAAAGACAGAACATCTTATAAAGTGGCAGTATGTGTTATATATATATACATATAAATAGAGAGAGTAAGCTCAAGCATTTGGTGCAGTCTTCATGTCTACAAATAAAAGTCTGAACTTACAAAATCTCTGAAATGCCCCCAGGGTAAAACATCAAGACTGCTACAGGTGACATACTAGGACAGGGATGAAGTCTCTTAAAAAGTTGATTTATCCTAGATGTACTCACAATTTAATGAATGCCATTTTTTTTAATGCCGTTTTGCTTCTTAATGTCCTGGAAGCAGAATTAAAATATAAGCTTTGAATTCTCAATCTTTTAGTAGCTAGAGTCACTACACCATTTTTTTTTAAATGTTGACTTACAGGCAAACAAATGTCAGATGTAACATAACAGTCAATAATTGAATATACTATCAGTTCCACCCTCCATTGTTTGTCTTAATGAGCCAGATTTCCAAAATTCAGTCCTTGGTCCATTACCACAAAAAAGATTGTGTGCGAAATGTATCAACCTAAAAAAAAAAAAAATACTGTCTTGCAAAACTGCATTTACACACAAATATAATATGCATACACACAGCTGCTCTGTTTGGAACAGTTTCCCCCCACTCCTCCCCTCCCCCCCTCTTTTTTTTTAAATTCCTGTTGTTATAAACGAAGTACTGTGAATATATGTTCCTAAATGTTCAACTGCAAAGTTGTTC
This sequence comes from Larus michahellis, assembly GCF_964199755.1. Lineage (NCBI taxonomy): Eukaryota > Metazoa > Chordata > Aves > Charadriiformes > Laridae > Larus > Larus michahellis. The sequence goes on along the minus strand of NC_133899.1, from coordinate 50,191,662 downwards.
TTCACGCTGCTAGCTTATTATTAATACACAGTACAAGATGTTTTATAATCTTTGCCACTGGATTCCATTCTGCTGGGGTCAAATATGGTGTCACTTTTCAACAACATAGTGGCTATCTTGAAATTAATAGGGGGAAGTTAAAGGCAAGATTAGAATCAGAGCTCTTTCCCAGCCAAGCCTGATATTTAAGTTGAAAAAGCAGCTCCTCTCCTCAGAGAAGGCCTCTCTCCTACATTAACACTGCACTGCAGTCTAACTCTGAAACTGCTTGTTTCACAGCTATGAAAATAAACACAACAATTGTAAAATGGTGGGGTTTGTTTGTGCTCAAGGTGCTCAGGTGTAGTTAGCTGTGGAATGCGCATCCACCCACAGACAAATTGATGGCATGGTCCTTAGCCACCCAGGCAAATATCATATTAGGGGGCATATGGAGGTATGCACATGGTTTTAAAATCTACTAGTCTTCAAAAATTAATTTCAAGTAAAGTCTTTAAGAACTGGTTCAAGTAGTTTTCTTCTCTCCTTTTCCTCTTGGTTGCCTGGTCGTATGTATACTCACAGTGTTTGCAATGGCTGTTATGCAAAGCTGCATCTTCTACAAAGGTGTTGGCAAGTGGTAAATACTGATAAGCAGGTGAATTGATTGTTCTTCCCTAGACATATTTTAATTCAAGAAACACTGTGTAATGGGGTGGAAGTGGGTTTATCTCAGTGGAATCTACAGATAAGAAGTTTCTGGTTAGAACCTCTTCCCTCCACACCCTGAGGTGGACGCACACCAAGGTCCAAACTTCATGTCTATATTTGATTTCTGTAATCACTCCTTCATCCCGCAAAAAACTCCTCCACTCCACTTCGAGCGTTCACTCAGTCTTTGCATCTCTGACCCATCTTTGTGTATAGAAAAGAGATTTATAATGGAATTGCATGACTACATTATCTGGTATAAAAATCTCCATAACGTTTTTTTTTGGTCTGTCATTTTACTCTTTACTCTTTCCAGAATTTGGAGAATGAGATAAGCAGTCGGGATGCTTTGACCAAAGCAGTGCTCAGTACAGGGCAGAAACTGGTAAGGGGAGGCCACTCAGCCTCTCGAAAGATTATGGAGCATCTGAAGGAGCTTGAGACTTCTGTAGAAACCTTGAAAGCAGAGGCTCAAGAGAGGAGACAGCGGCTGATGCAGTCATATGAGGCCCATCTGTTCCTGAATGAGGTAAAGATGGTTCATGAGAGATTTATTTTGGTCTTTCTTTGCTTAAAAAAACCAGTACCTGTATTGTTGGATGGATGTAAGTGCTGAGATAGGAGCAGATTTTTCATATCTGGTAAGCATAGATACAGTGGAGAAATAACAGTTACTTTTCCAAGTAACTGAAGTGAGGGATAAATATGTAACCTTAATTACTGGCTTCTGGGTACATATTTTGTTTGAATAGTGTCTGCAAGATTGCATTACAGGAAGGCACCTAAGCTGGTCTCTGTTTTCACTGATGTGTCTCTTTGGGCATCCAGTTTTCTTTGTCTTGACCTAAATCACAGCTGTGTTCAGGCTCATCCCTGTATTTTTTACAGCTACTGGAGGTGGAGGCATGGCTGGCAGAGAGGAGCTTCATTCTGGAGACCTCTGATTATGGGAAAAATGAAGAATCCACACAAGCTTTACTGCGTAAGCTTGAAGCTACCAAGCTGGACATGGATGGTTTCAGACCTCGGATTGAGAAAGCACAGGAGACAGGTGCCAGCTTAATAAACAAAGGCAGCCCAGAGAGGTAAGAAAGTGAAAACAGGCTTCTGTTCCACATATAACAGAAATGCCCAGAGAAGGCAAATACAGAAAAGTTCAACCCTCAGTGGCTGCTTGATGGCTTATTCAGAAATATGACTTCAGGGGACATCAATCCATCCTTCACCACCATCACACACACTCAGCCCCCAAAAAGCTTTTTTTAATGTTTTCATGACTGTTGTTTTTTAACAACAGGCCAATTCTTTGTCCGTTGTCTATTCCCAGGAACTCATTTACCTAGTTCTCATTTACCATAAACTTTCAAAAAACACTGTGCTTTGGAAAGGAAATGGACATTCGTGACGGTTCACTGTTTTTCGTTGTCAGTTTGCTTTTATATCTGTGGAGGAGGAAGTGAAAAGAACAGCCATTCAATTTCCTGAACTAGCTGGTTTTAATGGCTTGGTGTAACTCACTCAATGATGTTATCTGGTTTCTTCTGTATTTTGAAGGTGTTGTAAATTCAACCTGTCAGAAAGAAAATGTTCAAAAAGAACAGTAAAACAAAGACATACCTTCTGATTCTTGTTCTTTGCAGTCCGGCCATACTTTCAAAGCTCCAGGGGATCCTAGCAGACTATCAGTCTCTCCTACAGAAGGCTGAGACCCAGAGAAAATGCCTGCAAGAACAATTCCAGCTCTATCAGTTTGAAAGAGAATTCCAGCTGGTGGATGCATGGCTTTCCAGTAAACAGTCTGTAGCAGAGTCCGATGACTATGGGCAGGACTTAGATGATGTTGAGGTAAAAGAAAAAGAAAGGTATTGTATGTATTGTGTGGCAAAGCAGGAATATATTTGCTGCAGATTTTGCGTGGCTGCTGACAGTAAAACATGTTACAGTGACAAAAACTAAGTGAAACAGTTTTCTCTGCAGCAAGAACTCAGACTGGTTTCTGTCTGCTTATACAGGGCTCTCTGAGATAGCATCTTCCAACAGAAAAAGTAGATGCATCAGAAAGTTAGCTTTTTTGGGGATAAGGTGAGGTCAGCGCACTTCACTCCTGGCCCTGATTATAAATTCGACACAGCCTAAAAAATTGGACACGACCAGGGCCATGGTCTTGTAACAATTTCAGTGGAAAACACTGAGATGTGGTGCTCACACTTCTGGCTGATGATTTCAAGGATAAATTTCTCCTCAGGGCACACAGTACAGAGAGGTATCATTCACAGGGTCTGCTCCTCAACAACTGCTGCATTATGTTATGTTAAGCCTAACCGGTTACGTTTCTTAGCTCTTGATCTGGGCAGTCTCTGTTTGTCAGGATGTGGGTGATTTTTCTCTGTGACATAAGATGCTAAATGATCAAGACAATAGATACCGTCTTCTGACTCCATACCATCTGGGTTTATCAAGTGATTTGCACTTGTAGACTGCAATACATAGTTTTTGTGTTATACAGTACAGAGAAAGTGATTCCTTCTGCCTCTCTCATAGAGGTAGGCAGAAATTCTTGTATCTAAGTCTGTGTCACCATTTATCCTGCAGGTGCTGGAGAAAAAGTTTAAAGATTTTGTAAATGAGGTGAAACCTCTGGGACATTCCAAAGTTGTCTCCTTAAATGAGTTAGCATCTAAACTAGAGAAGGAGGGCCACAGCAAGATGGACATTATCCAGAAGAGAACAAAGCAAATCAATGAGACGTGGGAGAAACTATGCCATGCTATCCAGACAAGGACAGAGGTAGGAAATACATGAAAAACTGGGGCATTGAATTCCCTGCAGTTTCCCATGTTCCTTCTTCTTTTCCTAAACCAGTGCATTGCTCATGTTGAAACACCATGTTTATAAGAGTAATGGGTATATTCTGTTCTATTCTTTCTTGGTCCATTTCCCTTTATAGCTACTGCTTACCCTACTGTTCCTGGCAAGGCTTATACTTGAAAGATATTTGTCAGCCTAGAGTAATTCTGTTTTCCTTAATTCACTGTTATCCTTGGTTTCTTGAAAAACTAAGCCAGTCTAATGGTTTACCACCACTAACAGGAGGCTGGCTCTGGCACTCATTGGACTCTTTATTGAATGACTTCAGCTTATTAAACAAGCTGAAAACTCTTCAGATTTTTTTTGCTGAGTTAATTACTTGAAATCAAAGAAGGCATATGGGAGAGAAGGTGATAGAGGACACAGAGACAACCACCCTACCTTTTGCCAGCATTCAGCTGTTAAATCATCACACCCCCTCTCATGAAACTGAGGTCACAGATGTGTTTGAAAAGCAGAGAGGACACATAGAACTCAACAATTCTGTTTGCTTTAAGGAGAACATAAAATATAAGATGTCCTCAACTCTTTTTCACTAGCGTTACACACACATTTTGCTTATGAAATAGGCAATCTCTATTGTCTATTAGACAATAGACCCTCTATTGTCTATAGTGTTAGCAGCACTAAATACATGATAATTGTTACTATGTAGTTTGAATGTAAAATATTATAAGAACATTTTTTAATCCTCTCATTTCAGAAAACCTAATTTTCACTTAACTCCTCTTATTTTCATTGTTTGCAGTGTAGGCCTCTATTCCATGCAAGTTTTTTAAGACACTTACTTTGGTTGAGAGAGCTACCTGGAGAGGGCAATTCATGCTCTCCAGCTTGATCATTTGTCTTATGTAGGGATAAATTGCTCTTTGGAGATATCTGATTCTTTCCATTGACATAGAGAACTTGAGGAAACTGGGTTGGCTTGAACACCTCACTTTCAGGTGACTTAATTGGGAAGGTGTTTCATTCCCACTCTTGTTCAGTCTGTACTGCATTAGGACGTACTAAGGTTGCCCTTTTTTGTGCTGCAGATATGTTATATAGTATTACCGTTAAGTTGTTTCTTCATTCCAGAATCTAAGAGCAGCCCAACAAGTTCACCAATATGATCATGACGTCGATGAAATAAAGGGTTGGATGCAGGAGAAAGAGGCAGTGGTGGATATAGATGATTATGGATATGATCTTCCAGGTGTACAGACACTTCTCAGCCAGCTTGAGGGAGTAGAGGTAAGGGGATCTGCCATGAAACAGTGTCAGAAAAGCATTAATGGCAAAAAAAAGAGGAGACTGATGCTTGATTTGAAATCCTCTCAAGTGCCTTTTTTGCAGGACAACAAAGGATAAATTTATTGCACCCTGAAATATTCATTGTGCTTCTCAGAAGAGAGGCTTTTCCTCCTGTTTTTAACATTGTGATATTATATTATTAACGCTTTTACTTCTAAGGATGAGCTTCTCTTCTAAAATCTGTTCCAAATTGTTATTATAATTACAAAGGTATCATCTGAGCTACAAGAGACTTCAACTCCACACTTATCAAAATAATCAGTGTGTCACATCTAAAGACTCTTCTTTGGTGTTTGATGATGAATGTTAAAAGGCTTTGGGAGGAAACTGAGAGGAAAGTCTTGACAGAGTCATATTTCCAGCCTCTGTGCAGCCAGTGGCTAGAAAAGATATGCACCATCTTTAAAATCTGCTTTTGATAGATGTAAGATAGATGTAAGATGCTCTTACAATCCATTCTGTCTCTGTTCCAGAGAGATCTAGGAGCCATCATGAAAGAGCTGGAACGGATTCGGGGAGAGGCTTGGCACCTCAGCCGCACATACCCTCAAGTCAAGGAAAACATTATGGAGAGACTCACAGATGTGGATGAGTGCTGGGGAAACCTGGACAAGAAGTTTCTGGAGAGGAAGGCAAGACTGAGCCAGGCAGAACAAGTCCAGCTCTACTTCAATGACTGCAGGGAGCTGATGTATGTATTGGCCCCTTGAGTTTGGCAGTGGGCCTTATTTCATGTCTTTCCCATATAGGATTTTCTAAATTACACCTGTCAGTTATTTGACTCCTGTCCCAGATGCTCTGCAGCTTGCTTGCAAATCTCTTTGAATAAATACATGGCATCTTCTCAACAGCACTTCACAGAATTTACCACACATCAGAGGTGACCGTGCCACTCCACTTCAGCACAGCGTGCATGACAAACCCACATTTTTAGACTATTTCCTAGACAGTCTTGGAGAATTCAGTCACTCTGGATAGATTTGGCAGTCTTACAATTCCAATTGAAAATACTGTTGGTTCTGTAGGAAGATAGGTGAGTCTCTGCTAGATAGTCAAGTAATTTATACACCTATACAGACACCAGCGCCCATTTTTCTCAGAGTCAAAACAACTACATTAAAGATAACCTTCTAGAATAGGTTAGCACTTGCTCAAGTGCTGAAAGTGTTTCACACACATGTATTTAATACGATTGGCCATATGCACACACTCTTCTGTCCATTCTTATTAGGGGTCAGTGTTTTGCAAGAATTCAATTGCTGGAAAATTCCATGATTTTTTTTTCCTTTTTTAAACTGAATTAGAACAAAATGATGAATGTTTAAAGCATCTACAAAGTCTACTTTTTAAAAAAAGATATGTTGAGCTAAGCATCTCATTTTGTTTAAATCAATCACGCCAAAGTATCCACAAGCAGAGGTCTAATGTAAAAATTGAAATAAATAATGGAAATATGCTATACTCAAAGTGGCAGACCAACATTAAAATATTATATTTTATAATTTTAATGTTATTTTTATCAAAATTGATACACTTTTGATGGAAATAGTGTTTTTTAAACAGGATTTCTCACAGAAGAAATATGGACATTTTTAGTTCAGTGTAGTTAATGGAAGAGTTAATCCATGACAGGAGTAGAAACACAAAGACAGTGAAGTGGTTACCACTGACTATTGGACATTTACTACACTAAGGGATAGATCCTGAGCTCAGGTAAATCAAGATGCATTCGTGTATGCCAGTTGAGGCTCTTGGAGTAGAAAATTTTCCTTAAACAGTACCTTCTTTGCGTGAGTGCTCTGTATGCGTATGAAGTACTTTCATGCATGTTGATAAGATTAGATGGACATCTGAAAGTCTCTGTGTCCCTGTACCACGTATAAAAGTACTGTGAATGTATACAGCCTGGGCATTTGCAGTTACAGTTCTTTCTGAGGATTTGAATGTGCAATGCTTCAGTGTGTACAGATGCTGCAGCTGCCTTTCTAACAGGCTACGTATTGAAACAGCACTGGGAATATTATATCAGGTTATAAAAGTCCACAGATGTATGAGTGAACCTTAACCAGTGTTTTGGTATATTCCTGTCTTTCGTGAGCAAGTGAAAGTCTGTATGCATGTCTCTGCAGCCATAGGATGTGTGCATTCCTGAGTATCCAACAGACTCAGATTCCTTCTGTTTTTCACCCTTTTGACTCTATTCTGTAGGGCCTGGGCCAATGAGATGCATGCACTAGTGATATCTGAGGAACTGGCAAATGATGTCCTGGGAGCTGAACTGCTTATCAAGCGTCATGAGGAATACAAGCGTGAGATAGAGAAACAGTGGCTAAAATATGAAGAAATGCAGCGGGCAGGAGGTGACCTGATGAAGAATGGACATTTCATGTCTGTGGAGGTGTGTTGATGAGTTAAATATTTTCCAAACAGGAGTGAACAAATAGGACATTAAATAGGCGGGAGTTGCAGCTTTGTCTCTCTTTCAAAACAGAAGAACTAAACAGGAGAATCAGGTTCTCTACCATTAAAAGCTGCAGACTTCATGTCACATGTAGGAAAAAAAAACCCCACCTTTTAGAGTTCTTACTCCTCTAACAACTGATTTTGAAGCTGACCATAAAAGAATAGTCTCTGGGTTGATGATGACTATGTGGGGGGGTAGGGAGGTATTGCTATTTCACAGAAAAGATGTGCCACATAAATGAGATTTTAGCATTTAACTACACAAGACCTAGGATAAAATACATCACAATGCAATCAACTATAGGATGGAGTGACGTCCCTGAGTAGACAAAAAGGTATGTAATTTTCAGAAATGTTATAGACTCAAAGGGGCAAGAATGTTAAAATTTCTGTGATCCTGTTATCTATGGTACCTTTAGACTCTGACCTTTGCAGTGGTCCCAAGCTTGTCTTGATACTGTCAATAGATCCAGAGATCACACCATCAAAAACATCTTCAGAATTTATGCAAGATTACAATACTTCTGTTGTAGAAAGAATTAGAGAACTTTCTACAGTTTAAGGCTCTCCATTGTTGCCTTGCCATAAATGGATGTATTTGTTGAATCTTGTTCTCACTAGCTCTATACTGCAAATTGCCTGGGTATAAAGTTTCATTGCAGCAAAGCATATAGCAGAATATTGGTCTTATAGTATGTGGAATATGCATACAATTATAATATATAGCTATACAACATGCAGGCTAAATGAATTCAAGTAAGAAAAATGAGGACCCAGACATCCTTTCTAAACTATGTTAACACCAAGAAGTTATCTAGAGGTCATCTTCTGGTTCATGACGACAGACCAAACGCTACTTGGCTGTCACATGAAAGCCTGATTGGATTTTTCACCTCCTGGCATTGCAAATGTTGTTTTTTCTAGATTGAAGAAAAACTGTTAGAGCTGACAGACCTGATGAAGAAGGTAAAGGAGAGCTGGGACATGAGGAAAGAGTTATATGAAGAAAACTGGGAGATTCAGTTGCTCCGCAGAGAGCTAGAACAAGCAGAAGCATGGCTGGCTGCCAAGGAGAGCTTTCTTTCAGATCCTAGCTATGGGGTGAGTAAACACTGCAACGCTATTGAAATGTCTCTCAGCATATACAGAGTGCTTGGAGCATGTGTCACCTTGGGCCTGAAGTTAATCACAATCTAAACAGTAATGCACCCTTGAGATAACAAAGGGCAGGAGCTCTGTCCTCTTACAGAAGTGAGGCCAGGACAGTTGCTGTATTTTACATGGTGATGGGTTCCAGGAGGTGGTGGCTACCAGGGGGTGGTAGAAGACTGGGAAGAATTCCAGACCATTTTTTCACATAAAAAAAACCTGCAGAGGGTTCAACCTTCATTGTCAAGCTGAAAGCCTGTTTTGAAAGGTTTTTTCCTCACCTTGTGTTGGGCAGTAGAATGTTTTGCACAGAAGACTTGACAGCTAGGTTTAAATTCCTATTTAAACACCAGATCCATAGTTTTGGGTTTTTTTCTTATTATTGGCTGTCTTCTGATGGTTTATAAGATGGGAAAACAATGTCATAAACTTGGGTATTGAAAACTAAGCAGAGAGCAAGAGAGATGTTTAAGATACCTATGTTGTAGGGCAGGAATAAACTCTGTGTCTAGCACAAGCTGGAATCCAAGTACTTAATATGTATGTAAACAGTTATAGTTGGAAGTCATGGTACTACATGGCTTTGCAGAAAAAAGGAAGGTTGTTATTTGAGCTCTTTTTTTCATGTACAGCAGACAGACTGCAAGCTACAAACATTTTCTTTTAAGGGGTTTAGACATTACGGAATCACGGAATCACGGAATCTTCAGAGTTGGAAGGGACCTCTAGAGATCATCTAGTCCAACTCCCCTGCTAGAGCAGGATTGCCTAAACCACATCCCTCAGGGCTGCATCCAGGCGGGTCTTGAAAATCTCCAGAGAAGGGGACTCCACAACCTCCCTGGGCAGCCTGTTCCAGTGCTCTGTCACCCTCACTGTAAAGAAGTTTTTCCGTGTATTTGAACGGAACTTCCTATGTTCTAGCTTGTGCCCATTGCCCCTTGTCCTGTCACTGGGAGCCATTGAAAAGAGCCTGGCTCCGTCCTCCTTAAACCCACCCTTTAGGTACTTGCTGAGGATACACTCTGTCCCCTCATCTAGGTCATTAATGAATATATTGAACAAAATTGGACCAAGTATTGACCCCTGAGGGACACCACTGGTTACAGGCCTCCAACTGGACTCTGTGCCGCTGATCACAACCCTCTGAGTTCTGTCACTCAGCCAGCTCTCATTCAATTACAAAAGTTTCGGAATCATCATTTGGCTAAATAGAATGGGTAAATCTGAAAATTTTAGGCATAATCTCTTCTGATGGACTTGATTTTGGACTTCTGTATCTGATAATATTTCCATTCAGGATTCAGTGTCTGAAGTAGAGAAATTACTGAAGAAACACCATGATTTTGAGAAGATGCTCGCAGCTCAGGAGGAGAAATTTGCTCAGCTCAGCAGGAAAACTAAGGTGAGAAGGTCAATGAGCTGTCTATGAAACAGGATAATGTGGGTTCTTTAATGTTTGGGGCTCAGTCACTCTATATAAGAATTAACGCTTGTGCTGAGATGGAGTAAATGACTGACCAAAGCTGAGACACTGCAGATAGAGCAGCTAAGAATGAGACCCATATGTGGATCAGAAGAGTCTTGCTAGCTTGCAAAAGCTCTAGAAGGGAAGTTTTCTTCTGCCAGGAGCAAAAAGAGTGTGTCGTTGCAAAAGGCTGTGTGAGAAACAGGGTGATCTCTCGCTACATGGATGGAGAGATTTTGATTCATTCAGAATTTCAGTAGGGAGCTGCAGCCACCTGACAGTGCTGGAGGATAGCAAAGGCCTGAAAATAAAGGACACCAAGGCAGAGAGAGGCCTTTTTCCTTCTGGCATCAGAGTTCTATAATGAATTGTATTAGGTACCAAAAATATTCAGTCAGCCTCCCACGTCTGCGTCAATGGGTTTTTAAATTACTTTCTTGAAATAACCAGCGAAACAGAGCTTTTGTGTTTGGCATTAGGCTAAAAATTAGCTTAGCTGAGTCTGCCTTTTGTTCAGTGGTTTGTGAATTGGCTAAACGAAAGGATAAAGTTCCTCCACTCTAAAATTTTCCAGCAGAACACCTCTAGATACTCACTGTTCCCACAGAAAACTAAAAGAAGCAGTGCCACAGAAAAGAAAAGAAGCATAGTTTCTCTAGAGCCTATTAAAGACTCAGCCATTAGAGAATTTAGCAAGGGCAGGATTCACTGTATTTGAGATTAACTGCCATCAGTATTCATGGTTTGGGCAGCAAAATAGTGCCCAGAACATAGGAATTAAGTTCAGTTCTAACTCTAAGAATGCTAATGCAGGTAAAGGCCTTAAAATTCAATGCCAGGAAAGAATGTATTTGAAAAAGTATTCCTGCTTAAAATAAAATAAAAAAAAAATCTTAGGTAAGTACCCGTGAGTGCTATGAAGGTAATTTTAAAAAAGTAACACTTGTGTCCTACAGAGGGAGATGAATCTTCTGAAACAAGTGGACACAGAAGAGAGTGAGCAGAAGGATAAAAGCAAAGTTGTTCGGGTTCCCTCTCTGAAAAGAAAAACGTCTGACAAAAGGAATACACCACCAAAAGTGCCAGAGATAAAGAGCACAACACCACTGCCATCTGTGCCCTTACCCAGCCTGTCCTGGAGGGCCCCACTTGAAACTATTTTCTCCCCCATCGAAAAGTCTCCATCAGCGTTCCAACGATTCACTGCTGGGGGAGTCCCAGAAGTGCTGAGCAGCAAAACAGAAATGAAAGCTGAGAGGACGCTCAGTGAGATTATCACTCCACCTACACCAAAGACAGTGGATCCACGAGCTACATCTTTGGAAAGTCACAGTTCTTTAAGCTCGCCTTTATCTCCTACTCCCATAAGCCAGCAACACAGCAGCAGTTTGTCAGAATCGTATGCCACAGGCCTCTTATCACCTCAGGAAAAAAGTGCTGGAGGCTCCTCTTTCTCCAATCTGCAGACAAAAGTAATGGCAACTCCACCCGAGCCTGGCCAAAGGTCACTAGATAAATCACCAAACTTAATGCTGTCTGACTTCTCTTCGCAGAGATTAGAGAATACATCTTCTGTAAGTCCCGGGGATTTCCGGCTCTCTCCTCACAAAACTGCTGTCCTGTGCTAGTTAAAATAAGGAAACATAGGAAGTTTTGTATGAAAGTCACGGAGCACTATACAGTAGGCATTTCAGTGGATACACTCATGGATCTGAACGGCCAGAGGCATTTCATATGCCTTTGCAGTTGATACACTTTCCAAAAAGATTGTTGACTTAAGCAGCTAGGTATAGCTTAAAAGCATTTTTAATTTGGTCAGCTTTATTGCCTAGGTTTTAACAACTGTATTGTTTTCTGTTTTTCTTTCCCCAACTGGAGGTTATTCATGGTGCTGAATACTCAGCAGAGCACTTAACAAGAACCAGGAGATGCTGTCTCACTAGGAGGCAAGACTGCTGATTTACCCATACCCTCTATGTGAGGTGGTGGTGCTTAGTGTCCGCTGAGGTTAGAAGTCAGAGAGAGGCAGGACTTAGCGGCATCCTTGCCAAAGAGCTGCCCTGGTGCAAGACTAGGACCAGCAATTCCTGTTTGCTCACCCTGGCAGGAAGTGCACTGTAAACTCATGGACAGGTAAAAATTGTTCCCTTTCCTTCTTGCACTTTAGGAGGAATGTTTTTGTCACACATCCAAGTGTGCCAGTACAACACTATACATAAGTGTAACTCAGTATTATTGCAGGGGTGGTGTGAATAACTTCAGCAATTTAAGTTGTAAATTGTATTTAATAATATAAAAATAATATTAATTAATTAATACACCACGATAGAGGAAATTCCATGAGCAAATTGTTCTAGAAGGACGTGAATTATCTTCATTTAGGTAGTGTATCAGAGATGTAACCGCAACCTAGAGAGAATTTCTAGCTGTGCTGTGTATGTAAGGGCTAGAAGCAGTAGAGATCAGTTTCTCTGTGTGGAACTTTTCTAGAAAGACCTACAGATATTATAATGTACATTTAAGGCACCTTTTAAAGTTAAACAGCAATGTTCTTTTGTGTCTCAGGTTTCTGCAAGTCTCCAGCATATGGAGGGATTCCTAGAAAAGAGAGACCAGCTCCTTCCAAGAAGACAACAGGTAGAAACAAATGCTGTTATTCTAGGTTAATTCATCTTTCCTTCGAGTTTTAGTCCAGATCTGGTCTGACTCCTTCAGCATAAACTCTTGATGAAGAGGAGCTCAGGACTGTGGGTTTAATTAATTTACTACTAAAACACATGCAGCTGTGTCCACTGACTTTAGCAGTACCTGATCAAGTCCTTAAGAGAAAGAGACAAGGGAATTTTTACCTGTCGTGGGAATCGTGCAGAACAGGGTCTGCCTACATTTAATGGATTTATGAACCAGAGCCTAGGCTGTAGGAATATGTTAAGTATGTTCCCCTAATTATAAATACAAGTTTCAATATATCAATTGAACTGGGGGAAAAAAAATGAATATTTTTTAAAAAATTTAAAAATACAAGCTTGTATCAGCATATGATGGGTTTTTGGCAGAGGAAGCCCTCACTCCCATGCCTCCAATGCTTATAATTTCTAACTGTGCTAGAAGAGAATTAAAGTTTCCATTTATCTTTGAAGAAGTGGTTTGTTTAATCCAGGGCTGAATGAAACTGAAATCTGAATTCTCATCCTGGGAAAGAATCTCACTTCAGGCCAGTAGGCTAGTGATCATAACAGGCAGGAAATTTTCTAATATTCACCACAAATCTGTAGGCACCAGAGTGTTTGCAGAGGTATTGCATGTAAACAAGTTATCTTGGATTGTTTGTCCCATAGAATATTTCCTCTGAAACTTTTAACTTGAAAGACCTCTAAAAAATTGAATCTGGTATGGACTCCATCTTCTGGAAGAGAAATTTAGGTTTTCCTCTCTTCTGGATACACTGAATTTAGTCTGCTGTGATACTCAACTTCCGTCTTACCAAACAAGAAAAACTATGACTTACCTTCCCCAGGACTTTTTCCTTGCTTTTCTCTGAATGACCCAATTGTCAACTTGATTCACTGGCATAACAAAATAAGAATATACACAAGTAATGGGATCCTTCATCCAGAAGGGTCTCATGGCGCTAGGCTAACCTTTCACTGGTACGTAGTTGGGGTAAGAAATGGCAGCTGCTTTTGCACAGTATTCAGTACCATTCCACTGGGGTTAGTTTAGGATATGAAGAAGAATTCAGCAGCCACATTAGATTGAAACCACACACTTAAAAAACAAGACTGTGACCAGAAGGCAAGGGCCAGAAAAAAGCGAAGCTTTTAGGAGTCACTAGACATGACTTCGATTACCCACCTTCTCTCAAAGATGATGCTGACCACAACATGCTGTAGTGTTTGCTTGCATCATATCATATCATATATCATATCATATCATATCATATCATATCATATATCATATCATATCATATTTTACCATTTTTTCAGTCATGACTCAGAGAGACCTGTCCTGAATCACCCACACCAGAAACTACAGCAGGTTCTGTTTTTCTAGGAGATAATCATGACTAAAAGAGCTTCTGTGATCATAATCTGGGGAGCTCCTGGCTTCCTATGGAAGTTGCACATGAAAGATTTCACTACTCCAATAAAATATATAGCTAATAATTGGATTTTATTACCATTTCTATCCATGTAGCCAGGCTCAAGGTCTTGGAAATCCTTCTACGTAAAACTTGATGGATTAAAGCTTGATTTCTATAATGATGAAAAAGAAGCATCTAAGGTAATTTGGTTTTTGAATCCTTCTAGTTACATTTGCTTTGCTTTGGGACTGGGGTAATCAGTTCTCTTTCAAATGTCAACTGAGTGAAAATTCAACAACTCTTCAACTGATACCAACTGTAAGACAGAATAATAAGCTTTCAGAAATTTTCAAGCATATTCCTTAAAAGAAGTATCTTATTTGAGAATTGCCTTCAAGACATAATGCAATAGCCCATTGTTCCTCTGTGGTTCTTCCTATTCAGTGATTCTAGTTATAAAGCAGAGAAAGATAGTGTGGGTGTGTAGTCAGCCCGCAGGTTGGTATGGAACTGAATCCTAGCAGAAAAGACACACAAGACATTTTGTTATAATTTCATCCCCCTTCAGAACGTATCCACGCTCCTGTCCCTCAGCCTTGCTGGTGCCAAATGTGAGAGGCTGGTAAATTACATCAGGAAAAAGAATGCCTTCATGTTGCGGTAAGTCTTAAGAAGTGCACTAATAAAAGCCTACACAGCTACCTGTACTGTTACAGTCACTTAAGACTGTATGTTGTTAGGAGGCATAACCGAAGTGTCTTAAGGGCAGCAGGTATAAGAAAAAGCTGACTAGAATTCACCTTCTCCTATCTTTATTTACAGGCTGAGAGATGGGGCAGAGTATTACTTTGCAGCACCTTCTCAGACACTGATGGAGGACTGGCTGCAATCACTACAGAACAATATAGGTACGTTCTCGCTTCAAGAATGAACTGTGTTTTTAGCAAGTGGTGGTGAGAGAAAGGGAACAGAATGAGAAAGTGGCCTTAGTATGGGGGATTTTGAGCCGTCCTTTTTGTCTCTGTTAGACAGCAGTACACAAGTCACCTGCCACCTTGCGATGTAATGACCTGGCAGGAGAATGCCCAGGGTGACTTGCAAAGAAGCCTTTCAGTTGTACTGCAGCCAGCATCAGGTTATTCACAGGGAGGAGGGGCCTTGCCCAAGGACTGTATTCATCCTTTTATTAAGGGGTTGCTTTGAATCTTGATCAACAGCTTTTCTGTTGATGTAGAAAAAGATCTAGCTTCTAGATCTAGCTTCTAGATCTCTTTCTGGACACCTCACTAGGCTTACTGGAAAGGAAGCCATAGCACAATTATAACAATGATGTTCAGAGAAAGTTGTTACGGACCCAGAACTGGCAAACTCTGCCTCTAACACTACTTCAGAAGGTTTTTATTTGCGTTCTTTGACTCTGCAGGACAGAGTAGCAGATCACATTCCACAATGCTGCTGCAGCCTTTCACCCCAAACACAGAGACTTCCCAGACAAGACCATGGGATTTTCCAGACAGAGACTCTGCTGAAAGACTAACCAGCAAAAGCTCACTCCCAAGGTAGGGGCTCTGCGCTTCAAGGCTGAACTGACGTCACTGCTGTTTGTGCTTAGGTAGCAGACACCTACAAAGGGAGATTGCCCTGACGTCAATAAGTCCCTCTTCTCTGCCACTAATCCAGTAAAATACATTATTCTTGAGTATGACCCTGCCTCAATTAATTTGTGCCATTTATGATGTGCTACAGACAGTTTTTAAAAATGGGCCTGACTATAGTCAGCCATATCGTGACTGTGGTTGACGACCAGTTGGGACACCCAGAGGAATTCTTGTATCACCTATTGTAGGCACCAAAGTTCTTGAAATAAAGTATCTGATCTGAAGACTGGGTTACCTGTATGCTCAACAGAGAGAGGCTTGTTCCAACAGATGAGGGAATCAGAGCAGGAGTCTACAATAGATGCCTTGGATTTTCCTCTGAATATTCACTCCAGCAGCATCTAAGAGAAACCCAGCCTCCTAATTTAAGGAGCCAAACCAGTTGTCTAAAGTCGCACTGTTTGAATACTTTCCTCAAAGGCTGTTTTTAGAATCCAAACACAGGCATGTAAAACACAGACAAATGAGGAAATTTGGCCTGTGGTGTAGATCAATTTCTGTTGCGTTTGGAGTCTGAAAAATCTAACAGACTGTGATGTGGAATCCTAGTCCCTCTGCCTGGTGGATTTTTGCTACTGAGCTAGATGCCTAACAAGTTCTTACATATACACAGTGACTTAAACTCCCCTATGATTGTACCTGATTTTCTGATGATGCATGTTGTTGATAGGAGAACACCTTCCTTCAAAATCAAACCAGAGAGAGAGTCTGCAGAATTTTCCAGAGATTTTAAGGATGATGGGACTACAGTGACGCGAGCCTCTATCACCACCCTGAGCCTAGAACAAACTGGTAATCAAACAAAGCTGCTTCCATCTCTACTAGAAGCAGGAAGAGAAAAATGACATTTGCCTCAATGAATACCAGATCCTTCACCATTACATCTTAATCCAGCCCTCTGGAAACGTATTGATATGTTTTAAGTTAATCACTACCCTTGGAACTTATTTTAATTATGTGTTAAATCTAGTAAAACCATTAAATATACTTAAACAGGACTGCATCTGGTATACTTTTGTGTATACGATGACTCTGTCATTCATAATATCACCTAAGCGATATCTACTCCAAGTGACCTAATGGAAGAGGGAAGGGCAGAGGGACCTTTAGGCCAGACAGTGACTCTGTGAGACAGAAATGGGGAGCACTGAGCAGAGCTCGAGGTGCAAGCTGTGAGTGAACAGCAGCCACCTTGCAAGTAGCTTTGCAAATATCAACGGATAAGATTTAAGAGGGTTGGGCGGTCTGTGCACCACAGGAGTAGAAGTCTCAAAGGGAACATTTGTTATATAATTCCTGCAGCGTTCTGTAGTCTCCACGATCTTTCATTTTTACAACACATTAACCAACAGTTTCCTAACTATTTTCCAATTCTTTCTGGATGAGGTTACCAGGAAAAAAAGTCCCCCGGAGTTACTAATTTTTAAGGGAATCTGAAACTAAAATAATGCATCAGCAATCAGTCTTTCAGTGTAAAATGAGAGGAAAAGCAGGATAGCAAGGAGGAAGACTGTTCCCCAGACCACTGCTCTCAGAAAGACCGAAAATGAGGTTGATTGACCAGTCTGTTGGGAAGCTGGGTTGAGTAGGAATTATATAAGGTAGTCTTTTGGGAGAATGTGGGTAAAGGAAAAAAGCATGTCTAATAGTATATTATCTGTATGAAGTCTCATCTTGTTCTTATTACACTATTGGCCTTTTTCACTCCTCTTAAATTTCTATAGCTGAACAAGATGTTAAGTGCACACAAATTACCAAATTTTATCTCCACAGTGCACACAGCAAAGCCCCAGCATGATGCAGCAGCTGCAGTGCCATGAAGATGGGCCACCATATCAGTATGAGTCTGTTCTTTTCAGCAAGTAGTGTAACGCTTATCTTGAAGAGATACCACTCCTTGGGCTAAACACAGAAGTGTCAGTGGGATGGGACCTCTGGAGGTCTGTAATTTGGCGTCTTATTCAAAGCCAAATAATCATCAGCACTTGATCAGATCAGGTATGGTTTTGTCTAGACAAGCCTTAAAAACCCTCCAAGGATGGCAATTCCTCAGTCTCTCTGGGTGACCTGTTTAGTGCTGCTCTACTCTGAGTGATTTTTTTTCCTAAAGTTTTATATGAACCTTCCAAGCCAGGACTTGTGCCTGTTGTCCTCTGCTGTGTCGTACAGCATTACCAAGAAGAGCATAGACCCATCAGCTTTGTACCTGCACTTCAGCAGATGAAGGTGCTGTCATGCTGCCTTCTCTTTTGCCAAATTAAGCAAGTGCAACTCTACCAGCCTGCCCTCATAGGCTGTGTGCCCTCAAACCCCTCATCATCTCGGTAGCCCTCCATCACACCCACTTCAGTTTCTCTGCTTCTCCCTTGAACTGGGCATCCCCAAACTGGTCACCATATTACATGTATGCCCTCATCACTCCTGACTAAAGGGGGTTCAGCTCCTGACATAGCCCGTTACGCGGTTTGCTTTATTTGCAGCCCTTACCCATACTGACCATGGCCGCCACTGTGACTGACATGTTTTCAGCAGAGCTGCTACTCAGGCAGTTGCTGCTCAGTCTGTGCTGACAAAGGGGCATATTCTGCACCTGGTGCTGAGTTTCATACTTTTCCTTGGTCAACTTCATGAGATTTCTGTTGGTCCAATCCTCAAGTTTTCTCGAAGTCCTTCTGGATTGAAGATCTACCATTTGTCATGTCAGCCACTCCCTGGTTTTTTACTATTGTCCGCAAATGCACTGAGGATGTGCTCTACCTTGCTGTACAGCTTACTGATGAAGTGGTAGAACAATATTAGTATTTACCCCAGAATACTCCATTTGTCACCTGCCAATGTCCAGAAGTCTAGCCATCAATTGTTGCCATTGCAGAAGACAGCTCAGACAGTTTTCAAGCCATCTAACAGTCTGTTTATCCAGCAAGACTTCAACAGCTTCTCAATGAGAATGCTCTTAGAGACAAGGGACAAAAGCTCTTACTAAACCTGAAGTATATTACACCTACTTTCCTCCACATGACCACATACCTGGTAATTTCACCATGAAGTGAAATCACATGGTCCGAGCCTGCTGTCCTCTTAGTAAATCTGTGTTGAATGTTCCTGATTGCCACCTTGACCTTCATCTGATTATCGCCTATTCCTTCATGTGCTTGGAATGAAGTCCAGGAGGACTTGCTTCATGGTCTCACCAGTGGCTGCAGTGAGGCTGATTGGCCTCGTATGTAGTTTACCAGATCCCTTCTTGCCTTCACATTAGACTGTGACCCATCATGAGAGACCTCCTCCTGCCACCATAATGCTTCATAGCTAGTAGAGCAGCAGTCCCATAGTCACACAGCCTGCTAGTGAAACACTTTCCCGAACATCTAGCTTCTCTAAGTGGTCCCTGATCTGTTGCTTCCCAAATGTTTGATCTCCCAGCTCCTTCCCTATCAGTGCTGCCACGCACAGAGGCCTGGGACCAGGCTTTACCTGCGAGTACTGAAAAAAGAGAGAAGAGGAAAAAAGAAAAAAAAAAGTATGGAATACTTCAGCCTTTTCCATATCTTCCATCACTAGGTTTTCTCCTCCGTTTGTCTCCCTGGTGGGAGACACAGCAGAGAATTGAAACAAATTTAGAGTGAAAACTTGTGCAATAATGCTATGAAATTGCTGGATTAGGTGGCCAGGTATGTTGAACTGAATCTTTTCCTACAGGGGACTAGACAAAACCTTCTTGATGGACGGTCGTGCACCCCCCCACATGCACGCCTGCACATGTGTGCACTTGTGTGAGGAGACACTCGTCTTCCAAACTCACGATCCCAGCAGCGATGATGTATTACTCGCTCCCTTTCAGTGGCTAAGACTGAGGACCGGAGCGTAAAGACGAGGTCACCGACCCCAGTTAAAGAAGTTATAAAGCCTTACACAATGGTGGAGAAACAAATTAAATTTAAAAATGTCTTTCTTTAAAAAGTTTTTTACTGTGAAATAAAACCATGGCCTGCAGAGATTTTTCTGGATAAAATGGTCTCATTCCTTTCCCAACACTTTGTTGCGTTGGAAACTAGATGGCAAGTCAAAAGTATATACCGAGAGCGGAATGATCATCTAATCACAACGGAAGCAATTTGCAGAAAAGCGTTGTCACCATTTTCAGAAATTGAACTGTAACAGCCCAGGTGGCCAGAGCTGCAGGCGTGTGAAAGGCTTCAGCCTTTAAATTGTTTGAGCTTAGTATTGACAAATGAGTGGAATTAGATGCTGTCAGGTCCGTACCTCACTCGCAGGGATCGTCAGCCACGCCAAATTGCATTACTGTGGTCTTAGATGAGATCAGACTAAGAATAACTGCAACCTGATCCCCAGTCTCCGCAGATGAAAGATAATTGCGCTTAATGCTTTGTCTCGTCTTATGATGTTTTCATGCTCTGCTTTTGCCTTGAGGTGCTGACGTAAATGACCCATTGAGTCGGCTGTGCAGTTAGGGCAGCTCCAGCATAACAGATTTATTTTGTCGTGCTCTGAATGGCACTTTGCAAAGTCACAGCTATTGAACGTAAGCAGCAACCTCACTCTAGCATCCGACAAAAAAAAGAAAATAAAATCCCTTGGCAGCCACCTGAGCATCACTCCCGGGAAGAAAGCAAATAAGAGAGCAGTTATTTCCTAATAAAAATGAACTTTTCAAGATTTGCCAGATTCTTACTGGGAAGACATTCAACCTTTCAAAAGTGATTCACACATTAGAAATGCAAAATGCCATGGAATTAAATGAGTGACTGTGAGCTTGTCTTTCCGCACCTGCCAATGTATCAGCGCACTTTATGCTATTCTGCTGTAAGTCATTTTCAACAATAAAAAAAAAAGCAATGGAAATTATCCTCAGATCTGGGTGGGCTGTAATTTTGGTGGATCGAAAGCACGACTTTACTAAGGAAAAGTAACATTTGCAAAATTATTTTTGCTAAGCTATAAACAGCCAATTTTCAAAGGTAGCTTCAGAGGGGTTGCACCTACCACTGTAATGGGCAACTAAAGAGGCAAACATCTCTTTTGCCCTTTGCCAGAGGGATGGGAGGGGGAGGGCGTGAAAAAAGTAGATCATGAGCTGGAAGCCTGTTATTATTACATGTAAGCATTTATTGCATTATTGCAAATGTTACTGAAGGATGAGTGGGGTTTGGGTTTCCAGGCATCCACACCCACAGGTAAGCTGGGGCTCACTAGTAATTAATAAATATATTTAAAATGCCTTAAAGCATTTTACACTGTGGTGTGGGTCTCTCAGTGATTTTCCCTAACAGAAGAGCTGTAGCAGCCTGCAGATCTCACCAGCTGCATTGCCCAGTCCTCGTGCTTTTTCCAAGCCTGGCTTCCCAAAGCAGAAGCCTCACACAGGAGAAGCCGCGTGATCCCAAACTGGGGCTCATCCGCCGGCGTACAGCTCTTGTTTCCTCATCCCCGTACTCCTACATTTCAAGTCCCGTGTCCGTACCTGCACACCTCCATCTCGGCACTGCGCAGTGTACTGAGGAGGCAGCTTAGGTGGCTCGAGCCATTGCTTCCTGCAAGACACAAGCTGCTGTTGCTCAAGACGACTCTCATAATTGCCAGCGGTGACTGCTGAAAGTGTGGCTTTTAAGCTGGGGTGTGTGTGAGACATTTTGACATTGTTTATCCCGGAGAGGCCTTCCCAGCAGAAACCCCAAAGAGGCTGAGAGGAGATACAGGCTGTACAGCAGCAGCAGCAGGACCTCCCTTGAGACGCATCGGCAAGGAGGGGATGGTGTGCTCAAAGCTAACATTAACAAACTTAATCTGGCCATATATCTTCCGACAGTGCTGGCTGCCAGGGATCGGCTAGGAACAAACTGAAGCAATGTCACATAGTTTTATCTCAGGCGCTGGGATGAGTTTGGCTTTCCAGTCTTAAACTGATTGTGCTCTGTGATCAGATACTTCATTCTCTCCCTCTCCCTCCTGCAAATAACTCTTCTGCCACCAGGAACTGCTTTATATCCCATGAATGTGGATTACATTTTCTGTTAACAGTGTCATTGCCATTATTAAAACTGCTGCTTCCACATGCCCGTGGTTCTCTTCAGGTTCTGCCTTGACCGGTCACGCTGCAAAACACACTGATTGGCAGACTATCATTACACACAGTTACAATTTTATGCTACTCATATCCATTAATTGGTTGTCGATGCTTGAAGCAGAAAGCTAAAATCCTGGCCCAAGTTATCATGCTGCCTAAACAGAGTATCTTGGCATTTGCATTAAGAGACCTGGTTACACGGGATGATACCTGAACTCTTCCACAGCAGGACTATCATAGGAAGCTGTGGGCTGTTTCTGGGAGGGGGGGAATCTTGCCTACTTCCTCTCTCTCCTCTGGTACCGAGCAGTAAATTGTTCTAAGGCTTTAGGAAAACACTTGCATCCTTACATATGGGGCATTGTAGAAGTGCAATGGGTTAAATGTCTATTACACATTTCCAGTAGGGAAATCCAGGCTAGACACACGTGACTGCTCCAGCTCTGGGTTCCCGCAGAAAGAAAATTCATGGTAACTATTGTTCCGGGAGGGTGCAAGCCAGGAGACACGAATTTTTGCTCTTCCAAGGACTCTGAACAAGTGAAATAAAGAAACCCATGGAGATGCCAAGCAAGCGTGTGTGCCCGCGTACATCCCCACCGCACACACATGCACCCCCCCCACCCCAACCCAAAACAAACCCCTATCTAATTCAATGTTTATGAATATTATGGTTTAGCCCAGAACATCTTTAAATCCCTTAAGCTTTCCTGCTGCCCAAGGGAGGACCTGCAAGCGCAGCAGCGAGCCTTCCTGACCACCCCGATGCCCTAATTCCTGCCCAGGCCCAGCCCACGCGTGTCCCTCTGCCACAACTTAGTCCTGGGGCACGTTTCCAGCGTTAGCCACTGCGCAGCACCGAAACCCATTAAAAATGCCAACAGGGGCAATTTAGCAGGACTTTTTATACGCTGTAGGTTAGACAGGTTTGGTTGTTTTGGGAAGTGGAGGTTTTGACCTGAAAATAATGTTATTCTTTCCTTTGCCCACCCCTTTTGCCACCACAAAACTAATTTGTCTATACAACAGGGCTGCTCAGGGTCATTTTTCTCTTACGAGGTTTTATGTGAATGGTGTGTTAGCAGCGTGCTATACCTGGAAATTGTTAGCAGCTGTGGACAGTAAATTCCTCCTTTCTCTTCAAGAAGGGAAAACTTATCGGTTTGTGTGGTTTTAGACGTGTAGCTCTCCCCAGGAGCAGAGACGCAACTGCCAGTGCTCTTCCAGGGAGAAGCCCAAGCCTGGAAAAACAGCACATGGCACAGGGCTGCTGGTGGCTTGGGCTTTTCTTTTACTGTGCTTCAGCCTGGATATGCGAGAGGATTCAGCTGAGAGTCTCCTCTTTATGTACTTTATATCCTTATGCCTAAGAGGTATAGTAATACAGGAGAGTGGCAGGCATGCAATTAAAGCTGGGCGTGCGGTTTTGTCCCGAGACCAAACACTCTCACGTCTGAGGGGTCCATCCCCCTGCAATGGGCTCATAGAGACCACGTTCCAGCTCTCTGAGTCTGAATTTGGTTTTTTTTTCACCAGTCGGGATGAAGCAGAGCAGATCCAAAAGGAAAAGAAAGAGATTCCCGGTGCGCCTCGAAATAACACGCCGATGAGACCGTTCACCTGAGACCCAGACTCAAGTCCTGGCTAACGAAGGAGTGATCACATCAAGCATCCAGCATGAGATGGGGCCTGTTTAGCCCTTTTTTGCTTAAATATCCATCTACTGGTGCAACCATTTGCATTTTAGGCTCTACTTGTTAAGGTACAGTGCAATCATGATGAAGAATATCTTTTTTTTTTCCTATTTATCTCTGTTTCTAAGCCAAAGAAAAGTTACCTAGAAAAGCTGGTGAGAAATGGCAGTACTTTTCACCCAGGACAGTGTAGTGACTGAGGGCTCTTCCCTGAGCAGTGGAAGCCAAAGCTTCAAGTCCTGAACTCCTCTGACAAGGACTTCAGCCTCTGCCCTTTGTTAGCCAGCCTGAAGCACAGTTCTTGCTCCTTGCGTGCAGGCGTCTCCTCTGCCTTGACCAATTTTCCAGCAGGAGGGAAGGAGGGTGCATAACACCACGTTTATGTAAATACTTTATGGGTACATGCAACATCTGCAGTTTAAATGTGTGTTCAGACAGATTCAGGTCAGTCACTCTCACCCAACAAGGTGATTTAATCATTACAATTTTTTTGGCTAGTCCAGCTCACTCATCTGCGGTACCCCCTGCTGGAGCCGCTGCCTGTCCCGAAAAAATACAGTAAATGAAAGTAATGGGAAACTGGTGCATTTTCCTTTATTCTTGATCATTTTTAACTGCTTTTACAAAAAAAATAAAACTTCCTTTTTTTCAAACTTAGGTATTTCAACCTCATCATTTAATCAATAACAGTAAAGTCCAGTGAAAGGCAGACTTCTGTACGCGTTTGAGAGTACACAAGAGGCAAAATAAAGCTGTGCCTTGGCAGTGGCTCAGTACAGCTGCCTTCCTACCCTGCCTTGGGCCGTTCCACCAAACAGGGTTTTACCACAGGAGGTAGATTTTGTTCCACTTTTTTCCAGGCTCTCAATGCCTTTGTAAACCAGAACAACTTCCCTCTGATTTTTCCACCCAGTCTTGAAACCAGTAAATGTCCTACAAAGTGCTGAGCCGGCATCTAGCATAAATAGTGCTAACACAAAGGGGGAAAATGTAGCCTTGTGTTTAAGCGCATAAAGACTTTCATGGGTCTGGTGCTCCTTTGCAATATTTTATTTTTAATTAATATATTACTAAACGGATAAAAGACACAAGCAAGCAATTTCTATAAAGAGTAGCTAACAGTTGTAAGAACTTTTGTTTTCTTTGCATTTGGCAGCAGATAGCAAGCTCTGTATTCGTGGGGGTTTTCCAGCAAAATGTTCATCTGAGAGCAGGGACCTGGGGTGCATTGCGGATGAGTTTTGGGGTTTTTTTTTGCACGCGTGAATTCATCTTCAGCGGTTAAGCAAACATAACGCCAGAACAGCAAGGCCTGGTTTATGACCGTGCCATGCGCCTTTTCACACACGCCTTGTTATGGTGAGCCGCAGAGAGACAGCTTTCTCCTCCCAGGGCCTGCTCTGGTCTTCGTGCCCTCCGGTCAAGCAGCCATTTGACAGCATGTGGCACAAGGCCAGGCAAGACTGGGGAGAAGGAACAAAACGTACAGCCTTTAGGGGAACAAACACACGACATTTCAGTGGCCCGTTCCCTTAGACTCCATGCACACCCTAAAGGAAGCAAGGACCAAGGCGCCGACCTGTGCGCAGGTCACTCATCAGCCGTACGTCACTGCAACTACAGTTTTGTGGGTTTGGGGCTGTGCAAATTCGCATGGTCTGAGCCGGAGCCCAGGTGTGCTTTGGGGGACAGCATGTGCCAGCCACCGCTTCCCAACAAGCTGCATGGATAAGGCTGTGCCAGGTGCAGGTACCTCCACCCTGCAGAGGCCTCCAGCAGCCTTTGCCCTCACAAATGCCCTCCAGGTCCTCCTGCCACACCATCAGGCCAGCAACACACTCCCTCAATGTCATGCTACAAAAACAAAACCAAAAAGTATGAAAGCAAGAAAAAAAACCAAAACAAAACAAAACACCAAAACCAAACACTTTTATGGGCAATGATACAGCCCTCACATAATTTCAGGCTCTGAAATGCAAAGATATATTTCAAAAAACTATTACAGTTTAAGGCTACAGGGGTACCACGTGGGTCCCCAAGGAGATCAAGGGGCACAGGCTTGCTGTGCCTCTTGGCGGCAAGATAAAACAGCAGTCCCCAGCCCTACTTCAAGTGTTGGTGCAACCTTGGGTG
Source organism: Larus michahellis (assembly GCF_964199755.1). Classification (NCBI taxonomy): domain Eukaryota; kingdom Metazoa; phylum Chordata; class Aves; order Charadriiformes; family Laridae; genus Larus; species Larus michahellis. Next base: position 50,166,077 of record NC_133899.1, on the reverse strand, counting down.
ACAGTTCCCCTGGCAAAGGGGGAGTCACGCCACCTTCCCACCTCCTTCCCTAGCCACAGGTAGCTCCCCAGCTCTATAACAGGGTTCAGCAGTCCCTCAGAAAAGTACTCTCCACTGATTGTGGGTTACCCGAAAACTCTGTGCGGGGGGGGGGGTGTTTTTGACTCTTTCACATTTTAGTGGGCATTTCCGTTTGCATCAGCAGCACCACGAATGCACCAAACACGCCCCAGTTACGGGTCTGTGCAGCATTTCGGGAGACCCGATCTCCTCAGCGTGGCCGAGCCACCTCGCTGCTGGGCACGTGCTGCTGAGGTTACGGATCACTCACTGTAGCCCACGAACAAAACAGGGTTGTCTTTTTGCAGCAGCAGAGCGTAAAAATTAGGTAGATGAGGTAAAACAGTGTTCCTATGTACGATGTGGATGATGTGTAAACAAAAGGCAATTACGTAACATCATTGGTGGTCTTGCTCCTGACGAATCTGCGGTATCATCTCGGCGGGGGCTGCCCTGAATCTCTGTTCCTGGAGGCCAAGTCTTCCAGCTTCAGTTAGATACTGGTTTAGTGTCAGAAGAAATCCCAGGATGTTGTGGGGAACACCAGTGTCCCTCACCGAACTCAGTCCTTTAACCACTGCAGCAGAAAAGCTGCTGCCGGCTGCTATCACTGGGGCTCCTCACAAGTCGCTCAGCCCCCAGCCCTCCCCTCCAGCTCAGCCCTTCGCACCTCCTGTGTAACAGCACAGCGCTGGACGACATGAGCAATAATTCGGCACACCAACACAGAGAGGGCATGGAGACGGGCGGCATGGTGCCGTCACTCGCTCCTTGTCCATCCTTTCCGCTCCCACTGCCCGGCTGAGGCGAGCCAGGGCTCAAACACCCAGCGGCTGTGGGGCCACGCGCCGGAGCCCAGGTGAATGAGGGTGCAGCAGACCACAGGAGGTGGAAGCACCCAGCCTCCGCGCAAGTCATGCTGGAACCAGATTTTGCTCTGTGCAAGTGGCTTATAGGAAGGGGTTTCTTTATAGGACCAGCCAGAAGAGCATGAAAACAGTGCGCATCCTGAGCAGGGGGTGCACACAGCCGCCTGTGCTTCTATGTGCATGTACCTGCAGCACGGCATGCGGTGCCAGGACGTGCTGCTCTCCGACGTGGAGGTAACAGATCCTGCTGGCAGGACTCTTTTCTGAGGTAGCCCCCTGCTGCCATCTCACCCTTCAACTCAAAATGGCTCTTTATGGTTTTTTCTTGCAGCCGGTATCCAATTAGTTCTTATCTTCTCCTGGTCTGAATTCAGTCGTACAGTTGCATTCCAGCTGTTAAGACTCCTCAGGTTTTGCACAGTATTCCTTAGCTCAGTAAATAAGCATTGTAGAAGGAATATTGCTGAGGCTCATTCCTTGACACTGCTTGCAGCAGAAGAAGCGTTTAGTAGATGCAGGGTTCAGGCAATGACACCTTTTGTAAATGCTCTCCTTCTGAGCTTGAATACTGTCTGCGTAGACCAAAAAGACAGACCCCTGTTTCTCTGTCTTATTTTGGATTTCAAGTAAAACTAATTCTAGATATCAAGTAAATTTCCAACACAGAAGAAATATGTAAGATTGTCCATGGGCCTCCTGATGAATATGCTGTGTTTGTATTAATAAACCAGAAGCAGGTCCAAAACCTTCAGTGCTATGAAGTCTGGAAACTTCTCTGACATCTGTAGGGCTCTGTTTTGTAGTGATCACCGTCCTTCCCTACCATCCTTTAAATATAGAGGAGAGCTATAAAGATGTTCCAAGCTCCTAGTTCAAGGCAATGTCTTTCACTGCACTCCAAAGCAAATGAAAACCAGGCGTCATTTTTCCAAATATTTTCCTCTCGCAAGGAGGTGTGATAAAGAATTTCCTTTTTTTTTTTTTTTATTTGTGCTCTATTTTAGTGTAGCACCTATTAAAAATACCTTGCTTATGATGTTAGGGATAGAAGATTGTGAAGGGAAAAAAGTCTTCTGGGTGTGAAAATACAATGGCTATGCACTCTGTTAGTGAGTTATGTTATCCTACATTCAGTTTGCATATGTAAGGAGCACCAGCTTATGTCTTGGTCATGATTATTAAATTAAATGTACTTGAGTCTATGGTAGTTACTCCCCTCAAGTTTCTGGTATCAAAAGCTCGTTTCAGGCTCTTGACATTTTAAAGCATAAAGGCAATACCCGTATAAATCAATATAATCACTCACGCCTTATGCAGAATTTTTCCTCCAGCCAACGCTCAAAAGAACCGTACTCGCTCTCTGCAGCTAACGTCCTCTCTCTTTGAAATGTAACTGCCCCCCTCGTGGCAGTCCGGAGCAGCGTTTCTGTGCCAAACTCTTGCAGGGGAATGGAAAAAAGGAATAATTTCTAAATCAGCAAGGGGAATCGGCCAGACAGAATGCAATTGTCCACGTTGCAGTTTGGCCGTTGTTCACCGATATATATGACTCTTTGGCCTGACTTCAAAGCTGAGCCCACCAATTCAGTGCAAATTCTAGTTGCTCAGCCTGTCTGAAAATCTGGACATTACTGAATGCAAATGGCCAGGACTTGGTTTGTAACGAAGCATTGAAAAGACACCGACAATGGGCTCAGGATTGAGGGGACAGGCGCATACAAAGAACTATCACTATCACCACCACCATATTCTATAACATCGGGGAGATCCTGGAAGGCCTCTGCTAACCAGGACCCTAATTTCTTAACAAGTAAGACCACAGTGTGAGGCTTCTGTGGTCTGAAAACTTGGAGGAAGGAGATTAAATAAACCCTTTTGAAAGCTAGGAACTTGAACAAGGCAAGATGAGAAATGTACAGGTTTCCTCAGTTTCCTGCAAATAATGAACACTGTGATGTGTTGGAATGTGACTGTGACATGTTATAATGTGACTGTGATGTGTTGGAATGTGACTGTCATAGCCTTCAGTGGGGAACAGTGCGAAAACCCAGCCTAGTGGTATCCAGCTCCAGAGTGGCTGGGGAGATACCCAGTCCTGCTGCTTCTCCTCCGTTCCACAGCACTCCGGATTGCCTGGAGGAGGAGGTCTTTGTTATTGAGGATGTTGTATTTGCTCAGGTTCACGAGTTTGTCAAAATTTTCGGAGGAGTAGATTAGCCTAATGAGGTAATAGGGTGAGCAGTTGTTGTCCAGATTTACTTTGCCTTCTTCCATCTCTGAGTGACAGCGCTTTACCCCTGCAGAGAAAGACAAAAGCCACCACAGTGAGCTGAATCTGGAGCACACAACACACGGTGTTGGAGGGGGACCGATCTGCTTGGCAGAACCCGCTGTTAACAACAGCTTCCAGGAAAGACTGCACCCTCCTCAGCTTGAAAGAGCCATTCCTGGTCAGCTTTCCCAGCTGCTCTCCTTCCCGCTCCTGCCAAAGCTCAGACCTGGAAATCCCTCAGCAGGGCTGGCAGGAGTCAGGGCTGGCTGGACTCTTTAGCCTGGAGAAGAGAAGGTTGAGGGGGGACCTGATTAATGTTTACAAGTACCTAAAGGGTGGGTTTAAGGAGGACGGAGCCAGGCTCTTTTCAATGGTTCCCAGCGACAGGACAAGGGGCAATGGGCACAAGCTGGAACATAGGAAGTTCCGTTCAAATACACGGAAAAACTTCTTTACAGTGAGGGTGACAGAGCACTGGAACAGGCTGCCCAGGGAGGTTGTGGAGTCCCCTTCTCTGGAGATTTTCAAGACCCGCCTGGATGCAGCCCTGAGGGATGTGGTTTAGGCAATCCTGCTCTAGCAGGGGAGTTGGACTAGATGATCTCTAGAGGTCCCTTCCAACTCTGAAGATTCCGTGATTCCGTGATTCCGAGTCATTACCTTCCCCCTTGTCCTGCCCCTGCAGTCATTCCTGGGCAGCGTGCCCCTGGGTCCACATCCTTTCCCAAACCCTACAAGACTGATTCTCAGACAAGCCACACGCCTGTAACGCCTTTCAAAATCCATGATCAAACCTCACTAAGCGTTGACGAGAGCGTATCTATCTCCCTGCAGCCTGAAACAAACATGCCCAAACCATAAATGTATTGTGAGATGACTGTCAGCAGGGCTACAAACAGACTGCTGAGATATTCCTTATGATGTCTACAACCACATGACAATGACACGTGAATTTTGCTTGAGACACTGCAGGTTTTGGTCTAATCTAGTGGTTTCTGGGCAGTGTGATCTCAGGGTGATGGGCGCAGGCTGTCACTACAAGTGGCTGTATTAAAAATGTCCAAGTTTTGCTGCACTGAGCCTCCCAGTATTCGGAGAGCCATATTATCTGTGCTATCCACATCCAGATACAGCTGCGTATGCCTCAAGCACACAAAACCAGAGTCTACAGTTGCATTGTAAATGGACACTTCACAAGCTGATTCTCTTTTCTAAAATTTAAATAGTTAAAAGCAAGAAAAATCAGTACCTACATTCCACAAGGTGTCTCTCAGCCATCTAGAAATGAAAAGCTCCACTGCTAAACTTGAAATCTGCGTAAGCAGGTTGCCAAGGGCCCTTCTCCCCCAACCACCCACGTTAGTTGCTGGCTGTCAGCTTGATTGATGAATCACCGGCTGCTCAGAGACATGCAGGTGAGTGTCACAGCTCACCAATTTGGGCCCGGAGCACCAAGAAGCTGCAGCAGCTGCTTTCCTCTGCATAATCTCATCCATCTTTCATTCAGAGAGACTCTACAACGCTCACCTGTGTCACCTGCTAGCCACTGCTCAATGGCAATATCTCACCATCTCCAGCCTCCACCTAACAAGCCTCGTTCCCTCTATGAGTATCTCCTCTGTTCATCCACAGAGTTTCTAAACATGATTTTATTGGTGTATCTCTTACTGCACATATTCTCTGAGCATTAGTGAACATCACAGCAGAAAAGGAGCTTTACTTAACCTGTTTTGCTGCTGTTCATAACCTTCCCCAAATGTTCCTGCAGAGACATCCTTTGTGCTGCGGTCCCAGTACCACAATGTAATTTTGGATAAAGCTGGAAGGAGAGTGAGTGCTCTGCCTGCTGTGTTGTGCAGTAGCGAGGGAGAGCAGAGGTTCCCCATGGCCTGATAATTCAAAAGGTGGTGTGAGAGATACTTCAGGGTTTCATTGCTGTAAGAGCTCCGGCACGGAGGAAGGTCTCAGGTTACGGAAGTCAGACAGCAGAAGCACCAACAAGGTACTGCCGGTTTTGCAGAGTATCCCACAAGCTGTTGGAAAACCCTAGTCCGTACTGAGGCTCTCTTTTTCTAACGCGGCCTTCGCTGCTTCGTGTCTGCGTTCAAAGACAACACCTGAGGGCAGGCCCCCCTGCCCAGCGCCTGCTGGGCCTCCACACAGAACCAACCCAACTGCTTATGTCCCCACAGCAATGCCATCTGTCGTTGAATTCCCTGGGGAAGGGGAGGAAGGATATGAGCTGTGTTACCTGGGAAACTTAGGGTCTTGCTGTCTGTTAATCATGTGCGCAGGGCTGCCAAACGCATGCGCAAAGCTCTTCAGCAAGCTCAGGACAAGGCCCTTCTCTGTGAGCTAATACAGGCTTTCCCTTGTGTACACCACAGACTAACGGAGCTTTCCTGGCAGCTCTTTCTACTCACTGTCTTTTAGTAAAGGAAGTAACCTCCTCCTCCCACAATGCTTGTACCAACACTGTATAATGGCTAGGCCAAGGCAGGACTATCAGTAACTTTTATGGTTCTTACCCTTATACCAACTAAACATTGTATCCCCTCCACCTCCTACTATTTATGTTTCTGAACACGTTCACAACAGAATTACTTGAGCCAGCTGTTAGCAGCCACGTGCCCATTCCTTCTGCTCTGACACTTGGGACAAAACCATCACTTTTATTATTGCTGGAGAGACTTGCTAATTCTCTCCATCTAGATGGTGGCTGGCACAAAGACATGAGAGTATGGGAGAAGCAACCAGTGCCCAGCCTGTTTACTTACTGCTAGGTCTCCAATCGATAGGGGGAAGGCGAGGGAAGGAGGCGGCAGATGTTCTTGGTGTCTTGTAGATCAAGGAGGAATTCTGGCCCTACCTTTTCCCCAGCATCTCACAATTGCAAGTGCTGCCTTCTCCAGTATTCCTTGCAGTGTGGGTTGTGGCTTAAAGCCTTGTTCTGTCCTGCGTCTTACTCAACATCACTGAGTCTGCTGGAGTCAGCTAACCTGCCTCTTGAGCAGTACGTGGGGGCTAATCAGTAGAGACATGGACCTGCCTCAGCTACCTCTGTTGCATCATGGTTTACTGGATGAGTTTCACTCTCTATGTGGAGAACACCATCCCAGTTTTGGTGAGAATGTTAACATGACTAGGTTAACAGGAAAAGAGTTGACACCTCCTTGTCCCCTGCCATGGTGGAAACTCAGGTACTTTGAGCTGAATGCAGTAACCTAAACCCGTCCTGACAGATGAGTGGGCATGCTCATTCATAGCCCAATGGAAGAGGCAAATATACCTGTATGACTGTGATGGGCAGGAGACAGGATGGTCTCACTCACAAAAAGGCTGTGCCCTCACTTAAAATTATTGCTACAAAGGACAAATAAGATCCGTGCTGTGGAAAGACAAATGGCCTGAACTCAACTAGAAAGTATAGTTTTGTTGACTGAACTTACCAGGCTCCTTGAATTCCTTAAAGGTGTCATTCACCAGGGGAAAATGAATTACTATGGGTGCTCTGGGGTCCTCTGCGTCTGAAAACACGTAACATTCCTTTGGGTTCTTTTCATCTTCTTTACTTAGCTCCACTTTGGGGAATGGGATTTTTTGTATCTTGCAATATTTGTATGTCATCTCTAATTGCTGTGGACACAGAATGTCATTGCATTAAAGCTCACACTGAGACAAGAATCAGGTTTACTGAGGTATCCCAGAAATACTATGACAGCTTAATTCAGTCCCTAGAATCCCTCTGCAATGAATGTCTAGTTCAAAGTAGCCACAGTATAACCCTACTTTCTGCCACCACTCACCACAAGTCAGAAGATGCTTCTTATCACCCTATAAAGTGAGGGAATAGAGGGAATGACCAAAAGCCACACTTAGAATCTGTCATGAGGACAAACCAGGAGAGATCAAGGTCATGTCTCCAGCACCCAGTTGTCACTGCAGTTCCCTGAGGATCCTAGGAAGTGTATGCTCCAATACACTACAGAGAGAAGAGCCTAACAGTTTCTGTAGTTCTTGTCTTGAAGGAAGTTTCTTTCCTCCTCCAAGATTTGGTGACGGGTTTGCTTTTGTGTATATGATCAAGACTTAGACAGCCATTTACTTAAAAGTTTTAATGACACAAGAAGGTTTTACCAGGACTGCAAGGGGCAGAGCATGTTAATATTCTCACCTTGAACACATTCCCCAAACCATAATCGAGTGAGATGATGACATCTACATTCCTCTCTGGCTTGAAAAGTGCCGCACCACTGGTGTTGATGAAATAGCCAACATCTATCAGGCAAAGATACTTCTGCAGCGGTGTCAGATTGTTAGGGAAACCATCCAGCACGGTGTCTGAAAAACATTTTGAATATAGTTAATGGTGCATTGGTAGGAAAGGAGGAGTCAGTAATTCTGTCTGTGTTACGTGTTAAGGGCAGCCCCTTGGTTGCCCTCAAGACCAGGCTCACCTCCCGCGATAGTGCGAGCCCACAAACGTGGCCTTAGGAGCAGGCCCTCCAAACTGCACGTCTGAGCACATCTGGCCTGTTGCCACACTCCCCCAGGCACACTCACAAAGGCAGGCGTGAGGCAGCCAGGCAGAGGGCAGGTGAGACACAGACTCCGCTGGCCTCACAGCTGCTCTGGGGAGTGATTTTTCACAGAATACAGAATTTAGCCGATTTTTTTTTTCCCCCTAAGAACTGGGAAAAATGCAAACAACAAAAACAATTTCATAGTGTAGCAACAAATCTAATGAATGCAGTACCTCACTGCACTTTTGTATTGCTCTTTTTTTGGTTTTGCTTTCTCAGGATTAGACTCCGCTCCCAGGGTGAAGATCTGACTTCAACCTGCTTTCAGTGATCTCTCATATAAATTATCTTAGCCATGCTGCAAAAAAAAATACCAAATCATGCACACAGCATCCCCTACCAACAGCTTAAAATATTGCTTGAATATTTTAACATATCCTCACATTAACACCAAAAAGAGCCAAAAGGGGGTTATACCAAGTGGTGAGTTGAGATCTAAAGCCAGTTTATGATAGGTGGACTCTTATTTCTTTGCTGGCAACCCCACCTGTAGACAGCAAGTCCACTATTGTTCCCCCGGTACCATTTCTAGTCCTACATAATAAGAATCATTTTGCCATGGTTTTAAATATCAAAATAGTGGTTTAGGAGTGTTCCTCAAGTTCACAACATGAGGTAGCAAAATCCAGGGCAAAACCCTTGAGCCTTAAATCATTTGTGCTTAGGTAGTTTAAGAAACTGTTGATCACAGAAATACTGCAGGTAAGTTCCAGCATTTCACTTCTTTCGATCTCTCTGCCTCCTTGGCCTCATTCTGTAGCGTTAAACTGTGCAGAATAACTCCAGCTTGTTCCGTAGCCTGGAATATTTGACAGCAGCTTGAAGAAATAACTCATATTTTTTCCATTCCCTCACTGTCAGGTCTTTACAAAATTATTTGCTTATTTTAGCATTCATGGCTGCTGGGAATTCACAGATTCTGCTGTAATGAGAGACATTTGCTTGCAGTCCCCCACAGAAGAAACAGAGCGTACTTTTTAGTTTTATTTGGCCTGGTGAATATTTTTAGTTGAAATTCCGTTACCTCCATTTTCTTATCGTGGAGCTGGAACTGTGCAGCATTTATTCATGGCTGGATACATAAATTAGAAGTAGGCATTTTCTTGGGAGAGTGTTTTCTTCCATCTCACACCAAAAAGGACTTTAAAGAAAGTCCTGCCTCAGGAATTCCCTCGAAAGCATGAACCCTACTGTAAATGCATTACGCTAATTCCAGGCCATGAGTTCTCAAATTTCTCAGCATGAAAATCAGGCTTTTCACATGGCATTTAAAGACTTGTTTTAATGTGTCAGTTAACCTGAGCTGCAGGGAAGCCTTTAAAACACAGCTACATTCTGGAGACTTCACCTACCACGAGACTAGCATTTCTCCTCACAGAGCTGGCATCTCCTCTTGCTCCTAGCGATGGATCATTACCTGGTTTTAGCTTGGTCTAATGCAGGCAGCCAAAAGAGGATACAAAATCTGCTAATTTTTCCCACTCCAGGCTTTATGCTTTCCACTTATTTTACTTTATCTGCAGAATATCTACCCTGAGGTAGTCTTTAGTGTCCCTATGCTCCCTTCCTCCAAATCCTCCTTGCAATCTGCTTCTACCCATTTGCCTTTACAAAACTAGTGAGCAAGTGTAAGGAAAATTATTTTTTGAACATTTACTGACCGACAATTTTAGCCTTCATCCACCTTCTTAAGCTACTTGCTCGCTCCTTCTCTCACCCACCCTTCTTATGCTACTTGTTTTCTCCTTCTCACTTGTTTTCTTAGAGCAGACTCTTTCAGGAAATAGACTTTTTGCTTACTGAACGTTTTGAAAGCACCTAGCATGCTGTGAGCTCTGCCTTAATCCACAAAATAGCTCCACCATCTCTTGCCATTGTCAGCAAACCACGTAGCAATGGCAGCCAGGGACAAAAAGTGTTGTAACTTGCATGAAACAGAGGAGAGAAAACACAAGTTGCCAAAGAGAAGAACTCAGAGGAGGCAGACAACACATGTTTTCTTGATGAAGTCAGATTAACCTAAATAACGTGGGGTCCTCCCACGCTGCTACCTGCTCATAGAATAAATAAGGATGCTGGGATTACAGGAAGGTTTGTGATGCGCAAAACCTCAGCTCCATCACCTTGCTATCATTTCACAGATTGTTTCATAGACTTTGAGGTTAAAATGTTATGACTGTTTACTTTGCCTACCCGCAGAGCACAGGCCACAGAAAATTGCTGTTCAATTTATACATCAAGTCTACGCATTCTGTTTGTTCAATATATACAGTCTAAACCTATCTGGCTTTAACTTTCTGTGGTTGGATCATGGTATTTCTGTTTCTGAAGGGTTAAAGAGAGGTCTCTGGGTGGATAAATCATCAGGCAGAAATACCACACATACGGGCAACCACATGCTTGCAGCCAGTGCTTTCCTTCATCTGATCCACATAATCACCTGCTATTTTATGCTTCCAGTGTTACCTTTGTTTCTTGACCTTAAAAGATTCTAACTTTTCTGAATCTTTTGACTACTGTACCTATGCAGAGTGACAAACTTCTGTAGAACAGCATGCTTTGACACAAATTACAGATCTCTTCAGGAGTTGAAAGAGTGGCCCATAGACTAGTTAATTAACCTGTTACCCTAAAGAAACAGACAGCATGGACATAGTTCCATATCAGTAGATTTCCAAACCCTGAGAAAATATCTCTAAATGGGAAATTTCCAAAGTCTAAAAAAAAAATCTGAGATGTTACCTGCACACTGCAGCTAACTCTTTGTTGCAGTTACCTTTCCATTCAATAAATTTTTTCTGATGGATATAATCCTTATGAAATTCTAAGCCTCTCAGGAAGTTATGCGACTTTCCCAGTAGTGGACGCTTGGTCATAATGTCCTGAAACATTTCATACAACTTCCCTGACAAACAAGACGGAGGCTCGATGATAGTGACATCCTCCTCGGGGGAATGCTTTTCTGAAATAGAGAAGGAACTGTGAGAAAACACATCAGCAATCTGTTCTGCTGGGCACCTTTCCTGGCTCGCTGCCCTTGCTGTCTTCCTGTGTGTCCCTCCCCTTCCAGTTTCTTGCAGTCTGCTTGAAAACATATGCACATGACCAATCCCATTTAAACAAAGAGATATTTGGTTTTGTTTAAAGCAAGCACAGCTTTTGTCTTTTACTCTTCCAAATGACACACTTGCTTTGTACTTTTGCCTATAAAGAAGTAAAAGTAACCCTCTCATTTGCAGTCACGGGAGGAGTCATTCAACAGACCATGAGCAAATTTTAAATGAAAAACATTTGTAACTAGCATGAAGTGTGCCTCTGGTTAAAAATAAATAAAATAAAATAAAATAAAATAAAATAAAATAAAATAAAATAAAATAAAATAAAATAAAATAAAATAAAATAAAATAAAAATATCACATAGTGATCATTCTGATACAGGTCAAAACCATGCTGGAAAATCCAGAGTGAGGCAACACAACATGCAGTAATTTAGGCAGAATATGTGAGAGATTATTTACAAACAGTAGCAATAGCATATCTTTCTTGATCTTCTCCTGAATAGGAAACACTGTCTGGTCAAAAAAAAATTACTGATTTTGAAACTCTTACCTATATCTACCATATCTTTGGCCCATCGTTCCCAGAATTCATTTGAATTTGAGGACCAGTACAAGCCATCCAGCAAATTCCTAGTAAAGATGTTTGTCCAAAGACCTGTAAGTCAAACCACATGGAAAAATACTGCACCACCACACGTTAACCACTGACTATTACAAGTATCCATGCTACATATTATTGGTCCACGTGAACTGGCCCGGTCATGACACAGATTGAGCAGTAGGTCTCAGAGGGTTCAAACATACTGGTGTCAGCCCTTCAGTGCTCTTTCTCAAGAGATAACTACACACAGACCATTCACTGTATAGTACAGAGTAACACAGAGGTATCAGTCACCCAAACAACATTTCAGAGTGTTCACTGGGTACTTGGGCTCTTGTGAAAGAAAGCAGGCTTTGAAAGCGTGGTGAAGCCAATATAAGCTTAAGGCCCTCCTTTAAACTGATTTATTCTCTAAATTGATCTGAGACCCATTTTTTCCTTTCAGGCATGTTTTATTTCTGTGGAGTTCAACTGGTCCAGGACCAAAACAGAATTCATTCCATATGTGAGTCTGCTTTTGGAAAAGAACAAACTATCCTTTGTCATTAAGCCCCATGCCAGGTACTCACATGAGGAACAAATCCAATCTCGAGCAGACTTCACAGTGAGGAAAATAGGATTTTTGTCTCCACTGGACCCTTGGTTTTGGTATCAAAAGCTAAAATTCTGACAAGGATTTACAATCTGCCCAGGGCAGATGGATTGCTCTAACTAGCTGCTTTTCCCCTTTTCACCTTTTGAGGCAGAACAGCCAGTCAAAGCAGTTGTTGAAGGTTAAAAGGGCTTCCTTCATCCTTATGGGCAGGGAAGATTAGTGACACCATTCTCAACCCACAAAGCTCAGATGGTTCTCATCTTTGTGGGTTGTTCTAGATGAGTTATATTTTATTTTCAGCTCCTTCCAGTTCTACCCCAGCAATGTGTTGCCTAGAAATACGGTTGACGAAATTGAAGAGCTGATGACTGGTCAGAGAAGGAAGGCTTATTATGTCCTCAACTTGCCTTCTCCACCTTCTTGTTTGGTTCAGAAAATGGGAAGTGGAACCTTGCTGCAACTTTCCCAAATCTGCCCAGGTTAAAAGGGAGGACAGGAGGAAAGAAGCTTCACAAAGAGCAGAAGTGTACAAAAGGGGTAAAGATCCCATTGAATCAAGACCTAGAGCAGACCTGCTGGCAAGGAGTGTTGTACACAGACCAGTGGCTAGCTAGCACTACCATGTAGTATTTCTACCATGTTGTGAATAACTGCATTGCACTGCTAGGTCACCTTCCAGATAGCAGATCCGAGATTCTGGCAGCTTCTTCACTCGCCTTCCCATGAAGAACTCACTGTCAAAATATTCTGAACGAATAGAGGCTCCGTATTTTGGTATGGCTACCTCGTAAGGAGAGAACTCGGCCCACTCTACGAAAGAATTGACACATGGCATATTTACTATAATAAAAATAAGAAAACAAAACCCTCCCCTGTGAATAAAACTATCCACAAGCTCCATGGATCTTGCTTGCCTCAGCAGCTCTGTGCTATCAGTAGCTCTGTATTGCAAACTACATTGTCTAGTTCCATACAAACTGGGAGATGATTTGCATACAAAAGAAACCGTGTTTTTCACCTCAGAAAGAGTCTAATGTTACCTTCAAAAGCTTGGATTTATATTTCTATATAAAGATTCTGGAATCCCACTTGCCTCTCTAAATCAAGAGCATCAAACGTACAACATTAAAGTGTGATCTAACTTGCAAGGAATGACTGGCATGAAACCTCTGCTAACCCAAACCTGTCAGTCTACATGATACAACAAAGCAGCCTGAAGACACATCAGCTCCAAACTAGAAAGTATCACAGTGTGGGCATGGCCGTGCACTCTCCAGACTCAAGCTGTCCTGTACAGGTATTGCAGTAGAACAGTAGCTATAAACCTAACCAAATATAAGTACAAAGTGTGGGGTTTCTTTCCAGTATCTGCTCGTTTTAATACCTTTTGTTGAATGTATCCTGTGTCCACTTAAAGGGTATCATACCCATCATAGCAATCATACTCCACTCCATTTTCATACCCTCATCAGTGTAGTATTTAGGGAAATGACAATTACATTTCACAGCACCTCTACAAACTAAGGAACCATCAAAGCCATTCCACAGGTGTGGAACTGAGGCAGAAAAAGATCACATGATTTGCCCACACTCATTCAAAGTGCCTGTGGCAAAACTAGAACTTCAGCCCAGATCTTCAGAAATGCCCTGTTTATGCATGAGGTTGTTATTCAGCAGATCTGCTCTTTCTAATCAACACCCAGCAGTTGGCAAAAAAGACAAACATTTTACTAAAAGATGAATACTGGGCCAGGGCAAGCAACAGATGTGTTCCCCTGTCATTGTACATGCACACACACCCTCCCTCCAAATTCTCTTTAGTCCCTACCCAGAGTCAGAAGAAACTTTGGGAATACTTACCTCTAAATTTGAAGGTACTGAACTTTTCCTCTTTCACATTGAGGACCGCATAGAAAGGCAATGGATTTTGTCCATGCTCCAATGCCTTGCGCTGGTCTGTGAGCTTGTACTTTCTTGGCTAATCAAAGAGATTAAAAAATCACAGTAAACCTCTGGAAGAGTGTAAAGCAAAAACACTAACACAATCTACCTGAATATGGATAGACAACAGATGTTTTATAACCCAGAGGAATCTATGAGTCACATTTTTATAAGACACCTCTTCCTTCATGTTCCTGCACTTTCCTTCCTGGTTGCCTTTTTGATACCAAGTAACCTCTTCATTAATATCTAAGTGCCTTGATTGCCTGCATCCCACAGATCTTTACTAAGGCTGAGACACATGAGGACAGATTACTCTAGTTCTAAAGTGTCCAACTAGAAAAAGACTTTAAAAGACCTGACTTTTCAGGGGGAATCGCTCAGTTCTTTCTGAAAGTTTGCCTACTGAAGTTGCTAGCTGTTGGGCACCCTAGTACCGGGGCATCTTCAAACTATTAGCTCCCCTGGAAAATCCTGGCTATAAGATCCTCTGTCATTGTTTACAAATCACACTGGGGTGCCTCAGTCACTTTGGATTTGTTCCACACATTACATCATGCCCTCAAAGAATAAAGCTCTAAAGAAAATGAGTGGATGTTTCCCAAATGTGTGGCAGGACCACATACATACCCGTTCATGTAAGAACATTTCCTGAACAAGTGACCACAGAGTTGTAAAAGATGACACATGTCCTGCTTTTGCCCTTTCAGCGAGTTCCTTGTGATAATACTTCAGATGCTCTATAGACATAAGGTTGAGCTTGCATTTTGTCACTTGTTCTTTTACTGCCTTAAGTGGTGCCTCCAGACTCTTCTGTGACCAGTCAGCATGCTCATACAGATCTGCTAGGGTCCTGAAGAACAGAAATGTGAGAAAATCATCCATTTATTCAGATAATTTGGGAAAATTACTATATTTAACCTGCCATTTTAATCAAAGAAGAGAATCGGCAAACCTAAACTGAAGTTATGATCGAGAGCCAACAGTAATAGCTTTACCAGGGAATCACGGAATTTTTCAGAGTTGGAAGGGACCTCTAGAGATCATCTAGTCCAACTCCCCTGCTAAAGCAGGATTGCCTAGAGCACATTACTCAGGACTGCATCCAGGCGGGTCTTGAAAATCTCCAGAGAAGGGGACTCCACAACCTCCCTGGGCAGCCTGTTCCAGTGCTCTTGTCACCCTCACTGTAAAGAAGTTTTTTCTTATATTTGATCGGAACTTCTTATGTTCCAGCTTGTGCCTGTCACCCCTCGTCCTGTTACTGGGAACCACTGAAAAGAATCTGGCTTCATCCTCCTGAAACCCACCCTTTAGATACTTGTAAACATTAATAAGGTCTCCCCTCAGTCTTCTCTTCTCCAGGCTAAAGAGTCCCAGCTCTCTCAGCCTTTCCTCATAAGGGAGATGCTCCAATCCCTCAGTCATCTTTGTTGCCCTATGCTGGACTCTCTCCAGCAGTTCCCCGTCTCTCTTGAACTGGGGAGCCCAGAACTGGACACAGTATTCCAGTTGTGGCCTCACCAGTGCAGAGTAGAGGGGGAGAATGACCTCCCTTGACCTGCTGGCCACACTCTTCCCTATGCAGCCCAGAATTCCATTGGCCTTCTTGGCGACAAGGGCACATTGCTTGCTCATGGATAATTTACTGTCTACCAAGACCCCCAGATCCTTTTCTTCAGAGCTGCTTTACAGCAGGTCCACCCCTAACCTATACTGATGCCTGACATTCTTCCTCCCCAGGTGCAGGACCCTACACTTGTCCTTGTTGAACCTCATTAGGTTCTTCTCTGCCCAGCTCTCCAGCCTGTCTAGGTCACGCTGGATGGCAGCACAGCCCTCTGAGGTGTCAGCCACCCCACCCAGTTTGGTATCATCAGCTTGCTGAGCATACACTCTGTCCTCTCATCCAGGTCGTTGATGAATACGTTAAACAATACTGGTCCAAGTATGGACCCCTGGGGGACACCACTGGTTACAGGCCTCCAACTCGACCCTGCTCCATTAATCACAACCCTCTGAGTCCTGTCACACAGCCAGCTCTCAATCCACCTCACTGTCCCCTCGTCTAGTCCACACTTCCTCAGTTTCTTAAGGAGGATGTTATGAGAGACAGTGTCAAAAGCCTTGCTAAAGTCAAGGGAAATGACATCTGCTGCTCTGCCCTCATCTAGCCAACCAGTTATAACATCATAGAAGGCTACGAGATTGGTCAAGCATGATTTACCCTTGGTAAATCCATGTTGACCACTTCCAATAACTTCCTGCTCTTGAACGTGCTTGGATATGACATCCAGATATGTAATATGACATTACATTCACTTATTAATAATGTAAGACTTTGAAAGAGATGCATCTCTCTCACTGTGTGGAAATGTAGTGTCACAGTCATTCCAAAAACAAATCTAATTTTCTATACGCACCATGTCGAGCCAGAAGCCCCGGTGACATAGGTAACACAGTCCAACAGATTCAGCTTCTGAAGAGCTAAGAGATGGCCAAACATAGCTGACATTGCTCTGAGGCCTCCGCCTGTTGCCATAACAGCTATTACTGGGACCTGTTCAAAACATAAGTATTATCTTCAAAAAGTTACTCAATTGCCTACTTGGAAAAGTGTAATTACAGCTCTTATAATTTCCTCAGCAGACTTCATTGGAGGACAATGAAATGAAATCTGCATTCAGCCAGCCTTTACCAGTACCTTCTTTAAATTAACCTTCAGATACTCAGTGGGTTCCCTCAACCCCAAAGCTTGGATGAGTTTGAATATGCAGTGATTTTAACCTTCCTTCCTTCCCTTGTTCTTTATAATTGGAATTGCAATGATTAATAATAGATAATGATATTATTCTATTACAAATAACAAAAATTTCAATAAATGTAATTAAGAATGGATTCAAGAAAGTCCTAAGCAGAGTTCAGAAAAAATATATTAAGCAAACAAAATGATTCTTTGGACAGCATCCATTCAACAAATACAATTCCAGCAAGAAAATAAGTGTTCACTTAAAAATTCACCCTGGATCTTGGCAACAAAACATACTTCAGCTGGAGCTTGTTATAAAATGTTCTTTCTTCACCCTAAAGGATTTTGACTTTTTGTGAAAAGTGTTCTGAAAATGAAGAAAAAAATGTAAGCCTAAAGAAGGGACATTACAGCAATTTCATAAATATCTGTGTGAGGTGAATTTCAAATACTCCTGTTTCCCTACTTGGTTTGGGTTGTCTGGCTAGGCTGTGTATAAAACAATGTACCAATGCCTCATATCTTGCTGACCCGCTGCTTCATACTGTTGGAAACTCTGGCTTTGAAGAGTGGTATAGTATGTCCTTGGGAATTTGACCCATTGAAAAGAATGGAGGCATGAATAGCTGAGCTGAAATTTTAGATGAGTATGGGGTATGCCACACTGAGAACTTCTGTTCCACTGCCATTCAAATCAATGGGTTTGTCATCAACATGCCAAAACTACTAGAAATTTGGTGGGGAGTTGTGCCAATCCTAATTCAATAGACCCACACCCCATGCTTGGATTCCAACTCACAGACCTCGTGTCCATGTAGATCTCTTTCCAGATGAAGAACCCTTTTCAGGGCACTGGCAACCACTCTCTTCCTTTTTTGCAAGAATTCTTGCTCTTCTCGGCACAGATCATACCCTAAGCGCACATCTAGTTTCTCTGTGCTGAAACATAAATAAATCCAGAGGCACAGGATTGGTGTTTAAAATTGACATGGATCTACTTTCAGCAACTCCAGTCTACTAAATATCATAAAAAATCATGATTCACTGTTTAGATTTAGAGACAGAAATGCAGCTTCCAGTTTCAAAGAAATAACTGCTTTGCTTCAATGTGGTCTATTTTCTGATGTTTCAATGTAAGTTTTACTGCCAGCTAAGGATAGCAGATTTGAAAAAAGAAAGGCTTCTTTGTGTCTTTCAGCAGCTTTGTAAGCTGAATCCTTTCTCTTTCTGCTTCATATAATTTCTGAGCAAAGGGTGACTTGAACCTAACAAGGACTTTCACAGGGATTTGTACCACAGATTTATACAGAAACAGTACAATGGAAAAGATATTCAAATAACTTTGATTTTTTTGTTGTCTGTCTCATTATTTTACAGTGTAAAATCTTGTCTTCCCTAGCTTGTGCTTCTCTCTATTGATATCACCACAGCCACAAACCTACTTTCTTGAGAATACCTGTGTGGTTTGTATAATGTACGGACTCTGGATGTTTTGCTTATTTCAAGTTCCCTTCTTCCTGCTTCACTGGCCTTTTGAAGAAGCCTCCAATCTCAGTCGTTGGTTCTTTGACACAAAGGACACTCAGTGACTAGGTTTCTCACTATTTGAAATACTCATTTTTTTTTTTTTTGCATCTTGGCATGATGACTCTTTTGTTCTAAGGACATTGAACTTTGATCTGTTGAGGTGGCTCTTTAATGGTGACTTAACTATTGTTATATTTTGCCTCTAGTCTTGTGCGTTCCTTGTATCTAAATAAAGGATACTCCCTTCTTGAATTCACAGTTCAAAGAGCAATAAAACCTTTAGAGAAAAAAACAGTCCTCTTACCAATCATTTAGCAGGAGGTACAACTGCAGTGGCACATTCTGTAAACAAAGAAATGAGAGCAGGAATGTGAATGACTGGGAAAAAGGGAAGGTTTGAAACCCAGATTTTCAGTGCCTCCTGGAATGCCCCACCATTACCGCCCTGCACATATTTTTTTTTTTGAAAACTGAAGTGGGAAAGAGAAGGAAAGCAACTAAACACCAAACATATACTGCAGAGAAGCAAAACAGGCAGGAGTCGTCTAAGTGGCTAGATGAACAGGCTGTGAAACAGGATTTCTTCATTACTGCGAGTATAACTCCACGAACCATCCTAACTCAGTAACAGCATCACATTGCCACCCTCCTATTCTTGAGGATGAAGAGCAGCAGCCAAAGACAGTGACAGAAGAGGAAATACAAGCCACCACATCCTTCCAAAAAGTTACTGGAGGTAAAAAAGGATCCAAACAGAGGGGTGGGGAATCACTAGTGGTGAAAGAGACATTCATTCTCTTTACGGGAAAGACTGCTGAGAAACCCTTCTCCTCCTATTTTTGCCCCTCATTTGCTGCAAGTTCTGGGAAAGGATGTCTGGTTATTGTTAACAGATCCATCTGGCCACACAGCAGCATTACTGCAGCTTTTAAAGCCACTTAAGAGTTGTACCTATCCACCAGTCACCATCATGACTGTACACATAGAAGAACGTGACAGAATTGTTTCTGAGGGTAAGATTCAACTCATCTAACTTTAGCCATTTAGGTATATAGACTGAGCTAGCCACCCGGGCCTGACAAGAGCAGTGTGGTGTCCCAAAGCCTTGCTAGGGGTATTGAATATTCTCCTTTAACTGTGTAATGACAACAGAGGTTGGTCTGAAATGCATCTAAAACTGGCCAGGACGAATTCCCAGTTACTGATTTTATCGACAGAAACCTGATACTTCTCTGAGAAAACTAACCTTTTTCACAGAAAACTTATATTTGCACAAAATTCTCACTCAGACTTACTAATAGATTTTTTTTAAAAAATGTTATGGTGTTAAATACTGAGGGTTACTCTACTCTTCTCTCCAAAAGATCATATAAATGGTGAGGCACTTACATGTCTTACAGGGAGGGTTACTTTCACTTTATGTCCAACAGGGAGAAATTTCAGCGGTACTGTTAAAGTGTCACTTAAATTGCTGTTGTCATCTTCCTTATCAGAAACTTTCTACAGAGAACAAAAAACATGGTTTTTATTCACAGAATAGAAACAATCCAGTTCTTTACTGTTTGGGTGACAAACAAAACAAGAATTTTGGAAATAAGCAAGCAGTATGAACAGTGATATTGTATAGTGCCCATTACCTGCAGCCTGACTTTTAGAACTGGCTCCCAGGCCTTCACGCAATGGAAGTAGAAAGTATCTGTGTCCTCTGTAGTCTTCTGTGTTCCCTCATGAGACGCAGGCACCGTAAGCACGAGATTTTTACCCTCTAGTGAAAACAGATTTGTTTAGAAAATACTGCTGTTCAGGCAAAATAGCTAACGAAGTTGGCAAACTTTCTGCTGGAGTCATTCTCTGTGATAATTCCTCCGTAAGCTGCCACACTGGCAAGTCTCCTACAGCACAGGAACTGGTAGTCCTGCCTTTACCCCATAGCTTGGAGTGCTCTCATTGTCAGCACCCTCTCATACTTCCACCAGCCAAGTTTACTGTGTCCAAACTTGATAGCTTCAGGGAAAAGACACAGAGATCAGCATTACAATGAAGGCAGTTCAGGGACTTTCAATTGCGTTACATTTTATTGTCTTTAGAACATTCTTAGTTGCCTCTGTATCCTAAAGTGCCTTCATCTGGGTCTGAATGACTATGACAGGGTTGATTTGGTCATGTCCTTGCTTCACAGAGAAATTGGCATACCTTGCAAATATTTCCTGCTTTCATTAATGTCCACTTGCGCTTCCAAGCAGCAAACCTCACGGGCCTGTAAAAGACCGGAGTGGAGAAGTGTGAAGATAGCAAATGCCACATCTGCAGTAAATAATGAAACAACATGCAGACAACAAGTACGTATAATACAGAGCCAACTAAACTGGTCTCAGTGCTGGAAGCAATCCAGCTGCACAAGAGTAAATTCAGAGCTCATTATCCCAGGACAATAGCCCAGTTACGCTGCCTCAGAACTAGCTTGTCCATACAGGGGCACATTGTCAGAGGTTGTTATACCCATTCAAATTATTCCAAAACCAGAAAACTCTGTACAACACACTGTTGCCAAAACAGCTACACATATATCTGATAATTATTTAGGAAGGGTGGGGGACAACACCTGATGATGAGTTTCTGTGTATTGTGGCAGTGATTAGTCTACAAGGCATCTTCTGCTGGTCCTGATGTAGGGAGATCATTGGATTTATTCCACCCTACCCTCCATCTGAGTCATTCCAGTTCACCTTTAATAAGTCATGCCAGGACAGCTTTCCAAGCCATTTCAGGAACAATGCATGCCAATCATTACAGCTCTTATGCCTCACACAGAAAATGAGGGGGAAAGAACACAATATGTGTTACTTCGCCTCAGGGGTATTAAAGGCTAGCATCTGGAAATCATGCACAGGCTTGGAGTGGTTGGCATGAAGTACTTTGTACTCCTTAGCTGCTGGGCCAGCCCAAGGAGATAGGTAATGTACCACATGCTGACTAATAGCGAAGGAGGACTCTATGTTTCAACGACTAAAATAACTCTTTATTAAAAAACTCATTTCCCAAAAGGCTGTTACACTAGATAACCCTCCAGTCATAAGGACACTGAATACTTACTATTGCCTTCTACAGACTCACCCCTTTTATAACCTTTGTTTTTCCTGCCAAGTGCCATACTGTATCGCATGAAACACAAGCAGTTTTCACTTTGAACATCAAGTACGGGGTTCTGCAACATTAACAAACCACAGCTGGGCAAAATATTGACATCCGTAATACCTGAGGACTTCAAGAAACACAGCTTCTATTTCTGCATGGAGGGGGCAACATAACAAATGGGAATCATCCCACATCTTTCACTTTATAATGCACGCTATACTCTTATCTATCGTGGTAGCTTCTGTTCTCTTTATAAAATGTCAGATGGTTGGGGGGAAGAGGAGACAATCAAAATGAAGGAAAAGTCACTCCAAGCTGAATTCGCATGTGAACCTTACCACTAAGACATCATTGGTAATGACATGCTCTGGAGGGCCAGGACTGAAAAAACAGAATCAAAAAACAAACAAAATCTGTGTGAGTATCTGGTATTTTTAAAAAATAGTAGTTTTATGACCTTTCCTACTTAAAATTAAATATAGTTATGTTAGTATCACAATTTGTTTTCTAAAAGGCGTAATACATGATCACCTGAACCAAAATATAGTAGCCAAACAAGAAGAAAGGCAGGAGAGCCCATAAAAATACCAATGCTTACAACTATATGCTAAGATACAGCAGAACAAAGACATATTGGTCTATGTGGAATCATGTCCTGCTATTAACAAATGACCATATGACTTGGAGAAAGCAAAGACTACTATTAATGTATTCTGCAAATACTTATTAGGAAAGACATTTCTGACTGTTCCAGATTATAATTTACAACCGATCATAAATGAACAGCAAATAAGAATTAGCTCCCATTGTGCTATATGTATGACTGGAAAACACAGAGGTAAGTAATAAAAACTCTTTGTCCCAGACATTTTTACCTTGTAAGACCTAGGACTGTCATCGAATGGATGTAGGTATTTAATACTATGAGTAACCTATAGAGTCTACTAACAGTATCTCTCATTAAGGCCAATACTCTAACATCACTGTGTTACACACAATCATAAGTGCTTTCACATATCTGAAGGGAACATTAAAGTGATGTAGTATGTAATCTTTCACTTTCTTAAAGTCCAGGGTATTTCACCAAGCACCACTTCCAGCCTTAAAACTTCTATTTCAGCTGTAGAATGTACTTAAATGTAAATAATTAAGATGGAGAATCCACCACATGCCTTGTAACTTGAACGTTAAAAGATATTCCTCTTATTTCTAGTCTGAATCTACTTAATCTAGTATCCAAGTACTGCATTTCATTCTGCCCTTTTTATATATCTGGCTGCGACTGCTTCCACATTTGCAGGAGATGCTTATACCATCTCTTGAGGTATCTCTCACAGATAAATTAAATAGATTTTCTTGACTTTCACTGTGGGAGAAATCAACCAAGAACACCAATGATTTTCTTCTGCAGCTTTTCCATGTTTAAGAACAAGAAGCCTTATTTACAGTTCTTTCTTCTAATCATGCAGTTAGTCAGTTTTGACTGGACTATATTCCTTTTTTTGGTAATGCTAAGCTCAAAAATGCCAGATGAGAGATAAAGTTTATTTTATGGGATTTGTTCTCCTCCAGACAATGTTGATTATCACTTTGAGGGGGATGGTCTTAATTTTATTATTTGTTGATTGCATGTTTTTTCAGTTTAACTAAACTATTGCCAAATGAGTGGCTTTTTTAATATTGTCTACATAGTTCTATGTATATATCGTGATAATAACACAAGACAAGTTTTCCAGTCTTTTAGAAACACCCCAGTGTTCTAGGCATTGTTCAATTAACATTAACAACTTGAAGAGCACCGCTGTTAACTTTGGCACGCAGCTGGTGTACAAGTTATCACATTGTGCCAATGTTACTACATTTCCACAATCAGGATATGCATGTTGAACAGAAGGTAAGATTTGTATGAAAAACATTGAAAGTCAGAATTAGCTGGGAAAATTAAGGTAAAAAAAAAGTTTGAAACTGTAATTTCAGCTCACTGCTGGGAGGGAGAGCTGGAAGAAGTTCCCCTTTCCCTGAGATATTATTACTCCCTGGCAGATATATACCTTTCAGCTTTGGAATTTTACTCACATTCTTTCCATCCAGAATTCTACTTCCAAACTTTCCCATTTCTTAATGCACCTCTCTTTCTAAAAAGAAAAGGGTAAAATAAATATGGATTATTGGAGGCTGCAAGAATTTGGCAGTATAGACACACCTGAAAAAGCACTTCCATGGCTGACATCTCTTCTGCTAATGTTACCAAAAAAGCTGAGTGTTACCTCTTTCCAATGCTGAGATTGCAATGGAAACCACAGGCTTATGAAAGGCACATAAGATTAATATTCTCCCATTGTGGGATATGTAGAATTATACACATTTCCAAAGATACAATCAGAGAGGGAAGCTTGAATGAAACAGACATATAATGGCTTTCTGCAAAGATGGTGTGCACAGGTAAGGCACTGAAGCGCAGCAACAAATGTGACTAACGCCAGTGTCATTTCCATGTACAAACCATTTAAAGTACACTCACACTGAATCCAGAAGAGATGGAATAGGCAAGAATACTCTGGACCGAGGTAGCTATTGAAAGATTATATTTCCCAGTGACTCACTCACTGGCTGAGAAGTGCAGAGTCCCAGGGAAGATCCAGCTTTCAGCATTTGGGAAGTAGCTGTTCTTTTGGGTATGGACTGTCTCCTTCCTGCAATGAGCCTGTAGCCACAGCTCAGATAAGCCCAGGAGCTGCCACAGACCTATCCCAGCTTCGTTCTCTGGACAACTCTCTTTCATGGGCTCCTTAACACAATACCAAAGACGTTAGTAGAACAGGCATCCCTTTACTATGGGCTAGAGAAATCTGAATCACCTAGAAGGAAACGCAGCATGAGCACCCACAGGAGAAGCCTGAAAGAATCATTTAATTCAAGTGGCGAGTGGTTGTCTTCATGTTTTCAATAAAAAGTTGCCATTTAAGAGGAAATGTCCTCTAAGCACGGCAAAAGTGCATAAAGCGAAAGGCAAGGAAGTTATTTATTTGCATTATAAAAGATAAAAATGGCTATGTACAGATGCTCCCTGTTAACATATTTTGCCTCCATGGAAAGGATGGGCATGAGAGAGAAGCTGCTTCATTTTCTGAATCTGTGAAAAGAGATCAATGAAGTCACAAAAATCCAGCACAATGATATCTGTTTGGATGAGATATTGATAATGACATATAAGGATATGTGTTTATGCAGACCCAAACCCCACTTAACATGGAAGCCAATGTGGACAATGAGGTCTTGCCAATCTCTCCCTCTGTTTTCTTACCTCTGATTTCAAAGCAAATGTCTCACGGAGTGTCTCCCCAGGTCTGATTCTAGCAACATTAAAAAGAACTGTGAACTGCATGTCATCTTTGGTGAGTGGATCTTCATCACACACTGCCAGTTCTAAAATGTTCTGGTAGTAAAAGAAAATAAATAAGAACTCTTATTGAGCTTCTGTTACACAGAAACAAAAAAGTGGTTATAGACTTTTGCAGCTGTTGACTAACACAGTGGTAAGAGTAAAGAAATGTGTGCTTTCCTTCAGGAGTCTGCTTATGTGGAACACCATCATTAAACCCAACCTTGGGAAACTTATCATGAAATAGAAGACAGCTACCTACAACAGAGAGCTTCCACTACCCTGAGACAGAAAAGGTGTCAGTGCTCTGCATCACACTGATAACCCGCCCAAGGAACACACTCAGTTTCTTCATCCCCAAAGTTCTCTTAACTACATAGCTTAGGGTAGGATTAAATTTGCTGTCTACACCACAGGAACTCCTCTACCCTTCCCTTACAACCAGTGGAGGGAAAGCTCTTTCCAAATTAACCATCTAAAATAATCCAGATGAAGCATGCTACAGCAAGTACTTATTTCTCTCAGGTGACAACAAAGGGAATCTGGACTAGCTCACATGTAGGCATTAATATCACCGATGTCTATAACTAGCTGAGGGGAACACTGCTGCATATGTCTACTGTTTTGTGTTAACCAGTCGGTTCTGTTACACAAGTATTTTCTTAAGTTAATTAGCACAGTTGATCAACAGGGTGTCAACTGAGGATTCCCAACAATCGCAAATGGTGACATTTCTATTTTTTACTACCTCAACTTCCCTCTGGATCCTAAAGTAGAAAGTCTCATTCCAGACAGGGTTGTCAGAATTCTTGATGGTTTTGGTCTGAAGCTTTACGTTTGAAGCAGATGGCAGCCACAAGCGCACGTAGCAGTCTGATGCAGTCACTGCAGTAGAGAAAAATTAAAAACCTGATGCCAATGTTATAGATTAAAAGCAGGACAAGGCCATGATCCTGAAGACTAATAAATATTACTGCTTTTTTAAAAATAAGTAAAGAGACCATCATTTGGAAGGAACCAAGAAAAACCATCTAATTCCTGGGTAACTACTAATCGCAAATGTACACATGCACACATGAAGTACACAAAGAGCCGTGTTTCCCACGTGAAGAGAAAGAGGTATAAAAGACCCCACTGACCATTTATTGGGCACAGTCCCTGCAATTCCAGTCAATGATGTTAAAAAAGTTTAACTGAAACTAGAGCCAGTTCCAAAAAGAGCTGTTAGGATGATTACAGGAAAGGAGAACACCTATTACAGAGAAGATCAGAGGAGACTGGCTTGCTCAGTCTAGCAACACAAACATGCGGAGGGGATATCACGGCTGTCTAGAAGGGTTAGGTGCTAGAGAAGATCTGTTGCAGCTAAAGGCCAGTGTAGGCCCCAGAACATGAGGGCACGACCAAATCGGAAATCTTCATCTCGCTTCCAGCCTACATCTACTCCTTATGGTTAGTGCAGTCAGTGCCTCGAGCAGCCATCCTTTGGGAAGAGCCAGGGTGGGAAAGTGCATTTACTTTGTGAAGCTTGGCAACGGAAATCTCCAAGGTGATGTCTTTCAGAGCTGGAGTCTGGACTTGACTGAAGATTTCCACTGCAGCCCGAGATGCCTAAATACTTCAGACTGGTATCAAGCAGTGAATAACATTGCCCCGCAAGGTTTTGGCAGGAAAGTGGAACTGTCCCTTCAATAGAGTAGATAGAAGAGATCATTGAAACTCAGAAATACAGGCCTCGTCACACTAACACCTTTCCAGTGTCTACCTCTGGATGTCGTTATGTGATATTTGCCACAGGAGTACAGGAAGCCCTTCAGCAGGCAGTTACTCAACCAGCGTGGGACTCGCTCCCTCTGGTCTCCCTTGCACCCAGGCACGGCCAAGGTTGTGCTCGGCCCTGCACGGCGAGATGCAAACAGTCTCAGCTGTGACTCAAGTAACTCACTGCAAAGTGATGCTTTTTTTGGCTAAACATGTCATTTTTCACTCGAGGAATACACAGGCCAGAGGTTTCAAGAGTGTGAGAAAAGGCAGCTCAAGGTCTCTGTCCCGACTGAGGAACTCATGGGAGACCTCTGCAAAAATGGCAACTGAAGGGCTGGTCCATAGTACGCCTTGAAAAGGAGCCATGGGAAGCTGTGAGGGTGAGACAATGAGTCAAAGAAGGTTGAATACAAAAGTACACAGAAAAGTCTGTTTTGCCTGCATGTTCAGCATCTGCTTAGAGCTCGACCTGCAGAGGCCCTCCTTAACTAGAAACTATCAATATCTAACATGACTGGTCATCTGAGGACAGCAAGAACCCTGAATGATACGGTATTTTTTAAATTCTCTGATTTACCTTTGATTATCATGTATAATTGATACATTTCAGTAAAAGGTTCCTAAATATGTGGCCAGTGTGGCAAAATTCCAGTTCATGATAGGATTTATACCCATTACAACCACCAAAACCAAACAACTCCAAGCAGATTTACAGATTGCAGTGCCCCCACAAGGTCTACCTTCCCTTATTGGCCAAAAAAATTCATCTGGGAGTCTTGATTTTTACCAGTTCCCTGAAATGCCACAAGATATGTCCTCCAATCTAATGATACCTCAGGCATTTGATCTAATTATAGCCCTGGCATTAGCACTTCTGTTGCTTTGCTTTATGCGCGTTGCTTGTGTACCTTCAGAACTTAGGAACATTGCTCATTGTGTAAACTCTGGAGGTGACTGAAAACACAATAAAACCACAACTCACACAAGTCTCTTGATTTGATGTTCTTGGCTTGTATGATTCTTACAGAAAGCATGTGGATGGGGCAAAACTTCATCTGCAGAGAAAACAAATGCAATTAGTTTTATCATCTCAGAATACAAAAATCATATGTACAGTACAGGTGACAGTCTGTCCTTGCTGTTTGTCTGTTTGAAGTGAGGGGACCTCCCTCCAGTGGAAGTACACCACGCTCAGAAGATAGCACAAATGCACACTGGGCTACTTGCTAAGTAGCTTGAGTGAGTGAAGATGGACAAAGAAAACACGGACTCAGACGATGGTACGGAAAGCTTTTGTTATCACCGTAGAGGTGCCTGTTTTCATAAAACCAGATGGTGTCGGCCATGGTGATGGTTGTACTGCCAATCTGGCAAGGGTCCTGTGCCACAGGTGGGTCAATTCCGGGCCTTTGGAAGGCAATACTAGGGGCTCGCAGCTGCCAGGACTGGGCCAGGACATGGCAGTTACCACGGTACTTTAAACTAGGACTAAATTCTCATGATACTCATAAGTAGGCCAAGCTCACCAAAAGGTATCTAGAGGAAGGCACTACTGAGTGAGTGAATGCACCATAAACCCAGCAGAGAACCTGCAGATGAAGAAAAAAGTGCCCTGCTTTGGAGGCATAACATCACAGAATCCCACATCATTAGGTATCTTGAAAATACCTAATGGGAATGGAACCACTTCCCTTCCAGACATGAGATTTATTTCTATCATAGGCAAAGCTATCGCTGTAATGCCTATTTCAAGTTACTTGTTCCTAACTCTAACAAAGAATTAAGCTTCTGAACTTAAGCTGGTCAGAAAGTATTTGTCATTTTTAAACGACATTGCAATAAACCTGAATAAAGACACATATACAGACATGATAATTTTAATACTGAAAGCATGAAAATATTTCCTTCTTTTTTTTAAATCGGAACATTTACATTTATTTTTCATTTTGAGTATTTTATGTATGTTTTGCATATTACCATGGCTTGTCACATACAATAAGCAATAATAGTATACAGTCCTGCTACCACTAATAAATTAAAACAGGGCCACACCATGTTGGAACTGTGCCATTATTTTGAATGGCAGCTTAAACTACACACTGACACATATTTATTTGTCTAAATGAAAGTATCCCATTACACTGTAACAGAATAATTTGACAATTTTATTTCGAAACATAGCACCATGATTAATTTTCCTGACACTGAAATGATTAACTGTAGAGATACAAGGAGCTGGATTAATTTCAGTTAATCTGAAATTCTTTTAAAACGGGGACTACTGGACATATTTATTAGAGATGAGAATAGCCTTCAGTTAGTTTCATTCAGGTTTTTTCAGAGGTAAATTACGTGACGTCAAATGGATACCATTTGAACTGTGAATTCGCACGTTCAAATAAAGGCTTAATATTAAATGTTATGATGTCACTTTTAAAGTTACACCCTTTTTAAATTAAGGGTTGCCCTGAGCAGAGAAACACCATTGTTAAACGTAAAAAAAAAAAAATCACAGATTACTCTGTCTCTTGGCCTCTTACTGGTTGATTGAAACACTTTTTGTATAAAAATTCAAGACGCATTCGTTTGTGCGTGACCAGAATAATTTCCACTATGTTTTCCTCCAATTTGAAACTGACACATTTAAAATCTGAGTTTAATGCATTACGGACATTGCAAGTTCCAACTGGGACGCTTTCATATTATTCCAGTTGCCCACTGCAAGAATTTGACTTTAATTTTCCCGTGCAAATAGTTATTTAACATAGATGTATTAACTGGGGCACTCAGTCAGCATTCCTAGTGGGTTTCATTAACATGAAATATTGGATTATGTAGCCAATTACAGGGCTGGCTGGTTTTAATTAATATGTTAATTCTGTGCTATTTTGTAATCAACTTCCCCCTTGCTCAACAGAAGCCCAAACCATTCTCAGAGTCTGCCTTCACTGGAGAAACAGATGTTGGTACACAATTTGCTTTGAACCTTTTATGATGAAAATATAGTAATTACTTACAAAAATGGTGCACCTGCAGTTCATCAGAGTACTCTCATTTGTGATAGATGTCATGTTTTCATCCTCTCCCTCTCGAGCCAGAGAGCCTCACTCCTCCTCCCTTCCCCTTTCCACTTCCCTTAACATGTCAACATCTGCCCGCTGATGGAAATATCATCAAAGATGACTGTTCACTACTTCTGATTGGTGTGAAGTAGTGTTGTTGCAAGGTAAAAGATAAACAGATTCAGATGGGTAAATATGGCCATAATAATCCCCATGGGCTGTGCAAATCCCCAGGGGAAGCCAGAAGCCATCCTGCTCCCAGGACTGCAGTTATGCCAGCCTGTGATAACCTTCCAGAATTAGGCTAACTCTTTTTTTTCATCAGAAGAAGGTAGAGCTAATTTTCAGCCTGTTGGGGTCTGATTTTGGTGGTCTAAAATAACATCCTTGCCCAAAAGTGCTGGCACTCCAGAACATCCTTCTAGAAAAAATAATTGGGGTTAGGGATAACATTTGCTATTTTCATAACGTGAAGGGCAACACGTAATTTCACAATTAATGCAAATTGATAATCACAAACACCATATCCAAACGGCTCTTGACAGTCTTGCAGCTGTACTGGTCTTGCTCTTTTTAGTTCAATTCCTTGGGATAACCATAGTTTCCTGCACAGGCACACAGAAACTGTGTAACAACCCCCCTCTGTCAATACCCAGAGTCAAAGGTAGCTTTCCCAGAAGCACATTGTTCTATTTTTGCTGGAAAATTAGCAGTGACACATTGAGGACAATGTGCAGGATTCAGATACCTGTGTATGTTTGCATCCTAGACAATAACGCTCCAGACCAATAAATAGTAGCATGTCCAGAGTCTTTGACCAGAGTAGGCTAAAAAATGGGGGGAAAAAACCCAACCAACAAAAAACCAAACTTCTTTTCACTTGACAGCATTTAGCACTAAACTACATGTACTTTCAACGCAAGTTTTGGCAGAGTCATTTCAGGTCTAAAATATAGAAAAAGCCAATAAACAGGAGATAAAAATAGCATGGCAGAATTGCCACAACAGTGTCAAACCTTAACAAACTGAAAATTCACATCTGTTGCCAACATCTCATTGTTTGTAATAACAGACATTTGCTGGCCTACTGTCTGGCTTCCAGAGAATAGTCATATACCAGTCAGCTTCAGGAGGACACATAATTTTCCTGTTTACAGGCAATTAGTCACATCAAGGTTTCGTCCCAAAAAGACAACTTTGAGAGTATGAAATCTTCTAAAAGCCCATTAATAGTCAGGAGCCTACCAAGATGGTCTTTGGATGGCAGTGTAAGAAGAAAACCTACCAACAGCCCCTGTCTTTGATTTCACTCCTTATTACCCCTCCATGCTGCACCTGGAACATGGCTACCTTCACTAGAAAGGTAGTTTTCTAAGGGGGTAGTTTCTGCAGAGCCTGGCAACTAGGGAATCTGCTTCATCACCACTTCTGTACATTATCTTCTGTACAAGATCTCACACGAAATGTAATAATTTGTCATATTCTTACCTAGATACTGAGGATTTTGTTCGACTACAACTTGTCAATTTATCAAATTAAGGTTAAAGCTATAAACTTATAAACTACAAAAAAAGCTTCATGATCAGACTGGTACCAAAGCACTCTCTTCCACATAGATTCTTTAATATCTAAAATGGACTGAGTTTATCAGCCCCTCCATCATGAGAGGTGGGGGGCTCTCCAATATGAGAATACTGCTAGCAATTTGCCCTTCCAACCAGCTGCCTATTTTCATTAAAATTAGAGGAATGCAAAGTTCTGGTGGGAAAAGCAACTGACTGAAGAAATATGCAAAGCCAGGGGAGGGGATAGAAGGAGAGAGCACAACCATAAAAGCCCCATTTTCCTTGGGAATCACAATTATCCGAAAACTTATCATTGGACGTTGAACAGTTAGTGAGTAAATCTAATTCACCTTACACACATTTACTGTAATTTCACTTTATCACCGATGGATTGTTTCAGGAGTCATTGTGGATTTGGGATGGGTCCCCTGTTCATATTCTATCAGTCACCTCTTTATACGTATGACTGGGTCCCTCGGGGCTTTGCGTTGAAAGAATTTCTGAGTATTTTACCACATAAAATTTATTCCATAGTTCACAAAATAAAACCGCTAAAGAGTAATTATTCTTGTCTGAACAGAAGAAAAGACCCTGTTATGAATATCAAAAGCATTCCCAGCACATTGTAAATTAATATTGTCCATTGCTTCTGTGCCAATTTGGTAGCTTTTTTAAACAGCAAAAAATTAACTGAGAGACTTTTAGTAGGTCTTTCTAGATAGTTCAAAGTACTCACACTTTTCTAAACAACTTGCTTTTTTTAATATAAAAGAAAAAAAACCACACAAAACCACTCTGTTTACAATTTTCGTATCTATTTACCAATTTACATATACTGGAAAATGCATTTGCCTGACAGAATGGCGTTCAACCTGCAATGTTGAATGAATCTCCTTCCTTGGGAACAGAAGCTTTCTGACCTGAAGCTATGCTTGTACTCTAACCTTTTGGCAGCATTGCCTGTTAATGGGTATGCCTATACTTGTGGAATAGCAGTTGCAGCATTAGGATGAAATGCAAGAGCTTTCGCTGTAATTGAGACTTTCTAGATAAAATTATACCTAAGCTATCTACTCATCTACCAGATCCAGAATTATTTTACTAGATATAACATTGATATTTAAAATTGATAGATAAAATTTATACCTAAGATAGATAGCTCTGGATCTAACAGGTAGATGCATACAATACAAATTTTATCCGGAAAGTATATTACATTTACAATGTATATTCTTTGCCCTGAGAATCCAATGTTTGAATATTTTTAATCTAGCATTGGAGCTATCTGTTCAAGCTACTGATATTTTCCTGAATCTTTACCTTCACCGGCAAATATTATCACGGCACAAGTATCGTAGGTATTTTTTATTTTTAATGATTAATGATTGTCTATAAGCCATAGCACGTAACACTGTTTCTCACTATGTTTAAAGCCCATGAATTCCCATATTTCAGTATTTGCTGCAAAATTTGACATAGGGTTTGATACATAAAGAACGGTTAGCTGTAAACAATTCACATCTTGCATTTAAGACAACACATCCTTTTTAAAGATACACATGAGAAAATACCTCTCAGCTAATAATTCTGTTGATTTATACTAAAAACTATCAGTTAAAATCTCTGAATGGAACTTACTACTAGAAAATTCGAGTCCAGACATGAAGTACTTCCACTAGAATCACAGATGCCATAAACATTACATTGAAGATAGCTAAATCAGCCAAATGCCTCATTAGAACTCTCCCCTGCAGCTAAAGTAATATAAATTATGTTTTGTTGCTAGAAAAAACTGTTTTCAGCTGAAGCAAGCAACGAACATGATTCTATGCACTATCCTGAGGAAAGCATGCAGTAGGGCTAAAGCACTTCCATTTCACAGTGAAGTAAACTCATCAGGGCCAGCCCTCTCTTCTTTCCCGGCGTTCACTCCCACATGTACACCTCACGATAAAAGAAAAAGGACCACATTTTCACCATGTTTTCGCTGAAGATTGCTTATATATTAGTTACTGTGAGGTAAAAGGGGGAAATGGTAAATTTGCAAAGTTCAAGATGACCCTGCCACATGGCACCAGCAGTAGTTTGTCTCTGCAGATGCAAAGAGGTGGGAGTTTGCTCACGAGAACTGGAGCAGGGAGGTCCCCACAGCAAGGTGCTGGGCCACAGCAAAGCACAGAGCTGCAATTCTCTTACCTTGGCTGGTGGGCTCCCCATGACACGCAAGATGGCGACAGCAACAGAAAACTCAATTTGGGTAACAGACCTGTCAGCTGACAAACACGCTCACAGCTTGTTGTTGCTGCTGAAATAACATGAAGGACACATATAATTTATACAGGCGCTGAGCTCCACCCTCTGCCTCTTCTGTGTGGAGAAGAGTCTGCCTACGTCCGAGAGGGAAAGATCTGCAATGTCAGAGGTGAGAGGAAAGCTGCAGTTACCACACCTTTGCGTGTCACTTCATTACCTCTCACAATTTGTTATTGCCCCAATATTGTCCTGCCAGGCTTTTGGGTGGATTCTGCCGTGTTCAGAAAGTCTTCCTTCACTCACCATCTCTTCCACCTATCTAGTCAGCAGTTGAATTTTCAGTAGCTTTTAAGTTCTTACACAAAATACACCAGAAAAAAAAGGGAGGGGACAGACAAATCTCACCTATTAAAATTTCTGGTGGGAGACCAACCCACTTCTGAATGCTCTTTTCTACTCTTTCTACAATAGGAACTTGTTTTAATATATTATTGGGAATCTTTCTGCCAACCAGTAAATCAAGTCTCCTTACTTTGAAGCAGCTACTGATGATTGTCTGGCCAATGCAGAGACACTGGTGAAACTGAGATAAATATTGGCAGGGAAAGCAAAATCCACATACCTTCTGGGCTTTTCCCCTCTACACACTTCTTGTAAGAAGAACATGACAATTTGACATCTCCCAGCTTCCCATCCTATTCCCCCACCAGCTTGCTGGTGACAGTGGTGGTTCCTAAGGCATCCTCTGGAGATGGCACAGGCATGGCTTCCTCCACCTTTCCCATGCCCACTGTGGACTGCTAACAGACAATCTGTAGGACGCCTGTCAGGACATTGTTCCAGGCAATCTGTTCTGGCTGTACCTTAATCTACACCTGCAATTTCATGTTGGATGTCATGCAGACCCAGACTTGGAAAAGGTCTGGAGGCCACCATAAATTTGCAGTAATATATGTCCTCACTGGGGGACAGTAATATCAGGCAGGACCAAGCCCCACCAAACAGCCAGTGGACACCTTACGCTGATGGGAAAGGAGGGTGTCCAGAGTTAATTTTCATCAAATAGCAGTTATGAGTTTGGTTTTTGGCAAGAGAAGAAAAAAAATGAAATGTAACCACAGTAATTGTTTGGGAAAATAGGTTTACTTGAAATCTTTGGCTTTAGAATTTTCCTGAAACTCAGATGCATACTGTGGATCACCTTTAAACCACTTTTTAGAGCATTTTAAAAAAAAAAACAACCCTGTCACCAATTGAAAATCAGTTCTAGGCAGATGCTCCTGGGCTTATACAAGTGACAACCAACTGCTCAAACCGATGTTTCACAAAGACTCTGCTGCGGTTGGCAACACGGCCGTGGTGTGAGCAGCAAGGACTGGATGCAGGCTTACCCAAGCAGCAGGGTGAGGCCTTGAGTGCTTAGTTAGGTTGCCATCTTTGAAACACCAAAAAGAAAGATATCTCAAGTAAAGGTTTGCTGTGTGTAGGCAGCAAATCAAAGAGCAGCTACAAAACTCCCAGAAAAACAAGCCAAACTCTTCAGAAAGCAATCTGGGGTTCAGAGCAATTAACCATGCAAGTCTTGCGCTCCTGCAGTAACATTGTTTTGACAGCCTTGCTTGGGCATTTTTACAGGAGCAGTGAAGGCTGTGGTGCAAGCATTCTTCTCCATGCTTCCTTGGACACAGAAGTCTGTAGCATCCCATTTCCAGAGATAGGAAAAAAAGCTCTTATTCAGAGTGTAGTTTCGGGTTTTCCTCCTTTATATTGCTGTTAAAGCTTTGATCATAGGTTCTGCTGCTGTAGTGAACTGAGAGACCAAAATAGTAGGCTGACAAATTTACCTCCTAAAGAGAAGGCAAATGGAAAAACAGCCAGAGAAAAATGAACTCCACTCAGAGAGGGGTATGTCTGCCTGGAAACGGAGCAACACATTAAAAACAGAACAGCTGCAGCAGGGAGACCCAGGTCTTAATGGAACAGGAAAGAAGAAAAAAAGCTCCTAGAATGTCTTCAAATCAAGGTGCAAATGTTATTTTGGAGAGCTATGGAACTAATTTTTCCAATAGCCCCTCCAAGAAATTAATGTTTCCAGTAAATCAGCACGGCCAAAACACATAAAACATTTTGTGTTGCTTGTCAACAAGCACACTGACATGTATCACGTCCATTTCCTCCTGGACATGAGGGAGATGGGCTACGTGATGTCAGCCCTTACTACAGACACAAAAAATGTACAGTATGGGGAAATTAAGACAGTCAACTGCATGAAGAAGGAAGGACAAAGCCAAAAGGTTCAATCTAAAGCAAAGAGGCCACAGCACAATGCATTATCAAACTAGTCAAATAATAGGCAATATCTTCAAAGGGGTACAGAAAGTCCTCCCCCTCCCCTTGTTATAGGGGGCACACCGTCATACCAAGCTTATATTAGTGGAGTTATTAAATTCAGAAAATGTAACACTGTATCTCTGGTTTCAGTTTGTAAAAGGCTGTTCAGGACACAAAGAGGGATTCCAGAAAGATTTTACGGGTTAATTAAGCTGGTCTCATTCCACATTTATGACTGAATCTTATTTCTTTTCTGAATTAATATTAATAAAGTACTTGGAAAGAAGCTTCAAGGGGAAAAAAAGAGATAAAAAGGCATATCAAATTACACTGAGGTTAAATTGCTCCATACCCTACCTGTTGGCACTGAGACAATGCACACAGGGGAGTACGTGAAACAGAATCAGAGTAGAAGGAATGCAAGCCCATGCTGTTCTCAGTACGCAAGAAATAAAAGTTAATTAATACAGTGTTCGGCTTCATGCAACTTACACTCCGGGCTGCTCACTAACAGCCCCTCGCAAGAAGCTACTCAAGAGTCAGAGCTGAGCTGCAAGAAACCAAGCAGCGGAGTGGCAGCAACTCCAAATGAGTGTGATGTGGATCACCCTACTGCTGGCATGAATTTAAAAGCTAACTGGGAGAAATCTTACAAAAGGTCCTGAAGACTCATTTAGCGGAGTTCATTATTTACGCCAGCGATGGCAACAGCACAGCAAAATTTCATACAAACATGGCTCAGCTTTGGCGTACAAAAAAAATGCCCTCACTGAAGCACTGTCTTCATAGTCCTTCCACGCTTGATCCTAACAACTTCACAAGCGAGGATGGCAATTACTGAAACACTCTCCTATAAATATAGAACTCCTTTGATTTTGTCTGAGAACATTCGTTTACTCATCCCATTAAAGCCGTTAAGGAGAGATAAGTGACGGATCTTCCTAGCGCTAGCTGCAGCCACACCATTAAGGAGATGGTGGTGGAAGACTGTGCAGCTTTGTGGAGACTTCTTGTGCCAGACAGTGACAATGGGAGATAACAGTTGCTTTCTCGTTGCCTCATGGATCAGTTCATACCTTGTTCAGCTCAGTGGCTGGGTTAGAAAAATTATAGTAACCTGAGAAAATAATTGTCTGTAGTCAAACAAAAAAAATTCAAAATGTTCTCAGAAATTGAGGAAAAAAGCCTTAGTTTTCCCTAGCTTATCCCCAAACTATTTTTTTTTTTCGTACCTGGGTATGAAGTAAACATAACCACTGTAAAAAATAATCCAAACAAAAAAAAAACTTTATTAAAATATATCTATGTTTTTTAATTCAACATTGCCATGTGAAACCAGAAGCTATAAAGCAAAGCTTCAGAAACATCAGATTTGGGGACCTTTCAAAACTGAAACATTTAATTTTGAAAGAAAAGCTTTTTTTTTTTTCCACTGTTTCCCTTCCACCCCATTCTTTTTGAGCAAAACAACACAGATAATTTGGAATTATTTTAGATCTTTGAATGCTTTCCAAAGGACCATTTTCAGCTCAACTGATGTTAATTAGAACAAAATACCAAGCTGTCTATCCGAGTAGCAGTCAGGTGATAGCAGCATTTGCAAACGAACCGTCCTTCTGGCTATCAAGATCTAAACCTGTTTCAGGAAAGTAAAAGGCGTTATATCCTCTTACCTATCTCCTGAACCACTGCAATCTTAAAGATATCACACAGTAAAGCCAGTATCACTGGCTCTTTTTCCTGGCCAGAGTAAGAGAGCTACTAATTTCCTTAGATACTTTGCGGGTGTGGTTGTCAATATAGCAAGATAGTGATCTTTGCTGCTTCAAGATGGGAGGAAGCTGCTTATTATTCACCTGGGGTATCTGAGGACTGGAGTGTTATCTTTCCAAGACACGTCAATGTAAAGCCACACTTTGAAACCCACTGTGTTTATGTTTAGAAATTGTTCTTTTATTTTAAACCAAGTGATTGCAGAGCATCTAGTTGAAATAATTGAGTGAGATATTTCAGTGTCATTCCGCTCGAGCCAGTTTCTGAGACCTTTATCTTCAGATCTTATTCAAATAGTCTGACACTGATGTCAGTATGAAATTGCTTGAGTAAAGACCTCAGAAGAGTTAGGTAAGTATTACACTTTACCACTTGGCTGACAGGAAGACTTGACTTATGGTTATGGTATTTAGCTTCAAATTATGAAGAGAAGGGTTTCTTTCCTAGTTGCCACCAACCTCTTGTGTTTTTTTAATAGTCGCTTTTTTAGAATCAAGAGAGTAAATTTTGTTTTCTCCTATTGTCTTTCACTCTCTGTGACTTTAAGTTCTTTGGGCCAAGACCTACTACGGAAATCTTTGCTACTGAATGTTATTATCCTAGGCAAGAGTAATTAAAAAACAAAGGTTACTGTGATTGTATGACACACATAGCAGTATTTCCTTTCTAACCCTGTCGCTGTGTCAAATCCTCTTTCAGCCCTGTATGTGATTTTATTCAAGGTTCTACTTTTACCTGAGCACAGCCCATAGATGTTGGCTCAGAAAGGGATAAACGATACACAAGGTTTTATTTCAAATATTACGTAAGTCATTCATTCCTGGCAGTATCTTATCCTCTAAGTAGCCCTCCAAAATTAACGAGACTAAAGACTGTAGCAGGTATCCTCACCATGTTATTCTGTAGGTTAGTATAGTTAATGGGTAGGCTTTTTTAATAAAGCTAGCAACTTAACCTATGTCCTAGCTTAAGTAATCTGGAGTATTTTAATGAAACGCAAGAAAACCACTCATCTCGGCATAGAGACAGGGCAAAGAAATACAGAAACAGCCATTTCAGGATGAACTGAATACATCCAAGTATATCACCAGTAGCTTTGGAAACACCCACAAAGTATGCCTTTGTAGCAGGCGTACTGATCACAAAGAAGAAGTGAATACCGGTACAGAATCCTTGTTAAATATCTGAAAATACTCAAGCCTTAAAAATATCTGAAGGTGAAGTTTCATGTTGCAGCAATACTCATCGAAGAGCTAGTTGTCACTAAAAGAGGAGGTCTTGTTCCCATCCCAGTCCCCAGCTTAGAGAGTTCTGCCCCTACCCCACAGTATTGGCTCTGTCACTCTTCTGGCCAAGTGCTAAGCTCGTTTGAGGAGTTGAAGGAACAGAAAATGACTCTTCTTTTTTCTGATGAATTTCCAGGACTGCCCTTCTTTAGTGGCATGTAGCTATTACCTCAGCTTACTAGAACATACAAACTCGCCTTGAGTTCAGTAGTGGGAATCTGACCATGGGCAAATAACAGTGTCCACAAGAGCTGCCTAAAGCATCAAGATTCATAGGGAAAAGAGTATCAGAGATGGAAAAGACATCAGACAATTCAGTGCACATCCCTGCGAGTGGATCATTACAATTCATTGTCCCCAGCACCAGAAAGCCATGAGGCTTTTCACTACCTCTTTTTATGGTTCTTCTAAGGTTACTGCAAGGTTGTCAAGATTGAAAACTTCCTTCCCTTCCTTCCTTCACTTATGTTCATCATTGTATCTTTTTTTTTTTTTAACAAAATCTCTAGACATCAACCGAGCTATGGGAACAATTTAAAACAGAGTAGCCAGACTTAGCCATTAGAGCTATTATGAGTTATGACTTGCAAGCTTATGTACAGCAATTAAGAACCCTGTGACTCACTTCTGGTGGATCATAACTTCTGACAGCAGAAGACTACTTCATAAGGACTTCATGGGCTCTACAGAGCTATGGGGATTTTAATACAAAAGTTCCTTCTGCATTCATACTTATCTGTATAGAAAATATTTCTGATGAGAAAAATTTCTTGTTTAGGTATGTGTCTGTTCTTCTAGTCCATTTTTACCATTCTTGTGACAAAAAGAAGTCAGAAAGTTTCCCTAATAGTAACTTGCTGAGAGCACCCTCAGCTTTATTCCAGCAGTATGAAAGGGTCACCTGCTCCTCTTAAACCAGTGCAGAAGACAGACAAGTGTGAGCAGAGTGCCTGGCACTTGAAACACACTGAGCCTCTCATTCTCAGGAAAACTACTCTAACCTGTGCCAAGGCAGAGTCATCCATGGAGCCTGATACTATCTCTGAATGTCTCTATGCATGCATATTAGGTCTGTTTCAATCATCCTGTTTCAGCAGCACATAAAACATAAAACTTGACTGCAATTTTAAGTGCTTTCATTCTAGCAGAAAACTGATTTTTCACAGGCACAGATCTTTTTTTAACCTCTCAATTCATATAATACCTTGGGACTTCCAAAACTCCTAATATGTTTGTACAGTGCTTCTTAAAACCTGAGAACCTGGAATAGAAACACATATCAAAGCCAACAGAAATTTATAGCCTTCAGCATCTCAATGAACTAGGGTGTTTTTAACCTTAGGCCTCCAACATTCATGGTTTATGTGGCAGGTGAGAAGTGATATGGCCAAGAAGCCAGAAAATGTTCATGTAGTTCATGAGAGGCATTGAGTCTGTACAGAACAGAACATTAAAATAAGCTCCCTACACTGCCTCCTATGCCAGAGGATCCAGATCTATGTGCCAAAGGTCCAAAATTAGGTCTCCTGGTCCTAGCCAGGGACAGTCCGGGCTGGAGGAGATGCATTCACTGAGACTCTAGCTTCCAGGGGCAGAGATCTGATGGAAGACTAGATTTCAGATGGTGACCTCTTCCATAAATACCTCCAGGAATCAAGCCTCACCCACAGCCTGCCAAAGCACCGGAGCACAAACCAGTAATGGTGCCTCCTCTGCAACACGCACAATTTGTAGTCTGCAATCTCTCCCCATACAAGAGGTACGTTGCAAAGTGGCAGAGACCCTTGCCTTGTATGATTCAAATCCACTAATTGTTGGTCTTCCCTACCGTGTACTCACACACATACTGAATGCATTTGTCAGCCAAGTACTAGCAAGCAAGCTGCGAACCGCAAAAGGTAAAATGTCCCGTGACTTGCCTGCACCAGTGCTGGGAACTGGAATGTTCATCCCACAGAGGAAATCGTGTTGGCACACCTCCCCTCACCCTTCCCAAAAGGGTTTCACTCGCATATATAAGAAAGATTTTGAAACATTTCTGGGCCGATGCATCAGTTCACGTGCCAAGACCCTGCCTACACAGCTGTTTTGCTACCACATGGGTGGCCAGGCAGTCACCTGGGCAGGCTAGGAGCTTTGAAACTAAGAGATCTTGGAAGCTGGAAGCAATGGAATTGGACAACAGCTGAAGGGCATTTAATGGGCAGCTCATTCAACTGCTGACCAGCCTGGGGGTAGCCCCTGGTAACTGGGAGAAGCCAGCAGTGTCATGGCATCACAGAATGGTGGGTAGCCAGTGGAACAGGCCAGGTGGGTCCACAAGGTTTACGACAGCATGACAACTTTCCAAGCAGGTTTCCATGAAGCTGGAGAACCAGCCGACCCAGCAATACAGAATCCAATCAACATTTTCAAAAGGAGAATCGTTGCATCAGAAAACTTATGATCAACTCTATTCATCAGACATCACTTCCTCATGTATGCTAAAACTGTGAATGGGAAGTACCTGACTGTTGTTAACACACCTCGTATTTCTTCCTCCTCCTCAGACTTGATACACAAACAGCTGACAACATGGACAGATATGTGGAGCACAGAACGCCTTGTGCAACAACCGCATGCTCTTGCTTACAGGAAAAGAGGAGAGAGGAAATGAGAATTAAAATGTTAATGCAACCCCTGCTCCATTTGAATACTCCTTGTCTCTGTCATAAATTCTCTGCACATCTTAGGCAAGTTAGCGAACAATTTGTAGTGTGAAATGAAAGTAGTGACAGACAGTTCACCTGAGATCTGGGAAACTGGAGCAACTCAGCAGAAAAACAAACTAGAAATGCAAAGAAAAATTATGATGATTCTATTATCATAGAATATTACTGGCCCTTCTTCCAAATAATTATAATTTGAAAACATCCCTTTTAGATATCTTCCTTTTATGAACCCAAATATTGCATACTGACACTGATGATGTTTGGAGAAATTTAGTCTATTTCCCACTAAGCGTCTGCATCACGGAAGACATCGTTTTACACATGGTCCAGAGAGCACCAAAACATCCAGCAGCCATAGCATGGGTCAGAAATGTGTCCCACCCTCTGAATTCATACTTGAAGACTTGCTCCACATAGGACCACATAGCCTTATGTGTCTCTGAATCAAATTAAATGAATGGTTGTATTACATTATTACAGATGCAGCTAAATGCTGTTCACTTATCCCCAACAAAACATCCTTCAACTCTGTGGGGAATAACCTGGGAGTCAGAAAGTTAATTAATAGCTTCACTCCGCACTGTAAGAAGTAGTGAGCAGGGCAGCTAAATTTTCATTCAATATACCCATGTACTAGGAAGTCTATATTAATAACTTCAACAGAATGTATTACAGTATCCATTGCAAAACCAAGCAAAAAAAAGATACTATAAAGCTATTTGATGCTTTCCTAAATGGGAACAGGTTTTAATAGCTGTCTATTAACAACTCCTTTTGTACCTAACATTTTGAAAGAAGAACTGTACAGATGAACCCATGCCAATCCATTTCAGTCTCTGGAGACAGGAACACCTATTTGATTTCTTAATTTTAGTTCTGGTTGTGATCATT
The DNA here is from genome assembly GCF_964199755.1 of Larus michahellis. Lineage (NCBI taxonomy): Eukaryota > Metazoa > Chordata > Aves > Charadriiformes > Laridae > Larus > Larus michahellis. The sequence continues at coordinate 50,123,668 of NC_133899.1, read as the reverse complement.
CCAGCTTCACTTCCTTCCTTTTGACATATGTAGTCATCACCATTATGTGGTCTGTCTGTGTCAGCACAGTGTCTAACACAAAACATACTGACAACAGAGGACCTCAGGGTTCTTACTGCAACCTGTCTGGTGCCGAGCACGAGTAAAATCCTCGTCTCTTACACTACGCTTCCTGTCCCTCACCACTCCAGATTACCAAGGGGAGCTAGTCAAAATTCAGCCAGTCAAACAACAACCCACAGTAAAATTCTGAAAGTTCAAAGTTGTCTGTTTGCTGTTGGAAAAAGATGTACTGAAAAGATTCAGAGACATCTTCCTGATCTGCAGCTACTGGCAACTGATTAGTACGTTTCATGGTTAGACAATACCAGCTTTTCTGCCACCCATTTAATAATCTCATGCATTTAAAAAGTCAAAAGCTTTGCACTTGCACACGTTCCTCTCAGGAATAGTCTAACCGGTACTAACAGGATAATTCACAGTTAAAGTGCCACCTCAGGTGCACAAGTGTTTGATGAACTGGAGCACAACCAAACAACAGACAAAGAAATATGCACAAAACATTAGCCCGGTCTCCCCGCTCTGCTCCCCACGAAGACCAAACATACCACATTTTATTCATAGGCTTAATTATTGTTTAACTCCTGTGCTTTTACTTCTATTTTCTCATTTGTGTTGGGGTTTGCGTTGTTGTTCATGTAATCTATTTAGATTGCAGGTTTTTTTCTGAGCAAGGTCTACAGCTTATCTGGGAACTCTTATCTCTTTTAGCAAAATGAGGCTCACTTCTTCTACTGACTTTTCACAGTGCCAAAGTACCGTAAATTACAATAAATTCTATTTCTGATCATTGAAACCTGTGTTACAGCTAAACTATGTATTTTCCCTCCTACACCTTCCTTTTACGTTGTGACCCCTGACTTTTCTCAGCCTCCACACCACATTTCCCTCCCACATGATAGCTAAATTTAAATCAAGACTGTCTTTTACGTGTAGCTCAGACATTAGGAACTTGATTCAGGAATTACTCAGAAAAATGCATGCATTGTATAGGTCAGACTAAACAACGATAACTGGCTTTAGCTTTAAAAATATCTTTTTCTTCCATGCATCAAACTTTTCTTTACATCTCAAACATATATTAGGAGCCTGTAGTTGACTAATATCCATAGGCAGTGATGTTCTATGTGCTTTATAAAAAAGGTTCACATGAAGAGACAAGCTGTTCTCATTATTTCAAGGAGACTCACTCTATAGTCTAATAGTGTTAGAATCTAAACGCCCTTGGCACTGCTATATAGTGTGCCTCTTCCAACAAATACGGAGTAACAGAGCTTTCCAGAGAATACATTGCACAGGACAACATATAAAAGCTTTCTCAGAAGGAGCCTTGGTTCCAGGGCCTGGGGTTCATAAAACCACAAGGGGAGGAAACACACCCTTCCCCTTCTTTACACCTTTCTTCCCTGAGCAAACATTTTGAAGGCAGTTCCTGGAGACAAATCTCAAGGGATTTCTTCAGCCAGTTTCCATTTCTTATTCGTATTCCTATACTAGAGGCACCGGCCCTTCATTTGCATCTCATCTGTGTCAGTGGGTTTCAGTCTTTCCTGTTTATAGTTTATATACCATCATGGCAGCAGTGCCATTAGGATAATTATAGTTATGATAGAACTCCCTTGCACACTACCAAGAGACATTTTGTGTCTAGATAATGAGGTCAGCGATTTCCAAGATTTGCGGAACAAGGACAAATTGTTTTGGCAGCATGCCTGATTTACTCACAAGTTTGCCTGTACCACCTTCTCCTACAGCAGACCCCACATGCTTTTCTGCATTACTGTTCAACGCTACTTTCTGCTTCAGGCTTTTCTTCTCCCGGGATAAACCATATCATGTTGTACCTTCTGCAAAAGATTCCGTACTGAGGGCCACCACCAGCTCAGAGACCAGTGGAGAATTCTTCCAGTTAATTACAGAAGCAATGGTGAGGGGGACAGGGGAGAGAGGAATCAAAGGCCAAAATCACATTCAAGTAAGTGTTCCTAAATAAACATCATTGAACATACTTCTAAGCTGTTGTTACATTACAAGTAACAAGAGGAAACGCAACTTAATCTCCTACTCACAAATGCGTTCCAGTCTTCTGAACCCATCCTGTATGCTCTTGCTGTCTCCTCAAGGGAGTCATGTACTCCTGGGCATCTCTCTACCCTAGCCTGTGAGACCTGACAGTCCAGGTTTATTTAGCACTTTGTCTCATGTCACATTCAAGGCCAGACTAACACAGCCATTTATTCAATTCATACCATTGCACCAAAATTCATACCGAGGCACCAGAAGTTTCCCAGAGCCATGCTTTGTAGACCTAATAACTCTAAATATGACCTGACCATGCATTTATATTGAAGATATGGCCATCAAAACGTGTATATTACAAGTGAACTCCTGGCCCAAAAAAAAACAGTAGCAAAATTACCACTAAGAAATACACACCTTAAAACAGCGCTATCGTTCTCAGAAAGTAAGCTTCACACAAAGCAGAGCAGCTGACTCAAGAAAAGCACTGCAGCTACCTAATGTCCTAGCAATCAAAACAAGGCACCTTGCAGTCTACACCCGTGGTAAGTCATTGTCAGACATTTATTCTTTCTATAAAATCTTAATCAAACCTACGCAGACTATCAGGATGTTATCATAAGGCCTGCTACTCTAGGCTCACCTACTGTTTTACAGAAGAAACAGTGCACACCAACACTACTGCATGAGATTTTGCAATCTTTTGATATGCCCTGAGCCAGGTATCATCTTCTTGGCTAAGGCTCGTACTGTATCTGTACACAACTGTTTCTCTCAGTGTTACTATAGCTGTACATTACGAAACTCCTGAAACACCCAATACATCAGCTTTTGGCACAGCTCTCTTGAGCAGGTGTGTTGTGCAAAGCATTCTTCAGCATTAGCAGGGATTAAGTGGCATTTTGTGGGCCCCAGGAGCTGGAGTTTATAGTGCTCTGAGCTCCATAAGGCCAAGTTCCCTCTACTCAGCAGAACCAAAGGATGTCGTGCATTCAGATATACAAAGACAGAAGGCGAAGTGCAGGACTATGACTAAAGTGTAGGATAAGTCCAACACCACTGAATTTTTAAATCTCTGACTTGCTACAATTTAAGATAAAGCTTTCCATATAAGCATGCTCCCAAATGCAGACATCTGGAGAAAAAGTGCTTCTGGGTTAAGAACATTTCTGATGTATTCCAGGAAGGTACAAGAAGCCAGGAAACAGATGCTTTGTACAAAATATCTTGCTAAAACACTCCTACAGCAAAGCTTCCATGACCTTGCCATTCTTGTTGAAGCATCTCCTTAGATAATATCACATGGTGGGATACTTTGAAAACTTGGAATTGCTAAAGGCTGTATTGCTAGAGGTTTTGCTGTCTTAAGACACAGTGACACCATGTGGCCGATTGCTTAGCCCGGAAACGACACGCTAATACAAAGGGCAGTGTAAAATTTTCTTATTTTTCTTCTGGTTTATTAAATTTAGCCTAGGGGTGCTCAGATGCAACTGTATTGACTGGTGAGAGTAAACTTGGATAGAACAATTGTCACCTGAACAGGTACAAAACCAAAGCCAATGACCATTTGGGAGGTCAGCGTACAAAAGTCTAACATTTGCAAAAGTGTCCTCTGAAAACATACCTGTAAGTTCAGCAAGTAAATACCCATAAGCATAGTTTGCACATGTGCCAAAAAATCATATTCAGTTCGCAGATGCAAGCAACTGATAGAACTATGATTCTATGTTCTTCTCAAAAAAGTCACCTGGGAGGTGCACCTTACCATCTATGGTTGAATTCTGCACTAGTATCACAAAAAAACTGCAATGAATTTTGAAAATGGATAGGTTTTTGCCTTGCTCTCATAGCTTGTTTTCCTTCCAAATACATGCAGAAACCTCCATTTATTTTTACAGACATTCCTGAGGAAAGTGTTTAAATTCACAAGTGGAAATATTGCTGCTAGAAATGTTCTCAGTAGTTGTTATCACTTTGTGTTATATAATATGGTGACTGATGTGATGAATCATCTCTCCCCACCACAGTTCTTTTTTCCTAAATCACGTACTGCACATTTGAAAGGTACAGCTCATGAAGAACGGTAAGAATGGGCAGATTTCTTTGAAAGAGAGACACAGAGACAGGCAGGAAAATAGGCAGACAAAAACTGAATACAGATTACTTACATATCCCTCAAACAGAAAGAGAATAATACATCAAATAAGCTCTTCGCAGAGAATATATTCAGCCAGTACTACTATAAAGAAACCAATGTTCAGTAAGAAATGAGTATTTTGAGGCAGGGTTCGGAATACCTCACTCTCAAGAGCAGAAAGGAAGGGAAAATATAACAAACATGACTCTGAGTTGCACAGGCTTTGCAAAGTCAATGTTCCATAAATATTGCTTTTTTTATTGATTAGTGATATAACATGCTAGTGTAATTTTTTTGTTCAGTATTGAACTCCAGGTGAGCAATTTATTTCAACACTATCACAGTGCATCTGAAATTAAGTTAAATAGGTTAGTTTGAAAAGTGATGTAACAGGATTTTCACCTACCAACACAATAGTTTCACCTGTATACATAGTAGCTTAGAGCCTGGGAAGCACCAGCTAGTTAGACACAGGACTTTGTGATTGTTCAAAACAGGAGTTTGAGTTGAGGAAGATTAATGACCTGACCCCTCAAATTTTGGCACCCTGACTAGTGAGATTATGCTGCCATCTTGTGACCTGTAGATTTTACTTCGCTACAGTGACAGCAATTTTTCCCCTTGGCTGGGGAGACGGTGTACGTCTCCCTGGTATACAGGCGCAATGGCCGTGTTTGAGCAGCTGAGTCCTGTTTTATAATCAGACCCATATTTTCTCTCCTTAGCTTTCTTAGCTGTGACTCACGGGCTGCACCCTTCAGTGTCATTGTCATTGCTACTGGAAGGGCTGTCCATGGACAGGCATGGCTAGGGACTGGAGGCAGCCCTGCAGAGGGGGTGAAACCCATAGTTTAAAGGAGTAGGGTTGTGTAATAAAGGCTACAGAATGTCCCCCTGCTGCCAAGAGAATCATCCATACTGGAAAGCAAAACACACCCTTAACCAGCATTTGAATATGACAGTATACAATGAAAAAAGACATACCCTTTACAGATTGGAAGGAGAACAATTATAAATCATTCTACAATTTCACACATTGATGATAAATTTTTCCTCTCCATCTTCCAAGTGTAAAGCTTGTATATTTATGGCAGAATTTTTCTTGCTTGAAAAAAAAACTGTGTTACAATTGGTTGTATTCTGAATCTAAATGGGTTTGTTCCATCTGGTCAACTTAAATAAAACAGCTGTATGTCAAAGTGGTTATGCTGTTCTCTTGAAACAATACAGACTTCAGTTGCAGTGACTGCTTACAAAGCATTTTAGAACACCTGGAAAAAGCTTAGTATGGTTGCAATCACATTGAAAAGCAAGCTGTGAACCCCTCTGCTAGTAACCCCACGTTCCTTCTTTATAACCTCAACTATATGTGCTTCCATCAGCGTTCACTCACGGGACACTTCTGAAGTGAAGACACAGAATCAAACCTTGAAATGCTGGCAATCTGAAATACCTGCGCAAGGAAGGAACAGGGACATACCAGGCAGGAGCAGCCTTGAGAGCTCTGAGCTAACAAGGCAACTGCTCGGGGTGCAGATACATGTTTGGGAGAGTCCATGCATAGCTAAAAGGTTCCTTCAACACACGTGACTGGAGACAAATCATCAGTCCTTCTTCACTACCAATGCCTCAACCACCACTATACACTCAAATCATTCAAGTATTTTCTCTCTAATGTATGCCAAAGTAAACCAAAGCATCCTGCATTTAGACTCTGATTAGAGTTTCCAGGACACACTGTATTTTCTTCAGGATATGGCACAGCAGAATGAGGGTTCCCAGCTAGCAACTGAAGGTTATGTTTGCCTGTTCCCTGTTTTTGAGGAGGCTAATGGCATTGTATTGATCGTATAAATGGAAACTCAAATCTTGTGGCAGTGGGGACTTTATACGTTCCTATAAAATATTCATGGAAATTACAAAGCAGCTGAATCATCTCTGTGAAACTTAACAGTGTATTTCAACAATCGTAATAATAACTACTACTGCTGTGGCAGTGCAAATCTCTGGGCAGATTTACAGCTAATCCATTTGCAAAGTTAAGACAAGAAAAAGAAAGAAAAAAAAAAAAGACTGTGAAGTCATGTGGTTACAGTCCCTCAATGAGTCTATGATGACAGGCGTTAAGACCTTCCTTAACCTCAGCATTTGTTCCTTCAGGGGACAAGTAAGGTGTCTCAAGTTTCTTCCATTCCAACATTCCTGACAGCAAAGCAATTTGTCAGGGGAGACATTTGGTATAGTCGCATCAGGAGGAGAGTCCTTGACCCTGTGCTGCAAGTTAGCAGTGCCCCATCTGACACGGCACAGCATGGTGCAGGAGACATGCCGCAGCTTGCACAGCTGATATGCCTGAGATCCAGGAGAATGTAAGGGTAAGGGTCAATCGTAAAAGTTTAAACCTACTGTGTGAGATACAACTAGGGTAGCTGAGCCTTCTGAAAAGGCTCAGAAAAGAGGTGTATACTATTTTTTCTGCAACTGTAAATGCTTTTTACTCTGGAGAGCCACTTTCTGATCCCCTCTTCAGAGTTGGAAGCGAATTCCAGTTCTCATGACCAACTGCTACACCTCCTTTGTGAAAACACAATATACGATTTAAGCAAGCACTAGAAGAATTCAATTATTTCACATTGTCTTTAATATGCTGTATCCAAGTGAGAGAACAGAGTTCATTCTTTTCCGTTCTTTTCCAGCAAGCACCAACTGATATAATGAAACACGCATCATCAACCAGACATAATTTCAAGTCTGCTGGAGCTAAAAGCAGACCTTGATGACTATCTGGGGAACAAATATTCCTTTCAGCAGCCCATACCTGGAGCTCATATACTCCTCTATATAAGTATAAATACGCTTCTGCTGATCTTTGTCTGTCCCCTTATCTTTCATTACTGTCTCTTTTTCAGTCACCTCCTTCCACAGCCAAGAAAGTATTTAATTTTTCTGCTGGGTTTGGATGAAGTGTGTTCTTGCACAAAAGGTCAGCTGAAGGCAATTTCACTGTAAAACACCACACTCTTCCTTCTCTGACACAGTCTGCTGCCAGAATGGATTCAGGTCGCAGCAGCAGTCCAAACAGCCAGTGGACTCACAAAGACGTTAAGTCCATACCAGTGTTAACTGGTAGTTAACATGTATGTTGTAGTCTGAGAGCCTGTTAATTGGACTAAAGCCTGAGACCTGATAATACCTTTCCTTTCAACCTCTTTCATCACAATAATCCGATCATCTCTATTATAAATAAGAGATACAGAACTAATTTTATGAACTTTGTCAAGAATGAGAGCTCAAAATAAAGCTGGCATTCTTCTTATGAGAGACATGAGGAAAGAACGAAAAGCAGAATTCAGAAAACCTAACAGAGTGAAACAGGCTAAAACATGAGGAGAATAAAATAAAGGACCAAGGACAAAGGAGGGATAAAGAGCAGAAGCTCAGCCTCTAGCTGCCCTGGGGGCAACAGCAGAAGAGCATGGTGGTTTGGTTTGTGGCTCTTCCCTGGAAGCAGAGGTAGGTACCTGCTGTGCCTGCTGTTTCCGCTGTGCTTGCAGGAAGTCAGAGCTGAGGGTGCTGTAGAATTGACAGTCAAGCAAACAATGTTATGAGATTGAAGCCCATCAAAGCACCTCAGAGTTTCAGTGAAAGATTTTTTTAGATGATGAATGGCTTTTGAGAAACCAGAGCTTTTCTTTTCTTTTTTCTTTTTCTGCTGAAAAATCTGTTCGGAGTCACATGACGTGATATGATCACTTGCGGAGGCATGAAAGGATTGAAAACATGCTTAAATATGCTTTCATTTTTTACACTTCTTTAATGAAAACCTAAAACACATGAAGAAAATTCTCACACAGATAAAAGCATTCCTGATTGTCTCCACATGGAACCTTATACTGGAGAACTGGGGACCCCAGCAATGAGGAACCATCCTTACAGGCCACAGACACACATTTGCTCCCAGAAGAACTACATTTCTTATACTAAGTCACCTTCCAGATAGAATCATCTTGACTCTGCGATCTGCGCATGCTGTGACCCACAGAAAAATCACTCCCTATTTTTTATGTGTAGCGGTAGGCTCTTTCTTCCAGGAACACCACCTCATAAGGAGAATTTTGCACCATTCTACAGACAGAGTAACAGGAAAGCAGCTGAGACATGCACAAGCATTAGTCAAGTCATGGCCGTATGTACAATGATTTAGCCTGAACAGCTGGCTAGGAGGTCATAAAAGAAATGTGTTTTACTACATGAGTGCTAGATGAAATGACACTGTTGCCAAACTTGGCTAAGAGCTGGAACAGACACAGAGCATACATAGGATTTATGAGACTAACCTCTGGATTCCTTCCTGAGCCCAGGAAATTGCATTCCTTTGAGGTCTGGACTGATGTTCATTGATAAAGCAAAATCATGCTCTTCTGCAAGGAGAAGAAAAGTAAAGCAGAAGCACTGGAAAGCTGAATAGCCTTATCTGGAGAACTGAAAGGAATGAAGAAGGATAATAAATTACTCTCAAAAAATTCTATTCTCCTCTCAACCCAGAGGAAGGGAGAACTTGCACGTGCAAAGGACAGGGAGCAAATGGCTTCTCCATGTTCTTAAAAACTCAAGCTATTTTTCTTAAATTTGTGAACTAAAGGTAGCTGCCACGGCCCATTATCATCCTGTGTGTGGTGTCTGTTATATGGCTAATCAGGCAGACACAGATTATGAAAACACCCAGAAAGCAAATGAAGCAAGCAGAAAACAAAGTGGAGAGAGAAAATAGCTCTGGTCTGAGTATGACTGAACTCTCTCTGCTTAGGAGCTATTAGGCATCAGCATCTTCCAGGATCAAATCTTTCTCTCGGGCCTCAGAAGATGAAGAGGCCACATAAGGAGATGAATGGGGTTGACTTTTTCCAAGCAGTTCTTTTGCTAGTGGACAGTGGTTCCTGGGCTATGCACTTAGTAGCCAGAGACAACCAAAAAAAAGAAACAAGTTAATGTCTGTCTCTGGTCTTCCTTCCCCCTCTTCTGGGCATAATATTCCAGATAAATCAAGGGAAACACACAAAGGGCACAGCATAAGCCATATATCCTGAGGAAGCTAAATTACCAAAAGACTAACTTCACATTGTATGATGTGTAAGGTAATGGTTGATAAAAGAAAGCTGTCATCTCATTAAAACAAACAAACAAACAAACAAACCAGGACTTCAGACTTCAAAACTTATTGGTCTAATGTGGAATAAAAATCGAGACTTTCTTCTGAACCCACCATAACCACCCATGTACCAATAATCGACAACCTGCTTTTGAGAACACTGGTCTGGGAAGTGAGAGAATTTAACCAAGCACAGCGGAGGCATGCGTCTCAGCCTCCTAACCCCCATGGAGAGCCCCAACTTTTAGTTTAATGGCTATTTCAAGGATGCTTTTAGCGTCTTTCTTTAAGAGGATAAAACAGAGTTATGCAACTAAGTGCTAATCTTTTCCCCAGTGGGAGAATAAAATACTTCTCTTACCTCAGGATTCTCTAGCACTTAGAGAACAAAGGACCATGTTATTTTCATGCCTACATAGTGACTGAAAAATTTTAGTGGAATTAACAAGAAATGAAGCAAGTAGAATTTGTTCCTTTGTTTCTAGAGATCTTGAGAAAATTTCTATAACCTGTCACTAGAGGTTGTGTGATGGAAAGCAGTTATTACTTCTTCAGAAAAACATTAGTCATCAGTGTCCCAAGACAATAACTCTACTAATAATAACTGATTTCAAAACCACTTAGTTATGAAGTATACAAAATACAGATTTCAGTGACTCGTTTCTAAGCAGGCATTGTGCCTTTTGGAGGCAGGTGAGACTGTCATTGATTGTCTTACAGAGAAATATAGATTCACCTTGTGGCTGAGTAATTGGCATTTTGTAACCATGCTTATTCTACTAATCCTGGAGCAGGCAGTGGTTACCGTTCGCTCACCTCTGGCACTGCACAGGGAAACCGACCATCTGGTCGGGACCTGAGCCACCTTGCTTTCACTTGCATATGTATGTCTTCTGGCAGAAGGAAATTTCTGCTGGGGACCCTACATTCTACAAAAAGCATACAAGTAATTACAAACCAGGTTTTTTTAATCTTCTGTTTTTCTTTTTCTTTCCACTCTCTGTTCCTCCTCTCCTTTCCAACACACATTTATATAAACCCACATGCACACTCTCTCACACACTTCCTTATATGAAGGGGAGAAATTTAAGAATTGATACTCCTTGAATGCATTTTTTTTCTTTCTTTAGAAATGTGCAATTTACACCTTTATTTTAGTTTATTTTTTATTTTGCCCAGCTGGGCTATGATTGTGATTTTGGGTATTGCACATACTGATATTCCACTGCATGTACTGGACTGGAGTGAAATATTTCGACATATTTTCCTATCATAAAATAGAAACTAGTAAAAACACCACTTGTGAGACAGTAGCAGGCAACAGGGCTTGTAATGGATCACTTCTAGAAAGCCACCATGTTCAAGCTGCACAGTATTTTCTTCCACAGAGGTGAAGGATGATAGTAAAATATTGATGATAATAAGTCCTAGAAATCATCTGCAAGAGCGTAAGACACAACAAATGAGTGACTACAGGCTGAAGGCATTGACCTTTCACTGATCATAAGAACTCTGAACAAGCCTCTAAAGTAACTGAGATTGAGAAGGATAACAAGTCTTACAGGAGCTGTGACAGGAATATTATCATAGCAAACATAATCACATTTTTTATGGTCACATTTTAAAAAAATTACTTTCATGGTGAGTTTTGATTTAAAAGGCAAAAACCCTGTCCCCGATAAAATCCAGGCATGTTTGAAATAACCACCTTCCCTTTTCTATGGGGATGCTCCTGACATGCTCCTGACAAATCAAATACACAAATTCTTCTGCACGAAACTCTTTTGCCCTTTCTCCTTCTTTTTCTATACGGCAATGGGAGTCACACAGACTTGGACTGTGGTATCTAGTCTGATATGAAGGGCAGAAATAAGCTGGTACACAAAATAAAGCATCAGTCAAAAGTCAACCTGACATCCAGTTTTCCTAAGTAGCACCTTTTTGCACTGTTCTAGTACAAGCTGACTAAAACTGCACTCTGTCAGGGTTTCGTGCAGCTGTTAGAAATCTCTCCTTGCTTCAAAGCAAAGGTTGGGTCAAAGCAAGGAAGATGTGTCACAGCTGGCATATACAGGTTCACTCACTGCCACTTGCCAACTGCTTCTCTTGGGTTTGTAAATCTTCAGTGGGGAACAGCAAACAGAATGACATAAAAGTAATAACTGCTGTCTCCTGAGGAGCTACAGTTCTTTTCATTAATCAACAAACCACTTAGCTGTACTTTGACTTGTACCTACAGTACTCACAGTATTCATTCATTAAAACCATCCTAAAGATACCTTTAAGATCACCAAGTGCTCTATGGAATTATTTGCCTGCTAGGTCCAAGGGTAGCATCTTTTCAAAACTCTACTAGCTCCTCTCAGACTGGAATCTGTTTCTCCCCCCAAAAAAAATATTTCAGTTTCACAGTATGTACCTTCTACTCTAAGAGAGGAATCTTTCCTGAACACCTGTCTCAACAGAACTGACTGGAACTGTGTTATTTGCTGCCTAGTTAAATTTACCCCTCGGTTTCCATGAAAGATGATGCCCAAGGCATGTACACATTCCAGAAGACAGGAAGAGGTACCACATACCCTCCTGAGGTATTCATACATTTGCTAAAGGAAGTCTTTTCTTGCAGATGGGTGTCACGTTTGCTAATTTACCGTCAACAGGGACTTCCCCATTTTGCTAGGACTGATGATAAATGATTGCAAGTGGCTTGGTGAGCACTTCCGCCAGCTCCCTCAGTATCCTTGGGTGGATCCCATCTGGCCCCATAGACTTGTGTATGTCTAAGTGGTGTAGCAGGTCACTAACCATTTCCCCTTGGATTATGGGGGCTTCATTCTCCTCCCCATCCCTGTCTTCCACCTCAGGGGGCTGGGTACCCAGAAAAGAACTGGTCTTACTATTAAAAACAGAGGCAAAGAAGGGATTAAGTACCTTAGGCTTTTCCTCATCCTTTGTCACTATGTTTCACCCTGCATCCAATAAAGGATGGAGATTCTCCTTAGCCCTCCTTTTGTCGCTAATGTATTTACAGAAACATTTTTATTGTCTTTCACGGCAGTAGCCAGATTAAGTCCTAGTTGGGCTTTGGTCCTTCTAATTTTCTCCCTACATAACCTCACAGCATCTTTGTAGTCCTCCTGAGTTGTCCATTCTTCCAAAGGTCATAAACTCTCCTTTTTTCCCTGAGTTCCAGCCAAAGCACTCTGTTCAGCCAGGTCAGTCTTCTTCCCAACAAGCTTGTCTTTCAGCACATGAGAGCTAGCTCCTGCACCTTTAAGATTTCCTTCTTGAAGAATGTCCAGCTTTCCTGGACACTGTCACAATAATCAATCACCAATACACACCCCAGCACAGTCTGTTTCATATGTTTGTTTATAAGCACGGACCCATAAGCAGGATTTTAACCTTGATCCTGAACTTACAGGGAAGGGTAGCATGTGATTGTGTTCTTGAATTACAATCCATCCTATAGAAAATAGGCAGGAAGGTTACGAAAGCTATCAGAATAATTAAAGGCTTCAGAGGGCTTTACAGCATTAACATTTACCCACCTCATACTACAAACAGGAATATGAATACTCACCATAAAGTTGCAGCCAGATATAGTTTGATAGATACACCACAAAGAATTTTTAAATTGCATCTATAAATTACATTTATATTGTAAGAAAAGAGACCACGGAGTTACTCAGAACAACAGTCCAATTGAGAGAAGAATCCCCCCATATGAATTGTCACTAACAAACTTTTCTTGCAAGATGAAAAAATGCCCTTAACAGCAAACATTCGCCTTCCAAACATACCTTTCACTGGAAAATAACATAGTCGTGCTCCACTTTATAACAGACAGTGCACGCTTCACTGGAACATCCCCAAAGCTAAAGCAGCATGCTCTCCCTTCAATCCATTGGCAGCAGCCCAGAGCCACACACCAGGGGTTTAAGGGAGGGTTTACTGAGAGTTGGTGCCCACTTCTAATAATCAGGTCTCCGTCAAGTGAGAAAGATACAAAAAATAATTAATTCTTCCTCCTTTAGGGCACTGCTACTTCTGTCACAAGTAAGGGGAATGCCCTAAGTGCTGCAGGGCTATGGTGCTGCATGGAGACACCCACAGCTCGCTCCTGACTTTTAAATGCTACATGATCTCTGTACGGTTCAGCAGCTCCTAACACATTTTGATGCCCAAAACTGAAAAAGATTATTCCTCTTGTGCTCACCTCATCTAGAAATTCCTGCCTCCGAGAACATCAGCATCATGTATGTTACCCTGGAAAGAAGACACATAGATTAAATCCCTGACATAACTGATGGACAATATATGACTGTTTCCACATTAGGAACAGATGAGAATTTCCCCTTCATACAGATACAGTCTGCTGTGCTTTTTGAGGTTACATTCAAAGAAACATTAACGCTTACTCACAGTGCGTTATATCTCCTAACCTACACAAGAAGCAAACGATGGTGTGTCTTAAGGAAAATCTCTTCTGCTTTGCACGTTTGCTTTCTTTACTAATCACTGCATGATTACTGCATTTTTTAACCACTCATGATCACTGCAAATCAGCAAGCCCTATTTTCTCCTTCTCAGTTGCTGAGGTAGCTTTTCATTTATCGTTTTGCAGTAAAGTGTAGAACTTAGGAACAACTAGGCAGGGTATATGTGCCAGAGCATGAACACAGGGAGGCAGCTGTGTCTGTTGAAGCAGGACTTGATATACAACTCCTAGAAATCTGAAATAGGACTCCATTACAAGAATAACCAAATTCAGGGCAAATGTCTTTTAAAGATAAGACTGATTTCTCTGCTTCACCCCAGCAGACCATCTAGCCCAGCATCCTGGCTCTGCCAATGGTCAAAGAAGAGGTCCACAGGAGGATGCAAGAACAGGACAAGTCTGTTGTGCTAATTCTCCAGAATATTCTTCCAAACTCTTGTAATTTGTGGTTCTGGGACTCTGAGAGGCAGACGTAGTGTCTTTGAAATTAGTTAATCTTGATAGATTCCTCTTACATGCATTTGTCCAATGCTTTTGTATTGCATTTAATCAGTACCTTGTATACATAGATGGTGAGTCACCGTGGAGTGGGCTTCTTCATGTGGCGTCGATCAGGGTGGGGCCCATTCTCATCAACAAAGATGCTTTGAAGACCAATGGGAAACATGGCTGACATGGTTGAAGCAAACGACAAATATATTTTATCTATTTGCAGATTTAAATCCAGTAGTAGGAATATTCCGTCCCTAGCACAAAGGATCAGTACAGTAGATCAAGTGTTCCTGTCGCACTCAGTGCCTGCCAGGGAACTGCTGACTGGTCAGCTGCCCAAATGCACTGAGTCCAGCTCATTCTCAAATTCTGCACAGTGTCACGGTGTGACTTCTAAGCCACTGGTTAATGCTCGAATTTTTAAGCTCAGCATCCAGAATTTGTAAACAAATGCAGCTTAATCAGTACATGTATTTATCAATGCAACATCAACCTAATCTGTGTAGGAGATTCTCACAAAGAATCAGATCAGATTGAAAGATTTGCCCTTTCATCTCGCTCCAAGCCCAATTGCACCACTTACATACATCACTATGTACAAATTGCACTGTCACCTGTGTCATTCTCTGATGTCACACGGGGAGGTAACCTCCAAATCACAGATGCGTCCCATTTTGCAAGTTCTGTCACCAAAAAATGAAAGTTGAGCGGGCTGGTTTTGAAGAACTCCTCTCCACAGGTACCTGTGTTCTGCTAGGTTGATGCTAATGGCTTTTCCCAGTGTTTTGCTCTTGCTCAGTCGTAACAGTTGGTCGGTTTAGCCAGCACTTGGCTCTGTACCCAGACTCTGTGACCTACCAGCTCCCTTACACACAGACATGGTCAAACTAGCTGATCGTTGCAGATGTTACTTTTAACCAAGCACAACCAAAGCAGTGTCATGTGCATTCCTTTCAGTAATAGCAAACGCAACTCAAACTGAACAACATGGAAACAAAGGCCACCTCCAGGCTCCCTTGGTATAATTCTAAAAAACTAAACTGGACAAAAACTTAAACAAACAAAAAATGCTTCAAGTAAACCATTAGCCCAGTCTGAATGACTCATCTGAATGGCATGTCACTCTCCTAATCTCACTTTTTGCTACTGAGATGCACCTTTCCAGTGTTCTTCATCACATACAAAACATGCTGAATACAATCATTAGCCACTATAAATATACTGCAACATGTCTCATTCTCAGTGCCAGTAGCAGAGCATGCCCTGTAGTTTTACAAGTCTTAGACTGGCAGAGGTGCTTCACTATACCCAATCTACCATGGCACAGTTTCCTTCTGACCGACTTAAAGGTAGTTTGCCAGAAACAAGACCAGTTTGAGGTCATTTATCAACACGACAACATGATATCATCTGGTCTTCACCAGTCAAAGCATCACAGTTCCTCATTGCCAGTGTTATTGGGCCTTCCGGCTTTGGCCTTACATATTGCTGAGTGCTCCCCCTGCATCAGCAGATCATGCAAAGCACTGGGGTGACCTGGAATTGGAATGGCCTGGGTCACGGCCAGTGGGACAGGAGCAAGGCTGTGCAAAAGGTCAAGAAAAAAAGAGAAAGCAGACATCATGCCTTCAGGTGTGGGTAAGATGGCCATAGAAAGAACAAGATTCCAAGGAGGCATGAAAGTGCAGAATTACACCTGCACATTGCTGATCTAAATGGAGCCTAGGATGTCTCAGCTTTACAGGGAGTGGTGCGCAGGCTGCCAGGGCTGTTACAGCAATTGGATGTGATATTTCTACCAAAAAGTACAGACCACTGACCTCTTCCCCTTCCACTATGACAGCAGTGATGTTGTCAGGTATCAAAGTAGTTTTCCTGCATCAAGATGACAAGTATCTCTGATCTGAAAGGAACCAAAGATGGGAGGATGGCTGGAGCCAAAGTTCTGTGCAGCCAACGCCTAGGCTAGGAAAATTAATCTATTTTGAGGTAGTGCTTGATGTTTGAGAAGATCAGACTGAAACTATCCAGGGATGAACTCCTGCAGATGGCACAAGTTTACTGATTCAAAACTGTCTTACTGAATTCATAGCATATTAAAATGATGGAAGTGCATTTGAACTTTCTCTTCTAATTGAAGGCAGAGATAGGCACATGCTCTGTTCCTATGCAGGACATTTCCCTTGAACCATCTATCCAGCTTGTCTCCTAGCTGATACACGTATTTCACAATTTTCTCTCCACTACTGAATACCTTACTCTTTCAGGACCAGATCCATTGTAAACAGGGGCAGCACACAATGAGCCACTAAGCGTTCACTTCACTGTATAAATAAACAGATCATAATTTAGAATCAGCTGGACTAATCACTAAAAACATAACTAAAAACTCTGCTAGAGTTACTTAATTATCTTGGTTTGGCATAAGGTCACACTGACTCTGAAAGGCACAGTACCGCTCACCCCCCCTGCTTCTCCCGATAACCCCATGTATGTTCCTGCTACTTCCTTCTCTGATCCAGCTGAACCTTTTAATCTTCTTTTGTGTTGTGTTTGTTGTTTGTTTTTTTTTCCACAGGATTACCTCTCAGTTAGATCAGCAAGCAGGAAAAAGGCATGACTATCCCTTTGGGCAGCAAGGTATTCTTAGAACAGTTAAACTGGAGCATAGAACCACACCTTTCACTAAAGTGACTTTAATGCAGACATACATTTACAGTCTAAACACAAGATGTTAGAAGTTCAGTGGCTTAAATCACTGAAAAGATACAAGCCTAAATTAACGGAATGTAACTCCTCTAACTATTTTTCTCTAAGTGCTATCTAGAATCAAAGTCCAGGCATTTTTAGGTTTAATGTAAATTTTGCGTGGACAATTTTTTAAGACTCTGAAAAACAGTGAGTTTTAGCATTTTTATTTTTCATCCTGGACAATGACAAATGGCGGGGATATTTTGCAGCAAATGCTGCAAGGAGCATCAGTTCACCAGAAACATTAATTTTCCTTCTAGCCAAACTTCAAAGTATCGCTTTCTCTGCACTTACTACCACATTTGGCTCAGATTCCATTTCTGAATAACATGTATGGAGCACTAAAAATTGCAGATCAGTGATTTTTTCTGAAATGGTAAAATTATAAATTTCTTAGCAAAATACTAACATAGCAAAAATTTTTACTATTTTTATTTTGTCATTAAATGTTGGTCTTATCCCACAGCTCAATAACAAATGATCTGCTAGTGTGTTAGTGAACTGAGTAAGTTTTAAATTTAAAAAAAAAAAAAATGTCTCCGATCATCTTTAGACTTCCAAATACACACTGGAAACAGAAACAGGGAATGGAGAAAGGTCACTTCTAAATTACACCACACAACATATATTCTCATCTTTCACTTCATTCCTTTTGTCCTGCGGCCATGAAACAACCTTGCTTGCAGAAGCCATCCAGAGACACTGCTTCTCCTGGGTGAGAAGCTACTACTGTTACAGGAGCACGTTTGCGCTGAAATCTCCTCATTCAGCACGGTCCCTAGTAAAATTCCACTGAAGTCTCAAATACCCACTACTTCTGCAGAGGCACAGTGCTCGATGTACAGCTACTTCACAAAGATGTTTCACCTCTTCTGTACCTGTGGTTCACTTTTCTCTAATAAAGGCATTTTGACTACTTTCACTCTGGAGTTTCCTCCAAGTTATACTGTACATGTATCAAAATGCTTCCAGATCAGCTTTAGTTTGTGTTCAATTAAATACCTGATACTTTTAGGTCTTCAGTAAAGAACATCAAGAACTTCTTTATTCCTCAGCTATACACAGTCTAACAACATGTATGGCAAAGTATGGGGAAAGAACCCCATAAGACTTTTCAAGAAGCCTTGGGAAGTAGAGAGGACACTGCCCCACGCAGTGTCCAAATGTTTCCAAACTGTTAGGAGTCCCTGGAGCTTTTCATAGAATCATAGAATTGCCTAGGTTGGAAGGGACCTTTCAGATCATCTAGTCCAACCATCAACCTAACTCTTGACAAAAACCATCACTAAACCGTATCTCTAAGCACTATGTCTTTTAAATATCTCCAGGAATGGTGCCTCAACCACTTCCCTGGGCAGCCTGTTCCAAAGCTTAATATCCCTTTCAGTGCAAAAATATTTCCTAATATCCAGTCTAAACCGCCCCTGGTGCAACTTGAGGCTGTTTCCTCTTGTCCTATAGAATCATAGAATCATAGAATCATAGGGTTGGAAGGGACCTCTGGAGATCATCTAGTCCAACCCCCCTGCCAGAGCAGGGTCACCTAGAGCAGGTTACACAGGAACATGTCCAGGCGGGTTTTGAATGTCTCCAGAGTTGGAGACTCCACCACCTCTCTGGGCAGCCCGTTCCAGTGCTCTGTCACCCTCAGGGTAAAGAAGTTCCTCCTCATGTTTAGGTGGAACTTCCTATGTTCAAGTTTGTGCCCATTGCCTCTTGTCCTGTCCCCGGGCACCACTGAAAAGAGCCTGGCCCCATCCTCCTGACACCCACCCTTTAAGTATTTATAAGCGTTGATAAGGTCACCCCTCAGACGTCTCTTTTCCAGACTGAAGAGACCCAAATCCCTCAGCCTTTCCTCATAAGAGAGGTGTTCCAGTCCCCCAATCATCTTTGTAGCCCTCTGCTGCACCCTCCCCAGCAGTTCCCTGTCCCTCTTGAACCGGGGAGCCCAGAACTGGACACAGTACTCCAGGTGCGGCCTCACCAAGGCAGAGTAGAGGGGGAGGATGACCTCCCTCGACCTGCTGGCCACGCTCTTCTTGATGCATCCCAGGATGCCATTGGCCTTCTTGGCCACAAGGGCACATTGCTGACTCATGGTCATCCTGTTGTCCACCAGGACTCCCAGGTCTCTTTCAGCTGAGCTGCTCTCCAGCAGGTCTGCCCCCAACCTGTACTGGTGCATGGGGTTGTTCCTTCCCAGGTGCAGCACCCTACACTTGCCCTTGTTGAACTTCATAAGGTTCCTCTCTGCCCAACTCTCCAACCTGTCCAGGTCTCTCTGTA
Organism: Larus michahellis; assembly: GCF_964199755.1. Lineage (NCBI taxonomy): Eukaryota > Metazoa > Chordata > Aves > Charadriiformes > Laridae > Larus > Larus michahellis. The sequence goes on along the minus strand of NC_133899.1, from coordinate 50,104,267 downwards.
TGGCGGCACAGCCTTCCATATCACCTATCACCTGTTTCCTATCACCTTCCTGTGTAGGTGTTTCCTATCACCTGTTACTTGGGAGAAGAGACCAACCCCCACCTCTCTACAACCTCCTTTCAGGTAGTCGTAGAGAGTGATAAGGTCTCTCCTCAGCCTCCTTTTCTCCAGGCTAAACAACCCCAGCTCCCTCCACCACTCTTCATAAGACTTATTCTCCAGACCCCTCACCAGCTTCGTTGCCCTTCTCTGGAGCCACTCCAGCACCTCAATGTCTTTTTTGTGGTGAGGCACCCAAAGCTGGAAGGGTTACTGAGTAGATAGGACTGCAGGATGCAGCTATGTAAAGAAAACCATCTGCATTGTGATACAGAAAGCCCACAACGAAAAGGATAATTGTATCCAAAGGTCTCCGTGTGCAAACAGCCTGTAACCTGCTTCAGGGACACCTAGTTTAAAATAATGCTATATATGCTTCACATAACTTAGACTGCATTCACACGGATTACATTAGATTCATGGCGTCAGGGAAGTAAGGCAAAAGTAGAGTTTAGTGATGTTCCACTCAAGGACGTGCTTTTTCTCACCAGTTCTCTTCTTTTTGGGGTAGTCTCCTTTCTATGTAGAGAGACCACAAGTTGAAGTAGAGCAAAGAAGGAAAATTTCAAGGATGAACTGGCAAATCAGCAATCTCTACCGTTGCCCTATTCCAAATTAGCTAGGGAAACCATCCTGCCCCAAAAGAGCACTGCAAGATGTACTGTTTCCTTACAATAAATTTGTTCATAGCAGCTTACATGTGGGAAGATTGCTTCTCGGTTTCCTAAAAGACTCATCACAAGCTTTTCTCATTCTCATAATAGATACGTAGCGCAAAGTGCCAAACAAAGGGATGACTGATGTAAGCATTAAGCCGAGATCTTTTGGTTCAAGCCAGTCCTTTGATGCTCTATTTTATCTGAAGCACTTTTCAACTACAAGCAGATTACAAGAATAGCTTTCCCCATCCAATTTTTATTATCAGTTGTGCTTGGCATAGGATGTCTTTTGCAGCTAAAGATCAATTATCTTTAATTAAATAACTTTCACATCGTTCTTGAATAATGTTGTCTGTACTCTGTAAGCCTAGAGAAATTATATGAAGCACCCTGAGTCTACAGGCTGTAATTAGTAGAATTTTTGTCGCTAACTTGGAAAAAAATGTGATATTAGCCCCATTTGTCTATATCACCTCTTCAGTAGAAGAAACATTTAGTAGTCAAAGTCTTCAGCAAAACACTGAGGAACACGTCAAAGAACAGGCATAAGCATTTTATTGAAGCTAGGCTATTTGCAATTATTTGGTATTAGTCTCCCTTCAGTTTCCAGTTTCCTGAAGATAAGTTTCAAACTCGAGTTTAATTTTAAAAGGCCAGCTGATTTAAAAAGAATTCCCAGTGCAACTGGGTTGGCTGGCATGTTTTCTTCTTTGCAAGTGGCACAAAGCTGCTCAGCTAAATCAGCTTTTTCCATCTTTTCTTGCCAGCTGCCATCCAAGTGATAAATAAAGGGCTTTTAACTGGGTAGCAAAGCTTCCATTCCAGAGCAACAAAACAAAGAGTTCCTATGTGCTCTTGTCATCTCCCTTCATCCTCTAGTTTCAACACTGTTTTCCTTGCACCCGATTGCTGAATGTGACAACATAACAGACTGTATGAAAGCATCACTGACCACATAGTTGATTTACTGATGGAAAGTATTTTTCCTTTTAATGGTAGTTTCCTATAGTTGAAGAAAATGTACTTTCTCAGAAGCTCACAATTTTGTAATTCGAAGTATATATCTGTAAACTGCCCACTGACGGCTGAGAAAGTTTGTCTTCCCCTCAGAAGGGACTGAAATAGATGTGTTATCCCACAGGCTGGAGAACGCCCCAGTGTACTGTATAAGCCTCACTGTGTTCAGAAAAAACAAAAGAACCAAATTACTCGTACCGCAGCCTCGTGCCCTGAGTCTGACGCAAACGTGGATGGACAACCCAGGGTTTTTTGACTGCTTCAATAAAATAGAAAAATAAGGGGAAAGAAAATGTCCCTTACTCAGACTGAAACGCTTAAATGGGTTTGACTTCACTTGTTGCATCACATTGCTCTTCTGCCAGGTCCTGCCCGATCACTAAACATCTGGAACAACCACAGTCCATGCAGGACATAGACACACAGGGGAAAAACAGAAACGAGGAAGAGGCAATAGCAGAAAACTTGATGGATGACCAGTACAGGTGAGCAGGAGTGACACCTCCCCACTCTAACTGCTTACACCTTGAGCTAAGTGGTACCCATCCACCATTTTGAAGAAGGACTGTGGCAGGAAAATTGGAAGTAAATGAAAGGGCACACTCTGCATTGGATGTATTGAATGGACCTACAGCCCTTTGAGGCTCATTTTGAGTAGCCTTTGCTCCTTGAAGCACAATAACTAAGGGTATGGTTCTGCCCTCAGCAGGATCCAGGCTCCTGCAGGGCTCACGTCCCAGAAGAAATTGGAAACCAGGGACTACTGCCCTCTAAAAGGCAAGATTGTGCTGCCTCAGCGCAGGCAGAGACCCCCAGCTCCACCTGGCTTCTGTGGTCAGAATGGGAGCCTTGACTGCTCCAGGAAGCAAAATCGGCTCAGTTGATGCCATTTGATATCAAGAAAAAGCCAGCAAGCTGCTGTATGCCACTATCCCACAAATGCACAAGGTAGATCACAGCTGTCCTTGGCAGATTTGTTACCTCAGTAAAGGGTGAGATAATGCACATTCTCCCCAGAAGGCAAGGTCAGCCCTCTCTGCAGAGTGGCATTTCCTAGCTGTCATGGAGCCCACAGCTCTCTGCCATAGTGGCAAGAGCGCAGAGACAGCCCACTCCACAGGGCTCCTGGGAATTCAGCAGCAGCAGCGGCTTTATTCTTCCTCCCCAAAACAGGGATAAACTGACTTTCAACATTCAAAAGAAGGTACTTAGCACATCTATATCACCCCCATCTTGAGCATTGTGCAGATGCCTACGGCAGACTCCCCCACTCCTCTTACCGATGGAAGGACTTCTGTACATAAATTCTTCGGCTAGGTGAAGCAGCAGCTTGTGACTACACCAGGATTTCTGCCTATGTATTATTTATAGGAATAAAGACAATTGAAGGCTTCATTCAGATAATTTCAAGTAAACTGTGCATACACACATACACAGTATATTTATTGAGTAGTGCAGTGGAAACTTTACCCTGATACGTAACTTATCTGGAGTAAGCAGATAACCTGGTAGCCTGGATAAGATTCACTTCTGGTTTTTGAGGTACCAGAAAAAAAAATGTAATCACCGCACTTCAGAATAAGTCAGAAGGGTGCCTGATTACCCAGCTGAGATCAGAATTGCTGCAACCTTTTTACTAAGAAATGTGAGAAAATGATATACCAAGAGGAAAGGTGAGTGTACTGATGTGCCGTCTCAAGAAATTGCTGTTTACATCTAGGTTAGTGAAAGGTGCAAGACTAAACAAGTCAATGGAAAACTCCTCCTATGAGAGTGTTTCCCACTACCAAAGATGATGGTTTGAGATTGAGGGCAAGATAGCTCAGTACAAATGCAATCTGAATGATGGTATGCTGGGTTTTTCTCAGATGACTACAGCACACAGGCAGATCAAATGGTGCCAATCTACACTGCAGCTGGGGCCAGAAAACAACTAAAATTCAACCAAAAAAAATGGGAAATTGTTTGGGGAATGAAAATAAACAACTATGCAGCAGTGGGGTTTAGAAGAAGGCAGGTCAGGAAACTTTCAATGAGTTTCCAAGATTCAGTGAGAGCTGAAATACCAACCCTGGTTAGCACCTTTGACAGCTTCCACTACAGCTTACTCTTAGGGATGTCTGAGTCCATCAAGTGTTGCCAGAAAAAGGCCTGTATCCTGTGCCATGCATCTTCTTGGGCTTTGGCATGCTCCCTCCATTGCCCTCCCCAGTGTACAAATACCCCAAGCACTTTGTGGATCGAAGCCTGGCACAGAGGCAGGTATGGTGGCTCCAAGAGGTGCCCTGCTCCAGAATAGGAGCAAAACTCCACTTTCCGTCCATGCTGCTGAAGGCGCTGAACAGCATCCTGGCAATAGACGTCACTTTTCCAGTTTGTGTCATCCAGTCCAGACAGGAAGAGGAACTTTGCCAAGGACCTCTCCATAGGAATGCGACAGTCCCAAGTCGCTGGGTCCCTGTGATCATCCAGGACATCTGAGAAATCTACTAGGCCAGACTCGTCACTGATCTTCATCCTCCCCAAATCATACGGGTGGGGAGGAACAGTGAAGCCATCCACCCGCAGGGGAATGAAAGAATTAAAACCACTTCCAGATATGCTGACAGCTGCCTTGATTCCAGGTAGAAACGTGGCCATGGAAAGGGCTAGATCAGCTCCTTTAGACAAGCCCAAAACGCCAATCCCAGTATCCTTCACCTGAAACACAGTTATGAAACAACCATTATCAACTACTCCTCATTTCCTGGGCTGACGTAATGTCGCCCGTTCTGCTTCCTCACTCCTCATCCAACTAAGACCACCCATATTTAACCCTTTACATCTCTCTATTCAGGTCACATCATTCCCATATCTGTCCCTTTGCTTAGCCTCCACAAGAGTGACTATGAATTCTACAGCTCCTCAAATTTTCTCCTCCTGTAACATTTTTTCTTCCTGGTGATCTCTACAGACAAAGCCTCTTTGCTCCCTCTACATCTTGGCTAGACGCTTGCTCTCAGTATTGTATCTTTTACTGCTCCTGCCTCCAAACCCCCTCAATCTTCTCTCCTCAGGTCCCCTTTGGAAAACCACGTTTTCATGGGTTTACTTGCATTGATTTTCTTTCATGCCGTTGTTTTTTGATACTCTCCTACAGCTGACCAACATGTTATCTTCTGTTTTGTCTTGAAACACATATGGTTCATTACACCTGAGGCTGAATAAGCCCAACTACTATTTAAATCAACTTATTTAGAGTGAGGGCTCTTCACACCGAATTGATTTTGTAATGTGTGTCTTCTAATATACTCTGGAAGTTCCAGGGCTCCATGAGGAACAAGACAAACAAGCAAGGCTGAATTCTGCACTCATGATGGCTACATTCCTGGTGTCCACGTGCTAGAAAAAAAATAACTGTGAAATGAATATCACATTAAGTAGCATTCCATTCAAAGTTTAAATGCTACTTGATTTCTCTTGGTGTCTTTTGGTTTAAGTATAATGATATATTGCTAAAAAGTGTCCTTCCTATTCCACGTACCTGTTCAAATACAGCCCCAGTTTCTTAAGACATGGCACACTTTCCAGTGCTGCAACCATAAGGGATTCTGTTGTTAAAGTGTTTTAGTACTGTCTTTTGAAACTTACTTAGAACTAAAAGCCTTTAACATTTCAGAAATAGTAAAAAAGTCAATGGATTTTTTTCCTTTCTAAAATCTTGAAAGACGCAAAAGGAGGGAAAAAAAATCATCGATTTCGTCCTTCTAGTCCAGGAACCGGTTTAATTTAATCTTATACAAACAGTGGTTTGCACAACACTCTATGGACTGTCATAAGATGCTGTGCAAAACCAGCTATCCAACTACTTGCAAAACTGGAACTGAGGACCAGGCTTTTCCATCTCTCAGATCATGCTGTCTTTCAGACAATGTTGTCTCCTTCTAACATCTCAGAAACTTGGTTGCATTCAGTGACATACAGTATTTCACATTAGAAAACTGGAAAATAGTTTCCAACAGGATGAGCATCATAATTTGTCTCTTACCTGCTGCTGCTTCTGCAAAAAGTTTACAGCTTCCTCAAAATAGTCCAGTTCAAGAATCTCTGGCATAGCAGGGAGATCTTCAAAGGCCATGTAAGCAAGAGCCAGAGTCACAAAGCCTCTGCTAGCCAGAAGACTTGCTCTGTATTCAACAAGACCTCCTCCAGATCCATACAAATCGATAAGTCCGGGGAATGGACCAGGTCCTGCAATGAAAGAGAAAAGTTTCTACAGTTGTCCTTTCGGTAGTGCTCCCTCAGCACATATAAGGACAGTAGATATCAAAAGGAAATCATCCTCTGAAGCTTTCCATGGAGGTTCCTGTGCTCAGGCACACGCACAATCACCATAAGGACACTAATTTTTTGGGTATTTCTCTCTCTTAGGAATTCACAATAGGAAGTTCATATGTTGGGCATCCTTTTCCCGCCATGAGTTTCAGCTGAAATTGGCCTAGATGTTCTCAGGCCATTGGGGATTGATGAACAAACAGTATCGCTGCATGAGCTGTGCTTCTTTTAGGAACTTTGCTAGCAGGTTTTCCAGAGAGGGAATACCTGAGTTATGAAATGCACCCACAAATGCCAGCGCTGATCTTTGACCTATGCCAATTCAGGCTTCAGTCTGATCTGGGTAACTGCCCCTGGGCTTCTCAGTTTTCCTCCTGTAGCCATAGGACCTTCCTTTCCTGCCACTACTCTGCCCATTTTTAGAGCCAGAGCTCCCTTACAAGATTTGGTGTCACAGCAGCTGCAATGGACTTTTTGTTCATTACAGAGCAAGACATTCACATTTAAGAGATGGTCAAGGAACATAAACAGTTCAGGGCTCAGAGAAGCTTTACACAGGATCCAGTCTCCGCACTGTCTCCATATGGAGCTGTGGAATATGACACCTGTTTAATTAAAGACCTTGCTTTTCTCATTTCTCTCCCACCATCCTAAGTATCCCATGCAGTTAAGCTGCTCAACTAGGTAGAAACTTCTTTCTTTGTCTTTTCCTTATCCAAAGAGAGAGTCAGAGAGACAAGTCCAGAGCCTGCAGGAAGATCCATGGCAGCTGTTGGAGTAGCCTAGGCTGGCTGCAGCCTGAGTCCAGTGGTCCCACCACACCTTGTCATTCCTTACTTCACGGCTGGAGCCATCATGCCTCACAGCTCTGCCGAAGACCAGGGGCCTCTTTGAACTATCAGCTAAACAGAAGAGCTAAGAAATAAACACATTTTTCCCCAGACCTCTCACTGCAGGAGAGGTCCTGACCCCCCTCAGCTAGAGCAAACAGGACATGCCTTGTATTACCATTGCTGCCCTCCATGCACCCCCGCCTCAGCGCTTCACCCGCCTGGCCAACGCCTGCTCCCCCTGCTCTGCTGTGAGGATCCAAAGTAGCTAGACAAAGCACAGGCTGAGGGAACCATTAGCTGAGGCTTCGCTCTGGGTTGCCAAGTGCATCCAGGGGCCATGGGACCCAATACGTTGCATAAGTCACACCTGGAAAACCAGAACAGAATTAAAACTCACCAGGAGGGAGGAAGAGAGTTGCTTTCAGACGACCTTCTCTGACCGAAATCCTCTTCACCCCCTCTCCTATAAACCATCGCTCATTGGTGCATTTTCCCAGCAAGTGGCTCATGTCCCCGTGTCCCTCATACACTTCAAAGTCCACACAGAAAGGGGTCAGGACGTTCCTCTTTGCCAGCCGCTTATAGGGCGCTTTAGACTGCAGAGACCACAGCAGCCCCATCGGCTCCACTCCTGAATAGCTGCCCCCCAGCGCAGGGGAGCGGCTGAGGTCGAGCTCTCCGCTGCTCCCAGCTCTGTAGCGAGCGTGGGCTTGGAAAAGCTCCCCGCTCTCGTCCACCAGGCTGGCTCGGAGGGTGACCGCCTGCTGTGGCAGGAGACCGGCCACACAGATCTGCACGGGGTCATCAAAGAGACACCTGGGGGAAGGCAGAACCGTCACCTGCACCGCCATCCCGGCTCTGCTGGCGGGGAGAGGAGCTGCTCTGTTTTTGTGGCGAGACACACGGGCTGCGTGGAAGAGGATCGTCAGGAGCCTGTCGCCTCTCAGACTTAAAATCTCTGCCCAAAGTCCAGGAGGAACCACCGTGACTGCTTCCTTCAGCCCGCAAGCACGGTCTGCTGGGAGACGTAGTTCAGAACACGCCTCCCTCCAGGCACTTCGGCTCAGAGGTGGTACAGTAACACCATCCACTTGCACAGACAAAAGCTGTCATTTGTTCCTGGCGTGCGGTCTTACTTTTGGTTATAGAGAGAGACTAAATCAAAAACCCCAAAGTGACAAAAAGAGATATTCAAATTGCCTTTCCCTCTGTGGGAAAGTCCGGATTCGACTGCAGAACTGGCTTGGGCACCTTTTCCAAGGCGCAGCAAACACAAGCTGGAAAGCCTGATGTAACGTGACATGTTAATCTAGCTGGGAAACAAAGCCTGCCCTCAGTCCCTCTTGAGTTTTCAGCAATTTTTGGACAAGCACCACAAGGTAAAATGATGCTTTAAGCTTTAACTGTGTTTCTTAAAAAAATAAACAGACAAAATAAAAGAATTATTACCTTTTTTTCTTCGTAATAATCAATCTTGCCTAAAGGTTATCTGCATTTTCCTAATTAATATATGGAAAATAAATTTTCCCCAATATCACTAACATTTCTAAGGAACTGTTTGAAGATTTGATGATAAATACCAACTTTTGGTTTTCATAAACGACACTTCATTTTTGCAATGTCTGTGTATTTAACAGCCTTCTAGTCCTACTCTGTGGACCTCAGACACGTGAGTAGTCTCATCCCGTTCTGTGGAAATACAGATGGGAATTAAGGCTGCAGAAATAGGCACCTGGTTCACACAACTCGCCTGACTACGTGTTAGGTGGCAATTAATGGCAAAAGAATGAAACAACCAATGAGCCTGCAAGCTGCAGAATCACGTCATGCCAGAACACCAGAGCTGATGTGCAGACTGACCGTAGATCTGGCAAAGCAACTCTAAAATCGCCACTTAGGATGTCAGACAATGCAGCTACATTTAAATACAACGGTAGAAAGAAATAAAAAAACAGCAATAAAAACATGTAGCTTAACATGGAAAATAGCCAGCATTGACTTTTTCCTGTCCTCCTAGGTGTCCTCCACTCATCACATCATTTGGAAAAAAAGTAATAAATTAGTACAAAAATAAGCTTTTAAACTGACCTTTTATTGCAGAAGTTGTAATTTCTCACCGTCAAAACACCACAGCCACTGAACTTAGTTAATTACAGCTGGACAGGAATGCATCGCTTAATTCCTTAAGTGGAATGCATGTGTTGGACTGATGCAGCCTGACGCACAGGCGGATGGCAGAGCAAATTCCTCCTTGTCACTTGGGTTGTTATGAAAAGAGTCTGTAGATCTAAACAAACAGTCATGGCTTCTGTTTGGGGATTTCCAAAACCTGGATTCCCTCCCTTCAAACTTTACTTTGCTCACCATCACCGAGGCAACATACAAAGACCTAAAAATGCTATTGTCAAACCTTCTACTTACAAGCCAAAAAACCTGGCCAATTGATCTGGACTCTGAATCAAGCAAAATATCTGTGATTCATTTGACAGACATTGTTGAGGATAATTTCATGTTCAGTTCTTTTCATTTAAATCATGTTTGTACTCCAGTCACAGATGCTGATGATTGATTGTACCACACCAGAGAGAAAAATCAGGAGGTCGAGTCCCCCACCTCTGCTATAACACATTCACGGCTTTTGTGAGACAGTCTAGGAGTTGATAGTAGCTGTACTTAAGGTCGTATTCCATGTCATACCAATAATTCACTGAGGAGACAAGAAAAAGCAAAAACATTTCTAAGGCTAGAATGTAATGATTTACAAACGTGTTCATAGACTGTTTTACACAGTTTGGATTTTCCTTATTACTGACTGAACTTTGAAAATAGCAAATCTTTGACTACAGCCAAAAACAACATAAGCAAACATTAGAGTTCTTTAACAGTGCTGCCAACACAACTCTGTCTTAACCCAAACCAACTCCTCTTCAGAGCCTACACTGGGGATTCCTTGGAGCAGAAGCTGGCAAAAATTTTAGGAACAGAAAATGTATGCTTCTATTTAGACCAAAAATACCAAATACACTGCAAAGTTTAATATCTGGATAGGAACCTCTCTTCCTCTGAGTGTTTAAAGGATCACAAATTCGCCACTACTTCACAATGGTGATCAATTAGACAGTGCTTTAATTCAGCTTCTCATTTTAATTTTAGTGTATGTCTGCTAGAAAAAAATAAGCCAAGCAGTATAATATTGTACCAATGGTTCTTGGAGGAGGATATACTCTAGCTTCAGTCATCCCCTGGACCAGACCCAGACAATATTGATTTTTCAAGTGTTTTCAGACTGTAATGCAGTTAACAGACCAAAGGCCAAATAAACTTGGCAATTCTTTAGCATTTCTGCTAGACCGAGAAAAAGAGAGTAGCCAGGGGCTTGCAGCTGGAAACAACTCTACTTTTTCCAAAAAAATGTTTAAGGACTGATGCAGCAGTACTGGGAAAAGAGAATTAGAAATACTGCTTTACTGCTAGCTTGTCTTTTTATCACAGTATCGCTAATACTGAAGAAAAAAAAAAAAGCCCTGCAGTATTTGCAGTGTTACACAAATACTAATGTTATGTTGTTCAGAATACTTTATTTACTCTGCCTGGACAGACAGGATTATTTCAGGCAAAGGACAGCAAAAAACTTTTCCTCAAACCTTGCAAAACTTACGCAACGTAATGATAATATTGTGCACCATCCCCACCCCTTCACCTGCACCAAATGAGCAATGCTTGAAATTCTAGAACTCTCTTGGGGATGGAAAAAAGAAGTTAGAGAGAGATAATGATAAATCTTACAAAGACAGACATGACATGTCTTTTGTTAAGTGCAGGGGAAGAGCAACATAAGCATTGGCTTATTAGCAAGGTAAGTGACTGGGTCACAGCAGGTTCCAGCTCACATAACGTGTTGTGTCTACATCCATGCCTAAAACTCACACACTTTCTAGTTTCCTTTTCTTCCCCCAGAACCTTTTGTGCTGATGTGATAATGGCACACGCACCATGCAGGTTTTTTGTGAAAGGTATGCAGATGACCAATTTGCAGTTATCAGGCTAGGCAAACTGCTTAGCTCCACATCATGAACAGAAACTGGATCATGATCACTATGCTTCTCCAGCCTTGACAACTAGACAGACTTCTTCTTCTGCTGTATCCCTAGCACTTGTCAACAATGCTACGAATTATAAGCAAAAGAGACTGCAAGGAGGTAGCCCCATTGCATCTGTCGAGATTGCTATTTCCTCCTGAGGGGAGGTAGATGATCCTAAAGGGACCTTTAGTCCCAGTTATGCTTTGCTGTGGGGTATCTAGCAGCACACTTACCACAGCTCAAAACCGTATCTGGAAATACTGTGTATTTTACCTGCTATACAGCCATGTGATTGCTGAACATGATGGAACCAGAGAGAAGGCAGGTATAACATCTCACCAGCTTTCACTGTACACTGCAAAGGTTTTGCCTGAGCATACTCTGGGTACTGTTCCAGATTGGGATTCAAGGGGTCCAAGGGTATCCAGGGCACCTAAAAGCAGAGAAGCATGTATATGGTACTGACCCTGGCAAAAAATTCCAGCAAGCTTCCAGAAAAACAACCGATAACCAAACTTACTAGGTTACAAAACACGTGTTTTGCCTAGCAAAACACATACAGCTATGCAGCTTTCCACATTCAACTCAGAATAGGTCAAGGATGCAAAAATTTGCCTCCTTCAGCGACACATTTCTAATTAGGGAAAAGATGCTAAATGTCAGCCATGAAATTTCAGTCTCATGGCATACTTTCAAAACACCTCCAGTCCCTTAAGTCACTTGTTCCTCCTGGATTCAGTACCTGAATATTTCATCTGCACCACTCCTCTTAGAAATTCCTTTCTTCTAAAGCTCTCTGGTCTAATTCTATCCCCACCAGCTAAAACCCCTCTTCCTGCTGGGAAATCCCTCTTCCCTGCATTCACTTGTTCTGTGCCCTACAGAGTTATAAACCTCAGCACTCCACCTTACTGTGTTACAGGAATGCTCCCATGAGATTCCATGAGCACCATTCTGGAAACAGAGAAAAAGCCACAGCCCAAGTTCAGCTGTGGCATTAGTCACACATTGCAGAGACAAAAGGAGAGAGATTACATACAAAAGGCTACTGAGGTTTTGTGAAGTGCCTGCAGATCTATAGATTTTAACCAAAAAAATATTGATACTTCTAGGAGAACACAATTTATTCGTTGAGATAGGTATGTTTTATTGCACTGGGTGATACTGCTGTAAAGCAAAATGCAGCCCTGAGTAGAGGGCCAAAAGAAAGTGAATGCAGAGGAGTCTATTTCAGTCTTAATGAAATCAGTTCCTTTATTGTTGATTCATTTAAAATTCCTTTACTGAATCTATTTAAGTTTGGTGCAAGGAAGACAGTTTATGATATCAACGGGTTCAGGTGTGCAGTACAAATCTTTTCTGAAACCTAGGTATGATTTGCAAACAGTAAAATACAAGTGAAATATCTGGGCATTCTCTTTCCAGTAACGAAGGATTTCTAAGTATTAATCAATATGCTCAGTTTGAGGGCTCAGCAGTGCCCAAAACTACCTTTAATGTATTGATTGTGTTCTTTAGATACTTTTTACCTTTTCCTCACTCTTCTCATCCACAATTTCAAATGAGCCATCTTCTGATACCCGGTAGGTTGCTGGCTGATAGAGCTCTGGAACCACAGAAATAATTAAATGGCACAAATCAGAATAGTACTCAGAGAAACTAATGGCAAGTCATGTCACGCTTTCACACAGTAAAAGAAAAATAAAGACAAAACCATTTTCAACTTACTGTCCTCATTGTCCTTCCCTTTATCCATTTCAATTTTTAACCAGTTTCTTAATTTTCTTTTTTTTTAAGTCAGTCTGAATAATGAATTGCCTTCCTGTTTGGAATTCCAACCTTCTTTCCTCACAGGAATTATTCTCCTCAAAACCCATTTTACTCCTGGTCCTATTTCGTTCCAGTAACTGTCTTGTTTCCCTTTTGGAAGTCATAAATGCATCTTTGACTTACTTACACATTGTTCTATATTCTTAGGTCAGTCTAGCAAGATAGCACTCACGAGAGTTATTACTGACTTGTGACCAGCCTTTCACTTCTAATTTTGTCTGATAAGGCTCATCAACTGCTTCTGGTACCGCCAGTTGCTTTTCTTCATTGCTTCAGCACATGTGGTTTTCTGAGTCCTCCCTTGAGAGAGTTTCTCTCCATTAACTTGATGTTCAAAAAGATGTTGTCTTTTTACAACACACTATTAAAATGTAAGCATTATCGCTGTTCTATGCTTTAACAGGAACTCATTTTACAAAGTATGACTTATATGATACACACATATTTCATACAGTCATATACATACCTCTCCTATGAAGACAGGCTGAGACGTTAAAAGTCCCTTCCAACCCAAACCATTCTACGATTCTATGATTTCAAGGTTGTAAACAAAATAACACCAGTATAAATAAAATATTGTAGCAGCACACATATCTAGGCAAAATTATATTAGTGCCATATAGCACTCTGCATTCACTTGATCTGATGGTTTGAAAGTTAAGGAATGGGAAAATAACGTAATTTTACAAGGCATAAAGTTAAGCTGTCCATCTTCTAGATGACACTGCAACATAACAAACTATTACTGTGCACACAGGAAAGCAATATAAAGAAAAAGAAAATGAGCAATGCAAAGTAATGCTGCCATAAGAATCTTTTTTCATTTCTCCACTTTTCAGAGATTCAGTTCGTAACCTGAATGTTTCATCAAATGACAACTTATTTTTCAGCTTCCTGACTTTTTTCCTAGAGAAAAGAATAAGCAGGCAGAACACAAACCTGTTAAATATCAGCAATGACATGCCACAATACTGACAAGATACTTGAATTATTTAAATATTCTGAAGCTGAAGAGAGTATCAATGAACCTACGACTTTACAGGACTGGAAAACCTGACCTCAGAATAATGTTCGTATTACAAACTACCTGCAGTGACATAGAAGAGATTTCTATTCACACTGGAAAGCGTGACACTGCATAAACATCAAATTGTTATCTGTTTCCTTTTTTGTATCTTTCAATATTTCAGTCTCTCCTCCTTCCAGCCTCCAGACATATTACGTAGTAAATTATGTACCATATGGGATGAAGGGACGGTCACTCGGTGGATGCAGTAGAAAATGTTTCTCTCCAGATATCACACAGTACAAGTTCTCATAATGATCTTTATGTACTAAGATTGAGGAAAAAAAAAAGAGATGTTGAGAAAGAGAGAAAATCAGCGTTGCTTCCTTCTCTACATCAGAAACGCCAGTAAACTGAAAGTGTCAGCTTGTCCTCGTTATCAGGCTGCTTTCTCCTCTTGCGGCCGGCGAGAGTGGAAAGTAACAATATAATGTAGCAAATGTATTCAACGAAGCAAATTATCAGCGCCTTGCCTGACACAATGTCAGGTAGATGCACCCAGAGACACAGCAGCAAGAGGCTGCAGAAGTGCAAAAGAAAGAATGAAAAAAGCATGTCAAAGTGGAACTGCCTTGTCAGAAAATACACGCAGTCCTACGGAGCCACTAACTCAAAACAAGCCCGCTTAAACCTGTGCTGAAAGCACAGGGAAGACTTACAGCAACACAAAATACGTACAAGACGTCACAGCAGCTGATTCGCCAAGCCAGAAATTCACAGCATCGGGCTTCTTCCCTGTACAGTTAAGGAACAGAGGAATGTTGTCAACAAAAAAAGAATGTGAAGTGTCATGTTTAAAAGCGTTTCAAATAATTTTCTGCCAATTTCTGCCAAATTCTGTCCTTTAACTTCCTTCAGAACTATGACAGGTTTCATTGCAAATAGCACTCTGTGAGCAACAGCAACCTCCTCCTATGCTGCAAGCCACTGTAGTGCCCATCACACTTCATAGCCCAGTACTGTCCATGCCCAAATTGATGGTTACAACATTCTGAATCCCTAAGACTTAGCTCACAGAGAAACTGCAGCACATCTTCGTACAGTTGCAAAAAGAAGGTGCGATCACAGTAAATCATTTTCATTGACATTTTAAGGAAAGACATGCCATAAAATAGAAACAAACTGAAACAGAACAGTGTTTAACTAGAAACAAACATCCGCAATTTTACCAAAGGAGGTGGGGGCTGTGTGTCGCTTCACTCACTCGTTATGCTAGCTCTGGTAGCAACAGCATGAATTCGAGTTGAAACATGACTCTAAATGAGAGAAAAGCCACTATTTAAAAAGAAATGCTATATGGCATTATCACCACGTTGTTTCAGTTGTGATGGCCCCAATACACAACTGAGATACTGATTCTGGAGTAACCCAAACCCCAAACTTGGATTACTCGATTATTATGTATTTTACCACTTCTACTTTCTAAGGGGATGAAACCAAACTCAGCTGTGGCATCCAGAAATAGAACAAATATTCACCATGTACTTAGCATGATTGTTTTAAAGTTCCATACAAAATATTTACTGAATATAGGAGAAACACAAGGTTTACCAAGTGCCTCACTCATCCATGGTATGTCCGGCTGCACATCACAGACAAGTTCAGGGAACTCCTCGGTGAGGTTTGAACACTGCTTCTGCACGTAGAACACGTTGGGAGAGGTCACTTTCTTCTCCACAATGTCCAAAAAGTCCATGAAAGGCATTTGGCGCTCCTCTGGCATGACAAAACGGTCCTGAAACACCGCATCTGCATAACCATTTGGTGTTACTGCCACACTCACTACCTTGGGACCTACTGCCTCCCTGCAAAACAAACCAAAGGTTTATAGCCAGACCTGCAATTGGCCCATATATTGGACACTGGTTACTTTAAAAGGAACGTGTTTCATGGGCAGCAAAAAATAAGAAGCCTGGCTTTCCGTGGCTGGATGTCTCTAAACTAGATTTTCTACTATCTGATAAGGCCTCCGGCATTCTGATCCAAATTTCTCCCTATGGTCAAAGCAACCATAGTGTCTTTCGCTTCTCTAAATTCTTTTGTGTCTAATAGGCGAGTTCACAAAGGACCTCCCTTTCCCTCCGTGTGCGCAGATAGCCCTCTTTCAGCCACTTCTTTTCACAAATCATCGTGGAGCTTAATATTCTCGGGACTGCTCAACCCAGCCAAATCTGGAGGGACACATGTTCAAATGCAATCGAGGAAGGAGAAAGGGTGAATAGAGACTGACAGATACACATATGCACACATTGTGAGGCTAACAGCCCTTATTTCTGTGAGAAATTTAATTTTAAGCCCATAGATTTTAGGTCTAGCCAGAAATCCCCTCTCAAAAAAAGAACTTTAAAAGAAGAGAAAAAAATCAGTCATTGTTAAAACGCTCATGGTTTGGTTTTGTTTCTTTTAAAAATAACCAAGGTCTACTCAGTCACAAACAGGCCAGTCAGTTATTACAGCGCTACAGCCCCAACTCCAACTGGGAGGCCACAGGGTGGAGCAGTGGCCAGAGCACAGCAATCGGATGGATCGGACTGGGTTTCGATAGCCCCAGTCTGCCGGCTGCACACTGAACACCCACCCTTCGTACTGCACCCAAGCTGGTCAGGACAGTTATGTTTGCAGGAAAAAATTTACACTTGAGTTTGGCAAGACTGAACACCTTCGCACAGAAGCACGGAGATATCTGAGCTAATCTTAAGGATAAAACCAAAGATTAACCAAGGGCCTTTCACTGAGGTCAACCGAAATTGACCACCAGCTCCTTCATACCTGAGATATGCTGAGGTCCATTTCTTCAGAGCTGGCCAGTGGCTGATGGCATTCCGAATTATACAAGGTTTATTCGGACTCACCCATTCTCGATAAAACTCCAGTGGGGAGGGAGCCCTGTCAAGATAAGGTATGGACTCCGTCCACCCCAGCTCTGTCCAGGCAAACAAGAATAGAATCAGTTTTACTCAGGGTCCTGAGAGAAGTGCCCTCTTCCAGCACACTAACCGGCTTCAAACCCCACGCCACAGCCGCTCAACTGAAAGCAAGCGGTGTGTCGTCGTCCCACTGCCAGCTCCAGAAATGGCTCTGTGAAAACCCAGAGGCTGTCCGGGAGGGTTTCGGTGGCAGGGGGATACCTCAGGCTGCCGCCCTGCTCCTCTCCTGCACTCAGCCACAGAGGTGGCCACGCCGTGGGCCCACAGGAGGGTGGGCAAGGAGGACGTGTGTGACAGGAGACGCAACTCCAATACAGAGATAACACCACAGAATGTTTTGGGAAGCTGGACTATTGCTTCGCTTTTCTATTTCATACAAAGGAAAATAACCTAAAAGGGCCGTTCTCTCGAGTTTCGATTTCTTTTTGCAGCGGCCTTTCTGCTGCTGCTTCACCTTGGAAACGTTTGGCTGGAAACAGCGTAGGGGCGCGGATGCTCCACTGCAACACACGCAGGCGCCATTTGCCGCTGCTGCGGCCCAGCCGGGGCGCCGAGGCGGCCGCAGGCCGAGTTCTTCGCCTCATGCGGCGGCCTGGCCCTCACGGAGAGCGCTGGGGCCCGGCCCAGGCCCGCCGCGGCCTCCCCCGTCCCTTCCCACGGGGCTGCACCACCCACACACCCCCCTACGGCCCGCCCCCTCCGCCCCTGCGGCCCGGCGCTCACCGCGGGCCTCCCGCGGGAAGGCGGCCAGGCAGCCCCTGACGGCCCGCAGCGCCGCGCCCTCCGCCATGCCCGCGCCGCTGGGAGCAGGCGGAGGAACGGCGCGGAGCGGGGCCCAGCCCGAGCCCGGAGGAGGAGGCGGCGGCGCCCGCCTCCCTCCCCTCCCCCCCCCGCACCGCCTTCAGGAAAAGGAAATGCCGGGCGCTGCGCGGGAGCGGGTGGCGCAGCTCGACGGCAGCTGGGTAACAAATGATCACATTTTTATTGAAACGGTTTAAGACACGGAGTACAAATGAATATAGAGTTAAAAACGGCTCCCGCAGGGAAGCCTCACAGTGCAAAAAAAAAAAAAAAAAAAAAACCCAACAAACGATTTTTATTATTATTGTTCCAAATAATTAAAAACAAAAGAAAAGACATTTTAAAGGAGTTATTTTACCTAAAGCCAAAAGTATAAAAACACACATTTATAAATAAAGCAGGAGGGGGTAGTTTTTTGTTTTGTTTTTTCTGAAGGGGTAAAGGAGAAGGGTGGCGTCGGAGAGCCCGGGTAAGGAGGCGCCCGCCTGGCGGACACATGGCTTGTTCCTAACGCTGCCCCCCCGGGCACCCCCCTCCCCGCTTCACAGGCCCTCACTGCCCGCACCAACACCGTCCCAGCCGCCCCCCTGTGATCCTGAAGTAGGGGGCGGGCTGGTCTCTTCCAGAGAAGGGAGCACCTGCTCGCTCAGGGGCTGCTCTAAGACCTGTCTATTATTTTAATGAGGTTTGTGTCATTTAGTTTCCTGGATGCTACACACCCAAGGGGGTGAGGGGGAAGACACCGTATGCATGCATGAATTTACCAATGGTGTTTAAATACCTGTATTTCATTTCTTCTTATATATAATTATATACATATCCTTTCTTTAAAAAAAAAAAAACAAAATTATGTTTGTATGTTTCTACTCCCAGAAAGAAACGTCCCGATTCCTCTGAGTCTGCAAAATGGGGAACTGTGGAGGGGGCTGCTGTAGGGCCTGCCCCAAACATCACCGGGGAGGTCCCATGGAAAGGAGAGGACAACCTGAGAGAGGAGGGGGAAGAAACACAGACTCCCATACACACAGCTCCTGGGTGCTGGGGGGGGGGGGGGGAGGAGGGAGGCGGTGCCTGCCTGCAGCAAGAAATAAAACAGAAAGAGTTTGCTGCCCTCTCAGGTTGCAGCCCTTCCTACTGCACCACCTCAGAGGGCCCAGGAATAAACCAAGGGCTCCCACAGGCAAAGTAGTACTAATTACAAGATAGGGAAAAAAACCCCAAGAACTAGTCTCATTTCAACCAGGAATGTTGGGTTGAAGGGGACAAAAATGTATGTAAAGAGGATAGGTAGGTCCAAATTATTTTTTTCAGGCTTTACGTTAAACAAATAACTTGTCTTAATACAGATATCTGGCTGTGCCTATGCTAACACCCACACAAACCAGTAAGAGGGATAGACTCAAGTTTATTACCTCCTCCCACAAGCCGCTTCACTTCCCAGGCAGTTACCGTTCAGTATTTCTCTACCTGGCCCAATGGACAGCCTGTGGTAAAACATATTCACAAGGTGCAACAAAATGTAACGCATTTATGCTCTCTTTGTTCTGTAAACTAGAATTTTTAGGAATATTTCCTACTGCCAGCAATAGGAAGTTAGAAGGGAAAAGTCAGTTGGATCAGTCTCAAATTATAAAGAGCAACACTATCTCCTCACCTCTCTCAACAACAAACTTGCGGCACCAGCGTCTCCTTTACCAGACTTCTACTACTCAAAATTCCTAACATCCAAGCCTTGGGCAAACAGCTCGCGACTTTGCCATTTAAGAAAAAAGTTGCTTAGAGGACACCAAGCGAAGAAACAAGAGGCCCAATAGCACATCTTTAAAAACAAACCCCTTTCAATCCATTCTTCAATTACAGATCACCATCTCAGCCCTAAATCTACTTTCCTGGAGCCTTTCTGTACTATGTCTTTCACAGGTATTGGCCAAATGGTGTTCCTCAGGCCAAGACTATTTCTACCTCTACTCTGTTTTCCTGTGTGTCCTACATATACTATTCTAATTTATTTTAAACTACACACCATCCTCCAGCTGATCTACTTGCCTGACACTTCTCTTACCATCATTCTGATCAGATTTTACCTCTGGTTTCCCGTATGCAGCCGTGAACCCAAGCAAAATCCATTCCAGGAAGTAAAACCCACTCTGATTAAAAATCAGATTTGCTTCATGTGACTCATGTCTGAGGAGCTTTGTTTCCTATCTCTATGCCAGCTTCACTGGTTGTTGCTCTTTACCTTAATGGGAGTTTCATTCTCACCACTGGTTCTTCTGTATCATCTATGACCCTTTTCGTCACTACCTCAAAGTTTAAATAATAAAATTGCACAGGGAAGTAATATAAAGGACCCTCAAACCGTTATCGCCAGTACCAAAATGTACCTGGGTTGAAGGGACTGATATTTTACCTGAGTGTCTTGTGGCCCCAGTACACCAAGAAATTTCCTGTATACTAGGACATATGTTCACAGTCTGAAAGTGGAGGAACTGATCACCTCAAAAGCAGGCTTGACCCAAACTAACTCCATCACAGACCCAACATGACTGCCATCATACATTCCACTCACAGCATCTCCAGCACACCTTTTCACTCAAGGAAACTGCCAGAAATTTCCTCTCTGGTTTTCAACTTGCCTTCCTTTGCAAACTCTGTCCATGCAAGGAAGCTGCCCACGGGACCGAGCATACCAGCTGATTCAGCACAGTGCAATGCTGAGACAGGACTAGAAAATAACACTTTTAAAGTTTCAGTACAAGACCATGGAAGGAAAGGTTAGCAAGGAGACCTGAAACGTGTTAGACAGATTTAAATTACAGGCAGAAGTAGCTGGAAAACTCTCAAAGTGCTCCTCATACTGCCAAGTCCTGAAGCACTCGGCAGTGGCGATCAGCCAGCAAACCTGCTGGGGAGGGGGGAGAACTGCAGATTGTTCAGCCCTGGAGTTATTCAGAAGAAATGGGTCATCCTACACCAGTCTGGTCAGCCCAAAAAAGGCTGCACTGCAGATCTCCAGTCACAGAAGGAAGTCAGCAGAGCAGATTTCCGAGTGCCACAGGGTTTCAAAGAGATGACAGCCAGGACAGTAAAATGAAAGAAAACTGCTTCAAACTGGTGACCTGTGGAACCAAGTGAGGCAGTCTGGCTGGCTTTGAGTGACTTCCACAGATGCTAACAGTCTCTCTCCCACCTAAAACTTGTTGCTTGCATTAGTTTATAAACTGGGACTACACTGCTCTGCCTTAAAATAAATACAAGAGAGACTGGAGATGGAGGAAGAAATAAAGCATTTTGTATATCTGTCCCTGTTGTGGAAAGGAGTGGGAAGAAGGAGGAAGGTGCTGAAGAATTTCATTGGCTTGAAAATTTTTTTTCTTAGCTTATCATTGACCAAAAAAATCATCACTGGACAGTTTTAAGCCACAACAAACACAAGTTAGCATGGGCTTAGAGAAGCTCCACAGGATGAGAAGAGTATTGCACACACAAATGCGAGAAAGGAAGATTTTCTGTTTCTCAGACAAGAAATTCATGAAAAGCAAAGAGGCTGGGGGCAGCGGGAACGGTGGTAATCACATCCCAAAATATCTTTTTCAAAGTTCTTGGGAAGCCATTTTCTGTGGGTAGTTGAAATAGCTTTACAAAAGGTAAGAGAATCCCAGCTTTCTTGGGATGTAAATATTCTGTTTTCCGGGGGGGGGGGGGGCGGGGGGGGCGGGCAAGAAGAAAACATTTTCCTATCACAGTGAAATGAACAAATTACATGGACGAGCCATTGCACTGAAGATCTCTCAAATCCAGAGTTACACTGTAAGAGATTGAAACCAGCTTTTCCAGGTCACTTCTCAACAAATAAATCATCACTCCAAATTAGCCCAGTCATTATAATATCAAAGTCAATATCCAATTCCTAATCATGAAAGGTGGCTGAAACAAACTTTCATATTTATATCTAAATCCCATTTTTAAAATGTCTGCAGAAACCCCAGTCTGAAGTATAACATCAAATTCCAGATTAAAAATACCACTACTGAATTCATTAAGTAATCTCCAAAGCACGGCCCACGGGTTGCAGAACTGTTCCCTGGAGGTGAATGCAAATAAAATACAGTGTGAGGACTATCTCGAAACAAGAGAAAAGCAGACAGGGTTGTCATGACAACAATAGGATTACTCCAGGTAACAAAACTAAGGCAAGAAAAGAAAGAACAGCAAGACAAGATTTAAGCAGAAAACAGTTCATTAATTGCACAGACACTCCAGCCTGTCTCCCTGTTGGGGGTTCATAATACAGAGATTGTTTCTCGCTGGGATATGGCAAAGGGATTGACAGTTTTTGTTAAAGGACAAAGATAACAGCCACAAATGTGACAGAGCAACAGTCAGAAAAATAAATTAATAAATAAACCCATAAAAGTCTGCTTCTTGATTCTCCTGAAGCCTTGGAGAGGAAGGGATTGGCTTCACTTGCACTCCTTTGTTTTTAGTCAGCAGTTCAGAATTTCTTCGATAAACTGTATTTTCTTTGTTTCTTTAGGTGCCAAACATCCTGACCTCCTGGCTATGAAGAAATTTCAAGGCAATTCCTCCAAACTCCTCTTTCAAGACTTTGTCTAGAGACAGGAAGTTGAAGACCATTGGGGAAAAAAATATTATATTAAAATTGTGGCCAGCACATTGCTAAGAATTAGAGCAAGTCAGTTGTAGGGGCCTGAGGAAATCAATTTATAAAGGTCTCCCCACCAGCCCTAGACCAGCGCGATGATAGCATCGGTCTGAAGCTCTCTCTGTGGTCCTCTTCTTGGGATTATTTCTGTGCATTCACGAACACCTGAAAGCCACCCCTCTTAGAGTTTTTTGTCCATGCGTCGTTCCACAGCTTGCAGCAATAGCTCTGAGTACTGTTCCAGCAAAGCTAGTGTCTGCTCATCTCCCAAACTCTTGGGACTCGGTAGATTGGCACCAGATCCCTCATTCAGTGGGCTAGTGGTATCTTGTGGCTTCATCAGTACCTCCTTAACCTTTGGAAGCTCTTCCTCATCCTTCAAAGAGTCCAATTCTTTCTTCATTGAGGAGAATGTTTCTGTCAGGAGGCCTGCTATTTTATCTTTGTCAGTAGAAGACTCCGTATCATTTAACACCTGAAAACAGAAGGGGAAAAGAAAAAAAAAAAAAGAATGCACTGGGGTTTAGGTAGAACACCAAGTAAGTAGTTTCAGCCCGTAAGGGAAGTGAAGCCATGACAATTTGCAGACCACTCAAGTGTCCTTCAACATCTGAGGCTGCCAATTTAGTCATGTCGCAGGGCACGCATCCAATACTGTTAGTCACATAAAATCCAGAGGCATTACTCCAATAGGATAGAGACGGGACGCACATTTTTGGGTAGTGTTCCCCTTATACTGGGCCTAAGGAGGTGCTATGTTTCCCAGCTGCAGCACAGGGTCACAGTCTCCTTTTCTTCCTGTCTGCCAGATGCAGCTGGTCACAGGGACAGAGCAAGGTCAGGGAGTTAATGCAAGCGCTAAGGCCAGAGGTGCAGAGGACCACATGGCAGAAGCTCACTGTGGAAGTTTCACACTCATTACAGGAGACTTCACAGCTCAGTGCTAAGCAAAGGAATGAAGAGCTGTTATATTGATTTCCATGTAACTTTGGTCTGGCAGAGAGAGGGAGAGGCAAGTGGTTGCATGTTCCCTCTCACAGATAGATTCCTATGGTATCTCATATTTGCTAATCCTTTTCCCAGGCATCACAGACAGAGAACAGATGGGGATAATAAAACTTAAATCTCCTGTAATATTTCATATCTCTGAAGCACTGTGTAAGATTTAAATAATTCCCTAATATCCCTTTGAAAGAAAAGTGTACTGTTATCTTCAGTTTACAGATAGGCTAAACAGACTGAAAAGTTAATTGATTTGCTCGGAGTACCATAGCAAGTCATTGGAAAATCCAAAGTTGGAAATCAGCAGTTCCTGCCTCCCCGGTTCAAGCTTAAGGTGCAGTCAAGTGGACGACCAGGGAGGTTGTGTCACTTAACACCCAGTCAAGAGAACACTTTGAGCCAGCAAGCACATACATTTGATGCTCACAGGCTGTAAGGCCAAGCCACTGTACCAGAGCCCATGTCTGAGGTCACTCACCATGCGGTAAAGATGAATGGCTTTGCGCATGCTGTCCTGGAGCTCGGATACCACGTGCTCACACTGCTCTACGCTGATGCACGATTCTGAAGGGGAGGAAAAAATAAAAACCCCAACTAAGGCACAGACACACTCCAATACCTGCAATCTCACAGTTGGGTAAGAAAACATTATTTTTTTATATATATATATTTGAAAGACCATGTGCACACACTTCTCATTCAATTTTTAGGGCTGGTTTAAGCCAATCATTAAACAGGCAAGTTCTACATGAGCTTTCCTTCATACCATCTAGACATGCTGCTTATTTTAAATGTTCCTATTTTTCCAGTCTTTAGCCTCTCCAAGGTCAACAATGTTTTTTCTCAGATTGCAAATTTTTGTTACAGTCAAGGATAGTCACAGATTACCCATGCCATTCTCAATTATAATTAAACTGAAGTTTAAGTGAAGGCTTCCAGTGGCAAAAAGGACTCATCTGTGGAGCCTCTGATTTATCCTCCACCTAGTCAGAAATCTACACACTCCCCATAATGTATCCTTCTGCACAGTGTACAACAAAGCTCTGAGGATGTAGCATTATACTGAATTATTACAGTGTTCTCTAGTGAGGACTGAGGTCCAGAGGAGCGTTGACAAACAAACTCAATCACAACAGAATCACATTTCTGAGCAACCCAGGATATGCAGTGCTGATACACTGTAATTCAAAAATGAAAAATAAGAGCAAGCAACTGAGCAACACCATCTTCTCCCTGCCTCCACCACATATTATCGCCAAAGCATCAGAGTTGAAGGCCTGCAATGTTTTAATAAAGTGAACACTTTCATGCATTAGACATAAACCATGAACAAAGACATGGACACACACACAGTCTGCAGTTATCTTCAATTTGCAAAGGGCTGGACAAAGGCCATTCAACTTCATTTAGTTACCTAAAAACAAAACTTGGTCACATTAGCTCTATTATTTCTGCACTTATAAGAATGTCATCTTTGAACAGGCTGGAGGGGACCTTAGCTAATTTTATGAATACATTTAGATGATGTATAAGCAAATACAGCTAGAAAAACATCTATTTATACATAAACAAACACATCTAAAAGAACAAAGGGGCATGAGCAAATCCTTCCATCTGCTTTTTTTGTTCCCAGATCACTCAACCTTGTAGAGTTTGAGCACAGTGGGCTTCAGTGCAGTCCAAGATTCTTGGCTTTTTTTTTTTTTTTTTTTGGCTGCTCCCCTTCTGCCCTCTTTTTGTTTTAAACCCAGCTGTTTCTTCTCATGATCATTTCTGGATTTCTCCTCTGATCATGCTTTTTATGCTGGTCTCCAGCTTTGTGAGCTGCCAGTCTAGAGAGAGGTCACAAACATAATGTAAATGCTTGAGTGACAGGCATTTTCTGCCTCGCGGGTGTGCAGAGCAGAGCTCTTCAGAAACTAGCAGAGAATATTAAACACGGCAACAATATACAGCATTTTAACTGCAGATGTCAAAATGCTTTAACAAAAACAATTAAGTCTCTTTATCTGCAGCTGTTATACAGGCAGGAAAATGGAAGGACAGAAAAATTAAGTGGAAATTCGAAGTCACAGAGCATGTCAGAAGCAGAACAACCCTACAGTTCTAATCTAAACTGACACACTATGATACACAGGAGCAACAGTAAATTGTTCACAGCAATAGCCAACTTGGATCTAAACAGCTTTTCCAGCATCTACCACTAAAAATTTGGGAAACTTGTCCTGCAAGAAGCTGAAGGCTGACAGCTGTCTGTTAAGGAAAAAAAAAAATTGGGGATCCACTGTGCTAAATCATCCTAACTCACTAAAGGATGCTGCTAAACGTTCTGTAAGGGTGTGCTATGTATTGGGGGTTGCTTTAAAAAAAAGTAATGATCACTGCTGCAGAAAAATTGTTCTCTGTGCACTGTCTGTGCTAATTCTGCAAAGAAAGATTCCTAGCAACTGACCCAAACCCATGTGTTATGTAGCTCGGTTACCAAGTCTAGAAGAGAAAACTCAGGCTAAAGAGTACAGACAAGTGGACTGTACAACTCTGCTGTAGAATGGGATTCCACAGCCCCAGGCTGCATCTGCTGTTGGAGGAAACCACACCCCTGTGGGGGTAGGGTCTGAAAGTTTCAGGTGCAATCGCTGTTGTACAGAGCAGCTACCCTATGGTATAAGAACAGCAGGTCCCTCAAACAAAGCACATTTCCTGTTTTGTGTAAGAGCGCTCCAATCTTAGGGCATTTGATCCCTCTAGAAATGCAAAAAGAAAAAACAGTGCATCAAAACCAGGTTATCCCTCTGCAATACTTTGGTGCAGAAATACTGCGCTTAACCATTGCGATAAATGGTGGAACAGCCTGGTACCACAGAAAGCAACTGATCAGAGGATTACAGAGATGTCCCTTCTCAGATATGAATAAGAACAACATAGCAAAAGGGATTACAAACTGTGCACTGTATAGCTCCCTGAAGGTACAAGGTATAAGTGCAGTGGTTAGCATCCAGCTTCCTACTGCACGACTCAGCTGAATATTTCAGGAAGGCATATTTCCTTTCAGGTTGTGATACAAGAGAAAAACTTGTAGAGGTTTTAATCCCACAGCAGATGCTGTGGGACTAAACTGTGTTGTCTCTGCCATGGGAGCTTTGCCTGCCTTGGAGGGCAGGATTTTTGCTTCAGTTTGAAGTTACCCGATAGTTTTAATTTGATTGAAGTACCTTAAACTAGAGCCCATAACAGATCCAAGAGCTGCTGTCAGCATGTGAAACAGTTTCCCACCTCACACCTTTTCCTCCAAACTAGAGATAATTCAAAAACTAATCCATGTTCTTTATGCTCAAACCCAAAGGCTAGGCCTGCACGTGCAGTGCATACCCAGTTTGCAGACACGTCCTCGAAGCAGAGTGATAGCAGCAGAGACTTTCTCGCTCTCACAGGTGGCTACAGCAAGGAACTCACCTTGGTCAAGCCTTATCTCACGCAAGAAAACTGTATGCAAACCCTCCTGGACCCTGCACACTTGCACATTAACAAAGTAAAGCCTGAGCTGCCTGGCATAACTTCACTGTCACCATCATCTGCGCTTGCTAGGTTCAGCTAGCACATGTTGGCCTGCATCTTCATCTGCTGGTCAGATATGCTGAGAGGTGCACAGGGGATGTAACCTTCACTGTACATCAGCTTTTAGTATTGACTAGAAAGAGCTTTGAACCCCTACAGGTAACTGTATGACTAAAAACATGAGAGTGCCAAAGGCTATAAAACATTCAATTGAAAAGGACCTTCACACCTAAGACCCAGAGGAAATGGAAATTAAAGACTGAAAAAAAGGTGTCAGGTTGAAGAAGTGTCTCACCATTGAGGGGATGGCTTATGGAACGAGACAGGTGCAGACAAGACGAGACAGGCCAGAAGCTGGACGTAAAGAAATGTGATGGGATCGTGAGGCGGTTCACAAAGACAGAAGACAGAAGGGGGAAGAGAAGAGATGGGTATCCATGCACACCTGAGACCTGTGCCGAGGCAGTTATAGACGTAGGAGACCTCGGCCTGATGGGGTCTAGTGGGCAAAGTCCAGGTTGGTTGTCTAGCACACAGGCGATGCCGGTGATCCTCTCCCTGCACCTGGGCAGTGTGTCTTCAGGAGACCTTAGGTGCCGGCCCTCTGATAACTCCCTCAGTTTTGGATTAGTGACCCCTGGCTCATCCTGGCAACCTGTCCTTGAGACTGGACTCTCCAATGGGCTCTCCTTAGCAAGTCCTGTTGGGATCTCTTTACCAGGAACCAGAGACCCAGCAGTTTGATTCTCCTTCTTGGAGGCTCGGACCTCAGGAAAAGAGGGTTTCTTTTTACAGGCCCCAGCAGGTGACTGCGGAGACTGCGGCTCAAGTAGGGTTTTTGTTTTGGTAGTGGGTGAGAAGGAGGCCAGTGTGGGTCTATCAGGCAATGGCTTGGGAATGTCAAGAATCAGATGTGCTCGGTTCGACGATGCCAACTTGCTGTGGAAGGACTTAGGAGATGAGCAGTTTACAACTGGCTGAAGTGCTGGCTTCACTGGAAGGTTTTCTTTCACTGGTAGCTTGATCTTCTCAGCATCTGCTGTGGAACTAAACTGTGTCTTCTCTGCCACTGGAGGGCTAGTCCTCCCATCAGTCAGCGTTTCGGTGGAGTAACCAAGGTACAGATTTTCCCCTACAGATACACTCCTTGACATCTTAGCCCGGAAGCTGGTTGTGGGATTCATGTAGGACTTTGATTTTGCAGCCCTGACATCTTTGGCCAGCAGAGCACCAGGTCCATCCATCTTCAACATACTGGCTGATAACGCCCTGCAATTGTTAGGTCTGGGGTCCTTCTCAACCACCAAAAGAGTCTGAGGACGCTGCTTGGCAGAGGATATCACTCCAGGACCCTTATCTGTGAAAATTAAACAGACAAACATACCAAAAATAGACCAGAGCCTGCAGTGAATTCCAAAATTGGAAAGTAACAGAGCTGCTCCAGTTCATATGCCTCAGCTCAGCCCCTGGGAGAGATGTACTGAACCACTACTTCATGTTAGTAACCATCACACCTCAACAGCTTTCTTTTTTGCCCATCCCTCATCCTGCTCACACGTTGCTGCTTACCTGATGAGAGAGACTTGTTCTTAAAGCGTATGGCCAGAAGACCTCAGACCACTGTGACCATTAACTGAGAGGCCAGAGGAAGCAGGCAAAAACTTATATATGATGTTGCAGTGATAAAGTTTTGGGTTTTTTTTTTTAAAAACAACCTAAGTGCTTATTGATGGTCCATGAGTTGATTGTTTCAAAAATTGAGTTCTTTCACACAGAATGCATGGATACAGTAAGCTCCCTCTTGCTGTCTCTTCCTTCCCTCTTTCTCTCCTTCACCACCCACAGCAAGAGAGAATTTCTTTGCAAATAGTTCATCTCACCCTTGGCATTGCTTCTTCCACAGCTGCCAGACAAATATCAGAGACTGATAATTAAGAGACCAGCATCTGCATTACAAATTAAAAATATTTTCCCCTGACAGGCCAAGAGTTAGAAGATACGCAAGCCTGTAGCTCAGAACACAGAAAGACATAAGCTTAATTTAAATTTCTACTCAAGCTTAAATCTGCCCATTTCATTCTTGGGTCTATACCATCATTCCAACGTGTGTCCTTACCCTCATGTACGAGGTCGTGAACTGACTGCGCCTTTCTCATCACTGCATTCACAGGGCCTTCTGGGAAGGATGCAATAACCCGTCCAGGAGCCATACCAACTCTGCCAGCCTCCAAAGCTGATCTGCGTTTTTTCTGGATGTAAACAGCCCGATTTGAATTTACACTCTCCAGGAGCTGGCTGTTCTCCAATGCATCACCAGGATGGTCGCTGCCATTTTTCAACAGGTCTGGTGCAAGCCGATTGGTCTGCGTTGGCGGTTCGATGGGCTTTGAATCCGGTATCAGATTTGACGAAGAGAGTGACAATCGTCTAGAGAGCACGATAAAGAAATCCCAGTTAAAACAAATAAACATGTTGCCCTGGACAAACAGGCACACGCATTAAAGCCAGTTTCTCTGGGATAAAGAGCCCTTCCCTATTTGGATTTTTTTTAAGTCAAAAGTGCCCTAGGCTTTTAACACTTCGTGCTACTCATCCCTGGAAGCACTGATCTTCAGGCATTTGACCTTAGGCTGCGCAATTACAAATAGCATTGGGTCACTGTTTCCAGGGGAAACATTGCAAAAGGTGAAAGCAAAAGAGAAGGAAAATTCCAGGCAGAGGGAAGACTGGGCAAAGTCAGGGCAGGTCTTTTCTCTCAGCTCACCTTACTAACAATGAAATCTTTTCAATTCTAAGACAGCCTAAAAGAAAGTAATTATGCTTTCCTAACATTATGAAAGCATAATTATTAGGAAAGATGGTCAGTATCTTCAAAAGGTAAAGCTTAATTTCCTCTTCCTCTCCACTTCAGACAAGCACAGTGGGCTTACTTCGCAAAGGAGGCAAATTTCAATCTGACACGTTTGAACAGCT
This sequence comes from Larus michahellis, assembly GCF_964199755.1. Taxonomy (NCBI): domain Eukaryota; kingdom Metazoa; phylum Chordata; class Aves; order Charadriiformes; family Laridae; genus Larus; species Larus michahellis. Next base: position 50,074,443 of record NC_133899.1, on the reverse strand, counting down.
GAACAGATTAAAAGCCCAGAGGCTTTCATAACCTAAAACTACCGCTCTTGTTGCATCTCTAGAGTGCCAGTGACTTCCTTCGTTCATCACTGCAACTCTCCAGAAGCTTATGCAATAGCTAACCACCAGCTTTCTTCCCAAACATACAGTCCCAACACGAGACAGACTAAGAGGCACTCCTGACAGCAGCAGCTGAATACCGCAATGACAAAAAAATTCCCCTGTCATCGTGAATCTAGGCACAGTTGGTGAACCACAGAAGATGTACCCAAACCTGCTCAGTCCCATGCAATGAAATTATTTTGAGCTGAGAACTCAGTTTGTTATTTTAAAGGAATACAGGAGTATTTGCTTGTTTTAAACATTTATGAACCCAAATCAACAAAAGTATTTACCCCATTTTTTTGTTCTTGTTTTGTTTCTTTGTTTTGTTGGGATTTTTTTTTTAAACAACAAGGGAAGCAGCTTGGAGAGGCCTTTTGGGGTGCTTTAGGGTTGAGGTTTTTTTGAAGAACAACAATATCCCCATGGGGCTTTGTATGAGACACTGGCGCACCCTGTGAAGTCATGGGACTGAGAAACAAAGCTGAGTAAGAAAGGACTGCAAAACAAAGGAAAAGTTGACAAGCCTACTTTCATTGTCCAAGCTGAATGAAATGCAAAAGAATAAACAGAGCATAAACAGTGAAGAGTAAATTAGATGATTAGCGATTCCTCCAGCTTAATCAATCAAGGCACTAATCATGAAACAATTAAGCACATTGTTGAAAGAGGAAAAAGAACAAAACAACAGTGTTGCTTTAGGAAGAAATAGAACAGCTAAAGTGACACAGGATGGCCTGGCCAAATCACAATGGTCTGCAACCAGCCTGCCAAGTGCTATGCTAACACTTTGCTGTGCCTAGGCACACCAAGGCCAGAAGTTTGCTCAACTATTTTGACCCAGAGACCTACCCATACTAGTAAAAATAGAAAGACAGAGACACTCAAAACAAGCAGAGCCATACCTGAGAGCCGGGGACTGAGAAAGAAAGCGAGAGGAAATACTGAGGTTTTCAGTTCTTTCCAGATTCCTACATGAGCCACCTAAAAATTTTGGTTAAAGGGGAAAGAAAAAGGGAGCAGCTTAGTTACAGAACAAACATTCTGACACATGCATTTTCTTATCACAGAGACTATCAAATGCTCCCCCGTGTCCAAGGGGATTTTTTGAGCTAAAACCACAGAGAATGAAATAACGTCATTGCCTTTGCCTTTTCTGTTCTACTTAGATTACTCTGCCTTAAACTGCTACTCTCCCTAAGGGTACGCCTCCTCCTTTTTCGCTTCCCTTTGTGTCCTATCCTGCCTGCAGGACTGAGAGGCGCTGGCATCAAAAAGAAAACAAACCAATCAAAGGAGGAAAAAAAAAAACCAAAAGGAAAGAAGAAAACAGACAACTCACATAAGATATTGCTGCCTGAAACTATTATCAGTTCCAAAAAGATAGGCTTTGTTCTGGAGTTGGTCGATAAAGACTAACCAGCTCCTTTGCCACTCTGACGTCTCCTCTTATTCTCTCCCTCCACCCAGCATTTCAGCCTTTTCTTTTGTGACATTTGTTATTGCCTTAATGTACCACTAGAGGCCACTACACGTCATCTATCGCGGGGGCGGGAGGGGGTCGTCAACACACAGTTAATACTTTCATGTACAACAGGAAAAACTAGTCCGGGAACAAGAGAACGGCTCTTCAGAATTCCAGGGACAATACTTAACCCAAACTGACACAGACCCTAATCTCATCCACACAAACTTGCACGCAGACCAATGGAGTTATCAGATGTTGCTCTTTAGGTCTCTCTACATTGGTTCCCCATTTTTGCCCCCCCGTACACACACCCCCCCATGAAAGCCCAGCAGAACTTGTAGCCTGGTTTGATTTATACAGGGGACAAATCTGGAGTGACCTCACGAATTCCCCTGATCAAGCAGAGTGCTGTACCTTTTCCATCAGTGCTGCCCAGGGTCCCGAAATGCTGTTTGAGGAACTTCTCCTGATCGGGTGTCTGGGGGATTTCTCCCTCTGGCATGCTAGTACCCACGTCCTCCTCTCCTTCCTCTCCCTCCAGGTCTGAGACACCGTCCACACTTAGGGGTTCAGTGCTTTCAGAATCTGGGAAAAGGCAAAAATCCCAGTGCTGTAATAGCATAATCACAGTAACATAAGCCAGATTTAAAAAAAAAAAAAAAAAAAAAAAAAAAAAAATTCAGCAAAGATGCTAAATTGAATCTAGAATGTTAAATCAAAAGTTGGTCAGCATTAAGCGTAATTCTCTAATCTACCATATCCCACAAACAGCATAGGCTATGGGATAATCAGTACTGAACCTGCCTCCTTACCTAGCAAGGTAAAAGAAATCCAAAGGCGCACAAGTAAAGTACACTTTAACCAACTCTGGTTTCTACAGTGGCTTCACTAAAGGGCCTGTTCAAGTGCACCTGAATCTTTACAGTAATACTAGCAAGACTAATAGGAGTGTGACTTCAGTTCAGCTCAGGAAGAGGATCAAGTATTAGAGATCAGGATAGCAACTGATAAACATGGTACAGAATCGCCCCAGCAAGTTTTTGCAGCATTCCGTATCACATCACGTAAGTGCACTTAATAACATCTTTGCATCTTACCTTCATTCGGGTGGTCTGGGCTGGACAGACGACTGCTGCTGTAATCTACAGAGCAGGCACTGTCAGGACTGTGTTTGTCTGGGCATCCATTACTGTGATAACCTCTACTTAGCTTCCCATGGGGCAGTGCTTTTACCTGGAACTCACTACAAGAGAGACAGGAAAGATACAGCACTAGAAGAGATATTTGTTTTACATGTAAAGAAGCATATTCTACCTTTAATAAGGCCTTACCTGTGATAGCAACACCTTTGATTACAAAAGTAAGGCTTTAAAGAGAAAAAGAAGTTGATTTCTCTCACCATTACACAGTATATTTTTTGCATTTCATTAAGCTTGGACAGTGAAGTCTCAAGGGGACTGTCTGACACTCTGGGCGTTGTCAGTTTCCCATGAGTACCAGGCACCAGCACAGCACTGCCCTGGCTTGATTTCCAGCATAGGTGAGGAACAAACGTAGAGGTCTATGTAATGAAAAAGGGACTAGAAACAGGCCTATACCTGCATGACAGTAGATTTGAGCCCTAATATATTATTTTTTCCACGTTTATGACCTGCTTCTTTGGGCAACTTCTGTTTTGCAAAATAGAGAAGATTCTGGGTTTGAGCAAGACTAATTTACTGAATTATACAAAATCATACAAAAATACAATATTGTAAGACAGGGTTCCTGATTTCTGTTGTGATTTCAGGAGTCTTATTTTGTCAAATGACACCAGCACCATTCTTTTGCCTGATGCCTGAGGACTTCAGTTTTCCACTTCATGAAATACTTTGGTTTCAGATGTACTCCAAGATAAGGTAGGAAGCAGAAGTCACTCAATAAAACTGAATGGCAATTACCCCTGGCAGCTTGCAAACTCTGAATACTTTGAGATGTGTTCGGTCTGTATCCAACACCACCAGAGCGCCTCCCTTTCTTACAAGCAGCACATGGGTCTGCTCTGTTCAAGTGTTATCATAATAAAATTAAAAATGTAAATAAAAAGAAACTGGGTGAAACCTAGCGTCTTCAACTGCAAAATCTTGGCATGTGCTTTTGCATAAAAGCCTGTCTAAACCTAACAGCCCACTCTTTGTAAGAGAGCAGGAGGAGATAGAGGAAATTAAACAGCTATTAGCATCAGGTTAAGACGGGAAGGGAAAAATTAAACTCGGGGAAGGAAAAAAAATGGAGCACAGAATGAAACAATCAAGTGAGGTAAAATTAAAGCAGATGAAACAGAAGAGGAAGAAAAAAGGTCTCCACTGTCTCCAGTGTCCTTTTCAATTTCATCTGTTTCCCACAAAAGGGTCATGACATACTACATTTGTTAAATTCTTGCCCAATTAGGTTTGAAATTGTCACAAATAATAGTGTCCTGTCATTTCTGCTGGGCAGACATTTCACTGCCACGCATACATCACTGTAGGGTGGTTTTCCAGCTTCCAAGTTTTCCCTTGCTTGTATCAATCCAGATAAATGAGAAAGCAAAAACGCTGCTCCCAAGTTGTATATTCAACAACAAAAAAACTTGGAGGAGGCTGCTAACGTGCAGTTTCCTCAGAAGAAAGATTATTTTAATGGTGCCTTCTTAGTTTCAGATTCCTTTAGCATCAGGCTGGCATAAAACTCTCAAGTAAACATGCCTGGCATCAATCAGGCAGTAAGTCAACTCATCCAAGTTACCACACAAGCTGCAAGCAAACTAAAACAGAAATGTCTAAGCCATGCACAGCAGAGAGCTTATTTTTAACCTGCTAGAGTCTGTGGGATGGATTTCGTCTTGCTCAGGGTAGATTACACACTCCTCGCTCTCAGAAGGTTCCAGTTCCTGAGAGAAAATCCCCTCTTCACAAGATACAAGCCGAATCACTTGGGGTCGCACACAAGACTGGTTATCTTGGGGAGGCATTGAGCTGCCAACCTGGTTTGAAAAGAGAGAAAACTAGATATTACCAGCGTTTTTCCTTAAGTCAGCAAGAGGTATGCAGAGCTAGAAAGTACACATTACAGCACAGAATATGATCATAAATCTGAGATCAGAAAACACAGCACTCCTGTGTCTTTCCTGTTCCTTATTTACTAAGCTTCACAGACTCCTACTGTAGTTTCCTGTTTTGTTTCCTGTTTGCAATGCCCTAAAATTCTCTGGTGAAGTACTGGACTCCCCATCCCTCTTTGACCACACATCAGGAATGTAAGCCACATGGCAGCAGGTTCTTCCATTACCTTTTATAGACTGATCACACATAGTTCAGAGAAGTCTGTGGGGCACAGCTGAAAAACACTGATTTACTGCACTCAGTAAGCCCAATCCTCTTCTCAGTCACACAGTTATAAACGAAGGAAAAACTCTAATGAAGTTAGGCAGCAGCACAGACTGCTACTAGAAAACAGGCATTAGCTTTCTGAGGTATGAGCACGCATTACTTGCTGTGACCCTTCGATACAAAGATTAAAGAGAACTTAATCTAGCACAGCCCACAAGTAAGGGTGTCATCTGAACCACATTTCAGTGGCTACTGGAGTCAAGAAAATGCACCCCAGCAGAGTGTGCTAACAGGTAACCAGGTACACATCTGTAATTCCGAGCTCAGCTTCTCAGCTTGTTTTTGCTATGAATAATCAGAGCTAAAAGAAAACACGAGGTCTTCCCTGTCATTGTAAAGAAACATGGATCCCATATGGGCTCTGCTGTAAGATAACATGTTGCAGGAGTACTAATTACAAAAGAGTTATCTAAACAGGTTTCTCAGAAGGCATTTAGAGCCACCTCTAAAGACAGAAAGAATGGCATCAGGTAGTAATAAATGTAGGTAATAATAAACAGAGGCAGGACAGATGCACTCAGAATAGATCCACCTCCTCAGAGTAGTACTGCCCTTACTTTGTTGATGTGTACAGGAAGATCTGCCTGCTCTTCTCTGTCGTCCCCATTGCTGTTTTGAGAGAGTGAGTCTCGACTCGGAGAACGGGAAACAGAGAAAGACTCCAACTGACGCAAGTCAAGCATGGATTTCACAGTCATCTCTATATTGCTGGTTGGCTGTGACCAGCGCCCACGTTGCCGGGGCATTTTGCTCATTGGTGCCTCTGAGCGCTGGATTGCCGCTATCTCTTTGGCCTGCAGGAAATTGAAGGAAAGGCAGACTTAGGGACTGAGTTCTGCTGATGGAAAAACAGGAGAGAAAACACAAGACCCACAAAAAACCACAATTATGTCCATCTCTATGAAAGCCCCAAAGCTGTCTGTGAGACAGCTTAAAATTCCTCCCTTGATCTCCCTGGATCTAAGTATGTGATCGGCTTCAGCACTATGTGACATTCATGACCGAAGTGAAGGGGACAAAAGCATAACATCTGATGAAAAAGATACCGATGTAACAAACCCACATGAAACTGCCTCTTAAACTAGGCTTTATTTTGCCATCCCTGAGTCATTTTTCACAGAGAGGCTTTTCACTGGTTTCCCACTGCAGCTGCGCCTTTCCTACCAGTGAGAATGAAGTTTTTCATCTCCATGGGAATTTCTTTTTCAGTTTCCCTATGACAACAAATACAATTTGAAGGTTTAGTAACTCACCCTCCTCATTTCCCAATGGGAAAGGCTTCTTGAGAGGGTAAGGTCTGGATCTGGAAAGGAAAAAAGATATATACCTAGTTGACATCCTTGGCCAGCAGTCCAACTTTTTAAAGACCTCTTACCTCATCTTTCCTTAAAGGCAGCACTCCTACACCTTTTGAACCAGCAGACCACTGCCAATATATGCTTTCCTACCAAATAATTATATCCAAATTTTATGGAGACATACTGTTTTATATAATATTTTCAATGACTCAGCAGACCCATTGCAGAACACCTGCCACAGTGCAGTCACCCACCAAAGGCTTGGAAAAAAACCCTGCTCTGATACACTGTAGCATCTGTGATAAAAATACCTCAAATTTGTAATGGTAATTGTCTCTATTGTCAGTTTTATTAGACATCTCTAGAATCCTTCGTGAGATCTCTTTTGTCTTCTGTGGACTTCTGATAGCTTATAGACCCAAGCCCAGGACACTAATTCAAAATTTGTTTGGCCAGCTGGTACTAGCAAGAAACTTGGCAACTTAACAACTGGATTTCTATTCAGAGAACTCTGAAATGTACCCCTCTTTAGATGCAGGAATAGGCAACTCCACATTACCCACTAGTGTCGATCCATCTGTTTCTGTCTTGGTCTTTCTGCCCGTATCTTGTCATCCCTGAGACAGTGTCTCTCATTTTCCCCCCACTTCACATTCATGCCATTTTTCTCCATCTCTGCCCATGCCCCTCTCCCATTTATACCTGAGTCTCTCTCAGTGTTGCAGTTGGACTGAATATGGAAAGACTGCAGCCCACGTAACTCATCTTCATCATTCCCTTCATCTTCACCATCCTTGTCACTGTCTGATGAGAGTGCAGGCACAGAGGACAGAGCAGTGATGGACTCGTGCCTGGAAGGCAGGAATTGGAAGCATTATGGTCTATCTCAAGAATTACCCACCATTTCAATCCCTACAGCAGGCAGTTCTCCACCCTACCTCCATCCACACTCAGCAGGCTGCCTCAACTCTCCCAAACAGAACTCACTCTAGCAAAAATCATCTCCGAGAAACAGGGCAAGCTAAACCCTCCACAAAGGTGTGTAGAGCCTGCCACAGCAATTGTCTCATATGTGTGGAATGATGACAGAAATCAGAACAGAAGTAAATGAGTAAGAAAGTCAACTGGAATGAAACTTGTCTTTCCATTTCAGACCCCACCAATTCACAAGGTCAGTATGGAAGAGCATATTTGAAAGGCAAATATTTTTCCCACCCTTAAGCATTTCCTCTCTGGAACTGTTTTACACATCAAAAACGTCACAGAGATACTCCCGGTTTGACAGCAATTTGGTATATGGCAAATTATCACATAAGAGACAGGTTTGCATCAAGGATTGCACCACGCAGAACCTGCAGGCACAGCCCACACACCATAAGAGTGCTGTGCTGCCTTTTTTAGCCTTCAGGAACAAGGAATAATGTAAAACATATTTTGGGCAGATCTTTAATCAAAGTTGATCAGACAAGTGTTCCCACACAGGCCTTAGAGGCACTCCCAGCATAGAATTCCCCAATACCAAGCCCTTGCACTTACCAACACCAAACCCTATCTTCCCTCTTTCTTCTCCTCTTCCCCTTCCACCCCTCAACCCCTTCAGCCAACAGAACTAAATAAGCTAACCCACTTTGGACAGTAATTGAACAAATGAAGAATCCCTAATAAATAAATTTGAGTAGCACCGACTCTATGGCCGTGAGCTAGAGTGCCAAACTCATCATTAGTGACATTTATAGGATATCACTGGTGGGTGTTGAGTGCCAAGCATTATTCATGAAATAAAAATAGCTCATCCACCAAATACAGAGCAGCCTGGCGAGAGACCAGCTTCTCCTGTGGCTGACAGATAGCAGGCAGTACTAAAACATGGTAAGAAGTAGTTAAGGTATGTTAATCTTTTCTCTTGCCATACAGTGGCAGAATGTTAATTTCCACTTTATTAGGAGTGGCTGAGCAATAACTACCCAACCCTTTCAGATAAGCTTTGAGGTGTTCTGGCAAAAAAAGGAGTGAAACTGACTGTAGTCTGCAGAGTCCTCTGAAAGTGAAACAGTTTCATGTTGGCTGCCCTCATCTACTTTTGACATTTGAGTTCGTCAGTCTCTTCATCTTTTCTACTGTCTCCTTGTGTGTCCATCTTGTCACTCTCAGATTCTTGTGCCTAAGCAGGGGAATTCCAACAAATCTCAAGCACCACAGTACTTCTGAGGTTATGCCACGTTTCATCCGATGAGGTATGTTACATTTATACATGGTAGGCAATATTAGTTTTGTATCAGTAACTTTGATAGCATCCTTCTGCTTGTATTCGTCATGGTTGGTTGAGGAGTTTATTGAGGAAGACAGGTTGGATTATTAGACATTTTAACATCTAACTAGCTGAATACCTCACTATGATGAGGTGATATGGCAAGGGAAGGTTATGTGTTTGCTAAACTCCTGCATGTACTGTCATTGGTGTAAATGGAGAAGGGAAGAGTGCAATCAATATGTTTTATGTTACAAATATAAAGATGTCTTCCTGGTGACTGACAGAATTAGTAAGGGGGAAAAAAGTGTGTTCCAATATCCTCAAAAAAGCTGAGTAAAAGAATGCAAAACATATTTTGAAAGTCAGATGGGTGTTTCTTCATACCTCACAAGAAGTGACAAACAAATTATGAAGGCACATGTTTCTGATACAGATGTAAGGTTATCTTGTATTACACCAGCAAAAACTCATGCCCCTCTTCCACATCCTCCTTTTTACAACTTAAATATGCTTTTCAAATTCAGTCCTGTGACTTGAAGGAAGATAACTGAATGGGGTTTTCAAAAGGATCTTTGGCCCACTGACTTCAAACTGAGATACTCCTGAAAATGAAACCTAGGTTCACAAGGTCTTGAGTGTTTTAACTGTTGTGCTTGCACAAGTCAATCCCTCAATTTGAACTCACTACTTTCTCCTTTCTTTCCCTGCCTTCCTCTATGTACTTTGGATTTTCTTCTAAGCCTCTGTTGCACAGATCCCCTCAACACTCTTCCTCAATTCTTGTTCATGCTTAAATGGAAGTCAGAGTAATGTAGGGTGAGGTTTTAAACATGGGAGCTGCTTGAAATAAGCTCCAAATAAGCACCACAGAAGAGCATTCTGAAAGTGAAGGAATAGGACTTCTGGGTTTTGCTGAATTCCTGCTGAGAGCAGGTTCAGCCAAACCCCAACAAAGCATCATTATACCAGAATGAGTGTTTCAGAGCGCTATCCCAGAATAGCATGTACAGACATGTCTAACTCTCACGATACATGTGACTCAGAGCACTGATTTTAATTGTCCTTTCTCTTGTCTTCTTCCTTTGCTGAGGAACTATCCAGTTCTAGTACCTCTGCCTGTACAGATGGGCAGAGTCAGTTGCACTTCAGCTCCCAGTTTCTAAAGGGTCTGCCAGTACGGGGTCAATGGCAGAGATGGACGTTCAGTTAGAAAGTCTTCAGGATGCATATATAGACTTAAAAGTGCCAGAGTTCTAGTATTAAGACATCTGATATTAGGTACTCTGTATTCTTTTGCATGTCCTGAATTCAACCCTTCTTTCTTTTCTTAAAACAAACCAAAACAGACAAGAATGGCAACTATCCATTTAAAGTGGTATGTTGTCCGCATTCCAGGTCTGATCTTGTGCTACTCCAGCCCTCAGCTTTAGGGGCCTATTTATGCAACCGTAACATCCTATGTGGTAGGGATCACTAGCTGATTGCCCTCCTTTCCCCCCAACTCAAATGCCTAAGCGTTTTAAAAAGAAAGTTACCTTGCTTTTCCCCACAGAAAGATCATAGTGCTGCTGACTTCAGAGTTTCCCTGGTGTTATAATTGCAGTAGTTCAGCACAGCACCACTTCTGATCCGGCATCAAAAGCCTGCCCCATTCTGAGCCCTGGAAACCACACAGCTTTCCTGGACTGGACCAAAACCTCACTGAGAATTTGATAAGGAGATCTTCTTTACAAATATATCTGAGGGCTCAAAGCACTTCTTCAGCATACATATATTAGTTTGAGACAATTTAATTTGGGTAACATTTCTATTTCCTGCTATTTATACTAGAGCTTCAATGGAAGTCACAGAAAAAGTGCCTTTTAAAATAAAAAAAAAAAAAATAAATGCTCAGCTAAAACATGATTATAAGCCCTGCAAGCATTCCACAGTAAAATCAATTTAAAACTTTCCTTCCAAAAATTTGAGACAAGCTTTTCTAAACAGTAAATGCATACTTGGATCAAATTCAAAACTGCACAAAAAGGCCTTTACATGGTTCCTTCTCTGAAAATATAAATGCCTCAAAACCAAAATGTACCAGCAATATTAGCTGAGTACAAGTTCTATTATCCCAAACAATCAAAGCTCCTCACATTCAGCAGATGAGAGAAAAGCACATATCTGCAATTATCACAGAGGCAGAACTGAAGGCTCTCAGGGACATTATGGAGAACTGTGGGTCATACAGGTCAGATCAGTTACAAAATAATCCAAAGTCCCATAACAGCCAGTCAGAAAAACCCTTCAGAGGAGAAACTTTAGCCTCTCTAGAAGTTTTTGGAGGGACTGAAAATGCTGGGACTCTTTAGTTTGGAGAGAAGACTAGATAGAGAAAAGTTATGATAGAGGTTTACAAAGCTATGGGGACTACAGATAGCTGGATGTAGAACTATAGTTCGCCAAAGCTAACAATATTCAGAAGCAAGGAGATTTCAATGACACTAGCAGGAGTGTGGTTTAATACAGACATAACCAGTCCTTCTTTCCACAGAGAGCAGTAAACTCCCGGAACTTATCACCACAGGAGGTTGCAGAGGCAGACAATATTACAAAGTTCAAAAAAGATTTATACAAATTCAGTGGACAATGGGTTCATGACAAAATACTAAATGGAACAGGCAGAGAGGTACCCCCTAACATCCCTGATGCAACAACTGAGCATGAGGCAAAAGGACCACAAAGGTACATATAACAAGGCTCACGCAGTGTCTCACTAAATAGCATCTTCCACTGCATTGTCACAGGCAGAATACTGGGCTTCATGGAGCACTGGTTTGACCCACAAAGGCATTTTTCCTCTCCAGATGTTATTCACCTGGGCCAATCCCTGCCCTGCCAGTCACAGCTGGATAGAGACAGCACTATCTTGAACTGGAAATTTTCACCTCCCCGCCGTCTCCTCAGTTCAGTTTTGTTTCCCCGAGTATTATTTTGATTATTCATCTTGTCATGTGTCCATGATCTGAAACTAGGAGAATGCATTACTACCCCAACAACGTTCTAGCAATACCATTCTAGAGAAAATATCATAGAACAAATGACACATCACCAGGCAGGGACCTTTCTTATCTCTACTGAGAGTCCTTTTGAGACAACAGATTTATAGCACAAGGTGCAACCCGTCTCCACTGCAAACTACATAGACAGACTTCAGAAACACAACCAGAACAGGTACAGGGCATCTAGAAAACCAGTCTTACTCAAGTTCATTAGTTTTTCTTCTCCCACCTCAGTAATGCTGGTCCAATAGGCTCTTCCTCCATATTCAGTCCCAATCCAAAATGCTCTGCAGTTACGTCTCTGCTGATCTCCAGTGACCACAGCGGTCGATCAAAACTGAAAACAAGCTTTCGAAGCTGACCAAACAAGTAGATTCCAGGCTTGCAAAGAGGTTACCAAACAAGTTTAATAAAGTGCTGGGCTTGGCGTGGCACTAACACCGCCCTTCAGCAAGCGTCTGTGACGGAAACAAGTATCACCTAATGCGGAAGAGGACCGGGATTATCTGTCACAGGCTGAGCCTCGGTAGGGTAAGGCTGCAGCTGCTGGAATAATGGAGAGTCTGCTATAAAAAGCACATTGCTTGACAGCTCCAGAATTTTGGCTAGAAAAAAGGCTTCCTGAGTTCTCCCAGCATCATTACTGAAAACACTTATTAGACAAGACTTGTTTCAAGAATGAGCAGATCAAAACTTTCCCAATTGAAACTATGCAGACAGACTTGTTTCAACATTAGTTGCTCTCAAAGGGAGTGGGACAGTCCTTGTGATACTCAACACAACAACCAGTGTTTAAGTCCTCCAATGCTTCGGCACTTTTATATCCAGAACTCAATATGTAGTCATTTGAAGGAAGGAAATTGTGGGACATAGCATCAAAAATCTGTGTTTATCCTTTTTTCCCCACTTCGATCCCATATCAGCTTGATCAGGACTCTCTCCTGCATTGCTTGCAGTCAAATTAGTCTCAGCTACTTACTAATTACAGAGAAACCAAATACATTCCACTAATAATCCATAATCCCCTGTCGCTCTTGTTCTGTTTAAAACCAGGGTCTGTGTTTTAAAGAAACAGTTTTAAAGAAAGGTCACCAGATAAATTTAGATCTATTCAGTTTGTAGGCTGTGGTAGTTTGTTTTTAGATACGTTGTTTACCGAGCAAAAAATAATAATATGATTTAGCTGCCAAGAACTTTTCCCGTGGAAATGATTTTTATGTTTATTATTTATGTTCTGATTATTTTTAGGTGACCTTTTTCAAAGCCTCTGGAAAATAGTTAACAAAAGAACCAGCACAACTGTAAGGACTCTTTCAGAATTATGATCAACACAGCAAACACATACAACTCACAGGTATACTTCAGTACGGACACTGCAGAAAACAGCCCTTAAATTGCATCAGCCTAGATCCAGAGAACTTTATTCATGAAGGAGCAAGGCTTCCCTGATGGGATGCTGTGTACCAGCTTCAGTATTGCTAGGTAAACTGCTTATTAAAGTTTCTGACCATATCATTAAACTAAATTAAGACACAAGGGGCATTGCATACACGTAGCAATCACTGAAGCAGCACTAAGTAAGGAAGTTCACAGTCTGGAAGATCACGGTTAGGCTTCTGTATGCAAAGAAGGGGGGCATAAAAACCATGGCAAATCCAACAGAAGAGTAAGAGAACTTTTGGGAGACGCTATCAGTGAAGACAGCAGAAACCTTACAGTTGAATCCCAGTGCCACACTGTTCACATTAAACCCTACAAAGCCACCCACTCCTCCCTTAGTCTACTCTGCTCACCTCATGAGTCCAGCTGTCTTGTGTGGAGGAGACTTTTCTGCCTGCTTTCCCCTCTGCTTCATGTCAGACAGTCGCTGCCGCATGTTGATGGTCATCTCTGAGCTCAGCCGCCAGATGAAGATACAGCTGAAAGAGGGAAAAGTGAGCCTGGGGTCAAGTCTCAGTTCAGTTCATGGATATTATCAGCTCCCACTGAAGAGGCAAACAAGAGCCTTTCTGTCTGTGGCAGAGACACACACACGCAGAAACAGCTTCACAGGAACTCAATCCCATCACAAGCCTCATGACAAAAAGGTAAAACCTGCCTGGCAAAGACTCACTGTGGGCAAGAGCAACTGCAGAGATATTTGCACAGGCTCATCTCTGATCCTATACCTTTATTTGACTATCTGACCAACTGTTGAAGGAAATGCCATAGCAAGTCCCTCCATGGTCAGCAGGATGAGCGGAGCCTACAATCCTTTGCATCCTCTAACAGCGGCTAAGCTGCAGCCTCTGATTGCAACTATCGCCATGGGCAAGGCCTTCCTAAAGCCTGCCATCCCATGGAGTCTCTGGTGATATAATAACAGTTAAGCTTATGTGGCAGTATTTTTGCAGTCAGGGTACTCCTAATATTTTACTGGGACTCCCTCCAGGAATCTTCTAAGGAATTTGAATTTGGTCAACGGATTCAAGAGCCTTCAAGAGAGGGAAAGTGTGACCTCATTTTCTTCAGAAATCTGTCTAAAAAATAAATGAAAAAAAAAAGAAATTCCTCATCACATTAGAGAATACTGTATCTCATCTTCAGCTACTAGAAAGTAAAATGACTAGTGTTTTCTTTGAAATTTAACCTCAGTGCTAACTAATTCTTTTCATCTCACCCATTTTTCCTGTCTAGCTGGGTATACTTACACTGATGTAGAAACAGAGGTGGTGCTTTAACTACCATTTATAAAACCCTGCACACTACTTTGTAATTCAAACAGGATTTAATCGAGTTCTTCAAGACCCACCAGTGCCACCATACTCATGGGTACTTCCAATCACCAAGGAGTTTTCAGTGAGGGGCTTTCCCTTCTTCCTTGCTAGTTTGTAAAAATTCATTTGCTCTGCCATTTTGAACAATGGCCATGAACTTGATCTTCTGGACCAGAGGCAAATGCCAAAAGCACCAGGATCACAAATGCCTGCATCTTCTCCGTTTTTTTCCTCTCACGAGGAGAGCGCTGGAGCACCCATGCAGAGGACAGGCTGAGACAGTTGGGGTTGTTCAGCCTGGAGAAGAAAAGGCTCCAGTACCCAAAGGGGACCTACAGGAAAGCTGGGGAAGGACTCTTTGTCAGGGAGTGGAGTGATAGGACAAGGGGTAATGGTGTCAAACCGAAAGAGAGGAGATTTAGATTAGATATTAGGAAGAAATTCTTTACTGTGAGGGTGGTGAGACACTGGAACAGCTTGCCCAGAGAAGCTGCAGATGCCCCATACCTGGAAGTGTTCAAGGCCAGGCTGGATGGGGCTTTGAGCAGCCTGGTCTAGTGGGAGGTGTCCCTGCCCATGGCCGGGGGGTTGGAACTAAATGATCTTTAAGTTCCCTTCTAACTCGAACCATTCTATGATTCCAAGACATTTTAAATGGTTTTAGTTCCATGCCATATAAAAAGAAAATAGAAACCTCACTTTGCAGTTTGTGGAGAATTTAATGAAAACTAAAAATTGCCTTCTTGCCTGCAGTGCCATTCCCCTTGCGACAAAGCTACGAATGCCACTCCCAGCTGCTGAAGTCGCACACAGACAGAGATGCTTCCCATCAACAGTGAACATGCTGCCATCCTCCCTCCCCAGCTTTTCAGCCAGGAGAAAGTGGTGAGGCACTGCATCTGGGAACTATGGCAGCCCAGGGCAGCCAGCTGCTTCCCCTTAAGCAGCAACTCTCTTGAATGTAACAGCAACCATAATCTGCTGCTGAGAAAATACTGAAAAGCAGGAAACAAAATTCAGAAAGCAAGCCTGCCTTGTTCATTTATCCCACCCCCACAGCTATCAGACCTAGAGATAAGCAGCAAACAATATGAACTTGTAAATACAGTAACATTTAACGCAAAGCTCTGCAGAAGCATGCTCCCACCTGCCCCTTTTGCTGCTTTTTCTTTTTCCCTTGCAGTACTTTTCTCACATGGGTCTCCCCCAGTCCTTGTGCCTGTCTCAATCTCCATTTCTCTTTCTATTCTTAGTTTTATTCTTTGCACATGCTGCTGTGAGTGAACAGACTATTTTGCCTGTTCTCCTTCGAAAAACACACTTTCTCCTCTCCTTACAGCTTAGTTCTTCATGAATCCTTTCCTTACTTCTCCTCCACCTCCTCCTCTTCACCTTCTTAGTGAAGAAAATGACGCTTTCACTCATGGAAATGGTCAACAAGGGAAAATTGTGCTAAATAACAAGGATCACTGGGGACCTCAAACCTTCTATGTTTCTGGAATTTATCAGAAATCCACAACAAAAACACTCTTTTTTTCTGCAACTTTTTCCCTAATCTATTTACACACACATAACAAGTAAAGAAAGAAGAAAACGAAATTATTTACTGTTCACTGAAAGACAGAAATAACCAACTGATGCAATTTAAGGTGATATATTTTATGTCCTGCAACAACTTACCCTTTAAATTTTCTTCCAGTTCAATTGTGGTTTATTAATAGAAAAGAGAAAGAAAGAGAGAGAATCTGGGTTGCTCTGGCCTGAAAATAGCACTCCAGGAACCATCTTCCTCAAAGGAAAAGTTTTATTCTGTTCATCTGATTTAAGCACTCACTGATTCCAGAAACAGAGGGTCTACTCACCTCTTCGATCATGACATTAGGTATGTATTCTCCTTTTCCCCTCAGGCTCAGTCTGGTGATTACTTAAGCTTTTGGCAAGCCGATTTAGCTCGCTAAATCATCAGAAACTCAGCTGGGGGGGTGCTAATGTAGTGACCTGAATCAGCTTAATAAGGGTTAACTGCACCTCAGCTGACTTAGGGCAGCAAGGAAGAGGACCATATGGACAGGAGCAAAGAGTGGGGACAGGTGTGTCCCTTTTGCTGCTAGACAGGCTCATTCACCTGGTGAAACCTCACTAACAGGAGACAAATCTTTGACACCACTGGTCAGAATATCACAAGCTGCATTACATTACAGACCTGAAGGCTGGTAAGGAAAAAGGCCACATCCCTGTCTCCTTTCCAGCAGCAAATAGTACCTACACTCAGAAAATCACAAAGGCAGCACTTCACATGTGCGTCTCATTCCATGGAAGGATAATATAAGCTCAGTGACCTTTGCCAACAGCACCCATTTAGGATTCAGAAAGCTCTAATGTTCCTTTGGAATTCATAAACGTCCCTCGTTTAAAAAATAAAAAAAAAAATCTACCTTCCTTCAGGACACACTTTAAATCCAGTGTGAGATGGCATGAGCTGGTATCACAGACAAGAAAAACCCCTCTTACCTGTCACCAGAAACAGAGATCAGATGTTTGCAGTCATTACTGAATTTCATCCCAGTTACAATCTCTGTGAAATAAAGCACAGGGGAAAAAAAAAAAAAAACCAACAATGTTCCCTGAATTATTCCAATGGGCAGAAGAGATCATTAGCCAAACAGCACATCTGTGCTCAGAAACTCAAATTCTGATTAAAGCCAACACACTTCACACATTAATATGTCCCTATTATCATAACCATTTAACAAAGAATCTAGGCTTGACATAGAAAGGGTATCCCACAGCAAAATAAGCTGAAGTCTCTTTTTGCCTATAATAGAATATCCCCTGCTGAGAGTACATCATAACAAAACTTAATATACACTGAAAGAACAGAGACTACCTTATAGGCTATCAGAAAAACTGTGTAAACAAATACATGGCCTGACAGGCCTGCATGTGCTTGTGTTTTGCAATGCAAAATGAGGTCTGGAAAACATTGAAATTGCAATGAAATAAGCCATTACAACTTAATACAACCATAACCCCCTCCAAAATACCCATTGGGTAAACTTTGGTGGGGTAGAACCTTCAGAAAGCTTTGCCTAGTATCAGACCCTGCAATATAGTCATTAGCAGAAAAAATGCATTTCCAGAGGTTTACATTCCTTACCTGAATGTCCATACATGGTTGCAACACACTCGCCAGAATAGAAATCAAAGATGGAGAGGTTCTTGTCTGAACAACTGGTTGCAATATAAAGACCAGAGGGATCCGTTTGCACCTGGTTTAGGAGAGAAGTGCAAAGGCCTGGTGAGAAAGTGCCTTCAAACTGCATGAAAATGGTCCAGAATATCCAAGACAATCATTGTAGTTAAAAGAATACAATGCAAGTAGATCCTACAGGACTCCGATTGAGTACCAGGCTATCCAGCATCCCAGGACAAATCTCCAACCTGACTAAACTGTTAAAACTATCTCCAACCTAACCAGAGACTAAAGGCACTTACATTCAATGCCTTCACTACTGTGAAGGCACCACCACCACCAGACAGACTTACACCTCTCTCTCCTACCTCCTTTTAACCACTTGGGTCTTACTTTCTTCTACCTTAAGATCAAAACAAAACAGAACCCCACACCTATCTCCCCCCAGAAAAATCATCAGAGCTGACAGAGTTAAGTGAAATATTAAAAGACTCCAATCTTGAGGAGAGAAACCAAAAAAGAACTCAACACTGCAGAGAAATTGTCTTTGATAATGATGCTGTCAAATCTCCAGCATTTGCAACTCCCATTTTTGAGTTTTTTTTTTGTTGCTTTATCTTGTTGCTTATCAAATATAAAACCCCCTCCAAATGCCTCACTAGCTCTAAAGCAGCACTACAGAGCAAATAGCTACAGAGCTACTCTCACCAAATATCCTGCTTTGTCCTTTGTAGAGCTTAAAGGAACTGGGAGTGAAAACATCTGTTTTTTGAGGGAGACACGGTATTTAAATAATGATAACTCTTTTTGTTTATGTTTATTTTGTTGCTGTTATCTTTTGCTTTGCATGTCACTGTTTGGGTTCTACTTCCTTAAACTGCAATGTCTCAGAACAACATACCAAGAAAGTGTAAATTACAGAGAAAACCTTAATCCCTTGGTTACATAATTGTCCTAAAAATGAACAAAGCAACATTAAAAATAGAGATTCCCCACTTGAGCTACACATTAAAAAAAAAAAACAAACAAAAACATAAAGGATATTAAAACCAAAAAATCCAGCTCCCAGCAACACTTCATGGTTTGTGGTCTGAGAAAGATATAATCAAGTATCCGAGCTTACCAGCAATAAAGTGTAGCATCAATTTTTCATTACTCTGGCTTATAAAAAAATATTGTAGAAATTATAATAGGCAAAGAGAAAGAGAACTTATCTGTCTTTGTAAAACAGAAAAGGTGACACTGAACAAAAGCTGTTTGCTTTCCTCTCCGTTTTTATCCAGTTATTTACACCTACCAATAATACTGGTGGCCTGTGTAGCTGAAGAGAAATACTTGGTTTACGAAGTAGAAAAATTATCAGTGACTACAAATATCATGGAGAAGCTTGTTTGGCAACTTAACTTGAGAGATATTTTGGTTGTGTCAATTGGTCTTCCTCCTTTAAAGGCAAGAATACAGTTCTTCCAGATCCCAATATGCTGGCATCACTCTTAACGCTGAATCGTTAACACACCTGGTTTACCAGGGGAAGGCCAGGACAGTGGCAGCAGCAGGCGTGCTACCCTACCCCAAGTCCTGGATGTGCTCAGCAGGTGGGAAACATGAACAGACTCTAAGATGTACCGGGCTTCTCCAGCACTCCAAGACCCAAAGAATATGGACTTTCCAGGGCAGATGATACTTAATTTCATCAACTCGTTAAGAGTTCCATTTGTATTTGCCCTCTGGCAACTACAAATTTCTCAAACACTGATCAAAATCCTAATAAAAATAGTCAAGAAAGCCAGAATGAGCTCTCTGGAGCAGAAAGTAAAGCATTAGAGTGAATAGGGTAAATCATCTCCTGACAGATACTGGTGCAGTTGTACTTGCTTTTACAAGCATGGGCCTGTGCCTCATTTCAGAAACAGGACAGAGAGAGAAGTTATACATCAACTTCAGCATTCAATGACTCTTTTCCTGTTTTAGCCTGATGGAAACAAAATACACTACCAGCACTTAAGGATGGAGGAAGTAGGAAGCAGCAGGAGGATAAGGGACAAAGTACGGAGTAAGCACAAAAAAAAAAAAAAAAGTTACTGTGTTCAGATTTGCATTTCATTTTCTTAGCCCTGAGCTGCATTCAGAAGAGCTGGAAAAAAGGAAAAGGGAAGAAAGAAAGAAAACATCTTACTTTGATGAGGGTGCCATCTTCCCCTTGGGATCCTTTGTACAGCTTCTTCTGCTTCCCACTGCTTATGTTGAAAACCCTGAGGTGGATGACATAAGACAACATTGCGCATTTTGCCCAGGTATTGCTCTGTGGCTCTTGTCACCAGGGTCCTTTTCTTTTTCTGCTCCTCATTCCACATGAGATACAGGGAACAGGGACAAGCCACAGGAAGTGGAGAAATGACCTCTATGAACTATAACCACCAATCATTTAAGCGGTTCAAGAAACAACCTCAAAAGTAATGTAGGGGCCCAGGACTGGATGATATGATATCAAGCAGATTAGATGAATTAAAATTAAGGCTTGATTCTCAAGCTAATAATCAAAACCAAGTATAGCATCATGGCACTGAAGGAAAGGTCAAATGGGAGGGAGAAAACCTTGCCATGCCCTGTAATGGCTATGTGTGGTTATGTAGCACGAATGTCTCTTAATAAGCTTCAGTCAGTCCTCCCTGCTATAAAAATACCTGTAACTCCTTCATACTAAAGGAAAGGGTTAAGAGAGCAGGACTTTATTTACATTAGAACACAAAACAAAATTACATTCAGCAGTGGTATTTAGCTATGACCAACACTCTTGGCATCTCACCCAGATACAACAGGAGGAGACACACAACTACAGAGTCGCCCTTGTCTTGAAGGTAGAAGCAGACAGATTGGAGAAATAGATAAAAAGGGAGCAGAGAATGGATTCCGCTTGTCCAAAGACAGTCACACCTAGCTCAATTTTAGGTTCCTACATTCACAGCTGTTCCACAGGACCTCCCAGCTTCTCACTAGACACACCTTTAAAAGCAAAAATTACCACAGCACAGAAATTCTTTCTCCACAGCTCAGTGATGTGCCAAGGAACACACACTTGCTCTCCCAATAGAAGGGCTTTGCTCTGCAGAACAACCCAGCAAGAAGCCGTAAGTCCTATGGGCATTTGCATATATCCACAGCTTTTTATAAGCAAGGGGAAAGGCAGTGTTCAACCTCACAGAGTGTGAGGTGAGGCCTCAGATCTGTCTGAAAATGCTGTGTCAAAGAACCTAGAGGAACAACGATGGAGATAGGACTTCCTTGGCCAACTCATTTATGACTGCAAAAATATTTTCAAGACAAGAAGTAAACTAACCTGATGTTACGATCCTGACATCCAATGGCTGCGTATTTCCAGCTGGGGTCCACATCCATGTCATACAGGGTGGTTTTCCTAACAATGTGATGTGTTCGGGTAAACTGAACTCCTTCTCCTGTCTAAGCATATGGATAAAGACTGTGTCAAAATCAAGTAGTTAACCCATTATTAAAAACTTCTAAATACAGATGAGCCCTCTCACATAGCCAGCACAAACCAACCCTTCCCACTAACTAGGTCTGCTAGGAGCAGCTGGGACTGGAGTCACAATGATCTCCTCTCCAGCCCATACTCTTCCACTACTCCTCACAATAGCCCTGGCAACAAAAGAAAAGCAGATATCCTAACAGTTTTCTACTTTGCATCTTGCTGGGAGAGGTCAGGCAGGGAGCAGCTGCGTGCTTCACAGAACTAGTTCTCTGAATGTAATCTCTTGCATTGACTCAGTGGGAGACACTGAGGCTGAAATAGCAACAAGCTCATACAGAAGCTCTGGTATCACTCTTTAAAGTAGCTCCTTTGTGGAAAGATTATTAAAGAAGTGCTCAAAAAGCTATAATAAGGTTACCTTCTGCGCAGTGCGGAAATAGATGCTCTTGTCTGCCCCACAGCTTATCATTCTCACTTTCCCATCATTGGCTGGAACAAAAAGGCAGGAGTCAATCAAAAGATAAACACAAATACAAGGTGGAGGAAATGTTTCAGTTTATACCACTGCTCATTTATTACAGTCCTGATTAGCTAAGACTGACTCCTACCTAAGCAGCAGGATGCTGCAGCAAAACAGAAGCCGCTTCTCCGGGACAGCATTTATCAATGCTAAGAGTGCATGAGGCCTTAATACAGAGGCTTTACACAACATATTAGGATGCCTTCTCCTCCAACAAAGAATAAGCATGTGAGCATACTATGTGCCACAGCGCCCTGTGGCAATATGATAAGTTCACACTCAGTGTGAGATGAAAACGGGCAATAGGCACTTTTCAGTTCTCACAGTCAGTCATGTGTTTCTTGCTGCCCTTTCTTAGCACAGGGTCAGGCGTTTCTGCTTCCCCTAGCACTCTTTTGTAACCAATCTGCTCCTTCAGCAAAGCAACACCTGACAAAACGCCATGTAATGAAAACAGATCCAATATCACACCGGTCCACTTGAACTGCACCCACTTAAGAGCAGGGCTGCACTTAGCTCACAGACTAGCACAAAGGCCTCTGCTGCCAGAGCCTTGAGTGCAGTTCCCTCATCTACTAGGAGTTCAGCTGGCTGCATTCAAGGCCAGCTCACTGCTAAGACAGACCTGTCTGAGAAACTTTTCCTGGCCTTCGAGCTCCTTGAGAAAAAACTTGAAAAAGCCTCACAGCACCTTCAGGGAGCCTCTGATATGAAGCTTCACTAAAGTCCCTGACCTTCACTTGGGAGCTACTTTCAGGCTGAGGTTCGCATCCTTGAATCCCAACGGAGCTACGCTGCAGCAGCATTGCTGCCACACCTGTGCCTCTGGCTACGGACCCTACTGAGCTGAATCCTGACCCTGACCCATGGATTCAGCTTCCTGATCTGAATCTGAACCTGCCTTGCTGCTATGGGCTTGCCTGGAAGTCACTGAACTGTGGCTGACCCTGCACACTATCTCCAGACTGATCCTGACCTCGAATTCCTGACCTGTCTTACCACTATGGATTTGTCTGGTGATCTGGACTACTGGCTGGACCTAGTTACTGTCACTGGACTTGATCTGTTCCACCTTGTTCAGGCACTGTGTGACTTTCCCATTGCCAGTCAGGCCACGACCTTTGCCTGTCTTCTGTCACCCTTGGCTACTGGCTTCCCCTGGCAGAGCAGCCAACCCTTGTCGTTCCCCAACAATAGCACAAAATACACCACACTGATGTCTGACCATCAGCAGTAACTGAGCGCTGGGGATGCAATGTGCTCCAGTACCATGAATGCAAAGTCTTACATGGGTTTGCAATGACAGATTTACTTGTGACTAGTTAATCCCAAAATGCTTTTTATGGGTTTGGGAATTTTTTTGGAGGATGACTGTTCCACAGCTCTCCTCGCTAAGAACAGCGTGTAGCCATCTGACATCAGTTGAAGGGAGTATATCATTACAGAAAACAGCCTTCCAAAGAAATGCTGAGGACTTCAAGCAGGAGAGGTTTTTTGAATGGGGAGGGAGGAGAGGAGAAAAAAAAATAAAAGGTAAAAGAAAGCAAGTACTGTAAAATATCACCTTCTGTTAGGACTGCAGCTATAGAAGATGATAAACAAGCAGCTGCAGCTTCAGCCTGGCCTAACCCAGTGTTTAAAGCAGTTAAAATTACTTTACAGCCACAATGCGACAACAGTAGTGCTCAAATTCAGCTTTGGAGGGAAGCCACGATTCTTTACCTGCAAACTTCACAGCAGTGATGGAAGAAGAATGTTCATCCAAGGTCTGTTGCAGGCTATAGTCCTTTCCAGCATCCAAGACATGAATCAATCTATCCCGACTGGCTGAGGCTAAGAGCTTTAAGCCTGTCAGAAAGTTAAAAAGAGTGCAAGACCATTACTAAAAAGTCATTGTCTCTTCCAGACACTATTTTAAAACAGTTTCTCGAGTCATCTTAGGGACAAAACATTACACTGTAGCCAACTGCATGGATGGACAGAAAGGAATGCCCCTGGATTTCACGCTATAATAATAGAACAAGTTTCAATCTCAACCTACAATATTCCAAGGAAAAGTATGAGAAAGAAGCCTTTTTCAAAGTCCATCTCTACTGGCCCAATGCTACAAGCCTGCTCTGAAATCCAGGAGTAGCACACCACTGAAAGTTCTCACATACCATGGCTGGGCACTCTGACTTGCAAAAGGGAAGAAGCTCAATTGCATTTACCTGTATCAGGTTTGGAGTACTCCAGACATAGGATCTCAGAGTCATGGGCTTCCACCTTCAGCATTTCCCTCAGAGACTGCAACTCATATATCCTAAGACACAACAGGGCTGATTTCAGTATGTTTAATAAAATTAGTAAGACCTTGGTTTGATTCTCATGCCTGCCCAGCCTGCAACCTGCAAAAGAAGCTCTACGGGATTACCTGAGAGTGCCTATCCTGTCCCCCGAGGCCAGGTGCTCCCCACTGGGACTCACACACACAGTGCGTATCCCCACCTTTGTATCCACCACTTGTGCATCGGCTTTGTCTGCACTTCCTGCTGAGTTGTAATCAGTGTCCAGAAGTACCTGAGTGTTGTCATCTACATAGATGATTTTCATCAAGTCCTGGGGATACAAGACACCCAAAAATATTAACTAGTTACTAACTATTGAAGTGAAGCATCTGCCTTAGGAATTGGGCTCTTGGCCAACATATACACTTCGTTGACAGTAATGCTGTAATTGGTGGGATCTTTTAGCTAGGAGCAAGCGCTCACCCCTTCTCATTGTAGGATGAAAGTTTCACAGCTGTGTCTCATGATCACCTTTTGCAAAAGATTCCCCTTCAAGCTAGAAACAAACAGCATCTCCCACACAACAAACTCTGGGATTAGTGATTACAATGTAGTAGGGGACACAGCAGGAATCTGAAAGACGTCTAGGGATCATCCAAGTCAGCCCATGCCTTTTAAGAACTCTCTGACAGGAAAAGCAGGAGCTTTTTCCATCATAAGCAGATTGCTGAGAACAGGGAGGTCAGGGCTGCTCTGCCCATGGATCTTCCAACGCAATTGAGAATGGAAGCAAATGTCCATAAGTAATCACTGTTCTGTATGAGTATCCTCCCTCTTACATAGATGAGGTGAGCATCAATTCTTCCAAACCTCTGCCTCATTTAATGCACCTTTTCCAAACAAATCTTAAAGTGGTTACAAATTACAGAGATGGAGAAAAAGATAAACAGCTCTCCTGAAGCACATGGCATGAACCATTTTGGAAGAGACTAAGCTTGGCAAATCCTTGGGTGGTTTATGGAAAAAGCAATAGTCCCCAGGGCCATTTCAGACAAACTGTCTTTCCACCTGATACTCCCTCCATGTTTCTTCAGGTTCATACATTTTGCCAGACTTGTGCTCTGTTTACAGAGAAGCTTGTGTTGACTTAGCAATCTAAAGAAGTTTGGGCCTTAACTTGGGAATACCTGTGCACGAGAAAGAGCAACCCCAAGGGCAAGGAGGTGATCAAAGCCTGGGATCTTACATTGCTGAGGATGTTGCGGTGCAGGGCTGTGCCGTGAATGTTGGAGCTCTCCGTGTTCCACAGACGAATGGTGTTGTCAGAGGAGCAAGTGATGAAGGAACCAGGGGGGAGGCATGACTGATTGTTGTCCTTCACCTCCGGATACATCTAAGGGCAGGTAAAATCAACCCCTGAATGAGATTGTCTGGCACCTGGCATCCTAGACACTGGTAGCAAGTTTCAAAACAAGATGAGATAAAAGGGCTGTCCTCTCTGTTTTGTAAAGTCAAGAGCCAGTCTGTTCTCCTAATGAAAACCTGTTTGCAGACCAGAGCTTCATATTCACTTCAAACAAACGTTCACTGAGCTTGCCTGAATGTGGAAAATCTCCTTAAGCAGCATGTAACAAGCCAGCATCCTTTGTTTCTAATAGTTCAAAGAGAACACCTCGAAGACCACACAACAATGACCTTGCACTGTTGTTTGCAACATTTAATTACTACTGTCGAAAGGGTGAGATGCAATTAATAAATAGTAACAAAGAGAGTCCTCACCCCTTCCCACTGTCTTTTCACTTCCCCCTTTCCTGACCACTGTTGGACATGTTTAAACATATTAACAATTACATTGTTTCCTATACTTCCTTTCCTTCCCTCTGTCCCTCTGAGGGAAAGCCATCTAGACAGACTGGAACCTGACAGCCACTTAAGAGGATGTCCTGGTAAACAGGTTAAGAACAATCAGAGTTGAGATCTTATCACTTGTTTCATTCCTTTTGACTTTGGAGCACTTGCTCATCACAGACCTCAAACAATTATTTTTTTTTTGAGGTCCGCAGTAAACTCTTGCACATTTTGTGAAAGGAGACCATGCGTTCAGCTTTGTCCAGGTCTGCTCCTTTGTCCCCCTTTCACCTTTTAATGGTGAGATTTTTTTTTTCCAGTAACACACTGCATCTAATGCATTTGGGTCAGCCATTGCAGTGCGGCAAAGAACTGTTCCTAGTTCCAACTCAAGCCCGGTAGGAACCACACTAACCACAGGAGGAAATTTGAGTCAATTCTTTCTCCCTGCAGTGTTTGCATTCAAATTTGGCAGCCCTTCAGAGGACTTCCTCAGCTGCAACTCGCAATCCAACACTTGTGTCTGCAGACAACATACCTCGATGTTCCACACGCAGGAAGAGTGGTACAAAGCGGAGTACACCTTGCCCACCTTCTTTGGGTCTTTGACATCCCACACATACAGGCTGTGGTCATTGTATACACAGGAAAGCCACTGGTTGGTGGGGTCAAAGGTCAAGGCAATCGTGTCTGGATACTTCGCATCAGCCATACCGGAGAAAAGACGACTGCACAAAGAGAGAACAACAGCCTGGTTAGCTTGCGCTCTCTTGCAGTCAGAGCAAGGAGGTGAAGCATGAGAGGTCAGATTCTCCGCAGGGTGCTGGCAAGGTGAACAATACACTGTGGCATATATATTTAGAGACAGTAGCTGGCTGGGAAGACCTGTCTCTTGAAAAAACAGTCCCAAAAGAAGCCTGAAAGTCCCATGGCAAAAGTCATTCTCCTTGCCACCCAACCCAGAGTCCCACCACAGGCAGGCGACTGACCTTCCCTAAAGAAGGACCGAATAGGACACTTGATCATCACTGGAGATCATCATCATCATTTACCCCGGTATAACCAGGTGGTAAAATCCAAGTCAAATAATCTCAAAACAAAGGGGAGGGGAAGGATCGTCTTTTCGCGTGTAGTGTATTTTGTTTAGTGATTGCAGCAACTGCTCTTGTGTGCGACCAAGTCTTGACTAAGCACTGCACTCAAAAGATAGGAGCACACCAGCACAAGGGACAAAGGAATGACTGATTTCAGCAGTCACTTGTCTGACATGCTTCCCTTCCACCTGCCCACCTCCCCATACACAGGCCAGCTTGGTGCTGCTTGCAGCAGCTCATGAGATGGGCAACTGCTGATGGCTACAATCCTTTCTAGATAGGCAAGCTCTCTGATGCAAACCTAAAACCAGAGGAATTCGGCAGAACATGGAAAGACCAAGGTTAGACCAAGATCACACCATGTAAACCCTGTATCTTCTCTAGAGGGGTCCTCTGTTAAGTCCTGCTGCCATGCACATAAAGAAGGAGCTGCTCTCTTGACCTGAGGTGAACACAGCCATCCTACAGTGCTGCTAATGATATCAAGTAAGGTGCCAGAGTGCCAGGGTGTTGAGTAGATAATTTAAAAGGACTGACGGAAATGCCGGAATGAGGGCCAAAGCGCACACCAGACAACTGGAGCCGCGCTTCTCAAGTGCAATGCTTCGAGGGCTAGAAGAGCACAGTCCAGATCCTATCGAAAAATCAAGTCATTGAGACAATTTTGGGCAGTTCATTGTGGGCAACTGGCATCCCACAGAAAGGCTCTGGCATGCATGGGAATATAAGGAGTCCTGTGTTTTCAAGCCTTTTTGAAAGTAAAAAAAATTCTAAAAAAAACGTTGTTAAGATTGTAATCAGCACTACAAATGCATGTTTAAGAATCATATGAATATTTGTGCTCGACTGATGCATGAGAGCAGCAGAGAGTATTTTTAAAGGGTCCATTGTATACAATTGCTTGACTTCAGCACTACCAGAAACTGGTAACAGTTTAAAGTGAGAGAGTTCATTTTCCAGCTCTCTTACTGGAATATCATCATCTCCTGCTGATCTTATGGAGGAGGACTATACAGTACACTGTTTGAACCTTTACCTCAAGTTCCCAAGAAAAGTTTAGAGAAAACCTGTTGGGGCACAAAAAAAAGGAGGGGGAAAAAAAAAAAAAAAAAAAAAAGAGTATATATCTGTAGATGTGAGAACTCCATATATCCAGTGGAATGATGGCTGGTGAATTCATACACCTTGGGATTTCCTACCCCACTAGTGACAGAAGTGAAAGAGGGCAACAGAAGAAGACTGGGAAGGCCTCCAACTAGGATCAGCAAACAGCAACACATGAAAGGTTTTCTCTAGCATAAGGCCCTGCAAGCTGGCAGACAGAACTGTACAAAAATCACATTGCCCATCTCAGAAGGTGAGAAATAGAGCGCCAAGGCAGAAAATACCGGAGCAAGGTAGGAAAACAAGACAAAAGCAGGCACAAAATTGAGGGAGAAGAAAGACTGCAGACAACAGTAGGAGATTTGGGTCTATAAAAGATTGCAAGGGAGCCTTTGAAAAAGTGGCCCACGAGAGTCTGAGCATCTCTTACCAACATCATTATATTGCTACAGAGGAGAGTCTTCAGTCCTTACCTTCATCAAAGAATGTGCCATGGTACAGGAACAACTGAAGTGTGCCACAGCATTCTGTGTGCTCTGCCTGCTTACTCATAGCAACCAATGTCAAAAGGCCACCAGACCCAAGCAATCCCAGGAATATGAGGAGCAAGCTATGCTGTGTAGTCCAGCAACCAGCTTTGGGTTGTAGCCAAGCCAGGCAAGGCAAGGCTGCAACAACTCAGGGAGATCTCCAACAGGCTTCCCATTTAAACCCATAAAAAGAGCACACTCCAGATGGCAAAGGTCTGGGGAACAGTTCTAACCCCCACAAGCCTCCCTTGCTCCCTCCCACCCTCCCCACAGTACCTGGCCTCAGTCACACTTGCGATGTCTGTTCCCAGGAAGTGTGGCTTCGGCAGCGTGGTGACAAAGTGAAGGTTCAGAGGGTTAAAAATCCGCACGGTGCCATCAGCGCAGCCACAGAAGATGTAGTCATGATTCACAGAGATGCAGTTTGCCACAGTGGTCTGAGGAGGACACAGCACACAAGAAGGGGAATAAGCAATGTGCTCTCACTTCAAAGGTCACTGGACACACAACAGGGAGAACAGCAAATTGACAGACAAAGAAGTCATGGTCAGAAGAGCAGAAGTGAAGTGAAGTCAAGCCCTGGGAATAAGGAAAAGCCTAAAAATCCGACTTTCCTTTCTGAGGAGCTTCCCAACCAAGGTCCATTGCAGATTCCAAGTGGTTAAGGAAAAATCCCAGCTCCTCTGCCACACACTGTGGTGGGAGGTCAGCAGAGCTACACATTTTCTCCACCTGAGTCTTACTCTGAATATTGTTTTTTGTTCCTCTGTGATTTTCAGCGCCACTGGCAGGCAAGCAGCACCTCGCCCTGTACTAGCACGCCAATACATTACCTGTCACAAGGGGATAAGAAAAGAAAAACACGGATTTTCTTCCCCCTCCCACTGGGATCTGTACAAATGGCAGAAAATGGTACAATATGGAGTGTGGTGATAAGGGAATGAGTTCAAGGCAAAACTTTTTTTCAAACTTACTGTGAAGCTGTCTGTATTCTGAGCGAGAGTGAAAGGCAGATTTTAGAGAGGAAAGGAAAGAAAAGAAGAGGCATTTCACTAGAGTGAAAGCATGGAAAGATTTTTCCCTTGATTATAATACACTGGATCCTTTCTGGCAGGCGTCTTACATTCAATTGAAGGGAAAGTAAGCACCATGAAATTCTTAACTATGGGACAACCTGATGGTGTAGAATAACCAAACCAACTAGCACCTCGGGAACCTGCATTTGAGATGCATAAGCCAGGTAAGACGCTGCAGAATGGTGAGAAATCAGAATCCTTCTAAAACTCCTACTTGTCCAGGCCAAGCCAGGAGAGACAACACAGCAGTTGCTGAAGCTATATAAGGACACTGCTTTGCCAGAAGGGCAGTAGCTTTAACACTGAGGCTTGAGAATGAAAGAGCCTCAACGATTAATAAAATCCCTTTGCCAAGAACCAATGCTATTTTTGCCTAGCTGTCCAGAGTAAATCACAAAGTGGCAGAGGCCCAATGACTTTCACTGCTGGTGGTCAGTTTGTGCTCCCTGAGTGCCCTTATTATTTGTTGTTTCTGCTCTGCTTCAGCAGGCACAAATATTGCAGGACAGGAGGATGTAAAACTCACCCTTAGCTCCACCCACTTGTCTAGCAGCCTTTTTTCATTGAATTCACAGAGCAGGCCCGAGGATGTGATACAGAAGGTGCTGTCAGCTTTTTTGCCCCTTCCACATGCCACGTCTGCAAAGAAGTTGTTCCTCAGTTCTCCAAGCAACCCTGAGCGACCTAGCAAGGGGACTGTGGCATTGACCTACCAATAAAAACAGCGTGTTAGAAACAGAACGAGGGACTCCAGGCAGACAGACATTTTTGAGAACATCAAGCTTTGAGTGCTGAAGCGCCTCAAAGAAAGAACTGCAAACAGGATACAAGGAGAGGTAGTTTTACTTGCTGCAAACCCACTGGTTGCATAGTGTCTTGAGACCATCATGTCAGACCATCAGTATTAGCATGTCAGTGGAACAGAACATTATTAGTGCCACCAAAACTGCGCATTCAAACATATGACCCAGCGACAGCATATCAATCACCGGAAAAACAACCCTTCCATGGCCAATCTGTGATTTACACCAAACGCCAAAGCACGGTCCGAGGATGAAGTAGGAACATCTGTTCATGAGCAGCCAGAAAAATCATCATATGTGGATTCTGTCCCCCACAGAAGAACAGAACAGCTAAAGGTTTAAACACTTTAGTTGACGCTTCAAAATAACATTCACAACCTTTTGATATGCTCATACCAACATCAAACAGCTCTCCCTTCCTCTGTGCTCCAAGGAGTTCAATGACTGCAGCTCTTCTCTAGTTTTTTTTTTTGTCCTTCAGTATATGTGACTACTAAAGAACAAGCACGCTGCTAAACAACGCCAAGAGCCATGCTCCTACCTCAATGCAGGAAAAGACAAGCTTTTGGCACCTTTTGGTGCTACCAGACCATGGGGAGACTGAGACTCGAGAGCCAGGGGTAGAGGGCTACCCTCAAATCACAGCAAAATCAGAGTTACCACTTCCCACAGCTCACTGGGGCATAATACGCCCTGCATAAGATGGAAACGCCTGTTCACAGCTTGGCCTTGATGCACCTTCTCTTACCTTGGAGGTTTTGCTGTCATCCAGGTACCAGAACTTGATATGCCGATTTCCAGCAGTGACAAAATAACTGCAGTCTTCCGAGAATGACACAGCTGTCACTTTACTTGAGACTTTGTTGGCTGCCACCACAATGTTTTTCTGGAAATATAATTGTTTAGATAGCTTAATTTCTTTGCTCTGAAGAAAAGGAAACTCATTTCAATTACAGGCACATACGCAATACAAGCACTGCAGCAGGGAAGAGACGAGGCCCAAACTATTCCCCATTCACCCCTGAATACAGTCTCCCCAGCATTAGCTGGGAGCATTGATTTGGCAGATAGCACAATCCACATGTACATCCCATTACACTTCCACATTGACTGGGATCAAGAACAAATCAGCAGGCACTAGTGCCTGCAGGAACTTGCTGTCTGAGCCTTGACATGTTGGTTTCACAATTACCGGGAGCCCAGAGCAAACCCATTTCCCTTTCTAAACAGCAAAAGCTCACGTAGGCCAGAACACGGAGGAGCTCTCCCAGCGTCTAGGCAGCAATGAGGGCAAGGCACTCAAGATGGGGAACAGGTATTTTCCCCACAGGGGAAACAGTACTGGTTCCTCCATAAATTATCTCTTCTCTTTAAAGATGGGATGCTTTATCGAAAGACCCAAAACATAAACCGACCATGCCGGTACTAGAAGGGACAAAGCAAAATCTGCTACACCTCTGATGTGCACCTCAAAATGTCAAAGAGTTTGGGAAAGGAGGAAGAACATGGCAGGGACAAAAAACAGGAATGGAGACTGGCCAAGCATAACAATCAGATGGCAGGAGCTCCCTGTTCACAATACCAGCACTCAGTTTCCCACCCCCTGCCTTTCCCTGGGGATTGGTAGAAGTGAGAATAAAAAAGTTGTCCCCTCTGCCTGTGGTGGGTTTTCAACCATGCAGCAAATGGTTGACAACAGTTCACCACTTCCGATTGTCCCTCTGTTTCCTTTACCCATCCTTTTAGGGGCTTGGTTGCTCCCAGTCTTCCCAACACAATGCCTTCAGCATACAGACCACATCACAATGAAGGCCCTGTCAGACAGCATGCTGACAGAACTGAAGAAACCAGCAACAGAAGAGTCTAGGCTGCTACACCATCACTATGGAGGACCCTCCAACCCAGGCTGGGGGAAAAGCAAGAGGGACAGCCACTAACATAATTTCTTAAAAGACAGTGCCCAGAGAAAGGCTTAGGACCTTTGCAGACCTCAGCATCTGGACCATTGCTGTGGTCTTTCTTCAGGGGAGCCAGGGGACCCTACAGACAACATGGGTTTTTCCATCCCAGTCAAATGACTGAGCAAGTCTCCCAGCCAGGAAAAAGAGGGAAATTGAAGCAGCAGCACAGTGGATAGAAGAAGGGTTGTGGTTAAAAGTGCAGGAAAGTGCTTCAGGAGATCTATTTTCACATCTTGGTCTCTTGTTCTTCTTTGACTTTAGTTAGGTGAATTCTTTCAATTTTTGGTACCCAACCTGCAAAACAGAGGCTAGCTGGACCTCCCAATAGTCACAATCTGGAGCATATGCTTAAAGTGTGTGTTCTTCAGCGCAGAATAGTGAGACAGTCCTTACCTCACCAGCTCTCATGCACATAATTATAAATAGAATCACAGTGAACGGAAAAACCTGCATAAGCAAGGGAAAACAAAGCTACTTGTACTCAGTCCCACACGTGCCATGCATTATGACCATCTCCAAGTCACTACTTGCACTTGTATAACTAGAAAGAACCAAAAGGCTGAGCATTCAATTTTCAACACTGACATACACACTTGGGTTTTATCACTACATAGTTCAGCTATACAGCTATAAAAAAAAATAGCAAGGTCGAACTTTAGCTCATGCAAGAGAGAACTCACAGTGAGATCTTAAATTACAGCACAGGAAATGTGGTGAAGAGAGTAACATACTAAATGACCACAGACTTACAAGCTGCAAGAGAAGAGAAGGCTCCAGGGAGACCTTATAGCAGCCTTCCAGTACCTAAAGGGGGCCTACAGGAAAGATGGTGAGGGACTCTATCGAGGAGTGTAGAGATAGCAAGAGGGGTAATGGTTTTAAACTGAAAGAGGGGAGATTTAGATTAGATATTAGGAAAAAGCTCTTTACTGTGAGGGTGGTGAGATACTGCAACAGGCTGCTCAGAGAAGCTGTGGATGCCCCATCCCCGGAGGTGTTCAAAGCCCGGTTGGATGAAGCTTTGAGCAACCTGGTCTAGTGGGAGGTGTCCCTGCCCATGGCCAGGGGGTGGAACTAGGTGACTCCTTCTTGGTTTGTTGCAAGGTCCCTTACAACTCAAACCATCCTATGATTCTACGATCGTGTGAGATTTAACTGATGCATTGAAGTTTTATTTAAACTGCATCTCTTTTAGAAAGTGTTACAGCACCTGAGGTAGCAGGAGCTGAGTAAGTGCTTAGCATTTATTAATATAGAAGACTCCAAGCCTACTGATAATAAACGTTTCCTTTCTTATATACAAACAGCACGCACTTAAATGCTTTCTAGAGGATGAGACACAAGCTTTTTTTCCACAGAGTGCTGCCTCAAGCCAGTGGCAGTCAGTGTTCTCCATCAGCTTTCACCCACTGTGATTTCTCTATGATTCTTTTCTCAGTCATCAAGGATGAGATCAGAGTATCACAAACCCTGACAGAACAAAACCAAAACAAGCCAAGAACATCCACTACACCACAAAACAAATCCCTGGCTGATGAGCCTTTCCTTCCTCAACCTCATAAATTAGTTTTTAATAAGCCTCTAAAAAAGCACAAGGCTTTGACAAGGTTTCAAAGTCCTGGCTTTTCTGACTGGACAGCAAGATGTCACACGTCTCCAAGTGTAGAGAATATCCCTTCACTGAAGTGACTTAGACCTTCCCTAAGGGACCATAGCGTTCTCTCATGTCCAAACTTGTCTGTGTCTATGAATGTCAAAAAACAAACAACAACAACAAAGCAGAAAGCAAGATGGAACCGGAACAGTTTATGGTCAGACTGTCCACTCTTTGTATTGTAGCAACCCCCTGTGGTCCACTTAGCCTCCTGGAAAACTTACCTTCCATGACCAGACGTTGACAATCATGTCATGTTGGTACCCCACTGAAACAATGTACTTGGAGCTGGGGGAGAAGGCCACACAGGCCACGCCATACTTGTGCTCCTGGAGCTCAGCCACCTGGGTTCGCTCGGCCACATCCCATACCCGAACTGCTGGCATGTGTCCACTCTGGAGGGGATGAGAACAGACACAGAACAGGAAACATAACCCCCAAGGTCAGTTCTGACAGACTGAAGCATGCAAATATGTGGGGGCTTGGAAAAAGATGTCTAGATGGTGTATTCACAATAGGGTTAGAAGTTAGACCTCAGTTCCTTCAACTCTTTAAACCCAGGTTGAGACTAACAACCTAAGGAGTATATGCATTTCAACAGGTGTCTGAAAACACTAATACAATCTCCCCTGCTTTAATCCATTTCTCATGGTACTCACAAAACAACCAGAGACTAGAACAACACTTATAATGCACAACCCTGATCTTTGCAATGGGAACTCACAGCCAGCTCACAAAAAGGAGTATAATAGATTGTATCTCGGGACCCAGTGAACCAAAAGGCCCTCACATCCTCTGCTCTTAGCACAACGTGGACATTCGACATCTCAGGCCAGGTCACGCCATACAAAACCATGACATGACTGTTGTGATAACTATTACACAGCATTGGAGGGAGGCCTCTGGGAGACTAGCAGCATCATTTCTGTCACAAAGGTAACACACAGATGCATGCTACCCGATAGATTATGGGCAGGGTAGTGTCAGAGAAAAAAAAAAAAAAAAAAAAAAAAAAAAGACATCGAGGGAACAGAGCCTCTGGTTTTACACTTGATCTCCAGGGAAACACAAGGTCACAGACTTCAGAAATGCCAATTCAGCACCTTCTGCCAGACAATTCTATTATTTTAATTGTTTGTTATTAAACTAAAATAAAACAATGTGCACAAGATGAGCTGAAATGCTGGCCAAAAACATGCCTGAGGAGTAAATCCTATTCAAGAACCTGCTCATGATTTCACATTGAAGTCTGTCAAAACAGTAGCTTGCAAGATATATCCATGGCAACATGGCAAAATGGGACCTTTTCTGATCAGTTTTAAGTCATTTGTGTGGGAGAGGCAAGTCTGATCGCAAGGAGAAGCCAAACCTTTAAAAACTCAGAATTGTGCATGTTTTAATTGTCTTGTTCAAAAGCTTTGCCAAATGACTGCTTGTGGCTTGGGAAAATGCCGTGGTCAGATTTTACTGCAGTTGGTACAGTTCTCCCTCCTGCAAGGCAGAGCTCAGGTCTCAAGTGGCTGGCAAGATGTTGCAATGAGCTGAATCAGCTGCTCTTCAAAGGAATTCCTGTACTTAAACACATACACACACGCATATGTGTGTATGTACATACATACATACATACATATATATATTTCCTGGCACCTTAGCATGCACCCCAAGACCTTAACAAATTGGATTCATCTTCCGTCATTTAAAAAAAATGCTCACCAAAAGAGAGCTCTGTGTGATTCCCATGGATAAAGAATCTATGCTTCCATGGGTAGAAAGGGTAAAACAAAAGAAAAGAAAAAAAAAGAGAGGAATAAAAGAAAAATAAATTCAATTTTCCTCTGTATTTGAAATATACAAAAGACATTTAATACGTAGGTCAGCCAAGGACTAACTTCCATGGTCTCCTTCCTGAAAAGCCAGTCATGCAGAAAACTAAGGTGTCACTAGGCAGAATTAGCACGAAGCTGCTAAAACTGAGCTTGACAAAGTGAACTCAGAAAGCATTTCCCTATGGGACCATCCACAGGACAGAGGCTGAACTAAGATGAGATTGCTGACACCGGCAGGGGACACTGCTACACCAAGTAATAACTCAAATATCAGACACGTGGGAGGATACTGAAAAGAGAAATGGTCTTACAACAGGGCATGAGGAGACATGTTTTGAAACAAGGCCAAAAAAAGCCTTCAAGTACAAGTATAACTGGAAAGGCTTTAAAAAAAAAAAAAAATCTCTAAACTTGCCATTTATGCCAATGAAGTTTCAAACTGAAAAGTTTGGGTTGTCAGTTAGAAAAATACCCACTTCATTTTTCACATCTTTTCCTACCCCACATGAAAAGAATAGAGCACCAGACATCTGAAAAATAAAAATAAAAGCGAAGGCACCAGAATCATCTGAACTGAACACCAAGGAGAAAAAAAATATTTATTATATATATTATAATTTTAATATAAAGGGGTTTTATTACATTAAAATTCTAGAGTAAAGAGGCATTAAAAAAAATACAGCTATAAAACTTCATGCTTTCACTAAAACGTTAATAACAACAATCTCTGATGCTCCAATGGAAAATTTGTGCTTACTTTTTTCTGTGCCAAGGTAGCCTCCATCCCAAAACACTGTTGTTTATATCCTTGGCCTGATCCACACAGGATTCAGGCCCAGCTTGGGAGCCACCCAGTGACACGGCAGCTGCCATCACAGTGGCTGCACTAGGGACCTCTGGCGTGAAGAGCCTCTGCCTTGACAGCTCCGACACGGGGCTGGGACATTCTCCTCCATGGCTGAGGCTCAGAAGGGGACCTGTTTCACACATGCTCCCTCCCCATGTCTTACAAAGGCACAGAGAGTAGTAGTAAATTATCATTATAAGAGCAATTACATTACATATAAGAGCAAACTGAGCCCAACCATACAGGGGACAGTCAGCATTTCTGTGGATTTCTAACATCCAGCAATTCCAACCTCATGACACACAGCCCGCATCTTGAACTTCTAATGCGGAACAGACACACAGTGCACTCATCCTTACTCTCCCCCTTGGGCATGTTTGGAAAGGGGAAGCAATTGTCGCCCCCAGCCAAACATACAATGCCAAACCACAGGCACCAGCATCTTCTGTTGCTATTCCTAAGGCTCCATTCCACACACACTTTTCACTTTTTCCACAACACTGTTATTGGCTTCAATTACTTCCCGAAATCCTAAAGGGACAATGCTAAACTCAGACCAAGATTAAGGACCATCCAACTACTCTTCATTGATGCTACAGAACACCCAAGCTGAGCGTCCTTCCACTTATTTTCACTCTACCTTCAAGCCCACAGACGCCATCTCAGAAGATCCATCCCCCAGGGTGATAAGAGACAAGACATTGAAAAGCTGCCAGCAGGAGCACCCAGAGCCACCCATAACCCAGTAGGTCTACCCAGAGATGCAGCACTGAAATAGATTTGCCTGTGTTAAGGCAGCTCACTGGCTTGTTTCTTCTAGCATACCCTCTGCCCTGATTCAAAATACGATGGACAAGGTGTGCGCCCTCTCCTCTCACACTTACCTCTCCTGTAACCAAATATTTTCCATCTGGAGAGAAAGCAAGTGCTGTAATTGTTTTCCTAAAACAGAGAAAAAGATACTGAGAAACATTTCCAACATGTGATTTAATTTCAATACGTCATGGCCAGGGAGTAGGTTGGGACAAACTGGGAAGAGGCTAAAATCAAATATAATAGCCCGACACAATGGTTTTGCTTTACCAGAGGCCTAACGCTTGCCATGGGGATTCCCTGCTGCCTAAGTCTCAAGCAGCAGGCCTACAGCACCACAAAAGTTCCAAAAGTCAAGGTTCATCCTTATGCCTTTATTCCAAATGCAGAACCACATCCTAGTCATGGTTCCAATAATAACGTCATAGTTTCAGGTGGAGAAAAAAAAAAACAAATCAGATACCACGCAGTTCTGGTAAGACCATGTCATGCCTGTTAGCAGTTCCTGTGGGGCCACAATGTTTATGAGGTGGTGTCTTGTCAGCAATAGCACCTCACATTAGCAGCAACAGGACCTCACGTTAGAAGGAGCTGGCATCAAACCAGCAGGCAGCCTCTCCCCGCCCCACCCCCCAAGGCAGGTCTCACTGAGGGGATTTAGCCTGTAGCAACAGCAGCTCCCACACTTCACTCAAGCCATAAAAACCTTGAAATTTGCCTCCCACAGAAAGCAAACCCAGCTTAAAGCTTCACTCACCTGGAACTGTTTAGAATATGGTGTTGCTTATTTTTTCTAGGGTTGAACAGCACAACAACACACCTAGATGGAGGAAACAGAAGAACAAAAAGAGTTGATGTGACCATGTGTATAAAGAAAACCAAAGAGCTATCCCTGCTGGCAGAGCAGCACCAAAAGCAGCCCCCAAAAGATGTTTCATCCCCTAACCTCACAGGCTCAGCTGAGTTTAACCAGAAATTACAAAGGAAAAGAGCAGCCCAGAGGGAAATCACAAGTCTCTCCCATGTTTAGGAGCACCATGTGCTAGTACCATAAATAAGTACCTTTCTAGCATCTGGGAGCCCTGAGTCTCTGATTGCTCAAGCTGAACAGAAAGGTTAACCATGAAAGTTTGTGCAATGGCCCTAATGGATTACATCCCCTGCCATAAAGTGACCCTATGTACTGGGCACCAAACCACCATGCCTAGAACAGAGTAAGAAGGTCAGGAAGAAGGAATGAGGGGATCTTTCAGTAAAGCTCTTGTGGGGAGGAGAAGAAAGGGAGGTAAAGAGCTAAATTTATGTGCCTGGCCGTAACACTAGACAGGAGATAAACCGTTGAGTATAGCAGAAGAGGTGGCAGGCCAGTTAAGAAGTGAGACATATGATGCCAAAAACTACTGACCCAAGGGACGTATCCGAATAAACAACTTGCCTAGGGGCTCCACAGAAGTCTCTCAGCAAGATGAACTACAAAAGCAAGCGGTGGTAAACTCCTGGTAAGCAATATAATCACCTCCACCAGGAGCAAAACAGTCACTGATTGGGAGGGGAGGGAAGGGAGGGAGAAGAGGCCCCACTTCCCCACAGATCTTGCCCATAGCACATT
This sequence comes from Larus michahellis, assembly GCF_964199755.1. NCBI lineage: Eukaryota > Metazoa > Chordata > Aves > Charadriiformes > Laridae > Larus > Larus michahellis. The sequence continues at coordinate 50,035,482 of NC_133899.1, read as the reverse complement.
GCCTTGGTGCCTCAGCCCACCCTAACAAGCCTGGGGCAGTCCTGGGTGCTGGAGCCTTCCCCACTCTCCACAAACACCCTCCACACACGACAGCATTAGTCTCATAGCAGAGAGCAGTAGCCACCGGTAGCAGAAAACGCATGGCCATTAGTGCCCCCTCCCAAAAAAATAGCTGTTAAGTGACTAAAAGGAAAGGAAAACTGGCCTCAGGTATAACAGCAATTGCTCTAATGACCTTGTGCCCATCTCTCACCTCACCTCTAAAACAGAAGTTGTGGTTTTCGCCTGTCCCTCTGCTAATACACACTGCAAGTGCTTGGAGCGTCCTGGCTCCTCCTCCTCTGCGGTGCCAGGGGAGTGCTGTGGCATGCCCCTGCTACACTGCCAGCAGCCCTCCCTGCGCTGGGGACTTCCCTCACGTCACCATCGCGCTGGGGCTCACCCGCAACGCGCGCCAGGCTACAGACATCAGTCAGGGGGAGAAACGTGAGGACAGAGAAGTAGAGGAGTTGGCCTGAAGCAGCCAAGCAGAAAGGCGAAAGCTGAGGCATCACAGAAACCCATTACAGCACCTCACCTACAGACCTCACCAACGTTTTAACTGAGGCAGGGTACACTCATGAGCCAGGACTAAGCACACCTAGGCACCATGCTGCCCAGGACAAGAGCCACATTCTTCCAGGCCCCTCTCCGCGCCCCCAGCAGCAGGCAGGGCTAGCAGTGCTGCAGGCAGGGCTTACGGCTGACAGGGACCTGCAACGTCTCTGGCACCTACTCACGTAGCCCAGGCAGCTGACCCTTCCCTTGATCTGACTGGGCTACCCTGCCAGAAGTGGTGTAAATTTTTAAATGGAAAAGAAAGCAGAAAGGAGGACTGACGCACCCAGACCTTGAGTTCAGAGTCCCTGGATGAAGCTGTTCACGCCCCATTAACATTGCTAGCTCAAAGCAGACTTGGTCAGAGGGTACTGAAGCTTTAACCTCCAAAGCACCAACTATTCACAAGACATGAGCCCTCCCATTAGACTATTCTCCACCCATGCCATTCCATTTACTCGTCTCCACTCACGGCCTACCCAGAAGGCCAAGGCAATAAAGGCACCAAACTTTCTTAATAGTTAAGGCAGACAGCCATGATTGGAGAAGTAATCTTGTGGAAGAGCAGGGAAAGCATAAATAAGCAGGTTGTTCAGTCTGGGATTGATCCTTCTGCACTTTTTACCCTGGGGAACCATTCTGGAGAGTTTCAAGTCAAAGCTATGCTATATATTTCAGAGGGATTAGTGTAAAGAAGCAGGTGGTTTGTGATCCATTAACAAGTCAGGGGAGGTTAAGCCTCGCAAATCACGAGATATGAAACAGGAAGTTAGCAGATGTGAAAATCTATCCAATCCCAAGCCTCTGGCTAATCAGAAAAGCAAAGCAAAACCCCATTATGTGGAGTTGGATAGGGTTAATGGATCAAAATCTTGCTGAGTTATGACAGGGATGAACTGTGCTCAAAATAAGCTTCAAAAAACCAGAAAGAATAAAGGAAAGACACGAAATCCTGGTAAAGACTTTCCTGTGCAGCTGTTAAATTTGTTAGTGTTTTATTGTGAGGAACTCTGCAGAAAAACAGGACTTCAGAGAAGTGAACGCAGTCTAAAAACACAGGAAAGATGCAAAAAAACAAACCATGGTCTCCAAACCGGGCAAGAAAACAAACCACTTCCTAGAACAGTATAGTGAATCACGAAAGTCCAGGGCTTTGCCATTATTAACTTACATGACAGAGCCTTTGGCCACTTACAATCATGAATTTTAGCTCAATTGCACTCCAGAGTGGGCTGTCTGCCAGCAGGCCTCTTCCCCGCTTCCCAGCCCTTGGCCAAGTCCAGACCCCACAGCGAAGGTAAGAACCACCCAGCTCACACACCAGGGCAAATCGACAAACCAGTCCAAGAGCCACATGGCTTCTAGTGCCAGAGCGGCCTTCATAAACATGGATATTTTAACTGTCTTGAGACACCTCTATGCTCGGTTCACTGAGTTCGACCCATAATTAAAAAACTCTATCTGGAAGGGGCTGGGGGGAGGGGGAAAGAGGGAAATAAATCACAGTGTCTCCTTACCAGTCAGCAAGCATTAATTTATGCCACAAAAAGGTAATTTTAACTTGTAGACTTGGCGAAATAAAATTGCACGTGGTTATGTTGAGTTGGAAGCTAACAACTAACATAACACGCTAATTGGTTATGACCCTCTGTACCAGTGAAGTCATTTATCCAGGATAAACTAGACTTCTAAACTTGTTTTCTTAAATTAGCTGCTACTCAACTGAAGCTACCCCACTGCTATGCTGTCCCATGCCGATTTTCCACCATCACTCTCCTGTCTGCCACATACAAGGACAATGAAGACTCCAGCCAACTCCAAGGACACGTTACCCAGAAGGAACACAGGCCGCAAATCGCAAATCTTACAGTGGGACACAGATATTGTTCTGGGAGTCAGGAGCACCTGACTTTGAAAACTGGCTCCCTCTCAAAATGCTTGGGAAGGTGTTTAGTCCATTCCACCTTAGAGACCACATCTCCTCAACGAACAGAAATTAACCATTTCTAGCACTTTAATCTCTCCCGAGTGTTAAGGGTGGCCTCAATTGCCTGCTCAGACACTTACAGCTCAGCTCAGTGTGGCCACAGAGCAGCTCCCTCCATCCCATACAGCCAGCAAGTTGTTCTTCAGCGGTTCCCCAAACAAGGTGGCTCAGAGCCCATCAGTACTCTGGGCGTGCTCTGCTTTAGCAAAGGAAATTGGTGTAGCAAAATAAAGGGAATGGAGACAATGAATGGTCAGATTGCTGACCCACCTACTCCACGCTGCCTCCAAGTCCAGTAAGGCTACCAAGCCCTCAGGAGACTCCAAGTGTCTACTTGTTTCCGTTTATGCTAGCTTTAATCTTGCAGCAGTTAAAATAATAAAAATAATTACCGTGGAAAATTAATTGCATACAAGAGCATACACCCATCTATCCATCCTCCACCTTTGTCTGCTCCTTTATGAGACTGAATTCAGCATTTTACAGCCAGAGGGATGGAAAGGACGCAAGGGAAAAGAGCACTGGTGTTTTTGTTCCGAGCTTCCAATTGCGGATGTAGACCAAGCAAACTATTTCAAACCTGCATTTCTATAATGGTCACATCACCTCTTCCACCCACCCCACCCCTTTCCCAAAACTAAGCTTTCAAAACAAATTCAAGTTCTCCAGACACCTTTGTCTGAGGAGACCTTTTTAAAATGCTAGTGCCAACATGCAAGACTAGCTCCAAAAGCACCTCACATGGGACCTACAGAAAGAAACACTGACCCTGGCACACACTAGCTGCTTAGAAGGTAAACATTGTTAACACCCTTGTTTCAGCACAAACCCTACCTCCCTCCTCTGCAGCTGCAGGCAGCACTTGATGACCACAGCAGCTTTTTAATCCACAAGTACATTCTGATTTCCAAGACATTTATAGAAACTATTCACTGCTGTATGGATTACTGCTGTACAAACCATCTATCAGCCAGCTGAGATCAAGTGTCCTGTTTGTTTGCATGCTGGTTCCTGCTGAGGCCATTGGCAATGGCAGATGTATTTAAAGGTATTATTTCTAGGTCTATGATGCCACCCAACAACCTTTAAGTACACCTTCCTGATGCAAGCAGCTTTTAAAAACAACTTGGCTGTGGAATCTCTCCCAGTTCTCCTCTTTCTTGTGGGACATTCAGGTAACCTCAAAGACAAGGGAAGGACACAACCAGCTCTCACAGCAATGTCAAAAGTTTTTACAGGCAACTGAGCTCTCTCCATCAGGGAGCCCATTTGGGTCAGCCAACAAGAAAATGGTGCAAGGTTCCTTGCAGAGCTTTCCAAACCTCCATGAAGGTACAGCCTTATCTTATGCGTGCACCATACATGCCGATAAAAAGCTGATGTTGTTTCAGGGCGTGGGGGGGGATGTTTCCATGGAGCAGTTTCCATTTATTCCACCAAGAGGAAAAACCCAAAATATAAAAAAGAAGCAATTTCCCTAAGTTAAATATAGGAGCAGGAACGGAGAGGAACTGGACATCACTATCACATTTACATGAAGTATCTGACTCACTAAGTCAGCAGCAGTGGGTCAACTCCATGCAGCTCCCCCCACCTCTCTGCTCTTCCCAAAATTCTAGTTCCTTGGCATTTTACACTTCTCATTGTCCTCCTGTTTCCCTGCACATCCCTCTAGTCTCAGCTGCCTTCCCCCCGCCACCTCCTTCTTCAGCACGCTGGTAAAAAACAGATTTGTGCAGAAGTCAGTTTTCCTCTTTCCTTCCTCTGCAGGCCACAGGCTCCTCCAGAGTGCTTGGGAAAATTAAAAGCCTGTGATAGCATTCCTTTCCAAGCTATCCATCAACTCAGTGTTGCCCTATCTTGTGGGACACGTGACTAGAGGCAGAGTTTATGGGTCAAGTCCTCCCCTCCTAAATACATGCAGCCTATGCTATGAAGAGGATGCTGTATGGAGGAAAGAAAATTCCATTAAGACATAAAAACAAACGTTGGCTTTCTTTTTTTCCCCACAATATATTCCTTTCATGCTGCTACAAGAATAAATGAAAAGAGCAAACAGTCCCGTCCCTTCAAAATCAGTCCATTTCTCACTTTCTGGCCCATACTTTGCTCTCTTCCCCCCACCCAAAGCAATTCAAATGAGAGCGTAATAGCTTCCTACGCACTAAATGCACAAAAAAGAAAAAAGACATTGATAAGAACAAAATCTTTTTTACACTGCACTGGTTGCCAAGGGAAGCTCAATCAGACTGTCTACAAAAGCTGGTGTTAATTTTCTATGTGGCAACTCTTCCTGCCAGAAAGCTTCTTTAATTCACAGCCAGTACTGGGAGTGGGTTAACAACGAGGCGAAAGGATGTGCACACTGACTATGTAACTGAATAGGTATTTTCATGCAAGCTCTATTAATTATATGTATGCTGAGAAGAAAGATGTATCTGTTGAGAGGTTACGATTTGGGTGTCGCTGCCTGAGCAGAAAAGCCTTCTGAGCTCCCTGCACCAATCCATGATCAAGAAGACTGGAAATATGCAGTTAAATTCATGCTTCAGAAACCAACACAGGCTAATGGAAAGCCACGAATACTGAACAAGAAACCTACTGTGAAAAAAAAAGCAAGCAATACATTTAGTGTTGCTAGACTAATAGTGCAGGAATTTCTGATTGCCAACTAGGGACATGCTTGTTCTGTTTAAAAGGCTGTGTGGCACCCCAAACCTGCAGGAGTGGGAGCTCAAACGCACCACAGAACAGGCTCTGCTCCAAAAAAAACACAAGAAGAACTAGACCAAACTAAAGTCCAGTATCTTGTCTCCAAAAGCCCAGGCCTAGGGAAGAACAGGGCAGATTTTAAGATACTTGTCCAGACTCCCAGCCTCCAGAAATTTGATACTCAGAAATATCTTAAGCCAGTGGGCACCCACACACAAGAAGAGGGAGAGCAGCGCAGTAAATTGAGCAGAACTGTCAAGAACGATTTGTAGGGATAATACCCAAAGGGACAAGGGCAGCCTCTGCTCCCCCCACCACGTCAGCCTATTGAATTCACATCGCCCATTGCACTGACTGAGAACGCAGACGTGTCCACTATGAAGGGAACACAAGATGAAGGATCCCAACAGCCTCTCTCTGTCTCTGCCCAGTATCATTTGCTTTGCACAGCCACAGGATTGTGCTCCGATTACTGACCTCAGCTGAGGTAGGTAACACCAGTGACAGCTCACTTCCCATTCAGCCTTCAATGGACTGAGACAGAAGAGCAAGGCATGCAAGAGAACAAATACTACATCCCCAAGTATGGGAGCCTCAAAATGCCCACCACCCCTACAAAAAAAAAAAAAAAACAAAAAAAACAAAAAAAAAAAAACACAAAAAAAAAACCATCAGTGCCTATGTGATTTGATGACATTCAGAAAAACAGGCAACTTGCTCTCCCCACCACCTGACGAGGATGCTGCCATCCTCGTGATCTGGTGCTGCCAGAGTGGTTTGTGCCTGTCTGCATGTATAGGCTCTGCTGCAGATGAGGGGACAGGGTTGAGTGCCCAAGAAGCTCCTCCTCAGCTCCTGCCCTGCACAGGCCCAACACAAACTCCTGCCGTGCACGGCCAAGAACTTGCACTGGCAGCTCTCAACACCCCCTTTACACCTGGCAGACTGTATCTTTAAAACAACCAGCCACATCTCTGACTTCAAGCTGCAGATGGCAGAGAACAGATGCACAGATCTGAAAAGACACCCAAAACACTTTAAAAAGACTCAAAAAAAAAAACCCAACCCCAAGAGATAAATGGATTAAGAGATCCAGTAAGGAGCAGAGATTGTGACTGTACACTGACCAATCCAGGCCTCTCTTCTTGCATACAAATAGACACCACTGAAGCTTCTGATTTACCAGGAACACAGAGGAGAAACCCTGCAGGAGTCGTCCTGCCCACCTCCTGCCAGAGCGAAGGTGCTGCTTGCAGTGATTTCTAGCGGGTCCAGCTGATCTTACTGCAACATAGCCTTGCCCCCCTGAAACTACCACACATGCAAAACTCCATCTTAGCACGGAAAGCTAGGTTATTGCAAGGTCTCTTTTTAACGGGGCAGTGCAGAAGAGGCGGAGGAAGAGTCTTAAAACTGGCAACCCTTCTGACACTGGGCAAACATGAGGCAGAGTGATGATTCAGGAAAACAAACTCAGACTCCACACTTCGCCCAAAATGAATGTGGGGACAAAAGACAGCCCGAGTCCTGTCTCCTGCCGGGTAAGTTGTACGCAACCCCACAGCAGCCATGCTGGAGCCAGAGACACAGCGGCAGTGCCCTCAGGAGAGTGATGGCTTTTCACAGAACCGCACAATAAGGAGGCACCTTTTCTGGGAGGCAAAGAGCTAAGCCAGACGAAGATTGTGAAAGACCTGTGCAAGAAGAGCGTGTGGGGAAAGCAGAGGGGAGAAAAGGGCTCAGAGGAAAACCACAGAATTTAAACCAGCTTACCAACTGGGAATCATTACAGTTGCAAGGAAGATGAGAAACATTCCAGTTAATTGTTATGGCTCATGGCTGCATAGTCACCAATGATTCAGCAGGAACTTCACCTTCAAAACATCCCGATTCCTTTTGACACTCCAAAGCCAGGAAAGGAAAAAAAAAAATCTCATGGATGAGAAATCAGGAATAAAACCGTGCCCCAGCAGAACTGGGGACAGGCCATCTCCCCTGCCTTGCAGAATATCCCATCTCTCCTCCAGCCTGCAGCAAAGGTAGGTGGAACAACAAAGCCACACAAAGTGGCCACTGCACATACACACGCTGAATTGCCTGTCAGCTTGCATGTCTGAGAAGCTGCAAAGAACATAAGGCACTGACGACAAACGCATGTGCACACACACATATATATGTGTGTATACGTAGGCATATATACAGACACATGCATACATATGGCTCACGGATGACTATAACACACATAGAGAGTCCACATTTCTCCCACCTTCTCTCCAAAATTACTCCGCTCCCTAGGGGCAGGGAAGCAATGCCAGCAATACACCTACATGAAGCATTAAATCAACTGGGCTGGGAGTGGGAGTTGCAGAGCTGCATTTTATTTCAGCACTCTTGGCAAACACCCACTGAATACTGTAAATGAGCAGCAGCCCCAGGGGCTAGCGCAATGGGCAACTGATGATAGGAAGGCTGGAGGAATAAAAGGATCACTGAGACAGTTCATGACAAGAAAATGTGCTGATCAGTCGGACAGAAGAGACTGAGAAGCAGTAGAAAATGGAGCCTTGAGCAGAACCTGGCTGGTCCCAGGTGTGACCAAGAGGGACGAAACAAACAGCCAGAACACAGATGAAAACCTGAAGAGCTTTGCATCAGGGCAGGGAATGCAACTTTTTTCCAGGATGGATGAATCACAGCATACTATGTTAGTTCTTGAGAAAGGACTTGTCTCCATATGCTGAGGTCTCCTCCCAAAGTTATGGCTGTCACAGGCACATCAACAAGTAGAACAGAACAACTCTCCGTTCTGACAGACCAGCCAAGACACCTGCTTTGGGGATCTCTTGCTCCCCAGTTGTGCTCCACCCCTGCACTTGCTCTCAAGAGCCAGTCCCTCTTTGATCAGTGACTGGCTGACAGCCCCAGATTTGCCATTCTCAGCAACAGGCTGTAAGCTTTGTACTGAGTCTAAAAGGCCCGAGGCTTCCTGGGCTTGCTCACTCTGAACTTTTCTTGACCTGCCTGTAGCTCTGTATTACTTGGTTGAGCTGTGACAGCAATTTCTCTAACTGACCAGGTGTCTATGGCTAATTTGTTTTACTTGTGTTTATCTTTGTGTGATGCAACCATAGTTTTATATAAATAACAGTAACAAGCAGTTATTTTATGTAGACTGAGATATTTACAACTAACATGACGATGCTGTGGAGAGAAATGCAGGCATGGTATGATAGCAGAGACCTTGAGAAGTGGAGGGCGGGATGCAGTGCAGAGGAGTACAGGCATGGGATGGTAAGAGATGAGGCACATGCTTGGCAGCGGAGACCCCATGGCTGTGAACAACTCACCCACGGCCCGTTAAAGAAACGCAGACCTGGAGCTGAACAAAACAGGTTACAGAGGTAACAAAGAAAACAAAGAAATAATACCCAACATGCATGAAAGACACCATACACAGTGAAATCAGAAGCATCATGGAGCTGCAGACCAACTAAGAAACAGACAGATGTGAAAGTGTGTCAGCAAACATATAAAAAATGACCCAGTGGACCCTGGAGTGAGGAAGAATCCAGCAATATCCACATCATACTCCTCCCAGTGAAGGGCTACAAAGGCTTTTCAGTTTTCACTACAGTATTACCCTCCAACAACTGACTTGAAGATCCAGAGGAGCAACACAAGGGTGAGCATAACACCAGGAAAATGAATAGAAACGAAGAAATGTGTTACGGTTTTAGTTGCATTATCACAATTATTGAGACTTTTTCCATATAGAAGTATTCTAACGTATTATCTTTGTTTTCCTGTAATAATTAGTGGTAGAATAAAATGATTCTTGAATTAGAGTGTTAAGAATTCAGTTATACTAACAATAAATTCTTGCTTTTTTTATTTATATATACAGGCTGTGTGTGTGTATAAGGGGTGCTTCCTCTTTGCCTATAAACAACACCGAGCATAACAAAGCCCAAGGGGAGTGCCTCAGAGAAAAGAAAATGCACAGATCTAGGGGAAGAGGAAGCAATGAAAGACAAGTTGAAGAAAAGAAAAAAAAAAAAGGAAAGATATTTAAAAACCCCAGGAAAATATCAGTTCAGGGGGAAAGGCAAGAAAGATAGAGATAAAGAGAAGCGAAGTTTACAATAAAATTCCTGCAGAATAAATCAAATCTGCCATCAAGCGCTGAGCAAATTCAGCTTTCCAGCCCAACAGTATAACAAGAGAAGATGGGAGCTCTCTCTGAAGGCACCCTCCTTGGGAGCAAGCAGCTCCCTGCAGAGGTGTGCAGACCCAGGTGGGCTTACATGGGAACATCTGGCTCTACACTTCAAATCTGCACAAACTCCTCTGCAAGAGCAGTTCCCACCGTGCCACAAAGCCTCAAAAGCTGAGTAAGTGTTTTCGTTTAAAATCAAGTCTGAAAAGAAAAACACATCCCACTTGCAAGCAACTGATCGACACCTCAGTTTCAAGCAGCAAGTGCAGCAGTTTGGGAGCGGGGAGAAAGATCTATACGTCAAGCTAATCATCTAGGGCAGACGAACATGACAGTTCATGGTAGATGCCTCAGGGCTTTAATTGTTTTACCATGAGCAAGCAGTGTAGTCAATATTAAAGTGGCACCAATCAAAGGGGCAAACTAAAAAGTAATACAATTTAACTCTCTCCCCCTTGTCATCTAATTAACCTTCAGAAAGAAGCAGTCTGCTTCCCAGCCCCCTCCCCACCACCATCTCCCTGGGGAGGGTTTGCCACACTGAGGGTAAGGCGCAGGGCAGGCGTTGATCTGCGTTCCAGAGCAGACGGCAAAAGCCCCCACTGCGGCAGGGAAACTGGAGCAGCTTTTCCCCTTGAACGCTTCAGTAAGCATAATCCCTGCCATGTATCTGTAAGAGTATCAGAGACAAAAAAAAAAACAAAAACCACACACCAAACCATAAAACCAAGCCCGCTTCTTCGAAAGCATGGAGTTTAAGAATCACCCGCTCCAAATGGTCAGTTGTTTTCAGCTCCTCTAGGCATGGCAAAGCTCACAGTTCCCTTGGGCAGCAGGCTGCCAGGGCCAGCAAAAAGGCAATAAAGCCTCCTGCCAGCCCTGCCTATTCAGATCCGTAGGAGGTCAGGCTGGCAGGTACTGAAAGGAAGGGGCAGGGGGAAGCCTGCTTCTGCCCCCAGCTGCTGTCAGTGCCACAAGCCATGGGAAGCCTGCCATGGCTCCCAGGCCCAAACGCCCAGAGCTCCCATTAGCTCCCTGCCCCAGCCTCGCTGCTTCTCAGAGCAGAAACAGCTCAGTCGTTGCCAGATGGGCAACATTCAATTCTGCCTATGTTGCCTTTTTAGAGACTTGTGACAGCTCTAGATTTAATGGAAGATGAAAATTTACCTCTCTTTTCCTGTATCTCAGCATAATATAGAGCATTTTAAATGCACTAAAATTTTTCTTCAGAAAAGCTAATGAGCATCAGTTGTCAGGAGATCTGAAAGGAGAAGCAATCATGATAAAACCCACTTTTGCTTTCTCATATATCTACATCTCTTGTCACAGAGAAACGTGGCCAAGTTAGAGTCCAAGACTAAGAAGCATTAGGTCAGCACTGCAAAAGCAAGGCAACTGACACTGAAGGCAAGGAAGTGGCTGGTATCAGCTCTGTCGGTCCTTGACTGTCAGCCGAAAGAACCAGGCCCAGCTGCACAACAGGGCAGCGCACGTGTGTGTGCATTGCAGGGCACGGCTTCCAGCGCAGGGCACGGCTTCCAGCGCAGGGCACGGCAGGGAGGGCCAAGTCCTACATCTGGTTCCTAAGCAATAGTCAGGGCACTTCTGGGCAAGCTTAAAATAAACAAAACACACTGCTCCCTGGAGCTTCTTAAGATATCCTAACATGATGCTCTTTCACCTTTAACTTGTTGCCTGTCTGAGACTGACTGAGGTCTGAGACCACCAGATTTTCCAGAAAGAGGAAAAGGATCGACTCCGTGTTGTTCACACCTGGTGATGGGACACAGCCTTTGGACTGTATGTACTTCTTTTAAGTTAAACTCTACAATTTGTGTGAAGGTTGCCAGGAGACACAGTGCCTGTTTTGAGATTCTTAGAGAGGGTGGAGCTCAGCTGAGGTGGCTGGTATCTCATTTTCATCCCAGACTTTGCTATTCAGTCCCCATTCCCCCCCCGCCTCGCTCTTATGCAAGCTCAGGACTTGGCTCACGAGCAAGTCCTGTTGCCGCATCAAGGCGCTGGTTGCTAGGAGGTATAACTGCTGGAGAGATACAGAGCAGGTAGAGGAGAGAGCAGGTTGCTACCTGCAGGTACATGGGCTTTTGGGCACTCATGCCCTATGCCAACCCCCCTCTTTTCTCAGGCAAACCCCAGGGGGCTGCAGAGCTTCAAGCTGAGAAAAGGCCTACATATTTCAAAATAGCCAAGGCAGCATGAGTTTTGCAACCACTCCTCTTCCCTGTTCCACTCGCACGCAGTAGCTTTCCAAACCTGTCAAAAGCTTCCCACTTGCAGAGCTCTACCAGAGTGTTTAGCTCTGTTATTAAATAAAGCAGACATGGTTGTTCTCTCCCTTCAATTTCTTTGCACATAAACTGCAAGTGACCCTCACCACGGGACTGCCTTTTTTTTTTTTTTTTTTTTTTTTAAATAGTGATTTCCCTTTAGTTCACATGCTGGTTAATGGGATCAAAGCACAAAGTAACAAACTAATCATCTACATGGGATTATTTCTAGCTTGCCTCCCAATTTAAAAAACAAATTGGTACGACTGGCACAGTGAAAGACTGAGGACAGCCAGCATTTCTCTTAATAAGGCAGGTTAAAGTCAGACATGACCAATATAATCATTAAAACAGCAACTGTTGTAGCTATTCTGACATGCATGATAACACACTCCCTTGAGGGAACTAGAATATTTGCCCTGGAACTAGGATGGAAGCAGTAACAAGCATGTACTATATAGTTCTCTTTAATATGGTTTGTCAGGCAACCCAAACAGCAGCAAATTCACAGGACTCCTTGGAGAAGCCCTACCTTTCCCTCCTCGCAACCTCAGGAATCCTGCACAGGGAAGCTTCAAGGGCAGTTAAGCACTATTTCTTTGTCACAAGAATTTTCATTGCAGCCTTGCAAAGATAAAAGCATTCCCATTTCCCTGCTCTCACTTTCTTCATCAATAATATTTTTGGCAACGGCAAGAATTCACACTCTAACATAAACTTTCTTGAGGGCTCAGCTAATACTGCTGGCCCCCCAACACACACTGCACAAGCAGTGCCTGGACCTGCCACACCAGTTGTGTGACACAGTGCAGGACTGAAGCTACCAAACTTGACTTACCCTACCCACACTATCAAACTTTATTTACAGCATCACACACAGAAAGAAACCCCCCAGGATTTCCATCACTGGAGGTGAGAGCACATTCATGCTGCCTGCATGCACACTGCAGGCAAGGAGCCTTCCTTAGCCCAGAATATGGGTCCTGCAATTCATTCTTACACTAAAAACCATCCCCAGCTTCCTTGTCAGTTAAGCACCAAAGTTGCTTACAGCTAACACAATTTTGTGCCGTGCCATGAAGGGTCAGAGTTCAAAGGTATATAGCATGGAAGAGGAGACAGGTGGAACAAGAAAAGTTTTTACTTATTTCTTTGAAGTAATCAAAGAAATTGCACGTAAAAGTGCTCTGATGTTCAAAAAAATGCAAAATGCACCACTGAAGACATGCCTATGCAACCTCCGTACAATTTCCTTCTACAAAACTATTCTAAGAGCATTTATTTCCACCTCCACCCCATTCTGCTCTCCTCTCTCTGTCAAGAACTGGGCTTGCTCCGTGCTGGGAACAAGTACAAAGGAGGACACAGAAGCAGTGGAGTCAGCAGCATCTGGTGTTCTCTGCCTTAATCATGTCCTTAACCTTCTGTGCATATACCTACCACAATGGCACCTGAGCTCATGTCCCACACGTGGAACCAGCTGTGGGATGTTCAAGAGCAGCAGCACACTGCAGAGGCTCTTAAGAAGCAGCACAACGTGCCTTTGTGGACTCTACTGCCTTGAGGGGTGGCTAGCATATGATGTTGGGAGAAGAGCGTCCAAACTAGCAAGGGTAAGGTAAGGGTACAAGACAGCACTTTTTAAAGTCTTTTTTTTTTTTTTTGTAAGTCATCTGTTTAATACTCAGCTCCTGTTATCTACATCTCTATAAAGGAGAAAATAGAAAACTGTTACTCTTATTTTTAGAAAAAGGTGCAAGCTGGGAGAAGCAAAGTGATTCTCTCTATCATCAAGTCCCATGGTAGACTTAAAATAGAGAAAAGAAGTCTCAGTTCTCCGTGCCCTACAATACATTGCCTCTTCCCCATTGCTGGCTTTTTTCAGAAAAGTCTTCCTTGTCCTTCAGACAAACTCTCACTATCATCCCAAAGACAAAGCAATATACAGAACAAAGACAGAACAACATGCTTCTGGCGAGATCCCACCTGCAGTACTGTGTCCATCTCTGGAGCCCCCAGCCCAGGAAAGACATGGACCTGTTGGTGCGGGTCCAGAGGAGGCCCAGAAAGATGATCAGAGGGATGGAACACCTATCCTGCAAGGACAGGACGAGAGTTGGGGTTGTTCAGCCTGGAGAAGAGAAGGCTCTGGGGAGGCTTTATTGCAGCCTTTCAATACTTAAAGGAGGCTTATAAGAAAGATGGGGACAAACTTTTGCATAGGGCCTGTTGTGATTGGACTACAGGTAATGGTTTTTAAGTAAAAGAGGGAAGAGTTAGACTAGGTATAAGGAAGAAATTTTTTACTATAAGGGTGGTAAAACACAGGAACAGGTTGCCCAGAGAGGTGGTAGATGCCCCATCCCCAGAAACATTCAAGGTCAGGTTGGACGGGGCTCTGAGTAACCCGATCTAGTTGAAGATGTCCCTGCTCATTGCAGGGGGGGTTAGACTAGATGACCTTTAAAGGTCCTTTCCAACCCAAACTTTTCTATTATTTTCCTGCCCCCAACTCTGTAATTTTGAGGGTGGAGAGGGGAAGAAGGAATACAGTTACCAGCTCATCTCTGAACTGAACCCAGTTTGCTGCTCAACTCAAAAGCAGGGTTGCCCATATCCTAGGGCAATGTTCTCAAGCAATTTGTTCTGGGGAAAGGCACCTGCTCCCACTCATACACTCCCTCTCTCCACAGAACTCCTGGTAAACAAATTTGTGAAATGTTTCCAAAAATGTTGCATTGCAATTGGACCACTCCCTTGAAAAATCCTCAATTCAATCTAAATGTCAAAAAACACCGGGCAATCTAAACAGGTCAAGGCTTCCTGTTGTGGCTTTTAGGGGGTTGTTTGGGGTTTTGTTTGTTTGTTTGTTAAACACCAGCAAACTCTGCTACCAAGGGTCCCAGACTTCAACGTCAATTCATCCCTGAGCCAAGAGAGTGGGTACTGCCTGTCAACAGGGTGGGTCCTCCTACTGGAAAGGCTGCAAGTGGAAGCAGATTGCTGCTCCTCACTTGTGGGGGTTCTCTAGCAACACCAGGATGCAGGACACTCATACGCCGAGCACAGCTGCAGAGTCCAGCCCTTTCCCAGTGCCTGACAGAAAGAAGCACAGAAGCGTGGGCACAGACAGGCTCATCCCAGATAGGATGGGGTGTACAAAGGAAGCGTTTTAGGAGAAAGGGCTCATATCACATGGCTTCTGTAGAAAGACGGGGGATAAAGGGGCACGTTGGTACCCGGCAGCTTGAGGGAGGATGTATATCAGGGAGGGAGGGAGGGAGTATATCAGACCTACTGCTGCTGCCAGATTCTCAAATCCTAAGTGTAGGACAAAGCGTCACATTTCATCCCTATTTGTCCAGAGGCTGTAGCAGCTGGCTACAGAATAGCGATCCACTCCCTTCTAACTTGAAGGCTGATTAGCGTATGGCACTCTGGAGAAGTAACTAGAAGTTCCACGTACATCAAAACAGCAACTCTATGTACAGCAAAACAGCAGCTTGTCTCAAAGGGAGCTGGCAACGCCAAACATCAGCACTGCCCTGACTAGTTTTTCAATACCAAGCGCGACACAAGGTACAAAGTCACACAGGGACTGAAACCAAGCATCCCACAAGATTCCCACTGTCTACCACAACCTACTCCACTGCTGGCAAAGATCACACTAACCACCTCCCCAGCCAGCAGCTGAGTTCTCCGAGTCAAGGGCTCGCGTTCCCAACACCTTCCTTCCATCAGTCTGGCAGCACCCCAATGCTGCAGTCTTCAGCGCACACAGCAGCACTTCTGGCACAGACTTGACACAGTCTCCCCTCTGGTTTAGTAAAAAGGGTTTCTGACCAGCTATTTTGAGGTTTTGTCCTATTTTTCTCCCTTTTTCTGCCGGACAGCAGGTTTGCTGCAGGTCTGGAGCTTCACTGCTATCTCACTATTTAAGATTCTACTGAATGTTAGGTCTTCAGTTGTTTGTCACAAGTAAAGACTTTAAATTATTTAGACATGACATCAAAAGCGCTGCCCCACACACACACCTAGGGGCTGGCTGATGGAAACTGCCTGGAAGTCAATTTGACAAGTTTGACTCCTTTCTGCTAAGGACTTAAACCAGGGGAGTTTGCCCACAGCTCTAGGTGACTGCTAGTAGTGCTTGCTTTGCTTCTTCATCTCTTCTGCCAAAACCAAGTGAGATTACAGCTGAACTGGATCAATACACAGTCGTTCAGCAAACAATTTACTTTTTAGGTGCAGTTGTATTACAGAGACATGGATTCAATGTGGAAGAGTCTCTAGCATTCACAAAAAGGGAGACCAAGCAAAAAACAATGTAGAAATTCTTGCCTAGCTCTATGGGCATGTGGAAACAGTTCAGCCGAGTAAGACTGCACCTACTCCATTAGGCAGGGTCTTTTCTGTCTGAAGTTCAATGATGGGGATTCAGGACTGGACCCAGCTGCTACCTAGATGGGAAGAGGCCATTTGCTCCAGGACTGCATGATTGTTACCTGTGAATCTCAAAGGCCAATGGCAAGAGAGCAAGGAAGAGGTCATAGCCCCCTTAAATCCACCTCTGCAAATTAAAATATCAAAGTTATGATTCCTTGGCCTGAGAAGAAAGCACTGTTGCAAAGGGGATCTCCATTTTCTTGTCCCAAGTGCAAAGAGTTTGCCCACTTGCCAGAAACTAAGACTACATTAACCTTCCTCAGCCCACCCTCCCTGTCTAATCTAAATTAATAAAAGCAAGGAATGAAAGGAAGTATTTTATACTTCAGATCTTCATGCCTCAGTGCATCTATGCTCCTTTTCCTCCAAGAGTATTTAAGACAGGGAGATTTAAGAGTTAAACAACGTATCCCTACTTCTTTCTGAGAGATCTGCTGTTGTTGGGGGAGGAAAGGGAGGGAAGGGTTTGGCTATTTTTCATCATCTTTTTGGACACTTTCAGGACCCTGAAACCTTGTGGTGTTCCCTCTTGGTGCAGAAAAATTTGCTTGGTTTGGTTGTAATGGCCCAACTCAAGCCCAGCTGCAGTCGCAGCTCTCCAATTCAAATTGTATTTAACAATCTCAATGAAGGAGATTTTCTTATCTTCCTCTCTCGGTCCACCACCACAATTGTGACGGCTGGAAAATCTCCCCAGATGGCATGTAAAAGCACAGTAGCCTCACAGATTACATGCATTAACAACAGTCCAGATTCCTGGAAGATGGGAAGGGGAAAGAGGTCTAACCCTTGAAAGGCAACTGTCCCATTTTAAAGAGGACAAAGCAAGCTGCCTCTGGTGAGGCCAAAGATGCTGAAATTTGCTTTGAACCACAGATGAGAATTTCATTTTAGGGTACGTTTCTACAGTCTTTAGAACACTACAGAATTCTCTTTTCTAAAAGAACACAGAAAGAAGGTCCAGAAATTCTCCTTCAGAGGACTGGGTAAAGTAAACTTGAAGGAGCCAGCACCAGGAGAATAGGATTTATCTGCCCACAAGCCAACAGTTCAAGTATTTCAATGTCCCTGTACATACAAAGCTACATTTGAGATACAGCCCAATAGCATTAGCATTGGTGCTAGAGAAAAATTAGTGAAGAACTGTACCCGTACAGAGCAGTAAAGCTTTGCACAAACTGCACATGTACCAAAAGGTACACTGGGTCTATAAAGAAGTGGATTCCTTCTGTGTACCTCCAGCTTTCTAAAGGCAACTATTGTTGTGGCATCCAAGCGAAGTGATCAATTACTTAAGAAAAATATGCTCTGGAATAAGGCAGGAATACTTGTCATCTTACAAATTAGGATTTCATTGTCCATGTAACCACCAATTCTAATCTGGCCACAATAGTCATAAGTCTTGAAAAGATCCCAGTTCAAAACAGCATTTTGCCTCGTTTACCAGCAGTCATCTACTAGATTTGCCTCTCACAATTCATTCCGGTACCCCGCTGACCAAAACCTTCCACTTTAAAGAGGAATGAAATAGCAAGGTAACATCATGCCTGGTAAAGTTACACAACATTTATCCTAACTGTTATTCTTCCATTGTAGGTTATATGCAGCTTAAGGTAAAGGGAAATTGTTCCAAGCTGATAATTTATTATGTTGTGCAGTAATTTATCTATATAATGATGGAAAATTATGATTAAAACTTTCCAAGAGACTCCACATGTGGATGGGCTGGAAACCACTTAGCCTTACAGCATATCTACTGGAATTGGAAAGAGGTATTTGGGAGCAAACCAACAACCACTTCTGGAAAAGAAAAATCCTACTCTTTCAGCTTCCAGTGGGATTTACCACTCAGTTGTGTGAGACAGCTCCACACGTGCTGAGCAGACTCCTGGCTGGATTAAAAACAACTCACTCATTTCCCGCTGTGCTCCTCCCCTTCCTCCCTTTGCTGTGACACAGACCGTGGTCACTGCCCTGCCTGTGCAGGACCTGACACTTACCTCCCTGGATCAGTGGATAAGGGATCCAGGAGGGGTATGACTCAGAAGGGCTGACAGAGTTAAGAGGCTTCCACTCAGTACTGCAAACCAGCCAAGGACGAGGAGTGGAACAGGGGAGACACAGTGAAACGAGAAGAGCCGATTCTGCTGTAGCTCAGGTTGGCACATGAGAGGCTGCTGCACTGACATCCAATGTGGACGGCACAGTATAAGTAAAATAAATTGTGATCCAGACAGCTATGCAGTTTTCTGATTTTGAACACATCACACCACTATTCACTTCCAAATATTAGTTGTCCTATCTCAAAAAACCCTCAAGGTGGTAAAGCTGAAGCAAGAACAAGCCTAGCTCCTCAAAAAGATCTTGTGGCAAAAAGCAGCAGCAGAAAAGACTTAATACCTTCATCTTAACTTTGATCATATAGCTGGTCCTTTTATTGTCCCTCCCTTCCTATCTACAAACAAGGGTGATTCATTCTGAAATAGTACAGAATACGGGGGCATCCAAATAATTTGTTCGTCAAATGTACCACACGCCACAGAGCTAGCCAGGGCCTGTGTCTGTACTGGCTACAGTAACTTCTGAGAGAATCACAAAGAAACTAAATTTCACTGTATCTCAGAGCGTATTTGCTTTATTAAACCTGCGTCTGCCTTTAGCAGGAGTTGCTGTATGTGAAGAGCTATGCTAGAGAGCTGAAGGGGAGGGAAGAACATGCAAGCTGAGACTGATTAACTCATTACATGTGCTATGTATCAAAAATTCCCCAGCAAGGAACACTAATATGAAAAATCCCTGACTTCTATAAGAGTGGCTGGGCATTGATAAGCAGAGCTAGAGAGAGGCTTAAGCTTGTCAGGACATAACAGAATAGCGTTTAAAAGACATTGCACACTGAACAGCATGAAGTGCTACTTTCCTGCTCCTATGGAAGAAAAAGCACAGGATGCTCCCTCAAGCAGGCAAGTACCTCACATGAGGACAAGGTTCCCAACCAGCTATCATGACCAACTGAGAGCCGTGTAAAGAATAAAAGAGAAGCAAAATAAATCAGTCACTCACACCAACCTACGAGGCTTATAAAACAGCAGCAAACACAACACCAAAACAGATAAGCTGACTCAAGCTATCTGAGCAGCTGGTCTAGAATTTAAATGGATAGACACTTCTCCCCCCCCGCCTTTTTTTTTTTTTCCCCTTTTTTAATGCTAGTCATCCTCAGAGGATTTTCTTAGCTTTGTTGCCCTTCTTGTTTCTAGGAAACAGAACTAGCTACTGGAAAAAAAAAAAAAAAAAAAAAGAAAACACAACAACAAAAAAAAATCAGAGAAGGGCAGGGAAAAAGCAAGAGGAAAAAAAAACTGAAAGAAAAGGAGAATGGAGCATCAGTCCTGCCACAAGAAGTAAAAAATTCAGTACATCTTTGTCCCCCTCACTCCTCCCATAAGACAGACTTTGTTACTCACTGTATAAACCTAACAGAGATCAAATTAAGCAACTTTGGGTTTATTTCACTTGCCAGCATAAGAACAGGCAAGTGTAGGCTGCAGTTGTAAGACCTTCAGAGAGGATGTAATTTTCTTTCCTATATTGTCTTACTTCCCAGGACCAACAGCCTTATATGAAATTGGTGGCCTAAAATACCTGGAGTACTCAGTGCTTTTAGCCTTTATGGCAGACATGGAGAAAAAGACTCCTATAACACAAGCATCCCACCAAAACAATACCATCAACACTTCCAGAGCGAAAGCCTCATTAGGGTCAAAGAAGAGAAAGGATAAAAGGTTCACACGCGTGAAAGAAAGAAAGTTCACAGTGAGAAGGAAAGAAAGTAATAATGTAACTCAGCTCTTTGGCACCACTGTGGAGTTGGAATGAGCTTGTGTTGCATTAGGAACTGCTCCTTTCAGGAGATTCAGAAATCATAATTAAAAAAAAAAATAATAATTTACTTTAGGCAAACCAGAGACAAGATTCTGCTCAAAGAGCGCCAAAGCTTCTCATGCACAAGTCCTCTTCCATGTACGCATTCATATGCCTGGTGTGGATGAAGTCAGGATGCCTGGGGCAACTGTTTTGATCTCAACCAAATGAACCTAGGTATGTTGAAAGTGTTCTTAGGAAAATACAGAGTTGTTACGTAAATTCAGCTTTTAGGGGTAGGACAGACTGGAGGAGCAAAGCATCTGCATGTCAGGATTGCAAAACCTCTGCAGATGAGCAGAGGGCTGAGGAAATCACTGAAGTACATGAAGCACAGACAAAGGTCACCAAGCTGCATGGACAGGTCATAAACCAACTGTCCATGAGCCATACCCAGCCTGCTATATCAGCCTCATGTACGAAGCTTCCCTGACCAATAAATTCAAACAAATAGAAAGAAAAATAAACAAAATGAAGCCCATGTACCAGAAATGCCAGAATTTGTGCAAATCAAGAGAAATTCACTGGAAATGAGAATGCAGGAGGAAAAAAAACCCAAAACTCAACAACAACAAACTGAACTTGCATCAACTTAGTATGGTCTGCGCAAGTACCCCTCTCATGTCTTGGCTCCTTAACTAATACTAGTTTTGTTAGAGATTGTCTTGACTACAGCAAATCACAACAACATCACAAAACAGGCCAGCCATGGCACAGAAGCAGAAAGTCATAAAAGCCACTAAACTGTTACAACACAGATCTGGTATACTCCATAGGTTTCTTGCCCAGGCCATGCGATGCTACCACCAACAAGTAAGAACAGGAATTCCCCTGTAAAGCCCTAAGGAGCCGCATAACCTTTTAATTACCCAAAAGAATCCCCAGGTGTCCTCATGCTTGATTAAATCCATGTTAGGCATGCACAAGCTCATCAGAGGACATTGCTATTAAGAAAACTAGTCTATCTTTAGCTGTGCAAGAGTCCAAAACATCTGTTTACTGCACTTGTATTCTTCTCTCTCTCCTTGCCCTCTTCAAGCACGAACATATTCACTGTCAGAAAAGATGTAGAGGAAAAGTTAACACACTCTGGAATATATTTTCCTGGCTCCAAAGAGTTCAAGCATAAAGGATGCTGTCAAGAGCAGATGTGGATCTCAAACTGTCTGCATGCCCACGGACAGAAAAAGACACAATGGGCAGAAATTAAAACACATGATATTCCATTTGAACACAAAGGAAAAATAAAAGAAAAAAACCAAACGCCCCGCTTCTTTGGGTTTTTTGGTTTTTTGTTACTATGAGAGTAGTCAAACACTGGAACATGCTGCCCAGAGAAGTTGTGGAGTCTTCATGTTTGGAGATATTCAAAAGCTGCCTGGCCATGGTCCTGGGCAACCTGCTCTAGGTGACTCTGCTTGAGCATGGGGGTTGGTCTAGATGATCTCAAGAGGTCCCTCACAACCACAATTCTGTGTACCAAGATATTGTCAGGATGGGCAAAAATTTCTAGCCAGTTTTACTTACCCCATCTCTCATTTTGGCCACAAACACAGAACCCTTAAGTATTGCTAGTCTTGTATGCTTGGAAAACATCATCTATAATTATTGTGGAAGTTTCTTTTTTCTAATTTCAGTTTTCATATTTTAAGAGTACATCTATGCAAAGCCACTTGGAGATACTGCCCTTCCTCTTCTCCTTTAGCTTGATGACCAGCAGAATAAACAAGCTGAGAGGAAGAGCCAAGCTCATATGGACTTCTGCAACCCAGCCAGATGGAGTATCCCCACAGTGCTACATTGGGCAGTGAAGGCTTCTCATGACACTGCTCTGTCTTCCCAATCTATTCCCACTACAGTATCGTATCTTTTCATCTAAGTCATAGATATACCCCATCTCAACAGCCACGCTTCCACTGGCAGAGTAAAATGTTTTTCCTCCCCAGCTTTTTCAAAATGCCATCCATTATGAGACCTCTATCTGCACCTCTCACAGTCCCTTTAAAACTGTTCAGGGGATACATTCTTTCAGACAAGTCGCATCCCACAGACCAGCAACTCTGACATGCTCTGCTCTTCCATGGACATGTGCCCTCTGGGTGACCTCTACCTTCAGCAAGATCAGGATCTGGCCCCAGAAATGTATGATTTTGCTAAACATGCAACTCACAAAGCCACCTCTCCAGCCCTCAGCAACCTCCCTCTAGTAGCTCTTTTGCTGTCCACCAAAGTCTCCTTCTGGATATCTCTATCTGGACTTAGAATACTGCGGCTGATGTGTTGCACCCCAGAGAATTCACATACAAGGGGCACTCAGCCTGAAATCTTTCTCCGCATTTGGATGAGGAACATGGCAAGTCATAAATTGCAGAGCATATACAAGAAGGCTTTTGTCAATTAATTGAAGCATCACCTGCTCCATTAGGTACTCACTGTCTTGAGAATCACATTGAGTTATGTGTAAGCTCACCACACTACAGAGCATAGTTAAAAAGTCCACAATGTATGTAATTCCCAGCTTACAGCAAGAGGAACGAGAGGGGTTCCATTAAAAGGGATCCCATTAAAACTTGACAGGTAAAATGCAATCCCTCTCTCTTGTAACAGTGCTGAGTCTCATCATTCTCTGGTGTTAAAAGACTAAAGAACAGTAAATAGCCTCCCGACAGAAGACCATAGTGGAAACATCCTCAATCTTTGTGTTGATGCACCAGTCCTGGTTTACCTTAGCTTTGAAGAATGTGGTTAGTGACTCACCCTGCCGGATAAGCAACGAGGCCAGTTCTGGGGTCGCAGGCTAATCCTCTGCCTCCCGACACAGTTATCCCCAACACCTTCTCCAAAGTCACCTAGTGCATATGAAAAAGAAAACAAGAAGTATTATGAAATATGAGTGCAGTTCAAATGGACCCATACACAGATGCTGATGGTCTGTTTCACAGTGGCACTGAGAAGAATCACAGCTCCTAGAAATTCACTGACGAGCATCCAGGTACAGAAGCAAACCTACTCAGTTTTCAACACAAGCACAGTAAAATAAAGTATTACAAAGACGGAGGATTGCAAGCAGCAGATAGTACTGGTGAGAAGCTGGGATGCATATTCACTGCCTACCGATTCCCATCCTCCCAGGAAGAGCAGCAAACTACTTTCTCCAGAGCTCTTTCCCCAAAAATCATTTCCAGGCTGTCCTGTTGTCTTTATCTCCATCATCCAGTGGCAGATGGTTCAGTCCCCTATTCCTAGGAGCTGAATAGTCAATTTTTCCCACAGTGCTTGAATTGGAAACCACATCCAGTGGACCAGGGCATCCCTCCCCAGCAATCTCAAGAGACAGAACAGCTTACATGACTGGGTTCACAAGCCCACACACCAGTGACCCATGCAAGAGACAGTAATCCAAAATGCTTGCTTCTTGCTTTCCCCCCGAGCAAAGACCTCAACTATTTTTAGGAAAAGAAATGCAACTGGAAGGGCTACTTCGAAGATACAAAGACTCATAGCCAGGCCTCTGTGGCAAGAAGCCAGGAAAAGCAAAAACAAAAGGGGAAGGGAGGGGGACAGACAGATATGACACAATATTTTGGGGAGCACTCCCTGGCAGAGAAAGCATCGGAATTTAGCAATTATCCCAAAGCAAAAGGCTGTAGTGGGATTACACTGCACAAAATCTGCTTTGTGGCATGAAAGGACTCAAACTCTGAGCACAAAACAGATCTCAGCCCTGGGGTTGTTTTGACCGACACAAAATTATTCTCTTTCCTTTACATTTGCACAGCTTGATTTATTATATATTTGATGCATACATTCCTCCTCAGCATTGCTGTCCCTGCCAAACTCATGGATTTTACTAGGTCACAGTCTTCTGGTTTTAATTATCATCATCTAAGTTATATTTGGTTAAGACCTTAAGGGCATGGACGCGGCATAAGAAGTTGCTATTGTAATAATTACTACTATCTTTAATAGCTGCCCTGAAGACGAACATCTTGTATTTATATCAACATGGTGCACAAAAAGCAGGGGCAGGGCAGGTTCCCCACGCCACCCTTACCACACAGCTTACCAGACCTGAGGCTGTAGGGTGAAGAAACAAGGTCTCACTGAGCTCATGGCCCAGGTTACTAGAGAAGGTGATAGAAATAATCCCACACAGAGAACCACCTTGCTTCAACAGGTAAAGCAATGCTGAGGTGCCACCATTTAAAGTGAGCCGTCCGTGCTTCAGCTAGTTCAAATTTGGCCTGCCTTCTAATCAGTGACATGGAAAATGGAAGATTTCATATCCCAGTCTCTGGAACAACTTGGTCTTTTTTCCCTTTTAGTAATGATACACCCCAGATACTTTGAAACCATATCAGAGAACACTAAATTGTCCCCTTCCCTTGCAAAATGAGCATCTCTGGAAACATGGCTTTTACGAAACTCCTCTGGATTTTTGTTAAGTATAAGAACATACAATTAAAAATGCATTTACAAATCCACCGGTAAAGAAAGGAAATAGTTTTGTTCCAACTTAGTGTTGGAACAAAAATGTTGGGGTGAGGGAGGCTAGGAGGATATCTACTCTTCCAGGCTCACTAACAATATTTCAAAACACATTTATTTTTAAAGCAGCCCCACAAATGCACAGAAAGAAGAACCCAAGGCTTCTACTGCTGAGATTCCAGCTCATATCAGCAGTTCCCAACCCATCAAACTGAAAGAGGTTTAAATTACTAGAGAAACCTAATTCTTGACAGCGAAGGAGGAAGTGGAAGAGACGTGCCATTCAAGTGCTCCAATCTAGATAAGGCACCAATTACTTGATGCTGTCAGCAAACATCAATTTAGCAAAGCTGTGCTTACGCTGCTCAGCGCAGGCTTTAGCTCAGGCTGGCTGTAATTGCAGCTATCTTAAAAGGCACTATTTGACCTTGGCTATGCAGCTATTCATCAGCAATTCAGCAACCTACTTTCACAGGTACATTTTTGCTCTTCGAGGATGTATATTCAGCCTCTCAGTGTGCAGTCTTACGCCACAGCTGAGCTGATCTTACAGCTGCCTGCTCTGGAGGGGACAGTTCCTTCCTCCCTCATCCCACTCATCCCAATGACACCCCCGCCACTTCCCTTGCACCAGTCCCGGCATAACAACTGCCTGCCCAGCAGGCCAAACCAGCAGCAAACCACGTCGGAGTTTTTGTTTTCAGGGAGCTCAAAGCCAGGGAAAAGAAATACGGTCCCCTTTCACTGGCAACTACATCAACCCAGTTGTACCTCCAAAACCCACACTGTACTTGGTGATGTGGAAAAATCTGTCCCCTCCTCATCTTTCAGAGGGAGAGGAACTGAACAAGAGCACTAACTGATTCATCTTGGTACTCTCACCCCACCAACAGCAAAATGTCACATTCTATCACTCTAGGGTCTGTAGAGGCCCCATGCTGCTCTGCCAACAGACTACTTATGGGAAGGCTAGGAGGTGGGAAGTCTACATTTCTCCTATGGTCAGCACACAGCTTGACACAAAAGGAGTAGCTCAGACTTTAGGTCCAATTATTCTACTGCCAGTGAGCATCTTCTGGACTCCAAAAGACCACTCGTTCCATTAGAAAAAGACAACAACTATCAAGGCCATACCACTGGTATTAATAGACCTAGTGCCACAGACTCATAACTAACTTTCTGAAAGACTCCCTCTCTTTTGTTCCTAGTCTTAGCTCTAAAACCTTCCTAGTGTAAAGCATCTGAAAGGCAACCCCATGAGCCTATCCAATGGATGCTCTTACAACACCTCCACATGATAATCCTTTAGTACGAAAAACAAGTTGCTTCCAAAAGGAGCACATGCAAATTTAAAATTTGGTCTTATCACACTTGTGAGCTCCACTCCCACACCCTGCCCAAAATACACTCTTATCCCCATGACCAACCTCCAGACTAGGTGACATAAGGGCAAGAGATAGTCAGTCACTTGCCACAAAACTTGACAGAAGAATGAAAAACACTTCAGAGAGAAAAACCAATAGCAGCAATACAGTATAAGTTGGATTCCTCCCAGCTTGTCAGCTAAAGCAAAGAAATTTATTAATATAGTTAATAATTTGGAAAGGAGTACACCAACTTTAACTTCCTAATCTGAAATTAAGATTTGTCCAGCAAAGGGCAAATTTGTTGATAGAGGTCTGCCATTATCCCACTTCTGAAGTTACAACTTACAACAAGGCAGGAACCCACTTCCTCATGTGGCAAGTGCAGTCTCCCAGTCCTACACAGCCATAACCACTGCCATTCACACAAATCCCCCAGGTGGTACTTCAGCACATTCCAATCAGAAATAAATTCCCTGACACACCTTTCCAAGTGTGATCTGGGCTAATCACAGGACCTGGAGAGTCCCACTGAAGATCTGAGACACCATGTTCATTACCAATAGCTCCCATGTTGGCCCAATTTGCTTCCCACAGTTGCCAGACATGCCACTGCTTGCTCAGGCCTTCACAAGCAATCAATGGGCCACCTCACCTCCCTCATCCAAGCCTGGAGACAACTGCAAGATTAAACCTGTCATTTTGTGCGCCTAAATTAGAGGCGCAGAGAGGAGGCCGCCTAGCCACATTTGTTACTTCATCTTGAGGCTTCTATTAATAGTATGTGGCACTTTCAGTCAAGGTTCTCTATGCGATTTGCAAGTGTTATTGAACTGTTCCATGCGCAATATGCTTCTGCAGCTCACTTTGCATTGCCACTATGCTACCTGTAACCACCCCATCTCCATTCCTTTAAGGTCAACTTTTCAAATTCGGAAGCACACTACACACTCTTAGGCACCAAACCCAGAATCAGCTGTGCAGCTAACACCTGTCTTGCAAAACCTGATATTCACCCATTTTACAGGCTCAAATCTAAATTTGGCTGCTCAGCTTTGCACAAACGTGTAAAGAATATTTTAGCCCCTAAACAGATCACTTACCCTTTTCCTTCCACATCAAATCCCAAGATCATCAGATAGTTCCCACACCTGGTAGGACCAGACCAGTAGAGTCCTGAATTGCAGGACTCAATGTACCAACAGGCATTCATGTCAGCCAGGCCTTCCCAGGGATTGGGCCTTGCTGCAGCCCAATCCCACCTGGAAGTCAAAGGGCACATCTGAGAGCAGCCCTTGCTTCCCTCAAGCATGGTCTCACACAGCACAAGGGGAAAGCCCACGCTTGCGTGACAAAGCCATGCCACCTCTGCCTTACTACCAAGGTGCAGACAATCCTTTCAGAAAGGCTGCTCTAAAACAGCCCCTGCCAGCCTTTTTGTCTTTTCAGGAAAGAAGATGCATGATCAGCTCCTGCCAGCTCTCAGAGAGTGAGTTTCATAATTGCATGAGCTCTTTCTGCTGTTTTGAGGAAGTTACCACAAGCAATTGTTTCCACATGCTAAAAGGACAACACAGAAATCCTTGAAGGATTAGCCCAACTTCACCCCCCTGCAAACACTCTCCTCCTCTCCTTCCCATCGTTTGCATTCCTTTGGGACCATCTACACTGCAAAGACGCAGAGGAGGCACAGGAGGCAAACACTGTGGCCCACACATCTAGGCAGCACACTGTTAGAAAGCAGTAGTAAACACACCCAGCGCAGCAATTTCCACCAAAATGGGTGCCAAAGGGGACAACCTAGTGACAGTCCTGCCTGACGTGAGCTCACAGGCGCTCTCCCTACAGCTGCACTGTTTTACTAATGAGCCACCGCTGCTGGGTAGGAGCTCCTGTATCTATGCCTGCTTGCCCGCCAGTAGACTTCTGCAGTCTGGCTTCAGCTTAAAGAAAGAGAGGAAAAGAAAATTTCAAGAGAAAGTAATTTTTAACACCAGGCATCCCTCAAAGAGATTCAACTATAGGCTGAATGATGCTGTTACTCAGCCTATCACCCTCCACAGGACAGCAAAAGACTAAGTAGGAGTTCAGTAGTATTTCAGCCCCCAGCCCCTCTTCTGCATACTCATATGCTCAAGAAATGAAGGAATTTTCTGACTTGATCACCTCACCTCCTGCCTTCTAATACAATCCACGTTCTCTTCTGAGCCAAAAAATTCATAATTCTCTACAAGATTTATTTAAGCATGGAAATAAAGAAGCAAAGCATTTGAGAGGATACACGCAACTCTCCAGAGCTCAAAAAGACCACTGAGGGGAGAAAACTGGTGTTACTGTACAGGGCTGCCCATATGTCCCAGTACCTATGGCACTAGGCAGGAGGCCACAGCCTGGCAAAACCATGTCCAACAAGCAGATGTGTCTGTTCCAGACTTCATGAGATTGGCCACCTTGGATCAGACACCAGTATCTATCCCTGGTTCCTGTTTCCTTTTGCAGCCGTAAGTGAAGGAGAAAAGTCAGGAAGAAGAGTATCATAAACAAATGTATGGATAAAGTTTAAGAGCAGGGAAAGCAAATTTTATTCTTTCTCACCTCCTGTCAATCTCCCACTCTCAAAATAGATATTCTCAGTTTTTAACCGTTCAGTAGAGTTCTCTACCATGAGCTTATCCACTAAGCATTGACAACATCTTTTGGCAAGGAACTCTACCAGTCTGGTACATGTTGCAAGAAGAACCATCTTTCATTGCTCGTTTTAAACCAAACTTCTGTTAGTATCATTTGATGTGCCCTAGTTCTTGTACAGAAAGAGACACTGAATAGCCAATCCCCACCCATCTTTAAGTGGCTCATGATTTTGTAAGGACCCCAAGTCATCTGTCTTCCAACTACAAGTGTCTTCACTTACTCAGTTTATGGCTCTCCTGAAAGCCATCTCAAATCTTTAATCAGCTCTGATGCTCTTCTGTGAGCCACCTTACAGGTACATTATATCCTTCCTGAGATGAAGAGGAAACACCAAGACCACATGCAGCTTTCAAGGTGTGGTCACAGCAAGTGTTTACAGAGCAGAATAATACAGTCTTATGTTTTGTTCTCCATTCTTTTTTCCCCACTAATACCTTACATTTGATCTGCCTTTTTGACATCTAAGATCATTTACAGACAGCAGCAAAAAGGTCACCCCGCTCAACAAAGTAATGGAAAGAACTCCTGCTGCTTTGCTCTCGGAAATTTATCCCCCATTCTCTCCTCTCTGCTCCCCTGTGGAAGGGAAATCCAATTCTTGAATCAACAGTTTGATTTCAACTTCCTCCTTCCTATCCTTATCTTTGTGAGCACTTATTCATGAATAAGGGCATCCTCAGAGGGAGTTCTTGCAGCACAACTATTCCATTCCACTCCAGAACAGCTGCTTCAATAAATGTCCACATCCAGACAAGTTCTATTTTAAAAGCTTTCCCATGGGCCTGTGTATAACACAGTTAACGTTCAAATCCATTTAATTAACTGGCAGCATCGAGTCAGCATGAAAAGACAACATCCATCAAAGTTCATCTATCATCCACTGCACAATGTGCCTGCCCTCATCCCTCTCTGTCTGAATGTGGGCATATTAATAATGTATGTGCAAAAGCACACGCTCCTGAGAAAGCAGTGGACACAGAAATCCCAGAGATACATAACCCATGAGGGTTACTTTGGAAAGCCTTTCCTAGCACATCAAGTAATCAGTTACCATCTCATCTGAGGAGTGGCTACACAATCATCTATTCTTTTGCCTTAAAAAAAAAAGGCTTTTACAGCTCGACTTGAGACCCCAATACTCTTCGGTCCTGGCAAGACACTGACACAGGGAGCTCCAAGAACCAGGCCCAAGTTTCACAACAGCGCTGTGGTTTTCATGTTTGTCTCCCTATATTCTGCTTCCAGAGTTTTCAGCACTGCTGAAACACACTCCAACGTGTTTTCCATGCTGCAACACAGCAAAGTCATATCAATGCACTCTGGCATCCAATACGTGAAAATGCATCGTAGCTGTACATTGTCAGCGTCAGCATTTAAGAAATAGCTGTCTATTTCTTACATAAGTGAAATTTGATACAGGGAGCCAAATCTCACAGCTGGCCCTGTTTGTACATCTCTCCTGCTGTCCCTGAGCCCCACCGCAAAAAAAGCACGTTTAACCTCCAGGGACCAGCACACACATTGTAGGCTCTAATCCACCGTCTGAACACACTGTCTGATCTCCTGTTACTGCTGCAGAAAAACAAAGGCTTGAAGTTTTACATTTAGCTCTGCTGTGCTTCGTTTGGCACATTAAACACAGAACACTTACTAGAATATACTATTCTACTTAAGGGGCTGTCAGCATTTCCACTGCAAAGCCTTCATTTCAGGGCTTTATAACACAGCTGTGAAATATTCATTTTGCACTTGAGCTTAACATGCAAAGGTCTGGCTTTGGCCCAGGTTCCTCTGCCTGTTTGTTTTTTCGGGAGTTGGGGTTTTTGTTGTTGGTCTGGCAGGGAGAAGGCTGAAGACGGGTGGATGGAATTAACTGCAGGAGATGTTTGACTTACAAGAGCACACAAACAACAAAACCACTCAGCTCCACAGTTGGTTTCTGTCCCTCACATATCCAATGTCTCCCCCTGATTTTGTATGTGCATGTAAAATATGCACAGGGGGGTTTTTTTGTGTTTTGTTTTGTTTTTTTTAGGAGTCTTTTCTATCCTCTCCCTCCTCTCTAGTCTGAGCCTTCCGTCCCTCAGCATCCAGTGCTACCAAAGAGTACCGTCTTGACAGGCCTGGAGACTGAAAATATTCCACCTGCAAAAGCAACAGTAGTAAGCTGAGCTCCAACACATGACGAATGCAGAATGTCTCTGCATTGGCAGAGCAGTCTCCATGTCCCTCGCAGTAAGTCTCACAAGCCTTGCTCACTGCCACCATAGCAGACTCATACCTATTGCCTAACTGACCCTCTAGGAACTGCTCCACCACCATCAAACTGGTTTTGTGCAATCCACTACACAGACTTGTTGCAACGTTTCAAGGTGTTTCCAGCCAATGCTCAATCTGAAGCACTATTCACGGGGTGAAAGGATTCAGAGCTATGTCTGACCACTGACCAAGCCCTCACATTTTAACGAATTTAACAAAAAAAAAAAACCAAACACCACACACCTGACCAGAACATCATCATCTGCAGCACACAGTTGCTAATTCTAGGCAATTTGATTTCAAGATAACCACTTCACGAACATCAGGGAACAATCTCCCACAACACAACTTATGAATGACGCACCTTGGCACAAGAGTGGCAAGGGTAGAAACTGACTTGCCCGAAGGTTTGAATCGCTGAGTTATGGGAAGCATTACATTACATTTGTAAACCTGCAAAAAAGCAGAGGTGGGATGGGGGAGGTGTTCTGATGGAAATGCTGAGCCTCAGCTCTAATGGCTCTGCCAGGTGTCACTACAACGGTTGTACAGTGGTGTGCAGGCATTAATTAAAGATGATCCAGGCAGTTGAGAGAACAGGGACCAAAACAGGGACAGAGGTGGAAGAAAGGGAACGTTAACAACCCAGGGTCCCTGCAGGCTGTCTTTCCACATGCGCCTGCACACAGCACGCATGCATTTGCCCATCTCTCCGCACAGCCTCTCTTGCCTGCTCTCCCCTCCTGGCCTCCCCACCATGCTGGCTGCTTTCAGTCCGATTCCAGCTGTCAGAACTGCATTCCTGACCCGTCAGCCCCAGCTGTCGGGGGCTACGTGCTGAATCTGCACTCTGCCTTCTTCTTCATGCACCTGGAGTAAGGCAGTCCCAGGGAGGCCATAAATACCATTGCATAGCCCTGGGGAAGTGGGTGGGAGGCTATTAAAAGCACCTCTACCAGGAATCGTAGAGAGGGAACTCAGAACTGACAGCAGCACACATCTGCAAGTGTCCCTGTGGCCTGCAATAGAGGATACAGAGGGTTAATTTCCTACCAGCTTCTGCAGCATGACCTAGCCACCATTAAATAATTACCTTCTGTTTCTTCACTTAACACCAGACTGATCCCCCAAGTTTCTCTTCCCCACCCCCACACCAAGGTCCAATTTCTTCTGAAATACTGCAGGGATAAGGAGAGGCACATGTAACCTTATCAACCCTAGCTAATGTCATGGCAAGCAGCAACTTCCCCTCCTTCTCCCATTCAGCCATCATCCTCACCGTAAAAGCAGCCCCAACTCAGACTTTCATGAGATTTCACAAAACCTTCAGAATATCTGGGCTTCAGAGATACAAATGTGGTAAAGTGACAAGGGCTGGAATGTGTGTAAAAGGTCCACCTTTGTTAGTGTTGTGATGACAGATGCTATTTTGACTCTGGTGTAGGGAATTCTTTTTGTTGATGTAAGCAAAGTTTGTGAAGATTGCATGATGAATGTATACTTTAAAAAACAAAAAGCAACATCAAACAGGCTACAGGTTTGCTGGCACATAAAGAGTCAATCCTGATTTATTCCAGACTAAGCATCTGCACATGGAGTCAATTGGACCAGCTCCATGGGCAGGCAAGCCCTATGGGACACAACTGAGAGATGCATCCTGTGTGGGCAGGCTTCAAAGAAGCCATTCCTTGAGGTCTCGGGACCTGGATCGTGTAGGATCGCTTCTTCTCAAGGAACAGATTTTTCCAATTTGCAAGTGTGCATTACTTTTTCATAAGGAAAAAGGGCCAGCAAGATACCAGACTTTACATAGGGGGTGATTTTGCCCTCCCACATAGGCAATTTGTCCGGTGATTTTTTTCTTCATAGTAGAAAAAGGAACCAATTCACTTTCCCGTGCACAGAGTAAGAGTACTAGGTACAAGTGAGGATTTGCAACACTCCCCCATCAGTCTGTCCCAACAGTGCAAAGGAAGCAACTTCTGACTTTCTGGCAGCGTTATACATTGGTCTCCTCCAAATCCATGCACAGGGCCTGAATATAGGCAAAGAAAGTGCTTCAGTGAAATGTAGTAAAAAAAAAAAGTAAATATAGCTCCCTTGGGCAGCGTTTCAGTTACTCATATAAGGGTTTGAAATCAAGCAGGAACAAGCGGTTCTCGCAGTGTAAGGGTCACTGTTTATCATCATTAATCATCACTTCCCAGATAGGAAAGGCTCTTTCCCCTGTTTCACCCAGACTTTAGCACTCAAGAAAAGCGAGAGACGAGAACAAGGAAAAGAGCCAAACAGGGATGTGGGCAAGGGCTGGCAAGGCTGCTCCCGCTGTAGTTCTGCCAAAGTCCTTCCCCACAGCCCCGGTGCCGAGTCAGGCCTGCTCCTAAATAAAAACGGACAACAGTTAAAAGCCCACAGTTTCATGTCAGAGACGGGCATCCACTCCAAGGAAACTGTGGCAGCTCCACATAACTCCTGTCTCCGGAGAACTCAAACACATGGGCTGTAACACGGTGTTTCTAACACTGATACTGCCATGGCGAGGAGCTCCATCCTAAATCACCTCCTGCTGAACTCCATAAACAACACAAACTTTCAAACTAAACTTGGACATGGGGAAGATACACTGAAAGAGAGGGTGCAGAAAGCCTTCCCCACAATTAACTCTGCCCAGGGGAGCCAGAGAAGGAAAGCTACATCTAAGCGCTTCAAGAAAAGCACCACATTACAATTCCCTTCCCCAACTTCCTTCATTTCTTCTCACCGGTGCTTATTTTTGGTATAAACAGATCAGTGCGCTGTTTGTCTGAGGCTTGGGGGGGAACTTGGTGGTGAACCTTGAGAACAGGAGTAGCAACACACAAGCTAGAGCTATGCAGGGTGAAGAAAAACCTTTTAATCAGCCTGCCTGAGGTGATGCTCATAATTAATTTGTGATTTTTTTATTTACATATAATGCCCCATGCCACATCAGTCTATTTTTATCCTTCACCACTGATTTGCACAATAGTTCTGTCCTAAAAGTCATCAACTGCCACTTCTAAATCGCAAGTCTAGATCTCATCTGTACCTATCCAGCCCTCATTACCATGAAGGCAAAAATGCAGGTCTTTTGGAGAAAGGGACAGCTGTTAAGTAGTGTATTTATGTCCCCAGGAAAGATTTAAAGAGACTCTCTGTATGCAAAAGCCTCACCTTTTTATGCCCAGATTCCTTACACAGAGCAGATATCTGTCCCCTCCACAGGAGGTCAGAGAGCTCACCTCTCCTGGTGCCTCAAGGCTCCTGCGCTAACACCTGAACTAGACACCTTGTCCTCCCACACATGCATCTCCCTAAGACGCAGTGATGCTATGGGGGAAAGTACATACTCGCATCCTCAGGGGATTAGAAAATGGTCTTGTTGTAAGCTGATTTAAATTATATTTAAAAAAAAACCACTTAACACCAATTTAAAAGATGCTAAGATTGCAATAAATACAACAGGAGGGACAGAGCAAGTATGCAGCATTTATCACACAAATAACATCCTTACAGAAAGAGGCAGGTGGTAAAGAGACTAGCATTCATTCTTCCCCTAAATATTGTCTGGACTATTTATTATTTGTTTCACAGTACTTGCAAGAAGTCCCAACAAACATGAAGGCCGCCAGTGCTTACACCAGGTAGGAAGATGTACTCTCCCACAGCTTGCAATCTATAACCAGATATTAGAGGACTGGATGGCAAAAAAAACCAAAACAAAACAAACAAAAAAAACAAACAGCAGCACTGGGTAAAATGTCTTGATTGTGGTCATTCAACAAATTAGCAGCAGAGCTGGGAATAACCTCACCTCCCTCCCAAATTCCAGCAGCTATCTACTGTACGGCCAAGGCTGCACCGTTGCTGTATCTCACTCCTGCTTGAGGCTAGGGAGAACATTTTTTAAGAACGCTTAAAAATGAATAGGAGGAAAGCATGAGAGATTTCTTTTCCCCAAACCAATCAGGATATACAGAGGAGCACCCAAGCTTCCTGTCCACCCCCAGCCACCACTTGCCGCCTAGCTCTTGGCAATCCCTTCCTGCACTCCCTGCCCTCTGCCCTGAGGAATAAGCTTCTTACAGAAGAGCCTTTATCATCATCTGCCCTTCATGCATCCTAGAATTAAGGCGCTCTTCACATCTGTTAGTCAACACGCATATTGAGCACTCAAGAGATTTCTCCTGTCAGCCAGAAAGGAGACCATGTCCTCCAGGAGAAGCGATACATATGAACACGAGCCAAAGACTGAGACAACAAACTTAAGAGAACAGTACAAGCACTGATTTCCATTGTCTCCTCAACGAGCCTGCTGCCACCTCCTCCTGTTCCAGTACGGCTGGAAAGTCCTTCACTGGTAATACAGTGTCGCCATCACTGCAGCTGCTGTTCAGCCACCGGCATGGACAACTCCAGCAAACCCATGCGTGCTCACTCTGGTACTCATGGTAGGGCCATCTTTCTCCTTCAAGGATGCAAACTGGTACTACAGGAGAGACAATTATTGTTCATAGTCACGGCTATCCCAGATGCAGAACTTGGTTTAGTCTTTTCCAAACAGTTAAAATTTCTTGTAAGTTTTACAGCCTAAACCCAGCAACCTAAAGACATGAATAACTCCCCCTGCAAGTCAGCAGCAAGAAACACCATCGGATCCTCTCCACCTTACACACACACATACACAGAGGAAACCACCACTACACAATAAACCGCACAGAGAGACAAAAGGTTGTAAAAGATAACTACAAAGCAATACTAAACAAACTCATTAAATCATTCATTCAGCTCACTTTCCTTCTTCACATACTTTGCCCTTAAATGACTTCTTCCTGTGATTTTTCCCAAGCACCTTTTCAGTTTCTTTTCCTGAAGGAAAACCAAGTCTGTAAACGAGAGGCACAATAGTCCAACATAAGATGACTTATCTGAGGAGTTCTTTAAAGGTGATTTAACAGAAAGAAAATGGGAGCAGGCTGCCACCTAAGTGACTTAAAATCCTGAAACAGTGGGAGTAACACTGGAAAAGCAGGTTTCCTCTAGCCTACGTTTAGGCTCAGAAGCATGGGTAACTGGTAGAATTACTAAACGTGAGAACTGAGGAAGTAAAACCACACTTAGAGGAAGCAATTTTTATCCACAGGCTTAAAAACCCCTTTATTTTTGTTACCACCTAGCTCCTGCAATACTTCAAGAAAGCAAACCATTACAACTACCACCATTTCTTTACTGCCCTTGTTTTGAAATTCAGAAAGCCCTAGATCCAGGAACACAACCAACTCCTACCCCTTCAACACTTCACTTCTGTTTTTACATGTTTAGTTCTTAGCAAAAATTGCTGCAGTAAAAAGCAAAACACAAAAAAAAAAAGTTTATGGAACTCCATTATTCAGCAAAGAGTCAATGCTCCCAATGCATGATTTTCCAGTCAATAGTTTTAGACGCATTCATCTACTCAGATGCAGTTAGCAGAATCTGTCTTGCTAAGAAATAACTTTGAGCGACACACGTAGTTCAGAAATACCTGAAATACTAGTCCTAAGTACATTTCTACAGATCAAACAAAGGATATAAGAATCAGACAAACACTTGAAGGGCAAGCAATAAGACTGAACAGCAAAGCAACACTTAAGAGTCCAAACACCCCACTGACTGTCCTTTGTACTGAATGATTATGCTAACCCTACTCAAACTGTATTTTATGTCCTCCAGCAAAAAGATAGCTATAAAGCTTCTATGCAGTTTCTGTCCACTCCTTGCTGTGGTGCACTGACAGTAAGTTAATGGGCAACAGCTGGATACAAGCTTCACTCTCATCCCTGCACAAGAACCATCCCCTGGCTGAAGCCAGGCTACAACTCCCATGACCAACCAGAGAAGAAGTGTTGGATGAAATGGAGCTGATTGCCTGTCAGAGTTGAAGGACGCAACTGATGATTCAGATTCTTTAAAAAAAAAAAAAAAAAAGGCAGAAAGAAATGATTGTAGAGAATTGTTCATGGAGCGCTAAACCCTAAAAATCTTCCCACCTGTCCACAATCTTGCCCCTCTTCTTCCAATTGTACCAGTCTATTTAAGAAAAGACATTTCTACCTGCAAACCTCGTCTCTCTTACATCCTTAGAACACCAGAGGTTGATACCTGCAACAAAGCACTTCAGAGTCAATATTGTGGAAGGATCTGTTTACAAATTAGCCAAAGACAAACAGGCACTTAAAGTTTAAAGATGGAATTAACACCAGCCACAAGTAAAGACTAGAACTGGCTGCTCAGTGCTTATCAGCACTTTCTGCTATTTCTATAGAGGTCACTTCCTACATTTCTTTTCGGTGAGATAAAAATCTATTAGTGACAGAAAGGACCTCAGAAACTGGCACAATCTGCTACGGCAGCGAAGCTGACTGAGCAAGGACTGGCACTAAACAATCTTGTACAAAGAAGCAGAAAGGTACTTAGACATTGCAGAAGTTGTTTTTGCTTACAAGCACTGCCTGGGAGAAGTCCTATGTACACTTCATAGATTCAAAAGATGACAGCAGCATCCCAATGCACCTGGGAAGCACAGCTACACAATGATGTCACTTCAAAATACTGCTCCCTACATCATATCACAACATGATGACCAAGGCAACTAGAAGCTCCCCATGTACCCAGACTGCTTGTCTAATAGCTAGAGGACAGAAACATCTGCCAGAAGGAGTTCAAGAAAACTCAGTTTTGGAGTCACAAGAACACGAAAGATTGTCACAGACCAAACCCCATGGCTTTGGCAGACCAGGCTGCTGCAAAAAGAACTCTGTGAGATTTCTGACAGATGTTCCCCCACAAGAGAAAAGAGCTGGGCAACCACCAAGCAGGAAGTCAACACTCCAGACCCAAGTATCTCACACTTTATGCTCTTCCCTGAAGGCTAGCCGTATGGCATTTTGTTGCAACTTCCAGTCACCTTCCCCAGCCTTTTCCACTGAAGATGGAGCACTGGGAAGTCTTCTCAAATCAGCTCTAAGGAAGCGAAGCCCTGGTGCTACCCCTTTCACGTATTTATACCAACAACACTACTACAACAGTTCAAACATATTTTATATATAGCTCTGTGGCTTATTTCCAGGCAGAAGTAACTCAATGCTGGTGTACATATGTTTAGGCCGCAGCAACTGAAAAGAATTTCCCATAAACACTGTTAACTCTGCTGCTCCACTGTGACCACTGTGACCAGAACAGGCTCTACCACTGCAGAAATACAAGCCGTGTTAGGAAAAGAAATTTAAAAAAAAAAAAAAAAAATCCTCCCAGAAGCTAAGCAAGCCACTCGCCACCTGCACAGTACTAACAGACTTCTACTATAGCCCCAACAGATTTATAGCTATAGGTTAACTGCCAGCTCTTGTCACATCAAGATATAGTGCCTGACTGCCAAGAGAGTACATAGAGGTGACCAGGGTGTGTGGCAGCATAAGGGCAGACATGTAATACGTAGAGCATCTGCCAGTATTCACTTGCATTTTAAAGTAATCTTTTAAACTTAAGGGATGGACAAACGGAAGATAGTCAGATAGTTCTATTTGCAAACCCTGCTTGTACTGAAAATATCAGTGGTGCTACCATATTTTAATGAGTCTGACTTTAGTCCAATACCCCTAAGCTCATGCACAGAGAAGAAACAAGAAGGGCAAGGCATGGGAGACACGGACCAAAATCCAAAATGTACTTCCCCCGATGCTGTTCGCAGAAACGTCAGTGACACACAGGTGAGAGAAGTGCCTGCTAAAACCCCACAGGATGCTGATCCCAGTGCTAGTCCTAGGTTTTAACATGACCCCAGGTGAGCCAAACCCCAGGCAGCAGCCCACGGGGAGACACAGTGCCTGCTATATTCCCTCTCCTAAAGGAGGCTGCTTCTGCTATCACATGTACAGAACTACCAGGTGATAACTACCGTGCCTTTCACCAGATTGTTCCTCTCATGGGCTGCAAAGACAGCTCTGCCAGTCTTCCCAGAATAGATGAAAACAAACTTTCATCAATTTTTCTTTGGAACAGCTAAATACTGGGGGGGGGGGGAAATTAACACTTTTTAAAAAAAAAAATAATCTTGCCTTTTCTTATGTCTGAATCCAAGAATCCAATGGGACTGGACTTTAAAGAGGAGGAAAGCATAATCAACACTTCAGAAGTATCTAAAAAGACACAGCATCTTTGGTTTTGTGATGTGGAAAAGTTAATGACCACCATCTCAGGCCTCTGCAGAGATGGGCGTCTCTTGTCCTGGGGTATAAATAACCAAGCTTTATCCTTGCATAAACCTGTTTGTAACTTCAGGGATGAAATTGCCCTTCCTCAACGTGTCAGGTCAGTATCTTGCCTGGATCAGAGGAGGCTCCGTCAGGGAAGCCCTAACTGGGGAGAAAAGGGAAAACCTCATCCACATTTTGGGGATGATGATGGGGGTACAAAAGAAAAATGGAATTTCTCTGGATAACTGTTTATTTGGCAGATGGGAAACAGAAAAAAAGAAACAGTCTCTGTCCCAGGCTTCACAGGACTGGTTAGCAACATGCCCAGGGAATATGGATTAATGGACAAAGTGCAGCCGAGGTGGTCAAAACAACATGATAAAGACAACTGCATGATATACATATAAGGCATGCACACACATACAGTTATGTGCATAGAGTGAATCATCATATATAGACTCTGACCTTACAATCGGCCACAGAGGCACTTATCTTTATGTCCGTTGGGTGAAATGGAACTACTCACGCTCATACTACCTCACACAAAATTAAGCACATGCTTAAGTATCCATAGGAACAGTGCCAGAGTTTGCATTCATTTTCTTTTAAACCGTGCAAGGTCATCATGACTGTAAAAATCTTATACGAAGAGTTGTGTGAGACTTTGTGTACATTACAGCTGTAACACAATACCAGTGTCACTTTATAAGCAGGGGGAAAGAGTGGGTTGTAAGTTACTGTACTAACAGGCACACTAAGAAAAGTAACATACACTCAACCAGAACAGAATATGTTCTTCCTATTAAACACACACACACACGCAGAAAAATAGAACCATACTCAGACCATCATTCAGCCAGGCCCCAGCATTTAAGTACGCTCTACAACACAAAATCCTGCTTGGCAGCTGTTTACATTACTTTCCTTTCTGGGGATCTGAGAAAAGCATCCAAATTAAATCACACTAGAGAGTGGGAGGGCAGGACGTGGGACAGAACCCAGGCAGCAGACCTGGAAGTAAATCCCTCTTCCAGAGGGATGGCCACAACACATAGGCAGCTTTCCCTCTGCTGCCCAGAGACAAGACCCCCCTCCCCAGCAAGGGAGATCACCCACTTTGACATTTTATAATGGATTTTCCTTCTAAGCCCTTCCTTCTGCCCTAACTGCTTTCCACAGCTTACATAGATCACTGACGATTTACAGTTCTGCCATCTCCTCAGCACGAGAGGTTCCCTGGCTCAACTAATCCCAAATGCTATGCAAACACGCTTCGAGCCCACAACTCCCCTCCCCACAGCCCAAGGCAGGAATAGCAGCTCCCCTCTGCCTGCAGAGTTACCGTATTTTGTTACACAGCCTCCTCCCCTCCTCAGCCAGGGCTGCTGGCTAAGGCGGGACGGGTTGCTCCTCCCAGTACAACAGGCCTTAAGAGCCAGAAAAAACTACCAGGAGAAAGAAAGAGTTTCTGTTGCTTGCCAACAAACCTTTAGGCAGTAGGTGATGAGTGTTCCCAATTGTTTTAAACCTCTGGAAAGCACTGACAGCAAAACTAAATACCTTATCACAGCAAGCACTCTCCTCTTCCCACTAGATCACAGGACTCTCCAAAGCAAGCAGTATTTCTCCACCCCTGGTGACCTCAGAGTTCTCCAGGTACTCTGTAAAATGCTTTTCTTTCCCAAAAGAAAGAGGCAGATTTTCCTGAACTAACAAGACAATTCAGTTCCCTCGGCAGAGACACAGAGCTGGAAGCTGCCCAGTGCATCTCATACAACCACATCCTCTACCATGAAGGACAGTGTTATTACCCAGTTCAACCTGTGCTCTCTTCCAGCCTTGCTGGTCAGCCTGTAACCTTGGTCACCCCAGCTCCACCACAAAGGACCAGACACTGTCTGGAGACACAGACTATGAGCACATTATATGGGGTTTCTCTAGACTGGAATCTTGGTTTGTCTGTTTTTTTCCAAAGCCTGTGTTTAAATTAACGGGCATGGGCTTACCCAAGTGTACAGTCCCTGAGAAGCGCATCAGGACAGCGATGCCCAGAGGAGCCCTGCCAAATGCTGCTAAATGCAATTTCGCAAAAATCTACCAGCGTTAAAATTGCTTTCATTCTCCACAGTTCAAATTAGACCTTTTCTTTTCCTATGTATTACAAGCCATTTCTGCTATTTTTGTTAAAATTGCTGTTTGAATGTGGCAGTCTTTCCTTTTTCCTTTTAACTATCATTCTAGATAACGTTTTTCAGTAAACGTGGGGGATGATATTTTTTATATATAAAATGAAAGGATTTACTTGAGTAACCTGGTCTAGCAGGAGGTGTCCCTGCCCATGGCAGGGGATTTGGAACCAGATGATCTTTAAGCTCCCTTCCAACCCAAACCATTCCACGCTCCCATGAAATACAACGCCGCGCACACGGCGCGCCGCCACACCCGGTGGGCGGGGCCACGGCGCCCCGCCCCTCATCCCCCATTGGCCGGAAGGCGTCTCCATGGTGACGGGAGGCCGCAGGCACCGCCCCTCCCGCGGCACCGCGCCGGGGGCCGGCCCGGCCGGAGAACGACCCAGCCGGGAGAGATGGAGGGAGCGAGGGATGGAGGGAGCGAGGGATGGAGGGAGCGAGGGATGGAGGGAGCGAGGGATGGAGGGAGCGAGGGATGGAGGGAGCGAGGGATGGAGGGAGCGAGGGATGGAGGGAGCGAGGGATGGAGGGAGCGAGGGATGGAGGGAGCGAGGGATGGAGGGAGCGAGGGATGCAGCGGCCGGGGCAGCGCTGGAACGGCGGCCGGGGGGAGAAGCGAGGGCAGAAGGAGCACGCCCACCCCGCGAAGCTGCCGGCAAGCAGCGAGCAGGCAGGCCAGGCCAGGCCGTGCAACTGCAGCCCTGTGTTTCCCACCGGCCTCCTGCCTCCCCTCCAGCGCGTCTTGCAGGAGGCCATAAATCAGCCCGCTGGCCATTTTATTAACGGTCGTGTTTACATTCAGACACTCCTGGGCAGAGATGTTAATTCCAAGGACCTGGAGTAGCTCCGATGCACAGCAGAGATAGTCCGGGCACTGCATCTTCTGCCTCGGCACCACGCTCTGTTTTCCACTGATGGCTCCATCAAAAAAGTATTTCTCATAGAATCATAGAATGGTTTGGGCTGGAAGGGACCTTAAAGATCATCTAGTTTCAACCCCCCTGCTATGGGCAGGGACACCTCCCACTAGACCAGGTTGCTCAAAGCCCCATCCAACCTGGCCTTGAACACTTCTAGGGATGGGGCATCCACAGCTTCTCTGGGCAACCTGTTCCAGCATCTCACCACCCTCACAGTAAAGAATTTCTTCCTAATATCTAATCTAAGTCTCCCCTCTTCCATTTTGAAGCCATTTACTCCTGGGTCTTGGACATCAAAAAGCTTATCTCCAGCCCCCCTACAGAAAGTGGGCCAAGAACTTTGCAAAG
Organism: Larus michahellis; assembly: GCF_964199755.1. Lineage (NCBI taxonomy): Eukaryota > Metazoa > Chordata > Aves > Charadriiformes > Laridae > Larus > Larus michahellis. Next base: position 49,992,798 of record NC_133899.1, on the reverse strand, counting down.
CAAGCATCTATAAGCCACCCACCACAACGGTGATGCAGGAGACCCGCTCTTCCAGAAGTTACAGCCAAAACCACAGCCAAAGCAGCCAGCGGCAAGGAAACTGAAGAAAGCTACCTCTAGCCCAGAGTACCCTACCCTCATCCTCCCCCAGCGCCAGTTATTCGCACCGCTGATTGCGTGTAAAATACATCTCAACAGCTTAGCTCGGGAGGCCTGCAGAGACATGCAGCGCAAACCATGGATTATCAGGGAGGAAGATTATCCTCCCGGTGCAGGAGAATGTGGAATCCCAATTCCAGCCTCAAAAACAGCTCAGGATTTTTAAAACAACTACGTCCAGTGAGGCACACCACAGATTCATCAGAAATATTTGTTAATTCATTTCATTAAGAGTGCTATATGTTGCCGTGTCCCCATTCCCCTCCACCACCACTCCCAGAGCAGGATTCAGGGCACCCTCCAGCCAGCCCTCATGGTCGGGCAAGATACACAGAGCCATTTTTGCAGCCTGCCTGGCCATGATTCCATCCAAGAAAACCAGGTGAGCTGGGACCAGACGGGTTTAAACAAAGCGGATCCCAAATTTGTCAGTTACAGTTTACAGTCAGCAATGCTTTTGGGCCCAGCTGCTCGAGAAGGATGACACCCCAAAGCAGTATTGAAACAACTGCGCTTGGGACCACTATATCTAGTTCAAAACTGGGAGATAAGCCAAATGCAAGGAGTTACACAGCTGTTTTAAAGCCCTGGATGCTGGGACACTTTGCAGTAAGTGGATAAGTAGCCTCCTGTCTGTTTTACATTGAGGAAAAAAGAGGCTCAGAGACAGTCTGAAGAGCAAGCACAGAACCCAAAACCATTAACTGCATTTAAAAAAAATATACAGCTCTGTTTTAAGGTTCACTCTACATTTACATATTTCAGCAGCACAGAATCATTGGTTAGGGGCATGAAAAACGTCACTCTCAGCCCAGATAAAGCTCTTGCAGAAAAAACACTAATATTGATGCAATATAGCTGGCAAAAAAAAAAAAAGTCCTTTTACTAGTATAGCCTGTTTCTTTGAGGGAAAGGATCACTCAACAGGTGCTTTTGATGCTGTGTCACCCTTAAGATAGTTTGTCGTAGAAGTTCAGCTTGCAAATTGTTTCTAGCACAGGCAAGTGTTTGGCCCAGTACACCCTTACAGTCATGCCCACTCTGGATACCTCTGACACCATCCCCTTACGGTCCAGGTCACAGCCCCACAGCACAGCCAGGGCTGAAGCACAGAGAACAGCAAGTTCTGAGCACCAAGAGCAGTCACCAAATAAGGAGGCAGGTCTTGCACACACTCCTTTTACCTTCAGTCCTATTCAATGTTTTGGCAACTCTGGCATCTAGATTACGTTAGGAACCATGTAATGAACGCAAGCTCCTTTGGAGCAAAGTCCTGGACTGAGTAATGGTGCTTTTTATTTTTTTTGTGGCAAATGAAAGCATCCCTAGTACAAACAAGACTTCAAAGGCAAGCAGCCCCTTACGTGCTACTCAAAGGTGAGCAACCCATTTCAAAGCTCTTGGGAGAGCTCAAAGGCCACCACTGCTGAGCACAGGAGACGTAGCTAACACTTCAGCACTGGCACTTCAAACAAATGCCCTGTGCTGGGCCTGCCTCTCGATAGGGAAGGGCTTCTAAACAGGCAGCACTGTTTTCCGTAGTGCCTACTTGGAAGAAAAACAGGAGCAGAGAGCTTTACAAGTCTGCATCCTTGAATCTATTGACACTGCCATAAAGTTGCTTTCTCCTTCTTTCAGAAACTCCTCCATCTGCCTGCTTCCAAGGCATTTGTTAATGTTGTGACTCTCTACTGCTATGCAACTCCCAACAATCTACTTTATTTCAGAGAAAGGAGTCTCTCTGGATTCACGATGGGGGAAGTTTCAGACCAACTATGCAAAGTGTTTGAGAGATGCAGAAATTAAAGAACTACCACTGTGAGGAAGGAATGTTATTTTTCAAATTCCACCAGGTAAGAAGTCTCATAGTAGTTGTTAAATCACATTAGCCTTCTTGACCAATTGTGAATTTTAATACTGTATTTGGGAGAACAAGCAGGACTGGCTTTTATTGCTATTGGCTTGGAAACATCGAATACAACAGCAGTTCATAGATTTTTCTATAGTACTATTTTCAATCAGAGTTTCCCTGCAGTAACTAACAACAGTACTGGTCTCCTGGGACACTAGCAAAATTACAAGGCTTACTGGGGTTTCCACAGCTCTAATTCATATGGTGCTTAATCTGCTTGAGCCTGTTGGAAAGTCATCATCACCAGAGCTACTGAAATCATTAGTGACAATGGAACCAAGTCAGCATTTGCAACAGCATGGTTTGGGGACTTTTAAGCAAATAATCCTAAATGAACACACAGTCCTCACATGGGAGAGGTGAGAAACATCCCTGGTAATCTGCAAGAGACTGGGCTTTGTGGCTAAGGCTAAGATTTGGCCTCGGAGGATCAGGATTCAATTTCTAGGTCTGCCTCAGACTTCCTGTGGGAGTTTGTAGCCATGTCTGTATAGGAAAAGCACGTCCCATTCCCCCCACACCTTTTTTTTTTTTTTTCCCTCTCTCCAGGCTTAAGCCTGAAGCTCCTCTGGGATGTTTATCACATGTCTGTCCAATGTTCACTCACCAAAGCAAAGTAGAGATGGACTGCTCCTGCAGTCTACGGTCATATAAATATTAGCAGCGACTCACCTTTACGCTAATATTTTTGAAGACAGATCACATAGCACAGATCCACTGCTGGTTACAACACCCACAGGCCTCAGCTAAATTTTCCTTGCACAAGATGGAGACATGCTCAGTGAAAGGCTAAGCAGCACTGTGGTTGAAAGGAAATACTGGGAGGTTTTCCTGAATTGCAGTAGCCACCCTTTGGTGAGTACAGCCCTCAGCAGAGCCCACAGGGTTTCAGGCGCAAGGACCAGCCCACATCTGGAGCTGGAAACCAGAGCAGAGAGCACACCACAACCCTGCTACACACATACAGGACTCCTCGGAAACTTTCAGTTCTGCAGAGGCAGGTACATCAGACACAAACCAGAAGCCTGAAGTGAATGAAACCAGGCTTGGTGCTAGTTAATTATTCAGACCTTAGCTGGGATCACTCAGCACTAATATCAGGGCTTCATTGTGCTGCTTGTGCGCCATGTAAGTGCCACTCCCTGCCCCAAACATCAAGAAAAGAGACCTTTTAAAAAAGCCAAAGACTAGATAGTACATGGTGTTTACTTTCACTCTCACAGAGCGAATTGTACCACGACTAATCAAGCAACTTCTTCCTAAGACCTGATAAACAGGAAGTAAACTATCTTCTCAGATTTGCCAGTCCAACAAAATGCTGACCACTACTTTCTCAGCTGGAAATTAAGCTGATGTCCAACAGTTGCTTTCCACTAGACACAGAGGAGAGTGAAAAAATATACCAGTCATTTTACAGGCACTTGCAAACCCTTGAACAGATAGTGGTCCAACCTGGCCTGACTCCCAACCATCAGTTCAACTGTTCTCCCTCCTGAAACAAATGAGGTGATACACCATAGGTAGCGCCAAGCACGCAGCTAGTGAAACAGATGGTACACTTTGGAGGAGGTCTCTGCCCACTGTGTCTGTGGATGCCTTTCTCCACCAGCCTTCCCTGTACCACACTGAACAACAGCTCTGACCAGCAAGCAGTAAATGTACCACCTACAACCCCTCTGACCAGCCCTGACCTCTGCCATCCTACCATCCCAGCCAGGTCTTTGGCAAAACACTACATGCTTCACAGCCCACTGCAGAACAACAGCTCACAAGCAAAAGGGGGTCGTCAGTCTATACGTGTATGGCTTAACCAACACATCAGGGACAGAGTAAAACCTGCCCATGTGCCTTCTAAGAATACCCAGCTCATCTGAAAGAGGTGAAGAACAACATGCCAGCCAAGACCTCAGCAGATCTAAAAGACCATACAGGAAAGCAGCATGTGACCACCCAAGGGAAGGAATAACCATTTAAACTCATCAGCAAATGACCTGGTTTGTGTTATTTATGTGACTGCACCTCAGCTGTTAACACATCATCACTCCCCTCCTGCCATGGAGGGGTCTTCCTCCTGTCTTTCATGGTAAAGACAGCACAAAGGGTGGAACTTTCCAGCAATCTTGTTTCAGGACTGGTGAGAAGGGTCACAGTGGTTCATGAATACAGGTGCAGTCTACAAAATCAAACATGTTGAACAGCTATACGCTTTTATATCCACCATACTTCAAGAACCAGAAGCAATTGGTTCTGCAGTCCAACAGCAGAAAAACTTTGGCTTCGATATGCCCTGTGGCTAAGTCACATTTAATAGCCATGTTTGGCTCCAATTCAGGCCAGGAGAGCTAGCCAGATCACCCTGTAATTTCAGGACAAAGCATAACATGCAGAGGGTGAAGAATGGAGCAAGGAGAACTTGTGTGTGAAATTGTTAACAAACACAGGGTCATCTTGAGCACCATGTACTTAAGGATGAAGAAAAAGGGACCAGAGCAGCCCAGTAGGGTGGCATTCAGCCCCTTAGCTATGACACTCTCAGCTGTTCCACTGACTTTATCCACAGATATGGACATGCCATTGAAATGCAGGTCTGGCTATGAAGAAGCTAACTAGCCTTTGTCCTTTGCTTTAAGAGACACTGTTATAAGCCTGACCAGAGACAGACACGAAATCCCTTCTATCTCTGCACAGCAGCCCCTGAGCTGTTGAAGCAATTGGGTGTGTTTAGACTGAGTGGTGCAGAGCTGTGAGAGATCCCTAGCTACCAACTGGGGCCAAGCAACATTCATGGATGTAAACTTCGAAGCAGAACAGGCACAGCAGCACAAGGCCAGACCAGGGTTAGATGCATCCTCTCAGCTGTGCTGATCACAGAGCTGGTGGGCTGAGTACTGCTCGGAGTCCAGTGGAGTGGAGAAGGGGAACAGGGCAACACCATGCTGAGCAGTTCCTCAAAAGCACCGTCATTATGTAAAAGACCCTTGCGAATCCTGCCAAAACAAGAGCTTGTGACAGTGTTGGACAGGCTGCTCTCTACCTCACCCACACAGCCAGGCTGCTCAGCCCCGCATCCAGCTCCCTGGGAAATGCTGCCCACGAGGAACCCAGCAGGCTCTGCTGCTGCAGGACTGAGTCGTTCCCAAAGACTTACAAAGAATCTCACTCCACAACAAGCCTCAGCTGCACCTTAAATGATTTAATAAAAGGTGATGATTTTTGAAGCATTTATATCAGCGAGTCAAACTCATATGTTTCTTGGTTCTGTTCCAGTTCAGGTTCAGCAATTCTCAGCTGATCTGGTTAAGACCAGTAGTGGTCTAAACCCATTCGTGTCAGAAGCTATAATATTTTCAAACAAAAAGGGCCGCGTACTGAAGGCAGGAAGCTACAGCCAGGACAGAAACATTATTCCAGTCTCCTGTGTTCAGGACAGCTTGTGGTCCTTGCCGAGCCCTGAAGCTTCTCAGAGGATTGAGGAGCTGGAGAACTGTGTTGGGAATGCGAGGGGCATGACAGATCTCAAGCTTCCATGGATCTGCTCCCCTCTTAAATCTGTGCCTGTGCACGTCCTGCTCACTGGATGTGAGGCAGAAGACAGAGGCGGGCATACGTTCTTCTGCTGCCCTAGCCTGGGACCTACCATCAGGCTAATGCCAGCCCAGAGGCTGGCAGTAACAACAGACCATGCCTCACCAAAGGAGGACAAGAAACCTTGTCCCACTAGGAACAATTTAGGGCTCATTTTCAGAACAAAAACCTCTCAAAAAGGGCTTGCAGAGCCACCCAGTCCAGCCCAGCATCATGGAGGGGGAACAGGCGTGCCAGCTGCACGTGCTCACAGGACACTTGGTGGGGGGAAGACCACAGTACAACAGTACCTGTGCTGAATGACTTCCTGCTGGGGAATGTCAGGTTTTAGTCAAAGCGCTCTTTTAAACTGGCAACTTGAAATATTTCTGGCTTAGAAAAAACAGTAGAGATCAAAGAAACAAGCAGCAAATTCCAAATGTGTTTCTTTGACTCACTGGCTTACAGTTTCAGGGAAAAGCCTGTAGCAGGTTTTGTAGCAATTTGTTTCTCCCTTGACATTCATAATTGGGTTTGACTGAGGATAACACACACACACCCCCTAAAATAGGCACAGCTACATCACTTAAAAAGATGCTTATATTTACAAGAGTAGAGCTTAACAATACGAACATCCCCTGCAGGAACTGTACTTGCTCAGGTACATTACTTCTGTCAAAGCAAGAGATTTGTTTAGCCAAGTTGCAGGGTACGGATGGCAACGAGGGCATTTTAGCAATGGGAGACGGCTCAATCCTTAGCTTCCCCACTGCCCTGCTAGTGCCGTTCAGGGTGATCAGGGTGATCGATGCTGCTTCAAAGGCACTTGGTGCCCAGTTTTTAACTCCATGTCTCTACTGGAATCACAAGCACGGTGAGCAGATGCACGGCTGGGATTCTGGTAGGGCTAGCAATCCTCTAGAAATTGAACTCAGGCCAACCAACTTATCTGAGGAAATTTTAGCTTCCAGCCACCACACTGACATGTTACAATCGAACAAGCAACAGGCCTAGGCGTAAATCACTGTACTCTAGGTCTACACTGGTTCAACACAAGAAATGGAGATCTGGACAGGACAGAGAAAGTGGATTCAAGCCACAAACATCAGAAGACACACACACACAAAAGTCTAAACGCAGAGCTAGTCACGCAGCAACAAAAATCAGGACTCTCACAAAACAAAAGTTGTTTCTAAAAAGCAGCAACAAAACTGAACGCTACATCAAATTTATCAACAAGCTTTACTTAAAGAGATCCTTTATTTTATCTATTTTTTTTTTTTTACGTATCCATGATTATGTATTGGTTCCTTAGTTTTACTCCTGCAGAGATCTCCTGGGGCTGCACAGTAAAACCATGCATTAGTTATAGGCAAGGAATAAGTCCTAATAAAAGTCACAAAACAAGTTCTCTCTTGTACAGCTCCCAAGTAACACATTGCATGTCCTGCACAGCCCTCATGCAAAATATCTGTACTTACCCACACTCCCCCTTCCAGAGCAATGCACAAACAGGTCTCTGCGGAGCCAGCCTCCCACAGCCTGCCCACATTCAGCCCAGCATTACACGGCTGCTTCATTGATAGGAGCCAGTTTCCACAGGGCTTCTCTTCAGCATGACAAACTGCCCAAGGGGTCTGTCCCTAACCATTGAGATAGCCTGGCAGGCTTCACACCGCCAAAGTGTTGTTTAGGAAAGAGCAGGGACACCAGGGACACTTTCCATTAGAGGGGGAAAAAAAAAAAAATAAATCACAGCTCATGGAAGTCAAGGAAGTGCCACTGAGGGTGCCTGTCCATCTTAAACTGAGCAGCTGGTTGCAATAAAAGCTCGAGGGACTCAGAGGAACCATAGAGCTGTTGAGGGCTTGCTTTTCACCTACATCTGCATGTACAAAGCACAATATCACCTTTCAGGCATTAATCTAGGGCAACAGTCCTGGCTCCATCCTATATAACCAAGCAGTATTCAGCAGAGATGACCAGCCAAAGCTACCAGCTTCATAGGCCCATCCATTCTTCCACATGCATGACTAGAGCCACATGCATCTCTTGGAGCAGCCATTTCTCAAAAAGTCCGAGACAAAGATGCCTGGAAAAGCCCTTCCTGCAGGTCAGCAAAGATCCTTTGGGAGCAATGTGTATGATGCTCAATTTCAGTCCCAAGGGGTTTACATTCATACCAAATAGCAGACTGAGAGGATCTGTTTCCTGCTATTTTAGAAAAGTAGAGCTGCTTCTCACCTCAGAAGGCAGAGGAGCACATACACAGCAGAGGGTGCATCTCCACAGATATCAAACATGGGAACTTCTTCTGTTGCATCTTTGGTAAGAAGCCTACTCCTTTCTGCCTTGCCCATCCCAGCTGTCCCACTGAAGACAGGACATAACTCATTTGAGGGAAATTAAGAGCAGAATGCTTTGGGAAACCAACACGAGCACTCTTCATGATGACAAGTAGATTCTACCAGCAAAGTCTCCACCAGTTCCTCTGCATCTCACTGATTAACTGCTCTTACTAATAAGATACACAAAATCAAGCCCTCAAACCCTAATTTGATGATGTAGAATGAATCCATGATATTCCCAGTGGATCAGACAGCTCTGGCTGCACACTGGGAGACAGCACAAGGGATACAATGGAGCTCTTCAAAAAGGCATGTGCAAGGTAAAAAAAGAAAAAAAAAAAAAAAAACACCCACACAAAAAAAACCCCAAACAATGAAAAAAAAAACCCAAACCAAAACAGGTACCAGAGAATACCCAGGGTTTATAGCAGCAGGTCCCAACTCTGCAAAGGAGTGGGCAAACCTCGGCTCCTTTTCACAGAGCCAGAATCCAATGCCCACTGTACATGGTGGTACAGGTGGCTTTTGGCTCTTGTGACAGAGGTCTCTGCAGAATACAGATCAACGAACTGCCCTTCAGCAATGGCTACAAAGCACGTTTCACTGGCAGTCCACAGGCCACATTAAATGCGACGCATGCACATTCACACACCGAGGTCAAGCATGAACACCTCTTCTAGACAGCTTTAAGGAAGCCAAGCAGGTTTTTCGCTTGGTTTGCAAGGGAAGAATATTACGTTCCTTGGTATTGAACAGCCATCTCAGGGGACGGTTTTGAGAACAGGATTTCATGCTGGGGACAGGGCATTTAGATAAAGTATCATTTATTTCCCCTGCAGTTTTTACACACTCCTCACTCCAGCAGCTAACTTTTGAAGCGCTACTGTTTTGAGACAAATGAATGCACTTTGCAGTCATGGATTATAAGGATTTCTTATTTATTAGTGAGTCTTCACAAGGAGGGGAGGGATTAAGCTTTCTATTTATGGAGAACGAGAGCGCTATGCAAAGGCTGAGTGATTTGCCCAGGGTTACAAGTGAATCAGTGGCAGGGACAGACCGGGGTGCCCTGACTCAGAGGCGCCTGCTGTCAGCACAAGGCAATGCCACCCAGCTCCTGTTCTCCCTGCAGCCTGGGTTAAGTCATCCTCCTCTCCTCATGACACCAGTCAACTCCCAATCAGTGACTATCAGTCAGGAATTGTCTGCAACACCAAGAAGAACGATGGATTTTTCAGGCAGATGCAATTATACCCTAGATGAGACATCCCCAAGGAAGGGGGTCTGAGGCACACAGAGGAAAGTGCATCCAGGCCTGTGGAACACAAACCCCATCAGAACAGTCACCTGCAAGAGATGTCTCACATCCTCTATGTTTCAGATCATCCTACCCTTCCCCTCATGCTCAAAGAACACTCCTTTGCGGGGCTGAGAGCAATTGCTTACACAGAAGAACAGGTCTTTTGTGTATCGGTAGCTGCCGGTAACACAGGTTAGCAGTTGGAAATATGGAGGAAGAGGCAGCATTATGTTTCTCCTGTCAGTCATCTGTAACAACTCCACACACCACAGCGTCGGAAATGCTAAAAGCTTTCTGATACAGATTGGTTACATACACACAAGCAAAAAGAGTGTGTTTCAGAAAGGGATCCAGGGTTTAGCAAGGAGATGAAGCACAGTAAAGACCCCAACTAAAAGACAGACTACAGTCACGTATCAGTTGCTCTGCATCACTCTACAGTTACACCAGTTACTCCCAAAGCAGTATTGTTAGTACAGATGGGACCTCAGGCAACAAAGTTAAAGCATGCTAGCTGCACCACAGAGAACTCACCTTGCTGCCTATATCTTCACGCTTGTTCCCAGGCTTGCTTCTCCTCAGCTTAATGGAAGGGGAGCGAAGCAGATTTTTGATCCGACTTGTTATTGTAGACCCTTCGACCGACATCATCTCCAGGTGCCAAGAGGGTGTTCACCCCACACACAAACTGTGCCTGGGGAAGGAGCCCAGGTTTGAGGCAGAAATACCGACGTGCTCAGCTTTGCTTATACTCGTTCACATATCTCTCAGCGATTCTGCTCGGGAACTCCACTCCTGTTACACTGCAAAGCTATTCACAGAGGCTGGCAGACTTTCCTTTTGCAGATTCCAGAGGATCAAATCAGCAATAATCTAAACTGAAAGATGCACCCATGGGTCAATACAACATTCGCAATAAATTCTAGCCTCATTCTTCACAAGAAATGCCAAATGCAAGAGTTTATGATAAGGACGGGTGCCGTATTACTTATTCTCAGAGGCTTCCACAAAAATTATCATCCTTTTAGTATCAATTAACACATTGGAACCAATTCCCAGATCCAAAATTTAGATGTTTTACACTTCAGTATCATCTTATGACAAATACAGAAATTCCCACCATTGGAGTCCATTACCAGGGTCCATCCAGCCCCTTGCTTTTGCTCCATACACCATCCATTCCACCTTAGGCTTCACAGTCTGGAAAAGCACAACGCTGTACTTGACTATTAAATGCCAAGTCGCAGAAGCACACCGAGAATAAACCCGAAGGAGTTTTTAACTCTCACTAATTTATCTTTGCTTTAAGTACACACGTATAGTGGGTGATAGCTGATAATAAAGGCATATTATATTTCACATCCCCACACCCCCTATTTATAAAAAGGGGATCAAGGAGGAGCTGTAACTGCTGCCAACGATTACAGACCCCCGGCCAAAACCTTCGCCTTCCCCGAAGCCCCGACGGCAGCCGGAGGGAAGCGGGGGAACGAGGAGGGATCCAGTCAAAGCCGGCAGTAAATTATCCTCCCGGCTTCCGTGCAAAATGGGGGCGGGGGGAAGAGAGAGCGAGAAAGAGAGAAGGGGAGAGAGAGGAGCAGGAGAGGAGGAGATGAAGAGAGGAAGAAGAGAGGAACATCCAAGCCAGCACAACCGCCAGCCCCTCTCCCTGCGGCGGCGGCACTGCGGGCTCAGGGGACGCGTCTCTTCCCCCCACGCACCCCCCTCAGCCTAACCCGCCGGGTTAAACCTCTCCTACCTGGCGCCCAGGAGCGGCTCTGCCGGCGAGGCCGGCGACCACGGTGCCCCGCAGCGCCTGCCCATGCAGCCGGCCTCCCCCGAGGAGGGGCCGCGGCGCGGGCCGCCCCCGCGGGCGGGGCGGGGGCCGTTCCCTCAGAGGCAGCGGCAGCGAAGGGGGCGGCTCCGCAGTCTCAGGCCTCGGCCAGAAGCGGGGGGTCGAGGCCGCCCGCCGCCCCGGCCCCGGGAGCCCAGGGGCGAGCGCTCGCCCGCGCCGCCCAGCCGCTCCCCCCGCCGGCCGCAGCGCCGCCCGCAGCCCCGGCACGGCCGCCCGGCCGCGCTACGGCGGCCCGCGCTGGTCAAAACACGACGCGGAGCCGGGGGCGGGGGGGCGGCGGAGGGAGACGGGACAGCGAGGGGGGTGTTGGCGGAGGGATCGTGGGGCGGTGGTGGCGTGCTGAGGAGGCCCGTTAACGAGCTTTGGGGTAGGGGCTGTCGGTTGTGTCCCTGCCGCCGCCGTCCCCGTGCCGCAGGGCGGTTTGCTGTCACCGGGAGCGTCGCACTGGGCAGTCTGCCCCACACGCCTGGCCGGCCATTTCTGGCTCGGCGCCACAGGCTGCCGTTGGTGTCAGGACACCTCTGGGGAAGCGAGGGGGCCGGGAGCTGTGGGACTGTCCTGCCACTCTGGGGTGGGAGAGGGGACAGACAGCCTGTGCCCTGGTGCTGTGGGGTAGCCCGGGTGGCGTTGCCACACGCAGCGTTGCTGTGACACCCGCCGGGTTTCCAGGCCACCTTGAGGGCGACGGTGCTCAGGACACTTGTGGAAGGACGCACTATGGAGGTAATAATTTCACTATGGAGGTGAAAAAGTTGTTGAGTGACCACCTTACCTCAGGGTAGCCAAGCATGGATGATACACGTCTCGTAACACTGTACGTGTGGTGTTTGGATCCTTTATTGGGGCTACAATAGTCACGGAGCCAGCTGATACCGAGGTTGCCAGCAAAGCCAAGCCCATAGCAGCTGAGCTGGGCATTACTGGATGACCGTGGGACTCCACAGCCTGATGATGGTATGGTAGGACTCCACAGCAACTGGTCAGTTCCCACCTATGAAGAGGTCCTGTAGCTACTTCTCAGCTCTCTAAAGTTTTTGCCAGGAGTCTAGCAGCCCACTGCACATCAAGATACAGGCATGGAAACCATGGAGTCAGAAATTTGGGTGCTTGTGTGCTGGTTTATAGCACATGGGAGCCTAGAAGCAAACATAGAATCATTTAGGTTGGAAAGGACCTTTAAAATCATCGAGTCCAACCTAACGCTGACAAGTCCACCTCATGTTTTATCTTGGCCCAGAGAAAACTGAACAGTCACATAGCGTAGATGAAATCATACACATTTTTCCCCTTCTGATGAAATACTAAAGAATTCCATAAGCACACAACAAAACATACACGAGGCCAGCAAGAAGGGTTTTCCCTGGAGCTGCCTAATGGCTGTTCCCCATGGAAGAGTTCAGAAGCCACTATGCTAATTCTTGTGCTTCCCAAAATGGGACAGACAGCAGCCCTGCCATGCTGTGGCAGGTACTGACCATGGGGAGGGGGGGGGACAGATTTCAAAGGCCATCAAGCCTGAATTGCTATCAAAGGGTGTACATTTAGGATGTAGCGCTCTAAGTTCAAAGAGACTGCACGGGTCCACACTGGCCTAACACCTCCACAACAAAGCCCTAAAGAGGAGAAAGAAAACCAGCATTTCTTAGAGTGGAAAAGTCCTGTTAGCACCCCCTTCCTTCGCGTGCTCTGGCATTTGTTGCAATCTGTCCTCTGTCCTTGGAACATCTTTCTGGCTCCTTGTTTCCTATTGTGGGTGCCCTCCCCCCTTTCCATCTTTGGTGGTTGTCCCATCTTCAGTGACTAATGCAAATCCAGAGTATTCACAGCAAACGCAGATGATCATTCCAAAAATATAGTCCATGAAAATTTGCTGAAGTTCAGGCACAGATTTACCATGACAGACGATCCACGTGGGTTGTGGTCTTCCCCTTAGCAGTGCCCATTGTGGCCAGCACACTGCCACCATCACGGGCTGGTGACTCTGAACCTGCGCCACCTGAATTTCCAGAAAAGATTGTTTGCATTCAAAGTGGGATTCTGCGCAGGTACAAGTGCTTGCAGGATTAGGATCTTAAGGCTTGACTGGTTAGAAACCTGCATGTATTGATGAAAACACCCAGAGGCATAACACAGGACATCTTTCTACTCTCTGTCAGCTCCAGTCATGCCATAATAACCTGCAGGAAGTGAGTTTAAAATGTCAGTTTCTGACCTTTCTTAGGCTTTAGTTTTGATACACAGGTGCCATAGGGAAATCCACACTTGTTGCTATGTCTGGGTCTTTCAGAAAGGTACAAAATTTTGTGAGATTTACCGTGAAGTTGCTACAGTTGGTAATGTTGCAATTATTTTTCAAAGAAAAGTAATTGAAGTCCATGAGAGCTAGGAATATAAGCCCCAGACATGGCCTGCAACCCAAGAGGTGGTACATAACGAAAGGATTCTTCTAGAAAATGTGAATGTTGTCCATTCCTACCAATTCAATTGTCCTATTGCTGAATAACATTGCCCTGTTGCTAAGGGTGAGGAGAACCCCATGAAGGAAACCAGAGCTGCTGCTGCAAAAATAAAATCCCTACTCTTTTGAAGATTTACACGTGTGCTTAGTTTTATCCAGCGTAGGATAAATTCTAGTGAGTGGAACTACTCACACTGGACATGGAGTTAAAAACATGTACCAGCCTGTACAGGACTGGGACCTGGCATTGCACAGGGCGGGGGAAAAAAAAATAGTAGTTGATAGTTCTTAAATTTCTGCTGTTCAACAGTAAAACACCAGAGTCATCACATCTGGGAGAAACATGCATACATTTGAGAAAGAACTGAGGGACGTCTTTGAAAACAAGGGACAGCTGAGATGTTTGCTTGGGAGACGCTGTTTAAATGCAACTAGCATTGTTCCCCTTTTGTTGAAAGCTGAGCACAGCATAATGTGATTTGTGATTACAATTCTTTGTGTCTGTGAAGCGACTGAGGAGACGGGCTAACTCTGAAACATCAGTGGACTTCTAAAATCAGTGAAAAGGAACTGGGACAGGGAATGTATGTTTCTGATTTTCTGACTAAAGCATACTACCTTTCTAGTTATTTTTTAAGCAGGATGAAATGTCACAGTTTCTTCAGTTCATCCTAAAGAGAAGGATCTTGCCAGTGATTTTTAAAGAAACTTTTTCTATAGTTTTATTAACACAAACACTTGCTCTTTTTTCCTTTGATCCGATTAATACAAAAGGAAAACAAGCAGGAATCACCAGCTTCCTCAAAGTATTGCAGTACAAGTCTTACCACACACCTATTTCGTCATTAGAAGGGCCCGATTTCCAATTGTAATAACTTATGAAAGGTTAGTGCAAAACCCTTGCACTGACGCTGCAACTACTAGAGCTTTAGATTGGGTGAAACTGGAGTAGATGATGTTAATCTGCGTGGCTTCTGTTCTCCCAGTCCTATCCTCCAATAAATACCAAATAACTTGAAATGAAGAGAAATAAACTTCTACTTTTCATCCAGTGGCATGTCTGGAAGCAATTGGTAAACCCGTTGCTCCATGCCATGCCTCCTGATGTTGCTCTTGCTCATGGTATCCAAAACAAGCGCTCTCCCACAGCAGCAGTCAGTCTGCTGGCTGGTCATTCACTGCTTCGTCTGTCGGAAGTCATTAAAGGTACACGTGTGGCTCATGATGGTGAGCTGTGCTCACCCACCCCACTAATTACTGCTGTTCCTTTTGTTCTGCCGTTAATTGTCTTCTCACTATTGCTCAAGTTTTTGTAGATTGCCTTTACTGCAGAACAAGGCTTGTCTTTTACAGTGTGTTCCTGTATGGCCCATCTCCATAGGGCAGCACCTTGACTGAGATCAGTTAATGATAACTGAAGGCAACAAGATTTTCAGCTTCACTCTAGAGGTCACGAGTCCTTTCTTGCCAGAAAGGACAATGTAACACGAATAAATTATATCCTTTTTCTTTGGCATTTGCGGCATTTGCTCTTGAATGATGTGTTCTTAAAGTAGTCTTCTGAGGGATGCCGTAAATAATGAGAGAGAACAGATGCCTCAATAAATTAAATGCCGTGTTTTTAAGCATTAGGTAACGAATTTTCTGGAAATGTTTTTCTCTGTTGCAGAAATCCTCCTTACTTTTCTAAGAAATAGCATCTTGCAAATAATCCTGGAATCCTCCCATAGGGCTCCGAGCAAAGGAACATTTTAGAAGTAATTTCAAACAAAATTATTTTCCTAGACAAAAATATGATTAAAAAGAGCATGTAAAAGACACAAAGCAGCAGAGCAGAAGTCCTCTCAGCGTGATATTAAAACCTTTCCTTGAACTTTCTCCTTACACACAAAGCTCTTCGCATCGCTTGTGGCTGCAGGGAGCGTGAGGCGATGCTCCAGCCAGCTGTGCTGACATGATGAGGGCAGCCATGGTCCCATCACTGGATCTGCTGAGCGCTGCTCAAACCCTGTGTGACAGCGGCAGCAAGGTGCTCCGTGCCTCTGAAACCCCAGTGTGTTGATACCACAGTGCAGCCATGAGCCAGGACGGTTGCTCGATCAGATTTTTGCCATTTTTTTATTGATTTCTTAGTCAAAGAAACACATCTGAGAAAGGATTTTATTTTTTCAGACACCAACGTGCCAGAGCTGACCTGCTCTCCTGGTACTAGAGGGAGCTCCAAACTGGAAGTTGTGGCAGCCAGCATGAGCAATTGAGGCCAGCTCAGAGACCAGGTGAGTTAGTCAGGGATCAGCATCACATTTGTGCAGATTCATGGCTTCCAGACAGCTCAGAGCATGGGTTGAACTTGGTCATGTGTATCTGCAAAAATAGCAAGGACAGACATTTCACTCCATACCCTCATTGCCACTTTCCTGAGCAGCTTTCAGTCCAAGTCAAGAGCAGAGAACACATTTTTTTCCCACAAACTTTGAAACCCTATGAAAGAAGAGCATTCAGTCTTCTTCTATAAGAGCTGTCTACCCTACTACCTCCAAAGGACCATGGTGCTGCTTTCCAGTTAGGCTAACGGCTATCATTTTAGCTTCACAGGATGTTGATTCATCAGGGTCATAACGCCTTTTTCCACCTGTTGACTTGTTAGAACAGTGAACAGCAGGCACTCGGACAGGGAGAGAGGGTGGAGGAGGAAAGATAAACAGCTTTGGTCTAGTCCAGAATAAAAGTAACTATATTAGAAAATAGAAGGGTAGAGGGCAAGAAAAGAAAAGCAGTTACCATGCAGTATATAGAGGACATTTGACATTTAATTTTTCTCCAGCTATGAAAATGACTGCAAGATTAATAATAATTTTCTTATTAACCCGCTAATTAGATACGAGTTTGTCCTGGCAAAATACACCAAGGATTCTTTGTAAGACACACAAAGGTCTCCAAAGCTCAATGTACAGCATGTCATGTGATGAAGCCCAACCAGACTTCGCTGTTTTTATTGACGTGTTTTTCCCCAGTGAGCTTTGTCCCTTACTCGCTCTCCTTTATTGCCACAGCTACAAGGGATAAGCAGAACCAGTTTCTGGAAATTGTTTCCAACTATAGCCTGGGTCTTTTTATTAGGCTCCTGGTACCTGACTTGAAATGTTTAGATTCCAGCCAGTAGTTACACAGGATCTTTCCTTCGTGTGTTTCCATGGAAAAGTCATGTAGACATCTATGGTTCGTAATGCATCCAGGGAGAATATACTTATATCACAGATCCCAGCTGAGCTTTAAAAAAAGAAAAATATACATGCATGAATGCCATTCAGCTGGCTGCCAGGAAATTGTGCTGATAAAGAGAAACCATGGGGAATATGAACAAAATGTGTAGTATAGAAAGCCCAACTGAAGATAGGAAGATGCTGCTTAGAAAAGGCTTGTATCCACCAAGGATGGATAATTTCTGTAATAAGACAAAAGGTGCACAGATGTACTTGGAAATCCCAAGCACAGCTATGTTGATATTTTTTTTGCTGAATTAGAAGAATGTGCCCTAAAGTGAAGGAAAAAATTACAAATTAATTTAAATTTTGGCTCTGCTATTATAATAGGTGAACTAGTCCACTTATGTCTCACTCCTGTGTTTCAAGGGATCAACAAAATCCATGCCCTCATTTAAAACTATTTTTAACGTTATTAGCGAAGTGCGTACATGTGTCCATTCATCTGTCAAACCGAGGCCACATTCTGACTCACCTGTGCCCGAGGCATGTGCGCATCCGGTGTGCAGTGAGGTACGCTTCCAAGCTTGCTGTGAGGAGGTAGATGTGATTGATTAAAAAAAAATCCGGGCCGGCTGATTTAAGCCTGGAGGAATGGCTGCAGGACTTCCCGCAGCCACCTCTGGCAGCACGTGCTTTGAACCATCCTCACGAGAGCCTCATCAGCACTTGGATGCCACAGGGGTGGACAAGCCTGCCAGGGCACTGTGGGGGCCAGCGGCTCCCCAAGGGCAGTGCCGCAGCCCCAGCTACTGCTGTTCCAGCTTTTTGGCTAGTACAGCGCTGTATGTGAACATTTACGCCCACTAGCTGTGGCCTGGCCCATACATACGTGTGGTAGCCAGCTTGTGAAGGGAGGTAACAACCCTATTAAATTTTTGCCAGAAGCAGGACCTGCCTGTGTTGTTCATTTTTCGGTGGCAGGGGAATAGAATACCATGCCATAGCTGCTGAATGTAAACGTGTTGTGCTTCCTGCTGTCTACATGGAGGCTATTAGAGAGGATGTACAGCAAGTACTGAGGCAAAACTCGACCCAGACACTGGCTGGGTCCTGTGAACTCCCCACCATCACGGCTTTGGCTGGTCAGATAAGCCATGACATGTTATCCAGGCTAATCCGCAGGGTTTTCTATAAGCTTAGATAGGAGTCTGGTCCGATTTACACACAGGACCAAATGGTTTGACAGTCTCAAAAGCCCACAGTGGAACTACAGTCTTGCATGAACTCCGTCTGTTTTAAAGAGTAGTTAGCTGGGACCTTAGACGTGGGTAGAACAAGAACAGCAGCGTGCAGATAGGAGAGGGCTGTCTCTCGTTGACTGGCCACGTGCCAGGGCTGGCAGGCACACAGAGATAGGATCTTGGATACAGAAGTCCCTACTTGCAAGGAGGGAGAGTCCAGAGCTGAAAACCACATGATAGGAAAGCATTTGACTGAGCTGGTACTTAAATAAGGGATGCCAAATCCTTGTTCCCTTTTGTAAGAGTTATTTGTGTTCCATTGTTCTCCTTGATTACTGCTCTTTGGAAATATGAAGCACAGGATGAACTTATCATTGAACTCTGCAAGGAATGATAAAGGTTTCCCTTAGAGCAGTCACTTTTTACCTTTCCCGGTTTTGGACCCATAAACATTTGGCAGTGAGTGGAGGTGTGGACACCTACACGCTTCGGGCTGTTGGTGGTGGGTTTAGGGGGATTGTAAAAGGTAGTTGAGAACAGCTACCTTTCACAAACATCTTAAAAGTACTCAAGGACTCACTGGGCAGAGGTTGAAAGCTGCTGTCTTACTGCTCTAAGATCACCCAAGGGCCTGTTTCCTGTAGAAAGGTTGGGTTGGATTATGTTGGGTTATGTTATATTGGGTTAGGTTATGTTGCGTTAGGTTAGAAAGAGCTCCTTACCATTACAGACAGAGAGAGGGATCATGAAATATGTTTTCCAGCATGTGTCTAAGCAACTTACTGTCCTTCATTTGTCCTCCCCCTGGCAGCATAAGCAAGAGTGCACAAATTACAGCGTTTTCACTCCAGAGCTGTTCTGCGTTGAAAGCAGGGGGCTGTTATTTTCCGGGTCTGCCCTGAGGCTTGGGGAAGAGGTCTTGCAGCTTCCTGTGGGACGAAACGTCATGTGGGAAAGATGCTTCTGCATCACTTGGGTTATGTCTCCCTAGATGTTGTTACCTGTTTAGGTCAGCTCTGTGCAGACTGCAGGGATGGCACTCAGCGCGCAGGCTGGCCCTCACCCAGGGACCTGAAAGGAGAGAAGCATGCAAACCCCTCTCGTGCTGAGCTATGCCTTCCCCACCGCCTGCTGTCTAACCGCCCCCTCCCTCGCCGGGAGTATGTAGGTCACTGTTGACATTGTTTTCCTCTGAGCCCCTTCTGCTCCTGTTTTACCACTTTGTTCGCAATTAGCCCGTACTTCTGTAATTGACCTAAATAAGCCTGTTTTTTTCATTCTCCTCCATCCCATGCCTTATGTTTCCAGAGAGCAGTAATTAAGGAGAACAATGTAGCACATATATCTTCTGCAAGCCCAAAGCAGACAGTGCCGTGGCTGGAGTTAGTCTTGCTCTCGGTGATCCTCAGCAAGCTGACGGTGTAAACCAGAACCCAGACAGCTTTGGGTTTTGCTCTGAGAAGACAACATGACAGATCTTACAGCTTGAATGTGTTGTATGGCCGTCTGGCATCCACAGATGCCTTTTGTTATTACTACTGTTAGCAAAATTAGAGAACTACAGCAAAACTGTGAGCAAGCAAGCCCTCTCATGACAAGTGATGTCAAAGTGTTATATTGCAAGCCATGAAATTCACCCATTTATATCAGTTTTCACAGCTGCTCGCAATGTCTTCCACAATCACACCGAGCACATTGATGTTCTAAATTTCCTCACATGTCACAACCCTGCCTTCCCCAGCAGGGCTCAAGTATGAATGTTGGAAAACCAAATGCAATGTAGCACACAAGTCATCTCTCTCTCTTGTTCTCACATGTTGTTGAGCAACACTCAGCTGGCGAGGTTTCAAGCACTGCCTTTTGCCTCAGTTTCCCCATCTGTTCTCACGAAGTCCTGCTTGGAGGGTGACATCTCACAAACGTTCCCTTTACTTGATCTGCTCTTTGCCTTTTGCATCCTTAAAAACAAAAAGCAAACATCAAAACAAAACCTCACAAGAGGGCTTTTTCCTTCCAAAACTTCCTGCTGTGTCCCAGACCCTCCTGCAGAGATGTTCTGCTGCTTCCCACTGGGATGCCCACATCTGTGTCCCCCTCCTGCAGGCAGAGCTGCGTTGGGGTCTGTACGTTGGGTCAGTATGGAGGTCAGTACGTCGGGCCAGTACGGAGGTCAGTATGGAGGTCACTACAGAGGTCCCCAGGGGTTGTTACAGGGCCTGTAGGGGAGGGCTTAGCACTGTGGCATCCCTGAGTGCCAAGCTCCATCCTCTCGCCTCAGAGATGCTGAAATGAGGCACAGGGGCTGAAGTGCAAACAACATTTCATGCTGTTTGGAAACCAAATACCAGAAATGCTGGCACCGCATCTATTTGTGTTTTTCCAGACCCATTGCAGATACACTGCCCAGCCCTACAAGTACGCAGGTTATGTCAGTCCCGTCACTTGTGCTTGGTTCTCTAGAGAGACTGGCTGAGGGGACTTTGGTAGGTGTCTGAGGTGAAGCACGACTCTGTCCCGGAGGAGACAGAGGAGAAAGCAGAGAGATGGCATGGAGACAGGCACAAAAAGAGCTGTGGCACTTGGCTGTGAAGATGGAGTTTTCCAATAAGCCTAAATTTGGTACCCAAATCCATCTGCATTTCCTTGGGAAGCAGGGCAACAAATTACCATAAATGCCTTTCAAAATCCCCATCAGTTCAACCCCTGGCTCCTTGACAGAGAATTTGAGAGCTAGGTTTCCCCCTTCCTCTGCAACTTACCTTGGCTTGCAGAATTCACCATGCAGAATGAAATTTGACCTTTCCACTACCCATGGCAACCATAATTCAATTAAACAGGACAAACCTTGAACAGCAGTTGCCCTCAGGACATGGCATACCAAATACGATACAAGCAGGAGAAGAGTGAAACACAAAACTCATGAAACAATCCCGTCAAAAGAGAGTTGGCAAGTGGGTGCCCTTCAGGACAAGGACACGCACAAACACACGTGGCTCTCTCTTTCGGACAATGCACTTTATAGAGGTGACAACAAACAGGAAGGACTGGGATTAATGGCAACATTTGCATGCTTGTATGCCTGTCTGAAGAGCAGTCAAATGCACATTTAACTTGTACGTATGGATGCATTTGTTCCCATTGCTAGTGTGCAAATATTGTTCTGACTAGGGATGCTTTCCTAAAGCAGTGCCAATGTGGGCAGAAAACAAATGTCAAATACAAGAAAGCACAACCAATTAGTCATCTGGCAAGATGACTGACCGAAAAAGAGGGAAATATAAAAGTATAGCCACATCTTAAGTTCACGGGAGAAACTCTTCAGATGTCATGGTGATAAGGATGGCATCAAAAACCTCAGCAGATAAGAGAATGCAAGATAGCGGTGTGGCCTGCGCTAGTACGTTCATGAGCAATGAAGCGAGGTGTAACAACCCTGCAGACAGAGAAAGAAATTGAAGTGGAAGGGAAATTCCTCTTCTGGATAGACTCAAGGTGATGAAAAACAGAGAGCACAGTGAATAAATGTCAAAGACACAGCAAACCCAAAATGTTATTCCCAGAATGACTGGAATTAGGAAGGCTGGTAGCAACAGCCTGGAAATGTTGCCCAGGGAGACAGTGCCATCTCCATCCCTTGAGGTTTTAAAGTCCTGGCTGGAGAAAGCCCTGAGCAACCAGGTTTGATCTCACGGCTGACCCTGCCCTGAGGAGGAGGCTGGACTACAGATCTCCAGAGGTCCCTCCCCACCTGAATTTTCCTGATCCTACAAGTGCCTACGATTTGGCATACAGATAAGGCAACTACTGACATTGCCATGACAACAAACTGGGTTTCTGCTGGTATCGCAGCTTCCTGCAAAGAGGAGAGTACATGCTTCCTTGAGAGAAATGTTCACAAAAAACCAGAGAGGTTTATAGCACTAAACTCATTTGAGCTTTGCTTTCAGTTTGATGAAAGAATTAATAGGTTATCAGCGTGTTACACAGTTCATTTCTGCTTCTGTTTCAGTTTTAAGATAGAGGGGAGAAAATTACATGCAATCTTGCAAAGAGAAGATAATTACATCCTCCCCCTTGGGGAGACAACCAAAATGGCTTCAACTAATACTCCCAGCACCAGGGGGAAGGCAGCCAGTCAGCAGCTCAGGCCAGCTGCGTGTGGCTCATCCCGGCTCTGTAAAACATACTCCTTCAATATTCGCCCTGTTGTCCTCCTAAATAAAAACACACGAAGCAAAACGCTGCCAATCCCTTGCTCAAATACTGCAAATGAAATCACAACTGTGGCAACTGGGAGTTGAAAACAGGCAAATTCTAGGCAGAGGCATGACGTCACCCACCTGGTGAGCGGCGCCGGGGAGCCCACCACCTGCGCGGCTTCATGAGGAGCCCTGTGCTGACCGGCTCCGAAGCGCCCATGGGCTCCTGGGTAGGCAGGCAGAGGGCTGGGACACGTGAGCCTGATGCCACAGCTTCTGCCCCGGCAAACCCCCGTTGGGGAGCTCGGAGACGGGAGGGCGTTGGGGTTCGAGTGCGATGCCGCAGCAGTGGTGGCTCTCTGTCCCACCACGGTGAGTGCTCTGCTGTCTGCCCTGCCCACCTCGGACACGGGTGCCGGCTGCCCATGGAGTAGCTCCGGAGGCGTAGGAGTGCTTGGTTTCCCGCATGCCTGCCTCCCAGCCACAGCCAAGGATCCGGCCCCCTGGGACCCACCTTCAGCCAGGGATAACTTCTGACTTGAGGCAATTTTAGTAGGTCACTGAAGCCACTGGCTTTTCCCTTTGGCAGTTATGCCTCTCTTCCTCACCCTATGAAAATCCAGTTTTCTTTCAAACATGAATGTGCCCCTTGTAAGCTGATCTGCAATATAATTATTTTCTCCCTTGCTCAGCAAAGTTTGCGAAACTGGACATTTTCCCCGTCAAAGCCAGACAATGAGGCCTTGTCTACGCTGGAGCACGGTAGTAAACAATTCCCACTGTGGCTGCCATCAGTTCAGTTCGCCTGGTGGGAGCCGTTTATTAAAATTTCTTCCTGGAGACTAAGCCTCCTGGTTCAAGTTGATTGCCCCATATGTCAGAGCCACAAAACATTTGTGGGGTGAAATTCTGCAGGAAGACTTTTGTCTTTTTTTGCCGTGGACATCCAAAAGCTGAGAAAGCAAATTTAAACCTTCACAGAGCTGAAAGTCTGGTTGAGCCATTTTTTAAAACCAAAGAGTCATTGAGAGCGCTGGTTGAGGAGCAGGAGTTAATCATTACTGCTGCAAAATCTTCACAGGTGCCTTCTTTTTCTGTCCTGCTTTTGCAGCCAGTCACCTTAACGCAAGTTGTAACACGATCACGTAAGATCTACATCATTAAAAAAAAAAGTATCAAGATAAACAGAGCAGGAAGATCCTATCTGCTGTGTTACCCATCTTGTACATGGAAACATTCACGTATGTTGGAACTTTGCTGAAGCATGGCCTGTCCAGATTTAGACAGCCCCATAACCTGTCCCAGGCCCTCAGAGAGGGGCTACCGGCCACCAGCGGGCCCCACCACCATCTCCTGAACGCCCCAAACCCAGCAAAGCCCAGCCAAGCCAGCAGCTGCCCCTCACCCTGCATCTGAGGGACACCACCAGCTCCCACCCCTCCCAGCATCTCGCTCCAGCACGGGGCTGCCCGGGCGGGAGGGACCTTGTCCGGGCCCTGCTGCCTTTACAAGGCTGAGCATACAAAATGTGTCTCCGTCCAGGCCCCAAAGGGACACTAATGGTTTATCGAATTATGTTTTACTCCAGCTGCATAACGTTGTTTTGCAGCAAAGTCCAGGTCCAGCCCATCTCAGAAATAAGGCATAACGTTAGCTAAGACATTTTCAAAGCTCAGCGCCGCCAGAGCCTCAGGCTTAGGCAGGGAGAGGCAGAGCTGTCTAACCGAGAGCCGTGTCCCCTGAGGAAAGGGCCAAGGGCTCGTGGCTGGGATGACCCAGCTTCATCCACACCGAGCAACAAGCAGCTCCCACGGAAAGAGGCATTTTTAGCTGCTGTTTACCCAAACAGCTCTGGGCTTCATTCGATACCGAAAGAAACCAGACACCTGGTCACCGTTGGGTTTTTCCTTCAGGAGAAAAGCAACTCAGCAAGGAATTCCAGGATCCCTTCAATCATTTTGTTGTTGTTTTAGGCCACCTCAGGGTGGAAGATGTTGTGTGAATAAAAGAGCACAACGGGCAAGCCCTCAGTCATGCGGAGGGCAGCGCGAGCAGTAGGGAAGCAGAGGGGAGCAGAGGGCTCACCCCCAATACTGCCGCCCAGCCGAGCTCTGACGGCACAGACACGACCGGAGGGGTGCGCGATGTGCCCTTGCTGGTTGCAGGATAAGGCACGATAGGCGGCACCTGAAGGAAACCAAGATATAGCTGGATATAGGTATACCTACCTACTGGATATGGATATACCTACCAGAAGAGGTAGGAGGCTGGTGCTGCGGATCTGCTGTTTGCAACTTACTGGCTGACTGGAGCTCCACTCTCAGGGACCATCAGGGCTCTGCTGCAGCGCTCGCACACTGGGAGGCTGCCCCAGTCTTGCTCTCGGAAGAGAAAACCCAACATGTGCTCAGCAGTTGACTTTGAGCCAGAAGGCCAGTGTAGCCACCGGCCTGGGCTTTGAGGCGCTGCTGGGTGTGTATCATGGCAGGCCAGGGTGGAATGTGGGAAGCAGCCGGGTTTGAGCCCCTTTTCTTTATGCAGAGGATGGGGACTCAGAGGTCCAGGCCCAAGCAGGCAGAAGGACTGGTGGACGAAGGGGAGGATGAGGAGCACCTGCCCCTTGGGCCAGGAGCAGCTTGTGCAACTGCTACGAGGGAGCCTGGCACACAGAGCACCGCGGGGGCAGCGAGGGACGGGTGGTGCAAGAGCTGGCGTCAGCTTCCCCAGTTTCTTCTGCCAAACCACCCCGTCACCTCCATCACAGACCCACCCTTCTCCTCTTACTGCTCTGCGAAACCCCGGCCAGGTCTTCAACAGGAGGCTACAGCGGCACGTGCTGCTGCAACAGCTGTTCCCAGTAAAAACACCTGTAGAGCTGTTACTGTCCTGCCAATGGGCCTCTTGTTAATGAGAACAATCACGTAGCTACAAACTAAACAAGTCTTGATCGTATTTTCACGCTGCAGAAGGTCCAGGGGAAGGGCGGGGGTCAGCAGAGTCGGCTGGTCCCCGTGGGCTGAAAACACATTGCGCTTTTCCAGAAACCAGCGAGGTTTTGTCATACATTCACCCTCCCATTTAGCTTTTTATGTAGATTGGAACCAGCACAGTTTAAAAGACAAACTCTGCCCCCTCTTTTTTAAGCTGATTGGTGATAACAGAGGTTATTTTGCTT
The DNA here is from genome assembly GCF_964199755.1 of Larus michahellis. Taxonomy (NCBI): domain Eukaryota; kingdom Metazoa; phylum Chordata; class Aves; order Charadriiformes; family Laridae; genus Larus; species Larus michahellis. The sequence goes on along the minus strand of NC_133899.1, from coordinate 49,967,381 downwards.
TTTTTTTCCCCCACCTAATAGCAATCACAGATGACTGGATCCCAAAGTCCAGGGATCCAAAGTCCATTTTCCAGGTCCTTTGGCACCTCAGTGGTGTGAAATATTTGATACCCTCGCAGGGCTTGGGAGCCTCAGCTGCAATCGGAGCCCGTTGCTAATGTGAGCTGTGCGGACCCACGCCAGGCTGCAGACCTCGCCCGGGGCTTTGTGCCCCCCAGCCCCGCACACGGAGAGACGGGGGCAGAGCCACCCACCTCATGGGTGCCCCTTCATGGCCGCAGACCCGTCCCTGCCCAGCAGGCCCTCAAGCCCCGGTTTTGGCCAGAGGAGCAGCTCGGGAAGAGCTGAGGGGCCAGGCAAGTCGTTTCATACAGCTGTTGTCCAAGGAGTTAACCAAACTATAAGCCACTGAAAATGGCACATGGCTTATGTTTGTGTATCTTTTTTTAGCTGCTGTTTAATTGCCTGGTTTGAGCCCACGGGCGCAGCGCTGGCGAGGGGCACCCCGGCGTGTCAGATGGGGGAACTACAGGCGCCCCACCGCCGGTGGGAGCCCTGCGGGGCAGCCCCCAGCCCTGCCACTGACCAGAGAGCAAAGGGACTCAAAAACCACCCAGAAAAGCCTGTCTCCTCCTGCTCCCAGCAGCCTGGCACAGGGGAGGAAGCCCTGCTCCTGCAGGACCGCAGCCCTCCCCCTTAACACCCACATCACCTGCGACTGTGGCCAGACGGGCACGGCTGCCCTCACTTGACCCCCCCTTCAGCCAGGGTGGTGTTGATACACCCCCCCCTTCACGTCCCCATGTCACACAGGTGGGGATCCTGAGGCTGCTGCCCTCACACCGAGAGCCAAGGAGCGAAGGCTGCAAAGACAGCTTTGTTAGAAAGTCACCGCCGGGTTCACGTCCCGCAGCTTTGACTTTGTCAGATGATCCGAGGGCTGGAGCACTTCCGTGAAGACAGGCTGAGAGAGCTAGGGTTCAGCCTGGAGAAGAGAAGGCTCAGGGGAGACCTTATAGCAGCCTTCCAGTACCTGAAGGAGGCTTACAGGAAAAGATGGGGAGGGACTTTTTACGAGGACATATAGTGATAGGATGAGGGGTAGTGGCTTCAAACTGGAAGAGGGGAGATTTAGATTAGATATCAGGAAGAATTTTTTCACTCTGAGGGTGGTGAGGCACTGGAACGGGTTGCTCAGATAAGTTGTGGATGCCCCATCCCTGGAAGCGTTTGAGACCAGGTTGGATGGGGTTTGAGCCCTGCTCTACTGGGAGATGTTCCTAGCCCTGGAACTAGATGATCTTTAAGGTCCCTTCCAACCTAAACCATTCTCTGATTTCCAGCATCTGCCTTTCACCGGAGGAGACCCAGGGCCAACAGCTGTAACCTCAAGGACCCAGTCCTGCACACAGGCAGTCCTACAAAAATGAGGGAACCCTCATGAGAGCACGACGAAGCAGGTAACTGAACGCTGTTCAAGCAAGGAGAGGTTTTCCTTTCCTCGTGCTCTCTATCCCAGGAATCTTGCTGCCAGCAAGGGGCTGTTAGAGAGCAACCTCGCCGGACCAGGGGCATATTCATGTACGCACTAATGCGGGTCGGACACTCCAGGCTGGCGGGGTGGATGCGTAAGTGGATCACTGACAGACGTAACCGTGGGTGCTGGAGGCCTCGCTGGAGCGGGGACATGCTTGTGCTGATGAGCATGCTGGAGGCTGTGCGGCTGCAAACCCGGGGCAAAGAGATTTCCAGTTGCCTGAAATGCTGCACAGGCTGTTTGTGCTGGCAGCCTGCGAGGTCCAGGTGGGTGGCTGATGAGAAGGACAGACTATGGCCTTTCCTCTTCATCACAAAAGACTCTCAGACAAGTGGAGACTCCAAATCTTTTGAGGGGTAGAATTGTGTTAAGAGGGGGGGCCTACACAAGAGCTGTGACGAGCCTCCAACTCCCAAGAGACCCAAGACAGACAACAAAAGACACAAAATTCCAAATGCACAGCAACAACCAAGTACACAATGGCACAAAAACACCTTCTTGGTCTGTATCAGCAGTTACAAGGGCAAACAGATGACACATAGAGCTTAACTGCTCACAGAGAGCGCCATAATTCTTCCACTACCAGGATCCTAAATGACAGCAATTAATTTCATTCCCTTCGTTGCTAATTACGGACAAACTACTCCTCTGCACATTTTCAGGTTGCACTTGTAGACTCAAATCTGGCTTTAAATCAGTTATTGCAAAGGCTTCCTCTAACTTTTCATAGTCAAGTGGTCAACTGAGCTTTTTTGTACCATCATCTGTGTTTCCAAGAACACAACGTATATACTGGAAAACACAGGTCCCCAGCACACACCGTCATGGGACTGTTGGCAAGTTCTTTCCATTGCAAGCCTGACTGGATGCACCTTACGCTTATGTTTCCTTTCCGTTCCAAGAAGTAACTGTACCCCTTAACATAAGGGGTCATGGGATGAGGCCTTGTTGAAAGGTTTCATCAGTTGTTTTCAAAAACGCATTACCTGACTGTATCACCCATTTTTGTTCATCCTCTCCTGTGAGATCTGATCTTCCTCTTTAAAATAAAATAATAAAAAAAATTTGCGACATCTCTTCTCCAGTCCATCACTTACCCCCATGCATAACCATTCTTTTCATTTTCTTTTCTCAGGTCTGTAAGTCAAACTTGTTCATTTGTAGACGTTTACTACTTTTTACAAACAAACAAACAAAAAAACCATTGAGTAAGTGTTTAACCTTCCATTTAATGGATGTGGAAGTGATAGATGGTGACAGGCATTTTATCTATTACTTCTAAAAAGGCATCTCCTCTAACACTTTACTTGGAGACAGATCTTCCAGCTTGTTCCGGTGCAGACAGCTGTGCTGTCTAACTTCTCTAAAGGAAACAGATACAAAGGATTAACCTAAGGTTGGGGGAGGGAGCCCGGAGAGTGATGTTATGTGGACTTTTATCTTCAACTGTTGGGGTTGAATCAAATGTTACATCGAATTATGTTATCGACTGTTAACCCCATTGGCTTCCCACTTCAGATGCATTTTGGTGAAAATAAAGTCCCTTCAGTACCTTTTCTGCATTTCGCAAGTCAAAAATCCCTTTTTACAACCAATACTATTTCCTGCATACTGCTCAGGACTGAAGAGAGAAATCTCCTCCCAGTTGTCTGATTACTTGAACCAAAAACCAGATGTTTTTGTTGCCAAAACTTCTGCCTCAGAGCATACGTGTGTCTCACTTGCTCAGGTCCAATGCCACGTGTCACCAACAAAAGCACACCACCACGTCATTTCTGCTCCCTCTCCCCCCCCATAATAAACTTTCAAAGCCAGTTTCTAGTCGACCTCGATTGGTTTATTTTAGTTTTACACTTTGTCCCTCACATACAGTTATTTAAGAGTCTTGTACTGTTAGATTTCTACAAAAATATCAATTTTTCAAAAGCAGAAAAGAGGGAAAGATATATTTTAATATATAAAAGGAAAAAAGCTAAATCTGACATTTCATTATATTCTTAAAAACATTCCAGTCTATTTACAGATGTGTAAAAAACAGAAAATTTCCAGGTCTCTTGGTCTAGTGAGAACGTGCGCCTTGCAGGGGTTTCCTTTGTTCTTCCGATTCTAAAATCTTTTCATTATGTGTCATATTCTTGCATTATTGCCTCAAAAGACAGCATATATAATTTTTAAAAGGTTTGTTCCAAACCAACGGGGGCTTGAGGGAAGAGTGAAAAAGAGAGAGTCAGCATTTAAATTCATAGCAAAATATTAAGCTGCAGACATGAGACGGTGGAACAAGGAAAGGAAAAAACTAAGAGCATTTCGAACATGCTTTGTTGCCTGGTAGAACCCATCATAGATCCTTCTTGGAACTGCACCAACTACCACTTTTTGCAGCCAAATCGGGGGTCTGTTCTTAGTTAATTTAGTAATCATGTTCAGGAACCAAAAATTTTTGCTGTCATCTTTACACGGCATATTTTTATTGCAATAAAATTCCTGCCCACTGCCAAACAGTAAATACATCCAGGCATTTTCCATTACCTTCATAATGGACAAAACATCTTCAAAAGTACAGCATTTATTTTAGATAATATTTGAATGGTTTTCATGTTACAGCTTTCTCTGTCCCATGGAAGTGTGCAAAGCACACATACTTTTAAAAACTATTCAGATACGATTAGCACACAATTCTGTAATTAAAATTAGCCACTCAGAACCACGAGAGGATGGGGTGCAGAAAGAAAGGTCAGGGATTAGGAATTTGAAAGGAATCACAGCACAGTTCTGGTTGCTGTTTCACATATAGAAGGAATGAAATCGATTGGCAAAACAAACTGCCATAGGTAAAAAAATAAGCAACTTCGGCCTATTAGAAATGCTCAGAACCAGATTCCCAGGTAAATAAATTTAAGTCTGATGGAGCGCTTGCAACTAATTCAGTTACTGCAGATTTTCACTGGTTTAAAATAAGATTAAAATCCTTTAATAATGAGCAACATATGTCTAAATACTTATCCATACTGTAAATTCCCTTTTCTAAGGCATTCAGTGACAACTGTAAGACCTTGCATGACTCTCATGCTGACCTATATTCTCTTTTCCAAATCACTAATACAGGACTTGCATCAAATATTAAAATAGTAAATACGCAAAAGGCAATAAAGAGTTAGATGTAACTGCTTTAAAACACACCATTTAGAATGGCCAGGTGAAGAACCTTTTTTATGTAGGCTCTGGAGTAACTTTATGCATACCGAGCTTGAAGGGCTTCTCTCCTCTGCAGCATAACATACAATCATAAAAACAAGACAAGGAAACACCCAAGGTACGTGTTTCCCCCGGTGGATCTAACCTAGACACAGATCCAGAAGATGCAGCTCACTGAACAGGGCCCATGGTTGCACTGTGCACAAACATCGCTCCTGAACTGTGGAAGAACATCCCTCTCAACACTTGCACAGCCTCAGCGCTGGGAAGATTAAATTCCTGCATTACTGCATGACCAAAGATGGGGAATTTCAGGGGGAAATCCCAGCTGCTGTTGCTGGAACAGTAAGACGGGGGATTACATTCCTAAACATAAAGCAAAATGCACCACCAAATTCTGTATCATTTTCATGGCAACATTTTTTTACCTTTTTGGAGCAGTTAAGAAGCCCCTCAAGCGCACCATAGCTCTCATTTACAAACCTGATAGGAAAAGATTGTGTATACACTCATTAACAAATCATCTCTCCTAGGCTGAAAATTTAATTTGTCAAGAAAACTATGAAAACAAAAATTGTGTACAAAAATATAAATATCTTTACAGTCTGTAGACCCTTCACATCCAACAGCTGAACAGTGAAGAGTATCTACAGGTTATTGAGTAAGCAGTGGCAGAGAAGAATAAAAAATACATCTTGTGATTCAATACTGCCCTATTTCCCTGGTAATGAGCATTTTTGTTGACTTTTTTTGCTATACACAGCTTGTGCAAATGCAGTGAGAAACCTCTGAGTACCTTTCCTGAATTTATAAAGAAATGGAAGGTTTGGAAAGCTATACACATATTTTCATATATACATTCACATGTACACCTCGCTCACTTACGCTAGGCTGCAACAGTCCTGAAAGCGTTCTGTATTTTTATGAAGCAACACTTCTATTAAAATTCCTAGCCACCAAATACATCTTGAAGAATGACAGGAGGAAAGAAAATAAGAACTGGGAAAACACTCAAGCTACTTCAGCAATGTATTTAAAGTCATAGAATTAGGGTGCCCAAATTTCTTTCTACTCTCTGTAATTTTTCCTTCCAGATGCCCTAAGCATCAAAGGAGGGAGTATTTGTATAGGGGCAGGAGGCGAAAGTGATGTTTGGGTTTTTTTTAGTAGTTTTATTGAAGTTAACATACTGTCCTACTTCTAATTACACTGGGAAATATAATTTTCTTCCCCATGTAGTGAGAGTTACAGATGTTTATTAAAATCTTCTGTGTATAAGCTCCTAAAAATGAGTCTCTGCCAGAGAACTAGCTAGCACCAAAGAACAAAAACGTTTTACTTCAGCCCTCTGCACAGTCTTGGATTTCCCTTCCACTGCTTTAGGTAACAAGTTTGAGAGTAACTGCAACCTAATTTCTGCACATTCATCATATTTTGCAAAAATTAAAAACAGCAAATATGAACAAATCCATTTCTGCATAGATAATCTGCCTGGTACAAAAACAAGTAATCCAATTTTTCCCCAACAAGACAGCTGCCTTCCTAGTGGGAGGGTGGGGGAGGTGGGGTGGGAAATTCTCTTTCAATAGCCTAGGTTTCTCAGGCCTTTGACGAACGATTTCTGTGAAGGACCCAATTTTGGAAGGATACCATGTGCCCAGCAATGGTTATAGATCATCTTCCTTATTTTTTGAAGGGGAAGGGGAACACCCAGAATACAACAGTGAGGTAAAAATATGTCAACATGCTTAAAGTTTCATAGCACTTATTTCTTAATTTAGGGCCTGCCCTCAGATGAAGAGAGTGCTGATGCCATACAGAAAACGAGTGTTGCAGACAAGGGAGGTTGGCAAACTCCGACACTGGTTCACACTGCTCCAGATCTCCATTCCGGTCTGATAAAAAACATATATGCATTTATTTGCCTGCTGAATTTGAAGGCAAGGTCCCAGTCGTATTCAATTTCGTAACCACAGGTGCCAACGTGGGCATCACTTTGTTATCCTGTCCTTCTTGAACAGTTGCAGGTAATGAAGTTTTTACCCCACTGGGTGCCAGTTTTGCAACTATAGGTGCCAATAAGGGCATCACTTTATTGCTCTGCCCTTCTGAGTCCGCTGGCAGACTTGCCACTTTTAAGCCAAGCGGTGCAAGCTTGGGCATGGGCCTCCACAAAGTGTCAGCATTACTAGCTTCTGGATTAGTTTTCATCTGCAAAACTGGTGGAGTCACATTCGTGGTCTCTGCCAAGGTTGTTACGGTTTTGCCATTCCCACCACTGGTTACAGACAGATTGGGAAGGGGATCTTTCATTTCAGCACCTATTACTATCTTTAAAACATCTGCTTCAGATGAAGGCTCCCCAGAATTCTTGTCCCCATCAGTAAGGTCATCATCTTCCAGGTGCAACAGGAGAGGGCTTATAGAACCACCACCCTCTGGAACTTCAGAAAGGTCCTTAAAACTGCCTCCCAAATGGCCAAACTGGAAAGAAGACCCATCTGCAGCAGTGAGATCACTGGCTGTTCCCCGACGGGCTTCTGCATGTTCATGAGAGAAATCTGAATTTAGAGTGCCGGGCAGTTCTGACATAGCTGAGGCATCATCGTTCAGCTGCTGATTGAGGAAGGCAATCTCATTGAGCAGCGAGGTGAGGGTTTCATCAGTGTCATCACTCTCCTCAATGCTGCTCAGTAACTCACTTGCATCCAGTTCTGCTTCCTCCATTGCAGATGCTACTTTCCTCAATTCCATTTCTATCCTGGAATCTTTGATCTGCAGCTTGCGGAATGACAATTCTTTAGATTTTAATCTTTCCCCTCCAGGATCACCATCTTTCCTCCTGGCTTGGCTTCCTACAAACTCACCAATGCAAAGCTTTTTGCTAAAGGACTCTAGGGGTTCCTTTGTACTCGATACATTCCGGAGCTGTGGAAAGCCATCTTTATTTTCAAAGAAAACTTTTGTGGGGCCTGTGGTATTTCTTCCATCTCCGCCACTGTCTCCAGGACAAGGTTTGGCTTTTTCTTCCGAAAGGATACTATCACTCTTCCTACTTTCAAGGGGTGCTGCAACCAAGGATTTCTCAGAAGCCTGAGCACCTGCAGCTGTTGTTGTATTAGCATTTTTGTTTCTGTTTAGGTTTAGATTCATGCTTCCCTCAGCAGCCAGTGATGTTACGTTAACGATCTTTGGCATCATGAATGAATCCTCGCTTTCTGTAAAACCAAACAAAGCAGCATCCATCAGGATCCATGCTAACTGCAAGGTAATTCCCAATTAAATATAATTTGCTCACTTTCAGGTCTTCCTCAAGTAAGCTGCTATTCACAATTTAAACTGCTTACAGAGTTTTGGTCAAGTGAAGCCTTAAAACAGTAATAGCTTAACTTTCAACCCGCAGAAAAAAGGCAAGCTCCACACCTACTATCCCAGAACCACTTGCCCTTTTTCTTCCTTCAGCAGGCTGCCAAAATACAGGTAACTAATTCTTACAATTCTGATGGTGATGCAAGAGGAAAAAAGACTAACAATCTTCTTTCTGTACTGCAGCTTCTCCAGCAGGATGCATTACACCACAGACACATTCCAGTCCCCACTTATTCTGATTTTGCTGAGGGCAAGGAGGCTCGGTGAGGTGAAGGGAAGTTAAAAAGCTCTCATCTATAATCCCCTAGAGGCCCCTCTAAATTGTTCAAAACATTTAATAGTGATTTTCTTTGAATACCCAGACAATACCCATCATTATTTCCAAGTGAGAAAAAAATTTACCTTCATTTTTGCAAGGGTAACGTTCCCTGCATGCAAGCAAAAAGATCCATAAAAACCCAAAGATCCTACCTGAATGGGGCTCTGTAGCTGATACTACTGTTGAGGGCACTGGGCTTCCAGCAACAGTCGACAATGTAATGGGAATAGTTGAGTTAGTAAGGATTCCTTTTACTTGGACAGGAACTGTTGATCCTGGCAGCTGAATCATCACAGAAGCAATACCTTATCCAAGAAAAGGGGAAGGGGGGACGAGAAGGAAACAAGAGCCTTTCAGATACTCAATCAAGCCTGGAAAAATAAGAGCCTCGCACTTCTAGGCAAGACTTTACACTGTAATACCATATCAAAGTGGTAAGAAATAGAAATATAGATTGGTTAGATGATTAAGAAATCTTCCCTATGTTTCTCTAATTTGGGAATAGCAAAAATTTAACTGATTTTACTTACCTGTTGATAAACTGATAGTTTTGAGTTAATTATATCAAATCTCTCTTGTCAGAGTCAGGTTCTACCTCAATCAGTTAAATTGTAACAAAACCCAAAAAATTAAAGCAAAAATTAAATAACATGCTACTTTGTAAACGGCTGTGCACATCTGTGAACAGCATTATACTGACTTTGATTAACACTTTCTCACATGATCATACCTGGCTGTGCTGTCATGGTCGTACTGACAGCTCGAGGCTTTAATTCAGCTTGCAATAGCGTGGAAGGAACCGCTGCTACCTGCCCTGGTACCAGTGGGCTCTTCAGTGTAAGCACCTGCCCCTGTGGAGTCATCACTAGGCTTGCAGCAGTTAGTGTAAGAGAGGATGAGGTGTCCTCTGTAAAAAAGAAATATGTAAATCAGTAATTTATTCTGGCATAGCACCCTTGACGGCAAAAGATACCCTGCAATCCAGTGTTAAGTACAGTTGTGGAAGGGGAAGGAACTCCAGCTAGAAGGTTTACAAGCACTAGATCAGAAAGCTCTTACAGGAGCTATGCAAGCTCCAGGAACCTCATCTACACAGCTAGAGCCAGTCTGTGCTATCTCTTCATGAAGTGTAACATAATCCTAACTCTCTAGAGTGGCATCCTGACCAAGTATCAGAGCAGTCTTGCTGAAATTACAAAGGGGAATTGTTAAGTCCAAAGAAAGGACATTTTCTCACCACATCCAAATTCTGATGTCAAACTTCCCCAGCCCTGGACAAAAATCAGGCTTGGGAAACCAGAACGATCAGTTGCTTATGAAAGCCCAAGACCACTTCAAGTAAGGTCTACTTATTATTACCAAAATAAGAGACATCACCAGATCCTTACAGAGTACTATATTGGTACTACCATGAAAGTTTGGACTTCTGCCATTCTTTTGTTCCTTCCTACATTTATGGTGCAAAAGTCCCCATTAACAACAAATACTTCTCCAAAAGTTCTCGGCTCCAAAAAAAATTCTCAAGTGTCTGACAAGTCTGTCATTTAATTCAAGAGCAAGTCGTCCACCACCTTGAGAACTAGCTTGTTTGGGGAGGGGTGTTTTAAAAACTGAGTCTATTCTAGCAACTCCAGTATTCTGGGGGTTGAACTTTAGGTTTTGAGTCAGCACAAAAAGAACCACCTTAGATTCTCACAAATTACTGCAGGATTGCAGTGAAACACCATGAGACCAAACGCAACTTAATAGGAATTTACTTCCCATCATTCTGAAACTCAAAAGTCATGTTCATTTGAAGACCTCAGTAGTACTGGTCTCATCCTTACTGAAAACAAGTGGTTTCCGCACCTATTAGATGGACGCTTCCTGGTCCTATACTCAATTTTGCCTCAAGAAAGAAGTTTCCTGCACAAGCAGGCTAGCATTTTGCCATCCCATGGGGTGCTGCTTCAATGTCTGTCTCCCCTTTACGTGAAATGTGCATCGCTCTTAGCTCACCTGTGGCACGGCCTCCTTTTCTGGCAAGTATCAATGGCTTGCCTCTTCTATTTGTCATAGGAATTTGGGCCACCTCTCTGGAGGGAGCAGAAGATCCTTCTTGCTGTGTGCTTGCAGTTGAGGTTACAACAGATTCCTCTGGCTCAGTTTGTTTCTTCTTTTTTTGTGCTTCTACTGCTTTTTGTTTGGCATAAATATATTCTAGCTTCTTCAAGACAACCTCTTCTGTCTTCCCTACAGAAAAATTATCAGAGAGTCAACCTATCTTCAAACTCTCTTGCCAAAACTAAAGAGCTGAAGACAGAACTAAAAATCTCTTGTTGACACCATTCAACTACTATACAATAGATAACCACCACCCCCAAGTAAATAGCAAACTTAATAGCAGAGGGAAGTAATTACCTATTTATTCCAAGATATTTTTTTCCTTCAAAAACATTCATACATTTTAGAATTTACCTGCAACTTCAATGAGCAGAAATCAGCTTGGACAAGCACTATCTTTTGAAAATACCCACATCTGTGAAAAAAACCTCACATCTCTCCTAATAATAAATGTATGGCTACCAGACAAAATGTTACCTGGTGTGAAATTTCTTGGATTAATGGACCCTGTTACTCAAATAACATTTAGAGGTAAACTCACATACAGTTTACTATTGACATGAAAACTGCAACCTTCAACAAACCCAAAGATTTTATAAATAATTTGTTTTCTGTGGATGCACACAATTTAATAGGATCAAAGTTGAAATAACTGTATTGGCTTGTTTCTTGCTTAGTATTTATGTTCTAACATCACGGTCTATCTTGAATCAAGTCTATACTTAACTAACTCTCCTGCAAGAGGATTTTTTCCTCGTCAGTTTTGAGGTACTTCACTAGGGATGCAAGAGATCAGAAAACTATTTTGTTATTTGCCCAAAGTTATTTGCCCAAAAGGCTTATCAAATATTTCTGGATTAAGATGAGAAATCACTAAAGCACTTTTCCTATCTTTTTTTTTTTTTTAACCAAGTATCTCAAATATGCATTAAGTGATTCACATAAATACGCGAGATTTAAGTATCAATTTCTACTTTACAGGTTGCGTCCTGTTTTTATTCTCAGATAGTAAGAAAATTACAATAATAATTTAAATGTTTTGTTTGTTCACACACATTTTGGCACTGGCTGAACACGTGTCACAGCTTTCCTACACCTCCAAATGAGACAGAAAGACACAATAAATACGACATGGCCTTGTCTTGAAATGCCTAGATGAGTAGCAGCTCAGAATATACAGCGATTTTATTCTATGGACAGAGCTGCCTTCTTCTGGACACTACTAGCACTAGTTCTCAGAAAAGCATTACAAGGATAGTTATTTGCAAAGCTGACCAAAGGAATCAGAGGTTTTGGTACTGACCAAAAACAGCTGTGTATACTTGCGAAGCACTGAGCAGAAAAGCCGTTTCAGGAAGTGACCAATGACAAGAATGAAATGGTTTTCCCCCCTCCCCTCACTAAAGCATATCCAAATGCACAGGAACCCAAGTCTGTGGCTTGCAGCACAGTGCACTCTACACTTCCTTTAGGCATAAAGAAAAATACAAGCAGTTCTTATCAGCATGATGAGTGTATTGCTGAGTCAGAGCTTAGCAGGTCTTTGTTTGGCGTCAAGAGTCTACATTTCATGCGAACTCATGACTCACACAGATCCACAGAGGAATACTCCACTCACTCCCACACTTAAAAGCCTTTTCTTTCATTATTCCAGCTAGTTTGTATCCAAAAAAAAAAAACTATCTCACCTGAAAGTGTGGATACTTTACGAATCAGAACATCCTGTTTGCGTGTCAATAAGTTCTTCTGTCCAATAAGTTTATCTGCCTGATCAGTCAATCCTTGGATTTCTTCATGGGCCTAGAAGAGTGATAGGGAACTGATTTATAAATCAACAATACACAAAATAATACAGTATTTTTCCTTCCCAGAAACCTTTACAAAATTTATTTAGACATTTTCATCATCTTGAGAAACTAGGACTCAGAGAAAGCATGTGAATTTCCATGAAATGCCAGCTTTCCCTAAATGCAAGCTGAAAAATGATAAACATCTTGTTCACCCTTCCTCCAAAGTTCAGCTATTTTAAAGAAAAAAAAAAAATCCAGCTTTTCTCCCACCATTTCAAGGTACAGCTGATAAGCATAATTATGTATCTACAATTTATGTTTTGTTTCCTGTCATTTACATCTTTACAGTTACATTTTTAATGTCAGTGTAATACTTAAATGCTATTTTCTCCTGCATTTAAAAAGTAAGTCTTCAATGTCTTTCAAAATTGCCTGATGTACACAGCAAACCACTAAGGAATTACGACATAACCTTCCACGGTTAAATTCACAAAGAATACAACAAGGGGAGGGCTAATCTGAAAACGTGCATCTGCGTCATCAAGATTAAGTTTTCAGGAATACAATTTCTTTCAGATATTGTTTTATTCTAGAGAGTCGCGTAAAGGCGACAGAAATTCTCTATTCACAATATCACTGGGACTCACTCAAAGAGTTCACACTAGCTTAGTTACTCTGTCCGGATTAAATTATTCTTCTCCTCACTTAAGCTTCACAATACTTACTTGCTTGAGAATGTAGCATTTGGAGACCTTGGGAAGGTTGTGTAACCCCAGAGTTCTCTTCAACTTTTCAAAGAGATCTCTCATTTCATTACGTCGCCGGCGTTCATTTGCTGTGTGCGTCTGGCGGTAATGAGCAAAGGCTTCTGCCTCAGTCTTCAGCTTTCTCTTCCAGAATTGAGGTTTCTGCTGGAGAAGTAACCATATTAACCAGTTTAAATAAAAAAGGTAATGTAGTGGCAAACAATGTTCAAAGGCATGCCCGATTTACAAGGTTTCTACAGACACCTGAAGATTTCATGTCATGTTATTTTGCCATTATGTCTTCATGAAAGTTCAGTGTCAGAAGCACACGCAATAAGCATGAAATGCTGACCAAAAAGAAATGACCAACATAATCACATCCACCCTGAAGGAAGAGATCATGAGTAGTCCCTTCTATTCATAAGCTTTCTTTTTTTCCAGTACGAGGCTACTTAGGTAAACCACAGGATTACAGCAAAATCACACGTTTGAGAAATTTTCCGTTGTTTGCTCAAAAGAGTCTACTAATGGATGAAACAATCACATCAAATATAGGACACTTGAATTTTTCTCTGGAGTTAAAACTAGTTTGATTTCCATTTTGTTTCATGGGTACATTTGGATTGGGGCCAAGAGACATTGTAGGTAAGAATGTGAAAGACGGCATTGAAACTTATCACTTCAGACATCTAACCAAGAAAGCGTCAAAGACAGGCTGATTTTGAATTTGCTTTGCAAAAAGGTTGACAGGCAATAAGCATAATTACTAATCTCTACAGATTTGAAGATTTTTTTATTTCATCATTACTCTTACAGGTTTTGTACCATTATGCTATTTATTTCACGATGAAATACTACTTAAAAAGTAGCACTAATGCATTTTTTACATCGTTTTAGGCCTGCCTCCAAGTCCCAGTGAATCAGTGGAAAGACTCCTCAGGTCCAGTGATACTATTTCTGAGCCTGCTGACCTGAGGAGGAATCTGAAGACTGTCTCCTGAAACCTGGCTCTTGACATCCATTTTGCTCTCATAGGCAGCCTGAGCACCTTAAGGCTGCAACTGCATCTGCTCTTGTGTTAGGCATTAGGTTGCTTTCAAGGGCAGGCCTTGTGCCGTAACTTCAAGGGCAGGCAGAAGAATATATGGAGAAGACGAGGCAGGCAGAGCATCCTGGGACCCATCTCTATCTCAGGCAAAAGCATACATACCAGCCTGCACTAATGTACAAGACATACACCAGGCTCACAGCCCACCTCAAACCCCCATCCCACCAGGTAGCTCTAGACCTGATATCAAATACATCGCAGATAGTTATCACGGACAGTTAGTGAAACTGGCTTCGAAGCCACCCTAAAGTACAGCATAAACTTCAGAAGACTGCAATTTTTGTTTTGAAAGGATTCTGTGTTATCTTTAACTCGCCTAAGTACATATTATTTAAAATATTGTTTTCAGAAATCCTTTTCTCAGTGCTGTGCCTATATAAACCTACATACTGTCTTCTTCAACACATGAAAACATTTCTCATTTGTTATTTTACGTGTGCTGTAAAAATTATTTATGCCAAGAACACAAAACCTAAGCAAAAATACTAATAAATAAAAGGCAGATATTCCTCCCACACATAAAGCTGAACCTGAAACCCACTCATGCCAGTAACAGTCCTTTTTCTTTAATGAGATTTGGACTGGGCCCGTTCCCCCCATTTACACATTTGGTTTCTTGCATTTGATCATAAATATATGGAAGGTAGATAAATCGCGTTAAGAGTTGCACTTGAGATGAAAGCTTATCTTTAAAATGGAGTTGTGATACCAAAAGGAAAGAGGAGAGCAAACATATACCTTCGTAGGTTTTTCTGAAAATTTTTCATCCGAAGAATTACGAGCATGGTATCTGGAAGAAAGGTAAAAAGTTTTTCCCAACACTACTCATCTCATGCACTCGATCCTCATTAACTACATTCCAACAGCCTAGAACTGCTCATTTTTATCCCTTGAAATTAACTCTTTCTTGCATAACTACATGAAAGCAGGACACTGTAGAGCTTTCTCAAGAAAGTGAACTCTTATCTCCAATGCTATCATCCTGGAAAAAGCGCAGCTCTTCTGAAAGCTGTAAAAGTATCCCATAGTACAAAAGACAAACTGTTTCATGATATGCCAATGAGAATAAATTCAGCCCATGACTTTTGGCTGCAGAAAGTATTGTTTTTAATGATGCTTTGGTTCTTTTTTGAAAAAACACAGATTCAATACAGATGGCAGAGCAATCCCTCCCCCACCAAGAACAAGCATCCAAAATCCTCACATTTATTACTATCCTAATATATAATAACAGCTTCCTCACATCTCAGGAGCTTCAAGAAAACAAAGAACAATACACATTTGAAATAATTATTTTTTCCACGAAACATGACATCTGTTTTTCTCTCTCACTGAAAGAGCTTCACAATTTATAGCAAAGTCACCATCTAAGGATAAAAGTTGAGCTGTATCTTTGAAGGGGGAAAAAAAAAAAAAGGAACTATCTGGGAGGTATATAACATCACCAAACAGATTTTTCAAAGTTTCTACCAAAAAATTCTTCAAACAAAAAGAACTAAGAATGCAACATTCCCCATTTTCTTATTTGGTGCAACTGAGAAATAGCCATGACCATCTTTACATATCTCAAATAAGCCATGTTTCTACATTGCATTTTGTCATTATAAATGCAAGGGCAGCAACAATAACAAAAACAAACAAAAACAGAACAACAAAAAAGCCAAGCTATCCAACCATGGCAGACTATATGTAAATAAGAAAATACTTTTTTCACTGGGGCAATGGTCCCAAAGACAAAGCTTTCATTTACAGGATCAGGGATTAAATCAATGACTGCTCCTTGCCTAAAAATAACAAGTCCACCAGCAAGAATAAACAAAGCTTGTAAAATCACATTTAAAACCAAGCCGACCCTGCTCATATTCAGTTTGCAGGATGGGAGGCGATTCACTAGTAATTTCACATTACAAGATACACATCGCCAGGAACAAATTAATTACAGGGAATTAAAAAAAACAAAGGCTAAGACACCTCAAATCTACTCTTAATTCTGACAGCACCGTCCTCACAGACACTGGGAAGCACCAGTGCTCAGGAAGACCTGACACAAGCCTCGCTTTATCTTACCATTACATTAAACCTGTTGTTTAATGGGTTCATTCAATGCCAGCTCATCAATAAAATACAAAACTGTAGCGCTCTCCAAGGATGCTTACTTCTGTTTGGAAGGTCGGATATTAGCAGCTGTGGCCTTCAGACGGGCAATGTTAATCTTCTCTGAAAGCTCCTCCACGGTCTCAATGTCCACCTGCTCGTCATCCTCACTGTATTCACACGCATCCTGGAACAGTTTGTGTTTTGTTTTTTAAAATGAGTATCTACTTAGCAATAGAGCTCAGGCCAAAACAGTTTCACTTCAGTCTCAAAAGAGATTACATAGCAACATTAAGAACCATTTCAGAATCAACATCTCCAGCTACACTGGCCAATAAACAGTGCTAAGCAGGTGGTTATTTTAACTGTCACCTCGAATTCCTCCCACTACCAACTCCTCAAAATGAATTCTGGTAAGGGCAAAACCCACCTCTGTCATTTATGCTTTTACTATGGGTGAGATAAAAAGCTTTCACAGGGCAGAGCTTTCCTGCCTCCGTTTTCAAATAAGATTAAACTGCCTTTACAACCTACTACTGTAGACTCTTGCTAACTAACATTTTTTTTGAGACGATTTGAGATAGTTATCACCTTGGTAATGGTCTCTCACACCTAAGACAGCAAGAGTCAGAACATCGCAGAACCAGGCTTCTTTGGGTCGTAAACTGCTTACATGAAGAAGAGTATGATTTTGGCTCTTTCCAAAGGACTGCCCAATAATTATTTTAAATATTTACGATATTCTGAAGAGTACTTTTTCTCCATGCTTGCCTGACCAAGAAAATTTGCTACCATCTGTGAAGACAGCTGCAGCGCTGCAGCAACTGCAAGAGTCAAATATCAATATTGTGGCCATTTGTAGTACCAGGTGATTACCCCCCAACAAAACAAGCCTTAATCAAGCAAATTTTTGTATTAGAGTTTTTATTGAATTTTTTTTATATTATAATATTTGGTTTGCTTACAGAATGCAGAACTCTTTCTCCTCCTCAAGTAAAAAAATGTAATTATACTTCCATTCTCTACTCTATTTCACCCCGTTCCCTGAACTAACCCAATTTTGTCCTCCACCTATTCTCTTCTTCTGTCATTCCTTCATTCTCTTTGTCCTCCTTTTCTTTCTTTTTGAGGAGCTGCAATCTCCTCCTCTGAACTGAATACTTACCTGAAATTGATGCAAACAGTTAATCACAAAAAACACTAACTGCAGAACAGAAAAAGAAGGGCAATGTGCAATACTGCATCAGTAAGTGGCCTCTAATAAATGCTTTTCATGGCACTGACTATTTACAGTTATCTGCAACTCACACTGACGTTTTAAGAAACTGATTAGAAAAGTGTTGCATTTACTCAGCTGACCACAGATTAGGCTATATACAACACTATAACAAAAAACAAACATAAGCAGCCCAAATTACCACTCAAGCATAACTAACAAGTGGTTAAGGATGCACATTTCCAATCACCAGTCATGAAATTTACACCTGTGAAATCTGCAGCTATGTTAGTTCAGAGGGACTTTATTTATAACCTGACAGTAAATCTTAGCTGATTATTTCCTTTTTGACAGAGAAGCAGGATCTCTAATAACCTAACGTTTGATACAGTACTTGTCTTCTTCATACTGAATAAACATAACTTTTTTTAAACCCAAAAAAGAAGAAAAACACAACCCCGAAACCCACAGCTCGCAGCAGGGCTACCTAAAATTCAGAGATCACCATCAAAATTGCCACCTGAGTGACACCACAGAGTAACCACTCTAATCATGGTGCTAGGGAATCATGCTGCTGTTTCCCATGGCTGCATGATCGAGGCTACAGAAAATTGAGAACAGAATCAGTATGAAAAATCAAGCAAGTTTGCCCTCCTTTGCTAAAGGCTACGCAGGGGACCTAACCTTTGGAAAGTATAAAAATGTATACTTTGTAGCAATGTAGCCTTTAGTAAAGTATATAGTGAGTACATGGGCATATATATACACGAAAAAGGGTGCATATATATATATTTTAAAAAGTGTGTGTATATCGTACATATATTTTAGTGCCTAGATATACATACGCACACACGTATGCACTACTGCCTGGAGAATAATTCCAGTCTTTTAAGAAGAATGAAACCATGCAGCATCCTCCCCTGTAAAACCACTCTCAAATACTCTCAAGTCTTCCATCACTTTCCATTCACGTCATGAGGGGTCCTACAAAGTGCTGGCAGTATAGATTCTGTGTAGAAAGAGGCATAAACTTCTAAACTACTCACTTGCAGAGAAGCTGACACCTCTTCCTGTGCTATGAAGTATCAAGATATTACCGCTGAAACAAAGAAAAGTGATGCTCAGGTTATCAGCTATAGCTGCTAGATCTGAACAGAAAAGCATCCTTACTTCTACAAGTTGCTATGCACACTCCCATGTTACCTACTATGTCTATGCTTATAAAAAGCAATGTCTTTTCAAAAAGAAAGAGAAGAGTAAGGAGAGTGACCTTAGATGAGAAATTACTAGCCTTAGAGAACAATCTCACTCATTCTTTCAAAGATATTTTAAACATGCACTGACTTTAAAGACACCACTCTTCTCTGCCCAGGAAAGCAGCTCGGATCTCTGGTGATTTCTGCACTTGGAAAGGACATAAATTATTCTACTACTACTACCTTCTGGGGTTTCTTGCAGCTTTCCTTCAGAGTAGCTATGAATCTTTATTATGCCATGACAGTTCTTGCTATGAGTATAAAAAGCAGCATGGAGGGAAAACCAACTCTCAATCTTACTTTGAAAGTATGCTACTGGCACTGGCAGGAACTTAAGGAAGTACTGTTTCTCTCTGTGCGTGAAAGCCCATAAAACCCTTATTTGTTCCATCCTGTAAATATGCTCCCACAAAGCAAGAGTTGCTAGCACTTGGACCAGGTAAAGCGCAGAGAAAATAATCAGTTTTTACCAAGGAAGCTGTGTACCACATTGAACTTGACAGACTGGTCAGGAGGCTACGTGTCACCACAGCTCCCCAAGACAGCAAGACAATAAAGTCAGGAGACACCACATCCCTGGGGCTTTGCTGAGGTCTAACCAAATACTGCTTGCAGTCTAGATCTGAACACATATGCAGGGGCTACTGAAATTGTGACCAAGTTAAGACTACATTGCATTTCAGCATAGGTATTTCAACAAGTTTCAAACACTGCTTGTGAATGGTACGCAGCTTTGTTTCCTGTCTGTTGAGTGGCTCTAAAGGCTTACAAAAACTTAAGAAATCTTTAAGTTCTACTATATAAAATCTCACTTGAAGAATATCACTTATGCAAACAGCCAGCATGTTTTCAACAACTCCTCCTCACGCTTGCTTCACTTGTTACAGACTTTGTCAAGATCCAGTTTTAATGAACAGGAACAACTTTTTGGATACATTTTTTTTATCAAGTCATTTTGTTCTTAAGACAACAGATTCATCAAATTTGCGGTTATGTCAATTCTGTAGCTTCCCCATTGAAAAGCAGAGACCAACCCATTTGCACAAAGTCACAGAAAGGCAGGAAAATCAAAAACACAACTGAAGATTTCCAAATTCTCTAGAAGTCCTTAATTGCTATGCCAGGTTCACAGAGTGAACTACAGGATGTATTAGAGGACCCAGAGTGCTGAAATTCAAAGAATTCCTCAGCCAAGAAGAACACAAGCTTGAATCTGAAATTAAAGTCTACTAGCTGGTAAGAGTGGAGGGAAGGGAAAGCAAAAGAAAAGAAGCTGGAAAATACCAAAATTACACCATCTCCCCAAACGCAGACCTTCTGTTGAGCTACAACAGGTGATATAAACATGTAGCATAGGTGCTTCTACAGCCTTTTTTTAATCCTCCACAGGGCCTGATGAGAGAAGGAAAAGCATCATAAAGCCAGAGGAAAAAAAACCAACTGGCTGAACAAAACTTATTCAAACAAAGATACTATTTATATTACAGAATTGCTGACTAGATACCTGCCACATTATGTTGAAAATATTACATGTGCGAGAGGCACAGGTCAAATTTTATGGTAACATAGTTGTATTTCATTATACAAAGATCACTTCTCATTCTTGCCCGCTCTCCTGGGTCATCCATAAAACCTTCTTGATGATGGAAGCCTCCTCATATTTTCTCTAGCTTTTCCATTTTATACAGTATCATTGCTGTGATTCTACCTGCAAGAGATGCATACTCGTTTTCTTCAGAGGGCAGGACCACCCTGCCTAAACTGCATTTGGACATCATTACACTGCAAGGAAGGGAGACATGAAGGGCAGTTCAAAAGATGCTACAACACACAGGGTGAGGGGAAAAAAAAAACGCGGGACATTAGCTTACTGTAGAAACACTACCATGGTAAAGCTTTTGAACGTTTACACTAGGCTAACCAAGGGCTTGATAGTAATTATCCAGCTAGAGCTGTTCTCATGGTAGAACTTTCTACATGCTATCATACTAGAGAAACAGTATTCCAAACCCAAGATGCTGCATCTTTTTCAGGAAAGACAGGGAAAAATATAGAAGTATAAAGTCTCCACTGCCCACCAAGAATTTCACATGTTGAAGTTTAAAAATCCTGAATGTGGACATACGTAAGACAAAAAACGTTACTTTTTTCATTCTTATATCTAACAACAAAGGGAAAAATGCTTCAGGATGGTAAATCTTTCTCTCTACCTCTGACTTCCTAACAACAGGAAAAATATCGTAAGAACACCTATTCCTATGCAAGCAGTGCCAACCTGTCATAGGCTGAATCCTATTCATAGCCTAGCATGACTTCTTGTCAAGGTGCAAAACTTTTTAAATGCTTGTGGAAGCCCTACCTTTCTAGCATCAGTCTTTCCACAGGTCCTGTAGTTACGAAACTTCTAAATGCCTTTGAGCTTATAAGAGTAAAATACCTTAAGGAATGGAGACACAAGAGGAGCCATCCTGCACTACAAGCAAAGTTCCAAAGTTGCTACAGAAATATCAGCACTTTTATCTCTCTGCATGTCAATGCCTGTTTCTAAGCGCTCTCTTCTTACTTCTATCTGTCTGTTCCTGGCAGCCTACACCCATATTGCTGGTTCCTGAAGAGCAAATTGCCTGATGGCAAAAGATCCTCAGTGACAGTGCTGAGAAAGGAGGGTAGATGACATAACCCAAGCAAATGCCTCATTTCTGAATCTGCCTTCTATGCTATAACGTCTGCAGGTTTCACACATGGCCTGTACCAAAAACTCAGAACATGCGAGAGATTGTTAGAACTTCATTCATCCACAAAATATGTCGCTTACACTTTTTATTAAACTTACAATGCTATAATAATTCATAGTAGTTCCTTATCATTTTAATGTCAGCTCAGAAAAAGAATGATTGAGAAACACATTTTAACAACATTTAAAATAAAATAACTTGTCAGACACAGAGCTACATTAAGACTAGTAAGTTAAATGGGACCACAGGACTCTATCTGTAGCATTAAAATACTAGAACCAGCCCCGGCATGCTTTTGGCTTAAGCCAACAAGCACTTAATGAACAATTCACAGACACAGTCTGTGACTTAGCCCAGGCCAAGCAGCCATTCTCAACAGAAATTTTGTGTACAATCATCGTGCCTTGGAGATCAAGAGTTTAACATCATGTCCCAGACCATCGCATTAGAATTTATTCAGACAAGAGGTCCCGATAATGATTAGTTTGCTTATATAGATATTCTCAGAAGGTTTTATTCATATCGCCAAACACAAGACGATCAACCCTCCTAAGCTAAGAAGGACATCTGAAGAGCATCGATACGCAAAATTAAGAACAATGAAGTCATCACTGCAATGAGAATCAGTGTGGGGAAATGTACTAAAAAAGAAACAGCAAGAGCTCCTACAGGTAAGTAGCAATCATCCTGACTAGAGTTTTCTGGGGTTTTTAATGGCTATTTCCTGAGTAACTAAAACTGGTCCATATTCCAAACTAGTAGTGAAAGAGCTGTCTTAGTATTTCCACTGAACAAAAATATTAGTGGACATGCGTGTACACTTTGCTTCTATGTTTCCACTAGCTTAATGAAACAGATAAACATCCTCTAGTAGTCTGTTTATATTATCTGACTTCATCCAATATGACAAACCTGTGCGGTGCAGCCTGTCTTGTAAGCACTACGCTGATAAAAGAGAACATCCCTATGAAAAACAGAGACTCAGATACTCAAGATTTAAAACTGATTTCTCTATTAGGCATTGACACGCTAACTTAACTTGCGGGCAGCAGACTAACAGGCCAAGAGCTTGCCCAAATTCCAGACATCTCATTCCAGAGATCTCTATTCCTCAGCTTTACTGCTCTAGAACCAAAGCTAGACTCATGTCTGTGTGAACTTATGGTGAAGACATACATCCTTATATGGCTTACCAAACTGTATTAGCCAAAACCTGCATAGTAAGTTTCTTCTATAAACAAACATTTCTTATAATCTCTGATAATTTATTTTTTCATTTCATCATCCTTTTGCAGGACAAAATACATCTTTAAAACATCAACCCTGATAACAGGCTACTCTGTGACCTAGGCAACTGTTGGCTTACCAACAGATTCCTAAGACTAGCTTGTCTGGAAAGTTTAACCAGGGATCAGGCATGAATTAAGTCTAGTTCTCAAAACTTGATGATAACTCTGCTGAAGTTTTTGAAGGATACAGCAGTTAAACTGTCACCGTCTGACTCAAGACAAGACAGCAACAGCTCAGTTTTCAGCTTGGAAGAACTTCTAAAAGTCACATCTGCTCTTGGTTTCCTCGCCTTCATGCAGCTGAGATGCTATCATCTTGCCTGAGAATAGGAAGCTGGAATACTAACTGATTAGTCAATTTTTCTGGAAGTTAAACAGATTCTCTAAAAGCCAGAGTTGCTTTAATTGAGTTGCTCTGGATATGGTCCAGAAAAAGAAGTCTAATTTGGTTTTTAAGTGCGAGAGGGCTACATTAACACAAGAGGGCTAAAAGAACTATATACTTTCTAATTCCTGAACACACAAACCTAATCTCTCCTATTGTTAATTTTTTTGTTCTTCAATTTTTCTCCCAGTTTAATCTTTCTTTTTCCACTTTTATCTCACCCCAAGAAATGGCTACCTTATTTCTTACGTCCATTTGAACGACTCACAAAACCACAACTTCATAGATTTTAAGTAACAATGCACTGTTTCTCAAGTCACATAATGATATATAAAAAGTACATCAAGAAGTTAAATGTGGGATTGTTTTCTTTTAATTTTTGGGCAAAATTTGATGGAAATTCTATGAGCATTAAAATCTGAATATATTTTAACTACACTAACCAAAATGTTTTACCCTTATTCTGTGACTTCCAAAGCAATTTGGTTTTTATCAAATATGGAATGACAGCTTTCACACACTACTTAGATGTATTACTAAATTTCAAGAGGAATTTAAGGAGAGATTCAAACATTCCTTCCAGAAATAAACGCTAACTAAGAGCTACAAAAATTAAGTAGAAGGGAACAGCTTAAAATAACAGAAATACTAGATTAGCTACTATATTTTAGGATCATAAGTCATATTACAAGGAACCAATTGCTTGAACAGATACTGGAGGAAGACAGCATGCAATGGTTCTATTACAGCTCACTCAATATGAGTCTTGTTACCTGAAAAACGGACAATTTGTAAAAGGCCACTACAATGCTACCTACAAAAAAGCATGCAACTAAGAAGAAACGGAAGACATTTCCACTTGGAAGCCTGATCTAGACTTTCTAAAGAAACTGAAGCCCAGAACACAAATATCATACCATGTCTTTCAAATCCATGGGTTGTGACGTGTTAGTTGGTCAATTTAAAAAAAAAATAAATCCCTTCGTAAATAGTTAAATGCTTACCACTTTTTCAACATCTACTTCCTCTTCACTTGGGAAGTCAGAAGCACCATCCAGCATCTCATCAGCAGAATCATCAGTTTTTTCATCCTCTTCATCCTCATCATCATCTTCCTCTTCTTCCTCTTCCATGTCATCAGCAGTTATATCAATAGTGGGCAGGTAACCCTTTTTGTGATGCCTGGCTTCCTGTGCCCTCTGTTCTGGTGTCAGGAAGTCACTTTTCTCAGACGTATCAGCTTTGTTATCTGCATCGCTTTTATTTTCTAAAGCGGGTACAATGCTAGATATTTTGCTCCAAGAACTGTTGACATGTGTTACAATATCGTGACCTGTTTTCATTTCTTCCTGAGAATCAAAAGTATCTTGTTCTTTGTTGTTACTGCCATCCTGCCTAGTTATGTTTGCTTTGCCTTCCTCAGTACGGACTGTATGCTTTTCTCCTGCAGCATTATCCTGCTCTTTTGCAGAACTGATTTCAGAGTTACTTCCTTTTTTCTCTCTTATGCTTTCTGCTTCTGTAGAGCTCTTGTCCTCACTCCTTTCCGTACCTGGCTGCATGGCGTCACCCTGGCATTCTTGTTTGCTCTGAGACGGTTCAGTCCCTCTCTGTTCCTTCGTGTTCTCCAGCTGTGTGTCTTGCTCTTGTTGACTCTGTGACTGCCCAGAACTTGCCTTGATGTCCTCCATCTGTGTCTGTGCCTCCCCTTCCTCCTCTTTTACTGCTTTCTCTTCCTGTTCAGCAGGTATTTGTCCCTTCCCATGATTCTTCAACTGTGCAGTCTCCTGATTCTCCAGACTCTCTGGATGTGCATTATCCAGAGGAGCAACTACAGACGGATCTGATGACCCACAAACAGTTTCACAGTTAGCTGAAACAGCCTCCACTACAGTTTCTGAACTGACAGAATCCTCTTTCTCCTCAGAAGCCCCTTTTTCTTCCTCATCATTTGGCTTCTCACTGATGTACGAATGGTCAGACGATATGACATCTGCAGAAACATCATGCTGAGAAGAAGAGCTATCATCACAAGAACTCTCTAGCACCTTTGAGTCCTTCTCCACCATCTCTAATGTAGTGGAATTTCGATCAGGCGTGACTGTGCCAGATGTTGGCTCTTCAAGATTTGCCTGGTTAACTGACAACTCATTTTCTTCTTGTTTCCTATCTGACACTGTGACCTCGGACTCTGTAACTTCAACGTCATCTGAGCGTGAAGCCTTCCCATTCTCCTTCTGCTGAGCAGCATCTGAGTCCTCTTTCTTGCATATTTTCCTATAATCCTTCTTCATCTGAAGAGATGCAAAATGGTGAAGAATGGAGTTTGGCACAGTCTTCTGTCCTGGGAGCTGAAGTAAAGCAAAACTACCGGATTGTAAAGGTATGAGATTTGCAGTGGTAGCTGGCAGACCACCTGTGCTGCAGGTTATTTTAGACTCGGAGGCTGTTTGATTTGTCACGCTGCTAGCAGCAGGAGGAGAGATCCTCAGAGTCAGAGTGCCTGCCTGTGACACAAAACTTGTTACTGAAGGAAGAAGAGAAGATGCTTGAGTGGCTAGGTTAGATGTGGGGGATAACTTGGGTACCGCAGCTTGTACTGAATTTGTGGCAGGAGAAGTGGAAGACACAGAGGAAGTGGGAGACACAGGTGACTCAGCAGGCTTAGAAGGTGCAGGCAACCGGATTCCTACAACAGATCCTGGGAGGAAAACAAAACATCAACTAATACGTCCTCAAAGTAGGGTTTTTTTCTTTTAGTTTTAGTATTTGATGCTGTACTAAAAGTAGCCAGCGTTCTCAGTGATCACAATGTTATCAGGTATTTGACCACAGTTCTCAGTGAAAGTGCTGGTACTGCATAAAGACATATACACCCCAATAAAATACATGAGGTGGCTACTCTAACAGATTTAATAAGTTCTAGCATTAAGCTTTTTAATCAAAAAAGGCATTGCCTTTAAATAAAGCCCTCTGCATCTTACTTTCCCATTTATTGGAAAACAGGAAAGTAAGAGTATTTAATTTAAACATCCCTTCCCCTCCCCTCGCCCCCCGAAAAAGACTTCCACAGAGAAAAATTGTAACAAGATTAAATGATTATACCACAATCTTTTTGAACTTAATTAACTCTTCTGCAGCATTTCAGAACTCTGTAAAACAAGGAGCAAAACCACCACCACTGGCAAATAGTTTCTCTTGTACAGCAAAGTCCCAAACCAGAAAGGAATTCAATGAACTTTTTGACTGATTCTTTACTAGACTTCATGCTCAAACCTCAACTAAGGCACAGGATTATTTTCTCTCCTCCCCCGAGTTTTGTCATCTACTGTGCTTGCTCTCGCCTCTCTCTTTTCAACACCACTCTGCCTCCCTCTCCTCAAGGCGCTTCTATATAAAGGGAAGACAGAAGAAAAATCCTACTGGAAAGTAAACATGCATTTAAAGTATATTTTGTTTACAAACATGTTTTATTTACAAATATGTAGAACTGTATGCTCAACAAGCACCCTGTTTTCTGTCGATACCTGCAATATCTAACTCTTCCAACCCTATCTTCAACTATGCACTAGAGAAACAGCTGAAAATAAAATTTTTTCTTCTCACACTCTAAGGAGGAAAAAAACAGCAATTTTGTACTGTAGCATAACATTTGATCCAAGTATCTACTGTAAAAGCACTAACAAACCTGCAAACCAAACAAAAATAGAGCAGCACATCCAATGAGATACAGGATAACGGCTTGATCTTTTTAAGGGAATCCCCAACAAGAATTATTTTTGAATCACCAGATCAAAAGAATTTCTTTTAAGTTATGACAGTACAATGGACATGGCTCCATTGCTATACACACAAACGCCCTTTCACTTGCTGCACAGAAGTCCCAAATTTGGGTGACTTAGCTATTAACTGCACTTTCTGTATTTTAGACACATGGTACTTAAGTTACATTACATCTGAATAATTACACTATGTTCTTCATCTACTCACGCAGAACCAAATTAGACTACTCAATTACATCCAGCAGGGGAAAGGAGCATTACAGAGATTACAATTACATTGTTCATTTCTGGGTAACACATCGGTCATTCAAGAAAGAAACACTGGACTTTGTACCTGGATTGCGGAACATCACTGGCTGCACACTGGGCTGGGCACCTGCCGCTCGAAACTGGTGCAGAGGGACAAGCTGAATTATCTGCCCATTAGGATGTCTGAACAGGTTCACACCACCAGGACTCCTGAGAGGCTGAAGGATCATCCTCTGCCTCTGAGCAAGCTGTGTGTTGTTTACTGGTCGCAAAGCTGGAGATGTCTGATGCACTGGAATCAGCAGCAATCGCGGTCCTACACGTTTCTCTGTTCCAGGAGACATCTTCGGGGGAGTTGTAGCTTGTGGAGTAGCATCTTCTGAAACATTTTAAAAGTTAAATAAAAATCAGTTTAAGAACAGCCTACAAATCAGGCATTACCCTCAATGAAAACAAGCACAAATATTCTGGAAAAACTGGATCTCTTTCAATTTATTAGAAAGTAATTTTTCTTCTTTTTATTCCCAGGACATAGAACCAGCCAGGCCAGAACAGTCTTTTTCATGCAGTTCCATTGACATTTCTTAACCATGACTCAGAAGACACCCATGTTAACAAGAAAGTAATTTCATACCTACTTCTTGGGCTCTATGCCAACAGTGAAATTCTAGCAGTCATAACTGTGCTATACATTTCTATGGACCAAGAACTGATGTGAGACTTCCAGCTCAATTCATAGCAGTCACTGACCAGATAGCTACATTTTTTTTTCCTCCTCTACCGGCTCAGGCTGGAATAAAACAAGCAATTTAAGAGATTACATTTCTTATCCTATTTTGGAAAGAAGGGTGAGGGAAGTGAATCTATATTTAAATTGGGTTCTACAGTTGCAGACTGTATTCCAGCTATGAAGGAGGCAGAATAAAAAAAGAGTTGCAATAATCTCCCAAAGTCCCTAAGCCTTACCTCTTTTTGAATTCAGCGAAGGACTAGAATTAACTCCTGATATTATAATTGGAACAGAGCCAGCAGAGGAAGTTGGTGTGGTCACCACAGATGTAGCTGTTGCAGTTGTTGTTAACACAACTGTAGAAGTGGATGTTGTGACAACAGGACAAGTAACAGTTGGTGGTGTTATTACAGTTTTAGGGAATGATGTCGTTGCTACTGGTGCAACAATCCCTGTTGCTTTTGTTATATTCACAGTGGTAGTAGGAGTGCTGGATGAGGGAGTAGTACAGGTGTTGATTCCAGGTGTTGCTGAAGCAGCTGTGACTGTAATTGCAGGAGGAGAGCAGACAGGTTCATTAGCTCTTGTTTGGCTAGGAGTGGTCACAGTAGATGCTGCCACACTGGTACTTTCCACAGTAACTGGAGAAGTAGTGGTGGCTGCGGTGACCCCAGGAGAGACTGTGCATTGAGCTGGAGATGGCCTTGAGGGAACCACAGGAGCGACCACCATTATTGGCATAGGCTTGATACTGAACTTCTGTGGCCCTGATACAGGCTGGCGTGTGCTCGCTCCAGGAATCTTCTGTTGTAGAGCTCCGGCTTTGTTCATCACAAACTGTGTGAACACACCACCAGGTGAGGGTCGGGCAGCTGCAAATAAAAACTTGCAGGTCAAAATTTTAATAGATTTCCTCTTTGCCTTTCATGATGTGCTACAACTGTAATTTCAGCACGAATTTGAGCCTCCATTTTCTTTGAATCTTGTAATTAAACAGAAACCTCTATGGCAGTCCTGAACATGCCTTACATATTAGAAATATGTCTGCTTTATTCCACTTCTATGGCTTTTTGTTGCATTTCTTCCTGGCCACACAAAAGAATCAGGTCTTGAGGGGTTGTTCTTTATTGTGAAACTATGAACTGACAATTCTAATTACAGTGCAGGAAAACAAACACCTAAGCGAAATAATGGGCTCAAACTATGTTCTAAACCTCAAATTCTTCCTGTAACGTCTTGTGTGATCTTGACCGCTTCTTGGTTTTCATCCCCCTTCTACTGTATCCACATTTTACACAGCCATGGGGGAAGGGAGCGTGAGGGAGAGTTTGCCACGTCACTTTCTCATTGCAGTGACATTCGTGCAACTGAGGGACAAATTTAACCACTGGCAAGTAATGAGTATTGGGAAGATCCCTTCCCTCATCCCTTGCTCTCCAAAGGATCAGAATACTACACATCTACATCACTCCAGATGCCTACAGATGAGTACAACAGCACAGAGATTATGAAGAAAGCCCAACTGAGATATCGTAATTATTTATGCATATAGCATTTTTAACGCAGAATATGCTAGTACACTTAAATCATATATGCAACAATCACTTTACCCATCAATGAAATGCAGTCAGCTCTTTAATATTGCATAAACACACAAAACAAGAATTTATTACAGGACAAGAAAAACAACACACCCATTTACATGGCAATGAAAATTTAGGCAGAAAGAAACAAAACAATCAATCAGAAATTAAAGTTTTGCCAGGACACAGGTAACATCCTTTTCTCTTGCAAAGCTTCTTCAGGTCTTTAATTAACGTGTGAGAATATGTGGATGGGCACTAGATTTTTTTTTTTATATTTTTTTAAACTCATGCAAAACGTAATAGTTAAAGGCAATTTCCTCTCTTGCCATGCTGGGGTAACCATTCCAGTACCAACTCAGACCAAGCACCACATGCTTCTTCCAATACTCTCTCTTTTTCACTCAAAGTGCTAAGTCCAACCCTGTTTAGCTTGTGAAATCCAATGAGATTACAGGCCGGTGTGGTTATTGGCTGCACACCTGTTGTTTTGCTAATCCAGATTTGGACCATCTTAGTCTTTCACTGCTGCTTCACACATCTTTGGTGGTCACAGGAATTCCAATTGTAAGTGCAACATCATCAGAAAAACTAACAGCGAAGAACCACAGATTTGAGTGATCCTTTACTTATTTCCAGTTAAATCCATGCTTGATGAAAAGCAACTAAAAATCATAGTAAGGAAAACTCTTGGAACAGAAATCCAAGCTTAACATTCAGCATGTCTCCATCCACTTGTCCTTGTCTCTTGAAAATATGCTCTAGTAGCATTAATAAAATACTAGTCAACATCTGTAATCTTATTCTGAAGTCAAAATAAAACTTTCTGCTTTAAAGAGGTTATTTATTGCAGAGGCAGTTTAGGTTGGCAATGCAGCCAAAGGCAGCATGCACTGTTGCACAGAAATCAACGGCAATGCTGTACACTCACTTTTTACTTCAGCTTCACGCAATTTAAAACACAGTAATAAGTTCCAACCTACCTATCTGTCTCTGTGCTGGGACATGGGTTTTCAGAGTCGTCACAGTGGGGGTTGAAGTAGTGCTGGTGGAAGATGTAGTTTTGGGAGTTGATGTTGTGGGCACCTGGACTGATGGTGTCACAGAAGCAGCTGCTTTAGCATTGGATGCTACCTTGGAGATCACAGTACTGAGGGTTGAGACACCGAGTACTGTGGGTCGCAGCCTGCCTGTGATATAAGCTGCTAGCCGATTGGCAGGATGTAATGCCCCCATCTGTCCCAAAAGCAGTTTGGCCTGAGGAAACCTTTTATCATTAACCTGAAAAAAGTGGAAAAGGGAAATTTTGTGAAAAGAATGCTAATTCACCACCTCTGGAGAGGTGTTTCATTCCATGGGACTTCCAAGTGCCCTTTTCAAAAAACCATTGCAATTCAGAAGGGGAATTCCCAATTTCCTTGCTGCCCAGAAGAACTTCAAACAACTCTGTTATAACTTTATAATACAGATTTTAGATGCTACTCAAGACTCTCGCATAGAATCTCAGAGTCCAAAGGAGCATGTGAAATCACCAAAATTAGACAAGAGTGAAGCTAGCACTTATTTTTCCCGTCCCTTACCTATGCTACAGTCCTGAATAAAAATGGGTTCCCAAATTTGAGGACAATTTTGGATAAAATTCTCATAATTAACATCTAGCATTACAGAAGAAAGAATACTCAAGTCATATACGTTGGGACAAAACTCTAAAGAGATTGTAAAAGCTTTATCAGCTTTTTTCTTATCCCTACTGTCATTTGATACTGTAATTAAGGTATTTGAGTTGACTAACTTCAAATTCAGAGTTGTAGTGGTAACTGACTATATGGGAGAGAAGAAACAACATCTTTCTGAATGTCAGGCTTTAAGCCTACTGGTCAACAGGAAGTTTTGGTAGTGCTGCATTTTACTTTCAGGTTGTAATACCTTCTAAAAGTCAAATACACCTAACAATCTACTAAATAAGGTCTTGACTCTTTTTATTGATCAACTTTTATTAAAAATAAGAAAATTCCCCCTATATTTTTTTCTCTCCACTAGCGTCTCTTTGTGAAGGTGCCATATCTGCAAAGTATCATGAAAATAAATTTTACTCTTATTTTCTAATTCATATGCCTTCTCTGAAAGTGGTGTTACCATAACCACAAATACCTTTGATTGAAAAAGATCTTCATCCTAGCCCTACAGTTCCTACCACCAATTCATAAGACCAAGCTGGCAGCATGAATGTGCAGGGAAAGGACTCACTTTGAACTTATGTTCTATGAAGTCTCCTGATGGACAACATATATTCTACTCGCAGGCTATTAGTGAAGATTAACAGTAAGCTGTAGCAAAAAGCAATTTAATGTTTACAGTTCCATTTTAAAGTTTTGTCCCAGCATGCATGTCCTCAGAAGATATTCTTTTTGTGACCTCTAACAGACATTTATTTAGAAGTATTATCTGTCAAACGCAGCGAGTTTTCCAAAGGACTAAAAAGATGTTGAAAGAGGTTCTGTGCTTGGGCCACCAAGACCCAAATGGCCAAAAGGACAAGCCAAACCATCAGATTTCAGACTTCTAATCAGATTTCCTGTTATTGAGTCAATCTTGAAAGGAACAAGCTTATGGAGAGGCAGGAATGCCACTAGACACTAAGAATCCTTGTCTGGACAGGCAAAAGACTAGGTAGACAAATTAAAGAGTGCTCTCCCCTTCAAGGAGTTCTGGGATGCTGGATGAAACTGAATCTAATCTCCACAGTAAAGGCAGAGGGACCCACCTGAATCAAGCCTGAGGGGCTCATATTAGCTTTGCGTTTGTAGACGACCAGCTTTCCTGCAGGAGAAATGCCTGCATAAAAAGGCAAGCCTTTGCCCCCATGCAACTTCTCCTGCAGTTTGTCCAATGTGTCTGCCCGCAAGTACTTTAGATTTTCTGGGGTTTTGTGTGACGGCACTCCGCTATCAGGAGTCTCCAAGACAGGTATCTCAGGCTTCTCGTCCTTGTCCTGGTAGGACGGCACTGAAATTTTCACTCTGGAGGAGTAGACAGGAGGGTGGTTCTCATCCTGGGCCTTGTGTTCCGAAGCCAATTCAATAATGAAGCTACCGACTTTGAGGCAGTGTGGCGCGTTACTGTTGATATGCTGTGATAAGATGGTCAAGATCTTATTGTGATCTTCCTCCCAGTTGCAGTCAGAGATAATCTCGATAAGTTTGGTTGGTCCACCTGGAGTGGTGTGATGAACATAGGAGGTAGAGGAAGAGTCCCCCTCACTACGGGAAGACCACCAGCTTTTCTCTGAGAAAGAATTGAAATAGGTTTCTGCAATACTATGGCATTTTAATCACCTGGATATTAAAACAGTTTTATTCTGCCCACACCTCCACCCTTGTCTCAGCTGCAGGGCAACAATAAGTAAAAGAACTGTTCAAAGCATCACTTCCCCTTGCAGAGCTTCACAAGCAAGCAAAAACTCAATGCAAAACTAAAGTAACGTTCTCACAGTTCACTCCCTGCAGCCATACCATCTCGAGTTGTATCCCATTGCATCACAAGCTAAACAAAGCTGGGTTGTTTCAGTACATGGATGAAAGATCTCCAAGCAACACCAACATGCAGAAGAAAGCATCGCTGGTTATTTGAGAGATGGCACTTTTCTCTTGGAGTCAGAAAAGGACTAGTGTCCTATAACAGTACGAGAGGCAAACATGCCACTAGCAGAACTGTGTTTGCAGAAGATGTATAAACAGAAGCATGACCTTTTGTTGTCATTAGAGATCCAATGTCACTTTTTTTTCAAAACTGTAAGGATGTTGAGCCCTGTGTCCTGGCCATTTTGATTTCACCTACCAATTCACCAGCATTTTCAACTAGTTGTATTATTTTTCCATTCCCATCCTTAAATGTAGAGTGCGCTGTTGTATACATCAAACCGTGAAAAAATTCAGCTCAAAAAGACAGCTATATTTCATTAGTGGATGACACAATGCCTTTAGTGTATGTTTCATTTTAAAGTTCATAACATGATATGGGCCACTTCAGACTGAACGAGAACACAGATGTCTAGCCTACTTCTTTATGAACTAGAAACTCAAACCCAATATATATCACGTAGCAAAACTTCAATTCAACCTTTCAACTTGAACTAAAAGAATTCAACATCAAACAACTCCAAAGAAAGTATAGGCACTTCCTTGTCCCATACAGTTCTAAGTGGAGAACATGAGGATCCCACTCTCACAGGATCTCATCCTCCCACTTGGACATTTACTAATTCTTCAGTAACTACAAAGTAATAGTAATGAAAAAAAAAAAAAGAGGAAAAAAACCAACCCAGACAAACCATGAACAGTGAACTCCATTTCTTCCCAAGTATCTAAATTATCGCTCTGGAAGACAAGTATGCTGTACAGTATAATCTTTTATTGCTAAACAAGCTGCTGTAATACTGGTCATTTTAACCTCAGAGCAACAGCAAGTAATGGGTATTTAGCCTGCTGTATCTCCCATGTGACACACACACAAATGCTTAAGAAAACAGGAAACTGTAAGCACATCATAAGATTTTTATTGACAACTGCAATAACTTCCCCAGCAAATGGACTTTTGTTTCATCATTAGCTGCAACTTTTTAAAAAAATAAATGCAACACAAAAAACACCACGAAAATGTGGAACTACCAAGAGACTGAATTATACTCAAGACTTGGCTCTTACCTCCTGATTTATCACTGTCTTTGTCTATCTCACAGGTTGCTTTCTCAGGAGACTGAAGCTCTGGTTCATGCTCCTGTGGGAGGAAAGAAGTGCAAGAAAAACATTAATCCTGTGTATTTCTCTTCCATACTAAACATCACATCACAAAATAAATTAGTTCACCATACTGTCACTCCAAATCATAACACATACACTAACTTTGTCAATGTTACAATTTTCATGTTAGAACAGCTCTGTTAACAATGAACATTTAAGTCTTACATAATAATGCACTTGGCAGCCAGGAATTTCCACAGACAGGACAATTTCTATCATAGTAAAAAGATAAGTCTACCAGCACTACGAGGTGATTTAGGCTCTGAGCTCCACAGCCCTATCACCAATACAACTCAAGCCTTCATGTCACATAGCAGTTTCCCAGGAAAAAATTAAACATTTTCAAAATTTCTACCAGTTCTGTAATACATAACAGTGTGACTTCTTACCTTTATACTAGAACTTTGTGGATCACTTTTGTCTTTCTGTTGCTTTTTCTCCTGTCTTCTGTGTTCATATGCTCGGACCCTTGCACAAGTCATCATACTTTCAAAGTACAAGTAGACAGGATCCTTGTCCTCCTCTCGAATCTACCAAAAAAAAAAAAAAAGAAAAAAGAAAAAAGAAAACCTCTCCATTCTAGATGCACATTAGACTCATGAAACAGTTTTGCTTTCTAACAGCAATTCAGCATTAATGCTTCAATAGTAAATGTCAAAAGAAAGGCCTAGCATTTAAAGCTGTATCCACCCTTTTAGTATCACATAGCCCAGTCTACATCTTGCCTCCAAATTCAGGGCGGGGGCAGAAACAGACCACCACCAGCCCCAAAACCCCAAACTCATTCAGATACTCTTCTAAGTGGGGAAATGAGTCTTAAGCGCCATGCATTGTTTAACATTCTCTGGTATACATTAAATAGCAACTCTGGTACGTTTGTTCTTCAGACATAACTAGACCCAACTCTACTGCTGTTGTTAGATGCTAAGGTGAGAGAAGAGGCAAATGCAGTCTTCCAACATTGGCACTGAAACCTCAAACAAGAACAAAAAAAGAAACTCCAGAACTACACTGAACACTGTGTGTCTGTATCCCAACATTTTTTTTCAAGTAATTCATTAATCAGAGAGGCTTCATTATGCAGCTAACAACTTATACAAACATTACAGGACCAGCAATCATATTGCCAGAAATAGCATACATTATTGCATTTTTTAAATGAGGCTATTAGTGAATCACAATCACCTTTCACCATCTGCGTATTGCTACAGTAAATTCTCAACAGAAGATGTACACAGTTAAAGATTTATACACACTCAATTCATCCTACCTTACCAACATACTTATGGGCTGTCAGGTTTTCATCTCAAGTTTCATCTAAAATGGACTAGCACAGAAGCTTTTGGCAGTGTTTGTTTAATTTTCAATACAAAGAAAAACAAGTTTTCAATACAAAGAAAAACAAATGCATCTCTTTTCCTTTCTTACCACTGGATTGGGTTTAGGAGTATACACTCTGCCTGATTTCATTCCACTGGAAGATCTATGCTTACTAGAAAGCAAGACTTCAGGGTTGGGCAGTACTGCAGATTTAACTGGTTCAATAACAGATGGTGTTGGGATGTAAATTGGCTCTGGATCTATTTCACCTTCTACTTTCACCCACAATGGACAATTCCTAATAGGCTGTTCTGGCTCCGAGTCACAGATCGCTGAAAAAAGAGGAAAAAACCCCCACAATTTACTTATAAATGAAACATCACCTAATACAGCAGTAACAAAAATTTTTGTTTGAGCCTGAGGTCTAGCCATGCAGCAATCCCTAGTTCATACTGTCAGAAAAGACTACTGGTTGTTTTTCTTGTCTGTAAATTCTAGCCAAAAGTGACTGGGATTTGTCCACAAGAAAGAGAAAATGAAAGTTAAAATGATTCTGCACTAATTATTGTTTCCCAGTTGTACTGTAATAGAAGATACAGAAAAATAATGAAGAATTAGTGATCTTCATTGATGCTGTATACTTAAAATTACAAACACTCCTCAAAACCCCAGACTTTATACTACAGCTCTATGAAAAAATTCACTTATTCCAGTGGAACATCAGATAACACCATGTTCATTTTTAGCTATTGCTAGAAGTACTACTAGCAAGAAAGTGAAAGCATAAATTCATTGTCATTTTGTACCAATGTGGCTTTCTAAGAATACCTTAGGCCAGATCTGAAACTACTGTAAATCACTATATTTCCACTGAAGTCAGTGAACTATGCAGCTATGTACAGCAACTGATAATACAGTTCTAGATACTCACTTGGTAAGAGTGAAAGAAAACAGTACTATGACAGTGAAGATTACGGCCATGATAGCAATAATTGTATCATTAGTCTTTAAAGATATTTGGAGAGTTAAGCAAGAGTATCAAAAGAAACTCCAGCTATTTCATCACAATAAACGACTAAGTAGTGCCCAAAATGCTGATCAGATAAGAGTTAAAAAAAAAGGGAAAAGGTGTTACTTCCTGCTAGTCAGCTATACAAAAGCAGATGTTGCAGACACCTCTTGGAACTGACTCCCAATGTCTGGATTTAGAAATGTCATCACTACTATGTCCTAATAAAAATGCCCATCAAGATAGATGCTTCCTTCAAAGCTGCAAGTAATCACTTTTGCCCAGCAATACTCACTGTATTCCACCCTTTTTCTCTTCTTCTTATCTTTATGCTTTAGCTCATCTTCCTCCCCATCACCCTCTTCTTCCACATCTTCATCCTCTTGCTGATTTTCTTGTGTTCCATAGAACACAAGATTTCCACGTACAGCCTTTTTCATTATTTTCTTATGTTTTGATCCTCCCTTCACAAGCAACACTCTTCTCTTCAAGCAAGTACAACCAAACATACAGTCTGGCCTGCGACAGTGGGTAGGCTGACGTTTCTCCAGCGCTAGACTGGCACATATGCAACCCAGCCGACAGAAATCATTATTGCAAGGAGGTGCTCGTCGTCTTATTATTTTGTGGATAGGCTTGTTTTTGAGAGAAGCCTAAAAAAAAGTTTTAAAGAAGTATATATTTCAAATTTTAGTACGAGGAAATTTTAGTAAGATTAAATCAATCACATGCAAAATTGCTATTCAAAGTTCATTTAGAGTAACCCCTTCAGCTACATGGCTCACATAGGAAAATTTGTCATCTATACTGAAAAAAGGCAGAACAGAGGAGAGTTCGCATTTGAAGTCTTCTGAGAGGCCATTTGAGACAGCTGAACCATCCTGGTCATAAGTAGAATGTGAAGAAAGCAAAAGAGGTTACCATGTCACAACCAAGTTACATGACCAGGTTATTTTCGCAGTTAATTCAACCATAAAAAAAAAAAGTGACAAATAGTAGGGAAATGCAGTTACTGAATAACAATTGTATTAACCAGAATTTTTAAACAGTGAAAATTTGAGATAACTCAAATTATTAATGATTCATATCAACACACTATTATCACAATTGGTTTTTTCACATAATGCTAAGTCAGCACTTCTCAACTTTCACTGCAAAGACTACACCACAAAGGAACATCATGCTTTGTCATGCTCCTTAGCAGCTTCACTCTTATTTTCTGCATCTATATGCAACATCAATAAGTGCACAGATTTGGCAAAGCAACAGTACAGAAAGGAAAAGAACTATTAAGGATCTACCTGAGCTGTAAGCAGGGTTGCCAGAGAGATATCTGCTCGTTCTTCTGTAATATAGGTCCGTGGTTTGCCGTCCCAGAGAGCACAGTCTTCCAAGTCCATTAACTTCACTTGAGATTTAGACAAACCTGGTGGACGAGCTGATTGTTGCTGTTGTGGTGCTTGGCGCAAACTAATCTGTTTTGGAAGTACGTTTTCATCCAGAGCTGGCACCACGAAACCATCTGCTTGGTTAGTCAAACTGCTATTTGAGACAGACTTAGCAGCCTTTTCCCCTGATGAGTTCTGTTTCTGTTTTGCAGGAAAAGGTGAAGGCAGTATAGGCTTGTAAGATGATTTTACTCTACTGTTTGCAGAAGTCTGTCTGTTTTGAGTCTTTGTCTTCCTAGAGGTAGATGACAGAGGAACAGGCTTGAAAGTGTAAGATGTTGATGGAATTATGGTGGACTGCTTCTTTAAAACGCTGTCGAGTGTTCGCACATAGCTAGTGCTCTTAGTAGGAAGCTGATAAACCACAGGAGAAGTGGGAGTGCTCGAAGAGAATCCCATACTCGTTTCCATCAACTTCCCTTCATTTTCCAGGTACTCATCCAGCTTGTCACTACAGAACGCTGAGCGATTCTTCAAGGAACCTTCTGAGCTGCCACCTAAACAAATAAAAAGCACTTTAACTAGCTCCTGGAAAATCATACTGACAAATCTTACAATAATTAAACAATATAGAATAGATAAATACCTCTCTAAAACTATACATACAATTCTTTTCTAAAAGTACAACACAGGCACACCAAATATAATCCAGACTGAAACACAACCAGCTGTCTGAACAACTGTTTTTGTGGAGATTTTACATATATATTTGTTCAGAAAAACATTAAGCCTTCAACAGGCAGTGCTTCTAAGCAACTACTTTCTTTGTCCTGAACAGTTAGCCTACCTGGTACACCACAATACATCTGGAATACGCCAACACAACATTGTATGAAAGGGCAGAAGATACAATATAAATATTCAACCTAAATATTAAGTGAAAATTGGCAAATTGCCAAATATCCATTTCTCCCTTAGGCAGGGCAAAGTAATCAAATATGTAAGGAATATCTACTCTAACTGGAATTAAAAATACGCTGATATTAATGAAAATTACTCTAGTTCATTAGGGTCCCTGGGGCAACAGAATTCTGAAGTTACCATACTTCCAAGTAAACTCAAAACTGAAAAACAAAATCAAAACTATTACACCTTTGATCTTCACTCAAGCCTTCTGTGTAAAACAGACTTTTTTTTTTTTATATTACTCAGAGTAAGTTTCTCTATTCTCTCATAAACCCCCACTCTAACCACGGAATCAGCATGAAAAAATTCTTTATTCATAACAGTTTCAATATAAAAAAAATAAAACTCTCATTAAGACACACACAATCACCAAACTGCAAGACCTATGGAAAGTCAAGAAAAAGGCCACGTGCTGGAAATATGTATACTGATCTCTTTTTTTTTTTTTTACCTTCATTTCTAGAAGCACCATGAAGCTTCCCTCGCCAGCCTTTGATTTTTGTGAAATCGTTTGTCTTTCCTGTCCTGGAAACAAAAGGAAATCCGGTATCTGGAAAAGAAGAAAGGTAGCCTCAGTTTATGAGCTAAGCTTGATTTTTATCGATGTCCTAGCAAACTCTGCTTATTTCTCTTCAGGGATAGATGAAAATCAAAAGGCTGAATAAAGAGACTTGGCTCTTTACTTTTTTTTTTTTTAATTAACAGAACACTTAAAGCCAAGCTTCCTGTAGAGTTCTGCTGTATTGCCATGCATCTGCTACCTGATACAAAAGACGTCTTCTGTATTTTCGGTTTTAGTGTCCTTCGCAATGGTGCAAGCGGTTGATTCCAAAATTCAAAACAGGCAAATCAGCTAGTAGGCTAAAATGGAACAGGCAGGTTTTGAGCGGATACTACAACCTCTCTCAGTGAGGAAAGTAATTTGAGTGTCTCCCCTCAATTGAGTCAATGACTGTTATAAGACCTGTAGGAACTTATGATGTTTGCTGTTCTGTCAAATTCAGGTGAGTATTAATTAGGGGTAGAGACAGGGAATAATCACATAAGGCAAACAGCGGCATCTCTCTCAAGTTATCCAGCCGCTCTGGGAGCTAAGTTACCATGTAAAAATACAAGGGATCTGTGTGGCTGTTTTACATATTGCTAGGCTAGAAAACAATCACATTTGACACCGAGCTGACTGAGGTCTTCTGAATTGTATCTGCCTC
Source organism: Larus michahellis (assembly GCF_964199755.1). Taxonomy (NCBI): domain Eukaryota; kingdom Metazoa; phylum Chordata; class Aves; order Charadriiformes; family Laridae; genus Larus; species Larus michahellis. Next base: position 49,927,205 of record NC_133899.1, on the reverse strand, counting down.
TTTTGCAGTGTAAACAAATCTGAGATACAACGTCTGCCTCTTTACCAGCTCCCAAAAGCAGCAGATATAAGACTGACTCAGTAATCAGAATATTAAAGTAAGATGAAGTAGTAAGTAGGAGAAAGGTAAGCACCCCTATACTTTGTCCAACCAGTTTATTGTTAAAAATAGTATCTACGAACCGTATTAGAATCATAGCCACATTATAATGAGAAATGCACTTGTGTGGATACCAAATAAAAGTTTAAAAAACCACAATTGGTCAGCACTTTCGTAATAAAAACTTATCATGAAGTTATAGGTTAGCCCTCAAGTGGTGCCTCAAGCTCTTCTGGAAAGCTCTGATACTCAGCTCTGTGAAAGATAACTTTTTTGTTTTGCATGTGAGCAACATCAGAGAAATGTAGACTGCTTAGACTTTTTCTGAGCCATTTGAGAGTAGCTAATGTGTATATTTATGTTTAGAAAATCCAGCTCAAATAAACTGAACATGCCTGCATAAAATAAACTAGACAAATGCTATTACTGTATCACAACCACCACAAAATTAAAGGCTAAAGACAATCTGGCCAGAACTACTCAGGACTCCTTGGCCAGTATGCGCATAACAACTTAAGGAAGTTCTCACATTCTGTCATTTTAATACTGCTTTAATCTCTTTAAAATATCAAGTTCAACTAAATGGCCATTCCCTCCTTCTGATCATTGATAATTAAAAGGTAATACTTGAGATTTCAGCAAATTTGTATTCTACCCACCTGGAGAATTGGGATTGGTTCCTGGATAGCTCCACAAGGAGAAATTTGAGTAGGAAAGGGGAAGTTGCACACCCAAGTATTTCAAGTCAATGCTCATTGTTGGGTCCACAGAATTCAACTTCAGTCCCACTACAAGAGGCAAGTATCAGTAAGTGTCTCCATGCAGCAAAATGTTAGGAAAAAGTCAGTCAGGATATTTACTAAATAGTAAACCAATAAGTTACCTACAGGCTTTTCTAGCATTCACCCACCATTTTAAGAGACCTGAAAAAAAGTATTAGTGACTATAACTGTTACTTATACTGGATTTGCAGCAGGTATGAATTAAAGAGTATTTTAGGGAATATGAAATCAAGAAAAAAATGGAATTACTTTTCAGAGTTTTCTTGATTACTACTGAAGTTTCCACAGAAATTTATTAACCAAAGTGCCGGTGTTGTAATAATTCTCGCAATACAAGTTTTTGCTTGTTCACTTTTTGAAGAAGTTAGCACTGTTTATATCCTTGAAAGCTAGAGTTACTGTCTGAACCAACCCAGCTGACTATTTGATATTTCATATGACTCCATAAATTATCAATCCTGCTAGTGGTACTTACATATCCCCTTCTCTACTGAAATCTATTCTTGTGCAAGAACATATGCCATACACACTTCAGTTTCAAACAGCAATAAGAGACAAGAGCAAACCACATTTTAGTTCTGAAGAAGTGTGCGTGCATGTTTGAAAATTATGATATAAACAAAGCTGTATTCAGACAGCGTTCTCAGGCCTAGTTCATCAACGATCCAGGTCTCAGTAGGTTATTTTCTCCCAGGCTTGGCAGTTTGCAGAAAAAACACCCTTTTTTTTTTTGAAGCAAAGGGAAAAAACGGCTATAAACTAAACAATTCATATTGTTGATGCCACCACAAATGCCTACATCAACTTCCTTCATTAACTCTTCCAAAAATACTTAAATTGAAAGACTTGACTCGGCCACAAAAGGCATCTTTGTCCATGGCAAAACAAATATAGACACTGAAATGCTGAGAAAAAAAGAAGCTAGCAAATTTGACTTAGTACCTATTTCAGAAAATATTGTTACACTGAATTCAAAAAATGACTTGTCAATCAAATTCAGCTGACAGTCTGTAGTTGAGATCTGTTTTGGTTTTTAGCTATAGAAACCTATAAATGTTGGTCCTATTGCCAACAAGTCTGAAATTCATATATTAAATATGTGCGTTTTGAAATTGAAAGTGTACAACTTGACAAGGCTCAGGACACATACAGTAGTATTTGCACATACAGTAGAAAACTTGTGTTGGTGGTACACGTTTAAGTTTCTAAGTGGCAACACAGTGACCTGACTACTGGCAGCCCAAAAACATTCAACGTGGAACAAATCTCAGACATGGTTGTTTAAACAGATACCGTTATCAAAGACAGTCTAGTGAGATTTAATTTTCAAACCTACATAGGGAAAATGAGCAACAAGCAAGTCAATCCAGCATTTTGTATAAAAACATGTCAACTGCCAAATGTCAAGATGCCATCCATTTCTTTTCAAACTCGATTTAAATAAAATGTAACGAGCACACAATTTATTTTTCTTGACACTCAATTTGAATTATTTTGTCATCTTCAAAAACAAGCCTCGCTTTGTTTAACACTCAAACAAACAAACAAAAAAAAACATCACATCACCCATACACAAAATTAACTATTTCAGTTTAGGATTGTGAAGTAGAAAGCACCCAGACAAAAAACAGAGGATGATTCTAACAAGCGCAACATGTAATGAATGCAGACAGCCTAGAGAAAATAAATGGTAACAGTAAGTATATGTCAGTACAGACAACATCATACATGATACATGAATTATAATTTTTTATTAATTTCGATCATCCCCTGTACTGCTAAATTTCAGTTGCTATAATCCAATAATAGCAAATGAAGAACCATCTCCTTCAGAACTTTCTCCTCTCCACCAGATGCAGCCACTAAATCTGAAATACAATGCTTGACAACAGTGCCTTTGATTTTCAGTAATATAGTAAGGGATTCAAACTAGCTCCGGTAGAAGAGGTATCCCATAGCATTCCAGTACTCCAGCAGGAGCTTTTCTTCTAACATGCTCAAGTTGAATTCCTTTCTTTCTGATGCATCTTCTTACTTCAGCCCTGGTGTCTCTAAGGATCTAGATAGCCACAATCACCATTTTCTTAAATTCACAAATCAACAGTAATTGTGAGGTTCAGGCACAGATCCAACACACCACCAGTGAATCTCAAAAAGAAACTTAAGCTTCTCAACCACACTGTCTAAAACCAAAAGCAGAGTTAACATCAAAATTCCTATGTCCACTTCCCATACTGCAGTCAGGACAAGAAAGCCAGTAAGCTTCTACAAAATGGCTGAGCTGAAGGCACATTTAGAAACACGCACTTCACATCTTCCAGACATAAGGGAACTTCCTGGTTCTGTAGCAGATGACAATACCTATTAGTTATGATCCGTGGCCAAGAAATTTTGGAGAACAAGTATCGGAATCAAGAATGCTAATGAGACTGCACTAAGCTCCAAGATGCTATTTAGAATCAGTATGTCTGGGAAAAGACACAGCCCTTAAGACTGGCCTAGAGCCACTCATCAGACGCTTTCTTATGTCTTATCAATGATATTGGGGGGACGAAGAGAGAGAGAAAGAGAGAGAAGAATAAAAAAACCCACAACAATCCCTCTTCTCTCCATTAATACCTTTGTGTTCCTTCCCCAATCTCAAGTCTGTAACAGAAGGCAAAAGACCTGTAACATTTTGGAAGGTGAAGGTAATCTGAATAAAGATTCACTCCAGTTCACATGCAGCAGATGAAGTCTAACAACTGAAATATATGTACTGTAATTCACTTCACAGCCTGATCAAATTACATCTGTATCTGTCTGTAGTAATGCTCTCACTGCGAATAGTCTTCACATAACTTCTTTTCCCTCTAAAAATTAGACAGGTGAGGGTCATTCTCTTCATTGCTGACTCACAATTTCGTTTAACACACTCAGCAGATTACCATTCAACACTGTAAATGATGGTTACAAGCGTTCAAGAAAGTAAAAATTCTTCAGATCTTTTTTTTCTTAGCCTGATGCTTGATTTTTCTTGTCCATTTTGTAGTATCTGTGAGCTGATCAACACCCTTCAGAAAGCACCAAACACTTCATCACTGCTCAGAAGCTGGAGGAAAAGCACATGTGTTTTACACATTCCCAATTTCAGGATCATCTTATGAGTAAAATACCCCTCGCTAGTGTTGTGGTTGACAACATACCATGATTTTATTATACTTTTCTTGGGTAAAGATAACATCTATGAGGCCCATAATATAATCCTGAAAAGCCTTAACATTGTTGTAACATTTGCTTAGCACTGTACCTAGCATTGCCAGCAGCTGACCACAAAAGGGTCATTTTACCATTTACCATTACCAAAAACATTTTACCACCATTCTTGAAATATCACAACACATGCAGACCAGTGAGAGCAGGCTGGCCAGCGAGGTCATTAGAAAACAGGGCTGCCTATTTCTGGAATGATGGGAGGGGAAAACTGCATTTAGACATCCACGAAACAACTGTCAACACTGATGCTACACCACTGAGGTACAACCTAGCTGGGGATAGGTTATCTTGTCTCATTCCCACCATATCCAATATGGAGCTTTAAGAGCTCTCTACTACCTTTCTTAGAGTGCTTTGCAAAGGTGGAACACAGGAATGTCAGCTCAACATCAGCAAGACGCAAAGGCATCCCTTTCAATGGTTGCTAGTTCTCATCTTGCCCCATGGACAGACCATTCAGGATAATCCAGGGTTCTTCACAGTAGAAGCACTGTGAGGACCCAAAATAACTAGTATCAGAGTCAAGATCAGTATCTGGACTCTCAAACCCTACAGCACTACAGTTAAATGTTTGGAAAATTCAGGGCCAGAACCTCAAAAGCATGAGGTATGATGCTTCCACTTGGATCAATTTCTTCGTCTTCTGCTCTGATGCCTTCTTTAGCACCATTGGTCTCAGGACTACTATTGATGATTTTCAACATCATCACTGGAGAGAACATTAACTTCTGCTGTGTTGATCCTTGACTTTCTTCCATCTGACCTCAGGATAATATTGTATACAAATGAAAGATCACAACTAGAAGTACCTTGCTTGGCCCTCTTATGTGGCTAGTGAACCTGGATTTACAGTGACTCAAAGCAATATGGTCTCAAACATAGCAAATGTAGTCTCAGTTAAGTGTTTCTGGATCTCTAGTTACCCTCCTACCAGAAAATGGCTATTTTCTATAGAGGAGTAAAATCAACTCTATCTGCTCTCTACAAGAATTAGCTCATTACAAAACAGGCATGGCCTCAAGTCTGAAGGCTCAGCATCTTCTGCAAGAGGCCTACAATGACATGCAGCCTCTTGCTCTGCTGTTGGAGATTCAGGATTCATCTTTTGCCTCCTCCACCTCTTCTAGTTTGCAACATGAATGTGTGAAAATGAAAACATCTCTATTGGCTGGCTGAAACTACTTCTAAAGCCTCTAGGAAAAAAAATGGGTCAGACACCACAGATTCTCTCTCATTGCCACAACTGGCAAGAGGGAAATTGACAGTTTCACACAAATTTCCTCTCATACTCTCACATTTGTACATACACACCTGTATGCTTTCCTCCATTTGAAAAAACAAAATAACCAAAATCAGATCCCAGCTGTATTGGGCATACATAGCATTACATTCAGTAGGAAATTACCAAATCGGTAAGATTAAGTATAATATAGAACCAGGTGCAACAATATCTACACTGCCAGCTTACCTTCCTGAAGGCTAGGATGTATTACTTGCTTATGCCTCAAGGTCTTCAGCTCTTCCATCAATTCCTTTTCCAGTACTTGTATTCTTGCTTGACAGTCTACTCAAAAAAATAAAAAAGAGAGAACACATAAAAAACATTTACCATGCAAAAAATTGACCTAAATGATTAATTTCCCAGTGTGTTTTTACAAATTCCCTTCTTGCAGGGAACAGCCGCTTCCAAAAACATACCTGGATCATTCGTAGTCAGTAAGGGTGCCTGAAGATTCTGCGACTCTTCTCCTCCAGCTCTATCAACAGTGTGAATGTCAAGAGCTTCCTACATACATACAGAGCCTTGAATAAGATACCTTAAAACACTGACTGAGATGCAAACTAGGCCACATCAAAAGTACCACTGAAATATTCAAAACATGACATTGTTTAATAAACAAGTATGTGTTCTTTTAAACAGAACTCTAGATCCCACTATTGCTCCCCAAGTTGCTAAGAAGAAAATGTTACAATTAACATAGGGACAAAATAACAACAGGTTTGGAAAGAGGCCGTAAATCTCAAAACTCAGTTTAAAAGAAAATATGCCTTCAGCTTATAAATAGAAAGGGCTTAAAAATGAGACATCAGAAAAGGTTTTTAATTTTACTCATAACAGGTTTTACCTTTGATGCAAAGGACACAAAGAGGACTCCATCAACATCTTCAAGGTCCGGCTTAACATCTGGAAGGATGCTCCCAGGCCCCAGAGAGGTGTTCTTGCTTGTTATTACAGTTTTCCCTATTCCTTTAGGTGGTCGACCAGCCTTGGAAATTTTCAGTTTCCGTGGCCTTCCTCTTTTAGTTGTAACTGATGACAGGGTGTTTTGATTGCTACCAGAGCTTTTCAGGGACATAGGATTCTTCAGTATGCCAGGCCTTTTTCTTCCACAGATCTCTTTAGCTGAAAAGTGACAACCTGCTGAGCCCCTGAGATTAAAATTAGGTGATTTAGATAGAGCCCACTGGGCCTCTCTGATTGAAGAGTATTTCTGTGACATTTTACTCCCAGGAGATTGTTTTTTCATCACCAACTCCTCAGTTACAGTGGCTGTGCCTGAGCAAGAGCCTTTGTGATTTTCAAAACACACAGGCAAAGAATCCAGTATTGCACTCAAAGGGGATTTTTCTTTCTTGCAAGAAGAGAGCATGGTCTGCGGCAGCTCAGATATCTTCACTGTGCTCTTTGTGACTGCACAAGGTTCCAAATAGACCACAGGCATCTTCCCACTATCCAGTTTTAACATTTTTGCTTTGGCAACACCTGAAGGACTGGTTAGCACACGCTTCCTAGACCTGAATTCTCCATCAATTCCATCTGTTTCCCTGCGTCTCATCAGGTGTTTTTGTAGAACGGGATCGTCATCATCCGTGTTGGAATACTCATCCGTCTCTTCATCTGTGTCTTCCTGTTTCACACTTATTCCTTGTGTGCAAATACCTGACTCGTAGTCATAGTCATCTACTGGTTCCTCTTTAATGACTACATTAAAGTGTCCATTTGGGTCCAGTGGGGATGCCACACGGGAACTGCCTTCATAACTGCTAGCAATGGGACTGGGGTGGGAGGGAGGGGACAAAAACAAAACACAACACAAAGTCTTTATCAAATCTCTTCTTTTACTGAAATTCCATCATTTCCCATAATCTTTGGTTACATATTACAAAAAACTTCCAAAATGCCCCAAGACACAAGTCTTCTAAAGCTGTTATTTACAAGCTTACATTTTTAGAAGTAAGCACTCAAAAAAAAACCTGCCATCATTACAAACAATCCAACTTCTTATCTGAAGGCAGCAGCACAATTTCCTTCCCTAGCGTAACAGCAGGGTGACATTTGTACTTTTTCCTATTTGAGACTCAGCATGAACTCATGCCAAGCTATCATGTTTTAAATGCTCAGAAGTGGCCTCAGTTTGCTGTGTATCTCATTAAGTCACCTTACTAAAGCCTTGTGCTTGCAAATAAATAGCCAAGTGAGTGCCTAATACACTTCAATTTACATGATTTAACTAACATTTTAGTTAATTCATCCTGAAGCCACATACAGACAATTCCTAAATTCAACTGTTGTTCCAACACTTATAGAATGTTAATATCCTGTTGAATTATGCTCCATCTTCCATTAAGTCCAAGTATTAACCTAATCAGAATTTGACATATCAGCATTAGATACTGAAAACTAAAGGTCCAACCAGTTACATGCGCATGATGGGCTTCCTTGAGGGACACACACATCAGTTCAAAAAATTGCAGTCAGCAGTTTTGTTAAGTGCATCAGAAGCTGGCTCCTTGTCATAAAAGGAAACAACTAAGATATGAAACCAGAAACTCATATCCACAATGAACCTCAGAAAATTAGTCAGAACCTATTTACTAAACATCAGATAATATTCCAATATTCCCGTTATATATGTTTTGTAAGGTACTATATACAGTTTTAGTTACGTTAAATTATTATTCAAATTCTATTAAAGTTATGTTAATTGTTATTAAGGAAAACAGTATTTATTAATGTTAGTTAATGCTAATGCAATTTCAAATATAACTAAATTTTAATAACAATATATTATATATAAAGGGAATATTGCTTTATATATTGTGCATATATGCATGTGCATTTTTTTATTATTATCCACCCACCCACCTCCACAGCCTTTAAAGAATGACCACACTCAGTTGAACCCTGTGCTGTGACTGAGGGAGGGGAAGATGTGGGGGAAGAGGTTGCTTCCTCCTCATTTAGACTGAAGACATACTTAAGGGAGAAAACATGGGACACACAAGAGTCACAACATGGAGCTGGGAGTCTCCACCTCATGAAGAAAGACTGCAGTGTTAAAACAGGGAGCAGACAGTCAAAACACAGATTTATATATTTACATTTACATTAAGTAACCAGAATTAAACCTGAAGCAAAAACCTGCCTTCTGAGGGAATAGCAGGCAGCAGGAGAGTGGCATACCAGTCCTGCTTTGTCTACTGTCTTCTCTGGACAATAAGTTTCCTATTAGAAAGTTTCTAGCTTTCATTTAATTAAGAACGTCAAATGTAAATTAAGATGACTTTCTTCTTCAGTGAGTTTACTGGGAAAGAAATTCTAAGATAATCCACTTACGGGTTATGGGCAACTCAAAATCCTGTCACATTACAGCAGATCCACAATTAAAGTGAATGCTATTAAGAAGACCTAGTCATCTGCTCCTCTATCTTAACATTCTCTAAAATAAAGAGACAAAAAACCCTAATAAATTTGCTGGCCAGGAATAAATTTCTCATCTGAGTTCTACTGTTTCCAGTTGGAAGCTCCGTAAAGTCTGGACTTCTCTAGACATTTTCCTTTATCTATTACAAAATGTATAGTCAAAGCTAAGGATTACCTTTCGATTAGGGATCTGGACAGTATTCAAAACCAAAGCAGCCCTGTGGTAAAAATTACAGTTCTAGACACAAATGTTATTTTACTCTGCATATTGCAACCATAAGCCAGATGGTGTCAAAAGAGGTAGCACCCATCTGTGTGTCTGTATGAGAAGAAGTATTTGCACCAAACAGTGAGCAGCATTTTTCTAGATTTTTAAATTCAGATGCAATTATCAACTTTCCAAGCAATAAAATGTTGCTTTTTAGCACTGAAGTAACTTCACAAACTAAAAGCCAAATGAAATTATGTGCAACATCAGCAGTCACAGAAACTTCTCTTTCTATATCTTATAGGAAGATGAATCATGCAATTTTGTCCTCTCAAAATTCTCAGCTTAATCCGAGATTGGGTAAAAACAGTGAAAAGTGAAATAATGTCTTAACTAGCTCCTTCTTTGCCTGATATGCAACAATGCTCATATTTAAGCAAACTTCTTTAAACCCCAAGTAATGTATTTGGTACCCTCACAATAAAACAGCAAAAGCAGGGAAAACGTTTTCTTGCGTTTTGCCAAATTAAAAACCTTTTAGCTGCTCATTTATGGAGTTTTATTTATTTATTTTTAACTTAGATCATTTTAAAATGCACCATGGGGAAAAAAAACAAACCACAACTGATTTCTTTTGGAATTAGTCTAGCAATCTGTGGCTGAGGTTTGAAGGATGATCACTTGCCTTCCTCTTCCAAAAAGAGGGCAAGGCGGGAAAAAGTAAATTGTCAGACTAAACACAAGAGAACTAAATTAGAAAAACAAGGCTATTAGAGCATTAAAAAAATCTCACAGTATTGCATTTTTGAAGCAGGAAATGCAAAAGACCTTGAAAGGGAGAAAGGGTACATTAGCCTGTAAGACTTAAGAACCAGTAAAGTTTGTCTGTGGTTCCCTTCATACCCCCAATGTCTGAGTGTTTCCAGGCATAAGCATTCCTATGGTAGTGTCCACAACTCAAATAAAACATTTACTTTCTTTAAAGTACACCTGATGAAACTAAACATACTACCAGGCCACAGGAAAACAAAAAACAAACAAACCAAACATACCACCTTGTTTAAAGAAAACAGTCCTTTATTTCCAAAGTGCACTAATAACTCAAGATTAAAATTATTCTTAGGTATATGCAACACTTTACACAGTTCCATTCTCAAAAATGTCAGAAAAAATGAGTGGTGGTGGGAAATATCACACAGTCTAGCACTAAGAACTCCAGTTCCTTTGGAGAGCATCATCTGAGAGGTAGCAGTTCCCATCTTCTGACTCTCATCCAGATCTAAATTCAACAGAAATCACTACCCTGCATAAAAGCAAGATAGTGTCTATCAACTACTAGTAATAGTTGGCATATGACCAAAAAAATGCCCTATTGTTAATAGGTATATATAATTTGTGTATGTATATACATATATAATATGTATATATTAATGTATCTAGTTTGATAAAGAAAAATGCCACTCGCTCAACACTGTCATTGAAAGGCTGGCACATTTATGAGCAGATCTCAACTGCACGGCCTGAAAACACTGCAAACAGATCTGAAGGAAAAAGAAGAAATACCGTTCTGAAAAACTCCAGTGCATAAAAAGACAGTTCTGCCATTTCTTGGATAAGATCAATTTTTGTCTTTCCAAGTACAGAATCTGACTTTTTCACATAGAGTACAAAAACATAAAACAAAAAGCTGGACAATGCTTGAGGGTTGTTCTAGGACTATGGTAACCTTTTTTCATCGAATGATAGATGCTTCCTAGACCGGAATAGAGAAAAACCCTTTACAGTCTTTCCCTGTCTGCACAGCTTTTAGCACATTTCAGAAATAAATTGTCTTGGAGGTGAAACCAGGGAAGGCATCTAACATGCTCTGGACCAAAAGAAATTAAGTCTGCCAATTTGCATCACCTGTTCTTAAGGAAGGTCCTTGAGTCCTTAAAATGATGGGGTTTATTCCTTGGGAAAGAAGGGAACAAAAACACCCCAAGCTGTCCAATTCAAATAGTTTTTCAAATAATTTGGAATGACCCCTTCAGGCAAACAAAGTGATAAAAATTTAACTTTTTCAACTGCAGCTGACCCCAAGGAGAAAAAAAATATCACTTCGAAGACAAAATAACATTTCAGTAATTGTTTTCAGAGTTTTACTGTTTTACTTCCAATATGCAAAGTTATCTAAACACTTCTCCATGCTGTACTCTTCGGAACTAAAGAAAGCCCATCCTCTCTGAAATCAGTGTACTTTCAGTCTTCCCGACATGTTTCTCTAGAATTTACAATACTTTTGGAGAATATAAGACATCTAGAAGACATTCTTCTTCCTAATACACTGATATCAGAAAATACTGCAAAAGAAAGGTTAGAACACAAGATCCAAGAAGCAATGTTAGTACTCTTAAGAATTATTACAACTAAACTCAATAAAGTCTCAAAAGATGGTGAACTTTGTAATTTGAAGTTTTTCAGTTACTCAAAAGGCAAGGAGAGGCTTTCTCCAAGAAAAAAAAAAAACAAACAACCCAAACAATCAAGTAAAATTCTCTAAAACACAATGAAGTAGGACAGCAATACAGCCTTTGAAACAAACTGTATAATTATGTCATAAATACAACTTTTCTTCTTCTAGGAACTGGCCTCTAATTACACCATTAACATCATCCTGATATCCTGCAGCTAAATAATTTCTTGGTGTACTGATCTATGTATGGCTGCTTTTGTCACTAAATCTTTAGCAAATTAAGCCTCGTATTCAGAGACAGACATGAAGAACCATGGCAGAAGAGAAACCTCTTTTTTTTGTGTTTTTTAAATCACTTCTTCAGGTTTGAAGTATTTCTAGCACCTTTTGACACAGATTAACTATTCACTAAGTCTGCTCTATTCTATTCCTTAGAATCTGGAAACTAAGTGAAACTGCAGTAAAATAACAGGTTTTGCCAGGCTTGCTTTACCAACAGGAACACTTACTGGTTAGCAATTTCCGTACTACGGGTAGGCTCTCCACATACACTACATTGCTTTGCTACTGTTTGTGTGATAGGAACAGAATGGTTCAAAAAGTCAATACTGGATAAGCACATAGACATAAAGTTACCACGGAGTAAATTAAGGTCTGAACAGGGTAACAGTTATTTTGAAGTACTTTCCCAGGTGCAGATTCCCTTACCTCCCAGCAAACATGAGGCAACCGACTACCAACAGGCAGGCTACTTTGTGGAATAAAAGAATTCACACAAGCAGTTAGTGACAAAACAGTGGCATGCTGCCAGTTACAACTGCCTTGTAGCAATCCCTACACATACCCAACCTAAATACCCATACACACCACACAACCTCACCCATACGCTAATGAAAATTGAAGATACAGAGACAGCATGTCGCTGCAGTAAGCAACCCTAAAAAGAAAGGTGATGTTCTGATGACTGCTATGTGCTCTGTTTAAAACTCTGAAAAATTAAATTTAGTCTTCTTAAATGCTAAGAGGGTTAAGAAAAATCCCCCAACACTTCTTTAGAAAGGGAGTTAAGGAAACATAGGAAAAAATACTGAACTCTTACACTCCTTGGACACATTAGAAAGTCCAGCCTGATATATGACTGCTCAAGTAAAGAAAAGCTTTAATAATACTAACTGTTCTGCCACTTCGAGTCAGGCAAACTTTATCTGTAAATCTGTATACTGAACATCCTATTATTTAATCTTTTACCAAATACCCCACTCAACCAGTATTTGTTCTAAAAATAGAATGTTAACCCACCTTTCAGAGACTTCTTGTTTTAGCTTTGGCATATCACCCAAAGACAGGTCAGTGTCCAGGAAACGCAGGAAGTCCCTTTCTGCATTAAAGGACTCTTTTTCCAGATCAATGTCTGATGGATTTTGAGCAATGAATGAAGAATCTAAACTTCTCTGATGCAAATCTAATGCATCAACTTCAGCAGGGCGACCACGAATGCTAGCAGCACTAAGAACATCACCTCCTTCCAATTCTAAGTTACTGTTTTGTTTCACATCACGCTGAGGTCGACTATTCAACCCATCATCTCTGAATCCTTTAGCAAAAGGATTGTAATCTATTTTCAGCTGGGTAATCTGGATGTTCTGGTAGGCTGTAACTGCGAAGAACTCTGTCTGTGGAAAGGTAAATGTATGGACATCTGGGCCATTGAGCTGAATGACTTCTGTGGCTTTGTCTGCAGGCACCAAGTGAAGTCGTGGCAGATAACGGTGCATAGAATGCAAGATTATATGACCCTCCTGGTCCAGGGTATTGTTGGTAAGTTTGAGTTTGTAGAAGGATACCGGCTGATGCATCCAGTATTGGCCAGTGGAAGGGGATTCTGGATGAATAAACACTCGACCAAGAACATGGGGTTCTGCCTTCCCACTGGGCTCCCACCAACGGCCATTCCATTTGTATCGGTGATTGTCCACAGGGGATATGTCCATGACTAGGATGTACTTCTGACTGGCATCCAGACCTGTAATCCAGTATCGGCAGTACGGGAACATGCGCCTCCCCTGCTTTGTCAGAATCATCTCTGTGTTGCGATGGTAGAATTCATTCCACATGCTGTTGTTATCTAGGGTGACAGTAATGCCCCCTGAGACACAGTCAGCTGGGAGGCAGGTCTTGACTTTGGATTTTATTGGAGTTGATACACTGCTGGCAAGAGCACAAGCATCACGGTTTGCTACTAGGATTCCTTGGTCAGCTTTACCATTTCCCTGCTGTTGTTTCAAGATGACAAAAAAAGCAGGCGCTGCACCAGACACAGTCCCACCATCCCGGCTACCCAAGACAATCTGCTGTTTCTCCATGACGAGCACTCTTACAGTTTCTCAAATCAAATGCAAATTCCACACAGTTCTGAAAATCTTCTATGTGTGTTCACCATTCTGGAAAGAAGGAAAACCCAGTTACAATTATTCAAATACAGCTTAAGAAAGTAATTAAGTCTCATGAGAAATCCTTTTTGTAACAGTTCTCCACATTAAAAACTTAGAAGATAATCAGTACTATAAAATCAAGCACAATTAGGATATATCAAATCAAGGTTGCCTGTGTGTATATAATTTAGGCCTTATAGACACGGGGGCTATGACACCTTCAAACTGAATTTTCATGTAATGCTTTGCCACAATCTTTGCTTTGCTTGATATTTCAAAGTACTCTTTGTTCTGATATTGCCTCAACTCTTCAGATCATTTGCTTAACAAACAGCATTTGGCAAAACGTGCAGAAGTTTTCAGAACAGCAAATGGCACATCTCTGACACAAAGGCAGAAGTCATTTGCTCTTGTCAGAAAGAAAGAGTTCCCAGAGGTCCAAAACTTCCCAAAACTTAAAAGGGGGAAAGGAAAAAGAAAAAAGTACATGAAAAACATTTTCCCCAAGTTTCTTTATTGAAAAAGACTAAGTTTGTGTGGTTGGGATTTCTTTGCTCTCACCCGCTCTAACCCCAAAAACTTCTAAATGTCCATCCAAGGCAGAGACAAAGAACAGAAGAGAAAAAATAGTTCAAACAGATAAGCTCTGGGGAGAAACAGACAAACTAACTCCCAAAAGGCCATGCAGATAAGATGAAATGGATGAACATAAGCCTGGAAGCACAAAGCAACCTTAGCTACTTCTATCTTCTAAATTACGGAAATAATTTAAATCAAATAAGAAAACATTTGTACTGTTATGATTAGCCCAATCACTGTTTAGGGAGCTGAAATAGTTGCCTTTTTCTGCATATACGCAATTCCACTTTTGTGTGTCTACCTCACAGTAGTTAAGTATTATGTCAACACTCTAACAAAAGATGATTAACAGCTTCATTTTTCGAAGAGCCTGTATATTTCCCAATGTGAAAATTTGAAGTAAGGGCTTTTGGTAACTCACAAGAATGCCATTCCCACATTCAAATGTTTGTATTTGTACCCTTATTGTATATGGAACACAACACTGACAAAAAATGATAGATTCTTGAATCAAATGTCTAGTTAGTGGGAACCAGAAGCAAGAGTGAATCACCATCACTAGCAGTGAGCTGCTTGAAAACAATCATAGTTCCTTCCAGAGAATTAACTCAAATTCATGAGTTTTAAGTGAACTAGGTATTCAATAAGACACATTTATTTTGTTAGGACTGGGGTACTGTAGGAGGAAACACTCCTCTGTGCAAACCAGCTGCCACATGCATGTGGGAAATGACCTCAAAGCTCAGGAGGCAGGCAATTTATACTCCATGATAAGTGTCCTTCTTGACACCTAGGAAATATGAGAGATCTACTTCTACCCTTTAAACTTTGCACCACAAAACTTCAGGTAAAAGTTAAATTGGAGGAAAAAACACAAAACTGTTCTGCACAGATTTTACTTTGAGGAGGAACCGCTTCCCCACAAATACACTCACAACCACCCACCCACCCAGGACTACTTAATAGAGTCTGGAACACAAAATGAATTAGCTGTTCAAAATCAGCTTCATATTTTCTAGTTTAAGAATGTTGCCCTGCTTTTTCAGTAGAGCACGCACATCCTACATCTCAGCAACACAAAAAGTTATCCCCAAGAAAAACTTTTTCATGTTCATCTATAAAAACACAATAGAAAGATAAATTCTTACTAAAAATCAGATACACGGAATGGGGAGAAAGAAATCACATCCTGAGTTGTATGTGATTTTCCACCAACTTACCCTCTCTACATACGCCTACAGCATGTTCCTACGTATACTGAACATACAACCATATAGTGAGTTCACATTAATGCTGTGCAATATACATCAAAACTGTATTAGCTCAGGAAGGAAATACACTATCAAAGCGATTTCAAGTCTGGTTTAATATATGCAGAAAGCCTGTAACTTTAAATTTACTTGAGGTAGAACCTACACAGAAATAAATTCAAAAAAGCTCAACAACCATGCATTCAGCAAAAATGCTATGCATACAAAGAGCTACTGAGTCACAGTTTCTGTTTTATAACATTTAAAGTTCTTGCATTGTGTGGTTGTAGTTATTTCTACCATAGGCACTGCTCACAGTATCAAGTCAAAGCTGTGTGTGGTTACAATGCGATTATGTCCAATTACAGTAGTCAAAAGCTACATTATTTCAGCACTGACACGGTCTATTACAAGAACCATTTCACACATTTTATTACACGTGGCCATTCACACTAGCCTGCTTTATTATAAGCATGGAGTTTCTAAACCAGTATTTCAAGGAAAATGTGTGCATTTGTGGAAGTTGAAGTTCTAATCAGCTTCAGAATGTTCACTTCTCTACCCTATAGAGAAGTCTATAAGGTCTATTTGAGGAGCAACAGCTAACTAGACAGCAGTGGCCAAAAACGATACTCAAAGTTGCACTGAGATGTACTAAAAGCAGGAAGATAATCAAACGTGAAAAAACGCGTGCCAAAACACAAACAAAAAAAAACAAACCCCAAAACCAAAGAAACAACCCCAAACCACCCCACCCTGCAAAGACGACCACGGTTTATGTACGTCATGCTCACAAGCAAGGAGCTCCGCACGGGTTTCTCCTGCCGCAGGCCGAGCACCGTTAGGCACCAGCGAGCCGATGACGACATCCCGCCGCCCGCGTGAGAACAGCCATCACGCAGCGGAGGGGAGCTGCGGAGCGCGAGACCCGCCGCACAGCCCGCCAACCGCCGCCGCGTTGCCGACGGGAGCCCGGCGCCGGGCCCAATGGCAGCGAGCGCTGAACGCGCGGCGCTGCCGTTCAACACCGCGGCGGCGGTGCCGCTCGCCCGCCCGCACACCCGGAGGGGCGGCCCGGGCCCGGCAGGCTGCGCCCGGTGCGACGAGAGTCGAGCGCCCCGCCCGGGGCAGGTGGCGTCACAGTCACCGGCCGAGCGGCGCACTTGTCGCTTTTAACGCTCCCCCCCTCGGCCCCCCCGCCGCCGGACGGCCCCCAGCCGGAAGCCTCGGGATGGGGGCAGGCAGCCGCCGTTGGGAGCCAGCCGGGCCTTTCCGGGAGCGGCGGGGGCCGGAACCGCCGCCTGCGGTGGCTGGCGGAGACCGGAGGGCAGCAACACCGGCGCACGTGGGGAAGCCGCGCCGCACTTCGCCGGGACCCGGTCCGGCGCTGCCCCAGCGACAAGGGCGCGGCGCGGCGCCGCCGGCGCTCCCGACGCGGCCCCGCCCCCGCGGCGAGCGCGGTGGGGCGGCCCCGAAGCGGCGCCTCGCGTCGCCGCCGGGGAGCGGCCGGCGGGGCCCGGGCCCCGTCGCCTCGTGGCTGCGCCTGGTGTTAATTTTCGCAGCTGGGGCGGCGGTCGGGAGGCGCGGGGGAAAAGCGCGCGGAGCTGGCGGCCGGCGCCCCCGCCGCGCCCCCGCTCCCCGGTAGTTACCGTGCGGCGAAGCGAGGGGCCTCCCCCCTTCCTTTCTCCTCACGCGGACCGTGTGTCCGCCAGCTGGGGACAACGTGCGTGCGCACCGCGGTGACGTCACCGCGCCGCAGCGCGCGCAGGCGCACCTCCAGCTCACGCGCCCCCCCCTCCCTCCCGCCTGCCCGTCACGTGCCCGCGCCGAGCGCCGGGCCCGGCGCCCGGCCCGGCCCCGCGCACAGCGCCGCGCCGCGCGCGCGGGGAAGCTTCTCGAACGGGCGCGGACACAGCGCTGCGCCGCGCGCACCGCCGCCGCCGCCAGCCGCCGCCGCCGCCTTCGAAGCCCCGCGGGGCTCCGAGCGGCAGAGTCGCCGCCGCGGCCCCGCCCCCCCGCCGCTGCCGCCCGGCGAGGCGCCCGGCCGCACCGCACCGCTCCGCTCCCCCCGGCGGAGAGTCCCGGCCGCGCCTCAGGTCACGGCTCTGGCCCGGAGCCCGCCGGCGGCGGGGACGCCTCCCGCGCTGGCACTCGACGGCCGGGGGGCGGCGCCGGCGGGATGGGCGCCCGGCGGCAGCCCGGTCTGGGCAGAGCCGGCAAGCGCCGTTCTGCGCCCCGGCAGAGCCCTGCGTATCGTCCCGGCGCACCGGCGGCGTTAAGGGAGCCGGCACCGCACCGCCATCCCCGGGGCAGAGGCTGCCTCATCCCGTGCCGCCGTTCCCCTCTGCAAAGGCGAGGCACAACGGATCTCCGAGGCACGAACGTGGGTAGCCTGGGGAGAGCGTCAGCCCGGGAGGTAACGGTACGGCCGGGATCAGCGTCATGCCTCCCTCCCTCTGCGTGAGTTCTCACCCATCTGCCAAAGCTCAATCAGAATTTGACCCAACACCACCGACAGTGCAGAGGTGCCCAGTGACTTTCAGACAGCTCGCACCGCATGTCACACCAAGTACCCAGGTTAACCGAGCGTCCAAGGCCTGGCGCCCTGGGGGATGTCAGGCGAAC
The DNA here is from genome assembly GCF_964199755.1 of Larus michahellis. NCBI lineage: Eukaryota > Metazoa > Chordata > Aves > Charadriiformes > Laridae > Larus > Larus michahellis. The sequence continues at coordinate 49,908,815 of NC_133899.1, read as the reverse complement.
CAGTTAGCAAACAAAACCCGCCTTGCCACAGTCTATCTCGGCATAACCTTAATAGAATCCTCCCACCCTCGGCACCTCACCAGGCAGCCCACCACACCACACCTAGACTGGCAGTCCTTCACATACGCCAAGGAAATTACATTTTGTAAACCTGGCACTTCTGAGAATAAGCCCCCTAAAACAGAATTCCGAATGTTAAGGGAATGCACGCCAAAATGCAGCATGGCTGCATTTCTGTGCACTTCTGTGAAGCCCACCACCACCCCTTTTTCCATCAAGAATATTCATTTTACAAGACTGCATCCATTCTGGAAGGACAGATATTAACAGTGGTGCCAAAAAGTCAAGGCATCAGGGTTAACAAGCTAACTCCAAGATCCAGCGTCACCAGTAGACCAGGATTTTGTACTGACTGCTGCCTACTACAGGCTGTAACTTCAGCAGGGCTGCTCCTCAGTCTAATGAACAGTTGTGCCTTTGCTGTCAGGATGGAGAAAAACGGCAAAACGAGCAACGTTACAAAGGCCAGCACCCCTTTGAAGGTTTCTTGGCAATGTAAGTTTACGCTGTTGGAGATCATCTCAGAAGCACATAGCTAAAGAAAATACATTTTTAAGGCACTTGAAAAAATGCGCACCCGAACAGCAACATAGGCAGGCCTGTAGAAGACCACAGAGTATTTTTTCTCTTTTAACTAGAAGAATGAACTCAGGCTGAAGAACATGAGGATTAAGCACATTCACTGTACAGAGAAACTGCTTAAATACCAAATTCTACATTCATGAAAGAATATAAGATTGTGATTTTGACACTTTAGCCATTTATAAAGGTGAGGTATGGGCAGAGGCAGGAGGGAAGCTTTAGCCCCATTGTGCTGGTTTCAGCTGGGACAGTTAATTTTCATCATAGTAGCTGGTATGGGGCGATGTTTTGGATTTGTTCTGGCAACAGTGTTGGTCACACAGGGATGTTTCAGCTACTGCTTGATCAATGCTTACACAATGTCAAGGTCTTATCTGCTTCTCACACCACCCCACCCGCAAGTAGGCTGGGGTGCACAAGAAGTTGGGAGGGGACACAGTTGGGACCATGACCCCAACTGACCAAAGGGACGTTCCATGACATGTGACATCATGCTCAGTATATAAAGCTGGGGAAGAAGGAGGAAGGCGGGGATGTTTGGAGTTATGGCATTTGTCTTCCCAAGTAACCATTACACATGATGAAGCCCTGCATTCCTGGAGATGGATGAACACCCACCTGCCGATGGGAAGTAGTGAATGAATTATCATAGAATTGCCTAGGTTGGAAGGGACCTTTCAGATCATCTAGTCCAACCGTCAACCTAACTCTGACAAAAACCATCACTAAACTATATCTCTAAGCACTATGTCTACCCGTCTTTTAAATACCTCCACGGATGGTGACTCAACCACTTCCCTGGGCAGCCTGATCCAATGCTTAATAACCCTTTCAGTGAAAAAATTTTCCTAATATCCAGTCTAAACCTCCCCTGGTGCAACTTGAGGCTGTTTCCTCTTGTCCTATCACCTGTTACTTGGGAAAAGAGACCGACCCCCACCTCACTACAACCTCCTTTCAGGTAGTTGTAGGGAGCGACAAGGTCTCCCCTCAGCCTGTTCTTCTCCAGGCTAAACAGCCCCAGCTCCCTCAGCCGCTCCTCATAAGACTTGTTCGCCAGACCCCTCATCAGCTTTGTTGCCCTTCTCTGGACACACTCCAACACCTCAATGTCTTTTTTATGGTGAGGGGCCCAAAACTGGACACAGTATTTGAGGTGGGGCCTCACCAGTGCCGAGTACAGGGGACGATCACTTCCCTAGTCCTACTCACCACACTGTTCCTGATACAGGCCAGGATACTGTTGGCCTTGAATTCCTTGTTTTACTTTGCTTGTGTGTGTGTGGCCAGGATTAAACCACAACATCCATATACTAGATAAGGCTGGCATGGTAGAAGGGAAACACCCAAATGCTGGCAACAGCAGATTTAGAGAGAGAAAAAAAAGGTTCAGAGGAATTGGAAGTAAGGAGATACAAAAAAAAAAAAAATCACACAGAGATAGTATTCTTTTGGTTAAGGGTCATGTTCAGCTATTCTCTAAAACAGCTTCACATTATGTTTCTCTCTCAGAAGTTTCTAAAATATCTTTGCACGAGAAAAAGCCAAGGCTAACAGTCAAGCGTCTTCACATTTCACATAGCAAATGGGAAGTAAAGGGAAGAAAGAAATCAAGAAAGCATTCCAGTTTAGCTATAAACACTGGAGGGAAGGGTGTGCAGCTCGATAAAGGACCTGGGGGACCAGAGGACTGCCACCAGCTCTGTGTGTATGTGCACTGCACATCTGTGTCCCTCTAAAGGGCAAGGTCATGTGGTTGTGGAGGGGTGTTGGACATCAGCAAACCAGGGCAGTCCCAGTCAGCTGAGAGACAGCATGTACCAGCACCTGGAGCACACCTATGGCCTCAGCAGCTTAAATGTCCAGAAGCCAGCAACTGGGGAAACTGGGATCCAGGAACCAGCTGCTGGGCAGACTAAGTGTTTAAGCCCATCTGCTGGAGGGAATCTACCTTGTACATATCTATACACATACATATGTGTGCATATATAAAAATAGATATGCACACCCACTCTCACTAGCAGGCCTTCACCTTGCTCAGACAGGGAGGGGGAAGAGGATAAGGCTGTGCTGCTGCCTGTGTTCCTGTGAGTATCTGCCTGATCTGTGTGGCCAGACATGTACACATGTATATGTCACGTATACATATGCTCTATGTGCTTGTGCTTATCGGGAATACCTTTTCAGCCTTACCACTGGTTATACTTGGGGGCACAGAGCTGCAGCAGCCTCAAGCTGTCAGATCCAGCACAGTATTTTTCCCCCTTAACAAATTCAATCAGAAATAATTACACCAATTAAAAAATTAAGCCATGTTGTCCAGGATTGATCAGGAACAGTCATTTTATACCTACAGCAATCGTGTATCAGGTACAGCAGTCATCAAGTTTTAGGGTCACAGGATACATTGACACTCTATTTTGTATTAAGCAATATGTTTCTGAACAGTGACAATACAGAAATGTCTTTTTTTCTTCAGCAAGAGGGACACTTGTACACCTAAGAGCAGCCACACAGAACTGAATAACAGACAGTGCCACATTCATGGCCCACAAGCCACGTGTTCCAGTGACGATAAGAGAAGCAGCACCGGAGACTGTTGATGTTGCCAGGGATTTTGTTACCATTTCACCTAATGCAGGTAGAAATCCTTGCTTGCAGCAAAAGCGGAACCTCTAGTTTACAAGGAGAGCAAAGCGGAATCTCTAGTTTATAAGGAGAGCAGATCCAACAGTAGTACCAGAGATTCCCACCAGCTTAAGTAACCTGGTTCTAAGCAGCTTATACCTGACAGGAAATAGAAGTACTGCAATAAAGAACTACATCCCATTTAGACCAGTACAAACACCAGTTTTAAGGCCTTGTTTGTGCTAAACACCAGTTGGCAGCATATAAATGAACTGGTTTCCACCAACTGAATACTGCCCTCCATGATCAAAGGGAGTTACCTTATACTAAGCAGTAAGGTGATGGTCATATTTGAAATGCTGAAGTCCACTACCAAGCAGTACGCTCTTACCCAAATGCTTCTTTCAGACATATTCCCTGCTTTGCAGCACCTTCAAAGTATGAAGTACAGTCTTTACAAACTATTTCAATAGCCAGTAAATCACATTACTTCTTTCAGGAATGCCTACAAGCATAAAGCGCCAGTTCAAGCCTGGCCACTACAAATAACACAGAGCCTGTAACTTTCACCACACAGCAATCCAGTTTTTGCTAGCTGGAGCTGTAGCAAAAAGCTTTGTTCTTCATCCACTCTTATTTGTAACTTGTCTTCAAAAAAAAAGATTCAGTGAGGATTCAGTAACAGATCACAAGCTGAAGGGTCACAAGGCTTTGCTAAATATGTGTATGTGGGAGAGCAACATATGTTGCACACATAGTTAAACACAATGTAACAGTCGCCAACCTGCGTAAAACATAAAGGAGGTGCGGATTTTTTGTTAGCAATCCCCTTTTCAGTTCGAATACAAAGATCTGTACTACACAAGTAGATACACGATAGGACATTTCTGTCATACTGTACACTTTGAAAGGCACTACTACTGGAGCATTACTAGAGCATAAAGGAAGCTTTCAACTCTCAAATTCATTAGCTAAAAATGAGCACTAGCTGCAACTAGACTCGCTGAAAACAACAGCTATCAAAACCAACTGTGCCAATGTAATACACCCACAGGGGCAGTCAGTCAGCAGAGCCTAGTCTACAAGTTTATTACTAACTATGATCAGGCAGCCCTGACAATCATACAAAGTCCCAAGTTTTGGCCACTGAAAAAAAAAAGAAAAAAAATTTTAAAGACCTGAAAATTTAGTGATGCTATCTATAGTCAAAAGTGTTGCGTAATGTGCACACTAGAAGGGTTAAAATACAAACCCATACTTTCTTTAGCCAATGTTTTGACACTTTGGAGAATTATTAACACAGTAGCATCCCACAAGAAAGTCTGTTAATTCTGAAACTCTGGGATGCACTAAACTGCCCACATGAAGGTATCTAGTCCCTTTTTCTACACCATAACCAGCCCCACTAGTCTCCAACTGCTTCTCCAGAAGAATATTGGCTTCCCACAGTTGAATGTTTGCTTTACACAGATGTCTCTAATAACTTGCAGCATCTATGACAGCTCCAGACCTCTGTCCTTAGGCAACAGAATCCTAGCCCAAATCTCCTTTAAAAAAAATTTACATTGTTTTATTTATGATAGAGAAGTAGCTTATGTTCTTCCTTTAGCTATACTGAGGAAGTATAATCCAGTGTCAAGAAGATTAAAGATGAAAGTGGTGGCAGAATCCAGCTAAAAAGTGTGAGATTAAATAAAATTTATTACAAGAAATGGACTGTTGCACAGAAAAAAAAAAAAAGAGCAAGAAATCTGCTTTTCCAGATTTAGGTCTTCTTGCTGATCCAAACATGCTAAAAGCACACGCTCCAGCCGCACACAGAGTGCACTATTCCACAGCAAGTATAACACAGCTTGTGGGCCACCAGATTTCAGCCCAGAGCATTACTTTATACTACAAGCAAATTCACTTGATTACTTTATACTAAAACCAAATTCATTTCTTAACACTCAGAGCCCTGACCATTGCAAGATGACGAGGTGGTAGTTCAGGAAGTGCTTCATCAACTGTCAGCTACAGCCCTGCAAAAGCAGCAGCTTCTATTGGAGGAACAGGGCAAACACTTGAGCCGGGAGGGGAGGGGCAGGGAGAGGAAGAGGGAAATACCTGCTTCACCTCTCCAATACTAACACTTTGCCGCAAGAGACCAAACTTTCAGTCCCCGGTGAAGTTGGTGCTTTGTTAAACAGCAATCCTGCAATGTGTGGCGCACAACACTCTCCATCTCCCAAGAGTGCCCTGAACTTTGGGGAAATACAGAAACCTTCCCAAACACCAAAGATTACAAAACAGAACACACAATCCATTGATATAAATTATGAACCACCGTTTAGAGGACAGGGATAAACACCAGTGCTTGCTACAAATAATTGCACTTTTTTTATCTGTACACAATAGGTTATTATTACAAAAATTACAAAATAAAATAATAAAGCAATGTTTCATGCTTTTTGCCATGCAACAGTGGCAGAAACAAGCCATAATCAGCAGGAGTAACACCATTCTGATGAATTTCAATCTCTTTATGGCCATCACGAGGAACATTTATCACATACATGACGAATCTTCAGCTGAAGATCTTGTCCACATCATAGAAAAAAAAAAAGAAAAAAAAAGAGAGCAAAAAATAAGAAAATTCAGCAGAGCAAGTCAGGCAAGTAAAAAAGCCCACACCCGAGCTCAGGACTATCCTATTCATTGAGCTGTTGTCTTATAGCAATAGTCATTGCTACAGTCACCAATGGTTCATCAAGTTAGAACTGGCAGGGAACCTCTATTCCCCTTTTATGTTATGGTAAAAAGGAAAGTAACACCAATTAAAGTACCAGACTGCTAGTGATGGGTTCCAGGTTTGTATCCATCTTCATTATTGACTTACTGACTCATCCTGTGGTCAGGCAGACCACATCATGTTATCAGAAAGCACTGTACTGCAAGAGTTAGCAAAACAGCACAATTCCATTATCACAAGTATTTGTATAACAGTAATTAGGTCGCAATCTTTTCATTCTCCAAATTGGCTTCTTCTGAAGATAGCAACTGCAAAAATGAATGCAAACATTTTTATTGTAGATATGTTTTATCTGGCTCCCACATTCATTTGCTGTCTTTTATGCTTTTCACATCCCTTACTGCCTTTCTGTTTTGGGCTTGATTTAAAAAAAAAAAAAAAGTCAAAAAAACCCTTTTTTCTGTTTGCTTTCTTCTCATGACAAGCCTTCATTATTCTTCTCACCCATACCATTCTCACTGCATTCTTCCATATCCAGTCCAGAAATATCAGATATATCAAGGATTTATCCTAGGTACTGAAACCAGAAAGAATCCAACAGTGAAAGCACATTCCATCTTTCTGTGAAGAGAGATGAGCAATTCCACCACCACCATTCAACTCTTTGTTCTAAAGCCACCTAGTATTAAAAAAAAAAAAAACACACACAAAAAAAACCCCAAAACCAAAAAAAAGACCACACAAAGAAAACACACATACACCAAAAAAAACCCCAAACCACACACCACACCACATCCTTAATTATGGAAGAACAAGACACCAAGTAAGCCTTGCTGGTGTCATAGCTAATGGCACCGTTTCCTATGTGCATAGCATGGCTGAATTTTTTAGTAGATCCTCTGCTGTCTATGAAACAGCAAACGGACAACACCCTCTTCTTAGATGAGAGCTCCTTGTCACTCCTCTAGGCAGAGATCTATTTCATTGCATTTGTAAAAAAAATGTCTTGGACTTTCCATTCCTCTGGAAACTAGGTTTTAAAAAGCCAACATACACAACCACGTACTTTAGAAGTGATCTAGTTGATTTGAGCATAAATGAAGTGGCATAAGCTCATAAAGAAAGAATTTCAATTATTTTTTTTCCTGGTAGGTGACCAAACAAGTTTATTCACAAGTGGGACTAACATTGGTTTCCTCTAGTTGCACGTTTCTCTCCCATGACAGGCACAACAGCATCTGCACCAACACTGAGCAAACAGTAGGTGAGGTTAATAGTCAGCTGCTGCCAGATGGAACACGTAAGTGAATGAATGCTGCCCACCTCTGCCAGACCTAAAAACTATGCCTTTTTCCCCCACATAAACACGCACACACAAAAATGCTCACCCACGGCAACATTTTTCAAGCAGAATCAATTCCCCATTCCGGTTCTCAATACAGACTCAGAAGGAACTGTGCCTGAGGGTACTGAAAGGGTGCTGCAGCCACAGAGCAAGCAGCTGCTTCGGGCAAAATACCTTAAAGTGGCAAGACCCATTCATCAGCCTGCCCTCTTCTTTAAACAACCTTTGGTTTTCAAAGTCTGTAGCAACTTCAAATCTTCAGGGGCTTTAGACCACTCCATCAAGTGCGATTAAAGATGACAAACGAGTTTGGACACTATGTCTCAGGAGTAAGGCTTTGACATCTTAAGAAGCTAGGCAAGAAACTCACACCATGTTATTGGAAACCACTCATCTAACCAGGCTGATGAAAGTTATGCTAACCCTCATGCCTACCTTACCCACTACAGATTAAGCCCAGCTTACCATTATTTGACCCCCTTTTAAACTCCTTATCAACTAGCGTGGTACTTAAGGCCACCACCAACCGCTGAACCCAACACCGGCACAGCATCGCCCTTCCAGGAGCGCACCGTTATTTATTTATCCAGCTCCCCTCGGCGGGACCGGCAGCGACAACCCCGGGACCGACTGAGCGCACAATCCCGCCACACGAAGCCGCCTCCCGCGCCACGCTGGCGGGTCCTCGGCCCGGCGGCGCTCGGCCTCCGCTGGGGGAAAGCTGGAAGATACCAGAACGGCGGTGGCCAGCCTACGCCGGGCAGCCGAGCCCCCGGTAAACTGGCCCTCGGCGGGGCGGGGGCAGCGGCGGGTGAGGGGGGTGGGGGGCACTGCCCCCGCCCGGTGCCAACGGCCGCTTCACGCGACGTGCCGAGACTCACGCGCGCCGCCGCGGGCCAGCGGCCGCCCTCGGGCCGCTCCACCGAGCCGTTACGCTCCGCCCCCGGCTGAGGGGGCCCCGGCAGCCACCACCCCACCCCCATCCCCGACCCACTCCACCCCCGAAGCCCCCCTTCTGTGGCGCCGAGCGCGCGGAGGGGCGGGCACGTCCCCCGGGCACCGGGGCAGGTCCCCGGCAGAGGCTCTCCCACCGGGGCGGGGCGCGGGCAGCCCGGCCCCATCTCACGGGTGGCGCCGGCCACGCCCCCTGCCGGGGGACGGTCCCCGGGAGCGCGATGGCTCTGGGAGGTGGCAGCTGCTCGGGGCCGGGCCTCACCCCGACCTTTCCCGGCCGGAGAGCCCGGATGCGGAGCCGCGGGGCTTCTCGGTCCCTTTAACCTTCCCCTCCCCCGCCCCCCCCCTCCCCCGCGTCAGGTGACGGCCACCCGCTGACCGCCACCCACTGCCCAGCCCCCCTTGCAGGCCCCCCAGCACTGAGCGGCGCGGGGGACGGGCAAGGAGCGAGGGCAGTCCGTGCGTCCCCCCCCTCGCACGCCGCTCCCCGCCAGGGCCGGGCCGGCGGGCCCCTCGCCTCAAAGGCGCAGGGGAGGGAGCGCGCACGTGTGATTGGGCCGCCGCGCTCACGTGACACGCACGCCTCACGCCGACCTCCTCGAATAAAACTTCAAAACCGGGGCGGGGAGACCTGAGGGGGAGGGGGGGAACCGGGAGGGAGGGTGTACGTACGTCGGGCCGCGCCCCGGGGGCGGCCGGGCTCCTACCTGCCTCCCGCCGCCGGCTCCGCGCGGCGCCGAGCAACGCCCCGGCCCACGCGCCCCGCTCGCGGCTCCCGCGGCCTTCGCCTGCCACGCGCAACCTCCTGCCGTCTTCATTGGCTGCAGCGGCCCATCACGTGGGCCGCTCCCGTTTTTCCTGTCTCCCCCCCACTTTTTCTCCTCTCGCTTCCTCCCCACCGCGGCCCCGGGCCGCCCCCGCGAGGCCGGTACCGGCGCGGCCGTCCGAGTGGCGGGGGGAGGGGGGGAGCGCAGCAGCCAGCAGCGGCCGCCGTGAAGCCGCTTCGCGACGCCCGCCAGCGGCGCGCTGCCGATTGGCCGGGGCCGCCCGCCGACGCACTTCCGCTCCCCGCCGCCCGGGACACGCCCTTCCTGCCCCTCCCCCGCCCTCGCGCGAGGGAAACACGCTGCGCGCGCGTGGGCCGCACGGGTGCGCGTTCGCCGTTGGCGGGCGCCTTCCACGGTGGTCGGCGGCGAGGGACTACCGGCCCCCGGCCGGCCCCGCCCCGCCGCGGTCCCCACCACCGCCTCCGGTGGGCGCTCTCCTCCTGCGGCTGCGGCGCTGACGGCGGCCCCCTCACGGTGTGGGGGGCCGCGGCCCGGTGCCGACCTCCCGGGGCCTCCCGCAGGGCCTCCCCGCTGCAGCAGCCGGTACCTCCGCGGCCTCGTCTGTCCTTCCTTCCGCGCAGCGGCGTCTGCGAATGAGGTGGGGGGAAAAAAAAGGGGGCTCGTCTGCACCCTCGGGCCGCAGGCAAACGGGCGCGGTGCGGTGCCGTTAAACGTGTTTGACGGACGCTTCCGTATTTCTGGCGGGGCTCGCGGGGGCCAGCCCGCGTGTGGAGCATCCGCAGCCCTGCAGTCCTGCCAATTACGGAGTTAGCGGGAAGCTGCTAACGAATAAAGGCCCTACAGGAGACCTGTTCAATAGTGTATCTAAACAAAAGCGTTTTCTGGAGATTACCCTCAAGAAAGCCCATATTCGGTCCAGAGTAAGATAACAGAGCAAGTAAGGGGGAAAAAAAAAATAAGTAAACAAATCCCCCCAGGCTATGGGCAGCGTGGACACTACGGATAGATGAGGCTGGGTGAACTCGGTGGCAGTGGCCACACACTGAGTGTGGTAACTGTGCCAATGACAAAGGCGAAGCGTGTTCCACAGCCTTGAGAAGTAATTCCAGGTGGACTCGGGTACAGGCACATCACATGTAATGGGAGCCAATTAAAAAAGCAAACAAAAGGTGATGGTGAACGGCATCGTGATGCAACCCCCAGGCTGAAATTTCTGCGATGGAGGTCTCGGCCTCAAAAAGTGCTCTCCGTCACCGCAGCAACTGGCGTTCCCCAGGCATGGGGACGTTACTCAGAATTTGTGACAATATGGCTTAGGAGTCCACGAGGGATGTAAAACGGGAGGTGTCTAATTAGGCAGACATGTATACTTTTACAAAATTGAGCTTCCTTTGGAAGCGATACTGAATTCCAGTGGAATGAAGTGGGTGTTCCCAGATCATTGAGAAGCTCAAAAATACCTTCTCTCACATATTGGATAAATATTTTTGAGGAATCCCTATAAAAAGGTTACATATTAACTGGTGCAGAAGCTAAACCTTTGGTGGGTTTTTGCAATCTCGCAGACGAGGTTTGGAAGCGTTTGGGTGCCAGCTGCGTACGTGCTGGCGGGTTTAGGTCCTGTCTTTTTGGAGTTCCTGCTCCTTTTTTTGGAGCAGATGGAGGGACAGGCGAGTTTCAGCCCGCTTCTTTGAAACTCCTGCCGCTAGAATGGATGCAGTGCCCAATTCCCAGCCGCAAGATGCGTTTTGAGTTAACAGAGCGAGCAGAGGAAACATCACGCAAATGAAATTTACCATTTCACGTTAAATGTAATGATGCTGCAAACCCAGGAAAGAACACAGAAATAACACAAAGGCAATCAAAAATGCTGGGGCTCTGGACAAATGAAAGATAACACGTACAGGAGAAGTAGGTCATTGGTATTTATTTCTCAGGGGAAAAAGACATTTTGACTGGAGCAGTTTTGAAGGAAACCTGATGATGTTTGTGAATATCAGAGAAATGAGCCAACAGTGTGATACGACTTAAAAAAAAAAAAAAAAAGGTGGTGTTTTGGTCTCTTAGTGGAAAACCCATCCTTTATCCAAGAGAGGCAGATCTCACAGCTTCTTTGCTGAAGGAGTTCCTATGCAAGTCAGATTTGAAAACCTTAATTTTGAAAATGTGCGCGTAATTTGAAGCAGAGATGCCCAAATAAGGTGGTGAGGTTTTGCAGAAAAATTCTTTGCTGCTCTTTCCCTCTGCTTCTTTTTTTTCACCTACGAACAATCTTCTGCTTGTTGGCGCATCGAGGTTTTTTTGAAAGCTGAGTATTGGGAAGCTGGAGTTCGTTAGAGATTCAGGGAGCTTAAATAAGTGAGAAAAAGAATATTCCTCCTCTTCTCACTCCTTTCCTTTCTGAATAAAACCTTTAAAGGGGGAAAGTGGGGGAAGAGCAGTACCTGTTCTTCCAGGGACCGCGCTGCTCTTCCACATCATCAGCTCAGCCAGAGGTTCCCCTTCCCTCACTATCCCACTTCTCTCTGCTTTCCCGCTCGCCGCGGGCCTCCTCCCCTTCACTCGAAATAAAACTCCAGCTTCTTCCGCTCTTCCATTCCCACCCATCCCAGTAAGGGTGATAAAATCGGCCTGTAAATCCATTAGGAGAGTTCCCACCGAGGAACATATTTAGGAAATAAAGGCATATGCTTGTGAAAACTGAGCAGAAACAGGCACATCCTTTTCTAGGAAGAAATTATACAGGTTTTGAGTGGGCTGAACTCGTGGGAGGAAGGAAGTGTGATACAAAGAGAAAGGGCGGTGCTAAATCTGGTCTATGCCTAAGGCTGGCATTTTATTGCCAAACTCATTACCTGGTGTGTTTATTCCTGATGACTGCAGAATTCAAACCCCGATAAACAAATTTTGTTCTCCCATTAATAATATCCATTTATAATTAGTCATAATGTAAAAATAATTACATTTAAACAACAATAATTACATTTAACAACAACCACCACCCTTATGTTTGAAGTATGTTATTTAAATGCTTTAATCAATCACTCAAAGTCTGCAAAATGTCAGAACTAAGGATGCAACTTCCTGGGCAACGAATGAGTCAGGATCATGTGAAGAAAATAATGTGTGAATTTTTCATGAAATCAGCATTACGCACATGGGAGCCAGATAAAGATTGCTGAGATAATTGTGAAGCTGGCATTTACTAAGCTTTCTAGTGTCAATTTTGCATCCCAAATAAGGACTTTCTTTTCTGAATACAGGGAAAGGGTTCACCAGTGGTGGTTGCTTTCTGAGAGTTCCCTAATGTTGTTTTTATCGGGCAAAGTTTTAAAAAAAGATCAGTTGTCTTGGTTACACTCGGAGCCGCTGCTGTTGTGCATCATCGTCACGATTTAAGCCTGAACCTTCCCTTTATACCTGTCACCAGAGCTGCCAAGGCAGCACTGTCATTCTACGGCAAGAAAGGCTCTTCTTTCCAAAGCCAGAGGGCAGGGATCAGCCGCTGGGACCGGAGAGGTGAGGTTAGGAGGAAATCCTGTCCAGATTTTCTTAAATAATTCTGCAAGGAAAAACGGCAGGCAAAGTAGACGGCCTGCCCCTCGCTGTATTGTTGGCTTAGTTTCACCAATGTAATAAAGCCCACCAGCCGCTCACTGGAAGTCTCCAGGCTGCTCGCCCCAGTGGCCTTCCTTCTTACGTCTTCCTGACGTGGTGAAGACACCCCTCCATCTCTGCGCACACGAGAGCCTGCGCCGCTGAGGCTGGGCTCCTGCTTTCTCTTTTGCAAAAGACTGGAAAATGGCCAAGTCCTCTTCTCCGCAGGGGTCTTCCCATCCCAGCTTGCCTCCACAGGGGCCGGGGACAGTCATGACCTGTGAATTCCCAAACTGTTGCCCTCCCCAGCCTGAAGAAGGCTGGGCAGAGACAGAACCGCACTTCAGCCCCTCAGCCTCTGTCTTTCCACAGAGAGGAGTTGTGCCGCAGCACCCAAAGGAGGGGAGCTGCTGGCTGCCTCGTCTCTCTGCAGTTCTCTCCTGGCGTGGTGCTTATTTAAAGCAGAAACCTCCTGGGGATGCATCTGTGGTGAGACCCTTGGACTTGGCTTTCTTGCTGTGGGCCAGTTCCTAATGGGCACAAGGTACCTTTGGGATCTGGCTCAAGATCATCCCTCCCTGAGGGAAGAGAAAACAACCCGGAGCTGCTCTTCCAGCCTTACTGTTCCTCCCAGCTGCGAAGAGCTTTGGCTCTTCTGCTGCGATAAGCCTTGCCGAGCCCGGTCTTTTTCTTTTCTTTTCCCCTTTTGAAGGGATCGCAGCTTAACAAACCCTTCCCTAAAGGGGAAAAAACCACTGAAAACACCCCACTTTGTGCTGCCCCTTCCCTGCTGCAATGGGCGACAAACCAGGACACTCCGGGAGTGAGGGGTTAAACCTTCCTCCCACGAAAGCTGCCGGGAAGGAGGATGCGGGCGCAGCTCCCCGGGGGCAGATCGTTATCGCAGCCGCATAAATCCGAGACCTTTTAATAAATAGGGGCAGGGGGGTGGGGTTAAGCCTTTCCTGAAAAACACTGCGGAGGGAGGCTGGTTCGGCAGCCCCGGCTCGGTTAGGGACACCCCGCCCGGGGAGAGGGGCAGGAGCTGTGCCCGGGGTTTCTCCGTGGGACACAGGTCCCCAAGGGAGGGGACACCGCGGGGACCCAAAGGCTGGTTGCTCTTGATCCAAACGAACAGGGGGCTGCCTTGGAGACCCGGCAGAACGCACCAGCTGCAAAACCCCGTGCAGGCATCTGTCGGCACCGGTGCAAAAGCAGCTGCGGTTTTGAGGCACCTGATTTCAGCGCTCCCGGCTGACCTTCCCTTAAGCGCCAAAGCCTCTGGCCGGCTCCCAGAATTAGTTCCTTGTAAGCTGGAAGTGCTGATGATTTCTCAGATATGCGGAGCCAGTAGTTCTTGTGCTGCAATATCCTCATTTAAAGCGGCTTTGAGAGCCACAAATGATCTTAAAAAATCTAAATGGCACTAAAAGACAGACTATATCCTTGCTCTGCAGCCTCTCCATTGGTGCAAGGGGGCATGAAGCAGGCACAGCTCGTCTCTCCTGCAAGGGACCCTCACAGCCCGGGCTGCCACCTGCCAGCACGCTGGGGCCAAGGCTTTGGCCCTTCCCCAAAGTGGGAGGCCTTCCCAGGGGTAACAGGGAGGAAGGAAAAGGGAGAGAGAGGAGAAGGGGATAGGGAAGGGGCAGGTGCCAGGGGCTGGGGCACCCCTCAGAGGGGAAGCAGAGAGAGCACCAAGTTTGCTGGATGGGTTGGAAACCATCTTCAGACGATTGCGGGCTATCTAGAGGCTCCCGCACATTTGCAAAATTTTTGCCCTCCCCAAGGGTGTGTGAGTGGCCAACAGCAGGCGGGGGGAGCCCAAGGCATCAGCCATCCCCCTTGTGCGTGGGGGCACCCTCTCCCCTCCCCTGTCTCCCAGCCTCATCAGCACTGCCCGGGGAAGAGCTAAGCAGCAGGACGGTCGGGCAATCTTGCTACCCTAAACAACTCACTGCCCTAAGCATCTGCCTGCTCGGCTGCCACCCATGTCCTACCTCAGAGGCTGATGCAACGGCAAAATAAAGCTCCTGAGGCAGGCACGTAACCCAGAGACAGCTCAGACACCAGGCAGCAGAGCACCAGCCCTCACCGTCTCACCCGAGGCAAGGAAACTTGCTCAAAAGCCAGGGCTGCATCAATGAGTAGTGCAGCCAGAGCATATTCACAGACCAAAAGAGTTGGCAAGAGCAACCTGCCGCTTGTGCTGCACCCATTTGTGGCAGGAACGATTGCTTCAGTTCATCTCCTCTCCAGGCCTGGGAACTGGTGGCCCTCAGGCAGCCTGTGGGCAGTAGGTGCATTCCCACAGCCCATCTCCCAGGGGGGCTTCAGCCAAAAGCCTGCAGTACATGGTGAGGAGGGACCATCAGGACATTCCCTATGAAAGCAGCATCCTTATCCAAAGCAAGGACATGCTAAAGCATCCAGTTGAAGCCAGTCTTCACGTTACGCGTTTCACTGAAATGCATCCAGAGAAATTACAAAATGGCACAGAGAAGGCAGCCATCAAGTACACAAAGCACTTTCCCCATAGATGCTGCCGATAAACAACATAACCACATCACAAAACTGCATAAGCGTCCTAGGGAGCAAACATGCAACGAACTCTGGACGAACTGAGAGCTGGCACTCATCAAAGGCGTTTCTGCATCTCTCCCAAGCCAGTTTCACTGTTGGCTTCACAACTGTATATCCGGAAATCTCATCAGGTTTTGCACGCCGAATGTCAATGCAAAGCAAAAATTAATAGTTTGTGGCCGAACTCTCATTTCAGTTGCTTCCTGTAGTTTTGCAGGAGTCAATAGGTGTAACTGAGCAGAAGGACAAGTCTGGCCAAGAAAATCTCCCAACTCTCAGACTGTGTGGAGCCAGAGACCAGAATTTTCTCTCTCTCAGCAATCTGCTACTCTCTCTCAATGGCTGACTCACGTTAAAATATATATTCAGAAACATAAGCAGGATTACTCTTCACTGTTCACCAGCAAAACTGCTAAGCAGAGTAGAGCATGGAGGCCAGCCGGGGGAGCGTGCCTGCCACCTCAGACCCCCAGCACAGTTCCGTGGCATCGTGGCAAAGGTCTTGAATTGGTCAGCAAGGGGAAGGATCCAGCCGGGCACGCACAGCATCCTCGTGGGTGGAGATGCTGCCGGGGCTCAGGGGCTGCCATTGGTGGTGATGGCAGCTCTCTACCCAAGTCGGGGCAGGGACATGAAGGAGAATGTGGCCAAGGGGAGGTATTGAAATTGGTTTGCAGGATGCAAAATAGGATTTCGTGGCCAGGCAGGCAGGAGGGCGGGCTGGAAGGAGAGCTGTGGGGGAAACAGGGCTTTCTGGTGAATGGTGAAGGGTTTCTCCTACAGACCTGCAGGTTGTTTAATGAATGTCTTCAGCTTTCTGAAGGGCCCATGTTCAACCGCCTTTATGGGCACATTTCTGGGGAATGTAAACAATGAAATGTGAGGGATTTTAAGAACGAGGGCAAAGTCTACTCTCAGATGAGCCCCTAGAGCAGCTACGATTCCTGCTGTAGGAGAGGAGGCCGGCGTTTCTGAGAGACGCAAACATCACACTGCAGAGGGGAAAATGTCCCCCACAGGCACATTATCTCTCTGTGTCCAGAGAGGTATCTCCGCTGCCCTCTCTGAGCTTTCCCAGCTCTCTGCTGAAGCAGCCGATGCCAGCTCCCTGGCCAGCCCTCTGCAGCCAGCCCTGTGGGGCCAAATCTGAATTTGATCCCCAACATCCTCAGGGTAAAACCTTGCCCACTTCAGGCTGCCTTGGGGCTTTTCTGTGCATGTCAGGAGGGATCCCGCAGCCAACGCCTGCACAGCCAACTCAGCTCCTGTTTCCAGCATCCTCCCTGCAAGCAAAAGCTCAAGTGGGAGGAAACCAGACAGTTGCCATTGTCTGTGGGTTCATCTGCACCAAGGGAAAGGTGTGTTGTGCCCTTCCACCATACCTGGTGAAAACAAGGCAGCACCTTGCTTCCACCTGCGATAGCAGGTCCAGGAAAAGAGAGCTGTGGGGGAGACAGGGATACACCTCACCCTGCTAATGCATAGGAAGATAGACCACAGAAAGCCTTGTCTTCTTTAGGATTTTTCCCACATTCGCACTAATGTTGAACTAAGAACATTTTTTTTTCTTTATTTGCCAAGCTCACTGTCAGTGATGCTCTGTTGCCCAGACCATTTGTAAGATGTTTACTGAGAAAATAAATCCATTAATTTTTTCTCATGAAAGTTTAGAGCCTTCCTGGAACGAAGGCAAATGCAGATTTTTGACATTCACAGATTTCTGATGCCAATAGAAATTAGTCTAGAAACAGGCAAGCTGTAAAGCACGATGTTGAACTCCTGCCAGCCTTGTGACGGCATCATCCCCTGGACTTCCGTGAACTGCTGCGCATTGCCCCTGCCATGGGATCAGCATCAGGGCTCAGCCGGTGCTAAATAACACTTCAGCAGCTGAACAAGCACAAGGAGGAAAACTGATGTCGTCCCAGCAACTCGTCCTTACCCAGGAGAGGTCAGGGCACGGTATAAAGGCAGGCTGGGTGCATTTCCAGATTACAGACTATGTCCTTCTCTCAGTTGTGTTGTTTTCTTGCTAGGGAACCAACCTTCGATGATCTCAGTGTCTTTCTCACTGATTTACACCAGTATCAGCAATGGGCAAGTCAGGCCCATGGTGCAGGAGGCCTCTGGGATAAGGTCTGCTCCACTGACACAACGAGGGTCAAATGCAAGAGTATAAATCCCCAAATAAAGTCCCCGTGGGCCAACTATTGCCTTCAGTTACAGCACTGCAGCTGTACTCCCTACCTACAGCTTGCAGAGCTCAGCAGACTGGCAGTATTTCCCAGAGTATATTAAGAGAGAAAAAGGAGAAATACCGAGCCATGTTATTTTCTGCTATAAATAGGTTCAGCTCCTCTCATTTGGACCCTTGCCTGATGATGTCTGCAGAAAAAGTTGGCCTGCTGGCAGGGCAGCAGCCCTGAGCAATTTCAGTGGTGACCCAGAGAGATTTCATCAATAGGTGGAAAATATGGGAAATATTTCACATAAGCGAGCCCAATCGTTGCCTCAGGTACAGCCCAGCGTATCAGCTTCAATGAAAGCGCCTTGGCGTAACCGGGAGTGTTGGCAGACAAACTGGAGTGAATCAGACTGGGGGGAGGGAGTGTGAGAAGTCACCGGCTGTTTGCTCTGCCGGAGATTTCCACCCCCACAGCAGTGCTGGTAGAAACACGTGCCTGTGCTTCATCCTTTTCTGTGCATCCTCTGCTGTCTTCCCTACCTTCAGCAGCGCCGGCACAGCCGGCCCCAGCTGCCAGGATCCCCAATTCCAGAAGAGGGGGAGCTAACATATACTGGGGAAAGGGCTCTTAAACTGCCCCAGCTGACTGCTGAGTAAATGACAAGCCTTGAAGTTGGAATTTGACACAGGGTTTTTTAGTACCGTGGGTTCTGGAAACAGCTAAGGGCCTGCTTCGTTCCGGGGTGCAGTTTGGGTCCCGTGCGTAACCCCCAAGTCTGCATCTTCCTTTGCCCTCACACCCTGCAGCTCGGGTGCAAGGTTCATGGTCACTGAAGGGCTGTTAAAGCTCAGTCCCGCCTCGTACGCCCAGCCACAAGCCTGCAAAATATTTCTGCTCCTGCTTCTCTTTGTGTATCTTTGTGCAAGAGGAGGGATAACTTAGACAAATAATACCAGGAAATATATTAATTAAGTCTGAACCTTACCTGTTGTTAGCGGAGGCATGCTGCCTTAGATCATCTAGCAACGTGAACCTTGGTTTTTTTAGCTTATTTTAAGGTAATTTAATAAGAAGAAACAAGGAGAGGCAGCAGCGAGTGACCAAAGGGTGCTCTGCTCCAGCTAACACCCGTGCCGTGCCGCACAAGCAAAAGCGGCTGTTGCAGAGGCATTCATTGGCGGAGCAGAAGTAAAGAGGCAGCAGCAGTCTCCCACGCAGCTCGGGTAATGACAGGGTAGCAGCCAGGATCGTTGTCTTATATATTTAACTAAGAAAGCAGCCACCTTCTGAATTTGCTGCACTAATTGTCACGTTGCAGTGTACAGAGCGTGCTTCTCTCCCATGCCCCACCATTTCTCTCAGCTCCCCCATTTTGTCACCTTTACTGGCAACGTGTTTACCAGCATATAGTGCAATACCTTATATTCCCAATTAGGTCGTTTATGTGTGCAAACCCTCTTTCCTTTTCAGGAATTCCTGCTTCCTCACGCTGCAGGCTGGCAAGAGCCAGCTCCTATAAGGACTCTTCTGGAAACTAGTCCAGTCCCATTAAATCCCTACTGAACTCAACAAATCTTAAATCAACAAGTGCTGTCCATTTCCTGAGGTCAAATGTTTCTTTCAGTTCTATTTTAAGCCAGTGAAGAGAAACTGGAGGAAACAAAAGCTGTTTAGATACTTTCCAAGCTGTGACTGGTGGCTCATCGGAGCGCCCGCCTGGCAAACGGCTCGGTGGGAGCCAACAACCGCTGAAACACCCAGCTCCTAATTTCGGTCCTATTGTCAACATGACCAAAAGATGTGCCGTTTCCCCAGCCTACCCACATTTAGAAATGAATTGGCTTGGCGTGCCTCGAGCTGGAGGATCCATGGAGTAATTAGTAAGCAAGGAGTCGATCATCTTTGTTTTGTCACTAGACCTCAGTGCAGTGACTGAGGTCTGATTCATACTGACGCCGAGTTCCTTTTATATGACAGAGCAAATGCAATCAAAAACCATGTCCGTCAGTCTTTTCTGTTCTTGGACTAATTGATTTTTAGCTCGGTTTCCCATGGTAACAAGGCTTTCTGATCACCAGCTGCACGTGTTGGCCCTAATAGCTTTTGAATCCACTGCTTCATTTCAGCCAAATGCGATGGCAAGATCGAGGTCTGCAGGATAATTAAGTTCCTACAAGTTTTCTGAAAACAGGCTGTGTGTGGCAGACCCTATTAGTGCCACATCGGTACCTTCACCACAGATGGAAATGCAGTGACTTTTTTTGGACACCAGAGACTCCACCAAGGGAAAAGCTCTTGTAAGTACCTTAACTAGGGGCAAGCTTCACCCGGTGCTTGCAACCACCCGTGGGATGCAAATCCACAGGAGACCAGGCTTCCTTCGCTCCAAGTGTTCATAGAACAACTGGCTATTTTAAGGGAGCATAATTGGTGCTAAATAACAAATCGGTATAAAATTAGGACTGTGTATGAGGCTGCCTCACAGAAATCCCTGGTAAAAAATACAGAAATTTGCAAAAACTGGTGGCTGTCTGAGCGTTAGGGGAAAATGAATACTGCCAGCAAAACAGAACGTGGATCAGAAAAATATGTACCTGCAAATATTGTTCATTTCTCTGGTCAGCCAGGCTCAAACTTTTACTCAAAATTAATTGCATTGGACTTCATGGAGGGTTTTTAGTGAGTCAAGGCTTCCCTCAAAACACAGGTCAAGAAGGAAGGTGGCAGGTCCCAGGGTCGGTGTGCATTAGCTCCGAGGCGCATCCACGCACTGCAGGCACCTGCTGAGCTGCCAGCACTGAGCTCGCTATTCCCCACGCTGCCCAGGTATCGGATTGGGCTGGAGCATCCCCATATCTGCAGGCTGAGCTGCCAGCAGAGCCCGCGGTCTAGGGCCCATCAGTCAGCCCTGACCCTGGAGCTGACTGGGGCATCTCCCCTCACGCATTAACTACCCCTACGTTTCACAGACGGTGCTGCGAGCTTCTGCCGTGCCCTTGTGAAGCACCATGGGGTCACGCTGTCTGACGACTGAGCTGGTAACTGCCCTGAGTGGCTTCAGCCTGCGTTAGAAAGGAGACCCTGTCCCATCCTCAGGAAGGTGTGGATGGAGGAGTGTGGTCAAGCTTACCAGTGTGGGACAGAGGTTGTTTCGGCAGAGACGTGCAGTGCCCCTTGGCTGTCCCACCGCAGGGGATGGGGCTGCCGCTCGGGAGGATGGGAGGGACTGCACTGTTCTCCTGGGGCAGTGTAAAACAAAACAAAAGTGGTTGTGGGGGGAAATGTTTGGTTTAGTTAGGAACCCAGTGTGCCAGACTGTGCCTAGATCAGAACTGTTAGGCTAAAGTTTCCCTGGGGTCAGGGTCACAGTGCTGTCGCCAAGTGGAGGCAGAGCCAGGCCAGCCACGTACAGACTCTTTATGATTTAGGAGCAACACACTGCAGGGCACTCGGGCTGGACCAGAGCATCTCATCCTTTACCAAAACACAAAGCCAGCCCCCACCCTGGACCCCTGCCTGGTCCCAGCTGGGGCAATGCTTTCTCTGTGCTGGGATTTCTTATACAAAATTCCCCATCTCTGCTTTTCGACTCCCTCGTTTGCTGTCTTCACAGCTCGGCCCATCTGTCCCCATTTTAAAATCTCCTTCCCTCCCTCTTTTCTCACTAGCTCTTCTTCTGGTGTCACTTCTCCCACCCACAACACAGCCTGGTCTGACCAGGCTTGCATGCGAAAGGATTAAATCATCATTGGAACCAGATCCAAGGGACATCACTGGGCAATGGAACCTTAAAATATTAACTAAATCAGTCACTTCGTGCTTCGGAAGTCGTTTTTCCTGCATTGCAGATGGGGGGGTGAATGCTTGTACCGATTACCATCACTCTTCCTCTCTGTGTGAGCTGGCAGGCAGAGGGCGTGCAACATGCTGTTTGCTGATGAAGAATAAAGCGAGGTACACCTTTTCTTCTCTGTGAGCTGGAAATCCAGGGGCTCTTTTATGTTGTGCTTGGAACATTTGACTCAGCAGCTGAATTTTACCCACCGCCTCCAAACCTCTCTTCCATAGAGAGCACTGCCAGCAGTTGGATGGGTGAAGGCAACAGCTTTCAGGGAAGAACTGATGCAGAGGTTTTGCACTCCCAGGTAGGATGCAGCACGTCCCAGTAAGGGCGCCTCCCCAGGCTCCCGCGCAGTGGTGGCTGCAGAGCCTGTCTCTGCGGAACCACCGGCCCGTGCCCATCAGATTTCGGCCTTCAGAGTCTCAAGGTTGGAGCAATGCAGAGTAACTGCAGCCAGGGGAAGCTACACATGTTCTCTGCCTCCAAGAAGTAGCTTAATCGTGCTTGTGATGTTTGGTGAAGGGAGAAAGACGTCTTTCATCTGGGGCTGACAGATTCGCTATGACCCCACTCAGTAAGCGAGCATGGTCACAAACTCCGCCACAGATACGAGGCTGGGACTCAGACACAGTACATGTTTTATTATTAAAAAATGCATAAAAACTAAAGACATGCTTCCCAAAGTTAGAGTCTATATGTACATCTGCGCTTCCCAGGCAGCTGCAGGGCGCATAGCCTTCTGCCCTCACTGCAAACGTGCACCGCACAGGTTTTTGTTACCCTTTGTTAGGTGTTATCTTCTCACCTGCATTTACAGCATTCCAGCTAAATGAAAACTCTGTACTGCCTGGGGTATAAGATGGTGCAGTTTGTATCTGCAACTGAGAAACTGCACTGAACTTTGAGAGATGTCTGTAGGACATCACTGTTCAGTAGGAAACTTTACAGAAAGGACCCATGCCCACGCCCCAGGCTGAAATTCCCCTTCCCTAGAAAGTGTCCTCATTAAGGGCTGAAACCGGACCTGAATTTTGTAGTTAGCCCCAAAACTTACAATACGCACATACTGGGCATCGCACGGTGGAGTGTTCTGATATCAAGTCTGCAATCTCATTTGACTTATTGGTCCCACCTTTGCCAACTCAGCAAAGGATGACATTTGTGGAATTTGTTTCTGAGAAAGAGCAATGTGGAATCCTAAGTCTTGTGATACTGCCGAGTTTTCAGGGCGCTGGAAATAAAAGAAATTAAGATCTAGCAAATATTTAGGATAAGTAGAGTAAGATGTAACTGCACTTCCTTGCTGGGAACCACTGCACAAAACAAATGCTGATTTACAGTAAAATATTAAATTATTAAAAACCACACAAGCGCTTGCAGTTATAGTGAGTCAGACATGCTGATTGGAAAACAAAACAAAACCCAAAGGGCAAAACCATTCATTTTGCCCTGTCTGGAAGGCTGCAGTGATACTAGTCTATGTTCTGATGTGGCTTTTATAGCATGCCAGAAGACCTCCTAAATAGGAAGGCCAGTGGTTCTCAAGCTTTTTCATCATGAGGACTCTCTCTTCAGAAAGAGATCTCCCAACTGATCCCTTCCCCCCAACACACACACACACCTTCCCAAAACCGATTTCACACCTGCACTGCAGCAGCTACAGCACTTGGTTACCTGAAAAAGTCATAGGACTGTTAAAGAGAAAGATTAAACGAATCCTATTTTAAAGCAAATGCTGAATCCTGCTCCTGCTGAAACTGAAGCAAGTCTGCCATTCTGTAGCTAAGCTGTCTCCTTCCTCTCCTGGAGGGCAGCATTTAGCATTAATGAGCACTGTTTCCCCATACTGCTGTTAAGTCCTCTCTACACTGTTTCCTTTCCATGCCTTTGAAGTTGGATTCTGTCCTCACACATGCCAGCTGCTCTCCCTCCCTTCGCATTTTAATGCCAGCTGCAAGTCTGGTCAGGCCTGAATTGGCATCAAACAGAAGAAAAAGAAAGACATAAAGGAGGTATGTGGGGTGAAGAGGGATGCTGGATTTTCATTTTTTTCTAATTTCATCGCTTATCAAAATGTCTGAAACTCTTAAAAGAGCCCCGAACTGAGGAAGCAGCAACTGTCACTGCATGAAATAAGCCAGATGTTCAATTCAGTTCTGGGTAGATCTGCAGATCAGTTTGAGAACCACTGAGGTAGGCAACAAGTCTAGGCAGTACTGCTGAGTGAACACAAGGGGAATTTTGCCCTCTTGTCCTGAATGACAGTGTAAATACCCACTAGTGTTTTCAGAGGTACCAGTCCCGAAGTCACGCAGCCAGGATTGAAGACAACATCTACACAAGAGCGAGCACGGACTGAACAGAAGGTGTATTCAGCTCTGCTCCAGCAGTCAGTGAGAAGGAGCAGAGCATAGACTCTGACCGCCCACCTTAGCTTTGAACTCCTTTCAGCAGGATGCCATCAACCTGTAACCCTGCTGTCCCCCTCCCCCAAATCCAAGGGATTGTTGGGGTTGTGGTCCTTCCAAGCCGTCCGCCACTGCAGCCCACACAGGTGGTGAAAGCAACAAAAGCTGCCCAAGAGCTCTGGCCAGTGCTGTTCAATGCCATTCCAGATCCGGCATCAGAGCCCCAGGCGACACGGCACTGTGGCTGCACACATCCCGTCCCAGGGAAGCAGAGTGTCACTGCTATGTACAGGCTAACAACTTTTCTCTCCTGTCTCCAGCTCATACAGAAGGCTTTTGTCCTCCCCTTCTTGCCCATCTGGATGCCTTTCACCCTCGGCATCATCTCCAAGGCACAAGGGGCTCATGATGTAGCGATAGTCACTTGTGACAGCAGCAGCTGCCCCAGCAACAGTCTCTTCACCGTCCATGTTTCCAAAGGAGGCGTGCAGGGCAGGGTCACTCGCAGACGCCTCTTTGTCCTTTCCAATGTTGACATAGAGAGGATCTTGACTGGAAGAGAGTGCAGACATCCTCCCCCGAATCATTTCCAGCTGAGAGCGGAGCACTGCGAAGCTGGGGCGCAGCTTGGGCTCCGGATGCCAACATCTGCACATGAGATCGTAGCTGCAAAATAGAGGGAGACGAGAGCACTGAGAAGCAGAGCCGCCACCCCCTGCACCTCCGAACAGGGGCTCCGTGCAGTGTAGCTTAGAAAGCACAGACGCTTTCCTTAAAACCTATCGGCTTTGGCCTTGCACAGGTGACAGCACGTGGGCAGGCATTATGGATCTAATTCCTTGTTCCTTCCCATTTTCAAAGGCATTCTTTTTTGTCAAAATCATTATTTAGACAGTAACAAAAAACCCAAAAGCCCTGTCAAAGGATGCTGAAATTCTTGGTAAAAACCTCATTCCACTGTCCCTGGAGAGCTAGTATAGGACCGTGAGTGTGACACCACTTAGTAATAGCTTATGAATTTATTCACAAAAAGCATCCTGACAACCTCTGCTGCGGCTGAAGCCATCCCTCCAAATTCTAGTTCAAGAGCAGATAAAACACAGGAAAAAAGAAAACAGAGATCCAGCTGAGGGAGGTGCAAGTTATTTCCAGAATATTCTTTGAATATTCTTTTTTCACAATGTGTTAACTCAGTGCTCCCAGCGTAATGGAGGTGTGCCGCTGTTGCTGCCCGACAGGTTGCCAGCGGGACTGGAAAAAGGCACAGTGGGTTTGTTCAGAGGGCTGTGGAGGAATGGACAGCAGCTTCACTGCTGGACGAGGGATGCTGAAATGGCCTTTCTACTACAAAGGCACCACCCCTATGCAGAAGACATGTTCGGTGCCATTACCAGCCTCAGGCCCCGTCCTACAGCGTTTCTCTTGCAGTCAAACGCCAGCTACCTCAACTCTGGTTGCCTGAGGGCCAGCATGAGGAGACGCCGCTGGCTCTGATGGCCTGCGCTCAGGCAAGGGGCAAGGAGCTCTGCTCCCTCTGCGGCCGCCTTTGCTGCTCAGCGCCTGTGCTGGCTGGCCTCCCGCCGGCCAGGCCTCCCGCCGGAGCCCACTGGGCTGGAGCGCGGCCAGAGCCATTGTCCTCCTCCTCTTTGTGCATCACCCACAAGACTGGCAGCTGCATTCCTATGGCGTTATTGTTGCCAGTTCTGCAGGGAACGGGAACAAAGCACAGTACTGGCACTGAAAAACACCGCAGACAAACGAACCTCAGTTAAACTTGTAAATGGAAAAAATCCGATATGGCCTTTACTGGGAAAAAGAGCATTTAATGATGGCTTTTATGTTACTTTGTGTCCCTTGCTTGCTGTCAGCTTTACAAGACTGTTTTTGATCTCACAGTAGTTCTACAGAAAGCTTCTACGGTTCAGTTGTCTTAATCCTGATTTAGGTCCCTCACAAACAGTAGAAATAACTCTAAATGCTCCAGGTAAAATAGAAACTTCCTATCCTGTGGCACCAATTCTTTTATCCTCGCTGGCAAACAGCAGAAATTCACTTGAAAGAAAAGTAGAAAACTACTGGCTGTATGGAATCAGCCCAAAAGTTCAACTGCCCCAGTACCCTGCCTCTGACAGTGGCCAGTGGCAGATGCTTGGGGAAAGCACACAAGCTGAGGGTGAGCATGTAGCGAGATCTTTATGGTGTATTCTCTCAGGTCTCAATAACCTGTAGCTCAAAGGCCTCTTGAAATGGAGGTTGTACCTTTTTAGTAGTTTTTGATGGATTTTTCTTCAATGCCTAGCAGCTTTTTTGAATCTCTTTTCTACTTTTGGCACCTCTAACATCGTATGTCCACAAACTTCACAACTTGGAACAAAAGCCACTCACAGCAGTCAAGATGCAGACATACAATGAATTTAAGCAGTGGTAGAACAATTACAACAAACTGCTGAGAAGCTAAAATCTACAGCTTTAATAACACGCGTACAAATTATTCCCTATGTGGAAAAAAGGCTGGAGAAAGGAAACCACATGAAATAATCCACCATTACAGCAAGAGGGAAGAGGGAGGAGAGAGGACCTCACGTTGTCCATTTCACACACAAGGAATGTCTTGAAAAGGGCAATAAATCAATGCTCATAGTTATGTCTTGCTTTGGGCAGGACGCTGAGAAAAGAGACTTGCTTGGGCACTCAGTGAAATGATTTCACCTTTTCTGGACTAGGCAAGCTTTTACGCTGGGAGAAGTTATAGTGACACTCCCTGAGGGACCGCAGCCCCACGTGTGGATTCCAGGAAACTCCAGTTGCCATCCGTGGATCAAGGGCTCCTGAGCAACCATTTCACGTAACCTGCTGGCCAAGAATGCTCCCTTGGCTGCAGGACTAAGGCAGGAGCACAGGCTGCAGCATGTGGCTGCCTGCTGCCCATTGGTCTACCCGAGTACTTCCTGCAAGTCTGAAGATCTCTGAAACCAGTATCTGCAAGATTTGTTTCCACCTGTAATTTAAGGTGGGACATTGATCTACAGAACTTTAGATCCTCCTGTCTGCCCTCTTCTCTTTCATCCTGCTATTTCTGTGAGAGTAGCAGATACAATTTTGAAAACTGGGCCCAACTTTGAAAGACGTATGCAGGACAGTGTCTCTGCAATCCAGTTTCCTTGTAGTCTTGCTAGATTGCTTTTCTATTCATCCTTCAGGGTGTGCCACGAAACTCATCTCTTTTCTCAGACGCTGGCCTGAGAAGCTAGGGAGCAGTGAGTTTCTGGAAACACGGCTATAGTTTCCACAAAGCCAAGGGCTGCTAATGTTGACACTGTTCAAACCCTTGAGCCAAGTTAGCTGCTCATGTAGCTACCACAGGTTCCAGGGAGCTCTGCCAGCAGAGAGTATCTGGTAGCTAACCCAGAGACTTTCTAGTGAATGCCTCTGTGTACTGGGAAGTGGATAGATTCAGATCAGCATCCCAGCCAGCTGCCCCTGTTTCCTTCCAGTGAGCCAAAGTTCTCAAGGAATCACATGTCAGCAGGGCGAGGAAATACTCACACATCTTCCAGGCACTCCGGCGGCTGCTTCAGCCTGTTCCCGCTGATGAGGTAGTTGTAGATTTCTGCATTCTCAATGCCAGCATAAGGGGTTTGCCCTCGGGTCACAATCTCCCACATGGTCACCCCAAACGCCCACTAAAAGGGAACAGCACACAGAAAAACTGAACAGACAGTTCCCTGATCGCTGGGGTGGGGTTTCAGTATGCTCAGACTGTGCCGACCCTCCCAGTCCAGGGAGCACCACTGTTACATGAGCAGCAGTGATGCAAGAACTATCCAAACTCTAGCTAGAAAAGAAAGAAACGACCCATCACATGCTGCTGATCCTGACACATCA
This sequence comes from Larus michahellis, assembly GCF_964199755.1. Lineage (NCBI taxonomy): Eukaryota > Metazoa > Chordata > Aves > Charadriiformes > Laridae > Larus > Larus michahellis. The sequence goes on along the minus strand of NC_133899.1, from coordinate 49,881,227 downwards.
TCTTTGAAGACAGCTGAAGGCCCTGCCTGGCCCCATCCTGCAGTGGAGCAGGTGAAGATTTGGAAGCTACTGCTGTCTTCCACCTGCAGGCCTCCCCCAAGCATCTCCTACTCATGGTTCTTCAATATCAGTTTTGTGGTTCCCAGCTACAAGAAGATTTTGGTTTGGGGCTCACAAATCAGCTTCTTAATTCATTGAGACAGATTCTGAGTTCCTGGAAATGTACAGGCACAAACAAAAGAAGAATTTAACCCATAAGCAGGGCAAGGAATTTAGCCAATAAGCAGGGCAATGGCTCACGTTCATTTGTGCTTTACACTGCATCAGTCGTACTTCTACACTTAAACTAAACTGCAAGGTTTGTTAGGTGCAAAAAATAATTATTTTCATAAGCAAAACCCTGTCCAGTGTAATATGTAATAATACTGTAATAATACTGTAATAATACTGTAATAATACTGTAATACGTCTGAACTAGCGATCGCCAATCATTAAACACTGTCTATGATGGTTACAGCAATCACTGGGCAACACAGCAGCCAAGTTACAAGGCACTCTTGGTGCTCTCTTCAGGGACACTGTGACATGGATAACTGGGAAGGCAAGTCCATAGGCCTGAAGGACAAAACTAGTGTGAAATCAGGTCAAAAGGCAGCAAGGAAGAGGGGAGAAGGTATCAGAAAAAAACCCCACAAAACAAAACAAAACACAAAGGGAAAGGAAGCAAAAATTTCAGATGAATGGGTTTAGCTTCACTCCCCATGGGTGAAATTATGGAGAGGAGTGTCTAAACACTGACATTCAGAGTCTATGAAGCTCCACCAATGCCTTCTGTAGGACACTTCACTGGTACATGAGTGTGTGGGTTACATGCATTTCAAATGTCACCTTCAAATTGTCACGCAGAAGAAAAAGGAGAAAGAGTAAAAGAAAGAAGAGACTGCACAAAACAGAGAGAAAGGAAGAGGAGAACGGGAAAGGTGAAGGAGGGGATGGGGATAAGCACTGAAAAATGAAGGACCAAAGGACCAGAGGAAAAGGGTTCATATCTTCTGCCATAAACAACTTGCACATATTTTTAGTCTTGAGTTCTGACAGCACCCAAGGCAGAGGTAGCACTGTCCTTCAAACACAAGGCAAGCTCCCTTTCCCGTCAACAGGGCTTTTTCCCACCCCCATGAATACAGGATTCCTCCAGTTCAGCAGGAATACAGTTGGTGCCCAAACGCACCAAAGCAAAACTCACCACATCACTGTGTGTTGTGTACAGATTATCCGCCAGACTTTCCAGAGCAAGCCACTTCACTGGCAGCTTGGAAGCACAGCCCTGACGGTAGTAGTCTCCACTGTAGATTTTCTTAGAAAGCCCGAAGTCTGCAACACTCACGTTCATGTTCTCATCCAACCTAAGGGAAAGTTTTAATGACTGAGAAAAGATTTACTGTCTACCTCAGGCAAAAAAGAGGTACATCCAGGACTGTCTGGCCAGGGAACTGAAGTATATCGTTCACCAAGTATTGCCCAGAGGGATAATGACTTCATCTACTTGATGACCAATGTGAAATAGTTTAGTGGTCTCAAGTCAGTTCCTTGAGACTAATAGGGAGATAATTAGGACTAAGAAAGTAGGGAAATAGCCATGCTCAGATGGTCTACTCTGTCAGCCAAAGTGAACTCAGATACTTTCTGCAGTTTCCAAGATAAACAGAGGACATTTGTAGCGCTCATTGCTACCACTAAGGCCTACACCCTGTAGAGGCAACCAAAAAACATACATGCTTGCCTAGACTGCTCAGACTACATCTGCAAGATCTTCTCTCCAGACCTGGTTAATGGTCTGAATTTCTCTGTCACCCACTTAAACCCAGACACGTTGGTAGATAGTGCAAGTAAAGCCCAAAAAGACTTCATGCTTCCAAGGTCTCATAAAGGACTCCCTGCCTCTCACAGAAGACATGATGAAATAGACATTCAGCTTGCTCTGAAGGAAGTCTGTACTTTTTTACATGTTTAAAAATAGGAAATCAGTATGGATTTCTCATAAATGTCAAAGCAGGCTAACCCATCATTTTTCATTATGACTGTCAGGGTCCTGCCTGTACATCTGGACATTCAAATGCCTTTAGAAATCTGTGTCTCATTGCAAATTTTACTGGTTGTTGTGGTTTTATTCAGAGGCAGAGTTCTGTCTGCCAGAATGAGTTGTTCCTTACTCCATTCTCAGTGAAGAAGCCGAGGGAAAAGGATAAAAAAAGGATTTTTCTTCCCTTCAAAGCAGGCAAGGCAGTTTCGGGACAAGAACAGCAATGTGGAATCATACAATGTGTTCACCATGCAATTATTTCTAAAGGCATTCTCCACATAAGCCATTCGTCACAAACTTTTAGGGAAATTCTGCATTTCTTATATTGTGATAATCCAAGTCCTCAAAATAGATATAAGAAATACAGATTTCAGGCTACAGTGAAAGTTCCTTTATCCTAACACAGCCAAACCCATTCTCTCCTGTTGGTTACATTATATTGCAGAACAAATAGCCCATGCTGACACGCAGCCATTAGAGTGACTAATTACAAACACATATTGTAATCAACCCTATGCAAATACATGTGCAGACCAATGATGGAAAAGTTCCTTATAAATAGGGTTGATTTGGAAGCTCAGTGGGACATTAAGAGTTGCTCCCTGCCACCAGCACCACCACGACCACACACCCCCACCCTCATGGGCACGGCTCCCCTGTGCCCATTGTCACTTAAATGCAAGGATCAGCATTCTCAGACAAGATCCCTCCCCACTTCTGTCACGTGAAAGGCTTCTCATCCCTCTCTCACCCTCTTTCTTTCCCCAAAAAACTCACGGGTCACTTACATGCAGTTCCGAGCTGCAAGGTCCCTGTGTATGAAATTTTTTGAGCTCAAGTACTCCATCCCACTGGCAATGTCAATCATGAACTTGAGGAGTGTCTGAACAGGCAAATTCTGAAAGAAATTACAGTTTAAGTCCTGTTCCTGGAAGCTTTCAAGCGTGTATGGCAAACTTAAAGATTTGCTGCTAGATTACTGAGCAGGGTCGGGGGATATAGAGAGAAAGGAATGGACAAGTTGGTCCCCAACATGCATGGAATTAAATATGTCAACATCACATCCAATAACTTCCTCTGGTATCAAAATCTGGTCATCTGCCAACACCTTTGTGAGACCAACACCAAACTAACCCGAGTACATTCTCTGAAAATCCATACTCTCCCAGAAGGAATTCTACAGCAAAACTTCTTTACGGTGAGGGTGCCAGAGCACTGGAACAGGCTGCCCAGGGAGTTGTGGAGTCCCCTTCTCTGGAGACTTTCAAGACCCGCCTGGATGCAGTCCTGAGTGATGTGCTCTAGGCGATCCTGCTTTAGCAGGGGAGTTGGACTAGATGATCTCTAGAGGTCTCTTCCAACTCTGAAAAATTCCGTGATTCCGTGACAGACTTACAAAAGGGTTTTCCCCAATCCGCGACATCAGCAGAAAAGCATGAAGGTCTCCATGCTTCATGAAGGGCAGGATCACCATGGGAATTGGGAGACGGCCCTTGGGACGGCTCCGTAGACTGACTCCTAATGAGGACACACACAGCAAAGGGGTTTTAGCAAACAGATTAGTCCCAAGGGGAGTTTTACAGGCTGCTGTGTCTTTCTCTTACACATTTGGAGGAGAACATGCACTTTTGGTGGGTAGGTTCCATGCTCCAAGTTCCATTGCGTGGCTTCATGCCAGGAGGAGTTAAGGCACCTCTAACCCTGTTTACTTCAGAGGCAACACTAAGTGCCCAGTGGTGCTCAGCTCTACTTGCAGGACTGGCTATAAATGTTTCCAGGATCACTCCAGACCAGACAGCCACAAACCCCAGGGTCTACAGAGCAACCTCCACATTCCAGAAATTGCCCATGTTCCATTAATGCCCACCCATTAATGTCTTAGTTCCTACACAGTATTTCAAAAAGGCACAATCTCCTTTCACTCTATTTGCCTACCAACCCACCTGTCTGCATTTCACAGGAGTTTAGACATTTCTCAGCCAGCCACACTCTCCATGTAGGATTTGCAAGAACCAAATAAACGGCTTAAATAAGAAATGCTTATTACCGGTGTATAAGGGCAAGTGTTGTGAGCGCTTACACACACTCCAACTCCCTCTAGGCCTGGGAAGGAGCAATGCTGATATACGCACGACTCCAGACAGCACAGAGGTGGCGGCACTAACACTGCTGTTGGACAGCAGTGGGGGTGCGTATGTGAGGCTGTGTGGGACTGTGCAGGAACGGGAGGTGCTCTGCAGCTCCACAAGCAGCAGTGCTGGCTTACCGATCAGTTTAGTGACATGCGGGTGGTCAAACTCCTTCATACATGCAGCCTCTCGCAGGAACTCCTCAATGTCAGTTGAGGTAAAGATGTCCGCTGGAAAAAAGCCAACGTAAGTTTTCTTCCTTTGTGCGTGGCTCCAAGGGGCTTTGCAGATAATGATTATCAGAAGCTTGTTCTTTGTGGCACAGCACATCCTCTCAGACCTACAGCTAGATGAGCCAGTTTACAACAAAGCAGAGCCTGAGCCTTTCTCCTGGGATGGGCAGCAGTAAGTGCACATCAGGGACATCTGGTAAATTGGTTCTTGGCAGAGCAAAGACCTGCTGATTAGCAAGCTCTTTTCTCATTAACAACTTTCCTTGGAAGCCATGGAAATCATGTGTGGCTTAAAGATGTAAGAATTAATTAGCTAAAAGGACCTAAACCACAATGTCGGGGTGGGGACACACAAAATTAAAGAAAATGTTGAAACTGAGGAGATGGCCTGTAGCCCCTGGCTGGCACAGCAGACCCCATATCATCTCTGACAAGGATGGCATGGAATATCAATGCTTTTATGTGTTGTAGCATGATTGAGTCTTCTAAGGTGCAAGAGCTAAGATTTCTTAAATAACCACACCACTGGAGAGCTTGGACCAAATTCAGCAGTGACATAAATCAGCATAAATTTGGAGTAAATTATTTCTCATCGCTATTACTCCAGATTTATGGAAGTTTGTCAACATAATCAAGAATTAGCCCAGTGGTCTACTATCCCCGCTGCTGCTGCTGAATTTAGCAGGAGTCCTCCGGTCCTGCTACAAGATCAGACTTAGACCTGTAGGGGAGTATTCACATTATCTGCTTTAGGCAAGTAATTTAAATATGATTCAGAAGATAAAAGTAGATTCCCTTTTTACAGTGAATGCAGTAAGGAAGGTGCCTCTGGAGGGTGACAGAGAGTTCCCAAGTTACACGCCTGAAGGTAGATGGTCTGACTACACAAAAGCTTGCAAACTGATTAGAATTATTGTTGAAACTGGATAAAATGATGCAACTTACGCTAATATGGTACTAGTATATTTATCAAAAGCTGGTATTCTGTGTCAGGCAAACTCAGCTCCAGAGATAAGTGAGTGTGACACTGCTTTAAGTGTCAGAGTTAATTTTTGCCTTGCAGGCAACAGGCATGAAATAACATAGGTTAACATATATATACACATATATATATGTACATACTTGCTTTGACTTATACCTATCTATTAATTGCTTTTCTTGTTACAGACTTCTGTCTGATGAACGTGTTAATTGCCCTGGTTATGTACACTCATCAAATAACAAATCAGAAGGGAGTTAGACTACTTAGTCAAATACGCCTGACTGAGATGAGTTAGCTTGTCACTGCATTCAGCCCAAACACTCTTCTGTTTATTCTAGGATATACGCTTGGAGGAATACCGTCTTTCACTGCTGAATTATTAGGACAAAGCAGACCTGTCTGAGCTGTCTATGCCACATGATGTAGCGCTGTGTTAAATCAAGCAACAGAACAAGATCCTCTATACACAGAAGAAGCTGTAGCTATGCCTTGGTTTTGGTTGCACTCGCCACACGCTAGGTGCTGTACAAGCAACTAAGGTGGTACAGGTCCTTCCCTGAAGAGCTTCTACTACAAAAAGACTGACATGAAACGGATGGGAGACAACATGGGTAGAGTGGCTGAGTGGGAAGTTCAGAGAGGAGTAAAGAGCATCAGAGGACGTCTGCTGGAGAACAGGACAGTTAGTATTTCATCTTTCCAAGCTCTCTTTCTCTTAAGTACTTCAGGTAGCCCTGCTTCCACTTACCTTTCAGCATCTTCACTGCCACTTTCTGGAAAGAGCCGTCATCTAGCTTCAGTAGTGCCTCTCGAACTGACCCAAACTCCCCTGTGAAATGACCAGAGCAGGCAGTGAGGGAACAGCTTCTTGTGAAGAAAGCATGATTCACAGCAGGTACACTCCAGGGGTGACTGGCAAAGAAGCTGAATAACCATAAGAAACGCAGCTACCAGCTTCATTTTTCATTCTGCAGTTCCAGCCAGCAGCATTCAGCATATGTGCGCCTAGAAGAGGTAGCGCTACCAGCAGACAGAGGCCACTGTGCTGGCAGTCCATAAGGCAAAGGAAAACAAGAGGGAAAGAAAGTAGTCCACTACCAGACGGACAACGCAGAGTCAGAGTATGAGCTGGGATCCCAGGCAGACATTTCTGTGGAAACCATATCATGAGGGCTGAGTCTGAGTGAGGGTCTGGTCAGAGACAGGGTTATTAGCTGGAGCAGCAAGTGGATGGGTTGGCTGAAGAAGCTCTCAGTGCTGACAGCCGTCACAGCTGAGTAATGGTGCCAGGACTCAGCCATTTGAGACACAATCAGGCCTTATCTCTCAAAACACAGGGAATGACTTCTATGAATCACAGCTGACCAGACAAAACATAGAACACCTACTCGTGTGTGCGTGATATGCTAGTTCACAGGAGGAAGTGTTTACTCTCATGTGTTCTCTAAGGCAGATCAGTGGAAATGCAACCGGCCAAACCCTCTTACAATTATTTTAGCCTGAAGTGGCTTTATACCACAGCATAACAGCCTCTTTGTATTAGATCTGGCTCTAAATTTGCTCTCCCTAATTTTGTAACTGCTTACCCCACCCAACATGCATTAGTATGAGGAACTCTGGTACTGAAAAGAAGGAAGCAAAATATGGCACTCAGGACACCTACCCCAAAAGCATTATCTTTCCACTGGCTTTTCACCAGTGTCCTTCACTACTGTATGGCACACGCTTATTTCACAATAACCACGAGCAGTGTGTCTGACCACAGAAGAGGAAAATGGGAAGAAGCAAAGGCATTTTATACTGCTTACATATGACAGAGCTGTTGCTCAGCTGTAGAGTCAGCAGAGCCCAAGATAATGCCATCTTGTAACCTGTATGTTGAGCATGGGGTTGGTGGAATGGGGCTGACAACATAGACCAGATGCTGTCAGCGAGCATCCTCCCACCAAGGCCATCCCCGGGGCCCCACTGCAGCTGATTTCCAGTTTGTTACATGTCATGGGGACAGCCCAGAAGGGTTGAAGCAGGATCCCAGAAACTGGCCAAGAGCTGACACTCACAAACAGATGACACAGCTGTTTAATTGTTAAGCCCTCTGAGACCACTTCTGCAGGAAGGTCATCTTCCTGCTCTGAAAGAAACACATTTGGTCTAGGAGGGATGGAGCAGAAGAACGCTCCCAGTGAGAAAGGGTCAAAGAAAACTGCAATAAAACTAGTCTTATAAAGAAAAAGGAAGCCAAACATTACAGCTTCCTTTTGCTTATGACCCCTGACTTACACTCCTCTCTTAGTTATTGGCTTTATCGTTACACTTTTTCAGTTATTTCTAGAGATTGACTTCAGCCCGAGAAGCAGGGAAGGATGATTCAACAGTTAGCACACTGGCCTGACATTTGGGAAATCTAAATTCAAAACCAGCTTTTCACACAGAGTTTCTGGGCCAATCTTTTAGCTGAAGTTAAGTGAGAAGCATCCCACCTTTACTCTGCCCATCCCTCCTGACCTGAAAACCTCAGAGAAACGTTAGGAGCACCTGTGTGGGAGATCCAGATGGAGATCCACAGCCAGAAGAGCTCCTAAGGACGTAAACTAACGAGGACAAATGTCAGCAAAATTCAGTACCTGTTCCAAATGTGCCTCTATAAGAGCCCAAACTAAAATCTGGAGTCCAGCCACCCCAGATGTTGAGAATATCTGAAACTGAATCAACATTTTTTTTGAGGGTTTGGAGTGTTTGAGGTAGATCATCTCTGTCTCTGTATTGCCTCAGCCCACTTAATACTTGACACATGCTTACGTAAATGGAAGGAATTCTATAGCACCACATTATTAGTGTAAAAAGTACAAGTTTAATTGAATATTCCTTTGTTTAAATCTTTGAAATAAATCCACACACCAGTGAATCAACAGTACTTTGGAAAGCTGAGCATAGACTGCAGTTCATGACTCTGTAAAGCCATATTATAGAAATGGCTTAGCCAATATCCTCTTAGTTATGCTAAACCTTTGAAATGTTTTATCCCAGAGGAAGGGAAAGTTCCATTTAAATTGCCATCTACAAGCAAAAGGAGAGAAAACAGGCTGCTTATAATTGCTTCTACCTACTCAACAGTAAAGAACACAAGTGGGACTTTCAATGTAAAGCCTTGTTCAGTTTTGGTTCTTACCCTTGCCCAACATTCTTCCCAAGGTGAACTGCTGTTCCTGGATTAGGACATCTTTGAGTTTCGTCTTCAGCTCATCACTGATCCCTACACTCTCCACTGAAAAAAAACCCAAAGGATGAGTCAAATAAGGGATACTTAAATATTCTGTCACAACATCAAGAGTCACCTGTTCTAATATCCATTTCCAATCTGATTCCCACACTGTAAGCAGGCAAACCTGAAAAAGACAGAGCTCCCTTCCATGTCCTCCACCCTCACCCCAGACAAGAGGCCAATTAACTTTCAACCACAAGAAAATGTACCAACAGTACTGAAACGGAGAGGGTGTGATAACAACACCCATAAACACACCAAGAGCAACAGGAATACAGAACTATTGTAAATAATGCTGAGAAGACAAAATCCAATCAGAAGGGACACTGATAGACACTGGTTCATACAGCTTCATTTAAGTTGTTAGAGCTGCACCAGTTTTCAATGACTGGCTCTCAGACTATTTTAAGTAGAGTTACAAGTCTCACAGTACCTGGCTGAGAGTGTAACATAACATTCAACAGTTTATGGTCACTAGATTTAATGGAGACACCTCTAAACTCAGAGGAGCAAGTCAAAGACAGCTGGAGCATCATCCTAACCCAGCCATGCAGTGCCGCTACAGAGAGCGGCTGAACCAGGAGACAGAAATGGATCACCTTAACTCTGTCCATTCCTGGGACTCTATCTCCTGTTTGAGAAGTTATTAATTCCTGGCCTTCAAGACTGATTAATTGGTTTGTGCTTGTAGCACAGCTCAGCACACTGAGTTTAAAGCATACTGCTAATATTGTTAAGCCATATTTATCTCACAGTTGCACAATATTACAGTCGAAGGAGTCCCTGTAGTGTGAAACTGGGGCAGGGGAGTGGCAAATTTATGTCTTGCACTAGTATACACAATGACTGTAGCTGTAATTAGCAAGTGCTATGTAATTGGTATGGCAACAGCAATTCTGGCCTTTCACTTCTGCCATCCACAGCGTGTAAGTCTCCTTGTAAATTAATCCCATGTTCTTGATCCAAAGCATCAGTTTTGGGGAAAAAAAAGAGAGAGCACAGTACATGCACGAGCACAGCTTCTCAGGCAGAATCACTCAGGTTGTTTTACTTACATGTTGCTTCAATAAGCTCTGGGCCCTCCCTGTTGAAAGACCTGGCAGCTCTGAAATGGACTGCTGGATCCCCTCTGCCAACCACACTGCCAAAGGCATGGCTAGAAGGCAGAAAAGACACACAGGGTCATGATTACACGGGCCATTCTCTTCTAAAAGGGTATTTTGAACAGCATGGATGATTTCTCACCGCTTGCCATATAAATACCAGAGACTTTTGTTAAAGAGGGTGTAGCTGGAGAGGAGGAACGATGGGCTTGTGCTGCCTTACTGATGCACCTAGAGGGGGTGGGAGCCTTCTGAAAGAGGGGAGTCACTCCTGTGTGATGCTGCTGTGAGAGGGAGGTCTGGGAGACTCTGAAAAGAATGGGAAACTTGCCTGCAGCAGGGAACAACCCACAGCCAAGTGTCAGAGGAGACGGAAAGGAGACTTTCTTGGGGATCCGAAGGGTTCTGGGTTGTCAGGAAGTTACAAGCAGCTGCTATACTGAAAACCATCATGGGATAAAGAGCCCAGGCCGGAAGAACACAGAAGGTGATTCATCTGTGAGTCTTTTCTCTTTGAATCTCTTAAGCAGCAGTGCTAAGGACTTCTAGAATTATCTTGATCTTGTTTATCATAGAATCATAGGGTTGGAAGGGACCTCTGGAGAACATCTAGTCCAACCCCCTGCCAAAGCAGGGTCACCTACAGCAGGTTGCACAGGAACACATCCAGGCGGGTTTTGAATGTCTCCAGAGACGGAGACTCCACCACCTCTCTGGGCAGCCTGTTCCAGTGCTCTGCCACCCTCAAAGTAAAGAAGTTCCTCCTCATGTTTAGGTGGAACTTCCTATGCTCAAGTTTGTGCCCATTACCTCTTGTCCTGTCCCCGGGCACCACTGAGAAGAGCCTGGCCCCATCCTCCTGACACCCACCCTTTAAGTATTTATAAGTGTTGATAAGGTCCCCCCTCAGCCGTCCTTTTTCCAGACTGAAGAGACACAAATCCCTCAGTCTTTCTTCATGAGAGAGGTGTTCCAGTCCCCCTAATCATCTTGGTAGCTCTCTGCTGCACCCTCCCCAGCAGTTCCTTGTCCTTCTTGAACTGGGGAGCCCAGAACTGGACACAGTACTCCAGGTGCAGCCTCACCAAGGCAGAGTAGAGGGGGAAGATGACCTCCCTCGACCTGCTGGCCACACTCTTCTTGAGGTACCCCAGGATGCCATTGGCCTTTTTGGCCACAAGGGCACATTGCTGGCTCTTGGTCATCCTGTTGTCCATCAGGACTCCCAGGTCTCTTTCCATAGAGCTGCTCTCCAGCAGGTCAGCCCCCAACCTGTACTGGTGCATGGGGTTATTCCTCCCCAGGTGCAGCACCCTACACTTGCCCTTATTGAATTTCATAAGGTTCCTCTTTGCGCAACTCTCCAGCCTGTCCAGGTCTCTCTGTATGGCGGCACAGTCTTCTGGTGTTTCAGTCATTCCCCCCAGCTTTGTGTCATCAGCAAACTTGCTGAGGGTGCACTCTATCCCCTCATCCAGGTCATTGATGAATACATTGAAGAGGACTGGACCCAGTACTGACCCCTGGGGAACACCACTCATCACTGACCTCCAACTAGACTCTGTGCCCCTAATCACTACCCTCTGAGCTCTGTCTTTCAACCAGTTTTCTATCCACGTTACTATCCATTCATCAAGCCCACTTTTCCTAAGCTTCCCTATGAGGATGCTGTGGGAGACCATGTCGAATGCCTTGCTTAAGTCAAGGTAGACAACATCCACTGCCCTCCCCTCATCTATCCATCCAGTCATGCCATCATAGAAGGCTATCAGATTAGTCAGACATGATTTCCCCTTGGTGAATCTGTGTTGACTACTTCTGACAGCTTTCTTTTCCTCCACATGCCTTGAGATGACGCCCAGAACGAGCTGTTCCATCATCTTTCCAGGGATGGAGGTGAGGCTGACCAGCCTGTAGTTCCCCGGCTCCTCCTTCTTGCCCTTTTTGAAGACTGGAGTGATGTTGGCTTTCCTCCAGTCCTCAGGCACCTCGCCTGCTCTCCAGGACCTTTCAAAGATGATGGAGAGTGGCCCAGCAATGACTTCCGCCAGCTCCCTCAGCACTCTCGGGTGCATCCCATCAGGGCCCATGGACTTATATTTCCATACTCTAACAAAGAACAGAACATTTTTCTACTGTATTCTGGTGTTCTTATTTAGAAGAGGGTAGTGCACTTTCCTGCAAGTCTGTAGTTCAGGGTGACCCCCAAAATTGTGAAAAAACAGTTATCCAAAGAAAGTGCCAAGGGTACCCAACCCACAATACTTGTTGAAAAATAAGTCAGAAACCATACTAGAGGAGAAAGCAAGGATCTCCAGCACAAGGAGAACCTCCCTTACCCAAACCGAGTTTCCTTTCTTCTTTTTCGAAGGAGAATAAGAGCCAGGGCAACAGCCGTGACCAGAGCTGTGAGAATGCCCAATGCCACAGGAACCCAGGATGTCCCATAAGGAGGTTGTCTCTGGCCACCTAGATGATGGAGAAAACACCAGTCAGGAAACAGAAGACTGTCAATGGTACACAGATCATACTGAGATATTTCTTCTTCTTGCTTTTAAATGGAAAAGCCATGCTTCTGGATCTGGTGTACACAGTGGATCATTGTACACTGGAATTTGGCATAAACAGATACTCAGTCACAGTCAATCACACAGTAAAGGCAGAGCAGATGCATCCAGTTACCAGAACCTATTCTTAGTTTTGAGCCTCAAGAAATTAAAAGGCACTGCTCCAGATTATACTACTTTACATGAGCTTATGATTTGGGGCACTTTAAACTGGAGTCTCAGGACAAAAATGTTGCTTAATATGAGCATTTTCTGTGCAGATTTCACCTTGTTCTGTTTGAGGCAGCCAGCAGAACCTTGACCAGGCTACACAGTACTGCCTGAATGCCAAGCAGATAACATTTTGGAAGACAATAAGAGAAAGACAATTGCCTCATGGCAATCTGGTTGAAAATATTTACATTTCCCCTCACCCCTCCCACAAAGAGAAGCACCCTGTGGGACTTGGTATTGGCTGTAACTTCCCAATGCTGTTGGTTGGTTGTAACTTCTCAATGTCTCTCTACCAAAGAAAAAGTGAATTTTAAAACGTGCCTTGCGAGTCAAGAAACAAGTTATCCATCATGCAGCTTCCAATTCTGGTCTAATATTTGCTTCCAGAATATGTATATTTTTGCCTACAAATTGTCTACAGAAGAAATGGAGATGCTGCCAATCTGACTAAGCTGCCAGGAAAGGAAGATAAGCAACATGGTTATGAATAAAAGAATATTATCTATGCTTGGCAAACAACAGATAAATTAATCCAATTCCCTAAGAGACTTCTTCTCCAAATACAATTACTAAAGATTAAACGTGAATTTGAATGGGTTTATTAAAATATAGGATAGCCCTCATACCTCCAAATTGTTTAAGAGCAAACAAGAACAGGTAACAGGGCCCCAACCACCTCCTTCATCTTCATGCTCCCTTGCTCACCTTCAGCAGCTGACTGTGCTTTAGCAGAAGCTAAGGAAGAATCATCTGCCTTAGATGATGTAACTAATCCTATTATATGTCATGAGAGCATAAGTAAACCTGTCTTTAAATGAGATGTTAGGCTAATGGGCTGAGACTTGGATAAACCTCTGCATAGATGTATGTGAAAAGGAGTCAAACATCTTTATTGGCAAAGCCCTGGCAAGCAAAAGGCTTCTGAGGCTTGATTACTAGTTACATTGTCCAGCCTTATCATCCAAGCTTTTAAAGAAGCAATGTTAGTCTAATAAACAGGTAGAGCTTAAGGAAACAGAATTCTGGACCATTGAGGAAGCAGACTAGTACTTCTCCACTTGAAACAAATTATCAGAGCTTTTGCACCTATTTTCCAGCATCTTATCTCCCTCAGTGACTCATATATTCTTTTCCCACCCAGAAGGCTTTATAGGCTCTGGGTTTTATGATAGTCCCTCTTGCTGCACCTTCTAACCCGGCCTTCAAGGCTGCTTATGAGGAGGGAAAGGGATCAGAAACAGAAGTGGAATGAAAATACAACGAAAGACAACTTCAACCCTCTCCACTATTCCCAAGCCAATCACTTCAACTGTTCCTGCCAAACAATCCGGGTAGTAACATTTAACAACACTGATGTAAAAGGTCCTCTCTGATAGTTAACAATAAGGTTTCCTTCTCCCTTTGGTGAGACAACCTCTCTTAGCCTATTTTTCGAGTCTCTGTCTGCTAGCCGGCCTGGTGAGAGAGCAGGGATTTAGGTCACCTTCCGGGGGGTCCCTCTAAAAGGACAATGGATGAAAACAAAACAAACCAAAATTATTCTCCCTGTTTCTAAACTGGTAGGAATCAAGAGCCCATCCCACAGTTTACAGCAAATGTGTCAGAAATAGAAATGAATGTTAAAATTCACTGCTTCTCCTCCTCTGACCCACAGATCATTGCTGCCCACTCATGCCACTGAGCTAGAGAGGATGGCTGCAACCCAAGTGAAGACTGAGTTGCCTCTCCTCCCCCAGCTCTGTCTCTCTCTCATCTCCCACACCCCCCTTTTCTAAGTGGTATATGCCTTAAGACCGTACAAGGGAGAGAGAAGACAGTATTATTGTCATTGTATAAGAGTAGTCTCTGTCATAGTAGAGTATATTCATTGTATAAATGAGTATTTAGGAGCCCTTTGATGATGAGAGAACCCCTTTTATTTCTGTAGCAGGTTTTATATCACAAAGGTGTGCAAAGAATGTAATCCAAGAGTCCTCTGCATACAATCATGAAGATTACAGATAGGAAAAATGCTATTAGAACATTCTGTTCCTCTGTCTGCAATAAGAGAGAGAGGTTTCTACTGAAAATCTTTCTGAAAATATTAAAACAATCTCCGTTTATAGTGCACAAGATTTCTGCATAAGCAGGGTGGAGCTCCCACTAGCTTTGCTGTGATGACAAATACGCCTTAAAGTTTATACAGGCTTAGTCATCCTTACCGCTGCACTGGGAGCTGGTCATAAACCACCCCTGGCATTTCTCACATAAAGCAACCAGTGCCAGTTTGCTATTTTAGGAAAGGGAGCGACTTATATTTTCTACCAGGCCTGAAACAAAACTGCAGTCTTTCTGCAGCTCTGCTGTTTAAGGCCTGTCAGTGTTTCCACAGTGAACCTTTATTTCCAGCCTGTTATGCTTGTGAAGAAATATATGTGCTTTCAGACAGCATTTGGGAAAAACAAGCACCACTCCTGATGCTACTTTTCTGAAGTGGTCTGTAAATAAAAACAAGCAAACATTTTGTGCTTTCAGGATTATCCCATTCCAGCTCCCTGCAAAATGCAAATCCTATACATTCCCTGGGGCTTCTTGCTAGCATTGGCCATTTTTGAAAGGGATCTTCTAGTCCCTTTGGGTACTTTTCTCTCTATTTGGGTGCCACAGAAAATAACTGAGCAAAAAGCAGGAGAAAAAAATTGATGCCCAAACTCCAGTAGCGTCATCTCTGGACCTCCGCACCCGTTCATTCTGCTTTAGATAATTTGAGGGCTTTGATCCCACAGTGACTGCATGCTCACACATAACCATCAGTACTGACTTCATCACAAGAACTGCGTTGGCAAAAGGCCTTTCTGAGTAAATAAACCCAGTAAAATAAACCCGGCATTAGATGCACTACTGCAAGTAAGGCTACAGTTCTCTCCTGGTTACTCTGCCCCTATTCCCCACCTCCCACTTGCCTGGGAACCCCACTCTAGTTTACCCCTGCCATCCCTAAATGCGGGGGCATCAGGAGGGATCAATGTCCATGTGATTTCTCAAAAGGCATGTGGGTCAGGAAGGAAGCAGCAGCAGATGGGTCAGGCACCAGAGATTAGAGATTGCTGTCTCGTCCTGCCACAGGCACTGGCAACAAAATCTCAGGAGTTTGTGGGTTTTCACAATCACACCTCACTGACTTCTTGTTACCAATCTGTATATTTATTCTGAACATCTTCCTCCTAGTTGTTTCACAGTTTTTTCCACAAGCAGCATTCTTCTCTCCCTTCTATCCATCTCCCCATATAACATCCTGCCCCTCTCCATAGCCTGACTCCCATTCCCCATTCATTGTGAAATACAAGCAGCAAGCAAACCAGCACAGATGAGCCTAACTGCCCTTTATCACTAGGAATGGACTCCACACAAGCATGTTCTTTGCTCCCAACAAACCCTTCCACATGGTGCAGATTGCATGATGCAGCTTCTGTACCATCATCTCCCTCTTCTATCAGTAGCTCAGCTTTTCCACCGAGAGAGCTAAACTGCTTTAATATGAAGACATTCAGTAAAGCCATTACAAAACCCCATGTGGCCATAGTTTAAATCAGGCTCAACTGAAACTAGTCAGGAATGGCTTCAAATTAAATCAAAGAAGAGAACCTATGTTAGAGGAGTTTTCTGTCACATTTACTCTTGTAAATGTGTGTGACTTAAGCCTAAATGAAGGACTTCAGACCTTCATTTGCACCTTTTCTATTGTGTCTCCCCTTGCCCTGCTCTGCACTAAGCGCAGCGAAAGCTCGTTAAATAAGACACAGCAGTGGCCAGAAGCTGTTTTGTTTATACCAGCTCTTTAAATATTATTTAATTTCTACTCTGCTTGATGAAGCGTGCTGCTGTGTAAAGCCAAGTGGCTCAGTCCGCTGTAAGCACTGAAAGAACAGTAAGAGACAAACAGCAATCCCAGCACTTCTGATTTTTTTCACAAAAGTGAAGGGAAGGCAGTGGACACTCACCCATGACCTCTTGAGCTTCAAGCAGGAAGAGGTCACTCCAGGGCCCACATCCTGCAGAGTTCAGCACACACACCCTGATGATCAGGTCTTTGAGAGGATTCCACGTTGTGAGATTAGCTTTTGTATCCTGCACAATCATCTCCCCCTGAGAGCAAATGGCAATAAACTGTAAACTGTCTTAAAAGGAATCTAGTCTAAAACTTCACCTTTAAAACTGAACCAAAACATTACTGTGTGCTTGGGCTATCATCTTGGGTTTCTCTTCTCAAAAATTGCTAATAGTTTCCCAGGCCGTAGGGAAGATAGGAGGTTTAATGATTTCCTCTTTGGAGGTCCTTCCATCAACGTTGCTACAGAAATGGTTTTTGTCTGCTATTAAAAGATACACCTCCGTCTTGTGGTTTAAACACAAAGATGCGCTAACATGCTGCAAAGCATCTGACAGTTTTAAGCCGAGGGAGGATTCTGTCTGTTTTAACTTGTTGACCAAATCCCAAATGGCTTCTGAATTTCATGGCCAATTTTCACTTAGAATGGCAAGGTCAACATATTTTCAGTAATTTTGTGGGTCTTCTTCATACATGCTATTTGCAGTAAGCCCATGAAGACTTGGCTGCCACCACTGACACAATGTAAATTCAATGGGAACTCAAAATACTGTCATTCAAAGTCAATGACGCTGACCTAGTATGAAATGGGTCATGCAAAAAAGGAAATAAGTCTCTTTTCCCTCTAGCTGTCTATTATTACAGGCTTGTTCATCATTAATAAGCACTGGCTAAATAAATATGAAGAAGCGAGAAACCATAAGAAGTGCTGTGAACTTCAAAGGCAGATAGATACTTGGGAAAGGTCAATGCTGAAGAACAAATGAAAGGCCTTCTACCCTAACAGGGTCCTTTCAACACCCTACATACTGTAAATTAAATAAAAGAATCCGCAACCTTCTTTCTGTGATTTACAGTATAACTCATTCACTTGTTAAATACACCTTCGCTGTTAGGATTTGGAAAGCCAAGTCCCAGTCACAGGAGAGAGAAGCCCAGATCCTGCACTGTCTGAACGGCCTTTGATACAGCACTAGAAAGAGGCAGAGACAAACTGAATTTTCTCTATGTTGTCCTTGTTGTACAAGGAATAGCAGAGAACTGGTCTGTCTGCAGATGAACATTCAAATTGAAGGAATTCTGAATATGCCAGGAAGGGATAAACGGGCCTAAATCTCGGGGCCAAATACTGACAAGTTGCTGCAAATTAGAGTAAATCAATTTACACAAAAGCAATGCCAGCAATCTAGTCCTCTGGTATGGATAAAGGATGAGGGACCCTAATGCCTAGAAAATTTAACGTGAACATTGCCCAACTCTCTGCCCAATGGCTTAGCTCCCCTTTCAATCTGTTACCTGAGTTACATTATCCTGAATCCACTCCAGCCTGTATCCCAGGACATTTTCTTTCAGCACATCTGGAGCCACACCTTCCCACTCCAAAATCAGACCAGGATCTCTTTGGATAACATGGATATTTTGTGGGGTGCTGCTTGGAGCTGAAAGCAGAGGACAGAACACAATCACTCTGTGCAGGAAAATAAGACGCTATCCACACTGAAAATGGCTGAAAAGACAGATCTACCCTCTTTCCTGAGATCAGCCAGAAGAGAGAACACGAGGGGAGAGAACAACTGCAAGCCACCAGCACTATGTTTGCTTCAAGCGGAGAAGAGAAGGTCAGTCAGCGTCTCTCATTTTTTTCCAAGACCCCAAGAATCTTGGAGAGCGAATGGGACATATGCCTAGCACGCAGAAGCCCTGTGGCTGAATCAAATTGTGTATCATGCATCGCTCCTGTTAACCACATTTGACTGCATATTACTATTTTATGTTAGGTGTTAGGAGACCCTTAGAGTGAACAAGCAATCTGACAGCGTAACGTTTCCTGCATTTCAGAATTTGTAAGGAGAAGTTCAATGAAGTTTCTCATCATCTCTTTTTCAGATTCAGAACTGGTTTCCTGTTCTTGTCTGCTATTTGCTTACCAAGGTCCAGGGTCTGGAAATAAACCCTGTCAGTGAAAGGGGAGCTGCCCATCTCATTGCTGCACTGCACACGAACACTGTAGTTGGTGGAATGCTTCAGGCCTTGCACACCGTAGGCAAAGGGTGGCACTGGGGTGACTTCAGTGGAGACCTCCTGGCCATCTGGTGACTCAGCTACCTGTGCCATGAGTGAAACAGAGAAGACTGTTACCATCAGCCATATGACTAACAGGTCCATATCGATAAGAATCCATTTCATGGTTAATTTGGGAATGCGTAAGAATAGATATGGCACCAGTGGTGTTTAAAATACTGAAAAGGGAGTTGTCAAACTAAGAATCACGAGCCATGCCTTTATTTGGTTTAAATGACGTCACTCTTCTAACTCTGGCAGCACAACAATCTTTCACCAGCTGAAAATTTTGTTCCATACATTTGCTTACATATGCCACTAATCCTACAGTTGATTATTAATTCCTTTAAATAAAACTAAATGTGCTTGTTGCTTTGAGTGCTAGCGGCTGGCTTCTGAGGCTTGTCTAAATTTGGGCAATGGAAATTGGTAGATCAACTTCCCTGCAGCCTAGTGTCACCTTTTTCTCAGCTCCTTTTTCAGAAGTTTATGTAGTTTCAGTTTTGTAGTGGATTAAAGACACGGTGGCCACTGGTGGCTTGGTTCAACTAAACTGTTTCAAATTAAACTTAAAAGAAACTTTTTACCACTCCCGCAACCCTTCTTTTTTTTTTTTTTTTTTCGGATCTGAACTTTTAAGCAATATGAATGTTAATTTAAATCTGATACCACTGTGTGCTTTTGACACACAGACATGTTCAGTGCTCCTGCTTTTGTACCAACAACAGCAGAAATCACTGCACAGCTCCCAGGCTCAGCCTATCTTTCTTCTCAAGTGCATATGAGATAGCAAAGCTGGGAGTAAAAGCAAGGTGTACTGACAAAAGTGAAAGACTTATGTGGACTTCATATTCTTTATATAGCAGTTTTCCTCCCTTTGTCCCTGCCCTTCTGCTCATTCTCACACACACTTTTGGCCCACTGATTTATTTGGCTAATAAAAAGGCAGAATCTCAACTTTCCCTAATAGAAAAGCATATTGTTGTCATTATCAGTGTCATCCAAAGCAGGGGAAAAAAACAAGCAGACTTTTGTGTAAAACCCTGTCAATTTGATGATGTGTTCCTGTTCAACAGTCTGAAATGTCGGTGCTCTTACATCTGCCCCATTTATGCTCTAGAACACAGCTTACGTTAACAGTCAGTAAACACAAGGATTTCCCACCTTGTCCCCAGAAGCAATCTGCCTGTCTGAACATAGTGCTCTTGGGGCAACTGCTGCAATTCCCGAGTGCCAGAAAACCACAGCCAAGCTTCAATTCCCCTTCTCTTTCTGGGAGGCTCCAAGCAGAGCCAGGAGCTTATGCATTTTCACATGGAAATGTGGGTCAATGTCTCTCACAAAATCTCACAATGTGGGAGACAGAGGAAGCACGGCTTTCTGTCAGTGGAGGGTTATTGCCAAGTTAGCCTGCTCCCAGATCCAAATGCAGGAACTTCATCCTCCGCAAACAGAACAGAAAAGGCTTAGAAAAGGGGCGAGACTGCTGAGTGGACAGAAACTGAGCTGCTCTGATTCAGCCTCTTTTCCACATGCCCCATCCCCCCCACCCCTGCCCGTGCCAAAAGTGAGAGGGGGAACTCAGAACCCAGGGTGATTAGCATTGCAGCATGCAAGCCAAAGAGAATAGGCTGTTCCAACTGGAGATAACGCGCATTGTAAAACAGCGGAAGAAAACCATTTTCGACTGCGAACAAGAACAGAAGCAGCAACAAAACTCAGAGACCAGGGCCAGCTATAGTCAGCCATTCTTTCTGTCAGTGAGTTAAAACAAGATGACGGTTTCTTCTACTTACGAAAGGGAAAAAACATAAGAGCATAAAATCTCTGGTTTTCTCCCCAAATAAAAAGAGGACTGCAAGTAAATTAGCTAGGCTGCTTCCAGCATACCTTGTGCTTATAATCCTCCTCTACATAGTTGGCAACACCCCGTAGAAATTCCACTCCGGCTCACATTGCTGCTGTAATCAGGTAGGAAAAGCACAGGGGCCCAATATTCCCACCCAGCAGAGAAATCCATGGGGAATGTGCCTAGTTGTGTTTGCATAGCCTGCTTCAGGAATTACCATTTCTTTCTGACACTCAGTCATCAGCTGTTTGATCTGATTTTACAGTTAGGTGTGCAAAGCTAGAAACTTAACTCTGCCTGAAGTTCGACACATACCATTGTTCCTAGGAACCTAAAGAAGCAGTCCGATTTTTCAGAGATGTTGAGTACACAGCACCTGGCAGAGCTAAAGGGTATTATCTCCCTTGATTTTCTGGGCAGAACTGGTGTTTGACAATGGAAAACCAATCAAGATATAGAGGCAGGGCTTAAAATTATTCTGAAATGTACAAATAAGTCTGACTTTGTATCCAGTATGTCCAGATCCCAGCATTTCCTCTGGCACTGCAAAGCACAGGGCTGAAGTGGCATGGGAGTCACAGGCCACTGCGCTGCACTGGAACAAGTTACCATGGGCCAGCTGCTCCAGGCTAGCAGGACCCTGCAGCCACCCAAGGTGGCACTTCCCACAGCGCAATATGCAGTTCACATGTGCTGCAGGGTACGACTCTGCATGGAGTGGCTGCCATGGAGCAACCAACGTGATAAACTGCCGGGAGGGAGAATGGGGCCAGTCTCAAATTCTCAAAAACTCATGCTCCAAACCGTCCCTGCTGTTCAGCACCTATTTATGCCCTGAGTTGCATCCTGTTAAGTTTCCATGTTTCAAAATTGTGGAATAAGAATTCAAACACCGATACAAAGCAGTCAGGAGAGCAAGAGGTGGTCCAAGCAGCGTCATGGCTGAAGGGAGTCCTACTCTTCATGCAGGACAGGGGACAATCTGGAGGGGCCATACCTGAAGAGTGCAAGAATGGAGGGGTGCACGGCCATCAAATCCTGGCACCCAGACCACGCTGGCATTGCTGCTGGTGACTTGGCTTACAGTTACATTGAGAGGCGGGAGAGGCATGGCTATAAAGGAAACAAAGAGACCTTTCAGTATACACAGAACTGAGCAGGTATTCACATGGAAATGGCAAAGGCTTGAGGTTAGAAATTATGCAATGAAATCACTAACAGAAATTGTACAATATCACATCTTTAGAGAGTGTCCCTGACTGTTGTGAATGAAACTATTATTTTAACACCGAACAAGCTATTAGCATCCATTCTTTAATAGTCCAGCATACTTGCTTGATGCATACAGGCAGCGGTTGATCTCTTTGATAGCAATGCCAGTCTCTGATGTTTACACCTTTGCTACTCAACCCTCTTCCCTGCCCCCTCCATTGAAACACATGACCCAGCCCTGCGCACACAATCGCCTGTGAACCTTCATTGTAAACCAAATCAGGGCTTTAAAATCTCTCTCCTGGTTCTCAGTCCAGCCCCCGAAACCAGCTCTGCCGGCACCAGCCCACGGGTGGTTTGCTGCAGTAATCCAAATACCCTGCAGCTGGATTTGCAGTAGACCACTTGGCGCTCTGAAAGCACTGCCTCCAGGTGTCCATTAGAAACCCTTCCTGAAATACCTGGGACAGAGCCTGGACTGAAAACTATGCCTCCTTCAGGCTTGGGATGAATAAACTCAGAAAGCACTCTGTTCTACAGAGGGGCAATTTGAGGCAAAGGGAGTGCCTATTAAGTGGCTGATAGCAT
Organism: Larus michahellis; assembly: GCF_964199755.1. Classification (NCBI taxonomy): domain Eukaryota; kingdom Metazoa; phylum Chordata; class Aves; order Charadriiformes; family Laridae; genus Larus; species Larus michahellis. The sequence goes on along the minus strand of NC_133899.1, from coordinate 49,858,858 downwards.
ATTACAAGTTGAAGCCACAGCCAGGAACAAAATCAGGATTCCCAGACTGGCCATTTAATCACGTTTGTGCTTCCTACCACCACAGAAGAGCACCAGAGCTCTGCTCTTGCTCTGACCAGACACCTCCATCACTGCAGGGTCCTCTAGTATGTTGTTGCATTAACCTGAGCTCTTTGGCTTCCTTTTAGAATCCTCAGCGCTTCCCTTTGCCTTCTCTTTTCCTTCCATTGTAATTCCATGTAGTTACTTCCTATTCTTCCTGATATACCCTTCACCTTCTCTTTTTCATTCCGGAGTCTCTGTTTTTATTTAGGCACCCCATGCCTGAAAAAATTACCAGCTTCATGAATACTAACCTCTTTCCTGACCTTTTGCTCATTTAAAAAAAACCTGTGCTGCTGCCATGACTAACACTTTTCCTGCAGCACCTCAACAGATTGTACCCTCAGGAGTTCTCTTTCAAAAACCCAAGGGTCCTCAGGACAAGGCTCCGCCTACAGACTGAATTTTCCACCTCTCCTGAGCTGTATCCAGTGGAAAGCAGTAGTGGAAAAGTAACTGCAAAACCAGGATTCCTCCAGCTGCATCTTCTACTCTGCCAGAGAGCACCTTTGTCTCTCACTGCATGGAGAACAACCACAATACTGCCTTCAGCATCTCCACAGGGCCATCTTGCAGGAGAAACACTTAGATCAAAACCTCCTCCCAGGTCTCTAGGGGCCTTAGAGGAGAGGATGGTGCAGGGAATAGATGGTACCACAGATTAACCCTATAAAGTCTTTGTTGTCTGGTTAACTAGTTACCAGGACTCAGGGCAGGGTTGCCACCTAGATAGGAACAGTGTGCGTGGGAGGGAGGTGGGGCAGCAGAGCCCAGGTCTGGGATGAAAGATGGGCAATGAGTTCTTTGCCTTTCAGCAAAAGGTCTTTGTAAGTTAATTTAAGACTTTTCTGTGTTTTGGTTTCATTCCCTTTCGATGTCAGGTATTCAGGTTTGTAAGTTCTTTGGGGGAAAAAGCTCGCTTTCACTGCTTACTTGGGTATTATTGAAACATTGCCCTTAACTCAAGTCTTTTGTAAACACACTGATTACTTTTGGGCTTAGCAACATGCAATTTTCAAGACTGGATGGTAGGCCCAAAGGAGGTGCAGGCTATACCACCAATAAGAATAAATAATCAACTGCTAACACATCCACTCTCTAATGGAGACAGACACTGAAGAGGGTCGGCTTGCTAGCACCTTCCCCTAACTCCACAATTTGTAGAAGAGACAGATGCATTTCCCCGTCATGCACTGGGGAAAAAACTCCGGGTGGCTGTTTCCTGTTCTGCTCTGAAACACGAGACATGACCATAGAAATCTTGGCCACACACACCAAGAAGTGCAAAGCCAGCCTGAAAGCAGGACCTTGAGTGTTAACATAATGAGAGTTAACTTCCTCTGTGCTTCTAGAGTGGCTGCAACAATGGGGCTTTGTACACGGCTGGGGACTGCGGGCTACAATAACAGTAATTTTCTGCTTAGAGTACACCCAGCACATTGTGGGCACTACAGAGAATAGATAATGAACAACAACAGCAGCAAATAGGAAGAAATGTTAACAGTTTGTAAATGTCCTAGCAAAAATATTTGCCTCTGGAATCACAGAAGAAACAAATTGTTTAATAAATTGTAGAAAGTCTTGAGAATCCTCATTAGCAAATGGATCTGTGTAAGAGAGGAAGGCCCTAATCATGCATGTATGGACAACTGCTCCCAGGAGTAATTTCACTGAAGTCTACATGTTCATAGAATCAAGGACTAAATAAACATTATCTCAGCCTGTTCCTGTTCCTGCTGATGTCCTTGCTAGGAGCTTTTCTTTAGTTTTAACAGGGGCTGTACTAGATTTTCAAAACTTCTGCTCCTTAGAAGAGCCTCATCACTTCCTTAAGTTTATGACTACTCTTTTAGACGTATCTTTGAGGTATTACAGTTAGAACTTTTACTATTACAGCACTGGACTTGCTCTTTACAACCTGTTTTTTTTATCTCCAGGACATACCACATACTGGTGCAACATTTGGCAAATCACTTAAGCTTGCTCTTCCTCAGCTCTAAAGTGTATGCATGTGCACAAGCGCGTGATGGTGATATGTCCCTCCCAAATAGGTTGTGTGGATTCATTAGCTGATGATTGACCCCTATGGAGCACTTTTGGCTAAACACAATTGCTGGGAATTGCGAGAATTCCGAGGCTTTTACCCCGTTATCTTATTAACAGTTAAAAAAAATATTAAATCTGTGTTAACATTAAAAAAAAAAAAGTTTGTGCCTGCTAAATGTTATTTCAAATTATGGCTTGATGAGATTTTTTAAAAGCATAATAGCTCTGTGAACTAAATTCTATCCCAGGATAAAAATATCCATAGAAAATATATACCACAATAACTAATTCCCCTGTGTAGACAAGCCTTTAAGGCAACAACTCCAAACATTTTTAAATTAAGTTATAAATCTTACTAGTCCAGCATACTGCATTCTTGGCATAGCAGTAACCACAATGTCCTGAAGAAAAACACACTGTAAGAGTGGTAGATCTACAGCTGGATTTTAAGCTATCCTTTAATGAATATTAGCTAATACAACTGTGATTTCTGATACAGACATAAATGCTTGCTCTTATTCGTGCTGAGCAATAAGCTACCACTTGGAACAAATGATTTTTGTGACATGCCTCTCCTGGAACTGACAATCATGTCACTTAATGCACGTTAAAGCATGACTAAAAATTTAAATGCAGAAGCATCTCAACATGAAGAGGAGGGGAAGAACTGATTGCTCTGATTATCCCTGTTTCAGTCACCTGGAGGAACAGAGGTAACATGACATCAACTTAGGGACTTCCAAATGGCAACTGGTCACGCAAAGGCTAGGAATTATTTGTTTTGAATGAGTTTTTTAAAGAGCAAAGAATTTAAAAAAATAAAATCCATAAAAACAGTGTGGATAAGCAGACTTTAGTGGCCACTGGTGACCACCTTCCTTGTCTTTTTTCAGCATCTAATCTGACGCAAAGAGAAGCAAGCAGAAGCAATGGCCTCTCTAGCTCTAACAAGACCCATCTATCTCCAAGAAGGAAAGATTTCCCCAGCTACAGATTTATACCCAATTTAATCTCTCACAAACAATTTGACTGCTCCGACTCTCCTTTTCAAAGAAAAACTGTTATTTGACATCACATTTCCACTCCTGAATCAGATGTGGTTTATTTTCAACAGCCTGGGAGACGGCCCTGCATAGCAAGCGGGAACTGCTGTTAGAGCACAAAGCATTATTTCAACTGCTGAGAGCTCCAACTGGTCTAGTTGCTGGCAGCTTTGAGACAGCCCCTTGCATTAAGGAGCCCCGCTTTCCCTCCCCGGAGAGCAAACCCAAGTCCCTTGCCCATTGTCTTGCACTCTCTCACCTTTAATTTGAACAGTGGCTGTCCGAGATGAAGACAATCCCTTTACGTTGTGAGCTTCGCAGGAGAAAACTGTGCTTTGATTAATACCTGGAGATCAGCCAAGAAAAGGAAACGAAACACAAACAGCTATATAATCCCGCTTCAACCTTCAGCAGAATTTCAATTATGTGTGACATCCAGCTCAGGCAGTACAGGCAATTGGAGGGCTGAGCTGGGTGCCAATCAGAGGCACGTGGATTTCAATGTAATTAACGTGCTAAACACATTTTTAATAGAGAGAGTGTGGCAATGTAGAAAAGCTTCCACAGGAGCTTCAGAAAGCACTGAAAAAGAAGGATGAATCTGGCAGAACAGCAGCTCACAGTGCTCAGTTAGTAGACGTCCACTTCTCACTTTCTGCTGAGCATCTTTGGAGCAAGGATCATGCTGAACCGTGGCTTACGCACCGCCCAATGCTCTGGATATGCCTGACACCTGAGAAACAACCACCTTCTAACTGGCTATGAGCCCATGCAAACTTCCAACCAGATGCTGCAGATGTCAAGTTAATGCCCACCTGTCCCTCACCTTGCATCAGATTTCTGAAGATACTTAAAGGAAGTGCAAGTCAAATGCTACTGCATCAGCACTGAAGCACTTTCCAGGGGTGATATAATGCAAACGAGGATTATGCTCCCTGTCTTCTGTGAGCATCCATCCATCCATGCATCCATCCATCCATGCCACAGGGCCTGAACACGGCATCATACTGATGTCCATCTGCTCCAAGATGCATATAGGTATTGCAAATTACTCAGAATTGAGACAGATTTGCAAAGCTGCCTGGAGAAGTGCGCCCAGCATATGTTTTCACTCAACTTGGCCCTCAGTTGCCTTATAGGGCTCTATCTGAGAAAAGTTAAGGATTGGCACCCTATGGGCATACGGTTTAGGAAGGAAAAAGACTTCAGAGCTGCATAGAGCAGCTTGCGCAGTGTCTGTCTTTGCCCTTTGATTCACCTCCCAAGCCTGAGATTAACGACAATGCAAAGAAGGTGTAGTGGAAGAGACGAGGGACTGCTATAAAACAAAAGAGCAAAGTATTTTAGCTTCTTCCACTCACCCTAGTGAGCCAGAGAAAAATGCTGCCAGCAGGCTGAAGGCCAGGCAGCAGAGCAGCACCTGACATGGTAGGCATGTCCCAAAGACAGAACCAAACACAGCCCTGCCCTGAGGAAAACACAAAACACACCACAAACCACGATCTCCTTACTCTATAGCACCATTGCCAGCACCACTTTCCAAATACAACAATCTTTTTACCAAACCAACTGCTTGCTGAACCTTCTAAATGTTTGCTTTCTAGCCACTACTTTATTACTATTATTTTCTGCAGAATTTGATACTTTCTTTAGCTAGCAATGCTTGTTATCTTGCCAACCGTCTTTTTTGACATGCTTTGGCAATCTGACCGTGCAGCTTGTGTCCCGATACGTTTTTTCTACTGCAAAGACAAGATCTGCCCAAGGGACATCCCAAAGAACACTGAAAAGGGCAAAGAAAGGTGCTGGTGACGAACATATACAATAGCAATTCGTTTGGAGAATCACGACAAGCAGATGCCCTTCTTCAGGCCCCCATGCTGCTGCCCCACAATGACAGAAGTTTTGCGAGGCACTGTGGGATGAATTCAGTGGAGCAAGGGAGACTTATTTTTTTACTGTCTTTCCCCTCTCAACTATCAATCTTTCCAGTTTTCATTTCAACAGGCAGATTATATCATGAGGGACCAGTTTTCATTTCCAACTTGGAACAGCATCGAGTGGCTACGTAAGAGAGGGAGCAGATGATAGAACCATTGCAAATCACAAAACAGGTTTTGATTTACATATAAATTAGGTTCTAAAGGTTTCATAGCATTGCATAGCTCAAAGGATGGCCAAAGACGTACAGAAAGAAACTCTCCCTGGGTGCAACTGTACTAACACTGATGATGAGGCCCCAGAGATGACTCCGAGTCGTAGAACCTTTTCTTTCTAAATAGCTAGTTCAACTTTGGCTCAGGGCTGCTGTGAATAATGAAACAGCAGCAAAGAGAAGAAGGAACACAAAGCTGTTGGACAGCTAACTGGAACAAAGTTACCTTTAGGAGGTAACTACAAGAATAGCTGTGGTCAGATCCTGGTAGGGATATATCACCCCTTCCCTGAAAGTGGGTTGAAGAGAATCCTGAACACCTACTGGCTCCTGAGCTGACCCTGCTGAGGAAGGCAGTCTTACCGCCATGCACCTAGTACCTGTTCTGGGGCAAACCATTGTCTCTGATATCAGACATCCCCCTTCAGCACCAATACAACCACTCTAAAAGTGTCAAACAATTACACGAGGCAGTCAAGTTTTAACGTCAAAAGCATCCAGCAAGCCTGCAAGAAGAGAGAGAGAGGGGGAAGAGAGGGGAAAGCAGTGCGTGATATGGCTGTGCAAAGAAGGAGGAGGTGGCATCTGTTACACGTGAATGCTTGGAGATTTCCAAGCTGGGTGTCACCAACAGAGTCACTTAATATAACCATGAACACTCTCCACGAGGTGGAACAAAAGAGGCACCCAATGTATCACCTGTCCAGTAGAATCTTTACCACAGTGCCAGCTCCACCCAAGCTCTGAAGAGCCTGTGTGCCTCAAGCCAGCAGAAAATACACAGAGCAACAATCACCCCTCAAGATGATCTGGCTTTGTATGTGATCACGATCTCTCAGCCCTCAATGTACAGTCAAAGATCATTCTCACGCTATGTGGCTACCCAGTGCCACTAGGCATGATCAGAAGAGAGCTCTCCTCCTCTTCTGATGCTCAAAGTGCTCCCCTGCATTGGCAGCAGCCTTACCTGACACATTTAAGATGGAGGGGGAGATGTCTGGAAGCCCCACTCTAGAGTCTCCCATCCACCAGACAATTGTCACTGGTTCAGGGGGGCCAACAGCAGCACAGGCCATATGAAATGGGGCATTAGGGGACACGGACACATCCTCAGGTTCCACAGTAAAGTACGGCACACCTAGAAAAGCAACAGACAAGTGATAATAACTGGAGAGACTCCTCCTCTCTCTCGTTTATTTCCACTACTACCAGTGCCCGACACTGGACACCCACCTGCCCTGCCTCTAATCCGACTCCCTCCAAGCCCTTCACAAGAACCAAGGGTCAGATACGCTGGATCACCTCAGGGCATGAATGTCTATGTAATCCCAATAGAAGTCAGAGAGACATGAGTGTTTGCTTCCCAAAATGCCTTTGAAAAAACCTCTTTCACTGAGTCTCCTTCAAGACTCCCCTGTGAAGTCATTTTTAGTGGCAGTATTTGCTCAGCTTTTCAGCTGGAGAGATTGTAGTTTAAAGAGGCAACAGTCAATAATTTTAGTGGTGGCAGACAACACTTTAAAAGATCCCTAATCCATCTGCAGATACTTCTTGCTATGCATTAAAAACTGAAGCTTCTGAACATGTTGAACTAGCAGCTGTAATAAACCCATGAATGAGGAAAGAATCCCCTAGGTGAGAGACTGGGATCATTGACAATGCTCTCTCTACAGCTTAATTGACTGGAGCCACCTTCCAGCACGCTCCGACACCACGAGAACCAGGCTGCCTTGGAATTAGGGGTAATTTGTTTCAGAGCTGAAGGCCATCCATGAACACAGCTCTCTCAATAACTATCTGTTCCCCACTATGGAAAGATTCCTGCTTGGTACAACAGGCCTTAGATCAGGTCCATAGGGAGTAAAACGCAGCTGCAATGCTAACCACACCAGGTCATCTCTAAGTGGCAAGAGCTAAGCGTAACTCAAGACAAGAAGAGACGTGGTTCCTCTTATGGGCAATGCCAAAACTCTTGTGGTTTCCGTACTCCAAACGAGTAATACAAAATTCACGAGCCATCATCACCAGTGCTGACCCTGCAGAACAGCCAGCGTGCGCTGCTGGTGGCTGGTGGAAGAGCTGAAGGTCCAGAGAAACACTGAGTTCCCTTTTATACTCAAAACTTTGCATGTCGAGCATAACTGCTACCAACTGCATCTACACCGAAATTAGGCATTCTCAGCTGGAAAAAGTGTGTTCTGGGAACTGCTGATCTGCTGCCTCACAGAAACAGAGGAACCAGCAACATTGTGCATTCACATGCTTAAATTGCACTGTCTGTCCCTGGCCAAAGATGACAGGCCCGAGTGGCTCCAGTTGGTGTGGCAGATGCTGAGCACCTCCAACAGAAGACGATTAACGTAGGTGTCTAAATAGGGGTTTAGAAGTCTAAGGCTTGGCATTTCCCCTACACTCCATCTGAAAGTGGCGTCCTCAGTCTTTCACTCACCGTTCAGTCACTGTTTGTGTCTTTCAGGTGGCAGTTTCTTTGTCCCTTCCTCGCTTCCTTGCCACTCCCTTTGAAGTGGCAAGTAAACAAACAAACTAAAACAGGTCTAAAAATAGGTCACTTCAGGAATGATGGTGCCTATCTGTACAAAGGCTAATGCTCAGGACAGGTATATCCATCATTATGATTCACTGCTGGTTTTTGTTTACGTGTTTTATTTCATTTTTATATTGCAGCCATACATAAACAATAAAAGTGAATAAACTTTCCAGATACCAGCTGTGACACCTCTGCCTGCTTTGCCCTCCTTCTCCAAGGAAGATTAGAAGGGAAAATACCATTATTTCTTCTACCTGTGAGCAGAATCCCTGCCTCCTGTCCCTTTGCCATGGCACCTGAGGTAAACTTTCCGGAGGATCCTGCCCAGCTTGGCAGGTTTTCTCACTCTGGGAGCAGCTAGCCAGATTAGAGAAGACCACAATAAAAACTCTCATAGTTCAGGGAGTACAGCTGACTCACACAGCTCAGGAACTTGCACTGCCCCCATACGTATGTTACCTGGATGCCTCACTCTCTGCGACACATTTAACCTCCCAGTTCCTGGTACAAGAGGTGACTGCTGGCACCCGCTTTTCACAGATGCATCATGGAGGCACTGAGCAGCCAAAATCCAGGAACCCAGTGGCAAAGCAAGAAAATTAGCCTGCCTATTCCCTGTTCCAAGCCAGCACCCAATCTCTGGGGCCGATTATTTTTCTACAGCTCAGTTTTTAGACAGTGTTAATTCAGGGGGACATGTCCATACAGGTGTGGCTGGGGCTCTGACTGTAGCCACAACAGGGGTTAGCAGCCCCAGGAACAGCCGCACAGTCAGAGGTGTAATTTCAGAGGGGAAGTTCTGTAAGAAACATAATCCTTATTTTTCAGGTGGTCACACTCCGCAGTGTGCCTCTTAGATTACCTCTCTGGGCATCAAATACTATCATGTTCTCAGTAAGGCCAGAGTCTAGTTTCTAAACCAGAAAACAGTTTCTAAATAATTTTGGTTTTGTAAATTCTGAGGAGTGTTTCATAAGATCAAACATTTTAGCTGTATTACAAAGACAGTTCAGATACCATCACTACAAATTCTGCCTGATCCAGACTACCTAAGTGGGTCTTAAGGGAGATATTAAACAACATAAAAAACCATTCAAGCTCACTTCAGTAGTCCACACTTGTTTTGTGTGGTATCAGCAACTACCGAAGGCTGCAAATGACCAGAGTAAAGATCCTGTCCCAGTCAAAGAGGACACAGTTGCTACCAATACACAGCAGACACTTCTAGACAAAGCTGGTACTCCCAGAGAAGAAATACATACAGTGGTAACAGTGACAGTGGGACAGATAGGCTTTTGCATTCCCCAGTGGTTTTTTATGCTAGCAGCTGACACATTTTTAAAAATCCACCCCTTATTATTACTTGTTATTTTTTAATTTTTTCCACTAACTCCCATTTCACATGATTACACGCTCAGTTCAAGTTTAACTAGCTTCTGCTGTACTTGCCTTTTTTTAGCTTCTGCTGTAAGCTTTGGCCTTCGTTCTCAACACTCCCCCTTACCTAGCTGCAGCTCGTTTTTGTGACTTCGGTATTTCTTGCCTGTGCTATCCAGAAGGGCTCCTTCGTTTTTCAGATGGCTTAGCACACCAAGCTACCCAATCACCCCTAAGGCACCCACCATGCAAATGCAACCATCTCTGGAGTGGGCCATGGTAATTGGCATAGAAGTACAAACCCTGCACAACAGAGAGCGTTTTAAGCTGTAAACAATGTTCTCCAGTTGATACTGCACCTGAAAATTCAGGTGGACAAAAGCCTGGGATTCAGGGAAGGCAGCAGGTAAGTGCTCCTCTTCCCATGAGAACTGCTATAAATGTTTCCACAGCTCTGAGCGAGTCCTTTGCTGTAAAACACCCAGACCACACCACCTCCCACAACACCCTCCCCGCTCCCTGTCTTTAAGACTGTCGATTCAGCTCTGGCCCAAAATGTTACCAATTACATCCAAAATGCCACTTCTTGCTGTAAATGCACTGCTCCTGTCAACTTCCTCATCGAGTATTAAGCCACTCTATGACTACTAGCTTCTGAGGATCTAACGCAATCATGGCTCAAGGAAAATGAAACTAGAGACAGTAAGAAGCCACTAATCCATGCTGCCATGGGCGACTTTGGGGCAACCATGTAGAAGTTATTCTTTATCAGACAAAGACCAGGCAAAACAGTGCCACGTGGAACAGTCACAGCTATGAAGTGCTGATGTACAGCACTTCTCCCGAAACTCAGGATTGGGCTAAAACTGTACCTTGCTCTCAAAGACTTGTTTGGCTGATATACACAGAACCAGGCTGTGACCCTGCTTTGAGAAGCTGGACTAGATGATCCCCATGGATCCCTTTCAGCCGAACCATTCCATCATTCTACAAATTATTTGGACACCAAAGCAACAATGATTGAGGGTCTGGAATGAAATGTGTGTGCATGAATGGATCTTTCATGTGTTTCCTAACGTGCCAAAATAAAACCAGAAGGTAATAAACTGACAGCTCCTCTCCTTGAAACTACTCTCCTACCATTTCTTACTCCTGCTCTGTAGTGATCTCGCTGCAGTTAGCAGCAATGGTTCAGAGCCAAGAAGCCTGTCACTGTAGCAATCTGCTCTCACCACTTCCACCTAGAGCACATTGGTGGGTCAGCCCTGAAAGGAAACCAGCACTACTACTACTCCTTACCTTCCACTATGAGCCACACTTGCTGTGATTCTTCCTTCTTCCCCCCGTTCTCAACCTGGCACCAGTACTTCCCAGAATCTGTCCGCTCGACGGATTTCAAGCTGAAAAAAGTCAAAAGCCATATCGATATTTTATGTGGATAAAGCATGTTTTTGCCCCCAAAGGACCCTCCAGTGTATGGCAAACCAGATGCATGGACAACACCCACTGAGACGCAGCCAGCTCTAGGGAGGAGGAGAACAGCTAGCCAGCACAAAGCGTGCGGCAGAACAGTGGAGACAGGAGGCTCCTCTCTAAAGTGGGTGAAGGGAATCCTCAGCAGAGCAGACAGCCTTCTTCCGAAACGCCACCACAGAACACCCATCATTTGTGTCCTTTGAGGATAGGAAGGGGTTGGTCATCTTGATCCTGAATCGTGACTCTAGCTAACCTTCAAGAGCGACAGCTTTGCCTACAACATCTGAGCTAGCAGGAAACTCCACACCACAAACCTTCAACGAGCCTGACTGTTTTGCCTCAGTGAGGTGACAGGACTGGTGACAGGCTCATACAGGAACAGATGGGTCAGAAAAGGCCCCACCTCACCTCAACAACACTCGGTGTTCTTCTCATCCTAAGAGCACCTCGCTCTGCAAAACCCCTTGGGCCTCTCAACTTGTGATTTCAAGGGGTTACACTGCCCTGCTCCAGCACAGGACCTCACCCTATGAAGTCTTCTGTGTCCTCCCTTGCTCAGCAACAGCTCCCCTTCTGAGAAGATGCATCCAAGCAGGGGAAGGCAGCCATGGGGAATAAGCAGCATTCATGTCGTAGGCCTCCAGCTTGGGGGAGAAATTCTGCTCCTTGCCCCACCACTGGAAACCTGCGGTATCCTCACTGCTGTTAGCAACACAAGGCTAGCATGGTGAGTAAGGACAGAATTTGGTCCCAAAGTGACAAGGTCTCAGCTACCCAAGGCACCAGTGTGACTTTGAGCACCTGTCAATGTATAAATGTTGATTGCCTGCCACGGGATGTGCAGCCATGCATCTGCTGCCATGCAGGGATCCTCAGCAGATCTGATGCCCGCCTTTCTGATGCTAGCAGTCCGCCTTGGGTAAGGGGAAGAATGTCTCAGGAAGGAAGACACAAAAGAGAGAGTGTTTGCTGAAATGCACAAAATGGACCCACTACAGCCTGATTTTCAGAGCTGTACCTTCAAATGGCATCAGCTGTCCTGCCCATCCAGCCGCATGTTCTGAAACACAGCGATCGCAGCAGAGTCACACACTGGGTGGTAGAAATGATCACTTTAGGAGAAGAAAGGAAAAAGGAGAAAAAGATATGGATACATCTAGATTTAGCACCCTATACTTAGCCCTGGTGCTGCAGAAAGTTCTCAGTGGAGGAAAACAAGAGGTGAGAAAGGAGATCAGACCGAGAGACTGTGAGGGGCAAAGAGAGTTAACTAGGGGAACTGGGGGGAAGTAAATGATATAGTTTCAGGACAAACTGTTTCCACAACATAATGTTATGCAATAGTTTTACTGGGAACAGATTTTTTTTTTCCTATCAAAATGTTTATTACAGACAAGCTTTATCACAGAGACTTTTGATCTCTGGAATTGGAGAACCTGAGCAACGTCAATCTAAGAAACCTAACAGGAGATGAAGCCAGAGCTCAGGGAAGAGTGATTCTCAGTCAGTCAACAGTTTTGAGGCCTCACAGTGATGGCATGCTTGCTTGTACAAGCTCTTTTTAAGAAAAAGCCAGAGCAGAACCTTGAGTCTTGTTTAACTCAGTACTTCCAGAACTAGCCGACATTGTCCTTCTGCTGAAATAAAGGCCCAGAGAGCTGCTTTGCAGAAGAAAGTTTTTGTGCCTCTGAGTGGGGCAGGACTGATGTCATGTGGTGTAAATGCATTAGGAAAGTCTCTGCAAAATGATTCGGGGATGGTTCAGGTGACAAACACTCCTCCCCAAAGAAAGGAAGGGGATATAGCCTCGGGAGTCTCATTTCAGTTAACAATCCTCACCCTTTAGGCAGACTGACAGCTTGAGAGAGAGTAAGAGAACGGAATGAGAGAGAAAACCTATTTACCTAAGTCAAACCTTGGTTTTCCTGCTGCATGGCAGAACAAGATGAACAAACAAGGCAAGAACATCCTTTCACCTTGAAGTCACAGCTTAAGCGTCGCAAGCATTAGCAAAGCACCTGTCACCACAGTAGTCAGGAAGATAACATGGTTCTAGCGCATAAAATCTCAGCCCTCAGTGGCTTCAGGTCCGCTCTCAGTTATGCCATTGCTATGTGCTGAACTGCAGACCCAAGGACCCTGCCCCACCAAGGGCACTGCAGTTGCATAGATATAGCTGACAGCAGAAAACTGTGCAATAGTTTCCGCGATACTCTTCCTTCTCTGCATCTGTTGTACCTGAGGAAGCCGATCCAGTGTTCTTCGTCTACTGGAATGTACACCTGGTCTACGCTTTGCACCACTGCTCCGTCCTTGATCCACAACATCTCAGGATCTTCCATTCCCTCGAGGCTGCAATTTAGTTTGACGGGTTGACCCTGGGACACCTTTAATTTGATTGGAGATCCTGTAAATTTCATACCTAAAAAAAAAATACTACTCCGCCCCACCCCCAGAAGAAGGGGGGTTGGAGTACAGCAAATTACTCTAGGTTGGTGGTCTGGAATTACATACCCTACCAGCACACACTGCAGAGGGGTCTGTTAGTCTTGGCACTGCTCTACTGTGTCTGCTAAGCAATAGTCAAAGGCAAGCACTGAAAGCGCAATTGCTGGAGAAAAGTAGTGGCTCAGTCCGTACATGGGGCTTTTTTCAACTCACATAACAGCAGGGTGAGCATCTGCAACGCAGTGCCCAGGCAGGAACACTGGGAGCTTCGTGGTGTCAGTGATCCAGCACTGCTAAGTGTGTTCACTCAACATGGTACCACACCTCCCTCTTTTCCCCAGGCTTGAATTTCAGCTACGGTGTTCCTGTCCTGCTAAGAAATCATCATGCTTGCTCCATTGTATGCATTTGTAAAGAGCTGGGATACGAGAAAGAAGCAATTGTCTCATTATTCAGCGTACACTGTTCCTCTGCGTTACAGAAAGCTTCTCTGCAATTTGCAAAACCCGTGAAAGCAAAGCCTATTCCACAGCATACCCCGCCGAGGAGCAGAAATGTTTACAGAACAGATATTTCTGTCGTGTGACGTGGGCGTGTGCTCAAACGAGCCTCCGTGACCCTTCAGTTCAGTCAAAAGACCACGTTATACTCAGAGCTATGTAGTTGTGACACCAGAGCAGCAGGGCCAGAGTCAGTGGAGCTGCTCAGGTTTACATTGACACAGAAGTGTTCAGAATTTGGCCCGGAGCGCTGTTACATGTGTGGGTGGATGGGGAGTGTTTCCCTCAAGCAGAAGTGAATATATGGAACGTGTTACCATGAGAAAACACGGAAGCCAACTATATAAGCGCATTTAAGGAAGAAAGGCATATAAAGGAGGAACCAGAGGATCAAAGGAGACCGTGGGAAAGCAAGAAGGTGGCAAATAAACGTAAAGCTAGTTTTGTTAGGGAGAGTGGCCATTTCCTATGCAGCGGCACAGGACTGACAGACCAGAACATGTCTAGCCTAGTTCAATATTGTGCCCTGGCAGTGGCCTTCACTTCTTTCAGAAACAAATGACACCATCACTCTGCTGCCCTTGCAAGGCCACATATCACACTACATTACAACTTCACCCAGTTCACTGGCTGGTCAGCTTCTCACAGGATGCCTCGTTAGCCTACAGAGCCAGACAGAAAAATGCCAGTTGTGAAATCCGGAGCGCTGCTAAGTAAGGAGCCCCGCTGCTCTCGAACTCTGTTACAGCCTGACCAGTGATCGAACACAGAGATTTCTCATGTGCCACTTCTCCTCTTGCCAACACACCACCCTCCCGCAGCCACGAGGGCACCAGCTCACAGGGTAGAGCAATGGCAGAGTTACTCACAGCATGGTTCTAACAGCTGGAAGGAGGGGGGAGCCAGCACTGTGGGACCAGCCCGCGCTCTGCCACTGGCAGCCGGTACCCAGCAGAGCACCAGTGGTCCGAGCAATCCCAGAACACAGGCAGAAGGACTTTATTCCTCTCCTTAATGAGATCCCCCAGCCTGTTAACAGGGAAACCAGACTGGTTTCCCACACTCAGTCTTTTGCCTTTCTATCTGCTGTTATTAATTTAGCAAATTCACAAAGAGCGTTAGAAAACTGCTAAGATGATCACTTTAGTTTAGTTGCTACAGCTCATTTGCTGGCTTAAGGATTTAATCACCTTGGGTGAGGATGATCTAACCTTGCATTACTTAACTCATCTGTAACACAAATTACATGTCCCAGTGTATGCCAGAAAGCATCCTCCCTTTCACCACTCACAATATTGGAATAAAACATGAAAGCTTCATAGCAGTTCTCTCTGTGTTACAGAAAACTGATGTAGCCAGGCTGCTGAACACACGCACAAATGGACAGACACCTACAGGTGCCTTCATGGAAAAGCAAACTACTCAGCTCTCCTCAGACTGGCCCGCTGAAAGAGTTAGCCACGAATTAAACAAAGAAGCGTTGTTAGACATCCTTGATGGTTTTCAGTTCCCATACAAGTTAATGATGTAGGAAATTAATACACAGTACAAGTATTCAGCCTGAGTTGTAATTCTCCACATCACCCCCTCTGTCAAGATCAACTGAAATGAAGAAATACAGATCTGGAGTTTTTAATAAAGTCACAGGTTTTTGACAGAAATCCAGTTTTAGCTGCAGCATCTCTTCCTGCAGGTATCAGGAAGAAGCACATAGCAGGCCAATATGGATTTTAATTTCCACCTATTCCTCCTTCTGCTCTCCCACTCACGATTTCTCATCTGATAACATTCTTGCCAGCACATGAAATAATCTCATCCAAACAGGCTCCTCCAAGCCTACCTGTAAGAGCTGCAGGAGTTGAAACGTGTAGCTAGGAAATACAATTATACTAAATTTCTTATCAACCAGTTGTCAGACAGAGTTGACAGCAAACAAACATACTAGCTGTCAAAATATGTGACATACTTCTTTGTTGTTTTTTTGGTTTTTTTTTTTTTTTTTTAAACTTGCCACCTTTGTATCATTCCTAGGAACACGAGTCTGCTTTTTGTGAAGTTATTTTGGTAGTGGAGAGAGGGAGGAAGGTGTCTACCAATGCACGCCAAGGGAAAGTTTTTTCGCTCCTCAGATTCCTCAGGACCCTGATCTAGCGATCCCACCCGTGCCACGGCCCCTCGGCTCGCTGTCACTGCCCCCCGACACGGCTCCAGCCGCAGCGCGGAGCCCCAGCTCTCGGGGAAGCCGGCGGGAGGTTCGCCCGGGCGCCCAGCGGCTCTCACACGCCGCCTCTCCCTGCCCACCCGGGGGTGAAACTTCGGAAAATTAGTTCAGGAGGGAAAAAGAACCAAACAAACACCGCAACAAAAGCCACTCAGGAATGCGTTAGCGCCCGGCTTTCCTCGGCACATACCAGGGCAATACCTCCGCAAACAATGAGGAGGATTATTTGGGCTGCGACTTACTACTCCTCTTGTACTTCCAGCCGGGCGGGCGGGCGAGGCTCGCAGCACCCTCACAGCCCGGGCTCGCCACCGCCTCCCGACCGCCGCGCAGCTGGCCCGGCGGTTGCACCCAGGGAGCCGGCGGAGCGGGGGGCCCAAAACGGGCCGGTTCCGACCCCCACCTGTGGCTGCCCGAGGCCTCCACGGCCGCCACACCGGGCGGACCCCGCAAGCCCTGGCAGGCGACCGGTCCCCCAGCCGCTGCCGGCGGGGCGGCCCCGCGCTCGGCGTTCGCCCTCAGCGTGCTGCCGACACCTGTAGAGGCGGCGCGGCCGGGGCTGCCCGCGGGGGGACCCGGCCGGCGGCGGGGTAGACCCCCCTCATCACGGCCCGGCGGCGGGAACCGTGCCCCGCAGCCCCTCCCGCCGCGCCCAGAGGGCTCGGGGGACACTGACCCCCCGTCCCCGGCCCTCAGACGCGGCGAGCAGCATCGGCCGCCCTCCCGCCCGGCGGTGGGCTGTCTGCCCCTCTCACCTGCCACGGCGGCGACGTCCCGGAGCGCCGCAGCCCACAGTCCCAGCAAAAGGAGCCGCGGGATCGCCATGCTCCGCTTCAGCTCCATCGTTCCCGCACCACCATCCTCCCCCCTCAGCTCCCGGCGCCGTGAGGGGCTCCCACCGCCCGCGCAGGGGGCGGCGGCGACAGCGGCTAAGGCAGTCCCGCGTCGCCGCCCGCCACCGGACTCCCCCGGGAGGCTGCGGGGACGCTCAAAGTTCTGGCTGCGGCTCCGGCCAGGGCGAGCGGCGGGGGGCGACGGCGCGGTCGGTCGGGTCGGGTCCGGTGCGGTACGGTGCGGAGCGGACGCCGCCGCCGAGCGGTGTCCCCCTGCCGGCGCCGCTCGGCGGCTCCTCAACCCGTGTCGGTCCGCCCGCCCGCCGGTCCCTCCTCAGCCGCCGCCTTCTCCTCCAGGAAATGGCGCTCTCGGGCGGTCACCGCGCGCCGTGCTCCCCCTCTGACATCACGCTCATGAATATGCATGAGCCGGGCGCCCACCGCCCCCGACGCGGCGAATCACCCCGCCCGCCGCCCGCCCTCCTTTCCCCTCGCTCCGCCGCCCCGGCACGGGACCGCGGGCGCGGACACCCCCCGCCCCGCGGCGTGCCCGGGCGTCGGACCCCTCCCGAGAGCGGGACGGGGCGAGGGGGGGGCGGCGGGCGAGGGGATTTCTGGAGGCGTCGTCCCCCTCCTCCCCCGGGGGCTGCTCCACGGGGCGGCCTGCTTTCCAGAGCGCCGGCGGCGGGTGACCCACATCGGCGGGAGCTGCCGGGGCACCGGGCAGGGAGGGGGGAAACCAGGTCGCGTATTCCCCTACCTACACGTGGAGGCAGGAGGGCAGCCTGGCCCCGCAGCAGGCCCTCCAGCCCCCCCTGGGAAGGAGGGCTTGGGGCCACCACCGGGGCTCAGCCCACCCCAAACCGAGACTCTGCCGAGATGAGCAGCACCTCGCCTCATGCCCACAGCACCCCCAGCCCCATCATCTTCCCTCCCTGGCCGGACCTCTCCGGCTCCTTGCCTGGACCGTGCTCCCCTCGCCAGCCGGACCCCGGCTCCCAGGATGGTGGCCAACCTTATGCCGGTGCCTGATCTGTGGCGGAGCACCTGCAACAAGAGGAGATGCGCCTGTGCCCTTCAAGCAGGATCCACTCGGCCTTGCCCTCTTTTCCACTTAGTGGAAAAGTAGGGAGAGGTCTAAGGAAGGAGATCTCTGCTGCCAGAGTTACTGGCGCGGTGTGGAAAAGGTCACTGACAAACAAATTCTGAAAAAAGTGTGGTGCTGCCTTTTTGTAGGAGTTATGGTGAGAATCTGGGTTGAAAGGCACCATAAGGAGCAATATCATTACAACACAATGCAGCTTTCAGCTCTGCCACAGCCATCAGTGTGCAACACTTAGCCAGTGGCTCCCGCAGTACTCTGGAAACCTGGCTAAATGGAGGAGCGCAGGGAAACAGCGTTATCCCCATTAGTGGGATGGAGAAACCGAGGCACGACAAGCCCACGTAATTCCCTCCTGAGCTCTGATCCTCCCCCCCACCCATCCATTTGCATTTCTGATAGGAATTCCTAGGGGACTGGAGCAACGCCAAGAAGATTTAATGACTGGAATGGAAATGTCACTCCCTCCCCAGTGCCTCCCGCTGCAATGAGGAGACACTAACAAGCATCCACCTGAGACCTTGCAGGAAGCCTGGGTGCTCTCTGGGACAGGAAATCGTGACATGCCTCTTGCTGGGATCACGACAGCTCTTGGGCTGAGAGCTTCTGCGCCGGTGTTTGCTAAAAGCTTCACGCGTACTTGCTGTCACTGCTCTCTCTCCCCCATGTATCCATATATACCCATCTATCCGAGTGCGCAGCGTGTTTCTGCACTTACTCATGGCGGTAGCGCCTTCCAGAAAGTAGCTACTTCTGCAGATTTTAGTTGTCTCATGAGAAAAACTAATGGCCGTTAGAATAATGCTGTGTTTGTACAGCATTTTCCTTCTAAGGATTTATTCCAGCCTTACAATTACAGAGGCTTACAACATTATCCTGGCCCCGTGGGCTCAGGAAACGCTCCGGTGTCCAAGCAGGAGAGAGGAGGCACAGGCAAGTGTTGTGACCTGGCCAAGCCCATCTGAGGAGGCAGTGGCTGAAAGAGGCTTGGCTCCATGCTGCGTGGCTGGAGCATGCCTGTACCTTGACAGGCATGTTGTGCTTCATCCAAATGTCATATGTGATGTTCCCAAAGGCTTTGGGAAGGGGAAGGAGCTTTCATCTGCAAAGAGGAGTGTGGGATAGGAAGTTGTAGCACAGCACAGACTCTGGGACTCTGTTGTAGAGGCCAGACTCTGAGAGCAAAGCTGTGCTGGAAGCAGAAGACCAAAGGGAATTTTCCTCAGCAGGGAATCTGGCTTCATCTCTTCCAAAAAGGGCTTTGTGTCAACAGTGATAGGCAGGAAGAGCCATATGAAAATTGGACTGAAATCCTGCACGTGTTGCCAGTTGGAGTGCAAACTGCTGTGGGAAAACTTACGGAGGAGTGCAATATTACCACGCAGAAATCAAAGGAACTGGTGATTCCAAAATGCTTTTAGGAACTGAAGACAATTAAACTCTCCCGGCCTCTTATGCCACTGAATTAAGCAACGTGGCTTTGTTCTACAGGCCATAACACCAGTGGCAGTGCTCACGGCTCACACTCACAGGATACAGCGCAGTGGCTTATAAACAAGCTAGTGCCTTCCCGGCTTACATCCTTTCCGTATTTCTTCTGTTGCGATCGTGTGTTGTCACATCTCACTGGACTTGCTGGGCGGTGTAGGCATGTTCTAGAAAATGCCTGGAGAACTGCACAATAATCAAGAGATAAATTCCCAATGCTGGGAGATTTCTGAAGATGAGGGAGAAGGAAAAAGGAAGAAAGGAAGAGAGGGAGGGAGGAAGAAGAGAGAGAAGGCGGGAGGGAGAGAATTATTTGCTGGACTTCCTCATCTTCCTCTGCTGTTCAGCCCCTTCTAATTGTTTAGACCCAACAGGACAAGGATGGGTTATCCCAGTGAGAAAGCACCCCAAAACACACATTTCCACATGAGAAGCCATAGCCCTAAAAGTTCAGCAAAAGCTGCTGGCGCATGCCACTACTCTATTGTCAAAGTAGTCTCAGTCTGCAATCGGATACAAAATCCCTGTGTTTGTACAAGGCGTTTTCCATAGAGCTGCCTGGTTTGCACTCAGATTCAAGAACTCGTCTGCTCCATCCTCTGACTTGGGATTTGAAGAGCAGCGTCGTTCCCTCCATGCCTAGGGGACAGATCCCTCATCCTGCGTCAGGAAGCTGCAGCAATGTCAACAGCGGCAATGAGGTGGCATTCAAGGGTCGCAGGAGCAGGTCTGCTCTATGGTGTAGTAGACCCCGGGTGGCAGTTCAGGTGCTTCCTGAGTGTGTGATCCGTTCAAATCAGCATCTTCAGCCCCAGGCCGGAACAGGAGCTGCTCCCAGCTTTTCAGTCAATGCCAGAGGCTACAGCAAGTGACAGGAGGGAGCTCCACGTGTGTGAGGGCTTTTGCAGCTTAGCAATGGCTTCTCAAATAAATGCCCCAAAGTTGGGCCAGAACACAGAGTGAGGAAGCAGAAACCCTCTGGGCTTTCCAAACCTTGCCAAGGACATAGCTGGAGAGCTGCTGGATATTACAGTGGCTTTTGAGGACGCTGAAAATGTTAAACTGGGCATAAACTGTCTCCATTCTCTGCCCAACCCACCATAATAATGGGATTGCCAGAGCTTGTTCATGTCAGATAATACTGCTGTTTAACGTGGCTGCTTCTGAGGACCCAAATATAACTCTCCATCTTGAAATACATATGGGACCCAAACTGGCCATGCCAAGACCTTGGACATGGCATTTAAAGCCACAGGTGGCTGCAACAGCTACACAAGAAGCCTGAAACTCATCCTGCCTGTGTCTGGGCTAAGCTTGCCATAAATGAGTTATGCTGCTCATTTGGGAATTATCTTCGCTGCAGCTGAACTCTGTTCTCTTTTAATTTGTATTATGCTACCATCCCTTCCTTTCTCCTTTCTTGTCTTCCTCCCTATCACCTCCTTCGGTAAGAAACTGTGTTGAAATATTACAGCCTCTCTGTTTCGTGATGTTTCAGCCTCCTCCACCTCTTACATCTTCCATATGTGCTGGTTTTAACTTTCTGTGTGAATGAAGATAAGGACATGGAACCATATTAAAGACTTGTATTTACTTCGTCTCCAGAACACAAGTAAATCAGCGATAATTTTGAGCTTTGAGTTCAAGCTTGATCTTTTCCTAGTTCCCAAACTCTCACAGCTCTTCCTGGGGGTGGTAGGTGGCACAGTGTAGATGGGGGACTAGGACTGGGTCACTGTGGGGTGGATCTAAGTTTGGATTTTTCTGTAAATTTCAATGTTATCTGGTTTGGCCCCAGCCCAACCATAATCACTACCCCAAGCCCAAACCTGGTTCCTCCATGTGTCTGGGATGGTTATTCTTTTTTAGAGGTGATAAACTAACACATCATATGTGTTATCTGTCTTTTACGATAAATGCCAAGCTGTCAGAATGAAA
This sequence comes from Larus michahellis, assembly GCF_964199755.1. NCBI lineage: Eukaryota > Metazoa > Chordata > Aves > Charadriiformes > Laridae > Larus > Larus michahellis. The sequence goes on along the minus strand of NC_133899.1, from coordinate 49,837,581 downwards.
ATGCCACATAAATCATACATAAAGTATTTACATTAAAAAAGATCGACTCATGCGAATTTAAACAGCCTTTCTGATGGTGCCATCATTCGCAGCAGGTTAGCCAGGTATTGCCAATATTTCTATTTCTGGAGTTGAAATAAACACATCAAAACGGAGTCATCAAACCAAAAGGAAATGTATTTAACATGGTGCAACAGTCAATGCCATAAGAAATCACCATATAAGTATGCAGAGTTATATATAATCTACACATACTAATATGACTTTACAAATCTCATATTACATATAGATACACACAGAACGGACTTGGGAGGAAGCATTTGTTTCTAGCCCCTCTGGGGGCTCGGTTTCTTACCTACTTGCTGTAGGGATTGACAACACTTCGTTTTTGAAAGTGACTGTATTGCGATCGTATTGCATTCTCCTGTGAGTCACGGTGGATAACCATCTCTGCCATACACTCGACAAAATGGTACACAGCTTGCTCAGCATATGACCATCACTTGGGGGATGGAGGTTTGGCAGGTGCGAGGTCCCTGGTGGGTCCTCAGAGTGGCCATGAGCTTCTTGGGTCGGTCCCTGGCTGTCGAGGGGGTCTCTGGCTGGGTCTCTGGTCTCTGGCAGCCCACAGAGTGCAGCGATCCTCTCTGCCAGGAACAGACACCTTCTGGGTTTGGCATTGCTGGGACTAATCCGATAGCTTCTGGAAGGTGCTGCACCTGCTCTGGGGGAAGCCTTACGGGAAGAGCCTGGAGTGCCGGCAGGAGTGGCCGGTGGGGCTGGCTCTGAGCTGTGCTCCCTGCCTGGGGCTGGGGTGGCACCGCATCCTGCCTGGAAGGTGGGAAGGAGGCAGTGGGCTATGGGCCAAAAACCCTCCACAGGGCACAGGGAAAGCTGAGGGTAACGTAGAGCAGTCCTGCAACTGCTCCAATAGATGCTGCGGGTGGAAGAGCTTCCTAACAACTCCAGACTATCGGTGGGAGGATTAATACCATATTTCCCCTTCCCTCTCCAGCCTCTCTCCCCTTGTCCAGCCTGTGCTGCTTTGAGCAAGTGGGTAGGAATGAAACAACCACAAACCAGACCTATAGTCCTAAAAACAGTGGCACTAACAGGGCACTGATCTACATTACGGCTCTCAAAGATTGCTAACAGGGGTGGAGCTGGACAAGGTTAACTACAGTTGGAAACGCAGCAGTGTCTCCGCTGCAGACCAGGCAGGGCAAGGTGAGCAAAGGGCTTTTTGCTTTATTGGTGCGTGACAGTACTCCGGAAAAAAAGTCCTCAGCATTTCTCAGAGGCGTGTGTCAGCAGTCAGTGGCATTTGTGCCACGAGAACCTTATTTTTGCCCAATGGAAAGTAATTACACCCTGAAAGACATCCTCACCTGCAAAATCCCAGAAAAATTGGACAACCCAAGTAAGAAAACTGAAAAAAAAATGAAGATGAGGGTAAAGCGAGAGGAGGAGAACATGAAGAAAGGAGAGAATAAATGACAGAAGAGGAAAAAAGACTGGTGAAAATAAAATAAATAAAAAAGTGCCTTGTTTCAGGTTTGCGGGAGGTGACTCAGCGCCTGCAGATCTGAATTCTCCTTCTGACTTGACTCTGGCTGGCCGCGTGCCTTTCGCCTTGCTCTATCTGAGTTTCTTATCATGCAGGGCATCCGAAAGGGCAAATACACTGCAAAGCACAGGCTTTATAAATCCTCCAGTGGCAACAGCAGTCAAATGCTGTGACTGAAACATGAAAAAACAGACTGAGGGTGGGATGGGAGGAGAGGCAGTGAATGGAGGAGCAGAGAAAGGGTGAGGAGCGAAAGAGCAGAAGGAAGGGGGGAACAAATGACTAGGGAGACCAGTCGAAGGAGGGGGAGAAGCTCCTGGAAATGAAGTTAGCCATTGGTCGGAGTGACTGCGTCCTCTTGCAATGGCAAGGGGAAGAGCTGAAGCTTGTCCTGCCGACCTGCTGTGGAGACCAATGCTTGCAGGCTCCCCGCTGGCGGCACTTCTGCAAGCCCTGTCCCAGGGCAGAGGAGCTGAGAAAGGCCTGTCACAGAGAGGTTTCTAGACAGGAGGAGCGCCTGACATAGAAATGCCGCCCATCGTGCCCCTCCGGCCTGTGCACAATCAGGACGGGGAAGAAGCGGGCGTCATGGTAGGTCGGGGGGTTTTCGTTGACAGCCAGCTGGCTGGAGTAGGAGCAGCACTGCTCGTCCTGGCAGCCCCGGTCTGCGATGCTGCTGCTGCGGCTCCTCCAGAGGCCTGTCCTGTGGGAGCCGTGGACGCGGCAGAGGGAGAAGCGGCTGGTGTTAAGGGAGAGGCGGGAGTTGCCGCTGCAGCTGTGGAAAGCGTGGCGTGAGAAGATGGAGGAGGTGCTGGAGGCACGGTTGCAGCGTTCGCAGCCATGGGCTGTTTCGCCATATCGGCACACGGCGTAGCTGTTGTAGGCCGGGGAGTTGGCCAGGTCCATGAGCATGGCCTCCGAGTAGCTGGGGATCAGCTGCCGGTTGGTGCAGATGTGCCACTCCAGCTCGGTGCTGTCCTGCGTGGCGTCTCGGGGCATGCGGTACCGGTACAAGGGCTCCTCCACTGCCGTAGGCGCCGTGTACTCCAGGCCCAGCAGCTTCTCCACATGGTAGTGGACATAAGCAGTCCGATACTCTATGAGTACCCTGAGCGGCCACGAGATCATCAGGATAGCTGCCACCCAGAAAGCATAGTGGGACACATACCAGGGGAGGTGATCCGGGTCCCCGTAGGCCATCATAAGCTCTTTAAAGTCCACGTTTTTGAGCTGCATGCCTTCCCTCACCTCCATGTAGTCATCTAGCCCCTCGATCTCTGTGAAGAAGTGAGCCCTCTGAGTCAGGTAAGAGTTCTCAGACTCAATATTGGCAAAGCTGAAGCACTTGGTGAACCTCAGCTTGGTGGCTGTGTAGCTCTCCAGGCCCAGAAGTTCCTTGGAGATGTCCTTGTATCCACAGTGAGAGTAGTCGAACTCAGCTTCAGCCACGTGGGTGTTGACTCTCTCGTGGTAGACTTGTGTGGTGGTGTAGGCGTCACCGTTGCGGTACCGGGTCACCTGCCGGGTTCGCCGCACAAAGTGGTAGCTGATGGCCTTCCACCAGATGCACGGAGTGGCTTGCTGCATGCGGTTGATGCATTCATAGACGCTGTCCACATCCGCCTTGTACTGCAGCTCTCTCTTAACGTGGCAGTGCCAGCACTCCACCAGGTACACCACGTACAGCATAGAGAGGAAGGCCAGCGGGATATAGACATAGCCATCCGAGCACGGGCTGTCGTGGTAGATCATGGACTTGCCCTTGAAGGAGCTATCAAAGCTGAGCTTGGTGACTCGGGACAGCTGACACCAGGCCACTGCACCCAGGCAGCCATACATGAGGATGGAGAGGAGGAGGCATTTCCAGTGGGACTCTCGGCACATGCAGGCGCTCAGGGACTGCTTCACGGGGCGTTGCTTCAATCACAGTGCCAGAGAGAGGGAGAGAAAGACAAAGAGAGAGCGAGGAACCCATCAGTCACACCACTTTGCACCATGCACACGGTGACTGTTGCCTTCAAGACTGTGTCTGGCTTTGCTCTCGACTGCCGGAGGACTGAGACACCCTACTTAATATAAATGTGAATACAAACAGAAACACTGTGCCAGGGACAGAGGTCTCAGGACAAAACTCCTTCCTTGCTTCTTCCTGGCTCTGGGAAGGGAAGTTCTTTGCGCGGCAGTGACTCGCCGTGCCCGCTCCCCGGTTGGATGGGCCCCTCCGCAGGGGGTGAGACAAGTCCCCATCACCTTCTCCCTGCCTGGAGCCAGCATCATCTACGCACCCTGCCATCTTCCGAGGCTGAGAGGGTTTTGCAGCATATGAACAGGTGAAAGTGTGGGGCTGTGGACTTGCCCCTTTGCTTTGTGATTGCCCAGCACCTGGGTTCCCACATGGTGCTGCTGGGGAGGCTTGGGAGAAGCGTCCGTTGCAGGGCTGTGGCCCCACGGGTTGTGCCAGCACAAGGGGACCAGCACTTTGTGGAGCCGGAGCTGCTGCCTGACTCAGAGCTGACTCACACCCAACCCTGAAACCTACCAAGTGATTGACACCATTTTTCTTGGAGGTGAGCCATCAGGAAAATTACTAGATTCAAGTACATTTAGTTGAAAAAATTGTCAGGATTACAGCATGGTGCAGCATAGCTTCAGGCTGGTTAGAAGACTAGCTCTGACCTAGAATACCTGAAAGCTTAAGCATTGGAGCTAAGGGTGTATGCGTGAATATTTAAAACGTAGCACATCCCTCTCTTTCAAGTCCTGAAAGTTGGACTGGGAGCAGAGCCAGAGTTCGCACTCTCGTACTCCCACTGCATCCCCTGAGACGGTGTGATTGCAGCCCTTACCCTAGCCATGGCGCAGTGAATCAGCTGCATTGTCATGCTACGTTGGGCTATAATAAAAAATGCCAAATCAAGCCAAGCAGCTAGCGGAAATGGAGTTGTCTCCCTGCAAAGTGCAGCAGCAGCATGAGTTACGTTACTGGCTGGCAGCTGCCTGTCTGTAGAAAGTGTGTGAAGCAAGACCCCCCACTGCCCTGATAGGGGCTGCCTGCGTCCCTCTTGTTACTGCCATCTCCCCCCGAGCTCTGAGGAAATGACAGTGAGAAAGCAGAAACACACTGATATTCATGCATCATCATGCCCTCTGCCGAGCCTGATTTTGTGCAAAAATAGAAGCACACTGTAACTTCTTCTCCCAAGGGGCCACTTCTAATGCATCAAACTGCTCCATAGATGCCAATAGATGTTAGGTTTGGGAAATGTCTTTTCTTTCTTTCTCCCTTAGTAAAGTTCTCGCCTAGTATAGCTTTTCTCGGACCCACAGCAGTTAGGATTCCGTAAGTAATCTTCAACCAGCAAGGAATTTAAGGAGCAGCATCTTATGACTCAGGAAATAATAGCGCCTCACCACTAGGAAGAAGAGTTTACTGTCTTCTGAATGAGATGGAAGCATTGGCATTGACCCTAAGGTCAGATTTAGTACTGCTTTTTCTTTTTTTTTTTTTTTTGTCTGGAACAGAGAACCACTTCTAAGTAACTACAGAGTGGCTATTGGATTGCTGTGAGCACTGACAACTAGACTTCATGGGGTTTGGTTTTGATTTTGTAGCTTCTAATCTGACACTGTAAGTGCAGAGTAATTTTATTGATTTTAGGGAGCTACACCCGTATTCATCTGCAGGGACTAAGGGCAGAATCTGGCCCCTGATTCTTCCTGATGCATCCAGAAGGAATCTGTAAACAATTTATATTCTTATCCCGAACCATTTGTATGTGTGTATGTGTCGGAATAAAGAATAATTATTCTGGGCTGTATTCTCTTTACAGTGTCCACAATGGGTGTAGAGAAGCTAGGTGGGATATAAAGGACCCAGTACATAACTTCTCTGTAGGTAGGGCTGTGAAAAGACCTTATTATGGGTAAGAATAAGGCTGTTTTCCTTAGTCTTTTGCAGGAAACCTTGAGGAAAGCCACAAAGTGGCTTCAGGGAGTCCCCATATCAGCTGAAAAATAACTATGGGAGTTTTGGGGGTGAATCCCTGAGTCTATGTGCAGTCATGGAGAGTTTAACTTCTTGAAACTCTTGTCAAATACCCACTGCTCTGTCCCAGTGTGGTTACTGCCCCAGTGTAGGCTTCTGCTCCAGCCATACACTGTACCCCAGGTCAGAGCCCCAGGCTCTCCCGACTCATGGAAAGTCCACCAGAAAGTACTGTCTTCTATTCTTTGTCTCTTCTTGACACAGACCTGAGTTTTTAAGTGCTACAGTAACGCAAAAAATATAGACTGTAATGAAGAATTGCAAACCTCTCCCTTTTTTTTCCCGTGAAGGTCTTCTGAGGTGAAGAAAACTCTAGAAGAGAACATCTCTCTACTCCACTTACTGGGACTGTGCATATGAAAACAGCTGGGCAATATTCTAACACGGGAATTTAAGTTCACAGCCAGGTTTCCACAGGTACATCTCATGTAGAATCACAGATGGTTAACACTGTGAAGAATGCCAGTGGATCCAGCAAAAGAGGTCCAGCAGCTTTAATGTGAGTGCTTAAGTACTCCTTGTGGCTCTGGGAATCCCAATTTTTTCTAATATTTGTTGGAAGCACTGTCAGCCTGGCCCTGGGCACAGCCATGCAAGAGGGCTGTCCCACGTCAGTTAAGGCACTATTTGCCAAAGGCACTGCAATCCCCACCTTCCCTTTATTCCATTTCCCTTGACTAACAAATTCTCTGCTCTCTGCAGCTCTGTAGTCCAACTTACAACCCACAGCTTGGCTTCTGCCTGAGGGGTGATTCAACCAGCCCTGCTGGTTAGGGCTATCAGTGGCCATATCGGAGGGGGGAAATGCTTAGCTCCATGAAATGCCATCTCCCCTTTGGGGGAAGAGATGGCTCTGGTCTCACCGGTCCTGGCTGGCTCTGGGCTGGGCTGGCAGCAGCTCCGAGGCTTGCAGGTCCAACATGACATTTCTGTATGCATCCTCTGGAGACACTTCAAAAATGGTCTTCAACCCACTGCACTGGATCAGCCCAAGCTGGATTACCTTCACTATTCTCACTGCAGTCTGTAAAAAAGACAGCTCCTCTCCTCCTTGCATTAGTGAAGACATGCAGCCAAGAGAGCCCACTGCATCTCTCTGATTCACACACCTACCAGTCCAGTTCAGCAGGGCCTTCATGTTCAAAACCCTTTGGGAAAACATGATTCTTTTCTCCTGGCTCTTCTGACCCACTGTCTCATACCCTCCTTTGTTCCTAAGCAGATCCCACTCTCCGCAGGTCCTCGGTTATAAAAGGATCTCTTTTCCAGGGTCTACCCTCACAGCTGTCCCTCCTATTTCAAGTTCTGAATAGTTTCATCTGGTCTATATACCCTTATTTCTTCTTCCCTTTGCTGACATAATTATCTAACACAGTTATACTATTAGAAACACTGTTACAGCGTTTGTAAGAAAGACAAAAAATAGAACATAATTATAATAAAAGTATCAGACATTCAACAATCTAATAAGGAAATGTATCTTTCCATCTCTCTCTGCATAACAAATTCATTAATATGTTAAACCAGTGGCTCCCAGACTTTATTAATTAACATACCACCTTCTTGCAAGCATGATGTTTGTGGTACTACGTGGAATTTTCTCCTTTCCGTGCATAGTGTTTCAGATCGAAACAAGGCAAGCTTGTATTTCTGGATGAGTACAATAAATGCTTAAGGAAACTAATAATTTCCATGATAACTTCGGCCAGCCAGCGAACAGGAACTGTGTCCTTTGAGGAATGCTGCGGGATCTGTGTTGTTTGATGTGGAACAAAAGCATAACCCCTGAAAAATGTTAATAGAGAAACATAATTGAAGAAGGCAAAGACAGAGAGCCTGACAGAAAGCCAGAGCCAAACAGAGACTGTCCCAGAATAGATGGAGGCTCAGCCACCAGGTACTTTGCCTGCGAGCTAGGACTTGCGGATTTGGATCTCTAACCCAAATCAAGAGAGGCATCCTTCCTCTTCTGTTTGTTGGGGGTTTTGCTTGGGGTTTTGCTTCCAGCATTGACCTGAGAAACCTCCTGACAGAAGATTAAATGAGACACAGGTTGCCCAGAGAAGTCGTGGATGTCCCATCATCGGAAGTGTTCAAGGTCAGGTTGGGCCTTTGAACAACCTGGGGCTTTGAACAACCCAATCTAGTGCAAGATGTCCCTGCCCATGGCAGGGGAGTTGGACTAGATGATCTTTGAAGGTCCCTCCCGACCCAAATGGTTCTGTGACTATACAACCACTTCTGTGAAGAGGGATGGCTTTGCCAAATCAAATGTTTCACCGAAAAGGTCCCAAACAGCTCCAACGACAGTACAAATTGTAAAAATCTCACGTTTTGGATTAAATACTGTGAAGAAGCACAGCCAAGCTGTCAGTATTATTGTGTATGAATTTCAAGTTGTGTTAAAAACACATGCTATAAATAACTTGCTATGCTCTGGTATGCTGCTGAACAGCTTTCAGAGGCCTCCCTTCTCATCACACCTGATTGGATTGGAAGCTCCTGCTACCTCTTACCCAAACTATCCATCATCACAAGCCAAAATTCACTTTACTCTTCCACACAGAAAAACAGCAACAAACAAATATTTCCCAAATTCTTTAGTAGATCTCAGCATGAATGAGGAAAATACCATGGGAAAGAGGTGACACGTGTGGGGAGGACTGGGGGTACCTCTGCTGGGGGCCTTACGGAGAGGGACAAGGGTTGGGGACAGCCCTGCACTGAGCTCCACAGTGCTTGCAGCACTGCTCCAAGTTTGCGTTGGGTTTTTTTTTGCCTGTCATTTCCAGAAAGCTCAGGAAGAGGGGAGGATCTGTGTACCACAGCTCCACGTCCTCCCATGGTCTGTTTTCTGTCTGGTGGCGTGGAGCCTTCCGAGACGCTAAATGATAGATGCTATTTAATTTGTTACCGCAGTTCCTGGAAAATAGTCTGGAAAGCCCTAGCTGCCAATGGAGAACTGGAATTTCAACTGACACCTGTAGCAGACAGGAGTTTCCAGGCTGGCAACATTTGGATTATTTCTCTTTCAAGAAAGTTCTGTGCAAAACTTAGTTTGCAAATGACAAAACATCCAGGCAGTGGCTGAAAGGGCAATTGCCTTCAAAGACACCCTCTGATGGCAGATACCCAAGATCAAAAGCAGGTATGCAAGGACTGGTGTGGAGCCTCCCTTGCACAGGCACACCCACCCCACGCTCGTCCTGGCTCAAGAGCAGCCAGGTCAGGTTCTGGCTGCAGCAACTGTAATTAAAATCATTAAAGCATGCTCTGTGTTGTAGCAGCATGCAGATTTGGGCTGCTAATCTCCCCCAGTGCAAAGGGGTGGAGAGAGAGCGGAGGGGGAGTGCACAGCCTGGCACATCCCCCTCTTAGCAGCTGGAGCCGAGCGTGCTCTGGTGGCAAGAGCAAGGGACTGGTGGCCAGGGTTTCAGCTCTCTGACCCATCCCTTGACTCCTTACAAGCAACCAGAATTAAGACATGGGCAGGTAAGTTGTAGCTGGTAACCGTTCTAAGTGAGCCTGCAAGTAACTTCCTTGTGGGTGGCAAGAATGCAAAAAATTACCTCTCCTCAAACCCCGATTTCACCTTAAAAAGCAAAGACTGATGTTGAAATGCAAAACTGATGTTGGAAAACCAGAACAACATATTTTTGGGTGCGCAAATTGTGCTTGTGTCTCTAGGTCCCTTCCTCTTGATGGGTACATAAGGACTACCGAATTTCCCAGGACACTGGTCGAGGTGGTGTGGCTGTTCCTGTTCTTCCAAATGAACCCCCCCATTAGCAGGAGGAGGAAGGGCCATGCTCAGAGAAGCCCAGGCTGCTTCCAGCAGCCCAGGTTTTTGGGTGCCTAACCTGAAACTCTGATGCCTCTGTTTTACCAGTGATGGCCCGCTGCTTTTGCTGACCTCTGGATATGAGCATGTCTAGTCGCAGGACTCGCCCACTAGCAACATGGCTGTCCCTCGGTGATGGTGGGGATCCTTATGATATAGTAAACAGCCAGACGGTTCCTTAGCACTTACAGATAGTCACAGCAATTTCTCCTCTCAACTTTGCAAGGCTGTTCTGCGTCAGGAAGGTTCAGCTTCTACTACAACACAAACTACATTTACACCTTAAGACTGGGAGACACTACACCTTCTCCCCATAGCTCCTGTATCTCACAGGCAATGCAATTTCACTCTACAGTCCTATGTACAGCCCAGTTACTAGTGGTTGGTAAAAGCTCATCCTCCATGAAGACACTCTGCTTTAAGTGATAGACTAAAAGAAATGAAGCACCTGCAATCCCCTTTGTAATTTGTTCTGGTGATGATATTTTACTGCCATTGTAGTTTTGCCTCACTTCAGCGCCCATTCATGGCAGTGGGGGATGCCCATTCTCTGGGTGATGAAAGACTCCTTTCATGTGTGCCTTCTCTCTCTGAAGATGCTTCTTCATTCTAATTATGACACCTCTCAGCCTTCTTTTTGACAATTTAAATGGGTCAAGGTCTTGAAGTCCTTCACTGCACAGCCCTTTTCCTAGCTCTTTTTGGTCCTCTGCTCTCTCTCCAGCATCTTAAGATCCTTCCTAAATGTGCACCCTGCCAGTGGATACAGGACTTCAACACATTTCATTGGCACCCTACTAAAACATAAAATACCTCCCATTCCCACTCATTTCCCCTTTTTACTGTCTCCAAGAGTTGTATCAGTAGATTTTTGCCCAGCACCACCCTGGGAGTTCATGTTCAGCCATTCACCTGCCTTGCTCTCAGGTATTTTTTGAGTCACTGTTTCTGAGGACAGCTGAAGGGTTGGCTGCAGTCTCCACCCTGAAATGTGTACTTCAGATTTGTCTTTGGATCGAATAATGAAATTATCAAATGAAGCAGATCCCTCTGTAGGACTGTGCTCATCTCATCATTACAGACCAGCCTGCTAATGTTTGTGCCAACTGTGAATGTTACCAGCAGTGATTTTATGCTTAATTCCAGTGGATAGTGTCAAATACGGTAATTATTCCTGCAGAACTCTGCCAACCTAATGGCTAAATACCCCATTAACTTATACAAGACAACTGTCTTCACAAAGCTAAGTGTCAGTCATAAAAACAAGGCTGTGGGCATTATGTGGACACCAAGGTGCTCCTCACACTTCCAGTGCTCACTGCCAGGAGTCATCCCGCGTGCAGGTCTAGATACAATACTAAGAGAAACCCTCCCAAAGCTTCAGTGGAGCACATTATCACCTAGCTTGCTGTATGCTCTTCATCAGTAGCTGTATTTTACTCCAAAAGTATGGCAGTGTGGGCTTGAAGCATCTCTTCTTTTTCTAGATGCCTCAGTACTGTGGCATGCAGCTGGTTACGGTGACAATGATAAACCTCTCATTTTGTCCACCTCTGATTTTGACTGGCAAAATAAATTTGAACCGAAAGTTGCCAAACTCCCCAACAGGTGGGGAGAAATAGTCTGCAAAGTCCAAAGGATATGGACCCGTCTATTTTGGAGTTACAGTCTTTAAAATTTTGATATATAATTTTGCCTTATGTTTACTATTTCTCCATAGCTCCCTATTGACAATATGGCTTTTTCCTCTTCTGTCAGACTTCACGCTTCAGTCTCCTTCAAAACCCCAGCATGAGCTGTAAAAGCAGAAAATATGCTGCCACAGCATGAATTTATTCTAATGTTCGGTTTGTTGACAGTTCAGGGCCCAAGTTTGACTCTCCGTGTCTGGTTCGCAGCCAGATATCTGGGTTCCCCAATTTCAAAAGCATTAAAATTCTCCTTCAGGGAAATCATGCCAAAAATGTTTCCTTTCCTTTTAAACCCCTTGTGTAAATGTGTTTGCCCTTGGTGGCTGACCTCAAGAGCTGCAATTTTGCTGAAGCAAAATGCTATCATGTCTAGAATGAAAGAATGAGAGAAAATGGAGGGTAGCGAAGATGTGGCCCGAATAGAAATAGAGAAATGAGGGGGAAACACGGGGGGTGGTAAGAGGTGGAGAGAAAGGATAGCCTAGACATGCTCCAAATGCCAGTGCCACCAAGGCAGGAGAAGGGCTCTGGTAGGTGGCGATGGAGACCAGACAGCCGGGGCAGGGGCAGGAGGGAATCAGACCCAGAGAAAGGACCTGGGCAAGGATCAAATGGGGGAAACGCGCAACCTGACAGCACCAAAGCATCATATGAGCCAGCAGTCCTCCTGGCCCATCTATGACCTGGAGAGCAGTACTCCTAAACGGCTGCTTTCTTGGCACTGGGAACTTCTCCAAAAAACAAATCTATGCCCTTATCTTCTCCCCACAGCCTGGGGGGTGGGATAAGGTTGTGCTACATTGGGGCAGAGATTCCCACAGAAGCGACAGTGCGTTGCAGGGCTGAGGGTGCAGCTGTGTCTCAGGGAGATGTGCAGCATCACAGCGTGCTCCTGCTCTCCGTCAAGACTTGGCTTCGGGGCTACAGGGTGGCTTTATCACTGTCTTTGGCAACAAAATGACTCCACAGCTCAGGATTACTCATGTGAGCAAAGCGTCAATCTTATATTTTTCTTTATTTTTTCTTGTTTCTTTAGCAAGAACAAGCTTCCTATCCATGGGGAAAAAAAAGAGTGGGGGAAAGACTGACATAGGACTGGAAGAAAAGAAATAAAAGTAGAGAAGCAAGAAGAAAAAAAAACATGGATAAACTAACGCCAGTCACAATTTCATTTGCCTCTGAGGATTTATAGAAGTGATGAATATATTCCAATGAGATATATGAAAGGGAAAGAATAATCAATAACCACAAGTCACACACTTTGGCAAGTGGTGACCTGCCTGGATGAAAGCAGATTTTTGTCTCTATCTATGAGACCTCTTCTATCTTGATCAAGAGAGAGCAATGAAAAATGCTCCACCTCCTAACAGACACGGCAGGACATAACACAGAAAGGACCACTGAGTGAGTCCTTGCTAGGCAAGCCCTAGGCTGTGCTGTTAACCATAACTGAGGTGAGCCCTGACACCAACCTCTGGTGCTAAGAAAGGCTTTGCTATTTGTGCAGCAGACAGGGATGATGTAAGAAGAGCAAGGAGATCTCTACCCCCCTTCCCCAAGCAGCCACGACAGACGTGGGTGCAGAAATCATCTTCCAGCTCCTGAGGTAATCCTGGTGAAAGACTGGCCAAAGAAGTCTGGGGTGACCAGGGAGAAGACAACTGCAGGAGAAGAGTCAGAGTACAGGCTCTTATTGCGTTCCACGCCCAAATGAACTCCTAGGTCAGATACTCATTAGTATGGTGAGGAAGGAGCCTGCAGGGCTGTGGTAAACCAGACATTGGTGTATGATGGGCAGAAGTACTCCTCCACCATGTGACCCAATCTGGGCTCCGCATGGGGCATTGATAATAAGGCCTGGTGAGGGAAAAGGGAGATATTACAACAGTCACCTCATAAATCCCCTCCTGGGGAGCCTGAAAAAAATCCCTCCTGCTATCCATCTTGAACGGCAAGAAGCCCATTACTGGCTCATGCTGAGCCAGTAGCAAGTGCTCTCAGCATGGCTGCCAGCACGGAGAGAAAGAGAAATATAAGGGATGGAAGGCAACAGAAAAAATCCGTTTTGCATCAAAGAGAATTTTCCCCCAGTCCTTGAACACGTAGCACATTGTTTGCTGCGCGTATGTTTTGGATGCACCGTTTGTTCTTCTGCCACGAAACCTTCTGTGAGAATGAAAACTTCCTGCAAGCGGGGGCCATGACGTCAATGACAAGCAGAAACGATGTTACTTGGTTTATAAAGAATAACCTGCATGCACTCCACGTGTTTGTAGCATCACTGACTCAGGCATTCACTTCAGCAGTTGCTCTCCTGTGGTGAGCACAGATCGCTTGGTTTCTTGTTTAAGTCACTGCAGAGATTTAATCTCCTCCTTCCATCGATGGAGATGTCAGAGGGAACGTCTCAGGGTGGGAAGGTGCACAAAATCGTAGCATTAATTTCTCACCCCAGCAGAGCCTATCGCAGGAAAAGACAAACTATGAAAAGGCACAAATCTTGCTGACTTACACAAATTTCAGATGCTAGGACCCCCCCCCGCCCCCCGAAGTACCATACAAAGACAGCCTGTTATTTCGCACCATGAATTCAAGCCACCATCTGGAGACGAGGAAAGCAGAGGTCAGGACAGAAGAAGCCTCCAGTCCTCTAAAATGTCAGATTCAGCAGTAGCTCTTGCAGGATACTTTTGCGTTCTTCAAGCAGAAATAAAGGAAATCCCAGAAAAGAAATACATTTGGATCCCAGACAATATATATGCTGCATGATGCAGCAGGATGGGAAAGGTGCTCACTAAAATACAAGGGTAGGTATGTGAGTGGTGTGAGAAATTTGGGCCAAGCCACATCTGCTGGTGATGCTCCCACACGCTGCACCAAGGAAAGTCGTGCAGTTGCATCTTCAGTGCCAAAGAACCTAGCAACAAAGTGGTCACCATTTGCAAAAGAGAAATCAGAGCTATTTTCATGGCAGCTTCCTACATGCTCACAAAAAAACTACAGTAACAAATTTATCCCTTTTCCCCCCAAATTGCTGACGTTGCTGCCACTGGCTTTCAACTCAGCAGCCACACAAAGAGCACATTCTGGGGGCAGAGGATTTTTCCCAGTAATGTCAATGCTGGTAATGAGTTCATCAGGAAAGAAAAGCTGGGAGAAGAGTTGTCTCAGAGCAAGTGAGTAGCTCCAATAACAGTTTTTTTCCCTGCACTTTAAGCATACCCATCAGACTTAGCTCATATTACCCACTCCCCCATCTTGAATATCACTGGTTCCTAGTAGACACAGGATGAATTTTACAGGTATAACAACATGGTTTACCTCAACACTTATCAGTCAACCAATAAAAGCATCACATATCCTCAGGAAAGCTCCTGGGATGCAGTTCCCAGCAACAGCCAGATTAGCGAGACTGAATCATTGGCATGAGCCATAGCTGTGCCGCTCGGTGTTTTGCAGCTTGCCTCATGCCTAGCTGGCCACTTGCCCCCCACTGCATAGAGGTTTCTGGGCAGGTGCCCTTGCCCCTGCTCCTGCACTGCAGGGAGCTCCTGGAAGGGCTGAGGGCAGCATCCGTCTGTCCGTCCATCCCACAGCTGCAGGGCGGAGTGATCCTCACCTGGGCAGGAGCAGGCTCCAGCGTGCTCCAGTCTGTGAAAGCCAGACACAGCTCCCTGCACCCTTGGGCAAGCTGCAGGCAACAGAAAGGAACCACAGCCCCAGGGGACCAGCTAGGTGGAACTTGCTGACGGCACTGGTGTTACCAGCGGCTTTGCTGACATGAAGGGAAAACGGGCATCGGCCAAGGGAAAACAGGAGGGCTGGTGGGACCAGCTCCCATTGCTTCAGTCTGGGATGGATGGGAACAGCAGGGAGGGGAGAAGGGGACAGTAGCTAGCTGCCAGCTTCTATGTGCTTGACAAAGTCCCAGTTGGGTTCAACAGGAATCCCGTAACACCTACTTCGCACCCACCTTTGCTCATGAGACGCAGCTCCTAGGGAGTGGGGGGGAGAAGCAAGCAGCCAGAAGATACTGGTGGTCCTTGAGCAGGTGTATTTTCTTCTGTGCTGTGCAAACAAGCAGCCTGCAGCAGTGGGTGTCAGAGCCATAGTTCAGTGGTGTACTAAAGCTCATCCCTTCCCAGTCATGGGTCACTAGGGTCGCAGGTGCTCTCCCCATCCTTGAAGAGTGCACGTCCTGTGCTTTAGTGTTCTCACCACTGCCACAGGTCCTGTGTGCCCTGCCCAACCTTCCCTGTCTCAACACGGGGAAGTGAGGGACTGACCTGGAGCCAGGCTGGACAACAGCCACAGACCAGCTTCCCTGGGGGTGAAAGCAGGGAGCCGGGAGGAGGCAGCCTTGTGAGGAGGAAGCCTGAGGAGTCTTAGTTCCTCACCAGCTATTTGCAGCCTGGTTGTTGAATGCCTCTGTTTAGAACTTTGCAAATGAGAAAAGTAGTTCATTATTGTTATTAATAGCATTTAGTCTTTGCTTACTCTGAAGGAACACTTTGAGATTAAATGGGGTATAAAAACATCTCTCAAGTCATCAGAAGAAACGTGATCCGGGACTGATCCAAGCTCCAGTGAAGTCAGGGGAAGTCTTTCAAAGTGAACTGTGAATCAAGCTTTGTCAATAACAATGAGGTTTTATTTTTATTCTCACTTTTTTGCAAAGCCGTCCTTTTGCCTAGTAAAACCTGGACAAGGTGGCTCTGTGATTTGACCTCTCAACCTCCAGCCTTCCCATTTCCCGCGTGTGACCTCCCAGTTGGAGCCAGCCAGCCACACTTCAGCAGAGGACCTGCTAGCCCCGCGGTGCTGGGCTGGTGCGGCTCAGGCTGCGGCCACGCCAGGTCCCTTGCACTGCTGAGCTCATCATCCCTCACAGTAACACCCAGCCACTGCTCGGGCTTCAGCGACTCTGTCAGATTTGGGGAGTGTGTTTCCCCCTCTCTGCATCTTTTTGAACACAGCTGGGACCTCAGTGCCATCAGCTGTTTTTCATGATGGTGCTTCTGTTAAGATGAGATAGCATCCCAGCAGCTAATGCTTCCCTGTGAGAAAAGAAGGTTCATCATAAATACCACTTCTCTCTCCCTCTTGCTTCTCTCTCTGTGACACATTCTGCAACAACATGTGACAGCACAGCAGGTGAAAACTTCACTGGAAATTCATTTAAACACCTAATGGTTAAAAGGGATCCTGGGAGCCAGGACACCTGGATTTTATTTCTTGACTTGACTTTGACCCATGGCACGGTTTCAGCACACCATTTTATACCTCCTGAAGACACTGAAAAAATAGCATTTATAAAGTGCTTTCACACGAGCATTGCAGCAGCACTCTCCAGGAAGACGTCTCATCTGCATGTGAGCTGTCACATCCCGCAACTCAGAGTACCAGCTGGTGGGAATCGGGGAATTTAGCTCCTACCCTGGCCTGCTGACAGACAGTCCCCTGCAGAGGACCATGGCACACCTCAGGCCTGCAGACAGACTGTCATTCCTACCCTTTTAACACATGCCCTCACTACCCCCTACCTCCACCAGGCACTGGCACTTCTGGCTGGCCACCTCACCTCCAGGGAGACACGAGGGGATTGTTCTCCATCTGTTTGGTCCTCAGAGAGACCCCCATACTGGCAGGACCCTACTGGCAGATGCTACCACCCCAGCCTCATGGTGCTTGGTGCTCTCCCTGCCCATCGCAGGGTAGAGGAGATGGCACGGCTTGTGCCTGATGGCACTCAGGCTCTTCTAGCTCGTGTCGTGCAGGACACACCATGCTGGTTTGCAAGAGCTGCTCAAAGCAAGATGCCGATGCCTCATGTTGAATCACTTTTGTTACCACACTAACTGAATGCTGTACTCCACAATTCCCAGTCCAGCTCCTAAGGGCAATCAATCACATGGGTATGAAGATGGCCTCCAGTCATAGATGCGTGGCCACAAATCACTTCTTTCCCGCAAATAAGCTGTGACCTGTAGAAGTCTCTGACTGAGACCATCCTCTTCCCTGGTAAGGTCAAGTTATGCAGACTTCACATTTGCAAGTCACCATTACCTACTGTCAGCTTCCTTGCCAGGAGCGTGACACTTTGTGATCTGCTCTCTGCCCTTTGCTGTCAGCTTCCACCGGTCCCTGTTCTCACCAGCCAGCTGTTTCCAGCTGTTTCCAGCCCATGTCTTCCCTGTATTACCAGCCTTTCCTTAACCAGGCTTCTGCTGGATGGATGCTGAACACGGATGTGCTGTATAGAAGCGGTGCTATGTGTGAGCCGGGATTGCCTTTACATTATTCACCTGATGAAAAGTCACAGAAGTCAAAAGCTCAGGCGTTTTGTGGGGTGTAAGCCCCTCCGTCCTCTCGCGGTGGCACACGTGGCACTGTGAGAGCGGCTGCCAGGTACACCAGACACCGCTTCACAACCTTAACTCCATTCTGGGAAGGCTGCCAGCCTCCCGGTGCTATGGAGCTGCCGGTGCCTCATGCAGCCAGGCTCCTCCAGCTTCCCACTCGCCATCTGTCCTGCTCATTTCAGGCACTTCTCCTCCTTGCTTCTGCCGCCGCCGATGAGATGCGGTGTGGGCAGAGCGGTCGGCACTCAGGGAGGAGCCGGCATGGGCAGCTCTCAGAGGCAGCCTCTACCCCTGACCTGCGCTGTGGGCTCCTGATGGCAGAGACCCTGCCAGCTCTGCTGCAGGCAGCATCCCCGCTCTAACACCTCGTCGGCCATTCTGTGCAAAGCTGCTTAGTTAGAAAAGTTTTCTTAGTTAGAAAAGTTTTGGGTAGTTAAAAAAGCCATTATAGCAACTGACCTCAACAAAGTTTCACTGGGTGCTATTTTTAACTTTGTGGTTCTTTTAAACTCAGAGGAGCCTGATGAATGATTAGTCTAAAAGTGAACTATATTTCCCGTGATTAGAACTTAAAAACTAATTAACAACTTAAACACGCTTTTCCAAAAAGTAGAACTCCTGCTCTACGTGAAAAATCAAACACAGCCTTATCTATATTGTCACGACTGTGTCACTGTAACAACTGAAAGGGCCTTATAGTGCTGACGATAGCTTGGCAGCCACTACTTTTGGTGTTAACTCACTACCATGTGTTAGGACACACCTAGAAACAAGTATGGACTACTTGCGGACATTTCACTCTTTTTAATCTCCGTTTCCACAGTGTTCCTGGTCACTGGCAATGACTTGAGCTGTTTTCTTCCAAGGCATAGAAACAGATGAGAGGAAGCCTCCCGCTCTGTTCCCAGGGAGAAGATACCTCCTACCTCACTCTTGCAATGGCTTGCACTGATTGAAAAGCATCCTTGGTCTCTGCACTTCCCTTCTGGCAGGAGATCATCCTCTGGGGTCTCTGAAGTGAGAAAGGGAGAACAAGCAGAGTATTTGGGGCTTCAAAAAAGTGTGCAGGCCCATTGCTTTTCCACTGGTATCACGTGACTGTCTGTCCACCTGAGAGAACAGCATTAGAACCCAGCTCTGGAGGGGACCTACCACCGAGTCACCTAGTTTCTCCTTCTCCTGCGAGGCAACATCTACATACTTAACAGCTATTTGCCTAAATTGTCCTTATAACCCTCCAATGGCAGAGCTCCATGAGCTCCCCTGTCACTCCAGCCCAGTACTCCATTGACGAAATTCCCAAGCTGGAGGGAATTGGGAAAGTCAGCCAGAAGGAGCAACTCCCTTCAGTCTCAGCCACGGCAGCGAGGGAGCACTATCTGTCAGAGAGGACGGAAGACTTTGCCTGTAGAAGCTCACGCAGCTGGAGCCCCGGCTGCCCTTCAGAGCTCAGACACATCCATTTGATGTTTCCTATCTATTTTTTTTAAACTCTCGACAGCTTCTCGTGTGAAGTGCAGAGAAGACAGCCAACTTCAGGGCACCAAGAACAGACACGTGATCAGAAGGTAAAGTGGGACAACGAAAAGAACAAAAGCAGAAAAAAGAAGCGATGCCTCAGCATGGATTTTCTTGTGACAGGATCTGCAATGCAAATATTCCCTGGAACTGCAGGATCATGAAAAAATGCCTTCCAGTTCCTCTGATGCCACTACTGCTGGACCTTTTCCTTTGTCTCTATGAGAGGGACCATTTAGATCAAGGAATGAGGTGCACCCCTTGGTTTATGCTGGCTGAATGAACGGGCAGGAGCAGTAGAAAGGGGCTTGTCCTGTTTGACCCCCAAACAAGAAGGGGAATATCATGCACTACATAAAAAATAACTATTCAGTCATACTTGCTTGGGATGGTGACAGTCTTCCAACAGGCTAACCAGCAGCTATCATTATTAGTTAGCTGAGCAGGTCTTTTGCAAGAGGTTTGGAAGAGCTGAGGGGAAGGAAAAGCGGAGCTTCCTCAGGAGCCACATCTCACGTCTCCTGCTCTCCTCTGGGCAGTGCCCATTGGGTCAGTGTCCTGCGCAGCTCTTGGAGGGGAGCTTCACATGGGAAATAGCCCCCCTCTGGCGACTGGTACCCAATGGTCCCATGGCAAGGAACAACATTAACCTCCATCACAGGCCCCACGCCCTCTCTCCTCTCCACCCCCTGCTCCTGGGTTCATTTCTCTTGAGCACAGAAGTCTCAGGGATGGCAACAAGCCTCTAGAGGAAGAGGAGCTCATCAGAGAGGCAGTGGGGAGCAAACAGAGTCCTGCAGATCTGCAAGGGAAAGAGGTTCATCAGACCATGGGGATCTGCTGGTGAGGAAGGTGTACCTACAGCAGACCTGATAAACCTGAGAGGGTCTCCTGCCTCGCCCCCTCCGCCACCTCTCAGCCCCACGAGTATGCCTCAACCCATAGATGGGGACAATTTAAAGCTACTCGGTCTAAGTTCTAAAGGGCTTTATGCCTGATGTTTTCAATGCCGTAAAATAAGCCTTGACAAGTAAAATAAATATGTTTGACATTCATACTGGGGGAAAGGGATAAAAAAGCCAGAAAATTAAATGGAGTTAATCTCTCAAGTAGAGGATATCTCTCCAGTGGCATGCTTAAGAGGAAAGGACCCAGCTATCTTTTGACCTGACAGTGTGTAAAGCTGTAGCCTGCAAACAACCCGTATATTTTCTTAACTTGTAACATGCCTTGGTGCTGTTGTGACCACAAACATCACTTTTGAAACAAACTCGCTGTAGCATTTTGCATTGGCAGTACGAGGCGGATGAGACAGTTTTCAGTGCCCTCTCTCTTCTGCAACATCTCCATCAGTGAGCTGATGACCATGAGTTTCAGGAACATCACCCCATGAGGCTTTCCCCCTTTTATGTAAATAGCTTAACTGATTACATTACGTCACGCCCAATTAAAGTTCTTACATATGGAAGAGAAGATAAAACCGGGCATGGCCAACTGCTGTTTGACTCTGCTGGTACAGACAAGACAAATACGTATTTCAAAATGTCAAGTGGCTGCTTTCAGCTTTCTTCAGTGATTACTTGGCTACGGTAGCAAATAAACAATGTTTGTACTCACCAGCTTCAATTTGCTGAAAAAGAAAAACAGTTTCCAACTAAGTTTTAAAGATTCAAATATTTAAGACCATTTCGAGATTGAGGTGTAAATTGGCAGAAATGCAGAAAAGTCCCTACCGACTCTTCAGCGTAGGTGTAGGCTGTCACAGTAATAACTAAGAGAAGAAAACCCACCAGCCCATAGCTTAACCAGGGCAGTACAGAGCAGCAGGTTCTGCTGCCTCTGGGAGGAAAGAAAAGGCAAATACGTCGAACCAATCTACAGCAATAACTGCTGAAACATTTGGAAAAACCTGTCCTTTGTATTCCCTCCCCTCAAAGATCTTGATTGTTTTTTGCAAGAGTTGATGGAATGGTAAAATCCTACACCACCACCAAAAGCACGGCTGTTCCAGATCATCCAGCCTGAGCAATGGGTATTTCAACAGAAAAAGCCCTAACCAGACTACTGGCAGCTAATCCAAGGGCCTGCTCTGACATTCAGCAAAGTCATCAGTAAACCTAAGTGGCCCTTGGCAGAAGAGGACGAGGGCCGCGGCAGGTAAGCAAACTGCCTCTCTCCTTCTTGCTCCGCAGCTGCACTGTCCTGCTTTCAAGAAAAAAGACTTCAGACACATTCTCTATTACCAGCTCAGGGTTTTATCTCATATTGATTTATTACCTAATTAAGGCAATTTTTAGTTACTGTTAAGATTTAAGCCCATGCATTTGATCTAAGTGAAATCCATAAATGACAAGACTAATAGAGAAGCCCATGAAATGCCCATTTAATACTGGGCATTTAAATGCAACTGCAGGTCCAAGCACAAAAAGACTATTTACATGGACACGGAGAAAGCATGAGGAAAAGACCAATATTGTAGGACTGCAGTCTTAAGATATCACTGTTAGAGGCATTTGAGATATAGACTCAAATGTGCAAATGTTTGTGTTGGAACAGAAGAAAAACTGAGAACAGGATGAGTGAAGCAAGATATAATGTGCTTAGCAGAGAGAGAGATCAAGTGCTCTCATGTCTGGAAATGGCTTGGATGTTTTTATGGTGGACTTGATATATTGGAAAGCCTTCTGTAGCTCCTGGTCATAGACCAAATAAATCAAAAAAACCCTTCCAGCATTAACCATCTATTGATCTTCTGCAGGGCTATAATTACATTGGGGAGCTCTACCGTTGGAACAGCAGCTGTATCCTGGATCCAGCCACAGCTCTTTGCGGTGAACCATGTCACAGGTGTTTAAAAAGCAATTATACAGGAGAAAACCCTAATTTTCACCAACGGAGGACAGTTTTTTCAACCTGAGCTGCAAAGTCAATTTTCTATTACAGGTACTTTAACAACTGCTGTTTGGTTTTAGCCTAAGTATACTGCAGCTTCACGTCGGCTTTGTTGAGGCTACTGGATTTTGAGTACAGGACCACGAGACTGTTGATGAGCCACAGAACCCGTTAGCAAAAGCTTTAAGCAGACTAACTGCACACAGCAATGTTCCAGGGTTGCTTTCACTTCTGTTTTCAGTTTTCTCTGCCTGCTTTAAGGCTGCTCTCTGCATCCCTAGGAGCAGGTACAGTTGTTTTTAACTCCGTATTATGAAGAAACTTCAGTCACTTCCATGATTTGCACATGGATTACACGATGTACATGGCAGACCTGTCAAAACAGTTGGGAGCAAAGGAGCAAAGGCTGCATTAGGCATAGAAGAAAATCTCAGGCATTCCTGATACAGGAGACTGCTGTCCTGAATGTGCAGGATTGTACGTGCATTGTCACTTACTGCCACAAAGCCCTGCAGTTCTGTCTGACCAATGCCTTGTGGCTCAGGATTTTTTGTGTCAACCCTCAGACACATCCGTCATTCCCTCCCTATGATGCGCAAGGCCACAGTAAGCACTTCCCAGCTGATCTGAAGAAACAAACTGAGCCGTATTTTCTACAGTGTTTTCCATCGCAGATTAGGCAACAGGAGTGCCTAGGCCCCAGGGGACCAGGAGAGGGATGACCTCCTCCTTTGGCCCAAAACACTTGAAAGCCCCCAAGCCCCGGCTGCAAACCCCTTCTCAGGCTCCATGTGCCCCTCCTGCCACTTACACCAGCGCCTCGCAGAGCTCCAGTTTTCGAGACCATTTCGAAAGTCCCAGGGCAGCAGCAGGCTCTCCTACGCCAAAACCCAAGGGGCATATTCACCCCAACTTCCACTGGCCACGGTCCCTTCCGCCCACCACTGCACCGTCTCGGTGCAGAGCCGCTGGCCGAGGGGTCGAGCCGCCGCCCCGAGCCCGGCACCGGGCGCCGGGCCCACGTCGGTAAAACCCCGCAGCCAGCGGCCGCCCGGAGGGCTCCGGGTGGCGGCGGGGGCAGGGGTGTCCCGCCGGCGGCCCCGGCACCGCAGAGCGCGGCAGGGTACCGCACCGCGCACCGCACCGCGGCGGCTGGCGGCCGCCCCCGCGGCGCGGCTGCAGGTAGCCGGGCGTGCGGACGGGCGGTGGCTGGCTCCCCCCACCCAGCTCCGCAGACACCTCCAGCCGGGGCACCCTCCTCCCGCCGCGGCTCTCCGGTTCCTCCCCACGCCCGCCCCTCGTCCGCATCCCCGCGGCGGGGCTGCCTTTGCCCTCACCCCCCCCCCGCGGCTCCGGTTCCCCCGGTCCCCCCGGCCCGGCCCGGGGTGGGGCGGGCGCCCCCGCCGCCGCTCACCTCCTCCCGCACGGCGGCGGCGGCCGCCGGCGCAGGGGTGCTGCCCGGCCCGCTCTCAGCAGCCGCCTCGGCTTCCCCCTCCGAGGACATCCTTGGCCATCACCGGCGGCGGCGGCGGCGGCGGGGGCTGCGGGGCCCCGAGACGGCGGTGCCCCCCGCGGGCCGCCCCCCCGCGCCGGGGCCGGGGCGAGCCGCCCCCCGCGCCCAGGGCCGCCCCGCCGGGTGCTCCCGGCTGCCTCCACCATCCCAGGCAGGCGGGCAGGGAGGGAGGGAGGGAGGCGGCGGAGGGGAGGAGAGAAAGACGAGGCGGAGGGGGGGTGCCCCTGCCGCTCCCGGCCCCCCTAAGTGGGCAGGCGACCGCCCGGCGGCTCCCGGCGCGCCTCTGCGGGAGGCTGGGAGCTGCGGGGTGCGCCCTCCCCCTCCCAGGGGACGCCCTCCCAAACCCCTACCCTCCCCGGGGAACCCTTTTCCTCCCCTTCCCAGCGGTGCCCCTTCCTGCCCTTATCCCCGGGGTGCCCACTCTCGTCTTCTTTTCTGGGTGAGCTTCGCCGACACCCCCCCCGCCCCGGGATGCGCTGCCCACCTCTCCCACCCCCGGGGTGCACCCCCGCCGCCGGCCGCCCTCTCTCAGCGCATCTTCACGCCCTCAGCCCCGGCCACCTCTCCCGCCTTTCCCCAGAGCCCGCACCTCGCCCGGGCTGGCGGCGGCACCCCCGGCGGGACGCGGCACAGCAGCAGCAGGAGGAGGAGGAGGAGGAGGAGGAGGAAGGCTGCCCCAGGGGAGCGCTCCCGCACGGAGCAGCCAGACAAACTTGCCCGCCGCCACCGGGAGCAGAGGGCGACGTTGCCGGGACGGAGCCCTGAGGCTGTCCCGGCCCCTCGAGGCTGAGACGGGGAGCAGCAGCAGCCGCCCCCCCTCGCCCGCATCCCCCGCAGTGGCATTTCTGCTGCCCCCGGTGCGAGAGGAGCGTTGGCGCGGAGCCGCCCCAGCATCCCGGCCCTGCCGCCCACCTTCACCTCCTTTCTCCCGGCAGAAGTAGTTGGCAGAGGGAATGGAGGCACCCTGCTGCTCCTGCCCCTTTCTCCCCTCCCTGGTGCCTGCGCCTTTCCTACGGTTTCATCTGCCTCCAGCACAGGTCTCCCCCTGCACAACTGCAGCCTCCTGCAAACTCCCTGCACTGTCGATATTTCTTCCTCCCGCCTGCATCCTGCTGCTCAGCGCATCCAGTCATTATCTGCTCTCCCGCTGACCAGGACTGGTGTGCTGCACCATCTTATCTCTGCATATTTGCTTCATGTTTCATTACACTCTTTGCCTCGTGAGGCCCGTCTCATTTGATCTGTTTCTCTTGCTGTGCCCTAGAGCAGTGTATATTTTAAATGCTTCATAAAACCTTGCAAACAGGCAAGTGAGCGCACTTGAAGCATCAACGTTCACTTTAATATTCGCACCTCAACTCCTGCCACAACATGCTTGCTGCTTTTCAGGCATGCTGCTCTGGAAAACTCCACTCCAGTTTCAAGGCACTCAAGCTGTGTCAGAGGTTGGTTAGGAGGACTGTAGAGCAGGGAACGGTGCTTTGCGTGTTAATGTAATGTAGAGAAAAAAAAGCCCCAAGGCTGGGATTTTGTAGAAGTGTTGGGGTCTGCTAAATCTGAATTTCAGGGTGTTCATTGCATTGGACAAGTCTTGGCTGATGCCAGATGGAGAAACTCACCCATTTTTGGAGGTGCAGGATGTCCACGAGAGACAATTGACAAACTCCCTTTGCCCCCCCGTGGCTCTGGATCACACTGCAGTGCATCCACTGCCACTGTAGTTACAGCCGCATGTGCCTTGTCCTCCCCTGATGACATCTCCTCCTGGCAGGAGTGGCATTTTTTTGCCTCCATCCAATATATACGTACAAAGTAGTCTGGATCTTCCTCCTGTCAGCCCTGACGGATGCACACAGTGGAAGGCAGCACAACCCAGCTTCATAAACCACACAAAAATGCACATTTAAAATACCCCGTTTCCTTTCTGTAAGTGGCACAATGGGATATGATCTCTTGGGAATAAGGGCAGCAGATGGGCAGGGAGCAGGTCACATCTGGGACACGGGAAGGAGCTGTAAAGAATGCATAAGGAGTGCCGGTGACTTACCCACCAAAATCTATAGGACAAGAGAGAAATTAAAACCCTGCTCTGGTTGGTCAGCCTGTATATGTGTCTCTGGATGGTTTCAGTGACCTTATATACACTATGAAATGGGTGTCTGTGGCCGCGCTGGGGCATGATGGAGTGCTGTGGTTAGAGGGGAAATGTGCCAAGCCAGAGAATTGTGCACTAAGAAATCTGGGCTGAAAGTTGTATTTGTGCCAAATTTCTACTTGTCGGGACTGTTAAAAAGCAAGAGTTAATGGCACCATGAAGGGAGGTAGAAAAAAATGGGCTTCAGTGTATCGCAAGGCAGCTGTGAAGAAGCACCCCCATTCGGTAAGGCAGAAGGGGTGACAGTTTTCTGAAGCTGGGGCCCCCGTTTGCACAGACAGCCAGGAGAGGCTGCGCACCAGAAAGGTGCCAGCCGGGCAAGCCAAGCAGCCCAGGAGCAGGAGCATCACATTGAAAAGCTGAGTCAGACAAGGACGGAAAACAAAGACCTGGCAGAGCTCAGCCTGTCAGATTTGTCTGCTATCCCCATCCGAATAGTCACCTCTATTTAATAAATACATCTAACACCCATGGAGCTTTGGGGCAGCCTGAACAGCTTAATGAAGGTTTTTAATTTATTTTCATTTCCACAGACACTCTGCTTTTGATGTTGAATAAACTGTGATTTATTTCAACTCAACCAATCCTGACTGTTGCTTGGCTTATGGCTTCAAGCAGTCCCAAGGACTGGCTAGTTGGCTCTTCCACCTTTAAGGGATGAAGTTGTCTCTGAGGGTATGTAGCCCCCAGTTGAATTCAGGCTTTCGATCTGTAAGGCACCGGCGTGTAAATCTTCCCACCTGCCACGCTGTCAGCGTTCTGCTAGCACCTGAAACCAAAATATGGGGAAAAGCCTAAAGATGAGAGAGACCTGGAGAAGGGAAAATGAAGGTTGCTATCCCTGAGATTTAAGCTTTGGAAATGTCATCTCTCACTTGGCGCCTTTATTTCCACCTCTCTAGCTCCAGATTCAAGGCATCAATCTCTGTTATCAAGGTCGCCTTCACAACCTGAAGGAACAGGGAGAAAAGGAAGCTTGAATTTCAGAGTACTGCAAAATCTATGCAAAGAAGCTCATTTGTTGACTTCCAAAATGCAGAGGATCAGTGTCACTAGTATGAGCTGCCTGAAGGGGCTATTTTTGTTCTTTAGAAGCTTTTCCCTCCATTCTAACACAGATTAATTATGAATATTTATGTATATAGCACCAAAAATGAGATAAGCAGTTTGCAGGCTGGCTTGCAAAATGTGTATACCATATTGCAAAAATTAGCTCTCTCTTCTGGGCTTTGTGCCTGGTCACTCACTCTTTCTAAATAGCTAGCAAAGAACAACATGCAGTTGCAGCGCTGCCGCCCCTATTCAGAGCAAGAAGAAACTGGTGCAGTCAGGAACTGCAGTTTGTGTTAGTTTAAGATCAGCCCCCTGCCACTCAGAGCGTGCCTCTGTTAAAACGTTGGCAATCTTTTCTCTGAGCTCAGCTGGGCCATGGCACCGATTTAACAGGCAGGATTTTGTCCTGCTCTTCGGTTGAAACACGGCATTCAGGCTAAATTTGCAAAGATCCGGTACCATTTTATGATACGCCCAGGAGCTTGGTGTCTTTCGGATGAGACAGCTATCAAGATCCTGAGCATTTCTGGACATCAAAACTTGCAGAGCACTTTATTGAAAAAGGAACATTAAGCTTTCTGTCCAGGGGAGACTCCTACCAGGGAAATGGCAGTATGAGGACTTCAAATTACTTCGCTGCTGCTCCAAAAAATAGCGAAAATTAATATATGCCGAACTGCCACATGCTGCCCCAAAGCTGACAGTAATGGAAAGAGTATTTTTAATACAGATGGTTCATTAGTTGACTTATGCAAATAGGCATATTGGAAGAGAGGAGCTATTACTAATTATAAAGTAAGTTATACTGTCCTACGACTTGTGTGAGTGCCAAAGAACTATGCAGACTACCCATAAGGAGCAAGTCCAGGGATTTCAACAGGCTTTAAATTTAAATTAAAAAAAAAAAAGTGTATTCCTAGTTCATAATAAGCTCTGCCTTTTTTTAAATTACAAATTCAAACATCTATTGGAGTCACAAGTGGCATTTCCTTCACTGTATCTGTTTATGAGTCTGTGTAATCCAAAACATGACTATTATCTTTTGCAAAGCCTGTAAAGAGAGAACACTGCGTTGCTTCAATATTAACGCTTAGTGCAATATTTGTGAATTAAATTGTGGATATAGCAAAAGGGAATCTGTCTGGACCATTCACAAAATGAGCTTTGATATCCTTTTAGTAAGTAAAAAGCTGAAGGGAGACGTCAATAATTTATTAGCACTTGGATTACATCCTCTGGTGCTTGTAGTTTGCTGCCTTCTTAGAGGAAAAGAGGACAAAGGCAATATTGTCTCTTGGGTTGTAAAGACTTTGCATACTCTAATACATTGGTGCTGACAAAGGATGGCCACATTTTGAGGGGCATTCTGACTCTAATAATGTAAATGACTTTCAACTTGATGGTCATAGCTCCAGGGATCACAGTGGGGTGAACAACCAGCCTGTTGTGTGATGCCTTTCCAATTAACAGCACGAAATGAGCCGGCTGGTATTGGTAGCACCCTGGCACCCCTGGTGTAAACAGCAGGCCTGGTGCCCAGAGAGGCCTGGGCTTTAACAGCCAACATACGAAACCTCTGGGGACCCAACATGTATGGAGAGCATGGGTACCACCCACGCAGACATGAGGCCCAAGACAAGGGCCATCTCTAGAGGGGTGAAGTGCTCTTCATTCCTTGCCACCTCCTGCCATCGTCACCTCCTGGTACTGCTCATTGGCTTCTTTTTACTTCTCAACCCATTTCTACACTTTAGGCTTTTTGCTTCCACACTGTCTCCCTCTAGTTCTCTTAGATGTCCCTGCCCCGCCTCCTACCATCTCTTTTCTGGTGGCAGTGATGCCTACTTTCAAGCTCGAGGCTTAGTAATGTTATTGCCACGTTGTGCAGACATGCCAGAATTTGCACTGCCTTTCAATTTTGGCACCTGTCTCCTGTTTCTATCTTTTCCTTATCTTGCTCCTTCCCATGTGCTATTTGCAGTACCTGAACAATCACCATCTCCCACAACTTCTAATTTCCCAGCTTTTTCAATCTTTGAGTCCTGAGAAACCTTTCCTAGTTCTGTCCCCATCACTGTCACCAAGAGCTGCATCTCCTCTTACAGCCCTCCCTTGAGTCATTCCCAAGAAGCACTTAGGAGTAAGCAGAGTATTAGGAGTAAGTAAGAGTATTCCTCTGCTAACTGTATCAAAGCAGAATCCAACCTCTCTTTTTCTGCTTCTTCAAACTGTTATTCTTCCCTTTTGGGGCTGCCGGTGAGGAAGGACATCTCCAACCTCCACTGACAGAGACAGAACAGATACTGTCCTCTCAGCCCTAGGTAGGACATGGAGGGCCATGGGCAGCATGAAGAACCTAGAGCTGCCTCTGCCCTCCTCTGTACACAGGAGTTTTGTTTTCTGCTGGTGCTGACATTTCCTATTTCATGTATGCTGAACATACCTGCATAAAATTAGCCAGATGCTCTGAGAGTCAGGCAGCACCAAAAGGCCATGCCTACAAGAGTCCACCAGCATCCTCTGAGGCTGACGATGCTGCTCATGTTGTGCCAAGCCTGAGCTGATGTACCCTGCTTTTCAGTGGGAGTCGGTAGCTCAGCTTAATGCTACCCAGGTCCTGTCCACAAAGTGCTTTGCAGCAAATGAGGACAAAGTACTTTAAAAAATACTGTAAAGGCACCCCAATTTTAAGGGGGTGCTATGGACAATGACGGGGAATTTGATTCCCCAGATTATCTTTCCTCAGCTCTGAGGGGCTTTGTAAATCAAAGGGAGTAGTGATGGAAGAATCTGTTCACAACATTTTGTTATCTTAAATAGGAAAGAGAAGTCCTTAGACACTGTTGCTGACCGGAGGAGCAATCCTAGGCCAGGCAAATCACCAGTGGCTCCAAGCACCAAAATATGGCGTGTATGACTGGAAGAAGAGCA
Source organism: Larus michahellis (assembly GCF_964199755.1). NCBI lineage: Eukaryota > Metazoa > Chordata > Aves > Charadriiformes > Laridae > Larus > Larus michahellis. The sequence continues at coordinate 49,808,013 of NC_133899.1, read as the reverse complement.
AATACCTCTGGTTCTTAGCAGGAATTATCTAACTATCATGAGGCTTGGCCAGCTTCTTTCCCAAGTTAAACTCTGAAGCCCAAATCTATCCATTGACCTCCATGGCTCACGACTTCTGATGCAGAACGGCCATCTGGGCAGTGCCATTCCAGAGCCAAGTTGATAATTTGGAGAGTTCCCAACATTTTCCCATGGGAAGAAAGCCGGGCAGTTGCTGCTGCTGTATGTCTCCAGAAGGCAGCCTGCCAGCGCTCAGGGCTGTTGTCCAGTGCCAAAGAGACTTTTAAAATGCGTGGCCCTCAGTGACAAACCAAAATGAAAAGGTGCACGCGCGCATCTGAGCAATCAATGCTCCCACACAGTGACATTGAGCAAGCACTGGGGTGATCTCTGCTGTTTCCCCCGAGACTGTGCTGCTGAAGAAAGGGGCTTTTAAATGTTGGTGTTGCTAGTGGTACTGCCTGCCACTATCAGGAGAGGGGCTCTCTGCCTGTGAGCTTTCCTCTGGCCACTGTCAACTTCTTTGCTCCTGACGTAGGCAGGATATATGACATAGGCAGCTATAAATACCTCTGAAAATAAAATAAAAAAACTCCCACCCAACACTGAAGAGAACTTGTTGTCAGACAAATAATAAGCATAAGAGAGTACTCTAGAAAGATGCTTTCATATCAACCTGGTAGAGAAGCATGTACAGCCGAAGCTTTCTGATGACTTAATTTCCATCACCAAGTACCACCAGTGAGGGAACAGTCCCGTCCTGGGGCTAGGCACACACCAAACTTCACAAGCACTGAGCCTCTGGAAGAAAAGGGCGCAAATTCCTACCCCGCAGAAGACTGGCAAAAGCATTTCTTCAGTGTATGAGGTGGCAACAGAGTTCAAAAGTGATTCGACACTAGGTACCAGTGTCACATCTAGGTATTAGATATCCCATGTGATACAATAGAGTTTTGGCAGTTTCCTTAGAACACCCCTCTTCCAGGTGTCTCTTCCACCTCGATGGTCTGTCCTTTTAGACAGTTGTTTCTCATTAGGCTGCTTGTGTCTTCCTCCCCAGAAGGTTGGGCGAAGCAGCGTGTGCTGCTACCTGAGAAGCAGAAACGCACACCACCAGCACGCTCCTCTGGGAACCCACAGCACTTCATGTCGCTCCCAAGGAGATGGGAAACCAGCTCTGGCCTCATAAGACTCCATGGGCAAGTACTCACAAAGACGAGGCACAGCTACGCACCACAGCCCTTCACATTTCCAAAGATGAAGGCAAAATCCCATCTCTGTGTGACTGCAGTTGGTTCTGCCAGACCACTTAAATCATCAGGACGTTATCACTGTTAAAAACTCTTGGCAGATCTCACAGCATTAGCACAGCTATTCAGAGTTAAGTACTTCAGGCTTGGGTCCACTGGCAGTATGAGCTAGCTGCTGTGCACGCACCTACGCTGAATATTAAGCTCCCTAAAGCGAGTGCATCGCAGAGGCCGCACTTCCCCTTCCCAAGGTGCGAGAGCTGGAGACTGGGAGAGGTGAGCTTCCCATGGTGCTCCTTTCAGTGTATATTCTGGCTAGTACACGTGGGATTTGGATGCATCACTCTCTTGTCCTGCTCAGGTGCAGAAATATAAGGTTTTTCCCATGATACAACACTCAATAATCTGAAGAGAACAAAGGAACAAATCCTGAATTGCCAACAAAACAGCCACTTCTTCAGGAGATTTGCCACGGAGGATAATCATCTGAGCATATCCAGTACTTTAAACTGTCTTAAATTGTATGAAATATCAGGCTTAGGCACTTTGACAGGCTTCCTTTAAAATCTATGACAGTAGACTTGAATGCATCCACTACGTGGCTCAGATTTTGGCAGACAGATCCCGCAGCAGCAGTCATGAGAGGCACTGTCCTCGGCCCAGATTGGGGGGGAAATTTCGGAAACGTTGCTTTCTGTGGTGGTAGCAGGGGCAGAGGGCATTGTCAGGGAGGATCAGCTGGGAGACCATTTTCATTTAAGCCTTCTGTCAATGACGACACGTTCACCATCTGTGCAAACACTGATTTTCACCTGCAATACTCTTCTGAGGCAGTGTTTGAATGACCAGACTTGAGAAACACATTTGCTTGACTGCCCCTTCTAATTTCCACAGCAGTCTGTTCTCTGGAGTCTCAGCGGTACAGCAGCTCGCTTTTAGCTGGGTTTTATTTCGATGTTGTAATGAGGGGAGGAAAACCCAGTGTGATACAGATACATGACATGGACTGAGTGAGAAATATCTTTATTTGCTGAAGATGTGTGTTATTTCAGGATATTTTCAGTTAGTCTGATAAAAATGGCATTTCTATAGAAACAATTGATAAAACAAACAACAAAGAGGAAATCCCATGCTAACTGTCAAAAGCCAACATAATGTTTGCCAGATGCATTGCTAGAGATGAGTAAATACTCTGCTGTTTTGGGCTTTTAAAGCACACAACCCTTCCGCCTCACTTAGATGGTTAAATCAATTCACACTGATGCATGGATGCATGCTTTTTATTGGTGAGCAAGTCGGGGTTTGATTTAAAACTTCCCCGCTTCACCTAGTCCCAGGGATGCCCAGCAGCCTTTGCTCCATGAGGTGTTACTGCCGCAGAGTCCCAAGGTTCCACCCCAAAAGTAGACCAGAGTTGCAGAAAAAGCCACTCAAGGCTCTGTGGGTGGATCTCTGAGGATATTTGGGGACACACACTGTCTCTGCTCACCTGTCATGTTGTCCCACCAGCAAGAAAGCCACCATTGATAGCTCACAACCCAGTTTTGCTCTCACACACGCATATTTCTTTAAGAACACGTGTAGCTTTTTTACTACCACAGAGAGTCCCCATGTGCTGCGCATGACGCCGCTGTGTGCAAGTCCCTGCTCTGCTGGCTCAGGGCTCTCACTCTTCCAGGCGGATTCCTGCAGTCGTTGGTGTTGATGTGCACTCCTTTGAGGCATGATATATTACCATTTCTTCTGAGTTCAATGCTTAGCCTCTCTCAGAGTTGAACCTTTAGCACAGGTGACAACTTACTACTGAACATTTTGTCCTACCAGACTCAACTCTTTTTTCCAAGGGAACACAAGCAAGGACTTGTATCTTGGACTGATCCCTTATTATCATCTGTTTTCCCTTCCCAAGCAGACCTGCATGATGGCCACCACCCTGCTCGCCAGCTACTCTGTTCTCGACTTCAGTTTCTGTCTTCTGGCAACAAACCACTAGGATTATCTGTCTCTTTGGTCACCTGCTTCTTAGACAACTCATCCTAATATTTATCATCTCTGCAACATAGATAGTACTGCTGCATTTACAGATTTACCCTTTCTGATCCCACCAAGGCCGCTGCCACATTGTCTTTGTCATTCTGATCCCTTCCCCGTTATAATCCAGTGTGAAAGCATTTGGCTGTGGGCTTTCATGTTCTCTCTGCTTTGGAACACCAAACCCATCCTCCAGAAAGTCACGTGAAATTATTTGCTTGTGGCAAACGAGAAGAAGGGGAGAGAGGGAGATTGTCCAGGTTTGTGACAAGACTGACGACCTTTTAAAAACCTCATAAAATAGCTCTCCTTAAGTGAGGAATGTTTGAGTTCACCTCCAACAACTCTTAGAGATGCTGTGGTGGGAATTTCTTTCCTAGAATAGCTTAGCAGATCCACGCAAGTGTGTTGGTACTTATAATTTATAGGATAAATATGAAGACGCGCAAGCATGATTTATTGATAGAGCATAAGCTATATATAGTGCCCTTAACTGTATTATTAAAACCAAAGGTAAATAATTAATGGAATGAAGAAAAGAAACATAAAACTCTGGCAGTTTTGATGGGAAGCATTCTTGTCTTGCAGTAATTAAAACTGAATACATTCTGAGTGTATTTTTATATCTTTCTGACAAAAAAAGATTATTTGCCCACTTCACATGCATGCTAAGAATGAGTGTGTGTGGCTGCAGAACCTGTGCAGCCAGCGTGACAGAAATTGGGGAGGAAAAATGCTTATGGCTTGAATGCCACCCCGCGCTCAGGGTAAGATTACCGTCTGTGTGTATTGACCAGTTCTGCCTGGTTGACCCTCAGATTAATTTCAGATTACATATAACTCAAATAACATTCGTTAGTTTTGTGAAGTTCAGTGCTGACCATTCACATGAGAAGTATTACAGAAAGGCACAGGCTTTCTTCAGCAGAAAGCAAGAGGCAAAGTTAACATTTTTTATGATTAGAATCAGAGGACTACTCAGGCAAAGCAAAATTCAGCTAGCAATTGGTTATGTCTCCATAGGCGCCTCTCCTGGGTTTAAGAGGAAAGGATGATGGGTGGAGCACCCTGAAGAACCATAACTCAAACAGGCCCTTTCATGACTCAAGACATCTAGTTTACTGAATAGACTCAGTTAAAAACACAGGGTTAATTATTCTATAACACCTTTAGGGTATTTTTTTCACTGGACAAATAGCAATTCATTTACATCACTTACAGACGAACAACATTAGTAAGGTCAAAGTGACCTTACAACAACTTATTAAATTCCCTGGGGTCAGGACAGCTCAACCTCATAAGCGGTTGTCAGTCTAAACAGTCACAACGCTTAACCCAAGTTTGTTCCAACACAACCAGTGCCAAGGCCTCCCTGCCTTATTGTCCAGGTAAGAGAACTCAAATGTCTTCATCAGGGTCCACGGAAAATTGTTCCTAAATTCAACACCAGCAAAGCCTCAGAAAGTGCGAGTTCTTCTACTTGCACCAGTGCATCTGCCGAACCCTTCTGTAAAATTAATGGTGTTCTCTTGTCCGGTCTGAAGAGGAACGGTGCGATAAACTAAAATCCTAGTTTCACCTTTTGCCTCAAGCAGAGGCATAATGCATTGATTTCAGTAGATTTTGGAGCAGTCCTATACAATCAACAGAGTTCTGGAGCCACCAGCAACGTCAGGCAGTTCCACAGAGAAAGAAGTAGAAACTGCAGCTGTTCAGGTTTAACTGCAAGAAACTTGAACAATTATTTCAAAGTGTTTCTTGCATCCCATACCAGCAGAAACTGGGAATGACAAAATTAAGTGGCAGATAGTGGTGGTAGAGTAACAGTTGATTTCAGTGAAATGGAGAATTGGGACATTGTATTTCTCAGCAGTCACTGCTATTCCTGAACTAGGTTTGACTTTAATTTGATTCCAGTTCCTTTAGGGAGTGCAAAGCAGAGCTCCACCAGCTGATGAACTGCAGCCTGGCAGGGCAGTGTCAGAGAAGCACTCCAAGCACTCTCAAGGCTCCCTTCTGAGAATCTCCAAATGTAATTAAGAGCAGCTCTATTTATTCCTCCTGCTAGGGGCACCTATAACCACCAGATGTAATAGTAGCAACTGCTCAAACACCTGTGCCAGAATCAGGTGGTAGAAAAACGTCCACTCACAAGGGTGGAACCAGGGTCATTCTTGGCTGCTTTATCAGTTGGTCTAGTGATCTCATCAAGTAATTTTGGTGGTTCCTACGTCAAAAAGTGCTCAACAACCTAAAATAGTGTAGTCATCAACTTCACCATCTCAAGAAAAGTGGTGCTCATTCGGAGATGCACAGCTGAGGGAGATGTTTTCTGCCCAGCATTTTCACTGAGAATTTCTATTTTGGACAAGTTCAGCACAATGCTGGTTCCCTGATATTGTGCTTAAGACTGTCTGGCTGCTGCTAAGGTAAAGGTTTACCTTAATTTATATACATTTAAGTGCTTTCAATGCTCACAATGAATGAAACTTGTGTCTGGTTGTAATTTTGCTGTAGAATCACAGTTTTCTGAAGGGATAAAACTATGAGTCCCTCCCACTGGCCCCTGGGGTCCAGCTCAAGCCCTCTGATCTACGGCTATACTCACGCCCACAGAATTAATCTTCCAGGTAAAAAAGTCAAAAGCCAAGCACTTAGAACTAATGACCAATATTAAAATCAATGTTTCTGCAGGTTATGACAGCTTTCCAGTAGCTTTTAATAAAGCTTGGCATATATAATAAGTGAACAATCAGACACAAATAACAAATTACAGCTGTATTTATATAGCTTTATGTATCTGCTCTCACGAAATACCTCCAGTCTCAGGCACATCAACACCCTCTCATAGTGAAAAGGCACAGATCATACATTTACATAGGTGTATTCCTATGTTTGTAGACATACGCTATGGGATGATGGTGCCCTGTATTTAGACCCAACGAAAAGGCCTGGGAGAACGCACACACACCATGAGCGAACCTGGGGAGGCCGCTCAGAGGCAGAACCTTCTCCCACAGGCACCCAGCCGCCAGTAGCAGCGGGCGGCCTCCCCACACCTTGTCCGCGGTCAGCGGGGGAGCCGGCACGGGACCTGCCTCAGGGTCATGTCGAGACTGTACCCGCTGGGCCACTCCGCGCACACACCCCGCGGAGAAACCTCATGCACACCGCGACCGAAAGCCCTGAGGGAGGGGAAAATGGCGCCGCTCCGCCCCTGCCAGCGGATTCAGGAGCAAGAGGAAGTGACGTCTCTCCGGGCGGAAGTAGCTGCCGCGGGGCAGGGCGGAAGTGTTGGCGGAGAGCGGCGCGGCCCGAGCGCAGGTGAGGCGCCGCCCGAGCTGAGGGGGCGGTGGGGCCTTCCCGCCCCCCACCCCCCCCGCCCAGGTCTTGGGGGTGCGAGGTCCCCTGGGACGGCGGAGATAGGCTAGGTCTCGCTCGGGACAGCCAGCGGGGCCACAGAGCTTCGCCTTTACTATGTGAGGAGGAGCGCGGCTACAGGCGCCGTGCGGCCCCCGGGGCAGCGGCCGTGCCCCCCAGGCCTGCTCTGCTGCGGGGCCCTGTTTCGCCGAGTCCCTCCCCCGAGCAGTTCCCCGTCAGGGAGAGGCCTCGCTGGGCCCCTGGGCTTAGTCTACGTGTGCGTCTTTAAGGCTTCGATTCAGACTTGTTTAGGGAAAGCCCATGAGGGCTGTGAGCGCGGTGGGAGCGTCGGGACACATCAGCTCTTTAGTTTGTTAATGGCAGCTCGTTGCTTTTAATTTTATCTTGTGCTGTGCTGGTGCTTCTTTGTTGCAGAGACTCTTCAGGCAAGCTGGGGAAAGCAGTGCTTCCTGAGACAAGGCGCTGTATGTGTGTACGTGGTATGTGCCTGACAGGCAAAGAAACAGTCGCAGAGTCTTATGTGACCAGCGTGAGCTGTGGAGTCTCTTTGAAGAGTCATTCTTGCAACCTTTGACTGTGATTTTCCTTCTGGGAGGAGGGTCTTTACAAGTATCTGCCTTCTCTATAGCAGATTAAAGTTGCCACCTGTCTTGTCAAACCTAGATGTTTTAGACTGTGAGTCATTGCAGTATTGTCTGCAGAAGGCATTTTTGTGACAGAGGAGAGCATGCACATCACCGTTTTGCAAAGTAGCCAAGAGCCTCAAGTGAGGCTTTTATTGACTGCACATCTAGACCAGAGAAATTGTACTTTTCCATTGACTGCTGAGCTGCCTTGGAGAGGCTGAGATGTGGCTACGCTTCTCCTTTTAATTCCCTATCTTAACCAACAAGGTCTGAAGAAATATGCTAATTTGAGGCACTGATTTGATAGCAGGTCCTGGTATTCTTCTTTTACCCCTAACTGATAACTTCAGCAAAATAATGCAAAATTGTAGACTTGAGGGTGGGGGAAAAAAAATTGACAGGGTTTAGAAATCAGTATGAGTCAGAGATGACTCTTTGCTTTTACACGTACTTGCTACCTTTTTGCTTTTAACTGTGTCTAGTTCATGGCTGCTGTGGTGATGTAAGTGTCTCCCATGGGCTGTAGGCTTCTGCTGCTGCAGACGAAAAATGGATTGTAAATGCACAAGAGCTAGAATAAAATAAAAATCATAGTGGTGTTGGATTGTATCAAGTAAGTACAGTTTTATATAGCCTGGTGGCACCTGTAAAAACCTTGGACAGCAGTGGCGTGGTACTTTGCTCAAACAGATGCTGTGCCAGATTCTTATGTTGTTTTATGTCTGCTGAGAGTGGCATCAGAGGTTGGTAATATACGCCTCAGAAGCTTAAATGCTGCTTCTGGAAACCGTTGGAAGAGTATTATAAACCTCAGCTTTTCTGTAAAGTAAATGCCATCCTCTGTGAAACATTGGTGCTGCATTAATTGGTGATTAGGGTCCCTTACTGTCCTAATTGGCCTTCCTTCTTAGGCTTACACTTGAGATGAAGTTGGTTAATCCAAAAGTGTATCTTGGTACTTGAAGCAGTCTGTGGCTTTACTGCCTTCTGTGCTTTTTGTGTCTTCTTTTAGTCTGTATTAGACCACTGGTCCCAGCTACATTTGTAATACTTCCTGCATCACTGACAGGCTTTTCTAACAGTATCCATAGAAAGTCCAAAGCATGACAGAAAACTATTGAGACTCTTCGTGCAGACAGAGGATACAACAGCAGATCATAGTGTATTCACATAATCGCTATGTTCTGGTGTGTGTAGGTGCTCATGGTCCTTTGACAGCGTTTCTGATCCCTTACATGCATTCATAGGACAATATTCTTGGCAGGTTGCATATGGTGGTCCCTCTAGGCAGTTTGCGATTAGCTTTTAAGTAGCCAGTTGCAAGATGGGGGATAACCAGACTATATGATGCTGATCATCAGTAGCGTGTTATTTTTCTTGCCTGTTTTCTCTGAGCACTGATGGATAAGAATTATTCCTTGTGATGGCCAGGTAAGCATTGCTAATGGGCATAGATGGCTTCCAGAGGGAACGGAAAAAGGTACGATTAGAAAACAAACTATTTTCACTGCATTCTGTCTGTCTGCACGTGCTATACGTATATAAGCAATTTCTAGCTTATTGGAGCGCAGAAGGACCAAGTCAAAGGCCTTGACTGTATTAAGTTTCTAGACTCAGTTAGAACGTGGAATGCACACATTTAAAGCTCTTATCTATTTTTGCACCAGACTAATGCCCACCTCTGTATTACCATCGTGTAGCTCTCTATATTTGGGTGGCCTCTATATCCATGTGGAAGAAGGAGTGACTTTGAGGAAACGGTTCCTGGAACAACATCTAACCTCTTTAGGAAATGACTGCATAGTTGGCTTCTTGTGCCTGACAGTTCCCCAGACAAATGAAGACAGTTTCAAGGCCTGCTTTATTTTTGTTGAATGTTTTTAATATGCAGAGACTCGGACGAGTGTATGTACATGCCTGTGTGGATGAGGCTTGTTGCAGAGAGATAAGCAGCACACTTTGCTTATAACTGGGTGTTTTGTGTCTGTTAATCCTAGCATCATCCTCATTTGGGCTTTGAAGCCTGTGATGATAGGGCATGAAACACCTGGCTTCTGATGTGTGTGGTGTTACTTATGCATATCAAAGAGGGACCTATCAACTGAAGTGTGACTATTGGAGCCCCTGTTGTGGCAGAAAGCTCTATAAATAAAGAGCAAATAGGTGCATGCTTCTGCTAGGAATGCACAAAAAAGGTGCTGTCTGCAGAAGTTGCGATTTTTGCTGTGCAGTTGCAAGGGAACTGGGCTGAATGGAATGCAGAAGCATTCTCAACATCAGTCAGAACCACAATGACATCCCAGGTGTTTTTGTGTTAAGCCCTTCTCCGACTGTAGCAAGGCACCATAGCAGTGTGCTCCCTTCCCTTCCTGCCCTGAAGTAGCCTTTGCTGGTGGCTGTGTTCCACAGATGTCCTTGAGAGTGTTGGCAGAGAAGTCTGGCATTTTCACTGTGTGCCGGGGGAGGGTTTTATTGTTCAGAGCGTACAGGGAAGTTCCCCTTGCTGCTCCTTGTGCCATATGTGGACTTGATGTAAATGGAATTTGTTGTTCTGGGACTCTTGAGCTGATAGCTTTCATTAAGGTCAGTGTTTTGAGATGTCTGAAATTGAGCAACTAACTCATGATGCTGGCATCAGATGAAGAGGTCTGGTTCCTTAGTCTTGAAGTGCTGAAGTGAATGGAGTCCCCAGAAATCTTGAAACCTCTGAAAATCCACTTTGGTTTGGTGCACAAAATTCTTAAGTCTGAATGGTTTTAGTCCAGCTTTTGCACAAAATGAGGGGCAGGAAAAAGAATTTCAGTGGGTCTTACGTGGTTGGTGGTTTTATACTAAGGCCTTGATTTAAAAAAAATAAAAAACACCAAAAAAAATGCCAATCACCAAATATAAAACTCCCTTGGACCTCTTTGTGCTCATCGAACCAGCAGCATCGCATCTAACCAGCCTTCATCAAGAACGAGATCCCTGAAAAGGGTATAAATATTCCAAATGTAGGTCATAAATGCTGCATGAGGCAATTCTTCTGTCTGTTCGCATCCTTCCCACAAGGTATCTCCCCACAAATTTTACAATAAAGTATGATAATAGCATAAGAAAAAACATTCACTTCAGGGCAGTGGCTATTCCTACACAATGACAGAACTTTGTTTTGGTCTGAGATTAAGACAGAGATTCACTTCCAAGCCTTGCATTTTCTCCTGCGTACAGCTATCCATATGGCAGATAATTGTATTTTTAAAAACCCATAGCCACTTCCCTTTCCAGCCTCCCAACAAATCATCAAGTTCTGATGGGCTTTTAAAAGTGGAAGAGATCAAATATGTACAAAATATTTCAACATACCAAGTGTGGGAGGGTGTCAAGTCTGTAGCATTAGTGCTGATCAGTGATTCAATTAATGTGAAATGTATTTGCAAACACTTTACTTGCTGCCTGCGAGAAATGGATTGACAGTCCCAGGCTCTGGGAATAAGAGGTGAGGAGTAATATGCATGAGTATTTTCATGCCCAGTAGATGAGAAATGGAATAGTTGCCTTCATAGTAACTTCTCGTATGCACAGGGGTAAAAGTCTTTATAAATACCACCCTTGGCTTTCAACCCCAAACTGGCCTGGGCAGTGAATGAAAATGTTTGGAAATAGCATGGTTTCTGCCAATAAGAGGGCAGTGAAAGAATGAGAGAGAACAAAAGCAGGAGAACTAGATAAGGAAGAAAAACTTTTTTCACTTGGGAGATTTGAGTGAGAAGGAGAGCGGAGTCAGTGAGACTGAGTGGACAGGCTCTTGCATCCTGACGGAGATGCTAATGCTAGGATCCTGAGAAGACCATAGCTGAAGGGAGGAGGTTTGCATGCAACTGTGCCTCTGATGTTCTTGGTTGGTGTTGACATCAGAGTAAGTCAGCACTTGTTGTCTTGGACCAGGTGCTTCTCTGGCTTTGCAAATCCAAGGCCGTGTTGTTGGCATTCTGGCAGCGATACACTTGTTGGCTAGCTTTTTGCTGGATGGATGCCATTCTGCTCCCAGCTGGCTGGTACACCAGGTGTTGAGTTGTCTAGTAGTGTGTTATTTGGCAATGAAGAACAAGGTAAACAGTTTGTCTGTGACTCTGGTACAACTAGTTGTGTCCTGGGGTGATCCTGAAGTATGGTGGCTGCAGTATGTACAGGAACAGCAGAGTGAGACAAAAATTAATAGTTTTCCCTTGCTGTCCCCATTCTCTCCCCAGGAAATCCAGTTCTGTAACCAGTTTTCCACGTCTTCAATAGGTTCCATGTGAACAACACACAGGGCTGGGCTCCAAGAGCAAGAAGGCAGGATGTTGTCACGACCAAAGCCTGGGGAGTCCGAGGCAGACCTGCTGCACTTTCAAAACCAGTTCCTGGCAGCCAGAGCTTCACCTGCAGTGAAGATTGTGAAGAAAGCCGACAAGAGGAAGGGGGAGGAAGGCAGCACAGATGCTGAGAGACCCCCACTGCAGGACTGCAAGGATGTAGTGATGTTGGATGGTAATTCCCCTTGTGGAGTTCTTTGAATTACTAGGTTTCTCGGTTTCTTTCAGTGTTCCTCAGTGCTTGCCCTTTTGCATCCCTCTCAACCCAGTGTTGCTTTTCCCCTGCATGTGTGTCCTCCTTGCAGTATTCTTTGTTCGTAGCCTTGTGTCCTGGTTTGAGCAACACAGGATTAATTTCTCTTTCAGGATTTTTACTTTTCAGTAAGGTCTCTTATAATGCTAGGGAAAACTGCATTTTTAGAAGACTCCAGTGTCTGAATTTGTGAAAATATTTACTTTATAGCCAGCTATGCTATGTGGGTTTCAAGGTCTTGGTGTTTTCAAGCTAGCCAGGTGCAAGGATGAGGAGGAGTGAGACCCAGGCACTTGACCTGAGCTGGCTATTTCATACTATGAGTGTCACATTCAGTATAAATAAGAAAATTTGCTGAGGAGTCTCACTCTTCCTTGATGGCTGCCTCCTTGAGAACTTCTTGCCCTGGTGCTGGACCCCTGAGCCCTTCCCTTTCTCCCGAAGCTGTAGCACTCAGTGTCCAACATTTGCTGTCCACTGCTGGGAGTGCACAGCTTCCTGCTGATAGAATTGGCTGAGTATAATCCTTTATATTTTATATTGATATCGGGATCAATATTGGTTCTTTAGTATTATTGTTAATTATTTAGTATTATTCTATTAAACCTGTTCATATTGCAACCCTCAGGTTTCCTTGTTTTTCCCATTCCCCTTTCTGGGCGGGGAGTGATCATCGGATGATAAGATAATTGTCTAAATGACAATAAATTGTTGCATGTTCTTCAAACTGTAGCACCTTGTTGGAAAACGCACTTGTCCAATGCTAGTAGCATCCAGTAGAACCACCTTCCCAACATAATACCTTTGTCTACATTGATCAGCTGTCTGTGGTACCTTGCCAGCCTCAACGCAAGAGGTGTTTTCTGTGATTTGTACCCATTGGACACTCAGTGCTTCTTTTGCCATCTATCCAGACCCTGTTCTCAGTCAGTGTCTTTGAGATTTAGCTCTGCTAACAGCTCCAGCTTTCAGCCAGCAGGTTTGGCTTGATAAGCCTTCTTCCTGTGGTTTTGTTTTCCTCTGTCAGTAGTAACTGTAACACTTCTGTCATGTGCTTAATATTCTCAGAAGCTCAAGGTGCTTTCTTAAAAGCAAGAATTTAAATCTTGCAGGGTTTAGTTCCAGTTAAGGAAATATGATTCCAGTTTATACATTGTGAAAAGGTGGTCTTGCTCATGATCATACAAATCAATCACTGTTAGAGCTGACAGTGGAAATGTGCTTTTCTGTGTCTGAACACAACGTGCAAGGACACTATCTGTTTCTGCACAGCCTTGCTTCTTGCCTTAATACTTGCAGTCAGGCCTCACTACCCTTTCCTGCTTATGCAGCTCTTTAAGAAGACCTTGGTGCCAATACATAAATAATAAAATTCTTGAGCATGTTTCTCACCACTAGCCAGCACAAGTCAGAGATAGAGGACTCTTAATTAATTGTCTTACTGCTTCCTTATCTTTGTTTCTCATCAAAGCAATAATAGGTGCTATTAGGGAGCCTTTGGTCTAGTAGCTATTGCACAGTAGTTATATTTGAGTAACTTGAGTGCTTTTTTTTTCTTATTCCTTCCTCTCCCCAGATTTTCCTGATACTCTCCCAGCTCTAACTCCAGCTCCTCCAAAAAAGTCCAAGATTAAAAGTGCCTGTGTCCACTTCGAGGATGAAGATCCAGAGGAAAGACTGGAGAGTCATGATCAACACATTACGGCAGTCTTCAGCAAAATTATTGTATGTCTGGTTTTTATGTGATGGTGTAGTGTGTTTTTTTTTTTTTTTGGAATGCTGTGAACTAAGCAGTCGACAGGGATGAAGGGTTCTCTTGCTGCTTTTTATTTCTACAGTATAATGAAGCACTTGTAGCACTGTAGACCAGTGTCCTGGGGCACCTTGAAAGAAAAAGGTCTTTGGGTATATTTTTGCTGTCAGTTAAATGTGGGTTTGAATCTGCTTTCCAGTCCAGACTGCCTACAGGTCACATTGCTTGCCTGCAGGCATGTGCTTTAGTGTGGATTTGGCTGAGTTTATGGACTTTCTAAGGGAGACATTCTCATTCTCTGCACTGGCCCAGGTTTTCCTTTAGCTGATTCTTTGAGTGGTGTGTGGAGTTTGGCAGCCCAGCCTTTTGGAAAGTAGCCTCACTTTGGCTCTAATTAAGCACAAGGTCCTTTGAGCCTGATGGCGATGTAGCAGAAAGCTTGGGAGCTGCAGAGCTGAGTCCTGTCTTAGCTAAATGGTATAAACATGTCTCAGTGTTGCAATGGTTTCTACATGGTTTGAATTTTTTGCTGCAGGAGCGAGACACAAGTGCAGTAGCAGTAACCATGCCAGTGCCCACGGGAGACCCATTTCCAAGGACATTTCACCGCTCTGAGATAAAAAGTGAGGTAAGATTGGGAGCAGTTGTTTTATGCTACCTTCATTAGCTATTAAAAATTCCCCATGACAAAGCCTAATGCTTGATGGGTGGTAGGGCTCAGAATAAGTGACTCGGTGTGCTGGAGATAGGAGCTGGCTCAACGTATCTCTGGCATTGCCACCTTAGCGTAGGAGAGAGTTCTCCTACCCACCTGCCATCAAGTAGGTAGTCCATACCCTGCGGTTAAATAATATTGGAATCCTTTCGGTTTAGGAACAAAGGCGACCCCCTTCTTCAATGAGGTGGATCAAATCTCACTGTTGTGGTAGGGTTGCTGCTGGTTTTACTCTGAGGAACAAACTCTGTTAATTTGTCCACCGGGTTTGGTTAAGTCTGTACTTTTGAAGTTGTACCAGATTCCTCCCAGCATGATATTTGAGTAGGGTTGCACAGATTACCTCTTGAAACTTTTTGGATTTTGACATTTTTTTTTTTCTGAGGCTGTAAAACTGGAAACCATGGCTGGTTTCAGACATTGCTATAGTAGCAAGAGCTGCTAGCTGAGTGGGAGTCAGATGCTGGGAATTGGATATGTTGTTGATAGCTGTGGTTGCTTTGAAGAGGTAGCTTGTTTTGAAAGCTTTTTTTGAAAGGAGAGAGTAATACTTTTTAAACTACCAGTTCGGTTTACCTGACGCAGGAGTGCATAGAGCAGCTACCAAATATTCAGACTGCCTTTTAAGCTGCTTCTCTGGACTGAGGACATACAAGAGTTGTTGTTTGGTTTTTTTTTTTTTTTGCTTAGTCTGCTGTGGATTTCCTGTGCAAGGCTGTTGAGAGCCGTGCACTTCCATCGCCTAGACAAGCAGCAGAGTAATTTAGTCAGGATTATTTTAGCGCCACTTGCCCACTTCTTACTGTGTAAATCTCTTCACCCTGCTGCTCTCTAATCACCTTATAAGAAGCCTTTTTCAAGCATGTGGTGAGCACAGTACAGTACAGCCCCATTTATCCTCAGAAATGCAAAGTATTAAGCTATGCATGGTTTCCAAACAGCAGGAATGCTGGAACTGTTGTGTTTGGTGGTATTTTAGGTGTACTTGCTTGACTTGAATTCTCTTATAATTAATCATCTTCCTTCTCTGGGTAGCAAAAAAATTCACGTTTTTGTTTCTCTGTCCTAGCATTAAACCGTGTGTTAAAAAAAGAATAGCACAAGCACAGAAAAGGGCATGCGGCTGCCAGCAGCTTCTCTGTGTCATGTCCCAGAGTCTGATCTGAGGGTGTCTTTGGGATCAGATCTATACATTTGTTAGTGGCAGGTGTGAGGGGGAGTGTGGAGAAGAAAGTGGTGACACATGGCTTCCCTGTTTGCAGGTGAAGGTGGGATCTGGTAGAAAAAGCATCTTTGCACAAAAGATGGCAGCGAGAAGAGCTGCTGAAAGGGCAGCAACAACTCCCTCTGCTGCCGAGTGCGTGCAAATAAAATCAGCTGCTCGAGATGCCCTGGATCCTGAGGGATCAACAGGAGAGGCACCTCTCCCCAGCATCAGGGAGGGTAAGTGAAGAAGGTTCTACTTATCCAGTCTACTGTATTTACATCACCTTAGTAATCATAACATCAGTGTGCCTTATTTTTAAATTAGGGTTGCGCTGTTGTCCTCTGTTCAGGAATTCTCAAGGTTGCTTGGAATGTCTGTGGCATGACAAAGATTTGAAATGGTCTGAGACTCAAATTAACGTTCAAAAAATAGTGTTAGCTTTCTCACTGATTTCCTTTTTGCTTCACACAGGGCCAAACAGATTTATTTTTCAAGGTTCTTGTCTTCCTTTTCCTCTCTCTTTGTTATATGTAAATTTTTTCTCATTTCATCATTGATTTCCATAATTTTAGGAATAGGGTTGTTCTTGTGTCTGATGAAGGTGTTTGAGACCACTGTGATGCAGGTTCCCACTCCTGCCTAGAAGCTGAAAGCTCAGTCTTCCATCCCCAGATCTGCTGCCACGAGACTGTGACTTTGCTCCATAAGGAATTCTGTGAGGCAGTACTGATGAGTCAGTGCCACCTCCAGCAGTTGCTTGTCTGACAGGAAAGATGTGTGACAAGGAAAGATGAAACCAATTCAACTGGTACCAGCATCTCTGGGCTTGCTTTTTTTTTTTTTTTTTAATGGCTTGGTCGGTCCTGTTTGCTTAGGACCACCATGTGTCTGCGTTTTTCCCTGACAATGTCTTTTTCACATTGAAATAGAGGCTCGATGTCATTTGAGGGTTATTGTGGTTTGGCTAAAGTTTCTGTCTGCCTTGAGCCCTGTCAGAGAATTGGTAAGAGAACCCCAAGATGTGCCACGCGTGCAAAAATCCACCATCCAAGTCAATATACTGTGCTTACTGTATATCCTGTTACAGTCACGCATGTGTACTCCTGTCCTGTCACAACCCTATGGCTGTGATCCTCGTGAAGTAGAATGCTTTTAAAATGCAGTAGAACAACATTTGGATCAGAAAATGGCCTGGCCTCCTCAGGAATATTGTTGCAGCAGGATCCCTAGAAGCAAGAGGAGAAGAGGGGGGCGGTGGTGGTGCTGCATTTCTTGTAGTAACAAAGTGTTTGTGCCTGGTAACCCTCAGCTCAGTTGTTGATGGTGGGAAACTTACTGAATCTTTTACCAGGTCACTCTGGCTTCTCATCTCTTTCTGCTCAATGTGCAAGGCAACTTCTGTGGAAATGACACCAAGCCTTGCTGATGTTGTGATGAGCGTTATTACTGCTGTTTGAACAGGTGTTTGATGCTTTCAGGGTTGGCTGCTTTAGGGTCATAGGGGTGTTCCAAGTCATTATAAGGAGCATATGAACAAAACATAAGGAATGAAGCCACTAAGTCAGGTCCTTGTATAGGTCCTTGGCTACAGGGCGGCTGGAGGGTCACTCTGATCAAAGGAACGTGTTACCTTGCTGCTAGAGTTAAATGAAATGAGACTTTAAAAAGAATTTAGATCAGGTGATAAAGGAGACTTGATTTTGTTCAGGGTAGGAAAAATGTGCCCTCATGCCGGAACTTCTAATACGTTTAGCCCTTAAAGGTGAATGCAAGACATTGTTATAAGCAAACATGCCTGTGTTAAGAATGGATCCGGTATTGCTCCAGAAACTGGGCTACATAGTATTTTAATTATCTGTCTCACTCAACACATATTTACTAGGTCATGGTTCATCTGACATACAAATGTGCGTTCAGGTTTTCTTGGGCAGAGAAAGAATCTAGTATTCACTAACTTGGAAGAATGCTCTCACTCATGAATTGTGAATTATGCTCCAATTTACTTTTTCTTGCTGTTGCTTTGCATTAAAGAAACAAAATTCCGTTCCCCCATCCCTCCCTTAACTCCTAAGAAACAAGGTGGAAATGGGATTTTGTTGTGACATGGGATGAAAGTCCAAATATTTTAATTTGGTTTGAAGCTAAACTAAACTTCTTTACTTGTAGTATTTTAACTCATCTACCAATGTAAAAAAAAAAAAAAAAGGAAAAAAGAAATTATCCGAGCCTGGTAATGATAAAATTGAGATACATTCATAATGCTGTAGAACCTAAGTCACTAACTGCTTTCTCTGTTGGATCTTATAGATAAAGCTGGTGACTTTCTGACCTCTCAACGGCCTTGTCTCATAACGGGAGAGGGTCTTGGAAGCCAAAAGAGCGAGGAGGAAGCTCAAGCTATTCACAAAGAGAACTTGGAGAAGCTGCAGTCCATGTCTGAGGAAGAGATACTGCAGGAGCAGGAAAAGCTTCTGGCTCAGCTGGGTACGTGCTTCCCAGGGTGAATTCTCCTAGAGGCATGGAAGTGTACTGAATGTGTAGGTGTCCTGAAGTCTTACCAAATTCACAGATCGAAGATGGGAGCTTGGAATTCCTGTTCACTGCGTATGTGGATGATCTAGCTTCCATGTCACATCAGTAGCTTATGAGTAAGATTAAGTGTGAAAGAATTAGAGCACTTATTCCTCATTGAGAGGGGGCTTAGCTTAAGTCTGTCTTGTCTCCCCTTTGGTGTGGGATAAGATGGTCCATGCACTTTGTTACTTTGCACATCAAATACACATTTACATATACATGTAGTGAGGTCCTAAAATGTAGTTCTCTGAAGCAGATAAGAAAGCAAAACTATTATTAGGATGGCTGTAGCAATGCTGAGGTGAGAGAGAGCCCTTGGTCTTGCCCTCCAAAATACCTATGGGCCGGAACTGTCAGTATGTGGTTAGGGGAAACGTGTGGGCGTGTGGGAGATTTGAAGTCGAATCTGTACTTGGTAGAGCAGAAGAACTTACAACTAGTCTCAAACTTCTCAAAAAAGTGTTTTAATTACCTGACTGTTGGATGCAGGGGTGTAGTCTCTGGTTTGGAGCCCTGTCTGCAGTCATGCTCTGGGAATGTCTGTCACTGACAGCTGATGACAAGATGGGCGTGAACACTGAGTGTGGTATGTTTGATAAGACTTATGTGATCTAGGGCACTGTAAAAGTTGTTGGTATCGGTTTCAATAATTTTTGTATGCAGATTTTGATCATTGATTTCAATGGTTTTTGAAGAGCAGACATACAGATGTGGGTGGCAGACAAGGGCTTTTAAAATTCTCATCATTTCAGATTCTCTAGCATCAAATTTGGATGTGAGTGGCATTTTAGATGCATGTCTCTTGGGGATTTAGCTTAAAGATCATATTAATGGTCTTGACCTCAGTCCAAGCAGCCTGCGTATAACTGGAAAGGTGGCAAAGGAACTGTGCAAAATGATTGTAGACAGAATCTTTAAGCACATCTTTCACTGAGAGAGCTAAGCTCTCCAAACTACCTGAGGTGAAAAAAAATAATATTTTTTTAAACTTCACTGCTTATAACAATGGTATGTATATGAAAAATACCTTGTTTACGCACTTTCTTCTTGTGACTGATTTGTGATCTTTGCTCCTTGTCCCCACCTCTCTGTCCTTTGTGATATTAGTGAAGTGAATGCTTAGGGAGTTTTAAAAGGATAGGATTTATTTTAAGTATTTCTGAACAATAAATTATTTTCTAGAACAATGTGTTTGTTTATATGCCCTATGGGTTAAAAATGTAGATCTTTCTGTCTTTTAGGCCTTAAGGAAATTGGGAGTAATTTTGGCATTCCCAAAATACCTGTGGTTAGGGAATTATGCATGATGAAGCAACTCCTAAACTAAATTGCTGGCTTACAGATGAACTTGGAAGCTGGACAGGCACAGAGGTGTGGATTAAAGAGACTTTTTCTGCATATTCAGGACGAGAATAATTTGTGGGTGTTTAATGCTGCCCAGCCTCTGAATTAACCTCTTAGTTATGAAGCAGATGAGATTCCATGATGTGGACTATGAGGGTGGGTAGACAATTCCATGCTGGGCAGTGTCTTCAGGGTCTTACTGCTGATACTGTTCTGGTTTTGGTCCTGGAGACTCTGCACAGGAGTAGGCTTACTTTCTGACATACTGTGCACAGATTAATATAATCAATTACTTGTTTCACTGTTTGTGTGAAATGAGGAAGTAATAAATACAGTCTTTTCCTTGCTGTGTACAGTGAAGTGTGAGAAAATGAGAGCTCTGCTTGCAGTCAGGAAAAAATATGGGTGCTTTAATGAGATTGGTCTGAATGCCTGTCCCTCGCCAACTGAGGTTTAAACTGCATCATGAGAGTGTGGGATAATGTGTGTGCAATCACAAGTATGGGATAGATCCCTCCATTATCTTCGAACTGTTTCAGAGACATGGGAGTTGTTTCCTTTTTGGGATGACTTCTCCCAGGTACAGAGCATTTCTGAATTGCTTGGCCTTTTGTTGTCCAAAGAATAAATAACCAATGTAGGTGTTATATTCTGTTACTTTATACATCTCTGACACTGCTTATTGGAGTATCTCTGTACCTTTTAGAGGCACAAAGTACAGGCTCTACTGTTCACTTCTGGCATAAGCATCCCAGTGCCATCTTCTAGGTGGAGAATATTCAGAGAGAATGGTGCGCTCCATCAGAAATGACGTGGGATATCTGTAGCAGATCTGAAAGTAAAATGATGATCTTCTGAAATTTTCCTATTTCAGAGCCGTAGGAATATTATCTGTCCTTCAAAACACCCCTACCTCCCAAATGTTCCTAATTTCCTCCAAAGCATGAAGAGAATGTCCCTGTCTGTTTTCTGTATGTTGTCAGACCATAATTGACTCTCAGGGTGGGGAGTCAGTTCAGAACAAATAAGATCTTCTCCTAACATAATATCTAGACCATGCACTGCAGCTCTAGTGCAGCTCAATAAAGAGCAGGTTAATTCTTTTTGTGGTGTCTGTCCGATGTATTCTCGTAGCATTCAGATTGATGCCATGGAGTGGTCCACAGGCAGGGTAGGCAAACTGGGTTCCTCCCATAAATCACAGACCAGAATTCTCTCCACAATGAGTAGTCTTTTTTCAGATGTGCCTTTTCAGTGACAGTAAGGTGGGGGGCGGGGGGACACCAATTATCTCCTTATTTGTAAGTTGGGAGAATAACTAGAATTTTTGTTGTTGCTTTACCTTGAAAGGCATTTATCAGCTCTTTTGTGCTGTTGCCTTGCTGGTCAGTTGTACCTAGCTTATGTGCTGAAGAAGTCATAAAGCGGTTAAGTGTCTCAGTTTGAAAAGAAGTGACAGTTGGTACAGAATTAGAGGACTTGTGGAATGGGAATCAAAAAGCTAAAACATAAATAGCAGGAGCTATAGGTGTATCAAGTATTTTGAGGCTTTCTGTCACTCCTCTGTCTATCTCTTTGTCAATACTTGCAGATTCCAGTTTAGTGGCCTTCTTAAAGTCACGACGTAGTGGCAATGAAAGCCAAAAAAAGGAATTAAAAATGGAACAGAACAGACTGGAGGAGTTTGTGGAATCTCTGCCTGTGGCTCAGCATGGTGTAGGATCATGTCTTTCCATGCAGGAGTCAGGTCTGGAAGAATCTGTAAGAAAGGAAGAAAACATGAAGGTAGAAATCACAGGTAAGAAACAAAGTGCATGTTGTTAATGTTCTGAACATAAATGTAAGGTTTGTGTGGTGTTTGCATCAATCCAGATTGGATTGATGTGGTGCTTTGTTAGTTATCCAACTCGGAATTTTATCATATTTAAAAAATACATATATTTTGGTTTCAAGAAAGAACATTTGTGTTATTTCTAGCTGGGCTGCATAGATTAGAAAGGTGGGTGATAGACTGTGTAGTGGAGATGAGCTATTCAGTGGGGGAGGTCTTTGTTTCTGAAATTTTTTCTGAGATCTCTAAAGGGAAAATGTGTGTTAAACTGGGCATCGTTGCTCTTCTGTTCAGCTGTGCAAACAGGGCAAACAGAAGAGTGTGGTAGTGAGATTCATCTGCTGCTTGAATAATTTCTTTTAACTAGGACCTGTTGGAGACAAGAGGGTGTTGGGTAGGTAAGAGTTAATAATTTGCTCACAGGATAGCATGGAGATGACAGTCAATCTCACTTCAGGGAAATTGCTCATATAGTGCATGTATGTCCACTGCTCCTGATGGCCCCACACTGTGGCTTGTATCTCAGAGCCCATGTGGTGATTTCCACAAGATACGGTTCCTTTCTTTGTGGTGTGGATGGAGGGAATTATTAAGGTTTAGAGTGTTCTTCTGCTTTTTTTGAAGAATTATAGAGAGCTGTTGCCTCTTACGACAGAACTCTTTAATGAGGAGAAAGCTGCTTTATCCCCAGCAGCTAGAGCAACCCATATATTCTCATGGCACAGAAAAGAAGTGTTTTCCCCTTAAGCTCCTGCTCTTATTGTTGCTTTCCTCACTGCAGCTTTTTCTTTAGCCATTTCTTTTTCTCTGTGGCGACTTTAGGCTCTCATTCTTGTCTTCCCCACACTTTTGTTTGTAGCATGTCTCTCTCCCTCGTTAGCATGCTTCCCCCACCAATTTTTGGCTGTTTTCATCTCTTCATCTTCTCTTCTGATGTATTCTTTGTGTGCCAGTGCAACAAGCAGACTGATTAAAGAGGTCTCTGAATCACTCCTGGATTTCAGCTTGGTGTTTGCAAGCGATAACAACCGTTTACCATTTTCTTGATGAGAGGGATGAGTCTGTGAGTCTATATGTGCATACACGTGCAGAAGGAGGAAAGCTGATTAGCCTCTTATTAAGGAAAACACTTCACTGAACAGTCCCTTACTGCTTCTCCCCAAGTTTTGCTTTTCCACGAATCCATCTTAATCAAAAGGACTATTTTTAGTTCTTTCTAGTTCCAGAACAATCAAGTGCACAAGTAGCACCAGGTTAAGTGACATTCTTTCACTCACCTGGGAGCAGTAGAAGAAGCCTTTACAGGCTGAACAAGATTGTAGCAGTGCTATTGGGAATAGCTCAGTGTTCAGAGCATCATGTGCTGACAACATCTTTTGCTTCCCATGGAAGACTGCACAGGAAAGGAGAAGAGGAGTTTTCCCAGGATATTTGAAATAACAAAGAAAGGATGAGCTGGAATAGAGTTATAGAACCAAGGGAGGCCTTTTCAGCACCTGAGTCTGTGTCTGTAGCCCATCTTGGCCACAGCAGATGTAAAATATTAATTTGATGTTAGCACTTAGTGTTGGGATTTTGCATCTGTTTGTGCTCAGAAGTAACTTCATCATGAATAACCCAGCAGAAATGGTTATTCTGAATTTCCCCAGGGAGAGGAGGATAACACAAAGCAATGGGATTGCTCAAAAGTCAAACCTGCCTCTCTAATGAGGTAAAAGGCTACTGTTGCTTATAAACAAGATGGTGAAGACTTTATCCAGCAGCTTGCAATCTTAGCAAATGGAAAAGTAAATTCTGGCACACAGACAAAAAGGGAAGTAAAGCAGAAAGGGAAGAGGTTGGCTGATAGCCTTTAATATAACCCAAGTCTGAAAAAGTTCAGTGCAAATGTTGCATTCACACTGGCAGCTTGTGTTTCTGTGAAGGGATTTCTTGGTAACTGAACAATCTGCTGATGCCTTTGAATATATATCTGTCTTTTCTTGTTGACAAGATCAAAATACCAAGGGCTGGTGGTAATGTGTAATCCTATTCATAGAATGATTAACTCAGCCCTATCAACTTAATGATTAATGGAGAAAATTTATTGAATTACAAATGTCAATGGATTTCATTTTTCTGCTGATTTTATTTCCTCTAGTTTTGCACCTACCACCCACAAACATTCCACTTTCTTACATTTCAGATGCTTTTTCCTTGTCTTCAATTAAAATGTGTGCTGAGCCTTTGGCTGAAATTCTGCGGAACAGCTTTCTGACTGAGGAAGATAACTTTGTGTTTGGTTCCTTGCCTGACTCAGTACCACATTGATCATAAGGGTGAAGCTTCATCCTAGAAAGGCTGAGTGCCCTTCCTGAAAGTTTATCTGTGATTTGGAGGAAAGTAGAAGGTTAGATTTCAGGCCACTTACCAGCAGGAAAAGATCTGATGAAAGAAGAGCATCCTCGTGGGACTCGTTCCTTGCAAGAGAAGACCAGAGCACTAGGATTAATAGCTGCAGTGCAAAAGAGTTCTGGTCTGTTCCAGCAGGGGTGATGCTGCTGCTTTTCGTGCCCTTAGACTGCCTGTTCCTGTCCTTATGTGTAATTTCTCTTGAGATAGCAAAGACTTCTTAGCTCATCTCTTCTCATACTGGTATGGGATAGTATCCTAGTAGCAAAGCATTACCTTTCCTAGTGTTCACATCACTTCCAGTTACGTCTCTTCTGTCCGTTCACTTGTGAGATTCTTCCACATGCTGATCTGTCTCTTTCCTAGGGCAGTTCTTGTGATGGCAGGCAAAAATGTCTTGTTTCTCAAATTCTTCTAGTCAAAACTCTTTATAAAGTTAAATCAGTAATTTCTTCCTTTAGTACTTGTACCTTGGAAGTTCTTGTTCAACTCTCCAGTTTCCTTGCTGAGGTGTTTCTTAGGCAAGCTCTGTAAATTTTCAGCTGTTTTGATCTTTTCTTCCTAAGCTGATCCCCTCAAGCCTTTAGAGGGGGACATACAATGAAGAGCAGCACAGCAAATGTGACAAAAGCCCGAATGGTAGTGTTTGTGCCCTCTCCAGTGTATCTAGGCTGAAGTCATACTGGCCTCCAATAATTTGCTTGGACCTCTCTGCATTAACACTTTTGAATCATTTCACATCTACTCTTAATGCCCCCCTCCTTCGATGATATTAGTTTGCTTTCTCAAAAGTAGGTCTGATATTTTTCTGCCCTGGTTCTGATCACTTGCCTTATTTATGTCCTGACTTCTGTTCAACTTCTCCCAAATTAGCCTTGTCTGTGAATTTCATTACAGTGCTGTTTACTTCCTCTTCTAGCTCTCATGAAAGATGAAAACAGCTTTAAACCTTTGATGTGTATGCATCAGCCAACAGTCAGTTTGAAAATTGTTTTCTTATTATTTTACATGAATTCCATATTTGATGCAGGCTTTAAGCCAAGCAGGTTGGCAAAGAGGGAGCAGTATTTTCTTCATCCCTGCCTTAGAAGGTAAGACTGCCATTTTTTTCCCCCCCACAAAGATGATGATCTGCCTGTGAAGCCCAAGAAGGAATGGATTCACATGGACAACGTGGAGTTTGAGAAGCTGGAATGGATGAAAGATTTGCCCTCACCCCGGCAAAAGAAAACCAAGAAGGTTTGAATGCAGAAACAGATATTTTTCATGTTTGTGTCTGGATCATGCTTCTCAGCAATAATGGTTTTGAAGGCTTCAAAAACTAGTCCTCTGGTTACTCAATTTGTAAGATTTCATCAGGCTGAGAGATTCCTCACTTTCTTCCACAGGGTGGGATGATACACTGTCAGTTCAGTCCGTAGAGCTCAAGACAGCTAGGAAGTGAGAGACTAGCAATTGTAATCGTGGATTGAACAGGTCTGAAAGCTAAGAAAAAAAGGAAAGGGGAGTAAAGTTTTTTTTAAGAATTTGAGGCCTGACCTGGGGAGTTTTTGAACTGTTGCCTTCCAGCAGTTGATGTAAAAAGTGGTGTTTTAAGTGATGAATGGAGTGGAAGGCAATAGAAATAATCTTTTTCTCCCTCCACTCATTGTAGGGAATGCAAGCTCGATTCAGTCTAAAAGGAGAATTGATTCCTGCAGATGCTGATTTACCGACACATCTAGGCCTGCATCACCATGGCGAAGAGGCAGAGGTAGGTGTAATATAGTAGAAAGAGCACAGCCATTTCCATTTTCAGTGTTTGGTTTGGCAGATTCCTTTTGTGTTGAGGCTTTTTAGTGACAAAAAGCTTAGGAAATGAGGCCAGGTGATTTTCTTTTGAAACAAGCTCCTGAAGAGAAGTTGGGTCTGCATGCAGTAACTGCTTTAATTTCAGAAAACTCCATTAATGCTTTTTCTCTTTCGTGCCAGTAAGGATCTGTTGTGTTGGTAAAAAGCGCACATGTATCCTTTTCTTAAGACGTTCAGTTATCTACTGTCACATCAACGTTTAGAATTTCTTTTGCAGTTGCCACAAAGCAGCAAACAACATTGCATTTCAGTTCACCTGATGCAGTATTTTGCAGTTAATCTTATTTCCAGGGGCCTGTTTTTTCCTATAGCTGAGTGTGGGTGTTTTTTGTTTTGTTTCTTCCCTCCCCCCATTTAGAGGGCTGGTTATTCTCTCCAAGAGCTCTTTCATTTGTCTCGCAGCCAAGTTATTCAGCAGCGGACACTGGCTCTGCAGGTCTTGGGTCGTATTGTTCAAAAGGTAAGTCACTTTCCATGGAACTTCTCCCCGTAATTCAAGTTTCTGGTGGATCAGGGCCCAGAACTAGTTGTTTGCCTTCTATTATTCAATGAAGGTGAGCAAAATCACGAGCTGGGCATTCTTTTTCACTGACAGTCTCCTTAGTGATAGAAGAGTTAAGTGTTGGGACATAACAAACTGAGTTTCAGGTTTCTTTGGGGGGAGGTGCTTCCACGTGTTGTTCATCAGCAGTGCTGCAACTTCAGTTCCCTTGTTGCTTTGGATGCAAGTTATTTTTTTTTTTTTTTTTTGGTGTTACTTTTGTGACAAACCTGTCTTGGCAATGACCCTTTCACTCTTGTTGCCTGAGCCAGCTTCATGATGTGCTTTTTCTGTAGGAGGTGAGAATGAACCAGCCTACTCATAAAGCATAAATAAATATGCCAATAGCATAAAGTAAAATGAACACTTACTTCTGTGCACGTTTTCACCTAACTCTTAGGGGAAGTGCTAACCTTCCCTCCAACAGCAGTGGAGGCAGAGAAGAAGTAGGAGTGTGGTTTTGAGAAGAATGATGGTGCGGAACAGGGTGAAGTCAGAAGATGGGGTCAGATTTTTAGAAAGAAAGGTTTCCTGCCTTAAGGAACTTTAATTGCATGCCTCTGTAGAATGAAAGGAGGAGAAAATAAAGGAAAAAACCCTGCATACAGTTTAGCTGCTTTACAGTAAAAATGGGAAGAGGCAAACATGCAGAATGTTGAAGTGTACCCAGCTGAGATGAGACAGCTTTAACGCTGGCTCTGTGTGGCATACGTTTCAGGCCAGGGCTGGAGAGTTTGCTTCCTCCTTGAAGGGCAGCGTTCTGCGTCTGCTGCTTGATGCTGGGTTTCTCTTCTTGCTGCGCTTCTCGCTGGATGATGCGGTGGATAATGTCATGGCAGCATCTGTTGGTGCTCTCCGGGCTCTGCTGGTGTCACTTGATGATGAGGTGAGACAATCATTAAGTGCCTGGGTTTGATTTCATGCTGAGCTGTTTACAGGAATCAGAATGAGAAGACATGGTAAGTAGATTGAACAAAGGCTTGCTGGATGGGTTAGTTTAATCATCAGTAGAATGCCATTGCTGTGCTTCGGGACAGACAAGGGAGTGTGTTATCCCAGTTTGACAGATTCAGACATCGTTTATCCTGCTTGAATTAGCTCTGTCCCATGATTAAATTCAGTGCAGCCTGCTGAGGTTCTCTTCCTTTTGACATCTTTACAATCTAGATCAGGCCACTACAAATGTATACGTACAATTTAATTGTTTTAATATAGTCTCTTATGTCATTGTCTTTGTAGTTTTCTGGCTTCTGGACAGATTAAATATTCTCCCTACTTTCTCTTATGCTTCATAGTGATGCTGTTTTCTTTTTCTCTCGTCCATTTTCTGCTGTTCTCATGTGCTTTTCTTACACTGATAAATACCTAATTTTGCATTCTTGTGTGTCTGTTTTCTCCTTGATGCTTTTTCTCCTATTAGAAGGAGAATTAGAAGGTTCAAACTTCTTTTGTGTGGGGAAGAAGCATGTTTCTCTGTTTCCTTCGAAGACCCGGATACTCTGTCTTCTGCTTTTCCTTCTCTTGGTGGAAGGAAGGCTATAGTCCCAAACTCTGTATTCCTGATGGACTCGTAGCTTCATCCCCTAAAGTTAGGCCTCTTCTGACCATGTCATTCACTCACTTGCCAATTTTAATATTGCACTTTCTTTTTTTTTTTTCTTAATGTCTGATAATAATTTGCCCTTCCTTGGCACTTTCATTTGAAATTTTTCAAAACAGCTTTGGGTTTAGTTGAAGTCTACCACTTCTTTTCTAACTAATGCAGTAGTTATTTCTGATTGCCAGTTTAAGAAATGGAAATTCAAAGCAGTTATGAAGTAGTGCAAGCATTAGATTTGACTGTCTCTTATATTCTAAAACATTTTGAGGCAAGTAGTTCTGCTATGGGAGCAATTCCCTCTCTGAAAAGCTGAAAGCTCGCTTATTGCAGTATTGTCCCAGAACTTGAGAGTATCTGACACTGTCATTAGCTATGAACAAAAAAGGGTATTTTTTATTTGCTGAAGCGAGAGTTGTTCAAACAAAAGCTAAATCAAACATGAACAGATACACCAGGCAGTCTTTATTTTAACGTACCATTTTTTACATGATCGTTCTGTATTATTTGTGACCTAAGTTCCACACAGGTCCAGAAATAGGAATAGAACCAATAAATGCTGAATTCCGGTTTAACTTCTAGAGCCTTTGTGGTTTATTTATTTATTTTTGTCCAAAACATTTTTCACTTAAGCTGCATTTCTGTTACCTATGTAGTGAATTTAATCCACCTCACAGTTATTGCTTTTCATGGTTTCCCAAGTGTGTGTGGGTCATAGGTCAAAATCACTTCTCTGAAAAAGCACTGCAATGTGCTTGTACGTGTTAAGAATACCCTTTATTGTGCTCCTGTTTTCCTGGGATTAGGTGGGAATCAATAAAGCATTCTATAATCAAGAGCATCCTTGAAAATTTTTTGTCTGCCGTGATTTCTTTGAGAATTTATTATTTTTATGTGCTTTGACTCTCCTTATAGAAATATCTTGATTGGACTTTCTCATGGTACCAAGGGATGGCTGCATTCCCCTTTGTCCCCAACAATGAGGAGGAAGAAGAGGAGGAAGAGGAAGAATTAAATGGAACAGAGAAGTCTCAAGATAAAAAACTAAAGGACGAAAACAAGCCAGATCCAGATGTGGCCCGATATGATGTTGTAAAGGTAAGCACCGAGCTAGACCTGAAATATTTTTAGGAAAATAGGCTCTGCACAGTGGCTATGTGTGCTTTTGAAATGTCAGCACTCCTGTGTAGACTCTTAAGAACATTCTGCACAAGAAATAGAACACTTCCCTGGCTATTGGGTGTTATGTTTCTGTCATATATTACCAGGAGGGTAATTTCATTGATCTCTGAAAATGTTGAGACTTGACCTGTGTGATTTCAGTATCATTAAGTATCTCTAACTTCCTCTAGGGAAATTGGCAACAAGCACACTGATGACCTTGTAAGACTTGCTGAAAGACTGCATATGAACATGATTTTCAAGCTTGCTTACTTGAGCTAAAAGTGAAAAGGATCCAGACACTATTAAAGTGTCTGTATGCACTTTTGTAAAGTTAAATGTGGGCATTACAGCTAGATAATTCAGAACTAGTTAGATTTGTACAGTGACATTCTTTTTGTAATTGACATAAGGTGGCTACTTAGCATTTCCTCAATTTCATTCTTCATGTTTGCATTTCTCAGATAAAGAGTTACAGCATTAAGAAGGAATTCCTCACATGTTTAAGCCTAATCCCACGTTCCTGAGATCTAAAAATAGCAATCTTTGTTATCTCAAACCCAACCTTGGTGGTGCTAATGCAATTCTCTTGCCTGCTGCAGTCATTAAAACCTGTGATTGCATCACTTAGCCCATGTGCTTGAGGCTGTGTTCGAATGGAACTTGGTTAAAAGCTTCACTGGGAAAATGAATTACTGTACTTGTGCATGTGGTCTCATTTAGAGGCTTCATGATTTCAGATGTATTCTACTAGGTGACACTTAAAAAAGCTTAACAAAAGAGTTATAGACAGAAGAGATAAGATTGGTTTCTGATTCTGGAAACAGTTGCGTGGTTCAGCATAATGGATTTTAAATTGTTCCAAGTGGCCTGAACTCAGAAGATATTTGGGATGAAATTCTCCACTGTTACAATTGTTGTAAAATTCCATTTCACACCTGCTTATTGGCTGTTACAACCCAGTAACTCCACACAGTTCAAAAAGGAGTATTTAAACTAGCAGCTGAACTTGGTCAGGCTTGGAACTACTACCTTGCTTGGCTGCAACTTTTTAGAAGTATCAGTACTACAAACTCAGGTGTTTTGGAGTTGCCTTTCCCCAGAACTAGGAATGCATAATGCTGTCACTTAAATTCAAGGTTTGTTTCCTAGCACAGCCACTGATCATGGTCTTCTGCATTGTGAACCGTAAAATAAAAATCACATCATCTCTCTGCATCTCTCTTTGCATACTGCAAAATAGGGATTGGCATCTGTTCTCTGCTTCTGTCAGCTTTCTCTGGCATAACAGGTACTATCGGACAGAGTGCCGTGTTAGGTGGAGGTGGTGTGTAGCCAAAGTGATTGAAGGAGCATGAGAATCCTTTTCAGACACATTAAGTTTTAGTAGTCCTTTATAGGTAAGGTTGTTTTCCTATTCCCTGTTGCTTACAGTTTCATACTCTGGAAGACACAAGTATCCAATCCCACCATCTGGGGATTCAGAACAGATGTTCAGTTGTTCCTGCTCTCTTGAGCTAACTCTTGTTCATTTGCTGGCGTACTGGAAAATCCGCAGAAACTTATCTCTTTGTTTCCCCAGTGGTAGTTCTAAAACCTCCTCTCTGCAGAAGATGTAATTGAACCTGCTTTTGTCTTCCAGCAACTGCAGTTCAGAAAGCAATCATTAAGAGCATAATGGGTTATTCCCCCCCGCCCCCCCCCGCTCCTTTCAGGGACTTTTGAAGACACGGATCCAGCACCGGCTGAGGTACATCCTGGAGGTGGTACGACCTGTTCCAACAGTAGTCCTGGATATACTGCACATCCTTACCCACATAGCAAGGCACTCCTCTGAAGCATGCAGCCAGGTAAATCTCCCATTGTGCAGGAGCTCTGGAGTGGTAGAGAAAGGTTTGAAAAAGGGAAGAAAGGAGCAGGCAAAGTTATGGCAAGGAGACTATACAAACTCGTGTGTTTTGCATGTCTTCTGCACGGCTGTATAATTGTGTACCTTTAGTTATTTGTGCTGCTATTTTACACAAATATTCTGCTATTTCTCTGCAGCTGCTTGACTGTCCTCGGTTGATTGAGACCATTGTCAGGGAATTTCTTCCTACGCAGTGGGATCCCCAAGTGGCTGAACCAGGGTGTTTACTCACCAGCCTCCATGGAGTTGCTTGTGCCACTGCTATGAAGTTCATCAGAGTGTTGGCATCTGGAGGCCGAAATGCAACAGCCAGGCTGGTGAGTGATTCTCAGAAGAGCTTTTCTGCTTGCAAAGGCCTTTGTTCTCTGTGCCTTACTTTCTAAGTAAAGAAAAAGGATTAAACGGAGGTGACTCTGAGCTGAAGCTGAAATAATCATTGTGAATAAGGTGGATATGTGTATTTTGAAGGAATTGTTGACAGCATCATAATAATGATGCCTTCTGCTGTGTACCAGTAGAAGAGCTGTCTCAATCTTTTTTCTGCCTTTTTTTTTTTTATGTAGTGCATTTATGCAAAATCATATAGCACAACTCAATGATACTGACTAACAGCAGACGTTTAGAGCACACATTTGTGTGTGATGCTCTGTACTCTCCCATGTTCCAGTGGTAGGCAGCTTAGGACTGTATAAACCAGAGATTTAATTGCTATCCTTGTGTTTTACAACCCTGGTTGAACTTTACTGCCATTCATTTGTCTTAATAACTCTGAGGTCGTTTATCAGTATTTCCAACCCCTCTTATCTACTTTTGGACAGGTTTTCCACTTCAGAGATAATTGCATTCACTCATATAGGTCATCATACTGGCACTACAAATGCGTAATATCTACCTAGAGCAGCATCTATTACAGTGCAATGAGCACCTCTTAGGGTTTTTGGTTCAGTATTGTAATAGCACCTAATAAATTGCCATACAGAAAACTGCGAATTTCAGCAGAAGAACACCAGTCTGTGCTATAAAATATATAGAATAATGTGCTGATAATGGATAGTGGGATATTTAAAGGCTGTTAAGTGGTGCTAGGAACATAATAGAAAATCCCTGAATTTTACTCTATTTCAGGCTTTGTGTACTCCAGGTGTTTCAAGGCATGCAAAAACTGCTTACAAGGTTCCTGCCACTCAGTCTTTGGTTCTGTTGCACTGTCATCTGGCATGTTACAGGCACTTAGGCATGGGAATGGAAGATAATAAAAAACTAAATCAAAATCATCAATGTAGGAATTTATTTTAGCTAACAGCAGAATTCTTCCGTCTTTCTTCTCTGGAAGTAAATTTGACTTTGCCCCCTATTCTGTAGGAGGGGTGTCAGAATTCATAGTTTGAGTCATCAGCTCCTTTGGTTTCTGGCTAGTGTGCATTGATTTCCCTATAAGATGTCTCTAAAGTATTTGAATTTTAAATTATCTATAAATATGTCCTCGTGTTGTGAAAAAGACATTGTTATCTCATTTGTTTAGACAGAGCACACACAAGCTTTAGAATGCGTGGGAGAAGGAAAGAGAAGCTCTTTTTTATGCTTAAGCAAAAATACCCAGTTGTTGGGGAGGAGAAAAATTATTTCTAGAGAACTGCAAATGAGTTGTGTCATGCTTAATACTAAAGTAACCTCAGAACACTTCCAAGGCATCAAAATTCTATAATCTTATAAAAGTAATAGGCAGGAGGTACCCTTTTTATAAAATAAACAGAATCATAGAAAGAATTAGGTTGTAGGACCTCTGAAAGCCATATAGCGTGACCTCCCAAAAGAATGTCTGCATCAATTCGTTACTTTTGTGTACATGGTTTTTCATAAGGTATATCTTTGCATGTAATCTTGGCTAATAGAGTTCTATTTATGACTACTTAAAGAAGAATAATTATGTATTTTTTTAAAAAATCAATTAAATGCTGCAGTAAGCATCCAAAACAAGAGTATGTGTGGGCTAGACAAACCTCTGTCAGGAATGATTTAGGTGTAGTCAATTTGTGTTAGGAATGGTTTACGTAACACCTAAGCATCTCTTCCAGGAATACTTCTCTCTTAATAGCCATTCACCATTTATTGATCCTCCGTAGTATGCTCCTTAAGATTACACAAGATAAAGACAGATTTGAACAGCGTAAGAGGAGTTTAGAATGAGCTGAATTGAAATCTGCAGCTCTCTTGGTGTGTCAGAGTAATGATGCATGCAACTGTCTCTTACTCCTTTGTCTTTTTCGTAGTTTGTTCATTTCTTTTTTGTTTGTTTTTTCTTACAGCTTAACAAATTTGAAATGAAAAGTCGGTTAAGTCGATTTATAGCTGAAGACCCACTGGATCTGCTCCTGCCAAGGGAAGAAGCCATCAGGCTAAGCACCGAAGCGTTCCGGTTGTGGGCTGTGGCAGCTGGTTATGGTCAGGGCTGTGATCTCTACAGGTACAGCACAAAGCTGGAGAAATGGGGGTGGAGGGCACAACAGAGAAAATGGACATCCTCTTCCAGAGGGGCAAATATAGGGATCCCCGTGCTGAGTCTCTGCTCCCTTCATGGTGTCTTATCTCCCTTTCTCTGGCCTCCTGCAGTAAAACTCACAGTTTCTAAAGGTATTTGTATTGAGTATTGTCTTTTTTTCTGGTAGTTCTTTATCTCCTGTGTTTAAGCACTGGTATTTTGTTTTTTCTCCTCTATACTATGGGAGATCACCGTAACTTTTTTGGGCTGCATCTTTTTCCTCTTGAAGGTATGAATAACCCGTGCTTGTGTGCGACATCAAGACGCATAGTTTGCAGCACACCTAGGATTGAATCTGATGACCTAAAGGCAGTCTGTGGGCAGCAGTCACCAGCGTGCATGCTAAGTGAGGCAGACAGATGCAGTCAAACTCTGCACGCTGTGTCAGCTTTCAGTTCGGTACAAGTTCTTGTGCTTTACTGTGAAGATATGCATTGGGATAAGTCTGACCTACCTCAAGCATTGAATCTTCCTCCTATAACTGCACTGACTGGGAAGCACAAAGATGGCTATGCATTTGCTCTGAAGAGAAGTAAAAGCGAGACTAGTATTAAGTTTCAGAAGGGAGGTTCTCTCTCTCTGCAACAGATTGGGCTCTCCCAACAATTGGGTTGTTCTCCAGCCCAATCAGGTGTATTGGTTAATAAAGAGTAAAAACTGTATATAACTTTTCAGCACTATAAATAATGTTGAGGAAAGAGAAACAGCAGAAGATTCCTTAAATGTGCATGATTATAACTGTGGATGCTTTGGCAGAGAATTTGAGAACTAGGGAAACAAGAATAAAATAAAAGTAGTTTTTCCAAGAGATTGTTGGAATATTTTATTAGGTAGGTCCCATTGAGATCAATTTGGAATGACAGTGTTCTTTCTTTGTCATCTTTTTTCCATGTCTGCTTGTTTTTGTTGTTTTGATGTTGGTGATGGTTCTCATAATCTCATTTTAGCAATCTTTGTAAATATGTGATGGGAGGGTATAAAGAAGATAGAGCCAGGTTCTTCCAGTGGTATGAAGTGAAAGTACAAGAAGCAATGGACACAGATGTAAATGCAGGAAATTCCACTTAAGCGTAAGAAAAAAATTTTTACTGTGAAGGTGATCAAGCACTGGAGCAGGTTGTACAGGAAGATCGTGGACTCTCCATCCTTCAAGATACTCAAAATCCAACTGGACATGTTCCTGGGCAAACTTGCTCTAGGTGACCTGGCTTGAGCAGGAAGTTGAACTATAGATGATCTCCAGAGACCCCTTCCAACCTTATCTATTCTGTGATTCGTACTATAGGGATCTCTACCCTGTGCTGGTGAGGATACTGCAGTCACTGCCTGAATTGCTCAGTGCGTGTCGTGGAAAGAGCCCTGTGATTGAGTTGTTAGTCCAGCGAGCTACCGCAGTAGTTACTCTGCTGATACATGTGACGCAAACAGCAGGCTACACAGCAGAGCTGCAGGCCAAGCTGAGCAGGTAGGCCATCTCTGTCACCAGTTCTGTGAATCTGAGTAGTTGGCGTCCTGTCTTCCCACTCTTTGGTTTGGAGACCTGGCTATCACCTTTTTTTTACTTCATTTTGGGTGGTTTACTGTCCCATATATGAATCGCTGCATGGTGGAGTGTATTCCCTCTGACACAAAGTCAGAAGGGGTATCTAGTCTGATAGCTGTATAACTGCTAGTCTAGTAAGAGGCAGGAGAAAGAATCTGCATTCAGCTATGGGGCAGAAGGGCAGTGTTAGCTGAATGCCTTGCTGAAAGAAGCTAGGAATTTCCTTTGTCCTTCCCTTTGGGGGGAAAAAAGTAATCTCCCTGAAGTTTGGAGGAAAGAACCTCTTTGCAGAGACCAAGGTGGGTCAGGATTAAGAGATTAAGAGATGTTTCGATAGACATCAAAGCAGTAGGATTTGCTGAAGACACAGGTACTTTTTCTGTTGAAAAACAAGAAACTCTTTAACTAAAGCTGGATACTGAGGTGGTGTGTCTGCTAAAACTAGAGCATAGCCCAAGGACAGAGTAGTGCAGGTGAAGAAACTTCAGCTTTCATGAGTAAATTCTGCATTTGTCCTTTCTGCCTAAATTGATTTGATCTGGTCTGTGGGAATGTGCAAAGACTTTTTTTTCCCCTAGTGGCTGTTGCCAGGTGTCGCCTTCCAGACTACATGCAATTGGAAATCTTCTATTAAAAATGATAATTTAGAGAGACAATTGTTTCTGAGACGTATTCTCTATCCTATGTCATTCTTCCATTGTGTTTCCGTAATAGCTCAGAAGATACTGAACCGATTGCACCTCCTCCAGTAGCATGGAATCAAGTGTCAGGCTTACAGCCCTTCCTTGAGACCAGTCTGAAAAAATGCCTCCAGGAGATATCCCAGACAGAAACTTGGCAAACTCTCCAGCCTCTGACCACAACTTATCTGATCTACCTGGGAGTTTATTATAGTGCTTGCAGCCAACAGGTAAGGCCTGAAAATACAGGGTGGCTTTTTATCTCACCAGCATCAGCTTGTAAATTACCTCTGAAAACCTGAATTTATGGACAGTGCTGAAAAAGACAGATGTTGAGGCATCTAGCTGAGGACTAGATTTTGTTTACCACAGCTCATATCTAGGCTGTGTGGCATTTAGGGTCAGATAAGCCTGCTAATCCTTCACCTTAGCAGTACCGAATATCACTGTCTTCCTTTCTTCCTTTGGGCTCAGAGTCTCAATCAAGGTATGTGGTAGTGCTGTGACTGTTCTGATGTACTGTAGAGATCCAAAGCATGAAGCAATATGACCTAATTTAGTTTGGCAGTCATTTCTCCTTGTGGGCTAAATCAAGTTGCAAATTTTTGCATTTGCTGAGAGCTTACATGTGGACAGCTACACTGCAATAATCTGGTTGGAAGATTGAGCATTTGAGGGTCATACCATATGAACTTTGGATAGCAAACAATAAAGACAAATTTATTTGCTGCCCCACTGACATTCCAGGTCAAATTCTGTAACCCAGTTACAGTTGTTGTATGTGACCGTAGAATCATAGAGTCTTTTAAAGTGAGTTTTCTGAAGGTGACACATCAGTGCGATGCTGTTGAAGAAAAATGTCTTATACTTCAGTTACCTTAAAGATTCACGTTCTAAAGATAAATGGAAGTTTCCTCTTTACTGCCAAACTGATGTGCCTGAGTTATGACCTGGGAGAGCTGTCTTCAAGGTGTGGGGGTAATTTAATGTCTGTAGTTAGTCACACTTCTGCAACTCTGCTGAAACTTGGCCAAAGCAACTGAGTGAGTTAGCTGTGGCTGGGGTGGGCACCGCCAGTATCTTTCAAATGTGTCTTCAGCGCACCAAAGTTTAGTAGTACCCTTCACATGCTGTAATTAGGTCCTGAGCATTAGAGGACCAAGATAACCAAGAGGTTAATATTCCTTTTCAACCTTTATAGATATCCTAGAAGAGTGTCTGACAAAATAACTTAAGTTCTTGAACTACAACATAAGATTTTCTTTATTTCCACTTAAAAATAATTGGAATCAATTGTGATTAGCTAATCTGATTAAAAAAAATCAAAATAAAGTTGTATGTAGCATGTTTGAATGGACGAGTGCAAAAAAAATCAACTTGTCTAGTAACTAGAATAGTGTATTCTGGCACATTGGATTATTTTTGTTACATTACTAAGAACACCTTCATGCAGATTTCACCGATTTCTGGAGCGGGATTTCAGCTGGGGAAAAGTTAGACTTCTATTTTATAGAAATTAGTATTTCTATATCCTAAAGCAGCATTCTAGTGAAGGGAAAGAACATTAAAATTTGCCAGCATGTTCCTTCAACCTGGAATATTGCTTACTAGGGTCGGAAGAATTCGGATGGTTCTCTAAAAGCCACAGATCCTCCTCTGTACAGTGTTCATCCACAGTCATGCTTTGATGGGTAGGTCAATCGCACTTTATACAGTTGATTTTTTTTTTTTAATTTTATTTTTTTTTGAGACCTTCGTGGTGCCACTCTTGCTTTCTCAAGGTAGTTCTAATCACCTTTGTGTCATCTTCAAGTTAAATGGAGAGATCAGCACGTAGATGGTATGGGGTGGGGGGTTTAGATGCTTAGGGCAAGTTTACATTTAGGGAATCTTGATCCCAAGGATCCCAAACCTTACTTCCAGCCAATTAAGAAATGCATTTTAATACTTGAGTGTGAGAACACGTTGAGGTGCCAGCTTTCAGCTTCCATGCTGTCAGCAGTGAGGCCGCCTCTAACCTAGAGCAGTATCACTATGTAGATGATGTGGTCTGGCAAAAAGATAATAAACACAGAGAAAGCATTTAGATCAACCTGTCTTTTTGCCCTCACTGGAATGCCTTCATTCATCATCTTTTCCTGTATTTCTCTGTCTTCTGCAGCCATCAGTCAATCCAATTGACTGCTTAGAGGAACTGGAACGTTTGACATCTGAGGTGCTGCAGCCCCTTCTCAGCCAGCCAGCCGTACGCAGCATGTGGGACTTGCTCAGGTAAAATAATTTCAGTGCTAAGATGCTGTTGCCAGAAGCTAAGGGAGCCTCATTTCTATACTGTACTGTGTGGCAGATTTCCCCTTCCGTTTCTTTCCCCTGTACATATGTGCCCCATATGTGTGAATTAGAGTGCAGCAGGGCTCTGTCTACACCCTACTTTGTCCTCTCTCTCCTCACAGCAAATAGCCTGATGGCCACAGAGGTTTTCCAGTTCCTCCTTTCCTACTGGTGCTCCTGCAGGGCCTGCATCTCTGCCCTTCCATGTAGCTGTATATTTCATATCAATTTCAGATTGGCTTTGGTTCTTCTTTGGTTTCATGGGTTTAAAAAAAAAGGTAACATCAATTTGAGCCCCTCTCACATCAGGGAGGTGAGTGTGCGTGCGTGCACGTACCATTCACATGCTCTGTGTGATGCTGTTTATATAAAATAATTTAGACTCTGGTCTTTAAGCTCCTGCAGAGCTTCACTAAGGTCTTGAAAGTCCCTGCAGGAAAGTTTAAGGCTAGAGACCAAACTGTTCATTCAGACATTTAGATAACATAAGCTTTGTCTCTGGCTCTGGGAACCGTTCAGCTCTGCAGATGTTCTGTCTTTCTGCTGTAGAGGGAGCCTTCCTACTAGCTTGTGATCAGTCCTCTGGAGAGGGTAACCTGAAAGGCTTAACTTGTTGTCAGGGAGACATCCTGCTACTTCTGAGAACATCTGATATAAGGGCTTTGTAACTCTTTGGTTTTAAGTGGTATTTGAATGGTCACCAAACTGTTTGACCCATGTTCTTTCATGACTGCAGTTTCATGAGGTATGAAATTCTTAGCACCAAAGCCTCCAACACAAGGACGTGCATTAGACCCTTTCCTGCCTGTCCTTGAGGTCTGGAAACAATGGGTTTGGTCAGGCGGTAAAAGCCCATCGGCAAGAATTCTCCTAGGCTGTTCTTAACATTGACTGGTAAAAATGAAGAGTCAGCCTTAAAAAGAGTCTTTGCCTTAATATTTTGACAATCTTGTTGTAAACATTCTGGTCAGATTGGGGCCAAAAGTTCAGGGTACCGTGTGAGCCCCAGATGTGTTCACGCATCTCCTACATGGTAAAGCCAGTGGAAGGAAGAGCAGTGCATTTATAGGATTAATTCTGTCATAGAATAATGATATGAATTTTTGACAGGATTTTCCCTATTGCCCCACTGCTGTTGAGCA
This sequence comes from Larus michahellis, assembly GCF_964199755.1. NCBI lineage: Eukaryota > Metazoa > Chordata > Aves > Charadriiformes > Laridae > Larus > Larus michahellis. The sequence continues at coordinate 49,769,026 of NC_133899.1, read as the reverse complement.
ACATTCTTGTGGACACTGTTCCTTGTAGTGGTTTTGCCTGTACAGACGTGGTATGTCTAATGTGGGCCCTGTAAGCACTGTTGGTATGAAAAGATCTAGTTTTGCTTGTGGAGAGTAAGCGCGCACACACACACGCACCAAGAGTGGTATGCATGGTCATCTTCATGTACGTTAAAGCTAGATTCTTTCTGAATAGACTTTAAAAATATGCATTTCATGAGTACATAAGGGTCAGCATTTTGCAATGTCAATTTTAGATATAAGCTGGCTTTTTGGCTTTGCTTGCCAGTTTATTACTGAAATGTCTTGAGTGGGTGGGAAGCATTATTAGCCTGGTTTACGTATGTACATGGGGAAATGTGTGTATTTTTTTTTTCTAATCAAAGGCCCGATGCTTTCAAATGTTTGACATCAGAGATGGGTCACTGCATCAGTGTTTCTGCATGTCATGAACAATTTAGCTGAAGATTAGAATTCCGGGCAGTTCACTGGCATTAGTCTGTATGGCGGTAGTGTTTACTTGACCAGCAGTAATACTAGTTTTTTTTCTTGCACAGTCTTCAGGGTTTCCATTTTACTGCAATGTGTGGCACAATCCAGATAGTAACATTCCTACAAGATAATTCTTCAGCAGTATGAGTGCTATTGACGTGACCCCTCTCTCTTTATCTGTTCACACAGGCCATGTTCTGCTTTGTGCAACCCTCTGTCCTGTTCCCCAGCACCGGAATCTGTCTTCAGCATTGCATCGCTGAGTTGCACTGGAGGCAAACCTCCTTTGAGCCTGGTTGGCTCCAAGTCACCTTTCCCTTTCCTCACTGCCCTCCTGTTTCTCATCAATAGCATCACTCACGTTCACAAGGGCCTGACCAGCAAGGTGAGAATAGATTTTTTCACTGTAAGTTCAAGGTGAATGATGATGCACTTGTGAGGGAGGTTAGTATCTGTATCCTCCCAGGCTTAAGAGTGATGTTAGTAGGACTATTAAAAAGGAATAGCTGTGTATTTTGATTTTAAAAATATCAAACTACTACAGAGAGAAATACCCCTGTTTTCAGAGCAGGTAGGACAAGGATCTGAGAAATGTCTTCTGTTTTTGAATTCTAATATCCAGTTGACGCTGGGAAGCTGGATTTGCAGAGCGGGTGATGAATGATGATGACACTTAGAGGATGGATTTATAAAGAACGTTGAGAGGGCTTAAATAACCGTTGTTTGGCTAAGCAAAATAAATAACTGAGAGTCAGAGGAGAAAAGGGATGGTTTAAGCATATATAACAAAGAAAAATGAGATAAAATTAAACAAGAGAATAAGTGCTATAGTGGCTGAAGGGAACTTCTTAAGCTGCTGGCCAGACTTCTGCCTTACAAAGCACTGTGTAGACAGTGATTATTGGCTACCTGTGATGGGGATGGTGATGATGGATGCAGGTGAGACCTGAGGCAGAAAAGCAGATATTTATCAGGCTATTTTTAAATATCGCTTTTGGAGTAGCTAACAGGAATTCTTATGGGAGAGGTTACGGGGTAGGCCTTGGAGAGAGCTATGTCTTACTTTCCTCCGACCGTGAACTGTCTTAGTAGTATTTGTCTCCACTTCTGATTCCTTTATAGTACAGCTCTGTGCTGGGCTTCAGAGGCTTGAAGGATTATCTGCATCAAAGCTGGCAGACCGGACCTCCCTCTGTAACTCCCTCATCTGCGTGGATCCTGCGCCATGAATATCATCTGCAGTACTTTGTATTAGCGTTGACTCGGAGAATGGTATCGTTATTAGCCCTTTCATTTCTTTTACCCAAGGAATTGACTTCACGCTGGCCTCTCCCACTCAGTGTGTCAGACTGGCAACTGCTTGTTGCATCCATGTTCTTTTTCCTGCCTGACTTAGGTCTGGTGACTCTTCAACTGTCTTTTGTGCCCCAATAGCAAATAATATCTTTACAGTTACTGATGTGGGGATTTACATCCAAAATACTTTGGATGGCAAAATTATATTTTTGCCTGTCTTCGGGTTAGAGTGAGAACAAAGTTTTCAAGTGTGCTGCTAGAAAGATGTCTGACTATCTAAGACAATCAGGGGCAGCAGAAAGATCTCAGTATGAATGCTGACAGTTCTTGCAGTCGGCCTTAGTATCTCACTTTCCAGCGAGATCTATGTCTCGATTGACTCTCCTGTTGATTGCTTTGTTGACAAATGATCCAGTGCTTTTATCTGTTGTTTTGTTTCATGTACAGGTAGGCTCTTGTCCGGATTACACCCAGCATGCCTCACTCCATCACTGCGTTTCCATGGCATTGCTAAGCCGTCTGTTGCCAGGGAGTGAGCATCTGGCTTACGAGGTCCTACTGGATGTTGCCTTTAATCCAGAGTTTCTTCCGTAAGCTTTGCATTTTTTTTCCTTTCTGTAGTTTTTCCCACTTTCATGGGAAAACTTGGGAAAATTGAAAAAGCACATGTTGGCACTGCAATTTTGTCATCATTTTTGGCCTTTCGTAGGGCCTGCATTCAGATTTTAGTTACTCGTTGGCATATTCTGCAGTCACGGAGCCTTCTAATCAGAGCAGCAGTGTGGCTGCACACTTCTCTCCAATGTACCAATGTTGAGAAATGTGACCGGTTTCTTTTGATCTCTTCTGTGGCAAGAGTCCTGTGATTCCTGACAGAACTGATTTTCACTAAGGCCCAGCATCAGCTGTCCTGAGAGTAGTGAGTCTAGAAAATACATGGGAATTCGACATAGCCTGAAAAGCATATTAAATTTTCCTCAAACCCTTATTATACAAGTGCTTATACAGCTTTTTGCTGATTTGACAACTGTGATGTCTTCCACCTTGCACTGGAAGAAATCATGAGCATCTCAAATGTGAAGCCTCACGTATCAGGCCAAGAAAATGGTAGCAGTTTATCATGTTCATCATAATCTCTTTAAAATTTGCCATGGTGCATGCCTATAGGAGATTGGACCAAGGTGCTGCAAGGAGATACTGTAGTTTTCCAGAAAGAAGGAAAGTTTGTGGGTGGTTTTGAGTGAATTCTTGGGGTTTTTTTGGGGTGTTAGTTTTTGTTTTTTTACAAATACCTGCTATAGAGCTACCATTTTCTGAGAATTTGGCGAGTAATCTGAGACCGTGGTTGGTCTCTGGTCTGAGATTGTGGCACGTAGATTTGACCCCCTCAATTTCTAAGTACCAGTCTGTATGGTTCCCCTGACCTTGCCGCTGCCAGCTGTGGCAAAGCTACTATTTCGAGAATTGTATTATTGATTCATGTAGGCCTTATATGATATGCGCTATTTCATCTCAGCACCCTGACAGCTGTGTTGGTAAGAAGACTGCCTTTCTGGACAAGGAGTTGCAGTGTCCACACCAGACTACTGGCATTGTGTAGAGGTTTTTCATGGCAAGGCCTTAGCGTTGCCAACTCCAAATGTAGTTCTGTGCATTTCCTGTAAATACCAAGATAGCCGATGCTTTACAGGCACTGAGTATTACCATAGCTGAATGCTGGAAAGCATTGGAAATGCTGTGCATCTGCTATTCTCCTTGATCCAGGAAGATTGTAGAGATGAATTTCTGTGGTGTTTCATTTGTTTGATGGGGGTTTTGTTTGTTTGTTTGTTTCTTAAACTTACGGGGTTTTTTTATCTTACAGGGAAGGGAAAGCCGGAGGGCCAGAAGCAGCTGACTTCTCTGATATCCTGCATCTGGGTACCAGTGCCAAACTGGCACAGCCTGGCTCTGTGGCAGCGTTTTTTTCAAAACCTACTCGTGGTGCCCTGCTGAGAGAATCGTACCAGAATCTGCCTTTCATCCGCTCCTGCTACCTTTCTCATTTTGTCCACTTGCAGCCTGCCCTTACGCGTTCCCAAGCATCCTACCAAGGACGGAATTACCTCATCCAGTCAATGCTGCTTCCTGAGGTCAAAGGGCCCATCCTGCCTTCAGACTGGCCATTCTTTCCACTTATCAGCCTCTACAACAAAGTGACTAATGCAGAGACACGTGGGGCTGTACTGAATTCTCTCCCACTTGATCTTGTCAACACTGTGACCTGGAACCTGCAATGGGTCCTTTTGCTGGAAACCTGGCGTGCTAAAACCCTTCAGAGCATCCCTACTGCTGCCAAACTTGCACGGCTTATGTGTGTCTTCCTCACAGGTGGTGACCTCTTTCTAGAAGCACCGATCCACTGCTACACAGCTGCCCTTCTCTCTGTGTATTGCCAACCCAAGGCATTGGACTCCCTGAACTTGGATGCTCCTCTCCCTGGTCTGGCGTCCTTCCACGATCTCTATATAAGTCTTCTGGAGCAGTTTGAAGGTGTCTCCTTTGGAGATCCACTCTTTGGAGTCTTTGTTCTTCTGCCTCTACAGAAGCGTTTCAGCGTTCATCTGCGTCTCTCTGTTTTTGGGGAGCACACAAGTATCCTGCGGGCACTGGGAGTGCCGCTCCAGCAGGTAATCCTGTTTTATGGTAGATGCCTGTCACTGCGTATTTCTGGGTTACTAGGCTCTTGCCTGTGTTTCTCCAACCTTGATTTGGGCATCCTCCCAGCACTTTCCCTTCTTCCTCATCCCTCCTTGTCCAGTAGAATAATCATGCTTTCTTTGCTTAGAAGCTTTTCACGCTCCCTGAAGAAAGTCCAATGCATGGAACGTAAAACAGAATAAGAACGGAGAGCAATGTTCTTTTGGTTTAAGGCTGTGACAGCAGCGTATACTTTTTTTGTGGTGGTTATTTGTCTTTTTTTTTTTTTTTTTTAATTAAAAAGCTTGATTGATTGTCAGTCTGAAGAACAGAGCCCAGCCCCTGTAGGTGCAGGCCCTTGTCACATAATCATTTTCAGAAACCTATTGAACTTTGTTTTGAGAGCAGATAGTTGCATATATGTGGAGGGCAGGAGCTGTGAAGTTGCTTAGTCTTCAACGGAAACCGTCCCAGACCCTGCTTGGTCTAACAATTGAGAACCTCCTTCTAATTTATGGCCTATATATATGCAGGGCTAGTCTGCACCCCATGTTCTTCTGCCAGCCATAACCTTTCCCTTAAAAAAATGTTTTTCCTTGCGCAATGCATGGACAGTCATTTTTCCCTCTCAACCCTATTTCCGCATTGAATTATACCGGAGCTGTGCTTTGCTGGGTAACTCGGCGAAAAAATTTGAAGTGCAGGACTGCATTTCTTTTGAATGAGCAGGGGCGGCTTTAAGTTCTCTGTCAGTTGACAGACAGTAACCAATCTAGACAAAATGTTTGCTAATACAAAGATAACCTTTCAAAATCTGTTTTCCAAACAACTGCGAAGCAGCAGTTTATGTGAGATCAGTGCTTTCCATTGTGTACTTGCAGTGCTTCTGCTCTGGTTGTAGTATCCCTGCGGCCAGTTTCTCTATATCATTATGGCCAGATGAGCCTTTGTTTCTTAAGCCAGGTAAACCAAAATATTCTGGCCTGCATCTTACAGTAAGCTCTCTGTTCTCTTGATGTTCCCAGTAGCCCTTCCCTGTCTCTACTCCAGTTCCACAAATATATGTAGGAAAAGAGATGAAAACCATGTTCCATGAAAACCATAGCCTTGATTCTATGTCACATGCTTTATCTTGTCTTGATCCCTCAACGCCAGATCCCTCAGTACCATCAGAATTGCGGCATGTGTTACAATGGAGAATATTTCAAAGCAGATTGATTTTCATGTGCTTAGAAATTTTTTTAAATGCCAGATACTTTGTGTTGGAAAACTTGAGCAAGGTCACTTGAGGAGGTGGTGTTTGTTTGGGTTTTTTTCCTTTTTGTCTTAAGTTGAGTTAAATGCCCTAGCAGGCAGACTGTTTTCTGAATTGAGTAAAATCAACGATTGTCTTTAATCATGTAGATGCTCCAGAGTGAAATATATGGCCCTAGAGAACTTATCTCAAAACTGAGAAGAATGGAAATTAGGCTTCTGGAGAGGGGAGAAGCAAACAAAATCAAGTTGTTAATTAAAGCTTTTCTAACCTATTTTTCAAAGCAAGACAGTGAAGTCGGAAAATGTTGGAAACCTTGCTTAACAACATTGACTCTGGCACATATATCTGCTTTCATTTTCTGGCTAAATCCATAGGCCAGTGTAAGCCTCTCTGGTACACTGTCAGGATGCAGTGCTGTTGAAAGCACTCTGTCTCCTCCCTTTGAAACCAGTCTTCTTACCTGTGCCAAAAAGCAACTGCAGTGATTTGACCAGTAAAACATCTCTCCATAAAGCTGAAGAGGTCTTGAGGATGCTTTGTCAAAGGCATGTCACATTAGTCGGTGTGGGCATTAACAACTCTGCTCCAAATGGGGGTTGTGCCACTGAGGCCCATCATGTTATATGGGAGTGCACACACAAGCAGCTGGGGAAGGGCACCCTAAATTCATGAACTTCCCCTCACTACTTAAACCCTGACAAAAATTGTGATGTTGCCTCTGTGTGTGTGTGTTTGCAGTTTCCTGTGCCTCTTGAGCGATACACTTCGCCTCCTGAGGATAACCTGAACCTCCTGCGACTCTACTTCCGAACACTGGTCACTGGTGCACTGCGCCACAGCTGGTGCCCTGTTCTTTATGTGGTGGCTGTGACTCATGTGAACAGCTTTATTTTCTCCCAAGACAGCACTACGCAGGTAGGTAATGGATAGCAGAGCCTCAGGGCTGGAAGCTTTGGGTTTTGCATCTGCTCTTCCCAAGAATCCAGTGTGTCTTGTGGTGAATCACTGACCGTGGGCTTGAAAACAAAGATTGTAAGCAAATGTTTTGAGTACCAGTCAGCTGTTTGAGAGTTCACATATGAGACGACAACTTTGTTCGTTATACCCTAAAGCACTTGAAATAATGGTAGCCAATCCTACATAAATCTTTGAAGTCAGTAACTGCGTGGGCTCTGGTGGTGGTGGGGAAAGAATGAAACAGAGAGGATGAGGGAGCTGATATGGCAGAGAGAGCTTGTAATAGATTTAGCCACTGCCTGGGGCAATCTTAAGGTGCAGAATACTCTTTCCTTTCACTTTGCTTGAATAACCAAGCAGAAGCCCTCCCATGGCCTTGGGGCCTCTAGCAACTGGTTACTTGTGCTAACAGTCACCTCTGATCTACAGTTCTACCTGAAAGTTGAGAAGTCAGCTGAGTTTCAGGAGAGAGGCAGGATCCAAGCAAAAGCCATCCTAAGCCCTTTCTGATGGAACAAGCTGCTCTTTGGGGCATCATCATAATGAGCAAAGCATCCTCCTGGAGTGCTGTAGGGGCAAAGATAGCATTGTGCCATGTTAACCAAAGTATGTGTTTTGTTCCCAGGAGATTGATGCTGCTCGGAAAAGCATGCTGCGGAAGACGTGGCTGTTGGTGGATGAGGTAGGATATGTAAGGTTCTGTCTGCAACACTGGGACTTGTTTTTCAGACACAGTGCTCTCACAGGTTTACCTTTGGCTTTTGAAATTTCTGTTTAACTACCTTGCTAATTTGAGAATGAGAAGAGACTAGCAGCGGGATTTTGACCTGTGATGACTACAAATACTGTTATCCAGTTCTTGTAGTAATTGAACTCGGAGCACTGAGCCTATTGGAACCTAGGTGAATCTCCTACACTCTGTTTCCATGCCTCTTGCCCAAGCAGTGTTATATCTGGATAGTGAGAGGTCCTACGGGGATGATTCTAGCACAACTATGAATAGGTGGCCCTTAGCTCTTAGTTGGATGCTTTCCCTGAAAAGGACAAAATAGATGCAAGGTTTCTCTTTTTCTCAGGGAGCTTGCCAAGGTCTATTATGTGTGTGACGGAGCTGGGTCATTTGGCCCTTTATATTTAGCATCCAGGGTAAATTCTTAGCTCCCACTCAAAACCCCATTTGGGCTTTTGGCAAGAAGTCGTTGTTGAGGGGTTGTTGAAGAGACAGTGCAGTTGTGTTCAGAAGAGGAAATCTCATGCAAATCAAATGTGAATTTTCTTGGAAGAAACTCATCTTTTATAGCTCTTCTATTGAAGATGATGCAATTAAATGTGGTGGGCATGATGGAATTGTACTATCTGTCAGGTTGCTATGTTGTGTTGGAGACACGGTGGAAAAGATTAGATTCTTTTCAGACATGCTTAATGGCCGCTATTTCTTTCTTCAGACCTTGAAAAAGCACCTACTCTACTACAGACTGCTGAATGCAGAGAGCCCTTTGGGATTTGACCTTTATGAGCAGCTCCCTGCTATGCGACTGAAGTACCTGCAGATGGTGACACAGAAAGAAAATAAGGAGAATGCACCAGCGCTAGTCTCATAGCAAAACACTTGGGCAAGAAGAGGGCCAAGGGGAAGAATGGAAGAGCTCAGTTTATGCTTCACTAACGAAATTACATGCACTTCAGAAATTTTCAGTGTCGTATCTGGACACTTTTGGCATCTTCACAAAGTGAAGCACTAGTAGAGTGCTCCCATGCACATCATCTCAAGAATCGGCAATACATCTGTGCGGCTTCTCCATGATGAATGCTGGAGCGTTTTCGTCCGTTCCCTTTCAGGTTTTTCTGTTTCTCCCCAGAGAAGGCGAGAATGTGGCTGAGGGGCACTGGACTGTTGAATAAACTGAAGGAAGTGGAAAAGCTATTTTGTTCAGCCAGGCTGGAGACTGTGGGTTCTCAAGGTGATGTCTGTTTTTTCCAGATCTTTCCCTTGCTTTTTTTGTATCCTGAGTTTTGAGTGGTCCTTTCCTCACTCTATCCCCTGCAAATAAAATGACAATACAGCAGGGAAGAAGCTGATCTTGAGATCTTTTTTTTTTTTTTTTTTATATGGATAAGCAATTTTTTTGCTTATATACAGGACACACACAGGACAGTGTTCTGTGCACACAGTCAGTCACACGGACATATTGTGTCAGACCTCTAAGAAATAATAGTTCCTAGTGCAGTGGTACAAACACTGGATATCCTCCCTTGGCTGTCTTTTGGATAGCCTCTAAACTGCTTTCTTTTCTCCTTTAATTTGGTTACATGTATAACAAGATCAAAAATAATTTCTTTGCAGGGCAGGATGCTTGGCAGTAATCATTCCCCATTAGAGGTGGTGGTGGGGGGAAACATATCTGCTTGTTTAAATAGAATATGTATTGGTTGCCCTCTAAGTAGAGGGGATTGTAATTTAAATTTAAAAGTGGAGTTCCTAAGCTTAAACCTAATTTTAAAAATTCCTAATTTGATCCCACTTCTTCATCCAAATTCTGTATTGCAGCCTCAGACACAAGGGCTACAAATACAGTGGCCTAAAGGCTCATTGCAAGTGCCAGGTCAAGCCCAGAATTTACCCTAGGTGTGATCTCACTGGATGTTTCATTTATATCCAATAATTTTTGCAGAACAACAGTCCCTCTGGCAGGCTTTGGTTTGGAGAACTTACTTTTATGAACAAAACTTGTTAAAGTTATTTCTTTTGTTCTTATGAATAAATTCCTCTGGAAGGTGCAGGGTGATGCCTACCCTGAAGATCTAAGCTTCTCTCTTTATCTATCAAACAGGCCAAGGTAGCTTCCCTCCAAAGAAACCCTGCCTGTATTAACCTTGCTCCAGTGAATGTCTTAATAACAGTGTGAAACACTGTTAACAGGCCAGCTTGTAGTTGTTGAAATTGTTCCAGACAAGAAACAAATTCCAGTTAGCAACTTTATGGCTGTGGTGCTGTCTTTTCATTTGCAGTTTTCTAAGTGTACCAGTCCCCCTCAGGTTGCCAGAAAATAGACCTTTTGTCTTTTTTTCTCCTTATTTCAGATAGGACATGGGCGGAACTGATGTTTCATTTTAATCCCTATTTTTTTTTTTCCTTCTATTGCAGCTTTTGATCTGTGGTTTCTCTCTGCTGCAGATCAATGGCACATAACAAAAGCACAGTGGTCAACGTGTTTTTCTTTATTGTTAATTATTTTAAAAGTACTTGTTGTGATTAAAAGTTTAATTGAAGTCATTCAAGTTTCTATTCTGTCTAGATAGAGCCCTGCAGTTGTCATTTCAAGAGCAATGGATGGTAATATTTAAGGACTCCTAGCTGCCCATTTAAGAGCAGCCTTCATCAAGGACTTCACCTTGTGCTTTTCAGGCCTCCAGTTATGAAACCTCTTCCAGTCCTTTGTGCGATGCAAAGTTGAGTTTTGTAACGTGTACAGGGTGTAAATAAATATTTTGATAGCTTTGCAGGGTTTTTTTTTGGAACTATGAGAATGCTCTCCTTTATTTAAATCTTACTTGAGTTTGGATGGTTTTGTTTGCAATTTATTGATGTCTTGGGAAGGGCACCGCTGTGAGGAAATGCGCTAAGCTTTGGAGCTCTGTAAGAGACCTTTTCAAGCCAAACGCATCATCTTGGTTGCGTGGTGGGTCAGTAACACAGGGTACCAAATGTTGTGTGTGCTTGGGGGAAGGTACAGGGTGGCGTGGGTATTATGTGACTTAAAACACAGTTTAAAAAAACTGTCCATGGGTGGTATTTGTAGGTGATGAGAGAGGAGGTGGATTTTGCGAACTCTGGGAAGGGAAGGAAAGGATCAGGCTTATGCCAGATTCTCTTCCCAGATGTTTTTGAAGCCATCAGTGTATCCCCAGAAAATACCTGCATCTTTTGACATGAAACTCTGATGCAAGCATCAGCAATGGGGGGAAGGAAACAAAAGGATCCCAAATCGTTTTGCAGGCCACACTTGTGTGCAGAATGTTCTAAGGACACTGTATGTGAGCTGTAAGCTTTCAAAACTGGCTGTCACTTGAGATGTTACAGCAATCCTAAACTTGAATTTTTTACGGCTTTGGGCAGCCTAGTGCCAGATTTCTCTGCAGAACACTAGAGGGCATTGCTTTATCTAGTTTAAATGCAAACTTTCTCAGCTCAGTGCAATTGGGACTTAAACCAAAAAACAACTAACCCTTAAACCTGGTTTGAATTTTCTGCATTTTTAATTTTTGCATATACTTTTGGAGAAAGTGTGGAGAACGAAATAATTTTTGATGTGATTGGTTTTTAAGAATCGTTCAGTGCTTTGCCAGCAGGAGCATGTTGGAAGAATCCTGATAGAGTGAGTATAAGCTTAAAATTTAAACTGAATGCAGTCTGAAGTAGGACCAAAGTGTGACAGTTCTGTTAATCCAGTTTAATGCTGATCAGAGTAAGTGAGGAGATGAAGAAAATGAAAACTGTCCCAATAATTGATGTGACTTCTTAACTCTTTGTCAAAAGCTTAAGTTTTCTTTGAGAAGAAAATAATTCTGCTGAAATAAGACCCACAAGTAGGTTTCTGGGTTTGAAGTAGTTTGAACTCAGAACAGTGTATGTTGTCTGGTAGCTGTGATCAGAAGACAAAAAAACCACCAACAACCAAATAAAAAAATCCCTACAGATGCTGTCTTTTAATTCTCAGAAAGAAAAAAAAACAATCCACCATCTTCTTGTCCTTTGTGACTTGAAAATGCTTGGTTTCATCCCAGTTACAGATGTTATCCCATGTAGGAACAGTAGGAATCTGTAATGGGACAAATTCAGATGGGGCTGTGCTGGAAGGCAGCAACAATGTGGTTTTAAAAACAAGCAGTTGATTGGACTGGAGATGAGCTGAAGATAATCCTTCTGGTATTGCTGTTGAGTTGGCAGGTAAGATGGTGGGGCTGTCAGTTTTGCGTTCCATAACTTTACTGGCAGCAGTTTTCTGAATTCTACTGATTTTTCTTTTTTTTTTTTTTTTTCTTTTTGAAAGGGGAGAGAGAGTCTCCCCATTAGCTTGGAAGCATGTCCTTTTCTACCTAGAAGAAATGGAGTTCATTTGTGATCCTTCAACTGCGTGAGTGGTTTGAATTCCCTGGATTTTGGATCCCTATGTAGTGACTTGACCCACTCTGTTGAGTAGGGGCAGTTCCCAAAGAAGATGTAAGCAACTCAGTGGCTGGCTGTACCACACAGTAGGGCAGAGCAAAGCCTGGCAGAAGAAAGTGAAGAGTTAGACAAGGAAGAAATCAAAATAGGACTGAAACCCCACTGTATGGGAACTGTATACGTGAAGCAGTGTATGATTAAAGGACTTGTATTTATTGACTACTTTGGTTTGACAGTGGAATTTAATAATCCATTTCTAGACTAATGCATTCTGTCTGGCCACTTAGTATCAGGCAAAGCCTAAACACCTTTTGCTGATTAAGTCACGGACAGATAGAACAAGCCATAAGATGTGGGTGTGTAAATATACTAGGGTCAGACAAATCCATTTCTTCTGGTGTCAGACAAAGTAGAGCAGAAAAGCTTGTTAATCCTGGCTTTTGCTCTTTCCTGGCTCTACAAAGTTCTCTTTAGAAATCTCTAATCAATGAAGTGGTGCTGCCTCCAGCTGATAATCAAATCTGGGGGCAAAACATGTTTTCTTTCCCCTTACAGAACCTTGTATAAGCTCTCCGTTCACAAAGCTGGGCCTCTGATATCCCTTGTAAAAATAACTTCATGGTAATTTACTGGCCTTTGCCCTAGTTTTTAAAATCTGGCTTTTTTTCCTCCCACTTTGAATGAAGAATGAGCCGTGAAGACATGCTCTCAGAGTTGCTGTTTTGCGTGATGAGCAGTGTTTGTACGCAGGGGTGAAATGGGCACTGTGTGCTCGCCTTCCTCCCTTTTTTGTGTGGTAATCTTGAGTCTCAAAACAGCTGTTGCAAAAATGGTGCATGTAGATTTCTGGCCAGCCCCAGCCCAAGGAGGGGAAGAAGAGCCTGAAGAGACCAAATTGAACCCAGCTGAGGTTGTGTGGTCTGAAAGGACCAGATGCTGCACCAGCAGTGTTGCGGTGAGCCTCCAGCAGACCCCAAGCAATAGCTATGTGTAGGTTACTAACGGATAAAGGGTGTTTTAGACAGTGACACCTGGTCCATCTTTGGGTCCAGTTCTTTATTTTCTGCTGGGTCATAACTAGCAGATACCAGCAGACACCTGTGGCTCCAGAGACCAGAGCAATAGCCTTTATCCTGCCTCTGGGCACCTTTTGTGTGGTACTCTGTTGAGCAACCAGCTCAAAAGTCCTGTTGGGGCAATGGATGTTTCCAGTAAGTACTGTATTTGGAGATCATAACAAAGTCTAAGGTATATGAGGAAGGCCAGGGCACCTACCCTCTACGTCCCCCAGCCACAAAAAAAAAAGGAGGGGGGCTTGTGTGACTTAGAAGTGCTGCCATGTCAAAGCACGGGCATGCCTGTGTATGCTGAAGTCTGAGGTTGGTGCATTAGTTGCTTGTTAGCCTAGAAGGAAGTTTTCTGCAAGAGCCTGGAGGCTGGGAGCCTGCCCTGAGTGGTGGCAGCTGTGGGGCCAGGCAGGTAATGGGGGACACCTGGGCCCAACCTGGAGCAGGGAGGGGCAGGGCCATCCCTCAGACAGCTTGTAGAGGGGCCAGCAGCAGCATCAATGGGAGGAAAATACTGTGTTTCATCCATTTTATCTGTTTTTCTGGAGCACTGGGTGGCTGGCAGGGGCTGTAGAGGCTGCGGACCAGGTTGGCAACATTAAAACATGTGTTTTGTGTACTGGGGCAGTCCTGTTGGGTCGAGGCTTTTGCCTGGCTGAGGTGATTGCTGTGTTTTTGGGGCTATGCTGGTGGTTGCCTTGTGCTTTCCCTAAGGAAGGAAGGAGGGAGGGAGGGAGGAAGGGTTGCCCAAGTCCTCAGCCTTGTGCTCATCCTGCCCTCAGTGAGGCCTCGCTTTGGGGTGGTCTGAGGTGACTCTGACAGGCCCCCGGCTCCTCCAGCTGCCTGGTGTGGAGGCAGGAGAAGGCCAATTCTGGCGGTAGCTGAGGGGATGGGGGAGCAGGAAAGCGGGTACTGGAGGTCCCACCACAGCGCAGCCTTGCTCCCCGACTGTAGTGGCTGGTTTGAGGCTTTGGGAAGGAACCAAGGGAAGGATTGAGTGAGCCGATGAGTGTGGAGGATGGCTCAGCTTTCAGGTGCCATTGTTTCTGGGTCTCTCATGCTGAGGTGAGGTTTGTGGTTCCCCCTCTTTCGCCACAGGGTCCCCCTCCCTGTCTTCTCTCGCATTTTTTTCCTATCCCTGTTTTCCTCCACTAGGCTCTCCTTCCCTCCCTGTCTCTGTCTGCCTTTCTATTTTGAATTTTCCCGCATCATAGTAACTTCTAGTTCCTCTCCATTGGCTTTTCTCACTCTTTTAGCTGTTTGCAGAAAAAATCAGTAATTCAATAGTTAAACTGGAGAACTGAGGTGCAGCCGCTGAGTTTGAGGTGGAACCTCGTGTCTCTTGGCGTGTTCATCTGAAGGTCTGGGCAGATGTCCATAAATGATGTGCGTGACATGTCCATTTGGAAACCTTACAGCAAAGGAGGCTGTAACTTTACTTTTAAGACTCAGATTGCCTGCTGTGTAGGTGGTATAAGCACACCACGCTGTTTGGGTCTGATCCGTCAGATATTTGACGGCACTTTAGCAATTAACCTATTGGATCTGTCTGCTGAAAGGGAGACTGAAGCTTGTATATCAAGTGACTTTTCTACACTGTTATGCCTTCTACCACAGTAACTTTTTGCCTCACAAAATCAATGAGCATGTCTCCAAAACAATATTCTAGGCTTCCTCAGTGCATGTGGGCTTTTGTTAGCAGCTTCCCTCACAGTGCACATTCAGGTGGCTCTTTGATCTCTTCAGAGCAGCAGGAAGCCCAAGAGTTCTGAATTAAGTTTAGGTATTGTGTTGCTGATAATCAATTGTAGTTTCAGAGGGGGGGTTGGTTTGTGTCACACTGCAACGATACAATGACAGCCACACAAGTGTGCTGTGCAACTGTGAAGACACGTTGTTAGCATCCTTCACAGAAAAGCAGCTTGCTACTCCTGGCATCAATATTTCTTTCATATAGATTATCAAAAGTAAATTTAGAATGATACAAAAGTTTCTGCTAAAGCATCATGTGTCTCTTGTCTCTGACATGAGTGTCAGCTCACTCGCAAAATGTTAGTTTTGCTGCCACCCAGAAGATGCCACAGATGGTGGCTCATTTTTGTTCCTCTTAGTACTGTCTGCAGTAACATTGATCAGGTTTGGACTGATGAAATTATTTGGGCAGGAGCTGCCATTGCTCTTCTCCTGTCTGTCCACTGTGAAAAGGAGTGGGAGGAAAGGGGATGTAAAGTATACTTTTTAGTGTGTTTCTCTCTCTCTTTGGTACTGTTTCATGAACACTTAAAATATTTATGGAGGAGAGCGTGGGCTTGCTGACCATGCTTCTTTGCAGTGAGCTCTTATCAGCAAAGTTTATATTTTATAGCTGTCTCTGAAGCTCAGATTTGGGTGGTGGTGATGGGGCTTATCTTTTTTGTAACAGTGCAATTTGCACATTAAAAATAGGGTGCAGAACTTGGGTACTTTTATTCAGCAGTGACTGTGAATAACTACTCCTGTGCATCGTGAGTCAAACAGTTTCATTCTCTGTATGCACCAGTGCCATGAAGGCCCAGCATTCCACTGTTGGAAAAGTTAGCAGGTATGCCCATGTGCATTTTGCAGACCTCCTCTAGAATTAGTATGTAATTGTCAATATTGTCTTACGGACAATAAACTGTTTGTCTTCTTGCATGAGTCTTCTGCTACTGTAAGATACTCTTAAGATTAAGAAACTGTTCTCTGTTTTGCAACTTGACTTTCCCTTTGAACCAGCAATCTTTGCTTACTGCTTTCTGGAGTTATTTGTTTCAGTCAATCCTATAGCTAGCTGCACATCAAAGAAAGAAGCGATAAGCCTATAGCTAGCATAGAATACTTGACCTTTATTTAAACAGAAAATGCAATTTTATAGTCATACTAAACCCCTGCCAGGAGCATTTTCCAGAATGCAGTTTCTGGTCTGAACTAGAGAGAAAATATGATGCACCCCAGAAAGACCAATAGCCTGAGGTTAGGGTAATCTCTTGTGATGTGAGAGACCCAAACTGCTGGGCTAACAGCTGTTCTGATGTGAAAGGTGTTCCCAATTTTCTGATGTTTCCACCTTGTTCTCATGCTACAGTGCACTTAAGTGTGACTGTGTCAAAATGGTACCCAAAGATGAATTCTTACTTTTTGCTTCATTCTCAACAGAATACTCATGAAGAATTAATTATAAAGAATTATAGGAACAAGGTTCCTAAAGTGTGATGTGTAGTTTGTGGTTTAGTTCATTCAGGCTTCTTTTTTGGTAACGACCTATTGTTCCAACAAATCGTACTAAATCAGTAACTGGAGAATGCTCCTTACTGCATTCCTGTACTGAGGAACAGGAAAGAGTGACCATGAAAGAGTCCTACTGGGATTGTGCTCTTGATTTCAGTGCACAATGTTTTAATAGGAGGTTACATGTGTTTAAAAAAAAAAAAAAAAAAAAGCCCTGTCACATGCTCTTACTCTGCAGGCTCATCAAAGAAGCAAGCTTCACTACAAGAAACTACTTGTTCTTGGATCCCTTCTTTTTTTGTGTTTGGCTTTTGGTTACATTGTAAGACTGTTGAGGTAAATAGACAGTGAAGACCAGGAAAATGGTAACCTAGTAGGCTTTCCTGGTGAAGAAAACATGGATGTTCTGCTTCAGGAAGATGCAGGTGAGAATCATCTGCAGATTAGTCTTAATTTTTTCCCCAGGGAATCTACTCTTAGGTTTTTAATGGGAATGGTATCATGGCTTCTATTTAGTAATGCCAAAGGATCACAAGAGGTAAGTGCTGTAAGTAACCATAATGGAGTTGTTCTTTGATAATGAGCTCTCCTTTTCATCTAGCTGCAAAATAATAAGATAGTTGTGAGCAGACAGCTCAATTCAAAATCAGCCTTTGCTGTTAGTATCCAAAGGCACACCCTGACTCAGGCATTCTTTTATGTGTGTGCAGGAATGCTCATGTTAAGATGCTGTGTGTCTCAAAACTTAATCTTTCGCGTGGCAGATGTGGTTATCCTCTTACATTTTTATTAGAGTAAAAAATCCACGCTGTTTTACTACATCCATATTTCATGTCTTCTATAGCTCAAGCTGTGTGTACTTGCAGGATTTGGGTGCTGCTTTATTCCTCTAAGAGATAATTATTGACTACGTTGGGAGGCTAACTCCTTACTGAATAGCACTGTTGATATTTTGTTGTTTGGTTTTGTCTGCTTTTTCATCCGCTTCTATGGATTTCCATATTGAATGAACCACGAGGAGTTTTGGGACCCATAGTGATGGTATTTGTAAAGAAGTCTTGAAAATGAGATGTGCTTATGAGTCATCCTGGGTGGAAGCTGGAAGTTGTGCTTAGGATGAATCTGTGTGTTTTCCTTTAATGCCTATCAAAGAGCCCCATACTTCTGTTTCGAAAACTTACTGGTTTGGACCACCTATAGTTTCACCTGCTGACCATCGATGTGTTCAGCAGACATAACTCAGGCAATATTGAGGTGTCCCAGTCGTGTCCCTGTCTCCCTTTGAATATTGTCCAATAGGCTTATTCAATGGCAAAGGCATAAGCATTCTACTCCCCTGCATTTGTAGTTTCTCTGTTAGCACTCAAAAGTTGGGAAGCTCTAATTTCTAACTACTCTAGTGTGGAAAGGGTTTAATGAAAAATTGAACCGTGTTGAACACCGTAATAAATTTCTTATCCATTGTACTATGCATCTCCAGGTTCCTTAGCAAACGTTAAGGTTCATAACCCCTTTGTAGGAGTGGCAGTGAATGCATATACAGAGATTGTTTCACCTAATGCTGAGATAGGGAGGACTCTTTTAGTTATGTATTACAGCACACAGAAATGCCACACACTACTTTAGCCTGGAGAACAGCGAAGACTACTGTATTTAGATGAATCTGTAAGATTGATTTAGGTAGTTACCCAAATTGGATTGTTTCCAGACCAGTGGGATTAACAACCCTCTTTTTGCAAAAAGCGTTATGAGATCTTTAATGATCACGCAAGGTCAGGACCCAGTTTTATGTCTCATCTGAAAGATCATGAACTTAATAACTACTGATCTGTCATTGTGTGATCTGACTATCTGTTCTAGAGACTGCTTTATTTTAGAAGAGATTTGTGTAGCCAGGAGTCTAAATGCCATCAAAGCTTAGAGTCCTTGCCATATTGCTTGCCTGAGGAGGTTTCTAACAAGTTTTTGTTCTGATGTATCTTTCTGATTTGTTTTTCCCTTTTTATGGCAGGCCAAAGTGAGACTACAAAGAATATTTTCCAGTTTGTATGTCTGTCATTTGTTGCTATGCACAGAACTGCTTACTGATTTAGACTTGAAAAATCAATTAATTCCTGGATTGTTCAGGAGAGTATCCAGTTCCCAATGCTTTTTGTGGGTGAGCTCATTTTTCTGTCTACATGGCCAGCTCTCTGAAAGGCACCCCTCACTCCTGCTTTCTGTAAAACTGCAGCCATAGCAAACTGTATAAATGCAGCAGGTCTGTATGCCATGCTTGTCCTGCTTTAAGGATTTCACAGTTAATTGTGTTTTGCCTGTGCATGTGTACACACATTAAAAAGCCTCTAGGAATCTTATAAGCAAAACCTTTATGGTACCCTAGCTCCATTCTGAAGAGGCATGTGCTAGGAAACTAAAGGAGCTCTCCCTAGCAACTATTCTTAGCATGTTATGTATAACTTAGCAAGTGCTTTTCTTTATAGCAGAGGTATAGAGCACGGACCTGGTTCACAACTTCTTTGTTTATATGGTGTGGCCACCTGATTTCCACCCTCTCGCATGCACATTCATATGTGGCCATAGGATGTCCGCATTGCCCACAAAAACACAATTGCTGTAACATTGTTTGATAGCACAAAAGTGTGTATTCATGTGGTTCTTGTCAAGGGCCTTTTTGGCCTCCAGCAAAGAAATGTGCCTCTGCAGTAAGATCTCCCTGACCAAGCCAGATGTTATCTGAGACAGGAGAAAATGGACAAAGGAAAATGCTCTTCTGTTCTTGGGTGCATAAGGAATGAGCTGTGCCAAGTCCTTCTATCTGTTTATTCTGAAGTTTTGTTTAGCCCAAAGAGGACATTGCTGCACGTCATCTGTGCTTTTAGCAGCTTCGTTTCAGCAGCAGCAGAGGAGGTGAAATTGAAATCAGAAGCTCTTAATTTCAGAGAGAAACAAATTTGTTCAGAGACAAAAGGCTTCTCTCTCTTGAGTCACCAATATATTATTACCCTTGATTTGATATGGAAGCTATTTAGGATGCTGCAGTCATATGGTTGGCTGTCAGTCTGGGTAACCTCATCACTGATGTGTCCATGAATGGCAGACTGTGAGTTGATCACACAATATTGTTTGACTTGTGGACTTTGAAGGTCAAATGCAACAGCCATGTTTGAGGAATTTGGTTGGCACCAGCAGTGAAAAGGAATGGATGAGCTTGTAATGAAATGTAGGAGCAAATCAGTCCTTTTGGAAGAGGTGGGTGGAGAAGGAAACCAAGTAAAAAAAAAAAAAAAATAAAAAATATCACTGATGGTATTGTAGATCAGTCAGAGTTTCTGAATCATCGGGGGAAGGTAAGTCAGCAAGGCCTGCTTGTCTAGAGGAAACTTCTTGTCCCAGAGCTCTGAGCTGGCACAGCGAACTTGAAAGGCTTGCTTCATGCTTTTACTGCCAGTGCACTCTACTGTTTAGAATAGAATAGAACAGACTATTTCAGTTGGAAGAGACCTACAATGTTCACCTAGTCCAACTACCGGACCAATTCAGGCCTGATGAAGTTAAAGCATGTTGTTAAGGGTGTTCTCCAAATGCTTCCTAAATGCTGACAGGCTTGGGGCATCGACCACCTCTCTAGGAAGCCTGTTCCAGTGTTTTACCTTTATAAAGAAATGCTTCTTAATGTCCAGTCTAAACCTCCCCTGGCACAGCTTTGAGCCATTTCCTCACGTCCTGTCACTGGATTGCCCTCTTCTGGACGCATTCGAGGACCTTCACATCCTTTTTAAATTGCAGGGCCCAGGACTACACAGAGTGTTCAAGGTGAGGCTACAGCAATGCTGGATACAGTGGGATAATCCCCTCTCTTCTCTGGCTGGTTATACTGTGTTTGATGCACCCCAGGATGTGGTTTGCCCTCTTGGCTGCCAGGGCTCACTACTGACTCCTACTGAGCCTGCTCTCGACCAGCACCCCCAGATCCCTTTCTGCAGGGCTGCTCTCCGGTCACTCGTCTCCCAGTTTGTACTTGTGCCCAGTGTTACTCCATCCTAGGTGCAGAATCCAGCATTTTGACTTGTTAAATTTCATCCCATTAATCATAGCCTGATACTCCAGTCTGTCTAGATTCCTCTGCAAGGCCTTTTGTCCCTCAAGAGAGTCAACAGCACCTCCCAGTTTGGTATCATCAGCAAATTTGGTTAATGGTGCATTCAGCTCCTGCAACCAGATCGTTGATAAATATGTTGAACAGAACTGGCCTTAGAATTGAACCCTGAGGAACACCTTTAAAGTTGATGCCTCAAAATTTGATCCCCAACTTGTGCCATTCCTCTCCTCCCCCCTGCCCCTGCTTTTTCCCCCCATCAGTATATCTAGAAGTAGTCTATAAACTCCTCTTTGACAAATGGAAAAACACAGCACAGACTGTGAAGGTCTCACTGGAAGTATGTGACAGAGGGAGAGCAATCCCTGTGCAAGCCTTTCTCTCTTTTCTTCTCCTGTCACCATAACGAAGTTCCCCTCAATGCTTTTGTCAAGGTTCAGCCTTTACAGCTTTTGGACTTGCCAGTGACTCTTAGTTCTGGAAGCCCTAATAAGGTCTTTTGATACTACCTCACCTCAACATTCACCTTTTAAAACACATTGTTTATTCAATGTAATTTCAAACTTTAGTCCCTGAACTTGCACAGAGCATGACTGCAGGCTGAGCCTGACTCTTGCTGAGCCTTTAGGATCCGGATGAGGTGCATCTGCCACCATGATTGACTCCCAAATGACTTGATGCTGCAAGTGTGCGCATGTGCGGACCAACACAAATACGGTTTTAGGCTGGCTCTTCAGGAATGAGGTCTGGGGAATCCTGCCACCCTTCAGAGCTTCTCTCATAACATTTGAATGCACAGGTCAATTTGAAACCAATGTAACAGAACAGAAAGCAAGTAAGTCAAGTCTCTGTGTGCTCCATGGGAACTGGTGACCGAGTAGAAGAGAAGTAGGCATCTGTTAGTGTCTCTGCTGAGAGAACAGCTTGGCTGTTTCTGCTCAGTCTGGTAGCAGCCAACTAGCCAGTTAACACGTGCATACTGGCATGCTGTTCAGTAGCTCTGTGGGTCCAGATTGGCCACAGAGAATCCTGCCCTTCTGGCGTGCCACTCTAAAACAGGGAAAGGCACAGGAGCCTGAAACTACCAAGTCAGGTTCAGGAGATGTGGATGAGAATGTAGCAGGAGATAATGTGAAAGAAACTGAACTTCCTCCATGCCATTGTTTATGTAATAAGATTTGGTTTTTATTATTTTTTCCTTTGCAGTAACTGCTATATCTGTGGCACATATCTATATACATCTATCTCAAGGAAAACATGGTGCTAATTGATTGGCTGGCAGAAATGCAGGAAGAAAGGATCCCAAACACTTGGGATTCTGTTAAAGCATTTTGTATGCAGCAAAAGCAATGAAAAATGCATTTGCACTGGTATGTGTGAAGGTGCTATCACATAGTCTGCTAGTGAACAGGAGGGCGGTATATGTAAGGAAACAGAAAATGGTAGCAATGAAGCTGAGAAGCAGAGCCCTTCCTGGGCAGGGATGAGTATTGCTGAAGGGCTTTTTCTGTTGAAGGCCTTGACTAATGATCTGGGAAATAACAAATAGCCCATTAGTTCACTGATGCTGCTAATGTGGAAAGCATTGTGAGTACCAGATAAATACAAAGGCAACTAAAAGTCTTGAAATCTGGACAGAAGTCAATACAGCAGAATTCAAACAGTGGAAGTCATATGAAACATGGCTTAACTGGAGAAATAAAACTGTACAAAAGAGTCTGAGAGAGGTCATCTTGGGCTCCTTAGGAACAAAGTGCCAATTGGAGTTGTTTAGCTTGGGTGTGTACATATTACAGACAGCAGCCTCTCCCAGGGATCAAGGTGGTGATAAGCTATATCACTTTATATAATTTGGAGCTGGTATCCAAGTGATATCCCATGGCAAAAGAGCCCTGAACAAGACTACCCTCTGAATCAGTAGAGAGAGCTTCAAACACAGAGTGCAGCGTAGTATTTGAAATGTGGTGATGTGATCTTTTGAGTAGTGTTCAGAAAAGAGTAGAGACTGAAGAACTGGGCGGTCCTGTTTAGGAAAGTTGAAAAGAACAAAGTAGGTTATCGCTAAACCCTACAAACATAATGAAAATCAAAAGAGCAGTTTTATATTAGCTTGTAAGCAAAAGAGGGGTAAGAAATAGTGAAGAGAGAAACTGTTTTGGGAGAAGTGTTCCCAGAAGAGTAATGGGGAT
This sequence comes from Larus michahellis, assembly GCF_964199755.1. Taxonomy (NCBI): domain Eukaryota; kingdom Metazoa; phylum Chordata; class Aves; order Charadriiformes; family Laridae; genus Larus; species Larus michahellis. The sequence goes on along the minus strand of NC_133899.1, from coordinate 49,746,576 downwards.
TAATAGGAGGAAAATGTACTGAAATCATACCAATTGTTTGTTGTTTTGTTTTGAATAATGGACTTGTACAGAGAAGGCCTAAGGCATCTACACTAGAGTGGTCAAAGATACAGAAATTCTCTGCTTATCTTGGGGCTCAGAGGAAACTCAAAGATGCAATTTCCTTGTGTGCTTAGGGGCATGACTCCTCTCTGGTCCTTCACATTTGCACTTTGATTGTGTTTTCAGTCTCTTTCTGGCAGGAGCAGTTCCTCACCTTCAGTGTATATTTTGATGGGGTGTTCAGGTACACGTGTATTTTTCCAGAAAACTTCAGGCATGTCCAGCAGCAGCAGAGGAACGTGCTGTGGTACCAGATTGTGTGGTACTGTGAATCCCTTCTGGGCTACAGTGCACAGTTAATGCTAATTTGTCTGAATTGGTCCTGGAGACAATCCATACATTTCAGAGGGTGTGCTGGTAGGTAACACCACTTCATCTCTTAGCATCACAGACATACTTGTTTTTATAAGAAGTTATTTTCTTTCGCTAGGGAAGGACAGCGCTTTTTTTCCTTACAGATATCCCTGAGCTATCAGCTGATTTTTTTTGGTGATCTGTTTTCCCGGGGTGATCTTACAGCACTTGGCCTCTCTCAGGTTTCTCTGCCCTCTGTAGTCTCCTCTGGGGAGTGCCAGGATGGAGGATAGCATCTTTGTGCCCTCAAATACCTTCCTTTCTGTCAGTCTGTTCCCCTTCATTGTCGTAGTTGCTTTTGTTTGATGGAATAATTGTGAATTATGCCTAGAGGAGGGGTAGGAAGAAATCAATCTTCCATGTCACTAAAAGTACAGACATCCCCTCACCCCCCCACCCAAAACAATTCCCTTGCAGGTATCCATGGCTTTTAATGTCCTTTACATATAGTTTGATTTTTGCTAATGAACAAGCTGTTTGTTTAGGGCTCTTAATTGAAGCTTTAGCTTCAAGGGTTGCCACTGAAAGAAGGGATGGGAGAGGAAAGGGGTGGAAGAAGAATGTGTAGTGCCATGAGGACATTCACATGATTTTTTTTTTTTTCCTTTTGTTCTTTTTTTTTTTTTAAGCTAGAGGAGCTGCTGTACTTTGTGATCCTCAAGCAGCTCCTCTGTCATTTGCAAGGTCAGGATTTTCTGGCTCACTTGAAGAGGATGCTCTCTGACCAATGAGGCATGAAATAGCAGTTGGAGAAGGGCTTGATAAATATTGATTCAGAAATTGCCATGGCTGCTGACTCTGCGATTGGCCTGTTTACCCGGCAAATGGAAGAGGAATGGAAAGAAGTTGTCCATTTCTCAGTAATGGTGGCACATGCATTTTTCAATACTGTCCTAGATATTTAAGAGGAAAGGGGCTGAAAGCTCAGCCCAGCATGTTTTTCAGGACAGCATTAATCCATTACAGCAGATTAGACTTTGCAATCCTTTCTCCCGCCAGGAGCCTTCCCTTCTTAGTTTCATTAAACTTCATAAGGATGGTTACGCTGTCCCGCCAGGAGAAGGAAAGTTTTCCAATGCAAGCAGGATAGGCATTTTAATACTTTGGGGAATATCTGCACAGCGTTCGGATTAAAATGGGTACATGCTGCATATGCTCTAAGCGGAACGATTTATGTTTCTGTTAGCCAGCTATGAGCCTAAATCTGTGGTTCCCCACTGACTAGTCTGTGCTTCCAACCCTGCTGGGTCTCAGCAGTATAAATTGTGAACCAGCAGAGTGATATCATACTTCAGTATTTTGCTTTATGCAGTTGTGCCACTACTAACCTGCTATGAGGAATCAAAAATTCAGGTTTCCTGTATTGCCAACCAAAACCTGAATTAAAGCCAGAATTGGGATAATTAATTCAAGCTCAGTGCTGTGCTAATGCAGTTACCAGATTTTTGGGTTGTCTGAGAGTACAGGTAAAAATGAGTTTAACATCTGCCAGCTGTACTCAGTGGAGCCATCCCTTGGGTGAGCTGTTCCCAAATGCCACCTGAGCTTAGGGGAACCCTGGCCAGTGTCACAGGGCTGTCCCTTTCCTATACTTGAAAGGAACCCTGTGCTTACACAGCACTTCCTATCCATACTCTTTCTATTAAACATGAAGTTTGAATATGTTGTTTTGAGAACATGTACCGTATAAATTGTAAGAGGTGATCACTGGGTCCGTTCTGCCACAGGAATTTTAACACCTTCTGATCTTTCTGATCTATACTTTCAGTGGGTTCAAACTTCTATGACATGAATGGAAGCTGTTTTGTTTCCTTTTAATTTCTGTGGCTTAACAAAGTTACTTCAATTAGAGAGGTGCCTGGGGACGCTTGTCAGAATCAGGAGCCCTCTGGGTTAAGTGTGGTAGTACAAGGGAGAAAGTCGAGAAGAGGCAGCTTTTGTTCTGAAGAGCTTGTGGTCTAGGCAAAACGAAAGAGAAAAGGAATGGAAGAGAAGAGGTATTTGATAAACTGAGACCTAAGTTCAACTGTGTGGAATCATTTTGTGAATAATGATTTTTTGGGAAAAAATGCATTTTCTTTATCATCATAATTAGTCAGTTCATCTGAATTGGCTGACATGTTTTGACTGGATTTGTTGTTTGAAAGCCCTAAATTCACTAACAACTGACAGTTGTGAGATCAAGGACGAGCTCCTCAGCGAGCTCCTCCCCTGTCCTGTAGCTTGGTTGTCCCATGACAGTGGTTAAGTCCTATTCCCCAGCTGTTTCTGTGTGTGGTCTCAACAGCAGAGCACAGGGCCCGGGGAAGAGTTCACTGCTATGATCTGTGTGTAGCCTGACTTGTGACAACTCCTCTGGCCCAGAATAACCGTGCACTCCTCACCAGCCTTCAGCAGTACCAACTCACGTGGGCCGCCTCCTAAGCCAGCTTGGCCCTTTCACGAATGGGACCCCAACCCCACATGGACGGAACCGTGGTTACTTCCTTTCACTGCAAAGTATTGGGATGGTTTGTGGTCTGGTCGCAGAGCTCTCTTTGCTTAGCCCATCTGACCTGGCATACAGGTGTTCCCTGCTTCTCCCTAATGGACGTTGTCAGCAAGAAGCTGCCAGTCTCTCTGCCCATGTACCTCGCCCTTGGCTGCCTGTGGGGAATTAGCCCTTTCACAGCCTGCTGCTGTTGTGTAGGGGGCACCCCTTATAGACTAGCAGGTAGCTTCATCCTGACCCTCTGGGGAAGAAAAGGAATTGAGGAACAAAACTGTTTAAAAGCAGGTGTTGGCTGCATAGTGACATGACTCTGCCACAGACATCTCCTCGTGTACTCCCTCCTCATGATCTCTCGTCTTGGAGTAATAACCTTCACAGGTCACTGTGCAGTAATTTCACCTTCTTGATAACCTCCTTCAACTTGCTTGGGTAATGACTTGCTTCTAGAGAGAACCATTTTATTAACATCTGACTATAAAGAAATATTGCTGTGGATTGGGGCAGGGCTGAGAGGGGGCAGGGGCAATAGTATATGGTGAAAATGGATCCAGGAGGCTTATGGATATGTCACTGAAAAAAGCACAGGGCATACAAAATTACCACTGGAATAAACGACACTGATACATTTGGAGAAACTCATGCTGTTAAAACATAGATGCTGTGACGCTGCCCGGCTCCTGCCTTCTAAAAGAATGATTTTTTAAAAAAATTTATTTCTAGTTTGCATTGCCTGGAGGTCAGAACGTGAAGATTTTCAAACCAAGCTATCAGTTCTATTTGAGCTTTCTAATTCACTTCACATTTAAGCAGGCATGATTCTAGCTGATATATGTTGTACTCAGCTGTGTGAAAAGTTAATAAAGTATTGTCCTCTAGCACAACTAGTCTGTGCATGCTGAGTTCTCATGTGGTTTATGCTGCACTTTTTGTCAAAAAAAGTTCACTGTAAGATGAAACAAGAAGGAAAGTAGCTGTGTACTGATTTTGAAGCTGTCTAGCTACTTTTTCTATAGCTGCACTCATGCATGTGTCCCCCAGTTGGTGTTTTTTATACACCAGCCTGTTAAACAGGAGAGGTATTGCATTAATAGATATTTCTGCAAACCAGCTAGGTGATGTTTTACGGCTTTCTAATGTTGCTTATCAGATACTGTGATATCAAGAAACTACTTCTGATCCAGTTATTCATTCTTTGAAATTGAAAAGAAAGTTTTGGGAGCCTGGCTGTTATAATGTTATGATCTAGAAAGAATGGTAGGAATGGATTAGTCTATTTAAGAGTTCCTGTCTGGAGGCTGTGAGAATACAGACCTATCAGCAAAAGCTGAAGAAACATCCTCTATCAGAGAAGGATGGTTCAAGTGAACTAATAATCCCTGGAGCGTAAGGAGAATGGTAATAGAAGAAATGGAGAACCTTTCTAACCAGGAGGTTCTTGTCTTCGTAGCTGGGACATTTGTTCTCAGAATTTTTATTTTTCCAATAAGTCCCTGTCCTTTATGCTACAGATTCACTTGAGTTAAAAATCTCCTGGCCATTGCTTTCCATTCCTTTCTTTGGACTTGTTAGTTCATTATGAATACGGTAGCAATGTGCTATTGCCTTGACAAACTAAGACAGGAAGGTGAGGGAGTGGCCAGAAGCTTGTTCATTGGGACCTTACTCAAGCTTTTGGCCTTAGCAAAGAGTTAGTGTGGTCAGTCTGAAATGGTCCCCTCCGAGAAAGACACGGTAGTGGAGAGTGAGGAGGTCTCTCTTCTCTCAGTTCTGGCTCAAAGACTCATCAAGGCACTTGGTTGTTGACATTTTGAATCAATTTTAAAACCCGGTATTGATTGCCTGGGCTTAACTGAGGTTTCTCACCAGTTGCATAGCAGTGCTGCTCTGGCTGCTTCTCTCTGCCAGTTCTGCATCCATAGTAACTTGTCTGAAGCGTCGCAGCAATTACACAGACTCTGAATGCATAATTCTCTGAGTGTATGGTTATGTTGCAACTAGTATGTTCCTCTTTTGCTACTATACATCCTGAACGTTATACCTTAAGTATACATAAATGAACAACACTATATATCTGTTAGGAGCGTGTGCTTTGATATACTTTCTGGGAGTACTGTTTTTGGACTCTTATAAATACTGTTTTGAATATATCTCAAGCATTTTACAAAAGGAGGTCAGTTTCCTCATCCCTCTTTTACAGATAGTTATTCCCAAAGGTAAGAGCAGGTAAGAGACTTGCCTAACGTTACAGAGGAAACTGAGGCCAGAGGCAAGCCTAGATTTCTGGTTTTCCACATAGAAGTCCACCAGTTGATCCAGCAGGCCTTGCTGCAATGGATGGCGTTTCTATGGATCAGTCTTTTTGAGTGTCTCGATCACTTGATAATTGTGATTGAGCTGTTATATTGAAAGGAAACTCTTATTAGTATAGCTCCAAGTTCCAGATGTTGTTCACATCAAGGATTTCAAAGCACTGATCTTTCTGAAGAAGCTCTCACAGATGCCTGTGCACTAGTACTGTTTCTACTTTTAGAGTCTAGGAAACCAAGGCAGGAAATAATAAAGTGACTTCCAGAAGTCAGGTTCGGAGGAAGTAGCAAGTCAGTGCGATTTGCTGGCAATAGTTTTCAGGTGTGACACAATTATGTTCTTCTTTAAACCCTGTGTGCAGACTCACTTCTACCCATAAGAGAAGTAAAAATGGCAGATGGTGATGGAGTACACATGCTCGCAGGCTGTGGTGGTGCTTCCCAATCATTCTTAACACACAACAAAGAGGAAATGGTGGAAGGACAATGGAAGCAAAGGCAAAAGACCCTGACCAATGTGTGTATCAGAAGGACCTGCTCCATGTGTACAGCTGGATGCTGATTGCATGTCCCTGTACTTTGGGACAAGGCAGGGGCTGGGGGTGTGGGTGTTGGTACTCATCGATACCATACAGCAGCTGGTTCAATTTGGACCTTTGATTGCCTGTAGCTCTGGAGCTGTTAAAGTGTGTGCATGTTTGCATGCAGCCTAATTAGTGCTATTATCATTGTCATTAATGGCTTTTAATGAAGAACATATGGCTCTGTCAAGGTTCCAAGCTGTGAAGTTCACTGACCCATTTGTGTTAAAAGGAGGGAAAAGAAAAACAACAACACTCCCCCCTCCCCCCACCTTGTTCCAAATTGATGGTGATAGAAGGGAGTGAAAATGACGATTGCCTAAATGCAAACCTTATGTTTTCCTATGCAGCCTGATCTGAAGCCATGTGCAGATGCTCACAAAAGCCCTGCTTTTTTCACTGGAGAAAATAGGGTTTCCTGGCACTTATACTTGTGAGGCTCTGATGCGTCAGTTGTCATTGTCACATTTGAACTGAGACTTCCCTGAAGAAGAATGGAGGAAGGGGAGGGATTAATATAATATACCTATGCCGTTGAAAACGTAATCACTAGCAGGAGAGGTCAGCACTGGGCAATAAAGGAAAGGGAATGTATATTTGGAAGGGTTCTCAGTAGTGTTCAAGTAACCCAAGTAAAGAATCTTAAATAATTTTAACTTTGCCCTCTTATTCCATTTCACTTTTGCCCATGTTCAACTGTTTCTCAGACATGACTCTGGAAGACATGTCTCTTTAGAGCTGTAGCTCCAACGTTTTATTCCAGAAGATGGAATACTGCTATTGCTTGTTAGGATTTCAGATGGTCAGCAGTAAACATGGGATCATGGTGGAGACGGACTGGAAAAGGTGAATCCCAGACACAGGTCATTTGATAGGATGTAACTGTCTATCCTGGCAGCAGCTTTTCTTGTCTCCCAATTATTGAGCAAAAAGGGGACGTGTAAACTGTAAGCTTACATTGATCAGTGCAAAGCCTGTCTTAATTAAAAAACCCCTCCTTTTGTCATTTAATTATAAAGGAAGCTTTTAGTCTGCTTGTGATTCAAAATTAGCTATCAACTTTTGGCATGGTGTTGCCCATCTGGGTGAACGATGTAATATGTATGTATAATTCAGGGTCTGTGTTTAGTATTCACTTCTGTCTTCTGTTATTGAATGTACTCCATTTATATGGATCATTCAAGAGTATCTGCACAGCACCTGAATGGCCCGATCAAAAATCTTATCAGCCTTCTAGTCATGTTCAAAAAGTTTCCTATCAGAATTCCAGTTAGAATTGCCGGTGTAATGAGTGCAAGTCATGTTAGTACTTTTGTAGATGAGTTTCATACAGGACCATGTGTCTGTCACTTCAGACCCATGGAGGTCCTAGTCTTCTGTACGGATAGATTGGATTTTGAGCTTGAAATAAATATTGGCTCAATTGCAACATCCTTAAGCTGAACTTGCAACCTCCCCATTTCTGTAAGAATTTAGAAGAGTTTAAAAAGATTGCTGAAAAGTATCATAAGTAAGAATAATAAATCATGTTATCCTGTTGTTGGAGGAATACATCACAGCAATAAACAGTAGTGGAAATACATCTTCCCCTTCTCTTCCCCCTCCCCCACCCCCACCCTCCCCTGGCTTTTTTTCCCTTCATATCTTAATTTGGAAGGAGGAAGAAATTAAATTCATTAGCACTGATCCAGTGCCATATCTAATTAGCTGCAGTATGGGGCACTTATGTAATCTTGTGTCAAAAGTACAGTGATTTAAGAGTAGGTTTTTTTTCCTCTCTATACTCTGCACCAGCATCTATTAAGCATTAAGTAGTGATATGCCTGATTAACTTACATTGCCTTTATCAGGCTGCGGAAACAATTATCTCTCACTGGGAGAGTTTTCAAACAAACACTTAATGTCCAATCCCAAGAAGTCTCTCTGGAGCTGCAAAAGGAGATTTAGAGCAATAACAAGCAAAAATTGTACTACTCTTCCCTGGCTCCTTCCCAGCAGTTTCACAAAGCTTCACCCACTTTCCTGCCTTGTCCCTGCCTTCCAGGAAGAGGCAAGGCTTGTAGGATTTAAGACCCGTTATTTCACCAAGTGTGTATCTGACTTGCAAAAAGCTCTTAAGCATGCAGTGTTTTAGATGTGTGCTTGGGAGAAGTCCTCTGGAAGTAACATGACCTTTGTTATACTTTGTCCTGTGGAAGTTTAGAGAGGAGGGTTTGGGAAGATAAAATGGAAGCAGCAAAACAAAGCCGAGAGAATGCACGGTACTCCTCCCCATATCTCCCAATACAAACACAAGATAGTATTTAGGTCCCTTGGAGACACAGATATACCATTCCAACCTATGTAAATCCACTCTTCTCAGGTGCCTCTGAGCCATTCAAAGTTGCTCTGCTCTGGTAGAGCATCTGTATACGATTGCTTTAGGTGCTTAAGCTTTCCTATGCAAACATGCATAGGAAATGTGGCCAGTTATCTCATTAGTTCCCATACAAGGCAGCAGCTGAAGACCGAGGGTGAAGAGGAAGCATGGCAAGCTTCATTAGATCGAGTGGAAACATTTTCGCAGGAGTTTATGGAGAGTGGAAATGTCACACTGGGTCTGCAATCAGCAGCAGATTTAAAAGCTGCAAATGACTGCCGACGGGGAAAACGTCTGCCCCCATCCCACCTCACACCAGGGTGGAGGAGTCTTCCTTTCCCTCCTTCCCCTTATATAATAGATGCTTTGTTATTTATGCGTACAGCAAAGCTTTTAAAGGCTTGGTTTTAGCATTTCCTATGTCTATCCGTTAATTTTGTTTTTTCTGCCTTTTGAGGCAGCCAGGGATGTGTGGGGTTTTTCAAGAAGTGCAACCCATATGGGAAAGTGAAACCTTTTCTAGGTGGGAACCATTAGGAGACCCAGGGAAGAGGAGAGTTTGATTGGCTGCTGCAGGCAGAGGAAAGCAACATTGACTGCCAGCGGCAGGAAGGAGCTTGCTGGCAGGAGAGGGTTAGGTCTAAAGTGAGGGTAGCAGTCTTGCCTATGCGGAGTGAAAAGAGGATAGGCTGGCAAGGGGCAGGGATAGGGAAGTACTGAGATATGAGACACTTTTGAGAAGCGTCTGCTTGGATGAGTTGGAAAGCTTGAATAAGTGAAAGGAAGGAGGGATCTCTGGCTGGGAGAGCTAAAGAGGTGGAGGCTTTCTAAGAGGGGGTCTTGGAAAGGGGAGAGAGGAGAATGAAAGGGGGTTTAAGGAGAGAAGTTTGGGAAGAGTCGGGATGGGGGGAGCTCTTGCATGGGGCAGTGCAATGCTTGGAGAGCAAGGTCATTCCTGAAAATGTTTGGATGGATCAGGGCAGGAGAGCGACCACAATTTTTGTGAGAAATGGGGTCGCTCTATTTACTGGCATCAATATGTGTGTCTCTATTTCGGTCTTGGATGCTTTTGCTAGGCATTTTAATGTCCTAACATTATTCCTTTGAGAGGCTTTCCCACCCCTGAATAACGCCTATATTTAAAAAGCATATTTTTAGTACAGTGTACTAGTGTTTTTGGTTTCGTGTTTGATTTTGGTCCCAATGTGAGTATTAGGAATATAATTTCAAAGTTTAACATTACTTACTATATAAACACTAGTTATGGTCTTAATTGGTTCCTGTCATTTTCTAGTATATAAGCATTTAGACAACAGTGTGAATACATGATCTCCACAACTTGCTCTTCCAAAGATTAGTAACTTTACAGTGTTGGCAAATCGCTTTTCTAAAGTATATCCTAGGGCAATGATTGTCAGTTAAGATCTAGCTAGCTTAAGCCATTTATTATTTTAGATCTTCGTTTTCTTTCAAAACTATGCTATTGCTATTGTTTACCACGTTTAAGGTTAAAAAGATATTCAAATACATAATGGCCTGCATGTAAATCTGTCCTCTTGTATTTTTCTGTATTTTCTCTCCTGTTTTGAAATGCACTTGACCATTAGTTTCAGAGGAAACAATTAAGTTCTGATGTAGAATTTATGGCTTTATAGCAGTTTCCGTAGGAACCAAGTATGAGATACAAAGGTCAGGCATGTAGCTCACTGATCAGCTCCACCCAGGGAACTTGTGCAAGTGACAATGGACAGGTGATGCCACGTGATTGTCCTTGCATTACGATTTAAGCTATAACCAGACGCATGTAATATTTACAGAGAAATTTGAACCCAGAACCAGTTCAGCTGGCTTTGTATTTTGTTACAAATCAAATTACCCACCAGTTTAAACTTGCCAGTTTCATGTACAAAGATGTCAGGTTACAGCTATGTTTGCAGAATTACAATAGGAAATAGGGTAAATAAAGCAGATGCTGAGGGTATGTAACTGAAAATACCATTTGATATGTTTAAGACATTTGACATTTTTTCAGGCTATCTGTAAAGTGCATCTGAATGTTCACTTAAATTTAAGCCATCTCTGGAGAGCCCTAGACCCAGTTTTCAATGCAGTCCTATTTTAGGATGTTGTACCATAATTTACATGCAAATACTATCCGCATACATTTTTGAAGCAAAAAACAGGCAGAATCCGACAGAGGTCAGAAAGGTTGAACATATGGCGCGTATTTAGAAATCACTGAAGTTTCATTTAGCTGTACTTGGTGCTTCATATAACTGTGAAGTGAGTGAATAGAAATGTATATGTAAAAGTGAGATTTAAGGTTGTGCTTTTAAGGTTATTGAATGCTGAAGTGCAGGGTCTACAGTGGAAAGAATTTTTCTTTTTTTTCTTTTTTTTTTTTTTTTTTAAGTGTGAGTATGCATTTGTGGAAACTCTTGTTTGTTAACCTCCTAAATATCTTTAGTTTCAGCTTCTCCTCTTTGTGGAGTGTCTTGAATCTTTGTTGAAATTACACCTGCATAGCAGATATTCAATGACACTAGAGCATCCATATCAACTTGCACTAGCTTGGGAATCCACCTATATGTTTGCTTCTGCTATCTGTTTACTTCTGCTTGGTGTTGGGTTCTTTTTGTTGTGTGCAGTTGAATACCTGACTCTGGGTTTCTTTGCTCTCTCTTTCATTCTTTTTTCTTTCTGTGTTGGACTGTACATCCAAGACAGTAGTGGCAATCTACAACAGAGGTGGTGACTCTTGGTACTCTCCTGCTGAAACTGGGACCTCCTAGATAATAGGCTGGCTCCACCTATGGCAAATCAGCGCATCAGGAAAAGGGCCACAAGGTTGCCTGGCAGGGTCTGTGGTTACCTGGGGCAGAAGCTGTTCTACCTTTTCCTCAGCTTTCTTTGTGAAAGTGGCTGAGGAATCCTTAGTAGGAGCCTGATAAGTAAAGGCTCTTCTGCTTATCTGAACACAGAAACTCTCCAGGAAGGTGAACTGCTGTGAAATCACTTACTAATTTTCACTCTCTGCATTATCTTTCTTTTGTCCCTTAAGCAAATGACAACTGAATTAGAAAACTTTCTTTTTAACTCTGAATGTGTTTGCTCTTGCTGTTCTATATCCCTAGAGAATTAAACTTAAGATGGGAGAGTTTACACTTGCAGTTAACGTGTGGGAGTGACTGTGGCAACTTTAAAGGGAAATGGGACACATTTGAGAACTGAAGAATTTGAATCACAGCACCTTTCAGTCCTTGCCTCAGGATGCATCAGGTATTCTGCACTAAAGATCATCCTTAAAGTCTCAAAGCTATAGACAGTGCCTGTTGTGATATCTCATGTGTTTCTGATGGTCACTGGGAAAAGTGTGAACTGAAAGGTATTGGGAGTGAGCTGCTGTGCTGGGGACAGGAGTTTTGGTGGGGTTTGGAGTAAGAAGGTCCTGTACAGAACAGAGCAAGGGACAGAGCCAGCACAGGCAGGAGACATTTGACTAAGAGGCTGAGGGATAAGCTCATTGCTGGAAGAGCAACAAGAGGTAGAAGAAATAGGAGAGAGCAGTCATAGCAGTAAGGACCAAAACCATGTTTTTGGATGTGTGGGAATAGTAACAGACTTGCACAACAGGTTGGAAAGGTGAAGTCAGAAGATACAAGAAACACAATAGAATTCCTTTAAGAAAAAACAAACCCACACAAATAACAAAATCCCGTCATAATTTTGCCAGCTAAACAAGCTTCATGGGCACCTAACTGGATTTCTATGTTTTCAAGTGGGAAGCCATGGGAGTCTAGACTTTGCCCACTACCAGCATGTGGGATGCAACATAGAGGTTCTCCAACAACTGACGAGTGTCCAGCATATGGGGGAAGCAAACGAGTCGGGTGCCTGCCTGCTAGGCAGAGGCTGAAGTTCTGGCAGAAATGTTGCAGTACATCATGCTGAGCAGCTGAACCCATGTGTACCTGTGCAAATAACCGTTTCTGATCAACTTCTAAACATGATATTCAAACTGATATCTGTTATCTCTTAATTAGTATCAGAGCTTGAAGCAGCCATGTTCATGTTGTCAGCCTAATGGACAAGTAGACGTGGCAGCTGTGATGCGTCTTGATTTTAAGTCAGGCCTGGCACGGTGCTGCATGGCACTCTCATACGCAAATTCAGGAAGCAAAATCCACATAAGATTGGCACAACCAGTGGAAAAACTAGACTGAGTAATCTATCAATAGTTTTTTTGTCAAGATGAGAGAACATTCAAGTGTGGTCATCAGAAATCATCAGAAATCTGTCCTGGGTCCAGTACTATTCAATATTTTCATTTGTTAGTTTGACAGTGGGAGGAAAAGCATGCTTATAGGATTTGCAGATAATACTAAGCCAGAAAGGATTGTCAGCCCTTTGGAGGACAAAATTAGAATTCATAATGATCTTGGTAAATTGAAGAAATTCTGTAAAATCCAATAAGATGAAATTCAGTAAAGACAAGTGGTTAGAAAATGGAAAAATCAAATATACAAATACACAAGTATCCATTTTTGACACCATGTTTTCAGAGTTATAGAAAGATGGGAGACTGATCAGAGTTCTAGAAAATATAACCTATGTAAAAAGATGAAAGGGACTGGGTGGAAAAGAATATGATTTAAAATATATTAATATATGGCGGGTAGTTGCAGTGAAGATACTCATCAGATATTCTCAGTATCTAACAAGGTAAGAATGTGATGAGTTGTATGTGCAAGGAGAGGGTTGGATTAGATTTTAAGGGGAAGCTATTTCTACAGTTAGGAAGACACCACTAGAAGAAGAGCTACCTTTGGAGGTTATGAAATCTGAGGTTTTTAAGAATCCGTGAGATGAACATCTGCCTATGGTGATTTTTACATAACAATCCTGCCTCATGTGAGGGGACGGATTGAGTGGATGTTCTTCAATGAATCTATGCTAGACAGGGATGTAAAGGGGAACAAGGGTGGAGGAGTGAATGTCTTAAAAGTAGAAGTATCTGTCTTTTTGTCCCATAGTGTAGTTTCACCTTTGCTTTCATGCTGTTCTTCATGGGAGGCTGTCTTGTGTCTGTGGTCTCCAAATAATTTGGGCAAGACCCTGAGCAATCTTATTTATCTTCAGAGTTATTTCTGCTTTGAGCAGGCTGGACTAGTTGACTCCAGAGGTCTCTTTCAGCCTCAGTTATCCTGTGAATCTGCTTTGGGTGCCCCAAGATCTACCAAAGCTCTTGCGGCCAAAATTGTGAGGAAAAAGATCCGACAGTTTCTACTGCCAAATAGATAACAGCTTCTGGAAAGGTTAATCTTGCTTGAGGTTGTGCGAACAGCAAAAGACAGATAAATTGTTTATGTCCTTGTATTGTATGCTAAATTGATATATTTTAAAACATGTAAATAATTCCATTAGGAAAGCATAACAAACATTCTTTGAACGTCATCGGCAGAAGCTGTACACAGTATTTGAATAAAAATGGGCAGGTTCAAATGAATTCAGAGCTGTTTAAAAGATTTGGTAAATTTGCCAGTTCGGAGAGAAAATGGCAGTGGATGGTATGCAGAAAGCATGCTTACTTGCAGTTACAAGAAAACTGATGTCATTCACTTGAGCTTGTCTGCAGCATATCAGGCAGTATCACCTATGACAACTATATAAAAATGATTGCACTTTGTGACCAGCTTTTTCCATTTAATGACTTGAAGCTGATACCAAACCAAGAGCATGTATATTGCTGTGTTGGTGGACAGCTAAGTGTCTCCCATTCAAACGTAAATACGGAGATTAAATTTATAGCAGGATATGGCACAGTACACTGTATCATGAGTCAGAGTGAGACAATGCATGAATAGCTTGAAGGTCAAGAGACAGCACAAAATGTGTAACAGGATGATCTTCATGCTTAGCTTATAGCTGGAGAAGCTTGAAGCATTTGTGAAAATTGCTTTTGTTTCTGAAAAACTATTTCATGGAGCCGCATGAACCAGTAATACTGTATCTTTGCTTATGGCTTCAAAATGAAAATTGAGTTGCCCGGTGACTTGCGTGTTGTATATTCTCACACTGATCCACAGGCTGTATAGAAGGGTCCTCTGCTGCAGCAACCGGCCAATTTCCTGAATAGCCCCTAGACTTCTGTGACACTCTGGGTCCTTCTTACCAGTGCACAACCATTAGAGGTTTGTTAGCATGTTGATTCAGATGCTTAAGATTTTGAAGTTCTGAATGATGAATAGTCAAGTGATTGTCTTGCAGTACAGAATGGCGTTCTGCTCATCCCTGCCATTGCAGCTTCCACTGGAGAACTCCATTTTAGTTCTCTGGGGAAGTTCAGATATCACCCCTGCTACTCATGAAGAACGGAATGAACGCATCAGTTAGTGGACTACACACTTGCAGGTACGCAGCCTCTTAAGCACAGGCAAATGATAGGCTTGATGAATTCTGTTGTCTCCAAGCAAAGGAGTTACAGCTTCTGCATGCTGGTAGATAGCACAATGTTAAAGAACAGTGTGGTTGGGAATGCAAGGCAGACTGTGAGGTAGAAAGAATATGGCCCACAGGAATACTGCAAAGCTATGTTCGTCTTATCATATGCAACCACCTGCTAGTTTCCTCTCCCCGCCCCATCTTGTTTCCTTCAAGGCAAATTATAGGTGCATGAAGGCCTTTTCAAGCAGGATATGACTGAATTTCAAATCTTTTCTTTATTATGCATTGTGAGAAGGGAAACTGAAGGCAACCTCCCTACATGACTTTTGTTCAAGCAATACTTTTCTCTGACTGATGGCAGATTTCTCTGTCTCTGTGTGATATTTCCTGCTCCAGTGCTGCACGTAAGCTTTTTTAAGCTGTAGCAAGCAGGGCAATGCATGGGTCCTTCATTTTCATATACACATGGCTGGCCAGACAATATTCACTGTCCTTCAGTTGTGCTACTCTAAATGTCTCTTAAATGTGGACTGTAGAACAGGCATGTACAATGCACACTGAACATTTATAAAAAAAGGTGAGAGGACTGTGTATTTATTTATTTTGCTGGTCTGCTTTCAAAAACTTGCAGAGCTTCCTTCATCCTGATGTGCTGATGTATTGATTAACAGCACTAATGCCGACTCTACCTTCTTGAAATTACAGACAGCCTCTTTGTATTGCTTTTGGAGGCAGCTACAAGCGTCTCTCTATGGATTTCATAAATATTATGCATAGTATTCAACATAAAGACAATAACAAACCACTGGGACTGAAAAACAGGGGTTTGGTCCAGCTTAAGGGCTCAAGGTTATAAGAAGAGCTATGCCTTCACAGTCTGCCCCATCCAACCTGCAGTCTACCACCCAGCAGTAAGTTTGCAGAGTGTCTGTCTCCCAGTTATTATTGTTACTGTTTGCCTGTGGTAAGTTGGTGACTTCACTGGCTGGCCTGTGAACTACAGTGATTAGGAGATGGATGCACTAAATATTTTGTGGGATCTGCTGTGGGGAAGGTAATCATGAGTAGGGAGGTGTGGTAGCAAACTGGGGTCTGCTTGCCCGTATGACCACAGCTAGATCAATGTGGGTGTGTGAATCAAAACCCTGTGCTAAATAAAAGGTAGCACAGTTTTCTTGTGTAGCAGAACCCTTAGGATTGCTTGTTTAAAGGCACGTTTGTGGTGGCTTTAAGCTGATGTGAAAGTCTTCATTGAGGAAAACTGAATCCACTGTTGGATTTGCTAATTCAGTGCATTTTACATACATGAACAAGGCCTAAGTCTGTCTTCTTACTACGCAGCCTCAAGCATGTGGGAAACTTCAGTTCATGACGTGTCTGTCCGCCTTATATAGAACATGTTGTGCCGCAGTCTCCAGTTGTTGTAACACTATGCTTACATTGCTGCCTTGGAGTAATAAGCAAAATATGTCTTGTCTCTCAAAGACTAGGTCAAGACATGCATTGTAAATGACTGACTGGAATTCAGCTAGAATCGTTTAGTGGGTTTTTTTTTCTTCTTTTCATGCCTACTGAAAGTGAAATGTTGTAACACTGCCCCTGTCTAACAGGACAAACTTGGGAGCACTGGCTACCAATACAGCTCCTCCTGCATTTGCCACTTTAAGTTTGAAACACAGTTTCTGTGGGGAAAGTGGAATAAGTGACCAATGGTGGGGTGGTATGCTATCAAAACGCTGGGACTGGTGCAGGTACCTGAGTTCTCAGCTTTGTTACTGGCTGTGCAGTCTCTGGCATGTCATGTAAACTTGTGTCTGCTTTGTAAAGCTGTGCAACAAAGCTACTGTTTCTATGCCCCCTGTTGTCTGCGTGTTCTGTTTGTTTAGCTGTTGTGTTTTAAGTTGATTCCTTCTAATAAGATTCAACTTCTCGTGATCTTCCTGGCTTTGTGTCTCACTGCTGTTGATTAATCACCTGCTTTCCACCTCTGCATGTCGATATGCCCATAGTATCGCAAGCTGATGGCTGCTCAAACTAATAGCAAACATATTTAAAAAAATCCAGCTAGATAATAATTTTTTTCTGTACTTCTCTGCTTCTGTTTTTCTCCACAAAGCAACACGGAGACTTTTCCACAGCTAAATTTGTCAGGCTCTTTCTGCTGCAGCTTCCGGGCTAAGGGTATGAAGAAGAGACATGAAGAAGGGAAGAAATCAAAGGAAATAAGAAACATGCAGGACCATAACAAGCCCAAAAAATGCCTGGACTGAAGTGTAGCTCCATTCTGCTTCTGACCCTGAGGTTATCACTTCTACCACATAAAGTCAAACTCTGCGGGACCTTTCCACAGCCTTGGCTTGAATGTTGTGATGTTTCAGTCTGGGTCTCGTTTTACCTCAAGCCAATGTACCTCTATTTCTAAACAACAGTTCTAAAGCAGTTTGGTCTGGTTTTGTCAGCTTGGAACATGTGCAAATATTTTCATATCTTCATTTGGTTTGGTATTTTTTGGTGTGGAAGAGAGTTACTGTGTATCAGATGACAGAGATGGCTCTGTGGGTTTGTGTTTACCCATCACTGTTGCCCTGATCATAGCTCCATTTGGGCCTTTTAAAACAGTGCCCAGCTCACTGGCTGTCTCACTTCTTTGCTGCCTCTCTCCCATGACTTTAACAGCAGTTACCAAAAATTCAGTTGGCCAAACTGCTCTTCTTCCTGCCAGGTTAAACTTTACATCCCTGTGTTGACTGGTGTCCATCTGAATGAATGGCAATTGGCATTGGGCCTCGCTCCGGCTGCCTTGCTTGCTCCAAGCGCAATAGTGATCATTCTGCCTGTTTCTCAGAGCCCTCTTCCCAGCCAGCATCTATTTGCTTAATGAGCCGGCACAGCTTGGCATTTGCATATGCATATCTGAGGGCCAGTTGTCTGATTTTACTGCTGGCCCAGCCTAATCTCCTATGCTTGTTTTCAGTGGTGGTGACTGGTGGTAGGACAGAGAAATAATTGAAATAAATGAGGATGGATGATGGCTTTGTTCTGTTTGCAGGGAGAAAACTTGTTCATAGGCTGTGAGGGTCTCCACTTGCAAGGAAGGGGCCTGTGTGGCAGCAGAAAATACAAACAGTGGGGAAAATTTCATCTTGGTTTTTTGATGATGTTTTTCTTTTTTTTTCCTCACTTGCTAGGTCCATACCGCTGGTGTTTAACATGGTAATGCACTTACCTGATTCTGCAGTTCTTAAGTATTAAGTGGAAACAATGGACTGACAGAAGCTGTCAGACTGACTTTACTGAACTTCAGAATGTCCATGCAGTTACTCCAATACTTTCCTTTTGTGGTGGAAAGGAAATTTTTTCCCTGCTGTCAGTGAGTCCTTCAATTTTTCAAATTCTCTATCATTGATAGACAAGAGGCTGATAGTTGTACTCATTGCCATAGGCATCTTAGTGACTCCTCACATTTGAATAAAGATGTTGTTCTCCTGTAGTTGTACTTTGAAGCACAGGGGAGATAATATAATGTACATTTTACAGGTGAGAAAATAAAGGGACAAAGAAAGAGTTTTCTTTCAAAGATCCCATGACAACCATGAACTGAAATTAAATCAGTAAATCTCCCAAGCAAGTAAGTAAAGTAAAGCAAGTAAAACTTCCAAACTCTCAAATGTTTCTGTCATGAATTTTAAACTAATAATTTGATCTTTTGCAGCCCTGAAGGAAGTTTAGGGCTTAAAAAGGACAGGACTTAGGGTCAGAAGGTGGGAGTTCAGTTCCTGCTTTGACCATTGTTTGTTGGAAAACGGGTTTTATACAACCCTGTCTAGAACTTGCATTGGAAACACTACTTGCATTCTTTATCTGGAGAAGACCTCTCACTTATCCCATGCCTCATTCCCATGGAGGAAACTGGCATGTTGCTACACATTTCTATGGTATTTCAGAGTTGCTTTGTGATTGTATTAGGGAAGTGCTTTGAGATCATTGACAGGAGAGAGATGCAGTCATGTATTTTATCTTTCACAAGGGCTATTTTTTGTTTTATGGGTGCCTGAGGACCACTGGCTAGAACTTCCTTTGGGGTTTAGTTAATGATAATCCAGCTGGATTAGCAGTATGAGGTTTCAGCATCTTTCTTTCCTCTGTCTCCAGGACTTGGATGTACTACTTCATTGAGTAGAACTACGTTTTTAGAGGCTGGGGAACGGGACAGGCAAACCCAGGAGCAAAACATGGTTGGACGGAAGTTACAAGAGTTATTTTGAACAACTCTTAGTGATGTATCTCAGTTGTAGGGGAAAATACATTTAATGTTACCATTGCATTGCTACTCAAGACAGTAGAAGTGAACTGGTAGCTTGGTATCTTTTACCTGGGTTAGTCCAAGATGCAACTCTGAATCGGCTATCTCATTAAGGGTGAGTGACTTAGTAACAAAATTCTGCAAATTAGGAAGAAGGGAAGATCATGGGAGTTAGAGGCCAAGGACAGAGAGCTGAGGCAGCTAGGGAATGAGAGATGATGATTGGTGTGGAAAAGGGTAGGCTGTCAGCATGCTGGTCTCTGGCTTAGTTCCTTGCCTAACAGTGATTTCTGATAGGCTGGCAGGTTCCAGTGAAAATGAACATCAAATTGACAATTCATAGCCCAGTGCCTTTGAAATGCCTCCAGATGTAGTACGAGGAGAGTTGTGGTCCCTCTATTCTTCCCTACATTGCTTGCAGGCAGGTTCTTCCGAACTTCCCACCGCTGGCCCCTGCTGACAGTGCAGCACTTCAATTCCAGCTTTTTAGGCCATTTTCTGCCCCCTCTCCTCCTCTGTTACTTCCTTAGCCAAACTGTGGGGAGTGCTTCACGTAAAGGTCTTGCTCTTTCCAGGCCTGTGGCATCTCCAGGGTTCAATTTGTGGCTGTTTTTAACTTTGTTTTGGAGAGGGACTGTGCAACTGGGCCATGCTGAGTCTTTTCTTCCTGCTCAGCTGGGGTGGAGAGTTGGTGTTTGGTAATGGACCAGCAGATCACTTAGAGATGTTATCCGTCACACAGGCAGAGAGAAAACCTGCAGATTTTCTTACAGGGCTAAAGATTTCAAAGGATGCTGAATGCGTCAATGCATTGGGCAAAATGCCAGAGTCTGCCTAATGCCATTGCTGGTCTGACATTTGAGCCTCCACCCTAATGGATGCCAAAGCAGATCCCTCCACCTCACAGAGCCATTAATTAGAGCTTAATGACTTTCTGCAAGAAAGGCCTCGGAAATGAGATTCAGAGAATTTCCTACTGATAATGCATAGTGTGTGTACTAGCTTGGCCTGCTTCAGTCAGACTCTGAGGTCTCTCAAGTCATGTGGTCTGTGCTTCTCTTTACAGTATCTACCTTTTTCCCACCACCATCACTTAAACCACACAATCTGTCCTGTGTAGAATGACATCTTCCCTTATATGTGAAGTCATTTTGGGTCTTCTCTGGGCAGGAAATGGCTTTTAAACTTTGCTGATACTGGCGTGGCTTTTGGAATGACAACTCTGTTTACACCCTAAAAACCTTTCCAGTTACCTGCAGTAGTGGTTTCTATGAATTTTTGCTTTGATCAAAAGTTTGCTCTGATTGAACAAAGAACCTATTTTTTATCCTTTTTTTTTTTTTGAGAAACACCACTCTTTTTTTTTTTTTTTTTTTTAACTTATTAGACATTGAATTCAGTGTTCATTTTCAACCACTTTAACTCTGAACCTCCTATTTTCTTAACAAAACCAGAATGGGGACTCTCCAAAAGACATTTAAGAGTAGTTTTTCCTTCCTGATTTTGAATGTATCGTTTTCTTTCATATATATTCATTAAGATTCCTAGGCGTTAACCTCTGGCTGTGAACTGTACTTGTGTGGTGATGGTAGAGTATGTGAATGTGGAGTGCCTGTTTTGTGAGAAGTCTGACCATGATTATGAGAGTTGGACATTTCAGTATTTTCCTTCAAACTCCCTGTAAGATGATTGGAAATTCTGAGAAGTTTGAGTGGTACCAGTAGCAATCAAATATATTTTTCCAGTAATTTTCTTGAAACTTGTTGTGTGCTCATCTACATAATGCTTTTGTCAGGTCTCCATTTGGTGTTGCTACAGTGCAGTTAGTATTGGCTTGCACAAGAGTTGGAGGAAAAAAACCTCCGAATTTTAACTAGCTAGCACAATCATGTACTTTTGCCAGTGTCACCAAGAGTAATACTAACTTCAAAGTGGTTTTCCAAAGCATTTGGGTTCAGTTAATGCAACCAAGCCTTAATGGAGACTTATTCCTGAAGCAAGCCTGTTCCTTTTTTCTTTTTTTTCTTTTAACTTTGGTTGGATGCATGTATCTAAGGGTTGGATACAGTAGCCTCCCGCATAGAAGGCTATTTAGGACACATTATATGTCAGCTGCTCTAGCTCTTATATTACCTTCTGCTGAGATTATGTAAGAATTTTGAATGTGTAAGTCTTTTTTATTTTCTATACTTTAATGCTCCTACCTCTGTTACTTTTGCCAAGCCAGACTCTTCAGTTTCACTATAAAATGAACCAAGGCTCAAGAAAATTTGAATGATTTTCATCATAGGGTTTTTTTAATGTGAAAATTAAAGTAAACTTTTTTCAAATTTTCAGACATACACTGATAGTGAAAAGATTTTTTTGAGCTATTTTGAAAATCCTAGTATAATCTTACAGTTGGAAAGGCAGGTAGGAAAAGAGGAAAACCAGAATGTTTTGCCCTTTCACAGTACATTTTACATCATAGGTTGGCGCTAAACAAACTCAAAGAGAGCAAAGCTGTGTAGGAGCCATGGGGTGTGCGTATATGAGGCAGGGGACTGATTTAGCTAGAAGCCAGATTGAGAGCTTTTAACTATGGGTGGGAGGAGAGGGGGTTCTGGGATGATTCTGAGGGGGTCTGCCACCTCCAAAATCCTTGAGGAAGAACAGGGAGGTACCAGGGACTTGTGCCTTCTGTAGCGTTTTGTGCTAGGAACCATTCAGTTAGGAGTCCCTCTTCTGTCGCAGCACTGCTTCATGATTGCAAAGCTCAATTTTACTGTCATCTTTGTCTCACTCACTTATTTCTTCTTTTTTGCGTGAATTAACCTCTCATTTTTGAGCTCAGGATGCCATAAATTTATCAGCGTGACTCACAGAATTAGCATCCCTCTTGGTGCTCTAAGGAGAAGCGACTGGCGCCCCGCAGCTCCAAGGCAAAAGGCTGATCGGACATGACTTCATGATGTGTTTGACAGGACGCTGTGACCAGCCCGCTCCAGTGACAGCCTGGCACACGGCTGACTGGAGAGGGGGCTGGTTCAGTAAGGCCTTCAGTTTCAGGTTTAGGAGGCAGCACGGGATGATATTCAGGCTGTTCCTCATGGGCACATTCATTAGCTACATTAACCAATTTGTTGCCTGTTGCTTTTGGTAGAGGGGTAGCCTCACTGTTTCTTTGGCTAAGATAACTCTGTGCTGTAACTAGAACGGCACTTGGTCTTTGGAGGCTGAATTGGTTCTAGGGCTGGCAAACTGTAAATTTTGATTTGGTCTATGTATTTAATAAGGATGGGGGACTGATTATTTGAAAAGGATAGTAGATTGCTTCTTGCTGAAGTCCATATAGACCTTTCAGATACCTAAGGTGTAACACATGTAACAGACTAAGTTCTCATTAAAATTCAAGAAACTACTGGGGTTCATTTTTACCACACTTCTACTGGGTCTATCTGAAACGCGGTGGTAAACTGTCTGACCTGTGGACTCTGAATTTCTCACCCATACAATGTGAAAACAGGGAAAAGCTCAAATTTGAGATTTCATGGCCCAGATCTATTTTGATTTGGTGATAGCAGTAGGGGCTGTTGCTGTGTAACATTTTGTTTGGACAGCTAGGAGTCAAAATCTTTAAATTATATCTTCTGGTGGAGGAGAGGGAAGAAGGAAGAACAGATTGTTTAAATGTATGATTTTAATCATGTAGGAAATTGGCTGGGGAGGAGGTGTTTTAAAACCCCAAACTTTCATATGTTTTCATTTAAAGATTGTAGATTTGACCAAATTTCTGTCGTCGTCTTCTCTTAGGTTCTAAAAATCATATTTATTATTTTTGACCTCCTTTTCATAGCACTTTTTTTTTTTTAGCAATCCTTGAAAAGTGTTCATTTTAGGTTTAAAAATAAATGCCTAATATTATCCCTTTGCTGCACAATTGTAAAACTACAGATAAAGATGTAAGTCAGATCACTTGGAAGGACTGATGTCCGAATGGAAATCTCTAGTACTTTAGATACTACTTGGGAACTCAATATAATAACAAGGCTTTGGTCTCAAGGCTGGTGCCTTGAAGGACTATGGCTGCAGTACAACTGCTTCCTTCAGGGAACCTGAAATAATTCCTTCAGGGAATAGAGAACATGAAATCATTAGGACGTGTTTCTCTGGGGGAAGGGGATGGAGTGGGGTGGGATGGTGGGAACAGTTAACTGCATACAGGGCCCTAATTCCTAGACTTTTCAAATCCCTTAAGCTCAAGGAAGCTGGAGTAGATGTCATTTTAGAGAAGCATGTGGGGGAGCATTCAGCAAGGACAACTAACTTGTACAAAAATTTTAAAGTCAACAGGTTTCTGATCACCCTTTGGAATGGGGGAGGGGAGAGCAGAAAAGTTGAGAGAGTAGAGGATGGCATCAGAACAAGGTGAAAGAAGGCAATTCACCAGTCAGCACTTCCCCATCTCCGGAGGCTTGCATTTAAGCACATCCATCCAGTGCAGCTGCAGCTTCATTTTAGGAATCAGGAAATAAGCTGAGTGGCAAAGAAAGATAGGAACTGACAGCTCTCACTGTTCAGGCTCTCCCCTTCGCACTGGGAGAGCAAGTAGAGAAGAGCTTTTCTCCTGCTGGAGTGCATACCATTCACAGGCAGGCATCATTGCTTAGCAGAGAAAATGGTAGAGAGAGAGAAGGACTTGTGGAAGCGTATGGTTCCAGCTGCCCGAGTGAATTAAGCACAGTGCCTGTGTGAGTTTTGCTGACTCTGTGCCTCCCAGAGATTGGGGCTGGGGGGGGACACAGGATGGGAGAGCAAATGACAGGTGTGAATCTGCTGACATTTTATTTCCAGGGGCTTTGCCATTAACAGCTAAGATCATGCTCTCCACTTTAACCAAATCCTTTTAGTGCTCCATTAGTGCAGCCTTTGTTTTTTCTAGCCTGTTTCATATATAATTGTGTCTTGTTTATAGAAAATCCTGAGGTGAAGTGGAAGCAATTTCTCTTCATTCCAGGTGGCAGCAGAGTGGAAGCCAAATCCTGCTCATGCCAAAGACCAGTGTGTTCCTGAGCCTTCATTCTTCTTCCTTTTCACCCTCCCATCATATTCTTTCCAGGACCACAGCCAACACCAACTTGGTGGGTGGTTCTTCTTGAAATAACTGAAGATGGTCTGTGGGCTCTTTCACATTGTTTTGAATCGCACTGCCTTTTGTGGAGCCTGGGTCAAGAGGGAACACCTGTAGGCAGGCAGATCATGTCCTTGATTGTGCAACAGCAGGGTGCTGCCATCACATCTCTGCTTTTCCAGTAGTGCTTTTGGCAACTGTACATACCTATGCCCCGAGAGTCTCTCCCAGCAACTTCTGGTCTTCTGCAATTATCTATCAAAGGTTTTTAAAAATGACAGTGATGCCAGTATTGGCAGCCAAGACTGATTACAAACTGTGTTCCCAATAGGTAACAGGTTAGCACTCAGTGATAGCTACTCCTTGGCTTATTACAGCCCATGTGTGGGCAGTACCAGCTACCTACTATCTACCTACCTAGTTGTCAGCTAGTCTATGAATAATAAACATGTATGAGGCACTGAATATGCAAGCTAACTGAAGAGTAACCCCTGCCCTGACAATGTTTAGTTACAGCAGTAACAAAAGAAATACTAGACTTAACATCCTTTTTTTCCTATGTTACTTTTGGCCATTTAGTTGGCTTCTGTTAGGTGGTGCCTACGTAACTTGTGAGTTACAAGGCTCATAAGAGGCCAAAGCAGTGTAGTCTGCTCATCATTTGTATAGCAGCAGTTGGATGTCTGTGCTGCTTCACTGATAACCCTATACAATCCTGTAGGTTCTGAGAAAAGGTGTACAGAAATTGGCCTATTGATTAACACTGTTTTCAAATCCTAAATCTCGTGAAGCAAACATCAGACTGAAGTAACATATTTTTAATTCTACACACACACGCACCCCCCGTATTAGAAAGAGAAAAATGCACATTTGGCTTCAAAGTAATGTTTCATTTACAACAAAATATTCTTATTTTCAGATAACGAGAGAGATTGAGAGATTGACATTCAACTTGCTCTTCTGGATCAAGGGAGATCTTGATGCAAATTACATTCTCTGCCTCTCCCCTCAGTGCTCTCTGTATAAGTTCCTCTGAGTTACTATTGCTGTAACTAATTTTGTTTGGGAGTCTCATCTTCATTCAAACGTGTTCTGTGCTGTGAAGAGGCTTGCCAACCCCATCCTAATAGCTGTTTAAAGCTATGGTACTCTGCCTGCCTTGCTTTTCTGCTGTTTTTCCTCTTCCTTTTAGATTAGTCAATCAGTGACTTCAGTGAAACTAAAATCAGAGGACTGTTAATGTAAAGTGACTGAGGAAAAGTGATGGAATACCCTGCAGTTTTTAATCTACTTTTAAACAAATAGTCCTCCCAAACAGCCTCACTGCAGATATTCCAACATCTACTTGTCCCTGCTTCCTCTGCAGTCCCTTGATTTTAGCCCTGTTTGCTTCATATTCTCTTGGACTTCAGGAGCATCTAAAGTAAAAGGAAAAATCCTGGAAGAAGTTGTGCCTTTTCTTATTACATCTTTTGTTCATACCTTGCCACCTCCTGTTGCTGCCTGACTTAATATGTTCCCAATAGATCTAGTTGAGGGGCAGCTTACCCTGACAGGTACCCTGACACCCAATGTCAAGTCGTTAAAACTGACTGAACAAGAAACAAGGAAACTCTCCTTTCTTGGGAGGGGAGTTCTGCAAGTGCCTCTAGGCATCACTAGAATAACTAACGATTTCCAGAGAGAAACCATGCACAGGGGATTACATGTTTAGACATATTATGGAGACTCTTATACATAAAAAAATGTGCATAGAATGTATAACCACGTATGTAAGTATATGTATTTTCATAGAGTATTTGAACGATAGAAGAACTAACTAACTAACAGGTCAGTTGCAGTGCTGGTATATGGGCAAGCACATGTTACCATGTACTTCACAACAAGAGAGATGCTAGCAGAAGAAAGCTGTCATGTAATGATTTTAGTTTTCTTCTTGTGGACAAACTAGCTAAATTATTGATGCTTGACCTTGCCACCAGCAGCTTGCATTATGGATATGTAAAAGCAGCTTCTCCTGCAGGTCGCAGAGAAAGGAGATCAAGTAGCTTTGTCCTCAAGAGATGAGTTGACTGTTCTTTCCTTTCCAGGTTATGTTCTGATTGCTCGATTCATGTGGGTGTCTGTTGTGTCCTCTTCTGTCCTGTCCCTGTTCTTCTGTGTATAATTTTGAGGGCTATGTTTACATTCAAAAAAACAGACTTTTGTGGGGCACAATCAAGAGTGCATGAACACAAGCTCCGGCTTTGCAAAAGTGGATTTCCCTGGGTTCGATTTGCTGTGACAATATGTATCGTTCTGTGCCGCTTGCAAGTACGCTTGTGTCTGGCTAGAGAGAAGTGTGCGCTTGTATATTTCTTATACCCAGCCTTGCTTCAATTTTCTTTTTTTTGGTGTAATTTCTGCAGTAGTCCTTCCCTTCACTTCTCATCCCACCTCGTATTTGTCCATGCCTGCTTCCATTTTTACACAGTATCCCATGACTTTCATCTCCCATCAGAGTTTCTCCTACTCTTGAAAGACACTCGCTCTTTCTGCTCACCTGTCTGCTCTTCTGCACTGATTTTAACTTTAAAATGACCTCTCCCCAAATAATTTTTTTTTAATCTCTTGATTAGTATTTTGATGGCTTTGCTTTGGATTTATGTTGTATTTGCTTGAAGTGTTTATTTTTAGTCTGTAATCCTATCCAAGGTGACAAATATGTATGCATTTATAACCCACTGTGTAAATCCACAGTGCTATGTATACCTGATTTTAAGAACTACTCAAAATAATCCATGGATTCAATAAAGGAAGGCAGCACAACCAACCACTGGGCAAAAGGTAGCAAAATAAGCGTTCCACTTCCAAAGCGTATGGGTATGAGGAAAGGGACAAAAATCAGTACCTCTGTGCTTCTCTCTCACTTTCATTTATGTTCCTTGGAAGTTGTTTAGATTCATGCTACAGCTGTGCAAGGGAAGGATTTAGATCATACCAACATGCTGGTGGAAATGCAAAAGGTGTCTCTGAAGGCCTCTTTTGCTGTCTTTTTACCTTTACTAATTCAGCATGTAGCAGGTGCCAACAAAGACCCTACGCATCTACACCATGGGTTGAATAAGCCCATACGAGGACCTGCACATTGGTAGGGAGCAGAACTTCCTTTCTATAAAAGCTGGAGAGTATCTAGGACAGCACATGCAAGGGATGGATCAGGGTAAGACAGGACGAAGACACTCGATCTCATTTGGTGAGTGATACTGCTTCAATTGTAGCCCCCAGTCTCTCTAAGAGAGAGACTGTTGGCACTCCACAGCGCATGACAAAAGTTTTCACAGCTGAAAGTCTGCACCATGAGCTGGCTTATTTAGGATTTGGATTCTACTGTACTTCCAATTTTAAGTACCTTTTTTGTGTTGTGGCTTCTTGTACCACGGGTAACCCATCAAGGCCAGATAGAAAGGGCTCATGGTTGTCATTGACCCACCCTGGATGTCAACTTAAAATGAAAAGTGAAAGCTTGATAGCCTGTTAATGATCCCCTGGGATGTCCATTTATTCTGTGCGTCATGTTCTAGTCCCTAAACACTTGGAGTATCATAGAACAAGTCCTGAATGTGTCACTGGCACCACTCAGAGAGGGTGCAGCGAGATGCTTCTGACAAGTACTGTGGCATTTGCAGCCCTGTTATTGTGACCTAATCCCATGACAACATGAATCACTTTAATGGAGATGTCATCTGCAGTTTAAACCCTCACCATCCGGTTGCACAATCATTACATTCACCAAGTACAGCAACATAACTCAATAAGGCTGTTCAAATTACACCAACAAAAAAATGATTGAAACGTTGCTCTTAGTTGCTACTTCTACGTACTGTGTATTCACCTCCTGTGGCACAGATGTCAAGCAGAAGAGGATATTGAGAGTAGAGGTGCTGCTGTTCAAGAGCAATTCACTTTTCCTGGCCAAATAGCAATGGTTTCCCTTTCTTAGGGTCTTTAACTGCCACCGAAGGACAGAATTTCAGCTGTATGAGATCGTAAAATGTGAAAATATATCAAAAGGCTGGCTGCCAATTCTTTTCTTCAATGAATCATCAGGGTTTTTTTCCTGCTTTGTTAAATCTCCCACCACAGTGGAAACTGCAGCAAATATGAAAAACTGAGTGATTATGTATCAATGTTGCATTTAAGGTCTGGAAAAAAAAACAAAACAAAAAACAACAAAAAACCCAAGATGTGCAATCAGATGAGAGTAGCTAATATATGCTGGATGTGCAGGTAGGAGTTGAGAAGAGGACAAAGTCAGACTGGAGGATCTCTGCAGATGCAACAAAAGTGAGGTAGCTTGAAGAAAATTAAAAGAATTACACTAAACTGGCAGAATGAAATTCTCTCTTTTTCTATGCCTATTTATGAGGTTATAGAAGAAGCTGTTCCTTTTAAGGCAAGAGCGAAGCTATGATCAGGGAAGCATGCACAAGAGAATTGTTCAGCAACAAAGCAAGCAGAGATATGTTATTTCTTGGCTAATAAAACTTCCTTCTCTGAAAATAAATTGAGGTTCAGTTTAGCTTTGTGTTGGTCATGTGTCCAGGGAGCTCTTAAACCACAGTTTCCACTGATTGGCATTCTCATAGTTAGCCTCAGCACTGATGTTGAGGGCTGAACAGGCCTCATAGACAGAGTTCCTTGTAATTTTCTGCAGTTCTTTCTCCTGTTGAGGCTTTGACGTGTTTCCACATGAAGCAAAGAAACCTTCTCTGATGATGCCTACTTCTGGTGATGCCAGAAGTATCATGTGCCACATGTAGTGGGCACGTGTTTCTCAGGAACATCATTGCTGGATGTATAGTAATCGAAGGGCACAGGTGATCTAAGGATGAGGCAGCTATCTAGGATTTCAGAGATGTTGAGCTCAGTTACTTACTCCACTGTAAGCTGTGTTCCTCTGTAGAAAATTTTTCTAGAAATGTTTTGAACGTTTCTACATTTTGTAGAAATGTTTTCTAGAAATGTTTTGAACAACGTAGAATGTTTTTTCTACGTTTCTTGTAGAAATGTTTTGAAGATGACAACAATAGACATGGCAATGCCTTTGTGCTACAGAATAAATTGTTACAGCCAGAAGTTTTTAATTAAGTATTGGTATTAAAGAATTGAAAACTATTTAATACACTTGTTGTGATCAGCCTGGAACTACATAAAACTTCTGTCCTAGCATGCAGCACTTCTAGTTCCTGTTCCTCATGAAAAAATAAATCTCTACTTCTCTTAAATGAGTGGTCAGAAATGTTAGAAAAATATCTTCTACGCATTAGAGCTTGGAAAGAAGGCTTTTTCTAAAGGCTGCTGTCCTGGTTTGAGGTAAAACAGAACCAATTTTCTGTTCAGTAATTTTATTTCTTAGCTAGGCGTCTTCTAACTCTCTGAAATTAACAGCACGTTGTGTCTAAAACAGTTCGTTCAGAGTGATAAGACCAAGTTTGTGCCAAGGAATGGTACGCAGAGAGGCTCTTGCTTATACTTATTGCTATAACAACCAAGGTCAACTAATTTCATTATTTGCCCCATTGGAGGGTTGGAAGTGGAAAAGCATAGAGGGGTCCCACCTGCAGGGAGGAGCGGACAGGACAGGTGACACAAAATTGACCAACAGACGTATTCCACGCCATCTGCCCCATGCTCAGTATAAAAGCTGAGGGATCAAAGGGTCAACTCTCTTTCTTCAGTGGCCGATGTTTAAGGAGGACCCTGCCTGTTCATCTGCCTTTGATCCTGATCCATGGGTTCCTGACTCCATCTGTGGAATCCAGTTCCCACCCGTCGCTGAGTCCAGTCTGGGACTTCCCCAGTGCCTGCCGGTGACATCATCCTGGGAGCTTAATACGGTTTTGTATACTCTGTATCTATTTCATTATTTTCCTTTTTATTTAATTATTAATATTTCATTAAAGTAGTTAAGTTTCTTCTAAACTCATAAATCTCTTTATCTCTCCTCCTCCTCTCCGTGTACAAGAGGCTGGGGGGAGGGAGCATCTGCCGCTGGCCATTGGCCAATTTGGCCAAAACCACGACAACTGCCTTCCTTTAGGGCAGGCATGCGTAAACAGTGTTAAACAGCTATTTTATTATTACTATTACCAGTAGCTGTTTTTTCCATATGTTTAGCACAGGACAGCCTAAAAGTTGTCTATCCAAATACAAAGCATGCTGCTTTTTGTTGGTGTCTTTTTGTTGTACTAGTCTTTGTAAGTAACATATTTCATGTTTCTTCCTATTAGCATGAAAAGCACTTTCTAGAGAGAATACAGGTCTTGGAATAAAATTATCTCATTAATTCCAGAAACCTAAGAAAGGACTGCATGGATACTGTGGACTGGCACTGGTATTGAGCTGAACATAGCTTTAGGCTGAGTTGGAGATGGTGTAGGTCCCTCAGACGTCATTTTGGCCACTCTAACTTAATGTAACCTTGTGTCCCAATTGTAGAAGAAACTGTTCTGTAGAAGAAACTATATCCTAGAGCAAAATCCTCTTCAGGATTCTGTCAGTGGTCTGAAATTTAGCAATATTATTTTCTTTAAATCAGGTTATTCTGTTTAATGTCCTCAACTGCTGGTGAACTAACGTGTGGAAAACCTGGCTTGAATCCTAGATACATGTGAAATGGGGCACCTTACCCTAACTGCTTCTAGCACCTTCTCTAACAGCTTAAACGTGATTATAATTTGAGAGTATGTTAGAGATGGTTCACTTGTCTTTGTAGTTTCTTTCTATTTAATGCACTGTCAAAAGAGAGGAAAATAATAGAATTTAACGTAAGTGTTAAATGATTAGGAAATGTCCTCCAATTTTCAGGAGTTATCTACATACAGGTAGTTTCATTTGCATCAATGGGATTATTTACATCAGTAATAGTTTCAGATTTAGATAAAGGCTTCAGATTATAAAAAGAAGAGTTTAGGAATAGAAGAGAGTGATTTCCCACTGTGATTATCAGTGAATGGGACAATCGTCATGAAGCATGGATATATAAAAGATCTGTTTCCTATAGCTGGAAATGCAGAAGAGAGGGCTCTTAACACACTCGCACACACAAAACAAGGCAGGAAGGAAAGAATGATAGAGTGGAAGCAGCAGGAATGTGAGACAGAGTGAGAAAATCAGGCTGGCTGCTCTGCATACTCCCTATTTGCACCTCTTCTTTCCTTCTCTCTTGGTGCTCTGTGGATACCCAAGAGAGAATGAAACAGGCAACAAGGCTGAAGACTTGGGGGCACTGGCCTGAAGGTTGCTATGTGTACTGCTTTGTAGGATTTACTTCTCATCGTTTTGGTATGCTTATCTGCTCATGCAGGACACATTATCTTGAGCTGTGGTATCCTCTGGAGCAGTAGTGTGTGGAAAATGTCCCAATTGCTAAGAGTTATCTTTAAATTGTAGCATGGTAGAGAATTGATGTAACCCGATCTTCTTTCCCTGTGCTTTATTTATTAGTGATCCATTTAATGGAGATGTTTAAAGTAAATACGTATCTTGAAATATGCTACTGAATTTTGAGATGACCTCTAATTTTATTGCCCTTCTCTATGGTATATGAGGATGAGAAGTCATAAAGTATCCATCAATTTTGGTTCCCTTCTGTGATAAGGGGAGGAAGTTCTGATGAGAACAGGGAGAGAAACCTTTAGCTGACAACGAGGTTTATATTTACAGATAGTCTTCCTCAGCCTCCTAAATACCCAGCCCAAGGGCTGAAAACTCAGCATATCCACTCCCAAGTGCAGGAAAACGTGCAGCCATGGTTTCAGCTCTCATGGGGAAAAATGACAGATCATTTTTAGTACCCCAAAAATAAGGGGGGTGGGGGTGAGGGGGTGAAGATGGTAACTCCTCCTTAGCTGTGCCACTACTGTCATCCAGAAGGTGGCAAAAAGGTAATTTGTG
This sequence comes from Larus michahellis, assembly GCF_964199755.1. Lineage (NCBI taxonomy): Eukaryota > Metazoa > Chordata > Aves > Charadriiformes > Laridae > Larus > Larus michahellis. Next base: position 49,714,588 of record NC_133899.1, on the reverse strand, counting down.
AGGGAGGACATCTGACCCTGCAGAGCGCTAGCACCTGTATTTAAGCATTTTTACACTTCTGCTTCTTGGTACACCAAAAAATGCAGCTAGGCCTTGAGCTGCTTGTGGACAAACAGCATATTAAATTCTGCTCTAGCATTGCTTGTGTAAACTAATTAAGTCCATGAGATGGTGCAAGCTACGGCTGAGAGTACCATCTGAGAGTACCAATGCTAGCATTGAGGTGGCTGTGGGGATGGACAGGATTTCAGGATGGTGGGCAAAGTGCATGCCTGAGCGACTCTGTACTTCCTGGAGACAAGAAGAATCCTCCAGATTATCAGAGTCCATCAATTCACTGGCTTATTGGCCACGTCTAGGCTATGTTGCTATGGGGATGAATTCAGGACGTGCATATTTTCTTCCCATAGGCTGCCATGTGGATATTTCTGGCTACAAAGTCCAGCAATAACCTGGGTCTATCTCCCGTTGATGCTAATAGCAAAAGCTGATCAGACAAGATTAGAGTCATTATATGCATATAAGAGGCAGTGTGTGACCATCCATCTCAATTTAGGCCAAGAATTTGTATTTCATTTTAAATTCAAAGATTGATGCTACTGATCCTGATAACTTATTCTCAAAATATTTATTACGAGCAAGCTTTCTAACACAGATGTTTTCACTTGCATGGCAGGGAAAGCAAGACAAAACAGGATGGTATTCTGCAAGTAAGAAAACATCAGGAAGAGTAGATCCCTATTAGCATTGCTAATTTACATCCCCGGTAACATCCAGTCTGTTTTAACTTCTGAAGCCAAGGAAATTTGAAAAATGACACAGCATGTAAGGCACGACTCTACATAAAGCTGCTGCCTCCAGCTTCTCTGCCAGCTGTTGTTACAGCTTGGATCAGATGCTAAATATTTTCCTTGATAACCTGTCTATTCTCTTCCATTCACTGAGCCTCTTACTCTAGAGAACAGCAGCAAGTGGTGCTTGTGTGACTCAAGGCCGGTTAAAGAATTGCTCTTTACAAGATATGATTCTCCCTAACAACACAGCAAATGCAGAAATAGTAGAAGGGAGAGTGGAAACTATTCTTTCTTACATTTCCTGGGCGCAGTAATCTCAGGGACAGGACTTGGGAGAATAGGTGTCTCCACACCTGTATAGAAAATGGTCCCCAGAAGTTTCCACCAAGCTCAGCTGATTGCAGTGATGTTGCTTTCAGCTGTCTGCTTTCTGCCTTGGGCCTGTTGCCAATGGAGTGGTGGTACTCCATCTTACAGACGGAAGAATCTGTGTCTCTGTTGGCACTGAGGCCGAGTTTGTGCTGAGAGGGCAATTTATTCCTCCCATCCCAGAAGTGTGGTCTGTCTGATCTGATTTGTTGCTGCTTAGAGTTCTTGGTTGGTACTGCCTACTGGTTGTCCTGCCTACCTGTCTGTAATTGGTAGCATTGGATGAATATTTGGAAAGTATTCCTGCCTTAATTAGATCGCGCTGCAATTGACAATTGCATCAAGCACTGATCTTCTTGAAATAAAGTATATGATAAAACCTAAAGTCTGCAGGTGATACAAACATTGACTTCAGAATCAATGCCTCTTTAATGTGATCATCAGCAATATTTCTTGATTTAAAAGATCTTTCACAAAGTTTCATAGCAGTTATATCAATTTAAATTTTTATTTAATGTGAGTTTTGAAAAGTCATCAGATGCTGTGATTTCCTTCTAACTCACTAAGCTCCACGGTGATTCTTTGTGTGCTTTCAAACCTAATTTTAGCTAAATTATTTGTTTCAGGGGGGTCTATATGGACAGAAAAAGGGTCAGTAGGTAGGCTGAGCCAAGGCTTGCTTAAGTTTCTCAATTTTCCTTGTTAGAGTTTCCTAAAACTGTTCAGTTGCCAAGAAAATAAAGGAAACTGGGTTGTGCCTGGATGAATAAAACTGTTTAGTAATTTATGTGCAGTGTGGGCTCCTGATGCGTTAAAGATCTCCATGAAGAATTCAATAATTGATATAGCTAGTATTAAATAAAACCCATGGTTGAGAAAAACTCCATTCCTTATAATTGAGTAAAGAAATGTCACTGCTCATCCCTATTTGTCATGAAGATGCCGTTAGGGATTTGCACAAATAGCAGAAAGATGTTCTAAAGGGTGAAGCCATACACGTGCCTATGAGAATGTTTCTGTCTGAAGGCAGTTGTTTAATTGCAATGTGTAGTAACTGGTTAATCTTAAACCTTGCTAAAGAGTACACTCTTAAACAAGTACATGACAGAAATAATATTTTGATATTTGCTAGAAAGAGTTGACATTTCAAGCCCACAGGAGACAGTTTTTACTATTAAGGGCTAAAATAACAGCATGCATAACCTTTCAGGTAACAAGCTAATTGAGCACAACGTCATCTTAGAAATGTCATTTTAGGGAGAACCAGTCTTTCATAATAACTTTTGTCTTCTTTATATATGCAGCTCCACTGTCAAACCGGTGCACAAAATAATCTATCAGTTTTAGCCAGCACTGCAGAAGGAGTGCATGGAGCTAACTGTTTCAGTCTCTAAATGCTAACCAGGTCACAGGCTGAAAAAATTCTTCTTTGTTTAACATAGGGGTGGAGGAATTTTGACTCCTGGAAGTGCATTTGAGATATGCACCCCTCATGGCAAATCTCTGCTGTGTATAACAAGTACTTTTAGAAAATTTTTACAAAGGTCCATAGTACTTCCCTGTAGTTAAAATGTGCAACAGATGCAGTAGTCAGCATAAGAAGCAGCTTAAAAAGTAGCTGTTTGGAAAACCTGTGGTTTAGATGAGCAGATGAGAATCCTGTGATTGATTGATTATGGGCATCTAGGAGTAAATAGCAGCATGGTAGTCTGTACAGCAGCTTAGAAGCCGGAAGACTTAACTTATTTGTGTTCTGGATGCCAATTTACTATGTGCCTTTGGGACAAATGTCAAACTGTGGTGCCTGAATGTGCCCATTGCTCTGAGTTGAACTTCAGTTTGTACCAGATAAAGCACTCTTTTTCCAATTCAGAAGTTGATATTACTGAGCATCAGGCAAATATCAGAGTTTAAGGGTAACTTTCTGCAGGCAGTCCTCCACTGCTGGAACACTCTTAAGGGGTTTTTTTTGAGGACTGGTATTGTATTTGTTCAATTTGTGTGGTGTCCTTTATTTGATGTCTGTAAACTATTGAACTGTCTGGTATTTCAGCATGTTCTACAGACACAAACATCATTGGAAAATAATTTAGTGAAGCACCCTCCCCTGCTTGTGTGTGTTTTGAGTGATGTCTGTTTTCTGGGTTTGGAATAGCAGCCACTGTTCTCACTGCTCTGTAGTGTACCAGAGAAGCTGTTTTCCCATAACTGCTTCAGCTGCAGTTGACATTGGAATCTGGAATTGGAAGCCTTAGATTTTATATATGTAGCTTTTTTTTTTTGGATGCATCTTTTATAAAATGTTGATACAAACATAACATTAAAATTAATTAACTCTGTTTCCTAAGGAAACAGAAAAAGTGCCACAATTTCAAAATTTGATGGCCCTATTTCAGTAAAGAAAGAGTGATGGTGTGAATCTTGCTTTGATTAAATGTGGTTAACTGAATTTTTAAATGCTAGCAGTAAGAACAGGTCTTATTGATTTCAGTAGTTTCATCAGGTGAGCCTGTGTCCATAATTAACAGTTGTCCTGAAGATAACAGTAGATTTTAAATTAAAGAGATTTTAACTCTTAATTCCCTATAGTTGTTCCAGTGAAAGGATCTGATTTCATTAGCACCGCTTTTGTCGGTAGGGAGTTGCAATCATGTCTAACATTATCTGTGGCTGAAAAAGTGTCCTCAGGTAGAAACGTTGTTTTTCAGCTCACAAACTTAGTTGGTAATTTAGTTTGATGTAGAACATTGATAGATTCTGAAAAAGCCACGCATGAACCAGGAGAAAAACAACTGTCTGTCTGTCAATGGAGCACACACTCTCCACAAGGTATTCCCCTGAGAGATTTGTTGTGCAAACCTGTTAATAACTTAAATGATTCATGGATGAAATTTTAGGAACTACCATTTAATGCAGACTGATACTAGGGTAAAAAAGGAGGTTTTTTCGTATGAGAAACCATGTCAGTATGTTGTTAAAAATCCATTAAGTTTCTTCAGAGCAATGAGACAACTGAATCTGCGTCCTTTCTGCTTTAGAGACAAATTCCCAGTAAAATGAGGACCAGTGAGATAGCAATAATACCAATTGCACAAATTCTTTGCAATTTAACAGACTTTTTTTAAAAAAAAAGATAATGTTCAATGAAGGAAATATCCTATAATAGTGTTGGACAATCTGGATATACTTTATACTAATAATCATGTATTTTTTAGAACTACATTTTCAAGTAATTTTCACAAAGTTGGTAGCTGGTTTCAGTAGTCTCTTCTGAGCTCATAATTGCACACTTCATATGCAAATACTACCCTACAGCAAAAGTCACTGAAAAAGGTATGCATTAAATGAAAAAGGTGGGAGGGTTATTTAGAATGATTGATTAAATTTTCAGCTTATCTCCTACTTACTCAAGCTAATGATAATGCTGGTCCTGTGCTTTTAACCTGCAGGTGTCCTCATCTCTGTAAAGCACATTTAGATATTTAAAAGAAAGAGATACCTAAAGCTGCTAGCAGGATAAACCCAAAACTTCAAACTTGGATTGATTTAAATGCCTAATGTTTGTAGTCCACTGGTATATATGACCTTCATATGGATTTCCCAGACAGTGAGAGCTCTGGTAGTTACTTGTTGCAGAATGGTGCTATTTTATTTTAGCTTATTTTTTTCACCAAAACCCAGTGCTGGGTCTGCTCATGCACTTGGCAGAGGGAGGCCTGTCCAGAGACAAATGAGGTACCTGTGGCGCCTGGCAACTCCGCCTGTTCCCAGAGGCTTAGATGGGCTCTCGTACACAGTACGTAGTGTAGTCTACAGTCTTTTGGCCCAAGCAATCTTCCCTCATACCGTTCCAAGACCTCTGCCGTTTAGGGCTGCCACCACAGTGTTTGACACTATGCCAGCAGCACACACAATATCCATGGCTGGGATTTTTGTCTCTCGAAGGTGACGAACATACTGCTGCTATCACTTCAGCCTCCTTTCTTGGGTGGCTGGTTTCAGCAGTGCTTGTGTGGAGCCCTCACTGGTAAGTGTGCTCAGCTCCAGCATGCACTGGGCCTCATTCCTCACATTGGCTCTGCTATTGACTAGTCAGGTCATAGCTCAGGTGTGTCGGGTTTCTTGACAGGCTGCCAGGGAGCCTGGGTTTTCAGCGGCCATAGCTCTATTACATCTTTCTCAGTTTCTCATGCAAACGAACAAGCTTTGACAGGAATTGGCCGGATGGCTACACTCAAAGAGTTGCGGTCATCGGCTTGATGTCCAAATTGTGACAAGAGGCATTCCTCAGGGGTCAGTATTAGGACCAGTGCTGTTTAACATCTTTGTCAGCGACATGGACAGTTGGATTGAGTCCACCCTCAGCAAGTTTTCTGATTACATCAAGCTGTGTGGAGTGGTCAACACGCTGGAGAGAAAGAATGCCATCCAGAGGGACCTTGACAGGCTTGAGAGGTGGGCCTGTGCAAACCTCATGAAGTTCAACAAGGCCAAGTGCACGGTCCTGCACATGGGTCGGAGCAATCCCAAGCACAAATACAGGTTGGGCAGAGAATGAACTGAGAGCAGCCCTGAGGAGAAGGATTTAGAGGGTGTTGGCGGATGAGAAGCTCAACGTGAGCCGGCAATGTGCGCTCACTGCCCAGAAAGCCAACTGTATCCTGGGCTTCATCAACAGAAGCGTGGCTAGCAGGTCAAGGGAGGCGATTCTCCACCTCTCCACCGCTCTCCTGAGACCCCACCTGGAGTACTGTGTCTAGCTCTGAGGCCCCCAACATAAGAAGAACATGGACCTGTTGTAGCAAGTCCAAAGGAGGGCCACGAAGATGATCAGAAGGCTGGAACACCTCTCCTATGAGTCCTTATAGAGGCCTTCCAGTACCTAAAGGCAACCTACAGGAAAGATGGGAGGGACCCCTTATGAGGGATTGTAGTGATGGGATGAGGGGTAATGGTTTTACACTGAAAGAGGGTAGATTTAGATTAGATATTAGGAAGAAATTCTTTACTGTGAAGTTGGTGAGACACTGGAACAGGTTGCCCAGGGAAGGTATGGATGCCCCATCACTGGAAGTGTTCAAGGCCAGGCTGGATGGGGCTTTGAGCAACGTGATCGAGTGGAAGGTGTCCCTGCTTGAGGGGGTTGAAACTAGATGATCTTTAAGGTTCCTTCAAACTCTAACTATTCTATGATTCTATGACTTAGGAAACTCTACAGCTTCTAGTGTATGTGACTCATGAACATTTGCATGCTGCAGGTTTCTGGGCCTCTTACCATGGATTCAGGATCTTACTTTTTTTGACATGACTATGTTTTCAGGTTGGGGGTTTATTTTGGGGTTGGTTTTTTTTTTTTTGGTAGCCAGAAGTCTGGAAACTGCTTATTTGAGCCAGGGCTCAAAGCCTTCAGGGATTCTGCTCTAACTTCAGGTCCCAGGGCCCAAATTCCTGGGTCTTGGCTTCAAATGTGAGCTTTGTTTTGCAATTAAGAAGGGAGGTAGGAAACTGGCTGAAGAATTGGTGACATTTGCCACATCCATAAAGTGATGCATTTTAAGCCCACAAAGATGGAAAACTATTTTGTGTTTCTAGTATATTTTTTCAGTGTCTATCGATGCTGAAGTGATCTGTTAAATCCTTCATCACCTATACTAACCACAGTCCTCTTTTTCAGAATCTCTTTGAGACTGTTACCATAATCTCACTGTAGTGTTAGATGGTTGTACTTGCTCGCCTTGCATTTGGCACAATAATTCATTAAAAGAAATGTCTGTAACCAAACTCTGTGGTCTGGGGATTACTTCATGGATCATAGGAAAAGGGTACAGGCTCTGATGCCTGTGTCACTGAGTCAAAGTAGTCAGCGTAGCTCTCTTTGGAAGCAGGTGTGTTTTCAAATCTGAAGCTTGAAAAAACAAACAAGTTTAGGCTTTCTCAACAGATTTCCCCTGTCTTTTCCATTGTGCTAATGTATTCTTTTATGTCTATTTTGAGTGTGATTAAAAGTGATAAATATTGTCTTTGGCATTGAAGCACAAGCACACTTTTCTGTGCTCTGAACATTCCAGAAAGGGGAATCTGGAGGGGGGTGTTGTTGAAGGGACCATTCCCAGCAGTATTGATCAACTCTAACACCAACCCTTTCAGAAGTCCCTTCTCCTCCCTCCTCCCTTCTTCCTTCCCTTCCCTTCCTAAATAGGCTATAAACTCATGCTGATTTGGGGAAGTTATTGTATTCCTCTTGTTCAACAATGAGAAATGAAGAAAAACTGGAGACAGCAGAAAGGTAAAAACACCCAGTAATTTTTTCTTCCTTACTGGGTAAGACTGAGTTGGATTCAGCTGGAGTCGAACCATCTGTCATATGCTAAACATTCAGAACATGTGGTTATAATTTTGCTGAGTATTAAGTGAAAAATTACAAAGAAATAAATTACCAGATCACCTCTCTCACCTAAAAACAATGCTTATAAACTTTGCACTCCTAAAAAAAACCCCTTAAACCCCAAAATATTTCCTTAAGCGTAAGTTCTATTCCCTGCTAGAAAATGATGAAAGACTAAAAATCTGACGGGAGCTTTCCCATCTATCCTGTTATTGCTGCTTTTGCATGAGATACATGGCAGCAATGGTGAGCTGGAGCCTGATGCCAAAACCAAATTAGAGATGGATTTGGGAAGTGTTTATTTCTGTGTCCTCTTCACTGTCCTTTTGTCAACTGTTATTTGAGCTGGGAAAAGTTGCTTATGATCTCTGTGTGGTTTTGTGCCTGTCTATATAAATGCATTAAAACTATGTACCCACCTTATGTATTCTAATAGTGCAAAGCTTCCATGAAGTGTGAAGTTCAATAATTTGCAAAGAATATACATATACTGCATTGTAGTTAAATCGATTATTTGGTGTACTCGTGCAAGAGAACTTGTTCCCTTCTGCCTCTACTGATGTGAAACAAGACAACTCACAGTCTAATTGCTCCCCTTCACACAAAACCCACTCACAAGAGGAAAAAGAAGGCAGACCTGGTACGTCTCTAGTGGCCTATTTTTGTCAGGTGTAGAAAAATTGCATCAGAAGGAAATGTGGTCTTAGGAAACCCAGGGGCATGAGGAGTAAAAGCTGCAATGTGAGTTTGTACAAACTTGTAATGTAACCTTGATTTGCCTTCTTTGATTTATTTACTTACAGACGTATGCAAAACGGCCATGACCAGCCGTGAGACTAAAGTGGGTATCAGGAGTCCAAAATTCTGGAGCGTGATTCTAAGTGGTAAGTGAGATTTGGATGTGTTATTGCAAGAGCTGTTGCAAAAGATGTGAGACTATAATGTGAGAAAAGAAAAGCTTACAGATGTAGAAGCTACAGAAGGAGATGGGGAGGAAACATGGCCAGCTGTTGAAGCCAATTTTTTGGGATCATGCATTAATTTGTTTTATGGGAACAGAAACCTTATACCAAAGTCAGTTTCACAATAGAGGCCTTTAGCGTGAATAAACCTATATAGTAAGAGTAGTTTGCACAAAAAAAGATGCAATCCATCCTAAATGTACCTTTAAACACCTTGATAAAGGGAATTGCTTGTCTGCAACAACAAGGAACCTTGGTTTTTGTGTGCTGAATCAGATAATTAACTTTTGTAATTCTGTAAATATTATGCACTGTGGTATCCTTCCATAGTAAATTTTAAGGGATTGCAGGAGTACCTATAGTCTTTTGCAGTGGAGAATAAATAATCTTCAGAGAGGCTGATGAGAAGCTTCACTCTTCTTTCAGTTAGTCCTGGATTATGCAGCATCAGAAAAGTTCAGCAAAGCCATCTCATTTCAACTAGCTTTCATTGAAAGAAGCTTTGCTGTACCAACTCCTAGGACTTTCTGCACTGAATCTATGTCCCCTCCCTTGTCTTTGTTACTTCACCAAGCTGATAACACTTTACTATGTTCTTGCAGCTTTCTTCCCCAGAGGTGACTTGGGAGATGGTCTTCAGTGGCTTATGTCTACAGGAAGCAGCTGATGCGACCCTTCAGTGTATTGTAGCTTCAGATGCTTTAACTTGCAGCTGGGCATACAGGGGATCTTTTGGCATTGCTTGAGACGTGTATTTGCTACATATTCAGGTGCCATGGGCACAGATGTCTTTTCTGTAGGAAACACTTTACCTTGTTTTTTCCTGTATTCCTTGTCTGTTGCTGTTCACTGTGGAGCACCGTCTTCTGGACAAACTAAAGTCTCAGAAGGGTTTGGCCTTTGTAAGTGATTGCCTAAATGGAATAATTATTTTCTTAACTGGCCTGCAATACGGTGTACTTAAGTGTCTTCTAACTTTAGTACCTATACTGTATCTAAACCACTGACATTTGCACATGACAAGGTCATCAAGAAGCTATAGGGTGTGGGTGCATGACGCTTGTGATGGAAATGATGTAGATAAAATCCCAAGCATTTAAGGAAACTCTTAATCCAGGGTATTGTACCATTGAGAGGAAATATCATTTAACCAGATAGAGTTTCCCAACCACTATTGTTCTTCCTAACATTTGAAGACTTAGAAGACAGTACCATATTTTCTTATTAATGCACGTGCTTCCCCACCTGACTTAACTACACCAGATAGCTTTTTGATGTAAAGCTACTAGTGATTCCTGGGCATGAATGATGGTCCGTCTGGTCCGTCGCTTCCCGCTAATCAGATGGTCACCTTTAGCAAGTATTATTAGTGAATGTGTAAATTCAGTGAAAACAAGCTTGCCATACAGACCCCTGTAATGTCTGTGGGTATGCAGAAAGTCACTTTTTAAAAGATGGGGTAAGCGTAGGCTTTGCTCTATGAGAGAATTCAAAGGAGGCGGGGGGCAGTGGTGTATGGCCTTGCATTCTTCTGGTCCTTGAAAGAGAACACACAGTAACTCTATTATAAAGTCAGGATCATGCATATTTGAAAAATATTTTTTGGTGGCTATAGCCGGAATCTCTGCCAAAGCATGTCTTGTGTAAGGCATCTTGCTCTCTGAAGAGATAGACCTGTTGAGTATTTGACTCTCAGCCAAATGATTTCTTGTTTTATATTCACAGTTTTTGTGAAAGACTGTGGCTGATTATTCCATGCAAAGCACAAACCAGCCTTAACGCACATTTTCTACAGTATATCTGAAAATTAAGTTGAATAGAAAATCATGAAAAAACAGAAGTTACAACAGAAGTTGGCCTTATGGCCAGCTACATTTTCTTTTTGAAACTTAAGTCTTTTCCTGGCTTGATAGAAAATTCTGGAATTTATTTAATGAGCTTGGGCATCTCATTTTGGTAAAATAAGCATGTAAAATATAAACATATGTTGTTATATTCACCAAGCATTTGAAATATCAGAGTAGTTACTGGCATCTCTTGTAACTCAAGAGAGATGCCAGGTTGTTGTAATGACTTACTATAAGAATACGTTAAAATAATCTGTACTAATAGCTCATTTTCCACTGGTTTAGGAGAGATGTACAGACAATGTCATTATCTCTGAAAACTGGAGGCCTACAATGGAGGATGATGGTCAGTGTTTGCAGCTCACTGGAAGAATGCTGCCAATTCGCCTTTGACAACATGGAAAGTTGCTGCAGTACAGAATTATCATGGAGAAGGTGGGTGCCTGAAAGTTTTCACTGAAAGAATTTTGTGTGTAAACAAAGACAGATACATCAACTGTCAGTCATTTATATTGCATTCCAATGTAGTTTACTAGGGGTTCAGCCTGTAGTTTACTAGCTATGTATACAGATAGTATCTGCTGCTATAATGTTGTTCCTCATCAAAGGGAAAATGAGTGTCCTTGGTAGCCATGAAAACAGCTGTTGTATGTCAAACTGAAGTTCTGTGTCACTGCGTGAAAACAATCGTTGTATGTCAGACTGAAGTTCTATGTCATTCAGTGTAATGTCAATGAAACATTGACAGCTCTGTAACAACCAACCAGTAGAAATCTGGTGAACTCAATGTAGTGGAGGCATACATGACAAGCTGCACCATATCTACGGTGGATGCTCCAGGCCTTCATTTATGTAGCCTGGATTTTTTTTTCCCCCCTGATGTAGCACAGCATTGCTTAGTGGCTGCCTTGCCACTTTTACCTCCATAAACAAACTCTTTCAGCCTACCTGTGTACTGTACAGAACATGGACAGATGGAATTGCAACAGTTCTTATTGCTTTTGGCTGCCTTCCTTAGCTTTAACTTATCTCGCTGCCCTGCATCACTTTATTCTGTAAAACATTTCTTTAATTTCTCTATATATACTTTCATGATGGTATAGCACAGTGTTCAAAACAGGGACTTCTCTCTGTGTCATGTTTTTTTTCCTGCAGTTCTTAAAACTCTTCACACTTGTAATCCAAAATATTATGTCTAGTTTTTTTTTTGAAGCCTAGTCAGGGTTGCAGGTGCCACTGTATTGGGATGGGATCATTAAAAGCTTCGTGTAAATCATTATGATGTTTGTTGGTGCAGCAATGTCAGTTAGTGCCAGCTGAAGACACTAGACTCTGTTCTCTGAAATGCTTTTTCCAGAGTGGGCTTTCCTTTGTGAAAAGTAATGATTAGACATCTGTGAAGAAGGAATGATGTCATGATGAAAACGCAGAACAGGCTCCCAAGCTGCCTCTAGCTAGAAATTAGGTGTCCCACTCCAAATAAAGTCCAGTAGGAATCTTTTAGTGCCTAAATCCTTTTAGACCAGTTTGAAAATGGCAAGGGTTTTGCCTAAATTTCCTCCTATGCCAAATAGGGAAACTTGAGAAGATAAATGGACTCGTACTTGCTAAGTGTTTTGAGCTCCCTCAGTGGAAAGCACCAAAATCAAGATAAACGATACAAGATTAATTTGTAATAATGTAAGAATTTGTTTAAAATATTTCAAAAGAAGAAGAAAGGAATGTGGAAGAGGTTAGGAAACACATATCAAAGAGAACCAATGATAAAATCTTAATAAGAACAAGGAGATACAAAGCTATACAAAAAATGCCAAAAGGAAAGGGAGAAAAAAGCTTGCTGTACAGTAGGTAAAACAGCAAACGCCTAGGGTTCCTCAACACTGTGGTAAAAAACAAGAGGAAGAATACATGGGGGAGAAATTGCAAGTTAGAAAAGGCAAGGGAAGGGAACAATAAACAAAAAAATATGTAGGGAAATGAACTGAGCCGGTAATCTATTATTTGCTGTGCAAGCCAGCCTAGCATAATTTTTATTTTTTTTTTTTAAAATGGTTAAGAGGAATTCTGAGTGCAGAAAACCTAGGGTTTGTGCAGGTAGCCTGCAAGAAGGTCTTTGATTCAGTCCCAAACTCAAGGAGATGGAAAACACTGAAAATATATTCCATTGCAAATAGAATCACTGTTTTTACAGCTTTAATGATGGTGGTGGGAAAGACACATCTCACCATTCACTATCAACCTAGTCACCTTTGAATCCAGCTGGGATACAAGCTTATGCATAGATAGCACAACTTTTTGTTGTTTGAGTCCTGCCATTGTACACTCTTTTGAAAAGAAGTCAGTCTGTGTAAAACATCATCAGTCACCTTTTCTACAGTTATATGGGTTTTGGGGATTTCCTTTGACCTGTCTGGTCATGAGGTGAAACTAAGTAGACATACTTTAAAATTAAAACTTCAAGAAGAAAGTTGCTTTACCTGGCCTGTGAATCTCTACCTGACATAGAAGAACAAAAGTACTTCAAGCATCAGTTCTTGGAATTAGAAAGAATATGGACTGTACTTCTGATTATCAAAGTGTCTTGGGACTTGCCTAAGACCATGAGAAGTCGAATTAGTTCTACAATCATCAAGACTCTTGTTAGCTTGAAGATATTTAATGTGGCAACATTTTCAGTGCGAAAGATTGGAACATTCCAAAGTCAAGGGCAAAGACTGCCAGCCTACGCTCAGTGACACGAGTTTGTGAGATTATGATAAGAGTTAAATAATAAAATACAGGAAGAGGGGAAAAACAATCAGGAGAGGCACTGTGAATAAAAATAAACAAGTCACAGACAAAGTTGCAGCAGCTAGATTCTGTGGGATTCCTTTTATCGTCGTGTAGACCATTTCCAACTCATTTCATGCTGACTGGTTCGATAATTTCCATTAGGTCACTAGACTTTCTGAGCTAATTAACTAAAAGCATGTTAAATGAAATAGGAATGATTGGAGCAGATAAATCCTTAGCAAATGTCTCTCTCTTGGGATTGCATTTTTTTTTCCAAAAATATATCAGGATTGCTTCCTCTATAAAATAAAGTACTTTACGTGTCAGCAAGATAAGATCAGTTTTGCTTGCATTCATTGTATTTGGATTAATATTACCCAGTGATATTTTGAGATTTAGTGTTTCTATCAGTTAGAAATGGAAAGCAACCTTCTAATACTGCAAATGCATCTTATTCATTGTTGTTCACCAGCTCACAGAGCCTACTTAGCTGAGCCCAAGGAAGTCTTGTGAAGCCAGGACAGCAAGAGCCTAGACTGTCTCTGTAACGGATTAATTCTCAGTGTAGATGAGCATTTTCATGGCTATACCAAGCTGTGGAGGTCACCAGAGACCTCTACAGCCCTTCTAATGCCCCATGTGATTGTTGTAGTTAAAGCAGATAGTTTAGGAACTCGGTGCTACAAGAGGCACGTGGGAGAGTACACTGATAAAAATCAGTTGTTTTAAAGGTGACACTGTGCCAGGAATCAAGCGTAAAGCTGCACTCATAGACTCCAAAAATAACCCTATGTCCAGTCTTATTTTATGGAAATTCTGTAAGAGGTGAGATGTATTCTCTATACTTGCATGTGTCTGTCTCTCTATATATAATTTTTCCCTCAGAGGGAATGCAAACAGTTTAAGGGATTAATATAGAAGATGGCTTTGAACTTACTTGAAGAGTGACTGCCATCCATTGACATCTGATGTCTGCTCAGTGCAGACAGATGCACGTTTTTCCATCCTTTATCGTCTCCCAGGAGATGAACAGAATGCGTCACGTAGTGGCATGGGTGGATAGGAGTTTATTCCCCACCTCTAAATGTAGATATTTCCCTGTATTTAATTTCAGGTAGCAGAGCTATGCCTTGCATTTAGAATGGAAAGTGTAAAACATATGACATTAAAAACCACTGTAACAACCCAATGTATTACAAAAGACTACAGATTTACAGAGTAGGCAGAGAGGGCAGTGGTTGGGTGGACCCTAGAGACTAACCCTGCCAGTCACTCTAACGGTGTGCCTTATTATCACAAGAGTTAACAAGTTGTAAGATGTTAATGTTGTTCGAGCATGTCTAGCAGGGTAAAACCTTTTCCGGTCCTAGCATCTGTAGAGAGCTGCTCTTTCCCAGGCTACCAACCCAACACCCTTCATTTCAAGATCTGGCAGAAGTTGGAAGAAATCCAAGGAGACCTTCCATCAACTGACAGTAGCAATATCTGAAGGGTCTGTTTTCATCACTTGCCTTTTCTAAGGCCTAAATCCTATAGATATTAATGGGACTACTTCTATAAACAGTCGTCTGTTTGTCTAGGTGTCTAAATGCCTTTAAAACTTGGTTGTTCATCTCTCTGTGCTTCAGGTTCCTCTTTCTTGTAAGTAGCAAGAAAGAACAATAAGCACTTTCCTACCACACATTTAAACACCAAAATTCTTGAGGACTATGGATATTTGTTCCTATTGGTGGCAAGAGGAGGAGAAGAAATATAGGAGAAAATAAAAAGATTTTGAAGGACTCTGCCCAGAAATGTAATCTCTAAAAATGCTTGTTTTTATATCTACGCAGAGAGTTGGATCTGTGATGTCATTAGGAGGTGACCAAATGAGTAGCCTGAGTAGAAACTGTTGTTATGATGGGTGCTTAATGTAATAACAGGGGCATTAACAAATTCTAGAGGAAAATACTTGTAAGGGCTGAGAGCGATGTGTGTATATTACCAAAGCTGATGAAACAACTTGTTTGAGGCAGGATGTTATAGAGATCTCCAGGAGCCACCTCAAAGGCACCCTTGAAAGTCTCAATAGTAACAGGCAGGCATCACTGCTAGACGTTTTGCTCTAGCTCAAGAGGTAGGAGTGACAAGGAGCTGGGAAGGGCACCACTGCTTTCTGCCAGGCCTTATGTTGATCCTCAGCAAAGCAAAGCAAGCTGTGAATACTGATCATCTGCCACATCTGTCTCCTGGCACAACTGTGCACATAATGACGTTGAAGCAGATTGAGTGCTAATGACTCAAATACAAATACTGAGACACACACCTAAGAATGAAGCCGCTAGTTGCCTCCCCATAGCCCAGAAATGAAATACTAGAATAATTTCTGGAGGAATTCAGACATGACAGAGGTTTAATAGATACTTAAGAAAATTTCTGCATCAGCCTTGATTTCCTACAATGGTGCGCAAACCACTTAGCCAATATGATCGGTTCAAACCAGCAAGTTTATGAAATCCTTACTTCCTCCCTCCCCTTTTTATTACCATCACTGGAAAGTCCTTTTCTGCCTTTTGGTCCTTGATCACCAGATGCGAGAACAGCCTTTCCTTGGACCCTAATGTGTAAAGATCAGTCACGCTTATAGTTGTTTTTTTCAGTCACGAGAGGGAGAGAGAGCAAAGACTTTCTGTTGTCTCCCTCCAAGCTGGACTTGTACACCCTTAGGACCTCAGCCTTCCCTGTACCATGAACCCAGGCACACAGCTCCTGTATGTCTGCATTACTGCTGATACTTTGATACTGACATTCTCACTGAGAGAATCTGAACCAATAGTTTGGTTTGATCAGTGGCTTAGACTTTTTTACTGCTATCCACTTGTGAATAAGCAGAATTTGGTGGGCTTTTCAGTATAGAAGCTGAACCTTATATGTGTTGTTAGACCTAAAGGAATGGATGTAATGTAAACGTAATCTTAAATTTATTATTTAAACTGGTAAATATCAGCTTGAGTAAATTTTATCTCTTTTACAAATAAATTACTGAAATTTAGCAGAACTAGAATTTGAAAGCAGACTATTAAACTTTTAAAAAAATAAAACAAATTTGCCATTTATCTTTTGTTTAGCTTAGGTGTCTAAGAATGCATTATGTCATAAACTTCAGTGTCCACAAGATCCTTTTTTTCTAATTTTAGGATTATCTTAAAAATATTTTTAGTACACTGCAAAAGAAAAATAAAACATCATTTAAGTCAGCACAGTGTTAACATTTACCAGTCTAGAATTTAGTGGAAAGTAATAACACTTACCTGCTTAAGTAGTAACATATGGAATCAATTCAAGAATACCCAAAGCTGGAACAATAGATAAGATAAGCGTGCTGGAATGATGGAAATATGCATAAAACCCCAATAAATTATTAACATAGGAGGGTGGTGGTACCACATCATCTGTCAGATGTATATGAAATACTTGAACAGTAATACAACTCTTATAGAAATGACTGATTCTGAATATGCATGAAATTTTATGACTGTATCATAGAGAAAAAAATGTATAATAAGAATTCTTTTTGAACTCATTTAACCTGCCTAATCCACACCGTCAGTCAACAAGACCACTTGGCCAATGTTGCTAATGAAATGCCAGTTTTGTTTATAGCCACTGCATAGTCACTCTCTGCTTATTTAAATGGTTTTACAGCATGTCTTGACAGGTTGTTGTGTTTTTTTAGGTAAACACTAGCAATTAGCATTCATCAGTGGAAAAGTCTCTCCACTGTTGCTCATCATCTTTGTTCTTAAACAACTCAAGGGTTGCAACTAAGCCGTGTTCACCCAACATGAATAAAATACATCTCAATTGCTGAGAAGTATTTCAGTATCTTTTAAAATGCAGGGTATAAAGATTACCATCTTCAGGGACATGCCTTAACTTCTTCATGTACGTAAGGCTGATGAATTGAAATCTCTAACTCTGACACTCTTTTGGTAAATGAGAAAATATGACATAATATCCGGCAACACAGCCTTCAAGATAAAATGTTGGCTTACCTGTTGCTTGCTTTGCATGTATGTCCTGGGCAGTAAGCTGAAAGTAATTAACCATTCTCATTTTCCATTAATTTGTAGATGGTGTTTGATCATCCACAGATAGAATTAACATTTATTATAACATTCAGTATAAGCACTAATTCATTGACAACATTAATACCATTTTATTTTAGCATACTCCTTACATTTTTGTATATTCTTAATGCAGCTCTATTGCTATCTTGAGAACACTCAAGGAGATAGTGGATTATTCTATTTCAGCTGTGTGCTGACAAAATAATTAGCACAAATATTTTGATACTCTGTCCATTGAGAGATCAGAGGCAAAAGAGTAAAATACTTCTTTTGTGGAAATTCTTTAATTGTTTAATTAACAACAGAAAGAGGAGACAATCTAATGTCTCTAATATATGAAGGTTTTGACTTAACAGGTATATAATTTTTGTATTGATGAATCTTGGGGAAAATACATATAATTTCCTGCTACAATAACCTATATGAATAATTATAGATGATTTTATGGTAAACTTCCTTTACTTTGAAGTGGCTACCAAAAAAATATTTAGGAAATCTTTGCTTTGCAGCTGTGCAGGAGTTACTGTCATGACCCACTTTGTATCCTGTCTTTCATCTAACAATCCATTAGGAGCAACTAAAAAGTTGTTTCTTGTGGACTATGGTAGGACTTATGAAATTTGCTGCTATCTTAACCACTCCTTGAAAAATCATTTCACCACTCCTACCAGAAAATCAACTCTTATCCGCTTTTTCCTCAGTATAACTGAATGGTGCACTGAGACGCTGCCGATGTAAGTATATATTGGCTAAGATTGTGAATATAATACTTAGACTCAACCTTAGGTCACAATTATTCTGTCTTATCTGTACTTCATATGTGTGTTGGGCCAAGCGATCCCAAAAACTATGCTGCTCACAGGTGATGTTCACCTCATAGTGAATATGTATTAGAAAGGTGGAATGTATAAGGTACTTTCAATAATCTGTAGATATTCTAGAACTTTGATACATTGCACTGATGACTGACATCATCTATATGTAAAGTTTGTAGAGAAAGTTTTAAAGACATAGCTTAAATATATGCTATTTTTGTTTGGGAGGTGTTACATAAGGTGGTTTAGAGAAGTTAAATTGCCAACACCTGAAAATCAGTTATTCAGAATCCTACTGGGGAAGCCCACACTCACAGCATATGCCAAAAAAAATGTTTGAACAGGCAGAGTCTCAAACGTGAAGATCCCAATCATGCCTTCTACTTGCGTGTACAATTCAGCCTCAGAACATCAGAAAGGAACTACTTTGTGAGCTTTGTGCTTCATCTTTCTTAACTGGCTGGAGTTCCTCGGGCTGAGTCCTGTTGTAAAAATACTGAATCAGCACTTTACCACTGTCTAGTGTTGTTCCACAAAGGTTTGTTTACTTGATTTAACTTTTCAGTTACTTATGATACAATTCTTATAATATGGGGGGGCACAATGAGCATAGAATTCTGCTTCATCCTTTATCCTGCTTGTAACACAGTGATGGAGATATTTGCAATGAAATTGCAGACTTGGTTATTTTTATTACATAACAAATACATTCCTCTGTAACAGGGCTTCAAGGTGGAACTTTTTTTGAGGTGCACTCTCCTGTCTCTTTTCATTACCATATGGTAAACATGAGAAGGGCTTTCACACCGTAAGGTTATATTAGAATATGAACTAGAAAAAGATGGCTTTGAGACAGAGAAAACTCAGATGTATTCGATCAGATAGGTGAAAATTAAAAGATTTCTAAATAAATTTCTCCTCATCCCCACACAGCCTTACAGCACCTTTTCTTCAGGCTTTCTGTTAGTCTGGTCATTTACCCTCTGCAGGGTGGGAGAAGGATGTTCAGAAACCAGAACACAGTTTATGTTGCCTCATGGCTACAGATGAAGTTTGTATAGGTATAAGGACCTTAAACTATTTTGTTTAACTCCATCTTGTTTGGAAGAGACTGTTGTATAGACATCAAATGGTCATATAACTCCTAAAAGGTTGAAGCCTCTAGGAGAAGTTCAAGATTTTGGACTTTCTGGGGGAAGTCAGACTGAGAAATGAAGCTATTTAAATCATCTGTCTCAGACTGGTGGAACTAGTTTCCTATTGCTTCTAAAGGAGAGATGGTGTCTAGCACTGAAAGGGAGAAAGCTCTGTGCAGACATGACAGGAGAGTTTCCCATCTTCTAAAGCAATGCTTCCAAAAGTGTAGTAAAAATAAACAAAGTGAAAGACAGTATCATTGGAGAAACATAGAAACATTTTCTTAAGTGGCATTACAGAAAAGATAATAAGGAATAGGGCATAAATCAGGCCTGTTTGTGGCTGTTGGATCATCGAAAGGATCCAGTTTCTCAGCCCTGACCTGGAGGGTCAGAAATAGCAGCTGGAAGCAAAGACTTAGTAGGATGCAAGCAAAAATGGAGCATGTGAAATGGATCACATAAGAAGGGAGGAAAAAAGAGGCAAGTAGTGAAAACACCAGGAGAAGTGGTGTCCTTGTTTAAGAGAAGGGTAAATATTGATTCCCATGCCACTCTTTCAACTCCCTTACAACTCGATGAAAAGACATTCTGTGGCCAGGTGTCCTGGTTTGAGGTAGAACAGAACCAATTTTCTTTCCAGTAATTTTAATTTTCAGTTAAGTCTCCTAATTAACAGCACCGTCTGAAATTAATGGCATATTTTTCAGACAGTGTCTGCTTCTGGCAGTGATAAGGTCTGATGTTTATAGTTAATACCAAAGAATGGTATGCAGAGAAGCTCTTGCTTATACTTATTGCTATAACAAGCAAGGTGAGATACCTTTGTTATGCACCATGTTGGAGGTCCGGAAGTGGAAGAGCATAAAGGGGTTGCACCTGCAGGGAGAAGCAGACAGGACAGGTGACCCAAAACTGACCAACAGGGTATTCCATCCCATCTGCATGATGCTTGGTATAAAAGCTAAGGGATCAAAGGGGTCAGCCTCTTCAATGGCCGGCATCTGAGGAGGACTCTGTTCATCTGCCTTTCACCCCAATCTGTGCGTTCCTGAATCCAGTTCCCATCCAGTTGCCGAGTCAAGCCTGGGACTTTCCCAGTGCCTGCCAGTGACGTGATCGTCATTCTGCAAGCTTGATACTGGTTTTGTATATATTGTATATATTTCATTATTTTCTTATTGATATTATTATCTTTTCTTAACTCACTCTCCCCTATTCTCTCTCCCTTCTCTTCTGGGAAAGGGGAGAGAGGTTAAAGAGATCATCTGTTGTTCGTTTAGTGGCCAGCCCAGCCTAAATTATAACACCAGGCTTTGTTACCTCACTGAACTCAGGCTGTGCCCCATACCTGTTTCCTGTACTAGGTGACATTGGGCCCTTATAGGAAACACTAAGTATCACCTTTCGTCCTGTATCAGTCTCACGATGTTGCTGCTAGAGCAGATGGTCCAACCGCTGCCATGGGATATGATATGTGATTTAAATCTAGGATCTCAACAAGAAATTGTGTCATTCAGGTGGTCTGTGAGCTTAAGGTGCTAATGAAAGAAGAGTGTTTTTGCATCCACAGGCTTTTAGTAAGTTGTCGTCATATATGTTGTCAGATGCTGGCAGGCTTATTGATTCTAATTGTACACACCAGGCAAGTCAGAAAGCACAGTTTCCTGGGATTGTTACACAGCAACTGACTCACAGGGTGGCCCTTTTCTTCATCAGTTTTCTTGTGTGACACACTCCCATGACTTGCGAACTGTCTTGGCTGCCTTCCTGCTGTTTTGCCTTCACAGTTATGAGCTTTATGTCTTGGGCAAATGGCAGGAGCTCCAGGTACTCCGAGTCATTCTTGATTGCTGTTTTTCCTCATCTGTCTCCTTGGATATTTACAAGTCCCCAAGGGCTTTTGACATCCATTTCTAGTAGCACAGGCACTCTCATTTTCAATTTTCCATTGAATCAAATGTCAGCACATGACAAGCCATGCTTTGCTGGTGCCGTGCTCTGATTTAACAGTGCTGAATATGGACTCTATCATTTTTCATTAGTAGGTGCTTTATTATTTTGACACTACTTTCTATTGACTTGTTGTACTGGAAATAATGGAGAATTGTACTGACATGCCTTGTACGTACTTCACTGCAAACTGCTAAAACTCATGTTCATTAAAGGTGTCCTGTTGTCAAACATCAATAACATGGGTACTCTAAAATACAGCAAGGATAGTACTGACGTGCACAAATGACTCCTGTGCCCTGACAGCCAAGAGGGCAAACCTCATCCTGGGGTGCATCAAGCACAGTATGACCAGCTGGCCAAAAGAGGTGGTTATCCCACTGTATTCAGGGTTGCTGCAGCCTCACCTAGAACACTGTGCAGTTCTGGGCCCCACAATTTAAGAATGATGTGAAGGTCCTCGAATGTATTCAGAGGAAGGGAACAAAGGTGATGAAAGGGCTGGAAGGAATGTCCTATGAGGAGCAGCTTGTCCTATGAGGACTTTGGGCTTATCTAGTTTGGAGAAAAGGAGGCTGAGGGGTGACCTCACTGCTCTCTACAGCTTCCTGAGAAGGGGAAGTAGAGAGGGAGGTGCTGACCTCTTCTCTCTGGTATCCAGTGACAGGATGCAAGGAAAGGGTTCAGAGCTGTGCCAGGGGAGGTTCAGACTGGACATTAGGAAGCATTTCTTTATAAAAAGTGTGGACAAACACTGGAACAGGCTTCCTAGAGAGGTGGTTGATGCCCCAATCCTGTCAGTGTTTAAGAGGCATTTGGACAATGCCCTTCACAAAATACTTTAACTTTTGGTCAGCCCTGAATTGGTCCAGTATTTGGACTAGATGACTGTTGTATGTCCCTTCCAACTGAAATTGTTCTGTTTTGTTCTATTCTATTCTATTTTTTTTTTATGCAGGAATGAATTTGACAGTCTAGGACGCAAGTAAGTTGGTTTTCTCCCAGCCAGCAGTGACAAATCTATTCCTACTTTGCTCTGGGGGATTACTTTTTTTTTCCCCCCATTTATACCACCTACATCTTTACTACTCCTCCTGGCCTATGTGACAAGCATAACAACAATTTCCTCAAACTTGCTGCTTATCTGAGGCTGGTGTAAAATATTTAGATTTAGATTTTAAATCCCTAGATGATTCAGTGCATGTCCTTTTTAACACTTTTTTTCATCTGATGTCTGAGGATTTAATATGCATTGAAACAAAGTCACATTTAACAACCAAATGTAACTCTTTATTACTTACTATAATTTTAAGGGGTAAAGCCACCCTATTAGCTATTATGAACAGTTTGGAGCATCTAGCATTATCGTGGCACTGGTCACAATTACTTTCTGCAGGGGTTTTCACCCAGAAATGTTTGCAGCAATCAAAGTTTACATTTTGTCTGACACCTGATAGATACTTTTAAAAAAGAGCTTGTGTGTGTAACAGATGTAAAATCTAGTTGTGGATGTTTTTGCTTCATAGTTCTTTTGTCAAGTACTCCAGAGACCATGTGTCTGATCATCATCAGATCTTGCTTAGTTTTTACGCAACATTGCAATCATATATTTGAAACCAAAATAGTTCTGTAGTCTTTTTGCTTGTGGGAAAGGTTAGCCTGAGAATTGCCAGGTCCCTTAGGCTGTAAAGAGTTTTATGATCAGTTTTAGCTCATACAGTTCTTCCATACATGAAGACATGAACCTTTAATGGCTATGGAGTAAAGCCAAAACTTATTTATTTATGTGCACTAACACCCAATTTCTTTTATGGATAACTGACTGCTCTCCAAGTCTGACTTTACAACTTGAAAAAATTAACAATATCCTCAGTAGAAGAATGTGAGGACAAGTTAATTTTGCACTTAGCTATCATATTTTTGACTGGTCCATCTTTGGTTAACGTCTTCAGATTTCCAGATGTTTTTGTAACGGTTAAATCCTCTGTCTGTTAGACAGTTCTGTAGAGCAGCATTTGGAATGCTGAGGCAGGCTGACCAAGCACATATTTCTTTACACACTTCATGTTTCAAATGGATCTGTATTACATCTTAGTGTGGCAAGTCTATATCACCTTGCCACATTCACCTTGCTCTGCTGGATATTATTTCCATCATAAGTAATTTGCATGGTATTTGTTTAGCTTTTGCCAGACAGCTTGTTTTCCATGCAAGGTTTATGAAGTCTCTGACTGCATTTTTCTCATATTTTTCTCAGATCAAAATGTCATGATACAGACTTTTGTACTGTTCATGCTATCAGAAATGTGCTGTATCTTTCTAGGAAGTGCACAGCCCCAAAGGGAACAGTATCTCCCAAAGAAGGTGTTGAAGCAAGGTGAATGTTTGCTTTGCTTTGCGTCCCGTGTAGAAATGCGTTTGGTATCGACCACCTCTCCAATGCTTCCTTCTTGTATATAGGGAATATTTTACACTGTTTAAAATTTTCGTCTCTTGAGTGTACGTGTAAGCGAAAACTCCATCATTTTTTCTAGCAGTGACTAGACCCCATTGCTGGAACTCTGCTTGCTCTGTGGGTAAGTGCTTCCACCTCACCTCCCTTTAGTTCTGAGGAATTTTCTTGGTAGTGTGGAGGGGACTTTTGTTGCAACCCCGACCTGAATGTTTTTGAGATGTTACAGAGTTAGCTCAAAGTTCTGTGCTGCCCTCTCTGTTGTGTTTGCAACAGTGGACAGTAATGGATGCCTTCAGAAGAATGTAAGAACAGAATAAGTGTATCTGCTTCCCTCTCCTGGGCTCCAGTAGGTTGTTCCAGAGTTGCTGAGCCAGAGATAGTATCATTATTTAAGACCAGCAGGTTTTTTCAATTGCTGGTATCCAGATTCTGGCAATGTTCTAGCTTGTGCATCAGTGCCCAACTTAAAAGCGTGTAATTGTCACAGTTGCTTCCAGACTGACAGTTCAGTTCTCTGCTGATGCACAGCATTGTCCATTGCTCCTAATTACTTCTACAGATATTTCTTCTGGATTAGTGGTGTTGCTGTCATTCTCTTGTTATTGTTCGGTTTTGTTTCTTGCTGTGCATGCTCTTGTGCCACTTGCAAACTGCTGGTGAGTGGCATTTGCTTGTAGTTCATGCACCTATTTCCAAATGCTGGGCATTGTTCTGACTTCTGTTGTTTTCACATTCTGCATATCTTCTTTTGTTTTTCACTGTGAAGCATTTGTTTTTCCTGTCCTTTTTCTTTAAAATCTTTGATTCCCTAGAATATCAACTTTTGTCTGAATTGAGTGTCTTCCTTTGCTTGACAGATGTGGATTACCTTGCTGAGGATTAGCTGCAGACCTTCCAGGAGACTAAGGTTTACTTTTCTGAGCCAGGACTCAAACCCTTGAAACTGGCTAATGAGCCAATTGGTCAGAGATTAGCCACCTTCTCCTCTGCTTTTACCTCTGCTTAAAAGCATCACATTCATTTATTTCAGTCTTATAGAATGCCTCACATTTCTGTAATCAGCCTAAGTATTCATCTATCTTGGCCAAACTAACTGAAAGCCATGGAAAATACGAACTGCTTTAAAACTGAGTATTGTCAGAAACAGTGTTATTTCATCTGCTTCTGCTGCTGCTACCAGTGTCTTGCAGATACAGATTTTTCACATTTCTGTTCATGGGAGGGTTTGGGCAACTATAGAACTCATGAGGTCGCTCTACTTTTTTATCAATTGGAGTAAAAAATTACTTGCTTTGCAGTCCTAGAGCCTCAGCCAAGAAAGTTATTTGTGAAGAGATGGAAAGCTGGCAGGCTTTTTTTCCACCCCTCTGGTGTTGGGTAGTGTGAGAGCCTGGAACTTTAAAATAACTGTCTCAAAGCTTGCTTAAGCTCCTGCAAATCGATGGCAGGCTTGCAGGCCAGCAAGAAGCTTGATTGTATCTATTCAGTACCTTCTGCAGACCATTCTCTTGCTCGCCAGTCACCACCCCAGATTGCCATCAGCTGAAGAGGGCATGTTGCCCCCAGCTGGAAAGGGTGTAGGCCTCTGGCTGTCAGAGTGGCCAGGCCCTGCCTACCCCGGGGCCCACCCAGGCCTGTGCCATGAACTCCCAAATTGCTGAGGCACAATGACTGTGCTGAGCCAAGCATTGCCCAAGCAGCAAGGGGGCAGGAAAAGCTTATACGGCGACCATGTAAAATGACAATTAGCTGGACAAAGGCCACCGTCACGCTGCTTGGTCAAGCTACGGACCTCCCTGGACTGTAACTGGCACGGTGACCCACCACAATTTGGGAATCGGGACCGAGACCCCCACCACCATCAACCATGGATCAGCGGTACGCCGCTCAACTTCCGGAGGACCGCCGAGACATCCTCGGGCCAGTGGTGGTGACTATACTCTTGCTACGCTCCGTAATAGTGCTTCTCTTTTCTGCCTTTCCTCTACTTGCACCTTCCCTCTGTCGCTCATCTCAGTGACTATTGCTGGGGAATAACAATAAACCTGCAGTGAGCGGTGTCTGACCTCGTGTCTTAACCTCCCACTTGGAATCATTGCGAACCTCTCCCGGGCCCAACGGAGTCGGACCGGGACGTAACAGGTAGGAACACACATTATTCTTGGTCTATTACTTTGCATGGGGAACAGTTTATATAAACATAGTTAATAAGCAACCGATAATGTCTGTCTTTCTTGCTACCATACTTTTGTAATTGATGTGGCCATAGAGGAAAGCCTCAGAATCATGTTTTCTTCCAGACCATCCATGTTGTGTTCAGAAATATGCCTCTGTAAATCTGTTGAAAATGGCAATATGTTGCTGAATAAAAGGGTAAATTCTGAGATCCAAATATATGGTTATGGTACAAAATCAAATTGTACCCTTGAGTATTGCATACTTTTCATAGATATCAGTGAAAGATTCACAGAAGGTTAAGTAAATTCACTAAATTCTTAGTGTAATTTATGAACCAGAATTAAAAATAGAATGCAGGCCTCTGCCTTGAAAGTGCCAGACCCACCAGTCCTATCAGGGCTTTAATTCATGTTAGCTCCAAATTTCTCCAGTGCCTACAGTGTGAATGGTATTTTACTCAAGACTCAGGTACTATCTGTTAAATTCACAACAGTTTCCATTCTGAATTATTGTAGCCCACAGCCACAATAAATTATTTTAATTTGGACTAAAACACTCCTAATCCAGAGTCAGGGTATCACATGGAGAATTAATCAGAAATAACGTATTCTGATTATAAAAGGAATAGCTGTTTTAAAATAAACTCCCTGTGAAGGAAAAGCCCACATGCAAACAAATTGAAGGCAGAGTGAACTAATGTAATTGAAATGCTGATAGACCAGAAGAAAAAGGAGTTTAACAAGAAAAGTGATTAAAGAGTGAATGCATAAACTTGCAGGCAGAGCACCTACGCCTCACTGTGTTGCAGGTCCCTGTTGCTTGTCTCACCAACTGAGGCTGTCTTGCTCACAAGTTAAGCGGTTGTAAGTGAAGTTAAGGAAAGAAAGGGGGGTATCTAGGCTGTGTAAATAGGTCTGATTTCTCTTTCAGGGCAGTCAGTGGAAGACTTCCAGACCAAGGGAATCTTCTCTATTATCTTAAATATGAGCTGAGTTCGGTCCAGGCAGTGAGCATGTCTCGTGTGTGTCATTGAGGCAGCTGCAAGGGAAGGCTGCGATGGGGGAACAGCCCAGTAAGATGCTGAATTCAGCTTTTCCTAGTGAATACTAATGGCTAAAAAATTTATAGACGGATGTGTTCATGTCTAAAGCAACTGCCTTATGGATTTGCTTATCGTGCAGGAGCGGTGTGCAAAACGGGAGGAGGAGGGAATGAAGAGAGGGTGGCTCTAGGACCCATGCGAGCCTTCCTGAGCAGGAGGTGGGAATTCTCCTCCAAGGCAGCAGGAGCCCGAACCCAGCCTCAGAGCTCCTGCGGAGCCCGCAGGAAGAGCCGGGCACGGCCCCTCCGGAGCCGCGCACCCGGCTGGGACCTGCCCGCACCCCGCAGAGCCATGAACCGGCTCCCACAGCTGCTGCTGTTGGTCACCACAGTGGGTAAGTAACTTATTTTCTTCCCCCGCCTCCTTGCCATGCAAACTCTTTCTTATGCCCAGGGACTCAGACTTATTTCATTGCCTGTTCCCTTTTACCTTTAAAACCAGTAAAGCGTTATTTTCAAAACAGTGGGGGGAAAAAAGGAGAGGGGGCAGAAAGTACTGGCGTGAGTGACGTGGGTAAGTAAATCTTGATGGTTATTGATTCTAAGTAAATTTTGTTCACTGAAATGAATAGGTGATCTGTAGTTTTAGAAAGGCTGCTGCTGACTGAGGCTCTTAGGCTGGAAGCAGGCACTGTCGTACAAGGGTTCAGGATGAAATTAGCAGCTATACCCCAGGACCATTTTGCTTCTCTGATTACTGGATTGCTTTCTCTGGACTATTTTGGAAAGGTAGGAGGAAGCAATGCTCTAAGAATAGTGAAGGTTGGTTACAGAAAAAGGTGTAGTTTGGAGAAGATGCTTTGTCTAAGGAGAGAAATAAAGGAGACAGATAAAGGAAGAAGAAGGTATTGGGACTATGAAAGATGGAGTTATGAGCTCCCACCTAGAGAGTGGTTCTCAGTCCGAGTTTTGAAAGGAATCTTTGTGCTCTTCTGTTGCCATTGTCAGCTTTGGTTCTGAAATGCAGCAAGAGGAATGAGATACCAGTAGAAGAGAAGGAGGGAGATGTTAGGAGGGAAGCTGCAGTAATAGGAGAGAAGTTAGGAAGCGGCAGCATGCATGCAAGCAAGCAACGATGGGAGAAGAAGGTAGGAGTGGGACACATTTACTATATGTGCACAGTGGCAAGCAAACTCATTGTGAAAATTAGGAGAGAAAAACCTTATCAGGACATGCTGAATTTCTCGGAGAGCTGAAGTTATAATAGTGCCCCCAGTGCAGAGACAGGGACATCATCTTGACCCTTAGACAAGGATCAGGAGACACTTCTGTATTTCTCAGTGTAATAAATCATATTAGTTCCAGGTAGAGAAGGAGGTAAGGCAAACAGGTTGCTGGGCGCTGCAGCTTGTTCTTGCTAGTGCAGTGAAATTCTCTGTGTCTGCCTAAATGCTGAACCCATATATATATTCTTTTATATAAAGACACGCTGGGACATCGGTTTTTAAGCAGGTTTCATCATTTAGTTCTATTTACAATTAAATGCCAGTGCATAGCACAGAGTTTTTGATTTCAGGCTTTTTCTGCCCTGTTATTGAGAGGAGGTTGCTTTACTGTCAAATGGTCCCAGGGCAAGTGTAGGCCAGGCAAGCAGAGCTGTGTGTCTCCACAGCCTCATTTCTTATGGCATGTGGTCTCATCAAGAGCTGCTAAGTATCATCGCAGTGGTTTTGGTGTAGTGACTTTCAACAGGCAAGTAAGGTTCGTGTAAGGAATAGTCATTACATTTGCTGTATCTCCAAGTCTTTGTTTTGAAGCATGACTGTATTAGGATGGAGATAAAAAAAGGTGTGTTTCAGAGAGAGCAAGTGAAGACCTAAATGAAAACAAACATACGTTTTACAATATCTGTCCAATCTTCTGCCAAAAATAATCTCAATTAACCAGGAAGACACTTGGATGCATGAGCATTTAACTGTGTAGCTGATGTCACCATCTTCACATGGGGGTTGCTTGTCTCACTGGGTTATTATGGTCAGCTCTCACACTCTGCAGTCAATTATTTTAAAAACCACTGAGGAAGTTTTCCGGGAGCGTATTTTCAGAGTGGCTTTACATTTCCTTCTCTATCTGGAAAGCCGAAGGTCTTGGTGATGAGGGAATTTAGACGTCCGCTTTTCTGCCTTTTGTTTTACTGGCTGGCATATGCCTTTCTAATGAGCTGTATCCTAAATGTGTAATTTCAGAGTTCCAATCCATTGAAAATTTTTGGCATACCAAAACACTGGAGGAGGTCGTAACTCCTTGTGGTGCAAAAATTAAGACTCTGAGAAAATTCAGAAAGTTGTAGAGAACAAGAGCAGAAAAAAACGCTTAGAAAAAGAACCCCCAAAACAACAACAACAAAATCAAGAAAGAACTCAGTGCACAAAGGTGTATTGTTCAGTGTCAAAGCAACTTCACGGTCATTCAGAGGCTGAGGTCACACACTAGCCTCAGGTCTCAGGAGATGGCTAGGTTGAAGGTGAAAAAAGCCACCAGATGAATGTATGGGAGAATTTTCTTTTTATTTTAAGCACCAGCATTGTTTTGAATCTTCATATTGGGTGATTTTCCTTTGATTACCTGAGCTTGGTGGAGGGGATAGGTCAGTCCTTTTCTCCTTTATGAAAAACTGGGTTGTGCTTGGTCAAATGTTGAGCTCTGGCCTCTGGGTGTGGAGGGCAAACTTACGAAACTGCAAAATTACAGCACAACGTACGTTCTGGGCAAACCTCAAACACCTTTCCAAAAGTGCGGTCATGTTTATATCATTGTTCTGAGTTTAGCTATTGAGTATAACCACAGTTCTTGAGATAATATTAGTAGAGGCATTTTGTCAAGTCTTTCTTTACAGCCCTTACCAATACTTGTAGTGGAGCTGTCACAGAATAGGATATCTTATGTTGAATTTCAGCCTGAGGAATAGTTATGGTTTTGAGTTTCATTGAATCCTTTCTAAGGCGGAGAGGCATAGGGAGGTTGATTACAGGTTTTGGAGTAAGGCAGCCAGCCTTTTGTTTGTTTGTTTGTGGGATGGTACATCAGCATGGCAATGCTGAATGCTGCATTCCTGGATCCTACTTCCTCCTTGTATTTGTCTAACAAACTGTTTTCAGAAGCCCAGAGGTTTTCTTTCTCTCCCTGGGTTTGTCTGCCTCTCACAATTAAGCTGTCCTGGTTTTTACAGAGTGAGTATAAGCTGGTTTAAGTTTAATCAGTCCACATATGCATGAAGATGCTTATATAGAGTACCTCATTTTGTTGTAAGCCAACTTAAAATAAACCAGTGCATCTATCTCACTTAGACTTTACTGCTTTGTGTATCCCTTTGTCTGTCTAGAGGAGAGCATGCCAAGAGTGGAAGGGATGGGGCCCAACGTTCTCTTTTGCCTCTTCATTTGAAGAGCGTCTCTCTTATTCTCTTCTTCTTGTGCGCCTCTCTGCTCTGTTAAAGTAGCATACGAGTACAGTAGTGATTTCAGTATTTTCACTTAAATAGTTCTAACCAGGACAGCACCAAATGATCCTTGAAATTTGTTTTAGGAGTTAGGTCCATGGTCAGTTACTGTGTAAATGGCAGCATATCCACTAATACTGGCCCCAGTCCGGTTATGCAATTCAAGACACTATGACTGTCACTGAAAGACAAACATTGTGCAGATGCCTTGAAATAAAAAAAGACAGTTCTTTTTAAGTCACAGACATTACAAAGTTGAGGACCTTTCGGAATACAATGGAAAAGGATAGGCTAGATATATGGGAGTTCCACAGTAAAAGGAGCACATACAGAGATTTGTAAACTCCATCAAGGGGGAGGACTAAGGTGGAGGAGGAAGAAATCAAGTAGTGAACCATGTGTACCGGTACTTTAGAGCTGAAGAAAATGTCTTGTGATCAGCCATAGGAGAAATCCATCTTTCTGTCAGTTTTACATAGTTTCATAGTTTCTAATTGGTCCATAAGATCAAAGTTGGAGAAGAGGATGCCCTGCTCCAGCCATGTTTCAAAAGCATTCCTCTCCCGCCCCCCAGAGTCCTGAACAGATACACAGGAGGGTCCTTGTCTTCAGCCTGCTTGAATGTGTGATGGGGTGCGTGCTGGCTGTGATGGTGTGTAGAAATGCGTCTGTGACTACAGTGGAGACAAATTTTCATCTTGAATTCATTTTAGTGAAAAATGCCGATC
Source organism: Larus michahellis (assembly GCF_964199755.1). Lineage (NCBI taxonomy): Eukaryota > Metazoa > Chordata > Aves > Charadriiformes > Laridae > Larus > Larus michahellis. Next base: position 49,683,545 of record NC_133899.1, on the reverse strand, counting down.
TGGTGACACTAAAATCCTTTATAAAGTGTTCTAGGTTTTGAGCTGTTAGGTACGGAGGTTTGTTTTGTGTGTGCACGCATTAGTTCATATTGAGACATTCAAGTGAGTCTATCTGTTTTAATGTTGGGTTTGGTTTTTTTTTAGTTCAAACTTTTGCTTAGAGAAGTCTTCCATTCAAAAATCTTAAATCTTTATTTAAAAATCTTAAAACATTATTTAGTATCAAATGTTTAGTTTTGACATGGAGTATTATAGTTCAACAATCCCTGAAATGTGTTGGTCTTTGTAATTTTATAAAACTTCTGCAAAAAAGTCATGTTGACCTGTGACAGTTTTTCATTTTTAATTTCTTTGGTCTTGCCAGTAACTTGGAAAATCCTGTATTAAAGCTGCTCAGTTATCTTGTAATACCATATAGTAGTTTGTACCTGGATTTGTGCGTGCAGGTGGTTGTCCTCAGGCTGATGTTCATTACTGCACATAGTGGCTCGTACCGTTGTTTGTAGCTTGGTATTGGATTAAATTCCTCAGAAATAAAGGAAACAAAATTAACATGAACTTTTTGCAAATCTTTAGTAAAAGCAGAAGCATGAAGCAGCTGCTGAGAGAAGAGGCAGGTGAGCTCTTTCCAGAAATAAATGGAGAGGAAGGGATCCACGGGGTTCTTAGTTAACGCAAATTGATGGATCTGTATGGAAGTATAGTTACAGCAGTGCAACGTCTTGCCTTCTGTATCTGGAGACTTTTATCTGAGACTCTTACGAGTAAGCATGATTTCTGTATTGAATGCTTAAATCAGAGGAGGAAAATAATGACATTAATTATGTTAATTAATTGGATCAGGCTTATAGTCTTTTCCTGTCTCTCAGCATCAGTCCTTCCTCTTACGATTCCCCTTCCTCCCATTCCATTATAATTACTCCTCTGCTTCTCTCCTCTCCTAGTGTGTAACAAACCCAGTGCTTTGATGTGTCTGCTATCAGCAGGACAGGGTGTGCACAAAGATGAAACCTGTGGCAGGTAGGATAGCAGGCCAGCTTGGCAAAGTGGTGAGTTGAGGTGTTTCATAAGAGATGACTTGCAGCTGGTCTGACAGATGTGCTCTGAGTGAAAAGGGAGAACCGAGATCCCTTGTGAGAGTGGTGACAGATCATACTGGTGGGTTATGTGCGTGTAGGAGGAACATGTGGAGCCTTTGGTTCAGATTGTGATTGGTTCAGTATCATTACGGGTCGGAGGGGCTATGCCTGGGGAATGCCAAGTTCCTGCCTTTTTATGCCCAATGCGCAAGAGGGGAGCTCAGGGTGTGGGACCTTTACAACCAAGCAAATGTAGCATCAAGACCTCCCTGGATCTCTGCACTACTTAAAGGACTACAGCTCCCAAGCAAGTGGCGGAGTCTCTCTGAATAATTTTGTCTCCCTCAGGTGTGCTGTTTTGAAGAGCTTTCCTCAAGGTGGTGTACCTCCCCACCGCAGCTTCTTCAGTGTGTATGATACCAGCACAGCTGGGCCCATAAGGGCTAATGAAAACAGAGAGAAATGACATAAAAGGAAACAGAGATGGCCTTCCAGTCTTTATCACCTAGAAAAAGCAGCTCTGCCATATGTACTGAGGAAATAAAGAACAGGGAATTCCAGTAAGATGCTCATCCACAGGCCAGGTTTTATCTTTTTAGGAGAATTTCAGGTTGGTTTTCTGTATGTGGTCTTTAGCATAAAACTGGCTGGAAAAACATGAAACTTTGCACAATTCTGTACAGCCTTTTCTTCCACTTGTCAGTGAAAAACTTGTTAAGATTTCTACCTGGCTTTATATTTATTTTGAGCAGTTGGACTACATGATCGTTGTAGGTCCCTTCTAACTGAACTATCCTATCCTATCCTATCCTATCCTATGGAAAGGAACTCCCTGACAATGGCACTGACTGAATTTAAAAAACAGGGTCACCTACTGACACAGCAGGCTTATCAGTATTAAAAGTAATCAAGAATGAGACTGAAGTATAGAATTAAAAGCTGAAGTCTTTCCAAAAAGCACAGATCTATCCTTGCAACTCAGCTTAACTTTTGCCTTATCTAATGGGAGAGCCATGTCTGTTGATAAGGCATCACAGATTTTCAGCTAATTGGTATCTGAAATCGCATAAGCTTTGGCGTATCAGCCAAAAATGATTGCATTTATTCATGCATTTGAGTTGCTCACTTGAGGTTTTTTTCCCAGCATGTAGCACAGCATGTGTTTGAGGGCATAAACAGCCAAACTTTCTGGGATTAAAGCATCCACATCTCTCCCCTGTGTCTATGTTTATGGAGATACATATTTATATATTAAAAACATAGGAGTGATAAAGTAACTGAGCGAGAGCCACACAGTAAGTGACATGGAGAGCTGTGATGGTGTTTTGGTGCACAGAATTAAGTGCAGGAGGTGAGAAATCTGTTCCTACATGTCATGGTGAAGAGTTTTTTGTGCTATCCAGGAGCCAAATGAAACCCAAAGTGGAACTTTTTTCCCCACCTTGAATCAGGACTGACCCAATAACAGCAGTCATACTGGAACCTCAGTGAGAACTGAACCTAATAGGTTATTGGTTCAGTGTCACAGTTTGCTGAAATCTTGCTTCCCATAGCAGAGATGCCGTTGGCATGGGAGCAACCTCAAACCATGACGGGCTTCTGAAGAGTTTCACATCCAGCTTCCACTTCCCCATGGGAAAGTGCCTGCTTCCATGCAGCAATGCAGAGCTGGTTTGAGTGGCACTGCGGCTGTGACCTAAACCTTTTTGTACATGCTGAGGGTGAACTCTGAGTGCTTGGGCTCCCTTTGTAGCTCTGCCTCACAACTTCTGCTCCACTTTCCTGGTCTTAGGGAGGCAGGAGGAAACTGGGGGGATACACGGAGAGGATGGGAGCAGAGGAGCAGGATGGAGGAACTCTTTTCCAGTGGAGACCATGAGCCCAGCCAGTGTGGTTTGGGATTCCCAAAAAAAGGGTTAGCAGCTGTCAGCCTGAACTTGAGCAACCTCAGGCAAAGCTGAATTCAAGCTGGAACTGAACAGAAAAACTGCTTTGCTTCACTGGTTTTTGCACACCCTGATGTCTTGACTAATATTTTAGACAAAGTAAAAAGCACGGACAATTATGCTTACACACTTCTAATACCTTAGGTGTCTTGATTTTTTTTTTTTTTTTTAGTTTCTGTTTTTACATTTAACTGCAGTTTTAATTTTCCAAGTATCTGCTATTTAAATTTTTTTCCCTACTGAGCTCTGAGTGATTAATATATATCTGCTACTTTGTCTTCAGCAAATGCAATCATAGAAAAGCATGACCGCTTGAAATTTCCGTGGTCTTTAACACGTTTTTAGAGTTTGCTCTATGGCATTTTCATGTGTATTGTGCTGGAGTCCAGATCTCTTTACATAAGTAACACTTTTAAAGTATGTAATTCACAACAGGAGCATTTTCTGGGTTTACAGTCACTACAGGAGCCTGAATAGTATTTAAAACCTCTGAAAGAAGCTTTCTTTAACCCCATGCAGGCTAACAGTTCAGCCTAGATTTTAATGAGACACTGGACTTTATGAATTTTATAAGCTGTGATAGTGTAGTCATCACAGAATGCTTGCAATCACCATTTTTTTTTTCAACTTTCCTGAAGTCCCACATGTCTCCTGGCCCTTCAAAACCAGATTCTTAGAAGAGTTTAAACTTTCCCAGTTTGACAGATTGTGTTTGTTAGTCTGTTGCAATCCTAGAGAAGAAATTTGAAAGTCAGTAAAAGTTACAAATAATAACCTTGTGAATGAATTATAAGCAAAACAAAGTGAATAAAACAAACTGTCTTTTATTTAGTTATTCAAAAGGGCCTGTATTCTGTCTATTCAGGTGGATAGAAAAATGAAAGACTTATGCAGATCTAGCTCTTTTTAACTCATCTGGACCTGTGCTATTTTGTTTAGACACAAGCATTTAGCTTCCCCTCTAAAAGCTATTTTCATTTTTGATTTCCTGATAAGTTTTGGCCAAGGTGTAGCTCTTTTTATTTATTCCCTCCCCATTGTAATTCACAAACTTTTTTTTCCTCTCTTGTGTGTTTTGCTGCTTATACCTGCATGAAAATTAATGAAAGGGAAAATTAACTAATCTGTGACTTTTTTTTTCCTCATGGTGAATTTTTTTCCCCCCACTTATTTTAGGACCTGAAAAGGTATGGGAAAACACCTTTTCTTTAAACAAGCTGTCTTCCACACTTTCCTCGGTGGATGCAGTTATCCAAAACTGTACAATACTCAGGGGTTTCTCGTGATTGTTTGTGATAATATTTTAATTATATATTTACTATGTAGATTACCATTTTGCAGCAACTTATGTGGCATGTGACTGTACAGACTATCAGCTACGGTAAATCTAGCTAATAGTTATTTTTTAATTAAGTTTCAGCAGAATTTACATTCACTGCAGTACCAAGGTACAAGTGGAGAAAGCTAGAGAAGTTGTTTCATTACTGATAGAAACTGCTTTATGGCTACAAGAAGGAGGATTGACAAGAATAATAATGTTACTGACATTCTTCCACCGAGAATGGTGGGCGGTGCCTTATATCAAGTAAATGTAGAATTTCAAACGTAGAAGTGCTGATTCTTCCGCTGGATTTCTTAGGGCTTTCGAGATTGAGTGAACATGAAGAAGGTCAATGTTCAGCCAATGTTTAGGTCCGCTCTCCAGCATTCATACCCATCTTGACCTCTCCTGCCAACCCCCAGTCGGCAGCATAGACTCATCTTAGCTGTGTCGGTCAGACTGTACGGATGCTTTGAAATTACCTAGGTTAAAAGCTAGCTTTCTTTATTTTTGTAAATCATTTTAACAGTCCAGTGACAGTGTGACCCTACATAGCTTGTGTAGGTACAGTTGAGGAGATCATGATTACTGGGCAAGGACAAGAAGGGAGTTAGTTTCCCAGTGGGGCTACAGGAAGTGGGGGTTGGGGGGAAGCGTTCTGGGAAACTCTTAACCCGTTGGGTTTTTCCTGAATCTCTCCCCCCAGTCATTGACATAAGCATTTTGTGAAACTAACCTGCAGGATTAGATACCTGAACTTAGACTATGTGAATACACCCTTACCTAGCTTAGCCATGTCTGCTTTCCATTCTGTTGCAAGGAAGCAAGTGTTCAACATCAGCCTTGTCAGCTACATTTCAGTGAGCTGACAACCCTCATATGAATTTGTACCACTGTGAAAATACCTACAGTCCTGTTTTACTAAATCGAAAAACACTATTGTTACCGATCCAGTTCTGTTTATGACAATTTCTTATTTTTGGACGTTGTTAGTTTTTGGCATCCAGTTATCAAAACTTTTAACAGTTTTAGGGGGCACAAAATGCATACTAGGAGTCTGAATCTTATCATCGATGCTACAGTATGAGGAATAAGAGATACACCATGTTGTTGTGTGGCCTTCAAGTCTCCTTTTAGCCCTTCAGACAAAATAGTCTTTCAGCTTTGACCCATATCATGTATACTGACTGTTGTTAGAGCAGGTGCTCTGAAGCAATTCGGGATGGGACTGAATCTGTTCTGAAGGTGAACTGGGATTTACATTTATCGTCTAAAAGGAAGGCAGTAGAATAGTTTTGGGTCTAGGCTTAAATTTTATACACAAAATGTTTTATAAGCTCTAGCACGCACAGAAGTGCTCCCATGAGTTTTCAAAAAAAGGTCGGCTACATTTAAGAATACTCTTAAGCATGTCCTTTTATTCTTGGTGACTCAAACACACAAAGGAGCAAGAAATAAAGCTGGCGAGAATTGATAGGTGAAAGAACCTTGCTTAGTCTTTCTGCGCTTGATGAAGGGTAAATGTATAGCAAGCACCGTTTTTCTGGTACCTAAACTCTCCAAGCTCACGTTTCGCATCACAAGATAGGGTTAAAAATCATCAAATTAAAACAAACATATTTATGAGCCATCTGGTTTCTGAGTCTTTCCAGTTTGTGTTTGCTATCCTGGGTAACTATTAAGCAATTTTTGTTCCTGTAATTTTCATGTCATTACATGGCTCCAGAAACTACATGTTTAAGAAAAACACTGTAGAGAAGTGAATTCACGATAGAATCATAAGCACTGGCAGCACTGGAGACGTTTGTCATTCTTTCAGTCATCCTAACATACTACTAAAAGTAAATGTACAGAATAAATCCGTTTTTCCTTTTAATGTGACTTTGAGTTAGGTGAAGTGGAAGGTTGTACTATATAGCTCTGTTACAATATGGTAAGTTGAGTCAGATTTCCTAAGGCTGGTTTCCAGTTCTGCCACAAGCTTTCCATATGATTTGGGGAAGGCTACTTAGTCTTGGTGCCTTAATCATAGAATCTTCATGGTTGGAAAGGACCTTTGAGATCATTGAGTGCAACCATACACACGCCAATGAAAAAGGGAAAAAAAAAATAATCACAAACCACCACAAATAAACAACCTACAATCTCTGCCACTAGAGCATGCCCTGAAGTGCCAAATCTAGATGTTTCTTAAATACCTCTAGGGATGGTGACTCAACCACCTCCCTGGGCAGGGTGTTCCAGTGCCTGACCACTCTTTCAGTAAAGTAATTCCTCCTAATGTCTAACCTAAACCTCCCCTGCTGCAACTTCAGACCATTTCCTCTGGTCCTGTCGTTATTCACTTGGGAGAAGAGGCCAACACCCACCTCTCTACAACCTCCTTTCAGGTAGTTGTAGAGGGCAATGAGGTCTCCCCTCAGCCTCCTCTTCTCCAAGCTAAACATGCCCAGCTCCCTCAGCCTCTCCTCATATGACCTGCTCTCCAGACCCCTCACCAGCCTGGCAGCTCTCCTCTGGACACGCTCCAGCACTTCAATGTCCCTCTTGTACAGCGGGGCCCAGAACTGAACGCAGTACTCGAGGTGAGGCCTCACCAGTGCCGAGTACAGAGGCACGATCACTTCCCTGCTCCTGCTGGCCACGCTATTCCTGATACAAGCCAGAATGCTGTTGGTCTTCTTGACCACCTGGGCACACTGCTGGCTCATGTTAAGTTGGCTGTCCACCAGCACCCTCGAGTCCTTTTCTGCCAGGCAGCTTTCCAGCCACTCTTCCCCAGGCCTGTAGCGTTGCTTGGGATTGTTGTGACCGAAACGCAGGACCCGACACTTGGCCTTATTAAACCTCATACAGTTGGCCTTGGCCCATCGATCCAGCCTGTCCAGGTCCCTCTGCAGAACCTTCCTACCCTCAAGCAGATCAACACTCCCACCCAGTTTGGTGTCATCTGCAAACTTACTGAGGGTGCACTCAATCCCCTCATCCAGATCATTGATAAAGATATTAAACAAAACTGGCCCCAAAACTGAGCCCTGAGGGACACCACTGGTGACCGGCCGCCAAGAGGATTTCACCCCATTAATCACAACTCTCTGGGCACGGCCATCCAGCCAGTTTTTTACCCAGTGAAGAGTACACTTGTCTATGCCATGATTCAGCAGCTTCACCAGGAGAATGCTGTGGGGGACGGTGTCAAAGGCCTTACCAAAGTCCAGATAGACAACGTCCACCGCCTTCCCCGCATCCAGGAGGCGGGTCACATGGTCATAGAAAGAGATCAGGTTGGTTAAGCAGGACCTCCCTTTCCTAAACCCATGCTCGCTGGCCCTGATCCCTGATCCTTGCCCTACTTTACCTATTTTATCTCCCTTATTCAGATGTGGTGAGACATTAAACTGTATGATCTAGTTCCTTGAAATAGACCCAGTGCATAGAATATTTTTTTTGGCCTTTTTTTAATGAAATGTAATTAAGGAGAATCTATAACTCAAGTGGAAATTTAAATGTGTTGCTGTAAAAAAAGAAGATACATTTATTCTTTCACATTGAATGTTGAGTTACTGATAAGAGCTTTCTGACAGCATTGGCTTTTCCATTGGTGGAGGAAATAAAAGTGTTCTCCTTAACGTTCACCTCACACATAAAGGTGTACGTTTGTACTGCTTTTCCATAATGTATCCTTATCTGCTCCTGAGAAGGCACAGCACTGGTGAAGAGATGTAAAATTCCCTCTCGCTTCTCTGTTGACATGAATTGGTATTCCTTATGTCAGCTTGGATATTGGTGACACTGAGTCAACTTTCAGAGTCTAGTTTCATCTTCGGAAGAAAGAGAGGAGTATAGCTATAATTGCTGGTGTTGGGTTTCTGGATGCAACTAAATGCTGGTGCTATTTGGAAGTAACATGTTTTGTGAATGCTAACTGAAGTAAAGTAATCAGCTTCCCTTTCTCCATCTCCCTCATCTTTTTGGCAGAGCTGTGTGCTGAACATTATCAATTTTATTAAGTCAAATTTGGGTCTTGGAACCTTTCTCACTACTTTGCCTGGGGTGCACAGCCATACCTGATCCCCTGCACCCCATCAGCCCTACTCCAGTGTCTTGCTCTTTCTCCTGCAGCTTGGGATCTCTTACCCACAGTGGGTAGGCCCCTGGCAGGTTGAGCTCAGTGAAGGATGCACCGGTGTCTTTAGGTCTTGTAAGAAATACACAGCTTGTTTCTCTGCTTCCGTTACTCGCACCTGGTGTGAGCTTTAAAAGAATGCAAAGCAATCACTTGGTGTCTCTATGCCTTTAGTTTCAAAGCCCAGATTCTCAGATGCATAAAGTGGAAGAAATAAGTGTATGCAAAGAATAAAGCACACATTACTCAGGGTGAGTGTCCTTTGGAGCCTCCTCTGAGTGTTTGTTTGACTGCTTTCCTCTTCTGGAGTCCAGCTGGCATTGAGAGGCTCAGCTGTTAGGAAGCCCATTTGGGAGTCTCAGCTGGAATTGGCAGACTCCACACGCTGCTGGAGTGCTTGCTGGCAAAGCTGTGGTCCCTACCTTGGAAGCTGGCAACAAGTTCTAGCTGAGGCTGTGAGGAAGGTGTTTGAAAGGTGTTTGACTCATGGCTGACAGGGCCATGCTGGGGAGATGACAGCAGGAGTAGGTGTTTGTCCACCTTCAAACTGGCACAGTAGCTGCATCTCTTCTTTAGAGACACAGGGCTGAGCACTGCACTGTGTGCCCTCGGTGTGTTGATGTGGAAGTGTAGCAGTGGCCACAACTACCTTCAAAGCCAAGTGCAGGCCTCCCTGTGCCCAGGACGCTGCAGCCTGCTCCCTTGCAGCGCGCTATCAATGAAGCCTGCCTTACTAGCGTCCTACAAACTGAACTGACTTTCCATTTCCATCGTACCTCAGAGTAACTTTAAAACCCAGTCTTGCTCTGAGTAGAAGACAGTAAAGTAGGAATTCAGGGCCTCAACACCAGCTACTCTCTACCTGGCCCACCCAGAATATTGTGATAAAGAAGGATACAGCAGCAGATTCTAGCTTGGATACTTCAGATGTGGTTATGGCACTATGGCAGGTTACGTGGCACTTTTTTTTTTTTTTTTTTTAAACACAAGATGAAACTACTTCTTGTTGAAGCCATTCCTCGGTGGAGCGCAATGCAAATGCTTCAACATCTGCTTCCAAAAGAGTATACTATCGACAGTGCAGTTCCCTCAGAGTGCATGTGTTGTGCATGCTCTGTCACACTTTCTCATTACTGTAGATAAAGTGGAGTTCATCTTCTGCTTGCAAAGAAACAGTGGCTTTTACTGACACAGTAGCTGGCTGTTGTGGTGATAGGGATTCTTGGAAATGCTTGGGACACTTCTGGTATTTACAGTATCATTTGCAACTTCTTGATGCAGCACTGTTGAGGCTTTTTCAGAGGGACCTGGCACAGAAAGGATGTTTTGAGATGTGTGATTCTGTGAGAGCTCTGGAAGAAGCTCTGTTGAGCACTGATGGGAGACTGAAATGACACCAATGATTTTACCATATTACTTTCTCCATCACTGGGATGATATCTAGTGAAGTACCAGGTGGGCAGTGGGAACTCTTGACAATCACATATGAAAAAGAACAGTACTACTCAAATACATATTTAGTCTTTTCCTATGGATGATAATCTGCTAATTACAGCTACAATTTCAGGCTGTTTACAGCTGAACAGTTAAAATGAGATGTTGGATGAGCTGTCCAAGTATGATCTAAATGTACAGAAACAAGTGACAAGTGTGCTGCATTTCGTGGGCACTGTGAGTTAAGGAACCTATGCTTGGTCCGGTAACTCATTTTTGGATGTCAGAAGAGTGTGCACTGAAAGTGTAGGAATTCTGTGAAATTAAAGAACCTTTCAGGCAGTGCCTGTGCTGTTAAAAGCTACATGCCACTGTGAGGCATTTTGTCACCTTGCAAGCTGCCTTATGTAAAGGAGTCCACATTGATATACTGCACTGGGGGCAGAGCCAGGTTTGCTTTAGGACTTGTCGTGATTCAGGCTTTTACTGGGGGCCAGCAGAGAAGAAAACTGCACGAGCTCTTGACCTCATGTTGTTTGTTTTCCTCATTGTGCTGGCTCATGTGTGCTGGCTGATGTCCTGGGAGCAAAGAACTATGGCTGTCTGGTGTTCATCTTAGCTTGCTCATTTGAGGGCTGAGGAATAGAAACCTCATTTTTCTCCCTTGTGTGGACAGGTCTGGAGTGACCCCTTGCCAGCGAAGAAACTCCAGCTGTAGGACAACAGTAGTCAGGCACTGATCTTTAGGGAGATTCTACTGGGATATGTAGTCTCTTTCATAATTCTTTGATAAAGGCCTGGTTAAAGTGAGTAATTACTGAAAGCTGATGAGCTCATACCATTTCCCTACCAATCACTTCCATAGAGTGAGTGCTTTTCTCATGGTCCCAAAAAAACTTCAGAAAGTAAGTGGTGTGGAACAGGTCTGGACTCATGCAGTCACAGCTTTGCAGAAAAGGCATGGGGGGCCTGGTAGACACCAAGTTGAATGTGAGACAGAAATTTGCCCTTGCAAAACAGGCAAATGCTACCATGGGCTGCGCTGGACAAAGTATTGCCAGCATATGGAAGGAGGTGATCCTTCCCCTCCACTCAGCACTGGTGAGGCCACACCTGGAGTGCTGGGCCCAGTTCTGGGCTCCCCAGTACAGGAGAGACATGGACATAGTGAGAGAGTCCAACGAAGGGCCACAAAGATGATGAAGGCGCTGTAGCATCTGTCCTGTGAAGGAAGGTTGAGAAAGCCAGAACTGTTCAGCCTGCAGAAGAGAAGGCAAAGGGGGAATCTTATCGATGTCTATAAATACCCGAAGGGAAGGTGCAAAGAAGACACAACCGGGCTCTTCTCACTGTTGCCCAGTGACAGACCAGAGGCAATGGGCACACACTGAAACACAGGAGATTGCCTCTGAACATCAGTAAACACTTCTTTCCACTGTGAGAGTGATCAAGCACTGGCACAGGTTTCCCAGGAATGTTGTGGAGCCTCCATCCTTGGAGATATTCAAAAGCCATCTGGACATAGTCCGGGGCAGCCTGTTCTGAGTGTCCCTGCTTTAGCAGGAGGGTTGGACAACATGACCCCCAGAGATCCCATCCAACCTCAACCATTCTGCGGATGAATGCACTGTGAATGAATTCACTCTAATAGAAGATGGTTTTATTTTTCTCTTGAACAAATGTAAGAGCTTGAGTTGAGATATTCAGAGAATTCAACATTCATGAGTTCTGTTTGTTTGCATACAGTGTTTTTTGTGTGCTTTTTTCTCATGCATATAGATACTTTCCAGATATATCCAGAAAAGCATCCAGTTGTGTTTCCCTACTGCCTGCCAAATGAAATAGCTCAGGACTGGTGGAAGGGACTGTCCCCAGTAATTTTCTTTCAGGCACCATTTTGTTCACTAGTGTTTAATTAATTTATCCATGGTCTGAAAGGAAGTCAGAAATTTTCCCAAGAATCTTTGTTTCTTTGCAGACGCTCATTCTGGTTTATTCTGCTTTGATGTCCTCACACTGATTTCACACTGGGGTTGAGTTTTTTTGTCACATTCTCATCTTCAGCATGAAGCTTAAGACAGGTTGAAACTTCTTTGAAAGGAATGAGAGAGGGGCACCCTTGTCTTAAAATGAATCAGATCAGTGCTGGTATGATCTGGCTATCAGTCATTTGGGTTTTATACTTCTCGCTCCGTTCCATAAAGCCGTCTGGATATAAGAGCTAGGGGATATTTTCAAAGAACAGTTTGTCGGTGTTAAGAATATCAGAATAGCCGCAATAGTGTTGGCTGTGCCAGTGTGCTAGAGTAATTCATAAAGTTGTCAAACCCTGAAGCTCATCCTTTGCAGTAATGAGAGACAGTAATCTGAGGCCCTCATCCTTGGGAAGAAAGAAATTCCTAATTTCACCATTTCTATTTTGGCACTGATCCTGAAGTGGTACTTTAAAGGAAAGGAAGGGATCATTATATTTAAGGACTTCTTGTCAAAAGTAAAATAAAAGCCTTCATATGAAATATTCCCCCTTAGCTGCTTTCCAGTCGGGAAGTGTGGTATAATTGCCCAAAGATCTCCTCTCTAAATCACACTTCACTCTTTAAACCACACCTTACTCTCTTGAAAGCCGAAGCATCCTTCTAGTCATAGTCATTCTTTACGACACGACTGACTGTCTTCTGTTTTACGTGTTCTGAGAACAGTGGGATCATCTGGCTATCATCCCCAGTTTCTTTTAGGTTTCTTTGCTGGAGGGGAAAACAAGTGAAAAAACTGAAATGCAGGTAACCACTCTTCTGATTGCAGAGTCAGTTTCCTATCAAAAGCAGACTGGTACAATTCATAAATCTTGGTTATGTTGTTTTAGGCCATGAGTAAAAACTGTGTTTTGTTTTTTCAACCCGAAGGTGATTTTTTTGGATCCAAAAATAAAGTTCAGATCTTGGCACAAATGACAGAAGTGCCTTTGAAAATAAAGAAACAATTTGCCAAACATCCATAAGGTAGTCTAAGTCATCCCTGACTTGTAGTCCATTCAGGAAGTCTTGAATACCAGGGCTCTCCCACCCACTGAGAATCTGTTACACAAAGTTCATTGCTCCCAACAGTAAGCCAAATTGCAGTTTGAAACAAGATTCTGCACCTCTTACATTGTGCTGGCTGCAAGTTAAGGTATTCATACTGGAGAGTCACCTCAGGTGGCAAATATTTTGAACAGTGTGAACAAGCTTAGTCCTAATCCTTTCCATAAGAGAAACGTGCAGATTTTAGGAGACTGCTCAGACTCGCCTTCCTCTGAAGGCTTGGCTTTCATGGAACTCTGAAACAGTAAGCAATGAAAACATCACTCTTTTTAATGTTCAGCATACCATCAGGGCTCCATACTTATTAAATTGTCTCGTTATTAAGACAACTGTTTATATTGGTGCTGTGATTCGAGTTAGCATCCTAGCCCTGTCTGCACAGATTGATTTCCTGATGACTACTCTGAGTCTTTCTTTTTTTTTTCTGAAGGTCCCTGATAGTTCACAGTGTTTCTTTCTAACAGAGCTTTGGCCAATGTCATACATACTATACCCTAGAAAATGCCTTTCCTGCCATGCCACTGTGGCCTGTCAGGCCTCATTGACAAAGGACATCAACTGTGATCTCTAAACCAGTCTCTCATGGTTTGTTTGTCCTGTTGCTGTTGAGGAAGGACTTCCTCTTGGTCACTGCTGTCCTTCTCTGAGACGCTCTTCCCTCTGGCTGCGTCCTTTTCTTTGCCTTCCTGATTTTTGACCTCCTCAGTCTGGAAATCAGCTATCAGAAGTACTCAACTCAGCTATCACAAGTACTCAACATGGATTCACCAAGGGGAAATCACGTCTGACTGATCCGATAGCCTTCTATGATGGCATGACTGGATGGATAGATGAGGGGAGGGCAGTAGATGTGGTCTACCTTGACTTAAGCAAGGCATTCGACACGGTCTCCCACTGCATCCTCACAGGGAAGCTTAGGAAGAGTGGGCTTGATGAATGGACAGGAAGGTGGATAGAAAACTGGTTGAAAGACAGAGCTCAGAGGGTCGTGATTAGGGGCACAGAGTCTAGTTGGAGACCAGTGATGAGTGGTGTTCCCCAGGGGTCAGTACTGGGTCCAGTCCTCTTCAATATATTCATCAATGACCTGGATGAGGGGATAGAGTGCACCCTCAGCAAGTTTGCTGGTGACACAAAGCTGGGGGGAATGGCTAACACACCAGAAGGCTGTGCCGCCATACAGACAGACCTGGACAGGCTGGAGAGTTGGGCAAAGAGGAACCTTATAAAATTCAACAAGGGCAACCCCATGCACCAGTACAGGTTGGGTGCTGACCTGCTGGAGAGCAGCTCAGTGGAAAGACCTGGGAGTCCTGGTGGACAACAGGATGACCAAGAGCCAGCAATGTGCCCTTGTGGCCAAAAAGGCCAATGGCATCCTGGGGTGCATCAAGAAGAGTGTGGCCAGCAGGTTGAGGGAGGTCATCTTCCCCCTCTACTCTGCCTTGGTGAGGCTGCACCTGGAGTACTGTGTCCAGTTCTGGGCTCCCCAGTTCAAGAAGGACAGGGAACTGCTGGGGAGGGTGCAGCAGAGAGCTACCAAGATGATTAGGGGACTGGAACACCTCTCTCATGAAGAAAGACTGAGGGATTTGTGTCTCTTCAGTCTGGAAAAAGGACGGCTGAGGGGGGACCTTATCAACACTTATAAATACTTAAAGGGTGGATGTCAGGAGGATGGGGCCAGGCTCTTTTCAGTGGTGCCCGGGGACAGGACAAGAGGTAATGGGCACAAACTTGAGCATAGGAAGTTCCACCTAAACATGAAGAGGAACTTCTTTACTTTGAGGGTGGCAGAGCACTGGAAGAGGCTGCCCAGAGAGGTGTTGGAGTCTCCGTCTCTGGAGACATTCAAAACCCGCCTGAACGTGTTCCTGTGCAACCTGCCTTAGGTGACCCTGCTCTGGCAGGGGGGTTGGACTAGATGGTGTCCAGAGGTCTCTTCCAACCCTATGATTCTGTGAAATGGTGCCTGCCTGTCCCAATACCATCATTGTCTTCAGTTTTGCCTGCGTTGCTGTTTAGAGTCTGAGGTTACCTTGTAACTTGGTGCTCCCATAATTGCTGCCTCTCACCACTGCTTTCTGTAGCCTGTTTTGTAGCTGTGCACAGACCTGCTCACTTGCACACAGTATACTTGGATCCACAACAAGGCCTTGGAAGTGTGGCATCAGGCAGCTTGTGTACCCTGGCACTTTCCTTTTTTAAGCTCTTCTGGGTCCATCTTTTTTCTCCTCTGGATTGTAGCATACTACGTCCATGGGGAGCAGTCTCAATACTTCGGGCTCGCTGATTTTTGCCCTCTACTTCTAAAAGCGTGTGTTGTGATGATACAAAACTACCAACTAGTAGCCCCCCTTTATCCTCATGTCTCTTTTTGCCTTTTGGTTATCGGTTTCTTGTCTCTGCAGTTATCTCTTGCTTTTAGAGTATCTTTCTCTAATTCCCCCTTGCAGTTAAATCTGCAACATTTAGGACTAATGTGGCATGGTCTGTTATTTATTTGGGGTGCTTTTTTTGTCAGTTATGCTAGACTGTGCAAAACATTCCTTCAATTTCTTAATCATAATTCATGCAAACATGTCCAGTTCTGTAGAGAGGCTGAAGTAGCAGCCCATTGGTGCTAACATAATTGATGTCATTAAAAGTATAAAAAAATCCATTCTGACTTTTCCAAGTGTTGGGTTGGGATTTAAAGAGATTGTGAACTGTTCTATTGTTTGATGATTATATTATTTGCATGTCTTACATTGTTCCATTTGTATCTTTAATTAAATACATGTGTTTATATATATATATACAAGAAATTGGAAAATTAGTTGTTCTTATTAAACTTCAAATATCTCCTCCCTCTCCTCTTCTCAATTCACATATTTTGGTTTAGTCAGAGCCTACCTTGCAGGATACCTTCAGAAATCAATAGATATCTGATCTAGGGAGTCTCTATTCTAATTTTCAGTTTATGCACATGTGGTTAGTATTTACTTCTTTATCTCTCTTTGTTAATTGCCATGACTGGGTTTAATGATCCTGGTTTGTCTCTTCCTTGACATAATTTCCATCCCCTCTCTTCATTCAATAAGCAGGAATATCCTGGGCGTTAGGTGGTCAGGGGTCACTGTAGATTAACTGGAAACACTTTTCATTGCAGTTAACCTGGTGATCTACCTAGTCCTAGTTCAGTGGATAATCTATGAGCCCTATTTCTTCCAGGTTTGCTAAGTCCTTTGCTGGAGTCTGTGCCAATGCTCATAAAACTCTGCATTTCCCTGGGCTGCATGTAGAAATCTTTTTTTAAATTCAAATTACTTCCTAGACATTCATTTCCTTGGAAACCATTCTTTTTATGTGACTGTTGGACAGGGTCTGGTCCTTCATATGTATCTTTCATCTGCAGGATTTTTATTCAAAGTTACTAGTTGATTCAAAAGTTCTCCACAGCATAATATAAACATTCTCTCCCTTTTCCATATCCTGGTTTGGGTTTGTGTTTTTTTCTTTTTCTTTTTTTTTTTTTTTGAGGGGGGAGGAGGGTAAGAGGGGAAGGGGGTTGTGGGGAAGGAGATGGCATGGAGAAAAAGAATAGGATGTGACCCTGAAGAAGTTACAGGAGACACCAAAGAATGAGCAGGATAAAAAGTTTTTCTGCACTCTTTTTACAGATGGCAGCCTGGACACTACCAGAATAAACCCCGGGTAACACAGAGTGTTGGTAATGCACTGGGGAATTTAATCCAGGGTCTTGGAATGCAAGGGATATTACCAGAAGATTCAGTTGTACTTTTCTCCAACCTAGTTTAGCCACTGAAGGGCTGATCCATACAGCAGTCTTCTACTGTCATGTCAGAGGTTTTTAGCACGTGTTAAGAGGTACAAAGTGAACTCGTGACAAACCAATACACTGTCTGGCACTTACAGTAGGATTTCTTTTGTCCAAATTGAGCCATTTAGTAGGTGAGCGGTTTAAGCTAGCCGTATGGACTCTTTCTGTAATGCTTTTCTCTCTGTGTTAACTAGCTTAAACACCTAAGTAGTAGGTGGCTGAAGACATAAATCCCACTCTTATGTATTTACTGGACAATTTATGGTAAGAAATAGTTTAATCTCTTAACAGTACTCTTGTGCGTCCCACCTTTTCACAGTTTATGCCTATGAAAACTAAACTTTGGCATGGAGCAATTGGAATTTCTCCTTCTGGAAAGGAACTTGGCAGATACTGAGAGGAGACTTGTGGCAGTACTTCCATATTTTCCTGGCAGTATTGAGGAGAAATTGTAGGGGATGGAATCTTCCATGCTGCTCCATATAGCTGCTGCCAGGGTGCTGGTGGTAGGCATACCGCTAGATGAAATTTAGCAAAAAATTCCTGTATTCATAGTCTCATATGAAAATATAATTTGAGAAAGGTGGCCCTTTCTGACAAAGGAAAACCACAAGACCACAAGCTCAGACACAGCTGCATAAATCTGATCTGTTAATTGGAAAGATAAATTAAAAATTGAAATACTTGTGGTGTAAGTGAAACAAGGATGAAACAAGTTACTGTGAAAAAGAAGGGTGGGCACTAGAAGGAAAGTTAGCTGTTTGTAAGGTTGCCATAAGCTGCATTTCCCTGATATTAGAATCAATGGCACACCTATTAATAACTGTATTTATTACTGGCACACAGACTGTAAACAAGAATACATAAATGTCAGTGATCAGATCAGATCATTGCAAATATGATGACAAAGAGTCCTCTCAAAAAAAGAAACAGAAAATGCAAAGGTGGTATGCTTCTGAAACCTGCTCTACATGAACAGACCTAAAAGGTCCCTGTCAAACTACATCAGTGTATTATTCTTTTCTATTACATGCAAAGCAGCTGAATATCACTGTGGAAGCCAGGAGCTTGCTGCCCTAACATTTCCTGGTCTATTCCCTGGAGACATAGCATGTTCTTTAATATCCGTACTGCACAGTGGACGGTACAGAATGCGGTACCAACAAAGTAAAAAGATCCATGAAGGCAGGAAGGATGCATTTTCATACAGATTTAGCCAAAAAGGTCTCAGAAGTAGTTTTCTGCCATGTTTTGGAAAGCTGATGGAATATGTCCTCGTCATTAGGAAACCACCACCTGCAGGTGTAGTTTTAAATTGGTGGGTTTGTTGCAACTTCAGTATTGGAAGACTGAAAAGAATAAGATGGGTTTAAGACAACCTTTTATTCCATGAAATGTTGTCTTTTTAACTGTATTCCTATCGTTAATTTATCAAACTTAGTGCAATTTTCCTCAAGTGTGTAATCAGGATCCAGCATATCATTTGGTTCCCCTTTTACTGTTTTCAAACATCAAGAAAAGACTCGCTCTCTTTTTGTGCTGAGATGCTTTCAGTGTTCTGAGACTTTCTAAAATGAGTGGTATGGCAGAAGTACCAACAACCTGAAAGACTTTTGTGTTCAAGCTGTCTAGAGCTCTTGATTTATAAATTGCTTATGCCTGAGGAGGTGGTGTCTTTGCATTCTTATATGGCATATATGTACTGTGAGGTTGTTTTTTTCCCCCTTGTAAATACAGAATCCACCATTAATGGAACAATGTGTCTTTTCAGCTTCATTATTGAGAACCTTATGATTTCTATTTAGTAAATGGCCATGTTTTTATTCCCTCTTGTGCTATGTGCTACCTAATATTAAGCCATGTACATTCAAATCCCGCAGGACTGAAGTAGCAGTAGTGTAATATCGCATCTCGCTAATTCATCCCTTCTTTTCTCTTACTCAGCCTATCCTTATAATCTCATAGCAGTGTCCCTCATACCTCAAGGGTTCTGGAAAGGTACATACCCAAGAGCTAATTACAGAGACAGATACACCAGTTGCTGGTTCACTGGATATCTGTTAATAATTCGATACTTCTAACCTGGCTGAATGACCTCAGATTCTCTTTCTTCTCTGTATTAGAGAACACCCATTCGCTTCTTTTATTTCTGTACCGTGGTTATTTTATTGCTCATCTATACCCTTGTGGTTACCTGATATACATCACTGTCATATGAGAATAAAAGCATCAACCATGACTTCTTAAAATCAGTTGAGGAAGTTTTGTACATACATCAGCAAAGAAAAGGATGAAGCGTTAATAAATAATGTTGGTAGATTTGACAGACAGTGTTTACAGCTGCTGCCTATGTGATCAAGTAGATACTGGAATTGTGTCAGCCACTGAGGTGCACCAAAACACCAGGTGTCTGATCACTACAAGCTGTGCGGACATGGAAATGAATGTTGATTCTTGACTGATGTGAAGAGGACGGATGTTGAATTCTGCTCTGCACCAAAAAGGCTTTAAAGTGACTGGGAATGGTTAGACGGCACCTGCTATACTTTGTGACAGCAGCGTTGCAAAAACAGATAGAGTTTACACGGAAGCATCTGAATTAGCAAAAGACCTTAAAAGGAGGAGACAACAATGGAGTGCGTGTTAGCATATGTGAGCATGTTCATTCCATAAAAAAGGTGTTCAGACAGCACAGAAGGGCTTTGATGCGACTGATTAAAGAAAAAAATTAAGCGATCTTTTTATTATTTTTCATAAAACCGGTGGAATGGGGTAATTTTGAAATTAGCAGAAAGCAGTGAATGGATGATAGGGTATTAACTGTTTACTTCTTCATGAGGATAGATTTTTTAAGCATTGACAATAACAAAATAGGATTGTGACCACCAGACTCAGGAAAGAAAAGACTAATTGGTAGGAGTTTGTTTATGGGTAGAAATCACAAAGCAGTAAATACTCAAAACCTGTGTTACAGATACTGTAGCAGCATCTACGCTTCAGAAAATTAACATAATGTTGCAAAAGTATTTGCTGAGAATAGAGACAGTAAGTTGTCTTAGAGGCATGCTCCAAAAGCCTCACGTAGTGAGGAATGTCCCATCCTCTCCTTCCCCACCCTCAGGCGTGCCTCTGTCTCCCAAAATAAATCTGTGTCTGAATGATGGAAACAAGGAGTTTAAATAGAAGACTTGGAAATAAGGTAATTTCTAGCCATACACATTTCTGGAGAAAATGGCACCATGAGAAACTCAAAATGATCTAATATAGAAGTTTAAGAGAGTATTTTATGCAACTCGCCAAACTTCCAAACATAAAAATGTAATGTGCCTAGCACTATTAAGCTGCTGAATATTTAATGACAGTATACGTATGACTGTGTCAAAACATAATATAGCATGCAATCAGAAATCTCATATCTCAGCTTCAGTGCCCAACTTACTACAGAAACTTCTAACTTTTGTCAGTGTAGCTGTTGCCATTATAAGTAAATACCAAGGTTAAGAAATACGTAGCCAATTCAGGAAGCTACATTAAATTCCTAGCAGTGTTAGCCCATAGTGGGTGGTAGTCTACTTGAAATGAACAGGAAAGATTTTCTTTTATTAGCTGTCATTCCAGTTTATTTGCAACTGAATTGGAATAATTCCTATCCAAATGCTTCTGGGTAAACTTTATTTTTCATAAATTAAATGTCACTCACACTGAAAAAGTTGAAGGCAAAATTTATTCTCACGTAATTCAGATGAGGCTTTCTCTACTTCCCTCATTTTCCCAGGGTACAGTGACAGGACAGTGGTTAAGAGATTTGTAAACATGCATATGGGGGCTTGGGGTTGTTTGTTTGTTTTTTGTTTTTTTTTAGTTTATTTTCAGAACTACTAGTAGACTGCATGAGTTTGGGTGAGGAATGGAAAGCAATGGTTCAGCTGTGAGTTATAGCTATGAAGAATCTGGGATCCTTTTAAATGAACTTGATAATGCTTGTACTGTCCAACCATTATCCTAAAGAAGCGAGGAAAGGCATATCGTTGACGTTGTCTCCTGTTCACCCCAGCTGAGTAATGTTTTTGTAACATTCACTGCTGCTGGTTGCACCGTGGGCTCTTTAGAAAGTGACATTTTCATTGGGGTTCTCTTTGGTGACACGAGCCAAATTTTGAAAGGCAAATGCCAAAGTACTGTG
Organism: Larus michahellis; assembly: GCF_964199755.1. Lineage (NCBI taxonomy): Eukaryota > Metazoa > Chordata > Aves > Charadriiformes > Laridae > Larus > Larus michahellis. The sequence continues at coordinate 49,662,553 of NC_133899.1, read as the reverse complement.
TGTTTGTTTTTTTAAAATGCATTTAAAAACTCTGGCCAAGGTAGCCAAAAGCATGTGTCGTACAAGAGAATTACACCACGCTGGCTATGTCTAGGATGCAGAAGTCACTTAACTGTCCCTTGATTTCTAATGTAACAGGGTCACTGAATCCCCGAGGAAGTGGAAGTCCATCCCAGTCCTGACATTTTTAATTTCTGTTTGTTTTTAAAAGAAAAAAATACGGTTATTAGGAAGAGGGTCTCTTTCTCATGATTCACCAGTCCTATTGAGCAGAGAAAATATCTCCAGTTCACTTTTGAGTGGCTGAGAAGTGAAGACAGTTGTCCTTGGTTGTATCACTGTAGCAGTTCAGTCCTGAAACACTGGAATTCATCCCACCTAGGCTGTCCAGAGAGTATTCAATTCTGTCACAAATCCATGACTGGCAGACATGCGGTGAACTGCTATCTAGAGGTACTTTTCTCTTCCCAGCGTCTGTATGGGGAGCACCTGGACAGACCATGTCATTTGGACACCGCTCCATTTAGAGAAGAGTAATCTCATTTTACTACTAGTTTTTGTTTTCGTGTTTTTGTAACAAGCTACTGCATTGTTTGGTGACAGTAATTGCAGTCATCTGCATCAAAGCTTCCAAGGTGGCAAAGCAAAAAAAAAACCAAACTTAAGTCTCTCTTCCTTTAACCTTGAAGGCAGGAAACTTCCTTGTTCGTTACTCTAAAGATTATGCAGAGTGTGGGCATGGTTGGAATGGTGGGAAATAATGCTGTTAATAATTCCCTGCGTGTAAATTAGAATAGGACTTTTGGAAACTAGTAAGCAGGTGAAGAAGTGTTATTCAGATCTAGTATTGTGAGTTACCAACCTCTTTCAATAATGACTTTCATTAAACATTCAGGATTTTGTATGCAAAATCAGAAGACTAGCAGAGTAATAATATTTGTATAACAACAATGTGATACAAGAAAGAAGCTTCCTGCATTCTCTTAAAACTTGTTTGAGGGTTTAAAGTCAGCCTGGACTGTCATGTCCTGCAACAGCTGCACCAAGACCACTGCGCTAGATCGGAACTAAGGTGCAGCTTCAGATCAAAGGGAAATAGCCATCACTTTCAATCTCTTAGTAGAAGATCGATGAAAAGTGATTCTGTCTGTGTTAACTTTGTGATTTGATTTGATTAGCTGATGCATTCATTTGATGATTTCAGAATTTGATTATTTAAGACACCACCATTAACCCATTTGATTTATTGATCCAAATTCTTTGTGACCTAGACTTGGCTATAGTTAGATTTTAATTTAGAGACTTTAAACTAGTTTTTGCCTAGTGATACGTTGGTTTGTTCTTAATATTTCCTTGCTAATTTTTAAACAGAAAGTCTGTGCAGAGTGCATGGATCTATGTTTTGTATATTCTTTGTTCTTTTAAACCCGTAAGTCTTGAGGGAAAAAATGTAGTTTAGCTTTGGTATTTGAAAGATATTTGGCTCTCTTTAAATTAAATCCTTTGTTCCCACATATTACACCATACTTCAAGTAGCAGCAAAATAATACCCTGTAAGTTGCGGTTTGCTCATTATAAGGTCCAAAATTAACTCAAAACAGGTAATTATCCATGAAACTCTAGTCACTTATTTCGGCAACTCTCTTCAATATGTCAGTTCACACACATAAAACCAGGTCCTTACTGTACTGCAAACTGAGTTAGCAGAAATGTGCATATAAATAGCAAAAGAAAAAACATCTAAAAACCCAACATTTAGCTCCACTGAAATATCATAATATCATTCAAAATGACTCATCAAATTCACGTATACAGAGACCTCATTGGAGGTCAAAAGCTTTTATATTTAACAGGCTTCTTCAGTGAAAGTCAGTTAATCCTGAAATGGTTGTGAGTGAATACAGCATGCAAAGGAGCTAGAACAGAGGGAAAGCTACAATAATGTCCAACTGTGGGTGAGAATCAAGACTGGATTTCAGTACATAGGTGAAAGGCTCTTACAGATGAAAGTCCGTTCTGCAGGAAGCACAAATATATGAAATATCTAAATACAGCCCAGGAGGACACCTTGACTCTCTATTGCTTGAGAATATCCAGAACACTGTTGAAAATCAGCCATAGAGAGCCATAGACTCAAGTGTGTGACTTACTAACCGGGGATTCACTTAAGCAGCCAAGCATGCTGCAGAAAACAGATTACAGAATGAATTGGGTCCCTTGGGTTATTGAGTACAGCCTACCACAGTCCCAACCAGCCCTGTCATGGAAATTTAGATGAGAAGGGAGCACGAAACATTCACCCTGTACTAGAAGTGCTGTAAATGCAAAAAAGCAAGAGCTGACTGTGATGCTAAACTCTCAGATCTGTGGCACTGGAGCAGAGCTGTCTTATGGGTGTTCTGACCCAGGCCGAGTGGAGGAGCCAAGGATTAAGTTTGATCTCTTTTCCAAGTGCCAATTGCATCATTCCACCTGAAAAAGATAGTTGCCTCATTAAATGAGGTTTTAACTGTGTCACAAAGACTGTTTCAGTATCAGACTAAAGTGGGTAACTGGACATGTGCTCTGTCTAATGCTTGTGGGAGCAGCAAAAAGTAATACTATTAAGTCCTTTTCACCAGCTTAATCTTTCTAAACATCTGAAATCAATTTTGGACAGCTTAAATAACAGTATCCCACATGCTAAGATTCTTTCTGTTTAACAGAATATGCTGAAAGGAAATTGCTTTGCTTAATTTCTAAAATGCTGATTTTAAATTTTCCAAGCAAGTTGTCCTGTGTGCCAGTCCTACCAGCAAGGAAATTAAGTACTAACTGCCCAGGATGCCTGATGCCCTGATTTTTCGAGGTAATAAAGAAATTGGGGTCATCCTTCCTTGCTCCTCTGTAACTCATTTATTAGTCTGATTTCTAAAGAAAGAGGAGAGTTAGGTTCTAACACCAATAATGATGTTTCCCATGGATGTCTCCGCTAACGGCATAACACAATGAGAAGGTAACATATGCTTTTAGGGTATTTGCAGATCCCCTTGATACAGGCTGCAAGTTCAATTGGATGTTCACTGATCTGCCTCTTTCCTTCCCAGTCTCAAATAGCCATATTACTGGGAACGGCAGAAGAAGCACGGGCAAAAGACGCTTTATTTAGTCTTGGCTTATGTGTTGAATGCAAAAACCATCAAGGCAGGTCATTGTCCACAAAGTCTTACAGGACACCAACAGATTGTGACTTTCCCTGTTACAGGCAGGGGCCTCTTTTTTTAATAGTTCATCTAATATTGGTGTGCAATTCATGAATGAAGCAGATGTGCAGAAAGCTCTCCCTCATGGGCTCCAGGTCCTTCTTTTATGGTCATTGCCTTGTCTTCTCTGCTGATTCACAATAACAGAGCTCACAAACTAGGAGAGAGAGGACATCTTTTTGAAAGGATTAGGATACAGGGTTGGCTATTTTTCATCTCTTTCTTTTACAACACCTCCTATCTTTCCCTGGGAAAGAAACCAAAACCAACTAATTAAGAAATAAAGCTTTTAAGGTTTTCCTAGCTTGCTTGAGGGTTTTGAACCTAAGACATAAAGCAATGGGTTTTCACACACACACATGTTGGGAAAGGCAACTGAAGTGGTTGTTGAGTGTGTATAGATTGTAGAGTGACTTTAAAGAGATGCTTAAGAAAAGAAAGAGAGAAAAGCAATCAATTGAAAGCATTATGGCTTCAGGGAATGTGGAGAGAAGAAGGGCTGCCCTTTTGAGGAGGGGGAGAGAGCTTCTTGGCCTGTCAGACATGCAGTGGACATTAGTGGCAGGAATTACAGACAGCGCCCTGAAGAAAGAATCAAATTGTCTACTGAAGAAGAGGATAAAATGTATATCCTTTCCTTTACAAAAATAACTGCATTTTTCCTTCAAGAGATCAAGCAAGTCAAGTGCCTTTAGTGTCTTTTTCTATTTATGGCCTAAACCAAACTTTCATTCACAACTGGTGTAAGATTGGGAGACGTTTTCTCAAATGATCTAGGGCAGTGTGTCCTGTATATTCCTTCTGCTTTTATATTCCTGGGGGAGCATTGTCAGTACAGAGTGTTGAGCAGATTTTGAATGTCTTTGGTCATTATTTCAGTCAAGAAAAGCAATGTGATTCGTCCCTAGGACAGCTGTACTTTGCATGCAGATGATTTTTCCTAAGATTCCTGGTAATGATATATCCTTTTCTCAGAACTAGGGTGAAGTATCCCAGGCAAGAGCAGGTCTGTCATACTTCAAAAGTTTATATCACCATCAAAACTCCTCTGCCCTCTTTCCCCCTACGCAGTTCTTCTGTACTGTGCTATTCATATTCCTACTTAATTTCTTACATTTAGCAGTATCAGGGCGAGCCTTTTGCCAAAGATTTTTTCTGGGGACGTGCTATTACTTATTAGGAAGCGTTGCAGTGTCTGGCCCTTTGAGAAGAGCAGGTAAGTTCTTTGGAGCAGACAAGAGCAAGAGGTAAGGAGAATATGCAGTAGAAAAAGTTATTCTCTCCCCCTTGTATATTTACAACTTTTAAAATATGATTTTGCAATATAAAACCATATCCCACATGTAAGGATACAAACTTTCTGGAATTCAGTCCTTTGATTATCCCTTGACATTTCTACTTAGACTTTTTGGTCCACTTTTTTTCTGCCTTTGCTTATTTCCTTCTCACAGAAGTAAGCTTTTTTCCTTGTACATTCAACTGTCTGCCTGTCAGACACACTGGGGCCACATGGCAGGTAGAACAGCTGGCAAGGATGTCTGGGGATTGCACTAGGGCGGTTATAAATGACCAAGGAGATCTGAAGCTTTACCTGAACTCCCAGTGAGACTTAAGTTGTAGTGACACATGTTCAAGGTCTAAAAAACGCCTTTTGGAGTTTTAAAAAAATGATCAGTAATGATTTCCTAACTCTAAAAAAAGCATTGCATTGGCACAAGAAAAGTCAGTTTTACCAGTTAGGGAAGAATTGATCACACGACTAAAATTAGCCTCTGCAGAACTACACATTTTAATGACTTTCTCTTTTGCAGAAAGCAAACGTAATCAAGTCTTAGTCACTAGTGGCACACACATATGCATATTCAAATGCATGCTCAGTGACACCTCTGGGTAAAGGCTATAGTAACGTGTGGACTGTAAGTATCAGTATATACTCAGATACTGACTTCTTATGTGAAAGCCAACCGTAATTATGGTGTGGTATATTTTTCCCTTATCAGAGGGTTTAATAAAGAGTGATGGGTGGGGCTTCTAAGTAAAATAATTCTGAGGAAGTCACTATTTTATGTCAAAACACAAGTGCTTCTCCTCTAAAAAGGTATGTCTTGTACTTCCTTATGTGGCTACCTCCAGATCTAGCTGCAACCTTTGTCTGCTTGTGAAAGAGAACCTAAAGAAGCAGCTTTGCTACACTGTAGTAGTAAGTTTTGTTAAGTACTTACTTTACTATACAATCACGTTATGTTCTGTAGTTTCCAGGAGGTACTGTATTTAGGCTTCTGCTCGGTAAAGCAGGACTTGCCAGCACAGCTCGTAACAGCTGAATACTCACTTTGGGTCTCCAGTGACGTATTCTGAAAACAATGGTACTACGTAAGTTTAATAGTTTATATCTCCAAGTTCTTATAAAAAACCCCAAACCATTTTAATATTTGAATGCAATTCAATTGTGTTTGTCTCTTCTCTCCTAGCATATGTGTTTATTGGTCTTCTCTCCATGCATCTTTATTTTCTGTGACATTTCTTCATTGTCTCTTGTCTGAGAATGTGAGCTTTTCTGGGATGGGTTTTGCGTTCCTTTACATTGGATAGAGCCTGGTCCTATTGTTTACTTGTGTTACCTATATGGAATGTCTTACTATTGATCAGAGCTTCTGTCCATACCTGAACTGTTAATGGGAGAGGTGAAAATGGGACCCAGTTCTTCAGGTCTTGAGGGTTTCTCTTCTCTTCCTGAATTTCATAAAAGACGTTTCATACAGCTCTAAGAAACCACAGCCTCATATAGCTTAAAAAGAGGTGGCCAGCAGCCAACTTTCAAATAAACACTCTCCACTCTTTCATTAAAAGAAAACATTATCATAATATTATATTACAAGTCAAATGGTGAAGGTATCTTTCTTTGTGTACAAGATATTATCCTTTGAAGTCATAGAGCCCAGAGTGATTTTCACATGAGGGTGACCAAGTAGGAAAAAGGGAAAAAGTAAATAAAACAGAAACATTGGTTGTTTTTCACATTCCTCTCCTGGTTATAGAAACACGCGTGTTTGGATAACAAGTTTCTTGTTACTCACATCTCTTTCTATCCCTGAACTTTAATGCCCCTTATTCTTTATTAGTTGTCTAGGATATGTTACCTTTCTGGTATGCCTCTCCATATTGACAAAAAAGGCTAACATTGCTGCTGTACCTTTGTGAGACTTTTTGAAGTCAGATACTGCTTTCAAACTCTTGTTGATGCTGTTGCAAGAAAGAGTAAGAAGCTTGCCAGTGAATCTTGCTGAGATAAAATAGAAATTTCGTGAAAGAGCTGAGAAAAGGACAATTTTTGTTCTGGTCCTAGATAGCAAGCCTATTAGATAAAAGAGACTGATAACAAGTAGTCCTACAGATTATTGCTATTTTTCTTCTTTTTAAAACAATGCAAATAAAACTTCTCACTCACAGACTAGCACACTAGCACTTTGTAGAATGCAGAACTGGATGGTCAAGATGAGAAGACAGGAAAGTGACTTGGCAAAGCAGCATATGAGTCTGCCTCATTCTACATTTGCGCCAGCAACTAATGTTGGAGTTTGTGATCACACGGTTTCTTGTGCCTTGACCCCTTTCAGCTCAGCTGGGGGCTTTATCTTCTGCTGACAGGGGTTTTCTTTGGCAGCTGATGACTGGCCGTCTCTGTCGCCATGTATCACAATGCATTTAGCATTCTAGATGCTACAAAAAAAACCCCCAGATCTCTTCCGTCCTTGAGTTTATTTGGATTTTTTGGTTCTGAACTCTCTTTGTACAGTTGCTACCTTTTAAAGGTTGCTATTGACTGTCTCTTGGAAATTCTGAAGTTCACTTCTGCTAGCTGGGTGACATTCTTGGTGAAGTCTTGCTGTTCTGGTTTCCCAGCACGTTAGTGTTTTAACTGCTTCCCACTTCATTTGCCTTTAGGTGTAAAGACATCAAGCATAGGCAGTAATAATTGCATTCTCCTCCCTTTTGTGAGTCTGAATTGGTAAGTGATGAATATGTTGCAATAACTATCGGGTCAAATTACTTGCTGTTTGTCCAGCTCACTTAGCTTGATACATTTGAACTTCTCTTTCAAATTAATTAACCAAAATGAGAACTGTGGCCATAACTATACAGTTTACAGTGTTTTGCTGTGCTGTTGCTGTGAAACTCCACTTCAGAAGAAATGTTAATAGTAGCAGATGGGTAATAATAAGTACCATTTTTGAACGATCTATACCAGCATCAGACCAAGGACAACGAGCAATATCATGGTTCTAGCAAATCTCTCTCATTCTACACTCTATGCTCTGTACCTACTGCTGACTCCTCCTCTGGATGCTTTTATCCTAACGGGAGTATTTGTGCTACGTTAGAATAAGAGATTTGAGCCTCGTTCTTACACTTCCATACTCGGATCAGTACTTTAAATCACACATCGTGCTTCTGAGACCAGACTGCATTTCAATACTAGGACAATAACTGGGAGCCTTTCCTGCTGCAAGAATTTTTGCCTTCTTTATACAGGCTGTTCTGTACCAACACAACATTAGAAGTAGCCATGTATCTGTAAGCTTCCTTATATAATTAACGGTTTAAGAGCATTTTCCACAGTTTCCTAGGAAAAAAGACAAATAGCTGGTACCTCTGGATTTCCTCCCCACCTTATTAAGTACTCTGTTGAAGTTGTATGTGGGTGGGTTGTTTGTTTCTTTTTTTTCTTTAGTTGTTTTTGGGGTAGGAGTGGTTTCTTCGGTTTCGTTTATTTAATTATTTATTTATTCATTGATGAATTTGCAATACCCGTGAGTTTTCTTTTTGATAGATTTATTTAGACATTTCCTAATCCCTTGCTCGTCCTTGGGTTGAGATGAACGTCATCTCTGGGGCAGTGTCAGAAGGGACAAATAGAGGCTCTTGTAGTAGAAACAACTAGCAGGCTCTTTCAGTCTTTTGTCTTTCTATAGGGGTGGTGTAACTCCTCCTTCTTCTTCCCTCTTTGTTTTTCATTAAAAGGAAACTGAGAGCAGAGCTTGTTTTCAAGAGAATATGTAAAGGCAAGGGTAGCCTAATCTTAATAAAGCAGTCAATCATTAGTAAGGGTGTTGAAAGAAAAAGTGCTAGAGGAAGTCCACAGTGTTATCTGTTTACTGCAGATTCCACCAGGAGGATTTTGTGATTTAGAAGAGAAAATACAGTATGCCCAATAGCAGGAAATCACAAACAGTGTTCTTAAAGATTGATATGGTCAAATGAAATGGCCACTTAATCTTTGCAAATTCCATTCTGTGTATTAGACTGTGTGTTTTTTGGATAAAACATGAATTTTTCAGCTTAAACCATGGCATCTGGTGCTTTCCCAAAGTGGTAGTTTCTTTTTTTTTCTGCTACATTTGTCACTGTCACGTCTTGGAAACAACTGTATATATTGAGTTGTTCATTTATATAGCCTCTATTTAATTTAATATCCAAGTGATTTCTCATTATTAAAAATAGATGTGGTGAAATATTTTTCTTGTTTCATTGCTGGGCAAACTGTTGTGCAAGTGGCTTTGTGTGTGTGAATATTACATTTGTGTGTGAGGGCACAGTACACAACTGTGCATGCTCTCTTCAAGGCAAAACTGTACTGAGAAGCACTTTGCATGCAGTTTGTGCACGGGGCTTTGAGTATTAGCATGGAAACTGTCTGGGAGCATGCAAGTTTTTAGGCATTTCTCTTCTGCGACTAGTAGCCTCTCAGTGTTGCAGAATTCACCCGTAGTCATGTGCTCTTCAACAAAGAGTGGATTTTGGTATGTTTTAATGAAGCTAGGAGATGATATTGTTTCTGATATGAAATTGCAAAAAGATGGAATTACCTGCCATGTGTGGATTAGTTTCCAATCCCCCAATAATGTCCCAACAGATTCATATAGAAGCTGAATATTGGAGGAAAGCTTGTAGTATTCCACAGCCAAGAGTCCTGGAGAGGGAAATTAGTGTTGGCTGTGATAGCTCTTCCTTCTCCCTATAACGGGGAGTGTTGATAAGACAACAGTAACAAAGTCTTTGCATCACACTTTCCCTTTGTTTCGATAAAAGGACCTTCCCCAGGAGGCTGATTCCACCATCTGTGTTGTTATACACAGTAATAAGCAGAGCAGGAATGGAAACCCTGCTCGTGAGTAGTGTCTCTGCTAGGCACAGTGCTGTGGCATTCCTGTCTGGGAAGAGTTACCGGAGAAAGATATGTGTCTAATAAAACTGCTTTTAATGATGTATGGAGCATCCTTATGGCTGAATTATGCTGGTCAGTAAGGGTTAAGTTCTCAAAGGGGAATCCTTAGATGATGAAGACTGTTGGCAGCCATCCTTGTGTCAAAAGTAGATCAAAGAAAAAAGAAGCCAGGAAATATGCCTTTGTGCTTGGATAGCCTCTGTGAGCAGAGCAGCCCCCGAGGGGTTCTTGGAGCAGTGCATAGGTTTAGAGCATTCCTAAGGCTGTTCCTAGTAAAACAAGAATGGAAGGGAACATTAAGTAACCTCGAGGATCCAAGGGAGCTCAAGGACAGCTTAAAGTCACTTTTGTCCTCTCTGCTTACGTTATGTTGTGTGAAATCAAGTAATTGAAAATAATTGTCTTTTTACTAAATTGAATTCTACAGGATCAATTCCGCATTCATTGTAATAATTCAATCAAAACCTGGGTCTGAAAATTATATTTCTTTCACCTTATTGCTGGCACACAATTTGTCTTTTGCTGCAAACAGTTGCATTGCCATACTATGGAAGCTGAAGGGCGGGGACCCAGAGCGGCTGCCACAGGCCACAAAATCCAGAGGCATCCAGAAGCTGGTAGCTGACCATCTCCTAGTGGGCAATCTAGAGGGCAATTGCTCCTTATCTAGTAATTATGTCTCCCATTATTCTTTTGCCTAATTTTATTGGTCTCTCTGGGCAGTTCACAGAGGGGTTTTTTGGCATCTTAGCATATGAGTTTGTTGAAAACAAAATATCCTGTATCATAGGAAACTGATTTTGGAAATCTTGTTTCATTTCTAATCATGATGAAGACTCAAAGTCTTAACATTTTTCACAAACCAAATTGTTCCAAATTTATGCTTTGACTTAATCAAAATGACTCATTCAGTATGGCAAACAGTCTGTTTTGAAAGTATTAAAATATTTTCCTTCAGCTAGGTATGACACCACTTTACTGCACTAATGTTACAAACTCTGAACTCAGAGCAGATTACAGAGTAAAGAAGACGTTTCAACCTTAACAAACTGCTATAATTGTTTCCGCATGAATATTTGGAAGATATTAGTATTTCCCATTAAGTAATGGAACTGGCATTTTCATACGAAAACATGCCATGAGAAAATAGTGACTGCTCAGCATTTTACGGTTGTAAGCAGAGAGTGAGGCTAGGGGTAGTCTTTTGAGGGAGCCCTTCTCTGCTGCTTTCTAACTCTCTCTGCATCTACAGGCTTTATACCTTCCTTCACCTTCCCTTGTGACTAATTATGCCTGTCACATCTATATGTGTGAATTCACACATACATATCTCCTTTTAAGCTGCCATTGAAAAACCCTATAATGAGTGCTGTTCTGAAGGAATAAAACAATTATATTTCTTCCTCTAAATTTATGCACAAGAGCACAACAGTTTTGAAGTGCTGTTCCCTTGGAAGGCAAAATGTTATTTCCATCATGTAGTCTTTCCTGGTTCTTTGGAGCTGCTTGAAAACTCTATTAAGAGTTGGACACATGCCCCTTAATTTTATTCATCTGAGTTATACATCTAATTTAAGCCTGTCATCCAAGCTATGCACCCTCTGTGATGATAGTTCTTTGACAGTTGGTTTTGAAACCGGTATCTTAGGGTGCAATCTCACATCCCTTTCCTCTAATGACAAAGCTAGCTTGAAAGGCTTGCAACCTTCCTCTCACCCAGGCTTGTCGCACTTCTGGTTTTGACAAAGTAACCCTTTGTGTGGCCTGACTGTAAACTAGATTGAAAATACTGAAAGGTTAACCTAAAAAATTTAACTAATGAGAAAGGAAAATTTTCCTTAAGAATGGATGGTGGTTTTATTGCAGAAAAATGAAAAAGCGTTTTAAGATTTGAAAAGGGAATAAAAGGTTTCAAGAATATAAAAATATTTTTTTTACCTTTTGGTTCATTGAACACTTCTGATATTTTTTTTTCTTTCTTCTTTTTTCAACCTCTGTTTTCGTCAGTTTTTACAAACCCAAGGAAATCCACATTCCCTGTGAGAAAAACACAGTTATGCGTCTCTTAATTTATTTTAGATGTTTCTTTGCCCATTAACGTGTATGGAGGAGCAAGGGAAGAAAAGGTACTAGATTAAGAGTTTAGGATTTGGAATTCTGCTGTCTCCAACACAGATGTGATATAAGCAGCAAATGTGTTTTTCACATGCCATCACCGCAGGAACAGCCAACTTTCAGATGCAAGGCTGTAGCTCAGACCAATGAAATTTTACCAAGAAAAACAGAAGTTGTTTTCCAGTGAAGCTTTAGGTCATATGGACAAATCCCCTCATCCAGAACCAACACTGGTACAACCTGAGTTAGCTGTCAGTATCATGTCTGTACACAGCTAGCAGAAATAGAGTAGATGCCTCTTCTGCTAGCAATCACCCCAGCCTGAACAGAGGAGAGAAGGAAGGGGAGCAGAATGGAGCTCCCCTGGACAGAGAATCTCAAAGGTCCTTGGAAAGCCTTCAGACTATTGGGTAGTATATGATTGATTCCTGGCAGCTCTAATAGAGGTGAGACACAATGTAAAACCTCACCCTTATTATCTGTAAGTAATAAGCAGTTAGTATTATAAAAACATATGAGTAATGAGCAGCTGTGCTATAAAAAGAGAAATCTTTCTAAGTTAATGTGACAATATGTGCACACATGGGTTATGCGCGTGTATACACTATACAATTACTAGATTAGGAGGATGCAGTAGATGGCATAGTTTTGGATTTCAGTAAGTGTTTTTGGCATGCTATTTCTCAACTGTAATTAAAATAGTCATTCAGATCCATTTCAGTAGATTTACATGAACACTGAAAACCGAATAAGGAACCATAATTAGCAAGCTCCTATTGAAAGGCAATATGCCAAGTCAGGGAAGTAGTATCAAGAGGAGGGCCCAAGAATTTCATCTTGCGTTTTATCTATTAGGTGAGTTTTGTGAGAAAAATGTAGATGGCATGGGCAAAACTTTTTCTGGGTGAGTTCTGCCTAATAGCTGTAGCACAGTGGTGTTTGGTGCCAGAGCTTAAAGAGTCTTTGTTTTTAAAGTGCAGTGTAGTGATTTTATTAGAAACAAAGATTTGAGGCTTGAAAGGATGCGTACACACTCTACAAAGCATTGGAGAGGATAAAGAGTGGTTGGACAACATGATTCAGGAAACATCGCTATCCAGGGAAGGAGCTGGCCACTGAGTGACCGAGTAGAGAAAGCGAGGAAATGGGAGATAAAGCAGCATTTTGTGTAACTAGAGGCAGCCGGGAAGAAGGCATGCTGTGAGCAGTGGGAAAGAGGACTGCAGGAATTTTGTGCAACTGTACATGTCGAGTCATTTTCTATATCATGGAAACTGCAGATGATCTTTGGCAATTTAAGTGAATATTATAACAGGGAGTTGCTCAGTGTCTGGTTGTGAAAAGCTCTTCAGCCTGATCCACTTACCACCCTTCAAGGAAGATTCTTGTCAGCAGTCAGCAGGTGGGCAAGAAGGCGGCATTATATCTCTTGTGAATGGGATACCAGATAGGATTACAATAGCTGAGTAGGTTCTCTGAAATAAATAAGCAAGGAGCACCAAGGATAGTCCATACTAGCATAAAAGACTGGTTTAATTTCACAGAATGTAACTAATTTTTAGAAATCTTTGATTGATGCCAAAGAAGAAGAACGTACAAGGTATGTCCTTAGATGCCATTCATGTTCTGCATGTAAAACAATACAGAAAGTTGTTTTTTTTTTAAAAAGAGAATCTGTAAATATACTGCTAACCAGATATGTTGAATAAGACTTGGGTCTATGAAATGCATGTCTGTATTCCCTGGGGAAAAGAGGGTATACAGTTTGACTATCCTCCATCTCACTGGAGGGGAAGCAACCTTCTAGACTTGTTAGGCCAGACTTGTTCAGATGGTGTTAAATTAGCAACCAAGGGAAATGATAGAAAAGCAAGGAATAAAAATCACATGTTTAGAAGAGAGTCAAGATGTTGAGAATAAAATTAATCAAGGCATTGAGGACTGAAAGAGGAGTCCTTTAATTGCCTACTGCCAACGTGATGAGGCTGGCTAGTAAACAAGTGGCAATGGAATGGAATTACTAATTTCTAAACCTAAACGTTGATAAGCTGGTATTGGTCAGACTTGGAGGGAGGATTCCTGTGATTGGAATCAAAGGACAGAAGTAGGTTGGGAACAGCATTGCATGGCAAGTGTGACACTTCCTTGAAGGCCAAAAGATCAATTAATACCTAAAATAAATGTTGATGTGCTCACTGATGACTGCTGTAGACTGTCAAATCCAGCTAAAGACCTGGATGAAATACTAACTAGCCTGTTGTGTGTAAGGGGAGAAAAAAAAGGGGTTTTTTTTTGTGTTTGAAGCCTTCAATACAAGTGGCATATTGGAGGTTTCATTCTGTCAGCATGAGAGCATCTTTGGAACTATTGAGTAGGTGACGGTATCTGAATGCAAATCCTCATATCACATATTAGGATATTGTCTTAGAACTATTCTCAGCAAATAAAGAGTTAAGGTAAGAACTGAACTCAGAACTAAACCCGGATTTTATACAAGTGGAAGTGATTGAGGTTTGAATACACACTTCTTTGAAACAGAATAAAATGCGATGTGGTTTGATATGTACTTCAGCCTAGATATTAAATAAATGTACTTTAGTACCTAAATAACATCTGAAGTGCACAATATTGTGGTACTTCCAGAAGAGGTAAATCTCCTAAAATTTAAAACAGTGTCACAGTAACTCAGTTGAAAGAAAGGCTGTGGGCAGAAAAATACAGATAATAACTGGCTTGTTTGTGTAAACGGCTAGAAAGCCACAAACCTATAGCTGAAAGGGGACGCTATGCTGGTATAAAAAAATACGGAAAAAAGTACATTGCTTGCAGTAAAAGGAAGCTGAAAAGTTGAAAGTTTAGCAATAGATGAAGAAAGCAAAAGAAATTAAGAAGAAACCAGCAGCAGATTTAGGTAGTATAAAGAAGTTTTCCAAGTGCATTAGTAGCAAAAACATCTTAGCAATGATATGAATCTGTCATAGATGTGTGTGGTACATTTGTCAATAATAGAAACAAAAAGAGTTCAATAAATATTTCGCTTCTAGGAAAAAAACCCAACAACAATTGATGCTTCACTGTCACATAGAAATAATGTAATAGTTTTCATACAACACAAAGATGTTGTGAAAAAGCAGATATTAAAATACCTAGTTTGTAAAACAACTGGTCAAGACAGCCTGTGATCAAGAATTTTCAGAGAACTAGCTAAGGAGCCTTAGAAGACATCTGTGTTGAATTTTTTAGTAAGTGTTGGGATACAGAAGAAATTCTTGAGAACGGAAGAAAGTTAATGTTGCATTAGTATTAAAAAAGGGCAAATGGAATATGATGGATGGCTATATTTAATTATATGTGCTGATATACTCTCTACCCGTGTGAGTAAGACTACTTGTCAATATGAAGATTGCTTTCTTAACATCAGTCTGAGTAAAAATACTGGAATACTTGATACAGGGTGAAAGAACTAGAAAAGGGTTTATAATTACATGTCAATCTAAAGGGCTTATTTGAAAAGACTTCTTGTTGCAGTGTCAGTTTTAAAAATGAGTTACATGTTTGATAAAAATTGTAGTGTGGATATAGGACATTCTGACTTCAGTCACATACTTAAATTGATAGCTCTTCATATATACTTTAGTGCATGCCAGGGATTGTACAAATCACTATGTCACATGTTGGTTTATAATAAAAGTATAAATGGGAATCATTGTTGATTAACTCTGCCTGTAAGTTTCCTGTAAGGGTAAGTTCTGGGCTATGTGCTATTTAACAGTTTTAGCAGTAAGTCAGAAGACAACATAAAAGCTGTACTGGTGATCTGGCGACAACATAAAGATTAAGATAGGAAAAAATAAGGGAGAGTCCAACTCACCAATGAGATAAAACCACATATCTCAAAGGGAAATAATATAGCTATGGAGGATGGGAATACCTGTTCTGGAAGGAAATATGCCAGAGACTTGATGTCATGGTGGATGATCAACTAAGAGGATTTATTTTGGCCAAAATGACCAATGAGGTAGTTGTGTGGATAAACAGGGAGATATCAGGAGAGAGCAGAGTGGCTATTCTGCATAGCATGGCATTAGTGTGCGCTGATGTCTGCCTTTCAGCAAGCACCCTGAAAAACTGGAGATGGCTCTAAGAAGATCCTAAAGTATCACCACATATAATAAGCTTTGGCAAAACTGCATTTTGTCATGTTGCTTCCCTTTTTCACCATTACCTGCAATCTATCTTGGCAGAGCACAAAAAGAGTGATGAAGCAAGCAAGGGAAAGGGTGACCAACCAACTAATGAGCAAAGAATAAAAGAGTTTAATAGCAAGCAGCAGGAGATCACAGTGACATTTTCAAGGTGAAAGGTTAATAACTTAAAGCTGTAAATACTCATGAAGGAGAGAGATTATTTATTGAGCTGAAAGTGGAAGGCTTAGGAGTAATTGAAAAATACTAAGATAGGTAGTAGACAAAGAGTCTTCTTTTTGTCTAGTCTGACTTTCTGATGGTCACATCTATTAGTCTGTACGTTAGTTTATCTTCTCAGAGAAGCAGTGAGAAATATTGAGCTGCTATTTTGATATTAGGTGGGGAAAAACATTAGAAAATGCTCGAAAGGAAATTCCTGTTTTGGTAGGAAGGTGTCTTGGCTGACCTGGAATTGATTTCCCATCATGAGTTCTATAAGTATTTTCTGTAATTTTCTTCTCTTCTGCAAAGTAACATCAGGATTCAGGAAAAATTTCAGCCCTGCAGGTGTCTGAATTCTTTTTTCTGTAAGCTAGTGAAAGAAATGGAATTACCTTCTGCGTGCTGGAGGCTCCTGATTTTACTGTGTTCGATTAGAGAAAAAGCAACGGATTTGTACTATGCTGCTAAAAGATCCTATATGTTTGCTGTGATAGTTGAATATTGTTACATTTACTGTTTCTTCCTGACCATTTTATGTTCCTTAGTTGCAGACTTGGCTTAAAATAACGCATCTCCTTTCTCTGCATCTTTTATTTCTTTTCACTTAAAATCATTGCCTTTTGCCGATCAAGGTAGATAAGAGATAGTCTTTATTATTTGTTTAATGCTGAAGTTCATGTCATACAAGAATTACATAGATGTATGAAGACAGGATGAGAGAATTGTGTTTGTTCAGCCTGGAGAAGAGCAGGCTCCCAGGAGACCTTATAGCAGCACTTCAGTACCTAAAGGGGGCCTACAGGAAAGCTGGGGAGGGACTCTTTGTCAGGGAGTGTAATGATAGGACGAGGGGTAACAGTTTTAAACTGAAAGAGGGGAGATTTAGACTAGATATTAGGAAGAAATTCTTTACTATGAGTGTGATGAGACACTGGAACAGGTTGCCCAGAGAAGTTGTGGATGTCACATCCCTGAAAGCATTCAAATTCAAGGCCAGGCTGGATGGGGCTTTGAGCAGCCTGGTCTAGTGGGAGGTGTCCCTGTCCGCGGCAGGGGGGATGGAACTAGTGGATCTTTAAGGTCCCTTCCAACCCGAACCATTCTATGATTCTTTGTGTGAGGATATGTGAGGTGGGGTTATTGAAGCATCTCTGGAGTTCCCAGTTGCAAAAGCAAGCGAAGAGGAGTTTCTTTTAGTGACTGCTTGCACTAGATTTTCAGTTCAATCAGAGAGGTTGAATGAATGAGAGAGCAAAATAATTGAGATGTAAAGTAACAGTGTGGGCTGGACTGGAGTGTTATAAAACCACTATCCGGATCTCATGCATGGATTCATCATACTCTGAGTCCTCTTATGCCCAGTCATAGCCAGAAATTCTTTGCTATGAGGAAATAAATGAAGGGCGGCATATTTCTGTGGGTGTGTATGAACAAATTCCTTGCCTATCACTGAGTCAGGGGTCTTCTGTCCAAGTATATTTTGTCTCTTGATGAACTCAGCGGTAATGACTGCCTTTCTTTCCTCTTATATGCCCAGTTCAGTAAGTGGTCTCTTCCCAGGATAGGTGAGTAGGGTTGTTACCAGGGATTTCGATGAACCCTCTTAGCTTTCTACCAAAATTGAATAGGATGTTGCTGACAGTCTGCACAATGGATAATGTAATTAGTGGATCAAGTTTCATGTGACAAAGCAGTAGTTAAGTTTTAATATATCTTAATACCTCACCAGCAAGTTTCATAGACATTTATCTCAATGGTACAAAAAGTTTTTGTACCCTGTTTGTCTCAGCCATAACCAATGGCAATGGATATTTTTCAAGTAGCTTAGGCCTCTGTTCATGGTAGTCTGCCACTGGAACCTGTGTTTGCTAATAAGACAAAAATCCCAAATGCGTTTATGTAATTGAGGGGCGGTGGGGAGTGCAAGTCAAATATTTTTATTAAGTTTTAGTTTTATCAGGAGGAATGTCTCTAGCAGAACTTCTGTCATGTCTGTACGATGTTTTGTGAGTCCCATGATATTCAGGCTATTTCCAAAATACATGAGCAGCTTGGAGCATGTGTGGAGGTGAGTGGGTGGAACAGACTTTACAGAAACCCCTGAGGGAAGTAAATACTGAAGCTACAGCAGTGCTTAACATAGACTGGGAGATATAGAACTGAACAACTTCTCAACAGATACAGAACGTAAGTTGGGAGGAGCAGACTCAAGCTGTCAAAAGGTCTTGTTCTCTTTCCACATCAGAATTTCTTTTAATATGGTGAAATAGATTTGTTTGCAATATGTGAATGGTTTTTACCATGGATTTTTTTGACAGTTTTATAAAGAGATTCTCCCATCATTTTTCGTAAGGCAAGCCAAGAAAGGTAAGCCTTTCATAAGGCTGACCAAACAAGAATTCACATTCTTTTTGAGGATTTCATACCATTGTTGAAGATACCTTACTTAGCAGACCAGTGTCAGTGTCTTATATGCAGTGCAGAATCAGCTTTTCAAACATTAGTGTCCCTACACATTTGAACACAGAGTCAGGAAAAAAATGTAGTGTTTGACAATTGGTCTGTGGAGACCACAGGCCTGTCATCAATGCAGCACGTGTCTGCAGCAGCATGTTGCTGTTCTGTTCTAAAGTTATCCTTTCTTTGGAACCCCATGAAGACTGGTGGCTGTCTTTAGTACTATAATAAAAGACAGAAGGATACAACATTCTCATGCAATGAAACATTTCACAGCATTTTACTCATTGTGTGATGCACATTGTCATATATATTAAAATGAAAATTGTTTTAGCAGTTTAAAATCAGACCAGATATTTGCTGAAAAACTAAAAGCAGTGCTAAGTTTGAAAAAGTGGAACATATGTTCAAGTTTTCACATTTTTTTGTTTTTCTTTTTGTAGATCCTTCTGTATGTTTTCATAATATTACTATTCAGATTAGTTCTGTTGAGACTATCTTAGCTGTTATCAAAGGCATTTATGTACATCTTTGTCTCAACTGCAATTCATGTGAAGAGGATTCCTGTCTCCTCTGATATGCTTTCACATTTTTGTATTGCTGAATTCATAATCCACATGGCTCAGATGTCAAAGCAACTCATTTTGCTCCTTTCCATCTTTCAGCTCCTTTTGAAAACAAATAACGTTTGTTTTGGTCATCTTGTTTATGATTCCTAGAAAAGAAAAGACCAGGGAAGATCTTAAAGATTACTGCATGCTTAGTTTGGGACTTGTGTATTTTCACATGCACAGGTTAAATAAATAAAAAAGCAATTGTTGGTATGAGTTGTTTAAAAGAGAAGTCAGAAGGTACTGAATATTTTATTGTCAGAAGTGCTACAATTAATAGTAGTTTTGGTAAATTTGTTTTACTTTGAATACCAAAAATTTAATCCAGAAGAATACCTCTATTTAACCAGCTAATCTTAGCATGCTGGATTTAATATTCACATTAGTGAAGTAGAAAATAATTTTTCTAGCCTTTTACATCTTCTGAGATTTTGGTCTTTGTTTCCAGCACAACCGAACTTTACATCCGGACTTTAAGACTTGTTCTGAATAAAAATGCACAAATGTATATGTATTGGTGTCATAATTATGATCAAATGTCACAGTTACCAATGAAGGTTTTTATAGATACATGACAAAGGGATCCCTGAGATAGAGCAGTGCAGGTGAATTAATAAGAAGTATATTGGAGAGAGTGTGTATTAATAGATATCAGATACAAGCAAGTTACCCAATTCCTTTGAAAATCCATGCTTCATGCCTGGCAGTAAGGAAGAAATCTGTTCTGTGAATGCATGCAGTGGTACAAAGGTTTCATTAGTGTTAATTTCAGATGGGGCGTTGCTCTTGTGTGGTGAAGATGAGAGCACTTATACAGGTCCTCCTGAAAGATTGCTGATAAATCCATGTCTTGTATAGCTAACATATATTTTACAGCTGAACTCTTCTTCTAGTCATGGAATCATAGAATGGTTTGGGTAAGAAGAGACCTTTAAAGATGGTCTAGTCCAATGTCCCTGCCATGGGCAGGGACAACTTTCAGTAGATCACATTGCTCAAAGCCCCATCCAACATGAATGCTTTAGAGGTGTACTTGTTGGCAGGCAGCTAGATGTACTGTTACAGCGACATGGGCACTGCTGGAATATACAGTGTCTCTTTAGAGCCTATACATTGGTAAAAATGGAAGTGGGTAAAGAATAGTAAAGAACACATTAGTAAGTAAAGTATTTTGTTGTAGTTATGTTTGTGGGAAGTGGTGAAACATCATCATGACAGTACTGCACCACTACACTGTAATGAGGGTGGGTGTAATCTAACAGGGCTTTGTTGAATATATGTTCATGTTTAACAATATGGGAGCATAGTTTTGTACAGAAACACCAAACTTTTCCCCTGTTCTTTTTGTTTTGTTATAGTCATCGTCTCCTGTTCTGGATCACATGAAGAAAACTCTTCTTCACCAAATCCATCTCAGAAGCGCTCCCCGGTAAAAAAGAGGATGGTGTCATTGCATCAGCCTTCTAAACCAGGTACTACAAGTCTTCTTCCTTACATCCTCCTCCTTTCTGCTTTAGAACCTTCATGCAAGATAGATGCTAGCAGTCACAAGGACCCTTTACCAGAAAGCTGTGCCATTAACTTTCTGACTGAAAATGGAGCAATGACTCAGAAAGGCCAGTGTAACGTTAAGGGGATCCCTTACTTATAAAAAACCCTGAAAACAAAATACAGAAAAAAAAAAAAAGAAGAAGAAAAAAATAATGCTGTTCTCCATCAGCACAGTGAAATCCACCAGCTAATTAGTGGAGCCGCTTTCCAGCAACTATAGAATGAACTACCTTTCTTGATACCAAATTAAGTCTTTTTTCAACTGGAATTTTCTTTTTCTATGCATTGTAAAAGCCCAGTGAGCTTGACAAAATGCTTGTGAGATAGCTAGGATGACTTTGATCTTACTGTGGTGTCAGGGTAGGTGTAGCAAACACTATAGTTTATAAGAGAAATTAACCAGTTGCTATCAGTGGCACGGAAACTTGGAAACTGAAGAAACGCCTTTCATGTAGTGAAATAATCACAGAATGGTTGAGGTTGGAAGGGACCTCTTGAGATCATCTAGTCCAACCACCATGGCTCAAGTAAAACCAGCTAGAGACGGTTGCTCATGACCATGTCCAGATGGCTGTCCTGGTTCCGGTGGGGATAGGGTTAACTTTTCCTGGTATTCCATGCCACGTGAGCCACGCCCACCCTGAGCTGCCGGGGGAGGGGGCAGGAACTTGCTGCTTAAAAGCGGGCTGGGGTGTCCCGGGTCCGGCCGGTCGGGGAGCGGCGGGGAGCGGCGGTCCCGTAATCGCGTTTGTATATTCCCCTGTCCGTGTTGTTGTTGTTGTTGTTGTTGTTGTTGTTGTTTGCCTGTTCCCTTTGCTGTTCTGTTAAACTGCCTTTGTCCCAACCCAAGAGTCTTGCCTTTTCTTACGATCCTTCCTGTGTTAGGAAGGCACGTGCGAGCGGCACGTGGGTCTTTGTTGCCATCTGAGGCTAAACCACGACAATGGCTTTCGAATATCTCCATAAATGGAGACTGTACAACTTCTCTGGGCAACCTGTTCCAGTGTTTGACGACTTCTATGTTAAAAAAAAGTGTTCTCTTATGATCAGATTGAATTTCCTGGTCTTTCTTTAATTTGTGCCCGTTGCCTTTTATTCTGTCAGTGGGCACTACTGAGAAAGTGTCTGTCTTCCTCTTCATCCCTTCCTGTCAAGTGTATGCATTGATAAAATCCCCTTGAGCCTTCTCTTCTACAAGCTGAACAGTCCCAGCTCTGTCAGCCTTTCCTCTTATGAAAGACGCTCCAGTCCCTAAATCATCTTTGTGGATCTATGCTGGACTTGTTCCAGTAACTCCATATCTTTCTTGTATGGGGGAGTCCAGAGCCAGGCACAGTACTCCAGATGTGGTCTCACCAGTGCTGAGTAGAAAGGAAGGATCACCTCTCTCAATCTGCTGGCAATGCTTTTCCTAATGCAGCACAGAAGGCTGTTGGTCTTTTTTGTCACAAGGATACATTGCTGGCTCACAAACAGCTTGTCCACCAGGACCCCAAAGTCCTTCTCTTCAGAGCTGCTTTGCAGCCAGTTGGCCCCCATCATGTACTGGTGCCAGGGGTTATTCCTCCCCAGGTGCAGGACTTGGGATTTCCTTCTGTTGAACTTCAAGAGGTTCCTATCAGCCCAATCTCCAGCCTGTCCAGGCTGCTCTGAATGGCAGCACAGCCATCTGGAGCGTCAGCCGCTCCTCCCTGTTTTGTACATCTGTGAACTTGCTGCGGGTGCACTCTGCCCTTTTGGTCCAGGTCATTAACGAGGATACTAAACAATAAAGGCCTGTGCATGCTAGAAAAGTCATATACATTCCTCACAGGAGGTGGCAAGGTGACCTAGGGACTTGCCAGAGAGGAATTCCTTAGAGTAACATCTTGCAGATGGTATCTAATTCTTTAAAGTGTGAACCTCCTTTCGGACATGCCCTATGACTGTCCATGAACTTTCTTCAGTCTAAGTTTCTTCCGAGCACTTTTGTAACACCTTAAAATATGTCCTTTTCTGGTTGTAGTAGAGATAAATTTCTCTCTCTAATTTACTTTTTTTTCCTTTTCATTTATGTCACATTTTGCCTTTATGGGGACTACACTTGAAGTTCTCCAGGTTCATAGGTGCTAAGCAAAGTTGCATATGAAGCATCCGTAAGGTGGTACTCAGTAGTGTCAGAGGTTGCAGCTTTCATTGTTCTCTCATACTGTGACCGCATGAGGGTACCCAGTTCTTTTGCTCTGCGATTTAGGCTAAACGACGGGTTCTTATTGATTGATCTTCCATCACAATGCAAGCTGCCAGAAAGCTCAGAGGCTTTTTTTTACCAGACATCAACAGGCATTCCGATCCTCTCAGGCAGATAGGTTTTATACAGCCCAGAGTATACAGGAATTGGATCCTTTTGAAGAATGTTGCATTCACTTATCTGACCTGCAGACTGCTTTGTGATATGAGACATTTTCTAAGGATTAAGTCTGCATTGGGTACAGTCTTTGCTACTGCAAAGCAGGGGTATTGGTAAGATTTAATGAAATGATTTTGTCATAAATATGTTTCAAATAATCCTCTTTTAAAAAGAAAAGGAATTTTTTCTTTCTGGAACTCTCACTTTGCTCTCTTGCACTGTCGTGCTGTTGTGAGAGAAATTGCTTTCTGGGTTTTATAACTAACTAGATTTTTACCTGATAAAAATATTACTACTACTGACAATAAGTCAGTGGGTACTGAGTTAACCTGTCAAACTTTAATAAATTTGAAACAGTACAGCAGGTCCGGATCAGGACTCTGCTTTGTCTCACACAGCCCTGGAGTTTCTGAGCTATTGAGATCCCTAAAGCTTCTTTCACTGGATCATCAAACCATAGCCTGAAGCTGTGCACAAACACCTTTCCCTAGATCCAGCCGAGCCAGGAGAGTGACTGTTATCCTCCTTCCTGTGCCCTGCTGGAAGGTGGCGTTGCATACGCACATGCACAATTTGACAGTTCATTTGTCTGTGGCTTCCATGGATTTGGTGAACTGGTCTGAGAAGTTTTTCAGGTGGTTGGCCCAGCTGATAGGTTGAGGCAGTAACCTCCAGCAGCAAGCAGGCCAGGTAGGGCTGGGGAGGGTGCGTGTTCAGGTGGGAGCTCACAGCCTGTCCCAAGCCACAGTGATGTGCAGCTCTGTAACACCTGTGTTTCTCTTGCCTCTGCACACTGGGTGCTGTTTTATAAAAATGTAGTTACAGTTTACTTTAAAAATAGGAAAATTTGTCTACTTTGGCTGTTACACTCAAAAGATGCTTCCATTTCTTCCTTTTCTGAAAGTTTAGTTAAAGTACAGCCAACCTTCTGGTGGCTGTTATGTTTTTATTTCTGCCCCACCCCTGTTTCCCGTGCAACCAGCTATCCTTGTTGTATCCCTGACCTTAATTCTGTTCTTTATATCTGTCTTTTCTCCTCACCAGGAATAGAGCTACCAAAGGGATAACGTGTCATTCATGTTTGCAAGGTCTGAATACCCTCTGAACGTCAGGATTCCAAATACAAATGTTTAGTGTCTTATTATTTCTCATATGTCCTGGGGGTCCTCCAGTTATTACTGTAATATTATTATTACTACTGAAAATAAATATCACACAAGTTAATATCAGCTTACCATATCTATTCAGCCCCACTCTGTGTGGGAGAGCTTTGTACAGCTAACATCCCTTCAGGGAGTTTATATTAGATTGATGAGAGAACAGTGAATTACTTCTTGTCTGGTTTATAATATGCTGATTATGAAAAATTCTGGCCAGGATGATCTAGTGTTCTCAGTGCTGTGAATGGACTCTGGAGTTTGTTAAGAGAGTGTTCTTGTCCATTCTGCTGGAGGAAAGCAAAATTGTTTAAAAAAATAGTAATAAAAAAAATATGTAAGGCTTGCATTGCTAAGCTATTTTGCTGGAGACCCTGTCAAGCTCTTTTCTGTTACTGAGAGAGGGTTGACCTTAGAGTTTAATTTGTTTCTCTCTGCCAAAATACTAAATCCACACAGTTTCAATATCCTTGCTGCACTAGGTATTATTCTCATTCAGGGTTTTATGTACGTGTAGGCTAGACCTTCCACTGCTGTAAATTCACTGTTGATACTAGTGGGAGGATGCTGATTTACACCTGCCAAGAGTTTGCAGGTTTTTTTTTCTTTCTGGCATGTTCCTGCACCCACACTGGGAGAGACTCTGTTGTTATTGCACAAGACAAACTTTCTTTTTTCCCTTCAGCTCTTCCATTTCTTGGGGGAGACAGTGCCCATACCCTTAGATCTGCTCATTCCTGCCCCTTGAACTGGGGAAGGCCTCAGTGAAACCTTTGGTTTCTCATAACAGAAATCTCTTGTATCATCGGTTCAAGCTGTTCATGGGTGACGTCTGCAGACAATTTTGGAAAACCGGACTGGGTGTTATCTTCAGTTGGTGTCCTGGTTTCTCAGGAGAGGCAGCAGCTGGTTCTGGAAAACAGTTCCTCCCGTGGAGATGTTGAAGGTATGCAGAGTTACAGTTCCCCTTGAATGGACATCTGCTTTCCCCCAGCACTGGTAGCTGCTGTGGGTGGCAGCAACAGGAACCATCAGGCTGAGGCCGCAGGCACATGTCACTAAAAATACTGCCGTATGCTGGTTCTGGTGCACAACTTGTAAGTGTGCTGTCGGTGCCCAGGTGTCACTAAGAGACATATAATGTATGTGTACTGCCTGAGTTGTGTATGTATGTACCCTGTATACAGCCTGCCCCTTTATATACTCCTTTTGTATCTCCCTGTTTTAAGATAAGCTACCTTTGCTTACAGAGACTGGATTTTTCTTAGGAAATTCAATCCTTTACGAGCCAGGGCTGGCTCCACATGTCTGCTGTCTGACTTGCAAAGTCTTTGGCTTTTGTTTTGTTGGACATGTCTTTACTCTGCTTTGCTTGGTTTCTTCTCTTCTCATTCCTTCTTCCACTTTTTTATTCGCTTGCCTCATATTTACTTTATTTTCCTTTCTCTACTTTCTGTTATTTTGGGGTTTTGTGCATAGTCCTCTCCTTTCTTCTCATGATTCCTTGCTTCAAACTCCTTATCCATTTTTCCTTTTATTATCTCTCTTCTATCCACACTGTGTGTCTCTTCTTTTTTTTTTTTTTTTTTTTTTTTCTCCTCACAGGGGACATTTTCCTCCTGAACACCAGTAGGCTCCCAGATAGATGTGAGTTCAGCCTGCATAGCCCCATCCTGCCTGGGAGCTTGGACTCTTGCTTGCTGGAACTGGCCATACATTCACAGGATGCTGTTCCTCTCCTCCAGAGGTTCACAGTTGAAATCAGATATATGGAGACAAACAGAAATACAACAATTTCTCTGAGAGTTGGCCATGAGGAGGATGCCGGGTAAGACAATCAGTTTGTAGCTGTTTAGACTTTGAATTGCAGGGTAGAGTGGAGTCCCTCCAGGCCACATCAGTGTCTTCTCCCTTCTTGAAATCATTGCTTCTGTTACAGCAGAAAATGAAGGTAGAACTGTCAGGGCTGAAACGTGCAGCTTCCTGACAGGGTGTCTGTAACAGACCCAGGTTTTGCGTGTCCCCTTTGCAAAGAACACACTTGCTTAGGACTCACTCTTCTTCCCTCACATTTGGAAGGATCAAGATTGGTTGACTCTCTCACTGGGACTATAGCTGTAAAATGCACCCGGTCGAAAGACTGCCTCGGCAACATGACTGGTATCTCTAAGTATTCAAGAGGTCCTATCATAGTTACAAGTGTCACAGTTCTCATTTTGAGGTAGGGTTAACTTTACTTCTTTTGTAATTTCCGCCTTCTAAGTTCAGGAGCATGCTCTTTTGCTTCATTTGTAGAATTCTCAGAGAGAGGAAAAACAGAGGCTAGGGGTGAGAAGAGGTGAAGACAAAAAAAAGTGCAGCAACTCTGGATCTTGTCCTGTATTCTTTTTGATCTTTCCAGTGTTTTACTTTTTCATTCATACGTGTAGCAGAATGCAGTAAGGAGGAGAAATGGGCAAAGGAAATGAATCACAACAGGAAAAGAAGGAGAAAAGTCCACGTGTCATCTGATTTTGCCATTTTCCATGTGTTTGTTTTTCCTTTGCTGCAATCTGCCTTGTAAGAACCTAGGTCAGGCACACAACAGAGCTTTTTATTTCCATCACCTGACTGACTCCCATGGAGAACTTAAGCAATAGATCCCAGTTCTTGTTTTCTTTGAATTCTTTGGCACTCCCCTGGCTGCCATGGAGATCTGTAGCCAAGACTCCTGGTAAGCCAAAGATATCAGAGTTTGACTAAAAAAAGTGTTTATTTTCTTTCAGGTTCCTCTCTCTCTCCTGCTTTTAGCTATTGCTCACTTCCTTCCTGGCTACTCCTTCCCCTTCTTGCCAATTTCATAAGGAATCTGTTGCATTTTCTGGGATCAGTCTTTAATGTCCTTTTTTACCTATAACTGCCCTTGCTGCTCTGAGTATTTGATAAGCCTCTGCAACTGTCGCCACAGCTCCATTCCCCTATATAAACTCATAAAATACCCTTTTGATATACCTAGCTGCCCAGACCAGGCTTTGATCACAATCACTGCAGCATCTCTGGAATGTATCATAGATGTTGTTTAACAGCTTATTTGAACACTGCAAAACAATTCTACATGAAATCAAGATTATCATCTTTCTAAAAGTGATGGCATTCAGAAAGTATAGAGTTAGCTTCACTGGAGGCTGGCGTAGACGCCAGTATTACTTTTTCTTAGTGAGTGAAATGAAGCGCTGGTAAGCTCAGAGTGTTTAGTACTAAGGTTTTAAAGATGGAAGGTGACCGAGTCCTGTTTTAAATCAAGATAGAAAGGAGGGTAAGGAACAGAGACAAAAACAGAGTTAAAGGAACCATGTTAGGTCAAATACCCTTCCTTTTCTGCCTCTTTACAGGGAAACTCTTTTAAAATCTCAAGACAAATCTGGCCATGCTTCAGTCCTGTCTGTCACCCCTCAATTCCAGGATCAAGCTATACTTCATCATAAATTCCAACTCCACCGGACCACTTCAGTGAACTGTCCTCTTTCTGGACCTAGAAATCTTCTACTGATAGCGTTTCCTCCTTCAGGATCCATCAGTTACACAGTTCCCAAAAGCTTAGATATATGTCATGCGTGAGAGAAAGTTGCTGTTCTATCCATCTCACTAACAAAAGAATTTATCATTAAATCTGCAGTATTGAAGCTAACACTTATTTTTTTAACACGTGTACCCTGGTGAAAAAACAAAGAAACGGATGGACCTTCAGACACCATGTCCTCTGGACAAGTAGGGCAAAGTCACAATATTTATACTCTATAGGGTGTGGGCATTCTGAGTTACTACTGTTAGAGGGAGAACCACTGAGGGAGTAAGGTGTTTGAAATCCTATATATTTACAAAAAATACATAAAATTCTATTTCTCATTATCTCAGCAGAGCTCAAACATCAAGAGCCTGTTCTTTGCTTGCAAGTCCAAGACTTCTTCATCTGCACTTGGCTCAGAAAGCTGTCTTCACTTTCTCAGGGTTACAGTTACTGTGCTTGTTCAGGTCACATCTAATGTCTTTTTTACTGTTTCGCTTATCCCACCTTTTCCCTCTTTACCACACAGATCCAGAAACAGTCACAGCTGAAGATTCTTCTGAGTTCTGTGTGCTTTTGTTTTGAATGATTTCACATGCCTGTGTTTGTTGTTGAACACAATTATTTCAGTGTTGTCAGACAAAACTGTTTCAGTAAGGAACTAGTTTCTTTCAACTCTAAGTACTCACACTTCAGTGAAAATAAAAAAGCATCGCTTGGGGCAGGGATAATATTTTCCCTTCCCGTGGTCAATAAGCCAAGTTGATTTTGTTCTGTTTTCTTTCTGAAATATAAGGCACTGGCCATGATATTCTAGGTAGGCCAAAAAGTAAAAAGTTCATGGCCATGTGCACACATGGGTTTTCAGTTAGCCAACCTCACAAAACAATCATTGCTTAGTTTTTTGTGTCTTCCCCCTTTTTTGGGAGGGTGGTAGTGGTGGTGTTAAAAGGCCCTGACAGCTTCTAGGACACTTGTAGAAAATTACCGTCTTTGACACTTCTGTTCTACTAATGTGGCTGTTTTTACCCACAAAAGTTATTTAACTTCTACTCTCGTACATGGAAACATTGCCATCTAGCTGATCTGAACATCTAGAAACACCTGTGGCCATTTGGGTTTCATAAATTAGGTGTCCAACTACACAAGCCTTTGAAAGGGAGAAGTCTGGTAAGTGTCCTCAGAAAATGCCTAATACGTACGATTTTTGAACACTAATCTAGGAGTAAATTTACTGCCCCTCATGCTTCTGTTGAAATTGCACCCAAAAATACCGTGGGTCAAATAAGAACCCTCTAACTGATTGGTAAAGGCAAGAGGAGTGGACATGTGTTCTGCTCGCTTCTCTATTTCCTTTTAAGTCCAATGGCTAGAACTGGATGTTTGTGAAGACTTGCAGGCAGCAACTTCCTGTATGTAGAAAAGTAATGTAAAGCTTCTAATTTGTACATCCACTGATTGAGCCTGAAGTATTTAGCATACATACGTTTGTGCAATAGCCCATGCAGTGAGTTCCCCCAATTCAGGAAAGGTTTCAGCTTTCCTCTTCAGCTTTATTGAATTTTTCACTCTTAATGAAGAAATCGTTGTTCTTAATATTAAAATAGTCTTTCTTAAAGTTAGTGATCAGTTATCTTTGTTGGTTATGGAAGGGCATTGGCATGGAGAGGATTGGTAAGGAGGAGGAGGAAAACTTCTGCTTAGCAGAGGAGATTGAGAGGGTAGTGAAAATCAAAAGTTGAAAATACAAATCACAAGTTGAAATTACAAGTTTGCAGGGCGAATCTTGAATTCTCTTGCCTTAAGCATCAGGTTGCTTGCAACTCCAAACTTTCTATCCATGCAAATTTCTCTAAATTATGTCAAATTCTGATAGCTCTTCCATGCATGCAGATAAATTTTAACATCTCTGTTTAGAAGAAGAGTAATATTACTTCGTTACTTGAGATCTGGTTTGACATAAAATCAATAGTAAAGGTGTTGCCAAGCTTGACTTATCTGGAAGCCTGCTGCAATGATCCATCTTCTGCTAGATTGACAATGGGCTTCATTCCTGATTCCATTAAGGAAATTAAATTGGCTCTGACTAGCCCTTGTTTGGATAGTGGGACCAAGCAAAGAAGGTGTAATTATTTACAGCATTAGAAATCTTGCTGCAGTTGGATCTTGAGGGGGAAGCTTTCTCTGAAGGGGAATACATTGATGATGATAAGACTCCATGCACAGAAGTATTCTGTGTGATGCAAAGCTACTTGTCATTTTTGTGGTCTCTGGATGCTTGCCAGCTTTTCCTGTGGTGTTATAAATGGAGTCAAATTTCAGTACTAAAGATGTTTCAGTGCAGAACTAAAATGTTTCATGAGACCTTAGTGCTCTGACTCAGAAAAGCTGCCAGTTCACACAAGTAGTGGTTTAAGATAGTGGCCTTGCTCTTCTACCAGATGCCACAGTTCTCCCGGCAGAGATGGCAGAATGGACAGTGTGTCTTTCTCAGTTGTGACGCTTCAGAAGTTGGTTTATTGACTTTAGATCACCGGTGGTTTTCATTTATTTTGATATACCAGGCTATAAATGGCAAGTTCCAAAGCATCTCGCTTGTAAACCATGTAGGATTAAGGTGCAGCAGATGAACTAGTCATTGTTTTCAGCTGTGGGCCAGTAATCTCTTTAGTTGCTACCACTAAATATAACACTGGTGGTGAATCACAGGCTGTGTGCTACAGGTTACTGCACTTAGGGGTGTGATAACACCGGTGATACTGTGATGTCTCAGATGGGAGGTGGGTTGTGACTTGACGGAGGTACTAGAACTGTGTCTCAGTGCTTGGAAGGTCTAGTATGCTTAATAGGTAAATTCAAAAAGATTTAAAGACTGTGCTTAACTTCAGTGACTCATTGAACCAATTTGATTAAGGCCCACGGATTTTTGTGGCCAGCAGGATGCAATGGAGTGATGAACAAAGCTGTGTCATGTAGCAGAAGTAATTGAGTTCTGGGCCAGTGCTGAATACTCTTGGATGTTGTGCCACAGTGTGGTGGGGGGGATATATTTATAAGTGTATTTATAAGATATATTTATAAGTGCTGGATGTTCCTGAAGCTGCACAGTAATACAAAATGAAAGTAAAGTGGTTGTTCTCCTTTGTTGGGTAGTAGAGATGGTGCAGCTGTAGTTCAGGGCTGGAGATTTCTGATGGGACAGGAAACAGGAGAAATAGGGTCATATTGATAAGAGGAGCTCAACATCAGTTGAGTTTAGGGTATCTGTGGGTATTTATGTGTGTGTACAATGGTGAAAGTGGAAGATGGGGGAATGACATAGAAGGGATAGTAAGAACTCTCACCAGAAGAAGGGATATAGTTAGTTTGCGGAAGGAAGAATGAGTTCGGTAACTAATCAGTGGCAATGAAAAGTGGAGAGAATGATAAACGATTAAAGTTGCTTTGGGTTTTTTGCAAGTTGCAAATTAGGTGTTCTGTGGTTTTCATGACATGTTTTTTGTCTGGGTCTTGCCTTCTAATGTGTTTCTGGTGCAGGACAAGGGCTAGATGATCACTTCATGGCAGCTGAAGGCATTTCCCACATGAAAAAGTAGTACTAGGAGCAGAGCCTGAGCAACACACCTTAACAGCATGGCCTGGTCTCCTTATCATCCTACTGGCACTGACCTAGAGTCACTCATCAAGGGTGCCTCTGGCAACATCATCAGTATGTAGGGTAAATTTATCTCTGTGTGGTACTCAGAAAAAAGCTTAGAGCAAGGATTCCTTTGTCACTATCCTTGCTACAACCCCTTAACAAAATAACAACATACAGTTTTACCTGTATTTCATTATCTTGTTAAGATGAGGTAGGACAGTTTTTAAAAAATAAAATAAAAATATTTTTAAGAATCTTGCTGGATTTTTTTCATGACACCTGGATACCCTGACTTCCTTCAAATCAGACTGATTTGAGTGAGGTACTTTGAAAATTCCCACTCGGTATCTCTCTCTAGCTCTTTATGCCTAATAACCATCTTTAAAATTAGAGTGCATGGGATCATCTGTCTTTCTCTGAAATGCCACAAGTGCTGCATAGATGAGAAGCCTTTGCTGTCTAGGGGCTGTGGCATTTGTTCTGTGGTGAAATATAAATTGCCAGAGCAATCTGCATTTTCTGGATCACCATTCTCTTCTTCCTCTCGCTTTGTGGGTGCAGTGTAGCTTGTTAAGATGGGAGAAGAGATAGAGAATGAACAGAAAAAGGTTCTCACGCTTAACACATCCAAGAAACATTCAGGACCAGATGTTAACTTCCAGAACACACAATGTCAGTGTTGGCTTGAGGGGATCCAGAGACTTTTGTAGCTGCTTGGTTGATCTGTACTTGCAAGAGCAAACAGAACACAACCGTGTACGTGGAAGGCACATATGGGGGGGTTTGCCCAAAATCAGTGATAATTTAAGCCCTGTTTTAACTTAAGAATCATTGGGAGTGTTTGGATCTTTTAATCCTTAGCAATAGGATCTCCACATAGATAACTGAACATGGGCTTGTTAGGCTGAACATCGCTTGTTTTTTTATTAAGGCCTGCTTGTTATGTTAGAGCCTACATTCATTGATTGATTCCCCATGTGAATACTGTTACTTCTATTTGGTACAGTGCAGAATCTTTATGCTAGAGACTCCATGGATTGTAGTGTGCTGTGTGTATGTCTGGTAGCTCTTTGTTGTCTTCTAGGGTGAAATGGAAATACCTGATGGCTCAGATTGGCCGAATAGAAAGACGTTTTAGAATCACTTTGCTGTATTCAAACTGTGAAGCACAAGAGGTTGGAGTACTGGCAGTGGGCTCCTTACAACTGAGGAACTGCTTTCCTGGTATGTTGCAATACAGTCAGGTTTGGAATAACCAAATGCAGTCAGAAAAGAGAGCACCATCCTCACTAAAATTGATTAGTGTCATCAGGGAGTCGCTCAGATGGAGATAAATGAAAGTTGAGTCTCCTCTGGGGTTTCTGGCAGTGATTACCTGTCAAGGGTCACATTTGTGTGTGTTTTATGTGTATGCACCCATGTGTACATGCTCCAAAGGCAGGGCTGAAGCTCAGAATTATAGAAATGATTTAAGTGATCCTCTCTGCTTTTCAGATTTTCTTTGCTTGATCTTTGTATGAGAAAACAACAGGACTTATGCTGCAACCAGCAACAGGAATGGAAAAAAGTATTTGCCTAGATTATTTTAGCATTTCATATTTTTCTTTCTTAAATAATCAAGAATAAAAGACTACCCTGTGTCACCAAAGCCTTTTCCATACTGGGGCTGTATCTTCCAAATCCGTAAAGAAAAGAAACATTGATCTGCACTCCATGGGGTCTGTTTGCTACTGCCAGGCTGAGAACTTCTGTCTAAAATGAAAATAATTGGAATGTAATTATTTTCTCCAAAGTACTGAGAGCTCAGCTCAGAAGTCCTTAGTTTTACGTAGCACTTACAGTCCTGTTGTGAATGTCGTGCAAATGATCCTCAGTAGCTGTGCAGAACCTTGCTAATGTCATTTAGGCTTCTTGGAAGTACAAGAGTCTGTCGGCGCAGGCAGCCTGCATACTGGAGACATAATCTTCACTTCCTGGTTTTCAGGTTTTCATGCATTAATATAATGCTATTGCCTCTGTTTTGCAGACACTGAAGAAATAGCTTGAAATGTAAATGCAAAAAGCTTCGAATGTAAAAAGAGAGTACTGGTTTCACAGACCTGTTTTATAATATATCATGAGACTGGTTTTGATCATATTAGAGATTTAATTTTATTGCAGTCATTAATCTTCTAATTTAACAAACATTATATTTTTAATGTGATGGTTTTTTGACAGTGATGGAGTTTTCAGGGGATGCATACAGGCTGAAGCAATATGCTAAGCATCCCCCAACAGTCCCTAAATAAACTGATGCATGTACTCACGACAAGCCTTGTGCTATGAAGAAATACTATTTCAGACTGTGTACCTGGATTGTTGCAGAGATGTCCTTTTCTTTTGCTTCTGGAATTGGTCCCCTAACTTTTGCATTTTTTTCCAGAGCAGTAACAATCCCAGTGGAACTTCTGTGCAGAGCTCTGCTAAAGAGGAGCAGGCCCAGAAGAGACCTACACAAACCTGCAGGTCCATAACAGACCTGTGCACACACACATCCACAGCACAGGCTGGGTGCGTTAGGAGTCTTGCTTTTGGGAATATCAGACTTAAATAATTGTGCTCAGCCTGGTCACTGGGTACCTGTGCAGTCAGACAAATGGTCCTGGAGTATAGCTGACTGGACTGGCTTGGGTGTATGAGTAAAGTTCCCATACAGTGAGCTGACCTGCTGGGGAAGCAGCTCTCTTCATGGGCAGGATGCCACAGAGCTGGCACAGAAATGTGTCAGCAGCATGAGTGTTAGTTAAGCCTGAGTCTCAATAGGGCATATCAATGTGTCTGTTAGGACGGAGCTGTAAGTGGGTATCTCTGCCGCCAGCAGCAGAGTGTCATGCAGCATGAGACAGCTGCCTGGCAGGTGCGCAGTCACATGTGCAGAACTGAGGAGCACACCACAGGTCCTTCATTAAAAAAGAAAAGTGATTATCTAAAGATAGAACAAACACAGCAGAAAACGGTGCATGAGAGAGAAAGGAGCAATAAATTTGGTCTCCCTGAGAGATGAGGTGATCTGCAGGAATATCTTGCTGGATATAAACTTAATGGTAAAAAGCAGAAATGAGTATCATTTATCACCCGAAGGACACTTTCTGAGGTCCTTCATGTGAAGGCTGATACACATGAAGGGTCATACACGTTCTGCCAACTCATCTCTGGGTTTCTTTCTCTTTTTCCCTTAGATAAAGAAAACCAAGATCTTTCTATATATGATAAAGGCTCCACCTTCCCCTGCCTTCATGGAGGCTGTGTCAGCCACCTACAAATCTGTGAATTCATCAGTGATTGCCCTGCCAAAGAACAGGAAGGGGTGAGGTGTGGTGAGTATGTGGCATGGCATTTGGTGGGAACCTTTATCCCATTAGAAGAAATAATTTAGAATGAAAAAAAATAAGTTAAATTGATTCCATCTCTAGATTAATTCAGTATTTTGCCTCCTGAATTAATTTAGCCTATTTACACTAATTGGATACCAAGATTCTCTTTGAAATCCTGTATATCCAATATAGGATAGAATGGATTTGTTTGTGGAGTTTTTTTGGTTTGTTTTTTTTTTTTTTTTTTTAAATATTGCAGTAAGGAGCTCAATGACCTGCTTTTCATAGTTGCCTCTACTTCAGAGAAAGGCAAAACCAGTCTGCGTCTGGGTGAGAAGTTCCTTCTGAACCTCCCTTCAGTGGAAGGTGCTGATCATCTTCTAGTGCCATCCACCAACATAATCTGTCATAAATTTGTCCCCACAAGATCCCCAATTCAGAGCTCATCTCGCGTATCATGACAGAGAAATCCCTCCTGACTCAGTATATGTGGTGCTAGGAAGCATCATTTAGCTTTGTTGCAAGCACAGTGGCAGAGATCAAAAATAATATCTTGGTTGGCCTTCCTTTAACTGAAACACAGAAAACTTTGTAATGTTTGTAATTTCATATACAGCAAGGCCTTCATAAACATATGGCAGTTTAAAACATATTAGATTGTGGGAGCTGCAGTTTTACACAGTATCTAGAGCAGGAAGGAACTGCAAAGCCTCAAATATCTCCAGAGGCTGGAGTGTTGGCTTTCTAACGGTGACTTGGGAAATAAATAAATGAGACCAGTTAATATTTTGACATTGAAAAAAATCTATGTAGCATAAATTGGGTATCTTTGACAACCACAATGAGTTTTGACTTTTGTTGCTGTTTGTGTTCTTCCATAAACAAGTTTCTGCTGTTTTCCTGCTTTTTTATTCTCCATTGTAGACAGTCTCCCAGAGGGCTCACATTGCTCTTTTGAAGAGGGTCCATGTGGCTGGACACTGAATGAAACTGCAGCATCTCCTTGGTCTATTCGGAGCTCTACTGAAATGATTCAGGATGACTCATTTGTAGGGTCTACCTTGCAAGCCACTGGAGGTAAGTTCCTCATAGTTCTCTCTCACTCTGTGTGTATGTCTATATACAATAGCCTTGAATTTAGTTTTTTTTAATTGGTTTAAAATTTTTGGCAGCATTGACGAATGAACTTTAGCATCAGTATTACCTGTAACAACTTCAAATGTGGCCAAAATTAACTTTTGAACATCATTCAAAACTTCATATGAAACAAGTTCTGCAATAAAGTTAACACAAAACTATTGGAGACTGGGCTACTTCTTCACCTTTAACAAAATTATATGATGAATTCTTTTGTTTATATATACTTCCCTCCTTCTTCCTCTTATGAGCTATGCAATTGCAGAGTGCTTCAGCAGCAATGTGATAGCTGCTGCATCATAAAATAAAAATTGCCCAACAGAACTGGGCAGCTTGTATAAACAAATCTTGGAAATTCTTGACAGACTCTGCCAGTGGGTTAGGAGGAGCATCACATGGAAGCATATCCAAAGACCAAGTGATCATACACATTCTGTGCCGTAGAATATTACAATAAAAAAGAGTCAGTTAATTTCCAGAACTGTCAGCTTGGTAAATAAGGAGGAAAGCCAGACCCTCAGATGTTCAGGTTGAGAGTCATAAGTGTTCAGCACAAATGATTCTTGCCTCACAGTTCCCTGACAAAATGAAGGGTGTCCATATGAGCGTCCTGTTTGTCTCTTGAGAGCTTGTATAAACTGTCCCTGAGAACAAAGACTACAAATAAGCTCTTCCAGCCCAGTGTTTGTCTTAGCAAGAGTCATTGATGCTAATGGTGTAAGAATTAGGGCTGATCTGGAGCTCACTGTAGGTTGGTGTGAGCCCCTGTATGGGATCATGCTTGGGTGGCGTCTGAGGTTTATGCACTCATGTTCCAGGAAAGGGTTTGCGATGTTGACTTTTTTGTTGCTGAAATCTACCACAATGCTTATTATATCCAACTTAGCTGCCTCACTAACAGATTTGCTCTCAAGCCATGCTTGTCATCTTACTTACACTGTATTTCAGCACAATGATGTTAAATTATTTCAAGAGAGTATAAAAAAGGAAAACCTCATCCTGTCTTTTGTGATTCACTTTTTTGTTCACAGGACACTTCCTCTACCTGCGAGCAGACAGCAATCAGACGAGCGGTATGGCCAAGGCTTACAGTATCAGCTTGCCAGCCAGTATTGCCACTGAAGACTACCAGGTATATCATGCTGTCCTAGTACCTTTGTGGAGTTAGTCATTAGGCTGCAGGCACTGTTTACACAATATGCCCATTCTCCTATGCTTCTGCACACTCTACCAAACACCAGAAAGCAAAAGAGCTGGCTATACCAACTAGATAGCTACTTGTTTGACACTGGAAAGGAGATGTGAGGTGCACCCCCAGTAAGTGAAAGCAGGAGCCCCAAAGCAACTCCTCATCATGGAAAACTTCCCATCCTACCTGTACCGATCATTCCTCTGAAAGAGACCTGGCACCTAAATTGTATGGGGTGGTCTTGGTTTGCAGGAAAGGGAGTGGGCTTTCTGGGCTATTGAGACATTCAGTATAGCTGCTGCTGAGGCTTCTCTTCCTAAATTCTGCAATACTTTCGTAGGAGTTAAACTCAGTCTCAGTCTCACTGAGAAAAAGAACGTAAAGTTAGTAGGTATTAGGTTTTCCAGGAACAGATGAATATAATAAACTTGTGTTCACATTCTTCAGAAATTTCAAAAGGTGAGTACAACCTTGCATGGATAAAATCATGTAACTTGCCTTCATCCCAGATCTCTACAAAGAATAAGGGTGACTACGAGATGCTGGAATTAAAAATATTAAATGATATTGCACTCATAGCACTTAGGAAAATTAAGCTGCAAGTTTGAGCTGGAGTCCAGCCCTGCTAGGGGAAAACAGAAAGCTTTGATGCCTCCTAATTACAGCTGGCAAAAGAAATATAGTGCAGGTGCCAAAAGTATAACTTCAGCATTTATATTTATTTATAAATCCAGGTCAAGTTTGTTGGGTAGTTCCAGCAAAATAAAAAGTACTTGGAGCTAGGTTTACAAAACCAAGAGGGAGGAGAACCAGTAGCTGTTATTATGGTGTACAGGTCTCGGAAGATCTGGAGCCATCCTGTCCTCCACTGGCAAGGATTTGAACCCTCATTTCAGGAGCAAGGAATTTCTTGTGGTGGTTCTTTGCAGTGCATGCGTGTGTGCGCTCCCTTTTCTGCTGGTGCTGGTGCTCTCTGTAATAGAGAAAGCAGCTGAATGCTCAAAGCAGTGGTGGAAATGGCAGTTCTTTCTTGCTCTGTGGCAAAGTGGAAGTGGTTGCCCCAAAGAAAGAGGAACAAGTCCTGCTTCAAAATATTCTTTGGCTTGGTGGTCAGGTTGCTCACCTGATCACCAAGTGCTACAGTCCAGATGGTGCCTATGACTTGGAGCAAGTATATGGGTTGAGGTTTTCTGCCTCTAGAGACAGCCTAATTCCTCATTTCAAGGGCAGCTGGGGCAGGGCACCTCTCCCCTCGGGGTGCTTTTGTGCCCTATATGGGCCTGCACATAGGTTGAGCCACCTCAGTGTAACACATTAACCTGAGTGGTTACAATGGGAATCCTTAAAAGATTTAAACCATGGTTCGAACCCTTTCACAGGAATCTTTAAGCTGGTGAGAACACTGAAAAGGAATGTGGTTAGGATTGTTTTTCTGCAATAACCTATCTCTAGTGGAAACATGTAATGATAAAGCATTTATTGAGTTTAAGCCTGTGTTCCTCTGCTGTACTACTTTTTGTTCCTGAAGGAGATAACAAGGAACCCAGTGCTTTCTCACCCAGATGGTGTCTCAGGCTGTGGATGTTATTGTTAGTGGTTGGAGAACAGCTGCCTAACAGGAGTGTCACTCAGGGTCTCCACCAAAAAAATTCTGTGCTAGGAACATTGATGAGTCACACACAAGCAATGGGGGCCTTAGTGACGTGCGTGATTAAACAGTTTGACCCAGGATCAAAGGCTTGGTGTCTCAAATCCCCAGAGGGGAGAAGTGAGTACCTTTCCCTTTTTATCACAGGA
This sequence comes from Larus michahellis, assembly GCF_964199755.1. Lineage (NCBI taxonomy): Eukaryota > Metazoa > Chordata > Aves > Charadriiformes > Laridae > Larus > Larus michahellis. The sequence goes on along the minus strand of NC_133899.1, from coordinate 49,623,736 downwards.
TACCATTCTTTTTCTCTTCTTCCTCTATTACAGATCCAATTCTCAGTGCATGTTTTTGGCAGCTACAATGGTACTGTCTCCTTCTTTGTCAAGGAAGAGATAAAGGGAGCTCCAATCACCTTGCCAATGTGGGAAAGAGCTGGGAGCTGGAGTGACCACTGGTTTCTCATCACCTTACCGATGCCAGTGCTTCAGAACCGGTAAGAGCTTCACTGGCAGCATCTAGGGTTATCTCTAGAGATTTAGGAAATTGTTACTGTCTGTTGTGAAGCATCACTTGCCTTCTTCCACGGCCGTTTCTACTGAAAAAATTACAGGAGTACTGCAATTCTGCTTGCTGAGGAAGTGTTCTGTCATCTGCGCGTATCTTCGTGCACGTACACAGCTTAGCTCAGCAGAAGCCCATACTGCGTGTCTGCACTTAGAAGCAGCCTCAAACAGCACATAGGTGTTGGGAATAGCAAATGCCTGTACTGGAAACATTTTAGCAATCTGAGAAAGCCAGTATACTCACAGTGGCAAAGTGCTCCCAGTAGGAAAACAGCAATATAATCGTAGTTGCAGTTTGTACTCCTACAGTAAAAACAGCCATGTGAGTCAAATGAGTGGCAAAACCACAGTTTAGCCAATATAACTGTCTAGCCTAAGATCTATATCAGTTCAGCCCAGGCAATTGGAGATCATTCATTGCCACATCACTGATGCAACAATCTCAGGAAAAGACCAAATCAGCCTTATACTAAAATTTTCAGTTTTAGATATGAAAATACAGTGTGACACTGGTTTTCAAATGAAGTAAAATACTGAAGATTCACGGAATTTCAGCCTAATCTATTTTTAATTAAGTATTTCTCCTCCCTCACCCAGAGTCATTTGGTCTCAAGCCATGTAGCTGGTGTTAGCAGCTAGTTATTTTGCATGACACAAATGATTTTTAAATTGCTCCAATCTGGGTTTTTTTGCCATCTTCCTCAGGAAGGCCTGTTTCACATGACACTTAAGACAAAAAAATCTCAAAGTCTATAAAATGAATTTGATAAATGAAAAAATATCTACCTAATATTGGCAATAAAGTCTCAAAACTTCACTGATTTAGAGGTGTGAGCAGATTCCTTTTAACTTCAAATATTTGCCATATCTTTGTGTAAAAGGCTAAGGGATTTGGGTCTGGAAGTGATAGTAATTCAGACCTAAGCAACAGTAAAGCTCAGCCTCTTTCTAGTTTAATTTCATGATTACCTTTGGTCTCAGCATTATCACGTGTTCACCATATGCACCTTTGCCATGAATTATTCCTTTAGGATAGGATAGGACTGCATGCTGGCAGTGTATTTAATATTCTTGTCTGACACAGTCTGGAGTCCTGTGGATTAGCATCTGTTTAGTTCTGCATATGTAAAGTATGACCAGTGAATTTGTACAGAATAGCTCTTTCCCCCAGGCACTTTCATGTGGACCTAACCACAGAAGAGTCCCAGGGACTCTTCAGAGGTATTTAAGACCTTCTGCCTCCTCTGATATACGGTCAGTTATGCTTGTCCCCTGAAGCCTCTGATTTCTGCATCAGCCCTCAGTTCTGAAGGGAAATGGATCTTCTGTGGCGGGAGGGAATGGACAGCAAGAGGCTTTAGGGACCACTAGCCAGCACTGCATGAAAAAATTTGATATTTAAATACTGTAATATTTGAAAGAGTTGAGCACTTAGACAAAATGAAAGAAGTAAGTAGATCAAGCATGCATGCATGCATTATGCCAATCTGTTTCAAGTAGTTCTATCTTGTTTCATTTCATGTAACCTTTCTGTGTGCCATTTTCAAACAAATTTAAAACTGATGTGGCACAACAGTGGCAATCACTGTGGGTGAGGCTGGAACAGTTCGACCTAGCAAGCGGACCTGTGCTACCTGAGCTAGCCAAGTGACTGACAGCAGTAATAAGTTGTCATTTGCTGCACTGATCTATAACAGAAACAGAAGCATCCCACACCTTGCTGGAAGGTGTTGCAGCTATTTGTCCCAAGTGAGGAAACCCTGGTCTTTGTGCTCACAGGACACTTGGGCTCCATCCCACGCCTCTTGTCTTGTTCCTTCCTTGCTCTGTCCTGTCCCTTACACCTGCTTCTGTAAGCACTCTGTGCCTTTCTTCCTTCTTTTAATATACTTGATCTCTCTTCCTTCTCCTTTAAGCTCCCATTTCTGAATCCATTGTATCTGTCCCATGCTTCCAGTCATAATTTCCCTCTCTGAACTCCTCCCTGTTTCTTGTTTCCATCTTTCTTCCAGCAGGTGCTGTCTCTGTGTGTTTGTTTTTTACTAAGCCTGACTCCCTCGCCTGCACTTCCATTCTCTTCTCCTCCTACTTACCTCTTGTGCACTTTTATTTTGATGATACCAGACCTACAGTAAAGGTTTATTCCCAGTTTTTCTGTTTGACTGTCTGTTTGGTTCTCCCCGTAGACCTCAGGCCCAAACCCCCTGCACACCAAGTCCAAGCTCCCCTGCTGTAAAGTTCCCAGGGAGCTCCCCGGCATCTCCAAGATGCCACCTTGTTCGCTCTGGATTCAGTTCAGGCAGCTTCTTTCTCCTATTTGGCCAGGATCAGCGAAAGAAAGAAGGGCTGGGGAAGAAAAAGTGTATCCATTACTTTGGAAGGGCAGGTCTCACTTTATGTAGCTGAAGCAGGACGACGTGACGCAGTTCATGACAGCACTGCCATGGAAAGTACCATTTAACCTCAGACTTGAAGATAGCCAGGGAAGAGGAGACTTCTACCAGGCATGGTAATGTCAGGCATTTTAAATTTTGAAGGATATTTTACTAAAATTTTGATAGATTCTCATTCAAATGCCATGTGACTCTTCCTCACAGATTTCAGATCCCACTTCCAATACCTGGGAGCACAAAGCACTTAAAAAGTTGACAGCATTTTTGAGCATGGTCAAAATAATGAATCCCTGCATTGCCTCATCCTCAACACTGGCAAAACGTTTTGACTGCTAGGCAAGTCATACCAATCACCCAAAATAGAAAAGTTCAGCCTAAATTGGTTTAAGGTTGGTGAAGTTGCAAACAATTGTAAACAGAGGCTTAAGGTTGGCAAAGGTGCAAGCGACTGTAAACAGAGGTGTATGGTGAACATTGCTGTACAATCTTAGTGCAGTTTGGTATAAACCGCCATGAATGACGTTTCTGTATATTTGTGGGTGCTGACAGTTTTCCTCTGTAATACAAGCTCCAGCAATGCTGTGTTTAGGGAATTTTTTTAGCATAGAGTTTGGGCTGGCATGCCATTTTCCTGTATCCTGAATCTTCAGGAAACTCCTGTCCTTTTCTTGCTGTCCTTGAGAAAGTATGAAAGGGCTATATTTTTCCCTGGTTCCTTGAAGGGATGATAGCCAGTAGCAAAGTGGATGGGAGGGGACAGATCATACAAGGAGAAGGGGTAGACATAAATTGCAACACAAATAGTTGTTGTAGCAGGACATAAATGGCTTGATGGGGCCAGAGGAGAGAAGCCTTAGTGGATAGAAGGATGAGGCCATGGAGGGGATATGTAAGTAGTTTTCAGCAACAGCTTCCTCCAATGAATTTATTTCTTAGGAGAGATGGAACACAAACTACACAGTTCACGTATCAGCCTCCCAGTTGGGCACCTAGCTACTTGGAAAACTGCTTCTGGTGATCAGCTGGCAAATTCACTCACTTGGTTCAGACACACGGGGAAAAAAGTTGCTATCAGAAGAAAATCAGGCAAGCAGAAGACCAGACATCAGAGACCTTAAAAGTGTAATACACTGGAGTCAGGAAAGTGAACTCAATAAGCATGAATACTGGAAACCCCTCTGGCTAATGCAGCACAGAGTTCAAAAGGCAAATTCCTCCTTTTTTACGGAAGTTCTGAGGAAGGGGAGGCATAGAGAGCCCAACACTTTTGAGATGTCTATTCTTGTGCATTGGAGGAGGAGGATCATTCCCCAGGCTCCCACTTGTACTCAGCTGGATCAGAAATCTACCTTGTAGCGCAGTGCCATGGATCCTCTCCTGCTCTTACTCCATGGACCAGATGCAGTAAATTGACCTGACCAAGAGTACGCTGCAGTGTGTGTCTTAAGTAAGGGATAGTCTGTGGTGTTGTATTTATCGCTGTGAGTCCTGGAGGTGCCCTAGTTCTGGACTCAGGGTGCTGTGACTTTCTTTCATCAAATGGCTTGGGAAATTACTGTCTTGTATCAGTGGACTTATGTACAAGGTCTGAAAATATACAAGTATTGCTAAATCTGCTAATAAAGAGGCAGGTTTCTGCAGGAAGGGAATCTAATAGCAAATTCCCCTGCTAACCCCATAGCTAAGACAGTGGTCATTCAAGACACCCTTGATTTGCATTTATGCACCAACACTCCCAGAGCGCTCAGATCCTGTAGGTGCGAATGCTTTCATTTAAGCACAAGGGGCCATTCTTGAGTTGGGGTAAAAGCAGCTTATCCCTAAAGATTTTGATGCAGCTATGCAACATGAGGTTAACTGTGGATATGGAGCAATAATTGGCTGGTGGGTGGAATACACGCACATAGTTTATGGCCACTGATTTGGGACAAGTGTGTTCCTGGCCTGAATGATTAATGTCTTAGGCAGGCCAGTGCTTGATCTCTCATAAATCATCGCTGAGCTTCACCAGTGACAGCAGTAGAGGTCCTCTCCATATGCTTTTAATAAGCTCTAAATGAACTGGACATCAGACATCTGTTTATTTCTGAAATTTAATGAAAAACAATTCAGTCCTATCCATTAGAAGGAGATCCCTCAGCCCGTTTTCTTTCCTCCTTGTGAATTCAGAATGTGGCAATGCACGTGGGACATGACAAACCTCCTAGATAAGTAGCTAAACATCTGGTCATGGTGAAAAAGATGAGACAGCCCAGAAAGTGAACATTTTAGGGAGTTATGGCTGAAATTTAAAATGTCCTGGCCTTCAGCTGAAATAAACTCATGTCACCTTGTTGAGTTACATTGGCTGAGTATTAGGCCCAAGATTCCTGTCTATTTGGATATTGTTGTTCTGTTCAGTTTTTATTCTGGCTATCTCTTTAGGAATGGATTCTTTTTTCCCTTCCCTTTTGCACATTCCTGTTTATAGCTGTTGAATAAGGATGGTTGTGTATAACTATTAGTGAGGGACAGTAGCTTGTCTTTCTACATGTGTGCTCAGATAGCAGGGCTAGTAGGCTCTCATTCTTGTTCCTCATGAAGTGTGGCATTATATGAATGTTGGTTGGTCCTTACTAACTATTGACATGTGGATCAGATTTCTAGCAGGCCCTTTTGGCTGCTCAGCAGGACTTTTCTGGAGGAAATGTTCTAAAGAGTGTTGATCATGATTTGATGATAAGGGAACATTGTATTTTTTAGTGGTTTTTTTTTTTTTTCCCTCCTGTCCCTTTGTCTGTCTTCTCTAAAACTTCTGTCTTATTGCAAAGGTTTCAACTGCAACTCCTGGCAACCTGGGGCTGGAATTCCCAAGCTGACATTGCTATCGACAATATTACATTTGGACTGGACTGCTTCACTGATGGTAAGCCACAAATGTTGCAGAATCCCTTAAAGAATTTGGGTAATCAGCATCCCAAAGGCCCAGGACACAGATTCTCTGTTCCCCCCACAAAGTGCACATGGATCATTTGTGTTAGCTTTTACAGCACAATGCCATTTTACCTCAGACCTACTGAAGATTGCAAGTAGAGGCAGTTTTACAGCGTGTCAGAGTCTCCTAGTGTTCTTTTTGTCTCTAATCTGGGGTATCCTGTATCACGTAGTTGAGACCTGTCTGTGTGTCTTGGCAAGGAACACTAGACTTCTTCCACTTAGGGGCTAAGGAATGATTACATCACACTGTTCTTCAGCAGTCCCCACTGACCTATGCACCCTGGCAATTGATAGCTGAAGGGAATTTGTTGAAATTAAAGGGGAAAGTCACCATATTTTAGTGGAGGAAAGGAAGAAAATGAAGTAATAAAGTGACTCTCTGACAGTAAAGTTTGGATTACTGCAACAAGTTTGTTTTACCCCGCAAGGAGCTATATCAACTGTCACTGCCAGATAGATAACAGGTGTGCTTTCCTTTGCTTCATTACTGCGAATGTGACTGACCACAATGTATTCCACTGAAAAATGGAGCCAGTGCTACCCTCTTAAGCATGTTAGCAACAGCTGGACAAGTAGAAAGAGGCTGGATACTTGAACCACTTGCAAATGTTAGAAACTGCCGCCTTTTCGTCCCTGGAGAAAAGACCTGTGTGCTCTGATGTAAAGGAACTGGAGAATGTGCTGCAGTTAAATTGTGATGTCTGTTGCAGACAAAATGTGCATCAGCGGTCCTGCGCTACCCTTCATCTGTCACCACACACCATGTGTCAGCATTTAGAGTAATAACATGTCCCTGCAGAGGCTAGCTGTAGCCTAACATAATAGGTGGGTAGGGTTATGTCAAAACAGACGTGTTAAAAGTCCTTCATCAACAAAAGCCCTTTTCCCTCCTACCTTTGTCTGATTCAGTCACCTGTTCTCTGTCCCTTTGTTCTGTGGGCACTGAAACTACCCTTCTATAAAATGCTGAGCACACACATTTTCATTTGAAATTAAGAGGAAGAGATGTTCCTTGAGAGTAATGTCATTTGTTCACTCCAGCTTCTTAACACCCCTGCCTCCTGAACCCTTTGGGACCTCCATGCTAACGCTTGGTTTTGAAATCTTTTGAGGAAACTGAAGTGAGTGACTCCAGATGCTCTTGTTCCAGCTGATGTGCACCCAACTGCTGGAGTTTACTGCCCTTCTGAGAGCAAATACAGCCTCCAGTCTACCTGCAGCATTTTTCTGGCTCTGGTGTAGGGATGCATCCTTTGGTAAATCGGTGGGGCTTAGATGCCACTGCAGCAATGTTATCAGAGCCTGTCTGTATAGGCCAAGTTACTCCTCATTTTCAATTAGTATAAATCGTACTGATGTCCAGGAGCAGCTGCCGTTTATGCCATCTGAAGGTGTGATCCAAAGATGTGTGACTCATGCAGAAGAAAGACATCAAAAGGAAAACATGTTTCTCGGAAGCCTTGTGCTTGCCACTGTTCCTTGAATCCTCTTTGCAAATTGATGTTTTCTCGCCTCTGAAAGCAACCCCCTTGTGTTTGTCTTCTCATGACTTTAATTCAGTTAGGTTGCAGAGAAGCCCGGCAGCTCTGCTGTGTTTTCAGTAATGAAATTATTTCTCCCTGGCAAGGAGAGGTTTCAGATGTCAGAGATGGAGCCAATTAAGATCCAAGCGGTGAATTCTTTGCGTGAGGGAAGCAGGAAGGATGTATGGCAGGAAGGAAGAATTTGCTGCTTGCTAGGATGTAAATATTATTTTCTCCATCTATTTCAGTCCTGTAGTTCAATTGCTCTACAAAACCCAGTGCAGACTCTGAAAGCACTGCTTGTCTGTATGCAGGCTGGGAAAGAAGGTGAGGTTTTCCATATACCTCAAAATCAAGAGGAGAGATTCAGTAAGATTTAGGAGGAAAACAAGTGTAGTGAGGGCAGCTCAGGGGACATCAATAAGAACAAAAAACAAAGAGACCATTCTTTGGATGGCAGCTCCTGGCTAGTGGCAGATGTTTTCTATGTGAAAAAGGTGAGATCAAACCACCTTCTTATTCATACAATCACCTTGTGTAAGACAGTGTCACAGACCAGATGACGTGCTTCTGGTTCATTGTGAGAACTTCTAGGAGACAGGCATAAAGATATCTTATCGTTTTAGTGAACTAGTGCTCTCTTAGGAAGAGGACTGAATTGTGAGTGTCTAAATATGAAGACGTGGGCAGGAATAGCAAATAGAGTGGTGATTGTTGCCCTCCTCAGTGCTTATGTGGTCACTGCTTGTACTCTTACCTTTTGATGCTCCGAGTGTTATATTGTTCCAGTTAAGATCCCAGGCCTGTGGTCTATCAAAGTGCATTCTAGTGCCCTGACCTAGGGATTACATTTTGTTCTGTGTATCATTTGCAATTTCCCAGAAGACTGGTTTATGAATGGCAAGACTGTCCAAAGAGAGCTTTTGTATAACATATCTCTAGTTCTTGACTTTGGAGTCCCTGACCCAGCGAAGTCTGGTTCTGTAGACCTGCCAGTCTCATTGCTTGAGGTGAATGGTGGGGGGTGGTTCAAGCCTCATTACTGCCTCATTTCACTGATTTCAGAAGGTGTTGGCTAAAAATGCCATAGATAACCAAAGGGATGGGGAAGGGGAAAGCTGGTGCCTTATTATCTGTCCCAGTCCAGGACAAGCTGGAGAGGCTTCCAGGGATGCTCCAATCTGCATCAGTAAGGTGAGATCTCTGAGGAGATCATGTACACTTTGAGAATCTCGTAGGGCACCTTACTCTGATTAATCCCGGCCGCAGGACCACACGCTCTTTTTTCACTACAGTCCCAGAGACAGGGAAGTAGGAGTGAGTTACTTTAGCTCTTTGCCTGCAGCAGATGCCCTGATACACTTCCCTCTATCCCTTTTCAGTGTGGAAACTGACAGCATTAGCTAAAGCCTGGAGAAAGGAGTCCTGTGCTCTTCTTATTTTTCTGATATAGGTACACCTTAATATGAATTAAGTCTTGTTCCCTTCCATTCACTTAACCGTCAACATGTTGTCTGTCAGAGGAGGAAGTGGAAGCTAAAAAAAAGAGAAGGCTGCGAGGAGACCTTATAGCAGCCTTACAGTACGTAAAGGGGGCCTACAGGAAGGATGGAGTGGGACTCTTTATCAGAGAGTGTAATGATAGTACATGGGGTAATGGCCTCAGACTGAAAGAGGGTAGATTTAGATTGGATATCAGGAAGAAATTCTTTACTGTGAGGGCGGTGAGGCACTGGAACAGGTTGCCCAGGGAGGTTGTGGATGCCCCATCCCTGGAAGTGTTCAAGGCCAGGCTGGATGGGGCTTTGAGCAGCCTGGTCTAGTGGGAGGTGTCCCTGCCCATGGCAGGAGGGATGAAACTAGATGATCTTTAAGGTCCCTTCCAACCCGAACCATTCTGTGATGCTGTGTGATTCTGTGAAAATAGACTGGAGTACCAGCCCCTGGATCCCTGGGCTACATCATGTTTGTAGAAAATGCCACTTTACAAATTCATGTCTGACAGTGCAAAAAATATCAGCCTTCTAAGAGTTAATGGCTCATGTGGACAGCATGATGCTCAGCCTGTCTTGCGGCTTGTCTGCTGCTGAGCATAAAGAGACAGAAGCTTTTTTCCAGCGTGTTGAGGGTTTGAGACTGTTTGGAGAAGGAGGAAAGATTGTTTGTCTGGAAACAAGGCATGGCCTTAGGATACTCAGTTGGGATGCTGCAAAAAAATCCATGCAGACACACAGACTGACTCTATTTCAGAGAATGATTTACATTCCTTCGCTCTGGCAAACATAACTAGACTTCTATGTCTCCAAGGATCTGAAACTGTTGTGACCTTTGGGATTCGTAATTCAGTGCAGGCCTTGGGAGACAAGCATCTTTTCTGGCCATGCATTGTCTTTTTCATTTGGTTTTCCTTCTTGTCTTTGATCCAGATCATTTGTTTTGGGTTAATTTCATTTTTCTCTGGCTTGACAGCTCCATCCATTGAAGTTCTCTATCTCAGTATGAACAGAGTGTGTCAGTATAAAGCTCCCTTTTACTTCCATCCATCAATGTTCTTTCAGTCAGACCTGGGGGGAATATTCTCAGGAGTAAGAGCTCAGCAAGGTCTCCATGCTTCAATTAGTTATTTGGCCTTTCTGACACAGCTAACAAGGGTGTTAATTATCGCTATTTAGAGCAGTGGCTTTGCAGCAGAGATAATTGTCCAGCTGGAACTGCCTGAGTCTCTTTTGAATAGAGCATCAAACAGCTGTTAGATTCTCACAACTGGAACTGGAACAAATTGAAATATTTGTAATGTTTTTCACCTAATGAAAAATGTTCAGTATGAAATTAACTGAGGGCTCATAAAATGGAAGGAAGTCTCTCCTTTTTCTTACAGAGATTTTCCAATCTAAGATCTGCATAAAAATGGATAATTTAACTATTGAAACAGGATGCTTGCAGATTATAAAACAAGGGTTCAGTTATTACTTTTTCCTGTCTTAAGGCAGCTTTGGTTGTGTAGTATTCTCAATGCATTCAGATGCTTTGGGTCAGCAATTGCTTTGAAGTCACTCCTCTCTGAGAAAGGGCTGATCTTTAAAGGCCTGTTTTATTGGTCAGAAATATAGCGCTTTGCTCTGTGTTTTTCAAAAAGGTTTTTCCAAAGATTTACAGCTTGTGTCAAGGGTATGCTGCTGTTTCTTAACTGTATATGTTAGTGATACACGTAATTTTATTTAGTATTTTATTCTCTAAGCAAGGTCTGAGGTGCTCAAAGTTGTTTGCTGAGAGGGGAATGATCTGTTAAGCTGGCTTACTTACCATGATGCCATTCAGAACCAAAGATAACAATTTTTGCTCTTGCTCTCCTTTATACCTCCACTTGTTTCCTGTCCAGAATTGTCACTTGTCCCTTTGACTAGCATAGCATCAATACCTGATATCTGTTCTCCCACACTATGCTTTTCCTAAAGTCTCTTGTAATCACAGCCAGTGCAATTTGCTGGCCAAGGAGCTTATCCTGCAGGTGAGCCTGCATGGGATAACATGGAGAGTTTGTGTTTATGTGAAGACCTTCTTCTTTATATGAAGAAATTATGTGATTTCAGCGCAGATACCAGTAGCCAACCCAAGACATGGGCCTAAAAAAGTAATAAAAAAATTATGATTGTTTAAAACACCTTTTGTACCCAAGGTATTGTTATTTTAACCAAATAGTTATACTTGGTTCATTCATGTGATCTTTAAATTTTCCATCCCTCTTTTCTATCATCCTCCATCTCTCTTATCCATTCTACAAACTATTACAGGAAGACAACCAAATCATTTTGGTGGGAAGCGTCAGTACCCACGGGAGATTGGTATCCTGGACGAGCATCTTCTGAACCCCCTGGAAGAGCCCTCCCTCCCAGGTACATGATTCAGTACTGAAAGCCTGTTTCTTGGCTATAAAAGGTGGCTCCCTTCCCATCTCCTGTGTGTGATCTGCCTGCCCTATCACAACAGGGCAACTAAACAAAATCCATCCCAAAGATGTGGAGACCATGTCAGGTAGTGTCTGTTTGGCTATAGGACAGTAGTTTGCTGGAGCCCAACTCTCCAGTCCTTAAATAGCAGGACCTTTTTAAAGAAAAGCAGAATCTTTAAGTAAAAGCAGAAGCTTCGTGACTCGAATTCGGAGTGCACAAAAGCCAGCTCAGGAGCAAAAAGTGTAGGCCAGTACAGAAAGCTGGGGACAGAAGGAGATTTACTGGGACTTGGTGAGCAGTGAAGCTGAATCTAATGAGTGGAGAACAGAGGTGTAAAGATGAAGATCCAGGGAGGGGAAGTGAGGATCTGGAAATCCACTGAGGAGAAAAGCTGGATGAAAAACTAGGAGAACAGGGGACACTGGGGACCAGTTTACTGACAGCAGTAGAGACTGCCACTCTGGAGGACAGATAACAACTGTATGGGTGAGAAGAGCTGTCTGAAGGAGGGCCTGAGGAGGGGAGGTTGTGCTTGAGGCTGCTTCGCTGCCAACAAATACCTGCGTGTGAGTGCACCACCTCCTGAAGACGGTGACCACCTGAAATGTGACAGTCTGTACTGCTGTCAGTTCCTGTTAGCTCAAGGAGCAGAGATTTCTGTAATGTAGCTAACACTCTTTCCCCAGTGATCCATCTGTGTGTTCACAGGATGACATCTGTTGGGGATAGTTTGCTTGCCTTTTCCTTTAAACAAGATTAGAATTTTTCTTTTAAAAGTTTGCAATTTTTCTGCTATTTTAATCATTCAACCCTTAAACAATTCTGGCCCTTGTGCATGCACTGCATCATACAGTTTTTAGATACATTATTGAATAGGTTTATTCTTAGGCCTTATCTCATTCACTGGACAAGATGGATCAGTTTGGGTCTTGGACAAGGGTTGTGAAATGGAGGAGATGGTTATCTGCTGCATTGCTGTAGAAACAAAAGAATAATGCTTAATGAGAGCCAGGCAAAAATTTGCTTGGAGGAAACCCCTACTGAAAGTAGGAAGGTGCTGTTGTCACGACTGTTGCTGTTGCCACTCGTGCAAGCCTGAGACAAGTCACTTAAAACTTTCACCACCTTTCATAGGTGGTCACTAGTTGCAATGGCAGATGTTTTCAATCTTTATTTCCGTGTATATGCTTCAGTTCTCACCTGGAAAGTTGAATAATACCGCCTTGCTTCATACTGGCACTGAGAAGAGAAATTTGATAATGTCTGTGAGACACTTGGATGAACGCCTTCTCAGAAGTCTGCCCCCCTCCCCTTCCCCTCCAGTTGATGGGGTTTATCTGCAGTTTATGATTTATTAAATAGTATGCAGGAAATAAGGTGAGAGGGGAAAAATGCAAACAGCGACTAAATACAGAGCAGTAGTTCTACAGCTAGAATAAAGTTGGGATAATATATGTACTCTCTGATCATGTAATTAAGGGTGGTATCTTAGTGGATTGTATTACAAGGGAGCAGCATTGAAGTTGAACAGATAAATTTAACTTTAGCATGTATTAGCTTTCAAATCCTCAAAATTGTAATTGCAAGTTTAAGCATTTTTCTGTTTGATTATAATAATAAGCATGTGATCAGACAGACATACTGACTTTTAAAGCCCTGTAGATAGTGTATACTGCCGCAACATGGTCTTTATCTTGATCATCTGTTTCTTATATAAAAATCATTAATGTTTTTTGTGAATAATAATAATGTCATGAGGTTCATACAGGCCCGTTTCTCAAGCCTGTCCAGGTCCCTCTGGATGGCATCCTTTCCCTCCAGCGTGTTGACCGCTCCACACAGCTTGGTGTCATCGGTGCTCAGGCCCACCATCCATGTCACCAACAAAGATGTTATATAGTAGTAGTCCCAGTACTGACCCCTGAGGAATGTCACTTGTCCTTGGTCAGCTGTCACTTGTCCCTCGTCCCTTGGACATCGAGCCATTGACTGCAACTCTTTGAGTGTAGCCATCCAGCCAATTCCATGTAGCCTTTTGCACATGTCTGAGAAATAAAGGGAAGCTCACATCTGCCCCAACTCTTACTGGTTTGGTCACAGGGGACACATCTGTTGTTTTCTGGTGGTTCACAACATGTGGTGCCAGTGGTCCACACGGGCCAACTCAAGCTCAGTGTGACAGTGCCTATAAGAACAGCAACGTATCGGTGTCTGTGGAGAAAGAGGGCAAGCTTCGGGGAGTGCAAGTCTGGAGAGTGCCAGCCACAAACCGATACAGGTGAGTATCAGTGTGTGCTGGAGAGGCAGACACGTTTAACTACTTTTTGTTTGTGGAGTTTCAGCAAGTATAAGTGTGGGACCATCTGTAGTGAGTGGGTGGAGGGGGCAGTGAAGTAAGAGAGAAATAGGAGTGCTAGCTGTAAGGATTTGTGTCTGAGCTACCACAAAGCTTGGAAGGGTGGAGTGGTGACTTAGAAGAGATCAGAACAGGAGTGACTGTGGGCATATGACCGAGTGAAAGTGCTGCCATCATTTCAGTCCTGAAGCCTTGGTCTTCTAGATTTGGCTACACTAGCTCATGCTATTTGCTCCTAAAATCTCCATCTCCAGTGCCCTAGTGTAGAGTCAGTCTGTCCTTTTGAGCAGCCTTGGCTGCATGGGTCTCAAACAAAGAATAGCCATGAGATGCTGCAGAAGGGGAGCCTGCTCAGGAGCAATGCCTGTTTCGGACTGCAGGCTGGTGAGAGCAGATGGAGTTTCTTTGGCGGTGAGAAGTATGTGATTTCCCTCTTTAACTACTTACTTTTTCTTCCAGGATTTCTGCCTATGGAGCAGCTGGAGGGAAGGGAGCCAAAAACCACAATAAGAGGTCCCACGGGGTTTTCATCTCGGCCACCTTCCAGCTGGAGAAAGATGAGCTGCTGTACATCTTAGTGGGGCAGCAGGGGGAGGATGCCTGCCCTGGGGTGAGGGCTGCACAAGCACATGTGGACAGAGGCTTTGCAGATACAATTCAGTGAGATTCAGTGGGTGGCTTTGGGTTTGGTGATGAAAGATAGAAATCCCAGGATCCAGCAATGAAATCCAGTCAGGAGACTGGGAAGAACCAATAAACCATGTTAGAAAGAATCTCAAATATAAAGAACTCTGAAAAGAAAAACAATCCCAAAATGCACAAACAAATACGAAGCCCACAGTAACTTTTCTTTAAGCTCCTGGTATTCATCAGCTTTCTTCTGCTTATTTTAAGCGGGGAGATGTTAGGCGAAAATTGTGCACTCCCTCTCTTATTTTTCCACAGACTAGGTTTCTTTCTGCCTGCCAGGATTTCAGATAATTTAATATTATTTATGGAAGCATCCAGCAGTGTTGTGGCTGCACTGTGTTAGGTACTCTCTAAGCTTACGTACTAAAGTCTGAATCCAAAGCCTGTCAAAACCAGTGGGAATCTTTCCACTAACTGCAGTGGCCCCTGTATTAGACGTATATAATGACAAAAAAACCCACTCATGACAAACAGAAATTGGTTACATGAGTGCTTATATATATGTGTGTCTTCTTATGCTAGACCCCATGATTTGATGATTTGAAAGTCCTTTTCTCACTTAAGCTCAAAAGTTGCCTCTTTTCAGCATGAATTCTTTGGTATTGCCTCTTGCTGATATCTGAGTGAATCTCTTGTCTCCTTTTCAGGGCAATCCTGAAACCCAGAGGATCTGCTTAGGGGAGTCATCTCTCATTGAAGATGATTACAAAAAAAAAAAGGACTTGAAGGAATGGGCTGGAGGAGGTGGGGGTGGAGGAGGAGCAACCTACATTTTTAGAGTAAGTATTTCCTCTTTGCATCCCGCCTGAGCAGTGTCCAGCAGAGCAACTAGCTTTCACTGTCAGTCCTGGCATATGATACTCAGTTTTTTAAAAAAGGTGAAGAAAAAGGAGACTCCCTCTCCCTCCCTCCCTCTCTCCCTCCCTCTTCCTCCTTCCCTCCCTCTGCTTGTGTCTGTCTTTTGTCTTTTTAATTTAAATCCTTCCTCTCTTTTCACATCCTTGATCATACCTTGTCACTGTCACTAAGCTAGCCGTACCGGTTCCTCTGTTCTTGATAGCTCAGGTCTGGAAATCACACCAGGATCCCACAGTCCTACCAAAAAAAAATCCCAAACCCCTGGTGTTCAGTTAAGCAGTTATTTTTGTACATAGAAACACCGTGTAAAATATTTTTGTAGTGCAGTTAGGAAACAATAAGTAGCATTGCCCTGGCCTCGGGCCACTCTCCTTTGGGATGCTTTTGTGCTTTTTGATGAGTTTGTGAGTTCACATATCCAAGGGATGTGAAGTTGTTCTGATA